>NC_142684.1:185745000-190745000 GCF_056320005.1 Nelumbo lutea
TGATATGTAATGTAAGAAAATCAAATCAAAACTGTAATTCAAAAGAGTCTCAAACCATACTAAACCATTTATATGTCCAGACCGAACCAAATCACAAATTTCATTTTGATTCTGTTTGATATGGTTTGGACTATATATATGAACTCCTAGTTTAAATATTCTCTCACTAGCTATTCATTCTTGAATTTCTCCTTATCAAAATAAAAAAAAAGATATATGCATAAATTGATCAACATCCTATTTTCTTGTACATCTAAATTTGTTGACTTTTTTTTGTAAGGCATTAGTTTCCTTTTACCAAAAAGAAAATCAATAATACGTAAGACATGATATCATCAGAACAATCAGTTTATTCTTTTCATATTAACTCACAATTCTAAAACGCTATTAGAAATTTGCACAATAGTAGATGACACTGCAAAAAGATTTGTTAGATTTTTCTTTTCTTTTTTTTTTTGTCGTTTTTCCTGAAATTTTTTTGATCTTCCTCACCCACTTCATAGAATACAATGGGAATGCACTTCAGTCATGGTCTAACCCAAAGTGCTTCATACCCTACCTTGAATAATGAACTAAATTCTACCCAAGGATTTCAACAAATATGATTAAAAGTATAAATTTAATTAGATTTAAAGGACAATTTGTACTTCAAAGAATTCCTATTCAAAATATTACACAAAACATTTAGCAAGAGACCACCAAAAGCCAACCATTGGACAATAATACTGTCAAAACATCACTCTTGTAATGAACAAAATAAAAAACATGAGGACCAAGTTAGTATTCTAATCCAACAACCATAAGGGGTACAACTTGGGTCAGGTCCGGTCTTACTGTTCAATATAAAAGTTTAAGTTATTAGGTGAGGTCTCTGATTAGGTTTTTATTCTGGATGATGCCCCTTCAAGTAAAAGTTCATCATACCTTAAATCGAAATTTTATTAATTATAACAGGGTGATGAGGATCAAACACTAGACCATTTGGTCAAATAGGTTCTAATACCATATCCAGTGGTCTAGTATTTGATTAAATATGTTCTAATATCATATTAAATAACTGTTTCTAGCAAAAAGTTCAAGTTATTAGGTGATGTCCTTGAATAAGTTTTTATTGTCTGAAATGGGCATTTGTTAAACTTCTAATGGACTCCATACTTAAATCGAACCGATGAAGTTCAAGTTATTTAATCAGGGCATCAAGATGAGCAACCCAACTTGCACCTTTGGAGCCCCAATACCATACATGATACATCACCATTCACTACAGTAGAATTGGCCTGTTATCGATCATCACCGTCCAGAAATTGTCTTGTTGATGACCCCAACCCTTTAATTCGACGATTTAGGTAGCGTTTGTAGAATGAATCTCATATGCTGATCTTCTTTGGTCATTTTTAGAAGTAATTAAATTTGGTGAGTCAAAGAGTCCCATTTATTTCTTCATTCTTTGTTCAGGATGTTGATCGAACCGTGAGAGAATTGGGTTTAACGTTCGACACACATTCCAGTCAATTAAAAAAAAGAAACTTTTGAAATCCAATGAAAATGGAAAACCATCGTATAGAACCGGGTCCAATTTGACTCCTAAGGAAACATGCCTTGCAGACCAACCAAATAAAAAATTCTCTAAATTCTTGTCGTTCTTCCTACTACGAGTCTACGACGGGAAACAGCCACCCATAATACGGTTCGTAGTCAGCTGCTTTGAAGCGGTCTCACTGAGCTGATTTGGGCTCTCTGAATTTTCATCAAGTATAGCTTATATGGGACCCACCTTGGTCAATGTTTGTTTGTTCTTCAGTCTAAAGACTGACCTGATTTTGGACTCTCTGAATTTTCACCAAACATAACTTACTGGCTGTTTATATGATACCATCTTGGTCAATGCTTGCTCTTAAGTCCTAAAGAGGCGCTTGGTGGCTTCTTAAAAACAGTTCAGCTGAAGCCACTCAATTGAAGCTTAAACCCAACTTAGGGGTATAAATGAATTGAATTTTAATCGAATCAGGCAATATTCAAATTCAAATCCGATTAAATATTTAAATATTTGATTGGATTTAATTTCAACTAATTAATTATTTTAAGTAATTAATAAATATATAAAATAAATATCTTAGTTATATAAAGTATATAAATTATTTATATAATTTAATTATTATATATATAAATTATAAAAAATATTTAAATATTATATATAAGAATTAAATAATCGATCAAATTTAGATATTTATCGAATCGAATCAGATCACATCTGAATTCGAATCCGGTTAACTATTCGATATGAATAGGATATCTGAATTTGATTAATTAAATATTCGAATTATCTGAATTTGATTCGATCATGTCGAATCTCGAATTTGAAATCAGATATTCGAATACCGTTGACACTCCTAAACCCAACCCTTCCAAATAGGACAAAGTGTAATTACATGTGCCTGTTATGCAATTTTTTTCCCAAAAAATATTTATGATTTGTTCCACTTCACAAATTTTTATTGTTTTTTTTGAAATTATTTATCAAAATATCCATCTGCGACCCTCCTTGAATTTTGATAGATTCCCCCACTATCCCTAACTATACTACACTTTTTAGGGGTGCAATTCGGGTTATCCTGAATTGGTATTCTACACTGCTTTAGTCTCAGGCCAGTCTCGTTCAAATTTTGACACAAAATACCAATCCGAGCCCACACAAATTGAATCCTTAAATATTTTTATAAAATTTAATGGAGCACTTATTACAGATGACTTCGGGTCCACTCCCAACAAGACACTACAGCCCCACAAGGAGAAAAATCATAACAAACACATAATGAAATCATAAATGAATTTATTGAGATCGGATTAGTTGAACTTCATAATTGTCTCAGTGCTTGTGGGACCAATCATTTTGTTCCTTACCAATCATAAATGCTACTTGTTGTGTTCCTTACCAATCATAAATACAACAGCTATAAAATCCAAATATTAAAAAAAAACAGCTATAAAATTCAGTTAATCCTTTCTCTTTATTAGTGTTTAGTTAGTTTGCATAGAGTAATGCTCAGGACAAAGTATAAATAGTGTTAGTTATTATTGGATCAGAATTTAGTCAGACTGGAGGGAGTCACTAAGAATGGCAATGGAGCAGGTTTAGGGTGGGGATTTCTTGTGATAATTCGAATTTTCAAAAATTTTTATTTAATAATTTTTTTTAAATAAAAGAAAATTATATATGTATATATATTCCTCTCTGACCTAAATCTTGATTGGGAATTCCTATTAATCTCCATCCTTATCCCTGTCCTATTAAAACTAATCTCCATCTCCAATCCAATTAAATCGAGGAAATTGGGTACCAAATGAAATGGGAAAAATTGCTATTCCTAAGTAAAAGTTCTCTCACACTGAAGTTCTAATACCTAACAAAGAGGGCCTATATAGAATAAAAAGAGTCTCCTTATTTGCTTATACGACTTTTCCAATTCATCGTGTGCCTTTCAAATGTAATAGCAACACGCAAGCAACGGCAGACCACATGCAATGAGAGTGATCCCAACAAGAGGCAAGTACAGTCGGCAAGGCGTTAAACCAATAAAGAAGCAATTGGGGGGAGTCCCTCCAAAATGAAAATCCCGCTTCTGTAGCCTCAAAATTTAGTCTATATGTGTTGATTTTTCAATCACTCCTCCATTTGGATATATATCCCAAAAAGATAGACTTCCCTTTAAGTTCATTTGTATAAAGGCCACCGCCTTTTAGCTCTATATTGATGTTTAATTTGTTCTTTGTATAATTCAGCGTCATCATCCGCTCTTGTCTTGGAGCTTTGTGGACCATACAAGCAAGTAAAGAAAGTGACAGCATTATATATAATTCACGAATATTATATAGGCTGCATTTGACATTTTTTATTTTAAGGATTTATATCATTTTCGTAATTTAAAACTCAGTATTCATATAAACATTTTAACGGTAAAACGGTGATAACTTTTTATAACATTGATCAAAGGACTGTGCATATGGGCTAAAAAATGTTAGTCGATTATGATATTGAAAAGATATCATGTCTAAACATTTATAATCAATCAATTGGTATTCATCAATTTAATTTAATTTCTAATAATTAATGAATTTTAACATAACAGAGGAAGAGTCTCTTGGCGATTAGAAATAATTATGTAATTGTAAATTAAACAGATCTTTGACATAGCTATTGTTTCAGTGTGGCCATTTAAAGTGAAAACAACTTTGGCCGTCTGTTGAGAACATTTGTGGGAATGCCACGTTATCATAGAGGGTTAAAATAGTAATTGCCCATATTTCTTTTTAACCATAAATATAGACATGGTGCTAGAGGTGGATTCGAACCGAGTCGAACCGAATAATATGAGGCTCGAGCTCGGCTCGCCAAGGTTGTATAAAGCTCGAGCTCGGTTCAAGCTAGAATATTTGAGCTCGAGCTTGGCTCAAGTAAAAAACTCATAAGTTTGAGCTCAATTTGAGGAAAAATATTTTATAAAAATAAAAAATTATGTATAAAAAATATTTTTTATTTGATATTTAAAAAATTAAGAAGTATAATATTTTTATTATATATATTATTTTCTATAATATATAAATAATAATATATATAATAATATTTTTATTATATATATTAGGCTTGAGCTCGGTTGAAACCGAGCCGAATCGAGCTCGAGCAGCTTGTGAAAAGCTCAGCTCGTTGCCACCCCTACATAGCGGTGTGAATTGGTGAACGTGTCTAGCCTTAAAACACTCTTAACAACATAGGCTGTTCGCCCCCAACAGCCCAAGTTAACTCGAGTGCTAGATACCAAATCTTCAAACATTGGGGGGCACTCATCTAGAGCATAAAATATTTGGTATCTGGCAATAGAAAGTTTCCTTATCAGGATCTGGAAAAAGCAGATAGAGAAGCATGTGTTATAGTATGGGCAAATTTATGATACTGGAAAGGTATAATATTGGAAGGTTTTGACCCCCATTAAGCGTATGATATTGTTGGAAACATTATGAACTTATATGTGTTGAACGTAATAATATTTTGTATTTTATGTAAAGGATAATTGATAATCTTTGTGTTTTATATATGCCTTAATTGAATAATTAGAAATTTTGCTGTTTATTCATATTATTTTACTCATTTATTACTTATATATAACAAAAAAAAAGTAGGAACTAAATATAAAAGGATAAGGTCAAAGAGGATTTTACATTTTTTATATTCAAAGAAGATTTTAATTCTCAAAATCCAACCTGGGTTTTGGGATGTATACATATTAAAAGATTTAGGATAATGGGTAAAATCTAGAATTTAGAAAACTCTCTCCAAACCGATCCCATTGTCATCCCTAGATTTCGAACCATGTTTGAGTGAAGATGCTTATTGTATGACTACAGTGCATAACCAATGCCGAAGACAAGTGACACATTGGTAGTATTAGTTGCGAACCTTCCCAGTCAATTCAGATCTGATTCCAGACGCTCATTGGAGATTTTGTGAAAGATGAAATCCGATCTCAATAGAGAAATCCGTGAGACTATCACAACCTCGGTCAGCCCATTTTCATTTGACCGATGTTTGACTAACGTGTCATCCAAGGAAAGCATAATAGTCAAGGAATCCAAATATGGATCTGACCAAACTCGGATGGCTGCAAGTTCAACCCGAAAGAAAATTTCAAATGGCTAGAGTTTCTCCTGAGTGAAATATTTGACATTTGCCATTTGCCAGTCCAAATCCACCACGTCAACACTTTCACTCCTTCCACGAAGGTCATGTTTCTCTATTTTAATTAAGGGTTTTTACTGTCCACTCCGCCTCGAAATTCATAATTCGACTGTACAATTTCGATCAGTGTCAAGGGGGAAGATTCCCAATTCACGGGAATGCTATTTATAGGAGAATCTGGGAATAATTACATTTGGGAAAATAACTTCTCAATTCTGAGGTGGAGTGGATAGTAAAAAGGCCTTTTTATTAACATTCACCATGGATTCTTTGTTTGATTTGATACGCTATGAGACCTACTTCCTCCTCCTCAAAGGAGAAAAAGTAAATCTTCACAAAAAAAAAAAAAAAAAAGTGGGAGTGAACTACATAAAATACGTACGAAAAAAAAGGAAAATCAATAATTCTTGAAAGACATGATACCTGAAAGGATTTGACTAATCTTAATCCTCTATGAATTTTGATGAAAACCCATCTCATTGTTTACCATCTTTATGATCCCAGTTGATTGGTTGCAAGTTTCTCTCGTATCATATTCATAGTATTATATCTTTTTGGCATCATTTGTCAAACCACTGAAAGCCTTTGATCAATCACAACTCTCATGAATTTTGATGAAAATATTTGACTGCCCTTATAACACTTTAGTAGCCATGCATTGAAAATATCTTCCTATGAATGAAAATATAAGAAGATTGAAAAATTTCCAATGCACAGCTGCAATTGTTGTAAGAATGGGTGTAAAGACCAATTCTGTGGGGACAAAATCTAGTCTCAAATAAAACATAGACAGAACTGGTTCTACTAGGCACAACATAAGTAAACAAATTAAAAGAAAAACTTTAGCTGTTGGGGGTCGACAGCCTATGCTGTTGAGAGAATTTTTGTAAATGCCACATTATCTTAAGGATGGGTAAATTAGTAATTACATCTTAAATTATTTTAACTAAAAACCAATGCATGGGCATGAAAAGGTAAACTGCCCAGAACTGCCCAGCCCAGAAACTGTCTTAACAGCCAATGATGTTGGGCCCCAACAGCCAAAGTTAAAAATAACCTTGCTGTTGGGGGCCAACAGCCAAAGTTAACCCCAAATTAAATGAGTACTTGATAAATATTTTGACAACAGTCAAAAGTGGGCTTTAATCTTTTGAAGGGTAAGAGAATTTTAAAGGACAGGTGTCAAAAAAATTTTGAAATGCTTATTAAACGTGCTTACGAGTTTGGATCTCCTGTCCATGAGAACCCTGCCCATGTATACCACAACACACTACCCCCCTTGAATTAGGAACATCTCTCCTTGCATAATACTATGCAGAGGATGAGATGTTCTCCATGTATGACTGCGATAAACATGGGTAGGAGATCTGGACTGGCTTACAACTTACTTTCGTCAAATATCGTGTTGTGAGATGATAGTCATTCCTGCGAAACTTCAGTTTGTTTATCAGGAAAAAAAAAAAAAAAAAACTCAACTTTTTTTCGAGTTTCTTAATAAACAGAAACCAGTAGAAACTTTTTAAAAACAGCAGGAGACAAACTTAAGATAAGGAAACGAATACTAGCATGCGGATAATCTGACAGACAAGAATTAGGCATCAAATTGAAGGAAAACGATTTCAGGGTGCAGAAGTGAGGTTGAATACATTATACATTGCTTGTGTTGATAATTGGGAAGAGATACCACTGTCATCTCTAATTAACCCTAATTTCGTACTCACTTTCTCTACCAACACCCTACCACACTACACTGCAGCCGCATAACACAAGATGACAATGTATATCTGCAATTGCAATTGAAGACGGATTGAGTGTGGGTAGAAAATTGTGGACAGGAAATCCTGTGGGCAGTTCTACCAACCAAAAAGCAAAACTTGAGAAGTCAGCAAGAAAAAGAGGAAACCACATTAACAAAAAGTCAAATTTTCATTTAACAGCTTCGTTTCTCCACGTGTTTTGGGTGCGTGGACGTAGGAGTTGGTATTGGTTGAACGCAAGCGATGATCTATGAAAAAGCTGAAGAATTCGAAATGTTCCTAACTTTCTTTTCTCTTCAACCATCTATAAATTCACTCCTTTTGGGCTGCAATCCATCTCTCAGTGCATTCACTACTAGCAAATTAACAGTGTGATTATACAATCGATACACTCTGCATGTCGTCGATAATGGGGTGGAAACAGCAGCAGCACCATCTCTTGTCTAAGATTGCAAACAGCGACGGGCACAGCGAAGACTCTCTTTATTTTGATGGGTGGAAGGCTTACGACAAGGATCCTTATCACCCTACCCAGAATCCTAATGGAGTTATTCAGATGGGTCTAGCAGAAAATCAGGTCCATTATTCTTTTGCTCTTTTCGTTTTTCTCCGGTTAAGGTTTCTTTATTTATGAAGAAATAATGGAGTTAATTAAACAGCTGGGAAATTAAAACTTACACAGATATCTCTTGTGGTTGTTGTTTTTGGTCAACTACATTTACAGCTTTGTTTTGACTTGATTGAAGACTGGATTAAAAGGCACCCGGAAGCTTCGATCTGCACCGCGGAAGGAGTTAAGGGATTCAAGGATATTGCTACCTTTCAGGATTATCATGGCTTGCTAACATTCAGAAAGGTACAAACCTAGTACAGGATATCAAAAGCTATTAAGGGTCTATTTGGTTCTCAGTTGGAATCGGAATTGGAATTGAAATCAGAATGTTCTATTCTTATAATATGTTTGGTTGAAACGGAATGGGAATTAGACTCAGAAGTAATGAGCAGAGAATGGAAGAATGTCATTTTAGCAGAAATGAGAATAAAATTACTATTCCACCCAATCAAACAGTTGATAATCCATTTTAATTCCATTCAGAACTTGGCCTAATTTAATATTGCTGTTTGCATGCATTAATGCAATATATAATAGATAGTAATAAGACGGATATCAATCTCCAGGCTGTCGCAAATTTTATGGGGAAAGTAAGAGGAGGTAGGGTCACATTCGACCCAGATCGCATAGTCATGAGTGGCGGGGCGACCGGAGCTCAAGAGCTGCTGGCATTTTGTTTGGCCGACCCTGGCGATGCTTTTCTGGTCCCGTCACCTTATTATCCAGCGTATGCATCTCTCTCTCTCTCTGTGAATATTGTACATTTATGAGTTTTTTTTTTTTAATTTATTTTTTATTTTTTATCGTACACTTATGAGCTAAATGGCTTGATCAATACAATTCTCTCTCTCTGTGAATATTGTCCACTTATGAGCTAAATGGCTATTGACCATACTCCAAAATACAGCCAGTATAGTAGAATGCATTCCCAAATCTTCTGGGTTTATCCTAACCCCATCTCTGTCCCCGGGGGACCGGGGGATGGGATCCCTGAATCTGTCCCGTCCCGCCTTGATGATTCATACTTGTATACTTTTCACGTCAAAACTCCGAAGTCCAAAATCCAAATAGCCCGATGCATATACGAGTTCAGATCTGCGCCCCATGGGGAGATATTCTTAATACATCGCAGGGATAGTGGGACGTTGTGGGACGCAGATGTGACTCGCACTGAGTCACTGCACTTGCCTAAATGGAACCACGTGCTCAAATGATTTAAAAAAAAAAAAAACTCATCTGCTCCTCTTTGCTGTATATGTCGTCATTCGTCAAGCAGTTTTACTAAAAGGATATTTCATCGTAGTTTTGATCGAGATTTGAGATGGCGAACAGGAGTACAACTTTTTCCAGTTATCTGCGAGAGCTCAAGCAACTTCAAGATCACCATGGCTGCACTGGAAGATGCATACAGGAAAGCCCAAGAGGCCAACGTCAGAGTAAAGGGCTTACTAATTACCAATCCATCGAACCCACTAGGGACCGTCCTAGATCGAGACACATTAAAATCCCTGGTGAGATTCATCAACCAGAAGAACATCCACTTAGTCTGCGATGAGATATACGCAGCCACCGTTTTCAACCATCCCAAATTCATAAGCATCTCTGAGATAATAAACGAGGAAGATATCAGCTGCAATCGCGATCTCATCCACCTTGTTTACAGTCTCTCGAAGGACATGGGTCTGCCTGGGTTCAGGGTCGGCATAGTGTACTCATACAACGACGCCGTGGTGAACTGTGGTCGCAAGATGTCCAGTTTCGGACTGGTGTCTTCACAGACACAGCACCTGCTTGCGTCTATGTTGTCGGATAACGAGTTCGTGGAGCGTTTGATCGAGGAGAGCGGAAAGAGGCTAGCAACAACACATAAGGTCTTCACAACGAAGCTTCTAGAGGTAGGGATTACTTGTTTGAAGAGCAACGCCGGTCTTTTCTGCTGGATGGACCTTCGGCCGCTGCTGAAAGAGTCGACGGTGGAAGCAGAGATGGCCCTGTGGCATGTGATAATCGACGAAGTTAAGCTGAACGTGTCGCCTGGTTCCTCCTTTCATTGCACGGAGCCTGGTTGGTTCAGAGTTTGCTTTGCGAATATGGACAGGGAGACCATGGAAGTGGCGTTGCAGAGAATTCAGAGCTTTGTGCGTAAACCAAAGGAGGCAGCAGAGGTGCCTGTGGCTGTGAAGGCCAAACCTTTGCGAAACAATCTTCGGTTGAGCTTCACTCGGACTCGAAGTCGAAGATTCGAAGAGTTTGTCATGTCACCACACTTGATTTCACCTCACTCGCCTCTTGTTAGTGCCAGGACTTGAGGAGGAGCATGAATAGTCTCTTCTTCACGCCATGAATGATAAATAACTGTTCATTCCCATTCGATGTAGGATTAAGCTTAATTTATTTCATTGCCTGTGCTAGATCTCTATATATTTTTCTACCTAAGTTGATTTGTATGAGATAAATAAGAACATAACTGAGGTCCGCAAGGCAAATAAAACTGCCTAGTCGCTTAAGAAAAACAGTATCCCTAGTGCTTCAAATTCATTTTTTTTTTCCGGATGAAGCTATGGATACAATTGTTACGAATTATAATGTATTGTGCCCTTTATTAATGAATTATACAGTATACACCACACATATTGTTCTATTTCGCGAAATTATCTAAAAAGTCGTCATTACAACTTTTCAAAATGTCTAAAACTCACTATGTCAATAAGTTTTTATTTGCCAAAACATAACTTCAGTTAGTGCACAGTTAATGCTTCATAATGGAGGTATCCATATCAGCATAAATAACAACTTTCATGACCAAATTACCCTTAGATGGCGAGTTAAAGGAAAAGGGTCATTTTCATTTTTCACATTTCAAGTTTTTTTTTGCATTTTTAGTGTTTTGTTATAATTTCCAATATTTTTTTTATAATTTCTGTTTTTTTACATTTTCTATTTTCTACAGTCTATAATTTTTCATGTATTATTTGTTATTTATTTGCAATTTTTGTGTTTTTTATATTTTTGGTGTTTTTTCTACAATTTTTATTTTCTGATTTTGTTTTTAACTTCTATAGTTTATGATGAAGGGTGATTTGACCCGACCTAGTAAAAAGGGGACACGTGGACGCAATCTGACTAAGAGATGACAGCTCAGCCTGACATGCCTAGTTTGCAACAGTTGAGCTCGGACACCCAACCACCTTGGCACAGGGTCACTTCGGAACAAAGTCACCTCGGCCCCAAGGCACTTCGGCATTTAGTCCAATTCGGAAATAAAAAGTATAAGCTCGGGGATATCAATCCAGACCACTCCGTGATGACCCCGAAAATCTCTCCAACAGACTCCAAACCCCGCGGGATCACGCCGCATAACGACAAGCCTTATTTCCACCCCGCCCAGTTCGGGAGGAATTGATAAGCTTTATCAGTTGATAGCGCTATCTCCCAATTAAAGCGGAAACGGACCCCATCGTGACGGAGATCACGAAACCGATCCGCAAGACCCACGAGGACTCAACTTTATAAAGGCTCCAATCCCGAGGGCACAAGGTACGCATGATTTCTCTGCTCTCTATCTCCCTACATTCTCAAAACTATTCAACTCGCAATAGCTTACTAACTTAAGCATCGAAGTGACCTCGCCAGGCTAGCCACCCTGGGTTCTCTGATCTTGTTCTGTAGATTTACTCAGCTCGCCGTCCGAATGGAAGCCAGATCATCCTCTAGCAGGGAGCAGTCAGATCGCGCTACATCAATTGGTGTCGTCTGTGGGAAGACGATAAAAAAGCCTTCTTCATAATCAATAGTCTTCATTTGAAATCAATGGCCTCTTCTAGTCACGCCGGACAGAGCAATGAAATGAACGTCTGTGGGGGGCAACCTTCGTTCCCATTAGTGTGCATTGGGCAGTTCACCATAGTGCTCACTACGGCTGGGGTCCTAACACTGACCGTGCCACAAAGTGCTACACAGGTGAACGCCCCGCTCCCTCTAGTGGTGGGCACAACCTTTGCTGAACCATCTGTTGTTCCCCCTAGAGTCAGGCAATACAGTTCAACGACCTAGTACCTTGCGTGCGGGCCATTCATGGCCAAATGCAACAGGTCCAACAGTTCCAGCAATACCAACAACATGTGTTTTACCAGTACTACCAACAACAATTCCCTCCACTGCCGCAAAGCCAGCAACCGATTCCACCTCGACACCCAAGCAACTCAGCCGAACCGACCTTGCACACAAAATACCACTCGATCTCCCCACCGAGGCGAGGAGACTTCCTAGGTTCCACTTCCTCTTGGGAGCCAACTCTCAACTCGTGGGAGGAGAGACGGACAGATCACCCCGCCTGCTTCATAAGGCAACATCGGAAACAGGTCCGGGGACACTTAGGTGGATCGCTCGAAGGTAACCGGTTCAGGGTTCTGGTCGCGAACTCAAGGCAAGGCCCTTCTATCCGCAACAGTCAGCATCAAAACCAAAGGAACCAAGAACTACCTCGCAGCAAAGCAGTACCAGACCATATAGAGGTTAGCAGCACTGATGCAGAGCCGATGAAGAAGTAGCAATGAAGGCATCACAAGGCACGCCAAGCTTTAGCTCAGAACAGCCAGCTCATGAATCCATATCAACAGGAACAAATTAAAGGTAAAGAAGAGGCGAGCTTAGTAGCTACGAAGACCACTCCTCTACTCTCCGGGTCGTCCCCTATGTCTCCTGAGCTCTTGGCAACCCCAATGCCCAAGGACTTCAAGATGTCTCCCCTCGATAAGTATGATAGATCTTTTGATCCTAACGACCATGTGAACTCCATCCAGTCCCAGATGCATCTAGCTGGGGCTGACGAGTCTTGCATGTGCGTGGCTTTCTCCACCACATTCAAAGGAGTAGCTCGCACGTGGTACCGGAACCTCGCACTATGATCAATCAAGAGTTGGGCACAATTCGTGGAGTTATTCACCTTGCACTTCATCACCAGCAAGAACTACCTAAGGTCCCAAGAGAGCCTCCTTAATGTAGTTCAAAGAGAAGGAGAGTCCATCAGAAGCTACATCAAGCGCTTCAATGACATCTGCCTACAGATCCCCGACCTAAACCCAGCGGTGAGACTCACGACAGCAAAGAAGGGCATAACTCATAGGGAATTCAAATGGCATGTGGTGGCATATAAGCCAAAAGACATCACAGAATTCCTCTAGCTCGCTAATTAGTTCATCAGAACCAAGGAAGAGATGAACCCGAAGACCGACAATCCAGTTGAGAAGAAAGTTGTAAGAGAAGAAAGAGCAAGTCTCTGAGTAGGGGAGGAAATAAGTCTGGGAGCCGATCTCCTTCGCGATCTCACAAGTCAGGTCAACGCTCTAGAACCCCACCTATTGAAAGGACGAGCTACACACCCCTCAATGCTAAGCAAGGTGAAATTCTGATGGCCATCAAAGGCTCCTCCTTTGTCAAGTGGCCACCTAGGTTGAGGGGAGATCCTGCAACAAGAAACCAGAATGTCTATTGTCACTTTAATAGAGACCATGGACACAATACAGAAAACTGTAGAAACCTCCTCGACGAGATAGAGGAGTTCATCCGTTGTGGGTATTTGAAGAACTTCATACAGCGAGAAGGAAGAAGCCAAGTAGACCACCCACCAGACCGGCAGGGAGACCAGAGAAAGAATGCCCCCGAGTCCCGCAGCAAACAAAGCGAGTAGCCGCCATGGCAGTTGCCCGAGGAAAGGCTGATCCAAGGAGTCATCAATATGATTACTGGCGGGTCCATCATCGTAGGCTGCACTTTAGCAGCAGGACAAACTTTAGTCCATGAATTAGAAAGTGAAGAGCAGAACCCACCAAAGCGATGCCCTAGTGATAAAGCTAGGGCTCAACGACTTTGAGGTCAAGCGCGTCCTCGTGGACTCAGGTAGCTCGGACGACATACTATTCAAGGACATCTTTGTCAAGCTCCAGCTCCGGGAAAGCGACCTAAAGCTGACGGATACCCCCCTAGTAGGCTTCAGTGGCGAGGAAGTCAGACCCCTAGGGTGAATTTCAATACATGTGGAGGTCGGCACGTGGCCGAACATAGCGAGGTTCGAGCACACGTTTCAAGTAGTCATAACCCCATCTCCCTACAATGCCATAGTAGGTCGGCCCATTACGCACACCCTACGTGTGGTAGTATCCACCTACTACCTAGCAATGAAGTTCCCTACAAACTATGGAGTAGGGTTGTGCGAGGAGATCAACTCGAATCTCGCAAAAGCTACGTAGCCGCCCTCAAGGGGAAAGCCAAACTAGCGGCTGACATCGAGCTCAAGTGACCTACCGAGTATGCCGAGGAACAAGCTACACCGACAGAGGAGACGGTTCACATCCCAGTCTCGACAGATGATCCAGCTAAGACCCTCCAGATCGGCACCTCGATCGAAGAGCCACTTCGCTCTCAGCTAGTAAGTTTTTTTTTCAGAATTTAAATGTATTTGCTTGGTCCATGGCAGAAATGCCCGGAATAGACTCTAAAATCTTAACTTATAAGTTAAACACCGATCCCTTAGTTAGGCCAGTTAGACAGAAAAAGCGTAACCTCGCCCCAAAACGTTGGAGGATAGTCGGGAAGCTCTTAGTGGCAGACTTCATCAGAGAAGTCCATTCCCCGAGTTGGGTAGCTAACCCAGTTTTGGGGAAAAATGCCAATGGTAAATGAAACATGTGCATCGATTATACTGATATGAATAGAGCCTGCACAAAGGATTGCTTCCCGCTGCCCAAGATCGACCGCCTAGTGGACGCGACCTTAGGGCATGAGTTGTTGAGCTTTCTAGATGCATACTCTGATTACAACCAGATCAGGATAGACCCCGCTGATGAAGTAAAGATGGCCTTTATAACCGAGCTCGGATTGTACTGCTATAAGGTTATGCCCTTCCAACTAAAAAATGTTGGGGCAACCTTTCAAAGACTTGTAAACTGAATTTTTTAGCCGTTAATCGGCAATAAAGTTGAATGTTATGTAGATGATATGGTCATTCAGACCCAATTTTCAAAATTTTTATTAAATGATTTGAAAAATATTTTTAAAATTTTACGAAAGTACAACATGAAATTAAATCCCAACAAGTGTGTCGTTAGGGTCACATCGGGTAAATTCTTGGGCTATATAGTCAGCCGACATGGCATCGAAGCCAACCTGGAAAAAATAAAGGCCATCTTAGATATGAGACCACCTCGCAAACTGAAAGAGGTTCAGAGGCTGAATGGTCGGATAGCTGCTCTAAGTTGTTTTATGTCTAAGTTGGTAGACCGCGGAGTGTCAGCTCGCTTTCAACGAGCTAAAATGATACTTAGCTAGTACCCCGATTTTGACTCGACCCGAGGAAGGGGATATTTTAAAGATGTACCTATTTGCGAGTGACAAGGTAGTCAGCTCGGTACTGATAAAAGAGGTAGATCGGGTCCAACGACCCATCTACTATGTTAGCAAGGTTTTGTAGGATGTTGAAACAAGGTATCCGGAGATCGAGAAACTGGCGTACACGCTAGCCATAGCAGCTCGGAAGCTTCGTCCATACTTCCAAGCCCACATCGTCATCATCCTCACCAACAAGCCTTTGAGATAGATCCTGCTCAAGCCCAAGGTGTCTAGCAGATTGACGAAATGGGCTATCGAACTCAGCGAGTACGACATCTGGTACGAACCTCGGACGACAATAAAAGCCCAAGCCTTGGCCAATTTTGTGGCAAAATGCATGTTCAGTACCACAATTCCTAATCTGGTCGAGTTCGAACACACGGTGGAAATTTTCAACCAGCGCTGCACCAATCCCGGTTAGACCATGTCCGACTTGGGATGAGGAGCCCTAGATCCTCCATTTTGACGGCTCATCCAACCAACAAGGAAGCGGTGCAGGGGTAATTCTGTACTGTCCAAGCGGGGTATGAAAGAATGGTAGGATCCATCGTATGGACGCCAAAAAGGGTGCTGGATGGGTGGATGAATTTGAAAAATTTCCTACCTCCTTCCAACTGGAAATCATATTCCCTAAATTTAGAATCCAATATTCAAGGATCCTACTTGAACCATAATCGAACCAGATCTGAACCAAAAGATAAGAAGGGAATTATACCTGATCCAGAAAAGTAGTATCTCCCAAAGTTGGTGTTCACGCCCAAAGAGGACACCAAGATCCGCTCCTGCTGAAGATGACAGCAATATGTGGAACGGAACCAGCAGAGTGCGTCCTACATTGTGGATCCTTTGCAAGAATCCTCTGAAAACTCTGAGCACCAAATCTTTTTAGTTATTTCTTCAAAACTGATATCAAGAACTGATTTCTTGATTTCTTTCCTTCAAAGATCCAATCTTTTCAGAGAATGGCGGCGACTGGAGGAGAATTCCTGAGATGAAGATGGCGTCTATTGTTTCTCTTCTCTATGGAATGTTATGAGATCCTATCTCAATTCGCTGCAAGTTTTCTTGCACATACCAACCCTAGGTTCGAATTCTGTTTTGATATTCTCTCTTAGGGTTTCTCCTCTTTTCTTCTTGATTAAGAAATCTCCTAATGAGGAGTTATCCCAATCCAAATCAGTATATGGATAGAGGATGATCTTAATCCTAACCTGCATGTAGACAGGTTGGGTATATACCCTACATTGTCCGCTCACCTTGGTGTACATTATGCGAAGTTACCCCTACTCCTAGTCTAACTCGTTAGCTTGGCAATTCGGGGTAACCTACACTTGGGAAAATTTTATTTTAGTTATCCTTACTTGTAGTCTAGCTCGATTGCTCGATAGTCCGGGGTAACCTACACATTTCTACTCTTACTTGGTTTAGTTCACCAGTTAGGGAGTTACTTACACTTAGAAAAATTTTGCACAAAAATAGTCAAAATAGTCAAAATGTTTTCATTTCGTTGATATAAAATGTTGAGAACAAAAGAAAGAAAAAGCGAAAACTTTCATTATAACCCGATCTCAGAGGCCCGGGGTGTACATCACAAGGGTCCAAGGAAGGAGGCAAGAATTATGCATTTGGACTACCAGGCAGGTCGGTCTCCATATGCTCCTCCTCCACGTCCTCTCGACCTGATGGGCCTGCCTCGGGGACTTCATCGTCACTTTCCTCCTCGAAGGAGCTGGGTTCTTCGTTCGCTTCCTTCACCACTTCGGGAGTAAGGTCGAACATAGAAACAACTCTGAGGTCCAGTTCGGGAAACTTTTTCCGCATCAGATACTTGCATAGCTTGAAGCCGTATTGGTAAAAGCTCGATCCATATTCGACTTGGAGGTTGTGAAACTCTGGAGACTCATTGAAGTTTTCAATGGTACATTCCCTTTCTTCAGCTCGCGCCTCTTGAATGGCGGTTTCGAAAATCTTAGTGCACTCTTCGATCATCGCTTTAAGGTTCTTTTTCTCGTGCTAAAGCTTCCCATTTTACTCAGTCAATGCCAAGATCAACTCTTGTTGACTCTGAGCTCCCTTCTTAGCCCGAAGAACCTCACTCCGAGCTATGTCCAGCTTGCGGAAAAGTTTCTGTGCCTTCTCCTCGGCTTCCCGAGCTTGCTTCAGGCGGACCTTGGACTGATAGACCAATGAATGAATGGCGGAGTTCACTTAGCAAAGGAAGCAGAGGTAAGTACACATAAAAAAACAGACAAATAAATGAAGTGTAAAGCAAGAATACTCACCACCATTAAATAGCTGGCACCCCAGCCTCTGAGCTGACTTGTTGGCATGTCGGTCCACTCCGCAACATCGGCAGGAAAAACGATGTCCTTACTCTTGAGGAGCCCGAGCTGAGGGGTCATTATACTTTCCTTCGGGAGCTGGGGCTCGGGCATGGAAGTGCTCTTCGGCTCGCGAGGCGGAGCGCCTTCATCCTAGTCTTCATCCATGTCCACAATGGGAGGCTGGGGATGAACCTCCTCCTTTGGAAGCTCGACAGAGATCGGCTCCGGTGCTGCGACCTCGGGCAGAAGAGGGGCAGAAGGACAGGCCTCTCGGCGAGCCTTCTTTGAGGCATTCCTCTTCTTCCCTCTCTAGAAGCTCTTCAGAAGGTTCTCTGCCTCGACCTCTGGCATGGCTACTGCAAGAGTAAAAGAAAAGATTAGTCATGAACTAAAGAAAATCCAAAGTAAAAAGTACCGAGGTGGAGGCCAACCAGGAGGGCTTAGTCCAGCTTGCACAAGCTTTTGCTCGGCCAAGAAATCTCTCATCTCCAGGCGGAGGTCCCTCTAAGAGTTAATGACCGCCCTAGTCTTTGCATCTAAGCTCACCCCAGGGTCTTTGATAGCCACTCTGCAATGAGTCAAGAAGGGCCATCCCTCAGGGTTCCGAACAAAAAAGTATCTTCCCTTCCAGGCCAGTACTTTGTTCAGGCTCCCGAACAGGATTTTAAACTTGGGCCGAGGAGAGATGTAGTAACTTTGTCGGACTTCCCTGCGTAGACAAGCATGGTTCTTTTTGATTGAGCAGATCGAACAAAAGACATCTAAGGACAGAGGTCGATTGTACTTGTGGAACAAGGAGATAGTACCTACTATAGTTCGAATGGAGTTTGGGTGAAGTTGGTCGATGGTGATATCAAAAAACTTGATTATTTCTACAATAAATGGGTGAAGCAGGAAGCACAGCCTGACTACGAGCTGCTCTTCAAAAACCATGAGCTCATGGTGACCATGAACCCAAGGATACTGACCTAAAGGAATACTAAAAACTAGGTTATCGGGAAGACGATAACGAGCTACCAAAGACAGTAGCCTGTCCGAGGTCATGGTAGAAGTCTCGAAGTCATCCGGATCCTGACCCCGAGAAGAAGATGGGACCGCCTCTCTGGAGGTCGGTCCCTCCTCTCGAGCTTCGGGCTCCTCAAGCTGAGATGGCCCAACATCCGGTAAAGAGTTTTCCTTTAAGGGACGAAGGAGAGAGCTATCTAGCGAGGAGCTGACCTCGCCAACGGGAGTCGAGGACTGCACTTCGGCACCCCCCAAGCTCACTAGAATCATCAAAAAGCCTATCTATGCTAGCACTAGACATGTTGAAATAGGAAAGGAGAAGAAACTAAGAAAAGACGAACTCACCAAAAGGAAAACGACCTTGGAATACAAAGAAGGAAGTAGCGAACTGAAGGACTCCGATGCAACCACGGGAGAGCTCAATCACAGGATTTTTGGCGAAGAAGAGGGGTCCCTCGACCCTCTATTTATAGATCATCATGAGGCAATCAACGACTGAGACCTGTTCGATCCAATGACTCTCAGGAAAACCGATCACACGACGCCCAAGGATGAAATCAGTTGATTTTGATGTCCACGGAGTCCATAAATAGCGTGACGTTTGCACGTACACCCGACGTGACTTGGGTTATTACTAGTTGGGCCAGGAGTCCGAAGAGGTCCGACCAAATTGTTTGTCCGACAAACCGCCTGAACCTTGTGCCAAATCAACTTGGACTCGTTATGAACTCCCCGCACCGAGTCGGGACCCCTAGCTCGGGTAGTGGGGTGCAATTGATGAAGGGTGATTTGGCCCGACCTAGTAAAAAGGGGACATGTGGATGTGATCCAACTATGAGATGACAACTCAGCCTGACATGCCTAATTCACAACAGTTGAACTCGGACACCCAACCACCTCGGCACAAGGTCACTTCGGAACAAGGCCACCTCGGCCCCATGGCAATTTGGCATTTAGTCCAGTTCGGAACTAAAAAGTATTAGCTCGGGGATACCGATCCAGACCACTCCGTGACAACCTCAGAAATCTCTCCAATAGACTTCGACTCCACAGGATCACGCCGCCTAACGACAAGCCTTATTTCCTCCTTGCCCGGTTCGGGAGGAATTGATAAGCTTTATCAGTTGATAGCATTATTTCCCAATTAAAGCGGAAATGGGTCCCATCGTGACGGAGATCACATACTCAACTTATAAAGCATCGAAGTGACCTCGTCGGGCAAGCCACCCCGAGTTCTCTGATCTTGCTCTGCGGATTTACTCAACTCGCCATCCGATAGGAAGCCAGATCATCCTCCAACAGGGAGCAGTCAGATCACGCTACACCAGTTTCTATAATTTGAAAATAATTTTTATTTTGTTTGCAACTTCTATAATTTTTTATATTTTTGAAATTTCAATGTTTTTATGTATTTTATATTTGATTTTTTTTGAACTTTTTCCTAATTTTGTCTAATTATTAAAATGTTTGTATATATTTTATATTTTTTCTTTGAAGGTTAACATGATAATATATTTGATGAGGGGTAATTTGGCTCGACCTGTTAGCAAGCGGTCATGTGGATCAACTTGATGACATCATGACAATGCCGCACTTTCAGCCACCTCAGTAGGCTAGGTCAACGTGAGTATCTCGGGCACCTCGGCAAGGACCGAGGTTCGATCAGTTTGTGGTGTCCCGACCTGCTGAGGTGAACATAGCCCACTTCTAGAAGCTAGCTCATTGACTTCGACCTTTCTAGGATCACATCGCACATCTGCAAGCTTTATCCTTATCCCACCCAGACCGGACAAACTTGATAAGCTTGGAGACTTACGATGGGACGACTGGCCCGGTTGATCACAACAATAATTTCTAATCCCTCATGTAGCTTCATGGGGCCGATAATGCATGCCTCTGTATGGAATTCTCAATGACGTTCTGAGGAATGTCACAACTATGGTATCAGGGACTACCCCCGATTCGATCAAGAATTGGAACCAGTTCGTAGAGCCATTCAATTTACACTTCACCGCAAGCAAGAGGTGGCCAAAGTCCGCGACCGGTCTTCTGAATGTCGTCCAACGAGTAGACACGCTTTTTAGGGACTACATTAAGAGATTCAATCTTGAGAGGCTCCAAGTTCCAAACCTTGACCCGACCATGCAACCCACTGTGGCAGTGAAGGGAGTCCACAACCCTGATCTGCATTGGCTACTTGAGTTGAACCCTCTGACTTCCATGGAGGTGTTCTTCATTCACGAAGGCGGAGAAGGCTCACAGATCTTAGTTAGAGATGCAACAATCGGGGAAGAGAGAGTTTAGAAGAAGAGGCAGGCAGTAGCAAGCAGTAGCTACGAAGAAGCAAGCCATTGAAGAGAAAGCAGTCCCCTCACAGTAGATGAAGCAGACTGCCTAGAAAGAGTAGTTCACCTTGTCGGGGTTCCATATCAGGTCAACGATCCAGAATCCCACCGCAACCTAAACCGATACTATCGCTTCCACTATTCCATATAAGGTCAACGGTCCAGGATCCCACCGTAACCTGAACTGATAATATCACTTCCACAATGACATCAAGCGCGATGATAGAGACGACCAACCTGCTGAACAACACAAAGGAGCTCTAGAATCAAGAAGGTGGTAGGATCGCGACCAGACACCTCGGGATCCACCAACAGAGAGACTAATCTGTGGGGTGATCAATATGATCACCAGAGGTTCAATAGTGGCGGGGTGTAGCATAGCGACATGGAAGAATATTGTCTGAAAGGTCGAGCACACAAACGAGAAACCGCTGAAGCGCCCTTTTGTGGAGGAAGTCATTTACTTCACTGAGGATTGTGCTCATGAGATCTAGTATCTACACGATGACGCCCTCGTTATCAAGATGGTCATAAACGACTTCGAGGTAAAGCGGATTCTGGTGGACTTAGGGAGTTCGACGTACATACTTTTCCTGGAGGCCTTCGAGAAGATGGAATTGGACTGGAAAGATCTACAATCGATAGACGTGCCTCTCGTTAGCTTCAAAGGGGATATCAAAAAGCCACTTGGCAGGATTAAGGTGCCAGTTGTAGTAGGAACTAAGCCCAACATCGTCTGGTTTGAGCACACCTTCCTGGTAGTTGCAAGCTCATCCCCCTACAATGCTATTCTAGGTTGGATAATCTTACTTGCACTTCTCGCGGTGGTGTCGACTTAGTACCTCTTGATGAAGTTCTCGACGAGGTATGGAGTGGCGTTCCTATGGGGTGACCAACTGGAATCCCGGAAGTGCTATGTCGCGGCATTGAAGAGAAAAGCAAAGCTATCAGACAATGTCAAGCTGAAGCAGCCCCCGAACACACCGGTGAGCAACTGCACCAATGGAGGATACAACCTTGGTCCTATTGTCCGACACCAAGCCTACGAAAACTATCTAGATCAAAGCTCGCCTGATAAAACCACTTCAGTTTATCCTGTTATGTTTTTTACTTAATAATTTAGATGTTTTTGCATGGTCGGTGGTAGAAGTGCCCGACATAGACCCAACTTTGTTAACTCACAAATTAAATGTGGACCCTTTAGTCAAACTAGTCAGGCAAAGAAAGAACCTCACCCCATAGAGGTGGAGGATACTAGACGAGGAAGTTGGGAAGCTCATTGCAAGAGAATTTGTTAGAAAGGTCCAGTACTCGAGTTGGGTAGCCAATCCTATGCTCATAAAAAAGGCCAACGACAATTGGCACATGTGCATTGACTACACCGACCTCAACAGAACCTGCCCAAAGGATAGTTTTCCACTTTCCAGAATAGACAACCTAGTAGATACGATCTTGGGGCATGAGTTGCTGAGCTTCATGGATGCTTACTCCAGTTACAACCAAATCTAGATGGACTTAGCTGACCAGGAAAAGACTTCTTTTGTAATTGAACTTGGGCTATAATGTTATAAAGTTATGCCCTTTGGATTGAAATACGCTGGAGCAACCTTCCAGCGCATTGTAAACAAAATTTTAGGGCCTCTTATTGGCAATAAAATAGAATCTTATGTTGATGACATGGTCGTGAAGACCCAATTTGCAAACTCTATTATTGATGATTTAAACTATGTTTTTCAAATTCTAAAAAAATATAACAAGAAGATCAACCCAAACAAGTGCGTCTTCGAGGTCACACTGCACAAATTCCTTAGCTATATCATGCATCGACGTGGCATCGAAGCCAACTCAAAAAAAATGCAAACTATTTTAGATATGAGACCACTAGGTCAATAAAAGGAATACAAATGCTAACTAGATGGATGGCCACCTTGAACTGATTTATGTCTAACTTGGTTGGGTAGTGCTTACCCTTATTTAAGAACATTAAAAAGAACGAGGACTTTGAGTGGTCTAAGGAGTTCTAACTCGCGTTTGACGAGCTCAGGAAATACCTAATCTCCCTGCCTTTGTTAACCTGAACAGAACTCGGAGATGAGCTAAAACTTTACCTCTCAGTGAGTGACGATGTAGTCAGCTCAGTACTAACAAGGGAAGTAAACCAGGTCCAGGGAGCCATCTATTATATAAGCAAAGGTTTGCAGCTAGCTAAAACTAGGTACCCTGACATCGAGAGGCTGGCCATCGCCTTCATTTTGGCAGCGTGAAAGCTATGTCCCTTCTTCCAAGCCCACACAATTGTTGTCTTAATTGATCGACCTCTGAGGAATGTCCTTCAAAACCCTGAGGTCTCAGGTCTGTTGACAAGGTGGGCAATCGAGCTAGGCGAATACAATATCCGGTTCGAGTTATGCCCAACAATTAAGACACAAATCTTGGTTAACTTCATCGTCGGGTGTACGTTTAGCACACTGGCCCCTGAGGTGATTGAGCATGTTAATGTGGCGGAAGCGTCAAATAGTGTGACACCCGTCCCAACCAGGGAAACCCCGACCTAGGATGAGGAGTACTGGATCCTCCACATGAATGGCTTGTCCAATTAACGAGGAAGCAGACCCAGACTCATACTCTATGGACCTAGTGAGGTGAAGCTGGAGTACACTCTCTTATTCGCATTCGAGGCATTAAATAATGAAGGAGAGTATGAGACATTGATAGTCGGGTTGACTTTGGTGAAGGAGGTTGGCGCAAAGCACATCGTGTTGTGCATCTACTCTTAACTGGTCATGAACCAGGTGAATGGTGAGTACGAGGCTCGGGAACCCACCATGATGACTTATCTGGAGAAAGTGAGGGAGATCCTGCCTGGCTTCCGCTCTTGGTTCATCCGGATAGTACCAAGGATAGAAAACACAAAGGCCAATGTGCTTTCAAAGTTGGCCAACACAAGCGACGTCACAAAGAGGACGGTGTATATTGAAGACCTATTGCAACCTAGAATTGTGAGGGTGGCAGAAGAGGTTGCTCCCGTGTTGACAACAGAACCGAGGTGGATTGATTTGCTTATCGATTATCTGCTCCATGGGTCACTACCAGGATATCGAAACACAACTCGGAGGGTAGAACATCAATAAGCTCGCTCTGTTCTTATTGGTCAACGGCTATATAGGAAATCCTTTACGCTTCCCTACCTGCATTACTTGCGACCATCAGTGGCAAGCTAGATGTTGTAGGAGATCCATGAATGTCTTTGTGGAAGACACCTAGGGGGTAGGGCACTTGCCCAAAAGGAGCTAAGGCAAGAATTCTAGTGGCCTATGATGAAGGCGGATGCACTCGAGGTCATCCAGAAATGTGATAATTGCCAAAGGCATGCCGAAATACTTCACTAGCCTGTTGTTGACTTCAATTACCTGACCAGCCTGTGGCCCATCATTCAATGAGGGATAGACATCCTTGGTCCATTCCCACCAATGGCCGGGCAAAGAAGGTTCTTGGTTGTGGCAGTTGAGTATTTCACGAAGTGGATGGGGGTCGAGCCAATAGTGACCATCACAGCCCGGAATGTACAAAACTTCTTCTGGAAGAATATAGTATATACAGATTCGAACTCTCGAAGGTACTGATATCCGACAATGGGAAGTTGTTCAAAGACATAAAATTGCATAATCGGTGTGCTGAGATTGGAATCCAACAGAATTTCACTTTGGTGGTGCATCCACAAGTGAATGGTCAGGCCTAGGAGACGAATAGGGTGATCCTCCGTGGACTCAAAGCTCGAATTTCTCGAGCTAACGGTTTGTGGGTAGACAAGCTACCCAACGTCCTTTGGGCCTACCAAACTTCTATCTAGACAACAACTAGAGAGACCCCGTTCAATCTGGCATTTGGTATGAAGGTCGTCATCCCTGCTGAGATCAAAGTACCTACCTTGTGGTTAGAAGCGTATGACAAGGAGGACAATGACGACGAGTTGCAGACCATCCTAGACCTGATTGAAGAAGTTTGTGGCATGGCCTTTCTCTAGACCGCTACTTACCAACAGAGAGTAGCTTGGTACTTTAATGCCTGAGTTAAGCGATGCCACTTCCGAGTTGGTGACCTTGTGCTTCGGACAGTTATGGTACTTGAGCCCGGCATAGGTAAGCTTTGAACAAACCGGGAAGGTCCTTACAAAGTACAATGAGTGTTCGAAGAAGGGATGTACGAACTCGAGACGTTGGAAGGGAGGCAGGCCCCCCACACCTAGAACATTAACTACTTGCTTTGACGACTTGGTCAAGTTGCATGTTGGTTAAGTTACATACTGAGGAGTGGACGTCGAGTCACTTAATGCCTAAGGGCCCTTGTGCCGAGCTGGTAATGACCACGACACCACGATAAAGAAAAACCCAATCACTTTGGCATATGGGCAGTTTGAGTACATCTTTTATTATGCCTTGTTGATGCATAGGTTGTTCCGAATATATCCCATACTGTGCCTAGTCACCTCGACATACAATTACCTCGGGTTACTCCTATACTATGCCTACCCATCCTTAGAGAGCCAATGTATGTGATGTGAGCAAAAATTTGTATTGTTATTCATTACTTAGAAATCTTTTGTACAACAGTGTTGTGAAAAAAAAAACCTCTAGGCTGAGCTCGGAGACTCGGTGAATAACATTTATACAATGGGGGTCCAAGAAAGGAGGCAAAGAGATTTTTTCAGACATCTTGGGGCTCCTCACCCCCATCTTTCATAGCAGTGGCGTCCTCGGCAGTGGCTTCAACTTCCATAATGTCCTCTCTAGCAGAGTCCAGGCCGACTTCCTCATATTCTTCCTCCTCAAAGTCTAGGTCCTCATCGACCCCGTCAATCATCTATAGTGGGGGTCCAAGAAAAGAGACAAAGAGATTATTTTAGACATATTGGGGCTCCTCACCCCCATATTTCTTAGTAGTGGCATCTTTGGCAGCAACGCCCTCAATAATGGCTTCAATTTCCACGACATCCTCTCTAACAGCATGCAAACCGGTTTGCTCCACAGCACCCTCGCCGACCTCATCATCTTCTTCCTCCTCGGAGTCCGGGTCCTCGTCGACCGCATCAATCATCTCTTGAGTGCAGGCCAAAGTAGTGATGGGTTTGAGGTCGAGCTCGGGAAATGCCAACCTCGTAACCATATGGCAAAGCTTGAAGCCCTTGCGGAAGGCCGTGGTACCGAGATCCTACCTCTCTTTGTAATATTGCTTTGAAGCCCTATACTCCTTGATAGCGAGGCATTTGGCATTCTCAATTCTGTCGAGGAGGATAGATTCACGCTTACCAAAAGCGGTCTTCTGTTCCTTGACCTCCTTCTTCAGCCTCTCGATCTTGAGCTCTTGCTCCTCGATGCACCTCTAGTTGGCTAGTATCTCATTCTTCAACTGATTGATGACTCCAACGACCTTTTCCACCCTAGACCTGTATTCAGATGCCGCTACCTTAGACTCATGTACCTTCACAAGCTGATGTTCAGACTACTTCATGAAGGCATGAGCTATAAAGTTGGCCTGGCAAAAGAAGCAAATTTCATTAAGTACCACAAAAAAGCACCTCGGAAGAAAACCAATAATGAGCTTGAAAACATACCTCCATGGCACAACACATTAACTTTGCACTCATCTCGGTAGGACGCATCTCAACAAACTTGGGAATGTCCTCTAGAAAGGTTGCCTCCTTGATCTCGGTGAGGCAAGTCTAGATGTCCATAATGCTCTTGCTCTCCTTGGGGCCTTCACCAAAAGAGTTGTCCCTAGTTTGTTTGTGCCAGACTTCAAGAGATCGGGCCACCTCGGGATCGCGGGGCGGCGACTTCTACTCCTGGTCCTCCTTGACCAAGTTGATGATAGGAACTTCATCAACTGAAGATTGGGCGATGGGCTGAACTGTTGGTGCCCGAGAAGAGTCATCATGGGGCCACTTTCTCTTTTTCTTCCTTTACTTCATGTTGGAGAACATCCATCTTGTTGAAAGATCCTCCCTCCATAATGCCTGCAGAAGATAGATCGAGAGTTAGTCAAGACAACATAAGGCGAAGTAATATAAAAGCAAAGCATCCGCACCCATAGTGACAACCTACCCGGAGGACTTAGCGTGGCCTGAGTGAGTTTCTCCTTGGCCAATTAATCCTTCAGCTTTAGGTCACGCATCCTGGTCTACATTCTCCCATCCAAATGGTCACCGGTGTCCTTGATGCCTTTCCTCTAGTGTGTTGGGAAAGGCCACCCCCGTTTTGGGTGAGAAAAAATATCTATTTTTCCAGATCAGGACTTTCAAAGGGAACTTGTGGAGTACCAAGCCGGTAGGACAAGTAATAGCTAAATTTGTCCTTGGCACTAGCATGATTTTGCTTGATTTGGCAAACCGAGCTAAAGGTTTTCATGTCAAGAGGAAAGCCAAGGTGAAAGAAAAGGGAAATTGTACCACTTAAGGTATAAACCGAGTTTGGGTGCAATTGGTCTATGGTGACGTCATAAAACTCTAAGGCCTCGGGGATGAATGGGTGAAGTGGAAAGCGGAGCCCAACTTTCAAATGCTCCGCGAAGATAGTTATCTCCTCCTCTTCGTGGTCCCAAGGAAAATCCTCCAAAGGAAGATATAACCATAATGCTAGGGGAACCTATAACGAGTAGCCAAGGCTCTAATCTCCTCGGTAGACATTCAGGAAGGACCGAAGCGGTCCGACTCTCTTGGACGAGCTGCTCGATGGGAAGATGAAGCCCTTTTATGGGAACCTCACCGGTCTTGAACTGATGTGGCCTCCTCGGCTTGACAGAACTCCACCCTCTCATTAATTCACCACTACTCGACATAATGGCAAGGAAAATAATGAATTAAACAAAGAAAGGTGGTTTACTTAAAGGAAGAAAGCCAAGCTTGAAGACCGAAGAACTGAAGATTGATCTGGTGACACCGAAGACAATGCCGACCTCCAAGTGTGAAAGCTCAAACAAGACAAATGGAAATGGGCCCCTAAGACCCCTATTTATAACTAGACAATCGATCACGGCGGTCCAGATCAATGAGATTCAATGGTTACCAGGAGCACAATCGTTCGATTTTCGAGGTCAAATTCAGTTGAGTGCGTGTTTGAAGTTTGCAGAGTTTATAGTCCACATGACATCTATGAAGGAAGGTTTATAATCCATTGTATGGATGGCCGAACCATGCTAGATTATTGGGCAAATTTTCAAAAATTTCCAATTCTTCTAGGAATCGTATTCCCTAATGTTTAGAAAAAAAATGCATTTTTCTAGGATCAGTCTTGCATTAAACTGGACCAGGTTTGAAACCAAACAAAGAGGGAGATGTATACCTGATACGGATACTACAAGTGTAAATCCCAATGTGGAAGTTCACGCCCAAATCAGTTCCTAAAACCAGCTTCCATTGAAGATGGCACAGCTTGATCTTGAAGTCGGTTCAACAACACAGTTTTCAACAAAACTGCAATCCAACTGCTTGGATCGAACTAGGGAGGTAAGCATGAAATTATTTTGAATTTTTCTTGTAAAATTTTGAGAAAGAACTTATCTTTATCAGTCCCAAAAGCTATAGTCGAACTAGGGTTTCTTGGGAGACAAAAGAAGTAGAGAGAGCATAATTGACAAGTGTTCTAGAGCAGTTCGCCCTCTTCTTCTTTTATCTCTTTATGGAGCACTTCTCCTAATCAAATTAGGAGATTATCCAAATATTTATTTGGATTTGGACTTTATTAAAAGATAAGAATCATCCTCTTAAGAGGATGGGTGCTCTATACCCATTTCCAAACCCAGATTCACCCCATGTCACATGATAGGCTAAGTAGTCATGTGACATCTTAATTAATCATATTAATTATGGGCTTTAGGCCCATCAACTATAAGGCTCACGACCCAAGAGTGTTTCTTGGCCAATTTAGGTTTTATTTGTATGGCACGGGACCCCATAATGATCTCACATTAGCCTACATTGGTTCAGCCCAACCTCTCTGAAAAGGCCTATTTAAATTCACTATTAAATGCAATGAACCCCTGAGCACATCACTATGGGCTCAAAATGGGCCCAATATTTATAGTTAAATGATCATTGAATCTAGCCATCCTATGAAGACCCAAAGATAATGGACTTAAGTAAGATAAAGTCCATCAGGTAATCAACCATTAATGATCTCTCACAGTTAACCTCTTGACCCATAATGATTAAAACCTTTTGCAAATATTTTTCATAAAACATAATATATATATATATATATATTGAAAAACCAAATCTCAAACACAATTGAAATCCACTGTTAACAGTTTAGGTTTCCATCAGAGAGAGTGTAAACTTGATCATTCATTTTGTCCAACAAAGGGGCCGATCCTATCACTTTGATCACCCACTTAACTGAATTCTCAGACTGCCCCAACATACCCAGGTTTGGACCCTCAACGGACCTTATTGATTGGTATATGAAAGATAGCCCAATCCGACTCTCAGTGCAGTACCATAATCAAGTCTAGGGGCTATTTATAACTTTTCAGTTTTTCCCATCAACCTCCAAGGTGCAGGGCATAACTGGAAAATGGTCCAGGTTCAGTGTTTCAACCAAACACACACTATATGTGCTTCAGGTCTAACCCTAACAGTTGAGACAAGTTGCCTCAACTTCCTTGGCAACACATCAGTGTCCGCCTTGGCAGGATAAACTCCCCAAGTCTATCCAACAGCTAAGAACATTCTAAACTAACATGAGTCTCATAAGTGTCCAATTTAAGGGGTAAAATTCACAGAAACATACCAATATTAACATGAAACAATAATGTACTTTTATTCATTTATAATAAATGTATCCGCATATCAATCTGATTGGAGCTAAGGGCATACACTGTTTAACAACCCATGCGTTCCAAAGATGTGATCTAGCTCTAAGGTCGAGCTTGTTGGGTTGGTCAATCCGAAGGTCGGGCCAAATTCTCCCAGACTCGTCAGAAACTCCCGCCCCGAGTTGAGCACCACTAGCACGAGAGTGTATGGCAATTAATGAGGGGTAATTTGGCCGGACCTATTAGTCTGTTAACATGCGGTCACATGGATCGACCTAATGACATCACGACAATTCAGCACTTCCAACCACCTCAGTAAGCTAGGTCAACTCGGGTATTTTGGGCACCTCGGCAAGGACCAAGGTCTGAGCAGCTCGTGGTGTCTCGACCTACCGAGGTGCAACATAGCCCGCTTATAAAAGCTAGCCAATTGTCTTTGACCTTTATGGGATCACATCTCACGTTTGTAAGCCTTATCCTTGTCCTGCCTGGATCAGATAGAGTCAATAAGCCTTATCAGCTCACACGAAGTCCATCTCCAGGTGCGAAACGGATGCCAAGTAATGCGGGTCAGGGATCTCAGATGTATTCTGTGAGGCCTACGATAGCTGGCCTATATAAAGGGCTCACTTCCAACCTTAAGGTATGTGTGATTTAGCTTTCTAACTCTCTCACTTACAAAGATTTCAAGCTCACAGTCACTTTTTGCTAACTTACACATCGGAGTGCCCACACTGTGTAAAGTACCCTGAGTCCTATGGTTGAGTTCTCTTGCAGTTTGACTGGCCACATAAGTAAACCAATGTCCAAACTTCCATCTAGTTAGGAACAACCAGATCGTGCACCATCAATTTTAACACATATTAGTTTGTTTTCCGTCAAATTAATGGAATGGTGGATTTTAGACATTTTAAAAAATTATGATAAATTTAAGAAAAATGTTGAAAACTCCCTATTTGTATTACGTGCTGGCCATTGATGAAATATGGACTGTCAAGAAAGTATTTGGTCAAGTCAGGAAACTAATATAATTAAATCTCATTGATAATAATATGTACTAATACCAATTATAATATGCATGGATCATGATTGTAATTAACTGTTTAGATATTCCAAGATATCTGTGTTACGTGCTGGTCACTATGAAAATCTGATGCCCTACGTACACCATTACATGACCCGCTTAAAGGTTTCCCAAAGTAACATTATGTTTTTTTCTATTTCTTTCTTTCTTCTTTTTTTTTTTTAACATAAGCCTACATGGTAGGCGATCCTAAACATGATGAAGATGGGATTCTCAAACCCAAGTCTCCACTACAACCACTAAGAAACCTTACCAATTAAGCCAATTAACACCTTTAAAACATAAATATCTCTTTCTCTCTCTTGAAAACACTACATTGCCAAAAAGACATGATGCTATAAGAGCCTTGGCCATTCAAAACACAGGTGAATTTAACCAATTGATGGTGGCTCAATTTCTGATATCTTCATGTCATTGTAGTAGAGACTGATGAAATCCTGCTGCCACCAGGGTTGGGGTTAAGGGTTTGGGGGATGGATGGATTACCCCTTTGTGTTATGTAGGCAGTATTTGGCATCAATACTATTGTTCCAGAAAATGGTGACATATCAGCGCCATGTTGGAAAAATCGGTGTCCAAAAAACGGTAAATGTATGTTTGGAATTCTATAAAAAACAGTGTTCTAAAGCATACTTTAAAAATTGAAAAGACGTAGTCTTGAAAAAAACTGAATTTGACATTTTCTTCAATTCAGAGCTCGTTATTACCAACAAGGACATGATGTGACAGTGATTTGGAATTCCTATGATGGGTACCGGTGCTGAAAACAAATATAAAACACTAGTACCAAACAGAAGATGTTGTAACCCCAGAAAGAATATTACTTGGCAGTAATGTTTCTACACAAAAAAAATATATATATATATTCTCAGAAAATGGTGCTTTCATCCCTCAGATATGCAGCTTCGATGTCAAACATAAACGTAGTTTTTCAAAAAAAAAAACCGGAATGATTATTATTTTAATGATACACATTATTTAGTTGCAAGCTTTTCCGATATTATTTCTTTCTTTTGTCATAGTTTTTATAAGAAAGCATAAATATCTCCTACAATGTAACAACAATCAAGTCCACTCATTATTTTTGGATAAGGTTCCATTATCGGATAAATACAAATACATACGGTGGCACTTGAAAAGAAATAAGGCAAGAAGCTATGAGAACTCTGCCTTTCCAAGGTTTCCCATCTCTGTACATCACAGGGGCATCCCCATGGACGCAGAGAGGCCCATCCCTTCCTCCCACAACCCTCAACAACAACCATTCTTTCCTCGGAAGAACATGGAAACTGAATGCAGGGGCCAAGGGTTTCGGTAGTCAAGCGGCCGTTACGGTGTCGGAGAGGAGAAGAAGCCAGAATGGAAACGGCAGTGACAAAACCAGTGGCGGAGACAACGACGACGACGACGACGATAAGATCCCATCGGTAGTATTCGAGAGGATGATCGTTCGGATATTGTTCTACGTGGGCACTCCAATGGCTATAGGCGTGGCGTTGCTACCTGTATTCGAAACACTGAAGGATCGACATATATGGGATGTGCCACTTTGGCTGCCTTTCTTGACAACCTTGGTTGCGTTTGGAACATCGGCACTTGGAATTGCTTACGGGACTCTTTCTACGAGTTGGGATCCGGACAAGAAGGGCTCGCTTCTTGGGTGGGAGGAAGCTCAGAAGAATTGGCCTGAGCTGTGGAGAGAGGAAGAGTAGAACTATAAAGAGATTAATTACTCACAAATAAAGATGTATTATCATGTGTTTTGTTAATTTTGCTTTTTTGCTTTGTTCTTAGAACTCAATGAAACGCTGTTTATCATACAACTTTTGGATACAGCTGCAATAATACCCCCTGTTAGAATTTCCTAACAAAAAATGTACAAAATGCTCATGCAATTACTATTAGGGATGTAAGCGGATCGAATTTGATTCGGATGAAGCAATATCCAAATTTGAATCTGATTTAAAAATTTGATATCCGATAGATATTGAAAATTAATATTCCAAGTTGAATTCGAATTCGATTAAATATTTGAATATTTGATTCGATTCAATTTGATTCGAATTCGATTAATTAATTATTTTAGATAATTAGTAAATATATAAAATAAATATTTTATTTATATGAAATATATAAATTATTTATATAATTTAATTATATATATAAATTATATAAAACATTTAAAAAATTTATATATTATATATAAGAATTAAATAATCAATCAAATTTGGATATTTATTGTCATGTCATATTCGAATTCGAATCCGGTTAACTATTTGGTATGAATAGGATATCTTAATTTGACCGGTTAGATATTCGAATTATCCGAATTCAATTCGATTATGTGGATCTTGAATTCAGAATCGGATTTTTGAATACCGTTGACACCCCTAATTACTATTGAGGCTGACTTCTACAGAAAAACAATACAAACTTTGTAAACAATAAAAAAAGAGAGAGAGAGAGAATTTAAAGATGTATCTTTACCTTTGAGCAATTGATGCATGTGTTTAGTATCGTGGGCATTTATTAAATAAATGTGCCACATAGGCACCACTTCATCATTTTCCCATATTATGTGAATCCCATATGCATAGGGACTTGCAAAAGTAGACTTCGGTTTATGTGCATGCCTACCATTGGAGGAGGCTTCATTTTAACGCTTCCCCCAATGGGTATGTTTTATTCATTGCTTTGCCGATGTGGTGTCTAATGGTGCCTAACTGTCAATAAATGGGTTCATCATATTCTTTCTGTTTTTCAAACAAATCAAGTACAAAACATTTACTCAATAAACATCCACGATTCCAGACACATACGATATGAAGGCTCCGTTTGGTTGTGGTGCAATTTTATTTGCACTAGCACAAATGTATGGTTAAATGATTTGGTAGCAAATTTTATTTGCACTAGCACAAATGTACAAATGAAAAAAAAAATCACAAATTTTGGTTTAATTTTGTTTTTCTGCTTTGAGTCTTATTTTACTTTATTTGTAAGCCAAACAAAGTTGGGTAAATTTTGAAACAAAGATTAATCAAAATTTGCACCCAAATCATTTGCACTACCATAGTTGTGTATCAAAAAAAAATTATGCTGCAACCAAACACATCTGAAGGGAAAATTTAAGAAATAAATCAATTTTGAAAAAGAGATTGAAAGTGTTTGGGGTTGCAGTTCATATGAAGAGAAAATTCGAAAAAATAAACATTTTGGTCAAAAGTACATGCATGGGTATTTTGGACATTTTCATGCCTCTTTTTAGAGGGTTCTATTAAAGGGGGTATGTTTGCAATTATGTTAGAAAGTTCAGGGAAGGTGATTGCAATTATCGAACTTCAGAAGAGATTTCAGCAACAAATAGAAAATTTAGGGGAGGTTTCAACAATTTACCCCAAAAAAATTGGTTAGATCAATTACTTGGTGACGGTTGAACTCATGATGCATTGATAGGTCACTACTCATTGGTTAGATTTTTTTAACCATTTTCATAATTGATAAAAACGATTCTTATTCACATACTTATTTTTGTATAATAAGATGAAATATAAAATATAATATTAAAGATATATCTGATTTTTCTATATTTTTTTATTTGACTTATCGTATCACAAGATGATATATCTGAATGGTTGAACCACTAACCTACAATTAGAAAGAAAAGTAACTCCATTTTAAGGTCATTTATTATTATTATTATTATTATTATTATTATTATTATTATTATTATTATTATTTGATAACATATATTTTTAAAGCATCCATTTAAATTAACAATTATGTTTTTTTTGGTAAAAACTAGAGCTCTATTTGAAAGAAATAAAAATATAAATATGTATAGTGCAAAACCTTATATTTTGCATATATATTGTACAAATTTGTAATTGTACTCTTTTCAAACTGAGCCAAAAAGATGAAGATTGTATTAAACTCGCAATACAAGAGGACCAAGGGTCCTCTGAAAGTTCTACGAAACAAGCACAATCCAACTCCACCTGAACCGTAAAGCCTTATAAGATTCAATGTTTCAATACGATACAACCAACACATGTGTATCTTATGGTATCCTTGATTGAGTGTCGATACATCTCTTTACATGCAGGTGTTTTTTTGTAAAATCAGAGTTTTTCTGGTTTGTTCTTTTTCCGTGTTTTATTCATTGAGAATTCAAGTATATATACACATGAATTCATCCACCGAACTTCCTAAGCTTATGGCAACTAGAACTCCTAAGTTTACAGGGACTCAAACATATCTTTCCTATTCTATCTGAACTATTCATGATAAGGAAAGGATAAGAAGATATATACAAACAAGATAATACTGAACGGATTCCTAATCCTAACATCCCCTTCAAGTTGGAGCATGCAAATTGTGAATGCCCAACTTGCGGAGAAGGTACTCAAATTCTCTACGACCCAGTGCCTTTGTAAAAATGTCAGCCAACTGAACGGTAGTCGACACATAAGCAGGACGAATGCAACCATTTTGAATCTCATCACATACAAAATGGCAATCAACTTCAATAAGTTTCGTATGCTCAAGAAACACTAGGTTTGCTGCAATATGCACGGTTGCCTAACTATCACAATATAATCGCATTGGGTTTGAATGTGTAACTCCAAGAGCCAATAACAATCCCTTCAGCCATTTTAATTCACACGTGGCCATGGCCATAGAACGATACTCAGCTTCTGCTGAGGAACGAGCCACAGTGTGTTGCTTCTTAGTTTTTCAGAAAATAAGCGATTCCCCAAGCAGAATAAACCATCCAAACAGAGAACGTCAGGTCAAAAAATAGCTCGCCCAGTCTGAATCACACCATGCATATAATTGTAAGTCACAATCTGAACGCAAGAGAATTCTTTGATCAGGATTTCCTTTCAAATAGCGCACCACTCGCAATGCAACCTCCCAATGTCTTTCTTGCAATTGCTGCATAAAATGGGATAGAACATGCACACAATAAGACAACTGTAGACGAGTTGCTAAGAGATAAATAAGCCTGCCCACCAAGCACCTGTATCTTTTAGGATCAGATAAGAGAGGCCCATCTGTCAATGCGAGATTGTGATTCTGCTCTAGAGGAAAAGGAGTAGGTTTTGCACCAAACAATCCAACTTCAAAGATAATATCCAAAGAATACTTGCGTTGAAGCAGAAAAATTCTTGTTGAGTTTTGGGCAATTTCAATGCCCAAAAAATATTTCAATGGTCCCAAATCTTTCATATGGAAGCAGTCACCCAAATATTTCTTGAAGACTTGAATTGCCATACGATCATTACCTAACATGATAATGTCGTCCACATACACGAGAACAAGCACATGCACCTTGTCTCGACGAAAGGTGAAGAGGGAGTAATCTGAACATGATTGCTGAAATCCATATGTCTTCAAGGCTGCGGTCAATTTAGCAAACCAACATCACAGTGCTTGTTTCAATCCATATAGAGATTTTCGCAACCAACACAACATACCTGGTTTATCTGACTGAAAACCAGGAGGCATTCGCATGTAGACTTCCTCATGAAAGTCACCATTCAAGAATGCGTTATGTACGTCCATTTGATGAAGCTCTCAATTTCTAGCTGCTGCGATTACAGGGAAGGTACAGACAGTAACCATTTTTGCAACTGGGGCAAAAGTTTCATTATAATCAACTCCCTCAACCTGCTTGTTCCCAAAAATCACAAGACGGGCTTTGTATCTTTCCACTGTCCCATCAGCATTATTCTTGGTTCGGTACACCCATCTGCATCCTATGTCTCATTTTTCGGATGGCAAAGGCTCCATAGTCCATGCCTGATTATTTTCAAGTGCTTGTATTTTTTTATGCATTGCATCCCTCCATTTTTCATCGTTTACGACCTCAACAAAAGAAGTAGGTTCAACTCTTGTAGTAATAGTTGCCAAGAAAGCACGATATCGACAAGAAAATTTGTTACAATTCTCGTAGTTATCTATGGGATAAGGACTACCTATAGAATGTGATTGGCTGAGTGAACTTGCAAAGGGACACGGAGAGGGACTCAAGTGTTGTGTGGTGTGAAGCACATAATCTCTCAACTTTGTGGACTACTGTTTCTGTCGATGCCCATGCCTCAAATGAAATTCAGAGTGTTGTTGTTGCTCAACATTGCCACCCCCCTGACATGAGGACCGTCTTCGCTTGCATTTTCTATGGTGGCGTCACAAGAATGCATGGGTTCACCAGCATTTGCATTCGGGTCTATGCGGGTTCCTTCTTCAGCGAGTTCACCTCACTGGTTAGCCTCCATCTCGCCATTTGCTAGTCTAGGTAAATAAGTGGATGGTACCAACACCTCATCTGCCCCACCTATTCCACAATTAAATTGGCCTTGTGCTTTGTTCGACTGGGCATCTTCCTTATGTGCATACGGGAATTCATGCTCTAAAAAAGTAACATATTTTGATGCAAAGAGCATGCCGGACTCTAAATCATACAAGCTCCATCCTTTCTTTCCAAAATGATACCCAACAAAAACACACAATTTTCTTCGACTGACAAATTTATCCCCTCTATGTTCATTATTGTGCGCATATGCTAAGCAACCCAAAACTTACACATTACCAAAAGCTGGCTTGAAAGCGCAAAGCTCGGTCAACATTGAGTATGTGGCGGTGCTTGCGTTCAACTCTTCTGTTTTGTTGAGAGGTCTTGACATAAGTGGTTTGATGAATAATACCACTTTCAGCAAAATAACTAGACAAGCATACAAACTCAGTCCCATTATCAGTACGGATCACCTTTACAGGTTTATTAAATTGCCTTTGAACCATAGCAAAAAAATTTCGAAGAGCTTGTCCCACTTCCGTCTTATCAACCAAAAGATAAATCCAAACACCTCTAGAAAAATCGTCTACTATAGTCAAGAAATAATGAGCACCACAAGAAGCTGCAATTCTATAAAAACACATAAATCACAATGAATTAACTCAAAAATATCGGATGCTTTATTATTACTAGAAACAAACTCTTATCGACATTGTTTAGCTTGGAAGCATGCATCACAACCCTTAATACTGCCATCATTATTATTCTTAGTACTAATAAAAGGCAGCAACTTAACAATTCTATAAGAATGATGCTCTAACCTTTGATGCCAAATATCACATGTCCTGCTCTTTATAGTCTTCATTGCTCTTGTTGATGCAATGCTCCAGAAATAATAGTCCCTCTCGCTACTCACATGCTCCAATCAGCATCCTCGTAGTGCGGTCCTGTATCACATAGAATTTATTAGTGAACTGGACAATACAATTCAATTCTTCAATCAATTGGTTATAGAAAGTAAATTGCAATTCAAACTAGACACATATAAAACACTAGCCAGTTTTAGATGATCGTCCAATGCAATTGTGCCTTCTTTCTCTACTATTGTTGCTTTCCCGTCTGGTAGCTCGACAGAGAACGGAATGACATTCTTTATGTCTCTCATTGACTCGAGGCTTCCTGTCATACGATGAGCGGCCCCTGTGTCTATTATCCATTCTGACAATTTTTGCTTACCACTTAGTCGTTGACTCCCCTCTTTCTGTGTGTTCAAAAGGTTGAGTAACATGTTCCACTGCTCACTACTCAGTCCATTTAACCCAGTCTTGGCTGCATCAATTGATTATCCTTTAGACGCATTGCCTTACGCAGAGGCTTTGGCTATATTGACCTTGACTTGGCCGCCACGACCTTTTTCCTCCTGCCCCTGCTTCTTTTTCTTTGTTTTCAGTCATGTCGACTATTGTGTCTGAAAGCCCACGATCGGTGCCACAAGCGACAAAGAACCGATCTCAGGATCTCCCTAAAACCTGCCGTAGACTCGCTGGAGACTTGTCAAAAATCAGTACGTTTGAGAACGGACCCCTGAGTTCTCTGTTACTCGCAAAAGAAGAACCATCCAAGAGAAGACCGAAGTCGAAGGTCGGAACATCTGTAGAAGGAGACCGAGGGCTCAGGCTCAGAACCGTATTCCTTTCTTGCTTTCTTCTTCTTCAGTCAATTTTTGCTTCTACCTTCCCCCAACGAAGCATTAGCGACCAGCTCAGACACATCAATGGTGAGTCAAGCGATTGAGAATTACAGAGAGAAGGCGGAGATCTACCATGGAGATGCTCTTTGCAAGGAGAAACCGCTATAGCTTCTGGAGGAGATATCGTTGCCCAAGGGTCTGTTGCCGCTGGACGGCATGGAAGAGGGGGGCTACAACAGGGAAGCCAGGTTTGTTTGGCTGAAGCAGAAGAAAGGAACGCAACACACCTTCAAGCGCATCGGGAAGCAGGTCTCCTACGCGAATGAGATCACAGCCTTCGTGGAGAACCACCAGATGAAGAAGTTGACCAGGGTCAAGAGTAAAGAGCTCCTGATTTGGGTCACCCTGTCGGATATCTACGTCGATGACCCCGCTTCCGGTAAGATCTCGTTCAAAACGCTAGCTGGAATCTCTCGTTCGTTCCCCGTCTCTACTTTCGAGCTTGTAGAAGAAGCAAATAAGAAGGAAGAGCGCCGAACTGAATCTAGAGTGCAAAGCTTGTCCTTTGGTGGCACCAAACAATCATTGTTGTCGCCATTGATCTACAGAGGTCTTGGAACGCAGACCTCTTGCTCCTGTTTCGTGGCTTTGATACCATGTAAAACCAGAGCTTTTCTGGTTTATTCTTTTTCTGTGTTTTATTCATTGAGAATTCAAGTATATATACATATGAATTCAACCACCGAGCCTCCTAAGCTTATGGCAACTAAAACTCCTAAGTTTACAGGGACTCAAAGATATCTTTCATATCTATTTGAACTATTCATGATAAGAAAAGGATAAGAAGATATATACAAACAAGATAATACTGAACGTATTCCTAATCCTAACAGTTTCGAAGCTCTTCTTTTTTTATTAAATATAATATATATAAAATTCTAATTAAAACTGAAATTTGATAAAAAAACAATTAAGAAAAAAATGGCGCATCAGTTAAAATACCAATACACCTCCATACTTCTAACCATGGTTGTAAAGATGCAAACCCAACGATACCTCTCGAGCTTCAGAAAATAATAGAGGTCTGGGAACATCTCGAAGGGACGCTAGGCACCATACGAAACCAGCACCGAAGGCGCCATCTGTTGAAGTGAGCAGCGATGAGTTAAATCAATCAAGATTGACAAAACTGAAATTAACTTCATTAGGGTCTTTAATGGGTTTTCGGATCTCCCAACTATTTTTTTTTTTCCTTTTCACTGCGAATTGTGACATGCTGTTATCATAGAATTCGGATTCAGTTCTCAAAAGATCGTGTTTACATTATGTTCACAGCCACTTCAACCGAATGAATGAAACCTTATAGATTTATTCTCAATACACAGTTACAAGTGGCTGCTGCAAGTACGGTGTAAACACGGTCCTATGAGATGTTGTAAAACAGGTATATAAAATTATAAATACCTACATCAGTTTTGATCTATACTGGATTCGGAACCCTTTATGGATGAAGTGATGAAACCAATTACAGCTGAATAGAACATATGTCTGTCCTAATTGCAGCACCTACATTAAGAAAACTTTTTAGTGTTGATATATGAAACCTATCATCACCAATCAAAAACGTTAGACATTGATAAAATGAATTATACCAACTGTATCCAGGGAGGAGACGATATTGTACATAAGGCAATCTGTCACATGTGTATCAGTATTCCGTACTGATACTGATACTGATATTGATGATACTGATGACCAATGAGCCTCCGAAGTCCGAGGTCCGAACAATGGAACAACTGGACACACTCGCGGCCGACCATGGGCCCGCTTATGCACATGGGCCTCGCAACACACTCCAGCCGAGTGGGCCAAAGTGGATATTAATCATGTGGTCTATGGGAAAAACTGGATAGAATTTACTGAGGATGGTATGCCACGGGCTATAGCAGTAGGCTATTAGTTCAATTCAAACCCAAATAAGGTTGACAATGTAAGGCAGCAGGAGTCGGCTATGTCATCTAACAACCCACAAGTAGTTAAGTTACCACATCAAGACACGAAAGAAGTGAAAATGAACTGTTAGAAAATAAAAACCGATTTAGGAACCTCACCTAACAATTTAAGCCTTTCGGTTTGAACTATTTATCGGCATTTGTTTGACCGAAAGGTCTTGTGTTTGTGCCTTCTTTATAATTAATAAAATTTTAATAGGAGATATGAATGGGCCTATATTTGTCACACTTAATTCAAAGACCTCATCTAAGATCTAACAGCTTGAACTTACAACAGGAAATGAGCTGAATTGAACATCTTCATGAGGCCGTTCTTGGCCTACATGGTACCCAGTCTGTTCATACTCCATTAAAACAAATAAATAGAAGTTCAGAAAGGAGACTGCTATGATATCGCGTTTGGTAGGTGGGGAGGCACTATATCCTTCTCTTTATAGTTTATGTTATGATATCGCGTTTATCAAACAAGTCAATAGCCCCCAAGTGGTTGTCTTTTGATACACTTTCAACCATAAGCATGATGTGGGAATCGCTTAATTCATAGCAAATGGCGAATATTTGGTGGGAAATGACAGCGACGATGACATTATGAATGGTATGTTATGCCCGAAATGAGCTTAGGAGGCCGAAGTCATGCATGAGTGATGATACGTGGTGAAGATGGGATCATTTAAAGTTTTAAAAAATTGGACCCATTCTGTGGATCAGTTTCTGGGTCAAATGGTCTGACTGTTTGGTTTAAATGAATGATTATTCTAATTTAAAAATTAAAAAAATTAATAAAAATAAAAAGTGATAAAAAACTATCATCTGAATAGATGGTTTAACCACTCGGATCAATAAACTATTCACCAAATCAACATTTTTTATCAAAAAATAATTTTAGGGTAAAATGGAATTGATTACCTAACCCGTTCCCAAAATCAACCGATCCAACTGTCAGATCTGGTCCAATTTTCAAAACTGACAGTAGCGCAACTATCAAAAAATGCACAGTATTGTGCATGTCCAGATTTTAAACCTTGCATTTAGCTAAATCCAATCTCAACCCTTTTTATTTTACAAAATATTAATCAAGAACTGTGCGATGCACAAACTTAGTGAAGTGAAATTGAAGTAAAATGAGGCTTCTGATATTAGAATTAAAGCTCATATCTAATATATATTAAAATTAACAGAAATATAATTTCACACAAAAGTTATGATGCACTCTTCCATTTTCTCCAACTAGCTTTACTTTGAAAGATATCCTTTGTTAATCTCTCATTTATTATCAATTTTTGAACTAAGGTACCGGAACTGATATAGTTTTGAATAGAATGGATTGGCAAAACATAATTCATATAATCGGCCTCATATAGTTGGGATAAAGCATGAATGATGATAATGATGAAAAAGTAATAAAAAATATAATATTTATATTTATCATATATGATATTAGCATGCATCCAATCAAGATAACTCAAACAAACTCGACTTTAGTTAAGATAGGCCAAATTTAGGAACAAGGTTCACTTGAATCAATAACTACACTTTTATTTATTTATTGGTAGAAAGCTGAAAGCATGAGTAAAATTCATCAATGAGACAAGCTAGCATAGCTCATTTAGTAGGGCCAGAAACAATTCTGATTCGAAACGCATGTGTCATGATCCTAAGTCCAATCCATTAATAATGTTCATATATCTTTGATATCTCAGTGAAAATACATCATTCCCAGCAAGAGTGTATTATTAAATTAAATATCAGTGTTCTAGAACCGTCATTAACGCTGATGGTCGGGCCATTCTGTTCGAAAACAATCCACGCAATCAGTTTCACCCTTAACTTTTTTTTTTTTTTTTTGTCAAAATCCGTCAGTTTGGTCAGCAACCTGCTGATCCAATGATCGAACCGTCCATTTAAACCGGATGGTTAAAACTAGTGGTCAAATAATTTCAGTTCCGAATCGATTTTTAAAACCTTGCTAAATACATATTAGATGAGTGATAGCGTCCTCATCATTAAAAAATAAGAATAACAAGATTAGTTGTCAATACAAATAACTTGGGGGGTATTTTTATTTTTAAACAACACTAACGTCGGCATAAAAATATAATTCAAGTTATATCGTCATCTACTCATCATTCGGTACAGTCATAGCCTAAAGATTTATGCCTTCACCAAAAAATACTTAAAAAAAATAACTACCTATCGAGAGCCGTGACGAAGTACTCTCTCGAGGACTTGTCAATATTAGAAGGCTGGAACTTTTAATTAGTGCTTTCTTTTTTGGTTTAAAGGTAGGAATTTTATATTGGCGGGTCTTATTCGAATCTTTGCATCTGCTGGTTTCTGGTTTCAAAGTGATATCATATTCCATTAGGCTTTTTTTGTTTTTTGTTTTTTTCTGGGGGGTTTAATTATGATGCCGAAAAAAACTTGTAACCAGTCAAACAGGTATAAAATGGTAACCAATAAGGTAGTACTTATCAAAATTCACGGCTGGTTTTGATTGATCAAAACCCTTTTTAAGGAACTATTAGCTTAGCCCAAGGTAACCCAGTAAGTCTTCTTTCAAACAAGTGAATACTATTTTGTTTAAAAACAATTTTATAAAATAGTTGGATAGGGTATTGGATAGTTAAAAAATATGTTCGAAAGATGAATATGGAAGAAACGTGAATGCTTAGAAATGGATGAGTGATAAAATTAGAAAAGACATGACTTTATAAGAAGTCATAAGAATGAACTTAGAAATGATTCCGATAAGTGATAAAATTAGGAAAAAAATAGAATGAGATGATCTAATCACATGCATAAAAGATCATTTATAACTAGAAGAAATATTGATCTGTTATATGTGAACAAAGTAAAAGAGGTAAAGACAAGTGGAAGGGTTGTGAGGAAGTAATAGAAAGCGATTTAAAAGAACGTTAATTATGGATATAGCACTAAACAGAACGTCATGGTAAAACAAGTTAATGTAGCCGACTCGACCCTATATAATTGGAACAGGGTTTAGATGATGATGCTGAAGCTTTTCCTGAAGAATTTTTTGTTGTGTTTAGTTCTTGGGATGGTTGCACTGGAGGACAAGGCAATTAGGTTTGGAGATATCTCACAGACTCACAATACAAGTGTATGTGTTATAAAATGAAATTTGGAAAGATGATTTCTATATAATATAGCATTAATTTGAAGGAAATTAAGACATCACTGTCTATATTAAAAAAAAAAAAAAAAAAAAAAACAGCCTTAAACTATATCAAACAGATTAAAGTTCTAAGAGGTAAATTAGTTTCAGAAAAAAAAAAAGTAAACTAGGTCAGAAAAATGATTTCCCCCTTTTAACTATTCTATTTTAATATACAATGAAATAATAAATAAAGAACTCTTACATAATTAAATAAAAATTATATTAATATAATCACCATTATTTTTTTGTGCCAATTTGCACCTTTTTTTTTAAGTTGTAATGGCTGTTGGATAACCAGTGAAGTAGCTTAATTGAATGACTTTTTAAGTAGATGGTGACCTCCTTAATGGCTGATTGGCATACTGAGTTGATGTTAATACCCATATGAATATTTTATCCACTAAAAGTCAAAGCAATAGCTAATGAGCTTTTCTTTCTTGGTCCAACCACTTCAGTTTTTAGTGTGCAGTACTTCCCTCATCTGCACCTTGACTGAGTATAATTGTATAAAGTTTTAAATTTTAGCAATTTGGGTAAAATCACTAAGAAATTAATTATTTAAATACCAATAATTTAGCAATGGATATGATATTAAATAGAATAGGCTTATTCATAATGATATTCTAATTTTTTTATCTGAATAAGCAGCCGAAATTCCTGAATATTTGTCAAACAAATTTACCATACATTTTATGTTTCGTGTTGATGATCTTCACCAGTTCACCTAATCAAACTTTCATATAGTTTCAGGGACATGAAAACCATGGTTGGGTACAGTGGTCTGTCTGGTCATCAGCTCAACCTACGCTGCCTTCTTAAATCCTAACCTCCCAGTAGTAACAGTTAATTAGATGGCTTCTCCCTACAGCTTTAAATGTTTTTGATAATGCATGAACCAAAGACACAATTAATCAATGGAAGAAAAGGGGGAAAAAAAAACAAAGAAAAGGTCAAGCGGTTGCTCTCAAACACATCTCATCCTTGCTCCAACTGATTGTGCTGTGGTGTCAAGACAGATTAAGATAGATGAGAGAGGTACAAAGTTTAGTAGGTCGGACCGTTGGAGAACCGGCATATTTTATTCGATTTAGGGCAAAGGAAGGATTTAAAAAAAAAGAGAGAGAGAGAGAAAAGAACGATAAAGACAAAGAAGAAAGAATGGTTTTGATTAATAAATTCTGTGCTCCAGAAACTTCTCCAAGAAAAAAAAAACAAAAAAACAAAAAAATAAAAAGAAACAAAAACAATTGTGAAAAATCATACACATGCAGGATTTACGTGGTAGAGATCAAATTCAGTTCAGCACATTGACACTTTTACCCTCATTTTCTTAACCTCTTGTGCATGTTTCACATCAGAAACGGAGGGTAAAACCGTAAAGTTCAAAGTGAAAGACCATGACATGAAATCTTAAATTACGTTGAAAGATTCCTCGGTCCTCGCTTTGGGTGCCTACTTGCCCACCAATCTGGACATCTGGCTTGGTGTCGGTCTGCCTCAAGTCCCTCAACTTCGGCTCAGAATTGGATCAATCCGCTCACCCAGTCCGATTTTGCCAGGTGTCCATCGGTCATCGTCCCATCCCAAACCCAGACTAAGCTGACCACCACATGTGAGATCTGAGATGGCCCCGCCTCAGGCTGACAACCTCGAATTTTATTAACAATGTTTTTTGGTATTATTTCTGGCCGTGTTTGGAGGACTTTGGAACTTGAACTTCGGATAAATAACTAAAATGAATTTGAATTTATATTCGTTTGTGGAACACGGTCATCAAACACTGCACCAACCTAATGTATCACTATTTGTTTAACATTGCTCCATTAATGATTCTCACGTCAAGCCACATCGAAACTGACATTTCGAATATTAACATATTCCATTGTCTGTGTGGACATAATGTATCAGCAGATCTGCTCTGAGATCGTGATTTGTTTAGATTTCAAATTGTTTTTTATCAAAATAAAATGAATTCGAACACTAAGATTCCACATCTGGATATGGGCTCCTTGAAAGTAAAAATGTATCTACGGCAGATTATTAATTATATACATGTTGGCTAAAGAAATCATCAAATCTCATGATTCTATAGATCTACCTGAGTCGTGGTTCAAATAGATTTCAAAGGACCTTTGAAATTGGCCAAAATGGTGTTTTTAATTGAACAGAGTCGTGGTGGTTGAGTCAGGTATGATTTGGTATACTTAACAACAACATGCGTAAATCTCACGCCCATCAATTCAATACTCTTTTGCAGAGGAAAACAAGATTTGGTTTCAGAACTCTTGTTTTCTCGAATTTCAATGATTTGATTCAGGACCGATTTCTTAAATCTTAACAAGCTCGTTAGCAGTGAGCTTCCCCAACGTAAAAATACCGGAATTAAACTAAATTATGACCAGGATCATAGGATGGGCTGATGATGGCCTAGAACTGCACCAGAGCTTGGAATTGGACGAGGATGCAGCCAAATTCAATTTGGCTGACTTTTCTCCCACTCGTATTGCTCAGGTGATAGAAAATTCCTACTAACAAATTCATTCATTCCAAAATTTATTTATGCTATCTAGTCTCTCTATACATTACACAACCCTGAACAGGGTGAACAATGAAAACCAATAATCCCACCATTAAAACTGTACATATTAGCCTCGCTGTTCTGGGTATCTCGCCTCAATATCGCCGTCGACAATACACTCGGAATTTCGAATCCATTAAGTCTCGGATTGTTCCTTTCCCCTTGCTTAAAAATCTAAGGATTAACAAATAACACAAGCATTTGGATTCTCTTCCACACTCTGGACATAGTAGTGAGTGGTCATGTGGGGATTATAAGCCTGGTAGGCCTTGACCAGGTTCTGGATCTGCTGCTCCACAGGATCTTTCTTGGGTTCTTCCTTCTTGGGATCTTTCTTGGGTTCTTCCTTCTTGGGTTCCTCCTTCTTGGGCTCCTCCTTCTTGGGCTCCTTCTTCTCAGGCTCTTTTGCAGGCCCTACAGAAACTATATCCGTGTGCCAGAGCTTGCGTAGCTTGCTCACCACGTCTACGGGATCCACGTCTCCGACGACTGTCAGTTTCTTCTCTTTCATGTCCATGGCGATGGAATCAATTCCTACAAATTCATAAAGGTGAAAAACGCAACAGTTATTTCGATAGCTCTCAAACTGAGATTTCTTACTTCAGTTCAATAAGAAAACAGGGTAAAGATCATCTTGATACCTGCAAGGCTAGAGACTGCCTTCATCGCCTTCTGCTTGGCCTTGTCATCATGTAAATCCAACTTCAGCACCACCTTCTGTATCAATTAAAAAAAACGAACAAAAAAATCTCAGTTAAGATCAAATCAAACTCCTGATGCAATCAAAGTTTCTGAAACTCCCACTGAATCAGAACAAAATGAAGTCCAACAAGAATCAGGAATCAAAGAATCGGATTTCATCGTCTGAAAAGGTTCTGAAAAGCCAAAACTTATAAAGTGGATATCCAGTACGATTCCGAAAGAGCTCCAAAAGCAAAAAGTGGAAAAAGTGAAACATTTCCCGACAGCAATAATCTGAGCTTCTCAAAGAACACACACTCAACAAAACATCGCAACAATTCCAAAATTAATCGCCGAAAGAAAAAACCCCTACCCTTTCCAGCAAAATGGGAAGAAAAGGAGGAAAGAAGAAAACCATCCAAAAAAAATCATGAGATTCCTCAAGAAACAATTCAAAAGCCCACGAAAAATCCATAAATCTACCTGCCCACAAGCCAAATCCCATCACACAGGAAAAAAGAAATATTCAGACCCCAGAAACATTAATGCTTATAATAAACAATCAAACCAAGAAATTAAAGCGAATCAAGACTGAAAAGAGATATCTGACCTTCATGTTTTCGGAACTTCAGTGATCTGACCAGGAAATGAGACGGTAATTGCAGAACGAAGATTGAAAAACAATAAATATTAAGCACAGAATAAGAAATCAGGAACTAAGATGTAGACGAGAATAAGAAGACGACGACGACAAAGAGAAGCCTGAGACGAGGCGGATGGCTTGCTGAACCAGCGATATATAATAGACGGGTTTGGAAAGGAGAAGAAAATCAGTCAACGGAGCTGATTGACGGAGATAGAGAGAGAGAAGAGCAGCACACAGTGATTCAGTGAATCTAAGGCAGTTTCTACAAAGACACGGCAAGGCAGGCAACTTATGTATAGTCGTGCCCGTACAATATATATGGATGGAAGCGGTGAAGAAGCTCTCTCGAACACTTAACCATCCCGAGTCCCTCTTTTTTGACACCCTCTCACTCCTTCATCAGGCCGCCAGTCAAGTCTCCATATTTTGTTCCTTGACCTAATGGTCAAGTCACCCTTCTGTTTCACTGTGACGCGCATTTAGTATAAACTAAGATCGTCCTACATCTAAGCCGTTAGATCTCACAAAAAGCTTGTATTATTGACAAAAACGAGGCCCCCACACACTATAGGAACTTTGGACGGTTGCGGCCTTTACACGTCATGCATTAGCGGATAACATAGATGACAGATTGAGCGAGGAGGGAAAGAGAAATTTGGAATTGTGGTTTTGGACTTCTTTTGATATCGACTGTCCGATGGGCCTTAGATTGATAGATGGGGTTGGATGTGATCCGAGAGGGACCAGTGGCACAGTTGCGTTGCGCTTCGATTCGTGGAACTGGAGCAGACGTCCTTTCTCTGAGATGTCAGCACGTAAGCTGTACCGTGCACGTGGAGACGTTGAGTCTCCTGTGGTGGAGAGATTTTTCACGAGCATTTCCGCAAGGCAGCGTTTGTTTCTGTCTGAAGAAAATGGACGAAATGGAAAACAAAACATTGGCCGTAAAAGAGGTGGAAATTTGAAATATTTTAAACTTATTTTTCTGGTGACAAATTAACCGTGTATCGGTATCTTGGTGAACTATGAGTCTACGATGCACGTAAAGAAGTATTTTGCCACGTGGCTAACTCGGGAAAACCAGAAAAGGACTAACCAGCACTTCCTTCTGAAGTCTTCCTTTTCCCCGATTGATTACGAAAAAGCCATCGACTAGTCGACTGGCAGTGGTAGCCATTCGAGGTTCATGTGCTTCAGAAGGAGAGCAGACACCGGAGACTATCTCAGCCTCAGCCCTCAGGTGGCCGTTGTTGATGCCTTGATACCGATAAAGAAATAAAAATCCAAATATTATTTTATTTTTATATCTTGATCCGATAAGTTGGTCCTGGAGCTCCATCATATCGTTGGAGACAAAACTCTTGCAGAGGTTTGTCGTAGGCGGATGTAGCCTTTTTTTCGTTCCTTGTATGCGTCCACCGCCCCTGGAAGTGAAAAGTGAAAACCCTGGACTACCAGTCTACCAATAATTCAGTGAAAGAGAAGGGTGTCCCATCCTCTCTTACCAATGATACGTCCACAAGCGGATGATCCGGAGTTCGGACTAGGGGCTGTTAATGGGTCGGGTTAAAGTAAACCAAGGTTGATAATCTGATCCTATGAGATCGTGTTTGGGAGTATGTTTGGGTCAGGATATTTGATGCCTTTGGTCCATGTCGGGTTTGGGTTTCATAATCTTGACCCGCCAGGAGCCTTTTTTTTTTTTTTTTGCTTTTTGCTTTTTTCCACATCTAAATAGAAATGTCCTCAAAAGCCATGCTGAGATAGAATACTAAGTACCTTGTACATTGTACTTTGGCTTTGGGGCAGTGATACTTGAGGGACTCAACTTTCAATTACATACAGCAGTTTTAGTAGGGTGAACATGGGTCCGTTCCGTTTGGTTTCACCACAGAACTTGGAATCAAACTTGTAGGGATCGGCTTCAAGTATTTGAATCCATAATTTATCTTGTGAAGATCGGTTTCAGGATTGATTTTGATTTTGGCGATTTCGATGTTGGTTTCAGGGTCTTTCCTTGGAATCTGTTTTTTCTTTATTCTCTCACTAAAAAAATGAAATTAGTTATTTAAAAACTTGATTTTCAATAAATATAATATATAACTTATAACTTAATGTTTTTATTGATTAAATTGAGTAATTTAATATATAAATTATCATAATTAATATATAGTTATCATAATTTAGGTGTTGTTTGGATAGACTTCTACTTCTGTATTTTTAAAAATAGCAAAGAATAAAATACTTTTATTTCGGTTTTTTTTTTTTGAAAACCATTTGAGTAAAAAATTTGAAAAGTATCTTCCAAAACAAAAAGTATCATTTTTTGTTTGGCAAAAGCACGTCTGTTTGTACTTTCAATGGTTTTGGGGTACTCTAGCAGGTGTGAGTCAAGGTATAGTCGAGATTTTTATTGAAGGGTGGTCAAATGCGTTCGCATGAAAATGAAAGCACAACTTTGCCAAAAAGCATGAAGTATAAAAAGCTGACTTCGTGCTTTAGGGTTTTTTCATACTTTTAAAAGTATGAAAGCAAAAGGTATAAAGTACATAACCCATACCCTATGTTGTGCTTTTCATACTTTTATACTGTCATAAGTACGAAAGTACTTTATAAAAGTCTTTCCAAATAGGGCCTTAAATTTTGTAAATATTATCTTATTTACATTACTTGTTGTACACACTCAAATATTAAAATAAAAACAAATGATCAAATCACTTAGGCTATGTTTGATTTGAGGGAACATGTAGAGAAAGGTAAGAAAACCTACACAAGATTTGTAAAGGTTTCCCCATTTTTCTTTCAAACCAAACACAGCCTTAAGTAATTCAATGGCCAAGTGACACCATGGCCTTTATACCAATAAGTGCTTGGGTTCAAATCATCATTTCCTCAAAAGTATTTTGTGGTTTATTTCAAGACAACTTTGGTTCCAAGATCAGTTCCACTAAGTCCAATTTATCGGGTCAGTTTGGATAGGGTAAACCCTTAAACCCTAATTCCAAGAATTTGGAATCAACCTTACCATATAACAGATTGGATACGGTTGGTTAGAGGCATCTTCGAGGTCTATTCCATTAAGTTCCAAGTAGAACCTACCCTTTATGCTCACCCCTACAATTTAGTATCCTAAATGTTCATAAATATACACTTAAGTCCAATCTCCTTAAAATAAAAATGAAATTATGAATATGCTCATGTTCAGGTTCTCTTTTCCATTTACTTTTATCTTTGGATGCAAATAGTGATGACAAAAAATTTTGATGGGTGATGCATTTGTATGGGCACAGAAACCAACATGTAAGCATTGCTCAATATTTATCCATCCTCATCGTGTTGAGGCTTCACTAGAGAATTCCTATTTCCAAATATTTTTACTGAGGCTTAGTTTGTAAGGAATACGAATACAGAGCCTTAGGAATGCAAAATACATATTTGTATTTATACTCCTTCCAAACTGAGCCTTAGGTGCAGACTTCAATTGTTATGTTATTTTGTGAATTGACCTCCTTTTATGCTACCCTTGAATTGTGTTCGAAGGTAGCAAAAGAGAAATAGTAAAAGAAAGGGAATATAAATATAGGAATTTTAGTAATTTTTACCTTCATCATAAGGTCAATTAATGAAATTAAACTAAACTGTATATTTCTAAAATTTTAAAATATTAAAATGTCGCACATGAAAGTTTAGACCCTTAAGGCTATGTTTGGTTTAAAGGAAAAGGTAGGGAAGGGAAAGAAAAGACAAGGAAACCAATACAAGTATTGTAAAGGTGTTTCTATGTCTTTTTCTACATTTTACTTCAAACCAAACATAACCTAAATGTCACTAGCCCAAAGGTTATAATTATGGGTGTGGTCAAATGGCTGAATGGGAATAAACCCATACCGAACCTGATCCACTAACCATAACCCGGACCCCAGACCGTATTGTACCATCCAAACCCGATCTTACCAAATGGAAAAGGGCAGATCGAACAATTAGGAGAGACTACTACTACTACATCCCACTTCAGCAAAATTATTCCTTTGTCTGGAACCTGAGACCTACTAGCCATATGGGAGTGGATGCCAACAACCACCCTTGTGATGGTAGATTAATCCCCATCTTACTTTTGGGTGGCACTGGTCCGTTTGGCCATGGAAAGTTAGGTTGCAATCCAATCCAAGCTAGTACAATATGAGAAGTAGTTTGTTGAATTTCTCCAACGACATGATAACCTATATTGGAGCTAAAATCTAAGTTCTGTTTTTCTCTCTCCTATCATGTAAAGAAAAAAGGGTTGATGTAAACTATGAATTGGAAGCAGATAAACCAATCCCTTGAATCATTCCATTCCACGTCAAATCAATAGGTAGAATCTGGCAGGGAAGCTCTCTAGGCTCTATTTGGGAAGAGGGCAAGTACGAATATATTCAATGCAAAACTTATATGATCCATATTTAGATTTGCAATCTTTGAAGGCATTCTGAGGTTCAGTTTGGGAAGAATGTAAATACAAAAATGTGCATTGCAAATATATAGGATTTTACATTAAACATATTTGTATTTGCACTTTTTTCAAATACAACATTGGGCTCAACTTGGGAAGAGTATAAATACAAATACAAGTTTTCCAAACTTAATACACCAGGTTTGTGCTGTACATATTTGTATTTACATTTTTTTTTTAAATTGAACCAGAGTTTGGAAAGAGTATAAATATAAATATGTAAAGTGCAAAACCTTATATTTTGTATAAATATAAATACATATAAAACAATACAAAATACAAGGTTTTCCCCTGTACATATTCTTTTCAAACTGAGTCTTAACAAAAAATTTTAACTTTGTTAAATCTGCACCTGATCCAATTATATAAATGAGTCATCCAAATCATACTTCAAGACTCCTTTCACAACCTAACTAGAATATTTCCACTATTTTTTTCTTTTGTCGATTTTAAAATGTACAGTCCCAAGAAAAAAGTGCAATATATCAATAAAAAAAAAAAAAAAAAAACAGAAAAAGCCCACAAGCCTAATCAATCAATCTCATGAAATTCATTGTGGTGGTGCAGTAAGTAGCCAGGGCCTGAGCTAGGATTTACTTTTAAAGGGGGCCAAAAAGTAATAAATATGGATAAGAAAACAAAAGATTATTTAATATAGATTGGAGGATCAAAATATAAATAAGGTTAAAATGGATATTATAGGGATTTTCAAGTCATAAGGGGGGCCATGGCCCCCACCTTCCAACCCCTGGCTCCGCCCCTGTACGTAGCCAATTGTAAGAAATCTATATACCGGGTCCCAATAGAAAATAGTATTATATATACCTAATATATGTACACATATGTACGATGTACATGATTTTTAAAGCTAGAGGCGTTATCCATTCTATATTCAAATGTCCATATAATAATATTTTCAATATTTTTCTCAAAACTACAATGGCTATGGACAGTGGGATGATGAAAATTCTTAATCAGCGTGACAAACCAAGCCCGTGCAATTCCAAAATATCTACAACCAAAAGGAAATATTCTCTCCTTGTGTTTTTGAAAAGTGAATTGTTTGGATTTAGCTTGGGCTGGGCTTCAGATGGTCAGTTTAGAAGCTACATCAGATTGGGCTGGATCATTAGCCCAAGTTGCCACCTTAAATACTATTTTACTTATAACAAATTTTATATTATGTATTTAAAAAAAAAAAGATAATGCAAAGTTATCAGGGTTAGACTAGATGAAAAATTAGCAAGCTCACTGGGTCACTGTTTTCATAGCTGTTCACCCGGCGTAAACTGGTTTTGTTTTTGTAAACAAAAAACATTTGCTATATTAAAAAATAATATAATTTTGTTAATGTGGCTATCATTTTCGTTTTCAAAAACAAACCCAACTGTATCGCCGAATACCCCTAAATGGTCACTGGATCACTGATTTACCTGTTCAACTGTTTGTATTAAACAAAATTTTCTTACACTAATTATATATTTGAATGTTGTCACATTGGAAATTCAGTTATGATTATGGAAAAACTTTAGCTGTTGGGACCAATAACATAAGCTGTTGTGACAGTTTTTGGAAATACCACGTTACATGAGACTTTGGGCCCCAAACAGACAAAGTTAATCATTAATTATGGGTGTTCGTCACGTATAAATATGATGATTACAAAAGCACCTTGACAATTCTGACCATTCGAATCAAACGGTTAGTCCGTTTTGATAAAAAAATAAAAAAATATTTAAATAATTAAAAAATAAAAAATCGTCAAAACCGTTGAACCAAGGTTTTTAAAACTGGTCAAATGGCCCGACCATTTGAATCAAATGCTCGGCTGTTCTGACAGAAAAATAAAATAATTCAAAAAATAAAAAAACAGTCAAAACCGTTTGAACAGTTAACCACCTGGTTTACCAGTTTACTGACCAAAATCAATGGTTTTAGGGGGAAATCCGGTTTTTGGGGAAAATGGAACCAGTTGACCGGTTCTCAGTTTTTCTAATCCAACCATCCGGTCCAATCCGGTTTTAAAAGCCATGCATTGAACAGTGTGAAAGATTTAACCGCCTGGGTCAATAATTTACTAACCAAATCAAAGTTTTTTTGCCAAAATTCAATTTTGACACAAAACAGATCCGGTCACACAACTGATTCCCCATTTTCCAGTCCGACAGTCCGGTCCAATCCGGTTTTGAAAACCATGCTAGATTGATTGAGCGGTTAAGAGCATGTAGATATGGCGATTTGGAAGGATACGGCTTCACTTGACGAAGCTGGAATTAGACTTGAGCCTAATCCCCCTTCCACGTAGATGTGGATGAAATAAAAATGAATCGTGCCAAGGGTGAGGCTGGTTAAGTTCAAACATTTTGCTTGGATGTGATGCTTGAACTGATCCCACTCTTTTTGACTGATTGGCCCTTTAAGTGCTACTTCTCTCTCTTTCAATTGACCCAACCATTTAAATAAGTCAATGGTCAAATAGGTCAAATATTTGAGCCTCTAGACTAACAGTTTGCTGATTTATTTGACTATTGACCACATGATCACTATCAATACAAATTTGAATCGATGATTCAAAATGCTGATTCACAATGCAACACACTACAATGTTATTATACCAAATATGTCCAAGATAATGGTCGGACCGGGTCGGGCTCTGGCCGGGTTTTTATTCTTTATTAATAGAAAAGCGTTAGGCCCGAGCCCGAGCCTGATCCGACCAGTGGGCCTACAACTTGGGCCCAAGCCCGCCCCTGATAAAAAGCCCGAGCCCGAAGTCCGACCTAATAAAAGAAATTTGAAATTTTTCCTATTCAAATGAATATTATCTATTTTAATTAAGATGTTTTTTCCCCTTATTTAAATAAACAATGGGCCTACAAGTGAATCAACAACCGTCTTAAATCAAAAAAATTTATTCAAATGGACATCACATAGGGTTTTTACTTAGGTTTAACTATAGGTCGGGCCGGATCGGGCTTGGGTCAAACTATTTTGACAAAACTTGAGCCCGGTTTGAATTTTATGCAGGCCGGGCTTTTTGGCCCAAGGATAAGCCTACAGGCCAAAAAGCCTGTTCAAGCCCGTTCGGAGGCCAGGCCGGCCCATGAACAGATCTAGTTATCACTGTTTTATTTCTATTCTCTCTCTCTTGTTTTTTTTTTTTTTTTTTGTATTTGGTGATCAAATCCCCCGTGGGGGACGTTTGAGTGGTAACAGGATTCGAGTACCCGTCTCTACTGGAACGAACCAGCTAGCATACCAAATTACCCGTCTCTACTGGGACGAACCAGCTAGCATACCAAATTTTATGCAGCGCCTCACTTTACCCGCCTCCCTGTATTTGGTGGTAACAGGATTCGAGTACCCGTCTCTACTGGGACGAACCAGCTAGCATGCCAAATTACCAATTAAGGAGCCACCCTTCAATTGGCCTGTTCTATTTCAATTCAGTGAAATAAAGAACTAATCATGATCTTATGAATGCAGAACTGTACTGTGAAATAAAAACGTGAGTCCAATGCATCAAAGAAATAGTTGTTTGTGGACATAGTTATGTGTACAGCAGGCTTTTATATTCACTTCGTTCATGGTAACAGACTTGGAAGCTTTGTAGCCCATAAATTGGCAAAACGGAGTTAAAAGAGTCAGATTTTATTTCTAGAGGGCCCATTAAAGAAATCACATGCCTATTTATTTTGTTATTATTTCACGATAAAGATATCACATGTAACATCTCACCTTTTCACTGATACTATAATATATTTTTTACATCATAACATTAAGCTTGGTTCTTATGCCTCGTCCGTTTTTCTCTTCTCAACACCTCCTCTTTCCAATTCATCTAAGCTATTAGTATTAAGAGTTTAAGATTAAGGGGGTATTCATTTTTTGGATTTCGAGAGGGGGAAAATTGGTTAATTAGATTTTGGTTTTTGTTGATCAAGAATAAATTCCATGTTTTTTTTTCAGATTTATGTAGAGAATAGGAAAAGTTTATTTTTCTGAGTATCACTTATTCTGGGAAGTAGCCAACACTTGAATGGGACAAAAATACCCCTTTTAATAATAGATTTTTATGGCTAAAATGATCATTACCTTATTTGCATAAAAAATTAAAGAACATGAACAAATGCACTTACCTGAATAAGTGTTTTCCAAAAAAAACTTGCCCAGATAACTGTATTTATTTGGATAATAATTTAAAGTAAACGACCCCCAAAACTCTCTCCATCTGAAATAAGCACCATCATCATAGAAGTAAAGCCACAGAATGAAACGGTTCATTCCAATTTCCAAATTACGCCCAAACCCCTGAGACATGACTACGGATATGCTATGAACCAGGAGTGTGCAACAGGTTTCAAAACCCAATCAAGTCTGTTGTGTACGGCTCACAGATGTGTTCACTGATGATTGGATTAGATAGCCCGTTCTATACGAAGTGTTTTTGTAGCAGATCCCAACTCATTAGACATCAAACCCGTAGTCCCTACGTTCACTCATGATTGTTATAAGGAATGCCAGAATGCAGCCTAAATTGGCCTGTCGTCTCTTATCAGGTCCAAGCCACGTCTGGGCCTGAAATTTGTAGGGAAGGCTTAGGCCCAAATTGGCCTGAAAGCCCAAACACATCTTGGCCCATGTAATAATAGGCCCATCAGCACCCCAACTCTCTAAATCATCTATTGGCTATGGGGTTGACAACGAATGCCCATTGTCCAATAAAGAGCACACAATCAATTGATTCACAGGCTCTCTAATAACAGGATCGTTTTTATTTTTGATAAAACTTTGAAAATTTTTTGTTGAAAAAGGGAAAGAATAACATAGATATGGGTTTTTATGTTTTATCAAAATCACTCTGTTTATCTTGTTGTTAATTGTTGTTATTATTGTTGTTGCTGTCATTTTAATTTTTAGGAACCTCATGTCAGTGATCTTTAGTTTTCCAAAACTTACCATCCTTAGAGCACTGTTACTATTCATTAACAGAAATTGTCCCTGTCCATAGATACAACTTTCATGGCCAAACTGCCCCTGAATGGGCAAGTTGGCCTTATTAAACATATTTTTAATAATAAGCCCTAACGTGAACAGGTTAGGATGCTGGAGATTCCCAATCAATTGTTTGAATTCTTTCCTCGCACATGGGTTCACATCCTTGAGCCACTTCATCGCCACCGTCCCAAGGCGTTCTTTTCCAAGCATCTCCGCGATGCGCAGAAGAACAGGTCCTTGAGCTGAACGGGGAAAATGGGCAGAGGGGTTTACCTACCCAGAGCAGGTCCTTCAGTTGTCATTGTATTTTCAATTCGTGAGAGCATGGTTGGGCGTGATTTTCTTCCCAGGGGATTTGGAATCGTGATAAGGCGGCCTTTGGTCTTGCAGCTACACAAGACAGAGGGGTAGGTGGAGTACGCTGAATTTCTTCACTTGCCAAAGAGGAGATTTACAAATTTTTCCAGTTCGTAAGGAAATTCAGGACGAAATGATGGAATAACTGGGAAGACAAAACAAATTTCTCCTCTGTCTCCGATAAGTGTCAATGGTTATTGTTAGGAATTCTTGTTTTGAATTTGAACATGGTTGAATTTGTGGCTGAAGTTTGTGATTTGATGTTTCAGATAGTATTTTTTGAGGATGAGAAGCATTGACGTGACAAAATGTTGGCCATTCAGCGGAGATGGGAAGGAGAAGAAGAAAGAAGAGATTGAGAAATTTCTTCTGTCGTTAATGTGTTCGAAATATCGGTGGTGGAAGGACAAGCTCGAATTGGTGAGATCTAAGGCAGCGTCAACGAGAGCCGCCGTTCCATCGTTGTCTCCTCCACCGTGGATCGTGGATGGAGAACCTGCAAATGAACAGACTGGTAACGGGCTCACACCACAGAGCCTAGTGTTTCCCGCAACACTTCTCAATCGAGTTCCTTAGCACTCCAATCCAAACAAAATCCAAATGAGTAGCGGTGACATCGCTAAAACCAAACTTCAGTTACTAGGTTTCAATTGGAAAAACCAAAAGGGGTGGATATTCTGGTGAGCATCCAGCGGTGGAAGCTTGAACAAAGTGGATTTTCTGGTGAGAATTTAGTGGCAGAGGCTTTTGCAAAGTAAATTTTTTTGTGAGAATCTAGTGGCAGGAATCCAACAGCAGTGACAATGAATTGTTCTTTCTTTACTCTAAAGAGAAAAACAAAAACTAGCGTTAGATCCTTTTTGTGTGGCATGTTGAAGAAAAAGAGGAAAAGAGAGAAATCGAAATACTGTGCATATTTCTTAGAGTTCATCAAATGACTGGAACTTTCTGATCTATCTTCCGATCGAGCAGAAATTTGGATAGTAAGTGGATGACTCATTTTTCTTCATTCTGAACGGCCGGATCTTTGATCGGAGTACCAGTTATTTGAGGTCAAACAGAAGCAATTCATAATTGTTCAGAAAAAGAAAATATCTCACGGTAGTCTTCATCAATTACTCTGATTAATGGTCATTTGTGGTTAGATTTGGCTGAAATTTGGTGGGATTGTTCGAAAATTACAGGCTTACGATCTGAATGGTGGAGACCTGATTTGGAGTAGTGAAGGTCTCCATGTTGTGGCCTGAATAGTAGCCGCATTTGTGAGTTTTTCTGACTGTTATTTTCCACCGCTTTTGGTATTCTCGTTTGTATATTTGAGAATCTGTATTTACTTTAAGTTTGTGAGCATATTGTGGTGTTTGAGTTGCTGCAATTGTTACCTCAAATTATTATTGGAGATTTTTTGTTGGATCTCCTTAGCCCCGTGGTTTTACCATTCACATTAGAGGGGTTTTCCACATTAAATATCGTGTGTGTCTCTCTTTGCTTGGAATTGTGGTATTTTATAACTTGCTTGAAATTGTGTTATCTGAATATCAACAAGTTTTTTTTTTTTTTTTTTGAGAAATAATTTGTGGATAAACTTAGTTTCTTCCCAACAAATTCGACCTATCAGATTGGCGACCTATACACAATTCATTTTTTTCAATTATTCTCGAGGGAGATTCTCTTAAGCTGTTGAGAGTTTGTTGCACCCTGACTCTCATTTTTTCAAGATACGAGGATAAGCAAAAATACCAATTGACAGAAGTTGTTCCAATTTAAAGTTTTTGATTCATCAGTCATTATAATTATAGACGGCACTAACAAAGATAGAGTGACAGAGGTAGAAAAAAAAAAAGATTTTCATTCTCCGTCTCTATTGAAGATTGTAAACTCCTCATGCTCAGCATCCCTCACTCCTCAGTTCGTTGTACCACTCGTGGAGCTAACCTTGCACAGCACAAATTGGCGAGGCATGTACTTTCTGTTTTTCTCTTTTTACTAGATCTTTACCTCCAGACTTTCTTATCGATAATATTGATATTCTGTATTCAGATTGTAATACCGAGCAGGTTTCTTAATGAAAGTGAACTGATGACAGGCTTGATTGCCTAAGAGAGAGAGACCTATACACAATTCTTGATCTAATAATCCTCTAACTCGCCATATTACAAAAAAGAGTGTTTTCTTTTCTCTTGAAAGATACAATAAAAAAAGAGCATTGATTTGGTCAATTTTTTCATCGATAACTAGGGTTGTGTTCGATACTATTGCTAATTTCTGCATCAAACATTTTGGGTTCATCAATAAAAATTGATATACAAACTGGGTGTTTATGAGTGTTTTGGAACTGTCGGTCACCTAGATGGCCAAGACCATTCAGCCTTGGAACTGTTTAGGCAATTGGTTCTGTTTCACATTTAACCCGTTTTTTTATCAAAAACCATTGACTTGGTTAGTGATCCGCTGGTGTAGATAATTAAATTGTCAACCCATTTGACCTAGATAATTTTTTTTGACTGCCTTTTATTTTAATTATTTATGTTTTGAATTGGAAAAGATCGTCCATTTAAACTGAATGATCAAACTACTAACCTGAAAACCGATGGCCAAAGCAATTCAATTCGTAGTCAGTTTTTTAAACATTGGTATTTATAGTTGAAATGAGCATGCCATAAAAATGCATACATATAAATTTGATCCTTGGCTACATTTGATTGTAATGCAATTTTATTTACACTAATACAAATAAAAATGCATGAAAGTGTAAATGTAAAGAACTCAAATTCTTATTTAATTTTGTTTTGGACTATATAGATGCATGGGGAATGCAACCGAACAATTATAGCTGAAATATCAAATTAATGTTTCTGACTGAATTGACTCTCAATGTTTTTCACCAATAATGATATAAAATACAACCAAAAGCAATAATGATATAAAATACAACCTAAAGTTACTGCTTTGCCTTTTTTTAATTTTGAATTTTTATTATCAAATCGCATGTTGATCGACAATCCATCTGAATGTTAATTTGAAAAGAACATAAATACAAATATATAAAAAAATATAAGGTTTTAATCATATTTGTCTTTATACTCTTTCCAAACTGAGTTTTAAAAGGGCTGAACATGGTATAGCTTTGAAAATTTTCTGTTTGTCCATTGGTTTAGATATACCAACTCTGTATATGCTAGTAAGGCATGTCAATTTAAAATTCGAATAAACCAACAGAAAAACAACTGTTGCTTTCGTGGCTGTACCTTTCTGTTTCTGCAATTTTAATTTTCATATTAAAAAGGAAAAATAGCAAAGAGCAAATATCTGTTGTGAATACATGTGTATGAACCTGACTACTTAACCGATCATGAATGAATATACTATTTTTGCGACTTGAATGTGTCGCATCCAAGGCTATTACGTGTGTATCCAGTCATGACTCATGAGCGAAAACGCCAGTAGTATCCCATGCGTAGGGAACATTGACATATTCATATTCACTCATGATTGGATATGTAACTTCTTAGACAGTCTGCAGCGGATTCCCATCTTTTGAAATTGTTACCCTTTTTTTTTCTTTTTTTGCTTTTTTATTTTTTGGATTAATCAAGTGGTTGAACTGGGTATGGTTGGATTATTCTACGTGTGAAGCCTAGGGGTGATCATTTTCAGCTGACCTCGTCTTGGGTCCATCTGGCCTATCCTCCTCTCCCCATATGCATATTGTTTACGGTCTGATTAAGTGTGGCTTGGAAAAGATCTCAGATCAAATCGGTAAATTATGATTTGAGAAATTTTTAAATTGAATCAACCTGTTTTAGTCTAGAAATCAAACCAACCAAAACTGTTTTATTACGGTTTGGGGACTTTGGATCATTCTATGATTTTTTTTTGGCTTAATCTAATTAGAAAGCCCAAATAATTCTCTAAAAATTTAAAATTTAAAACTTTTATTTATTACTTTATTATAAAATAAAGAATTCATTATATATTTATAATTTTATGCATTTCATTTAGATGTATTATATATATATATATATATATATATATATATATATATATATATATATATATATATATATATATATATATATATATATATAGTTTTAAATTTACAGTTTAGTTCGATTTATAAAATTCAATAAACCAAACATAAACCATAAACCATAAATTTAAACATTCTCAAACCAAACCAAACCCTTTATAGGTGTAAACCAAACCAAACAACAAAATGGATTTGGTTCAATTTAGTTTTGTGGTTTGAACCATATAATGAGCACCATGGCATATGTATATATGTTATTATATATTTTATATTATTTATATATTTTATATATAAATATTATAATATGATATCGATAGTCCATATTATATAACGTTTTATATTAAATAATGTATAAAATAAAATTTAGATTGGACTTGTAATCAGGCTCGACCCAACCTGAACTTATGTTTAACGCCTGAAACCTAGATTGGGCTGTGGGGTTGGGCCCAGGCTATAGTGCAAAGATCAACCTAGGCTCAATCCTTGATCACCCTTAGGCTATGTTTGGTTTGAAGGAAAAGGTAGGAAAAGGAAGTGAAAAACAGGGAAACCAATACAAGATTTGTAAAGGCCTCCCTACATTTCCCTTTCTTTCCCTATATTTTCCTTCAAACCAAACATAACCTTAGTGTGAGGCTGTGACCCGGTCACAAAGGGTTTAGCTGCTAAACATGAAGACTAGTTGTCATTGGAGTTTGAATGTACTAGACCCTCCAATTAACAACAGTAAGATTTAATAGGTGTGGCTCTCTCTCTCCCCTGTGTGAGTTATTCCTCTATTTGTTTTGGGAAAATTATAGATTGATATCCTGTGCTTTTTAGGGTTGTGACATATAGGTACGTTGAATTTTTAAATATGGCACTTGAGTACCTTAAACTCCCAAAAATAGACACCACAAACACAAAAACTCCCTTCTAACAACCTTCCAACATGATATGCGCCTGCACATATAGGTGGTGGATCTTCCACATGATGTACAGATATGGATCATGTTAGAACATGTTGGAAATGATTTTTATTGGGCCGGAGATCCAGGCTCTTAAGTCCGCTATCTATGGGTGATCATCTCAGCCTAACTTGAGTATGCCCAAGCTTACATTAGGCTTGCAAGTTTTAGAGCCTTGCATGGGCCTAATTCTTCAAGCATAGAACGCTTATGCCAACAAAATGTGCTCTAACACCCACCACAATATTTGACACCACACATCTCATACATGGCGGGCTGGAATCACGCCCCGCCCAATAAGGGTGTCACTGGACCGGTTTTGGATTGGATTCCATCTAGTCCAAAACCAATTTGGATGGATTGGACCAATCCAATCCAAAATATTTATTAATTATTAGATTAGATTGGATCTGATTCATCCGTAATAAATTTATATTGGATTGGGTTGGATTAAGCCAATATCTGATCCGTTGAGATAAGATAAGAATATAGGTGTCAATGGATCGGGTTTGGATTGAAACCTATCTAAAGTAAAACAAATTTGAACACATTGGACAATCTAGACATTGAACTGGACCATTCCAAAATGGTTCAAATCATTCATTGAATTGGACTAGACTTGGTCCATTTGTAATGGACTAAAAAAGTGACTTCAAGTTGGTTTTTTTTTCAGTACTTCTTGAAAAAGTACTTCTCAAAAAAAAAAGGGGCAAACCAGTCCCTAATATTTTTTTATAATACCTAAAATACCCCCGCACAAGGGTTATACTTCCTTCTCCATTCATTCGAACATCTCTACTACCAGGTAGTGGCGCACCAGTTGCAGGTCCATCGGTAACCATCGGTGGTGAGGAAAAGTGGCCGGCGGACCTGTCGTTAGTTCTCAAATCTGGGATCAAATACACGGCAACAGAGATTGAACTCTGGGATCGAAACCCATATTTGGTTGCTGGTGTGCAGCCTTGCCACTTATTGTTCCTATTTTTTCTTCCTCAGTCCTCAGCTTTGCCACAGAGATCGAACTCTGGGATCGCAAATCTGTTTCTTCTTCCTTAGTCATCGTTCTTGTTCAACGCCACCATCACCACTATTGCTGGTTTGAACCTGCCGCTGCAACGACGATGATGAATAGGGAAAGGGAAAGAGTGAAGACTAAGGAGAATAAGAAGAATAATAAAAGAAGAAAGAGAGATGGTGTGGGAGAAAAAAGAGAGATAAGAGATTGGAGGTGGAGATTGGATTGGATTCACCGCCGCCATTGGTTCTGTGTCATGAGGAAGATGATGAACAGTGGATTTCGGGGGCATTCTGAAGAAGAAAAGGAAGAAGAAGTAGAGATGTAGAAGGAGGTCAGAGTAATTATTATTTATTGATTATTAAGATTATTTTATTATTATTATTATTAATTAGGATTATTTATAATTATTATTTATTATTATTATTATTATGATTGTTATTATTATTATTATTGGGTTCACATGGCGATTCACGTGTGGGTCCATGTGGATTCTTAGTTAAAATGTATAGCATAACATGTGAAAAGCATTGTATATATGTACGAGTGAAGTGGGGGCTAAAATTGTCATTTGTGTCAATATAAGCACTTATGGGGAAAGTAGCTTACCAAACATCCCTAGCCCAATAATTGCTTATAAACATAATAAGTGATTTGGAAAGTGGGCTACAAACAACCTTAAGTGGTTAAAATAAGTACTTTTAAGAAGTACTTGTGCAATAAGTGATTTGCAACAAGTACTTCTTTTAACAATTACTTAATCATCAAACATGCCCTGGATCAGATTGGACCAAATCAAGTCCAATTGGCAGCCCTACCACCCAGGTGCCCAGCCCTTGATCACCTTGCATATCCCGTTATTATTGAAATGAAAGAATTAGAAAGCATGGCGAGATATGATTGGATGGTTCATGTAGCAACAAATGCATTCTCTATCATTATGTCTTGCCCTAGTGTCCTACTCCTAGCTTGTGTCCACGCGTAAAAACAAAAAAGAGGATGAACATAACACTCGGGATCTGCTACCCACAAGTTGTTCCCAAATACCTACCAATAGAGCACCACCACTGTGTTATGTGGAAACAGCTTGTGGATAGTTGATCCCAACTTCAAACATAAAAAAGTATTGGGAGGAGGAACAAATCTCTATTGTTGCATTGACAGAGTCCGGATCTGCTTCTCATAGAACACTCCACACACAAATTTCATAGGGTGCTCCTCATCGAGACTCTCATCCTTGTATTTATTCTTCATGTTCTCAATACATATTGGAATCTTCAAAAAGAAACATGTTGGAATTAGACATGTTCATGGGTCGAGTCGGGCTTTCACCTATTGTCAACATAATATATTCAGGTCTGAATATATCTTAGGCCCAAGCTTGATCATCGGGCCTATATCTTAGGCCCAAGCTTGGCCCTCATAGAAACTTGAGGCCCAAGGCCGAGCTTGAAACACCTGGAGTGGAGGTGGAGAAAGAGAGTAACCCGATGGTGTTCTCTGTCATTGATTGCTGCTTGCTAGAGTGCTGCTGACCACTTTTGGGGATGGGGACGCCACCAAAGGGATGAATCCGCTTTGTCGGTCGCCAATCATTGTTATTGAGGATGGGGTTGTTGGTTCGCCGCCTTTGGTCATGTATATCAATAAAGTATTCTGGTTTAAACTTACTAGAGAATGGGAGATGGGGCGCTGCATTATCAGAGAGATGAATCAACCACTAATATAGTCGGACTGGGCCAAGCTTTCATGTAAAATCCCGAGCCTAACCCAACATTAAGTTGATCTTAGATCCTTTGGCCCGAGCCCGGGCCCATGGACCTAATAATATGTCCAAGCCTGTTTGGGGTCGGGTTAGGCTGGGCCATCAGGCTATTCGACACATGAACAGGTCTACTTGGAATCTGGTTGTGAGGTAAGTGTGAGAAGTTGTTCCCAATTTGTAGTTAGATAAGTTCATGGGCCGGGCCGGGCTTTGTCTATGTATCAACAGAATATATTCAAGCCCAAGCCCGGCCTAACCATCGGGCCTAGGTATTGAGCCCAAGTCCGACAAGAAATTTAAAAATAGATTTTTTTATTCAATAAAAAAGTGTTTTATTTATATTAAAAACCTTCAAAACTCAAACATAATAAATATCTCACTATTATTAAAAAAAAAGAAAATAATAAAGAAAAAATATTGTATCATATCTGAGTGAGGCCAAACTTTTTTGAGAAAGCCCGAGCCCAACCAAAAAAAATCGGGCCCGATGCTTTAGGCCCGAGCCCGAGCCCGCGGAATTAAAATTATGACAAAGCCCGACTTATAACAGGTCGGGCCGTCGGGCTATCCATCCCATAAACAGGTCTGTTCCCAGTGGTCTACGACGCTGACGCGAGTCGCGACATATGTCTATTCTTTTTCGGCCCTGTATTCTCTGGTTCCCGTATAATAACATGACATTACATGATACAAAGCGAATGCAACCCATCCACGTGGTAACACTGTAAGGTTGTTCAGGTTGTTTAACTTCCAGCTGTCGTCGTGAAAGAGAGAGTAGCTTCCAACGCACGAGATATGGGATATCCTCTCCCTCCTTTTTCCCTCGGATGTCGCCTTTCTTCCCTCTTGACTATGACCCCGCCCTCTCCTCCGTCTTCAGCTTTTTCGATTTTTAATAGCAAACTTCACAACGACATTAGTCCTATTTCTCATTTTTCATTTCACAATGCAAATCAAATGAAACAAATCTCCAAAATAACGTCCTCTCTCTCTCTCTCTCACGCACAGAAGCTGATCCTTCGATCTTCGTGCTGTTTTCCACTTCAGGGAATAAGGAGAAGCCACCTAAGAACAAATGAAATCCCATAATCTAACCCTAACCCTAGCTTTATTCTTCTTCTTCTCTACAATCCTGTTCTGATTGCACCAGATAATCTCCTGTTCTTGAGTTTTTCTTTGTCTGCAATTGGTTGGGGAATTATGGATTTTCAGGAGAAGGGCAAAGATTCCTCATTGGCGATATGTGTGCCGAAGAAAAACTCAAATCCTAACCACTCCCTCAATTATTCTTCTTCTTTCTATCGTCTCATGAACCTCCCTGCTTCACCTCCTTCGTCCTGGTTCGAGATTCGTCTCTTCTACGTTCGAATTGCTCCTTGCGTCGTCGACAGCGTTCCCAGCCATCTCACTCTCCGCCACCTCCGTCGCGAAATTGGGGTTTCTCTTGAAATTAATGGCTCCCGCATCCCTGCTTCAGAAACGGCGTCTCTCACACTTCGTCGTGATCGTCTCGATAAGGAGTCATCGGAAGTTACGTATGTTAGCACCGACAGCGTTCGAGTCACGGGAGCAGTTGAATTCGAGGTCTACGAGAAAGAAGATTTGATTTTGTGTGGTTCTCTGGAACGAATGGAATCTTCTGCTTGGAACAAAGGCAGCATCGGGCTCGATCACCATCAGGTGTTGGAGAATGATCCCAAGACTGGTTGGACCATGGATTGCTATACGGCGGCATCTATTGCCACGGGTTCCTCTGTCTTTTTTAAGCCAAAGCTTGGAATTTCATCGCCTTCCATTGAAGTTTATGTTGCCGGGTGTTGCTCCGGTGTTCCTCTGATTTTAACGAAAACAATTCAACTCAGCCCGAGGCGGAAGCCTCCAAGGCATGGGACACTGGATGCTATTCCAGAGGATGAAGAAACTGGGAAGGATCAAAACGTCATGGGCAGTTTGGTTCGTCATAGGAAATTGCAGGTAAGCGAAACTTCTCTTGCGTCTACTTTCCTGCTAAGGTTTCTGTGAATTGTTTTTTCTCGAGGTTTGCAATATTACGATGTTTTTACCTTGGTTCCAACTGGTCTCTTTTGTGTTCTGAGCCGAACAACATTAATACTGCATCTGGAATTGAGAGAAGGTTTCAAGAAAAAGGAAACAAGAAGAAAAGAAAGGAAACACTTACTCTCTTGGGCAATGGAAAATCTGGAATGGGCAGGCTGGAAATTTGGGAGCTGGGGAAGTGCATTTCTTCGGATGAAGACTGAAGAGATTCTTTAGCAATTTGTTTTATCGTTGCTTTTTTTCATAGTAATTGAACAAACGTTAAGATATTACTCTAGCATTGTTTTGTAGATAGAGATTAAAGACTGACCCAAGTTATTTTGGGTTAGTAATGAAACTAAGCCTGGACTGGAGATGTTTGAATATTTATGTTCTCTTGAACTTGCTATCAAATATCATGGATATCCTGAATTTTGGAGAGATTTGTGAATTCACTTTGAGAAATAGAAATACTGTAAGATGTGAGGAATCCATTGGATATTGTTGACTGTTGATGGGGGGATAGGGGTTGCAAGAGTGGAATTTTACTGTGAACCAAGATTCACTGATCTTAGGGGTTCTCAGCTAAAAATATCCCAATTAAATAGAATATTATTTGGTATATGAGTATATCATAGGAACTAGGTGGAGTTATGGTCTATGAATTCATCAGATATTAGTGTTACTAGTCACTGATGGTAACACAGAATTACCCCCACCCAAAGCCCAAATGCTTTGAAAACCTCAACTATCTTATAAACTATAGAGAAGACTGAATTGAATCCAGTTGTGGTTCATATTGTAAAAAAGTTTAAGGTCTACAAGAGAAGGGGGCTCAGGGATTTTCCTGTAACGTTGATCAATCTTCTCAGACTGAGTTTGGTCAATAATTCTTTGTCCGTGGTGAGATTTTTTGGGACAAGCAAGGGGGTGGGGGTGGATGAATACTGTTATTATGACAAGGATCATTTCGTTTCAGCTTTGGTTAAAGTAATTGTTTTATGCTTAGAGAATATTTTTAGGAATATTGATGTGGGAGATGCTAATTTGGAACAAAAGTTTAGAACCAAACCTTCCTGTAGATTCTTTGAAGAACCTTGATGATTGTTTTGAGGCAGAAGCAGATCAAGAATAGCTGGTTGATTGACATTACCCCATTAGACAAGGTTGCTCAAATAGATGTTACTTGGAAGGGGCTTGTCATGTGAAGATGTTTATTACTGTTTCCTGCTTGAAGCTGGGGGTTATTGTGCTTTTTGGTATCAGCTGTGTATCTGTTCTGTTGAAGGGGGAGGGGGTTAGGTGGTTTGGAAGGTTAGGAATGGCAATGGGGTGGGACGGGGACGGGGAGCCACTTCCCATCTCCGTCCCCACCAACAGGGACAAGGTTATCCCCATCCCCGTCCCCATGGGGATCCCCACTCTCCATGATTTTTTATAATGTCAACCATTTTGTTTTTGTTTTTATTTTATTTTAAAAAAATTAAAAAGAAAATAATTAAAATTTACAATCCCATTAAAGAAGATTCAAACATATTTTAAAAAATATTAATATATAGACGTATGCATACATATATACATATATTATTAGTGGGGATCTCCATCCCCATGGGGAAAAATCATCCCCATCCCTGCCCCATTTGGGGCAGGTCCCCGTGGGGATCGGGGAAATGGGGAAATTGCCATCCCTATGGAAGGTTATCTATGATGGGTTTCAGTTATTGATCCAAAAAAAGGTCATCTATGATGGGGACTGGTTTTGAGAGAAATTAGTCAATTTATTGGGGTTAATAGATGTTTTAATGGATTTTTTTTTCTCATCAGCTTCTTGTATCTGCTCCCATGTCTCCTTTTTTTTTCGTCCTATGATAGTTATGGATCCAAACAGTCTGGTTTGTAAGAAACCTGGCAAAGGAAAGAAAATAAGGGAAGAAAGAGGAAATCATCCACTGCATACCACTGCACCAATAACCCCACCCCAATATCTAGTAGCCACACCTCCACCCCCATCAGGACAAATTCTCTGCATGATACCCTGTCCGCCACTGCCATCAGCACCCCTCTCTGCAACTACCATTTTCCATTAGAAAAAAAAATGCAGAACAAATTAGGTGAAAAAATTTGGTTGTTCAAGCTTCCTTTGCCATCAGAGATGTGCATTCTTGGGTATCAAACTGGGAAGTATCATGTTGGATCTTGGTTTGTGTGGTCAAACTGTGGATAGCAAACTGAGACATCAATCCCAACAAAAAGTACAGAAATAAATCAGGAAGGCGAGATGATGCTGGATCAACAGTTACTTGGCCATGCCAACCATCAGTCTATTACCCTAAAAATGAATACTTGAAACTTAGGAATATTCAGCATATTCCTTATTTCCCTCCCATTTCTTTGAAACCAAGATGTCTTATCCTAGAGATGAAAGGGCTTCTCTTTTTCCTGTAGGACAATCTTAAGTGTCAAAAGGAAGCAAGAAGCAAGAATCAAGAATCAAGGGACAATGTAACAAAAAGGTTTCCACAATCAAGACCTTCAAGAAACAAGATTTCTTTTAACAAGTATCTCTAAGAAATCGCTCCTTGGGTAATCCAGGAACCTCTGGAGTTGGGGGAGTCTTCAGGGATGGGGAGGGCAGACTGATGGCACCATATTCTGGTCCCATAGGTGTGGGAGACTCTCTGAGAGCTGAAATCATGGCTCTACTACAAGGCTTGAGATTGGCCAAGCAATGGGGATTTCAGAACATTGAAGCATAGGGAGATTCTAAATTGTTAATAGGATGGCTGCAGACAAAAAATCTGGGTGTATGGACTTTCAGACAACAGATAAGGGAAATACTGTGCTTAGCAAGGGAGGCTGGGGTAATTTTGTCAAGACTGTGAACAGACCAACAGAAGGCAGTTAGTTAGTTTTACAAGAGGAGGCCACATCATCTCAACTAACCAGCCACTTGTAATAACTGCCATCCACTTTAACAACTGCATCCAATTGAATTGTCAAGACTGTTGGAACATACCAACAGAAGGCAGTTAGTCAGTTTTACAAGAGGAGGCCACATCAGCTCAACTAACCAGCCACTTGTAACAACTGCCATCCACTTGTAACAGCTGTAACAGTCAAGATTGTAACACTATAAGTAGTAGAACAGAAAAGGAATAAAGGAGGACTCTTTCAGCATTAAATCTCTCTCTCTCTCTCTCTCTCTCTCTCTATCTATCTATCTATCTCCTTCCAAGAATTCAGGAGGTTGGCCCCTCGAAGAGCCCTGAGTTAGGCAGGTTCCTAACAATTTGGTATCAGAGCCAGTATGACCAACACAAGAAACACATCAGTAGACACCCGAGTGAATTAGATGGAGGTCGAGATCCATCGAATATCTTCAGATCTCAAAGAAATGAAGGAAAGCTTCACTGCTCTCCTCCATCGACTGGAGCAGGGGGCATCAAACATTGACAGAGGAAGCCCTGAAGAGCGCAGCAATGAAAACAGTCGCAGAACAGGAGCGATAACACGAATAGCCAAAATCGACTTCCCCATATTTTCAGGCAGCGACCCAACCCCCTGGATTCTCAGAGCAGAAAGGTATTTCGATTACCATGAAACGCCGGGACAGGATAGGGTAGCTCTGGCTTCTGCACATCTTGAAGGGGAAGCTATCCTCTGGTTTCAATGGTACCAAAGGGGGCACCCCCGTCAAACCTGGGCAGACTTCACGGACACCATGACTGTCCGTTTTGGATCATCTGGGTTCGAAGATCTTGATGAAAACTTGGCAAAACTGCGGTAGGTGGGATCAGTAAAAGAATACCAGATGGAGTTCGAAAGGCTGGTCGTGAGAGTCCAAGGATGGATTGAGAAGGCGCTGGTGGGAAGCTTCGTCGGCAGCCTAAAGGAAGACTGTCATCAATGCAGCAACACTAGCAAGATTGTATGAGGACAAGTTCAGTCTAGCAAGAAAGGTGCAGCGACCATGGGGTCCAGAAGCAAGAAAGGAGCAAGAAAAGACAACAGCACCAGACAAGGAGGAAGGAGTACTGGGCCTAGGCCCACTGGTTCCTTTCAAATGGCTGACTTGGGCAGAGATGCAAGCCCGTAGAGACAAAGGTCTCTGTTACAACTGCGAAGAGAAATTTGGGTCGGGCCATCGCTGCAAGAAACAACAAGCATTTTTCCTCCAAATAGATGCCGAAGAGGAAGACGACATCCCCGGGGCGGAGAATCTAACCCAGGTTGGGAAATACAATCCAATGGCACGCCTGAAATATCCTTACAAGCCCTTACAGGACTTGCGTCCCCTCAAACAATGAGAGTTGCAGGGCTGATTCTAGGGCGCCTAGTGTCAATCCTCATAGACAGTGACAGCTCCCTTAACTTCATAACTCAAGTCTTGGTAGATAAAATGGGACTTCCGGTTCAGCCAACAACAGCCTTTACGGTTCATGTGGTCAACGGTAATAGCCTCTCTTGCAATACCATTTGCAGGAGCCTACCACTAAAGATTCAGGGTCATCAGTTTGCGGTGGACCTATATCCTCTCCATCTCAGTGGAGCAGACGTGGTGCTAGGCATTCAATGGTTAAGGCAGCTAGGACCCGTGGTCTGTGACTGGGCCCGTCTCACCATGGACTTCACATCAGGAAACTCTACAGTCCATCTACAAGGGCAGACATGCAAGGGCCCAAGATCCATCAGTCTTGCAACACTGACAAAGCAAAGTGGAGACCCAGATCAGCCCATATTCATGCACATGGACTCAAATTTTCCTACTTAGATCTGCAATCAAATTTCTTACATTAGACCTTGAGGGCAAGGTCACTCTAAAGGAAGGGGGGATTGTCAAGACTGTTGGAACAGATCAACAGAAGGCAGTTAGTTTTACAAGAGGAGGCCACATCAGCTCAACTAACCAGCCACTTGTAATAACTGCCATCCACTTTAACAACTACATCCAATTGGATTGTCAAGACTGTTGGAACAGACCAACAGAAGGCAGTTAGTCAGTTTTACAAGAGGAGGCCACATCAGCTCAACTAACCAGCCACTTGTAACAACTGCCATCCACTTGTAACAGCTGTAACAGTCTTGACTGTAACACTATAAGTAGTAGAGAAGAAAAGGAATAAAGGAGGATTCTTTCAGCATTAAACTCTCTCTCTCTCTCTCTCTCTCTCTCTCTCTCCTTCCAAGAATTCAGGAGGTTGGCCCCTCGAAGAGCCCTGAGTTAGGCAGGTTCCTAACAAAATTTCAAATGGGTAAGGAGGTCAGCCAACTCTGTGGCTGATGGTTTGGCAAAGCAGGGGGCCTTCACGGAGAACGTTTTTTGGGCTGTACTGTAACTTTCTAACTTGATTGGGGTCAACACTCATTTTCTGAGTGGTTGACAATGTATGATAATTAATTACTATTTTTAATGAAAGTCGCCGTTTCCAATAAAAAAAATCTCTAAGAAATCAAGAAAGATTCAAGAAGATTAGAGAATGTAGCAAAATATGCAATAAAATCCAACAAAAATCCAAAAAATCATGAAAAAACCAAGAACTGATGAAAATAAAAAACATTTCAAGAAATAATGCAGAGTAATTAAATGCAAAAACAAGCAAGAAGTTTTAGATCTTACCCAAGAAGAAAAAAAATAGAATATCCTTCCAGCACCAATTTTTTACTTTGATAATATCTTTACTGTACAAGGCAATTACAATGATGCTTAATTACTTACCACAACCCTCATACCTATCACCTAAAAACACCACAACCCTTGTGCCCTGGGTAGGTACTCATTGATGTGTTTCAAGCATGACTAGTCTACTGTGTACCATCATGGTAATAGATGCTTTGTTTATATGCCAAGAGACTGCAGATAGGCTTTTACATTTGCAACTTGATATTGTTGCAATAGAAATAAATATCAATCCTTTTGAATAGGTAATAAGAGAAGTTATATTAGCAAAAGTAGAGGGGGCAGTATGATATTATTCTTGCACATAAAAGGTATGAGTATATTTCTACCTGGTCAATGTATCCCTGTAGTCATCTATAAGGAAAAAATATACATAAGAAAGAGAAACAGGTAGCATACTCTCCTTTTGCCACTAAAACAAGAAAATTGTTTACTTTCAATTCAATTAAAGAAATGTAAGATCAATTACCGTGACCTCAAACTTCAAAATGGGGGATCTTATATTCCCACATATGCATAGATTTTATTCCTTCCAAATGGCTATCAGACAGGGCTAAAGGAAGGAGGTTTAAAAATTTGCTACCTTACACCTAAGGTAAGCAGCAATTGAGTGACATATGTAGGGCAATCCAGCTAAAACCTAATACATCCACCAAATAAAGCTAAACCTTTCTGGGAAATTGACAAAGCTTTGTGGCGATGTAACTTTTTATCAATGGAAATAAAGTAAAATATGGATTAGGATTCAATGCGTCCTTAGCTCATAAAGCACATATTGTCATTTTTAGATTTGGTATCTTCCTTAAGATCAAATGATCCTCAGGATCTTCCCAAGAGCAGTCTATGTAAACTTTATATGAATTTGGATGGGATTGAACTCATTTCCCACTTGAGAGCATCATAGCATAACATTTGACAGTGAAAACCCCTTTTGGATGTCATTTTCCAATTTTTTTTTACCCTTGCTTTCTAGAGGAATGAACAGTTGACCAACTTGAAGAAGCAACCAATTTTAGAAGAGATTGAACCTCTCAACTATTTATGTTTTCCAACCATTAGGACCAAACCCCTGAATCTGCTATCATATCACACTGCTAACAAATGTTTGGCCCTCTAATCAACTGTTATTTGTACTGATCCAAGAATCCAAGCTAGTAGAGATAGATAGGAGCTGGATAAGGAGTGTTTGGGGGATAAGAGGTCTGAGCTGGTCCTTCATTCCTTCATGGGGAGCTTTTGGGGGGATCCTAACAATTTGGAAGAATGAGGTTTTTGACTGTGAAGAAGAGCTAATTGGTCAGTTTTCAGTTTCTTTAAAATTTAGAAACTCTTCTGATGGGACGGCTTGGGCTCTATCCAATGTCTATGGCCCCAACTCATACAGAGGATGAGATTTATTCTAGGAGGAGTTGGCTGCTATTAGAGGTGTTTGGGAGCCCATGGTATTTGGGGGGTGATTTCAATGTGATCAGATTTTCGAGTGATTTAAACAACCCAAACCAAAGTATTATGGCTAGCATGAGAAACTTTAACAACCTTATTGGTGCTCTGGAACTGAAAGAACTTCCTTTGCTACAAGCAGACTTTACTTGGACAAACTTTCAATCCCCCTGATATGTTCTACATTGGATAGATTCCTTTTCTCCCTAGACTGAGAGGAATTGTGGGGATCCTTAACCTCAAGAGCCTTGTCTAAAGTAACTTCTGATCATTGTCCTATTTGCATTGAGAGGGAAGTCCCATTTGGAGGTCCTTGACCTTTTTGCTTCGAAAATATGTGGCTTGAGGATCCCTCATTCAAAGAAAGAGTAAAGGCTTGGGCTGAATCAGGATCTTTGGGAAGAAAGAAAATTGAGAGATTCTGTTGGAAACTAAAGAATTTAAGGAAAAAGCAAAGGCATGGAACAAGGAGCATTTTGGAAGAATTGAACAAATCAAAGATTCAATCACCTCTAGGATTCAAGAGCTGGATAGAAAAGAGGCCCTTAGAACCATGTCACAAGAGGAGAGGGAGGAAAGATGGAACAAGAAAGTCGAACTAGAGGAATCTTAAGGAAGGAAGAGATTTGTTGGAGATAGAAATCTAGATCTAAGTGGATTGAAGAAGGGAATGGCAATACTAAATTCTTTCATTCATTAGCCAATGGAAGAAGAAAGAAAAACACTATTCTTAGTGTGGAAGTGGAAGGCCAGGAACTAAGGGAGTCTCATGAAATTGTAAGGGCTTTTGTCAACCTTTTTAAGAATCTTCTCTCAGCCACCGAAGCCTCTAGGATAATTTTGCCGGATCTGGGGTGGATTATAATCTCTGAGGATCAGCCCCAGGAATTGCAAAGAAATTTCTCTTTGGAAGAAATTAAGGGAGCAATTTTCTCCATGGATAGATCAAAGGCCTTGGGACCAGATGTTTTTACCATGGCTTTCTACCAAGAGTGTTGGGACTTCCTAAAATTTGACCTCGTTGAAGTGTTTGAAGATTTTTTTCTGAAAACGAAAGATCCCCTTTGGAGCAAATGCTACCTTTATCTCCCTGATACCTAAGAAGGAGGCAAAATCCCCCAAGGATTTCAGACCAATCAGCTTGATAGGGAGTCTCTACAAAATCATTGCAAAGGTTCTCTTAGAGAGAATCAAGAAAGCCCTACCTTCAATAATTTCTCCTTTCCAAGGGCCCTTTGTTGAAGGGAGACAGATTGTGGATCAAATCTTTATGGCAGATGAGTGTGTTGCTGAGAAAAGGAAATAAAAAGACTTGGTTTGTAAGTTGGATTTAGAAAAGGCTTATGACTTAGCGAATTGGGACATCTTGCTAGAAATCCTAGAAAGGTTTGGGTTTGGAGAATGGTGAAGGAAGTGGATAAAAGGATGCATTAAGTTAGTTCACTATTCCATTCTTATTAATGGAGTGGCTAAAGACTTCTTCCTGGCTGAGAGAGGTTTAAGACAAGGGGACCCTATTTCTCCCTTCCTTTTCACCTCAGTAATAGAGATCCTCAATAAGATGATTGCAGTTGCAAACACTTAGGGCCTGATCAGGGGTTGGAGGGTTGGAAGAGATCAAGTAATTGTTTAACATCTCCAATTTGCTGATGATACAATTTCGTTTTGCGAGAATCTTGATATGGAAATGGTAAGTAACCTAAAGTTGTTGATTGCGACTTATGAGGGTATGGGGAAGTATTACATTGACTAGGGCCACTTTAGCAAATCTACCCATCTACTTTCTTTCCGCCTTTCGTATCCCAACAAGGATAGCAAAACATTTAGAGAAGTTCATGAGGGATTTCCTTTGAGAACCGGGGGAGGAAAAAAAGGATCACTTAGTCAAGTGGGACAGGTTAGTAAGCTAGAAGTGTAAGGGGGTCTAGGATTAGGAAACAACTACATAAGAAACACCGTATTGTTGGGTAAATGGTTATGGAGATTTCCCTTTGAAAGAGACAGGTTGTGACACAAAATAATTGCAAGCATTCATGGTCTAGATTGCAATGGTTGGGATGCTAAATTGGCTCACCACTCCACTTCAGCCTCTCCTTGGAAAGCTATTCACGAACTCTACCCTACATTCTCTTGTTCCATCCGTTTTGATGTGGAAAAGGGGAATAGAATCTGTTTCTGGGAAGACCTTTGGGTTGGGAAAGATCAATTCTCTGACCTTTATACCATTTCCGACTTCAAGAACGGAACCATTTCTAATTTGGGTGTGGCTTCCCATTCAGGTATCAACTGGAACCTTGGTTTCAGAAAAAAGCCTTAGGGATAAAGAGTGTATCTTGTTGGCTAATCTCCTTGGAACCTTGCAATCAGTTTACTTAGACCCCAATTTGGAGGATTCTAGATTCTGGGTAATCTCCCCAAATGGGCTTTTCTCTTGCTCCTCTTTATTCAGTCCTCTTTCTTCTGCTAGGCCCCAAGGGGTGGCTCTCCCGGTGAAAGAAATTTGGAGCAAGCCAACCCCACCAAAAATCCCAGCTTTCTACTGGACCTTTTTCCTTGGTAAGGTAAATACATGTGACTTAATGCAAAAAAGAAGGCCTTCCACTTGCCTCTCTCCTCATATGTGTTTTCTTTGTAGGGATAGTGGAGAGTCCCTCTCCCACTTATTGATTTCCTGCTCATTTGTACATGGAATTTGGGAATTTTTCTGTTCTCTCTTTGGCTGCAGATGAGACCCTCCCCTAGAGGTGACAGACATTTTCAATCCTAACTTCTTGAGGCAACCAAAGAAGAGAGGGAGAATTATGTGGAAAGTTACCAAGGCGGCTATTGCTTGGGGAGTATGGGAGGAAAGAAATAACAGAATTTTTGTTGGAAAATGTACAACTTTGGAAGGTCATTGACAGCATATTGCTTGGGGAGTACGGGAGGAAAGAAATAACAGAATTTTTGTTGGAAAATGTACAACTTTGGAAGGTCATTGACAGCATAAAACTGAGGGTGGCATTGTGGATAAAAACCTTGGACTGTTTTCAAGTTTTCTCTGTATCTGACATCCAAAGGGCATGGAAAGAGATGGCACAGTCCTCTAGGGGCAAGGAAACTATAAGAGTTGAGTGGAAGCCACCAGAGCTAAACAAATTAAAACTGAATTTTGATGGAAGCTCTATGGGCAGCCTGGGAGTGGCAGGAATTGGGGGAGCAATCAGAAATGAAGAATGCAAGATATTGATATTGGCTCTATATTCAGGGCCAATTGGTATTACAACAAACTCAACAAAGAGTTGAGTGGAAGCCACCGAAGTAAACAAAGTAAAACTGAATTTTGATGGAAGCTCTATGGGCAGCCTGGGAGTGGCAGGAATTGGGGGAGCAATCAGAAATGAAGAATGCAAGATATTGATATTGGCTCTATATTCAGGGTCAATTGGTATTACAAACTCAACAAAGGTTGAGTTATTGGCATTATTGCAGGGCTTGCGATTGGCAAAGAAATTGAGTTTTCGTCAGGTGAAAGTGGAAGGGGACTCAAAAGTTGTAGTCTCTTGGGCAAAATGTAATAGACATGTCCCATGGACCCTCAAGCATATCTTCAGAGAAGTGGAGAGATTAGCAAATGATATAAATGCTGATTTTAGGTGGATCAGGAGGAGTGCAAATGGGTTAGCAGATACTTTAGGCAAACAAGGGCTGCAAAGCAGCAACTATATTGGGCCTCGTTGTAACTTGGATTGTAAATCCTTGGGGATGACTATTGGGTCATCATTAACTCCACATTTTTTAATTAATGATTTAATGAAGCAATCTTTTTGCTGATAAAAAAATGTTTCTATCTGTACAGACAGAAACATCACTTGAATTTTAGTGGGGTAGCCCGAGGGCGGCAAATGGATTTGCAGACCAGCTAGCAAAACAAGGGGGCAAACAGGGATCAGTGTTTTTGGGCTCAGTTGTAAGAATGAGAAATCATTACTGATTGATGGCAACTTAAATTTTAGTGGGGCAGCCAAGGCTACTCATAACCTGTAAATCATATTTTCTTATATTAATGGAACTCTTTTTACTGATAAAAAAAAAACGACTTGATGTGATTGCTTATGGAATATTTGACATAACAACCATGCTATTTACAATGTGAAGTCATCTTTGAGTCCCAACCCCCTGTAAATGTTAATTGCCTAAGCTGTTTGTTTCTTTAGCTTGCTTGCCATAGTGAAGTTTCCACTTCTTTCTCCAGAAGATTTTCTAAGTCAAAGATTTGAAGGAAAAAAAATATAAAATGTCAACAAAAAATCTGGTGAAGGTATAAAGAGAATACCAAAGGAGGTGGTTTCATGAGGGTGTTGCGACCAACAGTAAATGTCAAGCTGCTTGTAACCTACTTTTATCAAACTGTTTTTGCTAAACAAGATCCCCATTCTAGGAGAAAATAAGGAAATACGAGAAATGCAAGCAGGCATTGTTGCATTCTGCTCTGACAAAAAGGGCTTACATTCTCCTCCAAAACTGTAAGCCATGTGTACTGTTGGTAGTTGGTGACCATGCCACCATGGTTGCCAAATTCTTAGTGATGCATCATGCATGGATTCAAAATTTATAGTCTTGTTATTGCAATTGTACCTTTTTTTCTTTGGACTTCTTATCTTTATCGTTGAGATAAATGCATTTGCGAGAGCGTTTTGTAAACTGACATATGGGTGTAACTGGAGCTCCTGCAGATCACAGATACAGAAGTTGATGAATATGATTCTGAAGGGAAAATTCGGCCCAGCTTTTACTCGGAAGATGTGTATTCTGATGATGATGGCCAGCTTTCATGGTTCAATGCTGGTGTAAGAGTTGGTGTGGGTATTGGTCTAGGAATGTGCCTTGGCATTGGAATTGGCGTTGGGCTGCTCATGCGCTCATACCAAGCTACAACTAGGACTTTCAGGAGGAGGTTTTTCTAAACTTGCGTTCTAGAATTGGAAACCTGTGTTTCTGAAGAAAAATGGTTTGAGAAAGAAAGCCCTGCTTTCCATCTATCTTGTACGTATGAGTTTAGTACATGGTATGGAGGTTGTACAGTTTGTGGATAGCATGCCAAGTTCTTTGATAAAAATAGCTCTTCGGGGTGCTATTGGTCATCAATCTCATCCTTGTAGCTGAGGCCTATATGTGACATGGTCTTTCCTTGAACCAGGAAAGACCATGGTACCAAGCAATTACTGCCAGTCAGATATAGCTAGATTTTCATCGATGAGGCTACACTAGATACAGAGGCTTTGTTTATTTTTGTTTTGTTATATTTTTTCCTGAGGAGGCAGTATGAGCTTGAACCTGTCGAATTCTGGGTGCGAGTCCTTGTCTTCAGAATGCATCTTTGCATGATTGTAGAAATCTTTTTTTTTTTTTATGTATGATATAGGAAATTTATTTTTTATTAGTCTTGCAGAATAAGTTGTTTATGTATTAACTTCTGGTGGTTTTACATCCTTACGTTCGTCCTATGGATTATTTAATTAGTTAATGTCCCACGTTCAGCCATTAAAGTGTATATCAATGTTTAGAAAATTGGACTGGACCGGCCGGTTGGATTTGGTAAAACCATGTTAAAAGCATGAATCGGTTTGTTTGTTTGTTCAATCAAGGTCTCAAAACCGGATGTTTTAAGTGACCATTTTGAATTAGGGGTGAGCAAATGGGTAGGTTTTATTCGGAACCAAATTGAACCGACTTCGAATTGGTCTTAAATCGACCCCATTCGATCTGTTACAAGGTATGGACTGGTGCTAAATTTTTGGAATCAATGTTCAAAATATTGATACGCTTGATGCATTGGTAGAGGTGTATCGGGCAGTACTGATAGTTTTTTTTAGTTTTTTTAATTTGGTTTAGAGCAAGGTTCAAAGTATCTATATGTATTGGCCGATATGTATCGTTCTGGGACCCTTCCGATATGCCCTTATAGTGGGTGTATCGGGGGTCTGACCAGTTCAGGGGGTGGAGGAGCCCTAAATCGGCTCCTTGAACCAGTTTTGGAAAAAAAATTAAAAAAAAAGTAAAAAGCAAGGTATCGATTCACCCGATATGCCCTTATCGGCGTATTGGGTGTATCGATATTTTGAACCTTGATTCAAAGGGTTTGGTTTAAGGTCTATCCACCCCCTGAATTGGTTGAAATCCCAAAACAACCCTAGAGGGGTGTACCAGGAAGCCCTCGATACGATACGTATCAGTCAATACCACCCAATACGTACTAAAATTTTGAACCTTGCTTGGAACTGACCCCCACCCAAGTCAGTTCCAAGGTCTAGGGGTTATCCGAACTGACCCAAATCAGCCTTGGAATTGAAATTGTTTTGAAATAAGCCCTAAAATATTTTTAAGGATGTGAAGGTTTGAGCCCAAGCACCCATGGTTACAAAAGTTTTGATCTCACTTGACCATCTAGTTACTTGAGTGATTTGATCATTTGTTTTTATTTTAACATTTATATGTGTATAACAAATTATGTAAAAGATAATATTTACAAAGTTTAAATCATAATGACAAATTTTCAACTCTATATTAATATATTATGATATTTTACATATTAAATTATTCGATTTAATTAATAAAGATAATATAAGTTTTAAACTATATATTATCATTATTGAAAAACAAGTTTTTGAAGGATATGTTTTTTTTTTTTTTTTCTTGAAGGGGGAGAGTAAAGAAATAATAGATTCCACAGGTAGACCTTGGAACCACCAAGACCAGAACCAACCTTGGGGTCAAACCAAATCGACCCATGCTCACCCTTGTTTTGAATTATCATAGATAAAAGAGTTAAAAACTTATACCCTAAGCTTTTAGAAATTGACTTGGACAAACCTTTAAAGTTTTTAATTGGAGTTAAACATACCTACAGACGTTAAGTTTGATGGAATGTTCTTCTACCCTTTACTATTAGGGATGTAAAAGGATCATATCGGATTCGAATCAGAATATATTTGAAATTCATGTCGGATCTGATAGGACTCAATTTGAATTTGAATTTTATCGTTAAGTCAGATCTTCGGATCTGATCCGATCTGACTTATTTTCTTTAAAACTTAATGAATTATTAAAAGAAAAATAAAATATATTAATTTAACGTATATATGTATTATATATATTTATATTTATAAATATATAATATATATCGGATCAGATAGGGAGGTGATCTGAATCTGATCTGATTTTTTATTAGATCATAGGATCCAATCTAATCTAAAGATCTAGACAGGGGTGATATGAATTCAACCAAATAGGATCGAATTGGATCATGATCCATCCATTTGCACCCCATACATTCTTTAAATTTTCAAAGAAAACCAGAAAGAAAAAAATATTCTTCAAATTTTCTAACTGAAAAAGGCCGGTTGTGTTTAGCCATCAAATATGCATAATTTTGGAGGGAGCTTCTTCTTTATTGAATCATTTTGACTAACTGTTTCAAACGTAGTCTGGACTTCAGAATGGGCCCCATTGAAAAATGGGTCCCTGTTTCTTTTCTTAACTCTACAAAGTCTGAGTGCAACTCCATTTTCTCTCTATCCTCACACTTATTCTTTTTACAAGAAGATGAAAGAGTTGTTAAATGGAGCTATAGAGCTCTTAAGCAAAATCAATAAATCATCCATAAAATCTTTTCAACACCAACCGTAAAAGAGATTATATGGCTCTCGTGTATTTAAAAAATATGATTCAATCTAGTTATAGATTGTCACTTCTAGGAATGGCAATGGGGCAGGTTTGGGGTGGGACACCCCTCCCGTTCTCGCCCTGTAGTCAAGATACTTTGCCTCATCCCTGATGGTGGGGCAGGTCCGGGGCAGGGCATCCACTCCCTGTCGAGGACAAGGAGTCTCTGAATTTTCTCTGCTCGAAGGCAACTACTTAAAAATTATCTATTTTGTGGACAATTTACACATAGGATAAGGAATTTGAGCATATTTTAGGAATTGAATTATAGAACATATGAATCAAGTAACTGAAATCAATTGTTATTCTATTTAGGCCATGTTTGGGAATGCTTAAAAATAAGTGCTTATTTGGGCAGCGGCCACACCATTAAGCATTATTAGTGTTTGGGAAAAAAGCTTATTTTTTTAAGTGCTCATACAATAAGCACTTACTCAATTCAATTATAAAAAAAAGCACTTATTCATTTTTTTCTTCCATAATTGTCCGTAGTAAATTTTTAGAATACTTACAAAAACAATTTTACAAAGGCACTTTTAGAAAAATTACTTTTATGAAAGTAAAGTACTTTTACAAAAACACTTCTATAAAAGTACTTTTACATGAAAGCACTATTTTCATAAAAGTACTTTTACATGAAAGCACTCTATAAAAGTACTTTTATGAAAGTATTTTTGTGAAAGCGCTTTTATATAAGTACTTTTATGAAAGCACTTATGTAAAAGTACTTTCAAAAACACTTCTATCAAAATACTTTTATTCATTCATTTTGGATTGAATATTTTGAAAATTTGAAAGAAAATGAATGGCAAAAGAGTTATAATTGCTTATTTAAGTACTTATTGGAGAAAAATGCGACCAAACACAATATAAAATAAGTGTTTATTTTTTAAAATAAGCACTTTAAAAAGTTGGGTGCAAAATGAAAATAAGTGCTAATTCGAATAAGCACTTATTCAATAGACACTTATTTTTAACATAAACACTCATAAACATGGCCTTAGATTATAGCATTTGCTTTCACATTCTACTTCATTGAACATAAAGCACTCACCAAGTCAAAGGATTCAGTGCATTGTCTTAAAGCTGCTTGGTGGCATTATATTAGTCCATTTGTAATAGTTTAGTCATCAGTGCACCAAGAGCATCTATGGAATCCCATAACCAATAGAACTTTGGGGTTTTAGATACAACAACAAAAATGGAAAGCGAAATGGTTATCTAATGGGACTGCATTACTTTACAACGTTGTACAAAAGCTTAGTGAGAGAGAGAGAGAAAGAGGATTGTAGATCTAAGATCTCAGAGAAATTTTGCTGCTATGATTTCTATTGTCATCACCGTCATCGTCACCATCGCCATCATCGATGAACATCGAATACTTCTCTTCCTTCTTCTCTCTTCTTCCTCTTCCTCCTCCTTTTCTCCCTCCCTCCTTCCTTCTTTCATTTCCTTTCCTTTCTTTCTCAGCCAACAACTCTTTCTAAGTTTTTTCTTACAAAAGACTGAAATGAATATTATTTGTCCTAATATTCTAATCCGCCTGAACTGTTCAACCCGGATAGACGAACCGCTAACCCAGAAATTGGTGGCTAGAGCAGTTCCGTGTTTGGGTCTATTTTTAAAACCTTGGTCTATTATTACACACTTGAAATTGCATTCCCATCCCACTAACAACTAGTAGTAGAACATGTATTCCTATTGGTTCATGTACCCTTACACTACAAGAGTTGAGTTGAGTTAGAGGATACAGGAGTCTATAGTATCCATTGATGTAAAAGAAAATGTCAATAAACTGGTGGAAGTTTTAAATTATTACAATCTCCACAAGTATTTGTTGTGTTCTACCAAAAAATAGAAGTTTTCAATTATTACAATCTCCACAAGTATTTGTTGTGTTCTACCAAAAAATAGTACAAGTCTAAATACAGGCTCGTGCATACCTTGTACTGAATTTTAATTAATTATAATGGAGTGACAACTACAAGGATCAAACACTAGACTAGTTGATCAATATAAAATCTTAAACTGTTATATGCAATCTCTGAATAGGTTTTTGTTCTTTAACAAACACCAAAAATAAAAATAAAACAATAATCAGATATAATACCTCAAAATGAAGAAAAAATGTATAAACATGCCTATATATAAAAACATTGGACTAGTCTTTCAGTTTTCTTTTTTCTTTTAGTTTATTTAGATATAGACATATATTTCTTTATTGGAGATTGTTTTAGCATTGAAGAGCTGAAGTCTTATAAAATATTAATGATACTCAAAATTAAAAATATATAAATTCTATACTTGAAATAGTTAAAATCTCAAAGATTCAACATATTTTCAAAAAATTAAGTCTGAGTCTCTATCAACAGCATATCATCCACTGCTCTAGGAATAATATTGCCAATTGTATACTTAGAGATGATGTGCATCTTAGTTCTTAAAGCAACCATTTTAAAAAAATTGATTGTTCAACAGGAGTGGCCACGAGCCAAGCTTTTCACTAGTTCGGTTTAAATCAAGCTTTTAGCCGAGCTTAAGCCTAACATATAGGCCTATTTGCTAATCGAGCCGAATAAAACTCAACTTATGAGGTTCACGAGCATAATTGAGCTTATACACACACCACTACAAGAAAAATAGCCTAAGCCGGCGGTTTAAAACTGGCGCCGCCACAGTGATCGACTGAGAATGCAAAATTGATTGACCGAGAATTTGACAGAATACCAGCGTTGTACGACTCTCCATTCTAGCGTTATTCGTTTGAGTAGGTTCCATGGGGGCATGAATCAATCAAGTGAGGAATGGAAAGATTTGTCTCCATTGAAGGCTCTCATACCAGCATCGGTCCTGTGAAGAATGGGAATAGAGGGGAACGAAAGACTCACACATTGAGGAAACATGGTTTTTATTGGGGGCAAGAGAGTGTAAGAGACTAAAGAAATAGCAACCAAACCCTGGTTTAGTTCATGGAATTTATTGGAAATATTTGTTGGTTCTTAAGAATTTTGGAGAGAGAATGTTCATGGTGAATGGGCCATAATTATTGTCCTACTCTTTATCGTCATCTGGCTAGGTCATTTGCCAAGCATTTCAGATCCTTGTCGGCTCCATAAAATGCAAAAACGACCGGTTCCCCTTCTATAAATCAGCCAATCAAGTAATTTTATTCCTTTCAATTCTCTTTAATGGGTCGTTCTCTGTTTAATTACTAAACCTTGAGTTCATTTGATCTTATGGTATTCCTTTGGCTTCTATTCTTCATTGTCGTAAGCTCCACTATGTAGGGTCTATTAAGTGTTCTACGTTGGGTCTCAAATCATTTGAGACTTCAAAAAGCAATGAAAAAGCTGAGGATGTTACTTCAGTTGTTGTTGTTAACACCATTAATCAATCCAAACCAGGGAAGAGGAACAAGAGGCCAACTAACAAATGGAGGCCTATAGATGGTGCTTCTAGATGGTCAGGTACCTATGCACTACATGGTGGCTTCTCTTGTTATTTGTTCCACTTTCTGTTAGGCTTTCAAGCTCCCGAATCACTGGGGTCAAAGCTCAAGCGGGAAGGATTGAAAGCATTCCGTCTTGTCATGTTGGTGCTCGGTATTGTTATTGGCGGTTTAAAGCTCTAGGAAGGCAGACCCTGTGCAGATGGTCTGTCCCGTATGTGACTTTGGAGCAGTAGCTTTACGAAAAACTTTAGTAGGTTTGGATTTCTACTCTGTATACCATCGTTTCTAAATCAATTTTCAATTTCTTGGATGCTTATTTCTGATTTCTAAATTGAGTTCTTGCAATTATGCCATTGTGTTGGTTGGAGCATTTGCTTCTGGATAGTGAGACAGGGTTGGACCCACTAGGCATCTAGGTTTGTCCTGTTATTGGGCTGGCTGCGGTGGACTATTTTGCTTCTGGGTATTTTGTTTGGGCTACCCTTATCGAGAATCTGACAAAATTTGGATACAGGGGGAAGAATTTGCACATGGCTACTTACGATTGGAGGTTCTCTTTTCAAAAAACAAAGTTTGTTTAGTTTTTCCTACTTCTTCTCTGTAAAAATTCAAGCTTTGCATTCATTTCATTAACTTTGTATGGCTAATTTCATTAACGTTGAAGCACTAGCTCCTATGGGTGGAGATGGTGGTGATGGTGTGCTGAAAACATCAAAGCAATCATGAACATTGGTTTATTGTTTCTTGGCGTTCCAAAGTCAATTAGTAACATACTCTTTGCTAAGAATAAAGACATTGCTTTTGCCAAGCTAGTTTTCTCAATTCTAGTACTACTTGGCATGTGGCAACCAGTTAGATTCGTATTGAATTGTTTATACCAACTTGAACTCTTAGCAATTTAGCACTTATTTGTCAAAATAGAGGCACTACTTTAACTACTTGAGGTGGATTTTATAAAGAAGCCACTTTTGTAGTTTCACTTTATCTTTGTTTTTCTTTGTTGGAATTAATTTAGAAACATTTTGCCAACTTTTACAGCATCTTTTGTTTCTTTAATGAATCTGAATCTGCAACATAAAATAATATTTTCCTTTCAATCCTGAAGATCTTGTATGATTATGAAGACAAAATCAACCAGGTTGTCTTCCAAGGGCTTCAAGGTGGTCCACACAATCACACAATTTATGGGTTAGCAGTTGCATTAAAGTAGGTTTTGTATTAATAAATGATTTTTGGTCTATTTGGAAGTGTATGATTAATAAAGATTCACTTTTCTCATTTTATTCTTTAATGTTCTATTTTCCTGTTTTAAATATCTAAATTACAACCGAGTTTATTTTCTATGCATTCCTCCTGATAAGTCAAACCCAGATCATGTTAATCAAAGACATTGTTCTCACAATAGACCAAGTCATAGTTCAGTTTTTAGCTAAGTTTGAAATATGATATGTTTAGGTCTTGTTTGGAGGTCTCTTCAGCCTTTTGAACTTATAGGTCATTAATAGGCTAGAAAAAATGGTTGTCAATAGGCTACAGGGTCACCTTAGTCCATTGGAGTGTGTTTATGTTAAGTAGGTTTTTTCTGTAGCCGTTCCTGGTCAATATAGGTTAGTGTTATTTTTTCCTTCTTACTTGTTCTGAAAGGGAGTCATTAAGAGATTATGATAATAATAGAAGTTAATCATATATTTGGAACAAGACTGACAATTATTGTGAGACATCATTATGCAAATCCTTTCACATAATTTATGATTTAAGAACACATTAGATTAAAGTTTTCTCATATATCTATATGCGTCATTTTAGTTAGTCATTTTTGTAGATTCATCTACTACAATCATTTACATGGATGTAGGTCACAACTCCAGAGTACAAAGCCTATCAAGAACAAGTTCTTAGAAATTGCTCAAAATTGCAAAGGTATAGTTGACAAGAATTTTCCATCTTTTGCATAAGATATATATTCCTGCCTACATGGTGATCCATTTTGGTTATTCTTTTGTTTCGATTTGACATATTCTAAGTGCTACTAGGTGTTCGATTATTATATAATAGGTTTAGTGAACTTCTTTAGTGCACAAATTTTGCAGAGCTTGGTAGATAAGGGCTATGAGCTTGTCTCTAGTGGAATTGAAAACCATTTGGTTTTGGTAAATCTCAAAAACAAGGTAAGCAGGCAATGCTCATTCTTCCTTTTATCTTTTTATGATTTAAGTTCTTTAGATTTTACATTTTCTTCTTCAAGCAACATTATGATTGGCACTTGATTAACTAGTGAAGTTTGGGTAAATTCTTCTACTATAGAACGTTGATGCCTGGTCTTTTTATAGTTTCAAAAAATATTAACTAGTGAAGTTTGGGTAAATTCTTCTACTATAGAACCTTGATGCATTTAGTTCAATATCTATAGTAGAAATTATATTATTTTTAGCATAAAATGAGAATGCATGAGCACCACAGGACTTCTGTTCTATAAGGTATTGATGTCTCTAGAGTTGAAAAGGTATTGAAATTAGTGCATATTACAGCCAACAAGAACATTGTTCCTGGGGATGTGTCTGCCATCGTTCTTGGCAGCAACAGGATGGATAAAGTGCCCTTTCTTAATTGAATTGAACTTTCTTGATCTATGCATAATTCATCTTGATGACCCTCCATCTATAGTGATTTAGGAACCCTAGCCGTCACATCAAAGGGATTTGTTGAAGAGGATTTTGCAAAAGTAGTTAATTTCTTTGACACTGTTGTGAAGTTGAACTTGAAAATAAAGGCTAAAACCAAAGTGCCCAAATTTAAAAGCCTAGATTTCTTTGTAAATGTTGAGTGTACTTCATTAAACCCATGTGGCCTTCCATGGATGATTGCTAATGTGAGGTGCACTCTGTTATGGATTTTCATGATCAGGGACAAAATTGAAGGACTTTTTAGTTATAGTCCAAACAAGTGTTAGCATCCAATTTGTGAAGATCTGCACACAATGACACACATCATAAATAATTATTAGGGGAACGAACAACAGAAAATGAGCTAACTATTGCCATCAAACAACCACTTACAAGGCCGCATAAGCTCAAGTGGATTCTCTGTTGTTGACTGATGATCAAATAGAGTATAATCATATGTAGAACAAGTAGTTTCTTATCCTTTCGGCATGGATTGAGAAGTTCAATCTATCAAGGACACATCCAATGGTCAAATATAGGCAAAGTATGACAAAGCCATGCTTAGGTAGCATCAAACATTATCCATTTGCTCTACATCCTCCTATTCATGCCATGCCAAGTATCATGTGGTGTATTATTTATCTTGTGCCATGATTGTGTTCATTTGAGGCTTCATTTGCACTAATAGTAATAAAACCACTATGATGTTTTTGTACTGTGCCTGTTGGTAGTGATGGCTTGTAGTGATGAGGGCAGCATTTACAGTGCTGCTACAAGTGAGGTTCTAATGAAATAAATATGACCCTTCTTGTGATGCAACACATTATTTGATGAAGAAAGTTCCATTTCTTTAAAGAGTCTTATTTCACTACTACAACAAAATTTCAGTTTTACTGAACAAGGTATAATCAGCAATGGACACACATGGTCATGTTCTTCATTTCTTTTTATTTTCCCCTCTTTTCATACTTTTTGGAAATGTTTGTTGATCTCTTGCAACAAGTTTGGTAATTTTAGTGTTTTAGAATTTTAGTATGTGGATCAGTCCTCCATGAGCATTTTTTTGATATAATTGATTGTATCTTTTCATGATTTGTTATTAAATAAAGATAAACACACAATCAGACAGCCACTAAGAGAATTTGTGAGCTTATCAAGGGAGCTTGGGGTGTAATTTAGATGGGTATCTTTTTGCAATTTGTAATCCTTGAGCCAATAACATAGGTCATCAACTCATCACCTTGGCTTTTATTGCATCAAGATTATCTATATTAGTTTAACCATTACACTAAATCTTTCTCTAGGAAATATGTTAAACAATACATATGCTCAATAGAGCAGCATATGGCAGACTGATTGCAACGCATGCAGCTTGTCTTTCTGAGTCAGTGACTTAAAATCATTCTAATTTATCTGGGTGTTTATTGTCTTCTTTCTTTGACTTGCTTCTAGCAAATCCTTTTGATTGTGAAACTCAAGATCATAACAAATTCATAATATTCATTCTTGCAACATGTTAGACACAACTATTTCAGGAACACTGAAACAAGAAGGGAATGAAGTCAGTCGTCTTTTCAAGATTATGTCCAATTCCTTCTCAAAGAGGTGGTAGAATGGCAAGATTAGAAATTTCCAATACCCCATGCATCTCAACACTCTAACAGGACGTGGATATAATGACCTTACTCGGTATCCAGTGTTCCCATGGATTCTTGCAGACTTTGAGGGAGTAAAACTCTGAACTTGGATGATCCCAACACATTCTGTAAGCTTGACAAGCCAATGGGATGCCAAACAACAGAGGGGGAAGAAGAATTTAAGAAAAGGTTGCTATAACATATATCTATCATGTTACCATTTTTTTTATTTTTATGTGATTTTATTTTTTTTATTTCTCATCTGTAACCAAATTTTCTATATGGTTAAATAAGTTTATCATCCTTGCTTCACTAGCATGGTGCTAATATCATCTTCCATTCAAAGAGATCTTTGCAACCACCCGAATGTTCTTATTTTATTTTATTTTTTATCTTATATCAGCTATGAGAATTGGGATGACCCAGATGTTCCGAAGTTTCACTATGGTTCACATTATTCTGGTGCAGGAATTGTACTATTTTATCTTTTACGCCTTCCACCATTCAGTATAGAGAATCTAAAGCTGCAAGGAGGCCAATTTGACCATGCTGATCGCCTTTTCAATAATGTAAAAGATACATGGTTAAGTGCAGTAGGGAAGGGTAATACATCATACGTGAAAGGTAGGGATACAAAGTGTTGTTTGGGACTTCATGAAGCCTTATGCACAGATTTTAAATTTCTTGTACTTTTTTATATGTCAATAGGATATTGCATTTAAGCAATTTGTTTTGGATATTATAATAATTAATAATTTAATTAAAAGTTTTTTATTTTTATTTGAATTTTTATTTAAATTAAATTTTATGTATTATCTACCAAGAGATTTGTATTAAATGGGTATCAAAAAAATGTTGAAATCAAATTGATATAAATAATACAAAATAAAAAAGGCATCAGTCATAAGAGATCTAAGCTGGCGGTCCGGACCGCCACCAAAAAAACGAAAGAAACGTTTTAACCGGCCTAAGTGGCGGTCAAAGGAGATCTACGCTGGTAGTCCGGACCGCCACCAAAAAACAAAAAAAAAAACATTTTAACTGGCCTAAGGCAGCGGTCATAGGAGATCTAAGTCGGCGGTCCGGACCGCCACCTTAAAACGGAAGAAACATTTTAACTAGCTTAAGGCGGCGGTCTAAGGAAATCTAAGCCGGCAGTCAAAACCGCCACCTTATTAACACTAACTCGGCAGCTCCGATAGATCGCCGCTTTAAAGCAATTTGAACCGCCCTCAACTAGCCATCAAAGGTGGCGGTCGTTTTAACTTAAGTCGGTGGTCCTGATCTAAGGAGGCAGCTTTTTATATATATATTTATTTATTTATTTATATTAATATAACAACTAGTTTTTAAAATTCTTAACTTTTTATATGTAAAAATAAAAAAAATTATATGTATAATTTTCATTTTTATAAAACATTTGGTTCACATTTGAGCTCGAGTCGAGCCAAGCTTGAGCTTACGATCTTTTGACTCGAGCCAAATTTGAGCTCGAGCATTATAATTTATTGACGCGTCGAACTCAAATAGCTAGATATTCGGCTCAACTCGCCTTGATTCCACCCCTACTGTTTAGTATTGAATCTTAATTATATTTTGCAGCTCAATTCACTAAAAAAAAAGAAAAAAAAAACAATTTGGGGTGAATTTCAATTGGACATTGATAATGCATACATAGACCCACTGAGATTGAATGGTTGTAGGCCCTATATAAGTGTTACTATTGGTTCCATAATATATATATATATATATATATATATTTATTTATTTATTTATATTAATAATAACAACTAGTTTTTAAAATTCTTAACTTTTTATATGTAAAAATAAAAAAAATTATATGTATAATTTTCATTTTTATAAAACATTTGGTTCACATTTGAGCTCGAGTCGAGCCAAGCTTGAGCTTACGATCTTTTGACTCGAGCCAAATTTGAGCTCGAGCATTATAATTTATTGACGCGTCGAACTCAAATAGCTAGATATTCGGCTCAACTCGCCTTGATTCCACCCCTACTGTTTAGTATTGAATCTTAATTATATTTTGCAGCTCAATTCACTAAAAAAAAAGAAAAAAAAAAACAATTTGGGGTGAATTTCAATTGGACATTGATAATGCATACATAGACCCACTGAGATTGAATGGTTGTAGGCCCTATATAAGTGTTACTATTGGTTCCATAGCCTATTGAACAGCAATTGCATTCCACTGAGCTTTAACTATGCAGCAATCATTGCAATTGCAGTTTTGGTCAATAATGATGCCATCGAGTAAACATGTCATTTTTCCATACACATGCTTATATTTATGTGTACAACACATTGGTGTGTTCGCTTGTGATGGGTTACATAATCCTAAAAGCATATCCAAGCTCTTAAGTTTCACTCTTTTTATAATAAGGAGGAAATTCTCATTCATGCTTGTTAAGTAGCCATGTTTACCATAGTCCCATGTTTGGTAAAAATTTTAGGGTAAATCGTTGAAACCTTTGCTGAAGTTTCTGGTTGTTTGTGAAACCTCCCCTGAAGTTTGGTAATTGCAATCACCTCTATTGAACTTTCTAACATAATTGGAAGTAGACCCCCTTTTTTAGAATCCTCTAAAAAACAGACATGGAAAATGTTGAAAATACCCATACAATTACTTTTGACCAAAATGTTTATTTTCTAAATTTTAAACTCATACGAATGGATAGCTCAAACCCTTCCAATTTCTTTTATCAAATAGATTTATTTTCCAAATTTTCCCTTCATATCAATTGTTCAGAGGTAAAACTTCAACTTTAAATTCTCTCTTTTTTTTGTTTATAAAGTTTGCATTTTTTTTTTCTTTCTGTAAAAACTAACCTCAAAAATAATTGCATAGGTATTTTGGATATTTCCAAGAAAATCTACTTACAACTAGTTAAGAAGTAATTAGAATTATCAAACTTCAAAACAGGTTTTATCAATGATAAATTTCATGGGAGGTTTCAGCAATTTACCCAAAATTTTGAAAATAGTCTTGGACCACGTGGTTCATCCAAGGAGTATACCCTTTATTTTTTAAAAGGTTCCAAAGTAAACTCAGGATGGATGGCCACTGGTTGGTGACACATTGGATATCATCATTAAAATAAAATCAAAAAAATTAAGTTTTCTAAACAAAACAAAGCACAGAAAATGATTAGAATGAGAATGTTGGCCCTCTTTATTCCTATTCTTTTTTTATAGATGTTTTTCTTCCTACACAAGTCCAACACATTTTCTAATGATGGTTTTTTGGGTAAGAAGAATGATGTTGAACATTATTTAATTATCTTACGAAATGACCCAAAAGTGCCATATTTTTGGGCGAAAACAATGCAAACATTTTATTTTTCTAGATTCTCTACCCCCCACCCAAAAAAAAATATCGGTTGTTCCGCAAGTGGACCATGGATCCGACTGCTTTGTATTTTTATAATTTTGTATTCATGCATATGTTAGGCATGGCATCTAAGGTAATGTTTGGCATCCATGCACATTTTTCGAAAATCACTATCATGTTGGAGCCACATATATTCTAGAGGAGTTAGTACTAAAATTTCTATTTGGTTGGTTGATTTTGGTGATTTCGGGAAATTAGCTAACAATCGATTCTTAAAATCAACCCCTTTCCGGGGCCGCCATTTTTGTCGATTCCCCAAGTTCGGGTTGATTCCGATTTTTAAGATGACATGGCATCCAATGTGGCATTAATTAATAATTCTAATGTAAAAATAATCAGCCCTTGAGAATCAGTACCAAATATACTGAAAGCCAATTTATCAAAAATCTGCTTATATGGCAAACATGCTACCAAACAACAAAATTTAATGATTTCAAAAATCACCAATTTTTGAAAAAAAAAATGGTAAGGAAGAATAAGCGTTGACGCCAAATATCAACTAAGATGGTGTTTGGTATCATTGTCATTTATCAAATAATCTACACCAACTCAGCTCTAAATAGCCGCTAATGGAGCCTGAAATTTTGTTTGGTTAAGTTCTTTATTGATGTAGGCGCATCCGGCTGGGCCAATGGCGAGCCTACACGTGTCAGGCGACGAAGCACATAGTAGAACCAATCGGGTCGTGGGCAAAGCCGGTGTTAGCACCTCGCACTGGACTAATCAGAGCGGATGCTAGGCTAGGCTTGGCAGGCCTCGCAAAGCCAATTGCGCGCCCTCACTTGGCGCTCCCAGATGATCATGCCCTCGGTACGACTACGTCTAGGCCATCCGAGGTCACCCGCCCCCTGGCGGCCTCAAGTACAAATAAGAGGTGACCCCTACAAGGTAAAAGATCCCAGAACTTAGCTCTCAAGCACTCTTCTTGCTCTCTAAGATCTCTTGCTCTTTAGTGGCCTCGTCTTTGGTGCCCGTACTCAATACCTTGTCCACCTTCCACCTCCTGTTACCAACTTGACCGTCGAAGCCTCCACCTCGGGTGCCAACCCGGGGCCTCTGACAAGCTCTCTCACCTCGCATGGTTGATCTACCCGCCCTCAGATACCTTGACTTCGGGCACCTCACACCTCGACTTAGGAGCAAACTGACAGTATTGACCTCAACTAATCCATTCATTAACATTTATCAAAAAACGTTTTTCTCGAATTATGTGATAGTCCTTTGTTTTTTCATTGTTTGGCATATGTAGCACCTATCTATCTAAAAACCATAATAAATGTTTCTTAACAACTTTTCTTGTTTTTCAAGAAAAAGTGTAATACAAAACATTTATTGGATAAATGACAATGGAACTAAACAACCCCTATCCATCTAATTTATATACAAGGTTGGTCTTGTTTCCATCCTTAACTTGACCTATCCATCTAATTTATATACCTACTTTATTAGAAACGGTAAGGGATTAAGAAAGTTTTAAAGGAAAGGAGAGAAGGGGAGGAAAGATATTGCAAATAAGGACACATCTCCTGTACTTATAAGTTATTACTCATTGGAAATGTTCCTAATGCACGGTGGATGTGCATGTAAGGCACCCAAATGTGAGGAGCAGATCCCATTTCACTACAAAGCACCACCACAGCCCATCCCCTCTGTGCTCCGGGACGGGATCTGCTCCTCACATTTGGGTGCCTCACATGCATATCCACTGTGCATTGTAAACACCTCCCGTGAAAAAATGACTAATAAATAATGGAGATGTTCCCAAGGGATGGTAGGATGTGCCTGCGAGTCACATGTGAGGCTCCCAATGTGAAGAGCAGATCCAACCTCTCGTGCTCCGTGATACAAGAGATGTTCCCAATGCATAGGGGCATGAGCTTAGGCGCACTTTCATGGGAGCCCATCCGAATTCGACCAGGTCATAGCATGATTACACATAATTTAGGCTCAGTTTGGGAAAAGTATAAATATAAACATGAACAGTGAAAATGCAGATAAAATAATACAAACACAAAAGATTTTGCATTCTACATATTTGAATTTATATTTCTTCCAAACTGAGCTTTGTAAATAAAAGTAATTGCGAATTGCTTGGAGTGATTAAGAAAACTCCTGCAGTGGAATGCCCGACAATGCTTTGACATGGTCTACCAACAAGACTTCAACAATAATCTTTGCATTGCATTCAAACATCGCCTTCTCAATCCCCAATGAGCAATCCATCCCAAACCTTTTTGCTGATTTTGCACCACTAAATGTTGATATTGAATTTATATGCTCGCAACAAAAAAAACGCTTTTAACACCTTATAATCTGACACCACACCACGCATCTCTTGATCTCATATATGGTGGGTCTGTGGGAACGTATGTTGAAGGTGTTTTAAAATGGGCACCTCCTTTTTGTTCAAAGAGAAGCCTATTTTGGGTTTCCAAATTTGCCCGTTGCCACAACATAACCACACCTCTTGAAAATACGGAATTTACACCTTGTATCCATGGTCAGACTGTCATACATTCTTCTATGCATTCAACAAAGGATTCATTGAAAATACATTAACCTCGATCCCACAACCCAGACCAAAATATTATCAAAGAGGTGTTGTTTGTATAAACAATTTTAAAGTATTTTTATACTTTATCAAGATTTTGAAAATCGACCCGGAAATAGAACTAGTCAAGGCATCGTTTTATGGTTTAGCGGTTCAACCGTTTGGGTGAAATGGTTTGACATGTGATGTCATAAATAAATTAACAATAAAAAATTTATAAATAATAAAATATATTTTAAAAATTAAATAAATTATATAAAAAATTGCCATCGATAATGGAGGTGTGACAATGTTAGGGTTACGGAGAGAAGGGGAAAATTGTTGTCAATGGACTATAGTCTGGTCGCCGGTGATTAAAATCGCTTTTGTGACTATAGACTCGTTGACAAAGGGGAAGAAATTGCCACCAAAAACTGCCATAGGTTGTTGATGAAACCGGTGGTCGCCACTAGTCGTTGTTGCAAAACCATGCGCTTAGTGACGTTTCTAGCCTAGAGTGAGAACTAAGAAATGCAAACCTTGCATTCGTCATTGAGGGAGCCTCAACCGTCGGTCACTGATTGCCATGGGTCACTATGGCTTGTAGTAGGTCACCGTCACCATAGGTCATCGGAGGTCAAGCTAAGTGAGCGGCTGAAAAGGGAAGAATGAAAATGGTTTTCGTTCGAACCCTAACCCCCAATTACCAATTCGATGGGGACACAAGAGGAATATTTTTATTTTTTAGTATAGAAAAAATAAAGCATATAACCTGCGAACCACTAACCAGGTCGAACAGTTTAGCAGTTCAACCACCCGGGTCAGCAGTTCTCTGACCTTTTCAATATTTTTTGAAGAAAGCAGTTTGTAGTTCATCGAAACCAGAAACTTGACCAGTTCCCAGCTTTTCCAATCTAACCATCTGGTCCAGTCCAGTTTTGAAAACATTACTTTTGATAGTATGAATGTATGAAAATCACAAATTAACATTTGTTTTGCATATTTTATAGGATAAAAGACTTAAACCTCCCCTAAGGTTGTTGATAAATACTTACACCTCCCCTAGGAATTTTTTATAGGACTTAAACCTCCCTTAGTGGGATGGGATGCCGTTAGGTTTAACGGAATTAATAAACTTTGTATTCTTTCCTAAATTTTCAAATAAAACCACTAAATTCAAGAAAAAAAATGAGATGGGATGTTTTACAAAAATCCCCTCAAATCCTGTTTGTTTTCCAATGAGACATTGTCATTGTGAAGGCATCTGACCTAGAAGGAAACAATAAAATTGTAAGTTTTAATAAAAACAGAAAATACAAGAATCATGATTGTTCAATTGGATTGATCGTGGAGGCTCTCAGTAGTCTAATGAAAGCACATCAAATTTTTAAATAAAAAAAGATAGCAAATTACTTGTGGAAAACTCATCAGTTGTGAAGTGGGTTGGCAACTTGGCATTGCTTGGGATTGTTTTGTTTGTCATGTAGAGCATGACCATTCTTTATTCTGAAGCCATACTTATCAAATCTCCTGCAGTGGAAGGTGCTGGAGGAGCTCTTGATTTTCCTCTATATCTTGATTCTTTCTAGAAATTAAGAAAAGATTTATGTTCCATAGTAGTGAAACAAGAGAAATTATAATTAGAGATGGAAAAAAAAGCATTCAATAAATTAAAATAAGGGATCAGAAATACAATGAGAGAGCATATGTTAGGTGCTAAAATGTTGTTAGATTACGTTTGGGATATTGTTTTGAATTAGGGGCAAAGTTCGATTTTTCTAAAAATTTTACCAGCACATTTATCATGGTCAAACAGATATTGAAAGATTGATAATAGAGGGGAAGTGTTTGTGTGATGACATCCACCATGAAATGAAGGGAGGTCTTAGTCCTTTTCGAAAAATGGAGGGGAGGTTTCAGGAGGTTTAAGTTTTTTACCCTATTTTATATCCACTTTTATATAAATTCTCATGTACTATATATATGGATGTTACATGGCACTTAAATGTATCCAATGACATGTGTATATACATTGGTGTCACACAGCACTTCAATGTATTTAATAACACAAATGTATCATGTATATTGGGATGTTCTAAATGACACGTGTACCATGTTATATCAAATATAAATGTTATGTGTCACTTAAATGTATTCAACAATATTGTGGCAGCAGTTAAATGTATTTAATAATACTCTTATATATAAATGTCAGATGGCATTTGAATACACCACGTGACAGTATATATGAATGTTATTTGGCATTCACACGGGACAGGCCATGCAGTGCTGTCCCAATTTATACCTCTAGTGAAAAGCATCATTTAGCACCTCTAGATAGGGTTGTTCACGAGTTGGGTTGGGTCGGTTTACTGAGGTTTTTCCGACCGATTTGACCTGGTCAGGTTATTTGAGATGGAAACCGAAACTGACCTAGTGTTAAGCAAAACCGACTTAGTTGATTTGAGTTGGGTTGGGTCGGTTTGGGTCGGTTTCGGCTCTAAGTTCATCCATGCCCGCCATGGCCACCTAGTTTTCTGAAAATATATTTAAAACTGAAATATGTATTTTACACACACACACACACACACACACACACACACACACACACACATATATATATATATATATATATATATATATATATATATATATATTGGAATATATATTTTCAAATATTTCAGTTTTTAGTTAAGTAGGAACTAAGTCGATTCGGTTCGGGTCGGTTTCAATTTTCACACAAGAAAACTGAAACCGACCTGAACCATCGGTTTATGAATTTGTACAACCCAAAACCGACTGGTGCTGATGAAAACCCGACCGACTCAGGTTGGGTTGGTCCAGGTTGGTCGGTTTAGTCTGGTTGGGCCTTCTTATGAACAACCCTACCTCTAGATGAAGTTTGGATCTGCTCCTCATAGCATGTTTCAGCCGTACATCAGAAACATCTCCTGTGCTTGTATGTTATTATTCATGGGAGATGTTCCCAGTATCAATGAGATGTGGATGTAAGGTTGGTGTGAGAAGCAGATCCCAATTCCTCTAGATGTGTAAGCCGGGCCAAATTTGGAGGACTTGTGATCAATCCTAGCACAATCCAAGTTGTAAAACCCCCAACCCTCACTCAATCCAGGTCATTGCAAAATCAAGCACCCTAATCCAATCATAACTTCTTGTTGGGTTGGGTTCAAGTTGGCATGATGTTCTTATTTCTCGTAATCAAGAGTTAAGGTCAAGTGTTTTTGAAAAAAGAAATTGTCAAATGTTCTTATGCATGCATATAGATAAATACATTCTACAGGTGCAAATAGACCTGTTGGATTTTGAATCAGATCGGACAAAAAAAATGATCTATTTAAAGATTATACCAAATTCCAATCGCTCCTATATATATATATATATATATATTGCACTTTTGTATTTTAATTTTTAATATTGTTTGTGCTATTTCTTTTTTCTTTGCTGATAAGAACTTTGTTAAATTATATTAACTTATGCCCGAGTAATCAAATAAGATCGAATTAGATTTGGATATCTGACATTCTTAATATATTTGAAATCAAATTGATCTTTTGAGATTCTTTGTATCATCATATTAGATTGGATATACCCCTATCCAAATTATATCCAATCCATTTGCATCCTTAATGCATTCAATTATGATGCGTAGTTGCTATATGCACATATAAGTATTTATGTTATAAAGGTGTTTATAATATACATATATAAATATGAAATTAAGTTGGATTTGGATTCTGTGAAATTGACCAAGGCCTAACTCTTATCTTGTTTTTGAGATTTTGACAATATTTGGTGTTATGGCCTTGGTTTTATAGAAGTGGCAATATCTAGCTTGGTTCATCTTCTCTGGGTTTCCCTTCATGCAAGGTGGCCACTTCTAATACATCGGTCAGGAGCCTACACCTCGGGCCATGACCTTGGGTCACAATCGTTTCAATGCCTCAGGCTAGCTAGGAGCTCACATTTGAATATAGGAGCTCATATTACCTTGGGGAACGCTTTTAAGCCCATCCCAACACTTAGGCGAATTTTCGTATAGTTTCGAATCAGGGTACATAGGTCGACATGCTATCACATTAGAAACATTTTAACATTCAACTATTCGATCGTATAAGCATATGAAAAGGGAACACTTCATTGCAATAAAAGTAAAAGGAGTTTGATATATTCATTAAAAAAGTGTACTTCAGATTGAAATAGGAAACCGAACTCGGAGACTTGGGCTACAAATCATGAACAAAATTTCTAAGAAAAAGGTGCAAAAGAAATCACTGCTGGCTAGGGGCAAATCATCAGCCCTCGTGCTTCCTCTGTCCTCGCCACCTTTACTGACTTTGTTGTTGCTCTCCTTGAAGTTGTCCTCCAAGGTAACTTTGTCTCCCTCGAGTCCATCTCGTTATGGTGTTGGCAACATATTTGTTCTTCTCTTTGGTGAAGCGATAGGAGGCTCGAGAAGCGGTGACAACCTTCACTTCAGCAACTCGGATGTCCTCAGCATGCTTGGCTTGCTATTCCTTCACTTGGCCAGATCGTTCATTTAGCTCAATCATCAATGAGTCCACATTCCTCTTGGACTTAGTCATCCACCTGGTCAACTCCGTTTTCTCCGACTCCATAATGGCACTTACTTCGATAGGTGAACCTCGCTACATTGGCACCCCTTCAATTAAGCACGAAGATCCTCCACTTCTCCTCCTAGTAGCTCACGTTGATGTTCGGAGTTTGCCCATCAGTCTGTAAGGGCCTGGGCCAAGGTGTTCGATTGTAAGGCAAGATAATATCAGAATAAGGGGAAGAAAAGGGTCATCAAGAAATTTGATTGAGTTCTTACTAGCAAAACAACTTGGTAGAGTTTCCCTCCAAGCATTTGAGTGGGTTGACCAGTGAAGTCCTTGACATCCTCAAGGAGAAGAATATCCCTACTCATCTCAAGTGCCACCTAGGGGTCTATGATCCAATTTGATGTCATTACTAACTACTCCGCAGTGAACTGAGGTGGAGGCTCATCAACAACTAGCAAAACTTCCTTAACCACGCTTGTTCGCTCAAGCCTGGAGCTCAAACCAACTTGCTTAGAGCTCAGTGTAAACTCTTTGGCAACTATGTGATTAGTCTACATTGGCTCGACCTCCTCCTCCTCAAGGATAACTATAGGAGTGGACCATCCGCCATCTCACTCACTAAAAACACTCCATGACGAATCTCTAGCCTTCCTCTTTTTTGCCTTCTTCTTAACTTGGTTGAAGATTCCCTGGTGTTGACGTCGCCCATTTCACCTCTGCATGCATGAATAGATCGTGAGACAAAAATACGAACATGACCAAGGAAAATACCTAAGTGTTGGTGGATGACTTACCCTGAGTACTCAACCCAGCTTGTATCAGTGCCTCCTCGGTCAGGTAGTCACCGACTCGTGCTTTCTTCTCAATCAAACCCTTCACCCACTTTTGTATGGCCTCACTCAAGGTAACCTCCCTGGTATCCCTAATGGCCGACCTTCACTTAGTATTGAAGGACTACCCCTCCTCAGAGATGAGGAAGAAAAAACTATTTCTCCATTTTGGCCACTTGGACGGAAAACCGCCTAACAGCTTGTACCCAGACCAGTAGGAGAGATAAAAGCTATATTCGTTGGTGGGGTTTTTCTTCAAGTGACAAAGGCAAGAAAAGGTGTTGAGGTCCAGAGGGAAATCAAAGTGATGGCATAAAAAAATGGTCCCTACGAAGGTCCTTACATAATTCGGATGAAGCTGAGAAAGGGTAATGTTGTAGTAATTCAACACATTGATTATGAAGGGGTTAAGTAGAAATCTCAGTCTGGACTCTAGAGCCTGATCATAGACATAGACTTCATTCTTGTCGTGTTGCTAGGGCATTTGGCCTCCGTTGGGAAGTACACACTCAAAACGGTTTGGGATCCTATACGGACCTCCTCGGAAGTTTACTCAGTTAGACTGAACTTGGACTTTTGGGGTGGACATCGAGAGGTGGAGGCCCTCTTATGGGAACCTCATCTCTCTTGGGTTGAGGACCCCTCCTCAACATGGGTGACACATCAGCCTTCCCCTTTGGACTCACTACTAGACATTGAGGCAAGAAAGAAGGAGAGAAACTTGCTAAAAACTTCTAGGGATAACCAACTCCGCAAGGTTATACTGACCAAACCAATGTAACTGAGCTCTCCGCCACTTAGCTCTTGCTTAAAGACAAGGGAAATGGACCCCCAAGGCCACCTATTTTTAGTCGGAGGACCCGACTCCTCAACCTCTGTGATCAACTTCATTTGATGGTTTAGATCAATGCGACATTTCGATTTCTATGAATCTGAACCCAGTTTAATAAATCTTTGGTGTCCATGATAACCTAATGGAGCGCCACGTCCGTGCGACCTTTTGGAAGCTTCCATTCAAAAGACATCATTTGAACCATGACTCGTTTGACCTCAACCATGATCTAAAGAAAACAAGTAATCAAAAGCCATCTTCAATGATCTACTCCCTTTCGCCCAAATTCTTCCACCTCGGGCTTGGGAGTGGGAGGCAATTGATGATGGGTGAAGTCAACACACCAACCACCTAACGCCATGTCACCTAGGAAGCCTTAGGGCTTGTAGGAAGAATAGGACAGGAATCATCTACCTTCAGGGTGGATGCGTATATTCTCATGCGACCTCAGGAGGTCGTCAACAGTAGTAGAACCAAATTGCCTAAGACTCCGGTTCCATCTCAAACACCTCAGGACATCAGGCCCAAACACCAGATCAGCACTTCGACCGAATAATGCTGACCTACCACATCAACGCGAGTATTGGGTTTCGGGCACTCAACACTTCCGAAATCCTTAGGAATGTGTTGAGTAATTGATGGTAATGACAAGAGCCTCCCTGCTTCTAAGGAAAATGACGAGCGCCTCATCTAGAGAACACTCCCTTAGGCCCCTAAAAATTTGGTTGCTAAAACCCTTCCGAAAATCTCAGAAGAGCCTTAATCACCCCTCATCTCTATAAAAAGGGGGTATCTTCGCCTTACAAGGTACGCTCTCTAACAGAAGCTCTAGCTCACCTTGCTCTCTCTTCTCGAAACTCTCTTTCAGTTCGTCTAGCTTGGCACTAACTTGGTCGTCGAAGTTTCTTTGCCTAGGCTCACAACCCATGCTCTCTAACATCCTCTCTCTTGTAGGGCTTGTGCCACTCTCCGCTCTCGTACAAAGACCTGAGCATATCGAGCACCATCACATAGTAAATATTAAATAATTTGTAAATTCATGTATTTAATCCTATATTTTGAAAAGTAAGATATCCAAGAGTTGCATAAAAACATAATCACTCCATAGTCTCCATGGTATATAAAGTTTTTTTTTTTTTTTTTTTTTCCGAATTGCCATTGACCCAAGTAATTGGACCGTTCGACCTAGAAAACAGCTAGGCAACCGGTTTCATTTCACCCTTAACTCATCCCTGGGCAAAAAATTGTTGACCTGGTCAAAGAATTATTAGACTGGGCAGTCGAACCATCGACTTGTTCGAATTGGACAACAATTCATGGTTTAATAAAGATGCAACAGTTCTCTAATATGAGACAAGAATGATCTCATATATGAGAGAGAGAGAGAGGGGGGAAAAATAGAAAAGAAGATTGCATATTGGAAAGAAATCAGATCTCAAATATGATATATGCCTTCTTGTTGCCGCTATCGCCACCATTGTCATCGCCAACACATCGTATCTTCCTCCTCTTTATTCTTTCATCATTCCTTCATTTCTCTCATTCTTCTTTTTTTTTTTTTTTCTCATTTCTCCCATTCATTGTTTTCCTTTTTGTTACTTTCTCAGTCGACCACTCCTAAAAGACTAAAAGAATAAAAATATGGAAAAATTCCTAATTAGTACCCTGTACTTTGGGCTTAGTGCCATTTTGGTCCCTGAATTTTAAAACATGACAACTTAGTACCCAAACATTCAAAACGTTCCAATCTAGCACCTACCGTTAACCAACCCATTAACCAACCATTTAGTGGCATCTAAAAGGGGACAAATGCCCTTCAAGTGTCATTTAATTCTCTTTATCAACTATCCAAACATTAACAAAAAATGAACGGTCCCAAATCCTTGTCTCTTCTATTCAAGAAAGTTAATGTCACAACTAGTGGGCTTTCTTGTGACCCAAACTTTATTGAATAGAAGGGGGTAAGGATTTTGGAAGATTAAATAACATTCAAATGGCATATATATCCTTTCAAATGCCACTTAATGACCGATTAACAACATCTAATGATTTGGCACGTTTTGAAAAATTGAATAGTAAATTGTCCATTTTAAAATTTGGACACTAACGTGGCATTTGGCACAAACCATCGATTCCGTTTGTGGGTCGATTTTAAAACCTTGCGTATATTGATACAGCATTAATCTCAAATTTTCGTCGGCTTTTAGTAAAGGAGAGACCTGTGAAGACAAAATGGAAAATAAAGAAGTGTCAAGGCTATTTATGGTCCTCGTCTACATTAGCTCCATCTCAAAATGGAAAATAAAGAAGTGAAGACAAATTGCATTTGCAATTTTGTTTCGGAGAAAGCGAGATGGTCGTTGGGGACATTTCCACCATCCAGCGTCCACCCTAGCCTCTTGGAGTTGGAGCACGGGAATGAGTTATAGTCTTAAAAAAAGAAACCGAAAAAGGAGAGGAAAAGATATCAAAAGCAAAAGTGCCGAAACAGCTTTAGCTGATTAGCTCCAGCGGTAACCGAGAAGAAAATGCAAGAGAAGAGCAGCCATTAAAGAAGGAGAAGAAGAGGAGGAAATGAGAGATTCACTTACAATGGAGACAACCAAACGAAGCCCTTCAACAATGCCTCCCCATGACGGTAACTTGAAGTCACCGTCACCACTACTCCCCTTGGTTGTTTCTCTCAACTGCCTCGAGGACTGCAGCTTCGAACAAGAAACCCTCGCCGGCGTCGCAACTGTCGAACACGTCGGCCTTAACCGTCTTGCCGACGGTCGGATCGAGGCCGCAGCCGCCGTTCTCCTGCACTCCCTTGTCCTCCTCCCACGCGCCGCCCAACGCCGACTCCAGCCATGGCAACTCATTCTTTGCCTGGGCTCCACCGACCGCTCGTCCGACTCCGCCCTCGCCGCCGATCTCGGTCTTCACCTCGTCCATGTTGATGCCTCCCGTGCTGAAGAGATCGCTGATACCGTCATGGCCCTCTTTCTTTGCCTGCTTCGCCGGACTCACTTACTTTCTCGGCATGCCTTCTCTGCTTCAGGATGGCTCGGTTCGGTCCAGCCGCTCTGTCGTGGGATGCGGCGCTGTCGAGGGCTCGTACTTGGTATTGTTGGTAGATCCGCGTCCGCTAGGTCGTTAGCTACCAGGAGCTTGGCGTTTAAGATGAGTGTGCTCTATTTCGATGTTCATGAGGTACGTACCATGGGAGTAATTTCCTAACTATTCCATCCATAGATATTTCTGTTAAAATCATTTTATGTAATCTGTCTTTATTCAGATAGACTTAAAACCGTTGGATCGAAAAAGCGTTTGATTATAGGTTTGCCATTATCGAAGTTTGATCTCTAGGAATTCTGACTTATAAACTTAACCTCATTTCTTGAGACTAGTTTGATTGCCAACTTCTATCCTTAAAGTCCAAATAACTACATAGTATATGGTTGGTTTATTTATTTTTTTATCGTGGTTTTCCCGCCAGAGAAATGAGGATAAAAGCTTAGTAGTAAGATATTTTGAAACAAATTTGCAAATGTAATGCAGTATTGCACTATTGCACAGTAATTGGAAATCTTTTGTAGACTTCAAATGTTATGTGCCAACATATCTCTATGTTTGCATGCCTCGACTATTGGGTTAAAGCTAGTTTTATGGGTTTTTTGGAGATCTTTTAAGCTATCATCTAGCAAGTTCCATTCATACCATTTAGTCGTTTTTTCATCAATTTTAAATAACCCACTTATCAACCTAGAAAGTGAATGTGTCTTTACCTTAGCTCTTCCAGAAAAAAAAAAAAAAGAAAAGAAAAAGAAAAGAAAACGAAAGAAAGATTGGGACTATGAAAGTCAAGCTTGCTATATTGAATGCTTTCCTAATCTACTTGTAGCTCCTTCGCACTCATTCTTCAAGTATCACTTATTCTGCTTGAGTTCTCTTCTAAACTGATATTTTCACAGGGAGCAGGAAAATCAGGCAGGCCTTCTATAACATTTCCTCCAGCTGCCCGGAGAATGGATACACTCAATGACTTACTTGCAGCTAGTGATCTTATTTCACTCCATTGTGCACTATCAAATGAGACTGTTCATATCATCAATGCAGAATGCTTGCAACATATTAAACCTGGTAAGTTTTTATATTTCGAGCACTTCTTTGTAGCAAATCAAATTAAGACAGCTTTTGCATCTGAAGAAGCGATGTATTTTCTTGTTTGCAGGGGCGTTTATTGTGAATACAGGTAGTAGTCAGCTGTTGGATGATTGTGCTCTGAAGAAACTTTTGATAGATGGTACCATTGCTGGCTGTGCACTAGATGGTGCTGAAGGGCCACAATGGATGGAAGCATGGGTATGGGCATTAGCCTTAGGGTATGAATTGTAATCTTAGATAGTTGGGTGTATGTGATTTTTGGTGATGAATTTCTTCTTTGAATATGATCATTGAGTAAAATCCCTGGAATGCATTTAATTGTATCTCTTGGGTTGAATCTTTTCTACTTCCATGCTCCCTAATTTGTTTACCTTGTTTCTATCAATTTGCCAAAAAAATTATTGTTATGATATGTACCAACCCCTTGCCTTAAATGTGCCTTCTGAAAAGTTACTAAATGAAGAACATACAAAGGGTACTAGTGTGGGAGGGAATAGGGATCAATAACTACAATACAACTGAACGATTAAAAAAAACTATAATATAACTGACATTAATAGGAACCTTCGAAAAATTAAAGGTTCTAAAATGGATGAGGCTTTAGATAAGATGAAGAAGGGAAAGACATAGGTAACAAATGGGGAGCCTAAATTGGCGCTTGCTACTGGTCATAATCTTCAAATGCAACACCTAGTAAAAACTCTAATCTTAGAAGTAGGCCCTAATGAAATAGGTTAAAGAGGAAACCTCATAGCCAAAGGTGGGGCAAGAATAGAAAAAGAGACAGAAGAGAAAACCCCGTGAGATTTAGATAGTCAAGTTCTTTTTTTCAGTTTTTTCTTGGCATGAAGGATGGAGAAAAGCACCAGAAAGACGGATATTGAGGAATATTGAATGGAGGCGACTGTGAACCTAATCAGAGGCCACTGTGAATGGAGGACTGACAACTATGGCAATTGTGGTGTAGGACAAAAGCTGTTACGAAAATGGAAAATGGCCAGCGTGGGAGGGGTTAGGGAAGAAGATGGGGAGCGGAGATGTGGTACAACCCAGGAAGGAGATTCCAAACATCAATAGGAATCTTTCCTACAAGAAAGCGGTGGTGGCGGGAGTTTGACCAAACTTTGGAGTAACAAAGCAAAAGATTGATGGGGAGAAGATTGTGCTAGAAATGTCGGTGGAGGGGGTTAGGGAAAGGACAACGTTTTTGCAGGGGTGTTTAGTAGGTTATTTTGATAGAAAGTGTTTGGTAGAGGAAGTGGAGGCTTGGGTGACAAGGTGCTGGATGGTGGTGGGTGGAGTGAGGGTAAAAAAGTTAATAGAAAACCCGTACCTTTTCATAGTTCCGTCGAAGGAGGAGGCGGAATGGGTGCTCAAGAATGGACCTTGGAGTATTGGCCATAACAGATTGACACTAGATTGGTGGGAAGAAACAATGGTGAACTGTACACCGGAGAAATTGGGGGAAACCAGAGAGCCAAAAGAGATTTGGATCAAAGTTTTTGGGTTGCCACTCCCGTTGTGGTGTCTGAGTGTTATGCAAGAAATTGGAGATGTTTGTGGGGGAATTCTAGGTACAGACAATTCAATGGAGGAGCTTAAGACCTACTAATGGATTAGGATGAAGGTGAAGGTCGGGGGGGGGGTAAGATCCCGGAGAAAGTGAAGATCGAAGCAGGGGACTTGTCTTTCTGTGTGTGGATCTGGCCTGAAAGAAGACCACAAGTGTTTTATAGGGAGGGCAGAGGGGAAGGGGTGAGGGAGAAGGGCCAAGGGAATTAGGGGGAGTGGGAGGACTCGATGGTGAGTAGAACGGTAGTAATTGCTGAGGAAGAAGAGGAGAGCAATGGAGAGAGGAGTTCACTGGAGAAAGAGAAGACAAAGGGAAAAGAAAGGATGGAGTTGTGACCCGTACTGTGTGGGATCCCTATTGAATCCCTTCCAACCTTACGGGAAAAGATGATTCCAGATCAGCCACAAGATAGTTGTCCGATAGACTTGGGGGGAGTAGGAAATAAACAAAAGGAAATTCAAATTTTCAACACGAGACAAAATTGGGAGGGCTTTTCGAAAACTCGGCTTAAAGTGGCGATGGTCGAGTGCAAGGTTTAAAATATCGATGTCGTTGGAAATGTCTCTTACCAAAATATAGGACTATGTCGGAAATGTTGAGGGGAAATATTGTAAAAATTAGAGACATTGTGGAAATATTATGAAATATGTGGAAATATGCAAAGATATTTTGTAAAATGATAAAAGAAGCATTAATACATATTTCTAGACTATTATCTTATTCCCAACCATTATATAAAGCTAAGAAACTAAGATCAATAACAAATTAGTAAATGAGAATTTACTGATTTATTATGCATTTTGATGTTTTTACAAGGTTATATGATATTTTCTTTTCTTATTTTAATTCTGATTTATTATAAATTCTAATATGTTTATTTCACACTAGTAAATAGAAATACATTTATTCTGATTTTTTAAATATTAAAGTTATAATACTATGTTTTATTATAAATTTAATAAACCGATTCTCCTTTTTTTAGTATTAAGATTATGATAATTTCTTATAAAACTTAATGAATTTATTATGATTTAGTATAAATTTTATTAAATTTATTCTGATTTTTTATATTAAATGTAGAATATGGTTTATTATAAAATTTGATAAACATTTTCTGATTTTAATAATTATTTTAAAAAATACTAACTAGTTAATATTTTATTACTTGAAAAATATTTTATGTTTTATATTATAAAATAATTAATTTATTCTTTTGTTTTTATATTTTGTTTAATTCTTTTTGTAAATATTTTATTTGAAATATTAAATAAAAATTATTAATGGACTAATCTATATTAATATATTGTATTATATTAATATAATATACAAATATATTATATTTTTAATGTACATTAGTTGACATCTTGTCGACATAATAGGAAAAACTGTAATTTGTTTTTGGTTATTTGGACCAATTTGGTAGGAAATGTCGACCGGCATAATGTAATTTTTATATTACCATCCACTTTCATGTCGGTGAGCCTCAATATCGATATATGTTGGGCGACATTAGCGACATTTGGCAACATTTGAAACCATGGTCGAGTGTCTTCTTAAGTTGAACGCACTACCATCTGGAAGGCATTTGGAATCGAAGAATCAAGAAGGTAATGGGGAAACGGGAAAATGGGGAGATGAACTTGCTTTGTTTGTGTATCCTAATCTAGATGAGAAACTGGCAGAGATAACCCCCTTGGTGATCATAAGGGATTCGGTAACCCTTGAGGCAGGCGGGATGCCTTCTTCGGGGGTCGGTGAGAACCAGGTATGTACACAGGGTCAAGGGGGGATGGAGAAAGGGGGCTTTAGATTGGAACAAGGGGAAGGACTTGGGGGAAAATGGTTGGTTTTAGAGGAGGGAGGCAGGGGGAGGGGGGTGGATGACACTTCGACTTGGGTCAATTCCAAGTTGTTGGGGTTGGGTAAATTCTTGGGGCTTTCCATAGCAGGATTGGAGGAAGAAACAATTAAGTATTTAGAAAAAAAATAGAAAGGTGGTGGTTAAAGAAGAGAGGAAAGCTAAACGTAAAAAAAGGGGGCTCAAGGGGAAAGAAAAGCAGGGAGGTAATGAGGTTGGCATGGGGTTTGAACGACAAGGCAGGTAGGGGGGAAGGCTCATCAAGGTGGGGGGGGGGGGAGAAGGTGTAAGGTTAGGGGGGTTGGTGTTTTTTCTATTGTTTTTGATGGATTTAAAATTTCTCTCGTGGAATGTGAGGGGGCTGGGATCAGGTAGGAGGAGAATGGTGGTCTATGATCTGCTCAAAAGATGGGAATTGGATGTGGTCTTTTTTCAAGAATCCAAGCTAGATTCGGTGGAGGCTGAAGTTATAAGAAGCATTTGGAAAGATGGTTAGATGAGGTGGGTGAGTAAACTAGCTAGGGGAAGTGCAGGGGGTATTCTAATCCTGTGGGACAGGTAATGTAGGCTGGTGTCTTCTTTTGAAGGTGAATTCTCATTGTTGGTGATTTTGGAGTTAGAGGGTGGATTCCAAGGGCAATTTACCAATGTCTATGGCCCTACTATAAATGCAGGGAGAAGATCTTGCCGAAACTAGAGGTGCTCACACCATCCCTTGGGTTATAGGTGGGGATTTTAATGTGGTTAGATTTCTGGAAGAAAGGAAGGGTGAATCAAGGAGAACAAGGGAAATGAGAAAATTTGCAGAATTTGTTAATCACTTTGAGTTAATTGACCTCCCGATGTTAGGGGCTCAAACTCAATTCACCTGGACAAATAACTAGGATTTTCTGGCATTGGTCAAGTTAGACAGATTTCTAATTTCTCCGCGGTGGGAGAGCTCTTTTAACTTCACAAAGCAAGTGGCCCTTCCAAGACCACTCTCGGATCATACCCCATACAGCTGATTTGTGGAAAGCAAGGAACCAAATAGAAAACTCCATTTGAAATGGAGAATAGGTGGTTCGAAGAGGAGGGGCTGATCCCTCTTCTTAACTCAAAGTGGCCCAAAGCCCAGGTATGAGCTCGTTCGTCTTTGCAGAAAAGATCAAAAGGATCAATGAATTCTTGAAAACATGGAGGTTGGAGTTCCAAGGGGTCTCAGAATCAGAAAAGAAGAGGTGTCTAGAAATAATCAAAGAAATTGACTTGGCTAAGGAAGCTGGTCCCATAGTAGAGGAAGAAAGAAGAAGAAGACATGCAGCAAAATCGACCCTTGATCATCTAGCCTTTAAAGATGAACCGGAATGGAGACAAAGAGCCAAAGTCAAGTGGTTCAAAGCGGGGGATAAAAATTCTGGTTTTTTCCACAAGATGGCGAATGCTAGGAAAAGATTTAACCAATTTGAGGGTCAGGTGGGAGAGAATGGGGCAGAATTGAAAAGCATAGCCAAAATATTTTTCAGAAGTATTCAAATAAAATTGGATTTGAAGACCTATCCCGGTGGATCTAGAATTTAAGAGGATTTCAGAAATCCAGAAAAGGGAGCTGGTAGCCCCTTTCACAGAGGAAGAAATCTGGAAAGTGGTGAAGAGCATGGAAGCTGATAAGTCTCCTGGGATAGATGGTCTTACTAGCATTTTCTACAAGAAGTGTTGGGAGGTGGTGAAGGTGGATCTGCCAAAAAGTATTTCAAGATTTTCACCATAATGCTGCTTTGGAAAGAAGCTTGAACTCCACTTTTATTTCTTTAATCCCCAAGGTGGAGGGTGCAACAAACATTAAAGACTTTAGACCTATCAGTTTGCTAAACAACTTCTACAAAATATTGGCAAAGGTTCTTGTAGAAAGATTAAAAAAATTTCTTAATGTAGTGATTGCTGAGAATCAATTTGTGTTTGCTCCGGATAGACAAATGTTAAATAGCATCATGGTGGCAAATGAACTGATAGACTCAAGGAAAAAGGAAGGTAATCTGGGGCTGATTTGTATGCTGGACCTTGAGAAGGCTTATGATAATTTTAGGATTTTGTCTTGGAAAGGATGAACTTTGTCCAGAAAGGGAGGGATTTGATTAAAGTGTGTGTTTCTTCCCCTAAATTTGTAGTTCTTGTGAATGGAGAGCTGGCTGATTTCTTCAAAAGTTCCAGAGGCCTATGACAAGGAGACCCCCTGTCCCCACTGCTCTTCATTTGTGTTATGGAGATTTTATCTTTGTTTTCGAACTGAGTTGGGGAAGAGGGGTTGTGGAAAGGATCTGAGGCAAATCCAGGAGCAGAAAAAGGTGCAAATGCTTCAATTTGCAGATGACACTCTTTGTTTTATTGATGCTGTAGAACAATTGCGGGTTTTACAAGGGGTGCTGAGCTAGTTTGAAATTGTGTCGGGATTGAGAGTAAATTAGTCAAAGAATAGAATAATACCAGTTGGGAAGGTTGAGAATCTTGAGGCTCTAGCAGAAGTTTTGTCTGTCAGACTGGATTTTTGCCCACTATGTTTCTTGGCCTCCCGTTGGGGGCTAAGTGCACTTCCTCCTTAGTTTGGGACCTGGTGGTGGAGAGGTTGGAAAGAAAATTAGCCTCTTGGAAAGCTAAATACTTGTCTTTGGGGGGCAGAATTACTTTTCTCAAGAGTTCCCTATCTAACTTACCTTCGTATTTTCTTTCTTTATTCCCAATCCCAACAAATGTGGCTCAAAGTTTAGAAAAGCTCTGGAGGGATTTTCTGTGCAAAGGTTGGGAGGAGAAGAAAGTGTACTTAGTAAAATGGGATCAGGTGTGCACTCCAAAAGAAAAAGGAGGATTGGGGGTGAGGAAGCTGCAAACTTTTAACAGGGCCCTGTTGGGGAAATGGATATGGAGATTTGGTATGGAAAGAGACAGCTGGTGGAGGAAAATTTTAGCAGCTAAGTATGGAACTGATAGTGGGGACTGGCTAACCATTTCTAACCTCCCGTCTCTGGGATGTTCTCTGTGGAAGAAAATTATGGAATCTTTTCCTGTGCTTAATAGTTGACGTTCCTTTAAACAGGGGTCTGGCCATCGCCTGAAATTTTGGGAAGATAATTGGCGTAATACCAGATCTTTAGAGGAACTGTTCCCACAGCTGTTCCAGATTGCAGAGAATCAAGAGGCATTGATTGCTGGCTGCTATGAGCTGAGAGAAAATGTGGTTTCCTGGAATCCTGTTTTCAGAAGGGATTTTCAAGATTGTGAAGTGGAGCAAGTGATGGATCTGCTTGCTCTGCTCTCAAATCAGATATTAAAAGTGCAGGAAGAAGACTCCTGGGTGTGGAAGTGGTCGGCTGATGGTTTATTCTCAGTGAAGTCCTTTGGCAAAAAATTGTCAGGGGGGAATAGTGAAAATTTCCTGCCGAAAAAGTTTGGAGCCAGATTCCCCTTCATAAAATAATTGCACTACTTTGGGCTGTGGCCTTGGACAGAAACCTCACTAAGCTGAATCTGGTTAGAAGTGGATTGCAAATTCAAAATTTGGATTGTGTGCTTTGTGGCCAAAATGAAGAGGACAACAGCCATCTTTGTATACATTATCCTGTCTCAACAGTCTTGTGGGATCATTTTCTTTCTTCTGTGGGACTTTCCTGGGTCATGCCAAGTAAAGTGATGGATCTCTTAAAAAATTGGGAGCTTCAAGGCCTCTCCAAGTTGGCAAAAAGTGTGTGGTTGGCTATTCCTGCAGCAGTTATCAGCACCATCTGGGCAGAGAGAAACACAAGAGTTTTTCAAAACAAATCTAAAGATGTAGACAGTCTTGTATCTTGTAGTGTGGGGAAATTAGTGTCTTGGACTTCAGCTGTGAAAGGGTTCCAATCCAGGGCTCTTAGTGCACAGCTGAGGTCTAGAAGTTTGTTTGAGCTGTAGTCTAGTTTTGGGCTTGGTTCTCTGTATTCTAGCTCTGGTTTTGGAGCTCTCTGTAATTTCTGTTTGTCTTAATAAATTACCTTACTTTTTTCAAAAAAAAGGGAAAGGCATTAGGACCTAATGGTATTCTGACAAATGTTTGGAAAGGTATGGGATAAGTAAGCTTATTATGGCTCATTAAACTATTTAATAAGATAATGAAAACAAAAAATATGTGAAATGAATGGAGAAAGAGTACTATGGTTATCATCGTTAGAAGAAGAAAAAGAGTTATTCATGTTGTGTAGCCTAGCATTGTGGGCTTGGGCTTGTTTATGTTTTGTCATGACATAATTGACATTTACTTGTGTAACTTCCTTCCTGGGCTAAATGGGCCTGGGCTTACTTTGTTTTTTATGTTTTCTTACTGCCTACTAATCAGGGGCAGATTTGTCATTGTATCTCTTTCTTATTGCCCTAGTATAAAATCTGTCTTGGAGGGCTGGAGAAGGTGTGCCGTCCATTTCTTCTAAACCTCTCTTTTTCTATTCTATTCTTCTTCTTTTTGTTCTTCTATAGAACTGAATACAAACAATTCACATGTTATCCGTTGATCAAGAGAAAGCATATTATAGTTCCTAGAGAGATAATATGGTGGGTTTTGGAAAAAAAGGAGTGCCATATAGGTATTCCGACTTAATTAAAGACATGTATGAGGGGGTAATGTCTAATGTTAGAACTATCGTGGGAGTGACTTTAAGAGTTTTCAATTGTAATGGATTTCACCAAGGCTCTATACTTGGCCCTTATTTATTTGCACTGGTCATGGATGAATTGACTAAGGCTGGGAGTGCTTATTTGAAATCATGAGTGTTCAGTGAAAAAGCACTTCTTTCAAACAGGGATAGTATAGGTATTTCCAAAATGACGTGGCGGCCAAGACAAACCAGAAAGGAAATAAGCACTTAAAATTAATTGGGCTTTTTTAGTGCTTATTCTCAGGAATAAGCACTTATTTAGGCGTATTTCTCAAACACAAATAAACTCTTAGTGGTGTGGTCTCGACCCAAAGCCTATAAAGTAAAAATAGTCAAAAGGAGGTCCCATGGCGCATATTATTTGCTGATGATATAGTATTCTAAAGGATTAAAAGCAAAATTAAATTTTTGGACAAATATCTTAGAGACAAGGTCTAAAATAAGTAGGACTAAAACAATATATATGCAACGTAAGTTTAATAATAATAGGAGTGAAAATCAGGGTACAATTAGGGTTGGAGGTGGGCACCAAGAGATACCTTTGTGTGACCTATTTTGTTACCTTGCTTGACAAGTGAGAGATGCAGGAGGATGTTGGCCATAGAATTAAAGCAGGATGAAGTTGTGCATTTGGAGTATTATGTGATCGAGTATCACCTAGGGTAAAAGGAAAATTTTATAAGTTGGTTATAAGGACAACAGTGTTGTATGGGGTGAAGTGTTAGGCAGTCAAGAGACATCATGTCCAAAAATTGAGTGTGTTAGAGGTTGGGATGCTGGGGTATCCTGAAAGGCTTTGCTCACAACACCTTGGAAGGCAATTTTTGGCATTCTCCCCAAATTCCTCAGGTTTGTAAGGTGTGATGCTCGCTTTGGAAACTCAGTCCTTTTTTTTGGGTGGGCATTCAAGGTTCTTCTCCCCCTGGTTCTCCCTTTGGTTTTAAACTAGGATTTTGGGTTTCGAAGGGGTTTAAGGGATGATGAATCTGCTTGTGCTTGTGTTTTAGAGCTCTTGGTTCTTCTAGACTTTGTGTGTATGGACCCCTCTAGACCTGATAAAAGGATTTGGTCTCTGCCCCCCAATGTCTCCTTCACTTGTGCTTCTTTCTTTAAATCCCTTTGTTCTACCTTCTCCTCTCCGGTCTTCCCTGTTAAAGAAATTTGGTCAAGGCCAATTCCTCCTAAAATAGCTGTATTCTGTTGGGAAGCCTTTCATGGTAAGATCAGTACTGTGGAAAATTTGCAAAAGAAGAAACCTTATATGTGCTTGTCCCCTAACTGGTGCACTTTGTGTAAAGTGAAGAGTTAGGACTGTCATCATTTGTTAATATCTTGCTCTTTTGCTGCTAATATTTGGAACTGGGTTTTATTATTATTTGGGTGTAGGTGGAACTTGCTCTCTAATGTAAATCTGCTTTTTGCTCCGTCCGCCTTTGGGAGACTGACAAAGAGAGGGAAGCTAATGTGGAAATGTATCAGAGCAGCTAGCTTGTGGACTTTATGGGAGGAGAGGAATGGTAGAATATTTCAAGAAAAGGAAAAAAGCCTTTTTGAAGTAAAGTAGTGTATAATAACAAGGACAACTTCTTGGCTGAAAACTTCAGACTTGTTTGTGAATTATTCTTATGATGATTTAAGGAGAAATTGGGCAGCAGTGGCATCCACAACCTCCACAAAGAACAGAGTACAAGCAGAATTGAAACCCCCTCTGGCAGGAGCGGTAAAATTGAGTTTCGACAGAAGTAGTCAAGGTAATCCAGGACCCTCGGGTATAGGAGGAATACTGAGAGATAAAGACAGCAACATCCTATCTCTTTTCTCAGGATGAGTGTGTGTTGGCGATTGATTCTATAAGGGCTGAGATACTAGCAGCGGTACAATGTATTCAGGTTGCCAGTCAACTTGGAGTGGAAAGCTTGATAATTGAGGGGAACTCCAAGGTGGTAGTGGGCTGGTAGACAAATTTAGAAACAATCTTTTGGGGTTACAGGGATCTTTTGAAGAAAGTTAACTGGCTGACAAGAAATATGGTAGTTAGGTTTCAGTGGGTCAGTAGATTGGCAATGCCATGGCTGTTTCTTTGGCTAAACAAGGGGTATCAAGGGGTGATTTGTTTTGGGCTACCTTATAACTGTAATTCAGGCTAGTGTGTGTTATTTGCTTATTGTTCAACTCCGGGGGGGAAGTAACATCTTGTGCCTCCTCATAGGCTGTTGTACACTTTTCCTGTAATTAATAAAATTCCGCTTATTTATCAAAAAAATTGAGTGTGTTGGAAATGCAGATGTAGAGATGGGTGAGTGGAAAAATTAGAAAAGATAGGATCAGAAATGAACTTAAGGAACTTAGGGGTATCTCCGATAGGTGATAAAATGAGGGAAAGTAGATGAAGATGGTTAGGACATGTGCAGAGAAGACTATCCAAGCATCAATAGGAAGAAGTGATTTGTTACAAGTTGGAAGGGCTAGAAAAGCCTAAGGTAGACCAAGAAGGCATTGAATAGAACTAGGGGTGGAAGTTGGGTTGCTTGACTTCAAGAATTTCAACTACATTAGGCTTGGATCAGGGTTTGGGCCCATTTAAAATTTAACAAATTCCCAACTCAACCCAGTCCAAGTTGCACCCCTAAATAGAACAGAATGGTGGAATAGGATTTATGTAGCCGACTCCATGTAGTTGGACAAGGCTTAGATGATGATGATGATATTTAATTGCTCCTGATGCCCATATATCTAATTTCATATAAAACTGTTTCAGTTGTTCATTGTTGTTGATGAAAAAGCTTTTTATTCGATTTATTCTTGAATGGATGAAGGTCTGTTGCTTTTAACCACCCACATACAGAGCTGTTGCAATTGTTTTGAAGATTCCTTTGCAAGCTGCTTCTAATTAGTTATTCTTTTTAGATGGGCTAGAACGTTGCATCAATTCTCAAGAGTTTCAGTAGCAGATTTTACAAATAACTGGAACTTAATTATTGTTTGATTACATTTTGTACATGATATAGTGATACTTTTTAAGAAGTTTCTGATATAGACATACTTGTATAGTGGATGATGCCTTGCTCTCTTGCTTCAAATTCCTATTATAAAACAACACTTTTTACCATTTATCAGAAAAAAAAGAAGAAGCATGAAAGGTTTATAAGGTCAACGTCCATTCATACCTGCAAATCCATTGAGAGGGTTGTCCTTCCCTTCTTTATCTTTTAATTATACATTATATACTCAATTTAACTTTGACTTAAATTCAACTATTTGGAGTTGAGTTGACTAGACAAATTCTATCCTGCCATAATTTATCAGAGAAAAAAATTTCTATCCAGCCATTATGATGTATTAAGAGCCATATTTTCTGTTTAAATCATGTTTTCTTTTGTCTTCCCTTACAGTCGTCTACTTGCACCAATTCACTCATTGGTGCAGTCATTGGTTGTCTATGTGTATGGCCAAACCATTCTAATCAAATTTCCCTTACATTGTCACTAATTGGAGCTATTCCTAAGTTCCCACTATTGCACTTAATTATGATCCTATCCTTTTTAGTCTTGTTACTCATCATCTCAACATCCTCATATTATCTATACATATCATCGTCCTCATCCTCATCCTCATCCTCGTATTATTATTATTATTTATTTATTTATTTTGTGCTGTTTCACAATGGCCTTCTACCAAGATTGCTGGGACATTATAGGTGGTGACTTATTGGAGGTTTTCTCTAAGGTTTTTTGAGAGATGTAAGATCAATTTAGAAGCCAATGTTACATTTATGGCTTTGATTTCTAAAAAGGCAAGTAGATTCTCTCCCCCCTTTCACTTTACTCTAGTTGTAGGCATATTGAGTGTTTTGATCTCAAGGGCTGATGTTACAAATCAGATAGAAGGTTGGAGAATTGGAAGGGAAGAGGTGGTGGTGGCATATTTACAATTTGCAGATGATATTGCTATATTTTGTTAAGGGGAAAGGGAAGAACTGACTCGACTACAAAGGCTAGTAACTCACTTTGAAAGGGTTTCTAACCTTAAGGTGAATTGGGGCAAGAGCTGCATAGATAGCTTCTGGTATCTAGTAGTGGAAAGATTCACAAAAAGGCTGGTAGGGTGGAAAAGAAATTACAAATCTTTAGGGGGAAGAATAACACTAATAAAGTCAACTATGACTAATCTACCAGTCTACTATTTATCTACCTTTAGGGTCCCCACCAAAGTGGCCAACCAATTAGAGAAATCAATGAGGGACTTCTTGTGGGATCTAGGGGACACAAAGAAAGATCACCTAGTGAAGTGGGAGATAGTATCCAGAAGTAGGGATAGTGCGGGTCTAGGGATAGGGTATATTAAACTAAGGAATGTTGCACTGCTGGGAAAATGGTTGTGGAGATTCCACCTGGAACAAGGCAATATGTGGCAAAAGGTGATTGTGAGTATTCACGGTATGGCAGACAATGGGTAGGATGCTGGTCTTGACCCTAGGGCATCTCGGTATTCCCCCTGGAAACCGATTCATGGTTTATTGCCTTCCTTTCCTTCGTATATCAGGTATGATGCTTGTGCAGGTAATAAAGTGTGGTTCTAGGAAAATGTTTGGTTTGGGGAGTCCTCTCTTAAAGATAGATTTCCATCTATCTGTTCTCTTTCCCTAAACAAAGAGTCAACAATTTACAATGTTCTTGGTACTGAAAATTCTTGGGACTTGGGACTAAAGAGAGGGTTAAAGGAGTCTGAAATGGGATTAGTAGATGAACTCATTTCCCTTCTCAGCTTATTATTCTTGGATCTTTCTTGTTCAGACAACAGAATTTGGTTGGTGTCAATCTCTGACTACTTTACATGTGCTTCTTTCTTCACTGCCCTCCTTCAGTCTTCTAGTGTTGTAGGCTCTTTTCCCACAAAGGAAGTGTAGTGTGACCCTATACCCCCCAAAGATTAGGGCTTTTTGTTGGGAGGTGGTACTCTAAAAAATTAATACTTTGGATAAACTACATAAAAGAAGACCAAATTGCTGCCTTTTCCCTCATGTTTGCTGTCTTTCTTTGGGTTGCGGTGAGTCAATTACACATCTATTATTGCTTTGTCCTTTTGCTTCTTTTGCTTGGAATTGGTTTTCCTCTTTGTTTGGCGGCAGATGGACCCCTCCTTCTGATGCGGCAAACTTCTTTAGACTACCTAAGAAGAGAGGTAGGGTGATGTGGAGAGCTACGAGAGCTGCTATCCTTTGGTCATTATGAGAGGAGAGAAATAACAGAATTTTCCGAGGGAAAGAAAGGTCCAAGGAACAAGTAATTGATAACATACTCACTAAAGTCATACATTGGCTGAAATCAACTAAATTATTCAAAAATTATTCAGTGGAGGACATTTTTAGAGGCTAATCGGCAGTAGCAAACCTTTCTACTGCTAAGGATGTGGTTCAGCCCCAATGGATACCAGCAGCACACCAAAGGGTAAAGTTGAACTTTGATGGAAGTTCTTTGGGTAATCCAGGACCTTCAGGAGTGAGGGGGTGTATTTAGAGAAGGGGAAGGTAAGCTAATAGCTTATTAGCATTGTACTCTAGTCCAATAGGTATTGGTGATTCCTTAAGAGCTGAAACTATGGCCTTACTCCAAGGTCTGAGACTGGCCAAGAAATGGGGTTTCCAAAATTATGAAGTGGAGGGAGACTCTAAGTTAATAGGATGGCTACAGACAAAAAGTCAGGGGGCGTGGACTTTTAAACAACAAATGAGGGAGATTTATTGTTTAGCAAGGGAAATTGGAGTAATCTTTACTTGGGCAAGGAGGTCAGCCAATAGTGTGGCTGATACTTAGGCAAAACAAGGAACTCAAAGGGAATATTTTTTTTGGGCTGTATTGTAAATTTTGGGATAAAATATGGGGTCAACTCATGCTTCAAGTGATTGGCATTGTACTCCTTTGCTAATTCAATGAAAGTTACCATTTCCATTAAAAAATCTTAAAAAGGCAAATTCAAGTCAGCCAAAGGATTTTAGGCCCATAAGCTTAATTGTTAGTATGTATAAGGTACTCTCAAAGGTTTTAGCAGAGAAAATAAAAAAGGTGCTACCATCCCTGATCTCCCCCAAACCAAGGAGCTTTTGTGTCAGGAAGACAAATTATTGATCATATCCTTATTGCCAACGAATGTGTGGATTATAGAAACAAGACAAGGAGAAAAGTGGCTGATTTGCAAACTCAACTTGGAAAAGGCCTATGATTTGGTGGATTGGGGTTTTCTGCTTGAAATGTTGAGAACTAGAGGTTTTGGAGAGAGACAACGCAATTGGTTTAAGGGTTGTGATTCTTCTTGCCAATATTCCATCCTGGTAAATGGGGTAGCCAAAGATCTTTTCCCTGCAAAGAGAGGTCTAAGACAAGGGGACCCTCTTTCCCCTATTCTCTTCACTCTTATAATGGATGTATTGAGTGTTTAGATCACTAGAGCCAATGCTAGGAATTTGCTTAGAGGGTGGAGAGTAGGGAGGGAGGAATTAGTTGTTAGCCATCTTCAATTTGTTGATGACTTGATTATCTTTTGTGAAGGAGACCTAGAGGAGATGGAAAACTTGAAGGTGCTGGTAGAGAATTTTGAAAAGGTCTCTAACATGAGGATAAATTGGAATAAAAGTTGTGTAGCTGGAGTCAATAGGCAAGAAGCAGAGGTGGCATCTTTGGCTAGATCTCTAGGTTGTGAGGTAAGCGATTGGCTGCTGAACTACCTAGGTTTTCCTTTGGGGGGGAACCCAAGGTTAGAAAGTTTTTGGTACCTAGTGCTGGAGATATTTTCTAAGAGATTAGCAAGTTGGAAAAGGAGCTACATTACCTTAGGGGGTAGAATCACTTCAATTAAGTCAACACTAGCAGACTTGCTGGTGCACTTTCTGTCTACCTTCAATGATGCTGTTAAGATTGCAAACCAGACTGAAAAAATAATGAGAGATTTTCTTTGGGAGCCTAGTGATTCTAAAAAGGATCATTGGGTAAAGTGGGAAGTGGTGTCTAGAAAGAAAGATGAACGGGATTAGGGACCAGAAATATCAGATTAAGGAATACAACATTGTTAGGCAAATGGTTGTGGAGATTCCCCAAGGAGCAAGAAATTTTATGGCACAAGGTGATAAGAAGTGTTCACAGAATGGCAACAAATGGATGGGACATTGGGATCAACCTTAGGGCTTCTTGCTCCTCCCCGTGGAAAAACATTGTTGGTGTATTGCCTGCATTCTCAACTTTCATAAGATATGATGCTTGCTTGGGTAATAAGGTACTTTTTTGGGAGGACACTCGGATTGGGGATTCTCCCCTGAAGGATAGTTTTATGATAATCTATTCTCTTTCTTTGATAAAATATCAAGTTATTTCTTCTTTTTGTGTCTCTGAGGACTTTTGGGATCTGGGGCTAAGGAGAGGTTCAAGGGATTCAGAAGTGGGATTAGCAGACGATTTGTTTTCTCTTCTCAGTTCAGTCTTCTTAGACCTTTCTTGTCTTGATTGTAGAATTTGGACTGAAACCTCTTTAGGCTGTTTTTCTTGTTCGTCCTTCTTCAATGCTTTGTTGCCCCCTACAAACCTGATTACACCCTTTCCTGTTAAAGAAGTTTGCAGTGCTCCAGTGCCTCTAAAGGTAAGGGCTTTTTGTTGGGAAGTGGTTCTCCAAAAAATTAATACCTTAGAAGTGCTTCAAAGAAAAAGACCAAGTCGGTGCTTGTCTCCACATGTTTGTAGCCTTTGCTTGAGGACTGATGAGATGGTAAATCATCTATTAATTTCTTGTCCCTTTGTTATTCCTTTATGGGATTGGTTCTCCTCTCTCTTTGATTACATGTGGAACTCACCCTCAAGTGTAGAGGATCTCTTTAACAGTTTGACCCTAGCTTCTTTCGACAACCAAAGAAGAAGGGAAGGGTGATGTGGAGAACAAGGGAAGCTATCCTATGGGCAGTTTGGGAAGAGAGAAACAACAAGATTTCCAAGGAAAAGAAAAATCAGTTCTTGAACTTATTGAAGGGATCATTGCCAAGTTTATACATTGGCTGAAAAATCTAGATTTGTTCAAGGACTTCTCTACAGATGACTTGACTAGAGGATGGAGTATAATAGCATGGTCTTTGGTATTTTGTTCTACCTTACAAGCAGCTTGGTTCCCTCCTTTACTATGTACTGTGAAATTAAACTTTGATGACAGCTCTGTGGGGAACCCTGTGTAAGTACATGTAGTTTACCATTACATTGGTTACAATGAGGATCCTGATAGCACAAAGGTAATCACAATACGAGCTGTGACGAACATTACATTTGCCGTTAAAATCATTGAACGCATAATCGCAGGGATTCACGATCATTCCCGATATGGGATCTTGGGCAAGCATAAAAGGGGCTGAAGTTAGAAACACACCCATGTGAGAATCTTAGTGGATATGAAAACCCTAATCCCAAAAGATCCTCATTGGACACGTGGTAAAATCTCGATAAACACTTCAGTAAATCATGAACACCTTGCTGAAAGTGGAAGTGCACTTCCTCGACAGCTCCTTTTAACCCTAGTAGCACAACTATGAAAGGGGGATGACCCTCTTAGATAGGAGGAGAACAATTCTCCTCCCCCATCAAACACGAGCATGTAGCCCTAACCCTAGAACAATCTCTCTCCCTCTTCTCTCTTCCCCACCATTTTCTCTCCCCAAACCTTTGGAGACTGCACTAATCGATCAGAGTTCATGGCTATTAGACCCTAGACCATTTGGAATTGGGGGTGTGTTTAGAGATGAGGGAGGAAGAATCCTAGCTATGTACTCCGGTCCAATAGGTGTGGGGGACTTGTTTAGAGCAGAAGTGTTGGTCCTCCTTCAGGGGCTCAGATTGGCTAAGCAATTGGTTATGCAACAGCTAGAAGTAGAGAGAGACTCAAAGTTAGTAGTAGGGTGGATGCAAACAAATAGTCTGGGAACTTGGTCCCTAAGACAAGCTGTAAGAGAATTGTGGAGCCTTACAAGGGAGCTGGATGTAGTTGTTAGTTGGATTAGGAGGTCAGCAAATGCTTTAGCTGACTTACTAGAAAAGCAAGGGGTGAATAGAGAGTCTTTGTTTTGGGCTGTGTTGTAACTTGATTTTTGTTCAGGGGTCACCTTTTCCTTCTGTAGGTGACAGTTCGTAAATCTGATTTTCTAATTAATGAAAGTTACCATTTCCTATAAAAAAACACTATTTTATATAGTGATGCTGGCCTTATAATTATCTTAATAGAATTTTCCTTTTAGTCTCATTGTATGTTGGTCATACAGCACAGAGGGTGCACCTATGCAGTTCAACCACCCTATTCGTTTTTATGGACATCTTCTTTAGCTTTCTCTCTCATTATGGATGATTGATCCAAGGTACTGTAAGTGGTAATTCCCACTCAATCCAACTTTTCTTTAAACCTTTTGATTTTACGGCATCTCTCCATGTTCTAGATTTTTTATCATTGTTTTAGATTTGTATTTTACCCATTTTATTTCTTTAGTATTATCAATCAATGCTACATCATTAGCAAACAGACTACAACATGGGATCTCCTGTAAATATCTAGTTAGTTCATTCATAACTAATGCAAAATGATATGGAATAAGTTTTGACCTTTGGTGTAAACCCATTGTGATTGGAAAGTTCTCATCTCCCTTTTTGAGTTTTCACAATGGTTAATAGCCCTTTTGTCCTTAATACATGTTGCTAATGGTATCTGATATACCTGTTTGAAGCCCCTTCTTTCCCAATACCCCCTAGATTCTTCTCTAGGGACTTATCATATATTTTTTCTAAGTCAATAAACATCAAGTTAAGCTCTCTCTTTGTTTCCTAAATTTCTTATTAATCTCACAGTAAATTGATAGTTCCCATAATTAATTCCCTTGGCATGGAATCCAAATTGGTTATCTGATATACTAGTTTCATGACTTAGTCATTGCTCAATCACCATTTCTTAAAGTTTCATATTATAGTTCATAAGATTAATCCACAATATCTATTACAAGTTTATATGCCACTTTTCTTCTTATATGTAAGGTCCATTATACTTCTCTATTCATCAAGCATTTTCTTTGTTGAGAATCTTGAGGTGGATAACTGACAGGATAAAAAGGGACAGAATCCAAAACGAGTGCATTAGAGAGGATTTAGGAGTATCTCCAATTAGTGACAAGGTGAGGGAAAGTTATCTTACATGGTGTATTCATATGTATAACAACCAATGATTGCAGCAGTGAGGAGTGGATTGGTTCAAGTAGAAGGCTCTAAAAGAGCAAGGAAAAGACCAGAGAAATCATGGCTGACATCAAATGCATGAATTTTAAGGCTAATTTGAGTTGAGGTGGGTAGATTGACTTAGTCAATCATTATAAGCCCATCTCAATCATAATAAGCCCATCTTATTCATGCATCTCCGAACTTTCCTTCTTCATCATACATTATATAAATGGTTCCCACTTCAAATTTTGGTCTGATACGTCACGAGGAGATACTTGTCTTTGTTATGTCCTCTTCGGTCACGAAGCTGTATACTTCGGTTTCTGATGTGCTTATCTCTTTTTCTTACTGTCCCTGAAACCCAGAAATTCTTCATTAAACAAGATAAAAACACAATATTATTCTTTATTCAAAGTCTATTAAAACAAAAACTAAACAACTTTCTATGGCAAATCAATTTGCAAACAACAAAACAACAATAACCATTCTGGCCTGTTGTCATAGTTGTCAATACCTAGTGGTGCATATTCATCTCCATTCCCAAGGTTTACATCAAAGCATATTCAACTTCCTCTTCTTCTAGGACTTCCTCTTTTACATTTTTTCTTTCCTTTCCCTTCTTATATGCAATCTCCTAGGACATTAATGAAGCATGCTAGGTTTTAGAACATGGAATAGTATAGGAATCATAAAGAAAAAAAAAGTATCTAGCATAGCAAGGAATTCAGAGATGATCCATGTTCTGGACAGTTCTGTAAATAGTGAATAGTTTCTGTTTGGGTTATTTGTTTTTTGCCCATAACTTGTTGTATTTCTTATATTTAATCTAATGAAACTATTTTTCTGTTTCTGACCAAAAAAAAAAAAAAAGAAAAAATGTAAACAATAAACCCATAATGCACTGCGTTACATACCTTAGTGTCTTGAACAAATTTCAAACTGGGGTTCTTATTTGACACATCCCGTTTTTGATAGACAGGGGATACCCCCTTTGAAAAGACAAAAACATCACCTATGTTCATTATGACATAAATTACCAAATACATAGGTGTTCTTATGTCTTTTAAGCAAGGTCCTTTTCAGCTATTAATAGTGTGTGCACCTTTATCACGACTCTTAAATTAAATTGTTACCATTCCTAGAGAAGAGAGCTTGGTTGAAAAAGACCCCCCCTCCAATATTGGTCCTGACTCCTAACTCATAAAGTAGGTTTTTATGGTCCAAATAAATTACTTTCTAGGTACACTTCCCTAACTAGAACAGACCTTGGAACCCATCTGAATGAGCTGTTGACATTAATTTGGAATCTAAGGGATCAGTTGCTTTAACTATAGTTGTGAACCATCATATTACATCCTTTTTTTTTATCAATAACAGAAGCATTCATTAATAGATTAAGAAAATTACAAAGGAAGGGAGCTAAAATAACTTAATTCCCTGAGTCTACCGGCTTACGCCCAAAATATAATAGTAATTACAACTGAGCCCAAAAGATAGAGTTCCTGTTCACCCCTTGCCTAGCTAGACCATCTGCAAATGAGTTTGCACTTCTCTTTACCCAAGTGCATTGAACCTCAATATCCTTAGACAGCCAATTGAATTTCCTCTTTTCATTGCTGTAGTTCCAGAGCCTGGAATTGTCATCTTTTGGCCAACTCACCACGATTTCAGAGTCTCCTTCTATGATCAGTTGGCTGATATTCATATCTTCTAGAGCTGCTAGTATGTCAGCCCTCAAGGAATCTCCCACTCCAATTGGGCCAGAGAACATGGCTAGTAGGCTCCCTTTTTCATCTCGTAAAACTCCCCCTATTCCGGAGGGCCCTGGGTTGCCCATACTGCTGCCATCAAAATTCAGTTTTGCAAAACCAGGAGGTGGAGGGTTCCAGCAAGAGCTAGAGACCATCATAACTGGTACTGACTGTGCAATTTCCCTCCCACTTCCTAAGCAAATCATCTACTAAGAAATCTGAAAGCATAATCAGAATTTTTAACCAATGTGTCACCCTTATATGAGTTACCTCCAGAATTACTTCCAAACTTCTCTCCTTCTCTGAAAAATCCTTGAATTTCTTTCTTCCCAGATAGTCCAGCAAATTGCATCCCTGACACATCTCCACATAACCTTAGCCCTTTTTGTTGGCCAGATAGAAGGGATGGAAGTAAACAGGCTTTGCACATTCATTGGGGGAGTCTACCTGCACCCAAACAAAGAAGTAAACCATTCCCAAATAAAATTTACAAACTGACAGGAAATGAGTAAGTGATATCCAGACTCACCATCAGCTTTACATAGGACACAGCAATGAGGGGACAAACATTTATTGGGTCTTTTCCGCTGAAGCAAATTTCCTGTATTAACTCTTTCCAGAAAGGTTTCCCAACAAAATCTCCCAACCTTCAGAGGATTAGGTTGACACCACACCTCTTTAATTGGGAAGGACAGCCCAAGAGAAACAGCTGGTTGGGTTAGGGCTTTAAAGAATGAAGCACAAGTAAAGGAACCATCCTATTACATCTTGACAACCATCTTCCCACTAAGAGGCTGTTGCTGCCAATAAAGTAGGCTAGTTTCAGGCCTTTGAGCAGAGCATGGAGTTCAGTGTTTAAAGCTTAAATTTTGTTTAGGGGAAAGATAGCAACTTTTAATCCCATTATCTGATCACAATTTCTCTGGGATTCACAGGTAAGGTTTGAATTTCCGAAAGGTGATTTCATTAGAATTGTATATTTTAACAGTGGGTCATACCGATTGCACAACTATGGTGCTGATCCTTCCAACTTTGATTGTGCTTCAGGTACGAGAGATGCCAAATGTCTTGATTCTTCCCCATAGTGCAGATTATAGTGAAGAAGTATGGATGGAGATAAGGGAGAAAGTTATTTCTATGTTGCAGACATTTTTCTGTGACGGAATTATTCCAAATAATGCTATATCTGATGAGGAAGATGAAGTAAGTGAAGCAGGCTATGAAGATGAACAGTCTGAAAAACAAGACAAGGAGAGCGCTTTACAGATTTGTGCTGGTGAGCAGATGACAGGTGATATCCAGTTAAGTCCAGAAAACCACCAAAAAAAGGGGATTTTCCAATCAGGGGAATCCAACAGCCAGCCTCAAGTTTCAGGGCCTTCAGGTTTGTCCCAGAATACCATCACTCATTCTGAAGGAAGACATAGCAGGTCTAGTAAGAAGGGTAAAAAGAGGCATACTCGTCATAAATCCCAACAGAAGTCAGATGAGCCTTCTGCATTAGACAGAGACAGTAATTCTACTTCACAGAGAGATGGTACTGCCATGAGTGGCACAGATGAAGTGCTAAGTTCTAGAAGTAGGAAAACCCCATCTGAATCCATGCCAATATCAACTTCTGAGAAGCATCTAAAATTGAACATGATGCCAAACAGAAAGTCTGTTCAACTACTTAAAGATGGATATGTTATAGCATTACATGCAAGAGATTGTCCTACTTTTCATGTGTCCAGACAAAGAGTCCCTGATGGTGGGTGGTTCCTGGACACCATATCTAACGTGACAAAAAGGGATCCTGCGGCACAATTTCTTGTTGTCTTCAGAAGCAAGGTGCATGAAGAACCTTCTTTTTGTAATTTGTAACACATGTATGTGTTTACCAATAACATGCATATTTGATTTCTCTTTCCGCTTTTTTATTTTTTCAGGATACGATTGGATTGCGATCTTTTGCTGCTGGTGGAAAATTATTGCAGGTACTTACATTTTCAATAGGTTTTCTTTAGTTAGTGAATGATAGTTTAGACAGGATGTTGGAGGACAACCTCTAAGTTGTCTGAGGGTGGAAAGGAAAGAAGTTTAAGAAATACAGAACTTAAAGAGACTTGTGCTTCAGTTTGAAAAGAAGTCCAATCTTTTTTTTTTTCAATAATTGAAAATGATTTCATTAATCAAGAGAAATGAAACTTTACAAGAATCCCTTGGAGAGGCACGGTGTGCAGCCTCCCCTAAACATTACTAGAGGTCAGAAATAAAAATTACAATTCTGTAAAAAATAAACGATCTCTAGCACACCCTTGTTTAGCAAGATAATCAGCCAAGGCATTTGCCTCCCTGCCCACCCATTGATATCTACATGTTATGTGCCTTGTTAAACATTTAACTTTTTTTATGAGATCCCTATAACTCCAAAGAATTGAGTCTGGATTTGACAGCCAACCCACAATCACCTTAGAATCCCCTTCAATTAATAAGTTCTCCACTTCTAGTTGATTAGCAATCTGAATTCCTTGTACTGTAGCCAATATGTCAGCTCTTGTAGAGTCCCCTATCCCTACTGGGCCTAAGAATAAGAATATGATGTTGCCATTCTTGTTCCTCAAAACTCCTCCAATGCAAGATGATAGGGATAAGAATTTTGGGGTGTGAAGTGTGGGACTGACCATTACAATATTTGGGGCTACCACTGGGAGGGAACCTAATGGTTGATAGCTTTTGGTACCCTATGATTGAAAGATTTTCAAAGAGGTTAGCAATTTGGAAGAGGATTTACATCTCTTTATGGGGTAGGATAACCTTAATTAAGTCAACCTTGGTTAATCTGCCAGTTTATTTCTTGTGGGAACTAGAGGACACCAAGAAGGATCGCTTAGAAGTGAGAGGTGGTTTCTACGAGTAGGGGTGATGGAGGCCTTGAGTTAGGAAATATAAGATTAAGAAATATGACTTTGCTGGGGAAATGGGTTTGGAGGCTACTAATGGAACATGACAAATTATGGTCAAGAGTGATTGTTATTCATGGATTGGCAGATAATGCCTGGAATGCAGGACTCGACCCTGGGGCTTCTTGGTGTTCTCCTTGAAAGCTATTCATGGGATTTTGCCTCTTATGCTCCCTTATTTCAAATATGATGTCTGTGCGGGAAATAATCTAGTTTTGGAACTTGGAAGATGTTTGGGTTGGTGAAAACTCCCTTAGAGGTAAATTCTCTTCTGTTTACTCCTTGTTAGAAAACAAAAGAAAAGTGATCTCTTCAGTATTTGCTGATCACTCCTGGGATTTGGGCTTGAGAAGAGGTGTAAGGGATTCTGAAATGGGGATAGTTGATGATTTAATCACTCAGTTAGGGGAAGTCTTTCTAGATCAGTCTTGTAGGGATAGCAGAAATTTGGAAACTTTCCCCTTTTGGTTTTTTCAACTGCTCTTCTTTCTACAACATTTTGCTTCAGACCTCTAACCTTGTGAGGAGCTTTCCTTCAAAGGAGGTGTGGGGTAGCCCTATGCCTCCAAAAATTCAGGCCTTTTGTTGGGAAGTGGTACTCCAAAAAGTTAATACCTTGGATTTATTTAAAAAAAAAAGAGGCCAAATATGTGCCTCTCCCCCCATGTTTGTAGTCTTTGCTTGGGTTCTAGTGAGACAATCTCACACTTCATATCCTTTTGTGTGATTTATTTGGTCTTGGTTCTCTTATCTCTCTTTGGTTGCAAGTGGACTCCTCCCCTCCCCCCAAGTGTGGTGAACCTCTTTGATCCATCTTTTTGGCAGGCAACTAAAGGTTCGTGGAAGGGTTATGTGGAGAGCCACTAGAGCTGCTGTATTATGGTCAGTGTGGGAGGAAAGAACTAATAGGATCTTCAAAGGTATTTGTAGATCCAAGGAAGAGGTTGTGGAAGGAGTAACCACTAAGGTTATCTATTGGTTGAAATCTTGTGATCTTCTTAAGGACTTCTCAGCTGAAGACATTTACAGAAATTGGGGTACTGTGGCAGTTACAACTTCATCCAAAGCTGTGGTATAAGAAGTTTGGTCCCCGCTGACACACCAAAGGGTAAAACTGTACTTTGATGGAAGCTCTATAGGTAATCCGGGCCCATTTGGTATAGGAGGTGTTTTCAGAGATAATAAAGGCATGATAATGGCTTTGTATTCAGGTCCAGTTGGTGTTGGAGATTCCTTAAGAGTGGAAATCTTGGCATTGCATCAAGGAGTAAAACTGGTCAAACAATTGGGGCTACAGCAGATTGAGATAGAGGGGAATTTGGCAATATAGACAGCTGATAAAGGAAATACTTAGTATAACAAGGGAGGTGGGTGTTTGTTTCAAGTGGGTAAGGAGATCAGCAAATGGTTTTGTTGATGCCTTAGCAAAACCATTTGCTAAGGGAGAGACTTTACTGGGCAGTGCTGTAATGTATGATGTCTATTGGATCAACCTCTTCTTATAGGGGTTGGCTTCTGTGTTTCAGTTTTAAATTATCTTTAATGAGGTTACCATTTCTGATAAAAAATACAGAGATTGCATACTGGACATACCCATTGCAAGATGAGAGAATTTCTCCTCAATAATCTGCCCATTCTAACACCTAAGACAGTTGAGCCATCTGCTATGTGACAGGCATTGCTTAACAAGCTGCAAATATGATCTTTGCATACTTGTCAGATGGCAAAAATTGTGAGGCAATGCCAAGGTTCCCTTGCTCACACCCTCTTTTTCATTTTATACCGGATGAGTTCCTTTCACTGCTATTTTTCCCCGTTGTTTTCCCCCTTTTTTGCGTGGCAGTGGTGGTTAAGGTCCTCAGTGAAGTTTCAATAGGAGATTTAACAATTTCATGGAATTGCCCTTCACAAACTGTGATTTACACCTTTCAAACCTTTGGCTTGAAAAGATCAATGAGATGGTAAACTAGAAAAGAATGCTTCCACACATTTAAGTAGGAGTTTTTTTTTTTTTTTTTTTTTTCTATTTCACATTGAGAAGCAAAGGGAATAATGTAACCTTTTTATTTATTGTTTGAAATCTGAATTTTGAAACGAAGTTTCTAGATAGTTATCATTATCTTCTTTGAGAAAGCACACCACATGATTGTGAGTGGATGCATTCTACTTTCTACAATGGATTTCACCGTGCTTATAAAAAGGAACAACCAAGCAGTATCTCTTCAATAAAGTCCTATTTTTGATTTACTAATTTTGGGAAAATTTTCCAAATTGATCTACTAACCTCACAATAAATAAGGTAGTTGTTTATTTCACCATCCCCTAAGCAATGGGGGCCTACGTTGAAAGTTATGGCCCTGTACACCGTTCTTCTGTGGAGAAAATTGTATTTTGATTTTGATTTTCCCACTTCCCATTGCAAATACCCTAACCTTAGGAGTACCAGCTAGCACCCATACTTTCTTATTGGAAAAAAAGGATCATCATGGAAACCAGACTTGATCTTGAATGAAAGGATTGAGGCACAGTCAAAATGCCCTCAGGCGTATGCTGGAGGCATGGATACCTCTGAGACATATACCTCTTCATGCTGCCATGCAAAAAGGAAGAAAGAAGAAGCCTCATTTTGAGGAGGCTCATGCAGTTACACCTCTTTGTGCTTGGGAGGCTTACGCCTCATGCCTAAAGCTAGTGGAACACCTTGTGTCACACCTCAGCATTTCAAAATAATGTTCCTTGCTTTTTTCCCCAAATGGAAACCCAAAATTTTATCATGTAGCTCAAAGTGTCAATAGTGTTTAAACTGAAGTCCTGAGCTAAGTTCTTGTTGATCTCAAAAAAGGAAAAAAAGAACTGATCTAGTTCCTTTCCCTCATGATGTTATCCACTGTGATAGCAATGATTCTAGTAAGTCGCCGGATTTAGATGTTTTAAATTTAAAGATAATAAGCACATACTTGTAATGGCATCAGGTTATTAGAAAATGCAAATTTAGGTTTGAGAATCCACGCCCTCTTGGAATCTAAACATCTTTAGGCTTTTAAGAGGGGCAATTAAGTTACTCCCAATTTCCTAAGGTCATGATGGAAGGTGTCATCAGAATTTCCCTTTTTTCTCAAATGGTAACCCAAAATTGCATTTTCTGTGGCTGATGGTGTCAGTAGTGTTTAATGCCTGCTCTTAGTTATTCTAGAGTCAGTTGGGGTTAACATTATTCCAATCATATAGTTCTGCATGATAGCATTGGTTCTTCCCTGTAAAGGACATAAGATTATGTAGAAGAAATGGCTAGCTCTCTGTATGTATAGTGCTCTTGACAGAGTATGCTTTCAAATGTAATTAGCTCAGAAAGCAGGAGTAAGTGCTTAACAGTGTTTTTGTGATTAGGGCCGGCAATTTCAACACTAACCCATTTGACACACTTTTTTTATTTTTTATTTTTTGATAAATGATAGAATTTTATTAGAGTATAATTAAGTATCACATGATTACAGAGTACATCCAGCCGAGGCGTGAGATGCAGCATTGGCCATATAGACAGATTACAACTGAGCCCAGAATATTTCAGATTTATGCACCTGTTTTGCAAAGAAATCAGCCATCCCGTTATCTGACCGCCTTTCCCATTGGGCTGAAATTGTCATATCTCTGACCAGCCACTTAAATCTTTTCATATATTCTTTGTATTTCCAAATTACAGTTTCAGGTTCCTTTAACCACCCTATTACCAGTTTAGAGTCATCTTCAATTAACAGTCTATCATAATTTAAATCTCTAGCAATCCGTATTCCTTGCAAGACAGCTTGGAACTCTGCAAAAACCGAGTCCCCTACTCCAACTGGATCTGAGAACACAGCAACATGACCTTCATAGTTTCTAAAAACTCCTCCTATACCAGCCGGGCCTGGGTTTCCTAGGCCATGGTTTTAAAAAGCGACCCAGAAACGGAGCCGTTCTGGCCATCTGTTGCCAGGTCGACGGTTCGACCGTCCGGTTTGAACGAATGGCCCGCTCTGACAAAAAAAAGGCCAAAAACTGTTGGACGGGTCAATGGGTCGACAATTCGACCACCCGGGTCAATGGGTCGTTGATTGATTCACAACGGTTTTTGGCCAGGGACTGGGTTTGGGGTAAAATGGAACTGGTTGCCGGATGGTTCCCGGGCCAAATGGTTTGACCATCCGGGTCAACGACGGTTTGAAAACCATGCGCTAGGCTGTTGCCATCAAAATTCAGTTTGATGAATCCTTCATCCAGTGGTTTTCAGCCCAAAACAGGTTTAACCCTTGTGCAACTTCTAGCTACAGCTTCCAAATTTCTCCGCATATCATCAAAGGAGAAATCAGAAAATAACTTTAGGGACTTGGCCCACATTAAAGCTCTATATAAAATGCAATCCAGAACTGCTTCCTTATTTCTTTCTTTGTCATTGCACACTCTGCCATTAGGGACAGGGTGGGTTGGGTCAGGGGTACCCATAGGGTCAAAGGAGGGTGGTTTGGGTCAAGGGTACCCATAGGGTCAAAGGGGAAAACTGGAAAAGAACAAAGAGTTGCAGTGGATGCTGGTGGAATTGGACAAACTGGCAATGGCGGAATGTCCACTTCAGCATTGACTAAACAGGGAGGGTTTGGTCAACAGCGAAGCTCAACGAAGGAGAGAAAGAGGTGGTGAGCTCCCTGCTTCTGTGAATGCCAAGGGATGATGGAGTAAAGGAGGAGAGAAAGGAGAATGAGAAGAGGAAAAAAGAGAGAGACTCACTAACAATGGTGGGTTAATGGGATTGGTTTTTCTCTTTGTTTGGGATTAAAATGCCAATGGAGATTCTGCCAATGGAGATTAAAATGTTGTTTGATCCATCTACCTTTGTTTTGCTGAAGAGAAGAGGAAAGAATAATGTGGAGATGCACTAGAGCAGTAGTGGTATGGACATAATGGGAAGAAAGAAATGCCAGAATCTTCCAAGAGAAAGAAGTAAACAACAAATTATGGAGTGCGTAATGACCAGGGTTATACATTGGCTACAAACTCTGGATCTGCTCAAAACTTTTTCATTTGATGATATTTGGAGGAATTGGATTTTGGTAACTTCTAGCTTAGTGCAGAAGGTTAAAGCAAGGATGATTTGGGAATCTCCCATTGAAGATTGTTTGAAACTAAACTTTGATGGAAGTAGTCAAGGCAACCCAGGTCCATCTGTAATAGGAGGGGCTATAAGAGGCAAAGAAGGAAATTTAAGAGCCATCATTTCATGACCAATGGGAAATTGGAGACTCTTTAAAGGCAGAACTATATGCAGCCCTACAAGGCACCCATATTGCAAGAGTTGGGTGTGGAGAAATTGGTGATAGAAGGGGTGGTGGGTTGGCTAAAAGACCAGATTCAGTGATCTGGTGCTACTGAAATGAAATGAAATTCAAATGGGTAACACAACCAATGAATTAACTATACAATGGGTGGGAAGGGAGGCTAATGCACTTGCTAATTCTCTAGCTAAGCAAGGGGCAACTAGGGATCAGATGTACTGGGCCCATTTGTAAATTTGTTTTATTTCTTTGTTTAAGAGTGAGGCTGCACCTCACGCCTCCCACTGGGATGCTTGTAACAGACATTTATCCTTTGCTTCTAATGAAATTTAATGAATTTTATTTATCAAAGAAAAAAATGGGTCCATGTGCGTGGGTTGTGGCCCAGTAACAAGCAATGAACATGGGTCATTGGTGGGTTGGTACTCAACCCACACCCAATCCAACCCAACCCACCCATTTGCCACCCCTATTTGTGTGATTGAGAGCAATTGGGTATTTAACTACTTGTAAGTGACATTATGTCAATCTATGGCTATGTCTTACCCCTTGGTGTTTTCTCTATGTTAATACACATCATTGTTGTGGACTGATGAAGAATTCTGTTGGTTGTTGGCTTGTTGCCATTATTAACTTACCGGCACCACATTGGGTGCCATTAAAGATTATTGAACTAGTTTGAAAATTGAAAAGTAGTAGTTCTTAACAATGAAATAGTAGTAACTAATCTCAAACTTTGAAGTTTCTTGCAGCCTCATTGTAAATAATAGACTTGGAATTGTGATCACATATTTACTTTTTTTGTTTGATAAGCAATAGAGACTTGTGTATTTAAATTCAAGAAATAATTGCACAGTCAACATTTGTTAATTAATTATTGCATGTACAATCGATAATTTCCTCACCTTGGTAATAAAAATTCCCGTTTCTGGTCATGTTTTGGTGGTTTGGTTATCTTTATGAGACTTGCTTGAGTCTTTTCTTCTGAAGATTCCATTTGCATGTTCCAAATTTTTACAGCTTACCAATAGAAATTTTCATGTCCTGAAGATAAATCTGAAAATTTTGTTTTGGCATGACAGATAAATAGAAAAATGGAATTTGTATTTGCTAGCCACAGCTTTGATGTTTGGGAGAGTTGGATGTTGGAAGGCTCTTTATTGGAGGAATGTAGGCTTGTCAATTGTAGGAATCCACTGGTAAGTTAATTTCCTTTTTTCCCCTTTTGTTTTGGGGGTGGGGGAGATGCTTGCCTACTCTACTCCAGCAAATAATGCCTATTTTTCATACCTTATTAAAGTAGTTTCCACAAGTTTACACTGTTTCTACATGCTTCCACAAAATTGCATTATTAATTCCTTATCTTTGTGGTCCAAAATTTTCACCATCTAGTTCTCCATATTTCAACTTTTTTAGAAGGGATCGTGCTAAAAACTCCTCAGGTTGGATGCTTCAGTGATGATCTTCCAATCTGCTTTTTCAGTGGATTCTGGTTGGTCGTTACATGTCTTTGCTATTTTTTCATGGTTCCATGTTTTACAACCGTATGCAATATTTATTATGTTTTCCTTTTAGCTGCTTTTACCGCATATTGTGGCGCATGAGTTACAACATCTACAATGCTGATCAGTTGTCTCTCATGAACAGTGTTATTGTTTCCTAATTTTTTTTGATCAACAAGAAAATTTTTATTAATAAAGTAGCAAAAGTTACAATCGGTTACAAAAGTTATAGGTAGCAGAAAAGCATTAATCTAATCTGCACCCACAAACAATCTGTTACAGTTCTGCCCAGTACAATGTAGATCTATTTGCCCCTTGTTTTGCTAGGGTATCTGCCATCCCATAGTGCTACTGTTCCCTAATTCACCTGTTGTCACGTAATTCAGGCTGTTTTGGATGTTCAGATTGAGATTCTTGCAGCTGTTGGTGAAGAAGATGGAGTTGTTCGTTGGCTTGAATAGCGTGGATGTGAGAAAGAATCCTAACATATTAGCTTGTGTTCCATTCTTCGTTTCTGTTGCTTTTCCTGTTTCTTTCTCTATGTTTAAATCTTCCTGTTCAACATGTAGAGCGTTCAATATTTATCAAAAAAAAAATGTAGAGCGTTCAATTTTGGTTATGCTAAAGTAGGATAATCAACCGTGTTGGTATTTAATTGTTCTCTAAAATCCAAATATCAACTTGATGGCATTTAGTTAAGAAAATCTGAAAAAGGCACGGTCTGACCTGTATTTACCTTTTTCTCCCCTTTTTTATTCTTTTCTTGTCTTTTCATTTCATGTAGGAAAGGAATTCATTAAAACAAACCGTTTCAAGTCTGGATGCAAACATCTGACCTTTGAATAACAATCTATCACGGACATACTACATTTCAAATCCATATAACCATTTAACCTTAAAGAAAATAAAACATGGCCCATGGGCAACCTTATCACATGATGATTATTAACCCATAATCCACATGATTTCAATCAGTTCTTAGGTAGAGTGCAAAACCTTTTATTTTGTATTATTTTGTATGTATTTACATTGTATATATTTGTATTTGTACTCTTTTCGAACTGAGCTTTAAATACAATCTACAATCAACCCAAATAGTATAACATATTTAATGCATAATCTATCAAACCCATATGCGAAGTAAATTACACTTAGACCGGTTCCACCAAGGCCAATCAAGGCTGGTTCTCTGGGTTGGTTCTTAGGCCTTAGAATTGTCTTGGGTGGGGGTTGGTTCCAAGAATTTTGAACTAGACTCTACCTAAGAACTGATTGAAATCAGTTTGAGGTTCATTCCATGTGGAATCAACCTATTTCTTACACCTATTGATTACCACTTTTACTGGTTCACTGGTTCCCTCCCAACTCAAAGAAAAGACTCAAGGTAGATTTTTCATTTGCATTAAGTGGGTTTTTATTCACAAATAAAATATAACTTACTTTTTTAAATTAAAATAAAAAATCAAACACAGAGTCTTTCAAGTGGTTAAGGTAGCATGAAATATTTAATTATAAATTAATATCTGATTTAGTCTCTTGAATTATTCACAACGTAAATCCTTAAGATCTTGTTTTCAAAAAAAAAAAAAAAAAAAAAATCAAAAGCTTGGATGGTCCATCTCAAATTATGAAGTACGGATTTGTATAGGTAACGATATAGAATACACGATGCCTTTTTGTTGACTATCTTTTTGTCTAACCAAATGAATTATTTCTTTTAATATATTTCTATCATTTCAGGTGTTTGGTGATGATTTGGGCACACACCATTATATTATATTAGACTAAGAGTAAGTCCAAAAGTCCTTTCACTTCAATGTTCACATGCATAGCTTCCTCTCATTTTTCAAACATGTGGTTATCTATATTATTTTTTTAATTAAAAATACATAAAGTCACAATAAAAACCCTCTTAGGTTTTAATTTTCTATAATAAAGTCCATCATTACTTTATCTAATAAAATCATTCTTAAAGAGCCCCTCCTCCAAGTTAATGTCTGTAATATCCCTCCTCCTCCATTAATTCTGTTATCGCCTTTTATGTATCTTTAATTCTGTACTTTCTCTAATAATGTGGGAGTATAAATTAGATGGATTGAATTAGGTTAAGGGCCAATCCAAGATCAACCCCAAATATGGACCTTGGTTTGGACCTAAACTGATGTTCAAACCTCAAACCCAAATTTACAAGCCTAAACCTAATCAAATATGCATGGTGCCAACTAGCTAGTTGTAGCGAAAACTTGGGATTGTATCATGCCTTTATTAGGGTTAGGGGATGGGATACCTCCTATTGCCCCATAGGGCCAAGAAAGACTTTTTTTTTTCAACCACATATATTGCATGGATTTGCTTGCTATTTGATAGAGGCACAGATATTTATATCATTTTGGGACAATATTAGTAGTTCTAGCATGTTAGCTCATTAGATGGCTGCTAAAGCCTAAAGCACTTATAGAAAAAAAAAAGTCTTCAATTTCGTGATAGACCCTCCAAAGTAGATTATAGTTTTTATTTTATTGTTATTATTTATTATTATTTTTTGCACTCATCTCTCTATGAAGCCAATAATTGTAAGCTTTATCTGAACTAATGCGGACGTAGCTAAGAGGAAACTCCTGTGGTTAATTTGGGTGAAGATTTGGAAATTAAAATAGGTTCAATTAGATCCCTTTCCTGTAGTTTGTATGGAACATGGGTCCCCTACATCAACCCATATGCCTCACAGTGCCATATATTACAGGGCTTCTTTCACGAGCCATGTACTGAATGATTGCTAGCCTTTTTGAAAAAAAAATCATATTTAATATTCAAGAATGTTATAATTACTTTTGAAATTAATTGTTACTAATATAGTATTATTCCATTTCAAAATAACAAAAATAAAAATTAGTATAAATTAAAAAAATCTACCTAACAAAAATTAATAAAAATAAAAAAAATAACAATCCGAAAAATAATATTTGAGTTGGACTTGGACGCACTAGATTCAATTCACAATTAGCAGCAAAGCCCATGCATTACACTCGTCGTGGCTAGAAGGGTTATTATTATTATTATTGAACCTAAAAAGCTTAAGAATGTCATCAGTCTCCTATTTCAGATTTGCTTAACAAAACCCATGCATTTCCTCTTTCATTAGAAATAAAACATTAAAATTAGATATGAATAAAATAACTGAACACTCTTAGCTAGGTTGCTTTGTTAGTCAATAACTGATGGCTTAATAGTAGATACTAGATTGGTACGTTTTGAAAGTTTGAATACTAAGTTATCGCATTTTAAAGTTTAGGATCAGTATGGCTAGAGGTGTAAAACAGGTTGTGTTGGGCTAGCACGACACGACCCGTGCAAAGTGCAAGTCATGTTGCCCTCCACTGGGATAACGTAGGGGTCAGCCTGGCCTGGCCCATGGCTCAGGCCCGTGCGGGCCCATCCCATGCCATGGGCTGGGCTAGCCCATGGCTTGAGCCTTGGTCCAAGTCAGGCCATGCATCGGGCTAAAGATATTTATTTAAAAAATTAACAAAAAAACTTAAAATTCTAATTTTATATGAATTTTGATGTGTACAATTGCTTATATATACATACAATAATTAAATAAATTAGTATAATAAAATTAAAAAAATATTTATTTTACTAATATATTATATACTATATATTATTATATACTAATAATTTATATAAATAATATATATAAGTTGTGTCAGATAAACCCGGCCTGACCCGTGGACCTAAAGCCCAGGCCTGGCACGGGCCACTAGGGTTGTTCACGGGTCGGTTTATTGAGATTTTTCCAATCGACCCGACCTGGTCGGGCTACCTAAAATTGAAACCGAAATCGACCCTGTGTTAAGTAAAACCAACCTAGTCGGTTTGAGTCGGTTTGGGTCGATTTCGGCTCTAAGTTCAACCTTGCTTGAGAGTCAAATTATATTAGAGATTGTGCCTGAGTTGATGAGCTAAGGGGAGCAGACCAAGTTAGAATAGAAGTTATTAAGAAAATAGAAAGTCAAACTGTATTAGAGAAAGAAGACTGAAATTTGTACATTTCAAGAAATCTTTTTATCTAAGTAAAAAATGACACCTAATTATAATTGTAATTGGTTGCCTATTTAGTGTAAAAGACCATAGAAACTAGGATCATTTGATTCTTTTCTTTAAACTTTTCAAAAAAAATTCCTTGTCTAATTGTCTTACAATACTTGCCATTAATGTCATTTCTAACTAAAAGGCTAGAAATTAAGTTAGATTGTAAGTAGGATAGATACAACTTAATTAAGTAGGAATTAAGTAGGTTGTAACTACTAAATGAGAACTACCTACTAATTACTAAGTTGGTTCGGTTCGGATTGGTTTATAATTTTTTATAACCCGAAACCGACCGATATTTAAGAAAACCCGACCAACTTGGGTTGATCGATCCGAATTAGTCAGTTTGGTCGGATTAGGTCTTCTGAACAGCCCTACGGCCCACAAACCATCTTGCCGGGACGTGCTTGGCCGGTCTAAATTCGTGCCTGAAAATTTTCCATCAAATATAATTTACGTGTTCACCATTTATTAGCTAACAAAAAAAAGTAAAAAAAAAATTCAACCAAATATTAAAGGCAAAAAAAAGTAGTACACTGATTGAACTATAATGCAAGGTTCTGGATATGGTGGCAATGAACCAACACTGCCAGAGCTTCCGTCCCCCTTCTTTTTTCACAAACAAAAAGGGGCCACCTGCTGTGGTTAGTTATGAGATATTTTGTAGGCGCCGTTGTCTGGCATATGACACATGCCCCTGCTGTGTTTAGTTATAAGATATGTTGTAGGTGCCGTTGTCTGGCATGTGACACATGCGTGCTTCCAGAAAATTATGTATGTAACGTACCTAAATTAAATAGGTCCCGAAATTTGCCACTTTTCACCTATCCCCTCGTCCAGCATATCCATCCGTCCTCACAAACCGGAAAAACGAGAGTAGGTATTTTTCGGCGCATATGAGGGTGGTTTAGAATAAAATCTGTAATGGATGGATTATGCTGCACCTGCCGTTGGTTTGGTCGGGAATTGATGATGCTGAACAGCTGAAGCGCTAGAAGTGTCTCGATGCCAAAATCCATCAGTTGATACTTGATAGGACGTGCGGTTCAGATCTTCCGCATCCAATTTTTAGGCTGACTGGCTCTGGCTGAGTGGCAGGACTTACCGGCCCCAACCACACTCCTTTCTTCAATTCTTATTCAAGGTGGGTCCCAACTCTTCCTCGCATACAAAAGCAAAAAGGTTGCGTGATGTCTTCTTTTAGTTACCAGATACTTCCATCAATCTAATCAACATTCTATGTTAAAAACTTGCTCTACATTGGCTTTGGCCTTTGGTAGTTCCATCACCACACTCTTCTTAGAATCTTCATCGAGATGCTAAAATATCCTGATCATCAGTTATGTGTACGGTGGATATTGATGAGGACGGTTACACCACATCTTACCTCCGCTCGTGCGTGTTTTTTCCTCTCAGGTCATCGTTTATATAAATAAGAAATAGAAAGTCGGCTTAAACCGCACCATGACCTTCTCTCGGTGTTGAAGAAAGAAGCAGCAGCAATTAGCAGCAGATAGCGACGCAGAGGAATAGAGAGAAAGAGAGAGAGAGACAGAGAGGTGGCCTGTCCGGCATATGGTGTCCGTTAATCCAATCCCAAATCCAGCTGAAGTTTTCTATTTGGATCCCATGGAAATGGCTCTTCCCGGTCTCGGCTCTTTAGCAGGAGCCACCACTGCTTCACCGGACGATCCCACTAAGAAGATTCGTAAACCCTACACCATCACGAAATCCCGAGAGAGCTGGACTGAGCAAGAGCACGACAAATTCCTGGAAGCTCTCCAACTGTGCGCTTCTAATTTAACTAACTTAACTCCTCTTTTCTTTTTGTTTTATTTTTCTTGTGTTTCCCTCTGTTTTCTTCAATTCGTTGGAGCTTTTATGGGATTATTAACTATCTTATTTTTGGTCGTAAAACTTGGCTACTTACCTCTCTTTAATCACTGTTTGCGTGAATTGCGTAATATTTTTTAAGTGTCGATTGTGTATTTGTGTTTGGGGTCATTACTTCGATGTTTGTATTGTGAAGAATTGAGAAATAATCGTGGATTCTAGCCCGATGCCCTTAGGGTTTTTTGAGAATTGATACTGCCAAGGGTAGCATGAATTTGGCTGCATCAAGAATGGAAAGCGGGAAAAACGTTCCAGAGAAATGGCTTTTTCTGGGCACAGTGGTATGGCTGTTGATTGTTTGGGTTTTGATGTATTTAGTTTTTTTTTTTTGCTCACGTTGTACTTGCCACAAATTCGATGAACTCTTATTCACTAGTTAATATGTTAATTGTTACATCTTAAACCTGGTTTTTTTGGTAAGCAGATCTTCCAAACCATTCGAAGCTACTTGTTTTGATTATATATACTGTAAATATCTGGAGCCGTACCATGTCAGCTCCCGTCACGGAAAAGCTGATAACTAATTAAAGATATATGCTTGAATATTTCAGTTAATGCAGGAAGTATCATTTTATTTTTACATTTTTTTCTATTAAAAGGACAAATGAATTGTATCCTTGGCTCTATTCTAGTTTTCTTTTTTCAGTATTGGCTCTATGCTAGCTACAGAAAGCAGTGAATTAATTCTGTTCATTCCGGTGAATCATATACTTGCTAAAATCAAGGAAGAAAGAACTAGAGATTGTAATCCGTTTGAAAAAACCCGGGGGATTCAGAGGACCTCTGTTTTATGATTTCTTTTCCTGACCTAATAACGTTTTGGCATTGTCATACATTTTCAGAACTTTATAGATGTGACTTATATAATTCCTGCTACAATGGGCATAAAGCAAGTAGAAATTTTAGGAGTTGGAAATGTTATTTTCTCCTTCCCTTTTTGAACTCATTGATTTTCTCTGTTCTTGATGGCAAAATTAAAATTAAAATTATAAGATTCGTTAAAAGAAAGGTGGAAGATGCAAAGCACTTAGGCAGGTGAAGAAATCACCAAGGACAAAAAACAAAAATGCTCTCCATGCCCTATTCTATAAACTAACGCCCATAGGTACATCCCCCAAGTACAGATCTCAGCAACCCAAATTACACAAACCACCATGGTTGCTTCCTAGGATAACAAGCAGCACTTAGTACTACAAAACTGTCACCTCAAAATAAAATAAAATTCACATATAATCAACCATTACAAGTAGGAAATTACATTGCTTGCCAAGACACGCAAAACTGAATCCAAACCTATCCCCTGATCCCCTCGACCTAAAAAATTATCAAATCTTCTAATGGCAGCCACTGCATACACCTACTCCCAAATATTTCTATCAGGATAGTTAAGAATTCTCCCTTCCTTCAAATTCCAAAAAAAAGGCTTTTTTGGCAAACACTTCATCCCCCCTAAAAAGAAAAAAAAAATCCTTTCCCTCCAATTTAACTTCTTTTCAACCATCAAATTCATATCCATTTTCATGTATGTTGAAGCAAGGTGACTCTTCATTGGTGCCTTGTTGCCCAGGCGTGGCCTTGACAACCATGAAACCCTCTTGTTTTTAAAATCTCTGGAAACATGGACAATAACACTAATGCTTAGAACTCTTTGTTCATTTCTCAAAACTGGTGTTCTTTTTCCTTGGATATTTGTTCTTTGTTGTCTTGTATGCTAGACCACATGGAGTCGTATAGAATGAAGAGAGCTGATTAATAATGTAAGAAGCATGATTTTAATTATGAAACTAGAATGCTTTGAGTAATTAACCTTGGTTTAAAGGGCATTATAAACATAAAAGTTTTGCTTCTGTGACACCTTGAACTTGGCTTGGTCACTTTTCTCTTGACCAGAGCAAATTCTTCCATCACCGTTTTAACTTTCTAAACTTTGGAGTGTTCATTTGACTAGCAGAGATACTAAGCAGGCAGGATTATGTTAGAGAGCTTCCTTTTAGGTTGAAATCATTAGATATCCATGGACATAGGGATCTCCATGCTTTTATTTTTCCTCCTACTGCAAATGATTACTGTTCTGAAATAATTTGTGTTCCTTTTGTCTTTTCAGCTTTGATCGTGACTGGAAGAAGATTGAAGCATTTGTTGGGTCAAAGACTGTTATTCAGGTAATTTTCAAATGCATAGCTACCCCTTGTTAACCTTATTTAGCCTGCCTTGGGTGTATTATCAAGAAATGAGTTTTTTTTTTCATTTATTTAATTATTAATATATTATCTTTCATTTTAAGGTTGAATTGTTTCTTTGGCTTGTTTATTTGTTAAGTAACAACAATCAAAAGAATTTATTAGATGATGTAAAGGTCAAAATATGGCCACTGAGTTCCAAAGACAATGTGGAAAATAGATATCAGCCAAGCATCACTAATATACCAGAAACTATAGAAGATAACCCTCTAAAGTGGTACCCCAATGCAATGAGTGATTCCCCTCCTCTATAAAATTTGTAAATAAAAGAATTTGATTAACTTGGAATCCGTTTTAATGAGTTGACCATCGTTGATGTTAAAGATCTAGTTTCCCTAATGGAGTGCTGTGAATGCGAAGGACCTTCAAAGGATGAGCACACCAACTAATGATCACTTATGAATCTCTTCTGATCTTCACCCTATCCAACCCCAAGGCCAAATTGAGTTGAGATCCCCATTGTAGAGCCACAAGCTCTTCTCAATCAAGCAAAGAAAAACAGATCTTATTGTTTATAGAGTTATAGAAAGAAAAGAGAACACAAAAGGACCATTTGATTATTTGATTCTCAATATTATTGGATGTGACTTGTCATTGCAAGTTGATGAAAAATCAGGGTATACTTTATTCTGTTTTTGACAAAGTTGACACGGGAATCTGGCTAAATTTCAGCAAATCATCATTGTTTGCTTATGTTATGGATTTTTGGTTCTATGCTTAAAGATGCTAAAGATAGCTTGCAACTTGTAAATTTTTTAAAGAATGCATTTTAGAATCAGTCATTTAAGCTGTTTTGAGTCTATGGTTTGTGATGGAGTGCGATCTGGTGCTCCCTGCTGGAGGACAGCTCGAATGCCGAGGTGGTGAGGTCGGTTGGCCGAGCTGCAAGGAAACACTAATCAGAGTACCCAGGATGCTTTACCTGGGGTGGGCACTCTGATGCTTAAGTTAGCGAAGAGTGTTAAGAATGCTAGAATGCAAGATAGCTAGAGAATTTAGAGAGCTTATTGAGGATGTGTTCTCCAATCAATGGGGTGCCTTTATATAGGCGCAGGTAGTCGTAAGCTTCACGTAGCGCATTCGAGATCTTCGGGGAGACGTGGCTTATCTGCCTGCCACACTCGGAGGTGGTTTCATTCTCAAAAACGGTTTCCACATAAAGCAATAAGCTTATCCAACTGCCTCCAAAGCGGGGGGACGTGGGAGCCAGCTCCATTGGAAAGGCGACGTGATCCCAGACGGTTTGGAGACGATAAGGCACATGTAGAAGAGGTTGGTCATCATGCCAGACAAGTCGCCATCTAGACCTCGATCAAGTCGATAGGGTCTTGTAAGGAGGTCGCCCCTTATGCTAAACTACCTACAGATCAGCCCTTCAAGGTGGTGTAGTTACTCTCTTACAGTGTGCGTGAGGTGTCTAAGGTGCTTCTGAGGTGGAGTTTGATCTAGGCAAATGCAAGTTATTGCCTACGTGGCATCGAGGTGTTAAGCAACGGTTCGGAAGTGTCAAAGTGCCACATGGCGTGATGTCCCTGGAGGGCCAAATTCCCCCCTCATCAGTTTGTATATGAGGTGTAAAGAAATGACACTAGTCATTTTTGAATCCGTGGTTTGGTAATTAGGTATACAGTTGGGGTTTGAGGAAAGTCAGTATTGATATTAAATCTATGATTATCAAAAAGAAAGGGGGGTTTAATTTTGAACCTTATATCATGAATGATATTCACTGTTATTTTTTTTATCAATAACAGAATTTCATTAATTGATTAATAATAAAATTATACAAGAGAGGCAACTAAAAAAATTAAAATTATACAAGAGAGGAAAGAAACCTTTCTTAATTCTCATCGCCTAAAAACAATTACAGTTTACAATTGTGCCCAAAACATTTGATTCCTTCCCACCCTTGTTTTTCTAGAACATCAGCAAAAGCATTAGCAGTTCTTTTAACTCAACAAACCTTCACCTTCATATCTTGAGTAAGCCACTTGATATTCACTGTTATTGATAAGAAAGGAATTTAGGGGGTTAAAGAAATTTGACAAATATATTTAAAATAAGATGCCAAAATGAAACTTCACTGATTTGTTATTTTTCTTAGCCTCATCAATACTCATTCTCTATTAATGATGTCTCTCTTGACCGAAGTATTGGTGTGGGACTTAACAGTGTGGGCTTGGGCCTTTTTATATTTTTGTTATGTTTTATTTCCTTGTTGGGTGTAATGGGCTTGGGCTCATATTGTTCCTTTTATGCTTTTCTTTCTCTGCCACCTAATCAGGGGCAGTTTTGTTACTCTATGTAACTTTATTATGTTCACATATAATAACATCACTGGGCTGGACAGAAGAGGCTGCCACCCCATTCTTCTCATCTTTCTTCTTTCTTTTTCCTTTCTAACCTAGGGCTGAGAATCTACATGGTATCAGAGCACCAAATCTGCCCTAGAACCTGTGCACTGCCAAATGCAACCTTAGTCTTCCTTTTCTTTTGTTTCTTGAAACTTTAGCTCTGGTCGAAGCTTACTAGAATTTCTTCACTCTAGGGTTTCTCCTTGGAGTTTTCAGACCAAGGAGGACCTAAGCTGGTCGACCATGGACTGCTGATGCTAGACTGAAGTGAGTAGGAAAGATGACTACTAGAGGGGCCTTTTCTTCGCAGGTCTAGAAGCTGGACTGAGGTCTAGTATAGCTGTACTGAGATTAACTTGTTGCATTATCCATCATATGATAAGTACTACATTAAGTTGTCAATGCTAACACCCATTAAAAGTGTCCTTGCTTCAGTTCAGGTTTTAAGTCTTCAAGGGTTCAAGATAGCACAAAACATGTCTGTTGATTGAATCCTAACAAATAAGAAAATAATAAAAGGAAACTAGCATGCAAATCCATGAAATAAGTAATTTAGTGTTATAATGTTTATTTTATTATTATAATGTAAAAAAATAAAAGGATATGAAAATATTTTATAGTGTCTACAAAATAGGCAGCCCTCCATGGGACAAGTTGCCTGACAACCATGCCAGACAAGATACTTGTTGATAGTTCACTGTTTTATTTCGAGGAAAAATGTATGGATTATGTTCTGACTATGCATTTTCCCTATGGGCTACATTTATATTTATTGCTTAGCCTGAGAGAACCTACTCAAGTTGGAGTATCATTGCTACTTTTTTCCCTGCTAACATGAGCTTGTGTCTCCTCAATTTGTCATCTCTAAGAGTGAATTATTTGTTTCAACATCAGTAGCAACTTATTCCACTTCAGGAAGATAAATTCTGTTAATATTTTGACTTCTGTGTATAGTCCATGTTCTTGATATTGAAGTGTCATAATTGCAGATACGCAGCCATGCACAGAAGTACTTTCTGAAGGTCCAGAAGAATGGAACAAGTGAACATGTACCTCCCCCTCGGCCTAAGCGGAAAGCAGCTCATCCATACCCACAGAAAGCCTCTAAAAATGGTTAGTATAATTAAATATTAGTCAGCTTAATTTTCATATTTTAGAAACTTAACTAAAATTCTCCACATTCTTTGAACCCTGCAGCACCAGTTCTGTCACAAGTTACAGGAGCATTTCGATCTTCATCTTCCCTGCTTGAACCAGGATGTACCCTGAGGCCAGATTCATCATCAGTGTTTGGGAATCCTATTAGGGGTGTAGCCATGTCATCCTGGGCTAATGATTCTGTACCACCAATCAACATGACACATATGGCAAAAGGTTGTAGTATTTCTGACCTGAACCATGATGACCAACTTAACCTTGTTTCTTCTCTTCAATTATCATGGCTCCTTGTACAAAAATAACATCTTAACTGTGTTAGTGTGTTGTTTTCAGATGAAATGATATCTGCTGTACCTGCAGTGGCAAATAATTGTTGCAGTAGCACTGAAAGTACTCCAAAGAGATGGCCGTGCGGTGAAGTAACTGATCAAGGAAATCAAGGTCCACCACTGAGGGGTAAGCTCTTCAACTTATGCTAAGCTCACTATGCAGAGAAAAACTCATAACTGCATGAAGCTTTGAGACTAAGGATGGATTTGCATTTAACTTATTTTCTTTCTTTTATTTCTTTTTCTGTTCAATTCCCATCACCTACAATGGAAATCACAAGTAGGGTGTATCCAAAGTTCTGTCTATTTTCATTGTGTTTCACTAAGTGAACACATTAGTAGTTTGTGACAGTCCAACATCCATTTTTCCACAGAATTCATTAGCCTGGGTCTGATTATGTCATGAATGATCTAGTTTCAGGTCTTAATACATAAATTCAAAATCATCATTTTTATATCGCTGACACCCATTTGTTGTGTCCCTGCAATACAAGGGCACAAATATGATAGGTAAAGCCCATTGATTAGAAACAGGCATAAACCACAACACTTTACTGGTATTTTTTGTCAATTGAATTTTGTAGTTGTTTATATGGACTTATGAATCCCACGTTCAATCTTGATCTTATGACTCCTTGGCTATGGAAAGTACATTGTCATTTTTTTTACACCATGCCCCTTTTTTATCATCATCGTCGTCGTCATCTAAGCCTTGTCCCAACTATATGGGATCAGCTACATTTATCATGTTTTGCCATTCTGTTCTGCTGAATGTCCTAGCATGAACATGAAAAGATAAATCAGGCTCCATGACCATGAGAGTTTGGCAAAAGTTTTAGTGCTGGCTTCCAACCTGACACAACCTTCCTCCTTTATTTGGGCTTGGGACCAGAAGTGTAAAACAGGCTCACATTGTCAGACTTCATGCAACATTATCTTTGATAACAAAACAAAAGTTCATCAAAATGTAAAATAGAGAAGAAAATACAGAATAAGGTTTTAAGAAGTCACCTGAGATAAAAATCCATCCTTCCACCCCCTAAATTGTATACCCCCAATGGTCCAATTAGATCCAACCTAAACACTTAACCCCATTGTTTACAAAACATAACTGACGCTCCAACCTAACCAACAAAAATGCCCCCTTCCGAATGCATATCAAAACATCACCTACAAGAAAACCCTACCTCCAACTTCCAGAAGCTTTAGATTTATTCTTCTCCCACATCCATTGGTCATTTTTCTTTGTCCACAACTTCCTTATTTTCCAATTCCATGAAATATTTCTTACAAACTCTTTACCTTCCAAGGATAAAAATTGTAGATTTATTCCTCTTCTCCCACTCTCACCTTCCAACTCCATGAAATCTTTCTTCGTCCACAAAGCTTCAGATTTATTCCTCTTCCTTATTTTCCAATCCCATCCCTCAACAATAAAAATCTGGAAGGCATAGTGCTATTACTAACTGGGAAACCCCTGCTTGCCTCCAATTTAGAAAGCCTATCAACTTTTGCATTTATCTCTCTATACAAATCCACCTTATCTAGATAAACAAGTTGCCAAAATGTCTCTAATTTCATTAAGGTAGTGAGCCAGCTCCCAAGTATCTTATCCATAGCCACCACTCTGTCCAATAATATTGGTCAAATCCCCTTCAGTGGCTATAGAAAAAGGCTTGAACCTCTTTGTAGTACAGACAACAACGAGGAGGGCAATCACTTCTGCTTTGTTGAAGGTGTCATACCCAACTAAGACACTGAAGACCCACAAGAGGCCCCCCACCATTCCTAGTAAGAATCCCACCAACACTGGAAAGTCTAGACTGTCAACTAACATAAAATAGAACAACAAGCCAAGAAGAAAATTAGAAAAAGAAATAGAGAAAACACCAAGATTTAATGTGGTTCGGCTCCGTAGCTTACATCTATGGGAAGAGAGGGAAAAATATCCACTATGAGAACAAGAGATACATGGCTGACCTCTCTACGGATTCACAACAAAATATCCACTCTCACTCAACCCTAATCTCACACAACCAATAGCTTAAATAAGCAAAAGGCCAAATTATACTTGAATTTTGCACAGGCCCCTCTTCCTCCCAAAAATACATACAAGTCCCCAAAATTTATTAGCATTACAAATATACACTTGTAACCTCCAAAAACCCAAAAAAAAAACACCTGTAACCTCCAAAAACCCAAATACAACCAAATACGGTATATCTCTCCACACCCTCCCTCGAACTCAAGAGGGGAAACTAGCTTGAGTTTGCAAGAAGGATGTTGAAGCAACAACCATGAAACTTGAGATGTTGAATGGGCCTCTTAGAAACCAAAGTTGAATGTTAGAAAGCTGAATGAGCTTGTGTCGTAGAGCTAGAGTAGAGCCAAGTCATGATCTAGTAATCACCAAACTGAAGTTGACCAACGGAAAGCCTACACATATCATGCCAAAGAATCAAATTTAGCCATCAAAAGGCCAATCACAATCTCCAAACTGAAGAACCAATAACTAGATTATCAGAAGTGCCAACAAAATTACCAAAACAGAGTTGGCTAGTGGAAAACCATCTATGCTGAAATCTATAAACCAGAGCAAATACTCAGAGTTGATCAACGGAAACCAATTATGAACTCCATAAACCAAATTGAGGAATTAGAGTTGGCCAATCAGAAAGCCAACTAGATGAAGTGAATCAAATCCCATGTCACCAAAGGAGATCAAAACTCCAAGGATTTCTTCAACAATAACTCAGAACTGATGACCATAATAAAGGATCATTGCTGAAACATTTTGTCAAACATCTTTCATGCAAGACATGTATGAGGTAAACACACCAGATATTGACCAATGATAATAGATCCATGATTCACCAAAATAGTCCAAATATCAAACCAAGCCACAAAACAAAAATCGGATTAGAACTATTCATAACAATGGAGAACCATTGTAGAAATTTTGCACCATTGAGGCATTTTTCTCAAACACCAAATAATCACCTTGAGATCTAGTATCACATGCTGATATTAATAACCATAAATAGACCAGAGAAGTTGCGGAGCTTCTATAATACTTTTCAAAAAAATTAGAACTCCCAAGGAAAACACGAAACTTGGCTAAATGACCAACAACCGACCTTTTAGACAATAAATCAAACAGCTGATATGCAACATAAAAACCAGAATTTGCTTGGAGATATGAACTAGTTCAGATGCTAGGGAGCATAACCCACAAGAAAAAGAGGGAAAATATAAATCCTTCTATAGAGGGAGTCCTTCCAAAGAGCCAGCAAAAGATTAAATCCAAAAAAAAAATAATAGCGTTAAAGATAATGACAAGAAGATGCCCTCCTATACCAACCAGATCAGATTACCTTGCCCAAATGATCCTTTGATCTTCTTTCTCATATAAAAACAGCCTGAACTATAAAAGCTTAAGCCTAGATTCCATCAGGTATGAGAGAACCAAAAGATAATCCAAATCTGATGTTACTTTTTCCTAGTTTTCGAAAGAAGCAATATCACCCCTTTCGGAGTCTAGTAAAATTCTAGAAAAATGATGAAAAATACTTGCAAAAATTCTTCATTGAATGGTAAAATTCCCCAACAGATTGCTTCATAGATTCAAGCACCACAGACCTCACGTGAACAATAGCCGTGAACACTGAACAGTAACGTGAATAGTAATCGTGAACATTAACTCGATTGCTAGTCTTCCTTAGTTCACCAAACTAATTCCCACACTAAACCTGCTCTGTTACCATGTCAACTAATATTAATAGAATAACAAACCAAGAAGAAAATAAGAAGAAGAAATAGAGAAAACACAACGGTTTAACGTGGTTCGGCTTGGTAGCCTATATCCACAGGAAGAGAGGGAAAAATATCCACCATGAGAACAAGGGATACATGGCTGACCTCTCTATAGACTCAACCAAATATCCACTCTCACTCAACCCTAATCTCACACAACCCCAATGGCTTAAATAAGCAAAAAGCCAAATTATACCAGAATTTTGCACAAGTCCCTCTTTCTCCCAAAAATACATACAAGTCCCCAAAATTTAGTAGCATTACAAATATACACCTGTAACCTCCAAAAACCCAAATACAACCCAATACAATATATCTCTCAACATAAACTCCTACCCTCTAGGGAAGCGGATTGCCTCTAGAAGGTGCTGACATGATGATGTCCTCCAAATTCATTTGCAATTCACTAAATACCTCTTTTAGTATTCAAGACCCAAGAGTTAATCAGGAAAAATACCTCTTTTGTTTCTTTCTTCCAACACTCCCCACTTGCCTGCATAGATGACAGCCTTTGGATAGACTTCCCTTTTAGAGACACAGATTGAAACATCTCAACTAGGGCTGCAAATCAGATTGCTTCATTTAAAGGATTTCAACTACATCAGGCCCAGGTTAGGGTTTAGTTTATTGGAACAATACATAGAAGATTAGCAGGGCCCCTGCACAAGGATGACACACACAAATCGAGAAATTAATGAATTTTCAACTCAACTTAACTCAGTTGCACCCGTAATCTCAACCACAAACCTTGAAAATGTTTAAAAAGCCTGTAGGTTTATGCTAGTAGGCACACATTGAAGATTAGCAGGGCCCCTGCACAAGGATGACATGCACAAATCGAGAAGTTAATGAATTTCCAACTCAACTTAACTCAGTTGCACCCGTAATCTCAACCACAAACCTTGAAAGTGTTTAAAAGGCACTGTAGGTTTATGCCAGTAGGCACACATTGGAGACATATGCCTCCAGCATGGAGGTGTATGTCTGTCTTATAAACTCTTACCTTTGAAGCTAATTTTTTAATAACAATAATTTCTCAAACAATTTCCTGGATACCACACCAGCCCCACCATGCTTTAAAAAGAAGTGCCAAAACTGTCTAGTTATTGAATAATACACCATAAGGTGATTGGTAGATTCAACACCTTTTGAGGCACAAATGGGGTAATGCACTAATGCTACATTGGATTACTGTTGGTCATGGTCTCATGTTCTTATGTGTAGCCTGTTTTCTTGTACTTGAGCTGAAGTTCCTTTGCATAGTATAATCCATGGCCATGCAGTTTCTTCCTTTTGCTTCTTACCGTAATTTTCATATATTGCACTCTCTTCTTATACTTGTACTGATGTATTAATTATATTTCTTTCTGCTAGGTGCAGTAGTGCCAGATTTTGCTCAAGTATATAGCTTCATTGGCAGTGTATTTGACCCAAACACAAGTGGGCATTTGCAGAAACTAAAGGAGATGGATCCAATTGATGTTGAAACTGTATGTTTTCTATCAGAACTCTACACTATACCTTGATCACTATTCACTTTTTAAAACGTCACATACAACACAATACGCTGATAGGTGTTAACTTGTTAAAACTACACTCAGGAACTTATGCAGCTAGGATGTAATTTGGTTTGTAAGGCTACAAATTCTGAACTTTTTTTTTTTTGAAAAAGGTCTGAACATTCACTGGTTTTTAAATAATTCTTTAATTCTAAAAAATCTGCAACATTCAACCAAGACATCCATCTGTTGGGATATTTTTCGAAAAAAAAAAAACTTATATGAAAACTTTACATCTATCTCTGGCTAGAATAAAACAAGCTTGTTTTCCAAAATAGGTTAAGGTTTGAACTTTATAGACATACTTTGGATAAGATTTGTTCCAGTTAGAATTATACAGGGTCTGCTTAAAGTAGAAAATAAATGCTACTTCAAACTAGGATACCTAGTGAGTTTTTAGGCTATAGAAATGCCTAGTTTGTTCTCCAGACATCATTATTTTAAGTGCTTAATTAATTACCTATTAAAACGGAGGGGATGCATTGGAAAGACATAAAAGAATGCTCAGGTTGTTTCATATCCTAAAGAATACAATTCATGTGCTAATTTCATGGTTAATCTTTCGAAAAAATAAAGGCTAATTTTGCCTTTTGGTTGTAGAAGTGGTAGGGAATTTATAATCAGTCTGTAAGGTTGAGGGATCTGATACCCCAGAATAACATGCTTGTTCATCTTATTCTTCTAACTGAATTTCCTTTAGATCAAAAGAACAAGAAAGGGATCATATACAATCATCTTAAGGTTTAATAATGGCCAAAGGAAGAAGCATAAATCCTGTTTAATTATTCTATCCTATTGAAGATCTTAGGACTTTCCATAGTGCTCTGGTCTTTGTCCTTTCTGGGCTCTACTTAGATTTTCAGTTAGTTTAAATAACTCAGCATTTTCACTTCTCTATCAAGCTCTTACTACCAATAAATATTGGCATTATTTCTTTCTTTAGTTTTTCTAATGTTCATATATTGAGTTGTGGGTTTATTGGTTTTTCGTTTACCTTTTTGTGGTAATTCCCTTTTGTAGATTATGCATATAAATATTAAATCATAGGATGTCATGTACATATTCTGGCTTGCTGCTTAACTGCATGAACTTACCTGCATCTGAGTAGTAAGTTTAAGCCAATTGGGTCACTTCCTAATTTTCCTATCATGTGAATGCATGGTCGTGTAGCAATAACTTGGATCACACAATTTTCTTGGTGAAGGTTTATGAATGGTTAAATGGGCATGGATAACGCCATAGCCTAGCGTTGATCCTAAGAGATTTCATCTTTAATAGTTTTCTACATTCTATCATCTCATTTGTTGAATTTAGTAGTGTAGTAGGTTTAAGTAGACCCTGCAAGTTGCTTTTCTCAACTCAACTATGCCTTGTACATCCATTTCAAATGAGGCCTATATGTTTTTCTAAGCATGTTTGCAAATTAATGGGGATTTAAGAAGGATTTTGCCTTGGTTTAATTAGGTTTTTACCTTTTTATTTGGTTATTCTAGGTAGTTTGAATTACAAATTGCTTTAGGATTAGTTTTAGTTATTTGATACTAGGAATATAAATGGGTAATATGAGGTTTATCTCCATGAGCATTTATGGTCTTGGTGTTAAGTTCTTTCATTAGAGTAAGTTCCTTCACTTTTTTTCTCCTTTTTTATCAATGAGACTTCCTTTACTTGGTAGAACATTTTATTCTATGATCAATCTGAAATTGATGCCTTTCATAGCTTATGAAGTCACTTGTTGAGCCAGTCTTACATCAATGCTTCATGCTTGTTAGAATCAATCTGGCTCTTTTCCAACTCTCTATGGAAAATATGTCCATGCTTCATGCTTGGATATATATCCGTTACTGTTAACCATTATGTATTTTGTACGGATCAGAATTTGTTTTGTGAGCAGCCAGTGTAATATATGCATCTTATCTATTTCCTTTACAGGTGTTACTCTTGATGAGAAATCTTTCTGTCAATTTGTCAAGCCCTGATTTTGAGGATCATGTAAGTGTTTCTATCTTCTATTTATGTGCATTTCAAAATAGTGTTTTTTTAGATTAAAAAAAAAAATCAAACATAGGGCTACTTAAACTCAGCCACAGCGAATTCAGTTTCCTTTTTTCTTAGGAAACTGAATTTAATCACTCTTGTAGAACATGGGAATCTTTGAACACCAGTCCATGCATTGCATGGGTCTCTCCTAGTATTGACTTAAATCAACATTTATCCTAAATACTTAACTCTAGTTGCTTCACTGCTGTATTTTTTTCTTAGGCCCAGTTTGGTGGCTAATGACATGCAATATTAAATTCTTTCCCGGGTTTTCATTGTTTGCATCACATAACCATTTGTACTTGAGTGGCTGCCACTAGGAACACAAACATGTTTAACATGAGGATTGCAGAATGTTTGACATTGGAACCCACATACTATCAAATGTGCTTTCCCTTTTTATAAGTGCAGCTTGAATACAGTAACAAGTCATGGAATTTGTTGCTAGCAGCTAGCTCTTTCCTTTTGCGGGTAGGCTGGAACTAAAGCCTGCAACTGTATGTAAAGAGCACCTTCATTTTATGTGTTCCTGTAAATTATACGTAGTAAGATGTTTTTTTCGACACAAACTAGATGCTACAGATGAAATATGGTGAATTGATTTTTATTTTGGGTAAACTGAGATGACCTTTGGTTTTATTGTTAACACCTGCATTTTATGTGCACTTGTAAATTATTAGTAAGATGTTTTTTTTAGACACAAACTACTAGATGCTACAAATGAAATATGGTGAATTGAATTTTATTTTCTGTAAACTGAGATGAGCTTTGGGTTTATTGTTTACAACACAGCAATTAGGTCTATATATATATATCCTAGGCTTGAAACTAATTATTTGAAATTGATGCAGAGAAGGTTGCTATCATCCTATGATGTCGAGTCTGATAAAGCTAAATCTGGTAGTACAAATAACATCCTCCCAGGTGATGAGCCAGAGAATACTTCCCCATTAAGGTAGGAAGAGAAACATTAGGGAAAGCAAATACATTTAGTAATCTGCTTGATATAATTGCCCTTCCACCTTTATTTCAACTGTGTACAACCCTTTGCTGACGTCAAGTTGATAAAATGACAGGACAAAGGGAAAATGATCAGTGAGTTCCTATTGCAACTTATTTTCAATAAAACGAAGATTTTCCACTGTATTTAAATGCATCCATCTTTGAAGGTGAGGGTTGGTTATCTGCACAAATTGTCAATGGTAAACAGCATTTTCATGTATGTACGTGGTCAAAATGGTTATGGTTGCCATTCAGAAATCTTGCAGCAGAGCTCTTCATTCATCTTGTAGGTACCTGTAGCCTAACTTGTACAGTTTTTGCATGTTAAAAGTTATTTGTGCAATTGTAAAATGTGTGGAAGTTGAACTTACGAAACAATGGTTTAGAAACATTTACTTGAACATGTCAACTGAAACGCCTGGGACGGATTGTCTGTCTGTACAGTTTAGAGAACTGCCCTTATCCGCTAAATTGATATCTTCTACTAGAGCTGTACAGTAAAATTCATTTGGTGTAATATTCTGTTTCTATGATACGTATTGGCAATTTGGACGTGGGCTCGGGAGTAGGGGTGCAAATTGGGTTGGTTGGGTCGGGTTTATGGTCAACTGGGCCTGACTCTAAAATTTGGGCTTAAGGCCCAAGCCTGGACTGAGCCTGAGGTCAGGCCCGATATTCCCAACCCAATTTGATGCACTTGGATTGGGCTCGGGCCCTGGTCAGGTTTGGGTTGGTCAATGAACCCACTTTAAAATTATACGTATAATATGTATTTATGCAAATATTTATACATATATTTATGTATATATGCAAAATATGTACACAAATGTATTTATACACATGTTTGTATGAATATGTATAGTTGGGCCGGGCTTGAGCTACCTAAGGGCTAGGCCTGAGCCCTGCCTGAAAAATAAAAAGCCTGACATCTTGTGCCTGAGTCTAGTTTAAGGACCAAAAATCCAAGCCCAGCCCATGTAAAATTTCAGGCTGGGATGTAAAATTTCAGGCTGGGCAGATTTGGGCTCAGGTTGGATTCACCCAAGTTGCACCCCTGATACAATCAAGGTTTTTAAAAGTGTTATGGGGACTGGTTTCCGGGTCAAATGGTCCGTCTGGTTTGAATAGATCCCCCATTCTGACTAAAAAATAAAAAACAAATAAATAATAATAACAAAAAAAGTTATTTGGGTTGACGGTTCAATGGTTTGACCACTTGGTTCAGTGGTTTCTCATCAAATCAATGGATTTTGTCCAAAAAGCAGGTTTAGGGTGAAATGGGACCACTGGGTCAGTGGTTTCTGACCAAATCAATGGTTTTTGTTCAAAAAGCAGTTTTAGGGTGAAATGGGACTGCTGAGTCTGCTGAGACAGCGGTTTTTTTACCAAATTAATGGTTTTTGTCCAAAAAATGATTTTGGGGTAAAATGGTACTGGTTCCCTTTTTTTCAGTCCAACCGTCTGGTCTGGTTTTGAAAAGCATGGATACAACGAGTAGAGGGTTCTCCGACTCTTTCTATTTCTTTTAGAATGTTCTCTATTTCTTTCTTTTTTCTCTGTGCAGATTGTATTCTTTGAAACAGCCTGAAATTACTCCAATTTTGGAGTAAAGAAATCACCGTTGAACAGCCGGAAATCACTGAAGGTGTAGAAATTACTTCAATTACTAATTCATATGAAACGCCAAAATCTGAAAACGAAGTGATTCTCTTTTATGTGATGAGATATGCTTACAGTAGCTTTATAATGTTGGCCTAGAAATTACTCAACGCTCTTAAAACTTATGTAAATTCATGTGTAACTTTTCTCAGAAAAAATTATTAAAAAAACAGAAAATAGATATATTAGAATTCTCATCTGCGCCCCACAGCACATCCCGACCATGTATGGGGAACACCCCACAGTGGCAAGTACGGAGATGTTCCCAATACACAGTTAGGATGTTCCCAATCATATTTTTAATATGATGAATATATGATATTAAATATGTATTCAAATGTTTTTTTACAAATTTCAGTAGTTTTTCATATATTTGTGTTGTAATTTTTCTAGCAATAATAATAATAATAAAAATAATAATAATAACTACTACTATTTAATTATAACATTAAGGGGTAACAAATATAACCCAAATGGTTGAACTTTTTGGCTCTTCATCAAACAGTAATGCAATTTCATTTTTTGGTTGGCTTTAAATTTTGTATCTCCCATCATCAATAAATCAATATTTGTTTATTACATTTATTTTTCTTTAATATGATTAATAGTGTGCCCAAAAATTTTCTATAAGTGCTTCTAATTTTTTAATGGGCTTATTCTTGTTTTAAAACATTTATTGTTTAACTATAACATCATAAGTTGGCCCATGTAATAAATGGTTTAATTGCTTACATGACAGATGAATAATTTCATTTTGGGTTAGTTTTCTAACATGAATTTTATGTTGTTAAAAATATTGGATATAGATATAATCAATAGAATTTATTGGTCAAGAACATATTAAATGTAGATTTAATGAGAGAAAATGAGAATTGATACATTGAATACCGTGCTTAATGAGAGAATTGATTGAGGTGAATAGTAGTTCAAATCACATTTTCTACAAAGTGGGAATTTGAAACCAAGGATTAAAGTATCGGTATCGGATATCGTATCGGACAACTTGGATACGGATGCATATACAGATACGCTTGGGAAGTGCATGGATACGAATAAAAAATATGGAAATGCTTGGATACGCTAAGAAAATACACATAATTTCAAAAATTATATCATAACTTCAAGTTTAATGTCAAAACAAATATAAATAATGTATAAATACATAGGAATTGTATATTTTAATGGTATATCTGAAGAAATATATTAATATTGATAAAATGGGGTGCACGTGTATTATACAATTTTATTGATAATGCATCAATTTTTATTTTTATTAAAACCAAGGCACAAAATTTATGCTACCATTATATTTGAATTATTATATCAATTATTTTTATTTTACTATTTTCAATTTTTAACACCAACCAAAAAATAAACTAAAAATTAATTTGCAAATGTTCAATAAATAATACTTTCATTTTTGTAAACAATAAATATGTTTATAGAAAATGTAAACGAAAATATCAATTAATAATTTATAAAAATATCTAATCTTATTATCAATTCTATTAAAATTTTGAAGATGCATTGTTGGACAGTTTTTGTATGCCCTTAGCTTCAATCAGTTTTGATATACTTTTGATATTTAATGTAAATAAATGAAGTACATGTTTGATTCATGTTCTATGGTATACTTCTATGTGTCAGACCCTAAAACTGGACACTTAATGAGATTTGTGTTGGTTTTAAATGTTCACAGCCATTAGATTTATCCTGCCAAGGCTGACACTGGTGTGCTACCAACTATTGGGGTGGCTTGTCTCAGCCGCCAGGGTGAGAGTCAAGGCACATGTAGTGTAGGATTAATTGAACCCTTGAACTATATTGGATTTTCAGTATTGCCCTGGACCTCGGAGATTGATGAGCAAAACTGAAAAGTTACACCTGACCCCTAGACCCGATTATGGTATTACACTATGTGTCGGATTGGACTGTCTTTGATATGCCAATCAGTGAGATACTTAGTGGGGGTCAAAACTTGGGTATGTTGGGACAGTCTGAGAATTCATCTGAGTGGGTGATCATAGTGATGTGGTCAACTCCTTTGCCAGAAAAAGGTAATGACCGGGGATGCACTCTCTCTAATGAAAATCAAACTATCGGCAGTTGATTTCAATCGTTGGAATTTTGTTTTGCAAAATTTATATATATATATATATAATTATGGTTTTAAAATGTTTGCAAATGGTTTTAATTCCTGGGATCCATGTAAGTAGAGAGTGCAACACTGTTCCTTGTAGCCGAGGGAGAGGTCCTCTCTTGTCGGGCAGTGTTTGATCATTATGAGCTGAGAAGTTAAGTGTAAGGCCATTTGGGATAACACCTGATGGGCTAATTTTGCACCTGCCCACAGTCCCTGGGCTTTTATAAGATGGCTTGGCCCAGAGACCACTTAGTGTAAGTGTTGGGCCCATAGGGTCCATGTGATGGGCTCAGGGGGTTCACTAGGCTTTCTAGTGAATTCGGCCAGGCTTTGTAACAAAGGTTGGGCCGAACCCATGTGGCTGGTGTGTAGATCAATGCTTGGGTCCCATGCCATACAAACAAACCCAATTGGGCAACAGATTGGAAGACTTTTGAGCACATAACCTTATTGGGCCTAAAGCCCGTTTCGAACTGGGCTGATTTGATCAGTCATTATTAAGGAGCGGATATGAGATTAGGATGAGCCCAAAAGCTTATCTAATCTGTAAATAGGATTGAGAAGAGTCATAATCCAAATACAGATTTGGATAAGGGGCAACTCCTGATATGATCAGGAAATCCTTTCTTAATCATTAAGCAATTAGAGGAAACCGTAATCGAATTACAAGAATTCAAACCCTGGGGACAGAGAACACACACCTTGCAATTTTGTGTGATAGGATCTCAGAAACCCTAGAGAAGAAAAGCAGTTCGCCACCTTTTCTAGTTTTTCCCTCATGTTGTAGTTGCCACCATCAGTCACAATTCGTTTTCTCTGTTAGAGAAAGAGCAAGAAAAGTTCTTGATATCAGTCTTGGTTGAAAGGCTGATTTGGTTTGGTTCTCATTGTCATCCAAAGGATTCTTGTGAAGGATTCAGTGTGTAGGACGCACCCTACTGGTTATGTTCCATAGTTGCTGTGTCATCTTAAGCAGGAGTAGATCTTGGTTCCTTCTTTGTGCGTGAGCACCAATTTTGGGAGATATTATTTCTCTGGATCAGGTATAATTACTCAATTTTCTTTTTGGTTTAGATCTGGTTCGGTTCTGGTTCAAGTAGGATCCTTGAATCTTGATTCTAAAATTAGGGAATGCGATTCCCAATTGAAAGGTAGGCAGAAAATTTTTGAAATTCGCCCACCCATTCCGCATCTGTTTTGGCGTCCATACGATGGATTCTACCATCCCTTTCATGCATATCATATGAAAATTCATAAATTTTAATTACTAAAATAATTATTTCATTATTATTGATGTTGCGCGATTTGACTATATCCTGCTAGAGGATGATCTGACTTCTAGTCGAACGGTGAGCTAAGTGAATCTACAAGACAGGATCAGAGAACCTGGGGTAGCTAACCTGGCGAGGTTGCTCCAATGCTTAAGTTAGTAATCTGATGCGAGTTGAATTGAGGGCTTAGAAAGTTTAGAGAGCTAGAGAGTAGAAAAATCACGCGTACCTTGAGCCATTGGGGTTGGTGCCTTATATACTGAAGTAGTCGTGGAGCTCACGAAAGAGCTCTGGGATATCTAGGGTGTGGAGATAGAGTTCATTCCGCTTCCGAAGGAGCATTAGATAAGGCTTATCGTTCCACTTCCAACTCCGGTGGAATCGGTATGTGCCCTCATTGTAATCTCGAAAAAGCTAGGATCTATTAACTCATCGGTATGTGCCCTCTGGAGTTGGTTACGCGGGAATCAATTATGTGGCGATTCGAGTTGTTGGTCATGAACTGGTACTTCGGCTCCTTAGTTCTGAATTGGATTGAATGTCGAAGTGGTTCGATGCCGAGGTGAGCCTTATGTCGAGGTGGCCCTGCACCAACGTGATTGAATACTCGATCTCAAATGTTGCGAACTAGGCATGTCAGGCTGAGTTGTCATCTCTTGGTCAGGTTGTGTCCACGTGTTCCCTTTTCGCTAGGTCGGGCCAAATCACCCTTTATCAATTGCCCCCTCCCAGAGCCAGGGGTCTCGACCCGGTGTGGGGAGTTCATGACAAGTCCGGGTGGATTTGGCACGAGGTACATGCAGCTTGTTGGGCGAGTCATTGGTCGGACCTGTTCGGCCACCCTACTCAACCAGGAATAACCCAGGTCGCATCTAGTTTATGTGCGGATGTCAAAACACGTGCTAAACCACTTTCAACCTCGGGGGTGGCGCAACCAGTTTTCCTAGGAGTCGTTGGATCACTACGATCTCGACCGTTGATTCTCGGATACAACGGCTATAAATAGGGGGCAAGGGACTTATTTTCTTCGCCATAAGTCTGATAATTCGCATTCTGAGGTCATGTTCGAGCCCTTCAGCTAGGTGTCTTCCTGAGGTCGTCTTCCCTTCTTCAGTTCAGTTTATCTTTGGTGAGTCTTCCCTAGTTCTCCTTTTTGATTCCGTGTCTTTCCATGTCTAGCTTTAGTTTCGATAGCCTTTTAGATGGAAGCGGTGAATCCGCTGAAGCCGATGTGGGTATCTCGACTCAGGTCGGTCTTCGTCCCTGTCGAGGAGGTTACTTCGGGTCAGGATGCGGTCCACGGTCCTCCCGAGGTGGACTCACCCTGGGGGGAACGAGAGGCCTTTGGTGACTTGGATTCCACCTCACATCGAGGTCGGGTGCCATATAACTTTGTCCCATCGATGATGACGGCGAACAGGCTCCTGCCCCTAGTAGCCCGGTATAAGCTTCCAAACAACTTAGTTTACAGTATCCCCCTAGGTAACTTCCCTTGGGAGCACGGTCATGACAAAATCGTGATCTTCGAGGAACAACTCGTAGCTGGTCTTCATCTTCCACTTCACCCCTTGATAGTCGAGGTCATCAAGTTGTTCAACATAGCCATAGACCAGTTGCACCTGAACTCCATCCGTAATGTAGTAGGAACAATCTCCCTTTTCCACGACTTCAACCTTCCTCTCGACCTCAACATCTTCTCCTCCATTCTTTCTATTAAAAAGAACTCGTCCTGTGTTCTGCCCGAACACAGGCGAACTTACTACCTGTCACCACGTCTGGGCTGCAAACTCTTGCACGAGCTCTCGAACAAGGTCTTGGCCTGGAAAAGGCGTTACTTTGTGGTCCGCAACATTGAGGGGTGGCCTTTCCCGACCCATTGGAGGGCGGCCATCCAAGACCCCGGTGTCAAGTTGGACCTGAAAACAAGGGAAGCACTTCAATCTTGGGAGGAGCTCGGCTTGAAGTTTATGGACTATGTGACCGAGGAGAAGCTCGTGCAGGCCGGTCTGAGTCCTAGTAGGTCACCATTTGTTGCATTTCCTTTGTTTTATTACGATACTATTTCTGATAGTTCATTTTTGTTGCAGCTATCATGGACATCCCCATGACTGAACTCTTTGGGAGTATGAAGAAGGGAAAGAAGAAGCGGGCTTCAAAAAGAGCTCGCGTTGAGTCTCCGCCGGCTGTCGTTCCAGAACCTGAGCATCCATCTGTCGCCGAGCAACCTCCTTTGATTGACTTGGTTGAGGAGGAATTTGGGAAGCTCTCCCCGCCCTACGCACCCGAGGAGGCAATGTCTTCAGAGCCCGACCCTGCAGCTGCCGCTTCTTCAGGCAGCGATGACGCAACTCAGAGCATTCTAACTCTGAAATACGGCCTCCTCAAGAGCAAAAGCAGTGTATGTCGAGGAGGTTGCTGGCTGGGCCGAACTACCGGTTGCTCATCTCGGAGCCCGAGCGGCTACCCACTGCATGGTGATAAGTTTTTCGAATTATCTTCTTCGATCTTGTACTTAGTTTCTCATGTACTAACGCTTGTTCTCTTCTCTTGGCAAGTGAACTCCGCTATCCACCCCTTTACTTATCAGTCCGAGGTGAATTTGAAGCGGGCCCTCCCAAATGAGGAAAGGAGTCTTCCCACGAGGCTCACACCGAGCTTAACTTAGCTCGTAGCGAAAACAACCAACTAAAGAAGGATGCACGGGCTAAGAAAGAGCTGATCACGCTGCTGATGTCCGAGAAGAAGGAGCTTGCGGAGTGAGAGGTAGTGCTGAAGAGGGAGGTGGAGAACCTCGAGGCTCTTGTAAAGGAGTAGACTGAGATACTCCTTCAAGCAGTTGAGGAGGCCAAGGTTAAGACCATCAAGGAATACAAGATTTTGGCGGAGTACCAGAGGGAGATGGTCGAGGTGGGGACGTTGAGCTGTCAAAAGGGCTTCAAGCTTAGTAGGTGCTGACCCGACGTGAGTTCCCTCAGCTTGATCTTAGAGCCATAACTACCTCGAGGATCACAAAGGAAATGGCCACCGAAGCTACTGAAGATCCGAACTCCAAAGCAGAAAGCGACAATGACCTGCTCAATGAGACCGGTGTTGGTGAGAGCTACATGAAGATGGACCCTCCTGCCGAAGCCTCAGACAAGGGTGAGGAGCCCCGAGATAACTAGAAGCCTCCTGATCCTTTATACTGTATACCCTGAGCCTCCGAGCTCGATTCATAATGGAAGTTTATCTTTTTTTTTTGTACTCAAACTTTACATCAATGAAATATAAGCATTTTGACTCTCAGTGCAAAACTTTTTAAGTGTAAACAACTCCCGAACTGACGAACTAAACCAAATAGGAGTAAAAATGTGTAGATTACCCCGAACTGTCAAGCTAGTGAGCTAGACTACGAGTAGGGATAACCGAAGTAAAATTTCCCCAAGTGTAGATTACCCCGAACTTTCGAGCTAATGAGCTGGACTACGTGTAGGGGTAACTTCACATATTGTACACCGAGGTGGGCGGACATTGTAGGGTATATACCTGACTTGTCTGCACGCGGGCTACTCACTTAGGTGTTGGTTATCCCTTAGTGTCGAGTCGTCGGGCACGACCTTAAATGGGATCAACCTGTATTTATGTGCTGATGTGGGCTAGACGTTGTAGGGTTTGTACCCGAACTGTCTATGCCTTAGGCATGAGAACTGATTTGCCTATGCCGGAGAGGCAACTAGGACTTGTCTGCCTATGCTGAAGAGGTGACTAGGACTTGTTTACCTATGCCGAAGAGGCGACTAGGACTTATCCACCCATGCCGAAGAGGCGACTAGGACTTCTCTACCCATGCTGAAGAGGCGACTGAGACTTATCGTAGCGCTGAGGTCTTATATCAGCTCGACATCATGACCCTTAGGCTTCTGGAAGTGACTCGCAGTCCTCTCTCCAGTTGATGATGTTCCACGCTTGAGGTATTTGCTTCCCTTCCAGAGTCTCGAGCTCGTATGTACCTTCCCCATATACCTGTCTTACTCGGTACGGACCTTCCCAATTTGGTCCGAGCTTACCGACACCGGGCTCAGGTACCATAACCTTTCGAAGAACCAGGTCGCCGACGCAAAAGTGTCTCTTCTTGACCTGGGCGTTATAGTACCGAGCTACTCTCTTTTGGTAAGCTGCAGTTCGGATGTATTCTAGGTCTTGTACTTCTTCCACCAGGTCTGGGTTAATACGGTGCTCATCATCATTCGTCTCTTCGTCATAGGCTTCCAAGCGTAGTGTAGGCACCTCGATCTTTGCCGAAATCACCGCTTCCGTGCCGTAAGTAAGGTTAAAAGGAGTCTCACATGTGGCAGTCTTGATGGTGGTTCGGTACGCCTAGAGTACACTGACAGTTCGTCTACCCACAATCCTTTGGCTCGAGCTAAGCGAGCCTTCAGTCCGCGGAGTATTGCTCTGTTGGTGACTTCTGCTTTCCCATTTGCCTAGGGGTGTGCCACCGATGTTAAATTTTGTTGAATTCCCATTTCAGCACACCAATTCTGAAATTTTATATCCTCGAACTGCTTCCTATTATCAGAGGTGAGTACCCGAGGTAGCCCGAAGCGACACACTATGTTCTTTCAAAAGAAGTTTTGTACGTTGTGTGTTGTGATTGTTGCTAGATGTTCAACTTCCACCCACTTTGTGAAATAGTCTACTGCCACGGCCAGAAACTTCCTCTGTCCTGTTGTTGGCGGGAATGGGCCAAGTATGTTGATTCCCCCCTGTGCGAAGGGCCATGGGCTAGTGAGGTATTTCAGATCGGCAGCAGGTCGGTGATGGATGTTAGCGTGCCTCTAACACTTATCACACTTCTTGACGAGCTCAAGTGCGTCTGCCTTCATCGTGGACTAGTAATAGCCCTGCCCCCCAAGTGTCCACCGCACAAGCCTTCATGGGTGTCGCGGAGAAACGAACCCGACCTCTGAGGGTTGCAAACAACGCAAGTAGGGGAGCGTGAAGGATCTCCTGTACAACTGTCCTTCTATAATGACGTACTTAGCCGACTGGCGCTCTACCCTTCGGGCCGCATTGCATTCTACAGGGAGGGTCCCGTGAAGCAGATAACTTACGAGTGGATTAATCCAATTCGGCTCTGCTTGTGCTACAGGAGTGACCTCTCCTGCCCCCCCCCCCCGAGAATGCTAGGCCGAGTTAAGTCCTCTATGTACACGGTCCGCATGGTGTTGCTACTTGTGCTGGATAATCGGGATAAGGCACCGGCCTCAGCGTTCTCGGATCTCGGGATCTGTCTGATGAAGTAAGAGATGAAGCCGCGCAAGACCTCCATGACTTTGGCCAAATAAGCAGCAATGGTGGGGTTGCGGGCTTCATTCTTGCCGTTGACTTGGTTGACCATGAGTTGAGAGTCGTTGCATATGACGAGGTGTTTAGCTTTCACTTACTTTGCTAGAGTGAGCCCAACAACCAATGCTTCGTACTCTGCTTCGTTGTTCGATGCTGAGAACCCCAACCAGAGTGCGTATTCTAGCTTCACCCCACTTGAACCATATAGAATTATTCCCGCACCGCTTCCTTGTTGGTTGGACAATCCACCAATGTGGAGGATCCTGGGCTCCTCGTCCTAGGTTGGACCAGCGCTAACCAGGATTGGTGCCGTACTAGATGAAGCTTCCACCGTGTGCTCGAGCCCGACCAGCTCGGGAGTTGCAGTACTGAACGTACATTCTGCCACAAAATCGGCCAAGGCTTGGACTTTAATTGCCGTCTGAGGTTCATACCAGATGTCGTACTCGCTTAGTTCGATAGCCCACTTCGTCAATCTGCTAGACACCTCGAGCTTGAGCAAGATCTGTCTCAGAGGCTTGTTGGTGAGGATGACGATGGTGTGGGCTTGGAAGTACGGACGAAGCTTGCGAGCTGCTATGACTAGCACGTACGCCAGTTTCTCGATCTCCAAGTATCTCGTTTCAGCATCTTGTAAAACTTTGGTAACATAGTAGATGGGTCGTTGGACCTGATCTACCTCTTTGATCAGTACTGAGCTGACCACCTATTCATTCGCAGAGAGGTACAACTTTAAAATATCCCCTTCCCCAGGTCAGGTCAGAACCGAGGTACTAGCTAAGTATCTTTTTAGCTTGTCGAAGGCGAGCTGATACTCTACAATCCACTTGAAGTCTTTACTCTTTTTTATAGCTTTAAAGAAAGGTAGGCAGCGGTCTGCCGATTTGGATATAAAACGACTCAGAGAGGCTATCTGGCCATTCAACCTCTGAACCTATTTTAGTTCGTGGGGTGGTCATGTATCTAAGATGGCCTTTATTTTTTCCGGGATGGTTTCGATGCCACGTTGATTGACTATGTAGCCCAAAAATTTACCCGAGGTGACCTCGAAGACACACTTGTTGGGATTCAATTTCACATTATACTTTCGTAAAATTTTTAAAACACTTTGCAAATCGTCTAACAAAAATTTTGAAAATTGGGTCTTCACGACCATGTCATCTATATAGCATTCAACTTTATTGTCGATTAACGGCTCAAAAATTTTGTTTACAAGTCTTTGAAAGGTTGCTCCGACACTTTTTAATCCAAAGGGCATAACCTTGTAGCAATACAACCCGAGCTCAGTTATAAAGGTCATCTTTTCTTCATCAGTGGGGTCCATCCTAATCTGGTTGTAACCAGACTAGACATCCAGGAAGCTCAGCAACTCATGCCCTGAGGTCGCACCCATTAGGCGGTCGATCTTGGGTAATGGGAAACAGTCTTTTGGGCAGGCTCTATTCAGGTCGGTATAATCGACACATATGTGCCATTTGCCGTTGGCCTTTTTTACCATAACTGGGTTAGTTACCTAGCTCGGGTAATGGACTTCCCTGATGAAGTCTACTGCTAAGAGCTTCCCGACCTCTTCATCGACTATCCTCCAGCGTTCTGGGGCGAGGTTGTGCTTTTTCTGTCTAACTGGCCTAACTAAGGGGTCGGTATTTAACTTGTGAGTTAAAATCTTAGAGTCTATTGCGGGCATTTTTGCAGCGGACCAAGAAAATACATCTAAATTTTGAAGTAAAAAGCTTACTAGTTGAGAGCGAAGTGGCTCATCGATCGAAGCATCGATATGGAGGGTCTTATTTAGGTCATCGATCGAGACCGGGATGTGAACCATCTCTTCTGTTGGTGTAGCTCGCTCATTGGCATACTCCATTGGTCACTCGAGCTCGATGTCAGCCGCTACATAGCACTTGCGAAATTTGAGCTGGTCACCTCGCACAACCCCTACTCCATAGTCCATAGGAAACTTCATTGCCAGGTAGTAGGTGAATACTACCGCACGTAGGGCGTGCGTAATGGGCCGACCTACTATGGCATTGTAAGGAGAGGGAGTTGCGACCACTAGAAACGCGTGCTCGAACCTCACGATATTTGGCCACATGTCGACCTCTACAGGTATTGAAACTCGCCCTAGAGGTCTGACCTCTTCGCCGTTGAAGCCTACCAAGGGAGTATCTATCGGCTTTAGGTCCCTTTCTTGGAGCTGCAACTTGTCGAATGTATCCTTGAATAATATGTCTACCGAGCTACCCGAGTCCACCAGAATGCGCTTGACTTCGAAGTCGTTTAGCCTCAACTTTATCACAAGGGCATCGTCATGAGGATACTGGATCACGTGCGCATCATCCTTCGTGAAATAAATAGGGTCTTCAAGTCGGGGTCATTTCGGTAGGTTCTGCTGCTCGCTTTCTAGTTCGCAGGTTGAGGTTCGTCCTACTGCCGAAGTACATCCCGCGATGATGGACCCGCCAGTAATCATATTGATTACCCCGCGAATCAGTCTCTCTTCGGGCAACTGTCGTGGCAGCTGCTCGTTCTGCTTGTTACTGGACTCGGGAGCATTCCTTCTCTGGTCCCCCTGCCGATCTGCTGGCCGATTTGCCCGATTTCTTTCTTCTCTCTGTACAAAGCTTTTTAGGTACCCGCGGTTGTGGAGGTTTCTGCAGTTCTCCGTACTGTACTCGTGGTCTCTGTGGAAGTGATAGTAAACGTTCATGTTTTCTTGTTGCGGGGTCTCCTCTCAACCTAGGAGGCCACTTGACAAAGGAGGAGTCTTTGATGGCCATTAGGATTTCTCTGTACTTAGCGTTGAGAGGTGTGTAGCTGAAGGGATGTGAGATCCATCACATGGACACCCAAAACGTGTGGAATAGGGTGGGCGAATTTCAAAAATCTCTCCCTTCAACTAGGAATCGCATTCCCTATTTTAGAAAAATCATATTTTTCAAGGATCAATCTTGAACCATGAATCGAACCAGATTTGAAACGAAACAGTAGGAGAGGGATATATCTGATACAGAGAAATACTTTCTCAATGGAGGTGTTCACGCCCAAAGAAGATCACCAAAGACTGCTCTCACTGAAGATGACACAGTGGATGGAGGAGCAAAATCAGCAGGGTCCGTCCTACGAACCGAATTCTTCAGTAAGAATCCAACGGAGGCAGTGAGCACAACTTTCTATCAGCCTTTCAGCAAAGACTGATGTCAAGATCCAATCTTGATCACTCCTACAACGTTGGAGAACGAACTGGCAGTATGGTGGCGGCAGGAAGGGATCACAAGGAGAAGGCGCAGTCACACTGTGTATCCTTCTCTCTATAATTCAAGATCTGGTATCTCTGGAATTTCTAGGACGATCTGGATGGTTTTCCCCCTTCCTATTTTACAAGCTTAAAAAGATTTGCTCCTGACCCTATCAGGAGTTTCCTAATTCAGATCATTATCTGAATTTGGACTCTATTAAGTGATAAGGATAAGACCCTTATCTGCAGATTAGATCAGCCTTCTCCTGATCTTATCAGGAGGTTTCCAGATTTGTATTCAGATCTAGTCTCTCTGAGTGGATAGGGTAGGACTCTATCCTATCTGCTGATTTAATCCCAGATCTGCCCCATCTATTTAACTAATCAAATTAGGCAAGTTCAAAATGGGCTTCAGGCCCAATAAGTCTATGTGCTCAAAATTGCTTCCAAACTACTGTCCAGTTGGGCTTCTTTGTATGGCGTGGGACCAAAGCATTGATCTACACATCAGCCACATGGGTTCGGCCCAGCCTTTGTTACAAGGCCTAGCCAAATACACTGTTGTGGACAGTGCACCCCCTGAAATCCATCACATGGGTTTCTATTGGGCCCAACACTTACATTAAGTGGTCCCTAGGTCAAACCACCTTATAAAAACCAAGGGCCTTACACATAATGATCAAACACTGCCCGACAAGAGATGACCTCTCCCTCAGCTACAAGGAACAGTGTTGCACTCTGCTTATATGGATCCCGGGAATTAAAACCCTTTGCAAACATTTTAGAAATCGTAATATATATATATACTTTTATATCTCATATAAAATATATTTTGCAAAACAAATCTCAACGATTGAAATCGGCTACCGGTAGTCTTGGTTTCCATAAGAGAGAGTGCATCCCCAATCATTACCTTTGTCCGACAAAGGGGTTGATCCTGTCACTATGATTACCCACTCAGATGAATTCTCAGACTGTCCCAACATACCCAGGTTTTGACCCCCGCTAAGGATCTCACTGATTGGCATATCAAAGACATCCCAATCCGACACCTAGTGCAGTATCATAATCGAGTCTAGGGGTCAGGTGTAACTTTTCAGTTTTGCCCATTAATCTCCAAGGTCCAGAGCAATATTGGAAATCTAGTCTGGTTCAAAGATTTAATTAATCCTACACTACATGTGCCTTGGGTCTCACCCTGGCGGCTGAGACAGGCCACCCCAACCGACTTGGTAGCACATTAGTGTCAGCCTTATCAAGATAGGTCTCCCCAAACCGACCCACCGGTTGTGAACATTCTAAACTAACACGAGTCTCATTAAGTGTCCAGTTTAAGGGTATAACACAGAAACAAATCACAAGAACATGAATCAAATATACACTTTATTCATTTACAATAAACGTCAAAAGTACATCATTCTGATTGAAGCTAAGGGCATACAAAGACTGTCTAACAATGTAGTTTGTCCTTTCAATAGGTCGGGTCCTAGAGTGCCGACCTGACTTGCGAAATCGCGAAAGAGATCGACTCCTAGACTTGTTTCCTCCCCTGCTCGGGGACTTGCTCTTTCTTCTCTTGTGTCCGTCGTTACCTGTGTTGTCACTATCTCTTTTTCTTTTTTCCGCTGGGTAGTCTGTCTTTTGATTCATCTCTTCCTCCGTTCCTATGAACTGGTTGGTGAGCTTGAGGATTTCTGTGATGTCTTTAGGTCTGTTGGCCACCACATGCCATTTGAACTTTTTGTGAGTTATGCCTTTTTTGGCTACCGTGAGTCTCATGGCTAGGTCTAGGTCGAGGATCTGCAAGCAGGTGTCATTGAAGTGCTTGATGTAGCTTCTGATGGACTCCCCTTCTCTTTTAACTACGTTAAGCAAACTCTCCTGCAACCTCGGGCACTTCTTGCTGGTGATGAAGTGCGAGGTAAATAATTCCATGAACTGCGCCCAACTCTTGATTGATCCTGGTGCGAGGTTCCGGTTCCAAGTTTGAGCTACTCCCTTGAAGGTGGTGGAGAAAGCTATGCACATGCAGGACTTGTCAGTCCCAGCTAGGTGCATCTGGGACTGGAAGAAATCCACATGATCATTAGGATCAAAAGATTCATCATACTTATCCAAGGGAGGCATCTTGAAGTCCTTGGACATCGGGGTCGCCAAGAGCTCGGAAGACATAGGGGACAATCTGGAGAGTAGAGGAGCGGTCTTTGTAGCTACCGAGCTCGCCTCCTCTTTACCTTTCACTTGTTCTTGTTGGTTCGGTCTCGTGAACTGGCTGTTCTGTACCGAAGTTTGGCGTGCCTTGCGACGCCTCCGTTGCTGCTGCTTTATCGGCTCTGCATTGGTGCTGCTAACCTTGGTATGCTCTGGTACTGTTCTGCCACAAGGTAGCTCCTGGTTCCTTGTGGAATTCTGGGGCTAATTATCGTGGATGAAGGGGCCTTGCCTTGAGTTCTCACCCAGAACCCCGAACCGGTTCCCACATATGGCGCCAATTGATGTTGCGCCTACCACTGGAGGGAGTGGGGCATTCACCTGTGTGGTGTTCTGTAGCATGGTTTGTGTCGGGACCCCAACCGCAGTAAGCGGTATGGTGAACTGGCCAATGCACACTGAAGGAAGTTGAGGTTGCCCCCGAGAGACATTCATCTCACTGCTCTATCCAGCGTGATTGGAAGATGCCATTGATTTCAGTGGAGAGTTGTTGATTGTGAAGAAGGCTTTTTTATCGTCTTTCCATAGACAATGCCAATTGATGTTGCGCAATCTGACTACTCCCTGCTGGAGGATGATCTGGCTTCTAGTCGGATGGTGAGCTAAGTGAATCTGCAAGACAGGATTAGAAAACCCGAGGTGGCTAACCCGTCGAGGTCGCTCCGATGCTTAAGTCAGTAATCTGATGCGAGCTGAATTGAGAGCTTAGAAAGCTTAGAGAGTAGAAAAATCGTGTGCACCTTGAGCCATTGGGGTTGGTGCCTTTATATACTAAAGTAGCCGTGGAGCTCACGAAAGCACTCCGGGATATCCGGGGTGCCTTTATATACTGAAGTAGTGGGGTTGGTGCCTTTAATTATGGGCTTTAGGCCCATCTACTTCAAAGGCCCATGACTCAAGGTGTTGCATAGCCACTTTAGGCCCGATAATGTATGGTGTGGGACCCCACAATGATCTCACATAAACCCACATGGGTTTGACCCAACATTTGAAAGAGGCTAGGCCAAATTCACCACTCAAGGCACTGAGCCCTTGACCCAATCAACATTGGTCCAATTTGGGCCCAACATTTACACCTAAATGATCATTGGATTCAGTTACCCTATGAAGACCCAAAGATAATGGACTCATATAAGACAAAGCCCATCAAGTAATCAGCCCTGTAATGGTCTCTTACACTTAAGCTCTCGGCCCATAATGATTACAACACTACTCGATAGGAAATGGCCTCTCTCCCTGACTGCAAGGTGCAATGCCACATTCTCTACTCAGATGGATCTTGAGATTAAAACATTTTGCAAACATTTTTCATAAATTAGTAGTATATAACATATAAATACATTTTGCAAAACCAGATTTCAAACACAGGTGAAATCCACTGCCGACAATTTAGGTTTCCATCATAGAGAGTATAAAGCCTAACATTCACTTTGTTTGACAAAGGGGCCGATCATATTACTATGATCACCCACCCAAGTGAATTCTTAGATTGCCCCAACATATCCAAGTATTTGACCCTTAATGGATCTCACTAGTTGGTATATCAAAGATAGCCTAGTCGAATACTTAGTGTATTACCATAATCAAGTCTAGGGTTGTATATAACTTTTCAGTTTTGCCCATCTATCTCCAAGGTCCGAGGTGTAATTTGAAATTGGTTCTGGTTCAATGCTTCTAATAAACACTCATTAGCTATAGTTGGGGTCTAAACTTAGTAGCCGAGACAAGATGCTCCAACTCCTTGGCATCACATTAATGTCGGTCTTGTCAAAGATAAACTCCCCAAATCTATCCAATGACTAAAGAGCATTTTAAATTAACACGGGTCTATTAAGTGTCTAATTTAAAAGGTAATACACAAAATTATACTAATATCAACATGAAACAACAATGTACTTTATTCAATTACAAATAAATGTTTATGTACATTCTTATTAGAGCTAAGGGAATAAAGAGTCTAACAACCAACATCTCCTAAATCTATGAAAACCTTAGAAATGCCAATTAAAAGAATCAAATTCATAACTTTTCAATTATATGTTGTCTTGTTACCATTTGTGATGTATACATATATTGTGCATAAAATGTGAATTGCAAAACTTGAACCTTGATCATTAGCATAAAAACTAGGCTCAGTTTGGTAAAAATGCAAATATAAATATGTCAAGTGCAAAACCTTTTATATGGAATTTCTAAACCTTCTATTTGCACCGTACATATTCCTATTTACACTTCCCAAATTGAGCATAACTGACGGCATCCCTGACTAAGCTTAGGAAGAATGCAAATACAAATGTATTCAATGCCAACCCTTGTAAACCTTGTATTTGCACCCTTCCTAAACTGAGCCTGGGAAAGTGCACTTATAAATATGTTCGATGTAAAATCTTACGTTATTTCTAAACCATTGATGTGCACAATACATATTTGTATTTGTACTTTTCCCATATCCTCACCAGGAACCAACCTTGGTGTCCAAATCTGACCACTTTGAGCCATCAGACATCGAGCTAAAATTCAAATATTAGAAAAATCTATGCAAAGCGTGTTTTTGTTTCCTGGATCTGTAGGAAAATTGGTCAGAAAAAAAAGAAATACTATTAAAGCTAAGTTTGGAAATGCTTAAAAAGAAGTGTTTACTTTGTCCTAAGCCACACCAAGTGATTATTCCTAAGAATAAGGAATTGGACTTATTTTTAAGTGCTTACTTCTTTTCTGGCCTTTCTTAGCCCGCCTGGTTGGAAATAAGTGATTTTTCAGCAAACGATAAAGCACTTTATAGCACTCCCAAACTTGGCCTATAGCAAGTTGCACACTTGCACGTGGTCCATCGCGGCCAGAAAAACTGGCTGTTTGGAAGGATAATCTATGGGGTCACATCACGTCTAAAATCAAGATTCAAAGTATCGGCACATATCGGCTTATATCAACTGATACGTATCATTCCGGGACCCCTCTGATACACCCCTACAGTGGGTGTATCAGAGGGTCTGACCGGTTCAGGGGGTGGAGGAACTCTAAACCGGCCCCCCGAACTGATTTAAAAATAAATAAAAATAAGGTATTGATTCACCCAATACACCCCTATCGGCATATCGGGCATATTGATATTTTAAACCTTGCCTGTAACAGCTTACACAGTTGAACCCCCTAGAAAAAATGTCGCAAACTTTGTAATTGCAGGTTTGGAAGGATAATCCCCAAAACCACCCAATTGCTCATTTCTGTCTATTTTAAAATGCAGCCATAATTTTTTCATCATCCATCTTTTGAAACTTCCAACATGGGACTAGGCCATCGATGATGCCGCCATCTAATAAAATGGCACCTGGATTGGCCTCCCCAGTACCTCCCGAGCTTTGTTCAACAATGTGGCACTGGATAAAGAATTTGGCCAATCGATCCATAGAAATACTGGTGTGCAATATAACCGTGAACAGTCCGAGCAATCATTTCTACTCTAAGCGTCTGTGTGCGCGTGTTTGTATGTTGCTTTTTTATCCAACACTAAGAGCATACCCAAAATCTCAACCACATGCCAATGACAAATGAAATTCTTATAATACACCACCTTACAAAATCCTTTCCCAGCAACAAGCAAATAATGACCCCCGTCACTGCAATAAAATGAAGTCCATACAAGGGATATATCAGAAGCACTACACCACCATCTTGATCTACTACCGAAAACGGAAGCCCATGTCAAGCTCATGATTGTACATCCCCAGATTATGGCCTGCAGTAGATATGGGATTCATCTGTTTTGCGTTTGCCCTCAATTCCATCTCAATCAACCTTTCAAATGCCTCTGGATGATTTCCTTCACCAACTCCACCAGAAGCTGAAATCACCAAAAAATACATGAGATTGTTAAAACGGTTATGATCTCAAAGAAATTAATTTATTTACCAAAAAACAAAGAAATTAATTTCACCAAGTCAGATATTCAAGCCCCACCCCACACCGTATGGGGTCAGGGGGAGGAAGAAAACAGGAGAAAATGGACCATGGATTCAAAGGAAGCCAGGAAGGTAAGGCACTTCTAGTGTATTCTTCTATCTTCTGCCACGCAACCATAAAAGTCAATCTGCCATATCATGATTCAGATGCACATACAATCCTGATTTATAAAGTTTAATACAGGTCAGCCAAACTTTAGGTACTTGTATTGATCCATGTAATTATGTTTTCACTTTTTGGGAATCTAAAACTTTGGCCGTTTATGCACGTACAAACCTGATTTATAAAGTTTAATACAGGTCAACCAAACTTTAGGTACTTGTCCTGATCCATGTAATATGTTATCACTTTTTGGGAGAGGATTGATCTAAAACTGTAGACGTTTATCTAAGGGAAGATATAAACGTTCCTGAAATCATCATTTTACATTGATGAAATCACCATTCAACTGGACATCAGCATCCTTGCACATTGATCTGGTGCACTCAATTGGAGCTTACCTCTGTTGCACATGCCCCAGATTGCCTACCTTCCAATGGTCTTGCAAATAGACCGAAGGCAAGTACACTGATCTTGTAGCCTTTATTGTCCCCTTGAAGCAACTCACGTCCCATGTGCAATAAAAATACAGTGAACATTATCACACATGGTTGATGAGCACATGCATGTCAAGAATCCAACCCCGGGGTGCTAATTGCTAAATAACCCTAGGGCAATCAAGCACCGCATTTCATTAAAAGAGTCTCTTAAAGAAAAGGAATTCTACCATGAAACTTCGCCAAGATTAAGAACAGTGCAGAAAACTAGCTCGGTCTTCTATAAGTTTTTCCCTTCTTTTTTTGGCATTTTATTTTCTTTTTCTTTTCCTTTTATTTTATTTTTAGAAGGTGAAATGTAGATTTTGTCTTCCACAGATAAAAAGGTTAGAAACAGTGTTGTTTTCACTTCATGTTTTGCCCAGAGAAAACAAGAGAAAATACCAAATAGCAGTGAGCTGCTTTACCTGGAATTGGCATTCCAATGCCACCATAGTGTTGCCGATGACTCGATGGATAACCCTGCATTGGATTCAACTCTGGCATGTAACCAGCCATTTGATTGATGTGTTGAGGCATTGGTGCACCTCTTGGTAGTCCATGCAATAGGTGAGGGGGTGGAAAATTTCCTGGCATGTGCATCTGTTGCAACATTGCATGATGAGTAGAAGGATCAAGCCTTGTTGGCCCAGGAGCATGTTGAAAAGGTGGTGCATGAAATATATTTGTGGGGAAATGATGAGATGGGGGTTCGTGATGAATGATGCTCTCTGGACCCATGAACTTGACTTGAGGATTCATGTGACCATGAGACTCTAATGAATGGAATAAAGGTCTTCCATGAGTCATCTGAGGATTAAACTGTGGAGAAGATGGCTGGCCATGCAAATTTGGATATGGAATATCAGATTCCACCGGTTCATAAGGACCACGAAGAAAAGATGGGCCTTCCAAACCCGGAACCATTGACCTTTCATCTTTGGCAACAGTATTTAGAGCTGCAAGTTTCTCAGCAATGTCAAATGGTGTACTTGAGGATGAGAGCAACTCAGGTTTAGTGGATTGGAAAGCAGGAACAAAAGTGGAGTTTGAGGGGTTAATTGGATCACCAACTGTAATCAAGCTCTCTTCTTCAGGCAACTTAATATCCATCACACCATCAGCTTTATCTTCAAATCCACCAACTGCATTGATTTTTGACCTCACTTGCATTTGATGATCATCAGAGCGTAACCAATGCCCCCCAATCTTGTCAGACTTGGTTGGCAGTATATGGTTTGATGCCAAAACATTACCTTCGTAAGCAGTCTTCTTGGATCCATATTCATCAACTTTGGAAGAAAAGAAACCATCATCAGTAACCGGAAATGGCAGTGCTTGAGATTCTTGAAAATCACTTCTTGTGGCTCCACCAAGTGAGCCTCTTTGCACAGAGACTGGTGCTTCCACTGAGTGCAGCTCCTTCATGAAGGCAGTGCCAAATAGTGTCTCAAGAGTCAATGTCTTTTCAGAGCTCTGCATTTTGTCAACATTGCCCTCGCTTGAACTGTTAATTAGAGGGTTTACACTTCCATATGCACTGGGTTTGTCAAATAATCCTATATCTAGATTAGGGGATGGCGCTGGATCTTTCTGACTTGCCGCCCCCTTTTGTAACAAAGAAAGAAGGTGCTGAGATGCACGGTCATCCACATCAGCTCTTGACTGTTCAGCTTTTTCATCCAAAACATTCCAGGATTGAGCTGGATGTTGCAGACTTGGACTGGTTTCATTAATCTCTGATAGGATAGACTGTTCAAGGTCCTCACATGTAAGTACTCCTGGAGTGGCAGCTGGTTTATTATAATGGTGTGCTTCAGAGGTTCCAACTGTGGCAGAAGTTGCAGTAGATGTAATAAACCCATGGGTCAGTTCATTGCTTTCAACAGGGAAGAGTGGGAAGGCATGTTCGGTGGCTTTCTCATCAGACACTTCAGACAGCTTTTGTCCATCTTTCTCACTGTTAACAATCAATGAAAGTAGGTCTCTAGGTTTGCCAGATGAAAGATCATCTACTGGTTTCTTTTCTGCAGTAAGATAGAAGCAGCAATCAACAAATTTTAAAGATCGAAAGTTAACAGAAGAGCAGTCCAAGGTATAGAGGAAGCAGTTTAAAAAACATTGACTTGAGCTTACGTTCTTCAAGAAACCAATGAGCAAATTTCGAAGATTGGAAGGATATTGGGTTCCATGTGTCATCCGCTTTCATATCATTTTGCTGATGAAGCAAAAGAAATCATAGGAATCAAAATGTTAATTCAGAGCATATAGCACCACCAAAGAGGAACAAAAGAGTGATTAAGGCAGCATTATAGCAAAGACTGAAGAAGCACTATATTGCATTCCAGAGACCACAATTAATCCTGACCACTATTGACATTTCAGTTTTATAGTTATGTTACTTATGTACAGCCCCTCATAATTAGCCACAGATATAAGTATGATATGTCTTCTTATAACAATACAAATTATACCTTACCTTGGGGAGGGGGGGGGGGAACCCTAGATACCTATCAGACAGGCCAGGTTCAGTACGTGATTGCCTTCACACTTACCTTGGTGGGGTAAACCTTACCCTAAACCAAATCTAACCCTAGAGGATCAAGACAAGCCGGATTACCATTTAACCCAACTCATTGACATCCCTAATACCAAATAATTTTCAACATTAAAAAAAAATCAGAATATTTTTTTTAAATGTATCCTTATTCATCAATTAGAAAATTAAGAGAAAAACTATAAACCTTCAAATCTCAGTCTTGTGAAGAGGACTCCGTGTTTTAAAAGCGCCAAGACGAGGTGCATGCCTTTTCAAAGAAAGAAACAAATTCTGAAAAAAAAAAGTAATAATAAATGTTTGCTTATTTCTTAGTTGCATTACTTCAAGTAGCTAGTGTGATGTTAAACATCTTGTATTCCTAATCCTAGGAGATTTATCATCCACTTTTGTTAAGGCCCCTTGGAGACAAAAGCCTGAACAAGTCCATGTAGGGACTTGCAGTAGTGTGGCCCCCAACCTAAATTTCTTGCCCAAATATATGAAGAGGTTGGCTTTCATTCTATGTTAAGATTAGGGATCAGATATTAGTTGTCTTTTAGTGGAAATTTTGCTATTTGAGATTCTAATTGCAAGAACTAATGCTTAAGGTATATAATAAAAGTTATTAGAGCATCACTAGTGTACAAACATCAATAAAAGGTAACTTAGAAATTGATAAGACATTTCAAGAGTGTACAAACATCAATGAAAGCCAACCTCTTGTCCAAATATATGAAGAGGTTGGCTTTCATTCTATGTTAAGATTAGGGATCAGATATTAGTTGTCTTGCTGCTACTTCTTTTAGTGGAAATTTTGCTATTTGAGTTTCTAATTGCAAGAACTAATGCTTAAGGTATATAATAAAAGTTATTAGAGCATCACTACTGTACGAACATCAATAAAAAGGTAACTTAGAAATTGATAAGACATTTCGAGAGTGTAAAACACACAAAAACTATTTAAAAAAAAAAAAAAAAAAACACATGCCTAGGCTGAGGTGCAAGGAGTACCAAGCTCATGCCTTTTCAAAGGAGCTTGACCTGGGTTTAGGTAAGGTGCATAGCTTAAAATGCACCTTGCCTGTGTGTCTAGACACACCTTTTAAAATACAGTGAGGACTCCATCAATATTTCCTACAACAGGAGGAACATTGAAAGAGAAAAAGCTTATCCTACAAAAACTGTTTAGTATTCAAGAAGAATGTATGTTATGACTACAGTTCATTTGTAATGTCACAGATCATAAGAAACATATAAAGAAATAGACAGGTAGAAAAGGCATGAAAAAATATGTCTGTTGCCATGAAAGGATCTCAAGTTCGTTCAGCACAAAGGGGGTTTTTAGAAGTTGTGGTGGAGACATACTAGATTTATTTTCAGGACCCATTGGCTATGGTAACTCAAGTACTCAACATGAGCGGAACTATTGGCAGTGTAGCAAGGAATAATACTAGCTAAAGTCACACAGTTATAGTGATTGGATGGTGGAAGGAGACACCAAACAGTGGTAGGATGGTTAAAAAGAGTAATACAGGCTCTTGAGCATGCAGATGCATCATAAGGGAGATTAAACTGGAAAAGGATCTAAGAAGAAGCTATAATTGGAGGTCTGCCAACAATTAGGCTGGTGGGCTAACATGACAAGGAGCAATTAGGAATCAGTTGTACTGGGGTTTGATTTCCCAAGGGAGCATTTGTGATGGAAACCAGAAGGATAATGAGGCAACTGGGGGCCAAGGTTCCAAGTATTGATACACCCCAATATGCTAGAAGGGGTGTATCGGTACTTTGTACCTAACGGCTAACGCATGTCTTTTTTTAGTTTTTTTTCAAAAATAGATCAGGGGGTAGGTCTTAGGCTTGTCTACCCCTAGAAATAGGTCAAAAGGCCAAAAGGCCTGTATTTGATGTTTTGAGCACTCACTGATACGATACTTATGCCTGATACAGGGTGTATAGTGTCAAAATTTTGAACATTTGTGGGGGCAAGGTCAAACCTGGCACATCAGTCTGTCTATTCCATTCTTTCATAAAAATATGACGAGTTATACACAGTTATGAATCAAAAAATAAGGTTAACCCGAAATGATCATGATTACCTCAATCAAGCTTGAGGAGACACCACTATTTACAGTCAGAGCACTGCCGAACAGCTTATCTAGGATAGATGTTGAATTATCTTGACCAGTTGTGCCTAAAACATCAGGCCCCGTAACTTTCTCAGCATCAACATCTGCAACTTCACCATCCATCTTCCCTTCACACACTTCTGATAGATTAGAAGTTTTATATGATGGGGTAGTAGCTCCAAATGAACTGCCAGAAACTTCTTGAGATGACAAAGGGATCACAATTTCTTCACTCTCCTCCATAAAAGGAACTTGAATAGTTTTACTCTCAGGCTCCTGCTCACTTGAATCCATATGCTTCAATGATTTTTTCTTCTTTAGTTTTTCAGAATCCCCATTTTCCAGGAGATTACTGCTGTGAATAATGTTACCCTCAAATGCAACATTCTCAACCTGCAGAAGTAACAGAATAGTAGATTATTAACAAGTAATCAGAGACAACACTTCAGCATTCTAAATCATGAAAAATACAAACTTCCATGGCCCCATCTTCAGTCTCCATGTAAATTTTCAAAAATATCTATATTTAACAGTAAACAAAAGGAAAGAAACAGAAAATTGCTTCATGGTCCAAAACATTAACTACAAATTAAGGGCAAGATGCAGTGAACATGTAAGAAGCTTCACATAGAAACTTCAATGACATTTTGTTTGGGGTATTTCAATACTAGCTAAACAGCAGGCATATATGCATGATTTTATCAAACACTAATCATGACTGATTAATCAGTCTACTGTACTTATTGAACAACTTTTCCCTAAGGAGAAAGGTCCCATAAGAATACAATCATTTTCGAAACATTTGCCCCCCCCCCCTTTCAAACCCAACCAGACAACCCCAATCCACCCTTTTGTTAAGGCATTCAACCATCTAACTCAAAGCAAATTGAATGTTAGAGGCAACAAGTATTGTTATAGGGTGGGATGGTCACTTCTAGAAGGAGCAAGATATCATACTCTCGGGTTCCTAGATCTACCAATTCCTTATCCTGATCATTCAGTATAGATGGGATAAGTGGGTCGCTTTCTAGGGATAAGGTGCTGTTGTAATTTTTTGAAGGTTGTTTTTGTCTAGGTATTGAACATATAGAGGCAAACCCAATATCATAGTGGCCAATGTGGACCAACAGATGCCCAAATTTTATTCCTCAGGTCCACACTGTATTTTTATTGCATGGCACTTGTAAGACCTGAGTGATGCCAAGAAACCTGTATGCAACTGCTTTTCAGTACATACCCATTCAAACCTCCAATGCAGGTCCAAGGATTTGTCTACCAACTAGACAAAGAGGCTACACTAAGCAAGCACTTCAGACCATCAAGATTTCTAGGGAAATCCCAGAAATACACAGATAATTACCTCTGGTGTAGGGGGAGTGATCAACTTTGTTCCAAGATTCTTCTCAAGGATTGTGCTCGTAAAACCTGGGGGTACAAGAGGTCTGCTTGCTGGAGTTTGTGTAGCAAAAGAAGACCGGACAGAATCACTTTCAGAAGCTGGCAGTATAACCAACTCTTCTGATCCATTTTTTTTGTTCCATACCCCTTTATTATCTTCAGAATCCTCCAAGAGTGCAGCAATATCAGGATCAAGATTTTCTTTATGCCTGTCGGTGACCTGTTTCTGCTTCTCTTGAAGTGCTTTTTGTTGTTCCTTCCTCATCAACTCAAAGGAAGCTGAATCATCAAATGCTATTCATGTCAATTCTAAGACTAGGAACACAAACAAGAAGAAAGAAGACTTGCCAACAAGCACAAAAACCTATTCAGGGACAGTACAAAACAATACCTCTTCTTCTCCTTTCTTCTTCTGCTCTATCCTGACTTGAACATTCAGTAGAACCAAATGTTTCATCATTAAATGAGTCAGTTATGTCCTTTCGTGAATGTGGCACTGCCTGAAGGAGAAATATAGGAAAGAATATAGAATTAGAGGTTAGTAAATAGCAATTTTAGTCATTTACACAGGAAATTGATTATTATGTTTTCTGAATCATTAAATGCATAGATAAGAATTGATCAACATGTAGGAGGACTCAAAAGACATCTAACTGTTGCTGCTTTAAATTCACAAATAAATAAAATAAATAAATGTATAAGGTGACAACCTTATAAGGACGTGGGGGATGATATGGTTCGCTACTCTTGTTAAGTTGGTAATGAGCATTTCCTCGAACCTTTGGACCCGAAGGTCCAGAAGTATATCCAGATGGTCTTGGAAATGCACCACTCCCCAGAAGCCCATCATGCTCATTATTTTGCCAAGAACGTCGAGACTGGGTCACATAACGTCTTCCAGAATCTGCACAGCAAATGGAAGTGTTCAGAAGGCCACAGAATCCAATATATCTACTAACTACACAAGATAATCCAAGTACAAATAGATATGAAATCATTAATCATAATAGCATAAAGAGTTAATAGACCCATGTCTTCAAATAACAACAAAGATATTGACATGTATTTAAATTAATAACATCTTGAAACAGAACCAGTAGATAGAATACACATTCCATCAGCTAAGCCCATTATAGAAAGACTAAATGCACAAAAATCATGATATATATGTAAGAACGGAAATGTCAACCCAGAAGCCTTTGTGCATCAATATGGAGAGAAGACCATCAATCATGAGTCTAACATCCCTTTTCCCCAAATTCTGCTCTATTATGAAATTGGATCCAATTAGTGAGATTTGAAACCAGTGGAATTGGCCCAGCCCAGTGATTCAAACATATTCTCACCCATGTCTACTATCAAAATTTTGCATCCATTTCTGCCATGTTCTTAGATCTTTTATATCTGGGTTATACTCTGGATTATTACCTTTGCATATTGTATTTATTTTCTAGTATATCACAAACATCCTGTGGCTACATTTACTTCCATTTGACAATAGCTGACCACCCCCACTCCTCTTCTCTAAAGTGCAATTGCTATATGCACCCCAAAATCCCCTCCAAAAACCTAGTTTTCCATCCCTATGTACTATTAAGGTAAGTCCAAAAGATTTAAACCCTCCCCTTTCACCCCAAAAATCCCTATTTTTAACTCTCAAACAATTCTACTCTATTCACAATCAAGAAAATGGTCAATTTCTTTCAGAAGTCCTTTCTTCCTACCCGCCTGCTGTCAAGGCCTCAATCCTTAACTGACCCCTCCCTACCAATTGCATGGCTCTCCTTATTGCCTTCTTCTCTATTTCCAAAGATGTTCTAACACATGGCATGACAGAAAGGTATGTATATAATAGATTTCTATTTTAAACACTTACAATTCAAAATCCTTGTCTTTTTTATCATTAACCATGGATAACTGTATTAAAACTGATGTAGGACCAGTTCAGTTCCAGTGTTTTGGGAAAAAAAATTATGGCTGTTGATGACTGTAATGGTTTCTTGAAGGAATAAGAAAGAAAAAAAGAAAGAGAAAGAAGAAAGAGAATATCCAGAATCATTCACAGGGAACCTAGAATCACTCTAGTCTAGAGTATGGGAATTACTCACCATAATTTGCATAAACTCAAGAAAACTCAATAAACTTCATTGAACTTTTGTAAAACATCCATGCATAATTTTAAACTCGAGACTCATAAGAATCCTAGGAGCAAACTGTTAGACTCATAAGAATCCTAGTAGCAGTCAACTGAATTGCCATTATCCTATTTCAATTCAAAGAAGACTCAATAACTCATACTATTTATTCAATGACTTAAACATTAAATATAAACAACCTATAACTAGACAAACCAGATCCTATCATTGGACCCTGCAAAACTATAAATGACAAAAATACCCCTACTATCCAAAAATATAAAAATACATAAATTTTCAGAAAAAAAAACCTATTTTGACTCTTAAGCTCCTACACTATTCTCCTCCGGTTCAAAAAAAAAAAACCTCATCCTCAAGTTTTGAAGAACTTGAGGATGAAAAGTTGATATGCCCCTATGACAGAAAGAGTAGGAGCTCCCATAGCTACTTCAACACACTTGGACTGTAGAGTAGATGTCATACACATAACTAGAAATGGATCTTCAAAGCAATTTATATCTGAAACACTGCCTCCATAATCTACTCCTTTAAATCATCAATAATATTAGCCTCTTGAACACTTAAATCATTAATCTGCCTATCTTGTGGTGAATCTCCTCCTTGCTTATCACTACAAACTTTCAAATCCAAAATCTCAAATGCAACATTTGGAACTTTTCCTTCAATCTCTAGTTTAGGAACCAGCATCTCTATATGCTCAGCTACCCTTGGTTCTTCAGCAAACTCCAGGGCTTATTCCATTATTGATGTTAGTGGAACGTGATATGTCGGTTTCTAATTCTTAAATTCATTCCAGTTGAACTTGTAAGGTAAAGTTAATAGTTAATACTTCCAAAGATCTACTGCAACCAACACATTTGTATCTTGCACCTGAATTTCAATTTGTTCCACCTCCATCTCTTCTTGATCATTAACCTCGCAAGCTGATTACGTGTGTTGGGAACTCCTACAACTATATTCTCGACCCGCATCCTCTTGATCTTCAATGTCTACAACTTCTATAGGTTGAAGTTCTAGTTCTTTAGCTTCATTCTCAACTTTAGCGCTATGATAGGCATCAAAATGCAAGATCATCTGCTTTATCTTCAATTTTCAATCTTCTTCCTATTGGCCTCAAATTCTTAGTTGAGAATTGATTCAAAAGCATGATCTAATTAATAAATTTGAACTGTAGACACTTCCCTTCTTAATATCAGCCCTTAGTCCATTCTTAAAACAAGCTAATGTGTGCCTCAGTGTTTTAAAAGCGCAAGGGCCAATTTGCACCTGAGGCACGAGGCGCAAGGCAAGGCGTGTGCCTTTTTAAGCAAGGCGCAAATTTACAAAAAAATAAAAAAAAAGCCAGAAAAATAAAAAAAAATAAAAAACGCAAATAAATTAAAAAATTATTAAACATAATGTTAATAAAAAATATAAACTTAAATTTTAAAATAAATGCTTTAAAAAACCTATTATCTAAAATTAAAATGCATAAACATAACATGTAAAGCGTATTCAAATGAAAATTTAAAAACAAAAGCAAACATATAAAGCATTTTCAAGCATGTAAAACCCACAATCTCTTTTTTTCCCTTAATTACATTGCTTCAGGTAGCTAATGTGATGTAAAACATATTGCATTCTTGATTCTATGAGTCACCTTTGTACCACGCCCCTCGAGGCAAGCCTGAACAAGTTTATGTTAGGGTCTGAAATTATTATTTCTCACATAAAAAATAAAGATTTTATAACTTTCATTACCTTTAAGAAGATATTTAATGTTGTTCATTAAATATTTGCTAATGTTGTTCATTCACTCATTGCAATAAAATATCCTCTTAAAAGGCAATGAAAGTTATAAAATCATTATTTTTTATGTGAAAAATAAGAATTTCAGACCCTAACATAGACTTGTTCGGGCTTGCCTCGAGGGGTGTGGTCAAGGGTCCAGGGGCAAAGCCCCCGGCCCAACCGTTAGACTAAAAAAAAAAAAGCAAAAAGCACAAAATTTTAAGAAGGTGCATGCCTAGGCCGAGGCACAATGCGCACACACCAGGCATACACCTTTTAAAAGGGGTGCGCCTAGGACCTATGCAAGATGCATACCAGGCACGCCTTTTAAATCACTTGTGTGTCTTTCATTTTCTATAGTATCTAGGGGTGCAAATTAGGCAGGGTGGGTTGGGTTTAAGCTCAACCCAGGCCCAACCCTAAGAATTAGGCCTAAGGCCAAGCTCGAACCAAGCCCAAACTGTCCAACCCAAGCCCCATGTAGACTGAAATTTGATTTAGTCGGGTTGGGTTCAAGCTAGGCTCGGGATGGTCAATAGGCTCATATACTAAAAAATGATATAAATGATTGATAAAAAAAAATGATATAAATGTATGTTGTGTATATGCATCCATGTATGCATATATGTATGGTTTACCAAAAAAAGTATACCTATATCCATGTATGCATGAATATGCATATATACATTCAAGTCAGGCTCAGATTGGGTTAATAAGGTTAGACTAGGTTCGAGTCAAGTTCAGGCTACCTAATGCATATATGTATGGTTTACCAAAAAAAGTATACCTATATCCATGTATGCATGAATATGCATATATACATTCAAGTCAGGCTCAGATTGGGTTAAGGTTAGACTAGGTTCGAGTCAAGTTCAGGCTACCTAAGGGCGAGGCCCAAGCCCAACCCATGTAAAATTGGGGGCTAGGCCAGTCATGGCTCAGGTTGGGCCCATCCAAGTTGCAATCCTAGTAGTGTCAAATCTAGTAGATAACTCATCAAATTTATGCATACATTGATCTACAGAGAGCATACCTTACTAGAGAATAGTTAACTCCATAATATATAGATCATCAAGGAAATCTAGTACTCTAGTGGAATGTACTTTTTCTTGCAAACACCTTTTCATCTCTTCCCATGTAGCAACAAATCATCACCTCTGTTTTCTAGTCATTGCTCTAGAGTTTTCCACCATACTTTAGTATGACCATGAACATCATGTGTGTAAATCTAATCCATTTTTCCAGACATATTATGCCAATCAAACTATTCTTCTAGTTCAGCAACCCAATCAAAGAATACTTGTAGATCATCATCTCCTTTGAAAACTGATATTTCCTTTCTCTTCTAACATTCTTGAAAACCTTACTCACTATAGTCAACATTATTAGATCTGTTTTCTTCCACCATCTTCTCAAATAAGTTGACCAAAGACCCTTCATATAGTTCAAAAACCCAAGTATCATTGATTCTATACCAGTAAGGTTGGTTACAATATACCCTAGGCCTATAGAATCCATCACTTTGTGAGAACATTGTAAATAACCATTAACTTTGATACCAAATTGGCATAGGACTAGCTCAATTCCAGTCTTTTGATTAAAAAAATGATGGCTGTTGATTCTAGTAAATAGATAAACAAACTATAACTAGACAAGTAAGACCTTATCATTATCCCCCCCTCCAAATAGAGATAAAATGACAAAAATACCCCTAATATCCAAAAATAAAGAACTATATAAATTTTCAGAAAATTCCCATTTTGACTCTTAAGCTCCTGCATCAAAAACTCAAGAAAGGAAGAAACCCCCTTTATCCTAATGGGATAGAAGGAACACATACAATCAGCCCAAGGGCAAGCATCATTAGAATTCACCCTCGTTTCAGAGAATATTGATTCCCAGACCTGGTCCCCCACCCCCCCCCCCAATTGTAGAATCTCCCTTCATCCCTTGCAAGTGTGTGCGCTACCACATCAGTGGTTCCGGATATCCATTTGAATGGACAGTTCAGCATGGACACTAAAATTTAAGCTTCTCTTATTAAAGGGTAAATATAAAAAATTAAAAACCTCCCCTTTCTGACAATCATAATAACCTCTCCTGAGGTTTCACTTCAACAAAAAATGAAAAACCTTCGCTATAGTTTCGCAAAAACCTGCAGTTACCTTCCTTTCATCTTTGTCTGAGTAATGGAGACTTCAAAGTTAACCCTTACAACTTATTAGGGCGTCTTCCAATATAATTCAAAATGCCAGATTTGCCCTTCTAGACTTCACTAGACCTAACATTTTTATATAGTGAAATTACTTTATTCTTATCAATCTGACTTGGGGAATTTTTTTAATTAAAAGTGAAAAGTTCTTTTGGGATATTTTAAACTTCCATCTGAATTTATTGATATAAGAGTACAAAGGGTACTTTTGAAAAAATAACGCATTAGGCCAATGTTTTTCATCCAAGACAATAACAAAAGGGAGGTAACTGTAGGTTTTTTTAATATTAGAAGGGAGGTTTTTGTGAAAGTGAAACCTCAGGGAAGGTTTTTATATTTTACCCCTTATTAAATGGTGGAGTACCCAAGAGCCATCTAACCTTTTTTTCTTCTTTTTTTGGATCATAGGGATATCTTTTTTTTATCAGCAACAAAGAAAAAAAAAATTCATTAATTATGAGAGAAACATGATTACAACAAGAAGTTGTGAAAGGAACCAGCAATAGAAGCTTTCCCAAATCAGTACTACATTTGAGTCCAAAACATATGTGTTCTTATGTACCCCTTGCTTGGCTAAGCTATCCGCCAAGCCAAGCTATTAGCAGTCTTCCTCAGTCCTCACCCATTTCACTCGGATTAACATGTCCTGTGACAGCCATTTGAATTTTCTGGATCATAGGGATATCTGTCCTGTTCTTGAAGAAGTATAAGAATTTCAGCTCTCAAAGACTTGGCTTTTTGATAATGCTTCAATATGCGACATAATCATTTTTAGTAAACTTTCCTCATCTCACTACCTATTGATTTCAATCTAGTTTCCTATCAATGAAATCATTTGTAATTATTTACTAGTGAATTCTACATGCTTGCTCATGGAGTGCTTTATAACCTATTTTATTCATAGTTATGCTCTCCCTTTGTCTTTTTTTTCAATTCTGCTAAAAAAAGATATTTCATTGAAAATGTCTTCTACATTAGAGTTAACCACCAACAGAATGTGAAGCAAGGGTAGGAGTGCAAATTCTACAGGGATTTGGAAAGATGTAATAAATAAGAGAAATGATACTACATTAATTACATTATAGATGATTCGCAACAAATTAAAAAAAAAAAAAAAAAAAAAAAAAAAAACTCAACAACTATGTCTTAGAAACGGCTTCTACACTGTGTAAGTTGGTCCAAGGTTAAAGATGTCAAGATCTAGAGTAGATATAGTTAAAACTGTTATCTAATTGACACCTCTCTTACACAGAATTGCATCCATGGTATCATGCATATATCACCACAGAAATATCCATACAACTTCCTTTTCCCTGACAAGTAATGACCAGAGATGATAAAGTAGAGAAAAGAATCAAATAGGCAACTAATACCTGAATCCCTATCTGATTGTGAATCACCATCTTTATCATTTGACCCTGAAGAACGGGTGTCCCATCTTCCATGGCTTCCTCGAGAATAACTAGTAGAATCCCCTCTGGAAGGTGGGGAGGACCCATATTCACCACGCCTGAAACTTTGCAAAGGAAAGCTTCCAGGAATTCTTTGTCGCTCCAGTACACTATGAGGTGCATCCTCAAATTCGCTGTTTCGGAAGAAACACCAGATTAAGAGCAACACATTCCAAAATACTGAAGAACAATGATGCCAAGTACGAACAGCATGAACTGGAAAATAAGACTCGAGCTTAAGAGCTTAACAACTAACCACCATGGGGGGGAAGCAATTTTGTGTGAGGTGAAGTATAGCACCACATACCTTAAAATAGATGAGTCAAAACCACTGGGTAACTTTTTGCAAATATCCAACTCACTTAAAGATAACAAAAAATCTCTTGTATACGAAATTTTTGACATCCTGAACCCCATTATTAAAAGAAACAAGTTAATGCATGGATGAACCAAAAGATAGGCAAGAAAAAAAGGGTCACAAAAAAAAAAAAGAAAAAGACAGGAGGAAATTTCCTATACTTACTGAGATTTCTTTTCAATTTGAATTGGCTGTGGTGGTAAGGATTGATGTTCCCCCTCAGAGCTCATTCTAGAAAACTTGCAAATTTCCTATTTAGACGAAAAAATATCAGCCTACGTTTCCAAAAATAGAACAGAATTTGTCTTTGGAAAATTTCAGTAATGCAAGCCCATGTTCATTAAGCAATGTCTTGAAACTCAATTGTGAATGTCTTCATTATTTCAACCAACGCAGCATAGTCAGAGACTCAAACCCTCTAGCCCAAATACAGAAAAGCTTCAACCATTGTGCTCTCTTAAATGGCTCTGGCTCAGCAACCTAACCAAAATGCTCAGCTAAATGTACCCAATTTGGAGGAATGGATTGCTAGCTTGCGTTTACCAGTATACTGCGCCTATCTAGGTATCTTTTCATTGACCACCGGCCCGCTCAAGATGCGGCACATAAGAACCGCCACTAAAATATATTAGAAGGGGAAATAACTACGCCCTTGGCTTTAGAAACTAATATGAAGCTGTTTCTCCCACTATTGTAGAAGCATCTACAGTTGATACAAGGTTAAAGGAGAACTCATAATCGAGCAATATACCGCGTACCAAATTCCCCAGAAGCCGGTCCTTAAAACTAAATCTAAAGCTGGGAAGCAAATATAGAATCACTGGTTTGTTACCAACCGTCAAAAGAAGAGAAATCCAGTGCGAATCTCACATTCTCCACCGCGCAGAAAGAAAGAATATCATATAAAATTGCAAGAAGTCCCAATATAAGCCACTCCAAAATAAGCATCAAATTGCACAATTTCTATTGCTTCCGCTCTGATTCCTTAAACCCTTAAACCATGGAAGAACATTAATCAAAAATCAGGGAGGAGATGATCACCAACTACCTGAATCAAATAAAAAGATAGAGAGATACGTAAAGCAAATCATTCAAAAGTGTCCGATAAGTGGAAACTAGGGTTTCGATCTTCTTTTTATATAAACCTTTCGATCGGTCGCTAACAGCATAAAGGTGAGGGAAATAGAGGGAGAGAGACTGCTAAAAGGCCTTCCCCCGTCGCAGAGATTGCAGACACAAAACGAGGAAACGACGTTCTGCACCTTCGCATCAGTGAGACAAATATTAGTGAATAGAGAGTAAAAACGTAGAATTGTATGAAACTCGTAAATAAAATATGGATATTTTTTTCCAAAAATGGTTTATATTCTTTTTTATTTTTCCATTTACCTTCTTTTCGGTGCAACCTTACGTATTACGTTATTTAAAATTGAAAATATGTCAAAAAAAAAAAACAGAAAGGTGAAAAACGACAGAGAGGAACACAATTACACAAATAATATCTTTGGAATTCTAAAGTCTGAACGATGAATCGATGATACAAACGAATAGGGAAATAGACTATAATAGCCATCTACTATCTTCTAATGGGGTTCGCATCTGCCCCCCACATATTTGCCCCCAAAATACGTCCCACACAATCGGAACACGACGCGTTTCATGAAACACGCGCACTAGGTGAGACGCGTGCGAAGTCAAGGTGACGCCGTTTCCAGCATCCCCGTTAATGAAACATGCGCCTAAAGGGTTTCTTCTCCCTTTCTTCTCCGTTCACTTCGAACCGAAACCCTGAAACCCTTGTCGCCCCCATTCTTGTCTATCCACCCACCGGTCGAGTTCCGCCGGCCGACGACCATACCGGCAGGAGGTAAGTAGTCTGTAATGTAAGTTTTTCTCATTTCTTTTTTTTTTTTTGTTTTTTTCTCATTCGTTTTCTAATATTCACAGATCTGAACCTACCGGAGTGGGAGCCCCCTGATGCCGCTTTACACCACCTTCGGTGACCCACCGGTCGACGCCAACGACCATACCGGCAGGGGGTAAGTTTTCTCATTTCTTATCTTTTTTTTTTCCTCAGATGTGAAATCCGAGACTGTATAACATTCTCAGTTTGATATTATTGTGATTTTTGAATTGAATATGACAATTTAAACGAAGCATGTGGTTTTTGTTTCATTTTCTAACATTCTCAGTTTGATATTAATGTGATTTTTGAAATGAATATGACGATTTAAACGAAGCATCTGGTTTGATTATGGAAAAGAGCCAGAGCATATTCATGCCACCCATGAAGACCCATTCCTCTAAAACTTTTTCTTTATTTACTTGTTTATTCTTAAAAGGCACAAGTTTCAATATCTACAAAAGGTTCCTCCTTTCTTCCCTCAAGGCTCAAGCCCCTTGCTGCTCCTTTGCGCCTGGCCTGAGAGAACACTAACAGTAACAGGTGTGCACAATTCTACCAATTGGTTGCAGCATGAACTTGGGTCTAGGGTTAATTGTCCTGTGAGGTAGCCTAGACCACCATGGTCTTACCATTAGCTAATTTGGCTGGCAAGTACAAACACATGCATTTAGATGGTTGAACTCTGATGTCAACACTCTTGAGTCTGAATAAAGGTTCAACTGGCATTTCCTTAGAAAGTATTTTTGGAATTGGTATTTCCCTAATGGGATCCGTCAAACTGTAAGATCTTGATCCTCTCTGCTTCTATAGAGAAGATCAAGATTCAGTTGCCACCTGTTTAGCAAAGAGATCATCTCTGAGCTAATGGCGCTTCTCTGCCAGACTACTCCACATGCATGCCAAATGTTTGAAGCAGGTGCAAAGAGAGAGTTCTCAATCCACATGCATGCCAAATGTTTTGGAATATTTTGAGAATTTATATTTTTAAAAGTGAATTTTATTTTAAAACTTGACTCTTGTGTATATAAATGTAGGAATGAATTCTCAATCCACATCCGAAATTAGGTTTTATAAGTACCTGAAATATAATGCCAGATACTGCAAGTGTGGAAGAAAATGCATAATTCGAGTGTCAGATACACCTGCTAATCCTAAAAGATTGTTTTACACTTGCCCTAGAAAATTGGTAAGCAGTATTTTGATTTCATTGCGTGAAAGATGACGGGTCTAGTTATATTAGATGTATTGACTTGTGTCTAAATGTATGTAGGTAAATGATACCAATGAGGAAACTCGGAACTCCAATATGAAGTCTTGCAATTTTTTTGAATGGGCAGTTCCTATAAATACTTTAGATGAAGCCACGTCAACAAGAACAATGTAGTGCATCTGGAAAGTCGTATTGAAAAGCTAGAGAAATTAGTTGTTGAAGGGTTGGATGCTTTGAAGGCTTCTCAGCACTTATTTACCGAAGGATTAAAGGCTATGCAGATTTTGACAATAAGTTTTGAAATTGTGTTTATATTTGTCTTGTACATGTATAAGAACTAGTATTTAGGTGTCCTTAGTATTTAGGTACAGGTTCTTGCAATATTTTGAACTGTGTAATATTCCTCTGTAGGGGTAAGATTGAATATGTTGCAGATTGAATGGTCAAAGTGCCAACTGGGTACCTACCACTTTTGGTATCATGGGTTCGATGCACCTTACAAGTTCATAATGAAGATTCCTAAACCAGTATACTATGCATGAATGAAACTTTGATCATCGACTAAGGCTGTGAGAAAACCAAGGCTGTATTTTCAGAATGATCATGTTGAACTAGCATAGCACCAATCTCCATGAAGATATAGAGAATGAGCCTCACCTTTAGACCATGTTACTTTTCGTTCTAGATTAGTTGGGTATATGGTAACCGCAAATTCTGTTGATTTATTATGAATTGGGTACATGGTGATACACACCACCTAAATCATACGATCATTTATTTTGATAAAAGCATTGATCAAAATCATTTGGTGTTAGTAAGTTGCATAGAATTGAATATGGGTAATTGAGAACCATGTTTCTGGCACATCAAACTGGGCTTACATGATGCGACATGTCCATGGAGCTATTCTATTGTTAAAGGGTCAAAAGTGTTCCATCTCTGAAACTGAGATGCTAAGAAAATCAAAAGGTTAAGACTTGAGATAATTTTCGTCCATCTGATTTGAGAATTATATTTTGGAACTTTGATGATGGTTTATTATCCATGGACTTTATAGTGCAAGCAAAATTGATGCGATGAATATACAGAAAAATAAATAATCATAAAAAAGGCATATCGGCCGATATGTATTATATCAGGGTCATTAGAGTGCTTATGGTGATACACACTACGATCAACCCTATGCTGTAAGTCTGGTCTTCACTGATCTGTCGCCACGTCTAGAAATCCTTTGAACCATGTTGTCACTTCTCCCATCAGGTAAATCATCACCGTCTTCTCTTCCCTTCAACAGCTTCTTGCCCTTTTATCTTCATCTCTCTGAATAAGAATTTCTTGGTTTGAAATCTAATCTCTTTCTGCCATCTGCCTTCTGGTTCAAACTGAGAATGCTAGATACCGTTAGAAAATGAAACAAAAATAAATGTTAGAAAATGCGTCCAATGGAAATGAGAATGTTAGAAAATGGGTGGCGTGAATATGCTCTGGCTCTTTTCCATAATCAAACCACATGCTTTGTATAAATCGTCATATTCAATTAAAAAATCACATTAATATCTAATGAAGGAAGATTTGGCCCGACCTCTCTATTACGTGATACGTGGCAGAAACAACAGTTCGGCAAAAGGGGTCAAGCCTAGGCGGGAACAAGGGGACACGAGCGGACTGAACTCCTTACCGGGGGCCTGAACTCACCCTTTGTAACAGCTCGGGATATACCTCGCTGAACTGACCCACTTTGTAACAGCTCGGGATACACTCGCCGAACTGGCCAATTTTGTAACAGCTCGGGATACACTTCGCCGAACTGACCTTGTAACAACTCGGGATACACTTCGCCGAACTGACCTTGTAACAGCTCGGGATACACTTCGCCGAACTGACCCATCTTGTAACAGTTTGGCATACACATCGCCGAACTGACCCACCTTGTAACAGTTCGGGATACACCTCGCCGAACTGACCTGCCCTATAGATACCTCCGAGCTCAAGACTTCGCCTCGCTCAGCACTTCGCATCACCTTCTGGGCACCAAAACCAAACAAATCGTACCATGCCTGACACTAAGGAAGTTCGTGCCCGAGGGCGCCGCGCCTGACTGATTTGGGATCTGACGTTTGGCGGCAGCACTCTAAACGGCCACCTGCCACCGCCACTGACACCACAATCTCCAGTTAGAAAGACGGTTAGGCAGTGACGGTTCTGTCTCAGCAGAAAGGACGACGGCCGAATTGACAAGCACAAGGGTAATCATACCCGACCTGACAAGGGCCTCGGGACGAGTGCACGAAATGATTATAAGAGCCCCCTGCCCCCCGACAAACGAGGTATGCAAACTTTGCGCTATCTGGTATTACCTTGCTTTTGAAGGATTCTAACTTGAGCTTCGGAGCCTCTACACCGAGTTCCCCCCGGAGCTTCCCCATCTCTTCCATTTCAGGTTCCCTGCTACCCCGTTCAGAAGCAAGGCCGCGGACAGCTAAGACCGGCCGGATCGCGCTCCAACAATTGGCGCCGTCTGTGGGAAAGCTTCAAAAAGCCTCCCTCCAAACTTCCATAACCCCTTTTCTTCAAAAAACCCAACACTCATGGCCTCCTCCAGCAACACTGGACATGGCACGGAGACAAACGCCACCGGGGAACAGCTTCAAGTCCCCGTGGTGTGCGTTGGACAGTTCACCATCCCCCTTTCGGAGGATGGGATCCCCAGCTTGAACGCGCCACAAGCAGTGGCACCCGTAAACCCTCCTACCGCAAGCATCTCCTTTCCTCTCCCCATTGAGACAACCTTCACTGAATCGACTGTCGTCCCCCTGGCAGCCAACCAAAACCGGGCCCATCGAGCTCGGTAACACGGAGGCCAGCAACGCCAATACAAGGCCCGCTCAGCAGCGAAGTCGCCGGCGAAGTCGCCGAACCGCCACCCGTGCCTTGTCGGAATTCAGCGGCAAAGACACGAGCTCGGACGAGGTAGGGGCTGCCCCGATCCTCTCGGTTCCTTCCCCCCTTGCATCAGAACTCCTGGCGGTCCCCTTACCCAGAGACTTCAAGCTCCCACCTCTGGACAAGTACAACGGGTCCTTCGACCCCAACGACCACGTTGACGCCTTTCAGTCCCAAATGCACCTCGCCAGGGCCAGCGAATCGTGCATGTGCGTGGCCTTTACCACCACCCTTAGGGGGGTAGCCCGCACTTGGTACAGGAACCTGGCCCCTGGGTCGATAAAGTGTTGGGCCCAGTTCGTGCAGGTCTTCACCGCACACTTTGTCACCAGCCAACGGTGCCCCAGAACAGAGGAAAACATCTTCGGAGTAGTCCAAAGAGAAGGAGAATCCATCCGGGGCTACATCAAGCGATTCAACGAAGCATGCTTGCAGATACCGCGGTTGGACCCCGCAGTGCAGCTCGCGGCGGCCAAAAGAGGGGTGACGCACAAAGAATTCAAATGGCACATGGTGGCAAACCAGCCCGCAACCGTGGTCGAGTTCCTTAAGCTCGCGGATAAGTTCATGAGGACAGAGGAAGAAATCAACCAACGGACCGAAGGCGGGAACGAGAAAAGAAAGAGAGAAGGCGAGCTCTCCAAACCGGTGGACAGAAAAAACCTGACCCGGGAGCCGAAGCCGAACCAGTCGTTCCGAGCTTCCCTAGCAGTTCGGACGGACTACACGCCGTTAAACACAAGGCGGACAAAGATCTTAATGACGATCAAAGACACCCCGTACGTGAAGTGGCCACCTCGCCTAAAGGGAAATCTGAACGAGAGAAATAAGAATTTGTATTGTAGTTTCCATAGAGACCATGGTCATAGTACCGAGCAGTGTAATAACCTCCGGGACGAGATAGAGGGGCTCATCCGTTGCGGATACTTGAGAAACTTTGTACAGCACAACAATAATAACAATAAGGCAGTTCGGCAAGGGGAGCACGAAAAGGATGCCCCCGAGTCTAGCAACAGACCTGTCGAACCGTTGCAGAAACAGCCTCCAGAAGAGAGGCCGGTTCGGGGAACCATCCATGTAATAGTGGGAGGTTCGGTGGTAGCGGGGTGTACCTCGGCAGCAGCCCGGACTTCAGTTCGCGAAGCGGCCCTCGAAGAACGAAACCCCCCAAAGAGACCAAAGATCAAAGAGCCAATCTTCTTCACGGAGGACGACGCGCGAGGGGTCCACTACCCCCATGATGACGTGCTTGTCATTAAACTAAGGATCAGCGACTTCGAGGTCAGGCGCGTACTCGTAGATTCGGGCAGCTCAGCGGACATCCTCTTCAAATCAGCATTTGACCAACTGCAGTTACAGAAGAGCGAGCTAAAGCCCGCGAACACTCCCCTGGTGGGTTTCAGAAGAGAGGAAGTCAGGCCCCTCGGAAAAATAATCGTCCTTGTGGAAGTCGGCACATGACCTTGTGCAGTCAAACTCATCCATGATTTCTTGATAGTCGCGACCCCCTCCCCATACAATGCCATAATAGGGCGGCCGATCACGCATATCCTACGGGTGGCGGTCTCCACCTATTATTTGGCCATGAAGTTCCCTACGGACTTCGATGTAGGGGTAGCGCGGGGCGACCAGCTTGAGTCCCACAAGTGTTATGTCGCCGCCCTGAAGGGAAAAACCAAGGCGGTCGACGACCTCAAACTGGAGCGGCCTGCGGAGCAAGGCGAGGAACGAGCTTCGCCCACGGAGGAAACGGTCGCAATCCCGACTTCGGCTACGGACCCAGCTCGCACACTTCAGATCGGAGCTTCCATCGAGGATCCCCTACGAACCGAACTGGTGAGTTTTTAACTACAAAATTTAGATATTTTTGCCTGGTCCGCGGCTGACATGTCCGGCATTAGCCCCGGCCTAATAACTCACAAACTTAATACTGACCCTGTAGTCAGACCCGTTAGACAGAAGAAACTCAACTTAGCCCCAGAACGCTGGAGGGCGGTCGACGAGGAGGTCGAGAAGCTCCTCGCAGCAAACTTCATAAGGGAAGTCCATTACCCGAGCTGGGTGGCCAACCCAGTGTTGGTAAAAAAGGCAAGCGGCAAGTGGCGCATGTGCGTCGACTACACCGACCTGAACCGAGCTTGCCCGAAAGATTGCTTCCCCCTCCCCAGAATTGACCGCCTAATGGATGCGACCTCGGGAAACGAGTTGCTAAGCTTCCCGGACGCCTACTCGGGCTACAACCAAGTTAGGATGGACCCATCCGATGAGGAAAAAACCAGCTTCATAACCGAGTTCGGCCTGTATTGCTACAAGGTCATGCCCTTCGGACTAAAAAATGCCGGGGTGACTTTCCAAAGACTTGTAAATAGGCTATTTCAGCCCCTAATTGGCACGAAGATAGAGTGCTATGTAGACGACATGGTCGTCAAGACTCAGTTTTCACAAGAATTAATACAAGACTTAGACTCTGTCTTCCAAATCCTGTGTCAGTTTAGCATGAAATTGAACCCCAACAAATGTGTCTTCGGCGTCACCTCGGGCAAGTTCCTAGGATACATTGTCAATTGGCATGGTATTGAGGCCAACCCAGACAAAATAAAAGCCATTCTAGATATGAGACCACCTCGGAAAGTAAAAGAAGTTCAGAGGCTAAACGGCCGCATTGCCGCTCTAAGCCGCTTTATGTCCAAGTCAGCAGACCGCTGCCTACCTTTCTTCAAAGCAGTCAAAGGCAAAGGGTTCGATTGGACCCAGGACTGCCAGCTCGCGTTCGACGAGCTAAAAGGTTACCTCGCTAGCGTGCCAACCTTAGCCCGGCCCGAGGTGGGCGAGGTCTTAGAACTGTACCTCTCGGCAAGCGACGAGGTGGTCAGTTCGGTACTAATAAAAGAAACAGACCGAGTCCAGCGACCCATCTATTATGTTAGTAAAATTTTGCAGGGAGCAGAGGCAAGGTACCCGCAAATAGAAAAACTAGCATACGCCCTAGTGACAGCAGCTCGGAAACTCCGCCCTTACTTCCAGGCTCACACCGTCGTCGTCCTAACTAACAAACCTCTGAGACAAGTTTTACTCAAACCCGGGGTTTCCGGTCGACTGACGAAATGGGCCATCGAACTCAGCGAGTACGACCTCCAGTACAAACCAAGAACCGCTATTAAGGCCCAAGCTTTGGCAGATTTTATCGACGAGTGCACTTTCAGCCATGAAGCCCCACAGGTCGAGCCCGAGGTCCCCAATTCGGGTGAACCCGGAGATCCTGAGCCCATAGAGTCCGAACCCCATGAAGTAGCAGCCAGTGTGGCATCTCTCCTGGTTAGGCGAAGCGCTAACTGGGATGAGGAGCCCTGGATCCTTCACGTGGATGGTTCCTCGAACCGGCAAGGCAGCGGAGCTGGAATAGTCTTGTGCGGCCCGGGCAGCACAAAATTAGAATACGCACTACGCTTTGAGTTCGCGGCATCCAACAACGAGGCAGAGTACGAAGCACTGATCGTCGGGTTGGACCTAGCGTGAAAGGTAAAGGCAAAACACTTGGTCATCTGCAGCGATTCTCAGCTCATGGTCAACCAAGTTACAGGCGAGTACGAAGCACGCGAGCTCTCCATGATCGCATACTTAGCCAAAGTAAAAGAAGCCCTGCTCAACTTCCAGTCTCACTTCATCAGGCAAATCCCGATGTCAGAGAACACTGAGGCCGACGCCCTGTCCCGGTTAGCCAGTACAAGTCACAACAACATTAGAACTGTGTACATAGAGGACTTACCTCGGCCTAATATTCTTGGGGGGACAGAGGAGGTCGCTCCCGTCTTGGAGGCAGAGTCGAGCTGGATCGACCCACTCGCGAGCTTCTTGATAGATGGAACCCTCCCTGCAGAACGCAATGCGGCCAAGAGGGTGCAGCACCAGGCAGCCAAATACATCATAATAGACGAACGGTTATACCGACGGTCCTACACGCTCCCCTACTTGCGTTGCCTGCGACCTGCCGAAGCCGAGTTCGTATTCCGTGACACTCATGAAGGCCTGTGCGGCGGACACTTGGGGGGCAAAGCACTCGCCCAAAAAGCACTTCGACAAGGATACTACTGGCCAACGATGAAGGCAGAAGCTGTCGAGCTCGTCAGAAAATGCGATAAGTGTCAGAAGCACGCCAATATCCACCATCAACCTGCCTCCGATCTCAAATACCTCGCCAGCCCGTGGCCCTTTGCACAATGGGGCATCGACCTCCTAGGGCCATTCCCACTAGCAACAGGTGGAACAAAATTCCTAGTTGTTGTAGTAGATTACTTTACTAAGTGGATAGAAGCCGAACCTCTGGCAACTGTTACGGCTCGAAACATACAGAACTTCTTTTGGAAGAACATAGTATGTCGGTTCGGGTTACATCGAGTACTAATCTCCGACAACGGCAACAGTTCGAGGATATCAAGTTCCAAGAGTGGTGCCAGAACATAGGGATTCGGCAAAACTTCACGTCAGTCGCGCACCCGCAGGCAAACGGTCAGACGAAAGTAATGAATAGAGCCATCCTGCGCGGACTGAAAGCACGTCTAGATCGAGCTAAGGGATTGTGGGCCGAAGAGCTACCAAGTGTCTTATGGGCTCACCGAACTACCGAAAAAACCGCCGCGGGAGAAACCCCCTTCAACCTCACCTACGGCACTGAAGCATGATCCCAGCGGAAATCGAAATACCAACATTGCGATTAAAACATACGACGATCGGACGAACGGAGACGAGTTACGTACCAACCTTGACCTACTGGACGAGGTAAGGGACCTCGCGCACATCCGAACAGCGGCGTACCAGCAGCAGGTAGCTCACTACTACAATAGCAGAGTAAAGCAACGAAGCTTCCGAGTCGGCGACCTGATCCTTCGTAAGATTATGGTGCCCGAACCCGGCGTGGGCAAGATTGGACCTAACTGAGAAGGGCCCTATAAAGTAAAAAGAGTGCTCGAGGGGGCATACGAACTCGAAACCTTAGAAGGCAAACGAGTACCTCGAGCGTGGAACATCGTGAACTTAAGGCAATATTACCTATAAACCACCAAGCGAAGTGAACGAAATCAGGTCCTATGTGCCACGATGCAAGCAAAGAGGAACCTCGGCGTAAACAAGCAAAGAAGTCGAGCATATTATCAGCTCGGCAAAAAACCAGTTCGAAGCAAAACAGACCGCGGAAGTATAATAACCCAGACAAAGTGGCATAGACAAAGAATCAGTTCGGGGAAGAAGAACACTTGGAAAAAAAGACATATATTCCATTGCAAGAAACAGTACATTGGCCATCAGAAAGGACTTACAAAATATATATATATATATATATATATATATATATATATTACATGCCCGGAGCCACTTCTTCGCCATCAGAAGGCACTTCAACAACACCCGAAGGCCCTGCCTCTCCTTTAGAGTCCGGCTCGCCATCGGCAGCATTGGCCATCTCCTGAGTTATACGCGAAGTGGATATGGCACTTACGTCGAGGTCGGGGTACGTATTCCGGATCATCCACCGGCTTAACTTGAACCCCCTCCTGTAAGAATCCACCATCAGATCGTCAAAACGCAAAGAGGCAATGTAGTCCTCAACTGCCTTCTTCTTGGCGTCCTCAATGCCTTGGGAAAAAATCTGTGTTCTCTCCCTGATGTCCTCCTGAAGATATTCGACTTGATGCTGCAAATCCAACTTCAAGTCCGCCATATGCTTGACAACTACCCCCATGGCCTCGGCGTCACGCTAAGACCTCGCCTGCCTGGCCATCGCGACGTGAGCAGCTTCTTCAGCAGCATGAGCGGCAGCCTCAGTAGCTCGCGCCTGTCGCGAGCTCCTCTCCACTTGGGTCGCCAAGGCATGAATTGAAGAATTCACCTACCAAAAGAAACAAGTGAGCAAATAACAGAAGAAGCAACAGAATAAAAAATGAAGACGGAATCTAACTTACCACCATGGCATGTGTTACGGCGTGGCAAGCAACCTGATTCAAGGGAAGATCGGTCCACGCCGCGACCTCCTCAGGGAAAGTAGCGTCCCTACTCTTCTGAAGATCATAGTTCAACGTCAACACGCTCCTAAACTCCCCTTGAGCTCCCGAGCCCGAGGGCCCAGTCCGCGTATGAGCGGACCCGGAGTGAGCATGAGCACTTGAGTATGCAAGAGCGCCCGTATGAGTGGTCTCAGCGTAAGGCACCCCGGCAGTTTCGTGCATCGGTGGAGTCACTTCGGGCTCCCTGGGCAGATCCTCCGGCGTATGGTCTGGAACTTGGGGCTCCTCATCCAGGGACAGCTCGGTACGAGTTCGCTTGGCGACACGCTTCCTTCTCTTCATACCTTGGAACAAACGCCCCCCACGAGTTCTCTCTGCGTCCATTACACCTGCAGAAACGAGTTCGACATCAGAAAAAACGAAAAGAACAGAGCAAGCAAGAAAACCGCATAGCTAGAAACCTACCTGAACTCAGGCCAGCTGCAATAAGCTTGGCCTCCGTTAAGTAGTGGTGGCACTTTAAACCTTGCAGTGCCCATTGCCGGAGGCCCTTCACTGTCTCTTTATCGAGAGTCACGCCTAAATCGGGAGCGGTCTCACCCCACCCGGTCTGAAAGGGCCATCCTTGTGCACTTCGCACGCCGAAGTAGTCTCTATTCCACGTCGGGACCTTATTAGGAAGATCGTGCAGAAGCTTAAAACCCTGGCGAGGAGAAAGGTAATATGCCCGTCTCCCCCCAGGAAGAGAACCCGCCTATCTCTTGAGCATCAAGATGGAGGAGAATATCTCTAAGTCTAAGGGGAAGTTCTGCTCGCAAAAAAGAGAAACCGTCCCCACCAGGTTTCGAATAGAGTTCGGATGAAGTTGGCCAATGGTGACACCGAAGTGGTTTATGACTTCGACGAGAAGAGGATGGAAAGGAAGTCGCAACCCCGCAGCGAGCAGCTCCCGAAAAATCACGAACTCGTCAGGATCGTGTTCCCAAGGAAAGCTACCCGAAGGAATAAAATATGTATACCCCCCAAGAAGGTTGTAAGACATAAGTATGGATTGAAGCCCCTCAGGCGTCATGGTCGAAGGACCATCTAGCATCCGACCTCAGCGGGAGGTAGACGCCAAACTGCCCGAAGCAACTCGGCCTATTGGTTCATAGTCCTCAAGCTCCACCTTAGGATTACTGAGGCAGTTGGGGGACACGGCTCGGTTGGTGGAACCTACGTCGGCCCTACTCGAAGAATCATCTGAGCTATCAAAGCTAGACATTGGGGAAAAAAATGGATTCAGGAAAGTACTCACCGGAAAGTTTGAAGAACAAGCCAAAGAACCGTGAAGGCTATATAACCAGCCTTGACGCGAGCTGGAAAAGACTTGGACGCGAGCTGAAAGGTTGGACGCGAGCTCAGTAGACAAACCGCAGAAGTGACAAACCGACTGGGGTCCCCCAATATTTATAGCTACAGTAACCAAGAATCGACCGTGCAGATCGAAGACGATCCGACGGCCTACGTTCATACTAACCGCACGACCCTTAAGGTTGAGACGTGATTGGCGCACGTCTTCCGAAAAAAATGAAACGTCAGCGCACATCTTTTCGAAACCGACGTCGCTTCGACACGCGTCTTTTCGAAACTGATGCGCCGCATGTCTCCCTGACAGTCGCCTGCGCACGTACAGCAGTGGCGCACCTTTTTGAAATGACCCGCCGTCACATCTCAGCGGCGCGAATTTGTTTGAAATTTAAAACGTGCGCTGTCACAACCACCAGCATTCTTAAGCACGTTTCCAGCCTTCTCGAAAACCGAAAGAACCCTAGCAAAAGCAACTCGCGCAGTGAACATTCGAAGGACGGGACAAATCCACCTGCTACCTCACGAAACTCCCCGCACCATGGCAAGACCCCCGGCGCAAGGAGTGGGGGGCAATTGATGAAGGAAGATTTGGCCCGACCTCTCTATTACGTGACACGTGGCATAAACAACAGCTCGGCAAAAGGGGCCAAGCCTAGGCGGGAACAAGGGGACACGAGCGGACTGAACTCCCTACCGGGGGCCCGAACTCACCCTTTGTAACAGCTCGGGATATACCTCGCCGAACTGACCCACTTTGTAACATCTCGGGATACACTCGCCGAACTGGCCAATTTTGTAACAGCTCGGGATACACTTCGCCGAACTGACTTTGTAACAGCTCGGGATACACTTCGCCGAACTGACCTTGTAACAGCTCGGGATACACTTCGTCGAACTGACCCACCTTGTAACAGTTCGGCATACACATCGCCGAACTGACCCACCTTATAACAGTTCGGGATACACCTCGCCGAACTGACCTGCCCTATAGATACCTCCGAGCTCAAGACTTCGCCTCGCTCAGCACTTCGCATCACCTTCTGGGCACCAAAACCAAACAAATCGTACTATGCCTAACACTAAGGAAGTCCATGCCCGAGGACGCCGCGCCTGACTGACTTGGGATCTGACGTTTGGCGGCAGCACTCTAAACGGCCACCTGCCACCGCCACTGACACCACCATCTCCAGTTAGAAAGACGGTTAGGCAGTGACGGTTCTGTCTCAGCAGAAAGGACGACGGCCGAATTGACAAACACAAGGGTAATCATACCCAACCTGACAAGGGCCTCGGGACGAGTGCACGAAATGATTATAAGAGCCCCCTGCCCCCCGACAAACGAGGTATGCAAACTTTGCGCTATCTGGTATTACCTTGCTTCTGAAGGATTCTAACTTGAGCTTCGGAGCCTCTACACCGGGTTCCCCCCCGGAGCTTCCCCATCTCCTCCATTTCAGGTTCCCTGTTACCCCGTTCAGAAGCAGGGCCGCGAACAGCTAAGACCGGCCGGATCGCGTTCCATCAATATCAAATTGAGAATGTTAGAAAATGAAACAAAAACCACATGCTTCGTTTAAATCGTCATATTCAATTCAAAAATCACATTAATATCAAAATGAGAATGTTATACAGTCTCGGATTTCAGATCTGAGAAAAAAGAAAAGATCGGAAATGAGAAAACTTACCTCCTGCCGGTATGGTCGTCGGCGTCGACCGGTGGGTCACCGAAGGGGGGGTAAAGCGGCGTCAGGGGGCTCCCACTCCGGTAGGTTCAGATCTGTGAATATTAGAAAACGAATGAGAAAAAAACAAATAAAAAAAAGAATGAGAAAAACTTACATTACAGACTACTTACCTCCTGCCGGTATGGTCGTCGGCCGGCGGAACTCGACCGGTGGGTGGATGGAGTAGAATGGGGGCGCCAAGGGTTTCAGGGTTTCGGTTCGAAGTGAATGGAGAAGAAAGGGAGAAGAAACCTTTTGGGCGCATGTTTCATTAACGGGGATGCTGGAAACGGCGTCAACTTGACTTCGCACACGTCTCACCTAGTGCACGTGTTTCATGACACGCGTCGTGTTCCGATTGTGAGGAACGTATTTGGGGGGCAGATGCGAACCCCTGGTGTGGAGTTGGAATTTTTGGTCCTTTTGGACAAATGACCCAAAGATATCAGATTCGCGCCCCACAAGAGCCCCAGATGCACATCTCAGCGTGCACTGGGACTTGGGAGCATCTCTCGTACTTGTCGGGGCCCAATACAATGGTGAGAGGTGCCGTGGGGCGAACTCCAACCCAAAAGCCCCCAACTCCAACTATCATGGTATTAGTGTAGGGTTTCCACCACGTGGACGCTGATAGAGTAAATCCAGATCGTCCGATTAATCTTTGTCAGCTTTCCGCTTTCTGCTTTTTTTTTTATTTGTATTTATTTATTCATTAATCTTCTCTACTCTTTCCCTTTTTAACAGAAGACAAAGAAACTATTTTATCTCCATGTCCTTAGGCTGCAACTATAATGCAATTTCATCATACAATATTTTCTCTCAATTTTAATTTTTATATGAATCAGTTTTAAGTATTTCAGTTGATGAAATTAGTTTGTAAATTTATCATGAAAAAAAAGGAAGGTTTGTAGTTGTGAAGATTTCAATAATAAATTAGCTAATGGCCCATATCTACTACATGAATACTTATTTTATTCCAAGCCAACTATTGAAGTGGTAAGCTTTGAAGTTCGAACCATTTCAGCTGAGTTGTTTTATTTGATTTATAAAACCAGATTAGGTCTATTTTGTAATTAAATAATTCGCCTAATATAGTAAAATGAGACATTGAGACAACGAGACCAATACTAGTATAATCGGGTGTTTTTCTTTTATTTGAGTTACATACCTAAATTATAATTGGTTTTGATGGAGCGCAATTCGGCCGGTCTTAGCTGTCAATGATTTTACCTCTGATTGGAGTAACGGAGAGCCTGAAACGAAGAAGGTGAGGGAACTCCGATAAGGCAGGCTAGTTCGGCGAGGTGTGTTCCGAACTGTCATAGGGCAAACCAGTTCGGGTTTGACTTGGGGCCCAAGGGAGAGTTCGGGTTCCCGGTAGTGAGTTCAGGCTGCTAGTAGGGAGTTCAGACCGTTGGTTCCTCCCTTTAGTGCTCACGCCTTAGGCGTGCTGTTGTGCCGAGCTGTTGCCTTTGCCACATGTTGCGTGATCACGAGGTCGGGCAAAATCTTCCTTCATCAATTGCCCCCCACTCCTCATGCTAAGGGTCCTGCCCTGGTGTGGGGAGTTTCACGAGGTGGTAGGTGGATTTGTCCCGAACTTTGGATCTTGATAGCACAAGGTGCGTTTTCAGGGTTCTTCGGTTTTCTCGAGTGTCCCAAAAGGCGGGAGGCGCGCCTACCTGCTTATAAATGCTGACAGACGTGGCAGCGCGCGCTTGTTTCAAATTTCAAAAAAGCGTGCCACTGGGAGATGTGACAATGAGTCTTTTGATTTTGAAAAAGCACGTCGCCGCTGCTTGAAAGACGAGGAGACGTGCGCTGGCAGTTGTCAGTTACAGAAAGACGTGCACGGTGCATCGTTAGTTTTAGAAAGATGTGCACTGGCGCATCATCGGTTTCAGAAAGACATGCGCCAATCACGTCTCAGTCTCAGGGGACGTGTGGTCAGCACGAATGCGGGCCGTCAGATTGGCTCTGATCTGCACTGTTGATTCTCTGTTACTGTGGGTATAAATAGTAGGGGACCCCAGTCGATTTGTCACTTCTGCATTTTGCTTCTTAAGCTTGCATCCAACTTTTCAGCTCGCGTCTAGGCCTTTTAGTTCGCGTCTAGGCTTGTTATTTCGCCTTCAAGGTTTTTGCTTGTTCCAGTTTCTGAAGCCTTCAAAACTTTCTTCCGGTGAGTACTTTCCTGAATCCACATTTTCTCCTCGATGTCTAGCTTGGATAGCTTAGACGATTCTTAAAGTAGGTCTGATGTAAGTTCTACGAACCGAGTCGCATCCCCCGATGGCCTTAGTGATCTTGAGGTGGAACTTGAGGACGACTTTGAACCCATAGGCCAAGCCGTTTCAGGCAATTTGGCGTCTACCTCTCATCGAGGTCGGATGCTAGATAGGTTTCGTCCTTCGACCATGACGCCTGAGGGGCTCCAACTCTTGTTATCTCTTACAATTTGCCTGGGGGGTACGCCTATTTCATTCCGTGGGTAGCTTTCCTTGGGAACACGGTCATGATGAGATCGTGATTTTTCGGGAGCACCTCACTATGGGGCTACGATTGCCTTTCCACCCCTTTCTCGTCGAGGTCATAAACCACTTCGGTGTTACCATTGGCCAGCTTCATCCGAACTCTATTCAGAACTTGGTGGGGACAGTCTCCCTTTTTTGCGAACAGGGCTTCCCTTTAGACTTGGAGATATTCTCCTCCATTTTAATGCTCAAGAAACAAGCGGATTCTCTTCCTGGGGGTAGGCTTGCGTATTACCTATATCCTCGCCCAGGTTTTAAGCTCTTGCAAGAACTTCCCAACAAGGTCCCAGCGTGGAAGTAGGACTACTTTGGGGTGCGAAGTGCACAAGGGTGGCCTTTTCAGACTGGGTGGGGGGAGGCCGCACCTGATTCTGGTGTCACTCTCAATAAAGAGACGGTGAAGGGCATTTGACAATGGGCATGGCTACGGCTGAAATGTCATCAGTACCTAACGGAGGCCGAGATTATTGTAGCCGGCCTGAGTTCGGGTAGGTTCCTTGCTTAGAGGTTTCTTGTTTTGCTTCGTTTATTTCATTTTTTCTGATGCTGAGCTTTTTTTTTTTTTTTTTGCAGGTGTGATGGACTCAGAGAGGACTCTTGGGGGGCGCCTGTTCCAAGGCATGAAGAGGAGGAAACGGGTCGCCAAGCGAACTTGTACCGAGCTGCCCTAGGATGAGGAGCCTCAAGTTCCAAACCAAACGTCGGAGGATCCGCCCAGGGAGCTCGAGGTGGCTCCTTCAATGCAGGAAGCGGTAGGGGCCCATTATGCCGAGACCACTCACACGGGTGCTCCCACCTACTCTAGTGCTCTTGCTTACTCTGGGTCCGCTCATACGCGAGCTGGGCCCTCGGGCTCGGGAGCTCAAGGGGAGTTTAGGAGCGTGTTGTTGCCGAACTATGCTCTTCAGAAGAGTAGGGAGGCCACTTTCCCCGAGGAGATCGCGGCGTGGACCGATTTTCCCTTGAACCAGATCGCCTGTCGTGCCGTAACTCATGCTATGGTGGTGAGTCAAATTTCTTGTCGGTCCTCTTTGTTTTTATACTTCTTTCTGTTGTTCATCACTTGTTCCTTTTGGTAGGTGAATTCTTCTATTCACGCCTTAGCGGCCCAGGTGGAGAGGAGCTCGAGGCAAGTGCGAGCCACCGAAGAGGTTTTTCGTGCCACCGAGGCGAATACACGAGCTGCTGTGGCGGCCGCTCATGCTGTCGAAGAGGCTGCTCACGTTACTATGGCCAGGCAGGCGAGGTCTCAGAGGGATTCCGAGGCCATGGGGGTGGTCGTGAAGCATATGGCAGACCTGAGGTTGGACCTACAGCATCAGGTCGAATACATTCAGGAGGACATAAGGGAGAAAACGCAAATCTTTTCCCAAAGCATCGAAGATGCTAAGAAGAAGGCTGTTGATGACTATATCGCCTCGCCGCGCTTTGACGACCTGATGGTAGATTCTTATAGAAGGGAATACAAACTGAGTTGGTGGATGATCCGGAACACGTACCCCGATCTCGATATTAGTGCTATATCCACTTCGCATATAACTTAGGAGATGGCCAACGCTGTTGATGGCGAGCCGGATTCCGAGGGCAAGGCAAGACCTTCGGGTGTCGTTGAAGTGCCTTTTGATGAGGAAGAAGTAGCTCCGGGCTTGTAATTTTTTTTATAGATGTACTCTTCCTTTTCTTGCAATGGAATAGACAATCTTTTTGGTCAAGTGTTGTTCTTTTTCCCGAACTGATGTTTTGTCGAACTGATAATATGCCCGATCTGTTTCTTGCCCGGGTTATTGCACTCACGCGACCTATTTCAGTGTTTAATACTGTCTCTGCTTCGCTTTAGTCTTTTAACTGATATTTTGCCAAACTGATAATATGCCCGACTTTTCTTTGCTTGCCTATGCCGAGGTTTCTCTTATTAGCTTGGCATCCTAGCCCTTAGGCTCTTGTAGTGATTTCGTCCATTTCATTTGGCGGTCTATAGGTAGTATCGCCTTAAGTTAACAGTGTTCCACGCTCGGGGTACTTGTTTGCCTTCTAAGGTTTCGAGCTCGTATGCCCCCCGAGCGCTCTCTTTACTCTATAGGGCCCTTCCCAATTTGGTCAAAGTTTGCCTACGCCGGGTTTGGGCACCATAATCTTACGAAGAACCAGGTCGCCAGCTCGGAAGCTTCGCTTCTTTACTCTAGCGTTGTAGTATCGAGCTACCTGCTACTGATAGGCCGCTGTTCGGATGTGCGCGAGGTCTCTTACCTCGTCCAGAAGGTCGAGGTTGGTACGTAATTCGTCTCAGTTTATCTGATCGTCATATGTTTCTAGTTGCAGTGTAGGTACTTCGATTTCCGCTGGGATTACCGCTTCAGTGCCGTAGGTGAGGTTGAAGGGGGTCTCTCCCATGGTTGTTTTTTCTGTAGTTCGGTGAGTCCATAAAACACTTGGTAGCTCGTCCGCCCATAACCCTTTAGCTCGGTCTAGACGTGCTTTCAGTCTACGCAGGATGGCTCTGTTCATTACTTCTGTCTGACCGTTTGCCTGCGGGTGCGCGACTGATGTGAAGTTCTGACGAATTCCCATATTCTGGCACCATTCTTGGAACTTGATATCCTCAAACTGCTTGTCGTTGTCGGAGATCAGTACCCGGGGTAGCTCGAAGTGACATACTATATTCTTCCAAAAGAAGTTCTATATGTTTCAGGCTGTAACTGTTGCCAAAGGTTCAACTTCTATCCACTTTGTGAAGTAATCTACTACCACTACTAAGAACTTTCTCCCACTTGTTGCTGGTGGGAATGGCCCCAGGAGGTTGATGCCCCATTGCGTAAAGGGCCATGGGCTGGTGAGGTATTTGAGGTCGGAAGCCGGCTGATGGTGGATATTGGGGTGCTTCTGACACTTGTCGCATTTTCTGTCGAGCTCGATGGCTTCTGCCTTCATCGTTGGTCAGTAGTATCCTTGTCGAAGTGCCTTTTGGGCGAGTGCTCTGCCCCCCCAGGTGTCCGTCACATAGACCTTCATGAGTGTCGCGGAGTACAAGCTCGGCTTCGATAGGTCGCAGGCAATGCAAGTAGGGGAGCGCGTAGGACTGTTAGTATAACCGTTCATCTATTATGACGTATTTGGCTGCCTGACGCTGCACCCTCTTGGCTGTATTGCGGTCAGCAGGGAGGGTTCCATCTAGCAAGAAGCTCGCGAGTGGGTCAATCCAGCTCGTCTCTCCTTTAAGGACAGGAGCGACCTCCTCTACCCCACCGGGAATGCTAGGCCGAGGTAAATCCTCTATGTACATGGTTCTCATGGTGTTGTGACTCGTGCTGGCTAACCGGGACAGAGCGTCAGCCTCAGTGTTCTCTGACCTCGGGATTTGCCTGATGAAGTGTGACCAGAAGTTGAATAGGGCCTCTTTTACTTTTGCTAAGTATGCGATCATGGAGAGCTTGCGTGCTTCGTACTCACCCGTAATCTGGTTGACCACGAACTGGGAATCGCTGCAGATGACTATGTGCTTTGCTCTTACCTTTTGAGCTAGGTTCAGCCCGGCTATCAGTGCCACGTACTCTGTCTCGTTGTTGGAAGCCGCAAACTTAAAGCGTAGTGCATATTTCAATTTTGTGCCACCCGGGCCGCATAAGACTATTCTAGCCCCACTGCCCTGCTGGTTCGAGGAGCCATCTACATGAAGGATCCAGGGCTGCTCATCCCTGTTCGCGCTCAGCCTAACCAAGAGAGATGCCACACTGGTTGCTACTTCACGGGGTTCAGACTCCATGGGCTTGGGAGCTCCGAGTTCACCCGAACTGGGGATCTCGGGCTCAAACTGCTCAGGGGCTTCGAGGCTGAATGTGCACTCGGCGATAAAATCTGCTAAGGCTTGGGCCTTAATGGTAGTCCGTGGTTTGTACTGGAGGTCATACTCGCTGAGCTTGATGGCCCACTTCGTCAGCCGACCGGAAACCTCAGGCTTGAGCAAGACTTGTCTCAGAGGTTTGTCAGTCAAGACGACGACGGTGTGAGCCTGGAAATACAGGCGGAGTTTTTGAGCTGAAATCACCAATGCGTACGCTAGTTTTTCTATCTGCGGGTATCTCGTCTCTGCTCCCTACAGAATTTTACTAACATAATAGACAGGCCGTTGGACCCGATCTATTTCCTTTATTAGTACCGAACTGACCACCTCGTCGCTCGCCGAGAGGTATAGTTCTAAGGCCTCGCCCTACTCAGGTCTGGCTAAGGTTGGCATAGTGGCGAGGTAGGTCTTTAGCTCGTCGAACGCGAGCTGGCAATCTCGGGTTCATTCAAACCCTTTGCCTTTGATTGCCTTAAAGAAAGGCAGACAACGGTCTGCCGATTTGGACATGAAGCGGCTCAAAGCGGCTATGCGGCCGTTTAGCCTCTGAACCTCTTTTACTTTTCGGGGTGGTCTCATATCTAGGATGTCCTTTATCTTGTCTGGGTTGGCCTAAATACTGCGCCGGTTGACAATGTACCCTAGAAACTTACCCGAGGTGACACCGAAGACACACTTGTTTGGGTTCAGTCTCATTCTATATTGGCACAGAATTTGGAAGACAGAATCTAAGTCTTTTATTAATTCATGTGAGAATAATGTTTTGACGACCATGTCATCTACATAACATTCTAATTTCGTGCCAATTAAGGGCCGAAAAATCTTATTTACAAGTCTTTGGAAGGTCGCCCCAGCATTCTTTAGTCTGAAGGGCATGACCTTGTAATAGTACAGCCCGGACTCGGTTATGAAGCTGGTTTTTTCCTCGTCGGACTGGTTCATCTTGATTTGGTTGTAGCCTGAGTAGGCATCCAGGAAGCTTAGCAGCTCATGTCCCAAGGTCACGTCCACTAGGCGGTCAATTCCGGGCAGGGGGAAGCAGTCTTTTGGGCAAGCTCAGTTCAGGTCGGTGTAGTCGACGCACAGCACCACTTGCCGTTTGCTTTTTTCACCAGCATTGGGTTGGCTACCCAGCTCGGGTAATGAACTTCCCTTATGAAGTCTGCTGCGAGGAGCTTTTCGACTTCTTCGTCGACCGCCCTCCAGCGCTCCGGGGCTAAGTTGCGTTTCTTCTGTCTAATGGGTCTGACTACAGGGTCAGTGTTAAGTTTGTAAGGCTAGTGTCAATACCGGGCATATCCGCCGCGGACCATGCAAAAATATCTAAATTTTGAAGTAAGAAACTCACCAGTTTAGTTCGTAGAGGCTCCTTGATGGAAGCACCGATCTGTAGCGTTCGTGTTGGATCTGTAGCCGAGGTCGGGATCGCGATCGTTTCCTCAATGGGCGAAGCTCGTTCCTCGCCCGACTCCGTAGGCCGCTCCAATTTGAGGTCGTCGGCTGCCTTGGTTTTTCCCTTTAGGGCGGCGACATAACATTTGCGGGACTCAAGCTAGTCGCCCCGCGCTACCCCCACACTGAAGTTCGTGGGGAACTTCATTGCCAGATAGTAGGTGGAGACCACTGCCCACAGAATATGCGTAATTGGCCTCCCTATTATGGCATTGTATGCAGAGGGGGTCGCGACCACCAGGAAATCATGGTTGAGTCTTATCGCACAAGGCCATGTGCCGATTTCCACAGGTACTGTTATCTTCCCCAGGGGCCTGACTTCCTCTCCACTGAAGCCCACCAGAGGAGTGTGCGCGGGCTTCAACTCGCTTCTCTGCAACTGTAGTTGGTCGAACGCCGATTTGAAGAGGATGTCCGCCGAACTGCCTGAGTCCACAAGTATGCGCCGGACTTCGAAGTCAATGATCCTTAGTTTTATGACGAGTGCGTCATCATGGGGATAGTGAACACCTCGCGCATCATCTTCTTTGAAAAAGATCGGTTCTTCCATCTTTGGCCTCTTTGGAGGGTTCTGCTCTTCTCACGCCGCCTCGTGAACTGACGTTCGTGCTGCTGCCGAAGTGCAACCTGCTACCACCGAACCACCCACTATCACGTGGATGGTTCCCCAAACTGGCCTCTCTTCTAGAGGAGGTCGCTACAAGGCTTCGGTCAGTTTGCTGTTGGACACGGGGGCATCCTTTCCGTGCTCCCCTTGCCGACCTACTTTATTATTATTGTCATTATGTACAAAATTTCTCAAGTATCCGCGACGGATGAGTCCCTCTATCTCGTCCTGGAGATTGTTACATTGTTCGGTACTATGACTGTGATCTTTATGAAAACTACAGTATAGATTTTTATTTCTCTCATTTGGATTACTCTTTAGGCAAGGTGGCCACTTTATGTAGGGGGTGTCCTTGATCGTCATCAAGATCTCACTCCGCCTTGTATTCAACGGCGTGTAATCCGTCCGAACTGCTAAGTGAGTTTGGGACGGCTGGCTTGGCTTCGCCTCTCGGGCCTGGCTTCTTCTGTCGTCCGAGTTGGAGGGCTCGCCTTCTCTTTTTCTTTTCTCGACCCTGCCTTCGGTTCTTTGGTTGATTTCTTCCTCTATTCTCATGAACTTGTCCGCGAGCTTCAGGAAATCGGCCACGGTTGCTGGCTGGCTGGCCACCATGTGCCATTTGAACTCTTTGTGTGTTACCCCTCTTTTGGTCGTCGCGAGCTCTACCGCGGGGTCTAATCGCGGTATCTACAAGCATGCTTCATTGAACCGCTTGATATAGCTCCAGATGGATTCTCCTTCCCTCTGGATTACCTCGAAGATACTTTCCTTGGTTTTGGGGCACCGCTTGTTGGTAACAAAGTATGCGGTGAAGATCTGCATGAACTGGGCCCAGCTTCTTATTAACCCGGGAGCTAGGTTCCGGTATCAGGTGCAGGCCACCCCCTTGGAGGTGGTGGTGAAGGTTACGCACATGCATGACTCACTGGCCCTAGCGATGTGCATTTGTGACTGGAATGCGTCGACGTGGTCATTGGGGTCAAAGGACCCATCATACTTGTCCAGAGATGGAAGTTTGAAGTCTCTAGGCATGGGGACTACTAGAAGTTCTGATGAAAGGGGGGAAGGAACTAAGACAATTGTGACGGTTTTTACCTCATCCGAGCTCGTCTCTTTCTTGCCTCTGATCTCGGGTAGGACACGGGTAGCAGTTCAGCGACTTCGCCAGTGCCTTCTTTGAGCGGGCTTGGTGCTGGTGCTGCTGGCCTCTATGTTGCTGAGCTCGATGGGCCCGGAATGTTGGTCTACTGCTAGGGTGCTGAACCGGTTCTCCGTGAGTGGGAACTCGGGCTTGGAACGCCGAAGTGACTTTGTGGGCGAGGTTCCTGACCCACCTACGAGCTGCGAGGCAGGGGGTAATTTTTCTTTGCTTTCAGCTTGGGGATGGGGCCTGGCTATTAGGAGGGTTTGGGAGTTAGGAAGCTTCTCCTCGGTGAGGGCACCCACCTTGAGGGGAGGCCTTAACCGGCTTCAAAATAGGGTGTCAGGAGAGAAGCAGTGACTGGTTTAGGGGTAGCTGAGGGAACTACTACTGATAATGGTGTTGGGAGAGGTGGTGTAGTACCTGGTGTTGCTGGAGTTGGTGCTGCTGGAATTGTTGCATTTGGGCTTGCATTGCCCGCATGCATTGCATTAGGTCGTCCAGCTGGTTCTGGCGGGTCACCAGTGGGACAGCAGTTGGTTCAGCGAAGTTTGTTTCAATAGAGAGTGGAAGAGGGGTGTTCAAGGCAGGAAGGTTCAGGGGCGCCACTACTTGTGGTGCATTCAGGCTGGGGATCCCATCCACTTAAAGAGGGATGGTGAATTGTCCGATGCACACCACGGGAACTTGGGGTTGTTCCCCGGTGGTGTTCATTTCTGTGCCACGTCTGGCATTGTTGGAAGAAGCCATGGGTGTTGGAGTTTTTTGGAAGAAGAATAGGTAAGAGAGGTAAGAGAGATTTAGAGGGAGGCTTTTGGAAGCTTTCCCACAGACGGTGCCAATTGATGGAGCGCAATCCGACCGGCCTTAGCTGTCAACGATTTTGCCTCTGACTGGAGCAACGGAGAGCTTGAAGCGGAGAAGATGAGGGAACTCTGGGGGAACTCGGTGAAATAACTCCAAAGCTCAAGTTAGTATTCTCTCAAAGGCAAAGTAAAGACCAGATGACGCAAAGTTCACATACTTTATTGTTGGGGGTAAGGGGCCTTTTATAACCACTTCGCGCACTCATTCCGAGGCCTCTGTCAGGTCGGGTATGATTATCTCTATTTCTGCCAGTTCGGGTGTCATCATTTCTACTGGGACAGAACTGCCACTGCTCTTTGTTGGAGCCATCTCTGTAACTGGAGATGGTGGTGTCAGGTGGCGGTGGCAGGTGGCCGTTTGAAGTGCGGCCGTCAAGCGTCAGATCCCGAGTCAGTTAGGTGCGCCACCCCTAGGTATGAGCTTCCTCGGTGTTAGGCATGGTACGATTTGTTCAGTTTGGCGTCCTAGAGGCGAAGTGCTGGAGTGGTGAGCGAGGTGAAGTCTTGAGTTCGGAGGTATGTTTTGTATTGCCATAGTGTAGGCCAGTTCGGTGAGGTGAGTCTTGAACTGCTATAAGGCAGGCTAGTTCGGTGAGGTGTGTCCTGAACTGCTATAAGGCAGGCCAGTTCGGTGAGGTGTCCCGAACTGTTCTAAGGCGGGCCAGTTCGGTGAGGTGAGCCCCGAACTGCTACAAGGCAGGCCAGTTCGGTGAGGTGTCCCGAACTATTCTAAGGCGGGCTAGTTCGGTGAGGTGTCCCGAACTGCTATAAGGCAAGCTAGTTCGGTGAGGTGTGTTCCGAACTGTCATAGGGCAGGCCAGTTTGGGTTTGACTTGGGGCCCAAGGGAGAGTTCGGGCTCTCAGTAGTGAGTTCGGGCTGCTGATAGGGAGTTCGGACCGCTGGTTCCTCCCTTTAGTGCTCGCGCCTTAGGCATGCTGTTGTGCAAAGCTGTTGCCTTTGCCACGTGTTGCGTGATCACGAGGTCGGGCCAAATCTTCCTTCATCTGGTTTGAAAGAAATGATGAAACATTTTCTTCTATTCAATCCATATATACTTGAGACAAAAGCTAATGATAATTATGGTGATCAATTAAATTATGTTTGATTTGTTATTAAAGGGTGTTTATAGATAGGGTGTTCATTATAGGTGATAAAAATGGGCTAGTAGAAAAAGTAAGTAGTATTAGGTATGAAGTTATTCATAGGAAAGCAAGGGGCCGTTCTTCTTTTAGGAAAGGTAAATATTTTCTATGAAGCACATACCTGGATAAGTTCATTTATTCGTGTTCTTTTATTTTCATGTAAATAAAATAATGATCGTTTTAGTCATTAAAATTCATTATTAAAAGAGACACTTTTGTTCCATCCAAATGTTAAAATAATTTTTTTGTGAAGTATACGTAATCTTAAAAAAGAGCATTGGTATTTTGGTCAATGATAACCACAATCCCATTGACCAAGTTTTCCTTCTCTCAAAATTCAAAAAACGAAAAGGCCTTAAGAGTAACTCCAATAAGTGATATGACATTAAAAATAACTCTAATAGGTGATATAATGAGAAAGAGCCTTTTCTTTTTGCTAATGTTGCTTCCAGGTAGGATGTTTCCTGGAGCAACAACAATGTTTTCTATTTGGTACCAATGCTCAAGGAAATGTTTTCAACATTGGTACCCATTATCTAGTGCCACATCACTATTACCTCACATCCATGTTGATAGCAACGAGCCGCAGCTCCAGGAAATGCCAAATTCGACGTTGCTCCAAGCCATGCCTTCCCGATTTCCAAGGCGTGGCTTGGAGCACCATTTTTTTATGAAAAAAAAAATAGTTCCAAACAAATGCCTATTTCCTAGAGCACCATTTTTTCCAGCATGGTGCTGATGTGGCACCGTTTTCTGGAGCAACAACAATGATGCCAAACAGATGCTATATGGTTTAGCTTCCTAAACTAGATTAAACCAAGTTGAAATTGGTGGTTTGTCCTGGTATGGACTTGACAACAACTTGATTCAGTTTGGGAAAAAAATTAAAATTCAATTTATGGTTTGGTTTCTAAAAAAACTGATCAAATTGTAAACTTCCACTTTGGTTTGATACCCAAAATATATTAGAAACTGGACCAAACTAAGATAAAATGGTTTAACATGTGTTTTGTTTCATGGGCGTTTCGTGATATGTGTTTATCAAAATGGCGCCATGTCATCGCCAAATCAGTATTTTAGCACATCATGGTGATCATTACGCATAGATACTCACAAAAGCTGACATTGATTTATGTGTACACCTACTGTTGGGAGAAACTTCATTTTAACGCTTCCCTCAACGGTTATACGTTTATTCACTATTATGCTGATGTAACACCTAACGACACCTAGTGGCACCTACTTGTCATAAACAGTTGACATTATTACTTTTTTCAGTTTTGAAAACAAATCAAATACAAATCTTTAATTAATAAATGGAAGCTCCACCAAACACATACATAATCTTGTTTGATATTTGTGCCAAAATGGTCTAGTATGGTATTTACTTCAAACCAGACCAAAGCAGACCATAAATACCCATAATGTAGATTGATTTGAATTATATTAAAGAAGATAGAAAAACATAATCGGGGTCAAGTAAATAGCTTCCTTATATGACCAACTTTATTTTCAATCATTTGGTATTATGATATGGCAGATCCAAACAATACCACATGTGGAACCCTCTTGATTGACCTGATCCAATCATGTACTAACTGAAAACAACTACTTTAAAACAAACCTAGTATTGTTGATTTCAGTTCGTCTTATTTTAAGCTTTTAGTTTATATATAAATGTCGCCCGAAAGGTTTATTATGGGTACGTGCATTTGACAAGTTCTTTGGGGCTTATATTTGTCTTGTGAATAGAGGCCACCAAGACCAATACATAAAAATCCCTTTGAGAAGCTCCAAATCTACTGGTAAGGCTGCAATCAAATCGAGTTCTAATGGAATAATACTTCTAGCTAAAATTTGATTAGGCTTGGTTCGAGCTCAAATCGATGTAAGCTTGATTAATTATTCAAACTCGAGATCGATTAGAGTCAAAGTTCACAAACATAGCTAGATTAATATATACATACATAATAAATATAAAAATACATTCATTTTCATGATTTTAAACCAAACTGAATCGAACTTAATTGTATTTTAATCAAACCAAATAAAGACATACAAAAGTTTAATTATTAGCAGAACTGATAACAAAGTATCACGAGGCATGTGAAAAAACATCAAAGGACCATGTGACCTCTTCCTAACAGATTCCCAAAAGGCTCATCTTTTTGCATTGCAATACAAATCAAATACAACTTTTCATTTTAGATTTGTATATGTGTTTTGGTTTGCATTGAATCCAATTAATGCTTTGTCTCATTTGTACTTAAAACACCTTCCTCCAAAGTTAAGTGGAAATCACATCACTTCCCATATTACACTCAAATAGATAACCGTCTTTATACTTTAGTTTTTTGTACTATGTCATTTTATTTCAAAATTTACTCCTCCCAAATATACATAAAAAATTAAAACCCGAAACAAATGTAAAATTAGGACTTGCATTCTTATAAAATGAAATTTGCACCATAACAAAATGGCACAGGTTAGTCAAATTGGAACTTCAAATAACGTAGGGGTGTTCACCGTAATCTAGAGGCAAAGGTATGTAGGTTGTAGCCTTGTAGCTTGTAGGTGGTATTTGAAATTAGAGCAATGCTAAACAAGTTCGACTATTCCCGATAAGAAAGAGAGGACAAGTCATAATTCTGCTCACATACCATCCAAGCCACATATTGAAAGTATTTCTAAATTCTAATACATTTGCGTTTAATTCATGGAGAGATGTTCCTAGTGTACCGGAGGACTCCAATGCTTCCATGATGTGTGCAGAGTTTTTGTTTGTAGAGTATCCTATCGCCAAAGTCAAATGTGGAGTAAAAAAGTGTAAATAACACCATTTTGGGGAGTGTTTTTTGTTCTAAATGGGCTTTTGAAAAAGCTACTTTTGAAATGGGTTTTTTTTAGAGAAAAAAAAAACTTTTTCAGTGTTTGTCTACCTAATTACCATTTTTTTGTTGAAAATAACTTATTGTAAATGCAAAATGCTAAATGGAGCAAGGTTTTAAAACCGACTCGGAACCGGAATCATTCTGGCCATCGGTTTCCAAGTTAATGGTTTGACCATCCAGTTCAAATGGATGGCCGTTCCAATTTAAAAAAAAAATTGTTAAAATAAAAATGGCCAAAACCATTGAACGGGTTGAACAGATTATATACTCGGGTTAGCGGGTCACTAACCAATTCAACAGTTTTGGCCAAGGAACGAGCTTAGAGTAAAATGGAATCGGTTTTTTGGATGGTTCTTGGTCTGAGTGATCTGGCTATCCGAGTCAACAAAGGTTCGAAAACACTGAAATGGAGTTTTTTTAATGCTTTTTCAAATGGGTTTTCTGAAAGCCTAATTTGCACAAAAACCTCCCTTGAAGTTTTTGGCAATCATAAAAATCTCTCCTAAAGTTTCACTTTAGCAAAAACCTCTCCTAGATTTTTAAAAAATTCAACAAAAACCTCCCTTTCGTCAATAACAAAGACGGAAAATGTTAAACTGATAAATCAAAGTTTCAAAATACCTATTTTACCCTTTAACAAAATACCTATTTTACCATACATAGCGAATGTGACAATATTACCTTTGAAGTACTTCTGCACGAATGCAAGACCACAGCCGAGTGGCACCTGTGCACCAACAATTCCATGCCCACGGAGATGGTTTCTTGGCCACTGTAGAAATGACAGAAATCGCGGATTAGCTTAGCCTTGTAGAGCAAGTCCGTAGCAATCTCAATACGACGCATGACGACCATGTCTTTGAAAAAAAAAATGAGTTCCTTTGGGGTGGTTTTGAAGGTGCAAGAGGGTGGGTGGCCGGTGAAGGGGACGTTGATTTTGATGGTGTTGGAAAATAATGAATAAGGTAGAATGGAACTTATCAGTAATCACTTTCTAAAGCAGAACTTGCAGGAGTATGACATTGCAGAATTGCGAAACTGAGAAATTGCAAAAAGGAGGGTTGAGTCGTGCCACTTGGTCACTCTCCTTAAAACCGCATTTGCCCCCTATGGTGCAGTCGGGTGATCGCAAATCGGTCACCAAGATAAAAAACCCATAGGCCATTGGTAGGCGTGCACTCACTTACCAGACCTCCATGAACCACATATAAGTGATGCTCAAATTGACGGAGAAGACAAAGAAGAGAAGACTGTTGAAAATGTTGGTTTGTAGACTAGGTCGACCAACACTCCTTTTATAGAGTGTTCTCAGAATCGAATGGACATAGAGGTGTCCGTTCAAACAAGTGCCTCTTCAGAACACTACACCTATTCTAAGAGACACAAAAAGGAAGAGACACGAACAGAAAAAGAAAACCGTTCAAAAATATAAATTTGAATTTTAAAGTCAAACGATCAAACCATTCAGAACAATGCACCTATTCATTTATAAGCGACCACACTTCAGTATTTTACATCGGCATCTGAAATAGGACACAAAATGATAGTGCTTTTCCAAATCATCTAGTGACTTGTTTTTACGCATTCAAGCTAATTCTAGAGATCTCCTTTCATAGGTTGGGTGTCTATCACTAATGACTTATGTAATAAGCTTCAACCCCATTCCTACCGATGTCTCATAAACCACCTTAAAAATATGTGGTTTGGTTAACGAATCTGTAAGTTTCTTTTCAAACCTTGCAAAATCCAAAGGGATCGTACCTTCACTAAGGTGTTGTCTTACTAGATTATGCCTTAAGTAGATGTGCCTTCTTTTACCATTGTAAGTTTGGTTATTGGCTTTGGTTATTGTTGTTTAGCTATTACAATGGAGAGATATTGACGGAACCAGTCGTGGCCAAAGTGGTATATCTGATAATAAGTTTCTTAGCCACTCTGCCTTAGACCCCGCCAATTCTAGTGCAATAAATTCAGCCTCCATTATTGAATTTATATTACATGACTACTTTACCAATTTCCACAATATTGCTCCTCCACCTAGGATAAACACATATCCATTGGTGAAAGTATTATCATTTGAATCTACAGTCCAATTCGCATCAATAAATCTTCTAACACAAGAGAAAACTTGAGTAAAATAAACCAAAAATCATAGTTCCTTTTAAATATTTTAATAATCTTCTTAGAGCTTCCCAATGTTCATTTCCAAGATTATGAGTATGCTGACTTAATTTTCCCATAGTTATAGCTATGTCTAGTCTTATGCAGTTCATTAAAATACTGATCCAATTATACTTGCATAGTCCTTTTGTGAAACACATTCTCCTATATGTCTCCTTAAGTGAATACCATAGTCAATAGGTGTTTTAACAGTTTTACGGTCAGTGTCCAAATTTTCTAAGAATACTCTCTACATAGTGAGGTTGGGAGAAAATAAAGTTTCCTTATTATTTATAAATTTTAATTCCCAAGATTACATTAGCCCCACCCAAGTCCTTGGTATACAATTTGGACATTAGAAATTGTTTTGTTTCTTTTACTACCTCTAGACTTGTTCCCATTATTAGCATATCATCAACATATAAACAAATAATGACTCTTTTATCATCTACAAATTTTCTATATATGCATCTATTAGAACTATTTATATTATATCCATTAGTTACTAACACATTATCAAAATTTTCATGCCATTGTTTGGGAGCTTATTTTAAGGTATACAGAGACTTAATTAATTTATATACTTAATTTTCTTGTCTTGGAATTATGAAACTTTCAAGATGCTTAATATATATATTTCTTCCCCTAATTCCCCAATTAAGAAAGTTATTTTTACATCAATTTGATGAACTACTATTTTATAATTGGATACTATGGCAAATAAGACTCTAATTGTAGTTAACTTTGCAACTAGGGAGTAGGTGTCAAAGAACTCTACATCTTTCTTTTGTTTGAACTCTTTAGCAACTAATTTGGCATTGAATTTATCTATTGCACCATATGGATTTAATTTTTTATTAAAAATCCACATACAATCCAAAGCCTTAGTTCCAGGAGGAAGATCTACAAGTTTCTAAGTGTGATTAGTGAATAAGGAGTCTATTTCACTTTTTATGGCTTCTTTCCAAAATACTGCATCAGGTGAGGTAATAGCTTCTTGATAGGTTACTGGGTCCTTGTCCACCAGAAATGTGAACATTTCGTCACCCGAGTTTGTTTCTTTCCTTTGTTTTTTACTTTTCCTTAAGTCTGGTTCTTGATTCCTAGAATCGGTGTTGTCTTGACTAAGAGAAGTACTAATTCCTTGGACAGTCAATTGTTCTTGGTTTCTATTTTGGATTTGGGAGGGTTTCCTATTTATTGTTTCTTTTCTCCATAGAAAAATGTGCTCAAAGAATTCTGCATCTCAGGACTATTATTGAGTTGCTTTCTACAACATTATTAATTATTTTAATTACAAGGAATCAATAAGTTGCATTGTTTTATGCATATCCAATGAACACATAGTCACATGTTTTCGGTCCTAATTTATTTCTTTTAGATTCAGGTATTCTAACATTTTGCTAGGCAACCCTAAACTTTTAGGTAGTTCAAACTAGGTTTTCTGTTATGTCACAATTCAAAAGGAATTTGTCATTTCTTCTTGGGTGGTATTTTATTATATAAGTGATAAGTCGTTACAATTGTTTTCCCCCACAAGTTTAAAAGTGCACCTGAACTAATTAGCATTGCATTCATTATTTATTTTAGTGTTCTGTTAAGTCTTTCTGCAACTCCATTAGATTCAGGTTGATAAGGGGGTATGGTTTCATGTATGATTTCATTTTCTTCAAAGAATTTTCTAAGTCTTTTTATTTTCTTTCCTAACCGATTTTCTACTTTAGTTTTATAGTTTATAAAAGCTTAATCAACCTCATCTTTTTATTTAAGTAGAACTACTTTTGCATATCTAGACAAGTCATTTGTAAATGTTATTTAAAGTATCCTATATCACTATGTATAAGTTGTAATAATTTAGTTTCTCGTTGTATACTTTTATGAGGTTTTTTAGTGAATTTTGCTTCTACACATACTTGTCATTTTTCATTTGTAAAATTAATAGAAACATTCAAATTCTTAATTTACATAACCGTTTTAAACAATGAGCACTATGCTGCCCTAGTCTAGCATGCCAAATATCAAAAAATTTAACAATATAAGCAGAAGAATAAGCATTTTTATTCATAACAATATAAGAAATATTCAGTACAAACAGTTCACTAGCACTATACCATTTTCCAATAAAAACATTATTTTTAGTTAAAACAGACTTATCTGCTTTAAATGTGAGCTTTTGCCATACTTTGTTAAGGAGCGCTCCCAATACCAAGTTTCGTCATATCTCTGTCACATGCAGCACATCGTTCAGTATTAGAATTTTTTCTGAAGTTAGTTTTAGGAGCACTTTTCCTTTGCCAATGACCTTCGAAGTTTGTAAGTTTTCCATGAAGACTTGCTCTCCCTCAGATTGAGTTGTATACTCAAAGAAGAAGTTGTGGTCCCCACATATGTGCTTGGTAGCACCAATGTCTAGTACTCACTCCTTCAACTTATCCACTAAGTTTGCCTCAATTACCATTGTTGCAATAACACCCCCAATCAAATTGACTTTTGGTTTCTTAGTCCTTTCGGTACCGACAATCCTTCTTGTAATGTCTAGGTTTGCCACATACATAGCAATTTCATTTCTTTTGTTGCTTCTTAAATTTCGGATCATTTTTCACATTCAAATTCCTTTTGAATTTTGTAGTCTTTTCCTCAATCAAATTGGTTTCAGAAAACTAGTCATCATTTGTCTTTCTATTCTTTTCTTATATTTTAATTCAAACCGCTACTTGGTCCAATGTAGTGTCCTTCCTTTGACAGTTCATACTAGTCTTGAAATCATTCCATATATATGGCAATTTCTCTATGAGAGAACTAGCAATGAATTCATCTAGTAGTGCCATGCCTTCTTTTTCTAGTTCCCCCACAAGCACCTAAGACTCATCTATTTGGGCAGACATGTTCATGTCTTCTTTCATGGTGAAATGTAAGAAGTTGACAATTACATATTTTTTATTTCCAACATTTTCCAAAGCATACTTATTGTCCAATGTATTACAAATTTCATAGGAAAAGTTATAGGAAGAGTAGACATTGTACAGTTCATTGGATAGACGGTTGAGGATATGGTTGGTGTAGAGGTGCTCGGTCATAGTCAAGTGTTCTACAACAATAGAACGGTGTTGGTTCCTCCATGTTTAATGGGTTTGGTTCAGTCAAAGCAAAGGCTATCCCTAACTGCTCTAAGGCAAACAATGTTGTCTCCAACGCTTGTAATTGGTTCCATTGAAAGGTTCAATCTTAGAGAAATCAGGAACTGTTGACAGTATCTGGTTTCTCATGAAAGGGTTAACAGAGATAGGTTCGATAAATGTGGTTTTAAAATTGTTGGAAAATAATGGCAGAATGGAACTTATCGGTAATCGCTTTCCAAACTGGAACTTGCAAGAGTGTGATGTTGCAAAATTGCAAAAACTAAGAAATTGCCGAGAGAAGTAGGGCAAAGTCATGCCACTTATTCACTCTCCTTAAAACCACATTTGCCCCCTATGATGCAGCCAGGTGATCGCAAATTGGTCGCCAAGATAAAACAACCCACAAGCCACTGGTAGGGGTGCACTCGCTTACCAGACCTCTACGAACCACAATGAAGTGATGTTCAGATTGACGGAGAAGACAAAGAAGAGAAGACTATTGAAAATGTCGGTGTGTAGATTGGGTTGACCAACACTCCTTTTATAGAGTGTTCTCAGACCCAAATGGACTAGAGGTGTCCATTTAGACAAGTGCCTCTTTAGAACAATGCACCTATTGAAGAGACACAGAAAGGAAGAAACACGAATAGGAAAAGAAAACTGTTCAAAAAAATAAATTTGAATTTTAAAGTCAAATGGTTAAATCGGTAAAAAAACGTCCGATGTAGCGCGTGCGTACACATACACGCACCCACGCCCACACTCATGCCCCGGCCCATCTCGACGCAGTGCACGTGTGAAAAGCACCCACACAGTGCACGTTCAATGGATAACATCATGGGCTAGACATATCGAGAACCTCGCAATCGTTCTTTGCTTGTGCATCAGCACTTAAGTCCACAATGTTGTATGGCATGGTGAAGGATGAGTAGACCCTACTATGTGACATGGACAAGCAACAGGATGAGTGCAAGGGGATCTTCCATGCTGGCAGGTTCCTTGTCATAGGTGGGTATTCCATGAAGATGCAAGAATGGCTCAAGAGGAGTGCAAAGGCTTTTGATGTTGCCACGTGGCAGTGGGGCCAAGTGGAGGAGTCCTAGACATCAGTTTGTGTCCAGGGACTTGTGTGGTAGGGGTGGGAAGTTGTACAGGTGTAGGGCGAGCAATGTGGCAGTATCGTTAAAAATAGATGTAAATTAATTTGCAAATGGGTAAAATAAGTATTTTAAAAATGTGATTCATGAATTTAATGTTTTCCGTCTTGGTCATTGAGAGAAGGGATGTTTTTGTCAATTTCTTTAAAAATGCAGGAGAGGTTTTTGATAGAATAAAACTATAAGGGAGGTTTTTATGATTGTTGGGGGGGAGGTTTTTGTATTTTAACCCTTTTTCACTAGGGGTGATCATTTCAGCCAGGCCCACATCAGGCCTATAAATTTTAGGGCCGGGCTTGGGCTTAATACTTCAAGCCCAACTCAGCCCTCATATATTTAAACTTACACATTTTGTGTGTAATGTATACATATGTATACACGTTATTTCATATTATATTATATATTTTATATATAAATATTATAACATGACATGTATAATTTATATTATATGTAATATTTTATATTATATAATGTATAAAGTAAGTTTATATGCATGTTATGTCATTTAATATATAGATATATAATGCTTTATATATGAGTGACATTGGCCTAGAATCAGGCCTAACCCGGGCCCGTATAGACCTAGGCTAGGGCTTATGTTTTAGGCCTGGAACCCTTGGCCCTAAGCTATAGCCCTTATCATAAGTGCAAAGCCTGGCCCAGCCTGGCCCATGATCACCCCTACTTTTCACCCAAATGGTTTTGACCCACCTTTGGATTTTCCAAAGCAAATGGTACAAAAATAGTGAATACCCATTTGAGAAGCACTCTCAAACGCAACCAGCTCAGAATATATGCATTCCCATTAATTTACTTCCTACAAGACAAAATCAAGTATAAAGTAAATTTGAATCAAAATTTTACGCTTTTAGTCTACTTGCACTCCCATGTAGTGGTGGCAATTGGGTGGGTTGGGTTGGGTTTGGGTTGAGCTTCAACCCAACCCATTTAACTTGCCAACTCATTAATGACCCAATTATATAAAATTAAATGGGTTGGGTTCAACCCAATCCAACCCGCCCAAACCCATTAATCTTATATTTATGTACTTAAAACAAAAAACTAACTCTCTCTTGACAAATAAGTTGGTAATAGCTTGGTGGTAATAGTAGTTGCTATTTGCACAAGTGGTGCAGGTTTAAATCACATTACATGCATTTTATTTTCACACAAGCGGCGAAGCCATTTGACTATGTTCGGGTTTCGGATTTGACTAAACTACTTAGATTAAAACTAGTTAGACCAACTTGAGCTATCTAATTAGATTGTCTTTGAGCTAATCACATCAAGAGTGGTTGAACCGTTTAGATCCGGATCAGTACGGTTGGACTGAACTGGGTCGGTTCAATCAATGATGGATTAACTTGGACCAGCCCATATCAGGTTTGTGCATGGGTTTGGGACTGAACTGATTGGCCCAAAGCGGGTCAGGAGAAGTATATCGAACATGTCAGGATTCAGGTCAGGTTGTACAAATACGACTCGGGCCAGACGATCCAAATCAGGAAAAACAAGTGGGGAAGATTTAGGGTCCAGACACCATCCCACCCACCCCGTTTTGGGTTTGGGCAAACCAAGATCAACATGCTCTTGGTCGGGCCGGGTTCTGCCTGGGCTGACCGGCCCAAACGAATTGAATCGAGGCGATCGCGTCTGTTCATATTTAGACCAAGTTGAGCTAGTTCGAACTCGAGCCAAGTTGATTTGGATTTGTGTCGATTTGGGTGAAGTGTGTTGATTTGAGAAAAACTAATTTTAGTCAATAATTAATATAAAATTAATGCATTAATTATAAATTATTTCATTTAAATGAAGAAAATTAAAAAAATGGCTAACAAATTAATACTTATATCTTTAATGGTTAACCCAATGGTTATTCATAACCCAACCCAACCCATTTAAATTGACCCAATGGTTGATCAAACCCATTTCCAACATGCCAATTAGATGGGCGGTTGGGTGGATTAGATGCTAGGTGGGTTCAGCGGATTGGGTGAAAATTTGTCTCCCCTACTCCCATGAATTTGAAATGAAATTCTCACTACAAACAAACAAATGTTCATTGCACCATTTCAAATTGGTCCTCCGACAGTCACAGTCAATAAATAAATAGGTTCCCTTCTAGGCAAGAATGGATAAGAGTGAATAACATTATAGCGTTTGGTTGCAAAATTCTTGCCATAGGCCTCATTCTTTTTATGTGAAAAATTAGCCTCTAGCATAGAAATTGAGGTAACATGCAACATGAAAAATAATCATACCCGATCTTGCTAATTTCTATTATTTAAGGAAACTCTATGTCAATGGACATAAGGCCATATTTGATTTCACTTTTATTAAGTACTTTTTATAAGTACTTTACATAAGTGTTGGGACCACAGATTAAGTAGAAAATAAGCACTTGTGCCTCTTTAGTAAAAAAATAAGGAAAAAGTGCTTATTGAAAAAACAACTTGAGAGTGGTTTTTTTAAGCACTTATTAAATAAGTGCATGTTCAAAATTTTTGGGACGGCTCAATCCTTGGTTAATTTTTTAAAATCCCCAAAATACCCCCATGTGTTAGAGAAACCCTCTTCTTCCTCATTCAAACAAACTCGAGTATACCAACGACGGCACCTGTAATGGGAGCATTCGATGACCATCAAACAACCTAAAAACTCACCAAGGATCAGATCATTTTTGGAGTGATTTTGTCCATGTTTTCATGAACATTTTTGGTTTTTTGAGGTATTTAATATTTGGAACCCTTTTGGCATTGTTCATTGCCAGATCTGGTTTTTTTGGAGGGATTTCACTCCATTATCACCATACAATTGTTGTCGACATCAGGTTGGTCATCCTCCTCCTTTGCTTTATAATTATTTTTAGTGTAACATTTTGCTCAAAACTGTTTTTTTTTTTTTAATTTTTAGAGATAAAAACGATAATGTTGTGATTTTTTGAAGTGTATGTGGTTGTGTTAATTATTTTATGTTGATTATTTTGCATAATCCGAATAATGGGTGATGGGAATTTGTGTTAATTAGTTCCATTGTGTTAATTCTCTTATGTTAAATATTATTGCACTTTTGTGTTTTTATTCCAAGTTATGAATAATTGGTGATGTTTTCCAAATTTAATTTTTCCTTAATCCGAATGTTGATTGTTTTTTTATTAATATGATTTTTTGTGATACTATAATTAAAAAAAAATTATTGCACATTGTATATGCTGAAATATATGAACCATAATATGTTGAAATATGTAAATAATATTACACTAAAATATTTGAATAATAATATGCTAAAATATGTTTTATTGATTTTTTATATGAATAATGATATCCTGAAATTTCATTTTGGTGATTCTTATTGCATATTATTGTGTTGTTGTTGTTGTTGATGATGATGATGATGATGATGATGATGATGTTGTTGTTGTTGTTGTTACTATTATTATTATTATTATTATGTGAAAAATATTGTTTATATGTGTGGATGAAATGGGGGTTAAATATGTCATTTATGCTAAAATAAGCACTTGTAGGGAATGCAGTTCATCAAATATCCCAACCCCAATAAGTGCTTAAAAAGCTCAATAAGTGATTTGAAAAATGGGTCACCAAACAAAATTAAGTAGTGGTTAAAATAAGTACTTAGAATAAGCACTTGTCCATCACTTAATCACCAAACATAGCCTAAGTGCCGACCTAAGTCTACAAAACCACGGCCATATATGTTGATCGGAAAACTGCCATGAAAACTTTAATTGATATCCAAACCAACACTTTTCTTCAATTTTTGTGTTAAGCACATCTCTTATGGACTAGCAATTGGAATAAGAAATCAATTTCTATTATGTTCCAAATTATTTCAATTGTTGGTATATTTTTTTTTCATTGGGATCGCAAGGGAGTCGAGCTACTATGCTTGCACAGTAGATGTAATTTCCTTCTCAATAAATAAATGCATCAATTGCAAATTGGACTAATGTATCCCACGTACCAATAATCGAGAATTGTCAATGGATCAGGTTTACTTAACGGATCTGAATAGACTGAGCCGATTATAACGATTTTGGTTCCATAGTTTTGTCCAGTTAATAATTGGATTGGTTTTGATTGAAAAATTTGGGGCCCTCCTAAATCGAAGATTTTTCTTTTCCTTATCATAAGTTACAAATTGCCTAAAAGTCTGATTATTCACAAAGGTTGTAATATTGAAGGAGCTTGTGGCTTTTGTGGAGAGTTTGAAGATATTAATCATATCTTTAAGAAATGCTCATATGAGAAGCAGATTTGGATGGTGGTTGAGCTTAATATTGTTGGGTTATTATATTATGGTTCATATGGAAAAATAAAAAAGAGATACATTTAATAATAAAACCATCCCTCCTATCTTGATTGAGAGCTTTGAATTGCTTCATAGAGGTTGTGAATTGTATCAAGATGAAGGGAAATTTTGGGGTTCATTATGTGTCTCGTAATGCTGATGATTGGTGTGCTATTATATGTATTGCTGAGGATCACCTTGGAGCCATTCATAATCTTAAAGCACACAGGATTGGCTTACTACTATCAACATTGCTGAAGCTTGGATAGCCTAGGAAACTTACAATATGACTTTCAATATTAGAGAGCCCTCGATCATAATTGAAGGGGATTTAATGTTGGTCATCAATTATCTGAAGAGATTTGTTGCTATTGTTATTGAACATCATGGAAGACCGTAGACATGTTAGCTCGCATTTGGCTTTTCATCATACCTTTAGAGAGGTGAATCAAGCTGCTGATTGGCTGATACACAATGCTATCATGGATGGGCAAGTTAATAAGAATTTAATTGACGTTGTTCTTAGTTTTGTTTGTTTATAAGAATTTAATTGACGTTGTTTACAAATTATACGAAAGATAAATGAGGTGGGAGAAAAGTTATTTGGGGGTAGTAAGGTAAGATGAAAATCGATATAGTTTTCATGAGAAAATTATGGTTTGATGAAGTGATGCAAATTTTGCATTAATTTTTTAAATGCAAAGTGTAAATCATAATTACAAATAAATAAATGCAAAATTTGTATCTTATTCATATTTGCATTTTGCAATGCAATATAAACCCAGACAAAACAACACGAGATATGGTTAACTGAACCAATAGTTGTTCATAAGGCTATGAACCAATAATAATACTACACACCACACACCTCACCAAGCATAAAATACATTTAACTTCTCGTATGGGACCTATATATTTTGGAGTTTGACTTCAATCAGTGCAAAGTCCATTTAAGCAACCTTTAGCCTCCGTTTGGTTTGTGGGATGGAGATGAGAAAAAGGAAATATTTCATTAATATTCTTTTTTCTCTCATTTGTTTCAAGAGAAATAAGGGGACGGGATGAGAAAAACGTGGGATGTGAGATTCCAAAATTGTGCAATTGGGATCTCACCAAAACAATGCGACCTCAGTGGAAAAACTTGAGAAAACTCGAGTTTCTTCATCTTCATCCTCTGCTTTGTCGTTGTTGCTGCAACCCCGACTCCTCTTTCTATCTCTCATTTCTTCTCTATTCTGTCTCTCTGTACGTCTCTGCTTCTATCTGTCTGTCTCTCTTCTCTCTCTCTCATCCAAAGCAAAACCAAAAGCAAGAAAAAAAGAGAAAAAAACAACCCCAAATCATGGAAGGAGATGCAAACACACCACCCTTTTGGCTACAAACTAGTTCCACCATCAGTTGTAGCCATCGTCATTCTTCTTCTCCTTTATTTCTTAACTCTGTCGTTCTAATCGTCGTATTGCCTTTCGCCGCTTTCTTTCTCTTGCTCTGTCATTCCATCCCTTCTATGGGATTCTCAGTAGGAGGAACTACGAGTCCTCCAACAGCACTGATGATGAGTATACCAATGTTGCCAGCAGCAGCACCTCCCAGGTGGCCGACAAATCACATCCATCCTCAACCCCACATCCCTGGTTCGAGTATCACGACCACAGCTTCTACAATCCCATGACATTCTCCACCGATTTCACTAGGGTCGGACACTTGAGGAGGAATAGCATCTCCTACCCGGATCTTAGGCTAGAATCCTCATGGGTTTCCGAGAGCGATGATAGAGATCAATGATAGTGTACCAGAAGTCACGAAAATCCATTCACCACAACCACATGCTCTAACTGCCGTCGTCGCCTCCTCCTCCTCCACCCCACCGCAATGGGAATCGAAACAATCCGAACAGAAAAGTAGCAAAAGAAAAAAGAGGGGGAGCAGTGGAGCGAAAGACATAGCAACTACATTGGCCTCGCTATACCATCAAAGGAAGAAGAAGAAGAAACAGAAGAACAAGGATAGTTATGGTTACGATAGTTCCCTTCACTCTCCACCATCTTTTCATTTATGATCACACCAAAACAGAGAAGAAAGTAGAACTCTGTTTTGTGATAATAATTTTCCTACTATTTTCTCATATAAAACCAAATAATAAAAAGTTAAACTTATATATTTTCCATCCCATCTCATCTTTTTCCATCTCACCCAAATTTCTCCACAAACCAAACGAGCCTTATAATCTTACATTAACAATAACTCAATACTTACAATACTTGCGTACTTTATTTCACGGAGAAATGGAGAGATATTCCCAATACAAGATTGTCAAAACGCAATTGGAACGGTGTGGGCATGGAGTCACTGGTGCACTGAGGCATTATCATTGCTTACACAAGTAAAGCTTTCAGTTAATTCGGGCTGGGCCTGGTGTATTCCTCGGGTCAATTCGCCCGGTCCGTTCTAATATCGCAAAGGAGAACCTATACTCCTTATCCACCACACAACACGAGCAACAGAGCAGTAAACAATCTTAAAGCCACATGCCACCCTCTATTTGGAATATCTACCCATGAATTATAAATATAAGTATGAGAGATGTTCTCGGTGTGCGGGCAGTACATGGTGTAAGTACGGTGTGAGATGCGCTCATTGAGGAGCATATCCGAACTCAAACAGCACCAGCCTTGAAGACTAAGCTGCCCCTAATAGTTCCACTATTTACAACACCGGCCTAGTGCACCAGACCAGACTGCTCCTTCTGGTTCCATTATCTATAACAGTACACGGCAGCTGAACCCACTTCCAGACCTCTAGGCACAGCCGTGGTATTTTGGTGCTTATATCAAAGGACAGGGGTATTTTTGTTTCTCGGTTGAATGCCTCAAAGCCTTGTCACGGGATTGTATCATCGTAGTTCGAGACTGGATAGATAGGGGAGGAAGAACAAAGCTATCCTCATGGCGTCCACTGCGTTTCTACAATCTTCATCTTCTTCGTTTCATGGCCGATTTCCAGTCGTTTCTGTCTCTAATGCTACTAGAATTCTGTCGGGAAGATCTGCAAATGGATGTCGGTTGACAGTGAAAGCTAGTACAGGTATCGTTTTGGTGGATAAATCTGAAGCAGAGACGGTTCATCGTCTGAAGACGAATTATTTGGAGAAAATCGCTCCTTTGCTGAAGGACGAGTTCTCTTACAAGAACATCCACGAGGTGTTGTCCCTTTTGTTCTAATTCTAGGGCTAGACAACTCCAATTTCAGTTTATTTTGCATATTTTCTCTCCATTTCGTGTTTCAACGTGCACGGCAAGGAACCATTTGGACTTGCCATTTTAGGGTTATATATTCTTAATTATCCCCTTGGATTTCACTTTTTAATCTTGAAATGTTGAATTTTGGTAGATTCCCAAGATTGAGAAGGTTGTGGTGAATTGCGGTATTGGAGATGCTGCACAAAATTCGAAGGGTTTGGAAGCAGCATTGAAGGATTTGGCGGTCATTACCGGTCAGAGACCTGTAAAGACACGAGCAAGGAATTCTATTGCGACCTTCAAACTCAGGGAAGGCCAACCAATTGGTATTGCCGTCACACTGAGAGGAAATGTGAGTTTGTTTAATTAACTTCAGTTTCTCTAAGCTTGCTTTTACATTCAATCTTGCACTTCCTACAGCTTGGAGTTCAATATTTTCTAATGCTAGAACCTGAAATTAGAAGATTCATAATTTCATTGCATTCTTTGCTAGAACCTGAAATTAGAAGATTCATAATTTCATTGCATTCTTTGCTATTAGGTTGTGTTTGGTTTGAAGGAAAAAGTAGGGAAAGGAAGGGAAAGGTAAGGAAACCTTTACAAACATAGCCTTAATGATTGAACTGAGAATCAAAAGATGTTGGACAGCGATAACGCTTGAACTTGAAATGATTGACATTCACAACGCCAGATACAAAATGTTGGATACTGGTAGTGTTGAAACTTACATTTCAAAGATTCATATTGCCATTTCTTATTATGCGCCTTCTTTTGTTATGTACTTATGTTAATGCATTGGATTGATCCCTATGTCAGTGAACTGTCAAGTTAGTTATTATTCTCCACTGTTTTGTGTTGTTCTTGTAAATCTGGAGATCTGAGTACAGGGGACAGTTACCCGGGATTCGGCCCTGCATTCATCATCTTAATGGAGCTTGTTGGGTGAAAATAGGAACGATTACAAAAAACAACCCTGTTCCTTTTAAAGGGTAGTCAATGGATGGGAGTGGAATGATTACAAATTTATTATTGGGTTTTTGTTAATTTTCATTGTGACTGAAAATTACAACATTGGAATCCCTTGAATGATGGGTCTGAACCTGCTCGAGGGCATTTCATTTCCTCATCTTTGCATTCATGATATATGTTTTCCATGCACAAAACATAGATCAATCAGATCTCTAGCAGTCTGCTCATGTTTACTTGAACATGACAGATTATGTATTCGTTTCTGGATCGGCTTATAAACTTGGGGCTTCCTAGGACAAGGGATTTTCAAGGAGTAAATCCCAACAGCTTTGATGGGCATGGAAATTATAGCATTGGGATTCGTGATCAGAGTGTGTTCCCGGAAATCAGGTTTGATGGCCTTGGTAAGCCAAAGGGAATGGATGTCTGCATAACCACCACAGCTAAAACAGACAAGGAAGCTCAGAGGCTACTCTCTCTGATGGGAATGCCATTTAGAGAGGGAGGAGGTCCGACGACGGTGATGCGCAAGAAGAAGTTGAAGGCACATCACTTTGACTCGAAATCTAAGGGACGAAGATAGTTGATGATCTCTGGGTAGATACGTTTGCCTTGTACTTTTTCTTCTGTCACTGCCGATCTCTTCACTGTTTTTTATTTTTTTTATTTTTAATTTGTATGGTGTTAGTTATGCCAACAACAACGAGATTGAACGGAAACGATTCTAGGTAAATTGTGATAAGCTCTGAAATTTGACGTGTTTTTCATATTTTGATATTTTCTTTTCTTGTTGCTACAACACTGCTTTTCATTTTATTGGCTAAAGAGTAGTCGCTTGAAGGAATAAATCTTGCAGATTCTAAGATCATGTGTAAGACGATATTCATCGATGTCGTAATCCAGTCTTTGAATTATTACAGCATGATCTCAACGCGGTCGACCACTGAATATAATAGTGACATCGTTGTTATTGTAAAACCATCCGAATTTTGCTCCGTGGACTGTGGATGTCTTGCTTTAACCTCCCTGCCAATTGACCACAGATGTTTTCGTCTTGTCGAATCATCCACGTTAGAACGAATCCAGGCTGCTCGTTACGAGCGAAAGTGTGTTAAAGGTAGAAAAAAGGAAGAAAAGGTTAAGGAAATCTATTCAAATCTTGTACTTTCCAGTTTTCAGGTGATGAATGAATTTGCCCAAAGGCATTTTCTTAAAAGAAAAAAAAAAAACCGACTTACAATAAGGGTTATGTCGTCATTGTCTTTGCCTAGATTTTCTGCTATTGATGAATGAATGGGTGTATTTGTGATGGAATTCACTTTAAACTTGTGAGGTTTCGTAGTTTGTTTGGGGTTAAGATCCTTAGGTTCAGTTTGGAAGGAGTATAAATACAAATATGTAGAGTTCAAAACCTTATATTTTGTATGTATTTACATTGTACAATGTACAATGTAAAATCTTGCATTTTATATTATTTATATTGTACATATTTGTATTTATACTCTTTCCAAACCGAGCCTTAACTTGCAAGCTGAGAGTGATTTAGGAAATAAGAAAGCTAGTGAGTAGTAATTGTGTATACCTTGGGCCCCTGGAGGGAAGCCTTTATATAATGGAGTCCTCGTGGGCTTCGCGGAGTAATTCCAAGATCATTGCTATGATAGAATCTGTTTTTGCGTTAATTGGAGATAACATTATCAGTTGATAAGGTTAATCACTTCCGCCTGAATCGGACGGGAAAATAATACTTAGTTGTTACGAGGCACGATCTCACAAAATTTGGGAACCGTTGGAGTGACATTCGAGGTTATATTGAGGGTAGATCGGTATACCCGAGCTGGTTTCTACCTCAAACTGATATTCTCGAGCTAAGGCTCGTACACCTCGAACTGAATTATGTACTAGTGCCACGACCTGGTACCGAGATGCCCTTAGCTCGGGATGATTTCAGCTCAAAGAACCCTTAGTTCGGGGTAGTGGAGTATCACTTTGTAGCGAACTAGCTATGCCGAGTTGTTACCTATGTCGAGTCATGTCCATGTGTCCCCTTATTATGAGATCGGACTAAATCACCCTCCATCAGTAGTAGTTTAATCCCAACATATGAATAAAATTACATTGAAGTGGTTTTTCAAACGCATATTTGGAATACTAAGATGGATAATAGGAAGATAATATACTCGATGATTGTTTATTCAAAATTGTTATTCTACACAAAATTTCCATGAGGTTGCACTCCAATAACAGTGATGATTCTCAAGTTGGAAAATATTGCGGATGACAAGGAAAAGTTAGAAACTTGGCTTATCAAAATCTGACTACTGTGCCCTAGGCTGCTGTTTCTACTTGCATGGAGCTTCGAGCAATTTCTAGAGCCTCTTCAACAGAAGATGCACTCTGAAGCTTTTGTTTATCAACGAGTGGCCGGTTCCTTGCAAGTTTAGGAAGGAGTTCAAATTCCTGAAATAATATTCAGATCAACGTCAATTTTCCAGTTTGGTAAGCAATATGCACAAACTGAAATCCCATCATGTAGAAGTATATCTCTTATTGCATGCTCGATGGTCAAAACTGTTTAAAGGTAATGGAAGTTTTTAACATTACTCATAATTCATGTCTACGATACCCTAAGATTATACGGTGTTCTAAGCGTGAAATACACAATGTTGTTCCTATTCGTAAGTAGACATGTCACACGTGATCTTAGAAGTGGTTCAATGAATAAGGCTGAACAATCAAGGAATCTTCCATGTGGCAAACTGGTTTGAATCACAAAAAGGCTAGACAGGTTCTATCAATATGGCAAATTTAGCTCCCAAACCCTTGCCATGTGGTCTGGATAAATTCTGTTTTTTTTTTTAAGCAAGTTTAATAATAAAATATTGAAACTTTCAATGGTCGATATTACTTGTCAAACACACGGGAAGAATATGAGAAACATGGCTGATGTGGATGGGAGGGTTGAACAGGTGGTCAAACCAGAGGATCCCTTAGTGGATGGTTCTGATTGGCCACATAATCCCTCCAAGTGGCAGAAATAATGACAGGTTGTCTGGAAAGTCACTACTTGAGCCAACTACTGAACCTTTTTTCTTTTTCCTTCAATCTTTTGTATATTTTTCATTAGGTTGTGGCTGATTACTCATCGGTTCTTATTAATTTTGGAGACAAGTGCTGCTTAGAATCCTATTTGAGACAAGTTCAACTGAAGACATGCAACTTCAACCACTGGGTACTCATTCTTAATTATTGGAGTCAATGTTCCTAGTCCAAGCAAGCAACCCTAATGCAAGAATGAGCTGAAACTTGATTAAGATTAAAAAGCAATACCTCAGGGCTTCCACTTTCTAGGAGAACTCCTTTCAATTTACCTGTCACAACAGAAAAGAATAACAATTTTCTTACAAATGAATAAAGATTTGAGTAAAAAGGAAGAATCAGAAAAAATATATATTATTTACCAGAATCTAGCCAAAAAGTAGCAATTTTAGGATTGAAGTTTCCAATTTCAATTGTCTCACCAACTGCTCAGTTAGGACCAAAAAGAAGAGACAGAGGGAAAAAAAAAAAAAGAAAAGATTAATGAGTACTAAATACAAGTGAATGGAAGCACAAGCCAGATAACATGATTGGTTTGTAGGGTATGTAACTGCAGTGCATATTTACAAATTATTACCATTATCTCCATAGAACTGCCACCACACTTTCCTTCTGCTCCCTTCATACTCAAAAACTCTAGAGTAGAAGTATGGGAGATAGTCATATCTGGATGCAAGGTACATCATTAATTTGGAAAATGGTTAGGTAAAATCTTCAAGTGCAGCACATACAAGAACAAACAAAGTAACAGTTGAGGCTGATTCTACATACAGGCTGGTCTGTGCACTTTGTAATGCTCTGACACAGTGTTGTGCTGAGCGACGAGCATGATCAACATGTTCAAATCGAGCAGTCCGGTCATATATCTGATTGGAGAGGATTAGATGGACTATCAAGTTGATTTTTAATTTGATTTTTCAGTAAAGATGGAAATGGAGAATTTCAAAAAGGCATACTTTCAAAGGGAATGCTGCAACATCTCCAATTGCGAAAATACCAGGTACTTTTGTTCGGAACTGACCATCAACCTGAGAAAAGGGATTCATTGTCAGCCCTGTATTTTTTTTTGGATAAGGTTAATTCTATTTGTATTAAGAGAAATGAGTGGGAGTCTGTTACCGAAATTTACACACAGTAAGTTCAACTGTACTAATAGTTATATACAAAAGAGGATTAAAATAACTTGATCATATTCAAGCATGAAGTCTGAGAACCAAAAATACTTAAAATAGAAATCAAAGTATAAATGTATAATATCGGGAGACTATCTAAGAGGAACAACAGATTGCATGTAAATCAGTTCTACTGACCTGTATTCCACCAACGTTGCTATTCAAGCCCACTGCTTCAAAGGGGCTGACAGTGGGCTTTGCTCCAATACCAACAATAACCTGCATTTGAAGAACCATTGCTCAAAGCCATTTTCACCATTTCTCCATTTTCCAGGTTGCAGGTAAAAGTGATCTTATTTGTATGTAGTTCCATAAAAGATGTATATCCTGTTTAATATGGATTCTTTCGAATGAAATAGGATGCATCTAATGGTATAGTGATCTTATTCTAAAACCCTGCAAGTGCATCATACTTAAGCTTTTAGGGGAAAAAACAAAACAGGAACAAATAATACAATATACATATGGCATTTTATTTGAGACCAATATGCCAATGAGAATCAAGTACCACGTCTGCTTCTATGGTAAATCCGTCTTCAAGGTTAATAGCAGCCACACGTCCATCAGAACCAGCCTCCAAGTTTTTTATACGGGCACCCTAATCAAAAGATTGAGCAGATTCAGAAAGCATTATAAATGCACCCCTTTTAATATTAAAATAAGTACACCAATTATATTCATCAAACTAAAATACAAATTAGAAAATTACCTTCAAGAACTTGACCTCATTTTGTTGATAGAGATCTTCATATCTCTGAGCAAGTGAAGGAGTAAATAGTCTTTGCATTAGATGGTTCTCTGGAAAAATAACCTATAAGAAAGTCCATAAGTTAGAAGATTTAAGTAAATCTGTAACTACCTTATGGGATGTGGGGACATATATCCAACTTTCTAGCAAGAGAAACATTATTTTGTCCAGTTAAAGAAAAGAAAAGAAAGAAAGATAACAAGGGATGTTAGAGCCATGTGGAAAAAGAGTCCTCTCAGATAAACAATTGAGCAAACATGATTCACCCAACTCCATTAAGGTTATCATAGAAAGGCTATCTAGAAATTCATACTGTGGGAAGAGATAATTTATTCAACAATGATGTCACTATCACAAATTCAGAATGAGTAGAGAGCTCATTACAGAGCTATTACCACCAAGCTAGGAGATGTAATTTGGTCTACATTCTGGAATCTCAAGATTCTAGGAAAAACTGTACAAATCATTTACAATTGAGGCATGGAAATGTTAGGAAAAGCATAAAAAAGGGAGAAAGATATAGAAATTGAAGGTAATGACTCAATAAGTATTGCACATTCAAAATGATTTACACTTCATATCATGGATTTAGCTGTGATAAAGTGTATGTTACAATGTCAGAATGATGCCAATGTAATGATGCTTGATTTAATATGCAATGATGGAAATCCATAGCAGCTTGGTGCATGTGCAATAAATTGCATTACCAATTTCAGAAAGTAATTATTACTCTGTCAATCAAAATCATATTCCCGAGGTACAAATTCAATTGTAATCATACCGTTGTATCAAGCTTCCAACCAGCAGCAGCAGCAGCAACCTCCATTCCAATATAGCCACCACCAACAATGACCACTTTCTGTGCTTTCTCCTAAAAGAAAATAAACATTTTTTTATAACAAGAAATAAATAAGACAGTACTCAAAGCAAGTAATGGAAAGTAAGAAGCCATCCTCACTGGATAGAAACATCCCATAAATTATGGCCTCTAGACTTTCAACCATATACTAGGAAAGGAGCACTTATTTAACAGTTTATTTATCAATATTAAAGGTTGAGTTTCCATTTTATACTTCTTAAAGCCTTCTTTTGCCCTTTTTTTTTGTTTGTGAGGGGGGGATTCATTTCAAGGTTTATGCAGACTATCTGAATCTCTCTAGGAAGTTCAACCATTACTACCAAAAAGAAAATGCTATAGGAGGCTCAAATAGTGAAACATCATGAAGATTCTATAGTTACCACTACAGGTTGCTGAGAATGATAAAAGAGCTAAATACTTATGATGCCCAGATATGGATATGGATATGGACACAGACATGGAAATAGAAAACTCATAGATCCCATATGAGTTTCAGAACCACAATACTAATTGCAGAGATTCAGGTTAAATTCTGGTTCAATGTATATAATGATATCTTTTTCATAATTTGCAAATGGGTGCAGATCCATATATTAATGGAAGGTGTTAGGAGACAATAACATTTGGAATCAAATTGAATTCTCAACAGCTTTGCAGATACAAGAAAGCACTCCCGAAGTTCCATCAAATGTCTTATACCATTTCTATATTATAGATTCATTCAATATAGGTCAAAAGATCAGTTGCAACAGGATACGGCAATTGTAGCTAATCAAAGTAAAAGTAATAATCAGAATGGAATTTACCAATGATGATATTAGAGAATCAGCATCAGCAACATCACGGATATAGTGAACACCAGGCAAGTTTCCTCCAATTTTATCTGGAAATCTGAAAAAAAAAAAATGAGGATGCCACAACTTTATTTGTCAATCATCTAATTTCCAATAAATTTCAAAGGATCAAAAGGAAAGAACAATACTCTGTATACTTTTTTTTATGCATTTATACATTAATAATTATGGTTATTTTGACATTAAATATAATGTTATTGATATATTTATGGAAGTTATATGCATTTCTCAACGTATCCAAGTGTTTCCATATTTTTCGTTTGTATCCATGCATTTCCAAAGTGCATCCTTATCCAAGTAGTTTGATACAATACCCAATACCGATACTTTAATCCTTGACCCTAATAGGATCTTACATCCCCCTGGAACCTTGCTTCTCGTAATATAAGATATTTTGAGAATTTAGATAGTAGAATTCAACCAGCCCTAAAGGAGAGTTTGATTTGCCCTAATCTGGTGCCCAGTTAATCTAGAACTAAGTGGTAAAAAGCTGCGGGCATGACTTCCATTGGTGAAATTGATTTGACCAGTTGTATTGGCATGGTTTATTGATTTTTCAATCAAAGAATTCAGATTTGGAAGCTGATCTTGGAGCCTCTACAGGTATGGATTAATTAAAAATTAAAAATAGTCAAATACTCCATGGTCATCTTAGGTTTACAATGAATCAAATTGGTATTCTTTCTAGCAACTTCACTTTCACTCAATGCTTTAGCCCATGAATAAGTCTCATCCAATAGGCACATCTAGAAGAATATATGCCTTAACACATTGGGGATGACAACTAAAGTGGGAACCTTTAAGCTTTACTGCAAAACATATGAAGCATATCAAAATTGATGCTCCAGAACCTACACCTGCACTTGTTCCACTCTATGCTCTGGTGGCTTGGGTTTACATGCAAAACAACTTTTACCATACACAAATGGCATATAAATGCATACCTAGCTAAAACACCATTTTGATGGTTCGCTTTCAGAACCAAGAGCCTACAAATAAAATTTAATCATCCAATGCAACGCCATTCAGAGATTAAACTTGTCTAGCTACTAAAGATAGGGCAATTTCCAGGAATGAAAATATACAAATTGTGTGACAAGACAATCCAAATGTTTTGACTTTTTAGGCTTATGATATTTAGGCCTTTGACCAACCAATAGATGGGCTATCAATTAGATAATGCAGATTATTCAATATTGAGTATTCTAAACAATTCTAGTTCTCATAAATGCAAATCTAAATAAAGAAAGCAAGTGGGTTGAAATAGCATCTAGGTTATTGTATATGGTAGTGCTGTATTCTAAAAGAAATCGTTTTGGTTAAGAGTAGCATAAAGGTAGACATCACTTGAAGTTGAGAGGATTTGTACATTATAAGACTGCTCTTTAAGATAGGTAGGCATTTCCACAACAATTGGTCAAAGTAGTTATGGTACCTCACGGCTGTGCATCCAGTGGCAATTATAAGGGATCCATACTTGAGAAGTTTGCCCGAGGATGTAGTAAGGGTCTGTTTTTCTATATCAAGACCTGTTACTGGATCTTCATACAACATCTTCACAAAAACGAGAAGCTATGTTATAGACAGTATTTGACAAAATATGCAATATTATCATGTAAAACTGGAAGCAACGTATTAGAAACATAAAACAGAAGAATCACAAAATAACTAAGTCTACCTCTATGCCCTTCTCTTTATACCATTCAGGAGTTTGCCTTTCGCCACCAGATCCAACGCAGGTGTGAAATCCCTGGCATATCATGGTTGGACAAAGTTATCAAAAACAAACGGAACAACTAGCGAGCCTTGCTTTTTGAAAATTTCTTATGATTCACAGTTTTATAACTTTTTATTTCTTTGAACTAAAAAAAAAAAAAGTGTCGACAATATTCATAATTGACCTCTATTGAGAAAGAAAAGGGAAGAAAGAAACCATTGTAAAGCCAATCAAAGCTCTGTCCTAAAATTCTTATAAAGACGAGAAATGCCCATATTAGATAGATTGCAAAATATGATCTCCTAAACCCATGTTTTATTATAGCAAATACGTGCAAGGTAGAACTTCATGATATTAACATCCGTGTTCCAACGCCAGGCAAATATTGGTTTCAAATTCCAGCCCTCTGTTTATTGTTAAGCATGAAATACTAACACCGGTGTCTCCTCGGTTACTAATCAAAATTGAGATCGTGCTCATCTTACAGGTAGTCGTGCCGGCTTTTTATCCAGAGGGAACAAATAACCTTTAGTCAAAGCGGGGCGCTCATAAGGCGCAAATGCCTGTATAAAGCACCAAAATGAAATCTCAAATTATAACTTCAAGGTTGCATACGAACTTTCACTATCAAACATCAAATTTTTACACTGACTAGAAGACCGATCATCGTACCTCCTTAGACACAATGCAAAGCCGTCCATTGGCCATTCCATGTTCGACAAATGTCCGAGCTGCGTAACCGGCTGAATTTCCACCCCCGACAATAACAAACCTGCAAAATCCGGGTCCACATTACAAACACTCGCAATTAAGTGAATATTCGAGCATAATGACAATGGTGATATAAACTCAGAGGCCTACTCTCGGTTCTGGTTAGCGAAAGTCGATGATGCAACGACGTAGGTCCTAGGAGAGCTACTGAAGGCGATTGAAGACGGTTGAGGAATTCGATTCAGTGAAGCAGGTTGAGGACACCAAAGAGAGAGGCCGTGCTTCAAGCTCAAAGAATTCGCCATGGTTGCAATTGATCTTCGAACTGTAAGTGCGAAACGATAAATTAGGATTTAAAGAATGGAAAAGAAAACGAAGATGGTTGAAGCTCTGTTGATGCTATCGTCTGAAACTCTGGTTATACATATATAGTGGATGTTTGTGAATGAAGTAGGACCTGAACCTGAAGGCATCGAAATGCGCAGTTTTCCTGACCTTGATCGCGTTTCTTTGATTATTTTTTTTTGTTGGACCTTCGAGTTAGCCCTTTGGGCGATCGAAGAGCCAGCAGCTTGAGTTTAAATAGTGAAACGTGAAACTTTTTCCCGACGACGAACTTTGGCTGTCTTACGTTCGACAGCTTATGCTGTCGACGAGGCTCTCTGTTTAATGTTTATTGTTTAACACGTTAATCCATAATAACAGTGATTTAAGTCGGGCGGGCTGGGCCGGATTTTACATAAAGCTATCCAACCCTAATAATTGGATCGAGCCCAAACTATTTAGTCAGCCTAGTTCATAATAAAATTTGATGCATTCGGGTTGGACTCGAAGTCAATTCAATTCAAGTTCGGGTTGATTTAAAAAATATGCATGATGCGGAAAACATATGGTATGGAAAGAGTTTTAACCAATCAAAACCCATCTATGAATTTTGATAAATAACATCTAATTGGCTATCCCATTTATGATTTCAGTTGATTGGTTAGAAGTTTTTTAGATATCATATCTTTTCCATATCATAGTCGAACCCATATATATATGTTCATATATGCACATATACGCTTGTATAATCAGGCCGAGATACTAAGTAGACCTATGTCAAACTTAAAATTTTTAAAAGTCCAAAGTTTTGGTCTTAGGTCCAATTCGAGGAACAAAAATTTAAGCCCAACCCATGTAAGGGTTGGACCCGCTCTTGCACCCCTACCTTTAGCACCGCACTAGAGGTGTCAATTAGACGAATTTGGTCTAACCCGACCCGGTCCAATGTGAGTCTACTTATAAATGCATTGGACCCAATCCAATCCAAATCCAACCTAATCCATTAAAAATGTAAATGGATTGGATTGAATCCAATCCAAACCGAATGAAATATCAATGATTATATAAAAATACTTTTAGCATTGAAAAAGCACTTTTGTAAAAGTATTTTGATAAAAATATTTTCACAAAAGTGCTTTTGTAAAAACACTTTTCAAAAAGTACTTCCATAGACTTTTATAAAAGTACTTTTGTAGAAATGCTTTTGTAAAAGTACTTCCAAAAAAGTGCTTTCGTAAAAGTACTTTTATAAAAGTACTTTCGTAGAAGTGTTTTCATCAAAGCACTTTTGTAGAAGCGTTTTTATAAAGGTACTTCAAAAAAGTGCTTTTATAAAAGTACTTTTGTAAAAGCACTTTTTGAAAAGTACTTCATAGACTTATAAAAGTATTTTTATAGAAGTGCTTTTCTAAAAAGTACTTTTATAAAAGTATTTTTGTATAAAAGTACTTTCACAAAATACTTTTCGTAAAAGTGCTTTCATAAAAGTGATTTTCTAAAAGTGCTTCCGTAAAAGTGATTCTATAAAAGTACTTTCATGAAATAAATTCCATAAAAGTTTTTTGTAAAAGTGATTTCGTGTAAAAATACTTTTGTAAAAGTGCTTTTGTTAAAGTGATTTTGTAAAAATGATTTTATAAAACTACTTCTGTAAAAGTGCTTTCATAAAAGTACTTTTGTAAAAGCATTTTTACAAAAGTGCTTTCGTAAAAATACTTTTCATAAAGGTATTTTTATAAAAATGTTTTCGTAAAAGTACTTTCATAAAAGTGATTTTGTGTTGTTTTCAGTTTTGATTGATTTCAAATTGGACAAGGGTTTGGCCTCATGACTGGATTATTGGAAATTTGGTTTAAGGTGGCATTCGATAAACCTGAAAATTCAAATTTGAAAAGTTAAAAAGATATTAAAAGTGTCTGAAATCTGAAAAAAGACATAGTTGCTTTTCTACTTTTTAGAGGATTTGAATCCATAAGTTTGTTTGTGTTGGATGGACCCTTTACCATCTGAAATTTATTGATTTTATTATTTTACCCCTAAAACATACTATTTGGAAATGTTGAATTCAATTTACATTATCTCATAAAAAATAATTTTCAACCTCAAAATAATATTGAAATAATATAAATAAAAAATAATATATCATTAATTATTAATTAATAAATTAAATTATTAAAATTAAAAAAAATTAATGACTATAAAAATATTAAAATAATTAATAATTACTAGTTAATAATTTACACAAATAAAATTTAAAATAATTTTTAAAAATTAATGAAATAATTAAAAATTACTAGTTAATAAAAATAATTAATAAATAATAAATAACATAAATAAATTTAATAATAAATAATTAATAATTAGTAAAAATTTGTGGTGGAAAGCATGGAGAGGGAGGGAGGGAGGAGATAGAGAGAGAGTGAGAGAGAGAAGACAGGGAGAGAGATCGAGAGATCGAGAAAGAGAGAGAATCGCCGTTGCGGAGAGAGAAAGCGAGAGCGAGAGAGAAGAACCACAGTGATGGGAATATAGAAGAGAGAGAGAGAGAGAGAGAGAGCGGCGATGGCGGCGGTGGAGCTTCGTTAGTTCATAGTGAGGGTTCAATTTGATTTACATGAAGGACAAAAATATGTAATATTAAATTTTTTTAGGGTATTTATGCCTTTTACGCACCTCTCAATTACGTCTGAACACATAAGTGCCAGGCTATTGACTTAAAATTTCAGATCGATTTTCAGACACAACACCAAACGAGTCTGGTGTCTGAAAAGCAAGCTTTTTAGACACCAGACCTCTAAAAAGTGTTATCAAACGAGGCCAAGTCTAATTTAAACCGATAAGAATATAGACCAATTTATTTTGAATTGGCCCAATTCAATAATTATAATGTACTGTTTAAATCCGATTTGATATGATTTGGATCGGATTGGATACAAACCAATACCGGTTGATGGACACCCTACGCTGCACTGTTACTGAATCTTGCACTTGCACAGGGGCTAACGTGCCAAAAACCATGCCTGTCTTATGTTCACAGCCTACGACGAGGCTCTCTATTTTAACACGTTAATCCATAAACCATGCCTTCAGCACCGCATTGAGGGATTGTTTAGTTTCGTTTGGTGTTTATTTAATAAACATTTATATGGATTTTATTTTGAAAATCAAAAAAAGTGGTTGAAAAACTTTTTTTATATATTTTTTCCAAGCTAGGCACCGCATAAACTTAGGCTGTGTTTGGTTACGATGCAAATAAATTTGCACTAGTGCAAAACTGTGGCAGTGCAAATAATTTCAGTGTAAATTCTAACCTATTTTTATTTCAAATTTTAGCTTATTTTGTTTGATTGCATTACAAATGAACTAAACTAAGACATGAATCAGAATAAAGTAAAACCCAAAACAAAATTAAAAGAAATTTTGATTTTTTTTGTTTGCACTCCCATGCATTTGTATTAGTGCAAATAAAATTGCACTGCAACCAAACACGAATTTGATAAACAATTTAACTAATTAGCTTCGTTTTTTCAGATAAACAATAATGGAACCAAACACCATCTGAATTTTGCATAACGACTGCCACGTTAGAAAAGCCCAATAGGCAGCATATGTTGTTGAACATGGAGCCACAATGCTTGCTTTGCATGGAGCCACAATGCAATTTGCACAAAGCCTCGATCAATCTGAGTTTTTTTTTTTTTTTTTATCTTTTCTTTTTGCATGGGTTTGGGTTTGGCACAAAAATAAATAAAGTGAAAATTATAGTTTACCCATCACATAATTTTTTATTTATTTATTTTATTCATTTTGCAAAACCCTCACTTATAAAACACATGCTTCACCTTGTATTGTGTCATATTCCCCCACGTCACTATTATAGTGACAATTTTATTAAGTGGATCAATAATTTGCGCTAAAATTATCAGGTTTGACCTAAGCTTGGTTGGGCTTGGATTGATGCATTGAGTACTCCAAATCCATCGAAGTACTCAGGTCCAACCCAACTCAAAACAAATATATGTATATCTAATATGCACACTTGTATATATTTTTAATCGATCATTATACAAAAATGTATTAATAAATTCTTTTAAATTTCACCAACCTGACCATACCAACCAGGTCCAATCCAACCCAACCCAACCCGAGCCCAAGTTTGATCTCAACTGTATTAAATTAAGCTCAACTTAGGCCTTGGTTGATTTGGATCTAAGCCCAAATACAGGATTTGCACCCTTGAATTGGGCCTAGATTGACTCTCAACCCAACCCTAGTAATAATAGGATTTAATCCCAAATCTCCGGTATAACCAGCCATAGAGCTTACCAAGTGAGCCCATTGGTACCGACAGTTAGAAAAAGGTGTTAATGATATAGAAATTTGATCCAAATGCTAAATATATTGGTATTCCTTTCTCTTGGTACAAATAAACTTGCCTCAAAGTTTATCATAAACAACCTATAAACTAAGCTAAACCCAATGGAAAGCATCTTCTCTTAGTCAAGTTGGTAAGCCGGCCCTCATTTAATCAGTGTGGCAGGTAGCTCCTATTCATTGTATGAATTTGATTCAGTTTCACAAAAAACTGTTAATGAAATTGATAAAATCGTTAGGGCTACATTCGCTTTTTGGTAAGTTACTTACCCGAGTAAATGCAATTGCCTAGGTAAGTTTTTCCTGGGAAACACTTACCCGGGTTAGTGCATTTACCCATGTCCCATTCAAGTTGGTAAGCCGACCCTCATTCAATCAGTGTGGCAGGTAGCTCCTATTCATTGTATGAATTTGATCCAGTTCCACAAAAAAACTGTTAATGAAATTGATAAAATCATTAGGGCCACGCTCGCTTTTCGGTAAATTACTTACCCACCTGCTTTTATTTCTCATTTAATAAGGCAATGACCATTTTAGCCATAAAAATTCATTATTGAAAAGGACATTTTTGTCCCATTCAAGTGTTGACAACTTCCCCTAAGGTGGAAAAGTTATTTACCCACCAAGGAGATGAGTATCACTTACTCGGGTAAGTGATACCCAGGAAAATAAACTTCCTTGATCCCCACATAAATATGAAAAAAGAACATTGAATTCTTGGTCAATGGGAACCAAAATCCCATTGACCAACTTCCCCCCCTCTCAAAATTCAAAAAAAGAACACCCCTAGGTGTTTCCAATGGAATTCTTGACCAATAGACATAAATACTGATGGTGTGCTTGGGTATGGAGGCCTTGACCTTCATCTTATCAAGACTGAGAACAAATCCCTTATCAAGAAATTAGCTTAGCGGTTTCTTAATATCATAAAATTTGGAGATCAAAATATTTACACTGCAAAGACTTCCCTTGGAATAAAAACATCAATCATGTTCTCTTTCTGGAAATCTATTGCTCTTATTCTTAGAGACTTCCATCATGAAGTTGGGTTTTTAGTCCAATCTCGCCACCATTGAGAATATCTCTATTTGTTCCTTGGAATCATTCTAATATCCAATTCTTTATGATCCCTTGACTCTTAGGGGGCGCTTTTTTTTCGGATTTTGAGAAGGGGGAAAGTTGGTCAATGGGATTTTAATTCTCATTGAGCAATAATCCCATGTTCTTTTTTCAGATTTATGTGGGGACCAAGGAAAGTTTATTTTCCTGGGTACCATTTACCCGAATAAGTTGTACCCATCTCCTAGGTGGGTAAATAACTTTCCCACCTAAGGGGAAAGTTGCCAACCCTTGAATGAGAAAAAATGCCAATTTTAATAATGAATTGTTATGGATAAAATGGTCATTACTTTATTTACATGAGAAATAAAAAAACATGGGTAAATGCACTTACACGGGTTTACCCAGATTACCCAGATAACTGCATTTACCCGGGTAAGTAACTTATCGAAAAGTGAACAGGGCCTTACCAAGATCTCTTCAACAAACCAAGATAACTAACTTTATGAATATGATTATCCAAACTCTACTTTTTTTCCAAAAGATTCTTCCACTTCTTGGATCTGCCTGGAAAAAAAAAGGGTTAAGTACTGCAACCCAATGCAGAATTCTGAATGACAAACCCCATAGTCTACTAGTAGCCCCCCTATAAACTACATACTGCCCATGAATTTGGCATCAATTCATGGTCAGGATTCATCCCCGTGTACGGTGGGGCTAAAAAAAATTCTGACTTGCACTGATCAATCATTCTCCAAAAAAAAAGGAGCGACCACTTTTCTTCAAAGGAAGCCTACCTTGACTATTGACACCCTTTCTTCAGGGTTTTATCTAATTACCAAAAGTGTTGCTTTAGGTGGATTTAAAAATTCCCACTTCCCCCTAGGTTTCAACTTTTCTTTTGGAATGTTCTCAAGGACTTGATTCAAACTAAAGACAAGTTAAACATGAATGATAATGATCAACACTACCTTCCTTTGTAATCAAGATTATGAGACTAAATCATCTTTTCTCTTTTCAATTATTCTCTTTGTTTCCTCCCTAAAATTTAAATTTCCTATATTTGTTTTAGGATAATTGGCTTCAATGTATTTGCAACCTTATTTAATCCTTACCCAAAAAGGAACTGATTTCTCAAGTCTTATCCTAGATTGATTTATCTCTTTATTATATTTGGATTGCTCGAAATGAGAAACTATTTAAGGATCTTTATGTTTCAATCCATTGCATTATAGCTAAGATCAATCCTTACTTCAATTTTCTAAAGATTTCCAATAATTTGATCCAAAATGTTTTCATCCACCAATTCTAATTTTCTCAATATCACTATTCCCACAAATACACGGTTGATATTATTTAGGGAAAATTCCTAATTAGTGCCCTGTATTTTGGGCCTACTGCCACTTTGGTCCCCGGTCGAACTTTAAAATGCGACAATTAAGCACCCAAACTTTCAAAATGTATCAATCCAGTATCTACCATTAACCAACTGTTAACCAACCGTTAAATGACATAGGCAACCCTATATTGATCACAAGTAGGAAGCAATATAATGTCACAATGAAGAGTTTCACTTGTAGAGTGCTTGATGATTTCCCTGATTGTGATGTCTTTTCATCATTTGGTTTGAAACCGACCATTTACAAGTAAATATGTTTATCTATTATTTTCAATTTAGTCTAAATGATGATTTCTCCATTCTAACTACTGTAACCAGTGGCCAATGGAAAAACCAAAGCTCCCCGACCGAATACGAAAAACTGAGGGAGTTGATTTTGGATTGCAACTACAAGGACATTGTCACCTTCAGATAGATGCTATTGAATTGTTCTAGGTTTTAGGATGCATGTCAAGAGATGATACCCCTGTTTTGTAGCCCCATGTAGCCAAGGGGAATTTTACTAACTAGAGAGATGCTAAAGTTTGGTTCTGGTTGGATGGTGAAGGATGGAAAATCTATTAATTTTTGGCATGATAAATGGGTTGGGGTTGTGCCTCTTGCAAATAAAGTTAATAACAAAAAAGAATTGAGTCTATTGAGAACAATGATCTTCTTATTAGTGAAGTTGTTGATCAAGAAAGGAAATTTTGGAGAGATGATAAAATCTGTAATTTGGTTCCAAGCCATGCCCGACATACAATCAAGGTCATCTTCATCCCCTCCAAGGAGAAAAAAGATAAGTTGATATGGAGACTTAATGTGAATTATGCTAAGGTAAGTTTGATCCAATTCACCATGAAATTGGTGTATTATGCTAAGGCAAGTTTGATCCAAAGATCAATGGAGAATTTTAAGTGGAATTCCAAAGTTTGGAATCTTATTTGCCCTTTGAAGCTTAAAGTCTTCATTTTTCTTCTACTGAATAATAAACTTCCATGAAAAACATTTTTAAGGAATAGAGGAGTAAATATTGGTGAACTTGCAATTGATATGGTGAAGAATAAGATTCTATCCATATTTTTAAGTATTGCAACTATGCAAAACAAATTCCGATGACTATTAAGCCTGATATAGAGGAGCCTAATGAGCGTGACCATCGATAAAGGAGTGGTGGGAAAGAATTTCTACAAATAAGGTCTTCGGGTGTGATAATATAATGGAGAAGACATTGTGTATTTTTTGTGGTTTCTATGGAATAGTGGAAACCAAAAAGTTATCATGGATACTGATATCCCTCCCCCTTAATCCTTGAGCAAGCTAAGAATGATTATTTGGAAATTTTTGAACAAGGACTCCATGGAAGAGAAGACCATGGTTTTCAAAACTAGATCAGACCGGATGGTCAGAACAAAAAATTCAGGAATCGGTTAGGTGACCGGTTCTGTTTTACCCTAGAACCGTTAGTTTGCCAAAAACCATTGATTTGGTTAGCAAACCGCTGACCCGAGTGGTCAAACCGTTTGAACCATCCAATGGTTTGGATTTTTTTTAATTTTTTTTTAATTTTTTTGTTAGAACAGGCCATCCGTTCGGTTTGAACGGTCAGACCGTTCGACCTGAGAATCAGACCCCTTACCGGTTCGTTATCCGGTTCAATTTTTAAAAGCTTAGAGAAGCCAAACTCTTGAAGATCAATTGTCTAGAAAAGTCATAACATTGATGCTGTTAAAATAAATGTTGATGCTTCTTGCATTATTGATGGTAATTGTTTGGTGGTTGCAATTGCTAGGAGCGACCTTGGAAAGGTTATTGATGTTAAAGCTTTCTATCTTGGGCAATCAACAACAAACATGACTGAAGCTTGGGCTGCTTGGGAAGCCCACAACTTGGAGTTAAATTTCAGGGACCACTCCATTATCATTATAAGTGATTTATAGCTCATCATCTATTGTTTGTAGAAAGTTATGGATCCTCTATGGAGACTAAAGAACATCATTGAAGGTTGTTGGGAGCTAAGGAACCATTTTGAGAAGGGTATTACTTATAGACATGTACTACAAGGCCAATCAAGTTGTTGATTGGTTACTTATGGAACTCATTCATGTAGTCTACGTTTTCTAAATCTCAACCATCAAGATTTTCTCAGGTTGCTGGCTTATATATGTACTAGTGATTTATGGGGACGTGCTACCCCCTAGGGGTGTCAATTGGACTAGATTTGGTCCAATCCGATCCAGTCCAATGTGAGTCTATTATAAATGGATCAGGTCCAATCCAATCCAATAAATGTTTTGGACCAATTTGGACCGATCCAATTCAATGTCTGGACTGTCCAATCTGTTCAAATTTATTTTGATTTAGATTGGTTTCAATCCAAACCCAGTCCATTGACACATATATTCTTATCTTATATTAATGGACCATATATTGGCTTAATCCAACCCAATCCAATATAAATTTGTTATGGACGGACCAGGTCTAATCCAATCTAATAAATATTTTGGACCGGATTGGTCCAATCCAATATGTCTTGTTGGTCTATCCAATCCATCCAAATTGATTTTGGATCGGATGGGGTCCAATCCAAAACCGATCCATTAACACCCTTACACCCCCCTCATTTTGTAGCTCCTCCCTATTTATAAAAAAAAGAAAAAAGAAAAAAGTTAATAGACTTGGACCATTGATAAAGGTGGTGTGTTAGGTTACATGTTGTATGAGAATGAAAAATGGGTAGGAATTTTGAAATTGAATTCACTCCTCACGTGCATTGGGAACATCTTCTATGAATGATAAAATTAAGTATGGAAGACTTTCTCAATACATGGATGAAAACATTGTGAGGTTGGTGTGAGGTGTATTTTGTGAGGAACAAATCACAGGATTCTAGAATTTCACCATGGTTTTCAAAAATGGACTAGACTGGATGGTCTGACTGGAAAACTGGGAATCGGTCAAGCCCCAAAACCAATTTTTGCCAAAAAACATTGATTTGGTCAGCAAAACGCTGACCTGGGTGGTTGAACATTTGCACCGTTCAATGGTTTTAACCGGTTTTTTTTTATTTTTTTATTTTTTGTCAGAATGGGCCATCTGTTCGGTTCAAATGGTCGGACCATTCGACCTAGTAACTGGACCCTTGACCAATTCGTTGTTTGGATCAATTTTAAAAACCTTGAATTTCACATTGTGGACACATAAAAACCCGTGCCCGATGCCCCTAGTGAAATGCAAACAAACTTTACTTTAATAAATTGAATGCATCACATCAGTTATTAATTTTTTATTTTAAACAATGACATTTTACATTTCACTAGAGTCACTGAATTTTTCTATGGTCGCAAGTGAGTTGATCTGTGCCCTACAGGGGGCGCCCCACAACGTTCCACAGCACATCCCCACCATGTATTGGGAACATCTCCCAATGATAACATCATCATTTTTGGTACTATCATCGGGAGATGTTCCCAATACACGGCGGGGATGTGCTGTGGGACATTGTGGGGCGCCCCCTTGTGGGGTGTAGATATGAACTCATCACCAAGTGATGTTTTCTTGGAATCCCCACCCAAAGTGAGCAACCATTTTTTGGATCACAACATTTTACTTCTTATTGTGATTCCCACAAGGGGAACAACGGTAGTCAAAATCCGAAGCATAATTTACCCTCAACTCATTTGTACTTACATTATTTATTCATCCTCAACCTCAAACTTAAGGGGTGGCATATTAACCATTGTCAAAAGGGGAATAAATGAAAATAGAGAAATTCACGCAAAATCTTATATCAATATAAATATATTAAGCTGAAATGTGTACGTAAGAAGGCCTGTGGATGAGGGAAATGGAATCTAACAGTATTTTTTGCCTTTTTTCATAGAAATTACAAGAATGTCACTCTCTATCAAATCTCTCTCTTTTGCTTTTATTTTCTTTCAAATTACAAGAATGCCACTGTCTCCTACCAACTATCTCTCTCTCTCTTGCTTTTTTTCTTTCAAATTTGCCACAAACTCTCTCTCTCTCTCTCTCTCTCTCTCTCTCTCTCTCTCTCCTTATAAATTACAAGTAGGGGTGGCAACGAGCCAAACTTTTCACGAGCTGCTCGAGCTTGGTTCGTGAAAAGCTCGGCTCGGCTTGGTTTCAGCCAAGCTCGAGCTCAATTCAGTGGCTCAATTATTAAATGAGCCGAGCTTTTATATATATATATATTTGATATTTAGTATATATAATAAAATTATAGAAAATAATATATATAATAAAAATATTATAATTCTTAATTTGTTAATTATAAAATAAAAAAGTATATATAATTTTTATTTTTATAAAATATTTTTATAAAATATAAAATGAGCCGAGTCGAGCCGAGCCAAGCTGGAGATTATGAACTCTTGACTCAAGCCGAACTCGAGCTCATGGTTCTGGCTCGAACCGAGCTTGAGCCTTGTAGACTAGTCTCGAGTCGAGCTCGAGCCTGGTATTATTCTGCTCGGCTAAGCTCGAATCCACCCCTAATTACAAGAATGCCACTCTCTCTCCAACTGAGGGAGACCTCAGCTCGACATCTTGGCTACTAGGGGACCTGTAATCAAAGGTGGTCGAGTTCGAGCCAAGCCAAGCTCGAACTTTTGAGCTCAAGCTCAAGTTTCTTATTCAAATCGAGCTCGAGCTAGACGACACTTCGACCACTGAGGGAGACCTTGGCTCGACACCTCTGTCTCTGAGGGAGATCTCATCTTAGCACCTCGACAATTGAGGGAGACCTCAGCTTGACACCTTGTCAACTAAGGGAGACCTTAGCTCGACACCTTGCCTGCTAGGGAAACCTCAACTCGACACTTCAACAATTGAGGGAGACCTTGGTTTGGCACCTTGGCAATTGAGGGAGACCTCGGCTCGACACCTTAGCTGCTTGGGAGACTTGCAATCAAAGGTAGCCGAGCTCGAACTTCCGAGCTTTTGACTTGAGTCAAGCTCGAGCTCGAGCCTGATAGTTTATGAGTGAGCCCCTACAATGTAGGGCCCTCTCCGCTAGTATATCTATTAAAGGAATAGGGGTGGTCTCCCCTTTCGCCAAATGGCAGCCCTATATATATATAATTCTACATTGAAAATTCTCAATGAAGAATTTAATATATATTCCACCGGTTTTGGGTTGACGATTTGATCGTCCGATTCAAATGAATGGCCCGTTTTGACAACAAAAATTACAAGCAAAAAATACAGAACCCTTCAGGCCACTGATTTTTGGGTCGATGGTTCAACCATCCAGTTTGAACGAATGACCCATTTTGACGACAGAATTTATAGGAAAAAAAATTGAGTGTGTGAGGTCTATTAAGTAGTATCACACGTGTTATGTCATTCGAGTACATGATTCATAGGACCCTAAAATGGAACCATTCTAGCCATCGATTTTTGGGTCCATGGTTCAACCGTCCGATTCGAATGGGATGGCCTGTTTTGACAAAAAAAAATTAAAAAAATAATAAACGGCCAAAAACCATTGAACGGGTCGATGGTTCGACCACTCGGGTCAATGGGTTGTTAACTGATTCAACGATTTTTGGCCAGGGACCAGGATTGGGTAAAACAAAGCCGGTTTCTTGGACAGTTCCCAATTAAAAAAAAAAATGACGGTTCGACTGTCCAATTCAACAGACAACTCATTCTGACAACAAAAATTACAGGAAAAAAATTGAGTGTGTGGGGTCCATTAAGTAGTATCGTATGTGTTATGTCATTCAAGCGTGTGACTCATACGACCCGAAAACAGAACCATTCTGGCCACTAGTTTTTAGGTTGACAGTTCGACCATCCAGTTCGAACGGATGGCCCGTTATGACAACAAAAATTTTAAAAATAAAAAATGATAAAAAACCATTGAACAGGTCAACAGTTCTACCAGTCGAGTCAATGGATCGTTGACTGATTCAACGGTTTTTGGCTAGGGACTAGGATTGGATTTTCACTATTCAAAGGTTTCTTCTACTGTTGGCTTTATTCGAGCATGTGTGGTATGTTGTTTTTTTTTTTCATTTTCTGCTTTTTTTTTGTGTTTGGTCTTCTTCTTCATCAAGATCCTCCAAAATGGTCTAGGGTTTACCACCATCTTATTTCTTCCCTTTTGTTTTTTCTTTGGGTTTTCTTGTGCAATTTTTTTTTTATTTTTTATTTCTTACAAGATGATCTGCTTTGTCTCTTTCTTTGATTGCATGTATGTTTAAATCCATTTCAAAGCGGAACTTTGAACCCGATTTTTCTAATATTTTTTCTTTGAGTTTTCTAATTTGGTAGATTTATCGCCAATTTTTTCTGTGTTTAAGGTCACTTTGTATTTATCTTTCAAGGTTTTAGAATCCCTTGCAATGTCCACCCTTCCCATGCCTATGACTACAAAGTTATTTCGTATAATTATTGACATCTAGAAAAAATGGCCCAAAAGTGGAACTGTTCTGGCCATCGGTTTCCAGTTGACGGTTCGACCATCTGGTTCGAATGGATGGCCCATTTTGATAACAAAAATTTAAAAAATAAAAATGGCCAAAAACCGTTTAATGGGTCGACCATCCGGGTCAATGGATCGTTGATTGATTTAACGATTTTTGGCCAGGGACCGGGTTTGGGATAAAACGGAACTAGTTGCCTAGATGGTTCTCAAGCCGAAAGGTCCTACTGTCTAGGTCAACTAGGAGTTCTTGATGTGAAACAAAGGACATCTATGAAGTAGAACTCAGAACTATCATTGTATGATCATATTAATTCTTCTATATAAGATGTTTTGCTGAACAATATTTAAAAAATGAACATATGCTGATTTCTTTTAAATTTTTATATGATTTTCAAGACTTTAATACTTATAATTGCAAGTTTCTTATTAAAAATCCATTATCTTTTTCAATATAACAAATATCAATATTGCAATTCCAACCCCTCCTTAGCAAGAACCCCTCCGCTGGTGCTTAGATTCCCTGACTTCTATTATCACTTATCAATACCATCATTGGCTGAAGTGTCAGAACAACGGGTACCTTGGCGTAGAGAGTGAAGAACAGTGAAATTCATAATACTATGGATTTGCATAACTTTTCTGTACGTGTAAAAGGTTGCCACCGTCTCGGCAATCAGTTCCCTTTGACTCTTAACCAGTTTTTTTGAAAAAAAAAGACCTATTTGATTTGAACAACTGTTTCTGACCATTTTTTATTTATTTATTTTCTAAATTTTGCAATTGGCCATTTGTTTGAATTGAATGGTTAAACCATTAGCCCAAAATCAGTGGCCAAAGCGGATCCAGTTGTATCGATTTTTAAAACATTGGTAATTAAAGAAAGCAAAACGAAGAAGTCCATTACCATCCCTCACAAGACTTCCACTATCACCACTATCCCTAGAATTAATTTTCAAGCAATCTATCTCACATTTCTTCTTTTGATTTCTTTAAAATGAATGTTGGAGTTGGGACGCTAGGAGTGGGGACAAAATAGGAGCAACTTACCTCACGAAGCCATACATTTTCACCCATGCAAATGAAATTTGTAGCATAGGCAAACATTAAGTTTTGTGTGCATGTCCCCCACCCCACGACAACGAGGCGTTATATGTTAGACTTAAGTTAAAGATTGTGTTTGGTACCATTTTTGTTTATTCCTGAAACATTGGATCGATCAATATAAATTGATGAAAATTTTAAATTATCACTTCGTATAAGGGAGTCATTTAAAAAAAAAAATTAATGTACAAGATTAATCATTGACGTTTAGAGTTGAAATGTCTAATTTGACATTTATGGTGAAAGCAACAAGTTGTATTCATCCACCTAAGACATTTTGATATAAAAAACATGTCTTACAAATTTGTATTGGCAAATCCCAAAACACAGTGCTCCATTTGGGATCAGTATAAAATCGTGAAAGTGACCGTTGCTTTTTGAAAAATACAATGGGTGGAAGAGTGCAAGATTTATATCGATAAAATCGGTGTAGTTTTTACATTGATTATCGATGTAAAACTTTATGCCATGATGAGGCTTTACATCGGTTATCAACGTAAAACTCAACTCCATCCAAATGCACACTAAACTAAACCGGGATAGAATTTTACGTTGATCATAATAACACACTCCTTCCAAACACCTAAAAAACCAAACTGATGTAAACATCAGTTCTTGATTTATATCGCTTCCAAATGCAGCCTTATGGATTAATTACATGATATATGTGAGACCCACCGGCAATAGGGTTCAAAATTTCTACATGGGTGTATCATATTGACAAGTGGCTGATACAACTTCTTTTAAGCCTTTTTTTTTCCCTGAAAAAACCAAGAAAAAGACATGCACGAGGTTCAAAGTATGTATAACCCCCTTTCATCGTATCAGGATCTATTATTACTTTGAACCGTGAATAGCCTACTTTTCCAGTGATGCCTTAAAACATTTGATCCATTGCTCACAAGGTTGTTTAATGAGCTATCTAACCAATCATGATTTTCAAAACCAGACCAGACCAGATGATGATTGGAAAAATTGGGAATCGGTTAGGGATCGGTTCTGTTTTACCCCAGAACCATTATTTCGCCAAAAACTATTGACAAATTGTTCAATGGTTTGGTTGTTTTTATTTTTTTGTCAAAATGGACCATCCGTTTGGTTTGAATGGTTTAGCTATTCAACCCAGGAATCGGACCCTTGACCGATTCGTTGTCTGATTCGATTTTAAAAACCTTGTAACCAATCATGAGTGACTAGGCTTAGTGTTCCATTGAATTCAGCTTCAATAAGTGCAAAACCCATTCGAACACCCTTTACAACCTCGCACTAGGAATATCTCCCTACTTATGTGCTTTATTTCATGGGGAGATATTCTCAATGCAAGATTGGGAGAGGCTGTTCGAATAGTGTGAACATTGACTTGCACTAACTAAAGTCGATCTCTGTTTCATTGGGCATGGGTTAGGGTCACATGGATATGAGACCGGATCTGCTTCTCACATAGGGTGCCTCACACCGACCTGATACACACATCCTACCGTGCATTGGAACATTTTCCGTACTTATAAATTATTATTCACAGAAAGATGTTTCCAATGTAGAACAGGGTCTACTCCTCACATAGGGGCGCCTCACAGGCACATCCATCGTGCATTGGGAATATCTCCCATGAATAATAATTTATAAATACGAGAGATGTTCCTAGGATGTGCATGTGAGTTCGGTGTAAGGCGCCCTGATGAGGAGCAGATCCGGTCTCTTCTGTGCCAGTGAAATGCCCTTTGTGAGGAAGAGATACCTTTCCCATGGATATGTACAATATTGTGAATCAGTGTGAATGGATGCATAGTGACTTAGTGGACTCGGGATCTCCTGACCACAAAAACCCTGCCCACGCCTATCCCCAATGCACCACTGCGACTGTGATAAACGTAGGCAGGATTCTCGTGGACAGAAGATCCGTACTCGAGTTAGTGTGTCTGGATCACCAAGAGATCCCAAGTTCCCAACTCTCTCAAGTCTGGGGCAAAGGCTAAGTTCCAACAAAAAGGAGTTTCTCTGTATACTTGGCATTTGGCAATGAATTTGAGAGATTGATATAGAAATGACCAGCCATTTTGCTTAGATAGTTACATCCCACCCCGAGGACTGAGTCGACAATGTCCGACTCTATAAGCTGGTATTCATCAAAATTCAGATTTCCCTTAAAGAAATACAGTGACAGTCTATACAAAAAAATTACAGTGGTAACGAAGTGAGAAAGACAGTAAAGTCATTTTCTTCGAATTGTGAAGCACCGAAGAGGGAAAGCTCAGATGGTGTTTAACAGGATAGCAGTATTGGCGGTGTCGAAACCCTCAGTTTTCAAGGCAGAGCAATCCATGGCGTCGGAGCTGCCAACTGATCGTACGAGTTACAGGAGAGCTTCTACCCGCAAAGGCGACATCGTCTTCGTCGTCAACCCCAAAGGCACACTCTTATATCCATGCCATCCTTTTTGCTATTCTTTTTTTGATGAAGTTCCAGCGTTTAGAAACTTTTGATCTCTTCAATTCTTTCAAATCAGGCGCAAATGGCCGGACTGGTAAAGAGTGGAAGGAATTAGTTCCATATCTTAGGTCTCGTCTGGATGGAGTTTATAATGTGAGTATGTCCTTTTCATTAGTTTTGGTGTGGGTTTGCAATAATGTTTAAGTGGTTTTCTATATTTTAGGTGCTTTTGAGCACGAATTTCTGAGATCCTTCTTTCGTTATCACATGGTTTAAAGTGAATTCTTCTCTTGAGAGTATTCTTTATACTCCACAATTTGCATTTCCTATCTATGTTATTTGTTTTTCTTATTGTTACTTTAGTGTTAATCCTTGAAGACTTCTTTGGAAATTGTTTTCGTTATTATATTGCATTTTTTTATTCAACTTTCTTGGGCACGCAATATTTCCTTTTCGGTTAGCTTTTTGGACTAGTGCTTGGATGACAATTTAAACTGGAACACATCTTAGAAATACTGCAGTTTTCAGTTTTTTTTTTTTTTTTTAATTTGTTCTTTTACAGTTCCTGTCGAGATTCATTCTCTTGGTAGGTTTATTGATTCATTTTGTCTCCAGATATGATTGACGAATTCTTTGTCTCCTATTGGCCTGTCTAAATAGTAAATTATCAAACCAGTCACTAAGCTTAGGCTAAAAGTTTGTATTAGAGCTTGTTTGTGATTACTGGGAGATTTCAGAGACTAATGTGAACACCAGTCCTTACCTCAAATTGCCATATGATGCATATAGTGTGTCGATTATGTCCTACTGTTTGCCTTGGTTCACTGTCACAACAGTTTGTCCTTAGATATCATTAGAAAAATAAATAAACATGTTGAAGTGATGCCAGGTAACAAGACTAAGGGGTTGTTTGATAACAGATGAAGTGTCTAACTGAATGATTCATTTCTTTGTCTTGTAATGGATAAAATAATTAAATAATAGAATATTCGAGGTTATAATAATCAACCCAACACCAGATTCAGCCACTAAGGAGCTCACAAGTCACAACTAGAGCTGCAATGGGTCAGGCCTACCTGACAGAACCAAACCAACTGAACTGATTATGTTGGTTTTGGTTCTGGTTTGTGCCCCAATTAATAATTGGGTTGGAATTGGTTTTGTTCTCCCAGACCAATTGAGAGTTAAGACCTGAAACTGATTATATAGTTAATTATATATAGAGGTCTCCTGGTTTTCTTGTAATTTTTGTTACATTTTATGTCTAAAGGGTAAATTTCATAAACAGTAGATGAAATAATTTTTGTTTAGCAATATTCCAAGTGTAATCGGGTCTAATCAGGTCAGACCTGATTATCCTGTTAATATTTGGTTCAATTCTGCGTCTGTCTTATAAAACTGTTTAATAATTGTTTTGGGACTGGTCCACCCTGTCCCAAACCAGACCAGGCCCATTGACAGCTCTACTCACAGTCTCCTTATTTGCTACAGGAGAAAGCCATAATTTATTTAGTTCAACCACTCCAGCTGTTATCAAATGGCCCTTGACATCTGGGGAAATCAGGATGATGTTTCATGTGGCGTGCAATTCTACATTCTATTGAGATGCCATGGCTAGAAAAAAGTTATATGTTTAAGGCAACTGTCTTGGAAAAATACTATTGTTCATTATTTTGAAGTGTCAAAATCAAAGGATACATAAGGAATGGAAATAGGGTGGGGACTATACTCCCCATCCCCGTCCTTGATCCTTGTCGGGGAGAAAAATGAACCTCCATTCCATCCCTGATTTTTGATGGAGGCGGGTTCCTCATGGGGTTCCGAATACCCTAATTTTGTTTTAATTAAAAGCTTGCTTTGGGCTTGAAGGGCATAAGAAGCCATATATGACTGGGAAAAAGATTTACTTAAAAGAAAGAAAAATATCATTAATCTAGTAACATCTATTTGAGTTGAATTGAATAGAAATCTAACTCGCATAACACCATAATAGCCACCTTCTATTTTGGGTTTGGGTGACCTATCTCACTTGGAAAAAAAGCATGATGGATAAACCCAAAACTAAAGCTCAAATAATAAAAAAAATTGCCCACATACTTTTTTTCTTCAAAAAACCTTTATGTCATTATTTTTCACACGATAAAGTTCCAACAACACAACAATAACAATCCAACACCTATAGCTAACTAAAACAGAGTAAATCACCAAGATAACATAGAAGTTGAATTTGTTAAACATACAACACTAAATAGAAAACATGATAGGCCCCATTTAATGCCAGGAAGAGGAAAGGTCAACAATCAACTAAGGGGGGGGGGTGGTGGAAATAATTGAACAATTAATCACATGAGGGCAATTATAGCTGGAGGGAATAAGGAGAGTCTTGGGGCATTTATTGCTATGTCAGTTATGAATAAGAAGAGTTTTTGGGCATTTATAACTAGGCCAGCTGGGCATTTATAGAGGGAGTCAGTTATGCTATCAGTAGAGTATAAGAAGGGGCTTTGGGGGATGGGGGTGGCATGTTTTTCTTTGAGTGAAGAATATTGTGAGTGTTTGGGAGAGTCGGTGGTCTCTCGAAGAACCGACCAACTATTAATGTTTTCTGCTGAATGAATACTAGTTTCTTTTGTTGATGTTCGAGTGTGAACTTTGTTGTGAGTCTGAGAATTGTGTGTGAAGTTTCTGGGTCATATCAAAACACTAAACTAGAAAATAACAAATATATATATATGTAGTGGCATTATTGTAATTATATATAACTATTTTCAAAATTTAAAATATAACGGGTTGGCAGCTCGAGTGGGGATTTCACTCCCATTTATGTCCCCGGTCTCGATTGGGCATCCCAATTATTCCTTGTCCCTATCCCTGTCCTCGCCAGAGCAATCTCTATACTCGATTGGGGAGGCCGAGTACCCAATGGGGACAAGGAAAATTGCCATCACTATACATACTGGAGTAATTTTTTTTTTCCGAAAAAGATAATTATATTGACAAAGTGTACATGGGGGGATGTACATATAAGAGAGTTTTTTCCCCAAAACATAAATCAAACCAAAAGTTATGGTAAGGAAGCTAATACTTGTCTCAGTATCCTACAATACTACACCCACATGGCAATTTTGAAACATGAAATATCTTAAGCACTATAGAAGGGGATGCACGCATTAGAGTCATGAAAATAATATAGTTGCTCATCCATGATCAACAAACAACAAGAACCATGGGACTTCCTCTTGAATATGTTCTAATGTTGGTTGTTGCACCCTTATACATATCCTTAATTAGGTCCACATACCTATTTAGCACTCCTTTTCCAAGACCCACTGTATTACCTCTCTAGGGAAGGGACTTTATCATATGCTTTCTCTAGATCAATGAACATCATGTGAAGGTCTCTCTGATTCTCTTTAAAATTTTCTATCAATCCTCTAAAAAAAAGATAGCTCCTATGGTTCATCTCCCATGTTGTAACCTTTGCTCAATTATTTTTTTTTTCCCAAAGTTTCATGATTTGGATCATAAGTTTAATCCCACAATAATTATCACAACTTTGTATATTGTATTTATTCTTAAATATAGGCACCATAATGCTTTTTTTTTTTTTTTTCATGCATCTTCTTTTCTTTCATTATCTTATTGAATAGTTAATATCAAGCCACATCAGCTTATCTATTCCATACCTTTCCACACTTCTATTAGAATCCCATATTGTTTTAATGCCTTTCCCTTCTTTGTCTTATTTAACGCCTCCATTTTAGTAATTCTAATTTTATGAAGGTACATGCTTTTTTAGCACTATTAGAGTTACTAATCTTTCCTCCTTTACTACCCTCTACAGGTTATTCATTTAATAAAATTTCAAAATAGTTTTTATTTTATTTTCTCGATTTTTCATTTTTTACCAAGATTCTTTGGTCTTCCTCTTTAATGCACCTAATATGGTTTAAATCTTTTGTTTTTTCTTTCTCTCATATTTGCTAGTTTATAAATTCCATTTTCCCCTCTTTAGGCTCAGTTTTAGAAGAGTGCAAATACAAATATGTACAGTGCAAACCTTGTATTTGTACTGTATATATTTGTACTTACAGTCTTCCCAAACTGAGGCTTTAGTGCCTAATTGTGGTAGAGACCATCATATTCCTTAGATTTAATCTTACTTGTTTTCTTTTTAATTTATGATTTAATTTGTTTAAGCTTTCCCCATTTTTAGTCATTTGCCAATTTTTATAATTGGCTCATTTTAATTTGATTATATTTTGAATCTCTTCATTTCACCATTTAATTTCTTTATTACTTTGCCATCTTCCTTTAAATTCTCCTAAAACGTTTTTTAGCTACTTTTTTTATTTATGTAATTAGCCATTTTGAGCCATGTATCTTTAATCTTCCCATCTAAATTCCATTCTCCTTTTGCTATGCATGTCTCTAAAATATGTGGGGTTTTCTCCTTTCAGGTTTTACCATCTAATTTCTTGGACATTTATTTTTTCTTATTTCTCTTGATATACATCTATCACCACTAATTTATGTTGTGTTGTTAAGCTTTCCCCTGAAATAATGCTGCAATCCTTATACATCATTTGCTCTATTCTCCTAGTAAGGAAAACATTTATTTGACTTATATTTAATCCACTTAATGCTATTAAGCGATTATCTTTCTTTTTGAAACATGTGTGTACTTTAGACATATTGTAAACTATTGTAAATTCTAAAATTGTATCTCTTGTTTTATACCTCTCCCCAAGCCCAAATTCTCCATGTACCATATCATATCCTACACTTCTTTAGGCCATATGCCCATTTAGACTCCCTCCTATACAAATCTCATTTTTATTTAGAATTTCTTCGATTGGTCCTTCTAAGTTTTCTTGTAAACCCACTTATGTTAATGAATTCACCTAAAACAAGTCTAATTAAAATTATTCTATTTCTAATTCTTTGAACATTTGCAATTTCATTTTTTTAGATCCTTATCTACTATAATTTCTAATCTCTTTCTATTTTTTGCTTCTCCTATGTAACATAATTTGTTGCCATCAATTTCTTTGTTTTTTCCCTTTTAGTTTCTTATAAGCATTCAATATTAATCCTTTTACTAATTCTATAGTCTTTCCTGTTAATGTTTCTACATTCCAAGTGGCTAATCGAATTCATATTTCTTGGACTAACTTCTTTACCCACCCTTGTCCAAAAGGATGTGGGAATCCTTGCTCATTTTTTGGCACAACCAGGCATAGTTGTGATGTGTCTCTTCTGGGGAATGCCCTAGCATACCCTTGCCCATTTGATGCCAAACTCGGGTTAAGGTATAGTGTGTCGCTTCTAGGAAATACCATGGCAAAAGTTAGGATCCATGGCCATAAGAGTTTGGCAAAAGTTGTAATGCTAGATGCCAACCTAATGCAACCATCTTTAGGATATCAAAAATATTTTCCCATTCCACTCCTTTCACACAACCCAACAAATTCAAAAGAGAACATGGACCATAAGATAGTATCCCTACTACCAAGGTTGAAAGGAAAAAAGAATCAAATCTCACATCGATGGAGGGAATAATTAGGATATCTAAAACTATGAATGGTAAAACTCCCAAAGAAAAGAGATGACTAGATAAATTGGAATAAGTGGTGAATTGACTTCCCCACAGGCTTTGCACATAGTGGAGAGTGCAGAAATTATGGAGTTGTATCCCCCTCATTATAAAGGTGATCCATATGCACTATCAAGGAAGATGAGCTACATGAAAGCCTCTAAATGAGAGGGGTAACCCCTTTTCTCTGAATTCTGCTATAATTAGTCATTTTCATCTTCATGATTCCTCGGGCAAGAGCAATGTAAAACGAGTTTTTACTAATACAAGATTTAAGAGAGGGTAACTGTAAATTGTAAAAGGAAAACAAAAGAAGGAAAAGGGTTATCAGTTATCACAAAAAGGAAGGAAAAAGCAAAGTGTCCTTCCTTTTATCTTTCTCTTCTCTTCTTTCTATTTATCTCAAATCCCTTTAATGCTTTATGTTTCAATGTAAAACCCTGAAACAAATTTAAGTAATATATGTAATGCATGATGTTTTAAATAAAATACAATTTAAGTAATTTAACAGATATGATAATAAAGCACATCTATTGCTGATCCAAAAAATAAATAAATAAAATAAAGCACATCTTTGGTAATTATGTTATATAGGGTGGCCACCTTGCAATTTTTGTTGCTTAGGTGGGTGACTTGTCACCCAGTCAATGCCTATATAATGCATTGACAACTATTCCTTTACGAACCTTTTCTGGAAACTGATATATTTTCCAATATGTTATGCATTTTTGGTTGATGCCTTATTGAAATTAATAGCATTTTTATTTCTTAACCTTTTCTCTATAATGTGTCTAGATATGTGAATCTTTTACTTCGGGTCCTTCTCATGCTATCGACATAACGAGGGAGGTACATCTTTTCCATTGATTTAAAATATGGATGAATTTAGCTCAGATAAGGGGCTTTTAAACTTGTTTTTATAATTGCTTTGTTTTGAATGGTCTAATGGCATGCACAGGCTATTCGGGAAGGGGCTGATGGTGTGATAGCGGTTGGAGGTGATGGTACTCTCCATGAGGTATGGGATGCTTTTCCATGTTGTTTTGAGGAGATGTTGTTACAATACTGTGGCTTAATTGGATCGTACCGGGAATTTCTCATTGTTGATTGTATTTGTTTTTTCATAAGGTGAATGTTGATAGGTGTGTGTTGCTCTAGTGCGACAGCTCCCCACCCCTCATCAGGAGTAACTCTTTTTGGAATTTAAAAACTTTTGCTCCATCTCTGTTGTTTGGGTGAAGTGAGTAGACATAGGTTATGTTTTGTAGACAGTTTTGTAACTCTTCAAGTTGGCCTGGGTCTTGCCTATAAGATTTGCGCATAGATTTTCTTTTGCATTGGTTATGGATGGGTTGACTATTAGCTAAACAAGGGGCAGAAAGGGATTCACTGTTTTGGGCTAAGCTGTAACTATAGTGTGTTTTTTCTTTCTTTTTTCCCTTTTCATGAGGTTCTTTGCTGCTCTTGGAAGATAAGTGTGTTTGTCTTCCTCTTGTAAATCTTCTATTGACGATTTAATGAAAGTGTTATTGATAAAAAAAAAAGGATGGGTTGACTACAAATTTATAGCGGTTCACTTTGTTTAAATTGTTCATTAATCTTTGAGGTTATTAGTCAATTGGTAATAGTAAATGCATGAACCATTAAATGGCTGACAAGGAATATGTCAGTCAGGTTTCAGTGGGTCAGCAGATCAGCAAATGCAATGGCTGATTCTTTGGCCAAGCAAGGGGTGTCAAGGGGAGATCTGTTTTGGGCCACTTTGTAACTGTGTTTTAGGCTTGTGTTTGTTTAGTGTTTATGACTCAGCCCTAAGGGGAGGTAACACCTCGTGCCTCTTCCTAGGCTGAATGTACTACTATTTTTTGAATTAATAAAACTACTCTCATTTATCAAAAAAGAAAAGTAAATGCATGAACCAGTTTTAGTTTTATTGATAAAAACCAGTTTTAGGTTTGTTGGGGTTCAGACCTGTGCCTGAGCCATGTGTCGAAATCTAAGAGGCTGGTTGGGACTGGGTTATCATAACGAGCACGGTCTGGTCCATCTGCAACAAATCGAGGGTGAGCCCTCCTCTTTCCTTGAGCGTAGAACTGGATACCAAGGTCTTTTGTGGGAGAGACTGATGGTAACCCCTTAGCCCCCCTTTCCTTCTTTTCTGGTCTGCCCTCTGGGATCCTTTTATAGAAAGGATTCTCTGTCTTGTCTTTTTGTCCAGGTGGGATTGGGAGTCTCTTATTACATCTAATTCCCTAGGGCCCTATTTGTTCCGGGGATCGTTCTTGTAGTATCTCGTACTATCCTGTTTTTTGTCTCCATTGGGGATCTTGCCCTGGTGCCACCATGCTGGTCATAAATGCTTACCACCTACTTGCTTTGCCAGTCATTTAATGTGGGCTGACGTGGTGCAACCCCAAAGTCTCCCCATCCTACCAAGCCTTGCCCAGTTCAACATGCTCAGAGATTTCTTTCACGCTTGGCTCTACATTTTCGTGGTGGTTGGTTTCTTGGCCCAGTCCGTGTGCATGTCAAGATGTCCTTAATAAATATCCTGTCAACTTAGTCAAACTTGCCTTTGCATCTTGCGACCCATGGTGGATCACCATCCCTTGGATGTCGGACTTCATCATAGCAACAACAAGGTTAAAAAATGAATGAAGAAATGGATAAGATTTATGGCTAATAGATACTCAAACTCGCTTAGGAACAGTTAATGTTTTATTTAACTTGTTTACTAATAGCACGATTGAGATTATTAGAGAATGAATAAATGCAGTATTAGAAGAACAATGAAAAGATACTTTAAAATCAAAAGACTTCGAGATAAATGGAACTAGGACAAAAATACATGGATCAATTTTAGGATAAAGAAATGAATGGAGGAATGACTAGGATTTATGGGCAAGAAATACTCAAAGTGGTCTAGCAACAAGTAAAGTTTCTTCTTCTCATCATACCTCTTCCTTCTTTGTTGATGCTAATAAGGTTGCATTTGGCATTCCTTATTTTAAGACATGCCCTTTTTGCAGTTAAAAATTCAGTGTTCATAGGGGCATTTTAACTGCAAAAAGGAGATAAGTCCTTAAAATAAGGAATGCCAAATGCAGCCTAAATCTACCTTTAATGTGGAATCTTGGGTTTAAGAGGGGCTTAAGAGATCTAGGATGCGAGTAACTCATCAGTCACTTGGAAAGCCTACTCAACTTCACATCCCAATTATGTAAGATTGTTGACATGAATTGTATTTTTGAAAACAAGAGTTGTGAGGAAAAATAAAATGGCAGGTAAAATCAAGGAAATGCTGTTTTCTTGGTTGTCTTTTGTTTAAAGGAGCATAATAGCACTTTTTTTTGACAAGAGTCTTCTGTTTCTGTAATCAGTTTTCTGTTCATCTTTGTGTATTCCCAATGTACAGTTCCTTGTTGTACATGGGTCTTGGAATTTTGATTTAATACAATCTGTTGAGTTTTGGGTTGATATTACTTGTTTTATTTACATAATATAGTTAGGGAGTTAATGGGCCTTAGGCCCATTAGTTTATTTTTAAGTTAAAAGTGCTTATTCAGTTCTTACAAGTAGCCGACTTACTAAGGGCATACTTGTCTTTGTACCCTCTTTTATTTGTAAGTATATAATCTAATGAAAGGGGCGGCCAAACCTAATTTTTGGCTTCACCCATTCTTTTCCATCTCTCTTCTCTTTCCTTCTCAACTGAAACATTTTCTTCTCTTTCTTTTCTTCTGTCTTTTACAGTTTTTATATCAAAATAGGTCATCCAAACTTTTCCACTTGGTATCAGAGCAAGTTTAAAGATTTTTTTTTGAGCTGCTCCATGCAGCCCTAGATCAACCGACTGCATGATGAGGTAAGGGTTGATCAAAGACTTCAGGTAAGCCCCGTTTTTGGATTTTTTTGGTGGATTTGCATTCCCTTGTAGTTGGTCTAGGGTTTAACACCAAAATTAGGAAGAACTGAAGAAAGGGGGAGAGTCTTGATTTAGTAGGACTCTTCAATTTTGACTTAGGAAGTGGCGCTCTAGTTTTCTAAGGTTCCTTGAGGTTTTCTGAAGGGGTAGGTTCAAGTCCCGACCTTTTTTGAGGTCTCTGGAGGGAGCGACAACCTCTTCTCTCTCTTCTCCCGTTCCCACAGAAAAGGGAATCTTTGGAAGGAGGGGCTTCTAGGGTACTAGGAAGGTGTTTGAAGTTTCTAAAGGAGATAAATACCTTTCTTTTCATCTCAAATTGATTTCCTAATCTATTTTGGGACTTATGGAGGGCTGTGGAGTTAAAAACAATTTTGTAGGTGAAATGAGATTTTGGGGGAGGAGGTGTTGGAGACCTCTTTGGGGCCGGGACCATCACTGTAGTTAAGTTGGATGGTACAAACTACTTAGAATGGCCACAATCTACAAAGAATGCCATTTGTGCTCATGGGAAATTGGGGTATGTCACCGCTAAAAAAAAGAAACCTGAAACTAACTACTCCCGGTGGGTACAGGAGAACTACATGGTGATGACTTGGTTGTGCAATTCCATGTTACCCCATATTAGTAAGAACTTTTTATGGGCTAACACAACTATTGGGATGGAGTAGTAGAAACCTATTCATAGAATGAGAATGTTGCTAGAGCCTATTAGTTGAATAACCAGGTGATTGCTACTAGGCAGGGAGATAAATCTGTTGCTATTTATTTTTCAGCCCTCAAAACCTTATGGTAGGAGATAGACCATTTGGAGACCGTGGTTTGGGAAAGTAGCAAAGATGCAACAACTTATCAGAAGTTGGTAGAGAAGAATATGGCTTTTGAGTTTCTAGCTGGACTTAACCCTGAGTATGACATTGCACGATAACATATTCTTTCCTGAGATAGTGTAACTCTCTCTCTCTCTCTCTCTCTCAGGCATATGCCTTTGTGTCTAGAGAGAAGAGTAGGAGGAATGTGATGATGAGGAACCCATGCCTTAAATAGTCAGCCATGGTTAGCATAGTGAAGCCTAAACCAAGTGGGGACAAGGATGGAAATGACCTGAGGAAGGAGGATAAGAAGGATCTAATCTGTGACTACTATAAGAAACCTAAACATACCAGAGATACCTGCTTGAAGCTTTACCCACACCTTGTACCGGGATGGCTCAAAAACAAGAATGGAAATGTGAATATGGTAGTGACCGGTGATTTATCAAGGCCACCTACTACCACCTCTCTAGAGTCTGTTGTAGCAGCTACAGTGAGGGCTAAATTGGAGAGATATGGGCAGTTTCTGAATCTGAGGGATATAGCTAGTTCTAACTCATTATTATGTGGACAACAAGGCGCAGGTGGATCAGGAGGTAGCCATTCTACTTTGTTTGCGTATATAGGTAGTTCACATCCCACTACAAATTATGTATCCACTATAGGTAAGGGGGGACCTCCCTAGATTATAGACTCGGGAGCCTCAGAACATATGGCCAATATTTCCACCATTTTCTCCTCATATCACCTCTACTTTGGCAGAGATAAGAGTTTTCACACTAGATGGATCACGTGTTCCCATTGCTAAGAAAGGGTCTGTCAGGATAACTGATACCATTACCCTACCTTCTATTCTTCATGTTCCTAGATTGAACACTAATCTTTTATCTGTTAGTAGCTTGACAGAGAATTTGAACAGTTCAGTAATTTTCTCTTGGTCATTGTGTTTTATAGGATTTGGAATCAAAGAGGATGATTGGGAGTGGTCGTGAGGTGAATGGAATCTATCTTCTTGATGTGCTTCCTAGTCATCGGAGTCATTATATTAGTAGGAGCATTAAGTCAGAGTCGGTGAGTCGGGTTATGTTTTGGCATAATCGGTTAAGGCATTTGTCTTTTTCTTCTTTGCACTTTTTGTTTATCAAATTGTTTGAGTTTGTTAGTTGGTTCGGCTTGGAGTGTGAGGGTTGCCAACTTGGAAAGCAAATGCTTCAGAAGGTGAACTAGTGAAGAATGTTGTAAGGTATCAGAGGTTAGTGGGGTGGTTGCTATACTTATGTATGACACGACTAGACATCTCTTATGTAGTGAGTGTGGTGAGTCAATACATGCATGCCTCACGAGTTCAACATTGGGAGGTTATTGATAGGATACTTTCCTATTTGAAGGGGCACCTAGGTAGAGGTATATTGTTTGCTGACCATGGACAGTTGAAGTTAGAAGCTTACACAGATGCTGATTGGGCAGGGTGTCTAGATGACAGGAGATCTACATCAGGGGTTTGCACTTTTTTAGAGGTAATCTAGTTTCATGGAAAAGTAAGAAACAAACAATTGTGGCAAGGTCAAGTGTAGAAGCTGAATACAGAGCCATGGCACATGGTGTTTTATATCTCCTTTGGATCCGTTCCTTGTTAGGGGAGATTGGAGTTGAGGCTAAAGAATCCATGCTGCTATATTGTGACAATCAAGCAGCAATTAACATTGCGTACAACCCAGTTCAGCATTATAGGATGAAGCATATTAGAAGTGGATAGACACTTTATAAGGGAAAGGGTGACATCTGGAGAAGTTTGCTTATCATATATTGCATCTAACGTGCAGCTTGTTGATGTTCTTATAAAAGGTGTTGCAAGAAACAAGATGGAGCATGATCTATGGAAGTTGGAAATGTGTGACATTTATTCCCAGCTTGAGGGGGAGTGTTGATTTTTGGGCTGATATTACTTGTTTATATTTACATAATATAGTTAGGGAGTTAATGGGCCTTAGGTCCATTATTTTATTTTTTAAGTTAAGAGTGCTTATTCAGTTCTTACAAGTAGCCAGCTTACCAAGGGCATACTTGTCTTTGTACCCTATTTTATTTGTGAGTATATAATCTAATGAAAGAGGCGACCGGACCTAATTTTTGTCTTCTCCCATTCTCTCTTATCTCTCTTCTCTTTCTTTTTCAGCTGAAACATTTTCTTCTCTTTCTTTTACAGTTTTTATATCAAAGTAGGTCATCCAAACTTTTCTACTCAATCTATACTTTACCTGTCCTCAGGAAAAAAATGATTGCATAAGTGGGACCTGATAAGTTGAACAAAAGTTCACTGAGATGGGTTGGGCATAAATTGAAGTTTGAGAATCTATGGTATAACATAGTTGCGTTTTTCTGTTAATAAAAGGTCAGAATGTTGTGAACCACTTGTTTAGTTGTGTTTATTTATTATTAATGAAAATTTTGAAGTACTTCTAATTACCAAAAAAAAAATCAATGCTTTAAGATGGAGGAGTTGGCAGCTGAATGGGCTTTCTAAAGAAGGCAAGGTTATTTGGGGAGTAGGACCAGCTTTACTAGTTTGGACAATATGTATGGAAAGGAACAAAAGACTGTTTGAAAACTTACAGAAGAGAATTTACTGAAAGGTTGTTGGGGTAGGTTGTATTCTTGGGCCGGAACACACATTGTTCAGGAATAGGCCTTATAGCTCCTTTTTTGACTCTGGAGCTCTTTCTGTATCTATGCACACAGAATATACAGATTAAAAGATGTACAGATCTGTTTGGGCACTACACAGCTCCTTGTTGTGCAGATTTGATTTGTTTTTGAGTAATATAATTCTTTACATTTTCCTCAAAAGAAAAAAAAAAAGATGGAGGATATGGCCCTAGACTGTGTAGAATTGTGCAGCAGGATACATATACACCCAAATAGTTCAAATACATGTTTGTTGGTTCAGCTGAATTGAATACTTATGTACCAAGAAAGGATGACAAATTGATGGCAAAGACTTGTAAGATGATTGCTTTTAGCTATTTATGGGTATTTCCATATCTACTGTTGGCAGGCAATAACATTGTTACTCCACATGCCTACAATATTGTCAACGACTTGTGTTATAATACTATCTCTTGTACTCCACATAGTGTTGGTAGTGTTCACTAGGGAACATGTCGGTTCCAATAAAATTTCATGTTGCTACCCATGAAGTGGAAATGGAAATATGTTGTGGAAACTATCTTCTACTCCACATGGTAATATGTCAATTCCGGTAAAATTTTGTGCACTGCCCATGGAAATGGAAATATTAAGGAAGTTAGGGACATTTTAAACCATGGTTCAGATCAGGTACCCAATTTGAAGAATTTTCATTGCCTCCAGGCCACTTCAAAATCTAACAAATATCCAATCCAGGACTACTCAGAGAGAATGATGCAGACAATGGAGAAAATAACTATATTTTAAACTCTCAAACTTTCCAGCTTCAGTTCTTCCAATTACTCAGGTTTCTTCATCTCAAACAACCTACTCAGGTTTCTTCATCCCAAGTTACAATAATTGTAAATTTTTCTTTTAGTTATGACGGAAAGAAAATTATGCAAGTCCTTCGAAACAAATTAAAAAGTTAAAAAAAACTAGTAATTTTTGTTTAACATAAACTCTGACATGAATTAGGTATTGGATCAATGGGCTGCACAGTCAACTGTAGACCTTAAAAGAAGCTAATCGTCATGCCTATAAGCACGTGTGTGTCCCTTTTCTTATTTATTTCCTACTTGGAGATATTTGTCATGTGATTGAACCTCTTGGAACAGGCTTAACATTGATAGGCAGTCTGTTTAGCTTTTGTTGATCGTAGGCTTGAATCAAATTAAATTAATGTCTTGATCTGATGTAGTGAATACTTGAATCAGATCCTGCATCACAATTTCTGCTTAGAGATTCAGTATTGGAAGTTGGGTTTGTCTAATTAGGCCAGAAGATACCTTTCTCAGTAGATCACGATAAAGAATTAGATAAATGTCAGATACATTTGGATTGCAATTAGCAGGTTGTAAATGGCTTCTTCTGGGGAGGAAAACCTGTTGCTGCTGAAGACCAGGAGGCTACACATACAACTGCTCTTGGTGTAAGTGATTAAAATATGCCATTTCTTTTTGGTAGAAAATTTTAAAAGTTATTGCTTTTGGTGTTCTTGGTTACAGAATGCAAAGTACATGATGGTGCTATTTCTAAACTATCTGGTCCTTGTGAAGTGAATATGTGATTATGCTATCTCTCTTGACAGCTCATTCCCTTGGGGACTGGATCTGATTTTGCCAGAACTTTTGGTTGGTTAGTTCTTGCTCCTACCTTGCTTCATTTGACATGAGACTTTGAATTTTTTGTTATTTGTGTTAGTTCATTGCTTCCTTTATGATTTGCTTTTTCAGGAAAAATGACCCTCATGATGCCATTGAACGCATAGTTAAAGGTTGTTACGCCTTACCACTTCTCCCCTTTATTTCATTGTAATATTTGATTCAGTGTATGATCATCAAAGTTTTGGCTTACAGTGACTTGTTTGCATCTCCATTTTTTGGGTGTACAAGTGATACATATATGCATTTAATTTGTTATTTTATCTAAGAAGGAAGGTTTGCCAGGGCAGAAATCTCGTATAGATGTTGGAGTTATTAATGGAGAAAGTGGAGAACCTCACTATTTCATAAATGTTGCCGATATACATTTGTAAGGAGCATTCTTTATGCTTTTCTGGGATCAGGCCTGACAATTCAGCAGTTTTGATTTTAAATGTCTCACCATTATATGTTGTGGAAGTCTGCAGGAGTGCAAAGGCAGGTTATTATGCTTCTCAATATAAAAGATTTGGGAACTTATGTTATGTCATTGGTGCTTTGAGGGGCTTTGTTGGGCACAAAAATCAGGACTTTAGGATCAAGGTTAGTGGTTTTTTTGAGTTTTTGGGTGCACATGTTCAATTTTTACACGTGGATTATGGGATTCAAGTGATAATGACTGGTTTTTTAACCTTATAAAAAGTTGTTTTCTCTAGGTCAATGGGGGAGAGTGGGAAATATTTCCTCAAGTAACAGCCCTTTGCATTGGAAATGCAAAGTTCTTTGGTGGTGGCATGAAAATCACTCCAAATGCTGACCCCTGCAGTGGAGATTTTGAGGTTAAAAAATTTCTCTATACCATCTTGTTCATGTTCAATGGTTGCCCCAACTATTTTCGTGTGACAAAGCCATGCTTTTCTATCAACATTAATTTTGGATTACACTGTATGTGTGCCAGGTGGTGATTCTTCAAGACTTCAAATGGTATGACTTCATTCTTAAACTTCATAAGCTGTACCAGGGGACGCACCTGGCCGAGAAAAATGTGCACTCAAGAAGGTACATCTTTCTTTCTTTATAGGTGAAGGTTATATTTTATTTTATTTTTGATGAATATGAAGGTTATATTTTATTTTTATTCACAAAAATAAAAAGTTCTGTTATTATTTTTATTTCTTTGATTGGTAAATAAATATCACATCAACTTCATACCACTTTTGTTTACCTTTTCCTTTCTCTTTCCTGATTTATGATGAATCATGTAATTATTTTCCTGAAAACATGTAAAAATTTCTTACAACCTTGACCTGATGATAAGCTCAAGTGTATCCTTTGCAGCATTCTTATTAAAAGTAACAATTATGACCTTAAGACACAGTGCATCATAAGGGTTTTATTGTAATGGCCTAGTTTCTGCAACAATAATCTCTAGTAAGTAGGATTCATCTTTAAGAAAACAGATTGGTCCTAGTCTTACTGAATCAGTGAAATGATTCCTGACTGGTTATAGAGGGAGTTTTTTCCTGCCCAAACAATGACTTTGTAAGGGTTGTTCAACTGCATTACAAATTTACAATTAGCTTCTCCTTTTTCCTTTTTCAAGGCATAGCTAAGTTTGTTATACTAGAGGAAGTAAAAGAATTATATTAGTATGTGCAACTAGGGCTGTCAACGGTCGTCTGGTTCGGGACAGGGTAGAACCATTCTGAACTGACTGCTAAAACCGGCATTCTCAGAACCAAACCAGACCCGATCGGTTCTATTATTTCACAACCGGTACCAAACCAACGGGCCAATCGGAACAATCGGGTCTAACCCGATTGGACTCGATTAAATAAAAACCCATACTTAAGATGGTAAGACCTGTAGTTTTTGATCAAATATTCTATATTAATAAAAATCTATATTAATTAATAAATATTACTAATGAATACAGCAGCAAGAAAGGACTTACTTGATGCTAGTTTGATAAGAAATGAACATTTTGTTCAATAACTTGTTTTCAGAATATCAGTAGGATATTTGTCAAAAAAAACCCTGTTATACTTGTATAATCTTGCTAAAAATAATCTGTAAACAGCCTACAATCCTATATAATTTCAGTTTAACCTTACTAAAAACAAAATAATAGCAATTAAATTGAAGCTATTGGGAAAAAACTAAGCAAACCTGCATCTATCGAGTGATCTTGAAATCAGACTGCCTGCTTATTCAAGAATTGAAATATCCAGCAATGAAGCTAGTGCCCACTTACTAGCCACCCATTTATCTGGTACTCCCAGTCCCAGGTTCACATGGGTGGCATTTAAACTGTGATAAGCTTTTTGTCTTCTACCCCATCTTCTCTTTTTCTTTGTCCATGGTAGAGCTTGTGTGTAGGAGACAGTGGTGACTGCAAATCGATGAGACGCAGAGACGGTGATGAGAAACTTTCTCAGAGAAAGAGAAAGTGACAAGTAGAACTTTAGAAGCTAAAGCCTCAAGTGGCAAAAGCAAAACAAAAGGGTAAAGGCCAAAAGTTTTTGAGCTCGAGGGTTTTAGGTGTTAAAAGTAAAATTACAATTTTAGGCATACCTATAACTCTAAGACATGTATATATATAATGGCTTCGGGACAGTCAAAACCAGTCCCAAACCGATATTAATCAGGACACAAAATAAAACCAGTCTATCGGGTAGAGTCGGTAGACCCGACCCATTGACAGCCCTATATGCAACTGCAATGCGTACAAAGAAAAAGAAGGTCCTTGGTAAAACTTTGTGTAACTCCTGAATTGCTTATGGAGTGACGCAGAGTTTATGGAATCCACCCATGGATTTGCATACACTGGATCCTACTCCTTTCATAAGCCTATGGCTTTCAAAAGATGGAGTCACGGAGATTTTTTTTTTGGGGGGGCGGGGGGCGCTCAAAATTGGTTATCTCCTGGATGAGTTACAGCAACCCTGGGGTTTGGTACAGGCACACTATAAGAGAGATAAAGAGCATAGAAAAGGAATTGGTGCAACCTTTAGATGGTTAAAGAGGAAAGCAAATAGGATGGCTAAATAGGGGTGTATAGGGAACAACTGTTTTGGGCTGACTTGTAAATGGACTTTATTAGCTTGTAAAGGGGAATACCTCATTTGTATTAACATCAATTCTTTAATTTGAATGAATGAAATAATTTTACTGATAAAAAAAATAAAGAAAAACTGTTGACTTTTTGTGAGATGAAAAATTTCTGGTGTTGCAAATACACGCTATAATTACACATCTATGGGGACTTGTTTTTCTATTGTAACCTTCCGCTTTCATGTTTGAATGGTGAGGAACATTCATCTATGCTGGTTGCATAGTTAGATCTGAGCATATTCATTTCTTCAAATATTTCATTTACATACTATGTTATAGACATCCACCCACCCTTGGGCTACTATGTTTGGTATTTAATCTCCTTTTTTTCTTACCAGTTGAATGGTTGTTTTTGTAGTGTTAAGATCATTGAAGTGGAAAAAATTACAGGTGGTGGCAGCATTTATGTTCAGTCTGATGGAGAACATTTAGGGTTTCTTCCCAGGAAATTTTGTGTTTTACCTGCTGCAATTGAGATGCTGTGCTAATTTATGTCATGAAGACCATCGAATTTTCTGGTTTCGTGCAACAATTAGCTGTAGAATTACATAGAATGGCTACCAACGCCTGTGCTTTCTCATGGCTAATTTGTGTTTAGTGTTGTCATAGAGATCGTTCCATATTGGGGTTTCAGCAATGCGAGTTTTATCATAGGAAAAATAGGCGAGGAAAGAATAGACTGCAAGAAATTGAATTACAATTAACCACGGATCTTTTTCCTTTTTAATTGTTTTCCCTTGTATGTTTTTATTTTAATAATAAAACAGCATTGAATTAGTTATATGAGTCTTACATGTGGGGAGTTACGATGCAATGATATGCGGCCCTTACATGAAATGCAAGCAAAAAGATGAGCCGCTTGATTGTTCCTACTTATATGTACAAACTTAATAACCTCAAAAGATGATATCAGTCTTTGCAAATAAATGATCGGACCATTGGATTGGCTTATCTATAGTAGCAAGCTCCATTAAGGCTGCGCTATCTGAGAATACCAGAAGATGGTTAATGCCATGCGATTGTGCTGCTCGCAGCCCTTTTAGGACAGCAAGGCTTGCTCAGCGGAAATGCTTGGCTTGGCTGCAAGAAGAGGACCGAATGTGCAACTTCTGTCATGTCAATGAGGTGACAACCTTCCACCTCTTCTTTGAATGCACTTTTGCAAGAGCAATTTGGTGTAAAGCCCAAATTGGGCTAAACCCAGCCACAATATCGGGAAATCAACTCCACACCATTATCACCAAATGGTTTACAATCCTAAAATCAACACTAGGTAAGCAGCAAGCACTCTTGTATCTTAGCAGGTTCAGTATCATCTGCTACTTCAAATGGAAAACAAAGAACAAAAGCATATTCGAAAATGTTGGATGGTGAACTCCCGTCCTGCATAGCCTGTATTAGGATCAAAGGAGCCGTCGACATGTAGGGTTGGCATGAACTGTGGTGATGAGGTGGTGTGGTGGCTTTGCCTATGCTGGATGATATGTGTTAGGGGGAATTGGGATGATGTCTGTATGACATGATAGGGATCAGGCTGTCTATTTTCGAATATGCTTTTGTTCTTTGTTTTCCATATGAAGTAGCAGATGATACTGAACCTGCTAAGATACAAGAGTGCTTGCTGCTTACCTAGTGTTGATTTTAGGCTTGTAAACCATTTGGTGATAGTGGTGTGGGGTTGATTTCCCGATATTGTGGCTAGGTTTAGCCCAATTTGGGCTTTACACCAAATTGCTCTTGCAAAAGTGCATTCAAAGAACAGGTGGAAGGTTGTCTCCTCACTGACATGATAGAAGTTGCACATTCGGTCCTCTTCTTGCAGCCAAGCCAAGCATTTCCGCTTAGCAAGCCATCTCATATTAGTTTCCATAAGAAAACCTGGAATTTGTGCAGTATTTTGAGCTTCCAAATTAGTTTCTAGTTGAAATGAGAACCGGAACTGGAGCTTTCAAATGAGAAGTGTTGATAGGCTGATTTCATCGAGTATACACCCGATTTGTTCTTCCAAATTACTTTATCTACCGATTGGTTTGTATTTGGAGTTATTGACAAAACGTGAGAAAACGCAGACTTTTGGAAGAGAATGTTTAGTTTGGAAGTGTCCCAAGAACCTTCTGGGGTGAGGAGTTCTGAGACCTTCAGGTTCTTGACTTGTGGTTCAGATATCAAGGGGTTCAAACTTGGGATGTGCCCCAGTAAAGTGGGTATCCATGGGTCAGTAATGGCTAGGGTGTCTCGGCCATCTTTGATTGACCACAGTAAGTTTGTCTTTAACTGTGGTAGAATGGAGTGAGCTTGTTTCCACCAGTATGAGCTAGTTCTGGTTTGGCTTTTATTTGCTTGCTCCAGGTACCCTTGTTATCACTTAAGAGCCGCCAGATTTGTTTTCCAAACATGGCCTTGTTCATAATCCCATAAGATCTGAAGCCCAGCCCTCCTTGTTTATGTTTACATATCTTGTCCCAAGACATAATGTGTGTAGTTCTCCCAGTTATCTAATTTTGAGTTTATGGCTTTTGGGAAGATTGTTGTAAACATGGAGTATGTTGGGATGTACTACAAGACTGATTTGACTAATGTAGTTTTGCATGCTTGGGACAATAGTTTTGAGCTCCATACATTTATTCTAGCTGACACTTTGCTAAGGACTTATTTGTGGGTAGAACAGAGACGAGGGTTTGTACCAATTTGGTTCCCAAGGTATTTGGAACCTACTAGTGATTTCTTCACATGGAGGGTATGTGAAAGAAACTTGCGGTGATGTTGAGGCACACTTCTGTTGAAGAAGATGCTTGATTTAGAATAGTTTATCTTTTGCATTGACATGGATTTGAAAGCGTTGAAGACTTTTACCAAGGCCTTGACTTGCACCAAATCGGATCTACAGAATAGAATACGGTCACCTGCAAAGAATAAGTGAGTGACTGGAATGACTTCTTTGCTGATCTGAATTCCTTCAATTTGTCTAGATGACACAACTGATTGAGCAACTGGGTTAGTACCTGTTGGATTTTAATCTCATAAGAGATTAAATCCAATGGGTTTGATTGGTCAATTACATGAGGAGTTACACATGTACACTTGTTTGAAAAAATCAGTTTTTCTCTTACAAAAACCCAGTTTTGAACTTGTCCCACATTGGAAAATTATAAGTTTTGTTTTCAATATTTCAATAGGAGTTGATTTACACTCTTTAGAATTAGTAGAGGAGAGTATGGGGATTCGATACCGCACAACGCGCGCGCACGCATGTGGCGCAATGAGGCGCTTTAGAGGCGCACTTTGCTCGCACTTTGCTCGCACCCGCGTGGCCTGTGATGGGCGGCTCTGGTTTTGGTACGTTGATCACCTTTGATGAGATCAACGGTCACGATTCGATCGAATGTGATCAAGAGGCACAATTCAAAGTTAACAGTTACCAACTGTTAACAACTTTTTAAATTGTGACTGTTCAAGGTGCTTTCTCTAAACCAGTACCTACGTTTTCCTCATACCTCTTCACAAGTTATTTAATGAGCATGAATCAGACTCCAAAAACACAATTTCGAAATTCACTATCTCTCTCTCTCTCAGTCCAGTCTGCTACAGTCTCACAAAAGGTTTCTTTGGAGACTCTTAAACTTTGTTGGTTGCAGATTCTCGCCCAAGACTTTGTTGTATCCTGAGAACGAATTTGCTTGTAACCCAACAGCAAACTCAATAAAACTAAGTGGGGGCAAATAACGTTCTAAAGACAGTGTCTTCAGACGCGCCTCAGATCTTCTCCTCCTAAGTTACAGTGACCCCATCTTCCCCTACAACACCTCCATTCCAATGATAAAAAGGTAAGCGGAGATGGGATCCCCTTGTCTTATCCCCCTGTTTAATTTGAAATGTTCATGGGTTTCTCTTGCTGGTTTTATGGAGAAACTAGCTATGGACATACACTTAGAAACTGGTTGTGGACATACCCTTGTATGTTCTGGGACATGAAATTTGATGTTTTATCTACAGAAATGAAAACTAAGATTTTATCTTCATTTGTACTAGCGGATCCTGCTTTATATATGCGCCTGGTTATCGATTTGTCGAGAAGATAAAGTCAGGCAACAAATGGTTGCATGGTTGCACCTACGACTGCAATTGAACTGAATTCTGAACAGTTTGGGCTTGAGTTTGATTGGGCTCAATTTCAGTTTGATTCTAATTGAGTTTGAAACACAATGTAAGCTTGATTAGTTATTTGAACTTGAGCTCGACCAATAAAAAGTTTTGTTCAAAAGCTCGTTAGCCTAGCTCATAAACATACATTATAGAATATAAAAATAGATACAATGTTTTAAAAACCACTGATCCAGAGACAAAACTATTTTTGCATTTGAGTTGCGGGTCATCGGTTCAATTAGTCGAGTTAAACGGTTTAGACCATGTCATGTCAACATCTATATATTTTAAGTGTGTGTGTATATATTCAATAAATAATGTATAATTATGTTTTAGGTATGATATATGTATTATTTCATAATTTTAATTTTTTATTTATAAAAATATTAAACATTGTGATTTGAGGCCAAAAAAGGGTTTTTTTCTTGAAAATAGTGGGGCAAGGCGCCTTGGGAGGCATAGTTCTAAAAAGTTAACAAAAAAAAAAAAAATATCACCTCAATTGGATATTAGAGTGCAACATTATGGCCTCTTGAAGTTTGCATGCATAGTTAGGGCCTGTTTGTTTGCTCTGATGTTTGACCTTTGAAAGTGCAATAATTACATTAAGAGGTATATTGGTATTAGTGAACTTTTCATTCCTCAGAACTCTGAATATGGAGAACATTGTTCTGAATTTTGAATTCTGAAAAATGTCAAATGTCCAATTTAACCCCATATAAGAGAATTTTTATTTATCTATATAATTCAATAAAGAAACAATAATAAAAATTATTATAATAAATATTACCTAATATTGATTATTAATAATTATTAATATTAATTAATTAATAATAAATTAATGATTAATTCATTAATTATTAATCACTAATTAATAACTATTAATTAATACTTATTATTAATAATTAATTATTACTTAATTATGAATTATTATTATTAATTAACTAATGAAATATTATTACTAATTAAAAATTAATTAGTAATTAATACTTAATATTAATAATTCATATTTCATAACTGATTCAATAATTATTAATCACTAATTATTAATTAATAAATATTTATTTATTTTTATGATTAAATAATACATATTTTAATAATACATATTTTTATTGATAATAATTAATTAATTATTAATAAGCAATAATAATTAATTAATAAATATTATTAATAATTAATTAATAAATATTATTAATAGTTAATTAACTACTAATAATATTGATTGATTGATTGATTGATTAATTAATAATTAATTATTATTATTAAATAATTAATGAAATATTATTAATAATTACTAATTAATTAGTAATTAATAATTAATGAAACTGTACGATGATAATTAATTAATTTCTACTAGAATATTACTATAACATATTGTAATGAATATTATAATATTAATAATTAATTTATAATGTTAGTAATATTATATGATTATATTATAATATTAGTGTTATGAATATTATATTAATATTATATTATTACTATTCATAATTTATAATGCTATTTAATATAAATAATTATTGGTTTCATTATAATATTATAATTGGTAATAATATTCTAAATAATTAGTTATAACAATTGCTATAAGTAATTATTAATAGCACTATAAGACGATAATGAATAATATAGTTAGTGAACTATTATTATAATAATAATATAATATGAATATTATAGTTATTATAATATTGCATTATAATAATATTATGGGGAAAATAAAATATTGGTGGTGGGTTTGATGGTTCTTCATATGACATGTTATAAGTTAATTGAGCATTAGAGGGGCAATATGGGTAAAATCTATTAAAACAATGGCTTGAGTCATTTGTACTTTAGCAGGCTTCAGTGTTAAGAGCCACCTAACACCTCTTTAGCGGTGAAAGTGGTATGAAACCACTTTAGCGTTAAGAGATTAGAGACACCAAATAGGGCCTTAGTTTGCAACCAGTGATTCGGTCATTGGGTCCACCGATTCAATGGTCCAACTGTCTCAGATGATTTTTGACATTTCTCTAGCTTTTACTCGAATCGGACCTGGAATCTTGATCGGGTGACAGTTTGAGCAGTTTAATTGGCTGGGTTGAAAACATTGATACATATTTACATACATATATTATAGAATATATAAAAGTATAATTTATAATATATATGATAAAATATATTTTTATATTTTATATATAATATAATAATATACTATATATTATATTATAAAATATATATCACATATATATCTATAAAATACAAAAAATATATTCCTTTTTGAGCTCTTGAGTTGAATTTGAGTTCATCAAATATTTAATCTTGTGCTTAAATCAGGAAATAAAGTTCAAATCGAACTTAAACTTGAACTTGAGCCTAAAAGTATTTTAGTCGGATTGAGCCAAGACATGCATAAGTTCAACTTGGCTTGACTCAATTGCACCCTTAGTTGCACCTTCATATTAAATACGAAAAAGTACATTGCACCACACCGTAGAATTCTAAATTCCACTACAATCCTAAACAATTTAAAATGGTAAACATCCTCACCCTAAAACACCAATACCCACCCATGTATTGACATCAATTCCGAACTGACACCTACCCCAACTGTAATGTGAGGCTAAGAATTCTTAGGATATGTTGAACAATCATTCTCCCTATTAAATATTGGATAGTTTCAAGTAATAAAGAGACTGCAAATAAAAAAAGGTGGTGAGGAACAAACAAGTGAAGGGATATTTTCCATTGATTTTGCTGTTGTGATGGTTGCTTTTTGTGTTGAAAAATAAAAGCATATTGGCCGAACACCCCTTTTGTGTTCCACTTCCACATGGAGAGTGGCTTTGGGGTTAGACATTGACCAATTGGCCATTACATAATTCTTATTTTTTCATGTGCAAGGTAAGAGAGTTTCATTTCTTCAAAATTTTAGGCAAACTTCTTACAGTAATCGTAAAGTTTATCTAATTGACTAACTCTACCCCTACATCCATATACAAGTGATGTATAAATATTTTTAAAACCCAATACTACCCCTCTATCCCTCTTCTCTTCGCTTCTCTTGTTCCTCTCTTCAGCTTTTTCCTCTTTGAGAGTAACACCACCAGTTGGAAAATGTGCCTGAAGCATCATTCCACACACCCAACACGGTCAGGAACCCTCCCTTTGCAGACTCGCAGTCCTTGATAACCAGAAATGAACTTCTAACGCCCTCTTAGAAGTTCAATGGTTCAATCTTCAAAAAATTTAAATCTGCAACAAATCCTCCAAAGAAATCAACAGATAAATTTTTGCTAAGATTTTTTTATTTTATTTTATTTTTATTTTTATATATATATTTTTTTGTGTTGTCGTCGTCGGAGAAACAGAAAGCAGAGAAAGTATGGCGAGGTTGACATCCAAGGATACCCAAGCCCTCTTCTGGTCTCTTCGCTTGGCCCACATCGCTACACCCGCAAATCTCAAGATAATTGATCTCTACGTGATTTTTGCAGCGTTAATTCAGATTGTTTACATGGCAATTGTTGGATTTTTCCCATTCAATTCTTTACTTTCAGGAGTCCTTTCTTGTGTGGGGACAACAATCTTAGCTGTTTGCCTTCACATTCGAGTTAACAAAGAGAACAAGGAAATCAAGGACTTGCCACCAGGACGTGCATTTGCCGACTTTGTGCTCTACAATTTGGTGCTACATTTGATGATCATGAATTTCCTTGGATAGGTTGCATATGCTGTTATACTTTGGATCACAAAATTTAGCCTTTTGTTGGAAGTTGGAGCTATTAATCTCTTCCAAACCAATTAACTGATGAAAACACAAAATCACCACCGAGAATAAAAATAAAAGAACTACTGATTAAAGACTACCGGTGATGCTTCTCTGAAACTTATCTAAAGGAATGAGAGAAAACGACTGACATGATCAGGCTTGGATTTCAGGTACTGTTCAAAATTTTGGCTTTTAAGGTTTTCGGTTAATGTTTCAGAGGACGAGTCTCAAAAAAAAAAAAAAATTGCTGAAATTTCAGGTAGTAGATCCAGCAATCTCAGAGGAAGGTGTTTTGAGATTTGAACTCCGAGAATCCGTTGGAGTTTTCTAAGAGAGTGGAATCTAAACTAAGAAAGTTTAAGGTACTGAAGGGTGAGTTTATTTTCTTCTGTCTTTAGTTTTTGCTGGGGAATTCCAATTTTAGTTTAAACAGTAAGGGTAGACTAAGGGTATTTCCGCCAAACCCAGATTCGTAGTTCTTTGGTAACCTTATTTATACTGACAAAGATATTCATAATAGTTTGTGGAGGTGGAGCAATTGTTGTTTCCTTTTCCTTTTCAACAGTTGGGTTTTATTCTGAAAGTTTGAGAAACAGTGGAAGGTAAATTGCACATTTTACTATTTTTCCATTTTTAAAACAGTAGGGATATTTTAAGACAATACTGAATATAGCTAGTCAATTTACTAAACCTTAGGGATGGTTTAAAAAATTTATTTAGGCTATCGTGGAAGGAAATAGCTAACTCTGCTCCTTTGAAAGTTATCACAACACCATCACGATCTCCCCTATCAAGTGGTTTTATTAAGTTGAATTTTGGTGGTAGTAATAAAGTTAATCCAAGTCCTCTAGGCATAAAAAGAGTTTTTAAAAATGAGAAAGGTAGAACTATTTCCCTTTTTTAGGTCCTATAGGTGCGGGAGACTCTTTTAAGGGCTGAAATTCCTGACTCATGGAAGGGGTTTAAAAAAACAAGAAATTAAATATCTTTAGATTAATAATTGAATGTGATTCAAAGTTGGTTATAAACTGGCTACAAAAAGGAGAAGATAAGGTGGTGGATTATAAAGAAAGTTCAAGTAGTTGACACAAGGAATGAAAGTCAATTTGTTTTGGACAAAAAGCTAATTGCTTTATTAATGCATTGGCTAGATAAGGGGTGGAAAAGGATTTTTTTTTTTCTTTTGAGGGTGGGTGGGGGGGTGTGTGAGGGTTATGTTGTAATTGTGTATTATTGTATAGGAAGAATTAAGAGAGTTTATCTCTTCCCTTCTTTGTACATCCCTAATTTTCTTTTAATGAATGAATTTCAATTATTGGTAAAAAAGAGGTAATCATAGTTATATACCCCTAGATGCTCCCTTGTGAGACGGAGGGCCCATTTGATTCATAGTTGGAATTGAAATTGGAATGGTCTATTCCCACAATCTGCTTGGCTTAGATAGGAATTGGAATAAGTTAGAATGGAATCTCATTTCCAAGGGGAAGGAATGCGTTTTACCAAAAAAAAAAGAAGAAAGTCTTATAATGTTAGAAATGTATGATACCAGGAGAACTTTGACCAATCACAACTCCAAGTAAATTTTAATAGATATGAGACACTAATATGTATGATGCCTTCCCCCTCAAAAAATAAAATAAATAAATAGTTAACAAACACACACACACACATTTATCTCACAACTTATCAACAATTTCTTAAAGAAAAACTTATCAACAATTCATTTCATTAAAATAGATGAGACTATCTTTAGCTAAAGCGACATAATTGAAACCATGGTTTTTAAAGCCGGACTGGACCGGACAGTCGGACTGGAAAAACTGGGACCGGTTCCATTTTTCTCCAAACCTGTTTTTTTTTTTTCCAAAATCGTTGATTTTGGTCAGTAAATCGTTGAACCGACTGGTTAATTGTTCAAACTTTGACCATTTTTTCAAAATTTTTAATTTTTTAATTTTTTTATTAGAACGGGCTGGCCGTTCAAGTCGAACGGTTGGACTGTTCAAACCAATAACCAGATCCTTGATCAGTTCGGTCACCAATCCGGTTTTAAAAACCATGATTGAAATGAAGAGCATCATTATAGTTTCAAACACCATCCATAAGTAGTCTTAAAAATGGAGTTTTACACCGGTTTACAGTGCAAAACTACATTATTTCCAAATGCATACAAAATTAAACCGGGGCATAAAGTTTACCCTGGTTCAATTTTTCACCTCAAACAAACGTTGCCTTAGGAAAAATTTATTGAAATAAAAAAAAAAGGCATTATTATACTGTATAGATTTAACCAATCGAAGCCCTTGAATTGTTCGGATATCATGTATTTTCCGTATTATATCAAATTTAATATAGGGTTCATGATCCAAAAAAAACCTTATAACCAATGAACCGCACAAGTGGTAAGTAATGGGCGGCACTCTAGGGAAGGGTGATTACAAAGCGCAGAGTTGGTGATATCTGTTCCGTTCAATCAATTCAATTCGAATTCTATGGGTAAGTTGGACTTTCTGATTTGATTCGATTCGATTCGATTTATTATTTTTTTACATTAATAAATTATTAAAATAATAAAATATATTAATTTAAATAAAATAGAAAACAAAAAATATAAATATTTTTAATTATTTTTATAATATATATATTTATAAAAAATAAATAATATAACAAATTTATAAAAATATATTTATAACAAAAATATATTATATATATTTATAAATATATAATATATATCGGATCGGATAGGGGTGATCCGAATTCGACAAATAGGATCGGATCATTTGCACCCATGACTCCAGCATTCGCATTACAAGAGTGCTCAGTGCTGTGAGTCTCTTCAGTTCCATGAGACTACCATCGGTCGATCAGCTACTTGTGAACCGTTTGTTGTTCACCATTTGATCCTGAGCTCCGTAGTCTTTGGCTCTAACGGTAGACAATCGAGGTTTATAGTGGCCCCATGGATTAGCTTATCCTGATCTCCGTAGTTCTTCCGGCTAGTGGAGTGGCTAGTGGCTAGTGGCTACCGTTCACTCGCGCGCGAGAGATTTTTCGAAAGAAACCGGAACCGCGGGTAAAGCCTCCCCTCAGCGCCTACCTTTCGAGTTTCATGAAAATGGTATCTGTCATCTCCTTCAGTTCCATCGCTCCTAACCTCGATTCACAGCGCCGATATGTCATCTATCGGTCTCCTACTCGCCGGAGAGTTCGCACTTTCCAGTGTAATGGAAAGAACCCAACAACAACTAGCTCATCGACCGATAGAGGTTCCCAATCCGAGAATTTGTTGCTTAAGGCGGCCTGGTACGGCTCGGAGCTCCTTGGGATTGCTGCATCTTTTCTCCGTTCCCCATCCAACCCCGGAGCTCCCGATCGGAATCTCGAGCTTGCAGATGATAGGTCGGAAGTGCTTGATCGTACCCAGGTTGTAGAAACCATTAAGGAGGATTTCCAGCGGTCATATTTTGTTACAGGTTTGGTAAATTCTGGGCCTTTCGAGTTTTCTGGATTTTAGGAATTTCTTTCCAACAATTTTAATATCCACGAGTTGTATGTTTTATTGTTGTGGCTTCGTTGATATTGGAATGAAGTAACGGAGAACACTAATTGCATGCCCTTTCGGTCTTTGAACGGGTTTTGTGATAAAATTCTAGTAGTTTGATTGATCTCTGTTGCCACGGATTGCAGGAATAGAAACGACCAAACGAATACAATTAGAGGATGTTTTATTATAACCCCCATTTAACCATCCATTTAGTAGTGTCGGCATGTAAATTTAATTGAAGAGACTCGATACTGCTCTGGAGGTCATTGCAAATTGTAGCAGAAACTGTTAGAAATCATCCCACTCCGTCCTCTTATCCTACAATCTCCATTGTATTTGACCTGGCGTATTCTTCTAGTATGTTGATTCAGTATTGTGGTTCTTCCGATCAAAGTAGGTCTCATTGTTTCGTGAGAATGACGAAATTATAATTGCATATTGCATATACATCATGGTCGACCTTTCTGGACAATCTTGTAGCAGCAGCAGTTGTCGTGGCCTAGTGGGTGTCAGAAGTGGTAGGAGAACAGCAATATACCCTACGAAGAATGCTTCTTAGTATGAGGATGTCTTTTCATAACTGGATTTGTCATAACCAGTAGATGCAAAGGTAAATTAGAGGATCTCATATCTATCATATATTATTTACTGGAATGAACTACTGTCCGCAAAGTGAAGGCGTAGGGAACTCATGAGGCAAGAATCAACATAACTAATGATGCTTCCTCTGCTAGGAACCTTCCCACTCTGCACAAACACTACATACCTGTTTCCCTTGTAAATCCCCAGGTTTAGGCATAAGCTGTAAGAATGATATTGAGGTATTCATTCTTCTTGTAAAAGATTCTTTTTTTTTTTAACCTATAACCATTTGGGGAAAAAGTTTTGGACTGTATCCATCCCGAACAGTATCATAGCTGATGTTAATAAAATTAAAATCAAATGGGAACTCCATTGGCAAGTCAGGCCAGCTTGGTGAGTTTCCAATGGATTTCACGTAGTTAATAGATTCAGCTAAATAGAATTTGAACATAATCTATGTATATCACCATTGAAATGCATATAAGCATGCATATGGTAGAAACGGAAATAAATGAAGAGGTAAAATATAAGTCCTAATGTACCTTAAAACTATGCCAAAGACTCAATATTTTGCTTATCAAATAGAAGGGGTTTTGTTAGTGATGTTACAACTGTAAGTTAGTTGTACAGCTGTCATCTGTTACAACAACCTTCGGGCTTAGGTGTACAACTGTTAGTCGGTTATTTTATCCTCCAAATTGTATTTATAAATATCTCAGTCACTTAAAGAAATCACGTTCTTCTTCTCCAATTGTTGCTCTTCCGCGTCTGAACCAGTTTTACATGGTATCAGAGCGCTTGGAATAATCCATGGCCGTCGCCGTCAATTACTTGCAACAGCGGTGATCTGCCGACTTCATCGTCTCTGTCTCCTTTCTTCTTCATCGTCTCCGTCTCCTTTCTTCTTGTGTTCCACTGGATAGGAGAGATGACAACTTCATCATCCACCAGTAATCTGTCGGCATCCATTGATCCGTCGTCTCCTTTCTTCTTGTTCCCCTCCGACAGTCCAGGAAACATCCTGGTTTCGATGTTGCTCACCGACGACAATTATCCAACTTGTCCGAGGGCTATGAAAAACGCTCTTCGTGCCAAGAACAAAATCTGCTTCATAGACGGATCTTTATCACGTCTCGACCCTACCTCGCCGGAATGGACTGCTTGGGAGAAATGCAATGCCATGGTTGTAGCTTCGATCCTCAATTCACTGATAAAAGAAATCTATGATAGTGTGGCATTCGTAGATTCAACCTTTGATGTGTGGAAAGAACTGGAAGTCCGATACTCGCAGAGTGACATTCCAAGAATCCATCAATTGAAACGGGATCTGGCCATGCTACAGCAAGCCGATCTCTTTGTCACCAGATACTTCACCAGATTAAAAACACTCTGGGATGAGCTCGGCACCTTGATCACATATCCGGAATGCGCATGTGGCGCTGCTACAAAGATACTTGCGGCTGAACGAGAGAAGGAAAGATTGCATCAGTTCCTTATGGGCCTGCATGAAACCATACGGTCCAGCATCCTCGGGTCAGATCCATTGCCCTGTCTCGACAAGGCGTATTCTTTGATACTTCAAGAAGAACGCCATCAGCAGTCTATTTCTCTTCGTGGTCCGCCTGTTCCTGAAGCATCGGCACTTCAAGCCTCGTTTCAACCACCACCTCGGGCTTCAAATGGACCAGCTCAAACGAAGATTCGATGATGTTGTAAGGCTTATTTAGTTGTTAATAGGCTGATTTCTTAAGATACCGTAAGTTACTTGTCTTTTTTTCCTATTACTTTGGTTCTAGGGCGTGCCATCAGGGGCATACTTGTAATTTCTAGGCAGACGTCAGTAGTGACATTTTCCTCTCAATCGTATCTCCTTTTCTTCTCTCTTCCTCTCTCTCTTTCTCTCCCACTCTTCTCTCTTTCTCTCCCACTCCATGAATCATTACATGGTATCGGAGCAGGTTTTCTGGACTATAACCTACGATCCCTACTATTTTGAGCAAGGTTCCCTTCTCAAAAATCTTGGATGTGGAAGACAGAGAAACCCTAGTAAGTTATTGGTGGAAACCCTAGCAGATTTTTGGCGGTAGTTCCTGTGTTTTTTTTTTCTTGGTCGTAATACCAAGAAAACCCTAGTAGGAGAAGGGCGATGCTGATATAGACTCCATGCCTTCTCTGTTTGATGCTATGAAGTCGATTTCAGGTTAGCACCTTTATACAAGTGAACAGGTGTGTTCTTTGTGTCTGTCTTCTTTGGCAATGATGTGTAGGGCTTATTCCTTGGTTATATATATATTGGTTTGGATGTTGGATTGTTAGGCTGTATGAACTGCATTCGGATTGATAGTAATGTCTGCCTTGGTTGTGTTGAACTGATTACTGGGTTAGTTTAATGACTGAATCTTCTCAGAGTTGATTCCAGCAGTGTCCTGTTCTCTTCCTCACATCCTAGAGGTAAATTCCTTGAGAGTTGGTATTCTGTTTGTGGCTGCCGTGTAGTTGTTTGGTGTTTGGACTGTTTTTCAGCAGTTTCCAATGGCAAACTATGAATCAACTTCATCGGGGGTTACACCAACCCGCAACACAATGGGTATGGGAGGTGAAAACATGACTTTTCTCATGCTAATTACTCCTTTAAATGGTCTGAACTACCTGGAGTGGGCTAAGAGCGTAAAACTCTATGTAACGGCAAGGGGTAAAGTTGGTTACATTAATGGAAGGGTGAAAGAACCCAAGGGTGAGACAACAGAACATGATAGGTGAAAGAACCCAAGGGTCTGAACTACCTGGTGATGTCTTGGCTCCTCGCAGCTATGGGACCTGATGTGAAGAACTTTATGTGGGCAGACACTGCTAATGAAATCTGGGAACATGCCAAAACTACCTATTCTGAGCAAAGTCATTATGCCAAGGTTTACCAGTTACAAGCTGAATCTTCAACCTATAAACAGAGAAACCGTAGCTTGTCTTCATATTATTCAGCCCTTACCTCCATATGGAAAGAGTTTGATCATTATCAGGCTATAGAGTGGAAACATGATGATGATGGTAAGGCCTATAGGAAGCTGGTCTCTCAACAATGTGTGTTTGCCTTCTTGTTGGGACTAAACCCTGCATATGAACCGTTGAGGGTTCAGATCCTAGGAAGCAAAGAGTTGCCGACGGTTCATGAGGTATACTCCCTTGTTTAATCGGAAGAAAGCATGTGGAATGTAATGGTTACAACTGAGGGGGAGCAACAAGTTGCTTTGGCTGCAGTGAATAATAACTCCACGGGGAAGAAAAGTGACACTAAGAATGATGATAAAGATAAGTTGTTCTGTACCCACTGTCGGCATTCACGGCATACACGTGACACTTGTTGGGACATCCACGGGAAACCTAAGTGGGCAGTGAAGAATCAAGAACAGGGTAAAGGTCCAGGTCATAAGAAGAAAATGAACACAGCTCAGAATGCAGCATATGTGGCAACCCAAGATACTCAGGTTGCTGGTAGTACCTGGGACCACCCTAATAGGTCTGACCCCAAGGAAGATATACTGAGTTTCTTCAGAGAGCACTTGGAATCTTATGGTAGGGCCCTGCGACAAATGGACAGCTCAGTCACTGGTACTCCCTCTACTTCATTTGCATCTACTTCAGGTAATACGATTTCTGCATTCCATACCACTCCCACGGATTCCCCTTGGATCATTGACTCAGGGGCCTCCAACCACATGACTGGTAAGCTCAACTTGTTTCAGTCTTATAGCCTTTTGTCAGGAAGGGATAGAGTGAGACTTGCAGATGGTTATTTTTCCTCCATTGCAGGCCAATGATCAATATCTCTTCCCCATGGCCTTAACCTAAATTATGTATTGCATGTCCCTCAACTTCCTATAAATTTGCTTTCAATTAGTAGCATTACAAGCTCTTTAAACCGCAGTGTAACATTTTTTGCTGACTCATGTGTTTTTCAGGACCTAACTTCTGGGAGGACGATTGATAGAGGGAGCCTAGTGGACGGTCTCTACATTCTCGACAACAAAGTTGGTCTGGTCTCTTGGTGACATCCTCAGAGTCACATAGTCAGTCAAATAAGACTCAAATTTTTTTGTGGCATAGTCATTTAGGTCATGCTTCTTTCGAAATAATAAAGTCTTTGTTTCTAGTTTTATTTAACTCATGTTTAGTGTCAGAGTTCCAGTGTCAAACGTGTCAGTTGAGCAAACAATGTAGAACAGTTTTTCATTCAAGTAATAAAAGATCAAATGTTCATTTTCATGTTGTGTATTCTGATGTATGGGGGCCTACCAATGTAATCTCTGAGGGCGGATATAAGTACTTTATCACATTGATCGATGATTACTCTTGCTATACATGGGTAATTCCTATGCGTAGTAGAGACGAAGTTCCAGAGATTGTGAAAGACTTCCAGAGGATGGTATTTACGCAGTTCCATGTTGAAATATAGATCTTCCAATCCGATAATGCAAAAGAATACTTCCATGGGGAGCTCAATGAGTTCTTTGCCTCCCATAGATTTATCCATAGGAGCTCATGCGCCAGAACACCACAACAGAATGGTGTTACAGAAAGAAAACACAGACACCTTCTTGAGGTATCTTGCGGGATGATATTACACATGAATGTTCCAAAAAAGTTTTGGGTGGATGCTATACTTGCAGCAGCTTATGTCATCAATAGCATGCCCTCCAAAGTGCTGAACTACATGGCCCCTCATTAGTTATTGTACCATCAGTCTCCTTTATTTTCCATTCCCATGAGAATCTTTGGTTGTCGTGCATTTGTCCATGATTTGTCTCCATCTCGAAGTAAGTTAGACCCTCGGTCCATTCCTTGTGTCTTTCTGGGGTATCCCTCCTCTCAAAAAGGGTATCGGTGCTTTGATCCCGTTAGTTGTAAGTTCTTTGTGTCTATGGATGTGTCCTTCTTTGAGTCTGAGCCATTCTTCCCTACTTCTCCTCACGAGGAGAGTAGTAGTGTGGAAGAGGAGAAGCAGGTCCAGGTATCTCTTCCTTCTATTCCGGACTTTGCTCCCTTCCGTATCTTCCAACGTACACGTCATAGAGATTAGCGGTGTGATAGAGATATGGAGCAGCCAAACACTGAGCAACCGACACCATTAGACTCCCAAGAGGTAAGTCCACTCCCTAACCCTACTCCTACTATGGATGACCTCGGCATTCCTATTGCCCAACGAAAGGGAGTCAGGTCATGCACTACCAGACACCCCATTACCCATTTTGTCTCCTATGATCACATTTCCCCCTCATACCGAGCCTTCTTATTTGCAGTTAATTGCATCCCTATTCCCAGAAATGTTGCAGAAGCCTTAAAATGCCCTGCATGGACAGATGCCATGAAGGAGGAGATTAATGCTCTTCACAAAAATCAAACTTGGGAATTGGTGGATCTTCCAAAGGGGAAAGACCCCGTGGCGTGTAAATGGGTGTTCACGGTCAAGACAAGGCAGACGAAACAGTTGAAAGGTACAAAGGAAGATTAGTAGCCAAAGGGTACACACAAGTATATGGGGTTGACTATGATGAGACTTTTGCTCTAGTAGCTAAGATGAACTCAATTAGGGTTCTCTTGTCCTTAGTTGCTAATCTTGACTGGGAATTGCATCAACTGGACAAAGAATGCTTTTCTGAATGGTCACTTAGAGGAGGAAGTATACATGGTTCAACCCCCTGGATTCTGTGCCAAGGGAAGTGAAAATAAGGTGTGCAAGCTACGAAAGTCACTTTATGGCTTAAAACAGTCTCCTAGAGTCTGGTTTAGTAAGTTTCACATGGCAGTTCAATAGATGAGCTTCAAACAATGTCAGTCTGATCATGCACATTTTGTGAAGAGATGTTAGGAACAGGTTGTTGTATTAATAGTGTATGTGGATGATATCATCATTACAGGAAGTTGGAGCTCAGAGATACAAAACTTGAAACAATTCCTTGCATCTAAATTTGAAGTGAAAGATCTAGGTCCCCTGAAGTATTTCCTTGCGATTGAAGTTGCCCGCTCAAAAAAGGGTATCTGTATCTCTCAAAGGAAATACACCATTGATCTATTACATGATACAAGCAAATTATGTGCAAGGCCAGTAGATAATCCCATGGATGTTGACTACAAGTTAGGTGACTGTGTTGGTGAAACTCTGAAAGATGTGAAACAATTCCAAAGGTTGGTGGGAAAGCTGATTTATTTATCCATGACCTGTCTAAATATTGCCTATTCCGTTGGGGTCCTAAGCCAATTCATGCACTCTCCTGAGAAACCACACATGGAGGCAGCAAAGAGAGTTCTTAGATACTTGAAGAAATATCCCGAGACAGGCCTACTATTCAGTAAACACAATCACCTAAAGGTGGAAGTCTTTACCGATGCTGATTGGGCAGGGGCTGTGGATGACAGAAAGTCCACAAATGGGTATTGCACATTTGTGGGAGGAAATCTAATGACCTGGAAAAGCAAGAAACAAAGTGTGGTAGCAAGGTCAAGCGCTGAAGTTGAATATAAAGCTATGGCACATGGGGTGGCTGAAGTCCTTTGGCTAAAGAATCTTCTAGGGGAGCTTGAAGTTGTTGTTCATAGTCCTATGTCCCTTTACTATGACAACAAGGTTGCAATAAACATCGCCAACAACCCTGTCCTACATGAGAGGACCAAGCACATTGAGGTGGACAATGAGTTATGTGGCATGATAGACATACTCGCGGCACAATGAGTTATGTGACATGATAGACATATTCAACCCAACTTGAGGGGGAGTGTTGTAAGGCTTATTTAATTGTTACTTTATAGTTGTTGTTAGTAGGCTGACTTCTTAAGATACTGTCAGTTAGTTACTTGTCTTTTTTCTTATTAGTTTGGTTCTAGGGTGTGCCACCAGGGGCATACTTGTAATTTCTATTATCTTTTATTAAATTAATATAAATAGAAAACTGGTTGCTGCCAATAGTGACTTTTTCCTCTCAATCGTATCTCCTTTTCTTCCTCTCTTCCTCTCTCTCTCTTTCTCTCCCACTCTCCATGAATCATTACAGATGCAATCGTTGCCAACGGCAGGGGCATACTCGAAACAAAGGCTACCAATTAGTCGGATACCCTTCCAACTGGGGAAAAGGAAAATATGGCCGTCAAGGCAACAAGGCATCGGCTACCTAGCCTAGCAATGAATCCATTCCTTCACAGCCTTGCAACACCATTGATACCTCTCCAATCAATGGGCTTACCATGTAACAATATACACAACTACTCTCTCTGTTGAATGTAAGCTCCCCTGAGTTTGCAGCGGCATATGCGGATGACTTCTCTCCTATTTCTTGGATCTTGGACAGTGGTGCTTCTGACCACATGGTTGCTTCAGACCTGAATTTTACCACACACAGCAACCTCACTAAACCAGTTCATCTGCCCACTGGTGACATAATTCTAGCAAGCCTATAAGGCTTTTTTTCTTTAGCTAATGTGACTTTTCTTCATAACGTGCTATACATGCCACAATTCAAGTGCAATTTACTGTCCGTTAGTAAACTTACTGCTCAATTAAACTGTGTGGTATTATTCTTTCCAACCTTTTGTGTCCTCCAGGACCTTGTTTCCAAGATGGTGATTGGAGTGGGTAAACTCCACCATGGTCTCTACCACTTCAAGTTTGTGGATCAGACACCCTCATCTACTCATTCGGCTGTCTCTGAAGACAATTGCACCATATGGCATAGGCAACTTGGCCATGCTTCCAACAGTAGCATTTCTTCTATTCTTGGTGTTCAAACTAGCTCCCATAACACTTGTTGTGATGTTTGCCACCGCGCCAAACAAGCACGGATTTCATTTCCAATCAGCACAACTCGTGTTTCTCAACCATTCAAGCTTCTTCACTGTGATATATGGGGAGGCTATCGAACTCCTTCACATTCTGGGGCTCTTTTTTTCTAACAATTGTAGATGATAACACCCGCTGTACTTGGGTGTATCTATTACGAAATAAATCAGAGGCAATCCCTTCCCTCATATATTTTTGCAACATGGTGCATAGACAATTCAATTGTTTAGTTAAAATGGTCAGATCCGACAATGGCTCTGAATTTATGTCACGGCCATTGCAAGTATATTTCCTTCACCATGGCATCTTGCATCAAACCACTTGCATTGATACCCCCCACCAAAATGGTATATCTGAGCACAAACATCGACATTTGCTGGAAGTAGCTTGTGCTTTGAAGTTTCAGGCCTCACTCCCTACTTCATTTTGGGGGGAATGTTTATTGGCATGTACTTACATCATCAACCTTCTCCCCACATCGGTGTTATCTGGCCACTCACCTTATGAAGCACTATTTCATTCACCATCATCTTATGAACATTTACAGGTATTCGGGTGCCTATGTTATGCAGTGCATCCCCGACCCCTTGATAAATTTGCAAGCAGGGCTATTAAAGGTTTATTTGTCGGCTATCCACATGGTAAGAAAGGATACCGTATATTCGACCTAACCACCAGTCATATATTTGTTTCTCAGGATGTAAGTTTTTATCATATCTTCCCCTTCTCCCAAACTCAGAAACCCCAGCCATCCCCCGTCATTCCTTTACCACAATCAAATGAAACCCACATTGATACTGCTCTCCAGCCTACAAATGAGATCATTGCCAAATCCACTCAAAACTCGACCCCTCCAAGTCCTAATATCCATGAATCTGAACCCACCACTACGCCTCTTTCACCCCAAATCAACAGATCCCAGCCATCACCACACGACCACAACGGTCTCACAAAGTCCCAGCCCGACAACAAGATTACATCTATTCCCTTCCACCATCATCCTCTAATAATGCAACCGGTTCATTATAGGTTGAACCCACTACATATGCTCAAGCAGCCTCTGACCCTCAATGGAAACATGCAATGGATGATGAAATTACAGCCTTGGAAAAGAACAACACTTGGACTCTTGCAGAACTGCCACATGGCAAATGAGCTATTGGTTCAAAATGGATTTATCGCATCAAATATCGTGCTGATGGCTCAATCGAGCGGTTTAAAGCACGTTTAGTAGCCAAGGGCTACACCCAAGTGGAAGGTCTTGACTTTCATGACACATTTGTGCCTGTAGCAAAACTAATTATAGTACATTGCCTACTTGCTGTTGTCGTAGCCAAAAACTGGGACATTCACCAACTAGATGTCAACAATGCTTTCCTACACAGATATCTTGATGAAGAAGTCAATATGAATATCCCTCTCGGTTTTGCCAAACAAGGTGACCGTTGAGTATGAAAATTGTAGAAATCTCTTTATGGGCTCAAACAGGCTTCTCGCATGTGGTTTCATAAATTCACCCAAGCTCTTCTTTTCCTAGACTTCACTCAATCTATGACAGATTATTCATTGTTTACCAAACAAAACGACACTTCTTACACTGCTGCCGTAGTTTATGTTGATGATGTTATAGTTGCTGGGAATGATCCTTCAATCATTTCTTCTTTCAAAGCCTTTCTCAATGAGCACTTTGGAATCAAGGATCTTGGGCCACCCAGTTTTTTCTTGGGCCTTGAAGTAACCCGCACTGATTCAGGCATATTCCTTAGTCAAGAAAAATATATTCGTGAGATACTTCAAGATACAGGAATGATAGACTGCAAGCCTGCACCAACACCCATGGAGTGCCAAAGACACTTCATTGACTCTTCTAGTCCATCTCCTGCTGATCCGGTACAATATCGTAGGCTTGTTCGCCGGCTAGTGTACTTCATTGTCACTAGACCGGACCTATGATTCACTGTCAACTGCTTAAGTCAATTCATGCATGACCCCAAGCAAGAACATCTCGGTGTTGCTTTGTGTGTTGTCCGCTATCTAAAAGGCACTTCCTCTTATGGCATCTTCATGGCAGCCCAGAATGACCTCATCCTTCGAGGATTTTGCAACTCAGATTGGGCCAGCTGTCCACTAACACGACGCTCCACTACAGGCTACATTACCATGCTTGGCAACTCTCCCATATCTTGGAAAACAAAGAAGCAACATACCGTCTCACGCTCCTCTGCTGAAGCTGAGTATTGTGCAATGGCAGTCACAACTTCTGAACTCTTATAGCTCAAAAGACTCCTTGCTGAACTCACCATCTTTGTTAATGTCATACCTCTGTGACAGTAAGGCTGCCTTGCACATCACAGAAAATCCAGTATTTCACGAGCGTACAAAACAGATCGAGATCGACTGCCACTTTGTTAAAGACCATGTTCAGCAAGGAACCATCCATCCACAACATTTACCTAGCTACAACCAGCCGGCTGACTTGTTTACTAAAGCTCTCAACTCTGATCAATTTCATCGCCTTCTGTCCAGGTTGGGCATTCGACTGCTCCATGCTCCAACTTGAAGTTAGTTGTACAGCTGTAAGTTAGTTGTACAGCTGTCATCTGTTACAACCTTTGGGCTTAGGTGTACAACTGTTAGTCGGTTATTTTCTCCTCCAAATTGTATTTATAAATATCTCAGTCACTTGATGAAATCGCATTCTTCTTCTCCAATTGTTGCTCTGCGCTCCGTGTCTGAACCAGTTTTACAGATTTTTTTTTTTATGCTAAATTGTTTCTAGTAGTATTTGCACTCCCCTGTATTTCCTTAGAAACCACAACAATGCTTCTTAACTCCCAAAGCATGGAATAATATTTTCTTCTTCATATTGACAAGCTTAACCCCACCCCTGATTATTCAACAGAAATTTGCACATATGTTTGTTGTCCCTAAGGCCAAGAGAGCATTCAAGAATTTTGCTCTCCCTTACAATATTCCCCTCCTCATTTTGCCAAAAATCGGTGTTAAACTTATGAAATTGACATATAAGAAAATCTACACACGGATTTTTTATTTTATTTTATTTTATATTGATAGCAACTAGCAAGTATATATTTCTTTGTAGCTACTGCTAAATAAATGGGCAGAAATAGGTAGCAAGACCTTTTAGAGTGGTGTTTCCTTAAACAGGAATTGGAAAATAAAATCAGGTTTTAAATGGACTCTCCCAATGATAGGAGTATTTATGTCAGCCGTGTGATTGATTTTAATGCAGATTCTTGGGCAACATTTCATGGATTACATTTTTTTTTTTCCTTTCCCATCCTTGCTTATTTGATTTACATTATGAACTCTTTCTTTTCCTAAATTGAGGCAGCATGGATATAGGAATGACAAGTTGCAAGTTATCCCAATTTTGACTATGTAGTTTTTTTCTGTATATCTAAAATCCATGTTTTCTCTGCTTGTTGAATTGAATGAAAATATCCTTTTAGTCTGTCCCTCACCTAAAGTTCACCTTTTTGATAAATCACATTACAAACTTATCATTGTTTGTGGCATCTGTTATGATGATTATGTACTAAAATATACAAACATGAAAAATGTATGTTGATATGCTGAGCTGATGTATCGGATTTCTTTACTACCTTCCTTTTCTGTGGAATTTGATAGGATGGCAATGTGAAATGTTTGAAAAAATGGGCATGGATATGGACATATGCAAGAAGTCTGGGCATGAGTAGAATATGTTTTCTCTTGACATTAAAAGTAATTTAAATGGAGAGTCTGTATAGAATGAAGGTAATAGATGGAGAGATGCAAAAAAATTCTCTACGCAAGTACCTACATCTGCTAAGGTGTAAATGTAAAACACTGAAAACCTGGACTGGTGTTGACATACCCTGAATATAATATAGTTTTACTCTATTAGCCATCATCCTATTCTAGTCCCCGCTATCCAGGGTCTTAGGAGGGGGTGGACTGGTTAAAGACCTAACCTCCAGCAATTTGCCACCAATTGGCTGTTCTCAGGCTTAAACCACATTCCCACGTTTGTCAACCCAAGATTTTACGGTCGCACCAAGCAATGGTGAAATCTCTTATTACTCGTGATAAAAAAATCGTGAACTGGCATAAAAACCGAAGAACTGATAGAAAGATGCAACATGATTCAAATTTTGTTTTTTCGTTTCCTTTGGATCTGAGCTTCTTTTCAGCGTCACTTCCAGGTTACTTTTCTCTGAGACTTCTGAAATTCTTTCTTTTATTCAATATCTAGTTGGAGTTTAGACTAACCACAATCCTGCTTATGTTCAGGAAATCTGACACTAAATGCATATGAAGAGGATTGTGAATTTGCTGATCCAGCAGGTTCCTTTAGAGGGCTCCGCCGTTTCAAAAGGAACTGTTCAAATTTTGGGTCTCTAATTGAAAGGTCAAACATGAAACTTATGAAGTGGGAAGACTTTGAGGTGAGTCCACCAAGTTTAATTCTTCAGTGCCTTAGGAAGTAGGTTTTTATTTCCTGCTAGAACATTCAGTTGCATGTCACGTGTTTTATAGCTGACATACTGGAACACAGGATAAGGGAATTGGACATTGGCGTTTTAGCTGCATCTTATCATTTCCTTGGAGACCCATTCTTTCTGGTACGTGTTAAACTGCCAATTCAAACACTGGGTAATGGTTTACCGTCTCAACTTTATCAACCAGATAACAGTATCTTGATCTCCCATTTTTTCAAGTACTGCTCACAGCAGGTACAATTTGTTATTTAAATAATGCATTCACCATGTTACTGATTATACCTGTGCATCTTCTTTTCTTACATAGCCACTGGATATACAGAGTACTATTTTGATGCTCTATCTGGAAGGGTATGCAGGTAAGTTTCTCGTAATAATGCCTTTGTATCTTTCTTTATGACCATATTATCAATGTTTTTTTTTTACACATTTGGTTCTCTGCCTTCTCTTAGGCATGTTGAGCATTGGAATGTTCCTAAAATGGCACTACTGAAGCAAATTCTCAGGCCTAGCAGAGGCTTATGGGGCAAGAGAAGAGGCGTTTGAAAAGTATACATTGGGACTTAAAACATATTTTCATCGGCATTATCATGCCTTTGAGTCAGTTTGTAAAGCCAAAGCTCAGAACTACTCAACCAGGACCACATGCATACTGCTTCATTGTTGTTATGGAAGTGTGTGATGCAAGTAGTTGGTGGCAAAACTGCACTCGTCTCTCTCTTGTATCTGATTATATGGCCTCATCCAGTGTTTAGTTTGCTTGCTGATGACCCACATTGTACAGTAATAAGAAAGCAAAAACGAAATGTAGAAAAAAAAGTTCCTTGTAAAATAATGTTAATCTGATTGTCATCCTTACTATTGACACCTTTTATTTGTAACAAGAACCTTTATAAATTATCATAGAAAGTGGGTACAGGATACATAAACAGAACAAGGACCAAAATGGGTCCTAAAGCCAGCCTTCGAATAAACTATCCTAACAAACCTTACATGTACAAAAGGCAATTTTCTTTTAAGGAATACCAGAAAACAATTCAATCCTATGTACTCATGATCTTTCTAAACTATCAGCAAGATCATTGGACGGTTGAACTGTTCGGCCCGGTAACTGTCTAGGCACTATCACCTAACCCAAGGTTTAAATCAATGTTTTCGAACCACCATTGATCTAGATGGTCGGACTGTTCGGCCTGGGAATTGTCTAGGCAACCGGTTCTGTTTTACCCCAAACCTGGTCCTTGGCCTAAAATCATTGAATTGGTTAGCGACCTGTTGATTCGAGTAATCAAATTGTTGACCTATTCGACCTGTTCAATGGTTTTTGGCTGTTTTTTATTTTAATTATTTATTATTATTTATTATTTATTATTTTTTGTTGGAATGGGCTATCCATCGGACGATTAAACCATCGATTTGGAAATTGGTGGCTAGAACGGTTCCAGTTCTAGGATAGTTTTAAAGCCTTGGTTTAAAGTATTTGTATTGAGTATTGATGAGGGGTGATTTGACCCTCTAGTGACATGATGACACATGGCACCTCAACAACTAGACGACATCTCAGTAACCTCGGGAGCGCCTCGGACACCTTGCACCCGCTTTGACGGCCAGACTATGAATGGTCTGGCCAAACATTAGGTTGGTGTAAGAGGCGACCTACTTCTGCCAACCTGACCTGAGTTCAACTAGCGACTTGCCTGATGTGTCGGGCGACCTCCCCCATGAGAGGGTTATCGTCTCTGACTTCCCTGGGATCACAGTGCCACATTGGAAGAGCCAATTACCACCCCGCTCGCTTCGGCACGACTAGATAGATACTACCCGCTTATGTGGAGTCCATCTCTAGGTGTGAAACCACCTCTGAACCAGATAGGTTGGAGATCTCGTACGTGCTTCGTGAGCCTCATGACAACTTGCCTATATAAATGTATCCCATTCACAGAAAAGGTATGTGTGATTTAGCTCTCACACACTCTAGCTCTCTTGCTTTTTAGCTTTCTTAAAACTCTTCGTTGACTTAAGCAACAGAGTGCCCACCCTAGGTAAAGCAACTCGGACACTCTGATCACTTCTTTCTTGTATCTCGACCAGGCAACCTACTCAACTCGGTGTCCGAACTGTCCACCAAAAGCTCTGTTCTCATACTCTCTAATTACAAGCTTGATGGCATCTTCCAACAACCCTATTAACAATGTCGACAACAACGCACATGTTGACAGAGCAATCATAAGGGGTGGGACTAGCACGCCATGCACACTGAGGTCCCCTCTATCACTATCAAGCATTTCACTATGCCCCTAACCTACTAGGCATCCCTGTCGTGCAAAATCCTAGCCGCCCTCTACCCATTGTGAATACACCTCTTGTAGTGGTCGAGCCCTCTGCGGTTCCCATCGGGATTGATGGCTGCTAGTTTCACGAGTTGGTGTAGTTTGTTCGCGAGAGAGACCTACATATGAGAACGTGGGAATGTCGTTTTGTGGCATTAGTAGGGGTGCAATAGCAATAGTCATAGAAACAACACCAACAACATCAGGCCACCAGGTAGAACGTCAACTATAATCAACAACCCAAAGACTAGAACTTGAACCAGGTACAAAATCTACCTCATTACCACGACGAGCCAAACCAGGTCCAAGTTAAGGAGTCGAGTTGAGTTGTGGCATTGGTTGGGACTGAAGCAACCAATTCTACTGAGGGATCCAAGAGAAAGCGTCGTAGATGTGCACACCATAATGTAGAAAGAGCCGCCTCGCCCCGAACGACAATGATGATGTAGAAAAGAAAGAAGAAAAGAAGGAGGCGAGCCAGATCCCCACCTCGATAGCGTAGTTGATGACCCACACCTCACCACTAGCAGCTAAGATCCTCATGGCCCCAAGACCTAAGGACTTCAAGCCCCTAGCTTGGAATCATACGATGGAACCACCGATCCGGTTGACCACCTTGACAATTTCCAGGCCCTTATGCAGCTACATGGGCCAATGTGGCACAAGCTTTTGCATGGCCTTCCCGACGACCTTAAGGGGCACAACTTGGATGTGGTACTTAGGACTAGCCGCTGACTCAATTAAGAGTTGGAGCCAGTTTGTCGACCTCTTTGCCACCCACTTTGCAACGAGAAAGCATTGTTCGAAGTGAATGACCTATCTTTTGAACGTGGTGTGACTTTGAGGTAAAGCGGATTCTAATCGACTTCAGCAGCTCGACGGATATCATCTTTTTGAAGGCAATCGAGCGGATGAAGCTAGAGAGGAAGGCCGCACCACTTCAATGGAGAAGTGGTGCGGCCTCGAGGTTGAGTAAGAGTACTAGTGACAATGGGCTCAGTGTCGAATCAAATGCACTTCGGCCACGATTTCCTAGTGGTAGTAACTCCCTTGCCCTACAATGCCATCTTGGGTTGACTGATTTTGCACACCACACCCTCAGAGCCGTGGTGTCGACCTACCATCTGTTGATGAAATTTTTGGTGGACTATGGAGTGGGAGTAGTGCAAGGTGATCATCTCAAGTCTCGCAAGTGCTAAGTGGCCGCGTTGAAAGGGAAAGGGAAGTAGGCCGTTGACGTCGACTTGAAGCCATCCCTAGAGATGGGTAATGAGAGAGCTTGCCCCATGGAGGACACCATCCTGGTTCCTGTCTTGGATGTTGACCCCACAAAGATGGTGTAGATCGGAGCCTATCTCAAGGAACCATTGTGCTATGAACTGGTAAGTTTTTTAATTAATAATTTAGATTTTTTCACTTGGTTAGTAGTAGAAATCTCACCTCAGAGTGTTGGAGGATGGTGGACGAGGAGGTGGGGAAGCTCCTCGCAGTAGACTTTGTTAGGAAGGTCCAATGCCCAAGATGGATTGCAAACCCAATGCTCATGAAAAAGGCCAATGGCAAGTGGTGCATGTGCATCGACTACATCGACCTCAATAGAGCTTGCGCAAAGGATAGCTTCCCAGTCCCTAGGATAGATCGCTTGGTAGATGTGACATTGGGGTTTGAGCTGTTGAGCTTCATGGATGCTTACTCCAGCTATAACCAAATCCAGATGGATCCAGTCAAGCAGGAAAGACTACTTTTGTAACTGAAACAGACTTGTACTATTATAAAGTTATGCCCTTTGGTTTAAAAACTGTTGGGGTGACATACCAGCTTCTTATAAACAAAGTATTTGTTGATTTGATTGGGAATAAAATAGAAGCTTATGTCGATGATATAGTTGTTAAAACCCAATTTTCAAATGCTTTGATTTCTGACCAAAACTGTGTTTTTGACATTCTAAGAAAATATAACATGAAGCTCAACCCGAATAAGTGCATCTTTGGGGTCACATCGAGCAAGTTCCTCGGGTACATTGTGAACCAACATGGCATCGAGGCTAACCTGAACAAAATCCAGGCTGCCCTAGATATGAGACCCCCTAGGTCGATTAAAGGAGCTTAAAGGCTAACAGGCTGGATAGTCACCTGAACTAGTTTATGTCTAAGTCGGTTGAGCGATGCCTTCCGTTCTTTAAAGCCATAAAAATGAACCAAGACTTCGAGTGGACTAAAGACTACTATCTTGCGTTTGACGAGATGAAAATATACCTAAGTTCACCACCATTGTTAACTAGGTCGAAACTCGGAGACGAGCTAAAACTCTACATCTCAACGAGTAACGAGGTAGTCAACTTGGTTCTAATTCGTGAGATAGACAAGGTGAAGCAACTTGTCTACTACGTAAGTAAAGTCCTATACGTTGCTATGACAAGGTACCCAAACATCGAAAAGTTGGCCTTTCTCACTAGTGCTAGCAGCTTGTAAACTACGCCCTTACTTCCAAGTCCATGCAATTGTAGTCTTGACCGGTCGACCTCTGAGACAAGTCCTTCAGAAGCACAAGTTCTTAGGAAGGTCAACAACATGGGAAATCGAGCTCAACAAGTACAACATTCGGTTCAAGCCACACGCAACGATCAAGACCTAGGTCCTAGTAGACTTCATCGCCGAGTGCACGCTCAACACGTCGACCCTTGAAGTTGTTGAGCCCGTGACCACCTCAGAGACATCTACCAACTTGACACCCGACCCGACTTGGGACGAGGAGCCATGGATCCTCTATGTGGATGATTCATCCAACCAACATAGAAGCGGAGTTGGGTTAATCCTCTATGGACCTAGCAAGGTGAAGTTGGAGTACACTCTCTGATTCACGTTTCGAGCTGAATGGGTAGCGATTCCCAACTTGTGATGAATCAAGTGAATGGACAGTATGAGGCTTGGGAACCTACCATGTTGGCATACTTGGCCAAGGTTAGAGAGCTCCTACCTAACTTCCACTCTTGGTACATTTGGCAAGTTCCGAGGTCCGAGAACACTGAGGCCGACGTGCTCTCATAGCTGGCTAGTGCAACGAACATAAAAAAGAGGGTAGTTTACATTGAAGACCTACCATGACCTAGCATAGAAAGGGTAGCAGAAGAGGTCGCTCTTGTTTTGGCTGTGGAACTGAGATGGATCGGCCCGCTCGTTGACTATCTGTGCCACGGGACACTACCAACAAAATGCAGTGCAACTTGGAGGGTAAAGTGGCATTAGTTTGCTATGTTATCATTGGTGAGCAGTTGCATCGTAGGTCATTCACACTCCCCTACTTGTGTTCTTGCGACCAATAGAAGCAAACCAGGTATTACGCGAGATCCACGAAGGTCTCTATGGAGAACGCTTGGGGGGCAGGGCGTTGGCCCAGAAAGCCCTAAGACAATGCTACTACTGGCCCATAATGAAGGCGGACGCAATGGAGTTAGTTTGGAAGTGCAAAAAGTGTCTGTAGTGCGCCAACATACCAAATCAGCCCATCGCTGACCTAAGATACCTTACCATCCTATGGCCATTCGTGCAATGGGAGATAGACATTCTTATTCCCTTCCCACTTGCAATCAGGCAAAGAAGGTTCTTGGTGGTCGTTGTGGGCTATTTTACTAAGTGGGTGGAAGTTGAGCAGCTGGTATCCATTACAACTTGCAACGTCCAAAATTTCTTCTAGAGGAACATCATCTACAAATTTGGACTCTCTAAGGTGTTGATATTAGACAACAGAAAGCAATTCGAAGACATCAAGTTTCAAAATCGGTGTGTCGAGATGGGAATCCAGCAGGACTTCACCTCGATGGCCCACTCCCATGCGAATGGTCAGGCTGAAGTGACAAACAGGGTGATCCTCTACGGACAGAAAGCTCGGTTTTTCCAAGCTAAGGATTTGTGGGTGGACAAGTTGCCTAGTGTTCTATGGGCCTATCAAATTACCACCAAGATGGTGATCGGCGAGACTCCTTTCAACTTGATGTATGGGGTGGAGGCTATCATCCCAACTGAAATCAAAGTGTTGACCTTGCGGTCTGAGTCGTACAATGAGGAGGCTAACGAGGATGAGTTGTGAACTAACCTTGACCTAGTGGAGGAAGCTTGCGACTTAACCTACATTTGGACTGCGGCATACCAACAACAAGTAGCTTGGTACTATAACACTCGAGTTAAGAGGCACCAATTTTGAGTTGGTGACCTAGTACTCAGGAAGGCTATGGTACCTAAGCCCCACGTGGGAAAGCTAGGTCCGAACTGGGAAGGCCCCTTTAAAGTACTCAAGGTGATCGGAGAAAGCATGTACAAGCTCAAAAACGTTGGAGGGGAGGCAGGCACATCATCCATGGAACGTTGATAACTTAAGGAGATACTACTTATGAGTTCAGAAGTTTTAAGTTGCATCCACAAAAGCAAAAGTATAGACTACCCACTACAGTGACTTGGCCAAACTGCTAAATGAATAAGGGGAAGTCAAACCGCTTTTAGCTCTAAGGCCCCCTATGCCAAACTCAGAAGATGTCGGCAACTTGGTTGCACTTCAACTTAGCCAAGAAGATATACAGTTTGGTAGTGTTTTGACTTAGACAAAATCGCAAGTCTAGTTGCTTCAAGATCTAGTCATAGGTGCACCTCGAAAACCTTGGATCATGTTTTAATACTTAGCCTATTTTCTAGTGATGGAAAATAAAGGGCGCAAAACAAGGCACAATGTGTATAGGGAAGACCAATCTATTCATTCGAGAAAGAAAAGAGGGTACACAACCATTCAAAAAAGGGAGAAGGCAAAGAAAGAAAAAGAAAACATTTAAGAGCACATAGGCTCTAAGCATAGTAATTTTCTGAAGACATGAACAAAGATTCCCCACCAGTAGTTACTTTTCTTGATCACCTTATAGACTGTTGTCAGCCTCATTCATTCCCTCGTCCTCCGCCACATCACTGACCTCACCAGCCTCCTCATCTAGAGTTAGAGGCTCTTGGTCAACTTGCACGGCCAACTCGTCCGATACTGACCTAATCGATAGAGTACAAAAATTGAAGTTGGGATGTAGGGACTTGAGGAAGTGGTGACATAGCTTGAATCCCCTCTTCATAGAAATAGAGATCACACACCTGCAGGATGCATCGAGTCATCCTTGTGCCAACATCAATAGGATCAAGCCCATTGTAGTACTGGAAGTCCTTAGGAATAAGGATCCCCCTCCCCATTCACAGAGCAACTAGAGGATCGATTAGACGGTCAATAATCGAAACATCAATATTGAGAATGAATCGAGGTATTTCAGAGTGAGATGGGCCCGTGATGCGCTCTTCTAGGGCAATGAGGCGGCCAGACTTTGTGGCAACCTGAGTGGGCTCCACGGACATGGGGTCGCCACCCTCTTCAAGGTCAACGACCTTGGGCATGCACACAACAAACCTCTCCTCAGCATCAGTCGACAAACCCTCCATTGGCAAGAGAACTGAGGAGTCAACTGCCCTTCTCTTCTTTTTTGAGGGCCTCTTGGCCGCTGCCAGGAGGGAAGCAACGCTCGCCATTTCTGAGGAAACACATAAAAATGAAAAGTGAGTTAGTTGAGCTATAAGGTATCCTTCAATATAAAGATAAGTGACAATTAGACCAACCTACATATAGGACTTAGGCCAACCCGAACGAGCATAGGCTCGGCCAAGAACTGATCTATCATTAACCACTAATGTACAAGGCGTTGGACCTCAAGACATAACTCTCGTCAAACTTGACCTCGATAACCTTTCTCACCCTATGTCACCAAATGGTGTCCACAGGCTAGTCGACCTCTCGAGAAAGAAAGAAGTACTTACTCTTCTAGTCCCTCACCTTTGTTGGGAAACCTTCCAGAGGCTTATAACCCCAACGATAACTCAAGTAAAAACAATATGGCTCATTGGGAACCTTCTTTATATTGCATAGTCCTGAGAATACATATATATCTAGAGGGAAGTCAAGATGGTAGCTGAGAGAGATTGTTCCCATGAGGGTTCAAATGGAATTTGGGTGGGGTTTCCCCAAAGAAATACCATAATGAGAGAGCACCTTGACAATGAATGGATATAGAGGAAATTGGAGGCTGGCGATCGATGCTTCCTTGAAGACATTGACTTTGCCTCGGCCATGGCTCCATGGGAATTGGTCCAGGCCAGGCAAAATGTAGTTGAAATCATTTGGAATGTGGAAAGAAGACACCAGGCAGACATCTTCTTCCTCACTCAGCTTGGTGGGACTGAATTGAGAGCTCGGTTGTGGTTCTTACTAAGAAGTTGAGGTCCATGTATGGGAACCTTGTCGGTCTCATGCCAAAGTTCTTTCCTCGGCCCGAGCAGAATAGGAGGACCCCCCTTCAAACTCACTCGAATACATAACTAAAAGAAGAGGAAAAAAGACTCAGCAGCTTTTTAGGAAAAGGAGACCTACTTCGCCTTATCGAATTTAGCCCACCGAACTGATAGCGGCCTCCCAGTAGAATTTGCCTCCAACCTCTCGCCAGAAAACTCAAAATAGTATGAATGGGACCCCTATGGGGGCTCCCTATTTATAGCCATGGGCACAGAAAATCAACGGATGAGGTGACATGATGGCAGATTGACAATCAAGAAGAACATGCCGTTCGCAAGCCAATTTAAAATTTAAAAAGTTTGTGTGCCAATTTAAAACTGGAATTTTCCATGCGTGCTAGTCTACCCTTGAGTTGAGTCAAATGAGTTGCGAATCGACCGAACGAATCACCACGGCCTAGAGATTGGCAACGAGCTACTCCCTTCGTTAAACCAACACTGACTTAGGAGTGGGGGCAATTGATGATGGTCGATTTGGCCCTCCAATGACATGATGACACATGGCACCTCAAAACTTCAACCTCGGGAGGCCGAACTACGAACAACCTATCCAAACATCAAGTTGGCATAAGAGGCAACCTATTTCCGCCGACCTAACCTGAGTTCGGCTAGCAACTTGCCTGACGTGTCGGGTGACCTCCCCCATGAGTGGGTTATCGTCTTCGACTTCCCCGGGATCACGACACTACATCAGAAGAGATAGTTATCATCCCGCTCACTTCAGGCGTGACTAGATAGACTAACTCGCTTACATGGAGTCCACCTCTAGGCGTGAAACTACCTTCGAACCAAACGGGCCGGAGATCTTGGGCGCACTTCGTGAGTCTCATAGCAGTTTGCCTATATAACGGTATCCCTATTCATAGCCTCACAATAGTTTGCCTATATAAAGGTATCCCTATTCATAGAAAATGTACACACGATTTAGCTCTTTCACTTTTTAGTTCTCTCAAAACTCTTCATTGTGCCCACTTCGAGTAAAGCAACCCAGACACTCTGATCACTTCTTTCTTGCAACTCGACCAAACAACCTACTCAGCCCGGCGTCTGAACCGTCTACCAACAAGGAACACCAAATCACACATCATCAAGTATTGTATCAATAAGTTTGAATATAGATACAAATACAAATATAAATACATTTTGAAAACGCATGATATTGGGGAAATATGAATATACTTAAATACATCAGGTAAACTACTATAAATCCCACGAACACAGACCAAAACTGCCCTTCTTGATGCTTTAATATCATTTATTTATCCCAAAGATAGACTCACATTTTCTTCGAGATATGCTGCTTGCCCACTGTGCACAGGCTACATAACCAATCATGAGTGAATGGGTCAATGTTCTATCGCACATGGGATCCACAACCATGTTATATAACACTAATTTGTTCACTCTAGAATTTATGGGTTGGGAGTTGGGATAGGACTAACCCATAAATTAAGGACTAACCCAAAAATTAAGATACATTGAATCTACTGCACTTCGTTACCTATTTGTACATGACCAATTCAACTACCTCTTTTGATTTTTATGAAGGTTGAGGCGTTGAGCTAACCAATGATCAGATTGATGACCCAATTTGAAATTGTGGGCTAGAATTTGACAAGTCACTTGGGTGATAAAGCAAAATTTAGGCGTAGCACCCTTAGGCTGTGTTTGGTTGCAGTGCAATTTTATTTGCAATAAAACAAATGGATGAGAGTGTAAATGTAAAAATGCAAATTCTTGTTTTATCTTGTTTTAGATTTTACGTTATTCTGCTTCATGTCTTAGTGTACTTCATTTGTATTGCATTCAAAATAAGTTAAATTTTTTAAAACAAAAAATAGATCAGAATTTACACTGCTATAGTTTTGTATAAATGCAAATTTATTTGCATTGCAACCAAACACAGCATTAGGGGGTATTCGCCGGTGAGAATGGTTTTGTTAGTATTTCCTTTTGAGTCTGAATTAGATTACTAGTTTTAAATTCTTGTGGTGAGTATCGATTATTGCTACGAACCCAACTAAGTTATCCATATTTTAACAAAAAATTATAGCATTTGGGGAAAAAGCTATAACGAGCACCAGAAACTTGAAAGAATGGACCGAGCTTCCGTAGAGAGTTTGAAGGGTAATACTATAATATAAACATTATAAATATTGTACCTTTCTTTGTGGCTTCTAGAAATTGAAAGGGGTATTGACGTAGTGTGGAGTTCAGATCTGTTACCAGTGAACTCTCCAACAAGTCATTAAAGTTGTACATTAAGAATATCTTTATGAATGACAAAGATGTTCATAATGTGTGGCTGTAGTTGAGACGTGTTGGGAGTGTTTTATTGGTAGTAGATTCCTACAAAATTAAATCTTTTTATTGTTTTTAAAGGTACAATATGTATAATAGGGTTGGACGATGATACCCTTAAGACCTCATATCTGAAAATGTATGACCAATCAACGAGTATCATAAACGCGTTAACCTTACCAAAACTCATAGATTTTCCCTTTATAATATATTACCCCTCAAACTTACAATATTATAACATTGCCTCTCAAACTCTCTACACAGCTTGGTCTAAATGGAAGCAACCACGAAAAACCAATGGAAACATGAAATATGGCAGAAACAGTAGATGGCCATTCCAATCAGTATCTCGAGGGATTATTATCTTCTTCCCATCAGCAAAATTAATGACAAAAAAACCCAAAGAAAAAAAAAAAAGAAATGGGGCCGGAAAAAAAATGAAAATTGAAGATTTTTTTGGAAGTTAAATATACAATATAAGGCGAAAATTATGGTGCATGAACTGCAACATGGAGCAGAACACGTGAATGATTGATAAAATGATATATCAGAACTGACATCTTTAACATATTTAACGTGATTGATTGAAACCTTGATTTAATCCGCACAAAAATGCACTATAATTGGACTCTTTATACAAATGTGTACACTCCCAAACTTATTTGAAAAATTGTATGGCTAAAACCCTAAAAATACCTTTGTAAAAGCTCTTAAAAGAGACATTTTCTATCATGATCTTCTACAAGATGGAAGCCAGTGAAAGGTTTTGAGTTTCCTTTGTACAATTCAAGCACAAAATAAAAAATGATGAAGAGGGCCGAGTCACCTTTATACATACAAAATGTGTGATAATTTAAATGAAATCGCCTTGCCAGCCTTTGAGAGTGCATAAGATGAAAAGTTGTTGGTCATTTCACTCCAAACATGAACACATCATTTGATGGACTCTCCTAAACGGCCTTTCTTTCGGATAAAGCAAAACTAACTACAATGTTTATTTTTATTCTTATTCCCTTTGTTCACTTTCAATCCAGCATCCCTTCCCAAACTAATTAGTATTTAATTAATTAACAGAACATCCAACCTTGTATGTTAAGCTTCAAATGGTTAGTTGGTAAGCGGGATAGGACAAGACCCTTGAGGCTAACGCCCACTCTATTAGTCGCTAGTCACCATACAATACTTGCCACCAAACCTATGGACTTTAGACTTTATAGGCTGTTCTTAGGGTTTACATGTATTGGTGCTGCGCCAAACATCTCATTTTCAAATATTGACCTGTTTAACAATATTTATTTTAGTGTTTAATATTTGAGTTCAATTCTTCTAGGCTGCATTCATTAATATTGGTTACATGTCAAATTCTTATCTCAATCAATTGTGTTAAATTCTATTAACTTTTCATTATTTCACGATTAATAAAGTATATTTACCATCACACACATATCTGAAAGTTTTGTGTGTCTGTGTTTTTTTTCTTTTTTTTTTTTTTTTGTTTAAATAGAACTTATGAAACCAGTTTTTCTTTTTGTTTTTTTTTTTTTTTTTGTGGGGGGGAGGGGGTTGACAAATATTTTTGTCTCCCCCTGAACTTTGTCTACTATTTCAAATTCTTCCCCGTACTCTAAATATTCACCTTTGCACCCAATAAATTGAAGTTTGTTTTCAAAATCTCCATTAATTATAATTGTGCCCTTAACATTAATCAGTCAAATAAACTACTAAAGGAAATAAAATTTTGGGATAAATTTTGCTTTATCCACTAAACTGTACCCAAATTTATAAATTTTCCTCTGATGTAATTATTTACATTTATACTTACTAAATTGAATATGGTAGTCAAAGTCCAAAACCCTAGCTATTAAGAACATCCGATCAATACTAAGATATAAATTAAAAAATTTCTAATGACACAATTTCAACATAAAAAATGATAAAAAAAAATTGATATTTTAAGTGACATAGTTTTAACTAATAGAAAAAGTGCCTAAGTGTATCAAATCCTAACCAAAAGATGTCATGTCATATTACTATAAGTCTGAAAAGTTGAAACATCCATTTACATATAACTGGTTTTTGGCATTTTTCTAAAAGCAAATTCTGGTTGCTTTACCATTTCATTGAGGGCAAGAGAATCATGAAAATAAGTTTTTTTCTTGAATTTTTGGTTTCAAAAATATGTTTTTACATGTTATTTAATATCATGTTCCACAAATCATAGAATTTCTATACTAGAATTTTTTTTTGTTTTAAAAACCATTATTTGATGGTTTAAAAAATGTGTATTGTTTTTGGAAAACGAAACTAACTTATTTTTGCCTTTCAAAATAGAAATAAGGTTCTAAATATCGACACAGGGCATATCGGCCTACGTTGGTGCTTTTTTTATGTTTCACTTATTTTTTTTTCGAAATCGGTTCAAAGGGGCCAATTTAAGGCCCGACTATCCTCTGAACCAATGGTTGACCCGATACAACCCTTGTAGGGGCGTATCGAGAATTCACCGGCACAATACGTATCGGTCGATATGGGCTGATATGTGTTGATACTTTGAACCTTGAATAGAAACAAAATTTAAAAGCATGTTTTTATGCCCCATATGGTTTGTTGGAATAGGGGTCTGGAATCCGAATTGTAATGGACTATTCCGATTCCAACTGTTTGGTTGGACAGAATCGAAATCCCATTCTTAGTCTTGTTGGAAAGGCATTCCCCCATTTGAGGGAATGGCCATTCCCTGGCCCTCCCTTGGGAATGAAGTTCCATTCCTACTAATTCCAATTCCAATTCCCAATCCTATTTGTAGGGGTGGGCTCGAGTTGGGTTGAGCCGAATAGCTAGCTATTTGAGCTCGGCTCGCCAAGGCAGTATGAGGCTCGAGCTCGGTTCGAGCTAGAACCTTGAGCTTGAGCTCGGCTCGAGTCAAAAGCTCATAAGATCGAGCTTGGCTCGACTCAATCTTGACTTGAGAAAAATATTTTATAAAAAATAAAAATATTATATATAAAAATATTGTTTATTTGATATTTAAAATTTTAAGAATTATAATAATTATTTATTATTATATATAAAAATAAAAATATTATATATTTTTATCATATATTATTATTATTATTATTATTATTATTATTATTATTATTATTATATGCATATTAATAAACAAGCCTGTAAATTGGATTCGAGCTTGGCTCGTGGCCACCCCTACTTGTCTGAACCAAACAGGCTATGGGAACAAGCCTTTTTGATTCTGATTCTGACTGCAAACCAAATAGACCCTTAATTTATTTTTTTACTAATATGATAATTTTAAAAACAAATGAAAACAAAAACATTCATCCTTTACAACGTTAACACCCCCTAAGTTATCAATGAGAATGTATGAATCTAAGTATCATATAGGGGAGAAAATAAAGTTTGCCTTTAATTGATCTGTTTTAACTTTTACTTGTCTTATCATATATTAGAAAATAGGTTTCTGAAGGGTTTTGAATTATAAGATATTGAAAATTGACTCAAATTTCTTTTCGTGAAAGTGTCAATGATTAATAGTCAGGGGAGAAACAATGAAATTTGCCCTGGTCTTCCTTTTGCACTTAGGAGTATAAGTCCTTCCTCAATTCCATCGAATTGAAATGACTATGCCTTGAAAGAAACAAACAGCCTCCAACAAGGCACAAATGAAGCAACTAAAAGCATAAGGAAACAAAGAACCCAATAAACCTCTGCAAGCTGCATACAACGTTCAAAGTATCGATACATATTGGTTCATATCTGTTGATACATATCATGCCAGTGGCTTCCTGATATTCCTTACAGGGGTTGTATTGAGTCAGCCACTGGTTCAGAGGGTATTCGGGCCTTAAACCGGCCCCTCTGAACCAATTTTGAAAAAAACAAGGGAAACATAAAAAAAAAAAACACCTATTTAGAACCTTAGCTGCATAAAGCTCAGTTAAGACTCAATTTAGAAAGAATAGTACAGTATAAATACATACAAAATAATATAAAATATAAGGTTTTATATTCTACATATTTGCACTTATACTCCTTTCAAATAGAGCTTAAGATGCAAAAAACAGAGGACATATTACCTCCAACAAAGACCAAACTCATCAAACTTGAATCAGGGCAAGCCTAGATCCAAACTTCAAAGCCAGTTTTAGAGTCACACTGCCTATGACTTTTTATTTAAAACACAACATTCAAATCAATTTTATTAATAGATAGAATATACATTTTAAGTATATAGAAGTATATACATTTAAATTGAATTGAATCGGATTATATCAGATTGGATATGGATGGATCCGTATCCGTCCAATTATAAAGGAAATGAATTTTGATCTCTTTAGTTATCTATATTCGTGACCTTGTATTTCTCTAATATATTACTATATATCGTCAGGCCCAATCCAAGCTACAGTTGTATACTTAATTCCACAAATCAATTCCCTAATTAACTAATGAAAATAGCCCAATTTCTTGTCTGCTAACTAAGATTAAAAGCATGAAATATTCACTGCAACTGATAAAGGAGGTTTACCTTTCATTGAAAATTAACTATTTTGTAGACAGTCACTAACTTAAACTAGACTTCTTTAGATATGTCATAACTGTCATAAATACGTCTAGAAAAAAGTGAAATAACAAATGAGTGATATCGTCATAAAAATTAGTACAAATGCTTGAGCTAATTGCTTGCAACAAAATTATGATGTTTATTTAATAATCTTACGCCAAAAAGCAGCAAGAGGCAATTAATTGCATCATGATATCCTCAAGCACATTTCTATCCATCTAGGTTGGTTGTATATTATATGCTATTCATTCTCCTCAGGACTTTTTCCTTTAGGAAAATAGTATATTGATACCACCTTATTTAATTATTAGTATATCAGTTATATTCATTGGTAAGAAATTGGTACAATTTTTGTTCTCAATTGAATGGGCTATTTATAAGGTTTTCCCAATTTTCTTTTATTTAAACTCAGTTTGGAAGGAGTACAAATGCTAATATGTAGGGTGCAAATACATACAAAATACATATTTATATTTGTACTCTTTTCAAACTGAGTCTTAAGTTTCAGGAAAAAAAAATTATAAAAAAGCTTCCTAGGTTTTCTGACAATCCTATAAACCTCCCCCAGGCCAGCCTCCCTTTTTTGAGAAAATGTGAAAATACCTTCCTTTCATTTTAGTAATAAAAAGGTTAAAGTTACCAAAATACCTTTATTATCATTAAAATTTTAACTTTACCCTTTAATACTTTACACTGCTCGACAACTTTTAGAAGAGTAATTATCTCTACTCTTCTTCAATGTAGTAAAGTAAAAAGGCTAAGTAAAATAAATAGAAGCGAATTTATTCTTTTGGGGTATTTTAGTAAATGTATATGTATGAATTTGGTATAGGATAAATTTGTCATTTTGGCTCAGTTTGGAAACAGTACAAATGCAAATATGTACAGCGTAAATACATACAAAATATAAGAATTTACACTCTACATATTTGCATTTGTACTCCTTCCAAACTCAGTCTTTAAGAAAATTAATGCATTACATCAAAACTTTATATCTGAAAAGCTAACAAAGGGAAGTATTGACACCTATTTTCGATACTACAAGGCGGGTTTTTGTTGGGATTAATATGCAAGGAAGGTTCATAGGATTGCCAAAAAGCCTAGGGAGGATTTTATAATTTTGCATAAATTTTAAAACCCAACTTTAGATTTTTTTTATGCCTAAAGGCAAGTTCATTCATAAATGCTCAAGTTACAAAGTAGAAAAATTAACAACAAAGAAAAATATAACCAACAAAGTATGTTAAGCGTGTTGAGACAAAAACAAGTAACCACAAGCATCGGGAGAAAAAATGACTTGAGAAATCTCTGCAACTTATGCAAATTTAAGAAACGCCAAAAAGGTCGGCTAAATGCCTCCATAGAGATGAAGCTAGCAAGTGTCTCCCTACCAAGTGAGTTCGGATCAACAATGCAAAACCCTCAAGGGGTATAGAGAAAACAAGTACCATGGCACCCAATCCATGACATAATTGAAAACATGAAAACGGGAGAGGCCCAAGATCACCTCCTATTACACAAAACTCCCTCTAATGCTCCATCGTCCAAACATTCAAGGAATGGGCCCCACAAAAAGCCAAAAGTGCACAAAAAAAGTTGTAACTTGTAACTGTAAGGACATAAAATGTGCAAAAAAAAAAGACCCATCCATGTCGTTATAGAAGCCAAAACATTTGGAGCTTGAACGTTGCCAGCGAGAACTCGAAGATCACTAGAAAAAGGCTTGCCAAGAACAATAACATCGTTACAAAACAAATGGATACCCATGGAAAATTCCAAAGGCACACCAAACACAAATTCGACCAAGGCCCAATAGAAACAAAAAAAAAAAGAGCAGAAGGAAAACGAAGATTAGAGTGAATAGAACCAAAGATCCCAAGTCTACTCCATAGGCTTGGACCAAAATCGCCATCTCTCAAATCTGTCTAAAGAACCTTTCCAACAAACACCGATATGAAGAGAAAAACTCATATCCATAGATGTGAGAGAGAAACCCTCCCGCAAAGGGAGAAACCCTCCTGCCAAGAGAGAGACCCTTATGTAAAGAGAAACCCTCCCATAGAAAGAGAAACCCCAACAACCTACTACGAACAAACAAAAGACTATAGACTCTCTATGGAAGGCTTACTATTTCATATCAAGACCCTTTGTCAATATTAATGTAGCATCAATTCCTTTGTTTTACTTGCATATTATTTATGAAATCTAGTGAAATATATTACCGTACAAGGGGTATATATGGTAATTCCACACGAGGCTTTGTTCCAACTTAAAAATTGAATCAAGTGGACTGACAAAGGAAGAAAAAAAGTAGACCTGACAAAGGAGAAGACATCTTATCCTTATATCCACTATTAATATATACAGCACATTCAGGCCTTGTTTGCTTTTTAGTAAGTTACTTACCCAAGTTAATGCAATTACTTAGGTAAGTTTTTCCAAGGAAACACTTACCCGGGTAAGTGCATTTACCCATGTTCTTTTATTTCCCAGGTAAATAAGACAACGCCCCATTTTAGCCATAAAAATCCATTATTAAAGGGGCATTTTTGTCCCATTCAAGTGTTGGCAACTTCCCCCAGGTAGGAAAGTTATTTACCCACCTAATGATCCGTTTGGTTTTTGAGAAATGATGGGATGAGAAAGGAATATATTTTTCAAGAAATAGTATGGTCAAAATTAATTTTCCTATGTTTGTTTTCTAAGAAAACTCAATAAGAAACATATTATTTTGTTGTTTGTGATGACTTGAAATTGAAATCACTTGTTTTGTTGTTTGTGATAACTTGAAGAAAAAAAAATAACACAAAAATATCAATTTGAGATCAACTAAACAAAAAAAAAAAAATGGTTTGAGTCAAAAGTTGGACACAGAAAAATCAAATCCAATGATAAGAGGAACTCTAGATCTGGAACAAACATATTCCAAAAGCTAGATCTGGAGCTCCGGGCAAACAAACTCAAATGGTCATCTATATAGAAGCTAGATCTGGACGACCAAGGACGAAGAGAGCCGGTAGTGAGATTTCGAGGGGAACCCATCCAACGTAATAGTCAAAAATAGTATTGAAATGAACGAAAACGACGAGGTATTGTTGGATCTAAGCTTACCGTTTGACGAGAATGCTGGAGACGTTACCGTTGGACGGCTCAAAGGAAGGAGACGATGTCTGTGATAGTGGCTCTCGACAATATTTTCTCACCACTTGCCTATTTTTTCTTTTCTCAACGGGGTCTCACCATTTTAGTGGGACTCCACTTACTGATTTTGGGAACCTGCACCCCTAGTGTTTCCCTTCCTTTCCTAGGTTTACCTTTGAAACAAACATGTGCAAAACCGAATATTCCCCAAAGATGCTTCCCTTTCCATCCATTTCTCAAAAACCAAATGCAACATAAGAGATGGGTATCACTTACTAGGAAAATAAACAGAAAAAAGAACATGGGGTTCTTACCTAGGAAAATAAACTTTCCCTAGCCCTCACATAAATTTGAAAAAAGAACATGGGCTTCTTGATCAATGGGAACCAAATCCCATTGATCAACTTTCCCCCCACCCCCCCCCCCCACCTCTCTCAAAAAAAAAAAAAAAAAGAACGCCCCCTCATATGCAATGTGCATGCCTTTTTGCTTTATATTTCACTAACAATTAAACCCATGCAAGGCATGGGGTTGAGCAGAAATTTGGTTAAGACTTTGGGTTTCCATATTAATTAATTGGGGTCTAGACCAAGATCGATCAATGTTGAGGGTTGTTCTTGGATTGACCCTTAACCCAATCCAATCCATCTAATTTACACCCTTAATTACTTTATATTTTGGGGCGTTTTTTTTTCTAGATTTTTAGAGGGGGGGAAGTTGGTCAATGGGATTTTGATTCCCATTGGCCAAGAATCCCATATTCTTTTTTCAGATTTATGTGGGGACCAGGGAAAGTTTATTTTCCTGGGTAAGTGATACCCATCTCTTAGGTGGGTAAATAACTTTCCCACCTTGGGAGAAAGTTGCCAACACTTGAATGGGACAAAAATGCCCCTTGTAATAATGAATTTTTATGACTAAAATGGTCATTATCTTATTTGCATGGAAAATAAAAGAATATGGGGTAAATATACTTATCTGGGTAAGTTTTTACCGGGAAACACTTACCTGAATAAGTGAATTTACCCAGATAAATAACTTATCGAAAAGCGAACAAAACCTTTGTATGAACATTCAGGTGAGAGGATTCTTGGTCTCGTATATTATAAATATAGATGTCCCCTTCAAATCATTGATTAATTAGATTCTGTCTAATAAAATTCATAATTTAAGGGAACATACTTACACCCAAATTTTGTTCTGTGCAGATTCAACAAATAATTAATGACATCCAGTTTTTGAATGCAATGTTAGGTACTTGTTTGGTTCATTGATATATAGTCATATGGATCTATCATCTCCTCTCACCCATCAGTGTGGGGCTGTTCACCAATATGTATGATTTTGCTTTTCAAAACAAAACTAACTGCCACATCAGCAAAAATAATTTTGTTTTTCAAAACAAAAATTGCCACGCGAGCAAAACAATACCTTTTCTAACATGGCAGTTGTTTTGAACAACAAAATATGTTGGCCAACATGTATGGTTTTGCTTTTAAAACAAATTAAAATAACCATCACATCAGCAAAGCAATATGATCTTGCTGACATGGAGTTGCTTTTTGTTTTAACAATAAAACAACTCATATTGGCCAAAAGCTCCCTTGGTTGCCCATGAAATTCGGGATGCATGATAGTTCTTAAGGTTCCGTTTGGGAAGAGTGCAAATACAAATATGTAGAGAGCAAAACTTTATATTTTGTATGTATTTACAGTTTTGCAATAATTATACATATTTGTATTTGTATTTCTTCCAAACTAAGCCTAAGGCTCCATTTGGAAAGAGTGCAAACCCCAATACGCAAGGCTCATAAAAACACAAAGTTGATTTAGCTTTGCATTGATAAATTTTGAATTCTTACCAAATGATTTTGGTTGTGATGGGTACAAACAATTTAACTGAGAGTGCACATATGTATTGATTCAGCGTTTGTACGCTTCCCAAACAGATTCCATAGATTTCATCGTCTGCCGCAAATTTTCTTTAAAAAAATAAATAAATAAGCTTTTGCTTTAAGTTTAAAACTATTAAATATAAATGCTAGTATTCTGATCAATCATTTCACTTATTCAGTGACTAATCACTAACGTAAGTCGATAATTAAATTTAAACAAGAAATATATAAAAAAAAAAGATAAGCATAAGCTATATCTAATTATCTATTTTCATTTTAATGTATAAAGATGGAAAACGATGGTTTTGCTGTATTAGAGCCAAAAAAAAAAGTTAAGAAGTTAGAGAATGAGAACTTTTCCACCCCTTTTAGAGTGAAACAGATGGAGCTATAATATCAAAGTTAACACTCATTGAATCAGGAAACAGGCTGTGGACCCGTTTGCCTTTTATTGCAAAATTTGGTGAGCCGCATCAGTCTTTTGCTTAACAATTTGGTTGAGTACAATGCAAAAAACTTGCTCAACCTTGATGTTTTTCTATTTCATCAATGTTTGATATACTTATTCAAGGATTCGCTTGGACTTGATACTAGGCATCTTCCTTAATTATTTACGAAAAAAAGGTTAATTAGCCTGATTTGCTGATTTACTTATGGACTACATGGAAATTAAAACAAAGTAAAACTTCTCCCTTTAAAAATATACTAATGTACTTAGGCTCCATTTATTTGCATTTCAATTTCATTTGCACTACTATAAATTCTACTCCAATTCACAAGGATTTGGAAGATTATTAAGGGCAAAGGGGGTGTGTAGGGGTGTAAACGGATCAAATCCAAATCAAATCAAGTAAATTCAAATTTGAATCCAATGAAAAAGTTTAATATCAGAATTCGATTCAATATCTGATAAATATTAAAAATTAATGTTTGAATTTAAATTTGACCAATTAATTATTTTAGATAATTGATAAATATATAAAAATATTTTATTTATATTTATAAATTAAATAATCAGTCAAATTCAAATATTTATCGAATAGAATTAGATTATATCCAAATTTAACCGATTATAATATTGAAATTATTATTAGAATTCGATTCAATTATGACACCCTGAGGTGTCCATAAACAACAAATGATAGAAAGAAAATAGTGAGAATAATTAGGACAACATTTAAGCCAAGTTAGAAGAGGGGGTTGTAAGGTAGAGATCGTCTGTCTATGACTAAATAACCCAACCAATCAGGCTTTAAAGAGTAAACATTATTCCAAATATTTATCATTATTAAAACTTAATAAGTCCATGGAAAGCCCAAATTCCACTCCAATTAATTGCTCCTCCCTAAAGCTAACTATAACCAATCCTCCTTTTCAAGCCCTCTTAACAAGAAAAACAAAATATCTCTTGAAGTGATTGATTTTCTATTAAAGTAATCTTGCGATGCATCGAAGCAAACGTCACTCCCCATATTTACATCAATGTGGTGAATGATTTGCATCAATAAACAGACGTCCTGTTTTCATTTTCAACATATCAATCCATATCCTCCTTGTACGCATTTAAAAGGTTGAGGAAGGAAAAAAAACCCCGTTTTAGACAACATTGAGGAATAACCCATTTGAGACAAGGTAGTTGACTAGTTGTCTTCTTCTTCTATTAACACGTACAGAGGAATCAATCAATATGACGACATAGATGAATAAGCAAATTCGATTGGTATTAATGCCAATGTTTTTCTTTTTCTAACCATGAATGAAATCTTATCTGGAGCAAACCGAAAGTGCCACAACACAAAGATGGCCTCTTCTTGGTTTATTATTTATGAATTAATGTAGCTAGCACTTCAATTCATAAAGATCAAATCAGCCCCCACAACGTCCGACAGTACATTTTCGCTGTGTATTGGAAACATCCTTTGATAATATATTAAAATAATGATATTATCATTGAAAGATATTTCTAATACACGCAGAGATGTGCTTTGAAACATTGTGAGTAATACTGTAGGATGCTGATTTGGAGGGCCCCCTTCCACTTGATTGTATTAGACATATGTTAGAAAACAAGAGTCAGGATGCTAGGATCCAACTTCTGATGGGTCCCATTTAACAGGTCAAAAGCAATCGGGTTGGTGGGAGTATCCATCCAAACCTATTAATTAGATAATAATTTTTTTTTATTGTTTGGCGTATTTTTTCGGGTTAATGCAGAATTCAGAAATTACAGGCCCATAGTCCAGTAGTCAAGGTTCTAAATATTGATAGACCCCATAGTCTATTAGGAGTATATCGGGCAGTATTGATACTTTTTTTCAAATTTAATTTAGGGGGCAGTTTAAGGTTCTTCCACCCCCTGAATCAGTCAAAACCTCGATATGGCTATATTAGGGTGCTTCCAATATGATACGTATTGGCTCATGAATTTAACATCAATCCATGGTCAGGATTCATCTCAGGTTAAAAATTCTAAAGTGGGTTGATCAGTCATTTTCCCTTTTTTTGTTTTTAATTTAGTAATCTTTTTCTTTATTCTGCTAGTTAAGCAATACACGTAGAATTAGGCAGCTGAAAGACTAATGGCCCGATTCAGACTCGGGTCGAATCCGTCCTCCATCCATGTTGAGCTCTTGATACAGCCAAACCTGGGCTGGATTATGGTTTTTCCTTCAAATACAAGCTGCTGAAGAGGAAAACGGTCTGGGAGGGCTACCGTTTTGTATTTTACGTAGAGGAGCAGATGTCATCACTCAAAAGAAAACAAAAACAAAATTTTCCTAGTTGGATCATTCGGAGTCGGATCGGTTAAGTTTGAGCCTTCCTTTTCTGACTAGAAGACGGCTCTTACCGACAAATTGTAGAGCAATAGAAAAAGAAGATAAGAGAAGAAAGGCATTATTGTTGACCCATTGCAGATTATCAAAACCACGCAGTGGCATCAGGCGTTGCTAAGATACCGTATTTGCACTCTTTTTAAGCTACTAAACTTGGATTCAATTGCCCTTCATATGTGCCGAGCCATTGGCTGAGAGAGACCTGAGAGAGAGAGAGAGAGAGAGAGAGAGAGAGAGAGAGAGAGAGTATTGAGGATCATGATCATTTACGTTGGTTATGTAATACAAAGTAATATGTACGTAGAGAGACTAGAATGGAGTTGATGACAAGTCGATTCAGGGTTAGATGTGAAGTTGGTCCCCCATGGACTGGACCCATTGGGTGCAATTGCAGGAGCTGCTTCTACTTTTTAAGAAGAGAAAGAAGCACAAGTTCATCCTAGCCCACTGCGTACTGTACCATTTATTCGAACAGAAAAAAGAAGAAAAGAAACGCAGGCAGAGCAATAGAAGAAGCTATGGGCCACCATTCTTGCTGCAACCAGCAGAAGGTTAAGAGGGGACTTTGGTCTCCTGAGGAAGACGAAAAGCTCATTCGCTACATAACTACTCATGGCTACGGATGTTGGAGTGAAGTCCCTGAAAAAGCAGGTCCCCTTTCTCTCTCTCTGTCTCTCTCTCTCTCTCTCTCTCTTTCCCCCTCTCTATAACATGCTCGTGTTGTATAGGGCTTCAAAGATGTGGTAAAAGTTGTCGCTTGAGATGGATCAATTATTTGAGACCTGACATCAGACGAGGAAGATTTACTCCAGAGGAGGAGAAGCTGATAATCAGCCTTCATGGTGTTGTAGGAAACAGGTTCAACCAACTCTATCTACTTTCTGTATTCTTCCTTATTTATCTTTTCTTCTGATGTTATCTTTCTTCCTTTTTTTCCTTTCAAGTTAACAAGCTAAAAGATCCCATTGATTAATTCATTTAATCATTTCAAAATGGGCCATCACTTGATTTATGGAATGATTCCAGGTTGAAAAAGAGGAAACGAGGGCGATTGCCTTTTGGGGGGCTTTGATTAATCCATGTTTCTGTAATAAAATGCTCCTTCTAAGTTCTAAGTTCTAACCTGCATGAGGATTTTGTAGGTGGGCTCACATAGCAAGTCACTTGCCTGGGAGAACAGACAATGAAATAAAGAACTACTGGAATTCATGGATCAAGAAGAAGATAAGAAAACCCACCACACCACTGGCAATGGCTCCACCCAGTGTTGAGTTTGTCCAATCGGGTTACGGATTGAATCAGATAGATTTGGTCAATCCGGATTTGAGTACAAAGCCACCGGTTGAGGATGGCTTGTTTTCTTCTTCTTGCCCTATTTTCATGTTCGACATTGGTACAGTTGATGGGCTCAGCAGTGGCAATGCTCGAGTGGATATTTTCCACGAATCTGCCGGCCTAAATTCTGACTCTTGGCATCAAAATTACAGTACTCATGAAGTTCAAGCAATTCCTCCTCCTCCTCCGTCGTTTACATCTGGAATGGAGTCGAGTTATTTGCCACCACTGATAGAGAATGTAGAGACCATGGTGCCCATGGAGGACCAAGCGTGTAGTATGAATGAGAATGGAGAGATTGGGTTGGAGTGTTTACAGAGGCAGGAGTCTAGTGAATGGGTTGACTCCCATCAGTACCCAGGATTTCTAATTTGGGATCATGTCGAAGCACAGATGTGTGGAGATGGAGTTGTACCTGCAGCTTCAGCAAATCTGGGACATATATTATCTTCTTTTCCCCAATCTTTATAATTAAGCTACTTACTAATGGTAAGCTACTTACTAATGGTGGTTAACATGATTCTCTCTCTCTCTCTAGGGGAAGGGGGGGGAGGCTTCTAATGAGTGGTGATTATTTAAACACAGTTTGTATACTTTTTGCTTTTATCTTTTGATTGATTGGTTTTGGATAGATATAAGACTGATTGAAGAATGTAATGAGAGAATGGGCATATGCATGCATGCAATGATGCAAACAATATCTTTCATGGTTGTGGAAACAGTAGAATAAAAAGTTAAAAAACGAGTCAATAACCAGAATTAGTTAATCGTGCTGTAAAATTCTGATCAAATATTATATTATTAATTTATACACTGCTATATACCATATATATAGATGTGTCTATTCCTGTATATTTTATTGATTTGTATATATAGTGTTTAGGGAAGGGGAGGATATTAAATATTGGACATAAGTGATTCCCTTTATGGTCCACATGCCCCCACCAACTTGTTGATTATGACCGTTAGATCAGATGGCAACCTCTTACATGGGATTTGGATTAGGGGCCACGCATATTGTCACATGCTATAAAAATAAAAGCTGTGTTTCGATTGTTTTCCTTAAAATTGATTTCTCTCTTTTTCTTTTTCTTTTCAAACAAATACAGCCTAAAAGTGCAGAAAAATGAAGTTGGGACCTCAAAGAGACCACGAAGATATGAACCTGACACAGGAAAGGAGATAGAAATAAGTAAAAGTTAGCCCATTTCGTGGGGAGTTCGACTGGTCAGTGCAAAGTCCATACGACAGCTTTTATAACCTTGTATTAGGAATATCTTCATACTTATATATTTTTAATGCAAAGTTGCAAAGTGCAAGAGAATTAGTATGTTTCCATATAAGAAGTTAAAAGAAAGGAGGGCAGGAGGATGAAGAAATGGGTTGATTGATCCTTGGTGGACTCAATAATGAAGTAGAGAAGTAAGATGATATTGAATTGGTGGGCTTATTAAATTGTAATGTGGATGAGTCATTAATAATTGGCCCATTCCTTCAGGAGCACCACCGCTTACTGTTGCTTGTTAAGTCCACCGCCCATTTTCTCTTTTGACAAGTACCCCAAATGGAAAGAAAGCTATGACACAACACCTTGGGGGTATCGTAGTGGGACCACATATAGTAGGTAGGCACAATGTTGTAAGCACTTGATTTTTTTTTTTTTGACACCTATCTCTTAAAATATCCTCAGCCTATCTTTGACTCATTTCAGACAGTTACTAAAATATTTATCAAGTGTTCATTTAACGTGCTTACTTATGTTGTGCCTACTAGATCCGGTCCCATATATAGGTCTTCAAGTTTGATCTTTCACATTCTTTTCAAGACAATATCCAATTAAGTTAGAATGTCTGGTTTGGCTCCCTAAACTTATGATGAAATTTGAAGTTTCTTTCTCCTCCTTTCCACTAGATTGTGAATATGTATGTGTTTGGTAGAGCTTCCATTTATTAACTAAACGTTTATACTTGATTTATCTTCAAAACCAAGAAAAATAATAATGTCAATCATTTATGACAAGTAGGCGCCACTAGGTGCCATTAGGCACCACATCAGTAGAACAATGAATAAACACCCAACCATGAAGATTGCCCCAATGGTAGGTGTACACATAAATCAATGTCAGCTTTTGTGAGTATCTATACATAGGATCATCATGATGGGCTAAATGCTGATTTTGCGATGACATGACGGCATTTTGATAAGCACCTATCATGCCCATGGAACAAAACGCACTCTATATATCCTCTTAACCCAACCGTGAGTGTTCACTTGGCATTGAGAAGCCATTGCACTTTTGTTGCAGCTTTCACTTCAAAACATTGGATTATCTCCCTATCAAATGCAAAGTTGGGGGAGGTGGCATCTCAGATGATCATGGTATTAAAAGCTTGCTGAAATTTGAAGGAGAACTTCACCTTTAGTTTTGGTTGTTTTAGTTTTCTAGGTGGCCATCTTGAGGAGAATGCCACCTTTGTTCTCACAATAGTGGCGCTTTTAAAAGACAGCCAGTTCTAAACCGCTGCCTTAAAACTGTTCTTCATGTAGTGAAATCCCATTTCGAGGACTTCAAAATCCCACTATTTGTCCTTTTTCCTCAGGTTGCTATACTCATTTGATTTCCACCAAATTGGAGCAAAAGAATATTCAATTTCTTTGTGTCTAGACATGGCCTAAAACATCATTCATTGAAGAAATTAGAAATCCATTCCAGATAAAGTTGTTCAGCTTGTAAATTCAACTAAAAAAGTTGAAATCAAATATAAAAACAAAGAACTTAAATCAGCACATGGAAACCTGATTTCCAACAACAAAGAGGATTTTTTTTTCTTACATATTTTGTTACCAGTTTGACATTTACAATATCAATGACCACATAATCTAATAAAAATAAATAAAAAATCACATGTGCTACCTATATATCTTCTATGCCCAAAAAAATAAAATAATAATAGGAAAAACCACAGCAAACTGACATATAAGGTCATTCAACAAGTTGTCAACTCTGTATTTATGCACAAAAGTCTTAATTATCCATCCTATCAAAAAAATACCTAAACAATGATCTATCCTTCAAAGAATTCATCGGTCGACTCTAACTCCGATAGTATCTCCATAGCATCCTCACTTAGAATAAATCTATTCGCCACCTGTGTGGTTTCATATTGGATCAAAAGTCGTATCTTGAGTTGTTGGTGCTTCTGAAGTTGGACATGCTTCATTGGAACCAGAAGGAAAAAATGTCGTTGAATTCAAGAGTTTCTTCTGTGGAATCAAGAAATCAGATTATCCAGAAGCCTGATTATTAATAGATTCAATGTCAAGCAAAGATTTTAGAACCCAAGCTAGGTCCATAGACTTTTGAATCATATTGTTGTCGTAACTTTGTCTATTGGCCATAAACAGAGTATTAATTCAGCAATCTCTCGGCATTATAATTGGTTCCATAGCCAATTATATACAATCATCATGTTCAGTTAGGTCCAAACTATGGTGTCCTTAAAGTTACTGGATTTCGAAAGCCTGATAATCAGCAAAATACTTACTCCCCTTTCATCCAAGATTGAAGCCAAAAAAGGATCTCTATGCATTAATCCTAAGCAAAGACGCTCAAACACATGGGTAAGCCCCACTTCTGACAATCCCATATAGGGTGGTGTGGGTTCTCTGTAGTTTCAAAAAAGTATGTTTTCCTAATTCAAATTAAGAATTTTTTAAATCACAAATCAAAGCTTTGTTTGGATAAGATTTTGCTTTCCAGCTTTGGGATGTGAAAAACCAACTGAGCCCATAAGTGTTTTTAACTTTTGGTGAGTGCTACATTCGTGAACAGTATAACTTAAATCCAAAAACACTTTAAAGTCCCAAAGCACAAAGTTTAAGTGCCTCTTTGGGAGGGATGAAGCATAGTAGCTTCTTTCTTTGATGGACTCCACACAGTCAACTTATAAGCTATGTTTAGTACAAAAAAAAAAAAAAAAATCAGGGAGCCCAAATCAGGCTGTCAGTCATTTGAAGGACTGTCCACTTTGGCCTCTTTAAATAAATTTTCTGAAACACTTAAAGCAACTAAACCAATTAAACTGAATCTTCAGTTCAGCCCTCCCAAATGGGCCATAAAATTAGGGTTGTGTGTTGGGGCTTGAAAGGCATAAATCCTGAAGTTTATCCAAACATAGTCCAAATCTATTTAAATTTGTTATTTCTTCATCATCTATCATGAGAAAAATAGTTAATAATAGTATCAGTAAGAAACCAAGCTTTTGAAGGATTTATAGTTCTAGTTTATGGATCATTCATCTTGTTCCACTACTGAAAAATGAAATCAAGCTGTTGGCTTTGCCATCTCTTGGTGGCCTTCAATGCAGCAAAGATTCAGGATTAGTTTTCAGGGAGTTGTTTGAACAAGGAGCTATTTCTGGATCATATCCTGGTGGACGATATTGACCTCTTGATCAGATGGATGCTTTACAGAGAGGATATTGAAACTGGCAAACAGTTTATGCATGCACCATCAGGTGAAGCTTGTCACCCACCGGCAAGAATGACAAATGAAGCTTGTACAACCTCATATTTCTCAAAAGATTTTGAAGCATTAGAAATACTTTCAAACCCAACAATCTACATGCAATTGGATGAAAAGGAAGATGGAAGCTCATCCCATGATTCTTCAGGTTGTATTCATCAGAGATAGGTGTGGATGATTACTAATGAGGGGTGATTTGGCCTGACCTGCTAACAGGCAGACACGTGGGAACGACCAACTGACTGGACATTGACAAGGCACTTCTTGCCACCTCAATAGAATAGGTAACCTCGGACACCTCGGCTAGGACCAAGAACCGAGTAGCTCGTTATGACTCGGCCTACTGAGGTGACATGTAGCAAACTTCTAGAAGCAAGCCAGCTGTCTCCGAGCTCTTCAGGATCATGCCGTAACTGTAGGTCTTATCCTCATCCCACCCGGACCGGATGGACTCGATAAGCTTTATCGGCTTTCACGAAATCCACTTCCTGGTGTGGAACGAACTCCTAACAGCACGGGTCGAGGATCTCAAAGGTGCTTTGTGAGACCCATGGCAGCTCACATATATAAGAGCATCTACCCCAGTGACACAAGTGATGCACAATTTATTGCTCACTAGCCTACCTGCTATCAAGCTTCCGGCTTGCACACATAGAGTACTGACTTAAGCACTGGAGTGACCACACTGAGTAAGCCACCCCGGGTCTTTTGATTCCTGTTTCTTTGCAATTCGACCAGCCAGCTAAGCAACTGATGTCTGAGCTACCCTCCAGCTAGGAGCATCCAGACCGCACACCATCAACTACCATTGTCAAATTATGAATTTCGTTGGTCTAAATCAGCCAAGAAGGGACAAAAGCAAAGAGGCCAAGATCAATCTCACCAGAAAACATTTTGTGTGTCACAGGAAGTCCAGGTTCAAATTCTAGTGGGAGGTTGGAGGCTTATGTTGTTGAGGATTCTCAAGAGATAGATAGAATGGATGATAGCTATGAGAGCAACGGAGCCCTCCCCTACCAAGAAAATCCCCTTGACCCACCCTACCAAGAGGTTGGGTCAGCTGAATAGCTAGGTTTCACAGGAAACAACTGTAGATGATTTAGATTTAAATGAAAAGCAATCTGCAAAAAGGTCTAGGTTCATGCTTCCCATCAAGAGGAACGGTGATGATCAAGTGACATGTCATGTGTAGCATTCATGATAAAAAAAAAAAAATCCAAGGTTCCTTTGTTAATTGTTGGGGATTTGACATTCTAGATTTCTGGTGAAGTTATTGATATGTTGTTAGTGAATATCTTGTGTGAATATCTGGTGGGGTTATTGATATGCCATCTTGTGAATTTTTCCATTTTTTAATTCCAAATAGATCTGTTACAGTGAAATGGGTCAAATTGCTTTTTTTGTAGGCTTTATTGTTTATTTTGTTAAAGTTTTCCATGGTAAAATTCTACTCTTTAGTGTTCAATTTAGAAGTATGCATATGTTGGATTCCATATTGTTTTAGTGGCTAACGTTGAATTTATCAATATTTTATAATGAGTGATCCATATTCTAGGGCATATGTTGGGTTGTTGTAGTTCAAATAACTACAACTAAAGATGTAAGTGTCTGAATTACTTCTAATTGGAATTATATTTTGAAGACTTTCAGATTTACAATTTCTTGAATGCTTGATTGGGAATTTATGAACTGTTATTTTTGGTGGATCCAATGTTTCATTGACTCGCCTAAAGTTCAAAATGGACGATGCATCTATATATTGGACATCACTTGTTTTCTTTGTCTTTTTAGCTTGTTTGTCTTATATAAATGGGCAGTTCTGAGGTAGAAATTTTTAGGTAGCAGGATTTGAACCAAACAAACCATTCACTTTTAGAAGGAAGTTGTGCTTTTATATGGATGTATGAAATGTGACAACCTTTCCTAAATCAAAATTTGATTCTGGGTTGGGATCATCATCTTCGGTCCCAAAATTGTTTAAATATAAGGTTAATGTAAGTGAAAATGGTCAAAATCCTATAAACATAATAAAAACAACATGATATAATGCTTTATTAAACATATAACATTTAAAGTTATCTTGTAATGTGATACACAGAATCATAACACCACACTACAGAACACTTCTTTTGTGGTGGTGTGTTCCAAAACACACCACACCATAGTCTACTAACACCTGGTGTGTTCTAGAACCATGGTTTTGAAACACACCGTGGTGGGGTGGGATGTTCCAAAACAAAATCAACCCAAAATTCTCCTAGATTTATTAGACATCAACCTAACCTAGCTCATAAAAAATTTCAACCAAACTCACTTGTACCAATTATAAAACCACTAGGAAATGCTCCAACCAAACTTGAACCAGCCCAAAACTCATAGCCTAACCAAGTTAAATTTGATTCGTTCACTTAAAACCCACAAGTCATAGCTAGCCAAACCAATTTAAAATTAACCAACTCACCTAGAACCACCATAACAAGCTAGACTCAATCAAAATTGACCCACTCACCTATAACCCACCATTCTTAACCTAACCAACTTAAGTTTAATCAATTCATCTAGAATCCACCATTCATAGAAAGCCAAATCAAGTTGAAATTAACCAACTTACATAAAACCCAATATCTCTAGCCAAATACGTTCGAAGTTGATCTATTTGCCATGAACCCACCATCCTTAGCCAAATCAGTTCTAAATTAACCAATTCACCTTATAATCCACATAGAATAGACAAACCACTTCAAATTTGAATTTATCACCTAAATCAACCACCCTATGTAAACGAACCCAACATTATCTTGATTTATCTATACCCACTAGAAACCAATCCCAATCAAATCAAACCAACCCAAATTCTCCTAGATCCACTAGAAATCAACCTAACCAAACTCAAACCAATATAATTCATCTAAACCCTTTCAACCCAACTCACGTGCACCAATTATAAACCAAACCAACTCTATATCCACTAGGAAACACTCCAACCAAACCTAAACTAATCCAAAACACCTATCCTAACCAACTCAAACTTGAGCCATTCACTTTTTACCCATGTCCACTACCCTAACCAACTTAAACTTGACCCATTCATCTAAAACCCACCAACCTTATCACCTAGACGAATCAATTTAATTATGGATGTGATGATGGTTGATGCAAGTGTGCATCATGATTGTACAAATAATGAATGATGGATGTGGTGATGGTTGATGGAAGTATATATCATGAGGTAAGGATCACTTGTAGTTGGATTAATGTGAATAGATATAGAAGTGTTCTTTTCTTTGTAGGTGCCCATACCTTTTTATAGAAACTTAATCCAATCCAACGTGATTTACCTATGCCCAGTAAAAGTACATCAAATTCAAATTTTTCAACACTTGTAACTTAACCCAATTTACTTATATCTTTTAGAAGCCGATCCACCCCAATCTCCAACACTTAAAAGGACCAAATTCAACTTAATCCAATTCATTTATGCTTCTCAGAACATAATTCAACCCAAACCTCTAAAATCTACAATAACAAAAACAACCAAATTGTATCTCACTAATACCAAATTCACAACTCACCAAGACCTACAAAAGCTAAACCTATGCACCAAATCCCATATAAACCCACCCAAGTTACTTAGGCCTACATTTAACAAAGCTACCTAAACTTATTACAACTCAACCAAGCCTAACTGACCTATTCAAGACTATTAGAATTAAACACAATCTACCTCTAGCTTAACCAATTCAAACTTAACTTGTTCACTTATAACCCACCTCCATTAGCTTAATCAATTTAAACTTGATTTATTCACCTACAACCCATTAACCTTACCTAGCCAAATCAATTCAAAATTAATCACCTCACCTAGGACTCAGCATCCCAAGCCAAAGCCACTCCAAATTGACCCACTTACCTAGACTCCACCGTCCTTAGATTAACCAACTCAAACTTGACTAACTCAGCTAGATTCTATAATCCATAGAAAGCCAATTCAATTATAAATTAATCAACTTAACTAGAACTCAATATCCCTAATTAAACCCACTTAAAATTGATCCACTTACCTAAAACCCACCATCTTTAACCAAATTCAATTAAAAATTGGCCTATTCATCTAATAACCCACTTCCAATAGACAATTGACTCAAATTTGAACTAATCATCTAAAACCCACTACTCATGTTTAAATCAACTCAAAATTAGCTTAATTTACTTATACCCACTAGAAACCAATCTTAATCAGTACAAATCCACCCAAATTCTCCTAAATTCACTACAATTCAACCTATCCAAACTCAAACCAAGCTAACTCATCTAAACTATTATAGTCCAACACACTTGCAACAATTTTAAACCAAACCAACTGTAGAACCTCTAGGAAACACTCCAACCAAATCTAAACCAGCCTAAAACACATAGTTTCATAAGAAGTCAATCTTGCTCAATTCAAATTAAGCTAATTAAACCTAATTAAACTGACCTTACTAATCAAATTCAACCAAACCTACACCACTCTATAAAACGTAGATAATTTTAGTATGTTTGTATATGTTATATTCTTTTTATTTTATTTCGATTTTAATTTTTTTTAATTATTTTCTTGTGCATAGTGACCATGGATTAATAGCTAGTTCAATTCAGGATGTAGATAATGTTAATGGTACTATTGAAAAAACCACCAACAAGCCCAGTAAGTTTTTGCAAGTTTGATTTTATTTCTTATTTATTCACATCTGTTATCAAATAAAAAAAATATTTTATATTCATTTTGTCTTTTGCATCAGATACTTACTACCATAATAAATCCATCTCAAGTGCATATAGTGGAAGTTGGGAAGGGAAATAGGAAAGGGGAAGAGGAAGACCCTCTTCCAATGAGAGTTTTATTGTTTTATTTTAACTTTCTTTATTCCAAAACATAAATAATACATTGATTGTAAATATACATTATATTTTTTAATATTAAATTTTACTATTTAATGCATCTTTACTATTTAATTGTTACATGTATATGAATTAATAAAATATGTCATATTTAATAACATGTTCATTTAGACCTTATTGGGTTACAGGTTTTATACTGTCAAGGATGGGTAATTAGGCTAAAAGTACTAAACGTCGCTAAAAGTAATTTCTATGACATTTTTCCAAATGTCACCATAAATATTAATGTGTCTCAAATTTATCTTTTTAGTAGCATTAGGTAAATGTCCCCAAAATTTATTTTTTGTGACACTTATGAAGTGTCGTTAAAAGTACTTATTTGGTGACGTTTATGAAATGTCATAAAAATAATTTTATTGGCGACATTTAATAAATGTTGCTAGAAAATATTTTTAGCAATGATGAAGCACAATATATGCCCATCAATAGATAAAATATAGAATCTATTCACTCCTTCATGTCTGATGAGGTGGCTCTGACTAGGTTCAATCTTTGGTAAGCCAAGCTATGAAGCCGAGCTAAGGGTCCAAGCTGAGAGTTGCTGAAATGAAAGAGAGGTTAGAGTGCCTGGGCAAATTTTACCCAGGAAGACACTCTGATGCTTAAGTTAGTGAGTAGTTCTCTTAGAGAAATTGAGAGAGAGTGAGAGCTTATGTGTGCATACGTCTCAGAGTGTCCCTAAATTCATTTTATAGTTACTAGGTGTCCAAGTGTTGTTGATCAACGTCTTTGAGTTTTCTGCGGAGATGTTTCCACGGTTTGAGGGAGTGTTAGGCCATTAGTTGCTAAATCCGTGTAGCTGTTATACGTCGCCTGGGGGTCTTGTGGCACGCGGTTTGATGAGCTGTCCCAGTTGTTTCGATAATGGTGCTCAACCGAATATGGCGCGCGAGACGGTTTCGAGCAAGCTGTCATTGTTGGTGGGCCGAGCTCGCTTCAGCTTGGCCACGCACCTGTTATAAACTGCCACATGTTAAACTAGCGAGATGTCTTGCTGAGTTGGACGTTGCGTTGCTAACAACATCCACATGTCCTCCATCAAGTGGGTTTTAGTTTACCTTGCTTTTGTTCTTAGGTTCGGTTCGCCTTTTCAATCGGTTCGGTTCAGCTCGCGATTGTTGGTTCTGCTCGGTCGGTTCAGCTCATCCAGTTTGGCACGGTTGATTTTTCAAATTTTGAAACCGCACATCATTTTTTCAAATTTCCATGGTTAGCACGTGTCTGTTTGCAGTTGCCAGTAGCTTGTCAAGCGCAGGCGCCACTCAATCGTGGGAGACGTGCTCCTGTCACATTGCTTCCAAATATAAGTCGCTAACTCTCTTCTCGTAAGCTTTAAATATGGGGGACCTCGAGGTCCCCCCTTGTCACTATTCTTTGGATTTTTTTAGGATAGGTGTGTAGTGAGAGTTTGGAGTTTCCTACTGAGGCGAGTTCTGTTTTTCGTGGGTGAGTTGTTTTTTCTTCCTTTTCCAAATTCGGCAACTATCGCTCCGAGTCCCTCCTAGCGTTTTCCTGGTGAGTACTTCATTCTCGACATGTCTCACAATTCCGCTAAAAATAGAGTTCATTGTAGTGGGCCAGGGGAGGAGTCTAGCTCCTCTGGTGAAGAGTCTTTTGAGGCCTTTTATGATGGGGATTTGGTAGGCAAAAGGGAAGAGGTTGAGGCTACGACAAGTTCATTTGGGGGGACCGAGCTGTCGGGGGATGAGATAGTAGAACTATGCCATAGGTATGAGATCTCGGACGAGTACCAGTGGATCGCGCCTGGTCTTGGTAGCTATCCTTGGGAGCATGGCCCAGAGGGGCTATCTGACTATGAAGAATCTTTAGTGGCTAGTCTTCATTTTCTCCTTCATCCTTTCATTGTTGTAGTGCCGATGCGTTGCCAGGTGTCTTTGGGCCAGCTCGCCCCTAATGGGGTTAGGACACTGATTGGGTTAACTAGCTTGTTCCATCATTGAGATTTTTCTCTAAGCATTGAGGCCTTCTTAGATTTAGTGCATATGAAGCGGGTTTTGGGTCCCTTCTGTTTCTATCTTCCCTTCTACAGTGGGAGAAAACTTTTTAATTTCCCAAATAAGGTTAGGAATTGGAGGCGGCAATTCTTTTTCATTGAGAAGGCAGGTGGTTGGGACTATAGTACTGCCTAGTTCAGCAATCCTCAAAAGGTTCCTGAGTGCAAAGATGACAAGCTGCGGGTCGCTCTTCAGCAGTTTATCCAAGAACGTGTTAGAATTGAGGATTTTCTGGCTGAGCCGATGCTCGTGCAGGTGGGCTTGAGTAGGATAGGTGGATCGGATGTCTGGCCACTTGTTGCTCATTCAGTTCAGGTCACCTGTCTATTTATTTCTTCTGTTTGATTTGGTAACTAATATGTTTTGCTTTTTCCAAGTATGGCGAGCTTGGCTTCCATGATGTCTGCTGATGCTGAGCGGAGGTCTTCTTGCAAGAAGCGTCGAGCTGAGCGTAGGCTGTCGAGGGGTGGAGCTTCTTCTTTCAGGACTCCTCCCATTGTCGACCTGGAAGGAGAGGGGGATCCGATGCTTACAGAGTAGGATTCTTCTGACCTTCAGCCTGTGCAAGAGGCGGGCCCTTATCTCTCTGTCATCCCTCCTTTTGTTCCATGTAGTCCTGATGCGAAGGTGGTTGATCGGTCCAGTGATGCCCGGGTGGCGCTTCAAATCGGTAGGGGCATTCTTCTTCTAGCGGGCATGCAGCAGATCGCCGAGATGGATCTTGCAAATACTGGGGCTCGGTTGACCCAGTTCATTGTACATGTGCCTTCTCTTTCTCCTTCTCTCTCTTTTTTTTTTTGAAGTGCCTTACTCCTATCCTTTCTTTTTATAGGCAAACTCTTATGGGCAATCCTTACTGGATCGTGCATATTCCAACCAGAAGGAGTGAACTAGCCTGCAGACCAACATAGGTTTGCTTAACATCGAGGTGCAAAATCTCATGATGGACTCAAAAGGAGAGCGTGTGGAGCATCAGCGTTTGCAGCACGAGCTGTTAGAGGCGAAGTTGAAGTGTTCCCCGCGTACGAGAACCAGTGAGCAGTGGACGATATCCCTTCAATGGAGAGGGGTTTTGAGCTGTGTCGCCGCTATCTTAAGTCTCTTTTTCCCGACCTCGACATCAGCTCTGTTACTTCTCGGAAGGTGCCACTCAAGCTCGTCACCCAGGTGGACAAGGAGCCGCTGACCTCGTTAGAGGAAGAGGAAGATGACGAAGAGAGGTTTCAAGGGGGAGATGGCGAGGAGGCTCCGGATGACGCTAGTGGTGATGAGTAGCCTGCTTCTCAGCTCGACCGAGGAATCTGTGGTGGTCTTTGGTGGTTCTTCTCAATTGTTCCAGGGGCATTTATGCTCCTGTTAAGATCTTGGGGCATGCGTGCCCTATATTGTCCGAACTCATGAAACCTTGTTTTTAGGCACGTTGGGTAGCTCGTTCACCCACAATCCTTTCGCTCGAGATAGTCGAGCTTTGAGTCCTCATAATATTGCTCTATTGGTGACTTCAACTTGCCCATTGGCATGGGGATGTGCTACCAATGTGAATTTATGCCTTATTCCCATTTGACCACACCAATCTTGAAATTTGATATCTTCAAATTGTTTTCCGTTGGTAAGACAAAATTTGATATCTTCAAGCTTTGAGTACTCTTGGTAAGACAAATCTGCACACTATGCTCCACCAGAAAAAATTTTAAAAGTTGTGAGTTGTTATTGTTACTAAAGGTTCTACTTCCACCCATTTGGTGAAGTAATCCACAACTACTACCAAAAACTTCTTCTGTCCTTTAGTTCATGGAAAGGGTCCCAGTAAACCTATGCCCCACTGCACAAATGGTCATGGGCTATTAAGGTATCTTAGGTCGGCAATGGGCTAATGTAGGATGTTCACGTGTCATTGACACTTATCTTACCGTTGGACCAGCTCAACTCCGTCTGCTTTCATGGTGGGCTAGTAGTATCCTTGTCATAAGGCTTTCTGGGCAAGGGCCCTACTCCCCATGTGTCTTCCACAAAGGCCCTCATGGATCTCATGAAGAACTTGGCTCACTTCAGCTCGCCTCAGGCATCATAAGTATGGCAATGTGAAGGATCTTCTATAGAGCAACTCACCTACTATTACGTAACGAGCTTGTCGCTCTATCCGTCAAGATGTATTTCTTTCTGTTAGTAGTGTTCCGTGCTTTAGGTAGTTGTAGATTGGGTCAATCCAGCTCGGCTCTACGTTTACAATGCCAGTGATTTCCTCACCTATCCTTTCTATCGAAGGGTGAGGTAATTCTTCTATGTAAATAGTTCATTTTGTCAAGTCAATCATGCTCACAAGTTTAGAAAGGACATCAACATCTGTGTTTTCAAATCTCAAAATTTTTTGGAGATACCAAGAATCGAAACCAGGGAGTAGCTCTCTTACTTTGGCGAGGTATGCTGCCATGGAGGGTTCTTGTGCTCCATAATCTCCATTTACTTGGTTTACGACAAGCTGTGAATCACTACATATGATTATGTGTCTAGCTCCCACTTATTTTGTTAGCGCTAAGCCTACTAGTAGGGCCTCATATTCAACTTCATTATTCGATGCTCAGAATTGAAAATGGAGCACGTATTCTAGCTCTGTCTCGCAAGGTCCATATAGCATTAACCCAGCTCCACTTCCGCCCTGATTAGACAAGCCATCCACATGAAGTATCCAAGGCTTCTCATTCCATCCTACTATCTCGCGCACTGAAGAAGGTGCCACATTGGATGAAGCTTCTACTTCCTGCTCTGTCGGTTTGGGCGATGACAAGCTGAAGGTATACTCAGCAATGAAATCTGCCAGAACCTATGTTTCTATGGCTGTGTGCAGTTCGAACCGGATATCGTATTCTCTGAGCTCGATTGACCATTTAGTAAGCCTTCCTGAGACCTCAGGCTTTAGGAGGACTTGCTTCAAAGGTTGGTCAGTTTGCACCACTATGGTGTGGGCTTGGAAATAGGGCCTTAATTTTTCATGCGGCTAATACCAATGCAAAGGCGAGCTTATTTATGTTGGGGTACCTTGTTTCAACAGCATGGAGAACCCTACTGACATAATACACAGGTCGTTGTACTTTGTCTACCTCCCTCACAAGGACTGAGCTTATCACCTCGTCAGTTGCAGAGAGGTAGAACTTAAGCTCGTCTCCTTTTTCTGGCCTGATCAACAGGGGGGCGAGCTAAGGTATCACTTCAGTTCGCCAAAGGTGACTTGACATTCTTCAGTCCACTCAAAGGCCTAGTTCTTTTTTATGGCCTTGAAAAAGGGAAGGCACTTCCCAGCCAATTTAGACATAAACCGGTTCAAGGCTGCTACTCATCTATTAGTCTTTGGGTCTCTTTAACCGTCCTAGGTGGTCTCATATCTAGGATAACTTGGATCTTTTCTAGGTTGGCCTCTATACTACGTTGGCTGACGATGTAACCTAGGAACTTGCCAGAGCTTACACCAAAAGCGCACTTGTTTGGATTTAGTTTTAAATTATGTTTGCGTAGAACATCAAACACAAGTTTTAAATAAAAAACTAGATCTTTTGAAAAAAGTGTTTTTACAACCATGCCATCAACATAACATTTGACTTTATTGCCAATCAACTTAGAAAAAACAAAGTTTACTAAATGCTGATAGGTCGCCCCATCATTTTTTAAACCGAATGGCATGACCTTGTAGCAATACAAGCCTATTTCGGTGATGAAAGTGGTCTTCGGGGTCCATTAGAATTTGATTGTAGCCTGAATAGGCGTCCATGAAACTGAGCAGCTCAAAGCCTAAGGTCGCATCTACCAGGCGATCTATACTAGAAATGGGGAAGCTATATTTTGGATAGGCTCGGTTCAGGTCTGTAAAATCTATGCACATCCGTCATTTGCCACTTGCTTTCTTTACTAAAACTGTGTTAGCTACCCAGCTTGGGTATTGGACTTCCTCAATGAAGTCCGCTGCGAACAGCTTCCCTACCTCCTCGTTTACTATGTTCCACCTTTCCGGGGCAAGATTTCTCTTTGTCTGCTGGACTGGTCTAACTGTAGGGTCCACATTAAGCTTATGAGTTATCAAACTAGGGTTTATACCAAGCAAAAAATGTCTAAATTATTTAATAGAAAACTTTCCAATTTGGATCACAATGGTTCCTTTAGGTGGACTTCTATCTGGAGTACTTTTTCAGGTTCGGCTTTGGAGGCATGTACCGTTGTCGTGTTTTTGATTGGGCGAGCTCTTTCTTTCGTCTTTTCCGGTGGCGGTTCCAAGTCTATATCAATTGTTGCTTTGCCTTTGGATTTTAATGAAGCCAAATAACATTTTTAGGATTCCAGTTGATTGCCTCGTAACACTCCTACCCCGTATCTGTCGGAAATTTCAGTGCGAGGTAGTATGTTGAGACCACAGCTCGCAACGCATGTAGTATTGGTCATCCCAAGATTGCATTGTATGGTGACACGACAACCACTACCAGAAAATCATGCTCAAAGCGTATCGTGTGGGGTGGCGAGCCCGCCTCAACAAGCAACTTGATCCTGCCGATCGAGCAAACTACCTCACCACTAAATCCCACTAAGGGTACGTTGACAGGCTACAAGTCGCCTTTGCTAAGTTCCATCTTGTTTAAAGCTTCTACAAACAAAATGTCTGTCGAGCTACTTGAGTCCACCAGAATCCTCTTCACCTTGAAATCATTAATTAGCAGTTTTACCACTAGGGCATCATAATGAGGGTATTGGACCCTGCACACATCATCTTCCATAAAATAAATGACTTCCTCCTTTCGTGGGCGCTTACATGGTTGGTAGTTTTCTTGCTTCAATTCTCGTATTGCATTTTTCCCAGCTGATGTAGTGCAACCTGCTATTATTGAGCCCCTAACAATTACATTTATGGTCCCTCGGCCCTACCTCTCTTGTGTTTGCTTACTCTATGTAGTTTGATCCTGTTGCCTGGTGTCCTGAGGTACCTCCTTGTTGGTTCCTGCTTCGGGTTGTCACTCATCCTTGATGAAACATTTCAGGTAACCTCATTTGATGAGGTCTTCTATCTCGTTCTTTAAATTCCAACAATGCTCAATATCATGTCCAAAATCCTTATGAAAATGACAATATTTATTTGGGTTCCGAGTGTTGGGGTCTTCTCTCATCTTGGGAGGCCACTTTACATAATCATTGGACTGAATTTGCATTAGGATTTCCTTCCTCTTGGTGTTCAGTGGGATAAACACCCTCATGTTTGTTGGGGGCGTTACTACTCATTGTACTACCCTCCTAATCGATGACCTGTTTTTTTGGCGTGGCGAGCTGCTACGTCTTCTCCTTGGGGACTTGCTCTTTCTGGGTGACATGCTCCTTTGCTTGGTTCTACTAGTGCTTTCTTCGTCAGTTTGCTTCCTTTTGGTTGTCTCAGACTCTATGCCTATTGCTTCTTCCACTCTAATGAAATCATTGGCTACTTCAAGGAATTTCTCCATGGTAGTTGGGGGACGCAATTCAATTTCCCATTTCAACTCTTAGTGTTTTACCCCTTTCTTGGTCGCAATGAGCTATATAGAGGGATCCAAGTCTAGAATTTGTAGTTGTTTCATGTTGAATCGTCAAATGTAGTCCCTGAGTGTCTCATTGGGCTTCTGTATGATGTTGAATAGACATGTAGCTGATTTTGAATGCCGCTTGCTGGTGACAAACTGATTAATAAAGAGTCTGGCAAACTGTTCCCAGCTCTTTATAGACCCTAGGGCCAGCCTGGAATACCATAGCGATGCTTTACCCTTCAAAGTGGTGGGAAACACAATGTACATACTGGCGTCATTCGCCCCATATAGGAGCATAAGGGCCTGAAAGCTATTTGCATGTTCTACAGGGTCTGTTTTTCCTCGGTAGGATTCAAGGGTGGGGGCCCGAAAGTTCTTTTGGCCCAGGAGAGCTATACTTTCTTTTTCGCTCTGTGTCCATTTTTCTTCTTGGTATACTCGGCGAAACTAGCTGCATTGGACCTGGTTGGTGCATCTGCTTGACTCTCTATTGGGACTTGTTCATTTCAAACCGCTGCTTCTTCTTTGTCTGGGACCTGAATTTGGCTTCGCACTAGCTGAGGGGGTGGGTTTTCATGATTGGAGTTATGACAAGGAGGTTGCTGGCTGTTGCGAGGTTGACTTCCTCGCGGTATTTGCTAATTGTCTTGTTGAACCGGTTGATCTGGTACCGCGGGTGCGGTTGTCGATATTGCTGGTGCCGGTGCTGTTGTTGCTGCTACTGAAGAGGTTGTTGTTGGTGCCCAAAAATGAATACAAATATGTTTTCCCACGTTCACATTTGCTCTGTCATGTTGTGTATGCATCATACCAAATCATTAAAATGTTGTACGTCCACAGCTGCGGGAGATGCCATTGGAGGTTTACATTGTTCTAAGCATCAGCCGGTGGTAAAGGAACATCGATTTGGCCTATTGTGATCATTGGCATTTGGCCGTTGACGTTGTTAGCAGATGGGTTGCCGGAAGATGCCATTGAAAGGTTTCTTCGAGGAAAATGAGAGAGATAAAGAGATGAATTCCCATAGACGACGCCAATTGATGAAGCACAAAATATACCCACCAATATATAAAACACAGAATCTATTCACTCCCTTGTGTCTGATGAGATGGCTCGGACTGGGTTCAATCTACGATAAGCCGAGCTGTTGTACCAAGCTATGAAGCCGAGCTGGGGGTCCGAGTTGGGAGTTGCTGAAATGAAAGAGAGGTTAGAGTGTTTGGGTAAATTTTACCCAAGAGGGCACTCCGATGCTTAAGTTAGTGAGTAGTTCTCTTAGAGAAATTAAGAGAGAGTGAGAGCTTATGTGTGCATACCTCTCAGAGTGTTCTTAGGTTCTTTTTATAGTTACTAGGTGTTCAAGTGTCGTTGATCAACATCTTTGAGTTTTCTGCAGAGCTGTTTCTATAGTTTGAGGGAGTGCTGGGCCGTTAGTTGCTAAATTCGTGCAGCTGTTATAGGTCGCCTGTGGATCTTGTGGCGCACGGTTCGGCAAGTTGTCCCAGTAGTTTTGGTAATGGTGCTAAACCGGATATGGTGTGCGAGACGGTTTCGAGCGAGCTATCGTTGTCGGTGGGCCGAGCTCGCTTCGGCTCGGCCATGCGCCTCTTATAAATTGCAACGTGTTAAATTGGCAAGTTGTCTTGCTGGGTTGGACGTTGCGTTTCTAACAATGTCCACGTGTCCTCCATCAAGTGGGTTAACCAAAATGCCCCTCATCAAGCGACGTTTGCCAAGTATCGCTAAAAAAAAATTAAATGTCATCATTGTATAAAGTATGTGACTTTTGTAAAAAGGTTTAGTGGCATTTGCTAAATGTCATGAAATCTAACATAATCGTTGCAAAAGATTTTAAGACATTCGCAATCGTGACGATGATGTAAACATCACAAAAACCTTTTGGCAATGTTTCCTTAGCTTTTGGTGACATTTATGAAATGTCACGAAGAACCTTTTTTTTTTTTTTTTGTAGTGGTAGCTATAGGACCCTACCTCATAGATGGAGGAGCTTACAAACGGATCCCTCTGAATGGATGATTCTTGAAATTGATAACCTGTTATTATAGGACAATAACTGTGATGACCTATGAGATTGAAGAGTTGGGTTCTTGAATAATGTAAGGAACCATGGTGTTAAGATTTGATAAGTTTAGGCAATCTTCAATATGATTCTCAATATAAGGAGCTGGCACGCGAGCAAATAAGCATGACTAGTATTACTAATCTCATAAGCTATTGAGTGGTGGGCATGGATATAACGACGAACAGTTCTAGTCAGCATTATCCATTAGCACTATCTGAATTCTACAAATTAGAAGATAATTTTTCGGTCTTGGTGATCTTGCAGACTACAAATTGATTGAACCATTTCAGGTCAAAAACACAGAATCAAAATAAGGTGCACGGAATGAACAATAGAAGCAAGAAGAAAAAGAAAACAAGAAAACAACTAACTGACTTGTCTACTACGATTGGAAAGTGAGTGTTCGTGCATAATCCAATCTATCTTCAAAGCATTTTTGCAGCATCGATTACCATTTTTTACATACTGATTATACACCAAGCTTCGGGTGACACCCACTACCTTTTCCCTATGATTCTTAACATCAGTCTCCGGAACTAGCCTTCCAAAATCCCTCGCCGGCTCGACGATCAGGTCTCTATCCATTTGCCGACTTCCTTTTAAGGGGACAAAGAAGTAAAGAGCTTCATTACTTTTCTTGACTTCTTTGTCTTTGGTCCCGGCCACTATCATTCTATCAGCACCAAGAAGATTCCATGGCTCCACACTGTAAACATCGTAATCTTCAATGAGGCCAGGAACAATTCTTCCACCGTAAACCTTCTTCCTCAGATAATAGATGATGAGCTCCTGTGTCGTCGGTAGAAATCTAAAGCTTGTCATAATACGACGTCCACCTAAACAATTCATCTTCTTCATTCCGTTTGAGCTCCCGCTCCTTACTCTTATCTTCTTATAGCATTTGAGTTTATAATTACAGTTACATTGTTACCAAAATAGATGTTAGTCCAGATCTCCTCCTTACACGGACCTCCTCATTCCCAGCCATATATCAGGGACATCTTCCGTACATGTAAATTATTATTTAGGGGAGATGTTCCCAATACATGGTGGGATGTGGCCTATGAACTCGGTGTGAGGAACGCCCAATGAGAATTCTAATTACACCACACTTCCAAGTTCTAATTGATTTCTAGTTTATGAGTAAAGTGTCGTCAGTTCGTCTAAGTTTCAACTAAGGAATGACACGGCTAGTAGGACTCTCCAAACCGTGATGTGGTCTTTGTTTTGGTCCAAGTTTTCTTAATATCCAAAATTTTAGGGTCTCTTTGGTCTGCGGATAGGATTGAAGTCGAAATCAGAATCACTTGTTCCTAACACCTATTTGGCTCAATTAGAAAGTGGAATCGAATTCGAGTTGTTATCATTTGGTCGGTTCAATCGGAGTTGGAATCAAATCAACTAAAAACTTTCAATTTGTATTAATCTATGTATTATTTTACTATTACTTTATTAATATGTTATGAATATATAATTATTATTTTATTATATTTTATTATTATTTCATATTAGTTATTAATATTTTATTATTTTTATTTGTTATTTTAAAATTAATTTATTATATTTAATAATTGATATGTTAGCATTTTATTAATACCTTAATTATATTACATTAATATTTTATTTGTACTTGATTATTATTATTATTATTATCATCAAAAATTTCATTGGGCTACACTTTGGCTTCAATTTTATCTAAAAATAGTTAAAAAAACCAAAAATAATGCATGCATGGATTACACAACAATCTTAAAGCTGATAATACACTATCAAAAATTTCATTGGGCTACACTTTAGCTTCAATTTTATCTAAAAAAACAGAAATAATGCATACATAAATTACACTCAGTTTGTTTCAATTCAATTATGAATGTTACAATGTGTGCAACTTGAGTGGGTTGGGTTAGGATGAGGATAAATCCAAACCTAATCCAAAGTCTTAAACCTTATGCTTGGGCTTAGATTAATTTAATTATGATTATAGCCTAATTTCATATATTAATGATCTTTAAGTATTTTAAATATTTAAGTGATATTTACAAAAGTTGAAACATTTGTCATTAATAAAGTAAAATAAATAAAATAGAACACTAATAAATAATATAGAAAAAATAATTGTTTTATTAAGTACTAGCAATAATTTATTATTTTATTAAAAAATAATAATATAATTAATCCAAATTACTAAATTAGTAAAACATTTTTGTAATAAATTATTAAAATAAAGATTTAATTATTTTAAGTAGCATTACATTATTTCCTTAGTTATAAGTTTTGGTTAATTCACTTTCGTTGATAAATTCTATGTATCACAGGGGTCCCTATAGTGTGTATATATAATATTTATATATGAAATGTACTATAGAGTTGGATTTGGATTGGGTCGAATTGCCTAAAAAAAGTCGGATTCATAAATTCCAACCCTAACCCGAACATCAAACCGATTCTCGGTTAGGGTTGGATTCAGGCCAACCCGGCCTGCCTAATAAACGATGCATACAAAAGGGTTGCTCCGCAATCCGTACCCGACCGTTGGCCCCTCACCATCCTAGTCGCGGAAATTGAACGAGAACGAAACTAACCCTAGGTCCTATCCCGGCCCAACTCCAGCTATAAAAGAGAACATTTCTAGGGTTTTGGGGTCTCTACTGCGATTGAGTGAAGGAAAGACGACCGAAGAGCGACGGAACTGGTGTTTCCGCTTGTCGCCCATCTCTCACCTTCGCAACCATGGTAATGGCTCCATCTAATTTTTCTTCCAATGCCGCTTTGTCAATTACTTCAAAACCAATCCCGTTTGTTCATTCTCTCGACTTTGCTTTTGCAGATTATTCCAGAGAAGAACCGCAGAGAGATCTCTAAGTACCTCTTCCAAGGTCTCTCCTTTAGTTATGTAGGTATTTTTTTCATGTCTGTTACTACTCTTATTTACTGACGTTTGATTTCTCTTTTCGATTTATGGTGAATCTGCAGAGGGCGTTTGCTATGCAAAGAAAGACTTTAACCTTGCGAAGCACCCGGAAATCGATGTGCCGAATCTGCAGGTAATCAAGTTGATGCAGAGCTTCAAATCAAAGGAGTACGTGCGTGAGACCTTTGCTTGGATGCACTACTACTGGTATCTCACCAACGATGGGATTGAATTCCTCCGAACCTACCTCAACCTACCTTCGGAGATTGTCCCCGCCACATTGAAGAAATCTGTTAAGCCCGCCGGTAGGCCCATGGGACCTCCCGGAGATCGCCCACGGTAATTGATTTTTCTCACATTCATATCTGGTTTGATTGTCATTTGTCAATTCATTTTACTATTAGCCTTTCTAGTAATTGATCGTGACTAGTTTTTGGTATTGATTGTAGTGGTCCACCTCGTTTTGATGGAGACCGACCTAGATTTGGCGATCGTGATGGATACCGTGGAGGTCCCCGAGGACCTCCTGGTGAGTTCGGTGACAAGGGAGGGGCACCACCTGAATACCAGCCTTCATTTGGGGTAAATTGGCTTCTTATTTACTCGTTCTTCTTGGATTTATTTCCTCTTTATATGATTTTGTTGTAGTGAGTGAATTTTATTGGCTCATTGGGTCCTTTGCTAGTGGTATTGAGAGGCCCTCATGAGTTATCATATATGTGGCCGCTATGATGGAATTAAATCGCATCATGTTATAAATTATTCAATATCATTCGCTATTATAAATAATATTGAATGTTTCTGTTCCATAGTCTGTTAACAACAATAATAATAATAACAGTAAAAATAATATTTATATTGACTTGCATCAGTCCTTGTGTTGTTGTAAATGTTATTTTCCATAACCTCAAACTTAGCTCTGGAAAGATAGCTACAAGTTCTGAGAGGTGACGTTGTTTACCTATCTGTGGTCTTTATCCTTTTGTAAAATTGTGCCCTTACGTGTATGGTATTTTATGCAAAATTCTTAATTTGTCAAGTAGTTTACCCATTCAAAACTTGCTCCAAGAAGATGATCCAAGGCAGACGCATCTACTCGTACATTAGTTTTCATATGCATTATTCAAGGCTTGCACATATGCCTGCTTAGAAGTTTGGGAGGTGAATTAGACCAATCAAGCACCAACTGTAGGGCAAATGTGTAATCTCAAGATTGGTGCCCCTTACTTTGAGATGCTTTTTTTTTCTTGCTGAAAATTTTTAAGTATAAAAAGCATTCAGTGGCTAGAGCTGAAAATTTTCATGTATAAAAAGCATCAAGTGGCCAGTGGTCTATATATGTGATTGTGAGATCATAGGCAGGGTTTCTGTGGATTTAACAATCAACTAGCCTTTCATAACTAACTTAAAATGGAAACTGTTGAAGCAGATTTTGCATTGTGCATTTAGATTTGGGTTGGGATGGAGTGCTTAGTGTTTGGTCAAGCCTGTCTTTGGGGTTACAACTATGACTTACACTTTTTTCAGACTTTTGAGCCTATATTCTTGGCAGATATATGGTGTCTATTAACAGACATTAGTATTTGAACAAGCATGTTATCCACTTTGGTCTCTTAAAAGGTTTTCTCCAAGTAGCGAATCTTCTCTTCTGAATCTGAATCATGAACTATCTAATCGTTCTAACTTCTCTAGTTTTTATTCTTGAAACATCATATTTCCTCTTTTATTATTTATATATGCTTTTGTGGTGCAATGATGATATTGTAATTCCCAGCTCATTATGAGACCTTTATTTGGAGGTCCGGGAAAAGATTCCATAACATTTCTCTGAGCACAACTATCTCTGTCTTATGCGTTTCATATGTCTTATTTATTTTTATAGTTTTAATTTTGAAACCTATTTTTATGGTCTTATTATATTTTATTGAGATTGTTCCCAATGATGGTAACTTTGACCATGCTAATACTGATTATAGTTGATGATTGGATATCCATTTTAATATGCTGAGGGAACCATATATTCTTTTTCTTTGAAAATGAATATCAACAACTGCAACTTTTCTTATATTTATCAAAAAAAAACAACTGCAACTGTTTTTTCTTTGATACATATATTTTCTTCTATCAATGTTACTGATTTATTATGATGTTCACTTTGACCATCCAGCCATGCATGTTAAGTTTCTCTTTACCAAAACTTGTTTAGTTTCTAAGTATCTTCTCTTGATTTTATGTTACTTGTTCAGTTATCAGTTTTTCATGCTTTGTCAAAAAACTTCCCTGCTTTGCTCTCTCATTTTTCTAATTATTAGTTTACTCTCTCCAAAAATCTGGTCGAAATGGATGCTAATATTCGTGAATTGCATTGTTGACTCTTTGGTTAGAGTGCAATATAGAGCTGGCTAATATTCCTCCGAACATTTGGTTTCTGGAATTGCATTGTGAATTATATTTTTCCTTCCGTTTGATTCATTAGCACTCTTATAAGGTGTGTTAATTATGAGCTTTTTGCAGGGTCCCAGTGCAAGACCTGGCTTTGGCCGTGGTGGCGGTAGTTATGGTGCAGCAGCAGGGGCTACTAGCTCTAATCTTCCATAGATGATACGTTCAGTCTTGCAAATCATTTAGTTTTTTGACGGTTTAGTGGATGTAGAATCTAAGAGCCTGCTATTTCTTGAATTTGTTGCAGTTTCATAGCGTTAGTTTAAAGTTTTGAGCTTGTCATGGGATCTAATTGTGTCGATTCATTTTCAATGAAAAGAGGAACATAGAATCTCTCTTTGAATTTCCTCGACTCTCGATTACAGTCGTGACAGTCCGTCGAGATTTCGGTTGTTGAGTTAAAAGATTTACTATGTTTTAATTCTGGATTCAATTATAAAGATTATTATTTAGCTTAAGGCGCTTTCAAAAATGTTGAATGATTCAACAAATTTCATCCTATTACTTGTTTTATTCTGATCAAAGAAGCAATTTAGTATTTTTTGATGTTTGATCAACCGAACGCAAATTTAGTGAAATTCGTATTTGCAACCCATTTTAAATTGTGTTGTTTACAACGGATCACAGATTACCTACATTTTTTGTAAGCTGGTCTGCAAATAAACCAGAAGCTTACTAGCTGAGGGGCCCTGCTTCGTAGGGGCTGGAATGGAACCATGGACCTATTAATTCAGTCCCTGGCCAAATACCATTGATTGATCAACCATTCATTGACCTAAGCGGTTGAATCGTGGACCTCTTCAATGGGTTTTGGCCTTTTTGTTATTTTTTAATTGAGAACCATCTAGGAAAGCGGTTGTGTTTTATCCTAATTTCGATCCTTGGTTAAAAATCATTTAATCGATCAATGATTCATTGAACTAGGTGGTTGAACCATTTATTTGTTCATTGAAATTTTGTTGCTTTTTCTTAATTTTTTAATTTTTGTTGTTAAAATGGATCACCTGTTCGAATCGTCTACCCAAAAATTGGTGGTTAGAAAGGTTTCGTTTTCAGATGGTATGAATCACACGTTCGAATGATATAATACGTATGGTATTGTTTAATAGACCTCACAAATTTTTGCCTGTAATTTTTTTTGTCAGAACGGGTCGTCTGTTTTTTTATTTCTTTAATTGGGAATCGTCCAGGCAACCAGTTCTGTTTTACCCAAATTCCGATCCTTGGTTAGAAACTGTTGAATCGATCAATGAGCCATTGACCCGAGTGATTGAATCATTAACCCATTTAACCTGTTCAATGATTTTTGGCCATTTTTTATTTTTTTTAACTTTTTTTATCAGAACGAGTCACCCGTTCGAACCAGACAGTCAAACTATCAACCCACAAATCGGTGGCCAAAACGGTTCCATTTTCGAGTTGTATGAGTCACATGCTTGAATGACATAACATGTATGATACTGCTTAATGGACCTCACACTCAATTTTTTTGCCTGTAATTTTTATTGTCAGAATGGGTCGTCCATTCGAACCGGACAATCGAACCATCGACCCAAAAACCGATGGGCAGAACGGTTCCATAATTTTTTGCTTGTAATTTTTTGTTGTCAGAACAAGCTGTCCATTTGAACCGAATGGTCAAACCGTTGACCAAAAAACCAATGGCCATAATGGTTTGTTTTCGGGTCGTATGAATCACACGCTCAAATGACATAACGCGTATGATACTACTTAATGGACCTCACAAACTCAATTTCTTGCCTATAATTTTTATTGTCAGAATGGACCGTCTGTTCAAACCGTCGACCCGAAAATCGGTGGCCAGAATAGTTCCATAATTTTTTGCTTATAATTTTTGTTGTCAAAATGAGCCATCTATTCGAACCAGATGGTCAAACCGTCGATTATCAAAACGTTATTAACAACATTTATCAATAATAGTAAGTAATTATACTATTTAATTAAATAATCATTAATGATAGTTTTAATAATATTATTTAGTTATTTTTAATATAACAGTAAATATTAAATTTATGAATAGGATTTATTAACAATATTCATTAAATTAATAATTATCAAAATTAAATTAAATTAACAATTTTTATCAGTAAAAGTTAGTAATTATAATATTTTATTAAATAATCGATAACAATACTTTTAATAACATTTTTAATATAACAGTAATTACTAAATTTATTAACATTATTTATTAATAACAATATTTATAATTTTAATTTAAAGTAAAATTAAAGTAAATATCTATTTATTAACAATATTTATAATAACAGTAATTATTAATTATAACCACTAATTATATATTTATTAAATTACTGTAATAATCAGTAATTATTGTTCTTTTTATGACAATAATTACTGAGTTGCTCTAGGTGTGAATCTACTCGCACGAGTAGATTCCATTTCCTGCACGGAGAGAGCAGTTGTTATTTTTATGGCAATAATTACGGAATTCTAAGAGGTTCTTCACTTTCAGTTGTGACCCTTCTTCGAGATCTAACTTCTAACACTGTCTTCCTAATTTATTGATGTTGCCAATCTCTGATCCTTCTTCCTAATTTAAGCCTCTAACAGAAAAAAGGGTATAATTACTTGTAAATACATGAGATTTAAGAAAACTATTTGTATATATCCTAAACTTTCAAAAACTGCCTACACATATGTAGTTCCAAGTTTACCCTTCCATTTTGAGGACATTGTTGATCTTCTTCAAACTTCCCAATCTCAACTGAAACCCTAGAAAACCGATCTCTTCCAATCTTCTATGGTGTTTTCCAAGCACATTTGAGAATGAAGGGGTAATGGTGTGAAATATGGATTAGATCAAAAGGATGGAAGGTTAAAAACAGTGTGAAGTGTGAACTATGCATCTATGGGAATGTGTTAGTTGATATAACAAAGAAGGCAAATATCGTTTTGCAGAGAGTGAAAAAACCTATGGATTCACTGATTGGCTATGATGCCAAATGGACGGAAGAAGGGGTGCTTTGAATTATATTTCAAAGTGAGGAAATAGATTCATTGGTCGAATATGATGCTAAATGGGCAGAAGGGGTGCTTTGGATTATGTTTTAGAGTGAGGAATGATTCACTGGTTCGACTATGATACTAAATGGGCAGGAAGGGGTGCCCTAAAAATACGTCTCTGGCTCATCAAAGATCAATTTCTCTTAAAGATTAAGATGAACACTGATATAGTGACCTCGTTGACATCCTTTAAGAACTGTAGCTTGCATCGCACTTCCATCTGATACTGCATAGTTCCTAGAACCAAACCTTTTGATCACATCAACAACCGAGTAAATATGTAGGAGAGCTTTTTGCACCAGACTACCAGAGGCGGCTACTATGGGCCTATGGCTGCAACAATGGAGTTACCGAAGTCGCAAATTGCTCAAGATGGACAATGATGCATACGATATAGCAGATTCCTTTGTCGATCTTAAAGGCACGTATTTATATTTACTAGAAAAAGCAAATTAAGGAATGGTAATTATTTTTTAGTAAACTGTTGAAACCTCTCCTTAGAGTTTTTGAGTTTTTGACAGTTGCTGAAATCTTCCTTCAAGTTTAGTAATTTTAATTACCTCCTCTCCTCTTATCTTTTTAATATACTCTGATAGAATCTTTTGAAAAAAGGCATGAAAATGTCTAAAGTACCTATGCAATTACTATTTAAGTTGATTTTTATAAGAAAAAACAATACAAAATTTATGAACACTAAAAACAAAGAGAATTTAAAATTGCAGATTTATTTTGAGTGGTTGATATGAAGAATAAATTTGAAAAATAAATCAATTTCAGAAAAGAGATTGTAATTTTTTTAGAGTAGTGATTCAAATGAAGAGAAAATTTAGAAAACAAACATTTTTGTTAAAAATAATTACATGGGTATTCTGGACATTTTCAAGCCTTTTTTAGAAAATTATATTAGAGGGGTTCTACTTGCAAGTGTCATCAACTTCAGGGAAAGTTTCAACAATAACCAGAAACTTCAGGGGAGGTTTCAGCAATTTGAACTTGAATCGACTTTATCTATTATCAAACTCGATTGCATTCAGGTATTTTATACAACTAGCGGGGACCCATGCAATGCACGGAAAATCTGAAAATTTTAATAATTTTATTTATGATTAATTAATATTAAATTAATAATCAAAATTTGTTGCCAAATAACTAAAAGTATTCAAAGTTATTGTTAATATTTAAAATTTTAATAATTGTATTTTTCATTTAATGTTGATTTACAGAAATTCCCTAATGTTGAGCGAGTTTAGGGGCAAGGCACCCCACTCCTCATCAAGGATGGGGAATCCTCAAATTTTCCCGCCCCGTCCCCAATATTGGGTGAGTTCAAGAAAATGTGTAAATCGGGTCATGTTGGGCCGGCACAACACAACCCGCATGTGGCCCGCACTAAGTGTGGGTTATGTAGTGCTGGCCCACGGCGCATCCTGGGTCGTGCCTCCCTCCCTTGGAATAATTTTGGGGGTCAGTTAGGCACGGCCCACGGCCTGAGTCTGCATGGGCCCGTGCCATGCCGTGGGCCAAGCTGGTCCATGGGTCTAGCATTGGGTCAGGCCAGGCCACGGATCAGGCCAAGCTATAAGAGGTCCATTTAAGAAAAAATTGAAAATGATGTGTAAATTTTTATTTCATATGATTTTTTATGTATGCAATTGTTTATATATACAATTAGACCTATCCATAGGCCAAGTAGCCTAATGGCCCGGCCCGGCCTGACCCATTATTTTTCAAGCTTTGACAAAATTTCGGGTCGATGGGCTTGAGCTTGAGCTTTTTCAAATAAGCCCAGCCCGATACTATTACATATATAAAAGAGTACTTATGTTATAAATTAGTTTACTATTAGGAAATATAAATTAGTTTATTAATTTATTAAATTATTACTAAATTAATATAATATTAGTTTATGAAAGTGTACTAAAAATAAGGCATTTTGTGTACAGATCGGGCTTTGGGCTCGAGCTTTATGCTTTATATAAGGGTTGGGCTTGGGCTCAAGATCTAGGCCCGATGGTCGAATCGGGTTCGGGCTCGAGTTTGCACATTTTTTGTTGATAAAGAGGCCCTTGTTAATTATAAAACTATGATTTTTTACAAATTAAAATTGTTATTTAATTCTACTCTAGTATAACAATATATATGACATTTCTATATATTAATATAAAATTTGTTATTTAAATATTATATAATAATATTTACCATATATGCATATAACTTCAAAGCTGAGCTTATTAGGGGTTATTTAACTTGGGCTCTATCTACTAAAGTCATCATTGGACTCCAAAAGTTTGATACCAAATTAGACTTCGAATCTGATTATCCCTGATAATGTGTGGGCATGGTGCATATCTCAACTAGACCTAAGTCAAAAGAAAATAGTTTCTTGAGCCTGCAAATTTATAGATCTAATAGTTGCCTAAGTTATAAACAATTTATTACTTTTTATTAATTATTAAAATATTGTTAGCTATTAAAATATTGTAATGATTAAATTACTATATTTATTTAAAATACAGTAATTTCTGGAAATTATCATATTTTCATAAATATTTCTAATTTCTTGGCTAAAACTAATTAAATGTAATTTTTTGGTAATTAAATATAAACTTTTTGGTAATTAAATGTAATTTTCTACTATTTATAGCTTAAATTATAATTACTATTAATTATAGTTAAAAATTATCGTTAACTATATTACTATTAATAATGAAAACGCATATTTTTTCATTATTATTCAGTATTTTTTGCAATAAAATACAATTAATTTAATTATTTTTAGTATTTTAATTAAGCTTTAGGTTTTTCGGAGTTTTTGGATTTTTAATTAATTTTTGGTGTTTTTTCATTATTATTCAATAATTTTAGCATATGAGTATTTTTCAACAATTTTCAGTATTTTCAGCATTTGTTTTCGCATATTCTTTACTACAAAATCAATTTGCATTTGCTTTCGGTAAAAATAAATTAAATAACTACATAAATGCCATAGTTAATAAAAATACAACTAATTTTCAATATTTATCAATAATTTCTAGATTCGATATTATTTTAATATCTTTTTATATTATTTAATAATAAAATACTATTAATTATTTTCAGTAAATACCCTTATTAATATAAAATATTGTTAATTTTCAATATTTTTAATCATTTTTAGTATTTTAATTATGTTTAGGTTTTTCAGAATTTTCTGGATTTATAATTAATTGTTGGTATTTTTCATTATTATTCAATATTTTTTGCATATAACTAACATGTTTGAGTTCATTATGCACAATAAAGGTCTCAACTCATAAAAATCATTAATTATTAAAAATGCATTAATACAAAGTTCTCTAATAATATTTAAATTTCTTATTTGTAATTAATTGTTGGTATTTTTCATTGTTATTCAATAACTTTCGTAATTAAATACTGTTAATAAAATGGGTTCTGCATTTTAAATTTTCATTAATTTTTATCATTCTAATGAGTTCATTATGCACAATAAAGGTCTCAACTCATAAATTATCTAATAATATTATTAAAAGTTTAAAACTATCAATTAATATTTCTTATTTTTAAATTTCTTATTTTTATTAGCGTTTGTTAAGTATGATTTTTAAGTGGAATTGAAACACATTTTTAATATTTACTAAGTTTTGTTAATATTTATTTTTAGTCAAAGTTTAGTGAATTTTTAAATTAATATTTTTTTTATTATTTAACATGAACCTATTGATATTATTACTATTCTCTCTCTCTCTCTAAACCCAAAGGTCTCTCTCTCTCTCTCTTAAATGCCTTTATTAAATGTAACAATAGCATGCATTAAAATAAGAGGCCTCTTGGAAAATCCAAAGGTGTCTCTCTAATAGTGTGTAGCTTTATTAATCTAATCAATATAAGCAATAATTACTGTTTTATATTTTTAAAACAAAAGAAAATAAGAAAAAATGCAAAGAATGAAGAAAATAAATAAATAAATAGGTTCTCTCAAAGGAGAGGTATGCTGACATGGACAGACCAATTTTACTATATAATATATAGATTAGTAAAATAAAAATGATCAAATATATTATTTTATTAATAAAATGAAAATAGAAATGACTTGGATAGGCTTTATCAATATGATGAACTAAAGATAGCTTCAATGAGGCTTAAACTTAATGAGTTTCTAATTAAAATATGATACTTTAATAAGCTTTATCAATAAACATGTTGATTTTCTATATAGATATAGAGCTGTAAAACGGACCGTGTTGGGCCAACACGACACGGCCCACGCAAAATGTAGGTCATGCCTCCCTCTAAGATATTTTGGGGGGTCTACTCGGCATGGCTCACGGCCCGAGCCTGCACGGGCCCATGTTGTGTCGTGCTGTGCCACAGGTTTAGGTCAGGCAAGCTACAGACCAGGCCTTGGGTCTGGGTGGAATCGGGCCAAAAAGGCCCAAACTTTTTTTTTGTTTTGTTTTTTGACATTTTGATTTTATTTTTTTAATTTTTTTGTTAAGTAAAGCTAAAATACTTAATTTTCCTTTGGAAATAAATTGAAAAAAATAAAAAATTTAAGAAAGAAATGAAAAAATACTTACAAAAATACAAATTGTGCAAGAAATTGGAAAAATAGAAAAATTTTCATTTAAAATATAAAAAAAATTACAAATTGAAAATAAAAAATTACATTATTGAGAAAATAACAAATAACTTAAATAAAATTGAAAAAAAAAACTACTCCCATCTCTTGAATTCAATCGTCTGCTTCATCAGGTGTAGTAGTGCCATACCCTTGTTTGTCTTATAGTTTATCCTTAGAATCCAACAAATCTCTAAAATATGTCTTTTTCTTGTTTCTCTTGGAGTAAATGTCTGCCTAAGTGGCCAATGCCATCCTTGTTATTGAAACTAAGGTCAATCCTATACTTTTGACAAACAACTCTTTTTTCTTTCCCCTCAACCTCCTCTATTTTAAATACTTTTCAAATCGGGCTAGTGAACTTACTATTGGGGAATTGGTTTCAAGAGGATGAGTTGGTCATTTTTTTTTTTAATTCTAAAAAGGTAAAAATTAATTTAATTGCACTTACACGGCGACTGAATCAGAATCTCAACTTGATTTCAACGATTGAAGCCTCAAAGGCTTTGTAGCTCCTAAATTGCTAAGTGTATGTCACCATGACAATATGAGATGAGAGATTGAGAGAGAGTGAAATAATGAGAATAAAGAATTGATAAGAGAATTTAGAATTGATGAATTGGTGTGATGAAAATAGTGGAGGAAATGGCCATTTATAATAATTGAAAATAATTCAATTGCACAAATACCCTAAAAATTAGTCATTTTTTAATTGTTGAGAGGGATATTCTGGTCATTATAAAGTCATTTATCACTTTACCCAAATGCCCCCAAACTTTGTTATATTATAGGATATAGCTGTTGAAGGGGCATTATTATCTTTTCTTCGCCAAAATACATAAAGACCCCCCATATATAACTATTTATAGGCTTATGGTTGTTGATTGATAGGTATTTTTATAAAAAACCTCTAGAAAAGTTGAAACTAACCATTTGCAGGGGTCCCCTAAAGGCCCCAACTACTAGTTTTTTCGGATGGGCTGCACTCAATCTATTGTGGGCCCGTGGGCCGAGTCATATTGGGCCTTTTCGTGGCATGCTGCGGGGAAGGCCATACAAGTGTGCCAGCACGTGGGCCATAGGTAGCACAGCGTGCTGGCCCATGGACCTCAAACCCCTGGCCCACACCGCCCATACGGTTGTATCATGCCTGACACGACCTACACGACCGTGCCACGCCTGACACAGCTCAAGTATCGTCCGCCGGGCGGATACAAAATCATGGGCTATCTATAAAATCGAATGCCTCATCTAGCGACCCTAGACTCCCCAGCATCTTAACCATGCAAGCGAAATTCTCGGTGTTTGGCTGAATGCTATTTTGTTTGTCTAAGCTGTTGAAGAACTGGAAGGTCTAGTCAACAAATGCAGAAAGATGAAAGATCAAAGGCGACTACAGTGGGCTAATGAACACTGAACACCCAATTTTTTTCATTATTTTCTGAAAAAGAAGGTTAGATGTGGATTCTCATTAATTTCATATGCTGATGCCCGATGGCTGATGCTGCAATCATTGAACTCCAAGAACCAGCATTTTTAATCCCTGAACACCAACACAACAATTTATGCAAGGCCCATGTATGATGTATCCCTTCGCCTTGATCCTATAAAAACAGATAACCTCTGCAATCTGCATTGAGATACCGACGACATTATCTGTGTAACAGAAATATCCGCTTTTCATTGGTTAAAATTAAAAAAAAAAGAAAAAGAAAAGCTTGAGTCATGCTTACTTATTACTTTTGAACTGTTCGCCAAGAAAAAAACGCAAACAAGTAGAACTTTAGCTGGATAGTCTTCCATGTGTACGTGTAAACTTCTTAGTGGTTGTTGGTTGTTATTCCTCCTATAACTGCTACCTTGTAGACCTTCTCCCTGAATCCCTCCTGTCTGTACTCCCTCACAAGGTTGGGAGAAAGACCGCTTGCAGTTGTACAGCTTGGACTTGCAGGCTTGCAGCTTATGACATGGCAATCTCAGCAACTATGGCTGCTAGGAGGGTCTTTCACTGCAGTAACAATAAGCTCTCTTTCTTATTCCCTATTCACCCTCTAACTTCCACATTCCCCTCTCGCTGCAACAATAGTTGCTTTTTTCTCAGAACGCCTCTAAAATCTACCTTGTTCTTCCCTATCAGATGCATTCAGTCCTCACAAAGAGCCGCTGAAACGCAAAACAAAGATGGAGTTGTTGCTAATCGACCCAATGTTGTGGAAATTCTAGAAGAAAGGGGCCTTCTTGAATCGATCACCAGCGAGAATCTCAGGTCAGTTTGTTCAAACCCTAATCTCAGTCCTTTGAAGGTCTACTGTGGTTTCGATCCCACTGCTGAGAGTTTGCACCTGGGAAACTTGCTTGGTATCATCGTGCTGTCGTGGTTTCAGAGATGTGGTCACAAAGCTGTGGCCTTAATCGGCGGTGCCACCGGTAGGATTGGGGACCCATCTGGAAAAAGTGTAGAAAGACCTGAACTGGATGTTGAAATACTAGAGAAGAACACTGCAGGCATTGTCAATACGATATCCAGAATTTTGGGCAGATGTGATCAAATTAGAAATTTGAAAGCGAGTTCTGAGGGAGGATCAATTTTGGACGTGGATAGTGAGAAAAACACCACCTTGGGTCTGGACGTTGGTGATTCTTTTGTAATTTTGAATAATTATGATTGGTGGAAGGAAGTCAAGTTTTTGGATTTTCTTGGTAAAGTTGGTCGATTTGCCAGGGTAGGAACAATGATGGCTAAAGAGAGCGTAAGAAAGAGGTTGGAATCGGAACAAGGAATGAGCTACACAGAGTTCACGTATCAGTTGTTGCAGGGCTATGATTTTTTATACTTATTCGAAAACGAGGGAGTTAACGTTCAAATTGGGGGAAGTGATCAATGGGGTAATATAACTGCTGGAACTGAACTGATTCGAAAAATTCTTCAGGTAGAAGGAGCCTACGGCTTGACGTTTCCTCTTCTATTAAAGAGTGATGGAACTAAGTTTGGGAAATCCGAGAGTGGTGCCATCTGGCTGTCGCCCTCAATGTTATCTCCTTACAAGTTCTACCAGTACTTTTTCTCTGTCCCAGATGTGGATGTGGTGAGATTTCTAAAGATTCTAACTTTCCTGAGTATGGAGGAGATCAGAGAGTTGGAAGAAGGGATGAGGAAGCCAGGATATGTTCCCAATTCAGCTCAGAGAAGGCTTGCAGAAGAAGTGACCCGTTTTGTCCATGGTGAAGAGGGCCTATTGGAGGCCTTGAAGGCAACAGAAGCATTGAGGCCTGGAGATGAGACCAGGTTGAATTGGAAGACCATTGAAGGGATTGCCGAGGATGTTCCTTGCTGCACTTTAGCTTATGACCAGGTGTTGAATGCTTCTCTTGTTGACCTCTCTGTTTCCACAGGTTTGCTTGAGAGTAAGTCAGCTGCTCGACGCCTACTGAAGCAAGGGGGCCTTTACTTGAACAATAGTAGAGTTGAGAGTGAGGGGAAGACAATTGAGGTGGGAGATATTGTTGATGGGAAAGTACTATTATTATCTGCTGGGAAAAAGAACAAGATGGTCGTAAGAATATCTTGAATCTTAAGAGCTTTTAGCATAAATGCTGTATTTCATTTATTATTTTTGTGTCTTTAACCTTTTTTTCTCTCCAATACAAATCTCTAGATTCATCATATGTGATATTAAAACCCTTAAGTATGCTTGCTTCGATAGGAAAGAAGAGAGAAACAGAAACATTGAGAGTTTCTTTTAGGGATGTTTACTTTACCTCATAAGCACCAGGAGAATAGGAAGTAAGGTAGCTTTGGTTAATTGGGTAATATCAGATAAACATCACATTCTCCATTCTGTGATTACTGAAGTTACAGGACTGCAATAGGAGTATAGGACGCTTCCAAGCCCAAAAAGATAATAATTTTATTTATTTATTTTGGTAGTGAACATTAAGATCAGCACAAGAATCCTTCTTTAGCAACTAATGGTTACAAGGCATCTGGTATAAAATATATATAATATATATATATATATATATATATATATATATATATGAATTTGTCTTCCCTACTTGGGTTCCTCTCAATACATCCAAGAGAATGCTAAAAGCTTTACAAACATTTTAGTCAAATTCAGGCCTTGATGAATTTTGTGGTTATACCTAAGGGACTCAGAAACCTTCCAGAAAGATACAGCCAACCTAGTTTTTTCACCGCATCAACTCTCTGTAACCCTTTTCTTTTTGTTTTTGTTTACTACGTCAAATTTTGTTTAGATTGTTTAGCATATCTGCTTCTGTGTTTCATGGGAATTGTATGTATAGAGTGAAGTAAAGAGAATTGTGGGAATCTCTTCGTATTTTTTAGTTATATTGTTCTTTGAATTTGTGGTTTTCATTTTAGCTTCTGCTATCAAACAGTCCCTGCCCTTTGATTTGAACTCACCTGACTAGTCCAACTTAGAAATTGTCTACAAGTTTTGCTTGTTAATTGTTCTCTGTGCAACTAGATATGGTGCAAGTTCATCCTTGAAATCAGTGATTGACAACTTCAGGTCAAAGACAACAGAAAAGTTTGCACCAGAACTCAAGTAGCAGTTTGAACAGTGATTGACATCTCAAGAAGCAGTTTGAACAGACGCAGCTTAAATTCATTTGCAGCAAATAACAAAGCAGCACATGTGGGTACTGTTTGGCATTGATTCTTATAATTAAGTAATTAACCTAGGAAATCATTCCTATGTAACACTTCGTGTTCTGCCCCTATCTCTGATTCTTTAACAACTCACTTGAAAGCTGAAGTTGAACCTCACACTTTTTTTTTTATTAATATTTAAACTAAAAGCATCATTTTCCATGGTGTCTAGCCCGTTGAAGCCACAAATAAATAGGCAACTTTTATTAATAAGGAATTAGACGATCAGAGTTACAAAGGAGGGAGCTAAATATTCTTAACTCCCAACTACCCAAGGTACATTCTGACCATGAAGCAATTACAATTACAATTATAAAACAGCCCAGAACATATTATTCCTGTTTACCCCTTGTTTAGTTAAACCATCTGCCAATGCATTTGCAGTTCTCTTTATCCATGTACAATGTATTTCCATGTCCTTGGTGAGCCACTTGAATTTCCTCTTTTCATTGTTGTATCTCCAGAGTATAGAACTGCCTTTTGTTAGCCAATTCACCACAATTTCAGAATCACCTTCTATAATCAGCTTTTTAATATTCAGCTCTTTGGCCCTTTGTATCCCTTTAATAGCTTCTAGAATCTCAGCCCTCAAAGAGCTTCCTACCCCAATTGGACCATAATACATAGCCAACAAATTTCCTGCTTCATCCCTTATTATTCTCCCTATTCCAGAAGGCCCCGGATTGCTTATGCTGCTACCATCGAAATTCAGTTTGATAAGGCCTCCTGCTGCTCGTAGCGGAGACTTGGGATCGAATCCCGCCTGTACCTGGGTTGGGGGATGGGGCGACGGGCTACCCCCCATTGTGTAGTCCTTACAAAAAAGAATATCAGAAAAAAAGTGAGAAAACATCTATAAGAGGATGTGCAAGTTCTTGACAAGGCGGCATTCAGTCGATAGAAAAGCATCTCTCCTGAGTGACCGAACTGACAGTTTTTGTGTATTTAGTTCATAAAGAAAATTAGATGACACTCAGAGTATTTGTATCCTTTCACATGTCATTAAACGTCGGTTAATGGTTTTGGACTAAACTGACAGTTTTCAGAAGTTCAGGTACTGCATTGGCTTTAAAATTTGGGTACTAAAATGAGATTACCCCAAAGTATAGGGTACTAATCTGCAATTTACCCTAATAGCTCTTTAACTTTTCAGACTTCAAATTTCAGAGTTATCAAACGCCACCTAACATTTGTTTACTCTGATCCCTACACCCTGAAAAAATACACAAGAACAGAAGTCAACAAGGCAGTAAAACGGTTAATATCATAAAGCACATGGCATATGTAATGTAAATTCTTACTCAACCAAAACTCCTGGACAGGTCATTGCCAGCACCAAGTGGAATGATTCCTATTGGAGGAACTGGTTCTCAGTTGTCAATTTATATGTTCATTTGAAACAATATAAGCTTGTCAATTTCATCCTCCTGAAATCATATTTTTTTCTTACAAAGAATATAAACTAATAATGCAGCATCTCAAACAGTTCCCAAGGATATTGTACATTCATTAATTAAGTATAGTGGCACCATAGATTTTTAAGGGACCTAGAGAAAATGTTCTCTTATGTTTACAGTTTTTTTGGGCCTTGTTCATTTCTTCCTCTTCCATTAGATTCTGTGTATTGTGGGGGAGGGGGAGACTAGATAAGAAATACTGGGTGGATATCTCAAATACATCTTACCTTGTTAAGGAACTGGAAAAGTGTAATGAGTAAAATGACATAATAAACTTTACAATCATTGAATATTTAGGTCACTAGATATTTTTGTTAACCACTTTGAAAACTTAATATAAGAATCAGAGGTTCAATTTCGATTGCACAAAAAGAGGACCAGCAATGAAGCAGAGGAAAAGCAAATGATATTGAGATATTTGCACCATAAAGGTGTAAACCTGGGCTTATTGAAAGCCCAAGTTTTTCCAAGATAGAAACATAAAATAAGAAGAATCTATTTATGATAATAGGTTGAAAATCTAAAGCACAAAAAAGTCCTTAAAAAAGAAAGGACAAAACAGATATATAGATAGCCAAAGCAATAATGATCTTAAGACATCATTCAATCTAATGAGCCAAAGTTAAAGCAGTAATTCTCATCAACCTTATTGATCTTATATGCAGGTGAACCTTTTCCCTTTTTTGATGGGTAACGGATCACAATTTATTGAGCGATAGAAAGATATATTGTAGAGTACAGCAAAGTCACAATAAAAAAGGTTGTTACCCACCCACTTCTGGATACAAAAAGAGGTATCCCTTTTGTACCCTCCTACACATACAAATTACAAACTATCCTAGATAGTCAGAACAAGCATAATAATACCCAAAGTACTACCACGGGATCTGAATTGCATTATAGAGCAGCTATTGCCAAATTCAGAAAACTGAAGACAAGTGATCAAGGCTTTTCAGGCCATTGGCTGCCTGTGATTGTTCCATCAGCAGAGTTCTCTAATCCAGGAATCTGTTTGTTGTCTCTCCCTTTGCTCAAAGTATTGTTTTGACACTAAAGAAGCCAACACAAAGCAAAATTAGGACATTTAAAGTCTGAAGCACCTTAACCATGAGGCCTGCTTTCACCTCACAATGAAGATTGATGTTTGTGGTTCTAATCAGAATACTCTAACTTCCAGTAACTTAAACCCTGAAATGTGATTCACATTCACAGAGTTGGGTACCTTGCTGTGCGCTTTCTGTGTCAAAAAAGTGTGAAAACAAAGTTCTTTCATCTGTGTGTCTGTTATTTTAGTGTGTGTGTTTATGTGTGTGTCAGAGAGAACACCATCTTTACCCAAGATGTTTAAAAAACTGGTACAAACAAATAATGCTAGCGAGTAATATTCTTCTAATATTAATAAATTTTCCTAGTTTTCATCCATGAAATATCACAAAAGTATTATACAGTTGATTCTCTTTCCCACATGGCCTAAGAATGCTGTGGTTCTTTCTAGATTTTGATACTTATTTTTCTGTAATGAATCTTCCTTGAAAGGTCCAATTTATCAAAGTTTGTGATGACTGTTTTATGCTTGATGAATATCTTTCTAAAGCATCCTAGAGAATTATTTTGACCATGAAAGTTTCTACTTTATTTATTTTAAGTTCTATAATAACTTGTTTTCTGTCTGGGAATAAATATCACATTATGCCATATTCTTTACAAAAAGCAACAAAGCACTTCAGCTACCTATCAAAAGAAGAATAAAAAAAAAAAGAAGTGGATATTGTATAAGAAAGTCATGTGATCTAGAGAGCCAGGAACTACTGCTTTCCTGCACTTGTTTCACTGAACAATCAATGTGTCATAAGTGTTTCATTACACATGTTAAAGACCTGTACATGTGAGAGTAACTGGGTTTTACAGTCATGAACACCTGTCACTGTCATACGCTGATTACATAATGCAGCAAGTGTGGAGGAAAAGTGCAGCAGATCTGGATTCTGTCGTCTATGTATGAGAAAGTCTTAAATTCGATGTGATAACATGTGTTTTCCATCAGCCAATGATCCTAAAGTGAACTCCATTCATCTAGTTTCTTGCCCAGCTCAAACATGGAATTGATCATGATAAGGCCTTATTACAGTACTGATTCTCCAAGCACATTTTGATGTGTTTTTTAAGGTCTGAACAGACATAATTCTGGCCACTTGATGGATCTACCTTAATACCAAAAAAAAAAGTCCTGCAAAACTGCAACAGCTAAAAGAGTACTGGCATTTACTGGTCTGGTTGAGAATAAACCGAACTTTTAGATTACTGACCAACAGCTGAACCCAACAAGGCAACAACACCCTAAACCTGATGGTGGTAAGGGAACCATCAACTCAATTAGACTCAGCCTTGATCCCAACTTAATTTCAGCTAGACACTGAAATTAAAGACCACATATACTAATATACCTAGAAAAAGGTATGGATTCAACTTCCTTTACCTCAGAGTTTGCCCCACATCTTCGCACCCTTTACCTCTTTTTTTTTTCTTATTCCTTTCAGACCCCTAGATAGTGGAATGTGTATGATAAAAATACCTTGGGAGGAGATGTATCAGGTTGTGATTGGCTCTCTAAGAGGATCTGAACTCATTGTCTATGTCATTTTCTGCATATATCATTTTGTCCACTAACTCAAAAAAAACTATGCAACAATATTGAGAAAGTTATGCTTTAGAATGTACATCCAAATTCAGCAATGTGGGAAATGTGCTTTTCTGTTATACATCCTTGGGACAAACTTGTGAACTTCGAGGTTTCATGATGCTCTTCTTATGGCAATGCTTCTTTTTGAACTGGTGAAGTTGCTTTACTTCATAAACTTTAGAGACAATAAGGTTTTCTCGATTAAGATTTACCTTTTAATTATTTTTCGTGTGGACGAATAAAAGATGTGAGATGAAGTACAGAAATAGGAGATTCACTGTCATACAATGTTTGCAAGGCTTTGATTTGCAATCAGGTGGAGAGGTCTGATATAGGGGGGTTTGAGGCAATCCTATTCGGTTATTCCTCCAAGGGGAGAAGCCCCTGTTGGTTTGGACTTTGGACAACATTCTCAATTTCTCATGTCAGACAATTTAAAGAAAAGGAGGTTACAAATGGGAAGTGTTATGCTGCATGTGTAGAGAGAGTAGATTTCAGGCACCTTTTTCACTTTCTACAGTAAGACAGCATTTCTGTGGAGATTCTTCTTTTCATCGTCTTGGGTGCAATTGTTGCTTCAATATAGTCGTAAGGGAAACTTTCTGATTGGCCATGCAAATAAAGGAAGAAGAAAGGCAAATTATTTTTGACTTGCATCTAATTTGCTATTTATATGGGGGGATTTGGAAGGAAAGTGAATTTTTTCAAAAGAATGAAATATTGAAAAGATCTGTGCTGAAACATGGATATGATTGTGGATTGGCTGTTATTCTCAGATGTGTTCCAAAGATTCTTTTGATCTACTCTTGAATAGGTTATTTTATTTTTGAATAGGTGAGTTTATTTTTATATGGGGATGGTGTTGTCCGCTGGCATATGATGAACCTCATCCCAGGTCCCACAACTCAAACGTAGGCTACTTTCCTCACCAGTTACACAATTGTCAGAAGACAGGCTACTTTCCCACAACTCAAACATAAAAAGCTTATCAGAAGAGTCGTTGCTGTCGTCACCCAACCACCATTGTAAATCGCCAACCATAGTACCATTATGGTTCTACTTACACAGTTACACACTTGCAAGTTGCAACGGCCATCCTCCAGCATGCAATGCAAGTTTACAAGCCCTCTGTAAACTTAAAAGCATCTAAGATTCTCTCTTCAAGGGCTTCATCAATAAACGTGTGGTGAACAAGAATCCATAAATATGCCCGTCTTACTAAGCAAGATTACGATAGGGAGGACGCAAGGAAGTCCAGAAATCTGTATCAACGGAAAACTATATATAAAATAGAAGTTTGGACTTTGGGGTTTAACAAGTGAACAAAAAAGTCACAGACAGAGAAGACCCAAATTAGACCCAAAAAACAGAGAACCACTGCATTAACAGGATGTTGTATACCCTATTGCTCTCTGAACCCCCACCTCTATTGCTTGCTTTTATAGAAAAATCACACCCGCATATCCACAAGTCGTGTCGTAAAGAGGCCTAATCGACTTCCTCCATCTTGCTCTCCTCGTTTCCATCCTCCTCCAGTGGCGGCATATCAGTGTCATCTGCTCCTGTCTCCTCCTCATCAATACTCAGACCCAATTTCAGCATCCTGTGAATTCTCGAAGCAAAGGTGTTTGGATCGTCGAGGCTGAACCCGGAAGTCAGCAGAGCGGTTTCAAAGAGCAAAAGCACAAGATCTTTGACCGACTTGTCGTTTTTGTCAGCCTCAGCCCTCTTTCTCAGCTCCTCCATGATGCCATTATCGGGGTTTATCTCCATTGTTTTCTTGCTGGACATGTAAGAGCTCATGCTGCTGTCCCTCAATGCTTGTGCCTTCATGATCCTCTCCATGTTCGCTGTCCATCCATACTCGCCTGTAACCAAGCAGCAGGGCGAATCGACGATCCTGTCTGATACTACAACCTTCTCCACCTTATCTCCCAAAATCTCCTTGATAGTCTTGCAGAGGTTCTCAAACGACTTCTTTTTCTCCTCTTTCTTCTTCTTTTCTTCCTCCGACTCATCGTCAAGTTTCAATCCTTCCTTGGTGGCCGAAACGAGCTTCTTTCCATCATACTCCTTCAACTGCCCAACTGCATACTCATCAATGGCATCAACCATGAACAGCACTTCATACCCCTTCTTCTTGAGGCGCTCCAAGAAGGGAGAGTTCTCAACGGCTTTCTTGCTCTCACCGGTAATGTAATAGATATCCTTCTGACCCTCCTTCATTCTGGTCACGTAGTCCTTCAGGCTCGTCATCTCTTCACCACTCTTTGTAGAGTGGTACCTGAGCAGATCAGCTAGCTTTGCCCTGTTTTGGCTGTCCTCATGGATACCCAACTTCAAGTTCTTGGAGAATGCCTCGTAGAACTTGACATAGTCGTCTTTGTTCTCTGCTATCTCGGTGAACATTTCGATGCACTTCTTCACCAGATTCTTCCTGATGACCTTAAGAATCTTGTTTTGTTGAAGCATTTCACGAGAGATGTTGAGTGGCAGATCGTCAGAATCGACAACACCCTTCACAAATCCGAGGTACTCGGGGATGAGTTCCTCGCAGTTGTCCATGATGAAAACCCTGCGGACGTAGAGCTTAATATTGTTCATCTTCTTCCTCGTGTCAAAGAGGTCGAACGGGGCTCTCTTGGGGGCGAAGAGAATGGCCTTGAACTCGAGCTGCCCCTCAACAGAGAAGTGCTTGACAGAAAGGTGGTCCTCCCAGTCGTTGGTCAGGCTTTTGTAGAAGGAAGCGTATTCATCCTTGGTGATCTCCTCCGGCTTGCGCAGCCAGATAGGCTTCTGCTTGTTGATCAACTGCCACTCGTGGGACACCTCCTTAACCTTCTTCTTCTTAGACTTGGTCTCTTTCTCCTCGTCAACATCTTCGACATCCCCTTCCTCTTCTTTTTTGGTTTCCTCGTCTTCATCGTCGCTGATCTCCTTCTCGGTAGTCTTCTCCGTCCAGAGATAGATGGGGTAGCTGATAAATTCAGAGTGCTTCTTAACGAGGTCCTTCAACCTCCTCTCTTCCAAGTACTCCAACTGCAAAAGGATACAACCAAATTTTATTTTAACTTGTGTAGCCAGAGACGACCCAACAAATTAATGTTCCCTAATTCATCACTCGATTCGAGAATAATTTGATCATCTCTTGACTAGACACATACCTGGTCTTCCTTGAGGAAGAGGGTGATCTTAGTTCCCCTACCCAGTTGCTCTCCGTTAACATCCCTGGTGACGGTGAAGGAACCACCCGCTTGTGACTCCCAAATGTACTGCTCGTCATCGTTATGCTTGGTGGTCACTATAACCTTCTCCGCAACGAGATACGCCGAGTAGAACCCCACACCGAACTGTCCAATCATACTCACATCAGCCCCTGCTTGCAATGCCTCCATGAATTCTTTGGTTCCGGACCTCGCAATTGTCCCCAGATTGTTGACCAGATCTGCCGTAACGAACGATTTAGGTTTATTTAGAACCAATATAAAAGCCAAAATCAACCTCTAAACAGCAAAAACAGAGAATCAGTAACAGAGTTAACCATATTTGTGAACTCCTCTCCTCCCTACCTGCTTTGGTCATCCCAATACCACTGTCAATGATCGAAAGAGTCTTGTTAGCCTTGTCAGGGACAAGCCTAATGAAGAGCTCTGGCTGCGCATCAAGTTTGCTCTTGTCCGTCAAACTTTCGAAACGGACCTTATCCAACGCCTGCACCGAGCAAACACATTAGCAATCAGAACTATAAACCAAAAAAAAAAAAAAAACAATTTGTAGCAACTAAGTTCGAAGAAAGAAGCCATGTACTCACATCAGAAGCATTGCTAATGAGTTCTCGAAGAAAGATCTCTTTGTTGCTGTAGAATGTATTGATGATCAGGCTGAGAAGCTGGTTGATCTCGGCCTGGAATGCGAAAGTCTCCGCATCGCCCATCTGGACATCCGCCATGGCTCCGCCAACGGAACTTAAACCCGGACAATTACACACAGAACTCGTCGATCAAGAGAGAAGAAGAAGGTAGGGTTTCGCTCGCAAGAATGCGCAGAGAAATTGATTTCGATCAAGCTGGGGGCAAAGAAAGCACAAGGGAAAGGTATTTATATTCCTAACTGAGAGTTTCTGGGTTCTTCTTCCGATGAGCTTGCGAGGAGAGGATGGAAAGTCTCGTTTCCCGCCTTCCAGAATCTTCTATTTTGCTATTTCATGGTTTTTGATTGATTTTTACATCTCCTTTTTGCCAGAAGCTTAAACTACGATTTTTCATGTTTAAAATCCAGAAGGTTCCACCAGCTGTGGCAATCCAGAAAGTTCTTTGCGTGCCACTTTTCGTGGATAGAAGTAGACACTAATCAGCCGATGAGATGACGGACTCCAACTGCTCTCGTTACGGACGTCAAGCGAACGACCCAACGAGACACTTAAGGCCGTCTAATCAAAACGGTCGCTGTAACTGAATGGGGTTACCCGAATGCACGAATGGCGATCTCTCCCGAATCAACAGGAAAAGCTGCAAACGGAACGAATGGGCACGAACATGCCTAATTGTCTAGAACCGAAAGAACCAGTGACAATTATCTCCTGAAATTTCACTTTACAATAAAAAATTAAAAATAACAACAATTATTTAAGTTACATAGGTTCATTTCACTGACATGTTCATATAAAAATATAAAAATTACGGATAAGTACAGATACATACGATGCAGAATTCGAATTCTAGCCCCCTACTACTAGCCCTCTCCCCTATAAACCACATCTTATCCGTGAATTTGGTATCAATTCATATGCATTCCCCCTATATTAAGGCTATAAAATTCTGATATGGGCTGATTTTATCAATTTTTTTTAATAATTAAAAGGGATTCATGTGATACACGGAAAATCTAAAAGATTTAATAATTTTATTTATTATTAATTAATATTAAACTAATAATAAAAAATTATTATTATTTAAGTAAAAGTATTCAAATTTATTATTAATTTTTAAAACTTTAATAATTATATTTTTTATTTAATGTTGATTTATAAAAAATAATTACTATTAATTTAATATGAATAAACATTTTTAATAAATTTAATTTTACAAATAATTTGTAGTAATTTTAATAATTGGTATAATTTTTATTATTTTTAAATGAAATTTTGATTAACTTGAAATAAATAAAAATTGATGAAGGCGGATTTGGCCCCCCAATGGCATTGTGACACATGGCATCTCGGAACAACTAGGTGACATCCGGAACCACTTAGGCAACAACTTGCCTTAGCCAAGATGATGGTGTCCCAGGTTTCTCTGAAGTTGGCACGCGTACCGAATGTTTCGGAGGATGGTCAACGTGCATAGCGGTTACCTCCGAGGATTTCGGACCGGTAAGGCACGACCTCTCGGAATATCAGATGTGGTGCGTGAAGCCTACGCCAAACAATGCCTATATAAAGGCACTAACCCCAATGACACAGGGTACGTGTGATTTTTCTGCTCTCTAGCCCTCTAGCTTTCTACACTCTCAAAACTATTCAGCTCGCATCAGATTACTAACTTAAGCATCGGAGCGACCTCACCGGGCTAGCCACCCCAGGTTCTCTGATCTTGTTTTGCAGATCCATCTAACTCGTCGTCCGACTGGAAGTCAAATCATCCTCCAATAGGGAGCAGTCAGTTCAACACCTAACCTACCTAGCTCAGCCCATTCAGTTCGGTACCTAACCTGCCCAGCTCGGCACCTAATTTGCCCCCAGCTCGGCACCTAATTTGCCCCTAGCTCGGCATCCAGTTCCTCATCCAACAAAAGTTCTCTACTTCGGCCTCTGAGTCGTCGGCCACTTGGAAGCAAACCAAATGACGAAATACTTAGCCAAAAATTGATTCATCAATTGGCGTCGTCTATTGGAAACGCTACAAAAAGCTAAGTTCTCATCTTCTGAAAGGCTAAGTCCTCTTCTTCCAGAAAGCTAAGTTCTCACCTTTTAGAAACTAAAGCTCCCACTTTCTAATTTCCATTTTTTTATGAACTCAAAGACTAAGCCAGGTCTTGTTTTACAAATAAATTGTAGTAATTTTAATAATTGGTATTATTTTTTATTTTTAAATGAAATTTTGATTAATTTTAAATAAATAAAAATAATTACAAAAAGCAAACATTTTATTAATTTCACTAATAATTAATAATTATATAGGAATGACAACGGGGTGGGTTCAAGGCAGGGCACCCCATCCCTATCCCTGCCCCATAGACCCCACTGTCAAGCGGGTTCAGGGCAAGACAACCACACCCTAATGCCGGGTGAGTTTAGGGGCAAGGCACCCCACTCCTCATCAAGGACGGAGAATCCTCAAATTTCCCAGCCCTGTCCCTAGTATTGAGCGAGTTCAAGTAAAGGTATAAATCGGGCCATGCTAGGCCGGCACGGCACAACCAGCATGTGGCCCGCACTCATGAAGGCCCACGGGGCATCTTGGGTTGTGCCTCCCTCCCTTGAGATAATTTGAAGTGTCGGTTTGGCACAACCCATGACACGACACAGGCCCGACCATGGAACAGGCCAAACTATGAGAGGTCCATTTTTTTTTAAATTAAAAAAGATGTTTAAATTTTTATTTGGTGTGATTTTTTATGTATACAATTGTTTAAATATACAATTAGACCTATTCATGGGCCAGGTTACCCTACGGCCTGGATTGGCCTGACCCATTATTTTCCAGGCTTTGACAAAATTTCAGACCCGTAGGCTTGAGCTCGAGCTTTCTCAAATAAGCACGGCCCAATGCTATTTCATATATAAAAAAGTACTTATGTTATATATAATAAATAATATATATATATATATATGCTTCTTAAATTATTAATAAATATCAATTTACTATTACGAAATATAAAATAGTTTATTAATTTATTAAATTATTACTAAATTAATATCATATTACTTTATAAAAGTATACTAAAAATAAGACATGTACAGATCGGGCTTTAAGCTTAAGCTCAAGCTTCATGCTTTATATAAGGGTTGGGCTTGGGCTCAATATCTAGGCATGATAGTTTGGTCGGGCTCGGGCTCAGGCTAGCACATTTTCTCTTGATAAAGAGGCTCGTGTTAATTATAAAACTATGATTTTTTACAAATTAAAAATTTTATTTAATTCTAGTCTAGTATAAAAAATATATATAACATTTCTATATATTAATATAAAATTTGTTATTTAAATATTATATAATAATATTTACCATATAAGCATATAACTTCCAAATTTAGCTTATTAGGGGTTATTTAGCTTTGGCCCTATCCGCTAAAGCTAGGGGTGTCCACAGTTCGGTTAACCAAACCATGGACAATTTTTGTAAATTGAACCGCTTAACCGGTCCGTCGGTTTCGGTTTTTAACTAATTCGGTTCTTTGGCTATTTAGTTTTTAAAATTTATAATATATTATATAAATATATGTATAGTATTATATTATAAATAATAAATGATATATAATATATTATATTTATAAATATAATATATGTATATAGTTATATATATATTTATATAGTATATAGTAAACATGTGACATATATTAAAGATGTATTCAAAATATACATATAAATATATATACCGATCAATTCGGTTAACCGCATTTTCCAGTTTGGTTCGATTCTATTTTTTGGTTTCTCATGGACACCCCTAGCTAAAGCCATCATTGAACTCCAAAAGTTTGATACCCAATTAGACTTTGAATCTTATTATCCCTGATAAAGTGTAGGCATGGTGCATATCTCAGTTAGACCTAACTCAAAAGAAAATAATTGCTTGAGCCTATAAATTTATAGATATAATAATTACTTAAGTTATAAGGGATTTGTTACTTTTTCTTAATTATTAAAATATTGTTAGCTATTAAAATATTGTAATTGATGAGGGCAGATTTGGCCATCCAGTGAAATTACGACACGTGGCACCTCGTGACAAATAGGCAACACCCAGGCAACAACTTATCAAGTTGGTGTCCCACCCGGGCACAGGCCTGGTGCAACCTGCACGAGGCCCACGGGCAGCCTGCATGCAGCCTGCGCGGCCTGGCACGACCTGCGTAACGTGGCTGACCTGGATCAGCCTGGCACATGATCCGACCTGGCCGACCTAGCCGCCCATAAGACGCCCACCAATAAAACTCGGCATGCATACCCCACGAGCTCGGTAGCTCACCAAGGAGCTCGCCAAAGAGCACGGTAGCTCACCAAAGAGCTCACCAAGGAGCTCGCCAAAGAGCACGGTAGCTCACCAAAGAGCTCACCAAGGAGCCAGGCAGCTCGGCATAGCTCCCCCGGGTAGCTCGCCACTTGTAGGGTAGCTCGATACAGAAGAGTAGTTTGGCATATCGCAGGAAGATCTCCTAACCTAACAACCTAGCCCAGACACCGACCCGCCAACTGACACAGGTGCCAACCTGACAACCTGGCCCAAGCGCCGACCTGGTCGCCTGACACAAGCGCCAGCCAGACAACCTCAAGGAGTTCACCACTGTGCCCCGATTCTGACGGGATGTGACGAGTCTTACTTTTTGAAGGCTTTTCACCTACCTAACCCGCGAGGACTTCAGTATATAAAGACCTCGCCCCCCAAAGGGGAGGGAGGAGGAAAAAGGATGGTAACCCCTGCTCTCTAGCTCTCTCATTTCTCTCCAAGCTCTATGTAATCAGAATGCTAACTTAGGCATCAAAGAGTCCCCATCGATTAAACACCCCTGGGTCCTCTGATTTAGTTCTCGTAGGTCCCTCAGCTCCCGCCGCCTACAAAGGAGAGGAGATCACCTAATGCAGAGGGCAGTCGGGTTGCGCTGCACCAGGGAGCTCCACCGTCCTCTGAGTTGCAGGCCGCCTAGGAGCAGGTCAAATGACGAGTCCACCAAGCAGCTCTCCACCAGGGAGTTCGCCACCAGGCAGTTCTCCACCAGGGAGTTCGCCACCAAGCAGCTCTCCACCAAGGAGTTCGCCACCAAGCAGCTCTCCACCAGGGAGTTCGCCACCAGGCAGTTCTCCACCAGGGAGTTCACCACCAAGTAGCTCATCACCAAGGCACTTCACCACCAGGTCAAATGACGAGGTACTTAGCCAAAAAACTTGATACACCACAAAAAATTGGTACATGACCAGAAACGGTTACATCAACTGGCGCCGTCTGTGGGAACACACTACAAGAAGCTAAGTTCTCATCATACAAAAACTAAGTTTTCATCTTACCAAAGCTAAGTCCTCACTTTCTAGAAATTGAAGCTATCGCTTTATAGTTTACATTTTTTATGAACTCAAAGACTATGAAGAGAGCTAACAGACCATGTAAGTTTACTTTGAATTCAAATAAAGCCTCATAAGTCCTCTTCGCAAGGTCCCCCCTACAAAAATGAGCTCTCTGTGGCTTCCGCGGGAGTTGACGGCCAACAGACTACATAGGCGCCCTTATTGGTCGAGCCTTCCAAGGCTCCCTTGTGAGCTAGCGACCTAAAGTTGGTAGTGCTGCCCCCGAAGGTCGAGCTCCTAGTAGCTTCATGTAGGAGTGGGTGACCGGCATTACGAAGCTGATGCAGAGCAATCATAGCTCCAAGGCACCCACCTGGTCGGCTTGGCACCTTACAGGTAGCTCGGCACCTGGTCAGTTCGGCACCTCACTGATAGCTTGGGACCTGGTCAGTTCGACACATTGCTGGTAGCTCGGCACCTGGTCAGTTCAGCACCTCACTGATAGTTCGGGACCTGGTCAGCTCGGCACCTTGTAGGTAGCTTGGCACCTGGTCAGCTCGACACCTCACTAGTAGCTCAGCACCTGGTCAGTTCGGCACCTCACAAGTAGCTCGGCACCTGGTCAGACCGACACCTCACAGGTAGCTCAGCACCTTGTCAGCTCGGCACCTCACAGGCAAAGCCTACGGGCCACATTACTGCTTAAGACCCTGATGTGTGGCTCTTTGTGACACTAGCAAGTGCACTAGCCGCTCAAGTAATAGAGTAGTGAATAGAGTATCGTTCCCACGAGGACTTATGTAGCAATTACTAGTAATAAATCAGTCTACTGTTATCTGATCAGCCAAAATGTAAAATTAATGAAAATCTAAAATTCTAACTACAAAGCTATTTCTAACACATTGGACTAAACACCTTGTATGCAAGTGAGGAGATAAGCTAAAGATGCATAGAAAAATAAATTCAGCAACTAGTTTTCTAGGCAATTCGAGTAGAATAGGATTCAGCTTTGATTTGGTAAAATCCCAAAGCAATGAACAACCTCTCTCGAGCGCATGTTCAATCTATGCATGAGTGACGGTTCTTCTATCTCTAGCAAGAATCTAATCCCCATGCATACATTCAGATCTAGTAATTCTAGGGCTTCATTTCAGCTGGATGATCATCAACTCAGCTAAATAAACACCAACCGAATTGTGCAAATTATCTCTAACCTTGCACTCAATTCGGCTCTTGATTGGCAGATCTGAATTCTTAGAGTCTTTCTCAAGCACTCTAGGAATTCCAAGAAAGAGGAACACTTCGGCCAGGACTGAATTAAAAATACCAGAATTCTTTCTCAAGTAATTCAAGTATTACAAGTTCAGGACCTGAAATCATAGATCTGATTTTAAAGAATAGCAGTTCGGATCTCACTATTTCATGATCTGAATTTACAGATCTGAGATTGGAAAATAGCAATTCAGACCTTGTAAATTCATGATCTGAGATTTCAAACTAGCAGTTCGGCCAACAATCCACAATTAAAATTCCAAACAAGAAACTTCAAAATTGAATCTACTTTACTCAAATGAACTTAGAAAACAAATTACAGAATTGAATTTACATAAAACAAGCTTTGATTACAGCAAGAAAGGAAAGTTTAATGGAGAAATTACATAAATCTTAGCTGAATTCGATTACCAAATGGTGCAGAAATCAAGTGAGGATGAAACTTGATCTCCAATTGCTTTCTCTCCCTTCAAATTCAGCTTCTTCTTCTCTTGAAGTTGCTTATTCCTCCTCTCTTCTCCTCTCTTATGCCTATCTCTCTCTCTCTTTCTCTCTTAGAACAAGAAATCAAGGAGAGTTTGAAATCAGATGTTGGACCCTTTTTCCCTTGGCTCTCTTCTCCTTTTATAGCCTTCTCCTCAGCCCCTTTCCTCCTCTAGAAAGTTCTCCCATTTAAAAAGTTCTCTCATCTAGAAAGTTCTCTCCTCTGGAAAGTTCTCTCATCTAGAAAGTTCTATAGTGCGGTTCCAGATAATTCAGACTCGATTTTGACCCCGATTCAGTCCGTGTCTATCAAAACTCAAAACATGAAAGTTCTAGAATTTTCTTTGTCTTTCCAACTCATCTTGAATCATCTCAATCAGAGTCCGGATGAGAGAGTTATGCCCAAATTACTATTCGGTGCCGAAATTGTCCAGAATTACCCAATTAGCCTTGTTTTTCACTTAACGCCTTCTTTCTCTCTTCTAGAAAGTTTCCCGCCTTTAGGCTCCTTGGGCTGCACTTTGGGCTGCTCTTGAGCTGCTCTTGATCTGCAAATGGGCCTCCTCATTGCTGGGCCGAATAGGCTCCACTGGAGAGCTTCGGTTGTGCTCTCTTTTTGGGCTTTCCCAAAGAGTGCAGCATGGGCTGCATGGGCCGAATGGCCCTCCTTTGACCTCTCGGCTGGGCCTTGCTCCCAGCTGGGTTGTATCACCTTTTATTTGGCCTCATTTAGCATGATTTTATGCTCTTTTTCTCTAGACTTGTCCCATTTGACAATTTCCTAAAATCAAGCTAAATTGGGGTAAGAATTCACACAAATCAGCATCAAAACCATGCATAAACACCAGAATTTATATGTAAATTGTGCACACATCAGACCCGGTCGCCTATCCGGCACGGACAAAGTCAAAAAAGAGTAGACTACGAGTCACTCCCAGAAGCCTACAGGCCACATTGCTACTTAAGACCCAGTCGCCTCTCCGGCATGGGCAAAGTAAAAAAAGAGTAGACTACGAGTCACTCCCAAAGCCTACGGGCCACACTATTGCTAAATACCCAATCGCTTCCTCAGCAAGAGCAAAATCAGCAAAAGTGAACTATAAGTTGCCCCCAGAGCCTAAGGGCTACACTACTGAACTGGCGGAGACCTCCTCACCTTACTGGCAGCTCGCCACATATAGGCAGCTCCCAAAGCCTAAGGAATTGGATCAGCACTTACTAGCTCGTCGACTTATGCGCCAAAAGAAATCTACTCCCTTCGCTGAGTTGCTCTCAGCTCAGGAGTGGGGGGCAAATGATGAGGGTAGATTTGGTCCTCCAGTGAAATTGTGACACGTGGCACCTCGTGACAACTAGGCAACAACTTACCAAGTTGGTGTCCCACCCCGGCACCAACCTGGTCGGCCTGACGTGGCCTGGTGCGACCTGCAAGTGGCCTAGAGTGACCTGCACGCGACCTACGCGACCTACGTGGCCTGCGCGACCTGGACGACTAGGATCAGCCTGGCACATGATCCGACCTGGCCGACCTAGCTGCCCATAAAATGCCCACCAATAAAACTCGGCATGCATACCCCACGAGCTCGGCAGCTCACCAAGGAGCTCACCAAAGAGCTCGCCAAGGAGCCATGCAGCTCGACAGAGCTCGCCACAAGTAGCTCGGCATAGCTCCCTCGGGCAGCTCGCCACTTGTAGGGTAGCTCGATACAGAAGAGTAGTTTGGCGTATTGCAAAAAGATCTCCTGACCTGACAACCTAGACCAGACACTGACCCGCCAACTGACACAGGCGCCGACCTAACAACCTGGCCACCTGACACAAGCGCCAGCTTGACAACCTCGAGGAGTTCACCACTGTGCCCCGATTCTGATGGGATGTGACAAGTCTTACCGTTTTAAGGCTTTTCACCCACCTAACCCGCGAGGACTCCAATATATAAAGACCTCATCCCCCAAAGGGGAGGGAGGATGAAAAAAGGATGGTAACCCCTGCTCTCTAGCTCTCTCATTTCTCAACAAGCTCTCTGTAATCAGAATGCTAACTTAGGCATCGGAGAGTCCCCGCTGGGTAAACACCCTTGGGTCCTCTGATTTAGTTCTCACAGGTCCCTCAGCTCCCACCGCCGACAAAGGAGAGGAGACCACCTCATGCAGAGGGTAGTCGGGTTGTGCTACGCCAGGGAGCTCCACCATCCTCTGAGTTGCAGGCCGCCTAAGAGCAGGTCAAATGACGAGTCCACCAAGCTGCTCTCCACCAAGTAGCTCTCCACCAGGGAGTTCGCCACCAGGCAGTTCACCACCAAGCAGCTCTCCACCAGGGAGTCCTCCACCAAACAGCTCTCCACTAGGGAGTTCACCACTAGGTAGTTCTCCACCAGGGAGTTCGCCACCAAGCAGCTCTCCACCAGGGAGCTCGCCACCAGGCAATTCTCCACCAGGGAGTTTGCCACCAAGTAGCTCATCACCAAGGCACTTCACCACCAGGTCAAATGACGAGGTACTTAGCCAAAAAAATTAATACACCACAAAAAATTGGTACGTGACCAGAAATGGTTACAACAACTAGCGTCGTATGTGGGAACACGCTACAAGAAGCTAAGTTCTCATCCTACAAAAGCTAAGTTCTCATCTTACCAAAGCTAATTCCTCACTTTCTAGAAATTGAAACTATCACTTTATAGTTTACATTTTTTATTAACTCAAAGACTATGTAGAGAACTAACAGACCAAGTAAGTTTACTTTGAATTTAGATAAAGCCTCATCAGTCCTCTTCGCAAGGTCCCCCTAGAAAGATGAGTTCTTCGTGGCTTCCGCGGGAGTTGGCGGCCAATAGACTACATAGGCGCCCTTACTGGTCGAGCCTTCCAAGGCTCCCGTGTGAGCTGGCGACCTAAAATTGGTAGTGCTGCCCCTGAAGGTCGAGTTCCTAGTACCTTCATGTAGGAGTGGGTGACCGGCATACGAAGCTGATGCAGAGCAATCATAGCTCCAAGGCACCAACCGAGTCGGCTCGGCACCTTAAAGGTAGCTCGGCACCTGGTCAGTTCGGCACCTCACTGATAGCTCGGGACCTGGTCAGCTTGGCACGTTGCTGGTAGCTTGACACCTAGTCAGTTATGCACCTCACTGGTAGTTCGGGACCTGGTTAGCTCGGCACCTCACTGGTAGCTCGGCACCTGGTCAGCTCGGCACCTCGCAGGCAGCTCGGCACCTGGTCAGTTCGGCACCTCACAGGTAGCTCAGCACCTGGTCAGCCTAACACCTCACAGGTAGCTCAACACCTTGTCTGCTCGGCACCTCACAGGCAAAGCCTACGAGCCACATTACTGCTTAAGACCATGTCGCCTCTCTGGCACGAACAAAGTAAAAAAAGAGTAGACTACGAGTAACTCCCAAAAGCCTACGGGCAACATTGCTTCTTAAGACCCGATCGCCTCTCCGGCATGGGCAAAGTCAAAAAAGAGTAGACTACAAGTCAGTCCCAAAGCCTACAGGCCACACTATTGCTAAATACCCAGTCGCTTCCTCAGCATGAGCAAAATCAGCAAAAGTGAACTATAAGTTGCCCCCAGAGCCTAAGGGCTACACTACTGAACTGGCGGAGACCTCCTCACCTTACTGGTAGCTCACCACATACAGGCATCTCCCAAAGCCTAAGGAATTGCATCAGCACTTACTAGCTCATCGACTTACGGGCCAAAAGAAATCTACTCTCTTCGCTGAGTTAGTCTCAGCTCAGAAGTGGGGGGCAAATGATGAGGACAGATTTGGCCCTCCAGTGAAATTGCGACACGTGGCACCTCGTGACAACTAGGCAACACCCAAGCAACAACTTATCAAGTTGGTGTCCCACCCGGGCACCGGCCTGGCGTGGCCTAGCACGACCTGCACGTGGCCTACGAGCGCCCTACACGTGGCCTGCGCGCTGCCTGGCGCGGCCTCCGCGACCTGGCTGACATAGATCAGCCTGGCACATGATCCGACCTGGCCGACCTAGCCGCCCATAAGACGCCCACCAATAAAACTCGGCATGCATACCCCACGAGCTCGGTAGCTCACCAAGGAAATTGCCAAAGAACTCGGTAGCTCACCAAAGAGCTCGCCAAGGAGCTAGGCATCTCGGCAGAGCTCGCCACAAGCAGCTCGGCATAGCCCAAGGAGCTCGGCATAGCTCCCCCGGGCAGCTCGCCACTTGTAGGGTAGCTCGGTACAGAAGAATAGTTTGGCGTATCGCAGGAAGATCTCCTAACCTGACAACCTAGCCCAGACACCGACCTGCCAATTGACACAGGCGTCGACCTGACAACCTGGCCCAGGCACCGACCTGGCCGCCAGACACAAGTGCCAGCCTGACAACCTCGAGGAGTTCACCACTGTGCCGCGATTCTGACGGGATGTGACGAGTCTTACTTTTTGAAGGCTTTTCACCCACCTAGCCAGCGAGGACTCTAGTATATAAAGACCTCACCCCCCAAAGGGGAAGGAGGAGGAAAAAAGGATGGTAACCCCTGCTCTCTAGCTCTCTCATTTCTCTCCAAGCTCTCTGTAATCAGAATGCTAACTTAGGCATCGGAGAGTCCCTACCGGGTAAACACCCTAGGTCCTCTAATTTAGTTCTCGCAGGTCCCTCAGCTCCTGCCACCTACAAAGGAGAGGAGATCACCTCATGCAGAGGGCAGTCGGGTTGCGCTGCACCAGTGAGCTCCACCATCCTCTGAGTTGTAGGCTGCCTAGGAGTAGGTCAAATGACGAGTCCAGCAAGCAGCTCTCAACCAGGGAGTTTGCCACCAGGCAGTTCTCCACCAGGGAGTTCGCCACCAAGCAGCTCTCAGCTAGGGAGTTCGCTACCAGGCAGTTCTCCACCAGGGAGTTTGCCGCCAAGTAGCTCTCCACTAGGGAGCTTGCCACCAGGCAGTTCTCCACCAGGGAGTTCGCCACCAAGTAGCTCATCACCAAGGCACTTCACCACTAGGTCAAATGACGAGGTACTTAGCCAAAAAAATGGACACACCACAAAAAATTGGTACGTGACCAGAAACGATTACATCAGTAATTATTAAATTACTGTATTTATTTAAAATACAATAGTTTTTGGAAAATATCATATTTTCAGACATATTGCAATTTCTTGGATAAAACTAATTAAATGTAATTTTCTACTATTTATAGCTTAAATTATAATTATTGTTAATTGTAGTTTAAAAATAGTTGTTGTTAATTGTATTACTATTAATAACTAAAAGCCTCATTTCTTCATTATTATTCAGTATTTTTTGTAATAAAATATAATTAATTTAACTTTTTAATTACTTTTAGTTTTTTAATTAAGCTTTAGGTTTTTCAGAATTTTTGGTGTTTTTTCATTATTATTTGGTAACTTTGCATATGAGTATGTTTCAATAATTCAGTATTTTCAACATTTATTTTTGCATATTAGTCACTACAAAATTAATTTGCATTTGCTTTTAGTAAATAAAATAAATAAATAAATAAATATCATAGCTAATAAAAAATACACCTAATTTTCAACATTTCTCAATAATTTCTGGCTTGACTATTTTTTAATAATTTTTGATATTTTTTAATAATAAAATACTATTAACTGTACTTTTTAATTATTTTTAGTAAATACCCTTATTAATGTAAAATATTGTTAATTTTCAATATTTTTAATTATTTTTAATATTTTAATTATGTTAAGGTTTTTCAGAATTTTTTGGATTTTTAATTAATTATTGGTATTTTTTATTTTTATTTAGTAATTTTGCAATAAAATATTGTTAATAAAACATGTTCTATATTTTAAAATTTCATTAATTTTTATCATTTCTAATGAGTTCATTATGTACAATAAAGATCTCAACTCATAAGTTATTTAATAATTTTATTAAAAGTTTAAAACTATTAATTAATAAAATTGGTTCTGTATTTTAAATTTTCATTAATTCTTATCATTTTTAATAAGTTCATTATGCACAATAAAAGCTCATAAGTTATCTAGTAATATTATTAAAAGTTTAAATCTATCAATTAATATTTGGGTAAATTTTTTAAACTACCCTTATGGTTTAGCTAATTGACTAAGTGCACCCTTACTGTTTGAAAATTGACTGATGCTACCCTTCCTCACCAGAGGTCGTTTCTAATCTAGGTTTCAGATAAAAAGCAAGTAGCTTTTTATCTTAGATCTCCATTGCCATCGTCGATCTCTCTAGTGGCTCCATCCAATTGAATTTAAAGGTAAAACGGTCATTTTACATTTTTTCTGTCATGTCTAATGATCCTAGTAATGTTTAGACAATTGTCAAAAACAGTAAGGGTAGTGTAAGTCAATTTTCAAACAATAAGGATACATTTAGTCAATTAGCTAAACCATAAGGGTAGTTTAAGAAATTTACCCTTAACATTTTTATATTTAAATTTCTTATTTTTATTAGCATTTATTAAGCTTGATTTTTAAGTGGAATTGAAACACATTTTCAATATTTACTAAGTTTTGTTAATATTTATTTTTAGTGAAAGTTGAGTAGATTTTTAAATTAATATTTTTTTTATTGTTTAACCTCAACCTATTATATTAGGGGTAAAAGCATATAAGGGCAACTTTTGGGGTTTAATATCAATAAATGCAATATTTAAAAAAAATCAAAAATAGGTTAACTTTTTAAGAATAATATCAATAAAGGGCAAAAACATTGTTCATCGTCTTTTTCTTGCCATTTGTTCACCCGCACCGCCTGTCACCGCCATTCGCTACCACCCACCGCCTCCTCCGCTTCCGGAAACATTACCGGAGGTGGCGGCGGTGGAGCTGGTGGTCACTCCTCTGCCCAACACTTCCACTTCCGCCCACCTCCGTCTCCTCCTTCGGCAATGTTGTCGGAGCGGGTGGAGATAGAGGTAGTGGTAGAGGAGTGACCACCAGCGGTGGCGGTGGCAGGTGGCGGCGCTGGTGAACAAATGGCAAGAAGAAGATGGTGAATAGTGTTTTTGCTCTTTATTGATATTATGTTTAAAAAGTTAACCTATTTTTGAATTTTTTTAAATATTACTTTTATTGATATTAAACCCCAATAGTTGCCCTTATATGCTATTGTCCCTTTATATTATTACTATTCTCTCTCTTTTAAATGTAATAATAACATGCATTTAAATAAGAGGCCAAAACCCAAATGTCTCCCTCTTATAGTGTGCAGCTTTATTGTTGTAATCAAGATAAGCAATGATTACTATTTTATATTTTAAAAAAAGAAAATAAGAAAAATATAAAATATGGAGAAAATAGATAAATAGCTTCTCTCAAAGGAGAGACATGATGACATGGACAAACCAATTTTAATATATATATATATATATATATATATATATATATATATAGAAAGAGAGAGAGAGAGAGAGAGAAAAAGATTAAATAAAATTGAATCAAACCTTAAATTTATATTTATTAGAAAGAAAATTTTATCATTTCATTTGAATATTGAATCCAGACAAAAATTTACATGAATCTATTACAACAACCAAGATGGCTTTAGAAAACTAATCAAATCATAAATCTTTAAGAAAATGGTAATTAGGGAGTCAAAAAATTTTAAATAGTTAAATGAAAATATTTTTTTTAAGTTAATTAATGGAACCCTAATGAATGGAGTATTTGTTGTGAAGTGAAAGTTTAAGGGGGTCTATGTCGCAAATAAAAGTTCAAGGGGGTAATTGTCCCTAGCCCCACAGTAGAGGGGGTCTTTGTAATTTATCCAAAATAAAAAGTGATTCATTAATAATATCAAATCAAATGTCAAGTGTCAAATTCGAATAAAATATTATAATTTATTAATGACTTGAATTAAAAATTATTAAAATATTATAATTGATTAACAAATTGAATTAAAAATGATTGATAATATTTTAATAAAATGGTTTGAAAATAACTTTTATGAAACTCCACTTATTTTAGTAGAATTTCAACATTTAAGATTTTAAGACAATTTTACTAGTAGAATGATTTAAATTGAAGTAATATGAAAGGGGCGGCAAAAAATGAAATCAGTGGGAAAAGGTGCGCAAGCAAAAGGCAATTGGGTATTGGGTGTATCAAGGGGAAAAATGTAGCCTGGCTTGGTGAATGGCTATAGTGGCTTTTTCTAGTGATTGGCGAATCCAATGTTTAGTGGGTTTTGGTGGAGACCGGATTTCCTACACTCGTTTGATGTGTTGAGGTGCATTTCTAATGAGATTGGAAAACGTTGTAGTTCGCACGGATGCCCCGGCTCACTTGTGCAACAAAACTAAACGGTGCGCTTCCCATTCTTGCAGGAGTCGAGAAGACTGAATTAGTCCGCCATGCTATGTTTTTTTCATTGTCATTCAAATCTGTAAAATGCCACGACTTGTACCCCTGTTCAAGATTGACTGAAGCAAAGCTGAAATATCCTAGCATTGAACTGAATCAAATGCACCATTGTCGAAAGTTGACTTCATAAAAAGCTCAAACCCTTAAATTAACTAAGCTCATGGTTGACGATTTCAGCTATGGTGAAGAAGTCAGAGGACCCCGATTCCCCCAAACCAGGATTTTATTTGAAGTTCGATATATTAGAGAAGTATACGTTGAATTGAAGGATTTAGAGATGTTTCTCATCTCTGAACTGGTGACAAACCCATAAGGCTATGTTTGGAAAGAGTGTAAATACAAATTTGTAGAGTACAAAACTTGTATTTTGTATTATTTTATATGCATTTGCACTATATATATTTGTATTTGTATTCCTTTCAAATTGAGCCTAATGTCATCATGGATTCCTTCTCTAAGTTTTGAAGTCTATGTTTCGTAAATCCCATGTGTAGAGACTCCAAAATCCATATATTATTCACTTTTATTTTAGGGAAAATTCCCTATAGGTGTCCTGTACTTTGGCTCGACTGCCAATTTAGTCCCAAACTTTAAAATGCAACAATCTAGTATATAAACTTTACCTAATGTTAATGGACCGTCAGTTATGTATATCATGTGCCATTTTAGACATTTGAAAATGTCAAAATTACCCTTAAAAATAAAACATGTCGTTCATATTCTTCCTCAAGAAAATGCGTTCCACATCTTCTCCATTCGAAATTCAAACCAGTTTCTTCATAAAAAAAAAAAGTATTTCGCATCTTTTATTCTCACTCTCATTAGAGTACCAAAACGTTTGACGCTCTACACCACGAACGCGGGAGCCTTTCTCCTCTCGTCCGCTCCCGACCTCTCATACTTGCAAACTCGCAAGAAATCCAGTGTTCGTACGACATCTCGGAAGACTGCTTGCTCTCATTTGAAAATTGAATCCCACGCTCGATTTATTTCTCTCAAGCATCACCATGGCTTTCATGTTTACTGGAGAAACTCCCGTGCATTGGAAGGATCTAGTCAGAAAGACATTGGTATAATCTTGGCTGATGTCAAATCGGAGCCCTACGACGTTGCCGACTAGGCGCCGGAGTCGGTTAAGTTTCCGGATGGTTTCAGCCAGGTTGTTATAGCTGAGGACAGTTTAGTGTCTTTAGACGAGGGGCTTCCTTGGTGGGAGTAGTTTCCCAAGTGTTGGGACATCGTAATTCTATGTTTCTTAAGCAACGGAAAAAATTTCATTAACTAAGAAGATCACCAAACCGCTCAAAACAAAAGCAGCTGGCCTGTAAGTCTAACTACAACAGCTTCCTTCATTGAAGCCCACAAGAAAAAAAAAAAAAAAAATAGAAAGCTTTTATAAATTACAGCCAGACCTGGGCATCCCCAATCCAAACCAACTCTCCCTACCCATTTATTGCCAATTCACCTACTTGTACGTGTCAGGGTAGGATTGGAAGCTCCACTCTGTTAATGGAAAAGAAACTAACTCGCCCAGGATCTACATGAGAGAATTTTAAGGGAATGCCATTGCACTTCCTCTCTAGTTCTTCGATCTCATTTCTTGATGGTGGATGAGCCCTAGTTACATAGAGCATAAAACTTGGATCACTAGGAGATGATTTTCTGAACTTGTTGTTAGGAAGGTAAACTTAAAATCCGGTCTCAAATCACTAATCTGCAAATTTTTAAGTTGGTTGATGAAGGAAAACCTGTTCACCAATTCAGTGTCTGAAACTGCACTGGTTTTTTTTGTTCCTTGAAGAGCAGAGTTACAACCATTATTACTCTTCATGGTCCAAGGGACACATACCGACCAACAATGTACCCAAGGGATTTTAGGTGTCTGTAAACCTCAAAAATCTCCCAACAGCACCCACTCTTTCCTTCTGCAACCTTCTCATATAGATCTTTCAGGAAAAGTGTTGTATCATCAACATCCAACATATGCAGTGCCAATATTTCAACCAAAAACAAGGTTTCTTCAATTGTATAGTAGAGCTTTCCTCTTCGAACTATTCCTGTTGTTATCCACATTTTGCCTTTCTTTTCAATAACCTCAGCCATTCCCATCTCTGCATTCCAATGAGCCTTAGATGTATCTTTCTTGAATTGCAATTTGGGGATAGAACCAGATGTATATTGAAGTTCTTCATCATTCAACTCTTTTGATGTAACTTCCAGATCAGACATTCAGATTAACTTGCTAGATCTTCAATCTCCATTATGCCAGTTATTGGTCGTATTTGCTTTGTTCCGAGGATTGATAACCACCGGTGTGAGTTGCAAAGGGTTCTTCGATTAGAGTTTTTGCCGCCGTTCCACAATCATGGATACTGGTATGTGGCGAGTGGCCAGTGGGGTGTTTCGGGTTAGGACTCGGAGGAGAGAGTGGGGAGCGTTCTTCCATTTTTTTTGTTCTGAGAGGTTAAGTTATATATTTAATTATTCAAGATATCACAGGTTGATCACCGGTGCATTCAAACTCTAGTTTTGCTAAGCTCTTCAGCTTGTTTAATTGGAAAGGTGAAGTTGTGAAGAAAGAGAAGGAGGATGACTAGATGGTTGTGTCTATATCTAACGGGAAACTTCTTTCCAAGATTGTAATTGTATTAATCCACCGCTCCATGACAACAAATAAAACTGCAGAGATCCGTCAATCTATATTGTAGTCTAATCTAAAATCATCACGGCAACAGGAGTAGTCTTCTCTAGCAACGGCACTGGATTCTTTGATTTCAACTTTTCTGGCGTCGTGTTCGAACGTCAAGTTCAACTTTTCCGGCAGAGCATTCGCTTGACATCACTAGCGTGAGGGAGCTGGTTTTCGGAATCTCTGTAACTGCAAGTGTGAACAGTGGTTCCCACTTGCATTGGTCGAAATAGCTTATGGGGTCATTTATGTAATTTCAATCGGGAGTTCATGCATTATTCTAAATAGCTTAGGGGTATTTAGGTCTTTTTGTCTTCTAACTCACTGTGAATTAACGTTGAGTACTAAATTGTAAGAAAATAAAAGTTCAAGTACTAGATTGTTGCATTTTAAAGTTCGGGTACTAAATTGTCACTTGAGCCAAAGTACAGGGTACCTATCAGGAATTTTCCCTTTATTTTATAATCTTGAGTTTGAAATATTAAAAAATGAAATAATGATGTGTATCTTGCACGCTTCTATTCGACGCCCTCAATGAATCGTCCATCTATCTAGAAAACCAATAGTTAGTGATGAGTCTGGCAAGCTTCGTTGGCAATACTTGCATGGCTATCCATATTGTAAGCGAAGGCCTCCACCTCAATAGTAGCCTTCCTTTCAACATCACCAACACAACAACAATGTGAGCGTCAAAAAACGGCTTACTTGAATTGGAAATGGAGTTGCCACCCATCAGATTAGGAAATGTTGGTGATGGAACCTCCGGGAATCGCATCAAAATTCATTTTAGTTCAACAGTGACTCCAGAGCCCAAGGCACTACTTAAACCAGTTCGGGTAAGACTCGGATGGGAAGGGAATGTGTCAAGCACCCCTCTCTCAGGTCTAATATGTGGGGCCCACATGGTGATCCCAAACAAGCATGAGCATAAGAAAACAACTAATAAGGCAAAAGAATAAGAAAGCAAATCACAAGAACAAGCCAAGAAAAAAATCCTTATTTTTATTTATCTAATTTTTTTATTATTTTTTTAAATATGTTTACATTTATTAACCTTTGTTAAATTATGTTTTTTTATTTTTCTTATTTAATTTTTCCCTTATTTCTTTTTTATTTTGTTTATTATTTGTTATTACTATTTTATTATTATTATTTTTTGTTTTCATCAAGTATTTATTGTTTTTAGTTATGATCTCATGAAACCTTATTTGTATGTATTTTATGGGACTGTTTTTTTTTTTCCTTTTCTTATTTTCTATTTTTTTAATCTTTTGTATTTTTATTTTTCATTTTTTCATTTTTTCTTTCCTTTCTATTTTTTTATTTTTTATTTTTTTATTATTATTTTTTTAATTTTAGTTACTATTCCCCCTCTTAGTAGCCTATTCCCTTTTTCATAATTTTAGTTACTAGTCATTTAGAACAAACCTATAAGATAATGGCAACACCTGAAGCAAAACTATGATGGGATTGAGTGAGAATACAGAGCTTACCGAAGCCAGTTTGGTGGAACCTCATCATCGGCTCTGTCGGCTTTCCCCCTCCTTACAGAAGCTTAATGGGTGTGGTTTGATCAGTTCAAATGTGTTAAGATCAAGGGAATGTAGGTTGTGGGTGTTTTAAGATAACAAAAGGAGTCGATATGGAATCTTTGTTTGAGAGGTCTTGAGTCTGATGGTGGTGTTTGATATGAGGGTAAAAGTGTAGATAGGGGTTCATCAGGGGCCATCGAATTGGTATCGGATGTGTTTAACAGTGGATTTAGAGGCTTTCGGGCTAAAAGTTGGGGTTTCTAGGTTTTTGGATATTTTGGAGAAATCGGGAGGGTCTGATCGGGTGTTTGGGGTAAATTGGAGCAGTGGACCGAGCAAAAATCTAGTGTTGACTGATAACTCTATAGTTTAATGCCTTAAGGGCATCACTTCAAGGGTATTTTAAGCCTTAGAATAGTCAAAATGTCTCATTTTCCCAGTTAAATTCAATATTGTGACCTTTGAGGATCTTTGTGCAAATCTTGGGGAAAAGTAGAAAAGTTTCAAGGCTGAAATGCAATTTTCGGGAAGCAGGTGTGAATTCCAGCAGAGATGGGGTATTTTTGTGAAAAATTGAGTACAAGAGGGTGCCTCCTATCTGCTAAACCCATAATGGTGCCCCTCCTACTATATTAGCATACTCCCATCTCCCTAACAATCCGTAGCTACACCTAATTGCTAAATCCTTACCTTCCATCCCTTCTTAACATCTAATCTCCACCCTCCATTCTAGGGCACCCTATTTTGGGTGCATTCTAACACTAGGGCACCACCTAACTACTAATCCTCATCATTCGGCATTTAGCCACTAGATCTCAGCCCTCTATTTCACTCTCTATCTCGGCCATTCAACCTAGGATGCCACTAAATCTCCGCCATCCAATTATGGGTGCCAAAATCTCAGCCCTACATAATATTGGGCACCCTCTCCTTCTCTTCTCAGCCTTAGGATCACCTTAGAACAATCCTATACCTCCATTCTAAACCCTAGGGCACCCATATTTCTGCTAAAACCCAATTGTCGCCCCCCTCTTTCTCTCTAATTCTTGTTTTATCCACCCTTCTCTATAAAAAGGACCCAAGAGGTCCTATGAAGGAGTTGGATTCTGCCCCCAGGTAAAACAAAAGGCTATTTTTAAGAAATACAAGGGTAGAGGAAAAGGAGAACGCCCAAGCAAGAGGAGGGGTTCCTGCTTGCATTTTGCCAAGCCACTACTGCCACCTCTGGATTCGGATCCCAACCAAATTTCCATTAGTTTCAGATTTACTTTCCGCTCTTTAGTTCCCAATCCTTATTTTTATTTCTGCAATTTACATTTATCTAGTTTAATTTTTGTCTTCCTTTCTACAGATCTGAAATTCGGCCAGGTAAGACAGAAGGCCTAGCTCAAAGAGTTCGAGGGTCAAATGATTGATCTGGAGACTGCTACCTATGACCGAGTTGCAAATTTTCTATTTAGTTTTTTTATTTAATTATTTCTGTCATTTATTTATCTTTTTGCAAGTTTCACATTAAGCATTGTTAGAGTTTTATTTTAATGGATTCCAGATTAATTAATTAAATTTTGTGTTTCTACAATCTCCAACCGTGTTATTTTTGTCTCAATTGAAGTATGCAACGATTTTTCCCTCGCTTCCCAGTGGATGCGACCTTTATCACCACTAGCTAATTGTGTTTCATAGTTGTTTTGAGAATTGGTAAACTTATAAATATTGAAACAGGTGTTGTGGAGTGGTTAACAACACGCTTTCGGAGACACCAAGTTTTTTATTTGCTTTGTCCAGATCTGTTTCATTATTTTTTTTATTTTCGTTTGATTATTTGATTTGTAGTTTCATTTTAATTCTTATTTCTCTTTGATTTTGCATGACGTAATAGCAAAAGGTGGGTTAGCATTGCCAGACTGCAGAAGAAAAAGAGAAGAGAAGAGAAATTGGATTGCATTTCAGGTGTAGTCGTCCCATTTTATTTTTGTTTATATTTTTGAATTCTTTTTTTTCTTAGTAAAATAGTGATTTTCGAATTTTTAGTTAATTTTTTTTATATAGATCCGATTTATATTATTATTTTTCTTCCATTTTGTTCTTAGATCTATTTTTTTCTTTTAATTTATTGAGCGGATTTCTGTTTAGGATTATTGGGTTCTATTTTTTTTTTTCATATTAGAAACTCACTTCATTTATTTTATTTTATTCTCTTTTATTGCCACATATTCTTTTTTTTTTTCTGTCTAATCCCTTAAGTAGTGATTTTTCTTGTTAGAATTTATTTTTGTAGTTGTTAATAATTTTTAGCATAATTAATTCTTTTATTTTCTGTTTGCTATAATTTTTTGTTGCTTTATTTAATTTCCCTTTAATTAGTTAAGTAATTGAATAAAGGTTTTGGCGTAATGGGTATGCCTAAGTCATCTTGTTGGTTTGTGATGCAAGACTAGCTCGGTTAGACTAGGAGGGTGTTTGGTTCCATGGGCATTTATTCAATAAACACTGCCACATAGGCGCCATTTCAGTAGTTCCTCTCTCATTATTTTTCATATGCATCGAGAATGACAAAAGTGGACTTCTGTTTTTGTGCACGCCTACCGTTTGGGAAAGTTATTATTTAAAGCTTCCACAAACAATTAGGGGTTTTTTCACTGTTACGCTGATGCGGTGCCTAGTGGCACCTATTTGTCATAAACGGTTGTAATTATTACCTTTTTCAGTTTTACCAGTAAATAAAGTACAAACATTGATTGAAAAAAAAATGTAAAATGTACCAAACTAGTACTAGACGGGTTCTCAGCAAGAGTCCACCGCCATGAAAATGCATCTGTTGCAATTAGCTAATGATGCATGCCAAAACTTACACCTTTGTTTCATCTTATTGGGGATTGTGGTGATGAACGATGTTTTATCTTGAATGGTAGTTTTGTCATTTTTAAAAGTATTAAGCTGCATGTGATGTCACATGATACACAATGCTGACAACTAGTTAATGGTAGGTACTAACTTGGCACGTTTTGAAGTTCGGAGACCAAAGTGAAACTAGGCCTAAAGTACAAGGTACCAATCTACAATTTTCCCTATTATTTATTGCAATAAATCACTTGCAATTTCATTGATATCTATAATTAGCTGAACATGTGCTTTGGCTTCTCATAATCTGCCAAACCTTAACCGTTTCTCTTATTCTTTTTTTTTTGTAAGAAACTATAGCTTTATCTTTATTAATGAATGTGTTTATTTTATTTAAGAATAGTTGTATTAATGGTTTTTCTCTTGTTCTTTTTTTTTTGTAAGAAACTATAGCTTTATCTTTATTAATGAATATGTTTATTTTCTTAAAAAAAATAGTCATATTAATGATAAACTAGCGCGTAAGGCCCTGCTACACAAGGGGAGCATTCTATGAAAAATCACAACGAGAATAAGTAATCTTCCAAGAATAGGTAGTAGCTTGTGTGCATAAATAGTTAAGGTTGTTTTGATGAAAAATAAGAACTAGGGGTGGCAATTTTCCCCATCCCCGATGGGGACCCAAATTCTTCGACCCCATAGGGTCGAGGATGGGGATTGTTTTGGTGGGGCAAGGATGGGTTCGGGGATGGGGATTGAGGTCCCTGCCCCACCCTGACCCCGATTATATATATATATTAAATGTTATTTATATTTGATATATATTATTATATTATTTATATTATATATATATATATATATATATATATCAAAACATATTTAAAACATTATTTATAATTTAAATTTTTTATTTATTTTAAATAAATTTATTTTTCAAAAAAACACTATTATCTAAAAAAAATTGGGGATTCGGGTCCCCACAGGAAACCCATCCCATCGGGGATTAGGGATGGAGGATGGGGAATACGATCCCCGCCCCAAACCCGCCCAGTTGTCATTCCTAAGGTTGAGTTTGGAAGGAGTACAAATGCAAAATCTTTTCACCTTTCCAAACACAAACACATATGAGTGAATGAAGATTTGATGCTCACATAATTATTCTCAAACCATCTTCACGGCCTCTTGAGATGCATTGGAAACATCTCTATGCATGTGTGCTTTTATTCATGGGGAGATATTCTACACAACTACAATGCATTATCTGATGAACCACCAGGTTAGCACTCATGCTAGCCCACCTAAACACAAAAAAAAAAATTGAAAGTAGATTTGATGGTGTTAGAGTCGGCTATAGAAGGGTAGTATAGACCTTTTATATTAAGTTATATAGCTGATGTGGCTCTCACTTAAGTGAGAGCATAAGAGTAATTCTTATTTATTTGGAAAAGTATAAATAAAGACTGGCCAACTAGAGAAGATGAGTTTTTTCTCTAGTTTGACCGGAACTCATCTTCTTCTTCTTCTTCTTCTTCTTCTTCTTATCTGAAATCGTACAGACACTATATCTGAATTTTATCATGGCATCAAAGCCATGATAATTAGTTCAAATCAGTCTCCTTTTCTCTCTATTCTGTGCATTCTCTCTTAGGGCTTTGTAGAATTCTCACTACTAGCTAGGAGTTTCTCAAAAAGGAAAAAAAAAGGATTGGTCATTTTCTCCTTTTGGGGGTTTTCATGCCTCCAATGAGTGTCGTTGTTGTGGTTTTGTGTGGTTGGTAGAAAACTCTCTACTCGATAGTTCTAACAGGGCTGGTTTCATGATGGTGGCAGTGCAGATTTGGTGAAACAAGTACATGATCTCTGAATCAAATTGTGTTGTGTAGTAGAATTTTTTTTTTATATGTTGCAGAACTAAATGTCCTATTTGTGAGATGTATTGTGAGGGTTTATGGTGCTGACATTGGACGACAGCAGTGGTGTTGTTGCTAACAATGGTGAAGAATTGTGAGTGTTGTTGTTGAAACCTATGATAGTAGGAACCCTAGTAGTATTCAGTTGTTAGTGTATAGTGTGGTGACTAATTAGTGTAGTAGAGTGACAACCTAGTGGTAGAATTTCTCCCTTTTTCCTTGTGCAGTCATGGGAGACAGCAATGAATGCAAATCAAGTGTGATGGTCCCTTTTGATTATTTGAATGTGCAGATGACTTCTATAAAACTGAATGGTGAGAATTATGTGCCTTGGGTTAAATCTATTGAAGTTTTTCTGAAAGCAAAAAGAAAGTGAAGCATGTGAGGGAAGATAAACCCCCAATTGATTCTCAGGGATATGATGAGTGGGAGCAAGAGGATGCTCAAATTATGACATGGCTATGGAATAGTATGGAATTCAAAATCAGTGTGAACATCATGTTTTTAAATGCAACCAAGGAGGTCTGGGATCATGCAAGGAAGCTTTGTTTTGGACAAGATAACTCTACTAGGGTTTACCAATTGTATCAAGAGTATTTCAATTTGCAACAGGGGGATCAGAGTCTTGAGGACTATTATGCAAGTATGAGAAATCTACAAAATGAGTTGAATGTGTATCACCCTCATACTCCTGATGTCAAAATTCAGCAACAATAGAAAGAGCAGTTGGATGTGACCAGATTTTTAGTAGGGTTGAAGTCTGAATGTGAACCGATAAGGGCACAAATACTAGGTGGGTTTGCTCTTCCCTCTCTTGAGGAAGTGTTTGCTCGTCTTCGGAGGATCTCAGTTGAACCCACGGAGAATTCCATTATATTAGATAGGTCTGCATTTGCAATTACGAGAAGGGGAGGCTGTGGTGGTAGAGGGGGTCAACCTGGTCGTGGTAGTGATGGTGGACTCATGTATGGTCGTGGTGGTGGTCGTGTTGGAGGTCAAGACTCACGGGGAGCCCGTGGTAGAGGACGTGGTAATACTCAGAGGAGGTGTACACATTGTGGTATGGAGGGACAAACTATCAACTTTTGTTATGATTTCTATGGCCCACCTTCAACGTGGGCAAATCATGCAACCATAAATGGTGGTGGTTCGAGACAAGAATCTCAACATACTGATCAGATACCCTCCACATCTACAGATGCCTCCAAAAAGGAGATGTTGAGTGTTCTACTAGATGAGTATGAGCGATTCATTAAGGGTACATCTCAATAGAATACAGCTACCCTTGCACACTCAGGTACTGCTTGTCTGGCATCCAAACTTTCCCATTGGATTATAGATTATGGAGTTTCTGATCATATGACTGGGACTCCAGGTGTGTTTTCATTACATCATCCACATCACAACCTGTTACTCTTGCCAATGACTCTACATCTGCCATATGTGATGTTGGTAATGTTGACACAGACCCATTATCCCTATCCTCAGTTTTACATGTTCCCAAGTTTCCCTTTAACCTAATGTCTATTAGTAAATTGACCAAGTCTCTTAATTACTTTATAACGTTTTACCCTTCCTCTTGTTTGCTTTAGGATCTCAAGACAGGGATGAAGATTGGTTGAGTGCATGAAGCTAGTGAATTGTATTATCTTGATGGAAGTGGTTCAACAACAGCCCTTCAGACATCTCTTTCTCCTCATTAGTGGCATTGAAGTCTTGGTCTTCAGTCTCATGTACCTACACCCCTCAACAAAATGGGGTGGCTGAGAAAAGAATCGTCACCTTTTGAAAATTGCTTGGTCCCTTTTACATTATATGAATGTTCCGAAACCCTTTTGGAGTGATGTTGTACATACATCCTATTTCCTTATTGACCACATGCCCATGTCTATCCTTGAAGGTCAGTCTCCATTCTCTGTTTTGTTTCCCATGTTGTCTCATTTTCCACTTACTCCCATAGTTTTTGGATGTGTGTATTTTGTTCATAATCTTGGGCCTGGAATGGACAAGTTAGATGCTAGATCCACTAAGTGTATCTTCCTTGGATATTTCAGGACTCAAAAAGGGTATAAGTGTTATAATCCTAGTTCTCGGCGTTCTTTTGTGTGTCTTAATGTTACATTCTTTGAGTATATTTCTTTTTTCATCGGGGCGGATGTTTCTTCTCTTATGTTGCTATCATCTCCTCTTCCAGTTTCAATTGAGGACCCTGTTCCCCTAGCTCTAGTTGTGACCAAGTCTTTTCCTCTAGTGCAACTACCAGTGGAACGACCACCCATTTGGTAAGTGTATACACATCGTCAGGCACCAGCTCCTCCTCCAGCTTCATCACTGTTGATAGATCCGACAGTTGTTACCACCCCAACCCCACCCCCCATTTTCTGACCTTGATCTCCCTATTGCTTTGCAGAAAGGTAAATGCAGTTGCACTCTTCACCCCATTTCCAATTATGTTTCTGTATCTCACCTTTCGGCTTCCCATCACCAATTTGTTTCTATGTTATCCTCTGTCTCTATTCCCAAGGATGTCCAAGAAGCTCTCACTTCTCTAGGGTGACACCAAGCAATAGAAGAAAAACTCTCGGCCCTGACTCGCACTCATACATGGAACCTCACCACTCTTTTACCTGGTAAGCATGTTGTAGACTGTAAGTGGGTGTACACGATTAAATACTTACTTGATGGGGGTGTTGAATGGTTGAAAGCTCAGTTAGTTGCTAAAGGTTATTCACCGCTATATGGTATCGATTACACAAACACATTCTCTCCACTTGCCAAAATGAGTCAGTTCGTGTTCTGATTTCTCTTGTTGTTATGTTTAATTGGTCATTGTTTCGTCTTGATATTAAGAATGCTTTTTTACATGGTGATCTCTTTGAGGAAGTGTACATGGAGCAACCACCAGGGTTTGCTGCTCAGGGGGAGGGTGACAAGGTATGTAAACTTAAGAAGGCTATTTATGGACTTAAACAATCTCCCTGTGCATGGTTTGGGAGATTTAGTGAAGTGGTGAAGGAATTTGGAATGAAACAGTGTCAGGATGACCATTCCATATTCAGTTATGAATCCAATGCTGGGAAGATCCTATTGGTGGTATATGTAGATGATATTGTTATCACAGGCAGTGACAGACTAGGGATTGATAGGTTGAAGATTTACTTGCATGATCACTTCCAGACAAAGGATCTTGGCAAATTAAGATACTTCCTAGGGAAAGATGTAGCGAGGTCCAAGAATGGAATAAATCTGTGTCGGAGGAAATATGTCCTTGATCTTCTAGAAGAAATAGGGTTGTTAGGTGCTAGACCAGCTAAAACACCCATGGAACCGAATGTTAAGTTGAGTAGTGATGCAAATGAGGAGTTTGAGGATTCAGGAAGGTACAAAAGGTTGGTGGGTAAGCTAAATTACCTAACCATCACTTGACTTGATATCTCATTTGCAAGCAGTGTATGTAGAATCCTTAAATTCCACATTAGGAGGTGGTCCTAAGGATTGTGTAGTATTTGTAGGGAACTCCAGGTCGTGGTTTGTTATATAAGAGTGGAGGAAATCTTTAAAGGTATACACGGATGCTGGTTGGGCCAGTTCCATATCTGATAAAAGGTCCACTACAGAATATTGCACTTTTCTTGGTGGGAACTTAGTGACATGGAAAAGTAAGAAGCAGACAGTGGTAGTAAGAAGCAGTGCAGAGGCTGAATATAGAGCCATGGCACACAAAGCATGTGAACTAGTGTGGTTGAAGCATCTCCTAGAGGAGATGGGATACTCGATTGACACTCCTATGAAACTATATTGTGATAATCAAACTGTAGTTCAATATATGTGAACATAGGAAATCAATGGACTACATATGTAACAAAGTAGGACTATATGACATATACTCACCAACTTGAGGGGGAGCGTTAGAGTCGACTATAGAAAGGTAGTATAGACCTTTTATATTAAGTTATATGTTAATTGTTTAGCTATGTGACTCTCACTTAAGTGAGGGAATAAGAGTAATTCTTATTTATTTAGAAAAGTATAAATAAAGATTAGCCAACTAGAGAAGATGAGTTTTCTCTCTAGTTCGATTGGAACTATTCTTCTTCTCCTTCTTATCAGAAATCATACAGACACTATATCTGAATTTTATCAAATGGCATTAATAAACTCTTAAAAATCTAATTTACAATCAACAACGAGACACCACAACTTATAGCTTTGGCTACATTTCTTCTTTTTCTTTTTTTTTTTAAGGGAAAATTCCCGATAAGTACCCTGTACTTTATTACGAGTGCCAATTTAGTACCCAAACTTTAAAATGTGATAATCTAGTACCCCAACTTTTGAAATGCGACAATCGAGTACCTACCATTAATGGACCGTCAGTTATGTATATCACGTGACCTCATGTGCGATTTAAGAATTTTGAAAATGTCAAAATTACCCTTGGAAATAAAATACATTGTTCATCATCTTCTTTCTCAAGAAACTGAAATAGAGTCCAAAGGGCTCGCCGTTGGCCACCACCATGGCCAGTGGAAGGGCTGGTGTTCTCAATTTGCCATCGTAACCGCCACCATGGCCCATGCTTGACGCTCAGGCCATTTTGTGCATGGATTTGTGTGGTTGTTGAGGAAATATTGGCATTCATCGGCGAAGGTTGCCTACCGTAACCACAATCGGTGAAGGAAATACTAGCACTGTAACCATGCGCAAACACTATTTCCCAAAGGACGATAGATTGTGGTGTTTGCTAAATGGGTGGATGAATGCCAATATTTCCTTCACCAGTGAGTGGCCAAAGCAATATTCCCTCAACATCCTCAATGAAGGTTGCCCACCATAACCGCCACCATGTTAGGGTGGCCATTCATCCACCCATTTTGCACATGGATAACAAGCACTCAGTCCACTCCTTGGCTCTCACTTTCAGGCCTTTTTGCGCTTAGATTCCACCCCCAAGGCAATGGTTATGTGGTTGCAGTTTGGTTGGTTGGTAAACTGGCAAATACAGTAGTGTGGACAGCCAACATAGATGATCCACCAGTCTCCCCAAATGCTTCTTTGCAGTTAACAACAAATGTTGAGCTGCTTCTTCTAACTAGGCAAGGTAAAGAGAGACACATTTCTAATGTATCGGACTCTATTTCCTTTGCAGCCATGCTCGACTCTAGAAATTTTGTGCTCTATGCCAACTTCACTATCCTCTGGGAAAGTTTTAGGTTTCCGACATTGGGAGGACAATATCTTTCCAATGGTGAGTCACTTGTTGTCTAGTGTTTCAGACACAGATTACTCGACTGGAATGTTTCATCTTGAGATGTAGAACGATGGGAACCTTGTTCTTAAACCTAAAGACAACGACAATCCTTATTGGGCTTCCAGAACCAACGGAGAACAAGGTTCTAACAGCTCGTTCTATCCATCGGAAACTATTAGGATCACCTATTAACAAAAGGTTGATAAAGAAAATTAGATGACACTTAAAGGGTATTTATGTTTTTTCCCATGGCACTTAACAGTGAGTTAACGTCAAGTACTAAATCATCGCAAAATGAAAGCTCGAGGTACTAGATTATCACATTTTAAAGTTTCGGACTAAATAGACACTCGGCCTAAAGTACAGGGTACCTATCGAGATTTTTTCCTTTTTTTATTACTATTGTCATAATCCAACACATGAACTATAACCAATGCCTTTATTTGGTTTAAGATTATTTACTTTTGTGGGTTTTTAATATGATACTACTCTTTAAAACATTAAAGTTGCATTTGTTTGTAGTGTAAAAGCCAATTTGGTGAAGTTTTACACTCTAGCCCACTATTTGCATTCGTTTGGATGAAACGTAAAACAACAATGATAATTGATGTAAATGAGTGTCAGTACCCGATTTATGCTTGGTCCCTTCTTTGACCCATCTCCTACACTCCAGACATCCGATCGGACCACATCAATCTCTTAAAAACATGCCAAAACCATAAGAAAACAAATTTTAGCCCCAAATGCCCATAAACTCACCATTAAATCTTCATGATTCCCTTTTGATGATCTTGATTGTGCCACATCACCATACTCGGTCCCCGATCAAAGTTCATAACGTGAAACAAAATTCTTAAACAACCAATCACACAAAATTTCAGCCCTAAATTCCTTGATTTAGCCAATTGTCCATTAGAGGTTCCATTTCGATGTGTTTGATACTGCGACGCTTCTCAAGCCTAAACCCTATAATTTGTATACATACACGAAAAAATCTTTAGTGTTTTTTATAATTTTCAATTTTTTTATAATTTATGTTTTTTACATTTTTCTATTTTCTACAATCTATAAAATTTCCTATATTTTTTGTTATTTATTTGCAATTTTTGGTGTTTTATACAATTTTATTTTCTGATTTTGTTTTTAAATTTCTATAGTTTTATAATTTGAAAACAATTTTTTATTATGTTTGCATTTTCTGTAATTTTTATATTTTTTTTGTAATTTCTATGTTTTATGCATTTTATATTTGAAAATATTTTTTGAACTTTTCCTTTTTTTATGTCTAAATATTAAAATGGTAATATATTAATACCCGTTAATTTATTTTGTATATATTTTATATTTTTCTATGAAGGTTAAAATGGTAATATAATAACACCCGTTAGTCTTAAAGTCAAATTAGTGACAATGTGAGTTTTAGACATTTTGAGAAGTTGTAGTAAGTTTAAGAGAAATGCTAAAAACTCATGGTGAGTTTTAGACAATTTCCTATTATTTATTAGTTGTTGATGAATGTTTGTCATTTATGTGGAATTAGGGCCTAATTGAACGGAAAACCGAACTAAACCGAACCGAATTCGATTAAGATCATTTCGGTTCTAAACTCTAGTTTAATTCGGTTCGATTAGAAAAATGGTCAAACCGAATAGTCAGTTACGTCTTCGGATCTAAACAAACCGAACCGAACTGATCGATTTTACACCCCTATGGACGACCGTTTCGGCAGACAACTGAAACGACAAACAGTTTCCTCTTTGACCAGAAATGGCAATACCTCTCGCACAGTATGGCAGCAGACCTCCCTCCTCTCCTCTCTCTAATTTTCTCCCTCTTTGGTTCTCCCTCTCTCCTTTCTTTTTTTCTTCGAACTCACGACACCACCGTTGTAACTCAACCCAACAGTGGGATCACTCCGAACCCTCCCCTCTCTCATTCTTCTCTTCAGTATTTCTCTCCTCTCTCATCCAACCCTATCATTCTCATATCTTCCCTCCTCCCCCACAAAATCCACCCAAAATGGCACCATTCCTTTTTCCATTTCTTTATTCGATGCAGCGGCGAGAACAAAAAGCTCCTAGCGACATCTCTCTCCCATCCTCACTCGATTCCAGTGGATATCTCACTATATATATATATATATATATATATATATATTTTTTTTTTTTTTTTTTTTTTTTTTTTTTTTCAATTTATCTCTCTTTTCTCACTACTTCTCTTCCCTTCTTCAACATCTTTGGGTTTTCCCTCAAGTACATGCAAAATCCCATATTCTTAATTATTGTTCTCTGGACCTATTGTAATAATCGTCGCCTGAAAGCATATATTTCTAAGATTCCAACGAGAATCATATCAAAAAGTCGATCATCCCTCATTCGGGCGCGAAATCCTCCCCCTATATTGTAGCATCTACTTCAGATCAGAACCGTCTGGAGCTTGCCCCATTAATCTATCATCCTCATGCCCATGGATTCTTTTCTTCTGTGCTTTGTATTGAAAAAAAGTTAAAAAAATAAAGGATGAGAGAGATGAGATGAGAGAGACGGATTCGTACCGTGTATCTATTGGAACGGTCATCAGCGCTAGAGATGAGAGAATATGCAGGAACGGGGGAGGGAGAATGCATGTGGGAAGACACTTGGCAGGCTTCCATTATGTGTAACGTTTTTTGGGCACCAGGTTGTGGGGCGCATATTTGAACTTTGGTTGGAGCCTATGTAGGCCTATGTGGCACCAGGTTGTGTCAGATCCTGTAACTCGCACTGACCTGTGGGCCGTACTGTACCCACTTTATACCTTTACTCAAGTCTCAATACGATACGTTACTTCATAAGTCATGCCTTTGGCACTGTTACCGTTAAACGATGTGCGAAAGACTAGCCCTTTTGAGACAGCTGTCCAAGTGTTTAACGTATACAACTACATATTAGACTCGAATTATCACAGTTCTAATCTTTACAATCTATTTGGTTAATAGCCCCTCCGGAATGAGAATCTTATTTCAGTTTATTCATATTTTTATATAACCATCTGAAAGCAAACAAGCAAATAGATGGGGAATAGACCATTCGGATTTCGATTTCGATTCCAATTTCAAGTGTGAATAAATGAACCCTTATTTATATAAACAAAACCAGAGTTAGGGACGTAAAGTTTCAATCTATAGGATAAAAGATTCTAATCAGACGTTTTAGATGCAAGGAGGACCTTATAGCTGTTCTTAGGGTGGGAGTCTACCACTACCGCGCGTTGACAAACTTCTGGCGGCTCCAGAGTCCAGAGTGCAGACCCGCAGTAGGAACGGTGCCATTGGTATTGGTGTGAGCAGGAAAAACAGTACAGCGTCGTTGGCTGCAAAGAAATAAGAATGTGAATGCGGAGATGTGTGTAGCTAAACATTGATTAACTCGACTCTCCAACTCAAAATTTAATTAAAATTTTCAAAAAAATAGGTCTTCTTCCCTGCTGAATGACCAGTCATCCATGTCAAGCAGATCAGTGAAGAAGAGGCCTAGGCGGTCGAGCTCACAGCCCTCCTCGCCCATGGCGTCTCCCGTTTCTCCAACCTTTTGGAAAAAAGGATCCGTTCTTCTTCCACTTTTTATGGTCTTATGCGTTCTCATGCTATTTTTCGTTACGCCGAATACTTCGAGGAAATCTATGTTTGAGGTCTCTTCGACCCGAATTTACTCAATTGAAGTAGTCAACGAGTTCCCTCACGATCCCAATGCTTTCACGCAGGTATCCATTTAGTTTTTTTAATATTGATTCTATTTCGCTATTTAAACAAAGCTAGATTTTTCGTTCATATAATTATATGTGCATTTGGAATTGTTTCAATCAAGACTGTAATGTCAGTTCTTCATAAAATTTAAGTAGGAAAGTTGCCAAAAAAAATTCAATTGGTTAAGTATTGGTAAAATAATACTGGATACTGGATAGAATGCTAGATAGAATCTGGGAGATTGGAAGAATATGTTATGGACTTCAATTGGGTGATGTTGGAAATAGGTCTTTTCCCTGAATCTTGCACATGATGGTAGAGTATAGTTAGGAGAATTTTTGGACTTTTGGTTATCTTTGGATCCGTATGTGTTGAAAGGTGATCCATGGAGATAGTTGATTCCTATGGGAAGATTAACGCATTTAGTTTTGAGTATCGCAGTTATTACCAGTCTTAATGCGAAATTATTTGGGTTCTATATGTTGAGCAAAAGGAATATCTGCTCGTTATATATATATAATAATATATATATATATATATAGACCAGATTTAATCAGATTTATTTAACACTTTCAAGTTGGTTCAGATATCCATTTAGCCATAACCATATCGATTGAATTGGATTTGAAAATATGAACTGTTTATAATCTGCTTAAATGCAGATATTGCTTGATCCAATCCGGTGGGATTGATTAAGTGGGTTTTGGAGTTTAGGTAGACCTATTTTGTCTATTTATTATACAGTTTGTTTTTTAAATTTAATTTCCTAGGTTTATGCTAGTCTTGTATGGATTTACTGAATTTCAAATAAAATCATATTTGAACTGGATATCTGGATATATAAATGAATTGAATTCAAATCTATGTTTCACATATCATTCATATCTCTAGTTGAACTTGGATTTTGTGGATACTTATAAGATCAGATTCATACATACCCCTATCCAAATTTGATTTGATGATCTGTTTGCCGCCCTACTTATATATTCAGGCCAACAGTACTTAACCAACTAAAAATGAAAGAAAAAAGAGAAAATAAGTGGTTATAATGCTTTTGTTTGCACTGCTAAGTTTGTTAGTGAAGGGTACACAATGGAGACTGGGTGAGGTACTCCCAATATGTTGCTAGGAAACCATTCTATCGTTAAATGCCACTCAAAAATTTTGTTGAAGTGATTTGTATAGTTGGAATGTTGCATTACACCTATATTTTATCCAAGCCATTAACTGAATCACAGTACTGTTCCATTTTCAGGGGCTCCTGTATGGAGGAAATGACACCCTATTTGAGTCAACTGGTCTGTATCACCAGGTGGTTAATTGCTTATTCATTCATCCATTCTTTTGGGTTAATAGAGCCATTTTTTTATGAATTATTTGGATTTCCTTTTTGGTAAACATGAGTTATTTAGATGAGTCTATGGAGTTACATTTATTGTGCTGAGTTGTTCTAATGCTTTCAGTTCATGGAAGTCTGATCAACAAAAATGATCTACTACTTTTTCTTGTACTCCTTTTTGATAATTACTATGCTTTTTGATACTTCCTTTCTTTGTTTGTATCAATAGGAGGAGATTTTATTGATAATGTGAAAGCTAAGGTAAGAACCTCTGCTAAAAGATGGACCAGTCAGGACAGAAGTGAAACATATATAAAGTACAAAATGGCCAAGCCTGACAAAACAAAATAGAACAAAGTTAAAAAAAAAAGAAGTACAATTGTTGTTCTACCACTGGGTCTAATGTCCACAATCAAGATTCTGTTTGTAAATTTCTCTCCTTGCAAGTCCATCTGCAATAGAGTTAGCTGATTTGTCTACCCACTTGGATGAGCTTTTTTTAAGGAGTCTATCTCATCTATTACTTGCTATCCTGAATTAGTTGTAGGTTGTTCTATCTGGTTATTGTTTGTTACCTCAGTTGCCTACAAGGCATAAGTTACAATGCTAGGATCAAACATGAGATGTTATAGGACTTATCATGTGCAGTTTGCAGAAACCGTCACAACTATTGGCCATTTTTTCATAATTTGGAAAGAGCTTTAGCTTGTAGCTACCATAATTTCTGTTATTACATAAACACTGTAAGTACATGTGGTTTACTATGTCTGTGATAGTGATGAAGGCATCAAACCAGAATGACAGAAATGCCTATGACAACACGGAAGCCACCGAGGGCCTGTGATGAGCCCATAACCCATCACAGGTTTGCGATGAGCTCCAAGCCATCGTGGACCTGCGGTGGACTAAAAGACCGCCGCGCAACTGCAACAAATCAAGGCACTCACAACAGGACTCCAAGCAAAACTAAGCGAAACACGTCAGATCAGCTCTGATATTATCCGTGCCACGTCGATACAAGAGACCCGTGAGGGGAAGTAGCACACATGTACCATGAGAATCCTTGGACGAAAGAAAAGTTCGTCCTAGGAAGATCTCACGCGACACGTGGCGAACCCCCAAAAATGTCCTCCTGACAACTGACATCGAATCGAAGATCCCCTTTCCTAATAGGAATCAAACCCCTTTTAGATCCTTCCCTTTAGGGCCTCAGGGTCTCCCCTTATTAAAAGAGGAATAAACCGTGATTACACTCGACTCTATCAATTCTGAGACCTCTATTTACCTCTGCTACCTCTGGCCTTTCTTCGTCCTTCAAGGAGACCACCACAGTTAGCCTTACCACACCATTTACAAACACCTTATGGCGTTTTAAGGTATGGCTTAAACCCTTCACTATGAGAATCTAAGTTCATTTTGTGCTTTTCCAGTTCTTCCCTATTGCATTTATTTCCAAATCATGCATCCCATTTGTAGTTCATTTTACTCACAACTTATCTATTCCTTTTTTTCTTGATTTCTATCTCTGGACAACAAAATTTAAAAGGGGTTTCATGTTATATCAGCTTTGTTGTACATTAGGCCTCAAAGCTAATGATGGAAATACATCAACTACATGAGTTTGGATTTCCTCTTTGTTGGCGTAAGGGGTATTTCTGTCTTTATACTTATGTTAAGGTTGCTGATCTATAATATTATGTTAGAACCAGTGCTCCTTACTTTAATAAGGGCACATATGTCTTTTCCATTTATTTTAATAATAAAAGCACATGTCTGGCCGAATGGGAGTTAGGTTTTTTGACTTCCAGTTCGAACCAGACTTTGTCCTTTTCTCTCTCTCTCTCTCTCATTCTTCCACCTTTTCTACCTCTCTCTACGTGACTGATCTCAGACAAATAGAACTCCAAGGCAGGCCGAATCATAACATGGTATCAGAGTCACTCGAATATGCCTAGATTTCTGTCTACCTAGATTTCTATTCTTTGCGCACCCAATCTAGGGTTTCTCTTGATTTTCCTGCATTCAACTGGAGATAAGGGAAAGGGCTGAAAATGAGTGATCGCCCTCTCCCCTTGGAGGTTTCTATGCCTCCAATCGTGTCTTGTGTGGTCGGTTGCTGTGGTTTTTAAGAAGCCCTCCCCTAATCGGTGAAGAGAAGAGGGCCAATCTGTGTGGTGCAATGGCTGTCTTGTGTGGACTGATTTTTTGCCCGTGTGGTTGTTCCTTCAGTGATAAGGTAAGAGATTTCTATGCATGATTTCTGTTATGAATCAAATAGGAAGTATGTTTCAGATCAAATGCTGGGGTTTCAGACAGTAGTGTGCTAGGGTTTATGCTGTTTTTGTGTATTTCAAAGGAAGAATTGTGATCATATAGTGGTGAGATTTCAGGTAACCGTAGGAGTAGGGTTTGTGGTGTAAAGAGTACAATTTTCAACAACAACAAGTGCTGAAATTAGTGTGACGAGTGTGATCTAGTCGTGTGCAGTGTGCAGAATTCAATGATAATAGAATTCAGCAAGTGTGCAGAATCGGTGATAACAGAATGGGAGATAACAGTGATTGTAAATCTAATGTGATGGTGCCTATAGACTACCTAAATGTTCAGATGACCTCCATTAAACTAAATGGAGAGAATTATGTGCCTTGGGCTAAATCCGTCGAAGTCTTTTTGAAGGCAAAGAAGAAAGTAAAACACATAAGAGAGGAGAAACCCTCCGCCGACTCTCACGAGTATGAAGACTAGGAGCAAGAGAATGCTCAGATCATCACATGGTTATGGAATAGTATGGAACCCAGGATTAGTGTAAATTTCATGTTTTTTGACACTGCCAAAGATGTGTGGGACCATGCGAAGAAATTGTATTCGGGTCAGGGCAATACAACTAAAGTGTATCAGCTGTATCAGGAGTACTTTAATCTACAACAAGGTAATCAGAGTCTTGAGGAGTACTATGCCAGTAAGAGAAACATACGTAATGAGCTGAATGTCTATCACTCTCTCACTTCTGATGTCAAAATTCACCAACAACAGAGATAACAACTTGATGTGACGATTTTTTGTGGGACTGAAATCTGAATATGAACCAGTACGGGCTTAGATACTAGGAGGATCAGCTCTCCCTTCTTTAGAAGAGGTATTTGCTCGACTTTGCAGGGCTTCTATCGGATCTACTGAGAACTCTAATATCTTAGATAGATCTGGGTTTGCTGTGTCGAGAGGTCGTGGTGCTGGAGGTGGAGCTCGGGGAGCTCAGTTTGGCCGTGGTGGTAGTAGTGGTCCGGTGTATGGCCGAAGTGGCAATGGTGGGCCTACTTATAATCGTGGTGGTGGTCGTACTGGGGGCAGAGATTCAGGGGGAGCCCGTGGTAGAGGACGTGGCTCAGGCCTGAGGAGATGCAATCATTGTGGTATGGATGGACATACCATTAACTATTGTTATGATCTACATGGTCCACCTCTCAACCTAGGCCAATCATGTTGTGACTAGTGACACCAGTTCCAGCTTTAGACAGGAGAATCGTTCATCTGATCAGATACCTCCTACATCCACAGATGGTCTCGTGAAGGAGATGGTGAGTGTTCCCCATGATGAATATGAGAGGTTTATCTAATCCACATCATAGCAGAACATGACTACTTTCGCTCACTCAGGTATGGCTTGTTTGGCATCCACACCCAATCCCTAGATCATTGACTCTAGAGCCTCCGATCACATGACTGGAACTCCAGGTGTGTTTTCTTTCCTATTTCATTGCTCAACATCACAATCTATCACCCTTGCTAATGGTTTCACATCCTCAATTTGTGGTGTTGGTAATGTTGACCTAGACCCTATATCCCTATCATCAGTTTTGTATGTTCCGAAATTGCCTTCTAGTCTTATGTCTGTTAGTAAACTGACCAAATCACTTAATTGCTCCATTACTTTTTATCCTTCTATGTGTGTTTTTCAGGATCTCAAGACAGGGATGAAGATTGGTGGAGGGCATGAAGCTGGTGGACTGTATTACCTTGACGGTGGTGGAAAAACTTCAACAGCTCTCCAGTCATCCCTTTCTCCTCTCTAATGGCACTGTCGATTTGGTCATCCGTCGCTGAAAGTTTTGAAGTCTTTGGTTTCGTCTTTGAGTCAACTTTTTGTTTTGGATTGTGAGTCGTGTTAGTTTGGGAAACACCATCATGTTCCCTTTAGTTCTAGGGTTGATAACCGTGTGTTGAGTCCTTTTTCTTTGATTCACTCCGATGTTTGGGGTCCTTATAAAGTGATGTCATATAATGGGTATAGATATTTTGTCATTTTTGTAGATGGTTTTTCAAGGATGACGCGGCTCTATCTAATGAAAGAAAGAAGTGAATTGTTTACCATTTTTCAGAAATTTTATGCTGAAATCCGTAATCAATTTGGTATTCACATTAAAGTTTTCCGTTCCGATAATGGCCTTGAATATTTATCCTCATCATTTCAAGAATACCTGGACCAACACGGCGTTATACATCAAACCTCATGTACCTACACCCCACAACAAAATGGGGTGGCTGAGAGAAAGAATCGCCATCTCTTGGAAACAGCACGATCCCTCATGCATCACATGAATGTTCCCAAACCCTTTTGGAGTGATGCGGTGCTTACCTCTTGCTTTTTAATTAATCGGATGCCCACGTCCATCATTGATGGTCATTCTCCGTTTACAATCCTGTTTCCCGCCTTGTCTCCGTTTCCTTTTACTCCTAAGGTATTTGGGTGTGTCTGGTTCGTCCATAATCTGGGTCCCGAGAATGACAAGTTCGATGCCCGTTCTCTCAAGTGCATCTTCCTTGGCTATTCTCGGACCCAGAAAGGGTATAAGTGTTACCATCTTAGTTCTCGACGGTCTTTTGTGTGTGATGATGTCACCTTCTTTGAGTCTACTCCATTCTTTTTGGGGTTCGGTGATACTTTTTCCTCCTCGTCACCTCCTCCTCTTCCACTTCCCGTTGCCGACCTTCTTCCCCTTGTTCCAACCGTGACCAAATCCTTGCCTCTAGTGCCACCACCTGTTGAACACCCATCTATCCGTCAAGTGTATACACATCACCCATGCAAACCAGCTACTACTCCTCCGGCTACAGACCCGAACCCAGCATCTGATCTTGATCTTCCCATTGCCTTGCGGAAAGGTAAACACACTTGCACCCTTCATCCTAATTCAAATTATGTTTCACTTACCTTTCCGCCTCCCATCGCCAGTTTGTCACCTTGTTATCATCAGTTGTTATCCCTAAGGGTGTCCAGGAAGCCCTTGCCTCTCCAGGGTGGTGCCATGCGATGGAAGAAGAACCTTCAGCCCTTCATCATAATCATACTTGGGACCTCACCGTTCTTCCTCCTGGGAAGCAAGTTGTTGGTTGTAAATGGGTTTATACAGTTAAGTATCTGCTTGATGGTAGTGTTGAACGCCTGAAAGCACGATTGGTTGCAAAAGGGTACTCCCAAACCTATGGTATTGACTACACAGAGACCTTCTCACCAGTTGCTAAGATAGGGTCAGTTCGTATTGCGATCTCTCTTGCAGCTATGTATGATTGGCCGCTATATCAGCTTGATATCAAGAATGCCTTTTTGCATGGTGACTTACTCGAGGTGGTCTACATGGAGCAACCTCCAGGGTTTGTTGCTCAGGGGGAGGATGGTAAGGTATGTAGACTAAGGAAGGCTATATATGGGCTTAAACAGTCTCATCGAGCATGGTTTGGTAGGTTCAGTGAGGTGGTAAAGAAGTTTAGTATGAAACAATGCCAAGTTGATCATTTTGTATTCAGTCATGACTCTCCGGGAGGAAAAATACTGTTGGTGGTGTATGTAGATGATATTGTTATTACCGGGAATGGTAACATGGGTATTGATAGGCTGAAGACTTATCTACAGGATCATTTTCAGACAAAGGATCTTGGTAAACTGAAATATTTCTTGGGGATAGATGTAGTGAGATCTAAGTATGGTATTAATTTGTGCCAGAGGAAATATGTGCTTGATTTGCTGGAAGAAACATGCTTGTTGGGTGCTAAACCAATTGAAACACCTATGGACACAAATACTAGGCTAAACAGTGATATGGGTGAAGTGTTTGAAGACCCTGGCAGATACCGACAACTTGTAGGTAAACTGAACTACCTAACCATTACTAGGCCAGACATCTCATATGCGATTAGTGTGGTAAGTCAATTCATGCAGAAACCTCTGATTTCTCATTGGAATGTAGTTCTGAGAATTGTGAGGTATTTAAAAGGAGCTCCGGGTCGCGGTTTAATATACAAAAGTGGCGGAAAACTTGAAATAGAAGGGTATTTTGATGCTGACTGGGTCGGTTCTATGTTTGATAGGTGGTCTACCACAGGCTATTGCACTTTCCTGAGGGGTAACCTGGTGACATGGAAAAGTAAGAAGCAGACAGTCATGGCAAGAAGTGGTGCAGAAGCAGAATATAGGGTTATGGCGCATACTGCCTGTGAATTAGTGTGGCTAAGGAACCTTCTACAGGAAGTAGGGTACAACATCAATACTCCAATGAAACTCTATTGTGACAATCAGGCTGCAGTTCATATTCCTTCTAATCCGGTGTTTCATGAAAGAACCAAGCACATTGAGGTTGACTGTCACTTTGTGAGGGAGAAGGTGCTGAATGGAGAGCTAGACACTGCATACGTTAATACAGGAAACCAGTGGGCAGACTTATTTACAAAAGGGTTGAGTTGGGGAAGAGTGGACTACATATGTAACAAGCTGGGATTATATGATATATACTCACCAGCTTGAGGGGGAGTGTTAGTGTAAGGGGTATTTCTGTCTTTATACTTATGTTAAGGTTGCTGATCTGTAATATTATGTTAGAACCAATGCTCCTTCCTTAAATAAGGGCATATATGTCTTTTCCATTTATTTTAATAATAAAAGCACATGTCTGGCCGAATGGGAGTTAGGTTTTTTGAATTCCAGTAAACCAGACTTTCTCCTTTTCTCTCTCTCTCTCTCTCTCTCTTTCTTCCACCTTTTCTACCTCTCTCTATGTGACTGATCTCAGACAAATAGAACTCCAAGGCAGGCCAAATCATAACACTCCTTATAAAATTGGTCCTCAGATCCACCTCACAGCCTCACATTGCAAACATCTCCATACTTGTATGTTTAATCATGGGAAGATGTTCCCAATGCACGGATGCAAGGGCTGTGAGGTGGGTGTGAGGACTGATTTTTTGAGGAGGAAATCTGATTTCCAACTACATTACTGGGATAGTTCCAATTGGTCATGCTATTGTGTCAGATACCTCAGTTTTTAGTTTAAATCACATATCCATGCCCATTTCAAGCTGCAATGTTTCCATGTCCAGGAAGCGCTAGCATGTAAACTTGTAAAATTCATGGAAGTGATTGAAATTTTCCAAAATAATCACAGTGAATCTAAATGTACATGTATCAGTCATTGTGACTTTATAAAGTACAGACAACTATTGGAAACAGAGTTACCCTTTTGGGTGTAAAGGGTGCTACTTTGTAAAGTCTTTTCTCTTGCCTGGGTCCCTTTTTGTATATATTTACATTATGCATTAATAATATCGTTTGGATTACTCATAAAGAAGTGTTCCATGCAACCCATGCTGCTACATCTAAAATTGTATTTGTATCCATTTCCCTGTAATTTATGCACTGACCATTCAATTACTTTTGTTTTATTTCAGTCCTCAGTCAGAAAGGTTGTTCTCCAGACTGGGAAGGTAATAACTCTATAATGCCAAAATCTTATTTGGTCCTCTTAATGCATACAGAGAGTATTGGTCCTATTGTTTCTTTTTAGGATGTAATAGTATCATATATTATTGCCCAACCTTGATTTTCAGAAATATATAACTAATGAAAATGAACCATAAACTACAAATACATTTCCTAAATCAAAACTATGAAAATGAAATGATGATTATATGGTTGATGGGTTGGTTGATAGCATGACCAGAATTTCAGATCGACTTTTGTATGCATTTCATGGCCAGGGCCCACAATAATTGACTTATTCCTTTATTACATTAGATATGACACTGGAAAATGGGAGTAATTAAATTCTTGAAAGATTTATTGTTGGAAGATTCATTATTGAAAGCTTTCTTGAGAACACACTCCTTATCAAACCTTAAGAACCAGTCTTTTGCTTCCTTTGTGAACCTTGATGCACATCCCTATCTTGGAAGTTGGAACTTTGGCCTTTGTAGGGGACTTAAGAAATCTGAAATTGAAGAATCCATGTAGCTTATTTATTTGTTGGAAGAGGTCTTTCTGGACCCTAATCAAAATGACCTCACAGCGTGAAATGGTGGCAACATTGGCAAATTCTCTTCTGTCTCGTTCTTTAATGCAATCCTACCTGTGGATAAATCCCCCAGAGAAATGTAAGGATTTTCAAGATAAATACCAGACTAGAGAAGATCTAATCAAATTAATTCACATAAGAATTGTTCATTGGGTAAAATCTTCTGGAGCTTTCTCTTGCTTCACTTCAGAGGATATCCAGTCCATGGTGGCAGCATCATCTATGGCATACAACCACCCTACAATGAATTGGAGCCCCCACTGATAAACAAATTAACAATGAACTATGATTGATGCAGTATGGGCAACCTAGGAAGATTTGGCATTGCTAAAGTTTTCAGAAGCCATTCAGGTGATATTTTTGTGGCTTTTCTTTTGGACCAATTGGATCGGCAAACTCTATAACAGCAGAATTGCAAGTGGTACTACAAGGGCTGAAGATGGCTAAAGCTGCAAAATTTTCATGGCATGATTGTAGAAGGGTACTCTAAAGCTATTATAAGCTGGTTAACCTTAGAAGCAAAATAGTGGAAGCAAGGATCCTTCTTGCCAATGTTCCGAGGAATATTGTTTCTTTGCATTGTCATTGATTTTTTTTTTCATAGTAGATAAATTTATTAACAAAAAGAAAAAAAGAAAGATATACAACTGGTGTATCTTTTTTTTAATTGTTTGATTAATAACATATTGACAAGGCTTATTAAATAAAATTGCAGAGAATAGATACAAGAAAAGCAAATTAGCTAGGATGAGACCACACCATTGGCCAACATAATCCATAGATACAGGGGAAAAATCTCTAGCCTACCCCCAGCCAAAGTGGGGGAGGCCCCCAAGTTATCTCTTCATTTTGTATTTCTTTTTTCCCCTTTTCAGTCAAATTTGGTTGCCAATAGAACTATAATATAAGTTATTGTACTTAGTACAAAGAATAATGTTAAATAATATTCTTCCTAAAGATATGAAATCTGTGCATTACACGATAATGGCTAGGATGGTTCCATGTATATTATTCAAGTTGTTTACTGAAGGCCTTTGTTTCCAATTTTCAGGTTGAGATTCTTCATAAGATGGATTCCTCTTATTTTGGGGAAGGCCTTACTCTTCTTGGCGAAAGGTTTGTAAATACCTCTTTTAGTTTGCAATTTCTCTTGCAAGTTAAAGAAAATAAAAAGATCTGTGGTAACAGAATTTTTGCTTTGTTGTTTTATTTTTGGTTTATTATCGTGGACAAAAAAATCTACTGTTGAAGATGTCTGCTTGTTAAATTGGTAAAGTCTAGTTGTTGTGATGGTACAGTTTTAGGTTAAAAATATGTGCTCATTTGCCAGTCTATTAATCAGCGACTTTGTCTATGTCATCATTAAATAGTATCTGTTATCCAAATAATAATTTGATCTGGTTGAGGGTAATCTGAATTTGATCTGTTTACAATTGGACCGAATATGTATCCAATGATCCATCTCTGTCCGACCTGATATGATCCAATCCAGTTCAACTTATATACATGTATAAAATTCAAATTGATCCATTTGTAAAATTGCTTTAATGTTGTGTAGAGAACACTGATGTGGGCCCCACAGCTACGGTCCCACTATGTTCGTAGGGTAGAAGATGTTCTAGTCTGCCTAGGGTTAGCTATTGGTCATTTAGTTGTTTCAGTTATTTATTTCAGTCTTATTTTTTGCTCTATTTGTTATGTAAAGACTAAGGGCAGATCTGTCCTTTCAATGTAATGAGCATAACCTATAAATATTAATTAAAGTGGCGGCAGCAGAACATTAAGCTTCTGCTCCTCCTTTCAACTCTTGTGTTCTACTGTTTCTCCTCCCTCTTCCTCTTCTTACCTCTTACCTTTTTTCTTATTTTCGATCCTGAAATCCATTAGGGTTCAAGACTGATAACAGTCTTGAACTTCTACTTGGTATCAGAGCTAGGGTTTCTCATGTGAGTCTAGTCCAGCCGACCACATGAGAACCATCTAAGGCTGGAAGCTGAGAAAGCAGAGTTCGTTGACTGGTTCTTGGAGATCTCCAGAGGATTAGCAGCTGTTTGAAGAAGTGCCACAGTTGCAGCGAGTTGGTGATCAAGAAGAATCAGAGAAGGCTAGGGTTCGGGTAACCTTGGTAGGCAGCGAATTGCATCCTATTATAAGTCTTTTATTTTCTAAGAGAAGTAATATCAGAGAAGATAGGTTGGACCTATCCAGCAAAGGTGGCTGAACCACTCTAGGGTTTTATCTCTCTATTCTCTTGGGTTTTGTCTTATCCCTGCGGCAAACCCTAGTATTGGACTGAACCTTGTGATCTTATCCCTGCGGCAAACCCTAATAGTTCTCCTCAACATTGATCAGTTTTAGGGCTTCATATTAACCCTAATACAAACCTTATCCGTACGGTACGGTCCGGAGTGTACGGCTTTTAGGACTGATTAAAACCTCAAATTGGCTTCAGCATATCAGATTGCTCTTCAAACTGTTTTTTTTTTTCAGTTTTCTTTTGGGGTTTTGAACACTTCTAAAGGGGTGAAAACAGTTCGGACTATTGCTGTTGTGTGTGGCTATTGATTTCAGATCAGTTTTATACATGTTTCATGCACATCTACTGTGAGTACAGATTGGTTCTATACTGATTTTGTGATTGTGGTTGGTAGTCCTAGTGCTGGTTTTGACTGTAGTAACCCTAATTTTGAGACTTCTGGTTCTTGATCGAAATGGAGTTTAAGAATCTGACAGAAGGCAGTTTTGGGAACAGCAGTTATGGTGGTGGTTCTGAGACAGGTTTTCAGATTACAACCGTAAAGTTTGATGGATCAAACTATTTGGAATGGGCCCAATCAGCCATGATGGCTATTGGGGGAAGGGACAAAGTAGGGTATATCTTGGGAGATGTGGTAGAACCTTCCAAGGGCGACCCTATGTATACCAAGTGGGTCCAAGAAAACTACTTGGTTATGACATGGCTCTGTAATTCTATGCATCCTCATATCAGCCGAAATTACTTATGGGCAAAAACAATCAAGGAGATATGGAATGTGATGAAAGAGACTTACTCCCAACCCCTTAATGTTGCCAGAGCATATGAATTGAAATGTGAGGTGAATTCCCTTAAACATGGAGAGAAACCGGTGTCGGTCTACTTCTCTACCTTGAAGTCCCTGTGGCATGAGATTGATCTCGTAGAGACTCTTGAGTGGGAGAGTCCCAAAGATGCTCAGATACATAGAAAGCACATCGAGACAAACAGAGTGTTTGAGTTCCTCGCAGGACTGAATTCAGAATATGATATTGTGAGGCAGCAGATTTTGACCAGAGATAGTGTGACCCTCTCTCAGGCATACTCCTTAGTGCACAGTGAAGAGACCAGGAGGAAAGTCATGATGCAACCCCAGCCGCTTACACCTGCCTTGGTAGCTGTCAAACCCAAAACAGAGAGTGATTCAGAGAGGGACAGAAAGAAGGAAGATAAAAGGGATGTGGTGTGTGAGCATTGCAAGAAACCTAAACACGCAAAAGAAACATGTTGGAAGCTGCATCCACATTTGGTTCCGGCAAAGTTGAGAAATAAAAAGGGTAATGCTCATGTGGCTATGACTACTGATTCAACATCCTCATCTGGCACAAGAGGCACACCATTAGAGACCTTAGTTGCAATTCGGGCTGCTCTAATACAATTGGAGAAGGAAGTTGGCAGTTCAGCTCAGTTATCGCAGTCATCGTCAGCCCCGGCCACATCAGCCTTTGCACACTCAAGTACTCGAGCCTCAGCCTACCATGCCTCCGCTCCAGGTACTATTGAACCTTGTTGGGTAATAGATTCAGGTGCATCCGACCATATGACTAGCTTTGCCCTCTTTGTTTACTACTTATTACTTATCTTCTGGTAGGGATAAAGTATCTATAGCTGATGGCTCTCTTGTCCCTATTTCTGGCAAGGGTAACATCAAACTGTCGGATACTATATCCTTGTCCTCTGTCTTGCATGTTTCTGGCAAGGGTAACATCAAACTGTCGGATACTATATCCTTGTCCCTATTTCTGGCAAGGGTAACATCAAACTGCTCAGTAACTTTCTTTCCTGACCGATGTGTTTTTCAGGACCTGGAGACGAAGAAGGTGATTGGGACTGGCCGTGAGACGAATGGGATCTATCTGCTCGGGGAGAGTTCTCGTCGGGAAGAGTCAGTGGATAAGAAGTTACTTGTTTCTCAGGTTGTGAGTCCGGTTATGCTTTGGCATAACCGATTGGATCATTTATCTTTTCGGTCCTTGAAGAGTCTGTTTCCTACTTTGTTTGAGTCTGTTGAGTCATCTCAGTTGAAGTGTGAAAGTTGTGAGTTTGCTAAACATTGTAGAAACTCTTATTCATTGAGTAATAAAAGGAGTAATAGTTCTTTTGATATTGTGCATACTGATGTTTGGTGGCCATATCACATTCCTTCTATGGGTGGGTACATGTATTTTTTGTTATTTGTTGATGACCACACCCGGTTTTCTTGGGTTTATCTTATGCGTTCACGAGATGAGGTGCCTGCCTTGACCCAAAACTTCCACCAAATGATCCTAACCCAGTTTGGTGCCAGGATCAAAATGCTTAGATCTGATAATGCAAAGGAATACTTTGCTAAGCCATTGGCATCGTACCTCCTTAATCATGGGGTTATCCACCAGAGCACTTGCCCTCATACACCTCAACAAAATGGGGTTGCAGAAAGGAAGAATAGGCACATCTTGGAGGTGGTTAGAAGTATTATGTTTATCTCCAATGTCCCTATTCGCTTCTGGGGTGATGCTATCCTTACGGCGGTATATCTTATTAATCGGATTCCTTCCCGAATTTTTGATATGAAACCTCCTTTTTCCCTTCTATACCCCAATGAGGAGTTGTTCACTATTCCCCTCAAGACATTTGGTTGTACCTGTTTTGTTCAGCTTCTCAGTCCCCATCACTCCAAGTTTGAACCCAAGGCCTCCAAATGCATCTTTCTTGGTTATGCACAAACTCAAAAGGGTTATTGTTGTTATGATCCTGTCTCAGGGAAGAAGTTTGTATCCATGGATGTCACTTTCTTTGAGGAGACACCCTACTATTCTCGGGTCTCTCCTCAGGGGGAGAGTAGTGAGCGTGGAGATTTGGGTCCTTTTCTTTAGGGGGAGTGCAGTGAGGACAGAGTTAATACTTTTGAGGTTGTTCCCTTACCTATTCCAGTTGGTGATGAGGGCTGCAGTAGCGAGGGTGGTTAGAGGGATCGGGAGTTGAAAGTCTATCACAGGCGATGCAGGCAGGTTGATCCCAGTCATCAGTAGTCCCAGCCAGATCCAACCTCTTCTGCGGCTCCAAGTCCAGATATTACAGTCACAGGGCCCACAGAGACTCCTTCCATTGTTGCTACCTCACCCTCTGTAGATGACCTTGACCTTCCCATTGCCCTCCGTAAAGGAAAACGGCATTGCACCACATCTACAGCCCACTGCATCTCCCAGTTTTTGTCCTATGATTGCCTATCTCCCTCTTATAGGTCCTATCTCACCTCCGTTGCTGATGTCCCTATTCCGAGAACAGTGCAAGAAGCCCTATCAGTCCCGGAGTGGAGAGGTGCAATGCAAGTTGAAATGGATGCCCTGTTGAAAAATAATACCTGGGAGCTAGTTGACTTGCCCAAAGGAAAGAAACCAGTTGGATGCAGGTGGGTATTTACTGTGAAGCACAATGCGGATGGTTCCATTGAAAGGTACAAAGCTCGGCTAGTTGCAAAAGGGTTCACTCAGACTTATGGTATAGAGTACTTGGAGACATTTGCCCCGGTAGCCAAGATGACCACCATTCGGGTTCTATTATCTCTTGCAGCAAGCTACACTTGGCCTTTGTACCAAATGGATGTTAAGAATGCCTTCCTGAATGGGGACTTGCAAGAAGAGGTTTACATGCAGTTGCCTCCTGGATTCTATGATACAGAGGCAGGTAAGAAGGTCCGCCGACTCAATAAGGCATTGTATGGTTTGAAGCAGTCACCTAGAGCTTGGTTCGACAGATTCAGACTAGCCCTTGGGAAGTTCGGTTATGTACAGGCCCAGTCAGATCATACACTGTTCATCAAGAGGGTGGAGTCCTCATTGACACTACTTGCAGTATATGTTGATGATATTGTGGTGACAGGAAATGACAACCATGAGATTGAGTCCCTCAAACAACTCCTTCATCAAGAGTTTGAGGTGAAAGATCTGGGTACACTACGGTATTTTTTGGTATTGAGGTTGCTAGATCTAAACAGGGGATCTTTGTCTCTCAGAGGAAATATGTTTTAGATCTCTTGGCTGAAACTGGAAAGCTGGGTGTCAAACCTGCAGATACATCCATTGAACAGAACTGCAAGATTAGTGCAGAGAGTGGGGAGCTGCTTGAAGACAAAGTTATATTCCAGCGGTTAGTGGGAAAGCTCCTATATCTATGCCTCACCCGGCCAGATATCAATTATGCCATTAGTGTTGTCAGTCAGTACATGCATTCTCCTAGAACCACGCACCTTCTAGCAGCAGAAAGAATACTAGCATACTTGAAGATATGCCCGGGTAGAGGTATACTGTTCAAGAACAATGACCACATGAAGATGGAAGTCTATACAAATGCCGATTGGGCTGGGAGTGTTGATGACAGAAGGTTTACCTCTGGATATTGTGCTCTTGTAGGAGGTAACCTGGTCTCTTGGAGGAGTAAGAAACAGAGTGTTGTCTCCCGATCCAGTGCTGAAGCTGAGTACAGGTCAATGGCTAATGGAGTGGCTGAAATTCTTTGGCTGAGATCACTACTTGAGGAGTTGGGTATTGAGTATGAGAAGCCCCTGATGCTATATTGTGATAATCAAGCGGCTATTAATATAGCACACAACCCAATGCAGCATGACAAGACTAAACATATTGAAGTTGATCGACACTTTGTACGAGAGAGGGTCTCATCACAAGAAGTGTGTCTCCCATACATCACCTCCAACATGCAACTGGCAGATATCCTCACCAAAGCTGTACCACGGAAGAAGCTAGAGGCAGATCTATCCAAGTTGGAATGATAAACATTTATTCCCAACTTGAGGGGGAGTGTAGAGAACATTGATGTGGGCCCCACAGCTACGGTCCCACTGTGTTCGTAGGGTAGAAGATGTTCTAACCTGCCTAGGGTTAGCTATTGGTCATTTAGTTGTTTCAGTTGTTATTTATTTCAGTCTTATTTTTTGCTCTATTTGTTATGTAAAGACTAAGGGCAGATCTGTCCTTTCCATGTAATGAGCATAACCTATAAATATTAATTAAAGTGGCGGCGGCAGAACATTAAGCTTCTGCTCCTCCTTTCAACTCTTGTGTTCTACTGCTTCTCGTCCCTCTTCCTCTTCTTTCCTCTTACCTTTCTTCTTATTTTCGATCCTGAAATCCATTAGGGTTCAAGACTGATAACAGTCCTGAACTTCTACTTGTTGAAATTCATTTATTCAAGTTTCATACAAATTATTTTCAACTCATTTTGTTTATGATTTTCAGTATTCAATGTTATTTTTAGTGTTCATTTTGTTAATTAAATAATATTTGGATAATTTTATATTTTTTTAGTTTAATTTATTAATATTATTCAATATCTGTTTGCAATCCGAATTTGGTTTAGATCCTATATAAATCTGACAAGATTTGATTTGAATTCACATTTTTTTGAGAGGGAATAACAGAATTTCATTAGAATAAGGAGCAATGCATGAGAATAACATAATTCACATATTAATGAATCAAATTTTGATCTAGGTAAATCCAACTTGAACTGATCCATTTGCCACCCTAAACATGGTAGATATATAAGTAGTTAATTGATATAACACCATTTTTATGAATTGGAATGGGGTATTGATGGTGGATCAATTGATATGCAGTGGAATATGTTGATGGATAATAATGAAGGATGAAATACAGTTGGTTAGACTGTATGTTTGTGTTTCTGAATAAATATTCAGCAATAAGGAATTCAAATAAAGCTTGCTGTATTTTTTTTTTTTTTTTGATAAGTGAGAGTAGTTTTATTAATTCAAATAAAGAAAATACAATCAGCCTAGGAAGAGGCATGAGATGTTGCCTCCCCCGAGGACTGAATCATATACACTAAACATGCCCAAGCCTGAAACACAAATTACAAATAGCCCAAAACAGATCTCCCCTTGACACCCCTTGCTTGGCCAGAGAATCATCCATTGCATTTGCTGATCTGCTCACCCACTGAAACCTGACAGTCATATTTCTTGTCATCCATTTAACATTCTTTAACAGGTCCCTGTAGCCCCACCAAGCTGTATCTGGGCTATTCAGCCAGCCCACTACTACCTTGGGAATCCCCTTCTACTAATAAATTGTTCACTCCAATTTGACTAGCCATCTGTATACCTTGTACCACTGCTAGTAACTCTGCCCTTACAGAATCACCTTCACCCACTGGTCCTGAAAAAAGAGACAACATATTGCTGTCTTTGTCTCTCAGAATCCCTCCAATTCCGGATGGCCCTGGGTTACCTTGGCAGCTGCCATCAAAATTCAATTTTACCACTCCATTTGGTGGGGGTTTCCATTCAACTTGTGATTTGTTCTTGGTGGATACTGTAGAAGCCATTGCTTCCCAGTTTCTCCTTAAGTCATCAAAGGAGAAATCTGCCAACAATTGTGAAGATTTCAACCATGAGATTGTCCTTGTCAATAAAGATTGCTGTATTAGAGAGAAACAAAAAACTAATAAAGAAAAAGAGAAGAAAAGATAGAGAATTATTAAAGAGATAAAGGGATACCTGGCCACAACTAGAATAGTTTGTGGAGAAGGGTAATTGAAGCTAAATATGGGATCAGTAACAGAAATTGGGATTCAAATGTGGTTAGGGATTCATATGGATGTTCTGTGTGGTAAGGAATTCAGAAAATATATCTGAAGTTTATGAAGGGTATTAGATATGAAATGGGTAATGGGCAGAGGTTGCTGTCTTGGAAGGACCAGTAGTGTGAGGAGGGATTGTTGATGATTCAATATCCAAAGCTATTTGATATAGCTTTAAATAATAATGCAACAATGGCTGAATACATACAAATGCAGAATGGAAGTAGAATATGGAACCCCCTATTTCCCAGAAATCTGAATGAGTGGGAAATATCATCCCTCATTGATCTGTTGCAGATCATCATCTTATCCCACCCAACTATATGGGGTTGGCTACATGAATCCTGTTTAGCCAATCCATTTTATTTAAAGTCATATCCATTGTTAAATTATTTGTGCTTAAATCATTTCTTGCTACTTCTACCCATATCCTTTTTGGTCTACCCCGAGTTCTTCTAGCCCCTTCAATGTGTAACAAATCACTTCTTCTAACTAGTGCAGTTGGTGGTCTTCTATGCATGTGCTGAAACCATCTTAGTATACCTTCTCTCATTTTATCACCTGTTGGTGCTACTCCTAGGTTCCTACAGATAACTTTATTCCTAATTTTGCCCTTTCTAGTTTTTCCACTCATATATCTTAACATTTGCATTTCTGCCACATTCATTTTCTTGACTACCTACCCAACACTCTGCTCCATCCAACATGGCTGGCCTTACAATTATTTTATCGAAATCTCCTTTTAACATAAGTGGTATTTGCCTATAACTTAAAAGCATTGTTGTCAAGGCGACACCTAGGCGACAAGGCACCCTTGGAAGCTCACCTCACCCAATCACCAAGTAGTTTTGTGCACTATGTTCTAAAATACTTTTATATTTTTAATTTTTTGACATTGTAATTATAAAATAGGCATTATTAAACTAGAATATTCATTTTATGTGTTTATGTACTAATTTCTTTTTATTATTTTCTTATTTGTTAGGGTTTAATCAACACAAATATTGCTAACTGCTGTATTGAACCCATGGTTCAAAGTATCGATACACCTCTGTGTATCAGCAGAGGTGTATCAGTACTTATAACGATACTCCCCCTAATTTTTTCATTTATTTGGTTTTCAATTTCATTTCTAAATATATATATATATATATATATTATTTTAAAAAATGGGTTCCCGTAAACACCTGTAAACATGTGTATTGGGGCGCCAAAGATACAACACAATACACCCGATACAGGGCGTATCATATCAAAGTTTTGATCCTTGATTGAATCCATTGTTAACTTCTTGTTTCTAAAGCATTTATCTTTTTTTTTTGATAAATAAATATCACATACCATTAACTCAAAGATTGGTCATTGATCTGTTGCAGATGCTGTATAATAAAAGGCTGAGTGGGGAAAGGGAGTATAAGAGGATGTGGAATATGGAGTAGTCTGGCCAATTTACTTTTAAATCTTTTTATAGCAATTTAGCAGGAGATGAAGCTTCTAAATTTCCAAGTACAAGAGTTTGGAACAGAAATATCCCTTCCAAATTATCTTTCTTTGTTTAGATGACAGCTTTGAACAAAATTTTAACTAAAGATGATTTGAATAGAGAGGGGTATTGAAGTGGATGATAGAAGGTGTGTAATGTGCTGCAGATTTGGAGAGGCTTAGACTGCCACAGCAACCAACCACTTGTCAGAATTAGTTATCTCTGTTGGTTGTGTAATCGGTCAAGGGCCTGAGCTACAAATAGCCTTGTAAATAGTTGGCATGACCGAATTAATTGAATTTCCTCTCTCTCTCTCTCTCTCTCTCTCTCTCTCTCTCTCTCTCTTCTCTTCTCTTCTCTTCTCTTCTTCCCTCTCAATTTCTAAAGGAGGTTGTGCTCCCTCAAAGTAGCACTGGTTCTAACACAGTGAACAAGGAGTTATTTAGAAGTTATAATACAGGTGCTTGTGTGTGGTTCTCATTCCAAATTTAAGGATTATTAGTAAATCGGATGTTAACTTATTAATGAACTTCTTTGCACCATTAGTTAGACACCCCTCTAATTCTAGGAAAGATAAATGGATCTGGAGGACAGACTGAAAGAGGTTTTTCTTCTAATTAAAAATTTCTTTTTTTTTCCTCAGGGTGGTGGGAAAGACTCATTTCAATCTGGAATATTTGGTTAGTTGTGGTTAAGATTATAAACAAATTGAGCTGAGCTGAGCTTTGCCAGCTTTGCCAGCTTTGCCCAGGCTTGCCATGTCAGAGTCTGGCTCAAGCTTGGCTTGTCATGTTAGAAACTCAGAGTGTGCTTGACTCAGGCTTGTTTAGCTAAATGATCTCAATATGATGCTCAGGCTTTGCTCAGACAGGCTGATCTCATGAATGAGCAAGCTAGTTCAACTCATTTACAGCCATAGTTGCAGTTCATCAATTTAAATAAACCTAATCTTGGCATATATTTATCTTTATTTGAAGTAACAACACATTTCTTTTGCATGAGTTCTGGTTCCTTTGGAATCCTCAACTGTTTATTCCTTCATTTGTATTATTATTTGTACTACACTTTATTGGAATCTATTGGAAGCCCTGATTTGTGTAAATTTTTATGTCCTGTAGGTTGTTTCAAGTGACTTGGTTGAAGAAAACTGGTTTCATATATGACAGATATAATCTAAGCAAAGTATTTCATTGATCTTGTTTTTTTCTTTTATGCTTTGGTTTATTTCTTTTGGTTTGATGAATCATGGAGTGCACTTGAAAAGTTAGAGCTAAGTTTGACATGATGAATAATAGAAATAGTCAAGCATATCTTGTTGACTGATTGGCCATTTTAGCACCTCTTGTGTAGGTGACTGCCCAATTTGGTTATCAATCTTGTTTTTTATTTTCATAAGATGTCCTATTCTTGCAATTTAGTTTTCAGATCTTGTTTTTTCTGTAAATTTAAAAAGTTACAATTGCCATGATATGTAGTTCCTACTTTCTAGTTTGTTTTCAGACTAGATTCATGGCATTTATTTCTATTCATATATTTTTGCTTTCATGCAGCGTGGGACATTTACTCATCAGATGCAGGATGGCTGGGGACTGACAACAGATGGGAAAATCTTATTTGGGAGTGATGGATCTTCAACACTCTATCAACTTGACCCTAAAACATTTAAAGGTCTCTCAAGCATATGGTAGTTAGTGCCATTTCCTTGTCTTTTTATGGGGTGGTCTTTGTACTTAATTATCTGTATTTTGTATAAGCCACTTCAACTTTCAGATCACGTGGTGCTAAGATTTGGTTAAGTTCCTCTTGCCATTTATATTTTGATAATTTTGTGCCATTATCAAGTTTTAACCTAAACATCTTTGTTTAACACAGTGATAGGAAAAGCAGATGTGAAATACAAAGGTCATGATGTTTATAATATCAATGAGTTGGAATTTATAAATGGTGAAGTATGGGCTAATATCTGGCAGGTGATTTCCTATCTCCAGTAGCATGCGCCACGCATTTTATGACATAATTGGCTTATAATCACCTTCTCTTGAATGTATACAATTTATGGACTGGGATTGTTCATTGTTTTGTTTCTAAACCTAGCCTGACTGGGGTTGGATGCTTTCAACAGGTGTCTGAGTCGGGAAAAATTGAAAGTTTTGTATTGTCTGAGTCTGATTTTTTTGATTGATTAATAGATCTGATCTTTCATTTTTGTAACTGTTGTTTTTAAAAAGCATTAGGACTTGATTCTTGTTTCATCAATCCTAAAGTAATTATCCTCCTCTGAAACTTTGGATGATTTCCAGCACTATAATCTAGTAATCTTTTTCCTCATCCAATGACTTTCATGGATCATTTCATGTAGATGCCCCAATTATTTTCCTGAACTAATGTATTTTCATGGTTCAGACTGACTGCATAGCCAGAATTTCACATAAAGATGGGACTGTTCTTGGATGGATTCTCCTTAACGAGTTGAGGTTTGCTTCTTTGCCTTGTGGTTACAACTTTCTATTTCCATCCAACCATTGGTTTTTCTTAGTTTTACATGACTTATTATTATTATTACATAGATAAGTTCTCTGTGCAGTTCCTTGAAAGTTTTATGACAGATGCTCATGTTTTTTCTTCTTTAATAATTTTTATAGGGAAAAATTAATTGCAGCTGGGAATATTGTAAGTATTAGAACCTTTAAAAAAAAACTTTTATGTCAGAGATATATTACCTTTCCTGTGAAAATTTGTTCACAACTGATTATGTGTTTTTTTCCTGCTGAATTGTGCTGATGTTGAGAATTTCAATATTTTCCAGCAAACTGATGTTTTGAATGGAATTGCTTGGGATAGAGAGAATAACCGTTTATTTGGTAAGCTGAAATGTCTTATGTACCTTTCCTAGTCCTCTTGTTTGAATAATTATAGAATTAGTAAAGTACAATATTTGCTAATTGCAAACTGATTGAGAAGGGGCAATTTCAAGTTTCAAAATAAAATGATTTTAAAGGAAGCCAACATAGTCAAAGTAAGGCACTGAGTGATATAGATATTAGAATGACTAGAGGGCATTACTGAATAATAACCTTGTATCTTTTGTAAGTCAAATCTACCTATGCAATTTTTAATATCTCAGGAATGATCTGCAGATAAACCTCTTCTTTTTTCTCATCCTTTAAAATTTGTCATTATTGATCATATTTATGAAGCATTGTCATTCTCCTGTTGAAACTTCGCCAGCTGACCCACACTCAGATGCCAACTGGTGTGGGAGGCAGTTATTGATCCAAGACACCAAACTCCCTTTTTCTCCTTTCTTCTTTTCTTTTCTTAAATGTTTTCAGTTTGCTAATCTGATCAGGTTAAGTCTAGTAGGCCATTTCTCATCTCTGTATAAGAACCTGCAAACTGACCCACTACTTGGTATTTACCAGATTGACTAATCTCAGACCTTGTTAAGCTGGGTTTTTCCTTTTTAATTCGACCATTTCTGGCTCACAAAATCTTTCTGTCACCCCAAAATACATGCATACAGGATGGAAAGGTCTAGCTCTCATAGGAGTACTACTGAAGGATGGTTCCTAACCCAGTCCTCATTGGCTTACTGCTAACACCAAGAAATAGCAAGTTAGGCAGGTTATTCAATTAATTTACTAGGTTGGTCAAGTAAGGTCAAACTGGTTTAGGTTATGTATACATCAAGCCGCATCCATATCATTAATTGCCTTGGAACATTGAGACCTGAACTTGGGAAATAAAGGGAACAATTGGAGCTAGTGGTGTCTTTGGATGTTTTGGGACAAAGGCTGCCACTTTTATCCCCAACTACAATTGACACTGTTGTTTTGCCAATATTACTTTTACTCACTTCTATCCTAGTATCTTACCCACGTTCATTTGATAGTTACAGGAAAACTATGGCCAAAGCTTTATGAGATCAAATTGCATCCATCATCTGGTCCATCTCAAGGGACCATAGAGCAACTTTGCCTGCGAAAACCATTCCGTTTTGTTTAGCTATAGAGCATTTTGCTTGTGAAGGAGCTGACATGGTACAAGGTGAAAAACTCCCCAAAGAACCTCATTTTGTCGCTGCTGTACACACTCAGCCAACATTTTGATGCAATGTTTAAATGCACTTGCCTCCTGAGGTTTGAGTCCCAAGTTTCTAAAAGAACTATTACCAGTTTTACGATGACATTAGCAAAGAATACTGGAAAAGAGTCGACTCAGCAATGTGTGTGTGTGTGAGAGAGAGAGACTGTATTGGTTAAATTGGATTTCACCAAACCAAATTCCAATTTCATGTTATGTGTCGTAATTCTTGGATAAGTGTACTTTTGTTGATCAAATGAGGCCGAGCTTGCAATTTGTGAGATGTAATCGATGCCCTGGGATTACATACAATGTATGTATACCGGCTCATGATTACTTATGCAGCAAACCAAAAAAACAAAAAGCAAAAGAAACAAAAAAAAAACGATGCCAGTTAGTTTATCCTAAAAATAATAAACTATGTTTTGAAAATTAGACAGAAACAGTGGATGGCCGACCGGGTTGAACAGAGACCGCCACTATTTTGGTTTGGCCCAATTATCAAACAGACATGATAATGAGAGAAAAGCTATAGGCTGCATTGGTTAATCGTTAAAAAGGTTTTGACTATGATACCGGAAAGACCTGATACCATAAAACCCCTTTACCAATCAATAGGTAAGTGGTAACCAATCAAGTTGCCTTGAAGGGTGTTATGGGTTTGGTTAATACTTCGGCCCTATTCGTTCGTTTGGTGCTAAGATATTTAGTTGGGTAAATGCATTTATTCGAATAAGTATTACCTGACTCGTGTTCTTTTGTCAGGTGGGCATATGAACAGATAGGATTTTTTGTTTTTTTTTTTTTTTTTTTTTTTTTTTTGGGGGGGGGGGGGGGGGGGGGCAGGAACATTTTAATCTTACACAGCTTAGTCAATTTCTCCCCTCTATGGATAAATAACTTATCCACCTAGGTGGATAAAATTTTTCAGGTAAGTTGTCAAAAACTTATATATGCAAATGTTTCCATGAGACCCACACTTCACTATTAAAAGAACATGAAAAAGTTTATCAACTTATACTCTCAAACAAATAAATCTCTATTGGTTGCAAGTTTTTTTGAGCAAGGATTTAGATTTTAGAGTAGGTCTGTTTGGGTATTGGAGTTGTTTCTTTGTTTTGTTAGTTTGTTTGTGTTGTCTCCTGTTGTTTGTGTTTGTTTGTATAAATAAAAGTTTACATTTATAAAAAAAAAGGTAAATTACAAAGACCCCCCTATACTTCGTTTTGCGACAAAGACCCCCCTTTACCATGACTGTGAGACAAAGACTCCCTTCTGTTAGCCTTCCATCCAAAAAGGCTGTTGCAATATTTTTCAATCATCATATTATCTTCCAATGAGAAAAATACTGTTCATCTTCCTCGACCTCACAATACACTAACAGCGATGATAATCTCCTCTACCTCAAATTCCTTCACAGTTAGCTCTCTCTCCCTCTCTTCTCTCTCTCTCTCTCTCTCTCCCTCTCTTATGATATCTCTTCTTCCCCTTCCCCTTGACAGCATCGGGATTGAACCCATTTTCATGATATTCTTTGCTCTCGGACAGAACAGGTGCATAAACGATGGCAATGCCCCTAAAACCCCTATTGCCATTTTGTTGTCATCGTCAAGCGCCAAGCTGAAGAGGGCACCAACTACATGTTCTTGCGCCTCGGCAAATCCACCTTTTAGTACATTGATCAATGGTGGTACAACCCCTGTATGACCTTATGATCTTCACCTTGTTGATCTTCTCCAAGGATAGATTCACCAATGTTGCCATCGCGTTTATCTGAATAGTAGAATATCATGATACCAAGTGAGGTCGCAGGGCTGATAGTAATCGATGCGTACAGAGGGTAGCCCTAATTTCTTCTTGAGTTCTCGTTACCTTCCTCAAAGAGATCACGACTTCCTCTACTCGAATACTTGAGATCTCTTGAGCTTAAAAACGAATTTGTCCTCTTCAAACAAATTGGGGTTTAGATTTTCATCGTCTGCAATAATCTTGGACAAGGACGAAGAAGAGTAACAAGAGGATCGAGTGGAAAGAGGTAGAGGCGTTTACAAAGCGGCTGTTGTTACTTCGCTGAAGCATAATCGCCATGGATTTCATGCATTCCGTCTTTGATAACATTTGAATCAATGATTCATCAAATCATGGGAGTTGGTGCAAAACACCCAGAGCTTCCTCGCAAGCTTGGAATGCCATGAAATCAGAGTTGTCGACTAGAATCTGGACAATAATGTGACTAAGCACATCGATCCCTCCTGATTGAACAAAATCACCCATCATGGCGTCGTCATTGAATGGCGTGCACTCCATTGTGGTGAGTAGAGATACCAACTCTGTGTGCTTGGCAGAGATGGAAGAGGACGATAAATGAGACTAGACCTGTTCATGGGCCAGGTGGCCCGACGGGCCGGCCCGACCTATAATTAAACCTAAAAACTCTAGTCGAATACCCCTCTTTTTTTCAGCTCTTTCCCTTATTTTTCTAGTCGAACCCTTCTTCTCCACATCCTTTTCCCTTCTTTATATTCTTTTTTTAATGTAAATAAATTTTGAATTTATATTATTTTTTTAATGTAAATAAATTCTAATTTATATTGATTATTGAATAGGGAAATTTTCTAATTTTTTTATTAGGTCGGGCTTTGGGCTTTTTATTAGGGCTGGGCTCGGGCCCAAGTTGTAGGCCCATTGGTTGGGTCGGGCTCGGGCTTGAGCCTAACATATTTCCATTAATGAAGAGTAAAAGCCCGGCGCGAGCCCGAGCCCGACCCATGAACAAGTCTAGATGAGACTGAGACTCTCGATGAAGTCAAATGAGTTGCAGTGCCAAAAATGCAAATAGAAAGTCTAGAAGATGGGTGCTACATCTTTAGTAATCCTGCACAAATGGGGTTGAAGTTACCGTAGATTAAAGTTTTCGCGGGAGTTGGGAAAGAAGAGAGAAATGTGAATGAATCTGAGGTAGAGGAGATTACCACCGCCGTTGTTAGTGTATCATGAGGTCAGGGAAGATGAACTGTGTTTTTCTTGTTTGAGGGTAATATGGGGATTAAAAAATATTGCGACGGCCTTTTTGGATGGAAGGCTAACAGAAGGCAGTCTTTGTCTCACGGTCATAGTACAAGGGGGGTCTTTGCCGCAAAACAAAGCATAAGGGGGCCTTTGTCACAGACCCCATAGTACAAGGGGGTCTTTGTAATTTACCCTAAAAAAATCAGGCAGTATGTATCAAAATTCATGGGAGGGTTTTGATTGGTCAAAGCTCTTTTGGTATCCTGTCTTTCCAGTATCATAGATTTTCCCCATTAAAAAATGTGGACCACCTGTCCAACACTGATTAAAATGTTATAGAAAAATGCTTATTTAATTTTTAACATGATAAGTTTGTCTACCATGTCACCAATTCCATAAAAAAAATCTAGAGTTCAATTAAGGTGCATAGTGTATTCATTAATATTGGCTGCACTTTGGATCTATTACCCACAATCTGTTCCCACATCTCTATCCATAGTACTTTATAGTTGTGCATTGAGAATATCTCTCTTGTCATTTATGAAAGATGTTCCCAATACATGACAGTGGCGTTATGTGTGTAGAAATGTAGGAATACTTTGTGGGTAGAAGATCCAATCCACTATCAATCACGTTAAAGTCTGCTTACTTTTGAATAGTTAATGACACATGAAGTATGCCTTTATGTTTAATAAGGTGTAATTATCATTGTGTTCGATCAATCATGTCTATTGTTGTACAATGCAATGTATGCACCCAAGGTTCAAAGTATCGACGCGTATCATCCCGTATCGGTCGATACATATCATTTTGGGACCCCTCCGATATGTCCCCTACAGTGGGTGTATTGGGTGTCTGACCAGTTTAGGGGGTGGAGGAGCCCTAAACTACCCCCCTGAACCGGTTTCAAAAAAATAAAAATAAAAAATGCTATCGCTTCGCCCAAAGGGCGTATCGAGCATATCGATATTTTGAACCTTGGATGCACCATAGGTTTTGCCAAAAAATCTATGCTGTAAGAAAGAAAATTCATCAAAACTGAAATTGAAAAACACAAGTAGCAACAACCAAAAAGAAAAAACAAGAACCAACTAACAACCACTAAGACTAAAGATAACAAGCCCATCCGAGTGATCATCCTCGAAAAAGATAGCTACGTATATACCACTCTAGCGGGTTATGTGGTTATGTGCAACATAGTTCCCTGGACTCGACTGTACCCCGTTTTGTTGTCTAGTGTGCAGCACAGTTTGCATCCCTGGCTCACCTACTTATAAAAGAGAATTTCAAATTTTAGTTCGACTATATTTCTTTAATAACAAAAAGACACTCACTAGGGCATTGAGGGTGCTAGTCATCCGCTCACAGTCAACTCTCCACAATTGAAGTTAGGTATTGGATGAACCTGGCTATAATTCTGGTACACGTAGCCCTATTATGAAACATATTACATATCTAGATGACTTTTGGGCCATGAGAAAGCCCAATAAGGAAAATAAGATGCAATTTGGATTGGATTTCTTGAATACCTTATGAGAGAGAGATAGAGATGCATTTGTACATTTTTGGATAATTAATAATTAAGCACATACGTTGTACATGAGAATTTCTTTCTTCATATTAATTACTTGAATTTTAGATATATCATAGTTAAGACACAAATTGAAAATTAACAAAAGTAACAACATAATTAAAAATAAACTTAAATGCTTGTAGCAAATAACGATTATTATTATTATTACTATTATTATTATTATGTTGTTGTTGTTGTTGTTGTATTTCATTTCTATCATAAATAAAAAATAACTTTTATTTTAACAAATATTTTTATTTAATATGATGAATATATAACATTAGAAATGTTCTCATATGTTTTTGACAAAATTATGTACATTTTCATTTTTTTGTGTTTTATATATATATATATATATATATATATATATATATATATATATATATATATACATATTTATTTATTATTCAATTATGATAGCATGGGTTTTTTTTGAAAAGTTCATTGACCCACCTTCTAGATAAGAAAATAGCTTTACTTTTGGATTAGTTTTAAATTAGGGAAAGATATAGTCAGAGATGGTTGTACATTTAAAATTAGGCTACAGATGGTCCAGAAACCTACAAAACTCTGACAATCGACTCTACATTTCAAATGATAAAAAACCCTGCCATGTCATTGGAAGTTTATGTGGTTGTTGCCAACATGAGACTCTTAATCCATGTTGGACACAACAAAAAGCTTATATTGAAATTGCCCTTTACTATTGGGTGATTGGAAAAAAAGGTTTTTAGTCTCTCTCTCTCTCTCTCTCTCTCTCTCTCTCTTAATCTCCCTTCCACTCTTTCACTCTCTTAGTTCAATGATTGTGTGATTTGAAAATGAATAAAAATGGTTTTTAGTTTCTATATTTATGTTTTTTCCATCAATTTTTTATTCTCTCTCTACCTATCATTATTCCTCAACCTCTCTCATTCTCTTTCTTGGTTGATCTCTTGTTCTCCCTTAATTTTTATCGTTCTTCCTTAGTTTTTCTTGCACTCCCTTTCTCGTTCTTTTTTTTTTCTTACACACTTATATGGTAAGTCATACCATATAAAAGATCATGTGACCAACTTGGTATGGTTCAAAAATTATTTCAACAATTTGATAAAAATTCACAATGAACTCTTGATTATGAAATTTACACCAACTTGATAGAAATTTATAACTTGATTTTACAAGTGGTTGATCCCTTTAGTTCTTTTATATGATCTGTTTAATATTGTAAAAGATTGTAAGAAAAAATAAAAAAAAAAACAAGAAAGGGAATGAGAGAAAGACTGAGGGAGACCAATAGAGATTAAGGGAGAAGGAGATATTGACCGAAAGGGAGAATGTGGGAGAAGAATGAGAAAGATTGAGGGAGAAAGAAAGATAGGTAGATAGATATATATATATATAGAGAGAGAGAGAGAGAGGGAGAGAAACAAAGGTTTTGATTTCGCTATGGACCGAAACTAAGAGAGTGGGAAAGATAAAGGAAGTAGGAGATAGAGAGATGATTGTGAGAGTGAGATAAAAGGGAAGGAGATCTAGAGACAAAGGGAGTGGGAGAGAAACTAAACACCTATTTTCAATATAGGCTTTTTGTTGTGTCCAACATGGATTAAGAGTCCCATGTTGCTAATAACCACATAAGCCTTTGATAACATGATGGAGTTTTTTATAATTTGAAATGTAGAGCCAGTTGTTAGAGTTTTGTTGGTTTCTGGACCAATCCGCAACCTAATTTTAAATGTATAACCGGCTTTGACTATAATTTTTCCTTTAAATTATATAAATAATTTTTACTTATCATATTTAATTTTTGTTTGTCTATGAAATCATTTGACCCAAACCACTAACCCACCACCCAAAAAGAAAAATAGTTTGATTTCTAAGTTGAGATTAAAATTTTTCATTACATTTTTGTCATTGATAAAATTATTCCTTATGTATAATACTTATTTTTGTTCAATACAATGAATGCATAATATTAGGGTTGTACCAAATATTTCATTTTATATAAATATATAACATTAGATACGTGGCCAAAATTTTATTTATTTTATTTATTTTTGTGATTCTTTGTATTTTCTATTTATAAAAATTTTATTATTTGATTGTGACATCATTTCATTTCTAGGTAGATTTTAAATTTGACATTCCATTTTCATCGTTAATAAAAATACTTTTTGATGGTGCGCGATCCGGCTGGTCCTAGCTATCAAAGACCATGCCTCTGATAGGAGCAACAGGTACCTGAAACGGAGAAGGTGAGGAATCTCTGGGGAGGAACCCGGTGAGATTACTCCGAAGCTCAAGTTAGTATTTTCTCAAAGGCAAGATAAAACCAAATGGCGCAAAGTTCACATACCATGTTCTTGGGGGGTAGGGAGCCTTTTATAACCACTTCGCGCACCCACTCCTAAGCTTCTGCCAGGTCGGGTATGATTATCTCTACACTCCCGCTAGTTCGGGTGTCATCACCTCTGCTGGGGCAGAACCGCCACTACTCTCTTTGTCAAAGCTGTCTCTGTAACTGGAGATGGCGGTGGCAAGTGGCTGTTGAAGTGCGGCCGTCAAGCGTCAGATCCCCAGTCAGTCAGGTGCACCGCCCCTGGATACAGACTCCTTCGATGTCAGGCACGGTACGGTTGTTCAATTCTGCATCCCGGAGGCGAAGTACTGGAGTGGTGAGCGAGGTGAAGTCTTGAGTTCGAATAGAGGTGTGTCCCGAACTGCCATGGGGCAGGCCAGTTCGGGCTGTTGCCCCTTGTGTCCGTAAGGCTCGGGGCCTAAGGGAGAGCTTGGACTCCTTGCGGGGAGTTCGGGCTCCTTGTAGGGAGTTCGGACCACTGGTTCCTCTTTTCGGAGCTCACACATTGGGCGTTTTGTTGTGCCGAACTGTTGCTTTTGCCATGTGTTGAGCGATTACGAGGTCGGGCCAAATCTTCCTTCATTAATTGCCCCCCACTCCTCGCACTAAGGGACTTGCCCTAGCGCAGGGAGTTCGCGAGGTGGCGGGTGGATTTGTCCCGTACTTCGAACTGTTTGACTGATAGTGCGACGTGCGCATTCGTCAGGATTTTTTCGGGTTTCTCGAGCGCCACAAAGACGGGAAATGCACCAATTTGTCTATGAATGCTGACAGACGTGACGGCGCATGTTTATTTCAAAATTCAAAAAGTGCGCCGTTGGGAGACGTGACAGCGGGCGTCTTTTCAAAATTTGGAAGAACGTGCCGCTGCTACCTTTAATGTGAGGAGACGTGCGCTGGCACTTTTTTAGTTTCAGAAAGACGTGCGGCCAATCACGTCCCGGTCTCAGGAGACGTGCAGTCAGCGCGACTGCGGGCCGTTGGATTGTCTTTGATCTAAGCCCTTGATTCTCAGTTACTGTGGATATAAATAGTGGGGGACCCCAGTCGCTGTCACTATTCTGTACTTTGCTTCTTGAGCTCGCATCCTAGTTTCAGCTCGCATCCAAGCTTCTAGCTCGCATTCACGTTCCCGTAGTCCGTTTGCTTTTTTCCGGGTGAGTACTTTCCTATAATCCTTGTTCTCCTTCCAATGTCTAGCTCGAATAGCTCAGACTGTTCTTCAAGGGAGTCGGATGCAGGTTCTACGAATCGAGTTGCATCCCCCAACAGTCCTAGTGAACCTGAGGTAGAACTCGAGGAAGAGTTCGAACCCGTAGGCCGAGTCGCCTTGGGTAGTTTGGCATCCTCCTCTCATCGAGGTCAAACGTTGGACAAGTTTGGGCCTTCGACCATGACGCTTGAGGGGCTTCACTCCCTTATTACCCAGTTCAACTTGCCTAGGGAGTACACCTACTTCATACCCTCGGGTAGTTTCCCTTGGGAACACGGTCCTGGTGAGATCAAGATATTCCAGGAGCAGCTCATTGCTGGGTTGCGCCTTCCATTCCACCCCCTCATTGTCAAGGTAATGAACCACTTCGGTGTTACAATCGGCCAGCTTCACCCGAACTCTATTCGTAACTTGGTGGGGACAATCTCCCTATTTTGCGAACAGGTCTTGCCTTTAGACCTAAAGATCTTCTCCTCAATTTTAATGCTTAAGAAGCAAGTGGGTCCCCTTCCCGAGCGTAGGTGGGCATATTACCTGTCTCCTCGTCCGGGTTTTAAGCTTCTACACGAACTTCCCAACAAGGTCCCGGCGTGGAAACAAGACTACTTTGGGGTGCGAAGTGCATTGGGGTGGCCGTTCCAAACCGGGTGGGGGATGGCTGCCCCTGACGCCGGTCTTACGCTTGATAAGGAGACAGTGAAGGGCCTCCGGCAATGAGCACGGCTTTGGCTAAAATGCCATCATTATCTGACGGAGGCCAAGCTCATTGCGACCGGTCTGAGTTCAAGTAGGTTCCTTACTTAGAGGTTTTTGGTTTCGTTCCGTTCTTTTCATTTTTTCTAATGCCGAGCTCCTTTTGCATGTGTGATGGACTCAGAAAGGACTTCTGGTGGGCACCTATTTCACGGCATGAAGAGGAGGAAGCGAGTCACCAAACAAACTCGTGTCGAGCTGCCCCGAGAAGCGGAGCCTGAGGTACCAGACTACCCGTCAGAGGATCCGCCTAGGGAGCCCGAGATGGCCCCTCTAGTACATGAAGTGGTAGGGGCCCCTTATGCCAAGGCTACTTACACGGGGGCTCTCGCCTACTCTAAGCCTGCTTATACGCGAGCTGGGCCCTTAGGCTCGGGAGCCCAAGGCGAATTTAGGAGCGTGTGTCTCCGAACCACGCTCTTCAGAAGAGTAGGGAGGCCATCTATCCTGAGGAGGTCGCGGCATGGACCGAGCTTCCTTTGAACCAGGTAGCTTGCAGTGTTGCCACTCATGCCATGGTGGTAAGTCATATGTCTTGTCGGGCTCTTTGCTTTTATCTTTATTGTTGTCGTTCTCTTTAATCATTTGTTCTTTCCTTTTGGTAGGTGAATTCTTCTATTCATGCCTTGGCGGCCCAAGTGGAAAGGAGCTCGAGGCAGGCGCGAGCTGACGAAGAGGCTTTCCATGCTGCCGAGGTGGCTTTCCGAGCCGCTAAAGCAGCTTCTCGCGCTGCACAGGCCAGGCATGCGAGGTCTCAGAGAGATGTCGAGGCCATGGGAGTTGTAGTGAAGCACATGGCGGACCTGAGGTTGGATTTGCAGCATCAGTTTGAATACCTTCAGGAGGATATTAGGGAGAGGACACAGATCTTTTCTCAAGGCATTGAAGATGACAAGAAGAAAGTCGTCAATGAATACATCGCCTCGTCGCGCTTTGATGACCTGATGGTGGACTCGTACAGAAAGGGATTTAAACTAAGTCGGTGGATGATTCAGAATACGTACCCCAAGCTCGACATTAGTGCCATATCCACTTCGCGCATTACTCAGGAGATGGCCAACGCTGCTGATGGTGAGCCGGATTCGAGGGCGAGGCAAGACCTTCGAGTATCGTTGAAGTGCCTTCTGATGATGAAGAAGTAGCTCCAGGCCTGTGAAATGTTTTTTTTTTTGAAATGTACATAGTATTTTGCGATGAAATGATTTTCTTTTGATTAAGTGTTGGTCGCTCTTTCCTCCGAACTGACCATATTGTCGAACTGACCATATGTCGATGCCCCTATTAATTCATTGTTGGCGCTTTGCCTGAGCTTTTAGTTTGCATCTTTTCCCTTTGTTAGTCCATGCCGAGGTCCTTGTTAGTTCGGCGTCCTAGCCCCTTGGCTCTGGTAGTGACTTAATCCACTTCGCTTGGTGATTTATAGGTAGTATCATCTCAAGTTAATGACGTTCCAAGCTCAGGGTACTCGTTTGCCCTCTAAAGTTTCGAGCTCGTATGCCCCCCCGAGCGCTCTCTTTACTCGATAGGGACCTTCCCAATTCGGTCCAATTTTGCCCACGCCGGGCTCGGGTGCCATGATCTTACGGAGAACCAAGTCGTCGACGTAGAAGTTCCGCTTTTTTACTCTGGCGTTGTAGTACCGAGCTACCTTTTGTTGGTAAGCTGTGGTCCGGATGTACGTGAGGTCTCTTACCTCATCCAGTAGGTCGAGGTTGGTGCGTAACTCACTTCTGTTTGTTTGATCGTCGTATGCTTCTAGTCGCAGTGTAGGTATTTCGATCTCCCCGGGATTACCGCTTCAATGCCGTAGGTGAGGTTAAATGGGGTTTCCCCTGTGGCAGTTTTTTCCGTGGTTCGGTGAGCCCATAGAACACTTGGTAGCTTGTCCGCCCACAACCCTTTAGCTCGGTCTAGTCGTGCTTTCAGTCCGCGGAGGATAGCTCTGTTTGTTACTTTTGTCTGACCGTTTGCCTACGGGTGTGCGACCGATGTGAAGTTCTGCCGAATTCTCATATCTTGGCACCATTCCTGAAACTTGATATCCTCGAACTGCTTGCCATTGTCGGAGATCAGTACCCGAGGTAACCCGAAGCAGCATACTATGTTCTTCCAAAAGAAGTTCTGCATGTTTCGGGCTGTAACTGTTGCCAGAGGTTCATCTTCTATCCACTTTGTGAAATAATCTACCGCTACCACTAGGAACTTCCTCCCACTTGTTGCTGGCGGGAATGGCCCCAGGAGGTCGATGCCCCATTGCGCAAAGGCCCATGGACTGGTGAGGTACTTGAGGTCGGCAACGGGCTGATGGTGGATATTGGCATGCTTTTGACATTTGTCACATTTTCTGACGAGCTCAATGGCCTCTGCCTTCATCGTTGGCCAGTAGTACCCTTGTCGAAGTGTCTTTTGGGCGAGGGCTCTGCCCCCCAAGTGTCCACCGCACAGACCTTCATGAGTGTCGCGGAGTACGAGCTCGGCTTCGGCAGGTCACAAGCAACGCAGGTAGGGGAGCGTGTAGGACCGTCGGTACAGCCGTTCGTCTATTATGAAGTATTTGGCTGCCTGGCACTACACCCTTCTGGCTGCAGTGTGGTCCGCAGGGAGGGTTCCATCTAGCAAGAAGCTCATGAGTGGGTCGATCCAACTCGGCCCTGCTTCAAGGATGGGAGCAACCTCCTCTGCCCCACCGAGAATGCTAGGCCGAGGTAAGTCCTCTATGTACATGGTTCTCACGGTGTTGTGACTCGTGCTGGCTAACCGGGACAAGGTGTCGGCCTCAGTGTTCTTTGACATCGGGATTTGCTTGATGAAGTGTGACTAGAAGTTGAGCAGAGCCTCCTTTACTTTTGCCAAGTATGCGATCATAGTGAGCTCGCGTGCTTCGTATTCGCCCGTAACCTGGTTGACCACGAGCTAGGAATCGCTGCAGATAACTATGTGTTTTGCTTTTACCTTTTGCGCTAGGTTCAGCCCGGCTATCAGTGCCTCATACTCCGCCTCGTTGTTGGATGCCGCGAACTCAAAGCGTAGTGCGTATTCCAATTTCGTGTCATCCGAGTCGCATAGCACTATTTCAGCCCTGTTGGTTCGAGGAGCCATCTACATGAAGGATCCAGGGCTCCTCATCCCAGTTTGTGTTTGGCCTAACTAGGAGAGATGCCACACTGGCCGCTACTTCACGGGGTTCAGACTCCATTGGCTTGGGAGCTTCGGTCTCACCCGAACTGGGGATCTCAGGCTCAACCGGCCTAGGGACTTTGAGGTTGAACGTGCACTCGGCGATAAAATCTGCTAAGGCTTGGGCCTTAATAGCAGTTCGTCGCTTATACTGGAGGTCGTACTCGTTGAGCTCGATGGCCCACTTCGTTAGCCGACCGGAAACCTCGGGCTTAAGTAAGACTTGCCTCAGATGTTTGTTAGTCAAGACGATGACAGTGTGGGCCTGGAAATATGGGCGGAGTTTCCGAGCTGCAATTACCAGTGTGTATGCTAGCTTGTCTATCTGCGTATCTTGTCTCTACTCCCTGCAGAATTTTACTAACATAATAGATGGGCCGCTGGACCCGATCTACTTCTTTTACTAGTACCAAATTGACCACCTCGTCGCTTGCCGAGAGGTACAGTTCTAAGACCTCGCCCTCCTTGGACCTGGTTAAGACTGGCACACTAGCGAGGTAGCTTTTTAGCTCGTCGAACGCAAACTGGCAGTCTCGGGTCCATTCGAACCCTTTTCCTTTGATTGCCTTAAAGAAAGGCAGACAGCAGTTTGTCGATTTGGACATGAAGCGGCTCAGAGCGGCTATGCGGCTGTTTAGCCTCTGAACCTCTTTTACTTTTCGGGGTGGTCTCATATCTAGGATGGCCTTTATCTTGTCTGAGTTGGCCTCAATACCGTGTCGGTTGACAATGTACCCTAGGAATTTACCCGAGGTGACACCGAAGACACATTTGTTTGGGTTCAGTTTCATGCTAAATTAATGCAGAATTTGGAAGATAGAATCTAAGTCTTGTATTAATTCTTGTGAAAACCACGTCTTGACGACCATGTCGTCTACATAACATTCTATTTTCGTGCCAATTAAGGGCCAAAACAGTTTATTCACAAGTCTTTGGAAGGTCGTCCCAGCATTCTTCAGTCCGAAGGGCATGACCTTGTAGTAGTACAGGCCGAATTTGGTAATGAAGTTGGTTTTTTCCTCATCGGACTGGTCCATCCTGATTTGGTTGTAACCTGAGTAGGTGTCCAAGAAGCTTAGCAGCTCATGTCCTGAGGTCACGTCCACTAGGCGGTCAATTCTAGGGAGGGGGAAGCAGTCTTTTGGGCAAGCTCAGTTCAGGTCGGTGTAGTCGACGCACATGCACCACTTGTCGTTTGCCTTTTTCACCAGCACTGGGTTGGCTACCCAGCTCGGGTAATGAACTTCCCTTATGAAGTCCGCTGCAATGAGCTTTTCGACCTCCTCGTCGACCGCCCTCCAGCGCTCCGGGGCTAAGTTGTGTTTCTTCTGTCTAATGGGTCTGACTACAGGGTCAATATTAAGTTTGTGAGTCATAACGCTAGGGTCAATACCGGGCATATCGGTCGCAGACCATGCAAAAATATCTAAATTTTGAAGTAAAATACTCACTAGTTCGGTTCGTAGAGGCTCCTTGACGGAAGCATCGATCTGTAGCGTTTAAGATGGGTCCGTAGCCGAAGTCAAGATTGGGACCGTTTCCTCTGTGGGCGAAGCTTGTTCATCGCCCCGCTTCGTAGGCCGCTCTAGCTCGAGGTCGTCGGCCGCCTTGGTTTTTCCCTTCAGGGTGGCAACATAACACTTGTGGGACTCAAGTTGGTTGCCCCGCGCTACCCCCACACCGAAGTCTGTAGGGAACTTCATTGCCAAATAGTAGGTGGAGACCACTGCCCGTAGGACATGAGTAATTGGCCACCCTATTATGGCATTGTATGGGGAGGGGGTCGCGACCACTAGGAAACCGTGGTTGAGTCTCACTGCACAAGGACATGTGCCGACTTCCACAGGTATTGTTACTTTCCCAAGGGGCCTGACCTCCTCTCCGTTGAAGCCCACCAGAGGAGTGTTCGCAGGCTTCAACTCGCTTCTCTACAATCGAAGCTGGTCAAATGCCGACTTGAAGAGGATGTTTGCCGAGGTATCTGAATCCACAAGTACGCGCCTGACTTCGAAGTCGTTAATCCTTAGTTTTATGACAAGTGCGTCATCATGGGGGTAGTGGACACCTCGCGCATCATCTTCTGTGAAGAAGATTGGTTCTTCCGTCTTCGGCCTCTTTGGAGGGTTCTGTTCTTCTAGGGCTGCTTCACAAACTGACGTCCGGGCTACCGCCGAAGTACAACCTGCTACCACCAAACCTCCCACTATTACGTGGATGGTTCCCCGAACTAGCCTCTCTTCTGGAGGCTGTCTTTGCGATGGTTCGGCTGGCCTGTTGCTGGATTCGGGAGCATCCTTACTTTGCTCCCCTTGCCGGCCTGTCTTATTATTATTATTATTATTATTATTATTATTATTATTATTATTATTATTATTATTATTATTATTATTATTATTATTATTATTATTATTATTATTATTATTATGCTGTACAAAATTTCTCAAGTACCCGCGATGGATAAGTCCCTTTATCTCGTCCCGGAGATTATTACACTGTTCAGTACTATGACCTTGATCTCCATGGAAACTACAGTACAAATTTTTATTTCTCTCGTTTTGGTTCCCCTTCAGGCGAGATGGCCATTTTACGTATGGGGCGTCTTTGATCGTCATCAAGATCTCAGTCTGCCTTGTGTTTAAGGGTGTGTAGTCCATCCAAGCTGCTAAGGGAGCTCGGGATGGCTGGCTTGGCTTCGCCTCTCGGGCCGGGTTTTTTCTGTCACCTGGGTTGGAGGGCTCGCCTTCTCTTTTCCTTTTCTCGACTCCGCCTTCGGTCCTTTGGTTGATCTCTTCCTCTGTTCTCATAAACTTACCCGCGAGCTTGAGGAATTCGGCCACAGTCGCAGGCTGGCTGGCTACCATGTACCATTTGAACTCCTTGTGTGTTACTCCTCTCTTGGCCGCCGAGAGCTGTACCGTGGGGTCCAGTCGCGGTATTTGCAAGCACGCGTCATTGAACCGCTTGATGTAGCCCCAGATGGACTCTCATTCCCTCTGAACCACTCTGAAGATGCTTTCCTCGGTTTTGGGGCACCACCTGCTGGTAACGAAGTGTGCGGTGAAGACCTACACGAACTGGGTCTAGCTTCTTATTGACCCGGGGGCCAGGTTCTTGTACCAGGTGCGGGCCACCCCCTTGAAAGTGGTGGTGAAGGCCATGCACATGCACGACTCACTGGCCCTTGCTAGGTGCATTTGGGATTGGAAGGCATCGACGTGGTCGCTGGGGGCGAAGGACCCATCATACTTGTCTAAAGGGGGGAGTTTGAAGTCTTTGGGCATGGAGACTACAAGGAGTTCTGATGAAAGGGGGGAAGGAACTAAGAGAATAGGGGCAGCTTTTACCTCATCCGATCTTGTCTCTTCTTTACCTCTGAGCTCGGGTAGGACACGGGTGGCAGTTCGGCAACTTCGCCGGCGCCTTCATTGCTGAGTGGGCCTGGTACTGGCGCTGTTGGCCTCTGTGTTGTCGAGCTCGATGGGCCCAGAATGTTGGTAGTTCGCTGTTAGGGCACTGAATTGGTTCTCTGTGAGCGAGAACTTAGGCTTGGAGCGCCGAGGTGCTGACTTTGCAGGCGAGGTTCCCGACCCGCTTGCGAGCTGCGAGGCGGGGGTGATTTTTCTTTCCCTTTAGTCCGGGGATGAGGCCTGACTGTTAGGGGGGTTCTGAAGTTGGGAGGTTTCTCCTCGGTGATGGCGTCCACCCTGAGGGAAGCCTTAACTGGCTTTGGAGTAGGGTGCCGAGGTGGAAGCTGCGGTTGGTTCATAGGCAGTTGGGGGAACTGCTGTTGATAGTGATATTGAGAGAGGTGGTGTAGTACTTGGTGCTGCTGGAACTGCTGCATTTGGGCTTGCATTGCCCGCATGCATTGCATCAGGTCGTCAAACTGGCTCTGGCTAGTCGCCAGGGGGACAGCAATTGGTTCAGTAAAGGTTGTTTCGATAGGGAGTGGAAAGGGGAAATTCATGGCGGGAAGGTTTACGGGTGCCACTGTTCGTGGCGCATTCAGGCTGGGGATCCCATCCACCGGAAGGGGGATGGTGAACTGTCCGATGCATACCATGGGGACTTGAAGTTGTTCCCCGGTGGTGTTCATCTCCGTGCCACGTCCGGCGTTGCTAGAAGAAGCCATGAGTGTTGGGGTTTTTTGGAAAAAAGGTGGTTATGAGAGTTTGAAAGGGAGGCTTTTAGAAGCGTTCCCACATATGGCGCCAATTGATGGTGCGCGATCCGGCCGGTCCTAACTGTCAACGACCTTGCCTCTGATAGGAGCAACAGGTGCCTGAAACGGAGAAGGTGAGGAATCTCCGGGGAGGAACCCGGTGAGATTGCTCTGAAGCTCAAGTTAGTATTTTCTCAAATGCAAGATAAAACCAAAAGGCGCAAAGTTCACATACCATGTTCTTGGGGGGTAGGGAGCCTTTTATAACCACTTCGCGCACTCACTCCTAAGCTTCTGTCAGGTCGGGTATGATTATCTCTGCGCTCCTACCAGTTCGGGTGTCATCACCTCTGCTGGGGCAGAACCGCCACTACTCTCTTTGTCGGAGCCGTCTCTATAACTGGAGATGGCGGTGGCAAGTGGCGTTGGCAGGTGCCCGTTGAAGTGCGGCTATCAAACGTCAGATCCCTAGTCAGTCAGGCGCGCCGCCCCTGGGTACGGACTCCTTCGGTGTTAGGCACGATATGGTTGTTCAGTTCTGCGTCTTGGAGGCGAAATATTGGAGTGGTGAGCGAGGTGAAGTCTTGAGTTCGGATAGAGGTGTGTCCCGAATTGCCATGGGGCAGGCCAGTTCGGATTGTTGCCCCTTGTGTTCGTAAGGCTCGGGGCCTAAGGGAGAGCTCAGGCTCCTTGCGGGGAGTTCGGGCTCCTTGTAGGGAGTTCGGACCGTTGGTTCTTCCTTTCGGAGCTCGCACCTTGGGCGTGCTGTTGTGCCGAACTGTTGCTTTTGCCATGTGTTGAGCAATTGCAAGGTCGGGCCAAATCTTCCTTCATCACTTTTTATATTTTATACTTATTTATTTTAACTTTTTATTATTTAGTTATGATATTATTTATTAATCAATTTGACCCTAAATGGTTGAATTGCTTACCCACCACCGAGAGGGAAGAAAGTGGTTTTGTTTTCAAATTACTTTTCAAAATATCTATTTTTATACTATTAAAATTAATATTATGGTTTTGATTACAAGAATTTAATGATGAGAAAAAATATACCTTAAATATAGGATTTAATGAGAGAATATAGGAAAATATTTTTATTTTCAATTGGTTTTAAATTTTACATCCCATTTCCATCATTAATAAAAACATTTATTTTTTATCATACTTGTTATTATTTAATATGTATGTTAAAAATGTTTCCATTTTTTTAATTTCTATTTTTTTCATTTTATTATTTAATCGTGACAACATGGATTGACCCATTTGACCCAAAATGGTTTATTTTCTTACTACCACCTAGATGAAAACACTAATTTTTAGGTAAATTTTAAAAATATAAGCTTTTATGTTATTAGAATTATTAATTTATTAAGTATGGCTTTAATCAATAGAAATTAATGGTGAAAACAAAAAAAAAAAAAGACTTAAATATATGATTCAATGAACATGGATGCAAGTTAATAACTTAAATGTTGGATTTAAAGAGAGGGAATTGAATGCATTGAATATCTTAAAGTGACCTCTTTTCAATTCATTTAATACCAATAACCTATTACCCTATTTGCCCTCATTTTTATATATTTAAATATAGAGGGGCAAATTTTCCCCTAAAAAAATTCAGAAATATTATTGAGCCATTTGTGCTTTTTAAAGTAGATGTTTTTGAGCTGTAGCTGACCTAGGCAATCGAACCGTTCTGCCTAGGAACCGTCCAAGCAACCAGTTCCATTTTACCCCAAACCCGGTCCTTGGCAAAAAATTATTGAATTGGTCAGTGACCTGCTGACTTAGGCGGTCAAACCGTTGACCCATTTGACCTACTCAAGCTTTTGGGTGTTTTTTATTTAAACCATTTAAGTATTTTTTTCCAAGCCATCTTTATAACCAGATAGTCGAATCTCTGACCCGATCAACAATTTTTGGTTATTTTTTATTTTAATTTTTTTATTGGAACGGACCATCTATTCTAACCGGTGTCCAAAACGGTTCCGGTTCAGGATAGTTTTTTAAAACCTTGCTTTTGGATGATCTTTCAAACGAACTTATCTATACGGGTTGATTAAATAAAGGGTAAATGTATGATACCGGAATTTTGGTAATAAGAATTGGAATTTCAATTCTGGATGTTGGGATGTGCTGAATTCGTATGTATTAAAATACATGCGGATGTTCATTTCGTATGGATTTGAAACTCTACCCTCGAGGCGAAATTTACAATTAATTTTTGCTTGCTTTGTAAAAATTTTGAAACTCTATTTCAGCCAATTTACAATTTACAAAATACATAGAGGCGAAATTTGAGCAATTTCCAGGAAAAATGAGAGAGGACCGGTTTGGAAGAGTAGGTTTTGTGTCTGATTTGCAGACGAAGATGGCATCGAAAGAGTCTGTCTGTCTCAATTTGTGGTATTTTTCGAGCAGTAAAAATGTGAGAAAGAAGTAAAACTAAACGATGGATAGCCGATAGCCCAGTATATAAATTCGGGTTTAACTGTTGAAGTAGTAAGTACGGCAGTGTGGAAATCCAAAGATGGTTCATCTTTTTATCTTCGTACTTAAGCAAAATGGATAACCGATTGCATCTGCCTTAAACTAACATGCGCTGGTGTGCTACGCATTTCTAAAATTCCCAGTTTTCAACCAACGCGCAAACAAAAGCATCTCTTCGACTCTTCATAGTTTCCCCTCTCTCTCTCTCTCTCTCTTGTGAGCTTGCGCGCTCTGCACTTCTGAATCTGCTGCAATGGCGTTTCCGTACATGGAATCTGTCGTAGGTAGGGTTTCTCGCCATTCTGCTTCTTTGCTTTTCTTTCCCTTCCCTTTATTGTTCTTCTTTTTGTTAGAGCCTTGGTTCTTCTCTGAAAATGATTGAAGCGTGCTTCCGATTCTTGTTTTTATTCTTTATTGGTAATTTTCTTGGTTCATTTGGTCTCTTCGATCTTCTCTTCGGATTGCTCTTTGTGTTATTGAGCTTAGTATGGTTCAGTTGTTTGATATGGATATCCAGGTCATACCTTGTTGGTTCTCTGTTGGGGTTTTCTTTCTTAGTAATTCTCATGCCAGTTTTTGCCGCTGGTGTAGATGAAATACGCCTATGGTTTTCCGTCTTGGTGACATAGTTGGGCCAGAAACACCTTCAAAATTTGCTTTTGAATATGCCGAATCTCATCATTCCCATTTCCTCTCCCCAGATTGGGATTCTCTCTCTTCTTTTTTATTTTTCCTCACTTTGGTTCTCTGCTAAAAAAATTATCCCTTTTTTATTCTTTCTGCTGATACCTGCCTGCTGTGAGTCTTTCTCTTGAACCTTCAGTATGTGGTTGAACTTTCTTCTGAGCCTTGTAGTTTCTTAGTAATCGGAGATTTCTTTTTGCAGGTTTTATGATTTTGATGTATATTTTCGAAACATACTTGGATATACGGCAACATCGTTCTCTGGAGCTGCCTAACCTTCCTAAACCTTTGGAAGGTGTGATCAGTCAAGAAAAATTTGAAAAGTCCCGAGCTTATAGCCTTGATAAAAGGTATGTCGTCCTCCTCCATCGCTTCTCTTACACGTGGAAGTTGTTTCTTTGAAGTTCTATTTTTTTTTCATGATTTGATATGCTTCAACACGTTTAACTGGCTTCTGTTTCTACTGGTCTATTTCTTATCTCTTTCAGCCATTTTCACTTTATTCATGAGGCTGTAACCATACTAATGGACACCGCAATTTTGTTTTTTGGTATATTGCCGTGGTTTTGGAAGGTGAGTTGGTTAGGATTTGTCGCAGCAACTTCTTTTTCTTCTATTTTGGTGACGGATCGTACTAACCTCATCTGCTTCTTTTGTCTATAGAGATCAGCAGAATTTCTTATCTACACCAACCTCAATCCTGAGAATGAAATACTTCACACTCTTGCCTTTCTGGCCGGTGTTATGATTTGGTCACAGGTTTGGATATAAGCGTCCATAATTTCTCTGAAAATAAGATTGCTTATTTGTTCAGTTTTGGGGACAGAATAGTCACTAAAAGAACAATATTTGTATAATTTACAGAGATATAAACCACTACTTGGGTTACTGAGAGGCTTCACCATGATATACAAAATAGTCAACCGCCTTCAATTAAAGTTAATACATGAAATTTATAAAATGCTTCATCATGAGAACAGAAAACAATTGTTTTCCTTTTGTTTAGCCAGGTGCTACCTTGTTTGTTTGCACAGGCATATGTATGGTTGTGCAAACCTATTTATGTGCATATATACAATACAAGATTATATTGTAAAGAATTAAACTCCTAAGTCAGTACTACCTCTACTACTACTACTACTACTACTACTACTACTACTACTACTACTACTACTACTACTACTACTACCACTACTACTACTACTACTACCACTACTACTACTTCTACTACCACCACCACTTGTTTGTGGTTTGTTGAATTCCATAACACCTCTATATAATAAGCCAATGATCCTATGTTATTCTTAATAGTTTGAATAGTGACTTTTTTATAATTTTCTTATGCAGATTACTGACTTGCCGTTCTCTCTGTACTCGACATTTGTGATTGAATCTCGGCATGGTTTCAATAAAGTCCGTACTTTGATCTTTTTCATGTCAGCCATGTTCTTGTCATGCTTCCCTTGCACATTGGATTTCCTTTGGGAGGCTCTTCTGCAATGTCTAGTTTCTTGACTTGTTTGTCAACTTGATTTTTGGTGTTTCTAAGTTTTTTTCCATCTTTTTTCTTGTTTTGCAGCAAACAATTTGGCTATTCTTTAAGGACATGTTCAAAGGAATCTGCCTTTCTATTTTACTTGGACCACCAATTGTGGCTACAATCATTGTAATAGTTCAGGTAATACTGTTTGCTGGAGAGTCAGAGAGATTCATTTGATTACATTTAGTTAAAGAAAATACCCTGGGGTTTTGTAGTTCTAGGAAAATGCATGAGCATAATCTCTCTGGAAATGCTGTTTATTTTATTGAGATTGTCAGGAGCTACATTCTTAGGCCTACTAAGGCATGGAATTTTGTCGTTGTGTTCATGGTAGGGGGCAAAATAAATTGCATTTTCTAAATGGTGAGCATTTTGATCTATATTGTTTCATATGTTGATGTGAAAAGTACATGACGAAAATGTATTTTAGTGGCATTAATCACGGTGTCTTGTGCATTTCATATATTACAGAAAACAGTGGTCATGTTGGTGGTTTATGCACTTAGCACATTTAACACTGGGAAGAGATCAGCCAAATGCCTTTTAGATATATTTGTTTATTTCTTTTCTGTAATTCATCTTCTATATCACTATCTGTATAGATTGATGCTCCTGTGATTGAATTATTCTAATTTCAACTTCATTGATGCAGAAAGGAGGTCCATACTTGGCTATCTATCTTTGGGGTTTTATGTTTGTTTTGTCCCTTGTGATGATGACACTATACCCTGTTTTAATTGCTCCACTTTTCAACAAGTTTACACCTGTAAGCATTTTTGTTTACTTTTTTGTCTTATATAGATAACTGATGACTTTGAATTGCATATATAGCTGTTTAATTAAGATATTATTTTACATTTCATGTATTTCTCCTGAAAAAGAGATCTATTTAGGTGTATTTTTACTTGATTAATGGTGCCTTTTCCATTTTTCTGTTGGACTACTGGTGCTCTGATAGCTTCCTGATGGAGAACTTCGTCAGAGAATTGAGACTCTTGCTTCCTCACTCAAGTTCCCTTTAAAGAAGCTTTTTGTTGTTGATGGATCAATGAGGTCAAGCCATAGCAATGTAAGGACTTAACTTTCTTTGATGTGTTTTATTTTGCACAAGTTGCTTCTTTTAGATTTTATGTTTTGACATAGAGCTATCAATTAATCCACTCTTAGCTATTTGTTCTGCATTTTACAAATTTCCTATCTTTCTAATATCATTGTCATAATTCTTAAATGGCCCAGAGACTATTAGAATATTTATTGTATATAACTTATCTTTGTAAAAAGAGGTGATGTAGATGCACAAAAATTAAAGAAGAAAGAAAGAAAAGTGAAAGAGAAAGAGAAAGAGAAAGAGAAAGAGAAAGAGAAAGAGAAAGAGAAAGGACCTATTCCATGATTGGCCAGTTGATGTAGAGTGGAAGAGTCAAAATTGAACTATTCTGGATTTTTATATGTTTTTGAAATTTTAGACAGAAGGGGTATTTTGGTTACTCAACATGTCTGTGGGTCTGATCTAGTAATTTGATTTGTCTAGTTATAATTTATTTGTTTTTAAAATATAGAAGTCATTATTTAAGTTTATAGGAATTATTATATTTTCTTATAGTATTTATACATGTGTAAAGTGCAAAAGTGTGAAGGATGAATTAATAAAATTTATTTGAGATCTTACAACTTTTGCTATGTGCAGAGTCATTCCTATGATCTAGAGTGATTTTAGGTACTCTGTTGAGTGATTCTGTTTTCCCTCCTCTTTGCTTTGCCCATTTATTTTCTTTTTAATCATTCAAGAAGCCATTATGGCTATGAAGTATTAACAGCCATAAGTTCTTCATTAAAAGTTTTATTCAACATTCTCAAAGGACTGGAATGGTCTAGGTGTTTTTTTTTTTTCATCAAAACACAAAATTTTCCCATTGCATCCGTTTTCTTCTTTTTGTACCAAACCTTTTTTAACTGCTCCCATATTTGGCCACCTCCCATAGATCTTCATTAACCTTCCATCCCTTCAAATATCATCTCAAAAGTCCATCTAGAACCCTAGATTCCATAATTTTTAAAATTTTCTTATTGTAGAATTTTTGTCCTTTTGTGCAAGACATGCTTTAAGTCAGGGATAAGGCTTAGATGATGATGACGTGCAAGATATACTTTGAACCTAACCAAACTTGGTTGCCCTTTACAACTATCCATTCTAGCCTTACCTATAAAATTTCTTTAAAAATTCCTATCCTAGACATATTTTCTCTATTTTGAAGTTTTTTTACTGTCCTTGAACAAACGTGCAATTCTTGCAATTAAGTCACCCTTTCTAACTTAACCGTTTTTTATTTCTTAGTTCTGAATCACCTATTAATCCATCCTAATTCTCCTTGTCCTAGACTCATCATTTGCTCAGTCAAGTCCTACATCAATTGGTACCAGAACTATTGGTCCTAAATCCAGTCTATTAATTAAATTCTCCATGGTCTCCACTTGAAACACATTGAAGGAAAACTGGTTTGAAACAGGAGTTAACCTTCAAGTTCAAAGAGGGAGAGATTCTCTGAAACTAAAGCAGGAGTTAACCTTCAAGGTACAAGGCATAACTGTGTGATAGTTAATACAATAAATTACCTTTTTCAAAAAAAGTACAAGACATAACTCTGTAAGAAGTTAAGGTAATCAGCAATGTGCTCTTTGTTTTTGGTACCCTACTGCCTACAGTTGTGGATAGTAAGTATCTTCTTTATCACTTTAATGAAATCTTTTTAGTGTTAGCTATCCAAAAAAGGCTTCAATGCTGGTGGTTTCACTGACATACTAGATTATTATTATTATTATTTTTTGATCAGTAGCAACACTAGTTTGAATGGCTAAAGGAAAACAGTGGGGGTTAATCCTTCCAAAAATTGTACCTTTTGCACGGATAGATCTGGATTTCTTAACTGCTCAGTTGAAACCTTATGATGCCAAATGCTTCGTATGGTTTAATTACAAAATTAATGGTTTCAGTTTATACATTTGCTCAAAATATATGCAATTCAGAGAGGAGGGTCCAGGAGTTTCTTTATTGCACTTAGTCTTCACATGCCGTCGATATGCCATATAGAGACAAAACATATTATGGCACTGCACTAGAGCTGCCATCCTTTGGAGCATTTTGGGAGAAAGGAATGCAAGTATATTTGAAGATAAAGATATGGGCATACACTTATAAAAAAAAAAAAAGATAAAGATATGGGCATCAGCTCATTCATTAATTTGCTGATGGTGAAAATTGTCCACTGGGTATTGGCATGTGAGGAATTTAAAAGTGTTACTTGAGCTGTTAAGAGGTTGACAAAATAGTGGCAGCGTTCCAGACTAGAGCCCTAAGTAGCCAAGAGGAGTGGAAGGCTCCTAACAGGGGAACTTAAAACCAAATTTCAATGGCAGCAGCTTGGGCAACCTGGAATGGCGGGCATTGGAGGACTAGTTAGGGATCACAGTGGTAATATCCTGCTTAGCATTTCAAGTCTAATTGGTTTTGGCAATTCTTGGAAGGCTGAAATATTATCTTTTGTTACAAGGGATGAAACTTGCAATCACAAAGGGGTCGACAGAAATTATCATTGAAGGAGATTGCCAAGTCCTATTAGAGACATGAGGAAATACCTTAGACATATAGAAGTTTTGTTAGGCAAGTTCAGAATCTTTGACACAATCTGAACAGTTCATTAAGATGGTTCCTCGGTCTGCAAATGCTTTGGCAGATGCTTTACTAAGTTGGGTAGACTGTAGACAGGGAATTTATAGTTTGGAAAACACCAGACCCGGGATTTTCTTTGTAATATTCTAAGATAAACCAATTTTGTTATCTCCATTTCATTTATTCTTTGCTTCCCCTGTTATCGAGCTTTTTGGATGGTGGGCTATTTCAATGAAATTCTTGTTGATTGCTATTAATTCCTTTTCCTTTGTTGCACTCTAATAGCTGCAAATGTACATATGTGCTTCTTGTTAATTTTTCCTTTGTATCTACAGTTTTTTTTAATATTATTCTTTCTGTCTAACTCATGTATTGATGCCTGGCAGGCTTACATGTATGGGTTTTTTAATAACAAGCGCATCGTCCTTTATGACACATTGATTCAGCAGGTTTGAGGCACTTCTTACTTTGATCGGTAACCAAAGGAATTTTGTTGATAAAAAGCAATGTACAAGATGTGCATCATAGTTGCAGAGTAAGAATGCAAGTGAAAAGATAAGATCAAATATAGCTAGAGGAAGTCTTACAAACAAAGCCTTCTCCATTAATATCCCCTTCCCCATCTAGTTACATTATCACCCCAGACGATATTCTCCCTTTCTTAAATCCTGTCTTGCTACCCCTTCTTTTTCTATCTATTTTATTTTTGTTGGTTGGATTGAATAGGAATTTGAAAAGCCTTACTTTTTCAATCATTATTCTGTTTATGTTGCTTCTATCATTTATCAAAACATGATTACCATATCATGTGATTAGGTTTGTTCTCTGTTAGAAGGTAGGAAGTAGGGCTGAGAGGATATGACTTCATTCGTGTTTGGAAAAAAAAAACTTAGACAGTTTTTTTTTTTTGTTTGAGTTAGATTTAGGTAATTTGTGGAACAAAAGAAGGCATAAAATGCAGCCCACAGAAGATATTGAAGAGGAAATTAGAAAGTGTTGAGGTACAAAAGAATTCAAACTAGAGAAAAGTATACCGATTAAGAAAAGATGGAGAAAAGGAAGAAATTTTGAGCTACCTGAACATGTGCCTTGGAGAATCCTTAGCGATGTAGGACTTACTGGTTTGATACCAAAGTGATGTAGGATGGATTGCGAACGTGTGCTTTGCTGCCAAATTGATATAGGGTAGTTCACTCAAGATGGGCTTGTAGAGCTAGGAATCAGATTTAGATAGGTGAATGGTTGGATAGATTTGGTTAGATTTGGTTAGGAAGGGTTGTGGGATTTTGAAATTCCTTTGGCTCTTGAGTTGGTTAATTCTCTAGATGGGGTTTGCCTTGACCTTTCTAATTTGGTGAAAGAATTTGGTTCCTAAAGGAAAATTTTCTTGTGCTTCAGTTTTTTTGATCTCTTACTTACACTTTGTCAGTTTCTACTCCTTTACTGTTAAAGAAATCTGAAGTGAACTGATCCTTCTCAAAGTCGGAGCCTTTTGTTGGGAAGTGTACCATATGAACATCAATACCTAGTTGGTGCTTATCTACTCATGTTTATCCCCTTTGTTATGCTAGTGGAGAGAGCACCTTCCATTTGCTAATCTCTTTCTTTTGTTGCCAACATTCTTTTTTGCATTTCATTTTTTTAACTTTATTTTTTTGATGCAGGTGTTTCCTCCGATGGAATTGGTGAACCTCTTTTAATCAAATTTCTTCAATCCTCTAATAAAGAGAGGCTGATAAAAAATCTCCAATAAAGAGAGGCAAAGTAATGTGGAGATGCACCAGGGCAGAAGTATTGTGGTCTATATGTGGTGAAAGGAATGGGAGATTGTTTGAGACAAAATCCAAGATAAAACTAAAACTACAATCATAGAAAATAATGCATTGAAAATCATCCATTGGCTCAAAATAACATGGCTCTTCATTGACTTCACCATCGATGATGTCATCTGTGGTTGCAATGGATTGCCAACTTCTTAGTCTTTTGTGATGTTGTCTTCTCCCAGTTGAAATGACTACCAAAACACTTGATTAAGCTTAACTTCGATGGATACAGTAGGACTAACCTATAGGAAATTAGGAATAGGAGGGGCTTTGTAGAAATTATAATGGAAAAATATTGCTTTCTTCTCTGGATTAGTAGGTTATTGGAATTCAACAAGGTTGAAGGGGGGGGGTCCAATATTGAAATTATAATGGAAACAATATTGCTAAAGATCTAAAGATCTAAACTACACAAACTTGCAAGTTGAATGCGGGGGGGGGGGATTTAATGGAGATAATGGAGCTCAAGAGAAACAGAAGCATTAATGTAACATGGATCCACAGATTGGCTAATGGATTGACAGATGCATTGGCAAAACAAAGGGTGAATAGAAAGGGTTTATTTTGGGGTGGGGAAGGGAATCTTTGATGTATACAGTTTCTGTATTAGCCATCCCAATCTCAGGGATGTAGCCATTTGTTTATATATCTCTTCCATGAATAATTTTTTTTTACTAATCAAGGAAAAAAAACAATTTTATATGGGATAGGCTTATGGGGTTAAAAGATTGGGGAGGGCTGGATTAGATTGGATTTTGAATCCAACCTAGAGTAGGTGATTTAGAAAAAGTGTTTCACGGGGCTAATCGACGAGGCCCTGTGCGACGCTCGATGGGGTCGAGAAAGCCTACAAATGCAAGCAACAACACACAAAAGGCAACAAGAAGGCAGACAAATTAGACAAAAGGCAACTTGTATTGCATTAATCAGTGGTGAGCACAAGCACACAGTATAGTGTCGAGGGGGTCTCGCGCTTAACCTTTACACGCTTATGACTCACTCGACTACCTACCTCCCCTCAAAGAGTACGTTAAGCTTTTGGTGGTCTGCTTGAAGATAACATCAATTCTCCCAAAAATCTTACAGGCGAAAATGACGGTGATGTCCCTTAATGTAAGCCTGCCAAGTGTAGGCAAGGCTAAGCCTGTGTCAGACCATAACAGGCTCCCCCACTCAATCCATTGTCGTCCTCGACAATGGCTCTTCTTGTGAATGGGCGTTTGTGTCCCGCGCCATCCACTTGTCTACTAGTTCCAGGGCTCTCCTAGCCAACCCGGGTCTTGCCTACGTCGGTGTCCATTTATGGGGACAAAACCATTTCACCATCCCGGCTTGCCTGGACTTCACCCCCTGTGTTGAGGTTACTCAAACCGCACAATGGTTATGCAGTTGAATTGTGTGAGAAGGGCCCTCGAAGAAATTGGATGTGTGCTCTACCAGTTCCAGGGCTCTCCTGGCCAACCCGGGTCTTGCCTATGTTGGTGTCCATTTATGGGGATAAAACCATTTCACCATGCCGGCTTGCTTGGACTTCACCCCTTGTGTTGAGGTTACTCAAACCGCGCAATGGCTATGCAGTTGAATTGTGTGAGAAGGGCCCTCGAAGAAATTGGATGTGTGCTTCGCGGAGGTCCGCCCCATGTATCATCTTTACCTCAAGGCTCGATCGTCTTCTTGGTAGCTTTTTGGTGGTGCTACCGAACACGCTGAGATAGGTCTACTTCTGTTGTTGGTGATGTGTCATGGGTACCCTTTCACCATGCTGGCCTGCAAACTTCACCTCGCCGTGTGCGGGTTACTCAAACCTAGTCCATGGCTTATGCTCTCTTCAGGAGAATCTAATGAAATAATTTTTTGGTAATCTATCTAATGAAAGAATGTGACTTGAAGAGTTTGGCTATGGAACTTACCTAAATCGGTTCTTCAAACGTAATAAGACTATGGCTATACAAGAATGAAGAAAATAACCTTGCTGTCCAGAAATACAAACATACGTAAACAATTCAAAGAATTCCAATCTTGACTCCTTAGATCCTGCACCACTTATGTTCCTTGCCTTCTTCCACCACCAATGCTGCTGCTTGTTAAATTTCTCCTTTCATTCAATATGTCTTCCTTTTTGGCCTTTCCCTTGCCCTTAGTGTCATTTAGTGCCTAATCACTTTGTCCTTGAATTTCAGTACAACTTATATTGAGGTTTTTAAGTAATATTTTTCTTACATACAGATGCATACATTCACATATTTTATCTCACATGGCTAAGTTCATTTTGCAGTGCAAAAACGAGGAGGAAGTTGTTGCAGTTATTGCCCATGAACTTGGTCATTGGAAGCTTAACCACACGATGTATTCATTTATAGCTGTTCAGGTATATATATATATATATATCCACCCTATGCAAAGTTTGAAATTTATTAATGCCCCAATTCCTCAAATCATATGCTGAGCTAATTTGCACTTGAAGATGAGATGCATTAATTATTAGTTTTTTTTTTTAAGAACATAATTGGTGAAAATGAATTTAATCCAGACTCAATTGGGGAGCCCAGTGCACGAGGCTCCCGCCAAGTGGAGGGACCGCTATACACAACCTTAATCCAAACACAATTGACTTCTTATATTTCTATTTAACTAAATAAACACAAAATTTGACATAAATATGATAAAGTTTTGGTGTTAACTGTTGCTTTGCATGCTTTGGTGGTTCTTTTAAAAGTCAAAACCCCAAATGCAAGATATGGAACAAACATGTCTTTCACTGTTTTGTTGGTTCACATACCTAGCTCCCTAACTTAAATATGAATTCAAATATGGTGCAGTTGGTTAATCACTTTTTTATCAGCAAATAAGAATTTTATTAATTTCAAAGATAATATTAAGGTACAAGAGATAGGTATCAGCACTGCAATGACCCAAACTGCAAACAATTACAGCACTGCCCAGAACAAAGCAGATCTATCTGCTCCCTGTTTTGCTAGGGTATCTGCCAAACCATTTGCAGTTCTTTTCACCCAACCAAACTGAGAATTGAACCTCCTTGCAAGTAGGTCAATTTCCCTAAAGATAAATTTGAGCTTCCAAGGTGCTGAAGTGATTTGCTTTGCCCAAGAAATGACCAGTAGTGAATCTCCTTCAATTTCTAAATCTGTTGCTCCAATCCACTCAGCCAGCTTTAATCCTTGTAGGGGAGCCATAGTTTCAGCCTGAATTGAGTCACCAATACCTATTGGTCTCGAGAATAGTGCCACAACTTCTCCTTGATGATTTCTAAGCACAGTAAACACACCCCCTATACCGCCCTTCCTGGGTTGCCAAAGGAACTCCCATCAAAGTTTAGTTATAGTTTATTTAGTTCAGGTGGTTTCCACTCCACTCTCACCAGGAACTCCCATCAAAGTTTAGTTTTAGTTTATTTAGTGCAGGTGGTTTCCACTCCACCCTCACAATTTCTTTTGGTACATCTGTTTGTGCCACTTCAGTCCAGTTCCTGAGAATGTCATTTGTGGAGATGTTCTTGAATATTCCATGGTCATCACCCAATGTGCAGCTCTGATTTTTACGGCTTCAATGACTTCCACCTTTGATTTGCTTTTTTCAAAGAAAATTCTTTGATTTCCTTCCTCCCATGTAGTCTACACCATAGCAGCTCTTGCTGCCTTCCATAAATACTTTCCCCTTTTTCTTTGTTGCCTCAGGAAGGTAGGGCTGAAAAGACTTGCTACATCCTGTGGGGGAGCTCATCTGCATCCAAAGAGAACAAAAGTATTCCCAAATACAAGAAACATAAGAGTAAGGTAGGGTTTCACCACAAGCCTTACAAAGGACACACACATGAGGAGAAAGGCATTTGTTTGGCCTTCTTTTCTGTAGCACTAGCACATCACAGGTGTTTACCTTCGCTAGGAACACTTCCCAACAGAAGGCTTGTAGGGATCAGTTTGCACCAGATTACTCTGAATGGGAAATTCACCCCCAAAGTTTCAGGGTGAGTGAGCAGACTGAAGAAGAGGCACAAGAGAATAAGCCATCAGAGGCTGGGGACCAAATTTTTTTTGTCAGCTGAATTTTGGTCTAATTGGACCTTCTCCAAGGTTGAGATCAAAAGCATTAGGGAAACACATTCGTTATCTCTCAGATCCCTTCTGAAACCTAGGTCCCAAGAAAGACCCAAGTCTGAAAGCACACCAAAGGGGTGTAAACGGATCAATTCAAATAGGATCAGGCAATATCCGAATTCGAATCCAATTAAATATTCAAATGTTCGATTCGATTCGAATTCGATTAATTAATTATTTTATATATACAAATCATATAAAATATTTATATATTATATATAAGAATTAAATAGTCGGCCGAATTCGGATATTTATCGAATTGAATCAGGTCATATCCGAATTCGACTGATTAGATATTTGAATTAAATCGAAATTGGATTTTTGAATACCGTTGACACCCCTCACCAACCCGAGCAACAGTGAGAGAAAAAGAAGGCCTAAGCTCATGTTTGGATTATTTGGCAAACTTGTTTTAATACTATGCTTATGTTAGATGTACTTGGGTAGTGGCAGACATAGAACCTCATTAATAAAGATTTATTTTTGTAAGATGTCCTTGTTAATAGAATGTGCTTCTAAGTTGTAACAAAATGCAATTTGTCTGGTGCCATTATAATTGATATTTGTGCCATGTGCAACCACCTAATGTCTAATGACATCATTATCCTGAGCTTCTGGGTGGGGGTTATCTGGTACTTTTAGCTTTCTTTAATTACACTGTTGTGTTACTGTAGGTTCTCACATTTTTACAATTTGGAGGATATACTCTTGTGAGGAACTCAAAGGATCTATTTGAGAGTTTTGGTTTTGATACTCAACCAGTACTCATTGGACTGATCATATTTCAGGTAAGAAATTATCTTGGACCCTTTTTCAACTTAAAAGGAACCTATATAGGTGTGTATCTTGAGTATGCACTCATATATTGATCTGATCTAGACATGAAAGTTATTTGCTACTTCTTGATTTACTAAGACATGTTGGTCATTGCTATTCTTGATTGTCTTCATGTAAATTCAGTAGGCATTTCCAGACAAGTAATTTGTACTCAAGGTGGATTTTTGTATTGAATATTCAGAGAAGTGTTATTAAAGCATTGACTAGTCAACAACTAGTCACTTGGGTTGAACTAAGCATCAACTAGGTCAACTGGCTTGACCATAGTTTTCAAGGTGCCAAGGCTAAGCTAGGTAACAGGGGGGCACCTTGCTGCCTATGGCACCCACCTAGATGATGAGTTTTTCTTTTTCATAATAAAAATATAAATACCATTTCCTAGGTTTCATTGCAACCAGCAGTTATCTTTAACTAATAATTACCAGTAATCCTCATGAAATAAGTCTAAACCTCATACCAAAACATTGAATATCAACATATTTATGAGAAAAATAATATGAAAGAAAAGAAAACATACAAAACATAGGGCTAAGCCCTTGTTTTTGGAAATAAAAAAGAAGTTAAGACCTTTTTATCCCAGAAGAAAGGACTTCAGTTGCTCTTGTGGTCACACAGGTCATTAGTGGCTGCTAAAGACACTTGAAGTTTGAACTACTCTCAACTCTCAAGGTGGATGCCATCTTGAGTTGAAACTATGAATCAAATCCAAGTGTAAGAGCATAGACTTGCAATATTCATCAAAAAAAGAGCATAGACTTGCAAATCGCCATAGACCTGGATAAGTCCACCCAGTTCAGACTGGTTTAATAAATAACCTGCGAAAACATGTATTAGAAAATTCTAGAAACATCTTATTAAGGAAAATATAAATAGGGGCCCCATGCCCAGATGGGGACCCAAGACCCAAATACTGGGGGGGGGGACCCAGATCCTCTTTTTCCTTTCCTCCCCTCTCCTCTTTCACACCACTGACGTTCTCTCTTCTCTGAGATCATCAACCATCTGCGGAGAATTATTGGGGGGGGGGGGGCTGATCCCTTGCCAGAGGGTATGTAGTGCAGCTCCACCAAGTGTCCGTACCAAATCAATGTTCCAACACCAATTGGAGGTGAAAGATCATAGTGGGATGGGATAATCATAATTTCCTGTTCTTTATTAATTTCAGGCCATCTTTTTATTTTGTTTTGTAAACTCGTTGAATTCCTAACATTCTGTACTACAGGGTTGTATTTATGTTGTGAAAGTAATTTATTTTTGACCTTTTGAGTAGGTTGGAGATTTTATTACTCAGGCAATTTTAGGGGAAAAACATCATTTTCTAGGTGGTATTATGTAAAATATTACATCCATGCAACAGATTCCAGCAAATCGACTAGTTGTCCTTTTATTTGTAATTTCAATGAGAGATTAAAAGAATAGCTCTTCGACATTGATCTTTGATTGAGCTGATATTAGGAAATTGCTTCTTGCTAACTGATTTTTTTTATTTCGATGATTACTGGTGTACTGAAGGAAGACATGAATATTTTATCGCACTTTTTCCTATTTTTCTGACGTGATTATTCTTGTCTACAGCATACTGTAATACCTTTTCAGCATCTTGTGAGCTTTGGTCTTAATCTTGTGAGCCGATCATTTGAGTTTCAGGTAAGGATTTTTTTTGTTACATTATTGACCGAAGTCTTAATCTTGTGAGCTTTGCTCTTATTCTCACCCTTGGGGATATTTTTCTTTATTATTATTTTTTAACTCAGGCCGATGCCTTTGCCAAGAAGCTTGGTTTGGCCAAACCCCTTCGTGCAGGTCTTGTGAAACTGCAGGTGAATTTGTTAACTCTATAATCTCTTTGAAAATATGCAAATGCATTGGAAATTTGGAATGCGTTTTCATAGAAGTATTTCGTTTAGGCTGTATTGTCTACTATTATGTGCATTATGCTTTTCGAACAGAACTCTTCCTTGCCTTCTAATAGACTTTCTTTATACTGTTGAACACTATGTTCAGCCATCTTTGGTCCTATTGTCTTTTGCTTTGCTTGAAGTTATGTAGAAATTTGTTTCTTCATTTTCTTTTTATTTGGGGGGAGGGTTAAGGGTGTCAATGGACTGGTTTTGGATTGGACCCCGTCCAAACCAGTATCAATTTGGACGGATTGGAAGGGCCAACAAGACATTGATTTGGACCAGTCCAGACTTAATGGTCCAAAGTATCTATTGGGTTGGACCTGGTCCATTATATTGGATTGGGTTGGATTGAGCCACTATCTGGTCCATTGATAAAAGATAAGAACATAGGTGTCCATGGGCCAGGTTTGGATTAGAATTAATCTAAATTAAAACAAATTTGAACAGATTGGATGGTCCAGACATTGAATTGGACCAGTCCAAAATGGTCCAAAATATTCATTGGAGTGGATTGGACCTGATCCATTTGTAATGGACTCACATTGGACTGGATTGAATTGGATCAAATCCAGTCCACTTGACACCCCTGGGGAGGGGGTGTGGATGAGTTTAAAATAACGAAGATACAAGATTTCTGGGCTATTATCCATCTGGCATAGTTCAAATATATTTCTGGGTGATTTTGGGGGGGTTTCAGCAAATATGATTGTTTTCTATGATGGAATTTCTTTTGAATGTGCTCTGCACTAAGGTGGTGTTTGGACGTGCTATCTGTTTTTAAATGGGCTTTTTAAGTACTTTTTGAATTAGATGAGCATATTTGAGCATTTGCTGTGACCATCTTTTTGGTGCCTGTTATTTCTTTACTCATCAGAGGTCTGCATGGTTTTCAGGAGGAAAATTTGTCGGCAATGAACACAGATCCATGGTACTCGGCTTACCACTATTCTCATCCTCCACTTGTTGAGAGACTTGCAGCGCTTGATGAATCTAATAAGAAAGAAGAATGACAAAAGGGTGGGACCTACAGAATGTCTCGATGGCAAATGAACAAAAAAGCATTCTGCCACAACGGAAAGCTCATTTCTTATCGTGGCCATGGCGGACCCCACTGCAAGCATGAGATGAGCAGCAATCAATTTTCTCGTTTCTCCTTCGAAAATAGAATCCATTTGAATTTTTCAATTTAGTTGGAACTTGCAGTTGTGCTGTATCACAATCGAGTTATAGGAGTCGGCAACACTTCTTTGGTTAACGCTCAATACAGAATGGAAAAAAGGAACAGAGGTTAGTGAAGCTTTGGTCATATGGCCGAGGCTCTTTTAGGTGGTATATGCTTGATCTTATGTTACAGTTTCAAAATAACCCGACTGGATAATCTTCGGCTGACCTTGAGCTTGTCGCATGATAACACTTTTTCAGGCATCTAATGCAAGGTTCAAAAAACTGTTACGTATCGGTTGATATGCATTGTATCGGGAGCACCCCCGACCTGCCCCTACAGAGAGTGTACGAGGTTTTGACCGGTTTAGGGGGTGGAGGAACTTTAAACCGGCCCTCTGAACTGGATTTGAAAAAAAATAAATAAATAAAACCTATACTCCCTGGGTGCTCCTTACCGGTGTATCGGGCATATTGACATTTAGAACAGTGATCGAACGTCCAAAAAATTTCATTTTCAAACGTATAATTCATTTGTGTTTCGATTTTAATACAAACTCTGATAAGGTAAAATAGGTCTGAAATGGTAAGACATGAACGTGGTCAGATGCATTTGATAGCCCATAGGCCATAGCCAAAGTCTTAAATGCCTTAAAATCTTTTTGAAAAGACCTGTGAACGAGTCGAGAAAACCATCTTCCACCATTATAGACTAATACTTCTTTTCCAATGAGCATTGGATACATCCTTGGTGATGGTGTTGGAATGGTATACATATAAGGTGTGGTTTTCATGTGGATCACGTGTACCAAAGAGTGGTTTTCATTCGTGATAAGTGATCCAGCTCAGTGTGCATGATTTTGTTTCCAGGTCATCCACAGTCTTTCTAATCAATTTGTTGTCCTTTCTTTTCTTGTGCACGAAAACGGCCTTGTATTTTCTAGGAAAAAACCCACTGTCTGACCCCATTGATGAATGATAAGAGATGCAGAGATGCGAATTCTGGCCATTGGAATATCTCTAAAGAATCTGGCGTGTTTGGGAAGCTCCGAGGTATTTGGTTTGTCAAACATATATCTCGCGAGACCTCGGAAGATGTGTTTGAAGTCCTCTAACAGTTCGTTTGGTTTGTGTGACCTAGATGAGAAAATAGGAATATTAATCGAATATTTCTATTTTCTCATGTTTGTTTTAGGAGACATGTTGTGATGTGGCGAGAATGCCATTCTCAAAATATGGGATGCGGGGTCTCACCAAATAGGTGTCACCCCGCTGTTCTCATCTCCCCACCTTTGCAACAGTCTGAACTCCAACCACCTATATCCTTCATCTTTGGCAAAGTTTATGGTCTACGTAAGCACTTCCATGTGTTTCAGGCGCTTAATGGACAAGGAGCATGGGTTTGTCAATGGAGTTCTCATCCTCATCTTCTGGGAGGGTTAGATATGGTGTATTCAAAATTTTCTTCTTCCCATGTCTTTTCCATTTGCTAACCCTTGTTATTGGTTTGGTAGATCTAAAACCCTTCTTTGCTATAAACCCTTGTTTATTGAATATATCAGCCATTAAAAGTTGTGGTTTCTCTTTATCTTCCTCAATCTCCATCATAACATCCTTCTTAATTTCCTCAACTCTTTTATCCCAAATTCCATCTATAGGTTTCCAAGTCTCATCACTAATGATTTGCGTCTACAGATAAAAACAGAAAAAAAAAAGCATAAGATCGAAAATACAACCATTATCTTCATATTAACAGTTTTGCAAGCTTTGAACCTTTCTCCTCAGTCTTTGAATCTTTTATGGTTCGGTATGAACAAAAAATTGGAAGATAGTATTATTAACCAGTTCTATTCTTTTGAAGTCCGACTATGATATTGAAAAGATATCATATGTTAAAAAGACTGAACCAATCGATGATAGAATAAATGTGTTTAACCGATTTTAATTGTGCCATGTGAGCATGACACATGGCAATGTTCAAATACTATTATGCTAATATCATCCCCAAAACAAGTCTTGTGTGGTTAAAATGGAAATTACATGGATCATTCATTAATATGGAATGAATCCGACCATCCTACAAAATTTTCTCAGCAATCAAATACAGGGAAACAGATTTGATAGGATAAACCAAATACAGGTGACAAGATTGAGAACATAAATTCACTTCTCATCTCATCTTATACTTTCTTGGCATCCAAACGGAGCCTAAAGAAGAGACACACGGCTACACGAGTTTGATTCAGTGTCTCCGTAATCCGAGTGATGCTAAGTGATCACTTATTGGCATTGCACTATCAAATAATTCTATGGAAATCTCATAAAAAAGATTTATTTTCTTTTTACACCACACCGTAATTAATCTACAACTTACAAAGAAAACCCATTATCACTATTATCGATGAGAGTTTCAATGACAATTTGAGGATATACAGAGTTCCAACTCCCTACCAACATGATCTAATACTGCACATCTCATTCATGGTGGGTCCCACTTTTATGATGGGTTCCAATCTCATGGTGAGATGTGTGGTGTTAGATGAAGTTGGCAGGGTGTTGGAACATGTTTTGTTGGTAGGAGATCCCAAGATATACAAGGACGGTACCAACCGGCTCAGTTTGTAAGGTATCCTACCGGTTGAGACAAAATTACTTTTCTTTTTCATAAAAAATAAGGTAAAATATAACTGAAATGTCTCAAAATTAAAATTTTCCATCCTTCTATGTTGAAAACAAGATCGTCTGCTGGTTGATAAGGTGCCAATTAGCTAATTGGTAAGGTCTCCCATTGATTGTAGTGATTTGGGATTAAATCCCGCTTGCACATGATTAGGGGTTATCGATTTGTTGGGATGGACTCCCCCTAGTGTTGTGTAGCCCCATAGACACAAAATAAATAAATAAATAAATAAGTTTGTCCCAAAAGCCACAAATATAACCCTACATTTGTTAATTTAGTTTTGTATATCATATTTTCCATTGTGATGTTGTTCGAATTGAGATGAATGCACAACAGATAAGTTTTGCCCACTTGGACAAGGTAAGGTGGAAGGGCGATGTGGTGCACCAAGCAAAACCTGCAACTAAAGCGTGACTAGAGGTATCAAAAAGGAGGCCTTTGGGAAGGCACTTCGACGCTTAAATCAGTAAGAGGTGAAAAGGTCTTCCACTCCCTAGCCTTCTTGCTCTCTTGCTCCTTCAACCCAAGCTCGCCCTTAATAGTTCAGCTCGGCCAATCTTTTCACCTCCTATTAATTAAGCATCGGTGTGCCTTCTCCAGAGACCTCCTTAGAACCTTTGACCACACTTTAGTTACATGTTTTCTCGCCCTTTCACCTCAGTTCATCCATATTGGTAGGACTTATTTGTTATGCATCCACCTCGATTCGGACGATCACTTTGAACCTCTGAAATACAAGAGGAAACCTTTTCCATCAATTGGAGAATTTGGAATCTAGCAATTGAATTGTAATGGAAAGAGGCAACAAGGAATCTCAACTCCACCACATATCTATTTCTTTCTCCCATTTTTTATTTTATTTTGCAAATATGGGCAGGCAACCAGTGCGGGTGCCAACTATCGCATTTTAGGGCTGCTGGTTCATGGTTCAATGTCATTTTCTACATCGTGTTCATTTGTCTGTACGTGTGAGTCAGAACTCTGAACGTCCCTGAGCCATAAAATTATGTAAGAATTCTTGCGAGAATTAGGTACCCTTTGGAGTTTGGAGTCCAATGTCATCACATCAACATCTGATGTGTCAAAACAAAGAATATATAAGGACATTATTGTTATTTTCTTCTAGTACTAGTAGTAACAGTTACTACTTATTAGTGTATGAATGGTTAGGTTAGGTCTGATCAGGATCTACCACCAAATCAAATCTCCTAGTCCTAATCCTAGTATAAAAAGAAAATTAAATTTCAAGGTGGTGTTTGGCTTGGATACTGTTTTCTGGTGGCCTTGTTGTTTATGAGGAATCAGCAACGCAAGTAACCAGATAGCGTTTTATGTCTGTTTACTGACAACGCCTTTTCTCTGCTTTGGATTTCTTGATGCGGCTACACATTAAAATTTGGTAAATTTATGGGGTAATAACATATAAGGGCAACTTTTGAGGTTTAATATCAGTAAAAGTAATATATTAAAAAAAATAAGTTAATTTTTTTTTAAAATAATATCAATAAAGGGTAAAAATATAGTTCACCATTTTCTTACCATTTGTTCACCCGAGCCGCCGTCCACCGCCGCCTGCCATCACCCGCCACTGTCATCTGTCTCCGCCTCTAACAATATTGCTAGAGGTGCCGGAGGCAGAGGTGGCGGCGACGACACTGGTGGTCATTCTTTTGCTTGCTGCCACTGCCACCTATCTCCACCCATCTCTTGCAACGTTGCTAGAGGTGGAGTCGTCGGCATTGGACAGAGAAACCACTAGCGTCGTCGCCACCACCTCTGCCTCTGGCCACCTTCGGCAACGTTGTCGAAGGTGGAGGCGGTGGCGGGTGGTAGTGAACGACAGCTCTGGTAAACAAATGACAAGAAGAAGAAGATGAACAATATTTTTGTCTTTTATTGATATTATTTTTAAAAAGTTAAACTATTTTTAAAATTTTTTTATATATATTACTTTTATTCATATTAAACCCCAAAAATTGCCCTTATATACTAAAACCCCTAAATTTATTTCAGGTCTTATATATTTTATATTATTATTAGGTGACAATTAGGTGCCACGTAGACAAAAAAGTGAAACATGTTATTTTCCATTACAATAAATGTGAGATGATGTTGTTTCCTGAAAGACATTTTTTGAGAATATATATTAGAACATATATTATATATTATATCTTATATACATATTATATAACAAAACTTGGTTAGTTCAGTTTATTCAGTTAAATATCTAAAAACCGAAGAATTAGTCAAAACCAAAAAATAATCAAATAAATAAAACCAAGCCCAAAAATTTTCGATTTGATAATACTCACCCCTAGGTTAAAATACTTACCTAATGCCGACAACGCCTTGTAGAAACGAATCTGATACCAACTTCCCACCATGTTGCAACCATGCAGTGGGACCATTTCTCCATGAATTCAGTATAAACTGACTATACTCAACGACCTTGAACAGATTGCGATCATCACTCAGCAGTGGGCCCAGGGACCCCACTACCTACAATTACAATAGGTGGGACCAGCTCCTTAGCCACGTGTAAGTGATCGTTTGTTGGGTAAAGGTATAAATGGAGCCCATAGGGCGTAGAGACAAATTAGGAGCTTCCTTGAGAGTTTGTGAGTTGGGAGTTGAGTGGGTCATTTCAATTTTTTTTTTTTTTTTTTTTTGCATGGGCTGCGGATGCACACGTCATTTAACGGAACCCAAGGGGGATTTTGGATAAAATCGCTTCTCCCGTAAATGACTAGCAGCAGCAAGTAAAGGCTAAAGAAGAGAGAGAGAGAGAGAGGGAGAGATCATCTTAGTGACTGTTCTCCACTGTTCGTTCCGACTCCTCTACAACTCCAACGGTCCAACCCTGCTTGCCCGAACGACAAAAGCTTCTCTATCTCGGCCGGAAACCTCCATTCTTTCTGGCAATAAAATGTCTTTTACACCTGCACACTCATATTTTCGTCGATTTCAGGGGCCGTGATACCAATTCTTGTTTCTGCGACATTTCCCCTCTTTCCCTTTCTGTTCGCCAAACATGTCGGTCTACAACACAGCGTTTTTGAACAGAGAACTCTCCAAGCCGACCTCAATATTCGGTCTTCACTTATCGGTTGTCATCGGAATCTGCGTTGGAGTGTTCATCGTTCTCGTTCTCTTCCTACTTTCTCTCTGCATCACGTCTCGTTGCCGGAGATCTCCCAAGTCGAAGCTCTCCGCATCCAACCACACCCCCGTCATCTCCAAGGAGATCCAAGAGATCGTCCATGTCGCTGCTCCGGATCAGCGGCCGGTGCCGCCTGCCGTTCCCGAGATCCAGATTGACATTGGCAAGCCGGAACATCGGGTAGTGTTCTCTGACAGGCCCTCATCGCACGCAAGCGGAGAGTCTCGTTCAACTACTGCAACGGATACGGTATCGATGTCTGGGGGCCCGCCGGAGGTTTCTCATCTAGGGTGGGGTCACTGGTATACTCTGAGGGAGCTTGAAGCGGCGACAAATGGGTTAGCAGATGAGAATGTGATTGGAGAAGGTGGGTATGGAATCGTTTATCGAGGGGTATTGCCTGATAATACGCTAGTCGCGGTGAAAAACCTGCTGAACAATAGGTACTCCATTTCCCAAACCATCTATTCTCTGTACCAATGCATGCTAGGTTTTCACTGTTTTCTTATTGGTTGTTCTGCTCTCTTCTTTGCATATTATCCTGTGACGTCTCATCCTCAAACACTGGTATACAAATGGGTTCTTTTTATTTTCTGTGCCAATTATGTTAGAAATGTTAGTTTCCAGTTAAGTTTCGGATCTTCTGTTTTATGGTTTAATCAAGAGAAGCTGGTGAATTATCACTCATCAGGGGTCAAGCTGAGAAGGAGTTTAAAGTAGAGGTGGAGGCAATTGGGCGTGTTAGACACAAGAATCTGGTTAGGTTGCTTGGATATTGTATGGAGGGAGCTTACAGGTACTGTTTCTTTTGCCATTTTATTTTCTTTTGGGTGAATTTTCTTTATTAACAAGATTAATACCAATGTGGTGGGTTTTTGCTCATCTTGCTTGAGTCTCTGAGATCCTCTTGAAGCTGATTGCATGTTTTGATTTGAGGCTTGAGATGCTTAAGATTTCATACTGTTTTACCTGCATTTCTGTATTAGGATGCTTGTTTATGAGTATGTAGACAATGGAAGTGGTGGGTTTTTGCTCATCTTACTTGAGTCTCTGAGATCCTCTTGAAGCTGATTGCATGTTTTGATTTGAGGCTTGAGATGCTTAAGATTTCATACTGTTTTACCTGCATTTCTGTATTAGGATGCTTGTTTATGAGTATGTAGACAATGGAAATTTGGATCAGTGGCTTCATGGGGATGTAGGGCAAGTCAGCCCTCTAACATGGGATATTCGGATGAACATTATCCTTGGAACAGCAAAAGGGTATGCCAGTTTCTCTAGGAATTGTGGATTTTTCCTTTTTCCCCCTGAGTAACTTAATTTTCTGCACATTTAATCAAATGAGAATTTTTTTTTTCTCAGTTTGGCTTACCTTCACGAGGGCCTTGAACCAAAGGTTGTTCATAGAGATGTAAAATCTAGTAATATACTACTAGATCGACAGTGGAACCCCAAGGTCTCTGATTTTGGGCTAGCTAAGCTTTTGTGCTCTGAAAGGACTTACGTGACAACTCGTGTGATGGGAACATTTGGGTAAGTCCATTTCCTCTTTTATTTGATATGGTTATGGGTTCTCTTACAGTCATAATCCTGTGACTCTATTACTAGCTAATTCTTGGATTCTGTGCATAACCAATGACTTCTGTCACTCTACCATTAGCTAATTCCTGGATTTTGTAGCTATGTAGCACCTGAATATGCTTGTACTGGTATGTTGAATGAGAGGAGTGATGTCTATAGCTTTGGAATACTCATGATGGAGATAATTTCTGGCCGGAGCCCTGTAGATTATAGTCGACCACCTGGAGAGGTAGTTAACTTGGAAGCATTTGGTCTCTCCCACTTGTAACAGTTTTTTTTTTTTTTTGTTTATTTTGTGTGCTTGACTCTCATTTATTTCAACTCCTGCATTGCTTAAATTTGATCATTAATTTGCAGGTAAATTTGGTAGATTGGTTAAAAGCCATGGTTGGAGACCGAAAGTCTGAGCAAGTAGTGGATCCTAAGTTGCCAGAAATGCCTCCTTCAAAGGCACTTAAACGGGTTCTTCTGGTTGCTCTTCGATGTGTTGATCCGGATGCCAAGAAAAGGCCTAAAATGGGGCATGTCATTCATATGCTTGAGGCTGATGATTTGCTACTACGTGATGTATGCCCAATATTTTCTATAAAAAGACCAAATTCTCAAGTCCTTGATGTATATATATATATATATATATATATATCGAAATGAATCAATAATGGGATTGCACTTTCCTGCTTCCACTTCCAACCCATTTATTTGTCAGATTACTATTTTGCAGGAACGTCGGATTGGACGAGAGGCTGGCCATTCCCATCGTGATTATCCACCAGTGGATCAGGATGTTACAAGGTTGGGCAATATACAGTTTGCTGAAAAGGCCTCTGATACAAGTGAAGGGGAAAGCAGTAGCAGCCAACACCATCAAACAAGGTGGAGATTGTGAAAATGAGTAAATTAGATGGCTGACAATTTAAATCTGTCATAGTTTCAGAAAATTCATTTTTCTACAGTTAGTCCATTTTTCTTGATAATAGATTCCAGATCATCAGAAAATGATTATTTGCATTTGTTGTATGTTCATTTATCAATTTAGGATCCATGATGTCTTGAATTGGGATGCATTTGTATCATAGAAAAAGTACATTCATCATCCTAATAACCACAATTCTTTAAATTGTTGATGGCAAAAATTACAAATGGCTGTATTGAAAATTGCATCTTTGCTGTTTTTTCGTACATATTCAATTATTACTGAGTCATTCCTTCCTATTTATTTTTGGTAAAATTATCCAGCAGGTTCATTGTTCTAGCCTTGTTTCATGTCATCTACATCAAGTGCAACTCTATTACCATTAGAAATTAGTAAAAAGGGAGGTTGTATCACATTATTGCTGATTCCAAGTAGGATGGTTGTGGGAAGTGGAATTCACTCATCTATAAATCTATAATTAGGTTGAAACATCCACTGCCTGAGAGGAGATTGAAGGATCAAGGATCCTCCAACTCTTGTTTGTGTTGGGCCATGCCAAGCAACCTGAACTCTTGTCTTGGTTGAGGCAGCCAGAGCTAGCTTGGTAGCAAAATTATAGTTGACTTGTTTTGGGGATGGGTGGGTGGCGGTTGGGCTTCAGTCTTGGTTGTTGCTATCAAGTATCAATTTTACATTCATTGCCTGCATTATTGATGACCTGGCATGGCGAATGAAGTTATTTTTTATCTGTTGTGGGGTACAAGTAGGCTGGAAACATCTGCCATATGAGCAAATTGAACCAGACAACTTGGACTAACCATGAATTCCGTGAATGGAACAAGTGAATGTCAGTAAAAAGCGTTTTAAGACAACTTAGCTGATATTTTGATGACTTGTTGGTTCAACGTTCCTGTAAATGGCTGGATTTTGAGCCTGTCAACTACTTGATCAGCTGGATGGACTCTAATTTTAGGTAGCTCCCAACCTTTAGTTCAGTGGAAAATGATAGCAGATTGTGGCACGTTCTCTTTAAACCAGTTTGTGAATTTTTATGAATTACTCAGTTTCGTGAATGAATGGAGACTGGTGGAGAGAGAAGGGAGAAAGAGAGTGTGCATGTAGTACTTTGAGAGGCGAACATCCCTGTCGGTGTTGGTGAATCCTCGATTACCAACCAAGTTTCATGGCCAGTACTCACTCTTCCTAAACTAAAGCAATAGTAAAGAAAGTTATTAGTGTAATCATTTTGCAGTGGCCGACCGTTGATTTGAATTTGCAGCTGAACTTAGCTGGGCATTTTATATCTTTTGTTAATTCCTCCCGGCCCCAAAGGTGTGTAATTGCCTACCTAAGAAGCACAACAGTTATTCAGTAATTAATGGCTGGTTCGCTAGAGCAAGCATGCTTTTATAAGGGCAACTTTCGGGGTTTAATATCAATAAAAATAATATTTAAAAAAAAAATAAAAAATAGGTTAATTTTTTAAAAATAATATCAATGAAGGGCAAATAGACTGTTTATCATCATCTTCTTGCCATTTATTCATCAGCACTGCCATCTATTGCCACATGCCACTGCCGTCTATTGTTGCCCGCCGCTGCCTCTGACAACGTTACCGTAGGTGGCCGGAGGCAGAGGTGGCGGCGATGGTGCTAGTGGTCATTCCTTTGCCCGGCGCCGCTGCCGCCACCTCTATCTCCACCCACCTTCAGAAACATTGCTGGAGGTGGAGGCGGAGGTGGGGGCGTTAGGGAGAGAAATGAGCACCAGCATCGTCACCTTCGCCTCTGGCAACGTTGCCGGAGGTTGGTGGAGATAGAGGTGGCGGTGGCGGCACTGGGCCAAGGAATGACCACCAGTGCCGCCATTGCCACCTTTGCCTCTAGCCACCTCCGGCAAAGTTGCCGGAAGCAGAGGTGGAGGCGGACGGTGGTGTTGGTGAACAAATGGTAAGAAGAAGATGAACAGTGTTTTTGCCCTTTATTGATATTATTTTTAAAAAGTTAATATGTTTTTGATTTTTTTTAAATATTACTTTTATTGATATTAAACCCCAAAAGTTGCCCTTATATGCTATTATCCCTTCATACAAATTGATGGTAGTTAGAAGTTTCTATTGTACACCTATACGAGAGAGAGAGAGAGAGAGAGAGAGAGAGAGAGAGATTTACTCCTTGAAAATCTTCAAGGCTGTTGATTTGGTTTTATGATTGTCAATTTGGAGGTTTGGAGATAATGAACCACATAAGTAGAGGTGTAAAGTGGGCTATGCTAGGCTAGCACGGCACGACCCGTGGGCGGTTTGTGCAAAGTGCGGTCTTTTACGAGCCATGCCACCCTCCTCGGTGAAAAATTTGGGGGTCAGCCTAGCATGGCCCACGGCCTAAGCCTATATAGGCCTGTGCCATGCTGCGGGCTGGGCGGGCTTGTGGGCCAAGCCTTGGGCCAGGTCGGGTTGTGTATCGGGTCAAAGCTATTTATTTAAAAAATTGATAAAAAACTTAAAATTTTAATTTTATATGAATTTTGTGTATACAATTGCTTATTTATACAATAATTAAATAAATTAGTATAATAAAATTAAAAAATTATTTATTTTGTTAATATATTATATCTTATAATATATATATAGACCGTGCTAAGTCGGGCTGTGGGCTGGGCCGTGTCTGGCCTGACACGGCCTACGGACCGTGGTGTTGGACCACAGGCGGCATGGCCGATTTAAACCTTTACAGAGAAGGTGATTGTTTTAGTGATTGGGTCATGGTTTGAACGGTTAGATCTTTCGGTTCAACTTATTCATATAAAAAAAAAATCTATGATTCATTCTAGATTATCTTTCAAAGTTATGCGGCATAAACATGTGGATGGGTTACTAGATTATATTTCAAAGTAAACATTTCTAAGAACTGTGCAATAAAAAAAAAAAAACATTTTGATTTTTAACTGCTGGTTCATGGTATGGTGGTCTGAACATCTGAACCAAGTCTCACAAGATTGTTGTAGGATACAAGTCCGATTCTTCTGCCTCAACCCATATAGCAGTCCGAATGAGTTGAAGACAAAATCGTGTACACCGGGCTGTGCTACACAAGTGAGGGCCCACAGAAAACACTGGTGTATTCACTTGTGATAAGTAGCTCAGCCCAGTGTGCATGACTTTGTCTTCTGGAATCTGGTCTCCCCTTATAGTCATGCAGGGAGAACATCTCTTGTATTAATATGTTGTCATATTGATAAAAAAAATATAGTCATACTCCCTGTGTATAAGGCGTCTAGTAGGTAGCAGATCCAAGAGAGAATCTGGATATGCAGATCTGCTCCCCACACCAATCCTAAGGCATATCGCAGTTGCAAGGTTTTAAAAATTAGACTGGACACAGAACCATTTTGGCCACTGGTTCCTGGGTCAAACAGTCTAACCATTCAGTCTGAATGGATGGTTTATTATGATTAAAAAAATAAATAAAAAAAAACAATCAAAAACCATTGTTTGGATCGATGGTTTGACTGTCTGGATCAATGGATCAATAGTTTTTAGTCCAGGAACGGTTTTTTGGGTGAAATGGAACCGGTTGCCTGACTTATTCTCAGATCAACCAGTCTGATCCAGTTTTCAAAACCATGTGCATTTGTATATTGGAAACATCTCCTATACTTGCATGTTGTCATTTATGGGGTGATATTTACAATGCATGACTGCAATATACTATGGGGAGCAAATCCAGATTCATATTTCCCTATGAATGACAACATACAAGTATGCGAGATTCGTGATCTATGACGGCAATGTGTTATGGGATTAGTGTAAGGAGAAAATCCAAATTCTTACATGATTAATTTTGTATTAGCCCCGTGGAATAACCTTGTGAACTTGCCATCAAGAGTGCAAGTGGAATACTCAATTTAAAGAATTTACACAACACACCAGTTAAATATTAATAAATTCTCAAATCAGGTTCACGCAAGTTGCACTTCTTATGACATGAAAGATTCTTTGGACATCTCTCTAATAAACCCAAATTAATCACTTTCAGTCTTTTACTACTATAAGTTCCGTGTAAATACAAGGTTTATAAATATAGTATACAGGGTTTTACACTGAATATATATATTTTTTATTTCTGGAAAAATATATATATTGGCATTTGTGCTCTTCCCAAATTGAGAAGCAAGTGTCATCCAAATTATATTAGGCTCAGTTTGGAAGGAGTACAAATACAAATATGTAGAATGTAAATCCTTATATTCCGTATTATTTTATATGTATTTATATTGTACATATTTGCATTTGTACTCTTTCCAAATTGAGTCTTAGGGATAGGCAGAATGGATGTGAAAGGAGCCAAATTGAACTCAATGAATCATATTCATATGAGACATGCTCCACCCAAAAAATTGGAAACCGACGAACTTGGTGGTTGCCCTCAAGATTCAGAGAACTAAGGATGTCATCCATCTGGTGGATCAATCTAGTCTAGTGAGGTTTGGGGCTTGGAGTTGCAAGGGTTAATATGATAAATGCCCTTCTTGACTACCCACAACAGCTCTATTCACATCTACCCACATGAGATCGCAACCATATATGGAGAACATTTCACGCCTTTACAGTGTTATGTATGTAGAGATGTTTCCAATACACGGGGGTAGTGTTTTGTGAGTAAGTGTGGGCAGAGTTGTCATGGGTAGTGTAGGTAGGATGGTGTTCTCGTTGGCAGGTGATTGAGTCTTCAAAAGTTTGGAGATGACAACGAGAATGAGAAAGAATGTGGAGAAGAGAGAAGAGAAGGGAGTTTTTTCTCTCTGAGAAACCTTACATCAAGATTGTATCCCCCCTGGGGAAGAATTTCTCTCCCCCTTTTATAGAGAGAAAGTTAAGGTTATCAAGGAAGAAGTTTTTTTTCCTGTTAGGAAAGATGATATTTTCTGTTAAGAAATGAGATTTTTCCTTTTGTTTGAATATTAAGAGATCAATATTAGAGAATCTTATTCCTTTCGGATTCTCTACATATGCGATCCTATTATACTGACGTGGCATGGGTGACGTCATCGTTTGGATGGCGTACTTTCATTAAACCCACGTGTAATTTAAAGATGCATGTGTAACTAACATTTATTCTCGATCTACTATGATTCCACAGTTCTGTAATGGTATTGGGTTCATCGCAAATCGATGTGCGTCTTATAGATCATCGTAGATTCACACATGTCTAAGTTTTATCGCAGATTTGCATTAGCTGAAGTTCATCACGACTTGTCCTGAATATGAATTCATTGCAGATTTACGATGAACAATGAGTTATAAATTCATCACCAAGCGTCCATATAGTATTGATTTGACACCTATACTGTGATGGTAGTAATGACCACTATATACCTACAGATCCGGAGTCCTTTTTGACGGGTACATCAAGTAATTTATCGACCCAGCATTGTCTCTACGAAGTAGTGAAACTATACATATATTATAACACATTTTTTTCTAAGAAAATGTGAAAAATGGAAGGAACAAAAAGAGTCTATACGTCATTTTCGCTGACCTTACCACGGAGAGCCTGCAGTTATAATGATTTGACCTGTGCCTCCACGATGCCAACTAATCATTGGTGTTATATCATGGTTTTAGAAGGCCTTGAGGTCAGATTTTAGTTGAGATGCGTATTGATTTTTCTATCTTTTTCTTTCTTTTCTTACCTTTTCCTTCAAACCAAACATAGCTTAAAGGTATAAAAATTGGCATTGTACCCTAAAACGTTAGATATTTTCACCAAAAATCTATCTCAGGTCACAGCTACTTGTAAGAAATTGAGAAGTTAAAAAATAATATGTTAAGAAGAACACAAAGGGCAACATTAAAAATCAAATACAAAGACCGTTCTTCTTCTCTAATGGAGTTGATTCTGCAACACCAACACCGACTATGTGAAGCCAGAGATCTGTCCAATGTTCTTCACATTCTCTGCAAACAGCGGAGTATTCTTCTTCCACAATGTTTTTGATACTCCAAAGAGGAAGAGCGCATCCCCTTAAGCAATAAACAACAATCTTTGAGTCTCCTTCTATCACGACATTCTTACCGGCAAATCAAGAGTCCAAGACCTTAGTTGCGTTAAAGAAGCTAATCCAACCAACTCATCTCTAGCTAAACATCCTAAGACCAAATATCCATCAGGCACCGAAATCGATATCGATGTAATGAGTTATAGGAGGGTTCCTCCAGCTTCCTTTTAATTTGCAGAAATCAAATCGTAAGTATGGGGAAGTTCAACTATCTACTTACAATGGAGATAGTTGGTTTAGGGGGTGTTGATACTGTAAACGAGATAGTGTCATGTGTTTCGAACCAAACAACTTAGCATATTTTCATAGTACTAAACAATGATTAAAAACCGATTCAGAATTGGAACTGCTTTGGCCACTAATTTTTGGGGTTGGCTGTTCAGCCATCTGGTTTGAATTGATGGTTTGTTCCAATTTAAAAATAAACAAAAATTAGTGTTCAAATGAATTGATGGTTCAATCATCCAAAATCTATGGATCACTGACCAAGCCAACAGTTTTTAACCAAAGAACGAATTCGGAGTGAAATAGAACCAATTGCCTAAACAATTTCTGGCTGAATGATCCAACATTTGGATAAATGATGATTTGAAAACCATGATACTAAATACCACCTTAATCATGTAAATAAAAGACCATTTGCACCGGAGTATTAATTAAGAGTAGGGCTCGTTTGGTGTGTATTTTTGGGAAGATCTTCTAGTAGTTCTGACAGTCAAAAGACACATTGAGCTTTTGCATGAAGATCTGAACAGTTTGAAACATTTTTTGTAGATGTGTGTCTTTTCATGTGTCTTTCCGCATGAGAATAAAACGCGAAAGACGTGAGAAGTTTCATTTGGAGTTTTCCGAAATCAGTCCAAAATGGGCTTTTCAGCGTTCCATCTTTTGGTGACTATACCTTCTATGCGCCAAACGAAAATAGACTGAAAATCGGTATTCCCGACTTATAAACAGCTAAAAGACATGCCAAACAGGCCCTAAGAGTACTAATACAAATATGTGCAATATACCGCTTTATATTTTGTATTTGTAAATTTATATTTGCATTTATATACTCTTTCTAAAACGAGCCAAGAGAAGAGAAGTGAGGCTCAAGTTGGAAAGAGCACAAATACAAATATGTATAATACAAATTTATGAGATGAGATCTACTCCTCACACCTGGCATCTCACAGGCGCCTCACATACACATCCTACCATGCATTGGGAACATCTTCTAGTTATTAATTACTATTCATGGGAGATATTTCCAATGCATGATGGATATGCATGTGAGGCGCTCATTTGTGAGGAGCAGATCCCGTCTCCAAATGCATAAAAAACAGAATAAATTACGTTGCATTCTACATTTTCGTAATTGTATTCCTTCCAAACTGAGCCGAAGGGCAAAATAGAATTAACGTGGCCCGACCACATATAGTTGGAGAAGGGCAAGACTGAGGTGAAAATGACGATGACAAGTTGACAACATCCCCACCTTCCGTTTCCCGTTTCCGTGGCCAACCAAGTTTGAAAAATTCTCACTATATCTTTCGTCGTCTTCGTAACACTCCAATAAACGAAGCAGAAGAGAAGCCCACTAATCCAGCCCAAAACCAAAATATATAAAAAAAAAAAAAGGAGAACGTGTCTTGACTATTGACAACTATTCGATGCATCTTTGATCCATCAATCTTGACGGACATTGCTCAATATAATCAATCTGAACCATTAATCTATGATCTGGTTATTATATATGGGCCAGGCGAGGAATTAATCTGAATCCTGAAGGTTCGATAGATGATAATCATTGAGGACCACTCACTATATCACCACCCCGAACCTTTACTTTCCTGAAAGATTTTCAACGCCGAAAGATCAAGATTAGCTCATAGTTGTTTAACGCGTCTGCAACTTCTTCCTCCTCTCTGTGGTTTTCGTTCCGTTAGCATCGATTCAGGTATGAAATTCTCGTCCTTGATTCTATACATACCGTGGATCTATCTTTCTCCGGCGATGCCTTTTAGAAAGTTGATCCTTCTTCTTAGATTGAATTAGGGTTTGAAGTTTTCGTTTGATTAGGGTTCTTGTGTTATTTCATTTTATGTTGGCAATCGTTCGGATTTCCCCCATACTTTGTGTTTTTGTTAGTTAAGCAGTGGATCTGTCCATCACCATGAGAACTTATCCGATTTCCCATACCCTTGTTCATGTGATGATGTTGTTTTGAATTTTATTCAATTCTGTGAAGATCTCTTTGTTTCTTGCTGGATCTACGATCTATCTATGGTATTCAATCTAGCCCTGCTGGTTGGTTCAATTAAAATGATTAATTCGAAGAAACGGTTATTAAAAAGTACAACAACAGTATTGAGCAAAATCGATCTGATATTTTATCTTTATCTTTTAGAAGGTTCAAGTACTGGTTCTTCTAAGAATCGTTTGGAACTCTCGTGGGGCCTGTAGATGCACATCGGGGCTAATGGTTTCTTCCGCCCACCCAATCCTCCTCCCCGAATTGCATGGGTTTATATTATTTGGATGTAAAACCACGCCATTCAATATGAAGTAATCACAATCATAATAATAAGATTATTATTTTTAGGGGGGGGGGTATGGGGTTGGGGGTGGGCTATATCACAAACCCCCCCAGTATGTGCTGTTATTTGTTTTGGACTTGTATGGAGATGGGGTCTCAATTTTTGTGCAAATAAATGGGAATCAATCTGATGTTCAAATTGATCCTTGATTATATCTTGCCTGTAATTGTGGTTTTCAGAATGAAACCATTAACATTGTGGCGTACTATTCCAAGCAATCTGTTATTTAACAATGGGAAAAAAAGAGCTACTCTTAATGTTTGTTCCATAATACTAGCCATTACTGTTTCTTGTTCATTAGTATTGGTTTACTGTTATTTCTGTAACACCTTTTTTATCAAATCAAATACTGGTATTGCATATTCATTTGGTAAATTTATTGAATTCTAATGGTCTTTTTAACTGTTAGAACAGTATATATATAAAATTCTGTCTTCAATTCTATTGTGTTTCATATCTGCTTTAGCGAGATTAGGGCACAATGTGCATCTTGGCCATTTGTAATATTGTATAAACAAAAATTATCTCTCTCTCTCTCTCTCACACGCACACACACACACACACACACATATTATTGCCTTTGTATCGTGATATAATTTTTCCTTTCTCTTAAAAATTAGTGTTACTCTTTGTACAGTTACATATTGAAATGAGCCGTCCACACGACGGGAATTCACCTTTCTTTCCTTTTGGAAACCCTTTTCGGATGATATTTCCAAAGGGATCTTACTTGTCTCCAAGGATTCTGGCACTGTTAAATTCCTTTGAAGAAACATTGGCGGAGAGACTGAAAATGCTCAAGCCGAAGGACCATGGTGACATTCTTAGCTTATCATGGATGAGTTTAGCAATGCAATTACTTTCTGAGACGCATACAGACATCAAAACCCTGGTTACTGATCTTCAGTTTCCTGTTTCTGATTGGGATGATAAGTGGATGGATGTTTACTTGGACAACAGCATCAAGTTACTTGACATTTGTATTGCTTTTAGTTCTGAGCTCTCCCGACTTAATCAAGGACAGCTCTTGCTTCAATGTGTCCTGCATGTATTGGATGTATCTAGTACTTTCCCATCCAAGGAACAGCTCATGCGTGCCCATTCTTCTATTAGTGACTGGATGCAAAGAATACACTTGAGAAGCCCAAAACTTGAAAATTGTGCTGTTATCTTACATGAGCTTGCTGAATCTCTTCACCTGCCTAAGATTAAGAACTCAGCCAAAGGAAAGGTTTTGATGCGGGCCATGTATGGGGTCAGGATAGAGACGATATTTGTTTGTAGCGTCTTCACAGCAGCTTTCTCAGGATCTGCGAAACCATTAGTAGATTTGCATGTTTCTGACAAGTTCTTGTGGGCAGAGGTGTTCAATGAATTGCAAGGTGATGTAAATGGGGGTATAAGTAACTTGTTTTCCAAGGAAGGTATCACGATTTTGAAAGATCTGGAAGCAGTTGAAACAAGTGTGAAGCACTTGTATCAAATGACTAGTGCAGATGGTCTTACAGAAACAGATAAATTGCGAAATTCGGTTTTGGATTTGGCAAAATGTGCAGATGGTCTTTCGCAAGGGCTAGATCTTCTTTCAAAAGAAGTAGAAGGCTACTTTCAGAATGTTTTAACAGGCCGTGATGCTTTGCTTTGTAACCTAAGAGTAGGTGGTACCGAGTCTGAGCCACAAAGACAAGAAAATAGTGTTGAAGAGCAGGTTGTGAGATAATCTGAGGAAGCTAGCATCTCTTTCTACACATGTAATGTAATGTAGCATTATCTGTTTTCTGATTGCTTGTTATATGTACGTAATATATGAGTTTTTTAGTGAATCAAATACCAAAGCTTTTGTACTGTTTGCGTACTCCGTTCTGTTTCTTGTTGCCACCATAGTATTTAACTTGCAGGGAATCCAGGGATGGCCTACCACCCACATATTCTATTCTCCGTTAATCGACAAAGTCAAGAGTTGCAATATGATATACCGAGGGGTTAAAATCTCTCACCACCTAATTCGGACATTCTGCGCATGCTATTTTTAACCTTGAAGATACCTTTTTACCGTTACTTTTAACCACAAGATTAAGGGTGGTCTATTATCGAAATCAAAATTTCTTGGGTCTATTCCCATACTCTGTTTTGTTTGGATCAGATACTGATAGGAATCAGAATGGAAATTAAAAATCAGTTGGAATGGAAAACCAGTTGGAATGAAATACCAGTTTGGAATGAGATTTCATTCCAACTGATAGAGCACATTCCAAAAACTTGTGCAGATCCATCCTGTATAGAGCACAATCCATGCAAAAAAAAAAAAAAGTTACGAGTAATACAAAACCAACCATGTTGTGAAACATTCTTGATAAATAATCACCTGATTGGTTACCATTTTTATGGAAATGCTTTTCTTTAAAGACAATAAAATGGTAATTTCTTTTGGTAAAAAGAAAATGCGATTTTCGATTTATTGGTTACAAGCTTTTCAGTATTATATCTTTCTGGTATTATAGTTTAACCTTTAGGTTATGTTCGATTTTCGGTAAGTTTTACTAGTAAATGCAATTATCTGGGTAAATTTTTCCTGAGTAACACTTACCCGGATAAGTGCATTTATCCATGTTCTTTTATTTCCAATATAAATGAGGCAATGACCATTTTAGCCATACAAATCTATTATTAAAAGGAACACTTTTGTAGTGTTGGCAATTTTTCTCCCAAGTGGGAAGGTTATTTACTTACTTAGGAGTACTCATGAAAAGAAACTTTCTTAATCCCCATATAAATCTGAAAAAATAACATGGGATTTTTTATCGGAACCTGATGAAGGAAGATTTGGCCCGACCTCTTTATTATGAGACATGTGGCAGAAACGACAGTTCGGCAAAAAGGGGCCAAGCCTAGGCGGGAACAAGGGCACACTTCACCGAACTAACCCCCCTTGTAACAGCTCAGGACAGACTTCGCCGAACTAACCCCCCTTGTAACAGCTCGGGACAGACTTCGCCGAACTAACCCACCTTGTAACAGCTCGGGATAGACTTCGCCGAACTACCTTGTAACAGCTCGGGATACACTTCACCGAACTGACCCACCTTGTAACAGCTCAGGATAGACTTCGCCGAACTGCCACCTTGTAACAACTCGGGATAGACTTCGCCGAACTACCTTGTAACAGCTCGGGATACACTTCACCAAACTGACCCACCTTGTAACAGCTCGGGACAGACTTCGCCGAACTACCTTGTAAAAGCTCGGGATACACTTCGCCGAACTGACCCACCTTGTAACAGTTCGGGATGCCTCCGAGCTCAAGACCGCCTCGCTCAGCACTTCGCATCATCTTCTGGGCACCAAAGCCAAACAAGTCGTACCATGCCTGACACCAGGGAAGTCCGTGCCCGAGGGCGCCACGCCTGACTGACTTGGGGTCTGACGTTTGGCAGCAGCACTCTAAACGGCCACCTGCCACCGCCACTGACGCCGTCATCTCCAGTTAGACGGTTAGGCAGTGACAGTTCTGTCTCAGCAGAAGGGATGACGACCGAGTTGACAAGCGCAAAGGTAATCATACCCGATCTGACAAGGGCCTCGGGACAAGTACACGAAGTGACTATAAGAGCCCCCTGCCCCCCGACAACGGAGGTATGCAAACTTTGCGCTATCTGGTATTACCTTGCTTTTGAAGGATTCTAACTTGAGCTTCGGAGCCTCTACACCGGGTCCCCCCCCGGAGCTTTCCCATCTCTTCCATTTCAGGTTCCCTGCTACCCCGTTCAGAAGCAAGGCAGCGGACAGCTAAGACCAGCCAGATCGTGCTCCATCAATTGGCGTCGTCTGTGGGAAAACACTTCAAAAAGCCTCCCTCCAAACTTCGATACCCCCTTTTTTCTTCAAAAAACCCAACACTCATGGCCTCCTCCAGCAACATCGGACGTGGCACAGAGACAAACGCCACCGGGGAGCAACTTCAGGTCCCTGTAGTGTGCGTTGGACAGTTCACCATCTCCCTTTCGGCGGATGGGATCCCCATCCTGAACACGCCACAAGCAGTGGCACCCGTAAACCCTCCTACCACAAACGTCCCCTTTCCTCTCCCCATTGAGACAACCTTCACTGAACCAACTGCCGTCCCCCTGGCAGCTAGCCAAGACCGATCGGAGGACCTGATGCAGTGCATGCGGGCAATGCAAGCCCAAATGCAACAGTTCCAGCAACACCAGCTTCACCAGCACCAAGTGTTGCACAACATCTCCTAGTATCACTATCAACAGCAGTTCCCCCAACTGCCACTGAACCAACCACTACTTCCACCTTGCCACCCCGCTCCGAGGCCGGTCAAGGCCTCCCCGCAGGATGGGCGCCCCCGCCAGGCGAAGGCCTCCCGGCCCCAAAACCACCCCAACAGCCAGGCCTCGTCCCCAGGCCGAAGAGAGAAAAATGTCATCCCCGCCTCGCAACCCGCGGGTGGGTCGGGAACCTCGCCCGCGAGGTCGGCACCCCGGCGCTCCAAGCCCGAGCTCCCGCTCACCGAAAATCGATTTAGCACCCTGGCGGTGGACTACCAGCATTCCGGGCCCATCGAGCTCGGTAACACGGAGGCCAGCAGCGCCAGCACAAGGCCCGCTCAACGGCGAAGGCGCCGGCGAAGTCGCCAAACCGCCACCCGCGCCTTGTCGGAATTCAGAGGCAAAGCCACGAGCTCGGACGAGGTAGGGGCTACCCTGGCTCTCTCCGTTCCTTCCCCCCTCGCATCGGAATTCCTGGCGGTCCCCTTACCCAGAGACTTCAAATTCCCACCTCTGGACAAATACGACGGGTCCTTCGACCCCAACGACCACGTTGACGCCTTTCAGTCGCAAATGCACCTCACCAGGGCTAGCGAATCGTGCATGTGCGTGGCCTTTACCACCACCCTCAGGGGGGTAGCCCGCACTTGGTACAGGAACCTGGCCCCCGGGTCGATAAAGTGTTGGGCCCAGTTCGTGCAAGTCTTCACCACACACTTCGTCACCAGCCGACGGTGCTCCAGAATAGAGGAAAGCATCTTCGGAGTGGTCCAAAGGGAAGGAGAATCTATTCGGGGCTACATCAAGCAGTTCAACGAGGCATGCTTGCAAATACCGTGGTTGGACCCCGCAGTGCAGCTCGCGGCGGCCAAAAGAGGGGTGACGCACAAAGAGTTCAAATGGCACATGGTGGCCAACCAGCTCGCGACCGTGGCCGAATTCCTCAAACTCGCGGATAAGTTCATGAGGACAGAGGAAGAGATCAACCAATGAACCGAAGGCGGGAACGAAAAAAGAAAGAGAGAAGGCGAGCCCTCCAACCCAGTGAGTAGAAAAAACCCGACCCGGGAGCCGAAGCCGAACTAGTCCTTCCGAGCCCCCTAGCAGTTCGAACGGACTACACGCCGTTGAACACGAGGCGGACAGAGATCTTAATGATGATCAAAGACGCTCCGTACGTTAAGTGGCCACCTCGCCTGAAGGGAAATCCGAACGATAGAAACAAGAGTTTGTATTGTAGTTTCCATAGAGACCACGGTCATAGCACCGAACAGTGTAATAACCTCCGGGACGAGATAGAGGGACTCATCCGTCGCGGGTACTTGAGAAACTTTGTACAGCACAACAATAACAATAAAGCAGGTCGGCAAGGGGAGCACAAAAAGGATGCACCCGAGTCTAGCAACAGACATGTCGAACCGTTGCAAAAGCAGCCTCCGGAAGAGAGGCCAGTTCGGGGAACCATCCATGTAATAGTGGGAGGATCGGTGGTAGCGGGGTGTACCGCGGCAGCAGCCCGGACTTCAGTTCGCGAAGCGGCCCTCGAAGAAAGGAACCCCCCAAAGAGACCAAAGACCGAAGAACCAATCTTTTTCACGGAGGACGACGCGCAAGGAGTCCACTACCCCCATGATGACGCGCTTGTCATTAAGCTAAGGATCAGCGATTTCGAGGTCAGGCGCGTACTCGTAGATTCGGGCAGCTCAACAGACATCCTCTTCAAATCGGCATTTGACCAGCTGCAGTTAAAGAGGAGCGAGCTGAAGCCCGCGAACACTCCCCTGGTAGGTTTCAGCGGAGAGGAAGTTAGGCCCCTCGGAAAAGTAACTGTCCCTGTGGAAGTCGGCACATGGCCTTGTGCGGTCAGACTCAACCATGATTTCCTGGTAGTCGTGACCCTCTCCCCACCTACTATTTGGCCATGAAGTTCCCTACGGACTTCGGTATAGGGGTAGCACGGGGCGACCAACTCAAGTCCCGCAAATGCTATGTTGCCGCCCTAAAGGGAAAAACCAAGGCGGCCGACGACCTCGAGCTGGAGCGGCCGGCGGAGCAAGGTGAGGAGCGAGCTTCGCCCACGGAGGAAACAATCGCAATCCCAACTTCAGCTACGGACCCAGCTCGCACACTAAGCATCGGAGCTTCCATCGAAGACCCCCTACGAGCCGAACTGGTGAGTTTTTTACTTCAAAATTTAGATATTTTTGCCTTGTCCGCGGCCGACATGCCCGGCATTAGCCCCGGACTGATAACTCACAAACTTAATACTGACCCTGTAGTCAGACCCGTTAGACAGAAGAAACGCAACTTAGCCCCAGAACGCTGGAGAGCGGTCGACGAGGAGGTTGAGAAGCTCCTAGCAGCAAACTTCATAAGGGAAGTCCACTACCCGAGCTGGGTGGCCATCCCGGTGTTGGTAAAAAAGGCAAGCGGCAAGTGGCGCATGTGCGTCGACTATACCGACCTGAACCGAGCTTGCCCGAAAGATTGCTTCCCCCTCCCCAGAATTGACCGCCTAGTGGACGCGACCTCGGAAACGAGTTGTTAAGCTTCCTGGACGCCTACTCGGGCTACAACCAAGTCAGGATGGACCCATCCGATGAGGAAAAAACCAGCTTCATAACCGAGTTCGGCCTGTATTGCTACAAAGTCATGCCCTTCGGACTAAAAAACGCCGGGGCAACTTTCCAAAGACTTGTAAATAAGCTATTTCGGCCACTGATTGATACGAAGATAGAGTGCTATGTAGACGACATGGTCGTCAAGACTCAGTTTTCACAAGAGTTAATACAAGACTTAGATTCTGTTTTCCAAATCCTGCGTCACTTTAGCATGAAGTTGAATCCCAATAAGTGTGTCTTCGGTGTCACCTCGGGCAAGTTCCTAGGCTACATTGTCAATCGGCGCGGTATTGAGGCCAACCCGGACAAAATAAAAGCCATTCTAGATATGAAACCACCTCGGAAAGTAAAAGAGGTTCAGAGGCTAAACGGCCGCATAGCCGCTCTAAGTCGCTTCTTATCTAAGTCAGCAGACCGCTGCCTACCCTTCTTCAAGGCAGTCAAAGGCAAAGGGTTCGAATGGACCCAGGACTGCCAGTTCGCGTTCGACGAACTAAAAGGTTACCTCGCTAGTATACCAACCTTAGCCCGGCCCGAGGTGGGCGAGGTCTTACAACTGTACCTCTCGGCGAGCGACGAGGCGGTCAGTTCGGTACTAATAAAGGAAACAGATCGGGTCCAACGACCCATATATTATGTTAGTAAAATTTTGCAGGGAGCAGAGGCAAGGTACCCGGAGATAGAAAAACTAGCATACGCCCTAGTAATAGCAGCTCGGAAACTCTGCCCGTACTTCCAGGCTCACACCGTCATCGTCCTAACTGACAAACCTCTTAGACAAGTTTTACTCAAACCCGATGTCTCCGGTCGACTGACGAAATGGGCCATCGAACTCAGCGAGTACGACCTCTAGTACAAACCGAGAACCACCATCAAGGCCCAAGCTTTGGCAGATTTTATCACCGAGTGCACTTTCAGCCACGAAGCTCCACAGGTCGAGCCCGAGGTCCCCATTTGCGGTGAACCTGGAGCTCCTGAGCCCATAGAGTTCGAACCCCGTGAAGTAGCACCCAGTGTGGCATCTCTCCTGATCAGGCGAAGAGCAAATTGGGATGAGGAGCCCTGGATCCTTCACGTGGATGGTTCCTCGAACCGGCAAGGCAGCAGAGCTGGAATAGTCTTGTGCGGCCCGAGCGGCACAAAAGTAGAGTACGCACTACGCTTTGAGTTCGCAGCATCCAACAACAAGGCAGAGTACGAAGCGCTAATCGCCGGGCTGGACCTAGCGCGAAAGGTTAAGGCAAAACACCTGGTCATCTACAGCGATTCTCAGCTCGTGGTAAACCAAGTTACCGGCGAATACGAAGCACGCGATCTCTCCATGATCGCATATTTGGCCAAAGTAAAAGAAGCCTTGCTCAACTTCCGGTCACACATCATCAGGAAAATCCCGAGGTCCGAAAACACTGAGGCCGACGCCCTATCTCAGTTAGCCAGCACGAGCCACAACAATATGAGAACTGTGTACATAGAGGACTTACCTCGGCCTAGTATTCTCGGGGGGACAGAGGAGGTCGCTCCCATCTTAGAAGCAGAGCCGAGCTGGATCAATCCACTCGCGAGCTTCCTGATAAACGGAACCCTCCCTACAGAACGCAGTGCGGCCAAATATGTCATAATAGACGAACGGTTATACCGACGGTCGTACACGCTCCCCTATTTGCGGTGCCTGCGACCTACCGAAGCCGAGTTTGTACTCCGCGACACTCATGAAGGCCTGTGCGGCGGACACTTGGGGGGCAGAGCACTCGCCCAAAAGGCACTTTGACAAGGATACTACTGGCCAACGATGAAGGCAGAAGCTGTCGAGCTCGTCAGAAAATGCGACAAGTGTCAGAAGCACGCTAACATCCACCATCAACCTGCCTCCGACCTCAAATACCTCGCCAGCCCGTGGCCCTTTGCACAATGGGGCATCGACCTCCTTGGGCCATTCCCACCAGCAACAGGCGAAAGAAAATTCTTAGTTGTTGCGGTAGATTATTTTACGAAGTGGATAGAAGCCGAACCTCTGGCAACTGTCACGGCTCGAAACATACAGAACTTCTTTTGGAAGAACATAGTATGTCGGTTCGGGTTACCTCGGGTTCTAATCTCCGACAACGGCAAACAGTTCGAGGATATCAAGTTCCAAGAGTGGTGCCAGAACATGAGGATTCGGCAAAATTTCACATCAGTCGCACACCCATAAGCAAACGGTCAGACGAAAGTAATGAACAGAGCCATCCTGCGCGGACTGAAAGCACGTCTGGATCGAGCTAAGGGATTGTGGGCCGAAGAGCTACCAAGTGTCTTATGGGCTCACCGAACGACCGAAAAAGCAGCCACGGGAGAAACCCCCTTCAACCTCACCTACGGCACTGAAGCAGTGATCCCGGTGGAAATCGAAGTACCAATGTTGCGATTAGAAACATACGACGATCGGACGAACGGAGACGAGTTACACACCAACCTCGACCTACTAGACGAGGTAAGGGACCTCGCGCACATCCGAACAGCGGCATACCAGCAGCAGGTAGCTCGCTACTACAATAGCAAAGTAAAGCGATGAAGCTTCCGAGTCAGCGACCTGGTCCTCCGGAAGATTATGGTGCCCGAACCCGGCGTCGGCAAGCTTGGACCTAATTGGGAAGGGCCCTATAAAGTAAAAACAGCGCTCGGGGGCGCATACGAACTCGAAACCTTGGAAGGCAAACGAGTACCCCGAACGTGGAACATCGTGAACTTGAGGCGATACTACCTATAAACCACCTAGTGAAGTGGACGAAATCAGGCCCTATGTGCCACAAGGCAAGCCGAGGAACTTCAGCACATTATCAGCTCGACAAAAATTAGTTTGCGGCATAAAAGGCCATGGAAATTTAAAAACCCGACAAAGAAACAGCTCGGGGAAGATGAGCAAGGGGAAAAAGAGTCCATTGCAAGAAACAGTACACTGGCAAAAAAAAAAATTTACATGCTTGGAGCCACTTCTTCGCCATTGGAAGGCACTTCAACAACACCCGAAGGCCCTGCCTCTCCTTCAGAGTCCGGCTCGCCATCGGCAGCATTGGCCATCTCCTGAGTTATGCGCGAAGTGGTTATGGCACTTACATCGAGGTCGGGGTATGTATTCCGGATCATCCACCGGCTCAACTTGAACCCCCTCCTGTAAGAATCCACCATCATATCGTCAAAATGCGGGGAGGCAATGTAGTCTTCAACTGCCTTCTTCTTGGCGTCTTCAATGCCTTGGGAAAAAATATGTGTTCTCTCCCTAATGTCCTCTTGAAGATACTCGACTTGATGCTGCAAATCCAACTTCAAGTCCGCCATATGCTTGACAACTACCCCCATGGCCTCGGCGTCACGCTGAGACCTCGCCTGTCTGGCCATCGCGATGCGAGCAGCCTTTTCAGCAGCATAAGCAGCCGCCTCAGCAGCCCGGGTATTTGCCTCTATAGCACGGAAGGCTTCTTCAGCAGCATGAGCAGCAGCCTCAGCAGCTCGCGTCTGTCGCGAGCTCCTCTCCACTTGGGCCGCCAAGGCATGAATCGAAGAATTCACCTACCAAAAGAAACAAGTGAGCAAAAAGACAATAGAAGCAACGGAATTAAATAAGACAGAATCTTACTTACCACCATGGCATGTGTTACGGCGCGGCAAGCGACCTGATTCAAGGGAAGATTGGTCCACGCTGCGACCTCCTCGGGGAAAGTAGCGTCCATACTCTTCTGAAGAGCGTAGTTCGGCGTCAACACGCTCCTAAACTCCCCTTGAGCTCCCGAGCCTGAGGGCCCAACCCGCGTATGAGCAGACCCGGAGTGAGCAAGAGCACTTGAGTACGCAGGAGCGCCCGTATGAGTGGTTTCAGTGTAAGGCGCCCCGACAGTCTCGTGCACCGGTGGAGTCACTTCGGGCTCCCTGGGCAAATCCTCTGTCGTATGGTCTGGGGCTTGGGGCTCCTCATCCAGGGGCAGCTCGTTACGAGTTCGCTTGGCAACCCGTTTCCTCCTCTTCATACCTTGGAACAAACGCCCGCCGCGAGTTCTCTCCGCATCCATCACACCTACAGAAACGAGTTCGACATCAAAAAAAAAAAAAGAGCCGCATAGCCAGAAACCTACCCGAACTTAGGCCGGCTGCAAAAAGCTTAGCCTCCGTTAAGTAGTGGTGGCACTTTAAGCCTTGCCGTGCCCACTGTCGGAGACCCTTCACCGTCTCTTTATCAAGAGTTACGCCCAAGTCGGGAGTGGCCTCACCCCACCCGGTCTGGAAGGGCCATCCTTGTGCACTTCACACGCCGAAGTAGTCCCGCTTCCACGCCTGGACCTTGTTAGGAAGATCGTGCAGAAGCTTAAAACCCTGGCGAGGAGTAAGGTAATACGCCCGTCTCCCCCCAGGAAGAGGACCTGCCTGTCTCTTGAGCATCAAGATAGAGGAGAATATCTCTAAGTCCAAGGGGAAGTTCTGCTCGCAAAAAATGGATATTGTCCCCACCAGGTTCCGAATAGAGTTCGGATGAAGCTGGCCAATGGTGACACTGAAGTGGTTTATGACTTCGACGAGGAGGGGATGGAAAGGAAGTCGCAACCCTGCAGCGAGCTTCCTCGAAAAATCACGATCTCGTCGGGACCGTGTTCCCAAGGAAATCTACCAGAAGGAATGAAATATGTGTACCCCCAGGAAGATTGTAGGACAGAAGTATGGATTGAAGCCCCTCAGGCATCATGGTCGAAGGACCAAACCTGTCTAGCATCCGACCTCGGCGGGAGGTAGACGCCAAACTGCCTGAAGCGACTCGGCCCACGAGTTCATAGTCTTCAGGCTCCACCTCAGGATCACTGAGGCAGTCTGGGGACACGGCTCGGTTGGTGGAACCTACGTCGGCCCTACTCGAAGAATCGTCTGAGCTATCAAAGCTAGACATTGGGGGAAAGATAGATTCAAGAAAGTACTCACCGGAAAGTTTGAAGAACAAGCCAAAGAACCGTGAAGACTGTATAACCAGCCTTGACGCGAGCTGGAAAAGACTTGGACGTGAGTTGAAAGGTTGGACGCGAACTCAGTAGACAAACCGCAGAAGTGACAAACCAACCGGGGTCCCCCACTATTTATAGCTACAGTAACCAAGAATCGACCGTGCAGACTGAAGATGATCCGACGGCCCACGTTCTTACCGACCGCACAACCCTTAAAGTTGAGACGTGATTGGCGCACGTCTTTCCGGAAAAAGCGAAACGTCAGCACGTCTTTTTTAAACCAACGTCGCTTCGACACGCGTCTTTTCGAAACTGACGCACCGCACGTCTCCCTGACAGTCGATGGCGCACGTACAGCAGTGGCATGCCTTTTTGAAATGACCCGCTGTCACGTCCCAGCGGCGCGGGTTGGTTTGAAATTTAAAACGCACGGTCACAACCACCAGCGTTCTTGAGTAAGCATGTTTCCAGCCTTCTCGAAAACTGAAAAAACCCTAGCAAAAGCGTCTTATACAGTGGAGGTTTGAAGGACGGGACAAATCTACGACCACCTCGTGAAAACTCCCCGCACCATGGCAAGGCCCTCGGTGCAAGGAGTGGGGGGCAATTGATGAAGGAGGATTTGGCCCGACCTCTTTATTATGAGACACGTGGCAGAAACGACAGCTCGGCAAAAAGGGGCCAAGCCTAGGCGGGAACAAGGGCACACTTCGCCGAACTAACCCCCCTTGTAACAACTCGGGACAGACTTCGCCGAACTAACCCCCCTTGTAACAGCTTGGGACAGACTTCGCCGAACTAACCCACCTTGTAACAGCTCGGGATAGACTTCGCCGAACTACCTTGTAACAGCTCGGGATACACTTCACCGAACTGACCCACCTTGTAACAGCTCGGGATAGACTTCGCCGAACTGCCACCTTGTAATAGCTCGGGATAGACTTCGCCGAACTACCTTGTAACATCTCGGGATACACTTCATCGAACTGACCCACCTTGTAACAGCTCGGGACAGACTTCGCTAAACTACCTTGTAAAAGCTCGGGATACACTTCGCCGAACTGACCCACCTTGTAACAGTTCGGGATACCTCCGAGCTCAAGACTGCCTCGCTCAGCACTTCGCATCATCTTCTGGGCACCAAAGCCAAACAAGTCGTACCATGCCTGACACCAGGGAAGTCCGTGCCCGAGGGCGCCACGCCTGACTGACTTGGGGTCTGACGTTTGGCAGCAGCACTCTAAACGGCCACCTGCCACCGCCACTGACGCCGCCATCTCCAGTTAGACGGTTAGGCAGTGACGGTTCTGTCTCAACAGAAGGGACGACGACTGAGTTGACAAGCGCAAGGGTAATCATACCCGATCTGACAAGGGCCTCGGGACGAGTACACGAAGTGACTATAAGAGCCCCCTGCCCCCCGACAACGGAGGTATGCAAACTTTGCGCTATCTGGTATTACCTTGCTTTTGAAGGATTCTAACTTGAGCTTCGGAGCCTCTACACCGGGTCCCCCCCCGGAGCTTTCCCATCTCTTCCGTTTTAGGTTCCCTGCTACCCCGTTCGGAAGCAATGCAGCGGACAGCTAAGACCAGCCGGATCGCACTCCATCAGAACCAAAATTCCATTGACCAATTACCCTTGTGTATTTTCAGATCGTTTTGCCATTTTAGTGTATAAACCCCAATTTGTAAACCCCTTTCTCCCTTTTTTTTTCATTCTTAGGTCTCAACTACAACAAAGGTGGATGAATCACTAAAATAGAGAAGGGCTTCATTCTAACTTATCGTTTTTCTTATTTTTGAAACCATGTTACCCTATATTCTCCATGAATTATCTTCATACGAGAGTCTCATCCACGTATTAACAAGGAATGTTACTGGTGTGAATGTCAACTGAGGTTTATACACTTCAAAGTAATAGGGCAAGATGTTTGGTGTCAGATCATATTGGGAGGGGGTTGGAATGTGTTTTATCAGTAGGTAATCCCAACTCTTAGCTAACACCATGGTGGTTATATAGCGTAATACTGTCCAATAACCAGTGATAGTTTCCCAACAGCAACTATAAATGGAATTTGGATTAGTTGAACACTGTAGAATCGATAATAAGACTCTACACCAGTTTTAAAATATATGGGCTGTACACTAAGAAGTTGAGTGATTGTGGGCCCCGTGTGTTTTAAGACTGACTACAATCTTATCATTATTTCCACAGCCTGCTGAACAGCTAAAATCGGCTAATCCTATTTCCAATAAATGCTAAGTGAGAGATTGAGTGCTTATGTACCACACATTTTATGACTGATGTGGGGTATTACCATTTTATGACTCGGTTTGGGATTTGGGAGTACGCCATTCATGATTGGAGGGGAGGAGATGGGCATGGAATCCATGTAATCATGTAAAGTTTAAGATTTTTCGGTGGCGTTCTATTTATGACTCTCTTTTGATAAACTTTTGGCTTTGAATTTTGGGCAGTGAGAAGTAAAAATGAGTTAAAAAGTGTTTTTGAGCATTTGATAAAAATCGATTTTAAAAATATAAAAATCGTAACTTCTTTTTGCTTCTTTCTCCTCTTCCAGGGGTGTTTCACTTTCAATGAAAAGGAATATCTTATTAAACTCCATTAACAATGGTGTTAGGTAAGCATAAACTTGGTTTCAAGATTTTTTCATTATTATCTGAATATTTTTCCTCTGCTTGGGGAAAAGAAAAGATGTAGTCAGTGATTTGTCTTCCACAATGAATGGTGGGTCCATTTAAGTTATTATCTGAAATTTAACTCTAGACATTGTTAATGTCTAGAGTTATATATATATATATATATATATATATTAAGAAAAAAAAAGAGCAAAAGAACCAGTAGGTTTGAAGTTAACATACAAAACTAAAAGCTTATTAAGGTGGCGTTTGATGTCTAAAAACTATAAAGTTGATGTCTAAAAGTCAAAAGGTTATTTTCCAAGTTTGAAGTTTAAAAAGTAGTAGAAATGCGTGCTTTTATTAAATTAAAGTCTGGAGTTGTTCTATACTATCGATAAATTGTGTAGATTGAAACACATTACATTTATAGAAGTGTTCTATAGGGGGCGTGGTGTTGTTTAGTCCATACAATGTCTTTTGATTCCATGTATCTTATGTGAGATAATCTATATTGTTGATTTTGTATAAAAATTATAATATTGTATAAATAAGATAAATGGTGAAAAAATAATATAAATTATTCATAATAAAAATAAAGAGTAGATTATTGATTTCCCCACCTCATAAATTTGTAACTGCTTGCATTATAGGGGGGGTGGGTGGGTATGTGTGTCATATGTAGGGGTTTTGCAAAATAAAATAAAAATTTGTGAAGTGGAATAAAGAAAATGAAACATAAGCATGTATCAACTGATAAAAATGTTAGTTATAAAATTAATTAATTAAAAACAATGAAATGTCAAACAATTTTATCTAATAATAACTAATAAAAATTAATGTATACAAATATCTAACATTGATAAAATTTAATAAAACTCAATAAGAAATTAGTACAAACACATTAAGAATATTGAAAAATGTTACACTTGAAATTAAATTTCAACATTAAAATTGTTTTAAAATAATAAAAATTATAAAAAAAATACAATAGAAAAACCTGGGGTTATAATGTTTAACACCGAATCAATTTTTTGTTATAAAAAATGAATCGTCCATGGTGTGGTGTGGACCAACCCATGAGAAATATCCATGGAAGAAAAAATGCAATATACATTCAGTGTCTACGATCTAGTGTGGGCCAAATGATAGAATCACATTTGAAGGGAAACCAATCTTTTTCAATACTTTATTTTATTTGACAAGTTTTTTTGGGAAGATTTTCTGGTAGCTATGACAGTCAAAAGATGCAATGAACTTTTGTATAAAAATTTTAATAGCCTGAATCTAGTTTGGTATATGCATGTTTTTCTGTGTCTTTCCGGGTGAATAAAACGTGAAAAGCTTCATTTAGAACTTCCCAAAATCAGTCCAAAATAGATTTCTCGTGCCTTTTTAACACTTCGACTTTTGACAGTTAAATTCTGCGAATCAAACAAAAATAGACTAAAAATCGGTTTACCCGACTTATAAACAGCCAAAAAACAGCAATGAAATACACATCAAACAGGCCCTACATAAAATACATTTCGAATAAGCAATTCAAGATAATGAAGACATGAGAGAGGAATCGGGTATGAAGAAGACCAGGTGGCCTAGCATCCTAGGCCCATTTTTCTGTGTCTATCCCATTCCTTCTCTCTTTTGCCTCTCCACCTGACACCAGACACCGGTCACCGTCAGTTGCCTACCAATACCACCACCTCCATCTCTCTCTTGCTAATGTCGCTTATGTAGATTTTGAAAAAGATATTGATTAGTTTGAACTGAGAATTAGATGGGGATTTCTGATTGTTATTTGGCCACATCGTTCCATAGATGGGAAATTAAGCAAAGCCTCATAATCTCTTTAAATAAGAAATTAATAAGGCTACAGAGGATTTGAGAAGCTGCTTATCTTTACATTTTGTATTTAAAAATGTTGTACATATATATTTTCATGTACAGCCTCAAAAAGAAAGGGTTATGATTGAAATCCTCCAGGTTCTTTGAGGTTTTTTTGTGATAGTGTAATAGGGCAAGATGCAACATCGGATGTCTAAATTGGATGTATTATCTGTTGCTAATAGGAGATGTGTGGACCATAAAAACATGGATTGCAAATTATGCAGATATATTTTTCTTTTTTCCATATGAATATGATCTTCCTGTTTTGGCAAAAAAAAAAAAAAGATTATAATGTTCTTGTTAGGACTCATTTGGATTCATAGAACCAATTTATATCTCAATAGGAAGAAAAAGAAATTGGTATCACTCTTAAAAGGCTGCATCCGGTTATCTTTTCTGCATGGTTTTCGAACCGTGGTTGATTCAGACGGTTGGACTGTTCAGCCTGGGAATCGTTTAAAAAATCGATTCCGTTTTACTCCAAACCTAATTCTTGACAAAAAATTATTGAATTAGTCAATGATCTGTTTGATTCGGGCTGTTAAATCATTGATTCATTCAATGGTTTTGACTGTTTTTTTTTTTAATTATTTTTAATTATTTTGTCATAATGAACTGTTCATTCGAACCGGATGGTTGAACTGGTGATTGAAAACTGGTGGCCGGTTCTAATTCCAGGTCGTTTTTTAAGACATTGCTATTTATAAGTTAGAAAATGGGTAAAGGGAGAGGAGACGAGGGAAGAGAAGGGATGAACCGACGAATGCGAGAGGTTGATTTAGTGCTGTTAGTGGGACATTGATTTTTACTTGATCAGGCCACGTCTCATATGGAACTTGACAGTGAGTAGGAATTCCTATCCATAGTTGGCAGAGAAGTTTTTCCCACTTAAAACCTTATAGGGTTTGGTTTGAGAGTTCACATCAGCCCCACCCAATAAGGGGCACAGTCCCATAGTACATTCAAGCCGTGTATTGAAAACATCTCCCCATGATAGTACAACAAATGATGAAACATTATCCAAAAATGTTTCTAAAATATGACTGACATGTGCTGTGGGACCTTGTGGGGTGCACCCTTGTGGGGGGCTGATGTGAACTCTTGGGTGGGGGACTTGGGGCCAGGTTTTTTCATTTTTTAGAAATTGACATGCCAATGCAGTACCGTTTTCTAAAAAACCTCTCAGAAATGACATTAGATCCAAACATGGCCTTAGTAAGACATCGATATATACAACCAAATTGAGTTCACTTGTAAATTAAAACAAAAATAAGTAAACTATGTAAATCTATATTATCTATAAAAGAGTGAATGACCCCCCCTCCGTATTGCAATTTCATTGAACGTTTTCTACCCCATTTGTCTAAGAATACAACGGGTATGAAGAGGGTATATATGTCCTTTAATCTTACTTCAGAAATTATCCACTGAAATGGTAAGTTGGATAGTTTTGTCTTAAGAGAATTTTATCCAATATCCATGAACTTCCAAAATACACTCCCACTTCTAAAACTGCCCACTTATAACTGTTAAAAAACTGATAGAGTGTTGGAAGTGGATATGGTAAGTTGAATAATCTTGTTTAGAAAATTCTATCCATAAACTTTCAAAATATCTTAATTAATTTTTGGATAAATAAATTATAAAAAATATCATAAAAATTAATAAATGTTTATATTAATTAAAAGAGGTCATGAGGAAAAAATGTACGGCAGCGTTTTTTTTTTCTTTTCTTTTTCTCCCATTGCAAGGGTACATGCTAATTACTTTATTAATCTAAGTGTTTTCAATAACCAAATACAATTTAAATTTAAAGTCGAACTGGTAGGTGAACTCATCCAATCCAATTAAATATTCCCATATTCAAATTTGATTCATTAATATTATGATTTGAACCAAATATTATCCATTCAGGTGTTATTATAGAATTCAGATATCAAATGGATTTAATAAATTAAACTACCTATTTACTGAGTTCATTTTGCCACATAAACGAGTGTTTCCTTGTACCGACCAATGAGATCATCCCACGTCAGAGGATAATCCAGGTTGGATTAAGAAGGAAATTTTGGTTAGTATAAGTAAACACTCATACAAGGGTATGATATGAGCTGAAGCGAGAATGAGAGTAGCCCTGTTCATGGGCTGGGTTCGGGCCCTGCCCAAATTTGAACTCACCCCATAAACAGGTCTGAACGAGAGAGATGGACCAGAATTTTAGAATGGTCACATTGATGTGAGGTCAAAGCAAGTATTAGCATTATTAGTAGGTCAATTTGGAAAGAGCACAAATACAAAAATGCATATATAGGAATACTCGAGACCCCAATCCACCCTTTTTAGTTTTTACATCGAACAACATGAGTGCAAAATCAAACTTTTGCTCTCATTGAATGCAAATGTGTCTTGGAATCAGTGTGCTGTTATTATCAATACACAATATACTTGAATCAAATAATGGTTTTTGAATCATTGTTGACTGATACGATTGGATGTTTAAATAAAAAATCATTCAGGCAATCAGTTCCATTTTACCTCAAATCCAGTCTTATGTCAAAAAATATTGACTTGAATAGCAATCTGTTGATTTAGATGGTCAAACCATTAACCCATTTGACTCAGTGAACGGTTTTGATCATTCTTTTTCATTTCAATTATTATTTTTTAAATGTGATGGGCCATCTATTCAGACTGGCCGATCAGACCCCTAACCCAGAAACTGATGGCCAAAATGGTTCTGATTTCGAATCAGATTTTAAAACATTGAATCAAATACATGCAAAACTGAATCAGCATTTGCACTCTTCCCAAACTGAGCCTAAAGGTAGGGGGCGTTAAGAATTTAAAAGAAAGATGAAGAAGGGCTGTAAGCTAAAGCAGTGTTGCCTATGAGTAGTGGACAGCTGTGTAGAGTAGTGGGGAAATTAGAGTTAGAATTTGAATGTTAAAAATGTTGAACGGTCCAGGAGACAGCTAGCTATCCAATAATTGATGCCCAATAGACTTGTTCATGGGCCTGGATTGGGCTGGTTTTTACCTCTTTATTCATAGAAAATGTGTAGGCCCAAATTCGAGCCCAAGCCTTGTCCGACTATTGGACCTAGATCTTGAGTGCAAGCTTGATCCTTATATAAAACTCAAAGTCTGAAACTCGGTCTATACACAAAAAATCTTATTTTTAATGTACTTTTATAAACTAATATTATATTAATTTAATAATAATTTAATAAGTTAATAAACTAATTTGTATTTTATAATAATACATTAATATTTATTAATAATTCAAGAAACAAATATATATTATATATTTATTATATATAACATAAATACTTTTTTATTATATACAATAGTATCGAACCGGGTTTATTTAAAATAGCCTAAATTCAATCCAAAAAAATAAGCGAGCATGGTATTTAAAATCTAAGCATGAGCCCACATGCCTAAAATTTTATTCAAACCCAAAAAAATAAAGGCACGGGCCGTCGGCTACCCGACCCATGTACAGTTATAATGTCCAACATAACAAAGCGTTGACTTTGAGACGTAATAACCGTGACCACAACTGCACAAGCAGAGACAAAAAGGAAACTCTCCATTCACTCTCTACCTTTGTTCTTGTTGACCGTTGAGTCTTTAAGCCGTTATACCAGTTACTTATAAAACTTAATGCTGCACAGACAAGCTGTTGCTGTTTAGGCAGGCGCCGGCCCTTAAATTTCTTTGGTCAACTCTTTTGGTGCTTTCACATTCACAACAACCAAACGGCTGACGGGAAGACCAGTCGTCTGCACTACAGCCATTAATTAATAACAGCTGATCGTATGGCCCCACCATTTCAACGGTCCAGATCGAAGAATTGCGACCTATGGATTCTTTCACTTTTTTTATTCTTGGCCAATGGCCAGGCAGGCAGAGCAGAACCACTTGGATTTCGAGTTTTAGACACGTCGGAACTCTATTACTGGCTGGATCGTCATCCTCCTGATCACATCAAAACATCTCTAATCCTCCTGATCACATCTAAAACATCTCTCGTACACATGGAGAGATATTTCTAATACAGGGCGGGTGTTAGACGCGCTTTGTGAGTAACAGATCTCAATTCCATTTTTACAGCTCTCTCTGATGGGCCAGACACAAGAAATCAACGGTATTTTGATATGATACCGGAAGGATTTTGTCCAATAAAAAACCCCATGAACTTTGATAGGTCCCACTTGGTTGGCTACAAGTCTTTTTTGGTATCATCGGCATTGTCTTTTCGGTATATATTGAACCGGGGTTTGAATTTTTAATTTGTATTGACAAGTTCACCACCATCAGCCGGGGTTTTGTTTGGTTTGAACTTCGATGAGAAGTTGATGAGGAGCACAGCAGTCCACCAAAGAAGAGGATGCGGACAGCGGACGCGGAGAGAAAAAGAGCAAAATAAATAGAAAAGGGGCGACGTCTGAACTGGAGTTTTCACGGATTTTCAAGGGCCTGTGAGATGGAAAGTTCCATTTAAGGCCCACTAGTCAGAAGTCGGAAGATAAAAACACAAGAAATTTCTTCGTCATTATAGAGACTACTGACAGCTCTCCCCCAAAGTAATTTGTTCCAACCAAATTTAGCGGAATCTCAGCTGAGAAGAAAGTAGAGGAAAGTCTTCTTCTCGGATCTCTGCGTGAGAGTCTATTCCTTCTGTGCGGGGAGTCGGGGACTAAGCATGTCTGCAGAAGCGGGTGCTGCTTCAGCTGAAGGAAATAATGTCAGGGGAATACTTACTCATGGAGGTCGATATGTTCAGTACAATGTCTATGGGAATCTTTTCGAGGTCCCTACTAAGTATGTTCCTCCGATACGGCCTGTTGGAAGAGGTGCTTATGGCATCGTCTGGTAAGCTATCTCCGTTCTTGCTTCATCTGTTATGCTTTTGCTTAATTTTCTGATTATTAGAGTTTTTCCTAACTCGATTTATATATGTTTCTATCGCGATTAAAATGATTTGAACTTCTGGTTTGTTATATTTTGTCCAGATTTCATTTTGGTTTTGTGGAATTTGAAAGTTTGTACTCAGAAATTTCTGAAACTCGGATTTGATTTATGAGTTCTACTTCTTTCTTCACATCCCCTTCCCATGCCCTAGTTGAGGTCCAACCAAATTCATTCAAATGTATTTTATATTTGGGGAAACGATGCAAAACAACTTTATCGATATGCACTTTTTGTTTTGCAATGTATAAGTAATTAGTACTCTATTACCAAAAACAAAAAGTAATAGTCCACTACTGCTCTCCCTCTCCCTCATACTTGCTATGGAGCTTAGAACTATTTCCTGTGTGTGGGGATGATTTGGAGAGATACCGATATGTTTCATGGAGTAGACTTTTATTCACGATGGTAACAATGATTATTTTAATGCACACAAATTCTTTAAACAATAGTCCAATTAACCTTGATATGCTTAATTTAGCATGATGAGCAGATTTAGTGTGCAACTCCCAATGCAAATGTGACTGTTTTAATGCATAAATGATGCTGGGTTCCCTGCCTAGTCTGATCCAAATAACCTTGATATGTACTTTATCTTGTTCATGTTTACCTTGTGCAGTTTATCTTTGAAAAAAGCCCTAGTTTATAATCATAGTTTGTGATCCTGCTTCTTTTTGTTTATTTATAGTTGGTCTTGTGTTTTGAAGCTGCCAATACTTCTCTCAAGCATTATAGAGATTAAGTCACGATAAGATTTTTTCTAGCGATGCCATTGTCAGGACTCTTATTTGACAACTTATTTCAAATGGATAACATTAGTGCTTTTGCATGAGAAATCATATTAAATCTTCTAGGCTTTTGCCACTGCAAGTTTGATTTGGTGTCTCAATGGCAATTAATTTATATAACATTTATTTTATTTATTTTCTCTTAGGAGGGAGGTTATTATTCTAGTAGGACTAGGAGCATGTATTTGTTACCAGTTATATGGCTAACAGGGCAACAAGAAAACATATTTTTCCATGTTCACTTCACTGCATGGATATTTTGTCTCTGCAGGTTTCCTTGGAGATTTTGGGGTAAATTTGTCATTTTTCATTTTCCATTTTTTTGACAACAGAAGCTTGGACAAGATACCCGTAAGCTTTATATGTTTGAATAAACAATATCCTATCTTTTGGTTTTTGGGTGGACCCTAGTCAAATATACTTCTCACATAGTTACTGCTGCTCCTTTTCAGAGTCCACACTTCCAATTATTCCTAGCATTTCTGTGTCTGCATATGATTGTAGGGGATGGATTATCTAGTTGAGTTGTTTAGGGAAGCTCCCTCAACAACAAAGGAATCTTCAATGCGGCAGATGAGATTGGAGTCCAAAAGGACTTTGCATGTTCCTCTCCCTTTCATATATCCATTGAACAAATTTCAGGCCTGAAGACCTTTCTAGTGATCAAAATAGGCCCTCTTTTATGGGTAAAAGGGGAAAAATTTTGACTAGGGGCTTAATTCAAATTTCAATCCAGAGGGTCCCTGCCCTGTGGCAGGAGGAATTGGTTTCATCATCCATCTACGTGGCAAAGAAATAAGTAGATCATGTAGGGAAGCTCCATACTTGACTCAATTAGGAAACCTTTCATACTATGCATTTTATGTTCATTAGTGAACTTCTTTGAAGCATATATTTTTCATTTTCTATATTATTTGTCAGAAAATCATCTTATATCCAAATCAACTGTTTGATGATCCATGCTGAAGGGTACATTTATCATTTGAATGACAGTTGTTTTAATACCCAAGTACCTTTCAAATCAGTTCACTACTTGGGTTATTTTCCCATCTTTTATAGATGCTTCCTTGTCATGCTTGCTGTTCCACCTACTCAATATGGTCAGGGATCAACATTTTTTTTTCTTGCAAAGCATCTCATTGTTGAGTGCTCAGATAACATTAGTTTAATCATATTGGCTTGTTAATCTTAAAGAACTCTTAAAATCTCGATAATCCTTTATTTTCTTTTTGTGATTCACATTGTATGACATTTCGTAAATATATATCAGTAAGGTATTACCTTATGCCATATAATTATATTTTCTTTCTCCAGTGCTGCTGTGAATTCAGAGACACGTGAAGAGGTTGCAATTAAGAAGATTAGTAATGCATTTGACAATAGAATTGATGCTAAAAGGACATTGAGGGAAATTAAGCTTCTGCGCCACATGGATCATGAAAATGTAAGTTTAGTTACCTTCATAATTTGTAATCATGTCACTTTTCATCTTCTCTATCTTGCATCAAGATTTTGATCAAGTTCACCATATGTCTGTGGCATGATTCTTCCTTTGTTCCAATAAATAATTTTAGCTGATTAGACATAAGTTGGTTAGATGGATGGTGGGTGCTGGTGATGTTTCAATGGGTAGCACTTTCTCTAGCCAATCCTTTCATTCCATTTTCTTTTTTCATGTTTTAGGTCATATCCGCTCTTCCCCTCCCAAGACCCCACACCCTAGATAGCTGGAACCATCATTGGGTAATGGCCCTTAGCTTATAATTACACCAAATTGTTTGGAAAAACTTATTTTACTGGGATAATCTAATCTTATTACAATATATAGACATCTGTGGATTCAGTACTAAGTAGTCCACAAACAACCAAACAAAATATTGTATCAGAAAGTGCCAAAGGTTAGGTTTGCATCCAGTCTACCCCTTAGGGGTGCTCATAAAAAACTGAAAAACCAAAAAAACCGAATAGAACTGAAAATTTCAGTTAACTGAACTGGTCAGTTCAGTTTGAAAAATGGAAGGTACCAGTTCAGTTTTGGTTAACCAATATGAAAAACCGGCGGTTAACCTTAGGGGTGCAAGTTGGGCAGGTTGGGCTGGGTTTATGGTCAACCCAGGCCCAACCCTAAGATTTGGGCCTAAGGCCTGAGCTTGGACCGAGCCCATGGTCAAGCCCGGTCTTCCCAACCCAAGCTCAGCCTGCATTATAATTTGATGCACTTGGGTTGGGCTTGGGCATGGGCTGGGCTTGGGTTGGTTAATGAGCCCTCTCTAAAATTATACATGTATGTATGCATTTATGCAAATATGTATACATATATTGTATGTATATGTGTAAATACATATCCATATATGTATGTATGTAGTGTATAGTTGGACTAGGTTTGGGCTACCTAAGGGCTAGGCCGGGCCCATACCAAAAATAAAAAAGCCCAAATTCTTGGGCCTACGCCCGGCCCAAGGACCAAAAATCCAAGCCCAGCTTGTGTAAAATTTCAGATTGGATCGGTTTGGGTTTAGGTTGGGTCCGTCCAAGTTGCACCCCTAGTTAACCAAACAAACCGGTATATATATTTATGTACATTATATATTTTTCATATATATTGAAAATAAATATACTATTTATTATTTATAATATAGTATATTATATGTATTTCTAGTATTCATTTTATATATTTAAATATTTATTTATAATATATATGATAAATATAAAAAAACTAAAAAAATGAAGAATATAACCATTTGAAAACCAAACCAGTCAACTGGTGAACCGATTGGTTTCGGTTTGGTTTTGGTTCATGGTTTTCCTAAAACCAGTGTTACTGGTTCGGTTTTGAAAATAAGCCCAAATTTGGTTAATGGAACTGTGAGCACCCCTACCTTCCAAGACCCCAGATAGTTGGGATCAACATTGGGTAATTGCCTTTTATATAATATTCCATTTAAAATCATCTTATGCTTGGAAATAATTCATTCTTGATGGTTACGTGTCATTCAATGTGTTGGTAATGAGTCCTTATAGACATCTCAAACAAAACGCAAGGAAAATGTGTAAAGTTTCTTGGTCAAAGTCAAGAGCAAGGAAATAATGCTGACTGCCAGGTAGAAAAATGCCTTGACAAATGACTGTTAAGAATTGTTTAGCATCATGTCGACTCACAAGTAGTGGTTAGCCACTTAGCTGGATGAATTTTTCTGTAGGAATTTGGTAGCTTAGGTATCTCACAAGAGAGGCTAGATTCTTTGCTAACGGTCAAAATTGCTTATTCAGATTTAACTAAGCAAGAGTTTTGTTGGGGTTTACTTGGGGGGGGGCACTATGTAATGCATAATGAGAGCAGACTATGTCAATCATTGTACTGTTTAACTTTGTTTTTTCAATAGTGAATTTTATCTTTCCATTACTGATAAAAAAGATAAAAATTGTTCATAATTGTTTGTCACAATATCGAGGAATTAAGGAATATATTATTTGCAATCTTAAGGGTGTGTGGAAACTCTGTAACTTGATGTATCTTATTAGTATAGTCCCTATTGTATATTACTTATACATCTTATTCTTCTTTTCTCTTTTAGCCCTGTATGGGCATTCTTGTAATTGTACATAACTTTTAATATATAAGTGACTCTTTGAGGTGGGGGTTGATTATTCTTGACACCTCTAAGATTATTCTTGTTCTTTTCTCTATTCAGCCAAGAGTGTTGATATGGTATCAGAGCATGTTGCTCTTTGATCTATTTTCTCTCTCTTGAACCTCACTAGATGTAGTAATCCTATCGTATTAGGGCTGTTTTGATCAACCCTTTTCTGTTTAATCTTCTTTGTGCAACCAACAAGAGAGATTTCATTAGATCTCTCTTGGGAGACACTGGTTTGAGGCCAAATTTCAGATATGGTGTCGCCTAGACCTGATCTGTTCTCCCTACAAACATCACCCGATTTGGTGAAGTTTTCGAAGGAGTTCTGATCTTCTTGGGGTGGCAACACTGTATAGTTTCCTTTTTTGGACTGCAACAACTTTGAACTTCAGATTTGGTGTCACCTAAACCTGATCTATTCTACTTACAAACAACATCTGATTTGGTGAAGTTTTCGAAGGAGTTTTGATCTTCTTCTTGGGGAATCAACACTGTACAATTTCCTACTGCAACATCTTTGGACTTTAGGCCTTCTACATCTGCTTGCGATTTGATTTTTTCTCTCTATATTGAAAGGTTCTCTCAAGCTCTTCTTAACCCTACACCTAGTTCTGGTTTGAAGATTTCTAAGGACTGTTTCGATCAGCACAAGATACCTCATTGTTCTTGAAAAAGATGCCTGGTGTGTTGGTAAATCACAGTTTTCTCTCAATCGTCTGACTCGATCAACCTATAACCCTTGATCTGGTGTCATCCTAGGGTTTTCTTGCTTCCCATTTGTTTGATTCAGGCTTCAGATTCATATTTGTAAGGTTTTAGACTCGACAGTCTTAAAACTTGCTTTTTTTTTTGGATTGTCATCTTGAGTTCTTGATTGCTGAATTTGGTTTTCTCTGATATCCTTGTACCTAGACTGCTGTTTTCTTGCTGGAATGGACTTTGATAAAGACGATATTATTCCTATAAAATTGGAAGGATCAACCTATGGAATTGACACTGTTGTTGTAGCACATGGGAGTAAGAAATCTACTATTGGTGGTGATTCTTTTGTTAAAGGTGATTCTCTAGCATTTATTGTTGAAGAAAACATTCGACAACTGGTAACTTCTGCTATTGTTCTACTCTTTCTGCTATTGGCTTACTTAGTGAGTTTTCCGGTTATTGTGCTTCTCCTTCTCATATTTGGATCATTGATTCTGAAGCCACCAACCACATGACAGGAGCCAACCCTAATCAACCAAGTAATCTTACTGAAACCCATCACAAACATATTGTTACTGCCAATGTTTAATTCATGACCGAATACTAGGAAGGTGAAAGGGAAGGGGCGCAGGTTGGGCCGTTTGTTTGTATTGGAGTTCGAGAAGTCTCAAACAATAGCATCATCAACTTATTTCAATTCCTCCACTTCTAGTTCGTTTTTGAGTTATAGAAATAATGTTTGGGACTTATGGCATAAATGTTTGGGTCATATGCATGTTGAAAATTAAAATTTTTGTTTGATTCAGGCCTTATTAAGAATAGAGTTCCTTCCTTGCACAACTTTGATACATCTTGTGTTTTCTGTTGCTTAAGTAGGAGTCGTACCTTACCATTTCCTCATATCTGAGCATGCCACCTTTCCCTTCGAGCTTATACATAGTAATATTTAGACTGCATCTATCACTTCTTAACTTGGATACAAATATTTTGTCATTCATTGATGGTACCAGGTACACATGGATATACTTTCTTTGCCACAAGTTTGAGGTGTTCCCAACATTTAAGCTATTTCATGCTAAGGTATGGGTTTAGTTTCAATCACAAGTGTGTATTCTTCGTTCGGATTTAGGGGGAGAATACACTGATGGAGATTTTCTTATCCTATTTGAAGAATCATGGAATACAAGTGCGATGAAGTTGTCCAGATACTCCTTGGCAGAATGGTGTGGCCGAGTGCAAGAATGGGCATATCCATAATGTTGCGAGGACATTATTGCAAGAGTCCCTTACTCCACCTTCTTTTTGGGTAGAGGCGGCTAGTACAATTGTGTTTTTTGATAAACTATTTTCCTTCCCCTGTTCTTGGTTATATGCCTTCCTTTTAGAAGTTTGGTCGTTCTCCAAATTTATCTATTCTTCATGTTTTTGAATGTGTGTGTTTCGTTCATCTTCCCTCTTGTGAACGTTCTAAATTGCCTGCACAGTTTGCCATGTGTGCCTTTGTGGGTTACAGTCTTTTTCTGACCACAGGATTTCTTTGTTACGATCCCTTTATTAATTGCATTCGTATATCATGTAATGTTGTTTTCCTTGAGCACATTTCTTTTTCTGTCGAAATTGCTAGACTATTTGCACCGTCTATTTCTATTTTGCCAAACTATGATTCACAGGATGCTCTACCTCGTTCTGCTGAGAAGGACCTTCTCGGCTTCTCTCGCAAGCGGTTACGTGCTCCAGCCCCTATGCCTGCGACTCTCCTTCCTCTCAGTTCAAATCATCATCTTACCACTGTTCTTGTAAGTGATACCTCTATTTCATACACTCTTCATACTTCTATTCCTCTTTGTCGTTTTACTCATATATCTAGACCTCCTGACCGCTATGGTTTTCCTTTAAACCATAGCTCTTTGTCTACTGTCCTATCCTCCACAGATGTTCCTTGCTCTTATTAGGAAGCTAATAGTAGCCCTCATTGGAAGGAAACCATGGATGTAGAGATTCATGCTTTACATGATAATGACACTTGTGACTTTGTGCATGTTCCTCCAGATGCATCCATTGTTGGGAGTCGTTGGATTTACATCAAGCTGAAATCTAATGGATCTCTTGATCGATATAAGGCATGCTTAGTTGCCTAGGGATATAGTTAGGAGTATGGTATCGATTATGAAGAAACCTTTGCTCCTGTTGCAAAGATCACCACAACCCGTGTTCTTTTAGCACTGTATGTTGCTTAATCTTGGACTATATGCCAGCTTGATGTGAAGAATGCCCTTCTTTATGGTCAGTTGAAGGAGACGGTCTACATGAAGCCTCCTCCTGAATACTGCAGTGATTCTTTTTTAGTATATCGCCTAAAAAAATCTTTATATGGTCTAAAACAAGCTCCCCGGGCATGGTTTGAACGCTTTCGCGATGTCGTAGTTGTTGTTGGATATAGCCAAAGTTCTTTTGATCACTCTCTCTTTGTTAGGCGATGGTTTCAAGGTATTACCATTCTCCTACTGTATGTTGATGACATGTTGTTGACTGGGAATGACGTTGAGAGTATTCGTGAATTGAAATTATTACTTCGTAATTTCTTTCATATGAAGGACTTGGGCCCTCTCACCTATTCCCTGGGACTGGAAGTACATCGTAGTGATCGAGGGTATTTTATTTGTTAGCAAAAGTATGCCTTTAACCTTGTTAAAGTTGCTAGTCTTAATGATGAAAAGCATGTTGATACGCCCATGGAGCTAAATATTAAGCTGTCTAAATTTGAAGGTCCATTACTTCTCGATGCTGCCTTGTATTGCTAGCTTGTGGGGCCCCTTATTTATCTCACTATGACTTGGCTTGATATTTTTCATGCTACTCAGGTTAGTAAATTTGTTTTTGCCCCTTGTCAGCCTCATATAATTGCTTTTCATCGCATCATTCGATATGTTAGAAGCACAACTTCTTAGCTACTATTCTTCTCCTCCTCTTCTATTCAGTTGAGAGCATATGCTGATATAAACTGGGCTGGTTGTCCAGACACGTGTAGGTCCACTTATGGGTGATTCACTCATCTCTTGGAAGTGTAAGAAACAACAAACAGTCTCTAAGTCTTCCACTAAAGCTGATACATGTCTTTTATTTGTAGTGAAATTATTTGGTTACGATCTCTCTTTATGGATCTTGGCATTCAGCTTCTTATTCCTATTCCTCTCTAAGACAATACGAGTGCTATCAAGATTGCATCTAATTATGTTTTCCGTGAGAGGACCAAGCACATCAGGGTGGACTATTACTTTATTCGAGATCTTTTCACTACTGGGTCTATATTGCTTCCTCATGCAGTCTTGGACATGTAAATTGCTAATATCTTTAACAAAGCTATGACTAGAATTCGACATCTCTTTCTTATAGACAAACTAATGCTTATGTCTAGGCATCAGTTTGAGGGGGAGTGTGGAGACTGTAATTTGATGTATCTTATTAGTATAGACTTATAGTCCCTGTTGTGTATTACTTATACATCTTATTCTTCTTTTCTCTTTCAACCCTATATGGGCATTTTTGTAATTGTACATATCGTTTAATATATAAGAGACTCTTTGAGGTGGGGATTGATTATTCTTGACACCTCTAAGATTATTCTTGTTCTTTTCTCTATTCAGCTAAGAGTGTTGACATTTCATACATAATACGTGTTGTATGAATTCTAATATGGTATCAGACTAATTATTATCCTTGCCTCCGGTGCCACTTCCTATTGAACGCCCACTTATCCGTCACGTGTATATTCATCGCTCACGTGTTCTAGCTGCTACTCCTCCGGCTCCATCACCGTCGACAGATTCGGCAGTTGTCTCCACACCAGCCCCGAACCCAGTATCTGATCTTGATCTTCCCATTGCCTTGTGGAAAGGTAAACGCACTTGCGCCCTTTATCCTATTTCTAATCATGTTTCACTCACTCACCTTTTCGCTTCCCATCGCTAGTTTATTTCTTTGTTTTCCTTAGTTGTTGTTCCTAAGGATGTCCAGGAAGCCCTTGCCTCACTAGGGTGGTGCCGTGCAATGGAAGAAGAGCTCTCAGCTCTACTTCATAATCATACTTGGAAACTCAGCACTCTTCCTCCTAGGAAGAAAGCTATCGGTTGTAAGTAGGTTTATACTGTTAAGTATTTGCCTAATGATAGTGTTGAGCGCCTGAAAGCTCGATTGGTTGCAAAAGGGTGCTCCCAAACCTATGGTATTGACTACATAGAGACCTCCCCAGTTGCTAAGATAGGGTCGGTTCATGTCGTGATCTTTCTTGCTATGTATGATTGGCCCCTATATCAACTTGATATCAAGAATGTCTTTTTGCATGGTGATTTGCTCGATGAGGTCTACATGGAGCAACCAGTAGGGTTGTTGCTCAGGGGGAGGATGGTAAGGTATGCAGACTCAAGAAGGCTATATATGGGCTTAAACAGTCTCCTCGAGCATGGTTTGGTAGGTTCAGTGAAGTGGTAAAGAAGTTTGGTACGAAACAATGCCAAGTTGATTATTCCGTCTTCAGTCATGACTCTTCGGTAGGAAAAATACTATTGGTGGTGTATGTAGATGATATTGTTATTATCGGGAATGATAAAATGGGCATTGACAGGTTGAAGACTTTTCTACAGGAACATTTTCAAACAAAGGACTTTGATAACTTGAAATATTTCTTGGGGGTAGAAGTAGCAAGGTCTAAGCACAATATTAATTTGTGTTAGAGGAAATATGCGCTTGATTTGCTAGAGGAAACAAGTTTGTTAGGTGTTAAACTAGCTGAAACACTTATGGAAACAAATACTAAGCTGAACAGTGATATGGGTGAAGTGTTTGAAGACCCTGGAAGATACCGACGACTTGTAGGTAAACTAAAGTACCTAACCATTACTCGGCCAGATATTTCATTTGCAGTTAGTGTGGTAAGTCGGTTCATGCAAAAACCTTTGGTCCCTCATTGGAATGCGGTTCTAAGAATTGTGAGGTATTTAAAAGGGGCCCCTGGTCGTGGTTTGATATACAAAAGTGGTGGAACACTTGAAATAGAAGGGTATACTGATGCTGACTGGGCTGGTTCTATGTCTGATAGACGGTCTACCATAGGTTATTGCACTTTTCTGGGGGTAATCTGGTGATATGAAAAAGTAAGAAGCAGACAGTCGTGGCAAGAAGCAGTGCAGAGGTAGAATATAGAGCTATGGCACATACTGCTTGTGAATTAGTGTGGTTAAGGAACCTTCTACAGGAGATATGATACAACATTAATACTCCAATGAAGCTCTATTGTAACAATCAGGCTGCAGTTCATATTTCTTCTAATCTGGTGTTTCATGAAAGAACCAAGCACATAGAAGTTGACTGTCACTTTGTGAGAGAGAAGGTGCTGAATGGAGTGATAGACACTGCATACGTTAATACGGGGAACCAGTAGGCAGACTTGTTTACAAAAGGGTTGAGTCGGAGAAGAGTGGACTTCATATGTAACAAGCTGGGATTATATGATATATATACTCACCAACTTGAGGGAGAGTTTTAGTGTAGGGGTATTTCTGTCTTTATACTTATGTTGACGTTATTGATCTGTAATATTATATTAGAACTAGTGTCCCTCACTTAAAAAAAGGGCACATGTGTCTTTTCCATTCTGTTAATAATATAAAAACATGTCTGGCCGAATGGGGGAGTGATTTTTACCCTAATTCAAACCAGACTTTTCTTTTCTCTTTATCTCCTCTTTTCTCTCTCTCTCTTTCTTCCCTCTTTCTTCCTCTTTTTCTTGACTGTTATTAGACTAACAGAACTCAAAGGTAGGCCGAATTCTAACATGTGTATTAACTTTATCTACATTCTTTTGTACATGACTATCATGCAAATATCTTAAGAAGAAAATGAATAGTTTATATTGTTTACGGATGATATAATATTGTGATAAAGCTAAAGATGGGCTAAATGCAAAGAAAACACAAAGGAGACATTTTAGAATCAAAAGGTTTCAAGATAAGTTGGGCTAAGACAGAATATATTTATATTATATTGCAAATTTAATAAATGTAGTATTTGTATTGTTGATGTAGGACCAGCTCAGTTCTAGTCCTTAGAGAATGTTGAGTGGTCTTCTTGATCAGAGTTTTATGGCTGTTGATGGGTGTAACGTCTTCTTGAAGGAATAAGAGAGAAAATAGGGAGAGAAAGAAGAGAGGAAATACCTTGAATCACTCTAGGGCATGGGAATCACTCACCATTAGGGGTGTTCAAACTCAGTTGATAAACCAAAAACCAAACTGAACCAAACTGAATAAGCAAGTTCGGTTCAGTTTTTATTTAAAAAACCATTGGGCTTTGGGTCATTCTAACTTTTAATTAATAATAATAGTTAATTAATTAAAACCATTGGGTTTTGGGGCCATTTTAACTTTTAATTAATAACACTTAGTAATTATAACTTATTTATTTGTCGTTGATCAATGCTTCTCATTTATGTGGAATTAGGGCCTAACCGAACCAAATTGAATCGAATTTGGTTAGGGTCAGTTTGATCCTGGACTCTAGTTCATTTTGGTTCGGTTGGAGAAACTGGTCAAACTGAATAGTTGGTTAGGTCCTTGGTTCTAACTGAACCGAACCGGACTGGCCGATTGTACACCCCTACTCACCATAGCTAGCATAAGCTGAAGAAAACTCAATAAACTTCATTGCCTTTGTGTAAAACGTGCGTACATATTTATAAACTCTAAACTCATAATAATCCTAGGAATTAAATTGTTAGACTCATAATAGTTTTAGGAGTCAAACTATTAGACTCAATAATCCTAGTAGAACTCAAACTAAGCTGTCATATCCTATTTTAATTCAAAGAAGACTCGATAACTCTAATCCTACTTATGTAATGACTCTAAAATTTTAAACATAAGCAAACTATAGCTAGACAAATTAAACCCTATCATTGGACCCCACAGAAAATTACAAATGACAAAAATACCCCTACTATCCAAAAATATAGAAATACATAAAATTTCATAAAATTCCAATTTTGCCTCTTCAGCTCCTGCATCACCGGTGGTACACTTAAGACTAATGATCAGGAGATACTCCAAACTGACATTTTCTAGTACCTTGGATATCCATCTATAGTGGAGAAATTGAAAAGGATGTTGCCCAAAGAATTAGGGTAGGGTGGTAGTGGAGAGGTTCATCTGATGTAACCAACATATATAATGAGACTAAAAGGAAAATTTTATAAAGATGGATAAATGTTGGGCGATTAGAAGCTGGGATAGATAAATGGCAAGATTGGAAAGGATAGAATCAGAAACAAGCACATTCAGGGGGACTTAGGAGTGATTTGATGCAAGTAGAAGACTCTAAAGAGCTAGGGGAAGCCCAAAGAAGATGCTGAACTGGTAAGAAATGATGGGGATCGGTCTAGGCATTATATAACCTATTCTCGCAAGAAGGCCAACAAACAGGTTCTGATTTGGCATGGGGAAGACTCTTGGGACTTGGACTGAGTTGGTCAGGGGTAGTTTTGTCATTTTAACTATCTTGTGTGGGACTGTGCTATAACATCTTGTTCCTCTAGGTTAGTAGGGCTTGTCTTTCCATTTTTAGTTTATTTGCATTAGTAGATAGAAAGTTATTTTTGGGCAAAAATGGAGAAACTGGATCAAAGTCTGTACATCCTCTCCCAAATTCTCAGTTTTGATTAATGGTCAGTCAGCGGGGTTTTTTGATAGCTCAGGGGGTCTGAGACAGGGTGATCCCCTGTCCCCCTTGCTCTTTATTTGTGTTATGGAAATTTTTAATATGTTTTGTAAAAAGGCAGCTGATTCTGGTGATGGGAAGGTTTTGCAATCTCCCATGAGGGAGGAAAGGTCAATATTCTCCAATTTGCAAATGATACTTTATGCTTTGTGGATGCGTCACCTATCCAGTTGGATCATGTCCTTGGGATTTTAACCTGTTTTGAGGTGGTCTTTGGGCTTAAAGTTAATTTGAACAAAAGTCAAATCATTCCAGTGGGTCAAGTATCCAATTTAGATAGAAGAACATTTAGATAAGTTGTTTCAATTGCTTTGAGGCACACCGGATAAAGCCATCTAAAGAGGCCAAGGTGACAGTCTTAAAAATGACTTATTATTATTGACCAATACAGGAAAGAAGATTTGGGATCTAGAGAAGGAAAGAAGATTCGACCATGGATGGGTTTGTGGCTGCAGGACGATGGAGGAGAATGCTGAAGGTTGAAGCCAAGGAGTTTCTGCTTAAAGAGCTGAAAAACAAAGGAGGGGCAAGCTTGAAGATTAGGGAAGGGAAGAAGGCCACAGTGCTGTCGCAAGGTATGGAAGTGATTAAATGGTTCAGGGAGTATGTGAATGAAGCATGCTTCGAAGGTAAACAAAGAAACTGGAAGGAATTGAGAACTCAAGAAGGGAAGAGGTATGTCGTAGAATGCAGAAGAAACAGTAAAGGGGGTTACTTAGCTCTTTCTGAATATTTCGGGAAAGGAAGGAGGCAACTAGTCTGCTTTCCTGAAGGTAGACAAGGACTTGGGTGGAAGAAAATCAATGGAATACTAGAAGAGTTTATCCAACACCTGGAAACCTTGCGCTTGGATCTATTGAAGGAGAATGGTAAAGCCATCAAACTTTCAACTGAAGATGAAGACCAGGTCCAAGGGCTACTAGCCTTTGGACAAAACAGGCTGGTTGGCTATTCCAGGAGAGAAGAGTGGGAAGATAAATATGTGGTTCAAGTTAAAAATCCGGTTAGCAACTGGAGGAGAGTTGTAGACCTGCTCATATTACAGCTGAAGTTAAAAGGGATGTTTATTCTAACACCTTTTGAGAACAGTAAAGCGGTGCTTGATTTGATTGAAGATAAGTTAGAACTCTCAGCTATCAGTTTTCAATCTAAATATGGTGTGATTATAATCCCTAAGTGGAACCCTTCATCTAACTCTAAAGAGTTCTTCACTGAGGATGGGGTGGTGGTATGAGTTCTTGGTCTACCCTTTCACTTGTGGAAACAGGAAGTGGCCGCATCCATTGCACTGTTATGTGGTGGTAATCTTACCAAAGCCTTTTGGGGGGACCTTCGATCAGCAACTCTTCTATTGAACGGAGTGAAACCAGAAGACATACCCAGAAAAGTGGAGATAAACGTGGAAGGTTGCTTCTACTCAATTTGGCTGGCCTCCTCCATAGAAACTACACTGTGGAGGGAGGCTCGCAAGGAAGGGGATGAGAAGGTAGAAGAAGAGGCCCTACATGGAAAGGAGATTGGTAATCTGAAAGGTTGATCAGTCTTTCACCGATTTGGGTAAGCAAAAACTGGAGAATTTAAAAGAGAAGGGGCAAATGGGTGGTCAACTACGTGGAGTGCAAGCTATCAGAAGGGAGTGCAGTAAATCTTATGCTTAGATGGTTAAAGGCAGCAAGAAGGGGGTTTTAAATTCAAGTTATGAAGGAAGATTAAAGGTTTCAGACTAGTTCGAACCAAAAAAGGGTGAACTTGAGTCGGGTGTCCTAGGCATTGAGTGTGAAATGGTAAAGCCTCACGTGCCAATGCAAGTAAGCATGCATGGGCCTCTAAAAATTGTTGGGCCTATTAAAGAAACCAAGGTTGGGCCGTGTCCTCAACTTAATGTTAAACAGTGTATGCCCTTAGTTCCAATCAACATGATGTACATTATGACATTTATTGTAAATGACATTTATGACTGCACAAATGTCCAAGAACCAGCTAGTTCATGACCATTGTCTTAAGATGATGGGATACATTGATGAACTGGAGAGACTTGGATTTGGGCTAGATCATGTCACCAAAGTTGATGCCATTCTGAACTCTTTGCCTCATTCTTTCAATCAGTAGTAATGAACTATAATATGAACAAGTAAATGTTAGCTTTCAGGAACTCAATAATATGTTGTAGAGAGCCAAATAACTGATAAAAAAGGATGAACACATAGCCATGCTTGTTGAAGGTGGAAAATCGGCAAGAAACCTCAGAAGAAAACTAGCAAAGCTTAAAAAGCAGAAGAAAGACAAGGCATCGGATGCTTGTTACTTCTGCAAGCAGACCAACCATTGGAAGAGGAGTTTTCCTCAGTACCTAGAGACCAAGAAACAAGGTAATTTCGAATCCTTTGTCATAGAGACCAATATGTTGGTCACTACTGCTTCCTGGTGTATTGACTCTGGGGCTTCTACTCATGCATGTAATACATTGCAGGGGTTTGGGACAAGTAGAAGATTGAGTGACGGAGAAGTGATTCTTTATTTGGGGACTTCTGCAAATGTTGCAGCTACAACCATAGGAACTGTAGAATTGTATTTCAGAGAAGGGATTATTACATTAAAAGATTGTCTTATGTACCCAATTTGAGAAGAAATTTGATTTCGGTTTCAAAACTGTGTGCGGATGGTTATTCTGTTCTTTTTAGCAATGTGATTACTATTAAAAGGAATAACAAATTCCTCGCATATGGAGAACTTGGGAATGGTCTCCATGTTTTCCATCCTTATCTGGAAACAAATATAACTGAAACTACGTCGGATAATATCCCTAAGAAAAGAACCCGTGATACAGTTAATCCTACATGCCTGTGGCATTACCGACTTAGCCACATTAACGTAGATCGTATCACAAGATTGGTAAAGGATGGTCCTTTGGATTTTCTAATTATAGAAGATCTTCCAACCTGTGAACCTTGCCTTCAGGGTAAGATGACGAAACCGCCATTCACTGGTAAGCCTGAAAGATCAACATGCACGCTTGACCTTATACATATTGATGTATGTGGTCCCATGAATGTTAGGACACGTAACCAACACGTTTATTTCATAACATTTACCGATGATCATTCACGGTATGGTTACGTGTACTTAATGAGACATAAGTTTGAATCCTTTGAAAAGTTCAAAGAGTTTAGACATGAGGTAGAGAAACAGTTAGGGAGACACATTAAGGCCCTTCGATCAGATCGAGGAGGCGAATCTCTCTGACGAAATCATGGACTACTTAAAGGAAAATGGGATAGTATCACAATTGGCTCCTCCTACTACGCCATAGTTAAATGGTGTGTTAGAAAGGAGGAACTAGACTTTATTGGATATGGTCAGACCACTTCTCGTCCACTCGGAATTACTTACATCCTTTTGGGAATACGCATTAGAGATTGCGATATACGTGCTGAACAGGGTTCCAACCAAATCCGTTCCGAAGACTCCTTATGAGCTTTGGACCGACAAGAAACCAAGTGTGAGACACTTGAAGATTTGGGGTTGTCTGGCACATGTTAAAAGAACAAGTGCTGACAAATTGGAATCTAAAACCAGCCGTTGCCTATTTGTAGGTTATCCCAAAGGCTCTATCAGGTATATATTCTGACCTAGGAGAACATAAAGTGTTCTGTAGTCGAAATGCCTATTTCTTGGAGGAAGATTACATCCTGAACAATCATCGTTAGGAAGTTGTTCTTGATGAGGAGAGCTTAGGGGTAGTGGGAGATGTCCCACAAGCTCCAGATAATAACCAACCTAAAAGATCTACCCGGGTTTCCAGGCCTCCAATTTGTTACGACTATGACCAAGAAAGTTACTTGGTGGAAGCCACGACAAGTGAGGAGGATCCCGTGATTTATACGGAAGCTATATTGGACATAGATTCCTTGAAGTGGGTAGATGCCATGGGAGCTAAGATGGACTCAATGGAGACCAATGAAGTCTAGACTCTAGTAGATCTGCCCCCTGGGGTAAAAGCAATTGGTTGCAAATGGATCTATAAGAGGAAGAAGGGCCTCGATTGTAAGGTTGAGACCTACAAGGCTCATCTTGTGGCGAAAGGGTACACTCAAAAAGAGGGAATCGACTATGAGGAAACCTTTTTGCCCGTGGCCATGCTTAAATCCATTAGGGTCCTTCTAGCTATAGCAACATACCGTGAGTACGAGATTTGGCAAATGGATGTCAAAACCGCGTTCCTGAATGGAGATCTTACTGAACATATTTATATGCACCAACCGCAAGGGTTCATAGCTGTAGGTCAAGAACACATGGTATGTAAACTTAATCGATTCATATATGGACTTAAGCAAGCTTCTAGGAGTTGGAACATCCGATTTGACTTTGCCGTCAAACAGTTTGACTTTGAATAGAATCCGGATGAACCCTGTGTTTACAGGAAGACCAGCGGGGATAAGGTTATTCTCTTGGTTCTATATGTACACGAAATTTTATTCATTGGGGATGATGTAGGAATGTTGACTACGGTGAAAGTGTGGCTTTCACAACAATTCTCCATGAAAGATCTTGGAGAAGCCTCTTATATCTTGGGACTTCGACTCTATAGAGATAGATCGAAGAGGATAATAGGATTATCCTAGTCTACTTACATTGACAAAATAATCAAGAAATATAGTATGGAGAACTCCAAGAAAGGAAATGTTCCTTTCAAGCATGGAGTCACTCTCTCCAAGGGAATGTCTCCCAAGACACCTGAGGAGATTGAGGGCATGAAGTTCCCTATGCCTCTGCCGTAGGGAGCATCAGGTATGCCATGCTATGCACTTGGCTAGACATTGCTCAGGCCGTGAATATGATAAGTAGATACCAATCTAACCCAGGACAAGAGAATTGGATTGCTATGAAAAACATATTGAAATACCTTCAAAAGTCAAAAGAGTTTTGTCTGGTATTCGATGGTAGTTCACTACAGATCCTTGGGTATACCGATGTTGATTTTCAGTCAAACGCAGATCAGATGATAGAATGTCTACATCTGGATACATCTTTACGATGGGGTCCTGTGCAGTTAGCTGGAAAAACAACAAACAAGGGTCCATTGTAAATTTCACAACCGAGGTCGAGTACATTGCCGCAAATGAAGCTGCCAAGGAAGTCGTCTGGATGAAAAAGATCATTCAGGAATTAAGAGTCATCCCGTTCGACACATCACCCATTCCACTGTTGTGTGACAACACTGGAGCCATTGCAAATGCTAAGGAGCCACGAGTCCACTCGAAGTCAAAGCACATCGATAGGAAGTACTACATATTGTGGGAGATAGTTGGAGGAGGGGATGTCCAGATTTAGAAGGTAGCATCAACGGAAAATGTTGCAGACCCATTGATTAAGCCATTAACACAGAAAGTGTTTGAGAAACACGTGGAAAGTATGAGACTCTGGCTTGTACCCGATTGAACCTAAGTGCAAGTGGGAGCTGTTAGACAGTGTATGCCCTTTGAGGTTTAAAATGTCCATATGTTGATGGAAATATCTCTTACCAAAATATAGGACATATGTTGGAAATTTCAAGGGGAAATATTGTAAAAATTAGAGACATTGTGGAAATATTATGAAATATGTGGAAATATGCAAAAATATTTTGTAAAATAATAGAAGCATTAGTACATATTTCTAGACTACTATCTTATTCCCAACCATTATATAAAGCTAAGAAATTAAGATCAATAACAAATTAGTAAATGATGATTTACTTATTTATTATGCATTTTGATGTTTTTACAAGGTTATCTGATATTTTGTTTTCTTATTTTTAGTTCTGATTTATTATAAATTCTAATATATTTATTTCATACTAGTAAATAGAAATACATTCATTATGATTTTTTAAATATTAAAGTTATAATACATTATGTTTTATTATAAATTTAATAAACTGATTCTCCTTTTTGTAGCATTAAGATTATGATAAATTCTGATTTCTTATAAAACTTAATGAATTTATTATATTTTTAATACTAAATTTATAATAAATTATAATTTAGCATAAAATTTATTAAATTTATTCTGATTTTTTATATTAAATGTAGAATATGGTTTATTTTAAAATTTAATAAACAATTTCTGATTTTAATAAATATTTTAAAAAATACTAACTAGTTAATATTTTATTACTTGAAAAATATTTTATGTTTTATATTATAAAGTAATTAATTTATACTTTTGTTTTTATATTTTGTTAGTTCTTTTTATAAATATTTTACTTGAACTATTAAATAGAAATATTAATGGAATAATCTATATTAATATATTGTATTATATTAATATAATATACTAATATATTATATTTTTAATGTACATTAGTCGACATCTTGTGGACATAATAGGAAAAACTGTATTTTTTTGGTTATTTGGACCGATTTGGTCAACATTTCCAAAATATAGGAAATTTTGACTGACATAATGTAATTTTTATATTACCATCCATTTTCATGTTGGTGAGCCTCGACATCGATATATGTCGGGCGACATTAGTGACATTTGAAACCATGATGCCCTTAGCTCCAATCAGCATGTACATTATGACATTTATTGTAGATGAATAAAGTACATATTTGATTAATGTTATTGTGGTGTGTTTCTGTGTAATACCCTTAAACTGGACACGTATGAGACTCGTGTTAGTTTAGAATCTTCACAGCCGTTGGATAGATCTGGGGAGATTTATCCTGCCAAGGTTGACACTAACGTGTCGCCAAGTTAGTTGGGATGGCTTGTCTCAACTGCCTGGGTGAGACCTGAGGTACATGTAGTGTGGGTTTTCTTGAAACCTTGAACCGAACCAAATTTTAGTATTGCCCTGGACCTTGGAGATAGATGGGCAAAATTGGAATGTTACACCTGACCCCTAAACTCAATTATAATACTGCACTAGGTGTCGGATTGGGATGTCTTTGATATTCCAATCAGTGAGATCCTTAGCGGGGGTCAAAACCTAGGTACGTTGGGATAGTCCGAGAATTCATCCGAGTTGCTTAGTTGAGATCTGATACCATATTATGATTCGGCCTGCCCTTGAGTCTTGTTAGTCTGATAACAGTCAAGAAGAGAGAAGAAGAAGAAGAAAGAAAGAGAGAGAGAAGGAAGAAGAAAAGAAGAGAAGAAAGGGAGAGAGTTCTGGTTCAAATGAGAGAAAAGATTGCTTCTCTCATTGGGTTAGATGTGTTTTATATTACTAACATAATGGAAAAGACACCTACTTAAGTGAGGGACACTAGTTCTAACATAATCTTACACATTAGCAACCTCAACATAAGCATAAAGACAAAAATACCCCTACATACTTGACACTAACAGGGGTATTATACTTGTCCCTAGGGGGACTTCTCTAGATTTTACAATCAAAACCTGCTGCTGTTGCTGCAATATATAATGAGATTCATGATAAATCTTAACCAGTTGTCCTAACTTGTTAGAGAAATTTTCTTGTGGGCTTTTTTTCAAGGCATTTTTTTGCAAGACATGATTGTGGTTTTGTACAGGTGGAAAGCTAGGAAAAGATATTTGAGGGGCAGATTGTAGTAAATCATATATAAATACAAGTTTTCAAAACATGAAAAAAAAAAAAAATTGCTCCCTTCCCCTTGCACCCCTTCGATCTGATCTGGTTCTATGTTTAAAACAGTAGATCAATGAAGTATATGGAATTACCTCACAACCAATACATACTACATCCCTATTATATATGTATGCCATCTATATTATCAAAACTTAGATTAGTCTAATCTTTTGCAGTTCCACATATTTTTTATGTTGGATGCTCAGTTTCAAACATTGACTTTTATTATCTATAAGAGAACATATTTATGTAACCTTGTCTTCATTGAGGACCATATCACAAACCACAGGAGCTCTGTTGATTTTGAATCTCTTTCTTAAGATTAGCCTCCCAATATGGTCCCTACTAGACCTGTTCATGGGTCGGGTAGCCCGATGGCCCAGCCCGGCCCGGCCTGCACCCCGATCGGGCTTGGTCATGTAATTAGGCTTGTAGGCCTGACCTCGGGCCTAACACAGTAAGCCCAACTGTGTTTCAAGCCAGGCTCAGCCCGACTCAGCATTATATATTTTATAAAATATATAATATGTATTTTATATATTATATAAAATATATAAATAATATAATATTTATTAAAATATATATTTATAATTTAATATATATTTTTTATTCTTTATAATTTCTCTCTATTCAGTCGCTTCAGCAGTAGTAATAGTAATAGTATGGGCTAAATTTCGGGCTCGGCCCTATGCCCGGGCTTCGGCCTTTTTATGAGGGCCGGGCTTGGGCCCAAGTTTTTGGCCTGGTGGTCGGGCCGGGCTTGGGCTTAGGCCTTAAAAAAATCTATTAATACAGAGTGAAAGCCCGGCCCAAACTAGGCCCGGCCCGACCCATGAACAGGTCTAGTCCCTACCTAGGAGAGTTGTTGGGAACATAGTTGTCAAGGCGATGCCTAGGCAGGCACCTAGGTGATGCCTAGGCAACAAGGCACCCTTGGAGGCTCACCTCACCTAATCGCCAAGCAATTTTGTACATTTTGTTATAAAATATTTTTATATTCTTTTTGAGATTAATTTATAAAGTAAACATGAATAAACTAAAATATTCATTTTGTGTGTTTATATACTAATTTATTTTTATTACTTTCTTATTTGTTTGGATTTAATCAACACAAACATTGTTAAATGCTGTATTGAACCCTCAAAGACTTCAAAACCTAAACCAATAAGTAAAGAAGAACTTGAAATTTTGTCTAATCTTCTTCTTATTTAACTATAACAAAAATACCCATATATTTTTTTTGAAAATTCTTTTCTTTCTTATTTTTCTTTTCATAAATATGTTGATTTTCTATACTTTATTATGAAGTTCATACTTTTATTATGAAAATTATGGATAACTATTAAGGAAATTTGGTTATGGAACCTTGGGAACTATTCTAGGATAGAAGTCATTTACTTAAAAAATCCATTGCCTAGGCACCCTCCTGTTGCATAGACTTGCTTTGGCACCCTGAAAACTATGGTTGGGAAAGCCAGGAGACTTGATTGGTGGAAATTCTATGATGTTTCTTGCTTGTTTTTTATCATGACAAAGGCCTAACTACTTTGTTCTTTATCAATCCAGGTTATTGCCATCAAGGATATCATACGACCTCCACGGAAAGAGAACTTCAATGATGTATTCATTGTTTATGAATTAATGGACACTGATCTTCATAAGATAATACGCTCCAACCAACTGTTGACGGATGACCATTGTCAGGTTTGGCTTTGGCATTTTTTTTTTTTGAAAAGGTAAAGTAGTTTTATTGAATATTGAAAGAAGCTACAGACATAGTCCACAAAGGGACTGGCCAGAAAATAACAAGAGCTACAAACACCAAAGGGATTCAGTCCTGAGTTGCTGGAATACATTTACATGGTTAAATACTTGATTAACAACAGCACAAGAAACCAATGTACTGATTGCATGCTGCACAATTTGATCTGGACTTTTCTTTTTGTTACAGATTATTCTGTTATTCCTTTCAGTCCAAATGGACCAGAGTACAACTGTTGGGATTGTCTTCCACACTGTTAATGTCAAGTATGTAGGGGTATTTCTGTCTTTATACTTATGTTGAGGTTGCTGATGTGTAATATTATGTTAGAACTAGTGTCCCTCACTTAAGTAGGGGCACATGTGTCTTTTTCATAATGTTAGTAATATAAAACACATATGGCCGAATGGGAGGTAATTTTTCTCTCATTTGAACCAGACTTTTCTTCTCCTTTCTCTCTCTCTTTCTTTCTTCTTTCTTCTTGGCCGTTATCAGACTAACAGAACTCAAGGGCAGGCCGAATCATAATATGGTATTAGAGCTCAACTAAGCAACTCGGATCTACCCAGATTTCTGTTTTCTATGCACCAAGTCTAGGATTTTCTTTTGGTTTCTTTGCCATCGGTTGGAGATAAGGGAAAGGGCTGAAAAGGTGTGGTCTCCCTCTTCCCTTGGAGGTTTCTATGCCTCTAGGTGTGCTGTTCATGGTCGGTTGCTGTGGTTTCTAAGAAGCCCTCCCCTAATCGATTAAGAGAAGATGGCCGATTCATGTGGTGCAGTGGATGTTTTGTGTGGTTTGATTTTCAGGTGATGAGGTAGAGATTTCTCTGCAATGTTTTTGTTGTGAATCAATTAAGAAGTATGTTTCAGATCGTATGGTGGGATTTCAGACTATAGGGTGCTAGGATTTATGCTATTTTCAGTGTGATTCGAAGAGGGAGTGGTCCTCATATAGTTGGTGAGTTTTCAGGTAGACGTGGGATAGGGTTTGTGGTGTAAAGAGTGCAATCTTCAAAAATAACAAGTGCTAAAATCAGTGTGATCAGTGTGTGGTGTGGTCTAGTGTGCAGTGTGCCGAATTCAGCAATAACAAAATTTAGCAATGGGAGACAGAAGTGGTAGCAAGTCTAATGTGATGATACCTACTAACTACCTGAATGTTCAAATGACCTCCATTAAATTGAATGGAGAAAATTATGTACCTTGGGCTAAATTTGTAGAAGTTTTCTTAAGGCAAAGAAGAAGGTGAAACACATAAGGGAGGAAAAACCCTCCAGTAATTCTCATGAGTATGATGACTGGGAACAAGAGGATGCACAGATTATCACGTGGTTATGGAACAGTATGGAACCCAAGATTAATGTAAATTTCATGTTTCTTGACACTACCAATGATGTGTGGGACCATGCTAAAAAGTTGTATTCTGGTCAAGATAATACAACCAGAGTATATTAGCTGTATCAGGAATACTTTAATCTGCAACAGGGCAATCAAAGTCTTGAGGAGTACTATGCTAGTATGAGAAACATTTGTAACGAGTTGAATGTTTATCACCCCCTCACCTCTGATGTCAAAATTCAGCAACAACAGAGAGAACAACTTGATGTGACTTGATTTTTAGTGGGGCTGAAATCTGAGTATGAACCAATGTGGGCTCTACTAGGAGGGTCAACTCTCCCTTCCTTAGAAAAGGTTTTGCTCGACTTTGGAGGATTTCCATTGAATCTACTGAGAACTCTAATGTTTCCAATAGATTAGCCTTTGCAATATCGAGGGTCGTGGTGTTAGAGGTGGAGCTTGGAGAGCTCAGTTTGGCCGTAGTGGTAGCAGTGGTCCGGTATATGGCCGGAGTAGTGGTGGTGGACCTACATATAACTGTGGTGGTGGTGGTCGTACTGGAGGTAGAGATTTAGGGGGAGCCTGTGGTAGAGGACGCGGTTCGGGTTCGAGGTGTACTCACTGTGGTATGGATGGACATATCATTAATTATTGCTATGACTTGCATGGTCCACCCTCAACTTGGGCCAATCACGCAATGACTAGTGACAACAGCTTCAGACAGTAGAGTCGTTCAACTGATCAAATACTTCCTACATCCACAAATGTTCACGGGAAAGAGATGATGAGTGTCCCCTGTGATGAGTATGAAAGGTTTGTCCAATCAACATCTCAATAGAACACGGCTACTCTCGCACACTCAGGTATGGCTTGTTTGGCATCCACACCCAATCCTTGGATTATTGACTCTAGAGCCTCCGATCACATGACTGGAACTCCATGTGTGTTTTTTTTCCCTCTCTCATTGCTCAACATCACAATCTGTTACCCTTGCTAATGGCTCCACATCCTCCATTTGTAGTGTTGGCAATGTTAACATGCCCCCTTTCCTTTATTCTTAGTTTTGTATGTTCCTAAATTTCCGTTTAACCTTATGTCTGGTAGTAAGTTGACCAAGTCACTCAATTGCTCTGTTACCTTTTACCCTTCTTCGTGTGTTTTTCAGGATCTCAAGATGGAGATGAAGATTGGTGGAGGGCATGAGGCTGGTGGATTGTATTATCTTGACGGTGGTGGAAGAACATCAAGAGCTCTTCAGTCATCTCTCTCTCCTCTCCAGTGGCTGCCGATTCAGTCATCCTTCACTGAAAGTTGTGAAGTCTTTGGTTCTTTCGTTGAGTCAACTTTCTGTTTTAGATTGTGAGTCGTGTCAATTGGGGAAACCTCATCGTGTTCCCTTTAGTCATCGGGTTGATAACCGTGTGTTGAGTTCTTTTTTCTTTTGTTCATTCAGATGTTTGGGGTCTTTATAAAGTAATATCATATAGATATTTTGTTTAATGAAAGAAAGGAGTGAATTGTTTACCATTTTCTTTGGTTCATTTAAGGATGATGTGACTCTATTTAATGAAAGAAAGGAGTGAATTGTTTACCATTTTCCAAAAATTTTATGATGAGATTCGCAACACTTGAATAAATTAAACAAACAAATAGTTGTTTTCTGATTTAAAAAAGGTAGAAAACAAAAGAGAAAAAAAGTGTCACGAATAAGATAGAGGGAGATGTTAGACAATGTATGCCCTTAGCTCCAATCAGAATGATGTACATTATGACATTTAATGTAAATGAATAAAGTACATATTTGATTCATGTTATTATGGTGTATTTCTGTGTAATACCCTTAAATTGGACACATATGAGCCTCGTGTTATTATGGGGAGATTTATGCTGCCAAGGCTGACACTGATGTGTCGCCAAGTTGGTTGGGTGGCCTGTCTCAATTGCCAGGGTGAGACCTGAGGTACATGCAGTGTGGATTTTCTTGAAACCCTGAACCAGACCAGTTGCAAGCTGAATCATCAACTTGTAAACAGGGGAATCATAGTTTGTCTGCCTATTATCCAACCCTTACTTTAGTGTGGAAAGATTTGAATCACTATCAGGCTATAGAATGGAAACATGATGATGATGATGCTAAGGCCTATAAGAAGCTGGTTTCTCAGCAGTGGGTTTTTACATTCTTGTTGGGTCTAAACCCTACTTATGAACCCCTGAGAGTCATATCTTAGGAAGTAAAGAGTTGCTTTCGGTTTAAGAGGTGTATGCCCTCGTTCAATCTGAGGAAAGTAGGCGGAGTGTGATGGTTACAACTGAGGGGGAGCAACAGGTAGCATTGGCTGCAATAGGTAGTAATAATAATGGAAAGAAAAGTGACTCCAAGAAGGCTGATGATAAAGACAAGTTGTTTTGTACCCATTGTTGGCGCTCAAGACATACACGTGAGACATGTTGGGAGATTCATGGGAAGCCCAAGTGGGCAGTGAAGAACCAAGAACATGGTACAGTACAAGGTTAGAAGAAGCCGAATACAACACATAATGCAACACATGTGGTAACCCAAGATAGTCAGTTTGTTGGTATTACTCAGGACCACTTTACTAGTTTTGACCCCAAGGAAGATGTCATGAATTCCTTCAGAGATCACTTGGAGTCATATGGTAGGGCTTTGCAACAGATGGATAGTTCAGTTACTGGTACTCCTACTTCATTTGCGTCTACATCAAGTAATGCAGCTTCTGCATTCCATGTCACCACTACCATTGACTCCCCTTGGATCATTGATTCAGGGGCCTCTAACCACATGGTCGGCAAGCCAAATTTGTTTCAAACTTATAGCCTTTTTGTCAGGAAGGGATAAAGTGAGGTTTGCAGATGGATCATTCTTCTCCATTGCAGGCCAAGGATCAATCTCTTTCCTATGGCCTTAACCTGAATTATGTATTGCATGTCCCTCAACTTCCTATAAATTTGCTTTCAATCAGTAGTATTACAAACTCTTTAAATTGTAGTGTAACATTTTTTCCTAGTTCATGTCTTTTTTAGGATCTAACATCTGGGAGGACGATTGGTAGAGGGAGCCTAGTTAATGGTCTCCACATTCTCGACAACAAAGTTGGTCTCTCAGAGTTATATAGTCAATCAAATAAGAGTCAAGTTTTTTGTGGCATAGTTGGTTACGTCATGTTTCTTTTGAAATAGTAAAAGATGTAAATCAGTCTTTTAATATCAAGATTAAACTTAGTGATTAGCAAAATAAAACATGTCCGAATAACTATACAAGAGAAGAAGATGGTGAAGAGAAGAGGTAAGAGGAGTCGAATTATTCTCCATTCTCCTCTAACCCTATTTTATTAAGATCTAAAAATTTGATGATGACAAGAATGCCCTTAAGTGGGCAGCCAGCTTGACAGTTACATAAAGAAAAATAAAACAAGAATAAATAACAAACCCATTAAGTGTGGCCCATCAACATAAAATAAAAGATATTACAAGAGAGGCTGTTAGGGCCCATTCGGCCCAGTCTCTTTACATTCCCCCTCAAGCTGAGCATAGATGTCAATCATGCCCAGCTTGCTTATATAGTGTGTCAATTTCCCCCTTGGAACTCCCTTGGTCAAGATATCAGCCAGTTGCTCTTCTGATGTGATGAATGGTAAACAAACTTCTCCTGAAGAGACTCTTTCTCTTATGAAATGCCTATCAACCTCAATGTACTTAGTTCTGTCATGTTGAACAGGATTATGTGCAATGTGTTGAGTGGGCCGACTTGTGTTTAGTTTATTTTCTTTTAAATTAAGATGATGTTGGGCCTTGGGTCCATTAGTTTTTATTTTTTAAAGAGTTGTAATTACTTAGCTTGAGTTGCCGCCCTATTAAGGGCATCCTTGTAATATCTCATACTTAAGTTAATTATAAATAGAATGAGGGGCTGGCGGCTAGGGTTATGTCAATCTATCCTAGTCGACCTTCTCTTTTCTCCCCTTTCCTCTCTTGCTGAAATCCCCAACTTTCTACTCTCCCTTTCACAAGAAGCTTGGCTGAAATCAGCACATAAGGTTTTCTACTTGGTAGCAGAGCAGGTTGAAGGGTCTTGAAGAGATTTATTCCTGCGGCCCTAGATTGACCGACTGCATGGAGTTTTAAGAGGCTGATCGAAGCTTTCAAGTAAGCCCACTTTTTGGATTTTCTTGATGGATTTGTATGCCCTGTAGCTGGTCTAGGGTTTCTCATTAGAATCGGGAAAATCTGGAGAAAGGGGAAGAGTCTTGATTTTGTTGGACTCTTCAATTTTGACCTAGGTAGTGGCGCCCTATTTTTCTAGGGTTCCTCTGGGTTTTTTGTAAGGGGCGATTCAAGTTCCATGTAGTTTGGAGGCCTCCAGAGAGGGCGGTTGCTTCTTCTCTCTCTTCTCCCCATTCCATCGAAAAGGAATCTTTCGTGGGGAGAAAGTCCAGGACACCAAAGGAGTGTCGTTGGTTCCAGAAGGTATTCTATTTATTCTTGTTGCATTTTTTAGCTGTTTTCTGGACCTCTTTGAGACACATGGAGGGACACAGAGTTGAATATAAGCTCGGGAATGAAATGGGACCAGTAGGAGGAGGTGCTGGAGACCCCTTCGGAGCCGGAACCATTACTACAGTTAGGTTGGATGGTACAAATTACTTAGAATGGTCCCAATCTGCAAAGATGGCCATTGGGGCTCGTGGAAAATTGGGGTATATTATTGGTGAAGAGGTAAAACCCAAAACTGACAACTCCCGGTGGGTGCAAGAAAATTATATAGTAATGACATGGTTGTGTAATTCTATGTTGCCACATATAAGTAAAAACTTTTTATGGGCAAACACTGCTAAGGAGATATGGATGGGGTTGCAGAGACCTATTCACAGAAGGAGAATGTTGTTAGGGCTTATCAATTGAGGAATTAGATTATTGCTACTAGGCAGGGAGATAGATTTGTTGCAGTTTATTTTTCAGTCCTTAAGACCCTGTGGCAGGAGATTGACCATCTAGAGACCTTTGCTTGGGAAACCACCAAGGATGCAGCTACCTATCAAAAACACTTAGAGAAGTACAGGGTGTTCGAATTCCTTGCTATTCTTAACCCTGAGTATGACATTGCACGACATCTTCTTTCCAGGGACAGTGTCACTCTCTCCCAAGCATATGCATTCGTCTCAAGAGAAGAGTGCAGGAGGGATGTAATGATGAAGAATCTCATGTCTGATCAGTCTGCTATGGTAAGTGCTGTGAAACCTAAACAGAATGGCAATGAGAACAAGAAGGAAGACAAAAGGGACTTAGTCTGTGACTACTGTAAGAAACCAAAGCATACAAGAGATACTTACTGGAAGCTTCACCCACATCTTGTGCTGACTAGCTTGAAGAATAAGAGAGGAAATGCACATATGGCAGTTACTGGTGACACTCCGGCCCCCCCTACTACAGCTGCCTTGGAGTCTGTTGCAGCTACTGCAGTAAGGGCCGAGCTTGAGAGGTTTGGGTTACTTCTGAATCAGAGGGATACAGCTAGTTCCAATTCAGCCACAATCGGACAACAAGGTACATGTAGCACAGGTGAAACTCACTCTACCTCCCTTGCCCACACAGGTAGTCCACATGTCACTACAAACTATGTTTCTGCTTCAGGTAAGGTGAGATCTCCTTGGATTATAGACTCTGGAGCCTTAGAGCACATGACCCATTGCTCCACCATTTTCTCCTCTTACCAGCTCAGTCCTGGCAGAGATAGGGTCTCCACAGCTGATGGATCCCATGTTCCTATTGCTGGGAAGGGATCTGTCAAGATTAATGATTCCATTTGTTTACCCTCTGTCCTCCACGTTCCTAAATTGAGCACCAACTTGTTATCTGTTAGTAGTTTGACTAAGAATCTGAACTGCTCAGTAATTTTTTCTCCTGGACATTGTATTTTGCAGGAAAGAGGACGATTGAGAGTGGTCGTGAAGTGAATGGAATCTCCCTCTTGGATACTCTTCCAATTCACCAAAGTCATCATGTTTGCAAGGACAATGAGTCAAAACTTGTGGATCGGATTATACTTTGGCATAATCGTCTGGGTCATTTGCCTTTTTCTTCTTCAAGTTCTTTGTTTCCAAAACTGTTTGAGTCTGTGAGTCTGTCAAGGTTAAAGTGTGAAGGTTGTGAACTTGGGAAGCATTGTAGACATTCTTTTAAACCGAGTAATAAAAGATGTATTCTCTTTTTGATGTTATTCATTCGGATGTGTGGGGCCCTTATCATGTTCCCTTTATGGGCGGCTATCACTATTTTCTTCTGTTTGTGGATGATTTCTCTCGATATTCTTGGATTTACTTGATGAAATCACCTGATGAGGTACCATCCTTGGTGAGGCAATTCCATCAGATGGTATTAACACAGTTTGGAACTAGAATCAAGATGTTCAGATCTGACAATGCTAGAGAATATTTTGAGAGACATCTTACTTCATATTTGTTGGAGTATGGTGTTGTCCATTAGAGTAGCTGCTCCTACAATCCACAGCAGAATGGGGTTGCAGAGAGAAATAACAGACACATTGTTGAGACGACAAGAAGCATGATGATCACAGCGACAATTTCTGTTCGGTTTTGGGGTGATGCTGTTCTTACGGCAGTATATCTGATTAACAGGATGCCTTCTCGTATACTTGGATTCAGCACTCCATTCAGCCTTCTTTTTCCTCAGGGGGAGATGTTTTATATTCCCCTAAGGGTGTTTGGGTGTGTTTGCTTTGTGCATATTCTTGGTCCTTACCGTTCGAAGCTTGATCCCAAGGCAAAGAAATGTGTCTTCCTTGGATATGCAGAGAATCAGAAAGGGTACCGCTGCTATGATCCAGTCTTTGGGAACCAGTTTGTTACTATGGACATCACCTTTTTTGAATCTACATACTTCTTCTCAAGGAATCCTTCTCAGGGGGAGTGTTTTGGGGAAGTAAGTCAGCAGTCTATCATTCTCCCAATTCCAGTTCCTATGTCTACTACCGTGCTTGACAACCATCCGATGTCACCTACCTTGCCACCCCCTTTGCGTTTCGTCTCACAGTATTACTCACGGCAGAGACTTCATAAGGAGGTTGATTTCACTACGGCAGAACTCACACCACTTCATGTCGATCCCTTGGAGACTCCAGATTCGGCTGATACAGATCCAGATATCCCTCTTGATCCCTCTACTATTTCAGTTCCCATTGGTCCCACTAACACTATTACAGATAACCTTGATCTCCCTATTACTCTTAGAAAAGGGAAGAGGAAGTGCACTGCTCATTGCATATCACAATACTTATCCTACAGTGGACTTTCTCCTTCCTACTGTGTTTTTCTCTCTTCTCTTGATTCTGTGTTTATACTCAAGGGTGTTAGTGAGGTTCTCTCCAAACCTGAGTGGAAGGCAGCTATGTAAGAAGAGATGGAAGCTTTGATTAAGAATCAGACATGGGAGATTGTGGACCTACCAGAAGGCAAAGAGGCAGTTGGATGCAGATGGGTTTACACAGTAAAGTATAAGGCAGATGGAAGCATAGAGAGGTGCAAGGCAAGACTTGTTGCAAAAGGATACACACAGACCTATGGCATTGATTATCTAGAGACCTTTGCACCTGTCACAAAGATGACCTCTGTTTGGATACTTCTTTCTCTTGCTGCCTCATACTCTTGGCCCTTGTTTCAACTGGATGTGAAGAATGCTTTCCTAAATGGGGATCTACAAGAAGAGGTGTATATGGATCTTCCAGCTAGTTTTTATGATAATGCTAAAGAGGGAAAGGTATGCAAGCCGAAGAAGTCACTATATGGCTTGAAACAATCCCCCAGAGCATGGTTCGACAGATTCAGAAAGGCCCTGATTGTTTTTGGCTACACTCAAACTCAATCTGATCACACCTTGTTTGTGAAGCGTAGGGAATCATTGGTGTCAATCCTAATTGTTTATGTGGATGATATTGTTGTCACTGGGAATGATCTGAGTGTGATTGATAGTCTGAAGAGGAACCTGCATAAGGAATTTGAGATTAAGGACCTTGGACAACTGAGATACTTCTTATGCATTGAAGTTGGAAGATCGAAACATGGAATTTTTATCTCTCAAAGGAAGTATGCCTTGAACCTTCTCCAGGAAACAAGGAAACTTGGAACAAAGGCAGCTAGCACCCCCATTGATCAGAACTATAGAATCAGTGCATCAGAAGGTGAACCAGTAAAGGACCTTGGGAGGTACCAAAGACTTGTGGGTCGGCTACTATACTTGTGCATGACAAGACCGAACATCTCCTATGCAGTAAGTGTAGTGAGCCAATACATGCATGCTCCATGAGACCAGCACTGGAAGGCAGTTGACAGGATCCTTGCTTATCTGAAGGGACATCCAGGCAGAGGCATATTGTTTACTGATCATGGACAGCTCAAGCTAGAGACCTATACAGATGCAGATTGGGCAGGATGCCTCGATGACAGAAGATCAACTTTAGGAGTGTGCACCCTAGTTGGGGGTAACCTAGTCTCATGGAAGAGTGAAAAACAAACAGTTGTAGCAAGATCAAGTGTAGAAGTCGAATATAGGGCCATGGCACATGGACTTTCAGAACTTCTCTGGATCCATTCTCTGTTGGAAGAAATCGGTGGTCAGGCAGAAGAACCTATGATGCTATACTACGATAATCAGGCAACAATTAATATTGCTCATAATCCAGTCTAGCATGACCGAACTAAGCACATTGAAGTAGATAGACATTTTATCAAAGAAAGGGTAACTTTTGGAGAAGTTTGTCTTCCATACATTTCTTCTGATCTGTAGCTTGCTGATGTCCTCACAAAAGGCGTTGCAAAGAATAAGCTGGAGCATGATCTACGCAAGTTGGGGATGTATGACATCTACTCCCAACTTGAGGGGGAGTGTTGAGTGGGCCGACTTGTGTTTAGTTTATTTTCTTTTAAATTAAGATGTTGTTGGGCCTTGGGCCCATTAGTTTTTATTTTTTAAAGAGCTGTAATTACTTAGCTTGAGTTGCCGCCCTATTAAGGGCATCCTTGTAATATCTCATACTTAAGTTAATTATAAATAGAATGGGGGGCTGACGGCTAGGGTTATGTCAATCTATCCTGGTCGACCTTCTTCTCTTTTCTCCCCTTTCCTCTCTTGCTGAAATCTCCAACTTTCTACTCTCCCTTTCATAAGAAGCTTGGTTGAAATCAGCACATAAGATTTTCTACTCAATGTTGATAACAGCTTGGTTGTCACAATAGAGCATCATTGGTTTCTCGTAGTCTACCCCCAATTCCTCTAGAAGGGATCGTAGCCATAGTAATTCTGACACACCATGAGCCATTGCCCTGTATTCTGCTTAAGCTGAGGATCTAGCAACTACTGATTGTTTCTTACTCCTCCAAGACACAATATTCCCAGCAACCAGAGCACAATAACCAGAGGTGGACTTTCTGTCATCAATACATCCTGCCCAATATGCATCAGTAAAGGCTTCCAGCTTCATGCGACCATGCTTAGCAAATAGAATACCTTTCCCTAGAGTACCTTTCAAGTAGCACAGAACCCTTTTTGCAGCAACTAGATGGGTATCTTTGGGAGAATGCATAACCTGACTAATAACACTTACTGCATTGGAAATATTTGGCCGAGTCATACAAAGGTATAACAACTTCCCAAGCAGTCTCTGAAACACTTCCTTATCAAACAAAGGTTCACCATTTGTGGCAGAAAGCTTATGATTAGGATCAATGGAAGTGGAGATAGGTTTAGCTCCAAGTTTACCAGTTTCAGCAAGAAGATCAAGGACATATTTGCGCTTAGATATGAAAATACCATCCTTAGACCGAGCAACTTCAATGCCCAAGAAATACCGAAGATCTCCCAAGTCTTTGATTTCAAATTCAGAGTTGAGAAATCCTTTTAGTTTATTGGCCTCTTCAATGTCATTACCCGTGACCACAATGTCATCAACATAAACGATCAAGAAGGTCACTAGAGAGTCATTTCTCTTCAAGAACAGTGTATGATCAGATTGTGTTTGAATGTAGCCAAAGGAGACAAGAGCAGCCCGAAATCTCTTAAACCAAGCCCGAGGAGATTGTTTGAGACCATAAATAGATTTGTGTAGTTTACACACCTTGCCTTTCATTTCTTTCCCATACACTCTTGTAAAGAGATTGTTGGAAGGGTGAGCTAAAGAAACTGTAGCTTCCAGGTGATTTAGGAGCCTCCCATACTTCTCGAAATCCAACTTCATTGCAACCAATTGCTCAATGGTTGATTTTTCTTCACTCTCCTTACTTCCCCCTTCAGGTACTGCAGCAACATTAGCAGTCTTGGGTTTTCCCACCTGATTGCCCTTCTTAGGGTTATTATTGTTCTTAAATCTATCAGGGAGAAGTCTAGGATGAAGCTTCTAGCAGGTGTCCTTTGTATGCCGTGGTTTCTTGCAATATTCACACACATGCTCTCTTTTCTCAATAGGGCCCTTTGGTTTCATTCCCGCATGTGCAAAATGTTCTGTAGGTGGACTCTACAACTAAACATACTGCCTACTCTCCTCACTACTTATCATAGCATATGCCTGTGAAAGAGAAACCTCATCCCTATCCAAAATATTCTGTTTGATAATATCAAACTCAGGGTTGAGTCCAGTGAGAAACTCAAACACCCTATTTCTCTCCACCAGCTTTCTATACATTTCAGCATCCTTTTTACTCTCTCATACCACTGTCTCCATAACATCAATTTCCTGCCATAGGGATTTTAGTATAGAGTAGTAGATTGCTACACTCTTCTCCCTCTGTCTCAGGTTTTTCACATCACTTTTCAATTTGTACGCTTTGGCTACATTCAGTTTCTGTGAATAGGTCTTAGTTACACTGTCCCATATCTCCTTTGCCGAAGACATCCAGAGATAGTGCTGGCTTATATGGGGTTGCATAGAGTTGACTAACCATCCTATAACAGTATAGTTCTCTTGCATCCATTTTTCAAATTCAGGGTCTGTCTCTTCAGGTTTCACCTTACTGCCTACGAGATACTCGAGTTTTCCTCTATTACAAACATAGATTTTTATAGACTGTGCCCAAACCAAATAGTTCGTCCCATCTAGCTTAATTGTGGTAACACCAGTCAAAACGGAATCTACCGAGGCAGGTCCGGAAACCGACACCTGCTTGAACTCACTTCCGTATGTCTCCATTAATCAAACAGAAATCAAAGAACAGAAATTTTGACTATGTAAACTTACTTGAAGTCAAACCAGAACTCGGGTGCTTGAAAAGCTAGGGTTTTGCTCTATCCAACTGATGAAAGGAAGAGAGAAGATGCTGCCGCACCTACCAGACTAACCCAAACTCTTCCAAACCTGAACCGCCCTCCTTTAGCAGTCACAAGACACCTTCCAAGCACAGAGCGCCACACCCGAGATTCACCTTTCCTGGTAACCTCGAAAATCTCTAGTTGGCTAGGGTTTCGGGCAACAACAGAACAACATCACTTCTTGGAAAAATCTAGCAAGAACTAAACTCTCCAAACCCTTCTACCAACTAGGCAAGTGATTCTCTATACTATAGATGACCTATCTCTCCATACACTCTCTTGATTTTAGAGTGTACAAGAACGAAGAAAAAGAAGGAAGAGGAACTAAACCCGCTCTAATACCAAGATGTAAATTAGTCCTTTAATATCAAGATCAAACTTAGTGATTAGCATAATAAAACAGGTTTGAATAACTGTACAAGAGAAGATGGCGAAGAGAAGAGGTAAGAGAAGGAGTCGAATTATTCTCCATTCTCCTCTAACCCTATTTTATTAAGATCTAAAAATTTGATGATGACAAGAATGCCCTTAAGTGGGCGGCCAGCTTGGTAGTTACATAAAGAAAAATAAAACAAGAATAAATAACATGCCCATTAAGTGTGGCCCATCAACATAAAATAAAAGATATTACAAGAGAGGCTGTTAGGGCCCATTCAGCTCAGTCTCTTTACAGTAAAGTCTTTGTTTCCAGTTTTATTTAAGTCATGTTCAATGTCAAAGTTCCAGTGTCAAACATGTCAGTTGAGCAAACAATGTAGAATAACTTTTCACTCAAATAATAAAATATCAAGTTTTTCTTATCATGTTGTGTATTCTGATGTATGGGGGCCTACTACTATAATCTTTGAGGGCGGGTATAAGTACTTTATCACATTGATCAATGATTTTTCTTGCTATACATGGGTATTCCCTATGCGTAGTAGAGATGAAGTTCCAAAGATTGTGAAAGACTTCTAGAGGATGGTGTTTATGCAATTCCATGTTGAAATATAAATCTTTCAATCAGACAATGCAAATGAATATTTCCATAGTGAGCTCAATGGTGTTGCAGAAAGAAAAAATAGACACCTCCTTGAGGTAGCTCGAGGGATGATGTTACACATGAATGTTCCAAAAAGGTTTTGGATGGATGCTATACTTGCAGCTGCTTATGTCATCAATCGCATGCCTTCCAGAGTGCTGAACTACATGGCCCCTCATCAGTTGTTGTTCCCTCAATCCCCTTTATTTTCCATTCCCATGAGAGTTTTTGGTTGTCGTGCCTTTGTCCATGATTTGTCTCCATCTCGGGGTAAGTTAGACCCTCGGTCCATTCCTTGTATCTTTCTAGGTATCCCTCATCTCAAAAAGGGTATCGGTGCTTTGATCCCGCTAGTCATAAGTTTTTTGTGTCTATGGATGTGTCCTTTGAATTTGAACCATTCTTCCTTGCTTCTCCTTAGGGGGAGAGTAGTGTGGAAAAGGAGAAGCAGGTTCAGGTCCGCCAAGTCTCTCTTCCTTCTATTCCGAACCTTGCTCCCTTTCGTGTCTTCCAATGTACACGCCGTAGAGATCAACTGTGTGATAGAGATGTGGAGTAGTCAAACATTGAGCAACCGACACTGTTAGACTCCCAGGAAGTAAGTCCAAACCCTATTGCACCTATTGATACTCCTACTCCTACTGTGGTTGACCTTGATATTCCTATTGCTCAAAGAAAAAGAGCCAGCCCATACACTACAAAACACCCCATTACCCAGTATGTCTCCTATGATCACATTTCCCCTCATACCGAGCCTTCCTATCTGCAGTTGATTGCATCTCTGTACCCAGAAATGTTGCAGAAGCCTTAAAATGCCCTAAATAGACAGATGCTATTAAGGAGGAGATTAATGCTCTCCATAAAAATCGAGCTTGAGAATTGGTGGATCTTCCAAGGGAGAAAGACCCAGTGGGGTGTAAGTGGGTGTTTACAGTTAAACACAAAGCGGACAAGACAGTTGAAAGGTACAAAACAAGATTAGTAGCCAAGGGGTACACTCAAGTGTATGGGGTTGACTATGATGAGACTTTTGCTCCAGTAGCTAAGATGAACTCAATTAGGGTCTGCCTGTCATTAGCTGTTAACCTTGACTGGGAATTGCATCAACTGGACATAAAGAATGCCTTTTTAAATGGTGACCTAGAGGAGGAAGTGTACATGGTTCAACCCCCAGGATTTTGTGCCAAGGGAAGTGAAAATAAGGTGCACAAGATGAGAGTCTCTTTATGGTTTAAAACAATCTCCCAGGGCTTGGTTTAGTAAGTTTCACATGGCAGTTTAGTTCAGCTGGTAGGGTTCAAGCAATGTCAGCTTGATCACACACTCTTTGTGAAGAGATGTCAGGAACATGTTGTTGTATTCATAGTGTATGTGAATGATATCATCATTACACGGAATTGGAGTTTAGAAATACAAAAATTAAAACAATTCCTTGCATCTAAATTTGAAGTAAAAGATTTAGGTCCCCTAAAGTATTTTCTTGGAATTGAAGTCGCCCGGTCAAAAAGGGGTATCTTCATTTATCAAAGGAAGTACACCCTTGATCTGTTACAAGACAGGCAAGTTAGGCGCAAGGCCAACAGATACTCCAATGGATGTTGATAACAAATTGGGTGACTGTGATGGTGAACCTCTGAAAGATGTGAAACAGTTCCAAAGGTTAGTGGGAAAGTTGATTTATTTGTCCATGATCCATCCAGACATTGCCTATTCAGTTGGGGTCCTGAGCCAATTCATGCACTCTCCTAAGAAACCACACATGGAGGCAGCAGAGAGAGTTCTTAAATACTTAAAAAAGTATCTAGGAACAAGTCTACTATTCAGTAAATATAATCACGTAAAGGTGGAAGTCTTTATAGATGCTGATTGGGCAGGTGCTATGGATGATAGAAAATCCACAAGTGGGTATTGCACATTTGTGGGAGGAAACCTAGTGACCTGGAAAAGCAAGAAACAAAGTGTGGTAGCAAGGTCAAGTGTTGAAGCTGAATATAGAGCTATGGCACATGGGGCGGCTGAAGTCCTTTGGCTAAAAAACCTTCTAGGGGAGCTTGGAGTTGTTGTTCATAATCCTACGTCTCTTTACTGTGACAACAAGGCAGCCATAAACCTCGCCAGCAACCCTGTCCTACATGAGAGGACCAAGCACATTGAAGTGGACAAACACTTCATAAGGGAAAAATTGGAAAAAATGGAAATTTGCATACCTTATGTCAACTCTAAGGAACAACTTGCTGATATCCTCACAAAAGGACTTCCATACTCGTGGCACAATGAGTTATGTGACAAGCTGGGCATGATAGACATATTCAGCCCAACTTGAGGGGGAGTGTTGTGAGGATTATTTAATTGTTATTTTACAGTTGTTGTTAGTGTGCTGTCAGCTTAAGATGCTGTCAACCAGTTAGTTTCTTTCTTTCTTATTAGCTTGTTACTAGGGAGTGCCACCAGGGGCATACTTGTAATTTCTCATTCCTTTATATTAAGCTAATGTAAATAAACAAACTGGCTGCCACCAGATATGTTTTTGAGACTCTCAATCGTATCTTCCTCTTCTCCTCTCTCCTCTCTTCTCTTCTCTCTCTCTCTCTCGTCTCTCTCTCTCTATGAATGATTGATTACATCAGCATAGATTCTTTTTAACCTTCCCCTTTGCCCTTTTCAACTTGTAACAAATTGACCTCTAGTGCAACTATTGGCCCTCCAGAACTAAATGTAAACATAACTCACAATATTGGAATGGTAAATTCTTAAGAACAATTGCTAGATGTGTACCCTACAATAGAGGTTACAAAAATACTGCTAAATTGAAGAATAGCTGGGATTGGACCATAACTTAGTTGGTTGCACTCTTTATTAAACAATGCAAATTCTATCCTAATTTACCTGTAAAAAAGGAGAGTGTTGGTCTTAGTGGAAGGTATATGTGAAACATCCTATGAACTTGCTCAATACCCCTGATATTTTTACAAACTAGAAGTATTCCAACATATTTCTGTTTTTTAATACTGTTTTGTTAACTTGTTTGGAGTAAACATTAGCATGATATTAATATGTCTCTGTTACTTCTGCAGTACTTCTTATATCAGTTGTTGCGAGGATTAAAGTATGTACACTCATTGAATGTCCTCCACCGTGATCTCAAGCCAAGCAATTTGTTTCTAAATGCTAACTGTGATCTTAAGATTGGTGACTTTGGATTGGCAAGGACAACATCTGAAACAGATTTCATGACTGAGTATGTTGTCACTCGGTGGTATCGAGCACCAGAGTTGCTACTAAATTGTTCAGAATATACTTCTGCAATTGATATTTGGTCAGTGGGTTGCATACTTGGTGAAATCATGACACGGGAACCCCTGTTTACAGGCAAAGATTATGTTCATCAATTGAGGCTTATCACAGAGGTACTCCTTGTAACTTTCATGGTTCTAATTAATTTGTGCTGGAGAGCCTTGCACTGTTTCTGCTTCTTAACCAACCAAGATGTTGCATTAGCATCTTTCATTTCTTTTCTCTCAGTTTTTATTTTTATTTTTTATTTTTGATGAAAATAGCACCACTTACCAATTCAGAGCGTTGTGTCAAGCATTCTTGTTCTGCGTCTACTCAGAATGGCGATTATTTCTGGCCATGTGATCCTTAGAATATAACTACTTTTAGCTGGTTCTTCTGGAATATGATTACTTCACTGGCCAGCATATCATAGAAATCTGAATGGTCCTGTATTTAGAACTCGAGCTTGAATATCTAAGCAATCTTAAGAAACAAAAAGCAAAAAGCTTATTTACCTAAGCTTTGATTACTGATATGTCACATCTGTTCCTTATAAACAAAAGGCACAAAATTTCTCCACTCTAAATCAGTATGCGTGGGCAATATTGTTATGATACTTTTCATGAAATCAAGACCAAATATTGATGATAGTCCTAGGTACTCTTTATTTCAAAGAACCAAAGAAAGCCTTGAAAGATTACAAAATATGTCACTTTCTAGAAAGAATATGAAAATATATACTACTGTATAATGAAAAGTGAGGTTGCACTCTCATTGGAATGGTTATGTTTGATTATGACAAACTGTGCTTTCTTTTCCTTTTCCTTAAAAAAAGTTGATAGGTTCACCTGACGATGCCAGTCTTGGGTTTCTTCGAAGCGATAATGCCCGGAGATATGTTCGGCAGCTTCCACAATACCCCAGACAGCAATTTTCTGCTAGATTCCCCAATATGTCTCCCGGTGCTCTTGATTTTCTGGAGAAAATGCTTGTGTTTGATCCAAACAAGCGTATCACAGGTATAATGAAAATAGATAGTGTTACTTTCAGTGACAGCATCCTTGAGTAATGGCTTACTAGAGCCTTTTCCAACTCTTGTTTTTTGCAGTCGATGACGCACTGTGTCACCCATATCTTTCATCTCTACATGATATCAACGATGAGCCTGTTTGCTCAAGGCCTTTTGTTTTTGATTTTGAGCAACCATCATTCACTGAAGAGAACATCAAGGAACTCATATGGACGGAATCTGTGAAGTTCAACCCTGGCCCAATTCATTAGGATGTATGAGATCGTAAATTGGTAATTGCTGCAAATACTGTAGATCGGTTTCTCAAGGTTCAATTCATTCCTATCACAATCCTTACAAATAAGAGACGAGGACCGTAACTGAGATGTCCCGTGGTTAAGTTATGATATTCTGTAAACTTGAAACAAATTATGTTGTGTGATCAGAGACCAAAATTTTATCAAACCCCAAATCTGTATTTGTGCAGGTCCTTGTAGACCATGTTGGTGCTGTTATACTTACCACCAGTATCAAGGGCATATTATTGGTTTAGAGCATTGGACAAGAATATTTATAAAGTTGTACGGCTCATCAACTCTTTCTCAGCTTTTAGATAAGGTGTCAACGGGATGAGTTGTACTGTATGGATCCTTAAATAATTTCTTGCCATTCTCTTAGAACCTAGAGGTTGCAGTTAAGCAAGTTTCTTCCTAGTGCGAATGGCTACCAAAACTACAAATTTAACATGCCTTACTAATTAACTAATTCCATTTAAATCCAATTACTATAATTGACCCCAACTAACTGATATCCAATTAAATTTATCAAATCCAAAATTTTAAATTTTACTATAGTTAACTTTATTTAAATTAGATTACCTGTCAAATAGCATGGATTAGCTAAATCATACACCCATGTCACAGATTAGGACAAAACTAGTGACTTCCATGTGGGCCTTCCATCCTGACAACAAGAATCATACACCCATGTCACAGAGATTAGTGCCAGTTTTGTCTCCAAACTTAAAAGCGCAACAAATTTTTTGGAGCAATTTGTGGTGCCTATCGCTGGTGCCTATCTGCTTTGCAGCGATAGAATTCTGGATATGGTGGAGCAATTTGTGGCCAAGAGCTGGCACTTATTTCATTTTCATATGTTTTAAGACACGCAACAATAGATACTTAGTGCCCCAAAAATCAGCTTGAAGTATGCAACTTTGTTAAGGTGTTACTAATTGATTCAGTGTATATTGAACTTCTAAATCCACTACATATTGCATAAAGCTCTGTTGAGCTGATACAAAAGAGAACAAATACTAGTAAATTATAGGACAAGTCTAGGACTGGTACTATTAACTATAGGTACTTCATCGCGTAAGAGCAGGTCTGCAGTTGAACAGTATCGATGGGCAGGCTGTCGGTGGGGAAAGCGCAACTGGTGAGCCCCTGGGGTCCCTGATCCGGCAACAGAGCACACGGCGCAGGCGTCACGCCGCTCGTGATCCCTTCGATATCGCTGCATGTCCACGGCACCTTCTTCGCCTTGTGCGCCAGCCCGATCGTCACATTTGATATGCAAATTCCGGTGAACTGATCTCCGGCAATTCCCTCCAACCTGGCGGCCATGGTGACGTTCTCCGCCACCATGTCCCGGTAATTGATTCCGTTGATCACGGGAAGCGCGTTGGGGTCGTACTTGTTGTCGGGATGGGACCCATAATTGCCCGTCATCCAGAAGGCCCACTTCATGGTTTTCATCGTCATTCCCCTCACGTATACATCTTTCACGTACCCTCCCCTCCCTACTGCTGTCTTGATGCGGACTCCGGATTCCGAATTGATGGCCAAGATGTCTTCGGCCCTCACGTCCTCTATCCCACCGGACATCTCACTTCCCAGTGCGATCACAGCACTGTCGGGCGAAATGCATGTCAGCCGTCTGATCACTAATCCTTTGGTCGGCATCCCAAAGGCGATCCCACCCGCTTTTCACGGCCACACAGTCATCCCCAGACACTATGTAGCAATCTTCAATTCGGACGTTTGTGGATGAATCTGCAAATGAACCAGAAACGTTGTATCTTGTATGTCGGAACTCAGAATTCAGAAACGTTGCGTTGCAAGGAAAGTGAAAACAAAAAACGAAAACGAACCTGGGTTGATGCCATCGGTGTTTGGAGATGTAACGGGGGCTATGATGGTGATGCCTTGGACCAGAACGTTGCTGCATATTTTGTTTTCAAAAAAACACTTTCCCATAAATCAATTCTTATAAAATCAACTGTGGTTCTGTGGATGTGAAGTGAAGCAGTATAGGCTGTATTATCGTAGTTACCTGCTATAGACGGGATGGACGTTCCATGATGGGGAATTCACCAGCATGAGATTGGAGATCTGAACCTGATCGGAGAACATGATTTCGATCAGGTAGGGCCGGGTGTACTTAAGCTGGCCCTTGTGGAATTTCTGCCACCAGAGAGCACCCTGGCCGTCTATCGTGCCATTATCCCCTGAAATCGAATTCATCATCAAAGTGGGGCCAAAAAGATCATCATTCATCATCTATCGATCAAAATCAGAAAGGAAGATGAAAGAAGAGATCACGGTTCCGTTTCGTACCTGTAATTACAACGTCGGTGAGGTTGGTTCCGAAGATTAAGCTGACGTACCTTCCACCGGCTGTATCTCTCCCTCTACCGTATGATGGCAAGGGCTCGATCACTGGCCATTGGCTCACGTCCTGATCAAATCCCAAGTTGAGTAAACTTTTGCATTTGGGTTTGGTACCGTAAAAAAATAATGAAGCGTTAAATTTGGTGTGATGTCCCAGGACTGGTGTCAGCCAGTCTCAGACTCTCAGACCTAGCTATAGGGCTATAGCTTAAGCTGTTTTAATGTTTTTCCAAGCAGAGTCGTATACGTACGTATTCGTTTTCTTTTTCTGATCATCTACCTTTTAACCAGGAAAACCCTAGCCTTGACCTTGCCCAGTTTCATTTCTTTGAATTTGAAGAATCAATCCAAACAAGCCCTAATGCAATTGGATCATCAAAGGGCCTACTACATACATACCGGGAGACGGGAGTTGTTTGCCACGTCGTGGGTCCCTTTTTTAATGTTCAAACAAAATTTAACGTGGAGAAGATTAATGGGTTGATGCTTACTGTAACTGAATGTTCAAACAAAATTTAACGTGGAGAAGATTAATGGGTTGATGCTTACTGTAACTGAATAACTGAATCTGAACGGGATATTAGTTCAAAGTTCAGATGGTGAAAATCTCCTAGTCCTAGTAATGTGAGCGAACCTGAGATGCTAGCAAGACGGCGTCTCTGTGGAGGTAAAGGGTGAAATGGCTGGTGAGATTGAAGCTTCCGGTTAACCATCGTCCCGGGGGAACGAACAGCTGGGCACCGCCTTCCGAAGCGAATTGGCTCAGATGATCGATTGCTGACTGGAAGGCCTTTGTGTTCAAAGTCTGTCCGTCGCCCACTCCTCCGTAATCTGTCAACGAAGCACTGTGTGCTCTGCAACTCATTGCAGAGTATTGGAAAGAATCTAGAATCCTTGCTCTCCTGCACTCTGCTCCTTTCGTGCTCAATAGCCCCAGCACTACAAGCACTGAGATTATCTCCATTATCTGTTCGATGAAGCGAAGTACAAGAATGAAAGAGATTAGAAACATCAACAAAGAATGCGAGATGGGGGAAGAGCCAAAAGCTATGAACACAGAAAACCAGCAACAAAAGGGAAGAGAAAGAAGGAAGAAATGCATGCTTTCTTACGAGATTAATGATTTGAACCATGTGTAGATTGGAGAAGAACATGCATAACAGATAATGCTTTAAAGAAAAAATGTGGAAAAAAAGAAAAGAAAAGAAAAGAGAGACTGGTGCAAAGCAAAAAGCGTGCCTACTGGTTGTTCTGAGATTTAAGAGAAACATAGAAAAGAGAGCAAGAAAACAAAAATGCAGAAGGAAAGGAAGTATACATGGCATCTAAGTTTACCGCACAACTCCATTGGGAAGAATATAGATTTGGTGCCTTATGGGTTCTGGCTTTGTTTTGATGCAGAGAAAAAAGGAGCAGTATATATAAACTCAAGCATGTGTTTAATTAATCCAGTTTGGTAACCCTTTCTGACGAATTTACCCTTTAGTGTGGAATAGCATTTCAGAATTTAGATTCCAGGCAAATATAATATTTTAGGATCTCTTTGTTTGGTTCATAAGAATAAGGGTCCGGAATTGGAGTTTGGTTGAGTAGAATGGGATTCTGATTCCTGCTGAAATGGCATTCACCATTTGGGGGAATGGCCATTCCGATGTCTCCCTATGGGAATAAAAATCTCAAAAAAAAAAAAAAACCCAAACCCTATTTTTCTTTGCCTGACACGAACCCTAATTGGGAGTTATATATATCTAATGGAGTTTGATTTCAATTCTCTTCTGAACCGAACAAGTATACGAATATACAACTCCAATTCCAATTTCATGGGATTTCTAAGCAACCCAAATGGACCCTTTCTTAAGTCACAGAGAGAATGTTTAACTAAATGTGAATCCAATAAGGGTATTTGTCTTTTCAGAAATTCCCTTTTTATCAAAATTGGGATGTGCATGCATCACAGTCCTAAAAAAAGGAAAGAGATTGTTAATGAACAGTTAAATGCTCAAACATATAAGGGCAACCCACAAACCAACCACGTTGTTAGTTTTTTTAACTGTAGGTAAAACGCGTAAATGACAATACTACCCTTGCAGACTGTACCCATGAAATTGGGCTTTGTAATCCAAATCAAAAGCCCAGTATTTAAAAAACAGAAAGGCCCAACGGTCTCAGTTGTTTTGTTTGTTGGGAGAATGAAGGTTCAACCCAGGATCAAAATTTGTAGACTAAAAGTACTGTTGAGATAGGTATCTGCTCGGAATTGATGTCAATTCATGGGCGGGCGTTAATGCATAAAATATGGGTATTGACATTTTACTGTGTATTGAAAATTGAAAATTGGAAATGAAAGCGTTCTTCGCTTGTAACGGTTTTCCATCCAAGTCCATGGATTGTCTTGTGAGTTGTGACAAAAGATGAGAAGTCAATGACGAGGAAACTGGCAGCATGTTCATGTTTGGTCCTTCACTCCTTGTTGTTCTTTCTAATTAAATTAACGTATTAAAAGAAATATTACCTTACCATATAGAGAAGGCTAATAAGTTTTGACGATGACATTTGAATTGACGACAACGTTGAAGCGACAGACAACCACGCTCACTCGGGACTTGTAAAACTGGACTTACGCCCTATTGTCAACCCGACCCGGAAAATCTTGCCCTGGTTTACGGGCTTGTCCGCCACAAACCCGTACCCATCAGCATATAACTTGTCTTGTGCAGTTGTGCTGTGGGGGTCGGTTCTGGTCTCGATAGATACACATGCACAACCGGTTCCCAGACTAGACAGTTGCTTTGCAATAATAGATCCAAGATCTAATCAACTATTAATCTGAGAATATCAAGTCTGACCCGATAAGATCAATCCAACTATACTGGATATACATATAGCCAATTACAATTGAGAAATGTAATGTAGACCCTGTATAGTTGGGTTGTGTCAGATGGGCTCAATTGGGTTAGCCCGATCCATTAACAGGCTTGCCCCTGCATAATTGAATTGCATTGCCTTATTTGGAACCCAAAGCCCAAAAGCCCATAAAAGAAACGCAATGCGAAAAAGCAAGCACTATGTAGCTCTCTACTGATTCCTCACAGGTCACAGCACAGGCCTCACTCCACAGACTAGACTAGAGGTAGAGGTGTTAGTGTGTGTGAACTCACACTGGGCCTCCAGCCTCCTAGTCCTATGTTAGCTAGTGAGGGTACACACATTATCATTCTTCCACGACTCCCTCATCCAACTGTCCGTCGTAGCTCAAACTGTTGCATGCACCCATCAATGGACGTCCGTCTTAAATCACATCACACCACACACTGCATTGCATGTGTGTAAACCAACGCCTTCCACACACAGTATAGTTTCCCCAAAAGGTAGTCCCTCTCAATTTTGCGCTTTGTCAGACAAATGATGCAGAGATAGAAAATGAGAGGGTCAGGTAATGAATCTTGGGAGGGAGGACGGTGACAATTTGGCGCATTCCTTGTTGGAATGTAGTCAGCGGGTCCCACATCCTCCCCCTTCTATTCTCCAACTCCCATCACTACATGCAGCACTGCACTTTTCAGGGCGTTCCCGTGAACACCACTCCCCTTCACCTTCTTCACGGGTTGCAACATGGTGGGGTCCAATAACAAAAACTTCTCACCAGCGTCAGCGTTGCCAAACAAAAACAACAGCTTCCCTTTGTTAGCTTGGGCCTCATGGAATCTGGCGCACGTGCTAGTCCGACCGGGTGAGGTTGGGTTTAGCCGTTTACATCGACCCTGATTCAATTTTATGTTGTTGAACTTGAACCCCCAAATCTTTTAACCATGGCTTTTGAACCGTCGTTGACCCATACAGCCGGACTGTTCGGTCTGGAAACCATCTAGGCATCTGGTTCCATTTCACCCTTAACCCATGTCTTGGCCAAAACCACTGACTTGGTCAGCCACCCACTGACTCGGGTGATTGAGCCATCGATTCAAATAACGGTTTTTGGCTTTTTTTAATTTTAAACTTTTTTTTTTATCTTTTTAAACCTAGAATGGGCTAACCATTCGAACTAGACAATTGAACCGCTGACATGAAAACCAGTGGCCAAATCAATTCTGCTTCCAGGTCGGTTTTTAAAACATTACCTTTAACCATAATCCTCAGGGCCTCAGCCCTATGGGGTGTCAATGGACTGGTTTTCAGTTGGACTCTGTTGAAATTGAAATTAATTTGGATGAATTGGATAGACTAATAAGGCATTAAATTGGACCAATTCAGACTTAATGGTCCAAAGTATTTGTTGGATTGGATTGGACTTGATCCATCCATAATGAATTTATATTATATTGGATCAGATTGAACCAAAGGCATTAAATTGGACCGGTTCAAAATGGTCTAGCACATTCATTGAATTGGATTGGACCTGGTTCATCTGTAATAGACTCATATTGAACGGAATCAGATTAAACCAAATCTAGTACAATTGTCACTCCTACTCAACCCTAACCTTAACCAAAACTTCAGCCCGATCCAGCCCAATCAGACTGCTAACTAAGCCCAAATTGTGCCTATATGCACGTGGGTCTACATGGGTCCCACAATACCAAAAGACAAACAGGGGTAAGTAACAGGCACTCAACCTCCTCACGAGTCACGAGCGGGTTCGTTTCTCCACTAGAATTTTATCCTTTGTTTTTGTAAACCTTGCCTCAGGCCCTACCAAACAAACTCACATGCATGGTATAAGTGTCCAAGTGATTAGATAATAATTAAAAAAAAAAAAAGTAGAAAAGAAATAGGAGTGTTAGAAAGAGAAAGGAAGAGTGTAAGGAGGACAACAAAGCAACCCCCACTTACTAAACAAGTGAATGGGGTGGTGGATGTTTTTTCTGGTCGGAGGAAGCAATGCTGGTCGGTGCACTTCACATGAGAGAGAGAGAGATCCTCCCACTCGGCCTCTCCCACCTTCTCCACTGCTAAATGCTAATGCCTAGTGGTGCCTTTGTGTGTTGGAGAGGGGTGCGCGTGCCTAGCATTTCTTGTGGTGGAACCCACATCGTCTACCATCAATTTGGAATTCTAACTCAATTTCCATTTTCCATCAATTATTATAATGGGCCTCACAGCACATCGACGCCGTCCTATCCGGTAGCCACTCCAACTTCCATTGCCTCTTCTTTGCATGCCACGCCATATTCATTAGAGTGGACAGATTCACTTCCAGACCAGGTGTCATCAATTTGTTGGCCAGAGATGAAGATTATAATAATACCCTCTAGCCTCAATTCTTTAATAAATCTAACACCACCACCGATTGTGTGCAGGATGGATAAAAAAATGGTCCAACCTACTTTTGGAAGCACTTTTGAGGCAGGCCCAATAATATAAAAAGCCCATTTCTACTTTTGGAAGCGGTCCAATCACTGCAATTTGCAATTCGTCCAAGTTTTGAATTTGATATGAGAGAATATCATCTTGGTTTGGGTGGGAAGGAAAAAATCTCCATCTCACTCTCTTTAAGGCTAATGTTATGTTTGGTTTGAAGGAAAAAGTAGGCTAATGTTATGTTTGGTTTAAAGGAAAAAATAGGAAAAAAGCTCCATCTCTCTCTTGTATAAGTTTTTCCAAATTTCCTTTCTTTTCCCTACTTTTCCTTTAAACCAAACATAGCCTAATAGCTGGGCTAAAAAAAGAATGAATAGAAGATGCACAATTTGAATTTAATTCATTTAATTAGACGATAGAAAACTGTAACATATAAAAATGTCATAAATGGTTATCTACTCTGATCGGGCTCATTTTTAAAGTCTTGATGGAGCCCATACAACCATGGGTCCCAATACTCGAAATATGCGGCATTTGGCAAATATGGTATACGGGCCTCTGGCCCAAATCCCAATATATTCCCTATGCGAAGTTAGTTAATTTTGTAATCAAATATTGTGTTTAGTATCATTGTTGTTTCTATCTCAAACGTTCTGAATTGATGAATATAAATTTTTGAGGGATATATATTGTTACATGAGAATCAGGTCATGTTTGAAAGTGTTTATGTTAAAAATAAGTGTTTAACAATAAGTGTTTATTTGAATAAGTATTTATTTGCATTTGGCATCCAATTTTTTCAGGTGTTTATTAAAAAAAAAACACTTATTTCATATTGAGTATTTGGTAGTCTTTTTCTTCAATAAACACTTAAATAAACATTTGTAACTATTTTGTCCTTCATTTTCTATAAAATTTTACAAAAACACTTTTACAAAATTACTTTTATGAAAATACTTTTATAAAGCATTTTTATGAAAGTATTTTTGCAAAAGCACTTTTGTGAAAGTACTTTTACGAAAACACTTTTACGAAAGAATTTTTATAAAATTCCATTAGGGATAATTTTGTAAGTGGTATTTTAAAATTCAGCTAAGGATAGTTTTGGAAGAAAAAAATTGAATAAGTGCTTATTGTATAAGCACTTAAAAAAGTTGAAAATTTGGGATTAAAAAATAAGCCCTTATTTTTAAAATAAGCACTTATTTCAGACTTATTTCTCAAACACCAATAATTGCTTAATGATGTGGTCTCAGCCCAAATAAGCATTTTTTTTTTCAAATAAACACTTATTTTTAAGCACTTCCAAACATGGCCTTATTTCAACTAAAATGATTAGACTTCACTCCCTAAAGCAATTCTAGAAACAACTTCTCATACATGAATTTTTAAGGTATGCCCATTTCAACCTTAAATATTCTCGAATAACAATCGCATGGCAATTTATATTGATCAACTAAAATGTTTCAAATAGAAACAACAATGTTACCAAACACAACTTTTAGTTGTAGTGGAGTGGCCCGATAAATAAAACTTTATTAATCATAATAATAGAATTGCATTCCATAATTGTCTCTTACAACCAAAGGTCTTGTGAAATTTTCATTTGCCATCCAATGAAGCTTGCATTCAGCTTTGCTGATTTTGCTTTCATGATTTTGATGAAGTCATGAACTTCCCCTCCACCATTATAACACCTAGATTGCCTCCATGAATATTGAGCTTTGGGGCTCATTTAGGATAGCTAAATTTTTTGTTGAGTTGCTTTTGTTGAGCTGCTTTGAAGAAGTTATTAAAAGATTTTTTGAGGCCAAGAAGTTCTTAAAAATTGAGTTCAATTGTCATACCATAAAGATATAATACCAGAAAAACTTATAAGCAATACATATATATATATATACCAGAAAATTACACATGAGATATTTTTCTTCATATTAATTATTTGAATTTTACAGATAGAAATTGAAAATTAACAAAAGTAATAATATAATTAAAAATAAATTTAAATGCTTGTAGGAATGTGTGCATACATTGCATGTGGAAACTTTAAATTACAATAACAATTATTATTATTATTATTATTATTATTATTATTATTATTATTATTATTATTATTATTATTAAATTTTATATTCCATTTGTCATAAATTACAATAACAATTATTATTATTATTATTATTATTATTATTATTATTATTATTATTATTATTATTATTATTAAATTTTATATTCCATTTGTCATAAATAAAAATAATTTTTTATTTTAACAATTATTTTGTTTAATATGACGAATATATAACATTAAAAAATATTTAACCTACCACCTAAAAAGAAAAATAGTTTGATTTCTTGGTCAATATTAAATTTTGTATTATATTTCCATCATTGATAAAATTATTTCTTATGTATAATATTTATTTTTTCAATATAATGAATGTATAATATTAGAAATATACCCAATACTTTTATCTTTTATAAATATATAACAACAAAAAAGTGCCCCAATTTTTTTTTCTAATTTTTTCTTTATTTTTTTATTCTTTGTATTTTTTATTTCTAAATATTTTCTTATTTGATTATGACATCATTTCATTTTTGGGTTGATTTTAGATTTGGCATTCCATTTTCATCATTAATAAAGTTACTTCTTAAATATACTAATTATTTTTATTTAGTATAATGAATATATAATATTAGAGATATACTCAAATAGTTGCCAAATAGTTAAATATACTAATTATTTTTATTTATTATTTAATTATGGAATTATTAGTTAACCCATTGACTCAAATAGTTAAATTTCTTATCCACCACCAAGAGAGAAGAAAATGGTTTTGTTTTCAAAATTTTTATTTTTATGCTATTAAAATTAATATTGTGGATTTAATTAGTAGAATTTAATAATGAGATCTTAAATATATGATTTAATGAGAGAATATACCTTAAATATCAGATTTAATGAGAGATAATATGAAAAATAATTTTATTTCCAATTGGTTTTAAATTTTATATTCCATTTCCATCATTAATTAAAACATTTCTTATTTATCATACTTATTATTCTTTAATATGTTGAATATATTATGATAAAAGTGTCCCCAAATTTTCTATATTTTTTTTGCATTTCATTTATTTTGATTTTTATTATTTAATTGTGGAAACGTGGATTGACACATTTGACTCAAAATGGTTTAATTTCTTACCACCACCTAACTATATATTTTTAAGTATATTTTAAAAGTATAAGTTTTTATGTTATTGAAATTATTAATTTACTATGTATGGATTTAATTAATAGAATTTAATGACAAGAAGAAACAAAAATGCCTTAAATATATGATTCAATGAAGGTAAATGCAAGTTAATAACTTAAATGTTTGATTTAATGAGAGAGAATTCAATACATTGAATATCTTAATATTACCTTTTTCAACTCATTTAATATCAATAATCGATTACCCTAATTGCCATCTTGTTTTATCAATAAATTTAAATATGAAGGGGTAAATTTTGTCTTGAGAAAATTCTAGGAATATTTTTATGGCTATTCGTGCTTTTTAAAGTATAATTTTCATTGGACATTTTCTACCCCTCTTGTCTAAGCGTACAATGGGCATAAATGTCCTTTACTCTTACTTTAGAAACTGCCCACTTATAATAATTCAGAAACTACCCACTTATAACAAGAAACTACTCATAAATTATAAATAGTTTTATTTTAGAGATGGGTTCTACTAGGATATGGAAAAGATATGATATTCGAAAAACAACTGACCAATAAACTCATAAATGTGGTAGTGAATTAGGTGTTATTTATCAAAATTCATGGATGGGTTTTGATTGGTCAAAACTCTTTCCATATCATATCTTTTCCGTATCATAAATTTTCCCTTTAAAGATACTACTACGTACAAATACACATACACATTTACTAGCATATATATATATATAAATCGATATAAAAAAAAAGTGATAATCAATCAGGAATCTTTTTCTTATTAAAGACATCGATTTTGAGCTTTCAAGGTTTTCCACCAAATAATGTTTATGGGCAATGTTGCATAAACTCATACACAGAGTCGGAATCCGATGCATGTGCAAGGGTTCGAGTCAGAAAGATAGAAGATATGGAAGTAAATTATAAATACGTCTATAGAAAAGTATACGCTATTAAAATAATTTATAATTTTTGAATTCTAGCATAATATATATTTTCCTTGTTACTTTGTGACACATAAGATGGATTCACATTTTGGATTAACTGTTCATTTATGTTTGGATAAGTGGGGGGATAAAAAGAAAATATCATTTAAAAGTGTCCTCAAGAATCTATAGACTACAACACTGGTTTTAGGCTGTTCAGGTGGGGCTCATCTCACAAAGCGAAAATCCACCCCGTAAAAGTCCTCCTAACACTTGATCCTCTTAGTCAATGTTTTAAAAATCAATTTAGAGTTGGTATTGCTTTGGCCATCAGTTTCTAGGTCAACGATTAAATTGTCTGGTTTGAATGGATGATTCATTGCAATTTAAAAAATAAAGAAAAAAATGGCCAAAAACCATTGTCTGAATAGAAGGGGTCGGTGGTTTAATTGTCTAGATTAATGGCTCACTGACCAGGTCAATGGGTTTTGACAAAAGAACAGTTTAGGGGTGAAACAAAACTACTTGCCTAAACGGTTTTTAGGCTGAACAGTCTGACTGTCTGGATCAACAATGGTTCAAACAAAAAACTCATAGTGGGTGTTGTATCCTTTATCTTCTTTCAAATATTCGAAAAGAACCAAAGAAAAATGATGGTACGCGATTTAGATACTCTTAGCTGAAAGATGATCCGAACTCCAGTTGCGCGGCGAGCTGGACCAAATTGCAATATAATAGATCAGAGAACCTAGGGTGACTAGCCCTGAGGGGTCGCTCCATTGCTTAAGTTTGTTCTATATTGTGGATGCGAGCTGGATACTTGAATGCTTGAGTACTAGTAAGTAAATAATCACGTGTACCTTTGACTTGGGGTTTGATGTCCTTATATAGTGGAGTAGTCGTGGACCTTATGAAAGATTTCTGGGATCTCCGGGCTTTGTGGATAAGATCAGTTCCGATTTTGAAGGAGAGCAATGCATTAGTTGATTAGGTTTATCATTTTCCTCTGATTCAGGCGGAGCTAGGATGAGTCTCGTCGTGATCATAAGAAATTCAGGGTCCATTGGGGAGGCCTTAAGAATCGATTACGTGGCATTTCAACTCTTTAGCTCTGAACTGGTACTTCGGTTCTTTAGTCCCAAACTGGATTGGGTGTCGAGGTGTCTCTACGCCGAGGTGGTTTTTGGGCCGAGGTGACTGAATATCCGAGCTTCGAATGTTGCGAACTGGGATCCTTTGGCTGAGTTGTCACCCCTCGAGTAGATCGTGTCCACGTGACCCCTTCTTATTGGGTCGTGTCAAATCACCCTTCATCAATTGCCCTCCACTCCTCGTGCCAGGGGTCCTAACCCGGTGCAGGGAGTTCATGACGAGTCCAGGTGGATTTGGCATGAAGTATAGGTGACTTGGAGGGTGGACCATTGGTCGGACCTGTTCAATCATTTGGCTCAACCATGAAATGACCCAGATCGCGTCTTGGTCACGCATGGATGTCACATTGCTTATAAATTCCGCGGATGCCAAAGGGCACGCTCAACCGATTTTGTCCTTGGGTAGTGTGCAATCGGTTTCATGGGAGCCGTCGGATCGCACAGATCTCAACCTTCGATTGCTAGATGTGGTGGATTATAAATAGGGGTCGACGGGCCCATTATCCTCACCATAAATCGTGTAACTGAGCTCTCTTGAGATCGCGTCGGAATCCTTCAGCTCGTCATTCAGTCCCCTTGTGTCTGAGGTCGTTATCGCCTTTTTTGGTGAGTTCGTCTTCTTTCACTGGTTGTTCCCTTTTCCTTTTCCTATCCAATATGTCTAGTGCTAGAATAGATAGGTTACTTAGTGATCTAGCGAGCCTGGGGTTGCCGATGTGTGGTCCTCAGCTCCTGCCGGTGAGGCCAGCTCTTTGCTAGGGAGCTCCTCTTTACACCTTTTAGGAGAAATGGCTTTTCCTGATGTTGGGCCATCTCGACTTGAGGAACCCAAACCTCAGGTAGAGCAGCCGACCTCCGGAGAGGGGGTCTCGTCTTCTTCTCGTGGTCGGGATCTGGACAACTTCGGCCCTTCCACGATGACCTCGGACAGATTGTTGTCCTTAATAGCTCATTACCGTCTCCCTGATACTCTTGTCTTCAGAATTCCTTTAGGTCAGTACCCTTGAGTCCACGACCATTTTGAACTCACAGTTTTTTAGGAGTAGCTCGTAGCTAAGCTGCGCTTCCTGCTCCACCCCTTCATCGTAGAATTTATTAAATTTTTTAACGTCACTATTGCTCAGCTACACTCAAACTCCATTTGTACTATTGTTGGTAAGATCTCACTCTTTCACAAGTATAACCGACCTCTCACTCAAGGCATCTTTAGCTCAATTTTTTTTATTAAGAAGAACTCTTCTTGCCTGCACGGGGACACCCAACAGAGCTACTATATCTCACCTCGCCCCGGGTTCAAGGTCCTGTTCGGTAACCCAAACAAGATATCGGCTTGGAAGAGAATATACATTTTTGTTCGGAACCCTGAAGGATGGTCATTCTTGATGCACTGGCGAGTGGCCATTAAGGACCCCGGGGTGAGGTTGGATGCAGAGACCAGGGCGGTCATCCATTCTTGGAGGGACCTCGGCTTTGAGATAGAAGATTTCCTGGCCGAAGAGAAGCTTGTACAAGCTGGGCTGAGTCCTCCTGGTAGGCCTCCACCTCGGCACACACATTACTTCTCTTTTTTCCTTTTTGCACTTACTTCAGTTCGCAACTGAATGAAAAAATTATCTTTTTCTTCTCTTTTGCAGAAGCTATAACAGGTATCGACGCCGCCAACCTCCTAAGGAGTGTTCAAAAGGGGAAGAAGAGGAAGGCCTCGAGAAGGTCCTGTCGAGAGGAGGCCACCTCTTCGGTTCTTGCTAAACCCGAGGTCGTAGCACTAGAGCCATCCTTTGTCGAGCTCCCAAGGGAGGAGGTTCGCCCCCAACCTCCGGTTGTTGACCTGGACGAGGATCCGAATGAGGAGATCCCACCTCGCGAGCCCGAAATTACTTCGGTGCCTGAGCCTCAGCCCCCCTCAGCAAAGGAGAGCATAATGACTTCGAGGCTTGGGCTTCTTAAGAGTAAAGACACAATGTTTCCTGCGGAGGTCACAGAGTGGGCTAACATGCCAACGAGTTAGCTCGGAGGGAGAGCAACTAGCTACTGTATGGTGGTAAGTAACTTAACCCTTCGTTTACTTTCTTATCCTTTTGTCAATGATACTTACGCTTGCTTTTTGTTTTTAGGTGAACTCCGCTATCCACTTGCTAGCCTATCAATTTGAGATCCACTTGAAGCGAGCTCAGGAGGCCGAAGAGAACACTCGGAAGCTTTACCACAAATTGGACTTAGCTCGGGGTGAAGTTCTTAGAGCTAAAAAGGGAGCTCGGAGCCAGGAGGAGCTGATCCTAGTGCTGACGGAGGAAAAAAAGAAGCTCAAGGGGAGAAGGAAGCTCTCCTCCGGGAGAATGAAAACCTTGAGGCGATGATCAAGGAACACACCGAAATCTTTGACACCACAATTCAGGAGGCAAGGATTCAAGAGGGAAATGGCTCCATCAAGGAGTTCAAAGAGTCCCCTGAGTACCTTCAAGTCGAGTATGGTTTTGGATCGTACCGATCGAGCTTCATGCTCTGCAGGTGGTTGGTGCGGCAGAAGTTCCCCAAGCTTGATCTCGGATCCATCTCCATGTCTACCGTTACTCCGGAGATGGAAAAAGAGGCTGACGAAGAACCTAATTCCTCCGAGGGAGAAAGCGGTGATGAACTTCTCGAGGTGAAACCGTCAGGGCAGGCTGGTCGAGATGACATGGAGGACCACATGGAGACCGACCTACCTACTAGAGGAGATTCTAGCAAATCTGATGTTTAAGCATGCCTCTTTTCTTGGACACCCCCCCATATAGTGTATATCTCGAGCCTCCGAGCCCGGTTTATAGTAACCATGTACTCGGAACCTTTTTGTTAATGAAATATAATGATTCAAAAAGACTTATGTGTGCAAATATCTTTCTAAGTAAAAGTTATTCTAAGTGTTGGTTATCCCGAAGTTCCATACTAGCGAGTTGGACTCTAGGTGGGATTAACCTTGTGTTGTTGTATGCCGAGGTGGATAGATACTATAGGGTATATACCCAACCTGTCTATGCACGGGCTACTTAGAGGTGATCGGTTATCCCGAAGTGCCTGACTTGCGAGCTAGACTCCAGGTAGGAATAACCTTGTGTTTGTTGTACACCGAGGTGGATAGACACTATAGGTTATATACCTGACCTATCTATGCACGAGCAACTTTCTTGCCCACGCCGAAGAGGCGATTGGGAATCGCTATGCCTATGCCGAGGAGGCGACTAGGAATTATCTGCCTATGCCGAAGAGGCGACTACGACTTGTCTGCCTATGCCAAAGAGACGACGAGGACTTATTGTAGTGCCGAGGTCATTTTGTCAGCTCAGCACCATAGCCCTTAGGCTTCTGAGAGTAACTCACAGTCCTCTCTCCAGTCGGTCATCTTTTTTGACCAGTTCGGTGGTCACATAGACTTTGAGAAATTTTGCCTTGGAGTCACAGGCTCATAAGTAGTACCTTCTTAGGTTATCGATGTTCCATGCTCGAGGTACCTGCTTCTTTTCCAAAGTCTCGAGCTCATATGTGCCTTCCCCGAATACCCACTTTATATGGTACGGACCTTCCCAATTCGGTCTGAGCTTACCTATTCCGGGCTCAGGTACCATAACTTTTTGGAGAACCAGGTTGCCGACACGGAACTATCATTTTTTGACCTAGGCATTATAGTACCGAGCTACTTTCTGCTGGTAGGCCGCGGTTTGAATGTAAGCCAGGTCTCGCACCTCCTCTACCAGGTCTAGGTTGGTATGGAGCTCGTCATCATTTGTTTCCTCATCATAAGCCTCCAATCTTAATGTAGTTCGATAGGCCTAAAGGACACTGGGCAGTTCGTCCACCTACAATCCCTTGGCTCGAGTTAAGCGAGCTTTCAATCATCGAAGTATCGCCCTATTAATTACTTCCGCTTGTCTGTTCGCTTGGGGGTGTGCCATCGAGGTAACTTTTGCTGAATCCCTATCTCAGCACACTAATTTTGAAACTTAACATCTTTGAACTGCTTCCCATTGTCGGATATCAGCACCCGGGGTAGTTTGAAGCGGCATACTATGCTTTTCCAGAAGAAATTCTGTATGTTATGGTTTGTAATCGTTACCAGGGGTTCGACTTCCACCCACTTCTATAAATAATCTACTGCTACAACCAAGAACTCCTCTGCCCTATTGTTGGTGGGAAAGGACCAAAGACGTCAATTCCCCACTACGTGAAGAGCCACGGGCTGGTGAGGTATTTCAAATCAGCAGCAGGTTGGTGGTGGATGTTGGCATGCCTTTAACGTTTGTCACACTTTTTGATGAGCTCGAGTGCATCTGTCTTCATTGTGAGCCAATAATAGCCTTGTCTTAACAATTTCTGTGCGAGGGCTTTGCCCCCCAAGTGTCTACCGCACAAGCCTTCATGGGTGTTGTGAAGTGTGTGCTCATCTTTTGAGGGTCGCAGGCAATGTAGACAAGGGAGTGTGAAGGGTCTTTTGTATAGCTGTCCGTCTATGAGGAGGTACTTGGCTGACTAACTAGCGAGTGGGTCGATCCAGCTCGGTTTCGCTTGTGACACAGGAGCAACCTATTTTTCCCCTCTGAGAATGATGGGCGGAGGTAAGTCCTCTATGTACAAAGTTCGCATAGTGTTGTTGCTCATGCTTGCTAGACTTGATAAGGCATTGGCCTTTGCGTTCTCGGGCCTCAAAATTTGCCTAACAAAGCGGGAGATGAAGCTATGCAGGATTTCGCTGACTTTGGCCAAGTAAGCTGCCATAGTTGGGTCACGGTCTTCGTACTCGCCAGCGACTTGGTTGACCACTAGTTGTGAGTCACTACATACGATGAGGTGCTTTGCTTTCATTTCCTTTGCATAAGGTTAGCCCGGCAATCAACGCTTCATATTCTGCCTCGTTGTTCCTACTAAGCAGTCGATCTTGGGCAGCGGGAAGCAATCTTTCGGGCAAACTCTGTTTAGGTCAGTGTAGTCGACGCACATGCGCCACTTGCCATTGGCCTTCTTCACCTGAACTAGGTTGGCCACCCAGTCCTGACCTCCTCATCGACTACCCTCCAACGTTCCGGGGCGAGGTTGCGTTTCTTTTGTCTTACTGGCCTGACTAAAGGTTCGGTATTAAGTTTGTGAGTTATAATTTTTGAATCAATCCTGGGCATCTCTGTTGCGGACCAAGCAAAAATATCTAAATTTTCAAGTAAGAAACTTACTAGCTGGGTTCGAAGTGGTTCGTTGATTGAGGCACTGATCTGAGGAGTTTTGGCTGGTTCGATGACAAAGATTGGTATTTGGACAGTTTCTTCTTTTGGGGTAGCTCACTCGTCAGTATACTCCACCGGTTGCTCGAGCTCGATGTCCTTTGCCAGTTTTACTTTTCCTTTTAAGGCAGCCACGTATCACTTGCGGGATTCGAGCTGGTCACCTCGCACGACTCCCACCTCATAATTAGTTGGGAATTTCATTGCTAAGTAGTAAGTGGACACTATCGCACGTAAAACGTGCGTGATAGGCCGACCTACTATCGCGTTCTAGGGGGAGGGACTCGTGACTACCAAGAATGTGTGTTCAAATCACACAATATTTGGCCATGTGCCGGCTTCCACGGGTACTGTGATTTGACCAAGAGGTATGACCTCCTCACCACTGAACCTATCAAAGGCGTATCTACCGGTTTCAGGTCGCTCTGCTGTAGATATAATTTGTTAAAGGTCTCCTTGAAGAGTATGTCTGCTGAGCTACCTGAGTCTACTAAGATGTATTTCACCTTGAAGTCATTAATCCTTAGCTTCACTACTAAAGCATCACCATGCGGGTACTGGATCTCGCATGCATCATCCTCTGTGAAGTAGATCGGTTCTTCGAGTCGAGGTCGCTTTGGCGGGTTTTCGCCTTTGTTCTCCAATTCACAGACCGAGGTCCTCCCATCTATTGACGTACATCCGGCAATGATGGACCCTCCGGTGATTATATTGATTACCCTACGGATTGGTCTTTCCTCTGGCAGCTGCCGAGGTGGTTGCTCATTCTACTTACTAGCCTCGGGGCCATTCCTCCTCTGGTCCCCCTGTCGATCTGCTTGTCCCATCTCTTCTCACAATATGTAATTCTTTAGGTACCCGCAGCAGATAAGTTCCTCGATCCTGTCACGGAGATTCCTACAATTCTCCATGCTATGTCTATGATCTTGGTGGAAATGGCAGTTGACATTCGGGTTTCTTGTTGTCGGGTCTCCTCTTAACCTGGGAGGCCATTTGACGAAGGAGGAATCCTTAATAGCCATTAAGATCTCTCCTCGCTTAGCATTCAATGGCGTATAACTTGTTCTCTCCACGGGCGAGGTCCTGGAGCGCCGACCTAGCTTGTGCCCGCGCAAAAGGGACCGACTTCTTGATTTGCATCTTCTCCTGCTAGGGGACTTGCTCTTCTTTCTTTTCTGCCCACCATTGCTCGTCCCTTTATTCTCTCTCTTCCTCTTTTCCGGAGGTGGGTTGTCAATCTTTTGGTTGATCTCCTCCTCGGTACTGATGAACTGATATGCCAACTTGAGGAACTCGGTGATATCTTTTGGTTTATTAGCTACCATGTGCCACTTGAACTCTTTATGGGTGATTCCTTTCTTTGTCGCAGTGAATCGCACTGCTGGATCGAGGTCTGGTATCTACAGGCAAGTATCGTTGAAGCGCTTTGTGTAGCTTTTGATTGATTCTCCTTCCCTCTGAACCACGTTTAGAAGGATTTCTTGCGAATTCGGGCACTTGTTGATGGTAATGAAATGCACAGTAAATAGGTCGGCAAATTGGGACTAGCTTTTGATGGAGCCCAACGCAAGGTTTCGATACCAAGTTCAGACAACCCCCCTAAACGTAGTGGAGAAGGCCACACACATACAGGATTCGTCAGCCTCGGTTAGGTGCATATGAGATTGGAAGGAACCCACATGATCATTGGGGTCAAATGACCCGTCATACTTATCTAATAGGGGCACCATAAAGTCTTTCAACATCGGAGTTGCTAGGAGCTCGGGAAACAAAGGAGATGATCGACAAAGCAATGGTGGCGTAGTCTTCATCACCACCGAGCTCACTTCTTCCTTTTCTTTAGCATGCTCTGCTTGCTAGCAAACTGGTTCTAGCTAAGGGGCGACATGTCTTTCGTTGCTGCTGCTTCTTCACCAGCTTGGCATTGGTGGTACTGATTTTGGTATGATCTGGTATCTCGGCATCACTACGGACATTACCACAAGGTGGATCCTGGTTCCTCCTTGCCAGGTTCTCTTGGTTGTGGAGTTTGCACCGACTATCACGAGGGACGGAGGGGTCCTGCCTTGAGTTCGCACCTCGAACTCTAGATTGGTTGTTATCTCCTCGCAAGCCGTTATTTTCTCGCTGGAAGTGCCAAGCTGAATTGGACCTATTGAGCTGACTATCCCGGGCCTGTTTCTAAATTTTCCTTACGAGACTGGAGGAGTGTGCTGATCGTCTCTCCTTCCACGGGGCGAAACCTGACCCCTGGGAGGAACTAGCACCTGTGAGGTCCCCTCACCCTGATGGGGGGATTGGTTGACGTTCTAACTAGTTCTAGGCCAATTCGGGTTCTGGCCCTAACGCAACTCTAGGTGCCGGGGTGGAATTGGCTACTGGGTTGACTGCAATGGTGGGAACTGCTACTGATACTACTGGTACAGATAATAGTGATGATACTATTGGAAGTGTTGGACTTGCTGCATCTGGATCTATATTGTCCGAACGCACTGAATGAGGTCATGGAATTGGGAGTGACCAATTCCAGGAGGGACCACAGATGACTCGGAGAAAGTTACACCTACTAGGGGAAGCAGGACGCTCACTTGTGTAGTGCCTTGCAGTACGGATAGTGAAGGGACCCCTGAAGCTGTAAGGGGAATAGTAAACTACTTGATACATACCGTGGGACCTTGGGGGAAGGTTGATTGCTGATCTTTCCCCCCGGTGATGTTCATCTCGATGCTTTTCCCGATGTTGCTGGAAGAATCCACTGGGATAAAACAAAAGCTAAAACTGCAACTAAAATTGGGATGACCTTTTGATCATTTCCCACAGATGGCACCAATTGATGGTGGGCGATCTAGATACTCCTAGCTGGAAGATGATCCGAATTCCAGTTTTGCGGTAGATCAGAGAACCTAGGGTGACCAGCCCGATGGGGTCGCTCTGATGCTTAAGTCAGTTCTATATTGTGGATGTGAGCTAAATACTTGAATGTTTGAATGCTAGTAAGTAAATAATCACACGTACCTTTGCCTTGGGGTTTGATGTCCTTATATAGTGGAGTAGTCGTGGACCTTACGAAAGAGCTCTGGGATCTCTGGGTTGTGCGGATAAGATCGGTTCCAAATTTGAAGGAGAGAAATGTGTTAATTGATAATGTTTATCGTTTTCCTCCGACTCAGGTGGAGCTAGGATGAATCTTGTCATGATCCTGAGAAATTCGAGGTCTGTTGGGGAGGCCTTTGGAATTGATTACATGGCGTTTCGGCTCTTTAGATCTAAACTGGTACTTTGGTTCTTTAGTTCCGAATTGGATTGGGTGTCGAGGTGTCTCTACGCCGAGGTGGTTTTTGGGCTGAGGTGACTGAATATCCGAGCTTCGAATGTTGCGAACTGTGATCCTTTGGCTGAATTGTCACTCCTCGAGCAGATCACGTCCACGTAACCCCTTCTTACTAGGTCGTGCCAAATCACCCTTCATTAAAAAACATAAAATTTCCTTTAAACAAAGAACTCACAAAGGGTTCTTTGTTTTAAAGCCAAAACAGCATGGCTGTCTTAGAACGGTGAATTTTTGTTCTGAGGTACCTTGAGGTTTTAAAATGAATAATGATTTCTTGTTCAAAGTACTTTATGTCAATGGATCATTCTTTTTCCAATGTATTGATGTAAATACCAAGGTTTTTAAAACCGAACCAGATAACAAACCGGTCAGGGGTTTGGTTTCCGAGTCAACGATCTGACTATTTGAATCGAACGAACAGCCTATTCTGACAAAAAAATAAAAATAAAATAAAAAACGGTCAAAACTGTTGAACGCTTCGAACGATTCAATCACCCGGGTCAGCAATTTATTGACCAAATCAACGTTTTTTTAGCAAAATTCCAGTTTTAAGAAAAAAACAGAACCGATCACCTGACCGGTTCCCGGTTTGACCATCCAGCCAGTCCGGTTTTGAAAACCATGGTAAATACCTTTGAATGTGACCATTGGTAGCTTGAGCTTTGGTTGCAGTTTTTTTATGAAAGAAGTTCCAGTGGGGTTTAAAACAAAGAACTCATTGGCGAGTTCTTGTTCACCGGTGAACATTAAAAGAAAAAAAATCTGGTGAAGATTTGTAAAAGAAAAAAAAAATTCATCGGCAAAGAATTACAATTGATGGAGAACCAATGAAAGAAATTCCAGTTATTTTGGCTCAGTTGCGTTAAACAAGAACTCAACGGTGGAGAATCACACATTCATCTGATCTAATCCAGCTAAGAATCTGATCGGAAGAGGGCAAAATAGTATTTTTATTTTTTTATGAATTCACAGTAATGAGAGTATATTTAAGTTTAATGGGTCAATCCACAGGGTATATTTAAATCTATTTTAAAACCTCAGGAATGTTTAGATCAATTTATGAAAACTCAGAATATGTTTAAGTCTTTATTTTACCCTTAATACTGTTACTAATTTCAGAGTTAAAACCCATTGACTGTCATGTGGTTGATTGACTGTGGCTTAAAGACTCTAGACTCCCACAGTCCAAGATGAGCCCACCCAACTCTAGTATACGTGGAGTTCATATCTGCTACCAACCAAACTCTCTTAACATGTCCCAACCAGCCACTATGATTGGGAATATCTCTACCGTGAGAAACATCATTACTAAATTTTTTAACACATTACCATTACACAAAACGTATATCTCTATTTCCCACTAAACAAACTTCTAAGTTTTCCTCTTTCCAAACGTTCAAGCAGTTGTTGGCCGCTGGGATATCCATCTTACAAAGCTTCTTGAGATATCATACAAGCAAATTCAATTCTCACAACTCCTGACTCGCCAAGTGAGCAAAACACCTTGACCGTCTTCTACGAAGCTACACAACCCGTCAGTAGAGATGGCAATTTTCTCCATCCCTGCAAAGTAGACCTGTTCATGGGCCGGGTGGCTCGACGGGCCGGCTTGGGCCTCGGACGGGCTTGAACAGGTGTATGAGCCCACGGGCTTAACCTCAGGCCAAAAATCCTGGCCCGCAATAAATTCGAGTCGGGCTCGGGATTTGCCAAAATAGCCCGGCTTGAGCCCAGCCCGGCCTGACCTATAATTAAACCTAAAAACCCTAGTCGAATATCCCTCTTTTTTCACCTCTTTCCCTTATTTTTCCAGCCAAACCCTTCTTCTCCACATCCTCTTTCCCTTCTTTATATTCTTTTTTTAATGTAAATAGATTTTGAATTTATATTCATTTTTTAGTGTAAATAAATTCTGATTTATATTGATTATTGAATAGGGAAAAATTCTAGTTATTTTTATTAGGTCGGGCTTCGGGCTCGGGCTCAAGTTGTAGGCCCGTTGGTCGGGCCGGGCTCGGGCTTGGGCCTAACATATTTCCATTAATGAAGAGTAAAAGCCCGACCCGAGCCCGACTCATGAACAGGTCTATTGCCAAGTACCTGGCCTCCCCAATTAGGCAGGGATGGGATGGAGATTGCCTTCGCGGGAATAGGGTGGTGTGTATATATATATATACTACTGCCAAGTACTTGGCCTCCCCAATTAGGCAGGGATGGGATGGAGATTGCCTTCGCGGGAATAGGGTGGTGTGTGTATATATATATCAAAAATATTTAAAATATTATTTGCATTTTAATTTTTCCTTTATTTTAAATAAATACATTTCTAAAAACAAAGTTTTAATTAAAAAATTCAGGGATTCAAGTCCCTGATGGGGAAGCCCTCTCTGTCAAGGACTAGGGATGTAGGCTAAAATTTTTTATAGGGATTAATTTAAAACACGAGGTCAGGATGGGGAGTGTGATCCCCGCTCCAAACCCTCCCATTGCCATTCCTTCCCTAGGGGTCATCCCCTAAACTTATAACACCCCCACACCCTAGTTCCATTAATTATGGTAATTATAAATGTAGTATCCAATACTTATGGAAATTATTAAAATTTCCAATTATTTATTTGAAAAGTTGGAAGTTTTATAATTTAAGTTTCAATAAATTAATAAAATCACTAATTATTGCTAAAAAATTAAAGTAAATATCAAAATGACTGAAAATATAAAAAATAAATTTATATTTATTGAAATTAATTTTCCACTAAAACATTACTCAAAATTCGTAATTATTGTTTTATAATATTGTTAAATATTAATAACTTGACCAAAATTTCTGAAAATATCAATAACTACTTATTTTTAAAAATTACTGATAAATTTATTAATATTTTAGTTAATTATTATTTTTTTAGTAATTATTGTTTTCAATAATTAATTTTCAAAAAATTCTGAAATTAAATTACCAAAATCATTAATTTTCAGCAAGTAATTAAAATTTTTAATTTACCAAAATTATGAAAAATTATAGTTTAGGTGTTGATATTTACTTAATAATATTCAATAATATTAGTAATTAGTGAAAATATAGAAAATATTTCATAAATTAATTTAACTACCTAAATTAATTTACCCATGTTTTTGGTTTTTAAATGGTTTATAATATAGATTAAGAGAATTTTAGATGAGAAATATTGTTTAGGAGAAATTTTAGTAGGGGTTGAGATGATTGGTAATATTAGTAATTAGTGAAAATATAGAAAATACTTCATAAATTAATTCAACTACCTAAATTAATTTACCCACGTTTTTGGTTTTTAAATGGTTTATAATATAGATTAAGAGGAATTTTAGATGAGAAATATTGTTTAGGGAGAGAGAGAGAGAGAGAGAGAGAGAGAGAGAGAGAGAGAGAGAGAGAGAGAGAGAGAGAGAGAGGAACTCTAATGAAGAAGAGAGGGCTGCCACATGATAGATTAATAGGTATTTTAGGAAGAATTTTAGGTAGAAGAGATAGTTTAGGGGAAATTTTAGGAGGGGATTGGCTAAGTGATTGAGAACATGAGAGAGAAATTTGGAGTGGGCACTCTAGCTTAGAAGAGAGGGCTGCCACGTGGCTACGTGGAAGGAATAGGAAGTGGTAAGGGAGAAAGGGAAGAGGTTTAAGGAAAAACAAAAGATAAGGAGGAATGGGAGAAGGAGAGGGTTGATGACGTGGGACCTAATCTCTTTATAATATAGTATAGATTATTGTTTATTTTGCACATATGGCAAGTTTATTAGCTAAATTTTTTCACATCAACAAAGGTATTTGTATACTTCATCTTCTGAGCTTCAAATAGATTTGCCACGTGGAAGACTCATAGGCCTTTGATGGGATTGTGACTAGCAAACTAGCTACTTAGTAATTGGGGGCCAGTGAGTAGGGGGGAAGGCAGGGAGATTTGGAATGTCTCTTCAGATTCTTCACAAAATTTTAGCTGTATCACTAAAGAGATCCATTTGGTTCACCATCAGAATTAGAACCAGAATCAGAATGACCAATTCCTCCACTTGTTTGGTTATTGAAATTGGAATGGATTATCATCTGAATTGAAATCAATTCGAATGGATTATCATTTTCCGGGGGGGGGGGGGGGGGGGGGGGATGGCCATTCCACCTAACCAAATGGTTGAAATTGAAATAGACCATCCATTCTAATTTCGATTTCAGATCCCTATTCCTGCAAACTAACCTTGCCCTAAAAAGATTTACTATAAATATGAGCTAACACATCAGAGGTGCCATTCTCAATACATGCATTTGAATGTCTCCATTGCTAAATGCTAGTCTACAAGGTCCCATTTGGTTTACAGGAATCTGGGAATTAGAATTGAAACGAGCTATTTTGATTCCAACTGTTTGATTGGGTGGAATTGGAATTACATCCTGGCGGAATGACATTCCCCCATTTGAGGGAATGATCATTTCCTCTCCCTCTTTGAAAATGAAATTTCATTCCTGTTGATCGATTTTAATTCTTATTTTCATAATTTTTATGTGAATAGACCATTCTGATTCCAATTATAAAGCAAATGTATTCTAAAATAGTAAAATGATAATTATGAGAACCAGGCATACCAATTAAAACATGTAAGTAAGTTTATGGCCGGTATATAAGCAGCCCACGGCCTAATCAATGAGTTATTAAAACATTCCATTCAGTCACTTCAGCTGTGATTTGTCAATTGTCATGTCATGAAACAAACCAATAATAATAATAATAATGAAAATAGAGTGAGACTACGTTATGGCATAGACCGAGATATATAATTAGTGATCCGTCCCATTATATTGAACCTGCAACTGATTCTGAACGATGATTAGAAAAAGGAAGGCTGAACCACTGATTGCGCTTGCATGCCTCCCGTTTATTAATTACGGCCAGTGCTAGCTTTTTATTAGCTGAATTGTGGGACTTAGCCCATGCATTTATGCATCAGCTAGGTAGTCATCAAGTTTGACATGGAGCGTTCTACAGCTTCTGTAATTTACTGCTGAAACCCCTCAAAAACATTGATCACCTTGTTGATACCATCTACTTGTTTGCTAATAAGTAGAAAAGAAGGAAGAAAAATTTTCATCTTCCAGGGAATTTCATGGGGTCAATTCTACCCGAAGTCTTTGCTTACAGCCAGCCAAAGACCTTTTCAACTGAATCAGTTGACATTTAGAATTTGAAATTTTGAATAACCAGTTGTTACATTTGATTTGAACTACCAATAAGTTGCTTTAAGAAAATATCCAACTGGATATTCTTAATACTTAACAAAAAGAAAGAAAATTAAACATTTTTAACCCATATCTATACTACTATTAAAAATATGAATGAACTTGCTGAATTTTGACTGAAATATCCCCATTTTTGAATTTAGTGATTCTCTAATTTTGAGAAAAACTTACAGCCAATCAACCGGTATCACAAAATAGGTTACCAATCAAGTGGTATTCATCAAAATTCATGACAGTACATTGATCGGTCAAAACTCTTCTAGCATCATGTGTCTTTCTGGTATCATAGATTTTCCCTTTGGACTTTTGGGCTTTTAAAACACAAACTCCTATTTTTGGCAGTATAAAAGCATTTCATTCCAACAAACTAGCAACAAACAGTTCAGAGATACAACCATAAAACCAGACAAAGAGAAAAACTAAAAACTGAAAAGCAACTAAAAGAAGCAAAAATTCTGAAGCATATTTAAATGCAATATAATACCGATATATAAAATGCTTATCTATAGAAATCGGGTGAATTAGATATATAATGCAGGAAAAAAAAATTACACATTCTTTTACACATGGAGGAATCCTGTGTCCAATCGAAAATATGTCGTCATGAATATGTGACATTGTATTGGAGCCTTTGCAGTTTTTAAAGAAGTGCCCATGCATAAAAGGGTTTATGATCATGATAGGATGCTCCATTGGGTTCTAGATGCTGAAACATAATTAAGGAGACAAGAAGGTTTAGTGTAGTCAAATAAGAACTTATCCTACAGCAAGAAAAATGAAACCCTACTAGTGATAGGGTGCTCCATTACGTTTCACAATTATTCCTCTCTCTCTCTTTCTCTTTGGACTACTGAAATCACCCAAGGTAGTTTCCCTTTTCCTTGTCTACAAATTTGGCATAACATATCTTTATTTTGGGAGGTCTATATATCAATTTATCTCAATTAGATTTAAAAGATAATACAAAACCTAAACTCAGAACATCCAGGTCTATTTGACAAAGAAGACGAGTCCATTTATTATTCTCAGCAAAGGCAGCTATTTTTTCATTCATTTCTTCGATCTACTCTTTCATACTTTGTTCAGAGAGTTGATCACTACTTCCTGATCCTATAAGCGGCTAGCTAGAGCAATGAAAAGAACCGCTCGGGTTCATCCAACAAGCCCGGAGCAACTGAATGAATGCAATGAATGTGGATGAATTATATATGCACGAGTGAGAGCATTCGATGTGCCCTGGCCTGTGAGTTAATAGACAAGTTCACGAATTAATGTAGTACTGAAGCAACCAGATAGTGAAACTAATTAAACACCACAGACCGGTCGGTCTGTGCCTTGGTATCGGCCTGACTGCTCATTTTAGTTTGTTCATTTGTTATTGAAAATCATAATACTGATCGAACAATTAGTTTACAGATTCTCTGAGCTAGCTGCAACTAGGGAAAATAAAACTCATGAATACGAGTTGCTGTTCATCAGATGGACGATGATGATCAGTTTCATGGGTATGAACTTGATTGCCGCCTGATTATATTGAGGGAGATGGGGTTGGTTCAGCTGGATGAACCAAAGCAGCCATTAGAGAAAGATATTTGGCAGCCCAGATATCATAAATAAACATATATGTGCTATTACCAGTCTTCAGATGGGGAGCCAAACCATCTCCATGGAGTTCTCATGTTGAATCTTTTAATGCAGGAGCATTCTATAATCCATTTTTGATCTGCATGTTGCACTGTTAGCGATGTTAATCTTTGACAGTCCCTTATATATATATATTGGGGTTTCCTCATTCAAATTGCATCCCTTGTCTATGCATGACAACTGTTTAGGGTTACAGATATAGGCTCATGATGAGTTAATTGGTTCCACTTCCATATATAACAAGCAATCTGAAATAAAGAAGCATCAACATAACGATGCATAATTTGGAGATGTTGATTAATTAATTACATCCCCTGATACATGTTGTTCAAAGTAAATATCATCACGAGTTTATTAAACAAAAGACATCTCATAATTCAAACGAGGACGCTGCAACCGGCGGTCTTTTATATATACAAGAAAACCAAGTACAGACTCTATTATGTCTTCAATCTTTTTCCATCTGTATGTTCTATATATTAAACACCAATATAGATCCTCAATCATCGACCTTAAATAAGAGAGAGAGAGAGAGAGAGAAAGAGCACCATACAAGTTCAAGCAATAATTAAGTAGTTTAGCAAATTCACATATTAATGGGAACTGAGACCCTTATTAGACTCTGTTAGGAACCCACAACTCGAATCTCTGTCAGAAAGAGTTGCGAGAGAGAGCAACGTTCACTTATCTCCAAACAAGTAGCCGAGAGATGAGTTTCCCCCAGGAACTGACTTAACCTTGGTGGACGGACGGTCCTGAAAAGTATAGAGTTGAGAAATGCTGAGAAACGATACAACTAATCTATAGCAATTAAACAGAGAAATATAACCTATCGAATACTCACAGTTATGAAGGTTCCCGTGTTCGAGCCCCGGTCTCTCTGGTCGGGGCCATCGCGTTTCTGCACTGGAGAAAGAAGATAGGGTGCATTATCTGTGCTGTTATCATCTCCCCATGGTGGCCTGGTAACGACTGGGGCGACGGGGGCTGTCGCCGGCTGCTGCTCAGACCCAAACAGGTAGCCCAGCGAACTCTGGCCTCCGCCATAGCTCCCACCTTTACTCATGGTTATTGTCCTTCGAAAATTTTCTTTGTTGCATTAAATTAGCTCTAGCAATGTCTATATTTATAATGTTTAAAGGGAGAGAATCCTCCTGAACAGAAAAAGACATCTTTGTACTTGATTATCTCTATGATTTTTCTTTCTTTCTTCTTCTTCTTCTCTACTTCTTTTAAAATTATGTTGGGATTTCTAGACGAGTAGTTGTATGACCGTAGATTTGAGTGCTTATCAAGTTAAGAGTAGGTACACCATCCACAGGCATATGTGTAACCGCAGACTTGGTTTAGCAGTCATGGGCAAGCTTGAACTGGCGTTTTAATTCCCTCAAATGCCAACTATTTATTGCCTGTGTTTGGTTTGAAGGAAAAAGTAGGGAAAGGTAAGAAACCTTTACATTTACAAACCTTTTTTTCCCCTACCTTTTCCTTCAAACCAAACATAGCCTTAAAAGACTATTTAGACAATGTATTAGAGTTTCTTATGTATGAACATGTAATAGCTAGCGCACTGCCATGAATTTTACTGCAGGTACCATGCAACCATAGAAAATCTATTAAATCTGGGATCTGGGGTTTAAACCATTAACATTTATTAGATCAATAAACTTAATGGAATATTTTCTGTTGGATTCTAAAAATTATCTTCACCCAATTCGTTGAAAAGAAAGTTAAGATGAAAATTGGAAACTATTAGGTTTTACTTAGGTTAGATGTGAGGTAATACTTTCAGATCCTTCTAGAAGACTAGTTATAGCCCCTAGAAATTGGTGCAATGCACCTGACAGTGGCTCAATTCGTACTGTTGCTTGCTCATTACTGTGGAAATTTGTGATGGTTCAATCCCTATCATTAGGGGTTACGGTTTATGATGCAATCAATCACATTAAAGATGTCACATATTGATGTGCCACTTTATGACACTCGAGCCCACCCGATCCTGAGGAGATTTCTCCAATGGTATAAACTATATCATGTTTCCCCATGTCGTATGACTGCAAAAAAAAAAAAAAAACATATTAACATTATTGTTTGTTAGAAAAGAGGGTTAATTATGATGCGAGGAAGACATGATTCGGAAAAAATTTATAGACAATCAATCAGCATCATAAAAGTAATAACCGATGAAGTGGGTTTTCATAAAAATTCACAGGGGGATTTGAAAATCCTTTTCCCCGTATCATGTCTTTCCAGGATCATAGATTTTCCCTAAAAGGAATCTTTTAACTCAACTTTAAATTATTACATAGTGCCAGATTCCCATAAAAAATGAAAGAAAAATGCAAAGACAAAAAGAACAGACAAGATAAACCTACACGGCTTGGTGTGTTTTTTTGCCTACATGGGATCCGTGTGAAATTCATTATTCTTAATTATTCAATAGCATACAACCATAACAAATAGACTAGATTTTATATGAGTACTCCAAATACAGTGCATTTCAAAAAAATTTTATATCACACTACATCAAAAATTCAATTTGCTTTTCATGGGTTAATTGAAATGGGTTTATCAACATTTTCCTAATTTAAATACAAGTAAGAATATCTATACCATTATAAAATGAAAATTTGCCTTAATTTTGGTGCAATTCATAAAACTAAAATTTAATTATACAGTGTTAACTTATATCATTATTATTTACTTGTATTGCACTATTGTATGGTAAAGCAAAAATTGAATAACAAAAAAAAAAAAAGGTGAGACAAAAATTAAAGATTAGGGATGTCAATGTCAATGGTTGAACTTAGGGATGTCAACCATGCCTAAACATGCAAATTATTTCATGGTTCAGCTTTGGCATGGGTTAACCTTAACCTCGACCCAAAATTTGATTGAGGCTGACCCAACACCCAATAAGGTGGAGTCACTGAGGGTTTACAAATTATTTTCAATACCCCTGTACTAACGATGTATGGGTGGATTTGGCCTTCAAATTGCAAAAATCTCCATTTTGATCCTATTACAAGGAATCTGTTATTCATTTAGATGTGCAAGGCGAGATATAAACTTATTAAGTTGCTATTCAGTCGTTTACATATTCCATGCATCAGAGTAAAAAGAATGTATATATAATTATATATAATAATTGAGTATATATATATACATAGGTTGATAATTTGACATAAAAATTTTGCAATTTTGTTTGATGATATGCTTTAAAAATGTTACTAGAATCATACGATTAACCATTGAATTTGAAAGACAAATTTGTTTAAGTGTCGATGTCAGGAGGGTCTAATCGCCATTAACAATGACAATCAAGTTTAACCATATATTAGACTAGCTAGTGATCTGGTGCACCAAATCACTGGGTACTAGTTCATTTCTTTGAACCATTTCGTCCAATAACTAGTTTAGCTTACCAGGACAGCACTGAAAAGGTGCAGATGATGGGTGCCTTGTGAGGAGGGATCAGGATGCATATGTAGCTGATTGAACTTATTGCAATCTATTCCAACAACCTTCTTAGTATATATTGAAAAGTGGAGAGATCTAGAGTGAACATACATTAATCCCAAAAAGGCATAGAATGATTAATGATCATATTGGATCGATGGACACACCAGGAATACTTCAGTTCATCAGTTGTGCTATTAAATCAATTAGAACAAGTCACCAATCAACGTAGGCATATATGAATTAATTAGTTCTAACCACACAATTATGGGCCAAGGAAAAGCAAAGCTATTATTGAAATCAAGATAGTAGGGAAAATCTTCACAAGAAAAGCAGCAGCACCATAAGTAGGTTTAAGCAAAGATGTTGGGGACATGGTAGGCTGCTTAATTGACACCAGCTCAGCAATTGGACCCATTAAACTGGGGTCCTTTCAGTAAGGTACAGGAACTATGCTACTCTTGTTCAGAAAGCAGATCGAATTGGGTGGAAAGGCAGCTTGTAGACCAAAAGAATCCCACTTCAGTAGTGGTTGCTTTAACTGGTATCTGTAGACTTTTTCTTAAATGAATCCCACTCACTACCTATTGGCCTGGGCCTCGAGATGTATAGCTTAGGTAGTTTGTAGCATTCCAAGGTTTCACAGAGTTTCTGAATGGAATTCAATTGATGATAACAACGCTAATATAGTTCCAAGGTTTCACAGTAACTCTAATAATGGTGCTTATTGTTTAATATATCCTGATAAATTTACAATGACTTAGTATCAGTGTCTAACTACAGTTACTGGAAACGATGGGAATCCTGGAGACCAGTAGTCTCTGCATGGTCTTACTGCAGTCTACATGCTAAAGCTGATGGAATGATTGATATTGCTGATGAAACAGCTAAGTTCACAGCACAGCTTTGGTAAGGTTCATTGAAAACCCCTCTACACTGCAGAGCAGAAGAAGAAAGGGTTTGAACCTTTAGATTGCCTCATGCATGCATCGATCACTGGATATGGATGCATGATAGCTCTCTGAGTATTGTTTCAACATTTAAACTAAAGTAGTATCAACCATGAAAGACAGAAGCTGTGAAAAATAAACTGTTTACATTCATTAACAGACCAGAAGTGTAACGCAGTAGCAACAGAAGAGAAGAGATGGATACCCAGAACCCAGGTAGATTATGATATCGATATTGCTGGCTATGGCGGGTTATTACAAAGAAAGAATAAAAAAAAAAAGAAGGAAAAGTACTGATCTCCTACTAGAGGTTGGCGTTACCATCAATATTCCATGGCCCTGTTTATTAGTCATATATCTGGCTTTGGGTTGTCTTGTCCGTCCAGAGCCTTAACCTACCAAAACACGAATATCCTCATATGATCTTCACTGGTGTGCTGGTGGTTGAACCCGTGTCCAGCTTTATTTGTCAATGTCTTTTGCTGATTTGTGGGCTTTGTCAATGGTTTTCGGTGGTTGAACCCGTCTCCGGCGGGGCCCTTCATTTTGTACGGTTGTCTAGTTAGTAAGTCATTTCCATCCACCCATGTGAAATGTGATGAGATGGAAGACATTCTATGCATAAGAATTTTGTCGGATCCCACAATGTCCTGTATCTCTCCTGTGTGGCTGAGCTTCTTGCACGTTATTAGAGTTCGGTTTCCGGCATTTGGGTGGAGATGAGGTTTACTTTGTAAATCGATATAAAACGTCACTTATATTGAGGTTTTACATTGATTTTATCGACGTAATGCTCACTTTTTAATGGTATAGAAAATTTCAAACGATTCGGTGTGAAATTCTATCTGAGATTTACACAGCAAATAAACACAACCTCAAGGTCTTCGTCCTGGGATCAAGTTCATGGGCATACCAGCAGTAGGTAGCTCACTACTTCAATGCTAGAGTAAAGAAACGAAACTTCCGAATCAGTGACCTTGTCCTTCTTAAGATTATGGTGCCCGAACCCGGCGTGGGCAAACTTGGACCAAATTGGGAAGGGCCCTATAAAGTAAAGAGAGCGCTCGGGGGGCATACGAACTCAAAACCTTGGAAGGCAAACAAGTACCTCGAGCGTGGAACATCGTGAACTTAAGGCGATACTACCTATAAACCGCCAAGCGAAGTGGACGAAATCAGGTCCTATGGGCCACGATGCAGAGCCAAGAGAAACCTCGGCGTAAACAAGCAAAGAAAAGTCGGGCATATTATCAACTCGGCAAAAAATCAATTCGCGGCAAAACAGGTCGCGGAAGTATAGTAGCTCGGACAAGAAAGTGGCATATTCAGTTCAACAAAGAATCAGTTCGGGGAAAAGGAACACTTGGGCAAAAAGATTCTATTCTGTTGCAAGAAACAGGAGTACATTGACCATCAGAAGGGACTTAACAAAAAAAGAAAAAAGAGATTATCTTTACATGCTCGAAGCTACTTCTTCGCCATCAGAAGGCACTTCAACAACACCCGAAGGCCCTGCCTCTCCTTCAGAGTCTGGCTCGCCATCGGCAGCATTGGCCATCTCCTGAGTTATACGCGAAGTGGATATGGCACTAACATCGAGGTCAGGGTACGTGTTCTGGATCATCCACCTACTCAGATTGAACCCCCTTCTGTAAGAATCCACCATCAGATCGTCAAAACGCGGAGAGGCAATGTAGTCTTCAACGGCCTTCTTCTTGGCGTCTTCAATGCCTTGAGAAAAAATCTATGTTTTCTTCCCGTTGTCCTCCTGAAGATATTCGACTTGATGCTACAAATCCAACTTCAAGTCCGCCATGTGCTTGACAACTACCCCCATGGCCTCAGCATCACGCTGAGACCTTGCCTGCTTGGCCATTGGGACGCGAGCAGCCTCTTCGGCAACATAAGCGGCCGCCTCAGCAGCTCGGGTATTCGCCTCTGTAGCACAGAAAGCTTTTTCAGCAGCATGGGCGGCAGCCTCAGCAGCTCGTGCCTGTCGCGAGCTCCTCTCCACTTGGGCTACTAAGGCATGAATCGAAGAATTCACCTACCAAAAGAAACAAGTGAGCAATAATAGCAAAAGCGACAGAAAATGAAAAAGGCAGACGGAATCTGACTTACCACCATAGCATGTGTTACAGCGTGGCAGGTGACCTGATTCAAAGGAAGATCGGTCCACGCCGCGATCTCCTCAGGGAAAGTAGCCTCCCTACTCTTCTGAAGAGCGTAGTTCGGCGTCAACATGCTCCTGAACTCCCCTTGAGCTCCCAAACCCGAGGGCCCAGCCCGCGTATGAGCGGACCCAGAGTGAGTAGGAGCACTTGAGTATGCATGAGCGCCCGTATGAGTGATCTCAGCGTAAGGCACCCCGTCAGTTTCATGCATCGGTGGAGTCACCTCGAGCTCCCTGGGCAGATCCTCCAGCGTGTGGTCTGGAACTTGGGGCTCCTCATCCAGGGGCAGCTCGGTACGAGTTCGCTTGGCGACCCGCTTCCTCCTCTTCATACCTTGGAACAGATGCCCCCCACGAATTCTCTCCGCGTCTATCACACCTGCAGAAACGAGTTCGACATCAAAAAAAAATGAAGGAACAAAGCAAGCAAGAAACCGCATAGCTAGAAACCTACCCGAACTCAGGCCGGCCGCAATAAACTTGGCCTCTGTTAAGTAGTGATGGCACTTTAAACCTTGTCGTGCCCATTGCCGGAGGCCCTTCACCGTCTCTTTATCGAGAGTAACACCTGAATCAGGAGCAGCCTCACCCCACCCGGTTTGAAAGGGCCATCCTTGTGCACTTCGCACACCGAAGTAGTCCCGCTTCCACGTCGGGACCTTATTAGGAAGATCGTGCAGAAGCTTAAAGCCCTGGCGAGGAGAAAGGTAATACGCCCGTCTTTCCCCAGGAAGAGAACCCGCCTGTCTCTTGAGCATCAAGATTAAGGAGAATATCTCTAAGTCTAAGGGGAAATTCTGCTCGCAAAAAAGGGAAACTGTCCCCACCAGGTTTCGAATAGAGTTCGGATGAAGTTGGCCAATGGTGACGCCGAAGTGGTTTATGATTTCGACGAGAAGGGGGTGGAAAGGAAGTCGCAACCCCGCAGCGAGCTGCTCTCGAAAAATCACGATCTCATCAGGACTGTGTTCCCAAGGAAAGCTACTCGAAGGAATAAAATATGTATACCCCCTAGGAAGATTGTAAGACATAAGTATAGATTGAAGCCCCTCAGGCATCATGGTCGAGGGACCAAACCTGTCTAGCATCCGACCTCGGCGAGAGGTAGATGCCAAACTACCCAAAGCGGCTCGGCCTACTGGTTCATAGTCCTCAAGTTCCACCTCAGGATCGCTGAGGCAGTCGAGGGATACGACTCGGTTTGTAGAACCTACGTCAGTCCTACTTGAAGAGTCGTCTGAGCTATCAAAGCTAGACATTGAGGAAAAGAGGTGGATTCAGGAAGGTACTCACCGGAAGAAAGTTTTGAAGGCTCCAGAGACGGGAACAAGCCAAAAAAAAAAAAACCTTGAAGGCTATGTAACTAGCCTAGACGCGAGCTGAAAAAAACTTGGACGCGAGCTGAAAAGTTGGACGCGAGCTCAGTAGACAAACCGCAGAAGTGACAAATCGACTGGGGTCCCCCACTATTTATAGCTACAGTAACCAAGAACCGACCGTGCAGATCAAAGACAATCCGATGGCCCATGTTTGTGCTGATCGCACGTCCCATAAGGTTGAGACGTGATTGGCGCACATCTTTCCGAAAAGAGCGAAACGCACGCCTTTTTGAAACCGACGTCGCGCCGACACGCGCCTTTCTGAAACTGACTGCGCCGCACGTCTCCCTGACAGCCGCCCACGCACGTACAACAGTGGCACGCTTTTTTCAAGTTTGAATGACCCGCTCTCACGTCTCAGCGGCATGAATTTTTAAAATTTAAAACGCGCGTTGTCACAACCATCAGCATTTATGAGTAGGCACGTTTCCAGCCTTCTCGGAAACTGAAGAACCCTGGCAGAAGCAACTCACACAGTCAAGATTCGAAGGACGGGACAATTCCACCTACTACCTCGCGAAACTCCCCGCACCAGGGTAAGACCCTTGGCGTGAGGAGTGGGGGGCAATTGATGAAGGAAGATTTGGCCCGACCTCACAATTATGCGACACGTGGCAGAAACAACAGCTCGGCAAAAAGGCCAAGCCTAAGGCGTGAACAACGGGACACCAGCGGACCAAACTCCCTACGGGGGGCCCGAACTCACCCTTGGCCCAAAACCAGAGTAATCCGAACTGGCCTACCTTCAGTTCGGGATATACCTCGCCGAACTGGCCAACCTTGTAACAGCTCGGGATATACCTCGCCGAACTGGCCAACCTTGTAACAGCTCGGGGTATACCTCGCCGAACTAGCTTGCCTTGTAACAGTTCGGGATACACCTCGCCAAACTGACCTGCCCCATAGATACCTCCAAACTCAAGACTTTGCCTCGCTCACCACTCCGCATCACCTTCTGGGCACCAAAACCAAACAAGTCATACCATGCCTGACACTGAGGAAGTCCGTGCCCGAGGGCGCCGCACCTAACTAACTTGGGATCTGACGCTTGGCGGCCGCACTCTAAACGGCCACTTGCCACCGCCACTGACACCGCCATCTCCAGTTTGAGAGACGGTTAGGTAGTGACGGTTCTGTCCCAGTAGAAAGGACGACGACCGAATTGACAAGTGCAAGGGTAACTATACCCGACCTGACAAGGGCCTCAGAGCGAGTGCGTGAAGTGATTATAAGAGCCCCCTGCCCCCAACAAACAAGGTATGCAAACTTTGCGCTATCTGGTTTTATCTTGCTTTTGAAGGATTCTAACTTAAGATTCGGAGCCGTTACACCGGGTTCCCCCCCGGAGCTTCCTCATCTCCTCCGTTTCAGGTTCCCTATTATTGAGTTCAGAAGCAAGATCGTTGACAGCTAAGACCGGCTGGATCGCGCTTCATCAGGCCCATTTTGGCACCTTGATTTATTTGTGGAAGCAAACAACATCCTTTGGCCCAAACTTCACTCACTGGTTGAAATTTGGCCTCTGTTGGAGGAAGGCCGAAAGCGTCCCTCCATTTTTGCGCCCTAGAAGCTCAATGCCGTTTGGAGGGGTCTCATTACTTGTCCTCCCCTGACGCTCAGAAGCTCAATCCCCTGATGGTTTTCTTGGTCTTTGTTGTTATTGTTGTTTCTTCAAATATTTCTAATTTTCTTGTTTTAAAAAATGTTACATTAGCAAAATAAAAAAACAAAAACGTGTTCTTGGATGTTTGGTTTCTCAAAACAAGGTGGGAATCTTTCTATTTAAGCCAGAAGAAAACTTTATTTCTTAAACTAACAAAAACATGCTTTTACTTCCATAAGAAGACTGGCATGGGATGGGTGGCATACACCAAAATCTCCTGTGTATCCAATTACATAGTTCATAGCATTCACAAATTTAATGAATCTGGTCGTCTAAAGTATAAATTAAAATAAATAATAAAGATAAGAAAAGTGAGTTAACAATTCCGCCTATCTAATCGAAATATCTTTCTGAATATTTTATGCTTTTTGATATAGGATATCAACCCACCAGACAAAAAATCATCTTCGAGAAAATTTGCATTTTAGACAGATCCCCAATTTGGGCTGTGGCCTATCCTGGGTTTTTGTCAAGTGGGCCAAATACCAGGCTCACCTTTAAGATTGATGGGCTCGATCTGATCTCGGCCCAGTCAGCTATATAACATGGAAAGAGGTTTCCTCGTATGCCAAACGGCACTATCTATTAGAAACTTATCCTGCCATGAACGGTTAAATTTGGGCCAGGGAGTCTGAACTAGCCACGTGTTATCTCTCCTACTTTTATAATTGCAATTACCTCCCTTGAACTTTTTAATACATTTATAAGTATATTCTCTCAGGTGGAATCTTCTAAAAAAATAGGCATAAAATGTCTAAGGGAAAATAAAAAACAATACAAACCTTATGAACCACAGAAACAAAGAGAATTTAAAGTTGCAGCTTTACTTTTGAGTAATTGATATGAAGTAAAAATTTAGAAAAATAAATCAATTTCAGAAATGAGAATAGAAGGATTTGGGATAGTGATTCGTATGAAGAGAAAATTGAAAAATAAACATTCTTGTTCAAAGTAATTATATGGGTATTTTGGACATTTTCATGTCTTTTAGAAAATTCTATCATAAGGGGTCTCTACTTGCAACTATGTCAGAAAGTTCAGGGAAGGCGATTGCAATTATCAAACTTTTTGGGAGGTTTCAACAATTTACCATTTTTTTAGGCTGCATTTGGTTTGAAAGAAAAGGTAAGAAAAGGAATGAAAAATCCATGATTCCAGAAAGACATGATACCGGAAATGTTTTCACCAATCAAAACCCCTATGGATTTTGATAAATACCACCTGATTGGTTACCAATTTTGTTATACAGTTGATTGGATACAAGTTTTTCCGATATCATATCATGGTTGAACCTTTTTTTTTTTAATTCTAAGAACTTATTTAAAAACAAGGCAAAAGTCTTAATATTTGAAATTTATCCATGACCAAGACCTCAGAATGAAGACAATAATTGATTCCAAAAGAAATTGCAACGTACATACTCCCCCCATATGGAATTTCAAATTGATGCAGCTAGGGGTGTCGATTGGACTGGATTTGATCCAATCCGATCCGGTCCAATGTGAGCCCATTACAAATAGACCAGGTCCAATCCAATCTAATGAGTAATTTGGACCATTTTGTTCAAATTCATTTTAATTTAGATTGGTTTCAAACCAAACCCAGTCCATTGACACCTATATCCTTATCTTATATCAATGGAGTGGATATTGACTTAATCCAATCAAATCCAATATAAATTTATTACAGGCAGACCAGGTCCAGTCCAATCTAATAAATATTTTGGACTGGATTGGTCTAATCCACTTTGTCTTTTTGGTCCGTCCAAATTGATTTTGGAGGTCCATTGGCACCCTTAGATGAAACAAACTGGCTGAGAAATCTTTTCTTTGCATTCACCAAACAAACTAGCCGAGTAACAATGCATCCCCATAATACATACATGAAGCTAAACATTATTGGATTTTCAATTTCATTAGAAATTAAATCCAATAGGTTTGACTGGTCAATTACATGAAAAAATACACCTGCACGCATGTCTTGAAAAATATATTTTTCTCTTACTAAAACCAATTTTTAACTTGTCCTACATTGGAAAATTATAAGAATTATTTTGGGTTTTTTAATAGGAGCTGATTTACACTCCTTAAATATAAAGAGGAGAGTATGAATGCTTACTACCGTGCAACCCGTGCACATGCGTGTGTGCGGTGCAATGAGGTGCACTTTGCTCCCAACAAACATAATTTTCTATAAAAATATTTAAACACATATTTACATAAAAGTCTTATATCTAATATAAGATTCAAAATAATATCATACTATAGTTTCACTTTTTGGATTAGTCATAACGCCAAATAGGTAAATATTAAGATTTAGGAAGAATAGCCATTTTCGGTTATTAATACTTTATTTAGTTCAAGTATTCAAACTTAAATGTAATTCTAACCAGGGGTGGTCACGATTCGGTTAACCAAACCGGTACTACCAGTTTTTAGAAAACCAAAAACCAAAATCGAACCGAAACCTATCGATTAATCGGTTGATTGATTCGGTTCGTCGATTTTTTGGTTTTTTAATTTTTATAATATATATTATAAAAATATAATAAAAATTATAAATATATATAATATTATATTTTGTATAATAAATAATATATCATATATTATAAATATACATATTTATATATAATACATATTTATTAATTTATAATTTATATAATATACATAAATATATAAAATATATAAAAATATATGTATATTGATTGATTCAGTTAACCACCGGTTTTCTATATTGGTTAACTGAAACCAAATCGACCGGTTCAATTAACCGATTTTTTGGTTCAGTTTAAGTCAATTTGGTTTTTTTGGTTTTTATTTTATGTTATTTTATTTTTTTGCTCACTTCTAATTCTAACCATGAGTCTTTTGAATGGTGCAACATGCAATTCTAACCATAAATAAAATTAGATTTTTTTTGCATGATGGTCTAAGTATCGGCATTGTCATTATAAAAGTAAAGATTTGTACGTTTTGTGGGCTTGGCTGATCTATTCTGGACAAACTCAAGCTATTTAGGTTGGGCTTGGGCCAGGCTCCCTTTCATCATGTTTAGGCAAAACCCAATCCAATCACATTGTTATTATTATTTATTAATGACAAAATGTAGCTAAAAGCCTAAAACTAAAATCGGTGTATACTATATATACAGTATATACATTATATACAATTTCAAGGATGCATTTTAGCGGGCATTTTTTTTGAAGAATTGTTCCGGGGCATTTTTCATTCATCAGATCGAGACGTTCTCTTCATGCTGGGCTCTTGAGGAAAATTTTTTGACCAATAAACTGGAATCATAAACATAATAGCCAATCAAATGTTATTTATCAAAATTTATGAATGAATTTTGATTGGTCAAAACTCTTTCAATACTATATCTTTTCTGCATCATAGATTTTTCCTTATTTCGAGGAAAAAAAAGAAAAATGAACAAGTCATCTTCAAGATATATACTTGAAAAGTCCAAAAGCACAGAGCCACTCACCGGTTTGTTAAACTAGAAAGGACTAATTGACATGAGACGAGAAGAGTTTGGTGGGAGTCGTGGAAAAGAAAAGGGATTTGAATGAGTTGGCAACTTTAGATGTGGCTAATCAGTTGCCAAGTGGAAAAAGCTGTGACAGTCTTGTTCATTCTCTCAGAACCAGGCCACCGACTGTGTGGCACCTATCAACTCAAGAGCCAAGTGGTTGCTTCATGATAAAATTAAGGTGGGGACACCCAACGTTTTTGAGACTTGAATTGCATAGCTGGTGTGTGGTATATATGGTATCATTTGAGAAGAAACCCGATGATCCCAAGAATGAAGAATCTAAGCCCACAATACACCTGCGGACGTGGACATGGTCCTGACTCCTGAAGGTCGTTCAATGCAAGTCACTTGTTGTTTGGACGGACCATCGCAGGTTGAGCGCTAGTGAGTTGCATCGACGATGAGTAGTCCAAAAGGGAAACAGGGCCTTCATGGATCGGTCACCATTAATTTGACCCAGATGGCTCCAAGGTTCTGTGGGCCACCACAATCACAAGCAGACTGTAGAAGGAGGGGTGTGTGTGGAGTGTGTTACAACTTACAACTTAGAAGAGGAAAATCAATGGGTAATACCGTAAAATGGAATGGCTTGCGGAAAGCTCCTACCAAAGCAACGATCCAAATAAGTTTAAAATCGGACGGTGTAGATGAATCATGAATGGGGTAATATCGTCCACTGAAGTAGTTGATTGAATGGCTGTGCCTGTGCCCGTGCCTGTGGATACCGGCTGCCGTCGGTGTGGGGATGTAAGCTTTGAAGTCTCCACGATTGAGTTGCTTATTAGGTTTAGGGTTTGCAACATAGAATGATATCGATCGGTACATTCCATTTTTTTAGGGACCATTACAAACCGTTATTTCTTGTCTTTTCACGTCATCAGGTGGGATGCATCATACTCATACATGTCAGGTCATGTGCCCCAATCACTCCCCTTCCAGACGTGATGGGCTCACTTGAGTGCGCGCCCCACAGCCCATCCCTCTCATGAATTGGGAACATCTCCCCCATCGGGAGGGATGGGCTGTTGGGTACCTGTGGGACACATAACATACTTTGTGGAGCCTGTTCAAAAATTGCAAATTCACATAGGCACCTCACAGTACATCCCAACGGTGTATTAGGCATCTCCAATGATGCACATTTGATACATGCCCTGTGGGGCATTGATGTGATCTTTTAATTTTTTTTTTATAGATATTTAAAGTTCAAAGTTTCCATACAATCCGATACGCCAAATTTGACGCTATATATAAATTTTTTTGTTTTTTATTTTCAAAATATGTTCAGGGGGTCGATTAAAGGCATGGTTACCCTGAAACAGGTCATACCCCAGAAGCCGTTACATTTCGCATATCGTTGATTCATTGATACAATACGTATTGGTCAATACAGATCGATACGTAATAAAATTTTGAACCTTGGATAGATGGGTTTTTCATTAATGTTCAAAATATCGTTATATATCAGTCCATATCAGCTGATACATATCGTATATGGGCCTTCCTAATATGCCCTTACAGGGGTGTATCGAATCATGCCATGATTCAAAAAGGTAGTCAGGACTTAAACTGACCCCTTTGAACCAATTTTGAAAAAAAAAATAAATAAAACATAAAAAAAGCATCGATACAAGCGGATACGCCCTATTGGCATATTGACTTGTCGATATTTAGGACATTGCTCCCCACAAGGTGCACCCTACATCACATCCTCTCCGTGCATTAGGAATATCTTCCTGTGACAAGTATAAGAAATATTCCCAATACACAAAGGAAATGTGCTATGAACTGCCTATGGGGTATAACCCAACTCTACCCCTTGAAAACCCCCCTCCCCCGAGATATTGGTGGCAATAGTGGGATTTGAATTTGATCCCATGTCTTTCGTCCAAGTCGGATATCCTACTAATGATGCGTGATCTGGTAGCTCCTTGTTGGAAGGTGATTCAGATGCCGAGCTGACTAGTTTGTTGGGTCAACTTGCAAAGAGACAATATTAGAGTGCCTAGGCTGCTTTACTCGGGGTGGGCACTCTGACGCTTAAGTCAACGAATTATAGATTTTAGAGAGAGCTAAAGAACAAAAGAGCTAGAGAGCTACAAAAGCTAAATTGTGCATACCTCTTGAAGTTGGAAATGAGACCTTTATATAGGTATTGTTTGGCATGAGCTTCACACATCACATCCGAGATCTCCATGAAGACATAGTTGACCGGTCCGAAGTCCTTGGAGGTAGTTTCGCATGCATACTAGGCTTTGGTGCCTTCCTCCAGAACATTCGGTATGGGAGTTGACTTTTGGAGGACCTAGGAATGGTGGGATGCCTGTAAAGTCGGCGAGCACGTCTCGTAGGTCACCACCTGGACCTCAATCAGATAGAAAAGTCCTCGAGGGAGGTCATTCTTCATGTCAAGGTCCCTTGGACCGGTACTGATAAGTACCATAGGTCGAAAGTCCTCGAATGAGGTCGCTCCTCATGTCGAGGTCCCTTAGACCGATAACGACGAGGTACTACAGGTCGGCCCTAGATGAGGTGCTACTAGCTGCCTTGCTAAGGTGCCCGAGCTGCGTATGAGGTATTCTGGACTAATTTAGGGGTGCATTTCCTTGACTCGACGAGATGTGCGTCTATCTGTGTGGCACTGAGGTGTCAAGCAACAAAGATAGATGCCACATGTCACCAGATTAGTAGAGGCCAAATCACCCCTCATCACCTACCATCTAAGAGCTGAGCCAAGAGCCACCATCGATTGATAAAATGGGATGTCGTGAATTGGGATCTATTCCTCACAAAGTGCGCCTCACACCAATCCCACACCCATATCCCACCCTTTATTGGAAATATCTCCTCATGAATAATAAATACAAATACGGGAGATGTTTATGATGTGCGAAGAAGATGCACTGTAAGGTTGGTGTGAAATGCGCTATGTGAGAAGTAGATCCGAACTCGTTGTTATTGCTGATTTGGACTTGATTGGTAGTAGCGGCACCCACAGCATGGAGGTGGAGGACGCCAGGTAGGTACAGGGCTAATGCAAGCGGGTGGAAACATGTGGCAAGTGAGTGGCCGTGGTTGCCCATTGAGATACGTTCGCTCTCTCCCTACCTTGTCTCCTCACTTTTCTCATGAGTCAAGACGACCGTCCCTCTCCACCTCTCGTTATTGCCTTGCATATGACATGTCTTTTGCTAACTATTGACAGCACCCCTCCCCACCTTCTTGTCTCTCACCCTCTCCTTTTCACAAAAATTACCAAACTGCCACTCTGACTAAATCATCGGAGCTGCTTTTGCAATTTGCATATTTACATGTGCACCCAAAACCGAGTAATTTGAGAACGAGTAGAAAGATATAGATGGTCGGTGGTGGGTCTGCAGTCATCTGTAGTGGGTTTGGGCGGCATTTGGATGAGGATGGAATGTACATATACTTGTAGAAAAGAAAAAGAAAAAGAATTGACTCACATTATGGGAATGGGATGGGATCTCATCTCTCCCTTTAATGGCTTGTAGGTGTAAGAAAACGAGGATTAACCCTTTTGTATTTGTCTGGACTCTAGAGAAACATAAAGCTGCTTTAGTTGCGGATAGGAGTGTCAATGGGCCGGTTTTTGGGTTGTACTCTTCAAATTGATTTTAAATTGAAGGGATTGGACGAATTAATAACATATATTAAATTAGATGAGTTAAGGCTTAATGATCCAAAGTATTTATTGGATTGAATTAGACATGGTTAATCTGTAATGAATTTATATTGAATGGGTTGGATTGTGCCAATATCTAATCCATTGATAGAAAATGAGAATACAGGTGTCAATAAATCAAGTTATATTTGAAATAGAACCAATCTAAATTAAAACAAATTTGATTAAATTGAACAGTTTAAACAATGGATTAGACCAAGTCTATTTATAATGGGTTCACATTGGACTGGATTGGATTAGACCAAATCCAGTCCAATTGACACCCACACCCCATACTTGCAGAAAAGAAAATTAATGTTGATGGCTGTGTAAGGGCTGTTTAACAGATAATAATATCTTTACGCTACACTTTACACAAGCTATCAAATAACTAATCCGGACTTCCTTGTTAGCAAAAGGTTATTGACACAAGTAACAACAATAGAATTCTAATGTTTGGTACAAATTCATTAAAAGAAAACTGATGGAGTGCAATCCGACCAGTCTTAGCTGTCAACGATTTTGCCTTTGACTGGAGCAACGGGGAGCCTGAAACAGAGAAGATGAGGGAACTTCGGGGGGAACCCGGTGAGATAATTCCAAAGCTCAAGTTAGTATTCTCTCAAAGGCAAAGTAAAGACCAGATGGCGCAAAGTTCACATACTTTGTTGTTGGGGGTAGGGGGCCTTTTATAACCACTTCGCGCGCTCACTTCGAGGCCTCTGTCAGGTCGGGTATGATTACTTTTGTTTCTACCAGTTCGGGTGTCATCCTTTCTACTGGGACAGAACCGCCACTGCTCCTTGTCGGAGCCGTCTCTGTAACTGGAGATGGCGGTGGCAGGTGGCCGTTTGAAGTGCCGTCGTCAAGCGTTAAATCCCAAGTCAGTTAAGTGCGCCGCCCCTGGGTATGAACTTCCTCGGTGTCAGGCATGGTACGGTTTGTTCAGTTTGGCATCCTAGAGGCGAAGTGCTGGAGTGGTGAGCGAGGTGAAGTCTTGAGTTCAGAGGTATGTCCTACATTGCCATAGTGCAGGCCAGTTCGGTGAGGTGAGTCTTGAACTGCTATAGGGCAGGCCAGTTCGGTGAGGTGTGTCCCGAACTGCTATAAGGCAGGCCAGTACAGTACCGAACTGACCACCTCCTCGTCGAATGCAAGCTGGCAATCTCGGGTCCATTCGAACCCTTTGCCTTTGATTGCCTTAAAGAAAAGCAGACAGCGGTCTGCCGATTTGGACATGAAGCGGCTCAGAGCGGCTATGCGGCCGTTTAGCCTCTGAACCTCTTTTACTTTTCGGGGTGGTCTCATATCTAGGATGGCCTTTATCTTGTCCAGGTTGGCCTCAATACTGTGCCGGTTGACAATGTACCCTAGAAACTTACCCGAGGTGACACCGAAGACACACTTGTTTGTGTTCAGTCTCATTCTATACTGACGCAAAATTTGGAAGACAGAATCTAAGTCTTTTATTAATTCCTGCGAGAACTGTGTTTTGACGATCATGTCATCTACATAACATTCTATTTTCGTGCCAATTAAGGGCCTAAAAAGCTTATTTACAAGTCTTTGGAAAGTCACCCCAGCATTCTTTAGTTCGAAGGGCATGACCTTGTAACAGTACAGGCCGAACTCGGTTATGAAGCTGGTTTTTTCCTCGTCGAACTGGTCCATTTTGATTTGGTTGTAGCCTGAGTAGGCGTCCAAGAAGCTTAGCAGCTCATGTCCCGAGGTTGCGTCCACTAGGCGGTCAATTCGGGGCAGGGGGAAGCAGTCTTTTGGGCAAGCTCAGTTCATGTCGGTGTAGTCGACACACACGCGCCACTTGCCGTTTGCTTTTTTCACCAGCACTAGGTTGGCTACCCAGCTCGGGTAATGAACTTCCCTTATGAAGTCCACTGCAAGGAGCTTTTCGACTTCTTCGTCGATCGCCCCCAGCGCTCCGGGGCTAAGTTGCGTTTCTTCTGTCTAATGGGTCTGACTACAGGGTCAGTGTTAAGTTTGTGAATTATAAGGCTAGGGTCAATACCGAGCATATACGTCGCGGGCCATGCAAAGATATCTAAATTTTGAAGTAAGAAACTCACTAGTTCAATTCGTAGAGGCTCCTTGACGGAAACACCGATCTGTAGCGTTCGCGTCGGATCTGTAGCCGAGGTCAGGACCGCGACCGTTTCCTCAGTGGGCGAAGCTCGTTCCTCACCCTGCTCCGTAGGCCGCTCCAATTCGAGGTCACCGGCTGCCTTGGCTTTTCCCTTTAGGGTAGCAACATAACAATTGCGGGACTCAAGCTAGTTGCCCCGCGCTACCCCCACACCGAAGTCCGTGGGGAACTTCATTGCCATATAGTAGGTGGAGACCACTGCCTGCAGAATATGTGTAATTGGCCGCCCTATTATGGCGTTGTATGGGGAGGGGGTCGCGACCACCAGGAAATCGTGGTTGAGTCTTACCGCACAAGGCCATGTGCCGACTTCCACAAGTACTGTTATCTTCCCCAGGGGCCTGACATCCTCTCCGCTGAAGTCCACCAGAGGAGTGTGCACAGGCTTCAACTTGCTTCTCTGCAATTGTAGTTGGTTGAACGCCGATTTGAAGAGGATGTCCACTGAACTGCCCGAGTCCACAAGTACGCGCCGGACTTCAAAGTCGTTGATCCTTAGTTTTATGATGAGCGCGTCATCGTGGGGATAGTGAACACCTTGCGCATCGTCTTCTGTGAAAAAGATCGGTTCTTCCGTCTTAGGCCTCTTTGGAGGGTTCTGCTCTTCTCGAGCCGCCTCGCGAACTGACGTCCGTGCTGCTGCCAAAGTGCAACCTGCTACCACCGAACCGCCCACTATCATGTGGATGGTTCTCCAAACTGGCCTCTCTTCTGGGGGAGGTCGCAGTAAGGCTTCGGCCAGTCTACTGCTGGACTCGGGGGCATCCTTTCCGTGCTCCCCTTGCAGACCTGCTTTATTATTATTGTTGTTATGTACAAAATTTCTCAAGTATCAGCGACGGATGAGTCCCTCTATCTTGTCCCGGAGATTATTACATTGTTCGATACTATGACCATGATCTTTATGAAAACTACAGTGTATATTTTTATTTCTCTCTTTTGGATTAATCTTTAGGCAAGGTGGCCACTTTATGTAGGGGGCGTCCTTGATCGTCATCAAGATCTCGGTCCGCCTTGTGTTCAACGGCGTGTAATCCGTTCGAACTGCTATGGGAGCTCGGGACGGCTGGCTTGGCTTCATCTCTCGGGCCTGGCTTCTTCTGTTGCCTAGGTTAGAGGGCCCACCTACTCTTTTTCTTTTCTCGACCCCGCCTTCAGTTCTTTGGTTGATTTCTTCCTCTGTTCTCATGAACTCGTCCGCGAGCTTGAGGAAATCGGCCACGGTTGCTGGCTGGCTGGCCACCATGTGCCATTTGAACTCCTTGTGCGTTACCCCTCTTTTGGCTGCCGCGAGCTGTACCACGTGGTCTAATCGCGGTATCTGCAAGCATGCTTCATTGAATCGCTTGATGTAGCTCCGGATGGATTCTCCTTCCCTCTGGATTACCCCGATGATTCTTTCCTTGGTTCTGGGGCACCGCTTGCTGGTAACAAAGTGTGTGGTGAAGATCTGCACAAACTAGGCCCAGCTTCTTATTGACCCGGGAGCTAGGTTCTGGTACCAGGTGTGGGCCACCCCCCTGAAGGTGGTGGTGAAGGCCACGCACATGCATGACTCACTGGCCCTAGTGAGGTGCATTTGTGATTGGAATGTGTCAACGTGGTCGTTTGGGTCAAAGGACCCATCATACTTGTCTAGAGATGGAAGTTTGAAGTCTTTGGGCATGGGGACTGCCAGAAGTTCTAATGCGAGGGGGGAAGGAACTGAGAGAATTGGGACAATCTTTACCTCGTCCAAGCTCGTCTCTTCCTTGCCTCTAAGCTCGGGTAAGACACGAGTAGCAGTTCGGCGACTTCGTCGGTGCCTTCTTTGAGTGGGCCTGGTGCTGGTGCTGCTGGCCTCCGTGTTGCCGAGCTCGATGGTCCTGAAATTTTGGTCTGCTGCTAGGGCGTTGAACCAGTTCTCCGTGAGTGGGAACTCGGGCTTGGAGCGCTGAGGTGACTTTGTGGGCGAGGTTCCCGACCCACCTGCGAGCTGCGAGGCGGGGGTAATTTTTCTTTGCTTTCGGCCTGGGGATGAGGCCTGGCTATTAGGGGGGTTCTAGAGTTGGGAAGCTTTTCCTCGGTGAGGGCGCCCACCTTGAGGGGGGACCTTAACCGGTTTCGAAACAGGGTGTCGGGGGAAGCAACGACTGTTTTAGGGGTACTTTAGGGAATTGCTGCTGATAATGGTGTTGGGAGAGATGGTGTAGTACCTGGTGTTGCTAGAATTGTTGCATTTGGGCTTGCATTGCCCGCATGCATTACATTAGGTCGTCCAGCTAGTTTTGGCGGGTCGTCAATGGGACAATAGTTGGTTCAGCGAAGGTTGTTTCGATAGGGAGTGGAAGAGGGGTGTTCAACGAAGGAAGGTTCAGGGGTGCCACTACTTGTGGCACATTCAAATTGGGGATCCCATCCACTGAAAGAGGGATGGTGAACTACCCAATGCACACCACGGGAACTTGGAGTTGCTCTCCGGTGGTGGTCATTTTTGTGCCACGTCCGGCATTGTTGGAGGAAGCCATGGGTGTTGGAGTTTTTGGAAGAAGGGTAGGTAAGAGAGGTAAGAGAGATTTAGAGGGAGACTTTTAGAAGCGTTCCCACAGACGGTGCCAATTGATAGAGCGCAATCCGGCCAGTCTTAGCTGTCAACGATTTTGCCTCTGACTGGAGCAACGGGGAGCCTGAAATGGAGAAGATGAGAGAACTCCGGGGGGGACCCGGTGAGATAACTCCGAATCTCAAGTTAGTATTCTCTCAAAGGCAAAGTAAAGACTAGATGGCACAAAGTTTACATACCTTGTTGTTGGGGGTAGGGGGCCTTTTATAACCACTTCGCGCACTCACTCCGAGGCCTCTGTTAGGTTGGGTATGATTACCTCTGTTTCTGCCAGTTTGGGTGTCATCCTTTCTGCTGGGACAGAATTGCCACTACTCCTTGTCGGAGCCGTCTCTGTAATTGGAGATGGCGGTGTCAGGTGGCCGTGGCAGGTGGCCGTTTGAAGTGCAGCCGTCAAGCGTCAGATCCCAAGTCAATCAGGTGCGCCGCCCCTGGGTACGAACTTCCTCGGTGTCAGGCATGGTACAGTTTTTTCAGTTTGGCGTCTTGGAGGCGAAGTGCTGGAGTGGTGAGCGAGGTGAAGTCTTGAGTTCGGAGGTATGTCCTGCATTGCCATAGTGCAGGCCAGTTCGATGAGGTGAGTCCCGAACTGCTATAAGGCAGGCCAGTTCGGTGAGGTGTGTCCCGAACTGCTATAAGGCAGGCCAGTTCGGAGAGGTGTGTCCCGAACTGCTATAAGGCTGGCCAGTTCGGGGAGGTGTGTCCCGAACTGCTATAGGCCAGTTCGGTGAGGTGTGTCCCGAACTACTATAAGACAGGCCAGTTCGGGTTACTGTCCTTTGAGTGGCTTGGGGCCTAAGGGAGAGTTCGGGCTCCTAGTAGGGAGTTCGGAATACTGGTAGGGGGGTTCGGTCCGCTGGTTCCTCCCCTTGGTGCTCGCGCCTTAGGCGTGCTTTCGTGCCGAGTTGTTGCCTTTGCCACGTGTTGCGTAACTATGAGGTCGGGCCAAATCTTCCTTCATCAAGAACATTAGAAAATTCTTTACTTACCTTTATCGACACTTCTGTGAGCAACCCATTTGACCTGACACCTCCCCCCCCCCCCACACACACACACGACCACAAAAACCAATTTAACAGTGATGGGACCAGTTTAGGTGGTGTTCAACACTGTGTTAATTTTGTAGACGGGACTAATGAACACCTGTTCTCTAGGTTGTTTACGGGATCAGTCCATTCTCCACATTCCAATTTTTCATCTACGGCAAAATCTCATAGTTAGGGATTGTTCACGCTTGATTTTTGATCTCCTACTTCACACTTTCCTTGAAAGGTTTAAACCCTATTTTCTATATCACATTTTAATATTTTTATCAATAAAATATTAATTATTTTATTTTTTTTAATTTTAATATTTCATCAATAAAATAATACTTAAAATATTTTTTAAAATTTTAATTATTTTACTATTGTTTTTATAAAAAAATTAATATTTATTGATTAATATTAATTCATCAATGCATTTTTTCAATATATTTATTATATAAAATGTAAAAATTAGATATTTATGATTAATTGTGTATATAAAGGATTTTGAACCGCCGTTGACCCGGACGGTCGGACCGTTCAGCCCAAGAATTGCCCAGGCAAGCGGTTTCATTTTACCCAAACCCGGTTTTTGGCCCAAAAATGTTGAAAAAGTCAACAATTTGTTGACCCAAGCGATCGAACCATCGTTCAACGGTTTTTTACCGTTTTTTATTTTTTAATTTGTTTGTCAAAATGGGTCATCTGTTCGAACCGGACGGTCGGACCATCAACCTGAAAACCAGTGGCTAGAATGGTTCCGTTTTTGGGTCATTTTTTAAAATGTTGGTGTAAGCCATTCATAAATATATATAAGATACATGGAATCAAAAGTATGGTATGGACTGATCTAATCCACAGTTCAAAACAATTGTGAATTATGGTATAGTGTGGATTAATTACTGTCACATGATGTAATGTAAACCAATCCATACCCACCAATTTTCCATCTATATACAATTTTCCATCGATACTATCGAACACCCCCTTAATTAGTACGTCTCTATTCACTGGATTTCATTGTTTGACTCTCATCGCAAATTAACAGAATGTTGTTGTTATTAAGGTATCATCGCCGTTTTTCATTTTCTAAGAAAAGTAGAAAGCCCTCATGAATGTTGTTCGGTAGATCTAAGCAGATGTAGCAACACCATGTACAAATTTCTATTTGATAAAATGTTTTTTACCACCATTTTTCTTAGATTAAAACATAATATTGTTGTTACATTGATGTAAAGTCATCCAAAGCAATGCAATGGTGAGTAATAACAATAAAAAAAAAATCATCATTTAGAATGATTTATAGAAATTGAAATTTTAGATTTAAAAAAAAATTAAAGCAGATTCGGAATAAATCCAAATCAGTCTATTAAGATTTGAATTCGAATCCAATAACTTCAAATTCAATCAGATTTTAATCAGATCGGAGCGGATTCCAATTTTGATGATGACAATCCTGATTGCCATACGACTAAAAAATTAAGCAATGTAATTCATTCCATGGGATGGAAAGTGCCCCAATCCAATAGGTCATTTTGCAACTTTATTAGGGAACCAATCAGCTCTTGATATGTGTTTTGTTTTGGTCAAATACTTTCTACATGGCTTGGTTGCTCAACTGAGGGAGGGAATGTTTTAAAAGTAATGGACATTTCACTACTGAATACTGATCCAATTGTTGGGACACGTGTTTCATCCTCACTGCCCCACATTCTTTACATGCACTAAGAGGTCACAGATCAGAGAAAAGATGAACTTTTGGCCTTTGACCAAGAAAATGTTTAGGGTCAGTTTTGTAAATTAGGGAAAAGATAGTGGCATTTCCACTGGTTGTTTGATTCAAATGGACCGGGTTCGGACGATGAGGTCCCCATGCACTTCACTTCACCTACTAATTCCAGGCCTTTCTACAGGCTGAAGCGCTCTCTGTCCTCCTGAAATCCGAGTTCATTCGTCCGGCTCCAAGCTCTCCGCATAAGAGCGATCATGACAGCCGGCATCTCCATCGCTGCGGGCGCGAAAACATACGGTTTCGGCCAAAATTCGTTCATGGGTCCCAGAGCCACCTCCTTCATCCGTCCCTCTTCTATCTTTTTCTCTCCGGCCATACGCCGTCCGCTTAAAATTTTCCCCGCGAGGAAAAGTATGAGAAGGACTATATGCTTCGTCCTAGAGGAGAAGAAACAAGATAGCAGTAGTGGTAGTAGTATTCGTACTAGTAGAGCTCCAGAACATAACACAGGTGAGAGCTCCGATGAGATCAATCGGGTGGTACCCGCACGAGTTGCTGAGAGACTAGCAAGAAAGAAATCAGAAAGGTATACTTACCTCATCGCTGCAATCATGTCTAGTCTGGGAATCACTTCCATGGCCGTGGCCGCTGTTTATTACCGGTTTTCATGGCAAATGGAGGTATGCGTTCTTTCTTCTTTTGCCTATTAGTTTTCCTTTTTAATGATTCGATTTCGTTAACTTGGGTTTCTTTTAATTTCCATTAACAGGGAGGAGAGGTCCCTGTTTCAGAAATGCTGGGGACATTTTCCTTATCTGTGGGCGCTGCTGTAAGTATTACATTCCCTTTATCTCGGATTTCTCCAACCGGATTCGGAGACATGGGGATTTGTGAATGATTTTATTAGTGAAATTAACGAGATGGGTATTGTGAAATTTTAGGTCGGAATGGAGTTTTGGGCTAGATGGGCTCACAGAGCGCTTTGGCATGCTTCATTGTGGCATATGCACGAGGTATGGATATGCTTCTTCCTTTTCTTGATTTCGGATCTCCTGAACTCGATCTCGATGTCTTTCACATCCAATTGCATGATGCCACGTAAGCATAAGATCATGTGCAGGTATCTGAGTGCAAAGAACGTTCATGGAGGTCAAACGTCCTTTTCTCTTATTTTTAATATATTAAAACATTAAAATTAAAAAAAAAAATGGAGGGAAGAAATTGATGAGATGAGAAGAAACGTGTGGGAGAGGGGTTTCCGTCTTTTCCCAATTCCGTCCCCGCCTCCGCCGATGCCACCATCCACCGTCGTCCACATCCGATTGCCTAACACTTCTGTTGACTCATAGTTGTTACCTCTCCTCCGCCAATCAGATGCTACCCTGTCTCGCCACGTCCCAACCCCTCCCTCCTCCGGCCTGATCCGATACCACCATCTACTCTAACTTGCTTTCTCCTTCTCTAATGTCAGAACCCGATCTGTAATTGGTCCGATCAATCTGTAATATTTTTCTTTTTTTAATGTAATGGTTGAATTCAAAACTGAAACCACGATATGTCTCGTTGGAAAGAGTTTCTGTCTCTAGAAACAAAGGGGCGGTGCCGGTGAGGAGAAAGGGTTGTCGGTAAGAAGATGACCTCTGTTATCATCCACTAAATTTGTATCTCACGGTTGGGTTACCCTTTTTTTTAATATATAAATGAAACGAGCATCTTTAGACATCTTAAATTGCTCACACATGTACAACGTTCATAATGTGTGATGTGAATGCTGTTATATTGGTTGTGCAGAATGGACTGTACAGGAGATCTGGGACTCCCTTTTCTTCTTTTCTTTTCAATTAATAATTAACTTTTGAATCGTATTATCATTGACTAATTCATTTTTCCAAAGTTTAGGCGGTATAACAATTTAATGAAATAAATATGATAAAATTGAATGCAGTCTCATCACCGACCCAGAGAGGGACCCTTCGAGCTCAACGATGTCTTCGCCATTATCAACGCGGTTCCAGCAATCTCTCTTTTATCCTATGGCTTCTTCCACAAAGGCCTCGTTCCAGGACTCTGCTTTGGTGCTGTAAGTTTCGAATCTCTCTCTCTCTCTCTCTCTCTCTCTGCTCTTAGCTGCAACACTGAAATTTAATTATTAGGGTAAACGTGAAGTAATCCCGATGTGATCCTGACGAAAAGGTGGTCTGCATAGCATAGATGACCTTTTTGTCTCCGGCTCAAACTTGAAACAGCTACGATTCGTTAGGCCGTTAACGGCTAACGGTTAGCCACGAAGTTCAATTAAAGATGCTTTGAATTACGGGGATAAAGATTTCGTTTGCAGGGTCTAGGAATAACGGTGTTTGGTATGGCCTACATGTTCGTCCACGACGGTCTGGTGCATAGAAGATTCCCAGTGGGACCCATTGCCAACGTCCCTTATTTCCGCAAAGTTGCTGCAGCCCACCAGGTAAGCCTACTCTGCCTCTGCCCCTGCCCCTGCCCCATCCATTTTGGTCGGTCGAATTAGTGCGGAGTTATGACCTTCCTCTGTATATACTTTGCCACCTGTTGCAGATCCATCACTCGGACAAATTTAACGGAGTGCCCTACGGTCTCTTCTTGGGTCCGAAGGTGGGTAACCCGACGGCCCTTTTGAACAGTTTCACTCCCTTTTTATCGTGTACATCAGAACTCAGATGTACATTTTGTTGCTTCTGTTGTTGCAGGAACTAGAAGAGGTGGGAGGCCTCGAAGAGTTAGAGAAGGAGATCGATCGAAGGATGAAGTTATCATCCAAGGGTTCATGATGAAGTAGCCAGCGGAGCTTACTTTATGGAGACCATTTACAGATGATTGTTTGTCAAAAAAAAAAAAAAAAAGGAAAAGTAGCACGAAGAACTGAAGAAGAGGAAGAAATAGAAGGACCGATAGTGGCTCTGCTTAGCAATCAGTCAAATCAATATCACCACTTGGATCTTGTGGATATATATATCACTGTATTCCACTCAGAAGGAAAGATAGAAAAACAGAAATTAAAATAATTTCTGGGAATTTTGTGGATATCCCAACTTTTTTTACTCCAAAATCTACTTGCCTCTATCCATTCATCTCTCAATCTGTCAATCTCCAGCAAAATAATGACAATTATTGGCGATAATTTCAGTTAATGATCAACTTTTTACTGCATTATTTGGAATAATTGACCATGGAGATCGATCGCCTGTGCCATCCTGCATTAGTGGTAGTACGTTAATGGAACACGACACGAAATGACATGGAGATAAAAAGAGAAAAGATACCTCTTTTGTTAAAAAGTCAGCATGATTGGATGGTTTCCATCATCTCGCTTGTAGATACTTCTGCTTTCTTAGTGAACTGTTTCTGTATGAAGTGACGGCCACCTTATTGTTTTGTTTGATTCCATGTTCTCGGTCATTATATAGTCGCTAGATGCCTCTGCCTTTCTCTATGGTCTATGGACAGAACTCTACTCAGACGGATGCTTCATTTGTATTTTTCGGCTATCCCAGGAAGCAATCAAAGGGGTGTAAACATTCTGGTCCATAGCCTTTCTCTTCAGTCTTCATTGAAAAATCATTTTGAGCATTTGAGTACTCCACGAGAGGGAAAGAAAGAAAAGAATTCACGTTACTGAACGATTGAGCCGTGTAGAAGACAACATTAGCTTTTAGCCTTTTTATTTGAATTGAACGTATTGATAGGATTGTAAACCTGAATGTGAAATCTGATATTGAATCCCTTCAATTCTTCCTTCCAACAAGAGTTGGGTAATGTAAGAGTTTGAGGCTTAGAAGGAAAAACCAGACTATTGGATGCTAGTTGCGATTTCCAACTAACTTGATCTGCTCTCCTTTCTATTAATCCAATTAAATTACGCCACCTTTCCCTATCCATAATTCCTTATTACAAGGGATTTAGGTGGTGGTTGCCAACACACCATCTTAATTATGGTCTTCGGCAAACTTGGAAGGCCGAAAATTGATTTTGTTTTTTTCCGTTTAATAACCAAAAACTGGAAAGATAAGAAGACATAAGCACGGAAAGACCCGGAAAGGCCGAAAACATCAACTTTCAGAAAGCTTCAAATGAAGCTTTTGAAGCTTTCTGATCTATCCACACATGATAAATAGACTAAACACCTTTTTAAAAGCCCGATATACCGAGCCATTTACCAAACGATATTTGTCTTTAAAAATAATATAATACCCCAAAAGCTCAGTTTTGGCCATTTGCAATCTATGAGATCTTCTAAAAAGACTTGCTAAACGGTATTTAACCTTTCAAATAACCCATCAAATGTTAATCTCTATTAGGTACTATTTTTTCAAGACATCACATTGGCGCCCCACACAGTACATCCATGGAGCACCCCACAACACATCCCAACCAAGAATTGGAAACATCTCCCATTGAGTAAGGGAGATCAAGGTTCAAAGTACCCATACGTATAGTTTTGGGAACTCCCTAATACGTCCCTACTATAGAGGGTGTATTGGGGTTCTGACCGGTTTTCTCTATACGTGACTGAAAGTATTCTATTGTTGTTAATCAAAGCACCCACTATTTTTTTTACCACCTTTATCAACCCAAGAGTTTCGCCACAAAAATCAAAACCTTCATTTTCCTCCGTAATATTCGACCAAACCCAGATATCACAATGAAGGAACTTTGATAAATAAAACACCCAATTTATAGCAAAACAAAAGAACAATGCTAGCTGGTAGCAGATCTAGGAAATGGAAGAAGAAGTGTCTCGATATACACCTCAAACTAAAATCATTCCAACGGTAAAACAAAGCTAATAATCATTAATAGTGACAAACAAACGTATTTGTACAGAAAATTTTAAACTGGATGAATTCAATAAATAAGAAGGCAGATCTAACCAAGCAAAAGAGCTTGTTTTTTATAGAAAGGGATTTCATCCACGTCTGAACGACAAAGATCAATCTTGATCTTATACACCACCCAACTTTGAACTGTAATTTGATTCGTTGTTTAGAGTTACCAGATCCGTTAAGCTTGGGCTACTGTAGTGGAAAGAAATGGAAAGAGGAGAGAACAGATTTGTTCAAGCTTGGGTCGCTAGATCTGTTGCCCATCTCATTTGAATCGACAACGATCAAATCTCTTACCCACCTTATTTGATTCACTGTTCAGTCTTGAATCGCCGGATATGTTCAAGTTGGGGCCATTGTAGTGTTCAGTTTGAGTCGTCGAATCTATTCAGGCCGGCTACTGGCAACTGGTATACTGGTTTCCACAGGGAAGAAGATTGTTTAGTGTCGTGGGTAACTAGAAAAAAAAAAGGATTTATTTTTGGGAAAATTCCAAGTTAGTAGTTTAGTACCTTCTTGTAGTTTAGTAGTTTAGTACCAAACATAAAAACGTGCCACTGCAATTCCTCAAGTCTCAAAAATTATCAAATAAGTCCAAAATTGTTTATGAAGATTAAATGGCATATAAAAAGATAAAAATGCCCTTATATGTCATATATAAGATAGTATGAGGATGGAAACAAAACTTATCCGGCTAAAAGGATGGTATGAGGATGGAAACAACTTTCAAATGATTATTCGTTCATAACCTTCAAATGAGAAGATTAGGTGAAGCCCTGATTTAATCATACCTAACTAGTGAAGCAACAATTAAGTATGTGTTTGGATCTGTTGGTGATTATTGAAAAAATGCCGCCACATCATCACCACATAGGCATTGGCATTTATTGCATATGAAGCAAAATGACACAATTTCAAAATGACACATCAAAAAACTGAAACGCTTTGATTTTTGTGCATGGGGCATTTGGAGAAATGCCAAATTCTTGTTTCCTCCAATGCCCTAGTGTTTTTTGAAACCAAATGTTGATGTGTCACACCTTAATGGTTATTAATCGGAGGTGGAGAGTAAAAAAAATGTTTAAAGTGAAACCCAACCAAACAACAAAAACAAGAAACATTTAAAGTAAAAAAAAAAAAAAAAACGTTTAAAGTGAAAAGTATAAATACAAAATTTAAGTGGAAAAGTACAAATAAACGGCCACCCATAAACGTAAACAGAACCAAACACCCTCTAAATCTACAAGCTTATCAAGTTCAAAAAACATTTTGGAATATGCTTGGTTTTACCTAAATGCAAATAGGTTTCAAAGAATGCAATTTAAGTGCAGATTTTCAAAGAACAATTCTAACATGCAATGGCATCTTTGTTATAGTGGATTAGAGAGAAAACACAAATAATCTTCTTCCACACCAAAGCAAATCAAGCCAACTGGAGGCATCTCAACATGTAATCATCTAATTGTTCCAATCCAAGTAGGGTCAAAAGCAGGCTGAGTGGCGAAGTTCAGTTTAAACTAGAACTATTTTGCAAAACTCATATCTCCCTCTTCATAGAGACTTAATTAATAATGCTCTTGATATATTGATCCAAATTCAGCTCTCCATGCATGATCATCATCATGAAATGGATTTGTCTTGTTGCTTGCTATATCAGAATCCTATTGGTATAGAGGGTGTTTGGTTCCGTTTATGTTTATTCAATAAACGTGTTGTTCTTGTGTGTCTACAAAACCGAGAAATACATTTAATGAATGCGTTTATGACACATAAGCACCATCAGACACCACATCAGCAAAATGCCAATAAACACCTATCTGTTTTAGGAAGCTCCAAAATGAAGCTTCCTGAAATAGGAGAGGCACATGTAAACGTTTGCAAACTTCCGTTTTGCAAACTTCAATACACACAAATGCAATTAATAAGGCACTTGCTGATGGGGCACCTATGTGGCACCGTCAATAAATGTTTACAACAGAACCAAACATATACAAAGCGGTTGCAAAGCAAATTCTGGCAACCAGCTCTTTGCAAGGTACTATTTCATGGTGACCATCTCCATTTTGTGTTTTCTCTTCAACTTATCCATTTCCTTCTTTAGTTTCTCATTCTCTTGCTGAGCTCTCATAAAGTTATTCTCCCACCAAGGCAGCTTCTTCTGCCTCCCTCAACCTCACAAGGAGTTCTCCAGTAGCATGAACAGCTTATGTAGTGTCTCTAAGTTGAATTTTGAAACGCATGTTCTCCTTTTTCAAATATTCCCATATTCCCATTCTTTCTTCTTCTCCACTCTCACGGCTAAAAGTTCTATAGTAAGTGACTTGGCAAAACGAGAACCAATACATTTGGCTCCTGCTTTTGCAACTGCTCTCTTCACTTCAGCAATCCCTTCCATGATCATCCGATGCCTTCTAAACAATTCATTGTGCTTCACTTGCAGCTCGGCATAGTGTTGGGCAATTCTAGCATGGCCTAGGGCAGCCCTTTGTAGTGCATCATCCAACTCCTTCGTGCATTTTTTTTTCTCTATCCTCAATTCTACCTCGACCTTCTCAACATATCGGTGTCTTGATTCAATATCAATTCTAAGCTCATTAATCAAAGATATCCACTCACTGTCCATCTCTGTCCACTTTGTCTTTCCTTCTCAATTTTTTCATCACTTTTGTAATGGGAATCTACCTTTCTTGGCTAGATTGATAGCGATAACAAAGGAGAGAAACTTTTTCTCTCTTGGCACCAATTCAATCACAGAATACAAATCACAGTAAAGACATCTCAATTGTATAGCAAATAAAACAATAAAGGTCTGGGCTATGGTATTCAATGTGCATAAGCGGAGATAGAGCAATAGATCGTGTGACTCAGTAAATTGCAAGGATAGGAAGAGATTCTTAACAAGGCTTTGGAGCAGAGGAACAAACTTGTCTCTACACGCCACTTATATATGGTTCTTAAAAGTTAAAATGAGCCTTTGCTTTGCTTCATAATTATGGTGCGCATGAGCAGTCGAACATTTAGGTGGTGTTTGATAAATCTGAAAAGTTAAAAAGATATTAAATGCGTCTGAAATCTAAAAAGAGGCATAGGTGCTTTTTTACTTTTTAGAGGATTTGAATCCATAAGTTTGTGTGTTGGATCAACCATTTATTGTCTGAAATTTACTGATTTTACTATTTTACCCTGAAACAATACTATTTGGAAATGTTGAATTCAATTTGCATTATCTCATAAAAATAAAATTTTCAACCTCAAAATAATATTGAAACAATACAAATAAAAAATAAAAAATAAAAAATTAATAATTACTAATTAATAAATGAAATAATTAAAATTAAAAAAATAATTAATGACTATAAAAATATTAAAATAATTAATAAATACTAATTAATAATTTACAAAAAATAAAAATTAATGAAATAATTAAAAATTACTAGTTAATAAAAAATTAATAATTAATAAATAACATAAGTAAATTTAATAAAAAATAATTAATGTTTAATAAAAATACTAAAATAATTAATAATTAATAAAAATATTATTATTCACCAAACCACCGTTGCTGCATGTTGTAGTTGCGGTGGCAGTGGTGGGAAGGCAGGAGAGAGAGAGAGAGAGAGAGAGAGAGAGAGAGAATGTTTAGGTTTTCTAGGTTTGGGGTTATCAGGGGTGCCTCATGTCATTTCCAAAATATTGTAACGATATTTTGGACTATGCATCGACTCTAAAATGCATCTGAGCGCGTTAAGAACCAGCCCAAAGTCTATTATTTTAAAATCTGAAAATAAGATCTAGACCAATTTTAAGAGGTAAAAACCAAACAGAGAGGTTTGAAAAATACCATTTTCAGATTTAGACCTCTGAAAAGTGCAATCAAACGCCACCTTAGTTTTTGTTGGATTCATAGTTTCAGACATTACACCCATGGTCCCATCTTTGACGCCTACAAAGAAAAAAGAGAATGACGAGGCTGGACTCAACTATTCTTTGGTCATGATGGCACTACTTGTGTTGTCTCGTCATGTAGCTGCATGCCCCTTTCTTTTAGTTCAGTCTCCACGTAGAAGACGATGAACATCTTCTTTTAAAATGTAATTTTGATTTTTTAAAGTTTTAAACCATAAATGTCATCACATGATAAAAATAACCGACGAACTACTAACGATAGAACTAAATTGACGGTTTTTTAGAGTTCAAATAGTATACTGGCACGTTTTAAAGTTCAGATGCTAAAAAAGTGTAGTGTATCAATATGAAATCTTCCCTTTATTTAAAAAAAAAGGATTTATGCATAATAAAATATAAGAAATGAAGTTAACGTTTCAAAGGAAATGTATATAATAAGAAACGAGTAACATGGTCTAAATTAATTGGATAAGAGAGCAAGAACAGGTGAATAGGAAATCCGAATTCTTAGATTAATGGGTGAGTGGGGTTATCTTTATTTATGCATAACAGCAAATTAAGCCATGTATTGTCTCCTGTCTCCTCTCTTTTTGACTCTTGCCCAACTGGCGTATCTCATGGGCTGCTAACTGTAATCTGCAATCCCAGGCCCACATCCACATTGTCATTTATGTCAACAAAAGGCAAAAGCTATATCTCCACCGTCATTGGCTGCTAGGATTTTGCCACGCACACTCCATTTTTTTTGGTTGGGTAATGAAAAGCATGGAATTGTGTTGTGGATAGACAGAGACAGTGAGACAGAGAAACGAGGCAGACCATAGAAGCAACACGTGTTGATTGATGCCAACACTACACCCATGTGATTGTTGGGGCATCTCCTCTCTCTTCCACACCGCGACTACCTCGATTTATTTATTCTTGTTTTTTATTTCTTCTTCTTTTGGAGAATGATGATTGATGAAGACCTGGGGCGACTGGTGACGGGGGAGGGGAAAGCAAAGCAAACCGTGTCTGGACTCTGGACTCTGTAACAGGAGTGACCAAATTAATTGAAATATGAACTAATTGATTGTATTGGGCTAGCCCTGTTTTTAACTTTTTATTGGCCCAACCCAAATACGAACTAATTGGTCTTCAAGAACTTGTAAATAGGTCCAAGCCCATATACTCTATGAGCCATCAGCCCATCGGATCAGGTGAACCTAATAGCTGTGTTACTGGCTGTGTAACGAGTAGTTACACCCCACGTCAGCCATCCGCGCAAAGAGAGATTAAGTGACGTGGGGCGTTATTATTGGTTTGGTTACAAATAATAAAGTTCAACTAATTAGGATCGGATAAATTTCTTATGGTTTAACTAATTGACTAAGTGTATTTTTACTATTTAAAAATTCATCAACATTATCTCTACTGTTTTTAACAATTGACTAACTCTTTATCTGTTAAATTTCCGTTACACGTGATACTATGTGACTAATATATATATTCAAAATCCCGAAAATACCCTTTTCTCCTCCATTCGTTTGATTGGTAAAACCATCGATCAAGTTCTCCTAATCATAGATTCTAATGGTAAGAGTGATCTTGGATGCCAAAACTAAAATAATAACAATAAGGGTAGATCGACAAGAAAGGGGAACCTATGCTCAATCTGAATCTCAGTATAGTGAAAATCAACAGTCTGAACTCGATCAAGCTTACAAAGACAATTAAGAAATAGACGGGGAGAGAGAATATGATGATACTTGGCAATTCTTCAGGATCCCACGTAGACGTCGATTTCTATGATTATTTGAGTTGGATTCGGCGTCGACACATTTTCATCTTTAGATAATAGAGGATCAGTTCCTCATCGGTGGGGTGGAATCGGAACCCAGGACGCCAAGCCTTTGCATCTCCAAAATCATCAGAAGATAGCAATGTGGAATCGGAACCCAGGAGGCCAAGCCTTTGCATCTCCAAAGTCATCAAAAGATACCTGTGTAGTCAGAAGAATATTTTTCTCTATTGCCGATAAACAAATGAATGAACAGAAAAAGAAGCAAAAAAGTCAGGAAAAAACAAACACCCAAAAAATTAGGTCAAAAGTGTACGAAAGCCCTTTTTCTGTTTTGCTTCTCTCCTATCCAGGATCAAAATCAAAACCTGAAGATTCTCAGGATCTTCCAATCCAACGAAATTGATAATATAGAGACATAAATAAATGTAGCTTCCTCCAACCAAAACCCGTTGCCTGATGCGAAACTCGTAGGATGGGTGTGCTTTAAAAGAAGCACCTGAATGAGTCCCCAATTGAGGAGATGGCTGAACGGGATGTGGTGTTTTAGAAGAGCGCTAAGGAGTGACAGTTGTAGTGGTTGCAAAGAGAATGAGAGGGGCGCCGACTTCTGCAGCTCCAAAGTAGGATGGCGATTCCGGAGAAGGGCGCAAGAGTAGCGGTTTCGATTGTTCTGAGAGATCTACAGTTCTAGCCGTAAGGAGTCTTACTGTTGTCCGATCCAAGTTCCGATGGTTTTGGCAGTTTCGGCGAAGAGAATGAGGAGAGGGAGAGAGATTCGTGAATCTACCGTAAAGAGTAAAATAGTCTTTTTATATCTACGTCGTTAAATGCATTAGTGAATTGTTAAAATTAATAAAGATTTTTCAAACAATAAGGATACTCTTAATCAATTAACTAAACCGTAAGGGTAGTTTAAAAAATTTAACCATTAGGATTCTTTTCGGAACACCCCCGACCGACTCCAATCGACATGGAGTGTCCGACGACACCTGCTCCTCACTCTCACCGGCTTCTTTCTCCGGTGGTTTCCCACCGGAAAGATAAACCATGCCACATAAAGCTTTGTACGAAGACTCATTTCGAGTCAAATGTCGATTTCTTTGGCATTTCTGCTTCTATACAGGGGGAGAAGAGAAACTCGCTCTCAGGTAAACTCACAAAGCAGAGATACCAAACCTTGTTAAGCATAAAACATCACCGGGAGAAGTATTGGGTTCACTTCATTGGCATTGGAGGCTGTGGTTTATCCGCCCTCGCCATGCTTGCTCTCAAACAAGTAAGTTCCTCTTAACCCTAACCTAACTCGACTCGAGTTCCTCACCATTATCGGCTGTAAGACTTTACACATGAAATAACATTTGAAGAAGGGAAATAAAACACTATTTCTTTGAATTAATAAGTTTTAATTCGTTGAACCTATCTTAGGGAATGGAGGTCAGCGGCTCGGATATTGTATGGAGCAGCTTTATGGATGGATTGCAAGAAGCGGGAGCACGATTATATTTGGGTCACTCGATATCAAATATAAAAAGGAACGGTGATGGCTCAAGCCTACCTAATGCAATTGTTGTGTCCAGTGCCATTCCACCTGAAAATGTGGAGATTTTGCATGCCAAATCTCTTGGTGTACCAGTGTTAGTATCACCTATTCTGTTTTTAAATAAATTCTTAAAACCAGAGAGGCAAAGCCAATCATTTGTTCGTACGTTACAATTTAAATTTTGAGCATATAATTGATCCCCTTGATATATACAGGTACAAGAGAGATTATTGGCTGGGAAAGATAACAGAGCATTACAACCTTATTGCTGTAAGCGGAACACATGGTACTACATTTGGGTCTAACTTAAGCTTATTTTCCTCAGTGTCCATATGGCCTTAATCAATAATCCTCATCCATTGGCTATTTTCTATAATTGGTTGGTAAATGTGGTATTTCTAGAGTTTACTTCAACCAACGTTTCAGTCATTGCTTGATGCAACCTGTTCATTCTTCTCAATGAACGGATCCAGGTCTTTTTCATGTCCCCCATGTTAATCATGCAGCTGGGTTTTGTAATACAGTAACAGAATTATGAAGTAAGCTCTTACATTCTTGTCTGATTGGTTGAAAATGCTTGATGAGTGAAAAAGTAGGGCTAGTTAACTTTTAAATCTTGAAGTAGGGGTCTGTTGGATGTGAAAACAAAAACTAGAATCTTATGTACAATGGCATGCATTTTAGTCCATCAAAGAATTATAGCCTATGACTTTAGGTTCTTTTTTATCAGAGAAAAGAAAGCATTAACTTTTTTTTGTTCTTTTTTTCATGTTCTGCTATCCGATCATTGCATTCCTCTAGATCATTTATTGTTATCATTGATATTTCAGGGAAAAGTACAACTGCTAGTATGCTTGCATATGTTTTGAGTGCAATGGGAGATGACATTACTGCTATAGTTGGAGCTCATGTTCCACAGGTATCCTTTTTCCAATTGAGAGAAATGAAGAAGAGTTTGCACTTGTATGGATTATCGTTTATCTTATCTTTCATAGTTTTCTGTCTCTCAAAATGAATCAGTGGCATAACCAATTTTGTTTTTTTTTTCTCTCTTTTCTTTTGGTTCCAGTTTCAAGGGGGAAGCACTATTTCTGGACATGGTCGTAATTTTGTCTTGGAGGTATGCCTTTACATTTTCCTAGATAGAATTGGATTTTTTAGGACAGAAATTATTTTGCTGACGAATACTTTGATAACTACAAGTTTTCAAGGAGTTATTCAAAGTCCCTTTGTCATTAATTAGTTTAGCACTCTGCCTTACATATTGGGACCTACATATGTTTTATTGGTGCAATATGGACCTGCAAACATGAATGCTAAAAATTTTGCTTCTATTTACTACCTGGAAACCTCTTCTTTTTCTTTGTCCATCTAGTTCAAAGATCATATCAAGGGTTCTCTTGTTTACATTTTTCCTGGTGAATTCTTAATAGATTTCATGATTTTTTTACCAACATACTGATAGATCTGTATATATGAATATTTTCTATTCAAGGTAGGCTGATGAATATGATGGCTGTTTCCTTGGATTATCACCTTATATTGCCGTGGTAACAAATGTAGAATGGGAACATGTTGATGTATTTAAAGACGAGGTTTGTACTTGATGAAACCTTCATTTCTTGACACTGAAATTTAAATTGCATTTGTTAGTCCCCTATCTTTTTGATTGACCTACTACCGTTTAATAGGAGGCAACTATAAATGCATTCAAGAGGTTTCTCAAGAAGATCAGGAGTGGTGGACATCTCATTTTATGTGGAGATAGGTACATATTTGTAATCCTTTTCTAAATAGAGACATTTATGTGCATTAGTTTTCCTCGGAGAGGACAGACATGGTGTGCTATTTGTTTACTTTTTTCATTACTGGAACTGAGGAAGTAACAATAATATAGTTTTTATTCATTACAGCATTTTGGTAGACCAAGAACTTCTTTTGTTATTATATTCATTTTGTGTTACATTCCTTGCATTATGTATTCTGAGTAACAAAGTTTGTTCCTTGTTCAGTATTGTTCTCTTTTACTGTTTACTCCATTAATATGCCTTAAGATTTTTTTCTGGATAGATGCCTCACCACAGTGACTGCTAATTTCATACTTCATGATATGATTTTCCTGTTGTTTGAGTATCGGAACCCTACTGCTTAGTTTAAAAAGTGTTTTCAACTTCCATAATGGTCATCACAGTCAGCAGTTCTTTGTTTGAGTATCGGAACCCTACTGCTTAGTTTAAAAAGTGTTTTCAACTTCCATAATGGTCATCACAGTCAGCAGTTCTTTGTTCGGAAAAAATATATTTCCATTTTTCCCACGTTTGGGGAGGGGGGGGTCATTACTGTGGATACCGAACAAGCCACAAGAAGTCTCTTTTCTTGAGATCCTAATTACCTGAACACTGGACAGAAGATGAAAAGGTGAAGGAAGGTTAACTCTACATATCTTGCTATCCTTAACCTTTTATATGCAATTGAGTGGTTCAATCGAAATAAAAATGATTCCTAGTTGTGGATTTTTTTTTTTTGATAAGTAAGAAGTGATATTCCATTAATTCAAAGATCGGTTACATGAAAATCCCCTTAGAGAGGCATGAGGTGCTGCCTCTCCATACAAAAAACACAAAAACTACATCAAAAAGTGCATGACTGTTAAGAAGACACAAATTACAGTTGCACCCAGAACAATGTTTCCCTGTTTGTCCCTCGTTTTGCCAAGACATCAGCAAATGCATTAGTTGATCTCCCAACCCACTGTACTGTTACAGATATATTCCTTGTCAGCCATTTGAATTTCTTTATCTCATTCTTGTAGTCCCACGTGACATCCTCTATATTATTTAACCAGTCCACCACTGTCTTAGAGTCCCCTTCAACCAGAAGCTGCTCCACACCCATTTCTTTTGCAAGAATTATTCCTTGTATTGCAGCTAACAGCTCTGCCCATATGAAGTTCATAACACCTAAAGGGCCAGAGTATAGTAAGACAGCCTCTCCAGCCTCATTCCTCAGTACACCTCCCAAACCAGAGGGACCTGGGTTGCCCTGGCTACTTCCATCAAAATTCAGCTTCAAAGAACCGTGAGGAGGGAGGACCCAGCTTGTCATTACCTTTATCTTTGAGGAGGAACAACTTGCTACTAATAACCAATCCCTCCAACAGTCAGTAAAAGAGAAATGATCAAACAAATCCAGAGTCTTTAACCAATGTATTGCCTTATACAAAATGCAGTCCTTGAAGGCCTGACTGTTTCTCCCCTTTTCGTGGAAGGTCCTAGCATTCCTTTCTTCCCAAACTGTCCATAACAAGGCTGCTCGTGCACACCTCCACATTTTCCTCTGTCTTTTGTGGGGCCAATAGAACATAGAAGGGTTAAAGATTGTACTTACTTCTGTTGGCATAATTAACACCAAAGCAAAGGGAGGTAATAATCTCAAGTCTACAGACCTTTTATCCATCTGTGTTGGCTACATGAATATTTCTTTCCTCCTTTCCACTTTGTCGCATAGAACTAGATATAAAGAGAAACATAAAAGAAAGGTTGAAAAGAATTAATTATCTAAGCAAGATGCATTGCAATGTCATGTTGCCATATATCACACGATGCTCATGCTGGACTCAGTTTATTTAAACATAAGCAAACAAGTTTGGCTAGGATTGGGTGATGACTAGAGAAGAATTCGATGCTGATGGTCTACAATGGCAGGATATTTGCATCAAAGAGAGGAAGTAGCTAGGATGTGGGAGGTGCCTGAGAGGGGGGAGAAATGAACTAAATTTTGATGCAGCTATCAGACCATGAAGGAAATGTTGTGATGAGCTATGCAAGACCAGAAACGGTTGGAAACTCATTATGAGAAGAACTACTTGCACTACATCAAGGCTTGAAGCTAGCAGCTGATGCTGGTTGGAATGGGATTGTGGTAGGAGGCTGTCAAGTGGTAGTTAATTGGATTCTGTCAAGAGTTTGGGCATTTAACTTTCTGATACGGGAACTTAAATTCTTGTGAGATTGAGTATGAAAAAAATATATATATTTTAGAATGGGTTATGCCAGCACCTAGGCTATGTTACCTGGATGCGTTAAAGACACAGCTGGATACAGTATTGGATATAAATTTACAATGTAAATTGAAGTATCTGAGACAACATGGCACCCTTGTACCCAGGTGTCCAGGTCTCATAGCTGAAACTTTATTTTAATTTGTAGTTGTACCAAGTGACTCTACTTTTCTATATGGGAAGTAGTTTTGTATTTCATTTTCAATCAAATCAATGAAGTCAAATATGTTATTAATAAAAAAGTTCGGCTACATGAATGACATGGGTACTATGCATCATGCCATGCAGAACAATACTCCTAAACTATCTTCCATGGCAACTGCACATTAATGTGATGGGGGTATAAAATGCTTTCCATAAAAATGCATCAAGTTCCTTTATCCATTTTAAACTATTTATGATTATTCCTTTTGAGTAGTTTTGGATAATGCATTCAACACCAAGGCTTATATATGTTGAGTATGCTGACACCTGAGTATAGCCTGCAGTTATTGCATCTTTTAACACCAAGGCTTATAAGACATATTGAGTAAGAAAGTACAACATATCAGCGTTCACTAAAAAGTCAATTGTGCATATCTTGGGATGCTGCTGTCTTTTAAAGTTGAAGAAGACTAGAAGCATGAGATTTCATTAATCTCTAACTTGAGAACATTCTGCAATTGACATCACAGTGAAGGTGCATCTAATTTGCTGAATCAGAGAAGGCAAGAAACTGTATCTGACCATGCTCAGCTAACACCAAGTTTCCAGCTATCCAGTGATGGCTATAGAATATCAACTTATGGAATATCAAATTTCAATGATTGGCATGCATCCTCAATTCGCCTGAACTCACAAGGTGGTAGTGATTATGTGCTGGTAAGCACTTGCTTTGTTTGATTGAATTGGGTAATTCCATCTAGTTTCAACTGTAGGAAAATATGGTTTATTGCATGACAAAACACAATTGATCTTGAATAATGTTTCTTTTTGCTTGTCCTGTTGTCCATGCGGATGTTTATTTTGGCATTTCTATACTGCACTTATGGTGTTTATTTAAATCATCTGATTTGTGGCAATTAAACTTATAAATTAGAGCCATAAAATTGTCAAATGTAAATATTATTTTGAATTGTCTGCAGTGTCATAAGGGGTGTCCTCTGGAAGAAATCAGCCTACAACTCCCAGGAGTTCATAATGTACTCAATTCGTTAGCGGTGAGCGATTCCTAAGTTCATGATTTCTATCTTTAGCAGACACACCCTTCCAATGCTAGAGTGTATCATTTACATCATTTCTAACATGCAAGTTCCAGCCAAAAATTCAATAACTAATCAAACCCATGATGAACTATCTGTCATTTTCAATTTACCTGGATCAGAGGAACCTTGGAACTGATAAAGTAAAAGATATGAAACCTTGGGATGTACAAATTATACTACAAGAAGACATAGTCCCTTCAATTAAAAGTCTCTTCAGTTTATATATTTTTTATTTTTTATTAGCAGTTGTTTGTTATTGTGACTTTCAGGTTATTGTTACAGTCATGGCACTGGTCAATGATAATAACCTAACTTGTGATGCAATCAACCGCTTGAGATTTCACTTGAACAACTTTATTGGTGTTTCTAGACGATTCAAGATGATTGGTAGGATTTGCAACTGCCATATATATGACGATTATGCACACCATCCAACAGAGGTCCATGCAGTTATCCAAGCAGCCCGCCAGAAGTTTCCCATTGGGGCTTTGTGGGTAGTGTTTCAGCCTCATACCTTCAGGTGTTAACTCTGAACGAAATGAATAAATACATACCTTCAGGTGTTTCAGCCTCATATCCACTTATCTGACTAGCATTTTTGCAACATTTGATGACTTCTGCAGCCGTCTAGCAGCATTTATGAAAGATTTTGCTGCTGCATTTGGTGATGCAGATCGAGTGGTTGTCACTGAGGTATTAATTATTCATTTCCCACTTTCTAGCAGTTACAGGTCCACTAACAGTCAACATTATTAATAATGTCAGGTTTATGCTGCTAGAGAAGTAAATATTTGGAACATCAGTGGAAAAGATCTAGCTACTTCAGTTGTGGGTCCAAGATCTGAGTACATTCCTTCACTGGTATGCCAAAACAGCTGTTTCCGCATTTTCTACAAATTATGTTGTCTGGATTTAGAAAACATCCTCAAAAGGCATGATAAAGTTTCAGAATGTTAGATGCTTATTATTCAAGTATGCCAAATAAAAGGTCCTCACTCAATGGGTTTTACCAGGAAGAAATAATTCAAGGGATCTTTGTTTTGCCCATAGGCATATACAAAACCTTAATGGATATAAAATATTTTAGGGCTGCAATTGCTTGGATTCAAATTGAATCAAATATGCTGTATTCAGATTGGATTCGTATATAGCATTCCATTAATATATTAAATAAAAATTTATTAAAATATTCTATGCTATTATCAAAATAAACTAGAGATGACTTTGGTATTATATATCATGAATAAAATGAGTAGAAAATAACTTTATGAGACTTGGACATATGACTCCAGCACACACGCACACACACTAGGGGTGCAACTTGGGCGGGCTTAACCTGAACCTGGCCCAGCCCAACCCGATTTTTTTTTCACGGGTTGGGTTGGATTTTTTGGGCCTCGGGTTGGGACTGGGCTTGAAAAGGCGGATGATTTTTATATTTTTCGGGTTGGGCTCAGGTTGAGGTCTTGGCCTCTTGGGTAACCCGAGCCCGGCCCTTTAGATTATAGTGATGGGTGGTATGGCAAGGTTTACATGATATTATTAATTTCTAATAGTGATGGGTGAAATTTTTGTTTGATGGCTCTTTAGATTAATAGAATTATTTTATTTTATATTTGATGGTTGAAATTAACACTAAACTTATCAAAATTCCAGGTATCTTTTCTTTTCCCCCTTTTGAAATTAAAGTTTTCAGTTTATGATTCAAAGAAAATTCCAGGTATATCTTATATTTTCTAGTTGAAATAATCTTCCTTTTAATTTTATGATGAAAATTATATTGCATATTTTCTTTTCTAAATGCAATATATGTATTACACACACATAAATGTATATTAATTTTTAGTTTGGGGCTTTGGACTGATTAACCAATCCAAGTCTGGTTCGGGCCCAGGCCCAACCCTAGTGCCTGAAATTTTAGTGCGGGCTGGGCTTGAGTTGGATAATTTGAGCTTGAGCTCGGGCTCGGGCTCGGCTTGGGTTTTGGTTGGACCTGGGTTGTGCTAAAACCCGCCCAACTTGCACCCCTAACACACACACACACACACACAAACCAACATTAAATATTCTTGGATTCTGATCAAATTCCAATTCAAATTTAATATTGTTTGCAGCCCTAAGTAATTTCCAATTTTGTCTGCTATACTAATAATTTGTCTTATGCACTTATTAGGAGGATGTGGTAGATATATTAGCACTTGGGATATCGATAAACCCCAATAGGGAAACTGTTGTCTTAACACTTGGTGCAGGTAATTTTGCTCCACAAATACATATTAGGATAAGTTTGGGAGTGCTTATTTGAAAAATAAGTGCTTAAAAACAAGTGCTTATTAGAATAAGCACTTATGAGCGTTTGGTGAAAAAAAGCACTTATTTTAAACAGGGATAGTATGGTGTTTTTAAAATGATGTGACAGGCCAAGATAGGCCATAAAGGAAATAAGCCCAAAATTTAGGCTTATTAAGCACTTATTTTGGGCTTATTTCCCAAACACAAATCAGTGCGTATTGGTGTGGTCCCGGCCCAAAATAGGTGTTTATTCGAATAAGTACTTATTTTTAAGCACTCCAAACTTGGCCTTCTCTTGCTATATCTAACCAGATTTTGAATACCAAACCCATGCTATTTCGTTTCTACTATATGCTTAACATGGGATTTACGTGGTCAGGTGATATTACAAATGTGGGAGTGAAGCTGCTTAGTAAATTGCAAGAACGGTTGGAAAAAACATATTAGCATATGCCATCTGATGCTTATTACCCCTCCCCAATCGACAGTTTACTCCTGAGCAGGAAAAAAAACCAAACAAAAGAATACAGTGTGTGGCAGTTTGGTCCAAGACCAACTTTGACGTATAACTTTCATTTGGAATTTGAAGGGCTGAAAACACTGCAACCTGGAGTATAACATGATGCTGGCTGGGTAGTGGAGGCATTTTGCAATTGTCATCTGCAAGTTGGATATGATATTGATACAGATCAGTTGCTGAGTTGGTGAAGTTTGGAGCTTACCCATAAGAATGCATGGTCCAGCCGTACAAGTATTCCTACAGACGACTATGTTAAGTTGCAAAAATGTCAGATTGGGTTTGTTGTGGGCTGTTAAACCCAATTTTAAAATCAAACTGGGATTGATTGAATCCGGATAAGCAATCTCTCTCGTACTGTTTTATTTTCATAATGGGGGAATTCACATCTGCGCCCCACATGCACATCTCAGCGTGCATTGGGAACATCTCCCGAAGTTATTCCACATGCAGATATCAGTGTAAGATGTTCCCAATGCACGTTGAGATGTCCATGTGGGGCGCAGATGTAATGAGATGTTCCCAGTGTACGGTTGTGGTGTTTTGTGCACAGGTTGTTGGCAGAGGTTGTGATTAGTATAACCTAACTTAGATTAGGTAATGTTTCATTTAATTAATAGCTCTCTTGTTATTAATTTAAGGACAAATTTCTTAAATTACCTATGCTGTTTAAGTTAATTGACCAATTCTATTCTTACCATTTAATTATTGTCTTAGAGTGTTCCTAAGTTTTCTTACAATTGACTAATTATTCTCTTACCATTAGGGTTCTGTCACAATCCACTCACATGTTCTCTGGACTTAAAAATTATATTGTTCTCTGAGTGATCACCTTTTCGCCATCACCTTGGCATGCAAGGAGGGTCTTTTCGCCAAAATTACAAAGGCCAAGTCTTGAAAAAGTCCAGTCAAGAACCCAACATTAATGGGTTCAGAGATCTTGGATAGTCGTTGGTAATTAGGTTGGTTATCTAGTCACAGATGAACAAAGACATGGGGACTTGGCGAGTGCAAAACTTAGTAGTGGTGTGATTTCCACCCATAAGGGTCACATGGGTAGGGGTGTCCACGATTCAGTTAACTGAATCATAAAAATTTTTTCAAACCGAATTGGTCCTACCAATTTTTCAATTTCTCCGAACTGAAATCGAACTCGTACCACTAGTTAACCAGCTGATTGGTTTCGATTTTTTACTAGTTCGGTTTTTTTAATTTTCAGTTTTTTTATATTTGTAATATTATTTTATAAATAATAAATGATATACGATATATTATAAATATTATAAAAATATATATAATATATTTATATATAGTATATAGATAAGGTGACATATTAAATATATACATACATAAAAGTATATATATACTGGTTGGTTCGATTAACCATCGGTTTTTTAAGGTTAATCAAAAATTAAACCGGTCCTTTGATTTTTCAAAAATACTGAACAAAAACTAAATCAATCAATTCGGTTAACTGCATTTTTCAATTCAATTTGATTTTCTGATTTTTTATGGACACCCCTAGACAATGGTACTTCGCACTCTTGCTCAAAGGAGTAGCAAATACCCCATTCGCTACACCTCCATTGCTTTCACGAGTCTAGATCGACGGGAATACTTTGGTTTTTTAGATGTCCAAAAAGGGAGAGAGGGGGATGAGAGGATTTATTGACTTTACTAGAAAATCAAATAAGGAAATAAGTTGGGGAAAAGGAGGTGAGGTTGGGATAGAGGAGTGAATGGAGGAAAAGCGGTGATTGATTAACGTCTCCATGAAAAATCAGATTCACCGTAGTTGTTTTTGTGATGTTATGAAGTAGGGATGAAAGGTGGCATCGGTGGAGTCGATGAGATACAACAAATGTACGATGGTAGAAAACTAAAGAAGGTTCCTAAAATTTTCATCAGTTAGGTTCTATTTTGAAAATTTGAGGAATAGTAGAGGACAAATTTGACATTTTTTCTTTTCCGTTAGTGCTTAATGATAATGTCAATTATTAGAAACAATAGAGATACTTCAAGACAATATATAAACAGCAAGAGTAGAATGAGTCAATTAACTAAACCATAAAGATAGTTTAAGAAATTTGCCCTTAATTTAAATAGTTACCATGTCACCACCAAATTAAGTATTACCAGACTCGAGTGAAAATAGACTTCACCGCCCTAACTGAGAAAGTAAAAATTGTTGTGGATCTCCTACGTTATATTAATGGTTGTGTTTCATTTAATTAATAATCGCCGTTGTTATTAATTTAAAATGTTAGCATCTACGTCAGTGAATAGCTATTTCTTTCAACTAATCTTTACTTGACCAATTGAGAGGTAACTGGTTGGTGTATTGGATGAATTGTCCCGATGGTGATGCGATTTGAAATACTGCTAGTATCATATGTAAGAAAAGAGCTGTGAATGTGATATTGAAATATTAACTTAAAAGAGTAACGACCTCTGAGGGTAGAGGTGTCAGGCAGTGTGCAGTGATTGATAAAAAAATGAAACGGAGTACGGGTTTGTTCAATGCAGATTTCTGATTTCCACTACAGAGTTATAAACATTTAAAGGGTAACAATCCACACTCTATGCACCAACGCTTGCCCGTGAATTGACATCAATTCCAAGCTGGCACCTACTCTAACAGTACTTTGAGCCTATAAATTCTGACCCTGGGTTGATCGGTCATTCTCCCAAAAAAAGGGAAATTGTCAAAAACTCACCGTGAGTTTTCAACATTTCTCTTAAACTCACCACAACTTTTCAAAATGTCTAAAACTCACCATGTCACTAACTTGACGTTAAAGAGACTAACAACTGTTAATATATTACCATTTTAACCTTCATAGAAAAATATAATATATATATATATATTTTAATATTTAGATATGAGAAAAAGGAAAAAGTTCAAAATATTTTTTCAAATATAAAATACATAAAACACAGAAATTGCACAAACAATAAAAAAATTATTTTCAAAAATTTTATAGATTGTAGAAAATAGAAAAATGTAAAAAAACAGAAATTATAAAAAACATTAGAAATTATAACAAAACACTTAAATATAAAATAAAAAGAAAATTAAAAAAATAAAAAAGACATTTTTCCTCTAGCTTGCCATTCAAGGGTGCTTTGGTCATAAAAATTGTTATTTATGCTGATGTGGACACTTCTGTTAAAAAATATTAATGGTGCACTAATGGAAGGTGAGTTTTGAAAAATAAAAACTTCCTAAAATGGTGAGTTTTAGATGTTTTGAAAAGTTGTGGTGAATTTAAGAGAAATGCTGAAAACTCATGGTGAGTTTTAGACAATTTCCAAAAAGAAAACGAATCCTTACTCGGCAATTTCATAGGTGGCCCATTATTAATGGCGTTGGTGTCAAATGTCAAGTAGTCTGTGATTGCCTGGCTCTCAATTCTCATGCATGCGATGTGGCACCACAGTTCTACCACAGTCAGATAGACGTGGCTCTTTCTTTCCTTTTTTTTTTTTTAATTATATACCTAAACCTATTCAACTTCTGAAGTGCAACCAATTGGATCAACCGTATGATTGTCAAAATATGAAAACACAAGGTAGAAGGCAGGTTCTTTGATATGGCTGTTCGTACATGAATTAAATCAATTGGTAAGATTCAGATTGTAAATTTGTAATAGGATATTGTATATCATTCATTAATCAATCACACTAAAAAGATCAAAATATTATATATCATCAATAAAATTAACTAGAACCAATGGCACTTTAGTAAACATATGAACATTCGAATCAAACTTATTAATCGATATATATAAAGTGCACGAGCAGATAATGATGATAATAATAGTCAACAACCAAATGATCTTACTGGTTGAATCATTAACATATTTAATCAGGAAAATTTACTATGATTAAGACATTAATTCTTCTTCTTTTTTTGTATTTTAGCCATTTCTATCTTTATTAACAATAATTCTTATTTTTCAAACATATTTTTGTTTAATATGAAGAATATATAATATTAATAAATTTTCTATAAAATTTATAAAAAATTCTATATTTTTATTTTTTATTACTTAATTTATGAGATAATAAAAATTACTTATTTACCAAGACGAAATGCAATTCCAATATATTTTTTAAATATTGGTTTTTAATATTGTGGTCAAATCAATTTTATATAATATATATATATATATACACATTTATATATAATATGTGTTATTCATTATTTATTTATAAATATATTATTTATATTGTATTTTTGTAAACTTCTTATATGATGAAAAGAGTTGAAAAAATACTTTTTTTTTGTTTTTCTTTATTTCAACTATTATATTTTCTTTCCTTTAAATAATTTATTATTATTTTTAAATTAAATTGGGTCGTATCAGATTTGGATATTCAACATCTTGATCGGATTCAAATTCAAATCAATATTTATGAGATCTGATAAGATCTTCGAATCGAATCAAACTTAATCCCTACCAAATCACTTACATACAATGACCTAACTAATTAAATCATTGAGCCATTTGACATGGTTAGTGGGGTCATGTGTTAGACATTAATGCTCCTTATTTTTTATCCCCATCTTTATCCCATTTCTATCATTAATGAAAATAATTCTCATTAATCACACTTTTTTATATGATGATATATAATATTATAGAATGTACCCAAAATCATCTATAAATTTCTATGTTTCTAAAATTATGTATTTTATTATTTAATAGTAACATTATGTGTTGATCCATTTGACATGGATAGTTGAACCACTAACTCATCCCTTGGATGGAAAAACCATTTTTCTTTTTTTTTTTTTGCTTGATTTTAAATCATGTATTACATTTTCATCATTAATAAAAGTAATTCTTATTTTTGCATGTGGCAATATCAAATGATGATGCTGATAATAATCAACAACCAAATGATCTTACTAGTTGAACCGTTAGCCTATTTAACCAAGAAAAGGGACTATGATTAAGGCATTAATTCATTTTTTTTTTATATTTTAGCCATTTCTATCTTTACTAACAGTAATTCTTATTTTTTTCAAGCATATTTTTGTTTAATATGAATAAATAATATTAATGTATTTTCAATTTTTTTATAAAATTCATAAAAAAATCTATATTTTATTTTTTTATTATTTAATTTATAAGACAATGAAAATTACTTATTTACCAAGAGTAAATGCAATTTCAATTTAATTGTTTAAACATTGATTTTTATTATTGTGGTAAAATCAATTATATATATAATATGTTATTTATTATTTAGTTATAAATATGTTATTTATATTGCATTTTTGTAAAATTTTTATATGATGGAAATAATTGAAAAATACTTATATTTTTGTTTTTTATTTCAATTGTTATATTTTCTTTTTCTTCTAATAATTTATTATTTAAAAAAATTAAATTAAATTGTATCAAATTCATACATCTGACATCTTGATCAAATTCAGATTCGAACCAATATTCATGAGATCCAGTCGAATCTTTGGAACATATCAAATTTGAATATACCCTGATTCAAATATGATTTGATCTGTTTGCATCCCTACTAAACCACTTGTCTACGATGACCTAACTAATTAAATTATTGAACCATTTGACACGGAATATTAGATCATTGACATACCTACCATCTAGATATAGAAATGGTTTCATTTTTAAATTGGTTTTAAATTTTGCATTTCATTTATATCATTGATAAAATAATTATTATTTATCATGTTTATTTTTTTTATATTATTAGCATATAATATTATAGATGTGCCCAAAATTGTTTCATATTTTTTTGTGCTATTCTATTTAAAAATATATATATTTTTAATTATACATCATGAGTTAACCTATTTGACCTGAAAGGTTGAACCACTAACCCATCCCTAGATATGAAGATGGTTTAATTTCCCATCGATTTTAAGTTGTATATTTGATGTCCATAATTAAAATTATGTTTATTTTATTATACATATTTTTTAATATGACAAATATATAATAATATAAGCGTGTCCAATTTTTTTCAAATTTTTTTATATATTTTTTATATTTTTAAATTTATATTATTTATTTATGACATCATGAAATTATCCATTTGACCCAAATAGTTGAAATACTTACCCACGACCTAGATGAAAAATATGATTTCATTTCTAGGCTTATTTTAAAGATATAAAATTTCATTCTATTAATAATTATTGTGTATAGATTTATTAGTGAAATTTAATGATGATAAAGAATAGTATTTTTTATATTTCTAAATTTGTATTATTTATTTATGACATCATGAAATTATCCATTTGATTCAAATGGTTAAAGTACTTACCCACGACCTAGATGGAAAATATGATTTCATTTCTAGGCTTATTTTACAGATATAAAATTCCATTCTATTAATGGTTATTGGGTGTGGATTTATTAGTGGAATTTAATGATGATAAACAAAAGTATTTTTTTATATTTCTAAATTTATATTATTTATTTATGACATCATGAATATCATTGATAAAATAACTGCTTATCATATTTATTTTTGTTTATATTATTAGTATACAATATTACAGATGTACCCAAAATTGTTTCATACTTTTTGTACTATTCTATTTAAAAATATATATTTTTAATTATACATCACGGGTTAACATATTCCCATCGGTTTTAAGTTGTATATTTGATGTCCATCAGTAATAAAATTATTTCTATTTTATTATATTTGTTTTTTAATATGTCAAACATATAATAATAGAAACATGTCCAATTTTTTTTTTAATTTCTTTTTTTATATTTTTGTATTTTTTATATTTCTAAATTTGTATTATTTATTTATGATATCATGAAATTATCCATTTGACCCAAATGGTTGAAGTACTTACCCATGACCTAGATGAAAAATATGATTTCATTTATAGATTTATTTTAAAAATATAAAATTCCATTCTATTAATAACTATTGTGTCCGCATTTATTAGTGGAATTTAATAATAATAAACAAAAGTATTTTTGATAATTCTAAATTTGTATTATTTATTTATGACATCATGAAATTATCCATTTGACCCAAATGGTTGAACTACTTACCCACCGCCTAGATAAAAATATGATTTCATTTCTATGTTTATTTTAAAAATATAAAATATCATTCTATTAATAATTATTGTGTATGAATTTATTAGTGGAATTTAATGATGATAAACAAAAGTATAAAATGTTAGATTCAATGAGAGAGAATGTGATTTATTTATTGACTTAAATGTGAGACTTAATGATAGGTAATTAAATGTACTTAATGGTATTCTTTTAATTACATTTTCTGCCCTTTCAATGGAGATGAACTAAATTCAAAAGAATGGATATTTATTTCAACCTCCTCATTCACACTTTTATAAGTAGTATATACATATATATATATGGAAAAGATAAAGTAATATTTATTGAGAAGAAATTACACACGAGGTTGAAATAAATCCCAAAAAAGGCTGACTAGTCAAATCAGCAATTACACATTCCACCATGAACTAGAAAGAAAAAACAGCTGACACATTACAATTTCTGAAATCCCCAGGCACAGACACCCAAGACATCAGTTTACCCACTGTTTTCTAAATTAGCTCTTTCGGACTTAAAGTCTTGTTACAGAAAATCCTTTTATTCCTCTCAGACCAGATGGACCAAAATACAGCAATTGGAATAGTCTTCAAAACAGTCTTCTTTTTCTTGCTCAAACCCATGAGCTTCCAACAACACAACAGCTCCTTAACTGACCTCGGCATCACCCAACTTAAACTCATGGAGCTAAGGAAATGGCTCCACAGCTGAGTAGAAAACGGGCAATGGATGCACAATTGGTTAGTGGATTCATCACTACTCCCACACAAACTGCAAGACGGGTCCAAAATCTAAATGCTCCTTCTCACTAGGTTAGCTCCAGTAAGACATTTATTAAGAGCCATAGTCCAAACTAGGAAGTTAGTTTTAGTTGGGCTGGTGGGATTCCACACTTGACAGTCAAGGAAATCAGGAATACCCCTACTACAGAGGTTAGAAGCCAAAGACTTGACAGATAACACACCATCTAAGTTCCACTTCCACTACCACTTATCCTTCGAACTATAATCCAACTCATGGTTATGAAGATAGGTCAATAGATTCAAAACCTCATCAACCTCCCAATCAAAAAGGTTCCTTCTAAATGAAGGAGACCAAAGAACTGAACCACCAAATACACTATAGCACTCTACAACTGAAGCTTCTTGACCCGAAGCACACTAGAAGAGGAGAGGGAAGGAATCAACAAGAGGGGTTCATCTGAGCACCAAGGGTCCTTCCAGAATTTGGTCCTGCTACCATTGCCAATTTTAATTGAGACCCCAGCAACTAGAGCTAAAAATTTCTTCCTTATCCCTTTCCATAAAGAGTTACCCCAATTGGGAGGAGGGCCCCTCGTTCTCCAATTACCCAATCCACACCATATTTGCAAGCAATGAGAAATCTTCACCAGGCATCATTTTTTGCTGCAAATTTCCAAATCCACTTGCAGAGGAGAGCAGAATTAAAAGATTTCAGCTTCCTTATGCCTAACCCCCTTCAACTTTGGGGATGCAAACTTGCTCCCAACTCACCAAATGCACTTTTTTCTCCTCCTCCTAACCTCTCCAAAGAAAACTCCTTAGAAGCTTTTCAAACTGATTTGCAACATTGTTAGGAATAGAGAATAGAGACAAGAAATAGGTGGGTAAATTGGAGAGAGTACTCTTAATCAGAGTCACCCTACCCCCAAAAGAAAGATATTTTGCCTTCCAAGAGGCCATCTTTCTTTCCATTCTCTCAATTATCGGGTCCCAAATTGCAGAAGAACCATCACTCACCCTATAGGGAGCCCCAAATATTTGACTAGAAGGGACTCAATCTGACAAGCCAAAATACTAGCACAATCTGCTAAGTTGGAAACCTGGCCCACTAGGATAATTTGGCTTTTGTTCCAATTAACTTTTAGACCAGTAATCACTTCAAACCAAGATAAAATCCCAAGGATTAACTCCACCTATGAGGGAGAAGCATCCACAAAGCATAACGTATCATCTGCAAATTAGAAAATATTCACCTTCTCTCCCCCCAGAGTAATTGCAAACCTTCCCACTCACCTAAAGTTGCAGCCTTCTCACAGAATAAAGTGAGGATCTCCATTACACATATAAAGAGTAGAGGAGACAGGGGGTCACCCTGTCTAAGACCCCTAGAACTATCAAAGAAGCCTGCGGACTGTCCATTAACCAAAACTGAGAACTATGGAGAGGTTATACAAACTTTAACCCAATTCCTCCATTTCTGCCCAAAATTCATTTAATGTAACACAAGATCAATACATCTTCAGTTGACATGATCATAGGCCTTTTCAATATCAAGTTTGCAAATCAGCCCTAGGGGAACCTTCTATTTTCCTGGATTGAATGAACTCATTAGCAATGAGTACAAAGTCCAGCACCTACCTACCTAGAATAAAGGCACTTTGGTTATTTGGGATAACACTACCAAGAACCCCTTTCATTCTTTCGGCAATAACTTTAGCTAAGATTTTGTAGAAGCTATGCAAAAGACTAATCGGCCTGAAGTCCTTAATATTCAATGCACCTTCAATCTTTGGAATGAAGGTTATAAAGGTAATATTCAGACCCCTCTACAAATAACCCCTCTCATAGAAGTCTTGGAAAACACTCAAAATGTCTTGTCTCACCACATCCCAACATTTAATATAGAACAAATTTGTAAGACCATTAGGCCTTGGAGACTTCTCATAAGCCAACAACTTAATTGTTGTTTTTATTTCCTCCTCTATGAAGGATCTTTCAATAAGAGCTGACTGCACATCACTCAACTGATTAAAAGAAAGGAACCTAGGAAAAGGTCTAAAGAACCAAGACTCCTTGTACAACTTTTTATAAAAGCTAGTAGCCACTAACTTCATATCTGTCTCAAAGACACTCACTCTGCCCTCTCCCTCCAGCCTGGTTATTACAGAGGCTCTAGCTCTTGCAGCCAAACCATTTGATTTCTTCCAACACTGCCAATTTATCAAACTTCATCTTATTTCATTTGATTTCTTCCAACACTGCCAATTTATTAAACTTCATCTTTGCCTGAGATCTTTTTAGTCTATGCTCCTCATAAATAGGACCCAATTCTTCAACTGAGTCAATTTCCTTTATGGTACTCAAGAGAGCTTTCTTTTCAGTATCTAAACTCATATTTTTCTCCAATTTCTAAATCTTTAATCTTGCTTTGATGGCCCCCAATTTTTTTGCCAGAATGAAAGAATCGGTACCCACTACCTACAAATTAACACAAACAAACTTCAATGAAAGAACAAGAGTGGCATCCTCAAACCAAGCATTCTCTAATTTGAAAGGGACTTTTGCTCTAACTCTAACACCACAAACTAGCTGAATTGGAATGTGGTCTAAAACTGGCCTAAGAAGGGCAATATGCTTGAACTCTGGAAAGAGATCTTCCCAATTAGAAGTAACCAGAAACCTGTCCAGCCTCACAAGAGTGGGAATATCTTGGTTGTTGGTCCAAGTAAACCGACTATCATGAAGGGGTAAGTCTTGAAGTTCAAATCTGTTAATGAAATTAGCAAACTGAACCATATCCCTAGATCTTCTCCCTCTAGAACTTCTCTCCTCCACAAACAGAGTGTCATTAAAATCACCACCAATAACCCAAGGATAAGAGAACAATAGTAATTTGACAAACATTACCATCTACAAACTTCAACATAAGAGAAATTGAAAAATTTCCAATCTAATAGGATACCAAACTACAAATTGTCAAATCCCACATGCTCAGCAACCCCCTGCACTCCCGACTGCTAACTTTGATCTCCACCTAACATCTCCCTCCCCCCAGATGCTACTAGCCACTACAGTCTCAACACTATCCAACTTAGTTTCTTGGAGTAACACAATTTTTTACCCTGACTTCTTCAGAGACAAACTACAAGCCTCCTTCTCCCCGACCCCAAACCCCTAACATTCCAAGAGACTCAAACCTTTCTCCCCCCCCCCCAACACTCCCCTCACTACTGCTTGATTTGTCATTTAAACCCCAAGTCAGTCGCATCATTTCTCTGCTTTTCTTAGATTTGTTACCCCCCTTTTCTCTGCTTTCTTAGATTTGTTACCCCCCTTCTTAGTTGTAGCTTTCCTCCTTGCCAAAAGCACTCTTTGCTCAACTCCCTCCAAATATTTAATTGTCTCCTCTTCCAACCCTTCTAATGAAATCCCCAGAAACTTACCCAAACCCAGTATCTTAGAAGAGACCTAGGAAGAAGCACTTGAACTCACCGGTTGTTCACCTACCAGACTCGGCTGAACCAGCATCAAGCTACTAATCTTCTGAGTCTGCCCTTCCAATTCAGCACTGACATTAGTAGCACAAAACTTGCTACCTTCTCTGCCTGGGATCCAACACCCTCTTGCTCACCTCCACCACCTTCGACCTGAGAATTTGAAGCCACCATTATGATCAGATCCACCACAATCAGCTCGTCTTCCACTTGTTGAACAACAAATTGGTTGGACTCCAGCTAAGATCTAGCCCCAGTAGAAGTAGTCGGAGGGGACATAGGCTTCACAACAGGCGAACCGAGATCCAAACCCCCTCCCCCCCCCACACACACACACATTTCTTCTCCCTCCGCAGAGTATTCAAAAATTGGTCCTGAGATCCCCGATTGGCTCCTGAACCTATAAGCGGTTGGCTGAACCAACCAAGGGTTCTGAGAGCTGAGTTCCTATGCACCCTTCAACCAGGAGGGGACATGGGCTCACTATTTGCTTTGGGCCTAGGCCCAACATCCGAATTAAAGGGAGAAAAACCAAACTGGGCTGGAATGGGTGAGCCAGGCCCAGCCCATCTTCTAGGTTGTCCTAGGCTACATGGGACTTAAAAAGAGGGAGCCGGTGGTCCACAATCTGAGTATTTAATGCGCAACCCTCCCTAGGTGCCAGATGTAGCTCGACCAGACACTCTCTGATTAGGTCTTCAATAGCTTCTACTCCCAAGGTCTGCCCACTATCTCCCAGGTTTGAAATTCGAACTCCCCTTCCACTGGCTTCCTCGTCCAGCCCATTTGGACCCTTCGCTGTCACTAAAATCGGATGGCTCAGAAGAAAGCTGAGATCTGCATCATCTTCTCTACCACTGGCCGCCAGAGAGTTTGACTGAGAATGAACCTTCCGAAGTCATGCTTCTTCAAATGTGCGGGGAAGAACACTTTCGCCAGAATCTTCCAAGACCAACGTCTTGGTACAGTCTGAAAGCCCCTTCTCTTCTCTCTGAACGTCCCAAGGCATCTCTTCTCCCCCTCTCCATCTTCGAACAAACAACAGAAGCTCTTGCCAAATCTGGACAATGAACAAAACTTCCCCCGCCACCACTTCGATCTTGCTTGGAGAGGAGAGTCATCCGTCTCTATGAAGCCCCCGCAGGCATCCCCAATAGTCCTTATTATGCTTGGACACCAGAGAAGAAGAGGGAGACCGAACACCCTGATCCAAACCAACTCCAGATCCTCCCCTTCAGCGAAAGGGTCTGGGTAGTAGCATCCCGCGCTAGCACCCCACCAGTCCAGAGGGGATTTCTTCCCAACTGCCAAGGCCCATTTCTTAACACCCAATACGCACCAGCTCTCGAAGGGCAAATGAAAAGGAAGAGATCGTCTGCCATTCTCTTCACTTTCACTCCCCCCACCTCCCTCCATTGCCTATTTGCCCACATCTCCACCTTCCTAGTCCCCTCCCCCCACCGGAACCTTCCCACCAAATAATTCTGTAGAAATTCCCTTCTCACATTCACCACCTAAGAGTTCGTAACTACCACCCTTTTATCGCTGACCCTCTTCACCTCTGACGACTCAAAAGCAGGCCAAGCATCTGCTGCCGCATCACTATAGGAGAGATTGATCCTTGTCCGCCTTCTTTCTCCACTCTTTGGTACCAGTTGGAAGCTTCCCATCTTCGCTTCCCTCCAACAGATTTGCTGGAAGGGAAGTGGCGCACCATCGAAACTAAGGAATAACCAAGGTACACACCCTCACTAGACCATACACCAACGTTACCAGATCCCTTCACCGGAGAAGATGACCTTCACCAGAGCTATTTTTATTTTTAGACTAACGAAATGTTGGACAGCATGTCAGCACCAGAGCCATGTGACTGACAAGAGGCCTCACGTCAATGTGACTAACAGTGTCTTAGGTAATATTATATAAGATAAAGTAGGAGGGGCTGTAATTTCAGATTTGTGGAGTGCGCTCTACTTATCCCTATATATAAAACTATAAAACCCTTACTATATTCTTCCTTTGATATCCGAAGCAGAATCAGGCATCAACCTGGACTATACAGTCTATACTTTCTCTGTACAACCAAACATTCCCAGGGGGTCCTGCGGTCCCTAGGAATATCACAGCAAACTACAAGAGCGTGGGAACCACGTAGAGCCATCCTTCTTTACAATCTTTAAAACAACGGTGTTCGGTTAAAAAAAATACAAACAAGTAAATAAATAGATAAAACTAGAAAAAATAAAAAGTCTGCATAGTTTTCTCTTATGAGAGCATGGTGCCAATTTTATTTCTCACTCTCTACTGTTTTCTTGGCTTTTTCAGAGAGAAATTAAAAGTGGTCAGACAAAACTTACCTTCCTATCTTGTAACATTTTTTCTTTTGCTTTCCTTTGTCATGCAGATTAAGGAAAGCCTCTTTTTATTTTCTTTTCCTTCACTTTCTTCACAACCAAACTTCAGAAAACACGACAATTTTGCATTAAAAATTGCTCAGTGAAAAATAGCGACAACTGCAAAGTTCATTTATTTGGATAAAGCTCTGCAGCAATAGGCTTTACAGAAATGCTCTAGGTAGGATTCCAACTAAGTTTCAATCTTATATTAAGTTCCTCATGAGAATAGTTTATTGTCAGATCATTTGTATTGGTCTCCACAACTACAGGATGACCCAGAAGTTGCAAGTTGCAACTAGTCATTTTCTAAGACAATCATCTTGTAGGTGATATCCTCAATCCTTCACTGAACTGTCTTGTCCATTCACAACTCACAATGTGCCCGACATATACTTTGTGGGTTAGGGACACATTGGTAATGGGATCTTTCACAGCCTAGCTCGAAAAAAAAATTTAAAAAAAGTTTATGCACACGTCCAAAGCATTTAGTCTACTTCTCCCTCATTTTATAATCAAAGGTTTGATTACCAAAAAAAAATTAAACTAAACTATCAAGATATTCCTCGACTCCCATGACCATGAATATGTTCAATTCTAACTTTATCCTTCTTCGTTTTGCCACTAAACAGGTGAAGACTAGATATCATTCTCCAAGACAATGGATTTAAGATGACTAAAAATGGGTCTCTCTCTGTAACATGTGCCACCTCTTTGTATATAGAGGGTAACTCAACTCAGCTTTAATCCCAACTATTTGGCATTAGCTACACAACTATTGTCCCACCATTATGCTCTATCAAGAGCCATAACAATTCAGGATTCATATTCATATTGGATTGGCTAAGGTTTTTATTTCGACAACCAACTGATACAACCCTCTTTGTATAAGATGGCAATAAAGAAGCAAATATCATCAAATGAAATTAAGCTTAAAACAAGAAAACTTTCAAATTTAATTTAGTTTTATCACCTAAAGATTGCACAAAATGTTGGGAGAAAAGATATATCAATCAGGAATGCATCAATCCATGACCTTATAAGGAAAGTTGTAACCAGAATGGTCAGGAATGATGAAGACCTACATTCAATAATGCAGATGTCAAACTAATACAAAATTATGAAAGATGAATATCTCATTTATGCATGAGAATAGAAACCAACTGGTATATCTTAACTCAAGCTAGTAAAGTTTATGGGCTTTTTTCTCTGCTTGTGTTGTCAGAATTTGGAAGAGGTCAATGCTGAACTTGTTGCAGTGTTTAACAAATGGAATAGGAAGAACACTATGGTTCTGTGATAAATAGTTTCGCACATCCAAGAAAATATTCACAATCAGAACTACTAATTCAACCTCGTGATGGATAACACCATCCTGCCCCAATCAAGTGAGGAATTGATCTATTGCATGGAATTTAGCTCACACATTTCCTTGGTTAGATAGTTAAAATGGTGAGATCATATAGTGAGCCCAAGAAATTTTGTCAATTTTCACATTTAGTTAGCAATAAACTGTTCTTGTACAAAGTTCAAACCTAACAAAGATGCAAAAATGCTCTGGCTGCTGGCTTGTTGCTTCCAAGAGCCCAGCTTGATTTGTACCTCCATAAGAAAGGTAGTAGAAAAATGTAGCATATATATTAAAACAACAAAAGCAAAAGAAAAAAAAAAAACGGCAAGTTTCTACACAAAACCAAACAACTATAAATCAACCATGATCCATGATAATTACAAAAAAAATTGCACCCAATTAAAAAAAAAAAAAAAAAAACTAATGGGTACCTCTAAAACATCTACCCAAGGCTTGCCCCATAAGGCCTTCACAATTGCATCCTCCAAGTTACATCTATTAACAAAAATTTTGGAATTTACTTCCAACTATACAGTCCACACCAGGGCCGAAGCAATAACTTCCCAAATCACTTTCCCTCTTCTACTCAAGACAGACAGCTGCCAACTCGATAGAAAATCCTCCAGTCACAGACAAATACATCTGAAATCCAAAGATGCCCAACATTCTAGCCCATAACCCCCTAAAAAACTGCAATGAAGAAATAAGTGATCCACTAGTTACATACTCTCATTTGTTAAAATGCGAGTGGTATTGTCAGTTAAGATACTTGTAAGTAAATCGTCTGTAGTTAGACACTTGTTTGCGTCAGCTGCCCATAGCAGAAAGGCAATCTTGACAGGGGAAACTGTACGGCACACCCTAGTCCAAGGGGAATGGGCCTTCCCAGAACCCATTGATAATCAAAAGTATCAGCATCTATAGCCTCTTTGTCTTGAGCCACCTCAAAAAATTATATATATGCTCCATTATTCAAAAATTAAAAAGGAAAAAATAAAAATATCATGAAAAGAATATTAGAATAGTTTTTGTGGGAAGATTACTTTATAGTAGTAGCAGAACGATTTGTTCTATATGATAGCATTTTGTTGAACATCTGGAAGTCATACCATAAATCATGAAGAAACTTCCAAGAAACCCACTTCACAAAACAAAGAAAAAAAACCCAAGAAACCCTTAAGCTAATTTGATCCAGGAGCCAAAGATTCAAATTGAGAGTTCTTGGATTTTATTATGTATTTTATATTTTAGATAGTACTGGTATTTTGGTCATTTTACATCTGGAGGTTTGACATAAGACTTTGATTTGCATGGTCATAGTTTGTTTAAAGTTTCATGGACATTGTGTTTTCTTATGATAGTGACAAGTCTATTATTTTGATTTTCCTAGCTCCAATAGGATTAACCAATGCTATAATATCTATATCTATGTGAAAAGTGTAAAAACATGGAAAGAAACTTGTTCGTGGCCTTGAACTTAATTATAGGAGCAGGTAAACATATCTAATCTTCTATGAAAGTTATTCTAAATTCAGAATCTTGTTTCCTGAATATTTTCTTTAAATTCTGAACCAAACATCTGTCCCAATGACTATTGCTTCAAATCCTTTTCTATAAGGAATATTTCTTAAGTCACTTTCACCAGCCCCAAAATCCCTTTATTTCTAGTATGTTAAACCACCCATCTATTACATGTGGAATTAAACCAATTTACTATTCTCTAGTTAATTTTCCATCTTCTGTATAACCAATGAGCCTTCCTTTTATTGATCAAATTGATCAAACTTGTTAAAAGACTGTTATTTATCTAAGTATAGTACCGCAGGGGTATTCTTGTAATTTCTTCCTTCTATTTTTTATGTTCTGTTGCCCTAGTATATATATCAAAAGCTGGTGCCGCCAACAGCACTTTTGGCTCTCAGTTCTCTCTTCTCTCTCTCTTCTCTCTTCTTCCATTCCTCTCTCCTACATAACATGGTATCAGAGCGGGACTATTAGATCTGAAAGGAGAAGTCGAGTGAATAGTGATGACCTGTATGCACTGTGGCAACACCTGTGTTGATTCTGTAGGTCAAGGGATGACCTGTTAGTGCCTATGTTTTACAGAAAAGAGGTGTGTTTCCGAAGAAAAAAGGGGTTTCCTTTCTCCCTCAGTGTTAGAATTTTTTTTTAAGGTTGTGTTCCCCCTTTAAGAGTTTTTTTTTTAATCTGAAATCATGAGTGGTGAAGAGTCTGCTACATCCAGTGTTTCCTCAATGTCGAATGGAATGAGTGGGGGTGTGGACCTATTATTTCCCATGGCTGTTATTCTTCTCAATGGTTTAAATTATTTAGAGTGGTCGAGAGGGATCAAGTTGTACATCACTGCAAGGGGAAAGATAGGTTATATAAATGGAAGAATCAAAGAACCCAATTCTAGGAGTGCTCAATATGACAGATGGAACCAGGAAAACAGCATGGTCATGTCCTGGATTTTAGTGTCTATGCAACCTCAAATAATAAGGAATTTTATGTGGGCTGAAACGGCAAATGAGATCTGGGAACAAGCAAAATCAACATATTTTGAACTGCGTCACTATGCAAAAATCTACCAGTTACAGGCAGAATCATCCACTTGTAAAAAGGGGGAGAGGTGTCTATCTGTGTACTACTCAGACTTGACCTCTGTCTGGAAGGAATCAGACCATTATCAGAGTGTGGACTGAAAGTGTGATGAAGATGCAAAATTGTACAAAAAACTTGTTTCTCAACAGAGAGTATTTGCTTTCCTACATGGTTTGAACTCTACATATGAATCTATCAGAGTCCAGATCCTAGGTAGCAAGGATCTTCCATCCGTCTAGGAAGTTTATGCTCTTATACAATCAAAAGAAAGCAGAAGAAATTTGATGAACAATTCTAGAGGGGATGCAGTTGTGTTGGCGGCGAAAGGGAGTGTTACTACCGGTGGGGGAAATACCTTTAAGAATGGGGGTTTTCAGAAAAAGGTGGATGACAAGGACAAATTGTGGTGTACTCATTGCCAGAAACCCCAACACACCCAAGACACATGCCCCCGTTGGTTAGAGTGCAAAGCCCTCCCTAAGGCTCCCCTTCTTCCTATTCCTCCTCATGTGTTTGGGTGTCGTTGTTTTGTTCAAAATCTGTCACCCACTCGTGGAAAATTAGATCCTCGTGCCATTCCTTGCATTTTCTTGGGATACTCCTTCACTCAGAAGGGATACCGGTGCTTTGATCCTGTCTCTCGAAAATTTTATGTCTCTATGTGTCTCTTTCTTTGAGAGTGAGCCTTTCTTCCCTGTTTCTCCTCAGGGGGAATGTAGGAATGAGGATAAACTAGTTCAGCTCCCTCCTCTTCCTGATCCTCCTCCCTTTCGTGTCTTCTTTCATCGCTACAAAGGCCAACCGTGTTCAAGAGTTGTGGGGCACCTAGAAGCTGTACCACCAATGCCATTAGACTCTCTAGGAGCAGATCATACCCATTCAGGTACATTGATTCCTGTTGATGTTCCTGACCCTATTGCCATTAACACTTCTGTTGCTAATGACCTTGAGCTTCCTATTGCTTACCGGAAAGGTGTTAGATCTTGCACCACTAAACACCTAATTTCCCATTTTGTTTCCTATGAAAACATTTCACCCTCCTTTCGAGCCTTTCTCTCTTCCATTGACAATGTCCCTATCCCTAAGAATGTGGCAAAAGCTCTTTTGGTACCTAAATGGACAGATGCTATGAAGGAAGAAATTAATGCCTTACATAAAAATGGCACATGGGAACTTGTAGATCTTCCTGAGGGGAAAGATCCAGTTGGATGTAAATGGCTTTTCATGGTTAAATACAGGGTTGACGGCACCGTGGAACGGTATAAAGCTCGTTTAGTGGCAAAGGGGTTTACACAAGTGTATGGAGTAGATTATGCAAAAACTTTTGCACCTGCTGCTAAGATGAACTCCATTAGAATCATTTTCTCCCTAGCTGCTAATCTTAACTGGGATCTACATCATCTTGACATCAAGAATGCCTTCCTGAATGGTGACCTTGAAGAGGAAGTATACATGGTACAACCCCTTGGTTTTCGAGCTCTAGGTAATGAACAGAAAATGTACAGGCTAAAGAAATCACTATATGGGCTGAAGCAATCACCAAGAGCCTATTTCAGCAAGTTCCATGTAGCAATACAGCAAAAGGATACAAGCAGTGTCAGTCTGATCACACATCGTTTGTAAAGAGAGGGGAAGAGAAGATTGCAGCACCGATAGTATATGTTGATGATATAGTTATCACTGGTGATTGGAAGGATGAAATTCAGAAATTGAAGAATTTTCTTCCTACCTAATTTGAAGTGAAAGATCTAGGTCCTCTAAGGTACTTCCTTGGGATTGAAGTGGCCCACTCACAAAGGGGTATCTTCATTTCCCAAAGAAAGTATGTCCTAGATTTACTCTAGGATACAGGAAAACTAGGAGTGAAGCCAGTTGATTCCCCTATTGATCCTAATCACAAACTAGGTGACTGTCAGGGTGAACCCATCAAGGATGTGAAAATGTTCAAGAGACTTCTAAAAAGACTGTTATATCTTTCTATACTCAACCAGACATAGCTTATGCAATGGGTGTTCTTAGCCAGTTCATCCATGCCCCTAAGACTACCCATCTTGAAGCAACAGAAAGAGTTCTCAGATATCTTAAGAAGTTCCCAAGTGCAGGCTTGTTGTTCCAAAAGCATGGACATTTGAAAGTTGAAGTGTATATTGATGCAGATTGGGCAGGATCCCTGAATGATAGAAAGTCAACTAGTGGCTATTGTACCTTCATAGGAGGTAATTTAGTTAACTAGAGAAGCAAAAAACAGAATGCGGTAGCTAGATCTAGTGCTGAAGCTGAATACCGGACAATGTCTCATGGAGTGGCTGAAATTATGTGGCTGAAAATTTTGTTGAGTGAGTTGGGTTTTCCAATTGACGGACCTATGACACTATTTTGTGATAACAAAGCAGCCATAAACATTGCTGCTAATCCGGTGTTGCATGATAGAACTAAACACATCGAAGTTGACAAACACTTTATCAGAGAAAAGGTCGTCACAGGGGCAGTGTGTACTCCTTATGTTAGCTCTGAAGATCAACTTGCAGACATCTTTACAAAAGGGTTACACCACTCACGGCATCATGATTTATGTGACAAGTTGGGCATGATTGACATCTATGTCCCAACTTGAGGGGGAGTGTTAAAAGACTATTATTTATCTAAGTATAGTGTTGCAGGGGTACTCTTGTAATTTCCTCCTTTTATTTTTTATGTTCTGTCACCCTAGTATATATATCAAAAGTTGGCGTCACCAGCAGTACTTTTGGCTCTCAGTTCTCTCTTCTCTCTTCTTCTCTCTCACTCTTCTCTCTTCTTCCATTATTCTCTCCTGCATAACAAAGCTTTTAGGCATCCAAACCCCTAACCTTAACAGCCCTAAATTGAAATCTCTAGTAAGTTGAAGCTAGACCGACTGCATTCTAACTAGTCTATTACTCGTGATGTGGTTACCTAGGATAACCAAACATCATCTAGGTTGTTTAGTCAAGTGATTTAAAAGACACACCTCAAGCATGCCTAGGCGCTCAGGCAAGGTGCACACACATTTTAAGGTATGTGCCTTACCTAGGCCTCAGACACAACACTTTCAAAGAAACTAAATTAACAAAATTGGATCGAAGATTGATCAGTTGTTTGTGGAGATCGAGAGAAATAAGATGGGTTGAAGCTCCATCTTGGGGGGCTTCAGGGGGTAATAGTGATCTTGTAGAAGGATGAAGTGCTTGAAGCAATCGAAGAATTGATAGGTAGGCATACCATATCATTAAAATTCAAGAGCGTGGAGGATGGATTCAATTGGGTGTTAACTAATGTCTATGGACCAAATAGTTATAGAGAGAGAAGTGATATGTGGGAAGGTGCTTGGTGCTTGGGAGGGGACTTCAATGTGATAAGATTTTCCAATGAAACTTCTAATCCCAATCAGTCTATCATCACTAGTATGAGGAAATTTAATGAATTCATAGACTGAGATCTCCCTGTTGCAATCCAATTTCACTTGGTCCAATTTTCAGGAAAACCCACTATGCTCAAAGTTGGATAGATTTATGTTCAATATAGGATGGGAAAACCATTGGAAAGGTTTGGTTTCCAGAGCATTGCCTAGAGTCACTTCAGATCACCACCCCATTAGATTAGGAACAGAAATCTTTTTACATTGCCCTACTCCTTTCAAATTTGAAAACATGTGGTTGATGCATCCGGATTTTATTCGGAAAGTGGAGGATTGGTGGAAGGAGGAATTAAGGGGAATAAGATGGGAAGGAATCAAATTCCATAAGAAATTGCAAAGATTAAGATCTAAAATAAAGGAGTGGAATAGGGATCATTTTGGAAGGTTAGAAGAAAGGAAACTGACTAGTTTCCCATATTGAAGAATTGGACAATGTGGAAAATGAGAGAAATCTCCCTACGAAAGAGAGGGATTTAAGATGGAAATCAAAAAAAGAATTGGAAGAAGTCCTCAAGAGAGAGGAAATATCTTGGAGACAAAAGTCAAGACAAAAATGGATAAAGGAAGGCAAAATTCTTTCATGCGATCACCAATGGAAGAAGGCGCAAAAACTTTGTGGCTAGGTTGGAAATCAATGGAGAGCTAATCTCAAATCAAGATGAAATTGTCAGAATCTTTGTGGACCACTATAAATCCCTTTACAGGAGACCTTTGGAGGATAGGTTGAGTTTAGAAGGATTGGAGTGGCCTTTACTAGATGAGGACATGACAAATTGGCTGGAAAGAGATTTTGAGGAAGAAGAAATAAGAAAGGCAGTGTTCTCAATGAATAGGTCTAAAGCACCGGACCCAAATGGATTCACAATGGCTTTCTATCAGGATTGTTGGGAAGTCCTGAAAGATGATTTACATAAAGTCTTTAAGGAATTCTCAAATACACATATTGTTAGCCCTGGAGTTAATGCAACTTTCTTGGCCTTGATTCCAAAGAAAGGTGATGCTAGCCATCCAAAGGATTTCCGACCCATTAGTCTAGAGACTAGTGTTTATAAGATAATTGCTAAAGTCCTATCATTGAGGATCAAAGTAATTCTCCCTTCCCTCATTAGTCAGTATCAAGGAGCTTTTGATCAAGGGAGACAAATAGTTGATCAAGTTCTAATAGCCAGTGAATGTGTAGAGGAGATGGAAGAGATTTAGGAAGGAAGGTTTTGTGTGTAAATTGGACTTAGAAAAGGCCTATGACATAGTGGATTGGGGTTTTTTGAAATAAGTTTTGCATCAACGAGGGTTTGGGGAGAGATGGTGCAGTTGGATGCTTGGGTGTGTACGAACTTGTCATTTTTCTGTCCTTGTTAATGGAGTGGTAAAAGACTTCTCCCCAACTTGCAAAGGGTTAAGGCAAGGTGATCCCCTCTCACCCTTCCTTTTTACTTTAGTGGCAGATGTCTTCAGTAGACTCCTCTCTAAGGCAGACGGAGAAGATGACTTTAGGGGTTGGAAAGTGGGTAGAGACAATGTTCCAATTACTCATCTCCAATTTGCAGATGATATCATTATTTTTTGTGAAGGAGACATCAAGAAAGTCGGGAGATTGAAAAATCTAATCAAGAAGTTTGAAAAGGTGTCAATTATGAAAATCAATTTGGACATAGCAGGGATTAATATGGAGGGGATGGTCCTACAATAGGATAGCAAATTGCTTAGAATGTCATATCACCCCGTGGCCTTTGACCTACCTAGGGTTTGCCCTAGGTGCAAACCCGAAGGAAAGTAGTTTTTGGAACCTAGTTATAGAAAGATGTAAAAAGAGATTGGCTTCTTGGAAGAGAAGTTACATCTCTTTAGGAGGTAGGATCACTCTGATAAAATCAACTTTGGCTAACCCACCCATCTACTTTCTCTTTGTTTTTAGGATTCTACCAAGAGAAGAAAAGAAATTAGAAAAAATTATGAGGGATTTCCTTTGGGAGCTGGGAGACACCAGAAAGGACCACTTAATAAAATGGCTATGGAGATGGCCTCTTGAGAGAGAAAATTTGTGGGTTGAAGTAGTGGCAATTATACATGGTAGATTGGAGAATGGCAAGGACATTGGTGTATCACGTAGGGCTACCTTAGAAGCACCTTGGAAAGCAATTCATAGCCTCCTCCCTCAGTTTCTCAGGTACATCAGGTATGATGTTGGCTCAGGGAATTTAATTTGATTCTGGGAAGACACTTGGCTTGGTAGCCGGCCTTTAAAGGAGGTGTTTCCTTCTTTGTATTCTATTTCATTGTATAAAAATAAGGTCATTTCAAATTTTTTGGTTCTTCCTTCTTTGCCTTTGAATCTTAATTGGGATCTCGGATTTCGGAGGGGTTTGAGGGATGAGGAAGCAACTTGTCTATCAGAGCTTCTCCCTCTTCTTGATAGTGTTTTCTTAGAGTTTTCTTGTCCAGATAGAAGAATTTGGTTCCCAAGCTCTAAAGGTTCCTTTTCTTGTGCCTCCTTTTTTAAAGCTCTTTATCAATCCCTTTCCTCTCTATCCTTTCCTTGGAAAGAAGTGTGGTTTTAGCTGATTCCCCCTAAAATTCAGGCCTTCTGTTGGGAAGTGGCTCTTAGGAAAATTAACACTTCGGATTATTTGCAAAAGAAGAGGTCTTTTCTGTGTATTTCCCCGAATTGGTGCACTCTATGCAAATCTGATGGTGAATCTCATTACCATTTACTAATTTCCTGTTCATTTGCTACAGATATACAGGATTGGTTTTTCTATTTGTTTGGGTGCAAGTGGAATATGCCAACGGAGATAAAAATTCTGTTTTACCCATCTACCTTTGCTTTACCGAAGAAGAGGGGAAGAGTAATGTGGAGGTACACTAGAGCAGCAGTGGTGTAGACCTTGTGGGAAGAGAGAAATGCCAGAACCTTCCAAGAGAAAGAAAAGAGCAAACCACAAATTATGGAGTGTGTAATGACTAGGGTTATACACTGGCTACAAATGTTGGAACTATTCAAAAATTTCACATTTGATGGTATTTGGAGGAATTGTCCTTTAGTGGCTTCTAGCTCAGTGCAGAAGGTTAAGGCAAGGTTGGCTTGGACTCCTCCCATTGAAGGATTTCTTAAACTAAACTTCGATGGGAGTAGTCAAGGCAACCCAAACCCAGCTGGAATAGGAGGGGTCATCAGAGACAAGGAAATTTAAGAGCACTCTTCTCAGGACCAATGGGGGAATGGAGACTCCTTAAAGGCAGAATTGTGCGCAGCCCTACAAGGCGTACAGATTGCAAGAGAGTTAGGATTGGAAAATTTGGTGATAGAAGGGGACTCCAAGGTGGTGGTGGGTTGGCTAAAAAACCCAGATTCAGTGATTTGGGCTTACAGAAATGAAATGAAGAAATTCAAATGGATAACTCAGCAGATGGATGTAACTATACAATGGGTGGGGAGGGAGGCAAGTGCTTTTGCTGATTCTCTAGCTAAACAAGGAGTAACTACGGATCAGTTGTACTGGGCCCACTTGTAACTTTATGATGTTTCTGTATTAATGAGGCTGCACCTCACGCCTCATATTGGGATGCTTGTAACGGACTATTTATCATCTGCTTCTAATGAAATCAATTGAATTTTTATCTATCAAAAAAAAATAAAAAAATAAAACATAAAACAAAAGAAGACAATGGAGTTCTTTTAAGGTTTCTTCCAATTAGTGGTGTATGGAATTGTCATAAAAGAGGGTACATCTAATAGTCAAGGTTGCACTCTTTCTTTGGAAAACAAAAGCTATGAGACTCTATCATAGCCTATCCAGCTGAACTTATCTCTTCGTTTGCAAAGCACAGACTGTAAACTAAATGTTCAATGTCATTCTTTTCTTGCATAATTGTATTTTAATTAACTTTATGAGAAGATATCCTCCTTTTATTAACTAGTTAGTGCCTAGGCAACCAACTAGAGAGGCCAAAACAACTAGTCATTACTTTACCACATTGACAATACTGAGTTTAGTGTCTAAAAATGTTCACTTTCCCAATTCTATCACTTCAGGATCCACAGACCTGTAGAATACCTATACTGTTTTGCATCAATATGAAGGGTTAATGATATATGAATCTACCTACATTTTCTAGAACAAAATCATTTCTGGTGAGCTGCTTCTAAGAAAAGCTGTGCTCTCTTAGAGTATGGTTATCAGTACAGAAGCAATTGAGAGAAGGCACCCTAGCCCCTTCTTTTAATCTTGAGTTGCTTTTTGGCTCGCACTAGTAGATGGCCACTGGTTTTTGTACAACCTACCCTCTTGTACTGAACCTCATTGTACATGGGTTCTGATGCTCACACCCTCCACACTATAATTCTTCAGCAATATGCACCAAAACATTACCTTCAAGAAAATGATTACACTCTTTAGGAGGAATAACTTGGAGGATCAGAAGAAGACATGCAACTAATAAAATTGGGATAGCTAGACCCAATAAATTATTCTCACAGTTAGTTATTTGCACTTTGCTTATGGCAGGGATTGATTCCTCATTGATGCCAACTCCCTATTATTGTGCTTAGATTGTTTAAATGAAAGGAATTAAAAGACAAGACTTATAATCCATTTTTGTGTCAGAAAAAATTGTTTCTCTGCTTTCAGCAAAAAGAAAAAAAGAAATCCTATAAGAGTTTGCCTCCAACTTAAGAATGTATTCCAAAAGACAATCTCATAAGATCATCCCTTCAATCTTTCTAGTTGTAAAAGGAAAAAGATACATGAGATTAAGTAAAAAACTAAAATAGTTAAGTTGGCTCTCCCAAAAAATTAGTAGTAACAAATAATCACTTTGGTTACAATTAGAGACAAACAGTTTGAAATTCTATTAAGTTTTTCAATGCTACCTTTGTGATATCAACTCCAACCACTATTTGATGGTGCCATCTGGTTTAACTGACAAAATCAGTGATGTAGTTCCTACTGACCTTGAATAGAATCCTGTATTCACAACCCCAACCCCCAAAAAAAGTAAATAAATAAATAAACAAAAAGCTTGCCTAAAGAAAAAACTGCAACCATTATTTTCCTACTTAAGAAAAAATAACTAGAGAGGAAAAGAGAATCTCAATTGACTGCCTGTAGTGGAATACATAAATAGGCTCAAACAAATAAAACTATCGAAGAATGGATCTCATACATTTATGTGGAATGCCTAAGCATGAAGATATGTGTGTAACGCAATGTCTATCAACATGTCATTTTAGGGAGAATTTTTTTCCTCCTCTTTTTTGTATGTTTAACTAATTTGAGGATATCTGGTTTCATGTGGATTTGTACAGAGTCACATTGTACAGTCCCTGATATTTTGCTTTAAATTAATACAACTATATCTTGCTTTTTTCAAAAAATAGACTTAATCAATTAAAATACCTAACCTAAAAATATCTGACATACTAAAGTAAAATGCTCATAGCTTAAACATGAAGTGACAAATTAACAATTCTTCAAAATATTAATTCTTCTCTTTTTTACCTTTTGTGTATATCCATGCATGTTGGAAATATGCATTCTTTAAGTTTAGACAGAAGCAAACTTGTATGTCAAACCAAATTCAAACACAAGGAGAAAGATAACACCCAGGGGCGGAGCCAAGTATATTGGTGGGGGTTCCTTGCCCCCACCCCCAAGCTTTTTATTAGGTCAATGTTTATATATAGTTACTAAGTAGAGCTAAGGTCAAAAATATAATAAAGTAGGTCCTTGGCCCCCCTAAAACATGAACGAAAATGTTAAAGGATCATTCTTTAATCCTCCTCCAACTCCCAAAATTAAAAACTTTGTTTATTTTTCTTTAAAAAATCTATAATGTACCCAAAACTTTCCCACCCCATTTCCCTACACAGCCTACCTCTTCTATTCCCACCTCATTTTCTTGTTTAACTTGGCACCCCCAAGAGAAAATTCCTGGCTCTGCCACTGATAACACCAATTATCTAATTGGTGCAAATGATCTTCTTTTCTTTCCTTTCACAATATCCAAATCCCCTGAAGAGGTAATAAGCAGCATCACCATGATTTTAGCTGTACCTTTCCTGATTTTGCATCAAATAGTAATACTACCTTGATGGTGCCATGAAATAAAAGGGAAGTCAGCAATCTAGGCTATGTTTGGCTAAAATTCTGCTCCAAAGAATCACAATTTCAAGAATGAGTTCTAAGCCAAAAATGATTCTATTTTGAAATTAAAATTTTCAGCATCAAACTTAGAATGAGTTTTGAGCCTAGAAAAAAAATAGTTCCAACAATTTCACAAATCCAAACCCAAACGCGATTATTAGAATCAAAAAAGTTCATCAAATTTAATTTTCTGAAAACATGTCCAAACACAGGCCTAACTTTCCATTCTACCTACCACATTCAGAGGGGAAACCAAAATAGAATAGGAAAAAAAGTCTCTGCTATGACATTCTGTTCTTATATACATATCAAACCAAGCAAAGTTTAACCAAAATGACAGACATACAAGCAAGCTGAGCTGCAGATCAAATTGCATTCGTTACAATGAAAATAATGCTAGATCGCTAACCATCAAAAATTAAGAAATATAGATAATTAAAATGAAGGAAAAAAACGGTATACATACTCTCTGTACAAAGCCTCCGACTTCTCCAACTCATTGAACAACAAATAGGTGTTCCTAAAAACCAAAGCGAATTACTTGCACCACAACACTGGGTATCCCCAAATCACTGTGATCCAATGAATTAAAAAAAAAAACTTGTTTGTTCAGCAAACGTATGAAATTCGGCTTCCTAGCGTCCAAAAAATGAGAAGAGTCCGCGCTTCTTTGGCTCCTCTTCAACCATCACTGCCTTCATGCTATCCTTCTCAACAAGCCTCCATGCTGCCTGCTCAAATGCCAATCCTGCCAACGTTGGCGGATTATTTAAAACAAGAGGATACCCTCGATTTGCACTACGAATCACCTCTGAATCCTCTGGAATCACCCCTAACAGCGCCAATCCCAGCATTTCCTGAACGTCAAGAACTGACATCATATCCTCTCCTCTTATCAAATCTGTCCGTATTCGGTTCACAATCATCTTTATATCTTTGATTCCATCACATTCGAGAAGACCCGTGACCCTGTCAGCGTCCCTCAAGCTAGTAATATCCGGTGTAGTAACGAGGACAGCCTCGTTCGCCGGAGTAATAGCAGTAATGAATCCAGCGTCGATACCTGCAGGACAGTCGATAAGAATGAAATCGGGAGAACCTTCGGGGCGGGATTTTAAGGCATCGACAAGCCAAATTAGGGCTTTCCCACCGAACCCCATTGGGAGCTTAGACCGAGGCTTGGAGATACAGAGAAGCTCGAAGTTGGACCAGCGCTTATCACGGACTAAAGCCTGGTCGAGGCGGCAATCGCCATTGAGGACCTCAATGGCAGTGTAATTGACACGGTTTTCCAGGCCGAGAAGGAGGTCGAGATTGCGGAGGCCAACATCGGCGTCAATGGCGACAATGGAGAAGCCGAGACGAGCGAGGGAGAGACCCAAATTGGCGGTGGTGGTGGTTTTTCCGACACCGCCTTTTCCGGAGGTGATGACGACAACACGGGGAGTATCTCCGGCTAATTGGGGTTTCCGATTCCATTGAATGACCGATTGGATTGTCGTGTTATAGTTCTTGTAATTAGGTTTGATTGGTTTTACGGCTCTTCTGTCGAAAGAGTGGAGGGATGTCAATGTATAGAGTAAGGAAGAATGGAAAGAAGAGGGGCCGGGGTTACTGATCAGCAGTTGCAGAGAAGCCATGTTTGTCCTGTTCAAGAAATGGGTGTGTGCATTTCCTCTTGCCCGAGCTAACGAAGCCACAAGGCCCACAACCCTATAACCAAACAAGAACTTGAATGGAACATAGCTACGATTTTCGGGTGAAAAAGATGAAGAATCGCTCTGTCATCCTAGTAAGCTGGACAGCGAAGTTTGTCCTTATTCTAAAACCGTCTGATAGGCTGTTTTTTCTTTCTTTTTATTTCAAAGATCGATGAAAAGTGTTTGATGTAATGTACGTAGCACGCATCCTTGGCCTTGGTATATTTAAAAGCTGACCTTCGTTATTCCTCTTCCCTCCTAACTTTGTTTCCTCCCTGTCTCTCCAGTCAGTTGCTTTCAGAATCAGAATTTATGTCTCAGAGAGTTTTCAAAGGTATTAAATTCTTTGCGTCGCTTAATTGGGTTTCTTAGAATTTTGAGTGAAACTTTGCCATTCATCGATCCATGCTCTGTTGTAGGTATTAAATTGAAATTCGAAAGAAATTAAAGGATCCATAAGTTGATCTCGGAACCTGGAACTGGACATCCTTTCTTTATTTAAATATATTTAGTTATATGATCACAATTACATCGTGTCTAAAACTGAGGAATCATGGCAACTTCAGATCAAAGAAAAAGAAGCATAGAAACAATAATGCCGTGGATGGAGGAGTAGCCAGGAGGTCCAAGACCAATGAATGACAAGCTGAGCCCATTTTTGCCTTCAACAGACCTCCACTCCCGCATTTTCTCAGCAGCTCTTTCATTGTTCTCTCTTTCCTCGAAATGGGATCCTGCAACAATGATGACTGAGATGTGCAGTGATCATGCCCACACAAATAAACCTCCTGTTGTTCCTTATTTGAAGATGATCTTTGAAACCATGAGCAAAATGTTAAATATGTTACTTAGGAGTTGAGCTACAATTTTCCAGACGTTGATGTAGCACTGCAAAATAGGGTGGACAAAAGGCTCCAGAAATATGATGTAAATCTTTAATAGCAGCTGCACTATAGCTTGGGGCTTCTGTAGGAAACCTGTGGAAGCCACCCATCATAAATGTTTCAGCGCATCTCCAATATGGAACTGGGTTTAATTTTCTTAGCTTAATGATATTAACGTACCCTCAGCTGCCTTTGGGAATTCATCAAATAGGGTTCTGATCATCTTCAACAGAGTCTGAAATTCACAGCAGAGAAATCCGCATAAGAAGCAACGCCGGAAGAAACAGAAATAGTGACATAACGATCTTTTGTCTTTCTATAAAGCTATCCAGCCCAGATGGATTTAACGCCACTATTAATGTGATGGGAATGGGAAAGGTGTAGAACAGAGTGACTGGTGGACTTACCATCGATAACATGCCTGGCTTGATTGGTGACTCGATCATGACTCGAGCTTTCCTGCACATGGTTACCATTACAACCAAATTAATCAGTCTACATCTGACAAAGTTGGTGAGCTCAATATTTGAGAGTGAGAATGCTGCAGAGTGCCATAGTTGGTTAATTAATACTTGATCACTAATCTTTGTCCTTGTTTTGAGCATTCGTAGAAGCTGCTCCCTCTGGTAAAAGGTATGAATTTATCTTTCCATTCTGCAGCACACGTGAAGTCTGTTGTTAATCAATCAAACAATTGGGTCGACAGAAAAGAAAATGGCAAGAGGGCCGGCTTGCCTAGACAAATCCCAGAATGAAGTGACTACTATTATTATCAGGTTGGGGATATTCTGGTAGGAACCTAGGCAGATGGGGTCACATTCCTGCCATACTCATGTATCTCAGACCATTTTAATGGAGTTTATAATGGAAATTCAGAGTACCTAGGTGCCACATGACGCCAACTGTGAATTGATCTCCCTCATATACGCTTTCGACTGTAAATTTCACGTTCTTCCCGGTGCATTCCAGCAGCTGTAATAAGAAATGTATGACCTCCTGCAGTAAACCATGAACGTGTCTGTGCATGAATTAGTGTCCTAACACAATGAATAATTAATTAATGCGTTACTGTTCAAAATAAAAATGAGAATAAAGGAACATGAGATAAGAAAAGCGACCTTTCTTCCCCGAAATGGATTAAAAAACGAATAATCTTCAAAGCAGCAATCGTCTGAGATGAAGTCTTCAAGTTCCATTTTGTTCTTATTGTTTATGCAAGCGTAGAACTGCTCAATCCTATGTGACGGAGAAAGTTGGTTGGGTTCAATTTCAGGGTAGTTGCCCTTGCCCAATGACATTGACCACCTTCCCGCACTGTGGACTGGTTTTCCGATCAATTTACTCTTGGAGTAAACGCCGGGATAGACTGCCGTTGCCTGAAGCATCTGAAGCTTGGATGAGTTGAGGGCGAGACGTGTTGAGCGTGTCAAAGTTGTGCATGGCTGCAGGGAAGCCGTAGCCATGACTGATTTTACTTCTAACCTCTTACACAAACAATCAAGATGCCCAAATAATAACTTGTAATGTTAAGGTTCACTAATCTCAGTCTCAGGGAGGAAGGAATAATAAAGAGCGATAGTGAAAAGCAAAGAATAATCGAAGGAGTCGGGAAGTCTGACACTTTGATCTGCCCGCCATGGTACGGAATCCAACCAGCATGGCTTCACTCCAAGTATCTCAACAATCTTGTTTGTCTGTCTCTTTTCTTGTTTTTTCTCCCCGAAAAATCCGTCGTGGAGGTTAATAAATACTCAATGGGTGTTTTTGGTAAAAGACTTAAACCTTCCTTTAAGTTTCACCTTGAAAGCTCCCATCTTTTTAAAATGGAGTAAGACTTCCCTTGTTGCTGATGTTCAGTCTGCCATCTATTAAAATGTGACATACGTGTTATTAAAAGTTTTCAAAAACCCAATTTTACAATAATCCCATATTTTGTTCAACTGAGATAGCAACCCGCAACCCGGTGCTCATCAACAAAAACCAAAAGGCGTGTGATTAAACATGAACATTCATGTCAATCGTGTTATGAGTCTAATTTAAGGAACCAAAACTATCGATCCTTCACTTTTATTCTGACCTAAAATGATTATTATATTCTCTTGCACTCCAAGGCAAGATCAACTATAAAAAGGAGTCTTCATCTTAAGGTAAAGACATTTATTCTCTTGCATTCAGAATCCCAAGAAAATCAACCTTGCTTTTTTAGGGTTGAGCTTTGAGCCCTTGTCTCTAGTATGGTCCAATCCCTCTTTTGCACTTGGCTAATTTGACGGTCAGGGTCTCTGTCCCTGGGATCGATAACACCCGAGACCTTTAATGTATACTCTTCTCCTGTTTACAAGTCAGACCCATCAACCCCAAACACCAATGAAATTCCCTTATTGCCCTCAAACACCAGCAAAATTCCCTTGTTTACAGCTATTGATCAACAATGTCAAGGAGAAACAACAGCTTTGTAGCTCTGCAACTCAACAGCATCAAGGTTTCTCTTAGCATAAGTAGTACTTTCTCCCTTTGTGGAATAAGGCTAAGTGCATCTTGTCCTTTTTAGATAGATTAATTATCTGATTTTTTTTAATGATAATGGAAGTTTTCTTGATTATCTGAAAGTGGTCTTAAATTTTAATCAGATTTTACATTGTAGTTGTAGTTTGAATGTTGTTACAACTGTGAGAATTTGATCTTTGATGTTTCTTCAGACAAAGATTGCAAGACAGAGTTATTTTATGTGCTAGTTCATGGATACTTTATAGATGGCAAAAAATAAGAAAATTTCCATTTCTTTTGTCGGGCATGGTGGTAATCAAGCTCTCGCCGTGTAGCTTCTATGGGTCATCGTGTGGCCAAAAATCTAGTTTGTGATATATATACTTGAATGGTTTTCTTCTATTTCTGAAACGGGCCTTTCTATTGACTGAGACCTAGCTTCTAGTTCATTTATAAGCATAAGTTCAGGTTTTATTGCTATGTTTTTTGTATTTGTATTGGGTATTTTCAAATATTTGGCTTCCTTGAACATGATTTATTCCCTTTCATTGAATATTGAATGGGACCTTCATTTATTCCCTTGGACATGATTTATTGAAATGAATTAAAACCACGCCCACATTGTTATTATCCAATATTAAAACTTCAACGTCTTTGGGTTTGGTGGTTACAAGGTTCATGGTTGAGTTTCATATATTGCTCCCCATAAAATGCTGGTAAATGAAATTCCTTTTTGGTTTTGCATGGCTACTCGTCTGATTAGAAACTTGGGGAAGCTCTAATATTCTTTTTGGTTAATTTGAGTTAATTGTATAGTTAGATTGCTACAGTATAAGCGGTTCTCTTTAAAAATTTGAACAATAGTTAAGGATAAAATAGTATTTTCATTGATTCTGTCAAATATGTTGTCACGTTTTATTCACAAGGAAGGTTTTAAGTCATATTAGAAATAACAGGGGAGGTATTAGTATTTGTGAGAAACCATGGGGAGGTCCAAAGTCTTTTACCCTTTTTTTTCCATCAGGGTCAATACTCAATAGGTCAGCAGTTTAACCATCCAGGCTAATGGGTCAATCTGTGCCCTGATGAACACGTCAAAGGGGTCATGGGGGCCTAAACCATCTCACTTGAATTGTCATGTGGATGCTTACGTGGATAACATGTGGTGAGCTGCACGACATAATCAGCAAGGAGAATGATAACGTGGCATAAGACCACTCGCCACATAGGTCAGCAATGATGCATGCCATGTACTTCAAAGGAAATGGAATATATAGCAAAGTCACCCTTTGCTTAGCTTCTAACACAAGGGATATGGAACCGAGGATGATCCCTGTAAAATAATGAAAATACATAATAGTAAATACATTTTTTTTCTATTTTCCATTGTAATATTATGAACTAATATCATCATAGGCAAGGATTATAATGTTTAAATTATACAATTTATAATTTATACAAAAAAATAAATGCACTTTAAATACACCGTGAACTAATTACATTTATTTCTTGTAGATTATTGATAATTAGTACATATTTTCAAAAAGTAATTCTAATGGTTATATTTTTTATTTTTTGGTAAATTATCATATTTATTGAAAATCATGTTAACCCATTTGTGGTAATTTCTTGGATAACTTTTGGTAATTATGACAAAATTATTGGTACTTTATTTTTGGTTATTTACTATTAATTAATATTAAATTAGTAATTGAAATTTGTTGTTAATTAACTAAAAGTATTCAGAGTTATTGTTAATATTTAAAATTTTAACGATTGTATTTTTCATTTAATGCTGATTTACAAAAAATAATTATTGTTAATTTAATATGAATAAATATTTTTAATAAATTTAGTTTTATTAATAATTTGTAGTAATTTTAATAATTGATATTATTTTTATTATTTTTAAATTAAATTTTGATTAACTTTAAATAAATAAAAATTATTACAAAAGCTAACATTTTTATTAATTTTACTAATAATTAATAATTATATAGAAATGACAACAGCGTGGGTTCAAGGCAGGGCACCCCATCCCTATCCTTGCCCCATAGTCAAGACACTCTACTCCATCCTCGCCACATCCCTAGTATCAGGCGAGTTTAAGGCAAGGCAACCACTCCCCAATGTCGAGCGAATTTAGGGGCAAGGCACCCCACTCCTCATCAAGGATGGGGAATCCTTGAATTTTCCTACCCCATCCCAAGTATTGGGTGGGTTCGGGTAGAGGTGTAAATTAAGTCGTGTTGAGTCGGCATGGCACAACCCGCATGTGGCCCACACAAAGTGTGGGTCATGTAATGCTGGCTCATGGGGCATTGGGTTGTGCCTCCTTCCCCTAGGATAATTTGTGGGGGGGGGGGGGTCGGTTCAGCATGGGCCCGTGCCATGCAGTGGGTTGGGCTAGTCCATGGGTCAAGCCTTGGGCTAGGTCAGGGCGTGGACTGAGCTAGGCTATGAGAGGTATATTTTTAAAAGAAAAAAATTGAAAAAGATGTTTAAATTTTTATTTCATATGATTTTTAATGTATACAATTGTTTATATATACAATTAGACCTATTCATGAGCCGGGTAGCCCGACGGCCTGACTCGTTATTTTTTAGGCTTGTACAAAATTTTAGGCCCATGGGCTTGAGCTCAAGCTTTCTCAAATAAGCCTAGCCCGATACTATTATATATATAAAAAAATACTTATGTTATATATAATAAATAATTATACATATATATATATATATGTATGCTTCTTAAATTATTAATAAATATCAATTTACTATTAGGAAATATAAATTAGTTTATTAATTTATTAAATTATTACTAAATTAATATAATATTACTTTATAAAAGAATACTGAAAATAAAACATTTTGTGTACAGATCGGGCTTGGGCTCAAGTTTCGGGTTTTATATAAGGGTTGGGCTTGGGTTCAATATCTAGGCCCAATGGTTGAGCTCGGGCTTGCACATTTTCTATTTATAAAGAGGCCCATGTTAATTATAAAACTATGACTTTTACAAATTAAAGTTTTTATTTAATTCTAGTTTAGTATAAGAAATTATATAACATTTCTATATATTAATATAAAATTTGTTATTTAAATATTATATAATAATATTTACCATATATGCATATAACTTCCAAATTGAGCTTATTAGGGGTTATTTAGCTTGGGTCCTATCTGCTAAAGCTTTCATTGGACTCTAAAAGTTTGATACTCAGTTAGACTTTGAACCTGATAATCCATGATAATGTGTGGGCATGGCACATATCTCAATTAGACCTAACTCAAAAGAATATAGTTGCTTGAGCCTGCAAATTTATAGATCTAATAGTTGCTTAAGTTATGAATGATTTGTTACTTTTTTATTAATTATTAAAATATTGTTAGCTATTAAAATATTTTAATTATTAAATTACTATATTTAGTTAAAATATAGTAATTTTGAGAAATTATCATATTTTCAAAAATATTGCTAACTTCTTGGTTAAAAGTAATTAAATGTAATTTTCTACTATTTATAGTTTAAATTATAATTACCATTAATTATAGTTTAAAAATAATTATTGTTAATTATATTACTATTAATAATTAAAATGCATTATTTTTTCATTACTATTAATTTTTTTCAATAATTTAATTTTTTAATTATTTTTAGTATTTTGATTAAGCTTTAGGTTTTTCAGAATTTTTAGATTTCTAATTTTTTTTTTTGTGTTTTTTCATTATTATTCAAACTAAGAAATATGGGAATTTCCCCACTTACCCGTATTAAAAAGTTATATTTAAAATAAATAAATATATATATTTGTGATTAGATCATTCGATTTTGGTTAATTTACAAATGGCTATTGCGAAGCTAATCCAATTTCAACTGGAAATATTAGAAACTAAGCAATTCGGGTTGGTTGATTTCATCGGTTCGATGGACAAGCTTAACTAAACTAAATTATTGTTGTTTTTGTATTGTAAAAAGTTATTAAAGGTATAATTAATAATTATTTAAAAAGTTAGAAATATAAAACAATTGTATACTCTTGTATGTTTTATTGTTTAACTTTTCTTAACAAATCCCATGCATTGCACGAGTCCCCGCTAATTTACATTAATATAATGCATGGGATTTCAAATATGTAGGAATTTGCTAATGGTGAAATGTTTGTTATGTTGAGTCTGGTGGTGATTTGAAAAATTGAAATTAGATTGTGAAAGGGTGCAATCGAACTAGAAGAGTTGAAGAGTTGAACTTTGGCATGTCTTAGCTCAGCTCAACTAAAATACTATCAAGTTTGAGTTTAGGTAGAGCTTGATTTGAATTATATTTTATGGTTTAAGCTCAGTTAAATTAAATATCCAATTAAATCCAGTTCAACTCAACAGTTCAAAACTGAATATATTTTTATATTATATATATATATATATATATATATATATATTATATTTTGTAATATATAGTATAATATTATATTATATATAGAAATATAGAATATGAAAATATATTTTATAATATTTTATATTATATTATATATATTATAATCAAGTTAAATTTTGAGCCAAACTTTTTATTGGTTGAATTTGAATTCGAATAACTAATTAAACTTATCCTAATGCTTACTTGGGAAGGAGCTCGCTCCTAATCCAATAGATCCTAATCCGAGCTCGATTAAATTGCAACCATTAATTGTCGTCATTTGAAAGAAAAGTGGTGTGGGAGTGCAGTCCGGATCTGCTCCCAACAAAACACGTTCCAATACCTGATATATGTGGTGGGCCGGTGGCAGAGATTATGTTGGATGTGTGTTGTGAGCAGATCCCAACTCGCGGTAGCGATAACAGGAGAACTAGAAGTGAGCAGTGAGTAAGGCAGAAAAGGAACATTGAATTTCAATTTCTCATGTCAACGCGTGAGGGGGTTTGATTTACGGATACATAAAATCATTAACTGACACGCGTCTTGTCGTTTCAGTTCTTAAATGAAATGACATAAAAGGCCTTTTAGCTGTCATCCGGTATTCCGGTCACCGCTCATACCTATTTCATCATGCCATTATCTTTCCCCTCTTTTTCCTTTTGGTCTCGGAGTCTTCTCTCTCTCTCTCTCTTGGCTGTGGCGATGCAGATTAGGTTTGTAGCAGATCCGAAACCCTCTCTCTACCATTTTTATCTACCTGTCTCCGCTTAATATGAAAGTAGAGAAGGTTCGAAACCCTCTCTCTACCATTTTTATCAGGTACGCTTCTCTCTCAACTTCTTTCCTTCTCTCCCTTTGCCTTTTGTGATCTCTTCTGTTATTGTAAAGGTGTCTGATATTTTTCTGTTTTTGGTTTTTCAAATTGTTTTTATTGATCCAATCCGCCAACCGTTCTTTTCTTTAACATAGTTGATTGTTTTCATTCGAATATGATGTTTCGATCTCTGTTAAGAGCGGATCGGAATCCATTCTCATTGTCTGCCCCTTTTCTTGACGGATCTAATGGAAGAATATGACCATTCCGTTAGAAGATTTTATGATTTGAATCGAAATTTTAAGCATTTAATTCTTGTTCACGGATCGCATTGCCAAAAGAAATCACAGTCCCGGTGGGTCGAATTTCGGGTTTTGAGGATCAAATAGAATAATCTCCCTCTCTCACATCACACAATTTTGATTCTCTAGATGCTCTGCTATAAAATTAGGGGTCCCCTGCATTTTCATCTCTGCACTTTCTTGGACCCCATTTGGGGGTTTTCATTGTTCTTTTTCCCGATTCGCGATCTGGTACGCTTCCTATTGGGTTATCTTGTCTCTATTGTGGTTTTGCTTGAAGTTTGCTGGACCTGTCCTTTTTTTAAATACCGTCTGGAGCCTGCCAATTATTTCTTAGTTCTTGTAGCGGTTACTAGTTACAACTAGGGTTTGCCCTTTGCCAGGACATGGATGGGGTGACTCTGTCTGTTTGTGATTTTTTTAATCACTGGACTTTCTTTTCCTGCTAGGTGGTATACTGTAGAAGATGACTCACATTTTGAAATTCTTTGCTTCCATTTCAGTGGACGAACCCAATGTGAACTGATTGATCAAGGTGCTACCCTGACTTAATAATCTCAATCTGCTTGTTGGTTCTGTTTCCGTACCAAAATGGGCAAATGCAAGGGATGCGGAAAGTTGGGAAGAATGGTGCTGAGGGATGTATCTTCTAGTGCTTATCAATTTTCTCTTCTGCTATCTCCCGTGGTTTCTGTTTGGGATTGTATTGTTCGTAAAAGGAGATATTCCTTCAGACCTGAGTGGGTGTAGTCGTAGGACAGTTGATGTTATATTACTTTATAGGTTTAGAAATTTACAGAGAATTTTGTTTTCCATAGAAGATGGTTACACAACATTTTACTTGCCCTAGTTGATCTCTTCAGTAGGGAAGATTTACAGGAAAGGATTGGTTAGTTAAAGAAGTTAGTGCCTTACGGATAATATGGCTTGCGCTCAAGTGCCAACTGTTGTTAGTAATGAAAAAAAGAAACAGTCAAAATATGAATTGGATCGTCTCAAACAGGCTGAAAAGAAAAAGAGGCGCCTGGAGAAAGCACTTGCCACTTCTGCTGCCATTCGGGCAGAGCTAGAAAAGAAGAAACAGAACCAGAAAGAAGAGGAGCAGAAGCCTGATGATGGAGGTGCAAAGAAAGAAGAGCAGCAGAGACTTGATGGTGGAGGTGCTGCAATAGCTGAAGAAAGCCTTGGTGATAATATGGCTTACGCTCAAGTGCCAACTGTTGTTAGCAAAGAAAAGAAGAAGCAGGCAAAATATGAGCTGGATCGTCTCAAACAGGCTGAAAAGAAAAAGAGGCGCCTGGAGAAAGCACTTGCGACTTCAGCTGCCATTCGCTCAGAACTAGAAAAGAAGAAACAGAAAAAGAAAGAAGAGCAGCAGAGGCTTGATGAAGAAGGTGCTGCAATAGCTGAGGCAGTAGCTCTACATGTCCTTGCTGAAGATACTGACGATTCATGTGAGATTGAGCTGAAAAGGGATGAAGCGTTCAACCCACGGGGTCATAAAACTAATAATGGCCTGTTCAAGGAAGGATGGAGAACAGGCCTTCCGCATCAGGGTTTTATGAAGCCTTCCCTTGAAGGGTTGGGTTGGATGCCTGATGCCTGTGGGTCTGGATTCAAGTGGAATGATTGGGGGATGAGTGGCTGGTCATTGTCACCTGGGGTTTTTGGAAGAGATCTCCATTCACCATATATTGATGAGAAAGGTCGAGCTCGATCCATGACTGAGATATCAGCAGGACTTATTGCAGCACAGGCGGTTTCATCACTTCAAATTGCAGAAGATGCACATGCAGATGCAATCGTTATAAATGGAATGTTAGGGGGTAAGTTAAAGAAATTTTAGTCACCAGGACTGGACTCTGTATGGAGGTTTGATCATGATAGTTCATCAGCAACAACTTGTATATATTTTTCGTGAATGTACTGTTCTTATTTGTTGGATAACCCCCTGCTTCCTCAGTGTGAAACATCGTTTCAGTCTCATGTTCATACCGTATGTACTTATTCCTTGGCGTTAATGAAAAAAGGTCTGCTTTCAACTTACTTTTTAAGTGATTCCCACATCTCTATCCTGTGGTATGTATATGATCTATAAACAAATATCATCATGGGTGTGACTATATCTCTCTCACTCAGTGAGATTAATCATTTTGGGCATATAATGAGCTTTAGCATTTGTTACTATAATATTCTGTCTGAAACTTAAGCTCCATTTGGAAAGAGTTTTGTACCGTACATATTTGTTTTGTACTCTTTTCAAACTGAGTCTTAAGTTCTAGAAATTTGGCATGTGAAACTTTGGAATAGCCTGGAATTGTGATGACTCATCAAGGACAAATCTTCAATTTGGGTATACTCTGGTGGTCTGTTGATGCCTACGTGATTTTATTGTTTCTAGAAAATGCTGTTTCAGCAAAATGAAAAACAAAATGTGCTCCTTGGATAAGTGATTTCTCCAAATAAAACAGCTGATTTAGATAAATAGCCGTCTTTCTGAAAATGAAATCAAGAAATATATGCACTTGAAACAAAATTTTTTTATCAAGATAGGGTTTCTTTTCTTTCCTTTTGTTTTTTTTTTTTTTTTTTTTAACATGAATCTCCTATAAATCCTCTTCAAGTATTGTTTTCAAGGCTCTAGGGATTACATCAAGAGTGAGCACAATATCTCTTGTACTTTTATTCCTAATGTACAGAACTGGGTGAATGTGGCCAGCCAGCAATATGTTGTGGTCAGCAGATCCAAACTCCTACATCAACCCGATCATTAGATGGATCAAACCCATATTTGAAAATACAATTTTAAAAGGCGAAATATTATCTTTGATCAAAGTCTCTTTGAATATTTGTGAGCTTTATAAAACATGATACCAAACCATTATAGGAAATTTTGTTTTGAAATCAGAAATTTAAGTAGCATATTGTTGTATTGTTTTATTTTAGAAAAATAATGTATATTTTTTTTTCAAACATTTTTGAGCTTAATTTTCATAAGAATAAAGATGACAACAAACAAAACAATTCATGTTTAAGAATCCCCTGGGGTCATTGAGTGCCAAAGTGCCAACCCTATTGTTTGGGGATTTTGGTGCGTTAGCATTTGGAATGTAAATAATGTTTTGATAGTAGTTTGGTGCGGCATGAAGGGGAGGCCTAATAATCAATCCATCATTTGCTTTTCTTCGTAATGTTGAAAAGAATATTATAGAAGCCTTCCGTTTCAGCCTCTTTTTCTTTCTGCAACTTGGTTAACCTCTAGTTTGGCCACCTGCCTGCATATGTGGACTGGACTGGAGAGTGGAGCCTAGTCATGGATGCTTTTAAAAATACAACACCCTATGCCGAAAAAAACCAAATATACAGGCAAATAGCAATTATCTAGCACCCTGGTAGCGCCACAGTTAGCAATTACCCATAACTTCAGATTTTGATTCCAAGTGTAAAAACGTGCTGAATTTTTTGTGTATTACCCTTAGACTTCAGTACCTGAACTTTGAGGGTAGTGTGTAGTTAGTACCTAAACTTCCAAATGTGTAAGTGCAGTACCTAATCTTCAAAAAGTGTCAACCTGGTCTCTGTTGTTAGTTATTTGTTGAAAATGTCAAAACTATTCTTCAAAAGAAGACACTGTTTATTGTCTTTTACCTTGAGACTGAACGGGGTTATCTTCAAAGAAAAAGGTAGAAAACAATGATTTCATTAGTTTAGAATCTCAAACACCTCAACCGGTTCAGTTTCAAGGTAGAAGATAATGAACAGTTGCTTCTTTTGAAGGGTAGTTTTGACATTTTCAACAGATAACTGACGATTGGTTAACAGCAGGGACCAACTTGACACTTTTTGAAGTTTAGGTACTGCAGTGACACATTTGAGAATTCATGTACTAACTTGACACTATTCAGGGTACTAAAATGGAGTATTCCCTTTATTTTAAGCAGGGCAATTGCTTCTAGGAGTGTCAATTGGACTGGATTTGGTCCAATCCAATGTGAGTCCCTTACAAATGGACCTGGTCCAATCCAGTCCAATGAATATTTTGGACCGATCCAAAGACCGTCCAATCTGTTCAAATTCCTGTTAATTTAGATTAGTTTCAACTCAAACCTGGTCCATTGACACCTATGTTCTTATCTTTTATCAATGGACCAGATATTGGTTCAATCCAACATAAATTCATTATAGATGGACTAGGTCCAATCCAATATGTGATATTGGTCTATCCAGTCCGTTCAAATTCAATGTCTTATTGGTTCGTCCAATTCATCCAAATGGATTTTGATTTGGATGGAGTCCAACCCAAAGCCGGTCCATTGATACCCCTAATTGTTTCCCCTCATAGCTTCTCTTATGCATGGTTTTTAAAACCGAACCAGTGACTGAATCGGCCATGGGGTCTGGTTACCGGTTTGAACGGTCCAACCATTCGACCCGAATGATTGGCCCGTTCTGACAAAAAAAAAATAAAAAAAAATTGAAAAAGGTCAAAACCATTTGAACAGTTCAAACGTTTAACTGGCCGGTTCAGCGGTTTGTTGATCACAATCAACGGTTTTGGGAAAAATGGAACCGGTCAGGTGACCAGTTCCTGGTTTTTCCAATCCGACCGTCCGGTTTTGAAAACCATGCTCTAATGTACCTTTTTTAAGTTTTATTTATTTATGTTTCTACCTAACAAATTGAAATCTATCTTCAACTTCTCCACTATAAAATCCAAACCCATTATATTCGTTATTTAATTAGGACAATTCTACCACCCTCAATCCATTGCTTGGCATTTGCAATGGTAAAATTAAAATATACCAGGGTGACAGAGCATGGGATCATGGATTCTGGTTCACCCCTTCTTCTAACCCTTTGAACTCAACAGATGTCTTCAATGGCTATTTATCGAAAACAAACAAACAAAACAGAAGATATCGCACCAACAGGGAGAACCTGCGTAAGTTCATTCTAGAGTTGACGGAGAAACCATGGAAATTGCTCCCAATATCATACACATAGTTCATTATCTGGTTAATCAAAATTGAATCTCAACCTCCATATTCATGTAACATCTTTTACAATGCAGTTCCATCCCGCCCCATGTCCCAGCTGAACAATCTCTGTCTCTAGTTATTGCACCAAACGAGAAAACCAAAGGATGATGGCACGCCGGTCGCCGCACACAGCTATATATTAAATACTTCAGTGGCGTTTGATCTGTTAGATACGACGGCCTTATTTGTTAAATGTTAAAAACTACATCATTACAATGCGAACGATTCAACCATTCCCTGAAAATTCCGCATTTTGATCGATCAACTCCCAAATTTTATTCATGTCCAACAGAGCCAAGAGGAAACATATCTTATTTTATCATGTCATAGCTGATATCGCTTCCACTTGCATCCTTCTTGCCATCATCACAATAAGAAGCATATTTTTCCTATATATATATTGAAAGGGTTAGTAATGGGAGTAAAACCGACCTCCGGTCTATTCGACGTGTGGTATGCATAGGAGAGCTTTTGACCGACTTAATAACTCAAAATTGGAGACCTAGCTTGACATCAGGCCGAGATCGATCACTTCGGGTTTGTGAACCCGTCTTGTTGAGAGATATGTGACCTGAGAGAAGAACCGTCGAGAGCTCCCGTGAGGTCCCCGACAAATAGACAACCGAGATGACTGTTGAATCGAAGTCCGAGGAGGTGGTTTTTACCGAGATGGATTGCTATAAAATGTGAGCATAGAACCTCACCATGTGTCCAAAGAATGACTGCCTAGCAACCCATCTAGCAGAGTAATCAACACACAAGACATCAATGGGCCCCAGGACTACACCATGCATTCATAACGTGGCATACCACTCAGTCCAATATGCTACACCGAGCACCATGTGCCCAAATTGCCTAACAGGTGGCCTTGACTGAACCCCAGGTGGCCTGATTGGGCCACAAGTGTCTTGACCGGGCCCTAGGTGTTCAAGGCCAAATACCAAGTGTCTCAAGGTGTGACAAATGCCCCATGCTTGACCGACATGTGTAATCTTAAACGTGCAACCAAAACCTATATAAAGGTAAGAACAACATTCAATTGCACAAGTTGTTTTCATTAAATTATCACCTACCCTATCGAATAGCTCAGTGCACTAACTTAACCATTAGAGTTACAAGCTCGAGAGATCGTCTCGAGCTCTTTGACATTTCTCCTTCCTTTGTAGGTTGACACCGAGTTGGTTCCAAGGACCTAGACGATTTCCAACAGCATCACTTGGTGCCGTCTATGGGAATCTTTGAACAAAAAGTCATCCACAAAGCTCCATCTACTCTACTGGCATGTCATAGACTTAAAGGTGTACCCATCGAACTTCTCACCATTCTTCCGGTGGACCTCCCGAGGGCAACCCCAACACTCTCCCTTCCCAGAGAGACTAGACGAAGTTACTCGAGAGGTTTTTGATGATCTGATTTTTATTGTCAAAGATATGAGCCTTAGAGTTCATGCAAGAGATGAGCTTATGTAGATAGTAGGTAAGTAGCACGGGACACGACAATGAAAGCCCACAAGAACCACCTCAAGGAGACCGCCCGATACAACAGATTCAGCAAAATCAGGTTGTACAGCCTATTCAAAAGGTACAACAGCATTAGCCAGTTCCACTGTCGCTAGGGGTGAGCACTATTAGGTTAAAATCGAAAATTTTGGTTTCAATTTTTTCGGTTTGGTCTTTTCATTTTTTTGGTTAAATTGGTTCGATTAATTCGATTTTCGGTTTTGGTTTTTAGAATTAGAAATTTGGTTAACCAAATTAACTGAACTTTCTATTATTATATGTAATATATAAGATATAATATGTAACATATAATATAATATAATAAATTTGATTTTATAATATAATACATATTATATGTTATAATATATAATAAAGTATATATTATTAAAATTCGGTCTTAATTGAAAACCGAATCAAAAATTTTGGTTTCAGTTATTTCAGTTTTTTTATAATTCGATTTCGGTTCGATTTTAATTTTCTAGTTCAGTTTTTAAAATTTTGGTTTAAACCAAATGCTCACCCTTAACCGTCGCCTCCATCGGTCGACCCACTAGCTTGACACAATGAAAGGCATTCTGAAAGAAGAGACAGGTCTCCTTCTCACCATGATCGATACTAGGAAGAGCGAATCGAGAGACGAGGAGACAAGAGAAGAGATTAGCATGATAGGCACCACCAACGCCCAAATCCACTTGCTCGAAGCTCATATGTCTCAGGAGAGATGAGCAAATCTAACTCTTCCCTGAAGATGGATCATTACGAGCTTCTGAGCAGCCCAAAAGATGTCGGCATGAATCACCAATAGGTAATCAAGGTGAGCAATGGGAGCATCCTAATAAGCTTGACCCAGCTCACCAGGAAGTAGTAAGTAAATTTACTAGTCCAGTACCTAATTTGGTTAAGTCATCACCTTTTATCCCAAAAATTTTGTCAAAAACAAGACCACGAGGGTTTAAGACCCCCACTTTTGAGACTTATGGTGGAACAACTGACCCTGTAGACCATATAGAAAGCTTTCAAGCTCTAATGTTATTCCATGGAGCGTTGGAAGCCAGCATGTGCATGGCCTTTCCCACCACTTTCAGGAAAGCAGTCGGGCTATGGTATTCCAGGCTGTCACCCCGGTCTATAGAGAGTTGGTCCCATTTATCAGAGCTATTTATTACTCACTTTGCCTTCAGCCGCAGGTACCAGAAGATGATAGTTATGTTGATGCACATCAAGAAGCCCGAGGAGAGCCTGAGAGCATATGTGCAGAGATTAAAAAATGAGGTGTTGGAAGTTAGAGACCTTGATTCCGTAGTCGAGATGGCAGTAGCAATTCGTGGTGTAAGAGACAAGTACTTTGGTTTTTCCTTGACTAAGACATCTCCTTGTGACATGAAGGATTTCTTGGAGCAAGCTATGAAATATACAAATGCTGAGGAGTTGTATCAGATGAAGAAGGACCATAAAGAAAAAAAAAAAAAAGAGGAAAAGAGATGGAGAAGACTGAGAAGGGCGAAAGAAGGCCGAGAGTCCCAAGGGTGAGGGGTCATCAGCATGTTCTTGGACTCCACCTTGGAAGTTTGAGGTGTACACACCCCTAAATGCTCCTTGAGGTCAAATACTGATGCAAATACAAAGTGAAGAATACCTGAAATGGAAAAAGCGGCTAAAAGGGAGCCCGACTAAATACAATTAGAAGAAGTACTGTAAGTTCCACTGAACAATTGGACATGATATAAAGGACTATTATGACCTGAAGAATGAGATTGAAGAACTGATAGCGAGAGGCTAACTGAAGCAATTCCTGAAGGACAATCGATTGACAAAAACAAGAAGGAAGATGAAGACATCAATGATCTTCAGGACGAGACCGCAAGAATAATCAACGTTACTGTAGGAGGATTGATGGTGGTCGGAAGTAGCCAAACTGCGGGAAGAGCCTTAGCAAGAGAATTTTAAACCGACCAAGGAGGCTGACTTGAGAAAAAGCCTAAGACTGAGCCCATTGTGTTCACCAATGACGACCAAAAGGGCGTTCGATTCCCACATGACGATGCCTTGGTTGTCACCATGACAATAGAAAATTACTTGGTAAAAAGGAGTTTGATTGGTTTTGGAAGCTCCACAAACATCCTATTTTTGATAGCTTTTGAGCAAATGAAGTTGGAGAAGAAGAGACTTGCTCCGATCGACCAACCTCTTGTCAGATTTTTAGGGGATGTGGTAAGACCGATTAGAAAGATTTACCCGTCAGTAACAGCAGAGACCGTGTCGAGACAGGCTAGTGTCATGATAGAAGTCCTTGTTGTTGACTCACCTTCACCATACAATATTATCTTTGGCCGACTTGCTCCATGCCCTCCACATTGTGCTATCGACATACCACCTAGCGATGAAGTTCCCTACTGAAAATGGCGTGGGGACAGTCCGGGGAAATCAACTCGAATCCCATCAGTGTTAAATGGCGACGCTGAAGGGAAAACAACCCACGAAGGAAGAGAAGCCAAAGAGCCAGAAGAAGAAGTTGGCCACAAAAGACAAGCAAGTCGTGGTCGTTGATCTGGACTAACCAATAGAGGAGAATGTCAGCCGAGCATGACCCGTAGAGCAGATTGTAGCGATACCCATCTTGGCAACAGAACTAGGAAAAATGGCTCAGATTGGATTAAATCAATTGAGCACATTTTTGAAATCCAAATTGGGTTGATAAATAGCGTCAAGTCCGTGCGTAAGATTGACGCGTCTGTAAGAATTCCTTCACTCGAGCCGAGAAACCTTGAGTTTGGAAGTGGGGGGCAAGTGATAGGAGTAAAACTGACCTCCGGTCTACTGGACGCGTGGCATGTATAGGAGAGTTGTCGACCGACTTGCGAGTTGAACATCAAAGACCTATCTAGACCTCGGGCCAAGATCAATCACCTCGAGTTTGTGAGCCTGCCTCATAGAGAGATATGCGACCTGAGGAAAGAACCTCCCCGAGCTCCCGCGAGGTCCCTGACAAGTGGACAACCAAGACGACTTTTGAACTGAAGTCTGAGGAGGTAGTTCCTACCGAGATGGATTGCTATGAAAGGCGAGCATAGAACCTCACCATGTGTCCAAAGAGTGACTGCTTGGCAACCTATGTGGCAACGTAATCAACATAAAAGACATCAATGGGCCCCAGACCTACACCTTGCATTCATAATGTGGCATAACACTCAGCATAATATGCTACACAGAGCACCACGTGGTCAGATCGCCTAACAGGTGGCCTCACTAAGCCACAAGTATCCTAACTGGGCCCCAGGTGTTCAAAGCCAAATACCAAGTGTCAAACGTAAAATAGATGCCCCATGCTTGACCGACATTTATAATCTTAAACGTGAAACTAAAACCTATTTAACGGTAAGAACAACATTCAATTGGACAAGTTGTTTTCATTAAATTCTCACCAACCCTATCAAATAGCTCAGTGCACTAACTTAGTATATGTTTGGCAACGATGTTGTAGATACAACACCTACCCAGCCAGGTAGGAAGTTTCCTAGAGCAACAACAATGTTTTTTGTTTGGTACCAATGCTCCAAGAAACGTTTTCAGCACTAGTACCTATTATCCAGTACCATGTCATGTCCTTGTTGGTAACAACAAGCTGCAACTCCAAGAAATGCCAAATTCGGCATTGCTCCAAGCCATGCCTTCCTGATTTCCAAGGCATGGCTTGGAACACATTTTTTTTTATGGAAAAGCGGTTCCAAACAAATAGGTGTTTCCTGGAGCACCATTTTTTTTACGTGGCACTGATGTGTCACCATTTTTTGGAGCAATGACATCGATGCCAAATAGACACTTGATTGTTGGAGTTATAAGCGTGAGATATCACCTCGGGTTGTCTGACTTTTCTCCTTAGAGTGACCTCGACGCTGAGCAAGCAAACTAGCTCAGCAAGTTAGCCCGAAACACCTCGCCTAGGCCGACCTCCACCTCGGCCAGGACGAACTGATTGGCTCCTCACTCATGGCGCCTTGCCTCAAAGACTAGTCGAGCTATAGGAGTCAACAGCGACCTACGAGGAGAACCTGCTGACTTGAACCAACAATACCCTACCAGCCTGAGATCTCCGGTGCACGTATACCTCAACCGTTAGACCGACCTACCACGACGCATGCCTCAGAGTTGACCGAATAGATCATAACTTTCGCACCGATCTAATAACTGGCACTCATTTCTACCTATAAAGGTAAGCGTGATAATACACTCTCTAGCTCTCTCATTCTCTCAAAGACATCTCTAAACACTTTCTGACTTAAGAATCGGAGTGCCCTCCCCAAGTAAAAACAACCCAAGAACTTTAACATCCTTTCTTGCAAAAGCACTTTAGCTCGACCACCACCAGCTCGATCCGACATAGCTCGGCCCTGACAAGGAATCACTTGAATCAGCGTCGTCATCTGAACGAGGGAGCTACCAAATCACACTATATCAATTGGCGCCATCTGTGGGAAAATCGTAACAAAAAGCTAAGTACTCACTTACCTCTTTCAAGAACTAAGAAATGGCTTCCTCAAGCAACCAACCCGCCAACAACAACAACAACAACAACCAAATCCCCACTATAACCATTGGACAAATAAATGTCCCCCTGCACCCAACTATTATACTGGAGAATATGGATGCACCTCCTCCTGCAGTCAAGCCCACAACAGTCGATGCGTGCCAATTCTATGATCAGGTGCAATGCGTGTGGGGAATGAGTGATCAACTGAAGTTCTGGGAAAGCAAGTTTGCCTTCATAGGGGGGGGGGGACAACAATAGCAACAACAACAACACCAGACTCATCATCAGTAAAACCAATAGGTGCCTTTCCAACAGGTACCTCAGCAAAGCGCTAGTTTGAATTAGAGCGACAACTTCAACCCGGCTCTGGCCCGAATTCATAGTAAATTCCAAGTCTCCAATAGGGCACCTGGGCACGTTAACAATGACCCTCAGTTCGACAATGCGGCCCCTAAACAGAACCAAAATCAACTACCAATGGAAAGCCAAGCTATGGCTCTCATTGGGACTAAGGCCGCCAACTCGTTTGAAGGGTCCAAGAGAAGGCATAGGAGACGTGCACACTGCGTCAGAAAGAAAACTCAGCTCACTCCAGCAGGGAACATAACACAGAAAAAGGCAGATAGCAAAGCAGCGAGCCAGGTAGATGCTTTACCTGAGCAGCCATGCATAACTCAGGAGTCTCCACTGGCACCAGATATCTTCCAGGCCCCAAGACTGAAAAATTTCAGAGCACCTGCCCTCGAGACCTACAAAGGTACGATTGACTCAATTGAGCATGCCGACAACTTCCAAGCCCTAATGTTACTTCATGGAGCTAATGATGCAAGCATGTGCATCTCCTTTCCAAGCACCCTTAAAGAAGAAGCCTGGATCTGGTACTCAAGGCTAGCCCTTGGCTCCATATTGGAACCAGTTCGCCCGCCTATTCATTAACCAGTTAACCACAAGTAAAAGACATTCAAAATCTGTTACTTGCTTATTCAATGTGATTCAGAGATCTAATGAAACATTGCAAGAATACATAAAGAGATTCAACATGGAATGTTTGCAAATCCCAAACCTAGACCCATCCGTGCAACTCACTACTGCCAAAAATGCCGTACGTCATCCCAACCTACGCTAGGAGATCAAGTTGAACACGCTAGCCACAATGGAGGAGATCCTCACCATGGCAGACAAATTCATCAAAGCAGAAGAAGCCCTAGGGTCGAGGTCAGAGCTATTCGGGAAAAGGAAGTGAGCTGAAGAAGAAGCGAGTAGCAGCAAATCCAAGAAGAGAATTAAGTCTCCAAAGAGAAGCAGATCACCAAAGAGTATGCAAAGCAACTCACATAAAAAGAAAAGCAAATCACCTCAGCGGGGTTCAAACCAGCGATCTGGCTTCCCCCCTGTATAATAGAACATTCACCCCACTTAATGCAAAAAGGGAGAAATCTTAATGCAAATAAAATCCATCAATTATGTAAAGTGGCCGCCCAGGATGAAGGGCGACCTAACCACTAGGAACCCCAATAGGTATTGTCACTTCCATCATGATGTTGGCCATGACATAGAAAACTGCTGGAACCTTAAAAATGAGATTGAAGACCTCATCTAGTTAGGGAAAATTTCAGTTAGGGAACTAGAGCACGAAGATGATAATCCACAAAAGTGCCCAAGAAAGTAAGTAATCTACTTCACTGAAGATGACATCTACGGAATACAGTATCCACACGATGACGCTATAGTGGTAAGACTACTAATCAACGACTTCAAGGTGAAAAGAATTTTGGTTGACTCAAACAGCTCAACTAACACCATATTTTTAGAAGCCTTCGAGCACATGAAGCTCGGGAAAAAAGATCTCCAGCCCGCTGACATACCCCTGGTGGGCTTTAGCGGGGAAGTAGTTTGGCCAATTGACAGGGTGAGGGTACCTGTCGAGGTGGGCTTGCCTGCTAATACAGTTCTGTTTGATTACAACTTCCTAGTGGTTGCCACTCCCACCCTGTATAATGCCATACTAGGCTGACCGATTCTACATTCCCTCCATGCAGTAATCTCAACATATCACCTAGCAGTCAAGTTCCCTACTGAAGGAGGCATCAGAGTTATGCGGGGTGACCAGCTTGAATCCTGCAAATGTTATGTAGCCGCCCTGAAGGCAAAATGCAAGATTGTCGTTGACATCGACATGGAGCCACCTTTGAAAAATATAGATGAATGAACTCGACCAACTAAAGAAACCATCATGGTACCAGTCTCAAAAGACGAGCCAAAAAACAATTCAGATAGGAGCTCGCCTGATAGAACCAGTGTGCTCCATCTTAGTAAGTCTTTTACTTAGTAATTTATATGTTTTTGCTTGGTCAGTAGTAGAAATGTCCGTCATAGACCCTAAACTGATAACTCATAAATTAAATGTTGACCCTACAGTCAGACTAGTCTAGTAGAGGAAAAGGAACCTCACCCTGAAAAAAATGGAAGGTAGTAGATGAGGAAGTAGGGAAGCTACTCACAGCGGACTTCGTTAGAGAAGTCCAATACCTGTGCTAGATTGCGAATCCAGTGTTAGTGAAAATGACAAACGAAAAGTGGTGCAAGTGCATCAACTACACCGACCTAAACCGAGTTTGCCCCAAAGATAGCTTCCCTCTCCCTTGGATAGATCACCTAGTAGATGCGACATCATGGTACGAGTTGTTGGGTTTCATGGATGCATACTCTGGCTACAACCAGATCTCGATGGACCCAACGAACGAAGAAAAAATGGCCTTTGTAACCGAAATTGGCTTGTATTATTACAAAGTCATGCCTTTCGGCTTGAAAAACGCTGGAGCAACTTTTAAGTGACTTGTAAACAATTCATTTTCATATTTGATTGGTAATAAAATCGAGTGTTATGTTGACGACATGGTTGTCAAAACTCAGTTTTCAAATGATTTAATCACCGACCTAGACCTCGTTTTCAAAGTTTTGAGAAAATACAACTTAAAACTTAATCCAAACAAGTGTGCTTTCAGTGTCACATCGGGCAAATTCCTCGGATACATTGTCAACCTACGTGGCATCGAAACTAACCCAAAAAAAATCCAGGCAATATTAGATATGCGACCTTCTAACCCATTTAAGGAAACCCAAAAGTTAATTGGCCGAATAGCTGCCCTAAACCGACTTATGTCTAAGTTGGTTGGGAAATTCTTACCCTTTTTTAAGGCAATAAAGAAAAACCAAGGCTTTGAGTGAAGCAAGGAGTGTCAGCTCGCCTTTGACGAGTTGAAAAGATACCTGAGTTCACCCCCCTTATTGACTAGACATGAGACCGGGGATGAGCTTAAGCTCTACCTCTCTGCAAGTGATGAGGTAGTTAACTCGGTTCTAATAAGAGTAGATAAGGTTCAACGACCTGTTTATTATGTAAATAAGGTCTTGCACGCGCTGAGACAAGGTACCCGGACATAGAAAAGTTGGCCTTTGCCTTGGTGCTAACAGCCTAGAAACTATTTCTAGGTCCACACAATCGTAGTCCTGATTGATCGACCTCTAAGGCAAATCCTTCAGAAGCTCGAGGTCTCAGGGAGACTAACGAAGTGGGCAATCGAGTTCAGAGAATATGACATCCGTTATGAGCCGCAACTATTAATAAAGGCACAGGTTCTGGATGACTTCATCGCCGAGTGCACCTTTAGCTCGCCAACTCCTAAAGTTATCGAGTTGGTAAAAACATCGGAGTCTTCAACCAGCACAACACCTGCCCCAGCTTGGGAGATACCAACCTGGGACGAGGAGCCCTGGGTACTCCATGTGGACGACTCGTCCAACTAGAGTGGAAGCAGGGCTAGGTTGATACTCTACGGACCTAGCGAAGCGAAGCTGGAATGCGCGCTCCAATTTTTATTCCAAGCTTCAAATAATGAGGCCGAGTATGAGGAACTTATAGTCAGGTTGGCACTAGCGAAGGAAGTCGGGGCCAAGTATCTCGTGGTTTGTAGCGACTCACAGCTCATAGTAAACCAAGTGAATGGAGAGTATAAAGCTCAAGAACCCGCCCTGTTGGCCTATTTAGCCAAGGTAAGGGATGCACAACTTCTACTCTTGGTATCTAAACCAAATTATGAGATCAAAAAACATAGAAGCCGACACTCTCTGCAAGTTGGCCAAAACAACTGACTCGACCAAAAGAACAGTTTATATAGAAGACCGACCTTGCCCATCCATAGAGAAAGTAGTAGAAGAGGTCACCCAAATAATGACAACAGAGCTCAACTGGATAGACCCACTCGTCAACTACATACGCTAAGGCACATTGCTAAAGGAGCTTAATGCAACTTGGAGGATAGAACGACAGGCAACTCGCTACGTGATTGTGGGTGAGTAGCTGTACAAATGGTCTTTTACATTACCTTACCTAAGATGTCTACGCCGAAATGAACCAAATCAGATATTACATAAAATTCATGAAGGGCTTTGTAGAGGACACTTGGGGGCAGAGCCCTCGCTCATAATGCTTTGCGACAAAGGTACTACTAGCCTACAATGAAAGCAGATGCCATCGAGCTGGTACAGAAATGTCACAAGTGCCAGCGACATGCCAACATCCTACACCAACCAGCGGCCAACCTGAAATATCTTACCAGTCCTTGGCCATTCGCACAATTAGGGGATAGACTTACTAGGCCCCTTCCCACCAGCAACGGGATAGAAGAAATTTTTGGTGGTAGCAGTCGACTACTTTACAAAATGGGTAGAGGTCGAGCCGCTAGTCACCATAACATCTCGGAATGTGTAGAATTTCTTTTGAAGAAATATCGTGTATAGATTCGGGCTGCCAAGAGTATTGATCTCAGACAACAGAAAACAATGTGAGGACATCAAGTTTCAAAACTAGTGCGTACAGATGGGTATAAGGCAAAACTTCACCTCAGTCGCTCAACCCCAAGCCAATAGTAAGGTCAAGGTAACTAATAGGCCAATCCCCCGTGGTCTCAAAGCTCGGCTTTCCTGAGCTAAATGTTTGTGGGTGGATGAGCTGCCCAATGTCTTATGGGCCTATCTAACAACTATCAAAATGGCGACAGGTGAAATGCCTTTCAACCTAACATATGGAACCGAGGCAGTCATACCAATAGAAATGGAAGTGCTGACCTTGCGATTTGAAGCATTCAATAAAGAAACTAACAAAGATGACCTACGAACCAATCTTGACTTGGTAGAAGAGACCAAAGACCTGGCCTACATTCGGACCGCAGCATACCAACAACAGGTGGCTTGGTACTATAACGCCCGAGTCAAGAAACACCAATTCAAAGTCGGTGACTTGGTGATCAGAAAAGTTATAGTACCTAATCCCAGTGTGGGAAAGCTCGACTCGAACTAGGAAGCCCCTATAAGGTCTCCAAAGTAATGGGTGGGAATGAGTACGAGCTCAAAACACTTAAGGGGAAGGCAGTACCCCAGGCGTGGAACATAGACAATCTATGTAAGTACTATCTTTGAAAAGAGATGTTCTGACCTACGTTCGCAAGTTCATCAAATTTTGTTAAGGCATCCAAGCCGGCCTACAGCTCGGCCAAAGTGCATAGGAGACAAGACCCAGACTACAACTACGAAAGTTTGCTAAGGCATTCAATCAACATAACGACAATTCAATCGAGTTGGCACAACAGAGATAGAAAAGAATTTCATCCAAGAGGAAAGCAATGGATGCAAAAAGCCAAGTTCCATTAAGCAAAGAGAGCCCTATGGCCGTATATGTATTCAAAAAAAGGATGTTAATGGTTCAAACATAAACCATTAATGGGTTGTGTCTCAGTCCTAGTGTGACTGATTGGCCCAAAAGAAACTTAAGGAGCACACAAGCTCCTAGAATTACTAGAAAGTCACCGCCAATAGACAGGCCAAGCTACTCCTCGCTGCCGCCCTGGACCTCACCATCGCCCTCTTCGTCCCCTTCCTCATTGTCATCCTCCTCATTCTCTGCTAGGGTTAAAGGCTCCTTATCAACTTGTATGGCGAGCTCGCTCGACACATCGTTAATAGAGAAGTAGCCAAAATCGAAGGTAGGATGCAACATCTTCAGATAATGGCGATAGAGTTTGAAACCCTTCTTCATCGAAGGAATACTGTCCTCCACCATCTTTTTCTCATACTCTAGGGACTCCAAGAAGCGAGCGATAGTTGCCTCCTCAGCTCAGCGGATATCTTGAGTGTACTTTGACCGCCTTTCCTCCAGTTGATGCGCCTGGGTAGCAATAGTGTCCTGAGCCTCAATTAACCCACACTGAGCCTTGTTCAAATCGCGTTGCATTCTCTGGTTCTGCTCATAAAAATGCCGACAATCCTCCTCCGAGCTGAGTTGAACCCTCTGCATCTCGACCTGGAGTGCGCTAAGGTTCGCCTGCATCTCACCTCTCTCCTTTTGGATCGCATGAACATGGTCCAATAAAACTTGCCCAATGGAGCTCGCCTACCAAAAGAAGGAAAGCATGATTAGAATAGACATCCCAGAAACAAAAAAAGGACAAATTCTACAAGGAGACAAACTTGAATGATGTGGTGAACCATTCGAGCTCCAGCGTCAATTGAGCCCAAGCTACGATAATAGTGAGCATCTTTAGGAAGCAACATACCCCTGGCCACTCGAATAGCTACTCGAGGGTCAAACACATGATCAAGTACAAAAATGTCGATGTTGGGAGCAAAGCGAGGAATGTCTGAAACGTAAGGGATGGCCTCACGTTCTTCTTGAATGACCCAAGGTTGGAAGGTAGAGGGGCCAAATGAGTATTGATTAGTGTTCATTGGCTCGCTGCCTCCCTCGAGGTCAATAACAGTAGGAGTGGGGTGTGACAATCTCACTTCAATGCTTGCCGAGGTCCCCTCCATTGAGGAGCGGCTATTCGCCTTTTGCTTCTTCCTCGAAGCCTTCTTTTCCTAGAGATTGCCAACATTGAAGCCATGCTCGCCATATATGAAGAAGAGAAAAAATAGTTAGCCAAGCTAATTATCAAGGAAATATCAAATGCGGATGTAGGTGACTCAATGACCGACCTACCTACGTGACTCAAGTCGTCCTGTATAAGCATAGGCTCGGCCAGAACACTTGCTACCTCGACCTTTTGGTTGAAAAATTCCTAAAGCGCAATGCACAACTCCTCATCATGACTCTCACTAAAGCTTCGACAGTTGCTATACCAGACGGTGTTCATACTCTAGCCACCATCTCTAGAAAGGGAGAAAAACTTCCTTTTCCACCCCTTAACTTTATTGGGAAAGTCAGTCAGCACCTTGTACCTACTTCGGAAAGGAAGATAGAAGTAGAAAGGGCTTGAAACTCTCTTCATATTACACAAGGTAGAAAATATGTCAAGGTTTAGAGGGAAGTTATAGTGGTGGCACAAGCTGGCCCAATGATACACCATAGTACCTCAACATAGAAATGATGAAAGGGTGAAAAGGGAATCGAAGACTAGCAACTAGCACCTCCTCGTAAATGCACACTGCATCTCGGTCATGATCCCAAGGATAATGATCAGTGTGCGGCTCGATCCAGTTGTATTCACTTGGGATCTGATAGGTGTGACACAACTCGACTATCCGCTCCCCAGAAGACTCAATCAGACTAAAAATAGCTATAGCCTGCTCAACTTCGTGCCTTTTCCCTACTAGAGATCCAACACAGTATTCCCCATAGGAGTCCTCCCCCGAGGAGCTCGCTTCAATGTCTAACCTCTGCTTGGACGACCTACCAAACGGACTATGGGACATCAGAAGAACTAGAATACTCACTGGAAAAGGTAAAGAAGACCAACGACAACAACTAATGCAATTCCGACAAAGAGCATAACTCAGACTACAACCTCCTCCAGTTAGACACCACCCTAGAAAGCTCCAAAAAGAAATAGTGTAAGTGGGACCTCAATGGGGACCCCTTACTTATAATCCATTGGACAAAGAGACGAACGATGTAGATGCAATTACAACAAATCTACAACTAGCAGTGCACGCGAAATATTTTGAATTCAAAATTTATGCGCCCGCGACGCTCTTTTTTAAATTTGAAACCAGCACTCTCAAAGCACGTGCCTCTTTCTAAATTTCACAGCGCGCACCTCTTCCCCAGATTCAAAATTTGAAAAAACTGTCGCGGTTTCGCTCAACTTCAAATCAAGTTAAGAAAGCAAGTCGGGCGACCTACAAACTTGTCGAACCAATTACCTAATTAGAAGTTACTCCCTTCGTCGAGCTGATGTAGGCTCGGGAGTGGGGCCTAGGGGGCAATTGATAAGGGATAATTTGGTCCTCCTAATCATCCCATGACACATGACCTTAGAGTGACACCTCGGCGTTGAGTAAGCAAATTAGCGCGGTAAGTCAACCCGAAACACCTCACCTAGGCCGACCTCCACCTCAGCCAAGACAAACTGATTGGCTCCCCACTCATGGCGACATGCTTCAAAGACCGGCCAAGCTGTAGGAGTCGATGACGACCAGCAAAAACCCACTGACTTGGATCGATAATAGGTTACCAGCTCGAGATCTCCAGTGTGTGTATACCTCGACCGTTAGACCAGCCTACCACGATGCATGCCTCAAAGTTGACCAAATAGATCGTAACCTTTGCGTCGATCTTGTAATCGACACATTACTGTATCGAACCAAGCGATAGCGGTTCCGCGAGAAGCTAAAGCCCATTGTAAGAGGGATCTGACAATAGGTGCTTATATAAAACAATTATTTCTACCTATAAAGGTACGTGCGATAATATACTCTTAAACATAAAAGTGCCCTCCCTATATAAAGACAACCCAAGACACTCTAACATCCTCTCTTATAGGAATACTTTAGCTCGGCCACCATCATTTCGGCCTTGATAAAGAATTACATGAATCAGCATCTGAATCATCAACACGTGGGAGGTACCGGATCGCGTAACATCAGACCAGGACCGACCGAACGATTTCCGGCGGCATCGGTTAGCGAATCGGGTTATTCGATGTGAGAAAGAAAGTGCAAGGTTCGAGCGAGCAATTACTTTTTGGTTGGCTGGTTTGACGTAATACGTCAATAGGGTTCTAAGTATCTCTGTACATCTTTTCACCCAAATCCAAATGCATGGTTCAAGCCTACGAGCAAGTCTTCTATTGTTAACCAGGCTTGATTCAGTTAGACACTTAAGTGCAGCGGGGTGGAAGATGTTTTACAGAGACTCCTTTGCGTACACATGTCTCTTACAACGTTGTGATGGGTTGAAAAGTCTCAAAGAAATCCATGCTCAAATCATTACTTGGGGCTATGAGCAGAACCCATTTCTTTCAGCAAAGCTTGTAAGCCGGTATGCCGAGGACAACTGCTCCAACATGGAAGATGCCCGGAAAGTGTTTGATCGCGTGTCTGAAAGAGATGTTCTTATGTGGAATGTAGTTATTCGGGGTTATGCAAGTTCAGGTGCTTCTGGGGAAGCTGTGAAAATTTATGATCATATGCGTCGGAAAGGTGTCCTTGCGAATCAATACACTTACCCTTTTGTTCTAAAGGCCTGTGCTGCCTTGGGAGATGGAAACAAGGGCCAGGTCATCCATGGCCATGTTGTCAAGGTTGGGTTGGAGTGGGATCTGTTTGTGGGGAATGCGCTTGTATCATTTTATGCCAAGTGCAAGGAAATTGAAATGGCTCGGAGAGTTTTCGATCAAATACCGCAGAAAGACCTGGTTAGTTGGAATACCATGATAGCAGGCTATACCCAGAATGAACATCCTAACGACGCCCTCATGACTCTTCACCAAATGTTGCGGGATGACACTGTAGGCATGCCCGATCATGCTACTATTGTTGGTGTTCTCCCAGCTTGTACCCAAGCAGCTACCATCCAAGAAGGAATGTTGATTCATTCTTACATTGTAAAGTCAGGAATGGAAGTTGATGTTGCTTTGGGTAGTGGCCTTATTGCAATGTATGGGAATTGTGGCCGTTTGAAGACCGCCCGAAACCTTTTTGATAGACTGCTTGACAGAAACATTGTGGTATGGAATGCAATTATAAGGTGTTACGGGATGCATGGGCTTGCGGACGAAGCACTAGAAATATTCTCACAAATGGTGGACAGTGGCGTACGACCCGATGGCATCTGCTTTGTGTGCCTATTGTCTGCATGTAGTCATGTTGGATGGGTCGACAAAGGCTGGGAACTATTCGGGAAAATGGAGGACCATGGCGTGGAGAAGCGCGATGAGCATTACGCTTGTATGGTTGATCTCCTGGGGCGAGCTGGCCGTCTTAATGAGGCTGTGAAATTTATCAATGAAATGCCTGTGGAGGCCGGAAAGGATGTTTATGGAGCACTGTTAGGTGCTTGTAGAATCCATAACAATATAGAGCTTGCTGAGAAAGTTGCCGAAAGATTGTTCATTCTTGATCCTGATAATGCAGGGCGATATGTTCTGCTGGCAAAGATGTATGAGGATGCGGGGAGATGGGAGGATGCAGCCAGATTGAGGAAGTTAATGAAGGAAAAACAAGTCAGGAAGCCACTAGGATCTAGCATGGTTGAGGTAGATTCTGTAGTCCATACTTTTGGAGTGGAAGACGAGTCGCATTCCATGAGGGTCGAGATTTTCGACACGCTGGAAAGTTTAAGAAGAGTAATGGCGGAAGACTGGAACAGAGAGAGAGAGAATGAGAGAGAGTGAGAGAGGGCGATGGCTTGAGTTGATTTGATGGCCATGGCTTGTAGCTGCAAGGCACCATTAGATATTAGGTTAGGATTTAGGAAGGCAAAACTCAGTAGGATTGATACGATGGATCAACATCTCACTGCGATATTATGGGTCAAGTGCAAACACTGGACCAATCATAGTGGTCCCACTGTTCCAGTTCCAGTTTCAGATTTTCCGTTCTACGCAGTCCAACCAAAACCGACTTAAATCTGAGGAACGGAATGAATTCGAAGGATCATTTTCCTGGCCGCAGATATTTTCTTCATTCTTTCTTTTACCAAAAAAAAGAAAAGAAGAATAAGAAGAGGATATTTTCTTGATTCTCCAGTTCTCTCCGTCTCTCCTATTTGATAGAGCTGGTCGTCTGGTTGATATAAAATTGTGGTTCGACCGAATTGTTTGTGTGAACTAGAAGAAAGAGTCTCTGTGTTCTTACATTCCATACTCTGCAAAAAATAAATAAACACCAAAGCGAGATACAAAGGAGAGATTTGTGTTGTCTTTTTTGTTATCGGCTATGGAAACCCTAACATCTTCTGCGACGATCATGTCTTCATCCTCACCTCTCTCCATCTTCTCCCCAAAGAAGAATCTGTCCACCAAACCTCTTAGATTTCCAATCGCCTCCAAAAGTACCATCTTTTTCTTACTCCCTTGCATTATTTCTTCTTTTTTTTTTTTCTTTTCATAAAATTTCTAACAAATTCTTAGATTTCGAATTAGATGATGACAATGACGCCGACCTCCGGTCTAATTCGAACCAAATGAACATTGCTCCTCTTCCGAACGATGGCGTTTCTGTTTCCCCTCTATCTCAGGTGCTCTTTTTCTTCTCTTTGGAATAAATTTGTGATCATTTTCTCATTAATTAAACTTTTTTTTTCATATGTTAGGATGCAGCAATGGATTTGGTTCTGAGTGCAGCAGCCGGCCGAGGTTGGACTACGGGTTCATGAATGGAAGGTCCATCTATTCCCGCCGGACCGGAATCGGAGTCCAACACGGATAGGATCTCGACCTTCCCTTCGTCTCTCTTCACCAAGTCGCCTCGTCGGAGAATGCGTGTGGCCTTCACCTGCAACGTTTGTGGGCAGCGAACGACTCGTGCCATCAATCCTCACGTACACTGATGATACAGTCTTCGTCCAGGTAAATCGTTAGATTTGCTCAATGTTTTCAATTACATTTTATTCCCCTCCTCCTCCCCTGTGTACTCTATCTTATTAGGAATTTGACTCCACCTCCTTCCTATTTCCTTTCATGTAGTGCTGTGGATGCAATGCATTCCATAAGCTGGTAGACAATCTGAATCTCTTCCACGACATGAAGTGCTACATCAACCCAAGTTTGATACATGGATCCTACAGGAGATGTCAGCTTCAAATATTTGGATATGGGTGACGACAATGAAGATGATATTTTCCTTGTCTTATGAAGCCAACGGATGGCTATTTAATGTTAGACGGTGTGTATCTATTCATATCTCGTGTTGATGCAATGAAACTCTATATAATAGCCATTGTAAATATTCCTATACTTAAATAGTCTTGACTAATAAACTTGTATTGGATTAATCTAGATTTCCCTTAAAGTAGGTGATTGCTGAATATATATTTCCCAATCATTTAATTATGTTCATCTCCAATGGTGTGATTTGGAAGTTCCTAGCCGGAACATTATCTAGACACTAACTTCGTAGTAAGTTGGGCCAAGCTGTGGATCAGAGAACTCAGGGAGGCTAATCCGGTAAGGTTGTTCCGATGCTTAAGTTAGTGTTGTACTCTGGTTGCGAACTAAAAAAAATTGAATGTAAATAGGTTAGTGAGCAAATAATCACGCGTACCTGGGTCTTGGGGGTTGATGCCTTTATATAGTTAGGTTGTCGTGGGTCTCACGAAATGCTCTTGGAATCTTCAGCTCGCAACATAAGAATCCATTCCGCTTTGAAAAGAAGGTAACATACCAGTTAATGAGGCTTATCATTGCCCTCCGATTCGAGTGGGACGAGGATAAGGCCTACAGTTATGTGGCGTGATCTCGAGAGGTTCGGAGTCAATTGGTGAGCTTCTATGTTCGATTATGTGGCACCTTGGCGTATGTGGGTACCGAGGTGCTCCGGCTCCGAAGTGACCAAGAACTTGAGGTCCCGTGATCTCCTGACGTGGCACCACATGCTGATTTGTCATCTGGTTGGCAGGCCATGTCCACGTGTCATTTACTTATTAGGTCGAGTCAAATCACTCATCATCAATTGCCCCCCACTCCCCGTGCCAAGGGTCTTGACCCAACGCGGGGAATTCATGGCGAGCCTAGGTGGATTTGGTGCGACTTCCAGGCAGTTCAGAGGGTGGCTCTTCGGTCTGACCTTCTTGACCCGTTTGGCTTGACCAGGGAATACCCCAGATTGCGTATCAGGTATATGTAGATGCAATGTCATTTATAAACTCTACAGACGTCAAATCGTACACTCAACCGATTTTGATATCGGGACGCGTGCAATCAATTTTCACAGGAGCCGTCGGATTTTGTAGATATCGACCGTTGAGCCCTGGTCGCGGTGGCTATAAATAAGGGCCAGAGGGGCCTATTTTTCTCGCCACATATTGTGTGCTCAGGTTTGTTAAGGCCGCACTTCAATCTTTTAGGTTGGTGTTAGTTGCCTTTTGCATCCGAGGTCTTTTTGCTTCCTTCGGTATTCTTGGTGAGTTTGTCTTTCTTTGTTTTTGTTTCCTTTTGTCTTGTTCCTCTAGTTTGGTATGTCTAGCGTTAGCTTAGGTAGTCTTTTTGACAGAAGTGAAGAGTTCACTGGGGCCGAGGTAGGCACCTCGGTGTAGGCCGCAGAGTCTCACCTTGCCGAGGTGAATGCCTTAGTGCGGGGTTCAGACTCCAACCCGTCTGAAGTGGACTCACCTCGGCAGGAGTACGAGGCTTTTGGCAAGGGGACCTCTACTTCATGCCGGGCTCATGGACCAAGACAGCTTCGGTCCTTCCACGATGACGGCTGATAGACTCCTGCCTCTGGTAGCTCGGTACAAGTTGCCCGATAACTTTGTATACAACATTCCTTTAGGTAGGTTTCCTTGGGATCAGGTCATGACAAGATCGTAGTGTTCGAGGAGTAGCTCGTAATTGGGCTACAATTCCCACTTCACCCTTTCATGGTCGAGGTCGTCAAATTTTTGACATCGCCATAGATCAGCTCCACCCAAACTCGATCCGCAACATTGTAGGTACCATCTCCCTTTTTCACTACTATTACCGGCCTTTGACCCTCGAGGCCTGCCATTCAGGACCTTGGCATCAAGTTGGGCAAAGAGACACAGGAGGAAGTCTGATATTGGGCAAAGCTCGGGTTGAAGTTCAAAAACTTCATGTTCGAAGAAAATCTCATACTAGTCGGGTTGAGTCCTCCTGGTAGGTCGCCATCTTGGTGCACGCACTTGTTTTCTTTTTCGCAGCTTGTCTTGATTTTGTAGTTGATATGTTTGTTACCTTTTGTAGGAGCCATGGTTGAAATCCCTGCTACCGAGCTCTTCGGAAGCATGAAGAGGGGGAAGAAGAGGAAGGCCTCCAAGAAGGCATGTTCCCATGAGGCCGCTACCACATCCAATGTCGACACTACCATCCTCAAGCATCCTCATGTTATTGACTTGGTCGAGGAAGACCAAGGTAGGGCTTATCCACCTCACCTACCTGAGGAGGCTCCAGTGTCCGAGCCCCAGCCTGCTCAGGCGGCCACCCCTTCGAGGGATGACTCCTCGCAGGCAGCTTAGAGCATTTTGACCCCAAAGCTCGGTCTCCTCAAGAGTAAGGGTGTGGTCCTTGCCGAGGAGGTCGTGCAATTGGCCAATCTACCGGTGGCTCAGCTCGGGGCCAGAGCGGCTACTCACTATATGGTGGTATGTATCTGATCCTTGGACTGTACTCTCTATTGCTCTTTCTTCGTACTTAGATTTTGTTTCTTCCTTGGTAAGTAGACTCTACAATTCACGCTCTAGCTTGCCAATCCGAGGTGCAGTTGAAGCGGGCCCTACAGGCCAAAAAATCCTCCAAGAGCATTCAACGCGAACTAGACCTAGCTCGTTGTGAAATGCATAAGCTGGAAAAGGATGCACGAACTCAAAAAGAATTGATCGTGCTGCTGAGGGACAAGAAGAAGAAGCTCAGGGAGGAAAGGGAGGCTCTCCAAAGGGAGAAGAAGAACCTCGAGGAGCTCGTGAAGGAGCACACAAGAATCTTCGATGACGCGATCAAGGACGCTAAAGTTTAGAGGCCGTCGAGGAGTATAAGTTTACGGAGGAGTAGTGCAAATTACTAATCGAGACTGGCACAACGGCCTATCGCAAGGGCTTCAAGCTCAACAGGTGGCTGACACAACGCGAGTTCCCCAATTTTTCCAAGTATGGATTACTCCTAAACTCCAGAGTAAGAATAACCCGATCTCAATTTACGCCGAAGTGAACAGACGCTATAGAGTATATGCCCGACCTGTCTGCGCAAGAGCTACTTATTTGCCCATGCCAAAGCGACTGGGTTCTTGGTTGCTTATGCTGAGGCGACTAGGTCTTAGGTTGCCCATGTTGAAGAGGCGACTGGGTCTTAGGACGCATGTGCCAAGTAGGTGACTAGGACTTATCTATCCATGCCGAAGAAGCGATTGGTACTTATATCGTGCCAAGGTCTTTTTCCAGATCGGCACCATAGCCCTTAGGCTCTTGGAGTGACTTATAGTCCTCTCTCTAGTTCGGTGTCCTTTTGACTAGCTTGGTGGTCTTGTAGACTTTGTAAAATTTTTTAGTTGTATTGGAATCGCGAGCTCATAGATAATACCTCCTCAAGTTGTCAACGTTCCAAGTTTGAGGTACTTGTTTCCCTTCCATAGTCTCGAGCTCATATGTGCCCTCTCCAAACACTCGTCTTATCCGGTACAGACCCTCCCAGTTCGGTCCGAGCTTACCTATGCCTGGCTTAGGTACCATTACCTTGTGGAGCACCAGGTCAACAACTCGAAACTTTCGTCTTCTAACCCATGAATTATAGTACCGAGCTACCCACTACTAGTAGGCCGCAATCCAAATATAGGCCAGGTTGCGTACCTCTTCGATCAGGCCCAAGTTGGTCCAAAGCTCGTCGTCATTTGCTTCTTCGTTGTATGCTTCGAGCCTCAACGTTGGTACTTCGATCTCTACCGAAATCACCACCTTTGTACCATATGTCAGTTTGAAGGGTGTTTCACCGGTTGCAGTCTTGATGGTAGTCATGTAGGCCCAAAGGACACTGGCAGCTTGTCCACCCACAACCTTTTAGCTCGCGCTAAGCGAGCTTTCAGTCCGCGGAGGATGGCCCTGTTCGTCACTTTGGCCTGTTCATTCGCCTGCGGGTGTGCCACTGAAGTGAAGTTTTGTTGAATCCCCAACTCGGCACACCAGTTCTAGAACTTGATGTCTTTGAACTGCTTCCTGTTGTTCGTGATCAGCACATTGAGTAGTCCAAAACCACACACAATGTTCTTCTAGAAAAAGTTCTGCACGTTCCGAGCTGTAATATTCACCAATGGCTCAACCTCCACCCACTTTGTGAAGTAATCCACCGCTATGACCAAGAATTTGCTCTACTTGGTTGCTAGCAGAAATGGTCTGAGGATGTCAAACCCCCACTGTGCAAAGGGCCACGGGCTGGTTAGGTACTTTAGATTAGTAGTAGTTGATGGAGGATGTCGGCATGCCTCTAACATTTATCGCATTTCTTGATGAGCTCGAATGCATTTGCTTTCATGGTGGTTCAATAATAGCCCTATCTAAGTGGTTTTTGGGCAAGCGCTATGCCCCCCAAGTGTCCTCCGCATAGTCCTTCATGGATGTCGTGAAATACTAATTCGGCTTCTGAATGTTGCAAATAACGGAGGTAGCGAAGCATAAAGGATCTCCTATACAGTCGTCCATCAATAAGGACGTACCGAGCTGACTGGCACTCTACCCTCTAAGCTGCATTGCATTCTACTGGTAGGGCCCTGTGGAGCAGATAATCAACGAGCGCATCAATCCAGCTCGATTCTGCTTACAACACGGGAGCGACCTCTTCTCCCCCCTCCCCCCCCCCCCCCCGAGAATGTTGGGCCGAGGCAGGTATTTTATGTATACAGTCTGCATTGTGTTGTCGCTACTGCTTGCTAATCGTAACAGGGCGTCAGCTTCAGCGTTCTCAGACCTCGGTATCTGCATGATGAACGATGAATGGAAGCACGATAGGATTTCCCTAACCTTGACGAGGTAAGATGCCATGGTTGAATGACGAGCTTCATAGTCGCCGTTGACCTAGTTTACTATCAATTGAGAGTCGTTGCGCATGATGAGGTGTTTTACACCCATTTCCTTCGCTAGACTAAGTCTGATAATCAATGCCTCATACTCTGCTTCATTATTCGACGCCTCGAATCTGATCCGAAGAGCATATTCCAGTTTCACCCCACTTGGGTTGTACAGTATCAGTCCAGCATCACTTCCTCATTGGTTAGATGAGTTGTCTACATGGAGGATCCAGGGCTCCTTGTCCCAAGTCCTTCCCTGACCGAGACCAATGTCGTGCTGGTTGATACCTCCGACGTGTTAGCGGGCTCAGTCATCCCAAGGGTCGGCGCACTAAATGTACATTTTGCTACGAAGTCCGCTGAGACTCGGGATTTGATCACTAGACGTGGCTCAAACTGGATCTCGTATTTGCTCAACTCGATGGACCACTTCGTCAACCTACTCGACACCATAAGGTTAAGCAAGATGTGCCTTAGAGGTCTGTTAGTGAGTACGATGATTATGGGCTTAGAAGTACGAATGTAGTTTCCGAGCTGCTACCACTAACGCATATGCTAACTTTTCGATGTCGGGATACCTGGTTTCCGCATCCTACAAAACTTTGCTTACGTAGTGGACGGGCCATTGGACCAGGTCTACTTCTCTGATTAATACCAAGATGACCACCTTGTCACTTGTGGAGAGGTACAACTTTAGTTTGTCACCTTCCTCAGTTTGGGTCAAAACTAGTGCGGTGCTTAGGTACTTTTTCAGCTCATCAAACGCGATATGGCATTCTTCGGTCCATACAAAGTCTTCGTTCTTTTTTATTGCTTTAAAGAAATGTAGGCACCTACCCACCAATTTAGACATGAACCAGTTTAGGGCGGCTACCCGGCCTATTAGTCTTTGGACCTCCTTTATCTTCTAGGGCAGTCTCATATCTAAAGGAATTTGCCCGACGTGACCCCTAAGACACATTTGTCCAGGTTAAACTTCATTTTGAATTTTCTCAGAATTTGAAAAATAGAATTAAAATCATCAATTATAGAGTTTGAGAACTGGGTCTTTACAACCATGTCATCAACATAACATTCAATTTTATTACCGATCAATGGTTCAAAATTTTTCTTTACAAGTCGTTGGAAAGTTGCTCTAGTGTTTTTTAAGCCAAAGGGACCAGTTGATCTGTTCTAGTATGGGGGAAGCAGTCCTTCGGGCTGGCTCTATTCAGGTTGGTGTAGTCAATACACATGTGCCACTTTTTGTTGGCCTTCTTCACCAACACGAGGTTGGCCACCTAGCTCAGGTAATGGACCTCCTTGACGAAGTTTGTGGCAATGAGTTTCCCAACTTCCTCATCGACTACCCTCCACCACTCCGAGGTGAGGTTGCGTTTTCTTTGTCTAACTGGCTTGACTAAACGGTCCATATTTAACTTGTGAATAATCACACTAGGGTCGATGTCAGACATTTCTGCCATGGACCAAGTAATACATCTAAGTTATTAAGTAACAAACTTACTAGTTGTATTTAGAGCAGTTCATTTATCAAAGCGCCAATCTGGAGTGTCATGGTCGGCTCGGTTTTGGAAACAGGTATATGGACTATCTCCTCCATCGGGGCAGCTCGCTCCTCAATATATTATGCTGGTTGCTCTAGTTCAACATCTTCTTTCAACTTCGCCTTAACTTTTAGTGCAGCCACATCACTTGCGAGACTCGAGCTGGCTGCCTCGTATGACCCCTGCTCTGTAATCTGTCAAGAACTTCATCACCAAGTAGTATGTTGATACTATCGCATGTAAGGCGTGCTGGATGGGCCAACCTATGGTCTTGTTGTAGGGGGACGAAGTCGCGACCACAAGAAAAGTATGCTCAAATCGCACTATGTTTGGCCACGTTCTTGCTTCTACTAGTACCGTGACCTGGCCAAGGGGTTTGACTTCTTCACCGTTGAACCCCACAAAGGGTGTATCTACTAGTTTCAAGTCGCTATGCTTCAGTTGTAGCCTGTCGAAGGTCCCTTTGAATAGGATGTCGGTCGAACTACCTGAGTCCACCAAGATCTGCTTCACTTCAAAATTGTTTATGATTCACGACCAAAGCATTGTCATGAGGATACTGTATCCCACGCGCATCGTTCTCGATGAAATAAATGGGCTCTTCTACTCGAGGTTGCTACAGTGAGTTTTCTACTTCATGATCTAATTCTCTAATTGAGGTCTTCCTTGGTGCTGTGGTGCACCCCGCTACGATGGATCCGCTAGTGATCATGTTGATTACCCCGCGGATCAGTCTCTCTTTAGGTAGTTACCGAGGTGGCTAATCATTCTGTTTGCTCGATTCTAGAGTGTCTCTCTGGTCTTCTTGTCGATCCCTCTGTTCTTTCTCCTTGTGCAAGATGTACTTCTTCATGTATTCACGGTGAATGAGCTCTTCGATCTCGTTGTGGAGGTTTTGGCAATTTTCTATGCTATGGCCATGGTCCCGATGAAAATGACAGTAAACGTTCGAATTCCTGGTCGTTGGGTCTCCTCGTAGCCTAGGTGGCCACTTGACGAAGGAGGAGTCCTTTATTGCCATCAGGATTTCTCCTCGCTTCGCATTGAGGGGAGTATAGGTTGTTCTCTCTATAGGAGGGGTCCTAGATCGCCGACCTGACCTATAACTCCTAGAGGGGGACTTAGTTCTCAAGCGAGGTGACTTGCTTCTTCTTGGCAATTTGCTCTTCTTTCTTTTGTGCATGTCGTTGCTTGTTCCTTCGTCTCTTCTTTTCCACTTTTTGCCTTGTTGGCTTTTCGATTTTTGGCTGAGCTCTTCTTCTGTGCTTATGAACCTCTCCACGAATGTTAGGAATTATGTGATGTCTTTCGAGCGATTTACTCTGATGTACCATCTGAACTCCTTATGTGTAACTCTTTTCTGCGCTGTGGGTAGGCGCACTGTTGGGTCAAGATCCAATATCTGCAAATATGTTTCATTGAAACACTTGATGTAGCTCCGAATTGATTCATTTTCCCTCTGCACCACGTTCAGAAGGCTCTCTTGTGATTTTGGGCACTTCTTACTAGTGATGAAGTGGCAGTGAACATATCCACGAACTGTGCCCAACTTTTGATCGAGCCCGACGCAATATTCCTGTACCAAGTCCGAGCTAGTCCTTTGAAAGTGGTGGAGAAAGCCACACACATGCATGCTTCGTTTGCTCCAGCAAGATGGATATGAGATTGAAACAAGGGTACCTTGAAATCCTTTGGCATCGGGGTTGCTAGTAGCTCGGACAACAGGGGGAGGGCTGACTCAACAAGGCAGGAGCCTGTTGTGCAGCTACCAAGCTCACCTCCTCCCTTTCCCTACTTTGCTCTAGCAGGCGGCTGCTCCTTGTTGGTGGGTTGTTCCTGGCGGAAGACCGGCAAGTCTTACGACGTCGCTGCTACTGCTTCTTTGCTAGCTCTGCATTAGTGCTATTAACTTCTGTGTTATCGGGTACTTCGATTCTGGTCCACTCTCGCTCCTGAACACTATTGTGAGGTGGATTAGGGTTCTTTCCTTCTACTTCTTCCTGGTCACGAGAATGGTGTTGGATGTTGCGGGGTGCCAAGGGGTCTCGTCTCGAGCTCGCACCTCGGGCCCCAAGTTGGCAATCGTCGAGTTGGGACTCTCGATTCTCAAGCTGTGAGTTTTGTTGCTGACTGTTCCTTTCTTGTTGGTTGACCCCGAGCCTATCTTTCAGGTTCCCCCTTTGAGAAACTAGGGGGGTGTTGGACGTCGATCCTACCCCGAGGTGGGGTCTAGTCCCTAGGAGGGACCGGAACTTGTGAATTTCCCTCACCCCGACGAGAAGATCAACGAGCACTCTAATGAGGTTGTTGGTTCTAGGACTGATTCTAGTACTGACCTGGTTGCTAGTTCGGCTGTAGTGGTGGAAACTGATGCTAGTATTGCTACGGGTACTGTTGATAGAAATAGTATTGCTGAAACCGTTGGAACTGATGCATCTGCTGCATCTGAATCTACATGGTTCTAACACTTTGAACTAAATCATCGAACTGGTGATGTGCTACCCATGGAGGAATCACCGAGGGTTTCAAAAAAGTGGTGTTTACCTGGGGCAGCGGGATTTTTATCTACTAACTCGTTTGTTGCATCAACACAGTGTGGACCCCTGAGGCAATGAGGGGGACGATGAACTACCCAATAGTCACTGAAGGGCCTTGAAGGAGTGATGCAGGGTGGTCCTGCCCTTAGTGGCACTCATGTCGATGCCCTTGCTGGTGTTGCTTGAAGATGCCATTGAGAGAGTAAGGTGATGAATGAGGTGTAAGGTTGACTTTTTGATCGGTTCCCACAGATGACGCCAATTGATGGTGCGCGATCTGGAAGCTCCTAGCTGGAAGATTACCTGAACACTAGTCGTGTAGCGAGCTGGACCAGACTGCAAGACAAAGGATCAGAGAACCTGGGGAGGCTAACCTGGTGAGGTCGCTCTGATGCTTAAGTCAATGTTGTACTCTGGTTGCAAGCTAGAAGTTTGAATGTAAGTAGGCTAGTGAGCAAACAATCACGCATACTTGGGTCTTGGGGGTTGATGCCTTTATATAGTTAGGCTGTTGTGGGTTTCACGAAGCGCTCTTGGAATCTTTAGCCCACAACATAGGGATCCGTTCTGCTTTGGAAGGAGGTAACGTACCAGTTAATGAGGCTTACCATTGCCCTCCAATTCGGGCAGGACGAGGATAAGGCCTACAGTTACGCGGCGTGATCCCGAGAAATTCCAAATCAACTGGGCAAGCTTCTACATTCAGTTATATGGCACCTCGACGTATGTGGGTACTGAGGTGCTCTGACTCCGAAGTGACCGAGCACCCGAAGTCCCACAATCTGCTGATGTGACACCACATGCTGATTTGTCATCTAACTGGCAGGCCGCGTCTACGTATCCTTTAATTATTACGTTGGACCAAATCACCCCTCATCAATCCTTATCATCATCTCCTTGTAGCCGTGTACATAATAAAACTGTAGCTTATATTTTGCCTGCTGAGTCTGCTTCGTTATTCTGAAGAGCTTGCTGTATGGTGCTTGGGCTCATTTGCTTTCTTTTTCTGGGATTATATATGGAATGGCCTTCTGGTGATTCAGATTCTCTACCCTATTAGTCTAGTTATATCCTATGCTCTACAGCCATTGAATCAGAAATTAAAAACAGATGCACATGATTTTATGTTATTCCGTGTTGGGAGCTATATAAAGGTTGTATGTCTTGGAATTGCATCCGTTCTTTATTGTTTTTTTTTTTTCTGGTTCTTATTTTTATTTCTTGTAGTTCCCCACATTCTCTCTTAACCAAACAGGGAGTTTGATCATAATATCCTGTTCCTAAAATGAGAGACTCGTCGTTCTCTAATGATTGATAAATTCGTTTTAAATAGTTAAAGAAACTTTCAGAAAATTATCGTTTTGCACCATAACATCATGAACTGTTCATGATGTGGCAAAGAAACTTTCAGAAAATTCCCGTTTTCTCATAATGCACAAAGTGGCATTAAGGTTCTGTTTGATTTGCTAGAAAGAGGTGGCAAAGATGGAATATTCTTAAAATATTCCACTTTCCCATGTTTGTTTTGTGAAACACACGAAAATGGGATGGGAAAATAGGGGGGTGTACTTTCTCAAAAACTGGGATTTGGGGGTAAGAAAATAAAGGGAAAGAGTATCGGGCTTGCTTGTTAAAAGGGTTTGTTGTCTGTCTTCTCCACCTCCTATGCCCAATAGCAACATCCAAGCTTCCGGTGACATTTTCAGATAGATGGTTGTCTCCACTTCCTATGCTGCAATCACAGTGGGCCTGGCATGGTTTCCGACAACCAATGCTAATGCTCTCTCTCTCTCTCTCTCTCTCTTTCTCTTCAGCGTTTGATTTCCTTCTACCATTTTACTTCGATCATGATATAACCTATTTTTTCTTGAAAAAACAGAGCTCTTTTCTTCTCTTCAACTCTCCATCTCTTACTCTATGTTATCTCCCCTGTCTACTACATTGATATTACTGTTCTCCTAATACAATGATTTCCACCAAATGCTTCCAAACACCACTATCGTTCCTTCGATTAAAATTGTGATTTTCATAAATTATTTCCAAATGCACTCAACTCATTCTGATAATTAATTATTTTCAGAATTTATCCAACTATAGAACAAATAGATGCCCTTCAACTGTAACAGATACAATGTCCAAAGCCCAGAAACCAATAAACGAATCCCAACTTTGGCAAGCCAGCAGTGTTGAAGCCCAGCTTTAAATCTCCTCTAAACCCGAAAAATTGCAATCACCCACCATATGTTCGACCAAATTCCCTGTCAAATACCTTCGCTTGGAACAGTCTCATCCAAGCTCATGTCTCCAGTCGTGATCCCTATCATCTAATTTAGAGCCTATGGGCACTTGAAATCACTACAGGAAGAAAAAGAGGACAAAGTGGGTTAAAGTGCCTTCTAACAAATGCCATTTCATGGATAGCAATGGTCCGTTGTTATGTGAAAAATTATGGATTCAATGAGCTTGAAACTTTTTAGAGGGACAATTGCTCTTTTGGAGCTAAACAGTTTTATTTTCAACTCTGATTTATATCATGTTTTTTTTCAATAGTTTTCTCATAAATCAAATGATAAAAAATGAAAACTTCACACTTTCTCATCCCATTCCATCCAAATCATCCCACAAACCAAACAGAGCCTAAGGAGTCTGATTCCATCGGTATCATTCAGCCCTGATTTTTCAGGATAGCTATTAGATTTTCTACAGCTGTTCCATAAGGGATGTAGTAGTTGGAATGATGACTTGGGTTGGGTTTAGCTGCAGCTTAAAACAAAGATCATTTCTAGGTTCCCAAATATAATTCATGACCAAAAAAAAAAAAAAAAACATACGTCTACTTTCTGAAATAGGCAGGGTGATCGCCGCATACATGCACGAGGATCCAGCTTAATATAGAGATTGAAAAATGAAGTTACCCACTTCATATTTCATGCCACACTGTATTTTTCTTAGACTACTATTTCATTTTTGAAGAAGTCGGCATCTCTTTCCTTGCGTTGTACCTTATTATGCCATACCTGCGCTTTTGCTGCATATTGGCTATTGCCCCTCGCTTGAGATCTCTATTCGCCTACTGAAATACACTTTTTGTTAAGCCTCAGTTTGGAATGAGTATAACTATAAATATAAATATGTAGAGTGCAAAATCATATATTTTGTAATATTTCAAATGTGTTTGTCTTGTATAAATTTTGTATTTGTACCTTTGGAACGAGTATAAGTCTAAATATGTACAGTATAAATATATACAAAAAAATACAGAATATAGGGTTTTAAAATTTGTATGGTTTTAAGGAAACCACAACATCAGCAGAGACTGGAGACTATGGTTTTAAAAATCAGACCAGACCGATTGACCCGGGATTCAGTTCTATTTCACTCCAAAACAGATTTTTGGTCAAAAACCGTTGATTTAGTCTATGATTCGCTGACTAGGCGGTCAAACTATTGACCTAAACAACGGCTTTTGGTCATTTTTTATTTTATTTTAATTTAATTTTTAAATCAGAATGGATTGTTCATTCAATCCAAATGGTCAGACCATTCGATCTGGGAACTAATCCTTAGAATGGTTGTCCGGTCCAACTTTTAAAACCTTGCTGGAGACTATAGAGTTTCTCTGTGGACAAAACTCCGAGAGATCTAAACTAATAGAAAATAAACATAAGATATTACATTTAAGCTACGTTTGGTTTGAAGGAAAATGTAGGAAAAGGAAAGGAAAGATAAGGAAACCTTTACAAATATATTTCCCTACCTTTTTCCTTCAAACCAAACATATCCTTAAGTGACACGGGATGGAGCAAGAAGTAGTGGAACTCAACAAATCCTTTGCACCTTCAAGATTAGATCTAATTTTCGTAAGGCAGTGCCCTCAAATGTAAACCTTTCCACGATTATATTATAAATTTATAATTCTAGAGACACCCACCACTCTACTAGCCCAAGCCCGACCTTAATATAAAATATTAATATATCCATGGTTAGGTCATTCAATTTTGGTCGATTTACAAATGACCAAAGTGAAACTAATCCAACTTGGTTGAATTAGGAAATTTTTTAACCAAAGCCAACCTAAAATACTAGAAAACCAACCAATTCGGGTTGAGTTGATCGGGTTGGTTGGTTTCATCAATTTGAAGAATAAACCTAACTAAAATTAATTATTGTTATTTTTGTATTATAAAAAATTTATTAAAAGTAGTATATAAAATATGAATAATTATTAATTATTTAAAAAGTTAAAAATATAAAACAATTGTATACTCTTATGTGTTTATATTAGGGTCATTTACTAGAATACACCTTATAGTTTTCATTTTACTAAAACATCCCATATATTTTACAATTTATTTACTTAATCAACCTTTCATAAAGGAGTGTTTGTTTTGTCATTATGCCCATAATTTTTTATTTCAAAAATACTCTTAGCATTTTTTTGTACATAAAACAAAATTGACCAAATATAGCCAATAGAGTAGTTGCCTGTCTTATTAAGGGCAAAAATGGTATTTTTATTTTATTTTTATTTTCTTTTGATTAAATTTATTTAAATGAGCATTAGGGTCAACACTATCATTTTCCACTATCATCTAATGGAAGATTGATTAAATTCATTGCAAATTATAAGTGGTGTTTTAGTAAAATGCTAAGTATAGGGTAGATTTTAATAAATCCATGAAACTATGAGGGGTATTTTAGTAAATGACTCTTTCTATTGTTTAGCTTTCGCTTAATAAATCCTATACATCACACGGGTCCCCGTTAGTAAATTATTAAAATATAACAATTTAAATAAAGAAAAACAAAAACTACTACAAGTCTCTTTTAAACTATTTTCATCATATATACATCTTTTTTATAAAAAATAAATAATATAACAAATTTAAAAAAATGCAATATAAATAATATATTTATAATTTGTGACTGGGTAGAACAGGCTTCGACTCAATAAGAATCGAAACAATATATCAGGAACCGAATCCAAATTGACCCAATTGGTTTGGATCCATCAGGTTCAATCTAAACCATTGACAACCCTAGAGAGAGAGGGGGTAATAAATGAAAAGTATAAAGAGATTAATAACAATTTTATGGCAATATTATAATTACATGAAAACTTAATGTCATATGCATAACTAAAAAAGATGCCATGATTGCTTTAAATGGCCCTTTTATAATTAATAGAAAATTCAATGAGATAAGGTTTTTAAAGGAGAGTTAAAGAAAAATGATGGTTCAATAAGGTGAGATTGGGTTTTACACTTTGGTTTTTATACAAGCATCTCCCATTGGATTTTAATTACATGTTGGTTTTTACATTTAACATTGGGTTTTATACTTTGGTTTTTACACATGCATCTCCCATTGGGTTTTACATGTGGGTTTTTACATTAAACATTGGGTTTTACATTTAAATTTTCACACATGTTGGGCATGTGAAGACAAATGGAGAAGAGCCCAAAGATTTCGTTTTGTGAATTCTAAGGGCTCTTTCCGTATACCATTTCCTTCTTATATGTAAGGGCTAAAATATTATCATAGAAGATAAAAATACAAGTGTCAATTGACCAAATTTAGATTGAAACCAATCTAAATTAAAACTTATTTAAACAGATTGAACAGTCCAACATTAGACTGATCTAAAAAGGTTCAGAATATTTACCAGATTGGATTGTACATGATCTATCTGTAATGGATTTATTGGACCATTTGGATTGGACCAAATTCCATCCAATTAACACCCCCTAAAATATAAATATCCACGGGTTGTGCCGCCCTCCCCTGGGATAACTTGGGGGGATCGGCCTAACACAGCCCACAGCCTAAGCCCGTGCATTGTTGTGTCATGCCACGGGTCAGGTTGGCTGTTGGGCAAGCCTTGGATCAGGCTGGGCTGTGGATCGGGTCAAAGCTATTTATTTAAAAAAGTTAATAATTCTAATTTTATATGAATTTTGATATATACAATTGTTTTATATACAATAATTAAATAAATTAGTTTACTAAAATTAAAAATAATTAGTTATTTTATTAATATATTATATGCTATATTATTATATAATTATAATTTAAATAATATAATATTATATAATATATATATATATATATAAATAATATATATGGGTCGTACTAGACCGTGCCACAGGCCATGATGCAGGTTGGGCCGTGAACAGAACAGCCCGCTCAGTCATGCCATACCAGCCCAGCCCACGGATGACACGGCCTGATTTACACTTTTATTTGAGACCAATGGAATAACACTTCAATGCACTTTGAATTCCAACTCCTTGTTCGAGATCAGCTTCAATCACTTTTCGAACGGCCTTTTCAGCCTTGCATCATCGGAAAATGGTTGTTTGTTGTTCCACCCACCTAACAATTGCCGCTGCATAAATGACTCAACGCCATGGGCTTGTACTTTAACGCCTACCCATTAACGTGTAGCCAACACAGACTACTATTTAACTTTTATTTGTTTTGTTATTATCTTGTGGAGGGGAAGGAGTATGACAGTGAGGGAGAGGGAGCCCAGAACAAGTCCACCGATGCTTTTCATTAAATTTTAGCTATGTTTTTCATTAAATAAGGTGAAACATATGCGATTTGCTCCCTGTCTAAATTTTAGTAGACTTACACTGACCTTCGTCCTTACGGATAATTCAAATTAAAACCAACCAGCACCGTACGTAGGGATGTCAATGGTAATATCCATTTTCGAATTCAATATTTTATATTCGAATTGAATTTGGATAATTTAATATAAAATATTTAAATGTTTTATAAAATATAATTCAAGCATTGGAATCCGTGGAATTTGGATATAATCTGATTCAATTCGATAAATAATTGATTATTTAATTCTTATATAATATAAAATATTTAAATATTTTATATGATTTCTATATATAATAATTAGATTATATAAATAATTTATATATTTATATATTTTATATAAATATTTATTTTATTTATTACCTAAAATAAGTAATTGACATTAATTTTTAATATCCATCGGATATCAAATCTTTTATAATCAAATTCGAATTCGATCAACTTAAACCCCCAACCATACGATACGATGTTGCTTATTGTGTACCATTGTACCTATAACTCTTTGCCCCATCTCAGCGATTACATAAACCCATGAACCAACCCAACATTCCTCTCATTGAGGCATGAAAAATGAACTTGTCACAATTAAGAGTTGGGATTTTTTTCACTCGATTTGACCCCATTAAACTACAAGTGGACACTAGACTTGGCAAAAACTCGATTTGAATATTTTGGAATGTCTTAAATTAGAATAATATTGTGTGCCATATGCACATGTGTTGCATGCGAGAATATCAAGAACAAAAAGCGTCGAAGGAGAAATGTCATGCTGCCAAATGCATTCTTGGGGGAAACGTTTTGTTCTTGCTGATGTGGCATGCAACAACGCCAAGCGAATTCTCATGTGAAACAGCCGGAAAAAGTTTTTCAACCGTTAGGAAATTTTTTAAAGTTTGCTACAATGTTTAGGGGATTGCAAGAGAACGAGACAGGCACAATATTGTGTATATGACAAGCTTGATGAGATATTTTTTTCAGTACAAGAGATTGAGATACGAGCTCTAGTCTGCAATTGTTTTTTTCCTACAGCAAATCCAGTTTTTCTCATTTAGATGGGTGAGATAGTAGCCATCATAATTAATGAGTTGGTCTTTTATCAATACAGGAGACCAAGAAAGGTGCAAACTTGCGTCTGCAACCGGATTCAAGATTTCAATTGGAGTAAAGCAGGGTCTTCAAATGAAGAAGCAACGATAAGCAAAGGAAAAAAAATGTTGCAGAGAACTCTTATTGAACAAGAAAGAGATTTCTTATCAATAATTCCACCCCTGGTCAACGAAGAAAAGAGTACGGTTTGTTTATTGTTCTCAATTTGGGTGGTCAAACTCAAACTTATTATTTCCATTTTTTTATTTCTTTAACTTGAAAATATGAAATGGAGGGAGTTTAACGGGGCCAAACTCTCCGTTTGAAGGTTTGGCTGTTTCGCATGCATGAAACTGGAGAGTTGCCATATGTAACTGACTTGTAAATGGAATTATGGAAATACTTGCACAAATTCAACCAATCTCAGATTGATTTTTGAAGGAATCACTTGATATTGTCAACATACACTAAGAAGTCTTTGCAAGAACGGAGGTGGTTTATCCGCATAAGGTCAATGAATTTCCTGTTGCCGTACTTGGCGAGAGAGGCGCTTTGGGAAAAGGAAACCTCTAACAAAGAGAAGGCAGATATTATAATGTCTAGGATAAGCAAAGCGGCCAATACTCCATACAGATCAAGCTCACATCGCTTGTATTCTAACCAAGTAACCTATTTTAGGGAAGCGAGAAGCCAAAATGTTGAGAAATCATTGATTTACATCAAGCACTGTTTATGATATCCAGGACATCATCTTTCATGTATCTAATATTTTGATATGTTTACAATTTCAAATCGGAACACTTCATTGACGAGGAATTAAAATTTTACAGCGTCCAGAATGGATGGCATATGCCACGGGCAAATGGCAATTGATAATTTCCAATGACGACTAGTACATTGCAGCATTGATGCCTACTAAAGAGCTATATCCTCACATATCTTGTGAACTTTGCCGTAGTGGTTCTGTGGGTTGCGGTTGTTGCCTTTGTTGAAGTGTGACCTCACCCTCGTTTTCCAGTTCAGAGTTCGATGGCTTGTTGCCAATAGACACGAGGCTTTTAAGCCACGTAGATTGAAATCCGGGACTCCCTCTACTGGAATTGCTTGGGGACTCGGTAGTGACTGCCGAATTGGCATTGATACCCATAAGGAATCGGTATGCCACCTTGCTAGCAGATACGATCTCTGTCTTGGCTTGTCTCAACTGCAAAAAACAGAGCAAGCAGTGCAACATTCATCATGGACCAACACTGAAAAGTAACAAAACAAGAATGTTATGTGCAGTAAGCCAGTAGCATTAATTCATGATGTCACAAACAACAATTAGGTGGCGTTTGATAACACTTTTCAGACCTCTGAAGCCTGAAAATGTTGATTTTCAGACACCACCTATGTTTGGGTTTGAGTCTGAAAAAAGGATCTGAAATGCATTTTCAGATCCGAACTTGTAAGAGGCAAGTCAGTGACTTAATGCACTCAGACGTGTTTCAGACCGTGTCAAAACACAGAAATGCCCATACTCGTTATGCCCGTCATTCTCCCTCCAGCCTTCTCTCTCCCCCTTCTCTCATTCTTCTTCTCCACTTGACGGTGAACCAGCAGTGCAAGCTTCTCCCTCTGCCCTTCTTTCTCTCTTCTTCACTCGACGGCAAACCAGCGGCACAAGCTTCTCCCTCCACCCTTCTTCTTCTTCTTCTTCTTCTTCTTCTTCTTCTTCCCCGATGTTCTCTACATCCTCTGCTTCACAGATCTGCAGATCCATCCAAAGGAAACTCACAGATCCACACGGTGCCCATGGAGGGAACTCACAGATCCATCCCCAACATTCTCCCTAACTCTGCTGTCTAATCTACCTGAAATTTCGGTTGGGAAGCTCAGGAATGTCAATGCTGATCCCAGAACGTAATAGCGAAGGTGATACAGACTAGTTACGGGACTATCCCTTCAACAGCAGCTTCAACTTCGACCTCTGCAGTAGAGTTCATATTCCGCGCAAAGAGGGAAATTGATCTGCACTTCTTCCGTGAAGAGCCACTTGTGGTCTCTCTCCTCTATCTTCCCCGCCACCGCCACCGCCACTGCAACTCTCAGCAGCAGCGGTTAACACCCTCTCCCCCGTCTTCCTATACATACTTTCCAATTTTATTCTTATTTTAAAAAAATATTTTTTTATAATTTTTATTTTTATAAATTATTTTATTTTTTATTAATTATTAAATATTTTAATAGTTTTAAGATATTAATTTGCTAATTATTAAATATTTCTTTCATTGTTTCATGGACTTTATTACTATTTTCATTATTATTTTAACTTTTAATAATTTATTTTCTTATTTATAAATTTATATGTATTTTCAATTTTATTCTTATTTTAATAAATTATTTTTATTTTTTATAATTTATTCATATTTTTCAATATTATTTTGAATTTAATAAATTATTTTTTACAAAATAGTACAAATTGAATTCAAAATTACCAAATAGTCTATTTTGGGGGTAAAATAGTAAAATCAGGGAATTTCAGATGCTTAAGCTTTTTTTCGTATTCGGTGCCATGCATTATTAATAGCTTCCCCTTGACCCCCTTCTTCCCCAAAGTGCTGGTTGTGGGATTCCACAACGAGCCAGCCCTCAGTTGGTTCAGAGCCTCTAAAAAGTCGAAAAGCATACATGTCTCTGTTCAGATTTCAGACACTTTTAATATCTTTTTAACTTTTCAGATTTCAGAATTCAGATTTATCAAAAGCCACCTTAGTTTTTTCTTCTATTCAGCTCTAAAAATTTCCTTTTACAACTGATTTTCTCCTCTTCAGATTTGACAATGGCACTTCGTGTTACTTCCATTCATATCACTAAAAGCAGCCATTTATATTGGATCTTTTATTACCTCAAATTTGACTTCTGAAACTTGACCACATACAAGGATCCCTAATGTTAACTTATGTCCATAGCAAGTACCTTCTGGTCACCTTTCTTTGTATTCTCTTTTTTCCTTTTTATATAAATTGTATTTTATTATAAAAAAATGCAGCAGACAAAATTATTCTAATTACTATTTCTGCTTCAACGTGCCTCCTCCAACTAATAACATAGTATCTAAACTGCCTCTTGTAGGTCATCTAAAACCTAATACCAACACGTTTGAAACATCACAGAATAAAACACAGTTCACATTTGACAATTGTGTGACTAATGATTACATGCAGTTGGTGCACCATAGCACTAGTGACACAGGAAATTGTGGATACTGAAAGCTAAGACCATGCCAATCAGAATTTATGGCAAATTCAGTGTCATGCATAATGATTGCAATTTTTATTGTTGTAGTTACATACTACAGATTATATAGGCAGATAAATAAAGCCATTTCTCGATTATTTACCTGGGTCAGAATCATCAGATCATTGCAACAGGTTAAAAGTCCCTAGGGATCTCAGTTATCAACATAGCAGAAGCATGGCAGCAAAGGAAACAGGAGAAACCACAGTACACAAAGCTAATCATTGACTGCCTCATGAACAAAATGAAGCTTCCATGGCATTCAAACATTGATTATAGATTGTAAACTCGTTACCAGGCAAGCAAGATTACATATTGGTACTTGTACATCCAGGTAAGGCAATCAAGCAGCAGACTTGCAAAAAAGGGGACATTCAAGGAAAGCCACCTCATGTAATTCAGTCCTGAATTCTTGTGGGTAATCAGGGAAAAGCTACCCCCAGATTTGTGTACTTAAGCTAAAAAAATGTGTGCACATGGGGGAGGGGAGAGAGAGAGAGAGAGAGAGAGAGAGAGAGAGAGAGATCTTAGCATCCATTTACCCCTTGTGGCATTTACTGTTAAAAGCATACCTCTTTTACAACTGATTGAAATAAAATAAATAAAAACTATTTAGGTGCTGTTCAACAGAGAAAGGGGTGAACAAGATCAAAGTCATTGTCACTAGACTATCCTAGAGAAAATGAAACATAAACACATGAAAATCTGGAAAGGCTGGTTGTTGAAGGGGACTCTCAAGTGGTGATTTGTTCAATGAAGGATGTAAAGAAGGCAGCTTGGATCTACCAAGAAGGGGTTAAGAAAATCAAATGGCTGAATGACAGTAACTTTTCAATGGGGAACAACTGTATTGGGTGCATCTGTAATTTCTGTACTCTTTGGGGTAACCTTACCCCTTTTACTCCGCCTCTTTTTTTTTATGAATGATAATAAATTTATCAATTCAGAAGCTGATTTAGAGTGAGTTCATACAACATCCCAAGGAGAGGCGCGAGCTGCAGCCTCTCCTTGAATCTTACAAGTAAACTAGGAAAGAAAAGCAAGAATCACAACTGAGCCCAAAACAATTATTCCCTATTTACCCCTTGTTTGACTAACACATCTGACAAAGTATTTGCTGATCTCCCCACCCATTGTACAGTGACCAACATATTCCTTGTCAACCAACTAAATTTCTTCATTTCATTCTTGTAACGCCACATAGCCGCTTCAGGATTTTTCAACCAACCCACCACCACTTTGGAATCCCCCTCGATTGTTAGGTATTGTACCCCCAGCTGGTTTGCAAATTGCACCCCTTGTACAGCAGCTAATAGTTCTGCCCTGATGGAGAATTAGGGTTGTTCACGGGTCGGGTTGGGTCGGTTTATTGATGTTTTTCCAACCGACCTGACCTGGTCGGGTTACCTGAAATTGAAACCGAAACCGACCCTGTGTTAAGCAAAACCGACCTGATCGGTTTGAGTAGGTTTGGGTCGGTTTCGGCTCTACTTAGTAGTGACTTAGTTGCTGTTCAAGTGTTCATTTCTGGCTCTACATTCCCAAAGGAAACCAGCATTTCCTTAATGTTGTGTGGCCCATCCATGGATCCAGCTGTGAGGGAGCAGAGTTTGAGAGACAACTTAGTTAAGTAGGAACTAAATAGGTTGTAACTACTAACTAGGAACTAACTACTAAGTCGGTTCAGTTCGGGTCGGTTTCAGTTTTCAAACATGAAAACCGAAACCGAACCGAATCATCGGTTTATGATTTTTTATAACCCGAAACCAACCAGTGCTGAAGAAAACCCGGCCGACTCGGGTTGGGTCGGTCCGGGTTGGTCAGCTTGGTCGGTTTGGTCAGGTTGGGTCTTCTTATGAACAGTCCCCAATTCCTAAGGGACCTGAGTAGAGCAACAAAATCTCTCCCTTCTCAGTTCTCAAAGCACCCCCCATTCTGGATAATCCTGGATTACCCATGCTACTTCCGTCGAAATTCAACTTCAGTGAGCCTTCGGATGGAGACCAGCTTGTAATTGATTTGTCCTTTACGGATGAACACCTCGCTACTGCTGACCAATTTCTCCAAAGGTCATTAAAGGAGAATTAGTGAAAGATTTCCAAGGTCTAATGAGGTGGTTAATACAAGTGAAAATTACAGCAATTGTTGTTGAATCCATCCATATCTTCAAATTATATCAAAATTCTTTCTTCTTGTAGAATTGACAAGACAGAAGGAAATATAGAAGTTTAAAGTAATGCCTACTTCTATAGGAGCATACATAAAAACCACAACTAAAAAACTACGTAAACTAGAAGCTGCACATAGTACAACATTCAAGGCCCATGTACTGAAGTCCACAACTGAAGTATAACATATCAACTTTATGTACAATCATTCTCTTGAGTGAAGAAGCATGAAGATATTTTATTGATAAAAAAACATGAAGATATTCTTTATTGGTTAAATATGTTGTAGGAAAAGCATCAATACAGGAGAAAGGTATCTCACTCGTAATGCAGTGTTTCCAGCTACTTCCATCGCAGCATCACCAGCATTGGCAAACCGGTTAACCCAAGCTGTTAAATACAGAATCCATGTAAGAAAATAACTCTGCAGAATGGACTGAAACCATATTATTTTATTATACCCAATGAATAATCTAAAGAGTGCTAAGAGATACGAAACCATAGTGCAAAAGTCATGTTTAAAACATATTTTATGCATGCCTTTCTTTGGTAAATAATTAATTTATTAATATCAAAAGCTAAAAACCAGTACAAGCATCCCTTGAAGAGGTGCGAGTTGCGACCTCCCCCAGATCAAAAATAAATAAAATAATTTTTTTTGAAAAAATAAATAGAAAAACTTGAAAACAGATTACAGATGAGCCCAGTACAACATATCCCTATTTGCAGTGTTTAGGAAACCAGACCGGACCTGTTGAACTGTGGCCCAGGACCTTGGCCAGTCCGGTCACACCCCAATAACTGTATTTGCTAAAAACCAGCTGACCAGCTGGTTTAACCACAAAACTGGTGAACTGATCCTGGCTTCATGAAACCACTCGGGTCCTTAAGTAATTCAAATTTTTAAATAACAAGATTTGAGCCCATGACCTCTCTATGTCTGTGAGGCATCCATGAAAAAATGTATTTATGAAGGTATTAATTTTTGCAATAATAATTATATTTTCTGTACAAATAATTGCATGTATGTATAATTAGGGAAGATGTGTGAAAACTTCTGGAGGATATAACTTTGAGCTTGGTGGTTGGGTTGGGGTATTTTTTATTTTGGGTAGCTTTTCGCAATCTAATGCTATGTGAGGAGCCAAAGGCATTGGCCCAGTGTTTTTTGCCAAAAAAATGCCTTTTTTGGCCTCAAATATCAATTTTTAGTATAAAAAAATTGCCAATCAGCCCCAACTGGTTTAACTGGTAACCTGCAACCCAGAGGGAAAATGCTTCAGCCTCCAGGTCGGTTTTTAAAATGCTGCCTAAATGATCAGATTAAGATTATTTAATACCTGTACAGTTTGATACATACATTTTGACAGTGAAAAGGGGTCTTCTAAGATATTCAATCAAGACTCTCAATATACTGCAATGATCAGATGACACTAAGATTTTTTTTTACTAAAATGATCATATGACATTAAGCCTTTTCTTAGTAAAATGATCAGATGACCTTAGCTCTTTTTTTCCTGTTGGTCTTTTTTTATGGCATTAGTTCATGGTGGGCTCCTGACCCACTAAATATGCAACACATATTAACATGCAAGGCCAGGATCACCCAAATCAGTGGAGTAAACCCCTACTTTAAATGTTTAGTATTCTTGCCTTGTCAAATGCCACATGGACAAGAAAATTATTTAAAAAGTATCTATGTAAGTCAGTGCATCACATTATTAGATCAGTGGATAAAAAAAACACACACACACATGGCCATTCCAGAAGCTATTAGTTAATAACAACAATCATTATGTCTATGCAAGCTTCCAAGCTCAATATATGCCCCATATTTGATGTACCATATCGTATCTTTTAGTCACCAAAACACTTTATATAAGGAGTGAAGAGTTTCATGTTTGATGTGAGACCACCCCCCCCGGCGGTCAATTTGTCGGACCAACAAATAAAAAAAATAGTAATTTTGATGAAATGAAACTTTCTATTAACAAATTGTATATTGAGAGTATAGATACTTTGAAACATATTTTATATGGCAGTGTTATTAATGATAAATTATTTAAAAATCAAGGGATCATATAATAAGAAAATGCATGGACAAAGAATATCATGCATATGCCTAATACCGGGCATGTGATGCAGCACAACTTCACTTAGTAGTGGTCCCATTTTTTTATATACTGTAGCTTTTGTAATTTGATGAGTTTGCAACAAGATAGCTGTTTACCAATGGAGAATAGAGAAACATTTTTCATATATGACAATGACCACAATTATACACTTAATCCATACAACTTGAATCAACAACATTAAGTAATAGTCAAGCTCCATGAAAATATCAAACAAAAAGGGATATTGACTTGGGCAAATCAAAACTTATTCCACAAAAAAAAGAAAGACACTCAACCATTTCGATATGAAAAGTACCCCAAGTAATAGCAATTAGCAAACAAATAGTTAATAGTGAGTTGCCATCAATATTTAGTCCATTTTCCTCTTAACCAGGACTCTAGGAGGGCATCAAGCTATACAAGCTAGATAGTGTAAAGGAATGATAATGTCCATGTAACCTGTCAGATCAAGATTTCAGCAATGAAAAAGAGCAAGAGTATTAACTGTAGGTTAATTGTAGGCCGAGAAGAAGAGAAATCCCCACTGCTCTGTTCAGTTCAGATTAGAATGGAATATCTTTCCTAACAAGCAGCAGGGTATTTATATTATTCACCAAGTAACTTCATGTACAATTATATCCCTGTTTAGTAAAAAAATAAGGACTGGAGTGTCCTTAACAAAAGAAGGGAAAGGACATAACTGCCCTGCCACCTATTCACCCTTAAAACCTCATACAACCTGTAAACAGAGATTAAACACCATGATTCCTCAACAGCCTATACAATCCGAAGCCTTAAGAGACTAGTATCCTTGGGGGACAAACCATCCTGCTGCAATCTTAGATATAAATATTTAAACTTTAATTTGATTGACCAATATGTATATGTCACAAATCTGATAGTTCGTCCAAACATTCAAGAATGGAGGGAAAATAGCATTAGGAAGTAAAGTTTGATTTGGAATAGAACCAGAAGACATTACCTTGCCCAATAGCCTTTAAAAGTCACGTTCATCTTGTGTTAAAAAAATATGTAAAAGTTAAAAATTAAAATAAATCTACATAATACCTGTTGCAGGAAAATGTCATCCCCTAAAATTTCAACAGAGATAATAAAAACTTCAATCTTCCAAATTACTATATGTATCTATTCACAATCCCTGTGGGGGTGGCAGAGAAGATTGAAAAATCTATGACGTTTTTTTTTCAGTTGGGGAGGAAGGACTGAAGAAATATCATCTTGTTGGTTGGGATCAGATTTGTAAACACATGTTCAAGGTAGTTTGAATCCAAGAAGAGTGAAAAATTCTAGTACAGCTCTTTCGGGCAGCTGGTTTAGGCAGTTTATCACAGAACCAAATGATCTGTGGAGGAGGGTGATAGCAGAAAAATATAGGATTTGTGTTAAGGTAGGAAGCAGAAGACTCTCAGCTACTCTAAAGCTGTGTTGTGTGGAGGGGTATCAACAAGGCTTTTCCACATTTCACTAAACAAATTAAGTACTAACCGGGAGATGGCAGAAGAATAAGGTTTTGGAAAGATCCATGGTGTGAAGATAGGTTTATGCTAAGGATACAGCTGAATAGAAAAGCCACCAACAGGCTTTAGTAGCATATTCATACACAACGGCAGGGACATTTCCAGCTGGGCTCCCTCCTTTAGAAGGAACTTCAATGAACGGAAATGCAACAAGTAGCAGATCTGATTGCTCTGCTCCAAACTCAGCAAACTAACAGGGAAGAGCAGGACTCAAGGAGGTGGAGGTAGATTGATCAGGGCAGTTTTCAGTTAAGTCTTTCTAACTAGGTAGGATTGGTGAACCAGATCTGTATTTTCCTTCAAAGGAGATTTGGGACACAGTGCAGAGAGAAAAAGAATGCAAAAGGGGCCTTCATAGTGCTCTATGAATCTTTTGGCAATGAAGGAAACAACTAGTCTATTTCCCTGAAGCAAGGAGTAAGGTTGAAAGGAAATATTATTCATGGTTCGGCATCAGTCTTTCGATCGTGAGAAAGAAGTCCAGAGGAAGCTCAACAATATTGGTTTAAAAATGAAGCCCCAAAGATCTGAGAAGGAAGAAGAATGTTGTCTAATTGGGGAGTTCCTTCACTTGAAGTTGTGCCAACAGCAAATCTGAATGGTAAAGGAAAGTTAGTTGCAAGTGATGGGAAAGAAGATCGGGAGGATAAATTGATGGTTGAGGCTAAGGAAATTATAAGATATTGAAAATTTTGAAGAAAGTTGTGGACGCTATTATTAAAAGTTTGAAGCTGAAGGGCATGTTGACAATCACTCCATATGAAAAGTGTAAACACCGCTTGATTTGCAAGAGAATAAGGTAGAGGTGAATTGGAGATCATTCAGACTGAATATGGCATTATTACGATTTTCAGATGGTGCCTTTACTCCGATTTGGAGAAAAAAAAAAAAAAAGATTACTCAAAAGATGGTGTAACCGTGAGGATAATTGGGTTGTCCTTTCACCTCTGGAAGTAAGATGTGTTTGAGTCAAGTGCTTCAGGTGTGTGGTGGATTTTTTTTTTTTGAAGAATAAAGAGAAATTTTCATTAAAATAAAAAGGAATAAGTACAGCATAAGGTGATTAGATATCACCACAAGCATGAAAGCAACCCCAATAAACCCACAAAGGCCTAGCAAAACCACAGATTACACCCATGATAAACCCAATCAAAACCTAGAGAAGATTAGAGAACAGGCCCAATACAAGTCTTTATCTGTACAAGGCCCGAGCCTTTCTGAAGCCCACATCAATCTTCATCTGTAAGTGCATCCTCTTGGATTGAGTAATCCTCATCCCAAACCTTGCTCCCCTGAGTATAAGCTTTGTTTTTCTCTTTCTCTTCCTTTTTCTTCTTTCAAATTTCTCAAAGGCCCTCCTGGAAAAATCCTTACCACCCCAAAAAATAGTCCCAAGCTTTTCCCAACCGTAACCTCTCTATCAACTAATTTCTGGATAGTCATACCACTTGAGTCTTCTCCAACAACGTCAGTATCCTGCAGCAGCTGGATCCCACTAGATTCAGAATCAACACCACTCGCCTTGTTTTCCTGTTGTTTCTTCATAGTAAGAGGAGGCAGTGACTGAACTTGCACAGTCACCTCCCTCTAACCAGAATCAGGAGTTCCATTACCTCTCACTCTCTTCCTTCTGTATACCCATTTGTATTTTTTTTGTAGGTCCTGCACCTGCCAATCCTAGTTTTAGTCTTGAAAAGATTTTTTTTTGGATAAATGAACTTTTATTAATTTGGAAATATTAAAACGTACAAGCATCCCTTGGAGAGGCGCAAGCTGCAATCTCTCCACTAAAGTAATAAGTTGCAGTTGTGCCCAATACAAAGCTTCCCTAGCTGCCCCTTGCTTGGCTAGACAGTCCACCATAGCATTTGCTGATATCCCCACCCATTGTATTCTTAGGTCCATGTTTACTGTCAGAACCTTAAACTTTTTAATTTCATTCCTGAAGCACCAAACTAATGACTCTGGGTTCTGCAACCAGCTTATTACAACCTTTGAGTCACTTTCAACTATTAGCTGGTTCACCCCTAATTGAGCTGCAAACTGTACACCTTGCAGGGCAGCAAACATTTCTGCTCTAGTAGAGTCTCCCACTCCTATAGGACCTGAGAAGATAAGTATCACATTCCCGACTTCATTCCTCAATACCCCACCTAACCCAGAAGGACCTGGGTTTCCTAGATTGCTTCCGTCAACATACAACTTCAAGAAGCCTGCAGGAGGTGATGACCAGCTTGTTCTCACTTTAATCTTGGAAAAGGAACAATTTGCCACTGCTGACCAATTCCTCCAAATGTCATTAAAGGAGAATTGGTGGAACAAGTCCAATGATTTCAGCAAATGAATCACCCTAACCAAGACGCAATCCTTTATCCCTTGAAGGTTCCTTCTCCAAAAAAGTTCTAGCATTCCTTTCTTCCCAGATTGTCCATATCAATGCAGCTCTTGCCATATCAATGCATTTTGGGGTATGCGCCTCACCCAGGTCCTAGGTGTACCCCTTTCAAAAGGCACGCCTGATGTGCCTTGTGCCTCAGCCCAGGCATGTGCCTTTTTAAAATTTTGCGCTTTTTGTTGTTTTTTGAGTTGAACGGCTGAGCCGGGGGCTCTGCCCTGGAACCCCAACCACGCCCCTCGAGGCAAGCCCGAACAGTCTATGTTAGAGTCTTAAATTCTTATTTCTCACATAAAAAAATAATGATTTTATAAGCCTTTTAAGAAGATATTTTAGTGCAATGAATGAATGAAAACATTTTGTTACTTGTTAATGTTGTTCATTCATTCATTGCACTAGAATATCTCCTCAAAAGGCAATGAAAGTTACAAAATCATTATTTTTTTATATGAGAAATAAGAATTTCAGACCCTAACATAGACTTGTTCGAGCTTGCCTCGAGGGGCATGGTACAAAGGTGATTCATAGAGTCAAGAATGCAATATACTTCACGTTAGCTACTTGAAGCAATGCAATTGAGGAGAAAAAGAGATTGTGGGTTTTACATGCTTAAAAATGCTTTATATGCTTGCTTTTATTTTTAAATTTTCATTTGAATACACTTTACATGTTATGTTTATGTATTTTAATTTTAGGTATTAGTTTTTTTAAAACATTTATTTTAAAATTTAAGTTTATATTTTTTATTAACATTATGTTTAATGTTTTTTGAATTTTTTGCATTTTTTAAATTTTTTGGGCAATTTTTTTGAATTTTCTGACTTTTTTATTTTTTAGCTTTTTTTTGTAATTTTGCGTCTTTCTTAAAAAGGCGTGCGCCTTGCGCCTCAGGCGCAAATTGGCCCTTGCACTTTTTTTTGCGCCTTGCGCTTTTAAAACATTGGCTCTTGCACACCTCCACATGATTTTACCCTTTTTCTGTTGCCAAACAAAAGTAGATGGATCAAAAGGCATTCGTAAATCTGCTGGCAAGTTCCAAATGCTCCCAAACAAAGAGAATAAATTAAATGGGCAAGTTCATTCTTAAATCCCATTACTCTGCAGTAAATGAGCAATAAATTAACAAATGATAGCAGTCCTCACTCTGAGATCTGCATAGGATGCACCACCAGTTGGGGAAAATACAGAGAAGAGGTCTTGCCTTTTGTAGATTATCCAAGGTATTTACTTTCCCATAGTACACTTCCCAACAGAGCGCCAAAATCTTAGGGGGAACGGGTCTGCACCAAACGTTTCTTTTTTTATTATTTGCAGGTCTACGCCAAACTTCCTTAACAGGGAAAGCCTGCTGAGGATTAGAACAGCAAAGGGATTTGAAAAAAGAAGCACACGAGAAAGATCCTTCCCATCGAGGAATCTAAATTCTTTATTCAGGTTCAAAGGGGTTCAAACAAACTTTCTCAAGAAAGCAGAGTAAATTGACTAAGCACCCAACCTCCTCATCCCTTAAGCCTCCACGGAACCCAAAATCCCAAGTAGGAGCCCAAGGGGTTTCCAATGAGGACCAAAATTTGGAAACAACCTCTTTTTTGTGACATGAACTATATTGTCCCATGAACTATGATCCTCCTCATTACGTGGTTTCTTGTTGATTACCCCATTCCTATGATCCTCCTCATTCACTTCCAGATTGCTCCTTCAACCCAAATCAACACCCAGCCTTCCAATCTCGACCTCCTCAAAATACAGACCATCTTCTACATTTCTTTCAGCATGTTCTCCAGTAATCCCATCACTCATCACCATCTGAAACATCCTTTCCTTCAACCTCGCCTTCAATTTCTAACTCAGCACCGGCACTAAAATTCCTATCCAAACCAGTCTCCTCCTCCCATTCCGGCCACTCTGTTTCAGCAAAGACTAAACCCTCTGAAGTCCAAACATGGTGAAACTTGAATTTCAGACTCAAGCCTGGTCTCTGAAGACATCGTACTTACTCCCCCAAGCTCGGAAGATTCCCAAATCCTATCAGAATCAGACACCCCCCCCACTGATTTGAGATAATGGAGAGTCATCAAGAGTCACCCCTGAACCACCAATGATCCTCTTCTTGTTGCCTTTTGTCAAACTTGGCAATCACTCAAATCCACCTCTCTTCATTTCTTTTTCTAGCCTCCCTTGTTCCTTCATTTCTTTTCAACTTTGATTTGATAGGTCCTAACAACTTTATCTTGTCAACTTTCCTTTTCCTGCAGCGAATATCCTTCCTGCCAATATGCAAACCAACGTTGAGTTCTTGATCACCACATGCCTCTCCTAATGGGTGAGACGAGAAACTCATGCGAGAGCCCAGCTCTTCGGTAACCATAGGAGCACTTGCATCACAAACCTTGGGAACCACCTCGAGATTTTGAAGAGAATCTTCGGTAACCATAAGAGCACTTGCATCTCAGAGTCATCGGAGATCCCACCTGCTGAAGAATTCCTGGATCTCAACCACAGGGGCATCCTGTTCTTCCTGAAACGATGCAATTCTATTTCCTTTCCACCAGGTTCGACGGGTGACTTGGTAGCAATCAAAGAGTTGGACATTCCACAGGCTTCCTATGGAGGTAGTGAAAAATAGAAAGAAAATGAAATGATATCTGTAAGCAAAAAGGAAGATGAAGAGACTAGAAGGAGAAGAAGGGGAGACATGGAGTGGGCTTTGGCAGAGGAAGAGGGTCTAAGGGTTGCAACAAAGAAGATTTTGAGAAGGGAGGAAGCTAGAGAAGAGGGAGAGGAGGAGGGCCATGAGAGAGAAATTGCTAAGAAAGGGGTGGAGGGGGGGTAAGAGGAGAAGAGGGGTCTAGAATTAGAAATGAAAGAGAGAGTGATGGGGATGCAAGAAGGAAGGTGGGTGAGACTTGCATTGAGTAGGCACTAGGTCAGCAGAATTTGGAAAAGGCAATTGTGAAAGGCAAAGGAGGGATCCAGGATTAGAAGATGATGGAGGGTCAGAAGTTGACAGAGGAGGAGGGCGAACTAAAATGGATGAGGTAATCGGGAGAGGGGTTAAAGAGTGCAAAAAATGGGATGACGTTAGAGTGTATAAGCAGTAAAAAAAAATTACAAAACCCAGCCCCCAAAAGGTTAGTAGAGATGAGGAGTTTGAGTCTAAGTCTGAATCAGGGGAAGAGAGTAAGGAGGAGGTTTATATTGATGACTTACCTGGTCAAGAAGTTGATCAATAATATTGACTAAGTAGTAAACATGGAAGTAAACTTTGGGTTTATACTTTGTTGGTGGGGAAGAATTCGCAAGGAAAGCATTTAGAAAGATGGAGGAAGAGAGCAAGGGGGGAGAGAAACTACATAAATCAGTAGATGGTCTTATTTATGACGATATAGAGATCAAAGATATGGCGATCCCAGCCAGAGGGTGTTGACAGTGATAATGTTAAAAGAGGGGGGAAGAATGTAGAGAAAATGATGGAATTAAGAGAGGGGAGAGGATGATTCTGGGATTTTGAAGGAATCTGACAACAGTCTTAATTCAATTAGACGTTTTAAAAGTCAAAACTCAAAAGAATCAGCATCAGATTCAGGTTTCAAAGGTACTTGCTAGGCAAAGGAGGGCCTGTTTGGGGCAGGTCCTAACAAGGTGGTGAAAAAAATCCAAAAGGCCATCTAAAAGAAGCAAAGGTGACATCACTAAATAACTAAAGTTACGAAGTAAGGCAGTTACGTTCGTGTGGTATGGGTATGGGTCGGTGCTTCTCAATTGTGGAGATTTTCTCTTGGTGTAGTTTGGGGCTTTTCAGGTTTTGAGCTCAGGTAGGCTACTTGTATTTTATCTGTTTTTGTCAAGGGTGGGGTAATGTTATAAGGGAAGTTTGGATGAAGGGCCTGAGTATGTGCTGGTGAGTAGTAGGTACTAAGTGGTTAGGGTTGATTTTAGTGGGGTTGCTTTCTATCAGATGATTGCTTAAAAATGTCAAATTTTTGGTGTGGGTGACGGCATGGGGGAACAAATAAGTGTTTGACCAAGGAGATGATTGCTAAGAAGGGAGTAGGGTGAGTTGACCCTCCATGCCCTCTATGCAACTTGGAGACTGAATCTTTGAATGATTTATTTCTTTTTTGTGAGTATTACAGAATTTGGCTTACTTCCGTAAGGCGATTCCTTTGTATTGGTGTTGTCCAGCTTTGGTCAAGAGTCTCCTGGCAGGTTTGCTAGGCAGCAGTGCCTCTAGCAGTTATGTGGACCATTTGGCAGGAGAGGAAAGGTAGGATATTTGAACACAAGGCAAATCCTGAGGAGGTGTTTTTTTTTTATCAGCAGGTGGTAATTAATGTTTTGGTAGAATTAATCAAAAGCTGTATATCCACTCTCAAATACTTCAGAGGAGAGAAATTTTCTTCATCTTTCTTGAGAATAGACTTTTTTGAGGGTCCCTAGTGAATGTGTATAATTTACAGAAATTCTTTGTAGAAGGGGCAATGTATACTTTTTGTTATTAATAAAGTACAATGATACTTCACCTTTTTCAAAAAAAATACTACTGTTGAGTGACGTCAACCATTATCAACAAGCCCCTTAAATGGGCAATGACTCAAGCCACATGACAACTACCAAAGTCATTAGTGATAACAGAAGTATACCCACCAAAAACACAAAATAAAATAAGAAGCTTGACACAAAAGACACAGCATCATTCCAAACAAGGAAAGCAAATGAAACAAAATGCAAATCACCTGGAAGTTTTGGCACACCAAGCCTTTCACAGAACTCATCACAGAAGTGGTTGCAGTTTTTTGATAACAGGTCATATGAATCTCCAGGCCACTCTCTGCTGAGTTCCCGCAGAATCTGGTTTACCTTGAATATTGAAAAATTAGTATTCCCAAGGACAATGCATTCACGATATGTATACATCGGATTCTTACTGGAAGGGCAACTAAAAACTCCACTGCCTTGTTCACAGAAACCAAATGACCATTCCTCATCTCCATAAACCTGTCAAACAAAGTATGGCAAACTATTATCTGATTTACAAGTAAATTGACAGCAATATAATTTCATTTTATAGCCTACTTCACTACCATAGAAAAATAGGGCATCACAAAAGCATCCGACTGGATGATTAGAAAGGAATTGAAAAAAATGAAGCACAAAAGCAAGATGAATCACTATTTGAAAATGAAAGAGCAAAGTACGCTTGAAAAATGTACAGAACATGAAAAGAAATTATTGGGAAAAAAGTCATAAGCTATCCCAAAACATGAGCAAACATGCTCGATGATTTGGTAAAAGAGAAATGCAAGGTTACATTGATCTACTTACTTTCACAGAAACAAATTGCCTTGAACATTGCTGATCTGGCTTGTCGTGTTTTAGCATTTAACAAAAAACTGAAAACATATTGGTCCCCAGAAAATTTACAAAAACTGCATGTTCAACTATTCAAGGCATGGTACATAAAATGATGAGAAGCTCACCGCAGCCTTAGCATACTTCCTCATGCAACCTATGGTTAAAGGCATGGATTTATGAAATACCCATAAGGCATAGTTCATTTTCGATAAACGGGGGCAGGTAAGTTGGTCAGTGCGAGAGCTGACCAACTCACCCGCATTTGTGTTTCAATAATTAGTGGGTCCTGCAAAAAAGAACAACCCCCAAGTGGCTCAGTTAACTGGATAAGTATTAACCTCTGCCCACCTAGGTAAATAAGTTTCCCATCCATGGGGAAAATTGCTAATGCATGATGAGACAACACTGCTCATTCAATAATGACACTTTTATGGATAAAACGGTCATTGTTTAACTTTACTTGGGAAACGAAAAAACACTAATAAGTGCACTTACCAGCGTTTCCCAATAAACATTTGTGCAGATAAGTGCATTTACCCAGGTAAATGACTTCTCAAAAAACGAACTAGGCCTAAAAAATTTCTACATGTCTGTCCAAATTTCATGTCAACATGTCAAATTTTATAAGAATATATGGAATTTTTCACCTTTTCTACACTTGCTCAGTTCACAATCAGGTGAAGAAGTATTGTCATCAATTTAACAATCAGGTGGATAACAGCCTAAAAATTGGATTTTTGTACCTAGGGGCTCAGAGAACCATATATAGTTGAAAGTGACATTGAAAAACCACCAAATGCAAGAACCAAGAAAGAGAAATCTTGTTCAATGAACAAAATTTCAAAATAATCCCATTATATTACCTCAGAGGAGTTTAGAGCAATCACAAAACTATATGAACCAACCATGTTACCCATAACTCACTACATCAAAAATCCATTCAGTGTTGCTTTAAATAAAGCTCCATCTTCATTTGAACTATGATTCCACCATATTTGCTTATTTAATATATATAATTTCAAGGAAATTTCTTCACTCTCAGGATGCAACTTATCCTCTGCAAAAAAGGAATGTACATTTCCCTTCACTTGAATCCAACTGGATCCAGACTCCTTACTAACAATTTTATCTTTCATCACCCTTCTCATTTTACCAACATCATTCCAGATACCAGATGATGCATAAAGATTTGAGAGAAGCACACAAGTAGAGCCATCTTCAGGTTGTAGTGCAAGAAGCTCCTGTGCTGCAACCTTCCCAAGCTCAACATTTCCATGAATGTTGCAGGATGACAGAAGAATCTGCCACACCCGAGCATCAGGTTTAACAGGCATTTGATCAATACTCTTTGCTTCTTCAAGGTAACCAACTCAACCAAGCAAGTCAACTATACAAGCATAGTGCTCTAGACATGGAGTTATGCCATGACACAGAAACATGGAGTTCAAGTGGAAATATGCCTCTTTAACTAGCCCCGTATGACAGCATGAACATAGAACTGCAAGATAAGTAATCTCATTAGGGTTCATGCCTGATTCAATCATCTCATTAAGCATAGAAAACCTCACAAGAATAGCCGTGCTGAGCATATTCCATTATCATGGCATTGCAAGCTGCCAAATTTTCTGTGCAACTCCCTGAAAGCCTCCTCTGCATCATCTGTGCTTCCACACTTACTGTAAACATCAATAATGGCACTTCCGAAAAAGTAATCCTGGTTAATCCCCAACTTCAGAGCTAGAGAATGCATACTCCTTCCTTGTTCTAATACTGTTAAAGCACCACAACCTTTAAGGATCAGGCTGAAAGTGATGCAATCTCCTCCAAGATCGACCTTCCATGTTTAGTTGAACAATTTCAGCGCATCCACATGGAAACCAGAACGAACAAATGCACCTATCATTGCATTTAGATGAACCACATCTATTTCATTAATATCGGCAAATACCTGATTTAATCCACCAATCAGATTGCACCTTTCATAGGCCACTATGAAACCAGTCACCATGGAATCATCTGATGCAAACCCAACTTGATTATTTGGGAATGAACTTGCATAGCTTGCTGTGGTGCATCCAAGTTGGACATTACTTCAAGAATGCTGGTCAGAGTAAATTTGGTTGGTTCTACAGAAAAATATCTCATCTGAGAATACATTTCTAGAGCCATACCTGCTAATCCATTCTCAGTGTACTACGCTGCAATCAAAGAATTCCAAGAAACAGAATCCCAGAAAAGAATTTCATCAAAAACACGCTTGGCATCCTCCATTTGCCAACACTTTCCATACATGTAAATCAATGAATTGTTAACAGAGAGTACCAGAGAATATGCTGCCTTATAACAGAAGGCTTTTTCCCAGGCTTCAATAACTGTGAGCTTCCAATTAAAGATAAAACACTAGTGATGGTATATTCATTAATTTCCATATGGCTTGAGAACAAATATATAAACAATTCCAAAGGTTCATTACCATCACAAGCAGGACCAGTCCAAGCTGTCCAAGAAACCATGTCTGGTTCATAAATCTCATCAAACAACTTAATTCCATCAAATATTACTTCCACATCTGCAATACATGCTCATTACTGAATTGCTCATAGGAGTAAAAGTACCAGATAAGAAACCAATCTTGATACTGAAGCCCTGGAACTGTTCCTCTCTCTGATAAGAGTGCTCCAAGAATACTAGCCGAGCACATAAGATTGAAATCAGTTCCCAACATCCTCATTTCCATGAAAACCTCCCAAGACTTTCCAGGTTCTCCATTCAAAACATACCCAGAGATCATAGTTGCCCATATTACAGAACCAATGACAAAAGATTCCCCAAAGCATTTTTCTGCAGAAGCAAGGTCTCCAGATCCTGAATATTTGTCAACTAGGCCACTGATTACAAAAGCACCAGATACAAGTCCTGTCTTAATGGCAACCCCATGGGCTATCTCATTTTCTTGGGAATCGTTGCAATCCTTTAATACAGAGCTCATGGTGAAAATGTCAGGCTTGAGACCAGAGCACAACAGGATCCAGCATTTCCATGAGAATGTTATAGGCACCTTGGAAGTCACCTAATTTTGAGAAAATGATTAACAAAAGAACTAGCAAGAAATATATTGAAGGAGATTCCAGATTTGAAGAAGAGGGAGAAAATCTGTTGAGTGATCCAAATGTCAAGAAGAGGGCTGGCAGTTTTGAGTGCTTGCAAGCAAGGTTCAAAGTATCGATACGCTACTGTGTATCGGCAATATCGTATCGGTACTTAGAAACACACGAAACACTTTTTTTTTTGTTTTTTTTTCAAATCTTGGTTTTTTGGAAGCTAAAAATAGGTTTTTTATTAAAAAAAAAGGTGGGGCTCCCGAAACACCTGTAAGGGGGTGTATCTTTTTCAATAGATACGATATGATACGCCCGATGCGGAGCGTATCGTATCGATACTTTGAACCTTGCTTGCAAGTAGTGGCTGCAGATAACTAAAGCTTTGATATAGATTGTAGATTCATTTAGAACAAAGATTGGATGGAAAAATGAATGTTTGAGCCAGTTCATCCATGATGGTGGTTTGGTAGCAGGAAACAAACGAAGCTGAAGGAACTTTCTGAGAGATGTGCTAAGGAACCATTTTAATTGGCGCATTTGAGGTTGGGTAGCAACTCAAGTTATTGATCAGGTTTTAGTTGGAAGCCCTTATAACAGCTAAAGACAATCACTCCAATGGCTTTTATCACTTGTATTTAGCTTGAAGCCGTGAACCTTGGCATGCAATTCAAGGAAAGAAACTAAGTATGATTGAAGACTCGGATGGTTTTACCTCAAAGGGAAAAAAAAAAATGAATATGCTATTTCATAGTTTCCCTAACAAGGGTAACATGATTCTGCAGGATTGTAAACGTGCAAATAAGTTTGTGAATGATTTCAAAAATTTACCAAAGTAGATATCCATATTCAAAACTTTAAACACAAAGCACAATGAAAGAGAGAACGGTAAAGAAGAAACAAAAATGTATAATGCTTCAAGTTAGTCAGGTTATTCAAACTGTTGAGAAACATATCCAGAGAGCTAAATAAGAGGGAGAGGTACTTTACCTCTCGGAATTGACCATGGTAAAACATATAGTTAAGTAAATGATCGATTTTATAGATTTCCAATTCTTATGACATTCATTGATGCCGAATATACATTAATTTCTCAATCCAGGAACCAGTTACTTTTGAAACATCAAATAAACAAAGAGCAGGTGGATGATTATTCTTCGAATGGTTTAATTATCAGCCTAACGGTTACACACTTGTGAATAACTTTGAAAGAACCAAAAAAAAATTGGAGTTCCTTCCATACCATCAAGAAGCTATTTACTAGCAGAACCAAGCGCTCTGAAGATAGTAGATTTTCCTTTCAAAAAAAAGCATAGGATAGAAAACATATTACTAAGACAGGCAATCCATCTTGGGTCAATGAAAAATTATCATGCGTTCTAATTTTCTCCATGAATACCGTAATTTTGGAATCTACACACACTTGAATGATTTGTCAGAATCAGAAACTCCGAGAGAAGGCCAAAAAGAAAAGTACAAGCCATGGCATCTAAATTCAAACCCTAGATCCCGGCTTCAATAACCAACATTGCACCAATCCAAACAAAAGAACCCTAAATAAAAAGTAAAATCCAACCATACGGTATAAGGAAGCGTAGATTGTGACCCAAAACAGAACCAACTGATTAACTGAATAGAAAGGAATAATGGAAAGGGGGGAGAAAAACCGACCTGGACAGCGCTGTGGAAAATCCCTCCCAAACCGATACCGTCCTTGAAGATCTTGTTAATCTGAACAATGGTATTATTCGTTTTTGCAGAACCGCTGTTGGTGACGTCGTAGACATGGAGGATGACCTCCGTCATCTTCACAGTTCTTTGTCTGTTACTCTCCTTTTGGATAAATTCGGAGACCCTAAAACCTCTCTTATCTGTCTCTCTTCCTCTGTCTAATAAGTGATCTATCTGGCTCGCTGTTTCTTCCCACTTCGTTCAACCTTTCCTTCGCTTTATTCAAAATCAAATCAAAATGGCCAATACCTGTCCACCATCACCATCTGCTCGTTTCTTTTGCGCTGTCTCTGTGATTTTGCTCGAAGAAAATTTTCTTCCAATAATTTTTCTAGTTTCGGAAACCCTCGATGCTGTACGGATATGGTAAATGGGGGTGTCCGTTTTTTTTTTTTTTTTGCCGCAAACGGGTTTTTAAAATGACTCCCGGTTTTAGATGGAAATTATGGAAAACTTGGCATCATACCGATCCATGATTTCCTTCTCAATATTCTCAGAGACGAGAGCAGGAAAGCGATAGTAATGGGTGGGAAGCGGAAAGTGGGAAGTGGGAAACCACTTACCCCAGTCACCCAGCAAATTTATATGGAGGGACAAGGCCCACTGGTGCCCTCGGCGCACCCATAATTAACCGAGCCACCTCCAACTTTGATCGGACAAGTGGAGCCCAATGATGGATTGTTAATAGAGGATGACCCCGCACTAAGATAGGGGCTACAATTATGATAATTTTTGTAGGGTAAATTACAAAGACCCTTAGATTAGTGACAAATACCTCTGACATTTCGTTTTTTATAATGCTGTGTTTGGAAACCATATAAATAAATAAATGTGAATGTAGATATGTAGTGTAATATGGTTCATATAAATTGTAAAATTGGGTTAGTTTTGTATTTACAAATTTTCACAAATTTACTTTTTTACCAAACAGAATTTTAGTTGTAATTGATGCTAACATGAATTTCAAGAAAGCATATGCTTTTACATCTTATTATCAATGTAAATATGCATTGGTCTATCATTTGTCAATACATAAATGTAATGTTGCCAAATACAGGTAAAAGTGAACCAGAGTGCAAATTTACCCTGAACTGGGATTTACACTCCATTTGCATCGTTTCCAAACACGGTCTAAGGTAAATTGTCTAAAACTCACCATGAGTTTTCAACATTTCTCTTAAACTCATCATAACTTTTCAAAATGTCCAAAGAACCCCATGTCAGTGAACTTTTAATTTTCAAAACTCATCATTCGTTAAAGAGCCATCCATATTCATTGACAAAAGTTGTCTATGTTAGCATAAATGCAATTTTCATGACCAAATTGCCCCTAAATGACAAGTCATCCTTTTTTATGACTAAAATGTCCTTAACCGCCAACTATCTTATACATTTAGTGTAAAACATCAAAAAGTTGCAAAAAAAAAAGAAATAATAAAAAAAAATAAAAGTATAAAAGGGAGGGTACATGATAATCTACTAACACCGTTAGTATTTTTAACGCCAAACTACTGACATGGGGTTCCCTGGACATTTTGAAAAGTTATGGTGAGTTTAAGAGAAATGCTTAAAAGTCATGGTGAGTTTTGGACAATTTCCCTTTTGATAAAAACCCTAAACTTTTACTTTGTGACAAATACCTCCATCAATTATAATTTCATTCTAGATTCAATATTCAAACGAAATGGTAGAGGTTATATATATATATATATATATATATATATATATATATATATATATATATATATATATATATATATTGATTTATTCAAGAAAGGAATGAATAATTTTTATATCTTAAGATGAAGAGAGACATTCATATAAGCAAAATGAATCAAGATTTTTTTTTTAACTTTTCTTTTTCTATGCTAGTGAAATGAGCTTTTTTATTTTAGCTGGTTTTGTTCCTAGAAAACAGAGATTTTTTTGGTCAATTAAGGTTTAAGAGAAAATGAATATAAAGAGAGAATAAGGAAAGTTTGGGTGGGCATTTTGGTAATTTAATGCATTCTATCACCTAACTTAACGATCAAGGGGTATTTGTTGCAAGTTAAAGTTTGGGGGTCTTTGTTACTGACCCCCTAGTACAAGGGTTTTATTGTAATTTATCCTTTTATTCATATGTTCTAATAAGATTTATTTGACACCCATTTTCTATGTTGTAAATTTAAGTTATTAATTTATTTGATATTTTTTATATATAAGTTTGTTATTTAATTTAAGAGATTAAATCAAATTTTATTTCCAAATAATAACCCATTTTATCGATCATGCATTATTTGAAATGAGTTTTTTTTTTCTTTTTAGTGGAGATAACTACCACTAACACTTTTGAGGGTGGAGGCAACTTTCATTTGAAGCTCATATTTGTTATTGAATGAGTAGACACTTGTTGAGGAATGAAGCTTTTGTTTAAAAATGGGAGTAACCATTTTTGATATGCTCATTCTCAATAGAATAATATGCCATTTGTTTGAGGGAGAAGTTCTCTAGCTTAGATAGATGAATGCAACATTACATTTTTTTTCATAAAATGGATGCAACATTATTAGACAAAGCCAACATAAGAATTTATATCAAATAAGGCTAATTTTGTGAATTGAAGGAAAAAAGGCTATCAACCTCAAGTAGTGAGTAACACGTGCAATTCCCTTACTCCTCTCTCATATGCAATAATTAGCCATAAGAGGGGTGAATATGAATCAAGCTTTTCATGGGCTATTTGAGCTCAACTCATAAAAAACTTGATTCAATACAAGCTTCAATTCAAGTTGGAGTCCAATATATAGGTTCATTTGCTAATCGAGCCAAACTCGAGTCCAATGGCTCACAAGCCTAATCAAGCTTATATTATATTTTTATATGTATTACAAATAATGTTTATAATTCTTAATTTTTATATGTAAAATAAGAAACAAGTTTTTTATATGTATGCTTTTATACTTTTTTATAGTAAGTTTGACTCATGGTCAAGCTTAAACCAATGAGCTTTTGACTTGAGCTCAATTCTCTAGCTCAAATAAGAATGAGCTAGAATTTGAGTCATGCGCATTTGTGCAAGTCGAGCTTGAATAACTAAATATTTGGCTTGGTTTGGCTCAAATTCACTCATGCCCACAACATAAGTGACTAGGCTTCAAAGTCAAATTTTCAAGACCAATGTTGCAAAGTTCAAATCAATCCTCGAATTAGATGGTTGGACCATGCAAACTAGAAAATGACCATTCTAGGTCATGGTTAAATGATGGTTTTTATGAGTCAAATGGACGAAAATGACCCATAGAATATTTTGATGTTTATTTTGGTCCAAGTCTTTCAACATTTTTCAAAATAATGCTTGAAGCCTTACACTATTGTGGTGCAAAAATGATAACAATAAATGATAGGATTCCCTACAAACAAAACTCCATACACACATTGTGAAAGCATGGGAATCCAGTCACATGTTGGGAACATCTCCCATGAAAATTTAATATACATACATCGAAGATATTATTAATGTGAGGTTGGGTGCTATGTGAGTAGCGGTTTTGCTTGCAAGGGATCCAAGCTCCAACAATGAATGGTTATCTATAAATCCACGTGTTATTGTGTTGTTGATAGTTTATTTCATTGAAGAATTATGGATTTACTTTTACATCTATTGGAATCATTTTTTGTTTCTTAATGATAATAAAATATAGGGTAAATTGCCATAACCTCCCATAAAATTTGGTAAATGCAATCACCTCTATTGAACTTTCTAACATAGTTGTAAGTAGACTCTCTCTATTAGATTCCTCTAATAATAGGCATGAAAATGTCCAAAATACCCATGCAGTTACTTTTGATCAAAATGTTATTTTTAAAATTTCATATTCATGTCAATCCTTACCCCAAAACCCTTTTAATCTATTTTTTGAAATTAATTTATTTTCCAAATTTGCTCTTTATATCAATTGCTCAAAGGTAAAGCTGCAAATTTAAACTCTCCTTTTTTGTTGCTTACAAAGTTTCTATTGTTTTTTTTTCCCTGTAGAAACCAACCTCAGTAGTAACCACATGGGTATTTTAGACATTTTCATGCCTCTTGTTAGAGGATTCCAACAAAGAGAATCTACTTGCAACTATGTTAGAAAGTTTAAGGGATATGATTGCAATTACCAAACTTTAGGGGAGGTTTCAGGCTTTCAGCAATGGTCAAAAACTTAAGGGGAGGTTCCAGAAATTTACCCTAAATTTATTGGGATCATTTTTATTAATGATAAATGAGAATGAAGCCCTTCCTATTAGGTAATGTTTGAAGAAAGCAAAGGGATCTCCACTTGGCGTGTGATGTCACATGGCACAAGTTTTGGAAGTTGTAGTTTTTATCACCTAAACTACTATTTTTCATCGAGATAATTGTTTATGAGGCCATTCCTGTTTAAATAGCGTTTGAAGGGTAGGGGTATCAATGGATTGATTTTGGGTTGGACCGATCCAAATCAAAACCAATTTGGATGGATTGAATGGACCAATAAGACATATTGGATTGGATCAGTGTCCAGACTTGATAGTCCAAAGTATTTATTAGATTAGATTGGACCTGGTCCATTTGTAATGGATTTATATTGAAATGGGTCAAATCCATTTGTAATGGATTTGTAATGGATTTATATTGAAATGTGTTGGAACCAATCTAAATTAAAAAACAATTTGAACAGATTGGGCGGTCCAACCATTGAATCAGTCCAAAAAGGTTCAAAATATAAATCAGATTGGATTGGACCTGGTTCATATGTAATGGATTCATATTGGACTAGATTGGATTGGATTAAATCCAGTCCATTTTTTTTTTTGCACTGTAAAAATAGTTTTGTTTGTTTCTTGCCTTGTTGCAAAATTGGTTTGGTTTGGTTTGGTTTTGTTAGGGCTGACATATATTCCCAATGGGGGATTAGTAGACTAGATGGCCCATTGGATCAGGTTGTACAGTGCTGATGATACCCACTCAACAGTCCTCATGAAGTTCATCTCCATTTTTTAGCATACTTAGGCTATGTTTGGGAGTGTTTAAAAACAAGTGCTTATTCAGGCCATTAAGCACTTACTGGTATTTGGGAAATAAACTCGAAATAAGTGCTTATTTTTAAGCCCAAATTTCCAGCTTTTTTTAAGAGCTTATAGAATGAACACTTATTCAAAATTTTCTTCAAAAATTATCCCTAGTTGGATTTTAAAATACCACTTATAAAACTATCCCTAGTTGAATTTTATAAAAGCACTTTCACAAAAGTGTTTTTATTAAAATGCATTCGTAAAATACTTTTATAAAAGTACTTTTGTATAAGTGATTTTATTAAAATACTTTCATAAAAGTACTTCCGATAAAAGTATTTTCTAAAAATATTTTCATAAAAGTGTTTTTATAAGAGTAGTTTAATAAAAGTACTTTCATAAGGATATATTTTAAAATTTTGAAAGAAAATGAAGGACGATATAGTCACAAATGCTTATTTAAGTGCTTATTGGAGAAAAAGACTACCAAATGCCCAATAGAAAATAAGGGCTTATTGAAAAACTTGGATGCCAAATGCAAATAAATACTTGTCCTCCTGAGTGCTAACTAACAATACATTTATAGAACTTATAATCTAAATGTTAGTAAAATTAGGAAGTTCTCATCAAATGCTTTGGTAAATATGTTGGGCTTATTTTTTCCTTTTTCTTTTTCTTTTTTTTTTTTTTGGTGGGGGGTGGGGGGGGAGGGGAGGGGGAGAGGGGTAAATATGTTAGTGTCTCCCATCCTAAAAGAAAAACTAAAACACATGAAGATGGTAGTGTTGCAATTATAGCAATAGATCCAATTAATGTTGGAATTTTTATATTTACATGATTCCTATGTTTTTGAACTTTTATATTTACACTCATAGCAATAGGAATCAAATTCTAACCTCCCAATTTTTTTTCATTTACAAATAACTGATTGGTCAAATCTCATAGGGTGAAAGCATATGCAGTTCCATGTTGGGTTGCAGACTTGCAGTAGAATATCTTTCTCTGTAAAATATAATTCATATTTGTTGATTTGCTCTACAATAAAAAAAGATAAAATGATAAATATTATGACAAAATTAATACGTCAAAAGTCATGCATTGAAAGCAGAGCTTTGTGTAACAAAGGAAGCCTCCAAAACAATATTGAAACCATGGTTGGTCTTAACATCAGAAAGTGGCCTTCTAGTACCAACGGTTACAACTATCAAAGACGGCACTGTTCCGCACACGCACTTGTTCCCCATGTAAAGGCACTGAATAAAAAAGCCACAAAATACATCGAAGAACTATAGCATGCATGTATTATTTGAGAAAGAAAACCTATAACGCTTTGTACTCTACATATTTCTATTTTTACCCCTTCCAAACTGTTGCTATGCCTTGCCATTCTTTTCGTCTTCCTTTTCAAAGTATATAACTAGACTTTCTCTTTATTCCACCCAACCTTTTGTTATTCAGCCTCATTCCCTTATGTTCTGTTTGGTTGCAATGCAATTTTATTTGTACTAGTACAAATGCATGGGAGTGCAAGTGTAAAAAATGCAAATTCTTATTTAATTTTGTTTTGGAATTTACTTTATTCTGTCTTAATTTACTTCATTTATGTTGCAATCAAACAAAATAAGCTAAAATTTGAAGCAAAAAAAAAAGGTCAGAATTTACATTGAAATCATTTGCACTGTCATGGTTTTGCATCAATGCATATTTATTTGCATTGCAACCAAACACAACCTTACTAATGAAAATAAAATTTATCGCCAAAAGAAGTATTAATGGAGAGTCATTACAACATATATAGGTCATCTATAAAGAGCCTAGAAAATAAAAGGATAACCTCTCTACCCTCCTCTCCTTTTATCAGCTCTTTTGAGAAACCACTGGACAATCCAGGCACTCCAAAGACCCATATCCCCATATCTTCAAACTCAAGGCCAAGGATTAGGGCACCTTAAGAATTGGAAGTAGTCTACAATAACCAGCAACAGCATTTCTTGAACCAAAATAAAAGAGGAACACGTTAGAAAGTCAACTTCAAGCAAAATGTTTGCAAAACAAAAAACTACAAGCAAATTTCAAGCTATGAAATAATACATGAGCATCAGACTTGTTGAACTGCATTTACCACCGATGCGAAATGTTTTCTTTTTTTACTTTTATCTTTAAGACTTCTCTTATTGGTCTTGTACAATTAAACACATTTCCTTTCTGTCTATTCTTTTTCTTTTACTTGGCTGAAGCCCTTCTCTCTACTCTTTATAAGACCTAATCCTTGATCCCTTCCCATAACAAAAATCCCAATCCAGGTTCTTGTGTTTTCTACTTGACAATCCTAGCCTTTGACATGGAACAATCTCAATCAACCTAAAATCTTACTCTTCTGTTCATGAATATTCTAAGGATATTCGACACTAAATTCAAGCAAGAATAAATAAGTCTTTTAATCTTTTTATTTATTATTTTTTTCGCTTAAATTACCATTTGATTTTGTAACCTGGTTGAGAATGCAACCCTCCCATTCCTTTAGGGAATGTTCTGCATCAGTCCGAAAGTAAATTTTGGGTGCCAGAAAGCGTCCAGGAGTCAAATTTCTCTGGACCCAAATGTTAGGAAATGGGGAAGTGTCTGAAATGGGTCAGCAACCAAATACATGGACGAAATTGTTCGCTGAACAATAATAAGCTACCGAGTAAGCAATCTATATTTAAAAATTTTGATACATTCCCTTATTCGTGAGATTGCATATTCAAGTTTGATAATGGCCATATTGTGCAAAATAAATCCCAAAGGTTAGGTCCATATCCAGTTCACCCCTCCCAAAATCCTGGATAACTGAGAATAGTGTTGGGCAATGGCTTTTCAATGTGTTCTTCTACTGGTATCGATAAAAGGATCACTCATAAAGAAATGAAGTAGAGCAAAGTCAAAACATAATAATGTTTTAGAAACCATTGGGCATGCAGTATGGAAGCACCATTGCATATGTTCAAGTTTTAACTTCTAAATTGCAGTACTTCGTAAGAGCATTGGTTGATAAGTTATATAGGGAACATGACAACAAAGTTGATATCTATCTAATCTATAAAACATTGAGAAAAGAAAAGCCAGTACCAGTAGGCAAATGTTCCCTCAGAACACAAATGTGGTAGTTATAGTGTTATACAGAACTCAAGGTAAGCAATTTCAGAATAGGAAGAAATAATAAGAATACCAGCCAAATTTCTGATAAGAGTTACTCCAGCGGTAGGGAAGGCAAAAGTTGACCTGGCCAACCAACACAACTGAAGCTAGCTCATTGTTTTCTAGGTTTTAACTAGGTGGTTGTGCAGAAAGGCAAGGGGCATGCTAAAATCTTCTTTTATATTAAGGGTAAAATATAAAAAACTCCCCTGAAGTTTTATTTTAACAAAAACCTCCCTGTAATTTTGAAAAATCCTGCAGTTGCCTCCATTTTATTATTGTCCCATTCATTATCAAGAAAAAATATTATTGTTTTCATAAGACTTTTGAAGTTACAAAATTGCCCTTACTATTTGTTAAGAAATCTTTCAATATAACCAAAATGCCAGATTTGCCCTTTTAGACTTCACTCAATCATAATGAGTTTACAAAATTAAATTAGGGAATTTTTTTAGTTAAAAATAAGTTTTTTTTGGAGTATTTTGGTAAATTTCCATCTGAATTGATAGACATAAAGGTAAAATGGGTATTTTTAAAAAATTAATGCATTAGGCCAACGTTTTCTGACTGGAACAATGGTGGAAGGAAGGTAATTGCAAGATTTTTCAAAACTATAGAGGAGGTTTTTATGATTGTCAGAAACCTCACGGGAGGATTTTATATTTTGTTCTGGTACAACCCAATCTGCATTGATACTTTTTTTGGTAGTTAGGAGACTAAAATGTCAAGCCCTCAATGTTAATAGAAGGTCTGGTATTTTGAGAATCTATGAATAAATCAGATCAGTAGTTTAACTTTCTATCTAGGGGTGCAAATGGATTGGATCATGATCCGGTCAGATTGGGTCCTATTTGGTCGAATTCGGATCACCCCTGGTCGAATCTTCAGTTCGGATCCTATGATCCAATCAGAAATTAGATCGGATTCGGATCACCCTCCTATCCGATCCGATGTGTTATACATTTATAAATATATATGTTATTTATTTATAAATATATTATTTATATTGTATTTTTATAAAATTGTTATATTCTTTTTTTATAAAAAACATGTATATATATGATGAAAATAATTAAAAATTACTTGTATTTTTTGTTTTTCTTTATTTAAATTGGTATATTTTATTCTTTCTTTTAATAACTTATTAATTTTTAAAGAAAACAAGTCGGATAAAATCAGATCCGAAGATCTGATAGGATTCAAACTCAGATCGAGTCCTATCAGATCTGACCAGATCCGATTCAAATATACATTGATTCGAATCTGATTCAATCCATTTGCATCCCTATTACTATCAAGTCTCATTTGCTTCCTAGGCCTCAGTCCAAGACATATGTCATATATGTGGTAGGTAAAATTGATTAAAACAAGATGAACAATCTCTAATGAATATGTCAGCCCTATTGTACCCATTAAGATATATATTGTGCTATTTGTTGAGACACCTAAGAGAGTAATGCACATGTGCTAATGTAAAGTAAGCTAGAGCAGTCAATAGTGAACTATATCAATTGTTGTGATCATCATGTAAAGTAACAAAAATTAATTAATTAATAGTTTAAATGTAGCATTAGGACAAGGTAAAGGTTTCAGGTGATCAAATTGTTGCAATCATCATGTCAATAGTGAACTATATCAATTGGATAATTTGACTATAATTATTATCTTCCTTTGAATATTGTATTCACCTGGCTATGCAAACAGTTCAAGTCCTCAAAAAGTATACTTGAAAAAAAGTTTTTACATAAATAAAATGGAATGGAAATGAAAATACCAGGAAAGCATTATCAAGATAGCATAAATGGATTGACATAAACAACTTAGATCCAAAAGTAGAAGATACCAAATATAGAAAAAAAAGGAAAAAGAAAAGCAAGTGATATGAGTGCTACTTCTAAACTTTCAGCCTGGAAAGCCCAACCAAAGATAAAAGGATTGTATAAAAAATTATTAATGATCAGCATTGAGCACTTCTACATCCAAACACTACTGACCAATCTTATGAATTATGATCACTTTGTTCCACAGGCTAACAGTAAATGTCCAAAGGATAATGAATTTGGAGGGTGATCCCCCTGCAATAGAGTTGGGATAAAGGGAACAAGAAACAGAACTTTTGAAGGCAAATCCACTTCTTGGTATGTTATTTTGGACAAGATCTCCATCTCTTGTCAAAGGATCTAACTTCAAGTTCATGGAGTATAGGGTATCAGCCCTGTTAACTGGAGAATAAATTTTGTGGCAATGATGTTCACCTAGCCATGCAAGGGATGGGCCCCTTTACGTTCTACCCCATTCTTAAGAGATATAATATTCAAGTATGAAAACTCTTTGGGCAATCCAAATTCTATAGGGGTTGGTGGACATTTTCCTATTAAAAGGGAGGCAACCTTTCTTGGTTTAGTGGTGGCAAGAGAGAAGGGGTTCATGCTATGATGGTAGAAGGAAGATTCATTATACCATCATATAGAGCAAGGGCTCAACTAGATAGATATGGAGGCTTTTTCATCTACTTAATGAGATTAGATATTTGTCATCCTAATATCATTAGAAGATCTAAGCTCACATGGATGGACCTATAAAATTGATGCTACATGTCGAACTATGTACAACACCCTTTTTGTAATTATGCAGCTCACTTAGCAATGGGATGGGCATTTGTATGGTTCTTTTTTGGGTGCAGTTTGCCTTCCTGTAAATAATATAAATTCATCATTGTTTATCAAAAGAAAAGGGGAAGGAAAAACAAAATATAGAGGACAAAACTCTAATCACCAAAGCTAAAAAGAGAAACAAGTTAGGGCGAAATGACTTGAGTTCTTTTCCCTACACACAAGCTTGGACCAATGGCTAAAAATCTCCTACTTTGTCTTTATGTGTCTTTTCGGGGTCTAAAACTGCTATAGGGCAAAAACGTAAGAGATTTGCATTAACTGTAGTTTGCTAATATTTCTCAAAACAAAAGAAATAATAAGTGATGAATCATCTAATAATGCATATTAACAAGTATAGAAAATGTTAAATATACTTCTATGGTATCTCCCAGTGAAATGAGCTTTGTGAACTGCATAGACATTCCACTCAGCATATTCACAAGGGTGTTTATAGCAGAAAAAGCAGTGGCCAATCCTGCACAAAAGATTAGGGAAAATGTTCATATAATTTGTAAACAAATCTGATAGAACAGAGAATATTCAAAAATCTATTTTATAAGATCCAAAACTGAAGAATGATAAACAATTGATTAAAATAAATTGCATCAAAAGTTTAGGTACAATAACAAGTATAAGAAAATAATTAGGAATAAATATCAATTAGTAGCAAATTAAGGAGAGTCATCAAAAGTTGAAAATAGGGGTTCAAAACTATGCAATTTAGAGATGATTGGTTTAAAAAAATTAATGATTGAAACTGATTGGAGCAAAACCTTTATGAAAGATGCTATAAGTTAGAAGAACCATCAGCCTTGAATGTGAAGAAAAGGAGGCAATTTCCTAAAAGGATCATATTACAATTACTTGTGCATCAGGTAGAGGCCAGATCCTTATTATGGTGGTCCAGACTATATATCTTTCTGGTTGATTACAATCATAAATACCTCTAGATAACCAAAACAATGCCTATTCAAGTCATGAACAATTAAATTATGCCTTTGCTAAATATGAAACCTCAATTAAGGAAAAATCAACAACATTAAAAGCACTTACCACCATAGCTACACTACCAAATAGATCATTCCACTTTGTTTTGAAAATAAGAGCCTGTCTCTAATAGATAAAAAGAAGATGATTCAAAACCAAAAAAAGTTCTTCTTCAGGCTTCATTTATTTTGAAGTTTGAAAATCCTTTCATTTATCAAAACATTTACAAAATCCAACAACCTCTATTGAATCAAACTGTGTACCCTTGGGATGAGGTAGTGGAAGTGGTGGAGAAACTAATAGAGAGATTCTTTGTTTCCATTAAATTCAAGAATGCGGAAGATGGTTTTTTGTTGGGTGCTTATTAATGTGTATGGACCTAATACCTACAGAGAAAGGAATGAAATGTGGGAGGAACTATATGCAATTCAAGGTTTATGGGATGGTCATTGGTGCTTAGGAGGGGATTTTAATGTCATAAGATACTAAGAGGAAACTAACAACCCCTACTATCCATTACAACAAGCATGAGGAACTTCAATGGCTTCATAGAAGATTGTGAGTTAAAGGAGATCCCGATGTTGCAAACTAGATGTACCTGGACCAATCTACAAGATAATCCTCTGTGCTTGAAGCTGGATAGGTTCCTCTTCAACCTAGCTTATGATAGAGGTGTAAATCGGGACCGGCCCGGCATGACGGTCCGCGGGCCATGCCAGGCCCAGCACGATCATGTGGGTCATGTTGGGCCTAGGGTTTTAGGCCCACGAGCCGACATGGCCCAGCCCGACCCGCGGCACGACCTATATATATTTATATAATATTATATAAATTATACTTATACAATAATATATAGTATATAATATATTAATAAAATGAATACTTTTTTATTTTATTATACTAATTTATTTAATTATTGTATATATAAGCAATTGTATACACAAAATTCATATAAAATTAAAATTTTAAGTTTTTTGTCAATTTTTTTTGAATAAATAGCTTTGGCCCGACCGGGCCCAAGTCTTGGCCCACGAGCCAGAGCAGCCTGTATGGGTCTATGCCGTGTCGGGCCAACCCCCAAAAATTTCACCGGGGAGGGCGACACGGCCTGTAATGGCCCACGGGCCAGCACGACACGGTCCGCACTTTGCGTGGGCCGCCCACGGGCCATGCCATGCCAGCCCGACAGACCTATTGGGGAAATCTAGTTTCTAGAGCTCTTCCTGGGGTCATTTCTAACCATTGTCCCATTAAGATTGGTGTGGAATCCTTGATTAGTGAACCTAAACCGTTTAGGTTTGAAAATATATGGTTAACTCATTCGGACTTTGGGAGTAAAGTGAAGGAATAGTGGAATAGGGAGTTGGGGGGATATAGTGGAAAGGTATTAGATTTCATAAGAAGTTGAAGAGACTGAGAACAAGGTTAAAGGAGTGGAATAGGGATAACTTTGGCAGGTTGAGGAACAAAAAATGAATCTAATTACACAAATTGAAATGTTGGATGAGAAGGAATCCCAAGGGCTATCAAGTGAACAATATAGAGAATTAAGAAGGTAGTTGAAAAAGGAATTAGAAGATGTACTACTCAGAGAGGAGATTTGCTGGAGGCAGAAATCAAGGGATAAGTGGATTGAGGAAGGTGATGGAAATACTAGATTCTTCCATGGTTTGGTAAATGGAAGAAGGAGAAATAACTTAGTGGCCAAATTAGAGTTAGAAGGACAAGTGACTATCAATCAGGACAAAATTGCTAGGGTCTTTGTGGATCCTCTTAAATCTATATTTAGAAGGCCATTGAATGAGAGGTTACCTTTGGAACGGTTGGACGACCGAGCTTAGAAGAGGAAAAATCAAGGTGGTTAGAAAGGAATCTTGAAGAGAAGGAAAGTAAGAGAGAGCAGTGCTCATGATGGATAGATCTAAAGTGCCAGGCTCTGATGGTTTTACAATGGCTTTCTATCAAGACTGTTGGGATGTGTTGAAAAATGATTTATGTGATGCTCTTAAGGAATTTGCAAATAATCATATAGTGAGCTTGGGAGTCAATGCCACTTTTTTGGCGTTAATCCCTAAGAAGACCGACACAATTAACCCTAAGGATTTCAGGCCAATTAGTTTGGTGACTAGCATTTACAAAATCTCGGCTAAACTTTTGTCTTTGAGGATTAAAGTTGTTGTCTGTTTCTTAATTAACCAAGCCCAATGGGCTTTTGTACAAGGGAGACAAATAACATACCAGATTTTGATTGTTAATGAGTGTGTGGAGGAGATGAGAAGATCCAAAAGAACGACTTTGTTTGTAAGTTGGATTTGGAAGGAAAAGGCCTATGATTTGGTGGACTGGCATTTCCTTTTACAAGTTTTTGAGAAATTGTGGCTTTGGTGACAAGTGGTGTAAATGGATTTTTGGCTTTGTTAGCTCATGTCACTATTCTATCTTGGTCAATGGAGTGGTGAAAGATTTCTTCCCAACCTGTAGAGGTATTAGACAAAGGGACCCGCTTTCACCTTTCCTCTTCACTTTAATAGCAGATGTGCTTAGTACAATGATCTTAAAGGCTAATAGGGAGGATGTAGTACAAGGGTGGAGAGTAGGCAGAGATGGAACCCCAGTCGTCCATCTCAATTTGTAGATGATTTGCTGATTTTCTATGGTAGGGGTCATATTGAGAAGGTGAACAATCTTAAGGAGTTCTCAGTTGATGAGATGGACTCCCCCTTTGAATGTGCAAAGCTTATCCACTTCCATGCTCAACTGCTCAACAAAAAGAGCAAAGGTTATGTGGAGATGTGTAAGGGCTGCAGTTTGTTGGACTGTTTGGGAGGAAAGAAATTCATGGATTTTTCTAGACAAAGAGAGAAGCTTGGAAATAATATTGGAGATTATTCACATTAGGGTGATACATTGGTTAAAAACTTTGGAACTGTTTGCTGAGTTCTTAGTTGATGAGATGCCAAGGATTTGGAAGGAAATTGCAGAATCAACTTCAGGTAAGAAAGTTTCAAGTTCTTGTTCGATCCCTCCACCTAGCAGGTTTATCAAACTGAACTTTGATGGCAGTGGTTTGGGCAATCCAGGGCCCTCTGGAATAGGAGGAGTGATAAGAGATGAAAAAGGGAATCTGTTAGCTATGTATTCTGGCCCAATTGGGGTGGGAAACTTCTTGAGGGCTGAGATATTAGGAGCTCTTGGAGGTGTACAAAGGGTCAAAGACATGCATATTAAGAAGTTGATCATAGAAGGTGATTTTGAAATTGTAGTGAACTGGTTAAAAGAGGACAAATCCAAGCTCTAGAACTACAACAATGAAAAGAGGAAATTTAAGTGGCTGAGTAAGGACATGGAAGTTATCTGTACATGGGTAAAGAGAAGTGCAAACTCATTGGTAGATGGCTTAGCTAGGCAAAGGGTGAACAGAAACTCTATTTTTTGGGCTGTTTTGTAATTGGTTACAGTTGGGTGTACATTGATGTATTAGGGAGTTAAGTTTTTTTAGTTCCTTATTTATGTACTTTCTCAATCTTTAATAAAATTCACTGTTATTGATAAAAAAAAAAAAAAAAACAATCTTAAAGAGTTGGTTAGAAGCTTTAGGAGTTTGTCTAACTTGAGAATCAACCTTGGAAAGAGTTGTGTAGCTGGTGTCAACCTGGAGACTAGAGAGGTGGAGGCTATTGCAAGATGCCTAGAGTGTTCCGTCTCTTCCCAACTCATGAACTATTTGGGGCTTCTGTTAGGGGAAACCCTAGGGAGAGTTGCTTTTGGCGCCCAATGGTAGAGAGATTTCAAAAAATTCTAGCTTCATGGAGAAAGAATTACATTTCACTGGGGGGTAGAATCATGTTGATAAGAGCCACACTTGCTAACATACCAACCTACTTCCTATTTGTCTTTAGGATTCCACCAAGTGAAGCCAATAAATTGGAGAAATTGACGAGAGACTTTCATTGGAAACCAGGGAAAGAAGGGGGTTGGGATGAGGGAACCTTTTTTTTTATCATCAAAGGAAACTTTTATTTGAAATTAGATTTAAGAAGTTTTACAACGTTGAGTATGGAACAAGAAGTTCCACATGAATACATATTTCTGTCCCTTTTACAATAAAGCCCAAAACAGTTGTTGCCTCAAAGCCCCTTGTTTAGCAATATAATCAGCTAGCCCATTTGCACTCCTTCTAACCCATTTGAATTCTGCTTCTATCTCCCTTGCAACTTTTTCCACTTCCCTTATCACTTGTTTGAAGGTCCACGGAATAGTTCTATTGTTATTAGCCCAAGAGATGATCACCTTGGAATCCCCTTCTACCTCAATTTGCCTCATTCCTAGTTGCTTGGCTATCTTCAATCCTTGTAGCAATGTCATTACCTCAGCTTTTAGAGAATTGCCATGCCAATAGGTCCAGAGAATAATGCAAATATCCTCCCTTAAGAATTTCTGATTACTCCCCCGATACTTGACAATCCCGGATTCCCAAATGAACTTCCATCAAAATTCAGTTTAATTATGTTACCATTTGGAGGTTTCCATTCCATCCTTACTCTCTCTTTCACTCTTGAAGATTGTGCTACTCCTATCCAGGATCTTATAATGTCTGTGACTGAGAACTCTTGGAATATATGCAAAGAACTTACCTAATGGGCTACTTTAACTTTGATTGTGTCAATCACCTCCTCCGTGGTTCTACTCTTTTCTAAGAATATTCTGTTATTCCTTTCTTCCCATATCACCCAACAAATAGCTGCCTTTGTAGCTTTCCACATAACCTTCCCTCTTTTCTTTGAATGCCTCAAAAAGTCAAGTTAAAAAGACCTACCACATCTTGAGGGGAAACCCACCTGCAACCAAAGAGAAGACAAAAAGAATCCCAAACATGATGCACAAAAGAACAAGATAAAAATAGGTGTCAAGGTCACACCCTTACAAAGGGAGCACATGTGAGGAGAAAGGCAAGCAAAAAGGCCTTCTTTTCTGCAGCATATCACACGTATTAACCTTACCAAGGAAAATTTTCCAACAAAAGGCTTGAATTTTTGGGGGGATAGGCTTACTCCAAATTTCTTTTACAAGGAAGTCCCCAGCTGGGTTGCTAGGTGAGGCAAGAACTAAAGAAAGAGGAACAAGAGAAGAGGCCATCTGTGGAGCCTTTCCAAATTCTGGAATCTTCCAAGGACAGGTCCAAAAGGACTTGTCCTAGAATATCTAGCAAGTTAATTAAAGATGTACATTCATTTTCCCTCAGGGCCCTTCTGAAACCCAGATTCCAATTGATCCCACTTGGGCTAGGATTACCTAAAAGACTTATTGTTTTCCCTTTTAAGTTTGACAAAGAGTATAGGTCGGGAAAAAGGTCTTTGAGTGGACTGTCTCCCACCCAAAGATCTTCCCAAAAACGAACTTTATTGCCCTGGCCCACATTACATCCCAACCAATCCCATCCAAACCATGGATACCCGCACTAACTTTGTGACACAGTCTATCTCTCTAAAAAGGGAACCTCCACAACCATTTTCCTAGTAGAGTTGAGTTCCTAAGTGAAATATTTCCTATTCCCAAACCCCCTTTATCCTTGGGCTTTCTAACTTGATCCCAATTAATCAGGTGATCCTTCCTCTCCCCTCCTGGATCCTAAAGGAAATCTCTCATGTATTTTTCTAACCTCATTTCCGCTCTACAGGGTATTCTAAAGGTTGAGAGGAAGTACACAGGGAGGTTTGCCAACGTGGCTCTGATCAATGTTATCCTTCCACCAAGAGAGATGCAATTCCTCCTCCAAAGAGCTAGCTTCCTAGCAAATCTTTCAATGACTGGCTTCCAAAAATCTTTTGACCTAGGATTACCACCTAAAGGTAACCCCAAATAGTTAGTTGGCCAACTTCTAATCTCACACCCCAAACTCTCTGCAAATCTATTAAGTTCCCCTTCCTCCAAATTGATCCCTACGATGCCCATTTTGGTCCAATTAATCCTTAAACCTGTTATCCCCACAAAGTTATCCAATAGCCTCTTTAGATTCACCACACCTTCCTCGTTACCACCCTCACAAAAGAAGATTGTGTCATCTGCAAATTGGAGGTGGGTAGCAACCTCTTGATTTCTACCTATCCTCCACCCCCTGAACAACCCTTGGGAGTCGACTTTTGCCACCATTCTACTTAACACCTCAGCCACTACAGTAAAGAGAAAGGGAGATAAGGGGTCTCCTTGCCTAATTCCTCTCTCCGCCAGAAAGAAATCCCTCGCTACTCCATTAATAAGAATTGAGTAATGGGCAGAATTCAAACATCCTCTGATCCAAGATCTCCACTTAGTTCCAAAGCCCAACCTTTCTAACATTTGAAGTAGCACTTCCCAATTAACCATGTCATAAGCTTTCTCTAGGTCCACCTTACATACCAACCCTTTTCCTCTACCCTTTCTTTTTTCTGCAACATGGCTACTAGAATTTGATCCACGTTCTACCTACCTTCCACAAAAGCACCTTGGAAGGGTGAGATGATCGTTGGAAGTGCTTTCTTGATCCTTTTTGAGAGAATCTTTGCAATAATTTTATATATACTCCCAACAAGACTAATTGGCCTCCCTCCTCTTCGGGATTAAAGTTATAAAATTGGCATTCACCCCTCGAGGCACCTCTCCTTTGAGAAAGAATTCATTAAACACTTCCAGGATATCATTTTTTAGCCAATCCCAACATTCTTGATAAAAGGCCATTGAAAATCCATCCGGTCCGGGGGCTTTTGATCTATCCATGGAGAATATTGCACTCTTAATTTCCTCCAAAGTGAAGTTCCTCTCCAAAGACAAAGATTGTTCTTCTGAGAGCCTATCCCCTTCCATTTCTGGCAGTTCTGTTGTCACCCCACTTGAGCTTGTGAAGATTTCTTTGAAGTAGTTCACAAAGATCCTTGTGATCTCCTAGCTCTCTCTTACTTCCTGACCCCCCTCCTCCACACTGAAGATCAAAATTTTCTTTCTTCTTCCATTTGCAATTGCATGGAAAAACTTCGTATTACCATCTCCTTCAACAATCCATTGACACCTTGACTTTTGTCTCCAACGAATTTCCTCCTTTCTTAAAGTCTCTTCCAATTCTTGCTTGATTTCCCATCGATCCTCTCTCTTTTCTTCTGTTAAACTTCCACTAGCCTCTTTCTTGTCAAGCTCCTCAATCTTCCTCACTATATTGTCTTTTATTTCCTCTACCCTCCTAAAATGCTCTTTGTTCCACTCTTTTATTTTCCTTTTTATCCTCTTTAATTTCCATGCAAAAACTTAACAATTTCATACTCTCCAAGGGTCTGAATTCCTGCCACCATTCCTTCAATCTGGTTTTAAATGAGTGATCCTCAAACCACATGTTTTTAAATCTGAAAGGAATTGGGCCTCCCCCTAGAATTTCCTTCTCAATGGAAATGGGGCAATGATCTGAGGTGACCCTAGGTAGCCCTTTCACTACTACTGAGCCCCGCAATTCTTCCCAGTCAAGAGTAATTAGAAATCTATCTAGTTTGGAACAGGTTGGGGGGGATTGGAAGTTTGACCATGTATAGTCCACCCTTAACATTGGAGGTTCAATCAATTCAAAGGAATCGATTAAGTTATTAAACTTTCTCATGTTGGTAGTGATTCCTTGGTTCGGCTTATTTGTTTTTCCCAAAAATCTGATAACATTGAAATCACCCCCCCCCCACACCACGGTCCCTCCCAAACTCCTCTAATTGCACATAACTCCTCCCAAAAGGCCTCCCTGTCTCTATAGGAATTGGGACCATATACATTTGTAACCACCCAGTCACACCCTCCAAGGGTCTTCTAATTTTTATGGAAACTGAGTATCTACCAATCAATTCCTCCACACATTCCATTTCTTCATTTCTCCATATAGTCAAAATTCCTCCTGAAGCTCCCCATGAAGGGGCAAACGACCAGCTTAGACCCCTAGCTCCCCAAATCCTTCTTATCCACCTTCTATGTAGCTCTGATAACTTAGTTGGGATTAGGGAACTTGATTCAAAAGAATACAACTTACTAGGGAAGTGGCTGTGGAGGTGGCCCTTGGAGAGAGAGAGAGAGAGAGATTATGGCATGCGGTGGTAGGAAGTATTCATGGTCGTTTAAAAGGACCATGGCCCTTTGTGAGGTCTAATGTTTATGTTGGTAACTCGGTTCTTTTTTGGGAGGATTATTGGGTCGGAGAGGCTCCTTTAAAGGATCTCTTTCATTCTTTATTCTCTGTTTCTTAGTGTAAAAAGACTTTGTATTAAAATTTGTCTCCCCTCTGGAAATCCATTGGCACCTAACTGGGATTTCGGGTTCCATAGAAACTTAAAGGAGGGGGGAATTGATTGTCTAACTAACCTGTCTTCCCTTGGTATCGAAAAAGAGGAAGAATCATGTGGAGGTATGCTAGAGCAGCGCTGATTTGGGCATTGTAGGAAGAAAGAAATGCCATAATCTTCCAAGTTCCAAGAGAAGGAGAGAAACATACAAGAATTGAAGGTGTGCCTTCAACATAGGGTGATTTGGTTGCTAAAATCCCTGGATTCATTCCACCAATCCTGCTTTAATGATATTTGGAGGAATTGGTCAGTAGTAGCAAGCTGCCCATCTCTAAAGACTAGAATGAGTATTGAGTTGGGAGCCCCTGCCTCCGAAGGTTTTCCGGAGTTGAAATTTTGATGGTAGCAGTCAAGGTAATCGAGGCCCCTCTAGAATGGGAGGGGTGCTGAGGAATGAATTTGGTAATGTGGCTCTCCTTTACTCAGGTCCTCTAGGAGTCGGGAACTCTACTAAGGCAGAATTGCTAGCTGCCATCCAGGGTGTACAGCTTGCAGTTCAGATAGGCATGGAACAACTGCTAATTGAAGGGGATTCAAAGATGGTAGCGGGGTGGATAAGAACCCAGAGTCTATAGTCTGGAGCTTTAAGAATGAAATTAAAAAAATTAAGTGGCTGATAAGGAGCTTGGCTGTAAGAATACACTGGGTGGGGGGATCAACAAATGCTTTGGTTAATTGTCTAGCAAAGCCAAGGGCAAACAGGGAATAATTGTATTAGGCTCATTTATAGTTTGAAATTGTTTTTTGTTTTCTGTTTCTTCGTGTTCTTTAGAGAGGATGTAGCTCATGCCTCTTCACGGGAAGATTGTATCTCCAGTTCTCTTTCTATTAATAAAATCTTAAATTATTTGTTAAAAAATCAAACTGTGTACCCTTTTGTCATTTTGTGATAATCTAAGTCTTCGCTATTAAGAAATAACAGATGAAAATGTTGGAGTAACTAAACTATTGAAAAAAACAATATACCATGTTTTTCTATTATACCATTTATTTTAACAAAGTTTATATGATGCAAGATGTGAAAATAAAACAACATAAGCAAAGGAGTTAGAACTTATCTTCTATTCCTTAACAGTCAAAACAGAATGCACCCCCAAACCATCAGATAAAGCCATCAATTCCAGGGCCTGGCAGAAAAACACACACACACATAAGAGAGTTTGTCTAGAGCCAACAACTTTTCTCGATCAAGCCCAACAATATTCTGAATAACCGGAGCACAAGAAGACATTTTCTTTCCACCGACAAAGGGACCAGACGAACGGGAAAAAAAATCAATACGCCCTCCAGCTTGCGTAATATATACTGAGATGCAACGGTGGTTGTGGCAATCACCATACCTCTGCACACGGAAAATACAGAGCATATTTGGACATTAAAACATAAAAACTATGCGGATGAAAAGGATGTCCTCTCAAGGTTTCTGTTGAAATGGCTCAAAGTTGTTAGAATATCACGAAGGCTCAGTTTGGAAGGAGTACAAATACAAATATGTAGAGTACAAAACCTTATATTTTGTCTTATTTTGTATATATTTACACTGTACATATTTGTACGTGTACTCCTTCCAAACTGAACCGAAGGAAAAAATAAACCTTAGAGGATCTTCCAGAAAACCCCAAGAAGCTTTTCTGACATGGAACTTGTTCGTGAGGTAAATTCCTGGCTAGCAGCAGAGTAGGACCTTTCTTTGGTTGAGAACATGAGGAATTCCCTCAAAATCCTAGGAAAGGCTTGCGGGGCCAATATCGTAGCAGACACAGTTGAAGTGTTGAACTGGCAGGAATTAGAAAGATTTCCAGATAAGGAGGAGAATCAAGCAAATGTTGAACGTAACGAGTGAGTTCATCAGATGCCTCCCTAATCTTTCCTTCTGTAAAAGCGACGACATCTAAAGCAGACTGCCAAGCATGTTTAACACTATCAATCTAATCACCTCCAACCACTGATGTGGTTTTAACATCCGATTCATTTGCAACAGACGCAACGACCAAATCTAAATGCTATGGGCCCTCTCCTTTGCCACTGAAATATGGTGAATATACTCGAAAATAGGAGATGGTGTATATAAACCAACAGGAAAAGCAGTACTCAGTTTATACTCGATAAACCCTTGTAGTTGTTGTGCAAGCATTTGGATGAAGAGGCAGCCAATGATTCAATTCGCCAAATTGGCAATGACGAGCATCTAGAAAAAACTGATCATGCAAGATTCTAAACTGGAAATTCATTCTATTGTTCCAATAACTGGATTAATTTGTATTGTATTTGTGAGTTGTATTAGCAACCAATGGTCTCACAGTTATCGATTAGAGAAATATGAAGCAGAGAAAAGAGCAATGCAAAATGAATTCAACATGGAAAATCCAACGGCAACCATCTATAAAAATCCATTAGTCATTACTCGTGGATGAGAGAGATAAATAATCATTCACGGAAAAGAGTCGCATACTGCAAATCAAAATAAAGAACGGATATATAGAAAAGATAAATGAACAATAATAATTGAAGATTACCGAGCTTAACCAGTGAAAAGAAGAAATGACATTTTTCTGCAGAAGGCCTGTGCATTTCACAGGGATTTGATAGCAACCAACCTTATAGCTGTCGAATAGATCACAGGAAACATGCTAAGTGCGGGAGCGGGACAAATCTTTATGCCTGCCTGCTGCCACTGCCTGGCTTAATGCTCAAGCGGCAAAGGGCTAGGTGCAAATGTGCAATGCATTTAGCACTTCAGCGTGGACGCTTTTGAAATTTTCTTTGAGAAAGATAGGAAATATTTGTTTCAGGCGAAATTCCATTTCGGATGAGATTTTTCATCCAGAAATGAAGCGATTTTCGAGCTCGGACGCACCCAATTGCGATTCCGTTCCGTAAAAACGCGAGAATCGCCTGAATCACTTTGAGGAGTGATGCCAAACGGGGCCTTAGACTACTATTAGAACCGAACCAGCTTCGCTTAGAAGATAGTTCAAATAATCTAACAAGAGATTGCAAAATGATTTAATGTGAACCGCTTCCTATTGTTTAATTGTGAACAATTAACCAAAATAAACTCTCCTCTATTTAAATCTTATATTTTTTATAAATAAATAAAAAAATGGATAAATAGACTGCAATCCACCTCAGAAAATCTGAATTGCAGCCCCTTCCTAGTCTACTAGTAACCCCCTTGGCCCCCTATAAACCGCATCCTGCCTGTGAATTCGGCATCAATCCATGGGCAAGATTCAGTCCACCCCTAAAAACCCTAGCTCCATCCTATGGGTGGATTGGACTATAAAGAGCCCAAGAAAAAATACACTAAAAAGATAAACACATTACAAAAAGAAGAGTAGCCAAGCAAGTAGGCCCATCAACGAAACTTGAAACTTCACAATTCGAATTAACTTTTTTATTTAATCATATTTGGATTTTGTAATCTACATTTGATTAATAATAAAAATAAAAAATAAAAAATACATAAAATTTATAGAAAATTTTGGATATATCATTACTATAATTATCATCATCTATAATTGCCACGTGCAATGCAGGTTCCCACTTACTAGTACTATATATAAAAGTGGAAATGCAATGTGAAAGTTTTTATGACTAAAATTACCCCCTATTTCATTGTTTGAGAAAGGGTATAAAAATCATTTTATTGTAGATTTAGTGCCAACTTTAATTGCTACTAAAATGCCCATATTTACTATTTAGTGCATCTCTAATTATAAAGGTTGAAAATGTAACTCTAATTATTACTTTCCATTTCATTTAATCCATTTTCATTAAGTCTTATAACTTAAAGTATTAACTCCCATTTTCTCTTAACAAATCACATATTAAGTTATTTTTCACTAATAAATGATACTAATTAGATCTATGCCAATATTTTTAAAAATATAAAACCGTATATTTTAAAACTAATTCAATAACAAACCCATTCTTTATCAAAGTGGTGGCTAAGAAATTCAAACCATCTGAATCAAATTGATCAACCTATATAATCATAGTTAAGTAATAAAAATTTAAAAATAGAAATAAATATAAAATTTACAAAATGTAGAAAAAAAATTAGACTACTATTAATAATATGAATAAGAAGATTATGGAACATTATTTTAGCTAAAACAATCAATTTTGAACAAATAAACAGTTTTTTGTTAGCGGTTCACTGACCAAATAAACAGTTTTTGGACAAAAAGCGGTTTTGAGGTGAAACGATGTCCTGTTCCTAATTTTTTTGGTCTAACCATTTGGTTTGATTCAGTTTTGAAAACATTGCCCTCATCAACCCAACAATCAATACGATGATAGAAATGATCAAAATAATATATTGAGTATCAACCACATGGTAGATTTCTAAAAGTACACTAAATTGTTTTTAATATTAAAAATGTAATTTTATGAAAATTTTGGAAATTTTATTGTACTTGTGTAATTTTGAACATTATTCAAATTTATGAAAATTTTTATTAAATAATTTATTGTACATGTGAAATTTATTTATTTTTTTTCTAATATAAACTAATCAATAATTTTCTTTTTCCAATATTATACTAATTTCTCTTAATAATTTGTGTAATTATTTGTTCAAACTATAGTTTTCCATTTCCCATAGTCATTTATCTTTAATAATTTTCAATGAAATTTACATAATTTTTTAATGGTTTTCCAAAATCTATCAAATGTAATAAATTTTCCTAAATTTTCCAAAATATTCTAATAATTTTCCATAATTATTTAATTCATTTTAAACAAACTTTCAAATACTTTATAGTTTTTAATTTCAAAATTGTTATTTTACGAAAATGCATTTTTATGATTTTTTTTTTAAATTTTATTACATTTGTGTAACTATGGGGATTTATTGATTTTTTTAATTGTTATTGAATATATATTTTTTATTTGGTAGTTTACTAACAAAATTACACTAATTTAACTTTTATTTTTCAATATAAATTAATTAATATTTTTATTTTCTAACATTATAATATTTTGTTTTCCCATTTGTATTTGGTTATAAATTATAATAATAACAATAACTAAAATTTTATTTTTTTATAATTGTTAAATATAATTCTCAATTTTATAGTAATTAGTTAAAGAGTTTTCAATTTCTATAAAATTTGTTAATTGAGTTAATTAACTTTTGGTAATAACACTATTTAATACTCATTGAATCTGGGTGGGATTAAATATTAACTGTATTTAACTATTTATTAATTAATATAAATATTTTAATTTAAGCAGAGTGGATATATATTGAGGGGATGTATTTTAGGAATTCATTAGGGAGTGGGGCAACATGATACTTTACCATTGGTTTAAATAAGATACCTTAGAATAGACATTATAGGAATATTTTTACGTAGTTAGGTGACATGGCTTGATGGGAGTGGTGGGAAGAAGAGATAGAGAGAAAGTCAAAGAAAATGCTGGGTGGGGATAATGCAACAAGGAGAGGCATGGTGACGGGACCAGTGCTTTGTTAAGCGAAAGTTAAATAATAGAAATACATAAAAGTATATAATAGTTTTACATTTGGACTTTTTAATAAACAATCCGATCAAACTTTACCTATGTTGATCAGTATTCTAGTATTTTAGATTGGCTTTGGTTTAATAAATAGATATTAATATTTTATATTTTAAATTTAATTTTTTAATATGAGAAAGTAGGAAAATTCCCATATTTGTTAGTCTAAAATATTTATATCATAGATTTAATTTTTATAATTTATTTTTTAATAATATCATTATGATTTATGAAATTTAAAGTTTTTTTTAAGTTTAAATCTTTTGAACAAACAAACTAAACCAAAAATAGACCCAAATCGATACAACCTGAGTTGGTGGATTTTCGCTAATGGTCAATCAGTTTTGAGTAACAAGCTACAGACTTGGACCAGATCGATTTGGTTAGCAAAACATCTTGCAACCGAAATGTTATTCAATTTAAATGTTATTCAAATAATAAAAATTTAACATTAAAAAATAAAACATTATTTAAATATTTCAATAACTAAAAATCATAAATAAAAAACATTAAAAGTAGCTAAATAATATAACAAAATATTTAATTTTATCTAATAACATTAAAATAAAAAAATTCAAATAATGAAAATTTCTAAACATTTTACATATTATTTAAATATTTAACACGACAAAATTTTAAATAGTTAAAATAACAAAATTATGTAATAAATTTAAACAAATTCTTAAAAGTAGAAAAATAATTATAATAGAATTCATAATATTCATATTAATAATAATTTAATAATTTACAAAATTAATAACGAATTAAGTAATAATAGTACAATTATAATTTGATGGATTATTAAATTTAATAAATAATTAATATTTTAAGAATTTAAATAACAATATTATTTCAATAACTAAATAATATTGTAAATAACTAATCTCACATATATCAATTAAAAATTATAGAAAATAACTATCAACAAAATTAAATTTATTAGTAATAATTTTACAATAATAGTGTATATTCAGTACATATTTATATATACTATAATGAATATTTATTTTATTTTCAGTAATTATTTGTTATTTTTTATAAATATGCTTTCAATAATTTCTTATAAATGTATTTTTATTTTTGTTATTTAATAGAAAATTATCAATAATTAATGGAGATTAAAGAACTATTATTTAACTTTTGAAATGTAATTATCGTATTTATTGCATTTTTGTTATAAATTTATTTTTAGTAATTATATATTTTTTATTATTTATAGATGAATACTTATTAGAGATTAAACTATTATTTAAGATTACACTATTTATTGACTAATTTAGTATATTTTCATTACTTCTTATATTTTTGTAATTATTGTATTTTTATTATATATCTATTATATTTTTAGTATAAGCTTATTTTCAATGATTGTGTATGTTTGCTATAAATTTCAATAATTATTGGAGATTAAACTATGTTTTATTTATTTGAGATTAGATTATAAATTTAGTTGAAATTAAGAGTGTTCAATGATTGGTTTAGTTCAATTGCATGTTGTTTCGCCAACCAAATCGATCTGGTCATGTCCGCAGTTTATCACTCGAAACCGGTTGACCATTAGCGAAAACCCACCAACTCGGGTTGTATCAATTTGAGTATATTTTTTATTTAGTTTGTTTGTTCAAAGATTTAAACTTAAAAATTAACTTTAAATTTCATAAATTACAATGATATAATTAAAAAATAAATTACAAAAACTAAATCTATGATATAACATATTTTAGACTAATAAATATGGGAATTTTCCTACTTTCCCGTATTAAAAAATTAAATATAAAATATAAAATATTAATATATATTTATTAAACCAAAGCCGATCTGATATACTAGAAAACCAACCAACTTGGGTTGAGTTTGATCAGATTGTTTATTAAAAAGCTAAAATATAAAACAATTATATACTCTTATGTATTTCTATTGTTTAACTTTTGCTTAACAAAACATGTGCCCCGTCACCATGCCTCTCCTTGCTCCATTATCCCCACCTTGAATTCTCTTTGACTTTCTCTCCTCTCCCTTTCCCACCACTCACATTAAGCTATGCCACCCAATAGGAAAGTATCATGTTGCCCCACTCCATATTGAATTCCTAAAATGCATCCCCCAATCTATATCCACTCTCCCTCATTTAAAATATTCATATTAATCAATAAATAGTTAAATATGGTTAAAATTTAATCCCACCCATATTAAATGAGTATTAAATAATGTTATTACCAAAAGTTAATAAATATGCTTAGTAAATTATAAAAAATTAAATATTCTTATTAGTACGGTTAGTAAATTACCAAAAATTAATAAATATTATTATTAATTAACTCATTAACAACATTTTATAGAAATTGAAAACTCTTTACTAATTTCTATAAAATTGAGATTTATATTTAACAATTATTAAAAAATATAAAACTTTAGTTATTGTTATTATTGTGGGGGAACAAAATATTATAATGTTAGAAAATAAAATTATTAATTAATTTATATTGAAAAATTAAAGATAAATTAGTATAATTTTGTAGTAAGCTACAAATAAAAAAATATATTAAATAACAATTAAAAGAAATTCAGTAAATCCCCATAGTTACACAAATGTAAAAATTTTTTCAAAAATTTTCATAAAACTAGATTTCGTAAAATAACATTTTTGAAATTAAAAGATATAAAGTATTTGAAAGTTTATTTAAAATGCATTAAATAATTATTGAAAATTATTAAAATAATTTAGAAATTTTAAGAGAATTTATTACATCTGATAAATTTTGGAAAACCATTAAAAATTTATGTAATTCCATTGCAAATTATTGAAAATTATTAAAGATAAATGAGTATGGGAAATGGAAAACTATAATTTGAACAAATAATTACACAAATTATTAATATAAATTAGTATAATATTGGAAAAATGAAATTACTGGTTAGTTTATATTAGAAACTATAAGATGAATTAGTATAATTTTGTAAGTAACCCATTTAAAAATAAAATAAATTATTTAATAAAAAATTAAATAAAGTTTCAAAATTACACAAGTACAATAAAGTTTCCAAAACTTTCATACAATTACACTTTTGAATATTAAAGACAATTTAGTGTAGTTTTAGAAATTACCTTGTGGTTGATACTTAATATATCATTTTGATCATTTCTATCATCAAATTGAATATTGGGTTGATGGAGACAGTGTGTTCAAAACTAGACCAACTAGATGGTTAGACTAGAAAAATTGAGTATTCGAGACCATTTTACTTCAAAATCGTTTTTTGTCCAAAAGCTGTTTATTTGGTTAGCGAACCGTTGACCTAGGCGGTTGAACCGTTAACTTGGACAACATTTTTTGGCCTTTTTTATTTTTCTTTTTTTTTTTGTCAGAGCGAGTCATCTGTTCGGACCAAATAATTAGACCGTTTGACCATAGAATGGTTCCCTATCCAGTCCAATTTTAAAAACCTTGGATAGGGAGTGGGTGTTTTGCCTTGAGCTTGGCTTGGTGTGCAGCATGGCCTGGCCCAAGGTCTGACCCATGGACCAACCCGACCCACGGCACAGGCCCGTGCGAGCTTGAACTGTGGGTCATTCCGAATCAACCCTTTAAATTATCCTAGAGGAGGGAGGCATGACTTGGGATGCCTCATGGGCCAACACGACACGACTCGCACTTTGTGAGGGTCACATGTGGGTCGTGTCGTGTCGACCCAACATGACCCAATTTACACCTCTACTGGGGACGGGGCAGGGAAATTCGAGGACTCTCCATCATTGACGAGGAGTGGGGTGCCTTGCCCTTGAACTCGCTCGACATTGAGGAGTGGTTACCTTGCCCCCGCATGACTGGGGATGGGGTGGGGACGGGATAGAGTGTCTTACTATGGGGTAGGCAAAGAGATGGGGTGCCCTGCCCTAAACCCACCCGGTTGTCATTCCTATACAATTGTTAATTATTAATGGAATTAATAAAAATTTTAGCTTTTATAATTATTTTTATTTATTTAAAATTAATCAAAAATTCAATTAAAAAAATAAAAAATAAAATTTATTAAAATTACTATAAATTATTAATAAAACTAAATTATTAAAAAATATTTGTTCATATTCAATTAACAATAATTATTTTTTATAAATCAACATTAAATGAAAAACAAAATTATTAAATCTTTCAGATTTTCCCATGCATCGCACGGATCCCTACTAGTATATATTAAAATTGGTCTGTCCATGTCAACAGCTCTCTCATCGCAAGAAACCCCTATTCTAATTTTCTATTTTTTTGAATTTTTATTTTTTTTAATTCCAAATAATTGCCTATTAAACAAATAAGAAAACAACATAGGCTAAATTATCTCTAACAACCACTAGATAAAGAAAGAAATATTTGATTTTTTAATGTCTAGCCAAGTGGCATCATTATCCCCCACTTTCTCCTCAATTGTCTCTAATTCCTATTTATCTTCTCCCTACCTTGCCAAGTGGCACCATTATCCCTCACTTTCTCCTAAATTATCTCTAATTCCTATTTATCTTCTCCCCACCTTGCCAAGTGGCATAATTATCCCCCACTTTCTCCTAAATTGTCTCTAATTCCTATCAATCCTCTCCCTCCACTTTTTATCTATATCCATCCAAAGAAAGTTTCAATTAACAAATTTAAATATTATACCAAAATTATGAAATAACTTTAAAGTATTTATTAAAAACACCAGAACTAATTATAATAGATTTAATAATATTCATATTATTAACAATTTTACATTTTTACATAATTCATCATGAAATTATGTACTAATAATATAAATTATAATTTTAGAAATTATTCAAATAATAAAAATTTAACATTAAAAACAAAATATTATTTAAATATTTTAAAAACTAAATATCTTAAATAACAGCTTATTAAGAGTAGCTAAATAATTATATAACAAAATATTTAACATTACGCAGTAACTTTAAATAAATAAAATTAAAATAATGAAAAATTTTAAATACTTCACATGTTATTTAAATATTTAGATAACTAAATATTTAAAAAATGAAATATTTAAAATAACTAAATTTTAAATAATAAAAATAATGAAATTATGAAATAAATTTAAAATTTAATAGAGTTAATAACATTCAAATTAATACTAATTTAATATTTTACAATAATAACAACAAGATTATGTAATAATAGTATAAATTATAAGTTTATTGATTATTAAGTTCAATAAATATTTAATATTTTAAATTTTTAAACAATGATATTTTTTATATAACAAAATAATATTGTAAACTATTTTCACTTATATCAATTGATAATTATGGAAAATAACTTTCAAAAACTTAATATTTATTAATTATAGTTTTTGAATCTTAATCTATATTTGTTTTATATTTATATATACTAAAATTAATATTTATTGCATTTTCACTAATTATTTGTTGTTTTTTTGTGATAAATATATTTTTAATAATTATGTATAAATCTATTTTTGGCATGCTATTTGATAGAAAATTTTCAATAATTGTTGGAGATTAAACTACTACTATTTAACTTTTTAAATTCAATTTATTTTAGATTTGCTATAAATTTATTTTTAGTAATTATGTATTTTAGTTATAATTTATTGATTAACATTTAGTAGAGATCGAACTATTATTTTAGATTACACTTTTTATTGACTAATCAATATATTTTTAGTATTTATTATATTTATTGTATTTTTATTATTTCTGTATTGTATTTTCATTATAACTTTTTTCAATAATTGTGTATTTTCACTATAGATTTTCAATAATTATTGGAGATTAAATTATTGTTATTTATTAGAGATTTGACTATTAATTTAGCTGAAATTAGGAGTGTTCACTGGTTGGTTTAGTTTGGGGAGATGGTCACCCAAAACTAACTAACTATTAGTGAAAACTAGCCAACTTGGGTTGTAACGGTTTTGGTCAATTTTTTATTTCGTTGATTGTTCAAAAGATTTAAACTTAAAAATTAAACTTAAACTTAAACTTAAAATTAAAATTAAATTTAAATTTAAATTTAAAGTTAAAGTTAAAGTTAAAGTTAAAGTTAAAGTTAAAATATTTTAGAGTAAGGAATATGTGAGTTTTCGCACTTTCCCTTATTAAAAAATATATTTAAAATATCAAATATTAATATATATCTATGGTCATGTTAGTTATGTTTTGGTCGGTTTACAAATGGCCAGACCAAAATTGATCCAACCTGGTTGGGTTGGGAAATTGTTGAACCAAAGTCGATCTGAAATATTGGAAATCGACCAACTCAGGTTGAATTGTGTCAGATTGGTCAGTTTCTTCAGTTTCATGAATAACCCTACTTGAAATTAATTATTGTTATTTTTGTATTGTACACAAATTATTAAAAGTAGTGGGTGAGATTGGTCAATTGTGTATTTTTGTGCATTTCTATAATTTTGTTTTCGCTTAACAATGTCTGTGCAATACATGGGTCCCCGCTATCTATCTATATATATAGCAAGACGTTTAACGTCAACATGCCTCTCCTTGCTTCATTACCCCCACCCTTTATTGGGTTAACTTTGGTTGTTGGGGCCAACAACATAGGTTGTTTAGACAGTTTTTGGGATGGGCACACTCTTGACAGTTCACCTATTCACGCCCATGCTTTGGTTTTTAGTCAAAATAAATTAAGATGTAATTATTAATTTACCCATTTTGATGGTAACATGGGATTTCTAAAAATCCTCTCAACACCATAGGTTGTTGGCCCCCAACAACTAAAGTTTTTCCCCCTTTAGTTTTCTTCACTCTCTCTCCTCTCTTCTTCCCACCACTCCCATTAAGCCATGTCACCATTCCCAACTCAACTACCTAAAAATATTCCTAGAATCTCTCTCTTAATGTATCTCTTTAATCCATTACCCCACTCCCCAATCAATTGCTAAAATCTATCCTCCAATTTATATCCGCTCTCTCTTATTTAAAATATTAATATTAATTAATAAATAGTTAAATACTATTAATATTTAATCGAAACCCATATTCAATGAGTATTAAATAGTGTTATTACCAAAAGTTAATAAATATGATTAGTAAATTACAAACAATTAATAAATATTATTATTAATTAACTCATCATGAATTTTTAATGTATTTTGGGTAAATGATGTTATATTCATGTTAATTAACAACATTTTGAACTCTTTAACTAATTTGTATAAAATTGAGAATTATATTTAACAATTATTAAAAAGTATAAAATTTTAGTTATTGCTATTATTATAGTTAATAACCGAATGTAGATGGGGGAATAAAATGTTATAATGCTGGAAATAGAATTATTAATTAATTTATATTGGAAAATAAAAAATAAATTAGTATAATTTTGTTAGTAAACTACCTAGAAAAAATAAATATTTAATAGCTGATGGTACACGATCTGGATACTCCGAGCTGGAAGATGATCTGAACACCAGTTGCGTGGCGAGCTTGACCAAGCTGCAGCATAATAGATTAGAGAACCCGGGATGGCTAACCCGGCGAGGTCGCTCCGATGCTTAAGTCAGTACTATATTATGGATGCAAGATGAATACTTGAATGCTAGAGTGCTAGTGAGCAAATAATTGCGTGTACCTTTGGCTTGGGGTTCGATGTCCTTATATAGTGGAGTAGTCATAGATCTTACGAAAAAGCTTTGGGATCTTTGGGCTGCGTAGATAAGATTTGCTTCGTTTTTTAAGGAGAGCAATGTGTCAGTTGATAAGGTTTATCGCTTACCTCCGATTCAAGCGGAGTGAGGATGAGTCCTATCGTGAACCAAAGAAATTTAGGGTCCATTGGGGAGGCTTCTGGAGTCGATTATGTGGCACTTCAATTCTTTAGCCCCGAACTAGATTGGGTGTCGAGGTGATTTTGGGCCGAGGTGACCGAATACTCGAGCTCTAATTGTTGCCGACTGGGTTCCTTTGGCTGAGTTGTCACCCCTTGAGCAGATCGCGTCCACGTGACCTCTTCTTACTAGGTCGTGCCAAATCACCCTTCATTAATTGCCCTCCACTCCTCATGCCAGGGGTCCTGACCCGCTACGGGGAGTTCATAATTAGTCTAGGTGGATTTGGAACAAAGTCTAGGTGACATGGAAGGCGGACCATTGGTCGAACCTGTTCAATCATCCAGATCAACCAGTGAATGACCTAGATCGCGTCTCGGTTATGTGCGAACGTCACACTATTTATAAATTCCATTGACGTCAAAGGGTGCACTCAATCGATTTCATCAACGGGTAGCGTGTAGCCGGTTTTCATGGCAGCCGTCGGATCGCATAGATCTCAACCGTCGATTACTAGACATGGTGGATTATAAATAGGGGCCGAAGGGCCCATTATCCTCGCCATAAATCGTGTAACTGAGCTTTCTTGAGATCGCGTCGGAGTCCTTCAGCTCACCATTCTCTCCCCTTGTGTCTGAGGTCGTTATCGTTTTCTTTGGTGAGTTCATTTTCTTGCACTGGTTGTTCCCTTTTCCTTTTCTTGTCCAATATGTCTAGTACTAGCATAAAAATGTTACTTAGTGATTCTAGTGAGCCTGGGGATGCCGAGGTGTGGTCCTCAGCTCCCGCCAGTGAGGTTAGCTCTTCACTAGAGAGCTCCTCTTTGAACCTTTTAGGAGAAATGCCTTTACCTAACGTCAGGCCATCCTGGTTTGAGGGACCCGAACCTCAGGTAGAGCGGCTGACCTCTGGAGAGGGGGTCTCGTCTTCTACTCGAGGTTGGGATCTGGACAACTTTGACCCTTCCACGATGACCTTAGACAGGTTGCTGTCCTTAATAGCTCGTTATTGTCTCCCCGATACTCTCTTCTTCAACATTCCTTTGGGTCAGTACCCTTGGGTCCACGACCATTATGAACTCATGGTTTTTGAGGAGCAGCTCGTAGCTGGGCTGCGCTTCTCGCTCCACCCCTTCATCATAGAAATTATTAAGTTTTTTAATGTCACTATCGATTAGCTACACCTGAACTCCATCCGTACTATTGTTGATACGATCTCGCTCATCCACTAGTATAACCAACTTCTCACTCTAGATATCTTTAGCTCAATTTGTTCCATTAAGAAAAATTCTTCTTGCCTGTTCGGCGACACCCAACAGAACTACTATATCAACCTGGAAGAGAAGGTACTTTTTTGTTTAAAACCCCGATGGATGGCCATTCCCGAGTCACTGGCGAATGGCCATTAAGGACCACGGGGTGAGGCTGGATGTAGAGACCAGGGCGGTCATTCATTCTTGGAGGGACCTTGGCCTTGAGATGGAAGATTTCCTGGCTGAGGAGAAGCTTGTGCGAGCTGGGCTGAGTCCTCCTGGTAGACCTCTACATTGGCACACACATTACTTCTCCCTTTTTTCTTTTTGCACTTACTTCAGTTCGTAGCTGAATAGAAAAAAATTATCTTTTTCTTCTCTTTTGCAGGAGCTATGACGGGTGTCGACGCCGCTAACCTCTTAAAGAGTGTACAAAAGGGGCAGAAGAGAAAGGTCCCGTTGAGAGGAGGCTACCTCTTCGGTTCCTACCGAACCCAAGGTCGCAGCACCAAAGCCAACCTCTGTCGAGCTCCCAAGGGAGGAGGTTCATCCCCAACCTTTGGTTGTTGACCTGGAAGAAGATCAGGATGAGGAGACCTCACTTTGCAAGCCCAAAGGTACTTCAGTGCCCGAGCCTCAAACCCCCTCAGCAAAGGAAAGCATAATGACTCCGAGGCTCGTGCTTCTCAAGAGCAAAGATGCAGTGTTTCCTGCGGAGTGGGCTGACATGCCTACAAGTCAGCTCGAAGGAGGAGTAGCTAGCTACTGTATGGTGGCAAGTAACTTGCCTCTTCGTTTATTTTCTTATCCTTTTGTCAATGATACTTACGCTTGCTTTCGTTTTTAGGTGAACTCTACTATCCACTCGCCAGTCTGTCAATATGAGATCCGCATGAAGCGAGCCCAGGAGGGCGAAGAGAATGATCGAAAGCTTTACCGTGAGCTGGACTTAGCTCGGGGTGAATCTTAGGGCAAAAAAGGGAGCTCAGAGCCAAGAGGAGTTGATTCTACTTATAACGGAGGAAAAGAAGAAGCTCAATGGGGAGAAGGTAGCTCTCCACTGGGAGAACAAAAACCTTGTGGCAATGATCAAGGAGCGCACCGAAATCTTTGACACCGTAATTCAGGAGGCGAGGATTCAGGAGAGAGATCGTGCCATCAAGGAGTTCAAGAAGTCCCCCAAGTTTCATGACCTCTAGGTTGAGTACAGTTCTGGCTCGTACCAATCGAGCTTCAAGCTCTACAAGTGGTTGGCGCGACAGAAGTTCCCCGAGCTCGACCTCAGATCCATCTCCATGTCATAACCTTATATTGTTGTATGCTAAGGTGGATAGACACTGTAGGGTATAAACCCGACCTGTCTATGCACGGGCTACTTACTTGCCCAAGCCGAAGAGGCGATTGGGAGTCGTTGTGCCTATGCCGAGGAGGTGACTAGGACTTATCTGCCCATGCCGAAGAGGCGACTACGACTTGTCTGCCTATGCCGAGGAGGTAAATAAGACTTATTGTAGTGTCGAGATCTTTTGTCATCTCAGCACCGTAGTCCTTAGGCTTCTAGGAGTGACTCACAGTCTTCTCTCTAGTCCATCACCTTTTTGACCAGTTCGGTGGTCCCATAGACTTGGAGGAATTTTACCTTGGAGTCATGGGCTCATAAGTAGTACCTTCTTAGGTTATCGATGTTCCATGCTCGAGGTACCTACTTCTCTTCCAAAGTCTCGAGCTCATATGTGCCTTCCCCAAACACCCGCCTTACACGGTACGGACCTTCCCAGTTCGGTCCGATCTTACCTACGTCGGGCTCAGGTGCCATAACTTTCCGGAGAACTAGGTGGCCAATACGAAACTGTCATTTCTTGACCTGGGCGTTATAGTACAGAGATACTAATTGCTGGTTGGCCGCGGTCTGAGTGTTGGCCAGGTCTTGCACCTCCTCTACCAGGTCCAAGTTGGTATGGAGCTCGTCATCGTTTGTTTCCTCATCATGGGCCTCAAATTGCAATGTGGGTACCTCGACCTCTGTCGGGATCACCGCCTCTGTGCCATATGTGAGGTTGAAGTGGGTCTCACCCATCGCGGTCTTGATAGTAGTTCGGTAGGCCCAAAGGACACTGGGTAGTTCGTCCACCCACAATCCCTTTGCTCGAGCTAGGCGAGCTTTCAATCCGCGAAGTATTGCCCTGTTAGTTACTTCTGCTTGTCCGTTCTCTTGGGGGTGTGCCACTGAGGTGAAGTTTTGCCGAATCCCCATCTCGGCACACCAGTTTTGAAACTTAACATCTTCAAACTGCTTCCCATTGTCGGATATTAGCACCTAGGGTAGTCCAAAGCGGCATACTATGCTTTTCCAAAAGAAATTATGTATGTTACAGGCTCTAATTTTAGCAGGGGTTCGACTTTCACCCACTTCGTAAAATAATCTATTGCTATAACTATGAACCTCGTCTGCCCTATTGCTGGCGAAAAAAGATCAAGAATGTCGATTATGCACTACGCAAAGGGCCACGGGTTGGTGAGGTATTTCAAATCAGCACCAAGTTGGTGGTGGATATTGGCATGCTTCTAACATTTGTCACACTTTTTAACAAGCTCGAGTGCATCTACCTTCATTGTGGGCCAATAATAGCCTTGCCTTAACACTTTCTGTGCAAGGGCTTTGCCCCCCAAGTGTCCACACACAAGCCTTCATGGGGGTCGTGAAGTACGTGCTCAGCTTCTGAGGGTCGCAGGCAGCGTAGGTAAGGGAGCGTGAAGGATCTTCTGTACAACTATCCGTCTATGAGGACATACTTGGCTGACTGACGCTCTAGCCTCCGAGTCGCGTTGCGTTCTATAGGTAGGGTCCCATGGAGCAGATAACCAGCGAGCGGGTCGATCCAACTTAGTTCCACTTGCGACATGGGAGCCTCTATGTACATAGTTTGCATAGTGTTGTCGCTCATGCTCGCTAGACATGACAAGGCATCGGCCTCAGCATTCTCGGACCTCGGAAATTGCCTAATAAAGCAGGATATGAAGCTATGCAGGATTTCTCTGACTTTGGCCTGCTAAGCTGCCATAGTTGGGTCTTGGGCTTCGTACTTGCTAGTGACTTGGTTGACCACTAGTTGTGAATCGCTGCATACGATGAGGTGCTTTGCTTTCATTTCCCTTGCTAAGGTTAGCCCAACGATTAGTGCTTCATACTCTTCCTCGTTGTTTGATGCCTCGAATCTGAACCGGAGAGGTCGTACAATATCAGTCTTGCACCGCTTCCCTGCTGATTGGATGAGCCATCCCAGGTTGGTACCACTCTGACTAGGCCTAGTGCCACACTGGTTGACTTTCCCATCGTGTGAGCGAGCTCAGTCAATTCGGGGGTCACTACGCCAAACGTGCAATCTACTATGAAGTCTGCCAAGACCTGGGCTTTGACTGCTAGTACTGTCTCATATCGGATATCATATTCGCTCAGCTGGATGGACCACTTCGTTAATCTTCCAGACACCTCTGGCCTAAGCAGAATTTGCCTCAGGGGTTTGTTGGTGGGAACAATGATAGTGTGGGCCTGAAAGTATGGACAAAGTTTTTGGGTTGCTATGACCAGCGCGTACGTTATTTTCTCGATCTCCGGATACCTAGTCTCCGCATCATTTAAAATTTTACTAACATAGTAGATGGGTCGTTGGACCCAATCTACTTCTTTGATCAGTACCGAACTAACTACTTTGTCGCTTGCAGAGAGGTATAGTTTTAACACGTCCCCTTCTTCAAGCTGAGTTAAAATTGAAACAGTACTTAAGTACCTTTTTAGCTTGTCAAAAGTGAGCTGACACTCTTCGGTCCATTCGAAGTTCTTGCTCTTTTTTATAGCTTTAAAAAAGGTAGGCACCGGTCTGCCGATTTAGACATGAAGCGGCTCGGGGCAGCTATCCCGCCAGTTAGCCTCTAGACTTCTTTTATTTTTCGTGGTGGTCTCATATCTAGGATCGCCTTTATTTTTTCTGGGTTGACCTCAATGCCACATCGATTGACTATATAGCCTAGGAATTTACCCGAAGTGACTCCGAAGACGCATTTATTCGGATTTAATTTCATGTTATAACTTCTTAAAATTTGAAAAACATTATTTAAATCATTCAACAAGGAGTTTGAAAACTGGGTTTTCACGACCATGTCATCAACATAACATTCTACTTTATTGCTGATCAACGGTTCAAAAACTTTGTTTACAAAGCACTGGAATGTTGTCCCAGCATTTTTCAGTCCAAAGGGCATTGCCTTGTAACAATATAGCCCGAGCTCAGTTATGAAAGCGGTCTTATTTTCGTTAGTGGGATCCATCCAAATCTGGTTGTAACTGGAAGAGGCATCCAGAAAACTTTGCTACTTGTGCCTTGAGGTTGCATCTACTAAGCGATCGATCTTGGGCAGCGGGAAGCAGTCTTTCGAGCAGGTTGTGTTCAGGTCGGTGTAGTCAACGCACTTGCACCACTTGCCATTGGCCTTCTTCACCAGAACTGGGTTGGCCACCCAGCTCGGGTAATGGACTTCCCTTATGAAGTCTGTCACGAGGAGCTTCCCGACCTCCTCATCGACTACCCTCCAACGTTTCGGGGTGAGGTTGCATTTCTTTTGTCTTACTGGCCTGACTAAATGGTCGACATTAAGCTTATGAGTTATAATTTTTGGATCAATCCCGAGCATCTCTGTCGCAGACCAAGTAAAAATATCTAAATTTTTAAGTAAAAAACTTACTAGATAGGTTCGAAGTGGTTTGTTGATCGAGGCACCATTCTGAAGAGTTTTGGATGGTTCGGCGGCAGAGACTAGTATGTGGACCATTTCTTCTTTCAGGGAAGCTCGCTGTCAATATACTCCGCTGATTGCTCAAGTTCGACGTCCTCTGCCAGCTTTGCTTTTCCTTTCAAAGCGGTCACGTAGCACTTGCGGGATTCGAGTTGGTCACCTCGCACGACTTCCACCTCGTACTCAGTTGGGAACTTCATCGCTAAGTAGTAAGTGGACACTATCGCACGCAGAGCGTGAGTGATAGGCCAACCTACTATCGCATTGTAGGGGGAGGGAGTCGACATACTCTACCATTTCTTCTTTCGGGGTAGCTCGCTCGTCGATATACTCCGCCGATTGCTTAAGATCAACGTCCTCTGCCAGCTTTGCTTTTCCTTTCAAAGCGGCCACGTAGCACTTGCGGGATTTGAGCTGGTCACCTTGCACGACTCCCACCCCGTAGTCAGTTGGGAACTTCATCGCTAAGTAGTAAGTGGACACTATCGCACGCAAAATGTGCATGATAGGCCAATCTACTATCGCATTTTAGGGGGAGGGAGTTGTGATTACCAAGAATGTGTGCTCAAATCGTACAATATTTGGCCACGTGCCAGCTTCCACGAGTACTGTGATTCGATCAAGACTCTTGACCTACTCGCCACTGAACCCTATCAAAGGTGGATTTGTTGGTTTCAGGTCGCTCTGCTGTAACTGTAATTTGTCGAAGGTCTCTTTGAAGAGTATGTCTGCTGAACTGCTTGAGTCTACTAAGATGTGTTTCACCTCGAAGTTGTTGATCCTTAGTTTCGCCACTAAAGCTTCATCGTGCGGGTACTAAATCCCGCGCGCATCATCCTCTGTGAAGTAGATCAGTTCTTTGAGCAGAGGTCACTTTGGCGAGTTTTCGCCTACGTTCTCCAATTCATGGATCGAGGTCCTCTCAGCTACTGATGTACATCCGACAATGATGGACCCGCCAGTGATAATATTGATCACTTTATGAATCGGTCTTTCCTCTGGCAGCTGTCGAGGTGGCTGCTCATTCTGCTTGCTGGTCTCGGGGGCATTCCTCCTTTGGTCCCCCTATCGGTCTGCTTGCCCTCTCTCTTCTCGTAGTATGTAATTCTTCAGGTACACGCGATGGATAAGTTCATCGATCTCATCGCAGAGATTTTTGCAATTATCCATGTTGTGTCCATGATCTTGGTGGAAATGGCAATATACATTTGGGTTTCTTGTTGCTGGGTCTCCCCTTATCTTGGGAGGCCATTTGACGAAGGAGGAATCCTTGATAGCCATTAAGATCTCTCATCGCTTAGCATTCAAAGGTGTATAGTTTGTTCTCTCCACGGGCGAGGTCCTAGAACGCCGACTTGACTTGTGCCTGCGTGAAGGGGACCAACTTCTTGACTTGCTTCTTCCCCTGCTCGAGAACTTGCTCTTCTTTCTTTTTTGCCTACCATTTCTCGTCCCTTTATTCTCTCTCTTCCTCTTTTCCACTGGTGAATTTTCAATCTTTTGGTTGATCTCCTCCTCAGTACCAATGAACTAGTCTGCCAACTTAAGGAACTCGGTGATATCTTTTGGTTTGTTTGCTACCACGTGCCACTTGAACTCTTTATGGGTGATTCCTTTCTTTGCGGTAGTAAATCGCACTGCTGGATCGATGTCCGGTATTTGTAGTCAAGCATCGTTGAAGCGCTTTATGTAGCTTTTGATTGATTCTCCTTCAATTTGAACCACGTTCAGAAGGCTTTTTTGCGACTTCGGGCATTTCTTGTTGGTAATGAAATGCACAGTAAACAGATCGACAAATTGTGCCCAGCTTTTGATGGAGTCCGGCGCGAGGTTCCAATACCAGGTTCGGACTACCTCCCTGAACGTAGTGGAGAAGGCTACATACATGTAGGATTCGTCAGCCCCAACTAGGTGCATCTGAAACTGGAAGGAATCCACATGATCGTTGGGTTCAAATGACCCGTCATACTTATCTAACGATGGTACCTTGAAGTCCTTTTGCATCAGGGTTGCTAGGAGCTTGGGAGACAAAGGAGATGATCGGCAAAGCGAGGGAGGTGCAGTCTTCGTTGCCACCGAGCTCACTTCTTCATTTTCTTTATCTCGCTCTGCTTGTTGGCTTGGCTTCGCTGGCGGAATGTTTATGGCCGAGGACTGATGTGTCTTGTGGCATCACCGTTGTTGCTTCTTCACCAACTCAGTGTTGGTGCTACTGACCTCGGTTTGATCTGGTATCTCGGCATCATTATGGACATTGTTGCGAGGTGGATCCTGGTTCCTTCTTGCAGGGTTCTCTTGGTTGTGGAGTTTGCACCGGCTATCACAAGGCACCGAGGGGTCTTGTCTCGAGTTCACACCTCGAACTCCAGGCCGACTGTTATCTCCTCACAATATGTTGTTTTCCTGTTGGGAGTGTCGTGTCGGATTGGCCCTGTTGAGCTGACTATCCTCGGGCTGATTTCTAAAATTTCCTTGTGAAACTGGAGGAGTGTGTTGACCGCCTTTCCTCCCACGAGGTGAAACTTGACCCCTGTGAGGAACCGGCACCTGTGAGGTCCCCTCACCCGGATGGGGGGATCGGTGGATGGTCTGGCTAGTTCCAAGCCGATTCTGGTTCTGCCCTGGTGCAACCCTGGGTGCCGGGGTGGAATTGGCTGCTGGTTCGAATGCAGTGGTGGGAATTGCTACTGATACTGCTGGTATAGGTAGCACTACTGATACTGTTGGAACCGTTGGACCTCCTACTTCTGGATCTGTATTGTTCGGATGCACTGAACGAGGTCATGGAATTGGGAGTGCTCGATTCCAGGGGGGACCACAGATGGTGCAGAGAAAGTTATGCCCATTGGGGGAAGTGGGACGCTCACTTGCGTAGTGCCCTGCGGTACGGACAGTGATGAGACTCCTGAAGCTATAAGGGGAATAGTAAACTGGCCAATGCATACCATAGGACCTTGGGGGAAGGTTAGTTGCTGATCTTGCCCCCGGTGACGGTCATCTCAATGCTTTTCTCGATGTTGCTGGAAGAATCCATTGAGATAAGTAGAAAGCTAGAACTGCAACTGAAATTGGGATGAACTTTTGATCGGTTCCCACAGACAGCACCAATTGATGGTGCGTGATCTGGATACTCCAAGCTGCATGATAATAGATCAGAGAACCCGGGGTGGCTAACCCGACGAGGTTGCTCCGATGCTTAAGTCGGTACTATGTTATGGATGCGAGCTGAATACTTGAATGCTAAAGTGCTAGTGAGCAAATAATCGCGCGTACTTTTGATAGATTTTGGAAAACTATTGAAAATTTATTTAATTTTTATTACAAGTTATTGAAAATTATTAAATATAAATGACTATGGGAAATGGAAACTATAATTTGATCCAATAATTATACAATTTAATAAGATAAATTATTATATAATTGGAAAAGGGAAATTATTGATTAGTTTATATTTGAAAATATAAGATAAATTAGTAAAATTCTATAAGTAAACAATTTAAAAACTAAATTATTTAATGACAATTTAAAATAAATTTGAATAAATTTTCAAAATTACACAAGTGTAATAAATTTTTCAAAATTTTCATAAAATTACATTTTTCAAAATTAAAGACAATTTAATGTACTTTTAGAAATTTACCTGGTGCCTAATACTCAATTTATCCTTTTGATCATTTTTGTCATCAAATTGAATATTGGGTTGAGGGGGCGGTGTTTTCAAAATTGGATCGAATCGGATGATCAAACCGAAAAACTGGAAACCGATCACTTGACCAATTCTATTTTACCCAAAAATCGCTTTTTGGCCAAAAACCATTGACTTGGTTAGCAAATTATTGACCTGGGTGGTCAAACCATCAAACTGAACAACGGTTTTTAAAAACCTTGGATGGGGAGTGGGTGCCTTGCCTTGATCCCACTCGACACTAGGGAGAAGCCAGGGAAAATTTGAGGATTCCTAGTCCTGGATGAGAAGCGTGTGCCTTGCCCTGAACTCACACGACATTGAGGATGAGGCAGAGAAATTCAAGGATTTTCCGTTCCAAACGGGGAGTGGGTGCTTTGCCCGGAACCCACCTGACACTAGAGACGAGGTGGGGATGGGGTAGAATGTCTTGACTACAGGGTGGGGATAGGGATGGGGTGCCCCGCCCCCTTGCCATTCCTATATAATTGTTAATTATTAGTGAAATTAATAAAACTATTAGCTTTTGTAATTATTTTTATTTATTTAAAGTCAATCAAAATTTTACTTAAAAATAATGAAATTAACAAATTATTACTACAAATGATTATAGTTATTAAAATTACTATAAATGATTAATAAAATTAAATTTATTAAAAAATATTTATTCATAATAAATTAACAATAATTATTCTCTGTAGATCAACATTAAATAAAAAATACAATTATTAAAATTTTAAATATTATCAATAACTTTGAATACTTTTAATTAATTAACAAAAAAAATTTCTTATTAATTTATCAATTAGTTAATAATAAATAAAATTATTCAACCATTTAGATTTTCCTGAGCATCGCACGGGTCCCCGCTAGTATATATTTAAACAAAGCGGTCAAAAAAATTTCTCCTTTTTTGAATTATTTTTTTATTTATTCCATGTCATTTTTTATGCAAGCAATGAGATGCACTTTACGAGAAACTAAATAATCTCTTATGCTAAAATTTCTCCTAAACTACCTCCCCCACTTTCTCCAAAATTATCTTTAATTCCTATTTATCTTCTAAATTATCTGTTTCTCTCCTAAATTATTTCTAATTCCTATTTATCCTCTCCCCTACTTTTTATCCATATCTACCTAAAGAAAGTTTAGATTAAAAATGTTAAGAATTATTTAAATATTCTAAAACAATTATATAATAACTTTAAAATATTTATTAAAAAACAAAAAATAATTTTATATTTTTACAAAATATGTCACGAAATTATGTACTAACAATTTAAATTATATTTTTTAGGATTATCAATTTAATTTTTTTCAAATATTTAATAATAAGTAATATCTTTAAATAAATAAAATTTGAATAACAAAAAAATTTAACTATTTAAAGATTATTTAAATATTTATCATAACTAGATTTTAAATAGTTAAAAATATTGGAATTATGTAATAAATTTGAAAAATTTCATCAAAGTAGAAAACAATTATAACATAATATTCAAATTAATAATAATTTAACATATTACAAAATTAATAATGAAATCATGTAATAATAGTATAAATTATGATTTTATGGATAATTAAATTCAACAAATAAATAATATTTTAAAATTTAAATATTTTACATATTATTTAAGTATTTAAATAACTAAATATTAAAAAATGTTTAACATAACAACAATTTAAATAGCTAAAATAAATAAATTATGTAATAAATTTAAAAAAGTTCCAAAAAGTAGAAAAATAATTAAAACATAATATTGTAAATAACTAATTTCACTAATTAATTATTTATGTTATAAATAATTATAACATAATATTATAAATTTATTTTATTTTATTATTTAACAGAAAATTTCAATAATTATTGAAGATTAAACTACTATTATTGAATTTTTTAAATTTAATTAATTGTACTTATTGTATTTTTGTGATATCTTATTGATTAATTATTTTTTATTAGAGGTTAAACTATTATTTGAGATTATACTATTTATTGACTAAGTTAATATATTTTTATTATTTATTGTATTTTTTTAATTTTTGTATTTTTCACTACCAATATATTTTTAATAATTATGTATTTTTCCTATAAATTTTCAATAATTATTGGAGATTAAACTATTGTTATTTATCAGAAATAAGACTATTAATTTAGCTAAAATTATGAGTGTTCATGAGTTGGTTCGGTTTGTCTATTGGCTTTTTGGCCAACCAAATTGACCTAGTCAGGTTGGGGAGTTGGTCAGTTGAAACCGACTGACCTTTTGTAAAAATCGATTCACTCAAGTTGTATTGGTTTAGGTTGGTTTTTACAAAAGGTTAGTCGGTTCAAAAGATTTAAACTTAAAAATTAAATTTAATTCCAAAAATTCTAGTGTAATTGTTAAAAAATATTTTTAAAAATTAATTTTATGAAATAAAATATTTTAGACTAAGAAATATGGGAAATTTCTCATTTTTATTAAAAATTATATTTAAAATATAAAATATTAATTTAAAATTAATAATGAAATTAGGTAATAATAGTATAAATTATGATTTTATGGATAATTAAATTCAATAAATAATTAATATTTTACATATTATTTAAGTATTTAAATAACTAAATATTTTAAATAACAACAAAATATTTAACATACCTAGATTTTAAATAGTTAAAATAAGGAAACTATGTAATAAATTTAAAAAAATCTGAAAGTTTAAAAAATAATTATAACATAATATTGAAATAAATAATAATCTAATATTTTAAATAACTAATTTCACTTATATCAAGTAATAATTCAAGAAAATAACTTTAAAAAAATAATATTTATTAATAATAATTTTAAACTCTTTACCTATATTTATTATATAATTATATATACTAAAATTAATATTTATTGTACTTTAGTAATTATTTATTGTTTTTTTGTGATAGATGTATTTTCAATGATTATGTACAAATTTATTTTGTTCTGTTATTTAACAGAAAACTTTCAATAATTATTGGATATTAAACTACTATTATTGAATTTTTTAAATTTAATTTAATGTACTTGTTGTATTTTTGTTATAACTTATTGATTAATTAATATTTATTAGAGATTAAAGCTATTATTTGAGATTATACTATTTATTGACTATGTTAATATATTTTTAGTACGTATTGTATTTTTTCATTACCAATATATTTTCAATAATTGTATATTTTCGTTATAAATTTTCAATAATTATGGGAGATTAAACTATTGTTATTTATCGATGATAAAACTGTTAAGTTGGATAAAATTATGAGAGTTCATGAGTTGGTTCGGTTCGGCTGTAGGCTATTTGGCCAACCAAATTGACCTGGTCAGGTTGGGGAGTTGGTCAGCTGAAACTGGTTGACCTTTTGTGAAACGATCCACTCAGGTTGTATCGTTTTGGGTCAGTTTTCACAAAAGGTCAGTTTGTTCAAAAGATTTAAACTGAAAAATTAAATTAAAATTTAAAAATTACAATACAATTATTAAAGAATAAATTTAAAAATTAGATTTGTGAAATAAAACATTTTGGACTAAGAAATATGGGAAATTTCTCACTTTTTCTTATTAAAAATTATATTTAAAATATAAAATATTAATATATATCCATGGTTAGGTTGTTCGATTTTGGTTGGTTTATAAATGGCCAAAATGAAACTGATCCAACTTGGTTGAATTAGAAAATTTTTGAACCAAAACCGACCAACTTGGGTCGAGTTGATTGGGTTGGTCGGTTTCATAAGTTTGATGAATATACCTAATTGAAATTATTTATTGTTATTTTTGTTTTATAAAAAAATTATTAAAATTAGTATATAAAACATGAATAATTTTTAATTATTTAAAAAGTGTAAAATATAAAATAATTGTATACTCTTATGTGTTTTTATTGGGGTCATTTAGTAGAACACACCTTATAGTTTTATTTATTTACTTAAACATGCTTTATAGTTTTCATTTTACTAAAACATCCCATATATTTTACAACTTATTTACTTAGTCAACTTTTCATTAAGGATTGTTTGTTTTGCCATTAGGCTCATGATTTTTTATTCCAAAAAGACCCTTAACACTTTTTCATACAGAAAACCAAATTGGCCAAATATAGCCAATAGAGTCGTTGTTCGTGTCTTATTAACGATATGAATAGTTTTTTATTTCTATTTTCTTTTGATTAAATTTATTTAAATGAACATTAATGTCAACACTATCATTTTCCACTATCATCTAATGGAAGATTGATTAAATCCTTTACATATTATAGGTGGTGTTTTAGTAAAATGCTAAGTATAGGGTAGATTTTAGTAAATCCATGAAACTATAAGGGTATTTTAGTAAATGACAATTTCTATTATTTATCTTTTGTTTATTATTAAATCCCATGCATTGCACAGGTCCTGCTAATAAAATATAAAATTATGAAATAACAAAAAATAATCACAACTTATCATTACAGGTAGGGCTACTTAAGAGTTAAAGACAAATGGATACCATCGAATACGATAGGATTAAAAAACATATGTAAAATAGCAATGACAGAGTTGGTTTGTCGAAAGGGGTCAATTCTAAGTCTAACCCTAATCCTAATTCGATTGTCAACCTGACCCAACCTAATCCAACTGTTTTGGGGTTGGGTTCAGAGTTCAAGCTAGCTAGCTAACCTTTATCGAAGACTGGCTATATAAGCTCAATGCATTTGATCAATTCTCCAATACCAAAGTACTAGAAAATTTCTAATCCACCCATTTGAATCTTAGAATGATAACAGCATTCCATCACAATCCAAGGCTTTTCAACAACAGGATCTGCATCTGCACATTGCAGATATGGTGGGCCAGGTGAAATGTATGGACACAGACCAATATATGTTGGAACCTTGTTAATACAATTTTTGTTGTGAGCAGATCCAACTCTGCCCTCCTTAGTATCTTCAAGACTGATCCTAGTGTCAGTCATAGATCAAGCTTCAATTAACAAGGACAAAAACTTTTAATACATGTGGACAAAAACCCATATGTGAAAAATTTCCAAAATTTCGAATCCATTGATTGTAAAACTTTTCAACCACTGTCCATCAATTACCCATTACCCAAATCAGGACGCCAGTGCTAAAGTATTTTGAGCAATCATCTCTCACATCGCATTTGTTCAGTCATCTTCTTACCTTCCAATTACATACAAAATTATTGCACAAGACAAAACGCAACACAAGCAATCGCCTCTCTCTGGCTGTGATATTTCAACCATCAATATCATTTTCACTTCTCGGCACTGTTGCGTGTTGAAAAATATTGTACCGGGGGGTACAGATTAGCCATTTCCGGTTATAACACGGCTCTGGTGATGGATCCGCGGTTTGATAAAAAACAAGTCAGCAGCTAACCACCGCCAATTTAACTTTTCTGGTTGGTATGAGTAACCGATCTAGAAACACCAACCAGCTTCGTATAAGCAATGCAATCTGGAGACCACGAAAGGAAAGGCCACTACAAATTAGATTATAGATAAAATGGATACTGGGAAATTTTCCGATTATTACTTATACTTTGGACCTGGTGCCATTTTGGCTTTTTAAACTTTAAAATGTAATAATTTTAGCATATGAACTTTCAAAACGTGTTAATCCAGTATTTACTATTAATCAGCCGTTAAATAACATTTAAAAAAGATATAAATATCCTTTGAGTGTCATCTAATTTTCATGATCAACCATCCTAATGTTGACAAAATATTAACAATCCCAAATCCTTGCTTCTTCTATTCAATAAAGTTGGGGTCATAAACATGCCCACTAAGATGTAACCCCAACTTTATTGAATAGAATATGCAAGTATTTGCGACTGTTAATTTTTTGTCAATGTCTAGATGGTTGATAAATAAAATTAGATAACATCTAAAGGGCATTTCTGTTATTTTCAAATGTTACTTAACAGTTGGTTAACTATAGGTACTAAATTGACATGGTTTGAAAGTCCATATACTGAATCCTCCATTTTAAAGTTTATGGATCAAATTGACACTAGGCACAAAGTACATAGTACTAATCGAAAATTTTTCCCTAGCAAATGTCATTTGCTAACCACTATTTTTGGGACCTATGCAACATACGAATTTATTTATATTTTTAATTTCTTAAATAATTAATAATTATTTATGTTTTAAGCATTGATTAGCTGGTTGTAATCTTACAGCACCAACCAAAAATAGTGGTTAGCAAATTTGCTCCAACACCCTAAATTTTGAAATTGAGAACCCAGCCAATATAACAGTGGTATTGCCCAAAATACGGTTCCAGTACAAATACTGATTACTGAACACGAGAACAAACAGACTACTCCACTCCGCCCGTGGATTTGGCATCAATCGATCCACATTCCACCCATTGGTTAAACCCCCTGCTTTTTTTTGGGTCCCTCTCCACGAATCTCCATTCGTACCCCTCCTTTCCTCTCTCTCATCTGCTCACACTGTTCATTAAACGTTCAAAATATAGATATAGGCGGATACGCAGTGAGATTATATTCCCTTAGCGCGGTCTGACACACAGACCCCAAAGCACTCATTATAGAAAAGTATTAAAAGATTATTATAACATGAACAAGGTTTAACTCAATGCTTTCTGTTTAACAGGCTGTAAAATTAATGATAATGTTCTGCGTCAATACTTAAATAGATGGGATTATTATTGGCTTAAAACCTCATCCAAATTTCTATAAATATATGCCAATTAATGTATATTAATATTTTTGAACCATGAGATGTGAGTAACAAAGAATCATTTGTTCATTTTAAAACTTAAATAGTCTGGTGTACTTTAATGCATTGTAACTTTGAATCTTTGAGAATGGAACAAGGAGTAAACGAACCCCATGGCTATTCAGCGGAAACCAATGATAAAATTTTACAATAGTAATGAAATATATGAAACCCACACTCTCCGTAGTGGAGCCGTAAATCAATTCATTTATTACTAGCGTGTGGAACATTATCATTCATTCCACATGCCGCTGGAATATCTTTATCAAAACTGAGATGTGCCCAAATTATCCGCTAAGGGCACAAAATATTGTTTACGTGGCATACATGCAGGCAGAGAGAGAGTCGATATTTTTTATTTTTTGGGACCCAGAAATTGCAGGGTCCTAACGACGGATTACGCTTGAATTTTGGTTAATTAAAACAAATCCTAAACATTAACGTGGGAGGTGACGCGTAGAAGCATGAATGCTTACGTAATTAACAGAATAATACTGTACAGTCCTCAACCCGTGCGGGGAACGGGAGGAATGAGATACGCAAACTGGCAGCAATACATATATATAAAATTAGAGGTGCAAGTACTGGAAAATCTGATTTTAAATTCGAGATTTGAAATAATCGAATTCGAATTTGAATATTTAATCCATTGAATTTGAATATTTGAATTTTTATATATAATATATGTTGGATTTCAATTCGAATTTGGATATTGAATTTTCTAATCAGATTAGAATTTACATATTGCTTGATTAATTCCATCCGCTTACACTTTTATCTGAAATAAGTCAAATAGTCCTTTCTTTGAAAACTGGTCTATATATATTATACCTATAATAGTTCCTACTGTGACTAACTTTGATTTCTTTTTCATTTTTTTTTTCTTTCTGCTATTGAATATGCTGCTAGGGTTAATAAATCCTACCTATAATAAGAATTAAGATGTGGATACGATACTTTTGATACAGACACATTGTATGATCAAGGATACATGATAAGCTACGATTAAATACATATCTTATAAATCGTGCATATCAACACAATTCATCTCCAATCTGGTCGTATCACAAGTCACTGATACGGAAGCATACCCATGCCTAGTTTGATAAAACTGTATATTGACTATTGTTTGATTGCTTTTTACTTAAAAAATAGTATTGTGAAAATTGAAATAAATAATTCAAGACTTATTTTTTTTTCAAAAAAATTATTAAAATAATATATTTCATCTACCTTAGATTGATTTCTATATTTTGTTTTACACATAATTATATGTTAAAAAAATGAAAACATAGTTATTATTTAAAAAATAGTTATTATATGAAAATACTAAATAAATAAAATTTCCCAACTTTAATGGAAAACAGAAAATTATAATTATAAAAACTGAAATTAATAATTTAAGATTTAATTTCCTCAAAAAACTTAATTAAAAACTGAAAATTATAAATAATTTATTTTATCTACCTTAAATGATTTATTTGTTTTATTTTACAATTCTATGTAAAATAAAAGCATTATATGTTAAAATAAAAACATATTTATTATTTAAAAATAGTTGTTATTTAAATAAAAATACTAAATTAATAAATATTTTCAAAAATTAATAAAAATTGAAAATTATAATTATAAAAATTGAAATTAAAAGTGATAATTATTGTGTAATGTTTGAATATTCTAAAATTCCAGTACTATTTATTATAATATTTTTCTTCATATAATTTATTATTGAAGTATGCATTTTTATCTTATTCATAGATAATTGAGCTTTTTAATATTATTATTAATGTATTTATGAAGCATAATATATCTAAACGTTTTTATATATTATTTCGTTTTGTATCCAAACATTTTGAAAACATGTCCGCATCCGTATCCATATCTCTGACTTTCATCAGTCGAATTTTGACGGAGCAAAGTGACGCCCTTTTCAATTTAATGTTTAAACAGTAACCGAAGTCCTCGTTTTGATTTCTTGTACTGCTCTTTGTTTTTCTGCTTTTTCGTCTCTGCTGCGACCCAGAAAAAACCCAACCCTGACTGCCCAGCCATAGACAATGAAGGGGAACGGGACAGAGAAGCTGCTTTGGGATCATATGAGGAGCCCCTCCGGTAATCCCGTTTCCGTCTCCGCAGTTCCATCTCGAGTTCTCACAAAGCTCTTGGTCTTTCTCATTCTTGTGATCTCTGTGACCTACATTATTTACACTTTGAAGCTCGTTTCCACTTCTAGCCCCTGTCATCAACAAGGCTCCTTTAACTCCTACCATCTCTCGCCCTCATCTTCTTCTCGAACCTCCAACATTACAGTCGCCGCCGTGCAGGCGAGGCGCAATCGGACGGCTCAAGTTGTCCGACTAGAAGAGAATCGGAAAAGCCCCCAAGCAACAGGGCTCCATCACATTGTGTTCGGCATTGCAGCTTCTGCAAGGTTATGGGAGCAGAGAAAGCATTACATCAGGGTATGGTGGAGACCCGATAAGATGCGGGGGATCGTATGGTTGGACAAGCCCGTAAAGACCCACAAGGATGAAGGGCTGCCTCCCTTGAAGATCTCAGACGAAACGTCCCAATTTCCTTACACGAACCGACAGGGTCACCGTTCAGCGATTCGGATCTCAAGGATCGTGTCCGAGACACTGAGATTGGGAATGAAGAACGTGAGGTGGTTCGTGATGGGAGATGATGATACGGTGTTCATCCCAGAGAATCTGGTTAGGGTTTTGTCGAAATACGACCACAATCAGTTCTACTACATCGGGAGCTTGTCGGAGAGCCATTTACAGAATATATACTTCTCTTACGGCATGGCCTACGGCGGGGGAGGATTCGCCATCAGCTACCCATTGGCCAAGGCGCTTGATAAAATGCAAGACAGGTGCATTCAGAGGTATCCAGGCTTGTACGGCTCCGATGATCGGATGCAAGCTTGCATGGCTGAGCTCGGTGTACCTCTCACGAAGGAGCTTGGCTTTCACCAGGTTTGTCCTCTTTTCTTTCTTTCCTTTGACGGTGGTCGGTGGATGAAAGAGCCACGTCGTGCATACGAAGAGAATCTTAAACTTTAGGTGATAACATGGATGACGTGGCTTTGTCATCCGTCGTTGGAAGGAGCATTCGCTACTTTCCATGCTGGTATGTGGGTTCTTCATTTGTTTTGAGGTTTTACTTCTGTTCAATATCGATCATTTCTGCCCTTTGTCTTCCGTCCCCTCCGGCACTCAGTCGGGCATCACTTTTGTGGGTTTATTCGCTCAATCGCTCGTAACAATGTTAATGTTGTATTACTATTATTTTCGGGCGATATGAACGAGTTGTTTGGTGGATTTATGTTTGACACTTGGTGTGCGATGCCAGTTGTACGCATTTAAAGGACGTTGTTCCTTAGCTGGAACCACAGCAGGGCCATCGCCATTCACGGTCTTATTTGTTTTGGTCCTCGGTCTGGGGTGGCCGGATCTAGTAGGTCTGGTCTGGTCATTTTGACTTGTGATGCATCGGAATATGAGATAGATAGATACTAATAACGGCCATTTGTGTGTGTTTGTATTCACTATTCATCAGTATGATGTGTATGGCAACTTATTTGGGCTCCTCGCGGCCCACCCCGTGACGCCTCTAGTATCGTTGCACCACATCGATGTAGTGGAGCCCATCTTCCCCAATGTAACCCGCGTCGAGGCCCTGCAACGGCTCATGGTGCCAAAGAAGCTCGACTCGGCGGGCCTCATGCAGCAATCCATCTGCTACGACAAGCCAAAGAGTTGGACCGTCTCTGTTTCTTGGGGCTTCGCCGTTCAGATAATCCGGGGAGTGTTGTCGCCCCGGGAGATGGAGATGCCTTCAAGAACTTTCCTCAATTGGTACAGAAGGGCTGATTACACTGCCTACGCCTTCAACACCCGCCCCGTGACCCGGAATCCTTGCCAAAAGCCTTTCGTCTTTTACCTCTCCACCGCAAGATACGATCCCGCCACAAAGCAGACCGTGAGCGAGTACCTTCGGCATCAAGTTCCACATCCAGCTTGCAGGTGGAAGATGCCTGATCCTGCAGGTGTTAAGAGCGTGGTGGTTTATAAGAGACCCGACCCCCATCTATGGGACAAGGTAAGCGGTTTCATTTAATTTTGCTGTCTACTTGTCTTCTTTCATCCACCATTCCTGCAGACATATGCATGGAATTTGGGATTTGGAAACTGGAAACCAATTTTTTGTTTACAGTGGACCGTAATTAACTAATTAAACAGTACTGGTACTGGTCAGCTCTGTTCATCATATTAATTTCATGTAAATGCTGTTATGTGGTCTTTAATTTATATATTTCTGTTGAATGTGCAGTCTCCGAGGAGAAACTGTTGCAGGATCTTGCCTTCAGTGAAGAGTGAGAGCATGGTTATTGATGTGGGTGTATGCAGGGAAGGTGAGATAAGTGAAATATAGAAAGAAAAAAAAAGGATAAAGAGCATAAAATAACCCTTCCTCTTCTTCCTCTTTCTCAAATTCTCAATGTTATTTGTTTATTTTTTTTTATTAGAAAAAAAATGAAATTATACGGGAATTACATGTTGTTGATAGATATATCAATCAATGAGCATAAAATAAATGTCAAATTTCCTTCTTGGTGGATAATGTATTCTGAAGGCCTCGTTTGTTTGTTTACAGTGTATTTTCATTTATACTGATGCAAGAGCATAGGAGTGCAAATGATATTAGTTCAGATTCCGATTCATTTTTGTTTCACATTTTGCATTGTGCATTTTTCTCATACAAGCCTTTTTCATGCATTTGTACTCGTATAAATGAAATTGCATTGCAAACAAATGGAACGAAGTATCAAGACTAAAGTGGCCCAACAAGTAGGCAGTACGCACTAGGCCAGTAGCTACCGTCCACAGTCTACACTCTACAGTCAGTACTCACAGCATTAATATGCCCCAATGAACGTATATGCAGAAATGCCAGAAATCATAAAATAAGTACTTATTGTAATAAGTATTTATTTTAAGTGTTGGGACCATGTGGATAATAAGTGCTTATTCTTGTTTGACAATTGACAAAAAAGTCTAACATAAGTGCTCATTTTGAAAACAAACACTTGAAAAAAAAGCAAGAAATGGATGGTTTTTATTAAATGCTTATTTAATAAGCATATATTTCTTTTTGTCCACAAAACTATCCTCAAATATTTCTGTAATTTTCAAGGATTGCCCCTTCTTCAAAGGATGATAAAACTCTATTGCCTTTTCAATTCGATCATCCAGGAGCTTTGGCGACAATTATCTTAGTACTCTCACAGCTCTCACAGATGTAGGTGCATGAAACCCCATCATTTAACCCCATTTTCTTCGTATTATTTGCTTCAATTTCTTCATTTCTCTAAACCCTTTCCTTCTCCCATGCTATTTTTTGGATCATAGTGCCCTAATTTGCAATGGATTTTCAAATCTAGCACCTAATTGACAATAGCTAGTTAGTGGTGCCCTCTTCTTTTTGTATTGTTTTTCATCAAAACGTGTCAATATAATATTCAAAAAATGTCAAATATATGTTTTAATTAGTTAGGGTTATAATTGTCATTTTTACAAATATAAGTACTTTTTGGAATAAACAGCTCACCAAATGCTACAAGTCTATAACAAAAAATAAGTATAAATGGTTTGCAAAAAACCTCCCAAACACTAAGTACTTAAAAATTAGTACTTAATTCATAAGTACTTATTCACCAAACATACCCTAAATTCTCCCAATGGTGCTTAGTCCAACCAAGTCTGGTCTGGCTTTATATAATTGGGTTCAGGTTCTAGGACACGATCCATATCATCCGGTTTGATTTGGGTGTATTAGAGTCTACCATTTGTCTAAATTTGAATATTTTCCTACTAATATCTATTTTACTTGGAATGAAATGCTTGATTTTAATTTACCTAGCAAAAATATCCAATTTTATTGTATTGATTTTTTTTTTTTTTGAGTTCTAAAGTATTAGAGTGCCTAACTTTACTCGGATTCTGATCAATAAGGTAGTGATCAAGAGCTTTGCATCAAGATACATGATCAGATGGATGATGTCAATTAGCTTAGTTGGTATTTATATATATATAAACTTCTTGTAATGGATATTTGGGGTCAAATCCTGCTGTGGTCAGGGTTGGAGTATAGGTACGGTTATAGGAAACAAGCTATCCCCGTTGTACAGTTTCAACAAATGTCGATTTGGAGATGTGCTTATATTCTTTTACAGTCATGCATTGAAAAAATTTCTGTACTTACATGTTTTATTTAATGGGAAGATATTTCGTCTATTCAATGTTTCCCCTAACCCCAACAATGACTAGTGCAATTTACCAAGTGTGGGGTTGTGCACTTTTACGAGTGTTTACCTGCATTTTACCCTAATCAAACATTATGATTGACATGTCTATATAGTGTTTATGTGGTGGGTGTATGACACAACACTACCAAACAGTCCCCGACATTCGACAAATTAATGGCATCCCTCCTTTTGAGAAAAGCTCCTTGCTTTGTGAATGTTAATGGCCGCCTTGCATAATCACACACACATAATCGTATTATGCGCTCCCTTTTCTGTGCTGCCTCCGACCAAATGTCCTTGGGAGTCATTCTGCGGTCTTTCAAGTAAAGACCCCGCTGAGTACCGATCACCACCAATATATAAACTAAATGAAAATTCATCAATATTCACAAGGGAGGTGTTCTGGTATTATACTCATCCATCATAGCCCTTAAGATTTGACCAATTACAACCCTGTGAGTTTTAATTGGCTAGTATAAGAAGGTCTTGCCATATGAGAAAGAAGTAACATCTATCAAAATAATCCACTATTAATTACATTTTTTTAAAACTTTACTCTATCTCCATTCTTCTAAGTAATATGGATCTCTCTCCCATAAAGACACTACAGTCCCACATCAGGAACATCTATCATACTTTTATGTTGTTATTCATGGGAGTGCGACTATAGTGTCCTGTTATTAAAAGAACCGGACTCCTTCAGAGTTCTATACAACACCAAGGCACCAAGATATTAATTGAGTGATACGTGCATTTGTCATTTGGATTGTGGAAGCATCAACATTACAAATTCAACAAATCCAACAATGTAGTATTAAGACCTCGTTTATTTTTCGGCAAGTTACTTATCCAGCAGGTAAATGTAGTTATTTGGGTAAATTTTTCATGGGAAACACTTACCCGGATAAGTGCATTTACTCATGTTTTTTTATTTTTCATGTAAATAAGGCAATGGCCATTTTAGCCATAAAAAACCATTATTAAAAGGGTATTTTTGTCTCATTCAAGTGTTTGGTAATTTTCACTTAAATGGATAAGTGATATCCAAAAAAATAAACTTTCCCTAATCTCTACATAAATCTAAAAAAAAAAAGATTCTTAGTGAATGATTACACGAGAACACCCCCTCTCACTGGTCAGAAATCATTGGTCATTGCTGCAGTGACCCATTATCTCTACTTAGGCAAATGACTTGGGCTTGGGCGAGGGAATCCCCACTGAACGACCCCATCTTTGTTTCCTAGTTTGTATCCCTTCCCTTCTCTAATAGCAGCATTGCATTTAAAGTTCGATTGCCTTTGGGATCACACCTTGGTTGCCTATCAGTTTCAGTGACAACAAAAACCACGTGATGAACATATTGCAAGGTGTTTCAATGACTATGGGCCCCTTACCTGACAATAATGTTCTCGAAGATGACCATATCGGTGTTTTCCACGGGTGGTCATCCTAACCCCGTAGGGAAGACAGACATGCAATACCAAGAACAAGAAAAACAAGGTTAGCTTTTGATTTCTATTAGAAAAGGGCTAATGCTTCTCTGAGGTTAAAATTGGTTTCTACTTGCAAAAATAAACACTTAGGTCTTAAACTATCAATTGTAACCCTAGAGTATTTTGAACTCTCAAAAAATACATACTTGAGTCCCTCCGTTAGTATTCCGTCAGTTAAATATTATATAATATCAAAAATACCCTTTTCATGTGTTTGTAAGATCATTCTCATTTAACCGAACCTCTTTTCATGATGACGTTCTCACAGACAACAAATAATGTATTCAAATTTTCTGATGAATTAACATTCTCTGGTAATGATTTTATTCCATAGAATGATCTCAAAAATACTTAAGAAATGTGTTTTTGATATTATATAATGTTTAACTGACGGACCCAATTATCTATTTTTGAAAATTCATACTAAGTGTTATATCACTACCCCCAAAGTATAAAATATCTATCTGTAATTTACACTAACAAAATAATATATTATAAATTTGTGATATTAATGAAATGACCCAATAATTCACTTTTTTTATTAATCAAGAAAAAGGGACTACACAAAGCGGGGATAATGCGTCCCTACATGGCACCAAATTAAAACTTTATATTGTTTGAGTGACCATGGTTAGTCAGTCAGTTCGCAGTAATGCTACCTTCTGGATATGTGTGACAATATACCTTACCTTCCATCCTCTTAATTAAAGACATGCAACTTCAATGATCTTGTCATAGTTCACTTCAGTTGGTTACCCAGCATCCTTCCTTTTTAGGAGGTGCAGGTTGAAGCCCACAACAGTGCAACCTCTCCGTGAATAAAATTGGGGCCCAACTCCCAAGTATAAGCTTACCACTACTAACCCGGTAAGTGGGTCCGGTCTAACATGTGATGCCCTTCCCTACGGGGCCTGAATTAGTTTGAAAACAAATTATTATTTATTTACAATGTGAACTGTTTTGATTATTGCTGGATTCAAGTATAAATCAAAACAGTAAAGTATATTGTTGAATTTTTTATTACAAAATATATTTTTATCTAGTTAATTTATATCATGTTTCATAAATTATATAATCTTTACATTACAAATTTCATTTTTGTATTAAAAAGTATTATTTATTGCTTTCTGATGTAGCGTGATTTGATTGTTCCCTCGTGTTTGATGACTCGGATGTTGATTCAAAAGATTCTTTGTTCGGGTTGAGTTGGAAGTGGCTGAGCTGATGTATTTTGCAAGAGAAAATGTTAGAGTGCCTGAATTGTCTTTACTCGGGGTGGACACTCCGATGCTTAAGTTAGAGAGTGTTTTGTGGGTTTTTTGAGAGAATGAAAGAGCTTGAGAGTATGTAATCATGCGTACATTCACAGGTAGAAATGAACGTCTTATATAGGCATTAGTGGTCAGAGCCCTCTTACAACAGGTTTCCTCTTCTCGTGGAACCATTTCTACTTAGTTGGGCGTATTAATATGTTGGTTACGAGATCTACGCGAAGGTTGCAGTTAGCCCGGACAACTCTAAGGTGTGTGGTGCGGTAGGCTGGTCTAACGGTTGAGACATTAATGTCCCGGAGACCTCGGGTTGGTAACGCATTGTCGGGAGAAGTCAAGGGGCTCTCCTCACAAGTCACCGTTGATCTCTATAGCTCGACCAGCCTCTGAGATAGGTCGTCGCTAGTTAGGGGACCTATCAGTTTGGCCCGACCGAGGTGGAGGTCGGTTTGGGTGAGGTGCCTCAGGCTAACTTTCCGAGCTTGTTCGCTTATCTTGGGTCGATGTGTTACTTGAAGGCCACGTGTCACGAGGCTATTTGGATGACCAAATTACCCCTCATCACTTTCAAAAACATGTATTTTTTTGAAACAAAATGAACCTCTTTTTTCTTTGAAAAAAAAAAACAGTTTAAGAACATGTTTTTTTGCTGATGTGGCAATTTACAAAGCACCCCTTAATGTTTGAAAGAAGGGTTCTACCATGATATGAAAAAGATATGATATCCCAAAAACAATTGACCAATAAACTAGAATCATAAATGTGGTAGCAAATAAGGTATTATTTATCAAAATTCATTGGTGAGTTTTGATTAGTCAAACTCTTTCCATACCATATCTTTCCCACATCATAGATTTTCCCTTGAGAAAAAGGTTATGGACAAATACTCAAATCTAATACATAATAATTAATATTTTATAAAACCTATATATCGTTTGCATATTTTTGAAACTTAAATTATATGAAAAAATATTTTATCGGATTTGTTACAAGTTGAAATAGGCTAAAAGTGCTAGAGATGGACAAAAAAAAAAAAAACATGGATAGAATCATAAATTAGTAAGAAATGTTTTAAATCAATGTTTTAAAAATTGACCATCTTTTTTGCTTTTGGGTCATGTGTCACTTCTTGATCATCCGGGTTGAATGGGTCAAACCATGCCACATAAGCAAATTAATATATATATATATATATATATATAATATTATATACATTAATTTATGTTTAAATTATATATTTATTTCACTTTTTATTTATTTTATTTGTAAAAAATGTTAAAAATTGGGACTTGAGGCCAAAAACCTTTTGTTTTTGTAAAATTGCAGGACGAGGCACCTTTGATTGAAAAACTACCCAAAATAAAATAAAAAAACACCACAATTAGACATTCAAGCTTCGAGCACAAAGTTATAGTATTTAAAAATTTGCATATTATTTAATGTCAACCTCACCTTTTAAGATGAATCAATGATTCAACCACCCTAATTGGATGGTTTTTAATCATATAAATGGTTTTTGATCAAATTCCAAATTTTAGAGAAACCAAACCCAGAATGACGACTGAATACACAGTTCAACCATCAAATCAATGACGGGTTAAAAATACTTCTTTAAACATTAATAAATTAATAATAGAACACATGACATTAATATAATTCTTATTTGTATTTTTCACGGAGGTCATATCGTCTTAATATGAAAACTTATTTCTGAAAGGTCAATAATTTTCAGTCGGTTAAAAAATATAAAGTAAGTTTAAGTAAAATTTCCATTACTTACCTTATGAAAGCTAAAATTTGCAACAGCTGCCTTCAAAACACAGTGCGACTGCTTGTGTCACGATAATCGGCTCGGATGATCCACTTAAAACAGGTTCAGGAGTGAGGATGAACCAACCAATTTCCGAGTTCCGTCCTTTGGACCACAGTGTAGATACTGGATTTCCCCACAGTACATCGCAACCGTGTATTAGGGACATCTCCCAGAAACAAATACGAGAGATGTTACCAATGCACGCTGAGATGTGCATGTCAGGCGTGAGTGTAGGGTGCTGATGTGATCTCATAGACACCGACGCGTTGAGCAACTTACGCGTAAAGGCCACCAAGGACGAATGACCCTACAGCTATTCTGCGTTTTACAGGTGAAACGCGGAGAGAAACCCCCTATTACTCAAATCTCATCAATTTCACAAGAACATGCGAGGCTAGAGAAACCCCAATTACTCTATTCTCTGATTGATCGCCCATCCAAACGCCGAATTCCTCCTCCGTTTCAAATGGCTGATCCTCCAAGCTTTTTTCTTTCCCGCCTTCTCTTCTTCTCCTTTCTGCAGCTTTCCATCTTCTTGAATTTCTCCTCCGCTTTCTCTCCCGTGGATCATTATCTCGTCGATTGTGGATCCACTGCCCAGGCCACCATCGACAATAGGCACTTCATCGGCGATTCGTCCAAGTCTGGAGAGGTATACCTGTCTGCAGGTCGAACGATCTCGCTCACAGATCAAAACCCATCTGTCGGTTCTTCGCCTCTTTACCACACGGCTAGGGTTTTCAGGGAACCCTCCAGATACGAGTTCGAGATCAAGCAAAGGGGAACTCATTTGGTACGTCTCCATTTCCTTCCTTTCTCCTCGTCAAACTACAATCTCTCCGATGCTCGATTCCATGTTTCGGTTCACGAATTCTTGCTATTGAGAGATTTTGGCTGTCACGACAATAGCCCTGTTTTAAAAGAGTATTTCATCTGGGTTGATAGTAGCCAACTTGTCATCTCGTTTATACCTTCAAAAGAAGCTCCGCTTGCCTTTGTTAATGCAATCGAAGTCATTTCTGCGCCTGGGGATCTTATAGCAGACACCGCTCGACTCGTAAATTGTGAGGGAGTTGACAATTTTGACGGCCTGACAAAACAGGCAATGGAAACTGTTTACAGAGTCAACGTAGGAGGTCCCAAGGTTACGCCTTTTAACGATTCCTTCTGGAGAACTTGGATTCCTGATGATAGCTTCTTGAGATTGAGCGCCGCTTCCAAATCGATTTATTCCAGTGGCAGGATTAAGTACCAGCCGGGAGGGGCAAGTCGTGAAGTTGCACCAGACAGCGTTTACAATACTGCCCGTGTGATGGGTGATGCCAATGTCTCCAGTCCCAATTTTAACATTACATGGGATTTCCCTGTGTCTGTTGGTTATAAGTATCTCGTTCGGATGCATTTCTGTGATATCTACAGTATTTCTCTTTATCTGCTCTATTTCGATGTTTACGTCAATGGGCATTTAGCTTATAAAGATTTGGATCTCTCGTCCCTTACTGGAATGCTGTCTTCTCCTTACTATGCTGATTTTGTTGTTGATGCTGATGCCTCGGGAGTTGTGACCATAAGCATAGGCCCATCCAGCCTAAGTAGTCGATCAACAACTAATGCCATCCTGAATGGGGTGGAGATCATGAAGATGAACAACTCAGCCGGTAGTCTTGATGGAGATTTCTCAGTGGAGTCTGTTTTGCAGAGTTGGCCACGAAGAAAAGTCGGTGTTCTGGTACCTTGTGTGGCTGCTATGAGCTTGTTGATAACTGCATTTCTGGTTATGTATAGGAGGATGACTGAACTCCGGGACTCTGTTGCATGGTCACCTTTGCCAGTTGATGTTCAGGAGGGCAAGCTGAACGGCAAGCGCTAGCCGTGATAAGGTAAAATGTAGAAATTCCGATGATACGTGAAACGTCTGGGATGTAGGAATGACTTTGTCTTTAAAGCTGAAAGAGTTGTATGTGAATGTAGACTATCTCCTCTTCGTGTAACTTGTATCAATAGAATTTACACTTTCTATCTTTTATTTGGTATTTTAATCATTGAGCTTTCCTGTTTAACGTTGAGTATTTATCACAGGAGCTCCTATATTGTAATGTATAGCAACTCATGAACTTGGAGTATGAATTGCCAATATTTCTTCAGTCATTTATTGTAATTCTATTTAAAATTTCATATGGTTTTTTGCTTCCTTAATTTTGAAGCTGCTGATTTGAGTCGGGGTGGGGTCGGAGGAACTAAGTTTTCCTGTTAGCAGTAATTTGTTCCTTTTAAGAGTCAAAATTTCATTACCCGAATGTGTTTTTTCTTTCAAAGCTAACCTTTGTAACTTGACAACTCACTTGAAATCCACATAAATGAAATTAATACTGACTTTATTTATTGAAATATGCTAAGTAAATATCTTTAAAAGAGAACTGAAATGATGGTATGCTCATGCAGTGGGCGAGCTTAATGACAATTCTTCCTCATGAGTTGTCTCTACCGTTGTGAGAATGTTCATTTGTGGTTAATCATGGGAACATGAGATCATGGTTCTCTAGTTTATCCATTGTTGGTTTTACTTCTGGACCTTGTGGCTGGAAGATCAAGTATACATGACAGGCAATGATGGAAAATCAAACTTAGACAATCCTTAACCCTTTTATGTCCAACAACATTTTTATCCCATAACTTGTATTGTACAATTTGAGAAACAATGCATTGGTTTCTAGTCTACATTTTCTACCAACATGATACCATAACCAGTATGGTTTATTGGTTTGCATAAGCTACTTTTGTTTTCAAAGTGCTATGTAGCATAGCTGTTAAAAAGTATAGAAATGTGAAAGAAACACTACGTGCAAATGAAAAAGCTTCTAATATATATGAGATAAAAAAAAAAGGCAATGTAATGAATTGCCTCATATGTTAGCTTATAAAGCATGTAAAGGGGGGGGGGGGGGTTACATATATTATATATATTGACACCACTCAGGGGGATATGTATTCAGAACTTATATGCCTTGTTAGTGAAGTAGCTTTTGTTTTGTCTTAAAAAAACATATGAGGTAAAAGATAGAGATTTCTTTGTGTTTAAATGCATCTTTTGAATATACAGAATATGTACTCTTATTTAAATGCTTAACGCTTGTATCTATTTTAATATAGTTTAAGTATTTTCTTTTTTAATGAAGATATTATAAATATTTGAGTTTTCCATTGCATAATAATTTTAGAGGAAAATCTATAAAATGGTAATACATCTTTAGCTACCAAACTTGACTGTATCTTTTATATTTTTGGAAATGGTTTTAGTCAATTGAAGTTCTTTTTAACTTGATTGAGCGATAGCCTTCTCATTGACTTCAATTCCTTTAGTCCCGCTATGTGGACGCTGTTAGCATTCAATTCCTTTGCGGCGAGGATGGCCCAAGCTGAGTTGTGGCCTCCTCGGAGTCAACCACCATGACCTCCTCCATCGACCTCAGCCTCTTCCCATGTCGAGGTGTGCACTCCGCTAAGCGTCGTTGAATCTTCACTACCCTGGGTTGTGCACCCGCCGCTTGTGCTTTCCTCGCAGCCATGACCTTCATATGATGAGTTTTCTCCTTAGCACCAACCATTTTTGAGTATGCACAATTCAACATGGTTAGACAAGTTGTATACAACAAACAAAATGAAACAAAAAGGGGGACCGCACAACCCACGAACTGGACTGGGATTGATCGACCGGAGTGCACATCAGCCCAACCATGGTCAGTAATCGAGATTATGTGTAATCCCCGATGTGTACCTGCACTATCCTCCTCACAACAACTATCTCCTCCTCCGACAGCTCGGCCTGGGAAGGGCCTTTATCTTAGTCCTCAAGATGGATAGGGCAAGGGAGAATGACCAACCTCCTCGGCGCTTTACAAAGAAAAAACCCTCTTTTCGATGCTTAATGGAAGAGGGATCCCTGATGAGCACCTTGGTGTTTGGCCTGGCCGAAAAGTAGAAGTACCCTTGCTTGTGCTTCTTCAAGTGGAAAAAAATACCTAAACATTGGTAGGGTGATCTCGATGTCCTTGAGAGTGCAGTAGCAAAGCAATTTGACCAAGTATTGAAATGGGTTCAGTATCAACTGGATGGATAGGACCCAGTACCACCTCAGGACGACCATTACCCCGAGATCTAAAGGGAACCTAAGACCGGCTATCATACTATGGACGTGCACACAAATCTCCCCCGACGGGCCAAAGTGGCCCTCTACCTGACCTCAGGACACCTCATTTTGTAGTCTTGGGAATGTGATACACTTCCCTGATTCGAGCTAGGTTGGCCGGAGAAAGGCTACACGAAGCCGAGGCAAACTGCTCTTTAGGCTCCATATCGACCTCAACACCAACCCCTCTGACCTCGGCCTTACTTTCATCACCAACCTCGGCCACATTGGCATCGGTCTCCAGCAGCCTAACCTTGATGGCCTCACATTGAGGACTACCCTCACCCTCATCCTTCGAAGTATACCCAGTGAAAAGGGAAGGCAAGGAAGACGAAGTGGTAGACATCATACCAAAAAAGATAAAGAGTTTGAGACACCCGAGTTATCGAGCAAGGGACGCCAACCGAACTCCAAGGCACAAACTCCTATAAATGACAAAGTGAAATGGCTCTCGCCTCCCTCCTTTTATAAAGGCAGCTAAAGGTTCAGATCAAACCAGATTAATGATCCTTATTCGATGCTGCACTTCGCACACGCATAACCTCGGAAAGATGAAGCAACGTGTTTGCTGACCTGTCACGGAAACGACATGAGAGTTGAACCCGCCAGCCCACCTCGCAAACCGGCCTTACCCTAGGCAACCAACTCGAAGAAATTAGAGTTCCTCAGTCAAGGACCATAGAAGTATTCCATACCTAACCATGGCCGAGCACTACACTCCTCAACTTCGGAATTGGGGGAGTGGTGTTCGGGTTATGGTTGAGCTAGCCGAGGATGCCATGTGACATCCTCCATGGCTATCCTCTCTCTCAAGCCACATCAACGTCATGCATGGTGGAAGAGCACAACTAAGGATTGTCCTGCACGGACAAGGAAGCAGACTCCGTTGGAGAAGAGAAAACCTCCTAAAGACCTCGATGGACGACCTCATCCCAACAACCCCAAAAGCCTTATCCATTTGGAATACGGACGCCCAACTATAAATAGTTATTCCCTGCTCGAGGTAAGAGACTTTTTGAGCAATACTCTTTGAATACCTCTCTGCCTAGTCTCTTCGGCCCGAACCAGCACTGTTATAACCTTTTCGGTTTGGCCACCTCTTCTTCTGCCCAATTGACTTGAGCGTTAGAATACCTACCTGGGGATTAACTTCTCGGTCCTTTGACCTTTCTCTTGCTTGTAGATCTTAGTGTGCAGTTTCATCCTTCCACCTTGGCTTTGTCCAATTAATAGGGTTATCTGATTCTGTCCGGTTCGAAACACCTCAGAACGGACAAATATCAAGTTGTTTGTCTTTTCTTTGTCATATAGGTTCTGTTGATCGGTCTTAGTTGGTCTCTATTATTCTTCTTAGGAAAGAAAGTTTTTCGGAATAGGTTGGCACAACGTTATAAGCACGTTAAATTAGGCTTACCTGTATAATATATAAATACATTCTGTAACTGAGGTTGAGTACGATAGCAATCTCATTTCCACAAGTCTTTCATTCCTCTTTTATACAGCCAAACGAGTATACACAGTTATACATTCAATTGGGGCCCAGTTTGTTTCTTGGATACATGAAGTCAGAAAGAAAAAAAACTACTTAATTCTAAGAACTGGAATGACAACATGTAAATTGAAAGTGTCAATAAATCAATAACCATGGACTGTCGTCTTCAGCACCAATGCAGGAAAGGAAGATGAAACAACTAACTGGAACTCCAAAATGATGCATGGGCATGTCTGCTCCTGAAACATCACATTCGAATGGGTAACTGTGTTTCTTAATATGATTTTCAAGACTTGATCATCTGTTCACTGTCATTCTTGATGATTGTCTAGTGACTATGCTTCATAACTATCTGCCATCATTAGTTATCAACTGTGAAAAAACTTGGCTCGTAATTACCTCCGAATTCCCATAACTGTCTTCCTCAATTCTTACATTACTAGAAGGAATACGTGGAACAATTCTAGGTAATGGGAGATCAGATGCATGGGTGATGCTGTCCTCGTGTGGTTCTCTGTTTACAGCAGTCTGCTGAAGCTGTAGTGCATATTCCAAGTTCCACAGCACATCACCCATTGTCGGCCTTTCAACACCATACTCAGCCAAACATTTCTCTGCCGTCTCTGCGAATTTCCTAAGAGAGTTAGGGTTTATATCACCCACCAGATGGGGATCGATGATCTGCTCAATCAACCCTTTCTTTTGCCATTTCATTGCCCATTCAGCTAAGTTAACCTGCTCCCTTGATAGCAGGGGATCAATGGCCGGTCTCGCACAGAGTACTTCAAGAAGTACCACTCCAAATGAATAGACATCTGATTTATCAGTCAGCTGCTGCCGTTTAAAATACTCTGGGTCCAGATACCCAAAGCTACCTTTTACAGCAGTGCTAACATGGGTCTCATCCAGACAGGGGCCAGACCTTGAAAGGCCGAAGTCAGCGACCTTGGCGACATAGTTTTCATCAAGCAAAATGTTGGTTGATTTAACATCGCGATGGATGATTCCCTGAGTTGAACCTGTGTGGAGGTAATGGAGGCCTCTGGCTGAACCAATGCATATTTCAAGCCTCTGCTTCCAAGACAAAGGTTGATACTCTGAACCATATAAATGGTTCCTCAATGGCCCCTTCTCCATATACTCGTATACCAGTATCATTTCCGACTGCTCTTCGCAATACCCAATCAGGGAAACGAGATGCCGGTGGCGAATCTTCGACAGAACTGTTATCTCTGTTTGGAATTCTGGAAGGCCCTGCCTCCCCGGTACACCTCGCTTCACAGCAACTCTTGTGTTGTCTCTGAGCACTCCCCTGTACACCATGCCAAATCCACCCGTACCGACAACCAATTTCTTGTCGAAGCTCTTCGTTGCATACTTTACTTCAGCGAAAGGAATCTTCAAACCAAGATTTAAGTTCCGAGCAGGGGATCCACTGAGAGTCCCTTCAGATATCTTGTCGTAGGAACTCCCTCCGTATAAATCTAAGGGTGACCATACCCCAGTTTCATCCGGTTTTAGTTGTGCTTTCTTCTTCTCCCTGCATTTCATTCTGAGCAAAGTTGCAGTTATCAGAAGACATATAAGAGCAAATCCTCCGACTACCGCTCCCACCACAACCGCAACATTCGACTTCTTTGACTCAGTCGGCGGAATCGAACCCTCAACATTCACAAACTTCATGATCTCTACTCCGTTCAGTAAAGCATTGACGTTTGGGTCGGCGCTCAAATTAGAAGGGCCAACTCTTATGAGCAGGGATCCTGAACTATCCGAATCGACGACACGGTCAATGTAATATGGAGATGCCAGAACATGGGCCATAAGGGAAGATAGGTCAAGATCTTGCTGCGCATAGTAGCCATAGATATATACGTTGAAATACAGCAAGTAAAGCGAGGTGCTAACAATATCGCAGAAGTGGAACCGGATCAGGTACCTAACACCACCTGGACTCACCGGAAAAGACCATGTTATATTGAATTTCATAGATGTACTCGAATTAGGTATATTCATCTCTTGGGCAGTCATGTAGACACTATCCGGAGCAATCTCTTGACTGGCTCCGTCGCTCTGGTAATTAGGCGGTTGAGTTCGAGAAACGGATTTGGCCGCAAACTTCGAAAACAGATAATCGTCGTCAGGAATCCAAGTTCTCCACAGAGTGTCGTTAAAAGGTGTAACTTTTTCACCTCCAACGTTGATCCTGTGAACAGTCTCTAAAATCTGAGACGTTAAATTTATCCTTCGCGCCGAACCAACCAATTCGACTTGCGCGTCAGTAATGAGATCGGGGGGAGCAGAGAAGACTTCTATGGCGTTTACAAATCCGAAACTTGATGTGTTCGCAGGGAGGAACGCAATTTCGAACTTCCCACTATCTACCATCAATATGTACTCCTTTAACACGGCAGTTTTGTTGTTACTGCTGTTATTAAGGACGCTAAAATTGCTCAGGAGCTGAGACCCATTCACATAAACGTTGAACAGAGCAGCACTGAGGTCGTATTTCTGAGAGGAGAAAGGAAAGAAATGGAGACGTACCAAGTGAGTGGTGCTGTTCTGGATTTGTAATTGGTAGCTGGACAACCCAGTAAAAACTCTTGCCGTTTGGTACAGAGGTGATGAACCCTGAGATGGGCTTGGGTCTGAGACGGAAACCGAGCGAGCTGCAGAGAGAAAGGCTGACCCAGTGCTCGTTGAATCTCCGACGAATTGTCGGGTATCGACTGCAGTGTTTGTGTTCGATCCGCAGTCGAGTAGATAATTATCCAAAGGAGTAAAGTCCGGTGAGACAAGAGGAAAAGATGAAAATTGGAGAAGAGAAAGAACGGCGAAGAAAAGTTGTTTTTTCTTCCCCATCTTGAGAGGAAGGATGTCGATTAATGAAGAAAAGGAGAAAAAAAATTAAGATGCGTATTGCACCAGAAACACAAAATACAGAGAGCAAATGTGGTCATTTAAGTAATCATCACATTTAGATACTGATGATTTGGCTTTTAGACTTCCCCTTGATTAAATGCCACATGTGAAGTAGATATTGACTCGGTCGGTTCGACTCGCTACTCGAATTATGATATTTGTTACGGTTAGCCGGTTGGGAACCAATTCGGGAACCACACCTCACTCATTCACCAGTCAGCAATCAAAAAACATTTATTTATGTACATGAGTCATGAGTCGAGGGAGGGCGTTCGTTACTTACCCTTTGAATTTTGAGATAACACGGCACTTCATCTGGGCTTTGTGGGCCTGGGCCACCGCTGGAGTACCCGTGGGCCGTGGCCGGTGTTTGCAAAGAGAATGATTTAGGGCCCGTTTGGGAGGGCTGTAAAATTGGTTGATTGAGCCGCTTTAGAGAAAAAAATAAAAAAAAAGGTCAATTTCTAACATGGCCTAACGGGCACTTAAGAATTAACGTAGTGGCGCTGGGGGACGGCATAGGATAGGATTAGGACTGATTACCCATCAAGAGTAAATTAATTAATGATTATTTATAAGTGCCGGCCGGATGATGCTGCTGGCCACGAGCACGAGACATCACCGTCATATACTTTGTTTACTTTTTCCTTTGAAAAAAATAATTAGTGTGGTGTATTTGCGTGTTTGTCAACACTTCACTCGCTGGTTTTTTATTTTTCCCTCGCTGGTCTGACAAATTGTGAAAGCTCCACTGGTATGGAATTGGAACCCCATTCACGAAATCTTAGACTGTTGTAAAGAACACTGTAATTCCATTTACCAGGTGGAGTAGTGAGAGACTTTGTTTTGTTTTTGCCGTGAAAGAAATTAAACAAAGATGGAGAAGACAGTGACACTCTCTGTGACTGGAATTTGGCTTTTTTACTTCCTTTTACCTTACATCCTCGGCAAAATCCTTATCATCGTGTGCATTTTCTGATACGCAACAGCAGCTTCATGACTGTTGGATCGTGAATTCGTGCCTAGTCAAACCAGTTATTAACCCATTGAACCATAGGAGTGAAACATTTGGTTGATTCTGTTTGGTCCAAGCTACCGTTTCATGATTTGATTCCATGTCAAATGCTGGGACAACCCAGCTAATACACCAATGAGCCAGCCCTTGATTGGCTATTATTCATGCTATTTTAGTATAGCGTGTGACAAGTGGAGACCTTCGAGGATAGTCTTGTCTTTTTATAACTCTTGGAGGCAATTAGGAGATTTTGCCCTGCGTTCCGTTTACGTTTATCAGATAAACGCTGCCACCTCAGCCCCAGTTCAACTTTTGGGTTATTAAACATTTTTGGATTGGAAAAGGTTGTTTGAGGCAACCGTTTATTGAAAAAACACTAATAAACGTTATTTATTGATTTTCGTGAAAAGAGCTGTTGGGGGAACCAATGGCTTGTTATTTCACGAAACGCATGATGATGTGGAGCTGATGTGTAATCTGACTTGGCACACTCGGTTTTTTGATCCGATAGATCGCGAATCTACCATCCCAGAAGAAAAAATGCAATTGAAGCCCTAACCACGACAGGTTTAGAGCTAGACGACGCAGACGGTCGGTGGAGCAGGGCGAGTTCTTTCTTTTCACACCATTGACGTTAGCCACTGGACGCCGGGTAAGAGTTTGCCGTTGATACCCCCTTATTCCTCTCCCTGCCGGCAAGTGGTTTTTCTCTGACAAATTGGGACATTTTCTTCTTGTTTTTGTAGGCTTATAACCCGTCGGCAAGCTCCTTCATACGCCATTAATCCATTCCCATCGCTGTTTCATTTGCCCATTGATTGGTATGTCCGCCGTTAATCCCTTGCATTTGATAAACTGCCGTTTGTATGCTAACTTCAGATCTGATAACACTTTTCTTTTGCCGTTTGTTGTAGTGTTCAACAAAAATGATCCAGATCATTTGTTTTGATAAGAGATACAACACTTTTCTTTTGCCGTTTGTTCTCTTGTTCATCGCTGCTTCTGTCATTTGTATGCTAGTATTCTATCCATCTGAAACATGGGTTTTCCCTTTGCACCACTAACCTGAAAGATTGAAGGATATTTTTCAATCACAGACATAAAATTCCATTTCTGGACAAATCCAACTTCTTTCTCAAGTTCTCCAACAAGAAGATAGTGAAAGTATCCCAATGAAACATCCATATGGCTGTTTCTTGAAACACGCCACCAAGCAAGAAAAGTGAGAAAACATTTGTTATACTGAATTATAAAGGGGCGTTTCTTGAAATGTTCAAACCAAGAAAAAAGGTTTAAAATAGGCATTTATCAAATAAATTCTAAATTAACATTCGACCACGTGGTCCCTGTTTTAATGAGGCACAGTTAACCGGACCGGAAGACATTACTAAGCCCCCTACCACCACAATTAATGGAGTCTCGTTTATAAATAAGACAGACAGACAACAGGTATGGATTTACACACTTTGATGTCTTTTGTTATTGATCTCACCTCGACAAATCGGCTGAAATCACCATTCTTGAAACCGCATCCTGAGGCGTCTGATGCATTTTGGTGCTCACAGGTGGCGACTTTGGCCAAGTTAATCTCAGAAATTCCCATTGTTAACCTCAGTAACATCAAGAAGTAATTATTAAGCATAGTTAGCATATCTTATTTGAGTACAAAAAATAAAATATGAAATTGTAAATACAAGTACGATCATATATGGCACAACCCACATTTTTTAATTACGGAAAAAACAAGTTCTAAATTTACTATAATAAATCGAGCAAATATTAATTTTATGATATCCCCCTCTCTCAAGCAATTGCAATTCTCATCTTGTCGCTATGGAAGCAAGTGTTCCTCTCGTCTTTCTAAAGACGAGTTTCCTCTTCACATCGTAGTATGCGAGGTTTTTTCTTATTCTTTTGTTTTGGTGTTTAGCATAAACAAGCATGTAAAGGTCTTCTTTGGTGCTTTGGGCAGAGGTATCCTTTCCAGGAATATTTATTAAGGTTGGTGGGGTTGGTGGTGATCTAGATGAATGGGGTAATGAGAATATTTTGGGATATTTGGCTATTGGTATGGAATTCAGTTTTTTTTCTAGTATAGTTCAAGATGTTTTATTTGATAGACCTTGGTCATTGTCTAGATTAACTGTTGATTTTGGATTGCCAATGGTCTTGATGTCACATGATGCCAATAGTTCTAATCATAACACTAGCCCATTTAGTAGAGATAAAAACCAACGTTGTTCGATGTCTCACTTTTATTTCATGTGTTTTCTATCTAAGGGGGTTGTTAACTTTGGAACCATTACTTGTTCTATTTCTTTTTCCGGTAACCATGAGCAATTCGATTGTTTGTCTATTGTGAAGGTTATTGAGATTGGTGCACGAACGGAAGATGGACAGTGGTATTTTAATGGTGTTCGGTGCGGCGATCTGGCATCCGGTGAACATGGTGCAATTTTTTCCGACAATCGTTACTATCATGGTGTTCCGGTTTTGGTAGAGGTGGTAGGGTGATTCGGCCCGACCTCATGATGGGGAGACACGTGGATGTGACTCGGCCTAAGTGACAACTCGACATGACGACTCTACCAAGGTCCGACATGGAAGTCAGCCGTAAGGCACTCCTCCGACTACACTGAACTTTGAGCTCCGAGCTCTGATCCTTCCAAGCAAGCACTCCGAACTAGGATCCTCCTAAGTCGTGAGGCATCCCGGGACAAGCTCGTTCCCAAAGCTAAGGCAAGCTCAAGAGTCCACCTCGGGTAGAAGCACCTCGGTGTAATACCAGTAGCTTGATGAAAGGCAGCTTGGTACAAGGTAGCTCGGTACAAGGCAGCTCGGCACGAGAATAACTTAGCAAATCACGGAAGGATCTCCGACTTGACAACTGTACCTGTCGAATCCACAGACTGCACCCACATCTCTCGTCAGGCGGCGGCGTGCCTGCAAAATTTCTCTTATCTGGCAGAGCCATAAACTGCAACGGTTACCTACGCCCGCCACCTCAGGTCTGGCAAGTAACGGCTGCGACAGAAGGATCAGTGGTGGTTGTACTCGGTTCGTTAGGACACCAGTATATAAGGGCCTTAACCCCCAACGAGGAGGAGGTAATTGCGCATCTACTCTCTTAGCCTTCATTTTGTTATTCTTGTTGTTCTTGCTCCCTCCCAGTTCTAACATAAGCATCCGAGTGCTCCTGCCGGGATAGGCCCCCCAGGACCCCTTCATATTCCTTCTCTCAGGTTTCTTGTCCATCGCCAGCCAGGAGTGTAGTCCCTGCCAGCTAGGAGAGATCAAATCGTGCGACATCATTTGGTGCCGTCTATGGGAAGCGTTTCAAAAAGCCTTCCTCCAACTAGAGCCAGCTCGAACGTGCCGTAGACAGCAGCATCAGTGAATGTCCCTCTTCCTTTCTCAGTTGGGACAACTTTCATTGAACCTTCTATCATTCCAGCAACTCCAGCTCTACCAGCAGCAAGTGCTGCACCAAGTCTCCATTACCACTACCAGCAGCAGTTCCCTCAGCTGCCTCAGGCTCAACAATCTCTTCCTCCTCGGCACCCGACCTCGTAGTAAGCCATGCCTCGCCATCAGAACAAGTGTCCTTCTCGCCGGGGAGAGACTTCTCAGACTCAGAACCCTCTTAAGAGTCAAGTCTCTTCCCACGGCAGGAAGGAGAGACCAGCTACCCCGACCTCGCCGCGAGTAGTCAAATCGGGAGGGTCCCAACCTACCATACCTGCATCACCCATCTTTCAGAGTTCGGATCCCCACTCGTGGAGAACTGGTTCGAGGTCCCAACCGCAGATTCTAGGCAAGACCCCTCCGTTCGTGGCCATCACCAGTAGTTCGAGCCGCTCCCTGCGAAGACTATCCCTAACAATACAGAGGCGAGCTGCACCAATGCGAATCCCGCCAGAAAGCAGAGGAGGCGCTGCCAAGCTCGCCGAACTGCCACTCACAACCTACCCGAGCTCAAGGGCAAAGAAGAGGTAAGCTCGGGCGAAGTAAAAGCCACTCCGCTCCTCTCAGTTCCATCCTCCCTATCTCCCGAACTCCTTGTTGTTCCCATGCCCAAGGACTTCAAGCTACCTCCCCTGGACAAGTATGATGGGTCGTTCAACCCAAATGACCACATTGATACCTTTTAGTCCTAGATGCACTTGGCGAGGGCCAGTGAATCTTGCATGTGTGTGGCTTTCTCCATCACCTTCAAAGGGGTGGTTCGCACATGGTATCAGAATCTTGCACCCGGATCAATAAAAAGTTGGGCGCAGTTCGCGCAAGCCTTTACTTCTCACTTCGTCACCAGCAAGCGGTGCCTGCGAACTGAGGAGAGCCTCCTTGGTATAGTCCAGAGGGAAGGGTAGTCCATCCGGAGTTATTTCAAGTGGTTCAACAACACGTGCCTACAGATACCGCACCTAGACCCCGCAGTGCGACTTGCAGCAGCCAAGAGAGGTGTGACACACAAGGAATTCAAGTGGCACATGGTTGTTAACCAGCCCGAGGCTGTAGTCGAGTTCCTTAAGCTTGCGGACAGGTTCATAGGGACAGAAGGAGGAGATCAACCAGAAAGGTGAAGGTGTGTCCGAGAAGAGAAAGAGGGAAGGTGAGCCCTTAAACCAAGGGGACAACCAGAAGAAGAAAGACTTTGCTCGGGGGGCAAGGCCAGGTCAGCGATTCCAAGCTCCTACAGTAGATTGGACTGACTACACCACCATCTACGCAAAGCGGGCCGAGATCCTGATGGCAATCAAGGACGCCCCATATGTGAAGTGGTCACCCCGTCTAAGAGGAAACCCCAATGAAAGGAATAAAAATTTATATTGTAGCTTTCATAAAGACCACAATCATAGTACCAAAAACTGTAAAAACTTTTGCGACGAGATAGATGAGCTCATCCGTCGCGGATATTTGAGAAATTTTCTACATAATAATAATAATAATAATAATAATAATAATAATAATAATAATAATAATAATAATAATAATAATAATAATAAAGCAGGTTGGCAGGGGGAGCAGAGTAGAGATGCTCCTGAATCCAGCAGTAGGCCAGCAGAGTAGTCACAGAGGTAGCCCCCAGAAGAGAGACCAATCCAGGGGACTATCCATGTAATAGTTGGAGGTTCGATCGTTGCGGGCTGCACCTCGGCTGCAGCTCAGACATCACCTCGTGAGGCCACCAGGGAAGAGCAGAATCCCTTGAAGCGGCCAAGGACAGAAGACCCGATCCTCTTCACAAAGGACGATCGTGCGGGGTCCACTACCCCCACGATGATGCGCTCGTCATAAAGGTGAAGATCAATGACTTCGAAGTTAGGTGCGTCCTCGTCGAATCTGGCAGCTCGGTAGACATCCTCTTCAAGGTCGCGTTCGACAAGCTCCAACTCCAAGAGAAAGACCTGAAGCCCGCAAACACTCCCTTGGTAGGCTTCAGTGGAGAGGAAGTCAGGCCCTTGGGAAAAATTACAGTACTTGTGGAGGTCGGCACCTGGCCGAGCATAGTAAGGCTCAACCACGATTTCTTAGTGGTCGCAACTCGCTCCCCATATAATGCCATAGTAGGTCGGCCGATCACTCATGCCTTACGAGCAGTGGTCTCCACTTATTATTTGGTAATGAAGTTCCCCACGAACTTCGGGGTCAAGGTAGCGCGAGGTGATCAGCTTGAGTCCCGCAAGTGTTATGTCGCCACCCTCAAAGGAAAAACCAAGATGGCTGATGACCTCGAGTTGGAGCGGCCTACGGAGCAAGGCGAGGAGCGAGTTGCGCCCACGGAGGAGACAGTCCCCGTCCCAACTTCGGCAAAGGACCCAGCCCGGATGTTCCAAATCGGTGCCTCAATCCAGGAGCCCCTGCAAACCCAACTAGTAAGTTTCATACTCCAAAATTTAGATGTTTTTGCATGGTTTGCGGCACAAATGCCCAGCATTGTAGTCAGGCCCGTTAGACAGAAGAAATGCAACTTAGCCCCATAACGCTGGAGAGTAGTTGATGAAGAGGTCGGGAAGCTCCTCGCAGCCAACATTATAAGAGAAGTCCATTACCCGAGCTGGGTGGCCAACCCTGTTTTGGTAAAAAAGGCTAACGGTAAATGGCACATGTGCGTTGATTATACTGACCTGAACCGAGCTTGCCCAAAGGACTGCTTCCCACTCCCCAGGATCGACCGTTTGGTGGATGCGACCTCAGGGCATGAGTTTCTAAGCTTCTTGGACGCCTACTCGGGCTACAAGCAGATTAAAATGGACCTAGTTGATGAAGAAAAAACAACTTTTGTAACTGAGTTAGGTCTGTACTATTACAAGGTCATGCCCTTTGGACTGAAGAATGTCGGGGCTACCTTTCAAAGACTTGTAAATAAATTATTTGAGCCATTAATTTGTAGAAAATTGGAATGTTATGTAGACGACATAGTCGTCAAAACCCAGTTTTTGCATGATTTAATACAAGACTTGCATTCTGTTTTTAAAATTTTGCGTAAGTTTAACAAGAAGTTGAATCCGAACAAATGTGTCTTCAGTGTCACCTCAGGCAAATTCCTAGGGTATATCATTAACCGGCGTGGCATTGAGGCCAACCCGGATAAAATTAAGGCCATCCTAGATATGAGACCACCTCGAAAATTGAAGCAGGTCCAGAGACTAAATGGTCGTATAGCCGCCCTGAGCCGCTTCATGTCCAAATCAGCAGATCGCTGCTTGCCTTTCTTTAAGGCAATTAAAAGCAAAGGCTTTGAATGGACCGAAAAGTGCCAGCTCGCGTTCGACAAACTCAAAAAGTACCTCGCTAGCATTCTGGTCTTAACCCAACCCGAGGAGGGTGATGTTTTGGAGCTGTACCTCTCGGCAAGTGACGAGGTGGTCAGCTCGGTATTAATAAGAGAAGTAGATCGGGTCCAACAACCTATCTACTATGTAAGTAAAGTGTTGCAGCGAGCTGAGACAAGGTATCCAGAGATTGAAAAGCTAGCCTAAGCACTAGTCATTGCAGCTCGGAAGCTCCGTCCATACTTCCAAGCTCATACTGTTGTCGTCCTCACCAACAAACCCCTAAGGCAAGTCTTACTCAAGCCCAAGGTTTCTGGTAGGTTGATGAAATGGGCCATCGAGCTCAGCAAGTACAACCTCTAGTACAAGCCGCGAACTGCTATCAGGGCCCAAGCCTTAGTAGACTTTGTCGCGGAATGCACCTTCAGCTCCGAAGTCCCAAGGCCGGTTGAACACGAGGCCCCCAATTCGGGCGAGCCTGAGGTTCTTAGGCCAGTTAAGCTCGAGTACCGTGAAGTAGCAACCAGTGTGGCATCTCTCCTAGTTAGACCAAGCGCGAACTGGGATAAGGAGCCCTGGATCCTTCACGTGGATGGCTCGTCACACCAGCAGGGCAATGGAGCTGGGATCGTTCTATATGGGCCAAGTAGTGTGAAATTGGAGTATGCACTACGCTTCGAGTTCGTGGCGTCCAACAATGAAGTGGAATACAAGGCGCTACTAGCCGGACAGGCTCTAGCGAACGAAGTGAAAGCCAAACACATTGTCATCTGCAGTGATTCTCAGCTCGTGGTCAACTAGGTTACGGGTGAGTACGAAGCTCGTGAGTCAACCATGATTGCTTACTTAGCCAAGGCAAGAGAGGCTCTACTCAACTTCTGGTCACACTTCATCCCCTAGATCCCAAGATCAGAGAATGCTGAGGCCGATGCCCTATCTCGGTTAGCCAGCACAAGTGATAACACCATGACAACCGTGTATATAGAGAACTTACCTCGGCCTAGCATTCTCACGGGGATAGAGGAGGTCGCTCCCGTCGTGCAAGCAGAGTCGAGCTGGATCGATCCGCTTGCGAGCTTGCTGTTACATGGAACCCCCCCTGTAGATCGTAATGCCGCTGGAAGGGTAGAGCGTTAGGCAGCCAAGTACGTCCTGATAGACGAGAGGTTGTACCGAAGATCTTATATGCTCCCCTATCTGTGCTGCTTGCGACCTTCCGAGGCCGAGCTCGTGCTCCACGACACTCATGGGGGCCTGTGTGGTAGACACTTGGGGGGCAGAGCTCTCGCCCAAAAAGCTCTACGACAGGGGTATTATTGGCCAATGATGAAGGCAGATGCAATCAACCTTGTCTGAAGATGTGACAAGTGTCAGAAGCATGCCAACATCCACCACCAACCCACCACTGATCTGAAATATCTCACCAATCCGTGGCCCTTTGCATAGTGGGGAACTGACATACTCGGACCATTCCCGCCAGCGACAGGGTAGAGAAGGTTCTTAGTGGTGGCAGTCGACTATTTTACCAAGTGGGTGGAAGCTGAACCTCTCGCGATGATTACAACTCGGAATGTGTAAAACTTCTTCTAGAGGAACATAGTATGCCGTTTCGGACTACCCCGAGTACTGATCTCCGACAATGGCAAACAGTTTGAAGACATCAAATTCCAAAATTAGTGCAAAGACATAGGGATACGGCAAAACTTCACCTCGGTAGCACATCCTCAAGCAAATGGCCAAGCAGAAGTCACGAACAGAGCCATTCTCCGCGGACTGAAAGCACACCTGGACCAAGCTAAGGGATTATGGGCAGACGAGCTGCCAGTGTGCTATGGGCCTACCGGACCACAGTGAAGACTATGACAGGAGCCTTCAACCTCACTTACAACACTGAGGCAGTTATCCCGACATAGATCGAAGTCCCTATGCTACGACTAGAAGTGTACGATGATAAGGCAAAGGAAGACGAGCTACGCACCAACCTCGACCTGCTTGACGAGGTACGGGACCTCGCATATATTAGGACTGCGGCCTACCAGCAGAGGGTAGCTTGGTACTATAACGCCGTGGTCAAAAAGCGGAACCTCTGCATAGAAGACCTGGTCCTTCATAAAGTTATGGTGCCTGAGCCCAGTGTTGGTAAGCTCGAGCCAAATTGGGAAGGACCCTACCGAGTAAAATGGGTGCTTGGGGAAGGAACGTACAAGCTCGAAACCATATAAGGGAAACAAGCACCTCGGGCATGGAATATTGTCAACCTGAGGCAATATTACCTATAAATTTCCAAATTGGGTGGACTATTAGTCACTCCTCTAGCCTAAGTGCCAAGTTGCCGAGCTGAAGAAAGACCTTGGCATTATAAGACCCAGTCGCCTCTTCGGCATGGGCGAATTTTAGGAGCGGACTATCAGTCGCTCCCTCAAGCTAAGTGCCAAGTCGTCGAGTTGAAGAAAGACCTCGGCATCATAAGACCTCTTTGGCAGGGGCAAACTCTAGGAGAGCGGACCACAAGTCGCTCCCCTAGCCTAAGGGCCAAGGCACCGAGCTAACAAGAAGACCTCGGCACTACGAAAGACCCAGTCGCCTCAATGGCATAGGCCAAGTACTCTTAATGTTCAAGGCGCAGGCAGCACGGGTATATACCCTACGGTGCACGGCTCGCCCTGGCGTATCACGGGTTGAACTCGGTAGGGATAACCGGTGTCCACTTAACCCAGATGGGGACAGGTCGGTCATATACCCTACTGTCACTCACCTCGGTGTACCCTATAACATCACCTCTACTAAGTGTTGGGAGACAATTTGGGGTGATAACGGTTAAGGAACACCTTCGAAAATTTAACTACCTTGACAGCTCGGGGCAAGACAATCAGTCCAGCAAAGATAAATTGCACAAACACTTAGCAAAGAGTATCCTTCATTGCAAAACAGTTCATTACAGAAATCATTACAAAATGTGTCCAGTACAAAAGAGAAGAAAACTGAGCTTGCAGGCCCAATACAAAGAAGGAAATTGAGCTCGCAGGCTCAGTACAAACTACTCGGGTGCATCCCCCTTGTTCGGAGCCCCTGAAGCGCCGGCCTGGTCGGTGGTAACCTCGTCGTCATCACCCTTTGGTTTGGAGTCCGTGTCCTTAGCGGCTAATGCGGTAACCTCTCCCGTGATCCGCAAGGTGGTGATCGCGCTCACGTCAACTTGCAGGTATTCGCACTTTATTAACCACCGGCTAAGTTTGAAACCTTTACGGTAGGCCTTCACCACCACAACATTGAACTCCTTTGACCGAACATAATCCTGAACAGCCTTGACCTTAGCTTCGTCTAAGGCACCGGCAAGGATTTCAGTCCGCTCCTTGATGTCGGCCTTCAGGTTCTCCACCTCGCGCTCCAAGGTCACTTTGTCCGCCTCGAGCTTCTCTACCTTCAGCATTAGCCCTTCCTTCTTGCCTAGAAGTCCCTCCCTTACGCGCTGCAGTTCCTCCTTCTCAGACATCAACACTTGAATAAAATTTTTCTGAGAAGTAGCATCGCTCTCCAAACGGTGAATCTGACCACGAGCTAGCTTCAGGTCAGTATGGGCCATGTGAGCTGACTCTTTAGCGGCTAGAGCTCGTTTTAAGCTTCTATTGGGTTGGAGGATGAGGGCATGGATGGCGGAGTTCACCTGCCAAAAGAAAACTAGTTAGCACCGGTAAGGCAACAAATCGCAAAAAGTTTCTAAGTATCATGATACTTACCACCATAGACTGGGTAGCCGCCTGAGCTCCGAGCTGGGCGGGTGTGAGATCAGCCCACTCAGAAACCTTCTCAGCATAAGTAGCCCCCTTGCTCTTTCGGAGGCTGCTCTTGGGGTTCAGGATGCTCCGAGTTGCCTCCCGCTCCTCGAAGTGGAAACGACCATCTCAGTACCGGGCTCCATGGTAGCAGGCTTCGCTATAGTAGCCTCTGCGATGGTTTCAGGCTCTTGAGGGGGAGGGACCTCCAATTCCTCCACGATGATCACCAGAGGAACCTGAGCGGGTTGCTCGGGCTCTGGGGTAGGAGCCCGAGGGGACTCGATGTGAGTTCTTTTAGCACCTTGCTTCTATCTCTTCTTCATTTTGCTGAACAACTTCTCGGCACTGAGACGCTCCATAGGACTTGTACCAGAGTTCGGCGTCAGTGGTACTACTAAGAAGAAAATACCAAAGAAAACACCAACTCTAAGACAAAGCGACCTACCGAGGCTCAGACCGACCTCAATGAGCTTCTTCTCAGCAATAAAGTCCTTGTAGTCAAAGCCGAGCTCCGCCCACGAATGAATAATCTCTCTTGTATCCTTGTCCAGGGTAGTGCCGAAGTCTTGAACGACCACCCTCCAATGGGTAGGGAAAGGCCACCCCAGGGCTCCGAACTACGAAATAATCTCGTTTCCAGGCCGAGATTTTGCTAGGAAGGTTATGAAGCAGCTTGAAGCCCGGGCAGGGGGACAAGTAGTAAGTTCGCCTGTACTTGGGGAGAACGCTAGATGCATTCTTTTTTATGGATAGGACTGCAAAAAAAATGTTAAGGCCAAGTGGGAGGGCAAAGTTAGAATAGAGGGAGATTGTCCCAACCACATTCCGAATGGAGTTCAGATGGAGTTGATCTATGGTTACATCGAAGTGATTTAGTACTTCAACGATTAAAGGGTGCAAAGGGAGACGGAGCCCGACCACGAGCTGCTCCCTGAAGATTACGATCTCATCGCGACCATGTTCCCATGGGGAGTTGCCCGTGGGGAGGTTGTAGGAGTATTCTTTGGGGAGATAGTATCGATCTATCAAGCCCTTGAGCTTGTCTACCGTCATGGTAGAAGGACTGAACCGATCTGGCATTTTGATCCGGCTAGAGACAGACACCGAGGTAGGGGCAGGCGCTGGGTTACTCGAGGTCTCCCGCACCTCGCAAGTGGAATGCGCCTCTGGGACGCTTATGTAGACCGAGGTACCCACCTTGGGCTTGGGCTCATCTAGGAAGTCGAAGCTATGGTCTGACATAGCTACGGACCGAGCTAAAGGACTACCAAGGACTAGGGAAGCTAACTACGAAAGCAAAAGACTGAAAAAACTGAACTGAAGAAGAGGCTGAGACTCACCAAGGGAAGAAGACCGAGCTAGGAAGATTGACGAACTGGGAAACCCGAGCTAGAGAACTTTGCCACGACCTCCAGGCGAGAGCTTGTTAACTTATGGCGGAGAATATGACGGGGTTTCCCCCTATTTATAGCCGCTATGTCCAGAAATCAACGGTCAAGATCAAGACGATCTGACGTCTCTCAAGAAAACTAGTTGCGCGACCCCCGAGGTGAAATCGGTTTAGCGCATTTTTTGGCATCAGCAGAGTTTATAAATCGCGTGAAGTCCGCGTGTGAACTATTCATGACCTGGGTTATCTTTGATTGAGCCGAGCAGCGCACTGGTCTAGGCCGGTGAACCGTTTGACTTGGCAGCCTGAATCTCGGGACGAATCCACCCGTCACACCGTGAACTCCCCGCACTGGGTCAAGTCACCTAGCACGGGGAGTGGGGGGCAATTGATGGAGGGTGATTCAACCCGACCTCATGATGGGGAGACACGTGGACGTGACTCGGCCTAAGTGACAACTCGACATGACGACTCCACCAAGGTCCGACTTGGCAGCTCGGCTGCAAGGCACTCCTCCGAGTACCCCGAACTCTGACCTCCGAGCTCCGATCCTTCCAAACAAGCACTCCGAACTAGGATCCTCCTAAGTCGTGAGGCATCTCGGGCTAAGGGCACCCCGGGATAAGCACGTTCTCAAAGCTAAGGCGAGCTCAAGAGTCCACCTCGGGCAGAAGCACCTTGTTATAATACCAGTAGCTCGATGAAAGGCAGCTCGGCACAAGGCAACTCGGTACGAGAATAACTTAGCGAATCATGGAAGGATCTCCTACTTGACAACCGTACTCGTCGAATCCGCAGACTGCACCCACGTCTCTCGTTAGGCGGCGTCGTGCCTGCAAAATGTCTCTTATCTGACAGGGCCATACACTGCAACGGTTACCTGTGCCCGCCACCTCAGGTCTGACAAGTAACGGCTACAAACAGAAGGATTAGTGGCGGTTGTACCTGGTTCATCAGGACACTAGTATATAAGGGCCTTAACCCCCAATGGGGAGGAGGTAATTGCGCATCTACCCTCTTAGCCTTCATTTTGCTATTCTTGTTGTTCTTGCTCCCTCTCAGTTCTAACTTAAGCATCGGAGTGCTCCCGCCGGGATTGCCCCCCTGGGATCCCTTCATCTTCCTTTTCTCAAGTGCCTTGTCTGTCGCCAGTCAGGAGCCTTTTGTGCTTCCATGCTTAAAATTAATGACATGATTAAGAAGGCATTTAAGGGAGCAATCTTTTTTTCTTTTTTTGGAATATTTCCAATTTGCTTCAAAATTTTTGGCTTTGGATTGGATTGGCATTTCAGTTTTATTTGTGGTGGGTTGGGTTGGCAAGGTAGCATCCAAATTGTGGAGTTTGATTTTTTCGCTGATCAGCTGTTGTCATTGCCAAACTACCATGAGCACATGTGGGTGGTTTTATTAATCTATGAGGGTCCTCATCCACCCAATTGATTAAGTTCAAAAGTGTTTGTGTTTTGTTTTAAGTGTCTTTTTTTTTGTGTTTTTAGTTTTAATCTGTCTTCGGTTCTTCATTGTTTTTCGAGTTTTCATTGACTTTGCAATCTTTGTTGGAGGTTCTATAACTTTTCTATCTTGGCGTTTGCTTGATTCTTTATCAAAGCTTGCAGAGGTCTTGCTCGATGACACTCCTGGTGCTTAGCTTATTTAGTCTCATTTGTTGTGTCTAGTGGGTTTTTAATTATTTGTTTTCTTTTTTACTTTAATGTTGTTGTTAAGTCTACTAGTTGTTTCTAAGTGATGTGCATTTTGAATCGTTTAGTATTTTTTGTTGAGTCTCTTTCTTGTAATCTGAGCTTTATCAATGAAGTTTAGCCTTTGACTTTCAAAAAAGAAAAACTCCCATGCTTACATGTAATTTTGTACTTAGAATGCAAAATGGGCATGGGACCTGCCTTCTAAATATTTTATTTTTTAATTTATTTTGACAAAGTATCCTGAATTATCGATTTTATTTTACTCATCTACTTTTGTGCTCCAATTGATTGTTTAAAGAAGGCAATTCTGTGAATTGGGTCTAAATATTTAGCAATTGCATAGCAATTTTGGTTGGACATCATTTTCATAAATTCTTGTGACTACGAAACAAAGTAATTAATGAATTTTATTACAATTAGATGCAAGTAATGGAGATGCCGGCTTGTTTAATTCACAAAGTCTACCAGTGCCGATACCATATACGTTGTTTAATATAATTCCAGCTTCATCCACCAGAAAGAAAAGCACATTTGAAAACAAACCAATGAGAGTTGGACCTCTCATTGCACAACTGTAAACGAACGGGAAGTGATTGTTCAATTGTTTATTGTGCATGACAACTAAGAGCAGAATTCATAGTCTTTGGTTTTAAATTTTAATATGGGAGCAAGTGGCAATGCATAGGGTTAAATATTTGATTAGGTTTGGGTTGGCAAATTTGATTTTGATATAAGAATAAAGGAATTCAGACATGTTTAAGAGAAAACAAAGAATTTAGGCTGTGTTTGGTTTGAAGGAAAAATCAGGGAAAAGAAGGGAAAGGCAGGGAAATTTATACAAGGTTTGTAAAAATTTTCCTACATTTTTTTCCTTTCCTTATCTTTTCCTTCAAACCAAACACAACCTTAACGAACAATTGCTTGTGTGAAGTTAAGAGTTAAGACCTAAAAGGGTTTTATTTGACTTTTTATATTCTTAATAATCTAATTTAAAAATGAACAATTGCTTGTGTGAATAATGAGAGGAAGAGGAAAGCATTGAGGTGAGACAACTCTTGGCCTTTCTCTTTCCTCTATATCAATAATGTTTTAGAAACTAACCTAGAATACCATTTTAGCAACTGGTTTTCAGACCAACGGTTCGACCATCTGGTCTAAATGGATGCCCTATTGCAATTTAAAAAAATAATAATAATAAAAAAATGTCAAAAATCATTTTCTAGGTTTAACAGGTCATTGGGTCACTGCTCAAGTCAATGGTTTTTCACAAAATTCGAGTTGATTGAATAGTTTTCCATGCTAAACGGTCCAACTGTCTGAATCAACGACAGTTCAAAATTCGAGTTTATGCGAATTCATGGGTATGGGTGTTATAGGCAGAACTGTTTATAATTTTGAATTGTTGTAGGTCTGTAGTTCAAATCAAAATTCTGAGGTGAAGTACAATGTAAAAATCTCTTTGTTTTTATTGTTATTGAAAATAAAAAAATTCAAAATGTTAAAAAAATTATCTATATAATTTACATAATAAAGATATATAAATATAAAACATCAAATTTATAAATTATAATTCTATATAAAATATTTATATAGATAAATTACATTTACATATACACATAGGTATAATACATTTTAATCAGACTCGGGTTTTATCCGATTCTAATTGCGTGTTCATCAATGGACAACTCTCAAGTAGGACAGCAAATAGTATCTGATTGTGTTCAAATTTGAATCTGACTTACTCCATTTATAATTGGATTACAAATATGAATTCATCCCTTTTCAATTTGATATTATTCAATTCGATTTATTTTGAATATATATGTTCATATATGTTTAAAATTTATTGTATTTATTTATAAAGTTCATTTGAATGATGTATTTTTACTAATTTGTTTTGTTCTTGAGATATAATATTTACTGTATTTTTAATTTAATTTATGAATTCAATTATGATGCCAGAAAAATTTACAACTAATCAACTACATCATAAAAGATGCGGCCAATCAGGTGGTAGTGATGAGAAGTTCACATCTGCACCTCATAGAGGGCGCCCCACGAAACGCCCTCCAGCATATCTCAACCATGTGAACATCTTCCATTAACAATTTCGGGAGATATTCCCAATACATGCTGAGATGTGCATGTGCATGTAGGGAGTTTGTGAGCAGCAAATGGGATGTCATTGGTGAGAAAGTCCATAACATGTCTTTGTAGTATCATAGATTTTTCTTTAATTTTTTATAGGAAAAATCTATGAACCCTTATTTATATTATTGAATATTCGATTGCAATTCGGATTCGATTCGGATCCTTATGAATCCGATGAAAAGGTTCGATTTGAATTCGAATATAGGGGACGGAATCACGGGAATCAAATTATGTGCCTGTATGGATATATCCGATTACGTTCTTTTGAGCAGAAAACCGAAAACCTATTATCCGATTCGATTCGATCCGTTTGCAGTTCCACTCACAAGTCTCAAAGCTGCTCGCACCCATTCGAGAACCATTAATCCATCCACAATCCATACACTACATGAACAGTACATAGCAGTCTGCACTTTGCACGCTGGCAGTTCACAAGTCACAACCGACCCTTCCACCATTAATGGCCTCTCCTCTATCGTTCCTATGTGCGTCTCTCTCTCCACAGTCGTTATGGATATCGCAAAAATCAATCCACCTTTCCCGCCATTGTCTTCCAGCGGTCTCAATTCCCTCGACAAGCTCTTCTATCTCTCACCAGCCATTTCGAAGGAAAAAGAATAACATCCTCTCACCTCTCATCATTACCAGGGTCCCCTACTCAAGTCGATGTGCAACGATCAGAGCCCAGTTGAACTTTCCTCTCATTTCCCCTCAAGACCAATGGGGAACATGGACAGCTCTCTTTGCCACGGGCGCCTTCGGTATCTGGTAATCTCTGTTGAAATATTCACCCGATTGTATGTCTGGGGTTCTTACTCTTCCTATTTGTTTGATTTTCTTCAATTTCTTGGGGGATTGGGATTATGGGATTGAAGGTCCGAGAAGACCAAAGTGGGGAGCACATTGAGTGCTGCCCTGGTGAGCATACTGGTTGGGCTTGCGGCTAGTAATCTCGGAATCATACCTTACGAATCTCCAGCTTATTCGATAGTGATGGAGTATCTGCTCCCCATGGCTATTCCGTTATTGCTGTTTAGAGCGGACTTGCGTCGTGTGATACACTCAACAGGAACATTGCTCTTGGCTTTCTTGCTTGGATCAGGTCATACTAGTTTACATTTCAATTCCCTTCTCTTTTCTACTCATTAACTTGTTCAAAGCATCACTGTGTTATCGTTTTCTTTTCTTTTTTTTTTTTTTTTTTTCTTGAAATGACAAATTGGGAGTTATGTGCTTGGAAAATTGTGGTTTGGTATAACTGAAAGTTTGTACCAAATAAAATGTCTGTTTGAATTTAGCTTGATGACTTGTTGCTGCACATATTCATACACAGAGAAGATAAAAAGCAAGCTGTCATTTGTCATATGCTCCAAGTTAAACACCATAGTAGGTTGTATCTTAAACTGAATTTGGAAAACAGGGTGCTCATCATAAGGATAATGATCCGCAAAGTTCTTAATTGAGAAAACAGGGTGCTCACCATAGAAGGTTGTATCTTATATGAGCTCTTCCAGAACAGATGATGGATGTACATATAACATTATGCAAAGATAAAATCCAGCTTGAGAATACCAAATTAAACCCTCACCATCTCAACGCCTAAGTAATTTTCTTCCTAACCAATTACACTTGTAATGGGGTTTACGGTTAACTTAACTCTAAACCATAAATAAGCAAGTGACGTAACATTCTTCATGCTATGACATCAGCCTGTGTCCTCAGGATTGGGGGTCATAAATTCATCTTTCATTGAGCACCAGGTCTCCTATGTGGTATCCTCGGGTGGCATATGAGTCTACTGCACGAGCCACTATATTTCAGCGCAGTTGTTGCACTTCACAATCCTAGAGTTTGATGCTGCTAAAGTCTTGTGCCATCCTACCAATACAATGAGGAACTTTAAAACAGATTTATACAATTATAGTGCAAAGAACTAAATAGTAAATACAGATGATATGACATAGTGATGTTTTAAAGTTCCTTCTGTCATCCTTTGGCCATAAGGATGAGATGGATGCAAAATAAGCATGCTTAGCGGCATAGCCAGGAGTTTTTTCTAGTGGGGTCATACAATAACTTAAGTTTCATAAATGTCAAAAACTCAAAATGTATTTATTATTATTATTATTATTAAATTCCCGATTAGTACCCTGTACTTTGGGTCTAGTGCCACTTTGGTCCCTGAACTTTCAAAACATGTCAATTTAGTACCTACCATTAACCAGCTGCTAACCAGCCGTTAAGTGGCAATTGAAAAGACACAAATGCCCTTCAAGTGACATCTAATTTTCTTTATGAACCATCCAAACATTGACAAAAAATGAACAGTCCCAAATCCTTGCCTCTTCTATTCAAGAAAGTTGGGGTCACGTCCACCAGAATGCCCACTGAGACGTGACCCCAACTTTCTTGAGTGGCAGAGAAAAGGATTTGGGACTGTTCATTTTTTTGTCAATGTTTAGATGGTTAATAAAGAAAATTAGATGACACTCGAAGGACATTTTTGTCTTTTCAAATGTCACTTAACAGCTGGTTAATGGCTGGTTAAGCGGCAGGTACTGGATTGGCACGTTTTGAAAGTTCGGGTACTGAATTGCTGCGTTTTAAAGTTCGGGTGCTGAATTGTTGTGTTTTAAAGTTCGGGGACCGAAGTGGCATTGTTATTATTATTACATTTTCAACTGCCCAAGTTGCAACTCATTGGAGGACTCTGTGGCCGTTTGGGACACACAGTGACTTCTGGCATTGTATGAGCCAAGAAACCCAGAAAATAGTGAAGCCCTGTTTGGTTAAATCCGGAAAGCTGAAAATAGGCTTATATGGGCCAACAATCAACTTTCCGGTGAAGCTATCATAGGTAGCTTCTTGAAAGCAGCTCTGTCAATGCAGCTCAATCACCACATAAGCCCTACCAAACAGGCTCTTTATATATGTAGTCTAAAGTCCAAATAAAATGCCTAAATTAACCCCACACTCATATTTTCATTTAATTCTACTGGGGTCAATATGGGAAAATGGGCTGAAAAGCCTGAAATAATACATGAATTTCATGCTTCTTTTGGACTTCAATGGGGTCAATCTACCCCACTCAAATGCATGTAGTTCCACCCTTGAGCATGCTTGGACAGTCTAGGGTGCAAAATGATCATACCTGGACAGCCTAATGACTACTACAAAAACCATTCACCATAACACAAAGGTAGGCAATATATGAAAATGAAATCATAGAGATCTTTGTCCAAATCTTTGGCAGGAAAATGTGGCTACACAACCCTGAAGAAGCCATTCTTTCCTCGTTGTGGCAGAATAGGACAGATGCTGCCATAGATCTCCTTATTTTTCTTCTGCATTCTTTCCATAAAAAGATTGATACTTGAAAGCTACCCTTTTACAACTATGGTGCTCCACATGCTTGGTGATGGTTGACATTTGGAGCTCAGAAACTATGTAGGTCTGGAAAGGTATGCACATTCTTAGTCATGTGCCCTTGTACCTTGAAATGGTATCTTCAGATACATAAGCATAACCTTGGTTGTTTTATTCCCTAATTTAGTGCAATACACCCAGTACTTTTTTCTTCCACTCATGTATTCTTGGTTTCTTCTAAATAGCCTAAGAAAGTGATGCGGCCACGAAATGAACTTCTTAAACTTCATGAAAGAGGAGCAGGCTATGCTTGTTTGTGACTTCATAACCATAGCCACTCAATTTGTAAATCACTTAGGTGAACAGGAGTAATGAGCTGTTATTTAGTGATGATCTTGAGGTTACAATTATAAATCTTGGTTTTGAAATTCCATATTAAGTGGTCGAGATGCCACGGGCCTATTGAATGACACTGAACAAATTTTTCTTATAAATTTGGATGTCTGAAAATTAACTAATAGGATCTTTCCACTATATGCTAGTGGTCACCAATTCTACATACTGCATCACCACTTTTTGTTTTGAAGGTATTCCAATTAATAATGAAGCTGACAAGTTATTGGTGTTGTCGTTAAGTGTTCAGAAAGCCTCACAGTAGGAGTCTAATGAAAAATTTTAGGGTGACCCACCTGGGTCAAGGTGATTTGCCTGAATTCATGGAGAAATTTATGGAAATAATTTGTCAGCGGGGTAAATCCCTGCAAAACTTGCACATTTTTGTTACCAAGATGATATATGTGAAATGTGAATCAGCCTTATATTTTCCTTTTAGGTGGATATTGCTATTTCTATGCATATCCAAGGTTAGAGCATCTGCTTGTCATTTTGTTGTCATTATTTCTTGTTTAGGTGGTTTTATTTGTTAATTTATTCTTGTGTTGCCGCAGTTGCTACAACATTTGGAACATTAGTGGCATATCTAATGGTGCCCATGCGATCACTTGGTCAAGATAGTTGGAAGATTGCATCTGCCCTCATGGGCAGTTATATTGGTGGAGGTATTTTTCAGGATATGCTTTTTCATTCTTTTGTGCATAGCAACATCTAACAAACATAATGTAAAGCAGCATTGGCATTTTTTTTGAAGGCTAGATAATTTATTGATAAAAGTTAGGAATACAAGATACAATCCAGAGAGGATGGGCCATCCCATTAATACAGTGAGGAACTTCAAAGCAGATTTTATATAGCCAGCAGAAAGAATAGCACATGACAGAAGGAAAATAAAAGGACCATGCAGGTGCTTCCCAATTACACTTCAAACAGATTATATATATCTAAGAAAGCATGGATAGTAACATGCAGGGAAGCCTTTTTCACAGATATCCACTTTCTTTAAAATCTCCTCCCAAGAAAACTTATTCGCAAAGAACCTCTTGTTTCTTTCTGTCAACCAAATGATTGCAGTTGGAATAGAAGCTCAGACGATCTTTCTTTTATTATTTAGCCCTTTCACCCACCAAGCTTCCAAGAAGGATTTGACATAACTGGGTTGAGTCAAGCACAGGTTCAAAGCTTTGTCGTGTGATGCAGCACTGGCATTTGAATTCTATTAAGTTATTAATGTGCACAGACCTGCCATTGTTGTATCTCTATGTGATGCAGCACTGGGAATTATCTGCTATGCATTTTTCAGTTCATCATGTATCTCTATTACAGTGTTACTATCGCAAAGACATTATGCTTTATGTCTGCTGATTGATATTCAAGGTGCTTTTGCCATTTTGGAAGTTTACTTTCTTATAGACCACAAATTTTAGATATAGGCCCAATTGTAAAAGGGTAAGGTTTGTTTTCTTTAAGGTGATCCAAAACATCTCTATTACATGTTTTTTCTTTTTCTTTTTTCCTTTTTTTGTTGAAGGGATATAATTTTGCTGAAGGGTCAGATGTAGTTCTTTATACAGGTGGAAAGAAAGTGAATCTCTCTCTCTCTCTCTCTCTCTCTCCACAAGTCCTAGCCTGAAGTTTCTTTCTTTGACAGAACTTGAAGTGGAGAATAAGGATGATTGTCTCTAACATAATATTTTGAAGGAATATGACAATTACCTTCTTTAGAAGGTTTGGTTTTCTTTCTTAAGTTTGTAAGTAACTTTTATGAGTTCATACACCAAGATGAGTATTCAGATCATGCTCAATAATGGAAAAACAAGAGTTTTATGCATTTGATCTTATTTTCTATAAAGATGTTAAAGAATGATGGAAAGCTCTCATTGATGCTCAGATTACTTACAACCAAGGGAATTCATTCTTTACATTTCCCCAAGTGTGGCGATATAGTGTTGGGACCCAAACACTCCCTCCGAACCCAATTGTAGGAGTGGAGCAGGCCACCACCAAACAGCATTTCACTAGAAGACAGAGAGGCTAGCGTCACACGCGATAGAGCCTCCCAGAGTTAGTTACACTCAGAGCCTCCTAGAGTTACTTACACTGCCACCAGAATATATTCTCTCTATGATTGCATACATGTAGGCCAGCTATATAAGGCCCTGATCATGTAATAGGTGGCGTGAATGAATATCCCTTTCATCTCTCTCTGAGTCATTTTCTTTCTACCTTTCCCCTCTCTCCCCCTCCCATCTTCTGTTTTAGGAGGTTTAGCCACCCTCGAAGGGGCTTCTGAGGTGAGCGGTAACTCATCAGATTGGTATCGGAGCCAGGCTATCCAAATCCCAAGCTTCACGATGCCATAGACACGTTCCACTACCGTGGATGGATTCCACCAGGTTTTATACGAACTCAAGGAACTCAAGGTGGTCGTCTCCAGTTTCGCCTCTCATCAACTGCCCGGCGAGACCAGTCACCCAGTAGGAGCGGAAGCCTCTGCTTCCAGTAGCCAAAGAACAATGTTTTACCCCACCGGAAAAGTCACTAAGATCAACTTTCCCAACTATTCCAGTGGAGATCCCATTTTGGATCTTCCAAGCAGAAAGGTATTTCGAATACCACGAAATTCCCGCACACTAGCGTGTCACCATCGCCTCCATTCATCTAGAAGGAGACGCGATTCTATGGCTCCAGTGGTATCGCCAGAATCATCCCCAGGTAACTTGGGCGGAGTTCACTGAAGCTTTGTGCATCTGCTTTGGGCCGACGACGTTTGTGGACTATGACGAGCTTATCACTCGGTTGAAGCAGACTGGAATGGTAACAGAGTTCCAGCTCGAGTTCAAGCGGATGGCGACCAGGGTACATGGCTGGCCAGAGAAAGCCTTAGTAGGATGTTTTGTGGGAGGTCTTAGAGAGGATATCCATCTGGAGGTGAGGGCTCTCCGCCCGACGATTGTCATGGCTGCGGTGGGATTGGATTGCCTACAAGAAGAAAGAATCGACAACTGTTGTAGAGCTAGCAAACCGACCTACCTGAATTTGAGGACTCCTCCATGGGTCGATCAGCAGCCCATGAAACCAGTTGGGGATCATCAGAAGCCCATATTGCCCCGGCCCACTATGCCCTTCAAACGTCTCTCATGGGCTGAGATGCAAGCTCAACGCGAGAAAGGCCTTTGCTATAACTGTGATGATAAGTTTGGACCGGGCCATAAATGCCGGGTCTAGCGGGTGTTTCTCCTACAGATAAAGGAAGAGTCGGAAGAGACAAACCCAAAGCACTTAAATGATCGTGAACTGATTCCAGACGGACCAGAACTTGGCGGGGCTGAGATCTCCTTACACGCTCTCATGGGTCTCAACTCTCTTCAGTCCATGCGCGTAGAAGGAAGATTGGTGGGCTGGACCGTGATGATTCTGATTGACAGTGGCTCTACCCTGAATTTCATCACTTGCCGTTTGGCTAAGCAGCTAGGTATGACTATACAACCCACTCCTCTCTTTTCAATCCATGTGGCTAATGGGAGTTAGATGTCGTGTAATGGTGTATGTAAGAAGGAAAAAATCCTCATATAGGGCCATAATTTTGTGGTGGATCTCCACCCATTGGATTTCTCGGGGGCTGATATTATTTTGGGGATTCATTGGTTGCGTGGCCTGGGCCCTGCTTTATGTGATTGGGCCAAAATGACAATGGATTTTCACCAGGATGGCCAGACTTGTCATTTACAAGGGGTGCGGCCCCCTAGTCCACAAGGTGACACTTTAGCCTCCATGAAACGGGCCTCCAAGGATGCTGCCCAACCCATATTTATACACTTAGGGTTTGTTTGATTGCTGAGAAAGGAATGAGAAAAGGGAATATTCCCGAATTATTCTTCCTATCTTGTGTTTGTTTACTGGTAAACAGTGTTTTGGGATGAGAAACAAGAGGGACGCGGGATCCCAAAATTAAGTGAGTGGGGTCGCACCAAAACAGTGCGACCCCGGTGAGAAAAGAAAAAGCTAAGAAAATTTCTCGGGCAATTGCCGGAGGAGCTTTGAAGACCAACATTACCACCCTCGGTCCTCTTGTCCTCCCAATTAGTGAGCAGCTTCTCTTCTTTGCAACTCTAGTGGCGAAGAAGCTGCTCAATGCAAAGGTGAAGCCATACATTCCGGACTTCAAGCTGGCTTTCGATCATTTCTGCATACATGCTGGAGGAAGGGCTGTGATTGATGAACTGGAGAACCTACAGCTGATGCCGGTACGTGTTGAGGCTTCTCGGATGTCCCTCCACCATTTCGGCAATACATTGTCAAGCTCCATTTGGTATGAGTTGGCCTACACAGAGGCCAAGGGGAGGATGCCCAAGGGCCACCGTGTGTGGCAGATTGCATTCGGAAGTGGTTTCAAGTGTAACAGTGCTGTCTGGGAAGCTCTTTGCCATGTAAAGCCTTCTCCCAAGGATCCCTGGGAAGATTGCATTGATAGGTACCCTGTGCAGACAGTTTCTTAATTTCACCCACATTTCGATTAGACATCTTCTTCATTCAGACAGTAGTTAGATATACCCTAACTAGCTCTATCTATTTTACTTTACCATTTGATTCTGGTCCTTTAATCCATATTGATGTTTTTCTTTTTTTTTTCTTTTCATTTTTCTTTTGTTAATGTGTGCTTCCAGTACTTCGCAATCATGTACTATTACTCTCTGGGAATTTATAATCTGCACCCTTCTGTTGTAATTGAAGAATGAATCCTTAATGGCTTCCTTATTCTGAAACCCCCTGGCCCTATTGGATATGTTTGTTTCTTTGTCTTTAAAATTTATGGCTCTTCTTCACTAATGGCAAAACTTTTTTCAGAAACTATGTAGAGGTATTTACATATGGAGATTGGAGAAATCTTTGGTTTTCCAGGGAATATTAACTAAGCTATTTGATTATAAATTGATAATGATAAGATTGTGATTGTCAGTAAGGCTTCCACTGGTATAAGGCATCTCAATTCTTCCCTGTGCTTGCCTCTCTTCACAGATGATGGGGTATAGCTTGCTTTCAATGTGATAGGACGACATTTATTAAGTGAATTATAAGTTGATGGACTCGAAACTTGTGGTATTTTGTTAACTACAATGAGTTGTGATCATTTTAACGTGTCATCTTCCTACTACTGGTTTTGGTTTCCTACCTGCCATAACTAAGTCTGAAATTCTCTACACTACACATTAAATAATAATTTCTTATTTAATTGTCTTGTCATTGGCATCCTGTTATTTTTCATGACAGCGCTAATAGCGAGCTAGATTTTATTCTCTTCATCCTATATGTGAGTAATGTAATTGAAAATCAGAAAGTGTGACATTCCAATTTCATACCCAATTTGTATGAGTTCTTGCACCTAGTTGATATTTTCCTTTTCATATGCTCCTTTCCTCTTCTGCAGGCAGCTATGCTCATTTGCAGTCACCTGTGTCCCAGATTCAGTTAACCTACCAAAATTATAGTTATGGTAACGATATTCTCTAAAGATGTACTAGCAATAACATGGGGTAGTGTGATCCCAATCTACACTTTGATTGCTTCATATTCTCAGTGTACCTACTAGCTGGTCTTCTACTCTGGCTGGTTAAATTTCCTTACCCATATAATGGAACTTAAGAGTTATCCTTGAATTGAAAGTTGAAACAGGAGACATAACAAAGGAGCAGAGTATTCCTGGAAGCTTTTGTTGTGGCTTCATTTACATCTCTGAATGTGGGAAATAATAAGATTAACAAGCTCATCACCAACCCACATGCATATTCACAAAAATGGGTCCAACACATATGCTGAACTCAGATTCACAAACAAATTCTTGTCAACATTGAGCTTAAATATCCATTAGCATCCTAGAGGGGAGTTCATCTCTATAAGACTATTACAGTATTTTCTCTGTTTCCTACGGTGGTTCCAACTTATGCAAATATCTCCCTGTTCAATAAAGCAAAGCTCCTTTGGACCCAAGGCAAAGATATGATACTTATCTACTTCAATGGAGTGAAAAATTGAAACATATCTTCTTTCTCATATAAGAAAAATGAATATTTCTTTTCTGAACTCAGATTGCATTGTGAGCACCACCAAAAATAATTTGGAGAGGCCCATAAACTATTATGAGAAACTCCTTACAAGAGGAAGAAACCAACTCTTTTCAATTGCCACTTTCCATAGGTCTTCTGGAGGCTGCTGTTTTTAGGCAGAGAAGCCAAAGGGAAGTAACAATGTCAGATTGAACATAGATTTATTTACTACTAGGAATTGTGGACAGGCTTGCTTCCTGCATTGGCACTTTCTGATCACATTTTAAAAAGTATAATTGCACAAATGTGGTCTCAGTTATCCTCACTTCTAGATTGCAAACTTATTTATTATTAAAAATTGTGGATAGACTTATTTCCTACATTGGCACTTTCTGATCACATTTTAAAAAGTACAATCGCACAAATGTAGTCTCAGTTATCCTCATGGAAAGGATGAATTTTTCTGAGGCAGCTTCATCATCTCATCATATTGAACTTGCTCATGTATGAATCTATGCTTTGAATGGCCTCAATGGTTGCAAAGTCAATTAGAAAATTGCAACTTTTAGCATAGAAAAGGAAGAATGAAGATAACAGAAAATTAATTCATTTAAAGAAACATGACAGTGGGAGCAACTCAAAATAGACTTTTGGATCCCAAGGTAAATAACTAACTTTGTTCAACAAACAGGTTATGGAACATATAGAATCACCATAACAACAAATATATTCTCCCATTTTCTCATCTTGTCCCCTTATTCCACGGAGGTAATTGATTCTTCTTTTACTGGATACTCTCTCAAAGAGCACATATCTTCATTAGGAACTGCAGATAATGATTTATGGAAAAGAGAAAGGAAAAAATAACCTGCAGGGAGTTGCTGATGGTTGAATGTAGAGATTTGGTTATGCACATGTAAATTCTGTTGAAACATTTGAGAGCAAGCAACTTGTCATCCCAACATTTGGGGGGTGCAAGTTGTCACAAAAATAAATTACATGCATTTTTATAGTTTAGCATGATTTTTCTCCTATAAATTTTCTTGCAAAACAAACACTAGAAAGTGGATTTTCTCACAAAAATTTTCTCAACAAACAAACACATTATAACTAACTGAGAAAATAAATTTTCCTCTTCTCATCCCAACATTTCTCATCCCATCCTTTCTCAGTCTAATTTTCTCAACAATCAAACAGACCCCTAGGCATTTGGCACACAACCCCAATTCTGGACAGCCAGGGCTGTGTTCACCCCACAGAAGCCAATACGAGGCCTTACGATCGATACTCGATTAGTTTGGCGATGTATTCAAGGAGCCGAACCAATTATCTCCACCCCGGGCTCATGATCATCAAATACCTCTCTTACCCGGTTCTAAACCGGCCAATGTGAGGCCATATAGATACCCTTACTTTTAGAAGCTGGAAATTGAAAAGGCAGTGAGAGAACTATTGGAAAAAGGGCATATACAGACCAGCACCAGCCCTTTTTCATCTCCTGTACTCTTAGTGAAGAAGAAGGATGGTAGTTGGCGCTTTTGCGTAGATTACCGGGCCTTGAATCAGATTACCGTGAAGGACAAGTTTCCTATACCCCTCATTGATGAACTACTAGATGAGTTAGGAGAGGCACGAGTGTTCTCCAAATTAGACATGCGGTCCGGGTATCATTAGATTCGGGTCCACCAGGCCGACATCCACAAGACGGCCTTTAGGACCCACGATGGCCATTATGAGTTTTTGGTTATGCCTTTTGGACTCACCAACGCCCCCTCCACCTTTCAGGCCCTCATGAATGATATCTTCAGGCCATTCCTAAGGCGATTTATTCTGGTGTTTTTCAATGATATTTTGGTGTACAGCAGGGATTGGGACACACATATGGAACATCTGAAACTCACCCTCACAACTCTAAGGGGGCACCACTTACAAGACAAAATGACAGTGTTCCTTTGAACAAGGACAAATTCAATACTTAAGCCATGTGGTTGTAGCAGGTCGGGTCATGGCAGACCCAGAAAAAGTAGACGCCATCCAGAAGTGGCACCAGTTACATGCCAAAATGACAAAGTGTTCATTTGGACAAGGACAAATTCAATACTTAGGCCATGTGGTTGCAGCAGGTTGGGTCATGGCAGACCCAGAAAAGGTAGATGCCATCCAGAAGTGGCCCAAGCCCACTACTGTAAAGGCTCTGTGGGGTTTTCTTGGGCTTACCGAATATTATAGGCGCTTCATTAAGGGGTATGGGCTTATGGCTGCCCCTCTAACGGGTCTATTAAAGAAGGATTCCTTCAGTTGGACTGATAAAGCCCAATGGGCTTTTGAAGATTTGAAGACAGCAGTTTCTAGCCCTCCAGTCCTCATTCTTCCAGACTTCTCTTAGCCCTTTGAAATAGAATGTGATGCGTCGGGTGTAGGAGTAGGGGCCGTCTTGATGTAGAAGGGGCAGCCCATTGCTTATTTCAGCAAGGCTCTCTCAACAGCTCACCAAAATTAGTCCACTTATGTCAAAGAAATGATGGCTGTGGTAATGGTAGTGCAAAAGTGGCATGCATACCTATTGGGACGCCAATTTGTTATAAGGACAAACCAACGAAGTTTGAAGTACATAGCAGAGCAAAGGGTGCACACCTCGGAGCAGCAAAAATGGCTTAGTAAACTGATGGGCTTTGACTACCTCATAGAATATAAGTTGGTGCCTGCAAACAAAGTAGCTGATGCCTTGTCACGAGTAGAAGAGTTAGCCCATCTGACCTGCTCTCAGCCCAACATCCCTTTGTTTGAAGCTATACTGCAAGAAGCCAGGTCTAATCCGCAGTTGTAGGTCATTAGAGATAAGTGGAGGCGAGACCCTTCACAAGTTGCTGGTTACCAAGTTGTGGGGCCTGATCTTTTCTTTAGGGGTCGGTTTGTTGTTGCCCAGAATTCGGCCCACAAAGCTGAACTGCTAAGGTCGTTTAATGACTCCGCCTTCAGAGGGCACTCAAGGGTGCTACGGACCCTAAAGAGGCTCAACAGTCACTATCATTGGGTAGGAATGCATAAGGATGTATTGCACTATGTATTCGAATGCCAAACCTTCCAACAACAGAAATACTCGTCACAGTCTCCTGCTAGCCTTCTACAACCCCTTAAGATTCCAGATCAAGTGTGGGAAGACATTTCCATGGACTTCATCTTGGGTCTTCCTCGTTCTGCAGGAAAGGAGGTTATCATGGTAGTGGTTGACTGTCTCACCAAGTACAACCATTTCTCTGCATTACCTCACCCTTACATTGTAGTAATGGTGGCTGACATCTTCATCAGGGACGTCGCCAAGCTGCATGGAACCCCAAGATCCATTGTCTCAGATCGGGACCCTACTTTCCTGAGTTCTTTCTAGAAGGAATATTTTCGGTTGCAAGGAACCCAACTGCACCTCTCCACGAGTTATCACCCGCAGACTGATGGGCAGACTGAAGTTCTTAATCGTTGCTTGGAAGCCTACCTTAGATGTTTCATAGGGGAAAAGCCTCGACAGTGGGCTCACTGGCTTCCATGGGCAGAGTACTGGTACAATTTGACTTATCAGTCGGCTGCTGGAATGACACCCTTCAAAGCTCTATATGGCAGAGAACCTCCTCCTATATTACCTTATAAATATGGGTCATCCAAGGTGGCAGAAGTAGAGACCCGTCTGCTTGTTAGAGACGAGATTCTTAGATTGCTTAAGTCCAACTTGACAAAAGCCCAACAGCGAATGAAGGCCCGCTATGACACTCACCACCGCCCATTAGAATTTCAGGTGGGTGACTTCGTTTACCTTAAGCTCCAACCTTACTGCCAGATCTCGGTAGTAAGATGGGCTTGGCACAAACTAGTACCCAGGTATTATGGGCCTTATAAGGTTCTGGAGAGAGTGGGCCTTGATGCTTATCGGTTGGACCTCCCTGCAACCTCAAAGCTTCATCCAGTGTTTCACATCTTACTTCTTAAGAAGGCGGTGGGAAATCATATACCTGTCTCACCCAACTTGCCCCAATTCATTGAAGAAGGGGACATTGACACGGAGCCTATCAGAATTGTGGATTTCCGTTGGGTTCGTCGAGGTGGTCAGGTTGTGCCAGAAGCCAAGGTAGAATGGGCTGGGCTTCCTCCAGATGATGCCATTTGGGAACCTTATCTGAGGCTGAACGAGAGGTTTCTAAACCTAGACCTTGAGGGCAAGGTCAATGCTAAGGGGGGAGGAATTGTTGGGACCCAAACACTCCCTTCGAACCCAACTGTAGGAGTGGAGCAGGCCACCACCAAACAGCATTTCACTAGAAGACAGAGAGGCTAGCGTGACACACAGCAGAGCCTCCTAGAGTTAGTTACACTCAGAGCCTCCCAGAGTTAGTTACACTACCACCTGAAGATATTCTCTCCATGATTGCATACATGTAGGCCAGCTATATAAGGCCCTGATCATGGAATAAGTGGCGTGAATGAATATCCCTTTCATCTCTCTCTGAGTCATTTTCTTCCTACCTTTCCCCTCTCCCCCCCCCCCCCCACACACACACACACATTTTCTGTTTCAGGAGGTTAAGCCACCCTCGAAGGGGCTTCCAAGGTGAGTGGTAACTCATCATATAGGATCTGTTCCACATGTACCACATCGCCCATGTAACCTACATGATAACCATAGTAGGTTGAGCAGGCCATGAAAAAGCTCTGGAATCAAGTTATGGACCAAAAAGAAAAAGCAGCACTATGATTGCACATGCACATCTTCAAGGAACTTGATTCCCATATTTTGCAAGGCTACTTTGGGTCCTGTGTTATTTGCTTCTATATTTTCTGGGTTTCGGTTCCTAGACTCTGCTACCTGAGCCATGCCTGTTTAATAGGTCAGTATGGCATCATCTGTATTACCTTCCAGAAATCTCAACCATCAACCCTCATTAGATACAAAGTGATTTCATTATATCTAAGTTGTATTTCTCTTTCCAGTTTGACATGGGAAATATGGTTTTGTCATGTTAAAGAACTATATTGACTAAATTCTAAGAGCATTTTGATAATTTATTTTTCTGTCTTTCTCTGAGTAAATAGGTTCAGTTTGTTCTTTTTAGCTATCTTGTAAATTAAAGTGTTTGGTGGTGGGTGGGCTAAATCTGAGGTCCTGAATATTCTATTAGATAAATTTGAGCCGTATTTTTGTATTCTTTGGATTCTTCCTGGATTTTAATGATTTTTGGTGGTTCACTTTTAATGTTTTTGCTTACATGTCTTGGTTTCTTGGATGGTTTGATTGAATAGTTATTTTTCGTATGTTCTTTGTGACTAACAATGGAGTTTTGTCCTTGATTTTCTGTAGCTGTTAACTATGTTGCTATTTCGGAGGCTCTTGGCATTACTCCCTCAGTTTTGGCTGCTGGACTAGCTGTGGACAATGTTGTCTGTGCTGTATATTTTACATTACTCTTTGCGCTATCATCTAAAATACCTCCTGAAAGTCTGAGATCAACTAAGGTGCATCATGAATGTTGGTCTCTCTCTCTCTCTCTCTCTATGTGTGTGTGTGTGTGCACATTTAACTGTTCTTTGGTCATATTTCCACCAATGTCTCCATCTATGATGTACTTCAAATTCTTAGTGATTAGATATGTTTATAGGTTGCTGAAAGTATTATCCCTTTACATTTTTCAATGCATTAAACTTCTTCCTGTTTTGGTTGTTAGCTGCTTGATATTTTTTGGTGCAATGATATACCTGTTTTGGGTATTAAACCTATTTAGGCATAAGGCTGTTGCTCGTGTTACTATAAAATGATCTGATTATGTTATTTGAAAATCTTGATAACCAGATACCTTTTTCAAAAGTTAATAGTGTGATCTGTAATTTCTGATTAAAAATTATGATAAAAGAGGACATTTTTAATGATATTTTCTGATAAAACTTCTTAATGTTGGTAGCTGGTCTGATGGATACGAAGTCTGAGGCCAGAAACAAGCTCCCTGTACTACAAACTGTTACTGCTCTTGCCATGGCGTTCTTCATCTGCAAAACTGGCACTTATCTGACAAAATTATTTGCAATTCAAGGAGGTAGCCTTCCATGTATAACAACAACTGTGGTAATTTTGGCAACTTTATTTCCCGCACAATTTGGCTACCTTGCTCCTGCTGGTGAGGCTGTTGCTTTGATCCTGATGCAGGTAAATTAACTTTTTATCAAAGTATCTGAGATGAAGTCAATGGGGCCATATGATCATCCTGTTTTAAGCAGGACAGCACAACTATTCTTGCTATGAAAATGTGTTCTTTTTACATGCTAAATTTCTTTATTAACCTCATATGTTTTTTACTTTACTGAGATTTTTTCTCCTCTTAAACTTTTAAAAGACAAGGTCCAAGTATTAGTAATATCCTTACAAAGACAATGGCGATATACCAACAAAAAATCTACAACAAATTAGTGCAATCAGGTTTCTCATCACCAAATGAATTATTATGAATATAGATTTGTACTTTTGAGGAGCTTTATTTTTTAAAATTTCAAAATTTAGATGAAGCTAACCAAAATATTCTAGCAAGAAATTTGGTAAAACTGCATTATCATCAGTTGCTAAATGGAGAACAACAAATATTTTGAGATGTTAATTGAAGGTCAAACTACGAGGATTAGTAGCTTGCAGTTTGCTTGCCTAGTTTTAATCATCCAAAATTATGAAAGAACAAAAACAACAAATAAAAAAATCATTACAAAATAAGGAAGCGCTACTTATCTGAAAAAACATGTTTGAAGTGAGAAAAAAACAAAAAAAGTAAATTGTTGTTGTTGCTTTTGTAGAGAAAGTGAGAAGATCTAGCCTCAGGGCTATTTCTGTGCTTTTACTTCTTTTGTTGTACATCCATTTTCTGTACTCTTTCTTTTGTACACTAAGGGCAGATTTGTCCTTTTTCTTTCTTTAATATAAAGATCTTTTTTAGGGTGTCGACAGTCACAAGGTGACACACCCACCAAACTGTTTGTTCTTTTCTCTCTTCTATTTCTGCCATTTTGACTTGACTCTGACATGGTATCACAGCAGGTCATGATCTGATCTGCATATAGTATCTTTTCAATCATCTCTGTTTCTGTTGTCTCAAGAACTCTCTGAGTGTCTTTGAATCTTCTTCCTAGAGAAGCTTCAGATCTGAACTTTATAGATCATTTCTCTGGACTGTTGCGTCATCAGATTTCTCCTTCTTCTTGGATCTCCTTGTAGAGACATCAGATCAGCCTGAAATCTTAGATCTAGTTTCGTCCAGAGCAGATCTACTGAATCCTTTTGGTTTGGTTTGCATCAATTTTGATTTTGAAGGGTTTTGATCCACTTTTCAGTTTGGCAGAATACTACAGTTACCTTTTTTGGACCTTGGCTGAATTCTATCCTCTGGTTCGAATTTTATTGATTTCTTGGAAGTGTGCATTGCTGTCTTTTGTCCTTCAATGGCATCAGAAATGATGGAGGTTCTTCCTATTAAATTCAATGTCACAAACTATGCTTTATGGAAGTTTAACTTTCAATTCCATGTCAAAGTCAAGGGTCTTTGAGGATATCTGGATGGTTCTGTAGCTAAACCTGATGATTCAGATATTAAGGATCTTAATCAGTGGAAGATTGACAATGCAAAAATTGCATCATGGATCCAAGGATCAGTCAAAACTGACATGGCAATCCCTATGAGAGGGTACAAGACTGCCCATGAGATGTACGAGTACCTTGAGAAAGTTTATCAGCAATCGAACACCTCTAGACAGTACCAGATAGAGGTTGACATCTTCTCATTATCAGAGAGAAAGGAAAGTCCAGGAATACTATGCAGGGTTTATTAACCTCTGGATAGAGTATGAGTTAGTATACATGGGAAAGGATCCGTTGGACTGTTGGATGAAGTATATGAAGAAACACTTTGATAGAAGATTATGCATTTTCTAATGCATCTCAGGCCTGAGTTTGAAGTTGACAGATCTAATGTCCTGAGCAAAGGAATACTTTCTGACTTAGGGCCTGTTTGTTTCCTCTTAACTCTTATCTCTTAAGAGGAATCTTTTAACTGTAAGAGAAAAATGGTTGTTCGTTTCCTCTTATCTCTTAAAGTGCAATCAGACAACTTTTTGTTTTCTAATGATACCCCCAAAAAAGACAAACAAAACTTCTCATATATGAGGTCAAAATGGATATTTGATAATTTTCATAATTTAGAATTCAAAACAACATTCTCTGCATTCAGAGTTTAGAGGAAAGAAAAGTTCACCAATACCAATATACCTTTTAATGTAATTATTGTACTTTCAGATTTAGACCCTTAGATACTATTCTTCTGAGAGCTAAAACTAGATTTGCTACATAGACCACTCTTGATGGGAGTAAAGATTCCAACATTGATACTGTCTTCCTGGCAACAAAACCGAAAGGGAAGGACTTCTCTAAAGTACAGTGCTATGAATGTAAGGAGTTTGGGCATGTTGTCTCCCATTGCAAGAAAAAGAATACATGCACTTATTGCAACCAGTCAGAAGAAAGGAAGCTACACGGCCTATCAGACTACTGTAGATGGATCAGATACCTTCTCCTACATTACTTCTGTGGCTGTCCAAAATGACACCTCTGGTGGCATGTCTGAAGAACGGATTCAACAGCTCATGTCCTCAGCCTTCTCTGCTATTGGCTTGTCTGGTAAGTCACCAACCTATTGTCCTTCACCAAATCACCTTTGGTATATTGACTCAGGAGCCTCTAACCATATGACAAGGGTCACACTCGGTCAGTATCCCAAACCCCTTCTTCCTAATAAACACATTATCACCTGCAAATGGTGAAAAATTAGATATACTTGGCTGTGATGATTTGTCTTTATCTACCTCTAAGTCATCTTCATTTCATTTATCTAAAACTTTATTTGTACCTAAGCTCACCACCAATTTAATTTCTGTTGGCCAACTTGTAGAGGAAGGTAACACTATCTCATTCACTTCTGATGCAAGGTTCAAAGTATCAACACAGGGCGTATCGGCCTGTATCGGTACATTTTTTTTAAGTTTTATTTATTTATTTTTAAATTGATTTAGAGGGGTCAGTTTAAGGCCCGACTACCCTTTGAATCGTGTCTGACCCGATACAACCCCTAGAGGGGCGTATCAGTAAGCCATCGACACAATACGTATCGATACTTTGAACCTTGTTCTGATGTTTGCTTTCTACTACTTTGTGGGCATAGACTAGGACGACTATTTGCTTTGGAGTTTGAGAAGAATAAGGTTGCACCCGTTTCTACTTCTTGTTTGCTTTCTACTACTTCTGGTTTTGAGTCATTTAATTGTAATAATGATTGGCATGTGTAGCATAAACACCTTGGCCATCCGTTTTCTAAGAAACTTGATCAGTTATTTGCTTTTGGTAGTTTACTTGTTTCTGCTATTTCCTTTAAGAATGTTAATAAAGATTGCATTACTTGTGGTTTATGTAAGATTTATATTTTATCTTTTCTTTCTCACTCTAAGCATGCTACAATTCCTTTTCATTTAATACATAGTGATGTTTGGTCGTTTCCTATTGTCTCATGGTTAGGTTATAAGTACTTTGTAAACTTTATCGATGACTGCACCCGTTTCACTTGGGTTTATTTTCTTTGAAAGAAACCTGAAGTTTATTATGTATTTAAGCACTTTCATGCTTATGTTACTACCCAATTTGATGCTCGAATATGTGTGCGTTCACCTTCCATCTCATTAACGCACAAAGGTAACTACACAAGCGGTTTTGTGTGCCTTTATGGGGTACAATTCTGAACATAAATGATTCCTTTTCTATGATCCTTCGGTCTGTCGTATTCGAATATCTCGTAATGTAGTTTTCTTTGAGAGTGTTTTTTTTTTAACACATTGTAAAATTTAGCTCCTTCCACTCCCTTGTTGCATAGTTTTGACTCTACAAATACCTCAAGCATACCAATATCACCTCTATAACAACTCTAGACCTACTTTAGGAAGCAACAGTCTTCTTCAGTCTTAATGCCCCCCTCCGCTCCACCACCAGTTGTTGATCTAGTCACTCCAATTGCCCCAGTAAGTGCATTTGATCCTCTACTTGAACCCACTGTACCCACTTTACGTCATTCTTCTAGAATTTCTCGCCTACATGACCGCTATGGTTTTTCACCTGACCATCTTCTCTGCCGTTTTATCTACCACAGACATTCCCAGATCTTACCAGCAGGTTGTAGTAGAACTATACTGGAAATATGCCATGAAATCTAAGACCCAAGCCCTTCTTGAGAATGACACTTGGGACTTGGTCAAAGCTCCACATGAGACATCTCTCATAGGGAGTCGATGGGTCTACTCCGTGAAACTGGAACCTGATGGGAGCCTAGATAGATACAAGGCTAGGTTGGTTGCACAAGGCTATAAACAAGAATATGGGATAGACTATGAGGAGACGTTTGCTCCTATAGCAAAAATGACCACTATATGACTTCTGATGGCTATATCTACAGCCAAACAATGGACAATCCATCAGATGGACGTAAAGAATGCTTTCCTCCATGGGGAGTTGAAGGAGATAGTCTATATGAAGCCCTTTCCTAGATATTGTACAGACCCACAACTTATTTGTCATTTGAAGAAGCCACTCTATGGCTTGAAGCAAGCTCCTAGAGCATGGTTTGAGAAGTTCAGATCTGTTATCACTGATACAGCCTTTATCCAGAGTTCTTCAGATGATTCTTTATTCATTTTAAGGTGGAAGCAGGGAGTGGCGATCTTACTTCTTTATGTCGATGATAAACTCATTATAGGGGATGGTGTAGAAGGAATTGCTAGGATGCAACAGCTACTCAGTAAATCCTTTAAGATGAAGGACTTGGGGCGTTTTGACATAGTTCTTAGGGCTTGAAGTGAGCCAAAACTCTCGGGGCTATTTTGTTAACCAACAAAAGTATGTGGCTGATCTAGTTAAATTGGTCAATCTCAGTGACTCCAAGATTGTGGATACGCCACTAGAACTGAATTTGAAACTCAGCAAAGATGATGGTTTTTTTTTCTAGAAGATCCTGTTCTTTATCGTCAACTAGTGGGGAGTTTAATCTATCTCACCATGACTCAGTCAGATATATCATATCTAGTTCAACTGGTGAGCCAGTTTGTGTCTTCTCTAAGACAATCTCATTTATGTATAGTTCATCGGATTATTAGATATGTACGAGGCACCTTATCACATGGGATATTTTTCTCCTCTTCATCCCCCATTAACCTTACGGCTTATACGGATGCTGATTGGGCTGGATACCCTAACACCCGACGGTCCACTACCGGTTGGTGTGTATTCTTAGGCAACTCCCTTATCTCGTGGAAGTACAAGAAACAACCGACTGCATCAAAATCTTCCACTGAAGTTGAGTATAGAGTTATGTCTTTCGTGTGTAGTGAAATCATATGGCTTCGGGCTCTTCTACTTGAAATACTTAATGAACCATCACCGTCTGTTCCTCTCTGTGCAGACAATGTCAGTGCAATCAAAATTGCCTCCAACCCTGTCTTCCATGAGCACACGAAACACATAGAAGTTGATTGCCACTTCATCTGTGATCTCCTTCTTGAGGGTGTTATATCTCTTCCTCATGTCTCTTCTGTGCTCCAACTGTCTGACCTATTGACAAAAGCAATGACTCGGGCTTGGCATCTATTTCTCATAGACAAACTGATGCTTATTCCTAGGCATCAGTTTAAGGGGGAGTGTAGAGACAGTAAGAAGATCTAGCCGCAAGGCTATTCTTGTACTTTTACTTCTTTTGTTGTACATCTATTTTTTGTACTCTTTCTTTTGTACCCTAAGGGAAGATTTGTCCTTTTACTTTCTTTAATATAAATATCTCTTTTAGGGTCTCGATAGTCACAAGGTGACACACCCACCAAACTGTTTGTTCTTTTCTCTCTTCTATTTCTGCCTTTTCAACTTGACTCTGACTTATCATTATCATCTAAAACTTGTTAAAACTGTTATTGTTTTGCACTTTTGTCAGGCAAGTCCTGTTTTGCCACTCTACTTGATCACACCAACCCTTGCTGATATACATTATAAACTTTTGAGAAGATTCCAGCTAGCTAAGGTAGTAAAGTCTAGGAGGCAGGAGTATGTATAATAGATGTGGATTCAAAACCCCCGAATGCAAACAAAACTCCTGACCTGCTTTGTTCACCAAAAAGAGAATGAAAAAAAGAAGGTATTATAAGAAACGCCATCTCAACAATTCACCTGCTATAAGCATGGTGCTTTTCCCTGGTGCTGTGAATGAATTTAGTTTCAGATCAGGTTAGCCCAAGGTAAGACTTTTGGAGAAGGGGCAGTAGTCTTACAAAGAGGACAATCGATGATGCTGCTGCCTGCTGGTAAAGATTTCCGGGTTGTTTCTAACCTGGAGAAGCAACTGGGGACTCGACAGAGGGGGGAAGCAATAGAGAACTAGTCTGATTCCACTGTATTGCGATAAAAACATTGAGAGGAAGGTAATAAAATCAGGAAGTATCTCCTTTGAGGAAGCAGTTAAAAAAGATGTAGAGATAGACAAAAGCCTGGGTCTGTTTTTCTGGGGTGGTGAGGAATTTTCTAGGAAAGCCTTCGAAGAGTTTGAGAGGAAGAATATAGAAGAAACTCTGAAGAAAAAGGAAAACGGAGGTGGGAGGTGGAATGAAGATGTCGACGGTCAGGAGGAGGTGTTTGAAAGGGAAGATTAGGGCCCCCCTTCCTTAAGGTTTTCTAAAGCTGAATATTGATGGGAGTAGCCAGGGAAACCTAGGGCCCTCTGGGATGGGAGGTGTCTTGAGAAATGAGGCTGGAGAGGTTATCCTTCTCTACTCTGGCCCATTGAGTGCTGGGAATTCTGTTAGGGCAGAATTTCTAGCTGCTATGCAAGGGGTCCTCCTTGCAAAAGAATTGGGTGTGGGACAGTTGCTGATTGAAAGGGACTCTAAGGTAGTGGTGGTGTTATGGACGCATTCCTTGGAAAACGTATCATCGCTGCCGGCAGCAACAGGAACCTGACTCACCGCCAGCAGCAGCAGTGATTCAATGATCCTCGTCCTACCCAGTTCGGCAACAGCAGATTAGATTAGATCATCTTGCTTGTTCTTATCTTATTCTATTGTTCTTATCTTATCATATTAGTGGATTATCAGATTAGGATTAACTTATCTTATCCTTAGCAAGATAAAACTGGAAGTCTCCCTATTCAGCAAGGAGACTCCCTAAGATTAGGACCCTTGTAATCTCCTATTTAAGGAGACACCATTATGGAATGAGATATCGAATGTTCAATTAAAGAAGTGAGTTAGGAGAGTTGGTGATCTCTTGAACAAATCACCAAGGTGCCAAGATAGGTTCATCAAGAGCAGGAAGGAACAAGGGAAAACAGGAGGTTTTCCCTGTGGACCTACCCGTGACGAGATCCTATTCTCGGGCCCTCAACAACTTGGTATCAGAGCAAGGCGTCATGGGAAATCTGGAGCAGCTGTCATCTAGGGTCCACGACCTCGAGCACCAACTCGAGGAGACCAGTTCAGAAGTACGTGAGATCAAAAACGAGGTAAGGGAGCTACGACGTCTAATGGAGTTGTTCCTTTCTAACAAGGAAAGGAACACTGAAGGAGGGACAACCACTAGCGGCCGCCGACCAGTTCTGCTAGAGTCTTCCGGCGAACCGCAGTTCGTTAGTCAAGGAGCCGCAATCATCCCCAAGTACCACAGGTTGGAATTTCTGTCGTATAACGGCAACGGAGACCCCTTGGGATGGCTATATCTGCGAGCAGTTTTTTCGGAATCAAAAGACAAATGACCGGGATAAGGTAAGTCTCGCCGCCTTTCACTTAACAGAGGAAGCACAACTTTGGTTCTATCGGTTAGAGCAAGAAGAACCCGGGCTCGGTTGGCCCCGGTTTAAGTCATATTGCCTCCTTCGGTTGGGACCCCCACTGACCACCAACCCCCTAGGTGAGCTGATTAAACTTAAATAGACCGGAATGGTGGCAAAATACCAGCACTAGTTCTAAACCCTCCTTGCGAGGGCATCCTCAGTGCGACCGGACCAGCAGGTGGACATGTTCACAGTAGTGTTAGCAGAACCTCTGCGGGTGGATGTCGAAATGCAGAATCCCCCAAATTTGGTTACAACCATGAACTTAGCCCGCACGTTCGAGAGTAAGCTGCAACTCAGCCACAGGACCTACAATGTGGGTCGTCCACCGAACTCATGGGCACCTCCAAAATTAGCGACAACAACCCCCTCTTTGGCAGCCAGTCGGGAACTGAGATCTCACACAACCGCCACCTCTAGATTGGTGACAAGTGCAGGTAGCAACATGGCCGCTTCACCCATTAAGCGGTTGACCAGGGCAGAAATGGCAGAACGCCGAGCGAGAGGCCAATGTTTCAACTGCGATGACCTCTACTCAACAGGACATAGGTGCAAGAGGCTTTTTTGCCTCCTAGTTGATGAACAAGAGGAGGAAGAAGAACCCGTTGTATTCGAGCTGGAGATCTCCCTCCATGCGATCACCGGTATTAAAACCTCTCAAACCATGCAGTTACAGGCATAGATAGCAGGTCAACCGGTGCGCATTCTTGTCGATTTAGGGAGCACACACAACTTCATAAGTGAATCTGTAAGAGCACACACCTCTAAAACTACCAATGGAACTCCGGCCACAACTACAAGTAGCCATCGCGAATGGTGAATGAGTTCACAGTCCGGGAGTCTGTAAGAGCATCCCGATACAGGTCAATTCTGAACTATTTCTTGCTGATTTATTTGTACTCTCCTTGGATGGGTTCGATGTTGTTCTTGGGGTCAAATGGTTAATTACCCTAGGCCCGATTTTATGGGACTTTAGTGCACTCACAATGACATTCCACCTAAATGGGAAGCAAGTTTCATGGCACGGTTGCATGGTTAAAGAGAGGACACCACAGGTCCATGCACTTCAGACAGAACCGACGGCCATGGAAAGACTCCTCGCCGAGTTTTCAGATATATTCTAGGAACCCAAGGGACTCCCTCCTCCCCGAGCATGCGACCATCGGATTCCTTTGGTGGCGGGTTCAGAACCAGTCGTTGTCCGGCCTTATCGCTACCCTCACCTACAGAAGGACGAGATAGAAAAGCAGTGTACAGAGATGCTGAAACAAGGGGTCATACGCAAGAGTCACTCTCCTTTCTCTTCGCCGGTTCTGTTGGTGGCGAAGCAAGATGGAACTTGTAGGTTCTGTGTTGACTACAAAGAACTCAACGGCCGGATGATCAAGGATAAGTTCCCTGTTCCCGTTGTGGATGAACTGCTAGACGAGCTGCATGGTGCTCAGTACGTCTCTAAGTTAGACCTCAGGTCCGGGTACTTCCAGGTTCGCATGGCTCCCGGTGACGTGAAAAAGACTGCCTTTTGAACCCACCATGGCCACTTCGAATTTTTAGTCATGCCATTCGGTCTCTCCAATGCCCCATCCACATTCCAATCATTGATGAATGAAGTATTTCAGCCCCATCTGTGCAAATTTGTTTTAGTATTCTTTGATGACATCCTCGTTTATAGCAAATCATGGGTAGAGCATGTGCACCATCTGCGGACCGTTTTTGAGCTCCTGCACCAACACAAACTCTTCCTCAAACGGTCCAAGTGCTCCTTCGGGGAGAGATAGGTTCTTTATCTCGGCCACGTCATCCACGGGTAGGGTGTGACGGTTGATAGTTCCAAAATTCAGGCTATCAAGGAATGGCCCAAGCCTCAATCAGCCAAGGCTTTATGCGGGTTCCTCGGATTAATGGGTTACTACCGCAAATTTCTACAAAATTATGGACTGTTGGCGGCTCCGTTAACCAACTTGTTAAAGAAAAGTTCCTTCCGGTGGGACGACGCAGCCGGTGCAACTTTTCTGACACTGAGAAATGCCCTATCTTCCACCCTGGTCCTACAATTACCAAATTTCGCTCTCGAATTTACAGTCGAGTGCGATGCCTCTGGAATGGGTATCAGGGCTGTGTTACAGCAGCAAGGGCACCCGATTGCCTTCTTCATCCGCAGACTGGCCGATCGGCACCCGAAACTTCCGGCCTATGAGCGCGAACTAATCGGCCTAGCCCGAGCCGTCTAGCACTGGAGGTCGTATTTGTGGGGGCGGTCGTTCGTCGTCAAAACTGATCATTACAACCTCAAATACCTATTGGAGCAATGTCTCACCACTTCCCCTCAGTAGCATTGGGTTAGCAAACTGCTCGGGTTCGATTTCCGGGTGGAATACTAGGCGGGATCCTCAAATCGCGCAGCTGATGCCTTGTCTAGGCGAGATGAAGACGCGATGGCTCTGTGTGCAATTTCCCAACCCCAGATCTCCCTGTTAGACGACATTAAGAAGGCAATGCCACAGTCTCCGGAATGGTCATTCCTGGTCCAGAAGATCCAGTCCGGCGCTGCCAACTCCAATTGGTCGCTTCACGACGGGTTGGTACTATATAAAGGCCGGGTACATTTTCCGCCTGACTCCCCGTTGATTTCCACCATCATCACCGGCGTCCATAACTCCACCCATGAAGGCGTTCAGAAGACGCTACACCGTGTCTGGGCTGATTTCCATTGGCGGGGTATGAAGACTTCTATTCGGGATTTTGTCCAGAATGTTCCGCGTGTCAACAGCATAAATGGGAAAACCTACACCCGGCAGGCCTCCTTCAGCCCCTTTCGATCCCAACACAGATCTGGGCCGACATTTCCATGGACTTCATTGAGGGACTACCCAAGGTAGGTGGCAAATCGGTCCTCTTCGTGGTAGTAGATCGCTTCTCTAAGTATGCCCACTTCATCCCTCTATCACATCCGTACAGTGCCACTTCAGTTGCCCTCGCCTTCTTTACACATGTTTTCCGCTTACATGGGTTACCAGAATCCATCATCAGCGATAGGGATCCGGTTTTCACTAGTGCCTTTTGGAAGGAGTTATTCAGACTGCACGACACCACCCTGGCCTTCTCCTCAGCTTATCATCCATAGACCGACTGTCAGACGGAGGTGGTCAACCGCACAATCGAGATGTATCTCCATTGCTTCGTAGGGGATCAACCACGACGGTGGGTGGATTGGCTTCCTTGGGCCGAGTACTGTTACAACACGGCCTACCATTCTTCCCTCGACGTGACTCCCTTTTGCGTCGTTTATGGCCGGGACTCTCCTCACTTGTTGTCCTATGAGCCCGGTTCTACTCGTTTGGAAGAAATTGATCACTCCTTACAAGAATGCGATGCCCTCCTAGCCGACGTCCACCTTTGCTTACAGCAGGCCTAGCTTCGCATGAAGCTCAATTATGACAAGCACCACCGAGAACTGTCGTTCGAACCAGGACAATTTGTTTGGTTAAAACTCCAGCCCTACCGGCAATGCTCCTTGCGCCACAGGGCTGCCCCGAAACTGGCCCCTAAGTTCTATGGGCCCTTCAAGGTTCTACGACGGATTGGTAGTGTGGCCTACCAGCTGGAATTACTAGAGAACAGCCGGATTCATGATGTTTTCCACATCTCCTTGCTGAAACCATTTATGGGTGATCCTTCGGACCAAGTCCCCTCCCTGCCACCCTTGAAAGATGGCAAACTTGTTCCCCAACCTAAGGCTCTCACCCGCTCTCATTTCAATTGAGGAAATCTTGAAGTCTTGGTGGAATGGGGTAGCTTACCATCGGCCGAAGCCACCTGGATTCCATTGGCAGAGTTCCAAGCCACATATCCAGAGTTCGAGCTTGAGGACAAGCTCTTAGTCTAGGAGGGGAGTAATGTTATGGACACATTCCTCGGGAAAAAGTATCATTGCTGCCGGAAGCAACAGGAACCTGACCCACCGCCAGCAGCAGCAGTGATTCAATGATCCTCGTCCTACCCAGTTCGGCAACAGCAGATTAGATTAGATCATCTTGCTTGTTCTTATCTTATTGTTCTTATCTTATTCTATTGCTCTTATCTTATCTTATTAGTGGATTATCAGATTATGATTAACTTATCTTATCCTTAGCAAGATAGAACTGAAAGTCTCCCTATTCAGCAAGGAGACTCCCTAAGATTAGGACTCTTGTAATCTCCTATTTAAGGAGACACCATTATGGAATGAGATATCGAATATTCAGTTAAAGAAGTGAGTTAGGAGAGTTGGTGATCTCTTGAACAAATCACCAAGGTGCCAAGATAGGTTCATCAAGAGCAAGAAGGAACAAGGGAAAACAGGAGGTTTTCCCCGTGAACCGACCCATGACGAGATCCTATTCTCGGGCCCTCAACAGGTGGAGTGGTTAAATAATCCGGAGAACATCGTGTAGGGTATGGTTGACAAGGAATATAACTGTTACTGTATAGTGGGTGAGGAGATCAGCTAATGCCTTCACTGATAGCTTGGCAAAACAGGGCACAACTCGGGAAACACTATTTTGGGCTGATCTGTAATTGTGTTTTAGTACATGTACATTTTGCTTTAGATTGTGTCTTAAGATTTTATATGCTTCATGTTTGGAGAGGCGGCGTCTTGCGCCTTCCCAAGGGACTGATTATGTAATTTCTTTCTGATTTAATGGAAATATGATATTTTATCTATCAAAAAAAAGGGAAGATTAGGGCCCTGGTTTTCCGCTAGGTTTGCTGATACTCGTGTTGCGGTTGTATCAGTTGCAAAGCTGTCCGGTTTTTTGATCCTAGAGGTGTTATCATTCTTTTTTGTTTTTGAAGTCTTGTAGTTGGTGGAGGTTTGAAGTCAGTAGTCATGTTATCTCTTGGGTGATAGCTTATCACCTTCCTTATGTATTCTTCTTTTTATTTTAAACCTGGAATATGAAATGTTTCATGATAACCTGATACTTTGGATTTTGGAAATCTCACAACAGGTCTTCTTTGCTGTGGTGGGTGCAAATGGGAGTGTATGGGATGTTATCAATACTTCTCCCAGCATTTTATTGTTTGCTCTGGTCCAAGTATCCATCCATCTCATGGTGATCCTTGGACTTGGAAAGCTACTACGATTTGACCAGAAGCTGTTGCTGTTGGCATCAAATGCCAATATTGGAGGCCCTACAACAGCATGTGGGATGGCCACAGCAAAAGGATGGGACTCTCTGGTTGTTCCTGGGGTTCTTGCCGGAATATTTGGAATTGCTATTGCAACTTTTCTCGGTATTGGGTTTGGATTGGTGGTTCTTAAGAATATATAAACATCTCAAATGTTGCACAATTTTGATATTGAAAGTTCTTTTTTATTTAATTATTGATAAGAAAGGATTAGTGTTCAAGTAGATTGAAAACGTACGTTGTATGTGGATCCATCATTAACAAATGAAAGTACATGCAACACTCGTTGTTTCCAACAATTAACCTTTCATTGGATTTGTGTGCATGTATTCTTTTTCAATTAAAAATTAAACGGCTGCGTCTCTGAGCAGTACAAGTTCTTTTCCTTTCTCCTTGTTAACATTGAACAGTTACTCTAGTGTACTTTTTTTTCTAAAAAAAATCATAAAGGGAAGAATATTTTTAATTTGTATTTTCTATGAATTTTCGAATTTTCTAACTTCATTTGTATTTTCTGACCTTCCATTTTTTTTTGAAGATAGAGATTTTTGGTGGGTTGAGTTTAGTTCAGTTGTATATTGATAGAAGGGCATGTCAATCACTTGACTGGGCTAGACTGTCAAGCAGCCAAGATTGTGGCAAAACCCAGACCAAGTTTGTGCGGGCCACTCGAATTTGATTAAAGCTATGACTACTGGCTAAGTGGCTATTACCAGCAGCAAAGCAATACATAAAGGTGCTTAGATGCTTTTTGGTTTAGGAATTAAGTAGGATAGAATGAAGCAAAGCATTTCTATTAAAAAAAGTAATTTTAATTTTCGTTTATTGGTTGCCAAGGATGCTGGAGTTGCGTTGGCAGTGCGGGTCTTCTCTTAACCCCGCTTGGACAAGCCATTAGAGTTTTACTTCATTAATTTGGGAATTTTATAACTTTTTTGTTCAACAGTTTGGCCTTTTAACAAGTGTTTTTCCTCTCTCTCTTGCTGATTGCTTGTATCCTCCATTGTAATCTGAGCAATTTATAAATGAAATTTGTCTTTTCTGGCTTCAAAACAAGTGATTAAGTTGATGGGTTGTTTTTGATTGTGTTGTGATTTGTTGTGAATACACACTTGTATAACGGGCTATTTGACCAATCGTGAATGAACGCGCCAGTATGAATTTATACACATGGGACTTATCGGATGTGTATCGGATGTTCTATATCCCATTGTGAAATAGGGGAATATCAAACAATCTTGAGTCAACGTAATTTATGGATGAATTGGAATTGATTTTCAAATTTGGAGCTCTATAAATTCAATTCTATCAATACGACGACCTTCACAATGTATTGTGGAATGAAAGCAGGAAAAGGTTCGATGGAAAGTCTGCACAGCTGAGAGCTATCCCTTGGCCTTGATGAAAGTTTTTGGGCCGAATAAGGATGGGTTACTCAGTTCCTGACAGAATGCACCCCACACGTGCCTCACAACACATCCACTCCTTCCAATGCACGCTGAGATGTGCATGTGGGATGTGGGGTTTATGGTTCGTGGGGAGCCAATCTGGATTCTTGCCCGACCGAGCAATGCCAGCATCACGGGCCTCGTACAGCACGGAAACAAAGCGTGAATTTCTAACGCGTTTCACTTTTATCCTATGGACCCTCCAACTCCAAGTTCCTGAGCTCCAACCGAAAAATTCCAATCCAACAGTTTCTTGGAGTTGAAAAGGACATCCTCCTCCAAAACTTTGTCTACTTTCAGAGTGACGACTGACGATTGACTATTTGCCAATGATTGAACAGATCTCTCTCTGTGACTCTGTCTCCAATTTCGATCTTCGACTCAACTCAACTGCACAGACAGCTGATTTGATGTCATCTCGTCGGAGGTTCTCTCTCTCTCTCTCTCTCTCTCTCTCTCCATCTCGTTGCCCGACCCAAGTAGCACCTAGCGCGTTCCAGTTAGCACCGAGACGGAGAGTAACGCCCAACTAATCAATCCATTCATCGTTAATGGCGTCCTCGTTATCGTTTCTATGCACCACTTATTCTCCATCTTCGTTACTCATCTCGCCAAGATCAATCCTCTACTCCCGTCATATTCTTCCAACGGTCTCAACGACCACAACTACCTCTCCCATCTCTCAGCAACAGCAACCGTTTTCCTCAACATACAAAACATTCCTTTCACCTCCCACTTTCCCTAAGGAGAACCCTGATTTGAACCGATCAGTAAAGACCAAAGCTCAATTAAGTTTCCCTCTCATTTCTCCTAAGGACCATTGGGGAACATGGACTGCTCTCTTCGTTTCCAGCGCTTTCGATATCTGGTAATTATCTTGTTATCTTCAAGTGTTCTGCCTAGAGTTTGGGATTTTGATTCTTCCAATTCGTGATGTATATATATTCTACCTCTCTCTCTCTCTCTCTCTCTCTCTCTCTCGTTTAACTTTTGTTTGATTTGGGCCTTGGGTGGCTTTGGAGTCGAAGGTCGGAGAAGACCAAAGTCGGGAGTGCTCTGAGTGGCGCACTGGTAAGCACTCTGGTTGGGCTTGCAGCGAGCAATCTCGGGATTATATCTTGCGAAGCTCCGGCGTATTCGCTCGTGATGGAGTATCTGCTCCCTATGGCTGTTCCATTGTTATTATTTAGAGCCGACTTGCGTCGTGTCATACTCTCGACCGGCACATTACTCTCAGCATTCTTGCTTGGATCAGGTATTACTTGTCTACACTGCAATCATTTTTTCTTTCTCTTTCTGCTAGATTAAATTGTTCATGAAGCTTTATCTTCGATTGAATTCTACAATGAGGGAAAAGACTGTCAAGCTCTACCATGACCTGCGCTTTTAACAAGATAAAATGATGCAATATATAATTTTGCATGACACATGGAGGAAAAAAAATCAGCGCTTAAAACTGCCATGCTCTATCATGTTTTATAGAAATATTATCACATTAATCATGTTATGAATATCATATAATTCATATTTGTCTTTCTGTTTTTTATTCGAATAGCCTGGTATTTATAGAATAATTGGGTCTGAGATGCCAAGCAGGAGGTAAGGCATACTTCCAGTCTATATTATTAACTATCCTTTGTTTTCTGGTTAAGTGGTGGTTGCCATGGCTTGTGAGTTGTGATATACATTGTAATTGAAAAATTCAATGTTTTCTCTTCATGCTTTATTACATAAAATGACACAAGCATAAAAGTAAACTGACAAATTACAGCCTCCAATACAATTACAATGGCCTTGTAGATTAATATGAGGTATAATATAGAATATTAACTTATCGTCTTTTACAGGAATGGACTTGGCAATTTATATTTTAAACAATGCTAATATCACAGGAGTGAGCACCATGGAGGTCCTTAAATCACGAAAAGAGAAAACATAAATAAGGGTCATACGTGCATATTATTGTGAGGTGTTGCATTTTTTCCCTCTGTGATTTAAGGCCTACATGCACTCGTTCCCTTGACATAAGCATTGTTCCTTTGTTTTTCTAAAAGACATCTTTTTTTTTTTCAAATCTTCTCCCCTTTATTCAAGAACCTGTTCTTTTCATACATACAATGGATTAGGGTTTTACTTTAAGTTAATGTATCCTTTCTGTTATGACAGTTGCAACAACAATTGGAACAATAGTGGCATATCTAATGGTGCCAATGCGATCACTTGGTCATGATAATTGGAAGATAGCTGCTGCTCTCATGGGGAGGCATATTGGTGGAGGTAATTTCTAGGAGATGATGTTATATCTTTTTGGGCATACACATTACATTGTGACAAACACACCCAACTCAACTAAGCCTTGTTTTAACTATATGGGGTTGGCAACTTGGCATACATCATATTGACAGACTGTTTCATGATGCTGAAGATCTCTATCTACCAACTTCATGAGGAAATGGATCAAATTAATTTTCTGTGCCTTTTATTGCTATTTTTTTTTTTTTTGTGTCAAAACTGTTTGATCTTATATTGCTACCACAGACAGGCTGGTTCTGTTGAGGCAGAGATTATGGCCCTTCTGTTCAGCCCTAGGTTTGCTATTTCTTGGAGGCCCTCCTTTCTCTTGATAGAGGGTATTTGAAAACTGTTATCAGATGGGTCCCAGGAAGGGCCATTGGAGTTTGTCCTACACTTAATGCAATCATTGATTTTTGTTGTCTGTTTTGACTTTTGAGAGATGGTTCTTAAGGAGCTGAATGTCACATTAGATTTGCACAAAAAAAGTCACATTGGATGAATGAGTAAGATCGAGAATAAGTCAGGGAAGTTAAAATTGTAGTATCATTCTTGTATATACAAAAAAGGGAGAGTTTTGGGGGGGAGGGGTCGACAAACCATCTGCCTCCCTGGGAAAGTACCTCCATTATTCCATAGAGCAGAAAACTACTGCTATACATTACCCCTTCACAAATTTCATTAATATATAAAAACTATTGTGGTCCAATAATTTTATTTATTTTATTTTTCTCTTAGTGTGTGTGGTTGGGAAGGGTGGGAGAGGAGGGGAGTTAAGGTCAGCTGACCTTGACCCTCACTGTACAGACTTAAAATGAATAGAATGGAGTGGCCAACAGTGATTAAGCCTGAATCTCAACCGAACATGTTGAATATGGCTCAGATGTACTTAAAAATTTTCATACTGAAATAAGAGCTTTAAAGTGTAAGAAATTATAGGAGTTTTCTAGATATAACTGCACTTATTAAATAAATCAGGTGAAATAATGAAAGAATGCTATGGAAATATTAAATACATTCTATACTCCTAGGTCTTGGGTTTGGTCAATCCCAAGACTGTGGCTCATGCTGCTATCTATGTATAAATGGTATAGCTGCTTAAAGTTGTTCATGAGATCATCAGAAAGTTGTTTACAGAATTTTATTTTTGGAAAACCTTATATTCTAGACCCAAAATACATCTCCCGAATTGCTTCTTTAATAACTCATATTTGAATTATTAGAGAAGCAATTTCCTTTTGAAGACTTGTCAAGAGAAAAGAAGAACTCATATTTGAAGTTTTCATTTATGTGGTATGAATAGTCCAATGCCGGTTGTGTTTTCTTTCCTTTTTTCCTCTGTCAAGCTCTATATCATTGCTGATGAAGTTTGATTTTTTGCAGCTGTCAATTATGTTGCTATTTCTGAGGCTCTAGCTGTTTCTCCATCAGTTTTGGCTGCTGGACTTGCTGCAGACAATGTCATTTGTGCTATATATTTTACATCACTTTTTGCATTAGCATCTCAAATACCTCCTGAGTCTACAACACCAACCAATGGTTTGTACTTGTATTACTATCAACTGTAAAACCATCCTAATTTAGATACTAGTCTGGAGATCCTTTAGCTTATTATATAATGTAAACTATTAATAAGATGATGGACTAATATGCAGACTACATAGTGCAACATCTGCAGTAGTATAGACTAAACTCCTTGTCCCCCAGTTTGTGCCTGCACTCTGTGGATGCTTATCCAGATCTCCATACTGTGTGATTCACGAGTCAGATAAAGGATATCCAAATATGACCAAATGTTTTGTGCCCTTTCAACTTGAAGGCTATCTTCAGACCGGTGGAAATGAAATTGAGGGACCAAATTTAAAAGTTCACCGATTCAACAGTATGGATCTATTTATAGCAGAGTGGAGCAGTGGACTATGAAAACTAGAGGTTTCTAAAGTTGTCCATTCCACCAATAATTCCCCCTTTTCAGGGGTTGGGGGCTGCATGTGAATTTAGTTCCATTTCCATCCCTATAATCCAATCAGGGCCTAAGCTTTTCTGCCCCTTGCTTGAGTTTGATGGAAGTGGAACAAAGAATGGAGCTTTTTGTATTTAATTTTTTCTACTCTTATCATGCAAAGTTGCAAACTAAAAGGCTTTTACTTTGAGATATCTGCATCTCAACTATCTAGTTTAAAAATCATAGGATGATTTATATTACTTGCTTAACAATGTATCATGGCATTTAATATAAAAGAATAAACTAACTTAATGTTTGACCGTATTATTATAAAGAAATTACTCTTTGATGAAAAATTTGCTCTTGACAGATGATGTAATAGATACAGAGTCCCAGATTGGGAACAAGCTACCTGTGCTACAGACCGCAACTGCTCTTGCTGTATCTTTTGCTATCTGCAAGACCGGCACTTATCTCTCAAAGCTGTTGGGAATTCAAGGAGGCAACCTTCCATGCATAACAGCAATAGTTGTTATATTGGCAACTATTTTTCCAGCACAATTTGGCTACCTTGCACCTGCTGGTGAGGCTGTTGCTCTAATTCTGATGCAGGTAAGCAACAGCAACAACAATAACAATAATGAGATAAAGATAAATACTTACCTGGTTTTCAATGTCAATTTGTATCATAATAATTGATTTGCTTATTGACAAAAGAAGCTTATTTTACAATAGAACACCCTAGAACACCACCTACTGTTGAAAAGTTCTTGAATCAGAAAATAACGATAAGTTGTATCATATTAAGAGTCGATTTATGTGTTAAAAAATGTGATTACCCAGTGTTGGTCCCAGTTATCTAGAGTCTTGGGAGGGTAAACCGTAAACTGGATACAGGACTAACCTATGGCATTTTTTTTTTAAACTTCTTTGCACAAAGTGGCCACTCTCAGACTCAAACCCATGTTTTTCAGATCCTTAAAGTTGCTTTTGTGTTCCTTCTTACCGGTACTGTTGAACATGAAGTGAACCAAGCCATGATACGAAGAATCACCAATTTATAACCTGCCTATTTGGTATTCATATTGCTGCTGATCTGATATGAATTCCTGTATTTGCTGGTCAAAACAGATATTTTTTGCTGTGGTGGGTGCAAATGGGAGCATATGGAATGTTATTCACACAGCCCCCAGTATTTTCATGTTTTCTCTGGTCCAGATAGCTGTCCATCTGGCTGTAATCCTTGGAGTGGGAAAACTAATGCAATTTGACCAGAAACTTTTATTGTTGGCATCAAATGCCAATGTCGGAGGCCCTGCAACAGCATGTGGAATGGCCAGCACCAAAGGATGGGGCTCTTTGGTTGTTCCTGGGATCCTTGCAGGCATACTTGGCATTGCAATTGCAACTTTTCTTGGCATTGGTTTTGGAGCTATGGTTCTTAAAAACATCTAAGCACTTCTTTTATTGTATATACAACAATTTCACTGCTATTCTAGCATTCTACATTAGCTCATTAAGAGTTGGAGGTGCTAAATTGTCTGTGTGTTTGCACTTGGTAGTGGTGGTATTGATCACAGCTTGGTCGTCTACATTAATCTAGGAACTTAGTTGCTTATGTGTGGGTCTGCAGGAACATGGAGATGGGGATGAATACAAAACGTACGAGGTTTACATACTAGCATGCTTATATACAGTACCATTGATCTGGGAGGAAAACCCCTATTTTATTTTGTGCATTTTAATGGTTCCCTATTATTTGCCATAATGTTTAATTCTGTTTCTTCACCTGTAATGATCCTATAACTCATAAATCAATACATATTCTGCATGCTAGACACGTATGTCACAGAGAACAAACCAAATGCAGAAAAAAATGCATGAATTATTCATATATAATTCATGTTCTTGAAGTTTAAGTTTCTTTCAAACCTGAGTGACGTGGCTTTGAAGGGAATTCAGAGGGGCTTCCCACAAGGCATGCCCCACAAGTGCATCCCTCATGTATTGGAAACATCTCCCGAGCTTGTGATGGGGAGATGTTCCCAATGCACAGAGGGAATGTGCTGGAATCTGCACTAGCACCCCGTAGGCGTGCCCCATAACGTATCCCAACGGTGTATTAAAAACATCTTCTAATGATAATTAGAGGCAATGCGACACTCGGGATTGCTACGTACAAGTTATTCTCACATCACCGCCGTGTATTGGCATTGGGAACATCTCCCATAAATGATAAAGGAGATATTCCCAAGCTTTAATTATTCATGGGCAGGTGGGGATGTGAGTACTAGTGGGTAGTAGATCCCATGCTGAGATGTACATGTAACATGCCAATGTGAACTTTGTAGGGTGTATGTGGAGACTCGGGAGATCTCATATTCCGGTGGAACAGGATCTGCTTATCATATGGGCGCTTCACACCGACCTCCACCGTGCATTGGGAGCACCTCCTCTCAATAACTTCAAGTACGGGAGATGTTCCCAATGTATGCTAGGATGTGAGATCGGTGTGAGGCGCCCTGGGTGAGGAGCAGATCCGATCTCTATTCGGATCTGGTCGGTTGAGACACAGTCCCAACCTACCCCTCCAAAAGACTTGGACGTTTCAGTATTTAACCGTGACGACTCACCTCTCAAGTCTCAAGTAATTAATGAACGATCAGATCTTTCTTCGATTCCGGAGTCAACTCTACTTCAGGTTTGTGGTCAAGTAGTCAAAGTCAAGTGTTCTCCGAATCCTCCCCTCTCTCTCTCTCTCACACACACACACCCCCCCTACCAAGTACCAAGTTCCAGGCTTCCAACTATTACTCAGAGACGAATAGAGCAAAAACCCAAACAATCAATCCGTAGATAAATCAATGGGGGCGTCCCAATTATCGTTTCTGTGTACTACTCGTCCTCCATCATCACAACCTATCTCCCTTAAATCATCGACCCTCTTTTCCCGCCATATTCTTCCATCGGTCTCAACGACCTCGACATCCTCTTCTTTCTCTCGGCAACCATTTCCTTCCAGAAGCAAAACCCTTATTTCGCCTCTCACCATCCCTAAGAATCATGGACCTGTTCCTTCCCTAAAGACCAGGGCTCAATTGAACTTCCCTCTCATTTCTCCCAAGGACCATTGGGGAACATGGACTGCTCTTTTCGCTACCAGCGCTTTCGGTATCTGGTAATTTCTGTAGCCCACAACACGGATTTCTGTTTCTACCGAGGGTTCTAGTACTTCCAGTTTGTAATTTTTCTTTTCTTGAGACTTTGTTTGGTTTGAGATCGTAGGTCAGAAAAAACCAAGATTGGGAGTGCACTGAGTGGCTCCTTGGTGAGCATTTTGGTTGGGCTTGCAGCGAGCAATATCGGGATCATTTCTTGTGAAGCTCCTGCATATTCAGTCGTCATGGAGTATCTGCTCCCTATGGCTGTTCCGTTATTGTTGTTTAGAGCGGACTTGCGTCGTGTAATAATGTCAACTGGGACATTACTCTTGGCATTCTTGCTTGGATCAGGTTATACTTATTTACATTGCAATAGCTTTCTCTTTCTCTATTTTTACTAATCGAATTGTTTATAAACGAAGCTTTAGCGTCTTGTGGGCTTGGTTGATTGATATGTCTGCTCTACTAGGAAGGCTGTATGGTCTACTGTTCACTATGTTCTAAACTATCTATTCTCGTTTTGTACGTATATACTGAAAACTAGAAAAATAAGCTGCTTTTAAGTGTTGCTTGTCTTGAATTCGTAGTGAACTTTTATGATTACGATAAAGAAAGAAGAGGCGAGCATAAGGAAAATCTGTTTTTAGCACTTTACTGTACACGAATACCACCTATTTAAGTTAGTTTATATATGATCCAAATATAGTCCTCGTTGTGCCAAAGTAATGAATCCAGAATAATATCCTAATTATAAGAGGCTGCTCACAAAAAAAATTTAACATGGAAAACCCCTTATGAAGATAAAAACCACATGACCAAGTCCAGAAAGCTTCCACTATACCAAATAATAACGAGTTCATAAATCCTGTCCAGTGACTCCAGTCATGCCATAGGCCAACAATCATCAAGAGTAGAATGACTATTAGGTACCACCAACAACAATGATCTCAACAAGATAAGTGAAAAGATCTCACTGGAACTGGAAGCCTGCTGATGAGACAGAACATCCACCAAAAACATAATAGGGAATATCCAAAGCTATCAGCTGAATCAGTAGAGAAACCCTTGTGAAAACCCCATATTAATGGTCTGATTACCCCTCTTTTCAAAAGGATCACCAAGAAAACCCTATTCTTTCTTCTCTCCTCCCAGAGGTTAATCCGACTTTTCTTTTTTCTCATGAAAAATATATTGGAATATTTTAACCCAATATTTCAACCAGCATAATAGTAGAAAGTAGTTGCATACTTGCACTTCAATAAGGAAACTATATATAATTAAATGAAGTTAGTCATTTGGTCTCTTTTTCTTAAGCCCAAAGATATTAGGTTCCCATGGGGAGGGAACCCTAGTATTGACCTACCCATGAAAAGAGAAAAACTTCACGAATTGAATTTGCTTTTTCTTGACTCACTTCAGATTTTGGGAGCAGCAGCTTGTTGTCAAGTGGAATAAAGCCATAACTTACTGGATTTCAAAACCAAACCTGGGTCCAATTCTACCAAGGAACTTGAGGGACCACAATACCACATTTCAAGACTTCAGGTTAGTTTTGAAGATCACAATAAGCAAAAATATCTGGCCTTTTTCTTAGTTTACCACCAGTTGTTGCAGGACATTCAACCACTTGATATTTCTTTTTTACCTTGGAGTTTTTATGCTGATCTAATTTACTCAAAGGGCTAGACTGTCATAGTTTTCCAAAGAACATGTGCATAATAAGATCATGGATATCTAACTTGGAACTTGTTTTTTGGTTTCTAATTTTTCTGATAGTGCCTGTTTCTTGTTTTAAGATATTTTGGTTTATTTAGTTCTATAACTCAATATTTGATACATGTTTACTAAATATTTAGGAGTTCAAATTATCTGTACGTGCACATGCATAAAAAATTATTAATTCGTGGATACACATACACATAAATGTATGCATGTGTCCACTATTATCTCTTTCCTGTTATAATAACACATATGGCTTTTGAGAAATTATTAATTATTAGAAAGTGTATATGTATATCTGTCTCAACATACATTGGAATTTGGATTAGCTGAATGCTTTGACTGTGTAGCAGGCTGTGGGACATTATCATTGGTCCCATGTATTTAATGACTGGTGTGGGGCATTATCATTGGTCCCACAGCTTGCTCAACATCTGTTGCATTTAGCTAATCCTATCTCCATAAATTGCTCTTTGGGAGTTTGCATATCTTAACATTAAAAGCTGCTTTTAAAATTGGCATACAATAGGATTTTAATTCTTCATTTGGATGTTTGGACATTAAATGTTTTTTCAATCTATATGTTCTGCATACTGAGATATAGCATGTTTTATATAATTCAGTATGCTTTTTTTTTTTTAAGTTTAGATGGCTAGTCTATTTCAAATTATTGTACATTTGGTTGTGTTGGGATGATGTACTTGCCAGGAACATATAAACCAAAGAATTTTACATTAGGGGGCTGAAATTTCACATCATGAAACAATTCATAAATCAGAATATTCTGAAACTTTTTCTGAAGGATGTCGTGCATCTGTTTGTGAGATGATTTTTAGCTAGTAAATTTTTGGTTTGTAGAAGTTTGCTGTTGTAGTTTGATGATGATTCTCAGACCTGTGCTTTTTCAAGCACTCAATTGTACATACCTTATTTAAAATAACTCATTTTGCTTTGTGCATAAAGAGGGAAAAAGTTGCAATCTAAAGGCTATCTTGATTTCTCAAGAAAAAAATGTTAATCATGCTATAACTATCATATTTTATTTTCTGTCTATTTCCTTTCACAGCCTATTTCTCCTGTATAATTGGATGTAGGATGCTAACTGTTTCTACTGTAGCTACTGTAGTTACAGTAGTCCGAACCAGTAGGGAGAAGAAGAAAGAGAAGGAGAAGAAGAAGGAGAAGAGAAGAAGAAGAAAATGAAAGAACTGTCGAACTTGATAGCTAAACCCTATCAGTCGACCTCTTAATAGTGATTAGACTTCTAATTAAATGTACAAGGACTAAACTGCCCCTACTTAAGTATGGGACAGAGAACCTCTAATAAGATTGCCACATAAGCTTCTTAACCAAGGTGAGTTGACTAATCTACCCTTATTCGGCTAACTCTAACACTCCCCCTCAAGCTGGAGAATATATATAATATAATCCTAGCTTGTTACATATATAGTTCACTCTCCCTGAGCTTAAGGCTTTTGTAAACAAATCTGCCCATTGATCACCTGAGCTTACATGTTCTGTGCTTATCTCTCCAATAAGAACCTTCTCCCTCACAAAGTGGCATTCAATCTCTATGTGCTTTGTTCTCTCATGAAAAACAGGGTTGGATGAGATATGGAGCGCAACTTGATTGTCACAGTACAACTTCATAGGTTTATCCATGTGGAACCCGATTTCTTGTAGGAGATTCCTCAACCACACTAATTCACATGTAGTGTGTGCCATGGCTCTGTACTCGGCTTCAACACTGCTTCTAGCCACAACCGTCTGCTTTTTATTCTTCCACGTCACAAGATTTCCTCCAAGAAATGTGCAGCAACCTGTAGTAGATCTTCTATCAGACACAGAGCCCGCCCAATCTGCATCCGTGTACCCAATTACTTCAAGTTTTCCTCCTGGTTTATACAATAGCCCACGGCCCGTAGCTCCCTTTAAATATCTTACAATTCTAAGAACGACATCCCAATGAGATATACGAGGGTTCTGCATAAATTGGCTCACCACACTAACTGCAAAGGAGATGTCTGGTCTCGTGATAGTCAAATAGTTCAGCTTCCCCACTAGTCGTCTTTACCTTCTAGGATGATCAAATATTTCCCCTGTATCACTGCTCAACTTAACATTTGGTTCCATAGGAGTCTCAACCGGTTTTGCACCTAAGTCCTGTTTTGTCCAATAGATCGAGAACATATTTTCTTTGGCACAGGTTTACACCTTGTCTTGATCTAGGAACTTCTATACCCAAGAAATATTTCAATGTCCCAAGGTCTTTTGTTTGAAAATGATTTTGCAGAAAGACCTTGAGTTTGTCGATCCCCAATTTGTCACTGCCAGTTATGACAATATCATTCACATAGACCACTAATAAAATCTTTCTAGCTTTTGAGTCATAGCTGAACACTGAGTGATCAACCTGGCATTGTTTCATTCCAAAATTCTTCACCACTTCACTAAACTTCCCGAACCAAGCACGAGACGATTGTTTCAACCCATAAATTGCATTTTTTCAGTTTGCACACCTTATTAGCCTCTCCCTGAGCAACAAACCCAGGTGGTTGCTCCATATATACCTCCTCTATAAGGTAACCATGAAGGAAGGCATTTTTTATGTCAAGTTGAAATAAGGACCAATCATACATAATTGCTAGGGAAATTAACACATGGACAGAGCTAATCTTAACCACTGGAGAGAAGGTCTTCATATAGTCCACTCCATACAACTGTGAATACCCTTTAGCAACAAGTCTGGCTTTTAGATGCTCCACACTACTATCTGGCAAGTATTTAACAGTATACATCCATTTACAACCCACAACATGCTTACCAGGAGGAAGAGTAGTGAGCTCCCACATGTGAGTATGCTGAAGAGTAGAGAGTTCCTCCTCCATTGCCTGCCTCCACCCAGGTGAACTAAGAGCCTCTTGGACATTGTTAGGTATGGAAATAGATGACAATAGTGAAACAAACTGGCGATGTGAGGCGGAAAGGCGAGATACTAAAACAAAATTGGAAATGGGATGGAGAGTAGAACTACGTTTACCTTTCCGTAAGGCAATGGGTAGGTCAAGTCCTGAAGGTTCAGCAACAGGAGCAACGACAGGATCCGCGGACAAGGTAGAAGCTGGAGGAGGGGCCGGTGTTGTTCGACGTGTATACACTTGCCGAATTGGTGGTCGTTCAGTAGGGATCTGCACTGGATGAGGTGACGAGTCAACTCCAACAGGAACACCCGGAATGGGATCACTGACCGGAAGAGGAAGAGGAAGTAAAGGTGGAGACGAAGATGTTTCAGTTCCTGAGAAGAAGGGAACAGACTCAAAAAATGTGACATCAGGACAGACATAGCATTTCCGAGTAATGGGATTGTAACACTTGTACCCTTTTGAGTCCGAGAGTAGCCAAGAAAGACACACTTAATGGAGCGTGCACCCAACTTGTCTATTCCAGGACTCAGATTGTGAACAAAGCACACACAGCCAAAGATATGAGGTGTTAATGGAAAGGGAGACAAGGTGGGGAACAAGATAGAGAAGGGAGACCGACCATGAAGAATAAAGGAGGGCATCCGATTAATGAAGAAACACGCAGTAAGTACAACATCACTCCAAAACCGTTTAGGAACACTCATATGATGAAGAATAGACCGAGCTGTTTCAAGGAGATGACGGTTCTTCCGTTCAGCCACCCCATTGTATATGTATTTCAGCATGAAATTTTTGAAAAATGGAAAATAATTCACTCATTTCTTTCATTAAATAAATCCATGTCATTCTTGAACAATCATCAATAAAAGTGACAAAATACTTGTAACCATTATAAGACTCTATTTTGATCGGGCCCCAAACATCTGAATGAACCAAAGCAAAATGACTCAACATACGACTTTCAACTCTAGGACTGAAGGAAACACGACGATGTTTCCCAAACTGACACGACTCACACTGTAACACTGACAAATGACTCAAAGACGGAACTAGTATCTTGAGTGCCTTGAGAGAAGGTTGTCCCAGTCGAATATGCCACTGTAGAGGAGTGAGTGAAGTCTGAAGTGCAACTGACGATCCACCACCGTCAAGGTAATACAATCCACCAGCTTCATGCCCCCCACCAATCTTCTTCCCCGTCCTGAGATCCTGAAAAATACAAGAGGAAGGGAAAAAAGTAACAAAGCAGTTAAGAGTCTTGGTTAATTTACTAACAGACATAAGATTAAATGGAAACTTAGGGACATATAGAACAGATGATAAAGAAAGAGAAACCATGTCAACATTGCCAACACCACAGATGGGAGAGGAGGAACCATTGGCAAGGGTAACAGTTTGAGATGTGGAAGTTTCAGAGAGAGAAGAGAACACACTTGGAGTCCCGGTCATGTGATCAGAGGCTCCAGAGTTAATAATCCAAGGAGAGGTTTTAGATGACAGGCAAGCTATACCTGAGTGGGCAAGAGTAGCAGTAGTGTGCTGTGAAGTGGACTGAAGGAACCGCTCATACTCATCACGCGGTACACTCACCATCTCCCTTCCGGAAACAGATGTAGATGTGGAAGGAGTTAGGTCTGCCTGTTGATTATCAGTGACATCAACCCCACCAGCAATAGCATGATTGGCCCATTTAGAGGGAGGGCGGCCATGAAGATCATAACAGAAATTTACGGAATGTCCTTCCCTGCCACAGTGGATACACTTGTAGAGCTGCCTTTTTCTTTGCCACGGCCTCCCCCTGAGTCACGACCACCACCACGGCCAAATATGGAACCACCACGACCTCCTCGGGAGGCATGTCCTCCCCCTTTCGTACCACGTCCACCTCCTCTGGCTGTCACAAAAGCTGATCTATCAGACTGTGTGAGATTCTCTATCTGTCCCAAAGAAATCCTGCGAAGCTGAGCAAACACTTCCTTAAGTGTAGGAAGGGTAGAGCCCTTCAATATTTGGGCTCTAACTGGTTCATACTTTGATTTCAACCCCACTAAGAACCTTGTGACATCTAGTTGTTCCCTTTGTTGTTGCTGAACCTTAACATCTGGAGTGAGAGGATGATAGACATTGAGTTCATTTCTGAGGTTCTTCATACTGGCATAGTACTTTTATAGGGTTTTATTTCCTTGTTGCAGACCAAAGTACTCCTGATAGAGCTGATATACCCTTGTAGTATTATCTTGCCCAAAATACAACTTCTTGGCATGTTCCCATATGTCCTTAGTTGTATCTAAGAACATGAAGTTGGCACTTATTTTGGGTTCCATACTGTTCCATAGCCATGTCATGATTTGAGCATCCTCCTGTTCCCAATCATCAAACCCTGGAGAGTCAGCCGGTGGTTTATCTTCTTTCACATGCTTCACTTTTCTCTTTGCCTTGAGAAAAACTTCCACTGACTTGGCCCATGGAACATAGTTCTCACCATTCAGTTTAATTGAGCTCATCTGTACACCTAGATAGTCAGAGGAAACCACCACACTAGGTTTCTGATCACTACAGCCATCTCCCATTGCTGCCATTATACTCTTTCAATGCTGCCTCTAATCTGAATTCCCAATCACCAACTAAGTGCTGTTGTCAAGAGTTTGATGTTCTAGAACCTACAGCAGTCCCTAAACACAATGATAGATACACACGCCTTTGTTCTTATCCACACCACTATTGATTTCACCAAAAAAAAAAAAAAAAAAAAAAAAAAAACACAGACTACACCGACATTAATTCAGCACTTACTAACCACATGCAAGCTCTCTTACAACTACTCAACAGAGTTTGTGCATCACAAGCACCACCACACAGCCATAGCTGTCACACACAATACAGACCTGCTTTAACGCTTTTAAGAGGGCACCACAAGACCAACAAAAACTCAACTAGTACCATTGCATTACACCTTGCACCATTCAGCCACCTACAGTAACAGCCCTTACACCATTTGGTCACTGTAAACACAGCCTGTTCTTGGAATTTTTCCAAGAACCAGGGCAACAACCAACCTAGTTCTCTAGGTTCTGATCAGTCCTCTCAAGTTCTTGAAGATTTTCAACCCAGAAATACCAACAGCACACAGAGGAGAGATAACCAACCTTCGTTTGAGAGCTTCAGCCAACCATTCACTGCTGAAGTTATTTTCTTAGGAAAGAAGTTTCTGTGCACCAGAAAAAAAAAGAACTGTGATGTTTCAGGCCTAGGATGAGCCATTTTTCTCCATTGACAGCCCAGAGAAGAAAAAGAGAAAACTGAAGCACGAACTGAAACAGGTCACGAACTGAAGTTGTCACCCTGATATCATGTTTCTACTGTAGCTACAGTAGTCCGAACCAGTAAGGAGAAGAAGAAAGAGAAGGAGAAGAAGAAGGAGAAGAGAAGAAGAAGAAGATAAAAGAACTGTCGAACTTGATAGCTAAACCCTATCAGTCGACCTCTCAATAGTGATTAGGCTTCTAATTAAATGTACAAGGACTAAACTGCCCCTACTTAAGTATGGGACAGAGAACCTCTAATAAGACTGCCACATAAGCTCATAACTTAACCAAGGTGAGTTGACTAATCTACCCTTATTCGGCTAACTCTAACACTAACAAATAAGATTGATATTTTTGCTAACAAATAAGATCAAAAGCTGGCAATTCGATTGATATTTTTGCTGCAGTTTGGCCTTGTTTTGTTTTCTCAGGTCAAGTGATTCGAGTCTGATAAAAGTTTTATGGGAGGGGATGGGTTTTCAATTTTGTAACGTGGATAATTGAAGTTGGGTGGTTTTTGTTCTTGTTGATGTTAGTGTGGTGATATCTTATCATCCTCCCAGATTGTACTATTTTTGCTTTCAATGATTTTTTATTCTACTTTCAAAAAATAAAAAAAAAGAAAATCAAATAGGAGGTAAACCATACTTTTCAGCTTATTAGTTATCCCTTTATTCTTATCTGGTTGGCAGGTCATTTTATATCTAACTCTATTGTATATACAAATAATTGACATTTTCTTTTCATATTGCATAAAGAGGACATAAGTGTAGAAATGAAATCATACCTTAAAAGAAGCCCCAATTTAATGATAATGTCTTTGTAGATCCATATGGTACTCAAGAGAATATATTTTTTTTTGGTATACAAGATAGAAAATTGACTGTTAGTCTTTTACAGAGACAGTATTTGCAGTTTAGAATTTTTTGAAGTATCTTTCTTTTCATACATACAATGAGTTAGGGTGTCCTGCAGGTTAATGTATATCTTTTCTGTTTTTACAGTTGCAACGACTATTGGAACATTAGTTGCATACCTATTGGTGCCTATGCGATCACTTGGGCAGGATAGTTGGAAGATAGCAGCTGCCCTCATGGGCAGGCATATTGGTGGAGGTAATTTTTTAGGAAGTCTTGTTGCACCTTATCGAGAACAAGTTTCTCATGACCAAAACAATGTGATAAATATGTATTATTGATATTGACATTATGTTTCTGTTATATAAGTTACTAATTACTTCTGCATCTTCAGTTCATTACTTATCTTTGTGTTACAAACTCAAAGCATATTGTTCTTAGTGTATACTGTTTGATATGGTTGCAACTTTGCATAATGGGTCAAGAGTGCCATCAAATGTTATCATGCGACAATCAATCACAAAAGAATACCTAATATATAAATCTTCATTCTTCAATTTGCATGGTTTGTCAACTTTCTTTCTTATTTCTTCTTTCCCTGCTTCACCATTGATTAATGCTGCCAAATAACCCTATTTACTAAACTCTAGCGGAACCTGAGTTAAAATGTTTTTCTGTGGAAACACGGTTTGGACTACAATTGGTGCCCTAGTGTGGGTAATTATACCAAGGAAGACTTGATGAACTTTCTATTCAATTCTAGAGGTTCTATTTCTCAAAGGCCATTTTCCCTTGTGGTATAGGGGGACTTGGGAAATGTTGTCAGATGTGTGTGTGTGTTGTGTTTTGAGATTGATTTTTATGAAGCTGACCTACTTCTGATAAATGGTAACATCAGGGATTAATTAGGGAAGTTCATTCTAATATATCATAGGAAGCTGAATACCATCATAGGAAGTTTGTAAATCTATATGATTGTACAACTTTTTGTTGTTCTTTTGGTTTGATGTCCATTCTTGTATATCATATTTTGCTAACAAATTTTGTGTAGTATTTATGAATGAAAAATCTGAAATCTTTTCCCTTTCCTCTCTCTCTATATTAGTTTTATTGACATACGAAAAATTGTGAGTACATCAGTTGTTTATTTTTAATTTATTATTTATCTTTGTGGGATGAGTAGCAAGCCTCACCCCTGATAGAAATGTCTTAATTGAGGCAAATGGACCTCTCTGATGGTGCATGATCTGGAAGCTCCTAGCTGGAGAACTGCCCGGATGTACTCACGTGGCAAGCTGGATCAATCTGCAAAACAATGCTCAGAGGGACCAGGGTGGAAGACCCGGTGAGGTCGCTCCGATGCTTAAGTCAGTAATCTGTGTGCTTGTGAGCTAAGTATGAATGCTAGAGAGCTTGAATGTGAGTAATCGCACGTACCTTCACCTTGAGGATCGATGCCCTTATATAGTTGAGTAGCCGTGATCCTTACGAAAAGGCTCCGGGATCCACGGGTTGCATAGATAAGATCCGTTCCGTTTCTGAAGGAGAGCAATGTGCCAGTTGATAAGGTTTATCACTTTCCTCCGATACGGACGGGGTGAGGATGAGCCCTTTAATTAGACGTCGTAATTTTGGGAGATTCGGAGTCTGTTGGGGAAGCTTTTGGAGTCGATTATGTGGCGCTTCGACTCTTTGGACCCGAACTGGCACCTCGGTTCTTTGGCTCCGAATTGGCAGTTCGGTTCTTTGGCCCCGAACTAAATTAGGTGCCGAGGTGCCTTTATACCGAGGTGCTCAAGGTCCCGGGCTCCCGAGCTGCTGGCGAGGCTCCCTTGTTGAGTTGTCACCCTAGTGGCTGATCGCATCCACGTGTACCTTGGTCGCTAGGTCAGGCCAAATTACCCCTCATCAATTGCCTCTCACTCCCCGTGTCCGGGGAGTTTATAGTCAATGCAAGTAGGTTGGCCCAATTTCTTCTTGGCTCACCTCCTGATTTTATGGTCGGATCGACGTAGCCTATGTGGCTTAATGGAAAAACCAGGTCGTGTGTCGGGGGTGCGCGGACACAACGTGGTTTATAAACTCCGCAGATGCCAAAAATCGCGCTCAACTGAAATCTTTCCTCGAAGGGAGTGTGGCCGGTTTTCAAGAGAGCCATAGGATCGTGTCGATCTGAATAGTCAGTTCCCGGATACAATGTCTATAAATAGGGAGGACCCAGGTCCCCTTTCCTTCGTCCTTTCAAGTGCATTCGAGAGTCGAGGTCGCTCTTCCATTCTTCAGCTCACGTCTTGTATCCGGGGCAATTCGCTTCCTCTTTTGCCTTTCGGTGAGTTCGTTTGTTTCCTTTTTATTCGTTAAGTTTGACCTTAGTTTAGATAGCCTTCTAGATGGGAGTGGCGAGTCCGTTGGGGCCAAGGTGGGTACCTTGGAGCCTCATCTTGCCGAGATGGACACTTTGGCACAGGATGAGGGCCCCAATCCGTCCGAGGTAGACTCACCTTGGCGAGAGCGAGAAGCTTCTGGCAAATCGGCCTCCTCCTCTCACTGAGGTCGCATGCCAGACAGCTTTGGTCCGTCTACAATGACAGTGGACAGGCTCCTCTCCTTTGTTGATCGCCATAGACTTCCTAACGACCTCGTTTATAGTATCCCCTTAGGCAATTTCCCTTGGGATCATGGTCACGACGAGATCGTGGTCTTCGAGGAATAGCTCGTAGTTGGCCTTCATTTTCCACTCCACCCTTTTATAATCGAGATCGTCAAATTTTTTGACATCGCCATAGACCAGCTCCACCCGAACTTCATTCGCAATATTGTAGGTACCATTTCCCTTTTTCACGACTATAATCGACCTCTTGACCTCGACATTTTTTCCTCGATCCTTTTCATCAAGAATTCTGCCTATGTTCTACCTGAGCATAGGCGTAGTTACTACATGTTTCCTCGCTCTGGGTACAAGTTGTTACACGAGCTCCCCAGCAAAGTCCCAGCCTAGAAGAGGCATTACTTCGTAGTCTGTAATGTGGAAGGGTGGCCCTTCTCAACCCACTGGAGACCCGCCATCCAAGACCCCGATATTAGGCTGAACAAAAAGGTGCGGGAGGAAGTCCGGGCTTGGGCGAAGCTAGGCTTGAAGTTCGAGAACTTCGTGACCAAAGAGAAGCTCGCGCAGGCTGGCCTAAGTCCTCCCGGTAGGTTGCTAACTGTTGTACTCTTTTTCTTATTTTGTTTTACTTTAATATTGCATTTGACTTTGTTCGCTGCTTTCTTGCAGTCATCATGGCTGACTTCTTTGCCAATGAGCTCTTCAAAGGCATGCAGAAGGGCAAGAAGAAGAAGAGGGCCTCCAAGAAGGCCTGCATTCAAGAGGAGGTTCCCACTTCGGGCATTGGTGTCACCACCTCCGAACCCCCAGCTGACACCGAACAACCCTCGTAATCGACTTGGTCAAGGAGCACCGGGATAGGGCATCCCCACGCCAATTGCTCGAGGAAACGTCTTCCGAGGCCCAGCAAACTCAGGAGGCTGCCCCATCGGGCACCGACATCCCAGCTCGGAGTGATTTGAGCCCGAAGCTTGGTCGCCTCAAGAGAAAAGACGCGGTCTTCCCTGAAGAGGTTACTTGGTAGGCCGAACTACTAGCCTCTCATCTTGGGGGAAGAGCGGCGACACATCGCATGGTGGTATGTACCCAACCTTCAATCCTTCTATACTTAGATTTTTCTCTCAATACTTATGTCTTGTTTCTTCTCTTGTCAGGTGAACTCTTCAATCCACGCCCTGGCCTACTAGTTCGAGATGAACTTGAAGCGGGCTCTCGAGGCCGAGGAGTCATCTCGCAAGGCTCACTCCGAACTGAACTTGGCTCATAGCGAGAACAAATTATTGAGAGATGCGCGAACTCAGAAAGAATTGTTGACTGTTCTGATGGCGGAGAAGGAGTTGAAGAAGCGTGGGGTGGCCCTTAAGAGAGAAGTCTAGAACCTCAAGGAGCTGGTGAAGGCAAGTCCTAGTCGCTTCTTCGGCTTGGGCAAGTGAGTAGCCCGTGCATAGACTGGTTAGGTACATACTCTACAGTGTCCATCCACCTCAACGTACAACAATACTAGGTTTTTCCTACTTGGAGTCTAACTCGTTAGCTTGGCACTTCGGGATAACCAACACTTAGAAAAAAATTTTGGGATAACCAACACTTCGAAAAATTTTTGCACACAAAAGGTTCTTTGAATCACTATGCTTCATTAACAAAAAGTTTCGAGTACATGGAAAAAAGAAATAGAAAACAACTACAATCGAGCTTGGAAGCTCGGGACATACGCTATGTACGGGGGGTCCAAGAAAAGAGGCAAGTGGTATCAATCAGTTCGAGGCCCTTCGTCCCTAGTAGCAGCACCGACAGGATGATTGGTCTCCATAAGATTGTTGGTAGCATTGGCGACGTCACCTCCCTCTTCCCCTTCTATGATCTCTTCGTTGAGGAGGTTGTCGTTCTCCTCCTCCTCGGAGTCGGGGTCCTTAGCTGCCTCGAGGGCCATCTCCTCGGTGATCTTTAATGTTGTGATGGCACTGAGGTCAAGGTGAGGAAATTCCTGCCGGGTCAACCACCTACTGAGCTTGAAGACTTTACGGTAACCCACCGTCCTGGTCTTGAAAAGCAGCACGCGTCGTTCTGTTGAAAACTTGTACTCCTCGACGGCCTTGATCTTCGCGTCCTCTATTGAAAGAAGTAGGATGTCAGTCCGCTCCTTCACCAGCTCCTCGAGATTCTGGACTACTGTCTTAAGGGCCACCTCGTGCTTCTTCAGCTCCTCCTTCTTCGCCATCAGAATAGTCAACAATTCTTTCTGAGATCGCGCATCCCTCAATAATTTGTTGTTCTCGCTGCGAGCCAAGTTCAGTTCGGAGTGAGCCTTGCGAGATGGCTCCTCGGCATCAAGAGACTGCTTCAAGTTCATCTCGAACTGGTAGACCAGGGTGTGAATTGAAGAGTTCACCTAACAACAGAAGAAAGGAGACATAAGCATTGAGAAAAAAATCTAAGTATAGAAGGATTGAAGGTTGGGTACATAACACCATGCAGTGCGTTGCCGCTCTTCCCCCGAGTTAAGTGGCCGGTAATTCGGCCCACCGGGTAACCTCTTCACGGAAGACCACGTCTTTGCTCTTGAGGAGGCCAAGCTTCGGACTCAAGACGCTCCGAGTTGGGATGTTGCTGCCCGATGGGGCAGCTTCTTGAGCTTGCTGGGTTTCAGAAGACGTAGTTTCCTCGGGCAATTGGCATAAGGAAGCCCTATCCTGGTCCTCATCGACCAGGTCGATTATTGGGGGCTGTTCGGTGTCGGTTGGGGGTTCGGAGGTGGTGACACCAACATCCGAAGTGGGAACCTCTTCTTGAATGTGGGCCTTCTTGGAGGCCCTCTTCTTCTTCTTGCCCTTCTGCATGCCTTTGAAGAGCTTGTTGGTAGAGAAGTCGGCCTTGATGCTTGCAGGAAAGCAACGAACATAGTCAGATGCAATATTAAAGTAAAACAAAATAAGAAAAAGAGTACAACAGTTAGCGACCTACCGGGAGGACTTAGGTCGGCCTGCGCAAGCTTCTCTTCGGTCACAAAGTTCTCAAACTTCAAGCCTAGCTTCGCCCAAGCCCGAACTTCCTCCCGCACCTTTTTGTCCAGCCTAATGCCTGGGTCTTGGATGGCGGGTCTCCATTGGGTTGGGAAGGGCCACCCTTCCGCGTTACAGACTACGAAGTAACACCTCTTCCAGGTCGGGACTTTGCTGGGGAGCTCGTGTAACAACTTGTACCCGGGGCGAGGAGACATGCAGTAACTATGCTTGTGCTCGGGTAGAACACAGGCAGAATTCTTCTTGATGAAAAGGATCGAGGAAAAAATGTTGAGGTCAAGAGGTCGATTATAGTCATGATAAAGGGAAATGGTACCTACAATATTGCAAATGGAGTTCGGGTGGAGCTGGTCTATGGCGATGTCAAAAAATTTGACGATCTCGATTATGAAAGGGTGGAGTGGAAAATGAAGGCCAACTACGAGCTGTTCCTCGAAGACCACGATCTCGTCGTGACCATGATCCCAAGGAAAATTGCCTAAGGGGATACTAGAAACGAGGTCGTTAGGAAGTCTATAGCGATCAACTAAGGAGAGGAGCTTGTTCGTTGTCATTGTAGACGGACCGAAGCTGTCTGGTAGGCGACCTCGGTGAGAGGAGGAGGCCGACTTGCTAGAAGCTTCTCTCTCTCACCGAGGTGAGTCTACCTTTGACGGATTGGGGTCCTCATCCTGTGCTGAAGTGCCCATCTCGGCAGGATGAGGCTTCGAGGTACCCACCTCGGCCCTAGCGGACTCGCCGCTCCCATCTAGAAGGCTATCTAAACTAAGGCCAGACTTAACAAATAAAAAGGAAATAAACAAACTCACTGAAAGGCGAAAGTGGAAGCGAACTGCCCCGGATACAAGATGTGAGCTGAAAACGGATGTGCGACCTCAACTCTCGGATGCACTTTGAAAGACGAAGGAAAGGGGACCTGGGTCCCCCCTATTTATAGCCACCATATACGGGAATTGACGGTTCAGATCGATGTGATCCTACGACTCTCTTGAAAACCAGCTGCACTTCCTTCAAGGAAAGATTTTGGTTGAGCGCGATTTTTGGCGTCCGTGGAGTTCATAAACCACGTTGCGTCCGCGTGTCTTCTACACACGACCTGGTTTTTCCATTGAGCCACATGGGTTACATCGATCCAACCATAAAACTGGGAGGTGAGCCAAGAAGAAATCGGGCCAACTTGCTTGCGCTGACTGTAAACACCCCGCACCGGGGTTACGACCCCTGGCACGGGGAGGGGGGGCAATTGATGAGGGGTAATTTTGCCCGACCTAGCGACCGAGGTACACGTGCATGCGATCAGCCACTAGGGTGACAACTCAACAAGGGAGCTTCGCCAGCAGCTCGGGAGCTCGTGACCTTGAGCACCTTGGTATAAAGGCACCTCAACACCTAATTCAGTTCGGGGCCAAACGGCCAAAGTGCCAATTCGGAGCTAAGGAACCGATGTGCCAGTTCTGGTCCGAAGAGCCGAAGCGCCACATAATCGACTCCAAAAGCTTCCCCAACGGACTTCGAATCTCCCAGGATCACTACGTTTAATAACAGGGCTCATCCTCACCTCGTCCGAATCGGAGGAAAGTGATAAACATTATCAACTGGTACATTGCTCTCCTTCATAAATGGAACGGATCTTATCTATGCAGCCCGGGGATCCCAGAGCCTTCTTGTAAGGATCACGACTACTCAACTATATAAGGGCATCAATCCTCAAGGCGAAAGTATGCGCGATTACTCACATTCAAGCTCTTCTAGCATTCATACTTAGCTCGCAAGCACACAGATTACTGACTTAAGCATCGGAGTGACCTCACCGGGTCTTCCACCCCGGTCCCTCGGAGCGTTGTTTTGCAGATTGATCCAGCTCGCCACGTGAGTACATCCAGGCAGTTCTCCATCCAGGAGCTTCCAGATTGCGCCACCATCACCCTCCATACTGGAATGTTCAAAAAGATGACCCTGGAATCTTAAATCTAAGAAAAGTGAGCAGCTGGGTAAGAGAAGCCACTCTGAGGAAATCCTTGACAAAACATAGTTAAGGGGTTCATAGAAAATGAATACCATCTCCATTACTCACTAATATTTCTGCGCTCTTCTTTTAATAGGGTTTTCTTTGTGCTTCTATTGTGAATTAAAACTTTATTAACCAGAGCTGCCCTCACAAGGGGGCCCACCAACTCCAATGTGGTCCTTAATATTTTTTTGATCAATAACTGAGATTCACTTGTCATATATACAAAATGCGTATAAGGTTTACATACATCCCAAGTATAGTCTAGAGCTTTCAACCTATCCTTTTTTTACTATCATATTTTGCATTTTAGCCCAAAAGAGCTGATCTCTATTCATCCCTTCTTTGTCTAAGCATCAACCAGACCATTTGCCAATCTTTGGACCCACTAAACTATAACATCTAATCTCGTCTTAAGATTAGGAGCTAGAATGCATATTGGCTGCATTCTGTGAATTTAAAGAGTGTGGTTTAGAAATGTAAGAGCACTTTCTGTTGAGTTAGAAGTCTGTGCACCTTTTAGAGGCTTTAGGAGGTGTGGCTACTTTTAATTCAGTGTAAGGTCTCTCTAATACAACAACCTCCTCGCTCTATCTTTCCTTGTCTCCAGATCACAAGCAAATGAGCTCTGTGTGTGTGTTTAGTGATCAAAGAGATTCATTAAGGGAAATACTGGAAAGACATACATAATGGGCATCATAGAACAAATACAAACCCATCCATTCTGAAAGAAAAAAGAAGTGTAATACATGAGATCAAAGCATTGATAAATGCTGTCAACTCTTTCTCTCTTTTTTTAGTTGTAAATAATAAAAAAGAAAATGTTATTAAATGAAAATGAAAAGGAGTACAGGGAAGGGGTTATGAGAAATCACCCAAGCATAAAGCAAAACCGAAACATCACCAAAAGATACATCAATTTTCACTCCCCATCCCCTGTTCCAATATTGACCAAAAACCAAGACTGAAAGACTATCAATATCCACAAACTCTGGAAGAATCATCACCCAATCCAAAATTCTTTTCCCAATGATTGAAGCAAGACGATCATGAGACTTGTTCCAGTGTTCAAAGATTCTTCTATTTCTCTCCTTTCATAACTCCCAACAAACTGCAAAGGAAATCAACTCCAAAATATCTTTGCCTTCCTCCTTCCATTTGTGACTGGCCAATGAGCAAAAATCTCTTTCGGAGACCTTGGATCTCACATCTGTTTTGAACAGATAGAAGTAACCCCAAATAATCTCTGCTTTTGATACAATCTTGGGTGAGAATAGCCACCAACCAATCAAAAGCTTCCACCCTTGTAGGAATAGTCACCCCCAACACCCTTGATGTCTTCCCTTTCAACCTGGTTTCTTGCTAAAGCTTTGTAGAATGATTCTACAAAAGACATCTCCTTGCTACCTTCCTTCCTCCACCTCCTATTCATCCCTCTCTACATGCATCTCCTCTGTCTGCAATTGAGCTAGCAAGCTAACAAGCTAACAACTCTTTCACTATTCACCCGACCTTGCTAGTCCATTGACAGTAGTATTCATGAGTGAAATGGATGTTGCATCTCATTTAGTTTTCTGGGCGTATGTGTACTTGATATACAAAAGGGATGTTATTTATTATATTCATATCTCTTTCTCTCATGTGTAGTATTGCACTTTTACATATAAAAAGACATTAATTTACGCATTTATAAAATCATGAAAATATTGAATATTTTAAAAGAATTGTTGTTTTTATTAAATTTAAATTGAAATAACAAAGAGAGAATATTATGAAATATCAAGTTTTCTAGCTATATGCCTATATCCTGTATTCCTAGATTTCATGTTGAAACAATCTCAAGACTATGGTCCATGTCACCACATAGGTAGAATGGGCAGTGTGTTTAAGTTGTTCATAGGATCTATAGAGAGAGATTTAAAGATTTCCTTGCCTGAAAGCATTCTAAACTTTTAAAAGTCAAGATATATTCCTAGAACTGATGATGTCATCTTATTCCTAGAAGCCAATTTGGAGTACACTTCAAATGTGAAAAGAGTGCTCCAGTGTTTTGAACTAGTATCAGGGCTGAAGGTAAATTACTCTAAGAGCAGCCTAGAAGCAATAAACCAAATTGAAGGGTCCTTGATGGAAAGTTTCAAGGAAACTCTGAATTGTCGAGTGGAAAATCTCCCCCTTTTCTTATTTGGGCATGCCACTGGGAGGTAACCCAAAAAATTCAAGCTTTTGGGAACCTGTGGTGGAAAAGTGTGAAAAGAAGTTAGCTACTTGGAAAAGCTGCTACCTATCAAAAGGGAGTAGAATCACTCTTATTAAGGCCTCCCTTGTGAACATGCCTGTCTATTTCCTATCAGTATTTCAGATCTCTGCAAGAATCAGATCATAGATCAAGAAAATCCAAAGAGATTTCCTTTGGGAAGGTGGTGTCAGGAAAGTGCATCTAGTTAATTGGAATCAGGTCTGTAAACCAAAAGAGGCTGGAGGATTAGGAATCGGGCATTTAAAAGAGAAAAAACATTGCTCTTTTTGGAGTGGAGATTCCCCATGGAATCAAATTCTCTCTGGGCAGCTATCATCACCAGCAAATATGGGTTAAATGCAAATGGTTGGGACTGCAATCTCCGATCAAACCGATCAGCTCTCTCTAATCCCTGGAAAGATATTTCTGCTATTCACAACCTCTTTTTTCCTTTCATTAGATACAAGGTAGGTAACAGTAATAGAATAAAATTCTGGACGGATTTGTGGTGGAGCAACTCAACATTAGCAGATCTGTATCCCAGGCTCTACAACCTTACTATAAATAAGGGTGCAACCATCTCCCAGTGCCTTCCCATATCCAGCAATGAAAGAAACCTAAACCTGAACTTCAGAAGACCCTTAAGGGATCTGGAGATCAGTGAGCTAACTGAACTCCTCCTTTCTCTTAGTGAAGCCTACATCTCCCCAAATTCCCACGATTCCCTAGTCTGGAAACCCCACCCTGGGGGTGAGTTCTCATCCAAGTCTTTCTTCGAAGCTCTGGTTGCAGATACTAGAGACAGTGATTTCCCTCACAAGAAGATCTGGTGCAAGGTTATACCCTCAAGAGTGAGTTTCTTTGTTTGGGAGGCTTGTCTGCTGTGAGTGAACACTTGTGAGTTAACTGCAGAAGAAAAATCTTGGAAGACTCTATATCTCCCCTCACGCCTGTACACTATGCTTATGTGAAGGAGAGACAACAGACCACCTCTTCATACACTGCCAGGTAGCTAGCAGCATCTGGAACTTCTTTCTTCAGTTAGTCAGCTTCAGTTGGGTGGCTTCTAAGCATCTGCAGGATCTGATTTCTCAGTGGCAAGGAATAGGTCTGAGCAAGAGAGGTAAGACCTATTGGTTGATAATACTGCACGCTGTTCTTTGGGGAATTTGGGAGGAAAGAAACAATCGGCTGTTTGAAAATTGGTCAAGTCTAAAGGTGAACTGATCAGCCACATCAACCACTACTGCAACTTGTGGGCCTCTAGTTCAGAGGAGTTTACAGGAGTTAGTATCAATGATCTCAGCAGAAACATATATAACTTCCTGGTTTCTTCCCCTCCTACCCTACTCTCTACCAGAGCCCCTTTAGATAGAAGGGAAGGAATCTGGATTCTCAGCTTTGATGGAAGTGCTTATGGTAACCCCGGAGCTGCTGGCATTGGAGGAATTCTAAGAGATGAGAATGGCCACACATGCTGGGTTTATAGTGGTCCGATTGGGATAGCTGGGTATCCCATTAGGCAAACTGGGTATCCAAAGCTTCTCAATTGAAGGTGACTCAACAAAGGCAGAAGTGTTAGCAGCTCTAACAGGGATTCGCCTAGTCAGCAAACTGGGTATCCAAAGCTTCTCAATTGAAGGTGACTCAGCCAATACTATAAGATGGTTGGAACAATAGGAAACTGGACTTTGGAGACTTAGTCACTTCCTATCAGAGGCAAGGGACCTCCTGGCTCCTTTGAATGTTTCTCTAACCTGGATCCCAAGGGAACTAAATGTAATGGCAGATGGTCTAGCAAAATTAGGAGTTATTCTAGAGACTCTGTACTGTGATTCCTGCCCTCCTGTGTAATACTCAGGGGTCTTGCCCCTCTTTTGTATTTGTACACACTCTTGTGTACCTCTCCTTTCTTCAATAAAGTTGTTAACTTTTCTCAAAAAAAAAAAAAAAAAAAAAGATACATTCCTAGAACTGCTTCCTTAACATATCAGTTTCTAGTTTCTATATATGTGGCATGGATGCTTTAATACAAGACGAAAAATTATTTTTTCTTTTTTTTTTTTTTCAATTCTATATTGCTAGTAATGATGTTTTGTTCTTGATTTTTTTTTTTGTAGCTGTAAATTATGTTGCTATTTCAAAGGCTCTTGGTGTCACTCCATCAGTTTTAGCTGCGGGACTTGCTGCAGACAATGTTATCTGTGCAATATATTTTACATCGCTTTTTGCTTTAGCATCTAATATACCTCCTGAGGCTTCAAAATCAACTGAAGGTATGTGCTTCTTTTCTTGTTATTGTTTCTATTGACTGTAGATCTAAAAATAATCTTTCAGTATTCAAGAGCTCCTTCAATCCAATATATAATAATTGTTTCTTAAATACCGCTCCGGATCTCCTTTGGTTTTCTATGTGGTGCAACTTGTTAGTCAGATACTGGGTACCTGAAGGTGTCTGAAAGTGTTAGCCCTTTCAACTCAAAGGCTGTGTTTTTGTCAATGGTGAAAATAGAACGAGGTATAGGGGCAATTCACTAGTTCCAGAATGCAGAAGGGAATTTAGAAATTAGAAGATTTTAAACCCATGAATTCTGCCCACTAGTGGATTCCAAAATAGTGGGGTCATTTAAATTTGGATCAATCGGACAGAGCAGAATTTAATTCTATTTTTATCCTGTGACCAATCACATCCTAAGCTTATTTTGCCTGCCTTGAAATTGTTGTTTGCCATCTGTTTAGATCTTCTATTGCTAAATCCTGTTCTTGGGAACTTGTAATGTTTCGCTTTGTTCCCTAGATAGTAAGTCTGTGGCCTTTGTTCTTTTTCCTTTTAATCCTCTACTCATATTATGTGGAAGTAGCTATTTGCTAAGTATTTTTCTTTTCTAATTTGAGGGTATGGATAGACCAACCATCAATTTTGATGGCGTTAAACATAAAAGAACAAGCTCTTGAAGTATCTTATTGTATCATTATACGAAATTTCGTCTGAAGAAAGCTTTTATTTTTGTCAGATGGTGTAATAGATGCAAAATCTGAACCTGGGAACAAGCTACCTGTGCTACAGACTGCCATTGCTATAGCAGTATCCTTTTCCATCTGCAAGACTGCCACTTATCTCACAAAACTGTTGGGAATCCAAGGAGGGAGCCTTCCATGCATAACAGCATTAGTAGTAATATTGGCAACCATATTTCCAGCTCAATTTGGCTACCTTGCACCTGCTGGTGAGGCTGTTGCTCTAATCTTGATGCAGGTAAATGCAAAACAAAATGAAAAATGAAATCCAAGTATTTTTGTCAAAGTCAATTTATATCATGTTAGTTTGACTTTATTCTCTAATAGGGGTACATCCTTGATTTTATGTGGCCTTATTAGGTTCTGTTGCGAAATATAGAGGGAGAAAAGAAGATTTTCTTTATTGATAAAAACATATTGAGCATACACCTTAAATAAGAAAAGATAGGAAAGACAAAACCCCTAGAATTTCTCTCAATCAGGGATTGACTAAATCTTTCCCTTAATCCTAGGATATGACTTTCCTAAATTTATTCAAATCCAATCTTTCCTAAATTTATTCAAATCAAATCATATCTTTCTTAATTTGCCGACACTCCCCCTCGAGTTGGTGCAAAGATATCTATCATGCCCAACTTGCTAACTTGAAGTTCAAATGGCTGTCTCAACAAGCCCTTAGTCAAAACATTTGCAACTTGCTGCGTGGTTGGTACAAACGGAGTGCAGATTATTCCTTCTTCAAGCTTCTCCTTTATAAAGTGTCTGTCAATCTCAACATGTTTAGTCCTGTCATGTAGAACCGGATTATGAGCAATGCTGATAGCTGCCTTGTTATCACAATATAGTTTCATAGGAAAGCTCACTGGTATCTTAAGATCTGCTAGCACCCTCTTTAGCCAAAGAACCCCACACACTCCTTGAGCCATTGATCTAAATTCAGCCTCAGCACTACTTCTAGCAACTATACTTTGCTTCTTTCTTCTCCAAGTAACTAAATTGCCCCAAAGAAATGTGTAGTACCCCAAAGTTGACATTCTATCAGTGATTGAGCTTGCCTAGTCCGCATCTGTATACACCTCAACCCCTCTCTTCTCATTTTTCTTGAAGAAGAGTCATTTTCCTGGTGTGCCTTTTAGGTACTTAAGAATTCGATACACAACTTCAAGATGTTCTTCGTATGGGGAGTGCATAAATTGACTCACCATACTCACAGCGAAGGCAATATCATGACGTGTATGTGACAAGTAAATCAATCTTCCTACCAGCCTTTGGCATCTTCCTGTGTCTACTGGAACCCCATCTTTAACTTCTCCAAGTTTAGTATTAACTTTTATCGGAGTGCCTGAAGGTTTGCATCCACTCATTCCAGTTTCTTTCAAGAGATCTAAAATATATTTTCGTTGCGAAACCACAATGCCCTTCTTTGATCTTGCCACTTCCATTCCAAGAAAGTACCTTAGTTGGCCTAAGTCTTTAATCTCAAATTCCTTGGCTAAGCTCTGCTTTAGTCTACTCATCTCTTCAATATCGTCTTCAGTCAAGATTATGTCATCAACATAGACAATCAGAACCGAAACCTTGTCTTTGGTGGATCTTTTTGTGAAAAGAGTATGATCAGATTGTCCTTGACTATATCCTTGACTTTTAACGAACCTTGTGAATCTTTCAAACCAGGCTCTGGGAGATTGTTTAAGTCCATATAGAGATTTTTTTTAGCTTGCATACCTTAGTTCCAAACTTCTCAGTGCAACCAGGTGGAGGCTCCATATATACTTCTTCTTCCAAGTCTCCATTCAAAAAGGCATTCTTCACATCCAGCTGTTTCAGTGGCCAGTTAAGATTAGCTGCAACAAATAAGAGTACTTGAACTGTATTTAGCTTTGCCACTGGAGAAAAGGTCTCAGAGTAGTCTACTCCATATGCCTAAGTAAAGCCTTTAGCTACTAGGCGAGCCTTGTATCTCTCCAAGGATCCATCTGAGTTGTATTTCAGAGTGAACACCCATTTACAACCAACAACTGTCTTTCCATCCGGCAGGTCCACTTTCTCCCAAGTAGCATTCTTTTCCAAAGCTCTCATCTCCTCAGAAACAACTTCTTTCCACTCCGGAACATTTAGAGCCTCCTGGATACTGCTAGGAATGGATACACTAGACACTTGTGAAATAAAGGCACAATATGAAGGTGAAATATTTTTGTAAGATACAAAATTTGATAGAGGATGTTTTGTACAAGACCTAACACCTTTCCTAAGAGCAATGGGAAGATCAAGCTGACTAGAAGAATTAGAATTACCTGGAGGAATATTTTCAGGGATTTTTGGAGAATTATCATGAATTTCATGATCCAGCCTCAGATCAGATTCTTGTTGATGCTGCGGAATAGTGCCTCTCCTTTTCTGTGCTAGATATTCCCTTGAATATACAAGGCCTTTATACTGTTTCGCACACATCTCTATTGTTTCAGCTTTTTCATTTTGAGATGGCATCACCAAATGTTGTCATTTTCAATATTTAATTCATTTGTTTCCACTAATTTTGCATTTTCTGCCTCACTTTCTTTCGGTAACTGGTTGTGATGAACATCATTATGGACAAATTCAAACATTAAATCAGAACCATCTAAAAAACCATCTTCACTAGTGTTGCTCTCCCGTGAAGATGGGAGTTGTTGTAGTACGAGATTCCTTCAAAGAATGTGACATCCATAGTCACAAACATCCTTTTCAAAACTGGATCAAAGCATTTGTAACCTCTCTGGTTAGTGGGATAGCCTACAAAAATACATTTATGTGCTTTTGGATAAAGTTTTGAACGTTTAGGATCATGGTTATGAACAAAGGCCACACTTCCAAAAATTTTTAAGGGAATGTTTGTCACTAGCCGAGAGTTTGGAAAACAGTCAATGAAAACCTGTGTGGGTGTTTTAAAATCCAAAATTCGTGTAGGCAGTCTGTTAATCAAATAAGTGGCTATTAAAACAGCTTCTCCCCAAAGATACTTAGGAACCTTAGTTTGAAAACTTAGGGCTCTAACAACTTCAAGGAGATGTTTGTTTTTCCTTTCAGCCACCCCATTTTGTTGAGGTGTATTATTACACGAACTTTGGTGTACAATTCCTTTCTCAGTAAAAAAATTCCCTAACACATTGTTAAAAAATTCATTTCCATTATCACTTCGAAAAATTTTAATTTGAGTCTGAAATTGTGTTTGAACCATGTTATAGAAATTTTTGAACACAATTTCAGCATCAAATTTCTTTTTTAAAAGGAAAACCCAAGTTACCCTAGTATGATCATCAATAAAAGTAATGAACCAACGTTTTCCAGAAAGAGTTGTTACTCTAGAAGGGCCCCAAACATCACTGTGAATCATGGTAAATGGTTTTGATTTTTTATATGGTTGAGACTGAAAAACAATACGATGATGTTTTGCTAATTCACAAGATTCACACTTGAAAACTGAATGATTTTTATTCATGAATAACTTGGGAAATAGATGCTTTAAATATTGAAAGTTAGGATGTCCTAATTGATAATGCCATAACAAAACTTCACTGTCACTAGAAACAGAGATAGAGTTGAAACAAGTCTGTCGGTCTTGCCTTCCAAAGGTAGATCCTTTATTAAAGAGGTAGAGACCACCATCCTGTTTAGCACCCCCAATCATCTTCCTCGAGGTTAAATCCTGAAATTCACAACAAGAAGACCAAAAATTAACTCGACAATTATGATCAAGGGTTAGTTTGCTGACTAATAAAAGATTGTATGATAAGTTAGGAACATGCAGAACATCTTTGAGGTTTAGAGAAGGAGAAATAGATACAATTCCTTTCCCAACAACAGTAGCAAAGGAACCATCTGCAATCTTAACCTTTTGATTCCCTGCACAGGATGTATATGAAGAAAAGAATTGCGAAGTGCCGGTCATATGATCAGTGGCACCTGAATTTAGTATCCAAGAGCCATTAGATTTGTTACAAGCAATGGCTGCAGTGAAAAAATTACCTGACTGAGCTAGAGAACAGGATGGGTTAGAATTTCTTAACGATTGAGATTGAAACATTTTATATAAGTGCTCTATTTGTTCCTTTGTGAAAGGAAGGGACTCTGGGGATGATTGCTGCCCTGGATCCGAGTTGCTTACTTGAAGTGTGCGGACATCTCCCCCTGACTTGTTGTCACTGCCTGATTTTTTCTTCCAACCCGCCGATTTCCCATGCAGCTTCTAGCAGGTTTCTCGAGTATGCCATGGCTTTTTACAATGATCACACCAAGGCCTCTGCTTTCCTTCTCGTTTATCTCCGTCTAAGTCTGCACCTCGGGCCACAAGAGCGGACCCTTCATTCTCTGTTTTTGTTTCACTAACATTCTTCAACATCACTTGCCGCAGTGCTTCTTCTCTACGCACCTCTAAAAGAACCTCTCTTATAGTAGCAAGGGCTTTCGTCCTAAGATACGTCCTTGAACCTCATCAAGTTCTTTGTTCAAAACAGCCAAGAAGACAAAAACCCGACCTCTTTCTATCTTCTTTTTGTATCGAGCACTGTCACTGGGACTTTCCCATTCTTCTTCTTCAAATAAATCCAACTCCTGCCAAACAGCCATCATCTCATTATAATAAGCTGTTACTTCACATTCACTATGTTGCATCTTCCACATTCGGGTTATTCAGTTCGAACAGTTGTGAATGATTGTCCAAATTTGAATAGGTTTCCCTAACAGCTTCCCACACATCGCGAGCCGTCGGCAGAAACATGAATGGTTTTCCAACCACAGGATCCATAGAGTTGATCAACCAGGCGGTAACCATAGAATTTTCAGAATGCCACTACCTGTACTTTGGATCATCAGTGGCTGGCGGTTTCACTTCGCCATTCAAATAGCCGAGTTTCCCTTTGCCGTCAATCACCAACCGCACGGACTGAGACCACTCAAGATAATTTTTTCCATTCAATTTGTGAATGGTAATCTGAAGGGAATTCTCAGAAAGAGAAATAGCAGCTGGCTGAATACCTCCCTCCGAAGTCGTCACACTACTAGTAGCATCCGAAGATGTTGAACCTGAGCCAACCATGGCGGCTTTAAAATTCATGATTGAACCTTAAAGCTCTGATACCATGTTGCGAAATATAGAGGGAGAAAAGAAGAAGATTTTCTTTATTGATGATAAAAACATATTAAGCATACACCTTAAATAAGAAAAGATAGGAAAGACAAAACCCCTAGAATTTCTCTCAATCAGGGATTGACTAAATCTTTCCCTTAATCCTAGGATATGACTTTCCTAAATTTATCCAAATCCAATCTTTCCTAAATTTATTCAAATCAAATAATATCTTTCTTAATTTGTCGCAAATCTTGTCTTTCTTAATTTGCTGACAGGTTCTTTTCCAGCCTTCATTTTTTTTAGGCCCCACTGTTTCCATATGTTTATCTTTTAATTTAGAGTTGGTCGAGTAAGGATAACATAGTCTTTTCATTATAGTTTAAGTAGTGTAGTGATGTGGCAATTCCGTTTTGTTTTGTTTTGTTTTTTTATTTCTCTTGTCCCATACTTAAGTAGGGGTATATTTGACTTTGTACCCTTATTTTAATATAATAGAGATTATGGTCGACTAGGAGGGTTTAGACTCTCTAGTTTGATAGCTTTCTTCTTCTTCTTCTTCTTTCTCTTTCTCTTTGAATAGGACTTATCTGAACCACTAAAACATGGTATCAGAGCTCTAAATAAAAGAGAGGAAGGTTGTGATCTCAAGTTCCCGGACCTGTGATCTCTTCTCTTCTTCTTTTCTCCTTTTCTCTGAGGTGCGATCTCAGTTACACAGGTAGAAGGCTGCGACACACCCTTTTTTGGTGATCCAGGATTGCCGCAATCCCCATTACAGGTGTTAGGAAAGTGTGGTAGCCCTAGGTGAGTAGTTCTTAGATTTTTGTCACCATGAGTGATAGCCCAAGTGGTTGTGTGGTGGCGTTTGTTGTGTTACAGACCCTCTACTGAGCAGTTTCAAGAGGGGTTATTTCTTTGTTTGTGTTTGAATGGTGATGTGAGAAATGGTGTGGTTTAACAGTATTGGTGTGATAAATCAGTTTTTATTTTTTATTTTTTATGAAGGAGATGGCCGGATGTGTCTGAATGGTGGTATGTGTTAGTTTTTTTTTTTATTTTCTTATGGTGGTTAGTTGAGAAAGTGCTAGAAGGTGATGTGCAGATTGCAGCAATGTTGATTGAATAGCAGGAATCCTTTTCGTTGGTTTATAATTCAGAACTAGGAGAAATCTAGTGTATTGAAAATATAATGGCAGCAACCGGAGATGGTGGTGGTGATAAGAAATCAATGTGGTGATCCCCTCGGGCTATTTAGGTGCGTAGATGACATCAATTAAACTTAATGGTTAAAATTATGTGCCATGGGCCAAGTTGGTGGAAGTTTTTTTAAAGGCCAAGAGGAAAGTGAAACATGTGAAGGAGGATAAACCATCAGTTGACTCTCCAGGGTTTGATGATTGGGAACAAGAGGATGCCCAAATCATGACATGGTTATGGAATAGTATGGAACCCAAGATAAGTGCAAACTTTATGTTCTTAGATACAACCAAGGAAATATGGGGACATGCAAAGAAACTTTATTCTGGACAGGACAATACTACGAGAGTATATCAGCTCTATTAGGAGTATTTTAATTTACAGCAAGGAAAGCAAACCCTTGAAGAGTATTATGCCAGTATGAGGAACCTTAGGAATGAACTTAATGTCTATCACCCCCTCACTTCAGATGTGAAAATTCAGCAACAACGGGAGCAACTTGATGTAACCAGGTTTTTAGTAGGGCTGAAATCAAAATATGAACTAGTTAGAGCAAAGATATTGGGAGGTTCTGCTCCTCCTACATTGGAAGAAGTATTTGCTATGCTCTGTAGGATTTCCTTGGGACCCACAGAGCCACAACTTCTAACAGGTCAGTGTTGTAGCAAGAGGACGTGGATGTGGAAATAAAGGGGGAGGACATGCATTTCAAGGAGGCCATGATAGTCCCATGTTTGGTCGTGGTAGTGGAAGTGGTGGAGGTTGTGACTTAGGGGGAGGCCGTGGTAAAGGAAGATGGCACATTACTAGGAAGTATACACGTTGTGGTAGGGAAGGACATTCAATTAATTTCTTTTATGATCTACATGACCCACCTTCCACATGGGCTAACCATGTAGTTGCTGGTAGTGGTGATGTGAGCGATAATCAACATACAGATCAAACACATTTTGCATCTACATCTACTTTTGGAAAGGAGATGATGAGTGTACCACAAGATGAGTATGAGAGGTTCCTTCAAGCCATTTCACAATAGAACACTGCTACCCTTGCTCATTCAGGTATAGCTTGTTTGACATCCAATCCTTCTCATTGGATCATTGATTCTAGAGCCTCTGATCACATGATTGGGACTCTAGGTGTGTTCTCTTCCCTCTCTAAAACTTCCACATCCCAAACTATTACCCTAGCCAATGGTTCTTCTTCTACCACTTGTGGTGTTGGTAATGTTGATATTGCATCTGCATCTCTTTCTTTATCCTCTGTTCTATATGTGCCCAAATTTCCATTCAACCTTATGTCTATTAGTAAATTAACTAAGACCCTTCATTGTTCTATCACTTTTTACCCTTCATCTTGTGTTTTTCACGATCTCAAGACGGGGAAGAAGATTGGTGGAGGGCATGAAGCCGGTGGATTGTATTATCATGACGGCGGTGGATCTTCAGTTGCACTCTAGACTTCCCTGACTCCTCTCCAATGGCACTGTCGGCTGGGACATCCATCTCTCAAAGCTCTCAAGCTACTAGTTCCTTCTTTGAGTCATTTGTTTTCTTTGTAGTGTGAATCGTGTCCGTATGGGAAACACTATCGGGTTTCCTTTAGTCCTAGGGTCGATAGTCGTATGTTGTGTTCTTTTGCTTTAGTCCATTCAGATGTTTGGGGTCCAATCAGAATTGAGTCCTATAATGGTTACAAGTATTTTTTTCATTTTTGTTAGAATTCTCGAGTTAGGGGTATTTTGGTCATTCTGGTGTATCTTATTGAAAGTAAAATGTCTATTGTATCTGAGTTTAAGTTATGTGTCCCATCTTCTATGAGGGACAAAATTGTCTTTCTTGTAACTCAAGTTTTTCATGAATAAAAGTTGTGGGTCGGCTAAGAGAGGTACTTTTGTACATCCTCTCTTCTAGTCTGGCCGAACACTTTTCTCCTCTCCTTTTTCTTTCTCTTTTCTTTCTTCCTTCTTCTTCTCTACTTTGACCTAGAAACAACTAGGGTTTATTCACATGGTATCAGAGCATTAAGGTCTAGTGTTTGTTTTCTTGCTGCTGTCTTCTTCCTGGGTTCGCCGCCAGCTTCACAGTAGGTTTCATCATCCTACAACTGATCTGATTGAAGACTCGATAAAGGGCTGAAAAGGAGTTGTCGTTTTGAGGGCCTGGAGGTGAGAATGCCTCTGGCCGGTGCTGTGGTGGTCGTTGAAGTGGTATACTAGACCCTCTATTCAGTGTACGAAGAGGGCTGGTCGTATACAGGTATGGACACTGCTGTCGTGTGTTCAAAAATGGACTGTGAATGCTGATTTTTTTTTGTGTGCTTCGAAAGTTAGTTGTTGTGGTGCTGGGTGAAACTGATACACATATCAGTCACGTTTTTTTTGTGTGTTTTCTTGCTCACATGTGTGCTGAAAGAAGAGTGGTAGACTGCTGATGTCCACGACAGCAGTGGTGTGGTGCTGATTGTGTTGTGGTGGCTGACATATCTATGTTTTTAAATGCTTAAAAGTGAACCCCTAGACCCTGTGTGTAATCAGTTCTGCAGTTTGCAGAGCAAGTGTTTGATGAAATGACTGAGTAATTTCAGTAGTGGTGTGTTGGTGGCAAATGGTCCTGCAGTGTGCAGTCCAAGTGTTTGATGTGTTGACTGAATGATTTCAGCTTTAGAGTGTAGTGTGTAATGTGCAGTTGAAGAAAGTGGGTTGGTGGTTTTGTAAGTGAGATAAGTCTTGTTACAAGTGTGAGATTGTGGTGTATATTCAGAGGAGACATAATTGAGATGGCTTCAACTGTAGTTGGGAATGACAACAAAACAGGCATCATGCTCTCCTCAGATTATCTAAGTGTTCAAATGACATCCATCAAGTTGAATGGTGAGAACTATGTACCATGGGCGAAATCTGTGGAGGTGTTCTTGAAGGCCAAGAGGAAAGTAAAACATGTGAGGGAGGAGAAACCTTCCTCTGATTCTCCTGGGTTCAATGATTGGGAACAAGATGATGCACAGATAATGACATGGCTTTGGAACAGCATGGAACCAAGGATTAGTGTGAACTTCATGTTCCTAGATACAGCCAAAGAGATCTGGGATCATGCTAAAAAGTTGTACTCTGGACAAGACAATACAACTAGGGTATATCAGTTATATCAAGAGTACTTCAATTTGAAGCAAGGAAGTCAAAGCTTAGAAGAGTATTATGCAAGTTTGAGAAACATCCGCAATGAGCTAAATGTGTATCACCCTCTCACATCAGATGTCCAGATCCAGCAATAGCAACGTGAACAACTTGATGTGACTAGGTTTCTTGTGGGCTTGAAGGCTGAGTATGAGCCTGTCAAAGCACAGATATTGGGGGGATCAGCTCTCCCCTCACTTGAAGAAGTTTTTGCCCGCCTTAAGCGGACATCCATTGAGCTAGTGGAACATTCTTCCTTCTCTGATAGATCTGGTTTGGTAGTGACTAAAGGGAGTAGTCGTGGAAGTAGAAGTGGTGGTGGCAGCAGTGGCCCTCCAAGCAACCGTGGTGGGCATATGTTTAATTGGGCCAGTGGCCGGACTAGAGGCCGTGAGTCAGGGGGAGGCCGTGGAAAAGGAAGGGGTAATGCTCAGAGAAAATGTATACATTGTGGCTTAGAGGGGCACACAGTTAATTTTTGCTATGATTTGCATGGTCCACCCAACACTTGGGCTAACCATGTTACATCTAAGAGTAGTAGCACAATTACTGAAAGCCAGCAAACTGCACCAACCCCCTCCACACCCACTTGTGCTTCCGGGCAAGAAATGGTGAGTGTACCACGGGCAATATATGAGCAGTTCCTTCAAACAACTCAGTAGCACAACTACACTTGCCCATTCAGGTATAACTTGTTTAGCTTCCAAAGCTTCACCCTGGATTATTGGTTCTGGTGCCTCGGACCATATGTCTGGGACTCCTGATGTATTTTCTTCCCTTTCTCGCACCTCCACATCTCAAACAGTTACAGTTGCTAATGGTTCTACATCTCCTATTTGTGGTGTTGGTGATGTTGATCTCTCCTCATTGTCTTTAGCATCTGTTTTATATGTTCCTAAGTTCCCTTTTAACCTTATGTCTGTTAGTAGATTAACCAAGTCCCTTAATTGTTCTGTAACCTTCTATCCTTCTTCTTGTGTGTTTCAGGGTCTCAAGACGGGGACGAAGATTGGTGGAGGGCATGAAGCTGGTGGTTTGTATTACCTTGATGGTGGTGGCCCTCCAGTGGCTTTTCAGTCGTCTCTTACTCCTCTCCAACGGCACTGCAGACTTGGTCATCCCTCTCTCAAGGCTTTGAAGCTGCTAGTTCCTTCCTTGAGTCATCTTTCATCATTAGATTGTGAGTCATGTCAGTTGGGAAAACATCATCAAGTCTCATTTAGTCCAAGAACTGATAGTCGTGTCTCAAGTCCTTTTGTTTTAGTTCATTCTGATGTATGGGGTCCAGTTAAAGTGGTGTCATACAATGGGTTTAAGTATTTTGTAATCTTTGTTGATGACTTTTCAATGATGACACGGATCTATCTTATGAAAGACTGTAGTGAATTGTTCTCTATTTTTCAGAAATTTCATGCTGAAATACGCACTCAGTTTGGTGTTCATATGAAAATACTTCGCTCCGATAATGCCAAAGAATACATCTCCCTATCATTTCAGCAATACCTAGAATATCATGGAATAATTCATCAAACTTCTTGTACCTACACCCCACAACAAAACGATGTAGCTGAACGGAAAAATAGACATCTTCTTGAAACTGCTCGGTCCTTGATGATCAATATGCATGTCCCAAAGCATTTTTGGAGTGATGCTGTTCTTACATCCTGTTTTTTGATAAATCGGATGCCCATGACAATCCTTGGAAGTCAATCCCCTTTCTCCGTGTTCTCCACTTTGTCTCCCTTTCCTCTCACCCCAAGAGTCTTTGGCTGTGTTTGTTTTGTTCAGCACTTGGGGCCTGGAGTAGACAAGCTAGATGCTCGGGCTACAAAGTGTATTTTTCTTGGCTACTCAAGGATTCAGAAAGGGTACAAGTGTTATAACCCTAAGTTTCATAAATCGTTTGTGTGCCCGGATGTCACCTTCTTTGAATCAGTTCCTTTTTTCTCCAATGCCGGGGTCTCTTCTTCTCCCTCTGAGGTTCCTCTTCCTGTTCCAGTTGTGGACCCCCTTCCTGTAGTTCCCACTCCTACTGCAGATGCACATCATATGCCGGTTACTACAGAGAGGCCGCCAATTACTCAAGTGTATACTCGCAGTAGTGCTTCGGCTCCTCCACTTAAGCACCCATCGACAGATCCTGCTACTGCCCTTCTCCCTCAGATCTTCATCTCTCTATTGCTTTGCGGAAAGGTAAACGTACTTGTACTTCTCATCCCATTTCATACTATGTTTCCACTGCTCACCTTTCTGCTTTCCATTGCAAGTTTATATCATTACTCTCATCGGTTCCCATTCCCAAGACTGTACAGGAAGCCCTTGTCTCTCTAGGGTGGCGGCAAGCCATGGAAGAAGAACTCTCTGCTCTACAACATAATCATATGTGGGAAATCACCATCCTTCCTCCTGGTAAGCACACTGTTGGGTGTAAATGGGTCTATATAGTGAAGCATCTTCCTGATGGCAGTGTGGAACGATTGAAGGCATGGTTAGTGGCCAAGGGCTATTCTCAATTATATGGTGTGGACTATATGGAGACATTCTCTCCTGTGGCTAAAATTGGTTCAGTTCGGGTGTTGATCTCATTGGCTACTATGTGTGATTGGCCTCTCCTACAACTTGACATAAAAAATGCCTTCCTACATGGTGATCTTGTTGAGGAGGTGTATATGGAGCAACCACCAGGGTTTGTTGCTCAGGGGGAGGCTGGTAAGGTGTGCAGACTCAAAAAGGCAATCTATGGACTAAAACAATCTCCTCGTGCATGGTTTGGCAGGTTCAGTGAAATGGTGAAGGCCTTTGGGATGAAACAGTGTCAGGTTGATCATTCCGTGTTTAGCTATAACTGGGAAGATGGAAACATCTTGCTAGTTGTGTATGTGGATGATATTGTCATAACTGGAAGTGACAACAATAGAATTGACAGGCTAAAAAAATTCTTACAGGACCACTTCAATACGAAAGATCTGGGGAAGCTAAAGTATTTCTTAGGAATAGAAGTTGCGAGGTCAAAACAGGGGATCAACCTATGTCAGAGGAAATATGTTCTTGATCTACTTGAAGAAATAGGGTTGTTAGGTGCTAAACCAGCAGAGACTCCTATGGAACTCAATGCCAAGTTAAGTGTGGATGCAGGTGAAGAGTTTGATGATCCTGGAAGAAACATAAGGTTGGTGGGAAAGTTGAACTACCTGACCATTACCCGACCAGATATATCATTTGCTGTGAGTGTGGTGAGTCAGTTTATGCAACATCCCCGAGTTCCTCACTAGGAAGCTGTTCTGAGAATTGTTAGGTACCTAAAGGGTGCTCCAAGTCGTGGTTTGTTATACCAAAAAGGAGGACCTCTTGAGATAGTAGGGTACACAGATGCTGATTGGGCTGGCTCTATATCAGACAGGAGGTCAACCACAGGGTATTGTACCTTCCTGGGTGGCAATCTTGTAACTTGGAAGAGCAAGAAGCAAACAGTGTGCGGAAGCAGAATACAGGGCTATGGCCCATACCACATGTGAACTAGTATGGCTGAAGAACCTACTATAGGAGATGGGTTTCTCAATTGACAAATCCATGAAACTATACTGTGATAACCAAGCTGCTGTTCACATCTCATCCAATCCTGTCTTCCATGAAAGAACTAAACATATTGAAGTGGATTGTCACTTTGTGAGAGAGAAAGTGTAAGTGGGGTAATAACTACATCTCATGTGAGCTCAAGAAATTAGTGGGCAGATATCTTCACAAAAGGATTGTCTCAGGGAAGAATAGATTACATTTGTAACAAGCTGGGACTATATGATATATACTCTCCAGCTTGAGTGGGAGTGTTAGAATGCTCGAGTCAGGGGTATTTTGGTCATTCAGGTGTATCTTATTGAAAGTGAAATGTCTATTGTATCTGAGTTTAATTGTAATTTCTACCTCTTTTACACATCATCAAAATGACAAGCTACCTTATGGACAAACTACAGCAAGAAGGAGCAACTAGACAATTCACATGGCTACCAAGATTGTTGATTCGTCTTTGTTCAGATGTGGGTTCATAAATCATAATACAGAATTTGATAAAGTTCATTAGGGGTAGGCTTCTATTGTGTTTGGATTTCTTAGCATGCAAGTTTCATGTAGTAAATATACACAGATTAAGTATCTCATTTACATCTTTTGTGTTGTAGATATGATGTCTTACCCTTTCTTTTAGATTTTTGTTTATTACATGCTTCTGGGCAAGGTGTTAGGAAAAAATTAAGAAAGGTACCTTTTAGCTTCCTTTTTTTAGGTTTCATGTTATTTTATGAACTTTTCTTATATAGCTTCTATCAAATGGCATGCTGATTAGAATTGTCTTTCTTTAAACTTGGCTATATTTTATGCTAAAAGAAAAGAAAAAAAAAACTTGCTAATTAGTTCTAGTTGAATTAGTATGCAAATCAGAGTGGCAACTACCAATTTTGGTTACTAAGAACAATCATCAGATTGCGTGAAATTCTCCAAATTACAGAACTCATTTATTGGATAGTTTACAAGGAAAAGATGGTGATCTCAGCTCTTTTCTATGAAAATCAATGTTGACCTAGGGCTTGTTTGTTTCCTCCTAACGCTATCTCTTAAGAGGAATCTTTTAACTTTAAGAGAAAAATGGTTGTCCGTTTCCTCTTATCTCTTATCTCTTAAAGTGAAATTATACAACTTTTTGTTTTCCAATGATAGCCCCAAATAGACGAACAAAAACTCTCATATATGGGGTCAAAATGGATATTTGATAATTTTTAGAATTCAGAACAACATTCTCTACATTCATAGTTCAGAGGAAAGAAAAGTTCGCCAATGCCAATATACCTCTTAATGTAATTATTGCACTTTCAGATGTTAGACTTCAGAGCAAACGAAAAGGCCCCCAGTCTCTTTTGTGGAGAAGGACCAAGTTTCCTTCCTTAAGATGTAGCAATTTGTTCTTTGGATAATTTATAATGTGAAGTGGGAGCATAGTTTTCAAGGTGCTGAGGTGAGGCTAAGTGATGGGGTGGGGGGTGGGGGGCTGAGCCTCTCTTTTTGCCCTAGGAAAAGAAGAAAATAAAAGAAAAGAAAATATCTTTTTCTTTTTTGCTTTGAAAATCAGTATGTGTTTTTTTTTCTTCAGACAGAGAGAGAGAGAGAGTAATTGAATTTAGATGTCTTTGAGGGTTTAAGACAGTATACATCTTGATTGAACCCTAACAACTAAGAAAAATAATAAAAAATTAGTATTTTAACTCGATCTGATGAATTTGGTTTAATAATCTGCTTTGTTATAATCTCAGAAAATTAAGAATATAAAAGTATTCAAGAGCACCATGTAAAAAATATCTTGGCAATTAAGTGAGGCGACCCTCCATGAGCGTCTTATTGCCTAGGCATCACTTTACATGTTAAGCTACCTTGGTATTACTTGATTGTCATAGTTAGGTAGTATATTCTAGAGGTAGTTTCTATTTTATATGATAGTTGGTTGTATCATTTAGTGTAACAATAATAGACATGCTTTTGTTGGGTTATTTGGTTTTTCATTTGATTGATAGCAGCATGTTTATGGTTTACTAGAAGGTCACAAGAAATTGTTGTGATTATGAACTCATGAAAACCAAATCACCTACGCATGCACTCATTGGGTGATTTGATTATGTTAATTGATAGAGACATGCACTCACTGGGTGATTTGATTAGAGACCACAAGAAAGTGTTATGAGTGAATTGGTTATGTAAACTTGTTGCTTTACATGTCAGACTATCTTTGTATTTCTTGATATTCCTAGTAATGCAGTGGATACTAGAGGTAGTCTCTAATTCTATTGTATCATATGTAGCAGGTAGTGTATGTATTACTTGGGGTAGTAACAACAAGCTTGCACTCACTGGGTAATCTGTCTTTCGTTTGTTGATAGAATGCATATGTTTTATTGGAGGGTTGCAAAAAAGTGTTGTGACCATATAGAATAATTGGAACCAAATCACCTAGACATGCACTCTAAGGTGATCTGGTTTTATATTTAATTATTATTATTCTTGTAACTTATTGGAGGATCATAACAAAGTGTTGTGACCACATGAACTCATTGAATTCAAATCACCTAAGCATGCACTCACTGGGTGATTTGATTTTTCTTTTGATTGATAGCATGTTAGCGTTTTATTGAAAGTTGCAAAAAAAATATTGTGACGGTGTAAACACACATGTTAGGCTACCTTGGCATTTCTTGATTGTAGACCTTAAAGGTATGTTCTTACCCCAAATGATACGAAAACAACCCACTAACATATAAAAATTAGAGACTTCCACTAAGGTCTACTATCTTAGAGGTGATCTAACAAGGCATGCATTCATTGGGTGATTTGATTATTAGAATTTTGTGTTTTATTGCAAGGTTTCAATAAAGTGTTATGACCATGTGAATTCATCAAAACCAAATCACCCAGGTATGCACTCATTGGGTGATATTTTTTTTATTTGATTGATAGCATGGTTTGGTTTTATTGGAGGGTTGCATGAAAGTGTCGTAGTTGTGTGAACCAATCGCTCAACATGTTAAGCTACCTTGATATTTCTAAGTTGTCATAATAAGGTAGTAAATGCTAGAGGCAACCTCTATTTTTTCACATGTTATATAGCAGCTTATTAGTGTGTCATTTGGGATAGCAACAGAGGGATGCACTCACTAGATAATTTGGTTTTCTGTTTGATTACAATATGTTTGTGTTTTATTAGAGGATCACAAGTGATGTGACTATGTGAGCACATTGAAACCAAATCACCTAGGCAAACACTCAAATGGGTAATTTGGTTGATAACATGTTTGTGTTTTATTGAAAGGCCAAAAGAAAGTGTTGTGATCATGCAAACTCATTGCTCCACATACTACGCTATCTTTGTATTTCTTGGTTGTCAAAGGTAGTGGATCCTAGAGGCATAGTTTTCAAGGTGTTTAAGTGAGGCAAAATGTTATTATTATTATTATTTTTTGAGTAAAAACCATGAATCCTAGGGTAATTCCTTAGGTTCCATAGCTAGCAACAACCTATAATTGTCTCTAATCTTCATTAAAAATGTATAAGCTTCATTTGAGTAAATCAACATGCTCATGACAAAAATGGAGAAAGCCTGCAATCTTGTGGATTGGGGTTTCTTGATTGAAGCTTTGAACAAATGTGGCTTTGGTGCAAGATGGTGCAAGTGGATCTGAGGATGCCTAAAATCTTGCCACTTTCAGTCTTGGTGAATGGGATGGTTATAGATTTTTTTGGTGCTATGAGAGGCATGAGACAGGGGGATCCACTTTCACCTTTTCTATTCACTATTATAGTAGAGGTGTTTAGCAGATTGATTACAAAAGCGGATGAAGTGGGTCTCTTAAGCGGGTGGAGAGTGGGGAGAGATAGGGTGGTGGTATCTCATCTTCAATTTGTGGATGACATCATTATTTTTTGTCGGGGGGAGAGTGAGGAAAAGGCTAGGAATCTAAGGATGTTATTGAGCCTGTTTGAGAAGTTGACAAATCTGAAGGTTAGTCTCAATAAAAGTGTAAATATGGGTTAGGAGGAGATTGAGGTGTGGGCAAGGGAACTCAGGTGTGTGTCTAGTGATTGGCCTATGAAATACTTAGGACTCCCTTTAGGTGCAAACCCTAGATTTTTGACTTTCTGGAGCCTAGTAGTGGAGGGATTTGAGAAGAAATTAGCGGCTTGAAAGAGGAATTATATATCTTTGGGTGGTAAGATAACCTTAATCAAATCTACATTCGCTAACATTCCGGTCTACTACCTATCAGTTTTTAGCTTGCCTCAGGCGATTGTGAAGAAGCTTGAGAAAATTCTGCATGATTTCTTGTGGGAACTGGGGGAGACAAAGAAGGATCATTTAATCAGATGGGAAATAGTTTGTAGAAGGAAGGAATATGGAGGGCTGGGGTTAGGGAGGTTGAAAGAAAAGAACCAGGCTCTTCTAGGAAAGTGGTTATGGTGATTCCCAAGAGAATCGGGTAGGTTATGGCATAAAGTGGATGCTAGTATTCATGGGCTCTTAGAGAATGGGTGGTATGCTGGAACTTCTAGCAGGGCCTCTTGCTCTTTACCTTGGAAAGCGATTCAAAAATGTCTCCCAATTTTTCTCAATCACAACAAACTTGATATTAATTCAGGTAACAATCAAATTCTGGGAGGATCTTTGGGTGGGTGAAGTCCCTTTGCTAGGATTCTTTCCCTTTCTTGTTCACCTTATCTGCTCTCAAGGGCAAACACTTTCTGAGATTTTGCTTCCTTCTCCTTAAGTTAATGGGTTCGGGTGGAATCTAGGCTTTCGCAAAAATGTGTGGGACACTGAACTAGGCCATGTTTCTAACCTACTACACATTCTTGAGGGGGTTTTCCTTGACCTAAATAAACAAGATGATAGAATTTGGACTCTACATCCTTCTGGGGTTTTCAGCTGTGCTTCCTTTTTCAAGTTATTGTCTTTGCCTTCTCAACCAGTTGTTCCCTTTCTAGTCAAAGAGATTTGGTGTCATCCGATTCCCCCCAAATTGGTGCTGCTTGTGTGAATCTAACAGTGAATCTGCTCATCACATTTTCATTTCTTGTCCGTTTGCTTGTCGTATATGGGATTGGCTTTTCTCTCTTTTTGGGTGTAGGTGGAATACTCCAGACAGATTGGACAGGTTGCTTGATGGTTCTACTTTCAGCTGGCCAAAAAGGAGGGAAGACTAATGTGGAGGTGTACAAGAGCAGCAGTAATCTGGACCTTATGGGAGGAGAGAAACAAATGTATATTCAAGGAAAAAGAAAAGGGGCAAAGAAGGATTAATTGAAGGGATTATGGAAAAAGTAACTTTCTGGACAAAGACACTGGAGTTGTTTTCAGCTTTCTCTATTGATTACATATTAAGGAACTGGAGAACAATTGCAGCCGCATTCAGCCAAGTGGAAGGCACTAAAGGCTTGGGAACACCCAGAGTTAGGATTCCTGAAATTAAACTTTGATGGAAGTAGTTTTGGGAATCCGGGTCTGTCCGGAATTGGAGGGGTTTTAAGAAATGAAAGCAGAGTGATCATGGGTATGTACTCAGGCCCCATTGGAGTGTGTGATTCTGTAACAGCAGAACTGAATGCAGTGATTTACGGGATGCAGAAAACTTTGGAAATGGGGGTAAGAAAGCTAATAGTTGAAGGTGACTCCAAAATATTAATAAGTTGGCTAAAACAGAATGAGAAGGCTCCTTGGTTTTTTAGAAACAAAATCAAACAATTCAAGAGGTTCTCAAGGGATATGCAGCTGATAATTCAATGGACTCCTAGGTCGGCAAATGGTCTAGCTGACCAACTAGCAAAGCAAGGGGTAAACAGGGAAGTGTGTTTCTGGGCTCAGTTGTAAGACTGAATATTAAATTGTCTTTGTATTTTCTTGGTGGTAACCGAGGCTGCCTTTGTCTACATTTCTCTTTTTCTAAGTAATAAAATTTGATGTTGATGCTGATAAAAAAAGAAGAAAGAAGAAGATGATGATGGTGAAAATGATTAATGTGTATTTATTGGTAAAATTGAATTCTTCCATGCTAATCAGTTCAAGTTTTAAGTCTTTGAGGGTTCAAGGTGGTATACTGTTATGTTTGTGGCCTGAATTCTTTGTGGTGACCTGCTTTTTTTGATAAATGAGTGAAATTTTATCAAACCAGAAAATAAGAGTTACATGCAACCTATGGAAAGGCATGAGATGCGACCTTTAAAGCTAATTACAGAATTAAAAGTACAAAAGAAATTACACCGAAGCCCAAAATAAAGTATCCTGGGAAACCCCTTGTTTTGCAAGTGAATCAGCCAATGAGTTTGCTGATCTGCCTACCCACTGAACTCTGATTGTCATATTCCTTGTTAACCATTTAGCCTTTTTGAGAAAATCTCTAAAACTCCAAACCACAGTGTCTGGATCCTTCAGTCAACCCACTATCACCTGGGCATCCCCTTCAATAATCAGAAGCTCTATGCCTAGCTGATTTGCAAGTTGGATTCCTTGTACAGCAGCCAGTAATTCGGCTCTTAAAGAGTCTCCCACACCCGCTGGACCTGAGTACAAAGATGTCACGTTACTATCTTTTTTTCTTAGCACTCCTCCTATGCCTGAATGTCCTGGATTTCCTCGGCTACTTCCATCAAATTTTAGCTTGATAAACTCCTCCCTTGGTGGCATCCATTCAACCCCATGTCTGTCCTTCCTGGCAGAAGTATTTGTGGTGACCCGCTCCGAAATAATTTGAGAAAAACCCAAAGGAAAAATTCCGTAGTGGTTTGTGGTGGAAGCGTAGTATGGACCCAATCCATATTCTGAAGGGATAGGATATCCATCACATGGATGCCCAAATCTTGCGGAATGGACTAGGCGAATTTCATAAATTTCTCCCATCTTTGCAGGGAATCGAATTCCCTATTTAGAAAAACATATTTTTCAAGGATCAATCTTGAACCATTAACCAAACCAGGTCTGAACCAAAAGGAGTAGGAAGGAGGATGTACCTGATACGGAGAAATAATATCTCCCAATGGAGGTGTTCACGCCCAAGGAAGGATCCAAAGACTGCTCCCACTGAAGATGGCGCAGTGTAGGATGGAGCAGAATCAGTAATGTTCTTCAAAAGAACTTGACCCTTTGCAAGAATCAACTGGATGGCTTGTGAGTATAACTCCAATCAATCTTTTCCCAAACGATTGATATCAAGATTAGATCTTGATTTCTCCCAAGAACTGGAGATCGAACTGGAGATAATGGTGGCGACAGGAAGGAGGTAGCAAGAGAGATTTCGCAGGGTGCAGAATTCTCCCTTCTTGTGATTTCAACTCTAAAGACAAGAGTTTGTGGGTTGCATGTCTAAAGGCTGCCGCCCCCTCCTCCTTTTATAGATTTAAAGGGATCAGCTCCTATTAGGAGCTGCTAATCCAAATTATATTTGGATTAGAAGTCCCTTTAAGTGATAAGGAAGAACCCTTATCTTATCTGTAGATCAGATCAGCCATCTCCTAATCTAATTAGGAGGCTTCCAGATCTAAATCTTATTTAGATCTTGGACTCTCTAAGTGGATAGGGTCTAGGCCCAATCCTATGAGTTGATCCACCTCAGAATTTGCCCCTTTTAATTGACTGATCAAATCAGCTCAGTTCGAAATGGGCTTAAGGCCCAATTAAGGTTATGTACTCACTTAGTCTTCCAAACTGCTGCCCAGTTGGGCTTCCTTGTATGGCGTGGGACCCAAACATTGATCTACACATCAGCCACATGGGTTCAGCCCAGCCTTTGTTACAAGGCCTGGCCGAATACATTGTTATGGACAGTGCACCCCCTGAAACCCATCTTATGGGCTCTATGGGCCCAACACTTACCCTAAGTGGTCCCTGGGTCAAGCCACCTTGTAACACCCAGGGAGTGTGGGCAGATGCAAGATTATCCCATCAAGTATTATCCTCAATGGTCTTACACTAAACCTCTCAGCCCATAATGATCATACACTGCCCGACAAGAGAGGACCTCTCCCTCGGCTACAAGGAACAGTGTTGCACTCTCTGCTTACATGGATCCCGGGAAATAAAACCTTTTGCAAATCATTTCGAAATCATAATTTATATACTTTTATATTTCATACAAAATATATTTTGCAAAACAAATCTCAACAATTGAAATCGGCTGCCGGCAGTCTTGGTTTCCATCAGTTCAATTAATCCTACACTGTATGTGCCTAGGGTCTCACCCTGGCAGCTGAGACAGGCCATCCCAACCGACTTGGTGGCACCACAGTGTCAACCTTGTCAGGATAGGTCTCCCCAGACCGACCCACTGGATGTGAACATTCTAAACTAACACGAGTCTCATTAAGTGTCAAGTTTAAGGGTATTACACAGAAACATACCAAGGGAACATGAATCAAATATGCACTTTTATTCATTTACAATAAACTCATAAAGTACATCATTCTGATTGAAGCTAAGGGCACACAAAACTGTCTAACATATTCAGCTTATAGGTCTGAACCGAATACGAAGAGTTATGTATTTTCGGGGGTTTTCTCTCTTGTATACTTGGTCATTTTTCTTGTGAGAGAAGATAGAGATATTGCTGACTACATAGTGGATTTCTGCTCTTCCTTTGCCTGTGGACGTAGGCTATAAGCCGAACCACATAAATAGTGTATTCTCTGTGCTTGCTTCTCTTTATCTCCGTTTTACTTTTATTTGGGTGCCATTCGAATCTATTTTCTTGGGTTTTTCCACAACATATACATGTTGATTGAACCCTAACAAATGAGAAAAATAATAAAAAGAAACTAGTATTTTGACTTAAACTAAATAATTAGTTTAATAATATCTATTTTATTATTATAATCTCAAAAGGTTAAGAACATAAAAGTATCAAGAGCACCGTGTAAAAAATATCTTAGTGATTGTAGAGAACACTGATGTGGGCCCCACAGCAGTGGTCCCCACAGTGTTCGTAGGACAACATGTGTAGTTATTTGTTTCAGTTATAGTAGTGCCAGTTTGGGTCAGTTTGTTAATTTAGTTATTTATTTCAGTTATTTATTTACTTTATTTATCATGTAAGTACTAAGGGCAGATCTGTCCTTTCCTTTATGTACTAAACATAACCTATAAATACTAAGAGTGTGGTGGCGGAAGATGTGTTAGGATCTGTCCCTCCTTTCAACCACTTGTTCTCCTGTTTCTCTTCTCTTCCTTCTCCTCTCTCTCACCTTTCTTCTGCTTTTGTAAACCTAAAATCTATTAGGATTCAAGACTGATTACAGTCTTGATCTTCTACTGTGATTAAGCAAGGTGACCCTCCATGAGCACCTATTGTCTAGGTGTCCTTGACAACTATGAATGGTGGTACCTTTTTGCTTTTTCTTTTCCCTAGGGATGGGAAAGGATGTAGTCCTACCTTCTGTTCACTACTAAACAAGCAAGGAAGAAAAAACTAATAAAAGACATGACTTTGCCCTTCAAGTACACCTTGTTTAGATGTTCTTCTTTGCCTATTTTACCTGAATATTCCTTGTTTTCCTCTATGTTTATATATTTATTCTTTAAATCAATAGTTAAATTGCACAAGTTTATAAAGCTGTCCACCAATGGCCCAATCAACTCCATTAATATTCTGAAGAGAGGGTGATTTTTCTTTTGTTATTGTTTTTACCTGTGCTTTTCTTGTATATTAAGGAGATTAGTGTAGTTCCTATTCTTTAGCACAAGAGATGGAGGTAGCCATTGTATATCATTAGTATAAACTACTACTAACAACAACGAGTAACAAAATAAAGTTGATGAGATGAATAATCCAATCTAATGATGCCATCAGTATTCTCCTGTCTTGTGCTATAGAGGTCAATTACAAAGGGAAAAAAGAAGAAAACACTGAAAAGATTCTATATATTGTTTCTCTGAGTGGTCTGGATTTTTGATACAGAAGAGTCCAGTGATACTAGCAAATATTTGGTCCATTTTGTGAAATTCTTATTGTAGAATGTCAAGTCCCTTTATTATTTTCTGGAGGTAGGGTGTAAGGGATAAAAGAAGGAATTGTCTGAAATAATAAATAGAAAAACAAGTTGTGGATAAAGAAGCTGGGATTGTAGAAGAAAAAGAAGATATTGGTGTATGGTGCAAAACTGTATTAACACAACCCACCCTCTCTACCCCATTCAAAGCCTTGACTTTAACTTGTGTTTCCTTGTTAATGCTATTGCAAATGAAGTGAACCGAACAATAATGCTTAAGGAAGCACCAATTTCTGTCCTGAAGGTGGAAATTATTTTGCTGCTAATTTAATATTTTGGGATTTTCTGGTGAAAATAGGTTTTTTTTGCTGTGGTGGGTGCAAATGGGAGCATATGGAATGTCATTAACACGGCCCCGAGTGTTTTCATGTTTGCGCTGCTCCAGATAACCATCCATCTTGCAGTGATCCTTGGAGTGGGAAAGTTATTACGGTTTGACCAGAAACTGTTGTTGTTGGCATCAAATGCCAATGTTGGAGGCCCTACAACAGCATGTGGGATGGCAACAGCGAAAGGATGGGGTTCTTTGGTTATTCCTGGGATACTTGCTGGCATATTTGGCATCGCAATCGCAACTTTTCTTGGTATCGGATTTGGAGTCATGGTCCTTAAAAGCATGTAAGCATTTCCTTCATTTTGTATGGGAAACTTCACTGTAACACAATGTTAGCCATTAAGTTAAGATGGCGGTGTTATCTGTCATACTCGTACACAAATTTGATATTGAAGTTAATAATTATAATTGAACCGCCTTGCTGTCATATAATCGCAATTTGCTTGGCAAGAAAGATTATACCTGTAAACAAGGTATTTGACTCCATATGTATCATGCCATGGGGATATGTTAAGCAGTTGGTCCCACGGTGATCTGGGCTTGGAACTAGCATTTTGTTCCATCAAGTGATGGTTTATATCAGAAAATAGCAATGTTGGACATTGATGCAGCAAGGCAAGGCTATGGAAAAAAAAAAAGTCAAAAAACTGGTCTGCTCCATTTGAGCAGAGTGGTTCTTTTCAGACTGATACTTCCCTTGAACTCGGTTGGGTTGTCAAGGCTTTTGGTTATGAGAAGCTACCGTGTCGGTGGAGCTGCTCCTCAAACTAATGCTGTCCGTAGTCTCTGCATCGACTGAATCCCCACCTGAACAGAAAATTCTATTTCACCATAAAATGCCTCAGGTATAAAAATACACACACTGTGTTCGATTTTGTTGTGTTTTAGCTAAAACGCTTATGTCCACACGTCTACCACTAAAATTAAAAATTCAAGGTTAGACCATGCTTGATTCTGCTCCTGTTTGGTTCAATGAAATTGTCCTTGTGTTTTTATGAATTTATTGAATGAGCTTTAGCATTAGTTTCATAATGGGTGTTACAGTATTGACCGTGGAGAATGTGCCAAGGTTACCACCAAAATTGTCTCATCTGATGATGGGGGAGCCACCAACTCGGGGTGGAACTCTCATTGTTCTCTCATCTATATTTTCCAAGAGAGGATCAAACAGAGGTATGGAGAGTTTTTAGGATATTGAGGAAGCTGGATCTCCTTTACATAAAGGATTAGGAGGTGGCAATAATGGCAATGACCCTTTTCTCCCATCGGTTGCGATTGGCAGTCCAATTCCAACTTAACCAACGAGCAAAAGCATAGCCGGGGAAAGGTTCGATTCTCTTTCCAAGTCCTATCCTCACTTAATTATGGAGAGACGAGATGAAAAGAAAATTTCACAGCCAGCCACTGGCAGCAATGGTAATGCACGCGCCATAGCTTTGGGTGTAGGGACCATTGGAGGAGGTGGAGATGGGGATTGGGGATGAAAAGAAAAAGGGCATTGTTCTCTATGTTTTTAAAAGTGAACTACGAGCGTTGGAATCAGGTTACGTGGTTTGAAGGAAAAAGTAGAGAAAGGAAGGGGATGTAGGGAAACCTATACGAGGCTTCTAAAGGTTTCTTTATATTTCCCTTACATTCCCTACTTTTTTCCTTCAAACAAACATAGCCTAAGGGGTTTGCTGTATGGTTGAATGACAAGGGGTTGAATGCTTACAGCGTCTCCTGTGGCAGTAGTTTTCTATACGGCCCTTACATTCTTCAGGCACAAAGATTGAATGGAATAAGGTAGTTGATTTGGCCAGAGAAGTCGCTATGGTGGAGGTGCCTCTTTACAGGCACCATTTGGATGCTGTCATGGTGTGTAAAAGAGTCACAAGGTACAGTGTTTTCAAACTGCCGTTGAACCAGATGGTTGGACTGTTTGACCTGGGAATTGTCCAGGAAATTTGTTTCATTTTACCCCAAATCTGGTCCTTGTTAAAAAACCGTTGAATTGATAAGCGACCTGCTGACCCAGGTGATTGATCCATCGGCCCATTTAACAGTTGTTGATTTTTTTATTTTAATAATTTTTTAGTTGGAATGGGCTGTCCATTCTAATAGGATGGCCAAACCATTGACCTGGAAACTGGCGGACAGAACGGTTCTGATTTCGGATCAATTTTTAAAACCTTGACAAGGTATGCTTAAGTCTTTTAAAATTTCAGCGATATGATTAAGTCAATTTCTAAAAACTTAGGGTATGTTTAAGTCTTCTACTTCTTTTTCCTAGTAACCAATTAACTAGCATTCATCCAAGTTCCTCGAAAGAACTTACCTTTTTTTTATTTTATTAATGATATAACTGATCTTTAATGTTTTTTTCTCGGACTCTACATTATTCCCTTATTCCCTCCCATATGATAGGGGTGATCATTTCTAGCCTATCTTGGGAATTTTTGGGCTTTGGCCTGGGCTTTTCCTAGCCTTAATAAGTAGTTTACCCGACAAATTACTTTGTATAAATTTTGCATTCTTCAGTTTTTTTATGCACAATTATTTTCTTTTCTATTCCTACCCATCCCTATGCATCTTACCTACGGTTTCATTTGCTTGTTATGATTATATAGGACTTTCACCCTATTTCATTGCTTTTAACAGGACTGATGTCTCAACTGTTTCATCACTACTCCATGTTCAATGTACCTATGTGCGGTGTAAGAGCATAGACATGCAAATTGCCACAGACCTAGTTTAATCGACCTTGAACCAGAACTGAATTGAATCAGTCCGGTCCAATGACCAACCCAAGTTACTAAGTAGTGATTCAGAATAAATTATAGAAGCAGTATAGGAACAAGCTAGTGGTTGATAGATAGCCACCCTGCATTACATACCATGATTCTAGAAGGCTCTCGTGTCCAACATGGGTACCAATCCTCTCTCTCTCTCTTATTAATAGTAGGGTGGAAATTGATTTGGTTCATTTCCAAGGCAGAACCTGAAGCCTACCCTATAGGGGTTGGTTCTAAGCTTTTGGAACAGAAACTTACCCCTTCAAGATCCTTGGCAAATTGTTCTTTCTTTAACCCTCCTCGAAAAAAAAAAAAGGAACATGTTCTTTCATAGTTCAAAACTTAAATTATCTTTATTAATTAAATTGAATAATTTAATATGTTGATATATAATTTGGAATTTATCATTATAATTTAAATTTTATAAATATTATGTTTTACATTACTTATACACATTAAAATATTAAATTGAAGAAAAATTGCTTAAGTGACTATGGTGAAATGAGATCATGGTCTTTGTGACCATGAGTGCTTGGGTTGCAAATCTTCAAAGCATTTTGGGATTTTTTTCAAGACAAATTCAATTATTAAGACGGTTCTTTGGGTCAGTTCAAGTAGGATAAATCCCTAAACTTTGGAATAGACTTGAATAGAGGTAGGTTTCAAGAATTTGGAATCAAACCCTCCCTAATAACACGGATTGGGTAGGGCCAGCTGGTTCGAGATTGGCTTCATTTGGTTCTGGATAAAATATATTCATTTACTCACCCCTAATAAATAGTCTCCCTCTAGGGGTCCATAAGTCATTTTCCTCATACCTTGGGTGATTATCGACCATCAATGGTCCATGCCCCAACACTTGGATGCAAGGTTTTAAAAACTGACCCGGAAATTGAACCATTCTAACTATCAATTTTCAGGTCAGCGGTTCAACCGTCTGGGTCGAACGATTCGGATGGTTTGCATATTAGGGCAATATATGCAAACCTCATAAGAGATGCTGGTTGAGAGCAAAAAGAGAATTGTTGTCTGAGATAGAAAAAAAGAAATAAGAAGAAGGAAGGAGAGGAGGGAAGAAGAAGGAAGAGGATGAGGATAATTGGATGCTCACTGGTGACGATAGCGGCAACGGCAATGGCGAGGCGGCGGCAACAAATACAGATTTGAGATCTGAGTTCTTGGATCTTTGAGTTCCCAAATCTGATATCTGAGTTCGTGTTTTCTTCTTGGATCTCAAATCTGAGATCTGGGAAGATCTGAGTTTGTGTCTTCTTCTTCTTCTTCGTGCTAGATCCCATATCTGAGTTCGTGTCTGATCTCAGATCTGAATCATCGAATTCTCTTTGTAACTTTATATTGCGAACCGCTGGCCGGGTCAAATGAGTCAATGGTTCTAATGCCCGGGTCAACGGTTTTCTGACAAAGTCAATGGGTTTTGACCCAATAACGGGTTAAGGGTGAAACAGAATCGATTATTCGGATGATTTTTAGGCCAAACGGTCCAATTGTCCGGATCAACGATGGTTCAAAAACATTGCTTGGATGACCAATACCAGAACATACCCCAATTTTAGGGTCCCGTTTTTTCTGCGTCTTTTAAAAATTTCCCCACAGTGGTCATTTGGGCAATTGCCGCAATTCTGGTTTCAAATGAATGATCCCTACTAGCCTAAAATTCAGGAACTTGCCAACAGCCCCTAAAATTTAGGAACAGATATATTAAGGGTTTTATAAAATTGAGATCCTTTCCATTATCAAGGGCAAAAGCCGATCCAAGTTGTGACAACATTTGACATCACCAGCCAACATAATCAACCGATACTGATACCACTCAACGTACGGTATTCCTTTTTGTTTTTTCCCTTTTTTAAGCCACAACGACATTCTTATGCACTCAATAATATACCATTGCATTCTATCTATCAATAAATCCACCACGCCAACGGGCCAGTTTTTCTATTATTTCTTGGATAAAGAAAACAAAAAAATTAAAATAAGGGCAACTGATGAACAAATGATTTATTTATATAAGGGGGATGTCAGTTCGGAATTGATGCTAAATTATAAACGAGCATAAATGTATAAAATGAGGGTATTTGATATTTTAAATTTTTATAAATCTACAGTGGAATTCAGAATCAATGGGCCTGTCCTTATACACAACATGCTGACTACGGAACATGATATATAATGCTTTTGCCTTGGCATACACGCCTACAAAGACATGCACTAAGATGAACCCATCGATGTATCTAAAACCTGAGGAGCTATTTATATGCCCAACAAGTAATAATCCAAGCCTCCACCAACTAGTCGGGCTCCATGAAGAATGATAGGTTATACTTCTATCTATCACACAACTCACAAGCGAGAAGAGAGAGAGAGAATAATAATTCAAGCTCAAATTAATCGAGCCCATATAATGCACATTACACTTCTCACTCCTCATTTCTGCCCAAAGAATACAAAGAATATGCCTCCATTGTGCCAGCGTGGCGAGTTGACATTTATTCTATACCATCGACGACGCATCACATACAATCATCCAAACGTGCAACAGGATTTTAAAGGACACAAGCAGTGTAGATGGGCATGAAGCATGCTGTTATTGTCTCTCATACCTTTCATTCTCTAATAAATAATGATTTGATTTAATTTAATGGAAATTTCTACTAAGACCACAAAGCAAGCATATAAGCTCGTCTCAAGTTCCAATAACACATCCTTAAGTTTGAGCACAACATTAATAGCACCCTTTAGAATCTGTTTGGTCATGGATTCATCAGGATCTACAGTAGTAGTTAAACCATCTCCTCCACATTCTTCTTCTTCTCTGTTCAATGCAAAGAAGGGTCTTACACTTAGAGCACTCAAGGTGCTGATCCTGGTGCTATTTCTTGGGTGGCTCATGCTTTGGATTGTTTTGCCAACCAACATCTATAAGAGCCAATGGACACCTCAACTTAAGGCCAAGGCCAACTCCACTTATTTTGGGGGGCAAGGTTAATTATTTTGCTCTTTTCTCAAAGCAAAATTAACTTGGTTTTATTAATTCTAATTTTCTCTGTTACAGGCACAAATCTTTTGGTTTTCACGTTTCCCATTATGCTCATTGCTGTGCTTGGATGTGTCTATCTCCATTTCCTTAAGAAATCTGATAATTATTATAACAAGAGGTACGTATATTAATTAGATGCAATGAGATGATCAGTTGCTTATTTTCTTTTAGTCTTTGGTAATCTCTACAAAAGATCGACTAGCTAGCTAATTAACACAAACTTTGTTGAATTGGTTCGATGGCAGTTGGTCTGCAAGCCACGGCCTCTTCTCGTGGCAACGGCCATTTCTTGTGAAGCCCCCCTTGGGAATCGTCACTGCAATGGAGCTGGCCTTCTCCGCCATGTTTATTGCGCTAATAATCTGGTCTCTGGCCAATTACTTACACGTCAGCTTCGGGCACCTCCATATGCATAAGACTGGGGAGAAAGTGTAAGTAGATATATATATATATATATATATATATATATGTTGAATATCTTAATTAATTATTTACTAGCTTACAGTTATGAGATGGATGGATGGATGGACTTTGGCAGGTGGCAAGCTAAGTTCAGAAGTGTATCTCTTAGACTTGGGTACGTGGGAAACATTTGTTTGGCATTCCTTTTCTTTCCTGTAACTCGAGCATCATCCATCTTGCCTCTACTTGGACTGACTTCCGAGTCCAGCATCAAGTACCATATCTGGCTTGGTCATCTCTCTATGATCCTTTTTACCGCACATAGTATAGGTTTCATCATCTACTGGGCTATAACAAACCAGATGTCTGAGGTACTCTCTTTAATTTTGAAGTGAAGAAAATCAACAGTCTTTAGTAATCGTTTTGCTGTCATGAATCATGATGATTGCTGTTGACAAAAGACTTAGATTTCTATTATGTATTTATGTTGTTCTGTGGCTGGAATGTTTGTAGTGCACCTCTTCAGTGAAACAAGCTGCAATTTGGAAAACTTTAGCTGTTTGGAGAAAACAGCCAAACTAGCTAGGCTGTCCGGGAGCTTTTCTTTTTCTTTCTTTCTGTCCAACCAAAAATACAAATAAGTACCTGAGTTGGATTGGATAGCGTGTGATGCAGTGATGTACAGTATGCTGAAAAGCAGCCTAAGCTGTTTTTGCCCAAACAAGAAACAACCAAAGCTTTTTCCAATTAGCAGTCACAATTAGGGGTAGACAATAACCGAGCTTTCCAGGAGTAATTCAATAGTTTGGTTCATAGTGAAGCTTGTGCGCCTAATCAGGCTTATGTTATATATAATGTTTTTAATTTTTTATATGTATAACAATAAATTTGTATATAATATTTTAATTTTTTATATGCATAATATTCAATATTTTATTGTATGAAGTTTAACCCAAAATGCATGCAGATGCTAGAATGGAGTAGTACTTGGGTGTCTAATATTGCTGGAGAGATTGCTTTCGTAATTGCATTGACAATGTGGGCAACCAGCATTCCCCGCATAAGGAGAAAGATGTACGAGATGTTCTTGTACGCCCATCACCTATACACACTATATCTCTTCTTCTATGTCTTGCATGTGGGAATCCCTTACTTCTGCACAATCCTTCCTGGTGTCTATCTTTTCTTAATTGATCGATATTTGCGATCCTTACAATCACGACGAAGAGTTCGGCTTGTTTCTGCACGTCTTCTACCTTGTGAAGCCATTGAATTGAACTTCTCCAAGAATCCAGGTGATATTTTAATTATTTTAAGGGTATCGTCATGCGACGTTCATCCATCCATTTTGAATTCCATGCATTCATCTTAATTATTTTAAGGGTATCCTCCCTTTAATCCCAGAATTAAGCTATACTCCAACTAGTATCGTGTTCATCAACGTCCCATCCATTTCTAAGCTTCAGTGGCATCCTTTCACCGTCATCTCTAATTCAAACATGGAGCCTGAGAAGCTAAGCATCCTCGTCAAAGGTGTTGGAGGCTGGTCCCAGAAACTTTATCAAACTCTTTCTTCCCCTTCCTCTCTAGACCAACTGGAAGTCTCCATGGAAGGACCCTATGGGCCTGCTTCATCTCACTTTCTAAGGTCTGTATTAGAATCAAGGAATTATAAAAATTTTATCGAACTCTTTCTTCCCCTTTATATCTCTCTCTCTCTCTCTCTCTAAGCTTCGATTCTATCTCAGGCATGAGTTGGTTGTGATGGTGAGTGGAGGAAGCGGCATTACTCCGTTCATCTCTATAATTCGAGAGATAATATTTAGAAGTACCATGATTGATTGCCAGCAGATTATTCCACGGATGCTCCTCATATGCGCCTTCAAGAACTCTTCTGATCTCACCATGCTAAACCTTCTCATCCCAGTCTTTGGTGCCCCTTCTGATACCTCACGTATACAGCTTCAGATAGAGGCCTATGTCACCAATGAGAAAGAGCCGTCCAACACTTGCGAAAACCAGCAGAAGCTCATCCGGACCATTTGGTTCAAGCCCAATTCATCAGATGCACCCATGTCTTCAATTCTAGGACCAAACACTTGGCTCTGGCTTGGCGCTATAATCTCATCTTCTTTTGTGATGTTTCTCCTTTTCTTGGGTTTACTTACCCGTTACTACATTTATCCAATCGATCACAATACTGACGTTATTTACCATTTTTCTGGGAGAGCTCTTTGGGACATGTTCTTTATATGTATCTGCATTGTGGTAGTGGCCAGTGCCGTGGTTCTCTGGCACAAGCATCAGAATGCCAAGGAAGGGAGACAAATACAAAATGTGAATGTGCCAACACCAATGACATCACCAGGGTTCCATGATGACTCTAATCGAGAGCTTGAGAGTCTCCCCCACCAGTCCCTTCTTCCTGCTACCAAGGTGCACCTAGGAGCAAGACCTGATCTCAAGAGTAAGCTCCCTCCTCTTCCTCTTAACACTAAAGATTATTTGACTTCTTAGATGTAATAATCACAATTGATTTGTTTTGTTTTTATCCCTTACAGATATACTATTTGAGCGTAAAGAATCAAGTGTGGGAGTTCTAGTTTGTGGCCCAAAGAAGATGAGACATGAGGTTGCAAAAATCTGTTCATGTGGTTTGGTGGAGAACCTACATTTTGAGTCCATTAGCTTTAACTGGTGATGTATATGCCATATGGCTCCAATTAAAGCATAATGAAGCTTTGTTTCCGTGTATGTATAGCTTTGTGAATCCGCAATAAAATGTTACCCACCATGTGTCACATTAGTAAGACTAGTTCTTTATACCATATAATGATGATACTTGCTCACTTCACGTCCAAATCATAAAAGTTAAATAAGAACATTTCATAAAATTAGGGTGGATTTGAAACGAGTGGACCTGAATACCTGACTATTTTATTTGAGTTCGGTTTCGTACAAAAACATGGGTCTCAAACTTGATTAGAGCTAGCTAAAGGTTATGGGCTCCAATTTGGTTCTACTCAAAAGCTCATATACTCACTTGACTCGTCAGTTTAGATCGAGTTGAGTATATAATAATTATAATATCAATGTTTACAAAAGGTGGCCTGGTCATTCAAATATTTTCATTTTTAAAAATTAATACATTTAACATAGCAAAATGTCACATTTAAACATATTTTATCATTTTACCCTTCTATCTTTATAAAGTAATAAAATAACGTAACATTGGTTGTATCCATGTATATATATATATACAAGTATAAGTGCATGTGTAGAAATATTAATCATATATCCACCATTTCCTTACAACCCAAGAAAAAGAAAAAAAAAAAACCAGCTTTTGTTTTGAAGTACAATCTATTTGATACATATATTGTTATTTATATAAGTTGATTGTATTAGAGAAACTACAATTGGAAAATGAGGTACATAAGTAAGCCATAAGGCCCCCACATAGATCCTAGTGTGGTCTCCACCTGAAAAGCTACAACTTTTCAGTCCTATGCATGTTTAAGGGTGCAAGTTGGATGGGCTGGTCCAGGTTTAAGTTCAACTGAGGCCCAACCCTTGAGTTGGGCTCAGGCCTGGGTCGAGTTCAGGTTAGTCAATCAGTCCACACTAGTGTGCTTGGTTTGAAGGAAAAAAGTAGGGAAAAGGAGGGGAAGGGAGGGAAAGGGAGGGAAACCTTCTATGCCCGAAAATCGAGAAAGCCTAAACTTTGGGCTTGGACCTAGCTTAAGGACCAAAAGTCCAAGCCAATCCATATAAAATTGTGGGTGGGGTTGGTCCAAGCGTGGTTTGGACCTGCCTAAGTTGTATCCCTATACATGTTGGCACTACTATGATACATGGGCACCATATGTGAGCTCGCATTATGGCCGTGTTCGCTTTTCAGGAAGTTACTTATTGGGGTAAATGCATTTACCTGGGTAAGTGCATATACCCATGTTCTTTCATTTTCTAGGTAAATAAGAGAATGATCATTTTATCGATAAAAACCCATTATTAAAAGGGGCAGTTTTGTCCTATCTAAGTATTGGCAACTTTCCCCTAAGACGGAAAGTTACTTGGCCACCTAGGAAATGGGTATCACTTTTCTGTGAACCCCATATAAATCTGAAAAAAGAGCATGGATTTTTTATCAATGGAAACAAAATTTTCATTGACCAACTTTTCCCTCTCTCAAAATCCAAAAAAAAAAAAAGCGAACAGACCCTAACTGCGATCATGATCACAAAATAGTTAGTGAAATTCCAATATGCCAGAATTTGCAACAAATTCAATGCATCACATCAATTAATTTTTTATCTCATACACTGACATGTTCTAATTTCATCAGGGGTCGCTATGAAGTTCTACGGCCTTGGTCGCAGGTAATGTTTTCTCACCATGTGCTATTTCTTACAACCAATTTTTGTCATATGTGACCCCCACTTGTTGGACCAACACATGTTTAAGCCCTATTCTATTCTATGGTCCATTATGTAGGGCTTAATGTTGGCTCCAATATGCGGGTCGCAAATATGGGTTTCACTGCTCTATTTCTATATATTGGAAACTTAGATGCAAAGTAGTGTTCGAGAAGCAGGCCTCCATCCCACTGTCTACTAGCGGTGCATACATAGATAAATGAGCTACAAAACTACGTTATGAAAGAAGGGTCACGAAGAGAATTGAATGAAAGACCCAATGCTTTGGTTCGAGCAGATGGCCTAGTCATGACTAGACCTGCGCCCTCTTGGTTGAGTTTTAACATGAATGTGGCAGTGTTTCCATATATGGGCAAGGGGTGCATAACCGGTCGGTTCGGTTCGGTTTGATTAAAAGCAAAGACCTAACCTACCCAACTAAACCCGACTACAATTTAAAATTGAACTGACCCTAACGCATTCAGTTTGGTTGTTTTAATATTTAATGAACAATTAGCTATTAATCTTTAGTCTAGGTTATAATAAACAATTAATACAACTACAGTCATTTAATGACAATTGAATGACTAATTATTAAAACAACTAGTCTCTAGGCTATTCTTAACAAACAATTAATGAATAATTAATAATTAGTCTAGATTTTAATACTCTAATTGTTTAGAGTCTCTAGCCTATTTAACTAATTATTATTAATTAAAAGCTGGAATAGGCCCAACTTCCCATAGCACATTGGGAATCGTGAATTGATCATTATTCATTGAAAAAGACAATAATTATTAATTAATAAGTATAAAGTATTAAATAGAATGTTATATATTTAATATAGATAATTAAATACAACCACTAATTCGATTTTCTGTTCCATTTGGTTCGGTTTATCAGCTGAATTTGAACACCCCTAATAGGGGAAAAACGAAAATACCTCTGCTGATTAGATACGATGGAGGAGACCATATCATGTGCAGATCCAGTCAAACCCATTACTACCATTGATATTGAAGCATAAACAATGGCCTTGCCTGAGGATTTGCACATAATAGTTGGGTCTCCAGAGGTATCCCAAAGTCGGGTTAATTCTCAAAAGAATGCTAGAAATATAAGGGAGAGTTTCAGGTCAGAACCTAGCTCGGACTCCGGACTAAAATGAAGTGAGTAGCAACAATATCCTTTGTAGAAAAATACTAATGGTTAGGATCGTGTCCAATATTTGTTAATGACCTTTCTTATTACAGAAAATTTCTTAAATTATCCTTATGGTTTAGCTAATTGATTAATTCATCCATATTATTTGCATATTGTCTTAAAGTACCTCTATTGTTTTTGACAATTGTCTAAAACATCCCCTATCGTTAACTTTTCATCACAAATCGTTCACAAGTGATATCACACAAAAATCCCTAAAATACCCTTTTGTCACAAAGAACTCAGGGCACCGAGACCAGGAGCGGAAACTTTGCTGTAGAGTTTCAAAACCAAAGTGCAACAAAACCAAATTGTTCATTACATGGTTTGGTGCGGCTGCAGAAATTAAGAATTCTGCCCAAAAGTAGAGTTCCCATGAAGTTCGAAGATCTGTTGGAGGACCAAGGAATTCCGATAGGAGATCGAACCTGTTCAAATGCTGCAAAGTGACTCATAGTGATTAGCAGATATCAATTGGTATTTGATATGGTTTCGAGTTGGGACATGCCAGTCAATATGCTTGACTAGTACTACTCAAGCTCGAAAAGCGAGAAATTATCTCCTTCTCCAATACCACTCCTATTATAAAAGCAGGGATAGAGACATCAAGCAATACGTAGGGGTGCAAATGGATCAGATTTATCCTCTGATCCTATTTTGTCATATTCGGATATCCTCTATTTGGATTTTCAGATTGGATAAAAAAATAGGATTCAATTAGAATTCAGACTGGATTCAGGTTACCCCTATCCAATCCAAGATCTGATATATATATATGTGTGTGTATAAAACACATATGTTATTTATTTATAAATATATTATTTATATTTCATTTTTATAAATTTATTATATTAATTATTTTTAGAAAGAATATGTATATATGTGATGAAAATAGTTGAAAAGATATTTGTATTTTTTGGTCTTATTTTTTTAATTATTATATTATATTTTTCTTTTGATAATCTATTAATTTTTTGAGAAATTTAAATCATTTCTAAAAATCTAACTCTTCATTGAATTTGAATTCGGATCCATACTTATGAGATCTGATTGGATAGGATTGACTATTAACGGTCAGACCGGATTCGGACATACCCTAATTCTAATATGACCTTATTCGTTTGCACCCCTAGCAGTACGGGCATCTAACCTGATACAATTGATCGAGTAAAGGCACTAAGATGGCTTATACTTACAAGTTTGAAATTCAAATAATATATATCTTTCACATGGAATAAGTTTGCATATACCCTCTCAGACATAACCTTACATACTTTAAGGTGGTAGCCAAAGCTATAGGAATACCAATAACGGTGCTTTATTACCAGATTCTCTGATCTCACTGAACTTGGTTGTCCATTTCCTGTTAGTCTATAACATGACAAATGGTCAATGGTGAAGATGGAGAAGATTATATAGTCCACTGATTCCTCACTATTTGATTGGTCATAAGAAGCAGAAACTTACATGGAAGATCTCAAGCTGGTCCTCTATGCTCTCGAGTGTAGTTTTAACTACATTAAAGCTCTTCATTTTTGCAATCGCTACCTCGTCGATTAGAAATGTTTCAAGAACACGAACCCGTTCCAATCGTCTCTCCCCATCATTATATCATCTGAATGCCATCACTGAGCTTATCGTGCAGGTCCTAAATCTTCCCTAGTAATTGCTTTGATCGGTCTCCATTTTTTCATTTCAATAAAAAGAAATCTAGGTGAAATTCAAATATTAAATTATTATCTCTTGTAAATTTGTTAACATAGATCAAAATCTTTGTCAAGGTAGGAACATGATAAATATTTTTCAAACTAAACTAATAATGATCATAATTTAATGAAGAAGAACTGATACTCTTAATTGTCAAACCTTCACCATTACCAACTTTCACTTGGTCCATACCAAAAAATTCAGGCTTGTTCTCTAAGTTATTAGCATTTGGAGTCATGTGATGAGTTGCTCCACTATCAGGGTATCAAGTAGGGTCGAAATTAACTGTTGAGCCATTGTAGGAAGACATACCACTATGAAACACAGCTGCATGATCTAGAGAATTATTGTTATGTTCTCCTTGGTACGAGAGGTCGTACTGTTTATAGCACTTGAGTGCACCATGCCCAGGTTTGTTACATACTTGGCAAACAATTGTATTATCTCTACCTCGACCTTATTGTCGTCCAGATTGATTGCCACGCTCCCTGCCTCTGCCACGACCATAGCTCCCTTTGTTATTCTGAAACTAAGCATTATTATTGCTAGTCTTGCCATTATTGTTGTTACTAGTAATTAAGCACATGCCTGCACATGATAAAATTTTCTTCATATTAATTACTTGAATTTTAGATATATCATAATTAAGATAGAAATTTCCAATTAACAAAAGTAATAATATGATTAAAAACAAAACTTAAATGCTTGTACTAAATAACAATTATTATTATATTTTTTATTGTTATTATTATTATTATTAAATTTGTGTTCCATTTCTATCATAAATAAAAATAACTTTTTATTTTAAGAATTATTTTTATTTATATGATGAATATATAACATTAGAAATGTTCTCAAATGTTTTTGACAAAATTTTGTACATTTTCATTTTTGGTGTTCTATCTTGTTTTAAATATTTATTATTGAATTATGACATCATGTATTTCTTAGAAAAGTTTGGTCATTGACCCACCATCTAGATAAGAAAATAGATTTGCTTTTGGAATAGTTTTAAATTAGAGAAAATTATAGTCAAAACTGGGTTTACATTTAAAATTAGGCTACGGATTAGTCCAAAAATCAATAAAACTCTGACAACTAACTCTATATTTCAAATTATAAAAACCCCTGCCATGTTATCGGAGGCTTATGTGGCTATTGCCAACATGGAACTCTTAATCTATGTTGGACACAACAAAATGTTTATATTGAAATTGCCATTTAATGTTGGGTGATTGAAAAACAAGAAAATGGTTTTTAGTTTCTTTCCCGCTCCCTCCCTTCCTCCTTTCCTCCCTCCCTCCCTCCCTTTCTCTCTCTCTCTCTCTCTCTCTCTCTCTCACACACACACACACACAGTCGTCTCTCTCTGCTCAATGACTGTGTGATTTTAAAATAAACAAAAATGGTTTTCAGTTTCTATATTTACGTTCTCTCTATCATTTTTTACCATTCTCTCTCTACCTATCATTCTCCCTCAATCTCTCTCAATCCATCGATCTCCATCAGTTTTTCTCACTCCTTCTCTTGTTCTTTTTTTCTTATTTTCTTAAACTTATATGGTATTAATCAAACTGTATAAAAGAACATGAGACCAACTTGGTATAGTTCAAAAATCATTACACCAATTTGATAGAAATTTATAATGTCATTGTACAAGTGGTTGGTCCCTTTAGTTCTTTTATACAGTATGATTAATAATATAAAAGTTTGTAAGAAAAATAAAAAAAGAATGAGATAAGTAGTGGGAGAAAGACTAAAGGAGAATGATAGAGAGAGAGAGAGATAAGTTTTGATTTGGCTACATACCAAAGTTGAAAGAGTGGGAGATCGAGAGATGATTGCGGGAGTTAGAGAGAAGGGAGGGAGATCGAGAGACTAAGGGACTAGAAGATAAACTGAAAACCTATTTTTGGTATAAGCTTTTTTTTTTTTTTGTTCAACATGGATTAAGAGTCCCATGTTGTCAACATCCACAAAAACCTCTAATGACATGGCAGAAGATTTTATAATTTGAAAGGTAGAGCCAATTGTCAGAGTTTTGTTGGTTTCTAGACCATCCTACAACCTAATTTTAAATGTATAACTGGATTTCACTATAATTTTCCCTTTAAATTATATATTTCATTTACATGATATAAATAATAGATTAAGAGTCTCTGTTGCCAACATCCATAAAAGCCTTTGATGACATGGCAGAGGTTATTATAATTTGAAATGTAGAGCCAGTTGTCATGGTTTTGTTGGTTTCTGGATCAACCTACAACCTAATTTTAAATGCATAACCGGATTTGACTATAATTTTCTCTTTAAATTATATATTTCATTTACATTATATAAATAATTTTTACTTATCACACTTAGTTTTTATTTGCGTATGATATCGTTTGACCCAAACCACTAACCCACCACCCAAAAAGAAAAATAGTTTGATTTCTAGGTTGGCATTAAATTTTGTATTACATTTCCATCATTGAATTTTTTTCTTATGTATAATACTTATTTTTGTACACTATAATGAATGAATAATAGTAGAAATGCACCCAATATTTTATTTTTATAAATATATAACATTAGATATGTGTCCAAAATTTTCCCTTTTTTTTAATTTTTGTGATTATTTGTATTTTCTATTTTTAAAAATTTTATTATTTGACTATGACATCATTTCATTTCTAGGTAAATTTTAAATTTGGCATTCCATTTTCATCATTAATAAAAATACTTCTTATGTTTTATACTTATTTATTTTAAAATTTTTATTATTTAATTATGAAATTATTTATTAATCCATTTGACCCCAAATGATCGAATTGCTTGCCCACTACTAGGAGGAAAGAAAATGGTTTTTTTTTTCAAAATATTTATTTGTATACTATTAAAATTAATATTGTGGATTTAATTACAAAAATTCAATGATGAGAAAAATATATCTTAAAAATATGATTTAGTGAGAGAGAATAGGAAAATATTTTTATTTCCAATTGGTTTTAAATTTGACATTCAATTTCCATCATTAGTAAAAACATTTCTTATTTATCATATTTATTATTGTTTAATAATGTATGTTAAAAATGTTCCCAATTTTTTTTTAATTTCTATATTTTTTTCATTTTATCAATTTTATTCATTTTATTATTTAAATCGTGGCAACATTGATTAACCCTTTTGACCCAAAATGGTTTAATTTCTTCCACCACCTAGATGAAAACTCTATTTTTTAGGTAGATTTTAATATTATAAGCTTTTATATTCTTGAAATTATTAATTTATTGAGTATGGATTTAATTAATAGAACTTAATGATGAGAAGAAACAAAAATGACTTAAATATAAGTTTCACTGAACATGAATGCACTTTAATAAATTAAATATTATATTTATTTGGAGGGAATTGAATGCATTAAATATCATAAAATTACCTCTTTGCAACTCATTTAATATCAATAACTGATTACACTATTTGTCCTCACTTTTATCAATAAATTTAAATGTAGAGGGGTAAATTTTGTCCTAAATAAACCCAAAAATATTCTTGAGGCCATGCTTACCCACCACCAGGAGGGAAGAAAATGTTTTTTCTTCAAATTATTTTCCAAAATATTTATTTTTATTCTATTAAAATTAATATTGTGGATTTAATTAAAGAATTTAATAATGAGAAAATATATCTTACATATTGGATTTAATGAGAGAGAATAGGAAAATATTTTTATTTACAATTGGTTTTAAATTTTACATTCAATTTCCATCATTAATAAAAACATTTCTTATTTATCATACTTATTATTGTTTAATATGTATATTAAAAATGTTCCTAATTTTTTTTATGTATTTTTTATTTTATTATTTAATTGTGACAACATGGATTAACCCATTTGACCCAAAATGGTTTAAATTCTTACCACCACCTAGATGAAAACTCTATTTTTTCTAGGTAGATTTTAAAAGTATAAGCTTTTATGTTATTGGAATTATTAATTTATTAAGGATGGATTTAATTAATAGAACTTAATGATGAAAAGAAATAAAAATTACTTAAATATAAGATTCACTGAACATGAATGCAAGTTAATAAATTAAATATTGGATTTATTGAGAGGGAATTGAATGCATTGAATATCATAAAATTACCTCTTTTAACTCATTTAATATCAATAACCGATTACCCTATTTGCCCTCACATTTTATCAATAAATTTAAATGTAGAGGGGTAAATTTTGTCCTAAAAAAATTCCAAAATTATTCTTGATGTCATTCTTGCCCACCATTGGGAGGGAAGAAAATTGTTTTGCTTTTAAATTATTTTTTGAAATATTTATTTTTATACTATTAAAATTAATATTGTGGATTCAATTATAAGAACTTAATGATGAGAAAAATATATCTTAAATATAGGATTTAATGAGAGAGAATAGGAAAATATTTTTATTTCCAATTGGTTTTCAATTTTACATTCGATTTCCTTCATTAATAAAAAACATTTCTTATTTATCAAACTTATTGTTGTTTAGTATGTATGTTAAAAATGTTCCCAATTTTTTTAATTTCTATTTTTTTCATTTTATCGAATTTTGAGTTTTATTATTTAAATTGTGAAAGCAGTGATTAACCCATCGACCCAAAATGGTTTAATTTCTTACCACCACCTAGACGAAAACTCTATTTTTTTAGGTCAATTTTAAAAGTATAAGCTTTTATGTTATTGGAATTATTAATTTATTAAGTATGGACTTAATTAATAGAACTTAATGATGAAAAGAAACAAAAATAACTTAAATATAAGATTCCTTGAACATGAATGTAAGTTAATAAATTAAATATTGGATTTATTGAGAGGGAATTGAATGTGTTGAATATCATAAAATTACTTCTTTTCAACTCATTTAATATCAATAACCAATTACCCTATTTGCCCTCACTTTTTATCAATAAATTCAAATGTAGATGGGTAAATTGTGTCCTTAAAAAAATTCCAGAAATATTTTTGAGGCCATTCATTCTTTTTAAAGTAGCATAGATATATTTGCATTTTTTCATGTTTTAATTTTTTATTATTTAATTATGGCAAAATGCTACATGAGTTGGCCTATTTGACCTAAAATTGTTTAATTTCTTACCACCACATAAAAATATAGCTTTTCCAAGTCAATTTCAAAAGTACACAATTTTATGTTATTAGAATTATTTATGTATGGATTTAATTAGTGGAACTTAGTAATTAAAAGAAACAAAAATGCCTTAAATGTATGGTTAAGTGAGGGTGAATGAGAGTTAATACCTAGGAATTTAATAAAAGAGAATGGAATGCAATGAATAATAGTATTCAAATTACACTTTCTGCCCTCATAATAGATAGGGACCCTATTTAAAAAAAAATGGTATTTTAGTCAAAAAAATTCCATAAATCTTAGACCTTATTCGTACTTTTTATAGTAGTATAAATTTGCAACTATATTGGCATTGGGAGCTTCACTGGAAACATTATGCTGAATAAGCCAAGATTCATGGCTAAGTAGTAGATCAAGAACATCATTGATGCCTAACTGATCAACATCAATTCTATTAGTAATAACAGTGATAAGAGATTCATATTCGCTTCCTAGTCTAAATAAAATGTAAAGAACAAGGTCTTCCTTAACTATTGGTTCAAAAACAACAGACAGATTGTCTACAATAGTTTTTGCTTTCTGAACATACTCACTTATGGACAGATTGCCTTTCTTAAGATTTTGTAGCTATACTTTAGTTGTAGCACCCTAGATCATGATTGAGAAAAGAACGATCTCTCTAGGGCACTCCAAACTTCGGCTGCAGTAGATAGTCTAACAACTTGGGCTAATACACCCTCTGTTAGAGATGCAACAAGCCAACTTAAAACAAGTTGGTCTAACTATACCCATGAAGAATAGTTTGGGTTAAGAATTTTCTTACTACCACCACTCGGATCTAAAATTTTCTTTGGTGATGCCTTTGTTGAACCATCAATCAAACCCATCAGTTTGTAGGCTCTGAGAACTGGCAAAAGTTGAGCCCTCCATAGAAAAAAATTTTCTCCATTCAACTTGATGGTGAGATATGGAGAAATGTTGGGAATGGTGTTCATCGCTATTGTACTAGTCATATTCTGAAGATCAAAGGAGTTGGAGCTAATGACTTCAAACAAATCAGCACTATGAGATGCCATAGGCTCTAATACCAAGATAAGAATGTAGAAGAGAGAAAAATAAAATAATAAAAGAATTCTTTGTATTGCTTGACCTGTCGACCAGGCTGAGATGGGTACAATATATATACACAAAGAACAAAAATAATAAAAGAAACTAAGAATAGAATAGGCAATTGCCTATGTACAAAGGTTGCTAATTAATTCTCTTTCTAATTTATTGGTTGCCAAACCTGTATGAAAGCCTTCATTAGTAACTACTATTCTTGGAGGAGATCTTTCATTGGAAGCTGCTAAAGATCCTTTATTGATAGCTACTAAGTTAGACTGAGAGCCTCCATTGGTAACTACCAGACTTGTGGAGTTACCTTCTAGAGAGCTTTCCTTAATACACCACCTATTTCTTATAGTTCTGCTCTCAGCTTGGTTGTGCAGGCTCTCTTTCTTTTCATTGGTTAACGATAACTTCACTTTTGATATGACATTGTTTTAGGTTTTAGCGCGAGGCTTAAACTGATGAGCCCAGACAAGAGGAGATTAGCAGGAATACCTGACATGGATTTGTGCATTGTCTTGTTTGCTGCTCTCTCTACTAGCTTTAGTAGTGTTATTACCAAACTCTTTTTGGATTGGAGCAGGATTAATAATCCTTCCTCTGATCGTGTGACGATTAATTGGACCGACCCAATTATAAGCACATATCCAGACAAGGGTTGGTAATTGATGTTGTTTGGTCCATGGTGTACTGAACTGAGGATGTAATAAGATAAATCCCTACCAACTGGATGAAGTTGAGGTGGAGGGACAAAGCTGTGCATCAAGATAATCTACAACCATAGAGAGGATTGGAAGCCCGATGAGTCGTTCCCTAGGAAGGCACTCTGACGCTCAAGTTAGTAACATGAAATTGAGAGCGGTTGGGATGAGTTGTTGAGGGCAAGTTGGTCCGATGTGAGGAATGGATATGAGAGCATAATGTTGAGGAGCAAAAGTCTGTTACGTTGAGGGGAAAATGTCTTTAAATAGCTAAGCATCCATTGTAGTCGGATGAGGTCCGTGGGGTTGTCGGGATGAGGCTGCACACTAAGGTTCTCAGGAGGTCCCGCTTTCCTTGACGAGGCATGTCTCCTTATTTGTGTGGGACTTTGCTTCGTCAAGGTGCCTTTCCATGACGTGACTGCGAAGACGTGTGCTGCCATGGTCCAAAGATGTTGGCCACAGAATCCGACACATTGAAGCTTCAGCTAGCTAAGACACCACTCGGATAGTAATGGCGGTGACAATGGTGGTGGTCGCAATATATGACAAATGCACGATGACAGAAAACTCACAAAGGTTCCTGAAATTTTTCATCAGTTGGATTTATTTTAAAAAATTGAAGAATAGTGAAAGGCAATTTCAATATTTGTTTTGTTTTGTTTTCATTAGTGCTTAACAACGATATCAATTGTTAGAAACAGTATTCTAAAGTAAACTATAAGGATAGTTTAAGAAAATTGCCATTTTTATTATTGTCCTATTAAACGAATGTGTCATATATATATCTTGCATACTTAAAAGGTAAGCAAAATAAACGGAGAGTGGGCCTGGGATCTAGTTGTAGTATATGAAATTTTACCAGAAACAAAAAATCAAGTTTTGAAATCACGACCCAGATTGACCGTCAGGATTTTGCATTTTTGTAGTGGAAAATTTGGTGGTAGCAATGATGTCAAAGAGAAAATGCAAGAAGGGCCATAATGGCAAATACAGCTAACATGTTTGAAATGATCCACAAGTATATATGGTCGCTACAACTTCAAATTGGCATCAACGTACTCATGTCATGTGTGCTCCACATATTCACTGGTAGTGTGTCAAATAACAGACTTTAACGGTGTCCTACAATGTCAATGATTTTGTTTTTAAAAACAAAATGAGCTGCCATGTCAGCAAAAACAATACATTATTCCTTCCAAACAGACCTTGAGTGAGTGGGCGCAATCTAAACTTGAATTGAGCTTGGGTAGTCTGAAATCAGTACTTTCCAACCAAACCCAAGCCCACTCAATATGTATAACATTCACAACCATGTAGATTTGCACCCCAAGCCTGATCAAGTCCAAACCTAGCCTAACCATATATACGCTATTAATTAATCGATCCTAACCCTGACGTGGAAAACGGTACTCCAATTCTTAGTAAGGGTTACTTTTACAAATTTAATGTTAATATTATCATTATATGTATGTATGTATGTATGTATGTATGAAGATGAAAAAGGATGAAAGCATGATTTAGCCATATCAAAGGATCGGGTTTATTTTACTTGAATCCAACCTGAAACCTGATCAGCACCACCACATCGGCATCCCTATTTAGACTGCGTTTGGAAGAGGTGTAAATCCCAGTTCGGTGTAGTTTTACACTATGGTCCACTTTTGTATGTGTTTGGTTGGGATGTGAAAGAACAGGGAAAACTAGTGTAAAATTTTATTTTGAAAAAATACTTTGACTTCTTTCTTATGTAAAGCTCGATCGAACTGCCCATCGGTGTAAAAAGCAATGGCTCTCTTCCTCTTGCTCTGTGTCACCATTGAGCTTCTTTTGCCGGCATACTCTACCGTCAAGTTTCCTGTTTCCGTCGTCGTTTCCAACTCCATGTGACCCTCTTCCTCTTCCACTCGCTCCCTCTCTCTCTCTTCCACTACTTCACGCCCTGTCAAAAGAAAAAAGAGGGAAAAAAAAAGTCGTTGCCACCTCTACCACTTCTTTTTCTCCTCTTCACGGATCCATTTCCAATTGAAACTTGAAACTTTTCCCTTCTGGAAAACGAAAAAGAAAATAAAACTGACGACAATAATAATCACATATTAGAGTATCAAACCGGTTTGGATTGGATTTCTGACGCTAAAAGAGTAGTCCATTAAGCTTTTCTCCTTAAGATAAAAACCCATAAATCTTTGGGAAAATCACGGACAGGTTTAATGCAGTCCAAAAATCACATTCTATGCACCCATACCCGCCCATGAATTAACATCAATTCTGAGCTGTCACCTACCCCAAATGTACTTTGGGCCTATAAACTCTGACAGTGGAATTATCAGTCATTCTCCCTTAATCTATCTTATTTTAGTTGCCTTTCTTCATCTTCTCTTCGCTATTATTGTCAAGAAAATAGAGAGCTCAAACCAACAAGAAGAAAAACACCCAAAAATGGATTCAAGGGGTACCAGAGTAGAGAAGGTTAAAAGAATTTTTCAGCAATTCGATATGAATAAATATGGAGGTCCCAATAGGCAAGAAATGGTGTATCTCGTCGTCACTGAAAATCCTAGGGTTAAATGAGCAAATCATTGCAATCCTTGATGAGGTCTTCAGAGCCTAGGGGGACTTCATTGACAGCCAAATGGTCTCTCCTATGAAGGTCTTCTCTGGACCTACGACGATCGATGGTGCTGGTGATATTGATCATGACTTTATGTCCTAGATTTGGACTTCAAAAATGGCATTGGTAAAGCACCCCAAGCTTCTAAGGCCTCTTCCTCTTCCTCTTCGGTGAAATTGGTACCAATCGGCAGTTATGGGCGGGTGTAGTTTTACACCCATGTTAATTTCAAAGGCCTGTAGAAAATACTTTCACGTTTTACACTGTTCTTCCAAACACACAACTGTGTAAAAGTAGCATCTATCCAGTTCATCTTTTGCTTTTTCTTTTACATAGTTTTGTATTTACACCCCTTCCAAACGAAGCCTTAGAAAAAGTAAAATCTCATCATGTTTACAACTTGTTACTCAGTTCCATGCACCCCTTCCAAACTAAGAATATGTTCCAACTATTATTTTCCAATCCACCCAGCTAACATCCGTTTTGGATGGTTAGATTCTTGATTGAGAACGTGGCTGGCTGAATGGCTTGAATTCAAGTAGGTTATGATTTAATTAGAGTCTCAAATTCATAGGTGTTTCTTCATAGAGTTTGACGCATTGTTTGGTTAATATTTGTCTCGGTTAATGTTAAAACCATCTGTTAGACGAACCTTCTTTTTTAATGTGTATTTTTTTGTTATTCAGCTTATGGAGCTAAACAAACCTAATAGGGTCTAATGGCAAGGGGTGCATGGAGCTAAATTATCAAAAAACCTAATAGGGTCTAATGACAAGTGCCTAATTATCAAAAAAACATTTTTCAACCATTAAATAGTGGACAATGGAGCCAAACAACCCCCTTAGTACAAACTGGCCAAGTGACCAGTTGTTGAAGGAAGGAGACAGGCCTAGTGTGGTTGAGTGAGTAGAGACCAGAGAGGAGAAGAGACTTTTTTGTAGGAATTCCGGATTATATATTTTGATCGATGTCCTATATCAGAGGTGGTCTGTGATTGAGGGCAGTGGGGATTTGGTCATCAGGGTGGCAGAAGAACATGAGACTAATGGATGACGGACGCATATATATGCCTAGTTCCATGAAGGAGCCATGACGTGCACCATCTCCACCAAAAGCCTTCTCAGCTCTTTAATATCCATCCAATGTACAGACTAGAGAGACAAGAACACACAACAACACGCGCCCGGGGAACTACACGTCAACCTGGCCACTTGTGCAACACGCAACGACCACACACAGACACACGCCACCACAACTTGAAATTAAATAATATATAGAGGAATAAAACAGTATAACCCACTCAAAATCCGGGTGAGACTTGATTTGTTTCAAAAGTTGAAGATTTCTTTTCCACTAATTCCCATTCCCAACTATCCAGTCCCAGATTAATATTAAACTCTCTCCTTTTAACTTCCACCGCTTCTTCCCAAGAAGTGGCAAAGCCAGGAGACATATAAATTGCGGTTGTCTGTATATTATTGTTAATTAATCCATCACCGCCATCATCATCATCATCAATCTTAATTTGCTTGCCCACTCATCTCCTTTCTAGGCCTACGTACATACATATATACTCCTCAACACACCGTTTGACTCTGAAATTAATACACATGCACATTCTCGAATGGAAGTCGATCGCCATAACATCAGGCGTGGCGTGCAAAAGCAACTTTGCCCTGTGTAAGCTGAACATGAAGCATGCTCCTTCCCCCCAAAATTTCCTTCTTTTATCTTATAATAAAATTAAAAAATAATAAAAATAATAATAAGTCGGCTATAAATAAAGGGTGTCAACAACACAAACCCTCCAACCAGCAGTGAGGTTTGGAGTAGTAGCTAGAGCTTGATAGCAATATATAGAGAGAACATGACGAAAGGAGAAGGGATGATGAAGGCCGTCCGAGCAGCGTTAATGTTGTTCATCTTGGTTATCTCACTTGGGTTTCTCATAATCTGGATCATGATGCCCACCTCTACGTATAAGCAGAAATGGTTGCCCAGTATCCGAGCAAAGGCCAATTCTACGTACTCCGGAGTCCAAGGTTGGTAGCTTCTTCTTTCTGATGATGATGATGATGAGTATGCTCCCAAATCATCCCATCTCTTAGTACTCGACATGTCACTATTTGATGATGAATGAGTTGCTGATGATTTAGTTTCATGCATGGTTTTTCTTTATTTTGTCATCACAGGAGCAACACTACTGGTCTACACATTTCCTGTCCTTTCCATTGCTGTTTTGGGCTGTTTTTATCTCCATTTGGGGAAGAAATATGGTGATCATCAGTGCATCCAAAGGTACGTATGTGTTCTGTACAATTAATCTTTTCTCCATGGATCAACAGTCTCATTATTTTTAATTTCTTCTCTCTCTCTCTCTCTCTCTCTCTCTCTCTCTCTCAACCAAGTTATGAATAAATGATGGACTTTGCTTGGTTAATTTTAATGTCTTCTTAGCAGAAACCCGGCTGAAAGTAGTCGGTTGGCCCTATGGAAGCGGCCTGTTCTAGTGAAAGGTCCCTTAGGGATTGTTACAGGGATAGAGCTAGCCTTCTTCGCCATGTTCATTGCACTCTTGGTCTGGTCTTTCTCCACATATTTGCACGTCAGCTTCGCAAAACTTACTCCACAGGCTGCCGAAAAGAAGGAGGAGCACCTGTAATGGATAGTTCCTCATTACTTGATGATCAATTTCTTAAATATATAAATATGATTAACAAAAATTATTAGACAGTATTGAGACTAACTGATTATTAATTAAGGGAACTTGGAATAATCAATGGTGTGATTATTGTGCATGACAGGTGGCAAGCTAAGTTGGACAGTGCAGCTTTAAGGCTAGGCCTGGTTGGCCACATATGTCTTGCCTTTCTCTTTTTCCCTGTGACTCGAGGTTCCTCAGTGTTACCACTTCTGGGTCTCACATCGGAATCGAGCATCAAATACCATATCTGGCTGGGACATATGGTCATGACCCTCTTCACCTCTCATGGCTTATGTTACATCATATTTTGGGCCACAACCCATCAAATTTCGGAGGTAATTCCAGTAGCTTAACGTCTTCCTCTCTCAGTAATTAAATACGTTCATTTGATATAAAATCTATATCTTTGTTCACAACAAATGATTATATATGTATGTTACAGAAAATACGTTTTTCTGTCTCTGTACTCGTAATAGATTATTTTTATAGTTAGTTCTTTATGGTGAGAGGAAAACTGATTAATATTGCTTCTTCCTTGGTGATGATGCGTTTAGTGTCATCTAAAATGAGACTGTTTCTGAGTAATTTTCTTGGTCTACGATCCAATATTAATTATATCCATCCAGATAACTTGTTTTTGAACTAGGAAGGGTTGGAAAAGGTAAAATGATAGAAAGGGACCAAAGAATCTCCATTAATGGCGTATGTGGCTTCCGGCCCCCAATCTGCTGGTAGGTGTATGGTGCATTGGTGCGCCACTAAAGAGTTGGATGAGGCATCCTTTTTATTAATTGCCGCTATTTTGTTCTTTTTCGTCAACTCTGCAAATAGGGCTTCTGAGTTGTGACAACTTAAGTGAGGTCCACAGGTTTAATCCATCATTCCTTTGGGTTGGGCCCCATTAAACATCATCCTTCCGTCTTTCATCTTTCAAAAAAAGAAAAAACAAAAACATCATCATTCCATTTACCATTTGCAATTGGATATATATGTTTTCCGCAGTTGGATATATATATGTTTTCCGCGGCATCAGACCAGTGTTTTGATTAGTCAAATCATCAAACTGTTTGATGCCATAGGAATTTACCGCAATTATTTTTATTTTATATGATGAATATATACTAATTTTTCTATTTTTCTTTTGGGCGTTTGGCTTTCAGGGCATTTATTCAATAAATATTATCACATAGGCATCACTTCAGTAGTTTTCTTCTCATGTTTTTTTGTATGCATCGAAAAGACGAGAATAGTAAAAAGTGATTTTGGTTTTTGTATATGTCTACCATTTGAGAAAATTATTTTTCAAAACTTTCTCAAACAATTAGATATTTTTTCATTGTTACACTGATGTAATGCTTAATTGTCATAAATAATCATAATAATTATCTTTTTTGGTTTTATAAACAAATAAAGTACAAATGTTTGAATGAAAAAAACATAAACTAAACCAAATACATAGCTTATAAGGCAATGGACTGTGGTCTCACCCTAAGGCTATGTTTGGGATGAAAGAAAAAAATAAGGAAAAGAAGAAAAAATTTATACAAAATTTATATATACTCCCCTATTTTTCCTTTTCTTTCCCTATTTTTTTCTTTAGAACCAAACACAGCTTAAAGGTATGAAGAGGATGAGTTCAAACCCGGGAGACAAAAAAAGGAAGAGAGAAGAAAATCTTGTCAGACTAATGGAGGGGCTGCCTACGTATCGACTAATTAGAGATTCAACAAGAGAGAGAGGAGGAAGTAAGTCGGTGGTGGTGATTCAAAAAAGTGAAGGAAAGAATATGAGAGAGAGAGAATGAGAGGGAATGGGTCTGTAAATAGTGGGTCCAAAAGGCCTTCAATTTGGGTGTGGCCGTGTGGGTTATTTATGGTAAATTGGGTCTCACACACTCCAAAAAAAAACTTGTTGGATTTTTGTCTTTACCATTTTACCTTTAATTATTCTGAAATGCTTTAACACTTAATGCACGTCCCTTTCATTATTATTCTGGAATTTGACCACAAATGTTCTTGATTAATGTTCTGGTATATTCTAACACAAATGCTTTTTATTGTTCGAACATTCTAGTGAATATAGAAGGCTTTAAAGTTTAAATAGACAATTGTTTGGCCCCAAAAACGGTTTGGTTTGACCAAAGTTTTCGCTTAGCTGACCGAATCAACATACTTTTATAACATCATCGTCTTATAGACCTGTTTGATCCCGAGGTTGGAACCATTCTCCTACCACGTGGAGGTGAATTAGGGGGGTTGCAAGTTGGGTGGGCTGGGCCGGGTTTTAACTCAACCTAGGTATAACCCTAAAAATTGGGCTTAAAGATTGAACCTAGTCCAAGCCTGAGATAAAACCTGAATTATCCAGCATGAGCTCAGTCTCAGCCCAATAACAAACCTGAACTATTCAGCCCGAACTCAGTCGACACTAAAATTTGATGCATTTGGATTGGGCTTGTGTGAGTGTTTTTCTAGAGTGGTAATGCCTTTCTGTCCTTCCCTCTTCCCCTCCACCCCACACCACCACATAGGCTTTCTTATTTATATTAATAATAATTTTGTGGTGGCCCTTCCTCCACCAGGAGTAAAGTTTGGGGTTTGAAAAAAAAAAAAGTTTGCATGTATGCATGTATATATAGTTTATTAAAAAAATATGTATATATGTATGTATGTATGCAAATATATGTTTATTTATGTGCATATACATGTATATAATGGAGCCAAGCTTGGATTAGGATAAGATTGAACCAGGTTTAAGCTTCCTAAGGGCTAGGACCAAGCCCAGCCCAAAAAAATTATAAACCCAAACTTTTGGACCCAAGCCCAGCCCAAGGACTAAAAGTTTAAACCCAGCCCATATAGTGGACTGGGCCAATCTGGGTTTGGGTTGGGGCCACCAAAGTTGCACCCCTAGTGAGAGTGCATGGGCTCCCCACATAGTGCACTCCATAGCATGATCCACCTTTGCATTGGGAACATCTCCCCAACTTATCTTGAGGAGATGTTTTGTATGCATTGGTGGTTGTGTTGTGGGGTGTGTTTTGAATATTCATATATGCATCTTATTTATAGAAAATATCTTTTCTAATTATATATATATATATATATATATATATATATTAATAAAATTTATACATATTTTTGTCCTTTCAAAACTGATCAATCCACTCATACCAGCCCAACCCAACCAGAGTTGTGTTGGACTAAGTTCGGATTAGGCCTGAATTGACCCCTAACCCGACCAAACCCACCCAAGTACCTGGATGGGAAAAGTCGTGTAATATGTAGCCCTCTTAATTAAATAGTCTTACTATAAATTTATGAATAGGTGGGAAACAAACTAAAGGAGACTAGTGGCCATTTGATAACAACTGAAGTGGCTGAACTAAATTAGGATTGTAAATGAGTTAAATTTGAATACAAACCTATTATTGTCTGAACTCGAATTGGGCTCTATCTCTTGGATTGTCTGAACTCGAATTGGGTTCTATCTCTTGGATTTCGATCATATACGGATATTATATATCATTAACAAACTAAACTACAAAATGAACAAAATATCATTTTTTTGTTAAAATAAATTAAAAATAAGTTCCACGGGACCTGAATTTATGAGCCGTTAAGGAAAATGTGATATTTAGACCACCTTTATCAATAAGAATAAGTTGATGTTATATAAAAATATGCATATACATTACTAGTGTTATTGGTCTCTGATCTTAATTGGACGGGATTGGGGTGGACTTATTATTTGTCCTTTTCAGGGAAGTTGAAATTGGGTTGATTATTATATATTTATATCCTTGAATATTTATTTATTTGATCAAAAAATAAAAAAGCAATAAGTCATTCAGTACATCACTTCAGTCATAACTTACAAATAATTTTTGGTTTCAATGCAGATGCTAAAATGGGATAAGATTGGGGTATCTAATGTGGCTGGAGAATTGGCATTGGTCTGTGGATTAGCCATGTGGGTCACCAGTTTACCTCGCATTAGGCGAAATATGTTTGAGCTCTTCTTCTGTACCCATTACCTCTACCCTCTCTTCTTCTTCTTCTTCGTACTACATGTAGGAATCTCCTATGCTTGCATAATGCTTCCTGGTTTCTATCTCTTCTTGGTGGATCGTTACTTGCGATTCTTGCAATCAAGGCAAAGAGCTCGGTTGGTTTCAGCACGTCTTCTACCCTGTGAAGCTGTTGAACTGACTTTCTCGAAGAGCCCAGGTTAGGCTAACATATATCATCGTGCATATATAAATTAAAGCCTATGATGAAATCTTTCTGTCCCTTCTTAAAGAAGAAATTACAGTGCTGGTTTTCTTTACCCCAGGTCTGAGTTACAACCCCACAAGTACCGTCTTCATCAACGTGCCATCCATTTCCAAGCTACAGTGGCACCCTTTCACCATAAGCTCCAACAGTAATATGGATCCAGAGAAGCTAACTCTTGTCGTCAAAGGCGGTGGGAATTGGTCCCAAAAGCTTTACCAGACTCTTTCATCTCCTTCATCTATGGGCCGTCTTGAAGTCTCTATTGAAGGACCCTATGGACCTGCTTGTACTCATTTTCTGAGGTTTAATTTCTAAACAGCAACTAAACCCACCAACATGCTTTCAAACTTGACCCCACTTGACACAGAAATTAAATGGATGCAGGTATGACATGCTTGTGATGGTAAGCGGAGGAAGTGGCATCACTCCTTTCATTTCTATTATTCGAGAGATCATCTTTCGGAGCATTACGCACAGCGGCAACACGCCGCGAGTTTTCCTCATTTGTGCCTTCAAAAGCTCTGCAGATCTCACCATGCTAGACCTCCTTCTCCCTGTATCCAGCACCCCCTTTGATATTTCCCGTGTGCAACTACAGATTGAGGCCTATGTAACAAGAGAGAAAGAGCCAAAAGCTGAGAACCAGAAGCCCCTACCAACCATCTGGTTCAAGCCCAATGCAGCTGACGCACCCATATCTGGAATTCTTGGCCCAAATAGCTGGCTTTGGCTTTCCATGATAATCTCATCTTCTTTCATAATTTTTCTTCTTCTACTTGGTATCCTCAACCGTTATTACATATACCCTATTGATCACAATACCAACAAGATCTACCCCTTCTCCTCAAGAGCTCTTCTAAACATGTTATTCATATTTGCCTGCATAGCCATTACAGCCGGTGCAGCTGTTCACTGGAGCAAGAAACAAAATGCCATGGAAACGAAGCAAATCCAAAACATAGATTGCCCAACACCAATTACATCACCAGGATCATGGTTCCACAACGCTGATCGAGAACTAGAAAGCTTTTCCCACCAATCCCTCCTCCAAGTGACCAAGGTCCACTATGGTCGAAGACCTGATCTTAAGAGTAGGTTACTTCTTTTCTACAAGAATTAATGGAAGGGGCAAACATTAGATGATTAAAACAAAAACCTCAAATTGGTTTAGTTTTGTTTAAGCTGAAACCTGAAAGTAAGCTTTGCTGTCTCTGCAGGATTTCTATTTGAGAGCGAAGGATCAAGCGTTGGAGTTCTTGCTTGTGGCCCAAAGAAAATGCGACATGAGGTTGCAACCATATGTTCATCTGGTTTGGTAGATAACCTCTATTTCGAATCTATCAGCTTTAGCTGGTGATACACCGTATACCATTTCAAATAAAAAGAAGGCCACGGCTCATCTTTTGTTGCAGGTTCCTTTTTCCTTGTCCCTTTCTTCTTACAAGTATGATTTGTTGTTGAATGTTAATTACCTCAAAATGTAAACAAACTCGGGAGAATTTTCTTCCTTTGAATGCATAATATCTGTTCATAGTTATCAAGTGGATATACTTTGCAGAAAAAGCAATTAATCCAAAAATAACATTGATGCGGGAGCTATACATCCTTCTTAAGGGGCCTGTGCTCCAGTCCAGAGTTCAGCACAACCTGGGCTATAGCCCATATCATAGGCGCTTCCGCACCTGGGCTATAATATGACACATATTCAGTCTACCCCAGAAGTCGATGTTAATAGATCAAAGCACAAGCATGACTGAACCACTGAATTCCCACACAAGTTACATTATCTGCTTCTCCTGAAAGACTCAATAGAAGAGGGAAGAAACGGGGAAAAATAAAAATGATAAATAACCCATGCAGATAATAAAAATTATGCTGAACCTTCCATCTTTCTGCTCTAACTTTCTATAGGAAAATCAAGGCCTTACAATGATATTTACATGTTGAAGTTCACTATATAATCACTTCTAGAAAATCATTGATGGTTTCACTCGTACAGGGAGAAGATCAACCGTCTTTTGGGCTTGTATCAGTTAGCAGTCATTCACCATTAAGACAACTTGGGATTGCCTTAACACGAAATGAGATGTCCAATTCCCTGCTTATTTCCTTTTCTAAATTTGGGATGGATTAGATTTTCTCTTCCAACACTTTCAGTAGATTGTTGTATTCGGTAAATGCCGGTTGCGACTGAAAAATCAAATATAAGCATTTCAAGAAGGCTGGGTGGTAGTAGGAAGCACACACAAGCACTCTTACAGTTTTGGGCAGGGAAGAAGCTCTAATGAGGAAAAAAAAAAAACGTACCTGAAGGGTTGTCATGTATGCATTCCATAACTGCATATCATATAAAAAAAGATCAAATAAAAGATGTTCAAAGAGTCCCATAAGATTCTACATCAGAGGATAATCACATAATAAAAAGGCTTTCAGGCTTAAATAAAGAAAACGTAAGATAAATTTCATTTGAATTTTTTTCTTTCTTTGTTCCGTTTCAGGTTTACTTGAACAAAATATGAAAGAAACCACAAAATATACTTTTTCCTCTGTTTTCTTCCCTTGCATTTCTATCAGTGTTGTCTGACTTGGATCACACCAGATGGTTGGGCCATTCACCAGAAACCAATATGGTTTTTGAGTTAACTGGTTCTTAGAAATGTTGACTTAGTAAGATTGGCCCTAAATACACGTGTTAATATGTGTTATAACCTCTAATATTTATTGCGTTAAGATCATTTGGACGAAAATAGATTTAAAAGACAATCTAACCATTTTTATTTTCACATTCTTTATTTGAGCAATTCAAACAGTCAAACTAGACAATTGAACTGTTCAGTCATGACCCAGTTACCAAAACAGTTTTATGTCCAGTCGAGTCTGACAACTTAGATTTTTACAAGCATGATTTATGCACCTTAGAGATGCATGACCAGAGGCATGATTTATGTATCTCTAGCTATGTCTTTCATGAATCATGAATCATGAGTGCCCCTTAGTTGGAAAAGCCAGTTGTGGATCCTTGTGAATAGTAAGTTTCCTAACTATGGTCTAAAATTGGTTAGTATGGCCTTCTAAGCTAATCCATGGGTAGGGCTTTCATGGAAGGTGGTCCCATATAGTATGGGTGGTAAATTAGCAAGGGGAATGTATGGTATGGGTGGTAGTTGATCCAGCCATCCAGGTCAGTCCAGATAATTATAAGTTTACTAGGCTAATTTTTTTTTGTTTAATATAAATGAGAGAACTTTACCTAGCTTCCAATATTATGCTAACATTGTATAAACAAATGTGTGCATTTTTAAAGAAATTAGGTCCTTTAGCCCAAAGTATACCATTAAGAAAGGTGTAGAAATTTATTATAAGCAACACTAGATCTACATGCTTGTGATGTGAGGTCAGATTGAATTGAGTGAAATGAGATCAGCAATTGTTGATTAACCTAAGATCAACAAGGAAACGACATTTTCTGTACCAGGTTCAAAGTCCAGGCATACCTCTGAACGTCTTAAAAGTGTTGCCAATACATTATATACAGACAGACTGTGAGAGATAAAACCTCTCATCTCAAAACAACCAGATCCCTTACAGTTGTGCCCAGAACAATGAGTATCTCTCCACTCCTTGTTTGGCTAAGGCATCTGCTACAGAATTAGCAGATCTCTTAACCCACCTAACAATTATTTCCATAACTCTGGTTAGCCACCTGATCTTCTTCCTTTCATTATTGAAAAGCCACAGTTTCAACCCCCCATCTTGTAACCAGCTAATTACCAGTTTAGAGTCTCCTTCCACAATTAGCTTTTGAATGTTCATCAGCTTTGCCCTTTGCATGCCTTTCATTACTTCCAACACTTCTGCTCTCATGGAGTCTCCTTCTCCAACTGGCCCTGAGAACATAGCAATGAATTTACCCTCCTCATCTCTAAATATACCTCCAATACCTGAAGGTCCAGGATAACCCAAGATGACTATCCACTCTTTAAACTTCACTGACACATATGAGCCAAAAGGAATTCAGCAGCTAACCAGCTCTACAAAGTACTGCTCATTTGTAGCTACAAGATATAACAAAAGTAAGATACCTGCTAAGAATACCGATAATTTCTTATTCTGACATATCTAATTTAAAGTTCATGAAACTTAGCAACATTCCTGATACCCCAACAGGGGACTTGTAAGCATTGATTACATACTGGAAGCTGCATAGTAGGCATATAATAACTTTGTACTTTATTTGTTTACCCAACTTCTTGTAACTTTGAGGGTTCAAAATCACAATATAGTAAAAAATAGTACACATTTTCCTTCCATAAGCACTTATATGATCATAGTTGAAGTCCCATGCTATTGCTAGCTCATGTTGAGGCCATTAAGAAACTCAATCATTTATTAAGAGAATAATGCCAGTTGGAATCAAGTTATAAAGCTTAATAAGGTATAATCTCTTTAAGGCTATAAATAGGAGAGCAGGGCGAATCCTTAGTACACAACAGAAATCATTTGAGTGACTGTTGATTTCCAAAGAGAGACAACACAATTTGACTGCACTGTCTCCTTCTCTCATGCTCTTGCCGCCATACCAGTTCGATCTCCACCTCTGAGAGCGATCAAGAAGAGTTATTGATATTATCTTTTGGTAGAAAAGGTAATCTAAAGTCGTGCTCACTAACCCTCCATCAGATTCTTGCTGAAGAACCATTCTGCTGATTCTGCTTCATCTTACACCGTGTCATCTTCAGTGGAAGTAGTCTTTGGATCATTCCTTGGGCGTGAACACCTTCATTGGAGGTTATTACTACTTCGTATCAGGTATATCCCTCCACTCCCTTTTGGTTTCAGATCTGGTATGGTTTAGGTTCAAAATTGATCCTTAAAAATGCGGTTTTCTAAAATAGGGAATGTGATTCCCACATGGGAGAGAGAAATTTTTGAAATTTCGCCCAACCTACCTACAGGGTTCAATCATCCACATGATAGATATCTCTCATCCCTTCAAAAATATATTATTTTTATAATTTGTATTTTTTATTAAATTTTTTGGGAAAACTAAATCTTAATTTTCATATACTATTTTTTAACTTGTATTAAATATGCAAAACAATCCAAATGTACTCAATGTACAATTTTGTCAAACTAGACATGGATACACCTCCATATCAATGTGTATTGGACCGTATCCACCGATGCAGAAGCGTACCATACCGATATGCACGACTCATAGGATACGTATCCAGTCGTAGCGTATCCTGTATCCATTATCATGGATATAGATACGATACGCCCCCATATCAGGAGTATCGTATTGATGCGTTAATCCTTGATCCGATCCATTTGCACCCCAAACTCTAAGTAGATCCCCTTTGTTAGAGTTTTATAAAAAGAGGTAAAAATGTCCAAAATGCCCATACAATTACTATTGAGGCTGGTTTCACATAAAAAAACAATACAAACTTTATAGACAACAAAAAATAGAGAACTTGAAGTTGCAACTTTACATTTAAATGATTGATATGAAGGGAAGACTTGGAAAATAAATCAATTTCAGAAAAGAGATCAAAAGGGTTTGGGCCAGTGATTCATATGAAGAGAAAATTGAAAAATAAACATTTTGGTCAAAAGTAACTGCATGGATCTTTTGAACATTTTCATACTTCTTTTTTGGAAGATTTTAACAAAGGGGATCTACTTGCAATATGTCCAAAAGTTCAGAGGAAGTAATTGCAATTACCAAACTTCAGGGCAAGTTTTAATAGTAACCAAAAACTTCAGGGGAGGTTTTAGCAATTTAGGCAAAAAAATGAAGCAACTGTTACAACATTCAATTGCCAGAATTCGGTTTATAAAATATGGATCTACCCCTATCAATATTAATAAAGTTGTTTTGAATGTCGTGCATTTTATAAGGGGGTGTTGGATTAATTTAAGTTGTTTTGTTCATGAAATATTGTAATGCTAATGTCATTTTATTAATAATATAATATTCTGATTTTTTTAATTTAATTTATTTATACTATTCAACATTCCAATAATCCCAATTGAGTTTGACTCGGATATAAATATGATGGACAAGATTTTAATTAAATTTGGAAATTAAAACAAATCAAATTTGGGAGTTCAAATCAGCTCCCCACAAGACTGCCCTCACAACATTCCACATTACATCCCTGCCACGTATTGAGGACATCTCCTGATGATAATACCAGGAATAATGATGTCATCATCAGAAGATGTTCCCAATACATTGTGGGGATGTGCTGTGGGACATTGTGGGGGGCAGTCTTGTGGGGGCTGATTCGGTCTCCAAATTTGGATCAACCTATATATGATTCAATCCAATCTGTTTACATTGTACTCCCATTTATGTCTTGCAATAAGAGCAGCGATTGTAATGCTAAATGGGGGTGATCATTTTCAGCTTAGGGACAGTCCGGCTGGCCTGGGCCTTGACTCTTATCAAGCGCGCAAATTTTTGGGCCAAGTCTGGGCCCAATACTTTAAGCCTAACCAATTAATATATATATATATATATATATATATATATATATATATAATATTTATACACATATATATTACTTCATGTTATATTTTTATGAGTTTATAATACAATTCTATAATGCATATTATATAAGGTTCGATTATGACATGGGAAAGAAATGATGATCAATCGATATATAACCAATGAGGTGGTATTTATTGAAATTCACAAGGGATTTTGATAGGGCTGTCAATGGGTCAGGTCTGAATCGGAATCAGTTAGAATCAGAATCAACCCAACATGAAATGTTGAGGGCTTGGACCTGGAACCGGACATGTTAGGGTCTGTAATTTTTGGATCCCGAACTGAATCGATCAGTTCTTGGTACAATCAAGTCTGACCTGATTGTAATAAATAAAAAATAAATATTTATATTTAATATATTATATATGAAAATATCTATGTTGGCGGAACATGCATACACCAGGATCCATGCACATATGTATCTATGTATGATAAGTCAACGTTCTTCAATGTAATATACGCATTAATGTTGGAGCTAGCTAAACTTGGCTAATCTTAAGTTTAAGAAATGGGAATATATTTTTCCCAAAGGCTCAGTTTGGAAAAAGTATAAATACAAATTTGTAGAGTGAAAAAACTTGTATTTTGTATTATTCTGTATGTATTTGCATTGTACATATTTGTATTTGTATTCTTTTCAAAATGAGCTTAAGGTTGTGTTTGAGTGCAGTGCAATTTTATTTGTATTAGTAGAAATGCATGGGAGTGCAAATGAAAAAAAAATGCAAAATTTTGTTTAATTTTATTCTATTTAATGTCTTAATTTACTTCATTTGTAATGCAATCAAATGAAATAAGCTAAAACTTGAAACAAAAATAAGTGCAAAACTTGAAACAAAAATCATTCACTGTAATAGTTTTGCATCAGTGCAAATTTATTTGCATTGCAACCAAATACAGCCTAAAAGATGCATTTGGTTTTCTGTACTAATGCAAAATTATGGTAGTGCAAATTATTCAAATGCAAATACTGATATATTTTTATTTTAAAATTTAACTTATTTTGTTTCGTTGCAGTAAAGATGAAGTAAAATAAGATAATATCCAAGACAAAATTAAAAAGAAATGCCAATAAATACATGATCAAACAAAATTTAAAAGGCCAATAGGTCCTAGTTCAGTGGTCTAATAATTGAAGAAGTGGGGTTTAAAAGATTCTAGTTCAGTGGTCTAATAATTGAAGAAGTGGGGTTTAAAAGATTCTAGTTCAGTGGTCTAATAGAAAGTTTAAAGTTTAAAAGGCCAATAGTTCATACAACCTACCTAATAAGTAGCTTGTTACAAAAGTATATTTTAATGAATTAAAAATGTAGCTGTTGCAGATCTATTAAGAAAAAGACGACGGATAGGGTCTGGAATCCGAATAGTTATGGGTTATTTTGATTCTAATTGTTTGGTTGGACAGAATTGGAATCATATTTTCATTTCTGGTGAAATAACATTCTTCCATTTGAGGGAATAGTCATTCTCTAATTCCTATCCCTCTCTTGGGAATGAAACCTTATTCCTATTAATTTCAATTTTCATTCCCATTTCAATATGAATCAAATGTATAAATTATGGGAATAAACCATTTCAATTCCAATCTAAAGAATTTCAATTCCGATTCTAACTGTAAACCAAAAGGACCCTAAGATTATATCCTCACCCTATAAGAAGACAGGCCGGTTACCAAATAGGGACAATTCTATCACAAAAGTAATCAGAAACATTAATACACTTCATATAATGCATAATAAATACATGATCAAACAAAAGTAAAGAAGAAATCCTTTCATTTAAGATAATTAAAATGGAGGAAAGTTGACAAATAGGGATGCAATTTTGATTACAAAAAACAGTCCACAAAATCTTGAAAGGCAGATCCATACTTTTTTTGAAAGAGTATAGATTTATTCTGGTGTGTAAATAAAATCTTGGGGTTGACAAATGAGAATATGGGGTTCAAGTATGAGAATAGAATAGCCACTTATTGCTACTATATTCAAGGTTAGGTTAGTAGTTAGTCCACTCCTCCCAAGTCTCAGGTTAATTTAGTCAAGATTGAGTTGAGTTTGACTTGGCCGGTCCGGCTACCAAAACCTGATTTGAATGTGGATCAACTTTAGTCCAACTAACGATCAAAAAGACCCAAGTGCCAGAGCCCGAGTTTAGTAGTGTCAGTATAGTTGTCCAATGAAAATGCTGTGGTTTGCATAATCAATAGAATGAATCAAAATGATCAAATAAATAGGTTTTAGGCTAGGACTAGGAGTACATCACGTCAATTAATGAAAAAGTCATATTACATTATATTAATGAAAAAAAGTAGTATGGACCCTAGATCCCCTCTATTTTATTACATGCAAGCTGGGATTCCAAATTCAAAGGCATAAAAAAAGACTAGAATTAGACCTACTAGGATGAAACAAAACAAGAGACTTTCAGAAAAAAAAAAAAAAAAAGCAAAATATACCTAATTATTAAAAATGAGTGTGATAGAAATGCAAATGTTTAGATGAATGAGTGATAAAGTTAAAAAGAATTGGGCTGGAGATGAATCAATACATAAGAACTTAAGAGTTGGCTTCTATAGGTGATAAAATAGGGGAGAGTAGATTGAGATGGTTTGGTCAGGTGTAAGGGTGGATTTGAGCCAAGCCAAGCTAAATAGTTAACTAGTCGAGCTCAACTCTTCAAGATAGTATGAGGCTCGAGTTCTGTTCAAGCTAGAGACTTGAATTTGAAATTGGCTTGAGTCAAAAGCCCATAAGCTCGAGTCGATTGTGAGTCAAATGTTGTATAAAAGTAAAAAAGAAAATTATATATAAAAATTTATTTTTATTTGATATTTAAAAGTTTAATAATTATAATAATTAGTTATTATTATATATAAAAATAAAAATGTTATATATTTGTATGTATGTATGTATGTATGTAGAAGCTTGATTAGGCTTGCGAGCCTCACAAGCCAAGTTTTATTAGGCTTGAACTCGGTTCAATTAGCAAATGAGCCTATAAATTGGGCTTGAGCTCGGCTCAAAGCTCGGTTTAAATCGAGTTGAGCCGAGCTCGAATAGCTTGTGAAAAGCTCAGCTCATTGCCACCCCTAGTTAGGTGTATAGAAGACCATCCACAACATCTGTTAAGAAGAGTGATTTGTTACAAGTTGAAAGGACTACAAGAGCTAAGGGCAAGCCAAAGGGATTGGGTGGAAATACCATATATGATTTAAGAATCCATAATTTACCGATGAATATAATACTGAATAGAACAAAAAAGACAATATAATTTGGACAATGCTTAGATGATGATGATGATCAACTAAGGCCATGTTTGGTTCACTGCTCTAGGACTCATTCTCTTAATTCTTGCTCATTCTAGGCAAGAATGAATAACATTAGTATTTGGTTACAAAATTCTTGCCAACGACCACATTTCTTATAGAATGAAAAATCAACCCCATGGCACAAAAAATTGACTAGCTTGTAGCATGAAAAATAATCATGCCCCATCTTACTCATTTCATTCTTTGATGAAACTCTACCTAAAACTATTGTCATAGATGTTTACTTTTGTGAAAGCACTTTTACAAAAATACTTTAAGAAAACACTTATAAAAGTTCTTTTGCGAAAGCACTATTGTAAAACTACTTTTACATGAAAGCACTTTATAAAAGTACTTTTATAAAAGCACTTTTACGAAAGTACTTTTATGGAAGTACTTTTACGAAAGCACTTTTATGAAAGTACTTTTATAAAAACACTTATGGAAGTACTTTTATAAAAGCACTTTTATGGAAGTACTTTTATGAAAACACTTTTATAAAAGCATTTTTATGGAAGTACTTTTATGAAAGCACTTTTACGGAAGTACTTTTATAAAGACACTTTTAGGAAAGAACTTTTATGAAAGTACTTTTATAAAAGAATTTTTATGAAAGTACTTTTATAAAAGAACTTTTATGAAAGTACTTTTACAAAACATCTATGCCAATTAGTAAACATTAACTATTGGAGACCTAGGTTGGCGGTTTGTGAGTAGTGGCACAATTTTTTTTTTTTTTTGAAGAATGAAAATGAGTAACATAGGACACTTGTTAGTCTGAAAAGAATTTATTTTTAGGAAAAAAGTGTTTGGTTCATAACAATATTTTCTCATTCTACCTGTTTTTACCCATTTTTTTTTTCATTTTAGAATTTCATCTTGGATAAGAATGAGAAAGAATGAGAATTGAACCAAACATAACCTAAGAAACCACCTAAACGGATTTTTTTTCTTTTAGGTTAATGGTTTTCAGTTTAAAGAAGAGCCCTATTCCACTAAGTTGAACAGGATAACCTCCCACAAAGGAGATGCTGCTGTAAACACCAAAGTAGCAAGGTCTGAAAATAATTAGCTCCTCTTGGAAAATAGGAGTTAGAGAGCACAACCATCACATACAGTACCGAATTCACTTGTTCTTACATTGAGAAATATTATTATAGAATTAAAAATTCCCAACTAATTGCCGAGTTACATGAACATTCTCAAAATATTTTGGATACTCTAAGAAACTCAATCCATTAAAAAGATTAGCAGTGCTTGTGTGCATCAAATATCAAATATCTAACGCTAAACCTATTCATTGCCATAAGAAAAAAAGAGTCAATGGCATGTTATAAGAAATTAACCAATAGACCTGCAACAACCTGGGTTGGGTCGAAAACTTCCGCCCCTATGAGGCTACAAATGATTTCCAACTCATCATGCCCTTATAATTAAGTAATTAATTAACTACATTATCAATTTTGAAATTCTAATATAAACAATACCAAGCATTCGCATGTAAGAGGCCCATGATCAACTATACATGTGATTTATGTGCCTTGATAAAGCCATTGTTAACATTTGATCATAATGTTCATAATTGAACATTGGTTTGGTGTTCCTTTCAATTTCTAATTATGTTTTATTGTTATCCCCACTTGATAAAAGTTTGGGTAAATTGCTGAAACCTCCTTTGAAAATTTTGACCATTGCTGAAACCTCCATTAGAATTAATTAGTAATTGCAATCATGCCCTCTGAACTTTCTGATACATTTGCAAGTAGACCCCCTTTGATAGAATCTTCTAAAAATAGTATAGATGCCCAAAATACACATGCAATTACTATTGAGACTGGTTTCTACAAAAAAACAATACAAACTTTATGAACAATAAAAACATAGAGAATTTAAAGCAGCAATGCTTTGAGTGATTGATATGATGGAAACTTTTGAAAAATAAATCAATTTCAGAAAAGGGATTGGAAGAGTTTGGGGTAATGAAAGTGATTCATATATATGAAAAGAAAATTTAGAAAATAAACTTATAAACATTTTTGTCAAATGCAACTGTATGGCTATTTTAGACATATTTATGCATCTTTTTAGAAAATTCTACCAGAGGGGATCTACTTGCAACTATCAGAAAGTTCAGGAGAGGTGATTGCCATTGCCAAACTTCAAGGGAGGATTCAAAAATTTAACCTAAAATTTTTCATATGGCAGTTTTCTTTAGTTTGCAGGGGGTCATTGCTTGGTGCAATGCTAAAACCCGGGGCTGTCAAGCATGAAAATACTGGTTCAAGTGTGAGATTTTTGTTCAAAAATGTCAAAAGGTTTAAGGTCCGTATTCAATACCCCCCTCCTCCAAAGGCCCCCACACAGTTGGGATCATTGTGGGGTAACGGCCCTGGATTTACTTTAGTCCAAAAACAATGAAACCAAAAGTCCTCAATCACATTAGATATTTTTTCTTTTTCTTTTTTTGCTTTTAAGCTTTTACATATGAATCATATTTGTCCATACATACAGTACCGAATTCTCTACACAGTCAACTACCAATCTCCTATTGGTAAGTTCATTTTTTGTATTACAAATGAGAGAGATACTATTTATAAGATAAAAGTATAATCTCTCTACGATTATTTTTTAAATAGCAAATGGGAGTAGGGTCCATGGATTGATTATATTTAAAGAATTGGAGTGACAAAAGCATCTGACAATCCTTTTTAGGTTGCTGCTGGTGCGTCTCTCTCTCTCCCTAAGTAGAAATACGAAGAGAACACGAGCAAATTTTGTCCGATATGACCATTCTTATGATAGATATGTTGAAAAAAGTATTCTTTTACTCTTTCGACTTGATAAGAAATTCCTAGGTTCATCATATAGATTCAAAAGTTCTAATCAAAAGTAGGTTAAAATCCCAGTTACTCCTTTCATCATCATTGTCCAGTGAGCTGCTCCATCAACGCATAACACTTCCTGAACTATATCAGAACTCCTGTACTATCCAAAAGCAATACATATATATATATATATATGGTTAAAAGGCAATGTTTTTTACTTTGATTAAGCTGTTAAAACAAAATTTAATGTAAAAAACTATATTTTCACCTACAAAAAAATGTATTCTTTGTTTTTAATAGATTGTTGACCAAAATTAATCCCATTAAGAACCATGAAGTCATGAAATATTTGGATTAAAATTCCAGTTTGCAACATTAATATCAGTATTGATTGCTGGAACTTGGAACATATATGCATTTATAATTATTTTAAATAATTTTGTCGTTAAGTGCTTTAGCCATATAACAATTGAATTATGACTGAAAATCCAAAAAATTAGTGAAATAGATTTTGAATAGTCAAATTCATAGCTGAAATTTCTGGAATAAAATAAAAAAAGAAAAATATAAGATTTTGCTAGAAATAAATCTAGTCCTTTATAAGTTAATTTCATAGTGCTTGAGCAATAAAAAAATTTTGCTATAGTTTGTCCACATTTAATCTAAGGGCACCTCCAGATGGGAAAAAGACTGTAATGTTAACTAACCTCAAATTCTAATGAATCAAAGGCTTGCGAAAAATACAGCTGCAGGAGAGAGAGAGAGAGAGAGTAGCAAGTAGTAATCAAGGACCACAATCTTAAAGTGATTGATCAGGATATGAGATTTAAGGCGACATTAATTGTTCAAGCTGAGGACTCAACCTGATGGCTTGTTATTTTGTCGACCATTATATTTATTGTCCATTATCATGCATCGATCATCTTGCAAGTTTTGTTCTATCTATGCATTCAAAAAGATTAATCAAGCTGCCGACTAATTAGTTGCTTTTATTAATCCTGTGGATCAAGCTCGGTTCTTTCTCCCAGTCCAAGATTACCTAGCTAGCATTAAATTATGTTAATCCTAACGATGCTAATGCCTGCTGTTGTTCATAACTTCATCTTTTGGGTCATCAGGTTCTGTTGTCGTCACCTTAACTCCGACTCTATGGCTTATCCAATTAAAAGAAAAAAAAAAAGAACAGATAAGGGGGAAGAAAAAAAAAAAACTACATTAAACTAGAACCACAAGTGATTCAGTCAGTCAAATTGGTGGAGGGGAGAGGAGAGAGAGAGAGAGAGAGAGAGATGAAGGGAAAAAAACTCAAAAAGTATATGTATATCCTTGCATCCATTGATCAATGGCAATACAAATCCAGACAATCAGATGTTGAATGAACTAAACAAGCTATATAGTAGACTATATATTAATTCCACGATTACGACACAAATATACCATTCCAGCTAGCTATATAGCTGCAAAGTAAGTACGTTGGATCATAGTATATGTTGATTTATGTTTATGTATGGGAGTATGTACGTATGTTCATCTATTAATTACCTTCATTCTTTGACATGCAATTAACTCCAGCAGGCCGTCTCGGCGGAGACGGAACAAATGTTGGGTCGAGCTTTAATTTTTCTGCTGATTTTGTCTATCCAGCCAAGTCATGGAGCAACTGCGCTCCCATCAAGTTCCTATACGGTAGATTATTTTGTCCTTCCCCATCTAACATGGAGTACTGATGAATTGATTGGCAGTCTTCATTAATGTGATCTCTTGGGAAGAAAAGAGAGTGTTGTGATGCTGGGGAGAAGGAAAGACTCACACCGCTCCCACCGTGCTGTTGCAGTCCCAGTGTTAGAGACACACCACCGCCGATATTCTGATGATGGACACCGCCATTATTTGCGAAAGATATGGTGCTAGCAGCTGTATGCTGGTTGTAAGCTGAGAAATCCAAATCCACGGCACCAAACAGCTCGGGTACTCTGCTGCTACCCAATTGTTGTTGTTGATTCTGCTGATGATGACAGTGGTTTCCTTGATCGTTTCTACCATTAATTTTGCTGCTGCTGCTGCTGCTACCATTTTTTTCAGGGTTGCTGATGATGGAAGAGAGAGACTCAGATTCGGCGCGGACAAGTTGGTCTGTTGTTGGTTTCTGATCCTCGGAGTTGGGCTGAGGAGTTTGATTGGAATTATGGTTTTGGTTTGGCCGGCGGCCGGCGTAGTCCCCGTGACTTGTACCACCTTCTGAGGCAGTCATGTTGTCAAGATCCTTTGTTTCTTCCAAGTACATCTCTTCCACCATGGGTTTCCATAGTCTAACCCTTGCGTTTATGAACCAATTGGACACCTGCGCGCATGCGACAACAAACAATTATTATTATCTTTTAATTGTTGTTCGTAATATCAATGTATGTACACAATAGTTGTGAGAGATATGGAAACGTGCCTGGCTTCTTGAAAGGCCTGTTTGGCGGGCTAAAATGTGTTTATCTACATCGCTTGGATACCTGCGAAAGTTAAGTACTAATTAAGTAGAGAATTATAGAATTTAGTAGTTGTTATTGGCAATGTAACTTAAGTAAGGTCACATACATATATAAATAAAAGTAGAGGTTGGGGTGTTAAATCACATATGGGTCCTCATGCATTATAAAGAAGCACAACAAAATCATAGAAAATATATATGGAAGAAGGCGTCTCAATTGGCATTTGAATAATGATGGACATGGACAGAAACAAGCAACGACGTGTTTGTTTGTTGGTTTTCAATAAGTTGAAACTGGTGAAAACACTACTATACATATATACATGGATGGAATGGAGAAAATTCAAGTACTGATTAATTTGATATAATAAGAGATCTATGGAGCAAGAGTCAAGAGAGGAAATTACGGGTGAAGGAAATGCTCGAAGAGCCAGGCTCGAAGTACAGAAACAGAACGTTCAGGGAGGCCTCTCTGTGGTCTCCAGGGATGACTCTCCATCATGCTCATTTGCTGAAAAGCCCTTTGTTGTCTCAGGGCTTGGTCAATAAGCCTGAGCCTTGGCGTCTCTCCCTTAGTCGTACCCGGTGCAACTAGATCCTTCTCTCCCATCGCCTTCTTCGTCGCCTTTATCTGACCAACAATTCCATCTCTCAAACACCTAAAATGCTTCGACATGGCCTTTGACGCTAACGCCGAGTACACTTTTGCGCCTCCCGTCCCAGCCACTGCTTCAAATGATGATACGACGCCCTTCATCTCTTCACAGTATTGCCTGTATCTCCTATCCACCTAAACAACAAAATTAAAAGAAAAATACAAAGACAGAATGTCGGTGAGTCTTTCTTTCACTCTATTCTCCTGCTGATCTCACCAAGGGGAAAGGAGAAACGGAAATAAAAAGTGATAAAAAAAATCACCAATTACAGTATGGAAGATATGAAAGACGACTGTGTGATGCCATGTAATAAAGAAAAGGAATAGAGATGATTCTGAAATTAATTAAATAAAGGAATGAAATGTCGAAATTGTCATGATGCGGGGCATTAATGGAGGAAGGCCCTCAAATCAATTAGTTCCCGATTTAATTTTCCACACCCAATCAATCAAACCACCCAGTAAAAGTAGAGCTACGTTTCCACTATTATTTCAGGTTGAAAAAAAAAAAAAGTCCATATATTTGGTGGAATAAAAACCAAAAAGTTGGGAACGGAAGAAGATTAGTTGCAGTAAAACTATAAAGAAGGAAACGCAAATCAATATACCTCCTCGAGCATGGAAAGCAATTTGGCTTTTCGTTTCTGCAATTCAAGTAGGTCTAGGGTGTACAGAGGTTGCTTTTTTGAAGAATCACCACCATTCTCCTCCTCCCACTGGTTGGCCTTAGGGGGCTTCTGTTTGGGTTGATCAGTTTGCTTTGTTCCAAGGTTGCAGACCTCGTTCAGAAGCTCCTGAGCAGGTGCTAAGTACTTTGAGTTCTTTAGCTGAAAGTGGACCTGGTGAACACTTGCAGCTTTTCCGAAAAAACCATCTTGCAGGATTTGCTGCTGTTGTTGATGATTTATTGATTTTCCAAACAGCCCATCTCTGGAGTTGGATGAAATAAACCTCATATCATCTTGATGTTGTTGATGATGATGATGATTCGTGTCTCTCAGCTCGAACGACTGTAGTCCTATGCTAGAAGGTTTACTCGAAGAAAGAGAGAGTGAAAGTCCTTGACTCGGCCTCTCGTTTCCTTCACATGGAAAAACGCACCTCAGGGAGGAATCATCTACTAGTAATCTATTGTCGTTCCAACCCGGTTCAGGTGTAACCATCAGGTTCTCACCCGTTGTTTCAGAGAACCCGGTTGGGAAGTCGGCAGGTTTGTTGAATTCGGGTTGGTAGAAGTCGCTTGTATGGCCGGTCATCGTCTTTGAAGAGGAAGATGCCTGGTTTCCTTGTTTGCTGAAGAACCCTTTCCACATAACCGAGTTACTGTCTCTCTGCTGTAGGTTTTTGGAAGGAAATCCTAACATCTCTATACCTGAAGTTAGGTTGAAAAGCTCTGGACTTGATTCGAAGCTTTGCATCTGGTTCACGAGATGGCTTTGAATGGTAGGGCTGCTGTTAGACGAGGTACCCAAGTAGCAAAAACCAGTCGGAGACACCAAGTTCCTGGATTTATCTTGTGGAGATTCACGAGCCATACAAGAAATCTTTCTTGTTGTTACTGCCGTCCTCTACATCTGCCGTTGGTTAAAACGATGTCCACGATACTGCAACTGAAATACCATCGCCCGCTTATTGTCCATTCCCAAACCGAATTCTCAAAAACCCTAAAAGAAAAGTAGAAAACCCACCATTAAAATTAAAAACACTATAGAAGAATTAAAAAATAAATAAACGAGATCAACGAAAACAACCAAGCAACCCAACTCCGCTTTTGGCTCAGAAAACTAAAAAAAAAAACAAATTTTCATTTTTTTCTCGTATGCGTGTGTGTGCATGTGTTTGAGAGTTGAACGAGAAGGAATCATGTAACCAACCGGCGATGGAGGTGTGTGAGATGTTGTTGGTGGTGGTGGTGGTGAAGGGTTGTGATATAGTGGAAAGGCGTGGAGGGAGGGAGCCGGGGAGAGCGCGTACTGCGCCTTTTCTTCTCTGACTTCTCCTAATAACCCAACATAGTGTGCAATGAAAACCAACCTCGGAAGGGAAGTAAGATCAGATATCTACTCAGAAACAGTAGTAGAAGGAGAAAGAGGCGATGATAACCACCAAGCAGTGATTTGATTCCCCCCTCTATTTTCCATCTCCCTACTGCACATTTTGGTGTGGGTCAATGCTCCGTGAGATAAATAACATCAAAATAGGCATTCCCAGAAATCTATCCATTCTTAAGTCTTTCCTCTCTCTCTCTCTCTCAATTATTTCATGGCATACGGTCCCTAGTCCATACCCAACAAATTATTAATACTGAGTACAATAATAATATAGCATAAGAAAGGAGAATAAAATTTATATTTTAAATAATGAAAAAACAACCATTCCCCTGCTTTTCCAAGTAGGTAGTGTCAAAGAAACAGCAATTGCAGAAAAGATAATCGTCCTTTTCCTGCTGCTTCACAAACTACAAGCCGCCACATGACCTATGCAGCTACGCTTTCACTTTAACAAGAGCTCCAACCCACTCAGAACAGCTTCATATCTTCGGATCTCTTTAAAACCCCATCAACCCAATAGTTTTACTTAACAAACCAAAAAAAAAAAACAGCAAGAAAAGGACAATAAACAAGGAAGAAAGAAAGAGCAATAAAATAACCCATACAGATTTCTGATTGATAACCCGATTCCCAATGACTCCTAAGTTCACTGGCTTTTCAGATGGGTGTCTGAAGTCTGTTCTGTTTGCTCTGGTGCATCAGAATTTCTGATCATATCACTGATTTCCTTAATAACACGGAGAGACTTTTCAGAAAAGGTTCTGGGGAGAGAGAAAATAGATGCTGGGTTGTGAAAAATGTTCTAAAACTGGGGACTGGAAAGGAGTTGAGATGAGGTGGTCCAGCATTTCCAACTAATTCCAATTAAAACGCCCATTAAAGAACTCCTATCTCCCCTTCTCGTGTATTTGATTGAAGGAAGAGTTGAGACGGGACCGCATCTTCTCTCTCTTCCTCTCTTCTTTTGTTTTTCTCCTCCTCTTTTTTTTTTAAGCAATTGGACCTATCATGCTCTCTCGCTCATTGCCTTTCTCCTACCTTTCCCTGTTAACACTATACAAAGCCCCCTATTCCCTTATCGTATTGGTAATTTGGTAATGCTGACGACACTTATGTTGGCTTTTCTAATTTTATTTATTTCCTTTTTTTTTTTTGCTTGGGGTGTGATGAATAGATTCAATACGCATGGAGCGTACATTACAATATAAATCAAGAGTGATTACCTTATTACATTTTTTTTATGGGTAGATTGCCTTATTACTTACGTAACATAATACTAACCTAATATTTTAGCGTGTACTACGTTTTGGCTTATATGAATGGGTGCGTATTACACACCCCACCCTCTCCACGGCGCATCATAACTCATGTACGATGAGTACAGACTACAGTCTACAGTAGAGCAGAAGAAGCAGAAGGGTTCAGGCTCCCATAACAGGCGGGGTTAAAAAACTGCCGCTCAACCACTAAGTTTTACAACAGCTTACGTTTTGGAATGTTTTTACAGTTGAGAAATAATAATAATAATAATAATAATGTGGTCCCGCCATAGTGTTACAGCTGCTGCATGGACCATCCTAAACTATGAGTTATCGCTACAACAGTCTTAACTGTTCAATGGGTGTGGGGCCACCATTTAATCATCCTGGATTCCTGATGATTAAATGGTGAGAGCCTTGGAAGTCTTTGTATGGAGAGACTAGAAATGCCCTTTTGGTAAATGGATGACTCAGATTGATTGGGTTGGTGGGCTGGGGCCTGGGAGTAAAAATGTAAAATGATGGTTGTAGGGCCCATCATGGATGATGACGATGGTCCTCCAAGTATATCATGACTTTGTCAACTTATTCCTCAATTTCTTTTTAGGGAGACACAACTGCGCTTCATGATAGATATACCACAAGCATGCCCCAAATGGGCCTTCTATTGGTGGACTAATTCCTCTCTCTCTCTCTCTCTCTCAATTTTATTTATTGTTGAATGGATTGTCAGGGTCCTCCCATATTTGATTCAATTTGGGAGCCATGACCAGTCTAATTTTGCTCAAAGTTGTGGGTTCTAGATTTTAATGCAATTAATGGGGAGACAGTAAAACGAAACCTTATATTATCATCCTCCCTCCCTTGGGAGTAAGAGTGAGAAAAGGGGTTGGTGATACCAAAAACAAGTCTGCTCCAGATGGAAAGAAATGGTTCCCCCCCCCCCCCTCCCCCTTCGATCCCTTTGTCCTTTACATTTGGCAACTCGACCCATAATTTTGCCACCGTTAAGACACTAGAAGGTTCCTTTCCTCAAATTAATTTCAAAGAGACTTCATGTCCATCTATCTCTAAATGACATTAATTGATAAAAAACATTGGAGCCCCGAATCCGAACAAAAGGGACACAGAAGGAACTCGAAGGGAGGCTGGTTTGTCTGAAAATAAACATAGATCCAGGCTCTTTCCTCATCACCGGTGATGATGTTTATAGTTCCAACAATTTTAACTGTCAAGCCCACAGGAGTAGACACTCAATACCCACTTATTTATAATTTATAACCAGGTTGGGTCCATATAGAATAGAAGTGATCAAACATGATTTGAAGAATTACATAGTAGGTGTACCCATCCTCCTCCATAGAATTACCCCAAGTAGAATTATCATCCAAAAAGAAATCGAATTAACCCAAGCCCATACAGTTGTTGAAAAAGAAAGAGAAGGTAAAGCTTTTTTCTGAGACTGAGGCACAATTGATTAAAAAAGCAGTCTAAAGAAAGAGCAAGCATAAGCTTATGGATGTTTTGTTTGGGGTGAAGTGATTTTACATGACAAGTTGGAAAATTAAAAGCAATCCCTTTGGAGGGGGATGATGTATATGCTGCAATGGTCCCCCATTCCCCGCAAAAACAAATGTAGCCTAGCCTAAACATGTGGACTATAAACGGGGTAGCACACGTGTGGCCCACAAGCATGCTAAGGAGTAGGAGACGGGACCAGTAATTCGTCCATTTCCCACCTTGGGGGATCCTCTAGTGTCCAAAAGAGATGATTCCATCAATAAAGAATTGTAGCCGTTCAACCAATACTCTCCTTTCTCCTGAGCAAATTACCATAAAATATGTTTTGTCATTCAAAAGTGTGAAATACATCAAATTGCTGAAAATGAGAAAAGAAGAGGGGGAGGAGGAAGAAGAAGAAGCGGACACATCAGGTACTAGTACTGACGACTGAAGCTAGCAATATATTTAATTAGCTAACAAGAGAAGAGACCCAGAGTCCCAGTCTGGATTTATCAATGCTTAATTGGTTCATTGCTTATGTACGCTTTCGCTGGTGAAAGACTACAAAAGAGAAAATTAAAAAAAAAAAAAAAAAGAAAGGGAAAGGAAGCTTGAGGCTCAGTCAACCATCATCAGATGAGCAGCGAAACGACCGGACCCTCAGACACCCTTTTTTTCTTCTACTATGTTGGTTGGGCTTGAAAACGAACGGTCAAATGAAAAAAGAAATAGAAAAACCTGGAGTTACAAGTAGTGTAGGAAAGTTGATGTATATATAAGTCCACCAAGATAAAGGGTGTGAGGCTGAGAAGGCTCGTGTGAAATGAAATAGTGTGTTATGGATATGGAAGTGTACGGGCGGGCGTCTGGTGACAGATTATGATGACAAAGCTAATAGCTAAGCCAGCCAGCCAGCCCATTCCGATGACCCATGAATTAAATGATCGTCCAGTTTTATCGCATTATGTCGGAGGGATGGTCGGAAGAGAACGGCCCACTTCCACCCGCACCACGAAGTAGTTGTGGAGCAAAGCGACTGATTGAACCCCCCTCCACGTCCTCCATTGCTGGTTTGGCCGGGGAGCTGCGCGACGCACATACAAAGGCATGGCTGCAGTATGTATATATGCATGTAATCAGAAGATGTCAAAAACCAACAAAACCCAACCCGCATTTTTTACCAAGTCTCCATGAGAGTGAAGGTGGTGGTGGTCCCCAGCCCCACCACCGTCACCACGACGGAACCACCAATTGCAGCACCACCTCCGCCTCACCGGAAAAAAACAAAACAGAAGGGCAGTGGGATTAGATAACAAGAGAGGATGGGGAGGGGGTGTTTCTTGGGGACTGGGGACCTCCCAAAAAAACTTTCATGATTGAGGGGTTGTCTTGCGTCATCACCGCAGCAGCTTACTTTTGTCCATATCTTGAGTGCAGATGGTGGTGGGGGCCTCTGCTTGTGAGTTTTTGGTGGTGGACGCTGTGCGTCTGTGACTGTGTATCCCTTTAGATGCTTGTTTGATTTGATCAACTATTTTTTTTAGACGGTGCCGTGCCGAACTGCCGACCCACTCACTTTATAAGGTCTCCAGCTGGTTGTAGCGGAGATACTTGAGATAAAATCCATTGTCACCAGGGGTTGGGACTTGGGAGTTGCCAATTGGGGATGGGGTGTGTTATGGTGGTGGCTAGGGGGACGGGCTACCCCATTAGTGTAGCAAGTTGTAGCACCCGATTGCTTAATTTTACATGCATGACCGTAACGAGTGACGACTGACGACGTCGTCGTTCTCAGTCTCAGACTCTCAGGTGCATGCATGTGCGTAGGACCCCACCAATTCCATGAGATCATCTGGGCCGTCCAATCGGAATTCTGTAAGAAGATTTTTCATTTTTGATTCCTCTCTAACTTGTAATTCTAATAATCCACACAGTACGTATATAAATACCACATAAAAATAAATTAGGAATTAAAGATGGGGAAAACGACAAAACTGCCTTTTTTTTTTTTTAAACAAATTAAAAATATGAAAATACTAATAAAGGTGGAGCAGCAGCCATGCCAGCCAAGGCCCAATAGCAACTTGGCAAGTATGCCGTGCGTCCAAGGAATTAAGGAAAAAGGATAACATCTTAGCCAAGACTAAGAGCTAGCATACGTCCACCGTCCACTGCTTTCAAGGGAATCGAGGAATCCATAACGTGCTGTCACCTTCCTTAGTATTTTCATGTACGCCAACATCAGGGCCGTACGTTTGGTTTGTTTGTACAACGTTACGCTGATCAAGACCGTTGTATCTTCCAGAATAGTCCAGACGAGACGAAACGCAAACGACGACACCATCTTACTTCTTAGGAAGGCCGATAGCCAGGCCCTCCTAGGCCGGAAACAACCAAAACGACGATTCCATTCCGACTGCGATATGGCCTGGGCCGCCTGGCTAGTGGCTGTCTGCCCATCTGCCTCTGCCCACGCCCCCTCTGAAAGCCGGCGTTGTATATATATATGTATGTTTTTAAAAGTAGTAAAACGTCCCTTTTTAGAAGGTCATTCCATTCCCGTTGACTTGCGGATCCCTGAACCAAGTTGGATGTACGTTGGTTTGTAGTTGTACTAAGGCCGGTCCGACTGGATCATATAATGCCATCACCTCCAAAATCCGGGTCCGGATAGTCTGCGTTCGGGTTCCAAGGAACTTTCCTTTCACTCCAACAAATGGCCTCCACGTCAAAATACAACGGATTACGGGTTGGCCTTGTAATTATAGAAGTACAATGCAACCGCACATCGAGATGTGTGACTGCAATTTAAGAAGAGTGGAGTGTGGGGAGAGAGAGAGTAATGGGCAGAAAATCGTATTAGGACAGTCTTTGGAGCTGATGCTGTCAATGCATATGGCATGCGAAAATATTTATCGACGGGAAAATGTTCAATGAAACAGTGAGCGTTTCTTCAGAGAACATATTTTTTCAGTTCAAAAAACCTACTATGATACCGAAATGGTTACTATATTCCAGTTGGTTGGGTTTAGAAGCTTTTACGGTATCATAATCAAACCTATCTAGTATCTGATTTTATCCTTCTTTATCTTTAAAACCTTTTTTTAAATAAAATAATGAAACGATTTCCTCTTGATATCTCTTCATTCAATTAGACACCGAGCGGGGTCCCCATCAATCAATAACAGCAACGACAACAAAAATGTCCCTAGGACCACTTTGTCATTTGTGGTAGAAAGAACCAGATAATGCGGTCTGTGGTTCCTATTTCATCAACTGTGATTCCTATTTCATTCACGAAGCATCCCTTAATTATAGGCTTCTAGGGTTGCAACTTGGGCCATGTTAGCCTCAAGTCCCTGAACCCAACCCAAAAAAGAGTAGTCAGGTTGGCAATCAGGTTGGGACATGGTTTTCAGACCACCGTTGATTCAGATGCTCAGATAAAAAATCACTGTTAATTTGGACGGTCGAATTGTTCGGCACGGGAACCGTTCAGGCAACAGGTTTTGTTTAATCCCAAATTTGGTCTTTGGCCAATGAATGTTGAATCAGTCAATGAGCCGTTGATTTGAGTGATCGAATCATCGGACCCGTTTAACAGTTTTGATCGTTTTTTATTTCATATATCGTTTTTAATTTTTTTTATCAGAGCAGACCATTTATTCGAACCAAACAACCATCGACCCAAAAACAAGTGGCCAGAACAATTCCGATTCCAGATCGTTTTGTAAAACATTGGGCCATTGACCAACCCAGCCCAATTCCATTACATATGAATGTTAAAGCTCTGACTTTAATAACAAGTTGTCAACTTTTATTATTGTTGATTTCATGAGTTAAAGATTTTTCAATAGGAGATGAATCATAATAGGCGCATTCCATTTAACCAATAAAATAGGATACATCAAGAGGGGTAATTACGCAACAATAAGTTCAAGCTGCACTCAAGAAGAGAGCTCACCAAGCTCTTAGTTAAGAGAGTTGAAAAGAAAAGCCTGCTGCGCTAATGTCTGAGCAATACCCCCACTCTGTTTACATTACATGTAAAATCGAAAAGATAAAAAAGAATGAAAGATTGGAGGAGGGCCTGCACTCGGTCCTCACCTGTTGGAGAGAGAGATCTTTATTTATAACAAGGCATGGACTACTTCCAACAAATCTCTTTCAATCAGAATTTGATCCCCATGATTCCAATCATTTAAATGTTTTTCACGTTCATACCAAAAGAACAAATAAAAACATTAAACAACAACTAAATACCAGTAAAAATTAGGTATCAATTGGCTCAATTGAAGGTCTCTAGCTAGTTATAGTAAAGACTTGGGAGTTGGGATTAAATTACACATTCACTAGGGCTGGGGGATTGGTACCTCCCGTTCTGTAGTCCCATCCAATGGAACAAATAAAAAACCATAAAAAAAAATATATAATATATATATATATATATATATATATTAGATTAATACCATCATCATCATTATAATCGCCACCATCAAAGCCTTATCCCAATTATATAAGTAAGCTACATAAATCTTATTTTGCCAGTTTGTTCTGTTTAATGCCATATCTATTTTTTAAACGATTAGTCCTTAAATCATTTCTTACTACTTATATCATGTTTATCATTTCTTCTTCTATCTCCTTCAATTTGTAACAAATCGCTTCTTATAGCCATTAGCCAATTATATATTCCTCTATGCACATGACCAAAACCATCTTAAGTCTATTTTCTCTCATTTTATCATTTCTAGTTTTCTGCACTCACTTATCTCAGCATTCACATTTATGTCACACACATTTTTTAGACATGTTGTTTTTTTATTATCCAACACTTTGCTTCATAGAACATATATGGCCTCGCAATTATTTATAGAATTTTCCTTTTTGATTTAAATGGCATTCACTTATCACAAAACCCCAAATGCACCCCTCTAATTTGTTTATCATGCTCTAATTTTATAAGCATCTCTCTCTTATTATGAATTATCAAACCAAGGTAACAAAAAAGGTTGAATTTAAGATTAAAAGTAGTCTAGAGAATTTATGAGATTTTTAGGTTATGTTTGGTTTGAAGGAAAAAATAGGAAAAGGAAGGGAAAGATATGAAACCCTATACATGGTTTGTAAATGTTTTTCTAATTTTTCGATCTTTTCTCTACTTTTTCCTTCAAACCAAACACAACTTTAAGGAGATGGAAGAAAGGTCGGATTAGAACTAACCCAAAACCTGAGGTTAGGATTAGGGTGGGGGTCGAGAACCACGGATTGGGATTAGGGTTGACCTCTCAGCCCAAAACTAGTAAATTTTGATAGAAGGAAAAACATGTGATTCTAGAGCCTGAAACCGACTTTATTTTTAGGAATAAGAGACCAAGGCAGAGATAGTAATATTTCTAAAGGCATCCAATCCATACGTTTTGACTACGCAGCTATGCTGCTGCTTCTTTTGTTGTTATTTAATTAATAGGCCAAAGCCAATTAGAGTTGACGGGTGTGTGTGTGAGTGTGACAAACAATAGCGTAGTAAAGAGGTAACATGGCATGAAAAAATCATATACACAACCATACAGTCCAGCCCAGTGGTCCTGGATAAGTCCACGCATTTTGCTACATCAATCACTCTCAGGTCTTGTGGCAAAGGTTCAGTCCAACAACCTCTCTTACACACACACACGGCACATCTTTTCCTGAGCATTCATCTGTACTCAAACCATTGATGCATCCATATTGCTGATGATGAATTTATTGGTGAAGATTTAAGGCTGACATGGACCCTCACCAAGAAAAGAAAAGGCTGACATGGACTGTTTTCTAGCTATTGATTAACACATTATATTACCAATTCATCAAATAGATCCGCCACCCCTATCTAATGGAAAGCTTGGACTAGTTCTACATGTCCTCCACATAGTCAAAAGTTATTCCATCACTGTCTTCAACTCAAATGTCACGTATGTTGCAAGAAAATATCTCTTCAATAATGAAGATTTGGACCCCTTAGATACTTCATATGCTTAGCTAGTTAATTAAAACGTCTCTTCTTCTTAATTTCTGTATGGGTGTGCAAAGAAGTTTTAGGGCTTATTTGGTTTGTTGGAATAGGTGTTTAGAATCAGAATCAAAGTGGATCGTTCTGATTCCAATTATTCGGTTGGATGGAATCGAAACCTCATTCCCATTCTACTGTGAAATGGCATTTTCCCATTTGAGGGGGAACAAAATCCCCTTTTAGCTGAATCAAACAAACTACGGGAATAGATTATTCTAATTAGGGGTGTTTACATTAAACGTCAAACCGACCAAATCAGCTCGACTAAACCCGAATTGGTTGGTTTTCAAAACTGCCAGTCGGTTTCGATTTGTATGAGAAAATAAACCGACAACTCGGTTCAGTTTAAAGATGAAAACTGAAACCAAGCCAAACCGAACCGGTCCTATATGTTTAAATAATTATTAATTAGTCCCTGCCCAATATGTTAAATGTATATATTTTATGTGTTTTGTTTGAACTTTGAAAAATTGGTTATTTATGATAAAAACTAAAAACATAAAACCAATACAAATATAATATAATGGTACAATATTTAATTCAGTTTAGTATAAATTTAAATATATATTGACAAAAAAATCAGTTTTGCATAAAAACTAATCGATTTAAATATATATTTTGATTTTGCATAAAAACTAAAAAGAAATAAACTTAAATATAAATAAATATTTTAGTTTAAAATATATAAAAACTGACTAAACTGATAAACCGACCCTTCATGTTTGGGTTGATTTTGCTTCAAAGTCGGTTGGTTTAAGTTTAGTCAATAACTAAACCAAATAAATTGAGTCGGTTGAAGAAAATGACTTAAATCGATAAGATCCTCCCCCTGCCCCCCCAAATAAAAAAAAAAAAAAAAGAAAAATCAGAAGGAATGGGAGAAAGCACCGACAGGGGAGTAGATGAATTTGCACTAATGAGATTAAAGGAAATAATATATCATTATCGAGTGTTGACAAAACATGAAAGCACCTTTTTAATTGCTTTCCCACTTTGGCAAACAAAATTTTCTTTTGTCTACTTTTGGAGTCTGTGTCAAGTTGTCTGTTGTTTCTATATCGTGGTTTCGTCATGTATTCCACAACTCCATCCATCTTGTACACAGATTCATCCCTAATTGAACTTACACGAGTGTCTACAGAGTAATCTATATTATGTTTTAATTTTATCAAAGTCTCCCAAGTGCCTAGCAATTGGATACTGAGAGAAGAAATCAAAAGCAAATCTAAAAAAGGTTAGTCCCTATGGATTGTGATTATTTTATTGATCTCAATCGTTGAAAGATATGAAGATTATATTTGAGTGTGTTTAAGTTAAAAATAACTGTTTATTGAATAAGTGCTTAAAAAAAAGTGTTTATTCAAATAAGTACTTATTTGTATTTGGTACCTAACTTTTTTAAGTGTTTATTTTTTAAAATAAACATTTATTTTATATTAGACGCTTGATAATTTTTTTCTCTAATAAGTACTTAAATAAGCATTTATGACTATTTTGTCTTTCATTTTCTTTCAAATTTAAAAAAAAAAATACCCTTTAAAAGCACTTTTAAAAAAATACATTTATGAAAACATTTATACAAAAATATTTTTATGAAATCACTTTTGCAAAAATAAATGATAACAATCATGTAATACAAAATACATACAAAATACAAGATTATGCATTCTACATATTTGTATTATAATCTTTCCAAACTGAATCAATGTCCCGATACTAAAGGTAGGGTTTAATCAGGCCAAATAATAGAGAATAGGGTTGATATCAATACTTTCGAAGAAGACATTTCTTGACCTTCTAAGAACCTGTGATTCAGCGACAGAAGATATTTCTGAATCATTGAAAGCATCATTCATTCAATTTCAAGCGTTATATGTCTTATCAAAGAGCTTGAACTCTTACATTGATCCCTCACAAGCTAGAAGGCTTTAGGCTTCTATGTAAACAGTTGTTTCCGCCTTCCAGTTTGAGTGGGGGGTGGATCCCTCACAACCTCTTAATAAGTTTAATTCGGTAATTTAAATCCTCAAGGCATGTGCAAAATATCATAATTTTCTTGTTTAAAACTTTGGACCGGCAGTCCATCTTCATTCCCAGAATCCCAAGTTGGGATTAGTAAACGGCCAATGACATCTTCAGAAGCTTGATTTAGATCTCTGGGGTTTTTTCTTTGGCCTAATTGACTTCTTCACAGGCCACATGATGTTGGATAAAACCCTAGAGCGATGCAAAGAATTCACCTATACACAAACCTCTTTCCTTTGAAGAGATTGACGAGCCCATCCATTTTTTATTAGACATGTTTATGGTCTGGATTTGAGTTTAGCTTTTGCCAAAATTTAAATGAATTTGAAATAAAACTTAAACCCAACATAGTATAAGTTCAGGCCCGAAGCACAGCCCATGAACAGGTCTGATCATGTAGCTAGGGGCAAGGCCTGGTGATTGAATTGTGTTACTTCCTACTGCCTAATTCATTTTTTTAGCTTGTAAAGTCGAAGTGGGGATCAAATTCAATGAATCTTCATTTGGGATTATCTTAGAACTTATATATATTTCAACAAGTAAGCAGGCCCCCACAAGCATCCTCAACAATAATGCCCTACATTCTCTACTTATTTGACTACATTTAAAAAGCGATTTTTTGTAGGTAATAATAATATGATGGAAGTCCAAATCCATTAAATTTTTATTAAACTAATAGATAATTAAAAAAAATTACTTATTACAATAATTCTATCAATTAAATGGTATTAATTATTGATTGCATGCTGATGAGAGGTGAATTTTTAATACTTAACCATGCACTAATTCCTAGATTTTACGATAAATTAGACTTAGTACCAGTGGATCTAGATAGAGTTTATATAATAATGTTTTGTAGATTTATTATATGATTAAATATAATAATTAAATAAATTGGCTTATAATAAGATTTTCTATGTCCAAATATGATGCCCAGGCATTGTTAAAAAATAGGTAATGACTAAATGGCAATGTATTTTATAACTCCCACTCAGAAAAATAAAGGACTAAATAATTTTTAATTTAAAAATAAAATTATATAAGGAGTAGCTGGATTCCACTTTGGTTTTAACCATGTTGTTTCCTAATCAAATTAGAAAGCTAGCTCATATTCTTTAATCACAAATCAAATCAAATATAATTCAGTTTCCTGACTCATGACTCAAATAAAAAAAAACCCAACAAAAGGCTTTGAAGACATTTCACTGGTACAACTGTGCAAGTCTCGTTAACCCAAATTAACAAAATATGTACACATATGTAGTTGTTCACTTGCTCTATAGTAATTAAGTAAGAAAGAGATCATTAGTAGCTATAATTTCTAATTTTTTTAGAGCTCAATTATATTCTGATGATAGGCACATTGCAACTCTGGATAGTTGCGTGGTTTCTAATTAATTAATGCGCGCATACAAGAGAAAAATAGCACTTATAATGCAGGTGAACTTCAGTAACTTGTAATTCTACATAAGAACTAGCGGGGGAGCCCCTGCGAAAACAGACTGAACTATTTGGTTTCTTTAATAAAGTAACAGAATAACTTGTGTTCAGAATTAAATTCAATTCGAAGTTCTTGATTTGTTCCATAAAATCAAGTTCGAAGTGTAAGAGGAGCAACATAGAAAAAATGTTAAAATGGATTTTGAACCATTTTAAGCAAAACTTTCCATATCAGAAAATAGTGAAGCTCAAGTAGTCGGTTTGAAGAGTCTAAGTTTGAAATGTTAGATGTGATTACCCTTGAAAACCCATCATATAGATAGTTAACACTGTTTGAATATCTATAATTGTACATCTAATTAACATTGTAAGAAAATACATCCATATGTAAAGTACAAATTTACACCAAATACAAATTTGAATCTCTCCTATATGCATTCCCTTTGTGAAGTAGCACAGGTTCAACCTCCACAAGAGCAAGATGTTATCGCACCCTGGGATCTATAACTATCTAGGCTATTCCTCCTAAACAATCAAGTCATTGTATGTAACTATCCAAGGTACAACAATAAGCAACTGTAAATATGAATAATTCAAATTTTTGATAGGTCCTAGGAAAAAAAATGCATTCCTTGTAGAAATCCATGATGTATAAGGCTGATATTTGTAATAATGAACCTTATCCATTTTATATGTATATAAACCTTACATATGTCATCTATAATTGTACTTGTTAAACAACCAAGTTAACCATTTCATTGGGTAGAAATCAATAGGTTGGTATCCTTTCCAATTTTCTTAGCAAAAACCTATGCAAAGAAGATTAGGGCTGATAATAAAGTAAGATTTTCTTACGCAATCACTTTACGCTAAAATGAAAGCTATAGAAAGAAAAGTACAAATAAAGTTCATAAACGAAGGAGATCAAATAATCAAGAGATACAAAAAATACTGGAATATAGTAAAAAATTTATGGGGAGATACCACATAACATAATAAATGCCATTGGTCCTTACGAAAAATATAAATAAATGAATAATGAATGCCTTGAGGAGTCTAATGTTGCTAGAGGATCTTATATGAGTATGTACCTTTATTAACTAACTGTTGAAGCTTGTCTTTTTCTTCCATCAAAATTGTTCACCATTGAATCCCAAAGGTGGGTATCAAGAGTCAAGACTATTATTCTAATTTGGGGAAAAAAACATAGTAGAATTCTCTGTTTCCTTTTGCAGTTTAGATTATAGAAAATTAAGTAGAATCTCATTCTCATATTTGAATTGAACACTTAATCATTAAAATGTTATGAAAATTAAGTTAAGAAAACACAACTCTTATCACTATTGCTTTGTCCAAGATGTGCTCAAATATTTAATGATTTTTTTTTTTTTGATAATTTGTGCTCAAATGCTCAATGAGTATGTTAATTTACAATTGTGCTACATCCTAACTGGTTCGATAGAAACACCTCTAAACTCTCCCTTACAATGCCCTCCTCTCTCCTTGGCAACAATGGTTTAACTTGAGATTATTAGCTCACTGCGCCTTAATTGTCAGTTATAAGTCTTGAAATACATTTATGAGATTCAAAATTTGAATCAAGAAAAGAAATTGAATATAAAATAGTATTGATGGAGCGCAATCCGACCAGTCTTAGCTGTCAACGATTTCACCTCTGAGCTGGAGCGACAGGGAGCCTGAAACAGAAAAGATGAGGGAATTCCGGGGGGAACCCGGTGAGATAACTCCGAAGGTCAAGTTAGTAATCTCTCAAAGGCAAAGTATAGACAAGATGGCGCAAAGTTCGCATACCTTGTTGTTGGGGGTAGGGGGCCTTTTATAATCACTTCACGCACTCGCCCCGAAGCCCTTGTCAGGTCGAGTATGATTACCCTCGCATCTGTCAGTTCGGGTGTCGTCCTTTCTGCTGAGACAAAACCGTCACTGCCTTTTGTCGGAACCGTCTCTCTAACTGGAGATGGCGGTGTCAGGAGGCGGAGGCAGGTGGCCGTTTGGAGTGCGGCCGTCAAGCGTCAGATCCCAAGTCAGTCAGGTGCGCCACCCTTGGGTACGGACTTCCTTGGTGTCATGCATAGTACAGTTTATTTGGTTTCGGTGCCCTGAGGGCGATGTGGTGGAGTGGTGAGCGAGGCGAAGTCTTGAATTCAGAGGTATGTATAGGGCGGGTCAGTTCGGCGAGGTGTATCCCGAACTGTTGCACGGTAGGCCAATTCGGCGAGGTATGTCCCGAACTATTACAAGGCAGGCCAGTTCGGCGAAGTATGTCCCGAACTGTTACAAGGCAGGCCAGTTCGGCGAATTATATCCCGAACTATTGCATGTAGGCCAGTTCGAATTACTTTCTGGTTTGGGGCCAAGGGTGAGTTCGGGCCCCTAGTAGGGAGTTCGAACCGCTGGTTTCTCCCCTGGGTGCTCGTGCCTTAGGCTTGCTTTTGTGCCGAGCTGTTGCCTTTGCCACATGTCGCATAACTGTGAGGTCAGGCCAATTCTTCCTTCATCAATTGCCCCCCACTCCTCGCACCAAGGGTCTTGCCCTGGTGCAGGGAGTTTTGCGAGGTGGTAGGTGGATTTGTCCCATTCTTCGAATCTTGACTGCATGAGGTGCTTTTGCCAGGGTTCTTCGGTTTTCTGGAGTGTCCGAGAAGGCGGGAGACGTGTCTACTACTCATAAATGTTGGTGGACGTGGCAGCGCGCATTTATTTTAAATTTCAAAAATTCGCACCGCTGTGACGTGATAGCGGGTCTTTCAATTTTGAAAAAAGCGTGCCAATGCCGTTTTGAAGGGACGTGCGCTGGCGGTTTTGTCAGTTGCAGGGAGACATACGGCGCGTTGTCAGTTTCAGAAAGACGTGCGCCGGCACAACGTCGGTTTCAAAAAGAATTGCGCTGACGTTTCGCTCTTTTCGGAAAGACGTGCACCAATCACGTCTCGATCTCAGGGGATGTGCGGTCAGCGCGAATGCGGGCCGTCGAATTGTCTTTGATCTGCACTGTCGGTTCTTGGTTACTGTAGCTATAAACAGTGGGGGACCCCGGTCGATTTGTCACTTTTGCGGTTTGCCTCTTGAGCTCGCGTCCAACTTTTTAGCTTGCGTCTAGGTTTTTCAGCTCACGTCTAGGCTGGTTACTTAGCCTTCAAGGTTTTTGGCTTGTTCCTGTCTCCGGAGCCTTCAAAACTTTCTTCCGATGAGTACCTTCCTGAATCCACCTCTTTTCCTCGATGTCTAGCTTTGATAGCTCAGACGACTCTTCAAATAGGACTGATGTAGATTCTACAAACCGAGTCGTATCCCCCGACTGCCTTAGTGATCCTGAGGTGGAACTTGAGGATGACTATGAACACGTAGGCCGAGCCGCTTCGGGTAGTTTGGCGTCTACCTCTCGCCGAGATCGGATGCTAGACAGGTTTGGTCCCTCGACCATGACGCCCGAGGGGCTCCAATCTATACTTATGTCTTACAATCTGCCTGGGGGGTATACATATTTCATTCCTTCGGGTAGCTTTCCTTGGGAACACGGTCCTGATGATATCGTGATTTCTCGTCGAAGTCATAAACCAATTCGGTGTTAACATTGGCTAGCTTCATCCAAACTCTATTCGGAACCTGGTGGGGACAGTCTCCCTTTTTTGCGAGTAGAATATCCCTTTAGACTTGGAGATATTCACCTCCATCTTAATGCTTAAGAAACAAGCGGGTTCTCTTCCTGGGAAGACGGGCGTATTACCTGTCTCCTCGCCCTGGCTTTAAGCTTCTGCACGAACTTCCCAATAAGGTCCCGGCGTGGAAGCGGGACTACTTCGGTGTGCGAAGTGCACAAAGATGGCCCTTTCAGACCGGGTGGGGTGAGGTCGCTCTTGATTCTGGTGTCATTCTCAACAAAGAGACGGTGAAGGGCCTCCGGCAATGGGCACGGCAAGGTTTAAAATGCTATCAGTACTTAACAGAGGCCAAGCTTATTGTGGTCGGCCTGAGTTCGGGTAGGTTTCTAGCTCAAAGGTTTCGTGTTTGCTTTGTTACTTCGTTTTTTCTGATGTCGAACTCTTTTCTGCAGGTGTGATGGACGCAGAGAGGACTCGTGGGGGGGTGCCTGTTCCAAGGCATGAAGAGGAGGAAGCGGGTCGCCAAGCGAACTCATACCGAGCTGCCCCCGGATGAGGAGCCTCAAGTTCCAGGCCACACGCTGGAGGATCTGCCCAGGGAGCCCGAGGTGACTCCACCGATGCACGAAGCGGCCGGGGCGCCTTACGCTGAGACCACTCACACGGGTGCTCCTGCATACTCCAGTGCTCCTGCTCACTCTGGGTCCGCTCATACGCGGGCTGGGCCCTCGGGTTCGGGAGCTCAAGGGGAGTTCAGGAGCGTGTTGACGCCGAACTACACTCTTCAGAAGAGTAGGGAGGCTACATTTCCCGAGGAGATCGCGGCATGGATTGATCTTCCTTTAAATCAGGTCGCCTGTCGAGCCGTAACACATGCTATGGTGGTAAGTCAAATTTCGTCTGCCTTCTTCATTTTCTATCCTTCTTGCTGTTGTTGCTTACTTGTTTCTTTTGGTAGGTGAATTCTTCAATTCACGCCTTAGCAGCCCAAGTGGAAAGGGCTAAGGTTGCCGCCCATGCTGCCGAAGAGGCTTTCCATGCCGCCGAGGCGAATACCTGAGCTGCTGAGGCGGCCGCTTATGCTACCAAAGAGGCTGCTCGCGTTGCCATGGCCAGGCAGGCGATGTCTCAGCGGGATGCCGAGGCCATGGGGGTAGTCGTCAAGCACATGGCGGACTTGATATTGGACCTGCAGCATCAAGTCGAATATCTTCAAGAGGACATTAGGGAGAAAACGCAGATTTTTTCCCAAGGTATTGAAGACGCCAAGAAGAAGGCCGTTGAATACTATATTGCTTCTCCGCGTTTTGACGACCAGATGGTGGATTCTTACAAAAGGGGATTCAAGCTAAGCCGGTGGATGATACGAAACACGTACCCCGACCTCGACGTTAGTGCCATATCCACTTCGCGTATAACTCAGGAGATGGCCAATGCTGCCGATGGCGAGTTGGATTCTAAAGGAGAGGCAGGGCCTTCGGGTGTTGTTGAAGTGCCTTCTGATGGCGAAGAAGTAGCTCCGGGAATGTAAAAGTGTTCTTTTTTCTTTTTTTTTTTTTGAAGTGCTTTCTGATGGCCAATGTACTCTCCTTTTTCTTGCAACGGAATAGACGATTTTTTTGGTTGTTCTTTTTCCCGAACTGATTTTTTGCTGAACTGATAATATGCCATTGTTTCTTGTCCGGTTTATTGTACTCGCGCAACCTGTTTCGGCGCTAAGGCTTTTGTAGCGAACTGATTCTTTTGTCGAGCTGACAATATGCCCGACTTTTCTTTGCTTGCTTACGCCGAGGTTCCTCTTGTTGGCTCTGCATCATGGCCCTTAGGCCCTTGTAGCGATTTCGTCCACTTCGCTTGGCGGTTTATAGGTAGTATCACCTTAAGTTAACAATGTTCCACGCTCGGGGTACTTGTTTGCCTTCTAAGGTTTCGAGCTCGTATGCCCCTCCGAGCGTTCTCTTTACTTTATAGGGTCCTTCCCAGTTTGGTCCAAGTTTGCTCACGCCGGGTTCAGGCACCATAATCTTACGAAGGACCAGGTCGCCAACCCAGAAGCTTCGCTGCATTACTCTGGCATTGTAGTAGCGAGCTACTTGCTGCTGGTAGGCCGATGTCCGGATGTGCGCGAGGTCCCTTACCTCGGCCAGTAGGTAAGGTTGGTACGTAACTCATCTTCGTTTGTCCGATCGTCGTATGTTTCTAGTCGCAATGTTGGTATTTCGATTTCCGCCGGGATCACTGCTTCAGTGTCGTAGGTGAGGTTGAAGGGGGTTTCTCCCGTGGCGGTTTTTTCTGTAGCTCGGTGAGCCCATAAAACGCTTGGTAGCTCGTCGGCCCATAATCCCTTAGTTCGATCTAGACGTGCTTTCAGTCCGCGCATGATGGCTCTATTCATAACTTCTGTCTGACTGTTTGCCTGCGGGTGCGCGACTGATGTGAAGTTCTGTTGAATCCCCATGTTCTGACACCACTCTTGGAACTTGATATCCTCGAACTGCTTGCCGTTGTCGGAGATTAGTACCCGAGGTAACCCGAAACGACATACTATGTTCTTCCAAAAGAAGTGTTGTATGTTTCGGGCCGTAACTATTGCTAGAGGTTCGGCTTCTATCCACTTCGTGAAGTAATCCACTGCGACAACTAGGAATTTTCTCCCACCTGTTGCTGGCAGGAATGGCCCCAGGAGGTCGATGCCCCATTGTGCAAAGGGCCACGGGCTGGCGAGGTATTTGAGGTCGGAAGCAGACTGATGGTGGATATTGGCGTGCTTCTGACACTTGTCGCATTTTCTGACGAGCTCGACTGCTTCTGCCTTCATCGTTGGCCAGTAGTATCCTTGTCGAAGTGCTTTTTGGGCGAGTGCTCTGCCCCCTAGGTGTCCGCCGCATAGACCTTCATGAGTGTCGCGGAGTACAAACTCGGCTTCGGCAGGTCGCAGGCAATGCAAGTAGGGGAGCGTGTAGGACCGTCGGTACAACCGTTCGTCAATTATGACGTATTTGGCTGCCTGGCGCTGCACCCTCTTGGCCGCATTGCGTTCTGCATGGAGGGTTCCGTCTAGCAAGAAGCTCGCGAGTGGGTCGATCCAGCTCGGCTCTACTTCGAGGACGGGAGTGACCTCCTCTGCCCCGCCGAGAATACTAGGCCGAGGTTAAGTCCTCTATGTACATGGTTCTCATGTTGTTGTGGCTTGTGCTGGCTAACCGGGACAGAGCGTCGGCCTCAGTGTTCTCTGACCTCGGGATTTTCCTGATGAAGTGTGAATGGAAGTTGAGCAGGGCCTCTTTTACTTTCGCCAAGTATGCGATCATGGAGAGCTCGCGTGCTTCGTACTCGCCCGTAACTTGGTTGACCACGAGTTGGGAATCGCTACAAATGACCAAGTGCTTTGCTCTTACCTTTTGCGCTAGGTTCAGTCTGGCTATCAGTGTTTCGTATTCTGCTTCGTTGTTAGATGCTGCGAACTCAAAGTGTAATGTGTATTCCAATTTTGTGCCGCCCGGGCCACATAAGACTATTTCAGCCCCGCTGCCTTGTTGGTTCGAGGAATCTACGTAAAGGATCCAGGGATCCTCATCCCAATTCGCGTTTCGCCTGACCAGGAGAGATGCCACACTGGCTGCTACTTCATGGGGTTCAAACTCTATTGGCTTGGGAGCTCTGGGTTCGCCCGAACTGGGGACCTTGGGCTCAACCTGTTGAGGGGCTTCGAGGCTGAAAGTGCACTTGGCGATAAAATCTGCCAAAGATTGGGCTTTAATTGCAGTCCGCGGTTTGTACTGGAGATCATACTCGCTGAGTTTGATGGCTCACTTCGTCAGCCTACCAGAGACATCGGGCTTCAACAAGACTTGTCTTAGGGGTTTGTCGGTTAAGACAACGACGGTGAAAGCTTGGAAGTACGGGTGGAGTTTCCGAGCTGATATCACCAGTGCGTAGGCTATTTTTTCTACCTACGGGTACCTCGTCTCTGCTCCCTGCAGAATTTTACAAACATAATAGGCGAGCCGCTAGACCCGATCTACTTCCTTTACTAGTACCGAACTGACCACCTCGTCACTAGCCGAGAGGTACAGTTCTAAGACCTCGCCCTCCTCGGGTCTGGCTAAGGTTGGCACAGTGGCGAGGTAGGTCTTTAGCTCGTCGAACACGAGTTGGCAATCTCGGGTCCATTCGAACCCTTTGCCTTTGATTGCCTTAAAGAAAGGCAGGCAACGGTCTACCGACTTAGACATGAAACGGCTCAGAATGGCTATGCGGTCGTTTAGCCTTTGAACTTCTTTTACTTTCCGAGGTGGTCTCATATCAAGGATGGCCTTTATTTTGTCCGGGTTGGCCTCAATACCGCGCCGGTTGACAATGTACCATAGAAACTTACCCGACTTGACACCGAAAACACACTTGTTTGGGTTTAGTCTCATTTTATACTAACGCAGAATTTGGAAAACAGAATCCAAGTCTTTTATTAATTCATGGGAGAACTGTGTTTTGACGACCATGTCGTCTACATAACATTCTATTTTCGTGCCGATTAAGGGCCGAAAAAGCTTATTTACAAGTCTTTGAAAGGTTGCCCCAGCATTCTTTAGCCCGAAGGGCATGACCTTGTAACAGTACAGGCCGAACTCGGTAATGAAGCTAGTTTTTTCTTCGTCGGACTAGTCCATCTTGATTTGGTTGTAGCCTGAGTATGCGTCCAGGAAGCTTAGCAGCTCATGTCCTGAGGTCGCGTCCACTAGGCGGTCTATTCGAGGCAGGGGGAAGCAGTCTTTTGGGCAAGCTCGGTTTAGGTCGGTGTAGTCGACGCACATGCGCCACTTGTCGTTCGCTTTTTTCACCAGCACTGGGTTGGCTACCCAGCTCGGGTAATGAACTTCCCTTATGAAGTCCGCTGCGAGGAACTTTTCGACTTCTTCGTCGACCGCCCTCCAGCGCTCCGGGGCTAAGTTGCGTTTCTTCTGTCTAATGGGTCTAACTACAGGGTCAGTGTTAAGTTTGTAAGTTATAAGGCTGGGGTCAATACCGGGCATATTTGTCGCGGACCATGCAAAAATATCTAAATTTTGAAGTAAGAAACTCACCAGTTTAGTTCGCAAAGGCTCATTGACGGAAGCACCGATCTGTAGTATTCGCGTTGGATCTGTAGTCGAGGTCGGGACTGCGATTGTCTCCTCAGTGGGTGAAGCTCGTTCCTCGCCCTACTCCGCAGGTTGCTCTAGTTCGAGGTTGTCGGCTACCTTGGTTTTTCCCTTTAGGGCGGCAACATAGCATTTGCGGGACTCAAGTTGGTCGCCCCGCGCTACCCCCACACCGAAGTCCGTGGGGAACTTTATTGCCAGATAATAGGTGGAGACCACTGCACATAAAATATGCGTAATTGGTTGCCCTATTATGGCGTTGTATGGAAAGGGGGCCGCGACCACCAGGAAATCGTGGTTGAGTCTAACCACACACGACCATGTGCCGACTTCCACAGGTACTGTTATTTTCCCCAATGGCCTAACTTCCTCTCCACTGAAGCCTACCAGAGGAGTGTGAGCGGGTTTCAACTCGCTTTTCTGCAACTGTAATTGGTCGAACACCGATTTGAATAGAATGTCCGCCGAACTGCCTGAGTCCACCACTACGCACCGGACTTCGAAGTCGCTGATCCTTAGCTTTATGACGAGCGCATCGTCGTGGGGGTAGTGAACACCTCGCGCATCGTCTTCTGTAAAAAAGATCAGTTTTTCTGTCTTTGGCCTCTTGGGAGGGTTCTGTTCCTCTCGGGCTGCTTCGCGAACTGACGTCCGTGCTGCTGCCGAAGTGCATCCTGCCACCACCGAACCGCCCACTATCACGTGGATGGTTCCCCGGATTGGCCTCTCTTCTGGGGGAGGTCGCTGCAAGGCTTCAGTCGGTCTGCTGCTCGGCTCGGGGACATCCTTCTCGTGTTCCCCTTGCCCACCCGCTTTATTACAATTGTCATAATGTACAAAATTTCTCAAGTACCCGCGACGGATGAGTCCCTCTATCTCGTCACGGAGATTATTATATTGCTCGGTGCTATGACCGTGATATTTATGAAAACTACAATATAAATTCTTGTTCCTCTCGTTTGAGTTGCTCTTCAGGCGAGATGGCCACTTTATGTAAGGGGCGTCCTTGATCGTCATCAGGATCTCGGTCCGCCTTGTGTTCAACGGCGTGTAATCCTTCCGAACTGCTAAGGGAGCTCGAGATGGTTGGCTTGGCTTCGCCTCTCGGTTCTGGCTTCTTCTGTCACCGGGGTTGGAGGGCTCGCCTTCTCTTTTTCTTTTTTCAACCCCGCCTTCGGCTCTCTGATTGATCTCTTCCTCTATTCTCATAAACTTGTCCGCGAGCTTGAGGAAGTCGACTACGGTTGCGGGCTGTCTAGCCACCATGTGCCATTTGAATTCTTTGTGCATCACCCCTCTTTTGGCTGCGACGAACTGTACCGCGAGGTCTAACCGAGGGATCTACAAGCATGCTTCATTAAACCGCTTGATGTAGCTCCGAATGGGCTCTCCCTCTCTTTGGATTACCCCGAAGATACTTTCCTCGGTTCTGGGGCACCTCTTGCTAGTAACAAAATGCGCGGTGAAGATCTGCACAAACTGGGCCCAGCTTCTTATTGACCTAAAAGCAAGGTTCCGGTACCAAGTGTGGACCACCCCTCTGAAGGTGGTGGTGAAGGCCACGCACATGCATGACTCGCTGGCCCTAGCGAGGTGCATTTGCGACTGGAACGCGTCGACGTGGTCGTTGGGGTCAAAGGACCCATCATACTTGTGCAGAGATGAGAGTTTGAAATCTCTAGGCAAGGGGACTGCTAGAAGTTCTGCTGAAAGGGGGGAAGGAACTAAGAGAATGAGGACAGTTTTTACCTCGCCCAAGCTCGTTTCTTCCTTGCCTGTGAGCTCGGGTAGCACACGGGTAGCAGTTCGGCAACTTCGCCAACGCCTTCTTTGAGTGGGCCTAGTGCTGGCACTGCTGGCCTCCGTGTTGCCAAGCTCGATGGACCCGAAATGCTGGCTTGCTGCTAAGGCGCTAAACCGGTTCTCCGTGAGTAGGAACTCGGGCTTGGAGAGCCGGGGTGACTTCGTGGGCGAGGTTCCTGACCCACCCGCGGGCTGCGAGGCGGGGGTGATCTTTCTTTGCTTTCGGCTCGAGGATGAAACCTGACTATTAGGGGGGTTCTGTGGTCGGGAAGCCTCTCCTTGGTGAGGTCGTCCACCTTGAGGGGAGGCCTTGATCGGCTTTGAAACAGGGTGCCGAGGGGGAAGTAGTGGCTGGTTCAAGGGTAGCTGAGGGAACTGTTGCTGATAATGGTGTTGGGAGAGGTGGTGCAACACCTGGTGTTGCTGGAGTTGGTGCTGCTGGAATTGTTGCATTTGGACCTGCATTGCCTGTATGCATTGTATTAAATCATCTAACTGGTTTTGGCGGACTGCTAATGGGACAGCAGTTGGTTCCACGAAGTTCGTTTCAGTGGGGAGTGGAAGAGGAATGTTCAACGAATGAGTGTTCAGAGGTGTCACCGCCTATGTATTCAAACTTGGGATCCCATCCATTGAAAGGGGGATGGTGAACTGCCCAATGCACACTGCTGGAACATGGAGTTGCTCTCCGGTAGTGGTTGTTTCTGTTCCACGTCCGGCACTGTTGGAAGAGGCCATTTTGGTGTTGGAGTGGGTGTTGGAGTTTTTGAAAGAATGGTAGGTAAGAGAGATTTAGAGGGAGGCTTTTAGAAGCTTTCCCACAAACGGCGCCAATTGATGGAGCGCAATCCGACCGGTATTAGCTATCAACGATTTCGCCTCTGAGCTAGAGCGACGGGGAGCCTGAAACGGAAAAGATGAGGGAACTCCGGGGGAAACCCGGTGAGATAACTCCGAAGGTCAAGTTAGTAATCTCTCAAAGGCAAAGTATAGACCAGATGGCACAAAGTTCACATACCTTGTTGTTGGGGGTAGGGGGCCTTTTATAATCACTTCGTGCATTCGCCCCGAAGCCCTTGTCAGGTCAGGTATGATTACCCTCGCATCTGTCAGTTCGAGTGTCGTCCTTTCTGCTGAGACAGAACCATCACTGCCTTTTGTCAGAACCGTCTCTCTAACTAGAGATGGCGATGTCAGGAGGCGGTGGCAGGTGGCCGTTTGGAGTGCGGCCGTCAAGCGTTAGATCCCAAGTCAGTCAGGTGCGCCACCCTTGGGTACAGACTTCCTTGGTGTCAGGCATAGTACGATTTATTTGGTTTCGATGCCTTGAGGGCGATGTGGTGGAGTGGTGAGCGAGGCGAAGTCTTGAGTTCGAAGGTATGTATAGGGCGGGTCAGTTCGGCGAGGTGTATCCCGAACTGTTGCACGGTAGGCCAGTTCGACGAGGTATGTCCCGAACTGTTACAAGACAGACCAGTTCGACGAAGTATGTCCCGAACTGTTACAAGGCAGGCCAGTTTGGCAAAATATATCCCAAACTGTTGCATGCACGCTAGTTCGAATTACTTTCTGGTTTGGGGCCAAGGGTGAGTTCGAGCCCCTAGTAGGGAGTTCGGACCGCTGGTTTCTCCCCTTGGTGCTCGCACCTTAGGCTTACTTTTGTATCGAACTGTTGCTTTTGCCACGTGTCACATTACTGTAAGGTCGGGCCAAATCTTCCTTCATAGTACAAATTACAAAACCAGCATTCATATATCAAATGTCAATCATTGAGCCCTATCTTATTTGAGATGTAAATATACAAAGGCACGTGTATCATATAAGCAAATAAAACAATGTTTTTTCAGGAATTATCAAATGTGAGTGCAATTTTAAGATTTATAGCAAAACAATCAACAATGATTGTTTTGTAATAAATCAGGATCTTCTTCCACGCAAAAGACATTTGTTAAGCTATATGTTTTTAGAATAAAAAACAATTTTTTGTTACATGACTTCAGTATAAAATGGGCGAAAAAGCCAATACGGAGATTTTTTGCACCATATCAAATCAGGAATGTGACCATGATTCTACTTTTGCACTCTTTCAACTGGAGTCAGAATTTGCTCCTAATAACTTTCTCAGAAAACTTGTTAGAATATATAGTTGTCTTCTTAATAATTTTGAAAATAAAATGTTCAATTTTTTTATCAATGAAAATAAAATGTTTAATTGCAATGCCTTGAAGCCTCCAAATATGAACAATCCAGAATCCCAATATAGAGATGAATTATCATTGTGAGAGAAGAACATCAGTTCTATGTTTTCTACATGTTTTAAGGATAGTTTAATATTAATTTCAATTATTTGAGGTAATGCTACGACTTCCTCTGCATATTTGCAGATTATCTAAGACAAACCTTTTAATCATAGAGATAAAAGTAACTCATAATATAGACAAAAGATTCAGATTTTACCTGCACAAGTTTTTTGCACATGCTGAAGCTAAGATCTTCCTCATTTCTCTCGATGCTGTGTCTCCTTCCAATGAGTTGTACCATTGATGCTGGGCCTTCTGGTTGTGAACCATAATTTCTAATACCAATTGGTTGTGCGAGCCCAGCCCAATGCACATTTGACCTAGACGCTATAACTTACAACAAATGCAGGGAAACCAACAGCAAACTGGTTCATGCTATCCATCTGATCAGAGTTCACAGGACCTCACTACTCATCCATTCAATGTGAGAGAGAGAGAGAGATTCGTTTACGCTCCAGTCTCTACGTTTAACTCTTGGATTGCGGTTTTTTCTTTTCTGCAACAGAAGTTTCAGGGCTATGATTCGATGTTTACATTTGCAAAATTTTCCAAAAAAATCGTCGAATACTTCAGTACCATTTGTCTCTTAACTGTACTATGACCATTAACCGGAACGGGATCTGCTCCTCACACAGGAGCGCCTCACATGCACATCCACCGTGCATTGGGAACATCTCCCGTGTGGTACGATGTGCGAGTGAGGCGCCCTGTGTGAGGAGCAGATCCGGTCTCCCATTAACCCTCCTTCGCACGTGCCACTCCTTGAAAAGCCATGTCACGTTATGATGATGATGCAGACCAGGAAGATGATTCCCATCTGATGGTAGTCATGATATGGAGAAAGAAAAAAAACAGTGAGTTTTTAGTCTGAGTAGGTTCTGCCATATTCGTCTTTACTAGCTTATTCTACGCCTACCGCACTCGAGCTCTCTTTATTGTTGTATCTGCAACTCGAACCACAAGGAAGAAGAGAAAATAATATCAAAATGGTGAAGTATGCAACCATAACTTCTACCTTCTTCTTCTTGTCCAACTATCTCTCTGTTCTGTGTTTTTTTATTCTCTTTTATCGATTTTGGAATTCTTGACTGGTGACGGACTGACGGTATCGTGTCTTGTTTCAGGAAGAGAAGAAACCGGAGGGGAAGAAAGTAGAAGATCAGAAGAAAGGAGAAGGGAAGAAAACAAAACAAGAGAAGAAGGAAGAAGCCAAACCCGATAAGCCAAGTGGGGAGAAGAAGGAGAATAAAACAGAGGAATCCAAGGATTCCAAGGGTTTAGAAGAAGCCAAGGAGAAGGAGCCCCCTCCTCCACCAGAAGAAGTCGTTCTTAGAGTCTACATGCATTGCGAGGGGTGCGCTAAGAAGGTCGAGAAGCTTGAGGGGATTTGAAGGTTCGAATTTAAGAGATCCATTTTGATTTTGACTTGCTCTGTGAGAGGTTATTGAATGTGGGTCTCGCCCTTTTATTTTTGTGTTGAAATTTTTTTTCCAGACAGAGATGAGAGATGAGAAGACTTCACTCACTGTTCGAGTCTTCGAAAGAAGGAGAGAGGGAGCATTACCCAAGAGAGTTCGAGAGACCCGAGGGCACTGCTACTGCTGCTGGAAACCCAAGAAGCTTAAGCAGGTCGGAGTCCGAGGGGTTAAAGTTATGGAGCCGGGAAGAGGAAGAGGATGACGATGGAGAAGATGATGACGACGATGACGATGAGAAGCGACAACAGAAACAAGAAACCCTAGACGACAGAAACAATGCACGGAAGATGAGATTAAAAAATGAACAGAAGAAATAAGTGTATATGAAGAAAAATCAAGAAAAGAGAAAAGAAATACCTGCGCGAAAGAGAAACAAAGAGAGGATGCGATGGGCTTGAAGAGCAGATCGGTCGTTCAATGGACCACATATCTTCCATTGAAGGCCTTCTCAGGCCGCAAACCCCTACCGAAAGAGACCAGTGAAGAAGAAGAAGAAGAAGAGAGAGGAGGGAGAGAGAGTAATGGGAGAGAGAGAGAGGGAGAGATAAAGTGGCCTTCTCATGCCGCAAACACTCTGTCATCTAGTATGAGCGGCGAATTGACTTCAGTTCTGAAATCAGGAGAGAGAGAGAACGCGGGGTGAGGACTGAGTAGAGAAGTGGAGAAATAGACTGACACATATAGAAAGAGAGGGAGAGATGAGAGGGAGAGCGGGAAGACGGGAAAAAAAGTAGACACGCGTTATGCATGATAAATGGAAGGAGAGAAGTGATCAGAGTTATCTCTCATAGCATTGTTCACACGTGCAATTCATTGATCTAATGCTAACTATAGTACTAAAACAATAAGATTCTATTTTGCGCTTTACCATATATATATATATATATATATATATATATAAAAGATGAGCGAGAGAGGTCGACCCACATAGAATAAGGTCTGAATTTGGGTTGAAACAGAGAGAGAGAAGAAAGGTTAAAACCGGAAAATATCTGAGATAAATAGTTGGTGTTGATGATAAGCAATAATGATACGAGCAATTGATTTTGTGTATAAAAAGTTAGCGTATTATCCCAAGGATGAGTCGAGGGTAAGAGTGTAATTACACTTCTGAAATGAGGTCGTCCGAGGATGATATAACCGAGGGCCTATAAGTCCAACCGGCAGAGGGAATAGTACATCAAAGGCCTCGGGTAATATCCCAAGGGTGGAGATTCTTACGGTCAAGTTAGTAAGTGCGTATTGAGAGGTCGAACGAGTCCCAACTAGAGTAGTTCAAACAAGGTCACCAAGAAGTTAGAAAGCTTAAAGTAGTAAATGCCAAGATAGCTTACCTAGGGAGTGACACCGCTTATTATATGAACCTGCCTAGAGTTAGTTATGAGCGGACAACCAGGATGCGATCCAACCTGTGCCATGTGTCCTTATCTTGGGCCTGTCATGTGCGTCCATGCCATTGGGTCTGTCATATGCGCCTACATCATTTTCCCCCCACTCTTGAGGCTATAGTAGAAGTCTGAATTGGGACTTCGGCTTCAGTCGAAGAAAGTGTATCATCCTTACTAGGAGGCACTAAGTAACGTGTTCTAGCGAGGACCTGGACTTCAACTTCGGCCTTGTTAGAGACAACTTGCTGCAGAGGCATGGAAGCGTCGGCTTTGGCTTTGGCTTTGGCTTCGTTGGGGATAGCCTGGCTCGAGAGCATGGAGATGTCCGCTCTAACTTTGCCTTCGTTGGAGATAGCCTAGCTCAGGAATGTGGAGACGTTGGCCTCGACTTTGGAGGGCTTCCCTTACTTGTCTCAATGACAGGTACTTTGCTTATTCCACCTCTTGAGAGAGTTGTGGAGGGCCAAAAAAAGTGAAGGCATTGGCCTTGGCTTCAGAGAGCTCGGTACTGTGCTTTGTATAGGTACGAGATGCATGTGCCCCCCCCCCACATTTGTGTGCTTCATAGATGTGTTGACGAGTCCACGCATAGGTCAGGCATCAACCTCGGACGGTTGCCACCGTATGAGGTACTAGTAATGAGCGGGCATGTCGTGGCCATGCACGAGAAGGGTGTTAATGTAAATGAGTTGTGGTCGTGTAGGAGACGAGTCTCGGCGTCGGGTAATAACCGAGTGCGTGATGGGTCTCAGCGTCGGTGCGTCAGGACCATGCCCGAGACGGGCGTCGAGTCATGACTGTATGCAATATGGGTTGTCGCATCGTGACCGTACACGAGATGAACATTTGGTCAATCGGGTCGAGTTGCTTCTAGCTCAGGATCGGCGAGCGAACTGCCTAATTCAATGAATGGACTTGCTGACTCACTCGGTGTTGTTTCATCTTCCCGAAGCGATTGACATGTGTCAGGCATCGAATTGGATTGTTGAGTCAGTTGCTCTGTGTCCATTAGATCAGAGATGATATGAGCTGTCCATTTTCCTTTAAATAGGGCACTTAGTCGAGACAGCCTTACCATTTGCCTTCAAGAGCTTGAACCTTCAGAGGCCTCGGCCTTCAACTTTGGTCACCCTTAAACTTTCCAAGACCTCATCCATTAGGTAAAGACTTTAAACCACTTTAACCTCTCAGGAGAGAGCTCGCCTCGTACCATGACATCAACCAGTAGTAGTGAGAGCTATGGCTGCAAGTCTAAGGGCTCTCGTCTGAGGCCTGAAATCTAGGTGTTGAAGGAGAGGACTGCTCTTGTAGGCTCCAAGTGTAGCCGAGGGGGTGATGATTCTCCTAATGAAAGCGCCAGGTTGAGGAGGCCAAGGGAGGCAAAGGGTGCCTTGGGGTCGCCTGAGGTGGTGGAAGGTGAAAAGGCCCCAAAGCCGAGCCCAAGGTTGGTGGCCGGAGCATGCAGCCCTAGGGTAATAATAGAGTGCCTTGCACACTATGAGCTGGACAACACACTTAGAATAGAGCAACTAAAGGCTCTTGCTAAGGAATATCACATCTTGAAGGGATATAGGCTTAGGTTCCCTAACATTGGCGATCGACCATGGCAGCCAGACGAGGGCGAGGTGTGTGTGCACCAGCATTACCTTGACTTTGGCCTTAACTTTTCCCTTCCTCCCCTCATCCCCGAGTTGCTAAGGTGTTACAACATCTCCCCGAGCCAGTTGATCCCCAACACCGTCAAAACTATTATTGTTGTGATGGCTCAGCTCGGCTCTGAGGCGTCAAGATGACGACGAAGATCTTCCTATGCACATTCATTCTGAGGCAGCATCCCTCCAAGGCGGGTGTTTATTACTTCCAAGCACACCATGGAGGGTGGTCAACAACCCGTCGTCCATGCACAACTAGAAGAAGGTCTTCTTCACGTCCTGTCCCAAGGGCTGGTCCTTTAGATTAGATTGGGGGAAGTTGGACCTCCTAGCCGAGAGAATAACACCTTGGTACAAGGACGAGCAGGCCGAGGTGATAACCCACATTCGATTGAACGAGACCATCAGAGCCGAGCCCTTGGTATCAGAGGAAGCTTTGGTGTGGGTTGGCCTTAGCCCTGCCCACCTCGGTAGAAAAGCTCCTATAGTTGGCTTAACACGTCGGCTTGCTTTTTTGTGTGTAAGTACTAACATGCTTGTTGTCCTTTTGCATAGATGTGTCTGAACACTAAAGAGTTTCTGTTGGAGGCGGCGAAGTCACTGAAGAAGAACCCAAGCGAGGGCCCGTCAATGAAGCAGGCACTGGGAGGAGGGGCACCAACCGAGAGGACCCCTAAACTGCAGGCACCCACTGGTGATAGGGCTAAGAAGAAAGAGACCAGTCGAGGTAGATCGACAAAAGGAGCCCGCCACCATTAGGCTAGCTGAGCCCCTTTAACCGCCGAAGGTCAAGAGGTTGGCGACTAAGGACTACCCTGCCGAGGGCAGAGACAAGGGTGCAATGAAGTCGAGGGGGCACCCATTTGAGGGGGGCATCAGAGGGTCCCACCAATCGGGGCCCATAACTTGTCCAAACTGAGGGACGATATGCTATTGATGGCGTGGCATACTTTCTATCCTCAGTGGAATGTCAAGGATGAGGATTCCATTAGCACCCAAGGGGTTGGCCGAGCCTTGCTGATTGGGATGATTCCTTCGGCCAACAGGCACACCATGACCCAGAAGGGCGTGCAGGGTGTCTAGGACACCCTATGGACCGCATGGCCAAGGTGAGTGTTGCTTTCTCTGTCACTTAGGAGACTTTTCTTGTTCTCGCTTTCTTTTTGTCGATGACCATTTTTTTTTGCTGCAAGCTACATGTTATGCTGTCAGCCTATGCGACAAGGTGGAGGTTCTTCTCTCTCAACTAAAGACCTCCGAGGAGAAGAGGGAGCAACGTGACTTCAAGCAGGCCCTCTCGACCGAGAAGGAGTTGACGTGGGCTCTGAAGGAGGCATTGAAGACGGCCGAGAATAGGCTAAAGGCGTCCAAGGAACAAAGGCTTCGAGTCATGGAGGGGCACGTAATTGCCAAGAAGTGGGCAAAGCAAGCTATGGAGCTTTGGAAGAAGACTCTAGATTATGACAAGGCGCTGGCTACCTACAATGCTTTGGCTTATCTAGAAGGCATTAAAGACACAAAGGCACAGGTGTTGGCCCTGATGCCTGAATTTGATGTCAGCAAGATGGGGCTCTTGCTCGAGGTGCCCGTGCTAGCTGACGAGGTGCAATCACCTGAGGGTTAGTCCGTCGAGGAACAGCCTGCTAAAACGGCCAAAGGGAATGTCGAGGTGTAAAGGGGTGCCTATAGTTGCACTTTCTTTTTTTCTATAATTTTGTAAGGGGCTCGACCTCCCCCTTTCGAGGCCATTTTTTTGTAAAGCATACACAAATGACATCAATGAAATACACTTTTTCTGCATAGCTTGTGCCTTCTTTCTTGTTTATTTTTTTTTTCTTGGTGTAGATGCCCCCTTCCGAGAGGTCACAAGTAGCGAAAAAGGGTAGTGACTCATTACTTAGATTTCGCTTAGGAAACTAAGTTAAGGGATTTTAGTCGAGGTTGAGCTATGTCGCCGAGGGCTCGGGGCCCCTTTCCTTAGTAGGAAGGAAAGGGAAGAGAATGCCTTAGCTTTCTCAGCCTGTTCTCTATCCCCATCAAGGTAACTAGGGCGAGGCCGCATTGTGCCATCGAGGGGTCAGGGCCCCTTTCCTTAGAAGGAAGGAAAGGGAGGCAAATGCCTTAGCATGCCTAGCTTAGCTTTCCTTGGGGATTTTGGGGTGTGAGCCTATGGGCAGCCGAGGCCGTGGGGACATGCCTAGTTGAGGTCATTGAATTCTTCTTGTTTTAGCGAAGTACTTAGATAGATTTAGTGTGTTTGTCCATGATGTGCCGAAGTTTTTGGCTGATGTCATAGCTGAGGTCCCCATAGTTTCTTGCCTTAGCGAGAAGGTCAAGTAGGCGTATGACTCACTAGGAGCCGTGTGCTTCATCTAGTCACATGGCTAAGGGGTCCTGGAAGTTGTGCACAATTAGAACATACACTAAAGCTGAAGTCGAGGGGGAGGAACTTTGCACTTTTACATTGATACCTTAAAAATTTATAACTCATTAGTAGTACATTCTGAGATTTTCAAAGTTCTAAGTCCGAGGAACTGATCTTCTATTCAAATACTCGAGTTGAAAGGTGTTGGGGCCAACGACCTACTTGATTCTGTAGGGACCTTCCCAGTTGGGGCCGAGCTTTCCAACACTGGGCTCGGGCACCATGAATTTTCTGAGGATGAGGTCTCCTTCCTTGTAAAGCCTTTCTTTCACCCAAGAGTTATAGTAGTGGGCTACCCTTTACTAATAAGCCACAACCTTGAGTTTAGCATGCTCTCGAATGCCTTCCAATAGATCCAAATTGACTCTCAGTTCTTCATCATTCTCAATTTCATTGTACGTCTCGATTCAAAGCGTCAATTAGCCGATCTCTACTGGAATGATAGCCTCGATGTCGTAAGTTAAGTTGAACGGGGTCTCACCCGTGGCGGTTCGAGGTGTCGTTCAGTAGGCCCATAAGATGTTGTATAGCTTGTCGGCCCAAAGGCCTTTGGCTCTATCAAGTCTTGTCTTCAACTTGTCTAAGATTGTCCTATTGGTAACCTCAGCAAGGCCGTTAGTTTGGGGGTAGCCTACCGAGGTGTACTATTGCTTGATGTCGAAGCTAAAACACCATTCTCTAAACCTAGTGTCATCAAATTGTTTGTCATTGTTAGTAATGAGCATGTGAGGGATAACGAAGTGACAAATGACGTTCTTCCAAAAGTTCTAGATCATCTTGGTCGTGATGGTGGCCAAGGACTCGACTTTGACCCACTTGGTGAAGTAATCAATGGCAACGATAAGGTACTTTTTGTTTCTAGTGGCTTGAGGGAAGGGGCCGAGGAAATCTATTCCCCATTTGGTGAAGGGCCATGGACTACTAAGGCCGAGGGAGTTGTGGCTAGCTGATGGGAGATGTTAGAGTGTCTCTAGCACCGGTCACACTTTTGCACTAGTTCGGTTGCATCATTCTGAATGATTAGTCAAAAATACACTTCCCTTAGTATTTTTTTGTCAAGGCTCTACCTCAAAGGTTGTTGCCATAGATGCCTTCATGGATCTCTTGGAGCACGTATTCACCCACCTCCCAACGAAGGCATCGAAGGTAGGGCATGGTAAAATATCTTCTATACAATTTCCCTTCAAGAAAAGTGTAGTGGGTTGCTTCCCATTGGACCCGTCTTGCTTCATTCCTATTAGTGAGCAGTTGCTCATTTTGTAGGTAAGCGAGGATAGGGTCCATTCAATAGGGGCTGGCTTGAACGGAGAGCACTTGGACTTCTTCAATGCTGGGTTGCCCTAGCTTCTCAACATGGACAATGTGATCGAGGGCTGAACCCCATGTACTTGCCAATTTGGATAGGGCATTGAACTTCATGTTCTCGGCCCGCGGAACTTGCGTCAAGGCAAAGCATTGAAAGTGGTGGGCCAGATCTTGTACTTTGGCTAAGTACTTGCCCATGTGGGGTTCTTTGACCTCATACTCGCCATTCACTTGGTTCACCACCAGTTGGAAGTCATTGAAGATTTCAATGTGTTAGGCACCGAGGTCTTTGGCAAGTTGCGATCTAGTGAGCAGGGCCTCATACTAAGCTTCATTTTTGGAGGTCAAGAAATCAAATCTCAATGCATACTCCACTTCATTATGATTCGGGGTGAAGAGTATGAGGCCTACTCCACTTCCCTTAGCCTTGAAAGATCCATATGCAAACAATTTCCATGTCAGTCGAGTCCCTCATCATCTATGGGAGTCGGGCCTATGGCTCTGCTGAAGGTGCACTCCACCAAGAAATCCATCAAGGCCTATGCTTTGATCACAGGCCTCGGTTGGTATTATAAGTCGAATTCAAACAACTCAATAGCCCATTTGGTCAACTGACCCGAGGCCTCAAGTTTGGAGATGATAGACTTGAGGGGTTGGCTAGTCAAGACTATGATGTTGTGGGTTTGAAAATGTGGCCTAAGTTTCCTAGCTGAGACCACTAGGGCGAAGGCTAACTTCTCCACCTCGGGATAGCATTCCACGGTGTCATAGAGGACCTTGTTGACATAGTAGATGGGCCTCTGCACTCCATCTTCTTCTCTCACCAAGACAGAATTGATGGCCTCGTCCCCGATCGAGAGGTATAGGTACAACATGTCTCTTGGAAGTGGATGAGTGAGCAGAGGGGGCAAGGCGAGGTAAGACTTCAGCTCGTACTTGTTGGCATTCTTCGGTCCATTGGAAGTCCTTTGGTTTCTTGATGGCTCAGAAGAAGGGTAAGCAGTGGTTGGCCAACTTTGACATAAATCAGTTGAAGGTAGCCACTAGGCTAGTAAGTCTCTGAGTTTCTTTGATCAATCGAGGTGGTGCCATGTCAAGGATAGCCAAAACTTCTCTGGGTTAGCCTCGATACCCCACTGCGTGACGACGAAGCCCAAGAATTTGCCCAAGGTGACGCCAAAAGCACACTTGTTAGGATTAAGCTTCATGCTATACTTTCGCAAAGTGGCAAAGGTCTCGGTTAGGTCCGAGGTGTGTTGGTTGACATTTAGGCTCTTCATAACCATGTCATCTACATAGGCTTCAATGTTTCTCCCCATCTGATGCTTGGAAACCTTATTTACAAGTTGTTGATAGGTGGCTTCAGCATTCTTGAGGCTGAAGGGCATGGCATGACTTTGTAGTAATAGGTGCCATGCTCAGTGATCAATGAGGTATTCTCCTTGTCCTTGGCATGCATCTTGATCTGATTATATCCAGAGAAGGCATCCGTGAAGCTCAGTAGCTCGCACCATGTGGTGGAGTCAATGAGGTGGTTGATCCTCAACAAAGGAAATACATCATTGGGGCAGGCTCGGTTAGGACCTGTGAAATCAATACAGATTCATCACCTTCCATTAGCCTTCTTTATCATGACCATATTGGACAACCAAGTAGGGTAGTGTACCTCTCGGATGAAGCCAGCGTCAAGTAGCTTGTCAACCTCCTCTCTGATGGCTTTTCAATGCTCAAGTACAAAGTTCCTCTTTTTCTCCTGAATTGGCCTACAGCTCTGGTCCATGCTCAGCCTATGAGTAATGACCGAAGGGTCAATTCCGGGCATGCCAGTGGCAGACCAAACAAAGATGTCGATGTTAGTTTTGAGGAAGCTTACCAATTCTAAAAGGGTGTCTGGAGGAAAGTTGGACCCGACGCACACTGTCTTTGCAGGCTCGTCCTCGTTTAGGGGAACCGAGACAAGGTCCTCTGCTGGTTGGCCTTGGTTCGTTGGCTCATCCCTGAGGTTAAGCCCCTCCAACAACAATGCTTCCTTGTTCTTGCCCTTCAGCGCTGCCACATAGCACTACTAGGCTGTTTGCTAGTCCTCGCGAACGACTCCAACACCGTGCTCAATGGGGAACTTGAGGGCGAGGTGGTAAGAGGAGATGGCTGCCTTGAGTGCGTAAATAGTCGGCTAGCCTATGATGGCATTATAGGGGGAGTTGATCTTAATGACTAGGAGCTCGGTCATCCTCGTAACCTATCGAGGCTCCATTCCTACTGTGATTGGTAGGGTGATTCTTCCCTCCAATTTGATGACGTTCCCAGAGAAGCCAATGAGTGGCACGTTGGCCAATTGTATCCGCTTTGTAGTCATCTCCATCTTCTCAAATGTATCATGGAAGAGGATGTCTTTTGATGATCCGTTGTCGATGAGGATCCTCTTTACCATGAAGTTGGCGATGGTCATCGTCACCACCAATGCATCATCATGGGGTATTGAGACCCCTTCAGGTCGTCATTTGAAAAGGAGATGACCTCGTCCTTCTTTGGCTTCTTGGGATCTGGATGGTGAGCTGCCTAGCGTAGGCCTTTCAGGCCGAGGCCAAGGCACCACCCAAGGCCATGCCCCCCACTATGATGTCAATGACGCCAGATAGGTTGTTGTGCTACTACTGCTACTTCTTTGAGGAAGAGGCGCCAATGTCGCCCCCCACGTACTTCTTCAAGTGACCACGATGGATGAGGGACTCGATCTCATTCTTCAGGTGGTAATAGTCCTCGGTGTCGTGGTTGATGCCGCGGGGGTACTTGTAGTACTTTTCTTCTTATTACTCCTCTTGGGGTTCCTCTTCATTTTCTCGGGCCACTTCATGTACTCTCCTTCCCTACTTGCATGAGGATTTGTGTTCGGGTGGAGTTGATTAGCATGTACTTGTTGTAAGTTAAGGCCGATGGATTTTTGTTGCCATCTTTGTTGTTGTTGTTGCCATGACCATCTTCATTCTTCCTCTTCTTCTCTAAGCCTTGACGACTGGGGTTGGCCTCGCCTTCTTGGCGCTCGCTGGTCAAGGCCTCCTCGGTAGCGATGTACTTCTTTGCATTTTTCAAAAATTTTGCCTTGGTTTTGGACTGTGTCTTGGCAATAGAGCACTTATGGGGCTCAGGCAGGAGGCCGTTGACTGTTGCATGCATGGAGACCGTGGGGTTGAGGTCTCGGAACTCGAACTCTTCTTTCTTGAAGCGATTGATGTAGGACCGCAAACTCTCGCCATGCTTTTGCCGAATAAACATGAGTGAGACAACACTCTTCTAACATAGTCAGCTGTTGACAAAGTGGGAGAGGAAAAGATCGGCGAATTGCTCCCATGATTTGATGGAGCAAGGTGGGAGCCCATCCCAAAGAACCATCGACAGGCTGCCCCCTTAAAAGTCGCCTAGAAAGCCCGGTACGTCAAGGCATCAAAATATCCATAATGGAGCATGAACGCTTGGAAGCTTTCTAGGTGGTCATCCGGATCAGTGGTTCCATCATACATCTCCAATGTGGGGGCTTTGAAGTGGGGTGAGAGGGGCTCCAAGGTGATGAAGTCGGTGAAAGTGTCGATTTTGTTGGATGAAGCATTCTGGTTTGCAGAAGCATCACCTCGTATCACCTTGACCTATCGATGTTCATTTTGCATAGTGTTGATCTACACCTATAGGTCGACAATCCTTTGGTCAATGGGAGACTGGGTTCATCCTAGTCCTCTTGGACGCGGAACTGGTCACCCTAGTTCCTATAGCATTTTGATTCCTTCTAGCCCATCGGTCGTTGAGGAGTTCTCGAAGATCTGATACATGAGGGAGAGGCATGGTGTCGGCCTCCAACTCTCGGGGGAGGACTATAGTTCCTAGAGCACCTACCTTCGTCCCAGGGGCTTTCCACTCGATATTGCCTATTGTGGTTCCGATGGTTATTACGGACCCTATTGGATCTCCTCCTCGTCGACTATGAAGGCGGGAGATCTTCGACGGCTTGCTAGCGCATTGGCTGCTGCTATTGGACATTGAGGGGTCGACCCTGTTGGGTCCGATGGGGCGCTGAACCAGTGGAGGTTGGGAAGAGTGTCCACTATGGTGCCCAAGCTCCCAACAGGGCGGCTACCCTATGGGCGGCCTCCTGCTAGTCGCCCCACCTCATCCAGTCTCTACGTGATGTTGTCAAGCCAGTCGAGAACCATCTAGAATTGGTCCATGGTAAAAAAGTTCTGAGCATTTTGAGTGTTGTCCTGGTTATAAACCATTACATTGGAAGCTTAGTAGTTTATTTTTAAAGTAAGTGTTCAGTTGAGAGAAGTCTTCGCAGTCATTCCCACAGACGGTGCCAATTGTTGCTACCAAGGATGGGTGAAGGGCAATAATGCAATTATGCTTCTAAGATGAGGGCTTGCTATGTGTCCGAGGGCTAATAGAGCCCAGGGCCTATAAGTTTGACCTATAGAGGGAGAAGCACGTTAGAGGCCTCGGGTATTATCTCAAGGGCGGAGACTCCGACGGTCAAGTTAGTAAATGTGTACTAAGGGGTCAGACGATAACTAAGTAGAATAGCTTAAACGAGGTCACAAGGAAGCCAAAGAGCTTAAAGCAGTAAATGCCAAGGGAGTGATGCCACTTATTTATACTTGAACTTGATTGGAATTAGTTATGAACAGATGGCCAGGATGCGATCTGGCTTGTGCCATGTGTCTTTATCCTGGACCTGCCATGTGTACCAACATCACTAATATAACGTAGGATTGGAATTATTTGGTAGAATAAGATTTGCTGCTAAATTCCAGAGACCACGATATAGTTGATGAAGAACGTATGAGTCCAACTACATCAAATTCATTTCAAATTTGAAGCCCACGCTTCCAGGGATGCTGGCCAATCGCTAGAACCATAAGAGTATTTATTCGGTATTCGTGGATGGGTCGTGGTCCAGTAACCAGTCCAGCAACCGCTTTTTAGTGATAGCTGGTGGTAGTGGTAGGCATGGTTTTCAAAATCGGGCCGGACCAAATGGTCAAACTGGAAAAATTGGGTGATTGGTTCTGTTTTACCTCAGAATCATTATTTTACCAAAAACCGTTGATTTAGTAAGCAAATCATTGACCCAAGAGTTCAAACTGTCCAGCGGTTTATCCATTTTTTTTGTCAGAATGGGTCGTCCGTTCAATTCGAATGGTTAGACTGTTTGACCTAGAAATCGGACCCTGACCGGTTTGTTGTCCGGTTCAATTTTAAAAAACCTTGCTTGTAGGTACGCATAAAGGAGCACTCAGCACTGCACTGGAGCAATTACATATTAACATAACTAACCTTTGCTCGCTCGATCAGAACTCAGAAGTCAGAAAGGAGCTTCCAGTAGAAGGACAAAGAGCTGTAGAGGACTAGAGGAGAGGTGGTATGGACTATGGGCTATGGGTCGTCATCCAAGTGGCAGCAGGAAAGTACCCCTGAATCTAACAACAAGAAGGAAATCACCATAATTGGACCACAGAATGGGCAATTCCAAGATCCAAACCACAAAGGGATACTAAGTCCAAATTAGAGGCCGGAAGCCCAGACAGCCAGACGGCCAGACCCATTCTCTCTTATATTGTTGGTGTTATGGTGTTAATGGAATATGGATCAATCAATAACGAGAATACAGGATAGGATAGGAACCGGATGAAGACCCTGAAGACTAGCGCCTGGGTTGGGACTTGGGAGAACAGTGGAAGAAAACACCCATTCCAATTCCCAACCCAAGGGCCAAGGGGAAGGGGACAGCAGCAGATCCTGAGGAGGCGCAAAAAACATAACCGACTCTTTTTGTCTCCTTCAGCCACATAGGCATATCCCACAAGTTCTCAACTTCGATGCGTGGTGGTTGTTGCAGAGCTGAGACCATGACGACCATCACGTGTTTTGTTCTTCAGTTAAGCAGGTGAGGCCAGGCCATCATCGCTATTATTCACTCCATCACTCGTTCAGGTTCAGTACTCCCGTCCATCCAACACTATCACAAGCACCTGATGCAGATGCAGATGCAGCAGCGCCTCTTGCCTCCTCCTGGGGTCCACTGCTCCTCGAGGTTTCAATTTCATATTCACTTCTGCAATTTGATGTTACTTGTTAACTAACCAAGGCAATAACGCAGCAAGGACCAGGGACGACAGTGTGGTTGTGGGCTTCTTGGCCCTTCCAGTTCTCCTCTGTAAGACTGTAATCTCTCCTCATCTGGTCTGAATCAATGACAGTTTTTGCTTCTCTGACTTTAGTAACTTTGATATTGCCGTATGACCTTTTCTTTTTCTAATCCTGCTTTCTTCTCTACACCGGTAGCAATAGATTAGAATCCAAAGGCCAATATTGATAAAAATCAGTGGAAGAAGAAGCATTGTAACTCCAGTCTTCATACAAGGAATCTAATCCTATCTTATCAGTCGCTTGAATTGTGTGGTGTGGCCGTGTGGGTCCATTCATCATCTGTCATTGAAAAAACAGATGAATAAAACTGAACCAGTCATTCGTTCCAGTTGACGATTCAGTGGGCACTGCTGCCCCCCCTCCTCCGTCTCTGCCACTGACCGGAGGCGGAAACAAACTCTCATTATTAGCCTCCAAAATTGCGGAAGAAGACGTTAACGGCCATTATTTTTGCAATTCATAAATGCTGCAATATTGTACTACGACTTCATTGAAATGACTCCTTCACTTTCACTGTCCTACTCCTACCCACGTTGTATTCACATCCTCCTCTTATCCCCACCTTTCGATCCCCTCTCGAAAGCAATGGCCACCACTGCCCTCATGCTATACCCTGCTACTTCTTCCTCGTATGCGCACCGGAAACTGTTTCATTCTTCTCATATCCACTGCTGTGAGGACACTGTCGGACGTCCCCGAAAGCCCCAACTCGCTTCCCTTAATGGGCTGGCCGGTTTCCCAGAGAAGAATGCTCTTCTCACCCCAACATCCGCACTGCCGCCTCGCCCTCGGCGTATCATTTTGGTCCGCCATGGCCAGAGCGAAGGGAACGTCGATGAGAGTGCCTATACTCGGGTTCCGGATCCCAAGATTGGACTTACCAAGAAGGGAATGCAGGAAGCGGAGGATTGCGGCATTAGAATCAGGGAGATGATCGAGAAAGATGGCGCCCCCGACTGGAAGGTCTACTTTTACGTCTCGCCTTACAAGAGAACTCTTGAGACGTTACAGGGTCTCGGCAAGGCGTTTGAGCCATCCAGGATCGCCGGAGTCAGGGAGGAACCTCGTTTGCGCGAACAGGATTTTGGTATGTAACATGAATTCTCCTACAATTACTGAAATCTCTAACTATACAGACTATGTTTGGAGATTGCAAATTGCAACAAGGAACACATAAACAAGAAAAAGAAACGAAACCCCTTTTCGTCTTAATATATTAATTTTATTGGATTTCTTGCAGAACCCCTTTTTTTTTGGGTAAATGAAGACCCACTTAAGTTTAGGATCAGTCTCACACCTTCAATTGGGAGCCCCACTAAATAACTCATGACCTGTGCTAACCTAGTTGCTCTTCCAGTTGAAATTCTTTCATGGTTCACTTGTCACAGGAATCTTATTCCATGCTCACAAAAAAAGAATTATTCAAGTTGTTAGGCTAACAATTTGGAAATCTTTCATTGTGCTTCTCTTTCTAAAATCTTAACTATGTGATGAATTGGTTCCCCATTGAGCAAGTTCATGCAAAGTCTTCCTGAATCCAACAACATGTTGCTTAGAATTAGCTTCTACTTACGTTTTAAGTTTTCTGCTCTACGAAGGGAATTTTCAGGACAGAGAGAAAATGAGGGTTGAAAAAGCTATTCGCGTTCTGTATGGCCGCTTCTTTTATCGCTTTCCTAATGGGGAATCTGCTGCTGATGTTTATGACCGAATAACAGGTAAAGTCAACGAGTTGTGATGCATGGCCCAATTAGCTAGCTAGATAAAGGATCACAAATGATGGTGCAAAGTACATGTTGTTGTGGAATAATATTTTAACATCTCTGTGTCTCCAGCTAAGGTGCAGAATTTCAAATTTATGGAACGTTTGTGCTGCAGGATTCAGGGAGACCCTTAGAGCAGATATTGACATTGGACGATTTCAACCACCTGGTCAACGGAACCCAAATATGAACTTGGTCATAGTTTCACATGGCCTAACATTGCGAGTTTTCTTGATGAGATGGTACAAATGGACGGTGGAGCAATTTGAAGGCCTCAATAACTTCAGTAATGGAGGCATGATTGTGATGCAAACAGGATATGGTGGAAGGTGATTGTTCCATTTTTCTCCTTTGCCATTCATATGTAGATTTAGCAATTTCCTTAAGTTCACTTAAAAATTTTGCAGAAATAAGTTAATAGGGTAACTGGTTTACACTTCTATCTTGCTTGAAAAATGTGCAGTATGAAAGGAAAGGGAACTTATCTAATTTAAACACAGAAATCTGATTCTGCAACTTCTAGGAGTGGACAAAATCATTTATGTTACTATACATATTAAGGAACTTGAACCAACTCTACAATCTTTATTTTCTTCTTTACCTTTTGTAGTTCTTTACTGGTAATATTACATGCAGATGACCATATCATTTCTTTGTACACCTTGCATTCTTGTGGATTCATCATTATTTGCTATATATGAGTATAAAATAGATTTAGCAAATTGCCATGCTTTCATCATTTGATATTGTTTACTGACCACCACATGTCCCTAGGCATGAGACATATCAAGTTTATTAATTAACTTTGAATGACCAGATACTTGTGGTTCAAAATCTAAATATGAAAATCTGTAAAATTGGATCTTTATGCTTTCTAGAATCAGAACAGATTAAAAAAAGGAAAACAGAGGGCACAATAAAATTCTATAGCAATTACAGAGATCCGATGCAACTAGAAACTTGCAAGGCACTGCTTGAGCTAATACTGAAATGGATGGAAACAACAATATGGTTTGCTTCTATAAATTTACCTTCACTTGGCTATTTTTACTCCTTCAATTATAGTTCAACAGCCTTATATATTGGGTGTATTCATTAAGTTTCTATTGATATGTTGGAAAGATATAACTTCACAGAATTAGAACACCCACTGGATCAAAAAACCCAATCATCAATGAACACTGAACTGGAAATTGTCCCTGAAGAGCTGAAGGTAAGTTAAAATTCTCCTTGTAGCCAATCAGTGGTTCGTGGAATTCCAAGGTCGTACAAACAATCCCAAAACGATACCATCCTAGAAGATATTGTAGTAACACATATGGATGGAAGCCCATCTAGAGGTGTTTGGACGAGTTGAATGTCTTTGACCATGCCTTCAGATGTATTATTTATCCATTGATCATAAGATACTGTATTCAAAGAATAAGTTATTGATTTGGGTAACACTAACCTTGCACATTCACGTGAACTAGAAGGCATAGAAACAACAAATGAACTGAAACAACCTTACAAATATATTTCATATATGAAAGACATGAAGTCCATATCAATATTATCATACTTGATGAAAGCTAAGTCCTATAAAGTCAAGATAGTGACCAGGGAGGCATACAGGTAAGCTGGACATTTTATGGTTCGGTGTATCTAATTCAATGATCAAATAGTCAAGTACCAAGAGTAGTTGATAGGTAGAATTGCCAGTACTAGGTGAGGACATAATCAGTACAGTAATGCAGTATGCATTTCTCTCTCTCATAAGGGATAGTATATCCTATAGTTGATGGCACAGTGAAATGGCTTAAGTTGGCTAAGTAGGAATTCAGAATCTTCTCATAAAAATGACTTTTGTACCCAAAATTAACCCTTACATAGGGATTACCAATTTATACCTGGACGCAGCACTATGAACTACATTATGCAATGCATAATGAAACATATCAACATCATTAACTGCAGTTACCACAGGTACAGCATTAATGTTGGTAAGCCAGGTATATGGTTCTACACTTCTACTAGATAGTGACCTAAATGAGTAAAAAGTCAAAACCCTAGTAATATTCCTCCATGAAGGATGTAATTCTCATAACAGAATTCCATGTGAGATCATGCAGAGTGAAAAGATCCATTGCCTAGGCTTGCAATTAAACATTCAACGCTATTTGGGACTATAACCACATCAAAACTACAAGTATTGGAATTTGAGAAATTATTATTAAGTTTAACCTATGAGAATTGAAACATCAAAACACTGTTAAAATAGAAATTAAGTAAAAAGGATTTTGATCCATTCAATTCAAAGAGCTTGAGTGATGAAAGTGTGAATACAGTCAAATGCATGGAATAAGTTTGGCATCAAGAATCATGTTTTCCTATCCTGCCCAATCTAGGATAGCACAAATTACACATACATCATCTTTTCTAAAATTACTGATGCATAACATGGGTAATTGGGAATCAGTCCGTGATGCATAGCTTTCATTTGATTTGATGTCTTGACGCTGTAGCTTACTATATAGTTGGTAACCTTTTCCAGTACCTTGGTTTGATAATTCATTACAAGGGAGAGACCAAGGAGGATGCCAACCATAAAATTAGAGCAAGATGGGTAAAATGGAGGGGTGCGTCTGGAGTCCTATGTCATAGGCAAATATGCAAATACTATTTAGATTAAAAGTAAAATTCTATGAAACAGTTGATATGTTTGGGATAAGGCTTAGATAATGACGAGTAACTGAAAAGAATGGTCACTAGACTTGAGAATGGATTTTAATAATTTTACATTTATTCTTATATCTTCCTACAAGATTTAGGATAGTTAAGTGTATGATAACTGATAACCCATCGATATCCATCATGTCAACAGGTACAGCTTACTAGTACATCACACACCTGAAGAACTGAGGGAGTTTGGTTTGACAGATGAAATGCTAACTGATCAGGAGTGGTACGATGTCATGACCTTCCCTAGAACATCATACTAACAGTAAAAGAGCATAACTGACTTCACCTCTCCTCTATATGCTGATTGTCCTGTTGATCTTGATCCAGGCAAAAATTTGCAAGACCAGGTGAACTGAATTATGACATTTTGACGACTGGACAATCATTTTTTACACACTTTGATACTGGAAACAATAAAACTTGAAGGCAGAAGATCATGTCCTTGTCAGCAGTGTATTCCTAGCATAAAAGCTTCAAGATGAAACTCGTCACCACATTAACTTGATACATGCAACAATTGCTGATGCAGTTTCCAGGAAAATGACCCCATAATAAAACTCATGAATTTGAAGGCAGAAAGTTATGCAAGATATTGCAGATGAGTGCACAGAAGAAAAACAGATGGATCTGAGAGAAGGATCATTTGCTATTACTATCCCCTTGGAATCCTGCCAATGTTTTTTAATATTTTTTCATTGTTATGTATATGGGTTAAATGAAAGTTTTGACAGTCCATTTTTGTTACCATAGATTCTCAATTCAATTAGATTAAAAAAAGATTCCATTTGTAGGCTTCCAACTTGAAAGGGGGGGAATTTTGTGGTATTGAATTTCTTGAAAACCTTAAACAGGAATCTGAAGAATGCCCTATCATATTGTAGTTTTTTCTTTTAATTTCATATGAGAATTTGTGGTCCAATTACGCCTAACAAAAGAAATCTCTCCTATGTTTTACTGGAAGGAAGTGAAACAAATGACAGATTTTGACAGTCCAATTTCTCTACCATGACTTCTATTAATAGGCCTCTTCCTTCCATGGAGAGAATGTCCCTTTCATTTTTTTGCAAGTATTATACTTGAATACCTTACAATATATGTCTGATGAAACACTCTTTCATTTTGTAAACCGAGTTTCTTCTCAAATAAGAATTGTTAGTCCTTTTTTCATTTCTGTAAATTTTCTAGAATATGCAGTTCACCCCTTCCAATATCTCAGCAGCGAAAAACTCTTATTTGATAAGACTCTTCCAAGGTCTACCTACACATTAACTTTTAGCAGGATGTCTGTTATTTGATTAGCCTCCTAAAGAGCACTGAAAGTAGTACACTCCAAGTATTTAGAGTTCTAGAGGAGAAACTTGAGCAGGGATCATCCAGGAGTGACACTCCTTAGACTTTTTTTTTTTTTTTTTATAGATACTCATCAACTCAACCCGGTAACTTATCCATACTAAAACCAATTTTCTTGGGTTTGGTTTGCTGTTTGTAAATTTCAACCTACAAAACCACGATTTTTTTACCTTTTAATAGTTTTTTTTTTTATTCTTCACCAAACAACATTTGATCCTTAAAATATAATGGATTGTAGTTGAAATCACAAAACTAATCTCTTTATATACGGGTAAAAAATTTAAGACCTTCATATGGACTTATTTGGGCTTGTCCTTGGGGGCTTTTTTGGGTGAAGAGGGTCATTGTCTAGAATTAGGAATGTCAAGGTGTTTAACATTACATTAGCTACCTGAAGTAATGCATTTTCAAAAAAAAAAAAAAAAACCTGAAGTAATGCAATTGGGAGAGAAATAAATAAATTAAAAGTTTTACATGCTCGAATAGTTTTATATGTTATGTTTGATTTTATTTCTACTTTTTCACTCGGAATATGTTATGTTTTTTTATCTGCTATGTTTATGTGCTATAATTTGAACCAATAAGCATTATAAAACATTTAGTTTATTTTTTAAATTAAAGTTTGCATTTTTTTTCTGGACTAATAAAATTTTTATTCTAATTCTTAATGGTTTTTTAATTTTTAATTGTTTTAAAAAAAATTACTGCTAGAGTTCTCTAGGAGTCGATATTTTCATGAGTTTGGAATCGCACCAACCACAACAGTGAAGAAATTATTAACTCATAAAAGGATAATATCAGAAAATTGAGTTTATGGGTAATGTAAGGCTTGTTTAACATATATTTCGAAGTTCAACTCATATGTGACCACAATAATATTGCTCTTGACCAATTTCAAAGTATTTCAGTGTCCAACATTAACAACCTATCAACTATATCCTTGAAAATGAGGGTAACATAACTTCCAACTAAAGAAACCTAGCACTATCCTAACTAGATCCTTGTGATCCTCCAAACTCTTACAGATTGGGAAAAAAAAAACACTACAGGGTTAAACCAGAGAGGCTCGGTGGGAATTTTGTATAAATCTTGTGGCTAAGGAGAATTCAACAACTAAGCCAATATTTCAGGTTGGACCTGTATAGTCATGGGCTTTGGGCTCCATCCAAGAAACTTTGGGGCTTTGATCACTTCCAAAGCCTTCAACGGACATGTTGGGCCGAAGGATGTCTTATATGGAGATGATAGAAGAAGGATTGCGCATTTGCCCCTGCATCAAGTATGCATCAGCTAGTGACTTAAATATTAGGACATAGTTAAATAAGTCTTTTCACTCACAGAATTCATGGAAGCTAGTATGGAAATCACAAAATATTCTTTGTTAGCCAGGGATTATTATAGGGGAAAATTTGTTAAAAACAATGGTAGGTCAATTAGGAATTGCATCATCAAACATGGCAGAGTTTTAGGCCGCAATGAAGGCCCACGAATTAGCATCCGTAGAGGAATTAAAAAGTACTGAAACTGATTCTGATGCAGTAATTTAGCTGAAGAAAATGGATTGAAGATCTAAGTATTCACATACGTGGAGAAAAGCACACCAGGCAGTATATGAAGCACACGGTGGGAACGGGCATTTATCAAAAACAGGTTGATCCAAGATAAGGATTTAGCAAGGTCAAGATCTATATGAGCAAACCAATGACCGAAGGATGCATACTAATTAAGAAAACTCCAACGTTTGGGATAAACAGAGTGATGGTCTTGGCTTGGCTTCCAATGCAAGTTGGACCTAATGTCAGGTAGTGTTGGTGAAACAAGATGGAGAGACAAGTATGGTTATAATGATTCAGCATCCAACATGAGTTTCAGTACATCTCGGAAATATTCATCAAATGATGAATTGATTTTGAAAAGGATACTCAACTTGGGAAGTTGCCCTGATACGTATTATTGGGGCTCATCAACAATTGTGACAGGAATTTTTAGTCTTCACAGAATTAATTCAAATGTCAATAACTGTTAGATTTTAATCTCATTAGAGATTAAATCCAATGGGGTTTGATTGATCAATTACATGAGAAAAGAAAAAGAAAAAAAAAAACTTGCACACGTCTTGGAAAATAGTTTTTTTCTCTTGTTAAAGTGGTGTTTGATAAATCTGAAAATTCAGATGTGAAAAGTTAAAAAGATATTAGTGTCTTAAATCTGAAAAGAGGCATAAATACTTTTCTACTTTTTAGAAGATCTGAATCCATAAGTTTGTTTGTGTTGGATCAACCCTTTACCATCTAAAATTTACTGATTTTACTATTTTACCCCTAAAACATACTATTTGGAAATGTTGAATTCAATTTGCATTATCTCATAAAAAATAATTTCCAACCTCAAAATAATATTGAAACAATACAAATAATAAATAATAAATTACTAATTACTAATTAATAAATGAAACAATTAAATTTTAAAAAATAATTAATAACTATAAAAGTATTAAAATAATTAATAATTTACACAAATAAAAATTAAAATAATTTTTAAAAATTAATGAATTAATTAAAAATTACTAGTTAATAAAAATAATTAATAATTAATAAATAACACAAGTAAATTTAATAAAAAATTAAAATAATTAATAATTAATAAAAATATTATTATTATTCACTGAATCACTATTGGTGCATATTGTAGCGGTGGTGGTAGTGGTGGCAAGACAATGGGGGGAGAGAGAGAGAGAGCGAGAGAGAGAGAGGGACAGGGGGAGAGAGCAAGAGAGAGAAGACAAGGGGAGAGAGATAACCCCTGCTGCAAGTGGTAGTGGTGGGAGGACGAGAGAGAGAGAGAGAGAGAAGATAGGAGAAGAGAGAGAGCCGCCACTACAATTTGCAGCGGCAGTGGTGGGAATACAGGACAAAGAGAGAAAGAGCGAGAGCAAGAAAAGACAGGGGGAGAGAGAGAGTCGTCGCTGCAAATTGTAGTGGCGGTGGTGGGAAGATAGGGTGAAGAGAGAGAGAGAGAGAGAGAGCGAGAGTGAGAAGATAGGGGGAGAGAGAGAGAGAAAGAGAGGGAGAGGGAGAGAGAGAGAGAGATTGCAAGTTGCAGCGGTGGTGGCAGGAAGACAGGGTGGAGAGAGAGACCGAGAGAGAGAGAGAGAGGTCAAATGTTTAGGTTTTCTAGGTTTGGGGTTATCAGGGGTAACTCGCATCATTTCCAAAATATTGTAAGGATATTTTGGACTATGCACCAGCTCTGAAACGCGTTTGAGCGCATTAAGAGCCAACCCGAGGTCTATTATTTTCAAATATGAAAATAGGATTCAAAGCAATTTTAAGAGGTAAAACCAAATAAGGGTGAGGTTTGAAAAGTAGTATTTTCAGATTCAGACCTTTGAAAAGTGCAATCAAATGACCCCTAAAACTAATTTTCAACGTGCCCCACGTTGGAAAATTACAAAACCGTTTTTAAATAAGATCTTATTTACACTCCTTAGAAATAAAGAGAGTATGGAGGCTTGCTACCACGCAATGCGCATGTACACGTGTGTGCGGTGCAATGAGGTGCTTCAAAGGCGCACTTTGCTCTCACTTGATGCAAGAAGGCTTTGACCTTTGGTGCAAGGATGACCATTGATTCAACAGTCACGATTCGATCAAGTGTGATCAAGATGCTATATTCAAAGTTAACAATCATTAATTGTTAATTACCTTTTTAACAGACAACATTGTGACTGTTCAATGAGCCCTTTCTAAATCAGTACCTTCCTCTTGCTCCATGATTCTTCAGAAATTATTTAAGAAGTGTGAATAAATAAGCATTTGAACACAAGTTTTAAAAAAACACTCTTCTTGTCTCTCTCAGTTCAATCTGCTATTGTCTCAAAGAATGTTTCTTCAGAGACTCTTTAATTTTGTTGGTTGTAGATCCTCGCCTAAGGCTCTATTGTATCCTGGGAACAAATTTTCCTGTAACACAACCACAAACTTAGTAAAATTGAGTGGGGGCAAATAACATTCTAAAGACAGTCTTTAGACATGCCTCAAAGCGCTTCTTCTCCAAGTTTCTGTGACCCTATTTTTCCAACAATAACCAAAACAGGTGTGCTTGAAACCATCATATTATTAGTATATACTTGAAATCATTCTGGATGGAATCAAGTAGTAAGTATAAGCCCAAAAAAAAGGATAAATCTCTTAAATTACTATTGAGTTTTGCGAATTTGACCAAATATACCCCTATTGTCTTACAAGTACGACAATTGATATTTCAGTCCATTAAGTCACAATGAAAAGGACGAAATATCACATTTACCCCTAAGCTATATTAGAGAAAAAAAACCTTCATGCCGTTGCCACTATTTCCCAAGAGAGGACCAACTCAAACATTCTCTCCAATTTATTTGACTAATCTTCAATCTTCACCTGGGTAGGAGTAGGACTGTTGTGCATGCAATCAAGTTGATGAGATGTGCGACAAGATTCATCTACCTCAGTGCTTGAGCAAATCTAGTTGTTGGATCCTATAGTCATGGTGAGCTGCAAACCGAAGCAAATCCACTAAGCTTTCCCTATGGTGGCATGGAGAATCCGAGGATGTTTTTTTTGACACCGACTGCGATTAAGGGTGATGTTGGTGGTGCACAAGTGGTCGCCCATGAGCTTTCTCATAGCTGGACTGGGCATCTAATCACCAACAAAACCAATGAGGATTTCTAGTTGAACAAGGATTTCACAACTACATGGAATGGAGAATTGTTGAAGTTGTACAGGTGGAGGAGAGAGCAATTTTGAGCATTGGAATTGGTTGGAAAGGTTTTAATGAAGAAATGAAGAGATTCAGGGATGACATGGGGTTTCACAAAGCTAAAAAAACAAATAGGAAGGGGTGGATGCAGATGAAATCTACTCAAGTGTATTGAAGAGCTCTAGCCTTCCTGCTAAAGAGAGCTCTAGCACTCTTACCAAAGAGAGCCCCAGATCTCCTACCAAAGAAGACTCTAGTCTTCCTACCAAAGAAAGACCAACTACTATATAGAGGACTCTTACTAAAGAGAGATCAATCAGAGCAAAAAGGAAATTCTATTCTTAACAAGTTTTCTACTGAAGACATTTCCTTATTTCTCTATTTCTATTCTTGTAATTGTTTCTAATTTATTTTTTATTATTTCTGTATAAATATTCAGCTATGTACAATTATTCATTATAGTGAAATTTGACCCATTCTTTTAATTTGTGTCTTTCAAGCTTTAACTTGGTTTCAGAGCCATTGCCTACAACACCCCCATTGTTTCTAAGATAATGAGCTCGAGCTCAACCGCTTTCCAGAATTCTTCCCTACCAATGAACATCAGTTCTATTCCTAATATTTTGCATTATCTGACAATCAAACTCAATGGCGAAAATTTTCTTCTCTGGATGCTCAATTGTTTACAGTACTTCGATCCCACAAGTTGATGGGGATCATTGATGGATCGACCAAGCCTCCATTAGAAGTGATTCTAGATCCTATTGATAGCAGTAAAAGAATTCTGAACCCAGAATTTTCCACCTGGGTGCAGTTAGATCAGCTAGTCCTAAGCTGGCTTGTAGCTTCTTTAACTGAAGGAGTCCTAGCACAAGTCATTGGACTCTCTACAACCGCTGAAGTCTAGAATGCTCTGGAGAAATCTTTCTCTTCTCATTCTCGATCCAGGGTACTTTAACTCAGACGTCAACTTCAAAACCTCAAGAAAGGAAACTTGTCCATCAGCGGTTATGTTCAAAAAGCCAAAACAATTGCAGATAATCTTTCTATAGTCTCAGAACCAGTAGCAAAAGCATATATGGTTTTATACATCCTATCTAGCTTGGGTAGTGAGTATGAATCCCTTATTACAAATCTAGCTGATGCAAATCAGCTCAATATTAGTGATGTTCTTGGGTTACTTCTGAGTCATGAAGCTCGGCTTTAGCACAAATTTTCCAGTGAAAATCCTAATGCAAATTTTGCAATGAATAATAATAAAAATTCAACTAACAGTTTTCAGCCCAATTAGAATTATTACAATCAAGATAGGGGTGGCAACAATAATGGCAGAGGCAGGGTGTGGTGGTCAGTCCTCAGGCTATGGACAAGGTCGTGGAAAAGGAAATAGTATTATTTGTCAGCTTAGTAACAAACTAGGCCATGGAACACTAAAGTGTTACAAAAGATTTGATCTCTCGTATCAAGGAGAAAACACTACGCATCTGGCAGATCCTACAACTTTTTACAACAACATTTCACACAACGGTTCTATGGCTGGAACCGGATTTGATCTAATATGGTATCCGGATAGTGGCGCCACTCATCACATGACACCGGATGCTGATAATCTACAAGTTCGGATTGAATACCAAGGTTCTGATCAAGTCAAGATCGGTAATGGAACAGGTTTGACTATAAATAAAACAGGATCGACGTTTTTAGTTTGCAAACATAATCAGTTTGCCTTGAAGAATATCTTTCATGTCCCTTCTCTTACTAAAAATCCGCTATCTGTAAGTAGATTTACCAAGGATAATAATCTAATTTTTAAATTTCATCTAGATTTCTTTGTTTTGAAAGACCATACGGGGAGAGTTTTACTTCGAAGACCTAGTAGAGACAGACTCTATCAGTTTCCTGGAGTAGTTTAGCACAAGATAGAGAACTCGACAACTCTTGTAGGTGAGAAAACTTTTGTGGCAAAATGGCATCAATGACTTGGTCATGCATCTCTCCAATTTGTGAAAAATATTATTTCTAAGTTTCGTTTACCTTATTCTAGATCTTTTAGTTGTCCTTTTGTGTGTGAAGCTTGCCAAATGGGTAAAGCTCATCGTTTAAGTCAATCATCTTCAACTACTACTTTTTCTCCACCTCTTGAACTAGTTTTTTCTGATATACCTGGTCCAACTTTGTCCAATAAAGGCTTCAAATATTATGTTCTATTTATGAATGCATATTCTCGATTTTCATGGATTTTTCCTCTTGAAAGGAAGTTAGATGTGTTTAATGCTTTTATTAACTTTAAGAATCATGTGGAAAATCTTTTTTCTACAAAATTTAAGATGTTTCAGAGTGATTGGGGTGACGAATTTCTCAATCTCTCTTGTTATCTTGATAATGCGGGTATTCTTCACCGCCTTAGTTGTCCTCATACGCATGACCAAAATGATAGTGTTGAGCAAAAACATTGGCACGTTATTGAGTCCACATTGTCTCTATTGGCGTCTTCCTCTCTCCCCTAGTCCTTCTAGGCAAATGTTGCTAAAATAGTCATCTTCCTCATCAATCGACTACCAACTCCGGGCCTTGGTAATCTCTTTCCTTATGAGAAATTATTTGGAAAGCCTCCTAATTATTCTATGCTAAAGGTTTTTGGCTATAAGTGTTACCCTCTTCTTCGGCCTTATAATGCGCATAAGATGGATTTGCGTTCTACTCCCTGTATCTTTGTTGGCTACAACAACAATTACAAAGGGTACCGTTATTACAATCCTGCTACTAGTAAAGAGATAATTGCGAGACATGTTGTATTCGATGAGCACTCCTTTCCAGGATCAACACAGTCATTGCCACCTTCCATCCCTGTTACCCCTACTGGAGTTTTTCTTCATTCTTTGGGCACCATTAGTGGTGACACGTGTCCCTGAGGTATCCTCTTCTCCCTTGCCATCTATATCTATTACTAATGAGGCATCTACTACTTCATCCTCTGAGCCAGAACACAAAATTTCTCTCAATGTTGATTCCCTGCCAGTTCTGCGCACCCGCCATATTCAGGAACTGTTAGACACAATTCTTTTCATAGACCCTGCAGTGCGCACTCATACAATGATGACAAGGTCTATGACGTCTAGGTCAGCTCAGGCATTAACTGCCACTCGCCATCCTCTCCCAATTGCTTTATTGCATGATGTTCATACTCATAGTAGGAACCCTCCTCCTACGGACAGGCTTCCAAGTCTCCTTACTGGCGGGCTGCCATGGCTGCCGAATTTCATGCCTTGCTTCAGAATGGTACTTGGGAACCGGTTCCCTATGATCCTTCTATGAATGTGGTTGGCTCCAAGTGGGTTTTCAAAATCAAACAGCACCCTGACAGTTCCATTGATCGCTACAAAGCCCGTTTTGTTGCACAAGGCTTCACTCAGGTTTCGAGCATCAACTTCATTGAGACTTTCAGTCCTGTGGTCAAACTTACTACTGTGTGCATTGTTCTTGCTCTTGTAGTTTCTCATGGTTGGGACATTCAGCAATTGGATGTTCATAATGCCTTTCTTAATGGCTTCATTACCGAGACTATTTTTATGCGTCAACCGAAAGGCTTTAAGGACAACAATTATCCTAATCATGTCTACAAACTTCATAAGGCCCTCTATGGGCTCAAACAGACTCCTCGAGCTTGGTTTTCCCAGTTGAGTAATCGTCTATATGACTTTGGTTTTCGGGGTTCCCAATGTGACCCCTCTTTGTTCATTTACAACCGAGAATAAATTACCATTTATATTCTAGCTTATGTTGATGATATTCTTACTATTGGATCCTCCTCTGCTCATGTCTCTCAGCTTATCAGCAATTTATCTCAGACCTTTGCTCTAAAATACTTGGGGCCGTTGCACTACTTCCTTGGTATTAAATCTCATCGTGACACAACTTGATTGTTCCTTTCTCAAAATAAGTATATTTTGGATCTTCTGTTGAAGACTAACCGTGCTGCGGCCAAACCTGTTTCTAGTCCAATGGCCACATCATCCCAGCTCTCTAGGTTTACTGGTAAATCGCTATCTGATCCCACTCAGTATCGAAGCATTGTAGGTGCTCTTCAGTACGTCACTGTGACAAGACCTGATGTCGCCTTCGCAGTGAATAAAGTTTGTCAGTTTTTACAATCTCCTACTGATGAACATCGGGGTGTAGTAAAGAGGATTCTGAGGTATCTCAAAGGAAACATTGACTCTGGTTTGTTTTTTTCGACACACTCATTAGACACATTGACAGCATACTCTGATGTTGATTGGGCTGGTTGCCCTGATGACAGACGTTCTACTAGAAAATATGGTATTTTTCTTAGTTCTCATTTGATTTCGTGGAGTGCTAAGAAGCAACCTACAATAGCTCGATCTAGCATGAAGGATGAATTCCAAGCTCTAGCTAATGCCACCACCGAATTCTTGTGGCTAAATTCTCTTCTCTCCAATTTGGGGGTCAAACTTAAGTCTCCACCGATTCTCTACTATGATAATATTGGGGCCATGTATCTTGCATTCATTTCCTTCAAGATCTCATTGTTAAGAAGTGTTTGATCATGTGGTTCCTTCCCACACAGGATCAACTTGCTAATATTTTCATTTCCTTCAAGTGCTTCCAGCCCACTTTCGCTTGAGGGAGTGTATTGAGGAGCTGGCCAACCCTAGGTCGGCTAGCTCTAGCTCTTCCCCTCTTACCAAAGAAAGCTCTAGCCTTCTAGATAAAGAGAGATCCATCACTCTTACCAAAGAGAGCCCCAGATCTCCTATCAAAGAAGGCTTTAGTCTTCCTGCCAAAGAAGGACTATCTACTCTATAGAGGACTCTTACCAAAGAGAGATCAATCAGAGCAAAAAAGAAATTCTCTTCTTAGCAATTTTTCTACTGAAGACTTTTCCTTATTTCTCTGTTTCTATTCTTGTAATTGTTTCTAATTTACTATATAAATATTCAGCCATGTATAGTATTGGTCATAGTGAAATTGGACCCATTCTTTTAATCTATTTTTCAATCTTTAACTCACTATTCCATATGAAGAAGGTTTCCAGTTTGTTTGGTGCATTGTAATTGTTTCTAATTTATTCTTCATTATTTCTGTATAAATATTCAGCCATGTATAGTATTGGTTATAGTGAAATTGGACCCATTCTTTTAATCTATCTTTCAAGCTTTAACTCACTGTTCCATATGAAGAAGGTTTCCAGTTTGTTTGGCCTATTAAACGTCAGATTGGACGGCCTGCATTTGACGAATTCATTAAGAAATATATCGCTACATTTAAGTTCTAGTCGATTGATACTGAAACATTTCTGAATTTCCTGAAAGCAAATGTTCCTGGATTAGAGAAACAAATAGATTGGGGTTCTTTAATTCGACTGAGGGTACAGGTATCCAACCTAAGCACTCCTCCACAGAGTTACAGGGTTTATCTTCTGAATATATACACTCACAACTACTTGCAATCACAAAACATTCCAGTCAATCCTACCGATTAATTTCCAGATTTAGGGATCCCAGAACTATAATGTATCATATACATCTGATTCGACTGACTCCTTAACCAGTGTGTCTGTTTCGTTCAATTGATAACCAATTTCATTTCTTTCATTTCTAATAATAATAATTCCCCTACTAAATCAATCTCCACAAGAATTCCTTGCGCCACGACCTATTCTAATTTGAACTCCCTCTTTACATATCCCACACTCTGTCCCCGTCCCACATAATTCCACCAACGGCAACGCCACTGACGTTGCCGCCTCCTCCACAGCCTTTTCAGTACCCAAGACAAATGAGATACAAGACAAGGAACGATTTTCAGAGATGGGGCAATTTTAGAGGTAGGTACATATAAAGACGCAAACATCGTCAAGGAAGCTATTGGAAGTGTCGATGATGGTGGGAGGGTACGCAATTCCCTGTTATTTTCTAATGAAGGGGACTCAAGGAAGGTGGAGGAGGTCAGAGTTGGGGATGAAGGATCGAGGAGAAGAAGAGATCATCATCACAGAAACCAGACGAAATCCAGTGCTGGAAGTCCGTACATCTCCATGACCTAAGGTTTCACGCATTCCAGCCGAATGGGCATTTTTCAACTACAAAAGGGTATTAATGTCTTTTTCCTAAAAAATATAATAGTCAACGTTGTGTGACAGGTGCTAATCGAACCGTGCGGTTATTTTTTGAACTGAACCGATTCAATCAGTTTATTGAGTATTCGAACCGAAACCGAATCGATGCAACCGGTTAATTGGTAACCGCGATTTGGTTTTTTGGTTTTTTATGCGCTCAAAATAAAGGAAAAGAGAGAGAGAGAAAGGTCGTCTATCGATCTGGGATTTTTTCCCATTGGGGAAGAAGAAAGATGGGAGAGAGAACTGAGAGAGAGAGAGCGAGAGAGGGAAAGGCATTTACTCTAAGAGAGAGATTGAGAGACGAGAGACTGAGAACTCGAAGCTTGTCGATCGGAGCCCAAAGTTGTCAACTGGAGACTCAGAGAGCGTCAATCGGTCTGGGGAAGAAGAAGACTAGAGAGATGAGAGACTAAGAATTTAGAGTGAGAGAGAAAGGGAAAGGCGTTTAATTTGATTCGAAAAGAGGAAGATTAGAATTTAGAAAAGGGTATTTGCAATTTTGCATGGGGATGTGCATCGCGGACGAATACGTGTCGCTCTAGATCTACAAGACTACAACAAGAAAATAGGAAATCATGTAAAGCTGACTAGCTGAGTCAACGAAAAGGTGAAAACGACAGAAAGAGAAAGGTTATTCGATTTTAAAAAATATAAAAACAAAATATATCGATCGGTTCGATTAACCGTCGGTTTTTTTAAAGGTTAACCAAAACCGAAAGGGAATTGTCGGTTTTTTAAGAATATAAAACCAAAACCAAATCGACCGGTTCGGTTAACCGAGTTTTCGGTCCGGTTTTAGTTGGTTTTTTTGGTTGGTTCGGTTTTTAAATTTTTTTGCTCACCCGTGATCATGTGAGCGGATAGAGACGATTTTGACAGAATACTAATGATAGGTGTTCAATTAGTCAATTGTTAGAAAACTTAAGGGTGCCCACAACCAAGGTTCAAAATATCGATACGCCTAATACGACAGTAGGGGCATCGGGAAAATTGATATTGCATTTTTATACTTTTATAGCAACTGGTTCAAGGGGGCTAGTTTAGGTCTCCTCCATCCCCTGAACCGGTCAGACCCTCGATACACTCACTGTAAGAATATATCGGAAAGGTCCCAAAATGATATGTATCGGCCAATACAGACCAATACATGTTGATACTTTAAACGTTTGCCCACAACGAATATGAAAACAATAGTGTTAAAACTTAGTCAATTTCGCAAAACTTAGGGATAGTTTAAGAGATTTATCCAAAGATACTTTCTTTAAAGAATCAAGTACAAAGAATAATGTCATAATGGCTTGCTTGATTCTATATCTGCTTAGCAACCCTACACTGATTCTAATTCTCAGCCAACACCGATCGTGTGTACACTATTGTAGTCCATGGTTGTATTCCACTTTTGTGGTCTCATTCTGGAATAGTCGTGGGGCTGGTCCATTCTCTTTAGGCTTTAGGCAATGGAAAGTGGTGTTATTGTTGTCGTTGTAATTAGCGTCAGACGTGAATTTTGAGTGCCAGCATAATTATAGGCGTATTTTGAGCTCTTTGTTTAAAGCAAATCACGTGTATATCGAGGTTTTATTTGGAGCAATGTATTTGAGATGATGATGGATTATCTATTAGAAATGCGTTTCCTTTCCATTTCCATTATTGATGTTGGACTGGGGTGCCAAGGTGGTTTCTCTCATCTTAGGGGAGAACTTGGTCTTATCGCCTTCTCCTTTATTCATTAGATAATTTATTTAACTAATTATGTTGATTACTTAATTTATTTAAATAATTAATAATGTTGTGTTTACTTAATTAAGATGAGGGTAAAAGACTTAAACCTCCCTTAAAGTTTATGTTAAATACTAAGACCTCACCTTTATTTTCAAAATGGATTAACACCTCCCTTGTTGGTTGATGTTATAGGACAAAGAGTCAAAGACCTCCCTTCCATGAATATTTGTTAAGAATTGTTTTCATGTGAGATCATGTGCCGATAAACTTTATTAATTTTTTTTCAAAAACCCAATATAAAAAGTAGTTCTGTCAATAAGATTATTCTCTTTTTCACAAACTTGTTAAAAAATTATAACTAAATAGACTAAAATTTTAAATATATATACATATATAAAAAATGATTTCATCCTATTTTTAGTTCATATCTACCATACGAACCTCAAATAACAGAATTTGCTACCAGTACATTAGAAGCTCAAAATAATATAATCAAATTTGACTTGAAAACTTAAATAATCCACATACAACGTCTCTTTAGCCCACAAATAGTGGAAAGTAAATTCAGTATCTGGTCTTCATTGCCTAAATAAATAGGGAAATTGTCTAAAACTTACCATGAGCTTTCGGCATTTCTCTAAAACTCACTACAACTTTTCAAAATGTCTAAAACTCACCATGTCACTAACTTGACATTAAACAGATTAACGGGTGTTAATATATTACCATTTTAACCTTCATAGAAAACTATAAAATATATGCAAAATAAATTAACGGGTGTTAATATATTACCATTTTAATATTTAGTCATGAAAAAAGAAAAAAGTTCAAAAAATATATTTTCAAATATAAAATACATAAAAACATAGAAATTACAAAAACATAAAAAAAATTATAGAAATTTCAAACAAAATAAAAAATTATTTTCAATATAGAAATTGAATAACAAAATCAGAAAATAAAAATTGTAGAAAAAACACCAAAAATGATAGAAAACACACAGAAATTGTAAATAAATAACAAAAATACAAGAAAAATTATAGATTGTAGAAAATAGAAAAATGTAAAAAAAACAGAAATTATAAAAACATTGGAAATTATAACAAAATACTAAAAATGCAAAAAAAAAAAAGAAAATTGAAAACTGAAAAATACCATTTTTCCTCTAATTCACCATTCAAGGGTAATTTGGTCATGAAATTTGTTATTTATGCTGACATGGACACCTCTGTTAAGAAGCATTAAAAGTGCACTAACGGAAGGTGAGTTTTGGAAAATAAAAACTTACTGACATGGTGAGTTTTGGACATTTTAAAAAGTTGAGTTTAAGAGAAATGTTGAAAACTGATGGTGAGTTTTAGACAATTTCCCAAATAAATAATTTTCTGTAAGGGCTTTAAATAAATCTACCTTGAGAAAACCATATAAAAACCAAAAAAAAAAAGAGAATTAATTCTTAATTGAATTGATTTGAATTACAAGTAATATAAATGTAAGAAGATTCAAAGAATCAAACCATACGATTCAAACAAAAATCATAAGATTTTTAAAAAAAGATTTAGATAGAATATTCAATTGATACCATTATATATTTTAAAAGTATTAAATTATTCACGCTATAAGGTCGTACTCTAGAAGTAGTGTTGATACAGTTTCCAACAATGTCATATTGAGTGCGCTAAACATGTATAATCTCGAAAATTTGGAGATATGACAAGTATTGATCCATTTTATCCATCAATTGCCAAAGTTCATCATTTCAAGAATATAATTAATATGGTTGCAACTTACATGACCATGCGCCTTCTCAAGATAAATTTTGTATAATACTCTAAGTCCAAGCACTAACCTACTAGTTACAGGTCTAGCAATATCCCTAATGGGGGCCAAAGCCACATTATAGATCCAAAAACAAGTCAAATGATATGATGAGGAGAATCCTTTAATGAAGAACAAGCTTCTTATAGGAAGGAACAAAAAGATCCAAAATATTGTCAATGGCAAGCATGAAGCAAGGGCCAATAATCTGCTCCAAAGAATGATTGATCAATTTATTGACTCCAGGTGCATAATGGAATTTGAAAACACTAAATGAAAAACTGTAAATCATAATATAATGAAAATGTTCAAACAATTAAAACTAAACATTATCCCAGATAAATGCCATCAATCACATGAATCATATTTTGCTATTCTATTTTACCAAGGGCCATACATTTGGTAAGTTCTAAATCATAAGAATGCATGATACATGCATATGAATAATTGATATATGGTTATGTGAATGTAGTTTTGGTGGACACTACACACTATCACTCAAAAAGATAATAAAAACTGGAATTTCATAGTAGCTAGTGGTAATTAAAAAACACTTAAATAGATACATATGCTGATTCATAATCAATTTCAACTAGTAGAAGATGATTGTGAATTACTTCACTGAGAAAATTCTCCTTTTTGAATCAGCAAACAACGAGTTACATTTTTCCAGTTTTGGTTACAACTAAAATGATGAAGGGAAACAAAATGTTTTCTTCCGAAAATAATACTCAATAAGGAATTAATTATTTCCCTAATTCCTCAAAAAATAAACAAAATGGTTTCCATCTCCATATGCAATCAAACGCCAAAAAAATATCATTTCCTAAAGAAATTGTTCATATTAGCAGGACCATATTCCTGGTGCAACACTTGGTGGACTTCACCAACTTAGCCATTTGATCAAGTACCATCAAGAGGATGGATGAACAACTGCAACCAAAGAATAAAAATTCTGAAACCACATAAACCGTTCTCCAAACCACTCGAAAGAAGTTGATGTAGTATTTTCCATATAAAGGAATTCTTACGGCATATTCCAATGTTATGGATCCATTTTTCAGCTAGTGGGTGATGCACCGGTTTTCCACAAACCTAAATAGAGGTTGAGCAAATACTTGAGAATAGCAGATTTTTTAGGTTACAAACATGCATTACAGAACAAATTAATGTAGCTTTCAAATTTAAAACAAGAGTGTGATCTAGTGAGCTTTCTAATTGATTTTACTTTATTTCTGATCTTGTTCTGATAAATGGTCTTTTGTCTTCTCTTACTTGGCCCAGGTAGTGAGGTAGGTAAGAAGTTTTCACCTTTGGGTTGTGATTGTCCAGCCCCTTAAATATGATAAAATTGCAGTTTCTAGCTGCTCCAGAAAGCAGAAAAATAAAAAAGGTATTGATTCACCAACTTTCCTTCAATTAGACACATCAAAAAAGGGTAGAAACAATTCATTGTTTGTAGAGTTGTCTATAAGGCAATATTGAGAACAGAATTCCTAATGGTTATTCAATACAGAACTTTGGAAGGCAATGAAATGGAATTTGCACCATAGCAAGGATAAAGACAGAAAGAACAAAAAATCATTGTTCGACTTGGGGCTACACAACAAGGCTAGAAGCACGAATACCAATCACAGGGGAAGAAGGGGTGGATATTGATCAAAATGTTTCTCATGAGATCCAATATAAATGTTATCAAGCTATGCTCGGAGAGACATTAAATTGTGAATAGCTACCATGTATGAGAAATAGAAGACAAAACATTTTAATGATACAAGAGACAAAGATGTAGCACATTAACTCCCCCACCATCCAGTGTTTGGAGTCAAAAACCTTTTGATTGGTCCAATAAACCCACTCTCAACCTCTCAGGCATGCCAGTGGTGCTGGTTATTTGGGCTAGTAGCAAAGTAACTAATACTTTGCATACAGAAGCCATTTGGCATACAGAAAACTAAAACTTTAAACACTTAAGACAAGGCACACAAAAGCATATCTATTATATTACTTCAGCTCATGCAGTTCTGCTACCTTATTTCAGATAATATGCATAGAAATTTTAACAAGAGAATCAAGATTTGTAAGCTCCACCACTCATAACAAGACTACAATACAAATTTCATGTAAAAAGTAAATGTTTGACCCACTAAATAAATTGATGCATTTTCAAACTGAAACGAAATCTCATATGAGAAAATTGGAAATATCACCAGGATTCTCAAACTCGGAACAGAGAGAGCATGTCACAGGGAAAAAAAAAGATTAAGCGAACTTCAATCCAAATATCCAATCCACTGTACTATTGGTCTTTCCAACCTAGACCAAATTGGACTAGTCCAATCCAATCTAAATGGTATTGATTTGTTTCCCATTAATTAAGATAAAGCAAATATAAAGTCATAGTACATATAGTAATTTCTAGTTTTCTACTTAATAAATAAATCATAGCATGAGAGTCTCTCAAAGTAATAAGTATGCCGAAAATTAAGTAAGATTAGTCTGCACTCTCTTGGCAGTTTGATCCTAGGCCATTGACCTTCCTCATAATCTGCTAGTAATAAGTATGCCAAAAAAGCAAGAGTTTTAGACCACAATATATATAATTAATTTGGGTTGTCTCTCAAAGATTAACTAACATAGCATACACTCCATCAAGTGCTTGCAACAATCAACAGTCAACACTCATGGTGGAAACTGGAAAGAGTTTCAACTTCCAAGCATGGCCCCTTCCTTTTTAGCTACAATACTTTCTCTTTCAATTCGGTTAGCTCCTCTAAATCAATAAATGATGTCCCAATTTCACAACCATTCATGTTTAATATCTACTTCTCACAAATGCACTTTTTTGCTCATGCTTTATTAAATGAGGCTCACCAAACTGTTTTTGTACATCTGATTTTTTTTCTAATTGAACTTAATTTTTAAGTTACCCCTTTAGACCATCAAATGTAATTGTAAAAAAAATAAATAAATAGTGTTGAGCATAGACAAACAATAATCCTGGGAATGTTAGTAAGTGCAAGAGATCATTAAAGGGCTTATAGTTTAATGAGTACCTAAGGTTAAAATATAAAGTAGGTGGGTTAGTGTGGTGTAGATTATGAAGATACTGATGACAGTGATGATGAAGATGACGACTGCTACGATGAGGATGATGTTGCCTAGTAAACTGGACTGGATTGGATTGGTCCAATCTATTGTCTTATTGGACTGATCAACCTGGACCAGATTGGACTAGTCCAATCCACTATCTTACCAGACCATTCAACTTGGACCGGATTGGAATGGTCCAATCCATTGTCTTATTGGACTATTCAACTTAGACCGAATTGGACTGGTCCAATCCACTGTCTCATTGGATTTTTCAACTATGATACCGAAAAAAAGAAACCTAAAACCAAATCATCAATCAACCAATATCATAAAACTGGTATCCAATCAGATGATATTTATCAAAATTCATGGGAGGGTTTGATTGGTCAAAGCCCTTCCAGTATCATGCCTTTCCAATAGCATGGATTTTACCCAAGGAAAATATATTTAATTTTAACTTAAAAATATATCAAATCTATTAGAATTTATAAGATACATAAATATGACAGATGGCATTCCAAGAAATATCCAAACAGAACCATTGAATATTCAAACATAAATATTCAAGATATTCTAAGAAATATCCAGACTATAGCAAACAAATATTCAAACAGAACCATGTATTGTTGTCTACAATTAAAATTAGGAGAGTATCTACCAAACTCTGTGCTAGGTTCTAATGACAAAGGATACCTCAATGAACAAATCGTAGAGGTTAGAGGAGACTATCACTTGAGAGCAAGATGCCAAAGAAAAAAATCACCAAAATATGATTGCCTGAGTGAAGAGGGAGTATTGTTGCCGCTGGAGAAAGTGAGAGGGCATTAAGAGAAGAGTGAGCGTTGTACTACTGTCACTAGAGAAGGTGAGGAGGCACTGAGAGAAGAAGAAGCTCTGTTATTGGAGAAAGTGAGAGGGCAAAAAGAAAATCGCCGGAGAAAGGGAAATACGGCCGGAATTCATCCAAAGCTTCAAACGAAATACCGCCATCCGCCGGTGAGATTGAGGATGGAGCGATGGAGGCGCAGAGGTGCTGAACCCTAACCTTCAAACTTCGACTCTTTGAAAGCTTCTATGCTTGACGCTTACGAAAATGAACGGACAATTCGAACTAGTGGCTTTGTCCACTTTCTGTCCATTCTATGAATGGACGATTTATGTTCAAATGGTCCGCGTCCATATCATTTTTTAGGACCGTCCGGTTTGTCCATATTACTTTCGATTCGGACAGTGTCCAAACCGAAACCGGTCCATTGACACCCCTACTTGTGGTAAAGGCTGCAACCACTATCCATCCCCTTCACTAAATATTTCCTCAAACACCTCCAATGTCTTCACCCAATGAGATCCATTCACAGATATATTTTTCAATGATTGCCTCCCTAGTCAGCATCTTCCCCTGGAATATTCTATTATTCCCTTCTTCCCAAATTACCCGAATCACAATTGTTTTACTGGATTTCCTCATAATTCTTCCCCTTTTCTTTGGTCGTCTTAGAAAATCAAGTTCAAAGAGGCTTGCTAGCTCTTGTGGAGATGACCACCTGCAAGCAAAGAGAAGAGAACCATTCCAAATGCTAGATACAAATGAATAAGAGCTAAGTAGATGGATGATGGATCGCAGTCTCACCACTAAAATTACAAAGGATATAAATATGTAGGGAAAAGCACAAATTAGGCCTTCTCCTTTGGAGCATATCACGAGTATTGATCATATTTACTTTAAAGCCACTTCCCAGCATTAAAGCCCTAATTTTAGGTTACTTACCCCAAACTTCTTTCACCATAAAGGACAGGCTAAGGCTTTGAGGCTGTATAAGAATGTTGCAAAAGGAAGCACAAGAGAAGCATTCTAGAGGAAGGACACCACAATGAATGATCCAAATAAGAGAGATCTATGAAGACACTACAAGAAAACAAAAAAGACAAAAGATCAACCACAGAAGAAAGCACCCATTCCCTTAGGTCTCTTTTAAAATTCAAAGCCCAGTTCTCCCCATTGGGAGACAGCATAGAAATAGATCTCCATGTATAATTGAGAAAGGGAATAGAAGTTAACAATCCTTAAGACAATTTATCAAAAAAAAAGGCAATCTTTTAAGACAAGTGTCCCCCATCCAAATGACTTCCCAGAACAACATTTCATTGTGATTACAAACATCATCCTAATATGACTAAGGAAGAGAGGAAGTATGCCAGGAATTGCTTTGTAAGGTTATGTGAAGATAGCCATAGGAGCCAAGTTAGCATCCAAGCCATTAGCCAACGAACCATGAATGCTTTTAATAGCTTTGCTACAACATGTCTTGCTCCAAAGAGAGCCTTCATAACCACTTCTCCAACAGTGCAATGTTCCTCTTTTCTACATTCCTAATCCCAAGGTCTTCCTTTTCCTTACTCTAGTCACCCATCCCTCATTTCACTTGGTGGTTTTTCCTAGTGTCTCATGGCCCCACAAACTCACACATAATTTTCTCCATTTCCTATGCAAATTTCCTAGAGATATGAAAGGTAAACAAAAATACATTGGTGACTTGACCACTATGGATTTAGTCAATGTAATTCTTCCTCCTAGCGAGATATAATTCATTTTCCACAAGGCAACATTCTTGGTAAATCTCTTTAAAATAGGTTGCAGGAACCTTCACTTGGGTTTCTACCTAGTGGTAACCTTAGATAGTTCATAGGCCAAATACTCACCTAACATCCTAACATGGTGGCTAACCTGCTAATTTTCTATTCCATCTTATTAACTCCCTCCATACAGCTCTTGCTCCAATTGACCTTAACTTTGACATCCTCTCAAACTGTTGAATCACACCCTAAAGATTTCTTATCTCCTCCTCTTTTCCACCCTCGCAAAAGAGAATTATATCATTTGCAAATTGTAAATGTGTTACCACCACTTCTTACCATCCTATTCTCCACATTGATAAAGTTCCCCCTATTTGCCAATATTATCAATCTACTAAAGAATCAACCATAATGGCAAAAAAGAGAGACAAAGGATTCCCTTGCCTTAAACCTCCTTTTACAAGAAAGAAATCTCCAATAACACCATTCACAAAAATAGAGTAGTGGCAAAAGAATAAACAACCCATAATATAAAAAAACAACCCATAACCTATTTGCACCATCTTTATCCAAATCCACACTCTCATTACCTCCACTAAAAAAGGACAAATCCACCATATCATATGCCTTCTCTAAACCCAGCTTATCAACCAATCCCTTCTCTACATTTTTCTTCTCTTGTAATCCACACATTCAGTTGAAATTAGAATATGGTCAATGATCTGCCTTCCCTGAATAAAGGCCGATTGGAATTGGGTGGTGATGATAGGTAGAACCTTTTTTTCAGGATAGATTGGTAGGACCTTTTTATCCTCTCATTAAGAGCACCTTGCCTAAGATATACATATTACTCGTAAGTGCTAAATTGCTAATCACCCATTTATCTCTTGCGCCTTTCTTGTAGAGTATGGAATCACTTTTTCAACCTTTTTGACAAATTTGGCAATATTCCCAACTTGGTGGTATTATTATTTTATTACCATGTTATTCAAGTTCAGACCAAACAAGAGAAGATTCCTGGTATTGAACAACACGTGCAGTTTTTTTTTTATTATTTGACATTAATAAAAAGCTAGACTCTTCAAAACAAGAAACAGATGTGGAGGATGTGATGAATTTGATTAAGATAAAGGTAGGACTTTCGGCTTTAACCAAAGATAATCTAAAGGATACACCATTAGCTCTTTATTCAGAAATTTGAAGATGGTCCACTATTGCTGCCTTCACAAAGGCTACAAACAATCCAATTTTGGATAGCCCCAGAATGTATTAATTGAACATTGACACTCACAACCTCAGAAACTCAAGAGAGGCAAAAATAGATGACAATGGACTATTTTCAGTTTCTCAGGCCTGGTTGGAGAACACAATTCCTTGAAAGCTGAGAAGTTAGCTACTTAGCTCTCCTTCAAGGCCTTAAGATTGGACTCCTCTTTCAACGGTTCAACCATTCATGACTCCAACAATCTTAGGCCTTAAGCTCCAAGATATTTGATTAGAGAAGCAAAGTTCTGCAGGAACCAACATGAACCACTAGTCGGAGTGGACACCTACAACTGCTAAATTACCTTTGGATTGGCAAGACTTGGGACCACAAGAGATGTTATTGTTTGGTAGAACCAGGTTCATTTTTAACCAAGTGTATTTGTATCGGTAATTTTATGGGGAGGCCACGGGCTGTGTAGTTTCTCTTTGTACTGATTCTCATTTCCACTTCATTTGAAATGAAGTTTCTACTTTTCTATCACCAATGTATTCATTTTCAGTTAATCATCAAAACAAAAATCAAATATAAAAAGAAAAACTTGGCAGGCTCAAATTACCAGATTCCAAACCTTTCTTCCACTAAATTATTTATAATTCGATGTAACAAAGTATGCTTCAATTTCAATGGAAAGATTATCTAAAAACAACAGTATACATAAAAGCATTAGGCAGCATACTATCTCAATGGGAAAGAAACAAAAAGGCAAACAGTTCAGATTTTCCTGTACACACATTGTCATCTTCATGACAACTTCATGAAAATTCTACATGAAATACAAGGAAATCTGGTGCACCTGCAAAATAAGTCAAGGAACAAGCAGATTCCACTTGAAATACAACAAAGGAATGTGGTGTACCTGCAAAATAAGTCAAGGACATAATTGACTAAATGATTTCACAAGATGTATATAGATAGTTTTTATTAAGAATTTACAAAGAATGAATACAGTGAGTGTGAAAGCACCCATTTTAACTGCTAGCCTTGGCTAGTCCTAGCTATACCTCGTTACAATTCCTCGCCTTGGGCAACCAACTCGAATATAGACTTCTGGCAGTGCCCTGTTTGGCCAGCCCATCAGACAAGAAGTAGGCAGACTCAGGGTCAAGCTAAAAACCACTTGTATCCACTCAACTAGTTTGATGATTTCACATGATCCTCTAATACAATAAAAAGATAAAAACCAAAGAGACATAAAATCAACATTGAAAGCTTCAAACAAATTGAGAACCATAGAGACAAATTTTATGAGAACCACTGCATGCCGGAATTACAAATGGACCCTGCATGTGATACCGATACAAAGACTCCAAACTAATTGACAAAGATTCTATCCAGTCAAATATATAAAAAAAAGGGGTTGTATTCAGTCAACAGAAACTGTAGGAAAAAATTGATAGCTAACCGAGGTGCAGTTTCATGGGCCCATCATCACCTTTGCCACAAACAAAAAAGAAAAGTAAAGAAAAGAAACTAAGCACATAATTAGGATACAAGAATGACAAAAGCATAAATTGAATTTTTCACTGATTGATAATATTTCTAAGGCCTCATACAGAGAGGTTACATCACTAAATTAGGCCACAAGAAAAAAAGAAAAAAAAAATATATATATATATATATATATATATAAACTAAGAAATAAAGTATGGGCTATCATGAGCCCCTGACAAAATTCTTCAAAAGAAATCATAATAGTCAATGTAGTTCCATAAGCACTGCAACATCAAAAACTGCAGGATTGAGATGCCTTCCTGCGGACAGGAAAAAAAGGTTTCACAAGGTTCAACATCTCTATGTCGACCCTGCAAAAGCACCCAAAGGAAAAAGGCGCTGTATACAAAAAAATCAAGAAGGTATTCGTCTTCTAGGTGCTATGTCCCTGTCAAACTCCCGTATTCGAAATGACTTGGCATTTGCACCATGCTTCCAGTCTCGATCATATCTGAAATGACTTTTTTCTTCACGAGATCTCCTAGGTGCATCCCCAAGCCTGGCATCAATACTTCTGCCATAGTGCTTAGGACTACCTTTACCATGGAACTCAGTTGCATCCTTACTGTGCAGATTATGCCCAGCAAAACCATCTTCTGCATCATAATGAAACCGCTTCACAGAGCCCTCCGTATCATAACGTCTTACAGGATGCAACATCCCATATCTATCCATGTTTTTCCTTCTATCGTCTTCAGTTTCCTCATACCTAGGTCCTCTGCCAGCTCCAACCATTTCAGGAAACCTTCCTGGATGCATTGGTCTATAGTACTCATCTGGTTTCAACCTTCCTGTAGATCCCACTGAATCAAACCTATGACTCCGTGGGAAAATCCTTCCAGGAGATCTTCTTTCTGATATTGGAGCCCGCTGCTTGTAGCCATGGTCCCTAAAATGATCCACTGTGTCTTTCCTATCATCAATCCATCTCGCGGAGTTTGGTGGAGACCCACGACTTCTAGATGTTGTGATAAAACTAATTTCATGTTGTGTTGAGAACCCAGGCCGCCGGTGAGGGGACCTCCCTCTCTCCATTCTAGCATCAGACCTGAAATTTGGGGATCTACTGCGTTCTCTTAAACCCGGTCCACTGCCAACACCACCACTATTTCTTCCCCTGGGAGATGATGACCAAACATGAGGGGAGCGAGTCCTAGATCTTGATGGAGATTTTGTGTGGGACCGGGAGAGATGATTGCTTTCTCTTCTTTGAGCAGGAGAAAAACTTCGTTCCCTTCGAACTATAGAAGGTTCCATACGCATAGAAGAATCATCAGGCCCAGACCTATGATATTTCTCCCTTGGACCTGTACCCACCAATCTTGGACCATATCTTCCAGACCTGCCCCTTCCAACATTAATGTTCCTATCAGGGCTCATGTCTCCTACTGGACCAAGTCGCATATGCATACCAAAAGCATCTTCCCTGTCAGATGGTGATCCTCTTCTTATAAAAGATCGATGCACACCTTGTGAAGAAGCAATAACAGATTGTCTGCGCACCCGAACATTGGGTCCCAAACCACCAGCTTTCACAACTGTGCCATCTGGAGCAACAACAAAGCCACTGCTCTCCACCTTTGCAGCAGCTGCTGCAGCAGCATTCTTTGGCCCAGAGTGTGCAAAGCTGGGAGAACGATGGCGATCTTGGGCCCAATGAGTGGAAGAATCAACCCAGCGATCACCGCCTCGCCCTCTTCCATGTACATGAAACAAAGATCCACCCCTTACAGTCAATTTAGCGGGACTTGGGTCCCTTTCAACTCTGGGATTTGAATGATCAGGGTTGTTGGATCTGAAAACAGAAGAAGTTGAGAGCAACCTATAAACTAATTTATCAATGACAAAACCACAAAGAAGCATATGGAAAGAAACAGATAATATACCTGCTTTCCTGTATACATATTCTGTCCTTTCTAGGCAACCGATCAGAGGATGTAAGCCCCTCAATACGTGATGGAAACTCTCTCCTGGATTCTCCAGCATCAAGTCCATTAACACAAGAACTGGAAGAAATCAATTTAGAGCAGCCATCTCGGTTTTCCATAATCATATTTGCAGAGCCTTCATGATCTTCAGGTAACTGATCCCATCCAGACAATTTTAACCTTGAATTAAATGGTTGCATTGATTCCTTCACAATATCTTTTCTGGAACAACGATCATTATCTGCCATAACCTTGTCAGCACCGGCACACAAGTCTTTATCAACTTCACCATCCATCTCGACCTTACAAATATCATCTTGTTCAGCTTGTCCTCGCAAGTGTTTTCTCACAATCACTGCACTCTTCTTACCAGTTCCTGCTTCCAGAATATTTGTCTTTGATGAACCTCTCATGCCAGGAAAACTATTGGGTTCTTGCATAATCTTCTCCTTTACTTGTTCTCCACTACAATCAACAGAATCATCAGCAGTGGATACATTTTTTTGGCATTCTGCACTCTGTTCAGCTTCTACAGACATGGAGACGGGATAATCAGTCCCTGAGTCAAAGCCATATGCATCTCTATCTGATCCATAATCGACATGCTCAGTTTCCCCTTCTTCACCAGCATCTTCATCCCATGCATGTAAAACAGACTCCCTGACTTCCCCATCCTCATACTGAGAATCATAACCTGCCTGAGGCTCGATCTCATTTCCCGTCCCAACTATGTGATCAGGATCATCATGAGATACATCTGAATCATAATCAACGTCATCAAAATGGTCTTCTTCTAAAGAAATCTTACCAGAACTATTTACAGGATCATCAGCATAGCTTTTGCAGTATTCACGAGAAGTTAAAACATCTGATGTGTCCTCCGACAGAATAGACTGTCCTGACAACTTGGGTGTAAGCTTTTCAGACTCAAATTTGTCAGGAGAATTGGCTTTTTTAGTATCCCCATCCTGAACCTTTCTATCAGCAGAAACTTCCGGTTTACTTTTTCCATCAGGTGGACAACAACTACACAACTCCTCACCATTATATGAAGATAAGGAGGTGTCCACTTTACATGAATTGTCATCAAGTTGCTTAACATCTGTTTTCATCTCCTTTGAGGCATTTCCATCATCATGTGAATCATGACTTTTGACAGCACCCGCACAATCTTCAGTTGGACTATCATCAATCTCACAGGTAGCCTTCTCCGTGGTCACTGCATCAGAGAGAAAAACAGCATGCTTCTCAAGCTGAGAGGTCGTCAAGTAAAGGGATTCACGTTTTTGCACATCAGCATCCAATTCATCTCCTGGCTGCTCAGCAGAAGATGCCCTGGATGTGGTATCTTTTACATTCTCAGGAATTAGTGCAGGTGTGTTAGCTTCAGGACAGACAGAAGTATTGATGCAGCCATCCATTCTACAAATCTGATGAGACAAAAGGCCTTCACTACTCCCTGTATGAGAAAAGCCTACACTCTGGAGTAGGGTATTTTCATCTGCAACGGTACATGCATTTGGAGAAGAAAAATCCAGAACTTTATCAGCAGGAGTGGCAACAGATTCAGAAATGAAGCTAATACTTTCTTGATCATGTAAGGGTTTTGTTTCTTCACCCAGGTCCGCCAATCTCTCTTGTTGAGTATTATGCATCTCAGAATGCATGACCATTTCCTCAGAGCATGTCCCTTTAAAACATCCATCCCGCTTAAGATCCTCAGTAGTTGTTTCATCAGGCCCAGTGGGCATGTTTTTAGAGTCTCCCAAGCTATAGATGTTGTCACCTGCAACACCATCAACCACATCCATAGGTTGAACCATCTTTTCAATGTCATTTTTGGTACTTCCAGGCTCCCTCTGCACATCACAACTTTCCAAGTGTTCCAGCTTTTCACAGTCTCTAACATCCTTGAAGACACTACCAACAACATTTTCCTCAGAACCCACAATGGGGTCATCAGAAGGTTTCTCCCATGCATCCATCACAGTATTCAAGTCCCAATGTGACCTATCATCACGTGAAGAAGACCCAACCTTTCTCTGTGTTCCATCAATATTGTTGCTTGTAAGACCCGGAGAAACAGGTGAAGAATTAGATGTAGAAGAGTCCCCCATTTTCAGTCCACATGTGCTCTCCTTAGAATACGAATTGGCTGTCTGTAATGAGGCTGTAATTTCTTGTGAGGCAGTTCCTTTATTTGAAATTTCACTGCAGTTGATGGAATGGTCCTGGTGTGATTCTTTTGGCAAGAACAATGCAGAATTCAGCCCCACTTGAGAAGGCCTTTCCCATGCAGAAGATTCTTCAAGCATCGATGAATCCTCTTCAGCATTACTAGAGCAACCTCTTATACTATTATTACAGGCAGCAGCCGCCAGTATTGAAATACCAGAGAAATCTTCACTGTCACCAAGCTTTTCATTAATTTCTTCTGGAGTCTTCCCGTTAACAATAACTTCACCATCAACAACTTGATCCAAATTAGTTGTGCCCAATTCCATAACCTGCTTCCCAACATCTGAACTACAAGATGACTCCTGTCCTGGAGCATTTTCACTCTTTACAAGTTGCTCAGATTCATCAGTGCATGGAGAAAGTGGCCAGGGGGGTGGTGATGGAGATCGGAACAAAAATCTCCTTTTCTTAATCGGTACATGCTCCACTTTGTCACTGAAGCGGTGCCCAAGGATGGTTACTCCAAGCTGCCAAATAAAACAAGGAATGTGAAAACACCATGAAAATACATGCAGTGCTTGCACTGCTAAAGCACTAAAACCGAAAATTTGTAGAATGTAGAAATAACCTTCTCCGATTCAGAAATTGGCATGTCCTCAACCCTTGTGTCCTTATCAATCAATTCTGTGCTTCCCTTCAAGCTTCTAGGAATAGGTTTCCTAGCTCGCCTAGATGCACTCCTGTTACCTTTTGAAACAGTCTTCCAAGACAAGTCAGGATCGATCACACTTGTAAGCTCCAGGCTTGCTGTGCTTAGCATGCTACCAGATTCTGACTTCCTTCCATCAACTAATTTTTTGCCACCACAAAATTTGCAGGATGCTGCTCCAGTTCTCCGTTTTAGCTCAAGAGAAGAGGCTTGACCCCCAGTGCAAGAACAAAAGCGAATCTGCAAGTTAACAAGCATGTAGTCCATTTAGAGTTTAGACACTAGGATGATGCATGTATGCACATGTAGTCAGGATTTAAAACAAGGCCAAGTACCCCTCGAAACCAACCATTGATTCAGACCTCTCATTGTCCTTGCTGTTTGGAAAAAAAAAACAAAGAACCAGATCACTTCCTAATAACCATAGCAGGATTCTAAGCAACTGAAGACCATGTTGCCTGCAGAAAGTATGAGGTTTAGATCATTAGCAGCACCAGACAAAACACAAGAAATAGAACATAGAAGTACAATTATTTAATCCAGTAAACAGCTTCATTAACTATACCCAAAACTGATAACAAGACTGCCACTACATGCCTCCAGAGGTCATTACCTGGAGGCAAATCGTGTTTATCAGCCTTGAAGGCCTGAATGCAACTCCCTTGATTCACACTGTGGCTTTGTAACATTGCCGAAACCTAAAAGTTGGATTTAGGGCTTCTTCAAAGCCTACTAAAGAGGACAATAAATATCATAATATATTACTTCAACAGCTGAGATTAACTCCCAAAATTGAAAATTGACAAACGATCTCCCATCCAACATCATTTCCACCATATGACTAGTAGCAAAACGAAGCAGCAGGACTATTATTACATGGGCAAGTCCAAAACAAGTCAAATGATCTCTCCCAAGCAGCCACATCGAAAACAATAAATAGGCCAATCCATGTACAGAAGAACCTTTTTCTTCATCTAAACAAAAGCTTGAACCCAAATCATTTTATGAACCTCTTCAATGGTTAAAATCAACAAAGCAGCGACTTCAAGAAAATCAATTATACTCTGTTTTCGGTTACTAACAGGGCATTATAAAAACATGACTGGTTTTTTTGCCCTGACCTCAATAACCTTCACCTATGGTCAAAGCCCCAAAAGTCCTTAAGATCTCTGAAGACATAGATGAAACAACGATAAGCGTTCCCCTTCAGCAGATAAACAGACAGTATAATTATTAGGAAACCTATGTTTAGTACAAACTAGGGGATGGAGTCGGCATACACCCAGTTGGACGAACAGCAGATGATAGATCCTGTTGGCCTAATACTATTTTGGGATATGGAAATCAGCGCCCTTGAGTGTTTACTACGTGGTATTCGCATAAGCAGGGCCAAGAGAAGCACGACTAACACCTCCTTCGCCAAGAAGACAAGGAATCTTTATGCGTTCATGGTATAATAGAGAAGGCTCGCCTACTCTAGAAAGGTGTGTTCAAAGCAAAAGCAAAATAAACGCCACTGCCACAGGGAACCCAGATCCAAGACGAAGATCCAGGACGATGGCGTTTCTTCGCACATGATAAAATAATTAGACCAGCCCTCGGCAAATGGGCAGAGGCTCAGTGACATCAATCCCAGAGATTGCAGGCGAAGCAAAAGATGCATAATCCAGGCCAACATGGAGAACGGCGAGTGCCAACAACAAAAGCTACGTTGCTCCATTTCAAGTTGCAGCTTCCTTCGCCGAAACCTAAATTTCCTACAGGCCGAACCGATCTAGGGCAAAACCCTAACCGTGAAAGCTTCTATCAACAAAAGCACCGCAGCTATCAGTCGATTCTTCGAAACCCTATTATTACTCCCTTGTCCGCTCTGTTTTGGCTTCAACATGTTTCAACTACTTGGAGCTGATAATGTACTCTTCTGAACTTAGAAAAACCTGTAAGATCCTGTGAACGATCAAAGCCTTCGCTCTTCGAGCAAGCAGAGCTAGTGATCCAAAGGTGCAATCGGCAATCAACAGGGAACAGATCCCTTCCTTTTTTTTTCTCAATCGACGAAAAACAACCAAAAAAACATGTAAATCAAGAGCTAGGGTTTGAATACCTGAAATCGATCTTCTGGATCGTATGAAAAACGCGGAGGCGAACGAAACCTACGGCGATGAAACCTGCAATTTATTTCTTCTGCCGAGGGAAGTAGAGAAAAAAGAGAATAGAAAATCCCAACGAAAAACCAAAATAGACTCGTCGAGAATCTTCAAATCCTGAAAGCGGCGCGGCTACTGATATAAGAAACAACGCCGTCTTCTTCTTCTTCGTTTTCTTCTTCTTCTTTTCTTGTTACTGGACTTAGATTCGATCATTCATGGATGGATTGTTCGCTGAGGTTTCCTTCCACACATTCCTTTTTCAATACGCCAAATCCTTTCCTCCTTTCCTCCAATCTTGAATATCTTTTCTTCCCCGGCTGTATCTGTGTATGTTTGAGCGCTTCCATCCTTTACCACGTATTTATGGTTTTCCTCGTGACTAAAGTATCCTCATATTTCTCTTTATATACCCAAAAGCACCCCTTACCTCCCCTAGCGATTAGCGATCTCGTTCTCGAATCGGCTCCACCTCTGCAAGTCAACACCCGCGATGATGGCCAGTGACTTTGTGGTGGACTCCCTTACAAGTTACTAACCTCCGTTCGTGATATGAAGGCACGTGGCGTAACAGAATCAATATCAGAAGACGCAGGGTCTACCGTTCCACCGTAAACCGCACGATCTACATCCAGGATGAATACACGTATCCATTTTCTTGTTGAGGGAAGACCTCCCGTAAGATTTCTCATTGCATCAAGCTCAGGCCATCGTCGGCACACTGCACCTGCACGGGCGACGGGCCTCAATATTTGGGCTGGCAATTTTCACCCCAACCCATTGACATACCCTTTCTCATATGGTTCGGATCAGAGGAGAGGAAAAGGGTCAGGGTGGGGTAGGGGTGCATGTGAGTTGGGTTGGGCCGTGTTTATGATCAACCCATGTCCAACCCTAAGATTTGGGCTTAAAGCCCGATTAGGGACCAAATCCAAGGCCAAGCCTGATCTTTTCAACCCCAACCTAATTTGTATTGTAATTTGATGCACTCCGGTTGGGTTTGGGCCTAGGTTGGGATTGGATTGGTCAATGAACTATCTCTAAAACTATACATGTATTTCTATATTTTATGTAAATATGTATATAAATATGCATGTATATATAAATACATATTTATATATCTATGTATGTATGTTTATAATTAGGATGGACTTGGGCCGGGTTTATGCTACCTAAGGGCTTGTCCTGGGTCCAACCTAAAAAATAAAAAAGCCCAAAGTCTTGGGCCTGATGACCAAAAATTCAAGCCCAACCCATGTAATTTTCTCATCTTGGGTTGGATCCAACAAGTTGCACCCCTAGGGTGGAGTTGGGTCAAGGGTACCCAAGGTTGTAAAGGGTGAAGGTCGATTGGATCGAGGGGAGGGTCAAAAGTAAATTTCTTTATATCAATTAGGGTTTGAAGTTGTTACTCTATTAGGGTTTTGTTTTCTTAGTTCTCTATTCAGCCATTAGAAGTCACCATTGAAGCCACTACATTATCAAGGTTTGAAATTTTTTTTCTCAATTCTCTATTTCACCGATGAAAGTCACCATCATGGTTTTGAAAAAATAGGACTAGATGGTTGGATCGGTTGACCTGGGAACCGGTCAGGTAACCAATTTTGTTTCACCCTAAAACCGCTTTTGGCCAAAAACCATTGATTTAGTTAGCGACCCACTGACCCAGGTGGTTGAACCGTTGACTTAGACGATGTTTTTTGGTTGTTTTTTTTTTAAGTCAAAACGGGTCATCCATTCAAACCATATGGGTAGACTATTCAACACGGGAATCGGTCCCTAGAATGGTTCTATGTTGAGTCCAGTTTTTAAAACCTTACTCATCATTGAAGCTACTACTATGATGTTAGTGTTTGAATTGTTTTCTCAATTCTTTGTTCTGCTAGTGGAAGTCACCATTGAAGCTATTACTCCAATGTTAGAATTTGAAATTTTTTCTCAATTTTTTGTTATGCCATTAAAGCTATTAGGGCTAGGGTTAAGGGAAGGAGTCCAGATTTGCTCCTCATAGAGCACACCTCACACCGACCTCACAGCATGTCCTAGCCACACATCAAGAATATGTCCAGTACTTGTATTTATTATTTATGGAGAAATATTTCCAATATAGGGTGGAATGTGGCTGTGAGGTCGGTGTGAGGCGTGCTCTCTTAGGAGCAGATCCCAATTCTAAGGGAAGGGTCAAAAGTAAATCTCATTGCTATTGTTTCTCAGTTATTAAGGGCATATTTGACAATGTTCCCATTTGTTTTTGTTCTTTTAGTAATGCCAGTGCTAGAACAAGAATTTTATTTCTTGCTCCTCAGGAATAATTGAGGCATTTGACAAATTTCCCTTTGAGAATTGATTTTTGTTCTACAAAAACAGAAACAATGTATGGATAACGAAACGATTTCTTAACATTAGTTCTATAAATTCATCCCCATTAAGTCTAAAATTAAACATGTTTCACGCCAAAATGATGTGTTTAAAATTGATCATTGGGGATAGTCTTCCAAGAGGAGATGATCATTGCAATAGTTATTGATAAAAAAAAAAAAAAAGTATAATTTTAAGATGAAGAAACAGAGCATCCAATGATCCAATGTAAAAAACGACAAGGAAGACAAGCTTACCTGTGTACGTGATTCTTATTGGAAAAGATGAGTTTTTGGTCATTGTCCAATCCTTGGCATAGCCTCAACTTCTGGCTCCCTGGTTTGTAGCAGTAGAAGCTTGAACGAATGAAGATAGAGAGTTGGAGTTTATAATTATGCATGAAATGACAATGTTAACCCTTCTCTCACGTGGGAACACCATGCACGTAGGGGTGGCAACAGGGCAGGTTTGGGGAGGATTTTGTAAATCATAGACCCTACTCGCTTCCTTAAACTTTCCAACCCATAGTTGGTTGGATTTTGAGAATCCAAACCTCCCCGCATTCAAGGGTAGGGGCGGATTGGGTGTAAAGCTTGCATCTAATTTCCTATTATTTCCTGTTATATATAAGCAATAAATAAGTAAAATAACACAAATAAACATCAAGATTTTTAATTATTTGATTAAGACATGTAAGAACACATAAACTAGCAATTATCCTTTACATAAAATTCAAAATATTATTAAATTCAGCACCTAGTACATAAAGTTTGTATGCTTCCCAACAATATGTGGGTCGGGTTTAGCCTAAAACTATACCCAACCTATACCCGTAGGAGTTGTAGAATCTCAAAACCCGTCATTTATGCAAGAAAACCCGACCCCGTCAGGGAGGGTAGGTATTTTGTTTTTAAAACTATACCCAACAATATTTTGTTTTTAAAATGCTCTAAGGTAGAGGATCTAAGTTTCAACAACAAATTCAGTATTCATGAATCGTCCTCGTGGAAAATTCTGCAAACAACTCAGTATTAGTTGCATACTTGCATTTTTGAGAATTCTGTGTATTAGTTGCATACTTGCATTTTTGAGAATTCTGCAAACACTTAGGCTATGTTTGGTTTGAAGGAAAAGATAGGGAAAGGAAGGGAAAGACAGGGAAACCAAAACAAGCTTTATAAAGATTTACCTACCTTTCTCTACATTTTCCTTCAAACCAAACATAGTCTTAAGAACCTCTGCAATCAGATGAGTATGATTAGGTTCTACAGGTCCTGATGAGTATTGATGAAGGAAGATTTGGCCCGACCTCGTAATTACGCAACACGTGGCAAAGGCAACAGCTCGGCACAACAGCGTGCCTAAGGCGAGAGTACCAAGAGGAGGAACCAGTGGTCCGAACTCCCTACTAGGAGCCCGAACTCTCCCTTAGGCCCCAAGTCAAACTCAAATGACAGTAACCCGAACTAGCCTGCCCTATGGCAGCTCGAGACACTCCTCTGAACTAGCCTGCCCTATGGCAGCTCGGGACACTCCTCCGAACTAGCCTGCCCTATGGCAGTTCGGGACACACCTCCGAACTCAAGACTTCACCCCGCTCACAACTCCAGCACTTCGCCTCCAGGACACCAAACTGAACAACTGTACCATGCCTGACACCGAGGAAGTTCGTATCCAGGGGCGGCGTACCTGACTGACTCGGGATCAGACGCTTGACAGTCGCACTTCAAACGGCCACCTGCCACCGCCACCTGCCACCGCCATCTCCGGTTACAGAGACGGCTCCGATAAGGAGCAGTGGCGGTTCTGTCCCAGCAGAAGGGATGACACCCGAACTAGCAGAAACACAGAAGTAATCATACCCGACCTGACAGAAGCCTCGGAGTGAGTGCGCGAAGTGGTTATAAAAGGCCCCCTACCCCCAACAACAAGGTATGTGAACTTTGCGCCATCTGGTCTTTCTCTAGCCTTTGAGAGAATACTAACTTGAGCTTCGGAGTTATCTCACCGGGTTCCCCCGGAGTTCCCTCATCTTCTCTGCTTCAGGCTCCCCATTGCTCCAATCAGAGACAAGATCATTGACAGCTAGGACCGGCCGGATTGCGCACCATCAATTGGCGCCGTCTGTGGGAACGCTTCTAAAAACCTCCCTCTAAAAATTTCGTAGCCTCCTCTTCTTCCAAAAACCTCCCAACACCCACGGCTTCCTCCAACAATGTCGGACGTGGTGCAGAAACGGACACCACCGGGGAACAACTCCAAGTTCTCGTGGTGTGCATCAGGCAGTTCACCATCCCTCTTTTAGTGGATGGGATCCCCAGCCTGAATGCGCCACAAGCAGTGGCGCCGCTGAACCTTCCTGCCTTGAACGTCTCTCTTCCACTCCTTATTGAAGCAACCTTCGCTGAACCAACTGTTGTCCCACTGGCGACCCGCCAGAACCAGCTGGACGACCTAATGCAATGCATGCGAGCAATGCAGGCCCAAATGCAACAATTCCAGCAGCATCAACTCCAGCAGCACCAGGTACTACACCACCTCTCCCAACACCATTATCAGTAGCAGTTCCCTCAGCTACCCCTAAACCAGTCACTGCTTCCCCCCTGGCACCTTGTTCCGAAGCCGGTTAAGGCCTCCCCTCAAGGTGGATGCCCTCACCGAGGAGAAGCTTCCCAACTCCAGAACCCCCCTAATAGCCAAGTCTCATCCCCATGCTGAAAGCAAAGAAAAGTTAGCCCCGCCTTGCAGCTCGTAGGTGGGTCGGGAACCTCGCCCACAAAGTCAGCACCTCGGCGCTCCAAGCCTGAGTTCCTACTCATGGAGAACCGGTTCAGCGCCTTAGTAGCAGACCAACATTCTTGGCCCATCGAGCTCGGCAACACGAAGGCCAGCAGTGCCAGCACCAGGCCCGCTCAATGAAGGCGCCGACGAAGTCACCGAACTGCTACCCGTGTCCTACCCGAGCTCAGAGGCAAGGAAGAGACGAGCTCGGACGAGGTAAAAACTGTCCCAATTCTCTCAGTTCCTTCCCCCCTCGCATCAGAACTCCTGGCAGTCCCCATGCCCAGAGACTTCAAGCTTCCATCTTTGGACAAGTACGATGGGTCCTTTGACCCCAACGACCACGTCGACGCTTTCCAGTCACAAATGCACCTCGCTAGGGCCAATGAGTCATGCATGTGCGTGGCCTTCACCACCACCTTTAGGGGGGTGGCCCGCACCTGGTACCGGAACCTAGCCCCCAGGTCAATAAGAAACTAGACCCAGTTCGTGCAGGTCTTCACCTACACTTCGTTACCAGCAACCGGTGCCCCATGACCGAGGAAAGCATCTTTGGAGTAGTCCAGAGGGAAGGAAAATCCATCTGGGGCTACATCAAGCGGTTAAATGAAGCATGCTTGCAGATACCGCGTTTAGACCCCGCGGTACAGCTCGCGGCGGCCAAGAGAGGGGTAACGCACAAAGAGTTCAAATGGCACATGGTGGCCAGCCAGTCCACAACCGTGGCCGATTTCCTCAAGCTCGCGGACAAGTTCATGAGAACAGAGGAAGAAATCAACCAAAGAACCGAATACGGGGTCGAGAAAAGAAAAAGAGAAGGTGAGCCCTCCAACCCAGGCGACAAAAGAAGTCAGGCCCGAGAGGCGAAGCCAAGCCAGTCGTCCCGAGCTCCCTTAGCAATTTGGATGGATTACACGCCGTTGAACACAAAGCGGACCGAGATCTTGATGATGATCAAGGACCCCCCTACGTAAAGTGGCCACCTCTTCTAAAGAGCAATCCAAACGAGAGAAATAAAAATCTATATTGTAGTTTTCATAGAGATCACGGTCATTAGTACCGAACAATGTAATAATCTCCGAGACGAGATAGAGGGACTCATCCATCGCAGATACTTGAGAAATTTTGTACAACATAATGATAATAATAATAAGGCAAGTCGGCAAGGGGAGCACGGGAAGGATGCCCCCGAGTCCAGCAGTAGACCAGCCGAAGCCTTGCAGCGACCGCCTCCAGAAGAGAGGCCAGTTAGGGGAACCATCCATGTAATAGTGGGAGGTTCGGTGGTAGCAGGGTGCACTTCGGCAGCAGCACAGACGTCAGTTCGCAGGTAACCCGAGAAGAACAGAACCCACCAAAGAGGCTGAAGACAGAAGAACCGATCTTTTTTACGAAAGACGACGCACGAGGTGTCCACTATCCCCACGATGACGCGCTCGTCATAAAACTAAGGATCAACGACTTCGAAGTCCGACGCATACTTGTGGACTCATGCAGTTCGGCGGACATCCTCTTCAAGTCGACGTTTGACCAACTACAGTTGCAGAGAAGCGAGTTGAAACCCACAAACACTCCTCTGGTGGGCTTCAGCGGAGATGAAGTCAGGCCCCTGGGGAAGATAACAATACCTATGGAAGTCAGCACATGGCCTTGCGCGGTCAAACTTAACCACGATTTCCTGGTGGTCGCGACCCCCTCCCCATACAATGCCATAATAGGGCAGGCAATTACGCATATTCTGCGGGCAGTGGTCTCCACCTACTATCTAGCAATGAAGTTCCCCACGGACTTCAGTGTGGGGGTAGCGCGGGGCGACCAGCTTGAGTCTCGCAGGTGTTATGTTGCCGCCCTGAAGGGAAAAACCAAGGTAGCCGACGACCTCGAACTGGAGCGGCCTACGAAGCAGGGCGAGGAACGAGCTTTGCCCACGGAGGAAATGGTCGCGATCCCGACCTCGGCTACAGATCCGGCTTGAACGCTACAGATCGGTGCTTCTGTCAAAGAGCCTCTACGAACCAAACTGTCAAACCCATTAGACAGAAGAAATGCAACTTAGCCCCGGAGCGCTGGAGGGTGATCGACAAGGAGGTCGAAAATCTCCTTGCAGCGGACTTCATAAGGGAAGTTCATTACCCGAGCTGGGTAGCCAATCTAGTGCTGGTGAAAAAAGCAAACGAAAAGTGGCGCATGTGCGTCGACTACACCGACCTGAACCGAGCTTGCCCAAAAGGCTGCTTCCCCCTCCCCCGAATTGACCACCTAGGGGATGCGACCTCGGGACATGAGCTGCTAAGCTTCTTGGACGCCTACTCAGGCTACAACCAAATCAAGATGGACCAGTCCGATGAGGAAAAAACCAGCTTCATAACCGAGTTCGGCCTGTACTGTTACAAGGTCATGCCCTTCGGACTAAAGAATGTTGGGGTGACCTTCCAAAGACTTGTAAATAAGCTTTTTCGGCCCTTAATTGGCACGAAAATAGAATGTTATGTAGACGACATGGTCGTCAAGACGTAGTTTTCACATGAATTAATAAAAGACTCAGATTCTGTCTTCCAAATTCCGCGTCAATAGAGCATGAAACTGAACCCAAACAAGTGTGTCTTCGGTGTCACATCGGGTAAGTTCCTAGGGTACATTGTCAACTGGTGCGGTATCGAGGCCAACCCGGACAAGATAAAGGCCATCCTAGATATGAGACCACCCTAAAAAGTAAAAGAGGTTCAGAGGCTAAACGGCTGCATAGCCGCCCTCAGCCGCTTCGTGTCCAAATCGGCAGACCGATGTCTGCCTTTCTTTAAAGCGATCAAAGGCAAAGGGTTCGAATAGACCCGAGATTGTCAGCTCACGTTTGATGAGCTAAAGAGCTACCTCGCCATTGTGCCAACCTTAGCCAGGCCCGAGGAGGGCAAGGTCTTAGAATTGTACCTCTTGGCAAGCGACGAGGTGGTCAGTTCGGTACTAATAAAAGAAGTAGATCGGGTCCAGCGACCCGTCTATTATGTTAGTAAAATTTTGCAGGGAGCAGAGATGAGATACCCGCAGATAGAAAAGTTAGCGTACGCACTGGTGGTTGCAGCTTGGAAACTCCGCCCATATTTCTAGGCTCACGCCGTCGTCGTCTTGACTGACAAACCTCTGAGACAAGTCTTACTCAAGCCCGAGGTTTCTAGTCGGCTGACGAAGTGGGCCATCGAGCTCAGCGAGTACGACCTCCAATACAAGCCACGGACTGCCATTAAGGCCCAAGCCTTAGCAGATTTTATCGTCGAGTGCACATTCAGCCTTGAAGCCCCTAGGTCGGTTGAGCCTGAGATCCCCAGTTCGGATGAACCCGGAGCTCCCAAGCCAATAGAGTCTGAACCCCGTAAAGTAGCAGCCAGTGTGGCATCTCTCCTGGTTAGGCCAAGCGCGAACTGGGATGAGGAGCCATGGATCCTTCACGTAGATGGCTCCTCGAATCAACAGGGTAGCGGGGCTAGAATAGTCTTATGCGGCTCGAGTGGCACAAAATTGGAATACGCACTACGCTTCGAGTTCGCGACATCCAACAACGAGGCAGAGTACAAGGCACTGATAGTCGGGATGAACCTAGCGCAAAAGGTAAAAGCAAAGCACATAGTCATTTGCAGTGATTCCCAACTTGTGGTCAACCAGGTTACGGGCAAGTACGAAGCACGCGAGCTCTCCATAATCGCATACTTGGTGAAAGTAAAAGAGGCTCTGCTCAACTTTTAGTCACACTTCATTAGGCAAATCCCGAGGTCAGAGAACACTGAGGCCGACGCCCTGTCCCGATTAGCCAGTATGAGTCACAACACCATGAGAACCATGTACATAGAGGACTTACCTCGGTCTAGCATTCTCGGTGAGGCAGAGGAGGTTGCTCCCGTCCTTGAAACAGAGCCGAGCTGGATTGACCCACTCGCGAGCTTCTTGCTAGATGGAACCCTCCTTGCGGACCGCAATGCAACCAAGAGGGTGCAGCGCCAGGCAGCCAAGTACGTCATGATAGACGAACGGTTGTACCGACAGTCCTAGACGCTCCCCTACTTGCATTGCATACGACCTGCCGAAGTCGAGCTTGTACTCCGCGACACTCATGAAGGTCTGTGCGGCGGACTAGGGGCAGAGCCCTCGCCCAAAAGGCACTTCGACAAGGATACTACTGGCCAACGATGAAGGCAGAAGCTATCGAGCTCGTCAAAAAATGCGACAAGTGTCAGAAGCATGCCAACATCCACCATCAGCCTGCTTCCGACCTCAAATACCTCACCAGCCCATGGCCCTTCGCGCAATGGGGCATGGACCTCCTGGGGCCATTCCCGCCAGCAACAGGTGGGAGAAAGTTCCTAGTGGTGGTAGTAGATTACTTCACAAAATGGATAGAAGTTGAACCTCTAGCAACAATTACGGCCCGAAACATACAAAACTTCTTTTAGATGAGCATAGTATGTCGCTTCGGGCTACCTCGGGTACTGATCCCCAACAACGGCAAACAATTTGAGGATATCAAGTTCCAAGAATGGTGTCAGAATATGGGAATTCATCAGAACTTCACATCGGTCGCACACCCATAGGCAAACGGTCAGACAGAAGTAATGAATAGAGCCATCATGTGCAGACTAAAAGCACGACTAGACCGAGCTAAAGGGTTGTGGGCAAACGAGCTACCAAGTGTTTTATGGGCTCACCGGACTACAGAAAAAACCGCCACGGGAGATACCCCCTTTAACCTCACCTACGGCACTGAAGCAGTAATCCCATTGGAAATCGAAATACCTACACTACGACTAGAAGCATATGACGATCAGACAAACGGAGACGAGTTGCATACCAACCTCGACCTACTGGACGAGGTAAGAGACCTTGCGCACATCCGGACAGTGGCCTACCAGTAGCAAGTAGCTCGGTACTACAACGCTAGAGTAAAGAAGCGAAGCTTCCGAGTTGGTGACCTGGTTCTCCGTAAGATTATGGTGCCCAAACCCGACGTGGGCAAACTTGGACCAAATTGGGAAGGGCCCTACAGAGTAAAAAGAGCGCTCGATGGGGCATATGAGCTCGAAACCTTAGAGGGCAAACAAGTACCCTGAGCATGGAACATCGCTAACTTAAGGTGATACTACCTATAGTCTGCCAAGCGAAGTGAACGAAATCGCTTCAAGAGCCAAGGGCCAGGATGCCGAGCTAACGGAGGAACCTCGGCATAGACAAGATAGAAAAGTCAGCCAAAAGACTCAGGCGAAGTGAAGACTAAGTATCAAACTCTGAAATAGGTCACGCGAGTGCAATAACCCTAGCAAGATACAGATCGGACATATTGTCAGTTCAAAAAATATGCCAGTTCGGGAGAAAAAACAACCAACACTTAACCAAAAAGAAAAGTCAATTCCATTGCAAGATAAGGAAGAGTACGTTTGAAAAAAAAAATCACAAACCTGGAGCTACTTCTTCCTCATCAGAAGGCACTTCAACGACACCCGAAGGTCTTGCCTCGCCCTCGGAATCTGGCTCGCCATCAGCAGCGTTGGCTATCTCCTGAGTTATATGCGAAGTGGATATGGCACTAATATCAAACTCGGGGTACGTGTTCCAGATCATCCACCGGCTCAGTTTGAATCCCCTTCTGTAAGAATCCACCATTAGGTCGTCATAGCGCGGTGAGGCAATGTAGTCATCAACGGCCTTCTTCTTGGCATCTTCGATGCCTTGGGAAAATATCTGCGTTTTCTCCCTTATGTCCTTCTGAAGGTATTCAACCTGATGTTGCAGATCCAGCCTCAGGTCCGCCATTTGCTTCACAACCACCCCCATGGCCTCAGCATCCCTCTGAGACCTCGCCTGCCTAGCCATAGCAGCACGAGCAGCCTCCTCAGCAACATGAGTAGCCGCCTCAGCAGCTCAGGTAGTCACCTCGGCAGCACGAAGGGCCTCTTCGGCAGCTCACGCCTACCTCGAGCTCTTCTCCACCTGGGCCGCTAAAGCGTGAATAGAAGAGTTCACCTACCAAAAGAAACAAGTGATTAAGAGAACGACAGCAAGAAGGATAAAAACAAAGAGGGCCAACAAGAAATTTGACTCACCACCATAGCATGAGTTGCAGCACGATAGGTGATCTGGTTCAAGGGAAGATCAGTCCACGCCGCGATCTCCTCGGGGAAAGTTGCCTCCCAACTCTTATGGAGAGCGTAGTTTGGCAACAACACGCTCTTGAACTCCCTTTGAGCTCCCGAGCCCGAGGGCCCAACTCACGTATGAGAGGACCCAGAGTAAGCGGGAGCACTAGAGTAGGCGGGAGCACCCGTGTGAGTTGTCTCGGCATAAGAGGCCCCTGCCGCTTCCTGCATTGAAGGAGCCACCTCAGGCTCCCTGGGCAGATCCTCTGACATGTAGTCTGGAATTTAAGGCTCCGCATCCTGGGGCATCTCGGTACGAGTTCGCTTGGCGACTCGCTTCCTCCTCTTCATGCCTTGGAATAGGTGCCCACCGCGAGTCCTCTCTGAGTCCATCACACCTGCAAAAAGAGTTCGGCATCAGAAAAAAAAACGAAAAAACAAAGCGAAACAAGAAACCTCTAAGCAAGGAACCTACCCGAACTCAGGCCGGCCGCAATAAGCTTGGCCTCCGTTAGGTACTGATGACATTTTAGCCCTAGTCGTGCCCATTGCTGGAGGCCCTTCACCGTCTCTTTATCAAGAGTAACACCAGAGTCAGGGGTGGCCGCCCCCCACCCGGTCTGAAAAGGCCACCCTTGTGCACTTCGCACCCCGAAGTAGTCCCGCTTCCACGCCGGGACCTTGTTAGGAAGTTCGTGCAAAAGCTTAAAACCCGAGCAAGGAGACAGGTAATACGCCCGCCTACTCCCGGGAAGAGGACCCGCTTGTTTCTTGAGCATTAAAATGGAGGAGAATATCTCCAAGTCTAAAGGGAAGCCGTGTTCGCAAAAAAGGGAGATTGTCCCCACCAAGTTACGAATAGAGTTCGGATGAAGTTGGCGAACGGTAACACCAAAGTGGTTTATGACCTCGACAAGAAGGGGGTGGAAAGGCAATCGCAACCCCGCAGTGAGCTGCTCCCGAAATATCACGATCTCATCAGGACCATATTTCCAAGGAAAACTACCCGAAGGAATGAAATAGGCGTACCCCCCAAGCAAATTCTAAGAGATAATAAGAGATTAGAGCCCCTCGAGCATCATGGTTGAAGGACAAAACCTATCTAGCATCCAACCTCGACGAGAGGTAGACGCCAAATTGCCCGAAGCGGCTTGGCCTACGGGTTCAAACTCGTCCTCAAGTTCCACCTCAGGTTCACTAAGCCCATTGGGGGATGCGACTCGGTTCATAGAACCTACACCAGACCCACTTAAAGAACCATCTGAGCTATCCAAGCTAGACATCGAGGAGAAAAGGTGGATTCCAGGAAAGTACTCACTCGAAAAAAGGTTTGAAGACTCTGGAAACTAGAACAAGCAAAAAACCTTAAAGGTGAACTAAAAAGCCTAGATGCGAGCTGAAAGGCCTCGACGCGAGCTGAAATTTGGGCGCGAGCTCAAGAAGTAAAATGTAGAAGTGACAAAGCGACTGGGGTCCCCTACTATTTATACCCACAGTAACCGAGAACCAACAATGCAGATTAGAGCCAATCTAACGGACCGCATTCACGCTGACCACACGTCCCCTGAGACCGAAACGTGATTGGCGCACGTCTTTCTGAAACTGACGAAATGTTGGTGCATGTCTTTCGAAAACTAACAAAACGCTGTGCGCGTCTTTCTGAAACTAACAGCGGCCAGCGCACATCTCCTCGCCTTTCAAACGACAGTGGCGCATTTTTTCAAAATTAAAAAGACCGTTGTCACGTCTCCCAGCGGTGCGCTTTTTTGAAATTTGAAATAAGCATGCGCCACCACGTCTGTCAGCATTTGTAAGCTGGTAGGCACGTCTCCCACCTTTTGGGCACTCGAGAAAACCAAAGAACCCTGACAATGCACCTCGCGCTATCAAGATTCGAAGTACGAGACAAATCCACCTACTACCTCGCGAAACTCCTCACGCCAGGGCAGGACCCTTAGCACGTGGAGTGGAGGGCAATTGATGAAGGAATATTTGGCCTGACCTCGTAATTACGCAACACGTGGCAAAGGCAACAGCTCGGCACAACAGCGTGCCTAAGGCGAGAGCACCAAGAGGAGGAACTAGTGGCCCGAACTCCCTACCAGTAGTCTGAACTCCCTACTAGGAGCCCGAACTCTCCCTTAGGCCCCAAGCCAAACTCAAAGGACAGTAACCCGAACTAGCCTACCCTATGGCAGCTTGGGACACTCCTCCGAACTAGCCTACCCTATGGCAGCTCGGGACACTCCTCCGAACTAGCCTGCCCTATGGCAGTTCGAGACACACCTCCGAACTCAAGACTTCACCCCGTTCACCACTCCAACACTTCGCCTCCAAGATGCCAAACTGAACAACCGTACCATGCCTGACACCGAGGAAGTTCATATCTAGGGGCGGCGCACCTTACTGACTCAGGATCTGACGCTTGACAGCCGCACTTCAAATGGCCACCTGCCACCACCACCTGCCACCACCATCTCCAGTTACAGAGACGGATCTGATAAGGAGCAGTGGCGGTTCTGTCCCAACAGAAGGGATGACACCCGAACTGGCAGAAACACAGAAGTAATCATACCCGATCTGACAGAAGCCTCGGAGTGAGTGCGCTAAGTGGTTATAAAAGACCCCCTACCCCCAACAACAAAGTATGTGAACTTTGTGTTATCTGGTCTTTATCTTGCCTTTGAGAGAATACTAACTTGAGCTTCGGAGTTATCTCACCAGGTTCCCCCCAAAGTTCCCTCATCTTCTCTGTTTCAGGCTCCCCATTGCTCCAGTCAGAGACAAGATTGTTGACAGCTAGGACCGGACGGATTGTGCACCATCAAGTATGATTAGAGTAGAATTTGAAATTGTTACATTTTTTTTTTTTGAAATTTATGCTTTTTTTGAAACCTGGAATAATGAAATGTTATTTTGAGGGACTTACTTTAAACTTGAAAAATCACCAGGCTACTTTTTTATTATATATATATATTTTTATTATTTTTCTTGTCGTTTTTGCAAAATTTTCTTTTTTAGATGAAATTTGAAGACAGAAAGTTATAGAAGATATTCCACAATAGAAAAGGAGAGGATCTGAGAGAAGGATCATTTGTTATTATTATCCCCTTAGAGTCCTGCCAATGTTTTTTTTTTTAATAATTTTTCATTGTTATGCATATGGATTAAATGAAAGTTTTGACAGTCCACTTTTGTTACCATAGATTCTCAATTCAATTATGTTCTATTTATGTGAAAAAAAAAGATTTTATCTGTAGGCTTCCAACTTGTAGTTTTTTTTTTTTTTTCCATTTCATTTGAGAATTTGTGGTCCAATTACACCTATGAGAATAAAAGAAATCTAGCGCGCTGTGTTTGTATACTGCTAGTAAACTTTTTCCTATTTTTTACTGGAAGGAAATGAAACAAATGACAGATTCAATTCCTCTATCGTAGCTTCTACTTATAGGCATCTCCCTTCCATGGAGAGAATTGGCCTTTCTTTTGCAAGTATTATACTTGAAGATCTTACAATATATATCTAATGAACACCCTTTCATTTTGTAAACCAGGTTTCTTCTTAAATAAGAATCGTTAGTCCTTTTCTCATTTTTGTAAGTCTTCTAGAATATGCAGTCCACCCCTTCCAATACCACACAAGCAAAAACTTTTATTTGACAAGACTCTTCCAAGGTCTACCTACAGATTAACTTTTAGCAGGATATCTGTGATTTGATTTGCCTCCCAAAAAGCAGTGAAAGAAGTACATACCAAGTATTTAGGGTTCTATGAGTAGAAACTTGAGCAGGGATCATCCAGGAGTGACACTCCTTTTTGTTTTTTTGTTTTTTTTTTTTTTTTGATAGTTAGTCATTGACTCAAACCGGTAACCTACCCATACTTAAACCCATTTTCTTTGGTCTGGTTTGCTGTTTGTAAATTTCAACCTACAATACTAAGTTTTTTACCTTTTGACAGTGTTGTATTTTTTTTTTTTTGCCTTATTAATATGACACATTCTTATCAAACAACATCCGATTCTTTATACTAAAATATAATGAAATGCAATTGAAATCACAAAACTAATCTCTTTATATACGGGTAAAAAATTTAAGACATTTACATGGACTTATTTGGGCTTGCATTTAGGCGCTTTTTTGGATGTAGAGGACCAATTGTCTAGAATTAGGAATGCAAGGTGTTTAACATTACATTAGCTACCTGAAGTAATGCAATTGGGAGAGGAATAAATACATTTTATGTTATGTTTGATTTTATTTCTACATTTTCACTTTGAATATATTATGTTTTTTTACCTGCTATTTTTATGTGTTACACTTTGAGCCAATAAGCTTTTTAAAACATTTAGTTTCTTTTTAAAATTAAAGTTTGCATTTTTCTGAGTTGGTAAAATTGTTATTTTTATTCTTAATTGTTTTTTAATTTTTAAAAAATTACTTCTAGATTACTCTAGGAGTCAATAGTTTCGTGTTTATGAGTAATGTAAGGCTTGTTTAACCAGTCCGAAATAGGTAGGCACACATGGTGAGTACATTGAGTAAGCAGTAAGCACTTCGAAAATTTTTTGGCACCATTCCCTCAAAATACCCTCAGCCTACCCTTAAAAATGATTAAAAACAACTTTTGGTACAGTTGCCAAAATTTTTATCAAGTGCTCATTGAATGCTTACAATGCTATGCCTACTAATTGGGACTCTTGTTTAACATATCTTTCAAAGTTCAACTCATGTATCACCACAGTAGATAGCATTGTTCTTGACCAATAACATACACATGTCATATCATGTTAACTAACTTCTACCCAAGGATCAAAATATTGGTATCAAATATTGTATTGGTCCTATCAGACAACTTAGATACAGATATAAATACAGATATGGATATGCTTTGAAAACGCATGGATACAAATGAAAAATATAAAAACACATGGATATGCTATGAAGATGGATACAAATTTCATAAATACATCAATTACACTAGTTTTAAGGTCAAAATAACCACAAATAAGATATAAATACATAAGAAATGTATATTTTAATGGTATATATAAAGAAATATATTACAATTAATATTATGGAATGCATAGATATCATACAACTTTATTACTAATCCATCAATCAAGAGTCTAAGACTCATATTGTATAAATCTTTACAAATTAATGCATGCATAAAACCATTACTATGTTATATTCTATCTAATTCCAAGACACAAACAAATGCTATTATATTTTAATTACTATGTCAATTATTTTCAATTTTAATATTTTTACTTTTCAACATTAACAGAAAAAAATCAACCAAATATTAAATTTTGAAATTTTTGATAAATAATATATTTATTTTTGTAAATAATAAATATGTTATTATAAAATGTAAATGAAAATATTAGTTGATAATTTATAAAATATATAACGTTAAATTAAAATATTTCATAGCTATATATTAAAAATTTTAAAAGCATATAATATTACAATTTCATAATTATTAACTACTAAAATGATTATTCCATTATTAACACTTTTATTTCAAATTAGTGTAAATTAAAATATCAATTAATAATTTATAAAAATATATTAAAATTATATAATATATAAATTTTAAGTACTAAAATAATTATTCTATTATTAATATTTTTATTTGTATAAATTTATTAAGTAAAAAAATCAAATTTTTATATAAATATAAATTTGGTAGATTATTTATTTTATTTATATTTATAAATATTAAATTTTAATATTATTCTATTTAATTTTAAGTTGGAACTATTGAATATAAAGATATGACATTATCATATTTCATTTATCATCACAAATTAAAAGATGGCTTAGTGGCTTAAGTTGCTAAGGACCCTAAATCGCAAGCAAGACATGGGTTTGAATCACACTATATGCAACATTTTTTTAGGATAAGAAGATGCGCGCGTATTTGTGTATCGTGTGTATTGGTCCATATCGGTATCAATCAATACGGTGCAATACACACCGATACAATACCGTATCGTAGCGATACGCATAATTGGCACGATACAATGCCAGTTGTAGCGTATCCCGTATCCACTACCATCGAACATATCCAACTATATCCTTGCAAATGAGGGTAACATAACTTCCGAATAAGGAAACCTAGTAATATCCTAACTAGATCCTTGTGATCCTTCAGACACTTACAACTAGATTGAGAAAAAAACTAGAGCATTAATCCAAAAAGATTCAATGGGAACTTTGTATAAGTGAGTTCAGGTGTTCAACAACTAAGTCATGGTGTTTAGGTTCCACCCAAGAAACTTTGGGGCTTTGGTCACTTTGAAAGCCTTCGGTGTACATGCTACAACTGGATTTTGGGCTAGGATGTCTTAGATGGAGCTGATAGAAGGGTTACCCCTATTGAGTAGAGGTGTCAATGGACTTGTTTTGGATTGGACCCGTCCAAACCAAAATCAATTTGGATGGTTGGACGAACCAACAAGACATTGAATTGGACCAGTACATCTGAAAGTGCAATAATTACATTAAGAGTTACATTGGTATTGGTGAATGTGAACTTTTCTTTCCTCTAAACTCTGAATGCAAAGAATGTTGTTCTGAATTCAAAAAATTGTTAAATATCCACTTACACCTATATATGAGATATTTTGCTTGTGTTTTGGGGGCATCATTAGAAAACAAAAAAGTTGTAAGATTCTTCTTTAAGAGATAAGAGATAGAATAACAAAACAATAGGAACTATAGTAATACAATGGCGTTAAAAGTGTATTCACACTCCCCCTCAAATTGATGCTGTGACTAGGGGTGGCAAATGGGTGGCATACTAACCCACTGGCCCATTTGCCACCCATGTTAGTGGGTTAGAGTGGGTCACAACCCACTTTGACCCTAACCCATCCTAACCCATCCATTCTACCCTCTAACTCAAATTAGATGCTTTTTTCTCTACTCCAATTGCATAAAAACATAAAATTATATATTTTAATTAAAAAGCAAAAAAATCATTTTTCAAATAAAAAATAAAAAACATTAAAATACAAAAGCATGGTAAAAAATATACATTTTGTGTAAAACATTAGAAATTGCAGAAAAACTTAGGAAATGATTAAAAAATTAAATAAAAGTATAAAAAGAGAAATTGTGAAAAACATAGAAAATTTCACAAAAATAGGAAAATTGCAAGAAGTTTCAGGAAAATTCAGAAAAATGCAAAAATTTTGCAAAAAAAATACAAAAATAAAGAAAAATAGAATTTGAATAAAAACAAGAAAAAATTATAGAAATTGTAGAAAATACATTAAATGATAAAAACTGCAGAAAACACATAAAATTATTAAAAGAATAAGACATATATTTCATCCAAAAGTACGAAATTACATAAAATACATAAAAATGGTGAAATTTTAAAAATAAAATTATATATTTCAGCTAATGCCAAAAAATACAGAAAATGATAAAAATTTAATACATATAACCAACAAAAGTAAAAATCATAGAAAATACATTTAATGATGAAAATGCATAAAACAAATCAAATGATAAAAAATTCCAAAAATATATATTTCAACCAAAAACAAGAAAATGGAAAATTCTGGAGAAAATACTTAAATTCAGAAATTAATAGAACATTGTAGGAAATTATAGAAAATGCAACTTGTAAAAATTTACAAAAGAAATGCAAAAAAATACAAAAATTTTTGCAAAAGAATGTAGGAAATGCAAAATTGGGAGGTTGATTTTTGAACGTGAGGTGAAAACCCATTGTTAGACATAATGTAGAAAATTTTGGAGCTTGAATCGTTGATCTCCCACATAAATTTGTAGTTCATTACCAATATATAAAAATACCAGATTACAGCATAGTTTATCCTATGACTCATAGGATGTCTCATGGTGTTGGCTCCACCATTAAACTGGGGAACGTCAACATTTACACAGAAAAGAAAGATTGGAAATCAAAGGAATCTTATTCAAAAGAGAAGATATAATTAACTTGTAAGATAACTAGATTAGATAAGAATCCAAATCTCATCATTCATATCGTGGTTCTTGTCAGTAATTTCATTCAGAGAAGTGAATCTTGGGAAGAAGATGAAGAGGAATCTTTTCGCTTTTTTGGTTCTTCTCCAACTTGAAGAACCATGTGTCAGACGATACAAAGGAAATGACCACACAATAGTTGTAGAACTAGAAATTTGGATCTTGAGTCTACTATCAAGGCCATCAAATGATCATAACTTTTCAAAAGTTGCAGAGGAAGTGATCCTGTCACTCACCCACTCTCTTTAGATCCAAGAGCAGCGGCAACTTGATTAGCTATTTAATGGGACTTGTCTAGCGATGGCCGCTGCAAACTTGATTTGCAACTTGAAGATCTACAACTTGACTCGTAAGCTGAAGTCAACAGTGACGCCCATTGTGAATATAAATGCATGGCCGGAGACAGCATCTCTGCTTACAAAAGAAGGGATAGAGACGGAGAGATGGAGAGAAAGAGAGGGTGAGGCAGAGGGTTATGTTCGGCTTTCTAATTTTCAAACCCTAAGGCCTAAACAAAAAATGTAGTAACCTATGCTTATCCCTGACCCAATCCTTTTTCACTTGACCATAATGGGTCATTTGACCCATCTTGACCCACTACTCAAATGGGTGGGCCAGATGGGTTAGGGTCAAAATTGCCAGCCCTGGTTAAGACATGAGCATCAATTTGTTCATAAGAAATAAATGTCTAGATCATGTCATGGGCTTCGTAAATATACTAACAATCTATAAGTCTGAAACTACATTAGGAGAGATGGAGCCAACTAGGGGTGGCCATGAGTCGAGCTTCTCACAAGCAATTTGAACTCGGCTCGACTTGGTCTAAACCGAGCTCGAGCCTAATTAATAGGCTCATTTATTTTTTATATAATAATAACTAAGTATTATAATTCTTGATTTTTTAAATATCAAATAAAAAATATTTTATATATATAATTGTTTATTTTTATAAAACATTTGACTGACAGTCAAGCTCAAGCTTACGAGCTTTAGACTTGAGCCAAACTCAAGCTCAAGTTTTTAACTCGACTCGAGCTCGACCTCATACTTTCTTGGCAAGCAAAGCTCGAATAGCTAGATATTTAGCTCGACTCGGCTTAGCTCGAATCCACCCCTAGAACCAGCAAGAAATAAGTCTCCAATAAAGTGACAATCCACTTTAATATGCTTAGTCCTCTCATGGAATATTGGATTAGATGCAACTGTTATGGCTTATGTAGATGACTTACAAAATGTTTATTATTTCTTGCATTTCCAAGAAATGAGGGAATTTCCCATGAAGACACACCATCCTGAAGTAGACCGTTTGGTGTTGGGGTTGCCTATCCAATCTACGTCACTATAGGCCATCAATTGAATAGGAGGATGAAGGAAAGAATAATTCCTGAGATAAAGTGCCACAAACATGATGAATACTGATGTACAACAATCATGTGGGGTTGAGGAGGGGCTAAAACAAATTGACTAACAACCTAAGTTGCATGAGAGATGTCTAGATGGGTCATGGTTAGATAAATGAGAGAATCAACAAGTTGCCGATATTGAGTGGCATCAAGAAGAAAGTTGCCATCTAACTTAGACAACTTAACATTGAGCTCCAGAGGAGTGTCAACCTATTTGGAGTTCGTAATACCAATAAGTTTAATAAAATCGAAAGCACATTTTTGTTAACAAACAAAATAACTTCGATTACTATGTCGAATTCCAACCCCAAGAAATAAGTAAGGTAACCCAAGTCTTTCATATGAAAGGAGTTATGAAGAAGATTTAGTTCTTGAATTCCATTCTCATCATCTTTAATCAATAACATATCATCAACGTACAACAAAAGAATCGTGATTCCTTGAGATCTTTGACGGACAAAGAGAGATTGATCTGAGGTGCTCTATCTATCTATATTTAGAAGCAATAATAACACCACAAATTTTCTCAAACCATGCCCGGTGAGCCTGTTTGAGGCCATATAGGAACTTCTTTAATTGACACATAAGGGAGGGATCATGACTGTATCTAGGAGTAAGTTTCATGTCCACTATCTCATTTAATTCACCATGGACAAAAGCATTCTTCAACATCTAGCTGATGGACTATGAATGCACAATAAAAAGAAATAAGAGAACACAAACTGTAGGAATCTTGGCAACTAGCACGATTGTCTCTTCATAATCAATGCCATATTCCTAGGTGTAACCTTGAGCAACAAGACGAGCCTTGTACCGATCTAATGAACCATCAAACTTCAGCTTAATCGTGTAAACCCAATAACTTCCAATGATAGAAGCATTTGATGGGGGAACCACAAGACCTCAAGTGTCATTCTCATGTAAGGCATGAATTTATGCATCCATAGCTTCTTTCCAATGAGGACTAGTAATCGCCTACTGACATAAACGGGGGATATCTATGGTAAATAACATGACAAACAATGAATTATGGTTTGAAGAAAAACCATAGTGGTTAGGAGGTCTAAAAATACAGGAAAAATGACAAAGGGGTACAGTATGAATGGTAACATAAAGGAACACCACTTACAAAATGATCAGTAGAGTGATGATCTGAGCCGGTTGAAGCAAGGTTGTAGGCGTAGGATCTGATCTGGGGCACGTAACCTTTTACGAGAGAATACGAGAAAATCCTTTACACCAGACAGATGATGCAAATAATCTAGAAACAACAACAAAAAAATGAGATATGCTAAGGAAAGACAACATTCTGAGAAATGCAAATCCAATGAATAAAGGGATCATAGCAAAGAAATCATTTGTGTTCTAAACTATAGCTCATAAAAGCACACATAACAGATTGTGCAGATAACTTAGAACGTTCACGAGATGGAAGATGAACAAAGCAAAGACACCCAAATATACAAACCCTATACATGCCTGGAGGACAACCAAACAGTTTCTAGAAATGAGACATATTGGCAATGATAGATGAAGGAACATAATTGATTCAAAAAACAGTCGTACTAATAGCCTCCACCCAAAATGAAGAGTCGTGAGATTCTTGCAATAGAGTTCTTACAACACTAAGCACATGTCTATTCTTATGCTCGACCACTCCATTCTACTGAAGTGTATCTGGACAACTTTGTTGAACTTGTATACCATGGTTCTTTAAATAAGATAGAAAGTCTCCACTAGTTTATCCTCCCCCTAATGCTAAGTGGAGAATACACACATGATACTGGAATTAGGCTCGTACCATGGTATGAAAAAGGCAAAATGTAGGATAAACTTTTGATTTATGTCAAAAATAAATAAATCCATGTGTACTTGGTGCGGTCATCAATAAATGAAATCCAAACATCACTATGTATAACCTCAAATGGTTTGGTGGCATGAAGTGTGACTCTTACTTAAATAAAAGGAAACACATGAAGTATCAAAAGTATGTAAAGGGGGAACATTATTTTTAATGGAACCATAATCAAATAAGAACTTTAATTTTTCAAAATGTTGGTGTCCCAATCATTTATACTATAAATTGCAAATATTATTTCTTTGTCCAACAAAGGAACTAGAAAAAGATGAGCTAAAATAGGCTAATGCTGTTGATGCTTGAGGATTCTTGAACTCCAATGCAAAAAGATGGCTCAGCTTATGCCCCTTCCCTTTCACTTTCCCAGTATATCGGTCCTAGATCAAATAACCATTATGACAAAATGTAAGCGTATGACCTTCATCAACAAGTTGACCAACAAAAATTAGATTAATAGTAAGGTTGGGAACAAAAAAATGTTTTGAAAAAAAGGAAATGAGACATTAAATGGAAGCTTAAGGGACAGATCATTGCAACTAATGATTTTCAATTTTTCACCATTAGCCATAATGATATGTCTATGGTTGGTCGCAGAAGTGTTATCTGAGGGTTCAAGGTAGGCACCATTCATATGATTAGTTGCTTTTGAATCAATGATCCAAATGTAAGACTGAGAAGAAAAATAACCAGAAACTCAGCAAACAAGCTGATAGCAGAAAAGGCAAAAGATACTAGTTGTCAAATTTTTTCTTTATCCATGGATGTAGACAGTTCACCCTTAGCAGAAGAATCGCCTTTGGTAGAAGAGATATCAATGGTTTGTCCCTCAATTACTTGATATGCACATGGTTGGTTCTTCTTTAGAACAACTTTAGATGGCTTAATTGGACAATCTAGAATGATGTGACCATGCTATTTACAATAGGTGCAAACATTCCCCTTTTGCAATGAGAAGCAATGTGTCCAAATCCCTTACATTCATAACACTAAGTTTTTGAGAAGTCTTTAGCACTAGATTTCTTACTCTTAAACAACAACACCAGTGTCAACCCCAGAATACATTTATTTCCCCTCAATACTTGCAACAATAAGGAATCTAGTCTCTTTCAGTCTTTCCTCAAAAGTTCACCATCATTGAATCCAAATCTAAAAGAGTTCCTTTACTCAATATATTAGACATGATCAAGGATTTTAAAACCGAATTAGACAATGAATCGATCAGGGGTTCGGTTCCCGGGTCAAACGGTCCTACCGTTCGAACTGAATGGATGGCCTATTCTGACAAAAAAATTAAAAAAAGGCCAAACCGTTGGACGGTTTGAATGCCCAAATCAGTGGTTTACTGACCAAATCAAAAGTTTTTAGGGAAATAACGGTTCTAGGGTAAAATAGAACCAATCACCTAACAAATTCCTGATTTTCCGATCCAACCATCCGGTCTGGTCCGATTTTGAAAACCATGGACTTGATTATTTCATATTCAAGTCTTAATCTCATAAGAAAGTGATTCACCTTCATCTTCTCAAAATGTTGCTAGAGATACTTAACACATTTTGTGGAATCTGAAGGCTCTATATGGACAAGTTCATATTCCACCCACAAGTCAAGGAAACCAGTATAATATTCTTGAATCTTCCTATCTCCCCATCAATAAGAAAAAATCTAAGAGCCAATCTGATATTGTCTTGACATATAGGATTGATGATATACTTTCTCCTATACATACATCTCATAGGCAATACACATTCTTCTCATGGGTACTGCAATATGAGATATTATTAACTAAGTATCCAAGAGACTATTTTCCCATTATCCAAATTCCAATGTGAATAAGCCTTGGCATATGTCTCATCCAGCTTAGTGACCTTTTCCATTCAAATATCCCTCCACACCTTTTCCCTTAACAAAGAAATCAAATTGGAACTTCCACATACTATATTTAGTTCCATCAAACTTTATAGGAGTAATATCAGTCATTCCAAATTACAACCACACTTCAAAAAAGTTCGTAATACTGAAATCGATGCTAAAGACTAGAAGTGTCGGTGAATAAACACCCAATAAAAATCAGATATAGTTCAAATCAAATGTTGAAGTAATCTCACAAAACAAAATGTGATTATATTGTAGAAATCTTACTATAGGAGGTTTAAATTGATAACAGTCCAAGAAAGGAATGTTTCAGGACTGCTAAACATAAGGTGGAATCAAAACCCTAGAAAAAATGACTCAATCTTCAAACAGATAAAACCAATAGTTAAGAGAAGCCCAGGGCAACACCAACTATGGAGTCTTGGGCTGATTGAATCAGCTGATTTGAAGAAATCAAGCAAACACTAACCTATTAGGTGTCTTTTCTAGAGAAAACTTATCACCTTCGGCTGATTAGAACAGCCGAAAGAAACACTAACCTGAGTTCGAACCTCAAATTCTAACTTCCAGGAAACAAAACAAATCCACAATTGTTAGACATGACCTGCTCTAATACCATGTCAACCTAACAGTTCAACAAGAGAGAATGGCAAAAGTTTCAGGGGTGTCTAATCTGAATACTCGACCCCCACCCCAAAGAGTCGCATATGTCTAATAATATGAATAATTACAGAAGAGCCATTGAAGGACTAAAAGATAAAAATGAGAAAATACCAAAGAACCCTTAAAGGGGCTGAAATAGAAATACAAAGAATAAGAAACAAACAAAGCTATGTACAACAAGCAGGGACTCTAGTAATACAATGCATCAAGTGTCTTCACAAGAAGAATATAGGTATAAATGGACTAGAATTGGGTTAAAACCAATATAAATTAAAACAAATTTGAATAGATTGGACGGTCCAAACATTGAATTGGGCCAGTCCAAAATAGTCAAAAATATTCATTGGATTGGATTGGACCTGATCCATTTGTAATGGACTCACATTCGACTGGGTCAGATTGGACCAAATCCAATCCAGTTGACACCCCTAGATACAAGTATTCCATTTAATAAAGCTAAGACCAAACTTCCACAATTGGTTCATATACAACAAAGCCTCATTCCCCTATTTTGGTCAGCTTCACATACCCCATTCCACCGATATACGGATCCACCCCCTCTTTGTCAAACCAGGCTGTCTGAAAGCGTAGTCGTCGTTTTGTCAATCTTGGCACCATCTAAATAAATTATCCAGTCTGATGGCTAGGGGTATTGGCCCCCTGGCCTCTGACGTAACTGTTAGTCATCATCAACATATAGGGCCTGCAAAATGAATCGTCTTGCCATTGTCAAATTCTGTTCAGTGGCATATCCATTATGAAATTATGAGCCCTACCTATGCCCCAGATTCTTGTATCCCCTTCACCTTGTAACAAATGACTTTCGATCTTTTCTGTGCATAACCAAACCATCTTGTAGCATTCGGTAGCAGTGACCAACTCAATCCTACTTATGAGTTGTGGAATGTGGAACCGATAGTAGCGTTATTAGTTCTAATAAACCTGAAGACAAAGAGCAAAGTAAGATGGACAAGAAAAGCTTCGAGATTAGAGTAAATCATGGCATTGTGGCCCGTCTTCAAAATCATGGCCGAGAAATGCAGTGTGGCCCGCCTTGAAAATCATGGCATTGAAATAGGAGAATCTACATCCTACCATACCTATTTTTTCAAGGTTGGAGGGAACCTTTGTTCACAATCAAATACCGGTGTCCCGAGGAGCGTTGAGATTTGAATGCTAGCAAAGGTTGCCATCGTCTGTCCATCGAAGCCACGAGACATACATGGTAAAGTTAGAATTTTAATATAAGATTCATATGAATTCACATGTATATGTTACAAAATGGTCCAGTAATGGAGGGCCTGTTTGTGTCAAGTGAGGCCATCCAAAGTATAGTTTCGGAAACCATTGGGTACATCTTAAGTAATTAACCCCTACTTCAATACATTAGAAGTAATACCACTAATATATTATTATTAATTCTTTATTGGTAAAAGTAAAACATTATTAATAAATTTCACCTCTACTAATAAACTTATTCACCAATTATCCCAAAAAGCACGTACACATCATTGGTTTCTAATTTCAATCAATATTCTTGTATCACAAATCATAGAAAAAGTTGAATCAAGTCAAATCGTAAATCATTCTTTCAATTAATAAGACTCTTCTCTTTTTCACAAACTTGTTAACAAATTATATATAATGGTTTCATCTTATTTTTAGTTCATATCTACCATATATGAACCTCGAACAATAGAATTTACCACTACATTAGAAGCTCAAAATAATATAATCATGTTTGACTTAAAAAGTTCAATAATCCACATAAAATGTCTCTGTAGCCTACAAACAATGGAAAGTAAATTCAATATCTGGTTTTCATTGACTAAATAAATAATTTTCTGTAAGGACTCTGAACAAATCTTCCTTCAGAAAACCATATAGGAACAAAAAAAAATAGATAATTAATTCTTAATTGAATTTATTAGAATTGCAAGTCATATAAATGTAAGATTCATGAATCAGACCATAGGATTCAAACAAAAATCGTAAGACATCTTAAAAAGGATCGAAACCCTTGAGATTTTTACAATATTGATACCATTACATATTTTAAAAGTATTGATGCTATAAGGTGATAAGGTCCCTACCCTAGAAGTGTCCATACAGTTACCAACGATGTCATATTGAGTGCGCTAAACATGTATAACCTTAAAAAATTGGAGATATGACAAGTATCGATCCATTGTATCCATCAGCAATGTCATATTGTCCATACAGTTACCAACAATGTCATTTTATCCAAAGTTCATCCTTCCAAGAATATAATTAAGATGGTTGCAACTTACATGAACATGCGCCTTCTCAATATCATATCAATTTTGCATAGTACTCCATCCAAACTCTTGATTAGAGGCCGTCATTTGGTGAGTGTAATGGGAACTCGGCTAGCCCTCCCAAGGGCTAGGGGTGAGCAAAAAAAAAAAAACAAAAAACCGAACCGACTGAAATCGAACTGAAAAATCGGTTAACCGAACCGGTCGGTTCGGTGTTTTAAGAAAAAACTGACAGTTTCGCTTAACCAAAGTTCGACAGTTTGAGACTTTCAGCCTTTCTCTTCGAACCTTTCAAATGTTTCAATTGAAATTGAAACATATTATATTTTATTTCAAATGAAAACCAAACACTGCATCACTGCCAATCTCCTTGTCTCTCAGTCTGACAGTCTCTTCGAAAACCGAAACCTTTTTCAACTTTCTCTGTTTGTCTCTTAAACATAATACCTTCTCTCAGTTCTCTATTTCTTACTCTCTTAGCCTCTCAATTCTCTGTTTCTCAGTCTCTTAGTCTCTCTTGTCTCTTAAACCACCAGCACCAAGCGGCGACGCCAATCGCCGCCTCACCGGAAAACAAGCACCAACTCCATCTCTGATCTTTGTATCTCTCTTCTCACTCTCATCTATCTTCTCTGCGGCTCTGCCAGGTGCCACCTCTCAAGCTCTCACTTTAGGCGACAACCGACAACCACCACCGGCACTAACCAGTCCAGCACCGGCAGCAACCACCGACAGTTTTAGATTTTTTTTTTATTTTAAGCGCATAAAATAACCAAAAAACTGAACCATGGTTAACCGGTGAACCGATTACCGGTTGCATCAGTTCGGTATGAAAAAATTACTCGTGAGTACCCCTACCAAGGACCCAGATAGTTGAGACCATCACTGGGTAATGGCCTTTATGGTCTTTACTCCAAGTACTTAACGACTAAATCTTGACTCTAGAGTCATCAATCAACTAATTTGTAATAAGGACCATTTAAAAATTTGACAACCTATAAAAAAGAATTTTGACATTTGGATACAAGCACGAGTACAGATCTGCTGCCCACAAAACGCTGGTAACATCATATATACAAGTCACTGCAGCCACACATTAGCTGATTTACAACATTTGGTAAAAGAGATGTTCCTGATGTGCGGATATAGGGTCTCATGCACAGCGTATGGACTCTACAGACACCCCTTGTGAAGGATAGATTATGTTTAAAACTTCCAACATCCTTATGGCAAGGACTTGGCAATAATTTTAGCATGCTTCCAACGAGGTTAATTTGCCTATAATGCTTAACCTCTGATGCATCATGCTTCTTGGGGACTGAAGTGATAAAGGTGACGCCAAGACTTTCCTTCCTAGAAAACATCTGCTTGATAAAATTCCAAGCCGTGAACCAATCATGGCCTGACACCATCTTCACCTCCTCTCAAGATCCGATGCTCTCTCTCTCTCTCTCTCTCTCTCTCTCTCTCTTTGAAATAAACAAGAAGAAAGTCAGAAACCACTTGATTTCTACTTCTAAAAAAACAAGTCAAATATCAACACATTTATACTCGAAAATATAAACTTCTCATATTGGTTTTCTATTTTCGAGTGTAAGTGTGTTGATATTTGACTTGTTTTTCTAGAAGTAGAAAGCAACTGGTTTCTACTTCTAAGAAACTTCTGGTATTGGTTTTCTATTTTCAAGTATAAATGTGTTGATATTTGACCTGTTTTTCTAGAAGTAGAAAGCGCACAAGACAAATATAAATCACACTTAGTCACCTCCAAACAGAGGTTTTATGAAGTTTAATTTTGATGGTTGCAGTTTGGGGAACCCTGGACCTTCAGGTTCTGGAGGTATTTTCAGAGATGAGGAGGGCAATTTCATTGTTATGTTCTCAGGGCCAGTTAGAGAAGGAGACTCCCTGAGAGCAGAAGTGTTAGCAGTAGTGGAAGGCATTCAAAAGGCAAAACAAATGAACATTCAAAAGCTAATTGTGGAAGGAGACTCCAAACTGGTGATTAGCTGGTTGCAAGATGGGGGATCAGAACTGTGGCTTTTCAACAATGAAAGGAAGAATAAAAGGTGGCTATCCAGAGATATGGAAATAGTGGTTGGGCGGGTTAAAAGATCTGCTAATTCTGTAGCAGATGCCTTAGCTAAACAAGGGGTGGCAAGAGATTCACTTTTCTGGGCACAACTGTAAGGTATCTGATTGTAGGGGGAGAGATAAAAGGTTTCATCTCTCACAGTCTGACTGTATTTAATGTATTGTACCCTCCTTTATATTAATAAAAGGTTAAGTTATTGATCACAAAAAAGAAGTTTCTTAGAAGAACTTCTATCAAACAATATGTCCGTATATTAGCCAAACACACCAGGGGAATTCCACCCCTTGGCAAGTATATCTTTCTTTTTGATAGATTTATTTGGCAAGTATATTAGCCAAACTATTAGCTGTTCCTTTAGTCCATCTAAATCTGACTCCCATTTATTTTGCTGGATGCCTCATATTGCTATTTGATGATTCCGAACGCCCAAACTATCAGCTATCATCCAATTCACCACTAGCTTATAATCACCTTCCACCTCAAATTCCCTAAGCCCTACCTGTTTTGCAAGCCTCAACCCTTGCAATAATGCTAGTATTTTTGCCTCCATTGCCAAATGGACCAGAATATAAAACCACAATTCTGTCTTCTTGATGCCCGAATAATGCTCCTATTCAAGGTCTGAAGTTGCAACTAGAGTATAGACTAGTGGGGTTCAATCCTTGTGTATTATATGGGCCTCCTTGTGGTAGAGGCTGCAACCTCTATCCATCCCCTTATGATGTCATCACTAAATATTTCCTTAAAACCTCCAATGTCTTCACCCAATGAACTCCATTCACAGATATATTTTTCAATGATTGCCTCCCTAGTCTGCATCTTCTCCTGGAATATTCTATTATTCCCTTCTTCCCAAGTTACCCAAATCACAGTTGTTCTACTGGATTTCCCCATAATTCTTCCACTTTTCTTTGGCTGTCTTAGAAAATCAGATTCAAAGAGGCATGCTAGGTCTTGTGGAGGTGACCACCTGCTGCAAGCAAAGAGAGGAGAACCTTTCCAAATACTAGATACAAATATGTAGGGAAAAGCACCAATTAGGCCTTCTCCTTTGGAGCATATCATGAGTATTGATGCTATTTATTATTTACAGCTACTTCCCAGCATTAAAGCCCTAATTTTAGGTGGTTTGCCCCAAACTTCTTTTGCTGTAAAGGACAGGCTAAGGCTTTGAGACTGAATAAGATTGTTACAGAAGGAAGTACAAGAGAACATCCTCCAGGGAGGAGACCACAATCTATGGTCCAAATAAGAGACATCTAGGAAGACACTACTAAACAAAGACAAAAGGTCAACCATGGGGGTAAGCTCCCCTTCCCTTGGGTCTCTTCTAAAACTCAAATCCCAGTTCTCCCCATTGGAAGACAGCATATAATGAGATCTCCATTTATAATTGGGAAAGGGAATAGAAGTTAACAATCTTTAAGACAAGTATCCCCCATCCAAATGTCTTCCCAGAACAACACTTCATTGCCATTACAAGCACCACACCTAATATGACTGAGGAAGAGAGGAAATATGGAGCTGCTTAGGAGCTGGTTGTCTATACATACAGGTTTTAAAGAAGATACATCTGACTAATTTTTTGAAGGTAGCCTTTTTTTTAGGTCCTTTTGCTTATGTTTTGTACAGTTCCTCTTTGTACAAAGGACCATAGATTAATACAATTATACTTTACCTTTTCTTAAAGAGAGAGAGAGAGAGAGAGAGAGAGGAAGTATGCCAGGAATTGCTTTTTAAGGTTATGTGAAAATAGCCATAGAAGCCAAGTTAGCATCCAAGCCATTAGTGTTATGGGCCCGGAAATAGGATCGCGTCACGGGTCGGTCCACGGGGAAAAGCTCCTGTTTTCCCTTGTTCCTCCCCTTCCTAGCCGAACCTATCTTGGCATCCTAAAGGGTGATTTGTCCAAGAGATCACCGAACTCTCCTTTTGCTCTCTTTCTTGACTGGAAATTTGATGATTTATTCCATAATCTCAGCTCCTTAAATAGGAGAGTACAAGAGGTGAGAGTCCTCCTCATAGGAAGACTCCTTGTTAAGCTCGACTGCTACAGATAAGATAGATAAGACTCCTAACTTAGGAAAAGACTCCCTAAGATAAATCAGACTCCTAGATAAGATATATCAGACTCCTAGATAAGATACTAATCCTCTACTAATCCTTATAGATAAGACAAGAAACAGATAAGATAAGATAAGCTGTGACTAGCTAGATAATCTGATGAGGACACCACGTCACTGCTGCTGCCAGCGGTGGTACTTCTTCCCGATGAACGCGTTCACAACAATTAGCCATTGACCCATGAATGCTTTTAATAGTAGCTTTGTTACAACATGTCTTGCTCCAAAGACCTTCATAACCACTTCTCCAACAGTGGAATGTTCCACTTTTCTATATTCCCAATCTCAAGGTCTTCCTTTTCCTTACTCTAGTCACCCATCCCTCATTTCACTTGGTGGTTTTTCTAAGTGTCTCATGGTCAGACAATAACTCCCACATAATTTTCTCCATTTCCTATGCAAATTTCCTAGGGATATGAAAGGTGAACAAAAATACATTGGTAAGTTGACCACTATGGATTTAGTCAATGTAATTCTTCCTTCTAGTGAGATATAATTCCTTTTCCACAGGGCAACTTTCTTGGTAAATCTCTTTAAAATAGGTTGCCAGAACCTTCACTCGGGATTCCGTCTAGTGGTAACCTTAGATAGGTCATAGGCCAAATACTCACCTCACATCCTAACATGGTGGCTAACCTGCTAACTTCCTATTCCATCATATCAACTCCCTCCATAGAGCTCTTGCTCCAATTGACCTTTAACTTTGGCATCCTCTCAAACTGTTGAATCACACCCTAAAGATTTCTATCTCCTCTCTTCCACCCTCACAAAAGAGAATTATATCATTTGCAAATTGCAAATGTGTTACCACCACTTCTTACCATCCTATTCTCCACATTGATAAAGTTCCCCCTATCTGCCAACACTATCAATCTACTAAAGATATCAACCATAAGAGAAAAAAAGAGAGACAAAGGATCCCCTTGCCTTAAACCTCTTTTTACTGGAAAGAAGTCTCCAACAACACCATTCACCAAAATATAGTGGCAAAAGGATAAACAACCCATAACCCACTTGCACCATCTTTATCCAAATCCACTATCATTACCTCCACCAAAAAGGACAAATCCACCATATCATATGTTTTCTTCATAGTTTTCAAGGTGCCAAGGTGACAAGGGAGCACTTAGTCACCTAGTCGCCTAGGTGTCGCCTAGTGTCTCAAAGGTAAACTTGCTTTTCCTAGTGTTTCAAGGCTTGTGTCTCAAACTGTTTCAAGGATAAGTCTTAGAAATAACCATCACCTAGTAAAAGAAGGGTCTGTTCTGTTTTTGCCATAGAAACAGAAGAAAAATAACAAATAAGGATAAGAGCCCCCTTTTTAGTCTCAGAAAAGAGAAAGAAAAAATGCTAAAAAATATGGAAGCCCCTGTTTTTGTTTTAAGGCTGCATTTGACATTCCTTATTTTAAGGACTTGTCTCCTTTTTGCAGTTAAAATGCCCCTATAAACAATGAGTTTTTAACTGCAAAAAGGAAATAGTCCATAGTATCTCCTTTTTGCGGTTAAAAACTCATTGTTTAAAATGGAGATAGTCCTTAGCATGAAACATGTGGAAATCCATGATGCTTCTGAAGTCATATCTTGGATGGAAGAAAAACTCATCCATAGGAGTGCTCCCTCCTGGATATGTCTTGCCAAAAGATGTCTAGGAAAGATTAGCTCAGGATGAAACTTGAACCAATATGCAAGGACTTCCCAGTTTTCTCAGTTCAAGTGGCTAGTCAAACCTGGTTCAGAACTTGGATGTTATTCCAAACACAAGTATCCCGTGCAAAGCCAGTAGTGGGACAATTAATCACTACTTCATCTGTTGCAATTTCATTTCAAGAACTTGGAAGCAAAACTCTTGGGATATGACTCCCACTCCTGAAGGTTACAGGTTTCACATATTGCTACCATCGAACCAGTGTTTTAAAGGGCCATTTTGCAGCTGAGGCACAAGGCGAGGCGAGCGCCTTTTTGAGGCAAGGCGCACAATTAAAAAAAATGCAAAAAATCAATAAAATGCGAAAAACTCAAAAAAAAATTATAAAACATAATATTAATAAAAATATAAACTTAAGTTTTAAATAAACGTCTTAAAAAACCTATCATCTAAAATTAAAATACATAAACATAATATGTAAAACATATTCAAATGAGAATTTAAAAATGAAATCAAACATATAAAACATTTTCAAGCATATAAAACCCACAATCTCTTTTTTCTCAATTGCATCAAGTAGCTAATGTGACATATTACATTCTAATTCTACGAGCCACTCAAGTGTGTGCCTTTTGAATGAGCTGCGCCTAGGACCTGGGCGATGCGCCTCGCCTGTGCACCTAGGCACGCTTTTTAAATCGCTGCATCAAACCATCAAAATTAAGCATTATGACAAGTGGTTATTTGTAGAAACATCATGTAGTCAGATTAGTTTCACTTGGTGTCGCAAGGAAGAACTAATAGTTAACGGTGTAGCAGCATGGAAAGGAGATTTGTGGCAGTTGGATCAAAATCCTTTGAAATCAAATGAAGCCTCTCCCAAAAAGATGATTTCGCACTAACGGAAAGGGGCAAGGGAGCTTGGACACAGATAATCCTGTCTCGAAAGGATCTTCTCTAGACTAGAACCTACATCAAGGAAGCTTTGGAAAATGAACAAAGACACACAGCAGGCCAAAAGAGAGCATAAGGGAAGAATCCTATGTATACAACTTAAAGCAAATACCTGGGATAGATTCATCCGTCTGAGCAGATGGGAAAAATCAAACAAGGTAAGACACATTTGCATCCCAGAAGAACAAGCTTCCGATGGTTGGAACTCTTTCATCCAGTTTTTGAACTGGGCTTGTCCGCTTAGAGTGAAACCCCGCCATGTCAATCTCACACAAGAAACCTTTCCCTCGCTTGAAGTTAAAAGTAGAATCATAAAATCTAGTGGGTCTACGTTTCTATCCATTGCACATCATGAAAAGCCATCAGAAACTGGAAATTGGCTTTCGTTTGTATGAAAACACTTCCGTTAAATTGGGAAGAAGTTGAAGCAGGATTGTCTACAAATTTGCATTCAAAATCTCTGTTGAAACCGCAACCTTTTGAACAAAATAAAACAGTGGGCTTTGCCCCTTCGGAAGACCTGGTCATTTCCTCGACCAAGCTTAAATCACTTTTCGTCTTTGGTGACTAGGTTCAAATTGAATGTTGGTGGCAAAAGATAAACCCAATCCCTAATAAGTTGAGATTCAATGGTTGGCTACAGGTAAGAGGGCTACCATTTCACCTCTGGACGAAGGAAAACTCTTCTCTAATAGGAGACCTCTACAGAGGCCTTGAAGAAATAGATCCCAAATTCTTGAACCTTAATGAGATAAGCTTTGCCAGAATCAAAGTGAAAAATCGTGGTATTCATGCCATCCCTCGATCAATCCCAGTTCTGGATAGAAATGTGTGGTTCTACATCTCAGTGGAGGTGGAGAAGACGAACGAGTCACCTTCCGGTCCCTCTAAGCCAACTCGCGCATACGACTCACCTCTACGTGGCACATCTACCTTTGATGCTTTGAGATCTGGTCGTAATAGAGGCTTTTACAGGGAAGGTGAAAAGTCGACGGTGGTTTCTCGAGCAACTACGCAGGAGCATCCTCCCCTCCTCAAGTCTAAAGACCTCGAAGAGTTCAAAAGCCGCAAGGTAGACGGACAATCGCAACCCCTTCATAAAGTTACTCAAATTTCAAAAGCCCCCCCCCCCAATTCCTAGTTTTCTAACTTTGAACCAACACTCAACCGGTTTGAAATCTTGGGCTGCTCCTCTCAAACCCAAGGCCCACTTAAGACTCCCGGCCCACCAAGCACCTCAAGCCCACCAGCAACCCCCTCCTTCAGTCAGGCGGTTCCCAAAACTCCCCCCAACTCGGGCCGGCATCTTGGAAAAGTCTTCAAGGCTCCAACTCCGTCCATGAGCCCTGGCCTGCCATCCGCCAGTGAAGAAGAAGACGCAGAGGATGATCTCAGCTCGTATGCTATTGAAGCAGAACCAGACCCTCGTGAGTTAGCTCTTGAAAGAGCAAAAGACCTATTCGCAGATAAAGGGAGTTGGGTTTGTGTGGAGATTCTCGAGCAGACCCAGTTGATTGATCCAGGCTACGAAATGTCTTCAGAATCAGACGCCCCTGTTCGTAGACAAGGGAGAGATTCGTCAACCTCAATTCCTGACAAAACCATAAACTACATTTAGGGAGATTCCCTGCTCCCCATCCGGATATGTCTACTCTTCAACTCCTTTTTCTTGCTCAGTTTCTGCGTCTCACCGTCTTTTCTCCCCTTCCATTCTTTCAGGTTCAAATGAGTTGCCATCCCTCCTAGTGCAGATAACTCCACCTCAAACAGCTGCTCCATTAAGCATTGGCAAGAAGGCGACGGAGAATTTGGGAATTGACATCATAGCCAAAACTTTGGGAATAGAAAGAAAAGACAAAGAAGATGAAAAGGAGAGATTTTGAAAAAGAGGAGACCAAATCTAGAAAGGTTCAGGAGAAGAACAGAAAAAAAAAAGGTCCTAAAAAAGAACTAAAAAGGCTTTAGTGGGGACTAATGGATTGCATCTCAAAGGGAAGTAGGATGAACAAGGGAAATTCTGTTAAAGTGACTCAATGAAGGTGTTAAGCTGGAATGTCAGGGGTTTGGGAGGTAGCTCAAAAGAAGCTTAGTGAAAGAAACATTGAAGAGAGAAAACCCAGACATGACTGTTCTTCAGAAATCAAAAAACGAAGTCATAGACAGAAAAGTTATGAAAGCCATATGGGGAATACGGGGTAGAAAATGGACTGCTGTTCTAGCAAAGGGATCTGCTGGAGGTATCATCCTAGCATGGAAGGAAGATGAAATTTCAGGTTTGGAGATTGACAAAGGTGAATTCTCAATCTCGGTTCTGTTCACAAATATCAAAGATGGATTCAGCTGGATTCTCACTGGAGTGTATGATCCCAATTCTCCCTCTGATAGAGTGAAGTTTTGGGTCGAGCTGGAGTCCCTGTATGAGGACATACTGTGGTGTTTAGTTGGTGACTTCAATGTCACTAGGTTCAGTTCAGAACATTCCAATGGAAGAATCCCAACAAGAAGTATGAGAAATTTCTCTAACTTTATTGACAGACACAATGTGTGATCTCCCCCTTACCAATGGACTATTCACCTGGTCAAACATGCAAGAAAATGCCATAAGCTGCAGACTTGATAGATTTCTGCTGTCTCAGGATTGGTTGGAGAGATTCCCCAACCTGTGTCAAGAACTTCGCCCAAGATGTACTTCAGACCACTGGCCCATATTGCTGAACACTGAAAGAATCATCAAACGAAAGACCCATTCAGATTGGAAAAATTCTGGCTACACCACAAGGATTTCAGTAAAAAGGTTGCAATATGGTGGGAAGACTGCAAAGTAGAGGGGTGGGCTGGTTTCAGGCTTCTACAGAAATTAAAAGTTTTGAAGAAAAAACTTGAAGCTTGGGGGAGAAAAGAATTTAAAGCTGTTGAAGAAGAGAAGAAAATAATCATTTCGGAATTAGAGGATTTGGATAGTAGAGAGCAAAATGGGACCCTTAATGCCTTAAACAGAAATAGAAGAGCAGAATTAAGAAAGGAATGGGAACAGCTAGTTAGAAGGGAAGAATTTTATTGGAGACAAAGATCAAAAATGAGATGGTTGAAAGGAGACAACAACTCCAGATTTTTTCACACTTGTGCCTTGGGAAGGAGTAGGAAGAACTTTATCTCTAAGTTCAATTTGAATCAGAGGGAAGTAGAGAATCCTGAGGAAATTTCGGAAGCTTTCCTTTCCTTCTTTAAAATCCTCTACTCAAAGGATAGTGAAAACCAGTTTACATTAAACAATTGGGAAGGCACTACCCTATCAGCTGAAAAGAGGGAATGGTTGAAAAGAAGCTTTGAAGAGGAAGAAGTTAAAAAGACTATTTTCAGCATGGACAGAGATAGGGCTCCAGGGCCGGACGGCTTCCCTATTCTTTTCTTCCAAAAGTGTTAGGAAATTGTAAAGTCAGTTCTCATGATTTTTTTCAGGGATTTCCACTCCTCAGCCATTGTTAACAAAGGTCTAAACTCTACCTTTCTTTGCCTCATCCCAAAGAAAGGGGGAGTTTTCGAAGTTAAAGATTTTAGGCTTATAAGTCTCATTGGGAGCATCTATAAAATTTTGGCAAAGGTACTAACCAACAGACTTAAAGAACTCCTTGAAGATCTAATTTCCTCAAATCAGTTCGCTTTTGTAAAAGGAAGACAATTTGTGGACAACATTCTTACTGCAAATGAGTGTGTGGAAGACAGAAAATCATCTAGGATCCCGAGGGTCCTTGTGAAACTTGATCTAGAGAAGGCGTACGACAAAGTGGATTGGGACTGTATTCTTGATTGCTCAAGGCTAAGAGGATTTGGTAGAAAATGGATCAGGTGGATTAAAGGCTGTATTGGTTCTCCTTGGTTTTCAGTATTGATAAATGGTGAAGCAAAAGGTTATTTCAAAGCTAGTAGGGGTCTAAGACAAGGTTGCCCTGTTTCCCCCTTATTCTTCACTTTGGTGATGGATATATTTAACTATCTTTTTGACAAGTCCATTCTTCTCAACTTGGTGAAAGGATTTGAAGTGGGTAGGGAAAAGATTCACATCCGATGGCGTAATCTTGTTCTTGGATGCCTCGACAACCAACATCACAAACACTAAAATGGTAATCGAATGTTTTGAGCTTATCACTGGTTTGAAGGTTAATTTTTGCAAAAGTAGTATTGTACCTCTTAATTCAGTGGAAGTGGAACTTTTAGAAAATTTCAAATCTTTGTTGGGGTGCAAAGAGGAGAACCTCCCCATTACCTAACTTGGGATGCCTCTTGGAGGGAATCCAAAACCCCTCAACTTCTGGAGACCAGTGGTAGAGAAATGTGAGAAGAAACTACCGACTTGGAAAAAGTGCTCTCTCTCAAAAGGGGGTAGACTTACTCTCTCTAAGGCCTCCTTATCAAATTTTCCAGTCTACTTTCTTTCAGTCTTCCAGATTCTGACCAAAGTCAGAAATCAGATTGAGAAGCTTCAAAGGAACTTTCTTTGGGAAGGTGGTGTGGATAAGAGAAGCCATTTAGTCAACTGGAAACAAGTATAAAGACCTAAAGAGGAAGGCGGTTTGGGTATTGGTCGCTTAAAGAGAAAAATTCTTCTCTCAGGCAAATGGCTCTAGAGATTTCCGAAAGAACCCAATGCTCTTTGGACAGCTGTCACCTCAAGCAAATACGGACGAAATGCAAACGGGTAGGATTGCAATCTCCATTTGAACAGGATAAAGTCCACATATCCTTGGAAAGGTATCTATTCCATTCCTACTTCTTTCTTTCCGTTTATAAGGTATAAAGTGGGAAATGGTTCTAAAATTAAATTCTGAAAAGATCTTTGGTGGGGAGAATCCACCTTGGAAGCCTCTTTCCCCAGGCTTTTTAACCTTACCCTCGACCGAGAAGCCACTATTTCTTCCTGCCTTCCAAACCAAACTGCCGAGAATTCCTTAAACCTTCACTTCAGAAGACCCCCAAGGGACTCAGATTTTTTTATTTAATAACCCTAATTCAGACCCTCAAAAAAGCCTACATATCCCCCTCTTATTCTGACACCCGAATCTGGACGCTACACCCAAATGGCGAATTCTCTTCTAAGTCTATGTTCAGGGCTTTGATCGCTGATGAACAGCATTCCTCTTTTCCTTGTAAGAAAATCTGGTGTAGCCACATCCCTTCAAGAATTTGCTTATTTGTTTGGGAAGCTTGTCTCCAAAAAATTAATACTTGTAACCTCCTACAGAAAAAACTTTTGGGAAGACACTTCATATCTCCTCATGTTTGTATTCTATGCCTCAGCGAGGGGGAATCTACAGATCACATCCTTCATTGCAGTTTCACCCAAAGGATATGGTCCCACTTCTTGAAAATGGCAGGTTATAGTTGGGATTTTCCAAAACACATTATGGACACATTGAATCAATGGCAAGGAACAAGAACAAGTAAAAGGGGTAAAATCTTTTGACAAGCAGTGCTACATGCAGTGTTGTGGGGTGTTTGGGATGAAAGAAACAATCACCTCTTCGACAATAAAAGCAGAACCTTGGAGAAATTAATCTCAGGTATTACTTACCTTTGCAGGTGATTCAGGATAATAAAAAATTTGGGAATTCAGAACTTGATCATTGCAGGTGATTCAGCAAATACGATAAAATGGTTAAGAGACACAGAGGGGGGTCCTTGGAGATTGAATCATTATCTAACCGAAGCTTGGGATTCTTTGGACTGTTTGAATGTTAACTTAGTTTGGATTCCTAGGGAACACAATCATACTGCAGAGCATTTGTATAGCGACAAGCTTCCTCCTTTGAAACTTGTAGGGGTTCTTCCCCCGCTTTGTATATCTCCCCATGTTCCCCCTCTTTTTTTTCTTAATGAATTCTGGTTAAATTTTCTCAAAAAAAAAAAAGAAAAAAAGAAAAAAGATAGTCCCTAGTATAAGGAATGCCAAATGCAGCCTAAAAAATGCAAGAAAAAAAGTTGAAAATGATGACAGTTTCAAAAAACAAAAGGGAAAAATCAAAAGAAGAACAGAAGGAGGAGTGGAGCCCCTGTTTTCGTTCCAAAAAAGAAAGGAAAAGAATCAAAAATTTAAGGAGAGAGGGTTATTTCTTATCCCAAAAAAAGAAGGTGCTGATCTGATCCTGTATCTCTCCTGAAAGAAGAAGAAACTCACAAATGCATGTTGGTTTAAGTCTTCACTCTTCTAAGACTTCGAAATCTTTTGACTTAAACGAACTTCAGTTATTATCGCTTTTTGGTAAAGTGGTCTTGTATAATTCAAACCCTAATATAAAAAGAAACTAAGAAATGCATGTTGATTTATGAAGTAATAAAATGAATGTTACGGTGTATCATTGCCTATGTTAATATTATGTGATCCAAACATAAAAATATAAAACTATTGTAAGAGTGTAAAGATAGATATAGAATTGATTGGCGTTTAGGTGAGGCGAGAAATAAAAAGTGCTTAGTCGCCTAGGCATCACCTTGACAACTATGGCCTTCTCTAAACCCAGCTTATAAACCAATCCCTCTAAACCCAGCTTATAAACCAATCCCACATTTTTCTTCTCTTGTATTCAACACATTCATTTGAAATTAGAATATGGTCAATGATCTGTGTTCCCTGAATAAAGGGCCGCTTGGAATTGGGTGGTCATGATAGGTAGAACCTTCGTATCCTCATTAAGAGCACCTTAGCCAAGATCTCATACATAGTACTCATGTTGCACTGTTCCAGCCTTTCAGGAGCAAGGAAGTTGCTAATCACCCATTCCTCTCTTGCGCCTTTGTTAAAAGTATGGAATCACTTCTTAAACCTTTATGACAAATTTGGCAATATTAAAAACTCGGTGGTAGAATTATTTTAATCCTATGTTATTCAAGTTCAGACTAAACAAGAGAAGATTCTTAGTATTGCACAACAGCTGCAGTTTTTTTTGTTTTTTTTATTATTTGAAATGAATAAATGCTAGATTCTTTGAAGCAAGAAATAGATTTGGGGGATCTGATGCATTTGATTAAGATAAAGGTGGGTCATTGGATTTAACCAAAGTGAATCTAAAGGATAAACCATGAGCTCTTTATTCAGAAATTCGAAGATAGTCCACTATTGCCCCTTCACAAAGGCTACAAACAATCCAATTCTTGATAGCCCCAGAAGAAGGTATTAATTAAACATCAACACTCAGTCTCGGAAACTCAAGAGGGGCGAAAATAGATGACAATGGACTATTCACAGCAATGTTTTAAAATGCGGAGATGTGACGCGTGGCATTCCACTACCTAGAGGCATGAGGCTTCGTAGTTCAGAACGTAAGAGGCGTAAGCCTCCCAAACACAAGGAGGCATAAGCCTCCTTGAGAGGAGGGGGATGAAGAGGAAGAAGAGGAAGAAAAATCTCATTTTTCTTTATTTTTTAATAAAAAAACTTTCATATAAAAGAAAAGTGAAGATGCATAGCACTAGTTGAAAGGGGGGCTCTTCTCTTTCTTTCTTTTTCTTCCCCTTTCCCCTTCTTTTCCTTTCCCTTCCTTCTACTTTTTTTTTTCCTTTTTTTCATTCCTTTTTCTTTTTTTTCTGTCTTTTTACATGAGGTGTGCATGAGGCGAGGCATACGCCTCTAGCATGCCACATGAATAAAACATGAGGCGTACGGTGTCAATGCCTCTGGCATACGCCTCAGGGCGCCTTGGGGGCACCTCACCTGGAGGCACACCTCGTACGCCTCCCATGCCTTTTAAAACACTAATTCACAATTTCTCAAACCTGTGGTTGGAGCCAGTGATTTAAAAGGCGTGCCTGAGGCGCTCTTAGGCGCACAGGCGAGGCGCATTTTGGGGTATGCACCTCGCCAGGTCCTAGGTGCACCCCTTTCAAAAGGCGCATGCCTGGTGCACCTAGGCATACGCATGATGCGCCTTGCGCCACAGCCCAGGCGTGCGCCTTTTCAAAATTTTGCGCTTTTTGCTGTTTTTTGAGTCTAACGGTTGGGTCGGGGGCTCCGCCCCCAAACCCCTGGCAATGCCCCTCAAGGCAAGCCCAAACAAGTTTGTTAGGATCTGAAATTCTTATTTCTCACATAAAAATAATGATTTTATAACTTTCATTGCCTTTTAAGAAGATATTTTATTGCAACGAATGAATGAACAACATTAGCAAATAGGGGGTACAAAGGCAACTCATAGAATCAAGAATGCAATATGTTTTATATCATATACTTTAAGCAATGCAATTAAGGAAAAAAAGAGATTATGGGTTTTACATGCTTGAAAATGCTTTATATGTTTGCTTTTATTTTTGAATTTTCATTTGAGTACGCTTTACATGTTATGTTTATGTATTTTAATTTTAGATAATAGTTTTCTTAAAACATTTATTTTAAAAGTTAAGTTTATACTTTTTATTAACACTAGTAAACATGTATAGTGCATTTGCATGTGTTAGTTTCTAAACAATTATAAGTGAGCAATTTCTAAACGGTTATACGTGGGTAGTTTCTGAAGTGAGAGTAAAGGACATATATGCCCTCTTTGTGTCCACTATATGCTTAGATAAAAGGGATAGAAAATGTCCAATGAAAATTACAGAAAAAAAGGGCATTCGCTCTTTTATAGGTAGTATAGACCATGTTTAATATTTTTTGAATTTTTGTGCTTTTTTTTTTTACATTTTTATGGAATTTTCTGACTTTTTATTTGTTAGCTTTTTTTGTAATTTTGCACCTTTCTTAAAAAGGCGCACACCTCGCCTTGCGCCTTGCACCTCAGGTGCAAATTGGCCCTTGCGCTTTTAAAACAATGGTTGGAGCACACAATTCCTTGAAGGCTGAGATGTTAGCAACTTAAATCTCCTTCAAGGTCTTAAGATTGGATTCCTCTTTCAACAATTCAACCTTTCAAATTTGATAGGAGAAGGTGACTACTAAATGGTGGTTTTATGGCATTCTCCAACTATCTTAGGACCTTCGGCTCCATGATATTTGATAGACATTAGAGAAGCAAAGTTTTGGGGGAACCAACACAAACTGCTAGTTGAAGTGGAGCCCTATATCAATAACCTTTGGATTGACAAGAGTTGGGACCACAGAAGATGTTATTATTTGGGTGACGCTGGGTTGATTTTTAACAAAGTATATTTGTATTGGTAGTTTGATGGGGCAGCCTCGGCCTGTGTTGTTTCTCTTTGTATTGATTCTCATTTCCACTTCATTTGAAATGAGGTTTCTACTTTTCCATCACCAATGTATTCGTTTTCAGTTATTCATCAAAACAAATATCAAATACAAAAAGAAAAACTTGGTAGGCTGAAAGAACTGGATTCCAAACTTTCCACTAAGTTATTCATAATTCCATGTACCACATTATGCTCCAATTTCAATGGAGAGATTATCTAAAAACAATAGCAAGCATAAATACCTTCTTATCAATATCAAAGCAGTTAGGCAGCATACCATCTCAATGGGAAAGAAACAAAAGGGCAAATGGATCAGCTTTTCCCTTGCAAACATTGTCATCTTCATGGCAACTCCAAGCAGATTCTACTTGAAATACAAGGAAATGTGGTGCAACTACAAAATAAGTCAAGGAACAAGCAGATTCCACTTGAAATACAACAAAGGAATGTGGTGTACCTGCAAAAAAAGTCAAGGAACATAATTGACTAAATGATTTCACAAGTTATCTATAGATAGATTTTACTAAGATTTTAGAAAGTATGAAATGCAACGAGTGTGCCAGCACCCGTTTTAACTGCTAGCCTTTGCTAGTCGTAGCCATACCTCATTACAATTCCTCTTCTTCAGCAACCAGACCAATAAAGACTTCTGGTTGCAACCAGTTTCGCCAGCCCATCAACCAAGAAGTTGGCAGCCTCAGGGTCTAGCCAAAAACCACTTGTATCCATGCAACTAGTTTGATGATTTCTCATGATCCTTGAATATAATAAAAGGATAAAAACCATAGACATGAAATTGACTGAAAGCTTCAAACTAATTGAGAACCATAGAGATGAATTTAATGAAAACCACTGCATGCCGAAATTACCAATGAACCATGCATGTGATATGATTGATACAAAGACTCCAAACTAATTCAGAATGATTGTATTCAATCAACAGAAACTGTAGACAAATTAAATTGATAGCTAAGCCAGGTTCTTTTTTTAATCAGTTAAGAAAGGTACAGTTTCATGGGCCCATAATCACCTTTGCCACACAAACAAAAAAGAAAAGAAAAGAAAAGAAACTAAGAACATAATTTGGATACAAGATTGACAAAGCATAAATTAAATTTTTGACTGATTGATAATATTTCCAAGGCCTGATAAAGAGAGGTTACATCACTCAACTTAGGCCACAAGGAAAAAAATATATAAAGAGTAAGAAATAAAGTATGGGCTATCAAGAGCCTTTGACAAAATTCTTCAAAAGAAATCATAATAGTCAATGTGGTTCCATAAGCACTGCAACATCAAAAACTGCAGGATTGAGATGCCTTCCTGCTGACAGGACAAAAAAAGGTTCACCAGGTTCAACATCTCCATATTGACCTGCAAAAGCACCCAAAGGAAAAAGGCACTGTATACAAAAAATCAAGAAGGTATTCGTCTTCTAGGTGCTACATCCTCGTCAAACTCCCGTATACGAAATGACTTGGCATTTGCAGCATACTTCCAGTCTCGATCATATCTGAAATGACTTTTTTCTTCTCGAGATCTCCTAGGTGCATCCCCAAGCCTGGCATCAATACTCCTGCCATAGTGCTTAGGACTCCCTCTACCATTGAACTCAGTTGCATCCTTACTGTGCAGATTATGCCCAGAAAAACCATCTTCTGCATCATAATGGAACCGCTTCACAGAGCCATCTGTATCGTAACGTCTTACAGGATGTAACATCCCAAATCTATCCACATTTTTCCTTCTATCATCTTCATTTTCCTCATACCTAGGTCCTCTTCCAGCTCCAACCATTTCAGGAAACCTTCCTGAATGCATTGGTCTATAGAACTCATCTGGTTTCAATCTTCCTGTAGATCCCACTGAATCAAACCTATGACTCCGTGGAAAAATCCTTCCAGGTGATCTCCTTTCTGATATTGGGGCCCGCTGCTTGTAGCCATGGTCCCTAAAATGATCCACTGTGTCTTTCCTACCATCAATCCATCTGGAGGAGTGTTGTGGAGACCCACGACTTCTGCATGTCGCCATAAAACCTATTTCATGTTGTGTTGAGAATCCAGGCCGCCGATGAGGGGACCTCCCTCTATCCATTCTAGCATCAGACCTGAAATTTGGAGATCTACTGCGTTCTCTTAAACCTGATCCACAGACAACCCCACCACCATTTCTTCCCCTGGGAGATGATGACCAAACATGAGGAGAGCGAGTCCTAGATCTTGATGGAGATTTTGTGTGGGACCGGGAGAGATGATTGCTTTCTCTTCTTTGAACAGGAGAGTAGCTTCGTTCCCTTCGGACTATCGAGTGTTGCATATGCATAGAAGAATCATCAGGCCCAGACCCATGATATTTATCCCTCACACCTGTACCCACCACTCTTGGACCATATCTTCCAGACCTGCCCCTTCCAACAGTAAGGTTACTATCGGGGCTCATGTCTCCTACTGGACCAAGTCGCATATGCATACAAAAAGCATCTTCCCTGTCAGATGGTGATCCTCGTCTTATAAAAGATCGATGCACACCTTGTGAAGAAGCAATACCAGAATGTCTGCACACCCGAACATTGGGTCCCAAACCACCTGCTTTCACAACCGTACCATCTGGAGCAACAACAAAGCCACTGCTCTCCACCTTTGCAGCTGCTGCTGCTGCAGCATTCTTTGGCCCAGAGTGTGCAAAACTGGGAGAACGATGCCGAACGTGTGCCCAATGAGCGGAAGAATCAACCCAGCGATCACCTCCTCGCCCTCTTCCATGCACATGAAACAAACCACCACCCCTTCCAGTCAATTTAGCAGGACTTGGATCCCTTTCAACTCTGGGATTTGAATGATCAAGATTGTTGGATCTGAAAACAAAGTAGTTGAGAGCAACCTATTAACTAACTGATCAAAGACAAAACCACAAAGAAGCATATGGAAAGAAACAGATAATATACCTGTTTTCTTGTATACATATTCTATCCTTTCTAGGTAACCGATCAGAAGATGTAAGCCCCTCAATACGTGATGGACACTCTCTCCTGGATTCTCCAGCATCAAGTCCATTAACACGAGAACTGGTAGGAATCTTTTTAGAGCAGCCATCTATGTTTTCCATTATCATATTTGCAGAACCTTCATGATCTTCAGGTAACTGATCCCATCCAGACAATTTCATCCTTGAACTCAATGATTGCATTGGTTCCTTCATAGCACCTTTTCTGGAACAACGATCATTATCCGTCATAACCTTGTCAGCACTGGCACCTAAGTCTTTATCAACCTCAGCATTCATCTCAAACTTACAATTATCATCTTGTTCAGATTGTCCTCTTAAGTGTTTTTTCGCAATCACTGCACCTTTCTTACCAGTTCCTGCTTCCAGAATATCTGTCTTTGATGAACCTCTCATGCCAGGAAGACTACTGGGTTCTTGCATAGTCTTCTCCTTTACTTGTTCTCCATTACAATCAACAGAATCATCAGCAGTGTTTTGGCATTCTGCTCCCTGTTCAGCTTCTACAGAGATCGAGGCAGGATAATCAGCCCATGAGTCAAAGCCATATGCATCTCTGTTATCTGATCCATAGTCGACATGCTCTGTTTCACCTTCTTCACCAGCATCTTCATCCCATGCATGTAAAACAGACTCCCTGACTTCCCCATCCTCATACTGAGAATCATAACCTGCCTGAACCTCGATCTCATTTCCCGTCCCAACTATTTGATCAGGATCATCATGAGATACATCTGAGTAATAATCGATGTCATCAAAATGATCTTCTTCTAAAGAAATCTTGCCAGAATTATTTACAGGATCATCATCATAGCTTTTGCAGGCCTCATGAGAAGTTAAAACATTTGATGTGTCCTCCAACACAATAGACTGTCCTGATGATTTGGGTATAAGCTTTTCAGACTCAATATTGTCAGGAGAACTACCTTTTTTAGTATCATAAACAAAATCTTCCCCATCCTGAACCTTTGTATCAGCAGAAACTTCCGGTATACTTCTTCCATCAGGTGGACTACAACTAGAGAACTCCTCACCATTATATGAAGATAAGGAGGTGTCCGCTTTACTTGTATTGTCATCAAGTTGCTTAACATCTGTTTTCATCTTCTTTAAGGCATTTCCATTATCATGCAGATCAGGACTTTTGACAGCACCCACACAATCTTCAGTTGGACTATCATCAATCTCACAGTTAGCCTTCTCTGTGGTCACTGCATCAGAGAGAAAAACATCATGCTTCTCAAGCTGAGAAGTCCTCAAGTAAAGGGATTCACGTTTTTGCACATCAGCAGCCAATTCATCTCCTGTCTGCTCACCAGAAGATGCCTTGGATGTTGTATCTTTTTCTTTCGGCATTAGTGCAGGTGTATTATGATCAGCTTCCAATTCATCTCCTGTCTGCTCACCAGAAGATGCCTTGGATGTTGTATCTTTTTCTTTCGGCATTAGTGCAGGTGTATTATGATCAGCTTCAGGACGGACAGAAATATTGATGCAACCATCCATCCTACAGGCATTTGGGGAAGAAAATTCCAGAACTTTAGCAGATGGAAAAGCAACAGATTCAGAAATGAAGCCAATACTTTCCTGAAAATGCGAGGGTTTTGCTTCTTCACCCAGGTCCACTAAGCTCTCTTGTTGAGTATTATGCATCTCAGATAGCATGACCATTTCCTCAGAGCATGTCGTTTTAAAACATCCATCCTGCTTAAGATCCTCAGTAGTTGTTTCAACAGGCCCAGTGGGCAAGTTTTTAGAGTCCGTCAACCTATAGATGTTGTCACCTGCAACACCAGCAACCACCCTGCCATTCATAGGTTGAACCATCTTTTCAATGTCATTTGTGATACTTCCAGGCTCCCTCTGCACATCACAACTTTCCAAGTTTTCCATCTTTTCACAGTCTCTAACATCCTTGAAGACACTATCAACAACACTTTCCTCAGAACCCACAATGTGGTCACCAGAAGGTTTCTCCCATACATCCATCACAGTATTCAAGTCCCAATGTGACCTATCATCACGTGAAGAAGACCCAACCTTTCTCTGTGCTCCATCAATATTGTTGCTTGGAAGGCCCTGAGAAATAGGTGAAGAATCAGATGTAGAAGAGTCCCCCATTTTCAGTCCACATATGCTCTCCTTATTATAGGAATTGGCTGTCTGTAATGAGGCCGTAATTTCTTGTGAGGCAGTTCCTTTATTTGAAGTTTCACAATAGTTGGTGGAATGGTCCTTTTGCAATTCCTTTGGCAGGCATAATGCAGAATTCAGCACGATTTGAGAAGGCCTTTCCCATGCAGAAGTTTCTTCAAGCATCGAAGAAGAATCCTCTTCAGCATTAGTAGAGCTTCCTCTTATATTGTTATTACAGGCAGCAGCTGCAAGTATTGAAATACCTGAGAAATCTTCACTGTCACCAAGCATTTCATTAATTTCTTCTGGGGTCTTCCCATTAATAATAACTTCACCATCAACAACTTGACCCAAATCAGCTGTGCCAACTTCCATAACCTGCTTTCCCACTTCTGAACTACAAGAAGACTCCCGTCCCGGAGCATTTTCACTCTTTACAAGTTGCTCAGGTTCATCAGGGCATGGAGAAGGTGGCTGAGGGGGTGGTGATGGAGATCGGAACAAAAATCTCCTTTTCTTAATCGGTACATGCTCCACTTTGTCACTGAAGCGGCGCCCAAGAATGGTTACTCCAAGCTGCCAAATAGAAAAGAGAATGTGAAAAGACCATGAAAATGCATGCCGTGCTTACGCTGCTAAAGCATTAAAGCATAAAATTTGTAAAATGTAAAATAACCTTCTCAGATTCAGAAATTGGCATGTCCTCAACCCTTATGTTCTTATCAATTGATTCTGTGCTTCCCTTCGAGCTTCTAAGAATAGGTTTCCTAGCCCGCCTAGATGCACTCCTGTTACCTTTTGAAACAGTCTTCCAAGTCAAGTCAGGATCGACCACACTTTTAAGCTCCAGCCTTGCTGTGCTTAGCATGCTACCAGATTCTGACTTCCTCCCATCAACTAATTGTTTGCCACCACAGAAATTGCAGGATGCTGCTCCAGTTCTCCTATTTAGCTCAAGAGAAGAGGTTTGACCCCCAGTGCAAGAACAAAAGCAAATCTGCGAGTTAACAAGCATGTAATCCATTTAGACGAGGATTATGCATATATGCACATGTAGCCAGCAAAAGAAGGCCAAGTACCCCTCGAAACCAACCATTAATTCAGACTTCCCATTGTCCTTGCGCTGTTTGGGAAAAAACAAAGAACCAGACCACTTCCTAATACCTATAGCAGGATTCAAAGCAGCCAAAGACCATGTTTCCTGCATAAAGTATGAGGTTTAGATCATTAGAAGCACCAGACAAAACACAAGAAATACAACATAGAAGTACAATTATTTAATCCAGTAAACAGCTTCATTAACTAGCCCCGAAACTAATAAAAAGGCTGCCACTACATGCCTCCAGAGATCATTTACCTGGAGGCAAATCGTGTTTATCAGCCTTGAAGGCCTGCATGCAACTCCCTTGTTCACACCGTGATTTGGTTACATTGCCAAAAGCTAAAAGTTAGATTTAGGGCTTCTTCAAAGCCAACTAAAGAGAACAACAAATATCATAATATATCACTTCAACAGCTGAGATTAACACCCAAAATTGAAACTTGACAAAGGATCACCCATCGAACATCATTTCCACCATATGACTACTAACAAAAGGAGGCAGCAAAGTTTATTTTATGGGTAGTTCAAAACAAGTCAAATAATCTCTCCCAAGCAGCAACATCCAAGACAATAAATAGGCCAATCCTTGTACAGAAGAACCTTTCTCTTCATCTAAACAAAAAGCTTGCACCCAAATCATTTTATGAACCTCTTCAATGGTTAAAGATCAACAAAGTAGCAACTTCAAGAAAGTCGATTATACTCTGTTTTCGGTTACTAGCATTGCATGATAAAAACATTAGTTTTTTTTTTTTTTTTTTTTTTGCCCAGACCTCAATAACCTGCACCTACGGTCAAAGCCCTAAAAGTCCTCAAGATCTCTGAAGACATAGATGAAGCAACGGTAAGCGTCCCCCTTCTGCAGATAAACAGAGTATAATAATTAGGAAACCTATGTTTAGCACAAACTAGGGAATGGAGTCAGCACAGATCCAGTTGGACGAACAGCAGATGATAGATCCTGTTGGCCTAATACTATTTTAGGATATGGTAATCAGCGCCCTTGAGTATTTACTACGTGGTATTCACATAAGCAGGCCAAGAAGAAGCACGACTAACACCTCCTTCGCCAAGCAGATAAGGAATCCTTATGCGTTCATTGTATAATAGAGAAGGCTCGCCTACTCTAGAAAGGTATGCTCGAAGCAAAAGCAAAATAAACGCCACTGCCACACGGAACCCAGATCCATGAGGAAGATCCAGGACGAAGGCGTTTCTTCGCACATGAGGAAGATCCCAGATCCATGAGGAAGATCCCAGAGATTGCAGGCGAAGCAAAAGAGACATAATCCAGGCCAACATAGAGAATGGCGAGTGCCAACAACAAAAACTATGTTGCTCCATTTCAAGTTGCAGCTTCCTTCGCCGAAATCTAAATTTCCTACAGGCCAAACCGATCTAGGGCAAAACCCTAACCGCGAAAGCTTCTATCAAAAAAAGCACCGCATCTATAAGTCGGTTCTTCGAAACCCTATTATTAGTCCCTTGTCCGCTCTGTTTTGGCTTCAACATGTTTCAACTGCTTGGAGCTGATAATATACTCTTCTGAACTTGGAAAAACCTGTAAGATCCTGTGAACGATCGAAGCCTTCGCTCTTCAAGCAAGCAGAACTAGTAATCCAAGGTGCAATCGGCAATCAACAGGGAACAGATCCCCTCCTTTTTTTCTCAATCGACGAAATACAACCAAAAAAACATGTAAAGCAAGAGCTAGGGTTTGAATACCTGAAATCGATCTTCTGGATCGTATGAAAAACGCGGAGGCGAACGAAACCTATGGCGATGAAACCTGCAATTTACTTCTTCTGCCGAGAGAAGTAGAGAAAAAAGGGAAAAGAAAATCCCAAAAGAAACTAGTCGAGAATCTTCAAATCCTGAAAGCGGCGCGGCTACTGATATAAGAAACAACGCTGTTACTGGACTTAGATTCGATCATTCATGGATGGATTGTTCGCTGAGGTTTCCTTCCACACATTCCTTTTTGAATACGCCAAATCCTTTCCCCCTTTCCTCCAATCTTGAATATCTTTTCTTCCCCGGCTGTATCTGTGTATGTTTTGAGTGCTTCCATCCTTTACCACATATTTATGGTTTTCCTCGTGACTAAACTATCCTCATATATCTCTTGATATACCCAAAAACACCCCTTACCTCCCCCAGCGAGTAGCGACTAGCGATCTCATTCTCGAATCGGCTCCAGTCATCTCTGCAAGTCAACACCCGCTATAATGACGAGTTACTTTGTAGTGGAGTCCCTTACAAGTTACAAACCTCCGTACGTGAGATGAAGGCACGTGGCGTAACAGAATTAAAATCAGTTGCATCGAGATAAGGCACCGAACGTTTTTAAATTATAAATAAAATTTTAGATAAGAATCCATTCTCGTCTCGGATCCCGAACGTTTTTGGATAAGAAAAATAAAACTATTTAAAATAAATAAAATTTTAAATTATAAATAATGTTTTAAATATATTTTAATATAAATAATATAATAGTATATTTAATATAAATAACTTTTAATATATATATAATTGGTGTTTGGGTGAAATAGGGGACACTGGATTTGCTTTTCACACTTGGCGCCTCATATACATCTTATCATACATTAGGAACATCTCCCACACTTATTTGTTATTATTCACGGAAATGTTCCCAATGCACGGTGGATGTGCATATGAGGCAACCATTTGTGAGGGGCAGATCCTGTCACAAGGCAGAGACCTCAATCCCCATCCCCAACTTTGAGCCTGATTAGAGATTTCTATTAATCGTCATCCCCATCTCTGCCTTGCCAAAATAATCTCCATCTCTGATCCCATCGGGTTGGAAAAGTCGAGTATGTCGGGATGGAAAAAATTACCATCCCTAGAGAAAGCACAATGAGAGATAACATTTTGAGTGGAAGAGAAAAAATAAGAAAAGTAATGAAAATTGGAAGCAAGTGATGATAACTGGTCATGCATTGTAGGGGAAACAGTTTTCTCGACGGGTACCCAAGGATGGGATGGGGTGGGGATGAGAATAATGATTAATAGGATCCTCCTCCATATATATATATATTCAAAAGATAGTATTAATTAAAAAATTTTGGGGATTTGGATTTCTGTAGGAAACTCATGTCCACCACGGATTGAGGATGGACGACAACTTTTATGATGGGGATCGCGGGTAGGGTCAGGGAATGACTCCCCCCCCAAAAAAATTATCATATGGTAATCCACCAACAAATGTTGGCTAGTTTGTTAGGTCTCTAACTCTTTGTAGTAAGACTTGAGATCAAATCATGTTGCTATAAGGATTAGGTCTGATACACAATGCAATACAATATGGAAATTGGATTTGGTCCCTACAAGACTGTTTTCATAATATTATAGCAGTTGTGCATTGACAATATCTACCCATGTATAAAAGCATACAATAACAGAGATGTTTCCAATGCATGACTAAAAAAAAGTACTCCGGATTTTCTACCCAATCTCTACCCACCATGAATTGGAGCCACACATCTCTATTAGGAACTGAGAGATGTGTGACTCCGATTTATTGCAGGTAGAGAGTGGGTAGGAAAAGTTAGTAGGAAATCTAGGCTCAAAAAAAAGGTTGTGAGGACTAAATCCAAGTTCTACGGTTAGAGACTCACATGTGAGAAAAGGCTGGTACATGCAATTTGAAATGAAATCTAAATAGAAAATAAGAAAGCAAAACATTGATGGTCTGTGATGCCCAAGATATGGCATATTAATGTTATATTTTGGTTTGATAGGAGATAAGAATAAAGATTTTTAAAAATTTTCCGTCAAGTTTTTTGTTTATCAATTGAGAGGGAAAAAACGTTTCTTTCTCTTGTTTTCTAATAAACCGAACACCGCCTTGGTATAATTACATGAAATTCGAATAAGACAATAATATGCATTGTAGCCAACCTTTTGATATAAAAGCAACAAATATGATAAATCATACAAATCATTATTGTTTTAAGGGCAATTTTCTTAAACTATCCATAAGGTTTAGGAAATTGACTTCCTATTGTTTGGAAATTGATTTAAAGTATCCCTAAGTTTTATAAAATTTCACTAAATCTTCCCTTGCCATTAGCATTTCATCACAATCCATTTACATGTGACACCCACATGACATATAATTTTTTTAAAACCCAATATTACCCTTACCAAGAGGGATGAGATCCAAACCTAATCTAACATTGTTCAAACAATAGGGATAAGAGATATTTGCTAGGGCTGCCAATCAACTGGTTCTGGATTGAATCTAATCCCATCCAAACCTTATCAAGTTCGATTTGGATAGTCCATTATAATTATTGGATTAAGTCAATCCAAAATAAATTGGTCCATAATCTTATTGGTTTAAATTGGACCTAAACCAAATTTTCAATAATCGATCATGAGGCCAAACCCTTGTCCAATTTGAAACTGATCAAAATTGAAGCTGGCATAAAATCACTTTTGTAAAAGTACTTTCATAAAAGTACTTTTACAAAAGTAGATTTATAAAAGCACTTTTACGAAAGCACTATAATAAAAGCACTTTTATAAAGTACTTTTATACAAAAACACTTTATGAAATAACTTTTACAAAAGAACTTTTATAGAAGTACTTTTATGAAAACACTTTTATGGAAGCACTTTTATAAAAGTAATTTTATGGAAATACTTTTATGAAAGCACTTTTAGAAAAGCACTTTTGTGAAAGTACATTTATAAAGTACTTTTATGAAACCACTTTTGTAAAGACACTTCTATGAATGTACTTTTATAAAAGTACTTTTACGAAGTACTTTTATAAAAATAATTTTATGAAAGCACTTTTATAAAAACCGCTTTTACAAAAGTGCTTTTTTTAATGCCGAAAGGGTATATTTTTGTAATTTTCAGATTTGCTTTATTTTAATCTTTTTGTAATTTTTTATATGCTCTGTTTTATATATAACTTTTGATATTTCATTTGATTTGGATTGGATCCAATACAGTCTATTTACATTTTAATGGTTTTTATTGAATTTGGTTTGTATTGGATTTATACTAGAGTCCAGTCAATTTGTAAAACTGGATCGGGTTAGACCAAATCTAGTTCAATTGATGCCTCTAGTATTCGCTACAAGGCTACACATGAAACCTTCTCCCTCTCTCCCTACGATAACAGCCATCGAAGGAAGACCACTAAAAGGCGACGAGGTGGGCGATGACAAAGAACAATTCTTCACCCAGCAAATGATCTCCCGTTTGTCACTGGTATCAATAGCATATAACCTATTGTCACCGAAAGTAGCGGAGACTGGGCCCATTGAACTATATCTACGTCCCCTGGTGGCCATTGACAGCAGTAGTAGAAGAAGCACCAATGATGGAGATGAATGGAGACCACATGGCATCATGTTGCAAAGATCCATGTCCTATAGGGATCTTGCTAGATATTAGTAACTTTGTTGGTGATCAACTGATAGATGCTACTTGTAGAGAGAGTGGAGGTGGTTGTGCTCTGCTTCACTCCCGCTTAGAATAGAGATAAAGGGAATAGATAGAGAGACCACAAGCTAAAATGCTAGAACCCTAAGATCTGAACCTATTTGCACAAAGATTGGTGGAATAATGGGCTCCTCATCTTCGAGCCAACATATCCCCGGATCTCCCCATCTTAGAGCCAACAATTAACTCTGGTACTCAAGGGCCGGTGCTCCTGGTATTGAGTTGTAGAGGGGTTTCTTATTCGTCATTTCGTCTCTCCGCAACCCCTATTTATCTTGTGTCACCACTAAACCACTACCTTATGCCCACTGTTGCAACAAATCGTTGCTAAACACAAATCCAATATGGAAAAATCCCTCCTATTTGCATTTTCATTCAAAGTTGACCAAAATGTGAATGGAGTTGTTACTTTCTGTCATTAAATATTTGATTCAATCAAAGAGGAGCATGGAGTTGCAGAGGTTTTAGAATTCAGTCAATATGTTATTGAATCCATAGCGAAAGATTGAAAATGGTTGTTGTTGTTGCTCAAAATCTGTCTCTTTTGTGAACACTTTGGAGAACAACGAACTCAAGAGAATTGTCAGTTGCTGTAGCTAAATCCAACATTCTCGAATCTCTGCTTGCTCTCCTTTTGAGGTTGCGACGAGAATGTTGCTCTTGAGTTCTCTTCTCCCTGTTCACAACACGATTGTAACATGGCTCATTTCAAAGCTTATGAGCAAAGCTAGTAAATCCACAACGATAGATTTGCTAATTACCTCGGTTCCATCTAGTAATGGATGGTGTCAATGTTGTGCTTCTATACCAAAGAAGATAACTAGGAGGTCCATTTCCTTATTTTAACCATCAAAAGTTTATGTCACAATATTTGAATATTAATTTTAGGGAAAACTCCTGGTCAGTACCTTGTACTTTGACTCGAGTGACAATTTGGTCTCCAAATTTTAAAATGCGACAATCTAGTACTTGAACTTTCAAAATGTGACAATCAATACCCAAATTTTTAAAATGTGACAATCCAGTACCTATTATTAACATGTCCGTTAATTTATTATTGTCATTTGAAAAGTCAAAAATGCCTTTCAAATGTCATTTAATTCTCTTTAACCATCCAAATGTTGACAAACAATTGAACAGTCCCAAAACGTAGCCTCTTCTATTCAAAAAAGTTGGTGACTGTTTTTGGAGAATCTAAAATTTGAGATTGTTCATTTTATTGTCAATGTTTGGATAGTTGATAAAGAGAAATAGATGGCATTCTTAGGGCATTTTTTACTTTTCGAATGTCACTTACTTACTGATTAACGACATGTACTGAATTGTCACATTTTAAAAGTTTGGATACTAGATTGTCACATTTCAAAAATTCGAGTACTGAATTATCGCATTTTAAAGTTCGGGAACCAAATTATCACTCAAGCCAAAATACAGGTTACTGATAAGGAATTTTCCCTTAATTTCTAATACCCAAACCAAAAGTCTACTAATTTCTTGACATTGGAAGAATTGGATAATCTAATTTATTTATAATATTTTGTTCCCATGTTAGCTCAATTCCAATATGATCTTTTAAATCTAATACATTAGTTGCCAAAAAAAAATCAGAGAGGAGCATAACATCGAATTATCTACTCCATTTACAAGTAAGGATCAATCATCTCCTCATTAAAATTATTTGCTCCATTTTGTTTTATTGTATATTTTTGTTATTTGATAGAATCGTTATAGATAGAGTCTGGTTCCTTTGGTGGAAATCCTTTAGGTTTCTCTTCTGTTTTCTCCATCGATTAGGAAGCCCCTGGACTCGAAGGAAAGGAGGAGCTTCCGAAGAAGGACAATGTGGGTGTGACTAGAATGATGCCAGTGAGGGAGACGAAGGGGTATTGAGTTGTAGAGGGGTTTGACACGATGACCAACTGAAAAACAATGGTATTGAGTTGCAGATGATATTGAGTTGAGAGGGGTTTGGCTGAATGATCATAAAAAAAAAAAGCAAAATTTTTTATTTCCAATAGCTTTTGGTCTTTAATCTTTAGGTATTACAAAAAAACTAAAGGCTATAGATGGCGAATGAAGGTCAATTCTGGGTTCCTTGCTTCTAGCTCTAATAACCCATTTTCTGATATGGGTTCTTTGCAGACGACGAATGAAGCTTTAGTGTTTCAGTTGAAACCTATTTCAATAGTGATGGAGGACGGTTTGGCCCAACCCCATGGACCAAGAACACGTGTGCATGACCTGGCTTGGCGAACAGTCCAGCCTGGCAGCATGATCTTGACCCAATGGGAAGGAAGCGCCAAGTCCACAATTGGAAACTCACCGAGGGGTAACACCTCGGTGAGACCGACTTCTGCCTAGCTTGGAGAGCCCGGGCTCCCCCAAAGGAACCCCAAGCTTTCCCCCGCCTGAGAGGGAGCACTTCGGTGCTTCGAGGCAGGGACCGATCTGCCCCAAAGCAACTCGGTATGTGGTAGCTCGGCAAGCTGTATGAAGGAGGGCAGTAGGATCTCCTGCCCAACCACCGTACCCGACAAATCTGGTGACAACAGCTATGTCCCCCGTCAGGCAGCGTCGTGCCTGTCACCCTTAGAGGGTGTCTTACACCTGACAGGCATGTACCATGTGGTGACGGCTCCGCGCGTGCCACCTCAGCCCTTCCAGTAACGGTTGTGGCAGGTCGACAGTGGCAGTTATACCCGCCCTATCAGAGGCTAAGGGGCCAAGGGGCAACCAATTTCTGCTATAAGGAGTTTAGCATCAAGGAGAACAGGTATGATCTTGGTGATCTTCATCTTCTATATGCACGCTATCTTCTTCTTAGCCTTCATTTTTCTCCTTGCTTCTCCAGCCGATTACTAACTTAATCATCGGAGTGTTCCCGCCGGGTAACTCCCTTCGGGATTCTTCTTCTTTTCAGGTACCTTCCAGGAGCCACGCGAGTGCCAACTAGGAGTGACCGGATTGCGCTACATCAATTGGTGTCGTCTGTGGGATACGCTTCGAAAAGCCTTTCTCTAAACTTTCACAACTCTTTATTCCTTGAAAACTCAACACTCATGGCTTCCTCAAGCAACATCAAACGAAGCATGGAGATGGATAACTCCAGGAATAGCCCCAACTTCTTACTATCTGCATTGGACAGTTCACCATCCCCCTCTCAGTGGACGGAATCCCTAGTTTGAACATGCCTCTTACAGGGGCACCCGTCGTTGCTCCACTCCCTACCATAGTCGGAACAACCTTCGTCAAACCCTTAGTTGTACCCCCAGCGGCCAACCTGAACCAACTGGAGGACTTGATGTAGTGCATGTGGGCCATGCAGGCTCAAATGCAACAGTTTCAACAGTTCCAGATCTATCAGCAGCAGGTGCTACACCAGGTCTCCCAGTACCAATATCAACAGCAATTTCTTCAACTGCCCCAACATCAGCTTCAGCAGCCGCAACTCCCTCCTCGGCACCCAGCTTCGCAGTGAGCCAGGTCTCGCTGTCAGGAGGAGCACCTTTCTCGCCAAGGAGAGGCCCCCCATAACCCTCCTAGGAGCCAGGCCTCCTCCCGCAGCGGACAAGGAAGATCAGCCACTCCGGCCTCACCGCAGGCAGTCAGGTCGGGAGGACCCCAACCCATCAGGTCCACGTCTCCTCAGCCCTCGAAGCCCGATACCCCGTTCCTAGCGAATCAGTTTGAGATCCTGGCAGCAAGCCCCAAATAGGATCCCTCTATCCGCAGCCATCACCAGCGACCTGAGCTACTTCCTGTGCACACCATTCCTGACAACACGAGGGTGAGCAGCACCAACGCCGAGCCTGCCAAGAAGCAGAGACGCCGCTGCCGAGCTTGCCGATCTGCCACCCACGACCTGCCCGAGCTCGGAGGCAAAGAAGAGGTAAGCTCGGGCGAAGTACGACGGGTCCTTCGACCCAAATGATCACGTGGATGCTTTCCAATCACAGATGCACCTGGCGGGAGCCAGTGCATCGTGCATGTGTGTGGCCTTCTCCACCACTTTTAGAGGAGCAGCCCATACATGGTACCGGAACCTGGCACCTGGATCGATAAGAAGTTGGGCGCAGTTCACGCAAACCTTCACGTCCCACTTTTCACTAGCAAGCGGTGCCCGCGAACTGAATAAAGTTTCCTAAACATAGGAAGATTTGTATAGGAAAAGTGAACCAATTAGGAAATTAATTTGTATAGGAAGATTTGCTGGCCATTTCTGCAGCTAATGAAATTAAGATAGGAAAAGTGAACCAATTAGGATATAGTTTACTAAAGTAGGTCTATTGTGGTCAGAATATGAAACATACTCTGAACCATAAGAAAGGCCTTTTGAAGTTCATAAATCAATAACAGGTAGCATCTCCAAAAAAATTCACGCAATCATGAAAGAGAGTTATAGGTTACTTTGACATTATTGCCATGATCTTAATGAAGTTATAAAATGTTTGATCGTAGTAAAGTTTACATGGTTTGTTAAGTAAGCGCATTGTGGAATGAAGATAGGAAATAGTGTGGCTTAGGTAGCTTTTGTTTTTCATTAACTTTTCAGTTCACAGTTGGCAAGAAGTTGATAGACATGATTTTAGCTGTATTAATTTAAAAAAAAATCCTTAGATGGAAGAATTAAGGTTTTATGTTCATGAAAATGTGATTTATATGCCATTAGACTACTATATAGACTACCATATATATAGTAGTCTATCCAGTTCTTACCATATATATATAGTAGTCTACTATATAGACTACCATAATAATTATCTGATGCAAATCCAAAGAGAAGTTATTTCTAAATGAGAATCCAAATCATGGATCATAGATTATCCCTCCTAAGATTCAAAATATAGTACTGATTTGTAGGTGCCAAATGCCAACCCACATAAAGTTGCACTGCTACAGTGGTTAAATTTGCAATGTTAAAAGCTTATATTCACAAACTTTTCAATCTTATGGTTAAGTTATTGCTCCTAGCCCAACAAACTTGAGTCAATTCTCAACCAAAATGAGTCTGTTCTGCAAGTTCCTTTTGTACTCATCTAGTTGTGGAATCACATTTCTATGAAAGAATCTTCTTTTTTCACAATGGCATAGTATGGAAATGAAACAAACTTGCTTTGTTTCTAATTCTTTGAGGTTGATGATATAATCATACCACTGACAAGTATGGTTGTTGATAGGAATAAAAAGTAGCATATTTTTATCCCCAATTATTCATTCTTTTATATTAAATTAGCACTTAATTGGACTCATTGCTTTTATATTTCGATTCAGGGCAAGCAAGAAGGCAATTGGAGGAAAACAAGGCTAATCAGATGATTTTGCACAGTTTCAGCACCATTAAGTAATCGGGGCATAACTCTCAGCTCCAGACTCCTATTTGGATGATTCAAGATGCACTGGAAAGATAAGGGAAAAATCCACAACTCTCATGTTTTGGGTTTTGATAGATTCGATATGAATTGAGGTCAAAATCGGGCCTGAAGTCGGAATAAATTCACAGTAAAGCCCAGCTCACAACTGAAGCCCAATTCGTAGGAAAGCCTTGTAGTGGCCCAATTATTAAAGAGCCAAACTCAAATTCAAGAATAAAGAGTCCCACTATATTCAAATTTCAAATGTAATTATAGAAGGATAAGATGATTGAGATTAGATTACCAGATAAGAGAGATTATTAGATAAGAGATAGGATATGATTAGATCAAAACTGATTAGGACTTTCTATTTTTGAGGATTAATCTCCTAAGAGGAGTTAGAGAGAGTCCCTCCTCCTAAAGTTATATAAGGGCGGGGGGGGATCAGCTTTAGGCATCACTCAATCACTGAAGCACTCCATCAATTCAGATCAGTCCATCTATTTGGGAAGCAGAGCAAGAGGGAGTCGACAACCATGAGCGGCTAAGCTTTTCTTTTATAATTCAAGGGGGATTTCTGATTCAATTATGTCATCATGAGGTTCTGTGTTTAATTTAAATTCTTGTTTTTAATTCAAGTATTTGTTGATTCTTGTGCATGTTCTTATGGATGTTAATGTTAATTAGTCTGACAAATTAATTAACGTTGATCTTCCTACTAATATCTATGGTTCGGTGATCCGTAATTGTCACGAATAGTGGTACAAGTAGCAATTAGGTTATTATCCTACATGGGTCAATTGTTCGTGATAGCCTTTGACCAATGTATGGGTATATTTTAATCAAAGAGGAATCAATGGAACAAGATTCGATAATTGTAGTTATCTCAATTATTGTTGTTTTGGTTTAACTGTTTTCACAAAGGTTATTGTTATCATTAATTGATATAGAACGCTATCGTACCCAGTCGGTTAATGTTAAGTGTTGATCGAATGTTGGGTTTGGTCAACTAATTCATAAAAACACGAGGTTTATTATGGCCATCCTAATAAATCCTAAGGTTAAATATTTGAATTGCAAGATTGCTAAAGTTTACCTAGGATCGATGACCAATTGACTCAATCTGAATCCTTGGATTAGAATTCGGTAAGACTAAATTTTCCTTGATTGTTATTTGCTATTTTGCTTTATTTCAATTATTCAAATTTCCCACTCTTTAAATTGCACATTCGACTGAGAAATTAATTACTGGCTCTTTGTGGGATTTGACTTGGTACCACTGTTACTACTATTTTGTTGTAAGGTGGGACTAGAACTAATTTTGAAGGCTTCGACAACCCGTCAAAATTTTGGCACCATTACCGAGGAGTTCCTTTAATTTCTTAGCTTTACCTTCTGTTTGTGTTAATCTCCTTTGTTTTATGACTCGTGCTTCTCACCAAGGTGAACTAGAATATAACCTTGAAATTGAGAAGACCACCCATCGATTGAGAAAAGAGGTGAAACAAAGGAAGGACCGTTCACCTCCAAGGGTGAATTCTGATATTGATTTGACAACTTGTGAACAACCCATTTTCAAAGAGGAAGAAAGGATGACTGATAGAGAAAGAATACTAAGAGAGTTAGCTGTGCCAATCATGAATCAACAGCCTTTATGCATAATCTATCCCACTCTCGAGGTAGCCTTTGAACTTAAATTGGGTTTGATTCAATTGCTTCCGTTTTTTCATGGATTTCCAGGTGATGACCCTCATAAGCATCTTAAAGAGTTCCATGTCATCTGTTTGAGCATGAAACCACGGCGTATGATTGAGGATCAGATAAAACTTATTGCTTTTCTTTTTACTTTATGAGATAAAGCAAAGGACTGGTTATACATTCTTTCTCCTGGTTCAATACGTACATGGGATGGGATGAATATGATGTTTTTAGATAAATATTTTCCTACATCACGAGCTGCAAATATTAGTAAAGAGATTTGTAGGGTTCAACAGTTTAGTGGTGAGACACTATACAAGTACTGGGAAAGGTTTAAACAACTATGTGCTAGCTGCCCACACCACCAAATACCTGAACAACTATTAATCCAATACTTCTATGAAGGACTCCAACCTATGGATAGAAGTATGGTAGATGCAGCTAGTGGAGGAGCCTTGGTCAATAAAACACCCGAAGCGGCTAGGGAATTGATTTCCAACATGACAAAAAATTATCAACAATTTAGAGCAAGAACAGATGGTGCTATCAGACGTGTTAATGAGGTAAGCCATTCTAATTTCAAAAGTCAAATATTTGATCTAACTGCTTTGGTTCGTCAAATGGCTGTAAGGCAATTACAAACGGCAAGGGTTTGTGGTATATGCTCGATTCATGGGCATCCTACAGATATGTGTCCATCATTACAAGAAGGTTCGATGCAGCAAGTTAGTGCCGTAGGAGGATTTTCGGGCCAACCTCAACGCAAGTATGATCCCTATTCTAACTATTACAATCCTGGGTGGAGGGATCATCCCAATCTGAGCTATGAAAATCAAGGAGGGCCATAGAGATTCTAGCCCCAAGCTTTCAACAAACAGTACCCAATTCCAGCACCTACCCAAGCTCAAATTCAACCCTCAAGTTCAGGTATGTCTTTAGATGAGATCGTTAAGGCTCTTGCGACTAACACTCAGCAATTCCAACAGGAAACAAGGGCCAACATCTAGAACTTAGGGAACCAAATCAATCAACTTGCTGCTTCTATTAGCAAGTTGGAGGCACAGAACTCTGGAAAGCTACCATCACAGACGGTAGTCAATCCTAAGGAGAATGCGAGTGTAGTGGTGTTGAGAAGTGGGAAGGAATTACAGTCACAACCTACTTCACCAAGGAAAGAGGATAAAGAGCAGAAAGAAGAGGAGGAACAAGTATCACATGAGGTAAAACCCGACCCCCTCTACCTAAGATGTCTAATGCCATTGTGCCACCATTTCCTAGTAGGCTGAAAAAATCTAAGAAAGAAGATTACGAGCAAGAAATCTTGGAGACCTTTAGGAAGGTGGAAATAAATATTCCCTTGTTAGATGCCATCAAACAAATCCCCAAATATGCAAAATTTCTGAAGGAGTTGTGCACTAACAAAAGGAAGCTGAGAGGAGATGAGAAGGTAGAGGTTGGGGAGAACGTGTCAGCAGTCATCAAGAGGACCCTATCGGAAAAGCGTGTTGATCCAGGTATGTTTACTTTACCTTGCGTGATTGGCAATAAAAGAATTGAACATGCCATGCTAGATTTAGGTGCATCCATCAATGTCATGCCATATTCAATTTATTGTGCTTTGAATTTAGGTACATTAAAAGAAACTGAGGTTGTTATTTAGTTAGTTGATCATTTTAACACTTACCCTGAAGGGATTGTTGAGGATGTTTTGGTGTAGGTTAATGACCTTATATTTCCAGCCGACTTTTACATATTGAAAATGGAGGAAGACACTATCACAAGTTCAGCCCCACTTCTATTAGGCAGGCCATTTATGAAAATGGCCAAAACCAAAATAGATGTGGATGAGGGTACCCTTTCCGTCGAGTTTGTTAAATTTAATATTTTTGAATAAATGAAGTACCCCAATGAATGTCATTCGATTTGTTCAATTGACATTGTTGACTCAATTGTGCAGGAAATTTTTGGGGAAGAGGATATGAATGTGGAACTCGAATTAAGTGCACAATTGGATATGGAGGAAGAATTAGATACATCCTGTGAAGCTTCGAAATTGATAGTAGAACAAAAGGTAACAAATTCTAATAATCCATCATTGTTTTCTCATAAGAAATTGTTGCCTTCTATTTTGCAGGCTCCGAAGTTAGAGCTGAAGACTTTGCCAAATCACCTTAAGTATGCCTACTTGGGTGACAAAGAAACTGTTAGACAGTTTTGTATGCCCTTAGCTTCAATCAAGATGATGTACTTTATGAGTTCATTGTAAATGATTCATGTTCCCTTGGTATGTTTCTGTGTAATACCCTTAAACTGGACACTTAATGAGATTCATGTTAGTTTAGAATGATTACAGCCAGTGGGTCGGTTTGGGGAGACCTATCTTGACAAGGCTAACACTGTGCTGCCACCAAGTTGGTTGGGGTGGCCTGTCTCAGTTGCTAGGGTGAAACCCTAGGCACATACAGTGTAGGATTAATTGAATCTATGAACTGGACTAGATTTCTAGTATTGCCCTGGACCTTGGAGATTGATGGGCAAAACTGAAAAGTTACACCCGATCCCTAGACTCGATTATGATACTGCACTAGGTGTCGGATTGGGTTGTCTTTGATATACCAATCATTGAGATCCTTAGCGGGGGTCAAAATCTGGGTATGTTGGGACAGTTTGAGAATAAGTGGGTGATCATAGTGACATGATCAATCCTTTTGTCGGACCAAGGTAATGATCGGGGATGCACTCTCACTGATGGAAACCAAGACTGCCAGCAACCGATTTCAATCGTTGAGATTTGTTTTGCAAAATATATTTTATATGAGATATGAAAGTATATATATTATGGTTTCGAAATGATTTGCAAAAGGTTTTAATTCCCGGGATCCATATAAGCAGAGAGTGCAACATTGTTCCTTGCAGTCGAGAGAGAGGTCCTCTCTTGTCGGGCAGTGTATGATCATTATGGGCTGAGAGGTTAAGTGTAAGACCATTGAGGATAATACATGATGGGCTAATCTTGCATCTACCCACAGTCCCTAGGTGTTACAAAGTGGCTTGGCCCAGGGACCACTTAGGGTAAGTGTTGGGCCCATAACAGTGTATTCGGCTAGGCCTTGTAACAAAAGCTGGGCTGAACCCATGTGGCTGATGTGTAGATCAATGTTTGGGTCCCACGCCATACAAGGAAGCCCAACTGGGCATCAGTTTGGAAGACTAAGTGAATACATAACCTTAAATGAGCCTTAAGCCCATTTCGAACTGGGCTGGTTTGACTAGTCAATTAAAAATAGACGAATTTTGATATGGATCAGCTGATAGGATTGGGCCCAAACTTTATCCACTTAGAGAATCCAAGATTTAAATAAGATTTAGATCTGAAAGCCTCCTAATTAGATTAGGAGATGGCTGATATGATTTGTAGATAAGATAAATGTTATCCCTTATCACTTAAAGAGACTTCTAATCCAAATATGATTTGGATTAGTAACTTTTAATGGGATTAGGAGTTGATCCCTTTTAAGTCTATAAAAGGAGGAGGGGGTAGCAGCCTTTTGACATGCAACCAACATACTCTTGTCTTCAGAGCTGAAATCACAAGAAGAAAGAATTCTACACCCTGCGAATACTCTCTTGCCACCTCCTTCCTGCAGCTGCCGCTTCTAGCGGTTCGGTCTCCTATTCTCTACATGAGTAATCAAGATTTGATCTTGATACCAATATTTTGGGGAAAAGATTGATTGGAGCTGTATTCACAAGCTATCATGTTGATTCTTGCGAAGGGTCAAGTTCTTTTGGAAGAACATTATTGATTTTGCTCCATCGTGCACTACGCCATCTTTAGTGGGAGCAAATTTTGGATCATTCCTTGGATGTGAACACCTCCATTGGGAGATACTGTTTCTCTATATCAGGTATAATCCCTTCATACTCCTTTTGGTTCAGATATGGTTCAGTTTATAGTTTAAGAATGATCTTTGAAAATATGATTTTCTAAATAGGGAATGCGATTCCCAATTGAAGGGAGAGAAAATTTTTTGAAATTCGCCCCCTTATTCCGCAATCGTTGACCCGGGCGATCGAACTGCTAAGCCATTTGACCTAGGCATCGATTTGCGTGTTATCATTTTTATTTTCATTGATTTAAATAAAATAGCGAAAAACAAAATGACCCCCATATCCCCAATTCCATCTCTTACGTTTAGGGTTAGAATGACCCCATTTTTGTCTATGACAACCAGCGTTGGTGATTCACAATGACCAGCAACGGCAGTGAGCTTCATCTATGACAACCAGCGTTGATTTTGTAGCAGATCTTGCAGTAACAGTTGTGGGTTGCGACAGTAACAGGTTCGACGACTAACTTACAACAGCGGTCGGCGATTTTGCAACCTTTCCTGTAGTGACGGTGATAGTATATTTCCTACCCACTATTCTCTCATGCGTGCGAGGGTAAGTTTAGTTGTTCTATCTGCAACCTTACTTGTAGCTTGGCAAACTAATGAACGGTGGTTCCCAATTGACTTTCAGGAACTTACTTTTAAGAAGAATCCCTCATCATAGTTCCTGTATAGGATAAAGTTGACTAAAAAAACCTCACAAACCACTCACCCAACCCAACCGCAATTTTTCAAAGTATCAATGAAACCTCCATCTCACCAATCATGACTGAATTGAGTTTCAGGCTCGAAATTGGAAGTTCCTAAAACTAGAGAACCACCAAACTTTTTGGGAACCACCAATTTCGAGCCTGACACTCAATTGGGATTAGGAAAGATGGTTTAGATATTTCACCTGAAACATAATGTGAAAATATGAATATTGAAATTGAAAATAAAAAATAAGAAATTAATAGTTTATTAATTGAAATGTATAGTTTATATGAATGTGAAATAACAGGGTATAAGAAATTTACAACTTGTACAAATGCATCTTTTACTTCTACAACTATGGGTATTAGTATGGGATCTGTAAGATCAAGGTCAAAATCAAGGGTTTGTTTCCTCTTTGGGTAATGCCTTTCACCATCCTAATACATTTTTTTCTTAATGAATTTTATCTTATTCTTCAAAAAAAAAATCTTAATGGCCCTTTGACAGATATGGGGCCAAATATGCCAACCTGATAAGCATAATCTAACTTGGTAAAAGTTTACCAAGATGGAATTAAAATGACCATTTTTAATATAAAGGCATGCAAAAGCCATTGCAAATAATTAATATCTTTTAATAATAAAAGAATATATTGGTTTGTTTTATTAGATTGTGATACAAGTTGTTTGGAGAAAAGATTATAAGATTTTGCCATTTAGTTTTATGGATATTAGTATGGGATCTGTGATACTAAAGTTGGCTCTTGGTTTTCTTTCCTATTTGGGTGATGCCTTATCACCTTCCTAATGTATTTTCTTCTTAATGCATTTTATCTTATTCTTAAAAAAAAAAAAAATCTTAATGGGCCCTTGGTAGATATGGAGCCAAATGTACCAGCCTGGTAAGCATCATTTAACTTAGTAAAAATTTACCAACATAGCATTAAAATGACACTAGCTTTTATAAAGACCCGCAAAAGCCATTGCAAATAAGCAATATCATTTGATAATAAAATAATATTTTGGCTTGTTTTATTAGACTGCAATAGAAGTTGTTTGGACTAAATATTATAAGATTTTGCCATTCGGTTCTAGGGTATTAATATGGGACCTGTGGGATCATTATTGGGCTCTTGGATTTATTTCCTCTTTGGGTGATGCCTTATCACCTTCCTAATATATTGCTTTTCTAATGAATTTTATTTTATTCTTAAAAAAATAAAACAAACTACATCTATGTCATTAAATAAAGATACTACAACTAAAAACATCCAAATCTTTATATGGCTAATGGTGCTAAATCCCTTAATGAGATTGGTACAAGTAATTAAGATACACAGAAAAAAAATGTTCTTTGGGTTCTGGTCCAACCGATAGTTTTACTGGTCCAACCGATATTCTCTCCAATTTCATCGATACTGGAGGCATTCGTAACCACAACTATTAACAAATATGATATTTTTTTTCTTAAGAACATATCAAGATAACAAATTTGACTTTGACTAATTTCTTCTCAAAAATTTATTATGAGGAGGAAATCAACATTGGCGTTCCTCCTGAAGTATTTAACTAAGCAACTAGAATTGGAAAGGGCGAAATGACAAGCAGAAAATAATAATGATAAATTGTAGAATCAAATAAAAACACAAAAATGAGAAAAATATTTAACATCATTCTTAGGCCAGAAAATTATACCATCGTATATATAAAGTTCTAGCGAAGAAATATGGATGCCCTCTAAATTTGCACAGGTGCACATAGGAACATCAACCTAATCAAAATCAACATCAAATCAATAAATTCCTCTGACAATTTCTATTGTCTCACGGAAATAGCAAGAACAGCCTGTCGGAATCCGACAAATTTTGAAACTGAGAAAAAAAGAAATTTCAGGATATTAATAGAAAATGACCACAATGCTCCTATGTGTGACCTCAATCCCACTACTATCAAAAGAATCAGATAAGTTTACAGGGGGCATTCTAATCATTCAAGTTAGAAAACAGAAAAGATCCGGGAGATTCAAACCGAGACTTAGGCGATGAGATCCGTACCGTCTGGTTCGTCAGATGAAGTGATGGGGAGGCTCCGGCGGTTCTTGGAGAAGAGATCCAAATTTTCATCCGTATCTCTCGAGATGGCAACGTTGCTCCGACCTCTCCGGAGTTGCAATCCCGCCGGAACAATCCTCCCTCCGGCCAAAGAATCCCTCGAGATCCGATTCATACTGATGAATCTGAAAGAGAGACCATGGACAAAGCGAGAAGTATAGCTTCTTTTTTTTTATGGCTTTGTTCTTTTATGTGAAGATATTCTTGGAGAGAGAGAGGGAGGGACATAGGGAGAGAGTCGTGGATCTGTACAGTACTGGGTGCAGTTATAAGTAAAGCTTGGTGATAATAAAGATGAGAAATACAAGTGAGAGAGGAGGGAGAGCAGCGAAGTTCAGTCGGAGGTCAAGAGAGCTGAGAGTGAGAGACAACAAAAGAGAGAGAAGAGGGAGGGCGGGAGAGAACAATGACCGTGGGCCCTACAAGGGTCATTTTAGTCTTTATAATTATTGCCACCTCAAAGTAAAAGCATAGGTAACAGTATGATGCTTATTTGGCGTGGGAATCTATCCTATAATTTCAAAAGTTGAATTTGAGTGTTATTATAAATTCTGAATGGACTGGCATATGGGGTCGGGGTTCAGGTTTCTGTAGTGGGCCTGTCGGTGCTTTTCCATCTATTCAAAGCGACTCAATTAAAGCAGCTCCATCAAATCTCTCCCAAATGGGCCCTTTGCCCATACATTGACTCATCAGCCAACCGGAGGGGAGACCATATGCATTATACAACATAAATTAAGAGGTAATTAAAAAAGTTAAAAGATTAAAAGCACCATGAAGCTTCTTTCTTGGAATAGTGAAGGTGGGTGAGGTTCCTTGGCAAATGGACAACTAAATAACCTCCTCCGCATGCACCCAGCCAACCGGAGAGGAGACCATATGCACCATTCGACAACTAAATAAGCTCTAAGTTCTTTGTACAAATGATCGGTTCAACTTCTTTTCTATGGCTTGGGGAAACAACACCAGGGAAATTTCCGAGAGAGTGTAAAGACATTCTTTGGATGGCATTACTTTACTTCAATGTGGACCCAGAACTGAAGCAAATCTCCAGGAGGAAAGTACTCTCAAATATCAACTAAACAACTGCCTCTTTCTTGAAGAAATATATTGGAAGCAGCAAGCGAAGCGAGGTGTAATTGGTTGCACGGACCAAAATACTAGATTCTTTCATAGATATCCTTCTAACCGGAGACGCAAGAATGGCATTTACTTTACTGGCTTAAAGATCTTGCTGGAAATTGGACTTCAAACCCTCAAATTATTGAACATATACTTAGACGGCGTTCTTTTTCTAAATTTTGAGAGGGAAAAGTAGGTCAATGGGATTTTGATTTCCATTGATCAAGAATTCTATCTTCTTTTTTTCAGATTTATGTGGAGACCGGAAAAAGTTTATTGAGATTATAACAGATAAGGGCTTTGGGCCCTAATATCAATTAAATTTCAAAAATAGGTTAACTTTTTAAAAATAATAGCAATTAAGGGCAAAAACACTGTTCATCTTCTTCCTCTTGAAATTGAGTCATCAGTGCCACCGCCCGCCACCACCTCCGGCAAACTCTGGCAATACCATCGCCTATCTCTAGCAACGTTGCCGGAGGTGGGCAGAGGCAGAGGGGGCGGCAACAACGCTGGTGGTCATTCCTCTGCCCAACGCCGCCATTGCCTCTACCTCCGCCCACCTCCGACAATGTTGCCAGAGGTGGCAGCGTTGGGCAAAGGAATGACCATCAACGTCGTCGTCGCCGCCGCCTTTGCCTTTGCCCACCTCCGACAACGTTGCTGGAGATAGGCAGAGGCATTGCCGGAGTTTGTCGAAGGTGACGGAGAGTGGCAGCGCTGATGACTCAATTGCAAGAGGAAGAAGATGAACAATATTTTTTCCCTTAATTGCTATTATTTTTAAAAAGTTAAACATATTTTTGAAATTTAAATAAAAATATTACTTTTATTGATATTTAGGGCCCAAAAGTTGACCTTATCTATTATAATCCCAAGTTTATTTTCTTGGGTATCACTTACATCTTAGGTGGGTAAATAACTTTTCCACCTTAGGGGAAAGTTGCCAACACTTGAATGAGACAAAAATGCCCCTTGTAATAATGGATTTTTATGACTAACTCTCTTTTCTAATCTCTGCTCTCTAACTCTCTTTTCTAATATCATTTTCAGCTCACTTAGCAACTCATGCCCTGAGGTCGCGTCCACCAAACGGTCAATTCTGGGGAGTAGGAAGCAGTCTTTTGGGCAAGCCCAGTTCAAGTTGATGTAGTCGACGCACATGCGCCACTTGCCGATGGCCTTCTTTACCAGGACGGGGTTGGCTACCCAGCTCGGGTAGTGGACTTCTCTTATGAAGTCAGCTGCGAGGAATGGGTAATCTCTGCTCTCTAACTCTCTTTTCTAATATCATTTTCAGCTCACAACTAAGTGCTAACTTAGCCATCAGAGTGACCTCATTCGGTAAACACCCCCTGGTTCTCTGATTCATCACTTGTAGTTCATCGAGCCAGTCGTTGCTCGTAGCCAGATCATCTCCAACAGGGAGCAGCTGGGTTGCGCTACACTAGGCAGCTCCACTTCGGCCTCTAAGTCATCGACCACTTGGGAGCAGACCAAATGACGAGGTACTAAGCCAAAAAACTGAAACGTGAGAAAAAATTGGAACATCATTTGGCTCCATCTGTGGGAAACGCTACAAAAAACTAAGTTCTCATCCTACAAAAAGCTAAGTCCTCACTTTTTAGAAACTGAAGCTCTCGTTTTATAGTTTCCATTTTTTATGAACTCAAAGACTATGCAGGGAGTTAACAGACTAAGCAGCTCTACCAACTTTATTTTCAATTCAGATAAAACCTCATCAGTCCTCTTCGCGAGGTCCCCTCTACAAAGATGAGCTCTTCATGGCTTCCACGAGAGTTGGCGGCCAACAGACTACATGGGCTCCCTTGCTGGTCGAGCCTTCCAAGGCTCCCGTGTGAGCTGACGACCTAAAGTTAGTAGTGCTGCCTCCGAAGGTCGAGCTCCTAGTAGCTTCTTGTAGGAGTGGGTGACCTGCATCACTAGGCTGATGCAACGCAATCATAGCTCTAAGGCGCCCACCCGGCGGCCTGGCGACTTGCGCACGGCCTGGCGGCTTGGCAACCTGGCACATGCGCCGACCTAGCGTCCTGGCCCAGGCGTGAATGACAAACTGATAAAAGACTTCCTCATCACTCTCATGACAACTAGGTGCAGCCCGACACTTACAGATAGCTCGCCACCAAGCAGGTTGGCACTTCACAGACAGCTCTCCACTAGGTAGCTTGGCACCTTACAGACAGCTCGGCAATTCACAGGCAGCTCGCCACCAAGCAGCCTAGCACTTACAGACAACTCGGCACCTCATAGGCAACTCGCCACTAGGCAGCTCGCCATCATGTAGCCTGTCACCTTATAGATAGCTCGGCACCTCACAGGCATCTCGCCACCGCATGACAACCCCCGAGGAGCTCACCATCCTACCTCGCATTTTACGGGATTATGACTTGTAACGGCTATATTAGCTCACCCACTCCCCGATTCAGGCGGAAATGGGCAACCTTACCGGTTGGTGGCGTTATCCCCACCTAACATGGAACAAATCCCATCACAGCGGGAATCTAGGAACTGCTCCACCAAACCCACGAGGACTTCAGTATATAAAGGCCTCACCCCCAGGGGCGAGAAGAGGAATGGGTAATCTCTGCTCTCTAGCTCTCTCATTCTTTATTATCATTTTCAGCTCACAACTAAGTGCTAACATAGTCATCGGAGTGACCTCACTGGGTAAATACCCTTGGGTTCTCTGTTTCATCTCTTGCAGTTCATCGAGCCCGTCGTTGTTGGTAGCCAGATCATCTCCAGCAGGGAGCAGCTGGGTTGTGCTACATTAGGCAACTCCACTTCGGCCTCTGAGTCATCGGCCACTTGAGAGTAGACCAAATGACGAGGTACTTAGCCAAAAAACTGATACATGACCAAAAATCGGAACATCAGTTTTAATTCCTAAAAAAGAAGGGGTGGAATCAACTATGGATTTTCGTCCCATTGGATGCTGTAATGTCCTATATAAAATTATAGCCAAAATCATCGCAAAAAGATTACCACATTCTCCCGAAATTGATCTCCCCCTTCCAAAATGCATTTGTACTCGGAAGGTAGATATAAGACAACAAAATTATTGCCTTTGAAGTTGTTCACTCTCTAAAGAAGAAAAGAGGCAGGTATGGATCCTTTATGCTCAAATTAGACCTTTCTAAGGTCTATGATAGATTAGAATAATCTTATTTTTATTAAAGGTATTTGAACTAGAGGATCAATTTTGCAACTTAATTGCCTGTTGTGTTTCTATAATATCTTTTTTTTTTATCTTATTTAATGATCATTTTACAGCATCCTTTCCACCACAAAGGGGACTTAGACAATGCTGCCCTTTGTTCCTATATCTCTTCATTTTGGCCTTGGATGTAGACATGGCAAAAAGTTGACCCAACCCGCAAATCTGACCCAGCCCAACCTGAAAAAACAGGGTTAAGGTCTAATATTTAGCTACCTGAATGTGAGAATGACCCGACCCGACCCGACCCAACCCAGAAAAAAACTGGGTTGGGTTGGGTCATGGATCAACCCACTGACCTGATTGTCAAGTCTAATTGGGACTATTTATGCATTGTTAGAAGTTTCCACTCTAATTTTTTCTATTTAGTCTTTACTCTTTAAATTGTTAAATGTTTAAGTTTTTTTTTTTTTTTTTATTTTATATTTAGAATTTTAAGGTTAATTCCTTTAATTTTGACATTTTTCATGTATTTTTTCTATATTTTTATAAAATTTGATTATTTTTTAGGGATGACCCAAATTGACCCATGGGTCAACCTTAACCCGAACATTTAGAAATAAAGTCTAGCATTTGATAACCCAACCCAAAATTCAACCCTATCCGAAGTGAACCCGAACCCAACCCACCCAACCTAATTGCCAGGTCTACTTGGATGTATTATCTCGCATGCTGCTTAATAGTAAGCTAGAGGCGCATGATATTTTTGGTATCCGTTTTGGTAATGGTGGTTTCAAAATGAATCATTTAATGTTTGCAGATGATATATCCTATTATTTGGACGAACTAATCTTGATGAAATTGCTCATTTATGGTCCATGTGGTCTGGCCGTCTGGGCAATGGTAAATTGTGCAAAGTGCTCCATTCTATTCAGCACCAGATAGGCAAAACATACACACTACTTTGCATGTGAACTTTATGTCACCGAATGAGAAATACCTTGGTTGTTATTTACAAGAATTTAAAGGGCTCCAGGCTGAGTGAATTGTTGATAAACAAAATCAAAACACGTATTTCTGGGTGGAAAGGCCGATATCTCTCTCTCATGTAGGTAGAATAATCATGTTGAAAAGCACAATCTCATCTATTCCAAATCACCTTATGTCCACAAGAATTTTTCACTCTAACGTGTGCAAAATTATTACTGGTTTGGAAAGGGATTTCTGGTGGGGTGTTGCTACCCAAGTTCTACACCTACAAATTAGATAACACAACCTTCCACCACCATTAATTGTTGGTCCAGGCCTCAAGAAAATCAGTTGAAAGTGAATTTTGATGGTGCAACCTCTGATTCTTCTGCTGGAATTGGGATCATCATCCGCAATCACCGTGATATGGTTTTATTTTGTGGAGCGAAGAGGTTTGCTACATGCTCTGTAGTAGAAGCTGAAAACCTAGCTCTCCTGATGGAAAGCATCAAATTTTTCTTGGAGCTTCAGCTCTCTGAAGTAGTATTTGAGGGATATTGTTTAACTATTGTTTAGGCTCTCTCGGAGGAGAGTTTCATTCCTCCATGGAATGTCCGCAAGACTTTGGTAGATTGCAGAGCGATGTGTTCAAATCTTCCTCGGAGCTCTATTGTTTATACCCCTAGATCAGTAAACAAATGAGTCCTTTTAATAATTCCATATCAACTAGAAAATTGTAGGGAAGGGGTGGAGAAGAGAGAACCTAATTTCCCTAATTTCTTTTGATGTTGGATCTGCAACCAGAAAGGCATGCATAATTAGCTACTTAACCCAATTAATTAAGATTAAACACATTAGCAATATATACAACTATCAGATGCACCAGCAATAAGTGTGTTTATAAGTACATGTTTTATTTGTATTAGATCAACAATCTTTTCTTTTACCGGTAAATACCATTCTTTCTAACTAATGGTGGTTCAATTGGTAAGTTTATTGGCTGGTCCAAGCCAATACTTAGGATCAAATTCTGCCACCACCAAGGTTAGGGTGTGGACTATGTTTTTTTGAAAAAAAGAAAAAAAATAGAGCAGCCTAGGCTGTTTTCCAACTTCTTGTACATGACATTTTACTTTATTCAATTCATTTACACACTTGTGATAATGTGTCATGAGCAGGAGGATCCCAAAATAGTTGAGGTGCTTTTTCCAAATAGCCAAGTTCCCCAGTTAGGAGGTGTTATGGGTATGGGGGATGCACTATCCCTTGTGTAGTCCCATGAAGGAAAAAAAACCTCCCCTCTTTTTTTTTGGTTTCTGAAAGGACTGCAACCTCTCTCTCAATTGATGTGGCTAGACAATTGGGGTATCCCATCCCCCTTTGCCATCGCCATGTGGTTGACAATAAAATATTAAATTTTGGGTTTGATGTAGAGACTACCCTCTACTTTGGGAGTAGTGACACTTAGGTACCCAAATTTTCATTTGTGATGGAGAGTTATCCCACTAGTTTTGAACTTTTAGGAGTTCTTTATTGCATCTCCAAACTCAATTTTTGAACTTTTTCTATTTTCTTTCTTTTTTTTTTCTTTTTTTATTTGTTTAAGAGAGAGATGAAAAAGAGTTGAGGGAGGTAAAGCATTTATCATAAAATTCAAAACTCGGGTAATAGAGGAGGCAAGTTTTCCCATAAAAGATCAAAATTAATAGAATACTAACGATAGGAACAGAGATTAGAATTTGAAAATACAAGGTGACTACCCCAAAGTACAATGTAGTTCCATGTATTTTTGTTAAACAAGCCAAAATGTCCATTATGTAGGAGTGTAACCTAAGTGGGCTCACGTTGTTAAAATTTGAATGAGCCCAAAAGCTTAGGCCCATGAAATGTAAAAATCACCGAATTGGGTACTCAACTTGCATCTCCACTATCCTCACCAGTATAGTGTACTTTTAATATAAGGTTTTATCAAATGTATGTTCTCTTCACTCAACAATATGCTGCTTTCTTGAGTTAAAATGAAAGTATTTTAAACACGCCATGATAATTACCTTCATTTTCTCCAATGGATCCAAGGATTTTTCCAACGATGACCACAAGGACATATTCTATATTTTATGGTTGCAACAAGTAAATCCCAATCTCTCTTCATATCAAGAGACATTTGTTGGTATTAAGTTCAAAGACTTAAAACCGCAAGGACATTCTCAAATCTCAATGTTTTTTTGCCAATCTCTAGGGTTATGTTTGGTTTGAAAGGAAAGGTAGGGAGATCTGGTACAAACCAAACACAACCTAAAAGTTATGACTAAATGTTTTGATATTGGATGTTTAAGGATTTTGATAAAAAAAATAGAAAGTTTGAGTATCTAATGGGATGTTTAAATATTTATTATTATTATTTTTAAAAGTTTATGTATTAAACAAAGGGTTCAATTATGATACCAGAAAGACATAATATCGTAACCAATCAAATAGTATTCACTGGGGGGTTGATTGGTCAAAGTTCTTTTCGGTATTATATCTTTCTGATATCATAGACGTGTCCTAAACAAAGATGTACACCCTAAAAGGGCATGAACAAAGGTGGAGTTAGAATTTGAAAAGAAGAAAGGTTGGAAAATGTCATAAATAATAGCATTAAACATGGCATTCATTTTAGAGGTAAAATTGAGCATTTTACGAAGATAGCCCATTAATGCACTAATGAAGGTGTTATTTAATTTTGTACTCTCCTAGAGGGAAAATATTAAAGAAAATAAATAACTATGCTTAGTACGGGTGCAAATTGGGTCGGGTTAGATCAGGTTGAGGAGGCCAACCTTAGTCCAACCCGACCTTTAATCCTACCTAATCAACCCTAACGATACCCCTACCTAGTCTTTCAACCGTAACCTTAACCCAATAGGGTCGGATTCAGGTTGGGTTGGATTGCCCAAGGTAACCCAATCAGAAAGTTAAGCTGGGTTCATACATTTCTACCCTAGCCCTGACCCCTATCATCAAGTTGACCCAAGTTGCAGCCCTAATATTTATATTATTAAATTGGATGAATAAAGTTGTCCCTACAAAACTTGGATGCAATTAATTTTCTCTTGCTGATTTATATATATATATAAAAGGTGCATTTGTTTTTTGGGAAGTTGGTCAATGGAAAAATGGTTCCCACTGACCAACAATCCCATGCTTTTTTTCGGAACTCATGTAGGACCCACATAAAATTCACTTTCCCTCCGTGTTACACGATACCCATTTTCAGGTGGATAAATCATTTTCCCACAAGGGGGAAGTTGATAAGACATATTTGAACCGTTTTTCCCATTTAAGAACAACTTTTTATGTATAAATGAGTCAATGTAAAATTTACTTGTGAATCAAAAGAAGGTAAGTTATAACTTTCTAGAAACGGGGGCCATAAGGCAGATAGGTTTTTATCATCAATATGTTGAACTAAATTGAATTAAAGTATGAAAAAGGTAGTGGAGATGAGAAGATGCAAGATAGTCAATATTGAATACAAAACGTACAAAAAAAATCTCCAAAAGAGATGAAAAATTATGTTAATATATATATTTTTTATATCTGTACCATTTATAAAGGGTTAGACTATGATATGGGAAAAGCAACTGACTAATAAACTGAAACTACAAATGTGATAGCAAATAAGGTGTTATTTATCAAAATTCATGGGTGGGTTTTGATTGGTCAAAGTATCATATGTTTTCTGCATGATAGATTTTCCCTTTATAAATGTAACAATTGTTTAGTCAAAAAGCCTGATTTTACTTTCCCTTTTTTACCCTTTATGATTTTAGTTTTTCTAGTATTTAACTATCATATAAAAAATTTTCCAACAATAAAAAATGAGAATGCAAACTATTAACATAGTTGTATCTTGATTTTACTTTCCATCTTTACCCTCAACAATTTTTGTTTTTCAGCGTTCTTTTTTTGATCGCTCAAATATTTGATTTATCATAAATGGCCACATACACACTCCGGTGGTGACCTTGTTGCTACCTATTATTTTCATTTAACTCATTGCAACCGTCTATAAATTCTCACCAATTACACAAATGACACATAAGAACTGCTAAATGGTGGTTGGAGATCCCATAACCAATAATTTATCATTATTTATGTATTTTCTGAAATCATATATCAATCAATTAAAATAATTTTATAACCGTCTATGTATATTAATTTTAAGTATTAAAATAATTATTTTATTTTTTATTTGCAAAAATTTTTAGAGGTTAAAATCATCTTTTGGTTTTAATGTAGGTTTGATAGATTATTTATTCCATAGGTTTATAAAATATCAAATTTGAATATTATTCTTTACAATTTTTAGCTAAAATTATTGAACATAAATATATTATTATTTGAATTACACATATTATTTAGATGCTATATATAATAAAAGTTATTTAGTTTTAAGTGTTTACACAAGTACGAAGTTACTTAAGTGGTTTACGTGTTGCTTTAAGCTTGTTTGCCATCTTGGGAACTCAGGGATCCAGATATTATCCTCACAAGAATGTCCTCATATTACAGCCGTCTATTGGAGACATATATACAAATACATTGATGTTGAGAATGGTGTGAGGGCCATTTTTGTAAGGATGAAATCCGATTTCAACCTTGATGAGCATAGTTCCCTTATTTCAGCATTGTTCATATTAAGATTGTGCATTTCATTCTGATTTGGCCCAATCCACAGTAAGGGTTGGGATGGTTGGAATTTTACAACCCCAGATGAAGAGACCAATTTCCTTCCATTCAACATATTCTTTTCTTAAACATTTATTAATTTTTTTTAAAAGAATAGTGGGTATCCAATTATAAATAAACGGAATTTGAATTATCCTTGAGATAATCAAATTCGAATTCTGACAAACAGGAACCATTTCTAGCCATATCCCTTTTCAATTATTTTTCATAAACCAAACGCAGCACTTATTCTCAGAATATCAGTTGGCAAAAGGAAATCTTATGCGGCTGTGGTTGTGTCCCACTTTTACAATGAGTTGGGATTTCCTGTCAATAAAGCACATCCAACAACCTACCAACATAATTTTACACCACATCTCACCTTGAACAGGTGATCCGACAATCTATAGTGCCTATTTATAGGCATTTATAGGGCCCATAAAAGTAATTTTATAAAAGTAAAGTATTTTTATAAAATTGTTTTCATAAAATTACATTCATAAAAGTGATTTCATGTTTGTAAAAGTATTTGTCATAAAATAAGCTTAACAAGAACAGAAATCTAGTATGGAAAAAAGGGGTAGCAGCTCATTTGATTCTGATGTATAGTACGAATACAGACCATGAAAATGTAGCTATGGATCGTTTAGACCTTCAGAATTTGAAGAAAGAAATGTTAGAAAAGTTACCACAAGGATAATTAGCTTGTGGCAACCAAACATTCATAGCGACATTGCTTTTTAATCCTTTGATGTCGTCTCTTTCTATCATTATGAAGTAGAATTCACTAATATTGTGTTTGGTTTGAAGGAAAAAGTAGGGAAAGGAAGGGAAACACATGGAAACTGATGTAGCGCGATCCAGTCACTCCTAGCTGGCACTCGCGTGGCTCCTGAGAGGTACCTAGAACGAGAGGGAAGAAGAAGAACTCCCGGGGGTTTGCCCGGTGGGAACACACCGATGATTAAGTCAGTATTTTGTGCAAGAAGCAAAGGGAAAATGAAGGCTAAGAGTGAAGATTACGCAGGTGATTCGAAGATACCTTGTTCTTTGAGAAGAAACCCCTTATAACTAAATTCTATCGCTTTAGGCCCTTTGGCTTCTAATAGGGCAGGTATAACTATCACTGTCAGTCTGTCACAGCCATTGCAGACAAGGCTAAGGTGGCACGCGTGGGGCCTTCGTTGCAGGGTACGTGCCTGTCAGGTGTGGGACACCTTTCTAAAGGTGGTAGGCATGACACTATCTGACGAGGGACATGTCTGTTGTCCACAGATTTGTCGGGTACGACGGTCGAGCAGGAAGCCCTCTCGTGGTATACCGAACTACCCTTCTGCGAATTACCCTGAGCCGGGCTGTCCTTTGAGTAACGAGCTGCCTGTAGCCAGTTATGCCGAGCTGGCTGACCCAAGGTGTCTAAGCCTCGGGGTGTCCAGAGATGGATCAGTGTGTTCCTGTCTGGGAGTGGCCCGAGGTCCATTGGGGGGGGAGCTCAGGCCTTAAGAGAGGTCAGGGTCCCCCAACTCGGGACCCCCCGAAATGCCTTAACCCCGAGGAGGAGGTGCGGGTAAGGCGGCTTCTAGCGAGTGGCTTACCCGTGCAGTTGCCGAGCTGAGCTCGGTGGGACTTTCCCCCCGAGTTGTGGTCATGTCCGTTGTGCTGTCGTGCTGAGTCACTATTTGAGCAAGGTCATGCCCACGTGTACCCGTGCTGTGAGGTCGGGCCAAATCACCCTCCATCAATTGCCCCCTACTCGCTGCGCTGGCGGCGATGACCCAGCGCGGGGAGGTCATGACACGCCGAGTGGATTTGGCGTTGGTATTCATGCCGCTTTGTCAAGTGCTTCGTCCAACTGGACCGGTCTAGCACCCAGTTTAATAAAAAAAGACTCGAGTCACGTCTGGATTACGCACAGATCTCACGCGACTTGGACTTCGTGGACATAAAAAATGTGCTAAACCATTTTTGCCACAAAGCTCTCGTCATTAGCGTTTGAGCTCACGCCGGAGGTCTCTTAGCTCAGGTCTTCCAGTTCATCCTGTTCTCCCAGTCCGGTTGCATTTCCTTTGGTGAGTCCTCCCGAGCTTCCTTCCCCTTTTCAATTTGTTTCTTCCCTTTAGTTCGCTATGTCGTCTAGTGTAGACAGCCTTATCAAGGAGCCCGAGGTGGGTACCTCGGCTCAGGGTGGCTCCTCTGCTATTCAGCCATCCAAAGTATGGGTGGCTTCGGGTCATCTGGCGTCTACCTCCCACCGAGGTCGGGAGACAGATCAGTTTGACCCTTCTATAATGACTTCGGAGAAGCTTCAAGACCTCATACAGAGGTTCCACCTCCCTAAGGAATACTCATATAGCCATCCCACCGGAAACTTCCCATGGGAGCACGGTCTTGACGAGATCGTGATTTTCAGGGAGCAACTGATGGCCGGACTCCGACTTCCTTTTCACCCTTTGATAGTTGAGGTGTTGGTATACTTTAACATCACCCTGGACCAACTCCACCCAAACTCCATACGAAATGTAGTGGAGTCCATCTCTTTTTGCTTTGACTGTTCCCTCTCCATAGATTTAGATGTTCTCAACACAATTTTGGCCATAAAGAAGAGCGCTTCGGGCGCTATCTCCGGGCACAGACGATCCTACTACCTGTCTCCTCGCCCGAGTTTCAAACTCATGCATAAGGTCCCGAGCAAAGTCTCAGCTTGGAAGGGGGACTACTTCGTAGTCTGGAGTAGTATGGGGTGGCCCTTCCCCACCGATTGGAGGATAGCCGTTCAAGACCCCGGTGTCATCCTAGACGGGAAGACCAAGAAGGTGCTCCAGTCACTGGCTCAGCTCGGGTTAAATTATAAAGACTTCACTTCTAAGGAGAAGCTCGTCCAGGCGAGCTTGAGCCCAGGTAGGTTTTCCTTCACTTTGGCTTTCTGTTCATATGTTTACTTCGGGTTGCTGATGTTGTGTTTTGTTGCTGGTCCCATGGAGGCGGAGAGAATAGATAACCAGAAGCTCTTCCGCCAGATGAAGAGAAAGAAACGCGTAGCCAAGAAGGCGCGTGTAGAGTCCCCACAAGCTTTAGCCGAGGCCCAACCTCCACAGACTTCAGCTCCGAGGCCCGAGGTGGCAGCGAAGCCTGTCATTGACTTGGAAAGAGAGGCAGTGCCTCAGGAGCCCGAGGTGGTAGTGGAGCTTGCTATTAGACCCACTGAACCTATTGACAAGCGCACTAAGCCTGCTGCTGAGAGCATTGCCGAGGCTTGTGTTGCAGGGGCGACTGCCGTGGCTCATCCTGTCGAAGCTGCCGCCGAGGCCTCTAAGAGTTCCACTCAAGACGTAGAGATGACGACATCTTGCTCGGAGGGCCAGGGAAGTCAAACCGTTCTAAACCCCCAATGCAGCCTAGAGAAGAGCAAGCTGGCTGCATACCTAGGGAAGGTTAGCGAGTGGGCTGAACTCACTCCTGGTTAGCTTGGCGCCCGAGCTGCCACTCACACTATGGTGGTGTGTCTCTCTTCTCTCTCTCTTTTTTTTTTTTTTTTGATTTCCCTTTTCCAGGTGAACACCGCCATTCACGCCTTGACTCTTCAATCAGATCAGCACCTGAGGCGGGCTCTGGAGGCTGAGAAGTCATCTCGCACAACCCATATTGAGTTGAGGGCAGCTTGCTGTCAGGTCCACCACCTGGAGAGTGAGACGCCTCGGCTCAGAAGAGCTTCATCAAGGTGTTAATGGCAGAGAAGGGGGAGCTGGCCCGAGACAAAGACAAGCTGAGGGCCGAGGTGAACAGCCTCAAGGTCGGTCAGGAGGCCTTAGGGCTCGATGTGAACAGCCTCAAGTTTGAGCGGGATGCCTTGAAGCTTGAAGTGCAAGGCCTCAAGGAGGTGAAGGTGAAGCTAGAACATGAAGTGGGGTACCTTCAGGAAGACATAAGAGAGAAGACTACAATCTTCAAGGGTGCTCTCGAGGAGGCCAAGACTCAGGCCATCATTGACTACGTCAACTCTTTAAGGTTTGACGACGTGATGACGGAAGCCTACCATAAGGGCTTCAAGCTTAGTCGGTGGCTGATCAGGCACCTCTACCCCGACCTGGATACGAGCGCCATCACCACTTCACAGATCACTAACGACATCATGTGTCAGTCAAAAGATGATCTAGATTTTGAAGACGAGGCACCGAAGATGAAGCAGAGGATGCTGGCCCAGTTACTGCCCCCGAGGAGGTCCCTAACAGAGGCAACGAGCTTCCGAAGTAGTTTGCTCCCTGTATTTGTAAACTTAATTTCCCCTGTAATCAAGACGTTCTTAATGAAATTTATGTGCCAAACTTCCTGTAATGAAGAGATTTTTTCTTTCTTTTTGCCAAGAGTTTATGCATTTTATCTTGTCGAAGTGGTCATTCACCCCAAGCTGTTAATTTACCGCATTAAACTTCCGAGGTGGGAGTTCCTTAACGGCCATCGCAGCCCCAAACTGTTTAGTAGGGGTAGCCATGTGTATGCCAGGGTGAAGGACATAGTAGGGCTCATGCCCGACTTGTCTGCACCCAAGGTAGTTTGCTGTCAGTTGTCCTTACGGGTTTAACTCTTTGCATGCCAGGGTGAGCTATTTGTGGTAAGGTTCGTGCTTGAGCCGCCTGCACCTCAGGCGCTGCAAGTACTTAGTTCGTGCTGAAGGGGCAACGCTTTGTATGTTTCCGAGGTTTCATCATTAGCTTGGCGTTTCAGCCCTTAGGCTGGAGGAGTGGCTCGTGGCCCACTCTCAGAGTCTGCCCATGCCATAGAGGTGACTAGGCCATATTGTGCTGAGGTCATATTAGCTCGGTATTTTGGCCCTTAGGCTTTGGGAGTGGCTCGTGGCCTACTCAATTCTTACAGATAGTATTGTCTTAGGTTGACAATATTCCATGCCCGAGGTACTTGTTTCCCTTCGAGGGTCTCAAGCTCATAAGTTCATTCCCCGAGCACTCGCTTCACTCGGTAGGGACCTTCCCATTTGGACCCAAGCTTTCCAGTGCTGGGCTCAGGTACCATTACTTTACTTCGTCGAGTAGATCGAGGTTGGTATGTAACTCATCTTCGTTTGTCTGATCACTGTATGCTTCTAATTGCAGCATAGGTACTTTGATCTCTGCGGGGATCACCGCTTCGGTGCCGTAGGTGAGATTGAAGGGTGTTTCTCCCATGACGGTCTTCTCTGTGGTCTAGTAGGCCCATAGAACACTGGGTAGTTCATCTGCCCATAATCCTTTAGCTCGGCCCAGTTGTGCTTTTAGTCCACAGAGGATGGCTCTGTTTGTGACTTTTGCCTGGCCATTTGCTTGAGGGTGTGCGAATAAAGTAAAATTCTGTCGGATTCCCATGTCCTGGCACCAGTCTTGGAATTTGATATCCTCGAACTGCTTGCCATTGTCAGAAATCAATACCCGAGGTAATCCGAAGCGGCACACGATGTTCTTCCAAAAGAAGTTTTGAACATTTCGGGCTGTGATCGTCACAAGGGGTTCGACTTCTACACACTTGGTAAAATAGTCCACTACTACTACTAAGAACATCCTTCCACCTATTGCTGGCGGGAATGGCCCGATTAGATCAATGCCCCACTGTGCAAAGGGCCACGGGCTGGTGAGATACTTGAGGTTGGCGGCGGGTTGGTGGTGAATGTTGGCATGTCTCTGGCATTTGTCACATTTTCTAACGAGTTCAATGGCATCTGCCTTCATTGTTGGCCAATAATACCCCTGTCGGAGTGCCTTTTGGGTGAGGGCCCTGCTCCCCAAGTGTCCACCGCATAGACCCTCATGAGTGTCGCGGAGTACGAGCTCAGCTTTGGTAGGTCGCAAGCAATGCAGGTAGGGGAGTGTGTAGGATCTCCAGTATAGCCATTCGTCTATCATGACATATTTGGCTGCTTGACGCTGCACCTTTCTAGCTGCATTGCGATCTATAGGGAGGGTCCCGTGTAGCAAGAAGCTCGCGAGTGGGTCAATCCAGCTCGGCTCTGCTTGAACGATGGGAGCAACCTCCTCTGCCCCCCTGAGAATTCTAGGCCGAGACAGGTCCTCTATGTACACGGTTCTCATGGTGATGTCACTAGTGCTGGCTAACCTGGACAGGGCGTCGGCCTCAGCGTTCTCCGACCTAGGGATTTGTCTGATGAAGTGTGACTAGAAGTTGCAGGGCCTCTCTAACTTTGGCTAAGTAGGCGACCATGATCGGCTCGCAAGCTTCATATTCGCCGGTGACCTGGTTGACCACGAACTGGGAGTCACTGCAGATAACGATGTGCTTGGCTTTTACTTCTCTGGCTAAGGCTAGTCCAGCTATCAATGCCTCATACTCTGCTTCATTTTTAGATGCCGCGAACTCGAAGCGTAGCACGTACTCCAGTTTCATACCGCTTGGGCCGTGCAGAACTATTCTAGCACCGCTGCCCTGTTGGTTCGAGGAGCCATCTACATGAAGGATCCAGGGCTTCTCATCCCAGCTCGTGCTTGGCCTAGTTAGGAGAGGTGCCACATTGGTTGCTACCTCACGGGGCTCAGACTGAATTGGGAACCTCGTGCTCAACTGGCCTAGGAACTTCAAAGCTGAACATGCACTCAACGATGAAATCTGCTAAGGCTTGAGCCTTAATGGCAGTTCGTGGCTTGTACTGGAAGTCGTACTCGCTGAGCTCAACGGCCCACTTCGTCAACCAACTAGAGACCTCGGGCTTAAGTGAGACTTGCCTTAGAGGTTTGTCAGTGAGGACGATAACAATATGAGCTTGGAAGTATGGGCGGAGCTTCCGAGTTGCAATAATCAGCTCGTATGCTAGCTTTTCCATCTTCGGGTATCTTGCCTCTGCCCCCTGCAATACTTTACTAACATAATAGATGGGTCGTTGGACCCGATCTACTTCCTTTATTAGTACCGAACTGACCACTTCGTCTTTTGCCGAGAGGTACAATTCTAAAACATCGCTCTCCTCGGGCTGGGTTAAGGTTGGCACACTAGCGAGGTATTTCTTGAGCACGTCGAACGTGAGCTGGCAGTCTTGGGTCCATTCGAACCCTTTGCTCTTAATTTCCTTAAAGAACGGCAGACAGCGGTCCGCCGATTTGGACATGAAGCGGCTTAAGGCGGCTATTCAGCCATTCAACCTCTGAACCTCCTTCAACTTCCGGGGTAGTCTCATATCTAAAATGACCTTAATCTTATCCAGGTTGGCCTCAATGTCGTGCTGGTTAACGATGTATCTTAGGAACTTGCCCGAGGTCACACCGAATACACACTTGTTTGGGTCTAGTCTCATGCTAAACTTACACAAAATTTCAAAATCAGAATGCAAATCTTGTATTAATTCATGTGAGAATTGAGTTTTGATGACCCGTCTACATAGCATTCTACTTTTCTGCCGATTAACGGCACAAACAATTTATTTACAAGCCTTTGAAAGGTTGCCCCTGCGTTTTTCAACCCGAAGGGCATAACCTTGTAACAGTACAGGCCAAATTCCGTGATGAAGGCAGCATTTTCTTCGTCCGCCGGGTCCATCTTGATTTGGTTATAGTTCGAATAGGCGTCTAAGAAACTTAACAACTCATGCCCTGAGGTCGTGTCCACCAAACGGTCAATTCTGGGGAGCAGGAAGCAGTCTTTTGGGCAAGCCCAGTTTAGGTTGATGTAGTCGACGCACATGCGCCACTTGCCGTTGGCCTTCTTTACCAGGATGGGGTTGGCTACCTAGCTCGGGTAGTGGACTTCTCTTATGAAGTCAGCTGCGAGGAGCTTATCGACCTCCTCGTCGATCGCTTTCCACCACTCCAGGGCTAGGTTGCGTTTCTTCTGTCTAACGGGCCTAACTACAGGATCAGTATTCAGCTAGTGAGTTATAAGGTCAGGGTCTATACCGGGCATCTCTGCCGCGGACCATGCAAAAATATCCAAATTTTGAAGTAAGAAACTTACCAGTTCAGATTGTAGAGGTTCCTGGACGGAAGCACCGATTTGAAGCGTCTGAGCTGGGTCTGCTGCTGAGGTCAGGACTACGACGGTTTCTTCTGTGGGCGTGGCTCGTTCTTCGCCTTGCTCCGTAGGTCACTCCAGTTCGAGGTCGTCGGCTGCTTTGGTCTTTCCCTTCAGGGCAGCGACATAGCACTTGCGGGACTCGAGCTAGTCGCCCCGCGCTACCCCCACACCGAAGTTTGTAGGGAACTTCATAGCCAGATGGTAGGTGGAGACCATCGCTCGCAGGACATGGGCGACCGGTCGACCTACTATGGCATTGTAGGGGGAGGGGGTCGCGACCACTAGGAAGCTGTGTTTGAATCTGACCATGCAAGGCCATGTGTCTACTTCCACAGGTACTGTTATTTTCCCATGGGGCTGGACTTCTTCTCCGGTGAAGCCCACCAAAGGAGTGTCTATAGGCTTCAGATCGCCTCTCTGCAACTGAAGCTGGTCAAACGCAGCTTTGAAGAAGATGTCGACTGAGCTGCCCGAGTCGACGAGCACACGCCTGACCTCGAAGTCGTTGATTCTTAGCTTTATTACGAGCGTGTCATCGTGGGGATAGTGGACCCCTTGCGCATCATCTTCTGTGAAGAAAATTGGCTCTTCTGTTCTCGGCCACTTTGGGGGGTTCTACTCCTCTTGGGTGGCCTCACGAACTGATGTCCGAGCTGCTGCTGAAGTGCAACCCACAACGATTGAACCTCCCACTATCATGTGGATGGTCCCCCGAATTGGCCTCAACTCCAAAGGCTGCCTCTGCGGTTGTTCGGCCGGTCTGCTGCTGGACTCGGGAGCAACCTTACTCCCCTTGTCGACCTGTTTTATTACTGTTATTATTTTTATTTTGTACAAAATTTCTCAAATATTCGCGATGGATGAGCTCCTCTATCTCGTCGTGGAGGTTTTTGCAACTCTCAGTATTGTGACCGTGATCTTTGTGAAAACTGCAATACAGACTCTTATTTCTTTCATTGGGATTCCCCCTCAAATGGGGTGGCCACTTCACATACGGGGTGTCCTTGATCATCATCAGGATTTTGGCTTGTTTTGCGTTCAGTGGGGTGTAATCAGCTCGGTCCACCACAGAAGCTCGGAACAATTGACCCAACTTTGCCCCCCAAATTGTATCCTTTTTCTTTTGGATGTCCCCTTGACTGGAAGGCTCTCCTTCCCTTTTTCTTTTTTTGGGTGTGCCCTCGCCCTTCTGGTTGATCTCCTCTTCGGTGGCTATGAACCTGTCCACGAGCTTCAAAAACTCGGTTATGGTCGCTGGCTGGTTGACGATCATGTGCCATTTGAACTCTTTGTGTGTCACACCTTTCTTGGCTGCTGCAAAGCATACGACGGGGTCCAAGCGCGATATCTACATACAAGTATCGTTGAACCGCTTGATATAGCCCCGAATGGACTCTCCCTCTCTTTGCACTATGCTGAGGAGGCTTTCTTCAGTTCGTGGGCACCGTTTGCTGGTGACAAAGTGGGACGTGAAGGCTTGTGCGAACTGTGCCCAACTTCTTATCGACCCAGGTGCTAAGTTCTGGTACCACGTGCAGGCTGGTCCCTTAAAAGTAGTGGAGAAGGCCACACACATGCACGACTCACTGGCTCTCGCCAGGTGCATCTGTGACTTAAAGGCATCTACGTGATCATTTGGGTCAAACGACCCGTCATACTTGTCAAGAGAGGGGAGCTTGAAGTCTTTGGGCATTGGGATCGTTAGGAGTTCAGAAGACAAGGGGGATGGAGCTGAGAGGAGCGGAGCTTTGACTTCGGCCAAGCTTACCTTTTCTTTGCCCCCGAGCTTGGGCAAATCGCGGGTGACAGATCGGCGAGCTCGGCAGCGGCGTCTCTACTTCTTGGTGGGCTCGATGTTTGTGCTGCTCACCGCTGTGTTGTCCGGAATGGTTTGTGCAGGAAGTAGCCCGGTCTGCTAGTGATGGCTGCGGACAGAGGGATCCTGCTTGGAGTCTGTTGCCAAGATCTCGAACTGGTTCTCAAGGAGCGGGGTTTCAAACTTTGACTATCGAGGTGATGTAGACCTGGCGAGTTGGGGTCCTCTCGACCTGTCCGCTCGCAGCGAGACCGGGGTAGCTGGTCTCTCTCGTCTGCTGCAAGGGGAGGCCTGGTTTTTTGGGAGGTTTTGGGGGGCCTCTCCTTAGCCAGAGGGGCGCTCGTCCTGGCAGCGAGACTTAGCTTGCTACGAGGCTGGGTGCCAAGGCGGGAACTGTGGCTGCTGGAGTTGAGGTTGAGGCAGCTAGGGGAACTGCTACTGATACTGATACTGGGAGACCTGGTGCAGTACGTGTTGTTGATAGAGCTGAAGTTGTCGGAACTGTTGCATTTGGGCTTGCATGGCCCGCATGCACTGCATCAAGTCCTCCAGTTGGTTTGGGCTGGCCGTTGGGGGCACGACCGAAGGTTCGATGAACGTCGCTTCGACAGTAGCAGGGAGTGGGGCGATGACAGGTGCCACTGTGAGAGGTACATTCAAGCTGGGGATTCCGTCCGCCGAGAGAGGGACGGTGAACTATTCGATACAAACAGTAGGAAGCTGGGGTTGTTCCCTGGAATTATCCATTTTCCGTGCTTTGTCCGAGGTTTCTAGAAGAAGCCATGAGTGTTGAATTTTTTCAAGGAAGAAACGGACTGTGAAAGTTTAGAGAGAAAGGCCTTTTGAAGCGTTTCCCACAGACGACGCCAAATGATGTAGCGTGATTCGGTCACTCCTAGCTGGCACTCACATGGCTCCTGAGAGGTACTTGGAACGAGAGGGAAGAAGAAGAACTCCCGGGGGTTTGCCCGACGGGAACACTCTGATGATTTAAGTCAGTATTTTGTGCAAGAAGCAAAGGGAAAATGAAGGCTGAGTGAAGACTGCGCAAGTGATTCGAAGATACCTTGTTCCCTGAGAAGAAGCCCCTTATAACTGAATTCCGTCGCTTTAGGCCCTCTGGCTTCTGACAGGGCAAGTACAACAGCCACTGTCAGTCTGCCACAACCGTTGTAGACAAGGCTGAGGTGGCATGTGTGGGGCCATCGTTGTAGGGTATGTGCCTGTCAAGTGCGGGACACCTTTCTAAAAGTGGCAGGCGTGACACTATCTGACGAGGGACATGTTTGCTGTCCACAGATTTGTTGGGTACAGCAGTCAAGCAGGAAGCCCTCTTGTGGTATACCGAACTACCCTTCCGCGAATTACCCTGAGCCGAGCTATCCTTTGAGTGACGAGATGCCTGTAGCCAGTTATGTCGAGTTGGCTGACCCAAGGTGTCTAAGCCTCGGGGTGTCCGAAGATGGATTGGTGCGTTCCTATCTGGGAGTGGCCCGAGGTCCATTGGGGGGGAGCTCGGGCCTTAAGAGAGGTCAGGGTGCCCCAAACTCGAGACCCCCCGAAGTGCCTTAACCTCGGGGAGGAGGTGCGGGTAAGGTGGCTTCCGACGAGTGGCTTACCTGCCCAATTGCTGAGCTAAGCTCGATGGGACTTTCACTTCGAGTTGTGGTCACATCTGTTGCGCTGTCATGTTGAGTCACTGTTTGAGCAAGGTCACGCCCACGTGTACCCATGCTGTGAGGTCGGGCCAAATCACCCTCCATCAGAAACTTTTACAAACCTTATATAGGTTTCCTTACATTTTCCTACCTTTTCCTTCAAACCAAACATAGCCTAAGTGTTAGATTGTTCGCCCACTAATAAGGAACGTGAGCTGGGTTTACACCATTGTGAAATAGGTTAGCTTTACCCCACTAATGGCAATGTTGTGATAGTAATTCAACATAGTATGAGAGGAAACATTGGTTCACACAATTGGCCATTGCACTTGGTTGAAAAGCTAGTGGTGCGAAGCTATCGTGTGCCAAATTATGATTAAACGCCTCTAAGTCAAAATCTTAGCTAAACATGTGACGTGTGTGCTCGTTGCTCGATTGCCAACCCATAATAGGGCTTTTAGGCCCCTAAAGGCACATGCCATTGGTGAAACCCTTATGAAGGACAAGCCATGCGGACTGCTTTGAAATGCAATTTCTATTGAGCAGCGGGTAGAATCTGTTATAGATGATTTAAATATGTGATGATGTATTGTAAGTGGTAAAGTGGCCTTATTGCCACGATCCACTAAGATTCAACCCTCTATTGCACCGTTTCATCCCTCCCCCCACACTTCACATCCCACAATGATTCAACCCTTCCCCGCCCCAAGTAATGAGTGTACAACAAAATCCTCTCCACCATGCATCCTCGTGTGCTAGGAACCAAGTCCCTCCCCCCTCCTTTCCAACCTAACACACTTGTTAAAATCCATCTCTTCACAACAACATTCCATACCCCAAGGCTCCACACCCACCATATATTCTTATAAAGGGTATCAATGCTACCCTCCCTTAGCCTCCATCCACTTGGTCGACTACACAAAGCACATAAGGGTGTTCACACCACAATGCACTTGGTGCCCATGTCACACACTCTTTAATGCACATAGTGCAATTGGGTGTGCAATGTCATTGTGCAAGTGGTTGTGCATGGATGACTGTACACAATGCCCCTGCATGGTGCAAATGGATTTATTATAAAATGATATGTTGGATGCCATGTAGGGGTGTAAATAGATCGAATTCGAATCAAATTAGGCAATATCCGAATTTGAATTCCATTAGAAAATTTAATATCTGAATTCAACAAATTAATTATTTTAGGTAATTAATAAATATATAAAATAACTATTTTATTTATATAAAGTATATAAATATATAAATTATTTATATAATTTAATTATTATATATATATAAATTATATAAAACATTTAAATATTTTATATATTATATATAAGAATTAAATAATCGATCGAATTCAGATATTAATTGAATCGGATTAGGTCATATCTGATTTTGAATCCAATTAACTATTCAGTATGAATAGGATATTCGAATTCAATTCGTTTATGTCAAATCTCAAGTTCAAAATCGATTTTAAGGTGATCCTAAAAAAAATTGCCAAAAATGGTGATAAAAAAAGGCCAATTTTAAGAATAAATTTTTAGCTCATTTTTTGAAAATCACCAAAATCGACTAGCCAAACAAAAATTTAAGTATCAATTCCTCTAGCATTGACATGACTTCAACATGACGGTGATTTTCAAGAAATAATCGTCGCTAAATATCCCCTAAATTAGGTAGAGTTCTAACAAGTGTGAATGTGACACCAAGCACCACATAGGCATTGGCATTTATTGTGCATAAAACCACTATTTGGTTTCAACATTTATTAAATAAACACAAAAAAAAAAGAAATGTTTTTGATTTATGTGCATGAGGCATTGGGGGGGGGGGGGGAACTTTAAATTCTTGTTCCCCCACGCTTAGGCATTTATTGAAATGAAATACATATGTCATTTAAGCTGAAGTGGAAAATAATTTTATGGAATATTACTTGAAATACCCAACCAAATAACCTATATGTTTGGTTCCGTTTATGTTTATTGAATAAACGGTGCAAATGCCTCATTAATTGCATTAGTATGTATCAATATTTACAAAAGCAAACTTCGGTTTCTATGCGCCTCTCCCGTTTAAGGATTCCTGAAACGGGTAAACGTTTATTGGCATTTTGCTAATGTAGTGCCTAATGGCACCTATATGTCATAAACGCCTTCATTAATTAATTTTCTTCATTTAGAAGTTACAAAAGTACAAAACACTTGTCAATAAACATAACCAGAACCAGACACCCCAAACAAAAACAATAAACATTTAAAACAGTGTTTTTTAAATAAACATTTATTTGATAAACACCCCATCAATAAACGCCCATCCAATCAAACACATATTTATCATCAAATTAATTAATCCAACAAGATGGTATGTATTTGCATCTATAAGTCTGTCTCTCTTGGACCAATATATCCAATTACCCCACTCCCCGCCTTTTTCTCTTTCAATTATTTTATGGTCCGTTCGACTGATTGTGCAACAAAGTAACCCATCTCCTTATCTTTCTTTCCCCAGTTTACTGTGAAAAAGCATGCGCATCTAAACAGAAACACCCCATCAAGTCATCAACCTACTCCGGATCCCAACACAACCATAAACAACAGGGCTACAGTACAAGCGGAACGTCTTCGATTCTTTGTTTAATGTTGACTTGTTGGGTGAATCTTCATACAGAATTCGCATATTTCGCACTTTTACACTTTCCAGGTAGAGCAGCAACACATTTCTTGGAAAATATACGAGTTTAGAATCCTTTGGCTTTGGCTGATACAGATTACTGATTAGTGATTATTGATATTCACTCCAAACACAGAAACTAAGCCAAACTAACCCAAGTCCAAATAACTTGTGCTTTGCCCCCTCAACAAGGAAAGAAAAGAAAAAAATCTGAACAGATGGAGATATTCTTCTGTTCTGCCATTCTCTTCTTCCTAGCTAAACCTAGCCTCCTCTTCCCAAGGCGTCTCCTATCAAATTCAGGGAAAAATCTTCCTTCCGAGAGCCAGGGCCCGGTTTAGAAAGGAAGAACTCGAAAGAAGGAAAATTAGGAGCACTAGTATTTGGATTATGGAATCAGAGACAATCAATCACAATTAGATGGGTAATAAAAAGAACACCCATTTTAAGGAATCAATACCCCACAAACCCGTGTTTGAAATTTGAATTAGTGTTATTTTGCTTACAAATTCTCGCAACCAGCAGTCGCTACTCTGAATTGGGGAGGACGTTCGGGCTCGCCATTTCGTCTCCAGAAAGCTCTCCTCCACCAGACTTCGAAGCCTCTTTGTATGTTGGGACAATCTTCACCACAGTTGAGGAATCGATTGAACCAAGCCAGCAATATCTCCTGCTGCCAAGCCAGAGGCAGAGTGAGAATGGTGTTGCTGAGACCATCTTCAATTAAGTGTCGGTCAAGGCCCTTGGATGCTCTTCTCATCCACCCAAAGTCGTCGTAGAATGGATCCAACCACGTCTGCAAAAGCAAGCATCTCACCTCCTTAGAGGCCAACAGCTGCCCTTTGCCGATCCCCACAAACAGCCGAGCGGTCACCCGGCTCACCTCAAACCTGTGAATCGGGGGTACTCTAGAGTGCGCCTTCGAGATCTCCGATTGGGCCGCCCATGTCTTCAAGAAATCCTCCGCTATCTGCCGATCAATCAAAATGTCCAGAATCCAATGCAAATTGTCAGCCTGCCGTGCAATCTGACCAACATCTTGTAGGTCTGACGAAGCTGCACGGAGGAAATGCAGGCGAAGCAGTTCCAGACATCCGTCACAGGCAGAGTACAGAGACTCCTTGCTGAGATCGTTGTGGGATGCATTCTCCCGAAGCATTTTCGACACCAATCCCTTCATCTCTCGCCTCGCTTTCTCGTCTTTGCCTTCCAGCACTACCTGTAATAGCTTGAGAAGCACTTCTTCGTTATTGCTCCCGTCTTCTGCTCCAGTGGCAACTTCCACTGATACCCTCTTTAGAACTTCCCCTGCACCAGCTCCCTCTAGATGAAGCTGCGACAAGAGCGAAGCCACCTTCTCCTCTTCGTCTTCGGCCCATGGAGCCGCTTCCAAGTACTCCAAACAAGATAAAACCCCAGCATCGAACGAGATCGCAGCTGAAACCTGGGGCGTAAAAGATTATTGTGGTGGGGATCAGAGAAAATTTGGAGTAGAATCGTGAAAAGGCCAAACCCTAAGTTGTTAACAATTCAAATCCAACAAATCTTACCTTCAAGATACCAAGTACTTTGGAGACATCTTCCTTCATTAGCTTCTTGCGAAGATCTTTACAATACATTAGCCTCAATGTCTCGATGTAAACTTCGACGTCATCGCAATCGGAGATTTCAATAATGTGGGGAATCGATCTCTGCTGCTTCGACCACCGATCAGAGAGCTTGGCAGCGAAAAATCGACTATGGGCAACAAGGATCTGACGATGAACATTCATGGAAACGCTAAATCCATCCTTGGAGCTCATGGTTAGCTTGACGTCGCTGGACGTCGGATCGTTAAACTGGTTCCCAGGACTGCAACTCCCCAGGATCTCCGCCACTCGTTGCTGAAACAGCAGTTGTTTGTCCTGGACAGAGGGCGGGGGCCTAATGGGAATCACCGGAAGGTTGTTGGGAAGTGGGATCTGGTTTCTGAGTTGACAATCTTGCTCGTTGGCCATCATCTCGAAGAGGGTTGGACTGGATCGGGTTTTATCGAGGGCTGGAGGGGGCGACATTGGGTTTAAGAGACCGGCATTAAGGGCAGAGTTGAATTTACTGTAACTAGAAGGAAAAGTACCATAAGCACCAACACCATTGACACCGATGCCAACACCAACACCAGAGTTAGCAGCAGAGGAATCCATGGTTGGGGAAACCCTGCAGGGAGAAGACTTAACGTTGAAGGGCGATGCTGAATGGGAGGGTGATAGAGATGGAGATGTAGACGAGGAGTAAACTGAATTAATAGCTGAAATCTGTTCTTTCTCTTGACTTGAAGTAGGGAATGTCGGGGGAATAGTTGGAATGGCGGTTGGGGTCGTAAGCTGTTGTTGTTGTGGTGGTGGTGGTGGTGGAGGAGGAGGAGGAGGAGGAGGAGGAGGGGGAGAAGCGGAGGGAAGAGATTTGGAAGCAGAACAGCACCAGGAGCTGTCAGGGGAGACAACGGTGGGAGGGTCACGTTTCTGGTGGTGGTGGGTGAAATTAGGGGCGTAGGAGTCGGAGTTGGTAGCGGCGGAGGAGGAGATGGTGGTCTCGCGGTGCTTGCGTCGTTTGGGTTTGGTAGGTTGGGTTTGAGTTTTGAGATGGGAGGCTGCTGCCATGAGAAGTGATGCTTGTCCTTTAGGGCATCAGAAATAGGGGTGAAAGAGAGAAGAGAGAGAGAGAGGGGGTGAGGGTGAATGGTGATGTTTTGTTTTTAACGAGAAGGAGAAAAAAACTAAAAAAATATGGCGACTATTACGAGAGAGAGAGGGAGAGAGAGAAGGGGGGGGGGGACTCTGACTCTGGGTGTGTGGGAGAAAAGGAGAGTGAAATGGAGATGGAGGAAAGAGAGGGAGGGAAAAATGGTGATGTTATGGAGGAGTGAGGCGGTGGCGTTCTGATTGGCTACTCTTCATTCTTAAAATCATAAATGCATTGATTGGATTAAAAAACAAACAGGAATACAGGATACAATCATACAATTTATATTCATAAAAGTCATTTTTATTTGTTTAAAAATTCGAGCCAATGAACATTCACTCACTGCTCAAAAACAAGAGAAAAGCCCTCAGGCCCCAGGCCTCAATCAACTGCTCGTTCTTCTTTTTTTTTCTTCCACCTTTTGACAGTCAAATGCAAAGTATGAATTAAGGCATTTCTTCTTTCTTTCACGCAAATGGGAGACTGAAGAGAGAGAGAGAGAGAGAGAAAGAGGGGTTTGAAGAGCTGGGAATCGATTGATTGATGTTCGTCATGTGTCCGTTAGTCCACAACCATCTACTATTACTACTCGTGTTAATTTTTTGTCAGTAGATGTAGTGAGTCACAGAGAGGGGAGAGGGAGAGAGAAAAAGGTTGCCCACTCAAAAACTAACAAATTATTTCTCACACTCCCCCCCTTTTCTTTGTTTTCAAATTCCTTGCTTTAGGCCATCCCCTTTCTTTGGTTTCAAATTCTTTGCTTTCAGCTTTAGACTTTGAGTATTGAAGCTTTGCTGGTGTGTATTGTGTTGTCTTTGACTCTTTGTATACGACTACGTGTAGATCCGATTTTCACCGGAGAGAGAGAGAGTAAGAATGAGTGATATAGTAAAGAGTAGTTCCATGTGGCACCAGATCATTACTTAGAAGCAGTCCCCGCCGGATCAATACCTGGATGGCGACCCTTATTTATGTCACCACTCACCAGCGACCTAACACATGCACCTGGTTCGACAAACTTTACTTCGCTAGCCAAACAACATCCCAACGCCAGGTCTCCATTCTTCCAACTAAAATAGAAAAGGAGAGAGAGAGAGAGAGAGCGAGCGAGCATTCTGACCCCTGATCATCATCATATACCCAGCCCTGGCTTGAAGTGGGCTAACATTAATCTTCGTAGTAGTGAGCGGGTACCGGGTATTATAAATCATAAGGAGTATAGGACTAACTCTCCGCCAACTTTCAATTCTCGGGAGTTGAACAAAGCTTCTTTGGATTGCCTTTCGACAATAATAGTAAAAGTTTTTTTTCTTTTATTTTTACATATTTACAGTTTTATACTTAATAGTGGGTGTGTTAAGTGTGTTATTCTTATTGGTCTACATTCAAATTACGTGGCGTGTTCATGCGTATTCGTGTATCATGCGTAGTTATATAAATTATTGGTTCGTATTGGTATATAGGTTGATACAATGCGATATGGTCTATCAGTCTGACATACACTAGGATATATTTTCAGTTGTAGCATATCCCATGTCTAATATTATTGATACCGATATGATAGTTTCATATGGGACGTGTTGATAACAATAACACACTTCACACACTCACTATTAAACCATGAAGCTATTTCAGAACTTATGTGAATATGTAAAATAAAATAATATATATTATTATTGTCTAAAGGCAATTCAAATATATATTAAATATTTATATTGAACAACTCCAATTAAGAATTAAAAAATAATAATATTCAAAATTAGAATTTTATGAAATGATGAAATAAATAATATATCAAATCCACATTTGTTTCAAAAGATAATTTTAATTTCAATAAATTTATACAAATATAATATTAATAATAGAATAAATGTTTTAATACTTAAAATTTATAAATTTGCACATGACTTAGTCTACTAATATACATCCGTATCAAAAAAATATTTTTAACTTTAGAAAAATTACATAAATAAAAATATTAATAGTAGAATAATTATTTTAGTACTTAAATTTTATAATTATGGATATAATACACATTTAAAAAATTTATATAATTTTTAAATTATTAATTAATATTTTAATTTACATTAAATTACAACATATTTATTATTTACAAAAGAACTTGTTTACAAAATATTCAAGAACATAATATTAAATTGAATCTATCAAATCTATTGATCTACATTTATATAAAAAAATTTAATTTTAAAAATTTATAGAATTAAAAATATTAATAATGAAATAATCATTTTAGTAGTTAAAATTTGTGAATTTGAATATGATATGTATCTTAAAAATTTTAATATATTTGATATAGTTTAGGTTGAGATTAAATATTTAATGAATTATTAATTGACATTTTAATTTACATTAGATAATTTAATATTCAATTGACTTCTTTGTTAATGTAAAAAATGTAAAAAGTAAAAATAGTAAAATAGAGAATAACTGATATAATAATTAAAATATAATAGGATCATATGTTTTGCATTTTGGATTCTTGATTGATACATTATCAATAAAATTTTTTGGTATCTATGCATCCTATTATATTAATTGTAATATATTCTTTCATATACATCATTAAAATATACATTATATATATTTATATATTATTTGTTATTATTTCACCTTAAATTTAATATTATTAATATATTTATGAATTTTTTATATGTTTTCCTATCTTCTCCAAGGTTTCCATATTTTCCGTTCGTATTCATGCATTTCCAAAGTGTATTCATATCCAAGTTGTCTGATACCGATACTTTAATCCTTGGTCTTGACCCATCACATCATTATGAAAATACCTATACTACCCTTATTTGAAATAAGTGTTTTTTCATCAAATGCTCTTGAGCACTTACTAGAATAAGCACTTATTTTCAATGTTTTCAAATTGTCGTTGGCCTAGATGGTTGGACCGTTTTGCGACATACTGACCTAGGCGGTCGAACTGTCAACCCGTTCGACTCGAATAATAGTTTTTGGTCATTTTCTGTTTTAATTACTTTTTTTTAATTGGAACAAGTTGTCCATTCAAATAGGATGATCAAACTGCTAACTTGGAAATCGGTGGCCAAGGCGGTTCTAGTTTGGGGTCAGTTTTTAAAACATTGTTTATTTTTAAGCACTTATTCAATAATCATTTATTTTTCAAATAAGCACTTCCAAACTTTGCCTTAATTTGGAAGGGGATCTCTTGAAGGGGCACGATGTGACCACTATAAGGTGGCATTTGATAAATCTGAAATCTAAAATCTAAAATTTGAAAAGTTAAAAAGATATTAAAAGTGTCTAAAATCTGAAAAGAGCTATGATGCTTTTCTACTTTTTAGAGACTATAAATAGATAAGGTTGTTTGTGTTGGATCAACCCTTCAGCATTTGAAGTTCCTTGATTTTACCATTTTACCCACAAAACAAACTATTTGATAATTTTGAGTTCAATTTGCACTATTTCATATCAAATAATTTATGTAATTCATAATAATATGAATAAAAATAAAAAATTAATAATAATAAATGACACAATTAAAATTATTAAAAATAATTGATGACTAATAAAAATACTAAAGTAATTAATACTTAATAAAAATTAAAATAATTAATAATTAAAAAATAACACAAAATGCCTTAATTTGATCTTGCAAGAAAATACAACACAAATTACAGAAACCCAAATGTTCTTATACTAAGATTATGACTGGTTAAAAGAAAAAATATTTTCTTTTCCTTAATTTTACAAGACTAACAATGTAATGGACTAAGTTGGTCCATAACCACACTACTGGATGGGGACATGGGAAAAGAAGAGGAGTTGAGACAATTTAATAAACAAATCAAATAAACAAAGCATGGATGTTTTTTCAATAGTTAAGAGATTCAATAAACAAATCAAATAATCTACAGTTTGAATATGATTACTAACAAACTTAAGAGATTCAATAGTTAAACATAAACGAACCAAACAAATCAAACAAATGTAACTAGGAAAGAAGAAGAAGAAGAAGGAAGATACCTTCACAAGGCATCTGGCGCGACTATAACCCCTGAAAATATGAAGATTTATGGTAAGAAACCCAATGTTTGACAAAGAAGAAGCAAACATGAGAGAAAAGAAGGTATTGCGACCATACCTGAAGCAATTTTCACAAGCGGAGATTTCTTTCGCATCTGAAACAAAAATGGGCTAGGCTTTTGGTTTGGGGGGTAATCGGGGGCATTAGTGCATCATTTCAAAAATGTTGGGGGGTAGTTTTGACTTTTTACTAGCTCTAAAAGGCGTCTAAGCACGTTAAGAGCCATGCCACACGCTTTGAGTTTCAGATCTAAAAACAAAATTCAGATCATTTTTCAGATACGTCATCAGATGGGTCTGGTGTCTGAAAAGCAAGTTTTTCAAACACCAGACATCAAAAAAATGTTATCAAACGCACCCTAACTGTTTGGAATTCAGAATCCTAGAGTGGCGTGATGGGTTTGCCCCCTTCTTGCATTATTTTTACTTGTTCTCACTCTCGCATGTGGCTCGTGCCTAGGAACTTTTTGTTCCTTTTGTCTTTTTCTTTATCCTTTCTTTCCCTTTCTCATGTTGCCTCTCTTCTTTCCTTTCATTTTTTGTTTTGCATATCTCTCTCCTCATATTGATTTCTTTCATTTATCTTATGTTTTGCCTATATTTTGTTTATCTCTCTGTCTTTCTTTTTCTTTTTGGGAAAACTCCTAAGCAATATCTTGAACTTTGGGGGTTGTGTCAAGTCAGTCCCCAAACTTTAAAACGTGTCTCTACAGTACCCTAAACTTTCAAATTGTGTCTAATAGGACTCTACCATTAGTTGACCATTAGTCAACACCGTTACATGACATCAGGTGCACATTAAATAATTTCAAAATGGCAAAATTACCCTTTATGATATTTTTCTGACCATTTTATCCATTTCATCTGAGCAGTACCTTGAACTTTGGGGGTTGTGTCAAGTTAGTGCCCGAACTTCAAAATGTGTCTCTGTAGTACCCTAAACATTCAAATTGTGTTTAATAGGTCCCTACCGTTAGTTAACCGTTAGTCAACATCGTCACGTGACATCAGGTGCACATTAAATAATTTCAAAATGGAAAAATTACCCTTTGTGATATTTTTCTAACCATTTTACCCATTTCATCTAAGCATTAGAAAAAGGAAAGGGGAAGAAGGGTTCTGAAACCAAACACCGATCAACTATTGAAGCTCTTTCTCCACTATCCAACCGAACAATCACCTGTCTGGTTTCATAACCTTTCTTCTCCTTTCCTTCTTTTAACACTTAGATGGAATGGGTAAAATGGTCAAACAATATCATAAAGGATAATTTTTCCATTTGAAATTATTTAATGCATACTTGATGTCACGTGATGATGTTGACTGATGGTCAACTAACAATAGGGACTTATTAGACACAATTTGATAGTTCAGAGTACTAGAAATACACGTTTTGAAGTTCAAGGACTGACTTGACACAATCCCCAAAGTTTAGGGTACTGTTCAAAATTTCCCTTTGTTGTTTTGCCATTATTGGGTCTTTTTGGTCATATTTGGCAACATTCTATGAAAACAGTTCTACTATTTCCGGCATTCTCACAAAATGGGAATATATTTGGGAAGAGAAAACCACTAGAAATGGCTCGTTCTAAAACGAGAAACAGGCTTCAAAATCACATTTTGAGAAATGACGATTTCATCATTTCCATCACTAGTTTAAAATAATAAACACACTAGAGAATGACCCTCGTACTAAGTACAGGGTAACTAAATGTGTGTATAATTTAGTTTAAAGTTTACTATTTATTTATCAAAAATTAAATTAAAAAAAACTAATATGGGTCTTGCATCTTTGTAATTGACAATCTATTCTGACCTATTTTATTTGAAATCCGCTATTAGTTTATATATATTTTAATTTGATTTAAGGTATTAAATGAGATCTTATTGGTAAACAATAACATACTTTATTTGGTATTTAATATTTATCTAATAAATTTATTTTTAAAAGTTAAATTAGGTTGCTTCCTAAAAGTTAAATCAACTTTGTAATTAATAAAGTATTTTCTTTTTGAAAAAGAAGTCATTTAAAAACAAACGTGGGTTTATGGTAATCTCTTAATGGGTCCCACCATTTGTATTTAATAGATTATAGATAAACGTGTGTTAAGCTAATAAATAATTGTATATTGTGGATGTTTAGGAGTGAAACTACTCACTTTTTGAATTAATAGGATATCACGTGTTTAAATGGTGATGGTGGGTTGTGGGCTTTAACAAAAATTTATCAAAAATTGCCACGTGTCTATCTTTCCAGAAAATGAGAAGGCCACTTGTCTGAATGGTGGTAGTGGGTTGTGGGCTTTAACAACTTCTCAGAAAATGCTATATATCTAGATTTCCAGAAAAATGAAAAAGTCACGTGTCTGAATGGTAGGGCTATAGCCTGAAGACCTTCCTTTAATATATATATATCAGATGTGTACTCTCTTTCACATGTTAAGAGGAATATTTGCATAATTTCCCTAATGTTAGAAATTAGGGGTTTCAAGCCCTAAACCAGACTCGATTAAAACATCGTCGTCGCCCTCTATTCTACTTCATTGTCACAAGTGAAAGTTGAAGCCATTATTACTGCCGTCAAATTACAGGGACCACCTTGTAATTTTTCCATAATTTAATGGTAAATAAGGCATTAAACAGAACTCATGTTTAGTTGGGAATTCTCTTTCAAATCGTCCAAACAAGGATTGACTGGTCCAACTAGTCAGTTGACCGCTCAATTTGCTAAGCTCATTACACTGGGCTGACCAATTCTTGCCATGTTATTTATCTATCTATGTAGCTTTGGAAGGAGGACTATGGCCCGTGGCCGTGGGGGATTGGGCATTGGAGTTGCAACTGGGCCAGGACAAATGAAATTAAAACAGAGGAAGGAGTAGAGTGGTCAAATATCCTCTCAGTCCCCAACAAAAGAATGATATAATGCTGTGAAAGAGATCGAAGGATCGAAATTAGTCAGTCCGATCAGCCTACATGAGCTTTAATCAAGATGATGGAGAAGGCATTTCAGATGTCCCTATTAAGTGGTCAACACTCTCGACTCTTTGGATAGAAAATTCTGATAAATGGGGTTAAAATTAAACAAGTTTGGAGTTTAAGGTACTCAAGGGATGCTAACTGTACATTCTGCGGTAGCACTCTCGAAACTCAAGCTCATCTTTTCTTTGAGTGTAATTTGGCAATAGCAGTTTGGCTTGATGCCCAAGTGGGTTTCAATCCAGATGACTTTATCGCTTCGGGGTCGGCAGACTTCTTTAAATTGGTGTTGAATAGAAATTCTGGATAAAAAGTCTTAAAGAGTTTTTTCATGGCTAGAATATTAGCCATTCTTCGAGGTATATGGGATCGCAGAAACGATGTGATCTTCAGAGGGAAAATTCCAAATCCGTTAGAAGTAAAACGGCAAGCGGATAGATATGTTTCCTGTACTGGGAATTCTCAGTGGTTTGATATCTCAAATGACAGCATTCATATTACTTTCCAAATGACAGGATTGTATTTATTGTCTTACACACAATGTTTGTATTGTAACAATAATGCCATGTCATTAGCGCTACAAAAACTGAAATCTGAGCAGTCATCCAAGGCCTAAGAAGATTTATGGTCAATTTGGCGTTTTTTTTATGAGAAGATCTTCTTGTAGCTCTGACAGTCAAAAGACGCATTGAGCTTTTGACATAAGATTTGGGTAGCCCGAAGATAGTTTGGTAGATGCATGTCTTTCCGTGCATTTGCCTGCGTCTTTCTATGCGAGATTAAAACGTGAAAGACGCGGAAAGTTTCATTTGAAGCTCTCCGAAATCAGTCTGAAATAGGCTTCTCACGTCTTTTTGGCATGCCGTTTTTTGGTAGCTAGATCTTCCACGAGCCAAATGGGAAGAGACCAAAAATCGGTGTTTTCCGGCTTATAAACAGTCGAAAGACCGCATGGAAAGATATGCTAAACGGGCCCTAAATTCTATTAGGAATTCAAAAAGCCACTCTCCTCTCAGATGCAAAGGATGTTTTGATGAAGATAAAAGAAAGCCACCCCAAACATTAGATGGAATGAACAAGCACTTTTGGAACATATCAAGCATCTTCTCACCTCTTTTGACAATATCAGTCGACTCTATGTAAATAGAAGTGATGTTGGATCGCCCATAATATAGCAAAAAGGGCAAATGTAAATATAACTCAGTTTTTTTGTTCTCGACCTCCCCCTCAAAGATCTCTTTCTCATTTATGTAACAGGGCTCCTTTTGTATACTTATGTTTCTCGCGGATCCTTTTATAAATTATAAAGATTCCCCTTATATTATGGGATTAGTGACAAAGTCCCCCCTGTATTTTTTTTTTAACAAAGACCCTCCTGAAATTTAGTTAGACAAAGACCTCATTGGCCGTTAAGTCAGAAAGCGTTAAATTATCAAAATATCTCACTAAACTTTTTCTATTTTCTTTTTTTTGCCCTTTTCCTATTAAAACCTATTTAACTTACGAAATGGATATCCGATCCTGCGATTCAAGCACATTAGGTGATGATGACGATGTTGAATCCGAGAGTCAAAGCAAGTTACTGGTCCCAGCAAGCAACGAATTACTGGTGTCACCCTCGGGAGCCCAGATTGTCTAGTTACAAGGGTGGGAATCTCACTCTTGCCGGAACAATCACCCCTCTCATCACCAACCTCTCTTTCCTCTGCCTAATCAACTTGAAGAACAATAGCTTCAGCAGTTACCTTCCAACAGACTTGGGCAAGCTCTTTCGGCTAGAGACGCTCGTTCTAGCTTCTATGTCATCCGTGGAACCATACCCTCCTCGCTTAGCCTCTGTTCTAAGCTTCGGCTTCTTGATTTGTCTGATAATCAGTTTCACGGGTCAATCCCACCAGAATTAGGTATGCTATCCAACCTTCAAGATTTGACTTTTGCAAAGAATAACCTTACGGGTTCAATCCCTTCTTCCTTTGGAAACCTTTCCTCTCTTAACAACCTCATCTTTCTCTCAAACAATCTACAGGAATTCATTCCAAATGAATTAGGATAGCTCCATTTCTTGTTACAATTAAGCTTAGCTGACAACAATCTCTCAGGTGAGATTCCCACCTCTCTATACAAGTTACAACCTTTCTTCTTTAATAATTATGAGTTTGGCCAAGAACAGGTTTTAGGTCATTTTCCATCCAATTTGTTCTCTACTTTACCCAATCTAGATACCTTGTTTGTGGGTGGTAACTTGCTACAAGGACCAAACCCCGCATCTCTCTCCAATGCTTCAAGCCTGAAACGACTTGATCTCTCATCCAACCAATTCACAGGACAGGTTCCCCTGCTCTAGAATCTTCCGAATCTTTTAATTCTGAATCTTGAGACCAATGGTTTGGTAAGCAACGGTGAGAACGGATTGGATTTCATCACCTCATTGCAAGATTCCACCCTTCTACAAGTTTTTTCTATTGCTACAAACCAACTCACTGGTCCTATTCCCTCCTCGATAGGTAATCTCTGAACTCAGCTTTCTCTGCTAGTAATGGATGAAAATCATCAAGGAAATATATCAAAAGAAATTGGGAATCTACAGTCTCATAATGTTGTCTATAGAATCGAATTCCTTAACCGGGAACATTCCTTGAATGTTTCAAAACCATTGGTTTTATTGTACAGGAGGGATTCAAGGGTGGGGGTTGCCAAAAAAAAAAAAAGTACAGGAGGGACTTTGTCACTGACCCCATGGTACAAGGGGTCTTTGTAAAACATTAGATTGTGGAAAGATGCGTGGCATACGGAAAATGAAAAGTTCATTTGTTACCAATTTAGCGTTTTTTAGATTGAGAACTCTTTTTGATTACTTGGATGGATGACTAAAGAATCCTGTATCTTGAAGAATAGAATTTGGATGTATATACACCAGCTGGCCTTCTTTTAGTAAGTCCCTTTTGAACAAGTCGGGTAAATGGGGGGAAGCTGATGCAATTCCAAGCTTTTGCCATAATGAAGGCATTTCCATCCCATGACTTTTTCTCAACCCGCATTAAGGTCAGTGGGACCTTACCTGTAGTCCTGTACCTCTCTGTTCTGTCGCCAGTCGCCACCCCTGGGTCCCCATTGTACTAATAGTCTAATGCCAAAGGAACAAAAGAAACAAAAAAAAAAAAAAAAAAGAAAGAAAGAAAGAAACTGTACGTTTAGAACATAAAGTCTAAACAAATTCTCCTGTTTCTCCAAATGACGGTCCTCCTTTCTGTGACATCTTCAATATAATGGATTATTTTCAATGTTATGTCACAAAATACAAAATACATAAAATTCAATAAATGATAACAATTTTAAAATACATGGCTTTTGAAACTTCAACCGTTTACCACAAATTGGCTACACTTTCAACGTGTGGAAAATCATGATTTCTTGGCAAGGCATGTTAATTTAGGAAAAAAAAATATCTGCATCTAAAAATGAAAAAGAATCTCTGCAGATGCTACCGGTACAAAAATGAATGAGATGGTGGTCAAAACTAAAGGAAAATTTGAGTTAGTATGACTTTGCAAATATTGCAACTTCTGCCGCTGGATTGCCAGTCATCAAACATGTTTTCGTTCCTTGGGGCTGGTCAAACGGGAAACATCTAATGGTTGCTCCAGTCTCTTCCTTCACCTTCAATTCCTCTGCATCACTGTACCGGCCAGCACAGGAAATGAGTGCACACTTGGAACATCTGTCGTGCGTATACGCATACAAACAGATTTACATGGAAGAGGGGAGAGGAAAGCAAATAAACACTGGTGGGTAGGAGTTAAATACCTCGCTGCCCAGGGACCCCTTGCCCATTTGCCCTGAGAAATTGCAGCCTTCAGCTCATCATACGAGTTCACATCAACAATGTTACTGCATGGACAACAGCTGAAGTGTCATTCAGGGAAAAAGAAAAGGAAAGAAAAACTTTAATTTCCTAGGAGCATTTCAAGTTCAGATTTTAACAGGTTGACAACATCTTAGCATGAAATTATTTGAGGACTCGCAATTTAACAAGAGACATAGCCCCTTCTTGATAGGTTGACTTGAGACAACCCCATCTAGTCGGTATAAGGCTTTGCTAAATTGACTTGAGACAACAGCTCCATCAAAAAGGAAGAACTTATTGTCACATCTAGACTTGTGCAAATGCACACAGCCCTTGCCTGATTTGGCATCAATATAGAATTTTGTAATACCAGTAGATTAATAACAGCAGGCAGCTGCTACATGTATGAATAGCCTTCAACCACAGATTATGTAGGCCTTCCAAGTTCAAAGACTGCAATACCAGACTGTGGTCCATCTTGATCATTTCCCTCTTCACCAAATGTATGAATCTAACTAACATTGTCTTTTTTTTTTTTTTTTTTTTTGAAAAAGGTAAAGTGATTTTCATTGACCACATGACTTAATTTGATCAGAAGTCTGAACTAACAATGTTACAATTTTGTAATAGCAAATTATAGACTTTTATTCTTGTCTCTTTGGAGATCCAATTAGTAGAAATAATGAACATCCAACCCTGAAAGCAGGTGAAAATAATAGAGAACATTGTGCTTTTTTTTTCAACATAATCAAGTACGGGAAGCTTAAAATGAACTTATGAATATAAAGGGTTGTTATTTGAACTTGTTAGGATGTCTGGGGAAATGATTGTTATGAGGAAGTAATCATCTCTGCCGACTGACGTTAAGGTTGTATAACTAATCACCTAAATGAATGAGTTAAGCATCCTAGACTTCTGAGCAGTAGAGATTAGAGACTATGTGACTAGGTGAAAACAGGTTACATAAAATATCATGTTCCTGTATTTCATAGTATTGTTTGACTATAAATTGTTTTTTGACCAAAATATGCTTCCACAACAATATTGCCAAGGTTCCTTAGAGTGTTGCTCAGATGGCCACTCAACAATATTGCCAATATTGCCAAGGTTCCTTAGAGTGTTGCACGGGATCAAACCCACATAGCCACAGGCTCTCTGTGGTAAGCTCAGTGGACCACACATGCACCCTACTCTGTCCCCACACCATGAGTGCCCCTGAAATGTGTGTACTGTTATGTAACACCAAAAAAATGTTTTTCAGGTGTTGTGGACCAGGTTTTCATCTTTGGACCTAATTAATGCAAAAGAATAAAATATATGGTAGATTTTTTTTTTGGTAAATAAAATATATGATAGGCTTGTAATGAGAAATATGCAAACCTCATTGATTGAGAAGAAATGAATTACTAATATAAAGAAGGGTTTCTGGGCACTGATGTTAGCCTGTAGAATGCATCACTTAATAAATGATGACATGTAAAAGCAAGATGATTTACCTATCTCGGAAAGATAATGCCCTTTCTAGAAGAGAAGATTGGATTTCATCCAACTTGTCCTTCACATAGGCTTCCAATACCGGAGGTTCCATAGATATTCCAAAAACTTTACCTTGCTTTCCTGGAATATCTCTCCTTGAGATGACTACAGTTCCACTTGAAACATCACGAGGTCCAATCTCAATCCTTAAAGGAACACCCTGATATAGAAAAGCATTGATAAGGCAGTGTGAAACAGAACCTGACATCAGAATATATTGCATTTAAACCGGACATCTAGCAATTCATTCCTAATAAAGCAGATATTAGAACAGGTAAATGAATGAAACTATGATGAAGGGGAAAAGTACATACTTTTCCATGATTACAACAATCAATATTTTAACTGTAAGGGGAAAAGTGCATACTTTCATCTCCCAGAAGTTAAACTTCCATCCTGGGGTTCTCTGTTCAGACTTGTCCAGTTCCACCCTGATTCCTGCTGCTTTCAATAAATTTTCTACGGATAATGCAGCATTAAGAACTTGTGTTTTTTCATCATCCTTCTTCCAGATAGGTACAATTACCACCTGATAACAAATAACACAAGTAGACTCAATAGATATTTGGTCATCATGTATGAACAAGAAAGTACAAAGTTATGTTCTTTTACCTAATGCATGTATGAGAACATGTACCGACTGTTGTATAGAACTAGTGATAAATGTAGCTATAATGGGGACATTACACGCACACAGATCAAAATAAATTATTGGATGCAAACAAAAAATATAAAACAGATCTTACAGGGTTTACTCGTACACGAGCTTGAAGTTTTGAGTTCCTAGGTTTCATATGGGGTCCATTTTGATTTTAAAGTTATAAGCCAATGCATTCCCAACTTTCTTTAAATCCATTGGCATTCTTGAAAAAGGCTGGATTCATTTGTCAGTGGGGCATCAGATGGCTATCAATTTTTTTTTTTTTTTTGTGTGTTTTATCTACAATAATTGAGCAACAAGAAATATCAGATTGTTGAAATTGAAAAAGAGATGTGGAGTTTGATCCTTGGTACAAACATGGTGGGTTGTGCCTTTGGAGGTTGCCACCCTCCGAAGTCAATATTCCCACATGGAGCAGGAATAAGAGATAAATTACCTTTGGAAGAAATATTACACTGCTTCAGAAGGAACAAGAGGGCATTTAAGGGAATATCAAGGAAATAGTTATCCTAATACCCTTCATCCTAAAGCTTGGCATTTAAGATTCGAAGGGAATTAATCTGATACATTTCAAGAGCAATATGGTGGTTCTCCAACACTTATTCCTTGTCCCTCCAAGGAGCTGCCCACTCTTAGACCCCAACAAATGGAGATGAAAATTAGATGGTGTTTGATAACACTTTTCAGATGCCTAACGTCTGAAAAGCATGATCTCATGCCTAACCAATTTCAGACTTTCATAGGTGATGAAATGACATAAATGCCCCCATTAACATCATTTAATTAATAATAATAAATAATGAATCAATGACAAAGTAGAATGGGATTGCCTAGTAAAAATCCTGAAGTTACGATGCTTTGGCAGTAGACAGGTGAGATAGATGCAAGCTTGTATAAGCTCTGCTTGGTTTTCAGTCCTGTTAAATGGTGAACCCAAGGGCTATTTTAACACTAGCCGGGGACTGAGGCAAGGCTGCCCTCTTTCCCCTCTTCTTTTCACCTTGGTAGTTGACATCCTAAGCTACTTTTTGGAGAGAGCTAAAAGTCTAAATCTGCTGAAAGGTTTTGAAGTTGGAAGGGGAGCTCTTCAAATCTCACATTATTATTTGCAGATGATATTATTCTATTTTTGGAGGCAGACTTGGAGATCATCAACAATCTAAAAAGGGTGATCACCTGCTTTGAGATGGTGTTGGGTTGCACGTTAATTTCTCTAAAAGCAGCATCGTGGGAATTGACATAAGTGGCAACCTTGTGAATAGCTCCAAGGAGGTGTTTGGTTGTAAAGTGGAGAATCTCCCCATTTCTTATTTGGGGATGTGTTTAGAAGGAAACCTGAGAAGCCAAAGTTTTTGCCACCGGTAGTGGAAAAAGTGTGAAAAACAGCTGGCCACATGGAAGAAAGGCTATCTCTCAAAAGGAGGAAGACTAACCTTGTTAAAGGCCTCTCTGGACAATTTACCAATCTACTTTCTATCACTTTTTCAAATTGCAGCCAAGGTGAAGAACAGGTTGGAAAAGTTTCAGCGTGATTTCTTGTGGGATGGGTGAGAGAGAGAGAGAGGAATCATTTGGTCAGTTGGGAGCAGGAAGTGGTTGTGGAGATATCCTCTGGAACCTGAAGCAACCTGGACTGCTGTCATCAACAGCAAATGTGGGAAAAATGTGAATGGTTGGGATAGCAAGGTACACTTGAATCAGGTAAAAGCTACCAATCCTTGGAAAGGTATTTCCTCCATCAATAACATCTTTATTTCTTTTATTCTCTGAAAAGTGGGAAATGGTTCTAAAGTCGTATTCTGGACAGACGTTTGGTAGGGGAAAATACTTTGGCTAATTCTTACCCTCAACATTTTTCACCTCTCCCAAAACCAAGAAGCACATTGCCTCTTGCCTTTCTTCTGTGCCTCTTGAAACCAATTGGAACTTAAGTTTAAAAAAACCTCTAAAGGATGTAGAGATTGGAGAAGCTGCAAACCTTCTCTACTCTATAAGAGGTTTACATTTCCCCTTCATCCCTTGACCAACGAATTTGGAAGTTTCATCCTGTCAACAAGTTCTCAAATAATTCCTTTTTCAGGGCCTTGGTGTTGGAAGAAAATGTCCCTAGTTTCCCTTTTAAGAAGGTTTGGTGTTCACATATCCCTCCTAGAGTTTCATTCTTTGTGTGGGAGGCCTGCTTGAAAAGAATAAACACTTGTACTTTATTACAAAAAAAGGTAGGTATGTGGGTGTGTGTGGGAATGGCATAAGGAGGACTTCCTTTGGCAATGGCAAGGTAGTGGTCTTGGTAGAAGATGGAAAATTTATTGGGATACAGTCGTTCAAGCAGTGATGTGGTGTGTGGGAAGAGAGAAATAACTGTATTTTTTAAGAAAAAGGTAGGTATGTGGGTGATTTGATCTCTCATATATCTTACTTGTGTAAGTTGTGGGTGCTGAATTCTATGGAATTTTTTGTAACATGTTATGTACTAGCTTAGGGGTATTTCTGGCATTTCCTCCTTTATTTGTTATAAGCTGTCACCCTAAGTACAAATACTAGCTTAGGTGCCGCCAGCCACATCCTGGTGACTCTCCCCAAGGAATACATCATTAACTCTCTCAAAGATCATTTGGAACTGTATGGTAGGACTCTTGGACAGATGGATAGGTCAACTCCTACCCCTTCTACTTCCTTTGCTTCCACATCAGGCAAAGGTGCTTTTGCATTTCATGTGTGTACTTCTGTTCTTGAGTCACCTTGGATCATTGACTCAGGGGCATCGAACCATATGAGATATGACTAGTAAGTTATGTTTATTTCAGACCTACATTCTCTCTGGGAGGGACAACGTGAGACTTGTTGATAGGTCTCTATCCACTATTGCTGGTCAAGGATCTGTATCCCTTCCTGATGGCCTTGTTTTACCCCACGCCCTTCATGTTCCCAAACTTCATATTAATTTGTTGTCTATAAGTAGTATTATTCAATCCTTAAACTGTTGTGGAACCTTTTTTCCTCGTTCTTGTGTTTTTCAGGATTTAGCTTCGAGGACAATTGGTAAAAGAGATATAGTTGATGGCCTCTACATTTTGGAGAATAAAGCTTGTCCTGCAGCATCAACTCCTGTGAGTCTTATGAGTCAGTCTACTAAGAGTCAAGTTTGGTTGTGGCATAATCGCCTTGGTCATTTGTCCTTTGAGTCTTTGAAAGTTATGTTTCCTGAACTTTTTAAATGTGTCTGTCACTATATTGCAATGTCAAACATGTCAATTGAGTAAGCATTGTAGAACAACTTTTCCATCAAATAATAAAATATTTGTTTTGCCTTTCCATGTTTTTTTCTGATGTTTGGGGCGCTGCGAACTTACTACTGAGAGTGGGTACAAGTATTTTATCAGCTTCATTGATGATTACTCTAGATATACTTAGATATATCCTATGAATTCCAAAGAAGAAGTACCCAGAATTGTGAAAGATTTCCACCGCATGGTTTTTACTTGATTTCATGTTGAAGTTCAAATTTTCCAATCGGATAATGCAAAGGAATACTTTCATCATGACTTGCTGATTTTTTTCCTCTCACGGATCTCTTCATAGAAGCTCGTGCGTTAAAACACCACAACAGAATGGTGTTGCCAAAAGGAAGAACTAACATCTTCTTGAAGTTGCCTGTAATATGATGCTACACATGAATGTTCCAAAACGGTTTTGGGTTGATGTTGTGATGGTTGTGACTTATGTTATCAATCGTATGCCATCACGTCTCTTGCAATACAAGCCCCCACATTAACTTCTCTTTCCTCAATCTCCTTTATTTTCTATTCCTCTACATGTGTTTGGTTGTAAGTGCTTTGTTCATGACCTATCTCCAAACGGGGTAAATTGGACCCCAAGTCTATTCCATGTGTTTTTTTGGGTTATCCATCCTCCCCAAAGGGCTACAAATGCTTTAATCCTATCACACATAATTACTTTGTATGATGGACATGTCCTTTTTTGAATCTGAACCCTTCTTCCAAGCCTCTCATCATGGGGAGAATAGTGTGGAGGAAAGGCAAATTCCATAGGTTTCTCTCCTTCTATTCTTGACTCCTCTCCATTTCGTGTTTCCATGAGGTGTCATAAGGGACAACTGAATAAGGATGTAGAGCAACTAGAGACTATACATCCAGCATCATTTGACTCATTGAAGGCAAATCCAGGCACCCTTGTTCCCCTTGACATTATTGAACCTATTGCTATTGATGATTCTACCAACGATCTTGATGCCCCAATTTCTCATAGGAAGGGTGTTAGATCATGTACTACTAAGCATCATATTACCCATTTCTTGTCTTATGAAAACATCTTACCCTCATTTTGTGCTTTTTTTACTTCCATTGACTGTGTTTCCATTCCTAAAAGTGTTGCAGAAACCTTATCTATACCTGAACGGACAGATGCAATGAAGGAAAAAATTTGTGTTCTATACAAAAACAACACTTGGGAGTTGGTGGATCTTCTTGAAGGCAAGGAGCCAATGGGGTGCAAGTGGGCATTCATTGTAAAGCACAAAGCAGATGGGTCAGTTGAGAGGTATAAGGCCAGGTTAGTTGCAAAAGGATATACACAGGTGTATGGGGTTGATTATGCAGAAACATTTGCCCCAGTTGCTAAAATGAACACAGTTCAGATTATGTTATCCTTGGTTGTTAACTTTGATTGGGACTTCACCAATTGAACATTAAAAATGCTTTCTTGAACGGGGATCCAAAAGAAGAAGTATACGTGATTCAACCTCCTGGGTTTATAGCACAAGGTATGAAGGAAAGTATGCAAACTAAAAAAGTCTTTATATGGTTTGAAACAATCCCCAAGGGCCTGGTTCAGTAGGTTTCACTTGGCTCTTCAACAAATTGGGTTCAAGCAATGCCAATCTAACCATATTTTATTTGTTAAAAGGAACCAAAAGAATGTTGTTGTCTTGATTGTGTATGTTGATGACATTGTCATTTTAAGGAATCGGGACTCTGAGATTCAGAGAGTTAAAGAATCCTTCGTTGTGTAGTTTGAGGTGAAAGATTTGAGACAGGTATATTATTTCCTTGGTATTGATGTTGCCCGCTCTCAAAAGGGCATCTTCATTTCTCAAAGGAAATATATCCTAGATCTTTTACAAGACACAGGAAAGTTGGGAGCAAAGCCTGCAGATTCCCCTATTGGTGAAAACCATTGCCTTGGTGATTGTATTGGAGAACCAGTGACAGATATCAAGAAGTTTCAAAGGTTTGTAGGTGTGAATAAACCCTAGTTGTTTCTAGGTCAAAGTAGAGAAGAAGAAAGAAGAAAGAAAAGAGAAAAAAGAAGGAGAGGAGAAGAGTGTTCGGCCAAACTAGAAGAGAGGATGTACGAAAGTACCTCTCCTAGCCGACTCACTTAACTTTTAATCATGAAAAACTTGAGTTACAAGAAAGACAATTTTGTCCCTCATAGAAGATGGGACACATAACTTAAACTCAGATACAATAGACATTTCACTTTCAATAAGATACACCAGAATGACCAAAATACCCTTGACTCGAGCATTCTAACACTCCCCCTCAAGCTGGAGAGTATATATCATTTAGTCCTAGCTTGTTACAAATGTAGTCTATTCTTCCCCGAGACAATCCTTTTGTGAAGATATTTGCCCACTGATTTCCTGAGCTCACATGAGATGTAGTTATTACCCCACTTATCACTTTCTCTCTCACAAAGTGACAATCCACCTCAATATGTTTAGTTCTTTCATGGAAGACAGGATTGGATGAGATGTGAACAACAGCTTGGTTATCACAGTATAGTTTCATGGGTTTGTCAATTGAGAAACCCATCTCTTGTAGCAGGTTCTTCAACCATACTAGTTCACATGTGGTATGGGCCATAGCCCTATACTCTACTTTCGCACTACTTCTTGCCACCACTGTTTGCTTCTTGCTCTTCCAAGTTACAAGATTGCCACCTAGGAAGGTACAATACCTTGTGGTTGACCTCCTGTCTGATATAGAGCCAGCCCAATCAGCATTTGTGTACCCTACTATCTCAAGATGTCCTCTTTTTTGGTAATAGCAAACCACGACCTGGAGCACCCTTTAGGTACCTAACAATTCTCAGAACAGCTTCCCAGTGAGGAACCCGGGGATGTTGCATAAACTGACTCACCACACTCCAGCAAATGATATATCTGGTCGGGTAATGGTTAGGTAGTTCAACTTTCCCACCAACCTTTTGTATCTTCCAGGATCATCAAACTATTCACCTGCATCCACACTTAACTTGGCATTGAGTTCCATAGGAGTCTCTGTTGGTTTAGCACCTAACAACCCTGTTTCTTCAAGTAGATCAAGAACATATTTCCTCTGACATAGGTTGATCCCCTGTTTTGACCTCGCAACTTCTATTCCTAAGAAATATTTTAGCTTCCCTAGATCTTTCGTATTGAAGTGGTCCTGTAAGAATTTTTTCAACCTATCAATTCCATTGTTGTCACTTCCAGTTATGACAATATCATTCACATACACAACAAGTAAGATGTTTCCATCTTCCGAGTTATAGCTAAACACGGAATGATCAACCTGACACTGTTTCATCCCAAAGGCCTTCACCACTTCACTGAACCTTCTGAACCATGCACAAGGAGATTGTTTCAGTCCATAGATTGCCTTTTTGAGCCTGCACACCTTACTAGCCTCCCCCCTGAGCAACAAACCCTGGTGGTTGCTCCATATACACCTCCTCAACAAGATCACCATGTAGGAAGGCATTTTTGATGTCAAGTTGTAGGAGAGGCCAATCATACATAGTAGCCAATGAGATCAACACCCAAACTGAACCAATTTTAGCCACAGGAGAGAATGTCTCCATATAGTCCACGCCATATAACTGAGAATAGCCCTTGGCCACTAACCGTGCCTTCAATCGGTCCACACTGCCATCGGGAAGATGCTTCATTGTATAGACCCATTTACACCCAACAGTGTGCTTACCAGGAGGAAGGGTGGTGAGTTCCCACGTATGATTATGTTGTAGAGCAGAGAGTTCTTCTTCCATGGCTTGCCGCCACCCTGGAGAGACAAGGGCTTCCTGTACAGTCTTGGGAATGGGAACCGATAAGAGTAATGATATAAACTTGCAATGGGAAGCAGAAATTTTGAGCAGTGGAAACATAGTTTGAAATGGGATGAGAAGTACACGTACGTTTACCTTTCCGCAAAGCAATAGGGAGATGAAGATCTGAGGGAGAAGGGGCAGTAGCAGGATCTGTCGACGGGTGCTGATGTGGAGGAGGAGCCAAAGCACTTCTGCGAGTATACACTTGAGTAATTGGCGGCTTGTCTGTAGTAACCGGCATATGATGTGCATCTACAGTAGGAGTGGGAATTATGGGAAGGGGGTCCACAACTGGAATAGGAAGAGGAACCATAGAGGGAGAAAAAGAGACCCCGACATTGGAGAAAAAGGGAACTAATTCAAAGAAGGTGACATCAGGGCACACAAACGATTTATGAAACTTAGGGTTATAACACTTGTACCCTTTCTGAGTCCTTGAGTAGCCAAGAATAATACACTTTGTAGCCCGAGCATCTAGCTTGTCTACTCCAGGCCCCAAGTGTTGAATAAAACAAACACAGCCAAAGACTCTTAGGGTGAGAGGAAAGGGAGACAAAGTAGGGAACAACACGGAGAAAGGGGATTGACTTCCAAGGATTGACATGGGCATTCGATTTATCAAAAAACAGGATGTAAGAACAGCATCACTCCAAAAATGCTTTGGGACATGCATATTGATCATCAAGGACCGAGCAGTTTCAAGAAGATGTCTATTTTTCCATTCAGCTACACCGTTTTGTTGTGGGGTGTAGGCACAAGAAGTTTGATGAATTATTCCATGATGTTCTAGGTATTGTTGAAATGATGAGGAGATGCATTCTTTGGCATTATCGGAATGAAGTATTTTCATATGAACACCAAACTGAGTGCGTATTTCAGCATGAAATTTCTGAAAAATAGAGAACAATTCACTACGGTCTTTCATAAGATAGATCCATGTCATTCTTGAAAAGTCATCAACAAAGATTACAAAATACTTAAACCCATTGTATGACACCACTTTAACTGGACCCTATACATCAGAATGAACTAAAACAAAAGGACTTGAGACACGACTATCAGTTCTCGGACTAAATGAGACTCGATGATGTTTTCCCAACTGACATGACTCACAATCTAATGATGAAAGATGACTCAAGGAAGGAACTAGCAGGTTCAAAGCCTTGAGAGAGGGATGACCAAGTCTGCAGTGCCATTGGAGAGGAGTAAGAGATGATTGAAAAGCCACTGGAGGGCCACCACCATCAGGGTAATGCAAACCACCGGCTTCATGCCCTCCACCAATCTTCGTCCCCGTCTTGAGATCCTCAAACACACAAGAAGAAGGATAGAAGGTTACAGAACAATTAAGGGACTTGGTTAATCTACTAATAGACATAAGGTTAAAAAGGAACTTAGGAACATATAAAACAGATGCTAAAGACAATGAGGAGAGATCAACATCACCAACACCACAAATAGATGTAAAACCATTAGCAAGTGTAACTGTCTGAGATGTGGAGGTGCAAGAAAGGGAAGAAAATACATCAGGAGTCCCAGACATATGGTCTGAGGCACCAGAATCAATGATCCAGGGTGAAGCTTTGGAAGCTAAACAAGTCATACCTGAATGGGCAAGTGTAGTTGTGTTCTGCTGAGTTGTTTGAAGGAACTGCTCATATATTGCCCGTGGTACACTCACCATTTCTCGCCCGGAAGCACAAGTGGGTGTGGAGGGGGTTGGTGCAGTTTGCTGGTTTTCAGTAATTGTGCTACTACTCTTAGATGTAACATGGTTAGCCCAAGTGTTGGGTGGACCACGCAAATCATAATAGCAGAAATTAACTGTGTGCCCCTCTAAGCCACAATGTGTACATTTTCTCTGAGCATTACCCCTTCCTTTACCATGGCCTCCCCCTGACTCACGGCCTCCAGTCCGGCCACTGGCCCAGTTAAACATGTGCCCACCACGGTTGCTTGGAGGCCACTGCTGCCACCACCACTTCTACTTCCACGACCACTCCCTTTAGTCACTACCAAACCAGATCTATCAGAGAAGGAAGAATGTTCCACTGGCTCAATGGATGTCCTCTTAAGACGGGCAAAAACTTCTTCAAGTGAGGGGAGAGCTGATCCCCCCAATATCTGTGCTCTTACAGGCTCATACTCAGCCTTCAAGCCCACAAGAAACCTAGTCACATCAAGTTGTTCACGTTGCTGTTGTTGGATCTGGACATCTGATGTGAGAGGGTGATACACATTTAGCTCATTATGGATGTTTCTCAAACATGGTTCCATGCTGTTCCAAAGCCATGCCATTATCTGTGCATCATCTTGTTCCCAATCACTGAACCCAGGAGAATCAGAGGAAGGTTTCTCCTCCCTCACATTATTTACTTTCCTCTTGGTCTTCAAGAACACCTCCACAGATTTTGCCCAAGGTACATAGTTCTCACCATTCAACTTAATGGATGTCATTTGAACACTTAGATAATCTGAGGAGAGCATGATGCCTGTTTTGTTGTCATTCCCAACTACAGTTGAAGCCACCTCAATTATGTCTCCTCTGAATATACACCACAATCTCACACTTGTCACAAAACTTATCTCACTTACAATACCACCAACCCACTTTCTTCAACTGCACATTACACACAACACCGGCCAGAGGCATTCTCACCTCCAGGCCCTCAAAACGACAACTCCTTTTCAGCCCTTTATCGAGTCTTCAATCAGATCAGTTGTAGGATGATGAAACCTACTGTGAAGCTGGCGGCGAACCCAGGAAGAAGACAACAGCAAGAAAACGAACACCAGACCTTAATGCTCTGATACAATGTGAATAAACCCTAGTTGTTTCTAGGCCAAAGTAGAGAAGAAGGAAGAAAGAAAAGAGAAAGAAGGAGAGGAGAAGAGTGTTCGGCCAGACTAGAAGAGAGGATGTACAAAAGTACCTCTCCTAGCCGACCCACTTAACTTTTATTCATGAAAAACTTGAGTTACAAGAAAGACAATTTTGTCCCTCATAGAAGATGGGACACATAACCTAAACTCAGATACAATAGACATTTCACTCTCAATAAGATACACCAAAATGACCAAAATACCCCTGACTCGAGCATTCTAACAGTAGGAAGACTTCTCTACCTATCAATGACTTGGCCAGATATAGCTTATGTTGTCGGTGTCCTTAGTCAATTTATGCATGCACCAACAACCTCCCATTTAGAAGTAGCTGGGAGAGTGCTCAGATATCTAAAGAAATATCCAAGAACTGGGTTATTATTAAAAAAATATGGTCATATGAAATGGTGGTCTACACAGATGCAGATTGGGCCAGAGCAATTGATGATAGAAAATCAACTAGTGGATATTGTACCTTTGTTGGTGGAAATTTGGTCACTTGGAGAAACAAAAAACAAAGTGTAGTGGCCAAATCTAGTGTTGAGGTCGAGTATAGGGCCATGGCGCATAGAGTTGTTAAACTACATTGGGTAAAGAATTTGATTGAAGAGTTGGGCTTCTCTATTGATGGTCCAATGTCTCTCTATTATGACAACAAGGCTGCCATTAATATTGCGGCCAACCCAATTCTTCATGATAAGACCAATCATATTGAAGTTGACAAGCATTTCATAAGGGAAAAACTTGGAAAGGGGGAAGTTTGTACCCCTTACATCAGTTCCACAGAAAAATTAGTTGATGTCCTTAAAAAGGGTCTTCACTATTTGCGGCATAATGAGTTGTGTGACAAGTTGGGCATGATTGACATATATGCTCCAACTTGAGGGGGAGTATTGTAACATGTTATGTACTAGCACGAGGGTATTTCTAGCATTTCCTCCTCTATTTGTTATAAACTGTCACCCTAAGTATAAATAATAACTTAGGTGCCACCAGCCACATCCTTTTTGAATAAGAAGTTAAGAACTTCTCTTCTCTCTTCCTTCTTTTCTTCTTCTATTTTATTTTTTCTTCTGCTGGACTACAGAATTCAAAGGGATTTCTTTGAATGGTCTACAGCTGAATGTGGTGGAGATCTTGTTTTCTTCCCCCCATCCCTCAAAGATTTCCCAAACTCCTAGATAGGGAAGAGGAGTTTTATTTTAAATTTTGAAGGTAGTACTTTGGGAAATCCCAGCACAGATGGAATTGGAGGTGTGTCAAGAAGAAGAGAATCAAGAGATGGAAGCATTTGGTGGGTTTTTAGTGGACCAAATGGGATTACTGATTCCACAAAGGCTGATGTTCTGGCTGCACTTACTGGGCTTTGTATAGCAAAGGAACAAGGATTGTTTACTCTAGCTATCAAAGGAGTTAAGCAAGAAGACATGGAGGTTATCTCCTCAAATTTTAGTCAGATTTTTGTTGGTGCAGTTTCAATTAAAGCCACATGGATACAGAGGGAACTGAATTCATTAGTGAATTAGTAGACAGATCATGGACTGGTTCCTGCAAAGAGAGTGCTTACACACACGCACACACACAAAACAGCATCATCCGACATCTTTTGAGGATCTGATATCTAGTTCATTTCAACAATTCTCTAGGACCATAAAAATCAGATGTTATCCCATTTGTTGAATAAAATCATCATTGGCATATTTCCAATCCAAGCTCAGGTGCACAACGACCACTTAGGCTGTGTTTGGTTTGAAGGAAAAAGTATGGAAAGGAAAGGTTAGGAAACCTTTACAAACCTTGTATAGGTTTCCCTACCTTTCCCTTCTTCCTTTTCCTTCAAACCAAACATAGCCTTAGGGAACTGAATTTCCTAATTGATGAGTAAACCAGGATTGAGTGATTGACATGGTAGGATCAGGAACCAGAGGATAGTTCCCAGCACAAAGGGTGCCTACAAAAAAAAAAAGAAAAACAACAACAACAACAACAGTATTACCTTTCATTAGACTTTTGGTTTACTTATCTAAAAGACTTTTCTCAACCATCCAATTATAAAATACTAACAGCAAAAAGATGTTAAAAGAGGCTGATATTGGTCCAATTAATCTCCATAAGGATTCACTCAATCACTTGCTGGTGATCCCAATCCTCTGAATATTGTATACATGGGAATTTGTAGGGCCCCAGAACATTTTACAGATCCTTGACCTGAGACTATCGTTTGCATATTTATGTATCTATTGAAACTTGAAATACAGGAAGAAACTTCAAGATGAAGTATATTAAAAAGAAAAGGATATTGAAATTTATTGGCAAGTTAACGGCTTAAGTATATTTTGAACAAAAAGAATGCACAAACTTCTTTGCTAACGTGTCACACACATATGCATTTGAACATTCTAGATCCAGTTGCAGGATCTTCTGTAGTGATATCTAGAAACTTGAACTGTGGACAGTATCCCTTACACCCCACAGGGGAAGAAGAAGCAGCTAGCATTGATCAAATCTGGCAAATTATTTAATTCCCACCTTCATAGTAATTTCTTTTCTTTTTTTTATTTCTTTTGAAGGGATACACAACGGGGGGTAGCCCATCGCCCAACCCAGGTGCAGGCGGGATTCGACCCCAAGTCTCCACTATGATCAGCAGGAGATCTTACCAACCAGCTGGTTGGCACCTTGCCACTTTCATAGTAATTTCATCCGTTGAACAGAACTTTCTTGGACTTTTATCCTAATGACATCCTTTTACAAAGCTTATTTAATAAGAAGCATAAATAGGCTTTTTTTTTTGCACAAAGCATATGTTCATCTGTCAATGAGACTAAACTTCATAAATATTTTATCTCCAATGTAACCAAGAAAAATAATATCCTAATTTCATATGAAATAACCCCTGCACTAACCTGAAGTTTATCCTCAAATAAATGCTAGCAATTCTTGTAAGATGCAACGAGGAAAGACCTCAGGCTTACCTGTACTGGTGCTATTTTGGGAGGAAGCATCAAACCAGCATCATCTCCATGAATCATGATGATACCACCAACAAAACGGGTACTGACAGCCCATGATGTCTGCCATACATGCTGCCTTTGTCCATTTTCATCTGTGAACTGTATGGGTCCACATACATTAATGTTAAATGGAATCCACACAAGTACAGGTGCATGCACTGCACCACTGAATAACTTAAAACATGACAACAAGAACATATATAACATAAAGTTAGCAAATCCACTTAGTAACAGACAATAAAATCCCATGTATCATTCCAAAATCCATAGCTATAGAACATGCATAAAGTAAATTTTATAACTTGAGGGAGATGCATGGAATGGTAACTAATTTGCATATTGGTTCAAGTTACATGGTTTGCATTTATGAAGCTGGTACCAAAATCACTAAACCAGCTGGCAATATGAGGGGATTATAGAGAATTACATAATAATGCTAAGGAGTTGACCTCTTATATTCATTACATGGTGTCATGGTTATTTATGATGATAACAGATGACAGGATAATATAATGAGCTATGTCATACAAGGTAGTTGATCACTTGATAATCTAGAATTGACAATAAATGAACTACCAAAAAGTTTAGGGCTTTTTGATAATATCTGAAGTAGATGGACTGAATGGCATATTACTTTCTCCTTAGTGGATGAAGCTCAAGTTAGGTTGATTACTATACTCTTGTATATTTTGTTAATTCTTTCATCCATTAAAAAAGACAATGCGAAAAATGTCATTTAGTTCAGCCACGTTAGTTTGAAAAAACAACTAACAAAAAAGGCTGTGAATAATCTTATTCAGTCCAGGTTTGAAGAAGAAGGGTTCGGCAGTAGAGGAAAAGTCACCCCTCTAGCCGACCCACTTTGTATTTATAATGAATAAGTTGAGGTACAAATAAGACAGCATTGTCCCTTATAACAAGATAAACCAAAAGACCAAAATACCCCTGTACTGTTGACTCTTAACAAAGGCTAATCCAACTGCTTCCATTTTTTATCAGTTTTTTATGCTTTTCTTTATTTGACAATAAATAAAAAACAAAATTTTATTAAGAGAGAAGAATACAAGAGGGGTGACAACTTATCACCCCACCCAACAGGACCAGCAGAAAAAGACTTCCCAAGAACCCCAACAAAGAAAAAACAGTACAACACCCCACTCAAAAGTCAAAACATACAATTAACCACAGGATTTAGCCCCCCCAAATCCATCTCAAAAATAAGACCCACAAACCCCTGTCCAAGACCACTAACCTACTAAAAGGACTACCCTAACTTTGTCCGCCTTTTCAGATTCTTGAACATCAACCTCTAAACTTATTAGCTTTCTTTGGTTTCTTAGCTTTCTTGTAAAGATTTTCGACCCCTGAACAGTTATGGTGATTTCTCTGGCTTCTGAAACATCTCACCGCATTAGGATTCTTATCAATAATCTTCAAAACCATAGGGTTACCTCTTTCTAATTCCAGGATTGTATTTTTTTTTTAAATATCTCATTTGAAACTGATTCATTGTTCTCTTGAAACCCAAACTCTGGTGATTCCGGACTGCTTTGATCACCACATCACAGCAATGCCACACTCCACCTTAGGATCCAGGCTTTTATTTTCCCCACATTTCCCAGGCGTGCCAAATCTTTCTTCCAATTTCTTAAAAGCTTCCCTTGCATATTCCTACCCGCCAATACAATACAAACCCAAAACTTTTTTTTTGGTAATAGAAATAAAGTTTATTAAAAAAGAAAAGGAGAGTACAAAAGGGGAGTGACACTCCAACTCTCAAGCAAGAAACCAAACCAGCCAAGCCTCAACAAAATTACCAAAACCCAAGAGCCCAAAAAGACCACTAAAAGACAAACCACAACAGCCAGAGACCAACCAACTGAAAAAAACAAAACAAAACAAAACATTAAAAAAAAAACTCAACCTCAAGACGGTACAAACAAAACACTTCAAAACCAACAAGAAACAACAAAAGCCTTTAAGATCAGAATCTTCTTTCTTGGTTTTCTTGGTCTTCAAAATCTTCTTGCTTGGTTTAATCCCAAAGAGGTCCCCTTTTAGTCTAGCAAAAGCCTTTGAGATCAGACCATCTCGATGTTTTCACTGTTTCTTAAATCTTCTATTTGTTAAAACACTTCCAAAAAGGGGTGGTATGCAAATTGGAGGAGTTCAAGGGAGGCAGATAATAGATCAAATACTTGAAGCAAATGAGAGTCTGGAGGAGTTCAAGAGATCCAAGAAAAAAGGGGTGGTATGCAAATTGGATTTGGAAAAGGCTTACGACATGGTGGATTGGTCTTCCTGATGGAGGTGATGGTCAACTTTGGGTTCGAAGACAGGTGGTGTAAGTGGGTGATGGGCTGATCAGAAAAAGCCATTACTCCATATTGGTAAATGGGATAGTGGTAGATTTCTTTCCAGCTTTGAGAGGGATAAGACAAGGAGACCAAAATCCCCTTTCCCCTTTTTCATTCACGATGGTTGCAAAAGTTTTGGGGAGACTAATTTCTAGAGCAGACTCCAGGGACTTAATAAGAGGTTGGAGAGTTGGAAGGAAGAATCTGCCACTCACACATTTGCAATTTGCAGATGACACAACACTCTTTTGTGAAGGAGGGGACCTTAATAGGATAAGAAACCTGAAGTTCACTATACAACTCTTTGAGAAAATGTCAAACCTTATGGTGAATTTTGAGAAGAGTTGTTTAGTTGGGGTCAATATGGGAGAGGGGGAGACATCGGAGTGTGCAAACATTTTGGAGTGCGCAGCTTCTAATTGGCCTTTAAACTACCTCGGTTTGTCATTGGGAGATAACCCTTAGAAAGATGAGTTTTGGGTTCCGGTTGTGGAGAGGTTTGAAAAGAGACTAGCAACTTGGAAGAAGAATTATTTGTCTCTTGGTGGGAGAATCACTTTAATCAGGTCTACATTAGCTAACCTTCTTGTCTACTTTTTTATCAGTCTTTAAGATTCCAGTTAGGGTGGCTAGCAAATTAGAAAAACAAATGAGAGATTTTCTCTGGGAGCCAGGGGAGGAGAAGGACCATAGGGTTAGGTGGGAGATGGTTTGTAAGAGCAAGAGGGAGGGAGGATTGGGTATTGGGAACATAAGGAATAGGAATTTGGCACTACTAGTGAAATGGTTGTGGAGGTTTTCTTTGGAGAAGGATAAACTGTGGGTGAGGATAGTGGGCAGTATTCATGGGGTAGTAGACAATGGATGGGATTTTGGGATTTTGACAAGGGCTACAAGAGCAACACCTTGGAAAGCTATTCAAGCTATTTTGCCATTGTTCTCTCCATAGATCAGGTATGACTTGCACTCAGGCAATCTCATCAATTTTTGGGAACATATCTGGATTGGGGATTTTCCCTTAAAAGACCAATTCTTGAGTCTTTTCACTCTTTTCACATTTAAAAATTTCCTCCTTCCTTCTAAATCAGCTTCTGGGTTCAGATGGAACTTGGGCTTTAGAAGGGAAATCAGGGACACAGAGTTTGATTGTATTTTATCCTTGTTATCCATTCTTGAAGGGGTCTTCCTAGAGCCAACAAAGGCAGATAGTAGAATTTGGACACTTACCCCCTCGGGTTTTTTCACATGTGCTTCTTTCTTTAAAGCCCTAACACAACCTTCTTCTTTGGGTTTGTCCTTCCCTGTTAAAGAAGTGGGTGTTTTCCAATACCTCCAAAGGTTGGGAGTTTCTGTTGGGAAGCCTTTCTGGAAAGTGTTAATACAAGTGATTTACTTCAAAGAAAAAGACCCAATAGTTGTTTGTGTCCTCACTAGTGTGCTCTCTGTAAAGCTAATGGTGAGTCTGAATACCATTTACTAATTTCATGTCGGTTTACTAAAGTCATTTGGGAATGGTGTACTTCTTTGTTTGGGTGCAGTTGGACACCCCCCCCCCCTTGAATGTGCAAAGTTTATTCAGTTCCATGCCGAGTTGGCCAACAAAAAGGGCCAAGATTATGTGGAGATGTATGAGGGCTGCAATTTGTTGGACTGTTTGGGAGGAGAGAAACCAATGTTTTAAAAGCGCCGCACAAGGGCCATTTTGCGCCAGAGGCACAAGGCGAGGCGTGCGCCTTTTTGAGGCAAGGCGCACAATTTAAAAAAAAAAAGCTAAAAATTTCAAAAAAAATTAAAAAAATCAAAAAATTATATAACATAATATTAATACAAATATTAACTTAAGTTTTAAAATAAATGTTTTAAAAAACCTATTATCTAAAATTAAAATACATAAATATAATATGTAAAGCATATTCAAATGAGAATTTAAAAATGAAATCAAACATATAAAACATCTACGAGCCACCTTTGTGCCACGCCCCTCGAGGCAAGCCCAAACAAGTCCATGTTAGGGTCTTAAATTCTTAGATTTCACACAAAAAATAATAATTTTATAGTTTTAAATGCTTTTAAGAAGATATTTTATTAAGATGAATGAATGGACAACATTACCAAATAAGGGATTCTTGAAGCTTCGGTGATCGAGCAAAGTGAGCGAATTTTCAAAAGGCGCACACCTAGGCTAAGGTGCAAGGGGCACCAGGCGTGCACCTTTTGAATGGGCTGCGCCTAGGACCTAGGTGAGGCACCTACCCTAAAATGTGCCTCGCCTGAGCACCTAGGCGCACCTGAGGCACGCCTTTTAAATCACCGAGAGAAACTCACGGATCTTCTCAAAAAAGGAGAGAAGCTTGGAAGTAATATTGGAGGTCATCCATATTAGGGTGATAAATTGGCTGAAAACTTTGGCATTGTTTGCAGAATTCTCAGTAGATGAGATGCTAAAAAACTACAAGGAGATTGCAGAATTAGCTTCAGCTAAGAAGCCATCAAACTCTTGTTGGATTCCTCCACCTCATGGTTTTGTTAAACTGAATTTTGATGGCAGTAGTATGGGTAATCCGGGGCCATCCGGAATAGGGGGAGCAATAAGAGATGAACATGGGAATCTGTTAGCTATGTTTCTGGACCAATAAGGGAGGGAGATTCCTTGAGGGCTGAGACACTTGCAGCTCTTGAAGGGGTACAAAGAGTCAAGGTTAGGCAATTTAGTAAGCTGATCATAGAAGGAGACTCTGAAGTTGTGGTGAACTGGTTAAAAGAGGATAACTTTAGGATATGGAATTCAGTACAAATGGGTAAAGAGAAGTGCAAACTCACTGGTAGCTGGTCTAGCTAGGCAAGGGGTGAACAGAAACTCTATATTTTGGGTCGTATTGTAATTGTATTTTGGTGTTCAATGATTGTTCTAGGGAACTAAGATTGTTTAGCCTTGTTAGCGTAGGGGTATTTCTGTCTTTATACCTTGATTGATGTTGCTGATCTGTAATGTTGTATTGAAATATGTGCTCTTAACTTAAGTAAGGGCACATAGGTCTTTTCAGTTATGTTTTAATAATAACATAAACACTTACTGGCCGAATGGGAGAAGTCAAGTTGACTCTTTTAGTTCGAACCAGAATTCTCTCTTCTCTCTTTCTCTCTTTCTCTATCACTCTTTCTTCTTCTACATAACTGAACTCAGCCAGGCCGAACTCTAAGGCAGACCTAAATTCTAACATGGTATCAGAGCAGGTTAAATCTGCCTAGATTTCTGCTTGCCTAGGGTTCATTCTCTGCGCACCCTATCTAGGGTTTTCCTCTTTTTTTTCTGTGTTCGATTGGAGATAAGGGAAAGGGCTGAAAAGGAGTGATCGCCCTCTTCCCTTGGGGGTCTCTATGCCTCCAATCAGGTCGTATGCGGTCGGTTGCTGTGATTTCTGAGATCGCCCTCTCCTAGTAGAGGAAGAATAGATGGCCGAACTGTGTGTGACTGTTGTGTGTGGACTGCTCTCCTGCTCGCATGGGTGTTACTTCAGCGATAAGGTAAGAGATTTCAGTTCTTGATATCAGTTATGGATTAAATAGGAGGTGTGTTTCAGATCATTTGCTAGTGTTTCGGCCAGTAAGAGCTAGGGTTTATGCTGGTTTCTTTGTGCATGTTGAAAGAAGAGATATGATCATATAGTGGTGAGATTTCAGGTAGTTGTAGGAGCAGGGTTTGTGGTGTAAAGAGCACACATTCCAGCAACAATTAGTGCTGCAATCAGTGTGACAGGTGTGACCTAGTGGTGTGTAGTGTGCAGATCTCAGTGATAATAGAATTCAGCAAGTGTGCAGAATTGGTGATAACATAATGGGAGATAGTAATGATTATAAACCTAGTGTGATGGTGCCTACAGACTACTTGAATGTTCAGATGACCTCCATTAAGTTAAATGGAGAGAATTATATGCCTTGGCCTAAATCCGTTGAAGTCTTTCTAAAGGCAAAGAAGAAGGTAAAACATATCAGAGAGGAGAAACCCTCCTCTGACTCTCACGAGTATGAAGATTGGGAGCAAGAGGACGCTCAGATCATCACATGGTTGTGGAACAGTATGGAACCCAGGATTAGTGTGAACTTCATGTTCCTTGATACTGCCAAAGACGTGTGGGACCATGCGAAAAAATTGTATTCGGGGCAGGACAATACAACCAGAGTTTATTAGCTTTATCAAGAGTACTTTAATCTACAACAGGGCAATCAGAGTCTTGAGGAGTACTATGCCAACATGAGGAACATACGTAATGAGTTGAATGTCTATCATCCTCTCACTTCTGATGTCAAGATTCAACAACAACAGAGAAAGCAGCTTGATGTGACTAGATTTTTTGTGGGACTAAAGTCTGAATATGACCAATACGGGCTCAGATATTAGGGGGATCAGCTCTTCCGTCCCTAGAAGAGGTATTTGCTCGACTTCGGAGGATTTCTATTGGACCTACTGAGAACTCTAATATCTCAGATAGATCGGCCTTTGCTACATCGAGAGGCCGTGGTGGTAGAGGTGGAGCTCGGGGAGCTCAGTCTGGTCGTGGTGTTGGTAGTGGTTTTGCATATGGCCGAAGTGGCAACGCTGGGTCTCCTTATAATCGTGGTGGTGGTCATACTGGGAGCAGAGATTCAGGGGGAGCCCGTGGTAGAGGACGTAGCTCAGGCCCGAGGAAGTGCACTCATTGTGGTATGGATGGACATACCATCAACTATTGTTATGATTTACATGGTCCTCCCTCAACCTGGGCCAATCATGCCGCGACCGGTGACTCAAGTTCCAGTTTTAAACAGGAGAATCATTCATCTGACCAGTTGCTTCCTACATCCACAGATGGTCCCATGAAGGAGATGGTGAGTGTTCCTCGTGATGAATATTAGAGGTTTATCCAATCACAGCAGAACACGACAACTTTTGCTCACTCGCGTATGGCTTGTCTGGCATCTACACTCAATCCCTGGATCATTGACTCTGGAGCCTCCGATCACATGACTGGAACTCCAGGTGTGTTTTCCTCCTTATCTCATTGCTCAACATCACAGTCTGTCACCCTTGCTAATGATTCCACATCCTCAATTTGTGGTGTTGGTAATGTTGACCTAGATCCTGTATCCCTCTCATCAGTTCTGTATGTTCCTAAATTGCCTTTTAGCCTTATGTCTGTTAGTAAGCTGACCAAATCACTTAACTGCTCCGTTACCTTTTATCCTTCTATGTGTGTCTTTCAGGATCTCAAGACGGGGATGAAGATTGGTGGAGGGCATGAAGCAGGTGGACTGTATTATCTTGACGGTGGTGGTGGTAGAACTTCAACAGCTCTCCAGTCATCTCTTTCTCCTCTCCAGTGGCACTGCCGATTTGGTCATCCGTCACTCAAAGTCTTGAAGTCCTTGGTTCCGTCCTTGAGTCAGCTTTCTGTTTTGGATTGTGAGTCGTGTCAGTTTGGGAAACACCATTGTGTTCCCTTTAGTTCTAGGGTTGATAACCGTGTGTCAAGTCCTTTTTCTTTAGTTCATTCAGATGTTTGGGGTCCTTATAAAGTAATGTCATATAATGGATACAGATATTTCGTCATTTTTGTGGATGATTTTTCAAGGATGACGTGGCTCTATTTAATGAAAGAAAGAAGTGAATTGTTTACCAGTTTCCAAAAATTTTATGCTGAAATTCGTAACCAATTTGGTACCCACATCAAAGTTTTTCGTTCTGATAATGGCCGTGAATATTTATCCTCATCATTTCAGGAATACTTGGACCAACACAGCATTATACATCAGACCTCGTGTACCTACACCCCACAACAAAACGGGGTGGCTGAGAGAAAGAATCGCCATCTCCTTGAAACAGCAAGATCCCTAATGCATCACATGCATGTTCCCAAACCTTTTTGGAGTGATGCAGTGCTTACCTCTTGTTTTCTGATTAATCGGATGCCCACGTTCATCCTTGATGGTCAGTCTCCGTTTCAGGTCTTGTTTCCCTCTTTGTCTCCGTTCCCTCTTACGCTGAGAGTTTTTGGGTGTGTCTGTTTTGTCCATCATCTGGGTCTTGGGAACGACAAGTTTGATGCCCGTTCTCTCAAGTGCATCTTCCTTGGCTATTCTCGGACCCAGAAAGGGTATAGGTGTTACCATCCTGGTTCTCGACGGTCCTTTGTGTGTGCTGATGTCAGTTTCTTTGAGTCTACTCCATTCTTTTTGGGGTCTGGTGATGTTTCTTCCTCCTCATCACCTCCTCCCCTTCCACTTCCCGTTGTCGATCCTCAGTTTGTTCTAGTTGTGACCAAATCATTGCCTCCGGTGCCACCACCTGTTGAACGCCCACCTATCCGTCATGTGTATACACATCACCCATGTGCACCGGCTACTACTCCTCTGGCTACATCTCCGTTGACGGATCCGGCACCAGAACCCCACTTGGCATCAGAGATTGATCTACCCATTGCTTTGCGGAAAGGTAAACGTACTTGCACCCTTCATCCCATTTCTAATTATGTTTCTCTTACTCACCTTTCCGCTTCCCATCACCAGTTTGTTACCTTGTTATCATTAGTTATTGTTCCTAAAGATGTCCAGGAAGCCCTTGCCTCTCCAGGGTGGTGCCATGCCATGGAAGAAGAACTCTCAACCCTTCATCATAATCATACTTGGGACCTCGCTGATCTTCCTCCTGGGAAGCAAGCTGTTGGTTGTAAGTGGGTTTATAAGGTTAAGTACCTGCCTGATGGTAGTGTTGAACGCCTGAAAGCGCGATTAGTTGCAAAAGGTTACTCCCAAACCTATGGCATTGACTACACAGAGACCTTCTCATCGATTGCTAAGATAGGGTCAGTTCGTGTTGTGATATCTCTTGCAGCCATGTATGAGTGGCCACTATATCAGCTTGATATCAAGAATGCCTTTTTGCATGGTGACTTACTCGAGGAGTCTATATGGAGCAACCTCCAGGGTTTGTTGCTTAGGGGGAGGATGGTAAGGCATGCAGACTAAGGAAGGCTATATATGGGCTTAAACAGTCTCCTCGAGCATGGTTTGGTAGGTTCAGTGAGGTGGTAAAGAAGTTTGGCATGAAACAGTGCAAGGTTGACCATTCTGTATTTAGTCATGACTCTCCGGGAGGAAAAATACTGTTGGTGGTGTATGTAGATGATATTGTTATTACTGGGAATGATAACATTGGTATTGATAGGCTGAAGACTTATCTACAGGATCACTTTCAGACAAAGGATCTGGGTAAACTAAAATACTTCTTGGGGATAGAGGTAGCGAGATCCAAGTATGGGATTAACTTGTGCTAGAGGAAGTATGTGCTTGATTTGCTGGAAGAAACAGGCTTGTTGGGTGCCAAACCAGCTGAAACACCCATGGACACAAATACCAAGCTAAGCAGTGATATGGGTGGAGTGTTTGAAGACCTTAGCAGATACCGACGACTTGTGGGCAAACTGAACTACCTAACCATTATTAGACCAGACATCTCATTTGTAGTTACTGTGGTAAGCCAGTTCGTACAAAAACCTCTGACTCCTCACTGGAATGCGGTTCTGAGAATTGTGAAGTATCTAAAAGGGGCCCCGGGTCGCGGTCTGATATACAAGAGTGGGAGAAAACTTGAAATAGAAGGGTATTCTGATGCTGATTGGGCCGGTTCTATGTCTGATAGGCGGTCTACTACAGGCTATTGCACGTTATTGGGAGGTAACCTGGTGACATGGAAAAGTAAGCAGACGGTTGTGGCAAGAAGCAGTGCAGAGGCAGAATATAGGGCTATGGCGCATACCGCTTGTGAATTAGTGTGGCTAAGGAACCTTCTACAGGAAGTAGGGTACAACATTAACACTCCAATGAAGCTCTATTGTGATAATCAGGCTGCAGTTCATATCTCCTCTAATCCAGTGTTTCATGAAAGAACCAAGCACATTGAGGTTGACTGTCACTTTGTGAGGGAGAAGGTGTTGAATGGAGAGCTAGACACTACACATGTTAATACAGGAAATCAGTGGGCTGACCTATTTACAAAAGGATTGAGTCGGGGAAGAGTGGACTACATATGTAATATACTCACCAACTTGAGGGGGAGTGTTAGCGTAGGGGTATTTCTGTCTTTATACCTTGATTGATGTTGCTGATCTGTAATGTTGTGTTGAAATATGTGCTCTTAACTTAAGTAAGGGCACATAGGTCTTTTCAGTTCTTTTTAATAATAATATAAATACTTACTGGCCAAATGGGAGAAGTCAAGTTGACTCTTTCAGTTCGAACCAGAATTCTCTCTTCTCTCTTTCTCTCTTTCTCTCTTTCTCTCTTTCTCTATCACTCTTTCTTCTTCTACAAAACTGAACCTAGTCAGGCTGAACTCTAAGGCAGACCTGAATTCTAACAAGCCCCCTTGCTTTGTAATTTTTCTTAATCTTAATTAATACATTTCATAGTTATTGATTAAAAAAAAAACACTTCCAAAATTCCAATGAGCAATAGGGGGTTCTCATTAATCCCTTCCAACTCCAGCATTGTGTTTTTCTCAAATAATTCGGCATCAACCAAAGCTTCAGTTTTTTCACTAACATCCTCTTCCAAACTAGCTGTGGTTTAGTTAGTGTGGTCTTCATCAATTGGCAGTGAATGCACTTGAAAATCTCCAGCACTCTCCCTTTCAGACACATGTAGCATCCCTCCAAATCTTGGAACATTTTCCTTGTAAATGACTCTCTTCCCAAAACAAACAAGCCTGAAGCTTTACTTACATCCACAGCCATGTCTACAACTTTAGTCACATCAACAGCTTTGTCAATCTGATGGTGTCCCATCTCATCTATACAAACTTCTTCCTCATCCTCCTCGCTCAGACTTCCCTCTTCATCGGAAGAAATAGCACCATCTTGAATCCTTTCAACTACAGTCTCTGCCAAAGGTCTTGTTCTGTAAGAATCTTTCATTCTCCCATCAGTTTTTTTTTTTTTTGAAGAGAAAATAAAATTCATTAAACAGAAAAAGATAGATACAGTCCAATAGGTGACAAGACGGCACCTAGCTTTACAGAACAAAACAACTCTGATCTAAAAACATAGACTGAAACAAATCTGAAACAGATTATAAAGACTGAATTTCAAGCACATTCCAGAAGCTCTCCCCCAAATCTGATCTACTGACTTGATCAAAATCTGGAAGCACCCAAACCCAATCTGCTACTAGTTTCCCCACCAGAGCCACCAGTGTTTCAGTATTTTTAGCTTTATTTTCACAAAGCCTTCTGTTTCTTTCACCACAGGACCCAGCACACAGCAAAGGAAATGGAAGCTCCAAAGTATCCTTGCTTCCTGCTTCCTCCAAATCTTGGCCAAGAAGAGAAAATTTCTGCTGTCGACCTTGGCTGAAATACTCTTTGCCCAAATAGAGAGGAAGAGAATTTCCAAATGATGCTTGCAGTCCTACAAGAAAAGAATAAGTAGAATACAGTCTCTTCATCCAAGCAGCACAAAACACAAATTTTCTAAACAGAATCCTCTACTTTTAAGTGGTCAACTGTTAGAATACTGTCCAAGCAAATGCTTCCACTCTAGGTGGAACAGGATTCCCCCCGACCCCCCCCCCCCACACACACATGATCTGAGACCAGCTGATCCTTCACCAACGCCAAGTAGAAGGATTTCACAGACCCCATTCCTGCACTTTCCACCACAGCCCATCCCTCGAGGAAGATGAAACCTTAACCTTCTATAACTTTCCAGCAGCTGAACACATTTTTCTATCTCCTGATCCAGCAGTGATCTTCTGAATTTGGGGCACCATACAATCTGATCTCCCCTCAGTTCAAAGCATTGATCAACTTTAATGTGATGCTCAGTCAACCTGCAAAGCTTCAGGCACACCTCACACAGCTTCCCTACTTCACACCACTCCTCCCAAAATCTTATCCTTGACCCATCACCCAACTTGAACGTAACTGAAGCTTTAAACTCTTGATTGAACAGCAGCATTATCCCTTTCCAGACACTCACCCCATAAGAGTTGGAGACCTCCCTTGACTCCCACCCAAATCTCACCAATCCATACTTCCCAACTACAACCCTCCTCCAAAGAGACCCCCTCTCTCTTTCTAGCTCAAACCTCCAAAGCCACTTTCCCAAAAGGGCCTTGTTGAAAATTTTGACCCTCCTAATACCCAAATCACCATTCCCTTTTGGCCTACATACCTTGTCCCACTTCACCAAATGAAACTTCTTAGCTCCCCCAGCCCCTTCCCACAAGAAATCCCTTTGAAGCTTCTCAAATTTTTCCACCATCTTTGCTAGAATCTTCAATAAAGATCGATAATAAGTCAGTAAACTAGTAAGAACACTCTTCACTAGTGTAGTTCTGCCCCCCATAGAAAGATATTTGCTTTCCAGCTCTCCAACCTATTCTCCGCTCTTTCAATTATTGGCCTCCATATTTCTACTGCACAAATATGGAGGCCACTCAGCAAGCCCCCCAACTTGATATTCAAACACCACAGCAAACTGATCCAGCTCCTCCCTCTTTATTTCCCCTTCCCCAATCAGCAAGCTCTTAGCTCCTCCCATCAGTTTGGCCTTTTCCTTTAGTCCTTCCCTCATCCTTTAACCCCTTCTCCTCTGGAATAGTAATTTAAGCCAAACAGGACTTTGGATCCTTCATCATTCTTCCCCCACCAACAACAGGATTCAGCACTAGGACCTAATCCATACCCTTAATTGATAAAGAATCAAGCCCCAATTCCTTTCATTGTTTACAGTTTACTCTCAAAGCTCTTCCCCATATTGAACTCAAAGAAACTGAAGGAATCAATGTAGCCTACCTCCAAGGAACACTTGTGTTCCACAACACTGCAACTGGAGGACATGCAGTCAACAAACTCTTTCTCCATCCCAAAGAGCAAAAAAGTGTCTTCCACACCTTTTCTTGCACAAGGTGAAGTGGAAACAACTCCGAAATCTTTGTGAACCTTTGCCTCTTCAGTATTCACTTGTCTTGTCCAGAACCATTTGATCTCTTAGGTTTTCTTCGAAAGCATTTCGCCTACTCACAAAGCAGTCACCATTAGCATAGGAGTATCTTGTAACAAAGCATTTGAATTCGCCCCTTCCAAACACGTTCATCATCTTCCCTTGAAGTCATCTCAGACCTTCTTCGGTGGCCTCTATGATTTTTAGGCCTTGGCTCCCCTTCGATAAGTCCCTGTTCAAGAAAAAGAATAGATTTGGACCGCAGTAGTGTCAAGCCAGCCTTTGAATCGACCCAACTCAGTTCATCAAATAAAAACCTCTTATCAATTGAGCCAGGTCCAAAATTTAAAATCCTCAAGCCTTTTCAGTCTGGGGAAACCCAAAATTTACAACACAAGCCCCTAACCTTTCAACTTTGAAAAACCTCTTTCTCTGCATCTCTCTCAGAGTAGGATGAAAAGCAGGAGGTTTCTTTAACCTGGCCATTTTTTATGCCTCTCTTGCTGCCTTTTGATCTTTCACACAAAACAAAGGGTCTTCACCAGCTATAACGATCCTAAGTTTGAAGACCTCATCAAGGTAAAACAGATCTGGCAAAGTTGGAATCAAATTTACACCCTCGGTCTCAATTAGTATTCTTGCAAGCTGTATGTTTTCCCACCTTTTATTCCTAAAATCAAATCTTCTAAAGCTTCCTATAACAATTTTAGTGGCTCTGAAGACCTTTGTATTCCAGGCATGTAATGGTATCGCATAGGCATTTATCCAAACAAATCTCATTTTCTCTACATCCTTTCTCAAAAAGGACAGCCATCTACTGAAAAAAAATAAATAAATAAAATAAAATTATGGGTTCTTTCTTCTCCATATCCCTTCCCTTGCTAAGTGACGGGTTTGTCGAATCCCTCAAAATTATTACTAGTCCCACAATAAAATATTTGCAGTAAAAGTGGTTCTAAGTCGAATCCCACAGGGAGCAAATCAGTAATTTCTTAGCCGAATGGATAAAGTAATTGTGTGGGAAAATTAAATAACTAAAATTAAAAGAATAACAAACTAAACAAACAAGAGAAAATCAGTCTTACCAAATTCTGGTTCAAGGGTTCGGGTTGAATCGATTGGCCATCGATCCTAGGTACAATTCAGCATTCTTGCAATTCAAGCATTTAACCTTAGATTTATTAGGATAGCCATAATAAACCTTGTGTTTTCCTAATTCAGTTGACCAAACCCAGCATTCAATCAACACTTATCACCACTCAACTGGGTACGATAGCGTTCCATGTTAAACAATGATAGCATTAAGATTTGTAAAAACAGTTAAACCAAAATAACAATAATTGAGATAGCTACAATTACTGAATTTTGTTCCATCGATTCTTTTAGGTTGAACCATGTTAAAACATTGGTTAAAGGCTGTCACGAACAATTGACCCAAAAAGATAACAACCTAATTGCTACTTGTACCATTATTCGTGACAATTACGGATCACCGAAGTCATGGATAGCAGTAGGAAAATCAACATTAATTCAGTTTGTCAGACTAATTAACATTAACATCCAATAAAAGTGTGCACAAGAACCAATGAATACTTGAATTAAAAAGAAAGAAAATAAAGTAACTACAGAACCTCACAATGACACAATTGAACCTCCCCCCTTGAACCAGAAAAAGAAGCTTAGCTACTCATGATCTGCGCAATCTCCATGCTCTTCTTCTCCATAGCCGAACTGCCTTCTTGCTTCTTGATCTTCTTGATGATCTCTTGGATCTTGGAATGAGTGATTGCTAGAGCTGGTTCGCCCCCCTCTTTATATAGCTAAAGGAGAGGGCTGTTTTCCAACTCCTTCTAGGAGATCATCTTATCCTTAGGGAGTTTTGATCTTATCTTGAACTAATCCTATCCTATCTCTTATCTAATGCTCTAATCTCAATCTTCTTATCTCTCTAGGATTACATTCAAGAATTTAGATCTGATAAAACTCTCTCCTTGGAGATTACATTCGAAATTCGGACTCTTAACTCTTGAATTCGAGTTGGGCTGCTTCAGCTACTTCTGCAAGTTGGGCTTAAGTTGTGAAATGGGCCTGGCTGCGAACTTGCTCCGACTTTGGGCTCGTTTTCGTACTCGATGCGTGCCGAATCTATCAAAACCCAAAACATAAAAGTTGTGGGCCTTCCTTTCATCTTTCTAATGCTTCTTGAATTGTCTAATTCGGTGTCCGGAATTAAGAGTTAGGCCCAAATTACTGACTGTCGCCGAAACTGTGCAAAATCACCCGATTTGTCCTGTTTTCTTCCAATTGCCTTCTTTATTGCCCTAAATCGAAATACAAGAGTAATGAGTTCATTTAAGTGATAAATAAATATAAAAGAGTGAATATTAGAGGATAAAAATAGGGTTCTTTTTGGTCTCATCACTAAGGCCTCCTCCATGTCTTCTCTTCACCTGAAGCTAAAGAGAAACAAAGGCACCCCCAACCTACGAACACAAGATAAACTCAGGTTTCTCCACTCAGCACTCACCCATCTCTCCATTTCTATTATAGCAAGGGTCCAAGTGCACAAATCTACCTACTAAGCATCTCTTTAGAAATTCCGATCTTTCTTCCACCTTACCTGCTTCCCTAACAGACACACCCTTTGTCAAAGTCGACATTGGGACTAGCTACATCACAGCTACCAACCCCAAGTCTCTATTCAAATCCTCTGTTCAATATCACTTTTCACTGTCATCGTTCACCACCGTTTATTGTCTTTGATCACCGTCTTTCATATCTGCTTCTGTTCAAACCCAAAACTTAGCTCACCTCCACCTCTATATTTATCACTGTTTCCAGATCTATTGTACCCTCAACTCTATCAATGATAACCCCATCCTTCAAAGCAACACTCAAGGTATCATCAATATCTTTAGTCTCAGAGTTTCTCTCTTCAACCTCAGTCATCTCCATCTTCTGCTAAAGGTTTTGTTCTAGACTTTTTTCTCTTATACATTTTTCCTTCAAACTTCTTTCCACCAAGACCAATGGACTCTACTTCACCCTCCTGATAATTGGACAACCTCCTTTCTAAAGGTTTTGCTTTTTTGAGGAGTCAAAATCTAAATGCTTACTTGTAGATAGCTAGGACAAGATGAATTCCAACATCCTTTCAACTAATGTTGAAAGTTGGAAATTAATTCATGGCACCCAATCACCAATTATAATGGCGAATGCCAATCCCACAAAAATAAAGGGAGAAGATGAAAATTCAGGATAGTGGATCCAGAAGTATGCTACTTGTAAACATACCATAAAAAACTAAAGTGCAGGGGAATGGTTATAGTACAAAGAGTGAAGAAGTTTAAATAAACACAAAGTCCCACATTCATATTAGGTTTCAAATGTTTTGGCTAATATCTCTGATCACTTGAAAAGTTACAACTAGCATTTTGGACCTGTGTTCCAAAGGCACGGGAGAAATTCTGCCCAAGGTTATGGCTAGTTCCAGCTTGTAGAGCCTTATGATCACCCATCATGGCTTCAATTGTATAAGTTCTTGATGCACCAGCAAATGTCTCAAGCTGTGACTTTCGACCTGCAATAACAGGTACTGCAGCTTGCTCATAAGCGAATTTCTCATAGACATCAATCATCTGCAGTGCCTGCAGTCCATTGATACCATTAATTAATTGGTCACAATCATGAATTATTGTGATAAATCATTATGTAAATATCATGCAAACCTCTTTTTCTGCCTCTTCTGCAGTTGCATGAGCTGTATGACCCTCTTGCCAGAGAAATTCAAGTGTCCTAATAAATGGTTTTGTCCGCAATTCCCACCTTGTAACATTCACCCACTAGAAGGGATGGAACATAAAAAGAGCTTAGTAACATTCCACTTTTTTTTCGATCAATGTAGTAAAATTCCACTTTTAAAGTATGATAATAATTAGACTACGCAACAAAAAAAAGCACCTGATTGATCATGAGAGGGAGATCACGGTAACTATGAATCCATTGAGTAAACATGTGATTGACAATGGTTTCACTAGTAGGTCGTACCTGCCAGTACCTCAAAAGTGCAAGTGAAAGGAACAAAATCAAAACTCAGGCTACGATTTCTCATGAACTTTTCTGAAAAGGAACCAACCATCAAAATGCTAGGATAGAAGAAAGAAAATTACCACAAGTTTTTCTTCTAGCTCCTTTCCTCCTCCAATGGTTACAAGTGCTAGTTCTGGACTGAAACCCTCCACATGGCTAGCTTCTTTTTCTATAAAAGAATATGGTATAAACTGCACATGTGATTTGAATGCAAATATCAGATAACTGAATAATTGAAAACTAAGGTGGTGTTTGGTGCGTCTTTCGGTCTGCAGGAAGCTCAAAAGACCAAAATATGGTCTTTTCCTGTTTGGTATCACGTAGACCAAAAGACTCGAAGATGAGCACGCAGAAAGACCAAAAAAGCCAAAAATAAGGAAGCTTCAAATGAAGCTTTTGGTCTTTCCGCACTGAAAATAGCCTTCAGCTGTTTTAACAGCCTGGTAGACCACAGCGTGAACCAAACAGTCTTGATCTTTAAAGACAAGACCTCAAAAGCTCAGTGTCTTCTCGTCTACTGGGCTTGGTCCATAAATGGCTTATTTCAGATTATAAGAGGAGTGAGATTATATCCTTACTAACAATATATATCATCTTCTAATGATTATAAAATATAACAATCCTTCTAAAGATCCAGGGTATTTTAAATTTTCTGAGGGAACTTCAAGCACTTTTACATAAAAGACATTAGCCACATTAACAATATGAAAAGGTGGTGCGCTGACAAATAGTAACCCCATTCAGACTTTTCATGCACCTCCATTTTCATGGTGCTGCATATTTATCAAAAATAGTCCTTGTTTAGTTTAAATAGGTGGCATTTATGAACAGATATTTTAAAACTCTCACTTTCTGGTGGTATTTGAAGAGTTTCCTAAAACCCACAAGAGAAAAATAAGAAATCCTATATATGAAAAATAACAGAAATGTAGCTAACGCTCAGTTTGGAAGGAGCACAGCTATAAACATGTACAGTGCAAAGACTTGTATTTTGTAATTCTAAACCTGTATTTGCAACACCCATATTTGTATTTGTACTCTTCCCAAAGGAGTACAAATACAAATATGTAGAGTGCAAAACCTTGTATCTTGTATTATTTTTATCTATTTCTTTGTACTGTACATATTTGTATTTGTACTCTTTCCAAACTAAGCCTAAGGAAAAGCATTGAAATTTTAAATGCTTTGGCTTCAAAGATGTGGGCATATATATTACATAATGCAAACATAAAAGCATAGTTGTCAAGGCAACAAGGTGCCCTTGGAGGCTGACCTCGCCCAGTCACCTACCAGTTTTGTATACTGTCTTATAAAATACTTTTATATTGTTACTTTTTTGAGATTATAATTATAAAAGACATTATTAAACAAAAATATTCATTTTTTGTATTTATAAACTAATTTCTTTTTATTATTTTCTTATTTGTTAGGGTCTAATCAACACGAACATTGCTAACTTCTGTATTGAACCCTCCAAGACTTCAGAATTTGAACCAATAAGTAAGGGAAAAACTTAAAGTTTTGTCTAATCAACACATTTCTTCTTCTTCTTCTTCCACCTTTTCTTTTCTTCTTTTCTTCTTTTCCTATAACAAAAATAGGGGTTCAGTCCCCATATTTATTGAATTTTCTTTTCTTTCTTATTTTTCTTCTCATAAATATGTTAATTTCCTAGACATAAACATGAAGTTTATAATTTTGTTATGAAAATTAGGGAGAGTTATTAAGGAAAGATGGTTATGGAACCTAGGGAACTACCTAGGAAATGTATCTTTCACTTAAAAAAATCCGTCGCCTAGGCGACTAGGCAACAAGGCACCCCCCTGTCGCCTAGCCTCGCCTTGGCGCCTTGAAAACTATGCATAAAAGGCACATTAATCCTGAAACATTTGCTGAATGCAAAGCTTTTTGCATACACATGGTATAAGGTATTAATTTGGTAAAGGTGAGGAGCAGACATGTAGAACAGAATTCCAAATTCTTTACACGAGAGAGAAACTTATAATAGATATACATTGTTTAAACAGACATTAGTCCAACAGATTGGACATGCAAATCTACAGAACAAATTAAGGAAAAGGTTTTGACTTTCCTGAAGTTGTTATTTGTTTCGAAATGAAGTCTCGTGGAAGGGGAAGTTTAGTGCCAAACAAAGTCCAAATTTTGCTTCTGATGGTTTGCCTATAAACTTTAGTACTCTTAGTCTGTCATTGTAACCAGAAAGGAGGAAAATATTGGATGTAAATGTACTTTGTCTGTCGACGTTTAAGACCTTAATCAAATCAAGCAAATACGTTCCTCAAGTATTAAATCTGACATACGTAATTATCAGTTCCATTTTCCCTCAACTTTGAAACTTGCCAATGAGTTAACCAGACACCCATTCAAACATAGATTTACACGATCACTGGAACCAAAAGCAGAAAAAGAAAAGAAGTTACATGAGAATAACTTAAGAACCCACCTGCGGAAAGTACACGTTTTTATGACCTGTTTCCTTGATCTTAGCATTCAAGTAATCCTGCACAAGAATTGAACAAATAAGAAATAAGAGTGAAGTTTTCTGCATCGAAGTTGAGTAAAAAAACAAAAGTAAAGTGAAGAAAAGGGGTACCTGGATAGCTTCCCAGATAGCGTAGCCATAAGGGCGTATAACCATCGTACCACGGACGGGACCATAATCGGCAAGCTCGGCGTTAGCGATGACATCGAGATACCAGGCATTGAAGTCCTGAGAACGAGGGGTGATGAATCCATCTTGGCCCGTCTTATGGTTACCCTCTTCACTCTCTGGTGTCTCCTTCCTTGCTTTGATTTGAGTAGAGAAATTGCGTGAGACAGAAGCCCAATATTTATTCCTGTAAGTGAACCCAAGATAAGAGAAGTGAATTTTCCGCCGCGAGAGCAACGACGACCGGGCAGAGGCAGCTTGACTGGTAGTCGAGACCAATAGATTAAGAGAAGAAAGTCGCAGAGACGCCATTGCAGCTCCGCCTCTTTTGAAGGATTATAGATAGAGTTGGAACTGGGAAAATATATAGTTGGACTTTGGAGCCCGCACAAAGCCAATTTCTTCATTTACGGTTCCATACTGAATTTGAATCCAAGTTTTTAAGCTTGGGTTGAGCTTGAGGCTTCCACTACGAACAGCCCAAATCAAGCCCAATCCAATCTGAGCCCATTCAAGGAAATCGCCATATCACAACCAAGCATGCATGTAGAATATGAATATTTAATACGGGTTTTTTGCAAAAAAAATTGAGCAAGTTAGGTTAATTGACAATTTCAATTATGTTTCATAAATAATATTGAATTCAGTCGGGAGAAAACATAGATATTTTATGATGAAATTACCCTTTTGTTAAAAACAGAATCCTGTTTCATTCATTCTTCTCCAAGTTCAAGTGATTTGGGGGCTTTCATTCTCCATGTGACGTAGATAACTGATTAAGCATATATTCAAAGCACGGCTGGTTGGGAAGCATCGAATCTATCGATTCAAATTATAATTGGCGGAGAAGCATCGACTCCATTGATTCAAACTACAGTTAATTAGGAAGCATCAACTCCATCTTCAAAGCAATATCAGAATATACAACTGGGAAGCATCGATTCCATTTTCAAAGCAATATCAGAAAATGTATATATATTCAATCGTTAGTTTCCATATGTTTTGTCTTTAATGCTAGAGTTGATGACAGAGGGTTTTGACAGTTGAAATTCCTTAGTACTTGGTTTGGTTCAAAACAGAGCTCTAAATCACTACTTCTAATTCTTTGAACGCCTTCACCATATAGATAGCTTGAAAAAAGTTTTGGTCTCCATAAATCCCATGCATGCTCTTGAAAATCAGCATAGAATTAATTTTTTGCATGTTTGATTTTGTTTTCATGCTTAGGTTGATGGCAATATCATATTTATTCTCTATCCCGAGTAGATTGTATGTTGAGAACTGAGCGAATTGATTATTCAGATTATGCAAAATAACTTTCTCTAATGTTAATTATAATAAATAATTATGGACAACTCTAATTGCTTGATATAAAAATAGTCATGTAAGGTGTCTGTTTCAATACTCATATAGACAACTTCATATTGCGTCTTACTTCATTGATGTATATGTAAATAATTTTGCCTTTTGTTTTTTGTTCATTCTGTTCATTCTTTTTTTTTTTTTTTGTTCTTCAAATTCATATGGGAGAATATATTTTGTTTGTTAATGAAAAAGACCATTGAAATTAGATCTAGGTATCTTTGACCCTTTAAAGATCAAAAGAAAAATAAATAGAAAAACCCACCTATCATACTGGGAGGAGTTGAAAGTATCTCCAACTTGACAGATTCCTGGGTATTGGCCCCATTCCATCGTCGTTGGAAGTCTTTGATTCCAGCCATATACTTAGTTATCATCAATAACACAACACATGCGTTAACACATAAACAACAATATTAATTACTAAATCAAAGTTATTCAAGGTTCATTTCTTCCCTTTCTATTGCTTTACTATTTACCTTAATCTAAGAGCCCAACAATGACATGTTGCCCATATCTGGCTTTGTGCATTAAACTTTCTCCCTTACTCCTACCAAGTCTATCTTTTACGCTCAAAACTTCCCAAGACCTTGTAGTCTAAAGAGACCACTTCTTTGCTTGGTTTGGAAATACATACACTACTTCATCCAGATATATCAGAAATAAACCAATTGGAAATAAACCCAATTGGAAGTTCTTCATACCAGAAAATTTGGTGAGTTCATCTGGGCTTAGCAAGGTAGCACAGCCATTGATGTTGTTCTTGTAACTATAAATTATTTTTTTGAGAAGGTAAAGTAAATTTATTAAAAAAGAGAACTAGAATACAACTCAGCCTAAGAAAAGCTGAAACAAATGCCATTATAGACTCCAGATTGACTAAGTTCTTAGGACATGAAATACACTCAAATGAGTAAAAGTCGAATTGACAGCAACCTAGGAAGTAAGCTTGCCCACTGCACAATGCACCATCTCTTCAGGACTCTTCTTTTTGTTACAAAACACTCTGTTTTTAGCTGTCAGGATTGTTTTCCACACCACTTTTCTTCTTTCCTTCATGCCTCTGATTTTCCAACAACTAAAGAATTCTTTGATAGTTCTTGGCATATGACCCAATTGAGTCCCACCGCCTTAAGAAAATGAGCCCATACCTCAGCTACTATAGGACAGTGCAAACATAGATGATTAGTGGATTCTGGATGTGTTTCACATAGCCCACAACAGATATCAGAAATCTGAACCCCTCTCCTCACTAGATTCATTTTGAACAAGCATATGTTAATAGCCATAGTCCAAACCAAAAAATTAACTCAAGAAGGACCGACAGAAGTCCAAATCTGCTTATTTGGGAAATTCTCAATACCTGAACTGCTTAACTTGCAAGCCAAAGAGTTAACTGAGAAACACCCATTCTTGCTCCATTTCCAACTCCACTCATCATCTGAGTTAAAATCTAAAACCTGATTTTGAAGATTTGCCAACAACCTTACAACCTCTTCCAATTCCCAGTCAGATAAGTTTCTCCTAAATTGAGGGACTTAGGTCTTTGCATTTTCTAAGGTCGAATAGTAATCAACAATCAAAGTGTCTTGATTTACAACAACTTGAAATAGGGGAGAGAAGGAATCAGCCAGAAGAGTCTCCAAACACCAAGGGTCCTTCCAAAAGCAAACCCTATCACCTTTTTCTCACTTTAAAATTTAAACCTTCCCTTAAAGAAGGGAAAAAAATTAAGATACCCTTCCAAATTGAACCGCCCCAACTAAAGAAGAGATCTTGATAACTCCAATTCCCCCTAATAACAAGTTCCTCATAAATTGAGGGACTCAGGTTTCTACATTTTCTGAGATGGAATAATAATCAGCAATCAAAGCATCTTAATTTACAACAACTTGAAATAGGAGAGGGAAGGAATTAGCCAGAAGAGTCTCCAAACACCAAGGATCCTTCCAAAAGCAAACTTTATCACCTTTTCCCACTTTAAAATTTAAACCTTCCCCTAAGGAAGGGAAAAACTTTAAGATACCCTTCTAAATTAAACAACCCCAACTAGAGAAGGGATCTTGAGAACTCCAATTCCCCCTAGTTACTCTGAATTTAGATGCAATAAGGTTCCTCCACCAAGCACCTCTTTCATGAGCAAGATCTCCATAGCCATTTACTAAAGAGTACTGAGTTGAAGACCTTGATTTTCCTCAAACCTAATCCACCCTCTTCCCAAGGGAGGAAAATCTAATCCCATCCAACCCGATGGATTTTCTTTTCATCCTTTCAACCCTTCAAAAGAAAATTCCTTTATAGAGTCTCCAACTTCTTGGCCACTTTGGAAGGGACTGGGAACAAAGACAAGAATGAAGTAGGAAGATTGGTAAGTGTACTTTTCGACAGAGTAACTCTGCCTCCAAAAGAAATAGGTGGTGGGTGTCTATAGTTTTCGTAACTATAGATAAGGAAAGCCTTGAGCATCCTCTTTTCTTTATAGAGGAGAAAAATAGGTGGTGGGTATCCTCAATTTCATGTAATGTTTTCTCCCCATTGTGTTCTCGAAAGTGTAATACATAAGGTTGCTGTTAAGACGAAGAATTTTGGTGAGAACATTAGCACAAATAGAGAGAACAATTTTTTTTACATTTCTTCGTCTATGGATAAATTTGGACATTACATTTTTATAGTAAAGTGTTTGACTCACAAACACTTATTGCCTATGTTGAAAAATTTTAAATAATTTTATGATTTTTACTTTTGTACAACAATATGGGAGAACGAGGACGACACGCTCAAGATAACACACCATATGTGCCTTTGATATGTTACTAAGATGAACAGTTAAAGGGATAGTGGCAATAATCCCGAATATATATCAGGACGTACCAAGGTCGACCAAGTTGTTAAGGGTATCAATTTTGTTGAATTTATTAAAACATTACATTCAATATGCGATTTACCAGTGGAGGAGTCAATGATAAAAATCAAGTGTCAACATCCATAGGTGTAGATGATGATTGAGCATTAGAATCTGTTATATATCTATAGCCTCGACATTGTAATGCAGTCGTAGTATACATTTTGAATCAATCATTTACAAGACCAACAACCACAACTCATAGGTATTTTAGTAATTCTTTTCATATTATTAAGCATTCTATTCATCACTTTATTGAATCATGTTTTACTTATTTGAATTAAATTAATATTTTATGCTTTATATTTTAATTAGAATTGAAGATAAAATTAAATTAGGAGTTGGGAGCATGAACAAGAATCCAATGTATCTTATGTTCCTTTATCACTTCCCAAGTATACTATTTAAAGAAACGATTATATATTTTATATTGATTTGATATAATTTATTTTACTTTGATATTTTATAGTTCACAAGAATTAATTATAAAAGAGCACTTCCATCATACATTGATAAGTCAGCCAAAAATAGAGTTCAAAGAGTAATTCAACCCAATTTTAAGCCAAAACAAACCAAATTTCAAAAGGATTTTAGTTCAAGCCCAAATAATCAAGAAACATGTGAAGATGATTTCAATTATGTAAAGGCAACAAATGGGCCACAAGCAATGAAATTTCGAAATGGACATCATGGAGATGAATTCAAGCAAGACTTTATTGATGATTATTATTTTGATCCCAACATACATTGTGTAGAGCCAATGGATTACAATGTAGGTGATGGAAATACAAGCAATAATGTTGGTGATTCATTGAATTCTTAATTGGAAAAATTTTTATAAGTTTGTCAACATTGAAAAGTTTTCTTCAAGATTATGCAATCAAGACAAAGCATGAATACAACCCAATTTATACAAGCCCAGAAATGATAATGGTGAAGTGTGCTATTGTGGAGTGTCTTGGTGTTTACATGCCAAAAAACATGCATAATTTGCCCACTTTTAAAGTGACAAGATATAGTAAAGTCCATACATATTCTGTACATATACGCAAAGGTGGTTGTGATCACCATTAAGTAACTTCATATTGGATAGCATCTAAAGCAAAAGTTAAAGAAACATGGGGACATTCAGCCAACTGAAATGATCACAAATATAGAAATAATGTTTGGCGTTATAATATCATATTCAAAGGTAGTAGTACAGGCTAAAGTGAAGGCGTTAGATTTGATAGATGGAACCTTTCAAAGCTCATATACAAAATTGCCAAGTTTGATGTGGGAGTTGCATCGACGGGATGAAGGATGTGTGACACATTGTACTAAATGATGATTCGGTATTTTCATGTTTCTTTTGGACATTTAGAGCATGTATTCACATTTTCACAAAAGTTTAGGGCCAATTCTATCAATTGATGGAACACATCTGAAGGGTTTTGTGCCTTGTGCTTTGTTAATAGCTTCTGGGGTTGATGGAAATAATGGTATTATTCCAATTGCATTTGGAATAGTCGAAATTGAGAACAATGACTATTGGGAGTGATTTTTATCTTTCATTCGACATTCTGTTCTACTACAAGAGGAGTTTTGGCCATACCTCATAATAATTACTAACCGACATAATGAACTTTTTAAAGAAGTTCCCAAGGTGTTTCTTGGTTCACATCATAGTTTCTATCTTCGTCATATTTTGAAGAACTTTTGGGGTACATTCAAAGATGAGTCATTAAGAAATTTGTTTTGGGTGGTAGCACGTGCATTTATGTGCATTTATTATGTAGGAATGTGATGAAATCTTGGAAAAAAATTAAAGGAATAAATGTAACTGCTTTTAAATGGATAATGAAGCTTGAAAAGAGACATTGGGCAAGAGCCTATTTTGATGGAAATGAGTACAATATAGACATGATAAACTTTTCTAAAAGTTTTAACTTCGTATTAAAAGAAGCAAAAGAGTTGTCAATTGCACGATCAAAATCATCTAGAACCCGATAAACAGGAAATAATCTATTCTCATGTGTATAAGTATAATCCAAAAGTAATTACATTTGTTTATAATTAAAACCAAAATGCAGTTAATTGATGACAAAAATTATTTAAGAGTCTGTTGTGTTTTCCTCTTAAGTCTACTTCTAAGCCCATATCCTCTTTTATATGTCTTGACTTGAGAATCTTCCATTAGTATCACTTCATCAACCAAATGTGAAGTAGTGAGATTAGCACCACGCTTGCAAACATTTTTCTCTTTTGTCTTGCATGTATCGGATTACTAGGTGGAGGCTCAACTTCATTTGAGGTTTCATTGTTAGTTGGGGATACACTTGACAATGAAGCTAATGAGGGGCATTTTGGTCACTCCATACAACTACTGACATGTGAATGTTGTTAGCGATACAACATCCAACTCAGCAAGACAGCTTGACAAACCAACACGTGGCAATCGACATCAGCTGCGGGGCCGAGCTGGGGAGAGTTCGGCCTGCCTACAACACCAGCTCATCCCGAAATTGTCCCGCACACCGCATCCGCACAAACACCATTACTGTGACTATAGGAACAATTTGCTAAATCGTATGCCACAAGACCCACAGGTGACCTGTAACCACCGCACGAATCTAGCAACTAATAGTCCAGCACATCCCAAACTGCGAAAACAGCTCCGCAGAAGACTCAGAGACATTGCTTTATGGCACCTAAACCTTAGATAGCTATAAAAAAAACCCATGATCACTCTGAAAGGTAAGCACACAAAAGCTCTTGAACCCTCTCATATATTCTTACTAAAATCTTCTTACTAACTTAAGCATCAGAGTGTCTTCCTGCGTAAAACCTACCCAGGCACTCTTACTCTTATTTCTTTACAGCCCTTCTCGGCTCGGACCTATAGTTTGTAGCTCAATAGTACAATTCGGCATTGCCAGACTAGAACTTTGTCTGGGCCCAGTCACTAATAAGAGGGAGTGAGCAGATAGCACATCATCAAAAGCAATAACATCTAATGCTTTGTGAACTTCTTACTTATGTTTATATTCTAAATTTGCAAGCGGGAGTAGTGTAGGGAAAAAATGCTTTAAGGTCTTTTACTGAAATAAAACATAATAAATGTCAATTCATCACTTAGAATATAAAGGTTCAAATTACATAAGAAACTACTAAGTAAAAATGACATAAAAGTTTAATTTATTACCACATTATATAATTGAGCTTACAATGACTCCACATTTGCCTCATCATAACCTTGATTTCATAAATCATACTTGATTGTCCACGGAGATGATGAATTTGTTTGTATGTTATCTGATTAAACCATTCTTTGTACTCACTTGAAGTTGAATGACCAATCACTTGAGTGGGTGCATCTACATCACATTGGTTAATGTTGCTTTCCGAGGTGTTCCACATATCTACTTGATCTTTCATCTTAGCAATCCAATCTTGTGTTTCATGTAGATAAACTCTTTCCCATTTAGGCACATTAATGGGTATGGGCTACTCTACTTCAAATTGCATTGTGCATCTATTGGGCAGGTGCCATCCTAGGGATTGAAAGCAATCACATAGGATGAGAGCCAAATGAAAGAAAAACTTCTTAGAAATGTGCTCATGAAAGGGATTGAAAAATGCTCATTCAATTTTCTAAAGGAATCAAGTTTCATATTCGTAACTGATGCATATTAAAATCTTGAAATGATTCGTGGTGTGATACCAAACCACCTAAAGGAAACACTCCAAGAAGTTATAGAAGGTGGGCACATGGCAAATCTATGTAAGAGTAGGAAGGTCTTACGGAAGTTGTCTCCCTCCTTAGCAAATGTTTGTATCATATGGGAAGATAAGATGCTAATTTTGACAAATAAAGAGATGATGCTGATTGCGCTGATCTCTTCATGGGTTGCTATTCATAAGGATAGCAACCCATGAATTATAATTGTATCTTTATTTCAAATGATTAGGAGCAGATTTATTTATTGTGGATGAATTATAATTGTTAGTTGGAAAATGAGTAGCATATGTCATGCATTTTGTTTAGGTTGGTTCCTAATGGGTTCGATCTAAAGATAGAAAGTATTTATTTTTATAGTATTATTATTTTTGGTTTATCCTCCCGAGTGAACAATGTTTGAATGCTAAGGAAGACTTTGTATTTGGTGGTTGAATTCTTTTCTTGATTTTTATTTGGAATTTTCTCAAACATGGTACTCCACTTATCCTATAGCCAATTTCCCCTTTTCCCTTTGTTTAATGGACTATTAAATTTGAATATATTTGCTTGTGAATTCTGAATATAACTGTATAATAAGGATAATTTATGCTCTGCTATAGTATGATTAGAATCTTTAAAAGTCACAAACCTCTAGTTAAGTGTCGGTAAACTTAGATGAAATCCATCAGCCAATTCATATATCACATCAAAAGTGTCATCTTGGGATTATTAGCTCCAGTTGGGGAGGGCACATCACGCAGGGTTAGACATCTTTTGTTTTGACAAGGACAAAAGATGGTCTATCCATTGGGTCTTTTAGGTTCCTATTTAGAGAAGTGAAAGTATGCATCTAGTTTGAACAAATCAATTAGGTGAATACCTGGATAGGACATGAGTATTAGTTTGTTTGCAAAAGAAGTGGTTGGGACGATTGAGTTACTGGTAGGGGCTCCAGGTCCAGGGATGTAACAAGGGGCTAATCTCTTTCTCCTCCCCCTATGTTTTACTTGTGATTTGGGCTTTGTTTGTGTTAGTTATATGCTGTCCATAGTTCCCTTCATTTGAACCTTTCCTAAATGGAGGAGTTGCTTCTTCATTGTTAATAAAATTTTTATTTTTATTGTTAATGATAGAAAAGAGGAGAAAAAAGAGTAGTGGGTCTCTTTTTGTGCATTTCTTAGTCCTAGGCTAAAATAAAAACCATTAGATGAAGCTTACACCTAACCTATTGCATTATTTTATACAATATTAAGAAGAAAAGGATATGAGAGAAAAGATTTTGGGCAACTCCCTTGGAGAATTAGGAATTTGATGGTGGCTATGTTTGTTTAGTGGGTTGGTTTCAAAACTTGAAGATCTTATAAGTGTGACCCATAAATGGTCCTGGACATATCCATAATATGTTTAGCAATGTCATTTGCATATGCAAATGTGGAGACTTGAAGTCATTATTTCTTCTTATAGTCTTTCATTTCTTTTATTTTTCCTTTTGCAATTTCTCATATTGTTAAATTAGTTAGTTTTTATATTTAATTGATTTCCTCTCTTTAGTTTGCAACAATGCTAACTTCCATTGAATAATGTTCCCTTGCAGTGCAAATGATATATGCAAAGAATCAAAGAGATGAACAATCAATGCTGATGATGTTTTCCAATCCCTTGAAGAAGTTGAATTTCTTGAGTTCTTTGGACCCCTACCTCTTTAGATGTTTTGCCAATTTCTTTATCACGACCAACCTTTTGGTTCATGCCATTAGTCCTTCTTCATTTTTATCATATTTAATCTGTATATTATATGGCTTGTATTTTCTAAACAAATGAATTCCTTTGTTTTCACTTTGAAGTGTAGTACACTAACTAAAACTATGTTTAATCAAATTTACTAACTGCTTGGTTGAAAAAACTTAAAAAGTGGTACAACACGCAAATTAGTTATGTATCAATTATTTCTTTTTAGTATATCACTTGTTTCTTAACTTCATTGCAAGCAATGTAAAAAGGTTTATAACTCCTTGAAGAAATATCTTTTTCAAGAATAGACCAAGAGATCCAGTTTTAAATACTGCAATTTAAGGTCACAATGCTGTCATATACAAGGCAACAAAATGTGAGAAGATGTACATTCCGCATCATCCCACCTCAATAAGCAACACGTACAATATCTAGAAACTAGCAAGCATATTTGTACCTCCAGCGAGGAGCCCTCTTATTCTTCCTAAGTTTCTTCTACTTGTCATACTACTAAGGCAACACCAATTTCTTTGTCCTTGTTTTATTTCTAGAACTTATGGTTGCTAGGTCTTCAGCTATTTAGGAGGATAAAGCTGCTTTTCCTTATGGGGGTTAAGTTATTTTATATTATTTTATGGGGGAGAAACCAATAAATGCAAGGAATTTATGCTATTCTATTATAAAATAAAAGGTTTTCTTAAAATCCCATGAAATAGGTGTATCAGCCTTAAAAAATCCCTTAACCCAAAGATGCATTTGAACACTTAGGCTCAGTTTGGATGGAGTACAAATACAAATATGTAGAGTGTAAATCCTTGTATTCTGTATTATTTTATATGCATTTGTACCATACATATTTGTATTTGTACTCCTTCCAAACTGAGCCCTATGGAATTGATCTTATAAATTAATTGCACACCCAATTTTGTATCCCCCTGAATACAAACATAATCCAATTCTATTTATTTTTATAAATGCATCCAATTCTATTCTCCAATTCAAATGGACCCTGCTCAGAAAAGCTTCTCAAGTAATCTACTTACACTTTACATTGAAGAAACATGCATTTATTTAAGAAATTCAGGAGAAATAGGAGCAGCTTTGTCAAAATTTTCAATAGCATTCTTCTTTTACGAGATACTTTTCTAGTATTTCCTTGTTTCTAATATAGAGGTTTGGGATCTTCTATATTCATTTCCAACTTTTCGTTGACTTATAAGTCTTATTTCTTTTACTTACATTTTGCATAATTTAACCAAGGAATTACATCAATTACTTAAACAATGAAATACAAGTATAAAGAAGCAACAAACAAAAAAATATATATGTATAATCTCCACCAGGCCTATTAAAAAGAGTTGGAGAAACAAGAAAAAATAAAGCCTATGTTCAATTTTCCTTCGAGACTCCACTCTTCAAACAGAGAAGCAAGAAAATAAATAAAGAAAACACGGGATACAAAATCAAACTAAGTGTTTGTTTGTAATAAGACTTGAATAACAAGATCAAAGTAAGAAATACAATACCTCTAAGAGATGACAATAAGCTCAGATTGATGTTTACACCCTATTGTTGCGAAGTGCAAACAGATATAGGATTGAACTTCGAAAGATGAAGCCTTCGAGGTTAGAAGAAGAAACCCCTCCTTGTTAGTTCTGAAGATTGCGAGAAGAAGAAACTCCTTCAGTTGAAACAGGGTACTTTTGAACTCAAACTCGAACTTAGAGAATTGGATGGAGAATGTGACCCCAAACAATTGAACCCGAACTTGGACTGAGAATGTGACCCCAAATCAATCGAACTCGAACTTGAACTGAGAATGGGACCTTAAATCACTTGAACTCGAACTTTGGAGAAGACAAATGAAATGTGAATGTTTTTTTTTTTTTTTTTTGAATTCGGTGGATTTGGATTGATGGAATTGATGCTTCTCAGCCAACTATAATTTGAATCGATTGAGTCAATGCTTCCCAGCCAACCGTAGTTTGAATAGATGCTTAATTAGTTATCTACGTGAGATGGAGAATGGGAGCCCCCAAATCACTCGAACTTGGAAAAGAGCAAATGAAATAGGATTCAATGGATTCTGTTTTTAACAAAAGGCTAATTTCGTCATAACATGTCTATGTTTTCTCCCACTCACTGAATGCAATATTGTTTATGAAACATAATCAAAATTGTGAATTGACCAAACTTGGTCCTGTTTTTTCTTTTGCAAAAAAACCCTATTTATATTATGTTTGCTTGCCATCTCTTGATTTTTATATCCGAACCCTAAATCCTAAAGTTTAATAAACCTTTAAATTTTTCTTAATTTAAATAACCCTAAATCCTTAAATCCTCCTCCAACCGAATAGGAGCCAATATTTTCTCATACCAAACACAAATTTAGCATATTCTTGCATACTAATATAGTTTTTGTATTAGTTCTAAATTGAATTGTAGAGCCCAAATTAATAGTGGGCCTTGAAGTAAGACAAGTGACAACATATTAGGTGGTAGGCCAATCCTCAAAGTCAAAGCCAATTTCACCGGCCCAACCAATTTACAGGAGTATAGCGTTAAGCAACAGAAATCAATTTCTGCTCTCGCGAGTAGAATTAGATATTTATTTTCATCATCGCTCTTACATGTCTAAATTTAATACTTTCTCATATTATATTTTGATGTTGAACAACTATATATGGATTCCATCCTTACAGGTTGCAGCGTAATGATAAATGTAAAATTACATTAAAACACGTTCAGATTCCCTCCTCACATCCACCTCACAGCACAGCAGGTTCAACCGTGTATTGTAAAAATTCCATTTAAGCGAATTCAAATTTCTCTTCACACCCATGACCCACCTCACTTCAAAGCACATTGCTGTGAGGAGGAAATCTAGATTCCATTAAAACACGGTTTAATTTGGGCTGGCCCTTATAAAGCTCAGATTGAGATTCTCATATCTGGGGCTTTGGCTAAAAAAGGATGAAGCCTATAGGTGCCGTTTCGGCAAATTATTTATTCGGGTAAATGTAATTATTTAGATAAAATTTTCTTAGAAAACATTTATTCAATGACTATTTTAGCTATAAAAATCCATTATTAAAAGGGGGTGTTTTTGTCCCATTCAAGTGTTAGTAACTTTCCCCCTAGGGAGATGGGTATCATTTACTGGTCCCCACATAAACTTTCTCTGGCCCCCACATAAATCTAAAAAAAGAATATGGGAGGACGAAGCCACACTTCAAGATTTGAAATCAAGAAAAAGTCAGAGGCCTGAGGAGTTATCCTCGGGTAGATACTCTAACACTCAAGTCAGTAGGAAACAGTGGGTGTTCGGGCCAAGCAGTTAGAGAACGGCGCTAGTCCAAGTAGAGTAACAATATGAGAACCGAAAGTTGGATCCATTACCTTGAGCGGGAGGTATCTTTTTATAGTCGATGATCCGTGTTCTGATCGGATGAGGCTTTCGGGGTTGTCAGGATGAGGTTAACCGCCGAAGTCCTCAGGATAAGACCTAATCCCCAACGGAGTTGTCCCCATCCATGCGCAATCTCCTGTCTTGGTCACGCTTATCCACAAGGTGTGGTGCTGATGTGGCCAAAGAGATAAGGTAGGGCCGCGGAGGTGACACGGTGCTGACGTGGTCGAGGAGATAAGTTGGGCTACGGAGGTGACACAATGCTAACGTGGCTGAAGAGATAAGGTGGCCACGTAGGCGACACATGGCATCCGGAGCCAGCTCAACCATAACCTGAACACCACTCCCCTAGTTCCGAAGTCGATGAGTGAAGTGCTTGGCTGTGGTGTGGCGTGGAAGAGGTCTTCGGTTCTCGGCTGAGGAACTTGAAGTTGAAGTCTGGTTGAGCATTTGATTTGGAATGTGCGGCTCAAGGTTGGACCAGTTTTTTTTGATGAACCGGTTGGTTCAATATGGGTCCCATTTTCAGAACGAGTTGTCAGAGGCACCGTTTCACTTTCCTAGGCTCTACGCGTGCGAAGGGTGGTAGTGCCGATTGGTCTCCCCGATCTTGTCAGAGTGGTGCTTGATCTTTGCCGTCAATCTTGCTTCGATTTGGATCGCTGAGAATTCTATAAATAGGGGGAAAGAGCATTTCCCCTTCATCATTTGTGAAAGAAGTCACTTGTACAGTTCGGTGAGGAGTAGTCTTCGGTGCTCGGTGTTTGCTTGGGAGTAGTTTTCGGTGCTTGGTGTTTGCTTCAGTTCCGCGGCCTTTACCTTCAAGATTTGGTAAGATGTTTTCCTTGTCATTCCGTTCTTCCTCTTCCTTTGTTTCCTCTTCCTCTGATTTCCCTTCTTTCTATTATGAGTCTGAGCCGGGGTCTTTCACCAAGGCTGCCGTGCTCGATGTTCCTGAGGCTGATGGCCAGGGGGCTGAGGCTGAAGACTTTGAGGGAGTAGATTCAATTAGGGTTGTTGAGGACGAGGAGGCTGAGGCGGGGCTGTCGACTATGGAGGTTGAGCTTCCCACGCGAGCTGGCCACCGATTTGGGGCCATTCCATGCTGCATGAACCTCGGGGATATGGCTTGGATTTGGGTTTTGTATTGTGTCCCTTAGGAATATGAGCCGAGCTATCCGAGGGATGGTGAGAGGCCCACACAGATGCTCGGCCGGGCAAGCTCTGCGTGTATGAGAAAAGTGTAGAGTTCGGGTTGAGGTTCCCATTGAACAAGGGGGTAGTTGGGGTGTTTGAGTGGTACCGAGTACTGCCGATGTAGCTGATGTCAAACTCCTGCAGATTCCTGATTGGTCTTATGCCTTACTGTTTTGTCCACAATGTTGAGCTTACCCTGGGGATGGTTACCTACTTCCTACAACTGAATCATCACCAGCAGGGGTACTACTACCTCTCGGCTAGGTAGCGCATTAAGGTGTTGGTTGGGACCCCGTTCTCGATGAAGCACTGAAAGGAGAGATTCTTCTTTGTGCATTGTCCTAGAGGCCCGCCTCTATTAGTCGCACTCTAGGAGCTGAAGACTAAGGTGCCACATCCTACTTTGGCCCGACTTACCAAGGAGGATAGGGCGGCGATAGGCATGATTGAGGAGATCGACGTGATGCGCTACACACCCTTCTCGATGTTGATCCATGCCGGGCTGATGAGCGAGGAGGTCAGTCTGTTTCATCGCTTCGGTTCTTTATTTGCTGAACTCTTCTCTTCTGAGCTAATTGGCTTGTATTACTTAGATGCTTGTTTTGATGTAGGTGCTGAGATGGCAAGTCAAGAAGAGATCCTTCGCCGGATGAGGGCTAGGCAGGACAGGCACAACCGAGGTGGTCAGGGGCCAGCCCCGATTCGAAGTCTACTGAGAGGGCTCCTCGGCAGCAAAGGAGAGTTAGGCAACAGTCCGAGGAAGAGGTCATGGTGGTTGACCCGGAGGAGGGCGCCTAGGCCGTCCCCCCTTCCCCGCGAGTGAATGCGTCGATGGGCGGTGGTCCACCTCTCCACATGCCACAGTGGAACGTCCATTCTGAGGATGGACTTGCAACAGAAGGTGTTTCTGAGCAGCTTCTCCGTGGCATCCTGACGCATGCCATGAGGCGGGAGGCGATAGAGTCTACAAGTGGCGCCCTAGAGAGCATACTCCTTTTTTAGGCCGTGTCAGTAAGTCTGTGCTTGCACTTCATTTTCTTTTTGGTCGGTTGAAGTCATTGTGTTAACACTTGGCCTTTTCTTTGCAGAATGCTTGCTCGGCGGTCATGATGGTCGACCATCTTCAGTCACTAGGGCACCTCTATGAGGCAAGTCATGCCGAAGTCCTGTAGCTAAAGGCTTGGTTGGTTGATTTAGAGGCAGCTAGTGTGTGGATGGTCGCGTTGGAGGAAGAGGTGGCCGAGCTAAAGTGCGGCATAGATGAGTGGACAGACACCATCCACAATTAGAAGGCAACGCGGGAGCGACTGAAGGAGGCCCAGGTAGGTGAGGAGGCAATTGCTCGGTTTAGGGGCTTGGTGGAGTACCTGCACGAGATGGATAAATTCGTCGTGCGTTCTTTTGAGACGGGGTTCGATCTCTTCTGAAACAAGATTCTACGCCGGTTCCTTGTTATCGCTGAGGTCGCATAGAGCTTGGTTCCTTATGATGCCAACACCCTTCCCGTTGAGGACAACACGACCACTGTCAACCTACCCAGAGAGAATGAGGAGGTCAAGGATGAGGCGTTTGTTAATCAATGCTACTATTGCTAATTTAATTCTGTTTTGCCCTTAAGTTGTCTTTCCCTTTAATTTTTTTGATGATGTAACGGCTCGGTGCTGAGCTTGAAACTATGTACAAACTCTTTGATTAATGAAAAAGATGTTTTTTGGTTATGAGCTTGCGTATTTGTTTTGCTCTCTCTTTCCTTTTATTTTGCTGAACCAAATTGTAGGCCTCGGTCTTGTTATGGCTGAGGTCCGGGGTGGCAGAGATCTTTGGTCTTTGGCTTGCTTGGCCGAAGTATTTTTTGAGCTCTCATCTCTTGGGGGATACTCGGTTACAAGTCTCGAGAGCTTTTGGCTCTTCGTGAGCTAGTTGTTCCTCAGCTAGCTCTGATCTGACGGTTAGTCAATAGGGTGTGCAGAATTCGATGACCACCCTCTGGCCTCGAGAGTTGGGGGTGTTTTTCTCTGCTTTGGGCTCTACCGCCAATGGTTGAGTCAACTGAATTGGTCCGAGCAGAGTAACAATATGGGAGTTAAAAGTTGGATCCTTTACCTTGAGCGGGAGGTACCTTTTTATAGCCGATGTTTCATGTCCTGATCGGATGAGGCTTCTTGGGTTGTTAGAATGAGGTTAACCGCCGAGGTCCTCGGGATCAGACCTAATCCCCAGCAGAGTTGTCCCCATTCGTGTGATGATTTCCTGTCTTGGTCACGCTTATCCACATGGCGTGGTGCCAACGTGGCTGAAGAGATAAGTTAGGGCCGCGGAGGTGATGTGGTGCTGACGCGGTCGAGGAGATAAGTTGGGTTGTGGAGGTCATGTGGCACTGGTGTGGCCGAAGAGATAAGGCAGCCACGTAGGCGACATATGACGTCCGAAGCCAGCTCAACCATAATAAACATGTATCACTTACTCGAGTAAATGATATATAGGAAAATAAACTTTCCCTAGTCCCCACATAAATCTGAAAAAAAAAACATGGGATTTTTGGTTAATGAAAACCAAAATCTCATTGACCAACTTTCCCTCTCTCAAAATATGAAAAAAGAACGCCCCCCTATGTTCGAATTGGTTTTAGGTTATCCCTGCCTTGATAGAGGTCCAGTACAACAGAATCAATGGGGCCTAGGTTGTATTGTGGACCGGGCATAGAGTGTATCTTTTGGTCAATTGGCCAGGCTTGGGCCTAATTTTAAGGCCAATAAACGGAAGAGGTTTTGGTTTGGATCAAATCATGATATTTTTAATTTACTCAAAACAAATCCATAATTCCAACTATATGGAATTGTCAAAAGCCCTTTTTTTTTTCGTTTTAACTTTTTTTTATAGTCTTATTTAAGACAAGGACATGAAACTAAACAACAGAGCAAAATGATGATGATGGAACGGACTCATATAGTGTAACAAACCACATATAGTTCGGGACAGGCTTAGTTGGGTCAGAAAAGACAAAATGCAATGTCAAAATTACTATTTTCAGCATTAAAAATAGAAGGAAGGATGGTAGAACTGGCTCTTCATGGATACTATGGGGGTGTTTTGATTTTGTTATTCGTAGCAAAAGTATCTTGTTACATCAGAAAAAAAAAAGAAAAGAAAAACATGTTTTTTTATAGTGTAAAATGTAAAAACTTTTGAAAAAACCTAAAATTACTTCCCTTTCATCATTGTCACCAATAGAAAACGTTAGTCTAATTGAAATACCCATTTAACCCTTATGTCTATCGAAGATTTTTAAAATACTCCCGAAAGATTTTTTTTAAGTTTTAATTAAAATGTTCCTTGCGTCAAATTGAAAAGAGTAAAATATTTTTACTCTGAGAATTTGTCAAGTAGAGTGAAGTCTAGAACAGCGAATCTGATAATTTTGTAAATTCTGAATTTTCGTTCATGGGACGATAATGGAAGGGGCGTAACTGCAGGTTTTTTAAAAGGATAAATTACAAAAACCCCTCTATATTATGGGTCAGTGATAAAGACCCCTAATTTTTTTTGTGACAAAAACCCCTGAACTTTGGCTGTTAGACAAAACCCCTTTCCGTTAGAATTCCGTCAATTAATTTCAAAAAAGATCCTCATGTTTCTCATTCGTTATGAGAAGAATCCTTTACTCTCTGCAACTCTTCCGAAACCCTAATTCAAACAATCCTCTGAAGCTCTTTCGTTACAGCCTCTTCTCTTATGATATCATCACCACGAAGCTTGGACGTCCCAAAATGTTCAATGAGATGGAGCAAATCCTTGCTCAGACGAGCCAGGAGACTCGGTTCATCTCCAAAGAGGTCATTTTTGCAATGTCATTTCCTTCTACGACCGCTCTCGCATCGCCGAGCAAGCTCTTCAAACTTACGATCCAATTCCTGATTTTCGTTGCCAAAGAACGGTAAAATCCTTCAATATCATTTGTTGGGGGTGTTTTTGCCGCAACGTCAATGATCTGAACTATTATCCATTAATGTTCAAGAAACTAATGATTTACACTATTATTCATTAATGTTCCAGAAATAAACATGTCAGTTCGAACTTACTTCCCCCCTATAATATCAGTTGTTGGTAATAGTAATGGGATTCATACGCGTCTCCCAGTGCTTGTGCTTACAATATCCTGATAAATGCTTGCAGTTTGAGTAACTCGTTGGATGATGCCTGTAAGTTGTTTGATGAAACGCGAAGGAAGAATATTAAACCAAATGCAATTACTTTTGGAACACTGATTTCTGTTCTCTGTGCCAATTTGAAGTTGGGTTAAGCTTTTAGATTGAAAGAGGATATGCTGAGGATCTTTGGTTTGATACCTAATGCTTTTGTTTATGCTTCGTTGATCAAAGGCCTTTGTTAGCCTTTAAGCTAAAAGATGATATATTGTCGGAGAAGATTGTAGGGTTGGATTCAGCGGTTTATACTACTTTGATAAATGCACTCTTTAGGGCTGGTCGGAAAGGAGAGGTTTCTGGGATTTCTGAGGAGATGACCAGAATTGGCTACAAACCTGATAATATTACTTACAATGTTGTGATCTCTGGATTTTGTAATGAGAAGGATTTTGATTCAGCCTATGCTCTCCTAAATGAAATAATAGAGAAAGGATGTAATCTGGATGTTATTAGCTATAAACTGTTATTCATTAATGTTCCGGAATAAACATGTTTGAATTGTTTGAATATGTGCCAAGATGGAAATGCGCTCCTGAATCCTGATGTTCTGTCTTGCAGAATACTTTTTTATAGTGTTTGTGACAAGGTGGAGTTAAAAGGAGCAACAATTTTGGATGAGATGGTTTTAGAAGGGTTTATGAGTTTATCCCTCGAGCTTCAAGTGCAAATAAGCTTTTGGGTCAGTTGTTAAGTTTCAATAGAAAATGATAAAAAAAGAAAATAGAAAAAATTTAGTAAGATATTTTGATAATTTAATGCTTTTTGTTATAGGGGTCTATCACCGAGAAGATTTTTTTTTTTTTTTATTATTAAAGTGAAATCTCAGGAAAAGTTTTTATATTTATCAAAAACATCAGGGGAGGTTTTTTATATTTTATGCTTTATTTTGAAAGAACAAAAACCAAAATCATACATATCAGCCAAGAAATAAAGGTCACGCCTTACTAGCCTAGGCTGCCACACCCAACTCTATCGTGTTGGGGTTGGACCAACCTTATGTTGGGTTCAGATTGAACAACCATACCGTGCCAAACCCAACCCGTTGGGTCATACAAAGTATTTTAAAGAGATAGTAAAGCCTAAACAAGTCCTGTTGTATTACATAGCTGTTTTATAAAGCAGATTAGGTCGCCTACTACAGCGTTGTGTTGTCTGTAATTTTTTTTTTCCACCAAAAAATAAATTATAATTACGAGACAAAAAGATACAAAAGAAAATAGTTAATATTTTCCATCCAAAATTGTCAACTGAATAGTTAACATTCATAATCTAGAACAAATAATACTAATAATCTATCTGTATCCAAGCAAGTAATTAGGAATCTTCAAAATGGGAGAAAGGGAGAGCAACTGCAACAAGCACGCGAGATAAAATAGTTAACATTCATAATCTATAACAAATAATACTAATAATCTATCTGTATCCAAGCAAGCAATTAGGAATCTTCAAAATGGGAGAAAGGGAGAGCAACTGCATCAAGTACGCGAGATAAATATCATATATATATATATATATATATATATATATGATGAATGATGATTTGACCCGATCTATGAAACGACGACATGTGGACACTGACCCGATATAAGCGACAATTCAGCATTGCGGCCCAGTAAAGCTAAGTAATGGGCCCATAAAGCAGCCCGCCACATCATATCGAGCAAAAGGAGGAGCTCGCCACAACGCGAGCTCCGGGTTCCCCGATCTACCCCCAAAGGGATATTCCGAGGTAACTTCAGCTCGCAAGCTAAGAAAACCAGCTCGCCCAAGCTCCCCATCAGACAGGTAATCCCGAGGACTAATTCTACTAAGGGTACTCTTGGAGTATTCCGAGCTCGCTCAAAGTAGCTTGGGAGTGGGCCGCACGAGCATTCCACAGGAAGCTTCTATCTGACAAGCCGTACCAATCAAACTACGCCATATCCCTTATTGACGGTGCAGTCCTTGTCCTTTCGATAGTTTGCGCCCACGTCTCTCAGTAGGCGGAGGCGTGCCTGTCACTTTGGGGACGTGTCACTCGCCCGGGTAAGGAGTACGTCACAACGGCCACCTGCGCAGCCCTGGCAGGTAACGGCTGTGGCAGGGGGCCCAGTGGCGGTTATGCCCGATCTCACAAAGAGCGCCCCTATAAAAGCCCTCGGGGTAGAGGAAAAGCTTCTTATTGAGACCTCCAATCTCTCGAATATAGGAAAAAAGTGCGACCTCCACTCTTAGCCTTCGTTTTTTCCTTTACTTCCCATACACAGTACTAACTTAAGCATCGGAGTATTCCCACGGGATAAATCCCCGAGAAATCTTTCCTTTCATCTTCTCAGGTGTCGTTTATTACCAAAAAGAAACCAGTCAGCAAACAACTAGAAGTGCCCGAATTACGTTACATCAAAATATATATATATATTTATAAAAGAAGAAAAGAAAATCAAAGGGAATGCAATTATATCATGTGAAATAGGACTACAACCATACCCGAATCAAGCTTTGGCTCATATGCCATTTGCTTTTGTTATCATTATTTTGTTTAACTATATTTTGAAGTTGAAGCAAGCACCCACATAGTAATCTAATATAATCGAAGGTCCAAGAAAGGGCCAGCATGCCCACATGCTTCCATGGCCCACCACTCTTTGTCATGTCGATATCTTGTGACAAGGAAACCATACATTTCTCTCTCTTTCAACTAAAGTAGGCTCCAGTTACTCAACAACATAGAATTAGGCATTATTTATATATATATATTAAGTCAGTATTATATTTGTATTTGTTTCAAAATGGAAGGCGGGGATATTAAATTAAGCAATATAAAAAAGTAGGGCTAAAAAAATAATAAAAAGGCTCCTAAAAAAAACTTATAGTCGCATAGCCCCTATATCAATATAATATATATATATATATTATTGATATAGTAGGCCCTGCTTTGCTTTCCAGGGTTATGCAAAAGTAAAACGGGTTTTATTTCACATACTTTACTTTTTAAGGTCTAAGTAATTGAACTGATAACTGTAAAGAAGTCACTAGTATTCACTTGTTGCAAATTGAAGTTTCTAAATTTATGATCTTGCACATGGCAGGCGAGTCCACATTAAGCATTCATGCCCGATGGTGGTGATGACTAGGGTGCAAGTCAGGCAGGGTTGAGGTCAACCCCAATCCAACTGAAGTTGTTGAACGAACCCCATCCCCAAATTTGGGGTTGGGTTAGGATCAGGATGGGTTCAGGTTAAATTTGGATTGATCCTATTTTTCTATTTTTTTTTTCAAATGGAATTAGTTTTGTAAATTTTAAGGATTTACCTTAATTCAATATTTGCATTCTTATCTGTAAAAGAACAGTCATTATGTTTTAGAAAAATATTGTCTTTAAACTTAAATTTTTAACATACATATATACATGTTTAAATAAAAATAAGGCTGGTTGAGTACTTGGGTCTACCTGATGGACCTGAATAAACTGAACTTGATGAAGGACGGTCTCCTCTCTAATTATATATTGACATGTGGTGACACGAACGCTTTATGAAACTTTATTATCACATGTGGCAAGACCGCACTTAAATGGCAGTCCAGCCTCTATTAGCAACTCGACCTGTAATGCCTACTCACTATCCAACCTCCTATCTCCAATATATTGGGGAATGTACTCCCAACTATTCATGAGAATTCTGCCCACGCCTATTCATAATATACTATCTCTCTTCCCCTGCATTATACTATATAGAGGATGAGGATGAGATGTTCTTCATGTATGATTGCATAAACGTAGATAAAATTCTCCTGAACAGAAAATCCGGACTTCACCTAATGATTACCATCGACCTGGTCCACTCGACATGGGCTACCACTGACCTGAGACACATCTCGGACATTAGTGTACCTCCAACCCGTATAGCAAGCTCTGCCTTATCTCCGTCAACACGGAAGGGCTGACCCGCACTTCATGTGAACGTGGGGACCACCTAGCAGTGCTAGAAACTCACTTCCCCATTTCACAGAGAGATGGATATGAGATAACTGTAGATCATGGAATGCCATCATTAACCGCACCGCCTAGACGTTTCCACTAAGGTTGACCACTTGGCCGCCTTGCTCACCTATCTCGCCACGTTTAGGCCAAGCCACGAGCCCTTTATATATATAAAGGTAGGCTTCCACCGTCTGAGGACATCTCATACTCCTGCATTCCTGCTCTTGCCTTCTTGCATTCACCCGAACCCTCTGACTGACTATGTTAGCAGCTCTCGTTACCAAAGTCTGCACTTGAGTTTGGCATAGCCATTGCCAGTAGGGACTGACACTTTTAATCTTCACAACTGATTATAATAGTTCTGGTTCTATGATTTTAATCTGATTAATAATTGATTCGATTCCAATTCTTGCCTATCTCTAATTAATTCGGACCTAGAATTGATTATATATATAAAATATTTTTATAACTTTCTTATAATTTTATCATATTTTGAGTTTGAAACAGTGAATTTGATAGATAATAAATAAGATAATATTAGTTAAAAATATTTAGTTTATTAATATATAAATAATTTAGTATTTTCCTATCATTTTTCTTAAGATTATATTATCAAATTTTAAAATTTAAGTTATTATTTAAAAAATATATATAGCTTTTAGTAATTGATATGACCGTATAGATCCAACTATTAACGGGGACGGTTCTGCTTCTGTGAATTTTGTCCTGTATAATAATAGATTTCAGTTCTAGTTCTACTTAAACCTAACCCAGACTCGACCTGTCGACAACCTTATATAAGTATGTATATAAAAATACATAAATACCTGCAACAAAATAAATATATAAATAAACAATACAATTATGGATGCATAGTTTCATAATATTTATGCATGTAAATATGAAGTTAAATTGGGTTTGGGTTGGTCAAGGCTTCAACCCTAACCCTAACCCAAACTTCATCCCAACCCAACCCATGTTTTTTGGGCTAGGTTCAGAGTAACCCAGCCCTTGTCATGACTCATGTGAGGCTAGATTGGGTAGACTCAATGTTATTAAAACTAACCGGGAACTGTACCATTCTGTTTGGGCGATGGGCCAGTAGTTTGGTCCATCCGGGTCAAATAGGTGAGCATATGACATGATAAACTGAATAGTAATATATAAAAATAAAGAAGAATATAGAAAGTTTGAAAAAATGGGTATATCTTTAATATTATAAATTCATTGTATTAAATAAAAATGAGCGATAAATCAGTCATTGTTATTGATGAAGGAAATGGCTAAAATATATATATAAAAAAAGAAAAGTCTAACCAATGATCTATTGGCCAGCATTCGAACGGTTCAACAGTTCAACCAATTGGTTTATTAGATTGTTAACTAAGTTGACTGCTTTTTTTTTTTAGGCAAATGGCTTGAGAGTGAAGTATAGACATGAAAATATGGCTGAGTGATGGATCAAGTCCATCTATCGGTTGGTTCACTTGATTGTCGACCAAGTTGATTCAAATGGCTCGAGGGCAAAATAAACCTGAAAATATGGCCTGGTGATGGATCAATTAGTCCATCTAGTTGGTTTGGTCCGACTTTTTTTTTTTGCCCCGGGGGGGGGCTGTGTCAAATGGTATGGTTTGTACACGGAATCGGAATCGGAATCGGAATCGTTCATTCCCATAGTCTGTTTGGTTCAGACAGGTATGAGAATGAAAATTAAAATTAGCAGGAATTGAATTTCATTCTCAATGGAGGGGCAGGAATGGGGGAATGCCATTCTAGTAAGAATGGGAATGAAATTCTGATTCCACCCAACCAAACAGTAAGAATCAGAATAGTCTAATTCCAGACCCCTATTCATGCAGAGCAAATGGACCCTAATATTATAAAACAAATATATCTAATTTATGTACATATGCAGAGATATGCATTGGAGTTCTATAACGAGAATATAGGGATGCCAATAGATTAGGGCTGCAATTTGAGCCAGGTTAGTTTTAACTAAGGGTGAGTATTATTTGGTTTTTGAATATTTAAGTTTTGGTTTCATTTTTTTGAATTAGAAATTTGGCTAATTCAAAAAATCGAATTAACCGAACTTTGTTATATAACATGTAATATATAATATATAACATATAATATTTAATATATAATACAATGAAATTTGATTTTTATAATATATATATATATATATTATTGAAATTCAGTTTTAAACAAAATAACCAAAAACTGAATAAAAAAGTTTGGTTTTTCGATAATTCTGTTTTGGCTTAGTTTCCATTTTTTAAATTTGGTTTTTAAAATTTTGATTGATCCAGTTCAATTTAACTAAATAAGCTGAATGCTCACCTCTATCTTGAACCCAACCTAAAAAAATAGGGTTAGGTTAGATTTGAAAAGTATCAACCTGATATAATTTTGGGTTGAGGCCTTGACTGGTTGCCCCAATTTGAACTCGGCTTAACTTCATATTTGCATGTATAAATATCATACAAATATGTATTTATATAAGTATGTTATGTATTTGTGTATTCATGTATGTATGTATATTTTTCAATACAAGTATGTATATATTTATGTACATTGTATGTCAAAAAATTTTAAATTTAAAACCAATTTTTCTTTTATCTAAAACATGATAAATATGTTCTTTTGCACATAATAATCTATATCTATAACTATATAAATATATTAAGCTGAAATGTATACATAAGAAGGCTTGAGGACGAGGGAAATGAAATCTAAGTATTTTTTGCCTTTTTTTTTCTTAGAAATTACAAGAATGCCACTCTCTACCAACTCTCTCTTTTGCTTTTTTTTTTTCTTTCAAATTACAAGAATGTCACTCTCTCCTACTAGATCTCTCTTTCTCTTTCTTTTATATAAATATGTATTTATATAATTACGTTATGTTTTTGTGTATTCATGTATGTATGTATATTTTTATGTATTTTTTCAGTACAAGTACGTATATATTTATGTATGTGCATATTTATTTATGTATATATGTATGTCAAAAAATTTTAAATTTAAAACCATTTTTTTATCTAAAACATGATAAATATGTTCTTTTGCACATAATAATCTATATCTATATCTATATAAATATATTAAGCTGAAATGTGTATATCTATATCTATATCTATATTTTTTGCCTTTTTCTTAGAAATTAATTACAAGAATGCCACTCCCTACCATCTCTCTCTTTTGCTTTTTTTTTTCTTTCAAATTACAAGAATGCCACTCTCTCCTACCAACTCTCTCTCTTTTGCTTACAAATTACAAGAATGCCACTTTCTCTCTCCAATTGAGGGAGACCTCAGCTCGGCATCTCGGCTGCTAAGGGACTTGCAATCAAAGGTAGTCGAGTTCGAGCCGAGCCGAGCTCGAACTTCTAAGCTTAAGCTTAAGTCTAATTCGAATCGAGCTTGAGCTAGACGACACCTCGACCACTGAGGGAGACCTCGACTCGACACCTTGATTACTAAGGGAGATATCGACTCAGCACCTCGATAACTAAGGGAGACTTTAGCACAACACCATGTCAACTAAGGAGACCTTAGCTCGACACCTCGCTTGTTAGGGAAACCTCAACTCGACACGAGCTAGACAACACCTCAACCACTAAGGGAGACCTCGGCTCGGCACCTCGGTTACTAAGGGAGATCTTGGCTTAACACCTCGACAACTGAGGGAGACCTCAGCTCGGCACCTTGTCAACTAAGGGAGACTTTAGCTCAACACCTTACCTTATAGGAAAACCTCAGCTTGTCACTTCAGCAACTGAGGGAGACATCGATTTGGCACTTCAGAAATTGAGGGAGACCTTGGCTCGACACCTTTGCAGTTTGAGAGACCTGCAACCCAAGATAGCCAAACTCAAACTTCTGAGCTTTTGACTTTGAGCCGAGCTCAAGCTCAAATCTCTAATTCGAATTGAACTCAAACCTGATAGTTTATGAGTGAGCCCTACAACGCAGGGCCCCCTCCGCTAGTACTAATATTGAATTAAAATGATCGAACACTTAAAACCTAAGAAATAGGTATATTAATTTGACAAAAGGAAGTCCACCCTGAACCCAACCTAAAACTTTGGGTTGGGTTAGGATTGGGATTGGTGGTTCAACTAAGGTTAGGTTAGGGTTGACCTCAACCTGACCTAACATGATTCGACTTGCACCTCTATCAATGGGTGAGGAGGTTAAGAGGTAAATCAGCCTGACCTGACCGCTGACCCCATTGGGTAAACGAGTTGGGTTATAGTCTTAATCTCATTTGCTGTCTCCCTCTAATTTCTGCCAAATCAAACATAGCCTGAGGTTGGGTTAGGTGAGAGATTGATTACTCGTTTCCTGGGACGGGGCTTTGCTTTGGATCAAATGATGTGCCCCGCTTGTACATTCTGCCAGCAGGGTCGATGGATCATCCAAATGTATTTTTATTTTCATAATGTTATAAGGATTAATCTTAATTTTGTTCCATCGTATCCATTGTGTGTGTGCTAGTGCTATACAAAAAGGAGAAGCAGCAGGCAGAGATTTGAATTTGTTGATCAGAGTCAAGAAGAATTGGCGATTATTAGATGATGCGACAGAGTGTTAGCTAGAAACCAATTGGGATTTGATGTAGCAGAAAAGAATCAAAAGGTGAAAGCAATACTTGTGAGGGTGAGAAGTGAGAACGATCGATCTGCAGCTGCAGCTGCATCCTGCTCTCATTGCTGAGAGAAAGTCGCGGGAGGAAGGGAGGAGATGAAGATATATGCCTAGATACCGGCCGATAAAAGAAAGCGGGTACACAACACCTTCACTAGCTACGACCAGCTTATATTCCAAAGTAACAATATTAATATTAATTAATATACAGTTAGATTGATAAAGTTGACAATTAAGGCATGCAGAGAGTATTAGAAATATCAATTAGTATGGCATAGAGTTGATTACGATGCATGCAAATGGATTGGTCTAATTCATGCAAATCTCCCCTACGTGGAAAGTTCATTATTGTTATGAGAGAGAGAGAGAGAGACCCTGTAGCTTCGGCAACGTAGATCATAGAACCCCTTATGTTAATATAAAACCTTATTATATTTTTATCATAGACTTGATCATTAGATATTATATATTGCTACTGTACAGTTTGTTCTCGTATGCCTTTTTTTTTCTGGAATTTTCGTTGAATATTTCTATTTCTCTTGTTTAAACATACAATGGATATAAAAGGTATATACATATGTCATTTACTCTCATTTTAAAAACTGTTCACTTATAACTGTTCAAAAATTATCCATTAATTATAAACAGTTTTGTCTTGGAGATACTATCATGTGCATTACTAATCTATTATAAATGCAAGCATAGTAGACTAGCTTGTTATGTTGCCAATTTCCTTTCCATTTTTACAAGTTTCTATGTGCTAAGTTTGCACATTAGGCTCGGTTTGGAAGGAGTACAAATACAAATAGGTAGAGTATAAAACCTTATATTTTATGTTATTTTTTATATATTTTCACTGCACATTTGTATTTGTACTCTTTCCAAACTGAGCCTTAATATGTATTTAATAGTTTTTAATATTTTTTTTTATAACAAGAAAGCCAATAGCCGCCTTGTTCTCCAACCAAATCACCTATGTTACCATATATTCCTAAAATGGTTAGGTGAAAGTAGACCTGGTCCTGAATGAATAGTTAAAATATAAACCTGGTTTCAAACTAAATCCTATAGGGTACCTAGGGGTAAAATTAAACAAATCAAATTCGACTCTAATCAAACAATAGAATTCAAATTCAAGTGATTAATTATTTTAAGTTATTTATTGAATAAAATCAGGTCATGTCTGAATTCAGTTGTATTATGTCAAATCTTGAATTTGAATCCTGATTTTCGGATATTGTTGACACCCTACCTATTTGGATTTGATAAGCAATTTTTTGTTAAAATCTATATCTATCTATACTACTATTAAAAGTGGGAATGAGATCTAGATTTTGGAAGTTTTTTTTTTTTTACTAAAACATCCCTATTGTTGAATTTGGTCATCTTTATTGTAAGGGCAAAAAATGTAACTTGATCTAATATTTATATTAAGTTCATTCAATTCCCTCTTATTAATTCCTATATTTGAGGTATTAACTCTTGTCCCCTCTCCTTAAATCCTATATTTACTATATATTAAATAAATGAGAGTTGTGGGCTTTTTCTTGACTAAAACACCCTTACTTTTGAATTTGGTCCTTCTAACTTTGAGAGCAGAAAATATAATTTAAATTGCCACCTTTCACTTTATTCAATTCCCTATCATTAATGTGTCAATTCTCATTCTTCCTCCTTAGATCTTTTTTATTTGAAGAATTTTCGTTTCTCAACAATAAATTATATTAGTTAAATTTTTAGTCAAATCAGTCAACACATGATGTCATAATTATACACAAAACTAAAAAAAAGATAGTAATATAAATTTATAGAAAATACAGATATTTGTCAAAAAATTGTGCACATTTTTAATATTTTATGTTTAGCATATTAAACAAAAATGCATATGGTAAAAATTAATATTTTTATTAACAATGAAATAAAATACAAAGTTTAACTCCAGCAACATATCATACTTTAATTACTTACATTTTTAATGGGTTTGTAATAAGGATATTGAAATTATTATTGTTTTCTAAAATTGTCACGTACAAAACACATGCACATTTACTAGTTCACTAAAAAGTCTAAATTTATTATTTCACACCATATGGGCCTCAATCACTCAATCTCTCATTTAAATTTATGGATAGTATGGGGCACAATCATTGATTGCACAAACCAGTAAAACAACTATCAAATTCAGCCAGTCCAATCCTTCAGTTTTGTGTAAATTAATCCAATCCCAACTTTAATATAATTGGAACTTGGAATGCAAGTGTAGAAAGGAACTAGTATCTCTCTCTCTCTCATATAAGAAAATTGTTATTTAACCCATGAACACTAATGTGACTAACCCAAGATGTCTCAGCCGAATCTTCATCTGCTAGTCCAAGACCTCCACGCGACCCAACCCCCTTTAATTGAAAATTGACGGGAGTCCAGACTAATGGTACTCTTGGACTCCATATGATATTTGAATTTTATTAAGACTTGTCGTTGCGTTCCAAAACCAATGGGGTCTCTTTCTTCCCTAATAAACTGATAAACCTCTAAACTCGTTGTTACCCTCCTCTCAAGCTATGAACTATGAACTCTGTCACTAGATGACGATGACTATTTAAACATAATTAGTTTGGATGGTGACAATAAATTGGACGACAACCTGTGAACTTCATATTCTCTAGTAGTGGTTAAGCATGAATAACTCTATATTGCTTTGTTGGTTGAAACTAATTTAAATCCATGTAATTGATGTGGATTTCTTTGTGATTTTTGAAGTATATTTATTTCTATGGCATAAACCCATTAAACTCATATTAGATTGTGGAATAAACCCTAATTCTCTCTACCCAATACAGAAATCTTGTCGTCCAAACAAAATTTGGGAGTAAGTAATGTAGACTTAGTTTCTTCTTTTAATAACTTAATTGCTTTTATACCCCAAAATGACTGAAAAGCAAACACTTTCTAAAATGAGTATTAAAACGTATACAACCATAGATTTTTGCAGCAACACGCACGTACACACATATAATTATATATATCAAAACATATTTAGAACATTATTTATAATTTAAAAATTTTATTTATTTTAAAAAATATTATTATCTAAAGACATTTTGGGGATTCGGGTGGAATCCATCCCTATCGGGGATTGTGGATGGGGTTAATTTCAGAATCAGGGTCGGGATCGGGGAATATGATCCCCGCCCCGTTGCCATTACTACACACCTTATAGTTTTACTTATTTACTTAAAGCTACACTTATAATTTTCATTTTATTAAAACATCTCATATATTTTACAACTTATTTACTTAATCAACCTTTCATTAAGTAGTATTTGTTTTGCCATTAGGCCCATGATTTTTTATTCTAAAAATACCTTTAACACTTTTTGTATAAAAAACAAAATTGACCAAATATATCTAATAGAGTGGTTGCCCGTGTCTTATTAAGGGCAAAAGTGGTATTTTTATTTTTATTTTGTTTTGATTAAATTTATTTAAATAAACATTAAGATCAACACTGTCATTTTCTACTGTCATCTAATGGACGATTGAATAAATCCATTATAAATTATATGATAAATTTTAATAAATCTATAAAACTATAAAGGATATTTTATTATATGACCCTTTCTATTATTTACTCGAGTGAATATATAATTAATTAATTCCTATAAAGCAAACAAAGTCCACAAGTCACTTAAACAAGTAAACAACAATAAAGAAATCCTCCCGTCTCCAACAACATGCGTACACACCTAAAACAAAAACAAGTTCTGAGCAGCACTTATCAAAATGGGATTCAGGCGGGCAGCTGGCGGCAAAAAAAAAAAAAAAAAAAAAAGAAAATTATAACTTCAAAAAACAAAATGACCTGTCCTCCGTTTTGCTTCCAAAGAGCAATGTCGCTCAGAACACCTACTTTTTCACTTTCTTGCTAAGCATGTCGCCAAGAATGATCGAGCTGGGAACAGAATTGAGAAAGCCATGTGGGACACACTTGCTCTATATATATTATATCGACAATCATCAACGTGCTTTCAGACTCTCACATGTCTAACTTTTTCTTTCTTTTTTTTTCTTGAAAAAGTATAGAGCGAGAGATAGAGAGAGAGAAATCCAATTCCAAGTTATTCAGCCAGTGCATCAGTGTTTATTTGTGCAAGTTGCCATTAATTATCCCGACTAAAATAATTCATGAAAGTTGAGAAAAACAGAGGACGGACAGGCACTGTACCTGTGAGTGTTGAGAGTGCATTGGCATCTTTTGATCATGATCTTCAACTTACTGTAGACAAATTCTGTCACCTAGAAAACAAAAGGGACCAAACCAAACGTATTTCTATCTCTGCCATTTGAAGGCTGTACCCCTCTCAAGTCTGAACCAGCAACCCTGTATATTGTCCTTGTACACGTCATTCAATTCCTTCCTTCACATTATCATAATAATTTCTTTCCAACTCCTCCAGGGCCAGGTGAAGAAGGTGAAAGAGAATAAACTCTCTTGCTGTCATGTCGCACAGGGTTCCCTATGTGATTTTATGAAGCCCCTCCCCTCCCCTGTTGTTGAAAACTGAAATGGATGGTTCTCACTCATGTTACTGATGATTCAATTTCAATTTCTTTCCTGCAGTCAATGGTCCCCAGACAACTCGATCACAACTCACGAGTTGTAGTGGTGCTCCATCTCTTGATGGCTCTCTGCTATTTCTATGGTTTCGTTTTAGTTCTCATCAGCCCCATCAAATTTTACGGTGTCATCCCTTGCTCCCATTTATACATTTTGGCTTATACCAAAGCAATAAGTGAATGCACAGAGAAGAAAAATAAAATGAAGGCGATTTCCCTCCAAGCTCCTCGGCTGATATTCGGGGGATTTAGAAAACGAGAGAGAGATCCTGGCGGTCGGGTCGGGAGACACTCTTTTGTTATTTCCTTCCTTTGGCCAGGTGGATCCCACACCCCACGCATGTCTTGGCCGGGTCAGACACGGTCCAAAGCGGCTCAACAGTCATGCTTCCGTGCTGGGCCTACTGGAGGAAGGTAAATGGGAGCAGAGCGCCCACCGACTTACCCTGCAGAAACGCCCACTACTCTCCCCTTACAACTCCATTCAGCTTTGCCGGTTGGCCAGGGTTGCCACTACCGACACTCTTTGTCCTCTTCCTCCTCCCTCCCGCTCTCGGTCTCAAGTCTGAACTACTGGTTTGATTCTCCTCTTCTCTTCTCTGTTATTCTTTTTTTTTTTTTTTTTCTCTTTTATATAAAGCATATAGGAATGGTTCCTGCTCAAAATCCTGGACCCCAATGGACTATGGAGACCATTCATTGGATGGTTCAACAATCATTCAAAATAATGAAATATATCATATGGTTGCCATTGTTTCTGATAATCATTCAAATCAATGAATGGGTCCCTATCCCAACTGTTCCTCACTGTAGTCCTCACTGTAGTCGCATGTGGTCTGAAAAAAGGATGAGACTCATCATCTGATCTGTTGCCCCCTTTGAATAAAGTATAACTGTTTCATTGATGCCCCCTAATTTAGATGATATTTGATGAGTTCACATTTCTGCCCCTAATTTAGATGTATTAAGAGCATCTCCCAATATATGCTGTGGAACATTGGGCGGAGATGTGGGCTCATATTTGATTTCCTTTATTTGGAAAATGGCATCAGTTCAATGCCATATATGTTTTTCTTTTAATAGAGTTTGAAACGTTGTTTAATTAGGAGAAGTTATTTTTAATATTTCTCTCAATACCAGTGCAATTTTTTTTCACTATTTAGCTTATGTATCATATAATGGTGTCTAACAGTAAAAAATTATATAAAAAAATCAAACATTTTTTCGTTTTTCAAGATAAATACTGTAAATGCCAATGAAACTAAACAGCCCCTCAATTGATTATTTTTTTCTTAACTCTAGTAATTTGATAGAAATAGAGCGAATTGGTCATGTCAATGTTTTAAAAACCGACCCGGAGGCCAAATCATTTTTGCCTCCTGTTCAACTGGCCAGGTCAAACGGTTCAAACCAGCCGAAAGTTTTATATACAAAATTATGGCTCTGAAAGTTTTATATGCATTGAATGTACAATCGGAAATCCTGGCCGGGTAACAGTTCCACCAATTCAACCAGCCAGGTCAACAACTGGTTGAAAACATTGGGTCATGGGTACTGATTCCAACTTGACCTACAAACAGAGAACAAATGAAGCACTGTTGTCATATAATAGACCAGCGGCCAGCCAATCTATGTACCAATATTGTCAGACTTGGACCGGACACAAAAAAGGCAAATAGTACTAAATTGTTTTTAAAAAACTGTTGTTTTTCTTTTCAAAATGAATTTGAAATAATATATGAATAGTAAAGGTTCAAACAGGTAGGACATGCATTTGAGAATTGAGATAGGCCTGAACAAGTGAATAATTCCTAAAAACTGTTTTGGCTGCTGTTTCCTAGTTCTGACGGTCCAACCTTCCGGTCCCGTCCGAGTCTGACGAAACAGATGTGTATGATTTTGTTAATTCACACACAAGAGTCAAGACTTGACAAGGCACAGGCTTCGATTCCAACAAAAATGTATTCAATTTTCTTCCAAAGGTGGTCCTGTTTTTGCTTTGATTTCTTCTACAGAGATTATTAATGATACATAAACAAACACAGAGAGGTTGCCTCGCTCTATACTGTCCAAATGCGCCATAACTGCCCCAAATATCGAAGGGGCCCTATGGCCAAGTCCTGTGATTGTACCATTATCCCAGTCCCCCTACCAACCCAAAAAAGCCCATATTTTTTTTCTTCGTTGGTAGCTATTGGGTCCATTATCAGTCATGATCAGTCACTACAATGATGAAGACGACTCTGGGGTTCAAAACCCATGGACCTCACTCTATAGTAGACTAGCATCTTCTTGTCTCCCCAAGTTCAATATACCATCAATTGATTAAAGGGGTCGGGGGCCTTTTGAAATCAAAAGGAGATGGAAATTATTTTCCACTCTAGTTTTTCTGCTGTTAAAAGGCCAAGTTTCATGGCTTTCTCTGTACTAGCGAATCTAATTAAGCCTAATTACTTTGTTTAAAAAGAAAATAGAGAAAGAATTGCCAAACAACATACTTGTGTAAAACCTAAAGCTTGGAATTAAGCTTGAATAAAGTAAATAATGCTTATAGTTTAATTTCCTAGGCAACTCTTCCAGGAAAATGAGATGTATATAACCTTAAATCTTCCAAACTGAAGCTTTAAGGTGGTAGTACAGAAAACAAGTTTATTACATGTCTCACCACATAAATTAGTCTCTTTTTTTTTTCCTGCTTCTATAGAAGTGGAATCAATCTTTGGGTACAGTCAGGATTGCACAAAGTCATCTTAGGGGCAAGGCGGGCTATATCCTCTCCTATATTGTTATTTCTTCCTAATATCGGCTTTAAATTAAGGCTCCACGTAGATTTCAGATTTTTCTTTGAAAATCATACTATGCACCATATAAAAAAAAAAAAAAAAAGACAAATTTCAATTCCTAATCACACATGAGTAGTTGTGTCAGCTTTGTTACCAAAACAAAAAAATAGAAGACCATGATCAGATTTTATTCTCTTATTCTTTTTGTAAGGGCATCCAATATAGACTGGCCTTCAATTTGGAATAGTTGAAGGCCCTCAAGGCAAATTCAATCATCAACAACCAATCTCAGGCTTATATTTCTTGTACAATCAAATTTGCCCTAACCGAGGATCTTGAGAAGCAACGCAGCAATTGATTAAAGTGAGAGCGTCGCTCTGAACCATTAGATGCAAAATGCCCACTAAAGCCAGTTTCGTAGTCTCATGAAGAGCAAGTGCCTCTAACGAAACTGCTCGTGCAAGGAGGAGTTTCGCCAGAACTGTTACGAAGGACAATCCCACCGCCAGAGGTAGCATTCCCAACTGCACCATCCACATTAAGTTTCACCATTCCTGCCGGAGGTTTTAACCATCTCTCAACATGAAGATCCAATAGTAATTGAGAAGTGTTGTCGGTTTTGTATACATTTGGAAAGAAGGTGTAATTATTGTTGATGTAAAATTATATTTTGGTTCAATTTTGCATGTATTTGGATGAAGTGTAATTTTACATCGATAATCGATATAAAAATTACATCAATTATATCGATGTAAAACTTTACACTCTTCCATCCATCACTACTTTTAAAAAACTAAGTCACATTCTGATTCCCTGTAAAATGTCATCAATACATTTTTACACTACGTTTTAAGAAATGAAGTGATTTACAATTGATCCACCTGCTTTTCTTCTTATTTCTAGAGTCACTCATTTGTGGGTATTATTTATATATCAACGTCTCATCCAATTGCATTGATTCAACCCCCACCCATCTTTTTGTCTATGACAACACTATGTCCTCAAAATTCCTTATGATGATCGTGGGAAACCTTTCGTGTTTACTTGATGCTGGAAACCACGGATACCTGAAACTTTCTCTCTTTTTGGATCATTGTTTGAGGCTTGGTAGTTCTTGTTACACTTCATTTACAGAGCCAGGGTTTAGGAAATAGGGTTATAAGACAAAGGATACAAATATAATTCAGCCACTTTAATTCCTTGATGGTGAAAACACCATGACCCCACTATCATACATACAACAGGGCACAACAATAAAGGGAGAGGCAAGAGGTCCTATTCCTCCCAAGAATCATTTCCTTGACCCATGGGCCATCTTTTCTATATAATAGTTTTGTTTTGTCCTTGAGCTTAATTATTTTTATTCTCTTTAATTTTGGCCCTTGAAAGAGCAAAATAAGATATTTGAAGTTTGAATAGGATAAACATTTTGTTTCTGGTTCAGTTTTGACATCTCTTTGTTTGCAACTATGATTTACTCTCTTACTTGATGCTAAATTCGCAGTCATTAACAGTGCATATTTTGCATCCTAAAAATTCATACAAAATTTGCATCACCTTCCTTCTACCCTAATTATTTCCCATGTAAAGTGGTGATTATATCAATTTACTTTCTACCACCATTTTCATCCACATAAAGTGGAAACCAGATCAGTTTACTTTCTATTTTACTCATTATAAACAAACAAAACAAAGTAAAACTTAGAAATAAAGAGTACCAAAATTTACATGTTTGCACTCAGATGCATTTACACCAAGGTTCAAAATATCAATATGCCGATAGAGGTATATCGGGCATTTCGATGCTTCTTTTTTTATTTTATTTTTCAAAACTGGTTCAAGGGAACCGATCTAAGACCCCTCCATCCCCTGGACTGGTCAGACCTCCGATAGACCTATTGTAGGGGCAAATCGAAAGGATCCCGAAATGATACGTATTGACCGATATAGGCCAATACATAATAATACTTTGAACCTTGATTTACACGGATGCTTTATGCCCACATATTATTTATATCCTTATAGGGGTAAACTACAAAGCTATACTTGGGGGGTAGTGGCACTTAAGGTCTTAAAACTTTCATTTGTGATACAGCCATAGAGGGCGGCTACCCTGTACTATTCTAACACTCTATTCGTGCTGTCAGCATTCACTTAGTTATTGCTGGTTAGAAGCAATATTGACGGATGCTCTATAAATACAATTATGTAGAGTGTAAAACCTTGAATTTTAATATATTTATTTTGTATATATTTGTATTTGTACTCTTTTTAAACGGAATTTTAATAAATTAAAAGAAAAAAGAAGAAATTAAAAAAGATGGAAAAAAAGTTCAAAACTTGAATTTTGGAGATACAATAAAGGAGAGGGCAACATTGTTCATAAAATTTAAAGTTCAAGATGCTAACAATTAAAGTAGAGAGTTGTAATGTGAAAGTACAAGATAGCTATTTTTTGCTAATGAAAGTTTAGATGTTGTTAGAACATAGGAGTAATAAATCAGGGTTGCAAACATACTGTATTGAATCAGGTTTTCCTAGATCGAGATTTGATATGTTAATATTTACATTGGAACTGAATCTTAACCATTGTTCCGATCAGACTGCAATTGATTTAGGACATTGAACACCATTAATAAATCTATTAATCAGACTACAGTAGAAAAAAAAATCTATTAATCAGACTAAGAGTAGATACCATATTTTGTAATAAAACGAACTAACATTTTATATGCTTTAAAACAAAATATAATAGGGCCTGGATATTCACTTGTTCCACCCCTTGGGTTTAAGTTTAACTAAAATAACTTACAACCACAGCCCCTTTGATCAGGAAACTAAAGGATGTTTTTAAACCAAAGGGATTGCATTTAGATGTTAATAATATGTATTTTGCAGTTCTATATATATATATATATTGTAAATGCAATTTTACTGTCTCAAATATTTATTTTGTTTAATACCTTCTTGATCCCATTTTCAACCTTTTAATTTATGGTGGGGAAAAGTTTGTCCCTTGAAAAAGTATATATAAAGGTGAAAAAAAGTAAAATGATTAATTAGTTCACATTTTAAAAGATATATTTATTATTAATGACTTTAATAATGTTAAAAATGTCATTGTAACATGTAGCTTTTTCTTTTTTTGTAAAATGCATCATAATTTTTGTCTACCTTACAAATATCTCCCATGCACAATTATGCTCTATCAAGAATCTTATTATTAATTATTTTTTTTCTGTCAAATTGTTGCTAGATTAAAGCATGTATGCTTTGTTTTGTTACAAAATATATTATAACTGATTGGACTTGAGTCATTGGGTGGAGAATTGGAGTTCAAATTTGGACAAAGAAATGCCATTTGAAGCCCAATAATAAATATTTATTTTCTCCTTTTTGTTGCCTTCTTTTCCCGTTAATATCAGGACTCAGAGAGGGTTCCACTTCCATCCGTCTAGAATTTTCACAAGTGTTAAATGTGCATTGGGCAGTTCTTTTCAAGCTTCCAACCCTTCCAATTGACACGTTTTAAGGACAACTTGCCACCTGGCACCGGCAATTCCATCAATTGCCGACGGTAGAGGACTCCGATCCAAACATCATCGCTCTTCTAATTCACCTCATTTAATTGTTAATTAATTTTTTGGGTGGATTGTTAATCAATTAATTAACACGTATAAATCAATTTCAGCAAGTCTAATGTCCAAAAGGACTGTATCAAGTAGTATTTTTCAGTCCATAACCATATACTGCCTGCTTACTTGTTGACTTGTGGTTGGGTTTTAAGAGAAGCTTCAACGTCCCTTCGCCGTCATTCTTTAAAAAGATTAGGGACATTTCAGAAGTCCCTCTCCTTTATAAACTCCGCAGCTCCTCACCACCCAAATTCATCTCTCTCTCCTGAGTCCTGAAGCTTGTCAGATTTTGTCCAGATAATGAGCTGTATCTGTTCGTAGTTAAATATTCAGAAAGGGAGACCCAACACCAACACCTACACAGCCAAAGACGAAAGCAAGCTTCTAGTTCTTAGCCTCCTCTTCTCTCTCTCTCTCTCTCTCTCTTTTCATTCTCTTGTTTGCCATGGGATTTCCGATAGGTTATACCGAGCTTTTCCTTCCAAAACTTCTTATTCACACGCTGTCTTTTCTGGGGTTCATCAGAAAGCTTATCTCCTGGTTTTTTCGCTTTCTCGGTCTGGGGGATTTCCTCGAATCCGACATTGTTTGGCCGGACCGTCCCACCCATGTCCCTGAATTCCATTCCGTCTCGGCCATTCTTATCCGAGAAATCCTACCTGTCGTCAAGTTCCAAGACTTGGTTTCCACCGACGGGGAGACGCCGGACAGCTGCGCCGTTTGCCTTTACGAGTTCGAGGGGAACGAAGAAATCAGACGGCTGACCAACTGCCGACACATTTTCCATCGGAACTGTTTGGACCGCTGGATGGATCATGATCAGAAGACCTGCCCCCTCTGTAGGACTCCATTTATACCTGACGATATGCAGGAGGCGTTCAACGAGCGGCTTTGGGCTGCTTCTGGAATTCCTGATGTCTATGGCGAGTACTCCTCCGTTTCGGCTTTGTAGCTCTTTTTTTTTATTATTTTTTATTTTTATTGTTAGCTCTCAAGGTTTCCAAAAACTTAACAAAAAAAATGAAAAAAAAAAGAAGGGATGATGTTTTCTTTGTTGGGAGGCGACTAAGATGTATATAAACGAATATTTAGATAAAAGAAAAAATAATGCAAAATGCTTCCGGGAACCGGGGAAAAGATTGATTTTTGTATATTTTTTTATGAAACTTAGAAATTGTGGTCTCGTGAAAAAGTAATTCTCTTCTTTCTTTTGTTTTCGGTAGACTCGAAAATCATGGATGTGTAGTTCTAGCCGGAAACCAGTTCAATTCCGGCCGTCGGAGGGGAAACTGGTGACCAATTTTTGAAGTACATCCGGACATCTGTATTTAATTGTTTGACGACTTTTTTTTCCTTTGGATCTAATTGGTTGGAATCAAATGGATATGTGCAGATCAATGACCAAGGATTAGTGACCCAGAGAGAGGAGGCATAAAAGCATTAACAATGAAATTTAATTGGTGAGTCAAAGACTTTGCGGAATTTGGGGCAGGCATGTAAAATGTTTAATCTAGATGCAATGAACCGGGGCTCATCTCCTGTTTTCACGAATGATATGGATTTATTGTTGTGATTCGGAATTTTTGTGTTCTTCCCGAGGTGGGTTTTGAACTTGAAATTCAGGAGATATGTTTCTAGTCGGGAATTTAATGCTGGTAACTGCCCTTCGTTACTTGAAAATTGAAATCTTTCGGCTCCGTTCGAAAGGGAAGGAGTACAAATACAAATATTTGTAGAGTGTAAATACATATAAAATACAAGGTTTAGGTTTTGCACTCTACATGGTTGTATTTGAGCTTCTCTCTAGGCCTTGAGTTCAACGCAGAGTGAGCCAAGTGCTTGAATGCCGGTTTTTTCTTCTTTTATATGCTCTGCAGCTCCAATCATCCCATGGCAGGTTGAAGTGCTTTTGTTTCAATTCTTTTTATAAATATCTGAGTGACTTTTGACAGAAAAAGATGAAGAGAAATAAAAGAGATACCAGTCCACTTTCTGAACCATTTATCAAGACCCGGGACCGGAGTCCAGCGCTGTGGTTGCCTGAGAGGGCTGAGAATATTTGATAATGGCCAACTCCAATTCGCCGGCGTTACATGTTTCTCGACGTTCATCTAGTTGTATTCCCCTCTCCCTCTTATAAATGCCTCGCATTATTAGCAGAGGCTTCGATTATAAACTCTAAATCCTACCTCTTTCGTGCAATCCACAACATGGTAACAGGGCTACCAGAAGGCACTTTAGCTTGTGTGAGTTTACTTTAAAGAAAATTCAAAGAATGTCGAGTTATCAATTGGCTAAGATATGATTTCGGAAATGAGATGTTGAACGAAGGAGCGTGAATTGGGAGCAGAGGCGCAGAGATAACAAACAAATTGCTCCTCGTCCTCGGTATGATGGGCGCGCTTTGCAAATCTGATAGTAATATGTTTGTCAACAAGAGTTCCATTTCATATTTCCAACCCAGAAACTCAGAAACAACATGATGATGACCTGCCAAGCTGCCAGAGAAGAGGGTTGTATGGGGCCATGGAGTTGGAGCCTGGAGGGTCTAGAAGGTGTTTGTGCAGAAGTGTTGGTGAACGGTGCCGGTCCACACACAATTCCACATGGCTGTTGAGTGTTGATGGGTCTCGGTCGCGTATGGAGAGAAGCAGAGGAGTGGAGGAGTGGTGGCGTGGCGTCCGAGTCGACGGTTCCACCAAACAAACTCATGGCCATAACAATGGGAGTGGTTTCAGTCCAGCGATTCATTGGGGCTTGGGCCAGGGCCACGCAATGGATATTTTGGTACTATTTTTAACTTTTTCGAGCATACAAAAGAATTTCATGTGTTCAGCGTTGTTGTCCTATGTCCCTTTCTTCTTCGTTGATCCGGATTAATGATCACGGCCGGGCCGGTCCGGGTCGATCGGTACAGTAAAGACATGTGAAAATGGGATGTTGTGATAGGTGAGACTGTGAGAGAGTGAAGCGACCTCACATACACATTGCATTGCATGAGTGACACATGAATGAATCTGATGCAAGCCAAAGCTCAAAGTTCAAAAGCATTGGGATGGCTGTTGCGATCGATGACTCATTGGGGAATGTGAGAGTCCCATCCCATGATGCCATTTTGCTTTGCGTTTTGACGTCACATGCATTCATTCTCTCTCCTTCTTTCCCTCAAGCCTCAATTTCAATTTTCGAAAATCGAAACAGGACTAAGGACCAGTAATGGGAATGACCAGGTCCATTGTTTTATTGGGTGCCTAATTACTCCATGGCCAAGATCAACAGCTTACAACTTTCAAGCAACATATGTTATTACTTATTAGTCAGTTAACTCTCTTTTTAAGCAATCCAATTTAAGATCTTCCGCGATTTGCCAAGTGCATGCATGCACCTTCAATAATATAATCCAACTTCATTTCTTTTCTTCTTCTCCTGGGTGGCTGGGTAGATGCCCAATGCAACAAGCTCGCTCCTTGAAATCAGCTCTTTTTTTTTTTTATCATTTCAACGTTGGATCGATCAGAGGAAAAACCAGGTCGTGATAAAAACTTTTAGATTTGAAACAGGGTTTCAGTGAAGAAACTTGCCGGTTGCCAGGCAGAAGGTGGAAGGATCAATGAATGAGAGGATATGCAGTAGAGAACTTGAAAAGGCTTAATAAAACGTACTTGTGATTCATATTCTGATTTAAAGCGATGTCTTTGGTGGTTTGTAAATTTGGGAGGAAAACATAGGTTTTCACCGTGGAAGGGAAACAAGTATAATTTGAAAATTTTGAGACTCAACAATTATTTCTCCCCATCCTTGTTCCCTGCAACTGGAAGAAGGAACTATATAAGACTATTAAGTATACCTCCTAAAGACAACTGCATGTGGAGATGTGAATGTGGCCAACCTCAATCCATTTCTCTTTCCCTCCCCCAACAGAAAACAAAATGTTTAAGAATAGAAAGAAAACTTGAAGTTGATGAAAAATCACCAAATTTTGTTGTTTAGTATCATTTAACTAATTTGTTTGGGTGACTATTTTTTCTTGGAATCATCCTTTTCATTGAGCAATGTCGGATGTCATGTCATTCTTTAAAAATGGGAGTCGCCTAAAAATCAGGAAATCACCAAAAATAGTGATCCTGATTTCAGGAATCATTTTTCTACCCATTTCTCCAAAATAGCAAAAATCAACCAACCAAACACATTAAAAATCACCGATTTTTCTTTATCCCATGTGGCTCCAGCTTTTTGGAAAAATGCCATCAATGCCAAACATCACCAATCTGTGATAAGATAAGTAGAGCCCACTTAATACTCGTTCATTGTGTATTATGTAACTAGTGGGGACCCGTGCAATGCACGGGCTTTGTTAAGTGAGAGTACTAAAAACAAAGAAGAAATTGACAATATTATATACTGATAATTTTTATTAATTAGTATAAATTAAATAAAAGAAAAAAGCAATAAATCATAACAAATAATAATTTATTGACAGTAAATAAAGAGAAGGAAAATTCATTTTTAATAATTCATTGATAATTTCTAGTAATTTACAATAATTGATCTAATTTCTACTCATTTGCTATAATTACTAATAATTTACTGTTAAATGAATAGAAGAAAATAAAATAATTTCATGGAATGCATCATTATGATTCCATCCTTATCTGATCCCAATCGATTATATCTAAATCATTATCATATAAGCCTTATTCCAGCTGTGGGGTCGGCTACATAAATCCTGTTTCACCATAGTTAAATAATGAGAATTCAAATCATTTGTTATTATTGATTCTTTTTTATCCTAATTTGAATGTAATAAATATACATGCTTGTGTTTCTGTGCTATTAATGTATTAATAAAATTGATTTAAATGCTATATGGTTATTAGAAGGTCACATAGACTTACCTCTCATGAAAGTAATTTTAAATTTAATTTATTATTCTGATATACAATATCAAAATTATTATTAGTTCAGGTTATTAATGATTTGTAACATATTGATCATTTATTTTATATATATACCCTTATTAAAAATGATTTACTCAATTTTATTAAAAATACTTTCAGATCCAAAAAGCTTCCCCTTGAAGCGGCAGCAATGTCCTTTACAAAATGATGGTAAAGCTGAATACTCCAAGAGGTGGAAACATGTATGAAGTGCTTTTCTATTCTTTTTCCTTTCTTTTTTTATTTTATTTTTTTGCCTTTTACTTTTCAATGCAAAATTGAAGGTAGAATTTTGTGGAACTACAATTGCTATATTGAAAGAAATGGATTTGCTAAATTAATTGGTTCTTCAGAAAATCTTTTCTTTTCACATTAAAGAATACTCGTGTATGTGTGAGAGAAAATGAAAGGATAATTTGTCTCTTCCTCTATTGTCACTGAAGAACAATAAACCTATGTTATTTTTTTAGATTTATGTGGGGATTAGAAAAAAATTATTTTCTTGAGTATCACTTAATTTGCTATTTCTTACGTGGGTAAATAACTTTTCCACCTCAGGGGAAGGTGTCAATACTTAAATGGGACAAAAATATCCTTTTAATAATAAAATTTTATGGCTAAAACAGTCATTGCCTTATTTATATAGAAAATTAAAAAAAACGTGATTAAATGATCTTATCTGAATAAGTAACTTACCAAAAAGCAAATGAGGCCTAAAAGGAAAACTAAAAAGCATAAATTAGCGGTCTTCTATTTGGGAGTGCTTAATTGCTTATTGGATAAATAAATGCTTATAGGTGAATGTTTGGTGAAAAAAAAAATGCTTCTTTCAAATAGGGTAGTATAGGTATTTTGAAATTACGTAATGGACCAAGACGAGCCAAAAACACATTAAGTGCTTTTTCAAAAAGTGCTTGAAAAATGTTAAAATTTTGATCTTATTCAAAATGGACTTGTTGGTGTTGTCACGGCCTAAAATACACACTTTTTTCCAATGCTTAAAAATAAGCACCCTAAACAGGGGCTGCGTCTATTAGTTAGAAGCCCATATTATTAACTTGAGAAGAACTAAGAAGCATAACTCAGGAAAACTTTGTAAAATACAAATATTTATCACAGCTCCTTTGAGGTGAGAAAATATTTTCAGTAATTAATGAAAAGTAAACAAGAACAATAAATTCCTAAATTTTGGAAATGCTAATTCATTAGTAAAATTGCTAAATTTTCCCAAAAAATATAGACAATTTCATTGATACATCCTTTCCTAACGAGTACAAAAAATATATGTAATTTTCAAAGTGTCCATAACAATTACTGTATCTATGCATTCCCTAAAAAAATTTTTTGAGGACATCACCCATCAATGGTGATTTTGTTTATTAGTCTGTGAGTCAAGACCCAGGAATAGGTCTGTTGACTGGTCCAATAATTCGAACCATGCCCTTTTTATATCCGGGCCAACCCAACCCACATCAGATTTTGAGGTCTTATTGATTTTTGACTGACATAAATAAATTTCATACATTTGAAACATTTTCTACTTGTATGTTATTATTTATGAGAGATGTTTTCAATACACGGTGGGATGTAGTTGTAAGGACTACGTGAAGAACACTTTGTGAGGAATATATCTCAATTCCCCTAACTCATAATTGCTGTGAGGAGCGTTCTGTGAAGTGCAAATCCAAAACTCTATAGAAACTGGTAAAATCTTACTGAGAAACATTAAAATAGAACATTATTACATGCGCATAATTTGAGATAAAAGGAGAATGAATGATTTATTTCCCTTTCTCTTGTGAATTTTTAGATTGATGTTTATATGGGTTTGGTTCTCTCTGTTAACCAGGTTTGGTAATGGACATGATTCTTATCAGGTCTTAATAAATGGACTAAATAAAGTTGAGCCCATTTTGTTCTTAAGTCTACAGTTTGTGGACCCAGGCCCTGCTAATGGGGAAGGGTATGTCGGGTACTGGCCAATACTGGGGTACCCATTGCCCACCGGCCCCACCCCATAAAAAGATTATTAGGTAATCACATGATGATGAACAGTTGCTAAGAAGATATACAACCATAAGCCTCTTTCTATCCATTTTATTTCCCATTAACCCTTTGTTGTTTTCTGTAAACAGGGCAACAGGCCCTGGCCTAAGAATCCCATTGTTCAGTGACAAAGCTTCCTGCTTTCTCTGAATATGGAAGCTACCACGCTTCCTTGAGGCAAAAACCAAATATTTGTAAAAGTTTAGTTTGGAAGGAGTACAAATGCAAATATATACAGTGCAAAACCTTATATTTTATATTATTTTTTATATATTTGCACTGTATATATTTATATTTGTACTTTTTTCAAACTGAGCCAAAACGTTTAAATGCTCAATTTCAATCCATAGTTCCATGCAGAAAAAACACAGTAAGAGAGAAAAGAAACATTTGTGGATGGATATATTGTGACAAAATCGGTGAGGGTGTCATTTATCTAATTTCAAGACAGTGACAATATAATGTTGATGGCAAGAAGCGGGAATTGAGAATGACAGTTGCTCTCAATTTGGCCCTCCTAAGGGATTTGGTTTTGCAGAAAGCAGAAAAAGAAGGTGCAAATAGAACAACAATTTCAAGCAGGGAATTGGTGGTGGTAATGGGGCAGCTGCCTTAGATTTGACCACAACTCATTCCTAATAATCAGATGTTTAAATAGTTTTTGTGGTGGTTGGGACCTTGTAAAGGTGGAGAGATAAAAGTGAATCAGAATTCGGTGATGGAGGCCCAGTGGGCCAGTGGTCCAGAGTCCAGACGAGGAGAATGGATACAAGAAATTCGTCAACAATGGGTACTTGGTTTTTGGATGGGCTCCTCCAAACTTGAAAGGACATAAATCAAGAAGAAGACCAAGTGACCAACACAATAAGGGAAAATTGGAATCTTTTTTTTTTCTTTCTTTTTTAAGGAGAAAATGGGACCCAGCAGGCGAGAAAGACATTGCCTCAAATTAAAGTGGGCAATAATGCGCCCAAGACTACTAGATGATTAGATAGATCTTGCACTTAATTATTACCACCTAGAAGAATGAAAATTAAATTTTCTAGTTTAATATTCTTTTTAAACAACTACAGATGTAAGATACCTTATCTTTGATTCAAGGCCTTATCTTTGATTCTTGCCTTGACCCATAAGTTAATGAAATCGGGGCCAAATTATATGCATTTCTGTCTATGGTAAAATCTAACTCCAGCTGATCCAATTCAGAGAGGTATTATGGAAGGTACTCCCTCCCCACTCTAAGGATGACAATTTCTACCTAACCCGGCCCCTACCCTAATGGGTGGGTACAGGTTTTGGGGTGAGTATGGGTTGTAGGATTTTACAATTTATAAAGGTATAGATAGGATAAGTATGAGGTTAAATCCGATTTTTTATGACTTATATATTGTTGGAAAGCATATAAATTTTATGTATCAAGTGTTGAATTTAATAACATTTTGAATTTGGCATAAAAGATAATTGATAGTTTATATGTTTTCTATATGTCTTAATCAAATAATTGGAAATTTTGTTATTTATTTGTGTTATTTTTACTTATTAATTACTTATATATGACAAGAAATAAAAGCAAATTAGATATGGGATCTAAATCCAACCCGCCCTACCTTTGAATGTGGGGAGGGTAAGGTAGGGTCAGGGAGGGTTTTGTGTTTTCATGTGCGAATAGGATTTAGATTCTCAAAGTCTAACCCGCTATGGGTTTTGAGGCGGGTACAAATTGGGAGGTTTAGGAAAATGGTAGGGTCAAGAATTTACAAAACCCTCCCCGAACCCACCCTGTTGCAATCCCTACCCACTCCCAATTTAATAGTCATTTACTTAATTTACTTACAAATCATGAAAAAATCAAAGGAAAATTAGTGATATGTAAGGGAATAATCACATGCCATGCATATGCATGTGTATAAGTATATGTATTATTGATAATAGGACAAAAAGATGAAAAGACATTTAGATTTTGAAAGCCAATCGGCTAAATCATTGCATTAAATGGCATGTCTTTCCGTGTGGTTTGTTGGCTATATAGAAGTTCGACAAATTCCATTATGGTCTTTCTCCCTTTGGTTAATGGGAGATCTAATCGCCAAAAGACATTGCATAAAAAAGATGCGCAAAATCCGTTTTGGGCTATTTTTGGGAATCTCTAAATGGAGCTTTTCGATTTTTTTTTTCAATTTGTCTTCATACAGAAAGATGTGCAAAAGGACATGCCTTAACCAAATGGTTTTCAGGCTGTCAAGAATCTCAAGATCTTGATGCAAAAGCTCACTACATCTTTTGATTGTCAGAGCTTTCAAAAGATCATTCACAAAAGGCTTGCCAAACGGCCCGTAAGAAAAGGTTCGTCAACCATACTTTGCAATTATGTGATATATCTAGTTACCTATCATGATTGTAAGAGACAATAGAATAGTCAAAACCCAAATCAACTACTCTCTACCAATTGATGTTGTCTAATCTGAGTTGTTCCAAACCGAGGACACAATTAGATAATCCTACCAACTAGACGAGGCCAAGGTGGAAGGACGAAACCACACATTGAGATCTGCAACCAAGAGATAGTGTAGTTTGAAATAATGTTGGTCTGGGCCAAAGAGATAGTGCAGAGAGATATTCCAAGAGTGTTCTTCCAAAGGTCCCTTGCCTCGACCGGGGAATACCTATTTTTAGTTGGGTGTCCGTGCCCTAGATGGGACTTCCAAGGTTATTGAGATGATGGTGCCCTCTGAAGTCTTTGGGAGGTTTCCTCTTCCTCGGCGGAGTTCACTTCCTTGTTCGTGCAGGACACTTCTTCTTAGTCGTGCTCTTCCATTAGGCATGGCTTTGATGTGGCCTGAGAGGGGGGCAACCACGAAGATCACCACATGACATCCCTGGCCAGCTCAACCATTACTCGAACACCACTCCCCCAATTTTGAAGTCGAAGAGTATAGTACTCGGTCGCAGCTGGATGTGGAAGAGTTTTGCGGTCTTCGACTGAGGAACTTTAATTTTTTTTTGAGATGGTTGGCCCCGATAAGACCAGCTTGTTGGGTAGACTGGATAATTCAACACCTAAGCTGTTTTCGTTATGGGTTGGTAGGTACGCCATTTCGAGTTTCCGAGGTCACACGCATGCAAAGTGCGGCGTCGAATCGACGTTGTTGATTTAGTTTGATCTGAACCATTGGCTGCCTTTATAAAAAGAGGGGTAGGCGAGCCATTTTACATTGTCATTTGAGAAGAGTTTGTGCCTTGGAGTTTGGCTAACGTCCCTTGCTTGATATCTCAGGTGTCTTGAACTTTTTTTCTTCGGTAAGATGTCTTTCACCACATCTTCCCTATCTTTCCTTTTCACTGGTATACTTCAGAGGATGAGAGTGAGGGTAGTCCCCAATGCGAGGTGACCAATGCTAATGTGGCCGAGGTCGATGACAAGGGCGATGCTGAGGACCGAGAGATATTTGCCGACAAGGCGGCCAAGGCCGATGTGGAGTCTAAAGAGCAAACCCTTGAGGAGAGATTTGGGGAGCGGTTTGCCTCAACTCTGTGTAGCCTTTCTCTGGCTAACTTGGTTCAGATCCGGGAAGTGTATCGCATTCCTGATGAGTATGAACTGAGGTGTCCTGGGATAGGAGAGAGGGCCACTTTGGTACGATTCAGGGAGATTTGTGTATATGTCCATAGTTTGATAGCCGACCTTAGGTTCCTTTTAGATCCCGGGGTAGTGGTAGTCCTGAGGTGGTATTGACTCCTGCCTATTTAGTTGATGCCAAACTCGCTTTGGTACTTGGTCGGGCTGGTCTGTTACTATACTTTCAAGAATATTGAGATCACCCTGTCGATATTTAGATACTTTCTCCACTTGAAGAAGCACAAGCAGGGGTACTACTACTTGTCGGCCAAGCTAAACACCAAGGTGCTTGTTGAGGTTCCCTCTTCCATTAAGCACTAGAAAGAGGGTTTTTTTTGTAAAGTGCCGAGGTGATAGACCATTCTCCCTCACTCTATCTATTTTGAGGACTAAGGATAAGGGTTCTTCCTACACCAAGCTATCAAAATAGGAGATAGCTGTTGTGAGGAGGATAGTGTGAATGCACATCGAGGAGTACATAGTGTACCGATTGCTGACATCGACTAGGCTGATGTGCCCTTCGTCCGACCGATTTCAGTCCAGTCCGTGGGCTTTACAGTCTTTCCTTTTTTTAGTGATCTTGTCTAACTTTGTGGTGAATTGTGTAGACTTAGACATGGCTAACCCTGAGGAGAAAGCTTGGCATATGAAGGTCATGGATGCAAGGAAGGCGCAAGCGACTAGGACCTCGAGCATGCAACCCAGGGCCGTGGAGCATTAGCGTCGCTCGTTCGAATGCACGCATTGGTAGGGGAAGAGGCCGAGGTCGACAAAGGAGGTCATGGTGGTTGACTCCATGGAAGCCATGACTAGCTCGGGCGGTCCTTGTCGTAGAGGAGGAACGCCTTAGAACACACTTTGACTGAGGGCTCGGTCGGTGTATACCTGCCTCAATGGTCGGTTCGGATGGAAGACACCCTTGAGACGAAGGTAGTGGTCGAGCAGCTTGCCTAGGGTGTGATGCTCATCGGTATTAGGAAGGAAGCCAGTGGTCACACCAACAGCTTTCCTAGAGAGCATGACTCTTCATCAAATCATGGTGGTGAGTTCAGCTTTACTTGTTCTTCATTGTTTCTCTTCTTTTATACTAACTATCCGATGTCTTGCAGTCGGTTTGTTCCATTGTTGACCTTGTTGACTGCCTTCACGAGTTGCGATGATTTTATGAGTTACGAGAGATGGAGAATGCCCAGTTGAAGGTGGAGTTAGCTGAACTGATGCGCGGCGTTGAGGAGAGGGACGACACTATCCATAAGCTGAAGGGTCACGTCTGCGAGATGTGTTGAGGAGCGGGCTCAAGGAGGCTAAGGCGAAGATTGCTCGAGCGAAGATTGGATGAAAACGCTATTGACTCCTAGCAGGAGGTATTTTCTCCTTGTCAGTGGTGGGTGATGCATCACTTCCTGGAGGTGGCCGAAGTCGTTCAGGGGTTCGGCCCATTCAATGTCGAATAGCTTGATGGTGGGAATGCTAGCATTGCTGATGCCTAGGATCCCCTAGAAGACAGTTGATGTGCTGCCTCTTCCCCCTTTTTTTTTGTTGTACATAGGTCATTATGCCAAGCTTACAATCTTTGTATCAGCTTTTTCAGGAATGGAAGTTTAGTCTTTCTACCAAGCACTTTCTGTGTTGTTTTTCCCTTCTTCTAAGTTGTTGCACTTCGGAATTAGGTTGGTCGGTAGGAACCATAGGCCATAATTTTGTACATAGATCTTGGGATAGTAGGAGTTTCGGACTCTATGCTATAGTTGGGGTCTTCGGCTCTAGGGCCTTGGTCTTATACTAGACGAGGTCTTTGATTTTCATTGGCCAAGGTCTTCGATCTTCGGGGGTTGAGGTCTTGGACTTGATGCTAGATGGTCGGGTTTCTTGAATTTGTGGCCTAGGTCTCATACTTGTTGAGGTCTTCGATCTTCATTGCCCGAGGTCTCTAGCTTAGTGGCCTCGGTCTTATGTTGGCTGAGGTCTTTGGTCTTTAGTGGTCGAGGTCCTGGACTTGACCTAGATGGTCGGGTTCCACGATTTCGTGGCCCCAGTCTCATATTGATTGAGGTCTTCAATCTTCACTAGCCGACATCTCTGACATAGTGGCCTCGGTCTTATGTCAGTTGAGGTGCTTCCAAGCTCTTAACGTTGCCAGGGAGATCGGTGGTACCTGGTCTTGGAGAGCTTCACGCGATTTGGTTGGACTAGTCATGGTCTTCGGTTAGCTCTGCCCCGATTGTGAGTCGAGTGGGTGTGTGGAGTTCAATGACCGTCCTCTTGCCATTATGTGGTGGGGACACCATTCCCGCAGTGCCCGTCAAGGGCTTGTTTTGGCCCCGACTGTCTATTGTCGGTCGAGTCTTTTGTGACATTGTCGTCGCACTACAATCGTTGGTCAACGCAGAGTTCGGCCAGGCTGTATATGGGCGTTCGGTTGCTTGTGCTTGAAGAAGATTCTTTATTTATTGAATTTGTACGGTCCATTCGTTGTTAGTGCTCAATACCGATCGTTGTTGGTACATATTAGTCCTAGCACTCTAGCTCCTAGGGGTAGATATTTCGCGCCTAGTTTCCCCTTTTAAGGGTTGTCCCGCCCGAGATGATGGTGATGACCTCGACCGAGGGAGCTCAGACTTGGGGCTTGTTGGTACAACTCAGTTCTTTTCTAAGTTTATGCTCTTTGATGTCGATGAATCCATGAAGGTATTCGCATCGGGCGAGGTCTTCCAGGTGGTGGCGAAGGTTGTGGTAGCTCTCAGTGTCGTGGTCGTGGTCTCGATGGAAGTCACAAAACTTGTCTCGGTTTCTCTTGTTACCCTGGGTTTTCATCTTCTTGGGCCACTTAACGAAGCTACAATTGCGGATTTGCATTAGTGTGTGAGCCCGCAGAGCATTGAGTGGAGTGAAGTTGTGATACGTCGATGGTGGGGTCCTCAATTTGAGAGGAGTGAAGTTGTGATACGTCTGGTCTTTGGCCGTTGTGGTCTTTGCGCTTCTGGTCGTGCTGGTCTTCATCCTCCTTGCACAATGCTTGGGCTTCTTCAGAATTCATATACTTTTGTGTGTGCTTCATGAGCACTATTAGGTTGGGTGAAGGGTTCTTTTGCAAAGAGAAGCTGAACATCGAGGTGTACAGTCCGCTCGTGATGGTTGTCATAGCTACCAACTGGTCTAGATTTTGGACTTAAATGGCCTTGGAGTTGAACCTCACTAAGTTTTCCCTTAAGGTCTCTCATTTCCTTTGTTGTACTTGCATGAGACTAGACGACGCCTTCCAGTGCCTCTAGCTAGCAGTGAACTACACTAGGAACTACGTCTTCAGCTGCTCCCAGGATGATATGGACCGCAGAGGAAGGGTGGCATATGAGGTCCTAGCGACTTCGTGGATGGTGGCAATGAAGGCCTTGCACATGAGAACTTATGAGGAGCCACACAACATCATTATTGCCTTGAACTCCTCAATGTGGTCATTGGGGTCCGAGGCTCCATCATATTTCTCGAATTGAGGGGGCCACCACCTAGCTGGGGGAAGCTCGTCAATGATCTCTTGGATGAAGACAAGGTCCTTCGCGGGCTGGCTGTGGTGTTGTTCTGAGGGTTGGGTCGATGGAGGAGTCGCACCTCTATCCACTTGGTTGTGTCCTAGTTCGGCCAGCCGCTTTCTCAGTTCTCTGATCTCAACATCTCTATCGATCGAGACCATGTTAACGGATTTTTCCCCTTTTGGGATCTTATACTGGTCTTGGACCAAGCTGGATTCGGCTATCAAGATTGGCGGCTGTTGTAGACATTGGCCCAATCATTTTCGCCAGCACTCGAGCAAAGTGATATGATCTACTGCAGACATCGCTTGCATGAGGTTGGGTTGGGGAGTCTAATCTTCTAGATGATTGTAGTCATTCGTGGTCAAATTGGGCCATGTGTCTATTTGTGTGGCGCCTTTTGGGGTCCTTGGTGCGAGGCTCGACCATAGTAGGCGCATCCGTGGTAGGGCGAGTAGCTTGGGGGAAGTGAGTTGGTTGCCCTAGCATCTCCATCATGGCTAGGATATGATCAACCTTTTATTGCATGGCGAGGAACTATGTGGGGTCGATCACAATCTGATGCTGGGGCTCTCGAGGCAGAGAGCTGCGAAGTGGGTGGCATCTCCGAGATGGAGAACGAGTTCTAGAGTGGTCGGATGTGTTCTTAGGCATGGTTGCTTTGAGTCTATGGAAAGGAGTTTAGCAAATGACTTTTTATACGTTTCCCATGTCTGATCCGAGGACACAATTGGATAATCCTACCAATTGGATGAGGCTGAGGTGGAAGAACGAAGCTGTGCACCAAGATCTGCAACCAGGAGAAAAGGTTAAAGGCCCGAGGAGTTGTTCCCTAGGTAGGTACTCCAACGCTCAAGTTAGTTGGGTAGAGAAAGAGGTGGCTCGGGATGAGCAGGTTGAAATAATGCTGGTCCGGACCGAAGAGATAGTGCAAAGAGATATTCCAAGAGTTTTCTTCCAAAGGTACCTTACTTCGAGCAGTGAATACCTATTTATAGTTGGGTGTAGATGTCCTAGATGGATAAGTCTTCCAAGGTTATCTAGATGAGGGTGCCTGCCAAGGTCTTTGGGAGGTTTCCTCTTCCTTGGCGGGATCTGCTTCCTTGTTTGTACAGGACACTTCTTAGTTGTGCTCTTCTATTAGGCGTGGCTCTGATGAGGCTTGAGAGGGGGCGACCCGAACACCAATTTTGAGTTACGACCATATATCATCACTTTATATTGTGAGATGTGTGACCACAGTGTACTGTGAGTAGGGCATGAATAGAAATTCATTAAAACCATGCAAAAGGTCCTTGCAATTGACAATGGCAGGATGTAGTCCTCAACGGACATATGAGGTAGTAGTGTTTGACATCAAAGAAATCACATTTTGTGCATATCTTCCAAGGATTTAAATAATGGCACAATATGCCTGAGGCGTATCGTATCGGTATTGATGATGAGGGATACGGGAAATGCTACAACTAAACCCGTATCCCTTGAATCGTTGGTATCAGAGTGATACACATCCATATCGCTACGAAGCAATACATGCTTGATTTGTCTGATAACCATGAGATTCGTGTTTCATACTTTCACGTGTTTAGTTTAAAAAAGTGCAACCGGCGTGATGTTCAAATCACTCGGTGCATAAGACATACACATCGGTAAGCCATTGAGACAACAATTATCTTATGATAAGAAGTTAAATAAAATAAACTTTTATCTATTTTAATCCCCACATAGTCTTAACAAATAAAAATATTATTTACAAAATATTTATTTTAGTACTTAAAAATTATAAATTTGAACGTGATATGTATCTTAAAATGTTTATAAATTACTAATTAATATTTTAATTTGCATTAAATAAAAATATATTTGTTATTTACAAAAATAAAAATATTGTTTACAAAATACTTGAGAATGTAATGTAAATTGAATTTGTCAAATCCACTAATCCACTTTTATATCAAAAATGATTTTTATTCCATAAAATTATAAAAGTAAAATATTAATAATGAAATAATAATTTTAACAATTATAAATTATAAATTTCTATATGATATGTATTTTAGAAATTTTAGTATATTTGAGATATTTTAAGTTAAGGTTATATTTTTTATAAATTATTAATTGATATTTTAATTACATTTTGTAATAACAATTTTATTGTTTACTAAAATAAATATATTGTTTACCAAACATATGAGAATTAATTTTTAGTTTTTTTTCTTAATGTTAAAAACTAAAAATAGAAAAAATAAAAAAGACTTGATATAATAATTACATATAATAATTGAATGTGTTTTGTGACATAAGCTTTGGTAGAAAATAAATAATAGCTTTGCGCATGTATTAATTTATAAAAATTTATATAATATGTTATAGGACTCTGGATTGATACATTATTAATAAAATTGTATGATTTCTATGCATCTTGCTATATTAATTGTAATATATTTATTCACAAATGCCATTAGAATATAGATTTTCTATGTAGTTATACATTAATGTTGACTATTTTAACCTAAAATATAATGTTACTAATATATTTATGAAATTTATATGCATTTCCCAACATATCCAAGCATTTCCATGTTTTTTCGTTTGTACCCATGTATTTCCTAAGTGTATATGTATCTATATCTAAGTGGTCTGATATGATAGTGTTGTAAATCCATTTAAAATAAGGAAATGTGAATTAAAATCTTTGTAAAAGAATTCTGCTTATATCCCCTAGATCCTCTTTGTATTTGACCTCTTTACAACCATTAAAATGAATTTGTGGATACCCAAAAGCCTTTCTATTGACAGCTTTTGTTTATGAAAAGTTTATTAGAGATGCAACTGGGATGGGTTCAGGTGCGGATTTTTTTTTCCAAAATTTGAATGGACCCGATTTGAAGGCCTGAGCCCAAATTGTGCAATTCGGGCCAACCTGAGTTGCACCCTTATTAAATATGAGACAATCTTTTGCCTTTACTTTTTTCCTAGTTTTTATACTTTTTTAAGTTCAAATCTATTTTAGTTTTTCCCTTTTCCCTTTTTTGTTTTATTTAATTCACCATTCATCCATTTAGGTTTTGGACAAAACGATTCTAAAATGTTGAATTTCTTTAGAAAAAAAAAAGAGAGAAAAAAAAATTGAAGTAACAACAAATGTTTGCTGGATTTAATACTGATGTAGGACTTGGTGAGAAGATTGGAGCTTGTAACCACCTATCCACAATAAGATATATTAGGGACCCTAACCTAGTAGTAGATTAGATTAGGGGTGAACATGGTTTGGTTCGGTTCAGTTTCATGACAGAACTTGAAATTTATCCTATAGAGATTGGTTCAAGGTTTTTTGGAACCATAACCTATCTTGTGAAGGTTGGTTCGGCCTTGGTGGTTCTAGGGTCTACTTGTCGAACCTATTCTTCTTTACTCATTCCTTATAAAAAATGAAACACGTTATTTCAAAACATGATTTTCAATAAATATAATTTAAGACTTATACTATCTATATTGATTAAATTGAGTAATTTAACATGTAGACTTTCATTATATATTAATATATAACTTATCATTATAAGTTAAAAATTTGAAAGTATTACTTTTTACATTACTTATTATATATATATTCAAATATTAAATGAAAATAAATAATAAATTCATTTAAATAATTCAATGGTCAAGTGAAATAATGGCCTTTATAACAATGAATTCAAATCTTTACATTTTCAAAAGTATTTTGGGTTCATTTGAAAACAAATTTGATTTCTAAGACCAATTCCACTAAAGCTAGTTCATTGAATTGATTCGAGGAAAATAAACCCCCTATACCCTGAAACTAGCATGACTGGGAAACGGTTCCAAAATCTATGCATTTTGTGGGGTCCGAATGTAGTAGCCATGTTAGGTAAGCATAATGAGTGAGCACGTAATAGCTGTGTGACACATGCCCCAGATAATGTGCCTTTCATCCAAACGTTTTTGCTCCGTTAGACAAAAATTATCCATTATTTTATTATCTTTGTCAAAATAATTAAAAATAAAAACAATAAAAAGGAAAACATAAACATGTTGGGAATTGGGACTCATTTACGTTTTCCTTTTCATTGTTTTTATTTTAAATTATTTTGACAAAGATAATAAAATAATAGATAATTTCTGTCTAACAAAACAAAAACATTTGGATGAAAGGTACATTAGCTAGGACAAGTGTCACACAACTATTACGTGCTCATTCATTGTGCTTACCTAACGTGCCTACTACATTCGGACCCACATTTGCACACCCGTAATTAGATTCTATCCAAAAAGACCCCATGTCGAGTGAGAGAGATCAGGGCCAAGGGATGAATACAAGAATTTGCTGGGCCAGTTGTTCACACACAGATTCTTCTAATGTGGCAATATCATCTGAGTTTTGTGTTACTTCAAATGGACCGTGGGAACGTATATCATACGGATTTTGGATTGAATACCCGACGAAGGCAGTGAATCATTGTTGTCTCCAGGCGGCAAAAAAATGAGAAGGTCATGTAGGGAATTCCTAGCATACTAGTCTACGTAGGAAACAATTTGTAATTACCTCAACTCTTCCTCCTGTTTTTATAATTTTATTTAGGATAAATTACAAAGACCCCCTATACTATGGGGCTTGTGACAAAGACCCCTCTACTTTGTTTTGCGACAAATACTCTCCTGTACTATGACCGTGAGACAAAGACCCTCTTCCATTAGATTCCGTCTAAAAAGGCAGTTGCAATATTTTTTAATTCTCATACTACCCTTATAATAACTATTTGGATGAGAAAAACATTGTTCATCTTCCCCGACCTCATGATACACTAACAACAATGGTGGACTGGCGGTAATCCCCTCTACCTCAGATTCCTTCACATTTCTATTTCTCTCCCTCTCTCTCCTCTCTCTCTCTCTCTCTCTCTCCCCCAATCTCTCTTCTTCCCCTTCCCTTTAACAGCCTCACCAGCAATGAAATCTATGACGTTGCCGAGATCTACTTGGGCACCAAGGTCAATCCCTCCACCCGAAGAGTGAAGGTAAGGAAACCTGAGAAAGAGAAGAACTTTACTGTCACTACGGAGAGAAACGAAGATAGTAGATGTGTTTGACTGTGTAAGATTCAAGTGGAAATTCGTATGTGTGGCAGTGGAGTCCTAGATTTTCAACCACCGGCGCCATTTCAATTCGATAGTCTAATCGTTTGAGCTAAGGTTCCACAAGAAGCATAAAGACAAGGTTTTGAGTTCTTAATTTCCGTACATATTGGAGAAATCAAAGGCCATCAACGACCACAAGAAGACATTGAAGCTATTAACCATGAATTACAACGGCTATTAAGATAACCCATCAAACACATGGAGATCGATTAACCTAGATCACCCAACGACCTTCGAGACACTGGCCATGGAGCCGGATATCAAGAAAGCAGTAATGGAGAGAGAAAGATCAGGATTGAATTAAATGGGTTCAATCCCAACACTGCTAAGGGGAAGGGGAAGAAAAGAGATCTGCGGAGAGATAGGGAGAGAGATAGAAATGTGAAGGAATCTGAGGTAGAGGGGATTACCGCTAGTCTGTTGTTGCTGTTAGTGTATCGTGAGGTCGGGAAAGATGAAAAATATTTTTCTCATTCAAATAGTTATTACAAGGGTAGTATAGAGATTAAAAAATATTGTAACAGCTTTTTTGAACGAAGGCTAATGGAAGGGGGTCTTTGTCTCATGGTCATAATATGGGGGGGGTCTTTATCGCAAAACAAAGTGCAGGGGTTCTTTGTCACAGACCCCATAGTAAGGGGGTCTTTGTAATTTACCCTTTATTTACTTTACTTTATTAATAAATAATAAGCTAATTGAGTCCGAATCTTCTTTTCACACAAACTCTGCTCACATTAATCACAGCCACACATGAAGAATATCTCATGATGTTCCCAATTCATGGGGGTAATGTGTTGTGAGTAGACATGGGGCCAGGAGATCTCAAATTAATGACTGTATTCGTCGTAAACTATAGCCCCTTGCCATACTGGATACTGCCCTTGTGAGTTGTGAATGTGACGTGCCTTGGGATTCAAATGCACGTTCACACAGAGAAATTTCTGCGAAAAATTCTCTGAACCGTTGGATTGCTTAAGAAAGTCTTGCTTCCGTCTGTTTTTCAGTTGCGACACGTGTCTTGTTCATACAGTGCTTAGTCACTTTAATTTGGTTGATAATATTTCGAGTTCGCATCAGAAAAGGATTAATCCTCTTTGGCTGCTGCACACACGTCCTAATCTACTTTCTTTTCCAAAAATGACCCTCTATCCTCCAAAGTTTCCATTACATTCGAGTATTCCTTTGCCTGGAAAATCTAATATTTACGTGCCCAACATACGTCATTCCAACTGCCTCTCCTCATTGACAGTTTCAGCTTCGCTTCTCTCTCTCTCTCTCTCTCTCGACTTTGCTTCAACCCTAAGATTCACTCTTCGATCCCAAGATTGACGATTAAAGAAAAATAAAGACGCGAACATACAGAGCGCGCTCCCTCCCACTGTATGTTGTGTGTGCGCCTCTGCTCTGATTGATTGCTGAAATGCCCATTTCGAGGAGAAGAGAAATCAAATCAGGGCTCTCGCAACTATTTCTCCTTTGTCTCTTTCTACTGTTCTTCAATACTTCTTCTCACCCTTGTGATGATGACCGCTGCAAAACTGGATCCTGCGACGATAATGGCGAGTGCATTTGTCAACTCCCTGACCCTTCCACCATTTTGGATGGTGACCGACCATTCTTCGGGTAGGTACATGAATATCTTAGACCTGCTCCTTCTCGTCCTCAACTTAAATGTTTATATATCTTTCTGTATTTTTCGAAGTTTGACCTTACACGGTGTCCACCATTCTCAGGGGGAGGTTTTGTGATGAGGAGCGGATCATGTGTGACGGGACTAATTCCTTCTGGTGTGAACACGGGGCAACCTGTCAGGAGATTGTCCAAGGAGAGAATTATACCTGTAAATGCCGGCCGGGTTATACTGGAATTCATTGTGAGAACAGTGGAGCGCCTTGTGGTCGGATATTCTGTTTTCACGAGGCAGAGTGCCTAGTTGAAGGTGAAACGTGTGAATGTCCACCGGATTGGACAGGGAGTATTGACTGCTCTAAACCCACCAGGAGTCCTACAGGTTGAACCTTATTCTTTTTCTTACTTTGTAAAAAGGAAAACAGAAAAATGATTCTTTTTCTTTTAGTTTTTCTCCTGCTTCTCTATCTGTTTATGGGCTTGCTGCAATAGAATTAGTTTCTACAGGCAATCATTCTAGTGACTATTGTGACTATTCTCCGCTTGACATTGGTGACTGTTCTCCGCTTGACATTTGTCCTTGATTTTCATCATTGTCCACTTGACATTGGTGACTGTTCTCCCCTTGTTTCACAAACTTCAATGTATAAGCTGTTCTGTGCTACGTCAATGGTTTTCATTGTGATATATGCTTCCCCTTTTCTTGTGTGTTTCTTTTGTTTTTGTTTTATAAACTTCTCCTGATTTACAGTTTTTCTAGGTCATTTTGGTTTTACTGCAGAGTTTTCATTTCATGTCATTTACTGTACATATGCAAGTTATTAAACCTATCTTCATGCTGTTTAACTAGCAGCAATGATCAATGTCTCCAAATCCTGATTAATTATTCATCATGCATCAGATTTCAGTCATTTACCTTTTTTTTTTTCTTTAAAATATCTGGTTTGATAGTTGATTGTTTGCATCAATAGAGGTAGAGTGTGTAGTCAAATGGCTTCGAGCCTATATACTTAAACTAGTTCCTGAAACCATCCTTTTGATTGCGTGGAAGGGAAGATTCTCAAATTGAAGCCTTTTCTACTGATGCATATGTGTGTCTGTGTGTGTGTGCGACTTGTTCGGAATTTCAGTCAGATGACATCCTGTCTGTACTGACATTATTTTATGCTGATCTCATATGCAATGGTTGCATCAGTTTCAAAATGTAATGGTTTCTGGTGGAGATTCATTGAGCCCTTAAAACATTTTAGAGCTTTGGCTTGTTGAAAAAGCATGAGAACATGGGTTTGAGTCTCAAGGTGGGCAATTTATGCAAGAAAGAAATGCCAAATATTAGATCTGTATCTAGTCCACCATAGCCAGAACCATCATTGTAAGTCTCTGATTTATAGCTGACCCCATATAGTTGGGACAAGGCTTCAATGATGATAATGATATATTTATTTATTTTTATTTCAAGTTGAGAGCTAAAATTAGTTAGGACCTTGTTTTTTCATTTTATTGTTTTCCCCTTCTCATTGTATATTATCATCCATTGCAGATATTACAAATTCCACCACTAACAAGTTGCCACATGTTGAAAAACATAATAACACAAAGGTGTGTAAGAATCACCATTCTGCTAGTTGATTTTATTTCATTCTTGGTATTCCTGCTTTAATTTATTAACTAGTTGTTTGAAGCTTAGATAGATGCATATAATGTGAGACAAATTGGAAGATACCAACTTGCAAGAAAAGCAAAATTATAATGTGTTGAGATGTAGTCCAGCAGATGTATCCTTGTGTACATGCTCTTCCTTTTTTTTTTTTTTTTTCAAATAAACTATAAGCAGTACATGGTGGCAATTTCTGAATGTGTGGGTGGATTAGCAAGATTAACAATCCAGATCCTGCATTAGAGGTGCATCTGATCTTCTATCTTAAGAATTAGAAGATAATCAATACTTATAATGAGAATGTTGTGATACTTAGATAACATTAGAAATACAAGTACTGTTTATCATTTGGGTTAGTTGGTTGACCAAAAATGATAGTAAAAGAATGTAATGGATACTTTCAATATTGAGTCTACTGACAGCCAAAGATGAGTGCTAACCTATAAATCACATACCCTACGAATCATGCTTGTCGTGTTTTGAGTCATATTAGGCACCACCTCTATGAAGTCAGATTTGTCCTCTCACTTGAACCATTTGAAGCAGTCAGTTTCACAGAGGACTTATTTGATCACATATGGGTATTAAAAAGGTACAAAATACAAAGCAGTCCCAGTCTTCCAGAGTTACATGGTTCCAAGATAGTTTGCACTCCCAGAGCTCCAATTTACAATCAATAACCTTCACCAGTACCCAACTGGTTCTTTCATATGCCTTTTTTTCTTAGGCTCTAAGTTATTAACTGCAATGCAGATTCAGAGAATCTAGTCTGCATATGAAGTTTGCCACTATGGTAGTTGTTCTTTAAGCAGGATCCATTCAGGAAAAGGCTTGACAATTTCATCCAAAACTTTTGATGTCTCATTCATGTGACCAAGTGAGATGAGGTCAGGGAAGCCATTGGCTTCACTTTTTTCTTTATTGTTTTTCTTTAAATCCTTGATTTCTTCCTCTTTCTGTTCTCGTGCGTTGGTAATTTCTCTGATCAGGGCATTTTTATAGACAAGAAGGTAAGAGATGCATTTTGTGCTACCTGTGAAGAAATAATTTTGCTGACGTATTTAGCTTTATTATTGATACCAGAGGTGTCATCTAACGGTCATTTCTTTTTAATAAAAGGAATGATACTTGTGAAAAATCCTTGATATAAGAAACATTTTGTTTTTTGTTTTTATTATTCTTGAGTCACTTTGAGTGAAATATGTAGTCTTCGAGTAAAACTAGAATCTGTGTTTATTTCTAACTGAATAATGTACCAGATGAATTAGATTCTATGTTGCCTGAGAAGTTTACCCATTTTCCAGTCAAAGCTCTTTTGACATAATGGTAGTAAGTCTTGGTATTGCAACTATACATAAAAACAAGTATTTTCTGATATCATAAGCCTGGGTAATTGATCTGGCAAACCTTTGCATATATTGTAGAATGAAAGATGCATACCTTTAATACCTTGTGTAGATTCTAGAAAAATTCGCTGAAGTACCGTCCTCCTTTTCCATTTTCTTTTCAGTGGCTTGCAGTGGTCTTGGGCATGTTATGTTTTGTGGCAGCAGTTACTGCTGTTGCCATTTACATTAAGAGATTGTTCAAGCAAAAAGAAGAGACAACCTTAAAGTTCCAGCAGCTGTCTCAAATGCAGACACATGATTTCTTGGATGATGATGATGATGAGAATGAGTCATTTGTTCCTGAGATTCGGAGTGACGGTTCACAAATTTAGATGGTGTTAAACTGTATGAAGTTATGCATAGTTTCCTTAAAGTTCTCTAGGCAAGTCTTTTAGCTCACGTGTAATTCATAACACATTAACACTCCTAAAAGGTTTGTCTTTCCTTTTGATTGGCATAACAGTTAAAATGTTTGTTATTTCTCTCTCTCTCTCTCTCTCTCTAAAGATATTGGTAGCAGGTCTCTTTAATGCCTATGGAAATTAAATCAAGATATTGGTGTTCTTTTATTTTGATAGAATGATATTAGCGTTCTAGGAGCAGAAGTGAATCAAACAATTCAATATGTCATCCATGTATTGCCTTGTTCATCCCTGAGAGTGGTGGGTGCGGGAATCAAAATCAAATATCCCCTTCCATTCGCTTTGTATTTTCCTCCTCCTGGGGACTTAAATATGAAGTGGTTGTTCTGTCATTTTTGTTTCTTATTTCTGGCATGCTGTTCCTCTCTCACTATTTATAACAGAACAATGATATCAAGAGAGATTTGTTCATCTATTGAGCTGATCTCCACGATGGGAAACCCCAGGTAGATGAGAAGGATGTCACTTTGGATTTCTCCTCTAGTCTTCATTAAGTCTGCTTATGCTTTTACAAAACCTGGCGACTCAAAATAAAAATAAACCAAATTGTGCACAGCGTGTATGCTCTGTTATCTGGCCATAACACTTAAAAAACATTGGTCCCATCCAGGTACGGTACCCGTACTAGCACATCCAAGAAAATAGAATATGTTGATGATTCATTGCAATAGACTGTTGGGAGAACGACAGTCTATTTCTACGTATATCAGCCTTCCCCAATCTTTTACTATGCGCACTGTTCATAACGAATTAATTAATTTATTGCTAACCAGGGGATATAATTCAGGAAAACAAATTCCAAAAATTTGTACTCACAGTCATACTCCGGCCAGGGACGTCAAACCCAAAGTTGCTGATCACGTTTGACATTCACTTTGGGGGTTATTTTATTTTGTTTTTGTTACTGAGACTCAGTTTGGAATGAGTACGAATGCACAATATACAGTGTGAAATGGTGAAGATTCTGCCTCATCGTTATCATTGTTCTGTGGCCCCTACCCTATTGTGGGAATTGGCTTTGTCTTCCTTGTCCTTGAAATGTTTAATGATAGAATCAATGGACCCCCGTATGCCATCCGGTCACCATCACCAATGTCGTTTTTTTACAAACTAATGTGGATAAAATTGGAGTCCAAGTTCTGTGCACCCGTGGGCTCACTGGAAGCGTGAACCCACCAATCACAATCGATCATGTCGTCCTGGGTCAATATTCATAACATTTTCGGGCCTTTGACCGTTAACATGGGATAACCGATTCAACCGGACATAAAACGACAAACAAAAAAAAAAAAAAACACCTAGTCCGAATATAGGCAAAAGCTCCGGCAGTGTGCTTTCTGGCCTCCTCTTCCTCTTCTTCTTCTTCTCTTCTTATAAAGGGCTTCCTGTTTTCTCTTTTCAACAGATCAAAGCCTTGCAGACCAAACCATAATAACATTTGTCAGTCATCAACTGCAGGTGAACCACCCATTTGGTAAGGTGCAGAAACTAGTTCCATAGTTCCCGAATTCCTACAAACTTCTCAGTATTGAGACCCACATTTAAATTTACTTGCCTACTAACAGTGGAAGAAAAACCGAAAAAAAATGTCCAAAAAGAGATGTTTTTCAGCAAAATGGGTTCTCTTCTTTCTCAACAGATGAAGTTTTACTCTATTGTCCACTCTCTTATCTTCATCTTCTTTGATTACTTGAAAATAACTTCAATGAGACTTCAACCTGTAAATCGATTGGATTCAAATTACTTTGATTTGTAGGCCTAGTTAGAAGGATGGAAAGGGATTATGCAAATGAGATGGCCTTTAGGCTTTAGCAACTATCAGATTAAGGAAATTTTGCACTTTGTGAATATTACTGAACATTTTAATATTTAATCTGTGACATGCAGTCGGGTGGGAAATATCTCGGCAAAATATTTTAAGAGGAAAATGCCTCTGAACCAATTGGGTGGTTCACCTGCAGTTCACCGGTGTTGACCCACCTTCGTTCGCCTGAAGAATTCCGCAGGTGTAAGGTTTCGATCTGTTGAAAAGTGAAAACAGGAAGCCTTTGTAACGTACTGCCAGAGTTGCTGGTTTGGGTCACCGTCCGCTGGGGTATGGTCACCAGACACCGGTGTGTGGTTAAAGGTTAAAAGTTCGGTGGAGGAAAAACAACAAAATGCAAAATGGGAGGAAGGATGAGGGAGGTTTTGGACCGGGTGTTCTTGATTTATTTTGTGTTTTTTATTTCATTTATATTTATTGAATAAACATTTATATTTTATTAGCTGTAAAAGTGAGAAATGCAATAATTGTAATCAATTATGTCAACTCACCATAGAAACTTTAAAAAATAACTTCTACAAATAATTGATATGCACATAAACCAAAATTCACTTTTTACATTTTCTGTATATATATATACACAGAAGAGAAAGAGAGAAAATGCTGAGATAGCAACTATGTAGCACCATCAATAACCGTTTATTGAATAAATGTAAACGGAACCAAACACCATCTTTTTGTTAATAGTCAAAGGCCCATTACGATTAGTGGGTTCACATGTCCAATAAACCCGCGGGTGCACAAAGTGCAGACTTATAAAATTGGGGCAGTGGCATGACATAAACCAAGGTTCACTTTTTACATTTTCGATATATATATATATATATATATATATACAGAAGAGCAAGAGAGAGAAAATGCTGAGATAACAACTGTGGCACAATCAATAAATGTTTACTGAATAAATGTAAATGGAACCAAACACCCTCTTTTTGTTTTGTTAACAGTCAAAGGCCCATTACGATTGGTGGGTTCACACGTCCAATAAACCCACGGCTGCACAAAATGCTGACTTGTAAAATTGGAGCAGTGTCTTAACTTCACAAAGAAAATTTGGGGTTGAATTGCCAACCAGGTACAGAGGCGTCTAACACTTGAAAATCAAAATGCGTTTAAGAAAACCATAACATAAAAGCCACGCTATGATTTGAAAGAACATAATTATAATATGCTCAAATCACAAGGTATAGTTTGCTTATCTACATAGAGGAAAGGATGAACTCACCTACTATCATTGGTAATTTGGCACTTACAAAACAAATAATTCCTGAAAGTCAAGTCACGCAACAAACTGGAGAGATCTCAATAGAATATGCAGAGTCCAAATCCAAAAAAATAGATCCTACAATTGATGTGCAACCAGTAAATATGAAGGAATTAATTTGAAGACCAGCTTTCATGGTGGTGGTGGTGATCACTTGGAATAACCAGCAGGCGGGTAACCAGCTGGTGGTAGTGGTGGGTATCCAGCAGGAGGGTAACCGGCTGGTGGATATCCAGCAGGAGGGTAACCTTGAGGCTGAGATGGTGGTGGATAACCATAGGGCTGCCCGTATGCTGGTTGTGGTTGATATCCAACTGGAGGAGGAATTGGCTGATCTATGCGAGACATCTGCTGAATGGGTGGCACAGCCATCACCTGCGGGCCAAGCTTACCATCCCTCATATCCATTTCAATCTTGTGCTGTGTCTGCATACATGCACAGACCCTACAAAAATGAAACCAAGAGATAGAATCAGAACAGAAAGCTTTGGAAACTATAATCATTTTCTAGTTTAGAGAGGGAAGGCTTACGTGCAATAAACCATGTCAGAAAAACATGATAGGATCTGAGAAGCCTCTGAAAGTTCCTCGCTTCCAACAATCATTGCAACAATGGAGAATATGCATGCTAGTTGTTGGAGACAAAACATGAAACCCTATGGTAACAGGAAGCAAGGGATTCAGAAACATGTATAGCACATATATTTGGAGAGAGAGAGAGAGAGAGAGAGAGAGAGATTGATTTACAATAATACAGTTGTCACACTGCGTTGTCTGTATATTGAACTCATCTTGTAATAGAAACCGAGTTGATGCAACTGAGTTACCAAAGCAGAGGAAAACCTGAACAAAATGCATCAAGGATGAGTACAACTATATGCATCAATAAATAGAAAAGTAGGAATCTGTGAGTGAAAATAAAACTAATGCCATACCTCAGTGCAGAGACAAAATTCCGGGCATTTACTTTCTCCACACCTACCACTACATGGCAGATAACCAGCACAACATGTATACCTGTAACAAAAAAAAACAAGAATATGGAGAAGGTAAAAATCACACCCCCAACTTCATGGAAGAACGGAGGTAAGAAATTCATTACCTTGACATATCATTGTAAAGAGCTCGTTTCCGAAGCATGTATGAAGCACATGGTCCACTACAATAAAGCAATAAATGCATTAAATGAACTAGAGGTATCAAGGAACACACCACAAAGAACTTATTTCATGTAAACCAACAAATGGGAGAAGTATAGAGTAAATTTACACAGTTTGGTTGCCTGAAAGTGTAAAGTCGCATTCTTTTAGGTTTTCTTTTCCTTTCTTACATGTTCTTAGCAGCCAAGCACAGCATTCATTTTTGTAGCAAACAGGTGATGTAAACACAAGAAAGATAAGATTGAGGTTTGTTCTAGAATAAATGCAGGAGTTGGGATATTGATATAAAACATTGCAGGAGTTGGGGCCAAGGTTCAAAATTTCGATATGATACACCCTGTATCGGGTGTATTGTATCGTACCTTTTGGGTCCTGATATGCCTGTTTCCAGGTGTTTCGGGACCCCACTCTTTTTCAATAACAAAAACATGTTTCTCCCCAAAAACTAAATGTGAAAAAAAACCTAAAAAAAACAAGTTTCCATATGTTTCTAAGTTCCAATACGCCTCTGCCGATACACAGAGGCGTATCGAAATTTTGAACCTTGGTTGGGGCCTCCTAGGAATGGGAATGTGGGAGGAGGAATGTATAATCACCAATAAATTTCTCTACATATCAGAATATCACATTTCTATGCATTTTGTGTTGATTAAGTGCATTATGCACATCTTCAATGATATTTCAAAGTAATTTCCTTTTACCACTTCCAACCACAGCCTTGGTCTACATTTTGATGCAAGGAGACTGGAAAATCTAAGGCACCACAAAACACTAGGGGGAAAAGACATAATTTAGTAAAGAAAACGTTTTACATCTGAAAAGTTGGAGCATCTCTTCCTGCAGTGCAGATTCAGTTGGGTAATTTGGATGAATATACTAGAGGTTTTTGGAGTTGAGTCATGCCTCCCAAGGAATGTATTGGATCTGTTACGGGGCTGGGGTCTGAGGGGTCTGTAGAGAAGAGGCAAGATTGTATGGAAGTTGTTGCCAGCGGTGGTGTGGTCAATCTAGTTGGAAAGAAATATGAGACTCTTTAAAATCAGTTGAGATCAGAGGAGAAAGTCTTAAAGAGCATTTGGGGAAAGGTTATATTCCTGGGTGGAAACTCACAAACTGTTTAAGAACTGTCCTTACAATTCTTTTTTGGAGCATAGTAATCATTTTTTATGATGTTCTTTTTTTTTTGTTTTTTTACAAAATGCTTGCCTTGCTCAGTGCCTCAGTGGGCAAGACTATATCTCTTTCAGTCTTCTTTTAATGAAATACTTTACCTTTTCTCTCAAAAAAATTATGTCTGAAGCCAATCTAAGATCTTTTTTGTTGATACCAAAAATCTAAAGTGGAATACAAGGTTCAAACATAATAGAGATGTTCTTGATAACCTTGTGTTGGTGTTGGTTTATGGTCACCATCCATGCGTGCAGCAACATGTGCAGTGGAGCAAGATTCAATGCCACATATCCTATAGCCTATTTTTTCTAGAGCAAACCACCTAAGTTGGCGGCATGGTTTCCCCTGGATGAAATCTCCTCATGTATGAGGATAGTTCTCTGTCGTATGATCATGAGTTTGCCAAGTAGTGAAATTGAAGTTTGTGGGTGGGGAGATATGCCTTGAAAATCTTGCATGTGGTGGGGCTGGGTTGAAAAGGAGAATATACATCAAACAAGTACGGGAAGTCATCAGTTTGCAAGTTCCTGTCTTACCTATACCTTGACCAGGAAATATGCAATTGGAGGGCAAAAAAGTGACTTATTTTCCCTCTTTGACTACTGTCAAGCGCAACAGACCTGATGTAAACCTTAACATCTAGACTTTAAGTTTAATTTATTGATGATTGTCAGGTGATGTCAACTCTATGACTCTATCTGACCCTTATACCCAACCCAACCTATAAATAAAATGAATAGAGGCATTAAAAGGGTCCAAATCCCATGAAACCGATCATCATTATTCTCATCACTTTCAGAGAGAAGAAGCCCCATGCCTGAGGAATCATCACCAATGGTGGATCTGTGTAGAAGCCAATGTGGGAAATTGCACCCATTGAGATTTGAAAATATTTTATATGTATATGAAGAAATTTAATTTTTTTTACAATTGCCCCCACTCAAATAAAATAATATGGGTCAAATAAAAATTGACTTCTTAAATGGTGTTTTTTTTCATGGTTTTAAAAGGCCTAAGAGGTGAAGCCACATGTGTGCCCTCATTGATCAATAGTCCTGGATCCGCCACTGATAATCACCCCTTTGTTCCTGACAAATTAGTTAGACTTATGTCTCTTCTTACCACCCTCAACTCTATCATTAGCTATAGCTGGATTGGTGGCACACCATTATGTGAGGCTACTTATTCAATCTGGTCATAGAAAGGAACACTACTATTCAGGAATTCTATGATAAATTGGAGGCACAATCATTTGAGAGAAGCAGACTCAAGGCTTTGGAAGGTAAACAGAAAAGAAAAATTTTCTGTAAACATCCGCAAAAAGAAGGGGACATGTAAAATGCCATGTATGGAATAGAGTGAAATGGTGCAGTAATATTTTTCTAGGCAACTCCATGTATTTGGGGTGAGTCATTGTTGAGTTAAGTGTGATGCCATCTAAACAATTCGCTGTACTAACAAGATCAATCAGCCACGTTGCTGAGCATAGTCAATTTATAAGCCCTTACAAGTCAAAATGTTCAACAACCCAGGAAACAAAAACGGCCTCAACCTGCTCTTGCAAAAATATAATTTCAAAAGTAATGGTAATCCCTAGTTTCTGGTGAATGTACCATTGCAAACCAGGATAAGGACCAGATGTATATAAAACAAGCCTAGCATACGTACACCTACAATTATACATTTACACCCTTTAATCGGTTTGTGTCACCTAATACTCCGCATCTTCAGGGATGTAACCTCAAGGGTGTATTCTATCACCAAATCTGAGAGGTAGAAAGTTCTGAATTTTTGGATATAGAGTGCTACCAATACTTCATATTACCCCCCTCCATTTTATAAATGACTAAATGAGATCTTCGAAGTTGACGCCCAAGATGGAATAGAAGAGTTGTTGAACTTCCACAGGAACTCATGAAAACAAAATAAGCACAACCAATAAAGTATCCAGACAAATCCATTATGCTATTTAAATAATTAAATTGTAAACAGAAAAGATGCATTTTCTGCAACATTGATCGAAATGTTAAGATTTCCTAGAGTCAACTCAAATAACACCAAGTCAAGAAGCACAAGTTAATCAAAAAAGAATACTAGATCTCGAGACAATAACATGATTTCAATGACAAAAAACAACTAAATGAAAAATTAAGACGCAAAAGGAGCCAATAAAATTAAAAATAAAACAAGATCACCTTAGAAGAACAAAAAAGCAAAACATGGAACGGATCGAAGCACTTACCACCAGAAGGCAAAACAGCAATCTGGGTAAAAATTACAGGAAGATAATCTCGGTCAGACATTCCATGAAGAAGCTGTGAGGAAAAGAAGCAAACCAAAAGAAAAAAGGAACAAGAATGATGAGGAAAAGAATTGCGAATGCTTACAAGGTGTATCGGCTTGAATAGTGCTCATAAGATCAGTATGCCAGAAATTCCTGTAATTTTTGCGTGCTTCCATCTTCTGCAGATGATCCTGCGACGCCATGGCCAGGAAGTCTTGAGTGCAACCTCTGGAGACGTTTCAGAAAACGAAAGGATTGAACAAATACAGAATCGGGGGAAGGAAAGGCCTCTGAGAAGTCAGAGTCTGGTTTTCGAGGCAGAAGTTTCCTTCTTGGAGAATTCAAAAACCCCCCCTTCTCTTCTATCGAAGGCCGAACTTAACGACCAACGGGAGCGTGCGAGCGACGGTCTTACTTCTTAGCACTAGCAGCAATTGAGAGGAAAAAGCCAAAGCCAGCTAATTGATGATAAAATTTCTGAGAGAAGAAAAGATTTCCAGAATTGATTCCATTGGCGTCGTTTCCATACATTAAGGTTACAGATCCAACAATGTAAGCCATGACGATGTTAAGATCATTTTGTGCGAAGTCATAGATTTAATCCAACGGATATAAGGAAAGGTGTATAGTGTTAATCTGTGGGATGATGAGCGTAGTTTGTTAGATGTTTGTAAATGTCGACGAAACAGACTCTGGTCCAGCGTGGATTCCACCTTGCAATTTCTGGAAGATTGAATAAAGGAGAGAGAGAGAGAGAGAGAGAGAGGGATCATCACATCTCTTAAGAGGTCAATGGAGGTTGGAGGGGGGTAGAGTTAACAGTGTGGTACGTATACTACAGACATGGTTAAAAACCAAAAAAAAAACTCCCCTCCTATACTCCTGTCTCGTCTCTCCAGTCGGCGATTTTATTTACACGTCAGAAATATCAAAAACCCCGGATGAATGGTCCACAAATTCCGTTTTTCCGACATTAGCGGGATCCACTTTACCTATTTACCACGGCTCTCCTACAGTCCTACCTTGGAAATTGGAATTGGATCTCATCTAGATTTAGGTGCCGTTTGGCAAATTATTTTGAGAAGATTTTGTTTTTTTGACTGTCAAAAAGATGCATTGAGTTTTTACACGAAGATCTTAGTAGTCCGAAGCTAGTTTGACTAACGTGCGTCTTTTGGTGCGTTATTTTGCATGAAAATAAAGCAAGAAAGATGCGAAAATCTCCATTGGAGTTTCCTGAAATCAGCCCAAAATGGATTTTTCATGTCTTTTTGATACACCGACTTTTGGCAACTAGATCTGTTATGAATCAAACGAAAAAAATTACAGTGCGATCTGCCCAATTTGCAAACAACCGAAAGACTGCATGAAAAGACATACCAAACGGGACCCTAATCTAGACCTAACAAAAAAGGGATCTAACCGAAAACCCGACCTGACAACCAACACAAAAGCGAGCTAGATACCCTATCTAGTGGCCTGACCCAATTTGGAAAGGATATGGGTTGGATTGGGACACATGCCACCACCAAGTCACCTATTTTCAAACCAATATTTGATCCAAAGGATTGAACCATTTAAACTGTATTGAATGATTAACCCATATTTTTTTTGTTAAAAGGGTTGACTTGGTCAAAGACTAGGTGATCCGGATGATTGAACCATTGCATTAACCTATGTAATTCACGATCAATCCTAAATTAAATGTCCCGATTCGAAATGATCCAAACATAACTTGGCATGACCCGATTGCCAAGTCAAGTTTCATCTTAAATGTCCCAAAAAATCATATTGAATTTTTAGTTTTTTTACAGTTTACACCGAGGTTCAAATAATTCGACCCAGAATATCATATTCATATCGAATGGGCAAGCCCCAATACACGAAAAATAAATGGGTTTTGGCTTTCGAGTCTTTTGGGGGTAGGTCCGTCTAAGATGAGTCCGCATCTGCTCTCACACAAATCGCCTCACACCGATTTCCCAGTATGCCCTGGTTGTATATTGGAACATCTTCTATACTTATATTTAATATTCATGGAAAGATGTTCTCAATGAAGAGTGGGATGTGGTTGTGAAATCAGTGTGAGACATGCTTTCTGAGGAACAGATCCGAATTAGGGCATGTTCGTTTACTCTGAAGTCTGACATCTGAAAGTGTAATAATTACATTAAGAGGTATATTGGTATTGGTGAACTTTTCTTTCTTCTGTACTCTGAATGTAAAGAATATTGTTCTAAACTATGAATTCTGAATTCTGAAAATGATCAAATATTCATTTTGATCCCATATATTAGAGTTTTTGTTTATCTTTTTGGGGGTATCATTGGAAAACAAAAAGTTGTATGATTGCACTTTAAAAGATAATAGATAAGAGGAAATGAACAACCATTTTTCTTAAAGTTAACAGATTCCTCTTAAGAGATAAGAGTTAAGAGGAAGCGAATAGGCCCTTAGTCTAAGATTGACCCTCAAGCAATCAATTAAATAAAAAAACTATAAAAGATTGTACATAGACAGTGCAAATTGGGTGTATCAAATACTTTGAACTTTTTTCACAGAAGGTGAATGGACAGAAAAAAATAAATGACTAGATTAAACTTGTGTGATAGTTGCCTTAACGTGAAGTCCAAGCAAGTGAGAAAAGTAGAGAAGTTAACACTATGTTTGGTTTGTAGGGAAAGGAAGGGAAAGATGGGGAAACTTATACAATGTTTGTAAAGGTTTCCCTACCTTTCCCTTCCTTTTCTTGCATTTTCCTTCAAACCAAACATAGCCTAAAAGAAAATGTACTAATCAAAATTATTCACTCTCAATCATCTTCAGTCAATCATGACTTAGCTATAAGCGTAGCGGATGCACCTTATAGATTTTGCCTATAATATAAAGATAAAGATACTTAATATGAAATGATGTGCAAGTAAATTAATAACCAAACTTTGATAAAGATGAACAAAAGCCACTGATGGAAGATGATTTGACACAACCTACTAAGATAATGACACGTGGACCTGACTCAACATGAGCAACAGCTTCGCAGCCTAGCTTGACCGCGACCAAGTAACGAGTCTGTAGAACAGCTCGCTACGCCATAGCTCTCTATAGGGGGAGCTCGCTACAACGTGAACTCTAGATCCCCCGAGCTACTAAGAAGGGAATACTCCAAGATTATTTCAGCTCACGAGCTAGGGAAATCAGCTCGCTCAGCACCTGGGCAGAAAGAACGGCCCCAAAGACCAACCTTGATGAGGGTCACCTCAAACTACCCCTAGGAGCTTGCTATAAAGTAGCTCGCAGCAAAGATAGCCTGCTGCGAAGTAACTTGCAACTGTGATGTGACACTCTCAGGAAGCTTCCATCTGACAAGGCCCTACTAGTCAGAATGTGCCACGTCTCTCGACTGACGGCGTAGTCCCTGCCTGATTGACAGTCTACCCCACGTCTCTCGATAGATGGTGGCGTGCCTGTCCATTTGGAGACATGTCACTCAGCCGAGTAGGTAGAACGTTGTAACAATCACCTATGCAGCCCTGGCAGGTAACGGCTACAATAGGAGCCCAGTGGCAGTTATGCCTGATTTGACAAGAATGCCCCTATAAAAGCCCTTAAAACGAAGAGACAGACTCTCTCAGAGAATTAGATCTGAACTTGCACTCTTACTTGCTCACGAGCTAATCTCGAGACATAGTGATCTAGTGCGATCTACACTCTTAGCCTTTTATACTCTCTCTTCTTCCTCCTCAACGTTCTAACTTAAGCTTCGGAGTATTCCCGATGGACAAATCCTCGGGAGTCCTTCTTCTTCATCTTCTCAGTTGCCGTTCGTTGCCAACAAGGAGCCAGTCAACAACCAGCTAGGAGTGCCCGAGTCGTGCCGCATCATTTGGCGCCATCTATGGGAAACGCTTCTAAAAGCCTTCCTCCAAGCTTTTACAACACTTTCTTCAAAAAACTTAGCATTCTTCATGGCTTCTTCCAGCAATGCTGGACGTGGCAATAGCTAGAACGCTTATGGGGAGCAGCCCCAGCTTCCTATTGTTTGCATTGGACAGTTTACCATCCCCCTAACCATGGATGGAGTCCCCAGTTTTAATGTGCCTCCTACAGTGGCACCTACCTTTGCCCCGCTCCCTTCTACAGTAAGAGCAACCTTTGTTGAACCCTCGGTTGTGCCCCCAACGGCCAACCCAAACCAACTGGAGGACGTAGTGCAATGCATGCGGGCCATGCAGGCTCAAATGCAACAGTTCCAACAGTTTCAACTCTACCAACAACAAGTACTGCACCAGGTTTCCCAGTACTAGTACCAGCAGCAGTTTCCCTCTCTACCTTAGGCCCAACCATCACTTCCCCTTCGGCACCCAACCATGAAGCAGGCCAAGCCAACCCGTCGGAGTGAGCGACCTCATCGGGAAGAAGCTTCCCAGGTCCAGGATCCAGCCAAGAGCCATGTCACCACAACCTTCGCAGTTTGAGCTCCCATTAGCAGACAACCCGTTTGAGGTCCTGGCAGCAGACTACAAACAGGGCCCATCGGCCCAAAGTCATCACCAGCAGTCCAAGCCTATTGAGCTCGGTAACACCGAGGCGTCGAGCGCCAACGCCGAGCCTATCGAGCTTGGTAACACCGAGGCGTAGAACGCCAATGCCGAACCAGCAAAGCAGTAGCAAAGACACTAGCGATCTCGCCAAACTGCTTCTAGAGCCTCTCCCGAGCTCAAAGGAAAAGAGGAGGTATGCTCAGTTGAAGTGAAAGCTACCCCCCTCCTCTCGGTTTCTTCCCCGTTATCTCCAGAACTCCTTGTTATCCCCATGCCAAAGGATTTCAAGCTCCCTCCTCTAGACAAGTATGATGGGTCTTTCGATCCAAATGACCATGTGGACGCCTTCCAGTCCCAGATGCACCAGGCACAAGCCAACAAGTCCTGCATGTGTGTGGCCTTTTCCACTACCTTCAAAGGAGTGGCCTGCACCTGGTATCGAAACCTCACACCCGGCTCGATAAGAAGTTGGGCGCAATTCGTGCAAGTTTTCTCCTCCCACTTCGTCACCAATAAGAGATGCCCGCAAGCTCAGGAGAGCCTCCTCGGCATAGTGCAAAAGGAAGGGGAGTCCATCCGTAGCTACCTCAAGCGGTTCAATGACACTTGTTTGCAGATACCCGACCTGGATCCCGTAGTTCGCCTCACAGCAGCCAAGTGAGGTATCACCCATAAGGAGTTCAAGTGGCACGTAGTCGTTAACCAACCCAAAACCATAACTAAGTTCCTTAAGCTCGCGGATTGGTTCATCGGGACTGAGGAGAAGATCAACTAGAAGGGTGAGCAGGCCCCAGAAAAAAGAAAGAGGGAGCCAGAACCCCTGTCTCAGGGCGACAGCAGGAAGAAGAAAGACATAGCTCGGTAGGCGAGGCCAGTTCAGCCCTCCCGAGCTCTAGTAGCGGAAAGGGACTACACACCCCTCAACACAAAATGGGCTGAGATCCTCATGGCGATCAAGGACGCTCCATATGCGAAGTGGCCACCTCGGCTGAAGGCCAACCCTAGAACCCAGAATAAAAATTTGTATTGTAGTTTTCATAAAGATCACGGTCATAGTACTGAGAGTTGTAAAAACCTCCCCGATGATATAGAAGAGCTCATCCATCACAGATATTTATGAAATTTTATACAAAATAATAATAATAATAATAATAAAAAAGGTTGACAAGGGGAGCAAAGTAGAGATGCTCCCGAGTCCAACAGGCAAGCGGAACCACCGCAGAAGCAGTCCCCCGAGGAGAGACTGGTTCGGGGGATCATCCATGTCATAGTCAGAGGCTTGATCGTAGCGGGTTGCACCTCAGCAGCAACTCGTGCATTAGCTCGCAAGACCGGCAGGGAAGGACAGAACCCCCCAAAGTGACCAAGGACAAAAGACCCCATCTTCTTCACAGAGGATGATGCATGCAGGGTCTATTACCCCCATGACGACGCACTCATTATAAAAGTGAAGATCAATGCCTTCAAAGTCAATCGAGTCCTCTTCAATTCGGGCAGCTCAACAGACATCCTCTTCAAAGTGGCCTTCGAAAAACTTCATCTTTAGGAGAGCGACTTAAAGCCTGCGAACACTCCCCTGGTGGGCTTCGATGGAGAGGAAGTTCAATCCATAGGAAGGGTGACAGTACCTATGGAAGTCAGCACCTGGCCTAGCATTGTGAGGCTCAACCACGACTTCTTGGTGGTCACGACCCCCTCCCCGCACAATGCCATAGTAGGTCGGCCGATTACCCATGCTTTACGGGCTGTGGTGTCCACCTACTACTTGGCCATGAAGTTCCCCATGGACATTGGCATCGATGTAGCGCGAGGTGACTAGCTTGAGTCTCGCAAATGCTACATCGCTGCCCTAAAGGGAAAAGCCAAGGTGGCCGACAACCTCGAGCTGGAGCGACCTACGGAGCACAGCGAGGAGTGAGCTGCACCTACGAAGGAGACCGTCTCTATCCCAACCTCAGCAGAGGACCCTGCCCAAACACTTCAGATCAGTGCTTCCATCGAGGAGCCCCTGCGATCCGAACTGGTACGTTTTTTACTTAAGAAATTAGATGTTTTTGCTTGGTCTATGGCAGAAATGCCCGGCATAGACCCCAATATCATAACTCATAAGCTTAATACTGATTCTGTAGTTAGGCCCGTTTGACAGAAGAAACACAACCTAGCCTCAGAGTGGTGGAGGGTAGTCGATGAGGTGGTCGGGAAGCTCCTTATAGCCAATTTTATCAGGGAAGTCCATTACCTGAGTTGGGTGGCCAACCCCGTTCTGGTAAAAAAGGCAAACGGTAAATGGCGCATGTGCGTCGACTACACCGACTTGAACCGAGCTTGCCCAAAGGACTTTTTCCCACTCCCCAGGATTGACCACCTAGTGGACGCGACCTTGGGGCATGAGTTGCCGAGCTTTCTAAACGCCTACCCGGGCTACATTCAGATCAAGATGGACCCAGCCAATGAAGAGAAAACTGCCTTCATAACTTATCTTAGCCTGTACTGTTACAAGGTCATGCCCTTCGGATTAAAAAATGCTAGGGCGACCTTCCAAAGACTTGTAAATAAATTGTTTGAGCCATTGATTGGCCAATAGGTGGAATGTTATGTAGACGACATGGTCGTCAAAACCCAACTTTCTTGCGACTTAATACAAGACTTGGACTTAGTTTTTGAAATTTTGCGTAAATTCAATATGAAGCGGAACCCGAACAAGTGTGCCTTTGAAGTCACATCGGGTAAATTCCTAGGGTACATCGTGAATCGGTGCGGCATTGAAGCCAACCCGAACAAAATAAAGACCATCTTAGACATGCAACCACCCCGGAAAATGAAGGAGGTTTGAAGGCTTAATGGCCGAATAGCCGCCCTGAACCGCTTCATGTCCAAATCGACAGATCGCTGCTTGCCTTTCTTTAAGGAAATTAAAAGCAAAGGGTTTGAATGGACACAAGACTATCAGCTCGCATTTGACGAGCTCAAAAAATACCTCGCTAGTATACCAGTCTTAACCCGGCCCAAAGAGGGCGATGTTTTAGAGCTGTACCTCTTGGCCAGCGATGAAGTGGTCAGCTCGGTACTAATAAAAGAAGTAGATCGGGTCTAGCGACCTATCTACTATATTAGTAAAGTGCTATAGGGAGCTGAGACAAGATACCCGGAGATAGAAAAACTGGCCTATGCACTGGTTATCGCTGCTCGAAAGCTTTGTCTAAACTTCCAAGCTCACAATGTTATTGTCCTCATCGATAAACCTCTGAGGCAAGTTTTACTCAAGCCCGAGGTCTCTGGTCAACTGACGAAGTGGCCCGTTGAGCTCTGCAAGTATGATCTCCAATATAAGCCTTGGGCTGCTATTAAAGCCCAAGCCTTAGCAGATTTTGTTGTAGAATACACTTTCAGCTTTGAAATCCCCAGGCCGGTTGAGCACGAGGCCCCCAGTTCAGGCGAGCCCAAAGCTCCTACTCCGGTTGAGTCTAAGCACCATGAGGTTGCAACCAGTGCAACATCTCTCCTAGTTAGGCCAAGCGTGAACTGGGATGACGAGCCCTGGATCCTTCACGTAGATGGCTCCTCGAACCAGCAGGGCAGCGGAGCCGGGATAGTCCTACACGTTCCAAGTGGCACAAAGTTGGAGTACGCACTGCGCTTCGAGTTCGTGGCATCCAACAATGAAGCAGAGTACGAAGCGTTGATAGCCAGGCTAGATCTAGCCAAAGAAATGAAAGCCAAGCACATCATCATCTGTAGTGACTCTCAACTCGTGGTCAATCAGGTCATAAGAGAGCACGAAGCTCGCGAACTGACTATGATTACTTATTTAGCCAAAGTGCAGGAGGCCCTGCTCAACTTCTAGTCATACTTCATCAAGTAAATCCTAAGGTCGGAGAACGTTGAGGCCGACGCCCTATCCTGGTTATCCAGCACCAGTGATAATACCATGAGAACCGTGTATATAGAGAACTTTCCTCGACCTAAGCATTCTCGGGGGGCAGAGGAGATCGCTCCTGTCGTCCAAGTAGAGCCGAACTGGATTGACCCACTCGCGAGCTTCTTGCTACATGGGACCCTTCCTATAGATTGCAACGCTGCCAGAAGGGTAGAGATACAAGCGGCCAAATATGTCATGATAGACGAACGATTGTATCGAAGATCCTACACACTCCCCTACTTGCGCTGCTTGCGACCTACTGAAGCCGAGCTCGTACTCTGCGACACTCATGATGGTCTATGCGTTGGACACTTCGGGAGCAGGGCCCTCGCCCAAAAAGCACTACGACAGGGATACTACTTGCCGACAATGAAAGCAGATGCCATTAAGCTCGTCAGAAAGTGTGACAAATGCCAAAAGCATGCCAACATCCACCATCAACCTGCTGCCAATCTCAAGTACCTCACCAGTCCGTGGCCTTTCGCACAATGGGGTATCGACATACTTGGGTAATTTCCACCAGCGATAGGCCAGAGAAAGTTCTTAGTGGTAGTAGTGGATTATTTCACCAAGTGGGTAGAAGTTGAACCTCTCGTAACAATCACAGTCCGAAACGTCCAGAACTTCTTTTGGAAGAACATAGTGTGCCGCTTAGGGTTACCTCGGGTATTGATTTTTTATAATGGTAAGCAGTTTGAGGACATCAGGTTCTAAAACTGGTGCCAAGACATGGGGATCCGATAGAACTTCACTTCAGTTGTGCAACCTTAAGCAAACGAGTTTCCTAGCGTTCTTCACTACGATTGAAAGCGTACGACTGAAAGTTTATGAACAAAGCTATTCTTCACGGACTCAAAGCGTGCCTAGACCGTGCTAAAGGACTACGGGCAGACGAGTTTCCTAGCGTTCTATGGGCTTACCAAACCACAGAGAAGACCGCCACAGGAGAAACTCCCTTCAACCTTATCTACGGCACCGAAGCAGTCATCCCAGCTGAGATTGAGGTTCCCTCACTACGACTAAAAGCGTACAACAACAAGGCAAATGAAGACAAGCTATGTACCAACCTCGACCTACTCAACGAAGTAAGGGACCTTGCATATATCAGGATCACAAGTTATCAACAAAGAGTAACTCGGTACAATAACGCCAGGGTCAAGAAGCGAAACCTTTGCGTTGAAGACTTGGTCCTTCGAAAAATTATGGTACCTGAGTCCGGCATTGGTAAGCTCGGACCGAATTGGAAGGATCTTAACGAGTGAAACGAGATCCCGAGGAAGGAACGTACGAGCTCGAAACCCTTGAAAGGAAACAAGTACCTCGGGCATGGAATATTGTCAACTTAAGGCAATATTACCTATAACTACTGAGTAGACCATGAGTCACTCCCAGAGCCTAAGGGCCAAAATGCCGAGCTAACACGACCTCAGCGCAATAAGACACAGTCGCCTCTATGGCATGGGTGAACTACTAAGTAGACCATGAGTCACTCCCAGAGCCTAAGGGCCAAAATTCTGAGCTAACACGACCTCGGCACAATAAGACCTAGTCGCCTCTATGGCATAGGCGAACTACTGAGTATACCATGAGTCACTTCCAGAGCCTAAGGGCTAAAATGCCGAGCTAACACGACCTCGGTTCAACAAGACCCAGTCACCTCCATGGCATGGGCAAACTTCAAGGGCAGAATATGTCACCCCCTCAGCCTAAGGCCTAAAACGCCGAGTTAACAAAAACCTTGGCATCAAGAAAGACTTAACCACTTCAATGGCGAAGGCAAAGTATGAAATATCAGAGGCGTAGGTGGCTCGGGTTTAAACCCCACGAAGCATGGCTCATCTCGGCACATTGATTGAACCAAAGTATAAGCAACAAACGTATAGTTCAGGCATACATGGTAACTGATGGAGGACGATTTGGCCCAACCCACGAAATGGCAACACGTGGACACTGACTCAGCATAAGCGACAGCTCAGCATTGTGGCCAAGTACAACCAAGTAACGGGCCCATAAGGTAGCTCGCTACATCGTAGTGTGCAAAAGGAGGAGCTCGCCACAATGCGAGCTCCGAGTTCCCCGAGCTACCTCTAAAGGGATATTCCGAGACAACTTTAGCTCGCAAGCTAAGAAAACCAGCTCGCCCGAGCTCCCAAGCAAACAAGTCATCCCAATGACCAATTCTACTAAGGGTACTATATTCCGAGCTCGCTGCAAAGTAGCTCGTGAATGGGCCACACGAGCATTCCTCAAGAAGCTTCTATCTGACAAGCCGTACCGATCAGACTGCGCCACGTCCCTTACTGACGGTGTAGTCACTGTCCTTTCAATAGTCTACATCCACATCTCTCAGGAGTCGGAGGTGTGCCTGTCACTTTGGAGACGTGTCACTCACCCAGGCGAGGAGTACGTCACAACGGTCACCTGCGCAGCCCTGACAAGTAACGGCTCTGGCAGAGGCACAGTGGCGGTTATGCCCGATCTAACAAGAACGCCCCTATAAAAGCCCTCGGGGCAGAAGAGAAACTTCTTCTTGAGACCTCTAATCTCTCAAGTATAGTGATAAAGCGCAACCTACACTCTTAGCTACCGACTCTTCTTTTCCTTCTTTTTTGCATTCTAACTTAAGCATCGGAGTATTCCCACCAGGTAAAATCCCCGGGAATCCTTCCTTTCCATCTTCTTAGGTGCCATCCATTGCCAACAAGGAGCCAATCAGTAGCCAGCTAGGAGTGCTCGGATCGTGCCGCATCATTTGGCGTCGTTTGTGGGAAATGCTTCTAAAAGCCTTCTTCTAAACTTTCACAATTCTTTCTTCTTTGAAAACTCAACACTCATGGCTTCCTCAAGCAATTTTAGACATAGCATGGAGATGGATAATGCCAGGGAACAACCCCAGGTTCCCACAATCTGCATTGGGCAGTTCACCATTCCCCTTTCGATGGACGGAGTCCCCAACTTGAACATGCCGCAAGCAACGACGCCTATGGGTGTTCCCCTTCCTCCCTCTATTGAAACGACATTCGCTGAACCAACTGTCATCCCTCTGGTGACCAGCCAGAACCAGTTCGACGATTTGATGCAATGCATGCAGGCCCTGCAAGCCCAAGTGCAGCAGCTCCAGCAACACCAGCTTTACTAGCAGTAAGTGTTGCACCACGTCTCCCAGTACCACTACCAGTAGCAATTCCCTCAGCTGCCTCAACCTCAGCTTCAGCAGTCGCAGCCCCCTCCTCGGCACCCAGCTTCACAGCGAGCTAGGTTTCACCGCTAGGATGAACACCCTTCTTGCCAAGGAGAAGCCTCCCAAAACCCTCCTAAGAGCCATGCCTCCTCCCGTGGCAGACAAGAAAGACTGGCCACCCCGGTCTCACCGCGGGCCGTCAGGTCGGGAGGACCCCAACTTACTAGGTCTACATCACCCCGGCAGTTGAAGTTTGAAACCCTACTCCTGGAGAACCAGTTTGAGATCCTGGCTATAGACTCCAAGTAGGATCCCTTTGTCCGCAGCCATCACCATCGGCCCAAGCTACTTCTTGCACAAACCATTTCTGACAACACGGAGGTGAGCAGCACAAATGTGGAGCCCGCCAAGAAGCAAAGACGCCATCGCCGAGCTCGTCAATCTGCCACCCACAACTTGCCCGAGCTCGGAGGCAAAGAAGAGGTAAGCTCGAGCGAAGCTAAGGCTCCCCTCCTTTCTGTTCCATTCCCCTTGTCTCCCGAGCTCCTGGCAATTCCAATGCCTAAAGACTTCAAGCTCCCCCCTCTCAACAAGTATGATGGGTTGTTCGATCCAAATGACCATGTAGATGCCTTCCAGTCACAGATGCACCTGTCGAGAGCCAGCGAGTCTTGCATGTGCGTGGCCTTCTCCACCACTTTCAGAGGAGTAGCCCACACATGGTACCGAAATGTGGCACCCGAGTCGATAAGAAGTTGGGTGCAGTTTGTGCAAGCCTTCACTTCCCATTTCGTCACTAGCAAGCGGTGCCCGCGAACTGAGGAAAACCTTCTCAGCATAGTCCAGAGAGAGGGAGAGTCCATCCGGGGCTATATCAAGCGGTTCAACGATGCGTGCATGTAGATACCGCACCTTGACCCCGCCATGCGCCTTGCAACAGCCAAGAAGGGCATGACGGCCAATCACCCATGTCCTACAGGCGGTGGTCTCCGCTTATCATTTGGCAATGAAGTTCCCTACAAATTTTGGTGTGGCGGTAGTGCGGGGCGACCAGCTCGAGTCCCGCAAGTTCTATGTCACCGCCCTAAAGGGAAAAACCAAGGTGGCCAATGACCTCGAACTGGAGCAGCCTACTGAGCAAGGTGAAGAATGAGCTACACCCACGAAAGAAACAGTCGTTGTTCCGACTTAAGAGCAAAGAGTTCGAATGGACCCAAGACTGCCAACTCACGTTTGACGAGCTCAAGAAATACCTCGCTAGTGTGCCAATCTTAACCCGACCCGAGGAGGGCGATGTTTTAGAACTGTACCTCTTGGCGAGCGACGAAGTGGTCAGTTCGGTACTAATAAAGGAACTAGATTGGGTCCAATGACCTATCTATTATGCTAGTAAAGTATTGTAGGGAGCAGAGACAAGATACCCGAAGATAGAAAAGCTAGCATACGCACTAGTAATTGCAGCTCGGAAGCTCCGCACGTACTTTCAGGCTCACATTGTTACCGTCCTCACTGACAAACCTCTGAGGCAAGTCTTACTTAAGCCCGAGTTCTCTGGTCGGCTGACGAAGTGGGCCGTTGATCTCAGCGAGTAAGACCTCTAGTACAAGCCGCGAACTACCATTAAGGCCCAAGTCTTAGGAGATTTCATCGTCGAGTGCACATTCAGCTCCGAAGTTCCCAGGCCGGTTGAGCACGAGGTCCCCAGTTCAGGTGAGCCTAAAACTCCTAGGCCGGTTCAGTCCGAGCCCGTGAGGTAGCAGCCAGTGTGGCATCTCTCCTAGTTAGGCCAAGCGCGAGCTGGGATGAGGAGCCTTGGATCCTTCACATAGATGGCTCCTCGAACCGACAGGGCAGCGGAGCTGGAATAGTTTTGCACGGCCCAAGTGGCACGAAATTGGAGTACGCGCTACGCTTCGAGTTCACGGCATCTAACAATGAAGTGGAATACAAGGTGCTGATAGTTGGACTACCTTTAGCCAGAGAAGTAAAAGTCAAGCACTTCGTTATTTGTAGCGATTCCCAGCTCATGGTTAACTAGGTCACTGGCGAGTATGAAGCTTGTGAGCCAACCATGGTCGCCTACTTAGCCAAAGTCAGAGAGGCCCTGCTCAACTTCCAATCACATCAGGCAAATCCCTAGGTCGGAGAACGCTGAGGCCGACGCCCTGTCCAGATTAGCCAGCACCAACGACATCACCATGAGAACCGTGTACATAGAGGACCTGCCTCGGCATAGCATTCTCGGGGGGTGGGGGCAGAGGAGGTTGCTCTCGTCATTCAAGCAGAGCCGAACTGGATTGACCCGCTTGCGAGCTTCTTGCTACACGGGACCCTCCCTGCAGATCGCAATGTAGGCAGAAGGGTGCAGTGCCAAGCAGCCAAATATGTCATGATAGATGAACGGCTATACCAGAGATCCTACACGCTCCCCTACCTGCGTTGCTTGCGACCTACCGAAGCCGAACTCGTACTCCACGGCACTCATGAGGGTCTGTGCGGTGGACACTTGCAGGGCCCTCACCCAAAAGGCACTTCGACAAGGGTATTATTGATCAACAATGAAGGCTGCCATTGAGCTCGTTAGAAAATGTGACAAATGCCAAAAGCACGTCAATATTCACCACCAACCTGCTGTCGACCTCAAGTATCTCACCATCCCATGGCCTTTCGTGCAATGGGGCATCGACGTACTTGGACTGTTTTTTCCAGCAATAGGCCAGAGGAAATTCTTTGTGATAGCAGTGGATTACTTAACCAAGTGGGTAGAAGTCGAACCCCTTGTAACGATCATAGCTCGGAATGTCCAAAACTTCTTTTGGAAGAACATTGTATGTCGCTTCGGGTTACCTCGGGTACTGATCTCTGACAACGAAAAGCAGTTCGAGGACATCAAATTCTAGAGCTGGTGCCAAGACATGGGAATTCGACAGAATTTTACATTAGTTGCACACCCTCAAGCAAACAGTCAGGCAAATGTCACAAACAAAGCTATCCTCTGCAGACTGAAGGCACAGTTGGACCGAGCTAAAGGGTTGTGGGCAGACGAGCTACCGAGTGTTCTATGGGCTTACCGAACCACGAAAAAGACCACCACGGGAGAAACTCCCTTCAAACTCACCTACGACGCTGAAGCAGTTATCCACGCAGAGATCGAAGTACCTACGTTGCGACTGGAAGCATACAATGACCAGACGAACGAAGATGAGTTGCGTACCAACCTCGATCTACTCGACGAAGTAAGGGACCTCGCGTACATCAGGACCGCAGCTTACTAGCAGAGTTATGGTACCTCGATCTACTCGACGAACTAAGGGACCTTGTGTACATCGGTACTATAACGCTAGGGTCAAGAAGCGGAACCTCCGCATCGGTGACTTAGTCCTTCATAAAGTTATGGTACTTGAGCTCGGCGCTGGCAAGCTCGAGCCCAACTGGGAAGGACCTTACCGAGTGAAATGAATGCTCAGGGAGGGAACGTACGAGCTTGAGACTCTCAAAGGGAAACAGGTACCTCGGGCATGAAACATTGTCAACTTAAGGCGATATTATCTGTGACAACTGGGTGGGCTATAAGTCACTCCTAGAGCTTAAGGGCCAAAGTGCCGAGCTAACATGATTGTGGCACAATAGGACTCAGTTTCCTCTATGGCATGGGCGAACTCCAAGAGTGGGCTATAAGTCACTCCCAGAGCCTAAGGGCCAAAATGCCCAGCTAACATGACCTCGACACGATAAGACCCAGTCGTCCCCATGGCATGGGCGAACTTCAAGGGCAGACCACAAGTCACCCCCCGGCTTACGGGCCAAGGCACCGAGCTAACCAACACCTCGGCATCAAGAAAGATAGCCCTTTCAACGATGGGGGTAAAGTATGAAAAGCGTGAGCAACTCGGGCCTAAACCCTGACAAGCATAGTTCATTCCAGTACGATGGGAACTACAGAATAATCGACGAGTGTATAGTTCAGACACACGTGGTAACCACTTTGCCGCACGCCATAGAGATGCCTTAAATGATTTAAGGGACAGTCTGAGACAACGATTATCGAGAGGTCCTACTTTGGGTATGTAGCTCTAATAGCTTGGGTGTTGAGATCGCCTCAGCAAAGATAAAGACAGTACATCATAGATGGAAATAAACGGGAGAACTTTAATTACCATTTGAAAAAAAAAGAGAAGAAGAAAGAAGGAGAAAAATGACAAGGTAATAACCGAGCTAAGCAGCTCGGGCACAACTGCCCAACCAAAGATCTTTGAAAGACCGGGTTTATGGCACCCGGGAGCCACCAGAAGTCCAGGAAAAACACTGCCTCAAGGATCCGCCTCCTCATCCTCGTCCTTTGGAGAGTCAGACTCCTCTTCCTCCACTTGGTCCGTCGTCTCGGGAGACAGACCCTTCGTAGTGATGCTGTCAAGGTTGAGCCCGAAGAACTTCTTTCGAACCAAACACCGGCAGAGCTTAAACCCAAAGCGGTACGAACTCGAGCCATATTCCACCTGGAGGTCGTGATATTCCTGGGAGTCCTTGAAATCCTAGACCACCTCCTCTCATTCGGCCTCCACCATCTGGTCAAAATTTCGAGTCCGATCTAGAAGAGTGGACTCCAAGTCCTGCACTTGCTGCCAAAGGAGCTCCCTCTTCGCCGCCACCCTCGACGACTCCTCCCTATAATGCATGCTCTCTTCAGAAAGCTAGGCAATTTGAGCTTCCTAGTCGCAGACGAGCAGCTCCTGAGATTCACTCCCCTTGCGAGTGTGATGGAGCTCACCCCGAATCTGGTTAAGCTCGCCCCGAATCTGGTCGAGCTCGCCCTGGAGCTTCTGATTAGTAGCCCGCTTGTCGATGGCGTCGACGCGGTGGATGCGCATCTGGAGAGCCATAGCATGGATGGTGGTATTCACTTTCCAACAAAAAGAAGATCAGAGGATAGCAAAAGGAAGCCAAATGAGAGAAGAAAGGAAAGAATCACTTACCACCATGCAGTGAAAGGAGGCAAACGCGGCGAGGTCCCTGGGCTCCATATTCCCCCAACCGGCGACCTCGTCATTGCAAATTGCCTTCCGGATCCTCCGTCGAGCCACAATGTAGTCATTCACCCCTTCCTAGTTCCCCACTGGGAACAGAGGGTAAGGGGATGGTTGGAGAGGTTTACAGGGAGTCACCCCCTGTTGTGGGAGCTCGCCCCCTTCGAGACCAGCCCCACTAGCTCCCTCGGATGGAGGTGGCGGGATTTCAGGCGGTGGGATCTCAAGCGGAGGGGAGGATAAAGTCGGCTCGGCAGATCCGAACTCAATACCCCCCGAGGTGGGAGTCTGGTCGAGGCGCAACCTCTTCACCCTGCGCCTCTAGTTGCTTGAAAGAAGGCAGCACGAGTTGATACCAAACATGATGGCTTTCAAGAAGAAATCACGGTATTAGTTTGGTAAGAACGAGATATATATGCATATGAACACAATGTTATGACAAAAACCATGCGGCCTAAAAGGACAACCTACCCGAGCTCAGGCCGGCCTGCACGAGCTTCTCCTCAGCCAAGTAGTCCGAACAGAGGAAGCCTACTGATACCCAGGACAACATCGTTTTCTGAATTTCAGGGTCCAGCTCAACCCTGGAGTCTTGGATGGCATCCCTGCAAGAAGTAGGGAAGGGCCACCCTTCGGGGTTGCGGACCAAAAAATAATCCCACTTCCAAACAGGGCTTTTCTTCGGGAGCTCATGCAAGAGCTTGTAGCCACGATGGAGAGAGTAGTAGAGACGCTTCTCCGATGGAGCCCTAGGAGTGTCATTCTTTATACAGAGGATAGAGGAAAAGATGTCCAGACCCAAGGGAAGACAGTATTCCCAACACAAGGATATCATCCCAACCAAGTTTCGGATGGCATTGGGATGGAGTTGGTCAATAGTGACGTTGAAGTGGTTTAGCACCTCCACTATCAAGGGGTGTAGGGGAAGATGCAAGCCAGCCTCGAGTTGTTCCTGGTAAATGACTATATCGTTGGAACCGTGCTCCCACGGAAAGTTACTAGTGGGGATGCAGTAGAGGAGGTCCCTAGGAAGGTGGAAATAGCTAATCAGAGACCTAAGTCTCCCCTCTGTCATGGAGGAATGGCCGAAAGTATAGGGCTCCCTTCCCCACGAAGTGGAAGCTCCTTCGTCGGAGGCCTCCCTGGCCCCCGGAACCTGCTCCCAAGCTCCTCCCGAGCTCGAGGGAGCATCATCATCCTAGTCATTGCCCTGGTGATGAACATGGTACGGGTATCCTGACATGATTGATAGTAAGACTCACTGAAAGGGGACGAGATGAAATAAGTTGAGGAACTCGAGTAGACTTGATAGGTGCGTGACCTTAGGATCCGAAAACAGCAAGATGGCATGAAGGGAAATGAGGCCCAGAAGGCCCTCCTATTTATAGCTCCCACGTCTCCGAATCGATGGACCGGATAAAAGCAGATCCAACGGCTCGCAGGCACACTGATCGCACGCCTTCTGAAAACTAAAGGTGATTGGCGGCACACCTTCCATGATTAAGGTAATGGCGGCTGCACAACATCTGGAGTTAAGAGCCACTTCAGCATGTTTTTGGAATCCGAAAAAGTCAGAAGGCAAAAAATATCTTGATTCCCGCGAATGCATTTAATGTGATTAGTCAATCAAGTTTGAATTTCGGTTAAATCAGTCCATCACGCTTCATGAACTCCTCGCACTAAGGCAGCGCTCTCAGCTCTAAGAGTGGGGGGCAATTGATGGAGGACGATTTGGCCCAACCCACGAAACGGCGACACGTGGACTCTGACTCAACATTGTGGCCCAGTACAACCAAATAACGGGCCCATAAGGTAGCTCTTTACATCGTAGCGCGCAAAAGGAGGATTCGAGCTACCTCTAAAGGGATATTCCGAGGCAACTTTAGCTCGTGAGCTAAGAAAACCAGCTTGCCTGAGCTCCTAAGCAAACAAGTCATCCCGGGGACCAATTCTACTAAGGGTACTCTTGAAGTATTCCTAGCTCGCTGCAAAGTAGCTCGCGAATGGGCCGTACGAGCATTCCTTAGGAAGCTTCTATCTAACAGGTTGTACCGATCAGACTGTGCCACATCCCTTACTGATGGTGCAGCCCCTGTCCTTTTGACAGTCTGCACCCACATCTCTCAGGAGGCGGAGGCGTGCCTGTCACTTTGGAGACGTGTCACTCACCTGGGCGAGGAGTACGTCACAACGGCCGCCTGTGCAGCCCTGACAGGTAATGGCTCTGGCAAGGGCCCAGTGGCGGTTATGCCCGATCTAACAAGAATGCCCCTATAAAAGCCCTAAGGGCAGAAGAGAAACTTCTGCTTGAGACCTCTAATCTCTTAAGTATAGTGATAAAGCACGACCTACACTCTTAGCTACCGACTCTTCTTTTCCTTCTTTCTTGTGTTCTAAATTAAGCATCAGAGTATTACCACCGGGTAAAATCCCCAGGAATCCTTCCTTTCCATCTTCTCAGGTGTCGTTCGTTGCCAACAATGATCTAATCAGTAGCCAGCTAGGAGTCCCCGGATCGTGTCGCATCATTAACCACTCTGTGGTATACTATAGGGATGCCTCAAACGTAACTGCCGAAAGGTCCCATTTCAAGTATGTAGCCCTAATAGCTCAAAGTGATGAGATCGCTTTAGCAAAGATAAAAAGAGCACACCATACTTACCACCATACAGTGAGAGGCGGCGAGCGTGACAAGATCCCCAGGCTCCATCATCCCCCACTTAGTGACCTCTTCGTTGTCGTTCGCTCTTCGGCTCCTCTGACGAGCCACAACAAAGTCATTCATGCCCTCCTAGTTCCCCACTGAGAACTGCAGGTAGGAAATAGCTGGGAAGGACCTAGAGGGACTACCCATTGTTGCGGGAGCTCGCCCTCCTCGAGGCTGACCCCAACAGCACCTCCTTCGGATGGAGGTGGCGGAACTTCGGGCGGCGGAGAGGTGAAGTCTAACTCAGTAGACCCGAACTCGGTACCCCTAGAGGTGGGAGTCTAGTTGGGACGCGACCTCTTCACTTTGCGCTTCTGGTTGCTCAAAAGGAGGCGGCGCGAATCAACACCAGACATGATGGCTGCCAAAAAAGAAAGCACAAGACATCAGTTCAGTAAAGAACATAGTACATGTATATACACAATATTACTACAAGGTAGTACGCGACCTGAAAAGGCAACCTACCCGGACTCAGGCCGGCCTACATGAGCTTCTCCTCGGTCAGGTAGTCTGAACAGAGGAAGCCTATCGATGCCAATGACAACATCGTCTTCCAATTTTTGGGGTCTAGCTCGGCCCCAAAATCCTAGATGGCGCCCCTCCAAGAAGTGGGGAAGGGCCATCCCTTGGGGTTACGGACCACAAAATAATCCAGCTTCTAGGGGGGAATCTTATTTGGTAGCTCGTGCAAGAGCTTATAGCCGCGACGGGGAGAGAGGTAATAAAAGCGCCTCTCCAGTGGAACCCCAGGAGTGGCATTTTTTGTACAAAGAATAGAGACAAAAATGTCGAGGTTCAAAGGAAAACAATACTCATAACACAAAGATATTGTCCCAACCATGTTCCGAATAGCGTTGGGATGAAGTTGACCGATGGTGACGTTAAAATGGTTTAGCACCTCCACTATTAAGGGGTGCAGAGGGATATACACGCCAACCTCGAGCTATTCCTGAAAGATAACCATATCGTTGGGACCGTGCTCCCAAGGGAAGTTGCCAGTGGGGAGGCTGTAGACCATGTCCCTAGGGAGATGAAAATAGTAGATTAGAGACCTGAGTCTCTCCGCCGTCATGGAGGAAGGGCCGAAAGTGTCAGGTTCCCTTCCTTGGGAAGTAGATGCTACATCACCGAAGTTCTCCCGAGCCTCCGGGACCTACTCCCAAGCTTCCCCCAAGCTCGAGGGAGCATCGTCACCCTGGTTATCACCCCAGTGATAGGTATGGTATGGGTACTCAGACATGGTTAACAATGATTGGGTCTCACCGGAAAGGATGAAATGAAGTAAACTGAGGAACTCGGGCAGACTAGATGAATGCACAACCTCAGAATCTGAAGGCAGCAAGATGGCATGAAAGGAAATGAGGCCTAGGGGGTCCTCCTATTTATTGTCACTACGACCCCGAATCAACAGCCCAAATCGAAGCAGATCTGACGGTTCGCAGTCAAGCTGACCGCACGCCTTCTAAAACCGAAATGTGACTGGCTGCACGTATCCCATGATTGGGGTAATGACGACTGCATGACATCCGAAGTTAAGAGCCGCTTCAACATGTTTTCGGAATTTGAAAAGTTAGAAAATCCCCTGATTCCCACGGAGGCATTTAATGCAAGTACTCAATAAAGTTTGAATTTCGGTCAAATCAATCCATCACACTCCATGAACTCCTCGTGGTAAGGAAACACTCTTAGCTCGAGGAGTGGGGGGCAATTGATGGAGGATGATTTGACCCGACCTACTGAGATGATGACACGTGGACCTGACTCAGCACGAGCAACAACTCTGTAGCCTGGCTTGACCGCGACCAAGTAACAAGTCTATAGAACAGCTCGCTACGCCATAGCTCTCTATAGGGGGAGCTCGTTACAACGCGAACTCCAGATCCCCCGAGCTACTAAGAAGGGAATACTCCAAGGTTATTTCAGTTCGCGAGCTAAGGAAACCCGCTCGCTCAGCACATGAGCAGAAGAACTGCCTCAAAGACCAACCTTGATGAGAGTCACCTTGAAGTACCCCTAAGAGCTTACTATAAAGTAGCTCGCAACAAGGATAGCTCGCTGCGAAGTAACTTGTAACTGTGATGTGACGCTCTTAGGAAGCTTCCATCTGACAAGGCCGTACTCGTCAGACTGTGCCACGTCTCTCGACTGATGATGCAGTCCCTGCTCGATTGATAGTCTGCCCCACATCTCTTGAAAGATGGTGGCGTGCCTATCCATTTGGAGACGTGTCACTCAGCCGAGCAGGTAGTACGTTGTAACAATCACCTGCACAGCCCTGGCAGGTAACGACTGTGACAGGAGCCTAGTGGCGGTTATGCCTGATTTGACAAGAACACCCCTATAAAAGCTCTTAAAGTGGAGAGACAAACTCTCTCGAAGAATTAGATCTGAACTTGCACTCTTACTTGCTCACGAGCTAAACTCGAGACATAGTGATCTAGCGCGACCTACACTCTTAGCCTTTTATACTCTCTCTTCTTCCTCCTCAGCGTTCTAACTTAACCTTCGGAGTATTCCCGCTGGGCAAATCCCTGGGAGTCCTTCTTTTCATCTTCTTAGGTGCCGTTCATTGCCAACAAGGAGTCAGCTAGCAGCCAGTTAGGAGTGCCCGGGTCGTACCGCATCAGCCACCATTTCAAAAAAAAAAAAAAAAAAAGCTTGTTCTAGCTCTTTCTAGCCATGCATCTTGATTGATTCTTGAAGCATTTTCAGACAACCATGATTTTTCAAGTAATATTGGAATCTTTTATCTCAACTAAGCACCTAATTAATTAAAAGATGAGATAGAGTTTCAAAAGCTTAATACATCATCAGAGATATCTATGTATGTATGTCTCAAGTAGTGAATTACGGTCACTCTCCATAGGCCATAGCTAAAAATGGCAGATGGAGTGAGGTGTAAAATGGTGAGGAAGAGAGCGGGATACATAGCAGAGCACGTAACACTCGCATGTGCAAATTGAAGGGAACACAGAAATTTGTACAACTAAAAAATTCATATGTGGATGACTGTCTCTAACACGCCCCCTCAAGCCAAGTATAGCCTATTTTTCCCAAGGGCTTTTGTGAATGTGGGCTGTAATGATTTTCTTCGCAAGGAGATGATCATATCAAATGACAATTGATTCCAACGTACTTGATATGTTGGTGAAAGATTGAATTAGCTACGGTGTGGAAGGCCCAAATTAGCAAAGAATTTCTATAACCAAATGAATTCAGTACTGTTGGCTATAATATGGAACGAGCCACTGTAGCTTGTTTCTTTGATTTTTTAAGAGAGAAAGTGATAAATGCCAAAGAGTCACTGTAAGCTTGTTTTCTCTTGTTTTTTGGGTATCCATTTGAACAGCAAAAAGGAGACAAATCCTTAAAATACAGTCTAAATCCATTTATTCAATGGACTATGTAATATTTATAGATTTATAGCAGAAAGCACTGATGCAAATGGGCCGTTTAAAGCTCCTGGGCCAGACGGTATGTGTACACTGTTTTTTCAAAAGTTTTGGTCTTAAGTTACAATACCCAATGTGCCTCATCCGGAATCTGACAAATTCCCGACCAATTAGCCTTAATGTGAAATGTAATTTATAAAATTTTCTAGAAATTATTAGCTAATAGAATAAGGCCTCTTTTGCATAAAATTCTCTCTCCTTGTCAAGCAAATTATTGTCATTGTGTGGTTTATCCTCACGAGGTTTTTCACTATATTAAGAAGAAGAAGAAAGGCAAGCATAGTGTTTTTGCTTTAAAAGTTGACATTATGATAAAGTAGAATAATGGACCTGTCGTATAGACTTGATGAGGGGGCTTGGGTTTCATAAGAAATTCATTAAGCTTATCATCCATCTCTGCATTTCTACTCCTTGTTTTTCAGTGTTGGTTACTGGGGAGAGTTCAACTAGTTTCCATCCATAGGCGCGGGTTATGTCACCATATTCATTTTATGGTGTTCATGAATGCTTTATTTATGCCTCCTGCTGTCTAAACTTGTAGAAGAGATGTATGTAAATGGACTCCACAATTAGTACTAATAGCTGGGCTGGACCTGACCCGACCCGCATTTCATCACCTTCTTTACCCGCCTCTAAAAACTAAAGATGCAGGGGGCCTTCGAGAGGCCAAATAAGGGTGGCTTATCACCCATTTCAACAAATAAATGTATTAAATATTTGAAAAAACAAAAGAAAATAGCAATGGAGTAAGAAAAAAATGAAAACAGATTATGGTGGTGATTAACAACCACCTATGAGAATGCTCTTGAGCGGCAATAACCGGCCAGTATGCTCCGAACCTCCCGGCCACTGGCGGCCGGGCAAAAATGATTGCCGGTGGTCGGCAATGTATTTCTATATGCCTGCAAATGATCTCAACGGAAAAACATAAGCTAACAAGACAACCAGGACGGTGGGTGGGTTTTGTTTTATCCGGCAGCGCGTGTAGGAAAGCCAGCAAATTTATGCCACCGGGGCTTTTCTTGCTTTCTCAAACTTTCTCTGTTTCGGTCTGCGAAGTAATAAATGAGTTCAGGAAGAAAGGGGAAGAATTTCTTTTTGCGACGAGATTCTGCCGAGAATTACGTTTTCTCTTTTGGAATTGGAATGTCCAAAGTTGGAGAGAGAAGACTGCCTTATCTTGTCTAGTTAGCGGAGGGTTAACCTTTGTTCGAGAATTGTTGGGAGGTTGGACAGATAGGGACAGGTGGCCTGATTTGAGTGGGTTAGTAGAGAGGAGAGGATGAAAAGATTAGTAGGAAATCCGAATTGTATATGATGGAGGGCTATGGCAAGTCATCGGTTGACTCTTGTGAAGCATGTTGCCTCTGTCGTTCCCACCTAGCTATACAATGCCGGTTCTCTCCCTCCCCAAGTCTCAACATCCGTTTGTGAAGATATTGAGAAGGTTTTGCGTCAGCTTTTGTGGAGTACAACGTACCTCAACATCTCAGTGATGTGGATATGCCTCTACTGCAGTGTTGACATGGGGCTGTGTGTTGGGGCCCCGTGCGGCACTCGTTAGTCGACGAGTAAGCTTATGAAGCCAATAAGAAAGTAACAATAAATGCACACAAATCAGACGAAAGGATCTTTGTATTGCCTAAATTGGTGACAAGCACAAGTACACAGTTTAATGTCGAGGGGATCTCATGCTTAACCTTTACATGCTAATGACTCACTTGACAACCTACCTCCCATCAAAGAGTATGTTAAGCTTTTGGGGAAGTGATAGAATGATACATCAAAATACTGAATATTCATACTACTATTTACATAATTACCATTGGCATACCCCCCTTTACAAAAAGAGTACAATGACCCAACCCAAGACACAAGAAGACACTTAGATGGCGTGCTAATGGCGATGATGGTGGCTGATCCATCACAGTCTCCCCCACTCAATTCAATCTTCGTCCTCGAAGATTCTTCCCCAGGTACTCGTCCAGCTTCATTGTGAACGGAAGTAGGTCTTTAGCAAACTCCTAGGTGACTTCTTCTATAGGTCCCTTCCACTTCACTAGGTACTCCCATTCTGATGTTTGGGAGGATTGGGACAACCTATGGTTGAGGATGGAGTCAAGAGATCACTTCTTGGGTGGTTGGTAAGTTGGATTTGCGCGTTGGCTTTGGTTGCGGGAGGTACCATGGTTGTCAGCATGGTAAGGTTTAAGTTGGCTTACATGAAAGGTAGGGTGGACTTTTAGGCAAGGGGATAGTTTGAGTTTATAGGCTGATGCACCTACTTTGGCTAGGATTTCACAGGGTCCCTCATATTTTTTCACAAGCCCATGGTGTACTCTTCGAAAGAACCTAAGGCAATGGGTATGGAGTTTTACTAAGGCCATGTCACCTACTTGGAAGTTCTCGAGTCATCTACCCAAATCGGCCCATTTCTTCATTCTTTTGGAGGCTTTCTCTAGTGAGGCTCTTGTAATGTCAAGGCATTATTTTCATTAACTGGTGAAAGTGAAGGCTTGAGGGCTTCTTCCTTGATGGTCGTTGACGATGCTGTGCGGACATCTTGGTAGTTGGCCGATGATGACTTCAAAAGGACTCTGATTGGTGGATGAGCTCTTCTATGTGTTGACGGAGAACTGTGCAATGTCCAGTAATCGAACCCAATTCTTCTGTGTAGTTGATATAAAATGGCGGAGGTACTCTTCAATGAGGGAGTTCATTCGCTCTGTCTGCCTCTAACTCTGGATGGCTGCTGCTGGAGAAGTTCACGTTTGAACCAAGAAGGTTGAATAGCTCTGTCCAGAAAGCACTAGTAAATTGGGGATCCCGATCACTAACAATGTTTTGTGGGACTCCCCAATATTTCACAATGTGCTTGAAGAAAAGATGTGCCGTGTCTTCAGCTGAAAAGTGCTTTGGTGTTGGGATGAAAGTGGCATACTTGGAAAATCTATCAACAACAACAATGGATGCATAGTCTCCCACCTTAGGAAGACCGCTGATGAAGTCCATGGAAACACTCTCCCAAGGTTGTGAGGGCATTGGAAGAGGTTATAGGAGTCCAAGTGGCTTGGCGCACTCAGGCTTGTCTTGCTAGAAAATCAGGCATGTCCTCGTATATTCCCGAACATCTTCCTCCATATGAGGCCAATAGTAGGCATGTTGTAGAAGGGCCAAGGTACACTGCCACCCAGGGTGCCCTACCCATAAGCTGTCATGACATTCACGTAGGAGAGTCTTCCTCAAGTCTTCAACTCTTGGTACAAACATTTGCCTTCCCTTTGTCAAAAGAAGGCCTTCATCAACCCAAAATTGCCTAGTCTTCCCTTCATGAGCCGCTGTCATAAAACTCTGAGCAATGGGGTCCTTCTGGAGTCCTTCCTTGATGCGCTCAATGAGGTCCAGTCTGATTTGGCTTCTAGAGGGACCTTCACCTGTGGATAAGGCTGTAAGCTCGGCCTTCTTGCTAAGTGCATCAGCAACCCTGTTCATCGGCCCTGGCTTGTACTCTAGAGTCATTTCAAACTCCGCTAAGAAATCTTGCCATCGAGCTTGCTTAGGGATCAGCTTCTTCTGTGACTGGAAGTAACTAGTAGCTATGTTGTCAGTCTTGACCATAAATTTGGAGCCAAGCAGGTAGTGTCACAATGTGCGGAGGCAGTGGACGATGATGGTTGTCTCCTTCTCTTGCACAGTGTACCTCCTCTCTGTGTCATTAAGTTTGCGGCTCTCATAGGTGATGGGATGCCCTTCTTGCATCAAGACCCCACCAATGGCAAAGTCAGAAGCATCTGTATGTTGCTCATATGGCTTGGTAGGGTCTGGCAAGTCAAGGATAGGTTTTGCCGAGACAACTCTCTTCAAATCATCAAAAGCTGTTTGGAAAACTTCATTCCAAGTCCAAGTGCTAGTCTTCTTCAGTAAGTTGGTGAGGGCAGTGGCTCGTGTTGAGAATCCATAGATGAATCTTCGGTAGTAGTTCACGAGGACAAGGAAGGAACGAAGCTCAGTGACCTTGGTGGGAGGTGCCCAATCTTGAATGGCCTTGACTTTAGTTGGATCCATGCTAATTGTGCCTACTCAAATCACATGGCCGAGGAATGCCACCTCTTCTGTGGTGAAAGAGCATTTCTCCTTCTTAACAAACAGGTTGTTGTCTCGCAAAACCTAGAAAACAGTACGGAGGTGGTCAACATGTTCCTCCAAGGTTCTACTATAAATTACAATATCATCAATATACACAATAACAAATTGGTCTAGGTAGGGATGAAATATCCTATTCATCAATGTACAAAAGGTGGCTAGAGAATTAGTGAGCCCAAAGGGCATGACAAGAAACTCAAAGGACCCATATTGAGTAACACAAGCTGTTTTGGGTTCATCACCTTAGGCTATACGCGATTGATAGTACCCCGACCTCAGGTCTAGCTTGGTGAAGTACTTGGCCTGGCTGAGCTGGTCAAAGAGGTCGACCACCAAAGGTATGGCGTGCTTGTTCTTGACGGTGAGCTTGTTGAGAGCTTGGTAGTCAATATAGAGCCGAAGAGATCCATCATGTTTCTTCTGAAATAGGACCGATGCTCCAAAAGGGGCCCTAGAAGGTTGATACAACCCAACATCCAACAACTCACTCAACTGATTTCGGAGCTCAGCCAGCTCAAGAGGAGACATTCTGTATGGCGGGCATGCCAGTGGTTTGGTTCCAGGCTCCAATTCAATCTTGTGATCAACTTCTCTCCTTGGGGAAAGCTTCTTCGACAATGTGGGAGGCATGAAATCCTTGAATTCTTCTAGCACTATTGTAACTACTGGCAGGATATGCCCGGTTGGTTGGCTAGGTAGGTCAGAGTCCACCAATGTGACTAAGTAAGTGGTTTCTCCTTTCCGCACTCCATCTTTGAGTTGCAATGCTGAGAGCATCTTGGGGGTGGACTTGGTCTTTGCCACAACTGGAACCATGCAAGGAGCCTAATCATCGAATATTCACATTGAATTGAGGAAGGGCATGGGCACCGCCTTTAATTGAGTTATGAATTCCATACCGAGAACAACTTGAAAATCATCCATGGGCATGACTGAGATGTCTATCTTCCCTTCCCAGTCACCAAGTTGCAGGACCACCCCACGAGCTACACCTTGTATGGACTTGGCATTAGAGTTCACAGCCTTCAACCATCCAACTTCCTTGGTAAGTGCAAGTTCTACTCTGGATGCCTCCTCCATAGAGATAAAGTTGTGTGTAGCACCTGTATCCACCATGGCTCTTGTGGGTTTACCATTCAAGTGGATGTCTACATATATCAGTCCCTTCGGCTTGAAATTTGGTGCTTTTTGCGGGCTCACCTTCTTCTTCATTTCATTGAGTCTTCATAGAACCCCCATTCTGGTCTCCTCTGGCTCTTTCTCCTCCTCGTTGTGCTCATCATCACTAAGCTTTGCAAGTAAGGCATTGAGCTTCCCCCGACTAGGACAATCCTTGGTCCAATGTTTTCCCTCACAGATGAAGCATGGTGAGGGAGGTGTCCTCTTCCCAAATTGGCCACCCCTGTAGCTAGAGTCCCCCTCAGGTTTCTTGTAGAACTTAAAAGTGTTGGATTTACTTGGCCAGAGTCTCCCTTGGGCCCATAGTAAGGTTTCTTATCACCTCCTGTCTTCCCTTGGCCCTAATATGAGTTGGATTTAGGGTTGTCCTTGCTTGGTCGCCTGTTGTTTACCAATTGTTCAACAACAGTCATGGCTATGGCGAGATCCTTCACACCTCGTCGTTGGAGTTCAAGCTTGACCCATTGTTGTAGGTCGTCCATAAAGTTCAAGAGCAAATCCTTGTGTGATATGCCCGTGATCTCAAGCGATAGTGCGGAGAACTCCTTCACGTACTCATGCAATGAGCCCGTGTGCTTTAGGTTCTTGAGCTTTCGACGGGCTTGGTACTCCACGTTCTCTGGATAGAACTGGCACTTTATCTCGCTCTTGAACACGGACCAGGTATCAATGGAGCATAAACCTCACTCCGCATTGGCACATCTCCTATGCCACCATAACAAGCAACATCAGTAAGATACATAACAACAGTATGCACCTTGGCCGCCTCTTCAAAAAGTTCGGTGGCAGTGAAGTATTGTTCCACTTGCCACAGGAAGTTGTCAGGTTCCCGGGCATCTCGGGTCCTAGAATATGGGGTAGGCTCACGGACTTTGATCTTTGGAGGGGCTGGAGTAGTAGGGGCATTGGCTGTACTGGCCATCAGTCTCTTCAAAAGGGTCACTTCGCCCTTCAAGCCATCGAGCTGGATCTGTAGGCACTTCACCAAGTCTTCTAGTGGGTTGCATGGCCAATTGGAGCTATCAATGGACTGGTCCTCCAATCTTCCAACAACTGCTGCCATGGTCTCAAGGTTGAGTTGAAGCTCATCCACACGATCACAAATTTGACCAACCATTGCTTCACAGTGCATGATGCGCTTGTCCATGGTCGCAAGCTTGTCAATCGACTTGTCACGCTTGCTAGGCTTCGAGCTAGAGCCTTTGTCCTTGGGAGAGCTACCTCTAGGCTCATCGTCATCATAAACCCGTGAGATCCCTTCCTGGATCTCCTCTAGCGTATCTCGCTTCTTCATCGGGTTGGTGTTGTTGCGGGGCACGACAGGGACTCGTTGGGCTTGACAACTACTAGCGTCAACGAGGCTCTGATACCAACTGACACTGGGCTATGTGTTGGGCCTCGTGCGACACTCGTTAGTCAACGAGTAAGCCTATAAAGCCAATAAGAAAGCAACAAAGCAACAACAAATGCACACAGATTAGATGAAAGACTCTTTGTATTGCCTAAATTGGTGGCAAGCACAAGCACACAGTTTAATGTCGAGGGGATCTCGTGCTTAACCTTTACATGCTAATGACTCACTCGACTACCTACCTCCCCTCAAAGAGTATGTTAAGCTTTTGGGGAAGTGATAGAATGATACATCAAAATACTGAATATTCATACTATTATTTACATAATTGCCATTGGCATACCCCCTTTACAAAAAGAGTACAATGACCCAACCCAAGACACAAGAAGATGGCGATGATGGTGGCTGATCTGTCACACCGTGGAAAAAGGTTTGTTTGTTCATCAAAATGTTCCGATGGTTTAATTAGCTATTCATAGAATGAAGTATTTTAATGATGCTTTGTTGGCAAAATTGGGGTGGAGAATTCTTACTGAACCAGATATACCATCTAGATAACTATCTTGGAGTCAAAACACTTCCCGTTTGCAGGTATCTTGAGGTAGATCCAAAACCAAGTGATTGTTGGTTGTGGACCTCTTCCAAATTAATCTTCAATTGCCTTTTCCTTCGGTTCATGTTCCTGACAATGTTGGCAGAGTTTGTGATCTTTCTAGGTTGATGGTAGATGGAATGTGGCCTGGATCTCCTTCAAAACTTGTTCGACCTTGAAATTATCAATGCAATTGATAATATCCCAAAAGCCATTCAATTCGCTCTGGTGCAGATGATGGGTGGCTTTGGATACTGGAGCGCAGGGGTGAATACTCTCTGTCAAATCTGCACTGCATACAATTACTCACCTTGGTGCCTTTAGTGTGCAATCTCAGAAGTTGAGGTAGTTTTTAGCTCAAGATCCTCAATAATGTTGATACATTTCCTTAATGATGACTTGGCTTGCTCATTCCTTTCAATATCATATAGGGAAACAAGATCACTCTTAAGCCCGATATCTTTCCACTGTACAGGTGCAGTGGCTTTATAAAGCTAGGTTACTTCAAGTAGGCAATCTGGTGCACTGATATGAACCTAAATTTCATTTATAACACCCAAGGAATTAAAATAAGCATAGGAAATGTATACAAAATGAAACCAATGAATCCTAATAAACTAAAGTCATAACCTTCTCAAGAAATCTGATATAAAGGATAACTCATGTATACAGAAATATTTACATAAATCTTGAGCAAAAGCCCTATTAGAAATAAGCCTAGTTTCCCTTTTTTGTTTTTTGATAAGTTGTATGGCAAGACGACTTTATATGAGGGAATAAACAAAAGCAAACACATATTTAATTATTTTCCCTTTTACAAATAATACCCCTTGCATTTTCTTTCCCGTTGATCTTCTTGAACTCTTTATTTAAATAAGCAAAGGGAAAAGAAAGTTTTACTTGATTAGGCTAAAATTGTTAGACAGTTTCGTATGCCCTTAGCTTCAATCAAAATGATGTACTTTATGAATTTATTGTAAATGAATAAAAGTGCATATTTGATTCATGTTCCCTTGGTATGTTTCTGTGTAATACCCTTAAACTGGACACTTAGTGAGACTCGTGTTAGTTTAGAATGTTCACAGCTAGTGGGTCGGTCTGGGGAGACCTATCCTGATAAGGCTGACACTGTGGTGCCACCAAGTCGGTTGGGGTGGCCTGTCTCAGCTACCGGGGTGAGACCCTAGGCACATACAGTGTGAGATCATTGAATCTTTGAACTAGACCAGATTTTCAGTATTGTCCTAGACCTTAGAGATTGATGGGCAAAACTGAAAAGTTACACCCGACCCCTAGACTCGATTATGATACTACACTAGGTATCGGATTGGGCTTTCTTTGATGTACCAATCAGTGAGATCCTTAGCGGGGGTCAAAACCTGGGTATGTTGGGACAGTCTGAGAATTCATCTGAGTGGGTGATCATAGTGACAGGATCAGCCCCTTTGTCGGACAAAGGTAATGATCAGGGATGCACTCTCACTGATGGAAACCAAGATTGCCGGCAGCCGATTTCAATCGTTGAGATTTGTTTTGCAAAATATATTTTATATGAGATATAAAAGTATATATATTATGGTTTTGAAATGATTTGCAAAAGGTTTTAATTCCCGGGATCCATACTTGAGAGAGTGCAACACTGTTCCTTACAGCCGAGGGAGAGGTCCTCTCTTGTTGGGCAGTGTATGATCATTATGGGCTGAGATGTTAAGTGTAAGACCATTGAGGATAATACCTGATGGGCTAATCTTGCATCTGCCCACAGTCCCTGGGTTTACAAGGTGGCTTGGCCTAGGGGCCACTTAGGGTAAGTGTTGGGCCCATAGAGCCCATCTGATGGGTTTCAGGGGGTGCACTGTCCATAACAGTGTATTCGGCCAGGCCTTGTAACATAGGCTGGGCTGAACCCATGTGGCTGATGTGTAGATCAATGTTTGGGTCCCACACCATACAAGGAAGCCCAACTGGACAGCAGTTTGGAATGCTAAATGAATACATAACCCTAAATGGGCCTTAAGCCCATTTTGAACTAGGCTAATTTGATTAGTCTTTAAGGGGCGAATTCTGAGATAAGATCAGCTGATAGGATTGGGCCCACACCCTATCCACTCAGAGAGTCCAAGATCTAAGTGAGATTTAGATCTGGAAACTTCCTAATTAGATTAGGAGATGGCTGATCTAATCTGCAAATAAGATAAGGATTATCCCTTATCTTAAAGGGACTTCTAATCCAGATATGATTTGGGTTAGCAACTCCTAATGGGATTAGGAGTTGATCCCTTTAAGTCTATAAAAGAAAGAGGGGGCGACAACCTTTAGACACAACATCCAACAGACTTAAGTCTTGTCTTCAGAGCTGAGATCACAGAGGAGAGAATTCTGCACCCTGCAAATTTTCTCTAGCCGCCTCCTTCCTGCAGTCGCCACCTATAGCAGTTCGATCTCCATTGCTTGGGAGAAATCAAGATTGGATCTTGATTCCAATCTTTTGGAGAAAAGATTGGTAGGAGTTGTATTCACAAGCTGTCCAGGTGATTCTTGGGAAGAATCGAGTTCTTAGGAAGGGCACTGCTGATTCTATTCCACCTTGCACTGCGCCATCTTCAATGGGAGCAGATTTTGATTTCTACCTTGGACGTGAACACTTTCATTGAGAGATATTGTTTCTCTGTATTAGGTATTATCTCTCTCTCCTCCTTTTGGTTCAGATCTGGTTCAGTTTATGGTTCAAGAATGATCATTGAAAATATGATTTTCTAAATAGGGAATTCGATTCCCAGTTGAAGGGAAAGAAAAATTTTTGAAATTCGCCCCCTTTATTCCGCAATCTTGGGCGTTCATGTGATAGATTCTCTATCCCTTCAAAAATTTGCTTCAATGAAATGGGTTAATATGGTGTACCAAGTGGGCTACATGTTGGTACCAAGTGTACCAAGTTTTATTTAAATTTGCTTCCTGGCGATAACAAAGAAAAACTTATGACACTGTATCTAAATAGAAACCAGACCTAAACAGATTCAGCTTGAGTTGTGTTTGGGTTGAGGAAATAACATCTTGGGTGGGTTACATGTTAAAGCTGAGGTTAGATTGGCCTTGGGCTGGCCCTCAAAATGGAGTCAACCTTTTACATCCATAGGTGACCCCTTATACAAGGTTTATTGTGCTGTCTTAGTGTTTTCCTGATCTACTTAGAGCCTTAGAGGGGGAAATAAATATCAGAACTAAGACAAATTTCATGGAAAATATAGAAATTAATTTGTGGTATTCTGAAGTGTCTTGTTTGTGATTCAAATGCTCATGTTCAGTGTGGAAAGATAACAAGAACAGATTTGAATGCAAGTTGCAACTAATGTTTTGAAAACCAGTCTGAATCTGTTAAACCTTGGATAATAAATGATATGCCAAAATGCTTTATATTTATTCGTGAAGTTTTTTTTTTTTTGATAAAAAGAAAATTTCATTAATCAAACCAAACCACCACCATTCCCATTTGGAAACATGAACAAATCCTTAAACAAGCCCCCATTTGGAAACATGAACAAATCCTTAAACAAGCCGGAAAAATTATCAACATCGAACACTTTCCTTCAACCAATATTCTCTGTGAACTTGATATCCATTTTTTGGGTTGCTCTTGAAGTTTTCAGCTTTTCAACTCAAATAATTTAAGTCGGTAAGTAATAAACTATTGCATTTGACATGATTTTCTTGCAAAATTTAGGTCTAGGTAGCTTGTGGGACTTAAGGTTATATTACTGGTTCAGGTCAAGGAAATTGGCCCTTGGGTTGTATGAGTTGTTTTGTGTCCTGCATCCTCGTAATTATGTGCTTTGCCACATTTGAAAAATCATTGACATCAAATGTATTCAAGTACCAAGAGTTGCTCCTTCCTATACATGTCTGAACCAGTGAAGTTTCATTTAGCCAAATGCTTTGATTGGTGCCAAGAAGTGTATTTTTGCACTTTAAATTCTAAAGGTAACCCTGGGGAGTAGGAAAATCAAAGATGTAAGGATAGTACTAAGAGTATAGGAACCTTTTAAGTACATGTAGGCCGAGACTTTGTGTTGTACTTGTAAACTGAGATGGTTTCTGACACTGACATGCCATAGTACAGAAGCTAAAGTATAGGAGTCTGTTCTATTAGAAATGTATTAGACAATTTGAGGATGTGAACCCATCTCAGAAATGCTGCCAATCATCATCATTATTATTACTTTTTGAGAGATAAAAAGCTTATTTGGAAATAAGCTTTTTGAGAGTTATGACTAATTTATTCAAGCGTTCCAAGGTGCACTAACAATGGAGAAATGATACTTCTAGATTTCTAAGTTTTGCTTTTCATTTCATGGGCTCCTAGCTTATTCAGAGCCGTCCACCTAAGAATTTCTTAATGGTACCTGAAATCATACAAACGTGTATATTTTACAAATGCGATTGAGCTTCCAATTGGTTCTGCAAGAACAATAGGACACTGTTTAAGCTGTCTTGTGTATGTAAAGGAAGGTTGAAAGTGGTAGAATTGCTGCTCAGGATGATGAAACATACAGGTTTAGGGTTTACAAGAGCATACCATTCTAATTTTTCCATGGCAGCAAGGTTGTAGATAGTGGCATCAATGATACCACTACCATTGTTTTTAAAGTATAGCATATGCCCTATGAAATCTTTTCCTTAAATATCTTGGATTCCCAAACAAAATCTTGTTGCAATTGAAATGGCATGCATTAGCACTGGTGGAAAAAAAGAAAACATAATATATTAGGGTCAAAATGGAGAGGTGTTCAATTTTATGAGCACAATTCACTTAGGCTAGGATGGTAGTGAGAAATCACTCAAAGATAACAATTTAGCAATAGGGATGACCCTTGATAGAGTAATTTGTGAAACAGGATTCCTGTTGCCAACCTCATATAGTCATGGGAAAGGCTTTGTTGAGTAGAGTTGAGAGTTCAAGTAGGGATTCTGTCTTATATGTTAAGCAGGGGATGCTTGAAAAACACAGAAATGCAAAGACACTTAATTTTGCATTTGGTTAAGTAAGACAACAAAGGTGTGACACCATATATGACAAAGACATGGTTGGATATTTATTAATGGTTAGTTTAAAATTCTGAAGTGGTCATATAGGATTACAAACTCTGATGAGTGGTTAGAAAACATGATCATCATCAAACAACACAGAAGGGCAATGCAGTATGGAAATATGAGTCTTGAGAATACTTGAGAGTGGTGAATGGAGCAATTTAAGATCAATTGGTTTTGGATCAAGGGACATTCTATGAAAGTAGGACTTGTCTAGATAAAATTTGATATTCACAAGTCTAGATTTTCGCCAAACTGCGAAGAATGGGTAGTAGAGAGCATTTGTTTTATACTTTGTGCTAGAGCTAAAAAATGGAAGATATGCGCTAAAGATTAGGGGCAATGAAGATTTTATTATTTCAATCCATCCAAACGTCCACGACCACGAGTACTCATACGGAAACTCCATGACCTCAGTTGCTTTCTAAGTTTTAATCACATACAAGAAAACACAAGTAAAAAACAATATAAAGAATAGAAAACTAGGGACAAACTTAATGCAGATTTCTGAATTCCATTCTAAATCAATAAACATTCAAAATGTCAAAAACCCATGTACCCTGGGCTGAACCGTCATTCTCCTTATAAAGAAATTCCGACATTACTACTCTTAAATGGTAAAGGAAGCTTGACTAAATGGCTTCAGACTTGGCACAAAATGGCTTCAGACTGGTGGAATTATTGCTAATAATGATACTTAATAGATTACTGAAACTGTAATTACCTGGAAATTTTGCTTGGGTGATTCCTTCTTTTCTCATTGTACTTTTATCCATTCAGAATAATACCAAATTAAGCTTAAAACCCTTTGTTTTTCCGTAGTAGGAATAAATCCTCATTCTTTCAGCCCTAAGCATTTATTATAAGCCTCATTTATGAGGCCCCAGTTAAGTGGTCTATTTGGCCCATTTTATTATGTATGCATGATATATTGTTGGTTGTGTTTTATTTGTTTGCTTTTGATGTAGTGCGCATGTGGGTTTTCATGTCAACCTTAATTTCTTTTTCTATTTAATACCAGTATTTTTTGCAAGTCAAATTGGAATAAGGAATTGCAATGTTGAACATTTTTAAGAACTATGAAATTGATGTGTCCATCCTGGATGATTTCAATTTTTGCGAGGATCACCAGAAAGCCATGCAGGAAAGGAAGAAACAGCAAGGCAACTTGATGGCTGTCCTGTTGTTGGTGGCAATGAGCACCGGAATCCAATCTCACTATCTAGCTTAGTGACTTCATAAAACAGATGACCAAGAGCTTTGCTCAAGTTGTTAGGTTGGAAGAAAGTGGTAAAAATGACCGATAACAGAGAAGGATGGCTCTACTGTTGCTGCTGCTGTGGGTGTTGGAGTTAAATATGAAGATGTGTTACATTTTTCAAGAAGATTTTTTTTTTAAATGCCTTGTACTTTTTTATATGTCAATTGGATATTGTATTTAAGCAATTTTTTTGGATAGTATTATAATAATTAATAATTTAACAAAAAGCTTTTTATTTTTAATTTGCATTTTTTATTTAAATTGATTTTTATATATTATCTGCCATAAGATCTATATTAAACAGGTACTAAAAAATGTTGAAAAATCAAATTGATATAAATAAAAAAAAACAAAGCCAGCGGTCCGAAGAGATCTAAGCTGGTGGTCCAGACCGCCACCTAAAAACAAAAACAACAGTTTGATTGACCTAAGCGGCAGTCCAGACCGCCACCTAAAAAGAGAAGAAACAGTTTGACTAACCTAAGGTGGTGGTCTAAAGAATTCTAAGCTAACGGTCCAGACCGCCACCTTCATTTACTCTGAACCGGTGGTTCTGACATATGGCTGCTTTAAGAATGATTGAACTGCATCAGACTAATTCTCAAAGGCAGCGGTCTTTTCAACCTCTGAGGCGGCAGTCTAAAGGGCTAAGCCGGTGGTGCCTGTGGATGTGTTATAGGGTCCTTGAATGGAAAGTATGTGAATGAGATATACTCATTTGGAAAGTATGTTAATAGGTCCTAGAATGTTTTGGCTCAATACTCTGGCTTTTAGCTTTAGGGGATCTGACTCTGTGTTTAAACCATTGTTATTTAATTAAAAACTTGGTTTAAAGAGGATGTGATGATAATAATCTTCTAAATATTTTGAAGGGGATTTCAGTAAAACCATTGTCAACCCAAATTTTATTTTGTTTTCGACTTGATTGAAAATAATGACAGAGAAAATTCTTAGCAATTTTATATCTCTTATTTTCTATCAAATCAAACACAACCTTAGAGACTTAGATCAATCTGGTAACCCATTAACATTTAAGAATTTTGTTTAGGCTTTTATAACCAGGTAATCTTCTACTGGGTGGCTAAAAAAAGGTAATCAAAGCTATTTTCTCTGGTAGGAGAATAACTAGAAAATTAAAGGCAACAAAGATGACAAGACATTCTAAGCAACTAGTGGTGCAAATTAGGTTGATTTCAATTGTAGCCAACCTTTTGTTTTTGTCATTTTTTTTCCTTGTTTTCGCTTGAACCCCAACTCTAACTCAACCCAAATAATTTATTAATGGGCTATGATCTATACATTGGATTTAGGGTGGTCCAATTTTTATCCTTCTTTATGCTTTTAAAGAATAAATGATCTTACTTCTCAGACTTACAATTAGCTGTGAAGATGATTAACTTTAACATATTTTCATTGTTTATTTTGGTGGAAAGCTTTAGCATCACTAAAGCTTACACGGCCAACACTTACAATTAGCAAGAAAGGAGAAAAAGGAAAAAAAAAAAAAACAAAAACAAAACTCTAGAAAAGCAGTTTACACTTGCTGAAAAGAAAAGGAGACCATGAAAAGCGGGAGAGATGAGCTAAGAAATATCTGCAAAGTTTACACCAAAAATCATATTTGAATATGTTTTTTTCTTTTTTATGTTGAGCATGTTTGAATATTTAACTTGTTTATAGTTTATACTTACCAAAGGTTCAAAATTTCGACCGTGCATATTGCATCGGCAAACCTCCAATCCAAGAAATAAAGGGGTTTTGGGGTTTGAGTCTTTCCAGGGAAGTTTAAGACCAATCCCTAGACCAATTTTGGTTAATGGACGGAAGAAAATGAACTGATCGGATGTCTGAAAGTCATTCCGTGTAGTTTGCCGTGATTGATAATATTCTTGCGTGAGTCCACTGTCCACGAACCCTACACTCAGAAAAAACTATTACTATTATTATTATTATTATTATTATTATTATTATTGTTAACCTGTTTTTCCTTTCTATTTGTAAACGGTAGTAATTAATGACAATTAATTCTTCGTTTTGGTGTAGTCTATAAATGAATCTAGTTCCTTTTCAAAGAAACTTAAGGTTCACATTTCATATGGATGAACCAGGAGTGTGTTTGGAAATATAGTGTGTTTATGTGTCAAATAAACAAGGATTAAAATATGTTTTATATTAGTGCATCCAAATATATATAGATACATCAATACACAAGTTTTGAACTTTTGGATGATGGATGATATTTCTCTAATGCTAATAAAATAAGAAAAGTAAAAAAAAAACAGAATTTTGACCTTTTAGGCTGTGTTTGATTCGAAGGAAAAAGTTAAAAAAAAAGAAGGAAAATTTTAAAAAGTCTTTACAAACCTTATATATAAATTTCTTATCTTTTCCTTCTTTTCCCTATTTTTTCTTTCAAACCAAAGATAGCTGTATACTGATATCCAACTTTAGAAATTGAATGTATAGATATTTTAATCTTCATTCAAATAATTTATCATATTAATATTTTGCATTAATGGACAAAAATCATATTTGGTTATGGTTGTTCATGCAAAACTGCATAAGCCTATGCCAAACAATAGCCTCGTGTACTGGCTGCCCTTTAGAATAGAGAACCGATTGATATATCATTAGATTGCTGTTTCTACAATTAGCCGTGTGTTAACGAACATACCCTACCATTTGGCACTTTGGAAAACGAAAAAGTAGCTTAGTTTTTTGCATTGTCTAGATGTGGCTGCAACGATTTTTTTAATAAAACTAATATTTTAGTAGCCCATTTACGGTACATTTCTCAAAAAAAAAATTATTTTTGTAATTTAAAGAAAAAAAATTGCCCCATGAAGAGCATTAAGAGGGTTTGTTTTGAAAACAAAAGCAATTACCACGTCAGCAATTCATTTTGTTTTGTAGAGCCTACATTAACTACATTCACACTTGATAGAAAGAGGGAAGGGATGACCATTAACTGCTGGAAAATAAAGCATTTTCAGATAATCATTTATGACTTTATGGTCTATTTGGTTGCCAAGAAATAATGGGATGAAAAGGAATGAGATGTGAAAGGAAATTCTTATTTTCTCATTTTTGGTCTCGTGTTGTTTGCTGTGACTTACTATTCTATAGAATCAGCTCCTAACGTTTGGTCATGAAAAATAATTTTACAGGATGTTTGATTTTAGACCACTTGGACAAATCTATGCTTTCTCTAATTCCACAACACAACCCTGTTTATAAATAACATGGCATAATACTATTTGAACCTTGACACGTTGCATGCTGACATGGCAATGTTAAAAACAACATAGGCATCGAAAATATAGCATACTAGTAGTATTTAGTTAGCAAAAATAGCTCTCAAAGTAAAAAATTATCATGTCATACTTCTAATTTCCTTATTACTAGGAAAATATAACTTCCAATGGAAAAGGTGTACAAATAAAGAGGTCAAAACACTAGATGCTGAAATCTGTTTACATCTTTGTCCCTCCATCTTGGCATCAAGTTGCATATGACACAAATTAATTGTTTTGTCCCTTGTGTAAGTTGTCCCTTCTCGGATCATAACCATTATATTTCACTACATCTGTAGGCAGTTTGGTTAGTAGCATTCCATTATCATGCAATAATATCATAAGATGTTCTATCTATAATTTTGAAACTTCAAGAAAAAAAAAATTAATAGCTGAGATATGAGATCAGTGCTTGAAAACCCACTCTTGAATAACACCACAAGAATGGAAAATTGAAATATTAAGGGATAGGCAAGTCTGTTGATTAATCAACAATGGAACCATCTGAATTTTTAAGTATGGTTTGTAACAATTTCAGATAAAGAATAATCAGCTCAGCCACCTTAGACATAAAATATCGAGGGTTTGACACGGCCAACTTATATGACAGTCCATTGGTCTTTTTATGCTTATTTCAACAAAAAAGAAAATGATAATCTTAAGGCTGGTAATTTAGCCAAAACAGTAAAATAGCAGCAATACTCTCGGTAGATTCCCTAGGTTAGTATAGTAGAATCATCAATCACACAAAAAAAAAAGGCAATAGATTTCCATCGATTAACAATGCATAGAAAATGAAAGAGAGAATGTGTTACCTCAAGCCAAAATCCCCTGTTTTGTTGTTTGCGATGACCTGAAGCAAAAAAATAAAGGGTAAAATACAAAAACCTCCCCAATAATTTCATTTTAGCAAAAATTTTCCATCTATTTTTGAGAAAATTAACAAATACCTCCCTTCCATCAATGATCAAGATGAAAAACGTTAAAGAGATGATATTTTTTTCAAAATACCTATTTTACCCTTTCTCGAACACTATTCATCTTCTTCCCCGTTTGAACCCCGAAGTAGAGGCAATGGCAACACCCCTCTAAATCCGATCTCTCTCTCAGACCTCTGACCTCTTGTTTTATTTTATATTTTTTGTTCTAATCGATTAATTAAGGCGCCAATATCTTTATATGTACACCCTTCTATTCCGTCCATCCCCCATCCTCTCCAGTTCACAGAGAGAGAGAGATCTATTGTCTAGATTTAGAGTTTATTAGAACCACTAGGCTGAGTGACCAATTCGCCATGGAAGGAGTGGGAGCTCAAGCCGCCAAAAATGGTGGTGCCGGTGAAGGAAGTGGCATTCAGGCCCAACAGAGTTGAAGATTGCCTGATTTCTTACAAAGTGTGAACGTTAAATATGTGAAGCTGGGCTATCATTACTTGACGAAATATCTGGTCACTTTCTCTCTTGTTCCGGTGATGGCTATGACCCAAGCGTCGTAGTTGAGCTTGAAGGATATCCTTGAACTATCACATTAGCTTGAGAACAATTTGGTGAGTGTCGCAATTTGCTCTGCACTACTTGTATTGGGTGCTACCATCTATTTCATGACGCGACCATGCCCCGCGTATCTGGTGGACTTTTCCTGCTACCTCCCTCCCTCAGATCTGAGGGTTAACTTCAAGGATTTCATGGAACACTCAAGGCTCATTGGGGTCTTCGATGAGTCTTCGCTCGAGTTCCAATGCAAGATCCTCGAGCGCTTCGAACTCGGCTAGGAGATGCACGTCCCTAATGCGATGCGCTACATTCCTCCACGGCTGGCGATGGCTAAAGCTAGGGAGGAAGCCGAGTAGGCCATGTTTGGCGCTCTAGAAAACCTCTTCTCCAATACCTCCATGAAGCCAAAGGACATTGGTATACTACTCATGAACTGTAGCTTGTTCAATCCGACCCCTTCGCTGTCCGCCGTGATTATCAACAAGTACAAGCTAAGAGGGAGCTTTAATTTGGGCGGAATGGAATGTAGTGCAGGAGTGATCGCCATCGACTTGGCCAAGGACATTCTCCAGGTTCACCGCAACACTTATGTCATCGTCGTCGTCGTCATCATCCCGAAGAAGATGAGATAGGAAGAGATCGGATTTAGAGGGGTGCTGCCGCTGCCTCTGCTTCTGGTTGGAACAGGGAAGAAGATGAATAATGTTTGAGAAAGGGTAAAATAGGTATTTTGAAAAAATATCATCTCTTTAACGTTTTTCGTCTTGGTCATTGATGGAAGGGAAGTATTTGTTAATTTTGCCAAAAATAGAGGAGAGGTTTTTACTAAAATAAAACTATAGGGGAGGTTTTTATGATTGTCAGAAACTTGAAGGGAGGTTTTTGTATTTTACCAAAAAATAAAAAATAACAGATCTGAGAACAATATAACAAAAAAAATGGTTTGAATCAAAAGCTTGGACACAAAAGCTTGTTAGAGTTTATTTGAACGCCACATCTCATGTTAATGTCTAGTGATAGGAGGAGCTCCAGATCTGAGTTCACGTTAATGTTCGGTGATAAGAGGAACTCCAGATTAAGAACGAACATATGCCAAAGTCAGATCTGGAGCTCCGATGAACGAACTCAAATGGCCGTCTGTAAAGAGAAAAGAGTAGATCAAACATGCCAGAAGCCAGATCTGGACAACCAAGTACAGAGGGAGCTGACAGTGAGATTTGGAGGGGAACCCATCCAATGGAACAAGACAAAAATGGTATAAAATGAACGGAAATGATGAGAGAATGTACCATTTGCTTATTTTTTCTTTCCTCAGCGGGGTCTCACCATATTGATTTTTGGAAACCCACATCCCATATGTTTCTCTTCCTTTCTCAGGTTTTCCTTTGAAACAACCGCACACAAAAGGGAATATTCTCTAAAAATGCTTCCCTTATGTATTTCTCAACAACGAAATGGACCAACAGAAAATAAGGAAGAAAGCTGAGAGAAAGTTCTTAAAGAATCTTTTAAATCTCTTATTTTCAGTCAAACCAAGTACAACTTTTGGGGCTTAGATCAGATTGGTAATCCATAATGAGGCAATATTGTACTGGGTGGGCTATAAAACATACCTACAGGAAAAATAAAGTAAATGCTATTAACTTGGCCCGGAGAATAACTAGAAAATTAAAATTAAAGATAACAAAGGATGTTCATTTTGCCAAGACAAAGACAAGCTAAGGAATTAGTGGTGCAAGTTGGCGATTAGGTCGGGTTGATATCAATTTTAGCCAAACGCAAGCTTTTTGTTTGTCTTGAACCCAGCCAAGTTGCTGAACTCTCAACTTTAAGCCCTAACCCTAATCCAACCCAAATAATAATGGGTTTGGGGCGGTTGTCCTATTTCTTTCCTTTCGCTTTTAAATAAGAAATGCTCTTACTTGTCAGACCTACAATTAGCTATCAAAGTTGATTAACTTTAGCATCTTTTCATTGTTTATTTTGGTAAAAGCCTTAAGTAAAATTTTGGGGTCTCTATTATCTTATTACCAAAATGAGGATCACATTCTCTTAGAACTGAATTGTAATTTTGGCAGCATCTATATATGTTTGTGTCTCTCTCCTTTCAAGACCCAGTCTGTGTTGTCAACTTGTCATAAGGGTATAAATCAGGTACCCATTTCAAAGAATTTACAATGCATTAGGCCCATAGTTGTATTGGGCAGTACTAATAGTTTTATTTATTCTTTTTTTTAGTTTTTTTCTTTTTTTTTTTTAAGGTCCATCTACCCCTGAACCAGTCAAAACCCCGATAGGGATGTATTGAAAACCTCCTGATATGATAAGTATCAACTGATACATATCGATACTTTAAGTTTGAACCTTGATCAGGCCCAAACTCTTACGCCTTGACCCATCAAATTTTTAGGAATAGTCAAACCTTAGCCCACCCAAGTTGTAGTTGCACCCTTAATTGTAATGCTTCTCCCATCTCAACTCTCAACTCTGAGGTTGCCTATCGGTCATTATCACATATGTGGAACAACAATAAAGCTATTGAGGGGTCCTCAAACAAATCTCGATGTGAAAGCGTCTGAATAGATGTGAAATAATGCATGGAAGTGAACCATCCACTTGAATTTTAGATCAAACGCTCACCAACCATTTAAGAACTAGGAAATGAGGTAGAATCAAATTCACCTGCAAGGTTAGCAACCAAAATCTGTGTGTGCCAAAGTGGAGAAGACCACTCAACTCTCAACTGTCAAGAATATATGCAAATCTGCCCACATAACCCAGGCCCGACATGTATATCAGCATCAACTACCTTTATTTAGTCAATTTCAATAGAACCTTCTTCAATAACACAGCTGGTTAGCTAGTAATCCAATGGCTAAACCAAGATTGACTAGCTGAAGATGAGATTGCCAGGGGAAACGAATGAAAAAGAAGCGTTACGATTTCTCAAAACTTGGAACGGCTGTCCAAGTTCATGGAAGGTATATTCTCAGTCAGTCAGTAATGTAGTTGACTGGGATGGGAATACTTTTCACACTTCACAAGAATATAAATATATATCCTTCACAACAAGGAATTCATCATTCATTCAAAGATCACACCACATGCATTCTACTAATCTCTACTCCAACTCTATCTTTCCACTTATATAGCATTGAGGTAGGTAGCAAGGAGGCTCACTGACACACCATTTGCTTCTCCTCTCGGCTCTCGATCCGAGCGTGGAGAGTGAGTAGAAGAAACCAGACAAAGGCGGTGTCTAGCTAGACTCTTTGAGTTTCACAGAAGTAAGCAAGCCAAAACCAAATCAAACTTCTCTTCTAGTTCAAACCCTCCACCTTTTTCTTTGTTTGTTTGTTTGTTTGTTTGTTTGTTTATTTATCTTCATAGGGTTGCTTTGAGTTGAGTCAACTCTTTGTTTGAATGTCTTCTCATCTTTCCTTCCATGATGACTTGCTTTTTCCGGCTCCATTCTCCGACATGGTTTCCCCGGAAGTGGACTTACAGTTCCTATCGGAGCCTTTCTTCCCTTTCACTGATCCAACCTCTGATATCCTCCACTCCGACGACGACCCGGACCTTCAATTTCCAGCCCACCCATCTCCCTCTGCTAACCAAAGCGTCACTAATATTCTCTCCTGCTCCCCTCCAAGCCTGCAGCTGGACAATTTATCTCTAAGCTCCACTATGCAATTGCAGCCTGTACCCACTGTAGGATATTCAGCACATGGGAATACGGGGTCTTCAGCTAGCGATGTGTTGGGAATTAAATCGGGAGAGTGTTATGTGGGTTTTGATAATTTGGATGACTCTTCTCCTTTTGCTCACAGTAATGCTACTGTGAGGGGAACTGGGATTATACAGAGGAGCTTCAGTAGCCAATATCTAGACCTAAAACCGAGATTTATCTACCAACCTCCCTTCAATTCTCTCGTGGAAAACCCAAATTCCGAAATCCAGTTTGTGGCTGTGGGTTCGCCTGAAAACAATAAATTATCTATACCCATGAGGAGGGTTTGCAGTACTGGCGATTTACAAGTTGGTAACATTATCCTCATCTTTTAAGCTTATTTCCTCTGTTTTTGTTACATGCCTTCTTGTCAAACCAACTGAATTGTTTCTTGCTTTTTTTTTTCTCTTACTATTACTATGTCCAGAGAATCAATGGAAAGCAAGTAACCCATGGGTTATCCTCAAGCCCCTTGGGCACTGAGAATTCGTTCATGGAGGAAGCTAGTTTCAAGGTTGGACGTTACAGTGCAGAAGAAAGAAAACAGAGGATTCTCAGGTACAGAAGCAAGCGCACCCAACGAAATTTCAACAAGACAATAAAGGTATAAAAATTTGAAAAATCCATTTCTTACTTTAATCTAGAATCAATAAAAAAACCAAAACTTGAACAAAAACAAAGTAGTGAATGTGATGTTAATCTGAATAAAGACGGGTTCCTACTCTGCCCTTCTCTGACCAGTATGCATGCCGAAAGACGCTAGCCGACAGTAGACCTAGAGTACGTGGAAGATTCGCCCGTAACGATGAAACTGGAGAGATTCCCAAAGTTACAGGGCTCAACCGAGATGAAGAAGACGATGACGAGCTTTGGGTAAATTCCTCACTTCAATTTTCACAGTTTCACTCTCCTCCATTCTCTCTCTCTCTCTCTCCCCCTAACTTTCATTGAATGAATAGTAATATTAGTTATCGTTTTGTTAATTGTTCGGTAGATTGTTGGGTTCCACGAAGATGAAGAGACGATGATGAGCGGCGGGTTCCTCAGTCCCACTACCCAGTTTCAGTACCACGGCTTCTGAAATCTGATAGTTGGGAGAAGATCCCTTTTTAAGTTTCTCTTGCACGGCTATTTGTCTATCCATTTTCCCCTCTCTCTCTCTCTCTCTCTCTTATATATATATATATATAGAGAGAGAGAGAGAGAGATAATTAGATATATAATATGAAGCTCTAGTAAATTATGCCCAGAAGAGGCCTTTGGAGCGATGCAATGTGAAGCTCGGCTCAAATAATTTTTGTCTGGACTCTGGAGTTGGGGGTAAAAGTGTGGCAGGAGAGTATTAGCTATTAGCTACTACCTAGCTCTAAGTCAGTTACTTGGAATTCACCGCGAAAATAAGGACCCTACCACACCCAGTGCATTTCCATTTTATCACCTTGCCTGCTGTAATATATACCATCACATCACATCATTGCCATTTGTCAATGTGTTGAAATGTTATATTTCTATGCCATTTGGCAGGAAAATGTACCGTTGAAAACCAGGTTCTCCTCTTTTTGTAAATTATATGTGAATTATTACTTGTGAATAATTTGCGATTGCAATGTTTGGGGATTTTTTTTTTCTCTTCTGTTTGGCGATTACATCTGCAAATGTGTAGTTACAGCAATGTTAAAGTAGTACAACTTTTTTGTTTTTTTTTTGCCATTGTTCACTTCATCATTGTAACGCTGTGTAACATCAAACATCCATGTTACTAAATGTATAATGGTTAGTTTGGGTTATTGTACCAGTGCAATTTCTTTTTTACACCGTGCAAACTGGGTACCACTTTAAGACTAATTATATATAAAACATTCACTCAGTCATGGCCACCATCTTTCCCATACTATTTGCTTTTTGATTTGTTTGTTTTTAATTTAATGATTGGTATGATGCCATGGAAGATTCTCTCAAGGTTGACAGCCCCCCATGTAATGGGTCGGAAAGATGAAACCTGTTTGGAAGCTCAATTCCATTTCTTTTTTTTTTTTTCTTTTTTAATGTTTGTTCTCTGTCCTACATGTCTTTGGACATCTGGATGTTGGAAAGAGTAGCTTGGGTCCCAGAGGAAATATGCTACGATTGTTAAGTGATGCTACCTGTGGAGCTTTTAGCAATTCTACAAGCTACACAAATGCCCCCCAAACCAATTAATGGGCCTTTGTATCTCTAAATGATATTGGATTATTGAGCTATTTATCAAGCTAAACGATTCAGGATTCTTATTCATATTGGATCGGTCAAGGATTCTTAATCATATTGGGCTATTTATCAACTCTCTTTTTTTTCTGGGCTTGGGACCCGCAGTGCGAGACAAACTAGCACTAGCAGAGCTAAGGTGTTTCTATAAGCTGATTAGCCAATGTTTACAAAGATTATTTAAAAATCTGTTTTTCTGATTCTATTACTGTAAATGATACTACTATTTACAATTGATATTGATTGATGAAAGGGGTAAAATTTTAAATATGCAACTCATTCCATAGGACAAAATAGATAGAGACAACACCCCTAATTAAAATATATTTAAGACAAGCCCTGTATTTGCTTCACAACTACTAGATATACACCATGAACAGTGAACAGAAACAGTTTAAAAACTATACGTTGTGGTAGTTACAGAGGATATGTGTACGACTGGAGGCATGACATGTGGCGATAAACTACAATTCAGTAATCAGTACATAATTCCACTTGAACGAGAGAGAGAGAGAGAGAGAGAGAGAGAGAGAGAAACGTCTTATGCTGCTAGCACTAGTGGGGATATCTGTTTCTAATTGGGGCCCTTCAATCTCCCAGCATGCGTGAATGCTTGGACCAGCCCATTTTTTACGGCTAATAGCCCATTTGATAATATTCCCAAGCCTCAATTTTAAAGATAGAATGCAAAACTTGGTATTTATTCCATCGTGAAGCTTCAATGAGTTAAAGAATGGCCTGCACTCTGTCTTTGTTCGACACTTTTGACTGAACCCATAAAGTGAAAAAACTTTGTTTTGGTTTGGAAGGGTCATACTTCTATCCCCGGTTTCATCAGTTCAACGTCACAACATTTTCCTTTGTCCCTCTCATGTCTTAAGGAACCATTCAATCTAAAAGCTTAGTCTGTTGGAGGTCCCGGACTAGGTTTTCATTCTCTAACCGTCTCTCCCTCTTCTAATTAATTAATGCACAATATATATATATATATATATATATAGAAAACCAATTCAAATATCTGATGACTCTGATGAGAATTAAGGAGCTAGCATTGCCCAGATACCACTCTGATGGGAAGGAAGGCTTTGAGTCTCTACGTTACAGAGATGAATGGGTTATCAAATACCATCTATGATATGATGGATGCAGTCAGTTCAAGCTGAGAATCGTAGGAAAAACCTTCGGCAAGCTTAGCATCTTCAATCCAGAGGATCATTAACATTGATTTGACCAAATGCCTTCTTTATCAAAGCTTAAAACACTTGAGGGACACAACCTATATCGATCAATCCGTCATAAAACCCCAGTGAGAAGCAACAAGCATCTTTGCATATGCTAATAAGGGTCATAAACAAAGGACGATTGCAAAGATGGAATCTCCTTTGCCTTTCAAGTTGTTCATTTCCCAGCACTTTCTGGTGGTCTTTATACCCCATCATTTCCTTTCAGTATGTGTTGTTGCTGCCCAGAAACTAATCTTCCTCTTGTCACGAATGAGAGAGAGAGAGAGAGAGGCAACCAACTTAATGGAGAGAGCAGAAAAACACGGAGAAGGCTTATTAAAATGAACCAGCAATGATTCCCAAGGCTCTTTTTGACTATCATGAGCTTTATTATTGTTATTACTAAAGAAAAAATACTAAATAACCACTTCATGGTTCTGTATGTTATTTCACTTTATGAAAATCAAAAACTAAATCCACAGGCTTCGTTGAAACACTTCCCCAAGACCATAATAGTGAAAGAAAAAGAAAAATCAATGAAGAAAATGGAACAATACAATGAGATCAACTGGTAAGTATTATGATGCTTCTACGCTCTCATTTTGATTCCATCAACAAAAAGGGTGGTTGTTAGTTAATAAAAAATTCAATGTTGTTCAACATTCTTTTTATATTCATCAATTAATTACTCTATGTTCAGCGAGGTTTATGATTGTGAATCGGACTGACTAACTTACGCTATTACTAAATTATATCCATTCGAAGAACTGGAAAGAACAAAACATTACAGGTTACAGGTTAAGAAGAACAAAGTCTGGAATTCTGAAGAAATAGTATCTAATTTTTGTTTATTTTCCCTTCCAACAAGGGAAGTGGAAGGATTAAAAAGCATATAATAATGTGCATACAAGTTAGTAAAAGAATTGACTAGATGAGTTGCCGTGGTTGGTGCAGCTGGTCATATATCCTTTGCTGCGATTAATTAATAATTCGGATTGTCTCCTCCACTACTTGGGTGTTGGGTGGTTGTCGTCCATGTCAAGTAAGAGAGTTGGTAACTGGCTTTGTATCATCTCTCTCCCTCCCTATCTCCTACTTCTCTCTGTTCAGTGATGAATTGTTTTATGGTTCTCTGCTTTTGCTTTTCTAAAAGCAAAATAACCGGTGGTAGATGAGATTTTGTTCTGGGGTTCAATTATATCACATATATAAAAGCTAGCCGAGAATTGGCATAAGGACTAGGGGCTGGGAGGAGTGTGCTAACCTTGCGAAAGCAGCGTGTATTACTGCTCGGAACAAGAAAAGTTATTCAATTCTCTGTAAATAATCTCAAGTGCCAACTTTTGTTTAAAGCTAAAAGTGAAACGCACATGGATGATGGTATGGAAGAGAGAGAGAGAGAGAGAGATGTGCTTAAAAGCAGTCAAAACACTCAAATTCCTGGGTCTTCTAAGGTCAAGGATTCCTTCCTCGTGTGGGGAATCATATTGTCTGTTATGTTTCTCCTCTCTCACTCTACAAATCGGAAAAGAAAAGCAGCAGAAGAACAAGACTACAAGAGGAGAAAAGAAAAAACTTTTACTGGGTGCAACTTTTAGTTTGCAAGGGGATCGATGGCAACGCGTAAGTATCATCTATCATCTATCAACTATAATATACAGTGATGAATTGAAGATCTTCCAATATTAAGTTTGAAGAGTAGGGACACCTCCATCACATTAGCTTTTCTACACATGGCAGGCAACCCCTTAACTACTACGTACACTAGCACATCTCAAACACAGTTCGTACTTATATGTTGTCATTGATGGGTTGTACATGTGAGATGTACGATTGTAGCATCTTGTGGGTATAGAATGTATGGTGGGGGACGGTTCAATTAAAAAGAGTCAAGAAAGCAGCAAGATTCCGAGGCTGAACCTGCTCGATCAGCGCAATGTGTTTGAGTGGCAGACACCTTCTAATTTGTTGTAGCTCGTAGGGGTCAGCATCCCTAGTTAGCTACTTCTTATGTATCGTACCACATGATATATATATATATATATGAATGAGTGTGTGAGATAATATTAGAGAAACAATCTAATTAATGCATCAAAGGGGATGATGTCCTACGTACTAGCTAGCGCATTCAACAAACATGTGGGCAGCATATCTTCTCAGTTTGCCTCAACATCACTAGAATTTGTGAGGATCTATCTCCAATCTCCACATATAATCCATTATCCATACCTCTGTCAGGAACAAGAATTTAATTTTGGGTCGACCCCATTTACAGGAAACCACAAAATACAAAGTTAGTGAAATGGAAGCTGAGCTTCCACAAACAGTTACCTGCACAGACCGACATAGCCTTTTTTATAGAAAAGAAAATCCATCTTCACTAGCACCCCACTACAGCCCAGAGCCCACCATCCTCCTTAGTCCTTTCCCCTACACAGGCATCGGGATGGCTAGCTACCACCACCAAGTAGTCCACCGCTTCCACCTTTACACACGACTAATTAAGCTCTAAGTTGTTCATAAATAAACAAAGCAACATAGCTTGCGCTTGATGGTTTTCGGATTAAATTATTTGTAGCATTGGAACAATGCTACCCTAGATACTGCAATGAAACGCACCGAAAGGTCTTTTAGTAGACAGTTAATTGAAGAGGTGAATGAATCTCTTTTGCCTTAGTGAGAAAGAATAATTAAGAAACTTGCAAACATGCATATGTTTGTTTCTTTTTTGGCAAAACAAAAGTGCAACTACATATATTAAAACAAGCGTGGGTGTTTGTTCAGCCAAAACATATTATATATGCGCCCCCCCCCCCTAGTTTAGAGTTTATCATGGCTTAACCTAGTTTGTTATAATTTACTGGGTATATATATGTAAGTTGTCAAAAAAGTTTTTCAGCCACACAGTATATGCTTTGCTCAATGCCAAGGAACGTCACTGCAAGCCCCATTTAGGACTTGACTAAGTATATCTGAGAATATGATCACGCTAGTTAAAGCTTGAAAGACAAAGATTAAAAGAATGGGTCAAATTTCACTATGATGAATGTACATGACTGAATATTTATATAGAAAAAATAAAGAATAAATTAGAAACAATTACAAGAATAGAAATAGAGAAAATAAGGAAAGGTCTTCATTAGGAAATTTGCTAAGAAGAGAATTTCCTTTTTGCTCTGATTGATCTCTCTTTGGTAAGAGTCCTTTGTATAGTAACTGGTCCTTCATTGGCAGGAAGACTATAGCCTTCTTTGGTAGGAAATCTAAGGCTCTCTTTGGTAAGAGTGCTGGAACTCTCTTTAGTAGGAAGGCTAGATCTTTTTTTAGTAAGAGGGGAAGAGTTAGAGCTGGCCAACCTAGGGCTGGCCATTCAAACCGTTGAAAGTGAAAGTGGGCTGGAAGCACTTGAAGCTTGAATTGAAGCCATTCAAACCGTTGAGACAAAAGTGGCTCAGTGAAAAAATTAGCAAGTTGGTCTAGTGTGGGAAGGAACCACATGATCAAACACTTCTTAACAATTAGATCCTGAAGGAAATGAAAATCAACCTCAATATGTTTAGTATGGGCCCCAATATTAGCACAGTAGAGAACTAATGGAGACTATAGTTTGTCCCCCAAATCGAAGAGAAAAGAATTTAGTCACAAGAGTTCGGTGGTGGCATTAGCTAGAGCTCTGAATTCATCATCCGTGCTGGACCAAGCTATTGTAGGTTGCTTCTTAACTCTCCACAAAGCCAAATAAGAACCAAGAAAAATACCATATCCGCCAGTAGAACGTCTGCCTTTGGGGAAACTAGCCCAATCAACATCGAAGTATGCTATCAACGTGTCCAACGAGTGTGCCGAGAAATAAAACCAAAGTCAATGGTTCCTTTGAGATACCTTAGCTTCCTCTTTACTGCACCCCAGTGTTCATCAGTAGGAGATTGTAAAAACTGACAAACTTTATTCACTACGAAGGCGACATCAGGTCTTGTCAGAGTGATGTACTGAAGAGCACCTACAATGCTCTAGTATTGAGTGGAATCAGATAGCGGTTCCCTAGTAAATCGAGAGAGCTGGGATGAGGTGGCCATTGGACTAGAAACAGGTTTGGCTGCAGCAAGGTTAATCTTCAACAGATGATCCAAAATATACTTACACTGAGAAAGGATCAATTCTGTTGCATCACGATGATATTCAATACCAAGGAAGTAGTGCAACGACCCCAAGTCTTTCAAAGCAAAGGTATGAGATAAATTGTTGATAACTTGAGAAACATGAGCAAAGGAGGATCCATTAATAAGAATATCATCAACATAAACATGAATGTAAATGGTAATTTGTTCTCGACTGTAAATGAACAAAGAGGGTTTACACTGGGAACCCTGAAAACTGAGGTCATATAGACGATTACTCAACTGGGAAAACCAAGCTCGATGAGCCTATTTGACCCCATAAAGGGCCTTATGAAGTTTACAGACATGATGGGGATAATTGTTGTCCTCAAAGCCTTTCGGTTGAAGCATAAAAATAGTTTCGGTAATGAAGCCATTAAGAAAGGTATTATGAACATCCAATTACCAAATGTCCCAACCACAAGAAACTACAAGAGCAAGAATAGTGCGCACAGTACTAGGTTTGACTATAGGACTGAAAGTTTTAGTGAAGTCAACACCTAGAACTTGAGTCAAGCCTTGTGAAACAAGACGGGCTTTGTAGTGATCAATGGAACCGTCAAGGTGCCGTTTGATTTTGAAAACCCACTTGGAGACAACCACATTCATAGAAGCATCATAGGGAACTAGTTCCCAAGTACCATTCTGAAGGAAGTCATGAAATTTGGCAGCCATGGCAGCCCGCCAGTGAGGAGACTTGGAAGCCTATCCGTAGGAGGAGGGTTCCTCCTCACAAGTATGACCATCATGCAGTAAAGCAACTGAGAGAGGATGGCGAGTGGCAGTTAATGCTTAAGCCGACCTAGACGTCATAGACCTTGTCATCATTGTATGAGTGCACACTAGAAGGTCTACAATAGGAGTTATGTCCAATAGTTCCTAAATAAGGTGGGTGCACAGAATTGGCAGGGAATCAGCACTGAGAGAAATTTCCTGTTATGGCTTAGAGGAGGAAGTAACAGATGCCTCATTAGTAACAAATATAGATAGCATGGGAGAAGATGATACCTCAGGAGCCGTAGGAGCTAGACACGTGTCACCATTAATGGTGTCCAAAGAAGGAAGAAATACTCCAGTAGGGGTAACAAGGATGGAAGGTAGCAATGATTGTGCTGATCTGGGCAAAGAGTGCTCATCAAATACAACATGTCTCGCAATTATCTCTTTGACAGTAGCAGGATTGGAACAACGGTGCCCTTTGTGACTGTTGTTGTAGCCAACAAAGATACAGGGAGCATAACGGAAATCCATCCTGTGCGCATTATAACCCCAAAGAAGAGAGTAACACTTACAACCAAAAACCTTTAGCATAGAATAATGAGGAGGCTTTCCAAATACTTTCTCATAAGGAGAGAGATTACCAAGGCCTGGGGTTGCTAGTTGATTGATGAGGAAGACGACAGTTTCAACAGCATCTGCCCAAAAGGACTGGGGGAGAGAGGAGGACGCCAGTAGAGACAATGTGGACTCAATAGCATGTCGATGTTTTCGCACAACACTACCATTTTGTTCATGCATACGAGGATAACTAAGGCGGTGAAGAACACTGGCATTATCAAGATAACAAGAGAGATTGCAAAATTCACCACCTCAATCACTTTGAAACATCTTAATTTTTATAGAGAAAAGATTTTTCACACGATTCTTAAAGTTAATAAAGGCATTAAATACATCTGACTTCCTTTCAAGAGGAAAAATTCAAGAAAATTGAGAATATGCATCCATAAATAGAATATAGTATTTAAAGCCCTTATTCGACAAAGTTGGGGCAGGTCCCCATACACCAGAAAAAAACTAGTTTAAGAGGTGCAAAAAAAGTAGTTGAATATGGTAAACTTAAACGATGGGCTTTACCCATTTGGCAAGCTTTACACACAAAAGGACAACTGAAGGATCCAAAATAAGGTAAACCAAACTTAGAAATAAAATTTTTCACAACTCGGAGAGATGCATGACCAAGTCGTTGATGCCATTCTTCCACAAAAGTTTTCTCACCTATAAGAGTTGTCAAGTTCTCTATCTTGTGCTGAACTGCTCCAGGAAACTGATAGAGTCTGTCTCTACTGGGTCCTCAGAGTAAAACTCTCCCCGTATGGTTCTTCAAGACAAAGAAATCCAGATGAAATTCAAAAATCATATTATTATCCTTGGTAAATCTACTTACAGATAGCAAACTTTTAGTAAGAAAAGGGACATGAAAGATATTCTTCAAGGCAAACTGATTATGTTTGCAAACTAGAGATGTTGTCCCTGTATTATTCGTAGTCAAACTTGTTCCATTACTGATCTTGACTTGATCAAAACCTTGGTATTCAATCCGGACTTGTAGATTATTGGCATCTAGTGTCATGTGATGAGTGGCACCACTATCTGGATGCCAGATTGGATCAAATCTGGTTCTAGACATAGAGTCATTGTGTGAGATGCCATTGTGAAAAGCTGTAGGATCTGCCAGATGCGTAGTGTTTTCTCCCTAATACGAGAGATCAAATCTTTTGTAACACTTCAATGTTCCATGTCCTAGTTTGTTACAAAATTGACAAATAATACTATTTCCTTTTCCATGACCTTGTCCACGTCCTGAGGACTGACCACCACGTCCCCTACCTCTACTATGATAGTTGCCACCCCTGCCTTGATTGTAAGAACTGTGATTAGGTTGGAAACTGATAGTCAAATTTTTATTATTATTCATTGCAAGATTTGCATTAGGATTTTCATTGGAAAAGTTGTGCTATAAAAGCTAGGCTTCATCACTCAGAAGTAATTCAAGAACATCACTAATATTGAGCTGATCTGTATCAACTCGATTTGCAATAGTTGTAATAAGGGATTCATACTCACTGTCCAAGCCGGATAGGATGTATAAAACCATATCTGCTTTTGCTACTAGTTTTGAAACTGCAGAAAGATTATTTGCAATTGTTTTGGCTTTCTGAACATAATCGCAAATGGACAAGTTCCCTTTCTTGAGGTTTTGAAGTTGACATCTGAGTTGAAGTACCCTGGATCGAGAATGAGAAGAGAAAGATTTCTCCAAAGCATTCCAGACTTCGGCAGTTGTAGAGAGTCCAACGACTTGTGCTAGGACTCCTTTAGTTAAAGAAGCTACAAGCCAAATTAGGACCAGCTGATCTAACTGCACCTAGGTGGAAAATTCTGGGTTTAGAATTCTCATACTGATATCAACAAGATCTGGAATCACTTCTGAGGGAGGCTTGGCCGATCCATCAATGAGCCCCATCAACTTGTGGGCTCACAGTACTAGAAGAAATTGAGCTTTCTAGAGAATAAAATTTTCGCCATTGAGTTTAATTGTCAGATACTGTGAAATATATGGAATATAACTGATGTTCATTGGTAGGGAAGAATTATGGGAAGAGGTTGAGCTCGAGCTCATTATCTCAGACACAATGGAGGCGTTGTAGGCCATGGCTCTGATACCAAGTTAAAGCTTGAAAGACAAAGATTAAAAGAATGGGTCGAATTTCACTATGATGAATAACTATTGTACATGGCTAAATATTTATATAAAAATAATAAAGAATAAATTAGAAACAATTACAGGAACTGAAATAGAGAAATAAGGAAAGGTCTTCAATAGGAAACTTGCTAAGAAGAAAATTTCATTTTTGCTCTGATTGATCTCTCTTTGATAAGAGTCCTTTGTATAGTAGCTGGACCTTCTTTGGTAAGAAGACTAGAACCTTCTTTGATAGGAGATCTGAGGCTCTCTTTAATAATAGTGTTGGAACTCTCTTTAGCAGAAAGGTTAGAGCTTTCTTTGATAAGAGGGGAAGAGTTAAAACTGGTCGACCTAGGGTTGGCTAGCTCCTCAATAACACCTAGGCCATTTGTTCTGCACCAGCTCTATCTAGCGACTTTGGTTCCAAATTAATTAATCTGTCCCGATCAGGGAGTGTTGCAATAAGAGATTTTGAAGGCGACAATATTATAGCAAAACCAATCCATGCACAAGGTTGCTACATGGTTCGATATATAGCTTCTCCACTTGACGTCAGGCAGGCTCTCAGTTGAGTTCAACTACTGCAAAAGTGAAAAGTGCGCTATTACGTCGGTCCTATATTTAGTCTGGTCAGTGGTGGTGAGACGGGCAATTCGTCCGGCAAGTTGTTTATTATTTGGTAGACTGGAGCTGGACCAACTCGATCGATCTGCCCATCTGGGTTTAGGCCCATGTGCTGTGCCTGAATTCAAACCACACGGGCAAATGGGCTTCCCACAAGGAACATTTGGAAACGACAAGGAACATTTTCGCTTTTTATCTGTAGGAGAGTACACTCCCAGGGAATATTCTTGATTAACTCGAAACGAGAACACCCCAGAGTGGTTCATCATCATCTAGTGCCAACCCAACCAGTGTTCAGATAACCACTACAGTCTACACCAGCTAGCTAGGCAAGTGGGGAGCGGTTGGCTTCCAAGGTTCAATTCCACCCCATGTATCTGCTGACTGCTGTTGATCCAAACACAAGTTTGATGTCTCAAATCTCAATACAACATTGTTCAACCAGAATGTTGGGAAACTGTCGTCATGTCCAAACACTCGAAAAACTAGCTTCAATATTCACAATTTCGGACGTACGTAGGACTATCCAATAATAAGGTCAAGTGAACTATTCTGTGCCACAACTGAACTAAGCACCAAATATGAGAAAAATCCAACTTCTACCAAATGAACATAGGCAAGTACAGTACTACCAAGATATTCGTTATCAGATAAGGAGATACAAATCAATATATATTCAAAGATTAAATCAAGTGCCTTGAATTGGGATGTACATGAGTAGGGATGCATGTCAACGGGTTGGGTTTGGCACGGATTTGCTTCAACTCTAACCCAATCCGACCTGACTTAAAAATGTATGATTTTCAAATCCGATCCAACCGTATAGGGTCTAACCCGATATCAATCTGACCTGACTTGTATTCTTAACACATTTTGAAGACCTAAAATTCATTAATTTAAGTTAGAAATTTGTTTGATGGATTTTAAGATGTCATTTTTTCATTAAAAAAATAAAGAAAACCAAAATTAACATATAAATAAATCTTTAACTCCAAAGCTATATAGTTAGAAGTCAAAAGTTACAATAATACTTTGTATATATGCAGGAGATCATGACCCGATGGGCGTGTCAGTCAAAACTCAAACCCGACTCAGATTAAATAATCAAAACCCTAACCTGACCCTAAAGCTAAATATGTCTGGTCCTAACCTGACCCTATAGGGTTGGGTCAAGCCGGATTTGCTATTTAACCTGACCCATTAACATCTCCATACATGAGTCCGGATCTGCTCCTCACACCAACTTTACAACAAGTTGGGCATCTCTTCCAATTCCAACTGGTACACTGGCAAATTGGATTTGATCCTCACAGAATCGTCTTCACAGCCCTTTGCAGCGATATTCCCAATGTAGTGCTGCAAAGGGCTGTGAAGACGGTTTTGTAAGGACCAAATCTGAATCCATGCAGTGGGAGGCAAATTCCGGATTCAAGCGTTTTATACCGAAAAAGTAAAAGCATAAACAGATAAACCACAAAGAGACATACCCTTTGCATGTCTTCATAGTTGATACTGGCCCTACAACCGGAGATGCTATTTGCATAGAAAATATGAACAAGGATATTATAGGGGAAAAATAGAACTACACATAGTCAAGTATATACAAAATAAAAGATCCTTCTTTTGAGGGGGAGAAAAAATACAAGAAAAGAAAACACAGAAAAGAAAAGGAGAGGGTGCTAGAATTGAAAGTAAGGTAGCTCTCAGTCACAAATGGAAAAGCTCAGGGACCCAAGTGTCAGTACCCCAAAATACAGGGTACTAGGGTAGTTCCATATAATCTACCCTTACTTTTATGCCAATCCGAAGGCTACCCTCTCCCCTCTACAATTTTCATGTAAATTCTAAAATGCACTAAATGGCATTCTAATTTCTAACAAGAATGCAGATTTGATTGCTTCACTTAGGAGTCACAACAAAAAAGGGAAAACACTTGCAGATGCCATTAACAAGTGATTGCAGACCTCTTTTTCTTCAAGCTTCAGCCTGATTTGCAAGAAATGTTTTTTATTGCTTCACCGTATTTTCTTCTTTTTCTTTTTATTTGGATACCATTGACAAGTGATTGCACACCTCTCTTTCTTCTTCAAACTTCAGCCAGGGGGATCCATTTGCAAGAAATCATTTGATTCTTCTTCTCATTGAGGACCCTGATTTTCTCAAAGTGAAGCTACAAAAGAGTCCTATGCAACGTAGTACTCTTTGCAGCGAATTAAGCGCACATCTGCTGACCACAAAACACTACCCACAACAATGTGTATATAATTGCAACAAAAAAAAAATAATGTGTATATAATACCATAGACAATGAATAACACAAGAAGTGTTTCCATATTGCAGCTGTAGATGTTGTGTAGACAGGCTTTGTGGTCAGTAGATCCAGGTTCAAACCAGACAGCAAGAGTTTCCACTGTATTGTTTGGTTTCTCCTAACTATCGATCGGGCAGTCTGGGTAGTCCCAGAAGTGATGCGATTTGGAGTTCCACCACCACCATACTTTTGCGGAGTTTTTAGATTGTTGCCAAAAATAGTAAAAATGAAATACGGCCTCTGTGTGTGCGAGCAAAAAGGTTATGGTTAAACACCAAAAAACACTGTGGAATGGGCAGTCATCACTTTTTCCTTTTTTTTTTTTTTGTTTCAAAAAATAAAATATAAGAAAATAATGGGACATAGTTAGGCTGCATATGGCATTTCTTATTTTAAGGACTTATCTCCTCTTTGCAATTAAACTCAGTGCTCACAAATCATAGGGGCATTTTAACTGCATAAAGGAGATAAATCCTTAAAATAATGAATGCCAAATGCAGCCTTAATAACTAATCATTTAGGTTGCGTTTGGAAGTGGTGTAAAATGTCATACCAAACTGTGGAGAATAGAAAAACATGCTTATTGATGTAGTTTTTACATCGGTAATTGATGTAAATCTCATCATAAGTGACTTTTTACATTGATTTACGATGTAAGACACCACTCCATCCAAATGCCAACAAACCTGAACCGAAGTAAAGTTTTAAATCGATGTTGACTTGCAGTCCAAACAAACACCAACAAAACTAAACTGGTGGTGAGGTTTTACACTTCTTCCAAACGCAGCTTAGGCTCAGTTTGGAAAGAGTACAAATACAAATATGTATGATGCAAATACATACAAAATATAAGATTTTGCACTCTACATCTTGTATTGGTACTCCTTCCAAACTAAATTGTAGTGTTTCTACTCATGTGAGCAGGGGGGGGCACCATGTGGACCAATGTTTTTGAATTGTTGTTGACCTGGATGGCATGACCGTTCGGCCCAAGAACCATTGAATTGGTCAGTGACCCGCTGACCCACAAACCGGTTTTGGCCATTGAATTTTAATTATTTTTTTATTTTTATTTTTTTTTTCATTGGTATGGGCCATCTGTTCAAACCGCCGACCCACAAACCGGTGGCCAAAACAGTTCTGATTCCGGATCAATTTTTAAAACATTGATGTAAAATATAGTCTTATTGGAAAAACACCAAGGCACACAGTACACACCAAACCAGGTGCAGGAAATCTGGACACTGGGTAAGTAATGGGCCTGGATACTGGGTTAGTGGATTGGCCCTAAATGTGGCGAAACCTGCCCAAGGTGCATCCATTGACCCAGGACCACTATCGGGGACACAAACACGACGTCAGTCTCCCACCATAAGAAAGATGAGGTTCTATGAATCTGAATTAGAAAGAGGCATATAGATGAGTGTAAAAATAAATAGCAATATCTCGATACTGATTGGTGGGGGAACAAAATCTTTATAACATGAAGAAGAATGAAGTATATAGTCATGGTTTAAATGGTGTCCTCTGTTAACACAGTAGTGGCAGTCTTCAAATCAAGGAAAGATCCCATGGGAATATGTAATTGAGAAGTAGAAATAAGGCAAACTTACCTTTGTAGAGAACTAAATGGTATCATTGACTGACAACTTCCTTGACTGTTTTAGCTTCGTACTTCAAAAATCTGCATAGTCAACAACAACAACAAGGTCAACTGGTTTCCTTTATTTTCATTCATTTTGCTGATGTAAATTTTTTGTATGGGTTTTATGGGTCTAAAAATTACACGCCAAAGGGAGGTGGGGGTACAAATGAACTATAGAAATGCAAATTTGTACCACTAGACAGGGAAAAGGCTCACGTCAAAGAAACGGCTACAAATCAATAATAGATAGAGATACGAATTTTAATTTGCAATCGGAGTCGGTAATTAAAGTTTGTGTGTGGGTCACACTAGCAGTAGCTGTGTGCCTGTGTCCTACACAAACAAAGGGGATTAATATTAATGCGCACTTAGGCAAAGAGTTGGTTGTGTGATCAATTCATGATTCCTGATGGAAGAGAAAAAATAAATAAAAAAAAAAAAAAAAAGCCCATGATCCCGGCGTGACCATTAAAAGGGCAGTTGCCTTTTTAGAGTTTGGCAGGTAGTGTTTATCAAGAGGGAATCTCTACAGCGAAAAGAGCCGGAGCCGGGGGAGGACCCGACCCAACCCAAGAAATGACTCAACTCAACCATATGATAATATAGGTCTCCTGAAAGCATTTGGTAATACTCAAAACCCAAACATGAACCATTTACGTAGAACGAAGTAACGACAGGATTGGTTTGGGCCTTTTGGGGTTGTCACAACTCACAACTCAAAAGATGAAACATAACTCTCGACTCCTATCCGTTCCTACCACCACATAAAAGCTGCCCCCGGTGCTCCGTATAATGTCAAGGTTTTGAGGAGGGCATGTACAAATCGGACATCATCCCTCTTTCCCTTCCCCCTCTTAACAAGAGGATGACAATGTAACACAAGACTCATCTCTTAATGGGGAGGGGAGAATTCGGGAGAATGACTGTTCAGCCTATCTCATAATTTTTAGTCCTATTGTACAGGTGGGATGAATGTCGATATCAAATCTGCAGATAGGATGCAATTTATAGGAGGAAGAGACTATTAGTAAACTATGGGAGGCTTTAATTTCAGAATTTTGTGGTGGAGGGCTTAATTGACCGGGGGGAATTCACCCCAAAACAACTACCCACGGACACAACCACTGAGATAAGGGATGATGAGATGGGATTGGGCGCAGGGGGTGGGGGCTCCCATCACAATTCACAATCCACGGTTTGCTCTGTTAATTATCCACGTCACTTATTATCATATTACACATTCCACTACGAATACCTACTTTGGTTTTTTGTGGCCCCTGTTTATCTGCCCTAGCGTATCGGCTTGTGCTTAAATAAATTAGCCACGTCACTATCCATCCCTAACATAACCATAACAATACATGCATATATGGTCCTGATTGCAATGGGAAAAAAAAATAATAATAATAAAATATTAAAACACTTCAAATGACTGTTCATCAGCAAATGTATGGCATAATCCCTTTTCTGGAGGGATTATCATATTATGTTGAAATGCTGCAGAAACATCAAAAACCCCCCTACATCCATTCTGATGACTTGACAATTCTATTCCTAATTCAGTACAGTTACCACTGTTTGGTGTTTGGTGAGTTGGACGAGGTTTACGATGCGCACCGAATTTTAAGCTAAATCCTCTCACAGACTCACACCGTCGCAGTCGCACTCGCACTCGCACGTGATTTTCCTAAACTCTCGTCTCGTGTTGACGTGTAGTACAGCTCATCTCCCTTTCTAAATAAAGCCAAGCCCTATCCAACTCTTACACGTATTTTGTTGTGAGCAGATCCCATCCCAGCTCCAAGTCTCCAACAAATGCGTACACCCCTGCACCACTCGCTAAGACGCTTACCACACTACAAAAGTACCAAACACATCCTTCACAGTACATTTACACAATCAAGCTGGAGTCGAAGCATCACCATGTCTATTTGTTCAATTTTCAATGTGCATTGCAAATTGTAACGTAATAATAATATTAATAAAACAAAACTTATTTGTTTGTTTTTTAGTACTGTGCCCTCCTTTTCTTTTCTTCTCTTTTTCCTTCCCAAAAATATATAAAAATCAACAATTACAACCCTAATCAAACTAGTAAATATAGCCATTTGAGAGAGAGACTGATGAGTGAGAGAGAAAGAGAGAGAGAAAGAGTAACCAAACAACAGAAAAGGTTAGAATTTTCCTCCTTCTCTAATAATAACAATAATAATTATATTACTTCCTTCAACGCCAAGCAGACGCGACGGTCAGCACCCGATCCATCCAACCAAAGCACATCCCTCCGCCCTCTTCTTTAATAGTGAATCCTGGGTTATTCCGGTACACCGAGTTGAGCCGACTCCGCATTGACTCGGATACTTGTTGACCCAGTGACCACGCCTCAAACCCGGCCATTCTCATCCTGGCACGCCACTTCCCCAACACCTCACACCGCTCTATCCTTTCCCATCCCTCGCATGCCACCATATTTGCAGCTTTCCTACCCAAACACTCCTCCACTTTCACCCGCTTCGCTGAGTCCCGGGGCATGGTCGCGTCTAGCGAGTCAAACACAGCCCGGTAGTACGCGCAGACCTCCCCCACTCGTCCCACGAACGTCGCCGTGTTGGCGTTCATCTCTTGCTCCACCACCGTCACCACCCGTGGACCCAACTCCTTCACCACCCTAAGCAATTGGTCCCTTGGGTTCTCCGTTGACACGCTCTCGTCAGGCATTCTGTAGAGCCTGAACGCAAAATTCACAGCCAGTGCCTCCTCATCGTTGCACCCCAGCGTCTCCCTGTTCAGATCACGTATTTTCCGGCTTACCACGTTGAACTTTAGGCCCACTCCAAATCGCTCCGCATGTTTCCTCAGCCGATCCCCCACTACACGTAACCCGTCTGTTTCTCCGTTGCTGGGTTCCGCAACAGCGGTGATCTTCACGGAGGTTGGCTCTCCGTGCTGTCGGTCCGCAAGCGCGTGAATAAGGCTCATATACTGGCTTCCTTGGCTGATATCAAAATCCACCACATGGACATTGTTGGGTTGGTCCCTCGTGGCTTCAAGAATTGCCAGATTAGCAGCCGTGAATCCAAGCTTAAAACAGGGGGATCCCTCGTATAGCATCCGCGTCGCCATCATGTGCTCATCACTGAACAGCTCCATCACCGGAGGAGGATTCTCGGTTGGGTTCATGCGGGACCGGAGAGCAGATACCATATACGCCGTCAATCTCTGTTCTGGATCGCCTTGCACGTTGGATACCTGATTCAGGCGGGCTAGAGTCGTCGTAGCGGCGTCCATGTTTCCTTCGGCGATGGCCGCTGCAGCGTCTAGCAAAGACTGCTTCGAAGAACTGGAGCAAGAGGATGGAGAAGCCGAAGACGAGGACGACGAAGAGGTTGGAGAAGGCGAGAGAGGCTTCTGATTTTGGATCAGGCCCTGTATAGTTTCGCTCCACCCACTGCTAGTGATCACCGAAGCCGCGTCTCCTTCGTCTTCGTCGTTGTCATCCAAGAGCTGTTTCTCTAGTTCTTGAAGCCGGCTTCTCATCTTGTCCGAGTCTGGCTCCGATTCAAGAGGCACAACTCGGTTTGCAACAGAATTGGAGAAAGAAATCCCAGACAAAGCAGAGTTGGCACAAGAAGGGCTGTTGCTCTGAGTATGGTTGATAGGGTTAAACGGTTGAGGCCGAAGCTGTGGAAAATGGGGGAGTCCGAAACTTTTCGTCAAAGTGGAAGTCCCGGACACCTCCGATGAGGGGAAATCAACAGGAGATAAGGGAGAAATCGGAGAGTTGTGGTGGTAAGTCCTCGGTTTAACGGACCTCGCAAAGAAGCTGGAACCAACGAGTTGTTGTTGATGTTGCTGCTGATGTTGCTGCAGTAGCAGTTGCTGCTGATGCCGAAGAAGCTGCTGTCGTTCTAGTTCCGCTAGGGAACGTTTGCCGACTAGTTCGGTTCGTCGAGGAAGGATCGTCGGGGAAGAACTATCGACATGAAATTGTGACCTGTATTGAAGTTGTCCATTACTGTTTGACGCCGCCGATCCGCCGCCGATTCCCATGGAGCTATAGAAATCAGCGCTCCCGGAGAACCTAGACGTCATTGTTGGTGAAAGAACAAAAACAATTGGAAGAGAAAATTGGATTTTTAGCAAAGGGGAGGATCGATTTTTAAGCAAACCATACTCTTCAATGGCATCAGAGAACAAAACCCATTAACACAGAATAATTAACCATTTAGAACATGGAATTCCGTTTCTCGGGGACCCTCTCTCTCTCTCTCTCTGTGTCCCGTGTCTCTCCTCCTCCCTCATCTGGTTTGGTTTCGTGGATCGTTTTATTATATTGTTGTTATTCTCTCTCTCTCTCTCTCATATACACACGTATGGTGCCGTAGCTTTCTTGTAAACTGTCGATTCCCGGTTATTTTCGTGCGGTTTCACCTCCATCCGTCGGTCTTTTTTCGTTTACGTCCAGCCTCAGGATTTCAAAACCGGAAAAGGATTCAGAAATCCGTCTACGAGGGCCGTGTGGCGGAGTCCCCACCTTTGAAAAAAAAAATGGAAGAGTAAAGCGTTCCCACCTTTTGTAAATTCCGGAGGAGGAATTGTTATGTCATAAATGAGGCTCAGTTTCTGCAAATTAACCTTAATGGTCGCTTCGCTACCGTCGAAAGCCGTTAAAAAAATCTGATTGTATTCTCTCCTTTTTATTATAATTTTGTTATTAATTTATTTATTAGACAGAGATAAGATTAGATTAGATTAGATAGAATATAGAATTAGCGGAGTGACTAAAATGCCATCTGGCTACTAACAATCAGATGTTTGTCCGCCAGGACCACACCGTCGTCACTCGTCACCCACCATCTGATTCGGGGTTTGACTCGGTTAAGTTGTTGATTCTCTCTACGGAAAGAACGTGTCAAAGATCAAAGTCATCAAACCCCTGTGAGGGGGAGGGGGCTGGTGTTGCGGGGCCTAACTTGAATGTCAGACCGACCCCCGACCCCCAACTTAATATAAATTTTCTTTTTAGCTGGGGGTTGGAAATGAGTTTGGTTGGGTTAAGACGAACAAAGAACCGAAGTTGGAGTGTAGCTGGATTCATCATTCCAATATTGGTCGATAAGCGATGATCCCATCACGAAACGTCCAATTTAAATTTGATGCCTCGCCAGATCTCCTGTAAAATTAATTAAAGCATGTAGATGGTAAACTGAGGAAGTCATTAATAATAAAGTTGGGTGAGGTTGACCGTGTCAAATTGGAGGTAGAATACGTGAAATTCTATGGGTACAATTGTCATCGAAGCAGATGTACTCGGTTGCGTGCCGGAATTATTATAGGAAGGGAATCGGTTAGCAACCGGACCATTCGCCCACCTACGGTCTAAAGCTCCATGCGAGTTGGGCTTCAGTCAGGGCAAAAGCCCGTTCGAGCAGCTTTATTTGAAGTGAAGATATTCCCGATGCAAGTTTGTAAAAGGCAGATATAACGGTGTGGGCCCTGATAGAAGTCGATCTTACCTGATGACGAGTCGATGAATGGTCCAAGTGGACTTATCTTAATAATAATAAATAAAAATTATTTAAAATTTATCATATTTCAAAAGGTCCAGAGACCCTATATTTGTAAAGTTTTATAAAAGTAATTTTTTTAAAGTGCTTTTGTAAAAGTATTTTTGTAAAAGTACTTTTATAAAAGTACTTTCATATAAGTGTTTTTATAAAAGTACTTTCAAAAAGTTCTTTTATAAAATTACTTCTATAAAAGTGCTTTCATAAAAGTACATTCGTAAAAGTTTTTTGTAAAAGTGATTTCATAAAAGTGCTTTCATATAAAAGTACTTTTATAAAAGTGCTTTCATAAAAGTATTGTTGTAAAAGTGCTTCATAAAAGTATTTTTCGTAAAAGTGCTTTTATAAATCTTTTGTAAAAGTGCTTTCATAAAAATACTTTTGTAAAAATGCTTTTATAAAAGTGTTTACATAAAAATGTTTTTCGTAAAAGTGATTTCGTAAAAATACTTTCATAAAAGTAGCTTTATGTTGTTTTCAGTTTTGATTGATTTCAAATTGGACAAGGATTTGCTCGCATGATCGGATTATTGGAAATTTGGTTTAGGTTTAATTCAAACCAATAAGAATATGAACTAATTTATTTTGTATTGGCCCAATCCAATAATTATAATGGATCGTCCAATTCCGATTTGATAAGGTTTTGATCGGATTGGATCCAAACCAAAACTAGTTGATTGACACCCCTACCTTGGAGCACCTTTAGGCTATGTTTGGTTTGAAAGAAAATGTAGGCAAAGGAAGGGAAAAAGGTAGGCTATGTTTAGTGTTCATTGATATAAATTGTCTATATCAGTATAAATACAATTTTTATAACCAAACTGTGCCTGAATGATATGTCAACCTTATTAAATATATTTTTGTCAGCTAAATTTTTATTTAATAACCAAACAAAGGCATCTGCGGTAACCACCTTGGCGGCCAAGCCCTAGCCCAAAAAATACTAAGGCAGGGATACTTTTGGTCAACTCTTCACAAGGATGTAGTCGAGCTGGTACGAAGGTGCAATCAATGTCAGAGACATGCTAACCTCTGCCATCAACTAGCCACAACCTTTTCGGCTCTCAACAACCCTTGGCCCTTCGCCAAGTGGGGAATGGACCTCCTTGGCCCTTTCCCTCAAGCAATAGGGGACAAGAAACACCTTGTCGTCGCTGTATATTACTTCACCAAATGGGTAGAGATCGAACCCTTAGCCACCATTACAGCTCGAGCAATCCAGAGCTTCTTTTGGAAAAGCATCATTTTTCGCTTCGGCCTCCCCCACATTCTTGTCACCGACAACGGGAAGCAATTTGATGATGCTAAATTTTGAGATGGTGTGCCTCCCTCAACATCAAACAGCAGTACACCTCGGTGGGCTACTCCCAAACGAATGGCCTAGCTGAGGTCACAAACAAAACCATCTTGGATGGACTGAAGACTAGGTTGGACCGAGCTAAAGACTTGTGGGATGACAAACTACACAATGTTCTCTAGGCATACTGAACCACACCTCGGACGACCACAGGAGAGACTCCGTTCGACCTAACCCATGGTATGGAAGCAGTAATTCCAGCAGAAATCGGCCAACCAACACTTCAGATCAAAGTGTATGATGAGGCCGAGAACAATGAAGCACTTGGAGAAAACGTAGACCTACTGGAAGAAGCCCAAGAGCAAGCACAAATCAGGGTGGCTGCCTACCAGAAATGAGTGGCCCACTACTACAACTCCAAGGTGAAAGAAAGGCATTACCAAGAAGGAAGCCTCATCCTCAAGAAGGTCATGGTCCCCGAACCTGGAGTAAGAAAACTTAGATGGAAAACTTAGGATCAAGCAATTCGTCGGCCCCAACACCTTTCGTTTCGAAAACTTAGATGGAAGGCCCGTCCCTCGGACATGGAACTCGGAGAACCTCTAGATGTACTATAGATGAATGTAATATGATGAAATAATGAATGAATGAAGCAAAGTTCCTCTTCGGCTCAATTCTTAGCGTGTGTTCCCACCAGGTCTCTAAGACTCCTTGGCTTCGCAACTGCCCGAGGTGCATGGCCTTTCCCGAGGATCGTACCCTCTTGTCGGACCATCACCAAGGCATATTGCTAATAGCGAACACCCTAACTAAAACCCTCACCAAACTATACCAGGACAGTTGAGGCCTCGCATGCCTCACCACTCACCTCAGCAGCAACTGGTCTCTTGGTCTTCTACACTTAGCACCATTAGCTAAAGGCGGAAAGCCTGACCAACTCGGCGGTTCACCTCTGCCCAAGACCCAGATCTCTTCAAAGAGTTACCTTGGCCTCATCGAAGCAACCACCTAGAGAGGAGAGAGCCAGGTGAGCCTCAGCTCTGCCTCGGCCCACCCCCCCTCTCAGTTCGACAGACCATCTCGAGTTTGCCTAAGCAACCACAGGAGGAAGGGAGCTAGGTGATCTTTGGCTTTGCCTCGGCCTCTTCCCCACGTTTTAGTAGGCCACCTTGGCCCTGTCTAAGTGGACACTTAGAAGGAACTAGGCCAAGTAAGCCACACTTCGATCGCACAGCTGTACCTCGGCCTCCCCTTCCTACCAACCTAAGGCATGTGTGTAGCAAGCCAATACGAGCTATTTTTCGTGTGTGCACTATGGTCTCGTCATTGGGAGGGGTAGGGGCCCCTCGGTAAAAGAAAAAGAAAAAAAGAAGAAAGGGAGAATACAATGCACAAAACAAAAGGAACACAATGTACAAAAAGAATGCATGCATGATTTTTTCATTAACTTCAAGTATTGAGCCTTTACAAGAAGTTTTGCGGCTTCTTAGGCCGAATTGAACGAAGGCACGAGAAATTCGATGCCACTACAGGGTACCCCTTAGTCGCCGGGCTCACTAGCACCCACCATCACTACTCCTCTTGGTTGAAACCAAAGTCTTCGCCTCGGCCTCAGGAGTGGGGGGCAAGTGATGTAGGGCAACCTGGCCCAGCCCATTACGGGCTGGAGGACCCAACCCACAGACGCCAGCTAGGGTCCCGGTCCAACATGGCGGGGGCTACCCTGCTCCCCTCATACGGAGCCAATAGCGGAGTGCCCCAGCATCCCCACTTCTCCCGCTAACCGCCCTCGTACGGAACTCATCGATGGTGTCCATCTCCACAACCTCCAAGCAATTCAAGTATAAATACGGGGTAACCCCCTCTAGGTAGAGGATTTACTAACACCAGATCTAACTAAAAGCTCAAGTGAAGGGCCTTTCCTCCTGTGAGCTTAGTGCATATGAGCATCCTCCTCAAAGCCCTTGTCTTCACCAAATCCCTCTCTACCCTCATACTAACTTGACCGTCGAAGCCTCTGCCTCGGGCTCTCACCCGGGGCCTCTAACATCTACTATGTTGTAGGGCCTCAAACTACTAGGAACTTCACCACTTAACCACTAGCCCTCGACTTCTTCAATACTCAGAGACGATCCGCCTTGACCTAAGGCTCTCTGCCAGGGCACACCTCCTCCGAACCCCTCAAAACCTTCGATGAGCCTTGAGAGGTCAAGAGTGTTTTTACTTTATTGCACTTGGCTAATCCGGGTAGCAACAGTAATCTGCACCAACGTCCGTTAGTTTATTTAACATCAATTTACTGATATCTGATTTTTTTGTTAATTTTGAAACATCTTAGTTAGTTTAAGAGAAATTCTAAAAAATAATGATAAGTTTTATTTTAGACAGTTTTATTAATTAATAAAAATAGTAACAGTTGAGAGACGGGGTGAAAGATATTTTTTTGTCAATTTGCACATCTGGAAAGGGGGATTCGCGTGGATATTTCTTCGCATTGCATGTGCCGTTGAGACTTCTTTCGTTAAATATGAAAAGCCGTCATAGATGCTTGGTGCTTAGTGGTTAGTGCTGGTGGAGAGAGAGAGAGAGAGAGTAACAGAAAGGGGTTATCATTTGTAACTCGTGGTAGTGAGTCACATCCAAGGATATTTCCCGTAATATTCGGAGAATTCCTGGGCAAGGGATGGAAACAAAAAAACATAAGAAAAAGTCGGAGTTCTCTTAGTATCCGTGTAATAGCTGCGTAGTATATGAAGTTTCAAAGCAACACAGAATCCACACGTAATCTAAAAAAAATTCAAGGCTATGATATTGGTTACCAAACTCCCCAGATATAACATATAAGCTTGTGGTTGGAAGTTGGAACAGAAGGAAGGGTAGGTAGGCCCCACCTGAAATATGTTGTAGAGCAATATTACCAAAAATCAATTTTACTTGGAGCCCGGAATATCATTATTTTATGATGCGGTTTGGTGGTTACAATCATCCAACGGAGGAAGGGAGGTGTAGTTAGGGACCCGGGTCCACATCTGATACTTTGGTGGGCCCACCGGTGAAGCTTCTCAACGAGTGGAGTGAATCCTTTTCTGAGGCAATCATTGTCTATATATAGTTACTATGTATATATACTCAGCATGTATTTTGATACATAAGTTGACGTATAAAGACTAAAATACCCTGATGTGCAGGCATTGTTCCATGGTGAGGCATAAAAAAATTAAAGGGATGATTCATGATTGATTTTCTCTGCCCTTTTTCTTTATTTTTCTTTTCAAAAATCAAAATCAATTCATGAATATTAGTAATTAGTATGTTGTGTATGGAAGTGGACTGAGTCGTCTCGTCTTAATCTTTCTCAGCTTCGTTTGAGTATTGGATTCTTTTCTAATCTATTTTATGATAAGAAAACAAAAGTCTATCCAAAATAAATCATTGTGCGCATGGTGCTCATTATAGACATAACCCCATTTTAGATTATTTTCTTATTAATTCTAATTTAGGTCTAATTAATTTTTTTTTAAAAAAGAAAGATAAAGAGGGTAGTTTTGTCAAAGACCAGACCCAAAAGAAACAAAAACCATCTTTAAACAGAAATAACGTCTGATTTTATAATTCTCTAATCATGCCCATTTATACACAAGGCGACCGATTTTCCTAAATCTAAACCTCCCTTCGGAATTCGGATGCCAAATCCCAAATGGAGTAGGATTGGGCATTTGGGCTGAGGGGGAGATCCACGAAACCAGCATCTGATCCTGATTGTGTGGTTGGTTAATTGTTGTTAATGAGTTGCACACAAATTACAATACATCCATTACGGTGCAGCTGACTTTGCTCACACAGACAGTGCGCATCCCGACACGTCGGGAGAGGGAGCGGGCAGTGTTAAACTGTGTACCTAGGCGTTACAGAACAGAACAACGACCGTTACATTACATATTTACATTACACGCCGTCGAGTCGTGGTCGTGGCTCCACCGAGCACAAAATGGTGTGGGTGGTCGTTCATTTCATTGTACCCAAATAAACAAACCCGAACCGTGCGTTTCCGTTTTTCACCTTTAAAGTCGTACTCGTACCTGATTGATGTTAGACATTTTCAAAGCAAAATAGTGAAATGGAAATGGTACCATACTCTGTAGTCTTGACTGGCTATAGCCGGTGAAATCGATCTGGTCAGTTGTCATCGTCGGATCCGGGTCCAGTTTTGGGCGCCTACGTCACGAGAAACGAACTCCACTTTTTGCCTTGGTCTACTCAGAGCGGCTGACCTGAGCGCCGTAATGAAAGCTGCTGCCCCAGATTGGGTGCATTTACACTCCCAGTGTAAATCAGGGCCGTTGATCAGTGAGACAGGTTAAAAAGTAGGCACACGTGTCCCTACTTTTCGTAAGATGTGTGTGTTCACATGTCTGGACGACAAATCGCAGGGCGGAAGTGGAACACGATGGTCAGGTCAGCACTCAGCACTCAGCACTCAGCACTTAGCGCTCAACAGCGCAGGCCGTAGGGCCAAATTACAATTTCTGTTTTTTCTTTAAATTAAATTGTAGTGGAAATTGTAAAACTTTAAAAAGGACATCTATGCGACTCTGCCACGAAGAGCCCCCCCTTCTTTCTTACTTCAATCCTCTTTAAAATCAAATATCAAAATATTAATGCAATGAAGTCGGATCGAAGAACTACCACTTCGGCTATAAGCTACTGATCTGGGATTTATGTAATTTGGAACGAATATACACTTGAACGGGAACATTTGCAGGTTGTTATCTTATTGTGGCCCGACCATTGCTTAATTTACACATACTACATCTTAATTAGTGATAACCCCTTCTAACAACTCATAACTACCCATCATCTGATCATCATCATCACTCTTTTTATTAGTCTCCTCTTGGATGTGTGTGGCCTAAATGATATCACCCACTTTAAGTGACGTGGACAACTCTTAATAACAACTGCTATGGCGATACTTATGAGATCAAATCAGGCCCCCACAACGTCCCCGAGTGCGTTATAGAGGCACTCGGGGTTTGATTTGAACTCGGTACTTAATGAGATGACATCTTTTTCAAAGCATGGTTGTGTATCTACATTCATGACATGCAATATAATTAGGCACACCAGTCACCAGTGAGGTCCCAACCACCTCTCATGTCTAGTATGAAGTAGGATCAGCTTCTCACAAATGGGCGCCTTACATACACATCTACCATGCATTGAGAACATCTCCCGTGAATAATAACTAATAAATATGGAAGATGTTTCCAATGCCTAATAGGATGTGCGTGTGAGGCCCCTATGAGGTGCCAAGTGTGAGGAGCAGATCTGGTCTCGTCCAGTATACACACCTGGGGCTCCAAATAAGAGATTGGAGTGGTGGTTTTGTAGGGTACATATAGAGGTGTAAAGTGGGCCATGTCGGGCAATGCCCGTGGGTGGTTCATGCAAAGTGTGGGCCGTGCTGTGTTGGCCTGTGGGTCGTTACAGGTTGTGCCGCCCTCTCTAGTGAAAAATTTGGGGGTCAGCCCGACATGGCCCACGGCCTAGGCCCGTGCCATGCCATGCCGTTCTATGGGTTGAGCCTTGGGCCAGGTCAGGCCCTACATTAGGCCAAAGCTATTTATTTAAAAAAATTGACAAAAAACTTAAAATTTTAATTTTATATGAATTTTGTGTATACAATTGATTATATATACAATAGTTAAATAAAGGGTAAATTTCTTAAACTACATTTATGGTTTAGCTAATTGATTAACTGTACCCTTATTGTTTGAAATTTGACTAACACTACCCCTAAAATTTCTTACAATTGACTAATACATCCTTTACGGTTAGCGCCCGTTAATAGAAAAACAAGAAAGATGATTTTACCCTTTATTCTTCTTCAAATTTTCAAAATAAAACAAAAAAATGGGAAATAAACACTAATACATCAAAACCCTAACCACAAATATGGGGACAAGTTGTTAGAGAGTATTGTATGCCCTTAGCTTCAATCAAAATGATGTACTTTATGAGTTTATTGTAAATGAATAAAAGTGCATATTTGATTCATGTTCCCTTGGTATGTTTTTGTGTAATACCCTTAAACTGGATACTTAATGAGACTCGTGTTAGTTTAGAATGTTCACAGCCAGTGGGTCGGTCTGGGGAGACCTATCCTGACAAGGCTCACACTGTGGTGCCACCAAGTCGGTTGGGGTGGCTTGTCTCAACTGCCGGGGCGAGACCCTAGGCACATACAGTGTAGGATTAATTGAATCTTTGAACTGGACCAGGCATCCAGTATTGCCCTGGACCTTGAGATTGATGGGCAAAACTGGAAAGTTACACTCGACCCCTAGACTCGATTATGATACTACACTAAGTGTTGGATTGGGCTGTCTTTGATGCACCATTCAGTGAGATCCTTAGCAGGGGTCAAAACCTGGGTATGTTGGGACAGTCTAAGAATTCATCTGAGTGGGTGATCATAGTGACAGGATCAACCCATTTGTTGGACAAAGGTAATGATCGGGGATGCACTCTCACTGATGGAAACCAATACTGCCGGCAGCCGATTTCAATCGTTGAGATTTGTTTTGCAAAATATGTTTTATATGAGATATAAAAGTATATATATTATGGTTTCGAAATGATTTGCAAAAGGTTTTAATTCCCAGGATCCATATAATCAGAGAGTGCAACACTGTTCCTTGCAGCCGAGGGAGAGGTCCTCTCTTGTCGGGCAATGTATGATCATTATGGGTTGAGAGGTTAAGTGTAAGACCATTGAGGATAATACCTTATGGGCTAATCTTGCATCTGCCCACAATTCCTGGGTGCTACAAGGTGGTTTGGCCCAGGGACCACTTAGGGTAAGTGTTGGGCCCATAGAGACCATGAGATGGTTTTCAGGGGGTGCACTGTCCATAACAGTGTATTCGGCCTGGCCTTGTAACAAAGGCTAGGCTGAACCCATGTGGCTGATGTGTAGATCAATGTTTGGGTCCCACGCCATACAAGGAAGCCCAACTGGGCAGCAGTTTGGAAGGCTAAATGAATACATAACTTTAAATGGGCCTTAAGCCCATTTCGAACTGCGCTAATTTGATTAGTCACTTAAGGGGCGAATTCTGAGATGGATCAGCTGATAGGATTGGGCGCAGACCCTATCCACTTAGAGAGTCCAAGATCTAAATGAGATTTAGATCTGGAAGCCTCCTAATCAGATTAGGAGATGGCCGATCTTATCTGCAGATAAGATAAGGGTTATCCCTTATCACTTAGAGGGACTTCTAATCCAAATATGATTTGGGTTAGCAACTCCTAATGGGATTAGGAGCTGATCCCTTTGAGATTATAAAAGGAGGATGGGGCGGCAGCCTTTAGACAAACAACCAACACACTCTTGTTTTCAGAGCTGAGATTACAAGAAGAGAGAACTCTACACCCTACAAATACTCTCTTGCCGCCTCCTTCCTGCACAGCCACCTCCAGCAGTTCGATCTCCAGTTCTTGGGAGAAATCAAGATTTGATCTTGATACCAATGAAAGATTGGTTGGAATTGTATTCACAAGCCACCCAGTTGATTCTTGCGAAGGGTCAAGTTCTTTTGGAAGAACACTACTGATTCTGCTTCACCCTGCACTGCGCCATATTCAGTGGGAGCAGATTTTGGATCCTTCCTTGGGCATGAACACCTCCATTGGGAGATATTGGCTCTCTGTATCAGGTATAATCCCTCCCAACTCTTTTTTGTTCTGATCTGGTTCAGTTTATGGTTCAAGAATGATCATTGAAAATATGATTTTCTAAATAGGGAATTCGATTCCCAATTGAAGGGAGAGAAAAGTTTTGAAATTCGCCCCCTTTATTCTGCAATCTTTGAGCGTCCATATGATGGATATCCTATCCCTTCACAAGTTTGGTTTTAAATGACAAGAATCCTAGACTCTGTAATTAGAGAAGAGCATGTTTCCCATTTCACCCAATAACAACTACTGTCAAGAGAAGAAAAGAGCTTGCCTTTGTGCAAGAGTGGAAGCGATTTGGAGATGGAATAGTTGCAATAGAAAACTTGTGTTATGTGTTATGAGAAAACCTCTCTCTTGACTTGTACTCTCCTCTCCCCCCTCCCCTTTTTTTGTTTCTTGTTCGTCATGGCAGTCAGCCATTTGGAGACGAAACCGTGGAAGGTCCTGCCTTTCCCTAAATCCAACAGGTATTTAGAGACCACTAACAAAAATAACATCTGCTTCATCATGGCGGTCAACCATTTGGAGATGCCTAAATCCGACTACCCCATTAATGGCGACCTCTTACTATGATGAATCAATTTTTTGGCTAAGTACCTTGTCATTCGGTTTGCTTCCAAGTGGCCGATGACTCAGAAGCCGAGCTGGGAGTGGACTAGGTGCCGAGCTGACCAGCGGGCTGAGCTAGATTGATTGTTGAGCTTCGTAGTTCTTTAGAGACCTGCAAGGAATCAATGTCAGAGGACCCGAGGTGGCTATCCTGGCGAGGTCGCTCCGATGCTTAAGTCAATACTCTCATAGTAGACTGCGAGCTAAAAATCATAAAGTATGAGAGCTAGAATATGCTTACTTGCCCCCTATGCCATTGGGGTTGGTGCCTTTATATAGACATTGTTTGGCATGGGCTTCACACACCACCGCATCTGAGATTTCCGAGAGGTTGTCTAAGTGGTCCGAGATTCCCGGAGGCAACTATCGTGCACGTTGACCATCCTCCGGAACGTTCAGTACGTGAGCCAACTTCAAAGGATTGTGGGAGTGTTGGGATATGCATGTTGAATTTGTCGGCGAGTACGTCTCGTAGGTCACCACCTGGACCTCAGTTAGGCCGGCACGCCCTCGAGGGAGGTCGCTCCTTGTGTATAGGTCACTTCAGCTAGTGGCAAGGTGCTGCAGCTCGGCCCTAGAAGAGGTGCTTCTTGCCAACCTGAATTGTGGTCCAGGTTGCCAGTTCGGTGCCTATGCCAGGTCGCTAGGTCGGCACCTGTGCCAGGTCGCCAGGTCGGCGCCTGTGCCAGGTCACCAGTTCGGCGCCTGTGCCAGGTCGCCAGGTTGGCGCCTAAGCCAGGTCGCCAATTCGGGACACCATCATCTTGACTAAGTTGTTGCATAAGTGGTTCCGGGTGTGACCCAGTTGTTTCGAGATGCCACGTGTCACAATGTCATTGGAGAGCCAAATCCACCCTCATCAATTGCCCCCCACTCCCGAGTTGAAAGTAACTCGGCGAAGGGAGTAGATTGCTCCTTTTGGCCAGGAATGACTAATTCGATGAGCTCATAAGCGTCGATCTAATTTGCTTCTCAGGTCGGAAGAGTCCAAGTGTTTGCAGCCTTGTGCAGGACCTCACCATCTATCTTATGTGGTGCCGAGATCTTTTATCAGTTCGGCACCTTAGCCCTTGGGCTCTGAGAGCGACTTGCGGTCCACTCTCCTTATCCACGATTTTGCCCATGCCGAAGAGGTGACTGGGTCTTATGTGGTGTCGAGGTCTTTTATTAGTTTGACACCTTAGAGCTACGGCTGCGCTGCATCAGCCTCGTTAGTGAGGCCGGTCACCCACTCCTACAAGAAGCTACTAGGAGCTCGACCTACGGGGGAAGCACTACTGACTTTAGGTCACCAAATCGCACGGGAGCCTTGGAAGGCTTGACCGGCAAGGGTGTCCATGCAGTCCATAGGCTGCCAACTCTCGCGGAAGCAACGAAGAGCTCATCTTGTAGATGGTACCTCGCGAAGAGGACTGATGTGGCTTTATCCGAGTTGTAATAAAATCGGCAAAGTTGCTTAGTCTTTTAGCCATCAACTTCTTGCTTAGTCTTTGAGTTCATAAAAAATGGAAACTAGAAAGTGAGAGCTTTAGTTTTCTGTAAGAAGAGGACTTAGCCTTTTAGAGGATGAGATCTTAGCTTTTTGTAGTGTTTCTCACAGACGGTGCCAATTGATGAATCAATTTTGGCTAAGTACCTCATCATTCGGTCTGCTTCCAAGTGGCCAATGACTCAGAGGCCGAGCTGGGAGTGGACTAGGTGATGTGCTAACTAGGGGGCCGAGCTGACTAGAGGGCCAAGTTGCATATTAGGTGCCTGGCTGACCAGAGGGCCGAGCTGGATTGATTGTTGAGCTTCGTAGTTCTTTAGAGACCTGCAAGGAATCAATGTCAGAGGACCTAGAGTGGCTAACCCGATGAGGTCGCTCTGATGCTTAAGTCAGTACTCTCATAGTAGATTGCAAGGTAAAAATCATAAAGTATGAGAGCTAGAATATGCTTACTTGCCTCCCCTATGTCATTAGGGTTGGTGCCTTTATACAGGCATTGTTTTGCGTGGGCTTCACGCACCGCATCCGAGATTTTCGAGAGGTCATCTAAGTGGTCTGAGATTCTCGGAGGCAACCACCATGCACATTGACCATCCTCCAGAATGTTTGGTACGTGGGCTAACTTCCAAGGATCGTGGGAGTGTTGGGATATGCATGTCGAATTTATCGGCGAGCACATCTCGCAGGTCACCACCTGGACCTTAGTCAAGCCGGAACGCCCTCGAGGAAGGTCGCTCCTTGCGTCGAGGTCACTTCAACCAGTGACGAGGTGCTGCAGGTCGGCCCTAGACGAGGTGCTTCTTGCCAACCTAAATTGTGGTCTAGGTCGCCAGTTCGGCGCCTGTGCCAAGTCGCCAGGTCAGAACTTGTGCCAGGTCGCTAGTTCGGGACACCATCATCTTGACTAAGTTGTTGCGTAAGTGGTTCCAGGTGTCACCCAGTTGTTCCGAGATGCCACATGTCACAATGCCATTGGAGGGCCAAATCTGCCCTCATCATACTACAACTCCACAGTGACAAAAAAATTGAATATCTCAACTTCATCTCTTTCAATATCTTTCTTCTAGAATTTTTAGTGACAAAAACTTTTTAAAAAATATAAAAAACAAAGCTGGTAGGTTACTGCTCCATGATCTCTTACGAATGGTCCTTGCTATGCGCATGTCCCTGTCACTATTGCAGTCTTAATCAAAACTCGACGGCAACGATAAGAATGACCCTAGAGACAAGGTACAAAAGACCTTTACAAACTTGCTTGGAGGTTGCAGTAGAGTTAGTTGTGGTAGGTTGGAAACAGTGGAGATCTCAAGTTGGTTGTGTCTGCGGCTAAACATTAGAATCATTCTGAGCTTAGGAATATCGTTGTCGCTGCAACAGGGTTTCTGACGGCGAGAGGAAAAGGGCTATCGGTGGCGGTCTAACCCTAGCGGCGAACAGTATAGAGAGAGAGAAAGCGGGGGGAGGGAGAGGAGATTGCGGTGGGAGAGAAGTTGTAGTGATGTGGGATAGTCATTACAAGATGAAGAAAGCTTCAACAATGTTGTAGTGGTCACCGGCGTTCGGAACTTTGGATAGCTTTAGCAAGACAAAGAATACAGTGAAACCCCTACTCCTTGAATTGATTCTCATGTCCTCTTACTCTGCTTGAACCCAATAGGAAAAAGAAGGGGAGAGAGAGAAAGAGGGGGAGAGACGTGAAGGGTAAAATTGGGTTTTAAAAATATATATCATGTATGAATGAGTTTTGATGGAATATTAACAACCTTAACGGTAAGGGTAGAGTTAATCAATTGTTAGAAACAGTAGGGGTAGCTTTAGTCAAATTTCAAACAGTAAGGGTACACTTAGTCAATTAACTAAACCATAAAGGTAGTTTAAGAAATTTACCCTTAAATAAATTAGTATAATAAAATTTAAAAAAATATTTATTTTATTAATACATCATATATTATATGTTATTTTATAATTATAATTTATATAATATTATATAAATATATATAAAATATATAAAAATAATATACTTGGGACGTGTTGGGCCAGGCTACGGTTTAGGTCGTGCTAGCCCACGGGCCGTAGGTAGACTTGTTCATGGGTCGGGCTCGGGCCGGGCTTTGACTTTGTATTAATAGAATTTTTTAAGGCCCGAGCCCGAGCCCGGCCTGACCATTGGGCCTACAACTTGGGCCCGAGCCCAAAAAAGCCCAAAGCTCAGACTTGGGCCTGAGCCCGAAATTTAGCCCATGTTGTTACTACTGCTGAAGTGGCTGAATAGAGAGAGAGAGAGAGAAATTATAAAGAAAAATAAAAAAAAAATGTATATGTTAAATTATAAATATATATTTCAATAAATATTATATTATTTATATATTTTATATAATATATAAAATACATATTATGTATTTTATAAAATATATAATGCTGAGTCGGGCCAGGCCGGGCTTTTTTGACAAATCCCGAGCCTGGCCCGTAACACAGTCAAGCTTACTGTGTTAAGCCTTAGGTCAGGCCCGCGGGCCTAATTACATGACCAAGCCCGATCGGGGTGCGGGCCGGGCTGGGCCGGGCCATCGGGCTACCCGGTCCATGAACAGGTCTAGTCACAGGTGGCATGGCCCGCTCAGTCATGCCATGATGTGTCAGCCCATGGACCTAAAACCCCAGGCCCAGCACGACCCGCATGATCGTGCTGGGCTATCATACACTTAAGGGCTGCCATGGGGCGTCATTGTATGCTAAAACAACCCTTAGCACAGAAGTTTAGATCTGTTAACCATGATACATTGCTGGCCATGTGCATCCGGTTATACATCAAGAATATCGGTGTTTTAAAGTACAACCAATGTTCCAGATGCGCAATAGGATGCGTGTGGCCAGCAATGTATCGTGGTCAGCATATCCAAACTCGGGGTAACCACAGATCTAGTGACTACGAATTGTTGGCCACCTTTGTCAATACATAACACACTACAATCCCACATTCGAAACATCTCTAAATCTATATTATATAGAAAAGTGGGAATGCAATGTGAAACTTTTTTTTGGACCTCAAATGGTAAGGGTTGAAAATATAACTTTAATTATTACTTCGCACCTCATTTAATTCCTTCTCTTTAAGTCTTATACTTAAATTATTAACTGTCATTATTTTTTATTAAAATAGATCTGTATCAATATTTTTAACAACATAAACCCATATAAATTGACTCAAAAACAAAACCATTTTTAATCCAAGTGGTAGCTGAGCAATTAAATCATCAAAATCAAATTGATCAACCTACGAAATCATATTTAGGTAATAAAATTTTAAAATAGAAATAAATATAGAAACTTACAAAAAGTTTCAAAAAAATAGACGCATTTATGATATTTTTATTAATCAAATTAAAAAATCGGTGTAATACATAATTTAGAATTGACCAAAAATGAAATTATTTTATTGTTTGGGGTCAAACATGTTAACCTTTAATGTCATAAATAAATAACAAAAGTTAATAAAATATAAAAATACATAAATTTTGCAAAATAACATTTAGGCATATGCATAATATCATATATTTGTCATATTAAGACAAGTAATTGTGACATATTAGAACTATTTTTACACACAAAAATACAAAAAAAGTTATAGAAAATTTGAATACATCTATAATTCTATATTTGCACTACTATTAAAAATATGAATAAGACCTTTTGACTAAAATGCTCATTTTTGAATTTAGTCACTATATGAGGTTTAAATTGTAAGTTGAACTACTACTTTTCGCCCCATTCAATTTCCTTTATTTAAATTTTTCTTTTTTTTGATAAATGAATAAAAAAAGATATACCAAAAAGATTAAATATTACAAAAATAAGAATCTAGCCAAGCAAGTAGGCCTATCAATGATACTTGAAACTTCACAACTTGATCCGATTATTATATATTTGGGTGAGGTGTTTATGTAATCAGATGCAAATTATCCAATTAATAACACAAAATACATAAAATTTATAGAAAAATTTGGATATATAATTATTATCATTATCATATCTAGAATTACCATATGCAAAACACATGCATACTTATTAATAGCAATAAATAGCACAAGAGATGTGTGCCATGCATGGGACCGGATCTAGTAGGCACTTGATAAATATTGTGACAATTATCAAAAGTGGGTATTAATCTTTTTCAAGTGTAGGTTGGAAGTATTTTAAGCCACACATTTTAAAAAATATTTCTAAGTATTCATTTAATATGCTTACAACATTGTGTCTACCTGATGCACAGCTATAAATTAGTGTACAAACGTTTTGTATGCAGCAGATGTGGGCTCATATGTAACATTTCAGACTATTTGCTATTTCCATTAATTGAGAGGAAATGGATGCAGGAACATGAAACTGCCAATAAATTTCAAAAGGCAAGAAATCTTAAACTTAAAGAGGTTGATTGTTAAGACCGACATGCCCTACAGCACATTCCGGCCTTGTATTGAGAATATCTCCCAATAACAAATACGAAAGATGATGAGACATGAACGGAAGACGTTTTCAATACAACATCTCAATGTGCTGTGGCCTGTGGGGCGCAGATGTGAATGAACTCCTCATTAATATTAAATTGTAAGTCACTACCTCATGTCTTCCATTGTTATATTCATGTAATATTTTCGATGATTGTACAGTGAATGAATGAGACTATGAGAAGATAGGGATAGAAACGGTTAAATAATGGTTTTTTGTCATTGAATAAAAGGGATGCACAATAAAAGTCTCTTCTTTTCTATGATCAATTTCCTGAAAAAAAAAAAGAAAAATAATAACAAAACCGTAGGGATTAATAAAACAATGTGAGTTAGATTTGTTAATAAGGAGTAACACGTGATGTGAACGTATCTTGTTTGACATAATTAATTACTAACCCAAGAATCCTACAAAACCGGGTCTTAGACTGATTAACCCTGATTCTTGACCAAACTGACAATTTCCCTCAACTTTCTGCGTTTCTCATATATTTTGTCAAACCAAACACAGCCTTATTTGACACCCATAGTTCAAAGGCAAGGGACGACAAAACTTTCTAAGACAAAGCACTTCACAAGAAATGAATATTGCCTCCATCTGCACAAATAGGTGCCTTTTCTAAAGGCTGTATCTCCATGATTTATGGTTAACCCCAAGGTACACCGCAGGGTCCCACTGATGCGTATTTGGAAGAGTGGAGTCGAACTCAGAAATGGGTCAAAGGGGGTATTAACAATTTAATTAAATGAAATAAGGAATAGCAGAAAATTCATGGTTATAAAGGTGAGAATCTTGGAGAGAAGTTTGAATCACGAGAATTTGACTATGTGAGGTGGGGCTAGGGTCGATGAATGATGAACTCATTTTCTTGGGGTAATTCTGACTTTAATGGCGGGGGCATTAAATGGTTTAGATGAAAGAAGTTTTGTGTAAGGAAGGAAGAGGGTGGTATGGGGTTTAGAGATATGCAAGTTTTCAACTTAGCAATGCTTGTGAAGTAAGGTTGGAATATCATTTCCAACCCAGATGCTCTTGCGTTGTCGTGTTTTCAAGGCTAAATACTTCCCCAGAGGGGATTTTCTAGCAGCCCAATGTACGCATAATCCAAGTTATACTTGGAAAAGCATCTGGCATTTTCGCATTGTTTTGGAGAAGGGTTGTAGGTAGAGAATTGGGAATGGGCAGCATATCCATGTGTGGGATGATCCGTGGCTTAAGGAGATGGGCAATTTTAAGGTTGATTCACCTAGAGTTGAGGGGCTTGAAGATATTGTGGTTTCAGACCTATGGATTCCAAGCCACAAGGAATGGGATGTCGAAATGATTCATGAGCTTTTCGGCCCAAGGGATGCTAGTGCAATTTTGAATATTCCTTTGTCTTATGCTAGTCAAGAGGACCAGCTAATTTGGCATTTCTCACAAAATGGGATATATTCAGTAAAATCATGATATAGGGTTGCAAGGAATCTTAATACCACTATCTCTCAAACTGTTATTTCGGGTGGATGGGATAAACTGTGGAAGCTTCCTATTCCACCCAAGGTGAAGAGCTTTGTTTGGCGGGTTTGTAGGGAGTGTTTGCCCTGTAAAGACCAGCTTGCTAGGCGTGGCATCTAGTTAGATACTTCATGTCATCTCTGTAATACTAATGTTGAAAGTCTGAGCCATGTTTTGTTATCATGTCCTTATGCTCAAGCTTGTTGGTCTACGGCTAGCATCAGCGTAAATGTGTCGAATAATGTCTCTTTTGCTGATTGTCTTCTTGAGTTTTTAGCAGAAACTGATTATGACAAGTCTGGACGTGCTTGCATGGTTTTGTGGAGCATATGATCTCAACGTAACTCAAAGCTGTGGAGAAATAATTTTTAGCTGCCTGATCATGTTGTTACTGGGAGTTTGCAGCTTCTCTATGATTGGAAACAAGCTCAAATACAAAAGCGATTGGACATGGTTATTAATCTTAACCACCAAGGTGATGATAATTGGCATGCTCCCCCTCCTGGTTCCTTCAAGTGTAATGTTGATACTGCCTTTTTCATGAGCAGTAAACTCACTGGGTTTGGGATAGTTATATGTGATGAGCTTGGTGTTTTCGTGAAAGGTTACACGTCCACAGTTCTTGGTCTTTTCGTTTCGAAAGAATGGGAAGTAATGGCCCTTATAGCAGCAATTAAATAGGTGACCAAAATGGATATTCAGAATGTGGTATTTGAATCTGATGCCCTAGTAAATATGTAAAGCCCTTCGTGCTCCAGCTTCGGACCTATCCGAATTTGACTCCCTCGTTAATGAATGTTCCTCGTTGTTACAGTAAGGTGTAAACTTCTCGATGGCTTGTGTTAAAAGGCAAGCTAACACCGTGACCCACAACTTAATTAGGACTTTTTATCGTTTCATTAATTCTTGTATCTGGCATGAGCCTCTAGCGTTTGTGGAGGACTTACTTCTTTTTTATATTTATAGTTGATTAATGGATTGCAGTTTATTCTAAAAAAAAAAGAAAAACATCGAAAGGTTCGTCATACTTTTGATTGTCACGAGTCACAACTCACGATTCCAAAAAAGAGAAAGGCTAGATTTAATTATTCTTTTGTTTTGGTGGCCCGCACTTTATGACAAGTGCCTGAGCTGAATTCATGAATGAGGAGGATTGATGCGGCCCCCACTTGACCACATACGCCTGCTTTTTAGTACTCTAGTCTTAGGTGTCTGCGATTTTACTCGTAAAACTTGGACCACTCATGATATACCACGTCAGTTCTCCGTATCCCACATGTCATGCTGATGTGCCATCTCATTAGAAATACTCAATACATGGGGTTAGGTGAGTGAGTAGTGGCAGGATTTGTTCTCTCCTCAAAATTTTTATATGATATCTGAATCAGTACCTAATTCTCTATTTTCCTTTCTCTCACCAAACAGCGCAATTTTCCCGTTACACGAAAAATTGCATTCATGCATGTGAGGTACAAACAGAGCATTAATGAGCTCCGACTTCTCTCTCTCTCTCTCAATTCCGCCCAAGGTTTCAAGTCTCAACCCTCAGTCGAGTACTTATTTTTAATATGCATAACAGAAAAACGAAGTCATTTAAAACACTTGTCTCCTCCTTTTCCTACGATTTCACAATTTACTTTGGGTTTGTAGTGTTTCCTCAAACCGACAAATGTGATGTACCCATGTCAAAGACTGGTCCGAAGCAAATTAAGCAGGAAATTTATTACTCTGAATGACAAACAGAATCCCTATCAAGATGAGAGTAGACATCTTCCTTAAAAAATATAATACAATACAAAGGCATTCAAGATGTTGGTACATTGGCTTGTGTTAGGGAATATAAACTTATTCACCGACTTCACCTACCAGCTTTAGTTTTAAGTTGAATTATTATTCATTGAGATGATATCATAGCATGTTTGACTAAGTAATCTAGTGTTTAATCTTAATTACCCTATTATAATTAATTAGCTTAAGCTTTTAGGTTAAATGATTCTTGACAACTTGCATTCTATTCTTTATGATAGAGTTTATGATTATCAGTTGGTCGATCAGAGTCTATGTCAGGCTCAGGTACAATTGGAGCCGACCCGACAAGAGATTAAGGATCCAGAACCAAATTGATTGGTTCTCGGGACAATCGGGTCTGACCCAATTACAATAAATCGGTTGAATATTGATACCAAAAAGATATGGTACCAGAAGAGCTCTATTTAATCGATCAAATGAAGTAAAGATTTTATGTAGGAAAAATCCATGATACTAAAAAGATATGGTACCAGAAGAGCTTTGGCCAATTATAACATCCCATGAATATTGATGAATACCACTGGTTGGTCTTCTTTTTTTGACACGGAATGGTTGGATGTAAGTTTTTCCGGTATCGTGGTCGAACCCTTTTATGTAAATCTCTCTCCGGTCTCCACTGTTTCAGTGAAAAATCTAGTTGCTCAGACTATAATAATGTTTTCCACAAAATATATTCCGTTGGGGATATATTGGCTGTGTTTGGTTCGAAGGAAAAAGATAAAAAAGAAAAGGAAACTTGTATAAACCTTGTATCAGTTTTTCCTACCTTTCCTTCAAACCAAACATAACCTTACGATATAGGAGTAATAGAAAACGAAAAGTTTAGGAACCAAGCATGTAGATTGAAGAATCAAGTGATACTAGTTTGTAATTTTCAGCCGACTCGTTGTGGTTATTTAATATTTGTCCAGTTGGACTCATTAATTAAAAGTTAAAGAAAATTTTGATAGTAAATTATGTATATGTGGGGGGGAGGGGGGAACCTGTGTAGCTAAACTTCAGTGAGGTATTTTGAACGTTGGCCCACGACATACGTGAGTAGCTAAACTTAAAGTGGACATGGACTTATATTTTTGGGCTGATCTATAAATGGGTTGGACTTGGATTCTATTATGACATTTGGTCTATGGATGCTTTCATCCCGGATGGACCTGGGCTCTAAACAGCCATAAAGTGGAGCTAATCTGGACTCAAATTTTCAACTCCATCTCCACCATAGCCCATTCACACCCGACTTCCACCTCGGCATCCAAATGCTTGTGATATTTATTTTCTCTTTACACAACCATTTCAAATAATTAATCCAAAATGCAAAAAAAAAAAAATATAGGAAGATAGTGATAGAAAAACAAGTATGTGAAGGACTAAGGTTATATTGGGTTTGATAGAAAATAAGAGAGAAGTAGAAGATTGATAGAGAGAGAGTTCTTTAACAAATTTTGTAAAATTCCTTAAGAATTTTTCATCGACTTTCTTTCTCTCTTTTCTTTAATGAAACCAAACACAGCTTTTAAGTGTCAGACCCTCCGAGTTACAGGGGTTCATGTAAGTTATCTATGACTTGGAACTTGGACATAAATTGGTTTTGTCGTTTAGTGGAGAGAGTTTGGTGTAGAAAAGTACTTTGATGATATGGAATTATCATTAGGGCTGTTCATAAGAAGGTCCAACCTGACCAAACCGATCAATCCGGACTGAGCCAATCTGAGTCGACCGGGTTATCTTCAGCACCGGTCGGTTTCAGGTTGTAAAACATTATAAACTGACTTAATGATCGTAATAAACTGTCCTGAGGTCTCCTTACAGAATTCATCCAAATCCCAATTAAGACAATTAAACTTCAAAATTAATATATAATCAAAGGGATAGGTTGGTGGTTTTGGAGATAAAACTTAATTACTGAAAATATATATAACATATATACCTCTGTAATAGGCATTATTATTATATGTGGGTTTTGCTCTTCTTCTCCTCTCTAAAGTCCAAACTGTGGATTAGAGGTATATCCTGTTTATCAAAAACAAGGCTTTTCCCACGTTCACTACCCCATATACTGTGGTGCCACAGTCCCTACATATATATTGCAGTTGAGTTTCTGTCAAACATGATTGAACTTAGAGTCGAAACGGACCCAAACCGACCCAACCCAACTCAAACCAACCAAGTCGATTTTGCTTAAAACTAGGTCGGTTTCGGTTTCAAGTTCAGGTAACCCAACGAGGTCGGGTCAGTTGAAAAAACCTCAGACCCAACCTGACCCGTAAACAGCCCTAATTATCATACCCATACAGATTACTTCTTAGTTGATTTTTGTAGGATCCCACAAGTTTCCTCTCACCATAGATTAATAATTTTGCTTTTGAAAATAACTTTAACTGCTAATAAAAAAATATATGATTTTACTGATGTGATATTTGTTTTTTGCTTTGAGAAATGAAACCGAATCATACATATTGCTAAGTGCGGGGGGAAAACATCAACTTGTAAACAATGGATGGTTTAGATGAGTGGAATTTTTGGTTCACACTCTCGATTGATTAATTGGGACATAAATTTGCAAAATGATGCAAGTGATGTTTACCCAAAACTTGCCATTTGGAGAACCGGGGATCCACTACTTGAGGGCCCCAGCCCAAAACGCTGGCCATGTTAATGCCAGTAAAACCAATTTTCCCATGTCAAAGTTTTTTATTTTTTTTCCTAATTTCCCTTTTAAAACATCAAAAGAAACTTATTCGATCATGGTCCAATTAAATCTCGACTTCTACACATGAATGCTGATTTATGTTCAGATCATCTACCTTAAGCCTGTCTTCAGGAAATCCTTTCAAACCAAACACAATTTAAATGGAATTTACCGGAAAAACTTCGGCTGTTCTAAACGAATTGGGCATGACATCTGTGGCCCACAGAACGCTCCCATTTGCATATCTCAGCATGTATTCGGAACATCTCACCCAATTGTCATAGGGAGATATTTCCAATACACGATTGGAATGTCTTAGGGCATTTGTGGGGCGCAGATGTAAATTCCAATTGTTCAGTTACACAGTAGGCCTGACTGGAGTGCCGTGCTTCAAACCCGAGATTTTAGGTCGTATCATCTTGAGTAGGGTTGTCAAATGTCAATTAAATCTGGAAGTCGGATCCAATGTAATCTAACTATTATAAAAAATAGAAATGAGGGTGTGGAATTTTTTTGACTAAAATGCCACATTTGTTAGTTATTCTATCTCTATGAAAGTTGAAAATCTAATTTCAGTTAATGCTTGTCACTTCATTAACTCTTGTATTTAAGGTATTAATTCCCATTCTCTCTTATTAAATCTCACATTTAAGTTACTTTTTCACTAATAAATGCTACTAATTAAATCTATGTCCAATAGTTTTATAAACCCATGCATTTTAATACTTACTAAGAAACAAAACCATTATTTATTCAAGTGATGACTAAGGAATTCAACAATCCGAATCAAATTGGCAAATCAATGAAGTCAGAGTTAGATAATAAATTTTTTAAATATAAATAAATATAAAAAATTACAAAAATATAGAAAAAATAAACACATTTGGGATATTTTCCTATTGATCAAATTAATAAAAAACAAGTGTTGTTGTCAAATATGGGGCCAAGGGCAACAACATAATTTATAGGGAGCAGGTAGCGGTTGTTGGTAGTGGTTAATGATGGATAGCCATGAAGCATCCTGTCGGCACCACATGTAGATCCACGGGTCGGCCAGAGTTGATGGGTGAACCGGCCCCGTCTCATGGCGTCATTTCATCTCCCGAGGTTGGTTCCACATGGAGCTCGTCTGTTCAAGCTATTAGATCAGCTGATCTGCGATCGTTGGATCAATTGAATCTAGGCCGTACGTTTTCCTTTAAATAGGGAGGCTGGTTGAATGATACTTCATCATTTGCTTGGAACCTTTAGTCTTGGAGCTACTGAGGACACCTTGGCTTTCCACAACCAGTTCCTTAGACTTCCTTTCGCAAACAATTCTTAGGTAAATAACCTCTGCCCTCGACATGCCAGCCTCGAATTCAGGTCTCAAAGCTTATAACCTTCCCAACTAGAGTACTCCCAGCAACACTCCTTGCAATGATGAGAGTGATAGTAGTCACTTTGAAAGCTCCTCTCAAACGTCAAGCATCTAGGTGTTGAGGGAGAGGGTCATGCCTCGCGGGGCCGAGCGTGACCAGTAGAGTGCGGGCACTGCCAATGAGAGTACTGGTTCCATGCAACCAAGGGTCGACTGCACTAGAAATGTTCTTGTGCTTCCTGAAGTGGTAGACATGGAAGATACTGAGTGATCTACAACCAAGGATTTGGCTAAGGCTGGGCGTTATCCCCGCTCTAACCTAGATAGCATTCTTAGCAAGAAGCAAGTTAGGGCTTTGGCCGAGTAGTACTACACTCTTAGTGGCTACCTCCATTTTCAGTTACGTTTTCCCCTGCACCCCCTAATCCCTGAGATTTTGAACCACTACAACCTCACCCTTAGCCAACTCGCTTCCAATGCTATTAGGACGATAGTGGCCGTGTTGGTGATGGCCCATCTCCGAGTTGTGGCTGTGACTCTGAACATATTTTAGAACTTGTTCTCATTGAGAAAGCATCTCGATGGGGAAAGCTTGTGGTATTTTCAAGGCCTAAGAGGAAAGGTGGTGGACAACCCGCTGTCCGTCCATAATTTGAAGAAGAAATTCTTCTTTGTTAGTTGCACTCATGACTAGTCCTTTTGGTCCAATTGGGGAAACCCAGATACTTTAACAAAAAAGATCGCACCACACAACAACGATGAGGAAAAGGTCGTAATGAATTGGCCTCAACTGAGTGAGATGATTCATGCTGGACCCTTGGTGAAGGAGGAGGCCTTAGTGATGACCGGCCTTAGTCCTACCCCCTCGGTATGAACACTTCCGTTGTCTTTTAGTTGCAACATTACTTGAATTTTGTAGCCGCTTTTCTGACTTGTTTGTTTTATCTTGTTGGGAGAAATGGATGGCAAAAGAAAGGCAAAGTTTTTGGAGGTCATGGCGTCTAAGAGAGTTGATGAGAAAGGAGCTGTCAGGAGCACACCTCAACGTCCGCAGGAAGAGGTGGCCGCCAAACAACGGGCTGAGGTTGAGGCGGTCCATGACCCTTGAGCAAAGGAACTTCAACTACGCGAGCAGCATTGGGCCGAGGGGACTTCAGGCAGATCATACCAAGAGGCGCCTTTGTCGTCCGACCCCCAGAATTACAACCTGCTCACCAACTGTTGCATCTTTTGGATGTAGTGGAGCATAAGAGAGGGGGACTCCCTGTTGATGGCTGGCGTTGGTCGGCAACTAGTGGTCAGCATGGTCCTTCCCAATGACCGCTAGTCCTAGACACAATACAATGTCAATTCGGTCTAGGACACACTTTTGGGTAAGGTCGCTAAGGTATGCATGTACATCTCGAGCCTGTTATGTGGCCAAGCTCTTCTTGGCAGAATGTGATTAACGGTTTTTCCTTTTCTATGCAAATGATCTCCTGTTCAGTCGGTCTCTACGACAAGGTAGATGTGCTAATCCAACAACTTTGACAGGTGCAAGAGGAGATCGAGCGTCTAAGGAAGTAGTTGGCAGAGGCTGAGGGGGAGACCCGTGACGAGCACGAGCATTGCAACAAAGTCGAGCCCAAGGTGGCCGCCGAGAGGGAGCTAGTGAAGGAGCTAAAGTCCTTTCTGGTGTCGGCAAAGCAATAGTTAGAGGAGGTGGCAATCTTACTTAAAGGGCTTCAACGATTATAAGGCCCAAGTGTTGAAGATTCTTCCAAGCTTTGACGTCAACCAGCTGGACCCATTCACTATTGAATCTTAACAGTTAGTGGATATACTAGGGACGGACGAGAACCTGACCACCAACGCCACTACTCAAATCGGAGGGGGTCAATAGATAGTTTTCTTTTGTTTGGGCTTGCATGCCCCTAAAACTTGTATACTTTTTCTTCCTTCTCTATTTTTCTTTGTAAGGGACCAACGCCTCCCCCATAAGAGGCCTTTTGTTGTAAAGAAACTTCCTTCTTCTCTTCTTCTTTTTTCTTCTTTTGTGCAATGGGTCGATGCCTCATAAAGAAACTTACAATTCTTTAATAAAGTATTTCTTTTTTGCAAAAGTGTTCTTTACTTAGAGTTTTGTGAAGACGTTCCATATTAGTGTCCTTTAGGCCAAGGCCGATGTCACAATTCGCTTGATAATAGTTTCCAAGGTCTTGAAAATTTTTGCCTTAGTGAAAAAATCCCCTTTGCTTAGTGTGTCATTCCTCAAGGGTTCTACGAAAGAGGCCATGAGCAGTTGCCTTATTGGATAGGTGCCTGTTTACTTAGTGTGTCATTCAATGTGTTTTTTATTTAGGTAATTGGCCAACGTTGGCTCTTTTGTCCTTCACAAAGATTTGCTTCTTTAAGGGTCTTTAAGGCCTAGGCTAGGGTCGTGGGGCATTTATCAACAATTACCAAGGTCCCAGAAGCTCTGGCCTTAGTCAAACAAGGTAAAAAGGCAACTAAGCATATGATTTGCAACATGTTGTATGCCATGTAATGAAGTCTGGTCCAATCATATAACTTTAAGGAATGTCGTATGCTGTGATTGGTTGGCCAAGGGGGCCAATGTCTGATCCGAGCATATAACCTTAAGAAAGATTGTATGTTTCGGTCAGTCAATCGAGCGGTCCTGATAGCTAGAGGGGACGAGAACGTTTACACAAAGAAAGATTCAAAGTTGAGAAACTTAAACTTTTCATTTGCAATTTTCCATTAAGGTATTTACACTTTTATTAATAGTACATTCGAAGATTTTCAGAGCTCTAGGTACGAGGCACTAGTCTTCCATCCATGTACTCTAGTTGAAATTCCTACTACCTACTTGATTCTATAGGGCCCTTCCCAGTTTGGGCCAAGCTTTTCGATGCCGGTCTCGGGAACCATGACCTTTCTGAGGATGAGGTCATCTTCCTTGAAGTGGCACTCTTTAACTCGAGAGTTATAATATCTTCCAACTCTTTACTGGTAGCCCACGATCTTGGCTTGGGCTTGCTCTCGGGCACGTTCCAAGAGATCAAGGTTGTTCTGTAACTTTTCATTGTTCTTAGCTTCTTGATATGCTTCGATTCAAAGTGTCGGCTGACCTATCTTTGCTGGGATGACAACCTCTGTCCCATAAGTCAAGTTGAATGGAATTTCACCCATGCAGTTTGAGGTGTCGTTCGGTACACCCATAAAATATTGTACAACTCGTCAGCCTAAAGTCCTTTGGCTCTGTCTAACCTTGCCTTCGATCCATCTAGGATCGTTGTATTAGTGACCTCAGCTAGCCCGTTAGTTTGAAGGTATTCGACTGAGGTGTACTTCTGCCTTCTTCCTATGTTTCCACACCATTCACTAAATTTGGAGTCAACAAATTGTCGGCCATTGTCGATGGCAAGTTTGTATGGGATTCCAAATCGGCAAATGATGTTCTTCTAAGAAAAGCTCTAAATTGTCTTAGCCATAATGGTTGTCAAGACCTTGGCCTTGACCCATTTGGTGAAGTAGTCTACCGCCACAATGAGGTGTCTCCTATTCCCCGTAGTCGAGGGGAAAGGTCTAAGGAGGTCCATTCCCCATTTTGCATAGGGCCAAGGGCTGCTAAGGGCCGAGAGGGTCAGCACAGGCCGATAGAGGATGTTGCAGTGCCTTTGGCATCAATCGCTCTTTTGTACCAACTCAATAGTGTCCCTTTGGATGGTTGGCCAAAAATATCTTTGTCTGAGTGCTTTCTGTGTTAGGCCCCCACCTCCTAGATGATTGCCATAGATGCTTTCGTGAATTTCTCTTACCACATACTCACCCTCCTCTCAGCGGAGGCATCTAAGATAGGGCAAGGTGAAGGATCCTCTGTAGAACTTTCCTTCAAGTATGGCGTATGTGCTGACAACCATCAAACTCTCCTTGCCTCATTCTTGACGAATGGTAGCTACTCATGTTGCAAGTATGATAGAATGGTATCCATCCAGAATGGTTCAACCTAGATGGGATACACTTGCCTCTCTTCAATGATGGGATGTGTTAACTTCTCGACGTGCACAATGCGGTTGAGGGTCGATCTTGAATAGCTTGCAAGTTTTAACAAGGCATTGGCTCATGCATTCTCATCTTGTGGGACCTGGTGCAGAGCGAAGTGCTAGAAGTAAACAGTTAATTCTTGGCCCTTTGCTAAGTATTTGGCCATGTTTGGCTCCTTGGGGTCATATTCCCCATTCACCTAGTTCACAATTAATTGCGAGTTGCTGAAGACTTCAATGTGCTTCATTGTTGGAGGCACGAAAACTGAATTACAACACATACTCCAACTCATTATCATTTGTAGTTAGAAGTATGAGGTTGGATTTGCTTCCTTTGGCATTAGAGGATCCATTTATGAAAAATATCCAAGTTCTGTGGTCATGGCTGAAGGTGCATTCAACCAAGAAGTTTTTCAATGCTTGCGCTTTTATTACCAGCCCCGGCTGATAGTGTAAGTCGAACTCCAATAGCTCGATAGCCCACTTGGTTAGCTGACATGAGGTCTCAGGCTTCAAGAACACCGACTTAAGGGGTTTGTTGGTTAACATCGAGATGTTGTGGGTTTGAAAGTAAGGTCTCAGTTTCTTGGCCGAGACTACCAACACAAAGGCTATTTTCTCTACTTCTAGGTATTTGGTCTCGGCCTCATAAAGGACCTTTCTAACATAATATATCAACCTCTGAATTACCTTGTTTTCCTAAACCAGCACCGAGTTGACTACCTCGTCCCTAGCCGAGAGATACAAGAATAAGGCTTCTCTTGGGATGCAATGGTGGTGACGCGAGGTAGGACGTTAACTCTTTGATGGCTTTCTAGAAATCTTCTATCCATTGGAAATCCTTCAACTTCTTGATGGCTCAGAAGAATAGTATGCACTGATCGGCCAACATAGACATGAATTGGCTAAGGGCTATGACCTGGTTGGTGAGTCTTTAGGTTTCTTTAATTGACTGAGGGGCTTCCATGTCCAATATGCCTTGTATCTTCTTAGGATTGGCCATTATGCCTTGTTGAGTGACTACGAAGCCTAGGGATTTTTCCAAGGTGACCTTGAAGGCGCATTGTTGGGATTTAGGTTCATGTTGTACTTTCTCAGTACCCCAAATCTCTTGCCAAGGTCTGCGGTGTGTTGTCTAGCCCTAAGACTCTTCATAACCATGTCGTCGACGTAGGGCTCGACGTTCCTCCCCACTTACTCTTTGAAAATCTTATTCACCAGTCTTTGGTAAGTGGCATCGACCTTTTTTAGTCCAAAAGGCATCAACTTGTAATTGTAGATGTCGTGTTCGGTGATGAATGAGCTCATCTCCTTGTCGACCGGATGCATCTTTATCTAGTTGTAGCCATAGAAGGCTTCCATGAAACTTAGTTGCTTATACCCCGTGGTGGCATCGACGAGGTGATCAATTCCTGGCAAAGTAAAACTGTCTTTGGAATAGTCCTTGTTGAGATCTATGAAGTCAATGCATATGCGCTATTTCCCATTAGATTTTTTAACCATGACCACATCAAATAGCCATTTGGTGTAATGTACCTCTCTTATGAAGTTGGCACTGAGTAACTTTTCCACCTCCTCACCACTAGCTTTCCAGTGCTCCAATGCAAAATTCATCTTCTTTTTCCGAACCGGCCTATATCTTGGGTCCACACTTAGTGTGTGAGTAATGATCGAGGGGTCAATTTCTAGCATATCAGCGGCAGACCAAGGAAACACCTCGGTATTGTCTTTGAGGAAGCTTACCAGTTCAAAAAGTGTGTCGTAAGGGAGGTGAGACCCGACTAATACCATTTTCTCAGGCTTGGCCTCATATAGAGGAAGCTTGCCGGTTCGAAAAGTGTGTCCTGAAGTCAAGCCCTTCCAGTGATAGGGCTTCCTTATTCTTGCCTTTAAGCGCCACAACGTAGCATTGTCTAGCATCTTGCTGGTTTTCCCTGACTATTCCTACACCACGCTCCATGGGGAACTTCATGGTGAGGTTGTAAGATGAGATGATTGCCTTGAGTGCATAAAAGGGTTGGCCTCCCTATGATGGCATTGTATGGTGAACTTATCTTTACGACCAAGAGCTCAGTCATTCGAGAGACGTGTCGAGGTTTGGTCCCTACAACGATCGATAGGGTTATCTCCCTTGTAGTTTGACAGTTGCTCTGAGAAACCCGACGAGTGGAACGTTAATGGGCTGCATCCGATCTAGTGTCAGCTACATCTTCTCAAATGCCTCATAGAACAAGGTGTCGGCTGAGGAGCCATTGTCTTTGAGGATCCTTCTCACCATGTAGTTGGTGATGCTCATTGACACCACCAACGCGTTATCATGGGGCATAGAAACCCCCTATAGGTCGTCATTTGAGAAGGAGGTGGGGTCCACTGGCCTCGACCTCTTTGGTGCTTGGCCCTAAATGTTATACTATCAGGTGTATGCCTTTCAAGACAAGGCGGATGCTCCCCCTGAGGCTGGGCCCCTAACTATGACCGCAATGACTTTGGCCAGGGGTGATGGGTATGGAGCCTGACCTGTGGCTATTGCAAGGATGACACCAAGGTGTCTCCTTCAACGCAATATTTCAAGTGCCCATAGTGGATTAGGGACTCAATCTCGTTTTTGATCTCATAACAATCCTTGATATTGTAGTTGATGCTGTAATGATATTTGTAGTACTTCTTGGGGTTTTTCCTTATCGGGTTCCTCTTCAACTTGGCTGGCCACTTCATGAATTCCTCCTTCCCTACTTGCATCAGTATGTGCATTGGGAAGGAGTTTAGTGGCGTGTACTTGCTAAAGGAAGGGGTTCGACAGCTTCTTCTCACCGCCCTTGTTGGTGGAGCTGTCACCACAGACATCCCTTTCCTTCTTCTTCTTCTTCTCACTAGGGCCTACTTCTAGATCTTGGAGGCATTTGTTGGCTTCAGCCTTCTCGGTGGTGATGTACTTCTAGACCTTCATCAAGAACTTGGCTTTAGTCTTGGGTGGATTTTTGTAAATGGACCAGTTGAGGGGTCTAGGTCAAGGTCCTTGACCTCGAGTTCTTCTTCGTTGAACCTCTCCATATATGCTCGAAGGCTCTCACCACACTTCTACTTGACAAACATCTAGGAGATGATAATTTTTTGACACCGTCGGCTGCTCACAAAGTGACCTATAAAGAGGTCCGTGAACGGTTTCCAAGAGCCGATGGAGTGTGGAGGCTATATCGAGAACTATTGGCGTGTTGCTCCCTTGAATGTGGCTTGGAAGGCTTGACACATAAGGGTGTCAGAATACCCATGCAGGATCATGAGGGCCCGAAAGCTTTCTAGGTGGTCCTCGGGATATGTACTCCCAACATAGGTCCCTAGTGTCGAGGCCTTGAAAGTCGATAGGAGAAGCTCGGAGATGATGGAATCCACAAAGGCCTCCATCCGGGTGAATGAGGCATGGCAACTAGTGGAGGCATCACCTCGGACCTCCTTCACTTGCCGAATCTGATTTTGAATGGCACCAATTTTTGCATGGATATCTTTGAGGTGTTGGTCAATGTAAGAAGACACCTCTTTGGCCCGTCCTAATTCTCTCTCACACAGGACTGGCAAGCCCTATTTTTGGAGTGCTCGGACATTGGCACGTCTTAGGCTTTGCGGGTGCAGCGATCATTGAGGCAGTCGCGGAGGTCAGAAACTAGCGGGGGAGAGGCATCACTGGCCTCCTACCCTAGGGGGTGACTATAGTGGCCCGAGCACCCATCGTCGTCCCTATTGTTCGGCAAGCGTTACTACTGATGATCATGGTTCTTGCACTCAGCGCGGGACCCTACAGGGTTGCCCCCTCGACTAGAAAGCTAAGGGGTCTTGGAGCGGGGCTTGCTTGCCCGTCAGCTGCTGCTGTCGGATTCCAACGGGGCGGCCACCTTGTGGGTGGCCTCTAATCAAATGCCCTATGTTGTCTAACCACTAGGCCAGGTAGTATAGCCTATTCACGACCTGCTCAAACTAGCCAATCGTGACTAAGTTCTGAGCATTGGTAATGGTGTCTTGCTTGTCAGCCATGTCAAAGACACCAGTCGATTAGTTTAGATTTGCTTTTCTTAGGGGAAAGTTTTGAAGATGATCCCATATACGATGCTCAATTTTAGAGGAAATGGGCCCCCATTTTTAGATTTAAAAACTCGATTTAAGTCTTTGATAATGACTCTGTTCTCCATGGAAAAGGCATACAACTAAGAGATTTCAGGTCCCAAGGATTGAGAGAGTGAACGTATTAGGCACCTCTCTCTCCAAGCTGCTATAGCAACCTAAAACAGGAGTTGTTCAGGCTTAGTTTCTTTTGGAGAAAAACAAAAGTGATTGCAAAATTTCTTAAATTCGGAGGAACATGCTTTCAACTTCTCCTAAGACCGATTTTGAGGTGATGTTATCGGGTTTTAGGTATTGATTTCCCTAAGACCCTCACCTCTCTGTCTCTATTCTCAGTCAAGAAGAAATTATAAATAATGGTTCTCCAACATTTTGAAACCTCAAGCAACCTAGAAAAACTAAAAAAATGACTTAACTTTCGTGTGTACCTTCCCAAAAAATTTTCAATAGCTAGGATGAGATAAAATGAAGTTCAAATGGGTTCTTGAGCTAGAGAGTGCTTCTGGTTACAACAACTTTCACTTGAAAATGGAGGAGACGAGTTTGAACTCTAAGGTTCAGAGTACCTCCTAATTTCGAGTGAATAGGAGCAGTATATGGGCTGGGAGAAAGCTTTCTTCCCACTCTCTTTCTCTCTCTAGGGGATTCCCTCAGGTTTCCCCTCTTCTCCCTCTCCTCTCCGTGTTTGTTTTTTTCTCTCTAGTTTTTCTCTTTTGGGGGGCCTCCCTCAGGTTACCTTCCTCCTCCCTTTCTCTTTCTCCTTCTTCTCACCTCTTTGACCAAGAATTATATCAGTATTTATAGAGAAAGGGAGGGGGTCAGGGTGAATTAGGATGTGAAATTTGACGTGCTTGGGTTTTTCGGTCTCTGAATATAGTGGTGATGTCTGATTGTTCAAATAGGCTCAGGATGATTAAGATCTATAGCTGACAAGTTCAGAACAACAAGATTTGCTGAAATAGAATCCTTGTTTGATAAAGGGTCAAATGGGAAAATTTTGGGATGAAATTTGCTAGGTTGGCACTTTTGAACGTCCTAAATCGAATGGGAGTAATGTATCTTTGATCAGAGATATAGGTTGATTGATTTAGTTCGGATCATGGTATTAGCTTATGGTTTTCTAATCAACGAGAGGGCCTGGAATGGAATCTTAATTTTTCAATGGTCAAATGGAGGTGTATGGTTGTGAAATTTGACGTGGCAGGGTTTTTTGGGTCTCCAAATACAGTGGTAAATTTTGATTGGTCATATAAAGTTGGGATGATGGATGATAAGATCTAATTAATGAGTTTATTGAAATAGGATCTAGGCTCAATGGGGGGTTAAACGAGGGAATTTTGACCTATAATTTGGTACGTAGGCATGGATTAGGGTGAGGAGCCAAGTGGATATTCTAATATGAGAAATATATGGTCAATGTTGGTAATCATTCAGGGCCATCAAAATGGGATCATAATGTTTTATAGTTGATCATTATAGTTTTATGGTGGGATTCGCTAGTTGATTGCTTATTAGTGATCTTGTGGTGATGGGTGTATCGGTTTTGATTTTGGAGGAGTAGGAATTTGAATACTGCATAAATCAGGGCCGTTAGATGAATGGTGGATCATTGAAGTTTAGTCATGAAAATTGATGTATAGCTAAGTTCTAGTTTTCCAAGTTTAGGGATGGTGTTTGATTAGACATTAATGTTGATCTCAAGGCTGTTATTTGTCTTGTGGATTGTGTCAAAGGAGGGCATTTTGGGTTTTGGAAAGTCTCAAGTTGATTTGGTTGTGTTTCTAAGTTTTTAGGGTCTAAGAGAAGGGTACAAAGAGGTAGGGTGAAGTGACTGAGCGAAAATTGGGTACCAGTAGGCGCCAATTGTTGCTACCAAATACAGGGTCGGGGGCAACAACATAATTCCTGGTGCCCGATACCATCAAGTCCAACCTGTTAAGAGAAAGAAGACATCAGAAACCCCAAGGATAATCCCAGGAGCGTAGACTCCGACAGTCAACTTAGCCCAAAGCTGTGAGTGGTCAGACCAAGCAAGAAAGGAAACTTAGAGCTTAAGTCTGTGTGTTTACTTTAATGTGTGAGCCTCTTTTATAGTCGAAGTTGCGTTAGAAGTGGGCCAGTTGGGAGCAAGTGGTGACGGTTGGCAGTGGTTGATGATAGATGGCCAGGACGCATCCAACTAATGCCACATGTCAAAATCTGCGGGTCAGCCAAATATCCCTACATCAAGTGTAATAATCAAGAATTATTTTGATTGATGATGAAAATGAAATACATAATTTAAAACTAATGAAATTATTTTCTTGTTTAGTAGATATCAATAATTCAAGTTTTGGGTAAAATCTATCAACCTTTAATGTCATTATTAAATAATAAAAATTAATAAAATTTAAAAATTTAAAAGAATATATAAACTTTACAAAAAAAAACATTTGGGCACATGTATAATATCATATATTTATCATATTAAACAAAAAATAAGTGTACATAACAGTATTATTTTTACACACCTAAAAATGAAAAATATTTATAGAAAAATTTGAACACATCCATAACTCCATATTTACACTACTATTAAAAATATTAATAAGATTGTATAACTTTCTTTTAACTAAAATACCCATTTTTTGAATTTAATCCCTATTTAATTGTGAGGTTTAAAATGTAGTTTGAACTACAAATTTCACCTCATTCAATTCACTCTCTTTAAACCTTGCATTTTTTTATAAATGAACAAAAAATATATACACTAAGAATATAAAACATTACAAAAGTAAGAATCTAGCCAAGTGGGTAGGCCTGTCAATGATTTTGCAATCTGAATTCAATTAATTGTGAAAAAAATATAAATAAATAAAAATACATGAATTTTATAGAAAAATTGGATACATTATTCCTATCATTATCACCATATAGAATTGTCACATACAAAGCACATGCACACTTTCTAGTCTATTTAAAAGAAAAAAAAAAATAGGGTAGATTACAGCTTACCACCTTAAATGTTGAGGTAGTGACCGCCTCCAAATTTTCATTTGTGAAAGCACTTTGTCCCCTCTTGATTAACTAGATTGATAGAAAAAGGTAATTTACTAAAATGCCCATTTAAGATCCCCATGGATGAAAATGCAATACTTCAAAATGATAAAAGTGGGAGTTGGGATTTCTTGCCAACAAAACATGTTCCAACACCCTACCAACTTGATCTGACACAGTACATCTCACTCTGAAACACTAGGGCCCACCATAAAAGTGGGATCCGTAATGTATGAGATGTACAGTATTAGATGATATTGGTAGGGTGTTAGAACATATTTTATTGGCAGATGATTCAGGCTCTAAAACTTCAAGGGAGTTTTTATTGCCAATGAAAGTTCAAGAGGCTAAATGTCACTAGCCTGGTAATCTATATTTTACCCAAAATCATCTGTCTACATAAACAGATTGAACTCAGATTTCAAAATTAGATCCATGGGATGGGGATTTAACCTATTTGATCCTATACTATTAAGATCCAGGTTTGATCACATTATGGATAAGAACTTTGACCAATCACATTATGGGTAGGGGTGCATTATTCAGTTAAAACAAGGGTTTGACTATGATATCTAAAATATTTTTGACCAATGAATTGATACCATAAACATGATAGCCAATCAGGTGTTATTTATCAAAATTCATGGGTGGATTTTGATTGGTCAAAACACTTGTGATACATGTCTTTCTTGCATCTAGATTTTTGCTTGTTGGTTTTGATTTCCAGATTTGAAAACTCAATTAACCAAAAACCAAACAAAAATTTTCAATTTCGTTATTTCAGTTTTAAATTAATTCATTTTTTGTTCAGTTTTCCCTCTTAGAATTTTGGTTAACTCAATTCAATTTTTAACTAAATAGCCAAATGCTTGCTCTTAATTATGGGTAAACCTGGTTGTTAAAAATTTCATGGTACCGGTTAATTGGTTATAAGTTTTTCTATTATTGTGTTTTTCCAATATCATATTTTCAATGCTTGGTTTTGGTTGCAGTTCATATAAGTGAATTTTGATTGTATCATGTTAGCTTATATCTTTACGTTTGCATGTACGTACTCTAACACAACTATATATGTGAGTAAATTACAGATTACCACCCTATACTTTGGGGGCAATAATGTTTAATCCGAACTTTTATTTGCAATCAAGACCCCTGCATTTTCAAATTCCAACACTTTGCCTCCTTTGTTACCATTACATAAGTTTACTTCAAAAAAAAATCCAATACAACGTCACACTTTTAAATTCCCAAACTACCCATTCCTTAATTTATAGGACCATTTGCCCTTTATCTTATACAAATCAAATCTTTGAACTATTACTTTCTTTCAAAGTTGAACGAGCCTCAGAGTTATGTTAAAAAGGCAAAACGTAGACTGTTGTGATATTACAAAAAGCCCAAGTAATTCCTTGAACACCTACTAAAGCACATACATTTCTTGGGAGACCTTTCTACACCCATCACAGTTAAAATTGCAATTATGTACAACAAGAGAAATATAGGCACCTCTTTGCTGAGTGTTGGCAAATTATCAAACAAGGTGTGCTTGGCAGTACAAGAATTTTTTCAGGGTGCTTACCTCTCTCCGAGTTACACATCCACTCTATTAGTTTATATTCCAAAGAAAGACCAACCTAATGAATTCTCCGACTTTAGGCCCCCAAGTCTGTGCAATGTTGCTTACAGGGATAGAACCAAGGAAGGAGGCCAAAACCTGAAGTGTATTAAGGGGGATAAATATGGAGGGGCCATTGGGGTGGGGAAGGAGGGCAATTTACATGGAAGAGTGTATTACAAGTGGGGATTTCTTGACAATATTAGGGAGGGGGGGCATGGCTCCCTTGGGTCCCCCTGGCTTTACCCCTAGTTTCTTATAAAATTATAGATAAATTGAGTGTGCTAAGCTTGGGTAATATTTTACCACAAATCATCTCTAAGGAGCAAGGAGTGTTGGTGAAAGGTAGATTGATCCTCAACAATATTGTTCTTACCCAAGAAATGACAAATGAAATTGGAAGAAAGATTAGGGGAGTGAATGTATAATGTTAAAATTATATATGGCAAAAGTTTATGATGGATTAGATTGATTTTTTTCATTTTTTCAATAGTGGATAAATTTGACTAAGAAAATCATGATCAATTGTTGGTTCTCAATAGGCTTGAATGGCTATTTCAAGTCAACGAGGGGCCTCCATCAGGGGGATCCACTATCTCCAAGCTTGTTCATCCAAGTGCTCAGTGGAGGCCTTACGAGTGTATTTGAGGAGGAGAGAGTTAGTCGTTTTCATTTTTGGAGACGGTGTACTTTGGTTTCTCATTCTTTGATTGCTGACGACGATCTTCAGTAATGCAACTAAGACCACCTCCCTAATAATTAAATTTGATGGGTTTTCTAGGGAGATATGAGAAAGCTTCAGGTCAACGAATAAGCAAGGAGAAAAGTTGCTTCTTGGTGTTGGTGGGTACAATGCTGAGCACCTACAGTGGTAGATGTAACTGCTCTAGCCGGACCGGGCCGGGCCGGGCCGGGCTGTGTTTTCACTCTGTATTAAAAAAAAAATTCTAAGGCCTGAGCCCGAGTCCAGCCTGACCATCGGACCTACAATTTGGGCTCGAGCCCAGCCCTCATAAAAAGTCCGAAACCCGGGCCTAGGCCCGAGCCCAAAATTTTGCCCATACTGTTACTATTGCTGAAGCGGCTGAATATAGAGAGAGAGAGAGAGAGAGAGAGAAATTATAAAGAAAATGATAAAATATGTATATATATTAAATTACAAATATATATTTTAATAAATATTATATTGTTTATATATTTTATATAATATATAAAATACGTATTATATATATAAATCTGAGTCAAATCGGGCCATGCTTTTTTGACAAATCCCGAGCCCGGCCCGAAGCACAGTCGGACTTACTGTGTTAGGCTCGAGGTCAGGCCAATAGGCCTAATTACATGATCAAGCCTGACCGGGATGCAGGCCGAGCCATCGGGCTACCCGGCCCATGAACAGGTCTAGGTGCTAGTAAGACATGTCTTCTAATCTATGGACTATGGCTATTAATGTGTTGGCATCTATTTCCCTTTTGGGGTGACTTGGAGACCAATGCCTCCCCGTGGAAGAGGGTTGCTAGGCTTGGTTTGAGTTTGAGTAGGATTGGATCCAGAGGTCCTTGTAGGTTGTAGGAATCCGGCCCAGATGGTGGGTGTGTATTCAAGTAGAGCCACGGGAGTCTCCATTGAAAATTTAGGAAAAAGAAAGAAATGATACAAGAAAACATCTTGGTCTAAATTTAATTAGGTTACAAGTGTGGAAGGTATTAACCACCACACTCATCTGGAATAATAATGATTCCGGTCTCTACATCATTGCTTTATTCCTTAAAGCTTAGTGTCATTATGTTGGCCTATTTTATCCAAAAAAGAATAGGGCGTTAGTAATTTAGTTGTTCTCATTGGCAGTTTTTTAATCCACCGTTGATTTGGTTGGTTTAGCTGTTTGAATCATCACTCAGTCAGTATTTTGGGTCTAATTTAATCGCTCGGATCAATGATAATTTGGTCAAAAACCATTCCATTGGGCTGGTTCAATTGTTGACCCGTTCAATCCAATCACCAGGTCACGGGTTTAACACTCAATACATGCGAACTTTCAGAAGTCATAACTTTGCAATCTAATGTTCAATTAGGTTGATCTGTTTTTTTCTTTTTTGGTAACTTTTCGAGATCTATGCATCTCAAGGAGCTGTAGGAGCCTTGCCCCACTATTTTTGCAAAATAAAAAAAAAAAACTTTTTTGGCCTCAAATTGTATTTTTAATATTTTTATAAATAAAAAATAAAAAACTGAATAAAAAATATAAATTAAATATAAAAATACATATAACATATGCAAAACATGATTATATATATACTATGTATATGTATATAAATATATATACCTTAAATACATGTAGGACGATCTGACCTATTCAACTGTGACCCGCGAGCCAGAGGCAAAAATAGTTCAGCCTTCGGGTCAATTTTTAAGACATTGCTCATTGGTCCCCAAAACGCTAATTTTCTAGTTTACATGCCTAGGTGCAAAGCTACATGATATACAAGCAATTAGGATTTTCCCTTCTATATGCAAAAAACAGTAGAAAGTTATATATGATGCATGAGGAAGAAAATATACAATTAAGTAATTAAGATTAAGCCATCAAGATTGCTCCTATTTAATGAATCATATATGTACTCATGAAAGGCTTATCCTGATACTGCTTTAGAATTATGAGAACACAATTTACCTGAATTAAACGAAACTAATGTATTAGACAACCAAGAATTGATCAGAAGATGATGGATGAAGCATAGTGAACTACCCGAAGTGGGGATGGTGGACACTTTTCCTTGAGCAAGTTGGTGAATTGAACATCTTGATCATATCCCTTGGAAGCTTCAGTAGGCACACCATACTTGGACAAGAGTAGGGGTGGAAATGAATCAAGCCGTTTACAAGTAATTTGAGTTCGGTTCGGTTTAAATCAAGCTTCAAGTTGAATTCGAGTCTAATATATAGACTCGATTTTTAATCGACTCGAGATCAAGCCTAATATAGCTTGATTCATAAGGCTCACGAGCCTAATCGATCATATATATATATATAATAACTAGTTTTTATAATTCTTAAATTTTTATATGTAAAATAAAAAATATTATTTTATCTTTATAACTTTTTTAATTGTGTAGGGCTCACAGTTGAGTTCAACCTTACAAGCTTTTGAGTCGAGCTGAACTCAAGTTCAACTCTCTAGCTCAAACCAAGTTTGAGCCTCTTTTCTTTCTGGTGAGCCGAGCTCGAATAGCCAAATATTTGGCTTGGCTCAATTCAGCTTGGCTCAAATCCACTCCTAGACAAGTGACTCTACTCCATATGTATTCTTGCTTGGGAGAGATCGTTCTAAGTAGAATTTTCAACAAAATGTGAATTTGCTTCTCTAAAAAGTCCAGCTCAAGTGGTTTGACATTTGCAAAAGAAAGAGAGCTTCCAATCAATACCTTAATCTTGTTGATTCCTTACGGCTCCCAAGACCCCCTATTTATATTTTATAGAGTTGGGAGGACTAGGGTTTCTAAAACAAGGTAGAAGTCGAACCTAAACACAGGTATGTCAAGATTTAAGAACCCTAAGGGCAATTTTCTTTTTAATTATTAGAAAATGGCTTCAAATTTTAAATTTTGAGAGATCTACTTGTAACTACTTTAGACCCATTCTAGAACAATCTAAGGGCTTTCCTTCAGCCAAAATTTCAATTCCCTGTTCAAAAATGTCTTGGAAATTTGAGAATATAAGAAAGGAGCTATGTTTGGTGATTTGACCAGGTTTCACACAATGTTGAGCCGGGGATGGGGATTGTTTTGGCAAGGTGGGGGTGGGGATTTATAAGAATCCCCGATTGGGGTTGGGGTCAAGGATGGGGATTGAGGTCCTTGCTCCACCCCCACCCCGATTATATATATATGTTATTTATATTAAATGTATATTATTTATATTATATAATATCAAAACACATTTAAAACATTATTTATAATTTATAATTTTTATTTATTTTAAATAAATTTATTTTTCAAAAAATACTACTATCTAAAGAAATTTCGAGGATCAGGGATGGAGGACAAATTTTATCATCAGGGATGGGGTTGGGGTTAATTTCATAATCGGGGGCAGGGACAGGGAATATGATCCCCTCCCTGAACTTGCCCCATTGCCATTCCTAGGGGGAGAGGGTGAGGAAAATCGAACGTTGCTACAACTATTTGTAGCGGTAGTGGCGAGAAGATAGGGGGAAGAGAGAGAGAGAAAGAGAGAGAGAGAGAGAGAGAGAGAGAGAGAGAGAGAGAGAGAAACGTCACTGTTGAGAGTTGCAGCGATGGTGGCTGGAAGACAAGGGGGAGAGAGGGAGAGGGTGAGGGAAATTGAGGATGGGCATTTTTGTCTTTTAATGCGATCTAAAAAATGTCTGAGCGCATTAAGGTGACGTTTGATAAATCTGAAATCTGAAAAGGTAAAAAGATATTATTTGTCTAAAATCTGGAAAGAAGCATAGGTGCTTTTCTACTTCTTAGAGGCTCTGAATCCAAAGATTTGTTTGTATTGGATCAACCCATTACCATCTGAAGTTCACTGATTTTATTATTTTACCGCTAGAACATACTATTTGGAAATGTTGAGTTCAATTTGCATTATCTCATAAAAAATAATTTTCAACTTCAAAATAATATTGAAACAATACAAATAATAAATAATAAATAAATAATTTAAAATTACTAATTAATAAATGAAATGATTCAAATTAAAAATTAATTATTGACTATAAAAATATTAAAATAATTAATAATTAGTGAAAATAATTTATAATTAATAATAATAATAATTATTATTATTATTATTACTCACCCTCTTCAGAGAGAGAAATGCCATTGTATATATATATCGAATGGGGTAGGGGTTTTATTTACTTTAGAGCATCTAAAACGCGTTTGAGCACATTAAGTGACGGGCCTGAGTCTTAAAATTTCATATCTGAAAAAACTTTTTAGATCATATTTCAAATGCAATACCAAATAAGCATTGCATCTAAAAAGCAGATATTTCAGACGTAATACGTTTGAAAAGTGTTATCAAGCACCACCTAAGTCATTGGGCTGCCTCTTACAAATTCAGATCTAAAAATGCATTTCAGATCTGAATTTTCAGACTCAACCCAAACATTTAAAATGCGTATGAACGCGTTAAGTGACGGGCCTGAGTCTTAAAATTTCCTATATGAAAAAACTTTTCCGATCATATTTCAAATGCAATACCAAATAAGCATTGCATATGAAAAGTAGATATTTCAAACGTAAGACATTTGAAAAGTGTTATCAAACACCACCTAAGTCATTGGCCTGTCTCTTACAAATTCAAATCTAAAAATGCATTTCAGATCTGAATTTTCAGACTCAACCCAAACATAGGTGGCGTCTAAAAAGCAGCATTTTCAAACTTCAAAGGTCTGAAAAGTGTTATAAAACGCCACCTAAGTAGCAGTAAAGTGTTGGAATCTAAAAGTTCAAGGTTTGTGGGCCGCCCACACTATAGCAGGCCATGCTTACCTTGCCTAGAACCCCTCAAAAGGCAAGACCAATATAGCTTATGACATGAGCCCAGGATGGCCCATGCTGTGTGATGATGCGCATTTTGGCAGCTCCCCGGCTGGTAGGTGACTCAGATGCCAGGCTGAATAATTCCTACCTAGAATGTGGCTTGAATGCCTATCTGAATGGTTCCTACCTAGAAGGTGGCTCTAACGCCTAACTGAGTGGTGACGAGCTGGAGAGATGGCTCTGTTGCCTATCTGAACGGTGATGAGCTAGAGATGTGGCTCTGATGCGACTTGCAAGGATATAGTGTTAGAGTGCCCGGGTTTTTTTACCCGGGGTGGGCAATCCAATGCTTAAGTTAGCAAATCAAAGATTTTAAGATAGCTAAATGTGAGAGAGCTAGAGAGCTGCAAGAACTAAATTGCACATCTCCCCTTGGGGTTGGAGGTAAGGCCTTTATATAGGCATTGTTTGGCATGAGCATAATGCAACACGTCCGGGATATTCGGGAGGACGTGCTTAACTGGTCCGAAGTCCTCGGAGGTAGTCGTGCACGTAGGCCAATCTTTGCACCTTACTCGGTTTCTCCCAAAACATTCGGTGTGAGAGCTGACTTCCTAGAGACCTGGGAGTGATGGGATGCATGCAGAAATCGACAGCAAGCACGTCTCGTAGGTCGCCAGGTCGGCGCTAGAGGCAGGTCACCAAGTCGGCAACAGGGGCAAGTCACCAGGTCAGAGCTAGAGGCAAGCCGCTAGGTCGGCGCCAGAGGTAGGTCACCAGGTCAGCACTAGAGGCAGGTCGCCAGGTCGGCGCCAGAGGCAGGTCGCCAGGTCGGCGCTAGAGGCAAGTCGCCAGGTCGGCACCAGAGGCAGGTTGCCAGGTTGGCACCAGAGGCAGGTCAGCAGGTCGGCACCAGAGGCGGGTCGCCAGGTTGGCGCCAGATGCAAGTCGCCATGTCGATGACAATGCCAGGTCGCTAGCTGGGACTCCATCATTTTAGCTAAGGCAAGTTGTCGCCTAGGTGGTTCTGGGTGTCACCTAGTTGTTCCGAGATGCCATGTGTCATGATGCTAGTGGAGGGTCAAATCTGCCCTCATCACTGTGTATGGCCAAATGTGGCAACACGATTTTTTTTTTGAAAAATTGAAAAAAATAATAAAGTTAAAATAAATTAACAAGATAGATAAGGAATTAAAAAATCTTAAAATTCTATTCTATATGAATTTTAATTACATGTATGTATGTATGTATATGTCAGAATTTGATCAATTTTTTTAAATTGTTTTAACTCTATTATTTTAAAAATCAAACAAATTAAGATAGCATTTGAAAAATTCAGATCCAAATCCAATCCAAAATCCCATAAACCTGATTAGATATAGAATTAATCTCATAGTTGGGTTTTTAATAATAAGATGATTTTGATGTGAATGAACGTAGGGGTGGCCATGAGTCAAGCTTTTCATGAGCTATTCAAGATTGGCTCATGAAAATCTCAATTTGGCTCGATTTAAACCGAGCTTCGGGCCGAATTAAGCTCAATTCATGATGCTTGCAATCCTAATCGAGCTTTTACATACATACATATATACATACATAAACAAAATAATATATATAAATAAAAATTAAAAAATGTTATATATAATATTTTTTATTTTTTATAAATAATAATAATAACTAGTTTTTATAATTCTTAATTTTTTATGTCAAATTAAAAATAATTTTTTATTTTTATAAAACATCTGATTCAAAATCAAGCTCAAGCCAACTCGAACTCAAGTCTCTAGCTCGAATCGAACTCAAGCGTCATAATTTATTGGTGATCCGAGCTCGAATAATTAGATATTCGGATCAGTTCGGCTCAAATCCACCCTAAATGAATGTAGTCCAAATCTAAGTCCGTCATAGCCCTAGGTAACAAGGTGGAAGTGTAGAGAAGTATGTATTAAACTTAGAGACATGAATCCTGTTTCATTACAATCATCATCTATGCCTTATCCCAACTATATGGGGTCAACTACATAATCTTGTTTCACCACTCCACTCTATAATTAAAACCATGTCCACTATTAAATTATTAGTGCTTAAATCATTTCTTACTACATCTACCCATGTCCTTTTTGGTCTACTCATTGCTAAGTGGATCTTCTAACCCCTCACTTGTAATAAATCATTTTTTTTTTGCTAATTAGAGCCATTAGTGGTCTTTCTATGCACGCCACCAAACCATCTTAGCCTATTATTTCTCATTTTATCACTTATTGGAACTATTCCTAGGTTTCTACAGATGACTTCATTCATTATCCTATGTTTCTAGTTTTTCTATTCATCCATCTTAACATTCTCATTTCTATCATACTTATTTTCTAAACATGTTATTTTTTGATGCCCAAAACTCTATTTCATATAATATAACTAACCTTACAACTCTTTTATAAAAAAAAAATCATGATAGTATATAAGATAATTTTTGTTAAAAACACTTGTTTTATTATTAACATACATAAATAAATTACTATTTAGTTTCATTTTTCTTAAGGTTATATTATAAAAAATTTGAAGCTTCAAATGGTTAGTGTAACTTAGGCAGATTCGGGTTAGGCTTTTATCAAATTTTGAATCAATTTAGGCCCAGGATCCGAACCTGAAACAGTGTAAAATACTTACTCACATCAACCCGAGTTGCACCCCTAAGTAGTTAGGTAATTATAGATGTCAAGTATAACTGAGTTTAATAATTGGTTCCATTCTGAGCATAAAACTAATTAATAATCGGTTCGAGACCGACCCACCTGCTCCGAACGAGACCCTACCCATTGGTAGCTCTCATCTCGTTAACCTCTTCTAATCTGATGATTGTTTAAGCAGAGTCAGCTCTTTAAGGTGTTGTACTGCTGTGCTATGAACCTATGAGGGGTGTTAATGTAATGCAGTATGCAGGTTGGTGGTCTCTGAAAAAGAAAATAAAGAAAAGAAAAAAACATTATTATTTAATATAAACAAATCCATCACTACCGTTCGATCTCTCAAAGTCTCAACAAATAATTGTCTTGGTTCCGTTGACGAGTCAACTGGTCGAACCGTGTAAAGATGGCAGGGAGCAGAAAAAGTGTATCAATCGAATCGAACCTAGTATTGTGTGGGACCCCGTTCTGGCAAACGTGGGATAGATGTGCATTGCTGTTGTAGGTCAGTCACACCGGACACAATTCCGCTGTCCTCTTCCGTTTTCCCCCATTCCCACCGGAGAGAGAGAGATATGAAGTACTTCCCACCTTACTCCTTAATTCTAATTATTTTTCTGATTTCTCAAAAAAGTAGATGGTAACACAAAATGTCGAAAGTACCCCTTGTCATTGCTGTTAAGTAATTAATATTAATTAATTAATTAATTCCAATCTTTCTGCAACTCCAGAACTATAACCTGTTTGGCTGTTTCCTGAACAGTGGATTGTATCTTGTATGTTGTATGAATGTACGTATATATGTATGAGTGTGACGACGTTCGGAAGAAACAGGCATTTCGGATGGGTATTTTTAATAGTTAATGAGGGTATTTGGGGAAATGAAAGAATGGAGTCGAAACATATGAAAGAGGCAAAAGCAACAGCAGTTAAGAAACCCTGATTATCGAGTCGCGTGAGATCTGTAACCGGGCGAGCCTTTGAGCTTTGGATCTCTCTTCTCTTTCTTTTTTGTTTTCCTCCCCCTCTCCCCTCGACCCTCGTCCGCTCCCTCTGCGTCTACTTCACCATGAGAATCCGAAAACATGCTAAGATGGATTCTCTGGCCTTCCCGCAAGCTCCACTAGATTCGTGTGCTCGTGCGAGTCTGCAGACACATGTGTGCGAGCTGAACCGGTCGCCTTGGGATGTGATGGCGTTTGCTCCCCAATCCGACCTCTCTTATCCAGACGATTACCAGGTCAGTAGAAATCCTCTCTAGTCTCTTTCGTGTCTGTATCGTTTCAGATCTGCAAGTACCCTCTTCCGAGGTTTTACGAGAGAAGCCAATGATCTCAGTTTTCTTTCTCAGCTTCGTCTGTGTATTTCTTATTTCTCGGTCTAGGGTTTTCGTTTTCCGGCATGTTGTTTCTTGCTGTTAAGGCCTGCCTAAACCCTAAATCCCGTCGCTGCCGTCATCTCTTCTTACCAGAATAATGGAATAGCTTATTGGTGTCACCTTGTTTTCTTTTTCTATATCGACTTTGAAAATTGGGTTGAAGAAAGGGAGAGAGGGGTTCGTGAGCTGCAATAAGACGGACGGGAAGGGGTGGCAATGCAGGAGAGAGGCAAAAGAAGGGCACTCGTTGTGCGAGCATCATCTAATGCAACTAAGGTCTTATCACCATAGCTATAGCAACTCTTCCAGTCGGAAATCTGATAAAAGCGGGGCTGCTGGCGGAGTTCGTCGCCGGAATCGGGGGAGAATATCTTCGTCTACGAATCCGTTGGAGTTCTATTACTACTCAGGGTTCGGGCCGTTATGGGGTAAGAGGCGAGGAGGAGGAGGAGGAGGGGATTCGACTAAGAGGAGAAACGCTGAAGCTGGGGCTGCTACGCAAACGACCTCGACCCCACCATCGACATCCGACATTGATCAAAACCGTCCAGTTGCTGCTGCCGTTGATGATGATTATATCATTAATGAAATCGATATAGATATGGTCGACGACGATGACGACGATGATAACGATGACGGTGTTGGTCACGAAGGTGAGACCGGAAGAAAGAGGGTTAGGAAGCCTGTGAAAGCTCGATCGCTGAAGTCTCTTCTTTGATAGAATTAATGGTTTTAAGAGATCTCTCCCTCTATATATCTATCTATCTATATATATTATTATAAGTTTAAACTGTTGTAGTTCGTCTCAATTTGTTCAGCTTTAATATGTTGTCGTTACCACGTGCCCCCATGTTATTTATTTAGATGGAAATTTCAAATCTGGCGGAAGCAATTTTGGTCATCAGGTTAAGTTTTTTTTTTTTACTTTTATAAAGAAAATTGAGGAAGTTTTTTTTTTGTCGTTTTAGTCTTAATTTCTTCCTACTAAAATCTCTTTTCTCTCCAGCAAAAAAAAAAAAAAGAGAGAGAGAAAGAAAAAGAGGAAGAAAAGAGCTTCTAATTAAGTAATTATCCAAATCGCAAAGAAAAGCATTTCGGGTTCTTACCGGATCTACGGTGATGGACCACCTAAAGATGATAGTTTGCTGCATACGCTATAGGTTCCACATTGAAGAGAAAGGAAATAAAAATTTTAGAATTTTGATGCGCTGCCGCTGTTCCAAACACTGACAGTCTGACGTTCTCTTCACAAATAGTTTTAAAGACGAAAAGGCCCTTTTCCCACCTCCTCTTTTGGATGGAACGCTGTTGCTTAATGAAAGAGGTTGTAACTCGTAACCTTCTAATTCTTCTAACCCTTGTTAATTTCCTTCCTTCATTATCTTATCCGCTGGATGGAGGGATATGAACGATCTTGATTTCGTGGATCTCTTCCTAGTAATTAAATTCATGATCGTCGTCACTGCAGTAACGTTTATATTGCTCCTGTCGGGCGTCGGTTCTCGGTCACAACTCACAACCTCTCTCTCTCTCTGTTTCTCCTGCACCATCCTCCTCTTGTTGATTTCCGGTTTCCCCAGCAAGTAAATAAAAGGTCCCCCCAACCCAGAAGCCAGAATGATAGTACTAAGTCCAACTGCAACGAGCTCACCCACGAATAAATCTTTTTTATGCAGTAACAGACTAACAGTAGTGGTTATTAACTCCTGAGCTACATCATCAGACACAGCGAATGCCTTCCTTAGCCTCCATCCCCTCCTCTCCATTTCATTGTAGAGCGCCTGCAATCCCATCTTCGTCTTCTTTTCTTCTTCTTCTTTCTTGTCTTCCGCCCGATAATTTCCTCTCTCCCTCCTAATTTCACCAGGATTCCTTCCTTCAACGAAGACGTGCTTCATATAACAGTAAACACTCACTCTACTTACACCTCTAACGTTTTCTTCTTCATTTATTTGTCTAAAATTACCATAAGTTTGACTCCATCTCATCTAAAAGAAACCCTAACGCCACTGTAATTTCTTTGTTTGGCAATTTACAACCTTCCGCAGAACCAACCAATCCTCCGCTAACCATTTGTTTCTTCGTTTGCGTTCATCTCTGCTTCCACCTGCATATATCATCACCATAGCAGCGTAGCTGAACCACGAAGCCAAGCTCAAATGAATAATAACGGTATATAATACACACAGCAGAATTATTCTCTTAACCTGACGAGATATATCACGACTTATCATTGGAATTAGGGTTTTATCACTCAAAACCCAACAGCAACAACAGAAAGACTCCCGAAGGATGCAAATTGGAAATCATACACCAAGAACAGAAAGAAAAAATGCACATAAAACAGGATTTGCTATTGTTTGTTTCGTTGCGGAAGAACTGCTGCGAAGAGGATGAGGCACTAGATCTGAAATAAGACAAAGGAATTCTTAGCATGAATGCAAATCTTCGTATTTGGCAGAAAAAATCGTCGAGCAAGCGAACGAGCGGGCGAGAGACAGAGATTCAAAATCCACCTGTGAGCCTGTGACTTCTCCTCCCGTTTCTTCAGTTCTCCTTCTCTCACTCTCTTTCGCTTCAGTTTACAGATCTCGTAAAACTCGACAAATAGGAAAAAGAAAAAGAAAAGGTTTTTTCTTGTTTTCCCCTTTGGCTTGCATCTTTTGTTGCTAAACACCCATAGTTTTCAATGTATTTTACAATTTTGCCATTTTTCGCAGTTAGCGTTCGGTGCCCAAACACATCCAAAGACATTATTCTTGTACAGGTTTTTTTTTTTTATTGCGTAAATTGTTAAAACCTCCCCTTAAGTTTTGTAATTGCAATGACCTCCTCTAATATGATTGCAAGTAGATCATGAAAGAGAGGCATGAAAATGTCTAAAATAGCATTAACCAAAATGTTTATTTTCCCAATTTTTTCCTCGTATGAATGGCTAACCCAAACCCCATATATTTTTTTTCTAAAATTGATTTGTTTTCTAAATTTTCCTTTCATATTGAACACTTAAAAGGTAAAATTGCAATTTTAAATTCTTTTTTTTTATCATTTTGTTGTTTTTGAAGCTTGTATTTTTTTTTGGGGGGCGGGTGGAATTTTGGAGTGCACTCCCCCTCAAAAATCTTTTTTGCAGCTCCCTCCTACTCTATTAATAGCCCCCCCATAAACCACATCCTGCTCGTGAATTTGACATCAATCCACAGGCAAGATTCAATCCACCCTTAGAAAATCCTAACTCTACCTAGGGGTGGACTGAGTCATAAAAACCATTTTATTTTCTATAGAGACCAAGCTTAATAGTAATTGCTTGGGTATTTTGGACATTTTTGTGCCTCTGTTAGAATATCATAATAGAGATAGGGATGCAAACGGATCAGGTCAGATTTGAATTAGAGTATCTTTGAATCCGATCCGGTAGTATAAATAGTTGATTTGATTCGATCAGATACTACAAACACCGATTCTAATTTGAATCTGTTAATAATATGAGATATCCAAATATTATCAAATTTGATTTAATTTCTGAAAATTTTAAAAAATATAGCAATTTATATAAAGAAAAACAAAAAAAATACAAATATTTTGTTTAACTATTTTCATCATATATGCATGTGTTTTTATAAAAATAGAAAATTACAAAAATACAATTTAAACATATTTATGAATAAATAAATAACGTGTATATATATATATATATATATATATTTCAAATTGAATAAGGGGTGATTCTAATTCGATTAGATTTTCAATCAGATCCTTTATTGATCTGATCTGATTTAAAAATCCGTCAAAAGTATATCTGAATTCAACAATTGATCTAAAAATCTGTCAAAAGTATATCTGAATCCAATAAAATAGGACCAGATTTCGAATCTATTTGCATCTTTAAATACAGGGGTTTACTTGTAATTTTGTGAAAAGCAAGGAAAATAATTACAATTATCAAACTTCAGACAATACTGAAAAACATCAAAGGACGTTTCAGCAATTTACCCTTATTATTTATTTTGATGAATTGGTGTAGGAAGGATATTGGATAAGAGGCTTCAAATGGATGGAATTGAATTCTGGAATCTGGATCACGTTGCAAAGGCGCATGTCTGATTGCGCCCGACCCATTCGTCAACAGACCACACAACAATCTAAGAAATGCCGATGCTGGAGGGTTTACATGGGCTTGGACTGTCTGAATCCGATCTTTGACTAGATGCCAACACTCATTGTACGTGGCTTTCCTGCATTTATTACCAAAAGCAAACACTGAATTGGGTCGTTGGCTTTCCGAAAAGCTCATTTCGGATTTGAAGGATGGACCATTGGATTTATAAATGGAACGATTATCGGGGCTCCAAGGAACCGAACCAAAACACGGGGGAATTGCAAAGAGAAATTTTACACGTGACGAAGTAGGGAGCAGATACGCAGAAGGTTGAACATGCGTCCAACCACCAACCTGTTGAGTCCCCATAACTTCCCAAACACAAAAAGAGGCTTTGGAAAGTGGTCAGGCCATGGAAACTGGGCTTCTTACTGCAAAGGAATGATAACATCCTACTAATCCTAAATAATTAATAAACCACACGTTTACATGTGTCCGAGAGAGAGAGAGAGAGAATTGGACGAGTTATTATTTTCGAATGGGGTTCGTCTGACGTGAGGCTAAGGTGGCGTTCGTTTGATGACAGCTTTCAACCGTTTAGCCGTTTACGTCTGAAAATTTTGGTTTTCAGACCCCACCGGCATTTGGGTTTAGGTCTTTAGACCATCTGAAATACAAGTTCAGAGACCTGCTTTCATGTATTACCAAAATCAGATGGATTTCAGACATGATAAAATGAGGTTAATGCACTCATTATTGTCATCTGTTAAATAATAATAATAATAATAATAATAATAATAATAATAATAATAATAGTTTATTAACATTATTATTTTCTTTAGTAAAAAAATATTTTTTAATAAATACTAAAATTCATTCAAATAATATTATAAATTATTATTTCATAATATTAAAATAATATTTAATAATAATAAACATTAGTGTGAAATATTTATTATTAATTAACTATTTAATAATATTTTTTATTTGAATCAATAATAACAATTAGCAATAATATTTATTTAATAATAACATTATTATTAGTATTCAAAAATAATATGTTTGTTAATAATGATAACAATAATAATTTATTTAATATGATTTAATAGTAATAATAAATCAATATTGTTGTAAATATTATTATTTCTTTACTTAAATAAATAATGATATTAGTAATAATATTTATTTAACAATAATAGTAATAATAACATGCTATTATAAAAGAATAAATGATATCATTTTAATTAAAATAAATAATAATATAAAGTATTAATGTTTATATAGTAATAAGAATATTTAATAATATGTTTATTAATAATAGTTTAAAGATTTTTATTTATTATTACTTAATAATAATAATAATAAATCATTATTAATTAACTAATAAATAATTATTTGTTTCAACAAATCATAATATTTTTTATTAATATAATACTATGTTTATTTAATATTCCTTTTATTAGTTATAATATTGCCAAACCGTCTTTCTAAGGGTAAAATAGTAAACTTCATAGTTTTAGATACTTGAGAATTGCACCAACTCAAATGATTTTTTCTTTCTAGAACTTTTAAAAAGAAAAAAAAATCATTTTTACCTCTTTTCAGATTTCAGACCCGAATAATAGCTTTTTGACTTTTCAAGCATCGAACTTAAGATTTATCAAACGCCACCTAAGGCAAAATTTTCTATTATTTTTACCATGAAACATTTTTACAAAACCTACCCCATATTATGACACCAATTACACTTTGACTTTTCAAGAATCGAACTCGTTTAGGCAGATTTAGGGGGTTGTTTATGAACGTTCCTGTTTTGATTTCATTTGTTTCAAAAATTGTCAAGTCAGCAAAAAAACAAAAAATATCTTTGTAAATTCTGTTTGTGTTTAAGGAAAAAAATAAGTTGTTTTGTTTGCAAAGGAATATATATTTTTTAAAATCATCAAAATATTGATTTTTTTTATAAAAATAAATTTTGTAGTATAGTAATTATATGATTTATATAGAACATGATATTAAATAACCGGATGAAAGCATTCCTTTAGACATAAATTCAAGAATACTTTTTTTTTCGGTTTTGAAAATGAAGAGACACACATAAAGCCAAGAACATATTTTCTGTGTTTTTTTTTTTTAACTAATCTGTTTTCAAAATCACTTGGTTTTATTTCGTTTTTAGAAGTGGCAACAAGAAAAAATAATTCACATAATCACATTTAAGAACACCCCTTAGTCAAAGTTAAATTTGGATATAAGATGTTTAAATTATATTTAAGAAGAAGATAGATTTTTTCAGTTTTTATTTGTTTTCATAGATTTTTCGTCATCTCCAAATAATTAAGTGGATATTATTAAGGAAAAAAAATAAAAATACCCTCATATTTCAAATAATAATAGCAACTAGCGAAGGGGCCCTGCTTTGCAGGGGCTGGAATGGAACCGTCGACCCATTGACCTAGTCTCTGGCCAAAACTATTGAATTGGTCAACAACCCATTGGCCCGAAGTGTCAAACCATCGACCCTTTGACCCGTAAAATGGTTTTTGGCCATTTTTTATTTTTTAATTGGAAACCATCTAGGCAACCGGTTTCGTTTTATTCTAATCTCAGTCCTTGGCCAAAAATCATTGAATTGGTCAACGACCCATTGACCCAGGCGGTTGAACCATTGACCCATTTAATGGTTTTTGTTGTCAAAACGGGCCATCTATTCAAACCAAATAGTTGAACCGTTGACCCAAAAATCGATGGCCAAAACAATTCCATTTTCAGGCTATATAAGTCACACGCTTGAATGACATAACACGTATGGTACTACTTAATGGACCTCACACACTCAATTTTTTGCTTGTAATTTTTGTTGTCAGAATGGGTCGTCCATTTTTTTTATTCTTTTTTAATTGGAAACCATCCAGGCAACCAGTTACGTTTTACCCCAATCCCAACCCCTAGCCAAAAACTATTGAATCGGTCAATGATCCATTGACCCGAGTGGTCAAACTGTCAACCTGTTGACCTGTTCAATGGTTTTTGGCCATTTTTTATTTTATTTTATTTTTTTTGTTATCAGAATAGGCCGTTCATTCGAACTGGATGGTCGAATCGTCGACCCGAAAACCGATGGCCAGAACGGTTCCATTTTCTGGTCATATGAGTCACATGCTCGAATGACACAACTTCATGGTTTTTAAAACCAACCCAAAGACTAAATCGGTCAGGGGTCCAGTTATCGAGTCGAATAGTTCGATATTTAGTTATTAACATTATTTATAATAACTATTATTTATTTATATAATTAGATAATTATATAAACAACAATTAGATAATTATAATAACAATATATATATATATATATATATATATATATATTGTGTTCCACTGCTACAAGAAGGAACTTTTTCTGTGCAACCGCGGTGGGGAAGGGGCCGAGGATGTCCATTCCCTATTGGGCGAATGGGCATGGGTTGGTGATCGGCTTTAGAGGGGCCGCAGACTGGTGATGGAGATTACAGTGACGCTGGCAACTATCGCGCTTCCAAACTAACTAGCGGCATCCTACTTCATCGTTGGCCAGAAGTAGCCCTGTCGGAGTACCTTATGGGCCAGTGTGCGCGCGCCAAGGTGATCTCTGCAAATTCCCTTATGTAACTCCCTAAGGACGTAGTCTGCTTCGAATGGGGGGAGACACTTCAGGTATGGAAGCGTGTGGGAACGACAGTAGAGTTGACCCTGTATTAAGCAATACCTAGCCGCTCTGTGTTGGAGCCTTTTTGCTTCTGCTTGATCCTCCGAGGAAGTGCCCTCTCGAAGGTACTCAATTATGGGATCCATCCAAGATGGGCCTTGCTGCACTGGAAGGATGAGGATGGCTACAGGGGCGATGCTCGGTTGGTGTGTCTAACCGGACGGCTGAGTCAAGGTCGGTTTGTGGTGAGCAAGACAGCTTCAAAAGGGTGTTAGCTCAGACATTCTCTGCTCGAGGGATCTACAAGATATTGAAATGCTTGAGCTGCTAAATGAGCTCCTGCACCTTTGTAGGTAGCTTGCCATAGAGGGAGTCCGAGCCTCAAACTGGTCACGGATTTGGTTGACCACAAGCTGTGAGTCACTGAAGGCCTCGATTCGTTAGGCCCCGATGTCCAAAGCAAGGCGGAGCTTAGCAATCAGGGCCTCATATTTGGCCTCATTGTTGGATGCTTTGAACTCAAACCTGAGGGCGTGTTCCAACACTGTGTCATCCAGGCCGAGGAGGATAAGGTCGATGCCGCTACCCTACTGGTTTGATGAGCCATCTACATGGAGAGTCCATACTAGGGGGAGTGGGGTTGGCTCCTCGATGGTGAATGTACATTTTGCGATGAAATCTGCCAAGGTCTAGGCTTTGATCGCCGGCTAGGGTGAGTACTCGATGTCAAATTCACTTAGCTCCACACTCCACTTGACTAGGCGACCCGATACTTTCGGTCTTTGTAGCACCTGCTTAAAGGGCTGGTTGGTGAGTACTCGAACGTTGTGCGCCTGGAAGTAGGGTCTGAGTTTCCTGGCTATAGTGATGGGGGCCAGAGCCAACTTTTCAAGATTGGAGTATCGGGTCTCTGCGCCACTGAGAACCTTACTGATGTAGTAGATCGAACTCTGTACCCGATCCTCTTCTTTGACCAGTACTGAGTTGACGACCTCATCTTTGACTGAGAGATATCGTCCCCTGGGTTTGGCTTAGTCAAGAGGGGCGGTGAGCTCAGGTACTACTTTAGTTCTTGGAAAGATTACTCACAATCTTCTATCTAGTGGAAGTCCTTTGGCTGTTTGAGGGCTTTGAAAAAAGGGAGGCACCGGTCCACGGATTTAGACATAAACCTGCCAAGGGCGGCTATTCCCCCGGTGAGCCGTTGCACCTCTTTGTGGGTCCGGGGGATGGCATGTCAAGGATGGCCTTTATCTTCTCTGGATTTGCTTTGGTTCCTCTCTGTGTTACCATGAACCCCAGAAACTTGTCGAAGCCAACCCCGAAGGTGCACTTGATTGGTTTAACCTCATCTTGTGCTTTTTGAGTGCGATGAAGACTTCGCGGAGGTTGGCTAGGTGATGTTCAACCTTTTTTCTCTTTACGAGCATGTCATCAACATATGCCTCTACGTTCCCCCGAGTTGTTCTTTGAATACCTCATTCACCTGTCGTTGATAAGTGGCGCCAGCATTTTTGAGGCCAAAGGGCATTACCTTGTAGAGTACAGGCTGCGGTCAGTGATAAAGGTCGTTCGCTCCTAGTCGTCTGGGTCGTTCGCTCCTACTTCAGTTCGGTGAAGTAGATGCAGATTCTCAACTTTCCATTGGCCTTCTTCACCATCACTATGTTGGCCAGTCAATCGGGGCATTTGACTTCCCGAATGAATCTGGCATCAAGCAGCTTCTACACTTCATTAGCGATTACTTATCACCGCTTCGTGGTGAAGTTTCTCTTCTTTTGCTTCACAGGTCGGTAATGGGGGTCAATGTTCAGCCAATGAGCGATAAATTCAAGGTCAATCCCAAGCATGTCCTCTACCGACCAAGCAAATACATCGGCATTATTCCTCAGTAGTCGCACAAGTTCCTCTTGGAGGTGGTCACCTAGCAGGGAGCCAGCTCGGACTGTCTTTTCAGAATCATCTTCAAATAGTGGGACCTAGACGAGGTCTTCCATGGGTTGGTCGCGTTGTGCCTTTACCTCATCATGCAGGTCATATGCTTCTGCCATCAACATCTCAGTCGTTGGACATGGTCCCCGGTAGGATAGTTGATAGTAATGTCGCGCTATTTTCTGGTCTCCGTGTGCCACCCCTATGCCATACTTGGTTGGAAATTTCATGGCGATGTGGTATGTTGAGACTACGACATGCAGGGAGTTGAGGGTCAGCCTACCGAGGATCACATTGTAAGAGGAGGGCAATGCACCATGATGAAGTCTACCATGGCCGTCGTAGTGACATCGTCGTCTCTAATCAAAAGGGGAAGAGTTATCCTCCCATTGGGCTGGAGGGACTCTCCCGAAAGTCCCATCAAGGGAGTGTTAACTGGTGTAAGCCATTCTCTATCAATGCCGAGCTTTTTGAATGCACTTTGAAATAATACGTCGGCAGAGCTTCCTATGTCAACTAGGACCCACTGTAACTTGAAGTTGGCCACTTCAGTTGTGGTGACCAAGGCATTGTCGTGCGGTGTCTAGATCCCTCGGAGGTCGTCGTCAGTGAAGGTGATAGATGTGTTGCGCCTCCTCCCATGACCTCGATCATCGATCTCACATAGTCAAGCATATCTTTTCTGGCCCGAGCTACTTTCCCCTTTGGTAGCAGCTCCTGATATAACGTGGATGATGCCGACTGGGGGGCCTCGAGGTAGTGGTTTCCGAGCTTCATCCGCTCTTCGTTCCTCTTGGGTTGGCTTCTTCCTTCGTTCTATGAAGCCGCTGAGATAACCGCGCCTAATCAGATCTTCAATATGATTGCACTGGTCGAAACAGCTCTCCGTGTCGTGACCGTGGTCCTTGTGGAACTCGCAATATCTGTTTTGGTTCCTCTTGTTACTTTGCGTCTTCATCTTCTCGGGCCACTTCACGTAGTTGTGGTTGCAGATTTGCATCAGAATTTCAAACCATGGAATATTAAGCAGCATGAAATTCTGATAGGTCGGCGGAGGGGTGCGAGGTCTATGGTTGATCTGACGATCTTGTCTCTTGTGATCTTTGTCCAACCTTGGACTTTCGCTCATCGATCTCTCTCCAACGTTGATATACTTCTGCGCATGGCTCATTAGTGCAGCCAACATCTAAGGAGGAATTTTGGAGATTGAGAAGTTGAATGGGGAAGGGTAGAGTCCGTGTTGTATGGCAATCATCGCAACTGATTGATTTAAGTCCTTGACTTGGAGTGCTTCTTTGTTGAACCTCGCCATGTAATATCTAAGGGACTCCGCCTTCTTCTGTCAAAACTGCATAAGGTTAGCCGAAGTTTTCCAATGCTCCTGACTAGCGGTGAACTATGCCCGAAACTGGGTCTCCAACTGGGCCCATGATGTTATGTACCTCGGCGGCAGAGAGGAGTACCACGCCAAGGCTAGGCCCTACAGCGTGGTCACAAGGGCTTTGCACATTAGTCCCTTCGAGGCACCGTGTAGAATCATTTAGGCTTTGAATGCCACGACATGGTCGAAAGGATCGGAGTTCCCATCGTACTTGTCGAATTGGGGGGTTCGCCATCCAGCAGGGGGTACCTCGTCTATGATGCCCTGGATGAAGGGTGACTCCTTGGTGGTATGCACGGTGGCCTGCACAGGTTGGTTTATGGTGAGAGTTATGCTGTTGTGGGTCGAAGTGTGTTCTAACTCTTCCAAACATTGCCAGAGCTCTTTGATCTCAGCATCTCTGTTGTCTGGGGTAATAGTTGTTAGACAGCTTTGTATGCCCTTAGCTTCAATCCAATTTGATGTACTTTTGACATTTAGTGTAAATAAACAAAGTACATGATTCATGTTGTTTGGTATATTTCTGTGTAAGACCCTAAAACTGAACACTTATAGAAACTTGTGTTAGTTGTAAATGTTCACAGCCATTGGATAAGTCTGGGGAGATTTATCCTGCCATGGCTGATACTGATGTGCCACCAAGTGTTGGGATGGCTTGTTTCGGCCATCAGAGTAAGACCCAAGGCGCATGCAGTATGGGATTGATTGAACCCTTGAACCGGACCAGATTTCCAACGTTGCCCTAGACCTTGGAGACAGATGGGAAAAACTGGAAAGTTACACCTGAACCCTGGACTCGATTATGACACTTCACTAGGTGTCGGATCGGGCTGTCTTTGATATATCAAGCAGTGAGATCCTTAGTGGGGGTCAAAACCTGGATATGTTGGGGCAGTCTGAGAATTCATCTGAGTGAGTGATCATAGTGACAGGATCAACCCCTTAGTCGGACAATGGTAATGATTGGGAATGCACTCTCTCTGATGGAAACCAAACAGCCGATAGTTGATTTCAATCGTTGGAATTTTGTTTTGCAAAATTAATATATATATGTACATGTATATGTACGGTTTCAAAAGATTTGCAAAATGTTTTAATTCCCGGGATCCATGTGAGTAGAGAGTGCGGCATTGTTCCTTGCAGCCGAGGGAGAGGTTTTCTCTTGTCGGGCAATGCTTGATCATTAAGGGCTGAGAGGTTAAGTGTAAGACCATTTAGGATAATACTTGATGGGCTAATCTTGCACCAACCCACAATCCCTGGGGTTTTATAAGATGGCTTGGCCCAAGGACCACTTAATGTAAGTGTTGGGCCCATAGGGTCCATGTAATGGGCTCAAGGGTGTCACTGAGTTTTTTAGTGAATTCGGCTGGGCCTTGTATTAAAGGCTGGGCCGAACCCATGTGGCTAATGTGTAGATCAATGCTTGGGTCCCACGCCATACAAAGAAGCCCAACTGGGCAGCAGATTGGAAACTAGTTAAACACTGAACACTTAATGGGCCAAAAGCCCATTACGAGCTGGGCTGATATAATCACCCATCTATGGGGCGAACCTGAGATTAATGTTAGTGAAAAGGATTGGGCTTTTGACCTTATTCACTCTGGGTGACCAAATTCAAATCAGATTTGAATCTGGTAACCTCCTGATTAGATCAGGAGTAAACTAACTTAATCTGCAGATAGGAGTAAGATTATCCCCTATCCAAATATTGATTTGGATTGGAATAACTCCTAATTAGGAGGATTACTTAATCAAGAAGAAAGGAGGAGAAAGCAGAATTCGAATATACCAGATTTTGAGCTAAGTTTTTCTCAAGAGAGAAGAAAGTCTTCTACACACAGAGATTAGATCTAAAAACTACAGAGAGAAGAAAAGTTGTTCAGTCATCTTCGTCCCAGGAGTTCTCCTCCACCCGCCGCCAACCCCTCTTGCAAGATTCGATATTTGTAGGAGAAAGAAATCAAGAAATCAGTTCTTGACATCAGTCTTGTAGAAAAGACTAAAAAGAATTCAGTGTTTAGAGTTTCCAGTGCGTTCTTGCGAAGGATCCAGTGTGTAGGACGCACCCTGTTGGTTCCGTTCCATCAACAGCTGTGTCATCTTCAGTAGGAGCGGATCTTGGTATCTTCTTTGGGCGTGAACACCAACTTTGGGAGATATTGTTTCTCCGGATCAGGTATAATCCTTCTTATTCCCTTTTGGTTCAGATTTGGTTTGATTATGGTTCAAGTAGAATCCTTGAATATTGTATTCTAAATTTAGGGAATATGATTCCTAGTTGGGAGAATGTAGGAAAATTTTTGAAATTCGCCCACCCATTCCGCACATTTCTTGGCGTCCATTAGATGGATCCTACCATTCTTTCAGCAGTGTGTATGGCCCTCCTCTTGGGTCGCATGGGTGATCCTTGACCGAACTTGATTTGGCGATAGAGACCACAAAGGGCAGCATCCTTTTGTTGAGCCTTTCTTTGGCGGGGATGCGCACTGACTGGTGTGTCTGGCTATGGTGGTCCTGTCCACGGGAGTGGGCAGTAGAGGTGGGCCTTCAGGTCGTGTCCTACCTCATACGCTCAGATCGCTTCCCCCTTATGTCTGATTGACGCGCTTTGGGGTCCTTGGTCTGAGGATCGTCCTTTGTGCACGTCAGGGAGTGAGGGGGGAGACCCGGTTGGGTGGCACAGCAGGCCCTAGTGTCTGCATGAACTCGAAGATCTTATCAACCTTCTCTTGCATGGCTCAGAATTGCACTAGATCTACTGTGGTCGAAGGCTGTGGGGCTTCTTGATGCGAGGAGTCACGGTGTCGGTTCTCCCGAGATGGGGAACCACCTACTGATCGTTCAAACTAGTTCTTAGACATCTTAATTGGCTTTGAAGATATGCGGCGAGAAATTTTTTGGGAGAGCTTTTTGTAAGTTCCCATAGATGTGCCAATTTGATGTTGCTCAATCCGAAGTGGTGCACGAACTGAGGAGGGCAACCAAATAGTCCTTGTTGGCAGGGCGGGGTCGAGCTTCAAGGACAAGGCCGCACTTCAAGACCTATGATCAAGGAAAAAGTCAGAGGCCCGAGGAGTTATCCCCAGGTAAGTACTCCGACGCTCAAGTCAGTAGGAGGTGGTGGATGGTCAGGCCTAGCTATAAGAGTGCTGGCATAAGCTAAGTAGCAGTATGGGTGTCAGAAGTTGTGAGATCCCTTACATCGAGCATGGAGTACCTTTTTATAGCCGAAGGGTCCGCATCCTATTCGGAGTAAGGTTCCAGGGAAATCGGGATAGAGTTCTCCACCGAGGTTATAGGGGGCAAAGTCCTACGCCGACGTGGCCGAGCTGTGACAGGTGGTCGTGGGCCTCTGTGCCAGTTAAGTCATGTCCCCAATAGTATGTTTGGTTCATATATGAATGAAAATAAAAATTGAAATCAACAAGAATAGGACCCCATTCCCAGGGGAGAGGCAAGGAGTGGCCATTCCTTCAAATGGGGGAATGCCATTCTAGCAAGAATGGAAATGAGATTCCAATTCTACCCAATCAAATAGTTGGAATTGAAATAGCCCATTCCGATTCCGATTCCAGACCCCTATTCATGTGAACCAAACAGGGCCTTAGGATAGTCATTCTTATTTTATTTTATTTTTTTCTGGGTAGAAAGGAGAGTCATGCTTTCCAATTTTTCAAATGTTCTATAAAGAAGAAGCATTGTACACTTGTATCAACATCCCTCCCCTTATGCAGCAAAGAGAGAGAGAGAGAGAGAGAGAATTGCCCATTTCAACATTAGATTCTAGAGTTTGATATTGTTTTGATGGTGTTTAGGTTATGGTTGAGCTAGCCCCAAACGCCACGTTCACCTACGTAGCCATCTTATCTCCTCGGCCACATCAGCGTCATGTCACCTCCACGGCCCATCATATCTTCTCGACCATGTTAACTCTGCATCATGTGAATAAGCGCAACCAAGACAGGAGAACGGATGGGGACAACTCCACTGGGGATTAGGTCTTATCCCGAAGACCTTAGTGGACAACCTCATCCCGACAACCCCAAAAGCCTCATTTGACAAGGACACAGGTCCTTGGCTATAAAAAGGCACCTCCTGCTCAAGGTAAGGATCCAACTCTTGATTTCCATATTGTAACTCTGCTTGAACCAGCACTATTCTTTAATTGCCCGGCCCAACCGCCCACCTTTCTCGACTAACTTGAGCGTCGGAGTATCTACCCGGGGATAACTCCTTGGGCCTCTGACTTTTCTTGGTTTCAGATCTTAGAGCGCAGCCTTGTCCTTCCACCTCGGCTCTGCCCAGTTGGTAGGATCATCTGACTGTCACCCTGGTTCAAGAACTACCTCGGATCGAGTAGCATCAGATTGGCACCATCTGTGAGAGTACATAGATAAAGGTTCAGAACCAAAATGTACCTTTCCATTAATCATCAAAGGTTTATACCTAGATAAAGGCCCGGCATACCGAGCCACTTAAATTGTCATCATAAAAAAAGGGAAGGAACGATAGCAACAAGAACAAAGTAAGCCGGAAGTTGCATTAGAGCGGCAACAGCAGTGGTGGACAAACACCTCAGTCCTCGGCAGGGCGGTCCTTGGCCTCTTCATTCTCCTCGAACACATCAACAACGGTCATGTTGTCCTCAACGGGAGGGGTGTCAAGATCATAAAGACCCAAGCCCTGCACGGCCTCAGCGATGTCAGGGAACCAACGCAGAATCCTGTTCTGGAAGAGATTTAACTCCGTCTCAAAGGAGCATGCAGCAAAGTCGTCCACCTCATGTTGATACTCTTTGCAAGCCCTACACTGAGCAACTGCCTCCTCCCTTGCCTAGGCCTCCCTCTCCTCAGCCTCCTTTAGCTGCTTTCACACTGCCTTTAACTCAATGGTGTGCCCTTTAAGCCTATGGACAGTATCAGACCACTTCGCAATGTCGCACTTCAGCTCAACAACCTCAACCTCCAGTGCAGCCGTCCGCACACCAACTGCCTCGAGCTCAGCCAACTGAGCCTTCAAGTTCAGGACCTCGATATAGCTTGCCTCATAGAGGCACCACACTGACCTAAGACGATCGACTAAGGCGATCGCTGAACAAGCATTCTGCAAAAAAGGAACCAAGTGTCAACACAACAACTTCAACCAACCAAAAAAGAAACTAAGTGCAAGCAAGGACTCACCGGTGCAACTTAAAGAATGAGTGCGCTCTCTAGGACGCCACTCGTTGACTCCATTGCCTCCCACCTAATGGCCTACATCAAGATGCTATGGAGAAGCTACTCGAGTACACCTTCCGTTCCGAGCCCATCCTCGGAACGAACGTTCCACTACAACATGTGCAGGGGGGACTACCGCCCTCTGGCATGGTCACTCGCAGGGTAGGAGGGTGAATGGCTTGGGTGCCCTCCTCCAGGTCAACCGCCATGACCTCTTCCTCGACCCGCTGCCTAGCTTTCTTTTGCTTCCAGGGAATCCTCTTGGCAAACCTCGACGACACCACTTCGGATCGGGGCTGGGCCCCTTGAGCACCTTGGTTGTAGCTGTCTTGCTCAGCCCTCATCTAGCGAAGGATCTCTTCTTGGCTCACCATCTCAACACCTGCACCTAAACAAACACCTAATCAGTACAATTCATAAGCTCAGAAAAGAAGAGATCAGCAAATAAAGGACCAAAGCGACAAAATAGACCGGCCTCGTCGATCATCAGCCTAGTGCGGATCAGCATCGAGAAGGATGTGTATCGCATCACATCGATCTCCTTGATCATGCCTTTTGCCTCCCTCTCCTCCTCGAAAAGTCAGGCTAACTCACGCTACTTCACCTTATTCCTTGGCTTCTGGAGCTCGGTCGGCAGAGGTGAGCCTCTAGGACAACGCACAAAGAACTTCTCCTTCCAGTGCTTCACTAAGGATGGGATCCCGACCAACACCTTGATGCGCTGCCTAGCCGAGAAGTAGTAGTACCTCTGTTGGTGATGCTTCAGTTGAAGGAAGTAGGTGACCATCCCCAAGGTAAGCTCAACATTGTGAACGAAGCAGTAGGACCTGAGACCGATCAGGAACCTAAACGAGTTGGGCATCAACTGCATCGGCTACCCCTCATGCAATGGGAACCTCAACACGGGCTTCAGACTCTTTTCATACACACAGAGCTCGCCCGGCTGAGCATCTATGGGACTCTCACCGGCCCTTAGACACCTAAGCTCGTATTCCATGAGTATGTAGTACAAACCCCGGATCTAAGCCATATCCCTGAGGGTCAAACAAAACGAAGTGGTCCCAAACTGACAACCAACCCACGATGGCAGGGCAGCTTCCTCCCTAGTTGACGACTCGGTCTCGGCCCCTGGCCTCGGCCTCCCATTCAGCAACCTACTTAGGGTCAAATGCCTCAAAGTTTTCGGCCTCAGCCCCCTGGCCATCAGCCTCAAGAACATCGAGCACGGCAGCCTTGTTGAAAGACCCCGGTTCAGACTCAGAATAAGAAGCAGTGAAATCGGAGGAAGAGGAAGAAGAACGGAAAGACGAGGAAGACATCTTACCAAGTCTTGTAGGTTAAGGCCGTGGAACTGAAGCAAACATCGAAAACTGAAGACTACTCCTCGCCGAGCTTTGCAAGTGACTTATTTCACAAATGATGAAAGGGAAATGCTCTTCTCCCCCTATTTATAGGATTCCCTACGATCCAGGTCAAGGCAAAATCAACGGTGAGGATCAAACGCCGTTCTGACAACTCGGGAATGGCCATTCGACGCTACTGACTTCCGCACGCGCATAACCTCGAGAAATCAAAACGTTGCTTCTACCAGCATGATGCGAGTGTCGAACCAGCCGGTTCACTCAGAAACCGGTTCAATCCCAAGGTCCACCCCTCACATGGCATGCTCAACCAAACTTCAACTTCAAGTTCCTCAGCCGAGGACTGAAGAACTCTTCCATGCCACATTGTGGCTAAGCACTGCTCTCCTCAACTTTGGAATTGGGAGAGTGGTGTTCGTGTTATGGTTGAGCTGGCCCCAGACGCCACATGTCACCTACGTGGCCATCTTATCTCCTCAGCCACATCAACACCGCATCACTTCTGCGGCCTATCTTATCTCCTCGGCCACGTTAGCTCTGTGTCATGTGGATAAGTGCAACCGAGGCAGGAGAACGGACGGGGACAAATCCACTAGGGTTAGGTCTTATCCCGAAGATCTTGGCGGACAACCTCATCCCGAAAACCCCGAAAGTCTTATTCAACCAGGACACAAATCCTTGGCTATAAAAGGTACCTCCTGCTCAAGGTAAGGATCCAACTCTTGATTTCCATACTATGACTCTGCTCGAACCAGCACCATTTTCTAATTGCTCGGCCCGACCGCCTACCTTCCTCGACTAACTTGAGTGTCGAAGTATTTACCCGAAGTTAATTCCTCATGCCTCTGACTTTTCTTGATTTCAGATCTTAGAGTGCGGCCTTGTCCTTTCAAGAACTATCTCGAATCGAATAGCATCAGATGGTACTGCATAAACATGCGCAAGTACAGTTTTAAGGGATGCAAATCCATTGGATTTTAATTTGATTTAGATTCCATTTCTTTTAAGTTAGACTTATTTATCCGTAAAATTACATCATATCGGATTTTAACAACATAACTTTTTAAGGCAAAATTTATGATGCATCCGTTGCATTATATAATAAAAAATGTGATTAATTGAACATTTTGTTAAATTCGTCTTATTAAACATGAAAGTACATTTTGTAAAAATTGAATCGACGACAAATAAACAAATTTTAAAGTGATTGGTTGAGATTGATTTAACATGTGGCTAATATTAGTGAATGCAATGCATTTAAACTCTTTGTTTTTATTGATATCTATTTTTCTATTTACAACCTATGTTATATTTGACATATGTTGACCCAACCGGTAAAGCCTGGGTCAGAACAGTCCGTTTTTATGACATATGTTTAATTAAAAGGTGCACCAAGTGTTAGATCATTCTAGAACATTAATTAAGAGAACTTGTGATCAAAGAACATCCTAAAATAACAATTAAAGACATGTGCACTAATTAAATGTGAGAATATTTTAAAGTAACTAAGCGTCATGGGCCAAGCGTCATGGGCGATATGGAGCAGCTATCGTCCAAGGTTCACGAGCTGGAATACCGTCTCGTGGAAAATCACGCGGGGTAAGAGAAGTTAAAGAGGACGTCAGGGAATTTCGGCATCTTCTGGAGTTATACTTCTCCACCAGGGAAGGGAGCCTTGAAGGGGCAGCCACTAACCACAGCCGCTGCCCAGATCGGACAGAGGGCTCCGGTGAGCGACAGAACGACACATTGATAGCAGCAATCATACCCAAATACAGTCGTCTGGAGTTCCCCTCATACAGCGGCAGCGGTGACCCACTCAGATGGCTGTACCGCTGTGAGCAATTCTTCCGCAATCAGCGCATGGAAGAGAAGGACAAGGTCAGCCTGGCAGCATTCCACTTGACCGATGAAGCACAACTCTGGTTCTACCGAGTGGAGCAGGAAGAACCAGGCTTTAGTTGGGGCTAGTTCAAGTCGTATTGCCTCCTCCGGTTCGGGCCCCCATTAACGAGCAACCCTTTGGGGGAGCTCATTAACTTCAAGCAGACCGGGACCGTTGCGGAGTATCAGCGGCAGTTTCAGACCCTCCTTGCCAGAGCCTCTTCAGTTTGGCCAGACCAGCAGGTGGACATGTTCATAGCCGGCCTATCTGAACCCCTGAGAGTTGATGTGGAGATGCAGAGCCCACCCAACTTGGTCACAGCAATGAATCTGGCCCGAGCCTTCGAGCGCAAGCTGCAGATCAGCCATGGGCCGTCCAGCATGGGGCATCCCGCAATGACTTGGGCGAACCCAAGGTCTACCGCAGGAGGGCCTTCGATGGCTGCCAATAGGGAACAACACCCTTTCACCAGCAACACTACCCGATCTACAACTAGCATGGGTAGCAGCACGACAACACCTCCCATCAGGCGCTTATCCAGGGCCGAGATGGCGGAGCGTCGAGCCAAGGGTCAATGCTTCAACTGTGACAAGCTGTACTCAGTCGGCCACCGTTGCAAGCGGTTATTCTGCCTTCTGGTAGACGAGCTGGAGGATGAAGAAGAGGAACAGGCGGCACTAGAACCCGAGATCTCCCTCCATGCCATCACCAGTGTCCAAAACTCCCAAACCATGCAGTTGCAAGCTTAGGTGACAGGACAACAGGTACGGATTATGGTTAACTCAGGGAGCACCCACAACTTCATCAACAAGCAGGCTGCGCTCCAACTGAAGCTACCAATGGAAGACAGACAGTGGCTCCAGGTGGCTGTAGCAAATGGGGAGAGAGTTTACAGCCCAGGGATCTGTCGAAGCGTCCAAATCCAGGTGGATTCTAAACCATTCCTTGCAAATCTATTTGTACTGACCCTAGACGAGTTCGACATAGTGTTGGGAATTAAGTGGCTCATCACCCTCGGCCCCATCCTATGGGATTTTAGCACCTTGACCATGACGTTTGACTTACATGGGAAATGAGTCACCTGGAAAGGGACCAAGATAAGAACAAGAAAACCACTGGTGCATACTCTCCATGGTGACGCCTTTTACACCGCAGAGATGGAGAGGCTTCTTGCCGATTTTTCAGACGTATTCTCAGAGCCTAAGGGCCTTCCACCTGGCCGGTCGTGTGACCATTGAATCCCCTAATACCAAGGGTAGGACCCGTGGTCGTGAGGCCGTACCGCTACCCGCACCTACAGAAGGACGAGATAGAGAGGTAATGTACAGAGATGCTAGAACAGGGAATCATACGCCCCAGCCGCTCTCCATTCTCTTCACCAATCTTGTTGGTGCCAAAGCAAGATGGCACCTGGAGATTTTGTGTGGACTACAGGGAGCTCAACAGTAGAACCGTCAAGGACAAGTTCCTGATCCCAGTGGTAGACGAATTGCTAGACGAGCTCCACAGGTCTCAGTACTTTTCCAAGCTGGATCTTAGGTCAGGTTACTTCCAGGTCCGAATGGCCCCTAAAGATGTGGAGAAAACAGCCTTCCGAATGCATCACGGCCACTTTGAATTCCTGGTCATGCCTTTTGGTCTCACCAATGCTCCATCTACATTCCAGGCCCCGATGAACGAAGTATTTCAGCCCCACCTCTGCAGGTTTGTCCAAGTATTTTTCGATGACATCTTAATTTATAGTACTTCATGAGTGGAGCACGTTTGTCACCTAAGGACAGTTCTGGAGCTGTTACGAAAGCACAAGCTCTTCCTAAAATGAACCAAGTGCTCCTTCGGAGAACCGCAAGTCCTTTAGCTAGGCCATATAGTCAGCAGGGAAGGAGTCTCGGTAGATAATTCCAAGATTCAAGCCATTCGGAAGTGGCCCAAACCTCAGACCGTTAGGGCTATCTACGGGTTCTTGGGGCTCACGGGATACTACCGCAAGTTTGTAAGGGACTATGGACTCCTGGCGGCCCCATTAACCCAGATGTTGAAGAAGAATGCATTTCAATGGGATGAGGCAGCTAACACCGCCTTCACAAACCTAAGGGACGCACTCTCCACTACCCCCGTGTTGCAACTACCAAACTTTGACCAAGAATTTACAGTGGAGTGTGATGCATCTGGCATAGGCATCGGCATAGTATTGCAACAGCAAGAGCACCCCATAGCCTTCTTCAGCCGAAAACTAGCAGATCGGCGCTTCAAGCTATCGGCCTACAAGCACGAATTGACTGGACTGGCCAAGGCCGTCCAACACTGGAGGCCGTATTTGTGGGGCAGGCCTTTCGTTGTCAAGATAGATCACTACAACCTCAAATACCTTCTAGAGCAGCGGCTTACTACTCCACCCCAACAGCGCTGGGCAAGCAAACTGCTAGGGTTTGACTTCCACATAGACCACAAGGCGGGAGCCTCTAACCGGGCCGCTGATGCGCTGTCCAGGTGTGAAGAGGATGTGGCACACCTCTGCGGGGTCTCCCAGCCCCGCGTAACCCTACTAGAGGACCTAAGGAGCGTGTTGCCCCAATCACCAACGTGGAGGGACCTGGTGCAAGAATTGCAGTCTGGCACGACCAAACCAAACTGGACCATCCACGAGGGACTTGTGCTGTACAAAGGAAGGGTGTATCTTCTAATAGATTACCCCTTGATTCCAACTATCCTCGCCAGCATCCACAACGCCACCCATGAATGGGTTCAGAAGACGTTATACCGCATTCGTGCAGACTTTCATTAGCATGGTATGCAAGGCTCGGTTAGGGATTTCATCCAGAACTGCTCTGTATGTCAGCAACAAAAGTGGGAGAACTTACACCCAGCAGGACTCCTACAGCCTCTTTCACTCTCAACGCAGATCTGGGCCGATATATCTATGGACTTCATTGAAGGCTTGCCTAAAGTTGGTGGGGAATCCATCTTATTCGTAGTGGTGGACCGCTTCTCCAAATATGCTCATTTCATTCCATTGTCCCACCCCTATAGCGCAGTTTCTGTGGCCCTTGCCTTCTTCACACACATCTTCCGCCTACATGGGCTGCCCGAGTCCATCGTCAGTGACAGGGATGCAGTCTTCACCAGCACCTTCTGGAAGGAGCTATTCAGATTACAGGGCACGACCCTAGCCTTTTCCTCCACCTATCATCCACTGACGGACAGGCAAATGGAGGTTGTCAATCGCACCATAGAAATGTACCTCCGTTGCTTCGTCGGGGACCAACCACGATGCTGGGTGGACTGCCTTTCTTGGGCCGAATACTACTATAACACATCCTACCACTCGTCCCTTGGCATGACTCCCTTCTGCGTGGTGTACGGGCGAGACCCTCCTCGTCTTCTCTCCTACGAACCGGGTTCAATACGGTTGGAAGAAGTGGACTGCAGCCTCCAAGACCGCGATGCCCTACTGGCTGAAGTCTCCTTACGGTTACAGTAGGAACAGGCACGCATGAAGATAGCCTACAATCAGCACCACCGCGAGGTCACCTTCCAGCTAGGACAGTTCGTTTGGCTAAAGCTCCAGCCCTATCGGCAGCTCTCCCTCAGGCGACGGGGCCCCCAAAAGCTGACCCCCAAGGTTTTACGGGCCCTTCAAGGTTCTTCAACAGATCGGGAAGGTTGCCTATCAACTTGAACTGCCAGAGCATAGCAAAATCCATGACGTCTTCCATGTATCCCTACTAAAGCCTTTTACAGGGACGCCCCCAATGCAAGTGCCTCCTCTACCCCCTCTCAAGGACGGCAGACCCATCCTCCAACCTAGAGCTTTGGTTCAGTCGCGCATCAATCAGGGCACCTTCGAAGTTCTAGTAGACCGAGACAGACTACCATCAGTGGAGGCCACTTGGATCCCCTGGACCGACCAACACAACGCCTACCCCGACCTCGAGCTTGAGGACAAGCTCATTGTCCAGAAGGGGTGTAATGTCATGGACACGACACCCGGCAACACGCTGCGTCGCAATCACAGGCAGCAGCGTGCCGCAGTACAGTCTGCTAGGCGCACGCATAGTGGCACGCACCGCCCGACAGCGACACGCACCACACGGCAGTAGCACACGCCTCACAACAGCAGCAAGGAGAGATGCGTGCACCAACGGTAGAGTAGGGCCCACACAACAGCTCATCCGGGTGGGCCCACTCTTATCCGACCATAGTAGCCTGGCTTGGCAACGCCAGCTGTACCTTTCCCTTATCCCCTATTTTTGTGTTCCCCTTAGAAGTAGGAGTTTGAGTTTCTCTAGAAGCTTAAGTTGCGATGAGAGAGGGACTACCTTAGCCGAATACAAGAAGGAAACCCTCTTATAATCTCCTATTTAAGGAGCTGATTTTATTCAATAAAGGTATCGAATTTTTAGCCAAGAAGAGAGCAAGGAGAGTTAGGTGATCTCTTGAACAAATCACCCCTCAGTCTGCCACCATAGGGTCAACTCGCAAAGGCAAAGAGAAGGCAAGGAGTTTTCCCAACAAACCGCCCAGTGACGAGATCCTACGCCCGGGCCCATAACAATGGTTCAGTTGGAAAACGTCCCATTAGAAACTACCCATTAAATAAATGGTTCAGATATGAGTTGCTATTTCAAATGCATGGAATAGATACCTAAAAAAATAGGTATCCGAAGATCACTAAAATGTCTCAATTTGAGACTTGTTTTAACATAGTCAATTAGTATCCTATACTTTGGGCCTATTGTCACTTTGGTCTTCAAACTTTAAAATGTGACAATTTAGTACTTGAACTTTCAAAACATGCCAATCCAGTACTTACTGCTTAACCATCCGTTAAATGATATTTGAAAAGACACTAACGTCTTTCAAGTGTCATCCAATTTTCTTTATTAACCATTTAAACACTTGACAAAAAATGAACAGTCCCAAATGGTTTTCTCTTATATTCATGAATGTTAGGATCACATCTCAGTGGACATATTGATAATCCCAACTTTTTTGAATAGAAAAGACAAGGATTTGAGACTATTGATTTTTTATCAATATTTATGTCTTTTCAATTGCCACTTAATAATTAATTAACAATAAAATTGATGCATTTTAAAATCTCAAATACTTAATTAGTTAACAATCAATTTAAATTCAGAACCAAAATAAAACTAAACCAAAAGTACAGCAGGAAATTTTCCTTTAACGTAACATGCCTCCTCACAATCACGAAGCACCCCACTTCGTATGGACGAAATGGACGGCTGATTCTATTTCCAAAGACATTGGCTTGTCCTTTGTGAGAGTGAGGACACGTACAAATACAAAAGATGTTGGTGTATGTGTATAAATCCCTAAAGTCTTCCCCAAAATATAAGGGAGGGTGAACGAATAATTATCAATAATTAAAAGGATTCCTCAGTCCCCACCAATGAAATATGTCTTTGTCCCCACACATGCATTTCCGTTATCACGTTTATGATTTAGATTAGACATTAGAGAGCCTATGCACAAAAATAAACTTTTGGGATTTTTAGACTGGACTCCACCTCACAATTTAGATTTGAGTGATACACCTACAATAATTCAAATTTATGAAAACTTCCACCTATAACACCTATATCCATTCTTGAATTGACATCAATTCCAGTTGGCACCTATCCTCAACTGTACAGTAGAGCTAGGATTTCAGAGGTAGATTGAACGATAAAAACCCCTAAGTTTTTTTTGTTATTGCTCCATACTCCAAAGTGTGGAGCAAGTGAGACCAGATCTGCTCCTCACACCTAGCGCCTCACATGCACATCCTACCATGCATTGGGAACATCTCCCGTAATTATTGTTCATGGAAGATATTCCCAATACACTGTGGATGTGCACGTGAGGCGCCCATTTGTGAAGAACAGATTCCATCTCGGATAAAGAATACTGGTGGTGGTGGGGAGTCCTTCTTGGCCCCCCAAAATTTTTATTAGAAGTTAAAACCATCATTTTATTTAATTAGTAAGTGGAGGTTGGATTAAAAATGTAATAAAGTGGGTCTTTGGCGTCCCTTAGGGATCATTCTTTAATTCTCCTCCAATTCTTAAAATTAAAAATATTTTGTTTATTTTTTCTTTTAAAAAAAATCTGTAATAGATTCAGACCTTCCTGTCCCATTTCTCTTGAAACTCTACCTCTTCTACTCGTTATGAAAAACTAAGATTATTCATTAAGCTTCAATGGGCAAGTTCTTATCCAACTTAAGAAGATGTCAACCACCATGAGTACTCAAGGTCAAGATCTTCTGCACAATTTTCGGACTTTTCTTCTGCACTTCCAATCAGGCAAGGATGCGAGTATAACACACTAATGTCAAAGTGGAGGGTTATGCAGGGGTGGGGTGCTCTTTGCTAATGTGAATGATTTTATTTTCTAAAACAATATGGACTTTCAAGTTTATAAAAACAATACATTTTTGCCTGGGTAAATTTCTGAAACTTCCCTTAAGTTTCTAGTTGTTACTGAAACCTCCCCTAAAGCTTGGTAATTGCAATCACCTCCCCTAAACTTTTTGACATAGTTGCATGTAGACCCCCTTTCATAGAATCTTTTAAAAAGAGGCATGAAGATGTCCAAAATGCCCATGCAATTATTTCTAACAAAAATATTGTTTTCCAAATTTTCTCTTCATATGAATCACTACCCCAAACCATTCCAATCTCTTTTCTGAAATTGATTTATTTTCCAAATTTGCCCTTCATATCAATCACTCAATGGTAAGACTATAACTTTAAGTTCTCTTTGCTTTTGTTGTTTATAAAGTTTGTATTGTTTTTTTTTTCTAGGAAAAACCAACCAAATAGTAATTGCATGGGTATTTTGAACATTTTCATGCTTTTTTAGAAGATTACACAATAGGGGGTCTAGTTGCAACTATATAAGAAAGTTTAGGAGAAGTAGTTGCAATTACTAAACTTTAGGGGGAGGTTTCAGAAATTTACCCTTTTTGCCTTTATAAAAACAAAATACATTGGTCAACACCCATGTTAACAACACATCAAGCCTACTAATTAGTTAGAATCATCAAGAACCAAAGATGCTTTAATTTATATTGTAAGGAACAAGATTTCATCTATATGTGCTTTGTTCCTCGGGTTCAGTTTGGAAAGAATACAAATACAAATATGTACAAGGCAACTACATATAAAATAATACAAAATACAAGGTTTTGCATTCTACATACTTGTATTTATAGTATTTCCAAACTATGCCTAAACTTTCTAATGGAACGACCTCAAACCAATCCTACCCAATTTGTTAAAGGGTAGGGCTTGGTTCCAAATTCTTAAAATTGATCCCTGCCTAAGTTGGATACAGGGTGTAGGGGTTTACCTTATCCAAACTGTCCCAATGAACCAACTTTGGTGGAACTGACCTTAGAACCAAACATGCCTTGAAATAAACCCCAAAATATTATGTGAAAATTTGAGCCCAAGAACTCATGGTTACAAAAGCCATGATCTTATTTGACCATCAAGTTACTTAAGTGATTTAATCATTTATTTTCATTTTAATATTTGCATGTGTATAATTAATAATGTAAAAGGTAATATTCACAAAATTTAAATTATAATGACAAATTTTCAACCATATATTAATATACTATGATGATCTACATATTAAATTACTCAATTTAATGAATAAAAATAATATAAGTTTTAAATTATATATTATCATTATTGAAAATCAAGCTTTTAAATAACACATTACTTTTTTTCTTGAAAAGGGAGGGTAAAGAAAAAGATTCCACGGATAGACCCCATAACCGACCCCAAAACCATCAAACCAAAACTAACATTGGAACCGACCGTTTCAATTCCAAAAATCTAAAATTGATCCCTAAAAAATAATTTTTAAATTCTGCCATAAAACCAAACCGGCCGATGCTCACCCCTAACGAGAATACTTGTCCAAACAAACTCCCAATCAAAGCTGTAGTACGTAGACTTGCTCATCTTTTCTGTTGTTGGGTGTGTGGATGGATGGTTGAGCCCTTCGCGACTGCAGATTAGGTTGGTGCATTCCCGTGCCCCGTAAACAATGAAAATAATATAGATGGGTCCACCAAACGTAAAAATGATGTATCAAAATAGAAGAAAAGGAAGCATCGGTGGGTCCCCCAACCGGGAGCCCCTACTGGATATTTCCCGATCTCTATTCGTTGCCTGGAATATTATCACGTGAGGCCTCTTTACTTTTCGGAAACCCCCCAATTATTGATCTCCTATTAACTAATATCTTTTCTATTTTGAAAGATGCCTTTTTACTTATATCTTATCCACAACATAGCCGGAAGCCACTGTATTTTGCCACGTGGCCATCCTTAAGCTTTTCAACACTGCTAAACCTCCATCTGGTTCTTCTTGACCTGCCCCCCCACCCCACCTCCCACAAGACTCAAAATATCAAGAACCTGGCTAAGCAATGGCTTCTGGTTCTCTGTACACCATCAGCTCTGTACGTCAGGCCCCTGTATGCGAGCCACTCTTTCCTTCCCACTCTCTCTCTCTCTCTTTAGGTAATTAAGATAAGAAATGTGACTGAGCATTCTTTGGTTCTTCACCTTTGCAGCTGAGGGGTAGATGTAGATCCGCAGGGAGAGGGCTGCAGAGATCGCCCTTACACGGTGTTAGCTTGAAGAGATGTTGTTCAGACGGAGGCAACAACAATCGAAAGGCTAGCGCCTTCAGAATTGTAGCAGAAGTGGATGAGGGGAAGCAGACCAAGACCGACCGATGGCGTGGGCTTGCCTTTGACATGTCGGACGATCAACAGGACATCACAAGGGGGAAAGGGGTGGTGGATTCCCTCTTCCAAGCTCCCATGGGATCTGGGACCCACTACGCTGTCATGAGCTCTTACGATTATGTCAGTACTGCCCTCCGCCAGTATGAACTATCAACCTTCTCTCCCCCCTCCCCCCCCCCTCCCATCTGAAGCTTTATTTAATTTGGTACCCGTGTCGTGTTTCTTTCTGTATGTTCAATTCTGAAAGGAGGAAAAGGAATATATATAAATGAAGCCCTCAACAATCCAACCCATCGAATTGATGGTTCATAGAAATGGTATAAAGTGAACCCAGCAACATGGGTTCACATGTTTCAATTCTTTTGTAACTATTCATGCCCTTTAATTTTGGTGAGTGCAGGTTCGCTATGGACAACATTAAGGATGGCTTCTATATAGCTCCAGCCTTCATGGACAAGCTTGTGGTTCACATCACCAAGAACTTCATGACCTTACCTAATGTCAAGGTATAATTAACACCTTAACTAATTACCACCAGCTGCTGCCTTTGTCTATCTATATATACAAATTAAAGCTGATGAAGAAGCTAGCATTTAACTAAAGGTTGGGTTTTACTAATTGGAGCCACCAATCACTCAACCAGGTTCCTTTGATTTTGGGCATATGGGGAGGGAAAGGTCAAGGCAAATCCTTCCAATGTGAGCTTGTGTTTGCCAAAATGGGGATCAAGTAAGTCATTCATCATCAATATTATTTCATTTAGTCGTCCACTACTACTACTACTAATATTACTACTACAGTACTTCAGTATACACATTCTCGCTCTCACCTTCAATCCACTCTCCATGAAGCCCAATCATGATGAGCGCCGGAGAACTAGAGAGCGGCAATGCCGGCGAGCCAGCAAAACTGGTCCGGCAAAGGTACCGTGAGGCGGCCGACATAATCGCCAAGGGAAAGATGTGCTGCCTCTTCATCAACGATTTGGATGCGGGAGCTGGAAGGCTTGGGGGTACCACTCAGTATACAGTTAACAACCAGATGGTTAATGCCACTCTCATGAACATTGCAGACAACCCAACAAATGTGCAGCTGCCGGGAATGTATAACAAGGAGGAGAACGCCCGGGTACCCATCATTGTAACGGGTAATGATTTCTCAACTCTATATGCTCCGCTGATTCGTGATGGCAGGATGGAGAAGTTTTACTGGGCTCCCACCAGAGACGACAGAATTGGGGTCTGCACTGGTATTTTCAGAGCTGATGATGTGCCTAAAGATGATATAGTCAAGTTAGTCGACACGTTTCCTGGTCAATCCATCGGTAAGAATATAATTAGGATTCTCGCCATGTTTTAACACTTTAATTTTCTCAAAGTCATTTAAACCCTGGAATCACACACAGCTTAATTAAATCACTGCATTGAATTTTCAAAGTATACTTTAGATTTGCTCCCCCTTTCTATGTATTCTTAATGAACACCTTTCTTTAACCTTTTGTTGCAATTAACGTTGCAGATTTCTTCGGTGCACTTAGAGCCAGAGTATATGATGATGAAGTGAGGAAATGGATATCAGAGATTGGGGTGGATAACATTGGCAAGAGACTGGTGAACTCCAAAGAAGGCCGACCCACATTTGAGAAGCCAGCTATGACCATTGAGAAATTGTTGGAGTATGGTAACATGCTGGTTCAAGAGCAAGAGAACGTTAAGAGAGTCCAATTGGCGGACAAGTACTTGAGTGACGCAGCACTTGGTGATGCAAATAGAGACTCCATTGACACAGGCAACTTCTATGGTAAATTTCATCGTCACTTCTGGTTCATGATTCCGGTGATGATACAACTTTGGGCGCGCCTCTGGACAGTTTTTATTACTGGTTTTCTTGTTCTTTCATCTTTCTTTGCTTCTTTTTTAACTTGTGGATTATCAAACATGGCTTTGATGAACATCTTGCTTCATTTCCTATTTCAGGAAAAGCTGCCCAACAAGTAGACTTTCCGGTGCCTGAAGGTTGCACAGATCCTGTTGCCGGAAACTTTGATCCCACAGCTCGAAGTGATGATGGCTCATGTTTATACCAGTTTTGATATCGTGCATTCTTTTTTTTTTTTTTTTTTTTTTTTGCATTTATAGACTAGTTAAAGATGTTTACTAAGAATTCCCTACAGCGTGCCACAGTGTATCATTCTCATTCGCTCTTCCCATGGATCACTAGCTAGGTTGAATTCGTATTTGCTGCTGCAACACAAACAAACAGGCACCCAATTCAGATCCACAAAACTAGACATATTCGGGTTGGACTTCAGCTTCTCTTAGAAGACTATCAAAGCATAAATCCCGGCCCTACCCATTTATATGAGACGGGATGGGCTCCCCACAGCCTAAAGGGGATGGGCTGTGGCCTGTGGGTGACTGTGGGGAACCCATCCAAACTGAGACGGGATGGGCAGTCCATCCCAAGCTCTATTTGAGATGGGATGGCTCCCCAAATAATGTGCCCCACGCACACCCCACAGGCCATAACCCATCTCCTCTGTGAATTGGAAGCATCTCTCCATGCAAGCCCATCAAGCACATAAATCAGTTATCCACAGGAAGCTCAACCTTGGCGCAGAATCAGTTGATCACTGTCAGACCAGCCTGAGCCATGCGCTGTATGTCTCAACTCCCAAGTATGTTACTTCTACTTCTTGGGATAAGATGTTTTCAACCATTCGTTGAGGAGATCCTTGCGTGAATGTCAATACCCAGTAGGATGAATTAATAGCCATGAATCCCACAATTTGTCATGTGTCGGAGCCAAAGGATCGTGGTCTACCCTTGGAAGAAGAGTGCAGCACTTTTCCAAACTTGTGAGCCAATCATGTCCGCTCAAATTGAAATTGGTAAAATGAAACCTACCCGAGCTAGGGTGGGTTTTGGTCGATTTAGATTCGATTCGTTTTATATATACTTCATTTTTATACATTTTTTAATCATGCATTCACTCAAATCTTTGAAATACAGCGTTAAAATAGGCCTAATAAATCAATGGGACCTAACCCATTGAGCCAATTTTAGTACGGGCCTTGAGCTTCCTGGGCTCTCGCTTAAGAAGAAGGATTTGTATATTAGCTTATTACGTTAACTTCTTTAAGGCTATTTTGTAAAGGTTTTCCTATCTTTCCCTACTTTTTCCTTCAAACGAAACAACAGCCTAAACTCCCTTTGAGAAGATTGCAAATTCTGGTTCAATATATATATGCGTTTTGGTTCAATTTTGCAAGTATTTGACCTATTGCAACAAAAAAAAAAAAAAATTCATTTAGGGTTTATTTGAAAAGATTGCAAATGCAGGTTTAGTGCATATATGCACTCCAGTTCAATATTACTTTTTTTTGGTAACATGTTCAGTTTTGCTAGTGTTTGGTAAGAATGCATTCTGAAAGTGACAGTCAAGGTTCAAAATTTCGTCACGTATTGGCCCATATCAGCCGATATGTATCGTTCCAGCAAGTTTTTGGCATGGTAAATGGTACCAAATTGAATGTGCCATATCTATTCGTCGTATCAAGACTGTATCATACCCATATCGTTGAGTATCGGTGCGTTTCAGCACTGTATTGGACGATACAATACGATTTTACTGTGGCGGACGATACAAGCCCTCTAGGTAGTGGAATGCCTCTGTGTTTTAAAACATGCAAAATATGCAAAATAATTATTTCATCTATTATGTCCATAAATCCATTCAATTTTTTGTTACATATTTACTTATCTTAATTTTAATTTAATTTTTAGAATAAAACATGCAAAATAATTACTTGATCTATTATGTCCATAATTAGATAGTATGTTTCTATTCCCAACTTCCCATTTATTGATTATAATATATTTTTTCATAAAACCCACTAAAATGTGTTATTTTTATGCATAAATAGCTCATTTATGTCTTATATTTAGTGATATTAATGTTTATTTATGATTTATTAGAGTATTTATAGCATTTCCATGTATTTCCATGCGTATCTTAATTTTTCGTCCGTATCCATGCGTATCCAAGGCGTATCCCGATACGTCTCTTAAATTTGCCTTTCCGATACACATAACATTTCTGATACTCTGAACCTTGGTGACAGTTTTCACAAATTTCAATGCATATTTGCATTCAAAATGAGAACAAAATTTACATCCAAAAGAGTATATGAACTTTGCGGTCTAATTAAGTTGATCAATGTTAAAAAGGTATATTTCAATCTAATGATTCATATTTGCATCCATTACAGCTAAATATCATTTGGCAAGGAAATAAATTTATCAATGCAAAATTTAACCAACTTTGTATTTGCATGAGGCCATAAAATAGAATACACTCTACAAATTTAAATTTATACTCTATTAGTCTATTTGCACTATACAAAATTATCATTACAAAACTAAATCAACTTTGCATTCCTATGAATCATACATATTTATGTTAACAAAATCCAAATGGTAATTTGGTTAGGGAGGAAAGGGATGGCACTTACCTTGAAAACATATTGGCTCAATGGCTTGTTTGGGAATGAGTTGAATATCTGTTAAAATTTGAAGGGCCCAGGCCCACTGCACGTGCAATATGTACATCCTTTAAATCAAGCATCTATTCATCCCTAATTGTTATGTTGTCCACGTGCGCAAAATTCATTGGTGGATGTCACCATCCAAGGATGATATTCTCATTTTCCAACCTAATCTTGAATAATGCCTTACCTTCCTACATACTTAAATTTGGTATAGGTAGAACGTAACTTCAGCATTTTCTTTTTTTCTTGTTTTTTAGGCCCATTGGCATTTTCTTTTCTTTTCAACCAAATTTGTGATATATTATATTTTAACTTTCTTTCAAATATTCATAGCAACCAAACAAAGCATGGGAGAGTGGAAATGGGAATATGAATCTGATGTAACTATTTTCGGCCAAGTACCAATGTTTTGTGATGTAAAATTTTTTGGCTAAGTACCTCGTTATTTGACCCGGTGGTGACGTGCCTTAGTGATGAGCTACTTGGTGAACTGCCTAGTGGCGAACTGCTTGGTGGAGAACTGCCTAGGGGCGAACTGCCTGGTGGCGAACTGTCCGGTGGCGAACTGCTTGGTGGAGAACTGCCTAGGGGCGAACTGCCTGGTGGCGAACTGTCCGGTGGCGAACTGCCTGGTGGCAAGCTCCCTGGTGGCGAACTGCCTGGTGGCGAACTGCTTGGTGGCGAGCTCCTTGGTGGCGAACTCCCTACTAGGCGGCCAGTGACTTAGAGAATGGTGGAGCTCCCTGGTGCAACGCAATCCGACTGCCCTCAGCATGAGGTGGTCTTCTTTCCCTTATAGGCAGTGGGAGCTGAGGGACATGCGAGAACTCCATCTTTTCCTCCTCTTTGTAGGTGGCGGGAGCTGAGGGACCTGCGAGAACTCCTTCTTTTCCTTCTCTTTGTAGGCGGTCGGAGCTAAGGGACCTGCGAGAACTTAATCAGAGGACCCGGGGGTATTTTCCCGACGGGGGCTCTTTGACGCTTAAGTTAGCACTCTGATTGTAGAGAGCTTTGAAGATGATATTGGAGAAACGAGAGAGCGAGAGAGCAGGGGTTACCTCCCTTTTTTCCATCCCCCTCCCCTTTGGGGGTGAGGTCTTTATATACCGGAGTCCTCGCGGGTTAGGTAGGTGAAAAGCCTCCAAACGGTAAGACTCATCACATCCCGTCAGAACCGGGGAACGGTGGTGAACTCCTCGAGGTCATCAGGTTGGCGCTTGTGTCAGGCAGCCAGGTCGGTGCCTGGGCCGGGTTGCCAGGGTGGCGCCTGTGTCAGTTGACGGGTCGGTGTCTGGGCCAGGTTGTCAGGTCGGTGCCTGTGTTAGTCGGCGGGTCAGTGTCTAGGCCAGGTCATCAGGTTGGCGCCTGTGTCAGTCGGCGGGTCAGTGTCTAGGCCAGGTCATCAGGCAAGAGATCTTCCTACGATACGCCAAACTACTCCTGTACCGAACTTCTCTACAAGTGGCGAGCAGCGGCATGCTGCTTATGGCAAGCTACCTTTGGCGAGCTGCCTAGCTCGTGGGGATGCATGCCGAGTTTATCGGTGGGCGTCTTATGGGCGGCTTGGCCGAACCATGTGCTAGGCTGATCCAGATCGGCCAGGTCGCGCAGGCCAAGCGCAGGTCGTGCCAGGTCGGCCAGACCGGTGCCTGGGTGGGTCCAACTTCGTAAGTTGTTGGTTGGGTGTTTGCCTAGTTGTCACGAGGTGCCACATGTCACAATTCCACTAGAGGGCCAAATCTGCACTCACCAATACCCCCCCACTCCCGAGTTGAGAGTAACTCAGCGAAGGGAGTAGATTTCTTTTGGCCCGTAAGCTAACAAGCTAGTAAGTGCTGATCCAATTTCTAGTGTGGCCCGTAGGCTTTGGGAGTGACTCATAGTCTACTCTTCTTTGACTTTTGCCCGTGCCGGAGAGGCGACCGGGTCTTAAGCAGTAATGTGGCCCGTAGGCTTTGGGAGTGACTCGTAGTCTACTCTTCTTTGACTTTTGCCCGTGCCAGAGAGGCGACCGGGTCTTAAGCAGTAATGTGGCCCGTAGGCTTTGGGAGTGACTCGTAGTCTACTCTTTTTTGACTTTGTCCGTGCTGGAGAGGTGACCGGGTCTCAAGTAGTAATGTGGCCCGTAGGCTTTGGGAGTGACTCGTAATCTACTCCTTTTTGACTTTGGCCCATGCCGGAGAGGTGACCGGGTTTTAAGCAGTAATGTGGCTCGTAGACTTTGGGAGTGACTCGTAGTCTACTCTTCTTTGACTTTGCCCGTGCCAGAGAGGCGACCGGGTCTCAAGTAGTAATGTGGCCCGTAGGCTTGGCCTGTGAGGTGTCGAGCTATGATGGTGCTACATCAGCTTCGTAATGCCGGTCACCCACTCCGACCAGAAGCTGCTAGGAGCTCGACCTTCGGGGGCAACACTACTAACTTTAGGTTGTCAGCTCACATGGGAGCCTTGGAAGGCTCGACCGGTAAAGGCGCCTATGTAGTCTGTTGGCCGCCAACTCCCGCGGAAGCCACGAAGAGCTCATCTTTGTAGGGGGGACCTTGCGGAGATGACTGATGTGGCATTATCTGAATCAAAAGTAAGGTTGGTAGAGCTACTTAGTCCGTTAGCTCCCTGCGTAGTCTTTGAGTTCATAAAAAATGTAAACTATAAAGTGATAGCTTCAATTTCTAAAAAGCGAGGACTTAGATTCGGTAAGATGAGAACTTAGCTTTTGTAGGATGAAAACTTAGCTTTTTGTAGCGTTTTCCCACAGACGGTGCCAATTGATGTAACCGTTTTCGGCCACGTACCAATGTTTTGTGATGTAAAATTTTTTGGCTAAGTACCTCGTTATTTGACCCGGTGGTGACGTGCCTTAGTGATGAGCTACTTGGTGAACTGCCTGGTGGTGAACTGCTTGGTGGAGAACTGCCTAGGGGCGAATTGCCTGGTGGAGAACTACCCGGTGGTGAATTGTCTGGTGGCGAACTCCTTGGTGGCGAGCTCCCTGGTGGCGAGCTCCCTTGTGGCGAACTACCTGGTGGCGAACTGCCTGGTGGCGAGCTCCCTGGTGGCGAACTACCTGGTTGTCAACTCACATGGGAGCCTTGTAGTCTGTTGGTGAACTGCTTGGTGGAGAACTGCCTAGGGGCGAATTGCCTGGTGGCAAACTGCCCGGTGGTGAACTGCTTGGTGGCGAGCTCCCTAAGGGCGAACTGCCTGGTGGCGAGCTCCCTGCTAGGCGGCCGGTGACTTAGAGAATGGTGGAGCTCCCTGGTGCGGTGCAATCCGGCTGCCCTCAGCATGAGGTGGTCTTCTTTCCCTTGTAGGCAGTGGGAGCTGAGGGACATGCAAGAACTCCATCTTTTCCTCCTCTTTGTAGGTGGCGGGAGCTGAGGGACCTGCGAGAACTCCATCTTTTCCTCCTCTTTGTAGGCGGTCGGAGCTGAGGGACCTGCGAGAACTGAATCAGAGGACCTGGGGGCATTTTCCCGGCGGGGGCTCTCCGACACTTAAGTTAGCACTCTGATTGTAGAGAGCTTTGAAGATGATATTGGAGAAACAAGAGAGCGAGAGAGCATGGGTTACCTCCCTTTTTTCCATCCCCCTCCCCTTTGGGGGGTGAGGTCTTTATATACCGGAATCCTCGCGGGTTAGGTGGGTGAAAAGCTTCCAAACGGTAAGACTCGTCACATCCCGTCAGAACCGGGGTACGGTGGTGAACTCCTCGAGGTCGTCAGGTTGGCGCTTGTGTCAGGCGGCCAAGTCGGCGTCTGGGCCGGGTTGCCAGGGCGGCGCCTGCGTCAGTCGGCGGGTCGATGTCTAGGCCAGGTTGTTAGGTCGGTGCCTATGTCAGTCGGCGGGTCAGTGTCTAGGCCAGGTCGTCAGGTTGGCGCCTGTGTCAGTCGGCGGGTCAGTGTCTAGGCCAGGTCGTCAGGCAGGAGATCTTCCTACAATATGCCAAACTACTTCTGTACCGAACTTCTCTATAAGTGGCGAGCAGCGACATGCTGCTTATGGCGAGCTGCCTAGCTCGTGGGGATGCATGCCGAGTTTATCGGTGGGCGTCTTATGGGCGGCTTAGCCGGATCATGTGCTAGACTGATCCAGGTCGACCAGGTCGCACAGGCCACGTGCCAGGCCGCGCCAGGTCGCGCAAGCCGCGCGCCATGCCGCGCCAGGTCGCGCGTAGGTCACGCCAGGTCGCGCGAGGTCGCGCAGGCCGTGCGCAGGCCACGTGCAGGTTGCACAGGCTACGCACAGGTCGCATAGGTCACGCCAGGCCGACCAGACCGATGCCCGGGTGGGTCCAACTTCGTAAGTTGTTGGCTAGGTGTTTGCCTAGTTGTCACGAGGTATCACATGTCACAATTCCACTGGAAGGCCAAATCTGCCCTCATCATAATCCTAGTCGGTCGCCACAACTAAAATCTCCGTTGGTCCCTCCGATCAAACCCATAATTCTTCTCGGAGTATAGTCTTGACTGTCGACTCTTGAGCAGAGTGAGGATTTCGGAAACCCAAATCTGTTCATAGTCTAAACGAAGAAAATAGGACGTATGAAGATTGAAGAAGCTATTTACATCAGTAAGATTATAAAGTAATAAAGTATTAACCCTCCATGATTATTATAATTAATTAATGTCGTTCGAAGACAAACATGCAAATATCAATCTGTTTTCTGCCTTGAAAATTGAAGACTTTGAAGTCACCCAGCATGCCGAGGAAGAACCGTGTTTTCCTCTGCTACTTAAAATTAAAAGCATCTACCTTTTTGTTTCCAACTTTCTCTCTTAGTTTTTTTCTCTTTTCCCCCTCCGCTGGAGAACAGTTCCATTGCTCTTCCTTTATATATAAATTAATTAATTCGTTTATTCTTGTTGAAAATTCTTTATGAGATTCAAGGTGCCCAATGAATCCAATTATGGGTACTGCTCTGGATCTCCGTCTTCTCGTTTTCACGTCATGTTTTTTGCTTTCCTGTTCTTCATACGATGAGCAGGGTACCAACAATTCTTTCACTGTTTCCGCCTTCGCCTACTCTGATATTAGGCTCAAGCCATACGACTGGCGTTACATCAGAGGTGCGTATTGCCTGTTATTTCTCTTTTCCCACCCTCCTCTTCAGTCTTCACTGTGTTTTAGTTCGTCGGTTGTTGGTCTCTACCTCCTTGGTTTTGTTCAACCAAGTTTCTGGCCGTTATTGGGTTGTGGGCTAAACTATTTCTGCTTTTAGGACACTTTTTTTAAGGCTTTTTAGGACACACTTAAGTAATCGATTAACTGATCCTTGTGATGCGGGATTGATTTATGTTCTTTTTTTTTTTTTGCTTTCTACTATTTGACAATTAATGTACTTTTTTACAAGCATTTCGTAGCAGTTTCATTATAGAGTATTCTACCGTTTTATAGAGTAGTCGTGGTGTTAATTCGGAAATTCCGTTTTTATTTTTAGCATGTACAAGGATGGGAGCAAGTGATGAACATTATTTCCTCTTTCCCTTCAGCTTTTTTTCATCTCGATTTTCCGATGTTCTTTTTTGTAGTGTTTAGGGTGTTCTACTAAGTTAGTCTAAGGAAAATATTTGGAATCGTTTACTCTTTTTTCTGATACAACGTTTATGTGGACTCGTTTAGCTGATTGGATAGTCTTACTGATTCTCTATTCAGCTTTCTACGTAATTGTCGTTTCAGTTTGCTCTTTCTTCTTCCCCCATTTTGTTGTTAAAGCTTATAGTGCACTTTTACAGATAGGAAGAGCCGAATACCAGTGAATATTAAAAAGTTTGATTCGTACATTCAATGTTCTATTCCAAGTAATGTTATAGAAGTTTAAGGATAAATTAATTGCTCATGTAGTGGGTGTGATATCAAGGCAGTGGATTTGAAAATACTGTAATGGATGGAGTTCAGTCTTTTATTGTTAACGTGTATTTTGAAACGTCATCTGATTGATTGTACATTTCTTTCTGCAAGAAGATATGTTCTTACAGATTTAATGTTGTAAGCTGTACTCCAAACACAATATTTCTATTGAAAAGGGTGCTTCATAACTCCAGTTATGTGAATCGAAGTTTGTGAAATGCTCAGAAAAGCTCAAACAAAGTTGGATATATCCCACTACAGGGACAATCCACTTAGTGTAGGAGTTGACATATACATACTCAATAGATAAGGGGAACTAATGCAGTATCAGTTGAGAATGATAGTTCAGACGTCTTATTCGGGAACATTTTGGGGTTACAATATGGTTGCTGTGAATTTGGTCCATTGTTCTGTTTGGCTGCTTTATCTTCTGTTCATGATACCTCCATTTTTGTCTATGCTGGTTATAGACAGCTGTGTATGGTTCTACCAAAGCTCTTCTTGAAGTTGTCTTTCTGGGCCAACATATTCTTTGAGATTTTGTTCAAGCTTGATAACTCATTTTTTATTATTTTTACTGTTTATAAACAAAGAGAAAACAGAATGTGCTTAGCTTGTATTTAATCTTGTCAAATAGAGGAAGAAATCTGAAAAAAGTTGTTTATTTATCCAAGATTTTGACTCTCACTTTCCAATTCTTAGGGACCTCCTTTTTGGCTTTACCATTGGATTCAAGTGTCTTATTTTTTTCTTCTCTTTTTTACTCATTGATTCAGTTGATCTTCCACCTTGGTTTGCTTCACTGTCAATTTCACTCAAGTCAGATGTGAATATTGTAAGTATGCTTTCCAATCTTCATAGAATCAGGATGGCCATCGCAGGTCTCACTGTTTCTCTGATATTGTTATTTTGAATTTCAAATTTTCTTCATAATTTCCAATATCAGTCGTATATTTTGAAATTCATATCATAAAATATAAATATATGATTCTTCAGAACATATAAGCATTCAAATGCAGGGTAGGCAGGATGCTCAGACTGGATCAATGCAAGGAACTGGGCCTCCAAACAGTTTGTTCTGATCACAAACTTCAATTAAAATGTATAAAAACAGATTGAGCTGTTGAATCACATTTCATCTCAGCTTGCTAGACTACCGAATGGAACCTCAAATTAAATATTTTATATTCAGTTGATATCATCTGTTGACCTGAGTCAGTGCATTTGTCCAACTGTATTAGACTGCTTGTTTAATTGACCAAATGAACATGTGATCTAGGTTTTAAAAGTATATGAAATATCCATCCATCAAATGTCATATTTCCATGTTTGTCCCCACTCTGGTTCTATTGTCTTGCTTGCCCATGTAGGACTGAGAATGGGTCAGGAAGACCCAACAGACCTGAAATGAACTGACCGAATTATAAAGGGTCTTGGCATGCATTATGTTTCCTGATTATAATTGGGCCGCTATTCATTTTGGTTGTTCCAAACCAACTATATATTTAGTTGTATATATAATCATGTATATGTGTATTGGCATATCACAAAGATGCCCCCTGTTTAAAAGGTACCTATTTTTCTTATGATATAGTTGTGATATTATCATATTATGATGTTCAAATATGTCAGTTTAACAAACAAGTAGGTTTATTGTTGAATTGCAGGTTAAAAGTATGGCTAACAATTACAATCCAGTCTTATTGGGCCAGATTCGATAGTCCCAATTGTAGATCCTGTCGGGTCTGGCTCAGAACTGGTTCTAGACATTTACTTATTAGTTGGGAGTGGATTTACCCTAATCTGGAAAAGATTCAGCCCATTGACGGCACTATGCTCATGATTCACATTGTCTGCAGGATAAGAGTATGATCCCCATGATATGCTTACGAGATGGCAGTCCTCCTCTTCCAGATGCTACAAATACTTCTTTAAAAGGTTTAAGTTATGCAATAGTTTCTCACCACTTCCATGTTCCTATATTATGTGTTGTTATTTCCAAACTCTGCAGCATATTATAAGCGCAGGGTCAGGATATGGTTAGTTGGTTTTCTAAACCTATTTAAGGAAAGGCGTATGACCCAATGGTAATCATTTCACGATTTACTGTTTCACATAGATTTCCACATATCCATTTTGGCCATGTTCATGCATCACAGCCCTATCCCATTGTATGAGTTATAAGAAATGTGATCTGAGATTCAGGTCCACCTTAAGCATTGGCTGTTTCTCCCAAATTTCTTCTGGGAAGTTCTATTTCTTGATGCATAACATGTAATGCCTTGGATTACTGTTAAAACTTTCCAGTTGTTAGCATTCCTGCTGCTGTATGAGCAAGATTATCAGTTTCTGCATAAACCTCTTCTCATGATTTAAAAACTTTCTGGGCTACTTTTTGTGTGAACTCTATCTCACCATTTAATATTTTCTTTTCATGTTTAACCATTTGTTGATTACTATTAGCTCAATAGACACTTTTGTTGTTGCAGCATCAGATCTTTTCTCTGACGGTTCTGTTGGAGGTTTACAAAATCTTTCAAATGTGGAACATTGTCATCTTTTGCAGAAAAATATGATGGTTAAATTGACAAATGAGCAGGCAAGTTAAAATTTGTGTGCATGTAACAAATGATAAATTATTTCTATCTGTACAGATACCAATCTCCTTTCTCCACATCTTGACAACAGATATTCAGTGATACAAAGTTGTTCATGAGAGTAGGTTTTGACAATATGAATCCTATGTTCATGGAAATAAATCCTTGATGATACTGGAACTATGACTTATAATCATTATTGTAATCAATCTTACCCCACTGAAGTCAGAGTGGAAGCACCTATCCCATTCATCCATTCTGCTCATTAGAGCCTATCCATTCTCATTAACAACATTTAATGTTGTCACTTGTCAGTAAGTCCAAACCATATGTTCCTCTATTAGCATCTTCAATCTCAGGATGAATCAATAACCCAGCCATCAACATTGAGCAAATATCGACCACAGTTATTCTACTATATTGAACCTTTACTTTAAAAGAATGTGTTTATTTCTCTCTCCAAATACCCCCAGCATACAGGTAAAGGAATAATGCTCCATGAGGTGTTAACCTTCCTACCACAAGCAATGGAAGACCAAGGAGAAAATATCTCATGCTGCCAAGGAGTCCTCCTTGACCTATCAGAGAAAAAATGACCAATCCTTGTATGTTTGAAAATGGAGAAGTACGCCCAAATGAACCTTGCCATGTTGCACTGCATAAACAAGTGATGGGCATCTTCTTGAATCCTTTGCACATAAACCCTACCGTCCTGCACTGTATGAACAAATGAGCCCTGCATCAGCTTATCTCTCAACTCAACTCAGTCTTAATCCCAATTGTTTGGGGCTGGCTACACAAATCCCACCCCACCATTTTGCTCTATCAAAAGCATAAGATATAAACTTGTGATATAATAACCTCCTGATTTCAGTTGATGATTGCCAAGTAATATCTAAACCTAGCAACCAAGCAAGCACTTAAACTTTTGGAGGATTAAGATTACTAAAACAACCCTTTATTTAAAAGTGCTCATTATTTCTTCTAATTAATTCATATAAAAAAAAACATAACAGAGAATTCCATCAACTCATTCCTTCCAACACTTAGAATCAAGCTAAGAAACATCTGCTTTAGATGACCTCTAATCTCCTAAGTAGTAAGTACATTCCTTCAATTCTCTATCTAGTGATGGATATCTGAAACTGGATGATATACAATCTGCTCCCTACTTTCCTCAGAACATTCCTTCGCCATGATATCCTTGTCACTCAACCTGTAGACTCTAGGGCATAAATTATATAACTTAAGCTCCGCCATGGTTCCTACTCCCAATAGGTTAAGATGGTTTACTCAACCTATGGAACCTATGGATTGACCTATCATCTTGGCTTTAGGTCACTCAATAGCCTGTTTACTGCAAGGTAAATCTGACCAATCAGAAGATCCAAATCAAGCTCTGGCCCCCATCCATCAGTCTCAAAAATCATAGTCTGGTCCAAGAGAAATAGAAGGATCTTCCAGAATGAAGCTAAAGAAGCAGATTGGTTAATCTCGCTCACTTTTGGCAAGCTGGTCTCTTGGGTAGCATCTGCTAAAGGCCTTCACACATCGGCTCTAGGAGCTCAGTTGAGAGCTAGAAGTCTGCTAGAGTTGTAACTTGCTCTTGAGTTCTTTTCTGGTGTATCTGGCTCTGGTTGTGAGGGCTGCTGTTGTATTCTCTTGTTGAATTTTAATAAAATTACCTTACCTTTTCTCAAAAAAATCAGTCTCAAAAATCAATTACAAGCAATGTTTGAGAGACCTGAATCTAGGACCTATTCAAAATCCACTTGTAGTGTACACTAATCGACCATTCAAGGCATCTTACTTGATTATATTACAGTCAATAATTATTAAATTCATTAGCAAATTATGGTTTTGGTGATTTTTAGGTCGTACTTAGCAATGAAGTCAAATTTTATCTGATACAAGTTAGAGGGTATAGGAAATGTAGGAGCTTCCAGAAAGGACACTGGTTGGTTGAGATAGCAAGAAATGATGTGACAGCCTACAATTTAACAATAGATATGGCTCTTGAATCCTTGATAGAATGGAGTGACAAAACAGGATTTGTTATAACTGACTCCATATGGTTGGGATACGGCTTTGTGAATTAGGTTGAGTACATCTGAAATATTTGTTCCAGTGTGCATCCTAATAAAAATATTTTGACTGCAATCCCTATCTGCCAGTCCTAGTATCTCTGCCCAATCATATTTATCTCTGAATTATCAACTAGAAGGTTTTATCAGTGCTGTCAGACGCAGGCTAGAGTGGATGGTTGGACCATCAGAACTGGGAACTGGCAAACTTGGTCAAATTTACCCCTTATACATGTCTTAATAGTTGTTGTAACCTCCAATAGTTACTATTTTATGCTTACTTTGATGTAAAATAGTTGTAAAGGATAATCTGAAACCATTTCTATTTTTCTATTTTTTTTTTGTTGCATCATTTGAGCAAGACGGACAGTCAAACTGGACAGTTAACCATTTGACCTGTAGCACAGTGGCCAAAATGGTTTTATGTCTGGTCCAAGTCTGGCAATTGGGTTTGAGTAGAATGGTTTATATGTTGCTTAAGAAGAGTAAGTTTCATTTTTGTTTTTATTTCTGTTTTCTTCTTTTCATCTATATCATTTGGTTAATAATAATGATTGAAGATGGATGTTTTTTCTACAGATCTCTCCAGGAGTTTGGTATGTTGGTTTGTTCAATGGCATTGGACCTGTGAGAACACAATCTAAAATGGTGAGTATTTCATACCATGAGTTTATGTATGCCTTCTATAATGGTTACTTTGAGACATTCTTCCTAGTTTGAGCTTTTTTTTTCTGTCCACTCTCTCCCTAGCATATAAGTAATTTCAATAATGCTCACAAATTTTTAAACCCAAATTTTACTTGAGGTGGGAATGCTTCTGCCACCTTAGAACTTTGTGTTGATGATATTGAAATAAATAGAACCTAGTTGGGGCCTGGGGGAGGAGGATGTGGAAGCCATAGAAAATTTAAGTATGAGAAACGTCTCTTATAGGAGCTATAATTAATTAATTATAAATTAAGGACTTTTTTGCAACCACAGACTATAAATAAAAGGAAAAAAACAAAAAAGTTTAGATTGTGGAAAATCCCATATTGTCATTAAGAGAGGTTTAAAGTGAAATATGCTTTCTAATTTATGGTTACAATGATATCATCATTATCTAAGCCTTGTTTCAGCTATATGGGATCAACTACATAAATCACGTTTTGCCACTCCATTCTGTTTATTGCTACATCCATTATTAAATTATGAGCAGTTAAATCATTTCTCACTACTTCAACCCATGTCCTTTTTTATCTGCCTTTAGCTCTTCTAGCCCCTTCAACTTGTAATAGATCACTTCTAATGGATGTTGTGGATGGTCTTCTATGCACGTGAACAAACCATGTCAATCTACTTTCTCTCATTTTATCACCTATTGGAGCTACTCCTAGGTTCCTCAGAATGTTTGCATTTCTGGCATGTTCTTTCTAGTTTTACCACTCATTCATCGTACATTGACATTTCTGCCACACTCACTTGTTGGACATGCTGTCTCTTGACTGCCCAACACTCTACTCCATATAACATCGCAGGCTTTACAGCTTTACAGCTGGTTATAATGGTATGCTACTTAGTTTTTAAAACAATTATTCTTTATTTTGATGATTTCTCTGTATTATGTTTTGCTTAACTAGTCCTGTACCACTCACAGATTCTTATGCTTGGGTTTCAGAGGCTTAATAGTATTACTAGAAATCCCCAAAACTGTTGAGAAAGGCTCTTCCTTTCCATGAACATGTCTTATTTCACAGTATTAGGTCCTTGGTTTTCCAACCATGTCTTTAGCGAATGTTTTCAGAAACTTTTGTTACTTATATTCATCCATTCACAATGACACTTATAATGTGAGACCTAAAAGCTATCATTGCTACTATGGTAAAAATGCAGATAATTCGAGGTCCAACATACTCAATCAGTGCCAATGTGAGTGTAGAAGGGTGCACAACTTCAACAACATGGGGCCCGTACTGCAACCAGACAGTTGACCCGCTTAGATGTGATATATCTGGTGTCTACAAGCAAACAAAATATCTTTTAGATGTTAATATGCACAACCAGACAGTGGAAAGTTTTGTTGGTTGCAGAAGTTCTTATGAGTCCGCATGCCACAGGGATGGTGAACCAAAAATTTACTCTCTGGAGGTGGTAGGGACAGCTGCACAATTGACAATTATGGCCACAAATATCAGTTTCAATGAAACAAATGCTGCAAATAAGACAGAAAATACCAGTGGAATTGTCTTGATGTGTTATGCTCGACATGATGCAATTCCTTTGACAAATTTGCATGATTATTCAAGTGATATAAGTCAAGCACCTTTGGTTATTAATTCACCAAAGGTTGGTCGCTGGTTTTTCAGTATTCAACCCATTTATCAGTCAGAGGTACACGGAAAGATGCAAGATGTAAATGTTAATGCTGATCTTTGCTATTCCATGGAGTGGCAAGTAATTCAATGTCCCATTGGAAAGGCAGGACCAAATTGTACATGGCAGAAATATGTGCTTCAGGTTTGATTGATGAATACATGTTCTCTCTACTTTCATTTTGTTTTTTCAACTTGTGAATTTCTCAGAGACGTGTTAGCCTACTATACTAACTGGTAAACCATAAGTTTGAAGGAAACATGAATGATAAAGGGTATATGAGCTGGTGACTGATAATGAATATAGGATTTAGGAAATATATGGTTTCAATTAATGTTAATGAGCAAATTATCAAAAAAAAAAAATAATGTTAATAAGCAAGATGCATAAATTTTCATTTTTTGCAGGTGTTTTCTGGCTCTTTATTTTTCACTCTATACATGCCAGCATGAGTAAAAAACACAAAACGTCAAGTTTCAAAAAAAAAAAAAAAACAGAGAGAGAGAGAGATGGCCCAAAATGTGGGCATGCACAAGCATAGGGGGGAAAGGGGGATAATGTATGCAGAGGCATGGTACAAAGAGGGACTAGGACCTTCTTGGGTTAGATTTGGAATGTATAAAATTTTGGAGGAACTTCACTACCTTGTTCCTTTTGTCATTTTTTCTTTTTCTTTTTGTGTGAATTTGTAGGAGTGGGCATCTCATTAAGGATTTCTCACTCACACTAGCAAAACCCCACAAGATTTGAACATATGGTTGTCATTTTCCTGGTTATTTTGCACCTGCTTGTCAGGGAAGCTTCATCCAGCTTTTATTACTAAATCATTCTAACTCAAATAAGATGAAAAAACCAGTTGGGGTCTCTTGCCCTGTTCATAAATTTGCTTCTCATATATAAGTCTACCAGGATCCTTGATGAAAATCATTAAGCCTTCTGGATTTATATTATAATATCCAAATGCATGGCATGCAATCTTATTGTTTCTTCACTATATTTTATCCATTGATTTGTATATGCTTTAAATGGTTAGGATGAAGGTTAAGCATCTTTCCACAGTCTCTTTCTACTAATATACATGATATATTAGAATACATTTGTTTCATTAACTTAAACTTACATCTTTTTATCATGCACTCATAGTGAAAAGATGATTGCTTTGACTGATATGTTGTGTACAGCTTATTTTCTAATATGTTTTGACTGGCTGAGATGATTTTCTGCAGACCATTCTTAGGAAAAATCCCTCTGTTCCTTTTGAGTCTTATTATTTGCCAATAGATGAAAAGATATCCTTGGAGTCGGCTAATTTCCCTCTGGAGCCCCTTTTAAGCAACTTCTCATTTGGGGACCAATTAGATAATGTTTGGACTTACTTTCTTCTGGACATTCCTCATGGTGCAGCAGGAGGCAATATGCATGTCCAATTAAAATCAGATATAAAATTGGAATATCAAATATATGCCAGGTTTGGTGGATTACCTTCTAAAGATACCTGGGATTACTATTACGCAAACAGGACAAGTAATAGCAATGCGTCCATGTTTTTCAAATTGTATGATTCTAGTGAAAAAAGAGCCAATTTTTATATATTATATGTTAAAGAAGGCACTTGGAGTTTTGGGTTAAGGCATGGTAATCCTTCCAAACATCAGACTACAATGTCAATTTCTATTGAGAGATGTCCAAAACAATGCTCTAGTCATGGGACATGTCAGAATGTTGTAGATGCAAGTGGTTTGACACTATACAGGTATTAGATTCTGCTATGTGCTTATTTTTTAAGCCTCTCGATTTATAAATATGTTTATCCTCTTCCTAGGGGAATCACATACTCTTTATCTCCCATGACCCCCTCTCATGCCCACATGTGGAAGCTTGGTAATCTATCATTTTTTAACCTTGTCTTTGTATTCTCAGCTATTGCTCTTGTGATCGGAACCATGGGGGATTTGATTGCAGTGTTGAAATCGTCTCACGTGAAGGTAAGTGTGTAACAATGTTTTGAAAATCATAATTGTATCATAAATCGTAGAGAAAGTTGAATCATATTGAATCATGAATCATATTGTAAATCGTAAGATTGTTTCTATTTTTTGCAAATTTGTCAAAAAATAATTATTTATACACTAAAGGATATATATATATATATATATATATATATATATATATAGGAATGTGGTTTTACTCTATATTTAATCCATATCTACCATATATGTACCTATAACAATAAAACTTACCACTTGTGCAATTTAAGCCTAAGATGATATAATCAAGTTTGAAAGTCAAATAATCTGCATGCAATGGCTCTTTAACCTACATATGATGGAAAATAAACTTAATGTTTGGTCTTAAATAACATAAACAAATTATTTTCTTCTATGGGCTTTAAAAAAGCTTCCCTTGACAAAATTATTTATAAACAAAAAAAAACGGCTAATGAAAACTAATTCTTAATTGAATTTATTTGAATTGTAGTGAATCACAGGAATCATATAAAACATAAGATTTATGAATCAAATCGTAGGATTCAAACAAAAAAAAAAACATAAGATTTTTGCAGAAAAGGATTCAGAAATAAGACTCAAATCAAAACCCTTGGGAGTCATGATTCATGAGTCTCATCTTAGACCATTTGGAGAAGAATGGTGCTTTGGTAGGTCATAATAAACCCTTCTGCTTCTTGTGCTAGTTTTTTATTCAACCTAGTTTTCATTTCTTCTTTCTATATTGTTTATCCTTTGCTTATCAGGTAGCTTCCTTTTTTAGTATAGTAATATCACCAAAATCCTGTATCACATAAAAGGCCTTATCCAATGTTGATCCCTACTGGTAGAATTGTGTAATGAACCTGGAAAAGAAATTTTGAATTAGCACAAAATCAGACAGCCAAGCTGATACAATATAATGGAACTGTCCTGGCTCTGTGTCCAATATAATGGAACTTTCTTTTAAGGTATAATAACTTTGTTGGCAGCCAAGCTGATACATGTATGGATGTCTCATTGGTCAAAAGTGAGGAAGTTTAATGAAACAGTTACTTGCTTTCACAAAGGAAAGTCTACTTCATTTATTGAAGAAAAGCAATTTACTTTCCATCACAAAGACCCACTGAAATTATTTAACAAAACTGTCATTCTCATAATGAAAGGCCCAACTCTAATAGTTATTTTCTCCCATTATTAGTGTTTAGTTTCCAAGGGAAACATCATTTGGGCCTGATCTTTCCATTAAATTTACTTTATTTGTCATGTGATGTAATATGTGTTCATATTTTTTCCATCTTCTAAAGAATCCCTTTATCTGTAATCTAATTCACTCATTCTTGAAAAATAATGTAGGACATATATGGCAGTCAATTGCTCTTATCTCATCAAATGCAGCAGCTTTGTTGCCAGCATTTTGGGCCCTTCGGAAAAAGGTAAGGTTCACTTGAAATGCATACTGGAGTTTATTTGTAAACTCAGAAATTAAAAACTTGACACCTACTGATATCTAGTTCAGAGCCATTACCCAATGCATTGTTAGCACAAAGTGGCTTTCAGACTCAAACCCACATTGACGTTCTGATACTTGTCAGGCTGAGATGTACCATCACACTAGGCAATGACTTTCCAACCATTTCTCTTCTTAACTAGTTATATTCCTATCCCACATTGTGATTAACTTCATTTATTGCTCTCTGCAGGAATTTGCAGAGTGGGTGCTCTTCACATCTAGTGGAATTTCAAGTGGATTGTATCATGCATGTGATGTGGGCACTTGGTGTGCTCTCTCCTTTCATGTTTTGCAGGTACACGAGTTCTTTATAGGGGGGGAAAATGCCCCTTGCCTAATGGTTGCCAATGTAATTAACTTAACCGATCATTGTGATCATTCAACATCTTAACCAAAGTATTTCATATGTTTTAGTTTATAAACATTGGGAAATTGTCTAAAACTCATCATGAGTTTTCAACATTTCTCATAAACTCACCACAACTTTTCTAAATGTCTAAAACTCACCATGTCAGTAAGTTTTTATTTTCCAAAACTCACCATCCATTAGTGCACCATTAATGCTTCTTAACAGAGATGTTCATGTCAGCATAAATAACAATTTTCAAGACCAAATTACCCTTGAATGGTGAGTTAGAGAAAAAATGGTCTTTTTCAGTATTCAATTTTCTCGTTTTTTTTTGCATTTTTAGTATTTTGTTATAATTTTCAATGTTTTTTTATAATTTCTTTTTTTTTTACATTTTTCTATTTTCTACAATCTATAAATTTTCCTTTTTTATTTATTTATAATTTCTTTGTTTTTCTATAATTTTTGGTGTTTTTTCTACAATTTTTATTTTCTGATTTTGTTTTTCAATTTCTATAGTTTCTATAATTTGAAAATAGTTTTTTATTTTGTTTGAAATTTCTACAATTTATATTTTTCTATGAAGGTTAAAATGGTAATATATTAACACCCGTTAATCTGTTTTACGTCAAATTAGTGACATGGTGAGTTTTAGACATTTTGAAAAGTTGTGGTGAGTTTAAGAGAAATACTGAAAACTCATGGTGAGTTTTAAACAATTTCCCATAAATGTTGACATTGCATTCAATCTGCATGATGGGAACAGTAAAAAAAAAGGGAGCAAACCAGGGGGGAATGGTTGTTCTTATGGAATGCCTCTAAATAATATACCCATACTTAGAGTACCCATGGAAATTTTGTGTTTCAGGACAATTTTTTTTTCCTAAACTACATAGATCTTATAACTGTATATACTTTAGGTTCAAAAATAAATAACATCCAGTGAAGTACCAGATGTTGTAAGGTTAGCATGTCCAAAAGATCAGCAGGAAAAGAATATGTTTCATTCTTTTTCTCTTAATATTTTAAGTAGTACCTGAGATATTGCCATAATTAGTTTGTCATAATTAATGAAGGTTCACAGTACCTATCACAAAGACAGTAAGAATTGGCCTTTGATGCCTGTGTTTTAAATTATATATAAAAATGTAATCTGATATCTGGTTTCAGTTTATGGACTTTTGGCTTTCGTTCATGGCTGTTGTGAGCACCTTTGTGTACCTAGCAGCTATTGATGAAGTTTCAAGAAGGGCAATTCATACTTGTGTATCAATTCTTACAGCTCTCATGGCTGCAACTGGAGCAACTAGGTAAGGAGAACTGTTGGACTTAGTTTTACTGTCTTGAAACTTAAAATTTTCTTTGGTAGGTACAAGTTCCTCCTAACCAGTTATTAATTAGCATTGCAGGTCTGCCAATATAATTATTGTCATAGCCATTGGAAGTCTAGGTCTTTTTATTGGATGGCTAGTAGAGTTTTCTACAACACATAGGTCAATATCATGGTCAACAGGCTTCTGTTTAAATATCATTGATGGGTATGTTCCTTCAAAGTTCACAGATATTTTTGGATAAATTGTGCACATATCACTCCAGCATTAGATTAGATATATTGGTAAATTCTGTATTTTCTTTAATTTTGGAAGGTTGAAGAACTTCTTGGATATCTTCACTGGTTGAGTCCATTATTATGTGAGAAACATTCTTTTAGAGATGACTTTCATTTCATTATCTTAAAATATTCTGAATTGTTTTTTTCCTGGAGTGATCCATTTACTCATTTATTATGGCTTAAGTTTTTTTTACCAGTTTCTGCAAATTGTTATGCCATTTTTTCTCATTTCCTGCTTTAGTGCTTCAAGTGATTTCTTTTTCCTGAAAATCATTATTTTCATGGGTGAGAATTTTTTAAATGCTTTTTTAAAGCTGTCACTATATGGAGTGCTATCCCATGATGATGGCAGGAATTGAAAAGGTCCCAGGAAAGATAAACATGTAAAGGCTTATTCGCTGCTCACTTACTGTCTAACTGTTGACCAGTGCTTGTAGATCATTCATTGTAAAGGCCATCATAATCACCTAAATAAGGCAATTCTTCTTAAATTGCTATATTCCTTGTGCTTTGTGTATGAGAAGAGGAAAACAGAAATGATTATCTTTGGATAAGCTGTTTTGTTTTTTCCTTGAACAAGACTGTTTTTTCCTCTTTACATGTATGAAATTTAAAACTTTCGTTTACTGCAGATGGAGAGGATGGGTCCGTAATCTTATCAAGACATTATTTAAACGTTTCCACTGGGTTTTTGTGCTCCTGGGTTTCATTGAATTGTCCATGGCTGCCATTAGCTGGAAACTTGAGAGCAGTGAAAGCTACTGGATTTGGCACAGGTATGATGGAGAGAGAATACTTCGTTTTCTACCTGATGCATTTGAACTGTGAGGCATACAACCTAACATCTTTTTTTCTCTTATGACTTTGCAGTTTGTGGCATGTCACCATATACACATCTTCTTTCTTCTTCCTCTGCTCAAAAGTGATGTCTGTAGATACCAGAAACCATGAACGTTCAGATGGAGATTATGCTCTAACTCGGCAGGATTCTTTCCCAAGGGTTGGATAAACAGAGAGGAAAAGTGATCTAACAGCCATGGGCAATGTAAGTTTCAGGGACCAAGTGACAGATAGCCACATTAACTATAGTGGATTGGTGAATTTACAAGTTGTACAGCTCTATTTTTCTCAGCAGAAGTTGTTCAAGAGACGCCTTCTACAGTAGTGTCTAGTATTGTGAGAATCCAGCTTACTTTGATGTATAATAGTGTCTTTGTTAGTTACCTTTGATTTTGTATAGTATTACACTGATAAAGTTGTGATTAATACTTGAATCTTTTGTGAGGATCACAAACAAGCTGCACAGCTTCCTGCAGTACGATTTAAGTAGAGTGCCAAATACCAATGGCTTTTTTTTTTTTTTTGTTTCCATTGAAAATAATTGCTTTTTGTAGAGGTGAAGTTCAACGGTCAAGTTTGCTCTGTTGTAAGTTAAACCTCAGCAGTTAGCACTGTATGGAACCAAGATTAGAAAAAAGAAAAAAAAAAAAAAGACTTGCCTTCCTAAAATACAAATGCAGGATTAGAGATATTGGTGTGATTGAGAAAATTATTTTTTTTGGATAGGCAAATTAAATGGGAATCAAAAATATTCCTTGTAATTAAAATATTCAAATATTAGGGTGGTTAATTATGCTTATAAGTTGTAAATGCAATGACAATTCAAATAAGTCCATATTTACATGTAAGAAACCTGAACATATGCAGCAGAAGCTGACTTGAGGGAAATGAAAAACATAGAGCATTCATGATTGTTTGGGAAACCAAGTGGCACATATCGTCATTTTGTACCTGATCTACAGTTCCTATTTTTTGTCTCCCTCGGTTTTCCCATGATTGTTCACTGAACATTTTAACTGAATGAATAGCACTTTTTGGCGTAAAAAAAATAAAAAATAAAAAAAACATACAGCATTCAAACAAAAAAGGTATGAATTTTATGTGGCTATAAGCATATATATTTAAATATTATGAAATGATAATAAACGATGTGAATTTGAATCAGATTGAACTTTACTCCTAATTCAAATAATAATGCAATAAGATCAAAACTTTAGTGTCTTTTGATTGACCCCACCTTGTAACAGAGGTGCTATTGAAAACCAGGAGTTATTTTGTCTTCTCAAGGGGAATGACTTCTTTAGAGTTTGAGAGCCCGTTTATAAGGGCTAAGTTCAAGATTCGGCTAAGCTGGTTCAGCTGGTTTGGAGTGCTGTAGGTTCAAAGTATCGTCCTCGATAGCTTATCAAGAGTTTATTTCATCTTATTTATTTTGTTATTTTGGTTTGATGTTTTGAAAATACGAACGCCATATCACGTATTGATATATAAACATAAAATAACCAAAATATGAAGTGGATAACTCTTCAAATGACTGACTGACTGACAACCAATTTGAGCTCTCCAGAGTCCAGATTTCTCACCATAGGTTATATGATATTCATATGAACGAACCTCAGAAAACCAGAAGCTGATGAGCTTCAGCCCTCCCAAATGGGCACTGAGGGCCTTTTGGGAGGGCTTAGCTTAAATTAAACTGCCTTGCTTCTTCGACTTCATTGAAGAAGCTATTAGAAGAGGCTTGTCTGGAGAGCTGGCTAAATGTGAAATGCAAAAATAAAGAAAATGATTTCAGTGTTTTCTATTTTACACCAAAAAAAAAATCAGCATAAAACAATAAATATAGAGATCATAACACCCATTAACACGTGACACAGCACTTGGGACACGGTTGACTCAACTGCTATTTCCGGTTTGAGCTGCCCAACTGATCAACACGGTCGAGTCTAACAATACTGCGATTTAGTCCTTAGAGTTAGGGTTGTCCATGAAAAATCGAAAAAACCAAAAAATTGAACTAAATTGAGAAAATCGATTTGCAAAGTTCAGTTAATCGAATCAATCGGTTTGGTTTCGGTTTGGAATTTTTGAAAAACTGAAGGACCAATTCGGTTTTCGGTTAATCTACAAAAAAATTGGCAGTTAATTGAACCGACCGGTATATATATATATATATATATATATATGTCACATATTTTCTATATATTACTGCCATATGTATTTTATATAACTGAACCGACCGTGCAGGAAATGGAAACTACTCATCCACGAGAGCAACCCAGTAATTACTGCCATATAAATAACAGTAGTTACTGATTATTACAGTAATTAATTATTGTAATTTAATAATTACTGATTATTACTGTTATTATAAATTACTGTAATTTAATAATTACTGATTATTACAGTAATTTAATAAATATATCTATTTATTTTAAAATTTTCTGATTATTACAGTAATTTAACAAATATATAATTAGTGATTATAATTAATAATTACTGTTATTATAAATATTGTTAATAACTAGATATTTACTTTAAAATTATAAATACTATTAATAAATTACTGATTATAACAGTAATTTAATAAATATATAATTAGCGATTATAATTAATAATTACTGTTATTATAAATATTGTTAATAAATAGATATTTACTTTAATTTTATTTTAAATTAAAATTATAAATATCGTTATTAATAAATACTATTAATAATTTTAGTAATTATTGTTATATTAAAAATAATTAAAAATGTTATTAAAAGTATAGTTATTGATTATTTAGTAAAATATTACAATTACTGACTATTACGGATAAATATTGTTAATTTAATTTAATTTTGGTAATTATTAATTTAATGAATATTATTAACAAATCCTATTCATAAATCTAATATTTACTATTATATTAAAAATAACTAAATAATATTATTAAAACTATCATTAATGATTAATTAACTAAATAGTATAATTACTTACTATTATCCATAAATGTTGTTAATAACGTTCTGACAACCGACGATTCGACCATTCGGATCAAACGGATGGCCCGTTCTGACAACAAAAATTACAAGCAAAAATCTACGGATCAAACGGATGGCCCGTTCGAACAAATGGTCCGTTTTGACAACAAAAATTATAGGGAAAAATTTGAGTTTGTGGGGTCCATTAAATAGTATCATACATGTTATGTCATTCGAGCATGTTTCTCAAACGACCCGAAAATGAAACCGTTCTAGCCACCAGTTTTTGGGTCAATGGTTTAACTGTTTGGTTCGAATGGACAGCCCGTTCTGACAACAAAAAATTACAAGCAAAAAAATACGGAACCATTCTGGCCACCAATTTTTGGGTCAATGGTTCGATGGTCCAGTTTGAACGGACAACCCATTCTAACAACAAAAGTTATAGGCAAAAAATTGAGTGTGTGAGGTCAATTAAGCAGTATCATATGTGTTATGCCATTCGAATGTGTGACTCATACGACCCAAAAATGGAACCGTTCTGGCCACCGATTTTTGGGTTGACGGTCGAATCATCCGGTTTGAATGGATGGCCCGTTCTAACAACAAAATTTTAAAAAAAATGAAAAAAAAAATAGTTAAAAAACATTGAACGGGTCAATGGGTTAATGGTTCAAACACTCGGATCAATGAGTTGTTGACCAATTCAACGGTTTTTGGCCAGGGATCGGGTTGGGGTAAAATGGAACCAGTTAGCTAGACGGTTCCTAATTAAAAAAATAAAAAAATGGATGACCCATTCTGATAAATAAATTGTAGGCAAAAAATTGAGTGTGTGCGGTCCATTAAACAGTACCATACGTGTAATGTCATTTGAGCGTGTGACTCATACAACCTGAAAACGGAACTGTTCTAGCCACCAGTTTTTGGGTCAATGGTTCGACTGTTCGACTAGAATGGATGGCCCATTCTGACAACAAAAATAAAAAAAATAAAAAAATGACCAAAAACCATTGAATGGTCAATGATTCGACCACCTGGGTCAATGGGTCATTGATCGATTCAACGATTTTTTGCTAGGGACCGAGATTAGGATAAAATGGAATTGGTTGCCTGAATGGTTCCCAATTAAAAAAAATGGCCAAAAACCATTGAATGGGTTAACGGGTCGACAATTTGACCACTCAGGTCAATGGGTCGTTGGCTGATTCAACGGTTTTTTGCCTAGGACTAGGTCAACGGGTCGACGGTTCCATTCCAACCCCTACGAAGTAGGGCCCCTTCGCTAGTATTATATTTATAATGATTTATTTATAAATATATTATATATCATTTATTATTTATAATATAATATATATTATAAATATAAAAAACTGAAAAAATGAATAACCAAATTAGTCAAAACCGAAACCGGCGGACCAGTTAATTGGTGGTATCGGTTTGGTTTCAGTTTGGAGAAATTGAAAAACGGGTACCACTAGTTCGGTTTACAAAAAAAAAAAGTCATGGTTCGGTTAACCGAACCGTGGACACCCCTACTTAGAGTTAGAGATACATTTTGGGCGGGTTGGGCGAGCTTTAAGGTCAACCTAGGCCCCTGAGTTTTGGGCATAAAGCCCAATTTTGGACCAAACCTGATGTTATGCCTCATTTTCCAGCTTAAACTAAAACTTAACAAACTTGGGTTGGGAACCGGTCAGAGCTCCGTTTGGGTTGATCAGGCAAGTATTCAGGCCCAAATTATTGAATGGATGCATATATGGATATGTATAAATGTATGTGTGGATGGATGGATGGATGGATGGTTAAACGAGTTGCCTACCTAGCTAGCTTCCTTGCTTTCATTCTTCCTGTCCATCTCACTCGCAGATGGAGAGAGCTGACTCTTCTTTAAGGCGCGGTGAGTATGTCTGTAGCGCCTCCTTTTGGACACTTCGGATGAACTGGTGGCTTCAGTTATGATGGGTGCGGTAGCTCGGCTTTCCACCGGGGGCTGGTTTAGGTTTTGGTCAGGAACCTGGTTAGGAACTTGACTAGGAACCCGAACAGGAGCCGAGTTAATGTTCAGCCCAGCGTTCTGTCATTGCTGTGGCCATTGTTGCTGTGTTCGCTGGTTCTATTGTTAATCCTGCTACTAGTGCCCCCTATAAGTGTGGCAAACTTATCTTCTCAGGCCCTCATTTGATTGCTCTAAAGGAAAGGGAGATCCATCATATGGATGGGCAAACCATGCAGGGTGGCTGGGCGAAATTTCAAAAATTTTCTTTCTCCCTTCTAAGAATCCTATTCCCTAATTTAGAAAAACTGCATTTTTCAAGGTTCGTTCTTGAAACAAACTGGACCAAATATGAAACAAAGATTAAGGGAGGGATATACCTAATACAGAATCAATAGTAGTTCCCAACACAGGTATTCATGCCCAAAGAGTTCACCAAATCCGTCCTCCACTAAAGATGACACAGCTTAGGGCGAGGCAGGATCAACAAAGAGATTCTTCAGTAAGAACCCCAATTCTTCAGCAAGAATCACGTAGAGATGTGAGCACAACTTCAAGATCGTATCAAGATCCAAACTTGATTACTTCCAAGAACTGGAGATCAAACAGGACAGGGGCAGCAAGAGCAAAGGGAGAAAAAATGGCAAAAGAAGAATTAACCTACTGTGCAACCCTTTTAGGATCAGCTTCCTAATCCAATTAGGAAGGAGTTTCTTGATCCAAATCTATATTTGGACCTAGACTCTTAAGTGGATAAGACTTATCATATCTTGTAATTGATCTTAATCAGATTATAAACCCAAATTCGCCCCTTTTAATTTATCTCATTAAACCCAGATCGAATTGGGCTTTAAACCCATTAAGCTTTCAGGCTCACTTCCTTTTAATTGCTGGCTAGCTTGGTTCTTTTTCTATGGCGTGGGACCTTAACATTGATTTCCACAAAAGCCAATGGGTTCAGTCTAGCTTCTGTTACAAGGTCTGACCGAATTCATTACTGAAGACAATGAACCCCTGAGCCCTTCAATATGGGCTCTTAGCACACCAACATTTATACTAAATAGTCCCTAAGTTCAGCCACCTTATCAAGGCCCAAGGACTATGGACTTAAGTGAGATTAGTCCATCGGTAAAAGCCCTAAATTGTCTTACACTTAACCTCTCAACCCATAATGATCAAACACTGTCCGACAAGAGAGGACCTCTCCCTCGGCTGTAAGGTACAGTGTTGCACTCTCCGCTCACATGGATCCCGGGAATTAAAACATTTTTGCAAACATTTTGTAAAACCATAATATATGTATATCTCTATATAAATATATTTTGCAAAACTAAATCTCAACAAGTTTGAAATCAATTGCCAACAGTTTAGGTTTCCATCAGAGAGAGTGCATTCCCCGATCATTCACTTTGTCCAACAAAGGGGTTGATTCTATCACTATGATCACCCATTCAGGTGAATTCTCAGACTGCCCCAACCTACTCGGGTTTTGACCCCTGCTAAGGATTTCACTGGTTGGCATATAAAAAATAGCTCAATCCAACAACTAGTGCAATACCATAATCGAGTCTAGGGGTTAGGTGTAACTTTCCAATTTTTCCCATATGTCTCCAAGGTCTAGGGCATAACTGGAAAATGGTTCGGTTCAGAGTTTCAAGCAAACCCACACTACATGTGCTTCAGGTCTCACCCTGGCAACTGAGACAAGCCACCAACATGGTAGCACATTAGTATCAACCTTGGCAGGATAAACCTCCCCAGGTCTATCCAATGGCTATGAAGATTCTAAACTAGCATAAGTCTCTTAAGTGTCTAGTTTAAGGGTATTACATAGAAACACACCATATATAGCACGAATCAATTATGTACTTTTAGTCATACAATAAATGCACCAGTACATCAATCTGATTGGAGCTAAGGGCATACATTGTCTAACATTCTCATCCCACGGACACATTGCACTAAGCCATAGAACTACAGTGCATCAACTCCAACAGGAGCCACAGAGGGCTCGATGTTAATTTGTCCAATTGTCACTGAAGGAACCCCTAGTGGAGTTAAGGTATGTTAATTTGTCCAATTGTCACTAAAGGAACTTCTAGGATTAGTCTAAGCTACTCGTGTCCTCCAGTGACCTGATGTTGTTGTTGTTGGTCACTTGAAGAAGCCATGGGTGCTGTTATAAAAATGCTTAAAGGTAAGAACTTAGTTTTTTGTAGTGGTTCCCACAAACGACGCCAATTTATCGTGCACAATCTAGCAACTTTCACTTGGCAGGTGACTCAGACATCGAATTGGAAGTTCCTCTGTCGATGGCCGAGCTATGTAGTTATACAAGAGAGAGAGTTAGAGTGCCCAGGTTGCTTTTACTCGGGGAGGGTACTCTGATGCTTAAGTTAGTGAAGAGTTCTTTGGGATGCATAGAAGATAAGAGAGTGTGATAGCTTAATCGCACATACCTTCTCTAAGAAGAATGGTGGATTTATATAGGTATGGGTGATTAGAGATCTTCTGTAACGTGTCCTAGACTCTCGTAGAGCCGTTTATGTTAAGTTGGGAGAGAGTAAAGACGTCAATTATGTAATCTGCACGGAGGGCTAAGGTTTGTCCGATTGACTCTGATGCGCGTGATGCGGGTAAGCTAGTCTAACGGTCGACTCATTAATGTTCCAGAGAACTCAATCTAGCAACGGATCTATGTAAAGTCGGCGAACATGACTCGTAAGTCACTGATGGTACCTTTCTCAACGGTCCCTAATGTAGGTTGCTCCTTGCTCGAAGGTCCTATAGGTCCACCAGGCCGAGGTACTTTAAGTCGGCCCTGGCAAGGTGCTACTAGCCGACTTGCCAAGGTGTCACTTGGAAGCCACGTGTTGCAATCTAATTCATAGGACCAAATTACCTTCATCAAGAACAGAACAAAATGTTTCGCATGGGATAGGTGGTTCACTTTCTAGCCCTTTAGCTTCAAAGACAACTTATCTGTAATATATTTATAATCCCAACATCTACCACTAGGACTTATTATATCACCAAGGTAGACCTTTGCAGCTTTATTAGTCGTAACCCTGATGCATGCATACCTTCCCCACTTATGTACCTCATCCAGAAATGGTTTGTAAGGTTTGCCCAAGCGTGAAGCCACCCACATAACTGCAGAAGCATTGATGTAGGGCAAGGGTAAACCAATAAGTTGTACCCAAAAGTCTGCTCAAATGAATTCATGGTTCTTTGGGGCTAGATTTGGATATCCTTTTCTTAGGATGATGAGATCATTTTCAAATAGCCACGACACCTTGTCAACCACTATGTCCCTACAATTGATTTGGAAACCGAGCTAGGAAGGCACAAAAGGATGATTCCATGAAATCCCAGATCTATGAAGGGCTTAGCCTCCATGAGTTACACATCTTTTTTTTTAGTATTGCTGCTTAATAGGATTGTTTGTGGGTAATTTGACCAAGGATTAAAGTATCGGACTATCGGAATCGGGTATTGTATTGGACAAGTCAAATACTAATATGGATATGCTTTGGAAATGTATGGAGCTTGGATATGCTAGAGAAATGCAGACAAATCACATAAATACATTAATAATACTAAACAAAAATCTGAATTATCTATGAATAAGATATAAATACATGAGAAATACATACTTCAATAGTTTATATGAAGAGGAATATTACAATAAACAATATCGGGACTCTAGAACATTCAAACATCATACAATAATTATCACTCTTTCAATTTTTATTAATTTTTAGGAATATTTATTGATGTAACATTTTTATTTAAATAACAACACCTTTCTAAATAATAAATATGTTTTCATTTTTAACATATAATGCTTTCATTTTACATATAATTGTAAAATAAACCATTTAAGTTAGATAAAATAAATTATTTGTAATTTTCAATTTTTATTAATTTTTTGGAGAAATTAAATCTTAAATTATTCATTTCAATTTTTATAATTATAATTTTTTGTTTTCCACTAATTTTGTTGGGAAATTTTATTTATTTAGTATTTTATATAATAACTTTTTTTTTAATTATAACCATGTTTTCATTTTTAACATATAATTATGTGTAAAGTAAAATATATAAATCATCTAAGGTAGATGAAATATATTATTTTTATAATTTGTAGCTTTTATTAATTTTTTTGGAAAAATTAAATCTTAAATTATTTATTTTAGTTTTCATAATACTATTTTTTTTTTTTATTACAAATAAAAAACAATCGAAAAGTAGTCAATATATAGTTTTGTCAAACTAGGCACGAATACACCTCTACATCGGTGTGTATTGAACCTTAGCCACTGATACAGTGCAATATGGCCCGATACAGAGGCATACCATGCTGATACGCACGACTCATGGGATACGTAACCATTCGTGGCATATCATGTAGCCATGACCATGGGTATGAATATGTATGCCCTGTGTTGAGAGTATCGTATCACTACCCCAATCCTTGAACTTGGCACGGTTAATCGAACTGGTCAGTTCGGTTTTAGTTTGGTATTTTTGAAAACCAAAGGACCAGTTCAACTTTCGGTTACCCTAGAAAAAATTCGCAGTTAATCGAATCGACCGGTATATATATTTATATGTATATTTTATATATTTTTTAAATATATGTCACATATTTTCTATATATTATATATAAATATATATATGCATTATATATAAATATATACATATATTATATTTATAATAATATATTTATAAATATATTATATATTGTATATTTTTATAATATTTATAATAAATTATATATCATTTAGTATTTATAATATAATATTATACATATATTTATAAAATATATATTATAAATATAAAAAAAAACAAAGAACCGAATTAGTAAAAAAACTGAAACTGACAAACCGATTAACCACTTTAGAGGAACACTTTACTTGCACTTAGGTTCTAATTTTAACTCAATACCTATTGATAGCGATGAGATTTAAAGAAAAAATGACACAACTGTAACACCTACAATATAGCCCAAATAAAGTCAAAAGCAAATAACAAAAAAAAAACATTTAAGTTCTAATTTTATCTCTATTAGTCAATTGTGTTCTTGGTTGAGGGTGATAAAGATAAAAACTTTAAAATAAGATACCCATTGTATTAAACATTGAAAATGATCCAATAATTTACAAATGAGGTTGTGACCTTTTGGAAGGAAACTATAAATGGTGAAATGGACTCGATAATGTCAAATAACACATGGGTACTAGTAGACTTGCCTCCATGATCAAAATCAATCAAATGTAAATGGGTGTTTAAAAGAAAATACAACATTGATGGAACTGTACAAGCTTTTAAGGCTAGATTGATAACCAAAGGATTCAGTCAAAAAAAAGGGATTGACCACTTTGACACATATGCACCAGTGGCCAAGCAACTTTTATTAGACCACTAATAGCACTAACATCCATTTATCACTTATCTATTCGTCAAATTGATGTTAAAACTGTTTTCTTAAATGGTGATTTAAATGAAGAATTTACATGAAACAACTAGAGGGATTTGTCCTTCTTGTAAATGAGAAGAAAGTCTATAAACTGGTTAAATGACTATATAGTTTAAAATAAGCACCCAAACAATGGAATGAGAAATTTGATTCTTGCATTATAGATTTTGGTTTTAAGCACAATAGTGATGATAGATGCATTTACTCAGAGTTTATTGAAAAATATGGTGTGATTGTATGTCTTTATGTTGATGACATGTTTATTATGGGTACTGATATGGTTGGCATAGATAAAACTAAAAACTACTTATCATTTGTCTTTAAGGATGAAAGATTTAGAAAAAGTAAATATTATCTTGGGAATAAAAGTTAAAAGACAGAGTAAGGGTTATTCATTAGGCCAATCACATTATATTGAGAGAATACTTGAGAAATTTAAGCATTTAGGACTTAAAGAATATAGCACACCATATGACTCTAGTATAAAACTAGTAAAAACTTCTAATAAGCACTTGCACAATTTGAATATGTTAGTGCAATAGGAAGTCTGATGTATGTCATGCTTTGTACTAAATCTTATATTGCATATGTAGTAAATAAACTTAGTCAGTTTACAAGCAATCCTAGTGTAGAGCATTGGAAGGGAATTGGGAGAGTTCTTAGGTACCTTAAAAGGATCTTGGAATTTGGCTTATCCTATTGCAATTACCCAGTTATACTAAAAGGGTATATTGGTGCAAGTTGGATTACTGGTAATGGAGATATTTCACTTGACCATACAAGTCCACATCTGGATGGGTTTTCATCTTTGGTGGGGGTGCGATCTCTTGTGCATCTAAGAGACAAACTTGTATATTTTACTTGACCATACAATCTAAATTCATAGTTTTGGTGGCTGCTGGAAAATAGGTTAAACGGACTAGGAATTTATTATTGGATATAAAACTGTGGCCTAGTCCTATGCCCCCAATTTCCATCTACTGTGATAGTGAAGCAACTCTATCGAGAGCCTATAATAGTACCTACAATGGTAAATCCAAACATATAAAACTGAGACATGAATTTGTTAGGCAACTGATTCAAAATGGAGTCACCACTATAATTTATGTGAGGTCAAGTAAAAACTTGGTTGATCCTCTTACTAAATGTTTACTTAGAGAATTTGTAAGGACAACAAATAAAGAGATGGGATTAAAACCCTTTACTTAGTCACTAGTGTAATCCAACAATAACTGAAAATATCAGTATTGGGTTTAACGGGTAATAACAAGTTACTGTGATGTGACTGTTAGCATTGACATTGAGAAATTTTTCATCGCAACATAAACTGGGTTGTCCATTACGATGAGAGGTTCAGTTAAAGTCTTAATGAAGTTCTAAAATGTGTCAAATAACGAAACGCATACTATAATCTCACCTATATGAACATAGAAGTGGTGCTGCTTCTGATGAGAGATTGGGTTTACTCTTGGAATTGTTCATGAAACTAGGAAAGAAGCATATGGCCATAACAATGCTGAGCAAAATTTGAAATTCTTGTAAAAGCAAAACATTTTTATGTATATGAGTATCTCCGGTTTGTCTTGAAATAGTTGGTTTAAGGTCTTATCACCAATAACCTTGACAAGACTCTAAGATATCTGTACTAATAGAATGTTTAAGTCATAAAACGCATTTTGTATGCATAACTATGTCATAGGAGTTTGGGTTGAGAGAGACCTATGTAATTGATCAATCAAAGTAAGGGATTATTGGATTTTAATCTCATTAGAGATTAAATCCAATGGGGTTCGATTGATCAATTACATGAAAAACACACATGCACAACATATCTTGGAAAATAGTTTTTTTCTCTTACTAAAACTAGTTTTCAACTTGCCCCACATTGGAAAACTAGTTTTTTTCTCTTCAATTTACTATTTGCAGATTCTCACCCAAGGCTTTGTTGTATCTTAGAACGGATTTGCCTATAACCTAACAACAAACTCAATAAAACTGACTAGGGGCAAATAATGTTCTAAAGGTGGTGTCTTCTGACACACCTTAGAGCTTCTCCTCTAAGTTTCCGTGACCCACTTTCCCCAACAAAGGGTAACAGTGGGAAGGGGTTTTAGGAAGCATGCATAAACGTCATGAGAGAATCATGCATAAGCAATTTGCATTTGTATTGTATTGTACAAATACAAATTGAGCTTTACTATTAGGAAGCATGCATTGTATTGTGTGTATAATACGAATACATACAAAATAATACAAAATACAAGGTTTTACACCCTACATATTTGTATTTGTATTTGAGCTTTACTATTAGGCTATGTTCGGTTGCATTGTAATTTTATTTGCACTAGTACAAATGCATAGGAGTGCAAATGAAAAAAAAATGCAAAATCCCATTTAATTTCATTTTGAGTTCAACTTCATTCTACTTCATGTCTTAATTTACTTCATTTGTAGTGAAATCAAATAAAATAAGATAAAATTTGAAACTAAAATATGTCAGAATTTACACTCGAATCATTTACACTGCCATAGTTTCGCTTCAGTGCAAATTTATTTGCATTGCAACCAAACATAGCTTTAGGGTAAATTACTGAAACCTCCCCTAAAGTATAGTAATTACAATCACCTCCCTTGAGCTTTTTGATACAATTGCAAGTAGACCCCTATGGTATAATCTTCTTAAATAAAAAGCCATAAATTGTCCAAAATGCCCTTAAAATTACCACCGAGGTTGCTTTTTACTGTAAAAATACAATACAAACTTTACAAACAATAAAAACAAAGATAATTTAAAGCAAAGTTGTAGCTTTACCTTTGAGTGATTAATATGAAGGAAAAATTTAGAAAATAAATCAATTTCAAAAAAGAAAAAAGGTTTGGGGTAGTAAATCATATGAATAGAAATTTGGAAAACAAACATTTTTGTTAGAATTAACTACATGGTTATTTTGGGCATTTTCATGCCTCTTTTTAGAAGATTCTACGAGCTGGGGTCTACTTGCAATTATGCCAAAAAGGTCAAGGGAGATTATTGCAAATACCAAACATTATGGGAGGTTTTAGCAACAACCAGAAACATAAGGGGAGGTTTCATCAATTTACCTTACTATTAAAAGTGTGAATGAGAGTGTGTAACTTTTGTTAAATAAAATACCCCAATTTTTTGAATTTGGTCAATCTCTATTTGTAAGGATATAAATGTAATTTGAACAACCATTTTTCTCTTCATTTAAATCTCTCTTATTAAGTTTGAAATTTAAGGTATTAACTCTTATTAAAATTCATTGAATCATATTGTTAAATAGAATGCCTCTATTTTTGAATTTGGTCCCTCTTTATATTGTAAAAACACAAAATGTAATTTGAACTACCCCATCTCTCCTCATTCAATTTCTTCATTAAGTCTTATATTTGGGATATTAACTTTCATTCTTTCTTTGGATCTTATATTAATTAACCATATTAAAGAAAAATAAGTATGACAATGAATATTTGTTTACATTGATGATATAAATAAAATACAAATTGTTAAAAATGATTTTTTTTTGTTTGGAGGCAAGCTAACAATTCAATCTTTTCATCAAATTTGTCAACCCTTGATGTCATAATTAAATAATGACAAAAAGTAAAAATAAAAAACACAAAAAAAAAATACAAAAAAAAAATGTAGAAAACTTCCAGATACATTTCTAATATTGTATACTTATCGTACTAAACAAAAAGAAGTGTGACAAATAATTAAGAATATTTTTTTATAGACAAAGAAATATATGAAAAATGTAATAAAGTTTTTAAAAACATATGTTTTACTATCATTTTCATTTATCATCAAAATTTGCCAAAGCTTGGACATACTTATTAGTTAAAGTAACAAAAAACATGTATGTGTGGATGGAATAGATTCACATTGATTGAGGTCTGGTTAGAAATCCTAAGCAAGGATTTAAAGCGTTTCCACTTCTGCCTTTGTTTATTAAAAAATGTGCATACTGTGATTCAAACCCAACTTTCCCAATGCATAAATTTTAAACATGACTTTAAGCCACTGAACCAACCTTCATCTTGCAATAATTAATGAAATAAATTAACTTTCATCAATTCTAACATCTAGATGTAATCCAAAAAACTACCTATATTTATGTTCAACAACTTAAAATAAAGATAAAAAGTATTCAAATTTATTATTTTGTAGACTAATGGAATAAATAATTCCTCAAATCCACATTTTTATCAAAAATTGGTTTTTAATGTCAAAAAAATTATGTAAATGAAAAAATTATAATTATTTTACTTAATATTTATAAATTTAAACATGATATGAATCTTAAACTTTATATAAATTATTTGAATATTTTAATTTCCATCAAATAGCAACATATTTACTATTTACAAAAATAGAAATATTATTTATAAAATACTTGAGAATATAGTATAAATTGAAAATGTCCAATCCGCAAATCTACCTTCATATCAAAAAATGATTTTTTATTTCATAAAATTTATATAAATAAAAATATTACCAATGGAATAATTATTTTAGTAATTAAAAATTATGAATTTTCATGTGGTATATATCTTTGAAATTTTAATATATTTGCTACATTTTAAGTTAAAATTATAAAAATATTGTTTACCAAACATTTGAGAATTAATTTTACTTGACTTTTCTCTTAATGTTAAAAGTTAAAAATAGAAAAATAAGAAATAATTGATATATTAATTCACATATAATAGTTGCATATATTTTATGCCTTGAACTTCAATAGAAAATAATAATAATTATGTGCATGTATTAATTTGTAAAAAGAAATATAATATGTTATAACACTCTTAATTGATACATTATTAGTAAAATTTTATAATTTATATGTATTCCGTTATATTAATTGTAATATATTTCTCCACATATACCATAAAAATATACATTTTCTATGTAATTATACATCAATTATGGCTGTTTTGATCCTAAATATAATGTTATTGATATTTTTTGTGTAATTTATATGCATTTCCTAGGGTATTCAAATGTTTCCATATTTTCCCTTCGTATCCATACATTTCCAAAGCATACTCATATCCATATTTGTATCCAAGTGATCTAATATAATACCCAATACCAATACTTTAATCATTGATCCTAAGTAGGCTGGAAAATACAACCCTAAAATTAAATTTTGAAAAGAGACAACCCAAAAACCAAAAGTCCTTGTTTAATTCGTATGAAATTTTGGATTGGATAGATCTGGATTCCCAATGGTGCCGCCCATTCCAAATTGCAATGTTGCACCACTTGGGTCTGTTTGGGACCTCAATTCAACATTTCAACACTCATGCACGATTAATCAATGATTAACTATTTTAATAGTAAAAATTAAAAACAAAAAAGGAAAATGGAGAAAGCAAAAGTAAAAAACTTTTGGAATGACCAAAGTGTCTTTCACAACAAAAATATTTTTCTTGGTTAATCAAATTAGGGCAAAATTCTTAAACTATCCCTAAGGTTTAGTAAATTGACTAACTCTCACTATTTTAATATTGTCTTAAAGTGCCCCTACTATTTCTAACAATTGTCCCCATTGTTAAATTGTAATAGAGACAGAGAAAAAAGTCATTTTTTCTCTTACGATAAGAAAGGGCCTCAAATAGTAAATTACTATTTTGACCCTATATTTAACACAACATGCGTGGAGATATTGTGTTGTCAATAACCCTAGTTGCATAGCCTGACCTTTAAATTGCCATCAATATTCCTGGCCTTTAATGGCCTGTTCACACGACTCATTGATGTGTATGTTGAAGTTCATCTTTATCTACACCAAACTAGTGTTCTTACCGATGACTACTAATGATAGAACCAACATAACAGGTTTTGGTCTTCATCAATTTGTGTGTAAAGGGCATTTCTAACCATTAAAAGGGATTTTAGATATAATTTATATCTAAAATATAAATGATATAGCGCGATCTAGCTGCTCCCTATTGGAGGTGATCTGGCTTCCAAGCAGACGATGGACTAAGTTGATCTACAAGAGAAAGATCAGAGAACCCGGGGTTGCTAGCCCGGCGAGGTCACTCCGATGCTTAAGTTAGTAGACTGTTGCGAGCTAGAAAGCTTTAGAGTGTAGAGAGCTAGAGAGCAAAATAATCACGCGTACCTTGAACCTCTGGGGGTGGAGCCTTTATATAGTCAAGTCCTCCTAGGTTTCGCTGATCGGTTCCGGGATCTTCATCACGATAGGATCCGTTTCCGCGTTAGTTGGAAGATAACGTTGCCTACCGATAAGGTTCATCAATTCCGCCCGAATCGATCGGGGAGATAATGCTAACTGTTACGCAGCTTGATCCCGTGAGGCCTGGGATCCGTTGGAGGGGTTTTCGGGATCACCACGTAGTGACATGTCGGTATCCCCGAACTAATGTCTTTAAGTCCTGAACTAGGTTGAGTGTCAAAGTTTCTTGGCATCGAGGTGTTCTTGTTGCGATCTGGTAACAAGGCGATCTCGTCCTGTAGTCACTTTAGCCCGGGGTGTTTGGGTACCCGAGCTCGATCTGTTGCGGAATGGACATGATAAGCTGAGTTGTCATCTCTTGGTCTGGTCGTGTCCATGTGTCCCCTCTTTACTAGGTCGGGCCAAATCACCCTTCATCAATTGCCCCCCACTTCCCAAGCCAGGGATCTTAACCCAGTGCGGGGAGTTCATGGATTTGGCTCGAGGTTTGGGCGGCCTGTCAGACGAATTGTTGGTCGGACCTATTCGGCTACCCGGCTCAACCAATAATAACCCAGGTCGCGTTTGGTTTACGCGTGGACGTCACGCGATCTACAAACTTTGTGGATGTCAAAAAACGTGCTAAACTGATTTCAACATCGGGGGTCGCGTAGCCGGTTTTCCTAGGAGCCGTTGGATTGTTTCGATCTTGACCATTGATTTTCAGACATACCGACTATAAATAGGGGGCCCGTGACTCATTTGCTTTGCCACAAATTCGCAAATCTTCATTTTCAGGTCGCTTTCAAGCTTCTTAGCACGGTTTCTCCAATCCGGTGTCTTCTTTCAGTTCGGTCTTTCTTTGGTGAGTCTTCCCTAGCTCTCCTTTTCTGATTGTCTTTTCTTCGCTATGTCTAGTTTTAGCTTTGATAGTCTTTTAGATGAGAGCGGTGAATCCACTGGGGCCGAGGTGGGTACCTCGGCTCAAGTCGCAAATCGCCTTACCGAAGAAGCTACTTCGGGTCAAGAAGTGGTCCGCGGTCCTCCTAAGGTGGAATCACCTTGGGAGGCACAAGAGGCCTCCGGTGGTCTGGCATCCACCTCGCACCGAGGTCGACAACCAGATAACTTTGGCCCATTGATTATGACAGCAGACAAGCTCCAGGCCTTAGTAGCTCGGTATAGGCTTCCGAGTGACCTTGCCTATTCCAATAGGTAACTTTCCCTAGGAGCACGATCACGACAAGATCATGATCTTCGAGGAGTAGCTAGTCTTTGTCTTCCACTTCACCCCCTGATCATCGAGGTCATTAAACTCTTCAACATTACCATAGATCAGTTGCACCCGAACTCCATCCGCAACATAGTAGGAACCATCTTGCTCTACCACAACTATAACCTGCCCCTTGATCTTGTCATTTTTTCTTCAATCCTTTCAATAAAGAAGAATTCCTCCTGTTTTCTACCCGAGCACAGGCGAACTTACTACTTGTCCCCATGTCCGGGCTACAAGCTCTTACACGAACTCCCAAAAAGGGCCCCAACCTGGAAAAGGGGCTACTTTTTGGTCCGTAACACTGAGGAGTGGCCTTTCTCAACCCACTAGAGGGTGTCCATCCAAGATCCCGGTGTCAGGCTAGGGTGAAGCTCGGTCTCAAGTTCATAGACTATGTGACCGAAGACAAGCTCGTGTAGTCCGGTCTAAGTCCTGGTAGGTCATTACTTTTGTGCTACCTTTGTTTTACTTTGATGTTGTTTCTGACGTTTTGCTTTAGTTACAGAAGCCATGAATCTCCCTATGAACGAACTTCTTGGCCGAATGAAGGGGAAGAAGAAGCGAGCTGTTAAAAGACCTCGCGTTGAGTCTCTGCATGCTGTCATCCCTGAGCCCAAGCAGCCCTCCACTGCACAGCCTCTAGTGATCGATCTGGTCGAGGAGGAACCAAGAAGGGTCTCCTCGCCCCGCACGCCCGAGGAGGCAACATCTTCGGAGCTCGCCCCTGTGGCTGCCACTTTGAGCAGCAAGGGGGAAATTCAGAGCATCTTGACTCTAAAGTTCTCAAGAGCAAGAGCGCGACATACGCTGAGGAGGTTGCCAACTGGGCCTAGCTGCCAGTCGCTCAGCTCGGAGCTCGAGCGGCTACTCATTGTATGGTTGTAAGTTGTCTTTACTTCTTCAATTATGTACTTGAGAACTTTTCTTGTACTAAATGCTATTCTTCTCTTGGCAGATGAACTCTGTTGTGCACGCTCTGATGTACCAATCCGAACTACACCTGCAGCTAGGTCCTCGCCTCGTGAGGCTCACACCGAGTTAAACCTGGCCCGCAGCGAGAATAACCAGCTGAAGAAGGTTGCACGGGCTCAGAAAGAACTGATCACACTATTGATGAGTGAGAAGGAGGAGCTCGCAAGGCAAAAGGCTGCGTTACAGCAGAAGGTAGAGAATCTCGAGGCCCTCGTGAAGGAGCAGATTGAGATACTCCTTCAGGCAGTGGAGGAGGCCAAGACTAAGGCCGTTGAGAAGTATAAGACCTTGGAGGAGTTCCATAGAGAGCTGATAGAGGCGGGGACGAAAGGCTACCGTAAGGGCTTCAAGCTTAGCAGGTGGCTGACCCGACGTGAATTTCTGTAGCTCGATCTAAGTGCCATCACCACCTCAAGAGTCACAGATGAAATGGTTGTTGAAGCTACCGAGGACCCAAACTACAAGGTGGGGAGTGACGGCGAGTTGCTTAGCGACATCGAAGAGGTCGGTGCTGACGAAAGGGTTGACCCTCCTGTTGAAGCCTCGGGCAAGGGCGAAGAGCACGGTCTATAGTAGAAATCTCTTTTTTTTTGTAGCGAACTTCTCATATTAATGAAATACACTTGTCTTTTTGTTAAATGTTCCAAGTGCAAATAACTCCCTAATTGGCGAACTAACCAAATAGGTACAGGTTACCCCGAACCATCGAGCTACCGAGCTGGACTACCAGTAGGGGTAACTTTGCATGATGTACGCCGAGGTGCGCGGACATTGTAGGGCATATACCTGACCTGCCTGCGTAGGGCTACTTAGTAATGTAATTTGTCCCTTAGCAGGGGTTCAACTTTTTCATTATATGCCAAAGTGGGCTAGACATCGTAGGGTTTATACCTGAGTTGTCTATACCTTAGGCATGAGGAGATGAGTTGCCTATGCCGAAGAGGTGATTAGGTCTTGTCTGCCCCTGCCGAGGAGGCGACTGGGACTTGTATGCCCATGCCGAGGAGGTGACTGGGACTTATATGCCCAGTCAAGGAGGTGACTGAGACTTATAGTAGTGTCGAGGTCTTTTATCAGCTCGACACTTTAGTCCTTGAACTTCTGGGAGTGACTCGCAGTCCTCTCTCCAGTTCGGCGATCACAAGTAGTATCGTCTCAGGTTGTCGATGTTCCATGCTCAAGGTATTTGTTTCCCATCCAAGGTCTCGAGCTCGTACGTACCTTCCCCGAGTACCCGTCTTACTCGGTACGGACCTTCCCAGTTCAGTTGTATCCCCATCTCGACACACCAATTTTGGAACTTGATGTCCTCGAACTGGTTTCCGTTGTCGGAGATAAGTACCCGAGGTAGCCCAAAGCGACATACTATATTCCTCCAAAAGAAACTGTGTATGTTGCGGGTTGTGATCGTTGTTAGGGGTTCTGCCTCCACCCACTTCGTGAAGTAATCCACTACAACCACCAGGAATCTCCTCAGTCCTGTCGCTAGCAGGAATGGGTCAAGAATGTCGATTCCCCACTGTGCGAAGGGTCACGGGCTGGTGAGATATTTGAGATTGGCAGTAGGTCGGTGATGGATGTTGGCATGCCTTTGACACTTATCGCACTTCTTGACGAGCTCGAGTGCGTCTGCCTTCATTATGGGCCAATAGTACCCCTGTCATAGCGCTTTCTGGGTGAAAGCCCTGCCCCCAAGTGTCCGCCACACAAGCCTTCATGAGTGTCGTGGAGAACGAGCTCGGCCTTTGAGGGTCGCAAGCAGCGCAAGTAGGGGAGCGTGAAAGATCTCCAATACAGTTGTCGGTCTATAATGACGTACTTCGCTGACTAGCGCTCTACCCTTCGGGCCGCATTGCGAACTGGAGGGAGGGTCTTGTGAAGCAGATAGCTCGCAAGTGGGTCAATCCAGCTCAGCTCTGCTTGTACTACAGGACCGACCTCTCCTGCCCCCCGAGAATGCTAAGCCGAGGCAGGTTCTCTATGTACACTGTCCTCATTGTGTTGCTGCTTGTGCTGGCCAACCAGGACAAGGCGTCGGCCTCAGCGTTCTCAGATCTCGGGATCTGCCTGATGAAGTAAGATAGGAAGTCACGTAGAACTTCTCTGACCTTGGCCAAATAAGCAGCCATGGTGGGGTCACGGGCTTCAGACTCGTTGGTGATCTGGTGGACCACGAGTTGGGAGTCGTTGCAGATGGTGAGATGTTTAGCTTTCACTTCTTTCGCTAAGGTGAGCCCGGCTATTAACGCCTCATATTCTACTTCGTTGTTGGACGCGACGAATCCGAATCGGAGCCCATATTCCAGTTTTGCCCCGCTTTGACCGTATAGAATTATGTCCGCTCCGCTTCCTTGCTGGTTGGGTGAGCCGTCAACATGGAGAATCCAGGGCTCCTCGTCCCAAGACGGACTTGCTCGAACCGGGATTGGTGCCACGCTAGTTGATGCTTCCTCCATGTGCCTGAGCTCGGCCAATTTGGGGGTTGCGGTGCTGAACGTGAATTCTGCCACGAAATCTACTAAGGCTTGGGCCTTAATCGCCACCTGAGGTTCGTACCGGATGTTGTACTCACTGAGTTTGATGGCCCATTTCTTCAGTCTGACATACACCTCGGGCTTGAGCAGGATTTGCCTCCGAGGCTGTTGGTGACGACGATGACGGTGTGGGCTTGGAAGTATGGACGAAGCTTCCAAGCTATTGTGACTAGCGTGTACGCCAACTTCACGATCTCTAGATACCTTGTTTCAGCATCCTGCAAAACCTTGCTGGCAAAATAGATGGGTCATTGGACCCGATCTACCTCTACGCCAACTTCACGATCTCTGGATACTAGGTATTTTTTCAGCTAGTCGAAGGCGAGCTGACATTCTGCAATCCATTCAAAGTCCTTGCTTTTCTTTATGGCCTTAAAGAAAGGTAGGCAACGATTTGCTGACTTGGACATGAAGCGGCTTAGAGTGGCTATCTTGTCGTTCAGTCTCTGAACCTCCTTTAGTTTGCGAGGTGGTCTCATATCTAAGATGGCCCTTATTTTCTAGGGGTTGGCTTCGATGCCACGTCGGTTAACTATGTAGCCCAAGAATTTACCCGAGGTGACACCAAAGATGCACTTGTTGAGATTCAGTTTCATGTTATACTTATGCAACACCCCAAAACACTTTGTAAATCATTCAATAAAAATTTTGAAAACTGGGTCTTTATGACCATAACATCTACATAATATTCAACCTTGTTGCCGATTAATGGCTCAAAAATTCTATTTACAAGTCCTTGAAAGGTCGCCCTGATGTTTTTTAGCCCAAAGGGCATAACCTTATAACAGTACAGGCTGAGCTCAGTTATGAAGGTCATTTTTTCTTCATTGGTGGGTCCATCTTAATCTAGTTGTATCCCGAGTATGCGTCCAAAAAGCTTAGTAACTCATGTCCTGAGGTCGCGTCCACTAAGCGGTCGATCATAGGCAGTGGGAAACAATCCTTTGAGCAGGCTCGATTTAGGTCGGTATAATCGACGCACATGCGCCATTTACCATTGTCCTTCTTTACCAGAATTGGGCTAGCTACCCACCTCGGGTAATGAACCTCCCCAATGAAATCGGCTGCTAAAAGTTTCCCGACCTCCTCGTCGACTATCCTCCAGCGCTCCGAGGCGAAGTTGCATTTTTTCTGTCTAACGGGCCTGACTAAAGGATCAGTATTTAACTTGTGAGTTAGAATTTTGGAATCTATGTCGGGCATTTCTATTGCGAACCGTGCAAATACATCTAAATTTTTAAATAAAAAACTTACCAATTGAGAGCGGAGCAGTTCCTCGATCGAAGCACCGACCTGGAAAGTCTTAGTTTCTATTGAGACTGGGATGTGAACCGTCTCTTCTGTTGGTGTAGCTCACTCCTTGAGATACTCTACAGGTCGCTCGAGCTTGATATCAGCTGTTAGCTTGGCTTTCCCCTTGAGGGCGGCAACGTAGCATTTGCGAGACTCGAGCTTGAAGAAATGAGAGATCCATCCCATGGACGCCCAAAGATTGCAGAATAAGGGGGCGAATTTCAAAAACTTTTCTCTCCCTTCAACTGGGAATCACATTCCCTATTTAGAAAATCATATTTTCAAGGATCATTCTTGAACCTTAAACTGAACCAGATCTGAAGCAAAAGGAATAGGAGAGAATTATACCTGATACGGAGAAGTAATATCTCCCAACGAAGGTGTTCACGCCCAAGGAAGGATCCAAAGACTGCTCCCACTGAAGATGGCGCAGTGCAAGATGAAGCAGAATCAGCAGTGTTCTTCCCCAAGAACTCTGTCCTTCGCAAGAATCAGTAGAATGGTACGTGAGCACAGCTTTCTTTTCAATCATTTCTCAAAGAACTAATGTCAAGATCCAATCTTGACTTCTCCCACAACTAGAGATCGAACTGGCAAAAAGGGCGACAGGAACAGGGAGGCAGCAAGAGAGTATTCGTAGGGTGCAGAATTCTCTCTTCTTGATTTCAGCACTAAAGAGGATCTGATGTGTCTCTCAAAGGCTGCCGCCCCCTCATTCTTTTGTTAACTTAAAAGATCAGCTCCTAATCCCATTAGGAGGTGCTTATCCAAATCATATTTGGATCAGCCTTCTCTTCTAGTGATAAGGATAAACCCTTATCTTATCTGCAGATTAGATTAGCTTTCTCCTAATCCCATTAGGAGGTTTCTAGATCTGAATCACATTCAGATCTGGACTCTCTGAGTGGATAGGATTAAGACCCTATCCTATCTGCTAATCCATCTCAGAATTCGCCCCTTTAATTAACTAAATAAATAGCCTAGTTCGAAATGGGCTTTAGGCCCATTTAGCTTATGTGCTCACTTAACCTTCCTAATTGCTGCCCAGTTGGGCTTCCTTGTATGGCGTGGGACCCAAGCATTGATCTACACATCAGCCACATGGGTTCGGCCCAGCCTTTGTTACAAGGCCTGGTCGAATATACTGTTAAAGACAGTGCACCCCCTGAAATCCATCAAATGGGCTCTATGGGCCCAACACTTACCCTAAGTGGTCCCTGGGCCAAGCCACCTTGTAACACCCAGGGACTGTGGGCAGATGCAAGATTAGCCCATCAGGTATTATCCTCAATGGTCTTACAATTAACCTCTCAGCCCTTAATGATCATACACTGCCCGACAAGAGAGGACCTCTCCCTCGGCTGCAAGGAACAGTGTTGCACTCTCCACTTATATGGATCCCGAGAATTAAAACCTTTTTGCAAATATTTTAGAAACCATAATATATATACTTTTATATCTCATCTAAAATATACTTTGCAAAACAAATCTCAACGGTTGAAATCGGTTCCCGACAGTCTTGGTTTCCAACAGTGAGAGTGCATCCCCGATCATTACCTTTGTCCGACAAAGGGGCTGATCTTGTCACTATGATCACCCACTCAGATGAATTCTCGGATTGTCCCAACATACCCAGGTTTTGACCCCCGCTAAGGATCTCACTGATTGGTACATCAAAGAAAGCCCGATCCAACACCTAGTGCAGTATCATAATCGAGTCTAGGGGTCGGGTGTAACTTTCCAGTTTTGCCCATCAATCTCCAAGGTCCAGGGCAATACTGGAAATCTGGTCCAATTCAAAGATTCAATTAATCCCACACTGTATGTGCCTAGGGTCTCACCCTAGTAGCTGAGACAAGCCACCCCAACCGACTTGGTGGCACCACAGTGTCAGCCTTGTTAGGATAGGTCTCCCCAGACCGACCCACTGGCTGTGAACATTCTAAACTAACACGAGTCTCAATAAGTGTCCAGTTTAAGGGTATTACACAGAAACATACCAAGGGAACATGAATCAAATATGCACTTTTATTCATTTACAATAAACTCATAAAGTACATCAATTTTGATTGAAGCTAAGGGCATATAAAACTGTCTAACAGAGCTGGTCACCTCGCACAACCCCTACTCCATAGTCCGTAGGGGAACTTCATCGTCAAGTAGTATGTGGATACTACTGGACGTAGGGCATGTGTAATGGGCCGACCTACTATGGCGTTGTACGGGGATGGAGTCACGACCACTAGGAAAGTGTGCTCGAACCTTACAATGTTAGGCCACGTGCCGACCTCTACAGGTACTGAAACTCGCCCTAGCAGTCTAACCTCTTTGCCGCTGAAGCCCACCAAGGGTTTATCTGTCAGCTTGAGATCGCTTTCTTGGAGCTGGAGCTTGTCGTAGGCATCATTGAATAGAATATCGGCCAAACTGCCCGAATCCACTAGGATGCGCTTGACTTCAAGTCATTTATCCTCAGCTTTATTATCGGTGCATCATCGTGGGGGTACTAGATCCCGCGTGCATCATCTTCTGTGAAGTAAATGGGATCTTCGAGCCTGGGTCGCTTTGGTGGGTTTTGCTCTTCATGTTCTAGTTCGCGAATTGAGGCTTTACCCGCTGCTGAGGTGTAGCCCACGATGATGGACCCGCCAGTAATCATGTTGATTACTCCGCGGATCGGTTTTTCTTCTAGTAACTGCCTTGGCGGTTGCTCACTCTGCCTACTGTTGGACTTGGGAGCATTTCTTCTTTGCTCCCCCTGCCGGTCTACTTGGCAGTTAGCCTGATCTCTATCTTCTTTCTATATGAAATTTTTTAGATATCCGCGACGGATGAGCTCTTCGATCTCATCGCAGAGATTTCTACAATTTTCGGTGCTATGATTGTGGTCTTTATGAAAATGACAATACACATTTTTGTTCCTGGTGGCGGGATCTCCCCTCAACCGAGGTGGCCACTTCACGTAGGAGGAGTCTTTGATCGCCATAAGGATTTATCCTCGCTTCGTGTTGAGGGGTGTGTAGCTTGTCCTTTCAACCAGCAGAGTTCTGGAATGTCGACTTGACTTATGAGATTGTGAAGAAGATCAGCTTTCAGATTTGTTTCCTCCCCTGGTCAGGGACTTGCTCTTTCTTCGTTTGCTGCCACCGTTACTCGCGTTGTCACCTTCTCTTTTCCTCTTTTCCGCTGGATTTTCATTCTTTTGGTTCATCTCTTCTTCGATCCCGATGAACTGATCGGCGTGCTTGAGGAATTCAGTGATGTCCTTAGGCTTGTTGGCCACTACATACCACTTGAATTCCCTATGGGTAATACCTTTCTTCGCTGCCATGAACCTCACAGCTAGATCTAGATCAAGGATCTGTAAGTAGGTGTCGTTGAAGCGTCTAATGTAGCTTCTAATAGACTCCCCTTCTCTTTGGACTACGTTGAGGAGGCTTTCTTGGGACCTCGGGCACTTCTTGCTGGTGATGAAATGCGAGGTTAACATCTCTACGAACTACACCCAACTTTTGATTGTCCTTGGCACGAGGTTCTTGTACCATGTACGAGCTACTCCTTTGAATGTTGTGGAGAAGGCCACACACATGCAGGACTCGTCAGCCTCAGCTAGGTGCATCTGGGACTAGAAGGAGTCCACATGATCGTTTTGATCAAAAGATCCACCGTACTTGTCTAGCGGAGGCATTTTGAAGTCCTTCGGCATCGGGGTCGCCAGAAGCTCGGAGGACAGAGGGGATGACCCAAAGAGGAGAGGAGCGGTCTTTGTGGCTACTGAGCTCGCCTCCTCTTCACCTTTTACCTGCTCTGCCTGGCTGGTCCCGGCGAGCTAGCTATGAGCTGTAGTTCAGCGTGCCTTGCGACGCCTTCATTGTTGCTTCTTGATTGGCTCCGCATTAGTGCTGCTGACCTTTGTGTAGTCGGGTACCGTTCTGGCGCGGAGTGGCTCTGGATACTGAGGCTGATTGCCATGAACGGAAGGGTCTCGCTTCGAGTTTGCGGCCAGAACCCCGAACCGGTTCCCTGCAAGCGAACCTTAATGATGCGAGGGCCGGGGTAAAATGGCTCTGGTAGGCTGAGTATCTCCTAACCTGTTCGCAATGTTGCCCTGTGAAACGGGCAGGGTGACTTGTCTGTCCCTCCTACCGCAGGACGAGACCGGACTCCCAAGAGGAAGTGGAACTTGGGAGGTCTCACCTCAGCGAGGAGAGCGAGTGTTCTACCGAGATTGATTCTGTACCTCTGGGTGCTGGGTGGAACCAGTTGCTAATTTCATTGTAGAGGAGGGAATTGCTGCTGATATTGTTGCTGGTAGAAATGATGGAGGACTTGTTGTTGATAGTGTTGGTACTGTTGGACCTGTTGCATTTAGACCTGAATGGCCTGAACGCAGTGTACCAGGTTGTCAAGCTGGGATTGCCCGCCTCCAGGGGAACCACAGATGGTTCAGTGAAGGTCGCACTAACTATTGGAGGGAGCAACACATTTACCTGAGTCATCGCTTGGGGCATGGTCAGCGTTGGGACCCCAGCCGCAATAAGTGGTATGGTGAACTAACCAATGCAGACAGATGGGAATTGAGGCTGCCCCCCCAGAGATGTTCACTTCGTTGTTTTGCCCGGCATTGCTGGAGGATGCCATGGATTTGATTATGTGATTGATGGTGGAAAAATGCTTTTTGTAGCATTTCCCACAGATGGTGCCAAATGATGTAGCGCGATCTAGCTGCTCCCTGCTAGAGGTGATCTGGCTTCCAGGTGGACGACAGACTAAGTTGATATGCAAGAGAAGGATCAAAGAACTTGGGGTTGCTAGCCCGGCGAGGTCACTCCGATGCTTAAGTTAGTAGACTGTTGCGAGGTAGAAAGCTTTAGAGTGTAGAGAGCTAGAGAGCAGAATAATCACACGTACCTTGAACCTCCGGGGGTGGAGCCTTTATATAGTTGAGTCCTCGCGGGTTTCGCGGATCGGTTTCGGGATCTTCATCACGATAGGATCCGTTTCTGCGTTAGTTGGAAGATAACGCTGCCAACCAATAAGGTTCATTAGTTCCACCTGAATTGGTCGGGGAGATAATGCTAGCTATTACGCGGCGTGATCCCGTAAGGCCCGAGATCCGTTGGAGGGGTTTTTGGGATAACCATGTAGTGGCATGTCGGTATCCCCAAGCTGATGTCTTTAAGTCCCGAACTGGGTTGAGTGTCGAAGTGCCTTGGCATCAAGGTGTTCTTGTTGCGATCTGGTACCGAGGCGATCTCGTCCCGAGGTCACTTTAGCCCGGGGTGGTTGGGTACCTGAGCTCGATCTGCTGCAGACTAGTCATGATAAGCTGAGTTGTCATCTCTTGGTTAGGTCGTGTCCCCTCTTTACTAGGTCGGGCCAAATCACCCTTCATCAATAAATATATTAAGCTGAAATATGTACGTAAGAAGGCATGAGGATGAGGGAAATGGAATCTAATAGTATTTTTTGCTTTTTTTCATAGAAATTACAAGAATGTCACTCTCTACCAACTCTCTCTTTTGCCTTTTTTTTTCTTTTAAATTACAAGAATGACACTTTCTCCTACCAACTCCCTCTCACTCTCTCTTGCTTTTTTTTTTCTTTTATATTACAAGAACACCACTCTCTCCTACCAACTCTCTCTCTCTCTCTCTCTTTCGTATAAATTATAAGTATGCCATTTCTCTCTCTCTCTCTCTCTCTCTAAGGATGACAATTTCCCCCCGTAAAACTGAGGCCCTACCCCGAACAGGGCAGGTTTTCCCCAACCTTAAACAGGGACAAGGTGGGGACGAAAACTGGGGACGGGTTTTGTATCTAATTCCCCGAACCCACCCTGAACTTGAAGGTAAATTAGTAAAATATTTCTAGGTTTAATATCGATAATTTAAAATATTTATAATTTTTCCATAAATTCTTAAAATCCTAGGATCCCATGATTCTATTTTTGAATTACTCCTAAAACATTATAATTCAATTCCTAAAATACCCCCAAAATCTTATACCCTATGTGTAAATTATCCATAAAATAGATAATTTTTAAATAGTTGCCTTAGAGTGGGGAAAATTCGGGGATTCCCCATACTCGACAAGGAGTAGATGCCCAACCCCGAACCCACCCCGCCACCAGGGACAGGGAGGGGGTGCCCCACCCCAAACCTGCCTCGTTGCCATTCCTAGCCATCTCTCTCTCTCTCTCTCTCTCTCTCTCTCCTTTAAATTATAAGAATGCCACTCTCTCTCCAGCTGAAGGAGACCTCGGCTCAACATCTCAGCTATTAGAGGACCTGCAATCAAATGTAGTCGAGTTCGAGTCGAGCCGAGCTCAAACTTTTGAGCTCAAGCTCAAGTCTCTAATTCGAATCGAGCTCGAGATAGACAACACCCTCGACTACTTAGGGAGACCTCGACTCAGCACCTCAGTCACTGAGGGAGATCTCGGCTCAGCACCTCGACAACTAAGGGAGAGCTCAACTCGGTACCTTGTCAACTAAGGGAGACCTTAGCTCGACACCTCGCCTGCTAGGAAAACCCTAGCTTAACACTTTAGCAGTTGAGGGAGACCTCAATTTGGCACCTTGGCAATTGAGGGAGACCTCGGCTCGGAACCTTGGCTGCTTGAGAGACCTATAATTAAAAGTAGCCAAGCTCGAACTTTCAAGTTTTTGACTTGAATCGGGCTTGAGCTCGAACTTAAGTCTCTAGTTCAAATCGAGCTCGAGCCTGATAGTTTATGAGTGAGCCCCTACAACGTAGGGCCTCCTCCGTTGGTAAATATATTAAGCTAAAATGTGAACGTAAGAAGGCTTGAGGATGAAGGAAATGGAATCTAATAGTATTTTTTGCCTTTTTTCATATAAATTATAAGAATGCCACTCTCTACCAACTCTCTCTACTATTTTTTTTTAAATTACAAGAATGCCACTCTCTCCTACCAACCCTCTCTTTCTTTCTCTCTCTTGCTTTTTTTTTCTTTCAAATTATAAGAATGCCACTCTCTTTCCTACCAAATATCTCTCTCTTTCTTACAAATTACAAGAATGCCATATCTCTCCTTATAAATTACAAGAATGCCATATCTCTCATTATAAATTACAAGAATGCCACTCTCTCTCCAATTGAGGGAGACCTTAGCTCAGCATCTTGGCTGCTAGGGGACCTGGAATCAAAGGTAGTTGAGTTCGAACCGAGCTTAGCTCGAACTTCTGAGCTCAATCTCAAGTCTATAATTCGAGTCGAGCTCGAGCTAGATGACACATCGACCACTGAGGGAGACCTCGACCACTAAGGGAGATCTCGACTCAACACCCCGACAACTAAGGGAGACCTCAGCCCGACACCTTATCAACTAAGGAAGACATTCAACACCCCGAAAACTAAGGGAGACCTCAGCCCGACACCTTATCAATTAAGGAAGACATTAGCTCGACATCTTGCCTGGTAGGGAAAACTCAGCTTGACACTACAACAGTTGAGGGAGACTTCGACTGCTTGAGAGACCTACAATTAAAGGTAACCGAACTCAAACTTCCGAACTTTTGATTCAAACTGAACTCGAACTCAAACTCAAGTCTCTAATTCAAATCGAGCTCAAGCTTGATAATTTATGAACTAACCCTAACATAACATTAAATCAAACATTCTAGAGTCACGTGTAACGGACTATGACAAATAGTTAACATGAAGAGAGTTGTGTCGAAACATAGGAATACTTTATAAGAGAAATAACTAAAGAATAAGGGTAGAGTTGGCCAATGTATAAACCTTAGGGGGTAATTTAAGAAATTTGTCCATCAAAATATCTTCTGTTTCGTTTCTTTTGATGCTAATTTGTTTTGAGAGGACGGCCTGCTCTAGGGCTTCCGTTTTATCTTTCCCTCCTTGCAAATCTTCTTTCATCTCCTTCAAGTTCATCAAATCCAAGCGGTAAGCTTCGTTTGATAATCTCAACCCTCCCGCTCACCTTTTTTTTTTCTGCCGATGTCTGCGTTTAAAGTTATATAACTCTGAAGTTTTTAGGGTTTCCGTCTCGTTCTCGTTAAAAATGTTGGTCCGAGAACAAAATCAATTTCTACGAGCATTTGAAGTCTTGAATTTGAAGTCTTTAAGTGTTTTACCCGTAAAGCGTGTTTATTTTATGGGCATTGAACTTTATTACGCTACCTTTAAGAATTCTGTATCATTAAACTTATATTTGGGTGCTAATGCCATGCATAATGTTTTGATTCTGGTAGATGTCATATTCAAGAGAGGGAAGGTCAGTTCTCTTTATGGAGATTGCTCAAGTTGTATTTCTTTCATCGCCTTAATCATGATTGGTACATAAAAGAAATCACTTATATGTTCATCATGCTTTCAGGTCTACCTCTCCCTCCCGCTCCCCCTCACCCCATAGAGGTCATAGGTCAAGATCATTGTCAAGGTCAAGGGGGAGGAGTCGCTCCAGGTATATCTACTGGTTTTGTTTCATATTTTATGTTAGCGTTGGCATTTGGATGCTGCTCATAACTTCTTTTTCTTTCTTTTTTTTTCATGAATAGCTTGATGCATATTGTTTTGTGTGATATTGACAATAGGAGCCAAGATTCTGGAGATGCAGCCAATCCCGGAAATAACTTGTATGTTACAGGCTTATCTACAAGGGTTACTACCAATGATCTTGAGAAATATTTTAGCCGTGAAGGAAAGGTACTTTTTTCTATCAATAACAGAATTTCATTAGATTAATATATAAACAACAGTACAGAAATCAGAGAATTAAAAAGGCTTAACACTCCCCAAGGAAGCAACATCAAGCTCACAATACTGCCCAGTACAATTGACCCCTTCCCACACCTTGTTTTGCCAAAGCATTTGCTGTTCTTTTTACCCACTGAAATTGGATGTCCATCCCTCTAGTTAGCCATTTGATTTCCTTCCTTTTATTAGCAAACTTCCAAAAACCACTTCCCCTTTGCAGCCAGCTTAACACTAACTTTGAGTTCCCTTCAATAATTAATTTTTGTACATTCAGTTCCGTATTCTTTCTAATACCCTCCAATACAGCATAGATTTCAGCTTTTAGAGAGTCCCCAACCCCAATGGAGCCTGAATACATTGCCATCACCTTCCCACCGTCATCTAAAGACACCTCCTACACCTGAATAGCTTGCATTACTTTCACTACTCCCATCAAAATTTAGCTTTATAAAACCATTGCTAGGTGGTGACCACACAGGAGAAGCAGTAGGCTGAGCCCGAGCAGAATTTGCCACATCCACCCAGCTATTCAACATCATATCTGTAGACACATCATCAAATAGATGCACAGATTTTAGCCAATGCACCCCCCTAACCGTTATGGCCTCAATGATACCTTCTTTATTTCTATCCTTTTTAGAAAAATTATGGAATTCCTTTCCTCCCATAAAGTCCAGCAAGTAGCATCTCTCACACATCTCCACATAATCCTGCCCCTTCTTTTAGGCCATCTATAAGAACAAGGAGCTAAAAAGACTTTGGATGTTTGACAAGGGGGTTCACTTGCAACAAAGGGAGAAAAACCATTCATAAATAACAGAAGCAAAGGGGCAATACATTAATAAGTGGTAAGAGCTTTCACCATTAGCCGTACAGAGAATGCACCAAATCGGCGACAAGCACCAATAAGGCCTTTTTCTTTGGGGTAAGTCACAGGTGTTACATCTTCCCAACTCCCCAAGGAAGCTTCCCAAGAGAAAGCTCCAATCCTTGGAGGAATTGGCTCACCTCAAACTTCCTTAAAGGGGAAACTTTGTGCAGGGTTACTGTTAGAAGGCAAGAGGGACTTGAAAAAGGTAGCACAAGAGAAAGACATGGAATGAGTTAGAGTCCACAATCTCTTATCCCTTTAAGAGGGGTCTAACACCGCCTCATTTAAGATTTGAATCAAATTCAATACACTTTCAGCTTCTGAATCCCTTAGGCCTCTCCTAATCCCCAGATCCCAATCAAACCCAAATTTGGACTGAGAAGAAACTAGAAAACTAGATACAACCTTGCCTTTTTACCGAGAAAGTGAAAAAAAAAGGAAATTGTTCTTTCAAAGGTAAATCACCCACCCAAATGTGTTCCCAAAATTTAATTTGATTCCTAGAACAAAGGTCACATACATGATTTGTTGCAGAAAATATGGTAGAATTGCATGTATGGATTTCCAAGGAGAGGCACCAGTTGATCTTGCTGAGGTCCCTGTATCCCAGCCATCCTCTACCTGACCATGAAAACTCAAAATTACTCTAGTCCACAGCTTCCCCCTTTCACCTTCCAGCTTCCACAGCCATTTTCCCAACAAAGCTTTATTTTTCTTTCAAACATTACCTAGTCTCAACCTTCCATCAACCCTACTTTTAAGAACCAATTCCCAATTCACCTTGCCTATGTAGATTTAATCAAAGTGATTCTGCCACTCAGAGATAAGTAATTCTTCTTCCTAGAGGCTAACTTGTTCTGAAACCCATCAATTACAGGGCTCCAAAAACTCTCTTTCTTCGGATTATCTCCAAGGGGCATCCCCAAATAATTCATAGGCCATTGAGCCACCACACACCCCAAAACTTCTGCCCCTTCCCTTATAGCTCCCTCTTCCGTATTAAGCCCCACTACACAACTCTTATCAAAATTCACCCTCATATTTGGCATCTGTTCGAAAACTTGAATCACTAACTTCAAATTCTTGGCCCATCTCACCTCCTTCCCCTCCCAGAACAAAATGGTATCATCATCAAACTGTAAATGGGTAATAGGTACACTAGCTTCTCCAACCTTCCACCCCCTCACTAGACCTCTCGAATTTTCTCTCTCAATTAACCTCCTCAACACCTCTAATTCCCCTAACAGTTGGAATGTGATCCACCACAACTCCATTACCAGGATAGAATAATGACAAGACTCAATACATTCTAGTATTCATTTGCACCATTTCTCCCCGAAACCAAAACAATCCAACACTTGCATCAAGAAAGATCAATCAACCATGTCATAAGCCTTCTCTAGGTCTACCTTGCACACAATCCCTTTCCTCGTTTTTTCTCACGCATCAATTATTGGTTTTAATACAATAACCAGATATGGGGTTTTACAATTTAGTGTTATATTTTCACTACCCTGTTTCAAGTTTTGAACTTTGAGAATTACTCAATTTTAGCTTGATTTAATTGTTACAAATCTGAGGAATGCCTTTTTGATAACTTTTCTGAGAACTGACAAGATCTGACATTGCAATAGTAGTTGCAAAGCCTTAAACCATAGACCACATTGTTCAAAAGTATTTCTGACATTCAAGTTTATTATGAGTTTTAGAAGGGTTTTATGTGTAGCATCATAGAACAGAGGAAAAGGAATTTAATCAAAGCAATAACGTAGTATAAGGATTAATGGTTACATTTCCTCATTTCAAGGACCATTGTATGTCCTGAAGGTAGATGTTAGCTTTAGTTTTACATGAACTTGGATGGAAATTACTGAATATAATCATTAGTCCATGATGGAATTAGTAAAACTAAAGCTATATATTGGGGAAGGAAAGATATAATTTTGTTACTCAAGTAAATGCATCATTATATGTATATGCCCCTGTACAACTACTATCCATATACCATGAATCTCAGTATCTGAAAAAATAAGGCTATATGTTGTCTACACAGCCCATATAAAAGTAGAAGTCAAAAAAAAAAAAAAAACAGTATGAGGGATATCCCTGGATTCCTTGTGTACAGGTAGCTGTGAGTGGGTTGTCCCTGTAACTTGCATCAATATGTCTTTCCTTCCATGCCACCCCAAAAAAAAACCACAATGATAGAAGGATTTCATGATTGGCTATGTTTGGATTTTGGGGAAGAAGTGGAAAGCAATGAGTATTGTGCAATTAGCTGTTAGTTTGAATGATTATTTATTCCATTTAAATCAAACTGACGGAAAACGCAGTTTGAGAACTGCTGTCCTTTTTGTTTCTCTCAGTTCCTTTTCCAGCGTTGAACGGCAAAGACCAAAGAGGGATTAGTGAAATCCTTTTCCTTTCATTGCACATTTCCAGCTCTTCCCCAACCATACACAGCCTTAGCTTCCATTGAAGAATTTATAAATGCCCTTGAGTAAATGCTGCCATTAGATTTTATGTGGATTTTGATGCAATGGATGAGCGTAACAATCAGTACGTGCTCCTTTTTTGCATCCACAACAATAATTACCAGTTTTATTATCAAATCAGAGATAAAAACTCCAATATTCCATGTTCTACACCTTAGCGGCCATTTGATGATGGCTAAAGTTGCTGAACTGAATGACTTATTGCTTTCCTTTTAGTGGATAACATAATTAAGTACTAAAATATTAAATGGTATAATAATCTATCGAGCTTCAGCTTCATCCATTTAAGGAGCTCACAACCTCCACAACCTCCTTTAAAACTTATTCACTATAAGATAAAGGAATAAGCTTTTCAGTTCAGCCACTTAAGCTATTATAGAATGGCTCTTGAGTATAGGTAATGTGTTTTCATCACATTTCACTGGTGAACTTTGAGGATACTGGCTGAATATGACAACCTACAGACTACAGAGAGTAAGAGATGAATGATGAAATCATAGAGGTGATATGCTCTATTGTTCTTAAATTCTGGTGATTCTTGAGATTGTCATACATACTCTTTATGTCTCCTATTTGCTAGATTCTAGGGATTCTAATTAGTTTTACTTGATGATTTATTTTAGATTTAGATCCTTTGTACAGAAGAATAATGAACTGATAATTATATTCTGTGCATTTTAACCAGGCAACCCGAAATTTTTAAGATTAAGGCTGAATTTAGTTGTGTTGTATTCTAGACAATATAATTGGGATTTTGGGCATGTGAGGTTATATGCCTATGAGCCTTGATTTCATGAATATCTGGTGAAGCTGGTGCTGCAATCCTTGACACCCAAACTTAATTGCTTTAATCTTATCTTTTTTCAGATATGCCAATTGTCAATGCTGGGTTTGCATTTCCTCATTTTAGTTGATTAACTCAACCTGATAGTCTTGATCTACTCCTAGATACAGGCAGTAGAAAAGGTTTTGTGGGCAAAAAGGCAGTGTATGGGTTGAACTAATTGCAGTTTGGACATTGAAGATTGTTCTTTTGTATTTTTCTGTTGAGAGATTTTCTGTAGATTTTACTTCTCATTTATTATTTCTGCAATAAGTATGGTTTTGGATTTGATCAACCCATTTTTACATTATGTTTAATAATGTTAAAAAAATGTTTTCATTTTTTTAAAGTTGAATTGAATTAGTAGAGTTTTTTCACATGTTTTCATTTTTCTCTTTTCTTCCTGTTGTTAATTGACATGTGAGGGATAAAAGATGGTTAAAATATTAGATTTGTTACCCATAATAAAAGGATTAAATGATTGATTGCTTTGCACAGATTACTGGGATTAGCAATGTGATATATGGTGGGTGTGGGAAGTGGTGCCCATCTTTAGAATATTCTCTTCTCTTAGTAATAATTGAAGTTGAAACTTGAGAATATCCCTTATTAGTTAATGAGACATTCTGTGCATGGTTTAAGTCTATGGTTATGCAATCTGTTTTGCTTTTTGGTTGATTTTTTAACCATGCAATCTAAACACCAGAGTACAAGCAAGATCCTTGTTATTTCCTGCTGACCTTATTCTACAGAAGTAATGGGACCAGGGTTCAAAATATCGTTAGACTATACTTTGAACAGTGCACTTTTTCTTTTTTTTTTTAGTTTTTTATCAAAATTTCAGAGAGGTGTCCATTTTTTATGTTATTTAATTATTAAAAAAAGATTTTCTTAAAATCCTTTAAAATAGGTGTATCAGTCTACAAAAGATACAATACAATATTACATTGTATCAAAATTTCAAACCTTGAATGGGACAATTCAATCATCAAACAAACATTTACAGGTTAACTAAGCCACTTTTGCTTGTACCTGTAATTTCTGCTTAAACCATATTTGACAGGAAAAATTCATTTTGATAATGTTTTCAAGTATCAGTTATTGCAAGACCTTATTAGGTAATATTGGACTGCAGGTTGTGGAATGCCATCTTGTGACTGATCCTCGTACAAGAGAATCTCGTGGATTTGGATTTGTAACAATGGAAACTCTTGAGGATGCTGACCGCTGTATCAAATATCTAGACCGTTCTGTGCTTGAAGGTCGATTAATCACAGTTCAAAAGGTATTAATGCATCTAGCAGATGAAGTAGAAAAATAGTGTATCTTGTAATTGAGTAATTTTATATGTACTATTTTTATGGTTTTGTTCATCTTCGGAAATGTTGCCTGATAACTTTTGGCAGCAGGTCTGGTGTGTGTAGCTCCATCGAATTCACAATCTAAGCTCTAAACAGTTGAACCTTCCCCCTCTCGACATGAGCTCTTCATCGACATCCCAAATTCATCGATTCAAATCCGACTGTTTTGCAGAGGGTTGTATGCCCTGTATACCTTTTCTTGGTTGATAGTAGTGCATGACAAGGTTGTTTTATTTGTTGTTCCGATGAAAATAAAACCTTAGGGAATAGTTGACAAGTTTTGACATAGATTTGGTGGTCTCCCATATTCTCATTTTTTGGTGAAGGTGAATTGTTTACATGTTCAATATCATGAGAGTTGCTGGAAGCTCTCTGCTTCAGAGTAGTAGTCAAAATATGGCCTGAATTTCAAAGATGACGGGACTGAGTCTTCAAAATGATGGTAACCTCGAATTCATATAAACCCTTCCCTAGTAGAGGTTATCATCATTCTAGAGGACAACTGCATTTCTTTTGAAATTCAGAGTGGTTTCAGTGATCTAGCAGAACAATGTGTAATTTTTTGAGCAAGTAGCTGCATTCAGTATCATGCTTCTTTGATTTTATCTCCCTGCTTTATATCTATGTACTCAGGCAAAACGGAGTCGTGGGAGGACACCAACTCCAGGCAGATACCATGGTCTGATGGACCGAAGAGGTACATTTGAACCACTGATTACTTGATTACATGTTACATGGAATGAATTGGGGTTGGCTCAAGACTAGCTTGGAGCTCTACTAGGATAGGCTTGAATGCAGCATGGCATCATGTCCTATGCCAGTTCTTGTTGGATAAGATGCAAACCTCGGCACTATTGGGCACTACCTCAATATTAACCCTGAGAATGCCTAGCAGAAAAAGGAAAAAAAAACTGAGAAAAGGCTGGAATGGCTTTGAACTGTTACCCATGCAGGTCACCATGCCATTGATTGATACGGTAATTGTAGGCATTATCATACTAAAACATGATATGAGCGTGACTAAAAGTCTTTGGATGAGCATGTTGATCTCGGTCAATTTGCATCAATAGCTTCTTTTGTATTAATCCCCCTATATTATAGAATTATTTCTGCCCAACATCTTGACTTAAGAACTTTTATACTCTTTTGATACAAACGTTTTATGCATTTAACAAGAATACAGATCACCTTGCAAAAGACCTTTTCTTTTTTTTTTTTTTTCCTTTTTCTGTAAGATTTGTGAAGCCCTCTCTTGACAGTGAGTTTATTGTCCTTAGAAAAACCGCTTGGGACTTTGTTTGCAAAAATTAGCACAATTTTCATTGCATGGGAATAGGTTTCTGTAACTGTTTGACTTGATTTGTGTTTGTTTTGAATACGAATTATGCAGGGCGTGATCGCAGACAGTCTCAGTCTCGTAGCTATTCACCTCGCAAGCGGCAGGACAGAGATTATAGGCGAGGAAGATCAAGATCTCGCTCTCCATATGGAAGGAGGGGAGATGATTACCCGGACCTGCATAGGAGGCGTAGAGAACGCTCTTTATCAGCTGGCAGCGACGGAAATCACAGGGCAGGTTAACCCAAATTTTTATAGTTACTCCACTGAGCTTTGTCCTGTCCTGTGCATTAATTAGCTAGCTGGACGTCTTTTAAACCCTGTACCCGTGGAGCCTTTTTTCTCCCCAAGTGTGAACTTGCATGCAACTGAATTCCCATCTGTTGTCTGTGAAACGTTTAACCCATTAATCCTCTTTACCGCTTCAACGAGTTCATCTTTGAGGATTGTGTTTGACTAATTAATTGAAGCTTCCTTTTCATTTTCAGCATTACAAATTTCTGCTCTTTTTTTTTTGGACAAAATAGAAAGGATACACGATCTAACAACCTAGTGATAAATGGAGAAGGGCTACGAATTTCCACTACAATTTTACTTGTAATGTTGGAACAAATCATCATTTACCATGGCAGCTCTGCACAGCTGGGGCCTACGATGCTGATGTAGGAAGGATTAGACTGCGTAACTTTTGAAGGCCTTGAGCACCTCGCTAATAATATATTATGTAGCTAGGCCAGATGTATGTCACATTAAAAAAATGGGAGAAGTACAAATCAGCCCAGCTCAGAATTTACTAGGCCCAAAGTAGAGGGGGAATGCATCCCGACCGTGAATTGATGCCAAATTCACGGGCAGGATGTGATTTATAGGGGGAAACACGGTTAGTTGTAGCTGGGCTGGAATTCAGAATTCTGCATCGTGTGTAGCTGTATGTCACGTTCTCAAGGTGTTTTCATGATTTTTGTTTTGGGTTTTTTACGCAAGTCGTGTTTTGATTAGAGAACTTCAGCTTTATGTCATGTTATCAAGGTGTTCATGATTTTTGTCTTCTGTTACTCGTGTTTTGACGAGGGTAATTTTAGTGGAAACGTGTGACCAGTGACCAATTTTACGATATCGTAGAAGTAGAAATCAATCAGATGATATTTATCAAAATTAACAGGAGGTTTTGATCGGTCAAAGAGATTTATCAATTCCTGTTTTGATAAGTTTCCTGCCTTTCTGGCAACTTAGATTCTTTAAAATTCTAGATGTTATACATCTCTAATATAAATGGATATTTGCCTGAGGTTATATGCAATTCATGAAAGTTTATCATAGGGGGGAGAGGTGTTGCTAAATAAAACCTAAAAACCTAATAAAAATTGTTGAGGTGATTGAACTCTAAATTTTCCAAACTTTTTTTAAATTCAAATGCCATGCATCGTGTATGGTTAACGCATGCATAGCATTTCAATTGGTGCTGCACCAGTTCAAAAAAAAAACAGAGCTTTAATGCCAATTTTTCTGATGCTCCATGTGTTCATTTGGTCCATCAGAAAAATGGTTACTTGTTGGGATCCGATAGATGTGACCATGGGCCGGGCTAGGTTGGGCTTTGCACCCCATATTTGTTTCCATGGAGAATAGGGATCCTCTAATTTGCCCCACCCTATGGCCTTTGGGGATGGGTCAAATTGCCATTTTAAACAAAACCTAAGACTGAGATTGTCTAGGCCAAGTTGAAATTATCACCCTTTGTCCAGTTGTACCCTTTAGGTATCATGGTAGAAAGGGTGTGGGAGTGTGTTCATCAACATGGTAGCTCTATTAGAAGTTTATAAAGTAACTGGGAAATTCTACTGAAATAGCATTATAATTGAAGGTGACTGAGGCTAATGGTGTGAGGGTCTTCCCTCGAATATCAAACCTATGTTGAATGTGTGGTGTGTCAAGCTAGATATTATCTCTTATGTGCATGTTTGCAAAGATATTATCTTGAAAACATGTTTTTGGAGATAATAAGCTAAACTTCTATTAGTTTTTGTGACATCTTAGAAGTATTATCCTAATACCAAGGATTGAAATATTGATACGATACACCCAATATTGTTATTGACCTAATCCAATACGAGATATGCTACGACTAGAGGTGTATTTTGCCAGTTGTGCATATCGAGGCATATTAGGCTAATACGCAATATCACATTGTATCGATCGACACATATCGATAGACTGATACACTCCCTTCTACTAAAGAAGATGACACTAAAGGGGTTCGATGTTTCAAATAAATGAAATAAAATAACTTTCATTAAATTTAGTATTTACATGTACTCCAAATACATATTTGGATGGTTTTGAAAACCAGACCAAATCAGACGGTTGGATTGTTCGGCTCATAAACCAGCTAAGGTATTGGTTTTGTTTTAATATCGTACCATTATTTTACCAAAAATCATTGAATTGGTCAATGAACTGTTGACTTGGATGGTTTGATTGCAGAACCATTCAACCCAGACAACAATTGCGGTTTAATATAATTTATTTAGAATTAAAAAAAAACAAAATAACAAAACATAGCAAAAGAGAATGAAAAGAACGACCTCATATCAGAGAGAGAGAGAGAGAGAGAGATCTTAGATCATTGTTGCTATCGTTGTTGCCATCATCGGTACATGTCACCTTCTTCTTCTTCTTCTTCTTCCTCTTCTTTCTTAGTCGACTACCCTCTTCTCATTCTCTCTCAACCTCCATCTCATAACTTTTATATCCATCTTACCCTAATATTCCAATCCAATGGGTAAGATGAGATATAATATGATTTTAAGCTTTTAATGGTTAAATGTTCAAACTGTTCGACTCGGACGGTTGAATCGCTGACTCGGAAACTTGTGGCCAAAATGGTTTCGTTTCTGGGCCAATTTTTAAAACCTTGCATGTTTCTGTTTAAAAAATAAAAATAATAATATTTAAGATTAATATATTTATAAACTAATGAAATATATAATCTATCAAATCTACATTAAAATCAAAAGATGATTTTAATTTCAAGAAATTTATATAAATAAAATATTAATAATAGAATAATTATTTTAGTACTTAAAATATATATATATATATAAATTGTTAATTAATATTTTAATTTACATTACATTAAATAAAAACATATTAACCATTTACAAAAATAAAAATTGTTTATGAAATATTTGAGAATATATTAAATAGAATCTATCAAATCTACTAATCAACATTTATATAAAAATGGTTTTTAATTTTAGAAAAATTATAGATACAAAAATATTAGTAATGGAATAATTAAAAATTACAAATTTACATATGATATGTATCTTAGAAAATTTAAAAGATTTGATATATTTCAAATTGTGATTATAAACTTTTATAAATTATTAATTGATATTTTAATTTACATTTGTGAATTTAATATGTGGTTGAATTTTTTGTTAATGTAAAAAAGTAAAAATAATAAAATAGAAAATAATTGATATAATAATTAAAATATAATGTGGGCATATATTATGTGTGTCAGACTCTTGATTAATGTATTATCAATAAAATTGTATGAAATTTATACATCTTACCGTATTAATTGTAATATATTTTTCATATATATCATTAAAATATACATTGTGTGTATTTATATATTATTTGCAATTATTTGATTTTAAATTTAATATGATTAATATATTTATGAAATTTATATGCATTTTTATAATATATCTATATTTTTTATCTATATTCATACATTTTCAAAGTATATTCATATTTGTATCTATATCTAAATTATCCAATATAATACTTAACACTATACTTTAATCTTTACTCTAGCTTAGTGTTGAGTGTTAAATCTCTATATTGTATTCACTATTCAGATATGTCCCCATAGAAAACATCTACCACTCATGTCTTGGAAAGGAACCTTACCTTTTTTTCTTTCAAACCAAATAGGGGTGTAGAGTAGAGCTGTCCAAAATTCCTAGAGATCGGCTTCAGTCAGAGCTTCCCAGGCAATGAATGAATGAATGAATGACGAATAAGGGTTGGGTCCGGTGGGGAGCATATGTGGGCCCCATGCCTTTCAGAGAAAGCAGGATATTTGGTAGTGCGCTCCAGCTGCAGCTGCTGGAATTGGGAGCGGACTTTAAACCAGCATAGGGACTGCACTTGAGAGTTGCTTTCCATGGATAAAGAACTAAACGGTTTCCCACTGCTGCCTTCCTGACACGTGTACTTCATATAAAATCTCTTTATTGTTTTATCGGCTCGGCTCGGTTCGGTTCGGTTCGGCGCTCTCGAATGTCGTATAGGCTTTGGCTCACTTTTCAGCTTTCACGCTTCCCCAACCCCGACTTCCAAATTTCAAAATTTGAATTCAAAATCATCCTTTCCGTTTCTTCCCAACACTCTTCCGTGCGCCGTTATAGTATAACATTGAGAGTTTGGCCGGCTTATGGAGTAAGAAATATCAAATATCGATATTTTTTGGTTTTTTTTTATGTCATTTATGATGATGCACATTTTAGCAACTCTCGGGTTGGCAGGTGATTCGGATGTTTGGTTGAATAATTTCTACCTGGAATGTGGCTTGGATGCCTAGTTGAATGATTCTTACCTGGAAAGTAGCTTAGACGCCTACCTGAATGGTGACGAGCTGGAGAGGTGGCTCTGATGCCTAGCTAAAATGTTACGAGCCGGAGATGTGGTTCTGATGTCTAATTGAATGGTGATGAGCTGGAGAGATGACTCAGTTGCCTAACTAAATGGTGATGAGCTGGAGAAGTGGCTCTGATGAGACTTGCAAGGAAACAATGTCAGAGTGCCCGGGTTGTTTTACCCGGGGTGGGCACTCCGATGCTTAAGTTAGTGAATCAGAGATTTTAAGATAGTTAAATGTGAGAGAACTAGAGAGCTGTGAGAACTAAATTGTGCATCTACCCCCTGGAATTGGAGGTAAGGTCTTTATATAGGTATTGTTTGGCATGAGCATCACACAACATGTCTGGGATCTCTGGGAGGACGTGCCTAATTGCTCTGAAGTCCTAGGAGGTAGTCGTGCACGTAGGCCAATCTTTGCGCCTTACTCGGTTTCTCCCAAAACATTTGGTGTGAAAGCTGACTTTCGAGAGACTCGGGAGTGATGGGATGCATGCAGAAATAAATGGCGAACATGTCTCGTAGATCGCCAAGTTGGTGCTAGAGGCGGGTCGCCAGGTCAGCGCTAGAGGCAGGTTGCCAAGCCAGCGCTAGAGGCAGGTCGCCAGGTCAGCGCTAGAGGCAGGTTGTCAAGTCAGCACTAGGGGAAAGTCGCCAGATTGGCGCTAGAGGCAGGTCGCCAGGTCGGCGCTAAAGGCAGGTCACCAGGTCGGCACAAAGGCCAGCGACAGTGCCAGGTCACTAGTTGGGACTCCATCATTTTGGCTGCTAAGGCAAATTATCGCATCGATGGTTCTAAGTGTCACCCATTTGTTCCGATATACCATGTGTCATAATGTTAGTGGAAGGCCAAATCTACTATCATCAATTTAAATGCTTAAATTCGACGACACAAATGCCCTTTACACAAATGATATTTACACTTTGCAATCAAGATTCAAAGAAAACAATTCTTTTGATGCATTGATCCCACAAAAATGACACATTAACGGGCTCACTCGTGGGATATCATATGTTAGTAATGTAATTAGTCAACGCTAGGCATATCATGTTTTTATGCAATTTTCCTTTTTCTTTTCCAACTTTGGTGGTAAATCCATAAATCACGACCTTTGATTATTGTTGTAGCCCCACATTACGTCAGTGCAGCTTGGACCACATTACGTCAGTGCCTCACAACGACCAGGTACATCTCACCGTGCATCATCAGAAACATTTTCCATAAATAATAACATATAAATATGGGAGATGTTTTCAATACAGGTGGGATGTTCATGTAAAGTCAGTGTGAGGCACCATATGTAAGGAGCAGATCCGGTCTCCAGCAATACATCAGCCATCAAGGCTGCCATTTCACATTTTCACCACGTGATGTATGGTGAAAACTAGGAGTTCTCACGATTTGATTAATTGGGCCGTGAGCATTTTTTGTAATAGAACCTGTACTATATGTTTTTAGAAAACTGGTAACTAAAACCAATTGGTTGACTGATTCGGTTTGTCGGTTTTTCTATTTTTACAATACATATTATATAAATATATAATAAAAAATTATAAATATATATAAAATATATTATTTTAAATAATAAATAATATATCATATATTATAACTATATATTTATATATAATGCAAATTTATTAATTTATAATACATGAAAATATTAAATATATATATATATACAATATATAAAAATATATGTATACCGGTCAGTTCGGTTAATCACTGGTTTTCTATATTGGTTAACCAAAACCGAATCAACCGGTTCAATTAACCAATTTTTTAGTTTGGTTTCGGTCGGTTTTTCAATATTTATTGCTCACCCTTAGTGAAAGCTCTACTATGGTTTCAAAACTGTGATGTGTCTGGCAAGCAAGTTTTTACAACCGTCAATTAGGATGATTGAATCAGCCAGGGTTTTGATTCCGTTTCAGCCCCCAAACCAATTAGCAATCTACTAAACCAGGCGGTTGAACCATCAACACATTTGACCCAGACGATGATTTTTTAGTCAATTTATATTTTAATTATTTTTATTTTTGTTAAAACATAAGCTGATTTGTCCAGATTGGATGATCAAAAGGGATGATGGTGGCCACGGGCCAGGCCAGGCTAGGGTTTTTATGGGATATCAACAATATTAAGGCCAGGCCGGGCCAGCCTTGAGCTGGGCTTTTATTGGGTATCAACAGTATTAAGGCCACATCAGGCTGGCCCCAAGCCAGGTCTTTATAGGGTACAATAGTATTAAGGCCCATCAAACCCTTGACCTGGAAGTGGCCAAAGTGGTTCTAGTTCCAAATTAGTCTTAAAACAATGGTGTCTAACATTGTTTGTTATTAGTAGATCCTTATTATAAATCATCTTATGTTTTTCCCATAAAAAATCTTTATACCTCCCATGACGATTTTAACAAATACTGGAACTTTTTTTTTAGTTTTATTCTAAAATTAAAACAGTTCCAATTGGACCACACAAAATACAAGGTTTTGTACTCTTTATACATGTTTTTGCATTATACATATTTATATTTGTACTCTTTCCAAACTGAACCTTGTGATTAAATCTTGTTGCCACCAAGGTTAGGGTTATGGGTACGGGAGATGGGCTAACCCCTCCAGGCATGATGCAAAAGAGAGAGAAAAAGAAATATCCCTAATTGAATGATTTGTACTATTATGCTCAATTTGGAAAGAATACAAATGCAAATATGTACGGTGCAAATACATATAAAATAATTCAGAATACAAGATTTTGCAATGTACATATTTATATTTGTATTCCTTCCAAACTGAGCCTTAACTTCAATAAAATGGGAGAAATATTGACAATCTTCTTATTAGGGTTTTGGATGTTTGAATCTAATACCAAAAAATGCCCTATTTGTGACGAGTCACCCGATTTTTTACGTGAACAAATTAATGACTTAACAATAGATCAAAGAAATTTGTATCGAAACTTTTTTTGAAGGACTAAGGTCAATTCCATTAATCAACAAAACTCAGTATTACATCTCCCATTGTAAAAGATTGTTCAATGAAGGAGGGAGTATTAGACATTTAGACCAATTAACTGGCCTAGTACAATGTAAGGCATGTTCAGCAAGCAATGGGTTGGCCTCTTGTTTGCTTATTTATTTATTTTTTAACAAAAAAGAAGAATACTTCATTATCATATGAAAGATATATACATAATACATTATACATCCAGTCCAGAGTCAAGCAGCTGGTATAACAGATTCTGACTATTCTCACAGGCCCTAACCCTATACAACAAAAGTATACATATAAAAAAACATTTTAGAAAACTAGACAACTGTGCTTTCAATTTCTTTCCATCCAGTTGCACTGCTGCTGTTGAAACTCCATTATTGTGTTACTGGGTCATAAGATATTAATATCCATCCACATATAAAGAGAATTCATAATGAGCAAATTGTTCTAGCCAAATGGTTCTAGCAAATTGTGATTTATGTTTTCCTCTTCCTGTTTACAAACAGGGTAGACTCTCTGTTTAAGGTAAGAATCTGAGTTTGTTCCGTGTTAATAAACCATCCCAATATACTTTCCATATGAAAAAGTTGGAACCTACGTGGAACCTTCAACTTTCATATACTCCCCTAGTCTAACTGTAATTTTTGTAACTTCCATTCTCATTCAGTAACTCCGCCACTCTCATAGATCGGTTCTTTCTAACAGTTGGAACCCATTAATCTAAAAGATGTCAAAGCCTTCCCCATTCCCTACTTGCCAACATAAATTTTGTCTCAATTCCTTACTTGTCTTCAAGACATGTTTCCACCAATTAGAGTCTAAGCTTATGGGTTGACAACTAAATATAGAATTGGTGCCTAAGTAGTTTGATTTAATTACACACACCCATTAGCCTCCAGACTTGTTAAAAACCTCCAAACCTGCTCCTAAACAAGCTTTATTCATCTCATAAATCTTCCTTAAACCCAAATCTCCCTTTTTTTTTTTTGTTATAACAAATTTCCCATTTAATTTTGTGAGTTCTGATCCCCTAGCCACAAAAAAAAAAAAAAAAAAAAAATCTGCAATTTCTCAAGTTGTGATGTCACTTTCTTTGGTAACATCGTGTCTGTTTGGCATCGATGCCGTTGCTCCAAAAAATGGCAACACATCAGCGCCACATCGGAAAAAATAGTGCTCCAAGAAACATCAGTTTGTTTGGAACCATTTTTTCATAAAAAATGGTGCTCCAAGCCACGCCATAGAAATTGGGAAGGCATGACTTGGAGCAATGTCGAATTTAACGTTTCCTGAAGCTGCAACTCTTTGCTGCCAACAATGACATGATGTGGCATTAGATAATAGGTACCAGTGCTGAAAACGTTTCCTAGAGCATTGGTACCAAACAGAAAACGTTGTTATTGCTCTATAAAATGTCCTACCTGGCAGCAACGTTTCCAAACAAAAAAATACCATTTTCTCATAAAACGGTGTTGTATCGGCACCATCAATGTCAAATATATATATCACCACTCCCATTGTATATACAGGAATTGCTTGAGCACAGGCTTTATTAATATTGTTCTTCCAACCTGTGATAACAACTTGGCTTTAATGTTCTTGTAAGCTAACACTTTCTGCTTCCCCACCCCACCCATTATCTAGTTCCCAAATATTTATCATTCAAACATAGATTTCTAAATCCCATCATCTTCTGAATTTTTTTGGTGCCTTCTATGTACATTACTACTAAAAAACATTCCTGATTTCAATAGATTTATTTCTTGATTCGATATTTCTTCAAAACACCCCATTATTTCCTTTGATTACCTGCGGTTATTCAACATCAGCATTGTAAAACAACATGCAATCATCCTCAAAAAGAAGATGAGTGGAAACCCCGTTTCCTTTGATCTTAAAGCCCCACATATTTTCCCTTCTGCTTCGGCTTTCTCCGTCCTGGCTAACCCATTGACCAATAAAGCTTACCAAGTAATCTGGTTGAGCTCAAAGAATACCTCTGCAATCTGCACCAACAGAAGCTTGGTCTGGCCCAACCCCGAGCCTCATATATAAGCTTAGGCCAGGCTTTGGGCCTATGCCATTAATTACATTATATTTAATGAATATAATACTTTATATTATTTGGCATATAATTTATGTATAATAATACATATTATCATTTGTAGAAATATAAAATATATCCTGTGATTTTTGTAATATATATGAGTTCGACTATGATATGGTAAAAGATATATGATATCCAAAAAACAATTGATCAATAAATTAGAATCATAAAAGTGGTAGAGAATAAAGTATTATTTATCAAAATTCATGGGTGGTTTTTGATTGGTCAAAACTCTTTCCATACCATATCTTTTCCATATCATAGATTTTCTGAATTCAACTATGATATGAAAAGGGAAAGTCTCATAGAAACCTACTCAAGAAATATGTAATTATTATTGTAATTGAATGGGGGAGAGAGAGAGAGAGAGAGAGAGAGAGAGAGAGAGAGAGAGAGAGAGAGGAGCCTGGATCCTTATTCGTACATTTAGCGGGTAGGACCTGGCCTGAAACGTGGCTGTGAGGTTGGTGTAAAAAGCACTCTGTGGGGAGCAGATCCCAATGTGTGTGTGTGAGAGAGAGTTGTATAGTGATCTTAACATGATGTCAAAGCAAGTATAAATATTCTATAGTAAAGATGTTGCATTTAAGGTTTAAAATTTTAAGATTAAAATATTCAATCCGGATCTTCTATCTATAAGAATTTTACTGTCATCTACCCACAAGATACTACAGCTATACATTGGGAACATCGCCTCATAAATGGTAATATGTAAATACAGAAGATATTCCCAATGTAAAGTGTAGTGTCCTGTGGGTGGGATTCTTGTAGATAGGAGACATTCCCAAAAAGTACTAGAAATTTTAAGATACATAGTGAGATACGTCTGTTCTGCGAGGTGCCAACTGGTTTGTTGGTAAGGCCTTTTATTGGTTGTAGCAGAGGTTTCTAATCATGTTATGTAGCTCCATGGAGAGAGAGACGCTTAGAATGCTCTTCTATGGTAGAATGGTTAATGATTAGTATATGTATATATACTTAAAATTTATTTTAGGGTAAATTACAAAGACCCCCTTATACTATGGGGTCTATGACAAAAACCCCCTATACTATGACGTGAGACAAAGACCCCATTGACCATTAAGTAAGATGCCGGAATGCATTAAATTAATAAAATATCCCACCCCCTGTGCTATGGGGTCTGTGACAAAGACCCCCTATACTATGACCATGAGACAAAGACCCCATTGACCATTAAGTAAGATGCCGGAATGCATTAAATTAATAAAATATCCCACCCCCTGTGCTATGGGGTCTGTGACAAAGACCCCCTATACTATGACCATGAGACAAAGACCCCATTGACCATTAAGTCAGAACGGAATACATTAAATTATTAAAATATCCTACTAATTTTTTTTTTCTTTTTTTTGCCCATTTTCTCTTAAAACATATTTAACCTATTCACTGACTGATTGGGTTCGGGCAACGGAGATACAGATTTTATATATTGTTATTTTTTATTGTGATCATTTCTCTCTATCCTACTTTGAGGAGTGTATTTCTGCCCTTTTTTTTTATCCCTTTTGGTATGCCTCTTCTTCGTTACAGTCAAACAGAAGAGACCGAAATAGAACTTGAATAGTTTGAATTTCATTTATATTATTTCTCTCTCTCTTTTATTCATGTCATCATATCTGGGATCTCGCCCACACTCTATTATAATAATTTATTTTTTTCTGTTATAACAGAGTGGAGTAATGGAAATTTTCCACAAGGCCAAGGCTGTTCGTCTCGGAGCCACCACGAGAAGACCTCTTCGTCGGACTTCGAGTTCGCCATCTCTCCATGGTTCGAATTCTCCTGCTAGCCTCGTCCAGCTCTTCGCCTTGCTCCGACTCCACTACCACCGCTTCTCGAGACTCGACCGGCAGCTCCAATTACTCCAGCTCCTCTTTTTCCGGTGATCTCGTCTTGTTCCCCGAGTGTGACTCATCGCGGCCGAGTTCGGTGACCGAGGAAGACGAGTTTAAGCGTCTCAACCTCAATTATCACCATCAGAGCCCACAGATCAAGAAATCCAAGTACTTCTCTCTAGCGAGGTTCTCTTTTGTGTTTCACAAAGACAACAACAAGCATAGAGATCAAGAGAATGTATCGGGTCCTTCTGTGAAGCGGATGAGCACGTCAGCCAAGGACGTGATAAGGAAGTATTTGAAAAAAGTGAAACCTTTTTACGAGAAGTTATCACAGAAGCGGCGGCCATGGTAATTGGCTTGACAATTTAAGTTTACGGATCTGGGCTCTTGGGCTCAAAATTTATTTGGCTTATGGGTGTTTGACTTTTCTGCAATTTACGTTTACGGATCTATTTCCATGTTATGGATGAGAATGGAAATGTTGGCGACGCCATTGAAGGTTCTTCCTTCATTTTCAAGGGGACTAGAGTGTATGAATTGAAGCAAAAGTTAGAAGAAGAAATAGGGATCGAGGATCATGAAGTAGGGGAAGATGAATAATGTTTTTTTTCCTTGTCCAAATAATTATTATAAGGGTATTATAGGCATTAGAAAATATTATAACAGCCTTTTTGGAGGGAAGTCTCACGGAAGGGTCTTTGTCTCACCGTCATGTATAGGGGAGTCTTTGTAACGTACCCTTTATTTTATTTGTATCATTGGTTTGAATTCATTGTTTATATTATTATAAAATGCAAAAATTATACACATTGGTCCCTAATTAGTTTTTTTATTCAACATAGGGTCTGTTTGATTTACAGTTGAAATCAGAACTGAATCCCTCAATCAAAATAATCTGTTTCTATAGTCTGTTTTGATTTAAGCATGATTCCAATGGACATTAGAATCAGCTCTGATGGGATTTCATTCTTAAGGAAAGAAGAGGGAATGACAATTTTCTCAAATGGAAAAATGTTATTTCACCAGCATTCTAATTCCAGACCTCTCTATTCCCGCAAACCAAATAGGCCCTTAGTTTTTCTTACAAATATTTGGGTGGTGATCGAAAGTTACTAAACTGGGTAAAGGAATCAGCAAAGAAAGAGGGAAAACTTTGAAGACTTTGACAAGTATAAATGAGATGACCTTTGATGATGCTGAATTTTGGTGTGGACCTCTTTATATGGGACCCATTTCTCCTGAATAAGTTACAACTTACAAGCCACTAGACACAATTAATGGTCATGCTCCCTGATCTCTAACTAATAATACTAATATCTTGTCTAATAACCTATTATTTTCTGTCAAAGCAGTTTAATTTGGAGGTCTTTTCTTCCTAAATCCTAATAACCGGATCTTGTCCCTCTGGTGGCTTTACTGAGGGGAACGTCGATAAAGATATGTATGAACAAAAAGGAAAAGGCCAAAAGTAAGCTTCTTTGCAGCTTTTACCAACTTGCCTCCACATGTACTTTTCACTTTTCAGTAGTTAAATAAAAAAATAAAAGAATGGCGAAGCATGAGAAGAGTGGCAACCAATTTTTCATTTCAAAAGTGATTTATCAAGAATTAGAGCTGGTAAAAAGTTAATCTTATTTTTAAACCTGATCTAATTCAATCCGAAAAAATAGAGTTAGGGTCTCATATTTAGCTATATGAATGGGAGAATGACTGGACCCGATTCAAAAAAATTGGGTTGGGTCATGGATAAATTCATTGACCCGTTTTCAGGTCTAATTGAGACTATTTATGCATTGTTTGAAATTTACACTCTTCAATTTTTTTATTTAATCTTTATTCTTTGAATTGTTAAATGTTCAATTTTTTTAATTTTATATTTGGAATTTTAAGATTAATTCCTTTAATTTTGACATTTTTCATATATTTTTTCTTTATGCTTTTAAATTTTAGTATAATCCGAATTGACCCATGGGTCAATCCTAACCCAAACATTTAGGGTTAGGGTCTATCATTTGACAACCTAACCCAAAAGTCAACCTAACCTGGAATCAATCTGAAGTGTCTTGACCCAACCCACCCAACCCAATTGCCAGGTCTACCAAGAATATATTTGGTTGGTTATTTGGAATTGGAGAGTGGGCGTTTAATGATGGGCCCGGACTTTCATCTGTTTACTTTAAGGGCTGTAACCTGGGCTGGACCCGACCCAGCCCAGCCGGCTTATGGTACTGAAACATAAGCCCAGGCATTCTGGGCCTATGATTTTCATGTTTAAAATGTTAAATATACAAGTCTACTCCCGTTGTAGAGCCCCGTAAAACCAAAAAAAAAAACAAAAATGCAACAGGTGTTTTACCCCTTTAGTTTGGTATTACATATTACACATGGGTTAAGGGATGGAGATACCGCTGACCTTAACATGAAGAGGTTGTAGTTATGTATGTTTGATCCCATGCCTCTGTATTTGGAGGACCATGAGTGATCATCTCAGCTACTGGATGATGGGCCAAGGGCTGTTTACCTATGGCACTACCCCTGTACTCCTCGTCTTTACTAGTGCTTCTATTTCCATCTTGTACCAAAAAAAAATAAAGTAAAATTCTGAATAGGACCGAAGCCCAGGCCTAATGCAGTGTGTCAAATTTCTAATTGGGTGACCGATTTACACTATACCCCTAGTATGCCGAAGATTTGAGATGTAATGTGGGCTGTTTCATGGCCTGTATTGTTTTTTTTTTTAAATGAAAAAATTAATAAAATAAATTAACGAGATAAATTAGAGATTGAAAAAAAAGCATAAAATTTTATTCTATATAAATTTTGATGTATACAATTATTTATATATAAAATAATAAAATAAAATTGACAATAAAAATTTATATACATGATACGTACATACATAATATACATAGATATGTGTGTGTTGGAGGGGGCATACTAGGCCATCATCCGAATTGTACTGAGCTAGGCCAGCACAGGTCACTTTTTTCTGCCATGTCATGCTGACCACGGGCCTCAAAACCCAGGCCCGGTATGGCACAGGGTTTGCTTCTATAGTGACCAGGCCAGGACTGGCATGGCCCAAGTCGTGCTAAGCCATTCCAACCTGCAGGCGGCCCAACCCACTTTTCTAATGGGGTTTTCTAAGAGAAATAATAAGTAAAAATGGGTTTCAACTTCCAATCACAAATCTAAGTGTGCACTTTATTCTAGCTGATAAGGCAACTTTTGGGCCCTAATATCAATAAAAATAATCTTTTTAACATCATTTTTAGAATAGGCTAATTTTTTCTCTCTCTCTCTCTCTCCATCTTCTTCTTCTTCTCTGCATCTGAGTTGTTAATTCAGAGTAGAAATGCTATGAATTATTCTTTTGAAACAATTAGAAGAATACATGAAACACCATACTAAGTACACGAATCAGTGGTTTAATTCCAACTACTAAGCCTATTAGAGGTATCTGAATCAGTTTTGAACACCATTAAGCCTAAAAATCAGGATTTGAATATGCTAAGTGGAGAAGCAAGATACACATAACAAAATGCCAAAACGCAAAGTTGGGCTTCTCCATTTTAGCTTGCAAATAATCCAGCAACTAAAAAGGTAAACAAAAAAGTAGAAATCTATGACCAATATTTATTGATGTTGGGGGAGACTTATTTGGTGGTTTGAAGATGAACAATGTTTCTGCCCCTATTTGATAGTTAACCAATTTTAATAATTAGGTTAAAAAAATTATTTTTATTGATATTAATGCCCAAAAATTGCCTTATCGGTTACAATCCCTTTTTTTCTCTATCCTTGTTAATGGGAATGAGTATTAATTACATTAACAAAGAGACCCTCTCACACCTTCTTTGTTTATAGTTGCAATGTTGGCCTTATTTAGTTTATGGCCTATGGGAGAATGCATTTTGAAAGAACAGCGTTAAATGAGTTCAAAATTGGTTGATATAATGTGTTTTTAAAGAACCGGTTATTAATTATATAATATTATAATTGGTTCAGGTCCGGATAAGTTGAAAACCCAATTATTAGAAACATTTACACAGTCACACTAATCGAATCAGGGGCATATATTTAAAACATCTAATCAATATTTTGATTTTTTTTAAATACCAAACTAAAATCGAACCACATCAATTACTTGATCGGTTTGATTTTTCGATTGATTCGGTTAATGATAGTTCTTTCTAGTTTCAATAGATTAACCGGAACCAAACCAACGAATTCCATTAACAAGATTTGTTTGGTTCGATTTTCTGTTTTTTTATGAGTACCCACAAGATCTGCGGCTGTAGTGTTGTGCGTAGGTGTGACTAGTGAATAGCGCCTAGTGGGTAGCAGATCCAGCTTCAGTATTTTGCCTAGCCTTACATTCACATGTTAGTGAGGGGTAGGTGGACTGATACTATGCCCTATCAAATATCTGATTTGATCTCATTTTTTCTAGGGTTTCTAGCAGCAGATGAGGGCAACTTTTTGCCCTGAATATCAATAAAAGATTATATAACTTTATTTCAAAAATATCAAAGGAAGCGCAAGGCACTGTATCCTCTGTATCCGAATACACTGTTCATGCGAGAGACGGAGGAGGGAACAGGCAGCGTTCTCCTTCGCAGTTGTTGTTATCAAATTCAAAAGAGAAAAAAAACAAAAAAAAAAAAAACAAAAAAGATCCCAAATATCTAAATACATGGAATGAGGGGAGAAGGAAGAGAAAGCAAAAAAAACAAGGAAGTGGGTATGATAATGTTTGTATATCAGATAAAGCAATCGACAATAGGAGGCATCTTCCTCCCAAGCTGTAAATCCATCATTCTCCAAAGGCGTCAAATTCAAATCCAAACGCAAAACCCTCCTGCTACTGCTGGATCTCTTTAAAATAGCCGGCACTTGTGGGGCTGGCGGAGGCGGAGGTGGCGGTGTTGAGCCCGCCATCACCTCCTCGCATGTTTCCTCGCTTGCATGGAGATCACAGCTTCCGTTTCCGTAGATTCCCTCACCCGCCTCGACGGCACAGGCACCCGACACTCCTTTTCGCTGGACTGCTTTGCTATGCAGTTTGTTTCCCGACGAAACCTTGTCGGAGAACCTGGTCGTTGCTCCCCTTTCCTATAGAAGTTTCGGTAGAGATTGAACTGCGTTTACGGATGAATACAGATGGGGCTGTGAAGTCTCGGTGTACAGAAGGGAAAAAAAAGTTATTTTATTTTGATTATTTTATAAAAATATTATCTTTAATTGATATTCAGGGCAAAAAGTTGCCCTTATCTGCTAAAATCCCTTGTTTTTAAGCCGAGCCAACCGCCTGGCTCGAGATCTTTGTAGCCGCTCCCGGACCCTGAGTATCATCTTAACCGGCTAAATCCGGTTAACCAGTCCGACTGCGTTGTAACAGGCATGACCGTACGGTTAAGTCAGGTCGTTTCTTTGGCAGTTGGTAAGCATTTAGTGTGCCGTTGCTGTTGTTTCTCACTTCTTCAGTAAGCAGACTTCGATCTGGCGAAGTAGCTCAGAGGATAGAAGATAGAGCGGGCGTCTGTGCATTCGAGCTTCTCTTTTTTCTCTCGCATGTAATCAGATTGTTATACTTCGTTTTCCCATAGATCTGCGGTTCTTCACCAAATTGTAGCTCGCAATTCGAATCCTGAGAACCTCAATTTCCCATTATGGAGATTTTTGCAGTGCCAATCGACTGTATAATTGACTGCATGCATTTCGTGTCATTTTGACCAAATCGATGCTCTTATATAAGACTCGAAGAATTGGTAGCAGGTAGAGTGTAAAATCTTTTTTTTTTTTTGTCTATTTCTGGATGCATGCATTCTAGGAGCTTTGGATCCCCGGAAATTCTTGCATTTTGTACCATGTATAATTGCTAGGGTTACTTGGTCCGTTCGCTCGGTTTAATTTTTTTTTTTTTTGCAAAGCTCATAAATTTGTCTATTTGTTTTATTTTGCATGGCTGAAATTAGTGTAATTCTTGAATGGTTTTTGAACGGGGAATAAATGAGGGATTTGGGGTTTTGCTTTTCAATTAAGTTAATCCTAATCATTGGAAGAAGTTCAATCAGAGGATAAAGATTTTCGATTTTTTTCCTTTCTCCTTCAATTGGAGTTTCCCTTCGGGTGAGCTTCGATTTTTGTTTCATATCTCGAATGCCATTTGCTTCCAGCACTTCATATGAAAATTCAAATTTGACTTTTGATGGCTTAAAGTTTTAATTTCAGCCAAAAATTTAATGTCATTTTCATTTCAGAAGAACTTAAAAAATCTCGACCTATTTTTTTCTCAATCTGAAACAACTACATCCATTTAATATTATTGACCAAGCCCTTGATTTGGGGAGCTTTTGCATGAATTTCTTTTAGGTTCAACGCATTGAAATTCCCTTCATAATTTCATGAGGAAGATTCACCGTTCACTACATATATAATAAAAGAAGAAAAATAAAACAAAATAAAAAACCCTTTTTTTCGTTTCTCTCGAATTCGGTAGCTCCAATTGGAGTTTTGGATTCATTTGTGCTAATATTGCTCTTCAGGTTGGTTGGAAAAGGGAAATCTTTCAACACAAATTGATGGTCTTTGGTCTGCAATTCAACCAAATCTCATGATTTGCCAGATTTAGCTGAAACATTCAGGGGCCGGATTATAGTGGTTAAATTTCCTGCGTCACTCGTCTAATAAAATCAAGTCTACAGTCTACTTCAATATGGCGGTGAACTAAAAACTTGAGATCAAGAAAATGCTGGAACCCGAGTTGTGCTCTTCCCGTGTTCTGTCTCCTTTCCGTGAAGAAAGCGGTGACGAAGAGCTGTCTGTGCTTCCCCGGCACACGAAAGTTATTGTTACAGGGAACAACCGAACAAAATCTGTACTGGTGGGTCTACAAGGCGTCGTCAAAAAGGCTGTCGGACTCGGTGGTTGGCACTGGCTGGTAAGTTATTCTTTCTTCTTCTTCTTCTTTTTTTTTTTTAGCGAGATCTATGTTTAATTCTATTTATGCTTACCGTGTTGAAGTAATTCTCTTTTATTCTTTCACTTATAATTAGAATAGTATGCTTCCTTTAACAAACTGATGAATTTTTTAACAATTGGGTTCTGGCGTCCCCGTGAACCGAGAAAGATTCCTTGGTTGGAGCAAGGCAGTAAACTGGTGAATTTGTCTTGAAAGCAGAATTATATTCTATTGGCATTTCCATTAATAAACTAGGATTTTATGAATCCAGCTTCTGTAAGAGTAGTACAATTATGACGGGAATTAAGTTTGATAGGAAGGGAGAGTGAATTTTATTTATTCCTTCCTCTTATCCTAAAATTTCTTCTCTTTTATCCGCAAAAAGAAAAAAAAAAAGGCTTTGCAATGGGCTCCATGGCAGGTGATGGGTTTCAAATCCCGCCCGTTTTTTTTTTTTTAATATATTGGTGGATTGTTATTTGTAACTCCTATAATGGTCTACCTACTACGATAATTGAAGCTCTTTCAATTCGGCACTTATATTTGGTTGATGGATTGGTAAATCTATTAGGTTCTGAAAAATGGGGTTGAAGTTAAATTACAAAGGAATGCTTTAAGTGTACTGGAACCTCCCACTGGGAACGAAGAAGATGAAGATAATGACTTGGACAACTCCTACAGTAGCTCAGATATGGGTGAGAACATGCATAGTTTCAGCTGGCTTATTGTTTTACTTTATCAGGAAGAATTATTGTTATAGTAGATGAAACGGTAATTAAGTTAATATGGTTAAAACAAGTTGCTATATATGTTTTCTTTTATATATATATATGCAGCTAGTAGTATCGAGTTTCACAAATCAAGCAAGCCAAGAGTACGCCATGCACGACAGTGGATATCTTCATCAAAATTGAACCGAAGCAATTTCAGACAAGTACATGGGAATATTCATAAACCTCAATTGGTGAGATGTTTGGAAATAAGAAGCCATTTGTTTTTCTCTTCATTTTTTTTTCTGCGTCTTTTGTGGTGTTCATTCAATAACGAAACGAATTTTCCCTGAACCAGAAAGTCAACCTGGCTAGATTAGGATCAAACACATTGTGGAGATACTGTAGGCACTTCAAACTCGTGAGTTCCATGCACTATCCTTTCTTCTTCTTTGTCAGCATTACAATGGGTTTGTTTGTTATGCTGAAGCGTAAGTTGTCTAAAATTTTTTCTTCTAGGCGGCCATGAATCCCATTCCATCCAAGGAGCAAATGGTTGATTCTGTACGAAGGCACTTTTCATCTATGGTATTGGTTCTCTCACTTCTGTAGATCTCTTTTCTAATTTATCTTCATGCATGTCTATATGACAGTTGCTCATAGTTTTTTGGGTGTGTCATGTGCACAAAACAGCAAGTGGACGAGATTGATGCTATTGTGGGGTTCATTCACTCAGCCAAAAGATTGAAAGCAGTAGAGATATAGAAAGCGACTACTACAGCATCTGCACTCACAAACAGAAGGAAACAACTCAGATGATTTCCTTTGCCTGTAATATAGATATCAAACTAACCTATAAACTGCATTTAGGGTGATGATAGTCCAATCCATTGTGTCAAGTTCCTGTTTTTTCTTTACCAACTTAATGTAATATGGTGGTGTTTGGAACCGTGGGCACATAGTGCCAAATCCAATCATGTTTCATCTCATCATTTTATTTGGTTGATTGCTTACCTTTGATGAGTTGGATAGGCACTTAAAGCGTTTTCCCCAGAGGATAGTGGACCAATAATCAAATGCATGGGGCCATCTGTATAGAGTTCTGCTTTTTCATATTGCCACGTCAACAGATTTGTCAAGATGCAGCACATGAGAAAACGTATTCAGTAAATGAATCATAGTATACAATAAAATAAAGAGAATTTTTCATTAGTACTTTGGCTTAATGTCAGTTTGGTCCAATTTAGTGTTCAAAATTTCAAAACTTGTCAATCTAGTATCTACTTTTAAGTAGCATTTGAAAAATATATAAATGCTTTTCGAGTGTCATCTATTTTTTTTATTAATCATTCAAATATTGACAAAAAATTAAGAGTCCTAAACCTTTTCATCTTTTATTCAAGAAAGTTGGGTATAGAAGAAGCGAGGATTTGAGATTGTTAACTTTTTGTTAATGTTTGGATGGTTGATAAAGAAATTTAGATGACCTTTGAAGGGCATTGATGTCTTTTTCAAAGGTCATTTAACGGTTGGTTAATGGATGATTAATGGTAGGTATTGAATTGATATGTTTTGAAAGTTGAAGTACCAAATTGTTGCGGAATTAAAATAGAACTAGACCCAAAATTTAGGATACTAACTGGAAAATTTCCCTAAAATAAATGATATGCAAAGCCAATGAACGTGCAATAAAAGGAAAAACCACTCCAATCCATATTTCTATCTCAGTTCTAAGAATCACACACAACTGAACATAACATAACCATCAAGTTCAAGAATTAATGATCAATTCATCTACTAATAAATAATATCGATTTGCCAAGTGATCTCTCAATAATTAATTTTGCCAAATCAATTTGAGGCACAAACACAAGATGGGAAAGTGGAAGGACAAAAGGATTTCTGCCACCAAACACTAGTGTGGATGTTTCAAAGCAATCTTTAGTGTCTTAGAACAATGTAGTGTGTGCGGATATTTAAGTTGTAGGGTGTGTGGATTTGATTTGGTAATCGCCAGGTTGTCGCTTGGTGTCAGGAGTATTGGAATAGGAGGATTGACAGCTACCGCGAGGGTGACGGGTCGGCAAGGGAGTAGCAGAATCCTAGGTCTTCACCCTATTTATACTACTAATGTATAAATAGTAAAGGAAAATCATTTAAAATTCACCATAACTTTTCATAAATTCTCTTAAATTCATCATAACTTTAGCATCTAAAACTCATCATGATTCTTATTTACTATTTTACCCTCTCTTATAGTCGACCCAATTTATAATATCCTAAAATTACCCCATCATTTTTCAACCCTAAACCCTTAAGTTTGAAGGAAAAAGTGATGGGTGTTCTGGAAATTTTGTTTTTTTCTATGTGTTCACCACCGCTTCTAGTTAGGGAACCAGTAACATGTGGTTTTGGAACAAAAATCCATCCTCACGCTCAATGAAAAAATGAGTGCCCAAATTAAACAAAAATGAAAAAAAAATGAGGGTGAAATAACTGTTCAGAAGTTTGTTGAACGTTGAGAGTAAGAAGACTCTTTATTGGATGTTGAGAGGAAAGATTCATCCTTGGATGTTGAGAGCAAGTAAGACTCTCATCTCAACAAACAGAAATCTTATATGTGAAAGAAATTTGGGCGCTTACAGGCACTTCAGTCAAAAAATTGTTTAACAAGCTGATTCACTATTTAAGGGCAATTTGGTCATAAAACTTGCATTTAGGTTGAAGTGGACAATTTGGGTCAATGACTTTAATAGTCACGGTTAATTTTGGATAATTAATTTAAATACCAGTTTTTCAAATTTCAAACTGATACAATAAAATGTATACTAAGAGTAGAGGTGTAAAATAGATTGTATCGGGGGCCAGCATGGCACGCTTGTGCCAAATCGCAAACAGCACGGCCTGATTTACATCTCAGCTGCGGGAGTGGGACTGGAAAGAGGGAGAGAGAGTAGAACTATGTCAAAACAGGTGGCATGGTGTTGTCAATTTGTCACTTTTTTTTTTTAGCCTTTAAAATTAACGGATAGAGATAGGCTCATGGGCCCTTATCCTCTACAGTTCTACTCGGCCAATCACGACACAGACACACCACCAAATCCCGTAGTGGATTCTAAATTTATCTTGGGACTCTTATAACTTACAACGTGGCAGATATTCTGAAGATCAGGATCTGATATCCATCACCGGATGGTCCCCACACCGACACTGAGAGCGCTGATTAGAAGTTGGTTAGTGCCCGTCACGCCGTCGTTTTACTCGGATGCTTTGCAAAACTTCTTGCCGCGCCCGAGTATTTGATACATAAATGCATTTTGAAGTTTCTCACCTTTGAGGTGAGAATTCATTGAATGATGGGTCCTCAATTCCTCAATCCTCATCTTTTAATATGCAACAACAGACGACACCATTTTATTATCTTTCTATTTAAGAATAAGAATGAATTCAAGTATTCAACAAAGAAAATATTAAGAAAAACTACAACACACTGTCAGCATTAGGCCAATGGAAGTCCATCCACGTTTAGTCAACAGTTTAACTGGACGGTCATGTGGATCAAGGGCTCAAGGCCATACTTAGTATCCAGGAATTCGAGCATCCGGGGCTGGGCCTCTTCACATTGCTCCAAAACTATGTTTGCACCAATTTCTTTCTTTTTTTTAAGAAAGAGATGAGATGAAATGCTAAAATCTAGAGAAGAAGAAGAAAGACTCTCGAGCCAGTCAGTCAACCGCAATTTGAGATAGTAATATCCATTCTTTTTTTGAGGCAGAAAATGAAAAGAGACGAATCTCCCTCTATGATGATATGAAGTTCCTTGTAGTTTGTAGCTTGGACATAGGCTTTCCATGCAGTCCAAGCTTCAGCCTAGTTGATAGAATAGGTACCAAGTTTATATGCTTTGACTACTAGTACCTTACCAAGATGGTCCCAAACTATATAGGCCACTAAACATTTTCCACCACTATTGCAAGAGGCATCAAAATTTATTTTAATATAATCATATTTTGGAGTAATCCAACTAATTTGTTTCCAAAACTTGTGAGATGTGGTAGAGGTACTAAATTTATTCCCATCAAAAAGTTTTCATAAACACATTGAGAGCTCTATCTAACATTATTGGATTGGGAATAGTACCATTATTAAAGGTTTTGGAGTTCCTCTATTTCCAGACTACCCATAGAACAAAAGCTAGTTTTTTCTTTGCGAATAGAGTAGCGGCAATCAACTGAATCAACTCGTGGGATGGTTCATAATGTTGAAATAGGATTGATCCTCACAATATATCACAATCATGCATTACAAACATCTCTCATATTTGTATATTGTCATTCATGGCCAATTGGGTTAGTCACCCGGTCACAATTTGGGTTATGATCAACATCTAAACACTTCATACCCAAAAAGATAAAAAAAAAAAAAAAAAATTGTAGTAGGTTTGGTGAGCATATAATTGGCTTAAGCAATTAATTGGTAATGCACTTGATCTGGAGGATGGTAATACTTAACCACCCAAACTTTGTTATGTAACAACCCCCCCGAACTTTAGCACGGCCCACGGCCCAAGCCTATGCCGGGATGGGCCATAGGTTAGGCCATAGGCGTGGGCCAAACCAGGCCAAACTGTTTTTTTGTTTTTTTACATCTTTTTATTTTTTATTACTTTGCTAAGTAAAACAAAAATATTTAACTTTCTTTTGGGAACTATCTGAAAAATAAGAAATCTAACAAAGAAATGAAAAAAAAATACTTAACCAAATAAGAAGTGAATGAGACAAAGACTCAAAGTGAATAACAAATTGGAAGGAAAAAAAAAGGAATTTTATTTCATTAAAATTTGAATGATACAAAGCATACAATGGTTGGATGAATGAAATATGAAAATTGGAAAACATAATAAATTAATAAAATTTAAAAATAAAATATAGTTACAAATTGTAAATAAAAATTGTTATTAAAAAATATCAAATAAATTAAATAAAATTAAAACAAAATTTACAATTGATGTAACCATTTTCGGCCACGTACCAATGTTTTGTGATGTAAAAATTTTTTGGCTAAGTACCTCGTTATTTGACCCGGTGGTGGCGTGCCTTAGTGATGAGCTACTTGGTAGTGAACTGCCTACTAGCAAACTGCTCGGTGGAGAACTGCCTGGGGGCGAACTGCCTGGTGGCAAACTGTCCGGTGGTGAACTGTCTAGTGGCGAACTGCCTGGTGGTGAACTGTTTGGTGGCGAGCTCCCTGGTGGTGAGCTGCCTGGTGGCGAACTGCCTAGTGGCGAACTGCCTGGTGGCGAACTGCTTGGTGGTGAACTGCCTATTAGGCGGCCAATGACTTAGAGAATGCTGGAGCTCCCTGGTGCGGTGCAATCCGACACTCCTCAGCATGAGGTGGTCTTCTTTCCTTTGTAGGCTGCGGGAGCTGAGGGACCTGCGAGAACTTCATATTTTCCTCCTCTTTGTATGCGGTGGGAGCTGAAGGACCTGCGAGAACTGAATCAGAGGTCCGGGGGGTATTTTCCCGGTGGGGGCTCTCTGACGCTTAAGTTAGCACTCTTATTGTAAAGAGCTTTGAAGATAATATGAGAGGGCTAGAGAGCAGGGGTTACTTCCCTTTTTTCATCCCCCTCCCCTTTGGGGGGTGAGGTCTTTATATACTGGAGTCCTCGCAGGTTAGGTGGGTGAAAAGCCTCCAAACGGTAAGACTCGTCGCATCCTGTCAAAACCGGGGTACGGTGGTGAACTCCTTGAGGTCGTCAGGCTGGCGCTTGTGTCAGGTGGCCAGGTCGGCGCCTGGGTCGGTTGTCAGAGGGGCGCCTGCATCAGTCGACGGGTCAGTGTGTAGGCCAGGTCGTTAGGTTGGCGCCTGTGTTAGTCGGCGGGTCAGTGTCTAGTCAGGTTTGTCGGTGGGCACCTTATGGGCGGCTTGGCAGAATCATGCGCTAGGCTGGTCCAGGTCGGCCAGGTCGCGCAAGCTGCACGCAGCACGCAGCTCGCGCAGGCTGCGCGCGCGCCACGCAGGTCGCGCGTGCCGCGCGCAGTTCACACAGGTCACGAGCGCGCATCGCGCAGGTCGCGTGTGCCGCGCGCGTGCATCGCACAGGTCGCTTATGCCGCACGCAGTTCGCGCAGGTCGCGCGAGCCGTTTACAGTTCGCGCAGGTCACGCCAGGCCGGCCAGACTGGTGCCCGGGTGGGTCAGCAACTTCGTAAGTTTGTTGGCTAAGTGTTTTCCTAGTTGTCATGAGGTGCCACGTGTCACAATTTCACTAGAGGGCCCAATCTGCCCTCATCAATAGCCCCCCACTCCCGAGCTAATAGTAACTCAACGAAGGGAGTAGATTTCTTTTGGCCCGTAAGTCGATGAGCTAGTAAGTGTTGATCCAATTACTAGTGTGGGCCATAGGCTTTGGGAGCGACTCGTAGTCTACTCTTCTTTGACTTTTGCCCGTGCCGGAGAGGCGACCGGGTCTTTAGTAGTAATGTGTCCCGTAGGCTTTGGGAGTGACCAGTGGTCTACTCTTTTCTAACTTTGCCCGTGCCAGAGAGGCGACCAGCTCTTAAGTAGTAATGTGGCCCGTAGGCTTGGCCTACATCAGCTTCGTAATGCCGGTCACCTACTCCTACAAGAATCTACTAGGGGCTTGACCTTCAGGGGCAACACTACTAACTTTAGGTTGCCAGCTCACACGGGAGCCTTGGAAGGCTCGACCAGTAAGGGCGCCTATGTAGTCAGTTGGCCGCCAACTCCTGCGGAAGCCACGAAGAGCTCATCTTTGTTGGGGGGACCTTGCGGAGATGACTGATGTGGCATTATCTAAATTGAAAGTAATGTTGGTAGAGCTACTTAGTCCGTTAGCTCCCTGCATAGTCTCTGAGTTCATAAAAAATGTAAACTATAAAGCGATAGCTTCAATTTTTAAAAAGTGAGGACTTAGTTTTGGCAAGATGAGAACTTAGCTTTTTGTAGCGTGTTCCCACAAATGGCGCCAATTGATGTAACCGTTTTCGGTCTCGTACCAATGTTTTGTGATGTAAAAATTTTTTGGCTAAGTACCTCGTTATTTGACCCAGTGGTGGCGTGCCTTAGTGATGAGATACTTGGTAGTGAACTGCCTACTGGCGAACTGCTCGGTGGAGAACTGCCTGGGGGCGAACTGCCTGGTAGCGAACTGCTCGGTGGCGAACTGTCTGGTGGCGAACTGCCTGGTGGCGAGCTCCCTGGTGGTGAGCTGCCTGGTGGCGAATTGCCTGGTGGCGAACTGCTTGGTGGCGAACTGCCTAGTGGCGAACTACCTGGTGGCGAACTGCCTACTAGGCGGTCGATGACTTAGAGAATGCTGGAGCTCCCTGGTGCAGTGCAATCCGACTGTCCTCAGCATGAGGTGGTCTTCTTTCCTATATAGGCTGCGAGAGCTGAGGGACCTGCGAGAACTTCATCTTTTCCTCCTCTTTGTAGGCGGCGGGAGCTGAAGGACCTGCGAGAACTGAATCAGAGGTCCCGGGGGTATTTTCCCGGTGGGGGCTCTTCGACGCTTAAGTTAGCACTCTTATTGTAGAGAGCTTTGAAGATAATATGAGAGGGCTAGAGAGCAGGGGTTACTTCCCTTTTTTCATCCCCCTCCCCTTTGGGGGGTGAGGTTTTTATATACTGGAGTCCTCGCGGGTTAGGTGGGTGAAAAGCCTCCAAAAGGTAAGACTCGTCGCATCCTGTCAGAACCGGGGTGCGGTGGTGAACTCCTCGAGGTCGTCAGGCTGGCGCTTGTGTCAGGCGGCCAGGTCGGCGCCTGGGTCGGGTTGTCAGAGGGGCGCCTGCGTCAGTCGGCGGGTCAGTGTCTAGGCCAGGTCGTCAGGTCAGCGCTTGTGTTAGTGTCTAGACCAAGTCATCAAGCTGGCACCTGTGTCAGTCGGCGGGTCAGTGTCTAGCCAGGTTTGTCGGTGGGCATCTTATGGGCGGCTTGGTAGGATCATGTGCTAGGCTGGTCCAGGTTGGCCAGGTCGCGCAGGTTGCACGCCGCACGCAACTCGCGCAGGCCGCGCGCAGTTCACGCAGGCCGCGCACGCGCGTCGCGCAGGTCGCGTGTGCCGCACGCAGGTCGCGCGTGCCGCGTGCAGTTCGCACAGGCCGTGCGCGCCGCACAGGTCACGTGTGCCGCGCGCGCCGCACAGGTCGCGTGTGCCGTGCGCAGGTCGCGCAGGCATGCGTCAGGCCACGCGGAGGTCGCGCCAAGCCGGCCAAACTGGTGCCCAGGTGGGTCACCAACTTCGTAAGTTTGTTGGCTGGGTGTTTTCCTAGTTGTCACGAGGTGCCACATGTCACAATTTCACTAGAGGGCCAAATCTGCCCTCATCATTAGCCCCTCACTCCCGAGCTGATAGTAACTCAGCGAAGGGAGTAGATTTCTTTTGGCCCGTAAGTCGATGAGCTAGTAAGTGCTGATCCAATTACTAGTGTGGGCCGTAGGCTTTGGGAGCGACTCGTAGTCTACTCTTCTTTGACTTTTGCCCGTGCCGGAGAGGCGACCGGGTCTTTAGTAGTAATGTGGCCCGTAGGGTTTGGGAGTGACCAATGGTATACTCTTTTCTAACTTTGCCCGTGCCGGAGAGGCGACCGGCTCTTAAGTAGTAATGTGGCCCATAGGCTTGGCCTGCATTAGCTTCGTAATGCCGGTCACCTACTCCTACAAGAAGCTACTAGGGGCTCGACCTTCGGGGGCAACACTACTAACTTTAGGTTGCCAGCTCACACGGGAGCCTTGGAAGGCTCGACCAGTAAGGGCGCCTATGTAGTCAGTTGGCCGCCAACTCCCGCGGAAGCCACGAAGAGCTCATCTTTGTTGGGGGACCTTGCAGAGATGACTGATGTGGCATTATCTGAATTGAAAGTAAGGTTGGTAGAGCTATTTAGTTCGTTAGATCCCTGCATAGTCTCTGGGTTCATAAAAAATGTAAACTATAAAGCAATAACTTCAATTTCTAAAAAATGAGGACTTAGTTTTGGCAAGATGAGGACTTAGTTTTTGTAGGATGAGAACTTAGCTTTTTGTAGCGTGTTCCCACAGACGACGCCAATTGATGTAACCATTTTGGTCACGTACCAATGTTTTGTGATGTAAAAATTTTTTGGCTAAGTACCTCGTTATTTGACCCAGTGGTGGCGTGCCTTAGTGATGAGCTACTTGGTAGTGAACTGCCTACTGGCGAACTGCTCGGTGGAGAGCCTGGGGGCGAACTGCCCGGTGGTGAACTGTCTGGTGGCGAACTGCCTGGTAGCGAGATCCCTGGTGGTGAGCTGCCTGGTGGCGAGCTCCCTGGTGGCGAACTGCTTGGTGGCGAACTGCCTGGTGGTGAACTGCTTGGTGGTGAACTGCCTGGTGGTGAACTGCTTGGTGGCGAACTGCTAGGTGGCGAACTACCTGGTGGCGAACTGCCTGGTGGCGAACTGCCTGGTGGCGAACTGCTTGGTGGTGAACTGCCTACTAGGTGGTCGATGACTTAGAGAATGCTGGAGCTCCTTGGTGCGGTGCAATCCGACTGCCCTCAGCATGAGGTGGTCTTCTTTCCTTTGTAGGCTGCGAGAGCTGAGGGACCTGCGAGAACTTCATCTTTTCATCCTCTTTATAGGCGGTGGGAGCTGAAGGACCTGCGAGAACTGAATCAGAGGTCCCGGGGGTATTTTCCTTGTGGGGGCTCTCTGACGCTTAAGTTAGCACTCTTATTGTAGAGAGATTTGAAGATAATATGAGAGGGCTAGAGAGCAGGGGTTACTTCCCTTTTTTCATCCCCCTCCCCTTTGGGGGTGAGGTCTTTATATACCGGAGTCCTTGCGGGTTAGGTGGGTGAAAAGCCTCCAAACAGTAAGACTCGTTGCATCCTGTCAGAACCGGGGTACGGTGGTGAACTCCTCGAGGTCGTCAGGCTGGCGCTTGTGTCAGGCGGCCAGGTCGGCGCCTGGGCCGTGTTGTCAGAGGGGCACCTGCGTCAGTCGGCGGGTCAGTGTCTAAGCCAGGTCGTCAGGTCGGTGCCTGTGTTAGTCGGCGGGTCAGTGTCTAGACCAGGTCGTCAAGCTGGCGCCTGTGTCAGTCGGCGGGTCATTGTCTAGCCAGGTTTGTCGGTGGGCGCCTTATGGGCGGCTTAGCAGGATCATGCGATAGGCTGGTCCAGGTCGGCCAGGTCGCGCAGGCTGCACGCCGCACGCAGCTCGCGCAGGCCATGCACAGTTCGCGCAGGCCGCGCGCGTGCCGCGCATAGTTCGTGCAAGTCGCGCAGGCCGCGCGTAGTTCGCGCAGTTCGCGCAGGTCACGCAGGCGCGCGTCAGGCCGCGCGCAGGTCGAGCCAGGCCGGCCAGACTGGTGCCCGGGTGGGTCACCAACTTTGTAAGTTTGTTGGCTGGGTGTTTTCCTAGTTGTCATGAGGTGCCACGTGTCACAATTTCACTAGAGGGCCAAATCTGTCATCATCAACAATAATTTGAAAAATGTTATACAACACCCTTTTTTGTCTTGTAATCCATTTTTAGCATCCAACCAATCTTTAAAGCAAATGCACATCTCTAGACTTTCATCATTTGTACAGTTTCTCTTGTTGTCCAACACCCTAGTACCTGCACTAAAATAAGATTATGATAGAACTATAGACACTAGAGGGGTTAGTAGATCACGTACCATGGCGGTGAGAACTAGATAAGTTTTTGCATGTTCACTCCACCAGTCTAAGATATCAAAATTATTTGTTCCCTCCAAGGTGAAGGAAAAGTCACCTAAAGTAGAAAAATTTGCTTGTAATAAAAATTAAATTCAGTAAATGATGAACTTATTGTTGAGGTAATGGATTTCTACCTCTTATTAAATAAAAAAGTTTTTCTCTTCCACTACTGGATTCAAGTTCAGAAGTAGAAGGTGCAGCTGCACAAGTTGTAGAATTTTTATTATTCCCTGTTACTTTATATTCATATAAACTATACATTTCAAATAGTAAACTATTAATTTCTTCTTTTTTATTTCCAATTTCAATATTCATATTTTCACAATATGTTTCAAGTAAAATATTTAAACCATCTTTCCTAATCCTAGGATATTGTAGTTAGGCAATAAAAAGGACAAATGTTCTCCCAATATTTTTTTTAAATTTAATTTCCATTATTTCAACAATACTTTTAAATTGTGTATTCTTTCTATATTTTGCAAAAATGATCATTAATCATCATTAATTAATAACCTAAATTACAACTATTAGATAATAAATACCCGATAATTCATTAGTTACATCATAAAAATGTTTTAAAAAATCTCTTATACAAATTGTCATTTCCTAGTCTTCCTCAAATATAATACCAATATGCATTTTTTGCATTATAAAAACCACTAAGAATTTGTTTGTGAGAAATGCAACTTTCTAACATAGCATCGTTAGAATTCCATATATGTTTAACATTTAATATAAAATGTTTATATTTTAAACCATAATTTTGACATAAATATTTAAATTATTGTTTTCTTGCTCAAGAACTTTTAATATATATAATACAATTTATAATTTTAGAGATATGAGTAGAAATAATATTTAAAGCATCCTGAATACATAAATTTAAGATGTGACATGCACATCTTATATGAAATAATCTACCGTTTAAGCGTGGTTTTAATTGAGATTTTAAAATATTTATTGTTAAATCATCATTACTAGCATTATCAAAATTAATAGAAAATAATTTATTGTCAATTCCATAAGCATGTAAGGTATTTAAAATACTTGCAGCAATAGCTGGGCCAGTATGTGGCCATTCAAGCCTAATAAAACTTAAAATTACTTTATTTAAAAGCCAATTTTCGTCAATAAAATGACTAGTAATACAAATATAACTTGTGTTAAATTTAAAAGTCCAAATATCATAAGTAATTGCAACTTTAGAATTAAGATTTGATTACATATAAATTAAATTTTGTTTATATGAATAAAAAAAATTAAGCATTTGATCTAATAGTATTCCTAGAAACTTTTTTAAATTGTGGATTTACAGAATTACATAACCATTTTTTAAAATTTAGTATCTTCAGCTAACAAAAATGGTTGTTCAGCATGTACAATGTACTTTTCTAATTCTTGCCTCATTTTTTCTTGAGAATATTTAAAAGTACCAAACCCCCTGCCCAATTTGTGTTTGTATTATTTCTTCTTCTTCTTCTTCTTCTTCTTCTTCTTCTTCTTCTTCTTCTTCTTCTTTCTCATAGGTGAGCAAATGTCTGCCCAAATGGCCAGTACCATCCTTATTACAATAGCTAAAGTCTTTCCTACATTTTTGGTAAACAATTTTTTCCCTTCTCCTGAACCTCTTCTATTTTAAATATTTTTCAAACCGGGCTAATCATCTTAGTGGCCTTCTTTTTCTTTCCCCTAGTATCAGTACTAGGGGTGAAAGTTCTATCAATATCAATAGCATCCATATCGGTGCTAATACTATTATGTTGCGGCTAGACCTGTTAATGGGCTAGGTGGCCCGATGGGCCGACCCAGCCCCCGGATGGGCTTGAATAGGATTTTTGGCCCGTGGGCTTAACCTCGGGCCAAAAAGCCCGGCCCGCATAAAATTCGAGCCGGGCTCGTGCTTTGCCAAAATAGCCCGACTCGACCTATAGTTAAACCTAAGTAAAAACCCTATGTGATGTCCATTTGAATAATTTTTTTTTATTTAAGAAGGTTGTTGATTCACTTGTAGGCCCATTGTTCATTTAAATAGGGGGAAAACATCTGAATTAAAATAGATAATGTTCATTTGAATAGGTAAAAATTTGAATTTCTTTTATTAGGTCGAGCTTCGGGCTCGGGCTCGGGCCAAGTTGTATGCCCATTGGTCGGGCTCGGGCTCAGGCTCGGGCCCAAGTTGTATGCCCGTTGGTCGGGCTCGGGCTCGAGCTCGGGCCCAAGTTGTATGCCCATTGGTCAGGCTTGGGCTCGGGTTCGGGCCTAACATTTTTCTGTTAATAAAGAGTAAAAGCCCAGCCCGGCCCGACCCATGAGCAGGTCTAGTTGCGGCTGAATATCGTCGGCATTGAACATTGGTTTTGGGAGGAGCTGGCCATTTTTTTAATTCTAAACAAATAAAAATTAATTTAATTACACTTACTTGGATTGTTGGTTTGGAATCCCAACTTGATTTCAATGGTTGAAGCCTATCAACTCCAAGAGTCCAAGCCTCCCAAATTGCTAAGTTTGAGTGTTGAGATTCTTTAGTTGTTGAGCATGCCTCATTCTTGATGAAACTTCAATAAAGTTGAGAATTGGAGAATCAAAGAATGTAAGAGATATTGAGACTCGAGAGAGTATGAGAACTAGAGAAGAGATTAAGAGAATTGTTGAATTGGTGTGATGAGAATGGTAGAGGAGAAGGATACTTATAGGAATTGGAAATAATTCAATTACCCAAAATACCCTAAAAACTAGCCATGTTTTAGTTGTTGGGAGGGGTATTTTGGTTATTGTAAAGTTATTTATCACTTTACCCAAAATGCCCCCCAAACTAGCTATTGGGGGGGCAATCATGTCATTCTTTCTCTCCAAAACCAAAATACATAAATACCCCCTATATAGATGTTTATAGTTGTTGGGAGTATTTCTATAAACCCCCCCAAAAGTTGAAACTAGCCGACTAGTTCACTAGATGGGCCGAGCGTGACATGCTACGAACCCGCGGGCTGGGCTGGGCCGGCACATGGACCACAGGTGGCATGGCACGGACGTACCGTGTCGACCTGTGGACCTGGAACCCCAGGCCCAACACGACTCGAACCGTTATGTCGGATGTAGGTGGAATGGTGAGGCTAAGCATGGTGGTCTCCTTGAAAGACAAAGGAAGGGTAGGAGTAAGAGTAGGCTTCGAGATTTTATCGACAAAGTTGTGTATTTGTTATGATTCACACCCCCTTTTATAAGAGGAGATCCCGAGGCCCTGAATGGAAGGATGCAAAGGATTTGACTCCTATGTGGAAAGGGGATCTTTGATTTGATGTCATTTGTTAGGGGGACACTGTTAGGGGTTCGCCACGTGTCTCATGAGATATTTTTATGACGAAGTTTCCTTTCGTATGAGGATTCTCATAGTATATGTGTGCTAATTCCCTTCGTGGGTCTCCTGTATTGATATGGTGCGGGTGATGTCAGGACTAGTTTGACTTGTCCTGCTTAATCCTACTGGATGTCCTGCTACAAGCAACTTTGGATGATGATATTTTCGTCCATCGCAGGTTCGTGATGAGTTATGGACTCATCGCAGATCCGTGTCAACTTGCATGCTGCTGTGGGTGTTTTTGTGGTTCCTTTTCGATACCTTAATTGCCATCGCAGTCATGGTGAAACATGTACTTACACCGAGCTTGGCACGGCTCGCATGTGGTCGTGCCATATCGGGCCAGCCCGACTGATTTACACCTCTATTTAGCACTTTGTTCTTATTGTTGGCATTCCATCTGTTAATTTCATGGAATATATGGGCTAAGTTTATTTGTTAGAACCCAACCCACCAAACTAATTATATGAATTCTGGTACTAAGTTTGGTTTCCTGATTATGATTGGGTCAAGACCAGTTTTTGTTGTTTCAAACCAATTATGTAAATAATCATACATAAAGATTTCTATTTTTTTTTCTTATGATTTTTGTTATATTTTAGGTAAAGGGTAAATTTGAATGACAATGTAAAAGGGTCCGTTTGATTCATAGTCGGAATTGGAATCAAAATGGTTTGTTTCCATATTCTAGTTGGTTCAGATAGGAATTGAAATGGAAATTGAAATTAGCTGGAATAACATTTCATTCCCAAGGGAGGGGAGGGAATGGGCATTCCATCAACTAGGTGAATGTTATTCCATCAGGAATGGGAATGGGATTCCAATTCTGCCCAATCAAACTATTGGAATGGGAATGACCCATTCCATTTCCAATTCCAAACCCCTATTAACCAAACGAACCCTAAAATATTTTTTTGGTTAAAACACTAATTTTAACAGCTTATACAATGTCATTTTTATCAAATATATAGCATCAACATTGAAGTTCAAGTCGTGATATCATAGGCAGATCAAACCTAATTATCCCAATTAATAATTGATCAGGTTCTGGTCTATTCTATATGCATTTGATTTGTGAATTTACATTGAAAGATTGTTGTCAAACCTCATAACATTTTTCTACAACACCGAGAACGAACTATTTTAAAAACTTTGTTCAATAAGGAGGCAGGAGGCAGGAGGGCCCTAAGGTGATACTGTAACAATTGAATTGTTGTCAGACTGTCAGATCGGAGTTATCACGAATGACCAATCAGCTTGAATTGATGTTAAATTCACGGACAGAATGTGATTTATAGGGGAAAAGGGCTAATAAAAGGGGAGTTGGAATTCAGAATTCGATCCGTACTTTTTCGATTAAAATTTGGGGGTTGGGTGTCATGCGCATCCCCATTCACGGAATGCGTGATACAGCGTATACTTCAACACAGGTAACCTACTTGCTAATTCATTCCGATACATGGTCCAACAGTACCCCACCTTTATTGTACTTGCGGACGAAATTTACATCAACCAACAATGGGTCCACATCAACATGGATTAGGAGGATGCCATGCTTGTTAGTGCATATTCAAGACTTTCAAGTTTTTAAAATGAGCTGGCTTAACAATTTTCCTTTCTTTCTGCTTTTAAAGTTGGTCGAACCAGATACAGAAACTAAGACTTGTTCATTGGAATTTTATCGAAGCGCGATAGTAGAAAATGTAGGATACACAACATCATGTGAATGCCATAAATAGCAATCCGGATTTTTCAAGGTTTTTAAAATCGACCCAGACAACGAATCTGTCAGGGTTCCGGGGTCAAATGGTCTGACCATTCGAACCAAACGATCACCCTGTTTTGATAAAAAAAAATTTAAAAATAAAAAATGATTAAAACCGTTGAATGGTTTGAAGGGTTCAACCATCCAAGTATGCGGTTTGCTGATCAAATCAACGTTTTCTTGCAAATATCCGGTTTTGGGGGAAAACGGAACCAATCACCTGACCGGACTGGTTCTGTTTTTCTGGCCTAGTCTGATTTTGAAAACTATGAGATTTCCTAGTGGTGTAAATCGAGTCTTGCCACCCGCGGCCCGGCACGAACTTGGACCGACCTGACCCAGCACGACCCATATATATTATTTATATAATACTATATAAATTATAATTATATAATAATATATAGTATATAATATATTAATAAAATAAATATATTTTTTTATTTTATTATACTAATTTATTTAATTATTGTATATATAAGCAATTGTATACACAAAATTCATATAAAATTAAAATTTTAAGTTTTTTGTCAATTTTTTTAAATAAATAGCTTTGGCTTGATGCATGACCCGACTTGGCCCAACGCTCGGCCCACAGGCCAGCCCGGCCCATGGCTCGGCCCAGGCTTGGGCCATGGGCCGTGCACGGTCGGCCCCCAAATTTTTCACCAGGGAGAGCGGCACAGCCCGCGTGCCAGCCCGACACGACCCACTTTACACCTCTAGGATTTCCTACTAACTTCCCTCTACTCCCCTCTCTACTAACCCAATAAAATGATTCGAGTTGTTTTTAATCATGTTAGTGGAGTCTGACTTTAGTGTAACAACTAGGGGTGAGCATTCGGTTTATTCGATTAAAAACCGAACCGAATAAACCGAAATTTTAAAAATCAAACTAAAAAAATAAAAACCGAATTGAAATTGAAATTTAGAAAAATTGAAATAACCAAAACCAAAATTTTTGGCTATTTCGGTTAAAACCAAATTTTAAAAATATATACTCTATTATATATATATAATAACATATATATATTATAACATATGATATATATTATATATTATAAAATATATATTGTGAAATCAAATTTCAGTATATTATATATTAATATATAAGTATATAATATATTATATATTATATATTATATATTACTTATAATAATAAAAAGTTCGATTAATTCGGTTAGCCGGAATTCTAATTCTAAAAACCAAATTAACTGAACTGATTTAACCAAAAATTAAAAATAAAATACACCAAAAAAACCGAAACTGAAATTTTCGGTTTTAACCGAATAGTGATTCATTTAAGCCCAAATTCTTCTTCCCCATTCTCTTTCTTCTTCGTTTGTTCTCAGATATCTTTTGTTCTGTGCTTGATCTCTAATATACAAAATGCCCCTATCAGATTTCTTCAAGGATCAAGAAAAAATTCTCTGTAGTTCCACACCAATCGATAGAAAAATTATACAAATTACCTCGTGCTACCTATCAATATTTGAATCTTCTATCTCAATTGTTTGCCCTGCCTCTAGAAACTATCTGCTTGGAAATGGAGGTTTTCTATTTTACCACAAGTAATTTAAATTTTTCCCACAATCCAAAAACCTTCTCAATAGTGTTCATAAAAACAAAAAAGTTATACTCTTCCCAACATCTTCAACGACAATAACAAGAAAAGAAAATCCAATGTATAGGAGGTGATGAGGGCGGATTTGGCCCTCCAATGACATTATGACACCTGGCACCTCATGACAACTAAGTGCAGCCTCTTGACAAATAGGCAGTTTGCCACCAAGTATCTCACCACAGGCATCTCGTCACAGGTAGCTCACTACAGGCAACTCGCTACAAGCAGCTCGCCACTAGGCATCTCGTCACAAGTAGCTCGCTACAGGCAGCTCGCTACAGGTAGCTCACCATCATGTAGCTTGGCACCTCAAAACAACTAGGTAACACCCGAGACCACTTTGGCAACAACTTGCCTTTGCTAAGTTGATGGTGTCCCACTAGGCGTAGCCTGGCACAGGCGCGTCCTGGCGCTAGCGCGACCTGGTGGCCTAACCCTGGTGCGACTTGGCCTTAGCACGAGATGGCAGCCTGGCATAGGCGCGACCCGGCGGCCTGGCGCAAGCATGACCTGGTGGCTTGGCCCTGGTGCGACCTAGTGGCCTAGCCCAGGCGCGACCTGGCGGCCTGGCCCATGCGCCAACCTGACAACCCCGAGGAGCTCACCACCGTACCCTGTGTTTTACGGAATTGTGACTTGTAACAGCTATATTAGCTCACCCACTCCCCGAGTCAGGCAGAAATGGGCAACCTTACCGGTTGGTGGCTTTATCCCCACCTAACACGAAAGAAGGTCCCATCACAGTGGGAATCCAGGAACTGCTCCACCAAACCCGCGAGGACACCAGTATATAAAGGCCTCACCCCCCAAGGGCAAGGGAGGATGGTAACCCCTGCTCTCTAGTTCTCTCATTCTCTTATATCATTTCCAGCTCACTACTAAGTGCTGAGTTAGTCATCGGAGTGATCTCGTCGGATAACACCCCCGGGTTCTCTGATTCAGTTCGTGCAGGTCCCTCAGTTCCCGTCGTCTACAGAGATGAGCAGATCATCTCCAGCAAAAAGTAGCTGGCTCAGTTCCCATCGCTGCTAGTAGCCAGATCACCTCCTGCAGGGAGCAGCCGAGTTGCACTACGCTAGGGAGCTCCACTTCACCAGCAAACGTTACATCAAGAGGAAATTGAATGTGTATAGTGTCCTTTGCAAAAGAACTCAGTTTGATCTTTGTATGTTTTAAACCCACAACTTGAAAGCTGAGCCAGCTAACAAATATTTATTGATCCTTGGAGAAATCGGAAACAAGCTTTCAATGAACAAAACAACGATAAAGTTTCAATGAATATTATAAGTGGAAAAGAGAGAATGGGGAATTTGTGTATAATTAAAAAAGATATTTTTATTTTTATTTCTTTTTTCAGCCTAGTAAGGCAAATTCATGCATGGCAAGAGTTACAGATCACCCAAGAATTTTTTTTAGAAATATTTAATTAATGCACAAAGAATAGATATTTCTTTAAAAAGAGTATCTAGCGAAGGGATTAAGGTGTTGGTGAATCGTTACACCAAGTAGGACTTAAGGACAGATGGAATCATTTTATTGGGTTAGTAGAGAGGGGAGTAGAGGAAAGTTAGTAGAAAATCCAGATTGGATAAATAGGGGTGACCACGAGTTGAGCCTTTCATGAGCTATTCAAGCTCAACTCGGTTTAAACCGAATTTCAAGTCGAATTTGAGCCCGATATATAAGCTCATTTGTTATATATAGTAATATTTTTATTTTTTATGTATAATAATAAATAATTTTTATAATTCTTAATTTTTTGTCTAAAATTAAAAAAAAAATGTTTTATACATATAATTTTTATTTTTCAAAAAAAAACTTGGCTTATAGTCGAGCTTGAACTTGTGATCTATGGATCAAACTCAAGCTCAAGCTCAAGTCTCTAGCTCGAATTGAGCTCGAGCCTGATATTATTCCTAGAGTCAATCTCGAATAACCAAGTATTTGGCTCAGCTTGGCTCAAATCCACCCCTAGCCATAAATACATAAATTGACAAATTAAACTTACAGGAAAGCATTTGTTTACTGTTCAAGGGTATCCACCAATGTTGCCCACCCGTGTGATATTGCAGTTGCAATTTGCACATTCACCATATTGAATTCCCTATGCTAGTTTTGATTGCTAGCATCAATGTTTTTAATCCACTGTTGACCCCAATGGTGAATTGTTTAAACGGTCACTCAGCCTCACTTTTTGTTTAGTTTTTTTATAAGCCAAAAATTAATCAAAAATCGTTGAATTGGTCAAAAACTGTCTGATCCATGTGATAAAACTGTTTGACCTTGTTATTGTGTCTTAGGTTATACATTACATGTATATCAAAATTTCTAAAGGTCAAAACTTTGCATTCAGTTGTTTGATTGGAATGGCTTTTTTTAGTGACTTTTCAATATCTATGCATTCAAGTCACCAAATGCCCCACTTTTTTGTCAAAAATAATGGGACATTATAATTATACATTATTTAAATGATATACTACATATTTATGCATATACATACATATGCATTGATGTATCACAATCTGACTCAGAAGCAAGAACAGTTCAGCCTCCAAGTGAGTTCAGATCTGCTAACCACAACACATTGATGGCCACACTCATTCAGCCACACGTTAAGAACATCAGTGACCACAAATACAACTGATGTTCCATATGTGCGGATGGATGAATGTGGCCAGCAATGTGTTGTGGTCAGCAGATCTGGACTCCCTCCAAATTAGTTTAGAGCATTTGGCATCACTGGACACATGATATGCATCTAAGAAAACAGCATTATTGGGGTGCAAAGGTAAACTTCATCATCATAATAATCTAAGCATTGTCCAACTATATGGGGTTTGTTACATGAATCTCTTTTTGACCTTCCATTCTGTTAGTGTCATATTCATTATCAAATTACTGGCACTTAAATAATTTCTTATTACTTCCACTTAAGTCCTTTTTGGTCTACCCCTACCTCTTCTAGTCTCTTTGATTTGTAACAAATCATTTTTTCTTACATGCACATGAGTAAACCACCTCAATCTACTTTCTCTCATTTTATTTATCATCTATGGGAGATGCAAAGGTAGGTTCATTTAACAAAATTCCATTGGAAGACCTAAACCAATGTTCTAGAAGCATAGATCCTTCTTAAATGATAAGTTGCCTTAGAAATGGTTCATGGGGTAGCAAGTGTGCTGAAGGGTAAGAAAATCATGACTAAGGTTGTATGCTAGCTTGTGGGAATAGGGAGGAGAATATCTATCTAGGAGGACCCTTGGGTCCTAGGTTTTCTTGGCTATAGAATTTATGGTCCCAAAACCCAACTCAAATAAAGTAACTAAGGTTGTTGATCAAATCCCTAGCATTAGGATTCCTCTGGTTGAGATTTGAGAGGGATGATGGATTGATCTAGACTTTGGATAGGAAAGGACAATTTATTAATGTTAAATCAGTTTACTATGTTGCTAAGAATGAAGATGTTGCTCCCCATCTAGTTATAGAGAATGACAAAAATCTCTGGAAGGCCATCTGGTCCTGTCTCTGCCCCCAAGAATCAGAAATTTCATATGGAGATGTTGCATCAGTGCTGTTGTTGTTAAAGCAAACCTGTACAAAAGGAATATTGTAGATTCTCCTTTTGTGTCCTCTCCGCTTCAAGGAGGAAGAGTCTGTTATGCATGCTAGTTGTAATTGTGATTGTGCTAGAAGGTGTTGGTTTGGTTCTCCTCTAGGGCTTGTCTTCCCTCAAACAGTTGATAACCTGAATTTTAAATCTTGGCTTACTGGGTGGGTCAAAGTCTTTAAAGAGCAGAATGATAAAAAAGAGGAATTGTTCTCCCTAATAGCTTCTTTAATTTGATTACATGAAAATTATGTCATTTGTAACGACTCTAATCAATATCCATCTATGATCATTGACAGGGTGTTGATACTAAACAAGGAATTTTTGGGTAAAGTGGCTTCATCATCACCAACATTGCTCTGTTTTGAGGATGTTGTAGAAGTTAATCCTTGTTGGAAACCCGCTCCTTTTGGTTGATCAAAGATAAATGTAGAATTCCATTCTGCATGCAACTGGTGTTGTTGTAAGGGATAGATAATCTTGGTTTTTGTTTAGCTGTTAAATTAGAGACAATTAGTGCAGTTTCACCAATGTTTTTTTTACTGGCTCTTGGCTTCCGCAATACAGGTCACAAAAAAGCCCACTGATGAAACACTCCCAAATAGGTAACCTGAATCTTTCTATTATTTAGTCAATCAAAAGTTGTTTTCAATTTATTTAGCTTTAATAAAATAAGTAGTGGGTTATTAGAGTTCTTTTAGGAGTACTTGGAGTCTATATTTGAGTGTTCCTAATGGAAAATTTAGTTTTCAAATAATTAAAAGCTATTCTGGTTCAATTCCCTGGTCAAGCCTAATGTCTGTAAAGAGAGATTTGGGCCACTATGCTGAGTCAAATAAATCCATTGTACAATTGAGATTTGAGAGTTGAACAAATGGAATTTTTTTTTTTCAATTACTTACTGTAATAGTATAATCATTTCATTTCTCTCTCCTTATATCCAAGGGCTGCATTTGGTTGTTAGAAGTGAAATAGAACGGCATTCACTTAAAATGAAAGAGAATTTAGGTAGAGGTCACAGCCCAAGCCCTTCTAGATGAAGCCCATCCAAATGCAGTTTGATGGTATAAGAACGCAAGCTGCTCATCTAGAATCAGCAAAGTGGCCTATGAACAAGGGTCATCATGGAAGAGTCCTCTTGAGTAGACTACCTATTCCCAATTATACATGTTCATGGGCCGAGTCGGGTTTGGGTTGGGCTTTGTCTATGTATCAACAAAACACATTCAGGTCTAAGCCTGGACAAAAATTTGAAAACGGTTTTTTTCTTTTTTTTATTCAATAAAAGTTTTTATTTATATTAAAACCCTTAAAATTCAAAAATGATAAAACATCTCACTATTACTTGAAAAAAGACAAGAGGAACAGAGAAAATTTATTGTATATATTTTTATTAAATATAATATTTTTTATTATTTAATATATAGTATCAAGTTGGGTTTGGACTCAGGTCAGGCTTTTTTGATAAAGCCCGAGCCTGGCTGAAAAAAGGTCGGGCCCAGTGTTTTAGGCCCAAGCACAAGCCATCGGGCCTAAAATTATGACCAAGCCCTACTTATAACGAGTTGGGCCATCGGGCTACCCAACCCATGAACAAGTCTATCCCCAATTAGGGATGCAAATGATCAATCAATTCAAATTCAAATCAAGGTATACTCAAATCCAGTCCAACACTATTAACTACCGATCTAATTTGATTCAAAGATCCAATCGGATCTCATAAACATGGATTTTGAATTTGAATCTGGTCAGGAAGTCGGATATTCGAATCTGATCTGATTCGATTTGATTTTTTTTGAAAAGGTAATAAATTATTAAAAGAAAAATAAAATATAACAATTAAAATAAAGAAAACAAAAGCACAAGTATCTTTTCAACTATTTTCATTATATATATATATATACATTTTTTATAAAAATAAATAAATAATATACCAAAATTACAAACATGCAATATAAATAATATATTTATAAATAAATAAACAACATAAATAATATATTTATTTACACAAAAAATTGATAAAAATTTTACACCACACTCCTTTTACCACATCAATACATCATCTTGCATCCTACTCTCTCTCTCTCTCTCTCTACAGGTGTAAATCCGGCCGTGCCGCCCACATATATATTTATATATAAATATATATATATATAATATAATATATTATATATTATATAAATTTTAATTATATAATAGTATATGGTATATAATATATTAATAAAATACATTTTTTCAATTTTATTATACTATTTTATTTAACTGTTGCATATATAAGCAATTGTATACATCAAAATTCATATAAAATTAAAATTTTAAGTTTTTTTTTATTTTTAAAATAAATAACTTTGGCACAGTGCACGGCCCGACCCAGCATAGGTTGTGGGCTATGTCGAGTCGACCCCCCAAAATATCCCAGTGGAGGGAGCACAACCCGAGACAGCCCACAGACAGCACGTGGACCAGCCCATTTTACACCATCTCTCTCTCTCTCTCTCTCTCTCTCTCTCTCTCTCTCTCTCTCTCTCTCTCTCTCTCTCTCTCTCTCTTGAGTTCTCTCTCGAGTCTCTATCAGGTCGACGAATCCTCGACGGGTGGTTGGCCCTCCAACCAAGGTCCTTGGTCTGATCCTACCAAAGTCACTAGTCTGCTCCGCCGAGGCGTGTACATCACATAAAGCCATGCCTTCCTCGGTCCTAGCCGAGGTATCGAGGTGATGCTAGACGTTCGAGGTGTGTCCAAGTTGGTTCCAACTGACTTCGTAAAAACACATCATTGCCTATGTGGCACCAAGGTGTTATGCAACGGTTCAGAAATGCCATATGGCACAATTATCCTTATCAATAAGTTTTTTCCAATAACATAGTCAAACACTAACATGAAGTATAAAAAATATATGAGTTACTTTTTTAAAATATTTTGGTTCTTTTAGAATTTATACTCACGTGTGTGCCCTTTTTCTTATGTTTTTCCTTTGTTTACAAAAGTATTGAATGTTTATGGCCTTATGGACCATAAAGGGGTGAGCATGGGTTGGCCTGGTTTAGTTCCAAGGTAGAACCTAGAACATACCCTATAGAGGTCAGTTATAAGGTTTTAGATAGAATCATAACTTACCCTACCAAGATCAGTTCCAAGGGTTGGTTTTGGCCTTTACGATTTTAAGGTCAATTCCCCTGGAACTTTTCACTATGATTTAAATTTTGTAAACATTACGGCCGTGTTTGGCAAGTCTTTCTACACGGGCTTCGGGCTGTTTAGAAGTTCGGAAGCCTGAATTCTGGGCTTTTACCATTTGGCAATAGAAAGATCTATTTGGGAAAAGCTCCAACCCATAAAAGATGCCAAAAGCCCGAATTTGGGCTTTTTCAGGAAGCTTCAAATGAAGCTTTTACAATCTTTTAGCGCCCCGTCTTCTTCGAATGTGTGGTACGATGTACACACTTGGGAGAAAAATGGATTATCTTTCCACAAAAACTATTTGAATGCATAAGTTGGGCCTACCAATGGTATGTGGGGCCCACCTTGCAAAAAGTATATGGGCCCCACCTTGTAAAATGTATATGGGCCCCACATAAATGTCAACAAATGGACCCTACATACATGTCCACCAATTGTATGTGGGGCCTACCTTGAAAAATGTATGTGGGCCCCACATACATGTCCACACATGGACCCACAAGCATGTCCACCAAAGGAATGTGGGGCCCACCTTATAAAATGTATGTGGGCCCTACATACATGTCCACACATGGACCCTACATGCATATCCACAAATGGTTATGTGGGGCCCACCTTGCAGAATGCATGTGGGCCCCACATACATATCGACAAATACATACATGGCCACCAATAGTATGTCGGGCCCACCTTATAAAATGTACATGGGCCCCACATACATATTGACACATGGATCCCACATGCATGTCCACCAATAGTATGTCGGGCCCACCTTGTAAAATGTACGTGGGCCCCACATATATGTCCACCAATGGTCTGTGGGATCCACCTTAGGAAATGTATGTGGATCCCACATGTTAAATGAAAGGTTTGTTGGCCTACACACAAGACATTCACATTACCAAACAGTCTTCTAGCTTTTATGGTCTTTTGTAAAATCTATGTAAAATATTTCAACTAAACAGTTTTTGATCTTCCAATATCTATTTACAAAAGCTCACCCTGTCTTTTAACCATCAGATCTTGTAACAAATCTTTTGGAAAAGACTTGCCAAACACACACTACATTTTACGTTACTTATTATACACATTCAAATATTAAAGTGAAGAAAATTTTCAATTCACTTAATTAGTGGCTAAATGATTAAGTGAGGACATGATCTTTGAAACAATGACTCTTAGGTTTAAATCTTCATAACCTCAAAGTATTTAGCCGATACCAATACTCATTGATACGGAAATGTATCGAGAGTGTATCAAAGTATCAAACAACAAATTATAAAAATTGGAGACACCAATGCGCAACAACTAAATGCATCATTAACCAGTATGCCAACACTCATTTTATGATAACAAATGAAATACAATAACTTTTATTCAATTTAATGTCCACAACCAATTCAAATAAATAACATATATCATATTCAACCACCCCCCAACTACAAGTTAAAAGGAATAATATTTAAAATTAATATTTTATAAATTAATAGAACAAATAATCTATCAAATCCATATTTACATCAAAAAATGATTTTTTTAAACCTTAAGAAATTTATACAAATACAAATATTAATAATAAAATAATTACTTAGTATTTAAAAGTTATAAATTTACACATGATATATATCTTCAAAATTTTATAAATTATTAATTTAATATTTTAATTTTCATTAAATAATAATATATTTATAATTTACAAAAATAAAAATATTATTTACAATTTATTTTAGAATATAATACAAATTGAATCTATCAAATCCACTAATCTACTTTTATATAAAAATTTTGATAATTTAAATAAAAGTATTAATAATGGAATAATTATTTTAGTAATTAAAAATTATGAATTTACATATGATATGTATTTTCCAAGTTTTAATAGATTTGATATGTTTTAAGATTATATATTTTTGTAAATTATTAATTGATATTTTAATTTGTATTTTATAATAACATATTTATTGTTTACAAAAATAAAAATATTATTTAGCAAACATTTGAGAATTAAATTTTTAGTTGACCTCTTTGTTAATGTTAAAAATTAAAAAAAAGATAAATATAAAATAATTGATATAATAATTCAAATATAATAGTTGCATATGTTTTTTTGGGAGAATGATCGATAACCCCGGGATCAAAATTTGTAGGCTCAAAGTACATTTGGGGTAGGTGCCAGCTCGGAATTGATGCCAATTCACGGGCGGGTATGGGTGCATAGAGTGTGGTTTTTGGACCTTCTGAATGTGTATAACTTTGCAGTGGGAATTAGAAATCTGCATTAGGCCAGTCCGTACTTTTCTGTTTTTTTTTAACCTTGGACTTTAAAAGAAAAATAAAATAATAATGGTTATGTATGTATTAATTTGTAAAAATATATATAATATGTCTTGGACTCTATCAATAAAGTGGTAAAGTATCTAGGCATCCTACTATAATAATTGTAATGTATTTCTTAATATATACCATTAAAATATACATCTCCTATGTGTAAGGATGTCTACCCTACTGAGTGGGTACCCGCCCTACCCTATCCAACGGGGTGGGTTTTTTTACTTGAAGGACGGGTTTTAGGATTCTATAACCCATAGGGTATGGGTAAGGTACAGTATTAGGCTAAACCTAACCTTCCCCAACCCGCATATTGTTGGAAAGCATATAAACTTTATGTACCAAGTATTGAATTTAATAATATTTTCAATTTTATGTGAGCCATCCCTACCTATGTATTTATACACTATTTGTGGTTATTTTGAAATTAAATTTAGTGGTATTAATATATTTATGAAATTTGTATGCACTTTCCTAATGTATCCAAGCATTTCCATATTTTTCATCTTTATCCATGCATTTCCAAAGCATATCCGTATCCAAACTATTTGATACGGTACTAGATACCCATCACCGATGCTTTAATCCATTTTTAAAACAATTTGTTCTTTGTAATGGTTATTTTCATCATTTTGACATTTGTTTCTATTAATATGTTCAATCTCAAATTGACAAATTATTAATTTACTTTTGGAGTAATATTTGTTAACAGGTGTGAAGGCAAAAATGCAGGAAGCTGAAGTTTTAGGAGGTCCTTGTCGCAAAACAGTGTTTGGAGGGGGGGGGGGGTCCTAATGTTACTACTAGACTTGTTCCTGGGTTGGGCTTTGCTTATGTATCCACAAAATACATTTAGGCCCGAGCCCGAGCCCGATCAGAAATTTGAAAACAGATTTTTTTCTTTTTTATTTAATAAAAATGTGTTTTATTTATATTAAAAACCCTCAATACTCAAAAACAATAAAAGATCTCACTATTATTTGAAAGAAGAGAAGAGAAACACAAAAAAAAAATATTGTATATATAATTTTTAGGGCAAATTTCTTAAATTACCCTTATGGTTTAGCTAATTAACTAACTTTACTCTTCCTATTTACATATTGTCTTAAAGTACCCCTACTTTTTTCACAATTGACATCATTGTTAAGCGTTAATGGAAAACAATGAAATGTCAAATTTACCTTCTACTATTCCTCAAAAACTCAAAATAAAACCCATCTGATGCAAAATTGAGGAATCAGTGATGACAAATCGGCTTTTGCAATTGAACTCGCCGCTGCTCATCCAAGGTTACTTTGCACCAAATATCGAACCTGGTTTCAGTTTTCTTGATTTATGGCATGTGTTTCATTTTTTCTATCTGGGTCATTATGGAAGGGAAGGTATGGAATACGATATGCTCTTGCGCCCAATAAATAGTAGAGCTTTATCTATTTTTTTGGTGAATCTTGTAAAGGAGAGAACATATGGGTTTTGTTGTCAACTATTGATGACTCTTCCTCTTACGGTTAGATTGTCTCTTTTTATTGTTTCAAGATTTTTGGGAGACATTGGCAGTAAAGATAGCAATACAGATAACAAGGCAACCAGAAACACAAGCCAAGAAAAGGTTATGATTATAGCAAGAAGCTAGGGGATAACTTTTGCGATTCTTGGGGTTGAGAAGTGCAGACATGTAGGCTTAGGAAAACATTAGTTGTGCATAGTCCTAGGTTATTCAAGAAGTTGTTTTCATAGGCCATATTTTCAAATTCATCTGGGATCCTCTCCATCAAATGGTTTGAAGATAAGTTTAAAGAGGTTAGTCTAAGATGACTGATTTCAAATGGAATATCGCCTGAAGTTGGTTCTCCAACAGGTCCAAGTCAATTAGGTTTGGAAGTAATCCAATGACATAGGGAATGTCACCATACATGATTTCTACACCCCAGAGAAGTCAATGACTTCTACGAAACTATATCTAGCGAGGGTTCATCTGAACGACAATTTCTATCCAGTGATAGAGTAGTAAGATGGGAGAGGGCCGTTAAGTTTAAGTTAGAGATTCACAACCTAGAAAAGCCATTTTTGATACTCTCAGGCCCCGTTCGCTTTTCAGTAAGTTTTTTACCCGGATAAATACACTTACCCAGGTAAGTGTTTACCAGGAAAGACTTACCTGGGCGAGTGCATTTACCCATGTTCCTTTATTTCCTATGTAAATAAGGCAATGACCATTTTAACCATAAAATCTAATTATTAAAAGGGGCATTTTTGTCCCATTCAATTGTTGGCAACTTTTCCCTAGGTGGGAAAGTTATTTACCCACCTAGGAGATGGGTATCACTTACATGGAAAATAAACTTTCCTTGGTCCCCCACATAAATCTAAAAAAAGAACATGGATTTCTTGGTCAATGGGAATCAAAATCCTATTGACCAACTTTCTCCCCTCTCAAAGTCCAAAAAAAGAATGCCCCCTCAATGTTATTGCTTACAAAAAAAAAAAAAAAAAAAAACTCTAAGATATCTATGGTTGATGTGGATAGGAAAGCAGGAGGTTGAAGGGTTCAAAAACTCTGGACATTCTCTGGCGAGAAAAAGAATAACCTAGGATGCCACAAAATGCTGGTTTGAACAAGGAACTCCATAAACTCTAAAATGCCTATCGTCGTAGCCAACAATTCTGGTTTGGACGAGGAGCTTAGACTTAGAGCAAGCGCTGGTTGCGGTGTTCGCCTATTTGCCAATGATCTTCTTTGTCATTCAAGACCAATCCCGGAGCCATGATACAGTGAAGGAGGAGGAGAAGGGAGAGGGAGAGGGACGAAAGGGTAATATTGGGCTTTAGAAAAAATGTATACATCACATGGTGTCACGTTTGTATGTGTTTTGACAAAACATTAACGGATGTTAACAGTAGGGGTAGAGTTAGTCAATTGTCAAAAATAGTAGGGGTAGTTTAAGATAATAGTTAAACAATAAGGCTACAGTTTGTCAATTACCTAAACAATATGGGTAGTTTAAGAAATTTGCCCTAATTTTCATTAAATAAAATATGTTTTTATTATAAAAATTATCAAGTTAGGCCCAAGCCTAGGCCGAGCTTTTTTTAAGAAAGCTCGAGCTTGGCCTGAAAAAAAAAAAAAAAAAAAAGGTCAGGCCTGATGTTTTAGGCCCGATCTTGAGACCATAGGCCTAAAATAATGTCCAAGCTCAACTTAGAACGGGCCAAGCCAGGTTGGCCTGTTGAGCTACCCAACCCATTAATAGGTTTATTACCACCTAGTTTACCCTAATCTTGATTGATAATTATGTTGTGAGGTTGGTGTGAATAGCGTTGTATGAGGAGTAGATCTAGATTCCTATGTAGGACCCAATTTGTAGTCCAATCATAATTCTTAATGAGCCCATGTATGCTTCCAACACAAAACGTGCACTTTTCAAGTCAATGTGGAATTGGGATTTGCTCACATCAACCTCATAGCCACATCCCACCATGTATTGGGAACATCTTCTATGAATAATAACATGCAAGTATGAGAGATGTTTCCAATGTGTGGCTTGAGCATGTTGTTAGGTTGATGTGAGGAACAAATTCAGACTCACATAGTTAGTAGGGGTGCAAATGGATCGGATCATGCCGATCTGATATGAGATCCGATCCTTTTTGGTCAAATTTAGATCACCCCTATTTAGATATTCAGATCGAATAAGATAATAGGACCTAATTAGAAATCATATCGGATTTGGATCACCCTTATCTGATCCAAGAAGATCCAATCTGATATGTATTTTATATATATATTTTTTTAATAAAAGATGTGCATATATATGATGAAAATAATTAAAATACATGTATTTTTTGTTTTTACTTTATTTGAATTAGTATATTTTAATTTTCTTTTAATAATTTATTATTTTTTAAAGAAAATAAGTCGAATTGGATCAATATCCGAAAATTTGACTTACCGATAGGATTCAAATTCAAATAGAGTAATATCAGATCCGATAAAAAACAATGTTGGATCATATTCAAATATACCCTAATTCGAATTCGATTCCATTCATTTGCATCCCTAATAGTTAGGGGGTGTTTTTGAACATTTTGGTTTCGGCTGTTGAAATTAGAAGTTGTGATTAATCTAAATAATTAAATTAATTGAATTTCATTATATAATATATAATATTATAATATATAACATATAACATATAACATATAATATATTATATATTATATATCATAATGTATATAATATATTATATATCATATGTATATATATATACATTAAAACAAGGAAAATTTTTCTCCTTTTTTTGATTTTTTGATTTTTTATTTTTTCAATTCAAAGTCATTTTTGAAACAACAATGAGATGCACTTTCCCAATAACCTAAATAATCTCTTCTCCTAAAATTTCTCCTAAACTACCTCCCTCACTATCCCCCACTTTCTCCAAAATTATCTCTAATTCCTATTTATCTTCTAAATTATCTCTAATTCTTATTTATCTCCAAAATTATCTCTAATTTAGTATAGACTTTCTCTCCAAAATTATCTCTAATTTAGTATAGAGTTTATCACCTAAATTATCTATAATTCCTATTTATCCTTTCCCCTACTTTTTTATCTATATCTATCTAAAGAAAGTTTGGATACAAAAATTTAAGATATATTTAAGTATTCTAACAAAATTATATAATAAATATAAAATATTTATTAAAAACACAAAAAAATATTTTTATATTTTTACATAATCTATCACAAAATTATGTACTAACAATTAAAATTATGTTTTTTCAAATGATCAATTTGAATGTTTTTCAAATATTTAATAATATGTAAAACCTTTAAATAAATAAAATTTAAATAACAAAATTTTTTAAATATTTTATAGATTATTTAAATAATTATCATAGCTACATTTTAAATATTTAAATTAACAAAATTATGTAATAAATTTAAAAAATTTATTCAAATTAGAAAAGCAATTATAGCGTAATATTGAAATTAATAATTATTTAATATATTACAAAATTAATAATGAAATTATGTAATAATAGTATAAATTATGATTTTATGGATAATTAAATTCAATAAATAATTAATATTTTACATATTATTTAAGTATTTAAATAACTAAATATTTTAAGTAAAAAAATATTTAACATAAATATATTTTAAATAGTTAAAATAAAGAATTTATGTAATGAATTTACAAAAACCTGAAAAGTAGAAAAACAATTATGACATAATATTGAAATTAATAATAATTTAATATTTTTACATAATATTGTAAATAACTAATTTCACTTATATCAAGTAATAATTTGAGAAAATAACTTTCAAAAAAATTAATATTAATTTTAAACGCTTAATCTGTATTTATTATATAATTATATATACTAAATTAATATTTATTATATTTTAGTAATTATTTATTGTTTTTTTTGTGATAAATGTATTTTCAATGGTTATGTATAAATTTATTTTGTTTTGTTATTTAACAGAAAACTTTCAATAATTATTGGAGATTAAACTACTATTATTGAAATTTTTAAATTTAATTTATTGTAGTTATTGTATTTTTGTTATTGATTAATTTTTATTAGAGATTTAACTATTATTTGAGATTGTATTATTTATTGACTAAGTTAATATATTTTTAGTACTTATTGTATTTTTGTAAATTATAATCATTGTATTTTTTTCATTATTAATATATTTTCAAAAATTGGGAAGTTTTCGCTCTAAATTTTCAATAATTATTGGATATGAAATTATTGTTATTTATCAGAGATGAGACTATTAATTTAACTAAAATAATGAGTGTTCATGGGTTAGTTCGGTTCGGTCATAGGTTATTTGGCTAATCAAATTGACTTAGTCAGGTTGGGGAGTTGGTAGGCTAAAACCGACTAACCTTTTGGGAAAACTGACCCACTCAAATTGTATTGTTTGGGTCGATATTTTTTTGTTTGGTCAGTTAGTTCAAAAGATTAAAATTAAAATTTTATTTTAATTTTAAAAACTACAGTGAAATTATTAAAAAATAAATTTAAAAATTAGATTTATGATATAAAACATTTTATACTAAAAAATATGGGAAATTTCCCACTTTTTCATATTAAAAATTATATTTAAAACATAAAATATTAATATATATCCATGGTTAGGTCATTCGATTTTGGTCGACTTACAAATGGCCAAAGTGAAACTGATCCAACTTAGTCGAATTGGGAAACTTTTGAACCAAAGCCGACCTAAAATACAAGAAAACCAACCAACTCGTATCGAGTTGATCGGGTTGGTCAGTTTCATCAGTTTGATGAATAAATCTAACTAAAATGAATTATTTTTATTTTTGTATTATAAAAAAATTATTAAAAGTAGTATATAAAATATAAATAATTATTAATTATTTAAAATTTTGAAAATATAAAACAATTGTATACTCTTATGTGTTTCTATTAGAGTCTTTTACTAGAACACACCTTATAGTTTTAAATATTTACTTAAACCTACCTTATAATCTTCATTTAGTAAAACATCTCATATATTTTACAACATATTTACTTAATCAACATTTCATTAAGGAGTGTTTGTTTTGCCATTAGGCCCATGATTTTTTATTCCAAAAACACCCTTAACACTTGTTTGTACTGAAAACAAAATTGACCAAATATAGCCAATAGAGTGGTTACCCATGCCTTATTAAGGGCAAAAATGGTATTTTTATTTTTATTTTTATTTGATTAAATTTATTTAAATGAACATTAGGGTCAACACTATCATTTTCCATTGTCATCTAATGGAAGATTGATTAAATCCATTGCAAATTATAAGTGGTGTTTTAGTAAAATGCTAACTATATGGTAGATTTTAATAAACCCATGAAGTTATAAGGGATATTTTAGTAAATAACCTTTTTCTATTATTTAGCTTTCGCTTATATATACTAGCGGGGACTTGGGCGATGCACGAGATTTATTAAGAGAAAGCTAAATAATAGAAAAGATCATATACTAAATTCTACCATATAGTTAGCATTTTATTAAAACACCACTTATAATTTGCAATGGATTTAATCAATCTTCCATTAGATGATAGTGGAAAATGACAACGTTGACCCTAATTTTCATTTAAATAAATTTAATCAAAATAAAATAAAAATAAAAATACTATTTTTGCCCTTAATAAGACACAAACAACCACTCTATTGGCTATATTTGGTCAATTTTGTTTTTTATACAAAAAAGTGTTGAGGATATTTTTGGATTAAAAAATTATGGGCCTAATGGCAAAACAAACATTCTTTAATGAAAGGTTGATTAAGTTGATAAGTTGTAAAATATATGGGACGTTTTAGTAAAATGAAAACTATAAGATAGGTTTAAGTAAATATGTTAAACTATAAGGTGTGTATAAATGGCTACGGGGCGAGCATCATATTCGTCATCCCCAACCCCGATTTTGAAATTAAGCCCCATTTCCAATCATCGACAAGGAAGGTTTCCCTGTGGGGACCCAAATCCCCAAAATGTTTTCAAATAATAGTATTTTTCTAAATAAACTTATTTAAAAAAATAAAAATATATATGTATATATTAAAATAAAGTGGTCAAAAAGTTTTCTTCTTTTTTTTTGAATTTTTATTTTTTTATTCCATGTCGTTTTTTAAACAACCAATGAGATGCACTTTCCCAATAACTTAAATAATTTCTTCTCTTAAAATTTCTCCTAAACTACCTCCCCCACTTTCTCCAAAATTATATCTAAATCCTATTTATCTTCTAAATTATCTCTAATTCTTATTTATCTCCAAAAATATCTCTAATTTAGTAGAGAGTTTCTCTCTTAAATTATCTCTAATTCCTATTTATCCTATCCCCTACTTTTTATCTATATCTATATAAAAAAGTTTGGATTAAAAATTTTAAAAATTATTTAAATATTCTAATAAAGTTATACAATAACTTTAAAATATTTATTAAAAATACAAAAAATAATTTTATATTTTTACAAAATATATCACGAAATTATCTACTAACAATTTAAATTATATTTTTCAGATTATTAATTTAAATGTTTTTTGAATATTTCATAATATGTAATAGCTTTAAATAAATAAAGTTAAAATAACAAGAAATTTTAAATATTGTATAGATTATTTAAATATTTAAATAACTAAATATTTATCATAACTAGATTTTAAATAGTTAAAATAACAAAATTATGTAATAAATTTAAAAATTTTATTCAAAGTAGAAAAATAATTATAACATAATACTGAAATTAATAATAATTTATTATATTTCAAGATTAATAATGAAATTATGTAAAAATAGTATAAAAATATGATTTTATGGATAGTTAAATTCAATAAATAATTAATATTTTAAAATTTAATTATTTTACATATTATTTACGTATTTAAATACTAAATATTTTAAGTTACAAAATATTTAACATAACTAGATTTTAAATAGTTAAAATAAAGAAATTCTGTAATAAATTTAAAAAAAATCCAAAAAGTAGAAAAATAATTATAACATAATATTGAAATTAATAATAATTTAATATTTTTACATAATGTTGTAAATAAACAATTTCACTTATATCAAGTAATAATTTAAGAAAATAACTTTCAAAAAAAATAATATTTATTAATAACAATTTTAAACTCTTAATTTGTATTTATTATTTAATTATATATACTAAAGTTAATATTTATTGTCTTTTGTGATAAATGTATTTTTGATTATTATGTATAAATTTATTTTGTTTTGTTATTTAATAGAAAACTTTCAATAATTATTGGAGATTAGATTACTATTAGTGAAAATTTTAAATTTAATTTATTGTATTTTTGTTATAAGTTATTGATTAATATTTATTAGATATTAAACTATTATTTGAGATTATACTATTTATTGACTAAGTTAATATATTTTTAGTACTTATTGTATTTTTGTAATTTCTGTAATTATTGTATTTTTCATTATCAATATATTTTCAATAATTATGTATTTTTGCTGTAATTTTTCAATAATTATCGAAGAATAAACTATTGTTATTTATCAGAGATAAGACTATTAATTTAGTTGAAATAATGGGTGTTCATGAGTTGGTTCGGTTTAGTCATAGGCTATTTGGCCAACCAAATTAACCTGGTCAGGTTAGGGAGTAGGTCAATTGAAACCAACCCACTCAAGTTGTATCGGTTTGGGTTGATTTTTTGGTTTCGTGAGTCTATTCAAAAGGTTTAAACTTAAAAATTTAATTTAATTTTAAAAATTACAATGCAATTATTAAAAAATAAATTTAAAAATTATATTTATGATATAAAACATTTTAGATTAAGAAATATGAGAAAATTCAAACTTTTCCATATTAAAAAATATATTTAAAATATAAAATATTAATATATATTTATGGTTAGGTCGTTTGATTTTGGTCGGTTTACAAATGGCCAAAGTGAAATTGATCCAACTTGATTGAATTGAGAAGTTTTTGAACAAAAGCCAACCTAAAATACTAGAAAATCGACCAACTCGAGTCGAGTTAATCGAGTTGGTCAATTTCATCAGTTTGATAAATAAACCTAATTAAAATTAATTGTTGTTATTTTTGTATTATAAAAATTAAAAGTAGTATATAAAATATGAATAATTGTTTATTATTTAAAATGTTAGAAATATAAAACAATTGCATATTCTTATGTGTTTCTATTAGGGTTATTTATTAGAACACACTTTTAGGGATGTCAATCTTTCCCATCCTCAACGGGGACTTGACTTCCCTAACCTAATGAGGCTGGGGATGGGGATTGTTTTGGTGGGGACAGAGATGAATAGGAATCCCCAGTCGAGCTCGGGGTCGAGGATGGGGATTATGGTCCTTGCCCTGCCCAGACCTTGATTATATATATATATATATATATATATATATATATATTAAATGTTGTTTATATTAAATATACTGTTATATTATTTATATTGTATATATATATATATATATATATATCAAAATATATTTAAAATATTATTTATAATTTATTTATTTTTTATTTTAAATAAATTTATTTTAAAATACTATTATCTGAAAACGCTTTGGGGATTCGGGTTCCCATGGGAAACCCATCCCCGTCGAGGATCGAGGATGGGGGTTAATTTCAGAGTCGGTTTTGGGGATGAGAAATATGATCCTCGCCCCGTTGCCATTCCTACACAACTAATAGTTTTACATATTTACTTAAACCTACCTTATAGTTTTCATTTTACTAAAACATCCTATATATTTTACAACTTATTTACTTAACCAACCTTTCATTAAGAAGTGTTTGTTTTGCCATTAGGCCCATGATTTTTTATTCAAAAAAAATACCCTTAACACTTGTTTGTATAAAAAACAAAATTGACCAAATATATCCAATCGAGTGGTTGCCCGTGTCTTATTAAGGCAAAAATGGTATTTTTTTTCTTTTGATTAAATTTATTTAAATGAACATTAGGGTTAATACTGCCATTTTCCATTGTCATCTAATGGAAGATTGATTAAACCCATTGCAAATTATAAGTGGTGTTTTAATAAAATGCTAACTATATGGTAGATTTTAGTAAATCCATTAAAGTATAAGGGGTATTTTAGTATATGAGCCTTTCTATTATTTAGCTTTCTCTTAATAAATCCCATGCATCGCATGGGTCCATGCTAGTTTTAATATATAAATAATGTTTTGATATATCTATCTATCTATATATATATATATATATATATATATATGTTTTGATATTATATATATGTATAATCGGGGTCGGGGCTGGCGGGGACCTCAATCCCCATCCTTGACCCTGACCCCGACCTTGACCGGGGATTCCTATTCACCCCTGTCCCCACCCTCGCCCCACCAAAACAATCCCCATCCCCAACCCCATCAGGTCGGGGAAGTCAAGTCCTCGTCGAGGATGGGAAAAATTGCCATCCCTAAAAGTGTATTCTAATAAATGACCCTAATAGAAACACATAAGAATATGCAATTGTTTTATATTTTCAACAAGTAATTAATAATTATTCATATTTTATATACTAATTTTAATACAAATTTTATAATACAAAAAATAACAATAATTAATTTCAATTAGATTTATTTATCAAATTGATGAAACCGACCAACCCGATTAACTCGACTCGAGTTGGTCGGTTTTCTAGTATTTTAGGTTGGCTTTTGTTCAAAAATCCAATTCGACCAAGTTGGATCAATTTCACTTTGGTCATTTGTAAACCGACCAAAATCAAACGACTTCACCATGGATATATATTAATATTTTATATTTTAAATATATTTTTTAATATGAAAATGTGAGATTTTTCTCGTATTTTTTAGTCTAAAATGTTTTATATCATAAATCTAATATTTAAATTTATTTATTTTTAATAATTACATTGTAATTTTTAAAATTAGATTAAATTTTTAATTTTAAAATCTTTTGAATATATTGACCAAACCAAAAATCGACCCAAGCCAATACAACTTGAGTGGGTCGATTTTCACAAAAGATTAGTCGGTTTCAGTTGACAAACTCTCTAACTTGACTAGGTCAATTTGGTTTCCAAATAGCCTACAACCAAACCAAACCAACTAATGGACACTCATTATTTCAGCTAAATTAATAGTCTTATCTCTGATAAATAACAATAGTTTAATATTTGATAATTATTGAAAAATTATAGCAAAAATACATAATTATTGAAAACATATTGATAATGAAAAATACAATAATTATAGAAATTACAAAAATACAATAAGTACTAAAAATGTATTAACTTAGTGAATATATAGTATAATCTCTAATAAATATTAATCAATAACTTATAACAAAAATAAAATAAGTACAATAAATTAAATTTAAAAATTTCAATAATAGTAATCTAATCTCTAATAATTATTGAATTTTTTTTGTTAAATAACAAAACAAAATAAATTTATACATAATAATTGAAAATACATTTATCACAAAAGACAATATATATTAATTTTAGTACATATAATTATATAATAAATACAGATTAAGAGTTTAAAATTATTATTAATAAATATTAATTCTTTTGAAAGTTATTTTCTTGAATTATTACTTGATATAAGTGAAATTATTTATTTATAATATTATGTAAAAATATTAAACTATTATTAATTTCAATACTATGTTATAATTGTTTTTATTGTTTTTATATATATTTTTAAATTTATTACATAATTTCTTTATTTTAACTATTTAAAATCTAGTTATGTTAAATATTTTGTCACTTAAAATGTTTAGTTATTTAAATACATAAATAATATGTAAAACATTTAAATTTTAAAATATTAATTATTTATTGAATTTAATTATCCATAAAATCATAATTTATACTATTATTACATAATTTCATTATTAATTTTGCAATATATTAATTATTATTAATTTCAATATTATGTTATAATTATTTTTCTACTTTGAATAAACTTTTTAAATATATTACATAATTATATTATTTTAAATATTTAAAATATAGTTATGATAAATATTTAGTTATTTGAATATTTAAATAATCTATAAAATATTTAAAATATTTTGTTATTTGAATTTTATTTATTTAAAGCTATTACATATTATTAAATATTTAAAAACATTTAAATTAATAATATGGAAAAACATAATTCAATTTGTTAGCACATAATTTTGTGATATATTTTGTAAAAATATAAAATTATTTTTTGTGTTTTTAATAACTATTTTAGAGTTATTATATAACTTTATTAGAATATTTAAATAATTCTTAATTTTTTAATCCAAACATTCTTTAGATAGATATAGATAAAAAGTGTGGGAGGGGATAAAAAAAATAGAGATAATTTAGGAGAGAAACTCCCTACTGAATTAGAGATAATTTTGGAGATAAATAAGAATTAGAGATAATTTAGAAGATAAATAGGAATTAGAGATGATTTTGGAGAAAGTGGGGGAGATAATTTAGGAGAAATTTTAGAAAAATATATTATTTAGGTTATTGAGAAAATACATTTCATTGATTTTTTAAAAAATGAAATAAAATAAAAAATAAAGAAAAAAGAAAATTTATTGACCACTTTGTTTTATTATATGTATATATATTGCAGTCGACATGAAAACATGTGCGGTGTCGCGTGCTTACACCCTTCTATATATTGCAGTATATAGAAGACGGTGTATTGGAAATATCTCCACCCTTCTCTCTATATTGTTATTTATGTAGAGATATTACTAATGCACAGCTGAAATAGGCTGCGAGGACGGTGTGTGTTCTGTGAGTACAAAATCCGAAGTCACAGGAATTGTTGAGACTTGAGAGTAGTGGACACCGCACGATCTTTGAATCTAAAATGATTAACCTTTCCAAATAAAAGTACAGGGAAGTTGGGTACAATCATTGTACTATAACAATTAATGAATTATCAATCGTCCATCAGTGGGCCCATATCAACTGAAAGATTTTGAGAGTTCAATTACTCTCTCGTCGTTTTGATTAACGGTGGGATATAACCTTCCACTTAGATTACTAAATTCTATTGATACTTGCTATCAACAACTTGCGAGTACTCTATGACGGCTCTCAAAATACACTTTGTTTTGATTATGGGGAGCATCTCCCCATAAATTTAACATATTTTCGATGTGCAGATGGATTTCGCCTCTCAAAATTGCGAGCACGGTTTTTCCTTTCAGGAGATCATCGAGAGAATGTATTTAGGATCCACACCCAGACTAGTTACTCCAGTTTCAGATAAAGGATTCCAATAAAACGGCTGTCGTATATGGGCCTATAATCCTTGAAGTGAAAGCCGACAATCCTGCAGTGAAAAATTCCAATCTAACAATCCTTAGCCTGATAAGGATGTCCTCGGCTATCCTTGACGGAGGATTCCATCATTTCTCTATTTGAGGTCTGTTGTTGAACAAAGTCTTCCCCACACGACAGTAGAGGGGATGAAGAAGAGAGAGAGCCTTCTTGGCTTTCTCCTTTTTACTGAACTGAAAACCTTCTTGAATTTCTGAAAATCAGATCGGAATTGTCAAATTTAATTCCTTTGCACTGAGAGGTAATGATTACAGTCTTCTACTGATTCCTTTTCACTGATAAAATTCTGCAGTTTTATTGATTGCTTGGTTGTTCACTTTCATGGATGTATCATTGTTTTCTGTGTTTTTTTTTTCTTTTCCTCTTTAATATACACAGAAAGCAGGATATTTCAAATGGCATCAATACGCCAGTAATCGATTTAATGCTTATTTTTGGGGACAAAAGTACCTTCTACAGAAATTTTTAGACTTCGTATGGTCAATTAAACACAACCAACAGTTCAATTATTAACATGTATTCTCAGTTGTATGCACTATGCACCTGAATAACTGCGAATTCCATTGCTGCAACAAAACAAAGTGTGGGTTGGTGGGGCCAGACTTAAAGGATGGCAACTCCATGTGGCAGAGGCTCATTGAGAGTGAAGTAGATGCTCTAAGTGGAAGTTTGGCCACAGGCGACAATACTAGGTAACCGATATTATGAGTTTGGGTTTTCATTGGACAAGGGAAAATATACTTCTAGTACTATTTCTTGATTTGTGCATTTGGATTTAGGGTATTGCCACCTACCAAGAGTGAATTGTACCCAACCTGTTGCAAATGTGATGTTGGTGAAGTTTTTAATTGCTGTTATACTGTAAGTTAATGAAGTCTGAAAAAATAGCGTTTTTGTGTCACTTGATTAATATTCTACAACATAAAACAGATAGAAACTAATCCCGAGTTACAGAGCTTAGAATATTTGTCCATTTGATTTGAAACCATTTCAAAAGTAGATTGTATGGACTATGGTGTAAGTTCTCCCTCTCTCTTTCTCTCTCTCTCTCTCTCTCTCTCTCTCTTTTCTAATATTGAATGATTAACTTTGTAGTTTATGCAAGTTACTTTCTCATTCACACTAACTTTCTTTGAGTTATATTGAATTTTGTTTTTTTACTTATTGTCTTTTCCCAACATGCAAATTAAGCCTTTAATTTGATGCTGAATGACACATTTGAGGAAATAATAGTATAAGAGAGGACAATACCTTTAAGCCTTCTCTACAACATACTTAAGAAATTAGTGACAATTCTATAGTATAGAAATATCAGCCTCTCTAATGCGATTAAAACATTGGATATACAAGTAGAGGTTTGACTGGCTAGTCATTTTATATCATTAAATTCAACATTGGATATACAATACCTTTATCTGATTCTATTTGCTTCTGTTGTTATACTGAAGAATGGCAGAAAAATGCATAAACATCAAATAGTTTCACTGGATAGCAAGATAATTGAAAGAAAGAAATGGGAGGTTGCTGTTGTTGTTCCTCAAGAAGATCTCAACTGGATCAGACATACTATTACGTCAGTTTTCTGGCCTTTCACATCCGATTTCCTTCATATTTGTTTCATATGAATCATGTGAATTGGTTCATATGCACTTCTGCAGTTTTGTAGCTGTTAATTTTGGTTGCTTTTAAAGTAGGGTTAGTTGGTCACTTTCTTTTACTTCTGCAGTTTCCTTTTGAAAATATGTGAAGGATTTTTCTCTTTATTTTGTCTAAGCTTTGTTTCTTTTTTATTTTTCCCTTATAAAGGTATAGAGCAAATTAGCTATTTTTATCAGTACAAGACAAATTAGTTATACTCATCCACAAAAGAAAATGGAAAAAAAGAAGGGTGATCTTCATATGCACTTATGCAGTTTTGTAGCTGTTAATTCCAGTTGTTTTTCAAGTAGGGTTTGTTGGTCACTTTCATCATGTACTTGTCCAGTTTCCCTTTGAAAATCTATGATAGTGATTCTTTTCTCTTTATTTTTGTCTAATCTCTGCTTCTGTTAATTTTCCCTTAATAAGGCATAAAACAAATTAATTATTTTTTGTAGTACAGAACAAATTGGTTATACTTATCCACAAAAGAAAAATGATGTTGATTAATTCATTGAGAAAGAATGTAATGAATAAACAAAGGAAAAATTATCAAAAAAAAAAAACAAGGGAAAACTGTTACTTTTTCCCGCTTGCATCTATTTTCTTTTAGTGTGTTAGCTGGGAGTTGGGGTTGAAATTACAGTCCTCATATGACATAGATTATAGACCATAAAGGTCAATTGACTTCATTTTTTTTTTCTGTGCCAGCTATTTATTTCTCCAGGTTCTTCATTTTTGGCTTGAACTTTGGTGATCTTTTTTTTTTTCTTTTTTTTCTAAGTAATGTATTGTATTAAGGATCAAAGAAGTGTATACATAAATTGATAAACATACAACTCCTGCATGACAAAGTACAAAAGGTTCATTATATTTTATGGTGATGACTTAGCAACTCAATTTCATTAACGAATTTCCTTCAAATAACTTTTTAAGAGTAGGCAATGGTATTAGTTAATGGTGTGTGGTTAAGGACTTCTTTCCAGCGAATAGAGGCTTGAGGCAAGGTGACCCCTTCTCACCCTTTTTGTTTACTTTGGTGACAGATGTGTTTAGTAGACTAATAAAAAAAGCAAACTTTGTTGATTTGTGTAGAGAGGGGGGGGGGTGTAGGAATAACATTTCAGTAACTCACCTTCAATTTTTGGATGATACGCTCATTTTTTGTTGAGAGGACCCCCAAAAGGCAAGGAATCTAAAAGGGGTAGTGAAATTGTTTGAATGTCTTTCTTTGTTGAAGATTAATTTTGAGAAAAGTTGTGGCTAAAATAAATCTAAATGAAGATGAGTTGAGGGTTGTAGTGGAATCCTTAGGTTGCCTTACTTCAGATTGGTCATTGAATTACTTAGCCATGCCTTTAGGAGATATAATCCTCAAGAAAGCAGGTTATGAGCACCTATAATAGAAAAGATGTGCTAAACGGTTGGCAGCATGGAAGAGGAATTACATCTCCCTAGGAGGAAGGATAACATTGATAAAATCCACCCTAGAAAACTTGCCAGTCTACTATCTTTCAGTTTTTAGGATGCCACAGAGGGAGGTGCTGAAAGTAGAGAAAACTATGAGGGATTTTTATGTGGGAACTAGGTGAGGGTAGGAAGGATCATCTGATAAATTTGGAAACTGTGTAAAGGCAAGGAACAAGGGGGCTTGGGTTTAGGGAATATGGGGAAGAAGAATCTAGCCTTGTTAGGGAAGTGGTTATGGAGATGGCCTTTGGAGAGGGGAAGGCTTTGGCATGACATGGTGGAAAGTATGCATGGGAGAGCAGGCAATGGTTTGGATGCTGATCCATCTCAGTGAGCTACGCTGTCTTCACCTTGGAAAACCATTCATGGCATTCTCCCGTAATTTCTGAGTTTTACAAGGTATGATGCATGCATTGGAGATAAGGTTTTACTTTGTGAAGATCTTTGGATTGGCAACTTGACTCTATGGACATGTTTCCCCCAAATATTTGCCTCCTTTTCCCCTTCATCTGGTATTAGTTAGGACTTGGGGGAGCTGCCAACCAAATATTTGGGAATGCCTTTAGGGGCTAAAGGCAATGCAAAATCTATTGGGAACCTATAGTGTGTTGTCAAAGGGAGTAAGGTCACTTTAATTAAAGGTGTGTTGTCATCTATCCTGGCTTATTTATTGTCCATGTACCCAATTCTAGTTGGGATGACAACCTCTATTGAAAAAAAATGAGGGAGTTCTTATGGAAAGGCTGGAAGGACGATACGAAGATTCATCTAGTAAACTGGGGAAGGGTCTGCAAGCACAAGAAAAATGGAGGTTTGGGAATTAGAATATTGAGAGATCTGAATATTGTCCTTCTTGGCAAATGTTTTTGGAGATTTGGACAGCAAGAGAATAGCCTGTGGAGGAGTGTAATTAAAGCAAAGTACAGTCTAAGAAGCGGGGTTTAGGAGCCAGGTGAAGCAAGTCAGCCATATGGATGCTCAATATGGCAAGGGATAGAGAAAAGTTGTAGTCATTTCAGTAAGGAAATCATTTTTGAAGTGGGGAATGGAAACAAGTTCAGGTTCTCGAAGGATTACTGGTGTGAGGGTGGTAGTCTTTTGAAAGATGGTTCCCTGAGTTATTTGTAGTAGCAGTGGATGAGGAAGCAATGGTAGCAGACAGATTATTTGTAGTTTTCCAGTGGAAATTGTGTTTGGAATCCCCTTTTGAGAAGAGCTTTAAATGACTGGGAGATTGAACCTGTTGCTTGTTTGTTCCTAAAGCTTTATAGTACTCATATGTCATATTGACCCCAACAAAGATGACAGAGTATGGCTGGGTGGTAAAGATAGGCAATTCTCTGTTAGTTCCTTTTATGAAGATCGGTACTCGGGAGTACCCTATGAGCCTAATCTGGTGCAAATGCATTCTACTAAGATCCTGACTAAGGATAATCTCTTGAGTAGAGGTGTAGTAATTGATTCTTCAGAATGTGTACTCTGTAACAGGGCAGATGAATCTATTGATCACCTGTTACTACATTGTAAATTCTCTTATAGCATCTACCATCTCAGTGAAAGTGTACAGTTTGTTTGCCTTCAAGGGTTGTTGCCTGGTGCTGGTGGACAGCTTCTTGAAAGGGTGGCATCTACAAGGTCTGATCAATAGAGGAAAGGCTATTTGGCAAATGATTCCTGGAGTAGTGTGGTGGACTTTATGGCAGGTGAGGAACACTAGAATCTTTCAAAACAAAGAAATCAAGTGGAGGATGTGTGGCAAAAAATTGTGGGCAAACTGTTTTCTCGGTCATCAGCTCAGTTTAACTTATACAGTTCAGGTTACAGTTCCCTTTTTGATTATGCAAATCTTTTTGTAATTGTTGATGGAATAATGGCTCAGTTTTTGTATTGTTCTCCCTGTTACAGCCTCTAGTTGTACAAGGTATTTGCTTTCTCTTAATGAAATTCTTAATTTACCTCTTCCCAAAAAAAAATAAAAAAGAAAAAAAAAAAGTTGGGACCTGGGTTTCAGAAGAAATCCGAGGGATCTTGAGTTTGATCAGGTTACCTATTGAAAATTCTCGAGCCTGTTTCTTTGGACCCCTCTTTACCTGACTCTAGGATTTGGACCCCCCACCACAAAGGTGTTTTTTCTTGTGTTCCCTTTTCCTCCTTGTGCTCATTTCCCTCTCCCCCTTCTTTCCATTCAAAATAAGTTTGGTTCAAACCTGTACCACCCAAGGTCAGTTCTCTCTGTTGGGAAGCCTCTCATGAAAAGTTGAACACTTTTGATACTTTGCAAAAAAGGCCTTCTTTTTGCCTTTCTCCTAACTGGTGTACTCTCTGTAAAGCTAATGGTGAGAGCTCTTGCCATTTATTTGTTTCCTGTCCAGTGGTTGTAAGCCTTTGGGAAAGGTTGTTAGTACTTTTTGAGTGTAGGTGGTCAGCGCTTTTGCAGATCAGTGGTCTTTCCAACCCAACTACCTTCAGCTGGTCTAAGTGAACTGGTAGACTCCACTGGAGATGTGCTAGAGCTGTGTTGTGTTAGACCATATGGGAAGAAAGGAATGCTAGAATTTTCAATGATTGAGAAAGAAAGGTGGAGGTTATTTGGGATTGTCTCATCAGAAGAGCTATACTTTGGGCTACCCATGATGATATTTGGAATGGGGGAGTGGTGGCAAATTGTTCAGATGCTAAGGCCAAGCCTATTCTAACCTGGATTTCTCCTGAAGAAGGATTCATAAAACTAAACTTCGATGGCATCGGCATGGAAATCCAGGGCCTTCAGGAAAAGGGGGTGTCTTCAGGGATATGGAAGGGCATATAATTGCTTTATTTTTGGGTCCAGATGGACTGCGGGGTTCTATCTTTGCCGAATTCCAGGCAGTTTTGCAAGGGGTGCTGTATGCAAGACAGATGAACTTGGACAGGTTGGTAACTGAGGGAGATTCTAAGCTGGTAGTGGGGTGGTTGACAGATCCAGACACGGTTGTTTGGACTTACAGGGATGCAGTGAAAAGAGTGAAATGGTTAGCCTCTAATATGATTGTCAGGATCCTCTGGCAAAGGACAGCTAATTGGTTAGCTGATTACTTAGACAAGCAAGGGGTGCGTAGGGAACATGTTTTTGTGGGCCCACTTTAATCTGGTTTTTTCTGAGGCTGCATCTCGTGCCTCTTCTTGGGAAGCTGCTATGTATATGTTCTGATTTTATTAATAAATCTTTCTTTTACTTCTAAAAAAACAAAATAAAAAATCTTTCAAATAATTTTGGTTTTATTTCCAGGTCTGGTGAAATTTAGAAATGCTATTTCATTTTTTCGAGCCAATCAGTAATTAACTTTGGGCTCTCACATGGCTTTTCCCATAATACTCTCATGTGATCATCCATCGTACAGATGCAGATGACCTTCTTGATTAAGATAACCTAACCTATTTCTTCTTCATGGAAGAATAATATGGGCATTCCTGACTGTCCCTCAGATAGGAGACTTTGGATTGTCCACTTCTTCATTTCCACACTCCTTTGATCCTGTACCCCACACAACAAGGGCTTTTTGACCGAAACATATCCTGTTAAAGAGGGGGGAGGATATGGGCTCTTTAGGTTCCTATTGTTGTAGCATGGAAGATTATTTAGTCACTCGCACTCCTCTAAACAGCCTGACTAGCAAGCCATTTTGTAAAATAGATGCAGATAAAATTTCTTTATTAAGGTAAAATTTTATTTGAGAAAAAATAAGTTACAACAAGGTGAAGAAATATCACTTTTTTTTCAATTGATAACAATGAAAACTTTCATTGATAGAGAGAATCTTATGTTCAAAAGAGAAACCCAATTGTTAGGCTACTGTTCTACTTAACCCCTCCCATAATTTTTTACATAACTTTTGTGTTCAGCTTAAATTGATAGTTCTCCAAAACATGTGTACCCTGGTAACTCCTTGTCGAGTAAATGAATCATCCAAACAATTAGCTGACCTTGGAGTCGAATTCATTGCCACAATCATGTTGCTAGCTGATTGCTTGATTTCCCTTAAGACCTGTCTAAATGGCCAAGTACCTTGGCATCCATTCTTTAACTAGCCCGCTGCATTTTTGTATCACCTTCCACCACAAGGTTCCTCAAGTTCAACCTCTTGCCTAGCTTAAGTCCATTCTATACAGCCAGTATCTCTGTCCTAGTGGAATACTCAATGCCCATGGGGCCCAAGTAGATGGCAGCTACGTCTCCTTAATCATTCCTGAATATTCCTCCCACACCTGACATTCCTGGATTGCCCAAGCCGCAGCCATCAAAATTGAGCTTTGTTTCATCTTCAGTTGGGGGTCTCCACTTTCTGATACCTGCCCTCACTGATGTAGATGCCAGCTACTACTTACCACCCTCTTATGATGCCATCCATTGTAAAAGGTTCAATATCTTCATTGTTTTAACCTAAAATACCACTCTAATCATGATCTTTTCCATCAATACTTTCTGATTGTGAAGAAATATCATCTTTGAGAAAGAAAACTGCAGGTTCTTACAATTGACACACACACACACACAAAAAGATATTTGGATAGATAATAGGTAGATTAGAGGGAGGGAGAAGTGCAGAAACTATAGGAAAGTGAATACACAGAAAACAGAAAACAAACAAAAGGTGTTAGAAAGTAACATTTATGGGCCCTATCAGGGACTCCTTTATTGACATGAGAAATCTTCTTATTAGGAGGAATCCCATTTCTTAGCCTTACAAGGTGTGTTTCTGGAGTCTTGTATCACTTATCTGCTTCTTTTAGTTGCTCAAGTTGCACCAAGAAATACTACCTTGTGGTGTTATATGGAAGTATGGAACCTAAACAGTGGTCCAATGTAAAGATCCAGAACTTATTGCTATTCATTGTAAAAAAAATGCACATGTTCTTGTGCATTTTATAAATACAAATAATCAATAAGATGGTTTCCACGATGTAAGCAACATAAGTGGCATGATAGGGCTGTGAATACTCCAATAGGCTGGGTTGACCTTACACAACCAAATTGATCTGTAACTGTTATATAGGGACTGACAGGCATTTTTTCAATTGGTTGGTTATGAGTATGATTTTTGAGACTCATTCTATCAAGTGGTTAGGAGAAGAGGGTGGTCCCTAGAGATTAGCTCATTACTTGCCCCAAGCGGGGGACATTTTAAATTCCATTAGTGTAAACCTGTGTTGGATTCCTAGGAAACTAAATTCCCTTGCTGATAGTCTAGCTAAATTTGGTGTTCTCTTGAATCCAAAGTAGTTAATACCATACATCCAAGTGTACCCTTTAGCCACCAGTCTTGCTTTGAATCTCTCAATAGAGCCATCAACCTGGTAGTTGATAGTCAGTTCCTCCCCTTTAGGCAACTCATGTTCCAAGCATTATTTTTATACAATGTCTCCATCTCATTGTATATGCAAACATCTCTCTTAGAGTTTGTTATCTCTTGCCTCTTTTCTTGTTTTGATAATGCTTTAGACAAGATTTAAGGATAGGCTGAGAAGTAGAGGCTAAGAAGGGAAAATATGAGAGAGACAACAAACTATAAGAGAGATGTTTGCATATATAGCGAGAAGTACATTTATTGCAATGGGAAGGTCAAGATCGAGAAAATAGGGTATAAATGAAGAGGGATCTAGACCTGTTGTCACTTCAACAATTGGTGGTGCATGAGCCTCTATTAGTTATGAGGAACAACTTGTTCATGCTTGTGCCTATGATAGATTTACATCCTTTCGGTGGTAGCATTGTTGTCAAGGCGTCGCCTAGGCGCCCTTAGTTAGGCGCCTTGCCCTTGATGTATCTTATTAATGTATGTGTTAATACTGTAGAGAACATTGATGTGGGCCCCACATCTGTGGTCCCACTCTGTCCGTACGGTAGAATGTATCTAGTCACAGCTGTGGTCAATTTATTATTCTGTTATTCTAGTTGTTATTTACTTTTCAGTTTTATATTGTTATGTGTTATGATGTAAACACCAAGGGCAGATGTGTCCTTTCATGTAACTAGCATAACATATAAATATTAACTTAAAGTGGCGGAGGCAGAATATTGAGATTCTGTTCTTCTCCTCAAAACCTGTGTTCTACTATTCTCTCATCACTCTTTCTCCTTCTTCTTCACTTTCTCTTCTCTTCGAACCTGAATTTTCTTAGTGATCAAGACTGATAGCAGTCTTGATCAACTACATGGTATCAAAGCCAAATTAGGGTTTCTCATGCGAGCCTAATACCAGCTGACCACATGAGAATCTCCTAGGACTGGGAGCTTAAAAGGAGGAGTTCGCAGACTGATTCTTGGAGATCGCCAGAAGTGCTAGCAGCTATTGGAAACTTGTTAGGGTTGCAGAGTGTTGGTGGTCAGGAAGGATCAAAGAAGACTAGGGTTCGGGTAACCCTAGAAGGCAGCGGACAATTTTTCCTTGTAAGTTATTTACTTTTTAAGAAGTTATATCAGAGAAGATAGGTTGGACCTATCTGGAGGGGAAGGCCGAACCACCCTAGGGTTTTCTCTATTCGATTCACTAGGGTTTTACAACAAACCCTAGTCCGAATTGTCTCAGCTATGTTTCTCTCTACTCTAGGGTTTGAAAGTAATCTTGCGGCAAGCCCTAGTGTTTGACTCAACCTTGTGGTTTATATATACAGTTTCTAGGGTTTCTTATTAACCCTACTACAAGTCTATATACACAATACTGATTGGATTGTGCAACTGAATTGTTCACTTTAAGGACTGATTAAAACTCTAACTCTCCCAAGCATATCAGACCTATTTTAAGCTGTTTTTTCAGAGTCCTAAGGGCTAGAGCTCTACGGACAGCTACTATTGTGTTGGCTAGTTGGTTTCAGTTCAGATTTATCTCAGTTTGTGCACATACACTGTGAAGACAGATCAGGCCCATACTGTTTTTTGATTGTGATTGGTAGTCCAAGTGCTATTTTGAGACTTGACAGAAATCGAGTTTAAAAATCAGGCAGAAGGCAGCCTCGGGAACATCAGTTATGGTAGTGTTTCTGAGATGGGTGGTCAGATTACGACTGTAAAGTTTGATTGATCAAACTATTTGGAATGGGCCCAATCATCCATGATGGCTATTGGTGGAAGAGGTAAATTAGGGTACCTCTTGGGAGATATGAAAGAACCTCCCAAGGGAGACCTGACATATACCAAGTGGATTCAAGAAAACTACTTGGTTATGACATGGCTGTGTAATTCCATGCAACCTCATATTAGCCGGAATTATTTGTGGGCAAAGACAGCTAAGGAGATATGGGATGTTATGAAAGAAACTTATTCCCAATCCCTTAATGTTGCCAGAGCATATGAATTGAAATGTGAAGTGAAAAATCTTAAACAAGGAGAGAGATCGGTTTCGGTATATTTCTCTACTTTGCAGTCCCCGTGGCATGAGATTGATCACTTAGAGACTCTTGAGTGGGAGAGTCCCAGAGATGCACAGATATATAGAAAGCAGGTTGAGACAAACTGGGTATTTGAGTTTCTGGTAGGCCTAAATTCAGAGTATGATATTGTACGACAACAAATTTTGACTAGAGACGGTGTGACTCTCTCTCAGGCATACTCATTTGTACACAGTGAAGAGACCAGAAGGAAGGTTATGATGCAACCTCAGCCCCCCACACCAGCCTTTGTAGCGGTCACACCCAAATCAGGGGGTGATTCAGAAAAGGACAGGAGGAAGGAAGACAAGAAGGATGTGGTGTGTGAACATTGTAAGAAGCTCAAACATACAAAAGAAACATGTTGGAAACTACACCCTCACTTGGTTCCTGCGAAGTTGAGAATCAAGAAGGGCACTGCTCATGTAGCAGTGAACATTGATTCAGCATCCTCATCTGGCACAAAAGGAACATCTTTAGAGATCTTAGCTGCAGTTCAGGCTGCCCTAATGCAGTTAGAAAAGGAAGTTGGAAATTCAGTTCAGCCACTGCAGTCTTCATTAGCCCCTGCCACATTTGCCTTCGCACATTCAGGTACTCGAGCTTTAGCCTATCATGCCTCAGCTCCAGGTACTACTGAACCTTGTTGGGTAATAGACTCAGGTGCATCTGATCACATGACTAGCTTGCCTTCATTGTTTACTACTTACCACTTGTGTTCTAGTAGGGATAAAGTATCTATTGCTGATGGCTCCCTGGTTCCTATTTCTGGAAAAGGTGACATCAAGTTATCAGATACTATCTCCCTATCATCTGTCTTGCATGTTCCTAAGCTTGATACTAACTTTCTTTCAGCCAGTAGTATTACCAAGCATATGAACTGCTCAGTAACCTTCTTTCCTGACCGATGTGTTTTTCAGGACCTGGAGACGAAGAAGGTGATTGGGACTGACCGTGAGACAAATGGGATCTATCTGCTCGGGTAGAGGTTCCGTCAAGGAGAGTCAGTTGAGAATATGTCTTTTGTTTCTCAGAGTGTGAGTCCAGTTATGCCAAAGCATAACCGATTAGGTCATTTGTCTTTTCGGTCTTTACAGAGTCTGTTTCCTGCTTTATTTGAGTCTATTGAGTTGTCTTAGTTACAGTGTGAAAGTTGTGAGTTTGCTAAGCAAGTAGAAAGCCTTATTTATTGAGTAATAAAAGGAGTTATAATTCTTTTGATATTGTGCATACTGACGTTTGGGGGTCCATGGGTGGGTACAAATATTTCTTGTTATTTGTTGATGACCATACCCATTTTTCTTGGGTTTATCTCATGCGTTCACGAGATGAGGTACCTTCCCTGACTTAAAATTTTCACCAAATGATCCTAACCCAGTTTGATACCAAGATCAAAGTTCTCAGATCTGATAACGCAAAGGAATACTTTGCTAAATCATTGACCTCTTATCTTCTTCATCATGGGGTTATCCACTAGAGCTCTTGCCCTCATACACCTCAGCAGAATGGAGTTGCCGAAAGGAAGAATAGGCACATTTTGGAAGTAGCTAGAAGTCTCATGTTTACTTCCAATGTTCCTATCCGCTTCTGGGGTGATGTTATCCTCACGACGGTATACCTTATTAATCGGGTTCTTTCCAGGGTCCTTGATATGAGATATCCTTTTTCCCTCCTACTTCCAAGGTCCTTGGAAGTAGCTAGAAGTCTCATGTTTACACTTAGGGTCCTTATACCTGTTTTCTTCAGCTTCTCGGACCCCATCACTCCAAGTTCAAACCCAAAGCCTCCAAATGCATCTTCCTTGGTTATGCACAAACTCAAAAGGGTTATTGCTGCTATGATCCTGTCTCAGGGAGGAAGTTTGTCTCCATGGATGTCACTTTCTTTGGGGGGACACCCTATTATCCTCGGGTTTCCCCTCAGGGGGAGAGCAGTGAGAGTGGGGGCTTGAGTCATTGTCTTCAGGGGGGAGAGCAGTGAGAGTGGGGTAGTTCCTTTACCTATTCCATTGGGTGATGAGGGCTGCAATGGTTAGGGTAGTCAGAGGGATCAGGAGTTGAGGGAGAGCTGCGATGGTGAGGGTGGTCAAAGGGATTAGGAGTTGAGGGTCTATCACAAGTGGTGCAGGCAGGTTGATTCTAATCATCAGCAGTCCAGGCCAGCTCCAATCTCATCTGCAGTTCCAGGTCTAGGTACTACGGTCCCAGCCATTTCACCTTCTACAAATGATCTTGACCTTCCGATTGCAGTCCGTAAAGGGAAACGACATTGTATCCCATTTTTTATCCTATGATCGCCTATCTCCTACCTATAGGTCCTACCTTAGTTCCATTTCCAATGTCCCTATTCCAAGAACAGTGCAAGAAGCCCTATCCGTTCCGGAATGGAAAGATGCAATGCAAGCTGAGATGGATGCCCTATTGAAAAACAACACCTGGGAGGTGGTTGATCTGCCCAAAGGAAAGAAACCAGTTTGATACAGATGGATATTTACGGTGGAGCATAATGCAGATGGATCTATTGAGAGGTATAAAGCTCGGTTAGTTGCAAGAGGGTTTACACAGACTTATGGCATAGATTACTTGGAGACCTTTGCACCGGTAGCCAAGATGAACACTATTCGAGTCCTATTATCCCTTGCAGCAAGTCACACTTGGCCTTTATACCAAATGGATGTGAAAAATGCCTTTCTGAATGGAGATCTGCAGGAAGAAGTTTACATGCGTTTGCCTCCTGGATTCTATGATGCAGAGATAGGTAAGAAGGTATGCTGGCTCAACAAGGCTTTGTATGGTTTGAAACAGTCACCTAGGGCTTGGTTCGATAGATTCAGACTAGCCCTTGTGAAGTTTGGTTATGTATAGGACCAGTCAGATCATACCCTATTCATCAAGAGGGTGGAGTCCTCCTTGACACTATTGGCAGTATATGTTGATGATATTGTGGTCACAGGGAATGATAGCCATGAGATTGAGTCCCTTAAACAACTCATTCATCAAGAATTTGAGGTGAAAGACCTTGGTGTACTCCGGTATTTTCTGGGTATTGAGGTTGTTAGATCCAAACAGGGGATCTTTATCTCTCAGAGGAAATATGTCCTAGACCTGTTGGCAGAAACTGAAAAGTTAGGTGTCAAGCCTGCAGATATACCAATTGAACAGAACCACAGGATTAATGCCGAGAGTGGGGAACTTGTTGAAGAAAAAGCTATGTTCCAGTAATTGGTAGGAAAGCTCCTATTATATCTGGCCGTATTACTTATGCTGTTAGTGTCGTTGGCCAGTACATGCATTCTCCTAGAACCACACATCTTCTTGCGACAGAAAGAATCTTAGCCTACTTGAAGAGATGCCTGGGTAGGGGTATACTGTTCAAGAACAACCACATGAAGGTGGAGGTCTATACAGATGCTGATTGGGCTGGGAGTGTTGATGACAGAAGGTCTACCTCAGGATATTGTGCCCTTGTGGGAGGAAACCTTGTCTCCTGGAGAAGTAAGAAACAAAGTGTTGTCTCCCGGTCAAGTGCTGAAGCAGAATACAGGTCCATGGCCAACGGAGTGGCTGAAATCCAATGGCTAAGATCTCTACTTGAGGAGTTGGGTATTGAGTATGAGAAGCCCCTGATGTTGTATTGTGATAATCAAGCAGCCATTAATATAACACATAATCCAGTACAGCATGACAGAACCAAACACATTGAAGTTGACCGCCGTTTTGTACGAGAGAGGGTCTCATCTCAAGAAGTATGCCTCCCTTACATCACATCCAGTATGCAACTAGCAGACATCCTCACTAAAGCCGCATCAAGAAAGAAGCTAGAAGCGGATCTATCCAAGTTGGGAATGATGAACATTTACTCCCAACTTGAGGGGAGTGTAGAGAACATTGATGTGGGCTCCACAGCTGTGGTCCCACTTTGTCCGTAGGGTAGAATGTATTTAGTCACAGCTATGGTCAATTTATTATTCTGTTATTCTAGTTGTTATTTACTTTTCAGTTTTATATTGTTATGTGTTATGATGTAAACACCAAGGGCAGATGTGTCCTTTCATGTAACTAGCATAACATATAAATATTAACTTAAAGTGGCGGCGGCTGAATATTGAGATTTTGTTCTTATGCTCAAAACCTGTGTTCTACTGTTCTCTCATCACTCTTTCTCCTCCTTCTTCACTTTCTCTTCTCTTCGAACCTGAAGTTTCTTAGTGATCAAGACTGCTATCAGCCTTGATCAACTACAAATACATTTTATTATATGCTATATGTATCAATTATACTTTGTTTTAATGTTTTACTATTGAAATTTAAAAGATCAAAGGGTTTTGAGGAGAGAAAAAGAAAGAAAGAAAGAAAGAAAAGAAAGAATAGAATAATGAAGTTCTTTTTTTCTATTCTCTCTCTCTAATTAAATAAAATAGAAACTCTGTCCTTGTTTTTTTTTTCTATTTTACTTTCTATCTTGAATATTTATTGTATAAAGTTAATAACCTTCTTTAGCTGCTAATTATTATGAATTTGCTCTATTAAATACTTATTATAGTAGTATTATTTTTGAAAATAATGAAATTAATACATGTAAAAGATTTTTATCTTTTAGATGTGATGATTTGCCACATTTTTAGAGGAAATTTAATGTTCTTTATAAAGAGAATTGCTATTTTTTCAATTAACATACATGCTGAATGGTATATAAAACTAGGAAACTAGCCAAAATTCAGTTTTTTATATTATAAAACTTTTATGTTGCTTAGGCGACTAGGCTACTAGGAGACTAGGTGCCCCAATGTTGCCTAGAATTGCCTAGACACCTTGAAAACTATGGGTGGTACAGGATGATAGAGTGAGAAGGAGATGTGATGGGAGCAATAGGGACGTGAGTCAATTGGATCCTCCATGGAAACAGGTGGAGGTGTAACGATAATAGGAATTGGAAGGAGAGTATTAAACAAGTCATGATGCTCCTCCTTACAAGGAACAAAATAAAACGGAATAAACTCAGCAAATGTGACATCCATTAAAGAAAGTGGGTGCCACTAATAGGAACATAATGGCATTAACCCTTTTGTGTGGAAACATTACCAAGGAAGATGCATTTCCTAGCATTGGATTCAAATTTATGTCTCTGGGAACTAGGAATGGATATAGCAGGTGAAACCAAAGACATGAAGGGGAAGAGAACACATGCCTTCATTAGGGAAAAGAAGACCAAAAGGTGAGTTAAACTCTAGAACCTGGGAAGGCATTTGGTTAATTAAGTGATAGTCATGACAAAATCTCCCTAATGCTTTACTGGAACATGGGAAGCAAATAGAATACTCCTACCAACCTCAACAATGTGGCAAAATTTTCACTTAGCTACTTCATTCTGTTGTGGAGCTTAGACACAGGAACTCTGATGAACTCCAAAGCATAGTTTTCAAGGCGCCAAGGTGAGGCTAGGTGATAGGGGGCGCCTAGTCTCCTAGGCAATGGATTTTGTTTTTATGTAGAAAACATAGATCCTAGGGTAGTTCCCTAGGTACCATAACCATATTTCCTTAATAATTATTCACAATTTTCATAAGAAAAGTATAGAATTCATGTTAAATTTTAGAAAGTCAACATATTCATGAGAAGAAAAAGAAGGAAAAGAAAGTTCAAAAAGTATAGGGGCTGAACCCTTATTTTTGTTATAGGAAAAGAAGAAAAGAAAAAGTAGTAGTAGAAAATGTGTTGATTACACACAAAATGAATATTTTAGTTTAGTAGTGCCTATTTTGTAATTATAATGTCAAAAAGTAAAGAATAAAAAGTATTTTATAATACATAGTACAAAATTGCTTGGCTATTAGGCGAGGTGAGCCTAAAAGGGCGCCTTGTCGCCTAGGCGACACCCGCCTAGGCGTCGCTTTGACAACTATGCTCCAAAGTTTTCAAAGTAGGCAAGGAGACCCTTCTCAAATTATTCTTTAGCATTGTCATGAAACTTCTTAGCAAGCTCTGGAACTTCATCATGAGAATGCATTAAATAAATCCAAATATATCTAAAAAATCATCAATAAACAAAATGAAGTATTTAAATCTAATGCCACTCGATCTGCTCCGGTCCTTGCTGGAGTGGTGAGTTAGGCGAGGTCGCACGAGCTGTACCTGCGAGGGGGGACGACATCTGAGTGCTTGGGTTGTGGACCTAGGTGAGGAAGCTCTGGTGGTCAAGTTAGTACCAAGTTAGGGGAGTTGAAGAGAGTTGGGAGCAGGGAGAGAAGAATGAGAGCTAAAGGGCTATTAGAGAGCGTACCGTTTGAGGGTGAGGAATTGCCCTTATATAGGCCTTTGGGAGTGGTTAGAACGTCTCCAACATACTTGGAGGTAATGACCTCAACCACTGGGATCTTAGGGAGTATATAGAACTAAGCCGACCACTCGTAGTTTCCCCAAGAAACGGGGGAGACTCATGTAACCACCGCTACATGGGCGACGTGCCCCCCAAATATCTCGAAGGCATTAAATGGCCTGCATGGTACAAGGCGAGTGAACAATGTAGGTTGGTCTTCATGAGGTTGGGTAACTCATTGGATGCCTGGGCCGCATAAACACTCCGAGGTTATGACCAACATTACAGGTCGGTCTTCGTCGAGCTGTCTTCAATTGAGCTCGGGTACTCAGGTGTGGCATGAGCCATCTTTTTGATGACTAGACAAACTAACACCATTAAATAACTTTGGGAATAATAGGCTTAAAGGCTTAAAGAAGAGAAAGACAAATGACCTAAATGAAAATGACATCATAATACAATTAATAGATTCTGATATGATATATTTCCAAACCCACCCTCTAAAGTTGAACTAGGCTCTTCTTAGGCACATCTAGCAAGCATATCCCATTCACCATGTGGCCCCTCACAACCACCTTTCAAGACTCAAGGTCTTGAAAAACACCAAAGAAGGGAAAAAAGGTTATGTAAGAGCTTAAAGACTTGAGCAATCTATTAATAGAAAGAAGGTTTTTGTTAAACTTAGAGACATGAAGAACAAAAGATAAGGTTAGGGAGTTAGTAGCTCTAATGCCTTCTTTTCGAAAGATGGGAACAAGAGAACCATCTGCTAAGGATATTTTCTCACAGCCAAAATGTAGTTGATAGGTTTTCACAAAAAAAATTGCAGTTATAGATACTAAACAGGTTAGATATGGTCATGTGGTTAGAAGCACCAAAACAACAATTCAAGGGATGCCATGATTACCTGAAAGAGGATTCTTCAAATGACTCAGAAGTTGCCATACTTTTCTGAGGGAAGGTGAAATCCATTATATGGATGGCTGAACCATGCAAGATGGCTGGGCAAAATTTCAAAAATTTTCTTTCAACCTTCAAGGAATTGTATTCCCTGTTTTAGAAAAACTGCATTTTTCAAGGATCGTTCTTGCACCGAAACCGAACCAGATTTGAACCAAACTAGAGGGAGAAGTATACCTGATACAGATTCCACAAATGTAGCTCCCAAAGTGGTAGCTCACGCTCAAATTGAATCCCAAAACCAGCTTCCACTGAAGATGGCGCAACTTGGAGTGAAGCCGGTTCAGCAATGTAGTTTTCAGCAAAATTGCAATCCAACACCTTGGGTTGAACTGGGAAGGTGAGCCCGGTTTTCTCTGATGTTTTCTTGCAAAAATCAAAGATCAAACTGATCAAGATCAGTCACTAGAAGGGGAGATCAAACTAGGGTTTCTAGGGCGGCAAGAGCAAAGAGAGCTGAAAGCAGATTGATAACTGGAGCAGTTCGATCTCTCCTTTTATAAGCCTTAAGGAGCACTACTCCTAATCGAATTAGGAGGTTCCTAATCCAAATCTTTATTTGGATTTGGACTCTATTAGTGGACAAGAGTTATCCTCTTATGAGAATGGGTTCTCCAAACCCATATCCAAACCCATATTCGCCCAAGTCACATGACAACTTTAAGCAGTCAAATGACCACTTGATTAATCCAATTAATCATGGGCTTTAGGCCCATTTAGCAAGTGGCTCATGTCTCAAGATAGTTGTTGGCCCATTTAGGTTCAATTCGTATGGCATGGGACCCCAACAATGACCTTACATAAGCCCACATGGGTTCGACCCAGCCTCTGAGAAAAGGCCTGGCTGAATTCAGTGAACCCCTGAGTCCATCAGCATGGTCTCTTAATGGGCCCAACATTTACAGTTAAATGATTCTTGAGTCCAGCCATCCTTTGAAAGCCATGGTTTCAAATGTCGCAAAATGTCGCTAGTATCCCTGACATGTGTCGATGTTGAGGCTCACCGACATGAAAATGGATGGTAATATAAAAATTACATTATTTCGTTCGACATTTCCCATATTTCGAAAATGTTGACCAAATCGGTCCAAATAACAAAAAAAGACAGTTTTTCCTATTATGTCGACAGGCTGTCGACTAATGTACATTAATGGTATAATATATTAGTATATTATATTATTATAATATAGTATCTTAATATAAATTATTCCATTAATAATTTCCATTTAATATTTCAAATAAAATATTTATAAAAAAGAATTAACAAAATATATAAAAAAAAGAATAAATTAATTACTTTCTAATATAAAACATAAAATATTTTTCAAGTAATAAAATATTAACTAGTTAGTATTTTTTAAATATTTATTAAAATCAGAAAATGTTTATTAAATTTTATAATAAATCATATTCTATATTTAATATAAAAAATCAGAATAAATTTATTAAATTTTATACTAAATCATAATTTATTATAAGTTTATTATTAAAAATCATAATAAATTCATTAAGTTTTACAAGAAATCAGAATTTATCATAATCTCAATACTACAAAAAGGAGAATCAGTTTATTAAAATTATAATAAAACATAATGTATTATAACTTTAATATTTAAAAACTCATAATAAATATATTTCTATTTACTAGTTAGAAATAAATATATTAGAATTTATAATAAATCAGAATTAAAAATAAGAAAATAAAATATCAAATAACCTTGTAAAAACATCAAAATCCATAATAAATCAGTAAATCGTCATTTACTAATTTGTTATTGATCTTAGTTTCTTAGCTTTATATAATGGTTGGGAATAAGATAATAGTCTAGAAATATGTATTAATACTTCTTTTATCATTTTACAAAATATCATTGCATATTTCCATATATTTCATAATATTTCTACAATGTCTCTAATATTTACAATATCTCCCCTCGACATTTTCGACATTTCTGACATATGTCATATTTTGGTAAGCGTCATTTCCATCGACATCGACATTGTAAACCTTGATGAAGGCCCAAGGGTAATGGACTTAAGTAAGATATAGCCCATCAGGTAAACAACCCTTAGTGATCTCTTACACTGAAACCTCTCAGCCCACAATGATCAAACACTACCCGACAGAGAAGGACCTCTCTCCTGACTGCAAGGTGCAGTGTTGCAATCTTTGCTCAGATGGGTCCCGGGAATTAAAACCTCTTGCAAACATTTTTTCTTAAAATAATATATATCATATAAATATATTTTGCACAACAAATCTCAAACATGATTGAAATTGACTACTGGCAGTTTTGGTTTCCATCAGAGAGAGTGCAGTTCCAATCATTTACTTTGTTTGACAAAGGGGCTAATCCTATCACTATGATCACCCACTCGAGTCAATTGTCAGACTGCCCCAACATACTCAGGTTTTGACCCCCAAAGGATCTCACTGATTGGCATATCAAAGACAGCCCGATCCGACAGCCAGTGCAGTACCATAATCAAGTCCAGGGGTTATGTGTAACTTTCCGGTTTTGCCCATCAGCCTCTAAGGTCCAGGGCATAACTGGAAAATGGTATGGGTTTAGTGTTTCAAACAAACACACACTATATGTGCTTTGGGTCTAACCCTAGTAGCTGAGACAAGCTACCCCAACTTCTTTGGTAGCACATTAGTGTCAGCCCTGGCAGGATAAACTCCCAAAGTCTATCGAACGGCTGAGAACATTCTAAACTAACACAAGTGTCATAAGTGTCCAGTTTAAGGGGCAATTGCACAGAAACACACCAATCATAACATGAAACAATAATGTACTTTTATTCATTTACAATAAAATGTATTTGTACATCAATCTGATTGGAGCTAAGGGCATACACTGTCTAACATTTTCAAATTCTACCCTAACTGTTGCCAGTTGTTCCATAGTTGATTTTTCCTCATTAGGCCCCTTTTCGTCTTTTGGTACTATAGCCACATTGGTGTACCCATTTTTCCCAATCTTACTTAGGGCTGTCAATTGGTCAGGTTTGGTTTGGAACATGGTAAAACTGTCTTGAACCGATTATAAAAATGCCTAGACCCAGAACCAAACCAGACACTAATGGTTTCATGATATTAGAACCGGTCCCATGCCGACTAGTAATTGGGATAATTTGGTTTGATCCGATAAGCACCTATTGAATGGTTGCAAACTGCAATCTCTACCTTCTTGATTGTCTCACTATGCTTGATCTGCACTACTGACATTTGCCTAACCTCATCAGGGTTGAGTATACAGAACTGAACCAGCCGGACTTTGGAGACCTTCATTGGGAGCATGGAAATCACATATTTATGGTGACAGATCATGTGGAAATTTAGGAAAAAAAACTAAAAGGGCATGGAATTAGGTTTCAAATAAATATAAAAATGTTAAGTAGAGTTTGCACGCAGAATGTTACTTGGGTTTTAGTAGCTTTTTTTCAGATTTTGAAGAGAAGAAAGCTTTGATCCCCTTCCCTCTCTCTCCCCACTCATGCTTGGGTATTGTCCTCTCAAAGAAGAGTGACTGTGAGAGTCTTTATTGCAATCTGTACCTACATGCTTGAAGGGGTGTTTATATTGGAGATCTAACAATGAATTAACAGAAAAGGAAAAAAAAGCAATGAATTAACCAGTAAATTACAAGTTCTTCAAGAATGTTTTATCTCAACTTTGGCTTTTGGTATTATGTGAACCTATAGTGTTTCCCTTTCTTAGCGAATAGTGAAGTTACAATCCTGCTCTTGGTTTGCTACAGTGATGTAGTGCCTGCTTGCCATTGCCATTCTTGGTCTTGAACCCTTGGTGACCATGGTAAAAGAATGGAGTTTAGAGAAAAGATTACACATAGGTTTAACAGTAGAAGGGTGAGAATTGAAAAGTTGAAGGGGGAAGAAACAAAGGAATAGGGTAAGAAGTTGGGTAAGGTTTCATTCTTTTAAGTTTTAACCATCTATTGCGTGTGTGCCTGTGTGTCTGTGTATATATATTATGCACAATCAATTTGGATCTGAGTCGGTTTGAGGCAGCCAAAACTGATCCCAACCCAATAATAATTGGGACAAGAAACCTGGAACCTTACACCCAATGGTACCAAATATGGGACCAGAACTGATGTAATTGGTTTTGTTCTGTCAGTTAGACCAAACCCATTGACAGCCCTAATCTTATTTTTCTAAATCTTGCAAGCATGAGATGGAGATGTAATTTCCAGCAAGTCTCCTTTCACAAATAACATCTAACATCTTTTAGAAGAGGGCTTCAGGATTTTGAAATGAACAGTGCCATTAATCTCCTGCAAAACATGGAGGGGGTGTGTTTGGATGCTGGTAAAAGAGATAGGAGAATTTGGACTCAACCTCTCTCAGGTACCTTCTCTTGTGGCTCTTTTTTTCAGTTCTTGTTCAACCGAGTGAAATCCAGGGGTCTTCTTTTCCTTCTAAGGATATTTGGAGTAAACCTATTCCATTCAGGGTGGGTGGTTTGTTTTGAGAAATGTATTTGGAAAGATTAATACTTGTGAGCTACTGCAAAGGAAAAAAGAGGAGATTATGGCTGTTATCGAAGGGACTCAAAAAGCTAAAGAGCTGAATATCAGGAAGTTGCCAATTGAAGGTGATTTGAAGCTTGTAATCAGCTGGCTACAGAAAAGAAAAGAGAGAGAGAGAGAGAGAGAGAGAGAGCTCTTGTTCAACTGAGTGAAATCCAGGGGTCTTCCTTTCCTTCTAAGGAGATTTTGAGTAAACCTATTCCGCTCAGGGTGGGTGATTTGTGTTGCGAAATGTATTTGGGAAGAATTAATACTTGTGAGCTACTGCAAAGAAAAAAGAAGAGATTATGGCTGTTATGGAAGGGATTCAAAAGGCTAAAGAGCTGAACATCAAGTAGTTGCTAATTGAAGGTGATTTGAAGCTTGTAATCAGCTGGCTACAGAAAAGAAGAGAGAGAGAGAGAGAGGAAGATGGATGGTAATTCTACATGTATGAGAAGTGGAAAGCTGCTAAATTATTACAAGGGGTAGAGGTGACTTGTAATTGGGTCAGAAGAGATGCAAATGCCCTTGCTGATACAGTTGCTAAACAAGGGGTGGAAAGAAATAATTTATTTTGGGCTGTGTTGTAATTCTTCTTGTGGGGAGGGCTAGGAGTGTTTATCCCTCCCCTAATTTTCCTCATTTTAATGAAATTGGTTCTGTTATTACATCTTTCTTATCCTCACTATTCTTAGGTTTTACACTTGCATGTGCATAATGATCTGTAGATGCTCTCTGAATATGTACCTGCTTCCTACTCTTCTTTTACCGCTCATCAATGTGCAAGTCTGAGATGGAATGATTTCATCTTTAGCCAATATGCTTTGTCAAGGTATATCATACTCCTTTCAACCAGTTTCCTATATGTCTCACATCCTTATTGCTCTCATACAACGGTCTCCGATAAATCTCTCTTGCCACAATGATTTCAGTATAGAGTAGTACAGAGCCAGCGACTTCTCTCCGTCTTGGATTATTGACTTCATTCTTTATTTTGTATGCTCTGACAACATTCCATCTTTTGAGAATATGTTCTAGCTAATCCCAATTATCTCCTTATCTGAATTCATCCACAGGTAGTGCTTACTAATCTGAAGTAGCATAAAGTTAACAAGCTAGTCAATTGCATCAACTTCTCATTTGTATGATCTTCCTTCTCTGGTTTCTTGGTACTGCTCATAAGATAACCTTATTTCCCTCTACATGTGTAGATGTGCATGGGAAGACCATTCTAGATAATTGGTCCCATTTAGCTTTATATAGTCATGACATTGAAGAAATTGTCTACAGACCTTGCTGGATCAATACCAGATTCTGTGTACTGTTTAAAATCAACTCCAGCCTGCTCCGTTACTCCAATAACTTGATATGGAAGCAAGTGTAAAGTGCAAACAAAAACAAGTACAACAGCCCCAGATTAACTGACCTGCAGTCAGTCCTACACTTAGTGCCTGGGTTTCACTGATACTGTAACCCGGGAGAAAGAGGAAAGGCAACCTCTCCTGCTAGCCTTGTCTGATCTCTTTCCAATGGCAACCACAGCCTGTAATAGGTCAAATGGCTCCTATAGATGCCCAAGTGCCAGTCTCAATCACCCTCTCTCACCCTTGAGTCAGACCAGACCTTCTCTAGTTGGTTCAGATCTTAGGCAGCACACTCCAAAAATATTTTTGGGCTTCAAAGATTGTTTCCCTTGTCTCCAAATCTTTTCCCAACCAGGTGACAACACACAGAGATGATCAGCAACTCATCTCTCTATACACCATGTTGATCCTAGAGTGTATGGATCCAAGAGAGAAGAAAGAGAGTGGAACTACTCTGCTACCAAGAAGAAAAGGACAACAGCAAAATTCTTGAAGATTGATTAAGATATGGTAGTAGAAAAGAGAAGAAAACAATTCAGATCAAAAAGAGAAGAAAAGAAAGAACAATAGAAGAATTTTGGGGAAGAAGTGTTAATAAGATGAACAGTAGGGAGTCTAACTCCAGATTTCAGGGTTGCCAAAGAATGAATTAAACCCCCACCCCCGAAGAGCCTTTATAATATTATGAATATTTACAAGAAAGCCCGTATGAGCTTAAAGAATTTACAAGAAATCCCTTATGGTCCAAAAGGATTACTAGAAAGCCCTTATAGGGCTAATAAAGAAAAAAAAATAAAGTAATAAAAGATACAATATAGCAAGGGCTAGCAGAATACATCAATACTCTCCACACTCCCTCTCAAACTAATGCAGGAGACATAAGCATCGGTTTGCCCATAAGAAATAGATGTCTTGCCCTCATCGTGGCTTTGGTAAAAATGTCAGCAATTTGCATATCTGAGGCCACATGAGGAAGAGAAATAGACCTAGCAAGAAACATGTCTCGAATAAAGTGACAATTCACCTCAATATGTTTAGTCTTCTCATGAAAAACAGGATTTGAGGTAATCTTGATAGCACTGGTGTTAGCATAAAGAGGAATTGGAGTAGGAAGATGAACACCAAGATCATCAAAGAAGAATTGCACCCAAGCAATCTCACTACAGAAAAATGACATAGCTCTATACTCTACTTTTGTAGAGGACTCGGAGATTGTTGTTTCTTGCATTTCCAAGAAACGAGGGAATCACCCATGAAGACGCACCACCCTGTAGTAGAGCGTATAGTGTCAAAACAACCTGCCCAGTCAGCACCAACTTAGGCCCTCAACTAAGTAGGAGAGGAATTGGAGCAGGAAGATGAACACCAAGATCATCAAAGAGGAATTGTACCCAAGCAATCTCACTACAGACAAATGACAAAGCTCTATACTCTACTTTTGTAGAGGACTTGGAGACTGTTGTTTCTTGCATTTCCAAGAAATGAGGGAATCACCCATGAAGACGCACCACCCTGTAGTAGAGCGTATAGTGTCAAAACAACCTGCCCAATCAGCATCAACTTAGGCCCTCAACTAAATAGGAGAGGAGGAAAAGAACAGGCCCTAGGATAATGTACCATGAACATATCGAATAATCCAATGAACAACAATCAAATGGGACTGATGAGGGATAGAAACAAACTGACTCACAACCTAAACCGCATGGGAGATGTTAAGATGAGTCAATAACTTGAGATTCAGTTCTAAGGGAATATCAACTTGCTTGTCATTAGTGAGATCCACCAACTTGATAAGATTATATTGCATACTTATGTTGACAAATGAAATATCCTCAATCACTTCATTGAACCTTGTTTTCTTGGTAAGCATGCAACATGATCTCAGAATAGTGAGAGAAGAGGAGAGAGAAGAGAGAAAAAGAAAGAGTTTGGAGAGAAGAAAAGTCAACTAGTGGCGCTAGCCTTTTAATATTAATACTAGGGCTACCATTCAAAAAATAAATTAATGCAAAATTACATATGTGCCCTTGCGGAACAATTAAAATAAGACTAACTTATTCAACACTCCCCCTCAAGTTGGGACATAGATATCAATCATGCCCAACTTGTTACATAAGTAATCGTGTCGTGAGTGATGTAAACCTTTTGTAAATATATATGTAAGTTGCTCCTTAGAACTAACATATGAGGTGCACACTTCCCCATTAACAATTTTCTCTCTAATAAAGTGTTTGTCAACCTCAATATGTTTAGTTCTATCATAAAGAACTAGGCTGGCTGCAATATTGATGGCAACCTTGTTATCACAATACAAGGACATGGGGCTATCAACAGGAAAACCCAATTCGCTCATCAAATTCTTTATCCACATAGCTTCAGCCAACCCCATGGTACATTGCTCTATACTCAACTTCAACACTAGACTTAGCCACCACACTTTGTTTTTTGCTTCTCCATGTGGCTAGATTTCCTCCCACAAAAGAACAATACCCACTAGTGGACTTTCTGTCATCAACTGATCCAGCCCAATCAACATCTATATACACTTCAATCTTCAAATGCCCATTCTTCTGGAATAGCAAACCAACTCTTGGAAACTTCTTTAGATATTTGAGGATTCTCTCGGTTGCCTCTAAGTTTGTGGTCTTAGGAGTATGCATGAATTGACTAAGAACACCCACGACATGAGCAATGTCTGGCCGGGTCATGGAAAAATACAGGAGATTGCCCACACGTCTTTGGAATTGCTTTACATCCTTGATAACCTTACCACAACAGTCACCCAGTCTGTGATTTGGATCAATGGGAGAGTCAACTGGCTTAACCCCTAGTTTTCCTGAATTCTGTAACAGATCTAGGATGTATTTTCTTTGAGAAATGAAGATCCCCTTTTGTGAGCGGGCCACTTCAATTCAAAGGAAATACCGAAGGGGACCTAGATCCTTCAACTCAAATTGAGTGGCTAAGAGATCCTTTATCCTTTGAATTTCAACCTTCCAATTACCTATGATCACTATGTCATCAACATACACTATCAAGGCTGCAATCTTTCCTTCCCCCCTTTTCACAAATAGAGTATGGTCAATCTGACACTGTTTGTAGCCAATCTGCAGCATAGCTAGATAAAATTTGCTGAACCAAGCTCTTGGTGATTGTTTTAAACCATACAAAGACTTCTTATGGGCCAAAAGGATTAAAAGAAAGCCCTTATAGGGCTGATAAAGAAAAAATAAAGTAATAAAAGATACAACACAGCAGGGGCTATAATATCAGAATACATCAATACTCCACAAGAACCATTGCTGTCTCCAGCCCTCAAATGTTTTATTAGTTTTGGTTTCTGAACATTTACCAGGGTAATTACAAGTATGTCCTTAGTAGGGTGGCTATGAAGATAAATACATAATACCTCACACATATCCTTAATTAGGTTCACATGCCTAATCGGGAATCATTTCTTTTTCAAAACCTACCATATTACCTCGTTAGGGACTCTATTATTTTCTTTCTCTAGATCAATAAAAATCATATGAAGATCTCTCTTCTTCTCTCTGAACTTTTCTATCAATTGTCTTAATAGAAAGATGGCTCCCATGGTTGATCTCCTTGGCATAAACCCAAATTGGTTTTCTGAAATATTTGTTTCATGTTGTAACTTATGATCAATTGTTCTCTCCAAAAGTTTTAGTGTGGCTGATGAGTTAAATTCCACGATAATTATTATTTTTTGATGAATGATAATAAATTTATTAATTCGGAAGCAGATTTAGAGTGAGTTCATACAACATCCCAGGGAGAGGCGCAAGCTACAACCCCTCCTTGAATCTTACAAGTAAACTAGGAAAGAAAAGCAAGAATCACAACTGAGCCCAAAACAATTCTTCCCTATTTACCCCTTGCTTAGCTAACACATCTGACGAAGTATTTGTTGATCTCCCCCCCCCCCCCCCCCCCCACTGTACAGTGACCAACATATTCCTTGTCAACCAATTAAATTTCTTCATTTCATTCTTGTAACGCCACATAGCCTCTTTAGGGTTTTTCAACCAACCCACCACCACTTTGGAATCCCCCTCGATTGTTAGGTGTTGTACCCCCAGCTGGTTTGCAAATTGCACCCCTTGTACAACAACTGAAAGTTCTGCCTTGATGGAGTCCCCAATTCCCAAGGGATCTGAGTAGAGCAACAAAATCTCTCCCTTCTCATTTTTCAAAGCACCCCCCATTCTGGATAATCCTGGATTACCCATGCTACTTCCATCAAAGTTCAACTTCAGTGAGCCTTCGGATGGAGGAGACCAGCTTGTAATTGATTTGTCCTTTAGAGATGAACACCTCACTACCGCTGACCAATTTCTCCAAAGGTCATTAAAGGAGAATTGATGAAAGATTTCCAAGGTCTTCAGCCAAGGTATTGCCCTATTTAACACACAGTCTTTCAATTCCTGACTGCTCATTTCCTTCTCTTGAAAAATTCTAATATTCCTTTCTTCCCAAAGAGTCCAAATCAAGGCAGCACGAGCACATCTCCACATAATTCTCCCTATTGTTGTAGGACAATAAAAGGTAGAATGGTTGAAGAGCATGTGAACTTCTGCTGGTAGACTCCAACTACTCCCAAACAACTAAAGTAGCCAAGCCCAAAGGTCTGCAGAAAATGGACAAGATATTAATAGGTGGTAACAATCCTCACCGTGAGCTCTATAGAGGATACACCAATTAGGAGAGATACAGAGGAAAGGTCTTCTCTTTTGTAGGTTATCTAAAGTGTTTACTTTCCCATGGAATACTTCCCAACAAAACGCCATAATTTTTTGGGGAACTGGCTTGCATCAAATTTCTTTTGACAGAAAGGGTTGGTAAGTAGAAAGTTGAGAGATGGACTTGAAGAAAGGAGCACAAATGAAGGTTCCATTGGGTCTAGGAGTCTATACCCTCTTATCTGGCTTGGAGGGATCCAAACAAACCTGATTAAGACAACCAAGCAAAACAGAAAGAGATTCAATTTCATCATCCCTAAGTCCTCTACAAAACCCAAAATCCCAAGTAGGATCTAAGGGTGTTCCCAAAGGTGAGACAAATTTTGAAACCACCTCTTTTCTGTACAAAGAAACAAAAAAATAGCGAAGGGAACAGATCCTTTAAAGGTGTGTCTCCTACCCAAATATCCTCCCAAAAATGAACAGTGTTGCCAGAACAAACTTCATACCTGATAAAATTGAGGAATTGAGGAAGGGTGTTGTGAATGGCCTTCCAAGGTGCTGCTAGGTTAGCTTGCCTTGATACACCAGCATCCTATCCATTCTCTGACCTCCCATGAATGCTTCCCACCACCTCATGCCACAATCTCTCTCTTTCCAATGGCCATCACCACAACCATTTCCCTAACAGAGCTTGATTTTTTCCAATTACCCTCCCAAGTCCCAAATCCCCCTCTTCTTTACTTTTGCACACAATTTCCCAATTAACAAAGTGATCATTTTTTTTCTTGTCCTGGCTCCCATAAGAAATCTCTCATCAACTTCTCCAGTTTCCTAGCTTCCCTAACTGGTATCCTAAAAATAGGCAAAAAATAGGTAGGTAAGTTAACCAAGGTAGCTCTTATTAGGGTAATTCTCCCTCCTAAAGAGTCATAATTCCTCTTCCATGAGGCTAATCTCTTCTCAAACTTTTCTATCACCGGGGTCCAAAATCTACTCTCCCTAGGATTTTCCCCTAAAGGAAGCCCTAAATATGACATAAGCCAATCAGAGGTGGAACACTCAAGACACTCCGCAATAGCCTCGACCTCCCCTACCTCCAAATTTATACCCGTTATGCAGCTCTTTTCCAAATTTATTCTCAAATTAGAAATACTTTCAAAACCTTTGATTAGCTCCTTTAGGTTTGCAAACTGAAGGTGGGTGACGGGGACTTGGTGTCTCCTATTCTCCAACCCCTAATGCCATTTTCACTGTCAGCCTTAGTAATGATCCTACTAATCACATCAGCTACTAAGGTAAAAAGGAAGGGTGAGAGTGGATCCCCTTGCCTAACACCCCTGCAAGATAGAAAAAAGTCCCTCACCATACCATTTACCAGAATAGAGTAGTGACAAGTACTGATACACCAAAAAATCCAACTACACCACTTGTCCCCAAATCCACAGTTTCGCATAACCTCTAATAGAAACTTCCAGTCCACCAAATCATTAGCCTTTTCAAGATCCAATTTACAAATGAAACCTCTCACTAGACCTTTTCATTTCCTCCACACACTCATTTGCAATTAAGATATGATTTGTTATTTGTCGCCCTTGAACGAAAACCCCCTGGGTTTCACTAATGATAGAAGGGATGACTGTTTTGATCCTCAACGAGAGCACTTTAGCCAGAATTTTATAGATGCTTGTCACCAGACTAATAGGCCTATAATCTTTTGGGTGGTTGGCATCATTCTTCTTAGGTATCAAGGCCAAAAAGGTGGCATTAATTCTAGGGCTGATAATGTGATTGTCTGCAAGTTCTTTAAAGACTTCAATTAATTCCTCTTTCAACACCTCCCAATAGTCTTGATAAAAACCCATTGTAAAGCCATATGGACCTGGAGCCTTGGATCTAATTCCATGATAATTATTACAGCTTTGTATATTCCCCTTGTTTTTAAATACAGGCACCATAGTGCTCTTTCTTCATTCATCCAGCATTTTCTTTGTTTTCATTATCTTCTTAAATAGTTTAGTTAGCCATACTAAGCCTACCTCTCCCATTCCTTATCCAGATGTGTACTTATTTGCACCTAGGACAGCATAATTTTTCTAACTCTCAATTTTTTGCTGAAATAGTCTTATAATGTATTGATAGCTTATTTGCCACGGGAAAGCTACAATTCTTAAGTTGCAGTACTCCAGTGAGTCTGATATATGGAGATACTAATACTTCTTTTCACATACTGAAATATGAAATTCAAGTTCATGTGTCAAGTGTACTCCAGTGAGTCTGGTATACCTACAGGCCTGTAGTGTGTAGTTTTGGCAACTGGCACTTTCATGTAGCCTTTTGATAATAGTTATCTTATTGGAAGTGTATTCGCTTGCAGTATTAAGTTAAAGCTAGGTAATGAGATTCTGTCTTTCTGCAGTGCCCAGAAGCTTTGGAAGAACGTGAATCCTTAACAGCTCATCATGGTGCAGCATCTGCACTTTCTACCGGACTCTTAGTTAATGCAAATCTAGAAACATCAATCCCTGACACTTATCGTGCACCTCCTCCACCCCTGCCATATGATGTGGATTTGGGACGTCCACAAACCCTACCATCTACTCAGGAAGGAAGTGCCATCAAGCACAACTCTGCTGTGCAGACAACAAATACTGAGGCTGTCGAAGAAACCTTAAGTGGCTGTGGTGTTGAAACCTTGGCTGCATGTGAAAGTGTAAAGGAATCAGATTGCAAAGTTGAAACCAAGTCTGTGCTTTCTTCACCAAAGGAATCTGATGTTGAACCTTCAAAATTGAGTGAACCCATTGTTTCAGCAACAGAAGAGGAAGATGCTTGCCCCATATGTCTTGAAGGTATGATGTTTTTCTGATTTCAGTATAATTAGTAGTGCAAAAGACTTGTATGAATTCACTTACTGTGTTAACTACTATAGCTGCAAGAACCATTAATTGCAGTTTTCATTCTACCATTTATGTCAATAAACCTTTGTCATTTTTGCTTCATGCAGAATATGATGCAGAGAATCCAAAAATAATCACAAAATGCGACCACCATTTTCACCTTGCATGCATTCTTGAATGGATGGAAAGAAGTGATACTTGCCCCGTGTGTGATCAGGTTTGTCTTGTATGTCATTTTATATGTGGGCAATAGGATAACAAATTAATATTGTTATTAACATGGTTACACAGGATCTGCCTCATCAATTACCTATGCTTGTTCTAGTATCAAAAGGCTGTCTTTCTGTTATGATGCAGGAAATGATATTCAATGATACTGTTAATGCATAAAAAGCAAATATCTGCAAGGTGAAGAGATTTTTTTTCAGCGGAAAGGACTGGAGGAAAGGGGTTTCTCTGTCTGGTGGTGATCTATGGGAGTTGTGGATTGGGCTTTATATTGGTCATGTCATTTTTAGGGGAGAATTGTCTATTCCAAATATCTTGCGTTTTTCTGGGTTCTTTTTGACTTGTCAAATGTAGAGGGAAGGGGATTGACACAATATGAAAAACCTGGCTTGTTTCCGCCATATTACCTTCTCCCATTTCTAGACCTTGATTGTGAGGGCTTCAATGGATTTTGGAGATTAAAAGATGAATGATGCAGGTTGTGCATGCATTGAATGAAAGGGAGCTGGTTGTGAGGCTTGCTTTTTTGAAGGGGAAAAGTAAACTCTGGGGTTTTTATTTGTTTTTTGTTCTGGCTGATTTTTTAGAGTCTTTTACCCCTTTTTGTACAGCATCGACTTTAATCTTCAAATATAGGTTGATCAATTGTCTTGTTTTCCATTGGATCTGTAAATTGTATATGATCACTTATTCTCATGTTTTTTATTTTCATTTTTTTTCCCGTGTCCTGTCTCTGGGTTAGTAGGTCTTTGGTCAGTGTATAGAAATACAGTAATGATAAATAAGTACTTTGTATTTAAACGAATCAGCGCTATTTACACAGTATAATCTCCACAGATGAACTGGTGAATGTACAAATCCAGTGAACCATCCATGTGGTCTAAGGGAATGCTGACCCATCCATACGTTCGGCTTGGGCATTGCAATTCTAACTGCAAGCGAGAGGACCGAGCAATTCTAATACAAGATCGCCTGATTGAATTCAATGAACTATACCTTTGTTATTAACCAACCATCAGCTGCAATTGGTGATTCCGTGTCTGTTATTACGTGGCAGGGATCACTTATATTAGAATGACGGTGTCCATATTTCCAAGTCTCTAGTCTATGATAATCTTTTTGTCACTTTGTCAACTGACTGCTGTTGAAATGTTTTTCCGGGGAAGGGAAGGAGACTTTGGAACTCGTTTTTGACCTCAAGGCACAGTTTGGAAGAAGTATAAATAAAAATATGTATAGTGCAAAACCTTATATTTTGTATTATTTGTGTTTGTACTGTATGCATTTGTATTTGTATTCCTAATAAGGGTATAAAAACAAATATGTAGAGTGAAACTTTGGCTCAGTTTGGAAGGAATACGAATACAAATATGTAAATGCAAAGTCTTGTATTGTATGCATTTGTATTTGTATTCCTAATAAGGGTATAAGCACAAATATGTAGAGTGAAACTTTGGCTCAGTTTGGAAGGAATACGAATACAAATATGTAAGTGCAAAGTCTTGTATTTTGTACATATTTGTACTGTATAAATTTGTATTTGTACTTCTTTCAAAACTGAGCCTAAAATAATAATTAATATGTACAGTACAAATATATATATATATATATATATATATATAATAATATAAAATACAAGGATTTGCACTGTGCATATTTGTATTTGTACTCTTTCCAAACTAAGCCTAAAGCACAAAATGTGATCAACGTGTTCTTGTTGAAATACTACAAGACCATAATCGCATTCTTGTAAGTTTGGTTGGCATTATTTTTTCTCTTCTAAAGATGAAAAAATCTTGCCAAAAAAATCTGGCTTGAGTCACTGTCTTCCAATGTTTTAAAAATTGTCTCGGTGGTCAAACCGTTTTTGCCTTCCATTGGATCATTGGTCTGACTTTCTAGGTCGAACAGTCAACAATAGTGTGTGCGTGCGTGCGTGTGTGTGCATGTTATATATATATATATTATTAATAAATAATGTATAATTATGTTATACATGTAATGTATGTATTTTTTATATTTAATTTATGTTTTTTAAATTTTATTTGTAAAAAGTATTAAAATTGTGATTTGAGGTCAAAAAGAGGGTCTTTTTTTTTTTTGCAAAAATAGAAAGACAAGTATGGCACCTTGGGACAAATTTCAAAAAGTTATAAAAAAAAAACGATCACCTTAATCGGACATTGGAGTACAAAGTTATGGTCTCCCGAAGTTTACATACACATTTAGTGTACAACCCATGATCTAGTCACCTGGTTGAACAAGTCAACGGTCCAACTGTTTGGGTTGGATAGTTTTTTACCAAGTCAATGGTTTTTTATTATTCTTTTGGTTTTACTAAAACTAGACCCGGAATCTTGGTCGATTGGCCATTTGAATGGTTAAATCAATCGGATTAACGATGGGTAGAAAACACTATTCTTATCCCTACACATTGTGTGCACACTCGTAGGCACACAACACAAAAAGGAAAGGTTTTCTAAACAATTGAGATAGGGAAGCTTCCCTACGTTACCGGCCATTCTCGAAAATCAGTTACTCATTGGTTTGGCCCTATAAAACTTGGAAGCAAGGACCTTGATGTATTGATGTGGCTTTACCTTGAATTGGATGAAATGACATAAGATGGGACTACAACAATGCATCAAAGAATGAAGGCCGGGATTTTACACTTTTTGGCTTCCTGGAGTAGCTGATTTTTCCTAATCTTTTCACCTGCCATCAAGGTTCAAAGTATCAGAAACGCTATGCATATCGGAAAGGCAAATTTAAGAGACGTATTAGGATACACCTTGGATATGCATGGATATGGACGAAAAATTAAGATACACATGGAAACACATGGAAATGCTATAAATACTCCAATAAATCATAAATAAACATCAGTATCACTAAATATAAGACATAAATGAGCTATTTATGCATAAAAATAACATGTTTTAGTAGATTTTGTGAAAAAACATATTATGATCAATAGACGGGAGCAAAAGCATACTATTCAATAGAGTATTCAATTCAGTTCCAATGTGTTTGCTTGTTTTATTCTAAAAATTAAATTAAAATTAAGAAAAGTAAATATGTAATAGCAAAATTGAATGGATTTATGGTCATAATAGATCGAGTAGTTATTTTGCATGTTTCATTCTAATTTTCTAAAAAATGAACAATTATTTATTTTTATTCAAATAATTATTTTGGATGTTTTATTCTAAAAATTAAATTAAAAATAAGAAAAGTAAATATATAATAGAAAAATTGAAAGGATTTATGGAAATAATAGATCAAGTAATTATTTTGCATGCTTCATTCTAATTTACTAAAAACTGAATAATTATTTATTTTTATTCAAATAATTATAAACTGAATAATTATTTATTTTTATTCAAAAAATTATTTTGGATGTTTTATTCTAAATATTAAATTATAATTAAGAAAAGTAAATATGTAACAAAATTGAATGAATTTATGGACATAATATATCAAGTAATTGTTTTGCATGTTTCATTCAAATTTTCTAAAAACTGAATAGTTATTTATTTTTATTCAAATAATTATTTTGCTTGTTTTGTTCTAAAAATTAAATTAAAATTAGGAAAAGTAAATATGTAACAGAAAAGTTGAATGGATTTATGGACATAATAGATTAAGTAATTATTTTGCATGTTTCATTCTAATTTTCTAAAAACTAAATAATTAATTATTTTTATTTAAATAATTGTTTTTCATGTTTTATTCTAAAATTTAAATTTAAGTTAAGAAAAGTAAATATGTGACAGAAAAATTGAATGAATTTGATCTATAGACATGGTAGATCATCCATAGATCTACAACATACTCAGCCTATAGGGTTAAATTACATATACATAAAACTAAAGAAATTATAAATAATTTTTTTATTCTAAAAATTAAAAAAATATATAAAAATTTAATTATTTATAAAAAAAATTCAATTGATCTATGGACATGGTAGATCATCCATAGATATACAACATACTCAACCTATAGGGTTAAATCATATAAAATATATATATATATATATATATATATATATATATATATATTATTCCAAAAATAAAAAAATCAATTATTTAGAAAAAAATTCAATTGATCTATGGACATGGTAGATCATCCGTAGATCTACAACATACTCAGCCTATAGGGTTAGATCACATAAAATTAAAGAAATTATATATATTTTATTTATTCAAAAAAATTAAAAAAAATAAAAATCAATTATTAAAAAAAATTAAATTGATCTATGGACATGGTAGATCATCTATAGATCTACAACATGATAAATTTATGGAGGTAGATCAAAATATTAAAACCTAAAAATTTATTTTTTTTTTCCATTTTTTTATTATTCTGGAATTTCTTCAAATATTCACAAAGATTTACATATAGAAACAAAATAAGTGGGATTTTTTACACAAGAATAGCAGGCCAACATACATAAAGATGTTTCCGAGCATTCAAACTAAAAAAAACCCAAAACAATGGCTGAAAATGCAAAAAAAAAAAATGAAAAAAATCCTATATTTGCTACTTTTTAAACAACCTTGAAAAACTTGTTGAATATTTCAATTTTGTACGTGTTTTGATGGTTTTCTTTTTTTTTTTTTTCTAGATTTGAGTCTCTAGGAATGTAAAGAAAGTTTCTGGAGGGTTTGGGGAAGAAAGAAGGCTTCTGAAATGGGTTTTGGAAGCCCTCTTTCGAAGGCTATTCTATTTGTAATAGTGAACTCGTCATGTACCGGCCGAAACATATCGAAACGGGCTGATACCAGCTTGATACGAAGTCGATACTGTTTCAACACGACGAAAAGAGATGGTACCTTTGATTTAGGACCATCTCTCGTGCTGGTAAGTCGAAAAACCTTTACGTATTGGCCGATACATAACCCAAAGGAGGCAAGGCAACCAACCAGGGTAAAAATGGAATAATAGAGTCGGTCACTGAAAAGAAAAGAAACGATAGTCGCATACAATACCTTCAAGCCAATCCCCATCCCGACCCAACTTCACAGGTGAACGGTGCCCTCAGACCTCAGTTTTGGTGGAAGATTACTTGCAAATTTTAACTTTTCTCAGTTCGTTATCACCGTCTTCTCCTGATACAGTCCTGACTCCTGACCTGTAGTAGTTACCAGTCTCTGGCTCTCCGCTAGGATGAGTAAATAGAAGTGTTCCCCTATTTAGGGTTTTAGTTGGCTCTAAAAACTGAAATTTCAACTTTAAGGGCTCGTTTGGTTTTCAGTCAGAATTAGAATTGGAATTGTCCATTTCCATATTTTATTTGGTTCAAATAGGAATGGGAATGGAAATTAAAATCAGCAGAAATGGGATTTCATTCTCAAAGGAAGGGCAGAGAATGGCTAATCCCTCAAATGGAGGAATATCATTCCAGTAAGAATGGGAATGGGATTCCAATTCCACCCAACCAAACAGTTAGAATCAGAATAGCCCATTCCAATTCCAATTCCAATTTCAGACCCCTATTCTCGTGAACCAAATGGGGCCTAAAATCCTCAAACCTTTAAATCCTAACGTTTAACCCTTACAATATAAACTGCATTTGATCCGATGCATGTCCTTCCTCCCAGTATTTCTTCTTTTTTTGAAATACTGTATACTTATTTATTGGGTAAATTGCTAATACCTGCCCTGAAGTTTTGTGATTGCAATCACCTTTCCTGAACTTTCTAAGACCTCATTTGTTAGAATCTGCTAATAAGAGGTACAAAAAATGTTTAAAATACCCGTACAATTACTATTGAAGCTGATTTCTACGGTGCAAAAAAAGAGAGCTTAAAGTTGCAGCTTTACCTTAGAGTGATTAATATGAAAGGTAAATTAGGAAAACAAATCAATTTTAGAAAAAAAAAAGATTGAAAGGGTTTGCACTAAGATTCATGTGAAGAGAAAAATTGAAAAATAAACAATTTGGTAAAAAATAAATGCATAGGCATTTTGAACATTTTTATGCTTCTTTTCAGAGGGTTTTAACAAAAGGAGATCTATTTGCAACTGTACAAAGTTTAAGGGAGCTGATTGCAACTGTTAAACTTCAGAGGAAGTTGCAACAACATCTATAAACTTCAGAGTAGGTTTTAGTAATTTATCCTTATTATTTTTCTTCTTCTTCTTCTTTTTTTTATTTATTTTTATGGATAATCAACACCCAACACCTTGTCCTCTGTCATTATTTGTTTGCATGAATCCTATCAGTTCACGTCAAGACAAAGAAATTGATCTTAGTGCCCGTTTGAGAGTAGGGCTGAAAACGGATCGGATGGGGTAAAGGATATATTCGATTTGATCCGATAAGAAATCCGATTGATTCGTATCTGATAAGAATTCGTTGAATTTTCAAGTGTATGATTCGAATATCTTATCAGATATCCTATTTGAATCCGATTAGAATTATAATAACAAAAATTATATGATCTTATTTATATGATATAATAGTATATTTTAATATATAATATAATACACATATAATATATAATATTTCATAACTAATGGATCGGATCAAATCATAATGAATTGGATCATGCTATATCCGAATTATATTTATTCAATTTTTCCGATCCGATCCGTTAGCATCAGGGGAGGCATCCGAATACGACTCTTATTGGATAGGATTTGGAATCGAATTGGATCTAATCTAACTTTTTTGCAGTCCTATTTCAGAGGGCTTTCTTCGGTTTACTCTTGCTTATTTTTTCAGCTTTACGAGGAGGGGACTTTGAAATGAGTGAGCCCAAGGTGTCGCGTTCAGGGCCCATTTGAAAGGGTAAAAATACTTTTTTGGCCTTAGCTTTTGCAAAAAAATTGAATAGGCCAATCCGGGGCCCAAATCAGCATTGGCTATGTCCAAAGCCTGCCCAGTGAACAGATCTAGTTGGATTCAGGCCTGGTTTATCCCAACCCGCCTTGACTAAAAGAAAAAAATACCGAATCCAATTAGGACTGGCAACGGGGCAGGGTGGGGCCGGGTTTTGTCTGCTCCTTCTCTAACCCTGAACTCAAATGTCCTATCCCAAAACCTGGCGAGGCAAGAAATTTCAACCCCATGCCCGTTCCCATGGGAAACGGGGATCCCTGAATTTGCCCCACCCTGCCCTGCCCCAATCATTCTTGTATTATAAATTTATTATTATTTTTTTATTTTTTTTGAAATTTATTTAAAACTATTTTATATTACATAATAAAATATATAATATAATATAATATAATATATATTAACAAATATTAATGGTTATATATATATATATCAATGCTACAATGTTGCTGATAAGTAAGGGTGTCAATTGGACAAGATTTGATCCAATTCGATTCAGTCTAATGTGAATCCATTATAAATGGACTAGGTCCAATTCAATGCAATCCAATGAATATATTGAACCATTTTAGACCGGTCCAATTCATGTTTGGACTGATTAATCTGTTCAAATTCGTTTTGATTTACATTGGTTTTAACCCAAACCCAGTCCATTCTTATATCAATGGACTAAATATTGGCTTGATCCAACTCAATCCAATATAAATTTATTAAGAAAAGAACAGATCTAATCCAATTTAATAAATATTTTGGATCAAATCAATCAATCTAATATATCTTATTGGTCCATCCAAAACGATTTTTGACTGAACGGGATTCAATCCAAAACCGGTCCATTGATAGTTGACACCCTTACGGACAACTCTATAAATGTGATGGAGATGATCACTTGGTGTCACTCCAAATATGAAGATAGGGATGGCAAAACCCATCAATTCATAAATTTGTAATGTATATTTAAATTTTCATGGCATAACTATGTGTATGCCCATCACGTGAAGCTAAAAACCACCACGCTAAACCCTACCAAAGTAGTAAAGGGAACATTGATTGAATTGCATCCACTGAAACTTCATGCATGATTGTAGGGAGAGATGAATGGTTGTGTGATCTGCTTGTGATGGATCAGGCTGAATCTATTTCATGTGAATGCTCGAAAGGGGGATACTGAAGTGAAAGTCATGAAAAATACATAAAAAAAGAAAAAAAAACGAATAAGTGATTTTTGGTAATAAGAAATATGAACCAATGATAAAATTGTGTAATAAATTCACCAATGCATTAAAAAGTGTGAACAATACTGTTGGCATTTCGATGTTGTCGAAGTGTCTAAAATAATTAATGAAAAATTTCCAATTATTAGTCTCTACTTTGGGCCTAGTGTCATTTTGTCCCTACACTTTAAAATGTGATAATTCAGTCTCCAAACTTTTAAAATGTGTCAATCTACTACCTAGCGTTAACTACTTGCTAACCAACTGTTAATTGATATTTTAGAAAGATACAAATGCCCTTTAAGTGTTATCTAATTTTCTTTATAAATCATCTAACAATTGACAAAAAATTAACGGTCCCAAATCTTTACCTATTCTATTCAACAAAGTTGGGATCATGTCTCAGTGGGCATTATGTGACCCAATTCCTTGAATAGAAGGGACAAAGATTTATGACTGTTAATTTTTTGTCAACGTTTAGATGGGTTATAAAGAAAATTAGATGACACTTGAAGGGCATTTATGTCTTTTTCAAATGCTACTTAATGACTGGTTAGCAGATAGTTAACAATAGGTATTTGATTGACACATTTTGAAAATTCAAGTACTGAATTGTCACATTTTAAAATTGGGAGACCAAAATGACACAGCCCAAAGTACAGTATACTAATTGAGAATTTTCCCTAAAAGATAAGTACATCTTCAATTAAATATTGATTTAATGTACATCAAATATTCCATATAGGAATATAGATAGTTAGAATTCTAAATTGAGAGTTACCAAGCACTCCACACCCAATCCACCAAGTAATTAAATGGATGGGTTATTAGTTAACATGTTGGCTAGGTTACATGCCTCCCAACAAAACACGTTCCAACCCTCTACCAACATCATTTTATACAGACATCTCAAATTTACTGGTCTCATAAGATGTGGGGTGATGGATAAGTTGGTAGAGAGTTCCAACGTTTATAAAAAATCCTAGGTTCAAGCCTGTTCAACCAACATTTTCAAAAAGCAAAACATATACAGATTGTGCTGGAGCCTGACGGACGGGGCATTGGATTGACCCACCCACCGTCACCGGTTGGGCGGTGGTCAGTGCACTGCATACTGAGCCAGTCGGTACCAGAGGTTGTAAGTATGTGCGGCCCATAAAGAATGGGTGAAGGACAACGCAATCGGACTAACACCGCGCGTGGCACTGTTCAAGCCTTCTTCTGAGGTAAGGTCTGCAACCCGACTAAGTGTCTGTAATGTAAACAAACACCAACAGCAATGCCCTCCCAAGAACCAGTACCAACATCAGAAGACCACCATGATGGTCGCCTCCCCAAAATAACCCTGACTGTTCATCTACCCACTTTCATCCCAGCCTCAGCCACCCTGACTGTTCATCTTTCCGTTTACACCCGATTATCAACCTACCCTTCTCCAGCAAACCCAACGTCCCAGCCACCTTTAACCGTTCTGTTTTCTCCCCAGAGTCCCAACAGTGCTTCCATTGGAGTCACGAGCTTACTTCTCACATGCAGTAAATGTGGAGGATAACGGCCAGTTACCGAGTTTTGAGCCGCTCGAAAGAGGCGCAACAAATAATAAATCTAACCGGCCGTATCTCTTCCCTAATAGCATATAAGGGCAATTTTTCGGGTTTAGTATCAATAAAAATAATATATTTAAAAAATTTTCAAAAATAGGTAAAATTGTTAAAAATAATATCAATAAAGGGCAAAACACTGTTCATCATCTTCTTGCCATTTGTTCACAAGAGCCATTGTCCGCCGTCCGTCGCTGCCCGCCACCATCGTCTATTGCCACCCGCTTTCGCCCATCGCCGCCTGCCACCACCCGCCACCACCATCTGCCTTTGGCAACGTTGCTGGAGGTGGCGCTAGTGGTCATTCCTTTGCCCGCCGCCACCATCACCTCTGTCTCCACCCATCTCTGGCAACGTTGCCGGAAGCGGAGGCAGAGGTGGGTGGAGGTGGCGGCGTTGGATAGAGAAACCACCAACACCGCCGCCGCCACCTCTGCCTTCGACCACCTCTGGCAACATTGCCGGAGGCAGAGGCGGAGGTGGGTGGAGGCAACAGCGGGTGACAACGAACGACGGTGGTGGGTTGCGGTGGATAGCGGCTCTGGTGAACAAATGGCAAGAAGAAGAAGATGAAAAGTGTTTTTGCCCTTTATTGATATTATTTTAAAAAAGTTAACCTATTTTTGAAAATTTTTTAAATATATTACCTTTATTGATATTAAACCCCAAAAGTTACCCTTATATGCTAGAAACCCAAAAATTAATGAAGATTTATTATCGAACCACGTTAAGCAAGAGTGGAAAACTTCATGTCCTGTAACAGTTCGCTTCTTGGATGGTGGTAGTTTAGAATTTGCACTTACTACCCAAGAGGATAGAGTTATTGTGCTAGAGGGCAAGGTTCAAAGTATCAACATGTATCGGCCAGTATCAACTGATATGTATCATTCCGGGATCCCTCCGATACGCCCCTACAGTGGGTGTATTGGGGGTCTAGCTGGTTCAGGGGGTGGAGGAGCCCTAAATTGGCCCCCCTAGACCGATTGTGAAAAAAAAAAAAGAGCGCATGAAAATCTGTATCGATTCGCTCAATATTTTGAACCTTGCTAGAGGATGGGCCCTGGTTCTACAGGTCGAGCTGGATACTTTTGGAAGAATGGAATGATTCCCTCACAGGTATGGTTGAAAAGGTTTGGACACAAAGAATCAGAATGCAAATCCACATGCTCCCTAGAGGAACAATAGAAGAAGGAAGAGTAAATTTTCTTGCAAGTACAATAGGCCAAGTCCTGCCAAAGCAAGAGAAAATACAAACCGGCCATCTAGTACGAGGTTTGTATGTGAGAAAGAAAATTCTCATAGACTTAAGGAAGCCACTGTGCACTGGTAGGTTTATCCTTTACCATGGAAAACTAGTGTGGCTCTGATTTTGTTACAAACAGCTTCCACACATCTACATCAATTGTGGGCTAGTTGGACATATCTAGAACAACTACAAACGACTAGACACATCAATAGAAGATCACCGCCAGCACTTCGAAGAAAGAACAATAGATTACCCTGGCAAATGGCTTAGGGTAGAATACAGCTCTATTTGGGGACTACTGCAACTGTTGCAGCCACGGCCATAGGAACCGTGGAGTTAATTTTTAGAGAATGAATAATTGTACTGAAAGATTGTCTTTATGTACAAAATTTAAAGAGAAATTTGATTTCTGCTTCAAAACTGTGTGCAAATGGTTATTCTATCTTCTTTAGTAATACGATTGCTATTAAAAGAAATAACAGATTCATCGCATGCGGGGAACTGGAGAACGGTGTCTATGTTCTACATCATTCTCTAGAAACTAACATAACCGAAACTACATCGGCTGAAATCCCCAAGAAGAGAGCCCGTGATACAGTTAATCCCACATGTCTGTGGCATTACCGACTTGGCCGCATCGATGTTGACCGAATCACAAGGTTGGTAAAGGATGGTCCTTTGGATTTTCTAACTGTAGAAGATCTTCCCACCTGTGAGCCTTGCCTACAAGGCAAGATGATGAAACGACCATTTAACGGTAAGCCTGAAAGATGTACAGGCACACTTGACCTAATACATACTGATGTATGTGGTCCCCTGAGTGTTAGGACACGAAATCAACACGTGTATTTCATCACCTTCACAGATGATTTCTCACAATATGGTTATGTGTACCTAATGATACACAAGTCTGAATCCTTTGAAAAGTTCAAAGAGTTTAGACAAGAGGTCGAGAAACAGTTAGGGAGAGAAATTAAGGCCCTTCTATCAGATCGAGGTGGCGAGTATCTCTCTGACGAATTCAGGGACTACTTAAAGGACAATGGGATAGTATCACAATTAGCTCTTCCTGCTACACAACAACTTAACAGTGTTTCAGAGAGGAGGAATAGGACCTTATTGGATATGGTCCGGTTGCTTCTCATACACTCAGAATTACCCACATCCTTTTGGGGTTACGCATTAGAGACTACGATCTACGTGCTGAATCGGGTTCCAACCAAATCGGTTCCGAATACTCCATATGAACTTTGGACCAGAAAGAAACCAAGTGTCAGACACTTGAAAATTTGGGGTTGTCCAACACATGTTAAAAGAACGAGTGCAGACAAGTTGGAATCCAAAACCAGTTGTTGCCTATTTGTAGGCTACCTAAAAGGCTCTGTAGGTTACCTATTATATGACTCAAGTGAGCAGAAAGTGTTCTGCAGTCGAAATGCACAATTCTTGGAAACCGTACATCTTGGACACCCATCATCAGGAAGTTGTTCTTGATGAGGAGAGCTCAGGAGCAGTGGGAGATGTCCCACAAGTTCCAGGTAGTGACCAACCTAGAAGATCCACTCGGGAATCTAGGCCACCAGTCCGTTATGGTTATGACCAGGATAGTTACCTGGTGGAAACCTTGACTAGTGAGGAGGATCCCGTGACTTATGCGGAAGCTATGTTGGACATAGATTCCCAGAAGTGGGTGGAGGCCATGAGAGCAGAGATGGTCTCAATGGAGACCAATGGAGTCTGGACTCTATTAGAACCACCCTCTGGGGTAAAAGCAATTGGTTGCAAATGGATTTACAAGAGGAAGAAGGGCCCCGATGGTAGGGTTGAGACCTTCAAAGCTCGTCTAGTGGCGAAAGGGTACACTTAGAAAGAGGGCATTGATTATGAGGAAACCTTTTCGCCTGTGGCCATGCTTAAATCCATTTGAATCCTACTAGCTATAGCAGCATACCATGATTATGAGATTTGGCAGATGGATGCCAAAACTGCTTTCCTGAATGGAGATCTTACTGAAGATATCTATATGCAGCAGCCGCAAAGCTTCATTGCTACGGGTTAGGAAAACATGGTATATAAACTTAATAGATCCATTTATGGACTTAAGCAGGCTTCTAGGAGTTGGAACATCCGTTTTGACTCTGCTGTCAAATCGTTTGACATCGAGCAGAATCCGGATGAACCCTGTGTCTACAGGAAGTATAGTGGAGATAAGGTTACCTTCTTGGTTCTGTATGTAGATGACATTCTACTCATTGGGAATGATGTAGGAATGTTAATTACGGTGAAAGTATGACTTTCACAGCAATTCTCCATGAAAGATCTTGGAGAAACCTCCTATATACTGGTCTTCGACTCTATAGAGATAGATCGAAGCGGATAATAGGATTATCCCAATCTGCTTACATTGACAAAATAGTCAAAAGATACAGCATGGAAAACTCCAAGAAAGGAAATGTTCCTTTCAGGCACGGAGTCACTCTCTCCAAGAAGATGTCTCACAAGAATTCTGAGGAGATTGATGGCATGAAAGACGTTCCCTATGCCTTTGCCGTAGGGAGCATCATGTATGCCATGCTATGCACTCGTCCTGACATTGCTCAGGCAGTGAGTGTAGTAAGCAGATTTCAGGCCAACCTAGGGCAGGAGCACTGGACTGCTGTGAAAAACATACTTAAGTATCTTCAAAGGACAAAAGAGTTTTGTCTAGTATTCGATGGTAACTCACTACAGATCCAAAGGTATACAGATGCCGATTTTCAGTCGAATCCAGATGATAGAAAGTCTACATCTGGATATGTTTTCACGATAGGATCGTGTGTTGTTTCCTAAATGTCAGCAAACAGGGGTCCTAAGTAGCAAATTAATAGTCCACAACCCAGGCCAAACGCATTGCTGTAAGTGAGGCTGCCTTAAGAATGAAGGAGTTCATTCCTGGATTTAGAATTCAGCACATCACCCATTCCACTGTTGTATGACAACGCTGGACCTATGGGAGGATGATATTATGAGGTAGCATCAGTGGAGAATGTGGTAGACCCATTGACTAAGCCACTGACACAGAAAGTGTTTATGAAACACATGGAAAGTTTGGGACTCCGACTTGTACCTGATTGGACCTAAGTGCAAGTGAGAGCTATCAAACAGTTTTGTATGCCCTTAGCTTCAATCAAGATGATATACTTTATGAGTTTATTATAAACGAATAAAAGTGCATATTTGATTCATGGTCCCTTGGTATGTTTCTGTGTAAACTCCTTAAACTGGACACATAATGAGACTCGTGTTAGTTTAGAATGTCCACAGCCAGTGGATCAGTCTGGGGAGACCTATCCTGACAAGGCTGGCACTTTGGTGCCACCAAGTCGGTTGGGGTGGCTTGTCTCAGCTGCCAGGGTGAGACCCTAGGCACATACAGTGTAGGATTGATTGAATCTATGAACTGGACCAGATTTCCAGTATTGCCCTGGACCTTGGAGATTGATGGGCAAAACTGGAAAGTTACACCCCACCCCTAGACTCGATTATGATACTGCACTAGGTGTCGGACTGGGCTGTCTTTGATATACCAATCAGTGAGATCCTTAGCGGGGGTCAAAACCTGGGTATGTTGGGACTGTCTGAGAGTTCATCTGAGTGGGTGATCATATGACAGGATCAACCCCTTTGTCGGACAAAGGTAATGATCGGGGATGCACTCTCACTAATGGAAACCAAGACTGCTGGCAATCGATTTCAATCGTTGAGATTTGTTTTGCAAAATATATTTTATATGAGATATAAAAGTATATATATTATGGTTTCTAAAAGGTTTGCAAAAGGTTTTAATTCCTGAGATCCATATAACCAGAGAGTGCAACACTGTTCCTTGCAGCCGAGGGAGAGGTCCTCTATTGTCGGGCAGTGTATGATCATTATGAGCTGAGAGGTTAAGTGTAAGACCATTGAGGATAATACTTGATGGGCTAATCTTGCATCTGCCCACAGTCCATGGGTGTTATAAGGTGGCTTGGCCCAAGGACCACTTAGGGTAAGTGTTGGGCCCTTAGAGACCATGAGATGGTTTTCAGGGGGTGCACTGTCCATAATAGTGTATTCGACCAGGCCTTATAACAAAGGCTAGGCCGAGCCCATGTGGCTGATGTATAGGGTCCCATGCCATACAAGGAAGCCCAACGGGGCAGCAGTTTGGAAGGCTAAATGAATATATAACCTTAAATGGGCCTTAAGCCCATTTCGAACTGGGCTAATTTGATTAGTCACTTAAAGGGGCGAATTCTGAGATGGATCAGCTGATAGGATTGGGCCAAGACCCTATCCACTTAGAGAGTCCAAGATCTAAATCTTATTTAGATCTAGAAGCCTCCTAATTAGATTAGGAGATGGGTGATCTGATCTGCAGATAAGATAAAGGTTATCCCTTATCACTTAAAGGGACTTCCGATCCAAATATGATTTGGATCAGCAACTCCTAATAGGATTAGGAGGTAATCCCTTTTGAGACTATAAAAGGAGAAGGGGGCCACAGCCTTTAGACATGCAATCCACATTCTTGTCTTTAGAGCTAAAATCACAAGAAGAGAGAATCTGCACCCTGCGAATACTCTCTTACCGCCTTCTTCCTGCAGCCACCGCCTCCAGCAGTTCGATCTCCAGTTCTTGGGAGAAATCAAGATTCGATTTTAATACCAATCTTTTGGAGTTGTATTCACAAGCCATCCAGTTGATTCTTGCGAAAGGTCAAGTTTTTTTGGAAGAACACTGTTGATTCTGCTCCACCCTGCACTACGCCATCTTTAGTGGAAGCAGATTTTGGATCCTTCCTTGGGCATGAACACCTCCATTGGGAGATACTGCTTCTCTGTATCAGGTATTATCCCTCACTACTCCTTTTGGTTCAGATCTGGTTCAGTTTATGGTTCAAGAATGATCATTGAAAATATGATTTTCTAAATAGGGAATGCGATTCCCAGTTGAAGGGAGAGAAAAATTTTTGAAATTCGCCCCCTTATTCCGCAATCTTTGGGCGTCCATGAGATACAGCTTTGGTTCTACCGGGTAGAGCAGGAGGAACCAGGACTTAACTGGGACCAGTTCAAGTCCTACTGCCTCCTCCGGTTCGGGCCCCCATTGACAAGAAACCCATTGGGGGAGCTAATTAATCTCAAGCAGACTGGAACCATAGCCAAGTACCAGCGGCAATTTTAGACCCTTCTCGCCAGAGCCTCCTCAGTGTGCCCAAATCAGCAGGTGGATATGTTCACCGTTGGATTAGCCGAGCCCCTGAGAGTCGATGTAGAAAAGCAGAGCCCTCCCAACCTAGTCACTACCATGAACCTAGCTCACGCTTTCGAGCGCAAGCTACAAATCAGCCGAGGGTCTTTTAGCATGGGGCGTTCAACGACTTCATGAACAAACCCAAAAACAACTGGAGGAGGGTTTTCTTTGGCAGCCAGCAGGGTACAAAGGCTTCACACAGGTAGCACTTCCAGATGGGCACCCAGCATCGGAAGCACCATGACGACACCTCCCATCAAACGCTTATATAGAACTGAGATGGCAGAGCGCCAGGCAAGAGGCCAATGCTTCAACTACGACGAATTGTACTCAGATGGGCACTGATGCAAGCGGCTATTCTCCCTCCTGGTAGACGAACTGGAGGAAGACGAGGAGGAACCCACAGCACTAGAACTCGAGATCTCCCTCCATGCCATCACCGGGATACATAACTCTCAAACTGGCAGGAAAACTAGTATGTATTCTAGTGGACTCGGGAAGCATCCACAATTTTGTCAGCAAGCAAGCGACACTTCAACTGAAACTACCGGTGGAAAGCAAACCACAACTTCAGGTAGCCATCGCAAATGGGGAGAGAGTTCACAGCCCTGTAATCTGTCGAAACATCCAAATACAGGTCAAATCCGAACCCTTCTCCACTGATTTATTTGTACTGCCCCTGGACGGGTTTGATATAGTGCTTGGAGTTAAGTGGTTCATCACTCTAGGCCCTATCCTATGGGACTTCAGTGCCCTAACCATGTCATTCCACCTGAATGGAAAACAAGTCACCTGGCAGGGAACCAGGGTAAAGGAAAAAAGACTGCAAGTGCATACTCTCCATGGTGAAGTCATGCACACCGCAGAGATGGAGAGACTTCTCACCAACTTCCCGGGCGTGTTTCAAGAACCCAAGGGACTCCCACCTACTCGATCGTGTGACCATCAGATTCCTTTAACACCAGGTTCAGAACCTGTCATCGTCCGGCCATACCTCTACCCGCATTTGCAAAAAGATGAGATAGAGAACCTACTCGAAGCATGACAGCACTTGGAGGTTTTGTGTGGATTACAGAGAACTCAACAACGGAATTGTCAAGGACAAATTTCCGATTTCCATGGTAGACAAACTACTGGATGAACTCTACGGGTCTCAGTATTTCTCAAAGCTGGATCTCAAATCAGGGTACTTTCAGGTTTGGATGGCCCCCGAGGATGTGGAAAAAACAGCCTTCCTGACACATCATGGCCACTTCGAATTCCTAGTCATGTCGTTCGGCCTCACCAACGCTCCATCCACATTTCAGTTATTGATGAACGAGGTATTTCGACCCCACCTTCGCAGATTCATCCTAGTATTTTTTGATGACATCCTAGTTTACAGTACATCATGGGTTGAGCACGTTCGTCACCTACGAACTATTCTGGAACTACTGCGCCGACACAAACTCTTCCTGAAGTGGCCCAAATGTTCCTTCGGGGAGCGTCAGGTCCTTTATCTGGGACATGTAATCAGTGGGCAAGGTGTCTCGGTAGATGGCTCCAAAATCCAAGCAATTCAAGAGTGGCCCAAACCTCAGTCCACCAAGGCTCTCCACGGGTTCTTAGGACTGACCGGATATTACCGCAAGTTTGTAAAGAATTACAGACTCTTGATTGTCCCATTAACCAAGATGCAAAAGAAGAACGCGTTCCGGTGGGATGAAGCAGCGGACGTCGCCTTCGCAAACTTAAGGGATGCACTCTCCTCCACCCTAGTGCTGCAGTTACCAAACTTTGACCTAGAATTTATGGTTGAATGTGATGCTTCCGGTATAGGCATTGGAGCAGTACTACAACAGCAAGGGCACCCCATAGCCTTCTTTAGCCGCAAATTAGCTGACCGGCATCTAAAGCTACCGGCCTACGAGCGCGAGTTGATTGGACTAGCCAAGGCCATACAACACTGGAGGTCATACTTGTGGGGAAGACCCTTCGTCGTCAAGACGGACCACTACAGTCTCAAGTACCTTCTGGAGCAACGGCTTACCACTCCACCTCAACAGCACTAGGCGAGTAAGCTGCTTGGGTTTGAGTTCCAGGTAGACTATAAGGCAGGGACCTTAAATCGGGCCGCAGATGCACTGTCCAGGCGTGATGAAGATGCTATACACATTTGTGCAATCTCTTGGCCCCGCGTCACCCTATTGGAAAGCGTTAGAAGTATGCTGCCCCAATCACCAGAATGGAGGGACCTTGTTCAGAAGATACAGTCCAGAGCAACCAACCCAAACTGGTCCATTCATGATGGGCTAATACTATACACGGGACGGGTATATCTCCCAGCCGATTGCCCATTAATTCCCTCTGTCATCTCCAGCATTCAGAACTCCACACATGAAAGCGTTCGGAAGACATTGCACCGCGTTCACACCAATTTCCATTGGCAAGGTATGCGGGCTTCGATTCGGGATTTCATCCTGAATTGCTCCATGTGTCAACAACAAAAATGGAAAAACTTACACCCGGCGGGCCTTCTCCAGCCTCTTTCACTTCCAACACAAATCTGGGTTGATATCTCCATGGACTTCATTGAGGGCCTACCCAAGTTCGGCGGAAAATCGGTCTTATTCACGGTGGTGGATCGTTTCTCCAAGTATGCTTATTTCATTTCCTTATCCCATCCGTATAGCGCAATTTTGGTTGCCCACATCTTCTTCACACATATTTTCCACTTGCATGGGCTACCCGAATCCATCGTCAGTGATAGGGACCTAGTTTTTACTAGCACTTTCTGGAAGGAGCTATTTCGATTGCAGGGTACAACCCTAGCCTTTTCCTCCGCCTACCACCCGCAGACGGACGAGCAAACGGAGGTAGTAAACCGTATCATAGAGATGTACCTCCGTTGCTTTGTGGGTGACCAACCACGGCGTTGGGTGGATTGCCTTCCGTGGGCTAAATACTGCTACGACACGGCCTATCACTCTTCTCTTGGCATGACTCCATTCCGGGTCATCTATGGTGGGAACCCCCCCACCTATTGTCCTACGAACCCGGTTCGACATGGCTGGAAGAAATTGATCGTAGTCTACAAGACCACGATGCCCTCCCGGCCGAAGTCGCTCTCCGCTTACAGCAAGCTTAGACACGCATGAAGAATGGCTACGATCAGCACCACAAAGAATTAATTTTCGAGCCCGGACGATTCGTGCGGTTGAAGCTCCAACCCTATCAGCAACACTTTCTCAAAGGAAGATCTCCCCCTAAACTGGCTCCCAAATTTTATGGGCCCTTCAATGTGTTATGGCGAATCGGGAAAGTTGCATATCAGCTTGAGCTACCAAAGCACAACAAACTCCATGATACCTTCCACGTGTCCTTGCTCAAGCCATTTACAGGTACTCCTCCTGATGAGGCACCTTCCCTACCACCCTTAAGGGACGGCAGACCCATTCTCCAGCCTCCTCTAGTCCGATCCCGTGACAATCGGGGTACTCTCGAAGTCCTAGTGGAATGGGACGACCTACCATCAGCTGAGGCCATCTGGATCCCTTGAACCGTTCTTTAAGATGCCTACCCAAATCTTGAGCTTGGGGACAAGCTTGTCGCCCAGGAGGGGTGTAATGTTGTGGATGCGTTCGTGGGGAGGACGTACAACCGTTGGCAACAGCAGTGAGGAGGGGCCCACAAGGCGGCAACTTATCTTATCAGCTCTCATCTTATCTTATCTTACCCTTAGTAGTTTTCCTTATCTTCTAGAGTCTGATTTATCTATTAGAAGTAGGAGTCTGATTGATCTTAAAGTGTGATTTATCTTTATCTATAAGTAGTCGATTCTACAGGGAGTCCTTCCCACCTCTTGTAATCTACTATTTAAGGAGATGTGAATTGAGAATAAAGACATTTAGTTTTTAGTCAAGGAAAGAGTTAAGAGAGTTAGGGTGATCTCTTGAACAAATCACCCTTAGGTCACCATGATAGGGTCTGCACGCAAAGGGAGGGACAAGGGGAAGCTAGAGGTTCTCCCTGTGGACTGACCCGTGACGAGATCCTATGCCCGGGCCCATAACAAAACTCCAACGCCCTCTACAAAGTCAAAAATGGCCAAGTCTCGGAATTCTTCATGAGTCAGGTGATATCACCTGAAAGCCTTCTAACCAAAACTACAATCATATGCCCATCCATGACACATTTGAATAGCCCATTAGCTACGGCAACATTAACAAAGAGTTTCTTCTTCGAACAGTTGACCACCCCACAAATGGTAGCAGCTACACTTCCAATGAGTCACTGTGTAGAGGACTACGTCTTCACTGATCCGGATACACATCTCCTGCCAATAACTCCATTTCACTTCACGGACCAGGTACTACAACCTCTATCTCTCTTTTATCTTACCATTAATATCATAATTTTATTTATTCAGCATTTGACCAACATCATGAAAATAATATCATGGAACACCCGCGGATGTAATGATCCGAAAAAAACCATTGAGCTAGTCAAGCTCTTCAAGAAAGAAAAACCAGACATACTCTTCCGATCCGAGACCAAATTGTCAGCAAACAACAGCACCAGTCTGGCCAACAAATTGAAAATAAAAAATTTTGTCTTCCATGAAGCCATCGGCCTGTCAGGAGGTCTCTTTTGCTGCTGGATTGATTCACTGAGAATCAACCCACTCTCTGTATCCAACCACCTGATCCACTTAGAAATCGCAAATCACCTTTTGGAAAATACATGGCAATTGCTATTATACTCTGGGCACCCAGTTCGAAAACAAAGAAAAGAGTTGTGGCAGCAAAGAACCCAAACCCAATCGACAACCTCAGTACCTTGGATCCTAATGGGTGACCTGAATGACATATACAAGCAAGAGGATCACAAGTCATTTAAGAGAAAGAAGCCCTCTCTCTCTAAACATCTTCAATAAATTTGAACCAGTAGATTTTGACTATGTGGGACCACCATTCACCTGGACCAATAGACAACATGGGTTATGAAAAGTGATGGAAAGACTGGACAGATCCCTGGCCACCACCAACTAGTGCCAAATTCTATACTACTACATCATCATCCAATAACAACTTTAGATCACGGGCCCATCTCAATCAGCACCCTCCCAACCTAACCAAGAAGAAAACCCCATTTTCATTTCTTACATTTTTGGACTGAACACCCTCAGTGCAAGCAAATCATTGAAGAATCCTGACAACAACAAATTTATGGTTCCCCTGCCCACCAAGTTCTCACCAAATTAAAGTCCTGTAAAGCATAATTAAAAAAATGGAACACAAACCAATTTGGGCAAGTCCAGTCCCACATCCAAAACCTTGCACAACAGATATCTATTCTGCAAATGAAAACCTCGGAGGATGACCAACAAAGGAAACTACTGTCCCTCCTAAAACAATATCAATATTGGCTTCTCAAGGAGGAACAACTCTGGAGACTGAAATAAGGGAACTCTTGTTAAAAGAGGGAGACAAGAACACAGTTTTTTCATCACATTGCAAGCCACAAAAACCTCAAAAAGAACAACCTATAATGGCTTCAGACCCCATCATGGACATCTAATAGAAAAATCATAGCCAAAATGTTCAAAGAAGCCATCCTAGACATAAATGGCCAACCAAAAAACTTTGATCCCAACCAGCTCAATGATGTGCTTCTCCCCACATTCTCAGATGAGCAATAAAACCTACTCCTCTCCCCACCTACATAAGAAGATCTGGCGTCAATGGTCAAACAATTCAACCCTCACAAAGCACCATGTCCAGATGGATTCACAACTTTTTTCTACCAACGTTTCTATGAGCTAATTACACAGGACATATACTCCATGGTTCTCACATTCTTTCACACTGAGTACCTACCAAAAGAGCTCAACAACACAAACTTGGTCTTTGTACCCAAAAACAGTGCCCCAACTGATTCTGCAAGCTTTCAGCTTTTCATCCTATATAATGTATTGTACAAAATAATCTCCAAATGGTTGGTGCTTAGATTGCAACCAGAATTGTAGGATTTAATCTCTCATTGCCAGTCAGGTTTTCTCAAAGGAGGGCAAATCACTAATAACATCTTACTAGTGACGGAGTTATTGCACAAGATGAAAGATCAGAAGAAAGGTAAAAAGTACATAGCACTCAAGATAGACATGTCCAAGGCCTTTGCTAGAATGGGCTGGTCATATCAATTGCAAGTGCTAAAAAAGATGGAGTTTCTAGAAAAATGGTGCAATCTGCTACATCAGTGTATGCCCACAACTACTTTCTCCATAAAACTAGCAGGAGAAACCCATGAACATTTCAAACTAAATAGGGGGGGGGGGTAAGATAAGGGGATCCTATATCCCCTTACCTTTTTATCATTGGAATGGATGTATTAACCCAGTTGCTCAATCAGGTTGAATCATCTGGACAAATTGAAGGAATTCAGGTCAGCAAAGAAGCAGCTCCAGTCACCCACTTATTCTTTGCAAATGACTGCATTCTATTTGCAGAGCAGATCTGGTGCAAGTCAAGGCCTTGTTAAAGGTCCTCAACACTTTCGAATCCATGTTAAGGCAAAAGATAAATTATTCTAAATCAATTATCTTCTTCAGCAAAAATGTGCCTCAACATCACCGCAAGTTTCTCTCACATACCTTCCATGTGAAGAAGTCATTAGTGGGCTCCAAATATCTTGAGAACCAAATTGGTACAAACCCTTGTTTATGTTCTACCCACAAAGAAGTCATTAGCAAAGTATCAGCTAGAATAAATGCATGGAGCTCAAAGTTGTTGTCCCAAGCAGGCAAAACCACCTTAGTCGAATTAGTGTTGTAGCCCATTCCAACATACTCCATGTCCACAACAATCTTCCCAAAAGCCACAAATTCAAATTAGACAAACTCAAAGAAAATTCTGGTGGGGAGATACAACAGGGAGAACCACACACAGTATTTCTTGGGGCAAGATATGTAGGCATAAACAACAAGGAGGATTGGGTTTCAGATCTATGGGATTATGAACAAGGCTATATTTGGGAAACAAATATGGAGGCTCTTAACTGATAACAAGGGTATCTGGAGCAAGGAAATAAAAGACAAATACTTTCCTCACACCTCTCTATTTGCAGCTCCAAAAACCAGAAGTAGCTCATACCGGTGGCAACAAGCTCATTCCATGTTACCGCCGTTAAAGCCAAATTTACTATGGCCAACCAAAGATGGCTGAGACATCCTAGCAATTACTGACCCGTGGATACCCACTTTACCGGGTCACATTCCAAATCTGAACTAATTGATATCTGAACCTCAAGTTAAGAACCTCAAGGTTTCAGAACTTCTCACCCCAGAAGGTTCTTGGGATACTCCCAAACTAAACCTTCTCTTCCAGGAGTCTACCATCCCTCACTTTTTATTAATAACTCCTGAGACAAACCAGTCAGCAGATAAAGTAATTTGGAAGAAGAACAAATCGGGTACATATTCGGTGAAATCAGCCTATCAACATTTCTCCTCATTTAAAGGCTCTAGTTCTAGTTCTCATTTCAACTGGAAGGCTCTACTAACAGTAGAAGTTCGAGACTGCTATCAATCTTGAACCCTAATAGATTTTAGGTTCGAAAAAGGAGAAAAATGTATAGAGGAGAGAGGAGAAAGAGTAGAGAGAGAGCAGTAGAGCACAAGAATTGAAAGGAAGGACAGAATCTGAATGCTCTGCTGCCGCCACTTCTATTTAGTATTTATAGGTTATGCTAGTTACATGAAAGGGCAAATCTGCCCTTGGTATTTACATAACACATAAAATTGAAATATAAATAACAACTGGAATAACAGATTGACCATCAGCTAACCCTAGGATGATTAGAGCACATTCTACCCTATGAACAGAGTGGGACCACAACTATGGGGACCACATCGGTGTTCTCTACACTCCCCCTCAAGTTGGGAATAAATGTTTATCATTCCCCACTTGGATAGATCCGCCTCTAGCTTCTTTCTTGATACGGCTTTAGTGAGGATATTTGCTAGTTGCATACTGGATGTGATGTAAGGGAGGCATACTTCTTGAGATGAGACCCTCTCTCGTACAAAATGTTGGTCAACTTCAATGTGTTTGATTCTGCCATGCTGCACTGAATTATGTGTTATATTAATAGCTGCTTGATTATCACAATACAGCATTAGGGGCTTCTCATACTCAATACCCAACTCCTCAAATAGTGATCTCGATGAACTTACAATTTATCTATAATTTTTGAGGACTTTAGCATGGATTTTTATGCTGGTTTTATTAATTTTTGCCTTAATTTAGCTTAATGCTAAGAATAAGTTCAGGGATAATCAATCCAAGAAAAGGAAGGAAAAAGGCAAGAAAAGAAGGTTCAAAAAGACCAATTTCAGTCCAGCCCGGTCATGGAAGCAAGAGAGAGCACTTCGGCCCAAAAAGAGCAAGTGAATTCCTTGAGAAAACCCAAGAAAATAAAGCCTAGCTATGAGGAGAATTCGGCCCAGCAAGGAAGGCCCATTTTTAGCCCAAATAACAGCCTAGAGTGTAGCCCACATGAGCTCAAAAGCAAGCTAAGTTGTAGCCCAAATAGCAGCCCAAAGGGAGCTAGGGGCGGCAACTTCTAGGAGTTTCTTGAAGAGAAGGAGGGAGCACTCTAGAAGGTTCATGAGGGGTGTAATACACCCCATTCTAGAGGCTTCAAGAAGGGGCAAGAGCCCCCTTGAAAAACTATATAAGGAGGCCTCTAGGAGGGGAGAAAGTGGTTCAATTGCTTGAGAGGAAAGCTCTCCCACTCTTAGAGGTTCGGCCACCTTGAGAGAAGAGAAGAGAAGAAGGCTAGGCGCAAGGAAGAAGAAGAAGAAGGGCTGAAGGAAGTTCAAGACAAGCAAGCTAGAAGAAGAAGGTGATTTCGAATTGAGAGTTTGTGATTCAAAGATCTTCTGTAATAAATCATTTGTAGTTTCATTCTCTTTTGATTTGAATTCAGTTTCTTAGTTATATGTTCTTTCTTCTTTCTCCTTGTTTCCATTCTTCCTTGATGTATTTCAGCTTGTAAAATTTCAGTTCAGCAATCTAATTCTTTTTGATTCATTCAAATGGTCATGCATTGTATTTGAAGTTTCTTGAATAAGGGTGTGATTGCAGATTAATTCGGCCAACTAACCTTCAAAACTCAGATCTGAATTCTCAGATCTGAGATTGCAAGATCTGAATTGCTTGAAAGAGAATTCAGATCTGCAATTTTCAGATTGGGCGAATTAATCTACAGCTTGGAATTCCTAGAGTGCTTGAGAGAGACTCTAGGAATTCAGATCTACTATTCAAGAACTGAATTGAGTGCAAGGTTAGAGATAACTTGCACAATTCAGTTGGTGATCAATTCAGATTTGAATTGATGCCTTAGAAGTGTTTGAAGAAATGCATGCATGGGGATTAGATTCTTGCTAGAGATAGAAGAACCGTCACTCATGCATAGGATGAACATGCACTTGAGAGAGGCTGTTCATGACCTTGGGGTTTCACCAAACCAAGGCTCAATCATGATTCATTCGAATGATCCAAATTGATAGATTGCTGAATTCTGAGATTGACATTTACTGCTTACTCTTCTAACCTGAATTGAAGGCAATTGGACCAATGATTTAGATAGATTTTAATTTAGGATTTCTTAGCTTTCATTAGAGTTTTGATTTATTTGTTGATCAGATAAGAAATGTTCAATTTAGTATTGGTAATTGTTTCCTAAATCCTCGTGGGAACGATACTTCACTCACTACTTTATTACTTGAACGGCTAGTGCACTTGCTAGTGTCACAATGAGCCACACATCAAGTTTTTGGCACCGTTGCCGGGGATTTAGAGAAACAATATTAGGAAACATTGAGCATTCTTAATCTGATCTCATTCAGCATTGCATTCATAGTTGGGTTAATTTGCTAACTTTTTCATTTCAGCTTGGATTGCAACTACTGTACTACTGTAGTTATGTTTCTTCTTTCTTAAGTAGATTACTTTCTTTTTTTTGGTTTCAGTTTCATTTTAATAAAGGCATATTTGATTTCTATTCAATCTTGATGTTGTTCCCTTCAAAAAGAAAAAAAAAAAAAATTCACATAAACATGAGTGTTGCAGATCTGAGTTGCATTCGGCACTCAGATCAGAAGATTTCAGATCTGCAGCACTCAGCCGAAAAGAGTTGCTTGTGTTTCAGATTTTATTATTCTTTTCTTTCATTACAAAAAGAAAAAAAAAAAAAACAAATGAAAAAAAAAGGGGGAGATCTTTTGAACAACCAGAGGAGCAATTGAGAATTCGGATCAGAACTCAGATCTGAGTTCAGATCTGAATTCTGCTATTGCAGATCTGCAACAGTTCAGATCTGAGTTCCTCTGAACTCAGACCTGAACTGATGAAATTTTGAGGGGAATTGGGTGTCATCACCACCCCAATTCACCCTAGGGCACTTCTGCTATTCCCCAAAAACAATTTGGTAGCAATAACTGAAGGTAAGGCAATTGAGAATTCAGATCCAAACTCAGACTTGAGTTCAGATCTGAATTCTGCTGTTACAGATCTGCTCAGTTCAGATCTGAATTCCTCTGAACTCAGATCTGAACCGATGCAAGTTTGAGGTGAATTGGGTGCCATCACTACCCCAATCCACCCTAGGATACATCCAACCTGCCTCAAGGGTGAATGGATAGCAAGGAATGAGAGAAATTCAAATCTGAAATGCAGTTGATATGATGTGAGGACTGAACTGATACAGAGCATACTATGAATTCTGGGTGGACTGAATTCTTGGCTTTACCCACTTGTAACCGAGCTACATTAGCTAAGGAGGTGTATGTTTGGATTGAATAATTGTTATGCCTCAGATATTTAAGAAAAATTAGCACTTTCCAAGTATTTCTTTTAGCATTCAGATCTGTAGCAGGGCTGCTATAGTGCAACAGTTAGCAGACCTGATTTCAGATTTCTACAAAAGTTGTATGGGCCGAATAGCTTGCAATACCAAACATTGCAGACCCAATTTTCAGGTCTTAGCAAGTGTTTGATATGCATCAGCTATACAGGTTTGAGCTTCAATTGTAGAGTTTTTAACCCAAGCCTAACTCAGGACTGGTTTTAGTTTATTTCAGATCCTTTTAAATTTTTTTTTTTTTTTAGATCAGATCTGATTTCAGCCCTAAAGCATCACAGAATTGATTCCAACCTTAATGGATGTATATTGTAGTGTATACCAATGAGTGTGTATGAGATATCCAGCTCAGATCTGAATTATTATTTATTAATTTCTCTAGACTAACAATACCAAAGACTTGTAGATCTGAACTCAGATCTAAATTGGGTCTGAATTCAGATGTTGCAATCGATGGATGTAGATAAAGGAACCTTGAATAAGATGATTGGTTTAAATCTGCTTTTAGTATAATCGGCTTCATTTATTCATGATAGGATGTAGGTTTTGTATTCCAATACTTCACTTTACATTTTCAGTGTGATAGGATTAGTTATTTATTTTCTTTTGTGAATATTGGCATTTTTATTGCTTTGACTTTAACAATTTATGACAAGCAGACCTGAACTGGAAGAGATCCTTTACGACCCAGAGATTGAACGGACTCTCCGTGTCCGTTTGAGAGCTGCTAAGCAAGTCAGACAAGAAGCACAAGAAATGGCTGAACAAAGAACTATGATGGATTATGCCAAGCCTACCCTCACCGGGACTGTCTCCAGCATTATCAGGCCAACTATTGCTGCCAATAACTTCGAAATTAAACCGGCCATAATCCAAATGATACAAAATACGGTTCAGTTTTGTGGTATGGCCCATGAGGATCCGAATGCCCATATTGCTAACTTCTTGGAAATCTGTGACACCTTCAAACACAATGGGGTAAGTGATGATGCCATCCGGCTGAGGTTATTCCCATTTTCTTTGAAGGATAAAGCCAAAGCTTGGTTGAACTCATTACCGGCAGGATCTATAGCCACATGGGACGAAATGGCCAGCCGTTTTCTCTCTAAATATTTTCCCCCTTCTAAAACTGCTAAAATGAGGAATGACATCACTACTTTTTTCTAGCAAGAGGGGGAATCTTTATATGAGTCATGGGAACGATACAAGGAGCTGTTAAGGAGAGTTCCTCACCATGGCCTCCCCATTTGGCTGCAAGTGCAGACTTTCTATAATGGTCTTACTGACTCAAATAAGACCATATTAGATGCTGCAGCCGGAGGATCCATAAATAATAAAACTCCTGAGGTTGCCCATGCACTTATTGAGGAAATGGCAGCCAACAATTATCAATGGCATTCGGAAAGGACTCAAACTAGGAAGCAGCAAGGCTTGCATAATGTTGACACTTATACAGCACTAGCTGCACAAATAGGAGCACTCAGTAAAAAAATAGATGAAATGCAGATAGCTGCCATGCATGTGCAGCCTCTTAATTGTGAATTGTGTGGGGGAGGCCACATCAGTACAGACTGCCAAGTTGGCAATCAGTTCAGACCATCTACTGAACAAGTTGACTATGTCAGCAATTCGTCAAGACAGCAGGGTTACCAGAGTCACCATACTTTTCATCCAGGATGGAGGGGACATTCAAACCAGTCCTGGCCAAATCAGCATATTTCCAAGCCGTTCCACCAGACTTATCATCAGCCTGAACCGAAATCCAATTTGGAGGAACTGATGACAAAATTTATAGCAGGTGCAGAAACTAGGTTCCAGAACCAGGAAGCCTCAATCAAAAACCTAGAAAACCAAGTGGGGCAATTGGCACAATTAATCTCTTCCAGACTGCCGGGAACTCTTCCAAGCAACACTGAAGTGAATCCACGAGAGCAGGTGCAAGCTATTACCTTAAGAAGTGGAAAAGAGTTGCCTGAGGTAGAAAAGAAGAATTGGGCTGAACCCAAGGCAGAAACAAGCCTTGGAACCAGACAACAGAAGACGGAACAACCAGAAGCACAACAAGGGATGCACCAACAACCACAAGTTCCATTCCCTAACAGGCTGAAGCAACAAAAATTGGAGAAGGAATTTGGTAAGTTTCTTGAAATATTTAAAAGTTTACATATTAATATTCCTTTTTCTGATGCTTTAGCCCAGATGCCACACTATGCAAGGTTTTTGAAGGAATTATTGGCAAACAAAAGGAAACTGGGAGATGTGGCTACAGTTGCATTAAATGAGGAATGTTCTGCTATCCTTCTGAACAAGCTGCCTCAGAAACTCAAAGATCCAGGGAGTTTCACTATTCCTTGTACCATTGGCAGTTTAAAAATTGAAAACGCTTTATGTGACCTGGGAGCTAGCATCAATTTAATGCCATATTCTATCTTCAAGAAATTGGGGTTGAATGAACCCCAACCCACTAGAGTGGCATTACAATTGGCTGATAGATCCATTAGACATCCTAGGGGGATCATAGAAGATGTGTTAGTTAAAGTTGACAAATTCATTTTTCCAGTTGATTTCATTGTGTTAGACATGCAAGAAGATGTGGAGGTCCCGCTTATCCTAGGGAGACCTTTCCTGGCTACCGGGAAAGCAATGATTGATGTCCAACAAGGACAACTCAGCCTTAGGATACAAGATGAGGAGATAATTTTTAAAATGTCTGATGCTATGAAACATGCACCCTCTAGTGATGATTCTTGTTTTATGATTGATGCCATTGAATTGACAATTGATGAATGCTTCCAGGTAAGTAGAATAACTGATCCTCTTGAACTCTGCCTCCAACAGGGAGAACTTGAAGAAACAGAAAATGAAAAAATAAACCTCATGATAGCATACCTGAATGATAAGCCTCAATTCAAGGGAAAGGGGTTTCTTAAATTAGAGAACTTAGGCAAATTGCCCGGACCATCAGGAAAGCCATCACCCCAAGAACCCCCCACCCTTGAACTGAAGCAATTACCATCCCATTTAGAGTATGCTTTCCTTGAGGAACCATCAGATCTCCCCGTGATAATTTCCGCAGTACTGAATCCCTTACAAAGAGAAAAATTATTAAGAGTGCTGCGGGAACACAAAAATGCTATAGCTTGGAAGGTAGAAGATATCAAAGGCATTAATCCATCAATCTGCACTCACAGAATTTTGATGGAAGAGGACAGCAAGCCTTCCGTTCAGCCCCAAAGGCGCCTGAATCCCAACATGAAAGAAGTGGTAAAGGCTGAAATAATTAAGTTGTTAGATGCTGGGATCATTTATCCTATTTCTGATAGTTCTTGGGTAAGCCCTGTGCAAGTTGTGCCCAAAAAAGGGGGTACGACTGTTGTTCCAAATGAGAAAAATGAACTCATCCCTACTAGAACCATTACCGGATGGCGTGTGTGTATTGACTATAGAAAATTAAATGAAGCCACCCGGAAGGACCATTTCCCTCTCCCATTTATGGATCAAATGTTGGAGAGGCTAGCCGGGCATGAGTATTATTGTTTCTTGGATGGATATTCAGGGTATAACCAGATACCAATTGCACCAGAAGATCAAGAAAAGACCACTTTTACTTGCCCATATGGAACCTTTGCATACCGAAGGATGCCCTTTGGGTTATGCAATGCCCCAGCAACCTTTCAGCGATGTATGATGTCTATATTTTCTGATATGGTTGAAAAATTTATTGAGATCTTCATGGATGATTTTTCAGTTTTTGGCTCTTCATTTGATGCATGTTTGAATAATCTGGAACAGGTGCTTACTAGATGTAAAGAAACACATCTTGTGTTGAATTGGGAGAAATGTCATTTTATGGTGCAAGAAGGCATAGTGCTTGGACACAAGATCTCTCAAAGAGGTATAGAAGTCGACAAGGCCAAGGTGGAGGCAATTGAAAAATTACCAACCCCAACATCTATTCGTTCTTTGAGAAGTTTCTTAGGACATGTCGGATTCTATAGAAGGTTTATTAAAGATTTCTCAAAAATTTCCAAGCCATTATCTACCTTGCTTCAGAAAGAAGTGCCTTTTGAATTTTCAACTGAATGTCTTCATGCTTTCAACATCTTGAAAGACAAATTGATCCATGCACCTATCATGATAGCACCAGATTGGACCCTCCCATTTGAATTGATGTGTGATGCGAGTGATTTTGCTATAGGAGCTGTTTTAGGACAAAGAATGAACAAACATTTTCAGCCAATTTACTATGCTAGCAGAACCTTGACTGGACCCCAACTCAATTACACCACCACAGAAAAGGAGCTGTTAGCAGTAATATTTGCACTTGATAAGTTTCGTTCATATTTGATATTATCCAAGGTTGTTGTCCACACAGATCACTCGGCATTAAGGCACTTGCTTACCAAGCAAAACTCAAAACCAAGACTGATCAGGTGGATCCTTTTATTGCAAGAGTTTGACATTGAGATTAGAGACCTGAAGGGTGCTGCAAACCTGGCTGCTGACCATCTCTCCCGGTTGGACACGGTAAGCTCAAAAGAGGAGATAACCAGCAACATTCGAGAAGAATTTCCGGATGAGCAGTTGTACTCAATACAGAAATACTCATATCCTTGGTATGCTGATTTTGCTAATTATCTAGCTGCACAAGTCCTTCCTCCTAACCTTTCATATCAACAGAACAAGAAATTCTTTTCTGATGTAAAATACTATCTGTGGGAGGAACCCTTTTTGTATAAATTGTGTGCAGATCAGATCATAAGGAGATGTGTCCCCGAGGAGGAGATGGAGTCGGTACTCCAATTTTGCCATGATAAAGAAGCAGGAGGTCATTTTGGAGCTAGTCGCACAGCAGCCAAGGTTTTGCAATCAGGTTTTTATTGGCCCACACTCTTCAAAGATGCCCATCGGTATGTGTCCACATGTGACAAATGCCAAAGATCGGGAAACATTTCCCGACGGAATGAAATGCCCCTTTCCAATATTTTAATCTGTGAAATCTTTGATGTTTGGGGTATAGATTTCATGGGACCTTTCCCGAATTCTTTTGGGAATAAGTACATCCTCGTTGCAGTTGACTATGTATCCAAATGGGTAGAAGCCATGGCTTTACCCACAAATGACTCAAGAAGGGTAGTACACTTCCTAAAGAAGCTATTCTCCCGATTTGGCACTCCGCGAGCTATAATTAGTGATAGGGGAACTCACTTTTGCAATAGCCAATTTGAGAGGTTAATGCAGAAATATGGAATTACACATAAATTAGCTACCCCTTATCACCCTCAAACCAGTGGCCAAGTGGAGTTGGCTAACAGGGAACTCAAAAGAATTCTGGAAAAGACCGTAGCATCCACCAGAAAAGATTGGTCCATCAAATTAGATGATGCATTATGGGCATACAGAACTGCATTTAAGACACCTATTGGCATGTCCCCCTACAGATTGGTCTTTGGTAAAGCATGCCATTTACCAGTTGAATTGGAACACAAGGCCTATTGGGCTCTTAAATTCTTAAATTTTGACATTCAGGCCACAGGGGCTAAAAGGCGGTTGCAATTGAATGAATTGGATGAATTTAGACTTACCACCTATGAGAATGCCAAAGTTTATAAAGAAAGAATAAAAAACTGGCATGATAAGAACTTGCTGAGACGGGACTTTTATGTAGGCCAACAGGTATTGTTATATAATTCCCGTCTCCGCTTGTTTCCAGGTAAGCTGAGATCCAGGTGGTCTGGACCCTTTACCATTTCACAGGTTTTTCCCCATGGGGCTATAGAACTCACCCACCCAGTTCAGGGCACGTTTAAAGTAAATGGTCAGCGCCTGAAACCATATTTAATGGGCAGTACTGTACCCCCTCCATCCACTGTTTATCTAGATAACCAATAATCTCTTATGCTTGCTCATGAACAAGTTAAGGAATCTTTTTGTCATTTATCTTTTTAGAATATTAGTTAGTAAAATAAAGATCTTTTTCTCAAAATTCCAATTCTTTAAGGACTCAGTTCATCATTTTCTTTTCTTCAGTTTGCTCTAGCAAGTGTGACTCCCTAACACTACGAACATTGAGGACAATGTTCATCTCAAGTGTGGGGGAGTGAGCCCGAGGCTAGGGTATGGGGGTTGAAACCATGCACCTCATGCACCCCAACACACATATGCAAGCAATGACATCACAAAAAAAAAAAAAAAAAAAAGACTGGAACCCCTCAAGTTCATTACTATTTATTTGATGATTTTTTTTAAGAAGGAATTCAATGAGTTGAGGGAGACTGATGTACTTGTTAAGTTTTTATTCTTGTGAATGACCCAATTTGATTTATGCAGGAGAAAAGGGGAGATGAATATGCCTTTCAGCATGACTAGCCCTAACTTCCTTCATGTGTATGGAAGCCCTTGATTTCATTGTTAATGGTCAAGAGAGCTAGTGCACATCTGAAGTGCTAATTCTTGAGGTTCAATAATTGCAAAGAAGGACAAAAGCCCAAATTGACTCCGCTATTCTGAGCTGAATAGTAAAACTAGCAGCTTAGAACATGAGTCCTATTTACCTACCTCAAACAAGTGACCAGTGTGAGATGGAGCATAAGATGCACTCACACCAAAAAAAAAAAAAAAAAAAAAAAAAAAAAAGTGTGAGATGGAGCATAAAATGCACTCACACCGAAAAAAAAAAAAAAAAAAAAAAAAAAAAAAAGGTGAGATGGAGCATAAAATGCACTCACCCTTAGAAATAAGTAATTGTGGTGACAACCGAGGTTCAAAGGGGCACTCTAAAGTTGAACTCTCATAGAGATTTAGTTATAGATGTGAAACTTAGTGAAATTTGATTATTAACCTTGACAATTAAGGAGCTGATTTATATATGAATTAGGAGTGAAGGCTAGACTATGATGAAATTCATATTCTCCTTTCCTCGGATCTGATACATATCTTAAATGGTAATTTACAAGAATAAGAGTTGAGCACTTACAAAAGTTCCCCGACTACTCAATGCATTTCTATCTTAAAAAGTTCACCAGGTAAATGGTGAGAACAGAAGGGGGGAATGTTAAGTTTATGGCTGATGTCTTTGCTTGAGGACAAGCAAAAGCTTAAGTGTGGGGGTATTTGATGAACTTACAATTTATCTATAATTTTTGAGGACTTTAGCATGGATTTTTATGCTGGTTTTATTAATTTTTGCCTTAATTTAGCTTAATGCTAAGAATAAGTTCAGGGATAATCAATCCAAGAAAAGGAAGGAAAAAGGCAAGAAAAGAAGGTTCAAAAAGACCAATTTCAGTCCAGCCCGGTCATGGAAGCAAGAGAGAGCACTTCGGCCCAAAAAGAGCAAGTGAATTCCTTGAGAAAACCCAAGAAAATAAAGCCTAGCTATGAGGAGAATTCGGCCCAGCAAGGAAGGCCCATTTTTAGCCCAAATAACAGCCTAGAGTGTAGCCCACATGAGCTCAAAAGCAAGCTAAGTTGTAGCCCAAATAGCAGCCCAAAGGGAGCTAGGGGCGGCAACTTCTAGGAGTTTCTTGAAGAGAAGGAGGGAGCACTCTAGAAGGTTCATGAGGGGTGTAATACACCCCATTCTAGAGGCTTCAAGAAGGGGCAAGAGCCCCCTTGAAAAACTATATAAGGAGGCCTCTAGGAGGGGAGAAAGTGGTTCAATTGCTTGAGAGGAAAGCTCTCCCACTCTTAGAGGTTCGGCCACCTTGAGAGAAGAGAAGAGAAGAAGGCTAGGCGCAAGGAAGAAGAAGAAGAAGGGCTGAAGGAAGTTCAAGACAAGCAAGCTAGAAGAAGAAGGTGATTTCGAATTGAGAGTTTGTGATTCAAAGATCTTCTGTAATAAATCATTTGTAGTTTCATTCTCTTTTGATTTGAATTCAGTTTCTTAGTTATATGTTCTTTCTTCTTTCTCCTTGTTTCCATTCTTCCTTGATGTATTTCAGCTTGTAAAATTTCAGTTCAGCAATCTAATTCTTTTTGATTCATTCAAATGGTCATGCATTGTATTTGAAGTTTCTTGAATAAGGGTGTGATTGCAGATTAATTCGGCCAACTAACCTTCAAAACTCAGATCTGAATTCTCAGATCTGAGATTGCAAGATCTGAATTGCTTGAAAGAGAATTCAGATCTGCAATTTTCAGATTGGGCGAATTAATCTACAGCTTGGAATTCCTAGAGTGCTTGAGAGAGACTCTAGGAATTCAGATCTACTATTCAAGAACTGAATTGAGTGCAAGGTTAGAGATAACTTGCACAATTCAGTTGGTGATCAATTCAGATTTGAATTGATGCCTTAGAAGTGTTTGAAGAAATGCATGCATGGGGATTAGATTCTTGCTAGAGATAGAAGAACCGTCACTCATGCATAGGATGAACATGCACTTGAGAGAGGCTGTTCATGACCTTGGGGTTTCACCAAACCAAGGCTCAATCATGATTCATTCGAATGATCCAAATTGATAGATTGCTGAATTCTGAGATTGACATTTACTGCTTACTCTTCTAACCTGAATTGAAGGCAATTGGACCAATGATTTAGATAGATTTTAATTTAGGATTTCTTAGCTTTCATTAGAGTTTTGATTTATTTGTTGATCAGATAAGAAATGTTCAATTTAGTATTGGTAATTGTTTCCTAAATCCTCGTGGGAACGATACTTCACTCACTACTTTATTACTTGAACGGCTAGTGCACTTGCTAGTGTCACAATGAGCCACACATCAATCTCAGCCATAGGATTTCAGCCACTTCGTTGGCCATTGACCTGTATTCTGCTTCAGCACTAGATCGGGAGACAACACTTTGTTTCTTACTTCTCTAAGAGACAAGATTACCTCCCACAAGAGCACAATATCCTCAGGTATACCTTCTATCATCAACACTCCCAGCCAAATCGGCATCCGTATAGACCTCCACCTTCATGTGGTTATTGTTCTTGAACAGTATACCCCTACCCGGGCATCTCTTCAAGTATGCTAATATCCTTTCTGCCGCAAGAAAATGTGTAGTTCTAGGAGAATGCATGTACTTGCTGACAACACTAACATCATAAGTAATATCTGGCCGAGTGAGGTAGAGATATAGGAGCTTTCTTACCAATCGCTGGAACATAGCCTTGTCTTCAAGAGGCTCCCCACTCTCTACACTAATCCTGTGGTTCTGTTCAATGGGTGTATCCGTAGGCTTGACACCTAACTTTCCAGTTTCTGCCAGCAAATCTAGGACATATTTCCTCTAAGAGATAAAGATCCCCTGTTTGGATCTATCAACCTCAATACCCAAAAAATACCGAAGTACACCAAGGTCTTTCACCTCAAATTCTTGATGAAGGAGCTATTTAAGGGACTCAACCTCATGGCTATCATTCCCTGTCACCACAATATCATCAACATATACTGCAAGTAGTGTCAAGGAGGACTCTACCCTCTTGATGAATAGAGTATGATCTAACTGGGCCCGTACATAACCGAACTTCACAAGGGCTAGTCTGAATCTATCGAACCAAGCCCTATGTGACTGTTTCAAACCATACAAAGCCTTGTTGAGCTGGCAAACCTTCTTACCTGTTTCTACATCATAGAATCTAGGAGGCAAACGCATGTAAACCTCTTCCAACAGGTCTCCATTCAGAAAAGCATTTTTCACGTCCATTTGGTATAATGGCCAAGTGTGACTTGTTGCAAGGGATAATAGGACTCGAATGGTGGTCATCTTGGCTACCAGGGCAAAGGTATCCAAGTAATCTATACCATAAGTCTGGGTGAATCCTTTTGCAATTAACCGAGCTTTATACCTCTCAATGGATCCATCTGCATTGTGCTTCATGGTAAATACCCATCTGCAGCCCACTGGCTTCTTTCATTTTGGCAGATCAACTAGCTCCCAAGTGTTATTTTTCAACAGGGCATCCATCTCAACCTGCATTGCATCTTTCCATTCCGGGACGGATAAGGCTTCTTGCACTGTTCTTGGAATATGGACATTGGCAACGGAACTAAGGTAGGACCTGTAGGTAGGAGATATGCGATCATAGGATAAAAACTAGGAAATACAATGGGTTGTAGATGTGGTACAATGTTGTTTCCCTTTATGGATGGCAATCGGAAGGTCAAGGTCATTTGCAGGAGGTGAAATAACAACAATAGAGGAGGTCTCTATGGGTCTTGGGACTGTAATACCTGGACTTAGAGCTGCAAATGAGATTGGAGCTGGCCTGGACTGCTGATGACCGGGATCAACCTGCCTGCATCGCCTGTGATAGACCCTCAACTCCTGATCCCTCTGACCACCCTCACCATTGCAGCTCTCATCGCCCAATGGAATAGGTAAAGGAACTGCCCCACTCTCACTACTCTCCCCCTGAAGAAAAGGACTCAAACCCCCACTCTCATTGCTCTCCCCCTAAAGAAAAGGATTCAAACCCCCACTCTCACAACTCTCCCCCTGAGGAGAAACCCAAGGATAATAGGGTGTTTCCTCAAAGAAAGTGACATCCATGGAGACAAACTTCCTCCCTGAGACAGGATCATAACAGCAATAACTCTTTTGAGTTTGTGCATAACCAAGGAAAATGCATTTGGAGGCCTTGGGTTTGAACTTGGAGTGATGGGGTCCGAGAAGTTGAACAAAGCATGTACAACCGAACGTTTTAAGGGGAATAGAAAACAACTCCTCACTTGGGTATAGAAGAGAAAAAGGAGATCTCATATCAAGGACCCGGGAAGGAACCCGATTAATAAGATATACCGCCGTGAGGATAGCATCACCCAAGAAGCGAATAGGGACATTGGAGGTAAACATAAGACTTCTAGCCACCTCCAAGATGTGCCTATTCTTCCTTTCTACAACTCCATTCTGCTAAGGTGTATGAGGGCAAGAACTCTGGTGTATAACCCCATGATTAAGAAGGTAAGATGCCAATGGTTTAGCAAAGTATTCATTTGCATTATCAGATCTAAGAACTTTGATCTTGGCATCAAATTGGGTTAGGATAATTTGGTGAAAGTTTTGGATCAGGACAGGAACCTCATCTCGTGAACGCATGAGATAAACCCACGAAAAACATGTATGGTCATCAACAAATAATGAGAAATATCTGTACCCACCCATGGAAGGGATGTGATAGGGCCCCCAAACATCAGTATGCACAATATCAAAAGAATTATTACTCATTTTATTACTCAATAAATAAGGTTTTCTACAATGTTTAGCAAACTCACAACTTTCACACTGCAACTGAGACAACTTAATAGACTCAAATAAAGCAGGAAACAAACTCTTAAGAGACCGAAAGGACAAATGACACAATCGGTTATGCCAAAGCATAACCGAACTCACACTCTGAGAAACAAAAGACATCTTCTCAACTGACTCTTCCTGATGAGACATCTCCCCGAGCAGATAGATCCCATTCGTCTCACGGCCAGTCCCAATCACATTCTTCGTCTCCAAGTCCTAAAAAACACATCAGTCAGGGAAGAAGGTTACTGAGCAGTTCATATGCTTGGTAATACTACTGATTGAAAGAAGATTAGTATCAAGCTTGGGAACGTGCAAAACAGATGACAGGGAGATAGTATCTGATAACTTAATGTTACCTTTCCCAGAAATAGGGACCAGGGAGCCATCAGCAATAGATACTTTATCCCTACCCGAAGAAAAATGGTAAGTGGTAAACAGTGAATGCAAGCTAGTCATGTGGTCGGATGCACCTGAATCTATTACCCAACAAGATTCAGTAGTACCTGGAACTGAGGCATGGTAGGCTGAAGGTCGAGTACCTGAATATGCGAAGTCTGATGTGGCAGGAGCTGATGGTGACTGCGGTGGAACTACCAACTTCCTTTTCTAACTGTATTAGGGCAGCCCGAACTATAGCTAAGGTCTCTAAAGGTGTTCCTCTTGTGCCAGATGAGGATGTTGAATCAATGTTCATGGCCACATGAGCATTGCCCTTCTTGCTTCTCAACTTTGCCGGAACCAAGTGGAGATGCAGTTTCTAACATGTTTCTTTTGTATGTTTGGGTTTGTTACAATGTTCACATACCACATCCTTTTTGTCTTCCTTCCTCCTGTCCTTCTCTGAATCACCCCCTGATTTGGGTTTGATAGCTACAAAGGCCAGTGTGAGAGGCTGAGGTTGCATCATAACTTTCCTTCTGGTCTCTTCACTATGTACTAAGGAGTATGCCTGAGAGAGAGTCACACTTTCTATTCAAAATCTATTGCCGCACAATATCATACTCTGAATTTAGGCCCGCCAGAAACTCAAACACCCGATTTGTCTCAACCTACTTTCTATATATCTGTGCATCTTTGAGACTCTCCCACTCAAGAGTCTCTAAATGATCAATCTCATGCCACAGAGACTGCAAAGTAGACAGTATACTGAAATCGGTTCCTCTCCTTGTTTAAGGTTTTTCATTTCACATTTCAATTCATGTGCTCTTGCAACATTAATGGGTTGGGAATAAGTTTCTTTCATAACATCCCATATCTCCCTAGCTGTCTTTGCCCACAAGTAATTTCGGCTAATATGAGGTTGCATAGAATTACACAACCATGTCATAACCAAGTAGTTTTCTTGGATCCACTTGGTATACGTAGGGTCTCCCTTGGGGGGTTCTTTCACATCTCCCAAGAGGTAACCTAATTTACCTCTTCCCCCAATAGCCATCACGACTGATTGGGCCCATTCCAAATAGTTTGATCAATCAAACTTTACGGTTGTAATTTGACCACCTATATCAAAAACACTACCATATCTGTTGTTCCCAAAACTACCTTCTGCCAGATTTTTAAACTTCATCTCGGTCAAGTCTCAAAAACAACACTTGGACTACCAATCACAATCAAAACAGTGTAGGACCTATCTGTATTCACAGTGTATGTGCACAAAACAGGTAGAAATCTGATCTAAAACCAACTAGCAAAAACAACAGCAGCTGTCCGTACAGCTTTCACCCCTTAAGAGAGTTCGAAAACCCCAAAAGGATATGAAAAATCAGCTTAGAAGCAGGTCTGATATGCTTGGCTGAATTAGGGTTTTAATCAGTCCTTAAAGAAAACATTTCAGTTGGACATTCCAACCAGTACTGTAGAGATAGACTTGCAATAGGGTTAATATGAAACCCTAAAAGCTGATCAATGCTAACAAAACTTGAGGACAGGTCTAGGTAAATCGCAAGGTTCAATCTAACATTAGGGCTTACCGCAAGATCACTTTCAAAGCCTAGAGTAGGAGAAAAGAACCCTAAGGAAGTTCGGCCCAACAGTAGGGTTTGCTGTAAAACCCTAGAGAATAGAAGGGAGAAAACCCTTGGATGGTTCAGCTGCCCTTTCCAGATAGGTCCAACCTATCCTCTCTGATAGTACTTCTCTTAGAAAATAGATAACTTACAAGAAAAAAACTGCCTGTTGCCTTCTAAGGTTACCCGAACCCTAGTCTTCTCTGATTCTTCCTGATCACCAACACTCTGCAACCGTGACACGTCTTCAACAGCTGCTAAACCCTTTGGCGATCTCTAAGAATCAGTCAACGAACTCCACTTTCTCAGCTTCCAGCCTTAGGGGATTCTCATGTGGTTGGCTGGACTAGACTCACATGAGAAACCCTAAACTTGCTCTGATACCAAGTAGAAGTTCGAGACTGCTATCAGTCTTGAACCCTAATAGATTTCAGGTTCGAAAAAGGAGAAAAAGGTATAGAGGAGAGAGGAGAAAGAGTAGAGAGATAGCAGTTGAACACAAGAATTGAAATGAATGACAGAATCTGAATGTTCCGTCGCCGCCACTTCTATTTAGTATTTATAGGTTATGCTAATTACATGAAAGGACAAATCTGTCCTTGGTATTTACATAACACATAAAACAATATAAAACTGAAATATAAATAACAACTAGAATAACAGATTGACCATCAGCTAACCCTAAGATGACTAAGGCACATTCTATCCTACGGATAAAGTGAGACCACAGTTGTGGGGACCACATCAGTGTTCTCTACACTAACCAAACGGAAATGTTCGGCTTGACTGCAACAAGAGAACCGAATGTGTACTTTTTGTAACATCAGTGGGGAGACAACCCTCCACCTGTATGCAACTTTGCAAGAGCAATTTGGTGTGAAGCCCAAATTGGGCTGAATCCGACCACAATATCGGAAAATCAACCCCACACCATCATCCCCGAATGGATTACAAGCTTAAAATCAATACTAGGTGAGCAGCAAGCACTCTTGTACCTTAGCAAGTTTAGTATTATCAGCTACTTTCATATGGAAAACAAGAAATAAAAGCATATTCAAAAACAGACAGCCAGATCCATATCATGTCATACAGTCTACATCTCACTTCCCTCACACATATCATCCAGCCCATGCAAAGCTGCCACACTACCTCATCACCATCACCACAGTCCATGCCAACCCTGCATGTTGACGACTCCTTTGATCCTAATACAGGCTATGCAGGACGAGGGTTCATCATCCAACATGCGCAGCGCCAACAATCAGCAATTATGTTGTCGAAACCAGAGCTCTCCTAGGAGGACTACGAGCAACACAATCACATGGTATCAGCCATCTTTTGGTATTCTCAGACAGCGCAGCCTTAATGGAGTTTGCTACTACAGATAAGCCAATCCAATGGTCTAATCATCCCCATAGAAGTCATTTGCAAAGACTAATCTCATCTTTTGACGTTATTAATTTTGTACGTATAAGTAGGAACAACAATCAAGCGGTTCATCTTTTTGCTTACATCTCATGTAAGGGCCGCATATCATTGCACTAAGATTAAGCTAATTAACTCCCCTCATGTAAGACTTCTTTAACTAATACAAGGCTGCTTTCTTTGCATTAAACAATGAGCAAATTTGCATCTAATATTTACCAATAAGTCACATAGATCTTAAAGGTCCATTTGGTTCATAGTCAGAATTAGAATCAAAATTGAAATGTTTTATTCTTTTTGCCTGTTTGGTCAGATGAGAATCAGATCAATTGAATTGGATTCTTATTCCCTAAAAAAGAGAAAAGAATAACCATTCCTTCAAATGGGGGAATTCCATTCCACAAGAAATGGAGATGAGATTCTAATGATTCACTCTGATTCTGATTCCAGACCCTATTCCTAATGCACCCCGGTTACATCAGCATTAAACATTAGTTGAATAAATGGTAATGATAAATGTGTTTGTGTATGTATTAGTATATGGGCTAAATGGTCCTCTCAAGTACCTATACATATCTTGAATACCTAGTTACCAACTTAGGCGGTTAGGCCTTTGACCCATTCGAGCGGATAGGTAGGACTGTCAATGTGTTGGGTTTGTGTTGGAACCGGTTGAAACCGGAACCAACCTAACATGAAATGTTGACGACTTGGACCTAGACCCAATAGGGTCTGTAATTTTTGGACCTGGAATCAAACCAATCGATTCTCGGGACAATCGGGTCTGACTCAACCAGCCTGATTATAATAAATATAAATAAATATTTATGTTTAATATATATTAAGTATTCTATATATATATATATATATGTATGTATGTATATATAAAACTTATTTATTTAATATATTGTACATTATATATCAGGTCGAGCCTGAATCGGTTTGGGACTAGGTGGAACTAGTTCCAAACCGATAACAATCAAAACCCTATATTATGACCCGAACTGACTCGTCAATTCTAATTCCCAGAACCAGAATGACCTAATCGGTTCGAGTCCATCGGGTTTGTCATATTGGACCCTTCCCATTGACAGCCCCACGGATAGGCAGGCCTTATACCAACCCCCAACCAATCTAACCAATCTTTGAAAAAAAGCTTAAAATATAAATGGAGGGGTCAAAACACCCCAAAGTAATAAAAGAAAAAAGCGGAACAACTAATTCTACGGCTTATTGAACTCCAATTTCCAAATGCAAAACAAACTGTATAGAGGAGCTGCAATAGCAATTTGCCATTCTTGCCAGCCCGAGCTGGTTAAAACCAAACCGGGACCTGCTCCGAAATTTGGAACTGTAGTTGAGGATGTCAGCAAATTGGGTTCAGTATGTACTCTTGACTAAAACGTAGCCAGATCCACTCCCACTCCAACCTGAATCCGACCCATGCATGAATAGACACTTTTTCTTAGTGAATACCTAGCGGGCCGCACGATGATGCATTGGGTAGGGCACTCCTCCTTATCCCTCACCCACACTCTACCCAATTCCTGCCCTCCTATCCCCAGTAGTGGGGTGGGTTCAAAACGAGGCACCTGTTTTCATCCTCTGCATAGTGCAGGGGGAGATGTTCCCAATTCACGGGGGGTGGTGTGTTGTGGGTAGGCGTGGGCAGATTTCTCGTGGGCAGGAGATCCGGAGTCCAATGGGGAATCTCCAAAAATACTCCATTCAAAGTAATCACCTAAAAATAATCCAATTTATGGATATTTTATAAATATGATTACAAGAAATGGAGGGTATTTTAGGAATTAGATTATGACAATTTGGGAGTATTTTATAAATGGAATAGTGGGACCTTATGATTATAAGAATATGAGGGTTCTTATTTAAATAATAATAATAATGGATTGTTATTTAAATAAATATGAAACAATTTTTGATAGATTAATTTCCTAATTTAATTTTCCTTATTTTTTAATAATTATTTATTTGAATAATAATAATAATTGGATATTATTTAAATAATTTTGTAGAATATTTTTCTCATATACTAATTTCCTAATTTTTTAATAATTATTTATATAAAAAATAAGGATTATTAGTTAAAGAGTTTCCCTGAATTATTTGATAATTGTTAGCTATAATTATTAATTTTATAGAAATTAGTAAATTACACCAATTAGTAATATCTTTTATGAATAAATAATTGTTGTAAAATTTTAATTAAGTTTTATTAAGTTACCATAGTTAATGTAAATTACGCTAAACATAAAAAATGTGAACATTTATTAATTAACCAATGGTTAGTTTTCACTAATTATTGGTCAATTGGTCTTGAGTGACCAACTCCCAAACCCGACCATATCAGTTTGGCTAGCCAAACAATCTCCAATTGAACTGAATTGCCTAGTGAGTTTTCCTAATTTCAGCTAAATTAATAGTCTAATATCTAACAAATAAAAATAGTTTAATCTCCAATAATTACTGAAAATTTATAGCAAAAATACACAATTCCTGAAAATATATTTATAAAAAAAATATAATAAATAATTAATAAAAACTAAAAAGCTTTAACACCTCTAAGCTATTTAATATACTTCCATTATTTCAATAATATTTATTTTTTATTTAAATATATTTTACATTCTTATTAAAGTTACTATAGAATTTTGTTATTTAATCTATTTTTTATTTAAAAATAGTATATAAAACATAAATAATTATAAAAAATAGTATATAAAACATAAATAATACCCTACACCACCCCAAACGGGGTAAGTTTTCTCAAATCTTAAATGGGGATGGGGAAGAGACAGAGTGGGAAAGGGGAAAATATCTTTGCTCCAAATTAGGGACGGGGTTTGCATATAATTCCCTAAACCTAATGGTAAATTAGAAAAATATCAGTAGATTTAATTATGACTTTTAAAATATCTCTAAGTTTTTTCTCATATCAATAATCTTATTTGCAAGGGTCCCACAATTCCATTTATAAAATACTCCCAAATTGTCATAATCCAATTCCTAAAATATCCAAAATATCAATAATCCTATTTGCAAAATATCCACAAATTATATTTTCTTAGGTGGTTACCTCAGGTGGGGAAAATTTGGGGAGTCCCCATCCCCAATGGGGAATGGGTGCCTTGCCTCCAACCTGCCCTATCACCAGGGACGGGGTGAGGGACAAGGAGGGGTGCCACATTCCATGCATCGCACTAGGCCCTGGTAGTTATAATTACTTTTGTTTTTTGATAAATTTTTAATGTTATAACTTAATTTTGTTATTTAATTTATTTTTTGTTTTTAAAATAACATATAAGATATGATTTAGTTATTAATATTATTTAATTATTTAAAAAATACCATTATTTAAAATTTTAAAATATTATTTTTTTATTAAATTTAATAATCCATGAAATTATAATTTATACTATTATTACAAAACTGTAAATAATTCTGTAAAATATAAAATTATTATTAATTCAAAAGTTATGAAATCTATTATAATAATTATTCTACTCTTAAGAATTTTTTTTAAAATTTATTTCATAATTTCGTTATTTTAACCATTTAAAATTTAGTTATGTTAAATATTCCATTATTTAAATATTTAAATAATGTGTAAATTATTTCATCTTTTTTTATTTAAATTTTATTTCTTTAAAGTTATTTTGTTATTTTAAATATTTTGTTGCATAGTTATTTAGCTATTTTTAATATTTTTTTTATTATATATATATATTTTTTTATTTATGTTTTTAAAATATTATTTAGTTATTAAATTAAATAATCCATAAAATTATAATTTATATTGTTATTACATAATTTCATTATGAATTTCATAAAATAAAAAATTATTAATAATATGAATATTATTAAACCTACTATTTTTGTGTTTTTAATAAATATTTTAAAGTTATTAACATAATTTCATTATCTATTGACCATTGATAAAAATGGGAATAGTAATCATTTCATTATTTCTATTTTCTTTACCATTTTTTAAAAGTTTATTAGTTTTTGTCTTGGAAACTTTGATTTTTTTTTCCAAAATTACACTCACTATTTATTAATTACCATCTATATGCTTTATTCCTATCACTGTATTTATTAATTTATTTTTCTTGAAAACCAACAGAATATTAAAGGGTAATAGATTGGAAAAAAATAGACGAACAAAAATAATAAATGTTATTAGATATTTGGAATGCTTCATTTTCCATCATACTTAGTCTTTTGCCTTTTATCTCAAGAAGTTTTAATAGCAATATATGCCAAGATTTCTTTATCACAATTGCAAAATTCTATTATCTCTTCACTCTTTTAAGTTATGAAAACGCAGTACAAGTTTTTAGTTTCAAATCATGCTTTAGTTTAAAACTGTGTTTCTTCGATAATAATTCATGTTTAATTAATTTTAAGAAGTTAGGATTTTGGTTTAATAAGTTTGGATTTATAAATTTTAAGCATTTTTTCATCTTTGGGTTTAATTCATTGTTTGATTATGTGTCTTTAGCAAGTCTACATTTACCCAAATCAAGTTTGTATCTGTAAGTTCTAAGCATTTTTTTCTGGTGTTTTGTAATTTGTAAGTTCACACACCTGATTCTCCTAACTATTATCAAAAGACACCTTAAAAATTTTACCAAAACTTAGTGCTTGTTCTACATGAAGATCCAAGTTGTTCACTTTCAACATCCTACACTTCCAAGCTAAGAGCAAAACCCTCGTGTTGGTTTGCTTTTGGCATCCTCTAGGTCTACTTTCAACCTCTTGCATTGGCAAGTTGAGAGCAAAACTCGTTACTGCTAGGCTCTCTAATAGAATTGAATCTATGCCACACCGTTCCAACTAGGATCAGCCTTGGGTTTTAATTTATGACTGGCACGGAACATTATGGTTGGTTCCACAACCCTCTAAGCCATTTGCTGTATTAATCTGAGTTAAATGTTTCAATATTGGAGATTATTCCCCTTTAGAAAAGAAGGAAAATTACAACCCACTACTCTGTACTCTGTACTTGGGGTGTGGTGATACTTAGTCCCCAAACTTTGCTTTGCAGCAGTTCAATGATTGTAAGACATTTTCTCATTGTTACATAATTATAATTTGAGGTGTTATTTATTTATTCCTTCTAAATGAATTTCTTAATTTAGGGTTGTTGGTATAACTGAATTTATTTTATTCTTCTTTTCTTTGATTCTAGAAAGAATTCTAGACTTTTTAGAAAGGGGCATGTTGGTTCTTTGCTTTTCTATTCTTACAACATAAATCAGTGTGGTTAAATATGCTCAAAAACTTAGCCATTCTTTGAGTAAATTTTTACCTCATTTAAGCTTTTAACTTCAAAAATGGTGAAGAAGTCTAAAGCATTTAGTTTTTCAGCATTTTCAATTGTAGCTTTGATTTATTTCACTCTCTTGGTTAAACCTACTACTTCTTTTTTCTCCCTATATAGATCAAAGATAAGGCCCTTCCAATTATTCAAATACTCTTTGATAGGCTGCTTTGCAGCATTTGATATCCTCCTAAATGATTAGTTTCTTATAATTGGGATATCACTGGAGTGTTTCCTATGTGTAAATTGAAGGATCAATAATCTTCTATTTATTTGAGTATATTTCCATTAGTTGAACTATCTATCAAATTAGATCAATTCCATTCAAGATTTTGTTTGATCTAAAAATTAAATTAAAGGTTCCTTTTGTTTATTTTTTGTTTGCTACTTTTGCTTTCCTTTAAAGGAAATATATCACATAATTGTCACATTTTTCATTTTCTATGAATGTTCACATGGTTCATACATGTTCTTGTGGAAGGGCTACTCTTATTGAAATTACCTACAAATATAGTAGACATGATTGACATGATAGTTTGTTGAATTTTTCTTAATTTATTTCCTCCTTGTATGAGTATACACAAAGTACATGCACAAACTAAATACAAATACATCAATTGCAAGCAGTTGTTTACACTTTTTGCATATTTATATACACACACATTACATTATATATCATGGAATCCTTGATCAAATTTTAAGTCAGTTTTGCTTTCTTAACATTATAACTCCTATTCAATTAGGATAAAGAAATTGAAATATGATTTCATTTTGGGACAATCAAACATATTGGCACTAACATAGGCAATCAAGAATCAAACAAATGGCTACACCCCACTTGGTTAAGATTTATACCTGTTTGTGGTATCATTCATTGGTTCAATTATCCCGTGCATCGCATGGGCTATTTTACTAGTAATATTTAAATAATTGTTAAATGTTTTAATTGAAACTTTCTTTAGATAGATATAGATGAAAAGTGGAGGAGAGGATAAACAAGAATTAGAGATAACTTAGGAGATAAATAGGAATTAGGGAGAGAGAGATAATTTAGGAGAATGTGGGAGATAGTTACTTTCCTAATAAAAATGAGAAGAAAAAAGGAGATAAACCATGTTAGGTGGCAACTCTTAGTGCTTCTAGAGGGAGTCTTGCAGCCCATCTAGAATTGCTTGGTTTGGGTAATGGAGCAAGGAGAGGACTATTGACATGGCATGCTCTACTTTAGTATATACTAGCGAGATCCCATGCAATGCACGGGATGGGGCACTCCTCCCTATCCCTCGTCCTCATGGCCAAGACACTCTACACCATCCCCGCCTCATCCTTAGTGGTAGGGCGAGTTCGAGGTGAGGCACCCATTCCTTGTTGGGGATAGGGAATCCCAATTTTTCTCCACCTGAAGCAACTACCTAAAAACAATCTAATTTGTGGATATCCTACAAATAGGATTATGGGAACTTGGGGGTATTTTAGGAATTGAATTATGACAATTTGAGGTATTTTATAAATGGAATTGATGGATCCAAGGATTATAAGAATATGAGAAAAACTTAGAGATATTTTAAAAATCAATATTAAATCTACTAATATTTGACTAATTTGCCATCGGGTTTGGGGAATTATATGCAAACCCCGTCCCTTCCTCATCCCTAATTTGGAGCAAAAATATTTTCTCCATCCTTGAATTGGAGCAAAAATATTTTCCCCGTCCCTGATTTGCAGCAAAAATATTTTCCTCGTCCCCACTCTATTTCTTCACCATCCATATTTAAAATTCAAAAAAAATTGCTCTATTTAGGGTGGGGCAGGGTAGGGCCCTAGTTTTACAAAGAAAAATTGCCATCCCTACAATTCTAATAATTTTTTATAACTAATTAACTAACAATAAATTACAATATTTTATGATAAATTCCAAAAATTATTGGAATTATTGTTGATTAGCAAAAATGTATAACAAATCAGTTATTTACAATATCAATAAATTAATTTGAATTAATGTAAAGTATTTACTTTTTATTTCTAAATTGTTTACTATTAATCAATGTGATGTAATTATAGTATATTAATGCAATTATGGTAAATTGCATTAATTTTAATTAAAAGTAAACCATGTGCCATTAATTAATGTAATGCCAAGAGTGGTTAAAGCCAACCAAGTGGTCTACATCGGTGTGGATAGACTTAATAAATTTCCTAAATTATTTCATAATTATTTATTAAAATAATAATAACGATTTGTTATTTAAATAAATATGAAACAATTTCTAATAGATTAATTTCCTGATTTAATTTTCCTAAGTTTTTTAATAATTATTTAGTTGAATAATAATAATGGACTATTATTTAAATAGTTTTGGAGACTATTTTTTCTAGATTAATTTCCTATTTTTTAATTATTATTTATTTTGAAAAATATGGATTATTAGTTAAAGACTTTCCCTGAATTATTTAATAATCGTTTCCTATAATTATTGATTTTTAGTAAACTACACCAATTAGTAATATATTTTGTGAATAAATAGTTGTTGCAAAAATTTAATGAAAACTTATTAAATTACAATGATTAATGTAAATTACGCTGAACATAAAAATGTGTACATTTATTAATTAACCAGTGGTTAGTCGATCGGTTTTGAGTGACCAACTCCCTAACTTGACTAGAACAGTTTGGTCAGCCAAACAATCTCCAACCGAACTGAATTGCCTAGGGGACACTCCTAATTTCAGATAAATTAAGAGTCAAATCTCTAACAAATAACAACTGTTCAATTTCTAATAATTACTGAAAATTTATAGCAAAAATACACAATTGCTTAAAATAATATTTATAACAAAAATACAATAAATAACTAATAAAAAGTAGTGTTGCAAGTCGGGTTGGGTTAGGTCAAGTTGAGGCCAGCCCTAGCCCAACCCTAAGTTCTAAACCCCCAATCCTAACCGTAACCCAACCCAACCTTCAACCCGACTTACCCAACCCTAACCCAAACCCAACTTGAAGTTTGGGCTGGGTTCGGGTTGGGCCCAACCCAACCTTCTTCCCATCCCTTAAAATCTCATAGAACTTCTTAATCTCATAACACAACTTTCACTACATATATTAATCCTATGTTTTATTAGCATTTGCTTGTTGATGTTTTTATTTGTTCTTTAAGTATAAACTTTAGAAAAAAAATGTTTGGAATGACTATAATTTATTATGAGTCATGACTTATAATAGATGTTTTATGGGTAGCAAGCTATGGGTGGTAAACAATAGAAAGGAGATAAAGAATAAAAGTAGGATTAAGTGAAGTGATAATCTTAAAAGAAATAAATGATAGCATGTGGTGGGGACTTTACAACTATCATGCATCTAAACAAATCAATGTATGACATATCAATATACAATATATTTATATTTACATATGATATGTACTATAGAGTTGGGTTTGGGTTGGCTCGGGTTGCCCGAGGGGCAAATCCTAACCCAACTTGAAGTAAAATCGGGTTCATAAATTTCAACCCGACCTTTTCGGGTTGGGTTAGGATTGGGTTCAGGCCAACCCAACCCAAGTTGTAGCCTTAATAAAAAGCTTTAACATCTCTAAGTTATTTAATCTACTTTCACTATTTCAATAATATTTATTTTTTCATTTATTTATATCTTATATTCTTATTAAAGTTACTACAAAATTTTGTTATTTAATCTTTTTTTTTTGTTTTTAAAATAATTTTTAAAATATGATTTAGTAGTCGATTCTTTATATTGAAAACATTTAAAATTTATTTAAAAATAGTACATAGAACATAAATAATCCCCTGCCCCACCCCAAACGAGGCAAGTTTTATCGAATCTTAAATAGGATGGGGATGGAAAAATATTTTTGCTCCAAATCAGGGACGGGAAAGGGACCAGGATTGCATATAATTTTCCAAGCCCTATGGTAAATTAGTAAAATATTAATAGATTTAATATTGACTTTTAAAATATCTCTAAGTTTTTTGCGTATTATTATAATCCTAGGAGCCCACAATTCCATTTATAAAATACCCCCAAATTGTCATAATCAAATTCCTAAAATACCCTAAATTCCCATAAATCTATTTATAAAATATCCCCAAATTAGAATATTTTTAGGTGGTTGCATCGAATGGGGAAAATTTGGGGATTCCCCATCCCCAATGGGGAATAGGTGCCTCACTTCCAACCCACCCCGCCACTAGGGACGGAGCGGGGAAGGGGTAGATTCTAGAGTGTTTTGACTACTGAGGCGAGGGACAGGGAGGGAGTGCTACATCCCGTGCATCGCACGGGGCCTGCAAGTTATAATTGTGCTTTTGATAATTTTTTTAAAGTTATAACATAATTTTCTTATTTAATCTATTTTTTGTTTTTTAAATAATATATAAGATATGATTTAGTTATTAATATTATTTAATTATTTAAGTTATACCATTATTTTAATTTTAAAATATTAATTCTTTATTGAATTTAACAATCAATGAAATTATAATTTATACTATTATTACATAATTTCGTTATTAATTTTGTAAAATATAAAATTATTATTAATTCAAAAGTTATGAAATATATCATAATTATTATCCTACTCTTAAGAAAATTTTTTAAAATTTATTACATAATTTTGTTAGTTTAACTATTTAAAATTTAGTTACGTTAAATATTTAAATAATATGTAAAATATTTAATATTTTTTATTTAAATTTTATTTCTTTAAAGTTATTATGTAATTTTCAATATTTTGTTACTAACTATTTAGATATTTTTAATATTTTGTTATTTAAATAATGTTTTATTTATGTTTTTTAAATATTAATTAGTTATTAAATTGAACAATCCATAAAATATAATTTATGTCATAATTACATAAACTCATTATGAATTTCATAAAAATATAAAATTATTAATAATACGAATATTGTTAAACCTATTATAATTATTTTTTTGTGCTATTCATAAATATTTTAAATTTCTTAAAATAATTTCATTATAATATTTAAATAATTGTTAAATGTTTTAATTGAAACATTCTTTAGATAGATATAGATAAAAAGTGGGGAGAGGATAAATAGGAATTAGAGATAATTTTGGAGATAAATAGGAATTAGGGAGAGATGGAGATAATTTAAGAGAAAGTGGGGGGATAGTTAGTTTCCTAAAAAAAGGAGATAAGCCATGTTAGGTGGCAACTCCTAGTGCTTCTAGAGGAAATCTTGCATCCCCTCTAGAATTGCTAGGTTTAATTAACAGAGCAAGGAGAGGACTACTGACATGGCAAGCTCTACTTTAGTGTGTGTATATATATATATTAGACCTAGCAAAAAGTTGAGCCAACCCGCAAACCTAACCCAACCCAACCTGAAAAAAATAGGGTTAGGGCCTCATATTTAGCTATCCGAATATGAAAATGACCTAACCCGACCCAACATGAAAAAAAACTGGGTTGAGTTGGGTTGGGTCATTGGTCAACCCGCTGACCCGATTGTCAAGTCTAATTGGGACTATTTATGCATTGTTAGAAGTTTCAACTCTTTATTTTTTTTTTTTTTTTGTTTAGTCTTCACCTTTTATTGTTTACTCTTTAAATTGTCAAATGTTCAAGTTTTTTATTTTATATTTAGAATTTTAAGGTTATTTCTTTTTATTTTGACATTTTTCATGTAAGTTTTCTTTATCTTTTAAAATTCAATTATTTTTTGGGATAACCCGAATTGACCCATGGGTCAACCCTAACCCGAGCATTTAGGGTTAGGGTCTAGCATTTGACAACCCAACCCGAAATTCAACCCGACCTGAAATCAACCCAAAGTACCTTGACCCAACCCGAACCCGACCCACCAAACTCAATTGCCTGGTCTAATAGATAGATAGATAGATAGATAGATAGATAGATAGACAGATAGATAGATATAAAGATATTGGGGACAGCCATTAGCTTGAGCCAAACTGGCATTGTGGTTTATCATGTGCCACCTGTTTGGGCTTTACCAGGGCTGGATGGGCCCAAAATTGACCCTAAATCTAGTTTTGATGGACCAACCAAATGAACAATATGCAATTCTTATTGGACTTCTTGCAACCTCCATCAGTCTTGGTATGTGTAGGAGGTGTCCAGATCTATTCCTCACAAAGTGCTCATCACGCCAACCTCATAGCATGTCCTAGCCGCACAATAGGAACATTTTTCATACTTGTATTTATTATTCATGAGGAGATGTTCCAAATACACAATGAGATGTGGTTATGAGGTAGGTATGAGGAGCGCTCTACGAATAGCATAGCCCAATTCATATAGGAGATCCATACTCAAGATCTGTTACAAACAAAAAACATGTTGGAGGTTTCGTAATCAACCATGAAAACGATAATATCGCCTTTTCCCTTAAACCAGTTTCTTTCACAAGGTTCCAACAGATAAAGATTGGTTGCAACCAAATATCATGGTCATCCAATGTGTCACAATGACTTAGGGCTTGTTTTGTATTGTGGTTGGCAAAAGTGTGATGTGTTCCAAAACACACCACTCCACCATGGTGTGTTTTAGAACCATGGTTATGGAATACACCAACTGGTTCTTTAGAATGTGGTGTGTTTTAGAACACACCATCACAAAAAAAAAAAAAAGTGTTTTATACCGTGGTTTTGAAAATTGGACCAGATGGGACAATTAGATTGGTTGACCTAGGAATTGGTCAAGTAATCGATTCCATTTCACCTTAAAACTACTTTTTTGCCAAAAACTATTGATTTGGTTAGTGACCTGTTGACTTGGGTGATCAAACTATCGACCCGTACAAAAGTTTTGGTATTTTTTTATTTTATTTATTTATTTTTTAACATTTTATTTTTTAAGTCTGAATGGGTCATCTGTTTGAACCAAGCGGTCAGACCGTTTGACTCGAGAATGGTCCCCATAATGGTTTTGTGTCTAATTCGATTTCTAAAACCTTGTTTTATATTCTAATGTGTTTTTAGAAGAGAATTTACCCTGTATGTGATTTGTGATTAAAGTACATTTTAATAAAACAATAAATCAAAATTAAGTAATAGTAGTTCATAAAGTTCAATATAAAGTAGTACAAATAATAAAATTAATGAAATAAACAAATGAATAATAAAATTAATGATGAGGTGAGAATGGGCCGATTGAGATGAAATTAGAAGAGAAACTTATCAAAATATGGCAGGGAACATGAATTGCAAGAGTGATTACATAGGCATGTCAAAATAAATAAATGCATTTTTCAATCTACATTCAATTAATATTTGGATCATATTTGGATTTTGCAATTTGTATTCGATTAATAATTGGATTGGATTCAAACTTGACTCATCTAATTCAATTAAAATTTGAATCTAATTATATTATAATATGTATTGATTTTAATATATAAATACTATATTCATATTAATTTATCATATGTAAAAATTGAAATATAACTAACTTTTTAATTTTTGTATTTAAAAAAATTAAAATGGAGTCAGACTAAATACAAATTTGATCTAAACCCAATATCTTTAAATCCAATCAAATTTCGGACTAAACTCAAATGCAAATTTTCAATAATCAGATCGAATCTGATTTAATTACAACCCTAGATGTACATGTAGTATTAAAATCCCCAATAAACTATTTACAAGAAAAGAGGGGTGGGGAAAGCCATTATTTCCATTTACCCGTGTTACTATACAGCCCCTATTTTGGAGTGAAGAATACCCCCTTGATTTCAAACAGCACTGGCCGCGTGGTCATAATGGGAGCAGAGTTTCAAATCGTAGGTCATAATGGTGGGTTCTAAAATCAAATGAAATTCACGGTATAGAACACCCCCATACTGATTCATCAAACCTAAACTTAAAAGGTCAAGGAGCTCATTTGTTGTTAATCATCGCCTTTACCCCCACAAAGGCCATATATCATTTTTAATCGACATAATATATTTTTTTTTTTCAACAACTCTTCTCATGATGGTAAGAGCCGACAGCATTTTTGCTAGGCATATCATTGCATCTAGACATCAATTTTGCTAAGCATTTTTGAATTATGATGTATTGCAGTGATCCCACTCCCACCAATACGTTATTTCATCATAAAAAGACAATAAAGTCGTTCACTTTATCGTTTCAGCGCGGGATAATAGACATTATAATCGTAGCAAATGTGAATGTGGACCACCTGAGTCTAAACTACCAGTCCACAAACCCTTACAAGACCGTGGAATGACTGGTGACTGGTGTGTCGCTTTCAATTTCAGACTTGAAAAACACAAATTCTTTCTTGATCTCCTACCTTTCTTTAATTTGTTTTCGAAACACAAAACCCTCTTTGACATATGTTTGGTTTGAAGGAAAAGGTAGAGAGTGGAAGGAAAATGTAGGAAAATTTTTACAAACCTTAAATAGGTTTTTTTGCCTTTCCCTACTTTTTCCTTCAAACCAAACACAGCCTAAAGAGCACCAAAATGGTTCAAAATATCAAATTCTGGATACGCAAAAATCATGTATCCTTAGTTTTCAACAATTGATACTGTTTCTCTTATATATATATATATTTCACAAACAGATATATTAGCATCTCATTGACCCTGAAAATTGAACGATCGATGGGATCGGATCATTCTAAAACAATCTTTCAGTTGTTTTAGATATTGATCTAAACCATGCATGCATGTAAATTAATAAAATCAAGAATTTGGTTCAAGGGTCAAACCAAATAAAATTAATAATTTGGCTTAAATCCCATTTGGGAAATTGGGAGGGATTTCTGCGTTGACCAAGTGTTAGCCATGGTCTACACAATTCCCAAGTTTGATTTTTATGAAGAGCATTAATCTTCTTCTTCATGGCATTTGTTCATTCGGGACATTTTAAGGCTTCTACAACATTTCTGAGAACATGGATACAATCAACTGCAGATACAAAGGCTTGGTATGAGGGGGAAATGTGATCATAGGAGATAAACTGGGTAATGGGGTGTTTGGTAGTGCATGACCTAGCTCTCTTTCTTTGAACAATAGGAATGTCAAGGTTATCCACAGTAGGAGTAGCAGTATCAATAGGTGTAATAGGGATTGAACTTACCTCCTGGGAGTCTAACGGTGGCGGTTGCTCAATGTTTGGTTGTTCCACATCTCTATCACATTGTTGTTCTCTACGACGTGTACGTTGGAAGACACAAAAGGGAACAAGGTCTAGAATAGAAGGAAGAGAGACTTGGTGGACTTGAACCTATTTCTCCTCTTCCACACTACTACTCTCCCCCTAATGAGAAGCAGGGAAGAATGGCTCAAACTCAAAGAATGACACATCCATAGACACAAAAAACTTATGACTAACGGGATCAAAGCATCAATACCCTTTTTAAGATGAAAGATACCCCAAAAAGATATAAGGAATGGACTGAGGGTCTAACTTACCTCGAAACAGAGACAAATCATGGACAGAAGCACAACAACCAAAAACACTTATGAGAATGAAAAATAAAGGGGATTGAGGGAACAACAACTGATGAGGGGCCATGTAGTTCAATACTTTGGAGGGCATGCGATTGATGACATAAGCAGCTGCAAGTATAGCATCCATCCAAGACTTTTTTGGAATATTCATGTGTAACATCATCCCGCGAGCTACATCAAGGAGGTGTCCATTTTTTCTTTCTGCAATACCATTTTGTTGTGGTGTTCCAGCACATGAGCTCCTATGAATAGATCCGTTGGAGGCAAATAACTCATTGAGCTCACCATGGAAGTATTCTTTTGCACTGTCATATTGGAAGAAATGTATTTCAACATGGAATTGCGTAAATACCATCCTCTGGAAGTCTTTTACAATCTTTGGAACTTCGTCTCTACTACGCATAGGAAATACCCATGTATAGCGAGAGTAGTCATCGATCAATGTGATAAAGTACTTATATCCGCCCTCAGATATTACAATAGTAGGCCCCCATACATTAGAATACATAACATGAAAAGGAACACTTGATCTTTTATTATTTGAGTGAAAAGTTGTTCTACATTGTTTGCTCAAATAACACGTTTGACACTAAAGCTCTGACACTGAACATGACTTAAATAAAACCATAAACAAAGACTTTACTATTTCAAAAGAAACATGACCTAACTGACTATGCCACAAAAAAAAAAAATTGACTATTATTTGACTGACTATGTGACTCTGAGGATGACACCGAGAGACCAGCTTTGTTGTCAAGAATGTAGAGACCATCCACGAGGCTCCCTCTACCAATTGTCCTCTCAAAAGTTAGGTCCTGAAAAACACATGAACCAGAAAAACCATCACAAAGTTGATTTCAACAGTTTTTTGTTTTTTTTTCCACATCACAGAAGTAAATTTCTTGAGGGTTGGTATTCTGTTTGTGGTTGTTGTGTAATTGTGTGGGATTTGGACTGATTTCAGCAGCAATATATGGCAAACTATGATTCAACTTCATCGAGGGTTACACTGACCCGCAGCACAACTGGTATGGGAGATGAAAACATGATGTTTCTCATGCCCATTACCTCTTTAAATGGTCTAAACTACCTAGAGTGGGCTAAAAGTGTAAAACTTTATGTAATGACAAGGGGAAAAGCTGGTTACAAAAATGGAAGGGTGAAAGAACTCAAGAATGAGACAATTGAACATGATAGGTGGGACCAAGAAAAATAGTATGGTGATGTCTTGGCTCCTTGCAGCCATGGAACCTGATGTGAAGAAGAACCTTATGTGGGCAGACACCGCTAGTGATATCCAGGAATAGGCCAAAACTACCTATTCTGAGCAAAGACATTATGCCAAGGTTACCAGTTGCATGCTGAATCCTCAACCTGTAAACAGGGAAATCGTAGTTTGTCTTCCTATTATTCAACCCTTACTTCCATATGGAAAGAATTGGATCATTATCAGGCTATAGAGTTGAAACATGATGACGATGCTAAGGCCTACAGAAAGTTGGTTTCTCAGCAGCGTGTGTTTGCCTTCTTGTTGGGATTGAACCCTGCTTATGAACCCTTGAGAGTTTAGATCTTAGGAAGCAAAGAGTTTTCGTCGGTTCACGAGGTATACTCCCTCATTCAATCGGAAGAAAGTAGGCGAAGTGTGATGGTTGCAACCGAGGGGGAGCAATAAGTTGCTTTGGTTGCAATGAATAGTAACAACATGGGGAAGAAAAGTGACACCAAGAAGGCTGATGATAAAGACAAGTTGTTTTGTACCCACTATCGGTGCTCAGGACATACACGTGACACATGTTGGGATATTCACGGGAAACCCAAGTGGGTAGTGAAGAACCAAGAACAGGGTAAAGGGCAAGGTCAGAAGAAGATGAACGCAACATCTTAAGCGGACAACCCACTAACAACAACTATAAAATAACAATTAAATAATCCTCACAACATGTCAAACCAAATAAAATTTACAATTTGGCTTAAATCCTGTTTGGGAAATTGGGAAGGATTTCTGCATTGACTAAGTGTTAGCCATGGTCCACACAAACAGGTGGAGTTGTGGGCATTGAGCCTGTGGTTGGTGTTGTTATTACGTTAACCCAGATAAGAGCGTAGAAAACCTTTCTTTCTTAAGTTATGGGAAAGTTCCCAACTAGTACCCTGTATTTTGGGTCTAGTGTAACTTTGGTCCTCGAATTTTAAAATGTAATAATTTAGTATGTGTCAGTCCAGTATTTGTTGTCAATCAGTTCATTAACCAACTATTTACTGGCATTTGAAAAGGCACAAATGTCCTTTGAATGTAATCTAGTTCTCTTTATCAACCATCCAAATGTTGATTAAAGTGAACAGTCCCAAATCCTTACCTCTTCTATTCAAGAAATTGGGATCTCCAGAATAGAAGAGGCAAGGATTTGGGACTGTTCACTTTTTATCAACGTTTGGATGGTTGATAAAGAGAATTAGATGACATTTAAAGGGCATTTGTGTCTTTTCAAATTCCACTTAATGGTTTGTTAACATACTCATTAACAATAGGTACTGGATTGATATATTTTGAAAGTTCAGGTACTAAATTATCGCATTTTAAAGTTTGAGGACCAAAGTGACACCAGGCCTAAAGTACAGAGTTCTAATCGGGGAATTTTCCTTACCTTTAACTACTTATGATTGGCTAGGGCAGGATAGAGAAATTGTTTAAAACCCACCATCACTTTTTAGGAATTCTCTTAAACTTACCATAACTTCTCAAAATGTCCAAAATTCACCATGTCCAAAATTCAGTGACCCAAATGGTCCATGTCAACCTAAATGCATGTTTCATGACCAAACTGCCCCTGCTTCGCCAAGCAAGTTGACTTACGAGTCTTTGAATCATGGATGTTATTTTGTTGCAAGGTTCTAGCTCCGGATTCCTTTATGTTAGAACCTCCTCCTGAGTGGTTGCTCCAACCGTCTTGCTATCCTTTATGTCCACTAGTAAAGGTTGCCCTCTCTTCAATTTATAAGATTTTTTCAAGGAACTAGTACTTCTTCCATCTGCAAATGGTCTTGGATTGTCTTGTGGAAATAAAATTGTAGAAAAGAGAAAATAAAAAATAAAAGAAAATAAAAAGAGAAACTAAGAATTTTTGCTTGACCTGTGTACAAAGATTTATAATTAATTTTTGCTAATTAATTCTTCTTTCTAATTTAGTGGTTGTCAAATCTGTGTGAGAGCCTTCATTGTTAACCGGAGGAGATCTCTCATTCGTAATTACTAAAGATCATTAGAGCTTCCATTGATAATTGCCATTCTTGTGAAATTACCTTCTGGAGAGCTTTCCTTACTATGTGGGAATGCAGCTGGAGCTGTTGGATAGTTAGTAATCTTGGTATCGTGATCCATTGCGGTCACATATGAAGTGGACAAGACTCCGTTACTCGATCGTTTTGGAGAAGACCGTTGCAGTGGTTGAAAAGAACGAGGATTTGCTGAGACGAGGGAAAAGTTAGAACCTGGAACGGAAGCAAAATCGTGAGGTTTGGAGGAAGCATAATTGCATCTGGCAGGAATTCCTTGAAGCAATTTGGCGTCGAAGCTGACGTGCTGCAACTCAACTCTTCAACCATAGCTCTGGAGCTGTAGCCATCAATCACACAATATTCAACTCAAATCGTCCTCGCAAGTAAACGAATCAAGACAGGGATTCTTCTGTACAGGAACAAGCAAGAAGGGTAATTCAGAGGGGGTAATCTTTCATGGCTAGAAAGTAAAATGAGACGCTTCAGAGCTCGGAAAGGGAGATTTTTTTCTCTCTTTTTTTTTAACTTTTCAGAAAAGGTCTTAAAAGATCGGATCGAAACAGGAGAAGGGAGCAGTACTGGAGCTGAGAGAAGAGAAACCTACCGAATTTATGTTATTCCGTCGTCACTCGTCTTGGAGAGATTAGACGAAACAAGTCCAACTCCAGAAGACACCAGCAAGCAAATCAAGGCAATAGCAAATGCAATGCAAATCAATCTGCCTTTATCTTCTTGGATTTGGAGTTCTCTCTTCTCTCTTCCTTTTGATTTTCTTTTTTTCTTTTTCTTTTTATTCTCTCGTTTATTTTCGGCTCTTCCTTGATCTTCTACAGTCTACACCCAGTCACTAGCAACAAAGCGAGCGAGAGAGAGAACTCCTAAGAAGACTTAAGACCGAAGGCTGAAGAGAGCGCCTTTTACTAAAAAAGAAAAAGAAATATACATATTATTTCTCACTGTTAATAGCGGCCAATGCTTTCTCAATGATAGTAAATTAGCGATGTCCGTTAGTCAAGTTATCGTTATCTCAGTTAGACGATGAATTTTAGACGTTTTAAAAAACTATGATGAGTTTTTGAACGTTTTGAAAAATTATGATGAATTTAAAAGAATTAAAAAGTGTTGATGGGTTTTTGTACAACTTCCCGTGAAAAGCGAAGACCACTGTTTGCCTTCAGAATTATTAATGCACGATATCGTATTCATCGAAATGAAGCAGCAAATATAAAAATTCTCGTGTTTGTCTGTATGATCCTGCTTCAACCACGTCTCTCTCTCTCTCTCTCTCGTCTCAATCCCCCCAACTCCCAAGTTTACCGCTAATTACATTACACCTCAGAGGTGACAGCTCACTGCACTAAATATGGCAATCACAAAACACAACGAATTTTACAAGTATAACCACCGCGTGGCGCGTTCCATACTCCCCACTGTTTAAGGGACTAACCCAGCAGCAGCATACTTGAAGCTTTATTATCTAAACTGTCCAACAAAAACACGAAAGGCAGAAGCTAACCTCCATCCATGTTGTTTCTTCTTCTTCTTCTTTCAATTAAATGAAAAAGGTATAACTGTACAATCATAAGCCTGACTATATATAATAATAAAAAGGGCATTTCATTACGGAGGGAGAAACATAACAAGGCCTCGGCTAGCTTCAGCAGCAGCATATCGTCGTCGCCCAGGGAAGAATCTGGTTCTTCACCGGAGATGGAGGAGCCGTTAATAAACGGCGCCAACATCGAGTCCGGTGAACTTCATTACTCGCCGCCAGCTATCGTCGAATCTGGTGATGATGAGGGTGACTATCCTCCGGTCAGGAGCTTCGCTGATGCCAAAGCTCTGTGTTGGACGGAATCAACGAAGCTATGGGTCATTGCGGCACCAATCGTCTTTAACATACTCTGTCTATATGGGGTCAACTCTTTTACGCAGATCTTCGTCGGCCATCTTGGAGACGTGCAGCTCTCCGCCGTGGCTATTGCCTTGTCTGTCGTCTCTAACTTCTCTTTCGGCTTTCTGGTAAAATCTCTTTAAATCTTTCTCTTTCCTCTCTCCCCCGGTGGCTTCTGCTTTCTCTGTTTTCGCTTCTCATAAACCAATCTTCAGCTTGACATTACTCCTTATACCATAGATATAGTGGTATTTTTTTGTTGTTTCACAAAGCTAGGCTCCAAAATCTGCATTTTTCGATGCTTGCCCAAAAGTTTCTTGGCACCCAATAACCTGCTTCCCACGAAGGATTCTGTTCTGTACGTTAGTCGAATTTGTCGGCCGAGTAACTCTCGAAAAGGATTTCTTTCCATGAATCTGATCGATGACCTTCATTGTTTTCTTTACATTGTTATTTATTTTTCCTTGTATTATTTTGTTTCTTTTTCCATGTTTAGTAGTGTTTTTTTTTTTTTTTCATGTTTAGTTCAGACTTTAGAAAAACTGAAGAAATCATTTTTTCCAGGAGTTTTTGAAGAATTTTTTGAATAAAATATTGAATAGTTTTCCATAATTGTCCCTTTTATATTAATTTTTAACAAATCAAACACACCTATTATTTACGCTGCGTTGTTTGCGTTGTAAAACCTCATCGGTGTACCGGTTCGGTTTTGTTGGTATTTATTTGCAGTGTAAATCAAGATTTATGTAAAGCGTCACCATCGTTTCAGAATTGTTGGCATCTGTATATGGAGTGGAGTTTTATATTTATATTGTAAATTAATGTAAGACGTCACTTATAACAAGGTTTTATATCAATTTCAATATAATATTGAATCGATAATCATGCTCAATGGTTCAGAGATTTTAAAAGATTTAGTGTGAAACTCCATTAAAGAAATTTACATCAATCAAGTTTTCCATCGCAAATAAACACAACCTTACTGGTTCATTGCAGATTTATAAAAATTTAAAATGTCAAATACCCCATTTTATACACTAAGTGAATTAACAATAATTAATTCTGAGATGGCACCTACCCGTCGTTCTCCTTACTTTTTATAACCTCTTTCCAACAACTTTTTTTGTTATCATTTTAGGAGATGTGACTGATTTGTCAAAAATGCATTGCCCATGTGTGAGTAACAGATCCCGTTCCACGTATATAGGTTTATTTGCAAGCTTTTTGTTACGAATTTATTTGCAAGCCCATGTTGAAAATGTAGTGTACTTTTAATGAAAATTAAGAATAAGTTCAATGCAGATTTGTGATTTCCAATACTAAAAGTCTGACCTTGAACCGTCAAATTCTTCCTATTTTTTATAATCTCTATCCAACGACTTTTTTTTTATCATGAGATGTGATTTCCAATAGTGTGCTGTGAGAAGCAGATCCCATTAGAGTCTCACGTAAATAGGTTTAAGGGAGTTCAGCCCGGTTTAAGTATCAGCTCGGAATTGATGTCAATTCATGAGCGGGCGTTGATATATACAGTGTTGGTTGTTGCTATTTTAGGGCTGTTCGTACTTCTCCGCGAATTTGATGCATTAACGATAAGAATTGGGATCTGTATTCATAGAGCGGCACATCTCACCCTGCATTAAGAATATCTTTCTATAAATATTATAAATACGGAAGATGTGTGATGATCTGTGCTTTGAAAGGTCGGTGTAAGGCGCGCTCTATGAGTAGCAGATCCTGACACGAACGATAAATCCAATTGCTTAGATTGGAGATCCGCAACGAGACTGGTGTTCTCAATGCGAGGCGCATGTGTGAAGAACAGGAGCAATCCCGTTTCATCTGCGACCGCCCACTGTGACTCCCCGACCAGCTGTCCTCAACTGCAGACTACAGTGAATTGATTACTCTCTACTCTCGTATAAAAGCCGCCGACCACCATAAATTCTTCTTGGGATTCTCAGAAAGGTGGGGTGACGGGTGAGAGAGTAGGTTGTTACCACTTACCATGGATTGAGATTTGAGAATTGAGACTAACGAGTTTTCGATTCGTAGAGTCATTAGAGTTGTAGGATCGTAGCAGCAAGCGATTTGGCATTTCGGGCATGGCGATAAATAAAGTTTGTTGTTTAATCGTGAGATTGCAGTTGGGGGGGTGCTTCGCAGTTTGCATCTCCACTTGTTTAATTCCGTTTCCCTATTGATTGTTATTGAAAACTGATGGCAGCTTGGCATGGGAAGCGCCCTGGAGACACTATGCGGCCAGGCGTTCGGCGCTGGGCAGGTGTACATGCTTGGCGTCTATATGCAACGCTCATGGATCATACTAGCAGTCTCATGCATCATCCTTTGTCCATTCTACATCTTTGCCACCCCAATCCTAAAGCTCCTGGGGCAAGAAGATGACATTGCCCAACTTGCTGGGAAATTCACAATCCAGATAATCCCTCAGTTGTTTTCACTTGCCGTTAATTTCCCCACCCAGAAGTTCCTACAAGCCCAAAGCAAGGTTACAGTCCTCGCATGGATTGGATTCGTGGATCTTATTGTACATTTATTCCTGCTCTGGCTCTTCATATATGTGTTCAACTGGGGCATTACTGGTGCGGCTATAGCATTCGACATCTCGTGCTGGGTGGTTTCCATCGCCCAGGTGGTTTATGTGGTGCACTGGTGTAAGGATGGATGGAAGGGGTTGTCTTGGTTGGCATTCAAGGAGATCTGGGCCTTTGTTAAGCTCTCTCTTGCCTCTGCTGTCATGCTTTGCCTAGAAATATGGTATATGATGACTCTGGTTGTTCTCACTGGCCATCTCCACAATGCAGTCATAGCAGTTGGGTCCATCTCTATCTGGTGAGCTTAATAAACTTTACTAGGTTTTTTTCCATGGCATTCATTCATCTTCTTACTTCTATCTTTGGTTGAAAATCTCATTTCTCTGTCTTTTTGCTCTCTATTTCAGCATGAATCTCAATGGTTGGGAAGCCATGGTCTTCATTGGAATCAATGCTGCTATAAGGTAAATTGTGATTTTATTTAATTGTCGCATGTACTGGTGGTATTTCCTTCCCTTTTTTTTTCTCCTGGTGGGTCGGGGAGGGTGCACAATTTTGGGAGTTTTGAGTCTGGGTAGACTAGAGAGTGTCTGCTTTCATTCGCTGGTGGAATTGGTCGAAGTGGGAAGTGTGTGATCTCCATATCTGTGTTTGTTCTAATAACATGCAAGTTTTCATGATCGGGGTTTCATCAATTTTTTGTGTTCAATTCTCTTATTATCTTTCTTTGTTACTAAACTCATATTTCTTTTCCAACTTTCAGTGTTCGTGTATCAAACGAACTTGGATCGGGACGTCCTAGAGGTGCCAAATATTCAGTCCTTGTTGCGGTTGTTCAGTCACTCCTTATTGGGGTTGTCTTCATGGTTGTTGTCCTCGTTGCCAAAGACTATTTTACTGTCATTTTTACTAGCAGCAAGGAACTGCAGCGTGCTGTCTCTCACCTAGCCTTTCTTCTTGGTGTGACCTTGTTGCTAAACAGCGTACAACCGGTAATATCAGGTACTTTTTCTCTTAAAATAGCAAGTGTTGGGGGAGGGGGTGCCAGGTGAAACAATGTAATCAGGCATTCCTACTATATATTTGCTTGTTAGCAAGATGCCATTAAACCCAAATCAAAATGCTTGTTGTACATGGTGGGTCACTCCCATTCTAATTTGCATATTAGCACTGGACACTAAAAAACTGTTTTGTTCAGAAATTAATGCTTACAATCTCCTGTTACATTTTATCAGGAAAGCCCTAAATTGAAATGATACTTGTTGAGTGGTAGGTGTTGTTGACTAATGGAAGTGGCCTCTAATTGATTACCGGTTGGGTTTCTTTTAAATATTTCAATCCCCCATCTTACAATGTGCTAATGACCCTACAGTTCATTTGGTTGCATTGACATCTATCCCACAGTGAGATGCAAGATCAAACCCATGGAACTGCAGACTCTCCATGGTCTGACTACTGGGCCTAACATGTGCATCCTGCCCTCTCTCCCCACCCTGTATCTTTAGCAACCTCTGACTCACTAAGCCACTAACCTAACTATTCCAACACCCAAAAAATCATAGTGTATTCTTTTTTTTTATTTTAAATTTTTAATATAACCACTGAAAAAGTTGGATCACTTTGGTTTTGCCTACAAGTTACTTCAATTACATTCTTTTTTTTTTTCTTTTTTTCCCAGTAAGATTCAATTATCTGTTATGGGCTCTTGCAGGTGTTGCTGTTGGTGCCGGGTGGCAGGCATTGGTGGCTTATATTAACTTGGCCTGTTATTACATTTTTGGGCTTCCTCTTGGGTTCCTTTTGGGCTACAAATTTAATATGGGAGTGAAGGTAAGTGCCATTTATTTTGATACCATTACCGTATAGGGATTAGGGAGAAATTGATTTGGGATCAATTGAAAGTTTTCTAGAGCAGACAATTACCCCCACCCCTGTCCCAAAGCCTCAAGACACACAAAAACATAATAATTAAATAAAATAAAGATCGGATGCTTAGCAAATTATCCATTTTTGCTAGTTAGAGGAAATTACGACTACATTTCTTACAAAGAAAGTTGAATGTGCAGTGCTTATTTGGTTATTAGAACCAATCAGGTACTAGCAATTGAACATACAAAAAGCAACACTATTTTCAATAGCAAAACAGTTCCAAGGATTCAGGCTATTGCTATTAATATTTTTCGAAATTCTAGCCAATCAGCTTGGTTCAAGTTTTGGCTTGCAGTTCACCAGTGGCAATTTGTACAAAGAACACAGTTTAATGAGTTTAGGCCATTTTATTCCTTCAGATTATTTATGCTTTTTTATTAAGCTCAAGCTGGTACTGCTATCTGTGTTATTACGTCAATCAAGATCTAAAATAGAATTAATATTCGTTCTATTTAAAGATTTTATTCTAATAAAGTTTTATGATTGCTTAAATGCTCTGCTATTGCTATGTTTCATATCTTAGTAAGGACTTTATGAAGAATCTATTTCTTGTGGTTTGATAGGAAATTTGGATATATCAGTCAGTTACTCATGATACTTAATGGAACTGACTTGTTTGCTTGGAACCACCAGTTCACTATTTTTCTTTCAGCTAGTGAATTAATATGATTCAGATTAATCTGTTCATAGATTTTACCTGTGGCATGTAATTATGAAGGCAATAAAAATTGTTTAGGCTGGTCTTCTTCTTTGGCTAACAGTTTCAATACTAATAGATGCTTTGGTTCTAGGGAATTTGGTCTGGCATGATTTGTGGCACGGCATTGCAAACATTGATACTCTTGTTTGTCATCTGGAAAACCAATTGGAACAAGGAGGTAATATTTATTAGCTATATAATATGCACATAAATTGTTTATGAATGATATATGAGGAATAAACATAGGTTTTATCATAAAATCTTGGGCTACCAAGCTTGAGAGCACAGATTTGAGTCTGAGAAGTGAGAACCTCTTTGTTCACCAAAACAAAACCAAAGGTTGGGTCTGTAATCCAGTCCGTCTCTCCCAAGACTCCATATAGATGTATAAAGCCTTACCCCACACGCACATAGAGGCTGTTTCCAAGATTTGAACCCTGGTCACCCATGTCACAATGGAGAAAACCAATCGTTGTGCTAAGGCCCACCCTCTAATGTCCTTTCTCTATACGAGGAACAAAAACAGTAATATGTTAATAACAGTAACAGCAGTCATCAACAATGTCAAAACCCTTGGAAAATCTAAATCTAATAATTCAATTCAACTTGATCAAATGTTTGAAACTAACCCATACCTGCCACTTCAAACGGGTACTCCAAACGTAGGGGAGAGTGAAATCATCAATGTCCTGAAAATCAGGCCAGAGTTTGAACAGGAAAGCTATCTGGTTCCCAATTGAATTACCATTTAGCTGTTTTGAAGCTATAACTTCTCCAGAACCGGGCTTTCCAGTATCCAATTTTCTGGGTTCAATATGTCTGACCTGATTTTTGAAACATCAGTGGGCAGATGGAAGGGCTTTCATGTGATGTGAGATCCCTAGTCCCTACTATATTTAGCACTCATTTTCTTGAAAATAAAATAAATTGGAAATTTATAATTTATTTTAGGCCAAGAATGGAACTCGGATTCAGTCCTCACTCCTCACAAGACTGTGTTCACACCGTCCTCACACAGCCAATTGTAGCTGTGCATTGAGAATATCTTTCCATGAATAAAAACATACAAGTACGGAGATATTCCCGTTTCCCAATACACGGTTTGCAAGCTGTGAGAACGGTGAGTACGGTCTTATAAGTACTGAATCCAATCCCCAAAGAATGGTAGGCAATGTAGGGTTTGCCCAATTTAGAGGGAGTACCATCATATCAGCCCATTGTAAAGTGGTTTCCTTGCCAGCACTTCGATATTTTTAAATGATCCAACAGTTTGCTTGTCCAGTGTCATTAGAATTTGGAAAAACAGAGTGGTCAAGAGAAAAATTAAAAATTCGATAATTCAAACCCAATCGTTCCTTCAGTTTTCTGCAAGAAATTATCAATCGATTGGAAGTTGTGTCCTGACCCCTAGATGTATACCATTTTATGGCTAAGATTTTGCCTAATTTAAAAAATGGTTCTGCATTTAAATTAAGAAGATTAAATTGCAGGCGGCAGAAGCATCAAAACGTGTGCGGATGTGGGGTGGACAAGATGGTGAAGATGTAAAGACATGTTATTAGCTGTCTTACCAAAGAAGTTGAATTTTCGGTGTCTGCTCTAGGGTAACAGTGCTTTCTTTTTTCTTTATCAGTTTTTCTTAATTCCTTTTTGTCTTCCTAATTTGAGGTTAAAATTAATTAGGTTTCCACAAATCACATGGAAATGTATTGTTGCAATTCTATTTTAGTTGTAAGATCTATATTACTTTAAAAAGCATGAATGGCTTCAAGAATATTTCTAGAATTTTTTAAGGACAAAATTTACCCCTCTATTTAAATTTATTGATAAAAAATGAGGGCAAATGGTAATCGGTTTTTGATATTAAATGAGTTGAAAAAAGGTAATTCAATTCTCTCTCATTAAATCCAACATTTAAGTTATTAACTTGTATTCATGTTCATTGAATCATATATTTAAGTCATTTTTGTTTCTTCTCATCATTACGTTTTATTAATTAAATCCATACTTAATAAATTAATAATTCCAATAACATAAAAGCTAAAACTTTTAAAATCTACATAGCACAAATAGTGCTTTCATCTAAGTGGTGGAAAAAAATTAAATCATTTTGGGTCAAATGGGTTAATCCATGTTGCCATAATTAAATGATAAAATTAAAAAAATAGATAAAATGAACAAAAATAGAAATTAAAAATAATTGAGAGCATTTTTAACATACATATTAAACAATAATAAGTATGATAAATAAGAAATGATTTTATTAATAATGAAAATGGAATGTAAATTTTAAAGCCAATTGGAAATGAAATTATTTTCCTATTCTCTCTCATTATATTTAAGATATATTTTTCTCATCATTAAATTCATGTAATTAAATACACAATATTAATTTTAATAGTATAAAAATAAATATTTTGAAGAGTAATTTGAAAACAAAACAATTTTCTTCCCTCCTAGTGGTGGATAAACAATTCGACCATTTGGGGTCAAATGAATTAATAAATATTGTCATAATTAAATAATAAAAAATTAAAATAAATAACTATGAAATGTAAGAAGTATTTTTATTAATTATAAAAATGGAATGCCAAATTCAAAATATACCTAGAAATGAAATGATGTCATAGTCAAATAATAAAAATTTTAATAATAAAAAATACAATAAATCACAAAAATAAAACAAAAGATAGAGAAAATTTTGGACACATATCTAATGTTATATGTTTATAAAAAAAATAAAATATTGGGTACATTTCTAATATTGTGCATTGATTATATTGAACAAAAGTAAGTTTTATACATAAGAAATAATTTTATCAACGATGGAAATGTAATACAAAATTTAATGAAAACTTAGAAACCAAACAATTTTTACTTTTAGATGGCGAGTTAGTGGTTTGAGTCAAATGATGCCATAAAAAACAAAAATTAAGTATGATAAGTAAAAATATTTTATATAATGTAAGTGAAATATATAATTTCAAAGGGAAAATTATAGTCAGTCAGTTGTACAATTAAAATTAGATTGTAGGTTGGTTTAAAAACCAACAAAACTCTAACAATCGGCTCTACGTTTCAAATTATAAAAACCCTTGCCATGTCATCGAAGGCTTATGTGGTTATTGCCAACATGGAACTCTTAGTCCATGTTGGACACATCAAAAAACTTATACTGAAAATAGTTTTCAATTTCCCTCCCACTCCTCTATCTCTCGATTTCCCTCCCTTATCTCTCACTCTCACAATCATCTCTCGATCTTTCATTCCCTCCATTTCTCCCACTCTCTCAACTTTGGTCTATAGCCAAATCAAAACCTCTCTCTCTCTCTATCGTTTTCCCTCAATCCTTCTCATTCTTTTCCCTCTCGGTCAATATCTCCTTTTCCCTCAATCTCTAACGTTCTTCAATTGGTATAAGTTTCAATAGCCAAGAGCTTCTTGTGAATGTTTATTAAATTGGTGTAATAATTTTTGAACTATACCAAGTTGGTATTATATTCTTTTATATGATCTGATTAATACCATATAAGTGTGTAAGGAAATAAAAAACCGAGAAATGGAGTGAGAGAAAAACTAAGGAAGCAAATTGATATAGAGAATGTAAATACAAAAGCCAAAAACCATTTTTATTTATTTTCAAATTACATAGTCATTGAGTAGATAAACATTGTGAGTGAAAGAGTGAGGAAGATTGGAGAGAGAGAGAGGAACTAAAAACCATTTTTTTTATTTTCTAATCACCTTATATTAAAGGGCAATTTAGTGTAAGCTTTTTGTTGTGTCCAACATGGATTAAGAGTCCTATGTTAGCAATAGCCACATAAGCCTCCAATGACATGGCAAGGGTTTTTATAATTTGAAATGTGAGTCAATTGTTAGAGTTTTGTTGGTTTATGAACCAACTTATAGCCTAACTTTAAATGTACAATGGACTTTGACTATAATTTTTCTTAATTTAAAACTAATCCTAAAGCAAAGCTATTTTCTTATCTAGATTGTGGGTCAGTGATCTAATTTTTCAAAGAAACCCATGATGTCATAATTAAACAATAAATATTTAAGTTTATTTTTAATCATATTATTCCTTTTGTTAATTTTTAATTTCTATCTTAATTATGATATATCTAAAATTCAAGTAATTAATATGACGAAAAATTTATCACGTGCAATGCATGTGCTTAATTACTAGTTGTAGTAAAATGGAGACTAGCTTTCCATATTATGCCAAGTAGAAATTCTGCACCTTCTAATGTAGAATGATCTAGAAAAATTGGGCTTGGGATGTTGGAATGAAGGGGATAGGATTCATTGTGGTAAGTACTTCAGGAGTTGGGCTCAGGAAAGCTGGGTCTATCAACTGACCAAACCAGTGAATTCAGCTATTTGGATGCCATTTCTTTCGTGTTCCCCCAGTCTCAAGGGATATCCAATGCCAATCAGGAACCTCCTCCGCTCTGAAAAAACTTTTGTTCATTCGGCTGTATTTGGTTGCAATGCGAATTTATTTGAATTGATGCAAAACCATGGTAGTACAAATGATTTTGATGCAAATTATGATTTATTTTTATTTCAAAATTTACCTTATTTTATTTGTCTGCAGTGCAAATGAAGCAAAATCAAAACTTGAAGTAGAATTAAGTAGAACCCAAAATAAAATTAAATCAGAATTTGCAACCTTTTCATTTATACTCCCATGCATTTGTATTAGTGCAAATAAAATTGCACTGAAACCAAACACAGCCTTCATTACTGGAGCAAAAGTAAACTCCATGAGGTTAACCAAGTTATCAGAACCGCCTCTTTAACTTCAAAGGTAGTCATGGCTCCATTTCTTTCATTCCACTTACCAATCTAAAACAAAGCAGGTTCAGATTGAATTCAATCCAGATCTTTTGTTCAGCTCATTGTCCTAAATGATTTTCTAATGAGTGGACATAATTTGAAGGCAAGAGCATATTATATTATGTCATCCCAAGTTTAGAAACGTAAACTCATTTTGGAAGGAGTATAAATACAAATATGTAGAGTGCAAAACCCTGCATTTTGTATTATTTTGTATGTATTTGTATTGTACATATTTGTATTTGTACTCTTTCCAAATTGAGCCTTATATTCAATTTTCAAGGCATCAATATACATGCCAAAACAAATTGATACACATTGATACCGACTCATACAGAAATATAATTGAGGCATGGTTTGGTCGTAAGTGTAAGTTGCCAATTCACTTGGTGTTGAGTTAGGTGTTGCTTGGGAAGTCTTCTGTAAGATTTGACAGTCAAAAGACATAGTGGGTTTTTACATAAAGATCTTGGCATCTTATAGTCCATTTAGTTGGAGGTACATCTTTCTGTGTGAAGATGAAATGAAATAAGTCGAAAAACTTCAAATGAAGCTTTTTAAAAATAGCCTGAAATGGGTTTCTCGTGTCTTTTCAGGGTTGCGTCTTTCAGTGACTGAATTTTTTTCCAACCAAATGAGAAAGACAAAAATCACGGGCCATTGGGCTTCTAAAAATTTGACAACTAGTGTGAAAAGATGTGTCAAACAGGGCCTAGTCACTAGGCATCCTCCGTGGATTCAAACTATGGAATACAAGCTATCCACATTGTGTGCCAGCCAGGCACATCACCTATACGGCTATACCTATAGCCAAAAAAACTAAAGATTTACATGTATCAAAATGTAATTTATATTAAAATTAATGTTTCTAGATTTAATTGAAATGTAATACAAAATTATATTTTGCAAACAGCTATTTCATAAGGTTGTAATCGAATCAAGCTCTAATATAATATTTCAAGTTCAAATTCGATTAGCCTCGATTCGAGTTTGAACCTTGGGGTAAGGTTGCATCACCTATACCCTAAGGTCCAAACTCGATTAATTATTTGAGCTTGAGTTCTAATTGAATAGTTCGAGCTCAAATTCAATTAGCCTCAATTCGAGTTCAATTCCATTCGAATTTGAACCTTGGGGTAAGTTTGCATCACCTATGCCTCAAGATTCAAACTCGATTAGCTATTTGAGCTCAAGCTCAACAAATAATAAGTTTGGCTCGAAAACTCTCAAGTTTAGCTCGATTAACACATTACATACTACATAGAATATAAAAACATACTTTTACATTCCATATAGTATAAGAATATATACTTTTACATTCCATATAGTATAAGAATATACTATATATTATAAAAATATCATATATATAATATACAATAATACAAGTATATTTATTTTTGAGCTTTCGAGTCGAACTCAAGATCGAACTCAAACCTAATAGTATTTTAGTTGAGCCAAACCAAAACATGCCAATGTTTGGCTCAGCTCAGCTCGATAGCATCCCTATTATCTCGCGCATTAAGTTAACTTCTTCTATGGGATTCTAGTTATATAATTTTAACTTTGGAAGCATTATGCATATTCGTGTAGGGATTTAACTATAACATTGAAAAGGCGTGATACCGGAAAAACTAATAACCAATCAATTAGTATCACAAAAGTGGTGACCTATCATGTAGTATTCATCAAAATTCATGAAGGATTTTTAGTGGTCAAAGATCATTTGATATCATACCTTTCCCACATCGTAAATTTTCCCAAAATTTTATCCACTTGAGGATAAAGTAGTATTTATTATTCAGTTCAACCACTTTATTCTTGAACCCGGGGAAAAACCCCTTGGTTGGAAACATTCTTGGGGATGATACCTTACCATGGGTGTGGGGCAAAATAGTAATTGTAGTAAATATACTTTTTGACTAAACAGACAGAGGGCTGAATGGGTTGATGTGGCACCCCAAGAACATTTAAGACATTGTTTGGTTAAAACTTTACTCTAAAGGATCCCTATTTGAAGAATGATTCTTGAACTAAAAATGATTCATGGGGGGTAGGAGTTGATTGGTAGTATTCTCAAAATGAGATAGTCCCATGTCTACCCACCCACTCTTGAATGAGTTTTGATGAATTTTCATTCATTAGTGCATGCCTCTTAAGAGATGTTAAGCATGGGAGATCCGGACTCATATGTTACAAATAGGATGGATCATGCATCTACAAAATCCAATCAGGATTGAACTTGTTTAGTTGCTGGTAAATCTGATAATTGTGTTAAGGCCCGTTCGTTTTGCATTACTTGGATTTCCCCCTAGCAAGTGATTCATGGGGAAAACTTACACAAATACAACATTGATAAGACGTGAGAAACAAGGCAATTGGCATTTTTGTTGGATGGGTAACTTATTCACCCTTTAGGTAATCAATACTCTAAGAAAAAAAATTATTATGGGCCCCATTACGTTCAAATATGGGATTACTACATTTTCCCCATTTTTACCGCAAAATGGATGAGGTCTAATTGAGTTGGACTAATGTTTTAATGGATTTTAAAACCCCTCTCTCTCTAATGTTGCCTTGTACGACTGTTTTCGCTTAAAACATTTAGAATTTATGATAAGCAATTATATTAACTAACAAAGTGACAATTTTTAGAATTTACAATATCCAAAAGCCAACTAAATTGATGATCCAGTCAAACCAACCTCGTGATCGAAATGCTAATTTTTCCAACAACAATATGAACTAGGGTTGGGATCTAATGACCACTGGTTATAAGATTCTGTAGCCACACATTGAAAACATCTCTTTGTACCCAAGGTTTTAAACATTCAATATGGGTGAATCAATCCATTATTTTAAAAGGTTTAAGCCTTGAGGTGAGACATAGAGACTTTGCCCCCAAGGATTAAGCCTCATAACTTTGATGTAAGGATTAAGCCTTTGTTAGGATGAGGCGTAAGCCTCAAGCCTCAAAGTGTGAGGTGTAAAAATGCATAAGCCTTGAGTATCAATGATTATTTAGCAATTTAACAACAAATATATATATATATATATATATATATTATATTTTATTCATTTTTTTAGTTTAAAATATATGGAAGAAACACTTCAAGAATTATGTGCCAAATAAATAAAAAGAGCAAAAAATGAAAAAACAATAGAGAAAATCAAGTTCTATGTTCTATTAGTTTCTCTTAGTGTTTTAGGTGAGTTTAATGCAAAAAGGGCCAATCAAATTCTTAGTTTCTCTTGGGTATATCAACTAGGATTTTTTTTCTAATTACTCTAATTATAGCATCCCAGGTTTGTTATTTTTCTCATTTCTTTTTCTAACGGATTTGTTTTATTTTTATTGATTTTTTTGCATGGATCAAATTAACTAGTCGTTTTCTTTTTTGTAAATTATTGAATGACCATAAATCTAATATCCAATTATATGGATGATTCTTCATATCTTTCTTTTCTTTTAAATTGGTTATTTGAATTGTTTGAAAAATTTGCACATTGAAGCATGGCATGTAAAATGTTATTATTTTATTTAATGCTTAAGTGCTTAAACTTATTGCTTACAAACTTTTATTTTTGTAGATATTTATACCTTATATCATTCTAACTTTGTATATTATATGTTATTTTTATCAATTTATAAACTTTAATTAATTTTATTCTTAAGCTTTAAGGCTTACCCCTTATCTTTTTGGGTTGTTATACCTCAACTATTCCTTTAGCCTTTGAAAACTTTGTCTCAATGTATCATATTAGTATTGATGCAAGGAAATGTATAAAAAATAAGAATTATAAATCTTGTAACTCATGTGTATTGGATTGATGCAGGTGTAGCTTTATCCCATCGCATGTGTCGATTGCATGATTTAAACCCAATATCTTTTTATTATAATATATGTCTGTATGTATGTATGTATGTATCATATTGGTACCAATGCATATATATATATATATATATATATAACAACCCTAACTAAAAATTAAAATAGGTAATATTCAAAATTAGCATTTTATAAACAAATGGAATAAATATATCTCAAATACACATTTATATCAAAAGATGATTTTAATATCAATAAACTTATATAGTAAAATATCAATAACAAAATAATAATTTTAGTAGTTAAAATTTATAAATTTGCACATAATATGTATCTTAATTTTTTTATATTTTCATAATTATTAATTAATATTTTAATTTACATTAAATAACAATACATTTATTTTTACAAAAAATAAAAATTGTTTACAAATTATTCAAGAATATAATATTAGAATAAATCTATAAAATCCACTAATCTACATTTATATCAAAAAATTGAAGGGATGAGAGATCCATCATATGGATGGCCGAACCCTACAGGAAGGTAGGGCGAAATTTCAAAAATTTCTCTCTCTCCCATGTGGGAATCGCATTCCCTGTTTTAGAAAAATTGCATTTTTCAATGATCAATCTTGAACCAAGAACCGAACCAGATCTGAACTAAAAAGCAGGAGAGAGATATAGCTGATATGAAGAAATAGTATCTCCCAATGAAGGTGTTCACGCCCAAAGAAAATCTCCAAAGACTGCTCCCACTGAATATGGCACAGTGTAGGGTGGAGCAGAATCAACAATGTTCTTCCCAAGAACCGAACCCTTCACAAGTATTCGATGGAGGCATTGAGCACAACTTCAAATTAGTCTTTCTCCAAAGACTGATATCAAGAACTGATCTTAATCACTCTACAAAATTGGAGAACGAACTGGCAGTATGGCTGCGACAGGTGGAGAACGCAGGGAGAAGGCGCAGTCACACTATATTCAACTTCTCTCTGTGCTCTGAGATCTTGTATCTCTGGAAGGTTGGAGTATTTGGGATGCTAAGGATGAACTGAATGGTTTACTCCCTCCTCCTTTTATATCCTTAAAGAGAGCTCATAATCTCATTAGGAGTTTCCTAATCCAAATATGTATTTGGATTATGAGTTCTCTTTAAGAGATAATGATAAATCCTTATCTTATTTGTAGATTAGATCAGCCATCTCCTAATCTTATTAGGATGTTTCCATCTGGACTCTCTGAGTGGATAAGGTAAGACCCTATACTATCTGTTGATTTAATCCCAGATCCGCCCCTTTATTTAACTAGTTAAACTAGACCAATTCGAAATGGGCTTTAGGCCCATGAAGTCTAAGTGCTCAAACTACTGCTCAGTTGGGCTTCTTTGTATGGCATGGGACCTAAGCATTGATCTACACATCAGTCACATGGGTTCAGCACAGCCTTTGTTACAAGGCCTGGCCGAATTCATTGAAAAGACAATGAACCCTTGGAAACCCATCACATGGACTCCTAATGGGCCCAACACTTACACTAAGTGGTCCCTTGACCAAACCACCTTATAAAAACCCAGGGACTGTGGGCAAATGCAAGATTAGCCCATCAGGTATTACTCTCAATGGTCTTACACTTAACCTCTTATCCCATAATGATCATACACTGCCCAACAAGAGAGGACCTCTCCCTCGACTGCAAGGAACAGTGTTGCACTCTTCACTCACATGGATCCCGGCAATTAAAACATTTTGCAAACAATTTGAAATCATAATATATATATTTATATATGTATATAAAATATATTTTGCAAAACAAATTTCAACGATAGAAATCGGCTACTGGCAGTCTTGGCTTCCATCAAAGAGACTGCATCCTTGATCATTACCTTTGTCCGACAAAGGGACTGATCCTGTCACTATGATCACCCACTCAGATGAATTCTCAGACTGTCCCAACATTCCTAGGTTTTGACCCCCACTAAGGATCTCACTAATTGGCATATCAAAGACAGCTCAATCTGACACCTAGTGCAGTATCATAATCGAGTTTAGGGGTCAGGTGTAACTTTCCAGTTTTGCCCACTAATCACCAAGGTCCAGGGCAATATTGGAAATTTGGTACGATTCAGGGTTTCAAGTAAACCTACACTACATGTACCTCGGGTCTTACCCTGGCAACTGAAACAGGCCACCCCAACACTTGGCGGCACACCAGTGTCATCCTTAACAGGATAAATCTCCCCCAGACTTATCCAACGGCTATGAACATTCTAAATTAACACGAGTCTCATTATGTGTACAGTTTAAGGGTATTACACATAAACACACCACAATAACATGAATCAAATATGTATTTTATTCATTTACAATAAATGTCATAATGTACATCAATCTGATTGGAGGTAAGGGCATACACTATCTAACAAAAATGTTTTTTTTTAATTTAAAAATTTTATAGAAATAAAAATATTAATAATTAAATAATTATTTTAGTAATTAAAATTATGAATTTTCATATGATGAACATCTTAGGATTTTTAACAATTTTGATATATTTTTTTGTAAATCATTAAATGATGTTTTAATTTACACATGAGAATTTAATATTTGGTTAGTTGATTTTTTGGTTAATGTTAGAAAGTAAAAATAGTAAAATAAAAAAGTGATATAATAATTAAAAGGGAAATTGTTTAAAACTCACCATGAGTTTTTAGCATTTCTCTTATACTCACCACAACTTTTCAAAATTTCTAAAACTCACCATGTCAGCAAGTTCTTATTTTCCAAAACTCACCTTCTTTTAGTGCACCATTAATGTTTCATAACACAGGTGTTCATGTCTGCATAATTAACAATTTTCATGACCAAATCACCCTTGAATGGTGAGTTAGAGGAAAAAGGGTCCTTTTCAGTTTTCAAATTTCTTTTTCATTTTTCACTTTTAGTGTTTTGTTATAATTTCCAATGTTTTTATAATTTCCTTTTTTTTACATTTTTCTATTTTCTACAATCTATAAAATTTCCTGTAGTTTTTGTTATTTATTTGCAATTTCTGTGTTTTTCTATAATTTTTGGTGTTTTTTCTATAATTTTTATTTTCTGATTTTGTTTTTCAAATTCTATAGTTTCTATCATTTTAAAATAATTTTTCATTTTGTGTGCAATTTCTATATATATATATATATATATATTTGTATTTCCTGTGTTGTTAAACACATGGTGAGTTTTAGACAATTTCCCTAATTAAAATATATTAGGTGCATATGTTTTGCATCTTGGACTCTTGATTGATGTGTTGTATGATATCTAAGCATCTCGCTATATTACTAAAATATATTTTTTTATCTATACCATTAAAATGTACATTTAATTCTTATGTATTTATACATTATTTATGACTATTTAACCTTCAATTTAGTGTTATTAATGTATTTATTAAATTTGTATGCATTTTCCTAGTGTATCCAAACATTCCTATTATCTTTTCATTCATATCCATGCATTTTCAAAGCATATTTGTTTCCAAGTTGTCTAATACGATACTTGATACCGATACTTTGATCCTTACTTGTACCTTATGTTATTATTCATGTGGAAATACATCAAATATGTACCCATAGTCTCTTATGCGCAGGATTAAGTTATCTTTTTTTGTGGCCAGTACATGGGAACTATATGAATTTCTTTGTAATTTCTCTAGAGAAATTGTTCAACCTGAAAGCTTAAACTGTTAAGTGAGGTCTCTTAATAGGTTTTTATTCTCTAACACACCCTATCATGCGAAATCCATCAAATTAAAGCATGGTATGTACAAGCCCAATCATATGTTTTGTTGAAATTTAATTAGTTATAACAAGGGCAATGAGGATACAATATTAGACCATTTTATCAAAATGGTCTCAAAGAACCATTAGATTGGACTCTAATACCATCTCAAGGAACCATTCAGTCTAAAAGCTTAAGTTGCTTGATGAGATCTTTAAATAGTTTTTTATTCCATAATAGTTTCTAACTAGAACCATTGGCTATAACTTGGAATTCAATGTAAAAAAAATGAATTAACCATCAAGGTGTGAGATTCGAAGATAGTCATTTTCCCTCTGAACTTTCATTATATAACCAAAACGACCTATAATTCTGTCTCAATAACCTTTGAATATCAACAGAGCACACCCCTACAGCTGAAAGTTAGGCCTCATGATCTAAATTGTTATAAGAAGTGGAAAAATCTATGATGACATCAAGGCTTTGACCAATCAAAACCCTCACCAAATTTGATCAACCAACTTGGTTGGTTACCACTTTTATGATGCTAGTTGATTGAAAAAATGCTATTAATTAATTTATTTATTTTTATCCAAAATTGCATGTTTTTCTAGAATAGGTGGCAAATTCTACAAGGCAAAAGATTTAACTAATATTTTTCTTTTTAAATTGAAAAAATTCCACCTCCTATACAAACAAATTATTATGGCTGTATTAACCTATTGTCCTATTCCATCTTATATACATTTATATTTTTTTGTTCTTCAGCATAGGTTTTGAAAACTATTTTCCATCTTCTATACATCTGAAAGTTTTCAGTTTTTTTTTCTAAGTAAAAAAAAATTAAGTCAATTAAAAGCAAACATTAGTCTATCTCCCCTTTCGCCAAATGGCAGTAATTACCAATTATAATACTGTTATCTATTTATTTTAACCCAGTTTTAATAATTACTAATTATTTAAGTAATTTAATAAATATATAATTAGTGATTATAATTAATAATTACTGTTATTATAAATATTGTTAATAAATAGATATTTACTTTAGTTTTACTTTAAATTAAAATTATAAATATAGTTACTAATAAATATTGTTAATGAATTTAGTAACTCGGTTTTAATAATTACTGATTATTATAGTAATTTAATAAATATATAATTAGTGATTATAATTAATAATTACTGTTATTATAAATATTGTTAATAAATAGATATTTACTTTAATTTTACTTTAAATTAAAATTATAAATATAGTTATTAATAAATAATGTTAATAAATTTAGTAACTCGGTTTTAATAATTACTTATTATTACAATAATTTAATAAATATATAATTAGTGATTATAATTAATAATTAATATTATTATAAATATTATTAATAAATAGATATCTACTTTAATTTGACTTTAAATTAAAATTATAAATAACGTTATTGATAAATATTGTTAATAAATTTAGTAACTATTGTTATATTAAAAATAATTAAAAATGTTATTAAAAGCAATGTTTTAAAAAATGTCCCAAAAACAGAACCATTCAGGTCACTAGTTTTTGGGTTGACGGTCCGACCATTCGGTTTGAACGGATGGCTGGTTTTGACAAACAAATTAAAAATAATAATAATAATTAAAAATAAAAAATGGTCAAAAACCATTGAACGGGTCAACGCTTTAACTGCCCAAGTTAATGGTTTGTTGACTTTTCCAATGGTTTTTTACCAAAACCAAGTTTTGGGTAAAACGAAATCGGTTGCCTGGATGGTTCCCGGACTGAACGGTCTAACCATCCGGGTCACCGATGGTTCAAAAACCTTGATTAAAAGTCTTGTCATTGATTATTTCATAAAATATTATAATTATTGACTATTACTAATAAATACTATTAATTTAATTTAATTTTGATTATTATTAATTTAATGGATTTTGTTAATAAATCCTATTCATAAATTTAATAATTATTGTTATATTAAAAATAACTAAATAATACTATTAAAACTATCATTACTGATTATTTAATAAAATATTATAATTACTTACTATTATTGATAAATGCTATTAATAATTAAATATTTAATAAATAATGTTAACAAAAATCAGCAAAAATAATGTTTGTCTTTTTGCTTATTAAATTTATTTGTTTTAAATTTTTGGGTTTTGTGCTTTGAAGATTGTTACATAATATTAGTTAAAAATGCTATTTGCATTTAGCTAGCTTAATGAATTTCTTAAAGGTTCTAAATATCGACGACATGTGTCAATGCTTTCTTTTTATGTTTTACTTAATTTTTTGAAATCGGTTCAGAGGGGCCAATTTTAGGCATGGCTACCCTCTGAACCAATGGCTGACTGAATACAATCCCCTGTAGGGGCATATCGGGAAGCCACTGGCACGATACGTATCAGTCGATACAGGCCGATATGTGTTGATATTTTAAACCTTGAATTGCTTTGGTTTACATTTATAGATTTTGTGCTTTGAAGATTGTTACATGTTGTAAGTTAAAAATATTGCTATTTGATTTTTTTTTGTTTGAAATTAGATAACTGTTATACCTAAAAATGTCAAATATTGTAACAATAACAATTGTTAAATAATTATAAAAATTATCAAATATAAATTAAAGGAAATTACCATTATTAGACATAAATTACCAATATTTATAAAAAATTACTAAAAATAAATCAAAAGAAATTATCACAAATTAGTAGACTTTAGGACGATAATTACTTGAAATTATCAAACAATATAATCCTAAATACATTAAAATAATTTGCCAAAAAATATCATAAATTAGTAGAAATTTCCAAAAATAGCCACTAAATTCCATAAAATTGGTAAATTACTATAATTTACCAATAAACTATCATATAATAAATATAATACATTAGTATATATTTCCAAGAAATTAGTATATAATAAAAATTACCAGAAATTAATATAAATTATATAATAGAATTAATTTCCACTAATTGACCAATAAACTATCATATAATAAGTATAAAAAATAAGTATATATTGACCAAGAATTCTCATAAATTAGTATAATAGAAATTACCAGAAATTAGTAGAACTTAGCCAAAAATAACCACTAATTTCCATAAAATATTATATTTACCAAGAATTATCATAAATTATTATATAATAGAAATTACCGAGTGATGGAGCGTGATCTGACTACTCCTAGCTAGAGGATGATCTGGACTCCAGGTAGACGGCGAGCTAGATTGGTCTACAAAACAATCTATCAGAGAACCTGGGGTAGCTAACCCGGCGAGATCGCTTCGATGCTTAAGTCAGTGTGCTGTAAATGCGAGCTGAATGCTTGAGAGCTTGAGTGCTAGAGAGTAGAGTAATCATACGTACCTTTGCCTTGTGGTTCCTGCTTTCATATATTGGAGTAGTCGTGGGTATTACGAAAGAGCTCCGGGATCTCCGGGGTGTGGAGATAAGGTTTGTTCCGCTTTTGAAGGAGCGGTATGTAGATAAGGCTTATCGTTTCACCTTCGACTTTGGCAGAGCCGGGACGAGTTCTCATCGTGATCTTTAAAAAGTTGGGATCTATTAGCTCATTGTGATATCGAGAAACTTGGGATCTGTTGGAGAGACCTTTGGAGTCGGTTATGTAGCGATTCGGGTCATTAGCTCCGAGCTGGTACTTCAATTCTTTAGTCTCGAGCTGGATTGGATGTCGAGGTGCCTCTACCCTGAGGTGGGTTTTGGGCCGAGGTGGCTAAATACCTGAGCTCCAAATGTTACGAACTAGGCTCGCCATGCTGAGTTGTCATCCCTTGATCAGATCGCGCCCACGTGTCCCCTTCTTGCTAGGTTGTGCCAAGTTACCCTTCATCACTAGGAATTAGTAGAACTTATGGAAAAATAACCACTAATTTCCATAAAATATGATAAAATAGATGAAATTAGTATAACTTTGTAAAAATAACCATTAAATTCCAAAAATTAGTAGAACTTAGGATGATAATTATTTCAAATTATCAAATAATATGAACCTAAATAAATTATAATAATTTGTCAAAAATTGCATTTCATTTTCTCGTGCATAACACAGATCCCGCTAGTGTTTGATTTGAAGGAAAAAGGTAGGAAAGGAAAGGAAAGGAAACATGTACAAACCTTATATAGGTTTTCCTAACTTTTCATTCAAACCAAACACAGCCTAAGGTCCATCCCAAAGAAACAAACGTGGACTTTTGTAGCTACTTCCAAATTTTTTTTCATCTCCACATGTTTGTAGTGGAGACTTGAATCAAATTCCGTTGCCACTCGGTTGTGGGAGGAGGGTTAAGACTAAAGAGAATGGGATGGGCTATCCTGTTTGTATAGCCCCAATAACATAAGCACAAAAAAAATAGCCCTTTTTCCTAACTTTACCCTAATCAGTAGGCAGATCATTCTAAAGTCTAGTTCTAAACTAAAGGTTCACTTCCAAGAGCCGAAGCTTTGGTTGAGCTGCTTTTACTAAACTACTTTGAAGAAACTACTAAAACAATCTTTACTAAAAACCAAATTTTTTCGATTGAATGGCAGTGTATTTGGGCTTTCTGGGTTTTCTTTGGACATAAGCTCCCATGGGACCTGCATTTATAAAGCTAAAAAGCACTACATGGAAGAACTTACAAATGGACAATAATTTCAAATTTATTCAATTGAAGGTGCCAACTGGCTCTATAGAAAGGTATTTGGCTGATTGTAGCAGAGACTTTAAGATTCAATTTCACCTTCACCAAGGTTGTGGAACTAGTGGATTTGGGGATGGATTATTCTCATTGTGTAGTCCTATGAATAAAAAGAAAAAAAATATTGAGGGCAATTACTTTTTACCCCATACACATGGTAATCTGTCATGCTCAATTGCTCAAAGAAAATTCTCAACAGCCAAAGTTTTGATGCCAGATCTCCTATTTACAAGAACTCTGCTTCCAGGTACATTTAACTGTATATAATATTATGTAAAGGATGAGATGTTCTTTATATGTGGCTGCCCTGTTATGTGGGCAAAGTTCTTATAGGTCCAGGCGTATGCAAGATGCCACGTGGATACTTTTAATGCTTATATAAGATTATAATTTCCTCGTGCATTGTGCCATGATACTTAGGCTCTCTCAATCGCACGAAAAAAGAAAAAACTGCATCACTTGGACAACAAAAAATATGGCGGATCTTAAAACTCGTCACCTACACCTGTCACTACTAATCTCTTTTATAATTCTCTTCCTTTTTTTTTTTCTTTTGTCTTTAATATTTTAATAGTGGCTTTAAAAATAAAAAGAAGAGAGAAAAAAAGGGCTTTAGTATTTGTAGTGTTTTATTTTGCTGGTGACCTATAATTAACCCACTTGTACTGGATTAACTCAACTCAACCCCTAGTTTGTGAACCAGGGTTATGTATGAAGAAGGCCCTCTATAAATTTGAGTTTGAGTCTGAGAGACGGCAGTGGCTCTTATTTGTGGAAAACCCTAATATACTGATCCAAGTCCAAATTGGCCATCTTAACACCCTATTTTGAGTTTAGTCCGAGGACCAGGAGTGGGACAGAGGAAGGCATTGGAAGAAAAAAGGAAAAAAATAAAAGGAAAGAAGGGGGGGGGGGCGTGAAAAGGGCCGAGACATGGCTTTGGGGGGAGGGGTCACTCCCAACTAAAGTACTGGTACGTCTGTCTTTCTCTAAATGCATCTTTTCCAAGTGACAAACTAGAATTTGAACTGATGCTGTATCTATTCAGTGTTCAAACATTAAAAAGCCCTCGCCATTTCTTTGGCGTTTTTGCAGCCACGAAATGGGAGGGAATGTGTGTGCGTGTGTGTGAAATAATGGGCGGGACAACAATGGGAGAAAATACGGGGAGCGCAAAAACTGCTCTCGTGCCCTAGATCAATCACTTCCCGCCAAAAACTTTTATATCTCTCTCTCTCTCACTCCGAGTAGACCCCGGAGCGATTATCGGTATCGTTATTTTTTTTTTCTTGTTCTTATCTTTTTCGTATTTTTTTCCTTAAAATTTTCTTTTCCATTGTTGTTCATATCAATCGTATGATAGAGGAAAAAAAGAAAAAAGAAAAATCACAAGTGAAAAACGGATTTCTCTGTTTCGTTAGGGTTTGAATTCGAAATCCATGGCAGGATGGTCGATTTTAACTGATGGGTCTGCTCTAGATCGCGCTGAAGTCCTTCGACATCTTCAGAGTGATGGCTTCTACTTGGATCTCGATGCTTCACTGAAGGGGAGTGTAGATAGTGGTTGTAAAGACAAGCTCCGATGTCTATTCGATCAGATTCTTTCTGTTTTTCTAAAAGAGATCTCTACCGGTGGAGATCTTCGGCCTTTACCTCTAATGCTTGGTGATGGGCGGTTTGTAGATTTGTTCAAACTCTTCTGGGTTGTGAGGAAAAAGGGCGGATACGATTGTGTGTCTAAGAATAGGTTGTGGGCTTCCGTGTCAGAAGAGGTCGGCTTGGGTTCGGGCGTCACGTCTTCTGTGAAGCTGGTTTATGTAAAGTATTCGGATACGTTAGCTCGATGGTTACAGAGAATCTTTAGAAATAAGGGCTTTACAGTAGGTTTATCGGACTGTGGTGGTAACTTGGGTTTGTTTTCCGTGGAGTTAGAGGCCGAATCCATAGTTATGCCGTCCCAGATGTCAGAGGAAAAGAAGAAAGAAGATGATTCGATTAAGTTGGATTCAGCTAAGAACGAGTTTCATTTGTTAGCCGCGGAAAACACGTGTAACGCACCTGAGATAAGAAGTGTGATCGAGTTGGACAGTGACGAGAAACTTGCTGACGACGAGGAAGATGTTATACTCTTGGATAAAAGCCTTGTTAATGAAGACTTATTTTCTCGTAAGAGAAAGCGAGAGTCTCTATCAGGAATGCTGAATTGGGTGACCGAGATTGCCAAGAATCCTGGTGATCCTGCCATTAAAATGTTACCAGAATGGTGTGGAGGTAGCGACTCCTGGATGCACGCTCTGTTGGCACGTGAGGCATTATTTCTAAGAAGGCAAATTCCTTCAAGTTCTGTACAGTCTCTCTTGCAGGTAAATATCAATCTTACAGTTATATTTGACTTCAATGCAAAATTTTGCATCCAAAAAGAAAAATACGTGGAGGGTATGTAATGTTTAATAACTGTTTTTTTGCATATGGGTTTTGATGAAGATGCTTTATTATCAGCATGAGGCATGATTGCCTATCTTATAATACGATTTCATAGAATGATTAACACATGCAAATTACGTCATCTCAGAAAGAAAAAAACATGCTAATTAAGTCGTGTTTTCTTCTTTGTCTTCATCATTTTTGTCTAAACCATATCCCTGCTATCTGGGGTGGGTATGCTACATTTGTAATCCCATTCTAAGTTATGGATTCATAGAATGGTTAAAGCATGCAAATTAAGCCCATCTCTAAAGAAAAACATGCTAAGTAAGTTGTGTTTTCTTCTTTGTTATCGTCATGTTTGTCAAAGCCACGTCCCAACTGTCTGGGGTGGCTATGCTACCTTTGTAATCTCATTCTAAGGTATGGATTCTTTGTTAGGATTGGCCTTAAAATCCTTTCTCAATACTTAAGATCTTTTTGGGAAGATCTTCTGGTAGCTCTGACAGTCAAAAGATGTATTGAGCTTTTGCATGAAGATTTGAGCAGCCCGAAGCTAGTTTGACAGTATTACGTCTTTTTGTGCGTCTTTCCGTGTGAGAATAAAACGCGAAAGACGCAAAAAGCTTCATTTGGAGCTTCCCGAAATCAGCCCAAAATGGGCTTCTCGCATCTTTTTGGTGCTCCAGATTTTGGCGGCTAGATCTTCCGCGAACCAAATGGGAATAGACCAAAATTCAGTCTGCCTGGCTCGTAAATCCCGAAATCAGCCCAAAATGTGCTTCTCGCATCTTTTTGGTGCTCCGGATTTTGGCGGCTAGATCTTCCGTGAACCAAATGGGAATAGACCAAAATTCAGTCTGCCCGGCTTGTAAACAGCCGAAAGACCGCACGGAAAGATGCGCCAAACGGGCTTTTAATATTTGGCGAGAAAGTGAGATCTGATTTGATTCAATTCGTACAAAATTAATAACATTTTAAAAAAGAATAAAAGACAAAAATTTCCATATCTGCAAAACAAATTTAAGAAACAAGTTTGTATCATACATTCTGTGTTTAACTTGGAAGATTCTGGTACACAAGATATTAAAAAGAGTAATTTATCAAAAAAAAAAAGATATTATAAAGAGTAGGAGAAATGGATCTTACGTCTTACGACAAATTGCACCATGAATAACAAGCAGTTCTGAATCATAAACGGCAGATCCTAATGGAAAAACTTAAAGCTAATTATCTTTTCTTTGTTTTTAAAGGAAAAAGTGGTTAATTCTGTCTCACATGTAACCAGAGAACTCATAATGAACTTGGCCTCAGAGATGGTGATCTTCATCTTCTTCCCAACACAATGCAAGCTGATTTTGCTGAAATTTGATAATTACCCAATCATAAAACAAATTTTGAACTTTAAACTCAAATAACCAAAAACACAAAGCCCCCATTTTTCTTCTTGGTTTATAGAGAAAAAATGTAAGTATAATTCTCTTTTCTATAAGCCTAACAAAAGCAGAGAAAAAGGAACTAACTTCAAAACTCTGACAGATATTCTCCAAGAGATGAGATTCTTGGTCAGGAGTCAACTCCCTATGTGCAATAGATGAAGTGGGAACTCAATTGTGTGCGAGAATTGAACATGATTGATCCTTGGTGGGAACTCAGTATCACCATTTTCCGTAACCCTAAACACTGTGAGAGAAAAGAAGTTATAGTTTAGAATGCGAGAAATTATGTCTTAAGTTTTCTTAGCTCTGGCCCTCCAATTAAAATAAGATACTTGTGGAGAGTCATTGTGCCAACTGCCAAAAAGAAAAAGGCCAAAGGTTGGGTCTATATCTAGTCCACCCCTCCCAATACCCTAGACAATTGGAACCAACATAGGGTGAAATCCTTTTAAACCTGTACAGTATGGCTGATCAAGTGCTGGGCCAAGTTTTTACAGGGCATTAACAGTCTTGGGGCCTGGTCCAGTCCGCACCCTGAGCCTGATAATACATGTCTGGGTCCAGTTCTGGTTAATGTCTTAAATATATTAAAAATAATGTTTTAGTTTACTTTTATAATCAGAATTACAAAAAAAGTATCATGTTAATATATTATACCACATGTGCGATAAAATACTATATATACTATATATGCATATATTCATGCCATATACCATGTATACACACCGCATTGCATACATTCCATACATATACATATACTTCCATCCATCCATCCATCCATACATACATACATACATACATACATACATAACATCTATATATATATATATCTGCTTATTATTGGAGCAATTTCAGATAATGCCCCAATCTGATTCAACAAGAGTTCTATTCATTTAGCATATTCGTAGTAGGCCTTGGTATTACTTTGCTGCCCTCAAGTGGATGGGCATGTGGCTATACAGTAGGAATGGCCGTTTATGACTTTGCCCGGAAATTTTATATATATATATATAGTAGTAGTAGTATATATAGTAGGTCTTGGAACATCCAGGCAACTTTCCTTGGGTTTGTTACTTGGGGGAGTTATTCCAAGTATCTGAAAAGTGCTCTTAGAATTTGGTTGTCTTTTCGTAGCATGTCATATATCAGGATGTCCTTGTTTACTTTATATTCATTCCATGTGGTCTTGTTGATTGCTTAGTGTTGTTATTGTTGTCTTGTGAGATGTTCCAAAAGTCTGATTGGTACGAATTTGTGGTGGCATAACACACAAAGTTCCAAAGGCAACCACGTAACTCTAATTTTGTGGAATGACCCCCCTTCAATTTCTTCCCCTTTGCAGTTTATAAGAACTGGATAGCAAATTTTCAGAGTTTTTCTCCTACATTGTGCCAAAAAAACAAAGATTTGGACCTTACCCATTCTACCCTTCTCACGACCCCAGATAATTGGGACCAACCTTAGATAGTCTTTCTTCCCTCCTACATTGTATCTCCTAATGATGGGAGAGCAAATTGAAAACCAGTTTGGATGAATGAGGACACATTAATAGCTATCTTCTTAAAATCTGTCTTCTTTTTAAAGAGAACAGTCTTTATGGGATGGAAATAGTTATTTATGGATTTAATAAGAATGCAAAGCGTTTCTGTCTATCTCCTAATATTCTTATACTTCATTTATGCCATCATCTTTTCCAACTTTTAATTTTTGCTATTTCATGTTTTTCCCCTTAAAAATGCTTAATCCCGAGAACTCCTGGCTTATGCTTCATCTGTCTAGTCCGTGCCTCATCTCATGCCTCTGAAGTATTGGGTATAATAAGTTGATAACTAAGAACTAATTAATCATAGGGTACTTCCACACATACAGTCAATAAGCTACATGAGTGGATGGGTTTGTGTTGGCCTCTCATGGATGAAGATTGTAAAAGTCTACATAATGTAATAGGGGATGCAAAACAGAGGAACATTTACATCCTCACAAAGCAAAGGGTGGGAAAATAAGTGCAAAATGTTTTATAATTTAACTAGACATACATAGTTGTTGAAGCATCTCCTAGGTTGTAAGTAAATTTTTTGGATAGCTATGTGCCTCTTCTTTGTGCTATATTGTATGTGGGGTGTTGCCACTTTAGGCATAGAACAATGGCATCATATTGTACAAGTGCAAAAGAGTGAAAACATTGTTTTCTCATCAACATCAGCAAACCATCTCCAACACATAAACTATAGAAACGTGGTAGATTCACCACCAAGACAGAAGTAGGGCTTTCTTATTCTATTTTCTTCTAAGTCTTTGTGATCAAAACAGTATGATCTCTTTCCCTATACATACATATGCAATGTACCTGTGCATGTGCATTGATTTGCCTTGTTAATATTCTTCCTCTTTGTAACTGCTACTCATTGTTTTTCCTTCTATATGACTAGAAGAATATATTACATATTATTTTCCCTGTAATTAACAAACATAGACATGAACACATGCTCTTTTTGCACCATATATCTGTCTTGTTAACACAATTTTTTGTTTGTTTTCTCTTTCCATTATTTTATTTACCCATACTGTATCACATTCTCTCTGTTTCTTCTTCTCATATAGACATAATGTGTCTCTAGCCTCCACCCACTATTTTTTTTTCTTTGATAGGCAAATAGAATGTTGCTTTCATTATGTTTGCTAGTTGCTGTTTCGACTATGAAAACAAGCTAGCTCATAGGGAAATAAGTTAAAATTACTATTCTTTTTTTTAATAAAAAATAATTGCCTAGACAGGTACCTAGCAAAAATAGAGAAGGTGCTTCCCTGCTGCATGTCCTCATCTTAGTGTATTGACAACCATGTAGACATGGTAATGCCATGTGAGCTTATTAAGTATGGTTTTGGGCGGAAAAACAGAAAAAAAACAGCTATTTAAAATCCTGCTTTAAAAAAGATTGAGAAAGAAGAGAAGGAAAGATTTATTTGACCTTGTGATTGTTTATATTGCGGTTATTACAGCAGCATCATGCATAAACATCCACATATGTAAGCAACGTTGGCATGCATGTTAATGCATCTAAGTAGTACATGCAACATCCATGTGCATGAATACCAGAATGATGTGGAAGATGGGAGCGGTGAGTGAGGATTAGGACCTTTATCTTCACTTCTTCAGATGGTATTTTTGTTATGAATTATAGAGCTTTCCCATTGTATGGTTGTTCCTAGATGGACCATAATAAATGCCTTTTATCTTTTTTCTATTGCTTATTGGCATAGGTGAACACTTATGAATTGCTTTTCTCCCACATAATGTTTCATTGTCAAAGACTCAAACTTCGTATTTTTTATATGCCTCTTTCTAGTAAACATATGAATGATGTATTTTGTTTGCATCCATTGCTGTTTCAGCCTTCAAGAAGTTTATTTTTTTGGCAAATCCAATCTGCTGTAGTACAATATTAGAAGAGTTTGCCTTGGATTTTGACATATTTCAAGTATAAGGGGACTAAGTCATAGTCAGTTGGATGCTATGTTATGCAGATACATCAAGGACATTATACCAATTTATACTAAAAATTGGAGTATCCAGCATGATATGACACCTGTGCATATGACTCTGCATTATAGGTTGGATCGTATTTGAGCCTAGCCTTACAGTCAAGGCTCATTTTGTGTGTTGTGTCACTTGAATCCACCACACCTTACTTGGCTTGTTATGTTTTGATGAATCGACCTTGGATTTGTTTGGATAGGTAAGGCACTGCACTAAGGTTTTGGGATGTATAGAGGCGAAATAGTTCAGTTGTAGGAGTTAAAAGTACAAGGTTTGCAATCTTCATGTTAATAATATGAATTCTCTGAGAAAGTGAGCTTATAGATTTATGCCAAAAGAAAATTCTCCAATCCCAAAGATCTACCTAGGTTTCAGAGAAAAAATTCAGCAGCAAGTGAAGGGAGAAGACAAGAGAGTGCTTTCCCGATCTCCTTTCAGATCAAATGGGCCTGCTCTGATACCATATTATCCAGAAGAGTGAAGAGAAGAGAGAAGAAAGAAAGAAGAGGAGAAAAGAGAGATCTGTGAGCAAAACTTGGTGCTGGCGGTGCCAGCTTTTTGGAATTTATATCAGGGCGACCATAACATAATATAGAAGAGGGCGAACTACAATAGTACCCTTGTGATACGAAAAGAGAAATAAAAACAAAAGACAAACAGCTTTTTAACAATCTACAACGTGCTTATTCATGCTATTGTGTTAGTGATATTCCTTGGGTGTTGTATTTATCTAATTTGCTCTTTAAATAATTGATTAATGATCAAAAGGGGGAGACTAACGTTAAATGGAAGTTAAGAAAATAACTAGTGACACAGCTAACGTAGTCAAAGCTTTCTGAAGATGTTATAAGGTTTATGTATAATGAGATGAATGTAGGGAAAAAGAGTAAAGAGGGTGCCTTTGGCATAACAATGAGGATTTTGTTGTTACTTGTACAATTCAGTTGATATTTGAAAAAGAATGGATTTATATACAAAGAGGGTTTTTAAGCCAGCATTGTTGCCTAAACTGGATATTCCCGTTTCACACTTATGTGATCCCACTATTTGGGTTAAGAAAGTATGAAATATTTCAGATTGTGAAACTGTGAAAGACTCATTCAGGGGGTTTTCTACAATATGATGTTTTTGATTTCATTTATTTTTAAAATTGCAATATCAGCAAGATAACATGTTCTTGAACTGTGCTTTTTATTTTGGAAATTAAAAACAAGTTGGTTTTGTTTCAAAAAAACCATACATGTTTTTTGAAACCATCAAATAATGTTTTCTAGAAAAAAACAAACTTTAAGTGAGGAATTTAAGAACATGTTTTAGTTTCAGTTTTGGAAACACAATACATAACCAAGAACGTGTTTTCTGTGCTTTTGTTTTAAGAACAGAGCTGGTTTTGTTTTGTTTTTGTAACTGTCAACAAGAAAAACAATTCACAGTGGAGAACATGTTATAGTTTGTTTGATGGTCTCTACTACTTGGATAACCATAGTAATTCTATTTCAGTTTACAACTCCCTGCTACAATTGATTTCTACTCACCCCTTGCCTTGCCGAGGTGTTTGCCATATGGTTTGTTGATATTTAAACCCAAGTGAATGATGCATTAATCCCCTAAGGCTGTGTTTGGTTTGAAGGAAAAAACAGGGAAAGGTAGGGAAACCTATACAAGGTTTGTAATGGTTTCCTTACCTTTCCCTTCCTTTCCCTGTCTTTTCCTTCAAACCAAACATAGCCTAATTAGATTCCTCATTTTCTTTAAAACATGTATTTCCCAAGTTCCTGACCTTTTGCTGGTAAGTGAATTTATTATCACCTTGGAATCCCCTTATGCAGTTCCACTACAATGTTTCTATAGTTTAAGTATCTTTCCGATCTCAGCCCATGCGGAAATGGCTAATAGTTCGGCTCTAATTGAATCTTCCCTTGAAAAAATGTCCAAAACATTTTCAAGATGAACACTCCAATACCTGACTTTTCTGTATTTCCATAGGGTCCATAGCTGGGGGAATCCATAGGATTGCAGCTTTTCTCTTAGTACATGATGAATTTGTTACTTTTGCCAACTTCTTTGAATGTCATCCATTGAAAAAGAGCTTAAGAGGTTTAAGGCTTTTATCCATTGAATCGTCCATATGAGTATAAGCTTTTATACTACTTTCATGTGGGCACTCTTCTTTAAAGATTCATATATTCCTCTCTTCCCAAACTAGTTAAATTATAGATCCATTGTACTCTTCCACATGACCTTTCCCATATTTTTAGAACGAGAGAAGAAAGAGTCTGTCCTAAAAGTTAAATGTCTGGCTTGACTTGTTCCATCGGTTTTAAGGCTTTGGTGCATTGGTCAAGCATGTAAGAAATGATATCAGAATCCACCACCATGTCTCAAGTTTGAATCATGGAGAGTAACAAACGTGCTAACATTTAAAGTTGCAGGTTAATTACCTGAGATTTAACCTGAACTACTGGGATGAGAAGAAATGTTTACTTTTGGAGTGTTTGTTCTATATTATATTAGAAATAAGAATTGTTGTCGATTTCTAATCATTGTTTATTTGGTGTTAATAAAAATGTTCAAGCATCTCATAGTTGGTTTGTAGATGCGGAAACAATCTGTGTAATTGAAAGTAGTTGATTTTTAAGAATAGAGTAGAGTTTTTCTTTTCTACTTTGCTTGTGTTAGCCTTTCAAGAATAGTTTGTTTGATGTGACACGAATTTGATTGATGAATGGTTGGAAGACGATATCTTTAATATCCAACTTTCTTTCTTCTTTTTGGTGTTTTCTAGTGTTCCAATCTTTTTTATTATTTGTGAGAGGTCTGTTCACTTCTACTATGGTCTTATCTCACAATGACAATATTTTGTAGCCTATTTATGCGACCAAGTGCTCTATTTATGCTTCTTGGGGATTCTACTGAGGTGAAGCCTTGTCACCTTACCTTTTGTATTCTCTTTTTTGTTTTAATATTTTTTTTCTTTTTTTGGATAATTAACTGAGCTTTTATTAAACTTAAAAAGAGTAGTAAGTACAATAGAGATGAGGAGGGAGGGGTAAAATCTCTTAAATCTTAACTCTCCTTGAGATTAATCCCAGGTAACCTTGTTTAGCAAGTGAGTTGGCAATGCCCAAAAAAAGATCAACACTTCCCACCCCTTGTAACCTTGTTTAGCAAGTGAGTCCGCAAAAGAATTTGCACTTCTCTTAATCCATTGAAACTTAATCTCCATTATCCTAGGTCAATCGTTTAATTTTCTTTTTCTCATTTAGGAACTTCCAAATCCCAATTTCTTTCTTCTGCAGCCAGCCATTAATTAGCATTTTCCACCACCAGTTTTCTGATATTCAACTCCTTTGCTTTCTTTGTCCCTTCCAAAACCACGAAGACTTCATCTCTTAGGGAATCCCCAACTCCAATAGGATCAGAATACAAAGCAAGAATTTTTCTTTCCTCGTCCCCAAATACTCCCATACCTGATGGGCCTGGGTTTTCTTCATTGCTACCATCAAAATTCAATTTGGGGAAACCAACAGCCGGAGGGGATCACACCAGACTAGTAACAGTTTAGGAGAACATGCCTCTTCTTTCCAATTCTTAATAATATCTCCTATGGGAATTATCACAAAAAACATCTCCTATGGAAAATCCTTGAAAGAGCTTCATAGTCTTGACCCAATGAACTACCCTAATAGTTATTGTTTGAATGATGACGTCCATACTTCTTTCTTTTTCAGCAAAGATTCTTTGGTTTCTTTCCTCCCAATTTGTCCAACAAGTAGCTGCTCTTACACATCTCCACAGTATTTTACCTCTCTTCTTTGACCCTCTAATATAAATGGAATTAAACAAGATCTGTACATTTGGTGGGGAGATCCATCTGCAAACAAATAGAGAGAGAAACCAATTCCAGATCGCTGAGACAAACAGGCAGGAGGTTAATAAGTGGTAGCAGCTCTCATCATTATACTTTCATAGAATACACCAGTGTTGGGATAGACACCCATTAAGTAGGGGTGCTCATGGTTCGGTTAACCGAACCATGGGCTGATTTTTTAAATCGAACTGGTACTACCGGTTTATGGAAAACCGGTAACTGAAACCAAACTGAAGCTTATTGGTATGGTTGATCGGTTCGGTTAATCGGTGGTTTGGTTCGTCGATTTTTTGGTTTTTTTATATTTACAGTAAATATTATAAAAATATATAAATATCTAATAAAAACTAGAAATAAATAAAATATTGTATATTATAAATATATATTTATTTATATAATGCATATTTATTGATTTATAATATATAGAAAATATAAAATATATAATATACATATATATATATATATTTATATGTGTATTGGTCGGGTTGGTTAATTGTCTGTGTTCTATATTGGTTAACCGAAACCGAATTGACCGGTTCAGTTAACTGGATTTTTGGTTCGGTTTGGTTTTTTTTTTGGTTTTTCTTGCTCACCCCTACCATTAAGCCTTTTTTCTTTGGAGCAAATTGCAAGTGTTACACTTTTCTAAAAAATGATTCCCAATAAAAAGCACCTAACCTGGGAGCAATGGGTGGTCCACATCCTACTATCCCTCCTAGAGGGGTCTAGTACCACTTCGTCCTGGATTTTAATCCAGTCAGAAACACTGTTCCATTTAGAATCTCTAAGAGCCCTTCTAAAACTCAGGTTCCAATCAGGAGCAGAGTTCAAGTCAAAATGAACTAGAAAGGTGGAGATAGGCTCATTTTTAAACCTAGAGAGGGAAATTAGGGAATTGCTTTCAGAGGTATTTTTCCCACCCAAACATGCTCCCAGAATTTCACAAGATTTCCCAAGCAAAGATCATATCTGATGAGAGGAAGGATGGAAGAATGGCATGAGTAGATTTCCAAGGAGAAGCTCTTGTAGAAATTCCTGTTTACTTAAGAATAAATCATCAAGCAAAGATCACTTTTTTACAATAAAAGAAAAAATAATCATGAGTATGAAAATAACAATCAAGGAATTGAGGATCTGAATTTGAGGTTATCTTGGATGAAAGCCACAGAGAAAACTATTCTTCATGAATTAAAATTTGGATTAGAGCCACATGCACGAAATCCATGTTATGTTTTATCATAAAACAAACAAATACCAACTTGTTTTTCTTTGAATGGTAGAACTTTCTTTTACGAGAGTTAAACCTAGGATTTAATGTAAACTATGAAATAAAGAAATTATTTCAGATATTGAGCTCCAAAGTTATCTCAGAAGAAACCTTGAGAGGGCTTTGAGCACCCATTTATTTATCATGTAAAAGTCTAATTTAAATACATATATTTTTCTGTAATTATATATTTATCTATTTTATTGTCATTTACAATCATATGAATTATGTTCACTGCATCCGTATCAAAAGTTACCTATGTGTCTATATGATACAAATGGCAAGACAATTGTAACCATTACATGCTTTGCCTTCCTATTTTTCTCAAGATATAGGTTTTTAATCTTGTAGCACTTAGTTTACTTTTACAATCATATCTCTGGGTTAATTTACCATGAACTAAAAAATCAGTACTGCTGCACTAAATATCATATTGTGGTTGAACAGCATTAATTTTCAATTCTACATAAAATGTGGGGTCTGTGGAAGGGCAGGTGTATGCAGCCTCACCCCTCACATACAGAGAATCTGTTTCCAAGCTCTTCAACCTAATTTTATTTCATCTTCATAGTTTTCAAGGCACCAAGGCGAGGCTAGGCGACGGGGGGCACCTTGTCACCTTGGCGATGGATTTTTTTATCTAGAAAATATAGATCCTAGGGTAGTTCCCTAGGTACCATAACCATATTTCCTTAATAATTATTCATAATTTTCATAAGAAAAGTATAGAGTTCATGTTAAAGTATAGAAAATCAACAAATTCATGAGAAGAAAAAGAAGAAGGAAAAGAAAATAAAAAAAAGGGGGCTGAACCCTTATTTTTGTTATAGGAAAAGAAGAAAAGAAAATGTGTTGATTAGACAAAGTTTTAAGTTCTTCCTTACTTATTGGTTCAGGTTTTAAGTCTTTGGGGGTTCAATACAGCATTTAGCAATGTTTGTATTGATTAAACCCTAACAAATAAGAAAATAATAAAAATTAATTAGTATATAAATGTATAGAATGAATATTTTAGTTTAGTAGTGCCTATTTTATAATTATAATGTCAAAAAATAAAGAATAAAAAAGTATTTTATAATACATAGTACAAAACTGCTTGGCGATTAGGCGAGGTGAGCCTCAAAGGATGCCTTGTCGCCTAGGCGTCACCTTGACAACTATGTTCATCTTTATCAATGATAATATTCTTGGATTGAAAAGAGGAGGATAGGAGTAATGGCAGGCTGAGCTTTCTGATACAAGAGTGATCAGTTGCAGCTCTCAAAAGGATTGAGTTCAAGTCTTCTTATTTGTGTTTACTGATAAAAAAAAGAATAATGTGAAGACACAAGAAACCAATAATCTAGAGAATGAGACTATTCCATTAGGCTGTGTTTGGTTTTGAAAGAAAAGGTAGGGAAAGGAAGGGAAACCTAAGCAAGGTTTGTACAGGTTTACCTTTTCCTTCAAGCCAAACAAAGCCTTATAGATCCTGAATTCATCTCAGCGCTTCCGATTCCACCTCTTAACATTTTGCATGTTTTTTGGCAGATTTAGGAATTTTGCTGAATCAGATGTTCACTCTTGAGCCTTTGACTCCTGCTTGTTGACGTGCTGTCGCATACAAGGGGGAAGAGAGCCCATCAGTTTTCCATCCAATGATCACCCAAAATCATCTTCCATCTCAATGTGCTTAAAACCCAAGAAATGCGTGTCATCAATTCTTGAGGAGAGTCAAAATCTTTTTTATTTATTTATAATGGAGATACCATCTCCAGTCACTCTAAGACAATAAGGATGAACTATCTCCTCTGGCCTTTGAAAAGGACTTGAAGGTCTAGAGTTTTAGAGTGAAGATGAAAGTTCAATATGATAGTGCCATCAGGTATTGGGGGTGCCCTTATGCATCTTACCTGCCAAAAAAAAAGTGTTCCTAAATCCTGATTGTGTATGTGAATTGGACAAGGGAATAGCCCATTCTCCATTCTGCTATCTAAAAGCACATTTTTAGAGAGCTTCCAAGTTTAAAAAAATTAAATCTAGTTTTATGGTTCAATGAACAAAGTTTTGGTAGCTGTCTTCAGGTTTGAAGCTTGTTTTTGCTTTTACTCTGTACAGTTTAAGTAACTATTTCATGGAACTCCAGTTACTCAGAAAAGATTTTCATTTGCATCCAGTTGGAGAGGTGGTGGAATGTTTTTGACAAAGTTCCACCATTTCTAACTTTCATAACAAATATAGATGCTTTTATGATGTTCGTTATGTGAAGTAGATGCTATTTTGACTTGCAGAAAAAGCAGAAGATGCATCCCTCCATGTATGAGGATCATAGCGGTGGTGATAATTCTACAGAGAGATTGAGATGCAGCGAGAGACTACTTTCTCTGAAAAAATCTCACTCACTTCCATGTTCCAAGTCATCCAAAAGTGACTTGAATATGGGCCTAACTCCTTGCATGAAAGTGCTGGAGATTAATACCCGTGACCGGCAATTGCTTGTTTCTGTTGGTTCTTTGACTGCAAACATGGAAATTGGTTTGCACAGTGATGATTACTTTCAGAAGCAGGTTTCTGTGGGCCCAATGTATCAAGCTGAAGTTCCAGACTGGACTGGTGTAGCTTCTGAAAGTGACTCTAAATGGTTGGGTACACAGATTTGGCCACTGGGATCAGGTGAACGCATTTCTGTAATAGAAAGAGATCCTATTGGCAAGGGGAGATTTGATTCATGTGGCTGTCAATTTCCAGGGTCCGTTGAATGCATTAGATTTCACATAGCGGAGAAAAGGATGAGACTGAAGATTGAATTGGGGTCGGCTTTCCTTCGTTGGAGGTTCAACTACATGGGGGAGGAAGTTTCACTTTCATGGACAGAGGAAGAAGAAAAGAGGTTCAAGGCTATAGTGAGGTTAAATCCACCGTCTCTGGACAAGTGTTTCTGGGACCAGGCATTTAAATCTTTTCCTACTAAAAAGAGGAGGGATTTGGTGAGCTATTATTTCAATGTGTTTGTTCTTCGGCGAAGAAGTTATCAGAATCGGGTGACCCCAACCAACATCGACAGTGATGATGACGAATCGGATTTTGGATCTTTAAGTAATGGTTTTGGGCATGAAACAGTAAAGGTTGCAGGTTCTAAATCCGTCTCATGTGCTCAGAATAAGCAATGTATTGATTTAGAAGGACGCTCATACGTGGGCTAGATATCAAGATTGTGCTCAGAAGTGTAAATCTAATTAGATTTAGTCGACTATTGGGTGATTGCCAATGAAGATCTAGAAATGCTTTGCAACCCCACTGGCCACAGCCTTTGAGAACTGTATGGGTCTGTCCAACGATCATCATGGTTATGTATGACCTATGGGTTGGATAATTTTGGATGGTTGATTGGAAACATGGCTTCGACCGACTGACAGAGCGAATTACACGGATCCTGTTTGAATTCAGCCTTTGCTGTTCATGCATTTCTAGGCCTTGCATGTATTGTAACGGTGGTGGCAAATCACTAGGAAAATATAATACAGCAAACTCATGTTCTAAGCAAATGTCAGAGAGAGAGAGTAGAAATGGTATTATATAACGTTTTTTTTCTTCGGAATGTTCATGGTCAAGTCTCAGCTATTTGTAATGATTTCTTCAATGGGAGGTTAGAACAGACTCGATAGATTTAGCTTTTCCTATAGAGATTAGAAAGGGAGGATACGCGTTTTTGTGTTTTACAATGCCCAATCTGAATTGTTGTCGAATGTTACATGTTAACAGTACTATTGATTTGTTTTTTTTTTTTAATTTAAGAAAAAAGTTCCAATTTGCCTCCCCCCTCCCAGAACAAAAAATTGCATGTATGCTGGTCTCTGTTACCCTTTGATTTGATAGGTTTGTAATTCTATTCGCCTCTCTTCCAAAAAAAGCTGCCTTACCTTTCGAATGATTGGAATTCAACTTTAAGTGCATCCACCAGTTCCAGTTCTGGTTTCTGAAGTCTGTCCCTAAACAGAGACTTTCATTTCTTTTTCGGAGAAGTATAGACAGGCTCAATGCAGATTTCTGATTTTCACTGCAGAGTTGTAAACGTTTAAAGGGTCAAAAACCCATTTTATGCACCTATCACGTGAATTGGTATCAATTCCAAACTGGCATCTACTTTAATTGTACTTTGAACCTATAAATTCTGACCCTGGCTGAATCGTCCCTCTCTAAAAATTAAGAAGAAACTTCATCTATCTCCACTCTACAAATTGTCTTTTTTATACAATTGTGAACAATAAAAGTGGGGTATTATGCAAATTGCGGAGGGGGTGGTATTGAAAGTTCTGAAATGTTGGGGGGGTGTTAGGTGGTGTTAAAATCTAGGAGGTGAGGTGAATTTCAGTCAGGTTTCCCCTAAATTTAAAGGAAGAAGCAAGGCCTATCCTAATCGAACTAGTTTCAATATGCCATGCCAACCAATCTAATCTGCTACTGCATTTCCTTCATGATAGACGTAGACATGTTGAAGTGAGACCTGCTCCAGATTCTGTAACATTCTTTGTGATGACGTTGCGTCCTCTCTAGTCTCCAGACTCTCTACTGAGAACCTCGTTCCATTCAATGACGTTGTGTCCTCCTCTCTACTTTCTTGCGAGGAGATGATCCTCCTCCTAGGTATTGTCCGAGCTTCCCCCAATCCATTGTAGAATGACCTATATTATTTATTTTCTTCTCAACAACCGCTGTTAAATTATTCAAACCATTACTCTCTCTCTTTCTCTCTCTAAGCCTGCCTCTTGATTTTAGTGTCACAATTTTCTTTTTCCCTCAGTCCCTCATGGTAATATGTTCCCATCTTTTTTAACCATGTTGACATGGTCCATAGTCATCTAATTTTGACTAGCTAGATTGCATTTTAAGATGTGAGAGCAATGTTCAAAATGCTCTTAGCACTGAGACCACCAGACTCAGCATACTGAGATTTGCCTTAGGGTCTCACATCTTCAAATAGCTGAACTGTTTTTGCCTCTGGGTCGCGGGTAATCAGTTCGATCAGCCGGGTCAAATAGTTCAGACCATGCCACATCAGTGTGTGTATATATATATATGTATATATATATTGTTTAGTGAGTTGTTTGAGTCAATTATATTGTTATGGGCTTAATAGAGGATACTGGGCCACGTAAATGTTTGTGTGTGTGATTAGTTGGTTATGACAAGGGCTTTCACTTTCATGTTGCCACTTTTGACTTTTCAATGCGGAATTGTGGATGATCCACTTTCAGCCACATATGTTTCGGTTGAAACTTCATTTAGGGTTTCTTCAAAGTGGTTCAGATAAAGCAACTCAACCAAAGCTAAAAACCTCACATAGAGGGCCTAAGTTGGGGAGCTTTCATCTTGTGCCTTTTGGCTATGTGATTTGGGGTTCACCTGGAAAGCTAATATGTAATGGTCATTATACAAAAAGTACAAATGGTGTATCTAATTTTAATATTTTAAACTGCATCGGGTCCACGTTTTTGGTTTAGGTCCATACAAATTTCGACAAAACCCCAACCTAAACCCATCCAAGGGCCTTATTTGAAGTCAGAGCTCAGACTAACTCCAAATGCTGCTTGTCATTCCTAATAAAAGGATAAAAGGATAAAGAAACTGTTGTTTGTTAGTCGAAATATTAAGGCCCCGTTCAATTATCAATAAGCTTGGAAAAGTTGGTTAATGGCCATCTTTTTCCTATTGACCAATGTTGTAATGCTCTTTTTGCATTTACTAATGGGCCCTAAGCTCCACTTTCTTGAGAATGGGGGAAGGGGATTTTATAAAGTATAATGGGACAATTTTGCCCATTTTTATATTTACTTTTTATGGGTAAAAATATCATTCTATTATTGATTTGGGAATCCTTAAAATCAAAAGAATATGGGTAAGTGCAATTACCTAGGTAAATATTGCCCAGGAAACATTTACCTAGGCATAAATTACAAAGATGCAAATGAGCGGGCCTAAGATACAACTTGAACAACCCAAGCTTGTTGAAGTTTGGATCAAGGTTAGGGTTGAAAAAAACAATGCTGACTAATTTCACATACAATTGGGGTTATGGTATTGAACAACCCAATATGTCTTCATTTTTACTTTATTCAAATATCATATACAAGGTTCAAAGTATTGACATGTATCAGCTGATACGTATCATTTTGGGACCCCTCCAATACATCCCTATAGTGGGTGTATTGGGGGTCTGACCGGTTTAGGGGGTGGATGAGCCCTAAACCGCCCCCCTGAACTGGTTTCGAAAAAAAAAAGTAAGAAAAAGAGTATCGATTTGCCCAATATGCCCCTACCGGCCTATCAATATTTTGAACCTTGATCTAGAGGTGTAACTTGGGTATATACATATGCATCCAAGCATACATATATGTATATGTAGCAAAAATTTTAAGTTTAAAGGCGTTTCTTTTGTATAAAAAAAAGGCAAATGATTTTTTAGTGTAACACAGACATAGTGCTCTTAAAACAACATATTTTTGTGCCTTGTATGATTAGCATTAATCACCCAATCTTAAATTTAAGAATTGACTAACATTTTTTAAAAGAAAAGAAGTGAAGAATTGGGTTAATTCAAACCCAACCTGAGCCTATTACCAATAAAAAAAAATGAAAAAACCTAACCTGAGCCCAGGGTTAAGGTTAGTGCTTCAATTAGGGGTGAACTACTGTTAGCATAGGTCAGTTTAGTTAGACTCTAAGGCCGAACCTATCAGTGATTTTGCCTTTTTGAAATAGGAACTTACCCTATAAAGATCAGGGTCCCCCCCCCCCCCCCAAAAAAAAAAAAAAAAAAAAAGAACTTGTATCAGATCACTCAAGTGACTAATGGTCAAGTGAAACCATAGTCTTTATAACTTAAGTGCTTGGGTTCAAGTCTTCACATCCTCAAAATATTTTGAAACAAGTTAAATTCTAATGCCAGAATAACTTGAAATAGATTCTAAGTAGAATCTATCCATTTACTCACCCCGTTCAACAACTCGGTTTGGGTTATTGCTACAACCTTTATATAATTATTAATTTATAATATTTACAAAATGTTAAAAATATTTTAGAGATGTGCGGTGCGGTGGTGATGGTGAGTGGTAACAAATACCCTATTCTTCTCATCTTCTTTCCAGTTTCTTCCTTCTATGTGTCTCATTCATCATAACAGTGATGCCCTCCCCATATATGGGCTTGGATGTTATTTTTTGTTTTAGACGGAGACTAGATCAAAATCCATATCAAGTTGATTAATAATGTTTAATCAGTTGAACTTTTGTTAGATAAGCGATATGGACATACAAAATTAGAGCAAATTGCATACTAGTAATCATGCATTTAGATTGATATTTGTATTTGGGAAGCATTTGTATTACTTGAAAAACACAGAGTTAGATGCAAATTCACCATATTGAAAGCGGCTTCACTTCAACTAGAGGTACAAGTCAGGTTGGCCTGAGTTAACAGTTTATACTGTTTCGGGGCCTATTGAAAATTTGACAAAATCCCAATACTAACCCGAAAAAGTTGCACCCCTAACTTCAACCGATGAAAAGTATACCATCTCCGGTTTCTTAAACAACAAAATGGAATCATAGTGAATTGCTTTGCCAAAGTTCTTTCTTTGTCATCTTCAATAAAGAAAGGATTCGAAGGGCATAAAACATAGAACAAAACCGCCTTCAACAAGCCCTCGTTTCTTGAAAATTGTTTGAACCGACTTTTACTGACTTTTGGATAACATTCGCGAGAAGCTTAATTTGCGACATTGCTCAACCACAACGAGCATATGCCCTATAGAATAATCATGCTTGGATTGGATATATATGCTCTTTCTTGAAGCAACCAGAAAAATGAGCCTAAGGTTTTCGATAATGTACTCCTTACCCCTTTTTTTCAAAGTGTTGGTTGCGGAATTTGATTTCACATTAACACTAGAACAGACCAGTTAATACCCCAACAAGCTAGATCTAGATTGGTTGAAAGATGAAAGGTTTGAACTTTAGAGAGGTGGATCTAGTGAAAACAGATTATCTCCATGCATGTACTAAGCATTAAAGCATATAATAAAAAACGGGATTCAATCAATGCAAAACTTGTTCGAACACTAATTATAGGCTTGCATTAGGAATATCTCCCTATGAAATAAAGCACAGAAGTGCAGAGATATTCCTGATACAAAATTGTAAAGGCTGTTCGAACGGATCTTACACTGACTGAAGCAAGCCGATCTCATATAATAGAAGCTCCACGCCCCAAATCTTAGGCAATTCACATGGTTAATGGTTTTTGTGCAAATGACTTTATTTGCGTAAATGCTTGGCTCGTTTGTGATTGAAACAAAACGACATTCAAGAGAATCCCATGAAATAAAAAATAATATATTGTAAGCACTACAAGAAATACAAAAGATTATGTGATTGGGCCTTATCATCTATGTTTACAGGATGATGAAACCATTTTCACTATGAAATAAAAAATAATATATTGTATTTTGTAGTTCATAACCCAAATGAACCCTTAATACTTTTACACTCTTTTTTTATTTTTTTATTTTCTCAAATCTGGAGAACTCATGTAAAAAAAAAAAAAAACTCTTACAGAAAGAGCATCCTCTATTATTTTTTATTTATTTATTTTTTTTACAAATTATCTTCCTCTCCCTCAAAAAAGAGAACAAACCCTTCCACTTTAACCTAAAGGGAGACTATATCCGCTATTAAATTATAATGCAATCCAATGATTGAAAAATAAGACACAGATTCAAGAAAGAGATGACTTTTCAAATGTTTTAGATCATGTGGTGCAACATATGAATCTAAATTCCCAATTTTAAAGATTCCTCTTTGGCTGTGTTTGGTTTGAAGGAAAATGTAGGGAAAGGTAGGGAAACGTTACCTTTCCCTTCCTTTCCTTACATTTTCCTTGAAACCAAACACAGCCTTTGTGGTTCAAATGCCATCCACTTGTTACAAGCTAATTTGTGTTTTATAACTCTTTCTTCCAAAAATGACCTCACACTTAGATAGAAATGCCCATGTCCTTTACTTTAACCCAAAACCCTACCACTTTTACATCATCATTTATCTTTTGCATCTCTTTATATGCTGGAGCTAGTGCTACTAATAAACCATTTTCTTTCCTTTATTCATTATTTCCTCATCTAAAAATAAAAAATAAAAAATATAAAAAATACATTCATAGGGATGAATATGTAAAACAATATCTTTTCAAATATTCAAGTAAGGGTGATCATGGGCTCGACCGGGCTAGGTTTAGCACCTATGATAAGAGAGATAGCCCAGGCCTAGGCTCAAGCAGGACAGGGAATTGGGTCTATGCCTTTAAATATATTATATTTAATATGTATATTGTTTTATATTACATATGTTATAATGTGCATAAATATAATATATTATATACCATTTTAAGAATATCTATACATATAATATATCATAAAAATAAAATAAAACACATTATATATGTACATAATAATAAATATATGTATAATATATAAATATTACAGACTAGGCCAGGCTTGAAATGTTGGGACCAAGCCCAAATCCAGAAATTCATGGGCTGGGTCTAATTGGGCTTCTAGACTAGGGTAAGAATGACCGCTTTTAAATCAAACAGTTTATAAGTATGTAGAGGACGAATAAAAAGCAAAGAAACAAACTTCTCTTTTTTTTTGCTTTCTTAGACAGTACATATCAATTTTACCAAATGCATCTTAGTAAGTTTCATTTTTTTATCTTTTTTGCTAGAAAAAGAGTGGAGGTGAGGAGTAGGGTTGTAAATGGGTCGGATGCAAACTAGCTACATCGATATCTAATTCGATTATCAAACATCTGGATCTGCATCCAAAATCCAATATGTCAGACTTGTATCAGATTTGGGTTTAATATGCATCCGTGAAAAGAAATAAAAAAATAATTATTTTTAACATATATATACGTATAAAAAAATGTATATAAATATAAAATATTAAATGTATAAGTTTCTTGGCGTCCACACAATATATATTGTGTTTAAGTTTCTTGGCGTCCACAAAAACTTGTTGATTGTGGGTTAAAAAGACATTCTTATAGAAAATATATATAAGTTGAATTCAAATTACAAAAAATATATGAAGAGAATCTTAGCAATTATTATTATTATTATTATTATTATTATTTTGCTTCACAAGGCTACATATTATGTGGAACCAATGACAACCATTCAATTATCTCACTGTGGTCCCAAATATTTTGACTTATGGTGTAGCTGTAGTTAGGGATGGCAACAAGCCGAGCTTTTCACAAGCTACTCGAGCTCAGCTCGGCTCAGTTTCAACCGATTTTAAGCTCGAACTCGAGCCTACTAGTGCTCTGCATGTGAGGCTTGCGAGTCGGCTCGATATATATATATATATATATATATAATAAAATTATAGAAAACAATATATATATATATAATAAAAATATTATAATTCTTAAATTTTTAAATATCAAATAAAAATATTTATATATATAATTTTTTATTTTTATAAAATATTTTTCTCAAAATCAAACTCGAGCTTATGAATTTTTTACTCAAACTAAGCTCGAAGTCAAGGTTTTGACTCAAACCGAGCTTGAACCTTATAAAACAATCTCGAGCCGAGCTCAAACCTATTAGTATTTGACTCGGCTTGGCTCGAATCCACCCATAGCTGTAGCATTATAAATGGATCGAATTCGAGTAATGGTTAATTTAAAAGGAGTACAAATACAAATATATAAAGTAAAAATACATACAAAATAATACAAAATACACGATTTTGAACTCATTAAAATTCGCATGTCATCATATTATTGTATACTCGAACCCACAAAATTACTTGATCGAGGGGTAGGGATTTCCTGAGACTAGCAGAATTCGTACGCAACACAATGCATGGGCTTGGGCTATTGGGTCGAAATTCAGATTGATCGGGCTGTAATTTGCCGATTCCAGACTATTCGAGGTGATGCTCATCCAACGGTGTAGCATTAATGGAAGATATTGGGAGGTTTGGCTTTATAAAACACTTCCTATTGGGTGCTAAACAGCTTCCACTAATGATTTGTGAGAGTGGTGACTGTTAACTGTTGTCTGGTGGGGGCAGGATCAGACGACAGAAAATTATTTTTCAAGGAGTGCAGTCTACTTATTCCTATATTTATATTATTACAAAATAATAAAAAATAATTTCTTTTATCCTTTGAAATTTTAGGGCTGGGTGGTGCTTGGATGTCCTCATTTTCCTGTCATTCTGTCTCAACTCTGAACCGCTTTGCTTCTGTATCTTGGTCTCTGCTGCTAAAAAACTCATCTCTTTTTTCACCCATTTATACATTTCTCTGAAGCCACCGAAGAAGAGGGATTAATAATAACAAAATGTCTTCCCCAAGCAAACGCAGAGAGATGGACCTCATGAAACTGTAAAAATTTTAATTTTCATATTCAATCCTGTTTTATTTTTTCTTTGCTGGTAATTTTGACTCTGCTTTTGTTTATTTATTCCGTTAGGATGATGAGTGATTACAAGGTAGAGATGATCAACGATGGCATGCAAGAGTTCTATGTCGATTTTAATGGACCCAGTGACAGTAAATCTTCCATGCCCATATGTTTTCTCCTCGTATATATAATTATTTTTCGCCTTAATTCGTGTAGATAAAAATATATGAACTTTTTAGTATGTTTGCTTTTATCGGTTTATGTTATTTTGAGTTTATTATTATTTTCTCTGCTTCAATCGTGTTGACTATTAGTAGTACTTCAAACCCCGCATTGCCTCTCGATTCTGGTTGGAAGATAGATAGTAGTTAATGATTATTTTACTATTTCACTACTTCCCCTTCATTTTTTTTTTGTAATTTCCGGAATTAATTTATATTTTATGCCGTAGGGTCTGATGTGGGGTTTTAATTCTAAATCCTTGATTTAACCCTTTTTTTTTTCCATGGGTTCTCACAACAATAAATTTCTTTTCTGTTCAGATGAAATTAAAAGTAAAATATTCACTTTTCTGAGCGTCTCTTTGAGCTCGTTTTCTGCTTATCATATTTTCTCAGTTTCTAGTGTAAACCTAGAAATCATTTTAGCCATTTGTCTTTTTTTATTCTTTGTTTTGGTTACTGTTAACTGCTTCAGTTCTCAACATTGCTATTTAGTCGAATCGACCTCACATTCATTGCCAGTTCATAATCATAAGTAACTTCGCAACAATTAGTTGTAGATTGCAATACTTCTTTTGTGAAGATTCCTAGCAATTTGTTTGTATTGATATTATTATTTCTTATATGGATTGTGAAAGGTCTTTACCATGGAGGTGTGTGGAGGATCAGAGTGGAGCTCCCGGATGCTTATCCCTATAAATCTCCTTCAATTGGTTTTGTTAACAAGATTTACCACCCAAATGTAGATGAAATGTGAGTAATAACTAGGTGATTGCATTTTTTCCAATGTCTTCTTCATTAAGTATTTTCTGCAGGTAGTTTACAAAACCCATTAGGTTAAGGTTAACCACTCTGTGCATCTGTTTTTCATGGTTGTTTTAATTTCAGGTCAGGGTCAGTTTGCTTGGATGTAATCAACCAGACCTGGAGCCCCATGTTTGGTAAAAAAATCTAATTCAATAACTTGTTTTATTATGTGTGCATAAGATTGTCATGGCTTTACATAAGCACTGAATTTGGAATTGTTGTTGTCTTTCAATTTAATGGATTGATGCAATAGTATTCAGATGTTAATGCCAATGTTTCTCAGATCTAGTAAATGTATTTGAAGTGTTCTTGCCACAACTTCTTTTGTATCCGAACCCATCAGATCCATTGAATGGAGATGCTGCAGCTTTGATGATGCGTGATCGGGCTGCTTATGAGCAAAAAGTCAAAGGTAGTTTTCTTCTCAACATTCAATGTTCTCTAAATCAGTAATATTAAGATGGACTTATGGGAAACTCATTTACTATAGTTTTCCCTATATTTGCAATAATGATAGCCCTGAAAGCAATTGATTTTGGCCATGATACATTTGTATGGAACTTGATGATTTAATATTTTTCTCAGATTTACTATGTGCAGCTTTAATTAGATTTTGATTTCTACCTATATTAACATTTGTTAAATTACAAAAATGAGAAAATTTTCACATATGTCAAATTTTCATCATCAATCTCATCTAAGACTTATCCCAACTATATGGGATTGGCTACATGAATCCTGTTTACTAAGCTTAAATCTAATAGAAGCTATCTATTTTCAATTCTTATATTTTTCATTTTTACTGTTTGGTAGTTTGTTAGTAATTTAAATATTAATTAGGCAAAAATAGCTATAAATATGATCCAAGTTACCAACTTATTATCTTGCGCATAAACATTGGATGTGAAAACATTCTACCAAAACTCTCACTAAGCTCTAAATTAGGTAAACCATATGACTTGAAGTTGTAGTCAAGTTGTTTTCTTCTTCTAGGTGTAAGCCCTCTATCAAATAGGAATCATCCAATGGTGGGTCATGATGCTTTGAGTATTCAATAGATGTGAAGTTCTGAGAGTCTCGCCAAAACTGTAGTTCTTATAGCTTTTTGGTCCACAGCTTCTTAGGTTTGGTCATGATTTGGACTTTGGAGTGGAAAGCAGTACAGGGGGAAAATGAAGGAGATGTGGGTGGGAGTGAAATGGGAGAAAGGGTAAGTATAGCAATCGTATTTCATTGGTTAAAAGTATGAAACATAATTGTCAAGGCGACAAGGTGCCCTTGGAGGCTCGCCTTGCCTAAATGCCAAGCAGTTTTGTACTTTCTATTATAAAATGGTTTTTTATTCTTTATTTTTTGAGATTATAATTATAAAATAAACATTATTAAACTAAAATATTCATTTTGTGTGTTTATATACTAATTTCTTTTTATTATTTTCTTATTTGTTAGGGTTTAATCAACACAAACATTGCTAATGCTGTATTGAACCCTCAAGACTTCAAAACCTGAATCAGTAAGGTAGAATTAAAATTTTGACTAATAAACACATTTTCTTCTTCCATATCTTCTAATTTTTGTTCCATATCTTCTGTTTTTTCTTTTCTTCTTTTCCTATAACAAAAATAAGGGTTCAGCCCCTATATTTTTTCAATTTTCTTTTCTGTCTTCTTTTTCTTCTCATGAATATGTTGATTTTCTATACTTTAACATGAACTTTATACTTTTCTTATGAAATTTATGAATAATTATTAAGAAAATATGGTTATGGCACCTAGGGAACTACCCTAGGATCTATGTTTTTTACTTAAAAAATCCATCGCCTAGGCGACAAGGCACCCCCCTATCGCCTAGCGAGGCGCGAAAACTATGGTATGAAATAATGTAAAAAGGATTAACCATACTTTTTTCTGCGGGAAACCACCCTGTTAGGCACTATAAAATATATTTTCATTGAAGAATTTAATTGGTTATACCAAACTGAGGATGCTACAATGTGTAGCTTGTTCACTTCTGTTCCTGATGTACAGCCAACCACCAAGTTTGAAGTTCTCACTCTATTATCAAATTTCAAGTACATCGACTATTCAATCAAGAATCTGATGTTTATTGAAGGTTCAGAAAGTTGTAATCAAGTAATCTTAAACTTGCTCAAGTACCTAATCAAGTTTACTTCCATTCTCTAAACATGTTATGCTAAAGTTTTTTATTTTCCTCTTTTTAATCAGTCAGTTAATATTTTATTGATGTAGAATTTGAAAGTGTACAGCAAGTGCCAAGCACACCTTGTAGGTAGCCACCTATCCTATTTCAATAGCTTCCCTTTAGAGAGAAGAGAGACTTAGAAATTTTCACCCATTGAGACTAATCCCTGGACCCCAATAAGTCTAATTTCTGTTGGTCCTTTGTCTTGCTAGCCCATCAGCTAAATTATTATCAGATTTCAGTATCCAATTGTAGGATGACCTCAATTCTGATTGCCTGCTTGTTAATTTCGCTCATCAAGCGTTGATATTTTAAGCCCTTCTATAGCTCCTTTTATCCATCTTGTAATTACTTGTCAATCTCCCTCGATCAATATTTGTTTTTTCTGAGATTTAGGTATTTTATCAACCTTAGACCATGTGATACAGCCCATGTTTCAGCTTGAATTGAGTCACCAATACCAATGGCACAGAGTAAGTGGCTAGCATGCGCCCTTCCTAATTTGTACGCTCACCCTACTCCTGATAAGTCTTGATTCCCTAGGCCTCTGCCATGAAAGTTCATCTTAATTGTGTTTGAAGTTGGACATCAAACAATAGAAAGTATGGCTTGTCACTGAGGAAGAACACCTTATTAACGGGTGGGACAAAATATATTTTTCAAAGGAGGAAAAATGTTAATGTTTTTCCATTCCAACCAAGAACCAGTTGGTGCAATGTCAGCAACGAGGCCATCAAGTTGAATGTCAACAGGTGCTATTTGGGCAAGCATGTTAGGATTGGATGTGTTTTGGGGATGGCCTTGTTGTTTTCTTTTCTGGGGTTACACATTGACATACAAATTCCTATTTGGCAGAAGCTCTTGCCCCTTTTCTGGACTTGGCTTTTACATCCTCTTGTCTTAAGTTTAGCTCTCAAAACGCAAAACAATTAGATGCTTTAGTTGTCACAGTGGAGAGATGTGGGTAACACGACAAATGTGCTGTATCGTTCACAAAAGTGGAGGTGTTGCTGCCTTGAACATCTTTTTCTAGAGCATGTTGACAGAAACCAATAAATTGTACGATGGAGGATGTATTTCTACATCTGTTTGCCAGGAAGTGATGGTATGTTGTTTGATGGATTGTTTGACACAAGGGCTTCCACTGGTATCGGAAAAAACATTTTTTTGTTTTGTTGCAGTTATTTTTGTTTTGAAATCATGCATATTGGTGAACACCCCTTGTAAGGGCATCCTAGAAAGCGTGTCCCATGAGCCCATTTGGGAGGGCTTCTGCATCGAGTGAGCTGCTTCAGAGAAGCTACCTGGGTTAGCTTCACTGGAAAGTTGGTTTTATGGCTCAACTAAGCCTACTTTCGGCTTTCTAGAATTTTATCAAAATGGCTTCATGGCGTTCTGGGTTTCTCAGCTCATGGAACACCATACACCACTGTATGGAAGCCTCCCAAATGGGCATTGTATTGTGCTTGGTTGCCTGCAACTGGAGTTTCTATCTTCCTTCTTCACAAACTATGTTTAAATTAAACTTTGTCTATTGCCATTGTCTTTTGGGATGAGTTTCTACCAATATCGAAATTGAAAGTTGGCTACTTTTGCTTTTTGACCATGGTATACTTACTGAACTTTGTCTTTGTATTTTGAATAGTCTATTTTTTCTTTTTGACCACGGTACTTACTGAACTTTGTATTTTGAATATTACTCTGCTCAACTTATTTGGACTAGTAATGTTCCTGTCTACCTTATCATTTCATCTGCAGATGCAGCTTGTTACACTTAACTTTTTTTTTTTTGGGTCAAGTTGTTACACCTAACATAGTTTATGCTACATTGTCTTTCTTGCTCGTATGCTTGCTCGTGGGCCAGAATATTGTGAGAAGTATGCCAAACCTGAAGATATTGGAGCTGCCATGGAGGAGAAGTCCAGTGATGAGGAGCTAAGTGAAGATGAATATGCCTCCAGTGATGATGCAGTAGCTGGCCATGCGGACCCCTAGGTGCATTAATTCATATACCTCTTAGCAGTCTGTATCTGTACATGATAATTTAGCTTCAGATTAAACAAACTCGGTGCCGCAGAAGGCCTTATTTATTGTGAAAAGGGTTCTATTTACTTGGGCTGGGCATGCTGTAAATACATTTACTCTGCCTCTTTTGTTTTGGTTGTTGGGACTGCAAGATAACACGGCATTGGGAATAGCAGCAAGGTTAAAAGGGTAAAAGACTTAAACCTCCCTTCATTTATACCATAAAGGCTAAGACCTCCCCTCCATTTTTAAAATGGACTGAGGCTGCATTTGGCATTCCTTATTTCAAGGACTTATCTCCTTTTTGCAATTAACATGAAAATAAGTTTAAGGAATGTCAAATGCAGCCTAAGATCTCCCTTGTATACAATATGGTGACTTCATCGGAGAAACACTTCCCCTCCTTAGCATTCCGTCAAATCTGTTGATACATGACGTGGCATCCCATTCACCATTTGAGTTCAACCCTTTTGCTTTTGTGATGAGCCAAAGTACTGCCAGCTGAGATCAATATCAAATCAAGATCAAAGGCCATGATAATGTGCGTCACGCACATGCTTAGTCATTTCAACTCTATCCTGAAATACCATTAGATTAGAATTTTCAATTTTGATCTATTTGATCATTTGTATGGAAACAAAACATTTCAATCCAACCTTAACCATAGCAGTTTCTATAGATTAGAATAATTGTAAATGCTTGGGCTGATCAATGACCACCCAACATTTTGACAGAGACAATATATAGTTATATACAACTGTGAGCCCTACTGATATTAAATTGGGTTAGTGCCTTAGTGGAGTACAATTTGACAATATATAGTTATATACAAACATCCTTGATGTTTGAGATTCACTACCAACCCAAAACCAATTAATTCCTGGGTTTCCATCCAAATAATCTAACAAATCCCCGTGGATCTCCATTGAAATTTCATCCCAAATGCATCCTATGTTGCAGAGAATGCCACGAATAAAAATGGCGGGGCTATGTGGTGGTAGATCAAGCATTAACGGCAAACGGTGGCACCATCAGTGGCGAAAGACTTCTTCAGAACTTTTCTTTTCGGAATCTTTGTTTCTGCTGTTTACTTCTCTCTCTTACTACTTTCTTTGTTCTCCTCTTCACTAACATGGACAAATATATACTTGGAGATAGGGGTGTCGATTGGACTGAATTTGATCCAATGAAAGTCCATCATAAATAGACCAGGTCCAATCCATTCCAATGAATGTTTTGGACAAATTTGGACTGGTCCAATTCAATGTCTGGACTGTCCAATCTGTCCAAATTCATTTTGATTTAGATTGGTTTCAACCCAAACCCGGTCCATTGATACATATATTCTTATCTTACATCAATGGACCAGATATTGGCTTAATCCAACCCAACCCAATATAAATTTGTTACAGACGAACCAGGTTCAATCCAATCTAATAAATATTTTTGGACCAGATTAGTCCAATCCAATATATCTTGTTGGTCCGTCTAATTCGTCCAAATTGAATTTGGACTGGGTGGGGTCCAATCCAAAACCGATCCGTTGACACCCTTACTTGGAGATTGGCCTGGAGGCAATCACCGACCTTGGTTTCAACTTGCATTTTTAAGCTTCTAGATCTTAAAGTTGATTATCAAGTGAAGTTATTCCTAAAATTTTGGCAACATGAAGTTCTTCACAACCAACTATATGGGTTTTGCAATTTGGAATCCATTTGGTGAAAGCTTTGATTGGTCTCTTTGATCTCTCCACCCTCTTCAAATTTTGAACAACAGATTTTTTGAAACACAAGAAAATATTTAAAAAATGAAGAAATCAAATATAAGTTGAACATAGTATTTTAATTTTTTCTTTATTTTAGAGGTAATTGCAGAAAATTTGATATTAATGTTCCATATAAAAGATTACCGGTCAAATTAATTGCAACAGATGGAGGTTGATGTGTTTCTAACGTTGAGGAAGGCCTTTTTTCTTTATGATTCAATTAGAAACCTAACAAATCAACATTTAGTTTGGTTGGGCAGTATTGTCTTTTTCACTCATCCGTTAGATATAACGGCTGATACAGCCGAGAGGGGAGGTTTTAGTTAGAGTTGTAAATCAGGCTGTGTTGGCACGCGGGCTGAGTCGAGTTGTGCTTTCCTCTCTTGGGATAAGTTGGGGGGTCAACTCGTCTCATGGCCCGAGCCTGTGCAGGTCCATGCCATGCCGTGCCAATCCGCAGGCCTAGTCCGAGCGGGCTGCAAGCCGTGCTATGAGCCTGGACCGAATCAGGCCAAACTGTTTTTTTTGACATTTTGATTTTTTTTTAATTTTTTTGTTAGGTAAAACTAAAGTACATAACTTTCCTTTAGGAACAATTAAACAAATTGAAAAAAAATAAAAATTCTAACAAACAAATGAAAAAAAAACTTAACAAAATACAAAATGCCAAATGGACAACAAATTGGGAAAAATAGGAATTTTATTTCATTGAAATTTGAAACTTGAACTATATAATGGTCAAAAAGTACTTAACAAAATGGAATAAAATATAAAAAAAAATATAATACAATTACAAATTAGAAATTAAAAATTACATTATTGAAAAAATAACAAATAATTTAAATGAAATTGAATAACGAAATTTATAATAATTTTAAAAAATATACAAAATTATTGAGTATACACAAAAGTATTGTCTTCATCATTTTTCTTCAAGTTCCACCTTCATCTCCATCTTGATTATGATCATCTACTTCAAGTGAATCATTAGGTGTAGTGTCATGCCCTCCTTTGTCTTGTAATCTGTCATAAGCTTCTAGCCAATCTTTGAAGTAGATGCGCATCTCCAGACTTTCATCATTCATGCAATTTCTCTTGTCATCCAGCACCCCAGTACTTGCATTAAAACAAGACTCTAATGAAATTATAGATACCAGAGGGGTTAGTAAATCACATGCCATGGTGGCAATGACTGAATAATTTTTTTCATGTCCACTCCACTAGGCTAAAATATTAAAATTATTCATTCATTTCTAGTCGAAGGAATCACTTAAACTAAAAAAAATTTGCTTCTAAATAAAAATTAAGTTCGGTAAATGAACTTGTTGATGAGGTGGCAACAAATTTCTGCCTCCTACTTATTAAAGACCAAACTCTATCTTTCGCACTATTGGAACTAGATGTTTTGGAAGTAGAAGTTGCACTTGTACAAGTTATAGATTTTTAGTTCCCTACCATATTAGATTCATATGAACTATACATTTCAAATAATAAACTATTAACTTTTTCCTTTTGATTTCCAATTTCAATATTCATATTTTCACAATATGATTCAAGTAAAATATCTACACCATCTTTTCTAATCTTAAGATCTAATGTTGTAGCTAAACAATTAAAGAGGAGAAATATTCTCCCAATATATTTTTTTTTAAATTTATTTTACATTATTTCAACAATACTTTTAAATTGCGGATGTTTTCTATATTTTGCAAAGCATTTACTAATCATGAATAATTGATTAACTACAAGACAACTAGTTGGGTAATAAACACCCAAAAATTCCTTAGTTGCATCATAAAAATTGTGTAAAAAATATCTTATACAAATGACCATTTCCTAATTTTCATCAAGTATAATATCATTTGGCATTTTTGAATTATAAAAATCAGAAAGAATTTGTTTATAGGGAATACAACTTTCTAACATAAAATAGGTAAAATTCTATCTATATTTAACATCTAACATCAAATGTTTAGATTTTAAACCATAATTATGACATAAATATTTAAATTATTATTTTCTTGCTCTAGAACTTTTAATATAAAAATATAATGAGAAATAATATTTAAAGCATCTTGAAAACATAAATTTAAGATGTGACATGCACATCTAATATGAAATAATTTACCATTAAAATGATGTTTAATTGAGATTTTAAAATATTTATTGTTGAATCATTATTGTTGGCATTATCCAAACTAATAAAAAAAAATTATTGTCAATTCCATAAACATTAAAGTATTTAAAATATTTGCAGCAATAGTTAGGCCAATATATAGCTGCTCAAGCCTAGTAACTAAAATTATTTATTTATTTTTTTTGTAAAAGCTAGTTTTCATCAATAAAATGACCGGTGACACAAATATAACTTATATTTAATTTAGAGGTCCAAATATCAGAAGTAACTACAACTCTAGCTAGAATTAAGATTTGATAAAACAGAAATTAAATTTTGTTTATATGAATAAAAAAATTTCAAAGCATCTTCTCTAATAGTATTTCTAGAAACTTTTTTAAATTGAGGATTTACAGAATTATGTAAAAATTTTTCAAGTTCACTATCCTCAGCTAACAAAAATGGTTGTTCAACATGTATAATATATTTTGACAATTCTTGCCTCATTTTTTCGTGTGAATATTTAGAAGTACCAAAACCCTCCTCCTAATTTGTGTTTGGGATTTTTCTTTCCCTTCTTATTCTTCTTGTTTCTCAAGGGTGAGCAAATGTATACCTAAGTGGTCAATGCCACCCTTGCTACAATAACTAAAGTTACTCCTACATTTTTGGCAAACAACCCTTTTTCCCTTCCCCTCAACCTCCTCTATTTTAAATAGTTTCAAATTGGATTAGTCAATTTAGTTTCCTTCTTTTTCCTACCCCAGCAACAATACTAGTACTAGGGATGGGAGCTCCAGCAATTTCAATAGCATCCATATCAATGTTAACGCTATCATGTTGCGACTGAATATTGTTGGCATTGAATATGTTAGAGAATTGATTTTGGGAGGAACCAACCATTTTTTTAACTTTAAAAATAAAAATTAATTTAATTTCACTTATTCGGATTGTCAATTCAGAATCTCTCAACGATAAAAGCTTCCAAGCCTCCCAAATTACTAACTTAAGATACTTGAGCAAGACTTCTTGTTGAAACTTGAAAAGCATAAACTAGCCATTGCGGGGGGGGGGGGGGGGGGGGGGAGGGGGGTGTCTCCAATAGCTAGTCCCATGGACCTGAAACCCCTGATCCAGTACAGCCTGCATAGTGATGGTCTCACTCTAGTTTAGGGTTGTCAATGGGTTGGGTTTAGGTAGAACTAGTCTTGAATCAATTATTTAATCGGGATAAAATCATAGAATATGATTATCTATTCAATTTGTTATTTTAAACATAAAATATAATAAAAGTTATAAGAAAATAAAAAATTCATATACTCCATAAAATAATCGGTTCTAGGTTTAAATCAGTTTTAGATAAGCAAGAACCAGAACCAACCCAGTTATTAATCTAGATAAAATCATGGAACCAAACCATTATAATTGGTTTAGTCGGTTTAGATCCATCGGGTAGACCCAACCCACTCACAACCCTAGTCTGGTTAACTTTTTGCTAGAAATAATAATTTGTTAGTAAATTATTTTTAAATAAATAATTTATTTTTATTAAATAAATAAATGTTTAGATAATGATTTGTTTAATGTAATAAAATAAATAAGTAAATAATTAAAATTTGAGGGAGAGAAAGGGGAGAGAGCAAGAAAGAGAATTAAGGGGAAAGAGAATAAGGCAAGAAAGAAGAGAGAAATGACTTTTATATTATATAATAGCATAATCATAAATAGCTAGATATCTAATAGCAAATATGAAAGGGGGAGAGGGTTATGTGACGTCAATCATAGCCAATTGCATAATGTGGTTTGTATTATATGTGATATTTCTGTAAATTTTGAATACCATAAAAGCAATTACATAGGGAAATTTGTCTTATATGTAACAACACCTGAGCACATCATGAGTAGACCTGTTCATTGGCTGGGCCGGGTCGGGCTCGGGCCATGCTTTTAGTCTTCATTAACGGAAAAATGATAGGCCCAAGCCCGAGCCTAGCTTGACCAACGGGCCTAGAACTTGGGCCCGAGCCCGGCCCTAACAAAAAGCTGGAAGCCCGAGCCCGACGTTTCTGAGTCTCCTAACGTTTCTTCTTCAAGCACTAACAAGTTCTCAGTTCTCAGTTCTCACCCCATCCCTCTTTTATGGCTTACAAGTTACAACATTTCTCTTATTTTGTTGTTTAATATTATTTGATTATTTCTGCATATTAATTGTTCCTAGACAGAGAGAAGAAACAAGCCACTTCTGCGGTTCTGCCTTGTTCTTTTCAGCATGACCAACAATTATAAAAACAATAAACACTAAAGATTGTTATAGAATAAAATGGTAAAGAGGACTCATGGCCGCCGCCGGTGATTGTATTTGCCAGAGAGTTCGCGGTGAATCGGTGATTGTGGTCTATGAGTTGCGAGCTTGACCTGCGATTTTGACAATGATCACTTGACCAGTTCGCGTCTGTGAGAGAGAGAGAGAGAGAGAGCTCACCGCCGCCACCGGAGTTGTTGTGCCGGTGAACGTTCGCCGCCTCACCGATTGTGGCTGCCTGAGAGTGTGAGGATGAGAACTGTGCAGTGTGGAGGATGTGGAGAATTGGAGATTGGAGATGAAGGGTCGACTGAAAAAAAGAATGAGAAGAGACATAGATGCCTTGACTAGGGGTTTTATTTAGGTTTAAGTATAGGTCGGGCCGGGCTATTTTGGCAAATCTCGAGCCCGACTCGAATTTATTGCGAGCCGGGCTTTTTGGCCCGAGGTTAAGCCCGCGGGCCCATATACTTGTTCAAGCCCGTCTGGGGGCTGGGCCGGGTCGGCCCGTCCGGCCCATGAACAGGTCTAATCATGAGGGTGTTTGGAACTGTGGGCATTTATTAAATAAACGTTGCCACATAGGCACCACTTCAATATATTTCTCCCATTATGTGAATCTGTACACATAGAGACTTGTAAAAGTAGGCTTCTGTTTATGTGCACACCTACTGTTGGGGGAAGTTTCATTTTAGTGCTTCCTCCAATGGGTAGGCGTTTATTCATTATTTTGCTGATGTGGTGCCTAATAATGCCTAAGTGCATGATAAATGGGTACTTGTAATTTTCCAATACAATGTGGTAAGAGGAAAAAAGAAGAGAAATTTGAAAGGAAAAGGGGAGGATAGGAAAGGAGAGCAAAGAAAGGCTACGGGCCCTAAATATAAAGCATTTACGACAAACAAATGGCATGCCATTTACATCTATAATGGTACATCACTTGAATGCTTTAAGTATATAGTTATATGCGATGATTTGTCCTGATGTAAGTAATGTAAGAGGGTAAATTTCTAAATATTTAGGAAATTAACTATCTCTACCCTTATTATTTACATATTATCTTAAATACCTTCTAATTTTTTTTGATAAATAACATCATTGAAAAATAAAATATCAAATTTATCCTCTACTTTTCTCAAATTTTCAAAAAAAAAATTTAGATGCATCTGGTGCTTTATAAAACCCTATTGATTCAGGTTCTTCTGCCCTGGTTTGGCAAACACAAAAACTGATTCAATAATACATCGAAGGTTCTCTAAATAAAAAATACAACCATCAAGGAAGTCTAAGAATGACCCAAGTACAAAAATCTCAACAACGTCCAGAAATATAGTACTGTGTCTCATCTTGTTGAAAAGTAAAAAAGGAAGAATTTACAATCGGGTCTGATTGTAAATTCGGTGAGCCATCGACTGGCCCACCCTTTTTTACTTTTCAACATTCTCCCATTTAAGACAATTTTCATAGTGAAAAAACTTGCTCGAGAATAGCTGCCGATCATCTCTTGCTATGTGGCTTCAAGTCCCAGAGAAGTTCTGCACCATATGAACTTCTCTCTCATCACCGGCTTTGTTAATATATCAACAACGTTGTTGTTAGTGTGGATCTTCTGTAACGAGATCTGCCCATCTTTAACTACCTCATGAACAAAGTGGTATTGTACATCAATGTGTTTAGTCCGTGCATGAAAGACAAGATTTCTTGCTAAGTGTAATGCGCTTTGACTGTCATAATGAATAGTCACCACTTCTTTCTTGATGTGGAATTCTTCAAGCAACCTCTTTAGCCAAATACTTTCTTTGCATGCTTGTGTAGCTGACATATATTCTGCTTTTGTTGTAGATAAGGCTACTACAGATTGTAATTTTGATGCCCAACTCACTACACCATTAGCTAAAGAAAACACACAACCAGTAGTTGATTTTCTATTATCGCTATCTCCTGCATAGTCTGCATCCACATAACCAACTAGTTTTAAGCTTTGGCCACTATAACAAATAGAGATTTCAGAAGTACCCTTCAAATAGAGATTTCAGAAGTACTCTCTTCACCGCAGTCCAATGATCTCTTCCTGGATTTGTTATAAACTTACTGACTGCTCCCATTGCTTGTGCAATGTCTGGTCTGGTGCATACCATGGCAAACATAAGGCCCCCTACTGCTGATGAATATGGTATGTGGGACATTTCTGTCTTCTCAGCTTCAGTGCTAGGTGATTGTCCCCAAGACAACTTGCAACCAACAAAAAATGGGATACTGACTGGTTTGGAATCTTGCATGTTGAAGCGCCGCAAGACCCTTTGAACATAACTCTTTTGAGTTATCCAGACTTTCTTGTTCTTTCTGTCCCTATATACCGTCATCCCAAGAATTTGATTAACCGCCCCCAGATCCTTCATGTCAAACTCCCTAGCTAAACGATCTTTTAGTGTTGAGATACTTCCTTTATCAGTACCTGCAACTAGCATGTCATCAACATATAATAACAAAATGATGAAGTGATCATTACCAAAGTATGTGTAGGCACAATGATCTGCTTCGCATTTGCTAAAGCCCAAGCTCACAATGAAGGAATCAAATCGCTTATACCAACACCTTGGTGCCTGTTTTAGACCGTAAAGTGATTTGGTCAACTGGCAAACTAGATCCTTTTTGTCGTTCTCGACAAAGCCTTCAGGTTGAATCATATAAATCTCTTCTTCAAGATTACCATGCAAGAGTGCAGTTTTAACATTTAACTGCTCCAGCTCCAAGTCAAGTACTGCAGCCATACTCAATAGAATACGAATAGTACTTAATCGAACAACAGGAGAAAATATTTCATTGAAGTCGATACCTGATCTCTGAGCATATCCTTTTACAACTAGTCGAGCTTTGTATCTTTTGATATTCCCGCTAGTATCCTTTTTGAGTTTGCACATCCATCTAAAACCAATGGCCTTTCGATTCTTAGGTAGTTTGACTAAGTCCCAAGTTTTATTTTTCTTCAGAGCTTCCATTTCTTCCTCCATTGCCATTTGCCAATGACGAGCATTTGGACATTTGCATGTTTTCTGGTATGAACAAGGCTCATGCTCTTCTGTAATGCAAGCATAAGTTGTTATATAATTCTAAAGCCAGGCAGGAGGTCTTGTAGCTCTCCTTGATCGACCTTGATCATCGTGAGTCTCTCCTTCAAAATTTTCAATGTGCTCTTCAGGTATATCAACAGTTGTATCAATTTGTTGCTTTTGAATCTTTTGAAAATATTCCACTTCAACTTTCTCTGTTGTCTTAGAGCTTGATTCTTTCTGCATCGAATCTTCATTGAAGACAACATCTCGGCTAACAACTATCTTGTGGGTAGTAGGATCCCATAATCTGTATCCCTTTGTACCTTCTGCATAGCCAAGAAAAATACACTTTTTGGACCTTGCCTCTAGCTTGGTCCTTTGCTCCTTAGGAATCCAAACATAAGCATCACAACCAAATGTACGTAGGAGAGAATAATTAATAGGGTTTCCTGACCATACCTCTTCTGGAATTTTGCAATCAAGTGCCGTAGTGGGAGAGCAATTTACTAGGTAACATGCCGTATTGACTGCTTCTGCCCACAAGTACTGCTCTAGCCCAGTTGCACTCAACATGCTTCTAGCTCGATCCATAAGTGTACGATTCATCTGTTTAGCAACTCCGTTTTGTTGTGGAGTTCGTGGAACCGTATACTGTCTCAAAATGCCATGCTCATTGCAAAATCCTTCAAATTCTTTTGAGGTATATTCTTTCCCATTGTCGGTTCTTAGACACTTAATTCTTTCCCCTTTTTATTTTCAACTAGAGCTTTGAACTTCTTGAAATAGGAAAAAGTAACACTCTTCCGTTGGAGTAAATATACGCATACTTTCCTAAAGAAATCATCAATAAAAGAGACAAAGTATAATGGACCTCCAAGAGATTCCATAGTAGCTTCCCACGTATTAGAGTGTATTAGATCTAATACCTCTCTACTCCTAGCTTTAGACTTGTGAAAACTAGCTCTATGGTGTTTCCCAAATAAACAATTTTTTAGAAATTCAAATCAGTAGATTTTAAACTAGGAAGTAGATTTTGATCAAGAAGTACCTTAAGTCCTTGCTTGCTCATATGACCCAAATGCCTGTGCCAAATCATGACAGAATCGGTCACAGCATTTGCAACGATGGCATCGCCGTCCATGGTATCCCTGATCAAGTGGTATAGCTTCTCTTGTAATTTGCCTTTTGCAATTACCATAGCTCCTTTACTAATATTCAATTGGCCTTTTCTCCAAAAAACTTGTAACCGTCTTCATCAAACTTTCCCAGTGATAGGAGACTCTTTCGCAATTCAGGAACATACCATACACCAGAGATTGTACGAGTGATGCCTTCAAACATAGTAATTCTAATGTCTCCAATTCCCACTATTTTGCATGTGCAATTATCGCCCATGTAAATAGTCCCACCATTGCACCATTGGTATGTGTAGAACCAATCTCTGCATGGTGTCATATGGAAAGAAGCACCAGACTCTAATATCCAGTTATGCTTTAAATTTTCACAAGAATCAATAGACAGTACCTCACCATCTTCTGATGAATCACTTCCTTCTGCGATGTTTCCTTGGGAATTATTTGAAGCCGGATCTTTGTCAAAGTTGGGCCGATTTTGCTCTACTTTGGGTTGCCAACAATCTTTTCGAAGCTGCCCCTTCTTACCACAATTCCAACACTTAAGTCCTTTCTTGTTGCCTCTTGACTTGGATCTCGTTTGATTTTTGATAGAGTTGTTTCTCTCATTCGATCTACCTCGTACCATCATTGCATCACCTGAAGAATTCTCGCCAACTTTTCTATGAGATTCTTCCGTAAGCAACATAGAAATAGTAGATTCTAATGGCAGATCTTTAGTATTGCTCAAATTCATTATCAAACTATCCCAAGAGTCTGGCATAGAACAAAGCAAAAGAGCAACATTTTCTTCGTCATCAATACGTACTTCTACATCTGCTAATTTGCTTACTAGAGTGTTGAACTCATTCAAGTGTACTTGCAAAGAGGCTCTGTCCTTCATCCTTAGATTGTAGAGTTGTCATCAGAGAAAGATTTTGTTGGACACCGATTTCCCCTCGTAGATATTTTGCAACTTGTCCCATAAACCTTTGGCAGTGGTTTCCTCGGACATGTTGAATAAAATCGAATCTTATAAAGCAAGAAGAATATCAACCATGGCTATCTGGTTTTTCTTCTCAAAATCTTCGTCTTTCATATCAGCAGACTTCTTCTCTTTTCTTTTTATGCCAATTGCACAATCTTCTTTCAGCAACACAGAATGCATCTTCAGCTTCCAAATTGCATAGTTGGATCCGTTGAATTTCGGTATGTCGAACCGGGTAGAGCTCGAACTCGCATACAGAGAACTTGAGAATGGTCTCTATGTTCTCCATCATTCTCTAGAAACAAACATAACCGAAACTATGTTGAATAATAACCCCAAGAAAAGAACTTGTGATACAGTCAATCCCATGTGCTTGTGGCATTACCGACTTGGCCACATTAACATAGATCGTATCACAATGTTGGTAAAGGATGGTCCTCTGGATTTTCTAACTGTAGAAGATCTTCCAATCTGTGAACCTTGCCTTCATGGTAAGATGACGAAATGGCCATTTAACGGTAAGCCTGAAAGATCGACAGGCACACTTGACCTTATACATACTAATGTATGTGGTCCCATGAATGTTAGGACATGTAACCAGGATGTTTACTTCATAACATTTACTAATGATTATTCATGGTATGGTTACATGTACCAAATGAGACACAAGTCTGAATCTTTTGAAAAGTTCAAAGAATTCAAACAAGAGGACGAGAAACCCTTAGGGAGAGAAATTAAGACCCTTCAATCAGATTGAGGTGGTGAATATTTCTCTGATGAATTCAGTGACTACTTAAAGGACAATAGGATATTATCACAACTAGCTCTTCCTGCTACACCACAACTAAATGGTGTGTCAGAAAGGAGGAACCTGACTTTATTGGATATGCTCACTTAGCCTTCCAAACTGCTGCCTCTCATTTAATCACAGATCCGCCCCTCATTTAAGCTGATCAAATCAACCCAGTTCGAAATGGGCTTTAGGCCCATTAAGGTTGTGTGCTCACTTAGCCTTCCAAACTACTGCCTAGTTGGGCTTCTTTGTATGGCATGGGACCCAAACATTGATCTACACATCAGCCACATGGGTTCGGCCCAGCCTTTGTTACAAGGCCTGGCTGAATACACTACTATGGACAGTGCACCCCTAAAACCCATCAAATGGGCTCTATGGGCCCAACACTTACCCTAAGTGGTCCCTGGGCCAAGCCACCTTGTAACACTCAGGGACTGTGGGCAGATGCAAGATTAGCCCATCAGGTATTGCTCTCAACGGTCTTACACTCAACCTCTCAGCCCATAATGATCAAACGCTACCCGACAAGAGAGGACCTCTCCCTCGGCTGCAAGGAACAGTGTTGCACTCTCTGCTTATATGGATCTTGGGAATTAAAACCTTTTGCAAACATTTTAGAAACCATAATATATATACTTTTATATCTCAAAAAAATACTTTGCAAAACAAATCTCAATGATTGAAATCGGCTGTTGGCAGTCTTGGTTTCCATCAGTGAGAGTGCATCCCCGATCATTACCTTTGTCCGACAAAGGGGCTGATCCTGTCACTATGATCACCCACTCAGATGAATTCTCAGACTGTCCCAACATACCCAGGTTTTGACCCCGCTAAGGATCTCACTGATTGGTACATGAAAGACAACCCAATCCGACACCTAGTGCAATATCATAATCGAGTCTAGGGGTCAGGTGTAACTTTCCAATTTTGCCCATTAATCTCCAAGGTCCAGGGCAATACTGGAAATCTGGTCTAGTTCAAAGATTCAATTAATCCTACACTGTATGTGCCTAGGGTCTCACTCTAGTCGCTGAGACAGGCCACCCCAACCAACTTGGTGGCACAACAGTGTCAGCCTTATCAGGATAGGTCTCCCCAGACTGACCCACTGGCTGTGAACATTCTAAACTAACACGAGTCTCATTAAGTGTCCAGTTTAAGGGTATTACATAGAAACATACCAAGGGAACATGAATCAAATATGTACTTTTATTCATTTACAATAAACTCATAATGTACATCATTTTGATTGAAGCTAAGGGCATACAAAACTGTCCAATAGCTCCCACTTGCACTTAGGCCCAATCAGGTACAAGCCGGAGTCTCATGCTTTCCACGTGTTTCTCAAACACTTTCTGTGGTAGTGGCTTCGTCAATGGGTCTGCTACATTTTCCGTTGATGCTACCTTCTGAATCAGGACGTCCCCTCTACCAATAATCTCCCGCAGTACGTGGTACTTCATCTCAATGTGCTTCGACTTCGAGTGGGCTCGTGGCTCCTTAGCCTGAGCAATGGCTCCATTGTTGTGACACAACAACAGGATGGGTGATGTGCTGGACGAAACTACTCCCAACTCATGAACAATCTTCTTCATCCACACGACTTCTTTGGCAGCCTCACTTGCGGCAATGTAATCGGCCTCGGTCATAGAGTTTGTAGTGGACCCCTGTTTGCTGCTTCTCCAGCAAACAACACACGCATATCCAGATGTAGACTTTCTATCATCTGGATCCGATTGGAAATCGGCATCTGTATACCGTTGGATCTGTAGTGAGCTACCGTCGAATACTAGAAAAAACTCTTTTGTCCTTCGAAGGTACTTAAGTATATTTTTCACAGCTGTCTAGCGCTCCTGCCCTGGGTTGGCTTGGTATTTGCTTACCACACTCACTGCCTGAGCAATGTCAGGACGAGTGCACAGCATGGCATACATGATGCTCCCTACGGCAGAGGCATAGGGAACGTCTTTCATGCCCTCAATCTCCTTAGAGGTCTTAGGAGACATCTTCTTGGAGAAAGTGACTGCATGCCTAAAAGAAACATTTCCTTTCTTGGAGTTCTCCATGCTGTATATTTTGACTATTTTGTCAATGTAAGCAGATTGGGATAATCCTATTATCCGTTTCGATCTATCTCTATAGAGTCGAAGACCCAGTATATAGGAGGCTTCTCCAAGATCTTTCATGAAGAATTGCTGTGAAAGCCATATTTTCTCTGTAGTTAACATTCCTACATCATTCCCAATGAGTAGAATGTCATCTACATACAGAACCAAGAAGGTAACCTTATCTCCACTGTACTTCCTGTAGGCACAAGGTTTATCCGAATTCTGTTTGAAGTCAAACGATTTGACAGCAAAGTCAAAACGGATGTTCCAAATTCTAGAAGCTTGCTTAAGTCCATAAATGGATCTATTAAGTTTACATACTATGTTTTCTTGACCTGCAGCAATGAAGCATTGCGGTTTCTGCATATAGATATCTTCAATAAGATCTCCATTCAAGAATGCAGTTTTGACATCCATCTGCCAAATCTCATAATCATGGTATGTTGCTATAGCTAACAGGATCCTAATGGATTTAAGCATAGCCACATGCGAAAATGTTTCCTCATAATCGATGCCCTCTTTCTGAATGTATCCTTTCGCCACCAGACGAGCTTTGAATGTCTCAACCCTACATCAAGGCCCTTCTTCCTCTTGCAAATCCATTTGCAACCGATTGTTTTTACCCTGGAGGGTGGATCTACTAGAGACCAGACTCCATTGGTCTCCATTGAGTCCATCTCAGCTTTCATGGCCTCCACCCACTTCTGGGAATCTATGTCCAACATAGCTTCTGCGTAAGTCACGGGATCCTCCTCACTAGTCAAGGTTTCCACCAGGTAACTATCCTGGTCATAACCATAACGGACTGGTGCCCTGGATACCCGAGTGGATCTTCTAGGTTGGTCACTACTTGGAACTTGTGGAACATCTCCCACTGCTCCTGAGCTCTCCTCATCAAGAACAACTTCCTGACGATGGGTGTCCAAGATGTAATCTATTTTCAAGAATTGTGCATTTCGACTGTAGAACACTTTCTGCTCACTTGGGTCATAGAATAGGTGACCTATAGAGCCTTTTGAGTAGCCTATAAATATGCAACAATTGGTCTTAGATTCTAACTTGTCTACACTTGTTCTTTTAACATGTGTTGGACAACCCCAAATCTTCAAGTGTCTGACACTTGGTTTTTGTCGGTCCAAAGTTCATATGGAGTGTTCGGAACCGATTTGGTTGGAACCCGATTCAATATGTAAATCGTAGTCTCTAATGCGTAACCCCAAAAGGATGTGGGTAACTCTGATAAGGTCCTATTCCTCCTCTCTGAAACACCATTAAGTTGTAGTGTAGCAGGAGGAGCTAACTGTGATACTATCCCATTGTCCTTTAAGTAATCTCTGAATTCGTCAGAGAGATACTCACCACCTCGATCTGATCGAAGGGTTTTAATTTCTCTCCCTAACTGTTTCTCGACCTCTTGTTTGAACTCTTTGAACTTTTCAAAGGATTTAGACTTGTGTCTCATTAGGTACACGTAACCATATCTTGAAAAATCATCGATGAAGGTGATGAAATACATGTGTTAATTCCATGTCCTAACACTCAAGGGACCACATACATCAATATGTATAAGGTCAAGTGTGCCTGTACATTTTTTCAGGCTTACCGTTAAATGGCCGTTTTGTCATCTTGCCTTGTAGGCAATGCTCACAAGTGGGAAGATCTTCTATAGTTAGAAAATTCAAAGGACCATCTTTTACCAACCTTGTGATTTGGTCAACACCGATGTGGCCAAGTCAGTAATGCCACAGGCACGTGGGATTAACCGTATCACAGGGTCTCTTCTTGGGGATTTCAGCCGACGTAGTTTTGGTTATGTTAGTTTTTAGAGAAGGATGTAGAACATAAGGACCATTCTCCAGTTCCCCGTATGTGATGAATCTGTTATTTCTTTTAATAGTAATCGTATTAGTAAAGAAGACAGAATAACCATCTGCATATAGTTTTAAGACAGAAATCAAAATTCTTCTTAAATTTTGTACATAAAGACAATCTTTAAGTACAATAATTCCTTCTCTAAAAATTAACTCCACGGTTCCTATGGCCACGGCTGCAACAGTTGCAGAAGTCCCCAAGTAGAGCGTGACTTCTCTTTCACTCAGCATTCTGCTTAGCTTGAACCCCTGCAGTGAGTTACACACTTGAGTTGAAGCCCCAAAGTCAATACACAAGGATGCAGAAGCTACCGACAGATTGGTTTCTATAATACAAGTTTCGAAATTACCTTTCTTGGATTCCAGGTAGGCAGGACAGTTCCTTTCCAGTGACCGGTCTTTTTGCAGAAGTGACAGGCATCCGATGCTTTGTCTTTCTTCTGCTTCCTACTCTTAGTGGCTTTCTTCTGAGGCTTCTTTGCCTTCCTCTTTCTCTTGCCTGTCTTGCTAGCTTCAACAAGCATAGCTACAGGCTCATCCTTTTTAATCAGTTCTTCAGCTCTTTGCAACATATTGTTGAGCTCTTGTAAGCTGACATTCAGTTTGTTCATGTTATAGTTCATGATGAATGGATTAAAGGAAGGAGACAAAGAATTAAGGATAACATCTATCTGGGTCGCAAGGTCCAGCCCGGATCCAAGAGCCTCCAGTTCATTGATGTATCCCATCATCTGAAGATAATGGTCGTGAACTTGTTGGCCCTTGGTCATCTGTGCGGTCATAAACTGTTTCAAGACCTTCTGTCGAGTAGAATGATTCTGCTCTTCATACATCCTCCTGAAACTGTCCAATATATCATTGGCAAGTTTGATCTAATCTAATTGCCTCTGTATTGGGTTGTCAAAGGAGGCAATGATGTAACACCGAGCAAGGGAGTTTTTCTCCTCCCATTCCTAATAGTCTCTCCTTCAGGCCTCAAAAGCCCTATCACCCGGACGCTCCAGGGCAGGATTCTTTGCCACTTTGTCTAACTTTTCAGAAGTTAGGACCAACATAAGGTTCCTGTACCAGTCGACATAGTTTGGGCCCTTCATTACATAGATATTGATTCATGTTCTGTGAATGATTTTGATTTTAATCTATGTTCCATTCCCATTCATAGTTTGGACCCTTTGCCACAACCTAATTTGATTCATGTTCATTACATAGATATTGATTTTAATCTACGTTCCATTCCCATTTATTTATCTCTGAGATTTCCCTCCCTTCTCAGTGATGGAGACTACGAGTTGTCTCTGGAAATGTTGGAAAATCACATAGGGTGCATGGAGCCAACTGTTTCAACTACAAAACCCCACCACCTTTCTGTGAATGATCACATCCACTCATCATATGAGTTTTCCCTTTGGCCTCTAGCAGACAAGGTTCAGAACAGTTTTCAGGTAAACCTTTCTATCGAGTGAGTGCTTCCCATCATATTCGTGAACGCCAAGGTACCGTGAGAGAGTTCCCATTTTCTAGTAAAGCCCCTTCCACATCGGTCTATGACGCCCCTATCATCTTATGAAACACTCAAACAAGCCCAACAGCAAATGGATAGGCCATTTTCTGGTGCGTTTCCTCATTACTGAAGGACCCTTCCTCATGCTAATGATGGAAGGCCTTTAGAGAGTTCATCATATGAATCTCCCTATCACATGCACTCATATTAGCTGGAGGGAAAAGTTAATTATGCCCTAGTTTGATCTAGGTCAAACCGAAGTGGCTCCCACTAACTTTCATAAAGCTAGATTTCGGTGGGCCTAAATCCGCACATAACCTCTCGATGAGGTGTGGGGCCCACCACTGAGGGAGGTCATCCAATGACCAAAAGGGACACCATGGCAATGATGTGCGTTCAGCCATGGTGTGCGCAAGAGCCACTGTCGATTGAGCATGGGCCAAGTACTTATGGCCCATGTACGAAGCACATCACACATCCATACATCACATGCAAGGATAAATTGATCCAATCAATTAATTATCTATAAAGCCCATTTGAAGCCCATTTTAAATCCATAATATTAACCATTAATATTATCTAGGTATAAGGGCCAAATTAGGGTTGATTGGTTCGGCTCATATAGCTTTATGTGTTGAGTGGGCTTTTAGCAGTTTTAACTATTTAAAACTGGGCCTTTACAGGTTGGGCCGAATTAACTATTTAATTAATTATCAATCCTTAGGCCCATTAGTGGGAAAATTAGGGCTGACTTTCAGCCTTGATTTGACCCTAGATTCGGTCCAAACATTTTGAGCCAATCTTGGTTCGAATGGGTCTAGGGTTTGATCTTTAATTCAAGAAAATAATCCAAAATTAAATAATGATAAAAGAAAAACAATAATCAGTCTCATAGGGCTGTTCGCACACTCCATCATGCAAAACAGAGGTTAGATCACAGGTTGCAGTTTTATAAACTACAAATCGCATATTGCAATTCTTCTATCTACGAAATCTCCTTTTCTACAAGATCTCCTTCTCTGCGCCGCCATCTTCGATCCAAAATAAAATAAATAGAAATTCTAAATTCTATTAATAATTACATCATATCAAATTCCTATATATTTAGTCTAAAATAAAAAAAAATATGTTTTACAGACTAAATGTAATAAAATAATCCATAATCTGCAAAATCGTAGGTTCCCTGCGCAAACCAAGATTTTGATATCCTCTTGTATGAACAACCCATAAATCAAGAAAATCATAAAGAACAATTCTAAACAATAATCAGATTTATATAAAAATTAATTTCAGATTATTCACCCATAATTTTGGGAACAAATTTCCCAAAACCCTTATCTGTGCAAATCGGGTTGAACACCTTCTGCCCATTTGATCAGGTTCAGATCTGAAACAAATTGGTTCAAGATTTGAACCTAGCTCTGATACCACTAAAGGGATGAGAGATCCATCGTATGGACACCCAAATCTTGCGGAATGAAGGTGCAAATTTCAAATATTTTTCTCTCCCTTCAACTGGGAATCGCATTCCCTATTTAGAAAATCATATTTTCAAGGACCAATCTTGAACCATGAACTGAACCAGACCTGAACCAAAAGAAGTAGGAGAGAGGTATACCTGATATAGAGAAATATTATCTCTCAATGGAGGTGTTCACGCCCAAGGAATGATCCAAAGATTGCTCCCACTAAAGATGACACAGTGCAGGATGGAGCAGAATCAGCAGCGTTCTCCAAGAACCTGATCCTTCGTAAGAATAACTGGATGGCACGTGAGCACTGCTTCCAATCAGTCCTTTCACAAAGGGCTGATATCAAGATCGAATCTTGATCTCTCCCACAAAGTTTGAGATCGAACTGGAGGTCTGGCGGAGGCAAGAAGGAGGCGGCAAAAAGAGTTTTTGTAGAGATTGCATAAATCTTTCTTCTGTGATTTCAGCTCTGAAGAATAGAGACTTTTTTCTCTCTTGTGTTGTATGTTGTGTCTAAAGGCTGCCGCCCCCTCCTCCTTTTATAGAATTAAAGGGATTAGCTCCTAATCCCATTAGGAGTTGCTGATCCAAATCATATTTGGATTAGAAGTCCCTTTAAGTGATAAGGAATAACCCTTATCTTATTTGTAGATTAGATCAACCCTCTCATAATCCTATTAGGAGGCTCCTTGATCTAAATATTATTTAGATCTTGGACTCTCTGAGTGGATAGGGTCAAGGCCCAATCCTATCAACTGATTTAATCCCAGATCCGCCCCTCATTTAAACTGATCAAATCAACCAATTTCGAAATGGGCTTTAGGCCCATTAAGGTTGTGTGCTCACTTAGCCTTCCAAACTACTGTCCAGTTAGGCTTCCTTGTATGGCGTGGGACCCAAACATTGATCTACACATCAGCCACATGGGTTCGGACCAGCCTTTGTTACAAGGCCTGGCTGAATACACTGCTATGGACTGTGCACCCCGTGAAACCCATCAAATGGGCTCTATGGGCCCAACACTTACCCTAAGTGGTCCCTGGGCCAAGCCACCTTGTAACACTCAGGGACTGTGGGCAGATGCAAGATTAGCCCATCAGGTATTGCTCTCAACGGTCTTACACTCAACCTCTCAGCCCATAATGATCAAACGCTACCCGACAAGAGAGGACCTCTCCCTCGGCTGCAAGGAACAATGTTGCACTCTCTGCTTATATGGATCTTGGGAATTAAAACCTTTTGCAAACATTTTAGAAACCATAATATATATACTTTTATATCTCAAAAAAATACTTTGCAAAACAAATCTCAATGATTGAAATCGGCTGCTGGCAGTCTTGGTTTCCATCAGTGAGAGTGCATCCCCGATCATTACCTTTGTCCGACAAAGGGGCTAATCCTGTCACTATGATCACCCACTCAGATGAATTCTCAGACTGTCCCAACATACCCAGGTTTTGACCCCGCTAAGGATCTCACTGATTGGTACATGAAAGACAACCCAATCCGACACCTAGTGCAGTATCATAATCGAGTCTAGGGGTCGGGTGTAACTTTCCAGTTTTGCCCATTAATCTCCAAGGTCCAGGGCAATACTGGAAATCTGGTCTAGTTCAAAGATTCAATTAATCCTACACTGTATGTGGCTAGGGTCTCACTCTGGCAGTTGAGACAGGCCACCCCAACCAATTTGGTGGCACAACAGTGTCAGCCTTATCAGGATAGGTCTCCCCAGACTGACCCACTGGCTGTGAGCATTCTAAACTAACACGAGTCTCATTAAGTGTCCAGTTTAAGGGTATTACATAGAAACATACCAAGGGAACATGAATCAAATATGTACTTTTATTCATTTACAATAAACTCACAATGTACATCATTCTGGTTGAAGCTAAGGGCATATAAAACTGTCCTATAGTTGCCTATTCATAGGCTACCCCAAAGGCTCTATGGGTTACTTATTCTATGACCCAAGAGAACAGAAGGTGTTCTGTAGTCAAAATACTCATTTCTTGGAAGATGATTACATCCTGAACAATCATCGTCAAGAAGTTTTTCTTGATGAGGAGAGCTCAGGGTAGTGGAAGATGTCCCACAAGTTCCAGTTAATGACCAACCTAGGAGATCTACCCAGGTTTCCAAGCCTCTAGTTCGTTTCAGCTATGACCAAGATAGTTACTTGGTGGAAGCCACGACCAGTGAGGAGGATCCCGTGACTTATACGGAAGCTATGTTTAACATAGATTCCTTGAAGTGGGTAGATGCCATGAGAGTTGAGATGGACTCAATGGAGACCAATGGAGTTTGGACTCTAGTAGATCCGTCCCCTGGGGTAAAAGCAATTGGTTGCAAATAGATCTATAAGAGGAAGAAGGGCCCCAATGGTAAGTGATGTAACCGTTTCTGGTCACGTACCAATTTTTTGTGATGTATCAATTTTTTTTTTGGCTAAGTGCCTCACCATTTGACTTGCTCCCAAGAGAGGATGGTGGAGCTACTTGGTGATGAGCTTCCTGGCGGTGAGCTACCTGGTGACGAGCTCCCTGGTGGTGAGCTACCTGGTGACGAGCTCCTTGGTGGTGAGCTACCTGGGTGGACTCGTCATTTGACCTGCTCCTAGGCGGCCTGTAACTCAGGGGATGGTGAAGCTCCCTAGTGTAGCGCAACCCGATTGCCCTCTGCATGAGGTGATTTCCTCTCCTTTGTAGGCGGTGGGAGCTGAGGGACCTGCGAGAACTGAATTAGAGGACCCGAGTGTATTTTCCCGGTGGGGACTCTCCGATGCCTAAGTTAGCATTCTGATTGTAGGGAGCTTGGAGAGAAATGAGAGAGCTAGAGAGCAAGGATTACCTCCATTTTTTCATTCTCTCCCCCTTGTCTTTGGGGGTTAGAGTCCTTATATAGTGGTGTCCTGTCAAATCAAGCGTAACAGCCTTTGTCAAGTCAGGCGTAACCACCTCTGTCTCTCTGCCGCAGCCGTTACTGCCAGAGCTGAGGTGGCGGGTGCGGGCGGCTGCTACAGAGTACGGCTCTGCCAGTCAAGAGACAACACTCAGGTCTGGCAGGCACGGCGCCGCCTAGCGAGAGATGTGGCCATAGGTCTCCGGATCTATCAGGTATGGTTGTCAGGCAGGAGATCTTCTTGCGATACGCCGAGCTGCCCCTAGCTGTACCGAGCTCCCTGAGCTATGCCGAGCTGCTTGTGGCGAGCTCTGCCGAGCTTCCTGTGGTGAGATCTGCCGAGCTTCCTGTGGCGAGCCATGTCAAGCTGTCTGTAAGTGGCAAGCTGTGGCAAGCTCTATCGAGCTTCCCGAGCTTCCCGAGTTGCCCAGTTGTTAAGAGGCTACACTTGGTTTGCATGAGGTGCCAGGTGTCACAATTTCACTGGAGGACCAAATCCGCCCTCATCAGTAAGGTTGAGACCTACAAGGCTCGTCTTGTGGCGAAAGGGAACACTCAGAAAGAAGGAATTGATTATGATGAAACCTTTTCATCGGTGGCCATGCTTAAATCCATTAGGATCCTGTTGTGTTTACAGGAATCCAGTGGGGATAAGGTTACGTTCCTGGTTCTGTATGTAGATGACATTCTACTCATTGGGAATGATGTAGGAATGTTGACTACGGTGAAAATATGGATTTCATAGCAGTTCTCCATGAAAGATCTTGGAGAAGCCTCCTACATACTGGACCCATAGAGCCCATCTGATGGGTTTCAGGGGGTGCACTGTCCATAACAGTGTATTCAGACAGGCCTTGTAACAAAGGCTGGCCTGAACCCATGTGGCTGATGTGTAGATCAATGTTTGGGTCCCATGCCATATAAGGAAGCCCAACTGGGCAGCAGTTTGGAAGGCTAAATGAATACATAACCTTAAATGGGCCTTAAGCCCATTTCGAACTGGGCTAATTTGATTAGTCACTTAAGGGGCGAATTCTGAGATGGATCAGCTGATAGGATTGGGCCCACACCCCATCCACTTAGAGAGTCCAAGATTTAAATGAGATTTAGATCTGGAAACTTTCTAATTAGATTAGGAGATGGTTGATCTAATCTGCAGATAAGATAAGGGTTATCCCTTATCTTAAAAGGACTTCTAATCCAGATATGATTTAGGTTAGCAACTCCTAATGGGATTAGGAGCTGATCCCTTTAAGTCTATAAAAGGAAGAGGGGGCAACAGCCTTTAGACATCACAAGCAAGCAATAGATAGTCTTGTCTTTAGAGCTGAAATCACAGAAGAGAGAATTCTGCACCCTACAAATACTCTCTTGCCGCCTCCTTCCTGCAGCCACCGCCTACAGCAGTTCGATCTCCAGTTCTTGGGAGAAATCAAGATTGGATCTTGATTCCAATCTTTTGGAGAAAAGATTGGTGGGAGTTGTATTCACAAGCCGTCCAGGTGATTCTTGAGAAGGATCAAGTTCTTTTGGAAGAACACTGCTGATTCTGCTCCACCCTGCACTGCGCCATCTTCAGTGGGAGCAGATTTTGGATCCTTCCTTGGGCGTGAACACCTCCATTGGGAGATACTACTTCTTTGTATCAGGTATTATCTCTCCTTACTCCTTTTGGTTCAGATCTGGTTCAGTTTATGGTTCAAGAATGATCATTGAAAATATGATTTTCTAAATAGGGAATTCGATTCCCAGTTGAAGGGAGAGAAAAATTTTTGAAATCCGCCCCCTTATTCCGCAATCTTTGGGCGTCCATGTGATGGATTTCCTATCCCTTCAAATGTTCCTTTCAGGCATGGAGTCACTCTCTCCAAGGGTATGTTTCCCAAGACTCCCGAAGAGATTGAGGGCATGAAGGACGTTCCCTATTCTTCAGCCGTAGAGAGCATCATGTATGCCATGCTGTGCACTTGTCCTGACATCTCTCAGGCTGAGAATGTGGTAAGTAGATTCTAGTCAAACCCAGGGCATGAGCATTTGACTGCTATGAAAAATATATTAAAATATCTTCAAAGGACAAAAGAGTTTTGTCTAGTATTGGATGGTAGTTCACTACATATCCAGGTGTATACTAATGCCGACTTCCAATCAGATTCAGATGATAAAAAGTCTACATCTGGTTATATTTTCAAGATAGGATCGTCTGTTGTTTGCTGGAAGAGCAGCAAACAGGGATCCTGAGTAGTAAGAATAACAGTCCACAACCCAAGCCGAACACATTACCGTAAGTGAGGCTGCCTAGTGAAGGAAGGTGATCATTCTAGAATTTGGAATTCAGCACATCACCCATTCCACTGTTGTGTGACACCACTGGATCTATAGGAGATTGATGTTAAGAGGTAGCATCAGTAGAAAATGTAGCAAACCCATTAACTAAGCCACTGACACAGAAAGTGTTTGAGAAACACAAGGAAAGCATAGGACTCCGGCTTATACCCGATTGGACCTAAGTGCAAGTGGGAGCTGTTAGACAGTGTATGCCCTTAGCTCCAATCAGAATGATGTACATTATGACATTTATTGTAACTGAATTAAGTACATATTTGATTCATGTTATTATGGTGTGTTTCTGTGTAATACCCTTAAACTGGACACATATGAGACTCGTGTTAGTTTAGAATCTTCACAGTCGTTGGATAGATCTGGGGAGATTTATCATGCCAAGGCTAACACTGGTGTGCCGCCAAGTTAGTTGGGGTGATCTATCTCAGCTGCTAGGATGAGACCTGAGGTACATGTAGTGTGGGTTTTCTTGAAACCCTGAACTAGACCAGAATTCCAATATTGCCCTGGTCCTTGGAGATAGATGGGCAAAACTGGAATGTTACACTTGACCCCTAGACTCGATTATGATACTACACTAGGTGTCGAATAAGGTTGTCTTTGATATGCTAATCAGTGAGATCCTTAGAAGGGGTCAAAACCTGTGTATGTTGGGACAATCCGAGAATTCGTCTGGGTGGGTGATCATAGTGACAGGATCAGCCCATTTGTCGGACAAAATGAACGATCGGGGATGCACTCTCTCTGATGGAAACCTAAACTACCGGCAGTTGATTTCAACCATTGAAATTTGTTTTGCAAATATATATATATATTATGGTTTCAAAATGTTTGCAAAAGGTTTTAATTCCCGTGATCCATGTGAGTAGAGAGTGCAGCACTATACCTTGCAGCCGAGGGAAAGGTTCTCTCTTGTCGAGTAGTGTTTGATCATTATGGGCTGAGAGGTTAAGTGTAAGACCATTGAGGGTAATACCTGATAGGATAATCTTGCATCTGCCCACAATCCTTGGGTTTTTATAAGGTGGCTTGACCCAAGGACCATTTAGTGTAAATGTTGGGCCCATTAAGAGCCCATGGTGATGGACTCAGGGATTCACTTCCTACAGTGAATTCAGCTAGGCCTTGTAAAAGAGGCTAGGCTGAACCCATGTGGCTGATGTGTAGATCAATGTTTGGGTCCCACGCCATACAAGGATAACCAACTGGGCAGTAGTTAGGAGGGTAAGTGAGCAGATAGACTTAATGGACCTAAAGCCCAATTCGAACTGGCTTAATGAAATTAATTAAAAGGGGGCGGTTCTGGGATTTAGATCAGTAGATAGGATAAGGGATTGTCCCTATCCACTCAGAAAGTCTAGATCTAAATAAAGATTTGGATCAGGAAACTCCTAATTAGATTAGGAGGGTTGATCTTTATCTGCAGATAAAGATCGCAAGACTGTGGTGATTGTTCCCCCTTTGACTGGGGGGGCTGGAGATTTTCTGTGGTTGGTTGTTTCCATATTCTGAGGGCTTGGCCCCCTGGGAGTCGGTGGGGCCGAGGGCTAATGGGTCTATGGACTCGCGCTCGCCTTGGTGGTCGGGCCCCGACAGGGCAGTCGCCTTGAGGACGACCTCCTGCCTAGGGGTACACTTCATCAACCCATCGGGCGAGGTGATCCAACCGGTCGAGGACCACCTGGGGGTTCATTTGTGACCAGGTTCTAGGTGTTCCTAGTATTCCGTACCATGTCGACTGAGGCTTAGGAGTCTTCTTTTAATTTTAAGATGAATTGAGGGAAGTCTTAGTGGGTTCCCACAAACGGTGCCAATTGTTGATGCTTAGAATGGCCGAGGAAAACACTGTCAATTCGCTCCTAAGTTCAACTAGGACCGAGGTATCTGAAGTGGTCGAGGTCCGAGGTGTCTGGGACCCGAGGATTAGCATATTGGTCCTACAAGGAGGAAAACGTCAGAGGCCTCGGGTGGGAACCCGAAGCAGAGACTCCAACGGTCAAGTTAGTATTGGGAGATGTAGGGTGGACGAGGTCCAAGGTGAGAATGCCCAGACGAGGCCACAAGAGAGAGTAGGAGATCTCAAGTGTTAGCTAGAGAGCTTAAGTTCCAACCCCTTACCTTGAGGGGGTCTCCTCCTAATTTATACTTGAAGCTGCTTGGAGGTAGGTGAGCTCGGACGGCTCGGATGCAGTTCATACAAGGAGAGCATGGCCATCTGAGGCCGCCAGATGACTCCATGCTATTGGCTCCGCGTGGCCTGTCGAACTCTACCACGCGTGCACCCTAATTGGTTCTTCTCTGCACTTCACCACCTGACACGTGTAGGCCCATGATTGGACGAGACCATCTGCACCTACATTAAATTCTATATCCATTCACGAGATCGAGAATTGGAATTTCACTCAGTTACAAAAATTTCTCATGTGAAGAAATTCCTCGTTTTCCTGTTATGATTCATAAGATTGGGTCCTTGGATTTTCATAATGTTTGTATTTGATATATAAATTAATAAGGTTACTATGGGGTCAGTGACAAAGACTCCCCTGTACTTTAATTTGCGACAAAGACCTACTTGAACTTTTAAGTTGTGACAAATACCCCCTCAACCGTTAAGTGATATGACAAAATTCGTTAAATTACCAAAATGCCCCACTAAACTTTCTCTATTTTCTTTTACTTGCCCATTTCTCTTAAAACCTAACTGACCCAAAAATGCCTCCATTGCTTCTCGTCAAGAAATACTTCTATCATCTCACAAGTGTTTGTCACCGGAAAAGGAAGAAATCTTCAATAAGTTAATTAAAAAAAGGGATACTCACCATTGAAAAAAAAAATCTCTAGTGAGTTATTTGAAAAGGGACATTCACCTGTTGGGCATAGATTTTGAAAACTCTAGACTGGCTTAAAAACTCTATACATTCAGTTAATGGAGAAGACAATAAACAATGCAAAGTGTAAACAAAACTAAGATGGTTTCATAAATCAAAGAAAAGGGTAAAATAAATTAGAAAATGATAATTTGGCATTTATAAAACTTTAAACAGTCTGATGAGAACCTTTTTTGAAGTTAATTGATGAAACGCTAAAGGGGGGTCTTTATCTAATGGCTAATTTTCAGGGGGTCTTCGTCGCAAATTAAAGTATAGGGAGTCTTTGTCACTGACCCCAGTATAAGGGGGTATTTGTAATTTACCCAATTAATAAAGATGATGATAATGATATATTAGTTATGGGGTTAGTCGAATACTCAAATAGGGTCTGAAGCTGGTTTGAAAGGGATAAAGAAGATATTGCTTGTATGGTGTGAAAAAAAATAACCTACAAAGTTTTTTCTATGAAGTATGAACAGAGCATATACGCATGGTTCCATTGGAGAATAGCCTATTTTATTCTTCTCTTCCAGGGATGGGAGGTCATTTGTAGGTCATTATTCATTACCCAAACAGATGCGAAATTTCGATTTGTCTGGGCCTCAAGTTAGGATTACTCTTCAACCTTCATTTTGATAAGTACAGCTAAAGATCATTCAAGTGAAAGCAGTTACAGACAGAAAAATCTAATGCTGCCAATTCTCTGCTCATCACTGAGTTCGACTGTGTATTTTATTCATTATCAGCAAGATCCCATTTGAGACCTCTTTTTTTGGTAAACCTGTAATTTCATTAAAGCAACACCAGGAACAACTAACTACAAGCACAAAAAGAAAGGATTCAACAACAACCTATGAAAGGAAACCTATAAGAACACTTAAAAAAAAAAAAAAAACAGAGGAAAACTTAACTATGGCCCACATCCACATTGTACGAAGGCTGTTTTATTTGGACTAGAGAAACTGTCATCCACATTGACCTTTAACACACCCAAGTCCATCAGAGACCAAAAAGAGGAAGAACCTGCTTTTCTTTCAGCCTTGGAAGAGTTTGCCGATTTCTGAAGTGAATTCAGAGATAATCTCAGCTATCAACATGTTATAGGAACCAATAACATGAAAAGGATTGACATCAAAATCTTCAAAATAATTGGTATTCTTGACTTTCCAAATTACCCATAATAAATGTCATTTTCGCAGCAACATTAATATCACGAGAGCCATTAACACACAAAGAAGCAAAAAACCAGCTGCCAAAGTCAGACCTATGATCCACCAAGTTAGCTCTTAACCCGAGGCCAGACCCAAACCAGGTGCATCTGGCTTTATTGCAGCACACAAGGGCATGGAGAATAGATTCATTAGAATCATTACCATCCTCACATCCCAAACACCTAGGGAATTGAGTACTCTTTCTCTCAAACAGACTTCTTTTTTTCTTTTCTTACAGAAAATATATCTTCAAGTCAAAATATTTTAAAATTTTGTTTCTGTTTTCTCTTTTTTCTTTTTTTGGTTGTATCACGAGGAAGAAGATTGATAATTGTAGGTTCTCCGAGATGTGCCAAAGCTTATTCCAGCATGTTCCCCTTTTTCAGATATTCCAGTTTCCAGAATATATCCTGAGAGGCATTTCACCTTTCACTTCAGTGACCCTTTCTCTTCTGCTCCTTAACTGTTGAAGAAAAACTACTTTTTAAGTTGATTGGAAGTGGGTTTCTGTAGGGGGTAGATACGGATAAAGCTATTGAACCAGGCCCTTCTGCAAACCCAAAACCAGAGATTGATTTCCTCATGCCAAGCTTGATTGTTATCTTATTAATGAGCACACAAACCAGCAGTGGAGTACAGAATACAGACAGTTAATCAATTATCATGTGATTGGCGTGCCCCAACAAAATTCCTAGTTCTCATGTCTAAAAGGTGCAATTAGCGGTAAGTGTTTCAAATTATTTTATTCAATTTTGAAAACCTACTTCTCAACGGGTGCAACCAATGACCTATTTCCCCCTTCAATTGGAATATCTCCTTGGGAGGAGCCCTGGACTCAACCCATATCAATATCATATGAGATTGTTAGTGACTGACGTGCCAAATCCAAATTGACTGCAGTATTAGAATTATGACTAAGTTCTGCTCTAGCCAATTAATGGATGACTATGCTCCATAGCAGGATTTGAAAATGGAGGGAACTTGGTGTTGATGTGAAAATTTTAATAAATTCTCATGCAACATAATTCACTCAATCAAGTGATTGAGTTTTTATTATTTTGGGTAATGCCCATGGATTGTTCCCCTTAACTATATCTCCACAAGAAAGTAGAAAACACCTTTTGATTCTGACTTGGAGAAATGAATTCATAGAACAAAAGAAAAGAACAATAGGGCACTTATAAATAACTTTTCATTTGTGTTTCTTTTACATCAAGTGTACAATAATGAGAAGAAAGAAAAAGAAAATACAATTGAGAATCTATACAACAATACATTTCTCTCTTTTCTTTTTGATACAAAGAAAATTTCCTTCTCACTCCTTTCTTCACAATAAGTTGTAATCAATTAGATGAAATTCTAACTGTAGACAGCCTTAATCCTTGGATTTTTGCATACAAAAAGGGAACCGTAGTCAATCCCTAACTTTGTCTTGAAAGTTAATCCCTAACTTTGTCTTGAAAGGGGGACCATAATCAACCAAGTAGAAGTACCTGGTTGTAGATGGCTTATTTCCCCCTAGGGCTGTTCATGGGTCAGTTTGGTTCGGTTGCATTTAGTTTTGTCAGCTGAACCAAAATAATCGGGTTGGGTTTAAGACCAACCGAAACCGACCAAACAGTAAAAACCGACCTCATTTTCATTTTGTTTTACATCGGTTTAATCGGTTTTAATGAAACTAAACTGAAATAATGCTTCTATAACATAAAATGTCAATCTGCCCATCTACCTATGCTCCTACAATTGCAATCCGCCAGTTGTTATAGTGTCAGGCTTCATTAATTATGTTGTTTCTTTTTTATAAATAAGAAGGATAAATTTCATTAATAAAAACTAGTGCAGTTACAAGCTTCCCGTGAAGAGGCACGAGCTGTGTCCTCTCCTAACAGTAGGAAGAAAGACAAAAGATAGAAAACAGATTCAGTCTACAATTGAGCCCAATACAAACTTTCCCTATTTACCCCTTGCTTTGCAAGACCATCAGCCAGAGTTTGTTGATCTCCCCACCATTGTATTCTCACTATCAAGCTTTTTGTTAGGCAATTGAATTTCATTCTTAAAACACCACACTATAGATTCCCCTTCATTAATTATGTTGTCTCCTCATCTCAAAAATTTTGTCAATTAACTTTTTTACTTTTTATAGAGAGACATGGCTGAAAAGACAAACTAGGACAACAAAAATTGTGAAATGAAAAGAAAAAAAGACAAAAGCACGTAACAGTATGAAGGTCATAACTCATATATGTCTAGTGATTTGGATCGGTTTCACATCGGATTACAAAAAGGATAACAGCATCCGAACCGCATAATTGGTTTTTGTCATGTTCTAAACCGAGACCAACCGAATCATTTTAGAAACCGACCATATCGCGTCAAATCAGTTTGGTTTGGTTGGTTTGACTGGTTAACAATATTTTGTGAACAGCCCTATTTCCCCCTATTTCCTTTCTCAAAAGTGAAAATAAAAGAGAGAAAAAAGGATACATAGAAGACATATATAGGAAGTATTCACAAAGAGGACTTTCCTTTTTCTACCTATATTAGTGAGACTTTTCCTTCCTTGCTTTCCCTTGAGCACTTCTCTTTTCTTCTCTCTTTATCTTAGCTTTTCTTTAGAATCTCTTGAGAGATTTTTCTCGGAAGAGTGTAAGTGTCTCTAGCTTCCCCTTAAGGAACTTAAATAGGGAGTGGGGTAGTTATGTAACAACATCCTCCTCCTAGGTGAAGGACACCTGTCCCTCCCACTTGTAGTGAGGGAACTCCCATTCAGGATACTTTTTTATAGTTTTGATGATTTGGCTAGCAGACTAGCGAACCCACTTATTTGTGTTATTAAATTATTAAATATTATTTGGATTAAAAAATGCCTTCAACACTTGGCTCCAAAATCCATTTACACAACAATCCAAGTTCAAAACAGTAACACAAGTGCAACAACTCCATTGCATCGCTTTACAGGTATGGCCTAGTCATCTTGATTGTTAAGTTACAGGATAATTGACCCCTCTGTTATTTTATGGTGCTTTTTTTGTAGTTGCATTGTTTAAATTCTGTTTTACTACAGCTGATAGTTTAGCTAAATCGGGTACCCTTAGGGAAGTCATGTACAGTGAAAGAAATCTGCCCCTGTAATTTCCTCTTGTTGGTTCATCTGTAGCATGTACATTTCCTCATGTACCTGTCTTCTTTTTTAATATAATCAGTTAACTTTTTCTCAAAAAAAAAAAAAAAATCTGTTTTACACACTTTGACAGCTTAGGCTTTATCTAAAAGTCCTTTGTGGCCAATTGAGGGGTAGCCAGTTGGTACACTGGATGAATTGTCCAGTGGTGGTGTGGTTTCGAATCCTGCTATTATCATCTTTGTAAGAAAAAGAATTGTGTGATTACTTGAAGTTGTTGATGTGATGTTGTACTTTTTACTTAAAAAAGTAATGACCCCTAGTGTTAGGCATTGAGTAATGCCAAAAAAAGTCCTTTCTGTGGGCAAGTTTAATTTATATTCTTTTTTTGGTAAATATATTTATATTAATCCGGTCTCTCATATTAGTATTTTTATGCATTTGACATAGCCATTCATTATGGTAAAAAATATCTGTTGTTTCTCATTATTTTTATGTAGGTATATTAGTTTTGCATTATCACAAACACTTCCGTTTTCTTGTGATTCAAGTTCAGTGCCTTTCTTTTGTTTTTCATGATCCTGAACATGGTTGCTTTAATTCCATTTTATAAATTGTATTTTAATCAAAGTAGCGCTATTGAGGGTGGTATGAACAGAACAGAAGAATGGGATAGGTACTGCCACTGACTGCAATGAGATAAGATTGATTATAACAATGATTATCAGTCTTATTTCCAGCATTATCAAGGACTTACTTCCATCAACATAGGATTCATATTGTCAAAACCTACTCTCATGAAGAACTTTATATCACTGAATATCTGTTGTCAAGATGTCAAGAAAGGAGATTGGCATCTGTGATTCTGTATACTACAGATAGAAATAGTTTATAATTTGTTACATGCACAAAAGTATTAACTTGCCTGCTCATTTGTCAATTTCACCATCATATTTTTCTTCAAAAGATGGCTCTGTTCCACATTTGAGAAATTCTGTAAACCCCTAACAGTTCTGTTAAAGAAAAGATCTGGTGTTGCAGCAACTAAAGTGTCTATTTGGCCGCTTGCAATCAACAACTGATTAAACGTGAAAAGAAATGTTAACTGGTGAGATAGAATTCTCATGAAGTAGCCCAAAAAGTTCTTAAAAGAAGAGGATTATGTAGAAACTGATAATCGTGTTCACTGTCACACAGCAGCATGAGTGCTAAGAATTGGAAAGTTTAACAGTAATCCAGGCATTACATGTAATGGATCAATAAATATAACTTCCAGGAAGAACTTTGGGTGAAACATCCAATGCTTAAGGTGGACCTAAATCTTACAACACAAATCTTGTTACAGATATTCGTGCAATGGGATAGGACTGTGATGCATGAACATGGTCTTCAAACAAAAATGGATATGTGGAAATCTACGTGAAGCAGTAAATAAGGAATGATTAACACTGGATCATACCACTTAGGTTTAGAAAATCAACTGACGATATCCTGACCATATGGTTGTAATACTGCTGCAGAGTTTTCCAAATAACAATACAAAATGTGTAGGAACATGGAAGCGGTGAGAAACTATTGCATTACTTGAACCTTTTAAATAAGTATTTGTAGCATCTGGAAGAGGTGGACTGCCATCTCACAAGCATATCATGGGTAGCACACTCTTATCCTGCAGACATTGTGAATCATGAGCATGGTGCTGTCAATGGGCTGGGCATGGCCCAGGTTAGGGTAGACCCAGTTCCAACCTGATAAGTAAATGTAGAACCAGATCTTAACCAGACCCAATAGGGTAGGGTCTATAATTGGGACTATTGGGTCAGACCCAATAGGAGTGGATTATAATTGTTAGCTATACTTTTAACCTGTAATTTGACAGTAAACCTACTTATTTGTTAAACTGACAAATTTGGACATTATAATATGATAATATTACATGTATATCGAGAAAAATAGGTAATAGACATGGGGTATCTTTGCAATATGCCAATATTACAAAGATGGAAATATGATAAATACAACTGAATATATAGTTGGTTTCGGAGAAAACATGGAAATATGATATTTGATTGATGTATATTTCATATACTTTAAAACCTAATCATATGTTGATTTGATCAGTTGGACAAGTCAGTCTAATACAGTTGGACAAATGCACACACTCAGGTCAACAGACGATATCAGCTGAATATATAAAATATTCAGTCTAATTTGGGGTTCCATTCGGTAGTCTAACAAGCTGAGTTGACATGTGATTCAACAGCTATGCATTTTAATTGAAGTTTGTGATCATAACAAACTGTTTGGAGGCCAAGTAGCTTGCATCTATCCAGTCTGAACATCCTGTCCCCTTTGCATCTAATGCTTATATGATCTGAAGAATCAAATATTTATATTTCACAATAGGAATTTAAAAAAAAAAAAAAACACTACTGATATTGAAAATTATAAGAAAATTTTAAATCCAGAACAGCCACCAGATAAACAGTGAGACATGATGGTCATCCTGATTCTATGAAGATTGGAAAGCATACTTACAATATCAACATCTGACTTGAACAGTGAAGATAACCACGGTGGAAGATCAACTGAATCAATGGGTATAAAGAAAGAAAGAAAGAAGAAAAAAAAAAAACTAAGACACTTGATTAGGAAAAAATTCCAATGGTAAAGCCAAAAAAGAGGGCCCTGAGAATTGGAAACTGAGACTCAAGATCTTGGATAAACCAATAACTTCTACAGATTCTTTCCTCTATTTGACAAGATTAGATTCAATAGGTGCTATAATTGGTGAGCTTTATTGACAAATTATATGCTAAAAATTAGCTGGAAGGATGACAATTTATCCAGGGACCATATTTTCTCAAAATGTTGAGAAAAGAGGTTAACTTGATTGAGAAAACACAGAGTACATGAGATGATGTACAATCAGGATACACACAGGTTACAAAGGCATATTTCTTTTTTTTTATCAATAACAGTAACTTTTATTAAGAATAAAGATGGAAAATTACAACAGGAATGGAGGGGTAAAAGATCTTAACCCTCCCTATCACAACTGTAAAAACAGATTACAAGAGAGCCCAAAAGAAATTTGCTCTTCCCACCCCCTGTTTAGTCGAAGTGTCCGCCATAGAGTTAGCACTCCTCTTGGCCCATTGAACCCATATATGCATGTTTTGAGTTAACTGATTAATTTTCTTTTTTTCATTTGAAAACTTCCACGGGCTGGACTGTTCCTTCTGCAAACATCTAACAGTCAGCTGAGAGTCACCTTCCACCAGCAAATTACTTATCTTCAACTGCTTAGCTCTTTTAAACCCTTCTAGAGCTGCCAAAATTTCAGCTCTCAGTGAATCCCCCCAACCTATAGGTCCTGAGAACATAGCAATAATTCGACCTTCTTCATCCCTAAAAATACCCCCTATGCCTGAAGGGCCTGGATTTCCTTCACTGCTACCATCAAAGTTCAATTTGATGAAACCCGAATATGGTGGAGTCCAAGCTGGACTAAGAGCAGTAGACATGGGAGCCAGATTTAGCCAAACTATCAGCTACAGAGTTTAATTCCCTGTGTGTACCAGATTTAGCCAAACTATCAGCTACAGAGTTTAATTCCATAGGAATCAAGCAACGGTTTACAGATAAGGAATTTAACAGATTTCTAGCCTCATGTAAATAGTGGGCCAGTCTCCAAGGACCTCCTTCCCTCTCCCCTAACCACTTTATCATGTTGCTGAGTCTCCTTTGATTGTTAGATCAGTGAAGCATAGGTCTCTCGTGATACGAAGCCCCATTAAAGCAGCTAAAATTTCTGCCATTGTGGAATCTGCAACCCCCCAGTTGGTCCACTAAAGACCCACATAGGGTGACCGTCCCTTCTCTTAAACACACCACCAATTCCTGCTATTCCCGGATTTCCAGTAGCACTTCCATCAAAATATAAAGTCACTTCCTTCTCCTCTCTTTGATGGGGGAGGCTCTTCCCTCTTGAAGGACTGGGAGAGGAGAGCAACACTTCCACTATTTTCTCAAAATGACCATAGTAATATTAATGCTTAAGGAAGAAAACAATTCCATAAGCTAATTTTTAAGTTGGATAAAGAGTTAAAAAAAAAAAGTTGAATAAGGAGTTTCAAAGAACCAAGAACAATTAAGTGTCAGAAAGATCTATATAAATTATAAAGAAGACAGGTAAAATCAATATAAAAGAATACAAGCAAATATTAAGAAAGATAATAGAAGGATCATCTTTTTTTCCTTTTGTTATTTTTTTCCGAATATTATGATAATCATTGATAAGTGCTTGTGATGAAAATAAACAAAGTTCAAGCTCAACCACAAGATACAAGTAGAAACACTGCCATTGTATGGAATCAAATTGTTATAAAATATATGCTGTTAAAATAAAATGCTGGTACTTCTCTATTTTTAAACCTGAGAAAGGTTGGAGTGGGTAATGATTTAGAAACCTTTGTAGCTATATTATGTTGGGAAAATAATAATTCTAAGATCCACAAACTCCATGACTTTGTAACTGACTCCAATTAATTGGTAAAATTTAGACCATTTCTCCTTTTGTGCATACCATCCTTGCGAGGGCCCATGCAAATCTTCTCTTTATGTTTGGCATGCCACCTAAATGGGTGAATACTCCAAGTCCTAGTTGTTCATTGGCTTGAGAAAATATAACCGGCTATAAATAGTTTTTTTTTTCACTTTTCTCTAACCATGAGTTGAATATAGTTATCATGCTTATCCAAAAAAGAGGTCAAGAAAAAACAATATAGAGAGCTGCTTTTAGCAAAAGGACAGAAAGAAATTGATAAAAATCTCTCACAATACATAATCAAGCTACACCTATTGCATAATTCCATGATAGAACCACATGAAAAATGGCTATGAGTACCAGATTGGTACAATTTTAAGTGTTTCTTAAGTATGAGCATCTTCATTGAGCAGGGCTTTTTTCTAGATGGCAAACTATTTTGAAGCTTTTCATTTCCCAACTTTACTTGTGAAGTGACTTCATCAACCAATGTGATAAAACTAGTATCCTCATACGGTCATACTGATTATATTGTCAATAACACTGCAAACATTCTCCTTTTCTTGTGAAGCGATTCCATTATCCAATGCAATAAAACTAGTATCTTCATGCCAATTATCATTTTTTTTTTGCTACAATATTGCTGAACATATTTTTTCTTGGAAACCTCATGTCTCTACAAGGATCAACAATCACATGATTATTCAAAATGCAAGAGAACAGGACCCACCATACCCAGATAGCAGATCTGGTTAACTGATTATTAACTCTTTAAACAATAGCGGGCAACCAGTTCTTCCACTCTTGGTGCATGGCCCCAGAAAATTCTGACAGAAGAGATAAAATAATCAGATGGTTCCTACCATACGGTTAGAATGGCTTTTACCTAATCCAGGCAAGACCCATCAGATGGTGGAGAATGACCAATACATATTACACTGCAACCAATATCATGATTACAAGTTGTCACTTCCGGTCTGTTATCTTATTCCTGTTTTACTTTAGTTAAAGAAAAAAAAAAAGGAAAGGAAATGAGTGACCACAAGATCAGCCATCATTTTCTTGATCCAATATGGCCCACCAATTTCCTGTATTCAATTAGCCATACTAGATGGGGAGTCTTGAGTCTGGAAGGTTGTTTAGGATGGTGCAGTTTGATTTTTGTATGTTTTTGATGGCCTTTCATTGGGTGTTATCTGAACACCATTTATTGTGACCTGTTTTATATTAACAAATTTTCTTTGTTATTTTATTATATAAATAAACTTGTCACTTCCCTAATGTTCAAAGGATCTGGACCCAGAAATGGATCCTATCCAAGATTTTGCTCATTCAAAAAGACCAGCATGACCAGATGGCTCCAACCATCTCATTTTTGCATTATTTTCAAAGTTTAATTGAATATATATGCTTTCCACTGTTGAAATAATAACAGTAAAAGAACATGGTGTGCATTTTTTTTTGGATCAATAACACCAGCTCCCCAAGAACATGGTGTGCATTAACTTGTTTAAGTTAAAACCCTAGCTTTTTTACCCGCTTAATCTTCTACATGAGACCCATTATATAGTAGGTTCCAATCCTCTAAAATTAGAAAAAGGGGCTGTTACTTGGCCCCAGGCCATTCTAGGAATTCTTGGCCACCAGACCAAAATATTGCTACAATAAACAAACATGGGAGAAAATCCATGCCATAGATGGTGCACAAAAAATTATGCAAATATAAAATAAATCCACGATTAAGTATGGAATTGATTTCGAATCGTCAAACAAAAAGAATAGCAGGAGAAATTTGTACAATTTGAGGCCATAAATGGTATGTATGGAGAAAATCCTGCTAGAGCTTTAAATGAGAAATTTTCCATAAATTGCATTGTGAAGCAATTTTATTTCAGACTTTCTGTAATTGCAATATGAAGTGGCTCTGCTTACAAGAAAGAATAGAGATGAACGAGGATGACAATTTAAAAAAATCAACTAACTTGGACATTTGTGAGACGCCTTGTGACTTTGATTACTGTTTCACGAGCAGAGATTGTGTCTGGGTGATCCTCGCCACAAATTGAAGTTCTAATGAATAGAACTTTCCTGATGAGATCAACTGCTATGTCAAATTGCCCCCCTTTGAGCATTAATTTAGCTCTTATTTCAAGCACACTAGCTCTCAAGAGTGCTAACTCATGCCAGAGGTAAGGATGCAACTGTGCATTAGACTGAACTGACTTCCAACAAAGTGATCTGTCCAACCATTTCTCAACTGGTTTAAGAAAAGGCTCCTCTGCAGCTTCCAAGGCATCAGTGCATAGGCGAAGGAGTTCCAAAGCTGCATTGCACCTTGAGAATTTAATAAATGTGTGTATTGCAAGAGGCACAACCACCTGTTTTACGATGAACAACAACTCTGATACATTCAGCTCAACAACCACAGGGTCAGTCTTGAACCTAAATAATAAGAAGCATGCTGCCCACAGATGTTCTGGGTGCTGGGAAATGGACCCTCGGCTACTAATTGCTTGAACCATGGCTTTGGCAACACTGGCAACTCCTCTACTGCGACCATAGACCTTGATGAGCTCATTAAAATGGATGCACCCTGGCTTGGTACTACTTCTTGCAATACCAAACCTTACCAACATAGAAGATGCTTCAGCTTCTGATTTCTTGGTATTTTTTGATGTTAAGCCACAAGTTAAGACATGCAAGCACTTCTTCCAGAAACGGGCATGTTGGTGCTTCTCTGGTACCTTTTGTGCTGCTAGAGACAATAAGGAAACCGGAATTGCTGCAGGGGCAAACCAGCCACTTACCTGAACCATTTTAGTTGCTAAACTCCTTGGTTCATCTGCATGATCAAATATTGAGAAACAAACTTCCAAAAGTTGCAGAAGGAAGGTGTGTCGTCTCAAAAGGGGATCTTCCCTACTACTACATGGTAAATCTTTTACGGGTATTCTGTTGATGCTCTCGAGAAGCCTAGTAGGATTAATGGGGATCTCAGAAAGGATGGCTCCTATGATCCCAAGACCCAATGTTAGTCTACCAAGTTTCATCTCAATGGCCTTAAGAGCCTCAATTTCTACACTTGGATATTCTCTTAGACTTCCCTTCATTAAAGACAATGCCTCCATCTCAGATAAGTAAGATAGTTTTAATGGCTCCAAATTCAATATTCGAGACTGGCGAGTGGATATCAGGAAGTGTGTCTCTCCACTAAAGCGAGGAAGTAAATCCATTATATTTTTCTGATCCCACCCATCCTTCTCACTCTCCAAGTTATCTATCACCACCAAAAATGGTATGTCCCGCATTAGCTCTTTCCTCACTCTAGAAATAGCCACTTCTTCCTGCTCTTCAAAACTTTTTACTCTTCTTTTCTCAGAACATTGATTCTCAATCCCCACATCAACTTCTAAGAAAGACCAGAGGTTCAAATAATTCTGCCGAACATACATGGATTCCCCTCCTACCCATAAAACCATCTTATACCTTTGTGAAAATCTGTACGCAAATTCCAAAAGAAGCTCTGTCTTACCAATACCTGAATCCCCTGACACACATGCAATTCCCTTCCCATACAAAATCTTTGATTTATTTTTCCTCCCATACCTTCCACTATTCTTAGCCCGAAGATGTCGGCACTGCCTTTGAGGACTTGCAATCCTTTGCATCTCAATCTCCTTCTCAGACTCCTTCCATATTACTGGTTCCTTTCCCTTGTTACCACCATCTGCCTGTCGGTACCTCAATCTTTCTTCTGCTCTACTGTTCTCACCCCGATCAATCACCAAATTCTTTCGCTTGTGTCGAGTCTTGAGTTCAAAATATTCCTTTTCTGCATCACCACTAACATCACCAAAGAGCATGAGTTCTAGTTCAGATAGTTCTTTCTTCCTTCCAACAAAATTATCATTTCGAGGGAAGGGAAATTCCTCTTTCTCCACTCTATCCTTCCACCCATTCACTCTCTCCACCACACTCCTCCTTCCTAGTCTTGTTGCCAACAGAACCACTGCACTCAAAATGCAATCCCTCCAGTTACCATCTTGAGCCTCCAATTTACAATCATCAATTCGGGTAAGGCCATTAACAGCCTCCTTCCACTCACTCTCCAACCCCCCATACAACACCCATAGCTCACCCCCATGCTTTTCCCACAAGTCACCCCTCTTCTCAATTATGTCTCTAGCAAGGCAGTCACTTGGACCTAGATCAAAAAATATTGGAACAAGGTTCTTTTTACCCAAAAAATGCCGTAGTTCCTCAATGCTATATGGATTCCCAAATGATTTCTTAGTGAGGATCACCACCCCAAAAGTTGAAGCATTAATTGCCGTCTCAACAATCTCATGGCTCCGAGAGTTCCTACACCTAGCTCTGTCTGCTGCAAAGCAACTCACCCCTTGAACTTCCAACTCTGCCCGTAGCCAGTTAGCAAATCTCAGCAGGGAAGGCTTGCGACCATGAAAACCTATGTAAACATCACAACTTCTCAGCCTATTAGAAGATAGTAGAGCTGGACCCCGAATGAATGAAGCCTTATGGATTCTCACTTTCTTTTTCTGTTTCTCTGAGTGTATGGAATAACTGTTGCAATTGTCATTGCCCTGGTTGTAACTAGATGAGTTGCTGTACAAAGTTCCTGATGAGGAAGAAACATGATCACGTAATGTCAATTTCTGCACATTGCTTGAATTGCATACAACTGGACATGGCTGAAACTCAGAGGCGGCAAATCTACTGCCAGACAAAGGTTCAGGTTTCTTAATCTCAGTACTCGAACTATGGGGAATGACAGTTGTGGAGTTTGGAATATCAGGCTTGCTCAAGTCTGAAACTTGGCATGTTGATGATCTTGGAGAAAAGAAGGGTGACTGACAGGCAGAGATGAACGCAGAAGAAGAAGATGAAAGATTCCTTGAAGTTGTGGCAGACAATGCCCCGAACTTGGAGCTTTCTTGTCGAAGCTCCATATATCCATCTTCATAAGATCCCCCACAATCAAAAAATGTGAGTTTCCATGCATTCTAGATCAGAGGAACACTGCCTGAAATTAAGAAGATCATTTTAGTAAATGAGTTTCCTAAAATGGAAGAAACGAATATGGAAAAATATCAGCAAACTTGAATACTCTGTCTATAGCAAAAAGTTAACAGTCCAGAATTCTCGAAAAGAAAGGGGAGAGGAATATAAAAAAGAAAAGAAAACCTGGAGGTCAAAGTTCTGCTTGATGAGCAAAAACAGACAAAGAGATGAAGCCAAGGAGTTTAATCCATATAATCAGCATTATCAGAAATAGAAGAAAATTTCTGAATATTCAAAAAACTGGATGTTTATTATGTATATCGGGTATGCACAAAGAAAGTTGGATATATATGGTCAACAGTTCAAAACAATAAACCTGATTTCTACCGATAGACACAGACATCAAGTGACACTAGAGAACTCTGATACGAAGACCCTCCAGAACCTCAAGGACGCAGCTCTTAAAATTGGGAGAGAAGATAGGTGCCAAAACCATCAAAAACTTTAGCTACACTGTGCTATAGATCTGATGAAGTTCTATTTAAGTGCAAAAGCGCTTTGAATCGAGAGACAGACCATCCAAGTAAACTAAAATGGTCAAAAAGAAACAAAAATAACAAGACCAGCAGCACTGTAGCTAGTTCAGATCTGAAGACACACTTACACAGAAATGTGGAACATGGCCTTGAACTCCTAGTTGTCTTTCTCAAACGTAATGCTAAAACTCGAAAATTTCCACTTCTCGAGCACAGCAGATCTCTGAGAACACAATTTCCAAATTAGCAAAAGAGGAGAAAAAAATGGTGGTGTTTTCAGATTTTTTCAATATAATAGATTGATCTCCGAAAATATATATATATATATATATATATATATATATACAGAGACGCAAGGAAAACACAACAGTTACCATTCTAACAGCCAAGCAAGACAAATAGAAAGTTTGATCGAATAAAAACTAACCCTTCTCAGAATGAAAGGAAAAAGTGTGATTTCTAACGCGTCCAAGTCTGAACTGAAAATGTCAGCGAAAAAATCTCTCTTTCACTTTCTCTTTCTCTTCTCTCGAATAAAAAATCTGTTCTGATCCTTTTTTTTCCCTTCTTTCCTTTATCAGTCCATAAAGTTTCTTTTGCTCAAAGAAGAGTTAGTGTATGATTTTGCTTCAGCGATGTAAGTGTAAAAACGAGGAGAATAGAATTAGACGGACAGATGCACAGAGGACGTGAAGAAAAATATTAGAACTCTGCGACTGACGGCAAAAGTTACAGGTTCCGAGAGTAAACCGCCGACACCACCATTCGATGCAGACTGTGGGACCCGAGAGTACGAGATATGTTGGGCTCCACTTTTGCTACTGTTAGATCAGAATCTAGGAGCGCGAGATATTTGGGTTTTTTCCGTTTTCGTTTTCACACTAATTGCACTTCGTGACGGTGATAGAGTGTGACGCAGCGTAACGGCATATCCATTGCAGGAAGCTGTCTATTTATTTGATGGGAGGTTGCGATGTGACGTGGGGCATATCTTTGTGGGTCCCCTGGGGGGACCAAAACGTAAATGTCAGAGAACTGGGGTTTGTATGATTGATTGATACAAATTTTAAAATGATAAGCAATGATGGAGGGGTCCAGTCAATGTGGAATCAGATCAGAGTGAATGGATCCACGGAGGTACAATACACTTGCGTAGCTGCAGCAAGAAAAGATGTGTAAAGAGTAGTAGTATTTAGACAAGAAAACACTGAAGATATGAACTACAAAAAACAACGCTCCTTCAGTTGACTTGTTGGCCTTGGATTTTACCCCCTTTCAACAAAGTACTTGCCAAACACTCTTTTGTTGTCATTCTCTAACTTTCTAGGCGCAGCCAGGCATGTGCCCATGTGGGAGGGGGGGACCATTTATATGGATGGCTCTGATCTATCCACAGACGTGTATATATCCCTTTAGATTGTGCCACGTATTCATCAGAGATTAGGGATGCTAGATTACTAGAGAGAGAGAGAGACTCTGTCTTGGTCCATGGAGACAGAAGTCACAAAATTTGGAAAAAAAAAAAAAAAACTGGGAATTCAAATAACAACCCACAAGGCCATACAAAAATTAGACTTCCATTCTAGTGTTTGTAGTGTTTCACAAGGCAAACTGTTTTGAAACCTTTTTTGTCCACATGTTGCTACTTGCTAGAGTTTCCATCTCAACTGCTGGGCTTATTGATGGGCCTACTACAGATGTCAAGCTACAAGGACCCATCAATCAACCCAAAAACGAACGAACACTTGTCCAATGGTATAGTGGGCCCATGCATTCTAGTCTACTAAACATTCTTCATAGATAGCAATTGAACAAAGGGAAACCCATTTATGCACTCTCTGAGAATTCATCCTTCAGCCCCAAACACAATGGAACCAACCCAACAGTATTCCAGAGCTTACTTCTTTAATATAAAAGAGTAAAGAGGAGTGTAAGCATGTGCCAGTGCCACCACTACCCCATTTATTAGAGAGAGAGAGATTGAGAGATGGGCAACAGAGAATAAAATAATATGAGATTACACGCTCGGCCCCACGCGTGCATGCTGGATCCTCTCTGGAAAAGTGGTTAGCAGAAGTGAGAAACCAAATGCACAGTCTTCATTGCTAATAATGAGAGGCAAATCCCTTTGAAATTTCCTAGTGTTTTCCTCATTAACATCTAATTTATCAAATCATGTAGCTTAATTAGGGTGATAAGGCTAATAATAAACAAGATTATAAGGCTTAAAACTTAAATGATAGGAGGGCACGAGACCAACTCTTTGAGCAGCCAGTAAACAAACAAAGTGAGCATGTGAATGTTACTTTTCTAGGATGCTTTAGTTTCTTGGGTGGGGTTTAAAAAACACAAGAGTGAAGCATTATTATATAAATATCTGTTGGACTTGTACATGTGGGAGTGCATATTACCTATGCAGTAGAACATGCCAGGATGGTTTTAATATTTGGGCAAAACCTTTTGTCCTTATCTCTTAGGGCTTTATTTAACTCAAACAAATCCGGGTACTTAACAGTTGTTTGGTATATCAAATTTGTTTATTTCTTAAACAGATTGCCTTCTCTTTCTTTCTTTCCTTTTAGATTGGATTTCTTTCTTCTTTCAAGTTTCAAATAAACAAGAGATCTCTCAAAAGAAACACCAGAGGATATTTGAGTTTCTTATCTCTCTCTTTCAGCTTCAATTCAAATTCAGACAAGATAGGGGGCCATCCTTGAACCCTTTTAGTCAAGCTGATTTTTATCAGTATATATCTGTGGGCGTGGGAGAGTTTCAACTTTCAAGTATAAAAGGACCTTTCTTTTCTGAACTCTTCTTATTCTTTACCAAAGGAAAAAAAGGAACTCTTATTGAGTTGGTTTTATATTCTTGCCAGATGTGCCAATTATGTGCACGTTAGTTATGTGATAGCTTGATTTAACATTAATCAATCACAATCATTGAAGGTAACTCAGGAAAAAATAAAAATAAATAAGAAAGAGGAATAATGATTTGGGCTTACTCTCTTTCTTAATCTAACATGGTACATCCCTCCTGCTGAAAAGACATATATATCCTTCATCAAACTGGCATCATATGAATCTTAATTTGTCTTTTCATGCTCACAATCATAATCTATTGGTAAAGTTTCAAACTGATTGTAGTGGAGAGATAGGATCAGTCCTGTATTCAGATGTGTTGGAGGAACTAGGGTAGGCGTGTCAATTGGACTGGAATCCAGTCCAATGGGAGTACATTACAAATGGATCATGTCCAATTCAATCTAATAAATATTTTGGACCATCAAATTTATTTTAATTTAGATTGGTTTTTATCTTTCAATGGACCAGATATTGACTTAGTCCAACCCAATTCAATATAAATTCATTACGGGAGGATCGGGTCCAATCCAATCCAACAAACGCTTTGAACCATTAAGTCTGGACTGGTCCAATTAAATATGCCTTGTTGGTCTGTCCAATCTGTCCAGATTGATTTTGGTTTAAACGGGGGTTCAATAAAAAAATTGGTCCATTGACAGCCTTAGTCTATGGGTTTGGGGGAGGAGGGCTACCCCTATTGTGTAGCCTATATGCCTATCCAAAAAAATGAATATATATACACTTAAGTGTGTGTATATATATACACTTAAGTAGAATGATGCCACATCATGGCCTGAGTTTTCTCCATTACCCCAATGGAGAGCTCTCAGTCCCTCTTATTTTTAGGGGTGGTCACAAGCCAAGCCTTTCACGAGCTATTCGAGCTCAGCTCGACTCGGTTTAAACCGAGTTTCGAGCCAAATTCGAGCTCGATATATAAGCTCATTTTCTAATCGAGTCAAGCTCGAGCCTAGTGAAGCTTGGCTTGTGAGGCTCGTGAGCCTAGTATTAAATAAATAATTTTTATTACATATACACACACATACATACATACATACATTCATACTGAGAGCTCTCAATCCCTCTTATTTTTAGGGGTGGCCACAAGCCAACCCTTTCACGAGCTATTCGAGCTCGGCTCGACTCGGTTTAAACCGAGTTTTGAGCCAAATTCGAGCTCGATATATAAGCTCATTTTCTAGTCGAGCCGAGCTCGAGCCTAGTGAAGCTTGGCTCGTGAGGCTCGTGAGCCTAGTATTAAATAAATAATTTTTATTACATATACACACACATACATACATACATACATTCATACGGAGAGCTCTCAGTCCCTCTTATTTTTAGGGGTGGCCACAAGCCAACCCTTTCACGAGCTATTCGAGCCGGGCTCGACTCGGTTTAAACCAAGTTTTGAGCCAAATTCGAGCTTGATATATAAGCCCGTTTGCTAATCGAGTCGAGCTCGAGACTAGTGAAGCTTGGCTCGTGAGGCTCGTGAGCCTAGTATTAAATAAATAATTTTTATTACATATACACACACATACATACATACACACATACACACATACATACATACACACATACACACATACATACATACATACATACATACATACATACATACATACATGCATACATACATACATACATAAATATATTTATATAATAATTTTATTATATATATAATAATATTTTTATTTTTGATTTATAATAGTAAATAATTTTTATAATTATTAATTTTTGTCTAAAAAATAAAAAAAATATATATTTTATACATATAATTTTTATTTTTCAAAAAAAAAAGGCTTATTGTCGAGCTTGAGCCAAGCCGAGCTCAAACTCGCAAGCTATAAACCGAGCCGAGCTCGAGTTCAAGTCTCTATCTAAATCGAACTCGAGCTCAAACTTGCCAGCTATGAACTGAGCTGAGCTTGAGCTCAAGTCTCTAGCTCGAATCAAGCTCGAGCCAAGCCGAGTTCAAGCCAAGTTGCTCGAACTTGCGAGCTATGAACCGATCCGAGCTCGAGCTCAAGCCTCTAGCTCAAATCAAGATCAAGCTCGAGCTCAAGCCTGATACTATTCTTGTGAATCGAGCTTGAATATCCAAGTATTCTGCTTGGCTTAGCTTGAATCCACCCCTACTAAAATTAGTAGGGGTGCTCATGGCTCGGTTAACTATGGGCCTTTTTTTGTAACCAAACCGGTACTACCGTTTTTTGGAAAACTGGTAGCCGAAACCAAACCGAAGCCAATTGGTTAACCATCGGTTTTTTAGTTTTTTAATTTTTACAATATATACTATAAATATATATAAATATAATAAAAATTATAAATATATATAATATTTATATTTTAAATAATAAATAATATATCATATATTATAAATATATATTTATATACAATGCATATTTATTAATTTATAATATAAATAATATACATAAATAAATAAATATATATATATAGTATAGAAGTATATGTATACCATTGGCACCCTTAGTCTACAGGTTTGGGGGAGGATGGCTACCCCTGTTGTGTAGCCTATATGCCTATCCAAATAAATTGAATATATATACACTTAAGTAGAATGATGCTACATCATGACCTGAGCTTTCTCCATTACCCCAACGGAGAGCTCTTAGTCCCTTTTATTTTTAGGGGTGGCCACGAGCCAAGCCTTTCACGAGCTATTCGAGCTCGGCTCGACTCGATTTAAACCGAGCTTTGAGCCAAATTAGAGCTCGATATATAAGTTTGTTTGCTAATCGAGCCAAGCTCGAGCCTAGTGAAGTTTGGCTTGTGAGGCTCGCGAGCATACATACATGCATACATACATACATACATACATATATTTATATAATAATTTTATTAAATATATAATAACATTTTTATTTTTGATGTATAATAGTAAATAATTTTTATAATTCTTAATTTTTTGTCTAAAAAATTAAAAAGAAATAAATTTATACATATAATTTTTTTTTCAAAAAAAAAAGGCTTATAGTCGAGCTTGAGCCGAGCCGAGCTCGAGCTCAAGTCTCTATCTCGAATCGAACTCTAGCTCGAACTTGCGAGCTATGAACCAATCTGAGCTTGAGCTCAAGTCTCTAGCTCGAATCAAGATCAAGCTCAAGCTTGAGCCTGATACTATTCCTATGAATCGAGCTCGAATAGCCAAGCATTCAGCTTGGCTCAGCTTAAATCCACCCCTACTCATTTTAATAGGGGTGCTCATGGCTCGGTTAACTATGGACCTTTTTTTGTAACCAAACTGGTACTACCATTTTTTGGAAAACTGGTAGTCGAAACCGAACCGAAGCCAATTGATTAACCATCGGTTTTTTAGTTTTTTAATTTTTACAATATATACTATAAATATATATAATAAAAATTATAAATATATATAATATTATATTTTAAATAATAAATAATATATCATATATTTTAAATATATATTTATATATATAATGCATATTTATTAATTTATAATATATAATATATAATATACATAAATATATATATATATATAAAATATATAGAAATATATGTATTCCAGTCAGTTCAATTAACCATCAGTTTTCTATATCGGTTAACCGAAACCAAACCGGTACCTTCGGTTTTTTAAAACACTGAACCAAAACTGAACCGACCGGTTTGGTTAACCGATTTTTCGGTTCGGTTTCAATTGTTTTTTTGTTTTTTTTTTTTATTTTTTTGCTCACCCCTAACTGGATGTAAATATTTGTCAACAGCTAATGAAGATGTAATTTTTTCTAAGGGGGGCATTCATTTTTTGGATTTTGAGAGGGGGTAAAGTTGGTTAATGTGATTTTGGTTCTTATTTACTGAGTAACGAGTAACCCATGTTCTTCTTTCAAATTTATATAGGCAACCAGAGAAAACTTATTTTCCTGGGGTAAGTGATACCCATCTCCTAAGTGGGTAAATAACTTTCCCACCCAGGGGAAAGTTGCCAACACTTGGACTGGGATAAAAATACCCCTTTTAATAATTGATTTTTATGACTAAAATGGTCATTACCTTATTTACTTGAAAAAAAAAAAGAATAAATGCACTTAACTAGATATACCTAACTAAATAACCAAAAAGCGAGCGGGGACTAAATACTATTTAATGGTTAAATTTAATGTGTTACTGTATTTATTTTGTATTTTTTTGAAGGTTTTTGCCAGGGTCCACCTCTATCATAATCTGCTCCGAAATCCAAAATCCACTCTCTCTCCTTGGTCCTTTTTATGTATCTACTCATACCTGTGCAAATGTGTGGCTCTCCAGCTAGGTGTTTTTAAATTAAGAAAATTTATTTAATCTTCTTTCTTTCTTTTCAGAGAGAATATTAGCCGTCTAAAGAAAAAAGTACCCTTAGAGGAACCCATTTGACTACGTTGTTTTTATGCAAATTCTAGTAGGAGAGCCAATGCATCTATAAGAGAGAATAAAAATTAAAAATTAAAAGTCCAATGAGTTTAACAAATAAAGAGTACAGAAATAAGGAGGATTTAGCTGAAGGAGCTTCACTTCGAGCTTTTTTTTTCTTCTTTCCTCTACCTCCCAAAAGTAGGAAAGCAAATTTTTTGCCTTTTTTTAGTTTGGATTTAGGGAACGCCATCTAAGGGGCCAGTGTTCACATTGAGATCGGCTTCGGTCAGGGCAAGTCCATTCTCACACCGTCCCAACAACCTCTTGAATCATTATATCGGAAATATCTCCCCATAAAATAAAATACATGAATGTAAAAATATTCCCAATGCAAGGCTGTAAAGACTGCTCAAATGAATATTGCTCTGATGGAAGCCGAACTCGTTCACATCAGCCCCCACAACGGGGCGCCCCACAACGTCCCACAATACATCTCAACCATATATTGAGATGTGAACTCCTAGGGCCAAAATCCGCTGATCGTGACATACCCAAAATCTCATTCACGTTATCTTATCATCTTCCCAAATTTATTTAGGGCAAGGAAAACACAAATGGAGATTATGGGCTACGATGATGTATTGAACAGAATAAGCTCAATTTCACTTGTACAAACCACAAGAGCCACTACATCTTGCACCTTGCACCTAAAATTAATACGAACAATTTTTTTTTTTTTTGCTGTATAATTATGTACACTTCGTATCATATTATAATTGGCTTGGTCTTCTTTTACCAGCATCTGTCCTCATTTTCTTTACAGGCTTCGCCCAACCCTGACTCCCGCCATCACCATTGGCTTGTGGTGTTTTGTGGGGCCACCCATGCTGAAGGGTAGAAGACTGATTCAACCTCACGTCCTTCTGCGTTGGAACTGGGCCTGGACCTGGACCCCTAACATTGCGGCCCATGTTGGGCGGTGATGCTGAATCTGATGCAGGGACAGTCCTTGACTTCGACAGACACTTGTCCCTGTCTTTCCTCTTCTTCTTGCATATGACTAACTCCCCTGGATGAGTAAATGTCATTGTCTCATCCGGCTGCTGCTGACCTTGCTCCCGTCCACTACTGATTACAAGCCACGAGTCCTGAAACTTTGACATATGGCCTCGAACCCTTGTGTCATCATCAGCAGAGGTTGGGGCATATGGCAATATCTTCGAGAGAGGATTCGTATCGGGCCCCACGTCAATGATCAGTTTCTGACGCTTGCTTTGGCCAGTGACACCCTGTTTCGGAGACAGGACTGGGGAAGCTCCCGGTCCAGAAAATGAGATCGCATTCCTCGCTTCCCGTAGATCTGCATCTGGGAATGCAATCTTCATAATGTCAAAGAAGAGATCTTGTACTTTTCTTGCTTCTGACCTCACCTGTCAAGTTACGGTTTAGTCATCACTGATCCATGGGAAAAAAAAATGACCATCACAGTTTTACATTGTTCCTCCTATGTTGTTAAGAAGATACACACCCTAGAATGTCTCTAGGGAGACATCCCATAAAATGGAAACCATACTAAAGATTACCCCATAACAAAGGAAAATCTAGGATTCTTCATTGTTCCAGTCAGCAGAATACCCAGTATTCTAAACTACAATTTTGAATTCCATACGTGGCACAATAGCTGGGAAACAAAAGGGCTCCACGTGTTCCCCACTATTTCAGCCCAAAAACATGAACCAGTGCAGAGATTCCTCTATATGATGGGTCATGGATTACTCACATCATACCCTTGTACATGGCTACAGAAAGGTCATCTGTGGTGAGGTGCCCCCAAAATTAGGTAAACTGAAAAGATCAAGGATAAGCCCACCTATTACCATCACATAGGGGATACTCTGGTTTGCAACATGTTTAAACCTCCAATCTACATCAGCCCTATATTCCACTTTGTATTCAAGTTTCACAAGGGATGTTCTATATCTTAATTTTCGTTTTTGTAAATTAGATATTGCTCAATGAAAATGGAAGACAGTAATATGTGGTAAAGGCCTTTCGGCTGAAATTTACCCCATGAACAGCTAAACATTACTCAAGGAAAACACCAACCTTGGTGGATATGGTGCTGATGTAGACTCAAGGATTGAATGCCCCATCCAGAGGGCCCAATCTTGAGGATGGAACCACCTACCACCCAACCTGCATAAGTGCGCCCCTTTTTCTTTTCATTTGGATACTAATGCCCCGTTCGCTTTTCAGTAAGTTACTTACCCAGTAAATGCAGTTACTTGCGTAAGTGTATTTACCCATGTTCTTTTATTTGTCATGTAAATAAGGCAATGACCATTTTAGTTATAAAAATTCATTATTAAAAAGGGCATTTTTGTCACATTCAAGTGTTAGGCAACTTTCCCCCTAGCTGGAAAAGTTATTTACCCATCTAGGAGATGGGTATCACTTACCCGGGTAAGTGTTACCCGGGAAAATAAACTTTCCCTGGTCCCCGTATAAATCTGAAAAAAGAACATGGGATTCTTGGTCAATGGGAACCAAAATCCCATTGACCAACTTTCCCCCCTCTCAAAATCCGAAAAAAGTACACCCCCAAAGAGTTCCAAGAGAATAATTTTCTGTTGACCAAACTTATTCAGTAAAACCTTAAACAGTTATAATCATTCTTTGGGACGGTAATTGGCCAAGAATGTCCCCAAAGTGGGACATGTTTAAGTTGAGTCTAGGTGACATGACAAGTTTTGTGGCCCCTTGGCCCCAGGTCCAAGCTTTTCCCAGATACAAGTATGCCAGTTTGTTCTAAACAACAACTTAGCAAATCCAAGGCAAGGGATTTACAAGGAGAAGCTAAAGTCAATAATCATACCTCATATGAAAAACCAAAGTACTGCATCGCATTCTTCAACATGGACTGAACGTCTGCAACAAATTCCATCACCGCATTATACTCTAATCTGTCCACACGTTGATCAATTTTCCATAGATCCAAGAAATCAGTCCCTCCATCATTACTGTTGTGACTGGAGTTGTCACTCCTTTTCCACAAATCCGTTAGCAAAGGTACAATTTGATGACCATCTTTATCAATTCTTCTCTGAAGCTTGCTGATTACATTCTTGTACTGAAACAAGAAAAGCGGCATTTATACATATGCACAATTATCATTTTTCATGCATGAAAATACAGGGTAAAATATATATTGCCCTGTCAGTGTTTTATAACAAAGATTGAACCAGCTGACAAGATTAAAGAAACCAAGAACCATTTGAGGTTGCTTGCTGACAGATGTCAGCTGGTTCAAGTTAATCATTGAAGGAGATGGTCAGATAGCGATAACGTGGTTCCTACGAGGGACAGAAAATCTATGGATCATAAGATTCCTCACAAGGGAAAGGAAGGCATGGACTTCCAACTTTAACTGCTCACTCAAGTGGAGTCCCAGGTCTACCAATATGCTGACTGACCTTTTAACAAAGGAGGGGGTAGAGAAAAACATGTTGGTATTGGGGGTAGGTACCGGGCCCTGGGATGACAATGTACTTCTGCTAGTACTACATCGTTTAGTATACATGAGCTTTTTGTCTTTTGACTTAGCGCCTACATCTCTAAAGACATGAGTGTAGGTAATGGACAGGTAGGACTACAACCTATAGATCTAGGGGTGGGCTTTCTACGGTGAAGGAGGGTAATTTGAGTGATAAATGATGCAACACAGGCAGAGAATAAAGTAGATAGCTTTGCTTTCTACCAAAGAAAAAAGCAGGAAATTAGATTCTAGCAAGGAAGAATAGAAGAAGATGAAAGATAATTCCGGTTGTTAGAAAATCAGAGAGATATATTGCTTAAAAGAAGAAACCGGGGGAGGGCCGGAGGGGGGGAGAGAGAGAGAGAGAGAGATTACAATGAACCTATTTCTAGAATCAATACGAGGGCTTGAATCTCCCTTTGTGGACTCCAATTCCAACTACGAAATTGATAAAAGATTACTCCTAATCACATTAGAGTTTTAGAGTTAAGGTAAACCCATATAACTCATAGGAACACCAAACACTCAATAACCTAATGACACCAAAATCATGTAAAACAAAATATTGACCCCTTAAAAATAGGATAAAAGAAAAGTTACGTTGTTTCATCTTCACCTATTTCAAAATTATAAAAAAAAAAAAAAAACTCTTGCAAGACTATTCAAACTAATTTGACCGTTAAATAAACTGGAAAAAAAAAACTTTTAGAAAATTTAGATTAACAAAATTGTCAAAGAAAGCGTATGACACAAGATGCAAAGGAGCCCATATTCATAATCATCTCTAAATTAGGATCTAAAGCTAGAGGGAAAAAAAAAAGTATCTCAAAACCATCATTCTAATTGTAGCAAAGATTTGGGTAGGCAAAACCTACATAATTGCATTGATATTAGTATCATTTAATAGATAATTTCATAATCCATCCAACAAAGCCTTGCCTCTTTTTGCTTGTATATGATGCACAATAACTTTCCTTTTATGATGTGATCATTCAACGTCTCATATTGGGTTTGCTGTGACTCCAAACCTGATTTGTGAATATGTAATGCCTATATTATGTAAATAACTTTTTTTCTTTTCCATTGTAATGTTCTTTATCTTTGAGAGGTTTGTTCATCCCAAGGCTGCCCCATATATCAGCCTATCCCATTGTACGAGGTAGTTACACAAGGGTATATCAACACAATTTCGACTTAGCCAATAGCCACGCTTCAGACAAATCTTATTATCCAATATTCTAGTTTCTAAAAGTCGACCACTCGTCTTACAATAAGACAACTACAGGACAAGATAGACTGTTCTTACAAACATAATATTTTCTATATAATTAGATCAGATTGGCCGTGGATTAGATGGACTCCTCTACCATCAGGCTTTGGTGTTGCTTCAGAGGTCATGAAACTGAAGCCGTTCTTGTTTTCTCAGGACCTGCAATCATGGTGGATAAAGGCCATTTTTAGAGCTTTGCTTGTATGTCTGATTCATTGGTTAGGTTGATGACATCGGGGTGTAAGCATGTCAAGGTAGAGGGGGATTCCCAGTCTAATTTGTTGGTTATGTAGATAAGCAGATGGTCCTCCTCATTGGAACCTAACCTAGTTTTTTTTTTTTTTTTTTTGACAAATGATAAATGAACCTAGTTAAGAGAGGCCTTAAGAATGGCATTTAGAGTGAAAATTACATTTAAGTGGATTCCTAGATTTACTAGCTACTTCATAGATTTTTTTATTATCAATAACAACATTTCATTAATTAAACAAAGAAGCAACTACATGGAGGAAGATAAACTTTCTTATCTTCCTAATGGAGTTTGAGCTCCCAAGAGCAGAAAAAGGAAAAAATTACACTTGTGCCCAAAACATTTACTCCCTCTCGACCCCTTGCTTAGCTAACCCATCAGCAAAAGAGTTAGCTGATCTTTTTACCCATTCAGCCACCCTACCACCAGCAACAGAACTGGGGGACTGACTTAAGACTTTGAAAAAAGAGGCACAAGAAAATGAGCCGGTGGGGGTGGGGGTCCAGATTCTAGAATCCAACTTAGCAAGGTCCAAAAAAACATTATCAAGGATACCAAGGAGGCTCGAAATACTATCCAAGTCTAAATCTCTCATAGCCCTTCTCAAGCCCAAATTCCACCCAAACCCAGAAGAGGAAGATGAGGGGGTAATGAAAGAAGAAATTGGTTCATTTTTTAAGTCAGAAAGGGCATACAAGGAAGGAGACAAGTCCTTAAGAGGAGGGGCATTTCCCACCCATGTTTGTTCCCAAAATTTTATGGAGTTATCTGAGTTCAAATCATACCTAATGAGAGGGGAGAACGTTGGAAGCAGATCATGAATGGCTTTCCAAGGTGACGCACTTGTGGTCCTAGCTCGGATCCCAGCATCCCATCCATTTTGCTCCAGCCCATGTATGCATACCACTACTTTAGCCCATAGTCTCTGCTTTTCTATTGGGAGTCTCCATAGCCATTTCCCCAAAAGAGCCAAATTCCTTTTCTTGATGTTCCCAAGCCCCAAGCCACCTAGATTTTTGCTCCTAGTCACCACCTCCCAACTCACCCTATGGTCCCTTTTGTCCTCTCCCGGCCCCCATAGGAAATCCCTCATCATCTTCTCCAATCTGTTAGATACCTTTGCTGGGATTTTGAACACTGAAAGGAAATAAATGGGTAAGTTGGCTAAAGTAGCCTTTATCAGTGTAATTCTCCCTCCAAGGGAAAGGTAATTCTTCTTCCAAGAGGCACGTCTCTTTTCAAATCTTTCCACCACCGGATTCCGGAAACTCTCTTTCTTTGGGTTGTCACCCAAAGGCATCCTTAGGTAATTCAATGACCATCCTAAAGCTTCACAGCCCAACAATTCTGCACTTTCCCTGATCTCTCCCTCCAAATTCACACCCACTACACAACTTTTCTCAAAATTCACCTTTAGGTTGGACATTTGTTCAAAGAGTTGTATCACCAATTTCATGTTCTTGATGTACCTCAAGTTCCCTCATTCACTTAACAGAATTGTGTCATCTGCAAACTGTAAGTGGGCAAGGGGAATCTCCTCCCTCCCAAGTCTCCAACCCCTTAAGAGGCCCCTAGAATCTACTCTATGAATCAGTTTCCCCAGGACATCAGCAACCAGAGTGAACAAAAAGGGAGATAGGGGGTCCCCCTGTCTTATTCCCCTAACGACTGGAAAGAAACCCACCATTGTCCCATTCACTAGCACATAATAATGACAGTTCTGAACACACCCCATGATCCATTTACACCATCTACTCCCAAACCCAAATTTGGTCTAACTTTCATCAAGAATGAGCACTCCACCAAGTCAAAAGCCTTTTCCAAATCCAGCTTACAAACCACTCCCTTCTTCCTATCCTTCCTAAAATTCTCCACACTTTCATTGGTAATTAGGATTTGATCAATAATTTGTCTTCCACTCATAAAAGCTCCTTGATTTGGAGAGATTATTACTGACAATACTTCCTTCATCCTCAAAGACAAAACCTTTGCTAAGATCTTATACAAGCTATTCACCAGACTGATTGGTCTAAAGTCCTTTGGATGGGATGCATCTTTCTTTTGGAACCAATGCTACGAAAGTGGAGTTCAGACCCAGGTTAACCACACCTCTTCTATAAAATTCCTAAAACACTAGCAATAGGTCACCTTTCACGTATCCCAACAATCTTGATAGAAAGCACAGACTCCTTAATCTCCTCCAATTCAAACCTTCTTTCCAATCTCTGCCTATTGTCCGCCCCTACATCTAGCCAATCTAAGTCCTTCTAGCCACATCCCCCTACTTGATGGCCTTCTTAATATGGACTTAAAGTGTTCAACAAAGGCCCCTGCTATTTCATCCTGTTGTGTTAAAGCAACACCATCCACTTCCAGTCTTGAGATAAATTTTTTCCTTCCCCTCCCATTTTCCACAGAATGAAAAATTTTGGTATTTCTATCTCCCTCTTGCAGCCATTTGCATTGAGATTTTTGCCTCCAATTTATTTCCTCCTTATGTAGACAATCCTCTAATTGCCTTCTCAGACCTCTTCTTTGTTCCTTATCTACCTCTCCAAATTCTCCCCTTTCTTCTTTCGAATCAAGGAACTCAATTTGATCCGTCAAGGTGCTTTTCCTTACTTCATAGATATTCTGTTTAAAGATAAGTTTGAAAGGAGAGAACTGTGAAGAGGTGATAATTTTATTGTGTAAATTCTTTGAGCCATGTGATTTCTCATTGTTGTTGTTGTATTTGTTGCTTTGGTCTTTTTAGTCTCTCTTGTGGCAGTGGGACTCTTTGACCCTGCGATAATAATTCCCTTGTTGCTATTAATGAAGTTTCAGTAAGTCAACAAAAAAAAGCATTTTTATAACATATTAGTAGAAAATACTTTGAGGCATTAACCATGTAAGCCAGATCTCTCAATATGCCCTCATTCAAAATCAAGATCACATGGTGAAGAGCTGGAATGACCCTAAGGCTTCATTTGGGAAGAGTAAAAATACAAATATGTTCAGTACAAATGCAAAGTTTAGAAATACAGATATAGACTGTATGCAAGGTTTTGCACTGAACATGTATTTGCACTCTTTCCAAACAGAGCCTAAAGAAAATCTAGAACTTACCTTCTTTCAGATCATCAGAGAAAAGTTGACAGATCTCACAGAATACCAAACCAGGTCGTGTTCTAAAGCATATCAAGCAAAACCATACATTCCAAAGCCCATAAATGTTCAAAGTTACCATTAAAAACATCCCTTACCCAGTTATTTTCACAAAATAGAATTAATTCGAAAATAGTTTTTTCAGTGAACCAATTTCCACAACCAAAATTTAGCCAGAAATGGAAGAATATTTGAAAAAATAGAAAAGAGGGAAAAAGACATTTTAAAAACTCTAGGGGGAAGAATATACTCTTTGGTTGCAGCTCACAGATTCTTCAGGAACACTACATATAATCTTTTTATTTTTTTTTTGTCCATGATATTTTTTGTAAGTAAAACAATTTGATATATATTATTGGGCTGCACAGCTCCTGGCTGTGCTGGTTGTAATGGCTGATTAAGTTTTTGTTATTCTTAATACAACACTTTACACTTTTCTCAAAAATGGGGGGAAAAGCCATGACTGTACATGGTACATTAAAAATCAATTGATTTTGTTTAATTTTTCAAAATTAGTAACTTTTGGTTTATAATTCTTAGAATGAAATTAACCAGATCATATCCCTAAGTATGCTAATAAACCAATCCACAAAAAGAAGCACCCCATGGGAAGGGAGAGTTAGAATATCTTATCAGTAATATCACAAAAAGACTCAAATATTCTTCATGTACTGCCAAGTCTAGATAGAAACAACATGACAGAGACAGTTTAAAAACTGCATACCTTTCTCTGCATAATGTCAGACATCTTTGAGCTAAAGAAAGCAACACTATTTGTGTTCATATGTTTACTATCCCAACTTTCTTTAGAATGTTCAGTGTCATCCTCTGTGGGCCTCAATGTACCATTTAATTTGCTACCAGATTTTGGAATAACATGCAACTTCAAAGAATTTGCAACTTTTCTTGCTGGCAAACTCCGCCTACTTTTCAAAATTGAATCATTTGGATCTTGCCTGAGATCAACAGGGTCTCCAAATACCTCTAGTTTAGGACCAGTTCTCAATTCTGCTTCATAGTCACCATCCACACAAAATGCCAACTGAGAAGAACTTCCATGCTGGAGAAAAGACTTTTCATTGCTAAGCTTCTCTTCACACCTCTCCAAATTATGTCTGGGGCGAAGACGAATGCTACGCTTCCGTTTTATTTTGGGTTGCAAAACCTGCTCATCTTCACCCTCATCACGATCATGAGCCCAACTTCCAGATTGTTGGAGGTCCATGTGAGAGTCACCTGAAACAGCAATCTCTCCCTCCTCCAGTTCATCTGGCTGGAAAAATTTTAAAGAAGGTCCATTAGCAGATACAATAGGCTTATTCAATAATAAAGAACCAATATAGCAGTCATAACATATACCCAAAGAAAGAAGCCATACCAGCCTTTTTGAAAGAGAACCTGGCCTTGCATCCAATGCAGAAAGAGATCCAAACTTCTGGGAAGATATGGAAGGAGATAACATCTGCACAAATCTTCGACTCTCTGGGGACGACCTTGATGAACCAGCTTCTTCAAAGATATGGTTATTTCTAGCACCTTCTGATGCCCGGGAATACTCATAATCACCATCATAAACTGGGCCATCTTCTGCATGGTCCTTATCGCATGGTGGTATACCAACAGCACCATTATATTCTTCATCTTCAAATTCACCAATCTCTCCCTCTTCTTCATGCAAAGAATATCCATTCTTCTCTTCTGAACTTGCTTCTGAATATTCCCCATTTTCATCATCCAATTCCCTATAAATGGGGAGCTTTTTTCCATTTGATGATCCCTTTGGCCGTCCCCTTTTCCTCTCTGTTTTGCTATGAGATAAATCGGAAACCAATTCACTGGATTCCATGCCAAGACTGGCAGACAAAATATTCTTTGATGGCTTCTTAGATAAATTAGCGAGAGCTGCATTTACATCTTTAGAGCTGGCTCGAAGCCATTCTGGTACCTGATCATACCTTGTCATCTCCTCAGTCCAATCCAGTTCTTCATCCATTTGATCAAATAGCTCAACCTCTTCTTCACTACGGGCAATCATGCGATTCACCTGTTGCAGCGAGGGAACATCATGCACAGTTTCTTGATACCTCTCCTCATCATGCAATAATGTCTCTAAGGTCAAACGTCTCTCTTCATGTGTTGTCCTCTGATCGAAACGCCCAGCATTTATGACCTCATCCGCCATGTCAATCTTGTATTGTTGAATATTATTACGTATAAGGCTTTCTATTGAGCCCATATATCGATTTTTACCTGCAAGATCATCTTCTAGCTCAACTGTACATCCACTCCTAAATTCATCTTCTTTCTGATGGCTTGAAATTTTGTCAACAACTGCTTCCATGTAGATGACTTTGACCTCTCTCTTCTGTCCAATACGGTGGGCCCTCGCAACTGCTTGTTCTTCATTTTTAGGATTTGGGTCAGGATCATAAATGATAACTGTATCTGCAGATTGTAGATTTAGACCTCGGCCAGCAGCACGTATGCTAAGTAAAAAGATAAAACAATCAGAATCAGCACAGTTGAAGTCGACAATAGCTGATTCACGGTCTTCTAGGCTAGTTGTCCCATCAATTCGTCTGTACACAAGCCGTCGCCATTGCAGGTACTCCTCCAGTATATCAAGAAGCTTTGTCATAGTACTAAATAGAAGCACACGATGTCCTGTTCTCTGAAGTTTTATCAGGATTCTATCTAGGACCCAAAGTTTCCCACAAGACCGGACAAGAAACTCTTTGGAGAAATCACAAAAATAAGGATAATTAAGCGAAGGATGATTGCAAGCTTTACGGAGCTCCATACATCTGTTATTGAGAGTCTTATATACTTTAGGCTGATACATTGGGTTTTTTTGAACTCTTTGCATCTCATCCTCAGGATCAACCTTAAGGGTCCCTGTGGATTTAATCCAATCATATATGGCACCTTGAATGGCTGACATTCTACATCTCAAAACAATGGACACCTGCAATACAACCCATACCATTCATACATAACCCAACCCATAGTAGTTAGATGAATCTTCATAAAGTGACTGAAGCATGGCAAGCACATAACAACTTGTAAATGCCAAAATATTATTTTAAATTAAATATTGTACCTTGGGTGGAAGTGACCCTTCCACATCTTCAACACGACGTCTGAGCATAAAAGGTTCCAAAATCTGATGAAGTCTATGGATAATGATCACCTTCTTTTCAGTCTCGAGCCAGTCATCCTCCACATTATGTGGAGGTCCATCCCTCTGAAAGGGCTTTGAGAACCAATCATGAAATGCTTTGTGATTATCAAATACTTCTGGAAGGAGTAAATTTAGAAGTGACCAAAGCTCCTTCAGATCATTCTGCATGAAGGGAGAAAATCCAAGTTCAGTTCAGCCATGCATAATATGCCAGGAAAATTTGATAGGAGGAAAAACACCCTAAAGAATGGCAATGAGAGGAAAAAAAAATTAAGTGAATAATATCTTATGTATATAAAAACAAGTGCTTAGAAGCAGATATCATCATAATTTTATGCACAAGTTAACAAATACTAAACCTATTAAATTTCTTTTTATGCTACCAGTTACCACTATTCATAGCACTGCAGAAATTATAACCAAAGCCATTACCTGATTGAAAAACTCCACATTACAAAAATAAACACTGATATCATACAGTTCAGAGCTTTCATTTATAGAACAAATCTAATTGATTTGCCTCTTGAGGGGACAGAACTCACTTGGAGTAACCTCCAAGAATCCATCCCTCTCCAAGGTGGACAAGTTTCTGATTAGCAGCAGTTCTGAAGATTTATTTTCAGACATAGAGGTAGCACTCCTAAGGATGACATCTGATCAAACAGTTCTCCAAACTGCTGTATAACATCACACACCAGGTCTATTCAGATTTGAGGTAATGTATTTCAAAGTGCCAAACTTTGCAGAGGAGACAGCAGAATGGTGGAAGGAAGCTTCAGCTTCAGGGGCACCTATGTGAAAGTTTTCTGAGAAGGTTAAAAATTTTGTATGGGGGAAATTAGGAGGTGGAATAAGGAGGTGCAGGAAAGTATCACACTCTTGCAAGGAAGGACGTTCAATCAAATACAAGAGTTAGATGCCAAGGAAGAAGGCCACCTTTCAAAAGAAGAGTGTATGCAAGGTATTTGACAAAAGAGGAGTATATATGGTTGGTGCAGATGGAGATCTCCTGGTGGTAAAGTCAAGGATTCAATGGCTGATGGCAGGTGACAGAAACACACATTTCTTGAATCTAGTAAATTCAACTTTTGAGCTTAATTTCAAGAATGTGTTAAGATGTAGGTGCCACCATCATTTTGGATTATCAGAGCTAAAAATGCAATATGGGCATATAGTCATGAATCATGATAATTAACAGACCTATAAATCAGCACTTATTCTAGTGATACAAATGGATCAGATCGGATTCGAATCAGGGTATATCTGAATCCAATCCAACACTGTTAATTGCAGATCCGATCTGATCCAAAGATCTGACCGGATCTGAATTCAAATCCGATCAGGAAGTCGGATATTCGGATATGATCCAATCCGATTTGTCTTCTTTAAAAATTAATAAATTATTAAAAGAAAAATAAAATCTTCCAATTTAAATAAAGAAAAACAAAAAGTACAAGTATTTTTTTAATTATTTTCATTGTATATATACATGTTTTTATAAATAAATAAATAATATAACAAATTTACAAAAACACAATATAAATAAACAAATAACATATATATGTATTATATATTTATATAAATAAATATATAGCATATATACCGGATCAGATAGGGGTGATTCGAACCCGATCGGATATCTTATCGGATCCTATTATCCGATCTGATCTGAAGAACTGAATTCGACCAAATAGGATCGGATCATGATCCGATCCATTTGCACCCCTAACTTATTCAACCAAGGATAAACATGCAGCCTTTCATATGAGAGGAGTAAGGAATAGACATCTAAAGATAATATTATTAGGCCAATTGACAGACCTGTAATGGAGTGCCTGTAAGAAGTAGACGTCTCTGGCAGCGATACCTATCAAGATCACGTGCTAGAACTGATTCCCTGTCCTTCATCCGCTGTGCTTCATCAATTATGATGTACTTCCAATCAATTCTTGATAACTTTGAACGATCATACATGATAAACTCATATGTTGTAACAAGTACATTAAATTTTATTGCAGAAACCTCCTGTATGGAAAGTATCATCAAAAGGCAGTCGAGGAAAAAAATAAGTATCTACAAGTAAAATATCAGTAAAAGTAGCAAAAGATTGTCCCTTACTTGAGAAAATAACTTTGACCTTTGATCCTTCCCCCCAACATAAAAGATGCATGACACAGATGGAAGCCAGTTATGCAATTCACTCTAAAATAATAAACGTGTCAAGTTAGAAAAGAAAATTCCAAAAGAAACATACATATATCAAAGTTTGTAACTACAAAGGGTTGAAAACTGACCTTCCAATTAACCAAAACAGCATTTGGAACAATTATAAGATGTGGCCCATAGTTACCTTTGAATTCCATCAGATAAGCAATCAACGCCATGACCTGTTTAGGCAACATACCATGTATTCAGTTTCTTCTATAGCACTAGGTCAATATCAGAACATTCTTTTTCCCTCTTTTTTTAAAAACAATAACAATATAAGACAGACATGATAAACTCTAAGTTTAGAAATTTCTACATAGAAATAAGTTTATTTCTTGTTTATGTAGAAAGAGGGAGGAAAGAGAGAAAGAATAAGGATGAAGGGAAAATTGAACAAAATTTCTTAAACAATAACCAGTATTAACAAAAGATAACCTGCACAGTCTTTCCCAAGCCCATCTCATCAGCCAAAATCCCATTTAATTTATTGTTGTACAAAGAAAGCATCCACTGCAACCCAACCTGAAGGGAAGGGAAGGGTACAAACAATTAACTCAAAATGCTAAATTAAAACATGAGATAATGAAAATGGCAAAACAGAGACAGATAGAACCCAAAAAAGGGGGTTGCAACATACAAGTTGATAGTCACGCAAAGTTCCAGCCCGTAACATTGAAGGTTGCCTTGTGACCTTTTCGTTCACAGCATGTGCAAGATTGTAATACCTGATGAAAATACAAATACAAGTTAAGCAAGTAGCAAGTGAGCAACTTGGAAAACAGTGCACTCATTTCAAGCATAGCAAGAAGCCATTAATTTGCACCAAGGGACGACAACCACCAATACAGTTTGAAGTTAATAATAATAGCAAATAAGTAAACCAAGCATAAAACCAACAAGAGGAAACAAGCAATTCCACAATCAGATTAATTGTAGTTACCACGAGCATGCCAAAGAAGGAAACTACTCTTGTTAATTGTAATGACAAAAAATGTTTAGCCTTGATGACACTATATGTATTCAAAGCATCATTCAGCTCATTTGTGGATTAATCTTAGCCAATAGAAAAGGAATATTTCATTAGTATTGATAATTACAACAGGCTTACTTGTTGACAGAAGAACTATCTTTTGGTGCATTCATCTCAGAGAACCTGTTCCTTATCATAACTTCCTCTCTAGCACAAGCTGCTGCAGCCTTAACTTCTTCCTCTGATAGACCCTGTTGTAAAAATAAAATATATAATAAATAAATAAGAAACAACAAAAAACACGGTTAAGTAACCTAATTTATAGTTATAAATAAAAAAGCAATTACCATGGAAGACACTGGCATCTCATTTCACAGTTTTTTTTTTACCAATAACATGATGTTTTCATTAAATAAAGATGAGATACAATGGAGGACCACGGAGAGAGATAAACTCTCTTAGCTCTCTCCAAGGTGGCATCGAATTACATAGCTTACAGCATAGCCCAGAACATCTGATCCCTTCCCACCCCTTGCTTTGCCAAAGTGTCAGCAATCTCCCACATCTATTGGGCCCGAGTATAGACAATAAATCTTCCCTCCTCAATCTGGAAAACACCCCCAATGCTTGAAGGACCCAGATTCCCCTCACTACTACCATCGTAATTCAACTTGACAAACCCAAAAGGAGGTGGGAACCAAATCGGCAAGAGGAGTCCGCCACCTCCTTCCACTTCCTAAGCAAGTCATTTGTGGAGATGTCATCGACTTGAACCACTGGATCACCCTAATAGTGATGGCTTCAATGATTCCTTCTCTGCTTCTTTCCCTGTCTGAAAAAACTCTTTGGTTCCCTTCTTCCCATATTGTCCAGCATACTGCTGCTCTTGTACACCTCCACAGAATTCTCCCTCCCCCCCCCCCTCTTTTTCTCCAACTAACAAAAGAAGAATCAAACAAGCCTTGTGCATCTGGTGGGGGGTTCCACCTACACCCAAACAAAGAGAAAAACCAATTCCAAATAATAGAAACAAAAGGACAAGAGATTAATAAGTGGTAGCAAGTCTCACTATTTTTTATCGAAGTCTCACTATTAGCTTTACAAAGGATAAACCAATTTGGGGAAAGGCACAAATTTTGTCTCTTTCTTTGAAGATCACAAGTGTTGATTCTTTCCAAAAAGACTTCCCAACAAAAACCACTTACCCTAGGGGGGATAGGCTTTTTCCAAACCTCCTTAACCAAAAAGGGCAACACAGAACTGTCCGAGGGTTGGGTCAGGGCCGAAAGAATGAAGCGCATGAAAATGAGGCAGATTAAGCATACCAAATCCTACTATCCACCTCTGAGGGGTTCAGGAAAACTCTATCCAACACTGAAGAAGATTTGAAATACTACTCAATTCAGCATCCTTGAGCCCCCTTTTAAACCCCAGATTCCAGGCATAGCCTGAACTTGATTGAACTAGAAAGCAACAAGAAAGAAGACACAGGCTCATCCTTAGGGTTGGATAGGTTAAATAGAGATGGAAAATTGTTCCTTCAGTGGAGATTCACCCACCCACACATGTTCCCAGAACTTAACAAGGTTTCTTGAGCCAAGGTTGTACTTGATGAAAGGTAGGAACACTAAAAGAATATCATGGGTAGATTTCCAAGGTGAAGCTTTTGTTGCTCTGGACCACACCCCAGCATCCAATCCATTAGCCGCAAGCCTATGAATGCGAACAATCACCTTTGCCCATAACTTATCCTTTTCATCTGGCAATCTCCACAACCATTTCCCCAAGAGAGCCATGTTTCTTTTATGAATATTCTTTACACCTAGACCCCCCAAATTCCTTGCTTCTACTCACCACATCCCACCAAACCCTATGATCCTTCTTCTCCTCTCCTAGCTCCAAACAAAATCCCTAATCAAATTTTCCAATCTTCCACTCACCCCTTATGGAATTTTGAATACAGACAAATAATACACTGGAAGATTGGCCAAAGTAGACCTAATCAAAGTGCTCCTCCCAGGGACAGATAGTTTTTCTTCCAAGAATCCAACCATTTAGTAAATCTTTCCACCATTGGATTTCAGAAGCTAGCGCTCCTTGGATTCAGATCAAAGGGCATTGAGACACATCACAACCTAAAGCTTCAGCACTGTTCGATATCTCCCTGTGATCCATATTTATCCCTGCAATACAACTCTTGTCAAGATTCACCTTTAAGTTTGACGTCCTCTCAAACAATTGAATCACCAGTTTCAGGTTTTTGGTCTTTCTAACATCCCTCTCTTCACAGAACAAGATGGTATCATCTGCAAATTGTAAGTCAGTGATTGGCACATCCTCCCTACCCACTCTCTAACCCTTAACCAAGTTCCTACAGTCTGCCCTCAAGATTAGTCTTCCAAGAACATCAGCAATCAAAGTGAAGAGGAATGGGGAAAGTGGGTCCCCTTGCATAATACCTTTAAGGGCAGGAAAATTATCAACAACTATCCCATTCACCAATAAAGAGTATCTCATCTCACAGTTGATAGTGTTAGATGTGGCAAGACCCCAAAAATGTAGAAATATCAATATGATATATATGTAGGAAAAACATAAAAACTATTATGAATAAATTTCTTTTGCAAAAATAAGTACACATCATCCATACCTCATCCCAACTATAATGGGGGCAGCTACATAAATCCTGTTTTTTTTTTTTTTGATGAATGAGCATGAATCCTGTTTCACCTATCTGTTCTATTTAAAGCCTATCCATTGTTAAATTATTAGTGCTTAAATCATTTTTTACTACTACTCATGTCCCTTTTTAGTCTACCCTAGCTCTTCTAGCCCCTTCCAGTTATAACAAATCACTTCTTCTAACTGCAGTTGTTGGTGGTCTTCTATGCACGTAACCAAACCATCTTAGTCTACTCTCTCTCATTCCCCTTGGTTTCTACGGATTGCTTCATTCCTGATCCTGTCCTTTCTAGTTTTTCCATTCATCCATCTTAGTCTTTGCATTTCTGCACACTTATTTTCTGAACATGTTGTTTCTTGACTGCCCAACACTCTACTCCATAGTCCATACAACATAACTGGCCTTACAACTGTTTTATAGAATTTAAATTGAGTATGCATATATGGAAATATATGATTCTAAATCTTGTACGTTACAATGTTTAAAATAAGAATAAACATAGTGGATTACAGTTGTTGGTGGTCTTCTATGCACGTAACCAAACCATCTTAGTCTACTCTCCCTCATTCCCCTAGGTTTCTACGGATTGCTTCATTCCTGATCCTATCCTTTCTAGTTTTTCCATTCATCCATCTTAGCCTTTGCATTTCTGCACACTTATTTTCTGAACATGTTGTTTCTTGACTGCCCAACACTCTACTCCATAGTCCATACAACATAACTGGCCTTACAACTGTTTTATAGAATTTAAATTGAGTATGCATATATGGAAATATATGATTCTAAATCTTGTACGTTACAATGTTTAAAATAAGAATAAACATAGTGGATTACACAACATAAACTTCATAAGACATGATACACTTTTTGAAGGACACATTTGATTGTACAGAAGAAAGTGCAAGAAAATGAGGAATGAAGAATATTTTCTAGAGAAAAAGATATAAAAGGTGATTGGTCTTAGAAAATACGTGCATCCCATCCACATTCTTAATGCCTACTTTCCAGAAGATAGAATGTAAGATTTGCTTACTAGGTTCTCTTTCCTTAGTCAAAATTCAGTATCTCGCATTAAGCATCTCTTTATCACTTCTTATATAAACCAAGCAGTTGTCATAAATAAAAGTGACTTATTTTACAACCAGAGTTGATTAAAAAAACCAAGTCATGGGTATACAAACTTGTTGGACGCATATCAGTGTGTGTCGTGTAAAACATGCTTTGTAATGCACCAGATATCTATGGAGATAAACATCCTATCTATATAAATAAAGAAAAAGAAAAAAAAAATGAACAGAAAGTCAGCCTCCTGGGAAAGGGAAGAAAAAAGAATCTCAGAATTTGAACAAAACATACCTGAGATCGTGCAGCAGCTGCAGCAGCTGTAGCAGCCTCCTCCACTTCCTGTTGATTCTTGGCAGCTGTTATCTTCCCACCCAATTTATGAAGGTATTCCTCTGTTTGAGTCAGAAAAGATGATAGAACAGCATATCTCTGAGCAGCATCACCTGGGATGCTGGTCTGCTGCTCCAGCAACATTTCACGATACCTATCAACATCATTGTTCTTTAATGCTTCCATCCTTTTATCACGATCATCATCTTTTCTCTTTGAAAATTCTCTCAACATTCTCTCATGATATTTGGCAACTCCCCTGTTACGAGCTGCCCTTGCATCACGGATTGCACAATGAGCTTCAAGAAGCTTCTTACGCCATTGGAAGATGGATTTTAATTGCTTCTCTCTCATGACCTTCTGAGAGAGCTGCACTTGCCTGGCTAGCTCCATACGTTGTCGTTCACATAACCGAATAAATTTTCGGTAAGGCCTGTCTGGCATTGCCATTATCTCTTGTTGCTGTTGATCAACTTCATCTCTTACACGTGCCTGGAGATCCAAAAGCCGAAGCTTCTTTTCCTCAATTTGCAACCTCAGAACGAGATCTGGCCTGATCCTCTTCCTTTCTAAATTCACTGCCAGCAACCCACCAATCTTTTTGAGATTTTCTTTCCTTTTCTTGTTCAATCCTTCAATTCCTTCCTCAAATAGAAGATCCTTCACATCATATGCCAGTTTTAAATTACCTAAGTTACTGATAACCATGGCTGAACCAAGGGAATCATGTTTCCTGGTAAAAAATGGGAAATCAAACAGGGGTCCGTGGTACTTTCTTATGGGGCTAACATCTTTTGGCTGTAGCATACTGCTTACTTCATTGGATTTCTTAGTTTGCATAGCATCTGATACAGACACCTGAGGTTGAAGAGTTCCCCTATCTGCTGTAAAATCCCCTTTAACAGGAATCTTCATACCCACATGTTCAACTTCTTGCTCTGACTTGACAGAAAATGTAGTACTTTGCACTTCTTCCTTCCCAGAAGATCCCATATGAATAGGCTCCTTTGTTACAGCCAACCCCCCTTGAGCATGAGGAGCAGATGTATGTGTTTTCCCTTCTCCTGTCAAGGGTTCACCTTCTGGCAAAATCTGACCCTTGCTTAGAGGTGCAACCTGTGAAGCTTTCCCATGAGACTCCAAATGCCTTGCATGTTCTTCAACATTCTTCCCAGCAGATCCATCATGGCTCACCATCACCTGAGGGGAGACAAATACCTGCTGGACCTGTGATTCAAGGGGTGGTGGGGCAATTGATTGAAGAACCTCTTGAGGTAGACTGCCTTCCCCACGCTGATAAATAACACAAATAAAAGATAATTAACAGCGCAAAGGCAAGATCCATTTATGATATCATATCATTATTAGAAACCATATGAAGAGTCAGTAGGAGAAAGGGAAAAAGAGAAGAAAAGGATGCCCCATACCTTCAGGCGTCTGAATGCTAATATTTGGGCCTTAAGGACATGCAGTTGTTGCTGGGTAAATCCAAGACGCTGTTGTGGTATCCGGGTCATTCCACCATGAGATGAAAGGGGAGAGCTCATTGACCCTTCAATGGACTGAACTGCAGGTTGTGAAGTGGATCGATTCAATTGCTGCAGCTGCCTGAAATATTGCATTTGTGAAGTCTCTGACCCATTAATAGCATTGTTTGTATGCATAGACTGATCTAAGCCCTGGCTCATATTCAGAGGAGACTGTGGTGGATGCATGGGGGGCATTCCATTTCCAGATGTTGCAGATTGCCTAGGAACCTGGTCCTCCCGACTGTGAGGAGCAACCTGTTGCATCTGAGTATTATTAGAATTTACCAATGCAGCAGTTATGGTAGGTGGAGAAGGCCCAGAAACAACTGATTGTCTTGTTTTGGCAGAGCCCAACTGGCCAGATACATCATTCGGTGAATTCCCATGTGTGGAGTTCTCGCTGGCAATGGGAGGAAAAGAAATAGGTTGTTGTTTCGACATTGTAGCCAGACATGAAGTCTGTTGAGTATTGCTCTCATTTGGCTTCTGAAGGCCAGCCATTCTGGATTGCCAAAGGGGAAGGAATTGGGAGATCAGATTGGCATTGGCAGGCAGAGATAGATCAATATTGTGCTCCAATGCCCAAGCCTGCATTGCTTGCAACTGGGCCATTACAAGCTGGTTATTTACAATGTTTTGGACACTTTGCTGAGCTTGTGGTGCCTGCCCAGACCTTACCATGTTTGATGCCATCATCTGTCCAATGGCTGCCACCTGGGGTAGAGGCTTCAACTCACCCCTTTGATCAGAAGCTGGTTGCTGCCCTTTCCCCATCTGCTTCTCACCATTTGCAATATGTTCAGCTGACTTCTTGGGTACAGATGCTTGAGCCTGGTTAGCTGCCTGAATAGACATCAGGTCCTGCATTTTCAGATTGCCCATACTTAGATCCTGATCTTTCCCAGCAGAAGGGCTCACCATTCCCATTTTACCTTGTTGCTGTTGTTGGATACTTGCAAAAGCTTTCTGCTGGGCAGCCTGCATGGCATACTGGACATATGCCTGATGAGTTGAGCTTGGAATATGCTGATCTAGGCTGTGACCCTTATTCTGACCCTCCCCACAAATCTGAGAGGGTCCGTGTTGCTGAGACAAATCAATGAACTTCCTAGGTTGTTGAGGTAAACGTATGGAGCCAGAGGATGGAGGAAAGTTGTTGCCACCCATGACTCCATGGATACTGCCTGCCTGATATGCTAGAAGGGCTTCATCACTTTCAGGCTTTCTAAGTTGTTGCAATGACTGCAATAAGATATGCAATAAATAAAAAAATAGCTACATGCCATAATCATTAGTATAAAAATCAAAGAAACTTAAGCACGACACAGAGTCCAATAGAAAAGACCCCACAGCGCAACAGTAATCTAATATAGGATGCTTTGGAGGGTAATTTTCATTCTTGTTCTTCAGTGCTGGATAAGTTGGGAGGTTGTTTCCTTTTATCATGGAATTAGGTAGTTTGATAGGCGGTGTTGTTGGGAATCAGTTGTTTGGGGAGTTTTTATTAGGGTTGGTGTGAATATAAGTCATAGCCTTTTGTTCTCCTCCTTTGGTGGTGTTTTATCTCCAGCTCTTGTATTCTATTTTTATTTTGGTAATAAATTTTTCTTTTGATATGAAAAGAATGATCTAATATAGGGTGCAGATGTATGTGAACAAAAAGAAACATTTTAGTCTGAAAAAGTAAACATAAGAAAAATAGAATGGAGAGAGAGAGAGCGTTAGGAACATCATAGAACATCCTCATAAATCAGTACACGATATACCTTAGGAATAATAGCCTCTCAGGCCATACAGAGGATTTTAAGTTCACAGCAACCTAAATTGATTTTATATAGCCTCTCGGGTCATGCAAAGTATTTAAGCTCACAACAACATAAATTGATTTTATAAATCCTCTCAGGTCATGCAAGGTATTGTAACTTCACAACAACCCAAACTGATTTTATCTCCCACCTCATATCAAGACATTACGATGAAAACATTATTATTATTTTAAACCCATCACGAAATTCAAGAATATCATGACCAAAAAAACGCATTGATACACTCACTCAAATGCATAAGTAGAAAGGAATACAACCTGCCTAATTCAATATTTTTATGTCCGATTATAAGTGTAGACATAAATCAAATTCAAGAGCAGGTAACAAAATGAATTTGTATAGACCTTCCACCAATAAACCCCTCCACACTGATTCAACCACGATAAAATTTCCATTCCTTAAAAAGGGGGCATCAAATTGAATTAATGGAAACCTAGATAACAATGTTCACGGAAACCTATCTCTGAGAGAGAGAGAGAGAGATGAAGCCATTCTCTAACAGGGAAACCTGTCCGTGTCAACTATAAATACTAGGTTCCAAATCGCTTCCAACAGCGTCGGTACAATTTCCAACTGTTTCTTAAGACAGGAAGAGACAAATTGCCTGATTTGACCACTGAAGCCACTAAACTGCTCTCCACAATTCGCGGAGTCATAGTGAATTAAGTAACTGTACTCAACATTCACTACCTCCCAACGTCTTTAAAAAACTGTGCTAGCGTAGTGCAACAAAAATTAATTAATTTAATCTGAAAGAACTCTTCATCAGAGAAGAAATATTAACATTCAAATTACCAAAAAGTCAGAGACCAGCGGGTCCGCCACACTGCATATAAATGAGCAAAGCATCCACCCACCTGCCTAAACGCGAGTTGCTGCTGTTGTTGCTGCTGCTGCTGCTGAATCGAATCAAACCCTCGATGTGGAGCCGAAACCGCCGAAGAAGACGAAGACGGTGATGCCGAAGAAGAGTATGACCGGCCGGGCGGGACCATCGCCGGATTCCGTCCATGTCCAGGGGCGCCAACGCCCTGTTGCGTGCCACCAGATTGCATACACGAATTCAAAAATAACAAAAAAGGTCAAATTACAAAAAGCACCAGAACTTGCGATTCGGAAAACCGCTGTTCAAAACCACTTTTTACGACTCTCGGCGCCTTTTTGGTCTATTGATCCCGACGTCAACAACCCCCTTCCTCTTTCTCCCCTCAAACAGCATTTTCGCTGCACCTGAGTGACAAGCTACAGGATTAAGCAGTTTCTCGCCGATTTGCCCACAAATGCACGATCGATACCCGGTTCCCGGAGAGCCAAAATTGCAAATCGTATTATTAGAGATTCGCCGGGATCCCGCGAACTTGCCGGAATCCGGTAATTAACCCGACAATCAACCCGGTTTGCGTTATCAGTCAAACCCTAAGCAGATGTTTTTCCTCTTTTTTTATTTTTAATTATTATTTTTTCCCCGCGTTTCAGTTGTGGCTGACGAACCGCCCTTTACATGAACTTGAGGGTTGAGTCCGCAGTCCGCTAACTACGGTTAAATGCCCTTTAAAGAAGGAGTTTCGTTCGAACGTTCGCGGCACCTTAGTCTATCCAAATTACAAAAGTGCCCTTCTTCCATTACATTATAATTACGATTCTGCCCCTTGTTTTGGAAATCTTTATAAATAGTAAACTCACCTAACGACTTTTTTGGGGGAAGGGGGTGTGAAGGTCTTATCGTGAGTTGTGACTTTTCTTTGTTCGGATTGATGGAAACATAAATTAAATAGTTGAATACTATTTTCTTGGTATCTAAAAATCTTTTTTTTAATACTCAACTAAATAAGCACCGTGCGATGCACGGGCTTTGTTAAACAAAATGTAAGTTGAAAGACCTTATGACAATTTCAATTGAGCAAAGTAAACCAAAGTATAATCCAAACATTATTTGCCTTCAAAAATAACATTATTTTTGGATCATTAAACTTGTATTAATTTTATATTAATGTTTATTAATTTTTATTATTTCTAGATGAATTATTATCAATTTATTATTATTATTATTATTATTATTATTATTATTATGATGTTAAATAAATTCCTTTTGACTTTTACTAATTTTATTAGATTTTATTCATTTTCATTTATTTTAAATGGAATTTATAGAATTGATAATTTTCTCCATAAAACTGGGGCCCCACTCTGCCCCACCCTAAATTGGGCATGTTTCCCTCAATCTTAAATGGGGATGGGGTGGGAACAGGGTTTGCATATAATCCCCCTTAACTTTATGGTATATTATTAAAATAACCCAAGGTTTAATATTAATTTCTAAAATATCCTCAAATTTTGATGTATTTTTAGATGGTTGCCTTGAGAGCCAAGGAAAATCCAAGAATTCCCCATTCCTAATAGAGAGGGGTGTCCAACCTTTAGAGGTGTAAATCAGATTGCAATGTACCAAGCCTCGCCCAAGGCCCAACTTACGGCCTAGCCTAGCCCGCGGTACAACATGGCTTGACCTAGGCCTACCTAGGCTTGTGCCATGGGTTGTGTCGGGCCTAACTTGTTAAGGATTCTAGAGGAGGAAAGCATGACCCATGTAGGCCTACGGGCCAATGCAACACAACCCACAAAGTCATTCCATGCTGACTGGCATGACCCAATTTGCACCTCTACCTACCTCACCACCAAGGATGGAGTGGGGATGGCATAAAGGATTTTGGCTACAAGGTGGGGATGGGAGAGGGTGCCCCACCCCAAACCAGGTTGGGCTTATGTTGGGGCCACAAAGTTGCACCCCTAAGTCATTTTGCCTCAAATTCTTTTAACAAAGCCCATACATCGCACGGGTGGGGATAGGCTAATTTTTAGATTCACATAGATATTAATGGTATTAATATGAACTTAATGAATTTATTAACCATCAATAATTTTAAAACAAGGGAAATTGTCTAAAACTCACCATGAGTTTTCAACATTTCTCTTAAACTCACCACAACTTCTCAAAATGTCTAAAACTCACCATGTCACTAACTTGATATTAAACAGACTAACAGGTGTTAATATATTACCATTTTAATATTTAGACATGAAAAAAGGAAAAAGTTCAAAAAATATTTTCAAATATAAAATACATAAAAACATAGAAATTACAAAAGATAATAAAAATTGTAAACAATAAAAAATTATTTTCAAATTATAGAAACTATAGAATTTGAAAAACAAAATCATGAAATAAAAATTGTAGAAAAAACACCAAAAATTATAGAAAAACACAAAAATTGTAAATAAATAAAAAATACAAGAAATTTTATAGATTGTAGAAAATAGAAAAATGTAAAAAAAAAACAGAAATTATAAAAAACATTGGAAATTATAACAAAACACTAAAAATGCAAAAAAAACAAGAAATTGAAAACTGAAAATGACTATTTTTCCTCTAACTCACCATTCAAGGGTAATTTGGTCATGAAAATTGTTATTTATGCTAACATGGACACCTCTGTTAAGAAGCATTAACGGTGCACTAATGGAATATGAGTTTTGGAAAATAAAAACTTACTTACGTGGTGAGTTTTAGACATTTTGAAAAGTTGTGGTGAGTTTAAGAGAAATATTGAAAACTCATGATGAGTTTTAGACAGTCTCCCTTAAAACAAAAACAAAAAATACCATCCGGCCAATAATTTTAGAATTAATGAAATTATTTATTTACAATAATCATCTAATCATTTCTGATAATTATCAAGAATCAGTTAATTTACTAATAATTATTAGTAATTAAAGGTAATTACTGATTATTAATTGTAAATTATTATTACTAATTTATTAGTAAGGATTTTATAAGTAATAATATATGTATTAATTAATGTCAATTTGTTAATGATCACATTAACTGCACTTTTCTTTTTCAATTTTGATGCAGCACAATCTGGGCACTCTTAGTTGGCTGAGAGTTGGCTCCTAGCTATGATGGACGACACCAGAGAGGAAGAAGAAGGTGAAGGGTTCCCGATGAGCTCTCCCGGAGGGAACACTCCGATGGCTAAGTTAGAACTCTGGGGAAAACTTAAAGAAGATACAGAGAGTTAAGAGTGCTTAAAGTGCTAGCTTCAATACCTTCGCTTCATGAGGGTTGGGGTCCTTTTATACCGGAGCTCGGTCACATCAGGTGTAACCACCACTGCCCTAGCCGTTACCGCCAGGGCAGAGGTGGCAGGTGCAGGCTGCTACTGCAAGGTACGAACTTCGACAGGCATGCCATGCTTTTCAGAGATGGCAAGCAGAACGCCGCCTGGCAAGGGATTCAAGCACTGCCACCGGATCCGGTAGTATAGATGTCAGGTAGGCACAAATGTCAAGTAAATCTCCCTGCAGTCTGCCGAGCTACCGTACACCGAACTACCTGGGGCAAATTTGTCTTGCACCGAGGTGCCGAGGTACACCAAGGTGCCCACATTGGAGGCGAGCCTTAAGCAAGTTCGAACAAGAATCTTGACAGTGCTACCCTGAGGTGTTTCTCCCTCGGGACACTTAGCCAAAAGGCGGGGTGCTCCCTTCTTAGGAAGGAAGAGCTCGGGACCCAAGAGGAGCTCGAGCCCTGAGAGGAGTTTGGGATTTCTCACACTTGGTGGAAGTCAAGGTTGGTCGGGTGCTAGTCCCCGGCGAGTCGCTTAACACGCTAAGCGGCCAATGTTGGACTCGGCGGGTCCCTCCTATCGAGTCATAGTTGTGCTATTAGGCTGAGTTGTTCGTTGAGCCAGGTCATGCACACGTGTTCCTGTGCTACGAGGTCGGGCCAAATCACCCACCATCAATTGCCCCCCACTCCCCGTGCTTGGGGTGCTGACCCAGCGTAGGGAGTTCACGGTGCGCCAGGTGGATTTGGCTCGGCACTTATGCCACCCTAACGAGCAACCCATTGGCCAGACCGGTCTGACACTTAGTTCACTCAAAAGGAAAAACCCGGGCTGCGTACAACTCATGCACGGACATCACGCGATTTGGACTTCATAGACGCCAAAAAATGCACTAAACTGATTTCACCTTGAGAGCCTCGCAGTCGATTTTCTTGAGAACCGTCAAATTGCTTCGATCTTGACCATTGGTGCCCGAGCCTAGCGGCTATAAATAGTGGGGGACCCTAGTCATTTTCTTCCGCCACTAAGTATCCTTCATCTAGCTTGAGCTAAGGTCTTCTAACTCCTCCAGTTCTAGTTCGGTTGCGTTTTTCCTCGATGAGTCCCCAAGCCTCCCTTTCTCTTTTTTCAGTTCATTTCATTCAATGTCTAGTGGAGATAGTCTCTTAGACGAACCCGAGGTGGGTATCTCGGGTCAGGGTGACCTCACTGTTGCCCAGCCTTCCCACGAGGCACGGGTGACCTCGAGTAGGCTAGTGTCCACCTCCCACTAAGATTGGGTGCCAGATCAGTTCGGTCTGTCCACTATGACGCTGGAGAGACTTCAGCACCTCATCCAGCACTTCAACCTACCTCAGGAATACTCATATAGTCTTCCTACCAGCAACTTCCCTTGGAAGCATGTTCTGGATGAGATCGTGATCTTTAGGGAGCAACTCGTCGGCGGGCTTTGTCTCCCTCTTCACCCCTTATCCCCGAGGTGTTGAGACGCTTTAACGTCACGCTGAACCAGCTCCACCCAAACTATATTCGAAACGTCGCCGGGACTATCTCCCTTCATTTCGAATACAACATTCCCTTAGATATAGATATCCTTTGTTCTATTTTGTCAATAAAGAAGAGTGCCTCGGGTGTTCTGCCCGAGCACAGGCGGACCTACTATGTGTCCCATCGCCCGGGCTTCAAATTGTTACAGAAATTTCCAAGCAAGGTCCCGACCTGGAAGCGGGACTACTTTGTAGTCCGGAGCAGCACGGGGTGGCCCTTCCTCACTAGTTGGAGGGTGGCTACTCAAGACTCAGGCATTACGCTCGACAGGAAGACGAGGGAAACAGTCCATTGATGGGCTCAGGTCAGGTTCGATCACAAAGATTACATTGCCGAAGAGAAGCTCATTCAGGCCGGTTTGAGCTCGGGTAGGTCTATTTTTACCTTAGCGTCTCGCTTAATCAGCTAAGTGTTTTCGAGCTTACTGACGCCGAGCTCTATTGCAGGTCCCATGGAGGAAGAGAGGATTATCGATCAAAGGATCCTTCGCCAAATGAAGAAGAGGAAGAAGCGAGCTACCAAGAAGGCGCGCATAGAGCCCCCAAGTACCCCCACCCCTAAGCCCGACCTCCCACAGGTTCCTTCTTTGGGGCCCGAGCTCCCACAGGCTCCCATCTTGGAACCCGAGCTCCCTAATGCCCCTCCAATGATAGATTTAGAGGGGGACTTACCATCTCAAGAGCCTAAGGTGGCGGCAGAGCCAGTCGCTGAGCCAGCTGGGGCTACTGCCGAAGTTCCTAATCCCGCCGTGGCTACTGCTGAGGCTTTCGAAGAATCGACTCATCATGCTACTGAGACGACGGTGTCCAACTCGGGGAGCCAGGAGGAGGAGAGCATCTTGACCCCCCAGTGTAGCCTTGAAGAAAGTAAAGGGGTTGTCTACCCCACAGAGGTTACAGACTGGGCCAATCTCACCCCTGGTCAGCTCGGGGCCCACGCTGCAACCCACGCTATGGTGGTGAGTTCACACTCTAAGAATCATCATTTTTCCATTCTTTCGCTCTTTTCTCTTTGGTACTGACCGATCTCCTTTTGCCAGGTGAACACCGCCGTGCACTCGTTGACCCTTCAATCTGACATATATCTAAAGCGGGCTTTGGTTGTTGAGGAGTCATCTCGCGCAGCTCATACTGATCTAAGGGTAGCTCGGTGTAAGATCCATCAGTTGGAAGGTGACGTTGCAGCTCAGAAGAGCTTCATTGAAGTTCTGCTGTCAGAAAAAGAGGAGCTAGCCCGCGAGAGGGACAGGTTGAAGGCTGAGGTGAACAGGCTTAGAGCAGGCCAGGAGGCCTTAAAGCTCGAGGTTGAGAGCCTCAAGGCGGGTCAGGCGGCTTTGCAGCTCGAGGTACAGAAACTTAAGGAAGCCAAGGGGGCCCTGGATAACGAGGTGGAGTACCTCAAAGCTGATATTAAGGAGAAGACTGAGATCTTCGAACAAGCTCTCAAGGAGACGAAGGCCCAGGCTGTCATCAACTACGTCAAATCATCTAGGTTTGACGACGTGATGTCGCAGGTCTACCGTAGGGGGTTTAAGCTCAGCAAGTGGTTGATAAGGCATACATACCTCGACCTCGACACAAGTGCCATCACCACCTGGAGGATCACAAACGACATGACCCGCCAAGCCATGGATGACCCAGACTCCGAAGAGGAGGGCGGCGATGAGGAGGCTGGTGTTACCGACCTGGCTGACACCCCCGAAGAGGCTCCGAGTGAAGTCGACAAGCCTTCGGAGTAGTTGTGTGCTCCTTGTACTCTAGGTCTGCGAGCTCAGTTTTACTTTCTCTTTTTTTTATCCTTTGTACTAAGGTTTTCGTAATGAAAGCACATATTATGTAATGAAAGTACATATTTTGTTAAGTGTTTGTGTAATTATCTTCTGTCGAAGTGTTTGTCTTACCCCGAGCTATCGAGCTAGCGAGTCAAGTTCTTGAGGTGGGCGTCCCTTTACCGCTATCACCCCGAACTGTTTCCATGTACTTAGTAGGGGTGACCATAAGATTTTACAACATACGCCGAGGGGGACATAGTAAGGTACGTGCCCGACCTATCTACTTGGCTACTTAGGTTGGTGTTTTACCCCTATCAGCGTATACCGAGGTAGGCTAAGCTTCAGGGAGTTCATACCCAAGACGCCTTTTGTCCTTAGCATACTAAGCCTATGCTGGCGAGACAGTTAAGTCATGCATAGTGCCGAGATCTTCAGTTAGCTCGGCGCGTTGGCCCTTAAGCTAGAGGAGCGACTCATGGTCTACTCAGTTCGGTGATTTATGGGTAATATTGTCTTAGGTTGACAATATTCCATGCCCGAGGTACTTGTCTCCCTTCTAGCATCTCGAGTTCGTATGTTCCTTCCCCGAGCACTCACTTGACTCGGTAGGGTCCTTCCCAGTTCAGCCCAAGCTTATCAACATCGAGCTCAGGTACCATAACTTTACGGAGTACTAGGTCATCGACTTAGAGGTTCTGCTTCTTGACCCTGGCGTTATAGTACCGAGCTACCTTCTGCTGGTAGGCCATGATCCTGATGTATGCGAGGTCCCTTACTTCATCAAGTAGGTCAAGGTTGGTGTGTAGCTCGTCCTCGTTTGCCTTGTCATCATACGCTTCCAACCACTGTGAAGGGACTTCGATCTTGGCTGGGATGACTGCTTAGGTGCCGTATGTAAGGTTGAAGGGGGTTTTGCCTGTGGCGGTCTTCTCAGTGGTTCAGTAAGCCCATAGAATGCTGGGCAGATCGTCCGCCCAATGGCTCTATTCGTGACCTCTGCCTAACCATTTGCTTGAGGGTGTGCGACTGAAGTGAAGTTTTGTCGGATTCTCATGTCTTGGCACCAGTTCTGGAATTTAATGTCCTTGAACTGATTTCCATTATCGGAAATTAATACCCGAGGTAACCCGAAGTGGCACACTATGTTCTTCCAAAATAAGTTCTGGACGTTTCGGGTTGTGATTGTTGCGAGAGGCTCAGCTTCAATCCATTTCGTGAAATAGTCAACTACCACCACAAGGAACCTTCTTTGTCCTGTGGCTGGTGGGAATGGCCCAAGTAAGTCAATCCCCCACTGTGCAAATGGCCACAAGCTAGTGAGGTATTTTAGGTTGGCAGTAGGCCGGTGTTGGATGTTGGCGTGCTTCTGACACTTGTCGCATTTTTTGACGAGCTCAATCGCATCTGCCTTCATCGTTGGCTAGTAATACCCTTGTCGTAGTGCTTTCTGAGCAAGGGCTCTACCCCCCAGGTGTCCACCGCACAGGCCCTCATGAGTATCACAGAGGACGAGCTCGGCTTCAGAGGGTCGCAGGCAGCACAGGTAGGAGAGCGTATAGGATCTTCGGTACAACCGTTCGTCTATTATGACGTATTTGGCTGCCTAGCGCTCTACCCTCCTGGCGACATTATGATCTGCAGGGAGGGCCCCGTGTAGCAGGAAGCTCGTGAGCGGATCAATCCAACTCAGCTCTGCTTGAACGATGGGAGCGACCTCCTTTGCCCCCCTGAGAATGCTAGGCCGAGGCAAGTTTTCTATATACACAGTCCTCAAGGTATTATCTCCGGTGCTGGCTAACCATGATAGGGCATCGGCCTCAGTGTTCTCTAATCTCGGGATTTGCTGCATTAAGTGTGACCAGAAGTTTAGTAGAGCCCCTCTTACATTGGCTAAGTATGCTACCATGGTTGGCTCGCGAGCTTCGAACTCACCAAAAACCTGATTGACCACGAGCTGGGAGTCACTACAGACACGATGTGCTTGGCTTTCACTTCCTTTGCCAGATCCATCTCGGCTAGCAGTGCCTCATACTCTGCTTCGTTGTTGGATGCTGCGAACTCAAAGCGTAGTGCATACTCCAGTTTCACACCGCTAGGCCCATACAAAACGATCCCAGCCCTGCTGCCCTACCGATTTGACGAGCCATCTACGTGAAGGATCCATGGTTCTTCATCCCAGTTCGGGCTTGGCCTAACTAGGAAAGATGTCGCACTGGTTCCTACTTCATGGCGCTCGAGTTCAACCAGCCCGGGAAACTCCGAGCTCTCCCATACTAGGGGCCTCGTGTTCCACGAGCCAGGGGACTTCAGAGCTAAAGGTGCATTCTACGATGAAATCTACCAAGGCATGGGCCTTGATAGCAGTTCACGCTTTATACTGGAGTTGGTACTCGTTGAGCTCAATGACCCACTTTGTCAACCTTTCCAAGACTTTGGGCTTGAGCAAAACTTGCCTTAGAGGTTTGTTGGTAAAGACAACGATGGTGTGAGATTTGAAGTATGGGCGGAGCTTTCGGGCTTATATAACCAGTGCATAGGCTAACTTTTCTATCTCTGGGAACCTTGCCTCTGCTCCCTGCAACACTTTACTAACATAATAGACGAGTCGTTGGACCTGATCTACTTCTCTTATTAGTACCGAGCTTACCACCTCGTCACTTGCCGAGAGGTATAGCTCTAAAACATCACCCACTTTGGGTCGGGTTAAGACTGGAATGCTGGCGAGGTGTCTTTTGAGCTCGTCAAATGCAAGCTGGCACTCTTTGGTCCATTCAAAGCCTTTGCCTTTTATGGCCTTAAAGAAAGGCAGGCAGCGATCTGCTGACTTGGACAAAAAGTGACTCAAGGCGGCTAACCGGCCGTTCAGCTTCTGAACCTCCTTTAATTTCCAGGGTGGTTTCATTTCTAGGATGGCCTTGATTTTGTTTGGGTTGGCCTCAATGCCTCGCCAGTTAACAATGTATCCTAGGAATTTACCCGAGGTGACACCGAAGACACACTTGTTTGGATTTAACTTCAAATTAAATTTACATAGAATTTCAAAAACTGAATGTAAATCTTGTACTAATTCATGTGAAAATTTGGTTTTGACGACCATGTCGTCTACATAACACTCTACTTTTTTTCCGACTAGTGGCTCAAACAGTTTATTTACAAGTCTTTGAAAAGTGGCTCCAGCGTTTTTCAACCCGAAGGGCATGACCTTGTAACAGTACAAGCCGAACTCAGTTATGAAGGCAGTTTTTTCTTCACATGTCGGGTCCATTTTGATATGATTGTAGCCCGAATAGGCATCCAGGAAGCTCAGCAACTCGTGCCCCGAAGTCGCGTCCACTAGGCAGTCTATCCTGAGAAGTGGGAAGCAGTCCTTTGGGAAAGCTTGGTTCAGGTTGGTGTAGTCGATGCACATGCGCCATTTACCATTAGCCTTTTTTACCAGAGCGGGGTTGGCCACCCAGCTTGGGTAACAAACCTCCCTGATAAAATTGGCTGCAAGGAGCTTCCTGACCTCCTCGTCGACTGCCCTCCATCACTCTAGGGCTAGGTTGCATTTCTTTTGTTTAACGGGCCTAACTACAGCATCAGTGTTGAGCCTATGAGTTATAATGTTGGGGTCTATGCCGGGCATTTCTGTCGCTGACCATGCAAAAACATCTAAAATTTTGAGTAAGAAACTTACTAGTTGAGATCACAGGGGTTCTTCAACAGAAGCACCAATCTAAAGTACCCGAGTTGAGTCCTCTGCCGAAGCCAAGACGGGGACGGTCTCTTCGGTAGGCGCAGATCGCTCCACAAACTGCTCCGCAGGCCATTCTAGCTCGAGATCATCTGCCAACTTTGCCTTTTCTTTGAGGGTGGCTACGTAGCACTTGCGGGACTCGAGTTGATCACCTCGCGTCACTCCGACTCCGAAGTCTATAGGGAACTTCATCGCCAGATGGTAGGTGGAGACTACTGCTCGTAGGGCGTGGGTGATGGGCTGACCTACTATTGCATTGTACGGAGAGGGGGTCGCGACCACTAGGAACTCGTGGTTGATCCATACCATGCTAGGCCAGGTGCCGACCTCTACTGGTATAGTGACTCTCCCCAAAGGCCTGACCTCCTCGCCACTGAATCCCACAAGTGGAGTGTTTGCGGGCTTCAGGTCGCTTTTCTGGAGATGTAGTTGATAGAAGGCCGTCTTAAAGATAATATCTGTCGAGCTGCCTGAATCAACTAGGACGCGCCTGACCTCGAAATCGTTGATCTTGATCTTTATGACGAGTGAGTAATCATGGGGATAATGGACCCTTCGCGCATCATCTTCGGTGAAGAAGATCAGTTCCTCCATCCTGGGTCACTTTGGGGGGTTAAGCTCTTCCCTGGCGGCCTCGCGGGCTGATGACCGAGCTGCTACCGAGGTGCAGCTTGCGACAATTGATCCTCTGACAATTACATGGATGGTCCCCCAGGCTGGTCTCTCATCGGGAGGCTGCCTCTGCAGTTGCTCCGCTTGTCTGCTGGACTCAGGAGCTTCCTTACTCTGCTCCCCGTGTCGACCTGCTTTATTACTATTATTATGCTATACAAAATTTCTCAAATATCCATGACGGATAAGTTCTTCTATCTCGTCACGGAGATTCTTACAGTTTTTTGTACTATGACCGTGATCTCTATGAAAACTACAATACAAGTTTTTGTTCCTAACATTGGGATTAGCCTTAAGTCGAGGTGGCCACTTTACATGTGGGGTGTCCTTGATCGCCATGAGGATCTCGGCCCGCTTCGTGTTGAGGGGTGTATAATCCCTTTCTACTGCTAGAGCTCGAAAAGGCTGAATTGGCTTTGCCCCCCAAGCTAGGTCCTTCTTCTTCTTGCTGTCACTTGGAGTTGGGGGCTCCGGTTCCCTTTTTCTTTTTTCAAGGACCCGCTCGCCCTTCTGGTTGATCTCCTCCTCTATCCCTATGAACCGATCTGCCAGTTCGAGGAACTCGGTCACAGTCTTGGGTTGGTTGACCACCACGTAACACCTGAACTCCTTGTGGGTAATGCCTCGCTTGGCCGCAGTGAGCCAAACTGCAGGGTCTAGGTCGGGTATCTGCAGGTGACGAAGTGGTGGAGAAGGTTTTCTTGGGTCCTCGGACACCTTTTGCTGGTGACGAAGTGGTGGAGAAGGCCACGCACATGCAAGACTCACTTGCTCTGGCCAGATACATCTGAGACTGAAAGGCATCCACATGGTCATTGGGATCAAAGGACCCATCATACTTGTCCAGCGGGGGGAGCTTGAAGTCCCTTGGCATGGGGACAGCAAGGAGCTCTGGTGACAGGGGGAGGGAACTGAAAGAAGCGGTGTAGCTTTTACCTTGCTCGAACTCACCTCTACCTTGCCTCTGAGCTCGGGCAGGTCGCGAGTGACAGCTCAGCGAGCTCGATGATGCCTTCGCTGCTTCTTAGCCGGCTCAGCGTTGGTATTGCTGGCCTTAGTATTACTAAGCTCGATGGGCCCAGGGAAATGCTCGGACGACTGTCGGTAGCTGCAAACAGAGGGACCTTGTTCCAGGTCATCGGCTAGCACTTCGAACTGGTTTTCAGCAAGCAGAGGTTCGAACTGCGAGCACCGAGGTGATACCAGCTGGGAGGCCCCCGACCTAGCTGCAGGACGTGAGGTGGGGGTAGAGGGTCTTTCCTTCCTTCCATGGGATGATACCGAGGTCTCTCCTCGGCGGGAAGGAAGTTCACTTCGGCGGTGAGGCTTGGTTGGTTGCGCAGCTGGATGCCTAGGAGGGAACGAAGGAAATTGTTGCTGATACTAGTGCTAGCACACTTGGTGCAGCACTTGCTGCTGGTGGAACCAAAGTTGCTGAAACTGTTGCATTTGGGCCTGCATGGCTCGCATGCACTGCATCAGGTCTTCGAGCTGACCTTGGCTGGCCACCGGAGGGAGGATGGTGGGTTCAACAAAGGTAGTTCCAATGGCAGAGGGTAATGAAATGGTCACGGGTGCCACTGTCAAGGGCACATTCAGACTAGGTACCCCATCCACGGAGAGGGGGACAGTGAACTGCCCGATGCAGACAGTGGGTAGCTGGAGTTGTTCCTCTGGGGTGTTCCGGCGTCAGGAGTTGCTGGAGGAAGCCATGGTGATGATGAATTCATTGAGAGAAGTTTCACAGAAGTTAGAGGAAGGCCTTTTGAAGTGATCCCACAGACGACGTCAAATGATGCAGCACAATCTGGGCACTCCGAGCTGGCTGAGAGTTGGCTCCTAGCTGTGATGGACGGCACCTAAGAGGAAGAAGAAGGTGAAGGGTTCCCAGGGAGCTCTCCCGGAGGGAACACTCCGATGGCTAAGTTAGAACTCTGGGGAAAACTCAAAGAAGATACAGAGAGTTAAGAGTGCTGAAAGTGCTAGCTTCAATACCTTCGCTTCGTGAGGGTTGGGGTCCTTTTATACCGAAGCTCGGTCACATCAGGTGTAACTGCCATTGCCCTAGCCGCTACCGCCAGGGCAGAGGTGGTAGGTGCAGGCTTTTGCTACAGGCTGCTACTGCAAGGTACAGACTTCGACAGGCATGCCATGCTTTTCAGAGACGGCAAGCAGAACGCCGCCTGGCAAGGGATCCGAGCACTGCTACCGGATCCGGTAGTACGGATGTCAGGTAGGCACGGATGACAAGCAGATCTCTCTACAGTCTACCGAGCTATCGTACACCGAACTACTTGGGGCAGATTTGTCTTGTACCGAGGTGTCAAGGTACACCGAGGTGCCCGCATTGGAGGCGAGCCTTAAACAAGTTCGAACAGGAATCTCGACGGTGCTGCCCCGAGGTGTTTCTCCCTTGGGACACAGCCAAAAGCCGGGGTGCTCCCTTCTTAGGAAGGAAGAGCTCAGGACCCAGAAGGACCTCGAGCCTTGAGAGGAGTTTGGGATTTCCCACACTTGGTGGGAGTCAAGGTTGGTCGAGCGCTAGTCCCCAGCGAGTCGCTTAACCCGTCGAGCGACCAATGTTGGACTCGGCGGGTCCCTCCCGTCAAGTCACGGTTGTACTGTTAGGCTGAGCTGTTCATCGAGCCAGGTCACGCACATGTGTCCCTGTGCTACGAGGTCGGGCCAAAGCACCTTCCATCAAATTTCATTAATTTATAAGCTCTGTAATTAACAGGGTGACCCGATATGTCAAGTTAATTAATTAATAAGTTGTTAATTAACATGTGACCCGATCCAGGTTATAGGTAACCCAATCCAAGCATTCCCCTCACTGTATTTCTTCATTGTCTTTTTTCTTTCTCTCTTCTCCTTGATTAAATTCAGCATTGGAAGGCTAATAAGCAAATAACTCGTTTCAGGCTTTCATAGTATCATAGTATCATTGGACTGGTATACAACAGATGCACCTCTATTTTCTCTTTCCTTGGTTTCCTAATGTGATGCTATTGATACATTACACTATTATTTGGGAAAATTCCCGATACTTTGGGCCTAGTGCCATTTTGGTCCTCGAAATTTAAAATGCAACTATTCAGTATCCAAACTTTCAAAACGTGTCAATCGAGTACCTGTTAACCAGCCCGTTAAGTGGCATTTGAAAGGACACAACTGCCCTTCAAGTGTCATCTAATTCTCTTTGTCAACCATCCAAGTGATGACAAAAAATGAACAGTCACCAATCCTTGCCTCTTCTATTCAAGAAAGTTGGTGTCACGTCTCAGTGGGCATTCTGATGACCCCAACTTTCTTGAATAGAAGAGGCAAGGATTTGTGACTGTTCATTTTTTTATCAATGTTTGGATAGTTGATAAAGAAAATTAGATGACACTTAAAGGGCATTTGTGTCTTTTCAAATACTACTTAACGGTTGGTTAACATGCTAGTTAATAGCAAGTACTGGATTGGCATATTTTGAAAGTTCCGGTACCACCGAATTATTGCATTTTAAAGTCCAAGAACCAAAATGGCACAAAGCCCAAAATACAAGGTCCTAATTGAGAATTTCCTCTTATTTTTATTACTTGACATAGTACACTGTCTTCTTCACCCAACGCTGCTACAGTGCTCGCAAATTGCAGATTGAGAGAGAGAGAGAAGTGCATACCTAAAATGTTTTAGGTTTGCCAATGTGATTATGTGCAATGTCTGAAACCAAACACTGCAGAAATGCTAACATTAACTAATAACTTTTGCAGTTGAAAAAAAAAAAAAAAAAACATGTTCCAATGGGGCGGAGCCCCTGTTTTGTCATCCAAAACTGAAAGCAAATTGTACCTCCTCCACCTCTATTTTTGTGGCCAAAGCTGAAAGAAACGATGAGAATATTATCATGCTCGGCTCTTGTTTTCTCACTCAAAACTGAGAAAATATTATTTATTGGGTGGGGTCCTCTCCCCACCCCACACACACACCCCACCCACACTATATATTGTAGGGTTGGATTGAAACCAAAATTTAATAGGGTTCACATTTTTTAACCTTATCAGAAATTTTAAACCAAACTTTCTGGTTGGATTTTAGTTGTAGAATACATTTCATAGGTGCACTTTAGAAATGTTCACCTAGCCTCCATTCTCCATTCTTCCTCATCTCTCATTCTCTTGGCCCCCCTAAGAGAAAATTCCTAGCTCCGCCACCAGAAGAGATAGGTGTCATAGGGAAGGAAGGTTTTCTAAGAAGCATAGGTGTGCTACAGGAAAGGGAAAGACGTAAATGTGTGTGAATTTAAAAATTAGCAAAACATTAGAGGCAGGAATGGAAAGAGGCCCTGTTGAGGTGGCTTCTTAAGAGTGCAAGAAAGGGTATTTTGTGAATGCACGAGAAGACAGAGTTGGGGTAATAGAGCACAAAGGGGATGTTCTAAAATGTAGATGAGAAATTGGGTGGAATGTTTTCATCCACACCATACATGTGGTATGGATAAGAATACACCACACCCTAACAAGGTAGTTCTGAACCGTGGACAAAGAAGTGTGGATTGAACCACACTACACCTAGGCCTATAAATGGATCGAATTTGAATCGAATCAAACTATATTCGAATTTGAAATTGATTATGAACAAGAATATTCGAATTCGATTCGATATTCAACGGATATCAAATATTTCAATTCGAATTTGATTTAGATTATCAAATTGAATATTCAATTCGATTCAAATTCGACTAGTGTGAATGTGATGGCAGTGTTGGCCGGTGATGCTAGACTGTTGGCACAATGGCACTCTCACAGTATTAACTTGGGTTAAGGGCCTTGAGGCATTGAGTAGTGGTCAAGGAAATGGTAGTGGTCGGTGACCGGTGCTTGACCGCTATCACTGACATTGTTGTCAGTGATGGTGGTTGCTTGGGCAGCAGCAATGCCGAGTCTCTATCTTGAAATATGAAAGATAGAGGAGAAGGTGAGAGACAAGAGAGGACTGAGGAGAGGCAGAGGATGAGGGGTGGTGGCCGATGGCTGGTGCTCGACTATCAACTATTGACTGCCAAATCGGCAATGGTTGCTTGGTAGCGGTGATGTTGAGTCTCTATCTCGAAATATGAGAGATAGAGGAGAGATGAGAGACGAGAGAGGACTGAGGAGAGTTAGGCTTAGGGTTAGTGATGTGGCTGGTGATGGTGGTTGCTCGGGCGATGATAACGAAGGGAGGGTTAGGCTTAGGGTTTGAAAGGAGATAGAGATTGAAGGAGAGGTTTGAATGTTCATCAGTTTATGTTCGTTTGATTCAATGAGATTCGAGAATCGAGAATCAAGAATCTCAAATTGTTTATTTACTTTTTTAACCTTATATATATATATATATATATATATATATATATATATATATATATATATATATATATATATATATATATAATCGGTTCAGATATTTATCGGATCGAATTAATGCATATCTGAATTTAATCCAATAATTTAATTGGTATTTGAATTCAACCGAATATCCAATTCAAATTATCCGAATTCGATTCAATTACGCCAAATCTCGGATTCGAATCCAGATTTTTGAATACCGTTTACAACCTAACTACACTGCATAGGCGTTCTACAAGGTGTCATGCACTTCAATTCACACCATGTGTTTTGATTCCATGCATCTTACCTACAATATGAAGGGTTGTAATTGGATTGGACTTGGATCGGATGCATCCTATTTGATTATTGAAAACCTACATCTGAACCCGATAGGATTTAAAGACCCATATTCGAATTTGTATCCTAACAGGCTTGGATTGGATTCGGATTTAACTCGACTATGCTTTAAAATTTTAAAATACAAGAAAATTAAAAAAAATAATTATTTTTAAAATTCTATATATAATAAATTAATGTAAATATAACATACTAAATTTATTATATACAAATCCATATATAAAATATATTTTTATAATTTTAAATGTACTTATATTAAATTAATAAATATTACAATATAATTAGATATGGATGTGTCAAATTTGAACTCGATAGGATTTAAAGACCCATATTCGAATTCGTATCCTAACAGACTTGGATTGGATTCGGATTTCACTCGACTATGCTTTAAAATTTTAAAATACAAGAAAACTAAAAAAATAATTATTTTTAAAATTCTATATATAATAAATTAATGTAAATATAACATACTAAATTTATTATATACAAATCCATATATATTATAATATATAAAATATATTTTTATAATTTTAAATATACTTATATTAAATTAATAAATATTACAATATAATTAGATATGGATGTGTCAAATTTGAACCCGATCCGATTACATAAATACATCATCCAAATCCAAGATAATTGGATTAAATGTCAGATGGGCCTTAGATTTTTGGGTGTTAATAAGGAAAAGCAATATTTTTTTATAAAAATAAAAAAGAAATCATTAGGTTCCCAAGAGTACTAATTTTATACAAAAATAATAATTAATTAAATATGTATATATTTAATTAAAATTTAATAAAATATACAAATATTGAATTAAAAAATGTACATAACATTAAATATTACATAACACGAAAGAAGTAATATTTTATTTTGTAATAACATACATAATTAGGGGTTCAAATGGATTGGATCATTATCCGATCCGAGCTCCAATCCTATTTGGTTGAATTTGGATCACCCCTATCCAATCTAAGAAGATTCGATCTGATATATGTTATATATATATATATATATTTATATATATATTTATTTATTTATTTATAAATATATTATTTATATTGTATTTTGTACAGTTGTTATATTATTTATTTTTTACAAAAAACAAGTATATATATGATGAAAATAATTAAAAAATACTTGTATTTTTTGTTTTTCTTTATTTAAATTGGTATATTTTTCTTTTAATAATTTATTAATTTTTAAAGAAAACAAATCAGATCGGATCAGATCAAATCCAAATATCCAACTTTTCGATCGGATTTAAATTCAAATTCTTGCCTATCGGATCCAATCAACTCTTTGGATCGGATTGGATTTGCCATGAACAGTGTAGGATCATATTCGAATATACCCTAATTCGAATTCGATCTGATTTGTTTTCATCCCTATAGATAATAAAAATATTTTTTAAAAAATGACCCAGAACAAGAACCATTTTGGCCACTGGTTCCCAGGTTGACGGCTCGACCATCTAGTTCGAACAAATGGCCTAGTTTGACAATAAAATCAAAAAATATATATAAAATAACTAATTAAAATAATAAAAATGGTTAAAAATTATTGAATGGGTTAAATTGGTCAATGGTTCAATTGCCTTGGTTTTGTTGACCAATTCAATGGTTTTTGGCCAAGGATTGAGTTTGGGGTAAAACGGAACTGGTTGCTTGGACTGTTCTCAAGTCAAATGGTTCGACCGTACGAATCAACTGTAGTTCAAAAACATTAATAAAAAATGTGAGATAAATTGGGTAAAACATACCATGTGAACCATGGGACCATTCTTGATAAAAAAAAATTCCACAGTAGTGTGGATCAATCCACGACAAAAACATGTGGATAAGAAATTGGCTTGTGGTGTGCTTTAATCCACGAGATTTTGTGGATCAGTCCACAGCACAGGTCAACCGAACACCTTAACTTACTGTAGTGCATTTCAAATGCAATATATCATGGTCTGACCACTGTACCAAACACCTACGAAGAGGCCATCTGATGTAACACAACATTAATTTAGTATATATATATATATATATATATATATATATATATATATATATATATATATATATATGCATGCTAGAAAGCACTATTTTTTTTATCAAAGTGATGTATAACAATTGACCAGTTAAGAGGAAGAAGGGAAGAGAAGCATGAGCAAAACAAACTTTGGGAAAATTCCCAATTAGTACTCTTTACTTTGTGCCACTTTGGTTCCAAAACTTTAAAATGTGACAACTCAGTACTTGAACTTTCAAAATGTGTCAATCCAATACCTACCGTTAACCATCCCATTAACTAGCTATTAAGTGGCATTTGAAAATATATAAATGTCTTTTGAGAGTCATTTAATTCTATTTATCAGGCATCCAAATGTTGACAAAAAATAAACAGTTCAAAACCCTTGCCTCTTCTATTCAAGAAAGTTGGGCATTCTAGTCACTTAGTGACCCCAAATTTCTTGAATAGAAGAGGCAAGGATTTGGGATTGTTCATTTTCTATCAATGTTTGGATGGCTGATAAATAGAATTAAATGACACTCGAAAGGCATTTATGTCTTTTCAAATGCCATTTAACGGCTGGTTAACGATAAGTACTGGATTGACACGTTTTGAAAGTTCAGGTATTGAGTTGTCGTGTTTTAAAGTTTGGGGACCAAAGTGTTAGTAGGCCCAAAGTACTAATCGGAAAATTTCCCAATTTTTTTTTTCTATTGGAGATATCGCTTTTTCTGAAATTTTATGTTATTAAGAAAAATATTTAATGACACCATGGTTTAGTTGAAAATTTTGAAACTCACATCATATAAAAGTTTTAAAGAAAATATATAAAATTATGCCAAAAACAATATCTATATAATTCAATATTATTAGAAAGAAAAACCTTTTTTTACGTCAATTGGCATTTTGAAAAACATATAACCTAATTACTTTATAAATATATAGAGCCAACCGTGGATGCATCTTATAAACAAATCAACTAAAATTAGATGATCCAAAATAAAAATGCCAATATCTCTACTATAGACTATTTTGAGCTAGGGAACATTTTCCTTGAATAGCTATTGATTAAATCCCATTAACAATGTAATTGTAAAATGCACTTATAAAATGTATGCTAACTTAATTACTTAATCTCACTTAATATATTTACTAAAAAAATTATTTATTAATTGTAATTGTAAAATTATTTCTTATTTCTAAATTAATTTGTTTATTTTACCTAATTGAAATATCTAAAAAATTAATGTTATAGCTAGGCCAAAATCTATAATACATTGTATGAAAATTGATGTAATATATAAAATTTTCCTTATAAATATTATAATTTAATTCATATCACACATTTTCTCTATCCCTTAGTCTCTCTCTCAATCTTTTAAACCCATGTCCCGTTGAATATTTAATGTAAGCCCGGTCTCTCTACTTAATGAATTGGGACGATGTCACTTCACCCCTTAATCTCAAAATTGGATTCAACCCCTGATTCATTTTCTTGATGATTTGGTGTAATATTATTATAAAAAATTTTGATATTTTTTCTTGGGAGTAGAAAAGAAAAGTCTGTAATGCAATAATAAGATCACAACGCAAGGGAGATAAGACCCTCTTGAGTGATATAAGCAATACTGTAGATTGCAACTGGGTCAATAAATTGTATTCAGATGAGTTTATGTACAGTTAAGCATGTAAATGAACAACAAAATATGTTAGCTCATGAAGTAGCTAGCATGTAGGAGGGGGGTTCAGAATTGGTCTTTGTATTACCCACAAAGGACTACATGTACATATTTTCAAATCAATAATTTAAGTTTTTTTCTTTTTCAAAAAAAAAAACATATAAAGAAAAGTTCAGTTTGTTCAGATGCCACAAGCAAAGGGTTTGGCATCCACTCACATCCATCCGACCCGGAATCAATTTGATCCAAGATCAAAGTGGTTTTCAATAGGTTCATTATACGTACAGCTCAAATCGACCAAACCGACCAACCTAGTCTGACCCAACTTGAATCAGCCAGTTAGGTTAGACACATTGGTTTCTCCTCATGGAGGACATTCATATACAATAGAACACAATAAGCCATTGATTTTCATCGTTATTACATGTAACAAGAAAAAGAAAGAAAAAAAATCCGTCGTTTTGCATTCAAAATCCGAAATTTGAAACAAACAAAGAACTCCGATCACTGAGCCATTACCCATTAAACTTTAAAAGGGAACAGAAATAAAAACAAAATTACCTCTTTTTTTAATATAGGCGTTGATGTGAACTTCAATTACCTCTTTTCTAGATATTGGATCTTTAAGGCCAAAAGGTACTTTGAATATCACAAAACTGATCCAAACCGATCAGATCGGTTTTGCTTTGTACAGGGTCAGTTTCGGTTTCATCTTTAAGCAATCCGAACAGGTCGGATTGGTTGGAAAAACATCAGTAAACCGACCCAACTTGACCCGTGAACAGCCCTAGTTACATGTTTTGGCCCTTTTAAATCTGAATTAATTCTAATGAATGAAATTCATAAAACAACTCTTTTGTTTTAAATTAATATTATTTATTTAATTTTATAAATATGTGAATGTAATGATAACAATTGAGTCATCTCTAAATAAATAAATGAGAAAGATCCTCACTAGTACCTTGTACTTTGGGCCTAGTGCCACTTTGGTCCTCAAACTCTAAAATATGACAATTCAGTACCTAAACTTTCAAATCATGTCAATCTAGTATATGTCATTAACCAATTGTTAATCAGCCATTAAGTGGCACTTGAAAAAGACACAAGTGACCTTCAAGTGTCATCTAGTTTTATTTGTCAACCATCCAAGCGTTGACAAAAAATTAACAGTCCCAAATCCTTGCCTCTTCTATTTAAGATGTGACCCCAACTTTATTTATATATTATATATTCAAGAAGATTCAATCCGATATATTTTATATTTATAAATATAAATATATAATACATATATATGTTATTTATTTATTTATAAATATATTTTTTATATTATATTTTTATAAATTTGTTAGATTATTTATTTTTTTTATAAAAAAACATGTATATATACAATGAAAATAATTAAAAATACTTATAGTTTTTGTTTTTACATTATTTAAATTAATATATTTTAATTTTCTTTTAATAATTTATTAACTTTTAAAGAATACAAGTCGGATCGAATCAGGTCCGAAGATCCAACTTACCAATAGGATTCGAATTCAAATCGAGTCCTATCAAATCCGTTTGGATCTTTGGATCGGATTGGATCTAACATTAATAGTGTCAGATATATCATATTTGAATCCAATCGATCCGTTTGCATCTCTATCTCCAACATGAGACCGAGTTCGGCTTCTATTAAGGTAATGTTCATTCCAACAGCCTTTACAACCTTGCATTGGGAATATCACTGCATTTATATGCGCCATTTCTTGATGCAAGGTTGCAAGAGACTGTTCGCCAGGGTGTGAGCATGGACTTGCCCTAACCGAAGCCGATCTCCATGAGACCTAACATCAGAAATTGGTAAATCCTTTTACTCTTTTAACATGCAATATCCTTGAAGACATTTTTTATGTGTTCAGATCAAAGCCCAACATAGGGTTGCAACAACCTGACATAACAAAACAACTTTTGCAATTGTACATTGGGAATATCTCGCCATGAAGGACAAGGGTATGTTACATGATGTACAGATGCAAAGGCTGTTGTGACCAGTTGTTGGGGCCCTAGTTGGGACTAGATCAGGTCTCATTTTAGATTTGGCCTCTCTGTTCCCTTGAGTAGTATTGTAGGTTGTTCCCCATAGGGCTAGCAATCTTGATCCCGACTCATTTAACCCACCCAGACTATTGGTGGGTCAATATGGGCTGAGCAACCCATTAGGGTTAGTGGAAAAGGGTTGGGGTGGGTTGGGTCAAAGTCAACTCTATCTATACTCACCAAATCTCAAAAACAAGAATAGTAATTGAACTTACTCGAACTTAGACCTCCTAACATGTTTACATCTCATTACAGTTCAAAACCACCATGCCACATTTCATTTTGAGATTAAAAGTGAAATAAAATAGATTTTATTAACTTGCATGTTCACATTCAATTTTACACAAAAGCACTTCTACAAAAACAATTTTATAAATTATTTTATAAAAATGACTTTTACTAAAGCACTTTTACAAAAGTACATTTATACGAAAGCACTTTTATAAAAGTAAAGTTACAAAAGTACTTTTACACAAAAGCACTTTTATGAAAATACTTTTACGAAAACACTTATGAAAGCATAAAAGCACTTTTATGAAAATACTTTTACGAAAACACTTTTATGAAAATATAAAAGCACTTTTATAAAAGTACTTTTATGAAAGCATAAAAGCACTTTAAAAGTGCTTTACGAAAGTACTTTTATGAAAGCACTTTAACAAAAGTACTTTTGCAAAAGCACTTTTATAAAATTTATGCATTTTTGCATTTTCTGTAATTTTTCTGCATTTTCTGTAATTTCTTGTGCTTTTCTACATAATTTTTGCATTTTTCTTGTGTTTTTCATGCATTTTTTGCATATTTTTTTATTTTTCTACAAAAGTTCTAAATTTTCTACAATTTTTAGTTTTTTTTTTTTTTGCCCTTTCTACAATTCTTTACTATTTTCTGCATTTATCTATAATTTTTGCATTTTTCGGGTATGCGAGTTGATCTCATTTTTACCATATGGCAGTCTTGAGAGATTATTCTCTCAAAAGTTATTATTTTTTAGTATACGAGTCATCTCGACCCATTTTTGTATTTATAGGTGAGGGTAGGTGGGTTAGTATGGGTGAGGGTGGTTAAGGGTCAATATGAATGGATCAAGTGGATCAATATGGGTGGATCAGGTGGGTTATGACTTTTTAACAATAATTGATGATGGGTCATGATGGGTTGGTGGATCAATATGGGTGGGTTGGTATTCAACCCTTACCCAACCCAACCCAACCCAAATCATTTGCCACCCCTAATACCGCATTCAGCAAATGACATTCATTGCCCATACTGTAACCGAATTTGCATCTAGTCCCCGCACACAGGACCAATAAGCCATCTAGTCCCAACATGCTTTGGACTTTGCTTACAATTTTAACCATACCATGGTGGGGGCTATTAAACACACCACACATTTTAACACTACCACAAAATGTGCCTTTAAATAATTCCTATTATATGTTGTTCATCTTCTATAATTCTTTTCTTGCCAATATGACCGGTTTTTTTTGGCTCGACAGGGTTACACAACCAGGGGTTGCTCATCCCCAAACCCATAACCCCCAACCATGGTGCACACAGGATTTGATCCCAAGTCTACGCTAATTACTAACCAACCGGTTGGCACTTTGCTTGCCAAACATGAAGCTGGTTCATAGAAATTACTACAAGCATGCAATAAAACTTATAGCGATCATTGCATTTTGTTATTAAATTCTTGCAAGTCTTTCATTTATATCTAAATTCTTGCTAGTCAGTTATGGAAGGTATGGAGATAGAAAGAAGTCAATAAGGGTCTACTGGCTTTTAGAATTTTGAGAAAGAGAAAAGTTAATCAATGAAATTTTGATTCCTATTAACTGAAAAACCCATATTCTTTTTATAAATTTATACGGAGTCCACGAAAGATATCACTTACATTGGGGGCAAGTAACTTAATTTGTGTAAATAATACCCATCCAAGTGGGCAATGTGATAAAGAATCTGTGTTATAATACACAGGAGGGATAAAAATCTCTGCAATTAAAGATGATCCGAATTCAATCCATTTCTGCAATTAAAGATTATCTGAATTCAATCCATTCATCAGGAGGAATATAAACCCACCACCATCCAACCTGAAACAAGTCCAATTTACTTTGATTTATTGCATATCTACAATTCATATTATACCAACAAAGTGAGACTTCAGCATGAATGTAGCGTTTTTAATCGAGGATAATTGCTTAAACTTGCACAAAAATTATTTTTAAACATATTTTGTTCTCGTATAGTTCAACGTATTGATTGATATACAACACCTATCCATCTGAAGGGTATTAACGTTCAGAAGTGATCAGATGTCCAACACTCCAGTTTCGGTGACCCCAAAGATACAACAATATCAATACTGTGAACCTTGTATTCATGATATATGACCATTTAATTTTAATTTATTTATTCTAATCAATAAATCTGATTGCAATTCAAAATTATTTACGGAAGCCCACGGCTGAAAAGTACTACTCATTAACATGTAAAAATCATTTAGTGTTTTCAAAACTAGCGAGGCTACACGGGAAGTCTCGAATGACTACTAATACACGACGTTCTGAGACAAAAATTAGCAATACAATAAAACTATGCAGCAGTCTTCTGTTTCTTTGGCATTCTATACCCACCAACTACACAAGCATGGTCTCTTTCAAAAGGCTCAAGTGTGACTTGTTCAGATGGTTTAAACTGATCCGCTTGCAATTTCTTCACTTCTTGGGCAAACACTGCCTCCGCAGGAACCGTTGAATCTATGCAATTTGCCTAAAAACAAGAACAAAATATATATTCAACTTCAACCTACATACGATGAGATGCGAAAGAAAACTTTCTAAAAAAAAGTATAACCTCAAGCAATATATCATGATTTGAACTTTCTACAGTGGCTGTAGGGATGTAGCAAGAACAGACCTTAATTGATATGACAAAATGGCCTCCATTCTTCAGGAAATACGAGGCATTAAGTGCTAATATCCTTGCCTACAAGAGGAATCATGTCAGGTAAATAAAGAAACTATCAAATAAACCAAATAGCCAATGCAGATTTTGAGGCCTGCATGGCTGCGTGCTACTTTCCTTGTTGCTTAAAGCTGAATTAACCACAGAGAGAAAATACATTCTCCAAGTTATAAGCTGAATTAAGCACAGAAAGATACCTGTCCAAACAAAGCATTCAACATATAAAAAATACATGCACTGATCACTGACAATAGAATATAGTTACTATCGGCTGCGTGCTACTTTCATTGTTGCTTAAAAGCTGAATTAACCACAGAGAAAATACATTCTCCAAGTTAAAGGCTGAATTAAGCACAGAAAGATACCTGTCCAAACAAAGCATTCAACAGATAAAAAATACACGCACTGATCACTGACAATAGAATATAGTTACTATCATGAGTCCAACTATGCTAATGAAAATTCATCGTAAAATAACCAATGATCAGCTATCATCTAATGAGCAACCAGTCAACTGGCATTCCAGATTCTTGTGGGTTTCTGATTGGTTGAACTTTTTCAAGTAGCATGCCTTTCTTGTACCATAGAAATTGTTTACGAAGCTCATATTGGATTTGATCCTTGATAACCACCAATCCCAAATAGAAACCTTTTGGGAGTTTTTATTCAAGGAATGCACTTTAAAACCATCCAATAATAAGGCCATTGAGAAAATCACTGATTTTGCAGCCTTTGTTATCCAATATGTTCTTCCAAGTTCCAAGTTGATGAAATAACGTGTACAACTCCAACAAACACAAGCAGAGAGGGATAAACACTTTGGCACAGGTAAGATGCGACTCAAAATCCAAGTACAAAAAAGAAAGATGATATTAAATATTAGCAAGGAATGGCAATTGACAAGGTAAAATAGCATCTCAAATGTTTTGTGAAGCTTTTCAATAAGAAAATAAATAGGATATGGTAAAGAAACAATTTGGGGTCTCATTTAAACAAATCCTGTTCGGGCATCGTGCTCAAATTGCAAAATGATTCAGGGTTCATCTTCACATTGGATTGGTTAAAGGATTTTATGCTGGCAACAAACCAGACATAACCCTCCTTTTTCAGGCCTTAGACCAGTAATGTAACAAACAAGGAAGAAGGCCAAAAATTTGTTTACAATAATGCGATTTCAGCATAGATGATCCCTTACCTTTCATGCTTTACCATCCAATAGCAATCAAAGAAAAAGACAAAGACCTCCAAGACACTTCAAAGACATTGAATAGAATAATATACTAGAATTATAAAAATTAAATAACATGAAAATACAAAAAAAAAAGTAAACCAGAAAAACAATCATCACAACTTTTAAAGTTGAATAGATGTTTGCATCAGAAACTCGAGTTGTACATCACCCAAAATGTCTTGAAGGGGAATCCGAGTAATTCATCATTTGCCTGATTTCAGAAGCATGAAGAAAATTCAGAGAATGGATCTTTTGCATCATTTAGTATGCTACACGGAATGCTGATAAAAATCAGCAATACAACATAACCACAAGGGATGTGTCATCAAGATCCAGAAAGAACAAAAATACTCGTAAAGAACAAAAAAAATCAAATCACGGTATTTGAAAACATTTAAAGGTGGTGAAGGAAACTTTCGACATTCTACAATGTGTTAAACACAGGTTTCTTAAGAAAAGAATAGAAAAGCAAAGAAAATGGAAATGGAAAAAGGCAATTGGGAACAAAAGCAATCACTGACATTTTAACATTTTTGCATCAGAAACTCGAGTTCAACATCATACATAATGTCTTGAAGGGGAATCCGAGTAATTTCATCATTTTCTTGATATTGAAACAGCAGTTCATGCATCAAAGAGAATGGGCTAAGTAAAGAAAATGGACTCATCATTGTGTATGCTTCACTGAATGTAAATAACAGAATTCAGAAATATGACTTGGGCACCAACATCAAAAAACGGGAAAATTACCATTGAAAACAAGAAAATCAACTCAAAGATCTTGATAACATTTTAACATCTACTAGAGTGTAAACCTCCGAACATTTACAATGTGTGCACCACATGATTCTCAAGTATCTTCCCAAAGTGACCAAACGTTGCTTCAAATATTAAGAAAAACTGTTCAAAAATCAAATACACATAATGGGATTAATTAAGCCTGGAAATGTGATAAAAATTTACGCCATGAAAAAAGTCCATTTTTACATATAAAATGTTCTGTAACTTGACAACAAGCAGGAAGTGAAATTAATCAAGCGCTAGTGCAATAATTCTACATAACACAAAAACGTGCAGAGCACTGAACTAAAAATCTTAGAGATACATAATCTAAATTTCATATATCATAAATAACAAATACCATCTTACTTTTTTATCATTAGCACTAAGTACATTTTGTTTATTTCTTAAGGGGACTCTTCAGTTTGAATAAAACAATAGAACTACTACAGTGGAGAATATTATATGAATTTAACAAGTAATGGATAAAGATGGAACATATGATTAATATACCTGATCTGGCTGAGCAACATCGGAGAAAATGACATCGACCATGCCAACCAACATTCGATACCTGACAGGATGTCTAGCATCCTCGATGATAGGTATAACATTTGTTCTCTTCTTCGCCATGTTCACCAAGTCCCTACCACTTCTATGAGAAAATTCCACGGCATATACAACTCCGGTCTATCATCATGCAAACAAACGAAAATTTCAAATTTTGAAAAAAAAATGGAAAATATGCTTTTATTTTAGAGTAGACAATAGAAAACAAGCACTGCAATATTAAACAGAATCTCCACCTACAGGTCCAACAATGTCAGAGACATGTGAGACCGTCGTTCCTGAAGCAGCACCGAGGTAGAGAACCCGAGACCCAGGAACCTTGAATAAAAACATTCAAATGAATGAATAAATCACACCGTTCATAAATAATACAGGAAACAATTGAAATCAATAATAAATAAATAAAAGGGTGAAACAACAAAGCATTTAGGATAACATTTGAAAATTCTCGATATGCACAAGAGAGAACACTTACAATCCAGACATTATCAACACCACCAAGAATGGCAGCTGCCAGCTTCGAGCGGAAGGGGTTCCAAACCCTGTACTCAACCTTCGACCCGTCTTCATTCTAATAAGCAAAAGTTTGTAAAGAAAATAAGACGAATCAATAGTGGAAGCAGATTCAATAAATTGGTACTAATTTCACATCCAACCAAGTTACATTTCCCTCACATCTACTGAGGTTCCTCTTTAAAACGTGAAATCGGATTTACCTGCACAGAAATCCTCTTTTCGCCATAAACTGCTTCACCAGGGACCATATTCTTCGTAACAAGAGCATCTTCTTTGCCCTTAGCAATGAAAACACCTTCGTGTCTATGGGGCTCGATGACGACCTTGCTTCCACCTTTCATTCCAACGCCACGACCACCGCGACCACGTCCGCCGCCCCGGCCACCGCCGCGACCACCACCACGACCTCTGCCGCCACCCTCTCCACCTCTTCCGCCACCACCTCTGCCTCTTCCTCTCCCTCCATCACTCCGGCCTCTAAACCCACCCCCACCGCGGCCTGAAAGTCAACCATAAATAGGAAAAAAAAATACAACGTTGAATTTAGAAAAGCTTGTTAATCAATGCAGAGAAATTTTTCGATAAAACACCAAACGTAGAAACCAAGTGATTGAACAAACCAAAAGGCCAGTTTACCTCTTGGAGGTCTCATACGACTTCGAACAGAGAAGAAAATGATTTATGAAGAGGAAGGTTTTTCCTTGAAGTAAAGGTGCCGAGTGTAGACTGTGGACCGAACTTGCTGAAGAGTGGATGATTTATATAGATTTTACGATTTTAGGGTTTAGTTGAGACTTGAGAGAGAGAGAAGGGGGGGTTGAAGTAGGGTTTATTGGAGACTACGAGTTTTTTCATTTGGGATTTGGGAATTCACATCTGCGCCCCAGAGCATAATCACAATCGTGTATGGAGAACATCACCCACTGATAACATCGGAAGATTCTAAATGCACGCTGAGATGCGCTTGTGTGGCCAGATATGAAATCGGAAGATTCAATTCTGTTAATTTGGTGCTAATCCAGTTATCCTACTAAATTTACTTCCTAATGTTTGATTGCTAAAAAATTATGCAGGATGCATGAATTCATTTTATATTAACGAATGATAATTTCTGATTCGATAATACAAGAATTGTTTTGGGGATGACATAGACATTGCCACATGTCATATTGATATAGCACAAATAAAAACTCCTATGTATTAAAGATATAGCCTATTGTAATAATTAACATAATAATTCCATCAAACACAAATGTCACAAGTTGGTCTTAGGGTCATAACAACCAAATATTTGAAATCATCATTTAAACAAGTATAAGATCTACATAACCATCGAACTGGTAATCAATACAAAAATTAGAGGTTCTTTTACCTCCGTGTTGGTGTTCTCTACATAGACCTTAGACGTGTTCCCAACTATTGGGTGTTGGGGTATTGAATATATATTGTATTGATACTGATGCAACTGAAATACCAAAAAAAAAGAACTCTATTAAACCTATGCACTAGGACATTACACTCTGAAATAGATTCTTGGTTAGTGACATTTGAACACAATGTAGTATTTATCTATAAAGACATAAATACATATTTTGTTAAACCTGTGAGCAAGAGCATAAATTCACAATCAAACACCACCATGGCAAGATGTGAATAACAACCATGGAATGCAGTGGATTAAATCCAATGCATCTCATCCTGTAACTAAACCTGCAAATATGTCATACTCAAACTACAAGGCTAATAAACCTATGAGCAAGATCATAATTTCACAATCAAACACCACCATGGAAAAATGTGAATAATAACCACGAAGTGAAGTAGGTTAAACCCAATGCATCTCTAACCTATAGCTAAACCTGTAAATATGTCATATTCAAGCTACAAGATGTTTGGTTTCACTGAACAAATGCTAATAAACTCGTGAGCAAGATCATAAATTCACAAAAAACTACATATGTATATCATCTATTAAGTTGCAACAAACTTCAAATAGTGATATATCACAATACCATATGTCCAAGTATATGTTTGTATCACCATCACCATGTATATGTCTATATACTATATCAAACAACATCCAATGCATCCCAAAAAGACAGGAACAAAATGATGCAATGGATATCCAATAAGCTTATGTGTTTATCAAAGTCTAATTAGAAGACCAAGTCCAATCTAGTATTCAAATACAAATTTCATGTCCAACCATGTTTTCCTCGATTCAGGACCAAGAACATAAAATGTTATTGCCCTATTCTCTGGCTGAGATAGAAAATCTTTGGCCTTGGTGAGGAATTATGGGTTCTCATCCCTAAGGTCATATACATCCTCAAATATTTTGTCCTTCTTTAAGAGAGAGATGGTCTTCTCAGCTGCATTTGCAAGTGTAGATATGCTACAAGCAATTATTTGCACTTCATCAGAAACAATGTTAGCATTAGACATGTTCATGGGACGGGTAGCCCGACATACTAGCCCAGCCTAGCTTGACCCCCAGACGGGCTTGCACATGGATTTTAGCCCGTAAGCTCGGGATTTGTCACAAAAGCCTAGCCCGGCTTGACATTTGTTTCTTCTAAACCCTAGCCGAATAACCCTTTCCTATTCCCTCTTTTCATCTTCTATCTTATCTCCTCACTCTCACTCTCAAGAATCGGTGCGAATCTAGACAGACAACCACTGTTCCCAGTCTCAAAGGTGACAGGTGAGCTCAGTCCCCGATCGTCTCTCTCTCCAGTGGTGAGTCTTCTCTCTCTCTCTCTCTCTCCCTCTCTCTCTCTCTCTCTCTCCCTCTCTCTCTCTCTCTTTCCCTCTCTCTCTCTCCCTCTCTCTCTCTCTCGTCACTAGTCCTCTCTCTCACCTCTCTCGCAATTCTCATTCTCACTCATTGTTGCATATTCTCAAGAACCAGCGAACTCAAGCACCGGCGCTAGCCACGCCACCAACAAACTCAGTCGCCCCTCTCTCCGACGGTAAGTCCTACATTTCTCAACTTTGTACAAATCATGCATTTCAACCTCTGTTACTATATAGTTTGTAGTCTATGCAAGTCATGCATTTCTCAACTCTATACAAGCCATGTCGGGCTTTGGGCTCGAGCCCAATCTTCGGGCTTTCTATGAGGGCCAAGCTCAGGCCCAAGTTGTAGGCCCGTTGGTCGGACTGAGCTCAGGCTTGGGCCTGAAAAAATCCTGTTAATGAAGAGCAAAAGCCCGACCCAACCCATGAACAGGTCTAGCTAGCATTTGACTTCCTTTTTCCCTAATGAGTTCCTTCCTTAAGCAGAGCTACCCTCTTTTGGTACCCTAACTTGCAGGCTAGAATCATCGGCATTTTGTGTTATTGGGAGTCATTGATGTTGTTGCCTCCCGTTTAAGTGCCTCTCTAGCAATAAAATCTCTAGCCCCGATTACTTTATCATTACACAAACTATAGCAAACTGATCATAGTTATTGATTGCTTTCCTTCTAAATTGCTTTGCCTCATGGTGTGCCTCGTCATTTTTTTATAAAGCATTCCATTAATATCATAATATAATCAAATATGTCAACTTTGTTACATTAAAAAAACACTAGTTGAACCTTACTTGGATGTATTATGCCCATACTTTAGGCTCTGCATCTACAATCATTGTAAGGTCATTCCAAGATAAACCACTCGAGTTAAGGATGTTTGAAATGGTGCTGAAATTTTTCTTGATTGTTTTCAAGCGGTTTCTAATGTTGTTACAAGTGAATTCCACCCCAAGTGTCAAAATTATGGCCATAGCAGTAGCATTATATGTTGGAGCCTTGAAGCTCTTGTCTACCTTGTTTACAAGGTTTGCTTGCTCAACGAAGGTCTCTATTAACAAGTTATCCATGCTCATGGTCCAATATATATTGGGCTTGGTGGATCTAACATCATCTTGAAAAGGTACAGAATTCATTGCTGGCTCACATCAATCAAGCATAGTTCAATCAGTTATTTCAAACATCCAACACAACATAACATGCTATCAAACAATTACAATCATGATAACAAATACAATAGTTTAGAATAAATGTACTAATATAAGCTATTAAAATCATCAACCCAAATGTAGAAGGGCATAGTATTAAAATTCTATATAGGACTACATTTAATAACACAAGTTCAACAAAGATCCCAGATAAAAAAAAAAAACCACACACACACTGAAATTAATTCCAACACTTAGATTGAGGCACTTAGTAATCTACCCAAATTTGGTTAGCTCTTTGTTCTTTGAGTTGGTTCCCTTATCTACTTTGTTCATTTCTGTTGATGCGTTAGGATGGTTGAGATATTTGGGTATCCATCCCATCATCTGATTCATCTCCATCATCTGTGATGTAGCGCGATCTGATCACTCCTAGCTAGCACTCACGTGGCTCCTAGAAGATACCTGAGATGAAGAAGAAGAAGAATCCCCGGGGGCTTACTCGGCGGAAATACTCCGATGCTTAAGTTAGTACTCTGTAGGAGAAGCAAAGAGAAGGCAAAGGCTAAGAGTGTACATAGCGCGTTATCACTATACTCGAGAGATTAGAAGTCTCAAGAAGAAGTTTTTCTTCTACCCTAAGGGCTTTTTAATAGAGCGTTCATGTCAAGTCGGGCATAACCACCACTGGGCTCCTGCCACAGCCGTTATCTGGCAGGGCTGCGCAGGTGGCCATTCTGACGTACTTCTCGCCTGGGTGAGTGACACGTCTCCAAAGTGGCAGGCACTCCTCCACCTGCTGAGAGACGTGGATGTAGACTGTCGAAAGGACGGGGACTGTGCCATCAGTAAGGGACGTGGCGTAGTTTGATCGGTACAATCTATCAGATATAAGCTTCCTGAGGATCCCTTCAAAGTTGGTCCTTGGGATGACTTGTCTGCTTGGGAGCTTGGGCAAACTAGTTCCCCTATCTCGCGAGCTAAAGTTTACTCGGAGTATCCCTTCAAAGGTAGCTTGGGGAACCCGGAGCTCGCATTGTGGCGAGCTCCTCCTTTTGTGAGCTACAATGTAGCGAGCTATTTTATGTGCCCGTCGCTTGGTCGCACTAGGCTACAATTTTGAGCTGTCGCTCGTGTTGAGTTAGTGTCCACATGTCACCTTTTCATAGGTCGGGTCAAATCATCCTCAATCAATTGCCCCCCACTCCTTGAGCTGAGAGCATTGCCTTAGCGCGAGGAGTTCATGAAGCGTGATAGACTGGTTTGACCAAAATTCAAACTTGATTGACTACTCACATTAAATGCATTTGCGGGAATCAAGAGATTTTCTGACTTTCCTGACTTTTCGAATTTCGAAAACGTACTGAAGTGGCTCTTAACTCCGGACGCCGTGCGGCTGTCGTTACCTTAATCGTGAAAGATGTGTTGCCAATCACCTTCAGTTTTCAAAAGGCATGCAGTTAGTGTGTCTGCTAGCGGTTGGATCTGCTTTGATCTGGGCCATCGATTCGGAAGGGTGGAGACTATAAATAGGAGGGCCCTCTGGGCCTCATTTTCTCTCACGCCATCTTGTTGTCTTCAAATTCTGAGGTCGCGCATTCATCCAGTCTACCCGAGCTCCTCACTTTACTTCGTTTTGTCTTTTCTGGTGAGTCCCAAGCACTGTCAATCATGTCTGGGTACCCATACCACACCTACCTCCGGGGCGATAACCAGGACGACGATGCTCCCTCGAGCTCGGGAGCAGGTCCTGGAGGCTCGGGAGGCCTCTGGTGATGTAGCATCTACTTCTCGGGGGAGGGAGCCTAACACTTTTGGCCCTTCCTCCATGATAGCAGAGAGACTTAGGTCTCTAATCCGCTACTTTCGCCTCCCTGGGGGCCTAGCCTACAGCCTCCCTACTGGCAACTTCCCTTGGGAGCATGGTTCCAATGACATAGTTATCTTCTAGGAACAGCTCGAGGCTGGCCTGCGTCTCCCATGCACCCCTTGATAGTGGAGGTGCTAAATCATTTTAACGTTACCATTGATCAGCTTCATCTCAATGCCATTCAAAACATGGTTGGGACTATATCTTTGTATCATGAATACTGTCTTTCCTTGAACCTTGACAATTTCACCTCCATTCTTTGTATAAAAAATGCCGCTCCTGGGGTTCCACCGGAGAGGCACTTTTACTACCTCTCTCCCCGCCGCAGCCATAAGCTCTTGTATGAGCTACCGAATAAGATTCCTGCCTGGAAGCGGGATTACTTTGTGGTCCGTAACCCCGAGGGTGGCCCTTCCCAACTTCTTGCAGGGGCGCCATCCAAGGCCCCGGGGCCGAGCTGGACCCGAAACTCGAAAAATGATGTTGTCTTGGGCATCGATAGGCTTCCTCTATTCGAACTACTTGGCCGAGGAGAAGCTCATGCAGGCCGGCCTGAGCCTGGGTAGGTTGTCCTTTTAGGTCGTGTAGTTTTTGTCACGTCATTGTGATCATATGCATATATATATACATTTCATTCTTACCGAACTAACATTGATTTCTTTTTAGCAGCCATCATGTCTGGTATCGACTCGCGCCGCCTTCTCTCAAGCAAACAGAGGCGCCAAGTAAAGAGGTCGCGCCCCAACCGGACTCCCCCCTCGGGAGGTACTGAGTTTGGATCTACCAAACTGGTTTTATCCTCCCCTCCGCCTGAGATCCCGACACCTCCATCTGAGGGAACTAGTGGGGTTGGTTTCCAAGAGGACGAGCTCCCTCAGCAGGGGCAGCTCCCTGTAACCCCCTCTAGCCACGCCCTTACCCTCCGTTCCCAATGGGGAACTGGGCAGGGGTGAACGACTACCTCATGGCTCGCTGGAGGAGCTGGAAAGCGATTAGTTACGACGAGGTCGCTCACTGGGGAAATATGAAGCCCAGGGACCTCGCCGCGTTTGCCTCCGCCCACTGCATGGTGGTAAGTGATTCCTTCCCTTTTTCTTCTCTCATTTTGCTCCCTTTTATTGTCCTCTGATTTTCTCTTGCAAGTGAATTCCGCCATCCATGCTATGGCTCTCCAGGCGTGCATCCACCATGGCGACGCCCTCGACCAGTGGGCTACTAATAAGAAGCTCCAGGGCGAGCTCCATCACACTCGCAAGGGAAGTGAGTCTCAAGAGTTGCTCATCCACGACCAGGAGGCTCAAATTGCCCAGCTTTCTAAAGAGAGCGCACGTTACAGGGAGGAGTCGTTGAGGGTGGCGGCGAAGAGGGAGCTCCTCCGGTAGAAGGTGCGAGACTTGGAGTCCACTCTTCTAGATCGGACTCGAAACTTTGACCATATGGTGGAGGCTGAACAAGAGAAAGAGGTCTGGGATTTCAGAGACTCCCAGGAATACCACGACCTCCAGGTGGAATATGGCTCGAGTTCGTACCGCTCTGGGTTTGAGCTCTGCTAGTGGCTGGTTCAGAAAAAGTTCTCCGAGCTCAGCCTCGACGACATCACTATGAAGAGCTTGTCTCTTGAGACGACGGATCAAGCAGAGGAAGAGGAGTCTAACTCCCCAGAGGATGAAGATGAGGAGGCAGATCCCTGAGACGGTGTTTCTCTGGACTTCTGGTGGCTTCCGGGTGCCATGAACCCAGTCTTTCAAAGGTCTTTGGTTGGGTAGTTGTGCCCTTTGATAGTCAAACTTTCCTGGGCTATTTAGCTCGGTTATTGCATTGTCATTTTTCTTTTTTTTTTTTAATGGTAATGAAAGTTCTCCCCTTTTTTCTCCCAAGTATGATGTGCTCTCTTTATCTTTGCTAAGGCGATCTCAACACCCAAGCTATTAGAGCTACATACCCAAAGTAGGACTCCTTGATAATCGTTATCTCGAACTGCTCCTTAAATCATTTAAGGCATCTCTATGGTGCACAACAAAGTGATTACCACGTGTGCCCGAACTATATGCTCGCCGGTTATTCTCTAGTTCGATCATCGTACTAGAATGAGCTATGCTTGGCGGGGTTTAAGCCCAAGCCGTTTACGCTTCTCATACTTTACCTTCATCAACGAAATGGCTAAGTCTTTCTTGATGTCGAGGTGTTGGTCAGCTTGGCACTTGAAGTTCGCCCATGTCATGGAGACGACTGGGTCTTATTGCGCCGATGTCATGTTAGCTCGGCATTTTGGCCCTTAGGCTCTGGGAGTGGCTTAAAGTCCACTCTTGGAGTTCGCCCATGCCATAAAGGTGACTGGGTCCCATTGTGCCAAGGTCATGTTCGCTCGGCATCTTGGCCCTTAGGCTTTGGGAGTGGCTCGTGGCCTACTTGGTTCTTACAAATAGTATTGTCTTAATTTGAAATATTCCATGCCCAAGGTACTTGTTTCCCTTTGAGAGTCTCAAGCTCATATGTTCCTTCCCCGAGCACTCGTTTCACTCGGTAAGGTCCTTCCCAATTGGACCCGAGCTTGCTAGTGTCAGATTCAGGTACCATAACTTTGCGAAGAACCAGGTCACCGATGCGAAGGTTCCGCTTCTTGACCCTAGCATTATAGTACCGATCTACTCTTTGCTGGTAAGCTGCGGTCCTAATGTACGCGAGGTCTCTTACTTCGTCGAGTAGATCGAGGTTGGTACGAAGCTCATCTTCATTCGTCTAGTCGTTGTATGCTTCTAGTCACAATGTAGGGACTTCGATCTCTGCGGGGATAACTGCTTCGGTGCCATTGGTGAGGTTAAAGGGCATTTCTCCCATGGAGGTCTTCTCCGTGGTTCGGTAGGCCCATAGGACACTGGGTAGCTCATCTGTCCACAACCCTTCAGCCCGGTCCAGTTGTGCTTTCAGTTCGCGAAGGATGGCTCTATTCGCGACTTCTGCCTGACCGTTTGCTTGAGGGTGTGCGACTGAAGTAAAATTCTGTTGGATTCCCATGTCTTGGCACCAATCTTGGAATTTGATGTCTTCAAACTGCTTGCCGTTGTTAGAAATCAATACCCGAGGTAGCCCGAAGCGGCACACGATGTTCTTCCAAAGAAGTTTTGGATGTTCCGGGCTGTGATCGTTACAAGGGGCTTAGCTTCTACCCACTTTGTGAAATAGTCCATAGCTACTACTAAGAACTTCCTCCCACCCGTTGCTGGCAGGAATGGCCCGAGTAGATCAATCCCCCACTGTGCGAAGGGCCATAGGCTAGTGAGATACTTGAGATCGGCAGCAGGTTGGTGGTGAATATTGACGTGCCTCAAGCATTTGTCACATTTTCTAACGAGCTCAATAGCATCTGCCTTCATTGTTGGTCAATAATACCCCTTTCGAAGTGCCTTTTGGGCAAGGGCCCTGCCCCCCAAATGTCCGCCACACAGACCCTCATGAGTGTCACGGAGTACGAGCTCGGCTTCGGTAGGTTGCAAGCAACGCAGGTAGGGGAGCGTGTAGGATCTTCGGTATAGCCGTTTGTCTAGCGCTGCACCCTTCTGGCTGCATTGTGATCTGCTGGGAGGGTCCCGTGTAGCAAGAATCTCGCGAGCAAGTCAATCCAGCTCGACTATGCTTGAACGACGGGAGCGACCTCCTCTGCCCCCTGAGAATGCTAAGCCGAGGCAGGTCCTCTATGTACACGGTTCTCATGGTGATGTCGCTGGTGCTGGCTAACCTGGACAGGGCGTCGGCCTCAGCGTTCTCTAACCTAGGGATTTGTCTGATGAAGTGTTACTGGAAGTTGAGCAGGGCCTCTTTGACTTTGGCTAAGTAGGCGATCATGGTTGGCTCGCGAGCTTCGTACTCGCCAGTGACCTGGTTGACCACGAGATAGGAGTCGCTGCAAATAATGATGTGCTTGGCTTTTACTTCTCTGGCTAAAGCTAGTCCAACTATCAATGCCTCGACCTCCGCTTCATTGTTAGAGGTCACGAACTCGAAACGTAGCGCGTACTCTAGTTTCGTGCCACTTGGGCCGTGTAGAACTATTCCAGCTCCACTGCCCTGTTGATTTGAGGAGCCATCTACGTGAAGGATCCAGGGCTCCTCATCCCAACTCGCGCTTGACCAAACTAGGAGGGATGTCGCACTGGCTGCTACCTCACGGGACTCAGACTCGACCAGCCTGGGTGCTTCGGGCTTGCCCGAGCTGGGAGCCTTGTGCCCAACCGGCCTGGGGACTTCAGAGCTAAATGTGCACTCGACGATGAAATCTGCTAGGGCTTGGGCCTTAATTGCAGTTCGCGGCTTGTACTTGAGGTCATACTCGTTGAGCTCAACGGCCCATTTCGTCAACTGACCAGAGACCTCGGGTTTAAGTAAGACTTGCCTCAGAGGTTTATCGATGAGGGCGATAACAGTGTGAGCTTGGAAGTATGAGCGAAGCTTCCGAGCTGAAATTACCAATGCATATGCTAGCTTTTCTATCTCTGGATATCTCGTCTTTGCTCCCTACAATACTTTACTAACATAATAGATGGGTCGTTGATCCCGATCTACTTCCTTTATTAGTACCAAACTAACCACTTCGTCGCTTGCCGAGAGGTACAGTTCTAAAACATCGCCCTCCTCGGGCCGGGTTAAGATCGGTACATTAGCGAGGTACTTCTTGAGCTTGTCAAATGCGAGCTGGCAGTCTTGGGTCCACTCGAACCCTTTGCTCTTAATTGCCTTAAAGAATGGTAGACAGCGGTCCGCCGACTTGGACATGAAGCGGCTCAAGGCGGCTATGCGACCGTTCAACCTCTGAACCTCCTTCAGCTTCCGGGGTGGTCTCATATCTAAGATGGCCTTAATTTTGTTCGGGTTGGCCTCAATGCCGTGCCGGTTGACAATGTACCCTAGGAACTTGCCCGAGGTCACACCGAATACACACTTGTTTGGGTTTAACCTCATATTAAACTTACGCAAAATTTCAAAAATAGAACGCAACTCTTGTATTAGTTCATGCGAAAATTGAGTTTTGACGATCATGTCTTCTACATAACATTCTACTTTTCCGCCGATTAATGGCGCAAACAACTTATTTACAAGCCTTTGAAAGGTTGCCCCTGCGTTTTTCAACCCAAAGGGCATAACCTTGTAACAATATAGACTGAACTCCATGATGAGGGCAGTCTTTTCTTTGTCCGCCAGGTCCATCTTGATTTGGTTATAGCCCGATTAGGCATCCAAGAAACTTAGTAACTCGTGCCCTGAGGTCGCGTCCACCAAGCGGTCAATTCTGGGGAGCGGGGAGCAGTCTTTTGGGAAAGCCTGGTTTAGGTCGATGTAGTCGACGCACATGCGCCACTTGCCGTTGGCTTTCTTTAAGAGGACAGGGTTGGCTATCCAGCCCGGGTAATGGACTTCTCTTATAAAGTCAGCTGCGATGAGCTTCTCGACCTCCTCGTCGACCGCTTTCCACCGCTCTAGGGTTGGGTTGCGTTTCTTTTGTCTAATGGGCCTAACTACAGGGTCAGTATTCAGCTTATGAGTTATAAAGTCGGGGTCTATACCGGGCATCTTCGCCGCGGACCATGCAAAAATATCTAAATTTTGAAGTAAGAAACTTACTAGTTCGGATCGTAGAGATTTCTAGACAAAAGCAACGATCTGAAGCATCCGATTCTAGAAGGTCTCAATGAACCAAGGCATCGAGCCTTTTCTCCTTCACACTGAAGGTCTAGATGCAAAAGAAAAAAAAGGACAACAAAGGTCTAGATTCTAGAAGAGCAAAATGAAGCAAGGCATCAAGCAAATCAATGAAATACACTAGTGAAGAATGGGTCCCACGCAACTTACCCAACTAATCTTCACCTTTCAGCATTTCTTGGAGTTAAATAACCATAAGATTTGCAGCATCTGTGTAAAAGATGTATGCATAACACTATCACTTGAGGGTCAAATCATGTTGAGGTCAACTCCAACCCAACTAGAATTGTTGAAACCCCAATTCTAACCCTCATTGTTTTCTATTTAGTAAATGAAATTTCAGTGAGTTGATTTGCTTTTCACTTTTCACTTTTCTAGTGAAATGTTTCTATTTCTCAGACTTAAAAGCCTGGGTTGACCAACTAGTATTATCTGGGGATGATTGGCTTCACATCCAAACCAACATGCTAAAAATCAAATTCATTAATTCTTTTCCCTCTTTACTTTACTAATCTCTATCCACTTCTATCCAAAACAAATTCATGCACCTTCTACTCAACCAGTACATATACTTCACAAATACCATACTTATGTCACATTAGAAAATGGTTAACTAATTAAAAGCATTATATATACATTTGCATTAAAGAAGAAGTTAAAATCTAATTATTATATACCAATTACTTACGCACATGTGTATAGTATACATCTTTACACTAAATTTAAATACACATACATATGAAATTCACTAATTAACTTTATCACTTTCTACAGAAAAAAATAGGAAAAAGGTTCTCTTCAGATGGGGTTGGATTACCTGAGATACAAATATGAAGGAATTGTTGAAACAGTGCATCAAGTCTCTTATGAGAAGGATCAGATGATAAGAATGTTTCAAGAGGCTTTTGGAATTGGAGTGGACAATCAAGAAGGTACTGATCATCCTGCCTTTGACTTTGCTATGTTAGTAGAGAAACGCATTGGGAAGCTTAAAGAACAAACAGACACATAATTTCAATGTTGACTTGGAGAAGTGAGAAAGAACCAAAGACCTTTTATATATACGGGATCAAGAAATGACATTGTGTCTCAAGTTATTAGAAGAAGATATGCTGGAGAGGTCAGAGATGACTAATCTGACAAATAAAGAGAACATCCCAAGAAATCACAACATTGAAATAAGAAAATGATTTATTACAAAAGGACCTTGAATGGTCTGAGGAGAAATCTTCTCTAGTTAGGAAAAAGTTGTGGCAAATAAATGCAGAGATGAAATTAATAGATTGTCTAATGATTTGAAACACATCCAAAGGCTAGAATCTGAATGGTATTCTCTTCAAATTTTCTCTTTAATCTAAATGGTATTCTCTTATCATATAAGGCTATAGATGAACCCTCCATTTTGTCCATTATACTCTAATTTTATGGATGACATCATCATTGATAGTCTCCGGTCATAAGTGTACCCTGATTTTCACTCCTAATATTACTATTAAAATTGCATTGCACATTTTCTTGTTCAAAAGCTTCTTGTTTTTAAGGTATTTGTCCATGAAATTAAATTTGCATGTAATCCCTTTCTTGTTCATCAATTAATTATTTGTCATCAAAGAACAACATACAGTTTGGTACCTCCTAAATATGTTTCTCAATTCATCAATGACTAGTGCAAGCAAATAAGGGCTCAGTGCTGAGACTTGGTTGTATGACTAGAAGTTTTTTTCAAGCCTGCTTGTCAAACAGTTTTATAGGTGTAACTGCACTCTAGGTTCTTCATTATTTTATTATCTATTGAGTTCCATGGCTACTGCAAACGAATAAGGGACAAGTGTTTTTTTTTTTTTTTGATAAAATAAAATACAAATGAGGGCCAAATGCTGCCTTGGTTGTATGACTGAAAACTTTTAACATGTAAGACTAAAAGTTTTGCAGGCCTGCTTATCACACAGTTTCATAGGTATGCATGCACTCTAGATTCCATTCTTTTTATTACCTATTCAGTTCTCATTTTTTGTAATCTAAATATTGCACTCCATAATCCATATGATGTGAAAGAAGTGGTCAAAGAGAAACTTCTAGCAAAAGACTACATGCAGATGTAAAATAGGACCACCCACTCTGTTTTTTGTTTTTGTATCATTTTTTTTTTGTTAAAAATAACTCGTGCAATCAAAGCCAAACCTCCTAACATGTGAATTCTTAGAAAAAAACAAAGCATAAACTGATGGACAAATGCCTCTCTTTCTTTCTCCACACACACACACATCATAATCTAGCACACTCTGAAAATATAACAGACATGAAATTGTAACAAAAAAAAAAAACAAAACCACACAATTGAATAAGAAAATGATGAAAAACTATTCACTGGTAAAAGAAAGTAGAGAATCTTTGCATCATCATGTGTAACAGAATTTCCAATACCCAAATCAACATTAGTATTATTCCACAATTAAAAAACCAAGCATAATACATATCCTCTTTGCAGCATCTGTTGAAACACCAATATTTAAACAAGCCACAATGATTAGGTTTACAAATTAGTCAATGCAATATTTAAACAAAATTAAACAAAAACCAATATGACAAATCACAAGTTTATAATGGAAAGCCAAACCAATAACAAAAATCAGTATGACAAATAACAGCTTTCTACAGGGTATCTGGTACCTATGCCTGAAAATCCCTTGTGTGGTTTGCCTAAGATGACCTGAAACACAATAGAAAATGAAAACAAAAAAAAGGCAGATATGAGATCGACTATTATTGACATAATAAACTAGAACTAAAAAAACAACAACAAATATATAACACAAGAAATCTAACATAAAACAAATATATCTGATACCAACACTATCAAATCTAATGACAAACCTGAAACAAATATATAAAATAGAAAAAATATAGAAAAAAAACACCAAATATGGAAAAGGCTGATACCAAAAGCTAGATCTAGAGCTTCGGCATTAAAAAAATACCTTGAACGATAAATCAAACATTTTCTGGATCTAGACAGCCACATATGGAAGTAGACATGGGGAAAATTTTGTGGGGAGATTATTCAATGAAAATGGGTAAAATGGTATAGAAATGAATGCAAATCACAGGAGGAACCCAAATATAAGTTTACCTTAAAAAAAGGTCGCCGAAGATGGTTCCGGTGAGTAAACGATTAGACGGCGTCTGAGAAGAAGACAATGCTCAATTGCCTCCCTTGATAAAAGTTTCTCACTCAGTTTCTTTTCTCAGTAAGGTTGCATCTATTTGGTGAAACCCCGCTTCCCAAAAATTGAGAAGTGTGTTCTCATCGCGTTTCACCATTTCGCCCAAAACAAACATGGGAAAATAGGAATTTTTGAAGAATATTCCTATTTTCCCATCCTAGTCACACAAACCAAACCATAAAAGAAACCTTAAAAAAACTACACCTAGCTATTACCAGACTTTGAAACAAAATGAAAGTCCATCTTCAGACACAACGGAATACAAAAGCTTGACTTGAAAGAAGAAACTAAACCCGCCTTCACTGTTTCATTAGCTGCCCTATTAGCTTCCCTCGAATAGTATGAGAAGATGTAACATCTTTTCTTTACAATTTCTTTTATGTCCCTACAATAGAAAGAAATCTATGGATGATCACTATCATCTTGTTCATTTAGAGCATTCACCATGCAAGCATTGTCTAACTCAAAACAAACTTTTGAATAGTTCAAAACATTAGCGAATGAAACAACTTCCTTGATAGCTTTTGCCTCCATGCACCACTAATGGAGATGAAGCTTGGGTAGGCCCAAAGCCTGTTCCCCAACAAAAACTTACATGATCACACAAAATAAAGCCAACAGAGGCCTGTCTGGCCGACACAAAACCACCATCTATATTAATTTTTAGAGTTCCATGACTTAGTGGCATAAGCCTTCTCCCGACTCTGATTAACTTGGAACAACTTTCCGATTTCTTTTGCCAGAGAAGATATTTCTCCATTATTGACCTACGAATAGAAGCAATAATAGATAGCAGATTTAAATCTTCATTATCAAATAAAACACCACTTATGTCTTTCCAAATACCCTACGGTACCATGGCTATTTCAACTATTTTGTCCATTTAGGATTTTTCCCAAATTGATACATATATGCATCAGCCAATCAATAAAATTGTGAAAATAAAGGCCTAAATATGGGTTAATTCCACAACCTGAACCTAACCAAATGCATTTTGATTTGTTACACAACAAAAGAGCATGAATTATAGTTTCAACTACATTACCACACCTATCACAATGTCTAACTCCCCCAGACCTCTTTTAAACATGTTACTTTTAACTACAACTCCATTTACACAACACCACCAAAGAAAATGTTTTATTTTGCGTTCAATGGGGAAATTCTACAAAAGGGACCAAAAGCTTTTTTTATCCTCGTAATTGTTTATTTGTTGGGATTCATCATCCTTCATCTATTTAGCAATGAAATATGTGGATCTAACAGACAATTTCCCACTTTTACTACCCATCCAAATAATTTTGGAATGTCATTCCAAGCTTTAGAAGGAATATCCAACTCAAGGATTTTTTGAGCCAAAGTTGAGGGGAGAAGGTCATTTATAACATTATTGTTCTAGGTTCTACTACTTTGATTGGTAAGGTCAGAAACAAAAATATTTTTCGTTTCTTCTTGTCTAGGACCCATTAGAGTAAAACCCTCTAGACCCATAATCCAAGGATCATCCCAAACCCTTATTTCCCTCCCATTACCCACTTTCCAGCACATTCCTTTTTTATAATTCTTCTTCCTTCCATAATACACCTCTAGCCCCACTAAGGCCTGCTTCTTAGGGTTGCCCGAGTGAAGTTTGTTTCAAGGTAATACTTAGCTTTTAAAACTCTTGCCCACAAGCTTGTTATGTCAATGCATAGTCTCTAAGCAAGCTTAGCCAATAAAGCCAAATTGAAGGGGCTTAGCTCTCTAAACCCCAAACCCCCATCTGGTTTATTATTACAAATTTGTTTCTAGCTGACCCATCTTAATTTCCTCCTATCCTTTGTATCTCCCCACCAGAATTTCTTTTGGATTTTCTCCATGGCATTACAAACACATTTTGGAATTAGGAAGCGGGACATGTAGTAAGTTGGGATAGCTATGAGGACTGACTTCAAAAGAACCTCCTTTCTTGCTTGGGATAGGAGATAACCGCTTCCATCCACTAGCTTTATTAGCCACTCTCTTAGATAAATACTCAAACAATTGAGTTTTCTTCCTATCTATAAGAGGGTGAAATCCCAAGTACACTGATGGTTTTTCTACTTTTTTAATATTTAGACACTTTTAGACCATCTTTTTGAATCTAGGTTGCAAGTTATACCAAAAGAAGACTTTTGACTATTGATAGTTCACCTATTGCCCAAAGGCTCTTTCAAAGAGGGAGATGCCATCCAAAAGAGCACTTGCCTCCTTAATATATGCCTTAGAGAAAATGTAGTTGTCATCTGCAAAAAACAAGTGAGAGATAGTTAGGGTCAAATCGCATATTTTAATTCCATAAATCTCATTTTGGTCAGTCTTTTGCCTGAGAATAGAAGAAAATATATCAGAACACAATAAAAAGAGGTAAGGAGAGAGTGGGTCCCCTTGTCTAAGGCCCCTTTGGGGAAAGATTCTTTTTGAATGAGAGTTATTCACCAATATCTGGTAAGGTATTGTAAATACACATGTCATAAAACAAGAAATCCATTTGCTACCAAAACCCATTTTTTTCTTTTAATTTTAGGAAATTCCATTCAACCCTGCCATAAGCTTTACTCATGTCTAATTTTACTACCATGAAGCGATTCTTAGTTTTAGTGTGGGCCATGAAGTGCATTACCTCATGGGCTATTAGAATATTATCAAAGATAGCCCTTCCTAGGATAAAAAGCACTTTGGTTTTCTAAAATGTTTTCATTTAGGGTTGGTTTTAATCTATTTGCTATAATTTTAGCAATGCTTTTATAGACAATATTGCATAAGCTTATGGGTTTGAATTGTGAAGCATCTTCAGGGTTTTTTGGCTTTTGGGATTAAAAGTATGAAAGTTTGATTAAGTTTTCTGTTAAGCTCTCTTGTACTAAAGAAATCTCTCACTTATTTCACAACATCCTCTTTGACTACCTCCCAAAATGACTGGAAGAAAAAATTGGGAAAGCCATTTGGTCCTAGAGGCTTTCTTAGAGTCATCAGAAACAAGGCCTCTTTGATCTCTTCCTCCGTTATTTTCTTTTGAAGCTCCACTTCTTTCTTCATTAATTGTTGGTTGGATCCCTAGGAGGGCCACATCTATATCCGAAGGGTTAGAAGAGGTGTAAATCTTTTTAAAATGATTTATCAAAATGTTCTTTATATTTTCTTGCCCTTCCATCCACTCATTGTTCTCATCCTTCAGCTTCAAGATTATATTTTTTGATATTCTTCTTATTGTTGAGTTGTAAAAGAATCTTGTGTTTCTACCCCTATAATCCTGTGTTACCACCAGTACTCTGGGGTAGTGAGAGTTAACCACAAACTTTCATATTTTAACATTTTCCCTCATTATTACATTTTGGACAATTAACTTAGGCCCTGTTTGATTTTACTTTTGGAAAATGTGCTTATTTGAAAAACAAGTGCTTATTGAAAAAACAACTTGGGAGTGGCTTTTTTTAGACACTTATTAAATAAGTGCATGTTCGGAATTTTTGGAACGGTTCTATCCATGATTCATTTTTTAAATCCCCACATGTTTGAAAAAAAACCTTCTTATTCCTCATTTGAATAGACCCAAGTTCACCAATGGCAACACCTTTATTGGGAGTGACCAACGACCATTGAAAAAACTAAAAACTCACTAGCAATCAGGTCAGTTTAACTTTTGGAAGCATTTTTTCCATGTTTTCATGGTTTTTTTTTTATTTTTTTGGTATTTAACGCCCGAAACCCATTTGATGTTGTTATTTACCAATTTTTTTTTTTTTTGGGGGGGGGGGCTCGATAATCCTCCTCCTTAGTTATTTATTTATTATTTTTTATTGTGCAATATTTTGCTCAAAAATGTTTTTTTTTTTCATTTTCATAGATAAAATCGACAATGTTGTGTTAATTAGTTTGGTTGTGTCAATTGTTTTGTGTTAAATATTATTACAAATTTGTGTTTTTCTCATGTTTCACAGTGTGGTAATGTGACAAACTTCCTTCAAATGTATAATATAATTTTGAAAACCATTGTTTATATGTGTGGGTAAAATGGGGCCTAAAATCATCGTTTATGCTAAAATAAGCACTTGTGGGAAAAGTAGCTCACCAAACATCCCCGCCCCAATAAATGCTTAAATTTCCCAATAATTAAATTGGAAAATGGGTCACCAAACAACATTAAGTGGTTGTTAAAATAAGCACTTGTAAGTGCTTATTTATCAAGCCACTTAATCACCAAACATAACCATAAAAAGAATATCATTTCACTCCTATTTTGTCCCCAATATTACATTTCATTGCCATGTGCATGTGAAATAATTTTAAATTCTCAAATTACCCTTTCTTTTAATTCATGGATCTATTTTATCCTCTCCCTTACATATTCATTAGCTTTATCTATAAGTAAAATTAAAGAGGGATCTTGTTGACATCTTCAATTAAATGTATCCATCTAATTAAGTTCAATGCAAGTATTATTTTTTGGGGTTATGTCTAGTTTATCCAATCGCAATCTAAGTTACGATTTAGTGAGAGTGGTCAATTTCCTATCTCTAGATAAATTTGTATACATTTTTATATCTTAATGGTAATTTTTATTAACTTTTATTGGTTTGTTATTATGTTTTTACCATTTTTAGGTAATTATAAAAAAATCCTCTTATAACAATTATATAAACCACCTTTGTTTTGACCTTACAAAGGCCTCCCCTATAGTTTTGAGAAATAAGTGCAAATACCTCACTTCCCTTGGCTTTTTGGCAACAAAGACATTGAAGTTACCAAAATACCCTTATCATTGTTAGTGCATTATCATACATAATTTAAAGTTTCAACTTTACCCTCCACTAATTTATTTTGCCATGCAACTTTCAAAGAATAGCTCTCCCTAATCTTCTTGGAAAATTTAATTATAAAACTAATAATTGTTTGATAATTTTGTATTGGTTTTATATTCATTTTAAATTAATATTGGGTTTTTAATTTATCTTATTCCTTTTATTAATTAAATTATTTTTATTATATTAATAAAGATATTTTTATTAGTAATAATAATTAATATTTTTATTTAAGTAGTATAGTTAGTTAATTTTTATTATTTTCAAAATGAATATAAATGGATTGTAATTTTAAATGGAAGTATATTATTTAGCACAATAATATATCACTGAATATCTCAATTCCAATATAATTAATCTTTACTAATAATAACTGTTTCATGCAAATATATCTAATATATATAAAACTATAGTTAAATTGAAATGGATATAAAACTATAGTTTAGAGAGAGAGAGAGAGAAAGTTAATGAGTTTTATGCAATTTAATGGAGTCATTGAGATGAAAATAATTAATGACATGAGTTATTGAAGGAGGGAGTGCAAAACCCAGTTTGAGGGAAATATGCATCCCGAGTCACTTTTCCCATCATTTGGTAAAGGTATGAAAGAACCCCGAAATCGAATGAAATATGCAATCTTGTTAGCATTTCCCTCAATTTTGGGTGTAAATGTACATCAAAATTTTGGAAGCAAGCATGTGTTCTCATTTCCATCAATGGAAATTGAATATTAATTTGTTCTTTTCATTGCCTCTTATGTCTCCTAGGAACTCCATGACTAAGCATCATTGATGGTTACCTTCTTGCAACTCTTCGTCAAAGTGGTTGCTGCCTTTGTCAAGAAGAAAACCATAAACTCTCACAATGCCTCTCTTGATGTTGTCTCACAACACAAATTCATCATACCCCCTGTGATTATCACTTCCTTAATCCCCCTATCCACCAAATACTCCTCCAACTCCATCCCTCGAAACACATTGTAAGTAGACCTGTTCATGGGTCGAGCTAGGCCGAGTTTGAATTGGGTTTTGCCTCTATAAATAAAAAATTACTAGGCCCGAGCCCGAGCTCAGCCCTATATAAAGCCCAAAGCTCGAGTTTGATAAGTATTTTACAACATATTAATTATATATTATTGATAAAACTTTATATATTATATAATAATTTATACATTTAATATATGTAATACTTTAATTTTTTGCTATTAATTATATTATATATATATATTATATATTATGTTTCTATTATATATTTAATATTATCAGATTGGGCTTATTTGGGAAAGCCCGAGCCTACGAGCTTAAAATTTTGACCAATCCCAGCCCATTGGTCTACTTGACCCATGAACAGATTTAATTGTAAGTGTGCTCTTTTCCACCACTTTGTTGCCAACCTTCCATTCCAACTCAGACATCAACTCTGCCTCCACCGTCAATGATCAAATCATTGTTTTACCACTCCCCCAGCATGTCGTGGTCTAACGGTGAGTTATGGCAATGGTGGGTAAAGATCACTTGCACTGAAACACATAGACAAAGATTGATGATGGTTGTGTTGATGGTGGATAGAATTAGCTTCCCCATTGATGATAAGTAGTTATGCAAGAGTAAAGCGAATCTTCTATCCAAATAAATTGAGGAGTAGAGAGCAAGCAAATTGTGGCATAAAAAATTTCCCAAACACTTGCAAATATGTGCACCTGGTTCACCTCTTCCCTGCCAAACACCACTGGTGCAAATAGAGTGCCAGCCAGCTTAAACATTGCATTTACCTAAACTAATAGAAATTGCACTTGCACTATACATATTTGCATTTGCACTCTTCCCAAATGAGTCCTAATGGAAAAGAGGAGAGAGAGAGAGAGAGAGAGAGAGTGTGTGTGTGTGTGTGTGTTAAAAGTCTTAAAGGTGATTGGTCACTTTAGTTATTTTGTTAAATTTTAAAATTAAAAAAAAATGTGCCTTTGATAATAAACCAAAAGGCAAGAAATTGCAGCTTGGCACATTCCATTTTAATATAGAGATAGATATGATACAACCAAGTTATTTGGCTCAATCAATGCGTGATGCTTGGTGGTTAGGGCAACTTAGTCTTTTCACTTGCCTTGGAGGGAAATTATGGGATTTTTCCTCATGCTTAATCCTCTTGTTGATATAACCTAACCCAAGCACTTGGCTCATTAAATACCAGAATAACATTCAACCATGATGCATAGAAATCATATAATTTTATTTATAACGTATCAATCAAGAGTCCTAGAAATAGGCATGAACACAATGCAACTATTATATGTGAATTATTGTCAGTTATTTTCTATTTTACTCTTTTTAATTTAAAATAACAACAAATAAGTCAACTAAAAATTAATTCCTCAAATGTTTGGTAAGAATAAACATGTTATTATAAAATGTAATTAAGAGATCAATTAATAATTTATAAAAAATATAATCCTAACTTTAAATATATCAAATGTATTAAATTTTCTAAAATACATATCATATGCAAATTCATAACTTTTAATTAAAAATAATTATTCCATTATTAGTATTTTTATTTCTATGAATTTTATGAAACAAAAAATCATTTTTGATATAAAAGTATACTAGTGGTTTTGACAAATTCATGAAAAAATTAAGTTACATGCCATATTTAAAACTATAAATTTTAAGTACTAAAATAATTATTCTATTATTAATATTTAAATGTATTGAGATTAAAAACCACACTTTGTTGTAAATGTGGATTTAAGGAATTACTTATTCCATTAATTTACGAAATACTAATTTAAAATATTATTTTTATCTTTAGTTAGGGTTGCTGAACATAAATGTATGTTATTTGTCTATATTACATGTAGACATTACTGTTGATAAAAGTTATTTTCTTCCATGTGTTGTCATGAGATGAAGGTTGGCCCAATAGTTCAAGGTTGTATTTAAGGTTTGACTGTTGGGTGATTTGCGATCAAATCATGCTATCTATATTTTTTAAATATAGATATGAAAGTGGAAATGTGAACCATGTAGGTGCTTGGTACCATTGGTGTTACTTGGAGGGGCGTTTATCAAATAATTGTTTATCTGATAGGCACTCACTTTAAATGATTTTTGTTTGGTTGTTTGGTTGGGATTATTTTGGGTGTTTCAAGAAACAACCCATAACTCTACTTTACAACTCAATGGAAATAAACATTGTATAATGGGTTGGCTATTTGGTGGCATGTTTCAATAAACAACCATATGGGTGTTTCAGTGTGAAACTTTCACTTGATGTGTAGGAGCCATTAGTTGATCCAATGGTCAAAATCACCCATACTTGCACGTAATGGTCAATTTTTAGATCAAACCATGGATCTATGATGCAAACCACATCTAATGGTCAAAATGTGTGGTATAGGTCCTCAAACTATGAAATCGATATTTATTGATGTATATTATATGAAAATTATCCATTTTTCTCCTAATCTCATATCATTCCCTGTCTTGTTACTTTCTTTAGCTTTTGGATTCAAGAAAAATATTTTATTGGTAAAATATTTATTTGATAAAAAATTATTACATAAAAAATATTCATTTGCACCTTGAAAAAAAACTTTGAAAGTGGGTTTTTTTACTTAAGATGTTTAAGCTTATGTGAAGAAGACTAATAAAAACTAGAAGTTTTATTGGATGAAAGCATAAATGGGACTAGTTAGGGATGAAGAGTAGAATGGCCAAATGGGGCTAGTTTTGCCATGGAAACAAATATAGGGTGAAACGTGCAAAAAACGGGAGTTATTGGCTTTGTTTTCCCTGAAAATTTTAAAGGAATAAAGGGATTACCGAATGGTCAGGCCTATTAGCATTAGATGGATCGACAATGATTTTTTTTTTTCGGTTGCCGAACCACCTATAGAGAAGACGATTTTGGTTGTGCTCTAGTAACAGATCTAGGGCCAAACTTGCAAAACAATGGAGAGTTATTAGGGGATTACTAGTCAGACGAGCTTACCGGCATCAAACATCATGGTGGTGAATTTTTTTCCTGATCGCTGAACCTGTTGTATAGAATATGATGGACTACCTTTGAGTAGATACTTACAGTGATTGTATGCAATTGAACTTCCATCGAGCATATACCAATCTATTAGGGTTATTTTTTTGTGCTCTTTGGTGGCTCGTGATACACAGGATCAATTCAAACCATAATGTTCAACATTAGCATGCCAAATAATTGAGGCCCAAGCCTTGAAAATTTTGAGGCAAAGGCCCAAAGGTGCAAGCATTAAATAACTCAAGGCCTAAGCATTCCTACTAGAGTCTAAGTTTATTGAGGCCAATATTTTTTTGCTATCCTTACCTTGAGGCCTTGGCCATTTGCATTGCCAATAATATTTCGAGGCAAAGGCCAAAAGGTGCAAGCATCAAACAACTTAAGGCCTAAGCATTGCTACTAGAGTTTAAGGCTACTGAGGCCAAAACTTTTTTTCTTATCCTCACCTTAAGGCTTAGGCCATTTGCATTGTCTTAAAAGAATTAAAAACAATGGATATGCACAACTCAGGGGATACAAGCCTCATTGTAGTGTTTTACGTATCCCCGTAGTCAATACTAATATGATATTCCCTGTATTGGATGTATTATATCGATATTTAAATTCATAATTACAAGCCAACACGATGAGCTACAACAAAGCCTCATCAATATTGTACTCAATAGGGTCTCACCTATATATAGGATGGGAAACAATAGTTCTCTCTCTTACGCACTATTTCTCTCTTGCTTTAACTCTTATCTTGACATATCAACTTTCCTATTTATTTGAGTAACTTTAATTGTAAATTTTTTTCCAATTGAGCCACACCCCAGGCCTTTGACATCATTTTGTTCATGCAAGTGGGACCTTGGTCATTTTTAACTCCAATAATGTTTGATTTACCCCTTATTAGTATAGATTCCTTACTTGTGCATTCTTTTTTCTTTCTTTCTTTCTTTCTTCTTGTCCAAAAAAATGATAATGAGATTTTGCCCTATTCATTTTTGTCATTTTAAAATGTCATTATTTTACACATGTTTTATAAAAAAATCTCCTTATTTTTCTCACAATAATATAAACCGCTATTTGCGTTTTAATTATCCCCCCTCCCCCCCCCCCCAAAAAAAAAAAAGAACTCTCCTATAGTATTGAAAAAATGCATAAAGGCATTGTCATACACAACTTAAAATTTCAATTATATCTTTCATTGCCTTACTTTCCTTAAACACTATTTGGGCACTAAGAATGGCAAGAGGGTGAGGGATCATATATGCATATTCATCCCCAAACCCTTATTTTAAATTAATCTCACCCTTAACCCTCAATTCATTTTGGGAAAAAGTTTAGCCTCCATCCCTATTCATCAAATTCATGAATTTTTTAATTAAAGTTATGTTTTTAAAAATACATTTATATAAAGTAAAGGAAAAAAAATAAGACATGAATAATATTTTTAATATATTTTGATATATACATATATAATATAAATAGTGATATAATAGCATAAGTAATGTTAATAACATTCTTGCCCCATCTCTACCAAGGTAGTGTCTATCCTTGTAAAGCCTTGACAGGAAAATTGTCATCCTCATTGGCCATATTTCGTAATATTATTGTTTTTATATGATGCTTTGTACTCGAATTTGTTATAAAAAATGTCAGAGCAATGGATATAGTAAACAAAAACCAATGCATACTTTGAAATTGACAAAAGTTAACTTTTTAACATGGCACTAATACACCTCCGTAGGTTGTGTTTATTTTTTTATGGAAATTTCGTCCTCGTAAATCCATCGCAAGAAAACTTCTAACATCATCAAGCATATTTAGTAATTATATTATTTTTTATACGATGTTTTGTACTCAATTTTATCATGGAAAATGAAAGAGCAATGGGTATTGTGAACAAAAACCAATGCACACTATGAAATTGACAAGAATGAGCTTTTACTAATACACCTCCTTAAATTGCATTTGTTTTTTGTGAAAATGAGAATTGCAATAAACTTTACACTTCGGTTCGAATTTTATAGTGTTTGTTTTAGGTGTTTTTTTATATTGAAATTTGACGTAAAGCGCTCTATACAAGGTAAGTTTTATATCGAGAATCAATAGAAAATTTCCACAAAAAAAATCAATGTAAAACTCCATTATGCCATGCTAGTATCTCCTCTCAGCGGCTGCAACAGTTAACTAGTACCGATGTTTCCACCATTTTTTCCAATATGAGGAGTGGATATGAGGAACGATTAAATCACTGCTCACACCTCCTATTAGTGACAGTGCAGGTACAATTCTTCCAACATTTTTTTTATGATTTAAGGAACGAATTTGAGCGACCAAGATAAATGCCTATACTTGCATTTTCTCTCAGCTATCAAGAGCACCCATTATTCAAACTTGACATTTCATCACTACAGAGTTCAAGCATATCGTCTTTGCTATTGCAAGGGTAACAAACGTTCAAGCCAAGGACTTAAATGTCGATACAATAGGTCTTATCTGTATCGGCCTATGCCTGTACGAGATACGCTACGAGCAAAATCGTATCCCATGAGTCGTATGTATCATAGCTATACAAATCCGTATCAGCCTGTATCGCATTGTATCGGGCGATATGCATCGATACACATTATTTCTCTATAAAATATTGCAGACATGATGATTCAAACTCGAGTGCTCCGAGCACGCCCAAGCTACTAACCCACGTTTGTCCTTGTGATATTAAGTAAACTAAAATAGACTATTAACTTTTGTGTTTACATGTGATTTTTTCAATCTTTATTACCAAAAAAAAACTCTAACTAAAATTTCAAAATAATAATATTTTAAAATAGTATATTATAAACTAATACAATAAATAATTTATAAAATCCATGTTTATATAAAAAGATGATTTTAATATCAAATAATTTATACAACTAAAATATTAAGAATAGAATAACTATTTAAATAATTAAAATTTATAAATTTGCAATTGATATGCATATTAAAATTATTATATACTTTTAGTAATTATTAATTTATATTAATAAGTAATAACAACATATTTATTATTTATAAAAAAGAAAAATATTGTTTATAAAATATTTAAGACTATAACATTAAATTGAATTTATCAAATCCATTAATCTACATTTATTTCAAATAAATGAATTATTGTTTTAGTAAGTAAAAATTATGAATTTTTATATGATATGTATGTTATAATTTTTAAAAAATTTCTTATACTTTAAGTTAATATTAGATTTTTATAAATTATTAATTTGTATTTTAATTTGTATTTGAGAATTTAATATTTAGTTTACTTTTTTCTTAATGTTAAAAAAAAAAAATAGAAATAATTTATATAATAATTAAAATATAATAGGTGCATATGTTTAGTGCTTTGGACTCTTGATTGGTGCATTATAAATAAGATTATATGATATCTATGCATCTTGATATATTAATTATAATATATTTATTCATATATATCACTAAAATATACATTTCTAATGTATTTATATACTATTGTGATTATTTTGATCTTAAATTTAATGATATTATTATATTTATGGAATTTACATGTATTTTTATAGCATATCCATGCATTTTCATATTTTTCATTCGTAACCATGCGTTTCCAAAGCGTATGCGTATCCGAGTTGTCCGATACTATACCCGATACCGATACTTTAATCCTTGGTACAAGCTTGATGTTTCACCATTGCAAAATAAACAACCTTCAAGCTCGGCGTCTTCAAACTCAAATATCATTTCATCGAATGCAACTACCCATTTACCCCAAAACCCACCCCCGACAAATAGAATTACTAAAACCCCTAAACCCTTATGAAAAAACCCTATCAACCACTAACGATAGTGATGACAAAGATGATTTTGATAAAGACGAATGGAACAGGTTGTAGAGCTATAATCGAAAAGGGTTCATATTTTATTATAATTACTTGTATTATCACCTCCTCACTTTGAAACACTTCAAGAATAAATCCATCTGGGGTCTCCATTTTGGGAATGGTGCTTGACCGTCATGATCATCTTTTGTAACCACCTTGTCTCAGGTTGGTTAGTGAGTGTTATTGTTTTCATCATCGAACACAACTTTATGCTAAAAAAAATGTCATTTACTTCATCTACAGCCTCCGTAAGAATGTCTAAAACTACATCTAGTTGGGTTTAGTGTTGTGGTCTTGGAATCTTATGCTCGATTTGAACTCATAAGTCCATACAAACCAGAAAACTCTCAAGGGTAATCGACATTCCACTGTTCCTCTATATTGGCAGTCAAGCACTTGCTCCATTATTCCATTATTTGTTCAATAAACTATAATTCATTATGATTTAACAAACAATTTCATTAAATTTTACACCTTAACAAGAAAACATGATTAGTGTAAATATTCAAAACTGAGTAGTTCCAATTTCAATTGATCACTGAACCAGGGTCACATTTTTCATCGGTAGAAAATTGAATTTACACCTAAAACAAAAACAACCTTAGTAAAAGTAACGCAACCAAGATTCAACCTTCTTAGTGTGGCCCTCAGCTTTTAACATAATCAAAATATAATGAAAGAAAATAGCAATCCATATCAAAGAATCGTAGAACAGTAGAAATGATTGCCAAACCAGTCAATAATGAACACATTGGTATTTCCGTATTCACTCTCATATCTCATTGTATATGCATTTGTAGTTCATTTGGATTCGCCCGATCTATATTTATACTGTTATTAAATATGTGAGTGAGAGCATGAAACTTTTGTTTGTCTAAAATACCCAAATTTTTTAATTTGGTCACACTCTAATTGCATGGACAAATATATAATTTGAACAATCGCTTTTATCCTCATTCAAATATATTTCACTAAGTCATGTATTTAAATTATTATCTCCCATTAACATCAATTGATTTATATCCGTGACTAAAATACCCCTATCTTTTAATTTGTTCACTCTAATTGTAAGGTAAGAAATGTAATTTGAACTTTCAATTTATCCTCATTCAATTCACACTCATTAAGTTATTGAGGGGTATTAACTCCATCATTTTATTAAATCCTATATTTTTTTGAAAAGAAAATCATATATTAATTAACCATATTATCTAAGAAAAAATGCATATAATGAATAATTGTTTTTTATAGATGATAGAAATTAAAAATGGAGTTGTTTGATTGTTTGGTAGCAAGTCAACAATTTAATATTTTGGGTTAAATGTGATTACCATTGATGTCATCATCAAAATTATAAAAAAAAAATAGAAATGATGAAAACACAAAATTATAAAAAATACAAAAAAAGGTAATACATAAAAAATAAACAAAATTGCATAAAAATTGGAAAACATGTTATTTACTATCATTATCATTGTTGTCATCATCAAAATTGACGCATTCAAAAACACATGCACACTTATTACTGTAATACAAATAGTGCAATGTTATTTTCACTATTTGATATGAAGTATTAGAAGTGGTGAATTCTGGTTCATAGTTATTGTGGTAATTGTGAATAATTGCTAAATGTGGTAGCTATTTACTAAATTCAAATTTTGGCAAAATTTTGAACTAATATAATAATAAATGTAAAATATAATATTTACAAAATTTAAGTTATAATAATTATAGTTAATGATATCAATATTAATGAACATTTCACCATGTAAAGTTTCAGAAAATTTCTGATATATTTTCCTAAATTTGCTAAAATATTTGGAAAAGAAAATCTAAAAAACAAAGTAATCTTTATAGAAACATTAAGTTGGTTAATAAAATATCATGAGATTATTAGAACAAATATAACCACACATTTAAGACTCAATAAATCATAATAAGAAATTGTATAAATCAAATATAAAAAAAAAATAATAAGCGACTGTAATGGGTATTTTTTCTTTGTCTTCATTTTGTTTTTTACCCATCTTTTATTCTTTGCATATGTCAATTTCTTTCCATTTTAATTGTTGTCTTTATTATTACTATATGTTCTTTATTAGATTTTTTTTTTTTGTATTTTAATGTAACACATTAATAACTTTCAAAGTAAGTGATAATAGGTAGCGGGATTCAAATTTGCAAATTTGATAGGGCTACCCAGCAATGTACCAACTAAGCCACCACTCAGTTGATATGTTTTATATTAGATTGAAAACACCATTTTGTTATTACTAGTAAGTGTACACGTGCTTTGCATGCGACAAAACTTGATGATGATGATGATGATGATAAAATAATATGTTTTCAAAGATTTCTACAACTTTTTTATATTTTTATGCATATAAAATTCATTCTTATTTGTCACGTGTATTTTTTTAATACGATGAATATATGATATTAGAGATGTGTCCAAATGTTTTCTATATATTTTATATAATTTTGTATATTCATATTATTATTATTATTATTAAATTATCACACCAATAATTGTTGGTACATTAATACACTTGACCCAAAAGATTGAATTGTTTTTTCTCTATAAAAAATTACACTTTGAATTATTTTTAGATTTATATTTTATTTATATCATCAATGATATCAATTATTCTTTACCATACATACTTTTCTTTAATATAGCTAATTAATATACAATTTAATGAAAAAATGTGAGTTATTGCCTTAAATATAAGACTTAATGAGAGGGAATTGAATGAGGAGAATTGTATTAGTTTGAATTAAATTTTGTATCTTCATAATTAGAGAATGACCAAATTCAAAAAATATGGATATTTTAGTCAAGAAAAGCATTCAATGATTACTAAATTAATACATTAAATATAAGATTATTTAACAATAAGGATTTGAATAAAGAGAATAGTGGTTATTCAAACTACATTTTCATAATTGCTAGATTAAACATATTGGAGTATTTTAGTCAAACGAAAATTCCATAATATCATTTCACTTTTATTAGTAGTATAAATATAGTTATGCACTGTTATATTTTCTTTTAAACTATAGTGATTTAATAAGTGAATCATATTAAAGTAGTAATTTAATTATCCAATTATTAATTCCTTGCTATTTCTTTTAGGATTTTTTTAAAATTTATGATGATTTTAATGAAATATTAAAAACTTTTTTTAGTTATATCAATTACAAACTTTAAATATATAAGTGTCATTTGGCAACTCTTTTTAGAAATATCTTCTAGTAGCTAAATGGTCAAACATACACTGAGCTTTTGGGGTTTTCTCTTTAAAGACAAAAGCAATACGTTGGTAAGCTGTTCAGTTTAGCAAGCTTTTAAAAACATGTTTAGATGCTATCCATCACACAGAGAATCATAAAGCTTCATTTGAAGTTTCTCAAAACTTAACATTTTCATTTTTTTCAGGTATTTCCATGCACACATCTTCTCGTATTTATTGCTTTCTGGTTGCTAAATAAATAATACAACTAATTTTTAGTGTTTCAAGTTTGTCAAAGCCCAAAAGATTGTGCAAAAAAACTTGCCAAACGCTGCCATAGTCAATCACTAAATACAAAATATTTCCAACATATTGACAAAATGTCAAGGATATTTGGAAAAATAAAAGATTCCCAAGAAAAATTTGTATCACCACATAGTAAATGCCAAATGGGGATATGTCAAGGATATTTCACCAAATATCATCGATATTTAAAACCATGATAATAATGAATATTGCCAATTATACGGCTAATTATGTAGTTACGGCATGTTTATAATATATATATATATATATATATATATTATATACATATTAAAAAATGAAGTCTATGAATTTTATCTTTTTTTTTTTTGTATTCAATGTCATATTTTTAATAACCAATGAGATGTTCTCGTTCCCCATAAAAACTATCTAATCTCTCTCTCTCTCTCTCTCGCGCGCGCTCTATATCTCCCTCTCTTTCCCACATTCCCAATAAACTAAATAATCTCTTTTCCCAAATTACCTCCCCCACTAACACTATCCCTCACTTTCTCCTTAATTATCTCTAATTCCTATTCATCTCTTCAATTATCTCTAATTCCTATTTACCCCATAAATGATCTCTAATTTAGTAGAGAATTTCTCTCCTAAATTATCTCTAATTCCTATTTATCATCTCCCCCACTTTTTATAATTATCTATTTAAAGAAGGTTTAAATTAAAAAATTTAACAATTATTTAAATATTATAATGAAATTATACAATAAATTTAAAATATTTTTTATAAACACAAGATAAGGCTACATTTCATAAACTACCCTTATGGTTTAACTATTGACTAAATATACTCTTACTGTTTGACTATTGTCTAACACTACCCCTACTGTTTCTAACAATTGACTAGCTCTACCCCTATTGTTAGCATTCGTTAATATTCCATAAAAACTCGTACACATGTGACATAATTTTTTAAACCAAACTTTACCATTAATGTTCTTCCTTTCAATAGTGGTTAAACAATGGCAAACCGAGTTGGCTCGGTCCCGAACCAACGACAACGATAGCCCCCTCCACCACCTACCTCACTCCATCCCTCCCTCCCTCTCTCTCTCTCTCTCTCTCTCTCTATGTTCCCCTTCGTTCTCTATCCCTCTCTCCATGTTTCATCATTGCCGTTGTAGTAGCGGACCCCTTCACCCCCGATCTTTCTCTCTTTCTTTCCTCCCCCTTCATTATCTATCTCTCTCTCACTCTTGGCAGCTTCATTGTGAATACCAAATCCCGTCATTAGCTACTATAGACTAGAAAATCATGCATCAAAACAGAAGACACACAAGAAGAAAAACAGAGAAATGTGTTTTTTCATGGCAGAGAGCTTTCATTACCGGCTTCATTGTGGATATTGGATCCCATTATCGGCTACTCAGATATGAGTATCTCTCATATTTGCTAAGAATTCAAACTTAAGTGTTTGAGCATCTAAGAGATACTCATATATGAGTATCCCCAATTAGTTTTTCATGGGAGGGAGTGCTTCAATCGAAACATAGAGCTATGAAACCTCCATGGCCATGAATACTTCCCTAGTTTCTTAAAAGGCCAATCTTTTCACCCCATCAAAAGTGATGCAAGTCAGAGTGTGAGAAGTTATTTCTTACCTTATGATTGCGTTGCAGTACTTGACTTGTGCTCTGGGTGTTTGGGGTTCTTTGGAGGCTGGGGTTTCTCTATTGTGACCCTTTCACATTAGAGACTGCAAAGACATTCTTGTCTATTGCCATTGTTTTCTACATTGCAATCTTTACCAATGCAAATATGCTTCATCATGCCAATGTCAATACCTTCATCATTTTCAGATCGTATACGCCCCTTTTGGTTGCCATAGCGGATACCATGTTTTGAAAACAGCCATGCCCATCGAAGCTCACCTTCGCATTTCTAGTGATCACATCGGGTGGTGCGATTGGATATGTGGGCATTGATTCAATGTTCACCCTCACTGCTTAGTCATGGGTATTTGCTTATTTGGTGACAATCACTACTAAGATGGTTTACATTGAACACATCGTTTCGAATCTTGGGTAGAACACTTGGGGTTTTGTATTTTACAACAATCTCATCTTTAACGATGGCACCCCTTTTTTGGATTGACAGGAGGTTGTGATTTCTCCCCAACATCATCTTCAATGCATTTGTATGTGCCTAATAAGGCGCTAAAGGCAGTGAATAAGGGTTTTGGGCTAAACATTTGAAGCAGGTTCATCTCTCACTCTCACTCACTCACTCACTCTCTCTCTCTCTCTCTCTCTCTCTCTCTCTCTCTCTCTCTTTATCCTATCTAACATAAGATTGCCACAACAATTTTTATTTTCGTCTTATATTCCTTCTCCTCATTTGTTTTTTCTATATTCCTTGCAGATCTCAAAGATTCTCTACAGATTTGGGCACCCGTTTGATTGAGTTCAGCTAATGGCATATTCAAATTGGAGGCAGGGTGAGTGGACCTAGGTGGTGAAGACCAGATTGAGGAAGACAAAGAAGAACATGAGGAGATTCCAATTTGACTTAAGGGCAAAACAAATATTTTAGCCCTTATGTCAATATTTTAATAATAATGGCAATTTCCCAAAACAATAGGAGTAATCTTAGACAATAGTCAAACAGTAGGGGTATACTTAGTCAATTAGCTAAGCCATGAGGGTAGTTTAAGAAATTTACCCAAAAAATAATTATAATAGATTTAATAATATTCATATTATTAATAATTTTATATTTGTACAAAATTACGTACTAACAATATAAATTGTGATTTTATGATTTTTTGGATGATTAAATTTAAATGTTATTAAAAAAAATCAACATTAGAAAAATAAAATAGTTGGATCGTTCGATTTTGGTCGATTTACAAATGACCAAAGCAAAACTCATCCAACTTGGTCGGTTTCACTAGTTCGACGAACAACCCTATCTGAAATTAATTATTGTTATTTTTTGTACTATAAAAAACTTATTAAAAATAATATATAAAAATATAAATAATTATTAATTATTTAAAAGTTAAAAGATATAAAACAATTGTATACTCTTATGTGTTTCAATTGTTTAGCTTTCACTTAACAAATTCCATGCATCACATGGGTCCCCACTAGTATATATTAAAAGAAGTAAGTCTAGAAATTTCCTCATTTTTTATATTTTTAATTATGTTATTTTTAAACAACCAATGATATGCTCTCCTTCCCCATAAAAAACTACCTAAAATCTCTCTCTCTCTCTCTCTCTCTCTCTCTCTCTCTCTCTCCGTTCCCAATAACATAAATAATCTCTTCTCCTAAATTAACTCCTTCAATATCTCCCACTTTCTCCTAAATTATCTATAATTCCTATTTATCCTCTCCCTCACTTTTTATCTATATCTATCTAAAGAAAGTTTGAATTAAAATTGGTAAAAAATATTTAAATATTCTAAAGAAATTATATAATTATTTTAAAATATTCATTAAAAACACAATCAGTAATTCCAATAGGTTTAACAATATTCATCAAGAAGTTATATTGTACTAACAATATAAATTGTGATTTTACAGATTATTCAATTTAAAAGTTATTCAAATAATAAAAATGAAACATTAAAAAATAAAATATTAGTTAAATATTTTATCTTAAATAACAAAATATTAATATTATGCAATAGCTTTAAAATAAATAAAATTCAAATAACAAAAAATTTTAATTATTTTACATATTATTTAAATATTTAAATAACAAAATATTAAACATAACTAGATTTTAAATAGTTAAAATAATGAAATTATGTAACAAATTTAAAAGCTTTCTTAAAAGTAGAAAAATAATTATAACATAATATTAAAATTAATAATAATTTAATATTTTATAAAATTAGTAGTGAAATAATGTACTAATAGTATGAATTATAATTTTATGGATTATTAAATTCAATAAATAATAATTATTTTAAAGTTAAATAATATTATTATTTAAATAACTAAATAATATTGTAAACAACTAATTTCACTTATATCAATTAATAATTCCAGAAAATAACTTTGAAAAAAATAATATTTATTAATAATTATTTTAAACTCTTGATCTATATTTATTGTGTAATTATATATACTAAAATTAATATTTATTGTATTTCAGTAATTATTTATTGTTTTTTGTGATAAATATATTTTCAATAATTATGTATAAAATTATTTTTTGTTATTTAACATAAAATGTTAGATAATTATTAGAGATTAAACTACTATTATTGAACTTTTTAAATTTAATTTATTGTACTTAATTGTATTTATTGTATTTTTGTTATAGTTTATTAGAAAATACTTATTGGAGATTAAATTATTATAGATTAATATTTTTTTTAGTTTTTTTAATTTTGTAATTACTATACTTTTTATTTATTGTTATTTTTTGTATTTTCATTATTTTTCTATTTTCAATTGTGTAATTTTGCTATAAGTTTTCAATAATTATTGGAGGTTAAACTATTAATTTAGTTTGAAATTAGGATTGTTCACGGGTTCGTTCAGTTCGTTTTATGTTGTTTGGCCAACCAAATCAACTTGGTTAGGTTGGGGAGTCAGTCACCCGAAACCGATTGGTCATTTGTGAAAACCGACTCACATGGGTTGCATTGATTTGGGTTGATTTTTGGTTTGGTTTGTTGGTTCAAAATATCTAAACTAAAAAAAGTTAAAATTAAAAAATTATAGTTGCACTATTAAAAATTAAATTTTTGATATAAAATATTTTAGCTTAAGAAATATGGGAATTTTTCCATTTTCTGTATTAGAAATATATTTAAAATAAAAAATATTAATATATATTCATGGTCAGGTTGTTCGATTTACAAATGGCCAAAGTGAAACTGAGCCAACCTAGTCAGATTGGGAAATTATTGAACTAAAGTCAACCAGAAATACTATACAACTGAGTCATCGGTTTGATGAACAACCATAGCTAAAATTAATTATTGTTATTTTGTATTATAAAAATTTCATTAAAATTGTATATAAATATACATAATTATTAATTATTTAAAATTTAAAAAATATAAAATAATTGTATACTCTTACGTGTTTCTATTGTTTAGCTTTCACTTAACAAATCCCGTGCATCGCATGGGTTCCCACTGGTTCCTAATATTAAAAAAGGATACATAACTTAACATACAATACTATATTAAACTCAACAACACATGTAGCTATTTAACTTGATTTCTAAATGCATGTAATGTTTTTATTTCTTTTTTAGAACAATTTCATTTTTTTAGGGGAGGGGGATATAGAGAAATGGTTTTATGGATTAGACCCTGGAATCACCAAGGCCAAAACTAGGACTGGAACGGAACCTACCATGATAAAGCATGTTTTGGTATAACAACAAAGCCTATAAGTGTAGTTTCTACCATAGAAAATTTATGGTCCATTTGGTTTGCCATCAGAATCAAAATTGGAATTAGAATGGAATGATTTATTCCCATGGTCTAGGAATAGGATTTTGATTCTGTTCAACCAAACAGTTGTAATCAGAATAACCCATTCTGACTCCAAATTCCTATTCCTGCAAACCAAACGGGGCCTTATAGTGTATTAGTGTACACTCCAAGTTTTACACTAAACCATCCCTATTGAAGATCCTTTGTCCATCTCCCTCTATCCCGTTCGCCTTATTTGAGTTAGATTTCAAGTTATAAAGTTGATAAAATAAGCATTACTTAATAAATTTAATAAATTGAGTAATAATTATTAATAGAATTGTTTATACTAATAAAAGTACTAACATTTTTTATTTTAAATCTATTTTCATTAAATTATGTTCCATTCAAATCTCAAAATGATTACATTAATAAAGTTTTATAATTAATTTCAATATTCTATTAATGGAAAATAATAATTAATTATTAGTAAAATATATATTATATTATAAAGTGATTAGGTCCCACATTAGCAGCTCTCTCTTTCTCCCATTCCCCCTTATCTCTTCTCTCCTTAAACGAGTCCACATCTGCACCTCACAACACATCCCTGTTGCGTATTGGGAACATCTCCTGATGATTGTACTAGAAATGATGCTCTCTCTTCTATGCTAGTCTCAATCCAAATCTCTCTCTCTCATGTTCCCAACCCCTTAGCTAACCCCTTCTAAAATTTCTCTTAAACTATCTATCCCACCTAACAATATTCATAAAACACCTCTTAATCTATATTGCCACGTGGCAGTCCTCTCTTATTCACTAGAGTTCTCTCTCTCTCTCTCACGTTACTAAACCCCCTCCTAAAATCTCTCCAAAACAATCTCTTCCATCTAAAATTCCTCCTATAACACCTCTTATTCTATATTATAAGCCATCTAAAAACCAAAATATATGGTTAAATTAATTTGTGAAATAATTTTTTTATATTTTCAATAATTATTGATATTATTGAATATTATTTAGTAAATATCAACACCAACACCCAAAGTATAATTTTTCGTAATTTTGGTAAATTGAAAATTTTTTATTAAGAATTACTTGCTAAAAATTATTGATTTTGGTAATTTTATTTCAGTTTTTTTTGAAAATTAATTATTAAAATCAATAATTACTAAAAAATCAACAATTAATTAAAATACTAATAAATACAAATTTAATAATTAAAAATTATTAGTCATTTTTAGTAATAAGTTGCTATTGATATTTTCAGTAATTTTGGTTAATTTATTAATATTTAATGATATTATCAAATAATAATTAAAAATTCATAGTAGTTTTTTAGTGGAAAATTAATTTCAATAAACATAAATTTATTTTTTATATTTACTATAATTTGTTAGCAATAATTAGTGATTTTGTTAATTTAGTGAAAATTAAATCATAAAACTTCCAAATTTTCAATTAAATAATTGAATTTTTTTAATAAATTTCATAAGTAATGGATATTACATTTATAATTACCATAATTAGTCTAACTATGTTTATAGGTTTGGGGGTGCTATGGGTTTAGGGGGTGACCCCCAAGGTAGAAATGTCCGGGGGGGGGGGGAATATACTCCCCATCCCAACCTCGAGTTTTAAGTTAATCCTTGTAAAAAATTTTAGCCTACATCCCCGATCCTCAATAGATAGGGCTTCCCCATCGGGGACCTAAATCCCTGAATTTTTAAATTAAAAGTTTGTTTTTAAAAGATATTTATTTGAAATAAGGAAAAAATAAAATGTAAATAATATTTTAAATATATAATAAGTAATATTATAAATAACATAAATAATATTATATATTTAATATATATATATATATATACACATATATTTAATATATATAATTGGGTTGGGGCGGGGTGTGGACTTCACTCCCCATCCCCGATCAGATATTCTTATTAATCCCATCCCCACCCTGACCGTAATCCCATCCCCGTTTGATGGGTGAGGTCGGGTACTTGGTGGTGATGGAGAAAATTTCCATCTCTAACCTGGGTTGTGTAACTCTATAGAACAATAAGTTTTAAGTCCAATCCTATGCATTGTACGTCCATGTCAGCATAGCTCTCCTTTGAGAGAAACTATTTATCTATTTTTTCTATTTTTATTTTCTTTTGTTTTGAAAATATAAAACATTAATCATTCATTATCTTGATTAGATTAAACAACCAATGAAATGCATTTTCCAAAAACTTAAATAATCTCTTCTCCTAAAATTTCTCCTAGACTACCTCCCCCAATTTATCCAAAATTATCACCAACTCCTATTTATCTCCAAAATGAAATGCTCTTTATAATTTTTGTACACGACTTTTAATAATTCCAGAACTTGGTTTACCATTTTAGTGCTGTAAATTGATAAGATCAAATGTGGATTTTATTATTGTCATAGGGTTACACTATTGCCTCATAGCTTGGTCATTCAATTATAGACCCAGTGCCTAGCTTATTCACCTTCAAGATTGAGGACACACAACTAACGGAGTTGTCTAGGGTAACATTCTTCAAAATTCAACAACATACTTTTTATTCTTCACAACATATTTATGGAAACAAGATATATGTTAGGTGGCTCTTTACTAGTTTACCTCCTTTTAAAATTTTTTTCTTACAGGAAAGCTCCTCGGATGGACCTCCCTAATCAATTTTGACTACAGAAGACATGAATGCATTAGCTTCAACAACGTCTCCAAACAGTGGAAAACCAGTTTTTGAGGTTATTTTAATAGGGGCATAATTGGAAACTTTGGCTAATTCCGATTCCAGCTTCTAGTTGAACCAAACAGTAGGAATCGGAATCCGATTCTGATTCTTGACCTAATCAAACAGATTCCAAGAGTGGACCATTCCAATTCCGATTCCGGTTGCAAACCAAACGGACCCTTATAAATGTATTTTTATTTTGTTATTTAATAGAAAATTATCGATAATTATTGGAGATTAAACAACTATTATTTAACTTTTGAAATTTAATTTATCGTAATTATTGTATTTTTGTTATAAATTTATTTTTAGTAATTATGTATTTTTTATAATTTATAGATTAATACTTATTAGAGATTAAAGTATAAGATCACACTATTTAGTGACTAATTTAGTATATTTTCAGTATTTATTATATTTTTGTCATTATTGTATTTTTATTATATATATATTATACTTTCATTATAAACTTATTTACAATGATTGTGTACGTTTGCTATAAATTTTCAATAATTATTAGAGATTAAACTATTGTTATTTATTAGAGATTAGATTATAAATTTAGTTAAAATTAGAAGTGTTCAATGATTGGTTCAGTTCATTTGTAGGTTGTTTTGCCAACCAAATCGATATGGTCAAGTCCGTAGTTTGTCACTCAAAACCGATTGACCATTATCGAAAACCCACCAACTCGAGTTGTATCGGTTTGAGTCTATTTTTGGTTTAGTTTGTTTGTTCAAAATATTTAAACTTAAAAAATTAACTTTAAATTTCATAAATTACAAAATTAAATCTATGATATAAAATATTTTAGACTAACAAATATGAGAATTTTCCTACTTTCTTGTAATAAAAAAATAAATTTAAAATATAAAATATTAATATATATTTATTAAACCAAAACCGATCTAAAATACTAGAAAACTTACCAACTTGGGTTGAGTTTGATCGGATCGTTTATTAAAAAGTTCAAATATAAAACAATTATATACTCTTGTGTATTTCTATCGTTCAACTTTCGCTTAACAAAGCACAGGTCCCCATCACCATGCCTCTCCTTGCTCCATTATCCCCACTCTACATTCTCTTTGACTTTCTCTTCCCTTCCCTTCCCACCACTCCCATTAAGCCCTGTCACCCAACTACCTAAAAATATTCCTATAATCTCTCTCTTAAGAGATCTCATTTAAACCAATAGGAAAGTATCATGTTGCTCCACTCCCTAATGAATTCCTAAAATGCATCCCCCCCATCTATATCCACTATCCCTCATTTAAAATATTTATATTAATTAATAAACAGTTAAATACGGTTAATATTTAATCCCACCCATATTTAATGAGTATTAAATAGTGTTATTACCAAAAGTTAATAAATACGGTTAGTAAATTACAAAAAAATAATAAATATTGTTATTCATTAACAATTATAAAAAAGTATAAAAATTTAGTTATATAGAAATTGAAAACTCTTTAAGTAATTTGTATAAATTTGAGAATTATATTTAACAATTATCAAAAAGTATAAAATTTTAGTTATTGTTATTATTATAATTAATAACCAAATACAAATGAGGGAATAAAATATTATAATGTTAGAAAATGACATTATTAATTAATTTATATTGAAAAATAAAAGATAAATTAGTGTAATTTTGTTAGTAAACTACCAAATAAGAAAATATATTTAATAATAATTAAAAAAATTCAATAAATCCTCATAGTTACAAAAATGTAATAAAATTTTCATAAAACATTTTCGTAAAATAACATTTTTGAAATTAAAAGATATAAAATATTTGAAAGTTTATTTAAAATGCATTAAATAATTATTGAAAATTATTATAATATTTTGGAAATTTTAGAAAAGTTTATTACATTTGATAGATTTTGGAGAATCATTGAAACATTATGTAATTTTCATTGCAAATATTGAAAATTATTAAAGATAAATGACTATGGTGAATGAAAAACTATAATTTGAACAAATAATTACACAAATTATTTAGGTAAATTAGTATAATATTGGAAAAAGGAAATTATTGGTTAGCTTATATTATAAATTATAAAATAAATTAGTATAATTCTGTAAGTAAACCATTTAAAAAGAAAATAAATTATTTAATAAAAAATTAAATAATTTTGAATAAATTTTCAAAATTACACAATTATAATAAATTTTCCAAAATTTTCATAAAATTACATTTTTTTATATTAAAGACAATTTAGTGTATTTTTAGAAATTTACCATATGGTTGATACTCAACATATCCTTTTCATCATTACTACAATCAAATTGAATATTTGATTGATGGGGATAGTGTTTTCAACATTGGATCAAACTAGATGGTTAGGCTGAAAAAATTGGGAACCAGACACCATTTCACCTCAAAAACGCTTTTTGTCCAAAAAACCGTTTATTTGGTTAGTGAACTACTGACCTCGGTGGTCGAACTGTCAACCTGGACAACAAATTTTGGCCATTTTTTGTTCTTCTAGTTTTTTATTTTTGTTTGTCATAGCGGGTCATCCGTTCAACCCCATAACGGTTCCTTATCTAGTCCAAATTTAAAAACCTTGGGTGGGGAGTGTGTGCCTTACCTTGAGCTTGGCTTGGTGTGCAGTATGGTCTGGCCCAAGGCCCGACCCATGGCATGACATGGGCCTATGCGGGCTCGAGTTGTGGGTCGTGCCGAACCGATCCCCCAAATTATCCTAGAGGAGGGAGGCATGGCCCGAGATGCATCGTGGGCCAACACGATACGACTCGCACTTTGTGCAGGCCACATGCGGTTCGTGTCATGCCGATCCAGCACGACATAATTTATACTTCTACTTGAACCCACCCAATACTAGGGACGGGGCAGGGAAATTAAAGGATTATCCATCATTGATGAAGAGTAGGGTGACTTGCCCCTGAACTTGCTTGACATTAAGAAGTGGTTACCTTGCCCTATACCCACGTGACACTGGGGATGGAGCGAGGATGGGGTGCCTTGCCCTGAACCCACTCCGTTGTCATTTCTATATAATTGTTAATTATAAATGGACTTAATAAAAATGTTAGTTTTTATAATTATTTTTATTTATTTTAAAAATAGAGAAAACTCCCGATAGGTACCCTGTACTTTAGGCCAAGTGCCAATTCAGTACCCGAACTTTAAAATGTGACAATCTAGTACCCAAACTTTCATTTTGCGGCAATGTAGTACCTACCGTTAATGGACCATCAATTATATATATCATGTGACCTCATGTGCAATTAAAGACTTTTAAAAATATCAAAATTACCCTTGGACACTTTTCACCGTCTTCTTTCTCGAGAAAATGAAACAAAGCCCAAACACATTGTTCATCATCTACTTTCTCAAGAAAATAAAGATCAGGTTCCGGAAAACCAAATCTCTTGATGGAGGTGAAGCACCACCAGCCAGATGTTCTTCGTCATATCGAAGAATGCTTGCAACAATGGCTCTGGTCTTGCTCATCTAATATCCAAATCCGAATCCTCCCTGGACAAAAAACAAATAAAAAAACATTACACTTCCGAAGGAAAGCCTCCACACCTCTCATCTTGTTTAATCATTGAAGAAAGAAAGCATCACCATCACAGATTAGAAATGATGATGATTCAATCATCCATGACGATGGGGTTTTGCGTCACCACAATCGGCGGTTGTTGCTCCGCTGGCGGCATTGCAAGTGATTATTTTTGTAATTTTTATTCAAATCCTCAATGAATAAATGAAAGAAAATAATTAATTAGTGCTATACTCTGTAACACCTGCCACTTCAAGTGTTATAAGGAAATAAATAAGAATACAGTCTGCAACCTTAGCGATCTCCAGATACTGCCTCCTCATGTGGCCCTCCTCCCCTTGGATCATTCCAACGCCAACTCCAAGGCCCCCTTTCTTCCTCCAATTCGAAGCCATTCGCCTCTCTGCTTACCTCCTCTCTCTCCCTTCCTCTCTTCCTGTTCTGATCCGCCTCTCTCTACTCTTATCACAAACGTAAGCTTAGCCTCTTCATTCATCTCCATCACGGACGAGCTTCGTCTCCCTAACTACATTCTCTCACATCAGGATGCTATCACTCTGCCTCTACTTCCCCACCATTGTCATCAACAGCGCGGCCTTTGAGGAACAAATTTGGTTTCTAAGTTATGGTGGATGTACGAGCCTTGTCCATGAAATCCATGCGAACGGAAAATCTCAAAACCGTAGGAATAAATTTTCCAATAAAAGTATAAATATAGAGGGGATGTTCAACTACTCTTTACAGTGTTTGTACTTGAATCCACTGCAATTGTGTTAGCATTGAAGAGGAGTACGGTTTGGAGTTTAGACTTGAAGGACATTTTTATCTTTTTGCCAGTTACTTAATGGCTGTTTAACGCTTAGATTGTCGCGTTTTAAAATTCGGATATTAAATTGGCATTCGGGGTACTTAGGAGTTTTTCCTTAAAAATAATTAAAATTTCACTTTAAAATATAAAAGATTATTAAAATTACTATAAATTATTAATAGAATTAAATTTATTAAAAAAAATTTATTCATTTTTAATTAATAATTATTACTTTTTTATAAATCAAAATAACATTAAATTAAAAATAAAATTATTAAATCTTTCACCTCCTAGTAAAAATAATAATTAATAAAGTTAGTTTTAACAATTTAAAATTTAAATAGTGAAATTTGGATTGTGGTTAGGCCCGTTCATGATCCAAAAATAATGACTGGTTGAACTTGGACTGACTCGGTTCCATTGCTTAAGCTTGGTAAATTACTATTTTGCACAGGAAGATTTGTTTGTAATGGTTTACATTTCAGATATATTTTTCTCCTCAAAATGCTGTATAAATATCTGATGCGGGCCATTGTCTGATCGACTGATTTGTCTTCTGTATTCATCTAAGGTTTCCGGTAGAGTCTGAGAGTTTCTTCTGACATTCATCTGACCAGAAAAACAAGGTAAGAACAACAATTGATTTTTTCCCTCCCCAGTCTGATTTATATTCAATTTCGTTTGTACCCAAGAACTATCTTTTTCGATGAATTTTCTCGTCCATAATTTGAATTATCCATTTGCAGATAAACACAGTCCGACGTGTCTTACCTTGTTTTGGGTTTCTATTCCTTTTTATCTGATTCGAGGGTTTTGGGTTAACCAACTTACACTTTCATTAGGTTTTTACGATCTGTCCTATATAACTGTTGTTTTCGTTTGCGTCGACATTATTATTCGTCCTCGTTTCTCGGGTTGGTTTGTGCGAAGTCGTTTGATTTTGCACTGATAATATTAATAGTATATTAGCCAGGAATATTTCAATTAAACGGCTCGGTTGATTATGCCCCATAAAAGTTCGAGCTTTGTAAGGACAGGTCTAATTGGCTATATTGTCTCATCTACTGTGATCCTCCAATACTCATTTACTTATTCTCTTGTTATTATACATGGCTTCACTCTTCACTCTTCACTGTCATTGTTATCGTTTCTTTGCCATTATGGGATTTTAAACGCTTTAAAGTGATGCTTTAGGGGGGTGTTCTCCAACACGAATTGTTTATCTTTTCGCAAGTTTCAAAAGCAAAATAAATCCAGCTGGTTTGAAAACAAATACAAAAACACAGAAAACATTTTATGGTTATATACGTTTTATTTATTTATTTATTTTTTCAAAACTGGAACGAAAAGCATGTTTTTGAATTTATAGTTTAAAGAACATGATTTCATGTTGTTATTTATCCTGTGTTTGGTTTGAAAGAAAAGATATGAAAAGGTAGGGAAACTCATACAAGCCAAACATAAACCTTAATATATGGTCCATATTCCATAAACTATATAATTTCTATACTACAAAATTTGTTATTGTTTTAAAACCCATCATTTTGATGGTTTAAAAAACATGTATTCTTTTTTTTTTAAACAAAACCAACGTGTTTTTTTTTTTCTTTTTGTTTTGTTTTTTGCTGATGTGGAAAATTCGAAATCTAAAACATTCATGTTGTAGAAGATCCTCTTATGGGTGCTAAATTTGTCGTGTTTTCCTTTCTGCTGATTATTGAAAACACGCACAGATCCACGTCATGTGAAATGTAATAATTTGTAGATTAGTTCATGATGCTTGAAATCACAAATCCATCATCTAGAATGGTGGCCTTTCTGGATTTTTAGAGAATGGAGACGTTTTCATTTGTTGGAATCACCTCATTTCTATATTTTATTGGCAATCAGAAGTTGCTATACTTTAGATAGTGAACTTGTGCTCTTAGATGCAATTGGAGACCACAATAGGATTATTTCATTCTACATAGAATCCAAATGTGCAATTAATGTTTATTGAATATTTTATTTTTTTCGAATACATTGATTACATTTAAAGCAGAATTGTGTCTGAGCAACATTCATAATCGAGGTTACTTTTTCTGAAGACTTACAAAAGCCGTCTCTTTTCTAGTTTGAAATGATTCAAAGTATCAATACCACTTTTCTCAACACACCCAATCTCTGGCTTACTTATATTACATGTGTCTGAAGGAGTGTCCTCCTTACGTTATTTCTTTCCCAACTAAATGCATTTAGGAAGGTTTCCAATATTTTCTTCCCTATATTATAATGATTTGAGGTTTCCTTCTTGCAGATCAAGGCCACTCATTGTGCTAGTCTTTTTCAGCATCCAGTGAATAATTTCTCTAGAAACAGACAGTATTTGAAGTTGGAGGTTAGCTTCTCTGCATTTTCTACATTGCGTTGCTGGGATGTAGTCATGATTTACACATTTTTTCAATTAGCATGCTTCACCATTATAGAGTTTGTCATGTGATTTTTTAAGGTTTTGGTTCTTTTTTTTTTTTAATTGTTGCCTATAGGCTGCTTATTGGAGAAGTAAATTTCCATATCGTTCATTAGCTTTGAGTTTTGGATTTTAGATTTTCCTATGGAAGCAAAAGAACATCTGAAAATCTTCTTAGTTGAATGAGATCCAGTATCATTTAACTATTGTGATTGCACTTTTATTTCTTTAGTTGATTCCTCAATGTTTTAAGTTTAACTTTATTGATTGCGTGAATGCCTCAAATTTATTGCAGAGGACTAAACAACCCAGCAGAAGCTTGATTTGTTCAGTTGCAACAGAAAGACCACTAAACCAGGTTGAAAAATCCAAAATGGAAACTCCAAGAGAGATATTTCTGAAGGATTACAAGTTGCCAGATTACTACTTTCATACAGTATGTTGGATGCTTTGGGTTTTTTAAAAACCTCTTATTTAGTTATTTTTGTTTGTCTCTGCATATTGGTTGTAGCATTGGCTAGAACTTGAACATCATAGGGCTATTTTTGTGTGCTTTCTTATTTAGTTAGTTTTGTTTGTCTCCGCATATTGGTTGTAGCATTGGCTCAAACTTGAACTTCATGGGGTCATTTTTGTGTGCGTTTACATTTCTTTTCATGTCAGTCTCCATTATACAAGAACTTCTTAACCTGCATTATGTTATATTTAATTCATTGTGCCCATTCTGTAACTAGGTTCAGCTTTCACATTAGCTAAGCATTTTACTTTGTGGATCAGGTCAATTTGAAGTTTTCTCTAGGCGAGGATAAAACAATTGTTTGCTCAGAAATAACCGTTTTCCCCAGAGAGGAAGGTAAGTTTTCAATATCCTATAAAAAAAGGTAAGTTTTCTGTAGTTTCTTGCAACTATGATGCTCCTTTGCATAAAAAATGCCAAAGGTTAGGACCATATCCGGTGTACCCCATCCAAGACCCCGGATAGCTGGGACCAACATTGGGCAATGGCCTTTTACTGATGCTTTTTTGCATCATTTGTTACCTAGGGTGTTCTTTCCAAAAGATAAAAAATTTATTTGGCTTTCTCCAGCCTTCTCCAGATTCACTGCTTAGATTGTTGTATGCATCAAAACCTTTCAATGAAGGTTTTCTCATGCTTGGAATTAATTTTCAATCATTCACAAGTGAGAAGTGTAACACAGTGATCAAAATGAACTTAAACCAAATATTATAGTCAAGGATCTGTATTCTATTCATAGGGGTAGCTTACTCAAATCATGTCTGAATCATGTGACTTTGGCTCATTGGCGACTCTAGGTAATAGTCAAGTGCTTGCTTCCTAGGTGCCTGTGTTGGTGGCACATTTTGGAAAAAAAGGGTTGAAGGTTTCCAGTATATTATTTTCCACGTTGACATGGACCATACTTATCTTTTTTATTATTTTAGATTGAAAGAATATCAAGAAATAGGAAAAACATGCACATATTTAATCTCTAGTTCCACAATTGGGGGGGGGGGATAAACAAATAAACAAGGAAATTAAAAAGCAGGAAGGAGGGAGATGTAAGATAATAAACAAATAAACAAGAAAATTAAAAGGCAGGGCTTCTTATGGTTAAGTGGGTCAAACATAGAGAGAAAGAAGGTAATTACAAAGAAAACAAAAAAGGTGGAGGGGTGAAGCCTTGAATGAGAGGGAGGGAGAATGAGAGAGAGATGAATGAGGGCAAAAGGTAAAGGGCAGAAACCCTTTTTTCCACAAAGAGGGGAAGACACAAAGATCAAAAGACAACATAACATGAAAAGAACAAAATTAATAACATACCTGGACTGCAGGAATCAATGGATCATTGTCTATTTTGTCTTTCCTCTTCTCTTCTCTTCTTCTCTCAAAATCATTGCATATCTAGGATTTTTGTCTCAACTCTCAAAATATATAATCCACTCAAGTTGGTGTATCCATGCTGTTAAATATCATTTAATGACTTAAGGTTATCTTGTCATTTGACATACTTAGGCCAGTGCATTATGAACTAAGGCTGGCACCATATTTATATAATTTGAGGTGTCCACACAAGGTGAACCCTCTACCAAACAAAATTGTCTTGTGAATTGTGATCTATGAAGGCACCTACACAATGCAATTCCTTGACAACAATGCCAGGTAGATAATAAATAAACCAACCTTGCAACTGTACCAAAACGAATGATTTTCAAGATGTTTTGACTATATAAGTGAGGCTAAAGTGAAGTTGTGGGGTCATGTCTCGTAGAACATTGTTCTTGATCTGAGAATTTATAAACCATGCTTGATGCTTTTTTTTGCTATTTTATGTTTTGTCTTGATGCTCTTCATCTAACTATTTTCAGAGGTTTCTCCACTTATCCCCTCCTTATTCATTTTTGCAATAGGTACTGCTTCACCCTTGGTCTTGGATGGGCAAGATTTAAAGCTACTATCTATTAAAGTTAATGGAGAAGAATTGAAGGTATGCAGAGGCTGTTGCTATTAGAAGTTTACTTGTCTTCAAAACTTTTTTATTGGAATTTGTAGTTAAAAATATTCTTCCACATTTTGATTTCGTTATCAAATGTGCCATTATTATCATCTGCATTATCTTGTCAAGTGGGGTATTATGAGATTTCTGGGGGTCATCTAGTGTGGGTTCCCAGGCTGTGTAGAAATTTGAATAATTGGGGGTCTGAATCTTAGCTACTCTGTTAGAGGTCCTTTGTGGGATCCCAATGCATGTGGAGTGAAGATTCAAGAGGGTTGAAAGCCTGCACAGGGGTCTTTTGGGTAGGCATATTATGAAGGTCCTGGAGGTTGTCTATTGGATCGTTTTTTTTTTTTTTGAAAGTTTGGGAGGCACATGTTCCATCCATAATCTCCTTTTTGTGGGCAGCCATCTTGTACAAGATTCTGACCACTAACCTAACCATCTTATTTCCAAAGGCATGGAGATGGATGATTGGTTCTTCTATGTGGATTGGAGGTGGAATCTTGAAGCACCTGTTGATTCATTATGATCTCTCCATAAAGTTGTAATCACTTTGTACAGCTCTTTAGAAGACAGTTGGTCATTCTCTGGGACCTGCCTTGTTTTCCTGTTGGTTGGTGTTGGGATACAGCAAGTGCGAAGCTATTTTGAAGTCTTCTTCTCTTTATCATATGCTGATTTTTGTGGAAGGAAAGGAACCTCAGAATTTTTGAAGGGAAGGAAGCTCCTGTGGAGGTGGTTATTGGGAAGATTGAAAACATTTATATTATGGGTCTGTATTCAGGAGTTTAGGACTTTTAGGGGGTTTTAGGTTGTGTTTGATCAGTTGTTTCTTGTTTGTTAGGGCCTGTGCATGGGGTCTCTCTGTAATTTCTACAAGGAGATGAAACCCCTTTTTTTGTTCTCATTTCTCTCTGTGGAATTATTATTTATTAAAAAAAGTGGCAGGTAGCATGTATCTTTTTCCACCAAATGCACTCTTAAGGCCATATCTTTTGTTGCAGAATGAGTTGTGAAAATTTGAGAGAAAAAATGAATTGATTGTATTGTCTTAGAAGGAGCATATACACAACTTTATATAGAATTACAGAGCTAATTTACAGGGTGATAAAATAGGAAACTAACTTTTCCTAAAAAACTAATTTCTATATCAGTGGGATTCTCCAATTAATATCCCATGATTCTAGGATATCCCATGATTCTAGGAAATAAAGTTTCCTAAACTGATGGACCTAAAATTATGGAGAATCAATTAGGGAGTCAATCTTCTACTTTCCAACACTTCCCCTCAAGCTGGTGAATATGCATCTTTCATTCCCAGCTTGGAGATAAGTCCTTGGAATGCCACACTGCAAAGCCCTTTTGTCAGCACATCTACCAGTTGACCATTCGTTGAGACGTATGGAGTGCAAATTAATCCGCTATCCAGCTTTTCCTTTTTGAAATGCCTATCTATCTCAATGTGCTTTGTCCTGTCATGTTGGACGGGATTGTGAGCAATGTTAATAGCTGACTTGTTGTCACAGAATAATCTCATTGGACCTTCCCATCTGATCTTTAGGTCTTCCAAAATTATCTTGAGCCATATTAATTCACATACTCCCTGAGCCATTGCCCTGAATTCTGCCTCCGCACTTGATCTAGCTACCACATTCTGCTTCTTACTCCTCCATGTCACAAGATTTCCTCCAAGGAACGTACAGTAACCTGTAGTGGACCGCCTATCCATGGGAGAGCCTGCATAATCTGCATCGGTGTATGCCTCTAGGGTTAATCCAGTGTTTCTTTTAAACAAGATTCCTTTGCCCGGATTAGCCTTTAGGTAATGTAGTATCCTATAGATCACCTACAGACCGCCTGTAGGTGAACCTCTTTTGGGTTGTGCATAAACTGGCTAGCCACGCTCACGGCATATGCTATGTCTGGCCTTGTGTGGGCAAGATATATAAGTTTTCCTACTAATCTTTGGTACATTTCCCTATTCACTGCTGAATCTTCATTTGCTTCTCCCAATTTGTGATTTGGCTCAATCGGTGTGGAGGATGGTTTGCATGCTAACTTTCCTGTCTCTCTTAAAAGATCTGTTACATATTTCTGTTGTGAGATAAAGATGCCTTCTCTGGAATGAGCTACTTCAATCCCTAGAAAATACTTCAATCTCCCAAGTTCTTTTATTTCGAATTCTCTGACTAGGCATCTTCTCAAGGCTTCCTTCTTCTTTTCATCATTTCTTGTCACAATTATGTCATCGACATATACCAGAAGAGCCGTGACTCTCCCTACATCCGAATGCTTTATAAAGAGTGTATGATCTCCCTGACTTTGTTTGTATCCGATGGCAAGCATAACTTTAGTAAATCTTCCAAACCACGCCCTAGGTGATTGCTTGAGACCATATAGTGCTTTCTTCAACCTGCAAACTTTATTTCCTTTTAGATTTCCTTTGAAGCCCGGAGGAATATCCATGTATATCTCCTCCTCTAAATTACATTGAAGAAAAGCATTCTTTACATCAAATTGCTCCAAGTACTAGTCGAAGTTAGCTGCTAGTGACAACAAAACTCTTACCGTATTCATCTTAGCCACTGGAGTGAATGTCTTCTGATAGTCAACACCATAGGTTTGTGTATATCCTTTTGCCACGAGTCTTGCCTTGTATCTTTCTAGAGAGCCGTCTGACTTGTACTTTACTGTGAAAACCCACTTGCATCCCACGGGTTTCTTTCCTAGTCGTAGGTCAACAATTTCCCATGTTTGATTCTTATCTAGAGCCAGCATCTCTTCTCTCATAACATCTTTCCATTTCTCATTAGATAATGCCTCAGATAAAGTATTAGGAATATGAATGGTGTTTAGACTAACTAGGAAACTCCTATATGATGGTGAGAATTTTTTGAAGGACACAAAATTTGCTAAGGGATATAAGGGATGTTTAGTGCATTCTCTTGTGCCTTTCCTAAGGGCAATAGGAAGATCTTGGTCAAATGCTAATTCAGAAGAAATTTCTGGAACTGTATTTACCTCATTCTCAGGATTAAGAGTTGAATCTTGAACCTGCACAAGATTAGGATCCTGGTTTCTTCTTCTTGAATATACCTGCAATCTCATAGAGTCACAAAGTTCATCATTCTCTGTCATGGGTCTGGTATGAATGGGTAAAGAAGTTGGTTTGGTTTGAGGTGGTTCGATAGGTGCAGATACGGATTGAATTGGTATAGATGCTGAGTTTGGGTGTTGAGAAACTGTAGGTAGACCAAGCGGGAACAAATCTCTGTCCTTATCTTCAATGAATGACAAGGACTCCCCCTGAAGATAAGGTTGAGTGAAATATGGTGTTTTTTCTTCAAAAGTGACATCAATAGAGACAAAGAATTTTTTAGTAGGTGGGTGGTAACACTTATAACCCTTTTGGGTGGACGGATAACCCACAAAAATACACTCGACGGCTCTTGGAGCTAACTTCCCTCTATTATGGGTATGAACATGGACAAAAGTAGTGCATCCAAAGATTCTTGGGGTGAGATTATTTGTTGTACGTAGATCGGGATAAAATTTAGAAAGTGTTTCCATTGGTGTTTTAAATCCCAACACCTTCGAAGGTAATCGATTTATAATGTATGCGGTTGTAAGCACAGCTTCCCCCCAATAGGTTTTTGGAACATGGTGGTGGAAAAGTAAGGCTCGGGTTGCAGCTAGTAGATGACCATTCTTCCTTTCTGCTACTCCGTTTTGTTGTGGAGTATTAATGCAGGAGGATTCATGGATAATCCCTTCTTTTTGAAAATATGGGGATAAAGTTTGGTTGAAATAATCCCGTGCATTATCCGATCTAAATCTTTTGATTCTGACCCCAAACTGATTTTGGATCATGTTATGGAAATTTGGGAGTACACTACTTACATCTGATTTAGATTTAAGAAGAAAGATCCAAGAGACCCTAGTGCAATCATCAATAAAAGAGACGAACCATCGTGAGCCAAACACATTTGGAACTGTGGAGGGTCCCCATACATCACTATGGATCAAAAAGAATGGGACTGAACTTCTCTTGTTACTTATTGGAAAGGGCACACGCTTGTGTTTTGCAAATTCACACACATCACAATGAAAATATTCAACACTCAATCCTTTAAACAATGAGGGAAACATAGTTTTCAGAATTCCAAAAGATGGATGTCCTAGTCTAAAGTGATGAAGCCAAATGGTGTCTTTGTTGGATGATGAAAGGAATGACAGAGATAACTTATCCTGGACAATATTTGATTTGCATGATTCTTCAAGATAGTAGAGTCCATTCTTCTCCTTAGCAAGTCCAATCCTCTTCCCCGAATCCTGGTCCTGAAATATACAGTAAGAAGGATAGAAAAGCACATTACAGTTCATGTCATGGGTGAGTTTTTGGATGGATATCAGGTTAGTGGACAATTTTGGAACATGAAGGACACTTTTTAGTGTAAGTGATGGATTAGTATGAATATCCCCAAGGCCAGCTATGGTAGTAAGGGAACCGTCTGCAATGGCTATTTTTTGATTGCTTAGGCAGGGCGTATAAGTGCAAAAACGTAGTGAGGAGTGAGTCATGTGATCTGTGGCTCCTGAGTCAATAACCCATAAATCCCTAATAGGTTCATCTGAGACATTTAGTCCGTGAGGAATAGAAAACTTACCTGAGATTGCAAGAGAGCCTGTACCACTAGGTTTCTCCAACGATCCCGGAAGCCCCCTTAACTTTTCGATCTCCTCCTTATTGAACTCGGTCTTGTCTGGAGGCTTTTCTTGGCTCGGCTGATTTGTGGTGAAGTTAGCTTGACTTCGACTCTTCTGTTGTCCTCCTTGGTAGCCCCATTCCCTATTCGATGGTTTACCATTCAGCTTCCAACACTTCTCTTTGGTTTGCTTTGGTTTCTTGCAATAGGTACACCAAAGAGACTCCTTGTTGTCCCGTGCAGAGGACAAATCTGTCTTCATTCCTTCCAGTATTTTCGGTTGTTCCATCCTTGTAGTCATGGCTGAACCTTCTAGTACTTGGGGTTCAAGCATAACCCCCTACGACTTTCTTCAGCACGAATCAGAGAAATAGTCTCATTTAGAGATGGTACCTCGTCTTTGCCGAGAATCTGGACCCTAACTTGATCAAATTCTGCGTTGAGTCCTGCAAGAAAGTCATAAACGCGATCTTTTTCAATAAAACTCTTTAGGATTGCTGCGTCCGCTGCGCATTTAGTCTCAATGCACCGATAATGATCGAGTTCTTGCCACAGGTTCTGCAGTAAATTTGCGTACTTGGTAACTGTCTTGCTGCCTTGTTTAGTTGCTCCAGTCTTGACATTGATTTCGTACACTTGTGCTGCATCACGTGCTTTTGAATATGTTTGTCGGACGGCATCCCAGATCTCTTTAGCCGTCGATAAAAACATACACGTGTCGCTGATTTCAGGGTTCATTGAATTCCATAACCATGACATGATCATGGAGTCAGCTTCGTCCCATGCATCAAATCTTGGATCTCCTTCCTTCGGTCCCGTCCCTAAGAGATGGCTAAGCTTTCCTTTTTTTCCCTTTAAATATGTTCGAACAAACTGAGACCACTTCAAATAATTTTTCCCGTTCAACCTATATGATGTCTGAATGTTTTGCAGGTCGCCAGATGCTTGATGTGAGGAAACTTCTTCCGATTGTGCAGTGGTATTTGATACAGTGGCTTCTGACATATTGGGCGGGCTTCAAGAAAGAGAGAAAAGCAGACAATGACGGTCTGAAAAACTTAGTAAGGGTTGGCGATGAAGGCCTAAAGAATCTTTCAGCCAATGTAAAAAAAAGGTAACTGTAATGCTCCACCAAACTGAAGAGTGGATCGAAACCACTCAAAATCAAAACTGATCCAAACCAAACCAAAGGGATTCAGTAAATCTGCTCTGGGCAACACCAGATCTAAGATTTCAGACTGATCTGATGTCTCTACAAAGAGATCCAAGAAAAAAGGATGAATCCGATGGCGCAGCAGTCCAGAGGAAGCAAAAATGTAGAGTTCAGATCTGTAGCCGATCTCGAAGAAGAATCAAAGACATTCAAGAACCTCCCAAATACTGTTAGAGAGTTCTTGAACCAGCAGCAGAGATGACCAAAGAGATACTATGTGCGGATTAAGTCGTGAATAGCTCTGATACCATGTGGAAATTTGAGAGAAAAAATGAATTGATTGTATTGTCTTGGAAGGAGCATATACACAACTTTATATAGAACTACAGAGCTAATTTACAGGGTGATAAAATAGGAAACTAACTTTTCCTAAAAAACTAATTTCTATATCAGTGGGATTCTCCAATTAATATCCCATGATTCTAGGAAATTGAGTTTCCTAAACCGATGGACCTAAAATTATGGAGAATCAATCAGAGAGTCAATCTTCTACTTTCCAACAGTTGTCATATTATTATATGCATTCTTTTCCCAATACTTGACTGTTCTGCAATGTGGAGGGTCTTAGAAGGTGAAAGGCAGTAATGTTTTCTTAGATAAGTGTGAAAGGCAGTAATGTTGAAAAGGTATTCTGTTGGTTTTAGACAAGCTAGGGCCAACTTATGATGCTTGATGCCCTGCGCTGGCTGAAAGTTCCAAATTCAATTAGCAGTTGAATGTTGGGCCAAGCTTGAGCTTACAATATATAATTGTAGTATAGGCATTTAGAGATGTGATACTTAGAAACATGTTTTACTTATGAACTAATAAACATTTCACATTGTGAAACAAACCTGGCTTGAAATTAAGAATAATATTTATTTCTTTGTGTTTTTGCTTTCTTTATTTTCCCCTATAGAGGGCATTCTCAGAGCTTGCATGGAATTTCTTTTACCTATGCTTTATGGTGAGCTCAACCTATTGTGATGCCGCAGCAAGCTTCTAAGCATTAGGCTATTGCTATTCATGACTGCAATTAACAGGAGTAGTCGCTCAAGATTGAACAGACACTTACAAGGAGAAGAAAAAAATAAGAAAAGAAGAGGGGGAGAGAGAGAGAGAGAGAGATTTTGATAAAAGAGAGTTGGGTTGTTGTTTGAAACAGCCGCCCCCCTCTTAAATTTATATGCATAGTATCATACTTGTTAAAGGACTGAATTGCTTACATGGCAAGATAAAGATAAGATAAAGCTGAAAAAAAGACTAATCCTAACCTTATCCTAATCTTATAAAAGGCTAGTCCTAATCTTATCATAAAGAACTAATCCTAATCATAACTTATTGCTAACATACAAATAGTAGGGACCACCTTAGTGGGGTCCACATTAGTGTTCTCTACACTCCCCCTCAAGTCAGGAATAAATGTTTGTTATTCCCAACTTGCATAGATCTGCCTCTAACTTCTTCCTTGAAACCGCCTTGGTGAGAAGGTCTGCCAATTGCATGTCGGAGGTGATGTATGGAAGACATACTTCTTGAGATGTAACCCTTTCTCTGATAAAATGTCGATCCACTTCAATATGCTAAGTTCTGTCGTGTTGTACCGGATTATGGGCTATATTGATGGCGGCCTGATTATCACAGTACAACATCAAGGGTTTCTCATAAACAATACCTAACTCCTCAAATAATGATCTCAACCATAGAATCTCAGCTACACCATTTGCCATGGACCTATATTCAGCTTCAGCACTGAAACGAGAAACAACATTTTGTTTCTTACTCCTCTAAGAGACAATGTGAGCTCCTACAAAAGCACAATATCCAGAGGTAGATCTTCGATCATCAACACACCCAACCCAACCAACATCTGTATAAACTTCTATCTTCATGTGATCATTATTCTTGAATAAAATGCCTATGCCTGGGCACCTCTTCAAATATGCTAGTATCCTCCTCTCAACTGCAAGGAGGTGAGTAGTCCTAGGAGAGTGCATATACTGACTAACCACACTGACTGCATAACTGATGTCGGGTCGAGTGAGACAAAAATAGAGAAGTTTTCCAACTAACCGTTGGAACATAGTTTTATCTTCAAGGGGTTCTCCACCCTTTGCACTGATCTTGTGCTTTTTCTTCAATAGGTGTGTTAGCAGGCTTAACACCCAACTTTCCTGTTTCTTCCAGTAGGTCAAGAACATGCTTTCTTTGAGAAACAAAAATCCCATGCTTGGATCTGGCTACCTCAATGCCCAAGAAGTATTGTAGTTCTCCAAGATCTTTTACCTCAAACTCTTGATGAAGGAGTTGCTTAAGGGATTCAATCTCAGTATTATCATTTCCTGTTACTACAATGTCATCCACATATACAACAAGCAAGGTTAAGGAAGAATCCATTCTCTTAATAAACAAGGTGTGGTCTGACTGGGCCTGTACATATCCTAATCTTTCAAGGGCTTGTCTAAATCTATCAAACCAAACTCTGGGGGACTGTTTTAGTCCATATAAGGCTTTGTTCAACCGACAAACCTTCTTTCCCGTCTCTGTACCATAAAATCCAGGGGGCAACTACATGTAAACTTCTTGCAAGTCTCCGTTGAGGAAGGCATTTTTAACATTCATTTGATACAACGACCAAGAGTAACTAGCTGCAAGAGATAATAAGACTCTGATAGTGGTAATCAAAAGTTTCCAAGTGGTCAATACCATATGTCTGAGTAAATCCTTTTGCAATTAACCAGGCCTTATACCTTTCAATAGAATCATCAACATTATGTTTCACAGTGAATACCCATCTACATCCAACTGGTTTCTTACCTTTAGGCTGATAAACTATCTCCCAAGTATTGTTTCTGATGAGGGCATCCATTTCTACTTTTATCAATCCTTCCTATTTTGTTTTGGGAATGGGAACATCGGCAATGGATGCGAGAAAAGACTTATAGGAGTGAGACAAATGATCGTAGGACAAGAACTGAGAAATGCTGTGAGCTGTGGATGTGATGCAACGACGCTTGCCCTTATGAACTGCTATGAGAAGATCAAAATCATCTAATGAAGGTGAAGGCTCCATGGTGGGATGCCTCTCATCTGTAGTATCTGTGGTACCTGGGTCTGGCTCTACAGAAGGAACTAGGGCTACTGTGGTACTGGGATCTGGATTTGTAGAGGAGACTGGGACTGGCCTGCACTGTTGATGTCCGGAATCAACCTGTCTCCATCGTCTGTGATAGACTCTCACATCCCTGCATCTCTGACAACCCTCCCCATTACACCCCTCTTCACTTAATGGGATAGGTAAAGGAACTTTTGACGAGTTAATCCCAACCTTACTACTTTCCCCCTAAGGAGAAACCCTTGGATAATAGGGTACATATTCAAAGAAAGTGACATCCATTGAGATAAATCTTTTCCCAGAAGTAGGTTCATAGCAGCAGTATCCCTTTTGAGTTTGTGCATAACCAAGGAAAATACATTTTGAGGCCTTAGGATCAAAGTTGGAAAGATGAGGGCCAAGAATTTGAACAAAGCATGTACAACCAAAGGTTTTAAGGGGAATGGTAAACAACTCTTTATCAGGATATAAGAGGGTAAATGGAGGTTTCATGTCAAGAACCCGTGAAGGAATCCTATTGATGAGATACACTGCTGTAAGAATAGCATCCCTCCAGAAACTTTTAGGCACATTGGAGGTAAACATAATGCTTGTGGCTACCTCCAATATGTGTCTATTCTTTCTTTTAGCCAACCCTATCTTGCTGTGGTGTATGAGGACAGGTACTCTGATGGATAATCCCGTGTTCAAACAAATAGGAGGCTAATGAGTTTGCAAAATATTCTTTCGCATTATCAGGTCTAAAAATTTTGATCTTGACTCCAAATTGGGATAAAATCATCTGATGAAAGATCTGAGTTAATGCTGGAACCTCATCTCGAGAATGCATGAGATAAATCCACGAAAAATGAGTATAATCATCAACAAACAATAGGAAATATCTGTACCCCCCATGGCGGTGGTATTGGTAAGGTTCCCAAACATCATTATGCACAATTTCAAAGGGAATATTACTTCTATTATTACTTAATGAATAGGTTGTCCTGCAGCGTTTTGCAAGTTCACAACTCTTACATTTCAAACTAGACATCTGGATAGATTCAAATAAACTAGGAAACAAACTCTTCAAAGCCTGAAAAGATAAATGACCCATCCTATTATGCTAAAGCATAGCCTGATCAACAGACTGAGAAACATAAGACCTCTTAGTCTCATTATCTTCTCAGTGAGGATTCCCTCCAAGTAGATAGACTCCATTTACCTCACGGCCACTCCCAATCACCTTCCTTGTCTCCAGATCCTGAAAAACACATCGATCCAAAAAAAAGGTTACTGAACAATTCTGGTTTTTTGTAATGCTACTAACTGAAAGCAAGTTAGTACTAAGCTTAGGAACATGCAAAACCGAAGATAGGGAAATAGCATTGGACAACTTGATGTCTCCCTTGCCAGAAATAGGAACGAGGGAGCCATCAACAATGGACACTTTGTCTCTGCCTGAAGATAAGTGATAGGTAGTAAATAGTGACGACAAGCCAGTCATATGGTCAAATGCTCCATAATCTATTATCCATGAATGTTTTGTATTACTTGCAACTGAGGCATGGTGAGCTGAGGCCCGATTACTTGAATGAGCAAAAGTTGAGGTAGGGGGTGCTGATGGTGTTTGAGGAGGTGGAGCTGAATTACCAACTTCATTTTCCAGCTGAACTAGCGCAACTCAGACAACAATTAGAGTGTCTAGAGGATTGCCTCTTGTGCTAGATGAGGTTGTACTATCAGTGTTAACAACCATATTTGCATTTCCCTTTTTGTTACTGAGTTTTGTTGGAACTAGATGTGGATGCAACTTCCAACAGGTCTCTTTTGTATGTTTAGGTTTCTTGCATTGCTCACATATTAGGTACTTCTTAGCTTCCTTCTTCATGTCTCTTTCCTTATCACACCCCCGGATTTGGGCTTAATTGCTGCCAGAGCTGATTCAAAAGGCTGTTACACTGTCTCTTGTCAACAATTGCTGCCTCACAATATCATATTCCGAATTTAGACCAGTCAGGAGCTCAAACACTCTATTAGTTTCAATCTGCTTTCTGTAAATCTGTGCATCTTTCTGACTTTCCCATTCAATTGATTCAAGGTGGTCAATTTCATGCCATAGGGATTTCAAGATTGAAAAATAAATGGAAACTGGTTTCTCACTTTGCTTGAGATTTTTAACCTCACATTTCAGCTCATAAGCCCTAGCAACATTAAGGGGCTGAGAGTAGGTTTCTTCAACAACATCCCATATTTCTTTAGCTGTTTTTGCCCATAAGTAATTTTGGCTGATGTGTGGCTGCATGGAATTGCACAGCCATGTCATCACCAAATAATTTTCCTGAATCCACTTAGCATAAGTGGGATCCTCCTTATTTGGTTCCTTCACATATCCCAACAAATAGTTCAGCTTTCTTCTTCCCCCAATGGCCATCATGGCTGATTGGGCCCACTCTAAGTAGTTTGAACCATCAAACTTTACAGTTGTAATCTGGAAGGTGCTTTCAGTCATGCCACCTGAACCAGTCCCAAAAACACCCTCCCTTTGGTGCTTGAACTCCATTCTTAGTTAGGGGTTAAGCAAAAAACACCTTCTATTTACTGTAACAATCAGCCTTCTGGGTCTGAAAACTAACGACAATAGGTCTAGAAGCAGAAATCAGATTCAGAGAAAGAAAGCATTTCCAATTCACTGTATCACTGTATCAATCAGCCTACTAAATCTGAGAACTAATAGCAGTTGGCCTAGGTATAGAACTCCAAAAACAGAGATCAGAGAACAGAAATCTGATAGCAGCCAAACTTAAAAACAAGTCTAATCTCTTATCCGGACACAGTAACAGTCCTGGATTTCAGGGTTTTCTCTTAAAACCCTAGAAGAGAAAAAGAAAAAAAAATTCTATATAGCCGTACCTCACAAATTAAGCTATCCTTGCTGCTGCCCTCAAGGAGTAAGACTTTACCCAGGAATTTCTGAAAAATACCTGATCTTGATGAAAAAATCTTCCTGAAATTCTGATCACCAACTTCAGTTTGCTCAAAACTGATATTGATTCTGATCAACCCGAGAAACTTCTGAAACAGAACTGATATCGGAGAGAAATCTTCTTGATCGCCAACTTCAGTCTTGATGAGAGAACCAAAAAATCTGATTGGCACCTCCAATCTTGATCAAAGACCTAACCTTGATCACTTAATTCTTCTCTGATTCTTCCTGATTACAAGGAGCACTTTCCAATCCTTGGACAGTTGCTGAAGACTTCTTGTAATTTCCAAGAATCAGTCGAATGAAAAAAAAACTCAGCCCTAAATAATTCTCATGTGGTCGGCTGAATTAATTCCACATGAGAAATCCAAGATTGAATGCTCTGATACCAAGTAGTCGCTCAAGATTGAATACACTTAAAAGGAGAAGAAAAAAAAAAGAAAAGAAGAGGTAGAGAGAGAGAGAGAGAGAGAGAGAGAGAGAGAGAGAGAGAGAGAGAGAGAGAGAGAGAGAGATTTTGGTAAAAGAGAGTTGGGTTGTTGTTTGAAACAGCCGCCCCCCTCTTAAATTTATATACATAGTATCATACTTGTAAAAGGACCGAGTTGCTTACATGGCAAGATAAGATAAGATAAGATAAAGCTGAAAAAAGACTAATCCTAATCTTATAAAAGACTAGTCCTAATCTTATCATAAAGAACTAATCCTAATCATCACTTATTGCTGACATACGAACAGTGGGGACCACCTTAGTGGGGTCCACATTAGTGTTCTCTACAACAGGGATGCCTTGGTCAAAGATTGTTACGAAGTCGTGAATAGAACAGTTGTATGGAACCCTTGGTTTAGCAGAAACTTGAACAATTGGGAGGTTGAAATTGAAAGTGTTACCCACAAGTGAGCCTGAGAAATAGAAGGATATGGATGATAGGTCAAGTTCCTTCTCTGGATTCTCAACCCTCAAATGACTTCCCAAGCTCCAAAAATGGCACCCAGCTGTACCATCTAAGGTGGAATTCTTAGTTTGAATTGCAACTTTAGAGAAACCTTAACAGTGAACAAACTCGAGTAGGGACATGGTGCTGGGTGGTGTCAATGATACCCTCTATTTGGCTGAGATCAAGACTGAAAATCACTTACTTTTGCATTGTCCTTTTACCATGAACATATGGACAGCACTCCTGGATACTTTTGGATGGAGAGGTCACTTCTCAGACTCAATTCTTAAGTTCTTTCATGGATGGCATCTTGAAATATTATGTAATAAAGGAAATGTTGTAGGGGCAGTTGGGCATTAATACCATTTGTTGTATTTCTGGTGTGAGAAAAGCTTGTGTGTTTGAGAACAAATCTAGCCTGGAGGCTGTACTGCAAGGAAAATTCAAAGGCATCTTTTTTCATGGTTATTTGTACATGAATCCAAGGATTAAAATATCGATACGATACACCTGTATCGGGGTGTATCGTATCTGTATCAGTGTACACATATATGCTTGGATACACCAATACAAAGGTTTTTTTAAAACATTTGAAACACTTCAAGGATAGATCCCAACCCTTTAACTGAAAAAAAGTAAAAAAAAAAGTGTTAGTCATATCAATACACACTAATACCCAACATTGGGTATTTGGTGTATCGATATTTTAATCCTTGCATGAATAATTCGGGGGAGTTTCTCATAGCAGATATTTTGATTAGGATATTTTGTTTATTTTTTTAAACATATATGGAATTACACTTTTTGTACATTACCATTGTACAATGCTTTGGTGTACATGGATATGTAATCATTTAATTTTTGGCCAATTTCTTAAACTACCCTTATGGTTTAGCTAATTGACTAACTCTACCATGTTTACATATTTTCTTAAAGTACCCCTACTGTTTCTGACAGTTGTCTAAAACCTCCCTTGCCGTTAACTTTCCGTCACACTCCGTTCACATGTGACATCACGTGACAGGTATTTTTTAAATTCCTAAAATGCCCTTCCTGTGACCTGTTCATCGTCCTCAAACTAGAGATCTACCTTCTTCCCTCCCTCTTCTCCCTCCCTGTTCCCATGGCCAATGGACGGAAATTCTAGAAGAACTCTTACTTCATATCCGGAAACGGTTGAAGCTCATCGACTATTTCCGCTTTTCCACTGTTTGCCAGTCCTGGAGATGGCGCACTATTTCCGTTTCCACTGTTTCTGGAAATGGTTGAAATTCCAGAAGAACTCTCCTCCTTCCCGCTGTTCCACTGTGCAGCACTAGGGATGATACACCCTCTTTACCCTCCACCATCCCAGCACCGCCTTTGCTTCTGTTCCCTGGAAAAGCCAAAGTAATTAACATCTTCTTTAATTTGATGGCCTAATCTCTACATCCAGTAAGGTCCGGGAGGGGCAAGAAGTTCCTGCTAATAGGATCTGGTGCAAAAATGTAACTTTTAAAGTGGCTTTCTTTATCCGGACAGCCTAATATGAACAGAATTCTAACAAAAGATATCTGTCCAGAAGAGGCATGACCTTAGCAGACAGAAGTTATGTTCTCTGAAGGTTCTATTGAGTCAGCAGATTACCTACTTCTTCATTGTACTTTTCTGTATTGATCAGAAACAGAGTTTTGGCCATGTTTGGGGCAAGAGGTTGTTGTGCCGTCTAGAAACAGTGAAGTAATTTATAGATGGATGGTAGCAGGAAGGTTTGATTTGAAAAGGGAAAGTTGTTTGGGGTGTTATCCCAGCAGCCATTTTCTGGGTCATATGGCAAGAAAGAAATGGAAGAATCTTCTGCAATTGACAGTGCTCAGCTGATAATGTTCCAAAAGTTGTTGGAAAATTACTATTTGGGTCATGTGGCAAGAAAGAAATGGAAGAATCTTCTACAATCAATAGTGCTCAGCTGAAGCAAATTCTTTATCGGTTGGGTTTTATTTTGAAAATTTGAGGAATTGTGTTGGGCAAATTTGACATTTCATTTCTTTCCATTAGCACTTACTGGCGATGTCAATTGTCAGAAACAGTAGGGGTACTTTAAGACAATATGTAAACAGTAAGGGTAGAGAGTTTGTCAATTAACTAAACCATAAGGGTAGTTTAAGAAATTTGCCCTTTAATTTTTATAGCAATATAGTAGTATGGTACATTACCATTTCAAGGAAAAAAAGGCAATTGCTATTCCAAATGAAATAGTAAACATGCAAAAAGAACTCAAACATAGAAATAAGAGGTTGAAAGAGATGAGGAAGCATTAACTCAATCTGGAATGGATTAAGAGTATCTAAGGCTTGAATAGTACTAAGTGAACAACTCCTTTCCTTTTGTTAGATGTTGAAAATCAAGGGGTCAAGGGATGAGGTGTCTGCTTGTGTTTTTGAGTTACTACTCTTGTTCGAGTTTGTCTGCTTGGATCCTACTAAACCTGAGAGAAGAATTTGGCCCCCTACCCTACGTGTGCCTCTTTCCTCATATCCCTTTGCTTCTACTCAGCTCTTGGGGAGTTTTCTGTTAAAGAAATTTGGGCTAGACCTATCCCCCCTAAAATTGCTGTGTTCTGCTGGGAAGTTTACTATGGTGGAACCTGCCATCTGATGTAAGTATATTGTTTAATCCATTTACTTCTGGATGGCACACTTGACAAGGGAGAATTTGTGGAAATGTATCAGAGCAGCTATTTTGTGGACTATTAGGGAAGAAAGGAATGCCAGAATCTTCTTAGAAAAGGAAAGAAATCTATCTGAGGTGAAGGATTGCACCTTGACAAGGGCAATCCATTGGTTGAAAACCTTAGAATTATTTGCTAACTTTTCCTTTGATGATCTTTGGAGAAATTGGCTAGTAGTGGCTAATACCTCTACTAGGAAGATTAGAAGAGTGGTAGAATGGACACCTCCTCCAGAGGGTGCCATTAAGTTGAACTTTGATGGGAGTATCCAGGGTAACCCAGGACCTTTGGGTATCGGAGGAGTCCTAAGAAATAAGGATATCAACATTATCTCCTTATTTTCAGGACCAGTGGGAGTGGGTGACTCTACAAGAGTAGAGATAGCTTCTGTGAAAGGGATTCAGATAGGCAACCAGCTTGGAGTGGAACATTTATTAATTGAAGGTGATTCACAGGTGGTGGTGGGATGGTTCCTGAACCCGGATTCTGCCATTTGGAGTTATAGAGATCTCCTTAAAAAAAGTGAATTGACTGACTAGCAATATGACAGTTAGTGTTCAGAGGGTGGGCAGATCAGCCAATGCTATAGCTGATTCATCAGCCAAACAAGGGGCTTCTAGGGACTGTCTGTATTGGACCACCTTATAACTTATTCAAATTTTATTTGAGAATCTTTCTTTAGTTTTCCAAAGAGGTTGCATCTTGTGCCTCTTCTTGGGATGCTTGTGACTCTTACTCTGTGTTTAATAAATTTCTTCATTCATAAAAAAAAAACAGACTTACATATACTCACCCCTACTAAAAGGATATTCTAACCATTTATTCCTTTTAATCTAAACCATGAAAAATAATATCAAATAGTTGATGGAGAGAAAATATCCCTAGGTTCATTTGACTTCACTTAAGCTTACTGAAAATAGAGGTTCTTCTTATCCAAATGGATACTCCTATTTTCATTGCCTCCCATACCAATATAATCTAAAAATGACATTGATAAAAAAAAAGTAATCTAAAAATGATTGGTGTAAGCCTAAAACTTTCACCAAATGTTTATTAGAGATTTTCGTTACACATTGTGATTCATTAAATATGGTTATGAACACAGTTCTTTAATGCAAAGTGTATCTATAAAAATGTGAAAAAAGACAGCATTGTATCAAGTTAACTTGTAACACCTCAAAAGCATTTGTTATGAACTTATATTAAGTAATTTGAATAAAAAGTCAAGACGCTCTTGAACCTTTGAGAGTAAGTTGTAGGGATTGTGACAAGTGCTAATATTGAATATTCATATAAAAGTGCTAATATTGAATCATAATTTCCCATAAATGGTGTTTATGGGTGTTGTAATCTAGATATATTAAGCACAAAAGTAGGCATAGTTTTCTAATCTTGGTGGAATGTGGGTTTGTTCTTCAAGGTAAGAACTGGTTGAGTATAGTTTAGGGTGGATTTGTGCTGATTGACTTAGATGTGTTTTTTTTTGAAGGATAAAAGGAAATTTCGTTAAACTGAAAAACGCAGTACATCTCAAAGTGCTGGTTGTCTAGTTGAGAAACCAACTTCAAAACAGAGTTTACAAAACAAATTAGATGAGTTTTGAAGATCAAAAAGGCAATTTGGTGAAATATGTTTTTGAGGCAGGTCTATTAAAAGTTATTCTTGGGGGGAGGGGGGTAATGTGAGTTGATGGTATTTTGAGAGTAGCTTTTACTTTGGTTGTTGTTGGTTGCTCTAATGAGGATTCTTTTGATGCAGAATTATTAAGTGTTTATTTTTTTTGAGTTATGGCTGTTGCATGGGAGTGGTGGATGCTATTTTTGCTTCATTATTCCTTTGTGTTTTTTTTGTCATAGTTTCTTTTGTTGTAAAAGAATTCCTATTCATTCTCTTTCAATTTTAAAATGGTTTTGATTATTGGCAGATGACTCTCTTTTCTTTTGAACCGCTTTCTTTGGTGTATCATTTCTCACCTCCTTATGTTAAAAGTGGAGAGATTTTATGTAAAGAAATGAAGTAGGAGACAGACCCTGTTTTTCAATCATGCTTTTATTGGGAGAAAAAAATGTTATGCTTGTCTTTTGTTCCTCCTAGTGTTGGAATGGAAAGACAATACACAGTACAATGTCTTTCAAAGAAAAATAATTGGTCAACCATGTGGCATTTCTCCATGTTTTAACCAATGTTTTCGAACCGCCATTGACCCAGATGGTTGGACAGTTCAGACCGGAAACCCTCCAAGCAACCGTTTCTGTTTTACTCTAAACCTAGTCTCGGCCAAAAACCGTTGAATTGGTCAACAACCCATTGACCCGGGCGGTTGAATCATCGACCTATTCAATGGTTTTTGGCCATTTTTTATTTTAATTATTATTTTTTTTAATTTTTATTTTTTTTGCTAGAACGGGTCATTCTTTGAACCGGGTGGTCGAATTGTCGACCCGGAAACCGGTGGCCAGAACGGTTCCGTTTCTGGGTCAGTTTTTAAAACATTGGTTTTAACCATATGGTCCGTATCTTCAGGGATGGGGACTTGGTTACTTATCTCCTTCATTTCCAAGTGTTAGGATTTTTGTCATTTCTTTTCTTGGGAATGTTTGGTCTCACTTGGGTGGTCCTAGAGGTATACTGGAAATGTTGACTGTGGAAACCAATTGGTCTTGGTTTGAGAGGATAGTTGTACCATAAAGTCATCATTATGATTGTCATCTAAGCCATCATCTTCATTGCAAGTGCGTTTTTATATTGGCGTGTATGGATAAATAAATAATTGTGTATTTGATGGCAAGTTGGTGATTTTATTGGGGTATATCCTCTTTCTCATACAATCATAGGTTTTGGCATCCAAGGAATTCAAAGGCTGTAACCTTATTGAGATCCTCCAATTATCTACAGGTGTTCGTCCATTCTAGGTTTTGATATTGATGGTTTGGTTGGGGATGTCTTCTACAGTTTGATGGGAATTCTCTTTATTTGGTTACAAATGGAACCTGCCAGTTGATGTGGAAAGCCTTTTCAAGCTCCCTCTTCACATTGTCAAGGAACAGGTGGAAATTGTAGAGAAGATGGGCCGAATGGCCCATAGGCTGTTTTATTCTTCCTTGTTATTTATGTTTTTCTGTAATGGGCCTTATTCTGGGCCCATCCTGTCTATATTAAGTTCTTTGTAAATTCTTGCCCAACTAAGGGCCTCCTTGTAATTATTCAAACCTATCTTAATAAAATAGTGTTAGGGTGCTGAGAGAGAGCAGGTTCGAAGCTCTCATTCTCAAACCCTCATTGCCGAACTCTCAAGCTCTCCTCTCTTCAGTTTTCTTCATGGTATCAGAGTAGGCCTGAACTTCAATATTCTAGGGCTGGAAACTTAGGCTCGTGTTGCCTGATTCTTGGAGGTCATTGGAAGTGCCCAAGACTAGAATCTCTTCGAGAAGTGGTTCGGTGACTAGGAAGAATCAGAGAAAAAAAGGAAGGGGAACAGCTCGGTTCTGGTTTGAAGCTCAAAACTGTAAGTTGTGCTCAGATTTCTGGGTTATTTTCTGATGTGTTTGGACTGTTGAAGTGTCCGAAAATTTCTGATTGTTCTTTACTACCTTCGGCTGCCATTTAATCTGGTTTAACCCAGAAATTTCTGGGCTGTTTTCACTCCTTGGACTGTCAAAACTGCCGAAACATCCTTGTAACAAGGCTGTGGATTGTTACTTATATTTGGCTATTTTTGGGGGGTTGTACGAACTGTTCTTGAGGCCTTTTTTCTTTTTTGACAGTGGGGTTGTCTCTATTGCCCACACTGTGTTTGTAAAAAGGCCTTTTCAGCAATACCAATTGGTATTTACTCATCTTGGTTATTTCTTTGGTGGTTACCTTGAAGTCCAGATTTGAAAAGGTACTTCGGCTGAGTGCTCAGTGCCTAGAAGTTTCTAATTACTTCTTGAAGGCTGAACTCAGTGTATTGCCTTCTTGTGGTCGGCTGAACTCAGTTCTTGCTCGTCCTCATTCAGTATACTTGTAGAAGTCATCTGAAATCATATTTGAAGTGTTTACTTGATGTACTCCTCAGAGTTTGAAAACAAAAGTGGTGTTGAATATGGGCTGGTTCAGGGGACTCCAAGTGATTCCTTATTGACTGTGACTACAGTTAAACTAGATGGAACTAATTATCTGGCATGGTCACAATCAGTAAAGATTTATGTATGTAGTAGAGGAAAGTGGGGGTTCATTTCCGGGAGTAAGAAGGCTCCCCCAGCAGATGACCAAACTGTCCACAGAAACTATTTCAGTAAAAGTGGGGCACTGGTTTAAATCTCTAGATCTATTTGGCACTTTCTATACAGAAGATATCATTGGAGGTTGGCAGCACATGGCATCCTCCTCCACAACAAAATCTGTTTATCTTATTTGTTCGAGCCCTTTTCTACATACCCAAATCAAATTAGACTTTGATGGATGTAGCATTAGGAATTTTGCAGCATTGGGTGTGGGCAGTGTTCTTAGAAACAGAAACAGGTCAATGCTAGCCATTTACTCAGTGTTGATAATCAATAGAGGTTCTACATAAGCTGAAATGATCGTAATGCTTTGGGTTTGAGATTGAGTGGAGCATTCAACATCTGGGAGTTAGTGGTGGAAGTGGACTCGAAAGTGATTGTGGTGTGGTTGTGAAACATCAGTGAAAGCTCTTTTTTTCTTTTGAGAAAAGGTAAAGTATTTCAGTAAAGAAGAAAAGGATTACATAAGACCTGCACAGTAAGGCACTGAGCAGGAAAACAAAGCAAAACTTTATACATCCCAAGGTCTTCTATTCAGCTAGACACAAATATATTTGCAATTGCCAAAAAAAGTATTGTATGGAGTGTTCTTGAAAAACTTGCGAAAAGGCACCCATGAATAAAGTCTTCTCCAAAGAACTTTTAGAACTGTGTCTTCCGGATTGTACTTGTCTTCAAAAAGCCTCCTGTTCCTCTCTGTCCAAACCGTCCACAGAACTGCTGATGGAATTACTCCACAGATGATTTTTTCCTTTTTTAGATAAACCAGCTCGGTTCCAGCTCCAAAGTAATTCCTATAGACCTTTTGGGAAGCACAAAGACACCTCAAAGCATCTCAAAGCCTTCAGCCAAAACTCCCTTGCAAACTTACAGTGTAGAAATAAATGTTCCATGTCTTCAGAGCTTTCGCCACACATTAAACATTTTCTAGGTTCCATCAGTCTTCCTCTTTTTGACAGGTTTTCAGCAGTCAAAAAGGCAACTTAGGGAGGTGTTGCAGTTTTCCAAGCCTTGTTTCAAGGAAAGCTAACCCCCTCTTCAGAGCAAAGTTTGTTGTAGAAAGATTTTACTGAGAATGAGCCTGAGTTCTCCCATGCCCAAACTCTTTTGTCAGATCTTGATCTGTCCAGCCTGATAGTACTCAGAAGATGCATCAAGTCCAGCCATTGCTCCATTTCCCAGTCATTTAGGTCCCTTCTGAAGAAGGGGCCCCCACCTCCAGACCCTTGACACTGTGAGGAAGTCTCTGAAACTAGAGATTATAGGAATGTTACGAGAGAAATAAGTCAGCTGGAAAGTGAACTAATAATCATCTATTCATGGGTTCAAAAACATCAGCAAATTTAGTGGCTAATGTCATGGTTAAGCAAGGGTTAATAGAGCTTACATATTTTTAGGAACCTTGTAACTTGAACATCTGTATCAAGATAGAGGAATGGGATAGGTTGCAATGCTAGTTATGCTTGGGGTGCTTGGCACTTATTGAACGTATTCATTTTTCTATCAGGATCAGTGCCACTTAATTGTTATCAATAAAAAGAAAGAAAAGAATCCTGTGCCAGTTGGTACTGGAGGGATCTTCCTTAATATGGATGGGGGCACATTATGCGATGGCGTCCAATCCAGGTTTGCACATTGTAAGTCTGTAGTGATCCCACTGGGGGTGCTAATTCCACCAAATGAGAAATTTTAGCTATCCCTACTGGCTCTAGGATTGCTAAGAGGTGCACCTATTGTCCACTGAATATAATTTTGCTCCCATAGGTGGGTATAAGAATGACAGCAGGTTGGGGCAACTTATACCTCTGATCCTACTGAACTAGCACCAACTCAAACCCATCTACTCCAAGGAGGAGGTGAGACATAAGCCAGGGCAAATGGTGGGGAGGTGGGAGGAAAGGTGCCTGTCCATATATCATAATTTGTATGTGTATAATGCGTTCCCAACTCGTGATATGTTTTTTATCATCATTGTTATTATTATAATGTTCTTGTTGTAGTTATTATAAATATTATTGTTATTATTGTTACTGTCTTGTAGAGAGAAGATTTCCACTTGGACTCACGCCATCTAACAGTTCTGTCACCACCAAGGAGTAACAAATTCACACTGGAAATTGTTACTGAGATATATCCCCAGAACAACACATCATTAGAGGTGAATGTCTTCTTAAAATCTGTGTGTTCCTGCACTGATGAATCCTTATTCTTTGTCCTCACGTAACAGTTCTTGTCTGTAGGGACTTTACAAGTCCTCTGGGAACTTCTGCACACAATGTGAAGCAGAGGGCTTCCGAAAAATTACATTTTATCAGGTTAATTCCTGCCACGAACAATGGGTTTTATGAATTTATTATTTATGCTGTTTATCTTTTTTTTTTTTGTTTTTTTTTAAACTTTGATGTTTGTGCTATCAGGATCGCCCCGATATCATGGCGATATACACTTGTCGTATTGAAGCTGATAAGACCCTGTATCCTGTGTTGTTATCTAATGGGAATCTTATAGAGAAAGGAGACCTTGAGGTGACTATACATTTTATGCAGCAATGAGGTAGTGGAATGGGTTCTAGTGCTACCTTACATTTACCATTTCATTCTATTGCAGGGTGGAAGACATTATGCTATTTGGGAGGATCCCTTCAAGAAGCCATGCTACTTGTTTGCCTTGGTTGCTGGTCAATTGGAGAGCAGAGATGACACATTTATTACTCGTTCAGGCCGAAAGGTGTCTTTGAGGATTTGGACTCCAGTGCAAGACCTGCCAAAGACTGTCCATGCTATGTATTCCCTTAAGGCTGCTATGAAATGGGATGAGGATGTCAGTTTTCATCTTCTAGACAGTTATTTTGTTCAATTTCCAAGGGAATTAGTTGGATAAGATTCTAAAACAATGCTTTGATGTTTCTCTCTCTTGTTCTCTCTATGCCTCACTTGTAACAGGTTTTTGGTCTTGAGTATGACCTTGATCTCTTCAACATTGTTGCTGTTCCTGATTTCAACATGTAAGTGTTAGGATGGAACCGTTCATTTATTTTCTGGGACAAAATAACACTTTTTTGGTCATTGTCAGTTTCATGTTAGTAGCTGATAATATTCCTTTTTCTTGCTTCATTTGCAGGGGAGCCATGGAAAATAAGAGTCTAAATGTATGGTTAATTCTTTGAAGACCCTAGAACAACTAACACATTACCTGTTCTGTTCCCACTCAAACTGAAAATGATTTGAAATGCTTCTGAACAGATATTCAACTCAAAGCTTGTCTTGGCTTCTCCTGAAACTGCTACAGATGCAGATTATGCTGCAATTTTGGAAGTTATTGGTCATGAGGTTTTTTATCACTTCAATGTTTATTGTTTTGGAATTTGGTCCTTTATGTATTAAATTCACACTGATTCAAGTTTCTTAACCTTTTATACTGTTGCAGTACTTTCATAATTGGACTGGTAACAGGTCAGTTCATGTTTCTTAATATTTTCTTAGAAGTTATTCATGTTTGCTATTTTCTTAGATATTATTTTACTACATTGATTGGTTCCTTATTTACCTTAATTGCTTGGTCCTGATGATGCCATTCTACAGTGGTAAATTGCAGTTTTTTAAGTCAGAAATTGCCAGATTTTTGGGCTGTTCTTTTTTTTGATGAGTAATAGTATAATTTTATTAATCTAGAAACTGATTTAGAGTTGTGACTTCATACAACATCCCACGGAGAGGTGTGAGCTGCAGCCCCTCCTAGAAGCTTATAAGTAATCTAGGAATAAATTACAGAAATAACAGCTGAGCCCATAACAGTTCTTCCCTATTTACCATTTGCTGATCTCCCCATCCACTGTGTAAATACCAACATGTTCCTTGTCAACCAATTAAATTTCTTCATTTCATTCTTGTAGCACCATATAACATCCTTAGGGTTTTTCAACCAGCCCACCACCACCTTGGAGCCCCCTTCAATTATCAAATTCTCTACCCCCAACTGGTTTGGGCTGTTCTTATTTAATAGGTTTTTTGAATTGAGAAATTCCTTGAACGCATTCTTGCCAGACTGGTTATGTACATTTTGGTTACTAGGCTTGGGATTGAAAACTATTTAACAATATCTTTTCAACTCAAAATACCTCTTGATGTACTGATAGTCTGATATCTGGCCATATGTGCAAGCTTGAGTTCAATTTTGTTTGCCTAAAATTCATAACACTTTTTGCAGAGTTACATGTCGTGACTGGTTCCAGCTCAGCCTAAAGGAAGGTCTGACAGTCTTTCGAGATCAGGTATGACAGTATGATGCATTTTCTCTATGTTCTTGTTGATGATACCCTTTAGCCTTTCCGTGAAACATTATCATATGCACATGATTTCCTTTCAAGAGATGCTTCTGAAATCTGTTGTATTTGCCAGGAATTTTCATCTGACATGGGTAGTCGTACAGTTAAGCGTATAGCAGATGTTTCAAAGCTTCGCACTTACCAGTTCCCTCAGGTACCGATTCCCATTATCTTTGTTGTTGTTAGAATATGTACATATTCTGGAGAATACAACAGAAGTGCATTGGAGTATGTTTGGGCATTCTATAATTGTACAAGGGCATTATTGGAATTATGGGTTTTATATATGTTATTTGTAAGTGGCTTCCCTGAGAAGCCATCTGATATGGGCCTTATTTAAACCAATACAATTCTAGTGGAGAGTGAATAAGTGTGCACTGAGAGATGTAGACCATGAGGTGGAATGGGTGTAAGGACAAGGGTGTCATCTTCATATCTTGTTGTATTTCCCTCTCATATGGTAAAGCATTGATCTATCTCCCCATGGATGCAGGCACTGATGCTGAACCATGCTAAATCCTGTTTTTTTTCCTTATGGTTTTTGTTCTCTTCTAAGTTTCTCAACAATATCAATGTTTTTTTTTTTATGAATAACTGATTACTTCATTGAATTTAAAGGAAAGTGTACAAGAGAAAGTGAGAGAGAGACAAGCTCTCTTATCTCTCCCCTTTAACTTTAGGTATAATTACAATTACATTTGTGCCCAAAATGTTTGAATTCTCCAAACCCCTTGCTTGGCTAGCGCACCAGCCATTGAATTATCTGTTCTTTTCACGCACTGTATTCTCAGTTCCATGTCCTTTGTGATCCATCTAAACTTTTTCTTCTCATTATTGTATTTCCACATCCTACTTTCCTCATCCAGTAGCCAAGTCACCACTAGTTTGGAATCCCCTTCAATGATTAGCTTTCTAGCATTCATGGTTCTAGCCGCACCCCTTCCATAACGGCCATTACTTCCACTTTTAGTGAGTCTCCTTCACCTGCTGGGCCTGAGAATAATGCACACACTTTACCCTCCTCATCCCTGAATACACCTCCAATTCCTGACCTTCCTGGGTTTCCCATGCTACTGCCGTCAAAGTTAAGCTTTATAAATCCTCTTTCTGGAGGGGTCCAGATAGGAATAATAGGCTGCTTATTGACATTTGAGTCTGCCACTATCTTCCAGTTTCTAATGATATCATCAATGGATATATGTGAGAAGTTTCTTAAGGATTTCAGCCATTGAGCCACTCTAATCAGTATTGATTTAATCAAGGCCTCTTTTGTTCTCTACTTTTCTCTAAAAATTCTTGCATTTCTTTCTTCCCACACTACCCAGATTATTGCCGCCCTAGCACTCTTTCACATGATGTTACCTATCTTCTTTGGTCATGGACAGGAAGTTGGATCAAAGAGACTTTTAATGTCAGCAGGAGGTGTCCCACCTGCATTCAAATAAAGAAAAAAGCCATTCCCAAATACCAGCAACAAACGGACAAGTAATAAACAAATGAAAGCAAGTCTCACTATTAGCCTTACATAGAACACACCAGTTTGGGAAAAGGCACCACTTTTTCCTCTTCCTTTGTAGCCAATCAAAAGTATTTATTTTTTTGTGTACAACTTCCCAACAAAAAGCCACAATCCTAGGTGGGATAGGCTTGCACCATACCTCCTTAACAGGAAAAGATTGAGGGGGACTAAGGGGAGGTTGGGTTAACACTTTGAAGGAGTTACAGGAAAACAGACCCGAAGAGGAAGGTTTCCAAATTCTTTCATCAGGCTTATCAGGATCAAGGAAAATTCCTTCAAGGTTTTGGATTAAAGAGAGTACACTATCAATTTCTGAATCCCTTAATCCCCTTCTAAAGCCAAATTTCCAATCAAAACCATTGATTGAGTTTGAAGGGACTATGAAAGTTGAAATGGGCTCACACTTGAAACATGATAAAGAATACAAAGAGGGGTACAAGTCTTTCAAAGGGGAGTTCCCATACCAGATTTGATCCCAAAATTTGATTAAGTTGCCAGAATTGAGTTCATACCTTACAAGAGGCAGGAAACAAGGTAGAATTGCTTGTATGGCCTTCCAAGGTGAAGCTCTGGTAGCCCGTTGCAGTGATCCAGCGTCCCATCCATTGTCCAATAGCCCGTGTATGCTCACCACCACCCTTGCCCATAGTTTCTCTCTTTCTTTTGGCATTCTCCATAGCCACTTCCCTAGTAGAGATAATTTCTTTTTTGGGTATTTTCTATTCCAAGATCCCCATACTTTTTATCTCTACTGACTATCTCCCGGCACACCTTGTGATCTCTTCTCTTCTCTTGGCTCCCATAAGAAGTCCCTTATTAATTTCTCAATGCTCTTGCTCACTCCCACTGGCATTTTGAAGACTGACATATAGTACACAGGGAGGTTTGCTAGGGTCGACTTTATTAGGGTTATCCTACCTCCTAGGGAAATGTAGCCCTTTTTCCAACACGCCAGTTTCTTTGTTACCTTTTCTACAACTGGATTCCAAAAGCTTGAGTCCTTCGGGTTGGCTCCTAAGGGTAAACCTATGTAGCTTAAAGGCCATTGAGAGACATTGCAACCCAAGATTTCAGCACAAACTTCTAACTCTCTATCCTCCATGTTTACACCTGCAATGCAACTCTTCTTGAAATTGACTTTTAATTTGGATAAACTTGCAAAGAGCTGCACTGTCTGCTTTAGGTTCCTAATCCACATCACATTGTCCCCTTCACAAAACAATAGGGTATCATCAGCAAATTGTAAAGGGGTAACTGATACCCTATCCTCCCCACTCCCAACCTCTTAGCAATTGTCTTGTATCAGCTTTTGTTACTAATCTACTCAAGACAATATCAATGGGTAACAATATCAATGCTTTTCACTTATTGTCATTCATTTTGGTGTTTTTCCAGTCATAATAACGTTATTTATTTATTTATTTATTTGCAAATAAACATGGAATTCAGACCAATCAAAATCAACTGTGAAATTTGTTGAGATGGAAACATTTCATTGTGCATTGGTTTTGCCTGTTCATATTTTCCATCCTTCCTTAAACCACTTTAAAGGCTTGTATAGGAAATGTGACCCCTATATTTTTATGTGGTCCAATTTCCAAATCAGTGCAATAATTTGTGCTAGCTGAATGTGTCTTTTGTAGGGATTTGTTACCTTAATAATGGTATAAAATGCTGCATTAATGCTTGCTATTGTGGTGATTTCTCAGGATGCTGGTCCTATGTCTCATCCTGTAAGGCCACATTCATATATCAAGGTTGGTTGTTATTGTAACATCCATTCCATAGGACAGAAGTGTTCCTTAGTTTTTATTTTATTAGTTTTTTACCCATCATCTGTTGCATGTAATGGCTGTCCCTATACTTTTTTTTTTTTTTTTTAATTTTGACAGATGGACAATTTCTACACCGGTGAGCCTGAGAAAACTCTATCTTAATTTGGGCTGTTGGTTGTAGTCAGAAATTCTCATAATTGGACTGTTTTTTCTTTTTCTTTTTTTTTTTTGACTTGACAATGCTAAAACATTGGCTGATACTCTTGCAATTTTGATTGGTTATGGTTCTAATCTGCTTCGGCCTTGGCCAACTCTAAATTGCAGTGACGGTATGTCTCACCAGCATGTTTTTATTCTCTTCTAGTTTTGGATTTTTCATCTTTGTTTCTTCACTCTTTTCATTCATTTTGTTTAAATATCTAACATTATTTTTCTTTGTGCTGGTCATTTGTTGTTTACAGGTGTACGAGAAGGTTTGAATTGTCTCCTTTCTCTTTATTTTATAAAGTAATTTTCCGTTCCTTAGGTGATGAGTTTTTGTTCCTCTATTTCACAGGGTGCTGAAGTTGTCAGGATGTACAAAACCTTGTTGGGGAGTCATGGATTTCGAAAAGTAAGACAGCAATTCACATGGTCCTTGTTCTATATATTTGGGACTAGTCATATGTTTGCATTTGTCTATGTATTAGAGTTAGCAACCAACTGGGACAGTACAAGCAGAGGGTACAAGGAACAGTTAGCTGGCCTGACCACTTGACCTGAAATAGAAGTCCTCTCCAGGCCAGGCAACAGGGCCTTGTGATTAAGCTAATAATTTCCTCTTCTTATTATATATAGAAATAAATGGTTTAAGTAACTAGATGTAATGTGGAGAAAAGATATATAGACAGATAAATCCTGTGTAAGCTGTGTATGCCAGTAGCAATGTGATTAGGCAGAATACTATTTTTACTGTTATAATGGGCAGTAGTGTAGGGGCCATTACTTGGTGTAATGGTAACATCTTGGGCCATCAAGCATAAGGGTGTGGGTTTGAGTCTGAGAGCAGCCACTTTGTACAAAAAAATGTCAGAGGTTAGGAACGTATCCAATCAACCCTTCTGAAGACCCCAGATAGCCGGGACCAGCACTGGGTAATGGCCTTTTTTAAATGGACAGTAGTTTATGAAGTTTAGATAGAACGATATGACATGGAGTACATTCTTTATCAAGTGCTATAATCTGCCTGGCCCATTTCAGCTAGCTTTTGTTTGGGTCGACAAGGCCATTATCTGCATATCATAACCCAATCTGACCCTAGAGCTGGGTCAGGATCTCTTTGACACTTTTAATTCTTCTTTTGAGCAATGTTCCTAAGTGCACTTGTGCAAAAGCTCTCAAGTTCCTAATCTGCTTGACATTAGGGGCTGGTTTCAGAGTGGTTCTGGGTGTTATTAGAGTTGATAATAATAGAGCATTGCAGCCTATTATTGTGGGTACTTCATATAGTTTGACACTGTATCATTGACTATATGAGATCTCCTTTTATCCATTATGAATTTTCCTGTATCATTTTTTTTGGAGAAAAGGTAATGCAAATTTTATCCTGTATCATTGCCTCAAGCACGTCACAGCTTGTTCTGTCTTCTACTGATTACTTCTCACATTTCAGGGCATGGACCTTTATTTTAAGAGGCATGATGGCCAAGCTGTGACTTGTGAAGACTTTTTTGCTGCCATGTGTGATGCGAATGGTGCAAACCTCTCTAATTTCTTATTATGGTATGTCCATCCCTGTCCCCTGTCTCTGTCATGAATGGTTTGAGTGCATATGCTTTTGGAATGAACCAATAAAATATCTCAGGTACTCTCAAGCGGGGACACCTCTTTTTAAAGTTACTTCATCTTATGATGCTGAATCAAAGACTTACTCCTTGAAGTTCAGGTAGAAATTTCTGTTTTTTTGGTGCAAATATCTGTTAACTCATGTCTTTGGCTCATAATAACTTGTTTATGTGAATGGACTACTTCACAGTCAAGAGGTGCCACCAACCCCTGGGCAACCGGTGAAGGAGCCAATGTTCATTCCTGTGGCACTAGGTCTGCTCAACTCAAAAGGGAAGGATATACCTCTCAGCTCTGTATATCATGAAGGGATGCTACAGTCAATAGAAAAGAATGGTGAACCTGTGTACACTACAGTTCTTCAAGTAAAAAAGGTTCTCTCTGATTCTCCATGTGACCTGTTCCCACTTGATATGTTTGAGTTTGGGTTCATTATGGTTCTTGATTTCTGTTTGGTTGACCTTTCATTACCAGGGCATAATGATGTATTCTTAATATTTCTTAATCCAATATTTTCAATATTTTTTTTATGTTTTTTAATATTCATATTATGTTAATCCTATAAAGTAATTTCTAACATAAAATGTTGAGCTTTTGTTAAGTCCTGTTCAACATGGATTTAGTACTGCTAATTGTTCGGTTAGCACTGGTTCAATTCTAGGTCAGAAACAAGAGAAAAAGAAAAAAGGAGAGGAAGAGAATAGAGAGAATGGCTTGAGAAAAAAATCACCTTCTCCGAGCCGACCACCATCTTATTTATTTGTTTTGTGCCTTGGTGTACAAAGACTATAATGTCCCTGATTAAGTATGGGATACATTACTTAAACTAAGATCTGTAGAGAGACTGGGCCAAATGGGCCCTGATCCTTTAGTGTCATTCTTATTAGTTCATTCTTGTTATGTTTTCTTATTGGGCCTTCTTTCTTTATGGGCCTTTAGCTTCTGTTTTGTTTTTTAAGTGTATTGCTGATGTGGACGCCTACTTAAGGGCCTCCTTGTAAATTATGTAACTTAAGTAAGTTCAATAAAAAGATTAGAGTAGGGGAAAGTGGAGATTATCGAACTCCTCCTTTCTTTCTCCTTTCTTCTCCATTTTTCCTTCTTGTTGTCTTCCTATTCTTCCTTCCTTCTTTTTGCTCTAATCTAAATATTTCTGCTAATTTTATTGGTTTGAATCACATCTTGGTATCAAAGCAGGTCCTCCTTTGCTTTTTCCTTTTTTTCCCTTTTTTCCCATACACTTTTTTTCTAATCGAAAGGTGTATGGAGAGATAAATTGCTGATCAATCTGAGATCTTGTTTGCCTAGTTGGTAGAGGGTTTGGAGAGTCAGAAGGTGGTCGAAGATTGCCAAGAAAGTGGGACTGCAGATTTTTTCCCAAAACCCTAGCCGACTACAGAGTTTCCAGTTACGGGTTGAAGAGGCTGTTTGGGTGTGGCACTCAAGCCTTGGAGGGTTCCTTTTTATCTCCAAAAGTGGGCGGTTGCAGTTGGAAGTGGCTTGGATTGCTCTAGCTTGAGCGGCAACCTCTTATTTCTTTATCCTTGGAGGCCAGATACGGTGAAACCCTAGTTTTGGGACTTTTGAGTGTTTGATTGACCTTAGTTAGGTCTATAAAGGTTGAAAACATTGTTTTTTGATTTTCGTTTGATTGATGGAGCAATCTGGAAGTGAGATGAAGCAGATCCCGGTGTCGAGGGTTGGTCCTGTAGATTCCATTTTGATAGGAGTGACTACAATTAAACTTGACGAACAAATTACCTTGCTTGGGCACAATCTATTAAGATCCATGTTTGTAGTAGAGGTAAACTATGGTTTCTCATGGGTAGTATGGTGATGTCGGAAGAGACTGATCCTACATATGAGAAATGGATGCAAGATAACTATACAGTTATTGGATGGTTGGTAAATTTTGTGCAGCCCCACATAAGTCAACACTATCTGGATGACTTCAGCCAAGGAGATTTGGGATAGTGTTACAGAAACATACTCTTAGAAATTAAATGTTGCAAGGGCCTACAAACTAAAGAATGATGTGAAAAATTTAAAACAGGGGGAGAAGAGTGTGGCTGTCTACTATTCGATGTTGAAGTCACTATGGCAGGAAATAGATGTTATAGAAGCATTCATATGGGAAAGCACCAAAGATGTAGAAAATTTCAAAAAATTTGTTGAAAGAAACAGAGTGTTTGAATTCCTTATAGGACTCAATCCTGAAATTGATATTACAAGGCAAAATATTCTGGCCAAGGATGAAGTGTCACTTGCTCAGGCATACTCTATGGTGAGCAGTGAAGAGAGCCGGAGACAGGTACAACTACAGACCCCACCTCCCCTAGAACATTTTGCACATGCTAGATTAAAACCAAAGGGGGTAAATGAAAAAAAGGTGATATGTGAATATTGCAAGAAGCCAAAACATACGAAGGATTCTTGTTGGAAACTTCATCTAGATTTTCTTCCAAAAAGGTTTCGGAACAACAACAAATTTAAGAAGGGTGGTCAATCTGGAAAGCCCAAGAATGCAAATGTTGCTACAATATCTGAAAGTGAAGAAATATCTGTTGTGGAACATCCACCTTTGCCCATTTAGGCATTTGTGCTTCTGCAAATCTTGCTACAATCTCAGGTAATTATAGAATTCCTTGGATTATATTTTCTGGTGCATCAGACCATATGACTAGCTTACCCAACCTTTTTTGTTCATACCAGCTCCTCTTGGGTAGAGAGAAGATTTCTCTTGCCGATGGGTCTTTTTCTCCCATCTCTGGCAAGGGGGATGTTAGAGCCTTTGACTCACTTGTATTATCCTCTGTCCTTCATGTTCCCAAACTCAGCACTAACCTTTTAACTGTTAATAGTTTAACAAAATCAATGAACTGCAACATAACCTTCTTTCCTACTTATTGTGTTTTTTAGGACCTGAAGTCGAAGCGGACGATTGGGAGTGGCCATGAGGTGAATGGGATATATTTGCTGGATGTCTTTGATCAAAGTTATGGATTACCTAGTGCAGTAGCTTTGGAGTTTGTTTTATTAGAGTCAATTGATAGAGTCATGATATGTCATTTCAGATTTGGTCATTTGTCTTTTTCTGCTTTGAGTCATTTGTTTCCAGAAATGTTTAAGGAAATATCCTTATCGAGTCTTCATTGTGAGTCATGTGAACTTGTAAAACATTGTAGATAATCTTTTTCAGTGAGTAATAAAAGATCTGTTTCTCCTTTCCATATTGTGCACTCTGATGTGTGGGGGCCATATCATTTACCTGCTTATGGGGGGTTACAAATATTTCATTCTTTTCATTGATGATTTCTCTCATTACACCTGTATTTACCTCATGAAATCTCGAGATGAAGTACCAAATATTGTACAAAAATTTCATAAACTTATACTTACCCAGTTTAACACTCGGATCCAAATATTCCGATCTAATAATGCAAAGGAATATTTTGAGAAGAGTCTTTCCTCCTACTTTGATACATTTGGAGTTATTCATTAGAGTTCCTGTTCCTACACTCCTCAACAAAATGGAGTGGCGGAAAGGAAGATCAGACATGTGGTTGAGGTTGCAAGGAGCCTCTTTTTTGCTTCCCATGTTCTTGTTATGTTTTGGGGGGATGCTGTCCTTACAGCTACATACTTGATAAACAAATGCCTTCCCGGGTTCTGGGGTTTAAAACTCCCTTTAGCTTGCTTTTCCCAAATGATGATCTCTTTTCTCTTCCTCTCAGAGTGTTTGGGTGCACTTGCTATGTTCATGTTCACAATCATCAGACATAAGTTTGAGCCTAAAGCACACAAGTGTCTTTTTGGGATATGACTTCACACAGAAGGGATATTGTTGTTTTGATCCAGTTCGTGGCACTCGCTTGGTTTCCAGAGATGTCACATTTGCAGAGTCTGTTCCTTTCTTTGGTACTTCTCCTGAGGGAGAGCATTCAAAGGAGTTGTTTGCATTGTCACCATCTGTTCCTCTTCCAATTTCCATTGAATCTTCTATGGAATCTCCTCCAATCGAGTCCTCTATTGATTCTTCTTCTCATGTTCCTGCTCCCCCTCTCCTCATGCTCATCCTCCCACATTTCCTTCCCATCCTATTATCCAAAGATGGTACCAGAGACAAAGACTCAGAGACATGCAAGTTGTTTCCATGCCTTCAGATATACCTCTTGCTCCTCCCATCACTACTGAGGTAATAGGTTAGCCCTCTTCTACCACTTTGGATACCTTCCCTGACCTCGATCTCCCTATTGCCCTTCGCAAAGGCAAATGGAAATGTATAGCTCATTGCATTTCCAAACACCTGTCCTACAACCTTCTTTCCCCTTCCTACTATTCCTTCCTTGCCCCTATTTCCACACATGTGACTCCCAGATTTGTCCTAGAAGCCTTGTCCAAACCAGAATGGAGGGATGCTATGATGATTGAACTAGATGCTTTGCATAAGAACAATACCTGGGAAATTGTGGATTTGCTTGAGGGAAAGGAACTGGTTGGCTGTAAGTGGGTGTTCGCTATTAAGTATCATTCTGATGGCACTGTTGAGAGATATAAGGCTTGTTTGGTTGCTAAAGGGTATACTCAGATGTATGGTATTTACTACCTGGAAACTTTTGCCCCAGTAGCTAAGCTGACTTCAGTTCAAGTTTTGCTCTCTTTAGCTACTGCTTTTGATTGGCCTCTTCATCAGTTTGATGTAAAGAATGCTTTCTTGAACGGAAACCTACATGAAGAGGTCTATATGTCTTTACCTCCAGGGGTGTATGGGAAGGAGATGCAAGGAAAGGTTTGTAAATTGAAGAAGTCTCTTTATGGCCTTAAGCATTCTCCTCGATCCTGGTTTGATAGATTTTGGGCTGCTCTTGTTGCTTTTGGGTACACACAGGCTTAGTCGGGTCATACCTTGTTTGTCCCTTCTGATTGTCTATGTTGATGATATTGTGGTTACTAGCAATGACACCCAGGAAGTTGTTCATCTCAAAAGTTTTTTTAACACTGAGTTTGAAATTAAAGACTTGGGGAAACTCAGATATTTCTTGGGAATTGAAGTTGCTAGATCTAAGGATGGTCTCTTCATTTCTCAACGGAGGTATGTTCTTGATCTTCTTGCAGATACTCGTAAACTGGGTGCTCGACCTGCATCTACTCCTAAATCATAAGCTGCCAGCTACTGAGGGTGAATTGTTGCCTGGTAAGGGAGTGTTCCAAAGACTGGTTGGGAAGTTATTATACCTTTGTATGACTCGGCCAGATATTTCCTATGCAGTTAGTGTAATTAGTCAGTTTATGCATTATCCCAGAGATACACATTTAGCAACTGTTGAGAGGGTTCTGTGCTACCTAAAAGGGACTCTAGGGAAAGGTGTCTTGTTTGCTAAGCATGGACACATGAAGCTGGAAGCATACACTAATGCTGACTGGGCTGGATGTATTGATGATAGGAGGTCCACTTCAGGTTGTTGTGCTATGGTAGCAGGGAACATTGTATCATGGAGGAGTAAGAAGCAGCCTGTAGTGGCAAGATCCTCAACTGAAACGGAGTACAGGGCAATGGCACATGGAGTTTCTTAACTTTTGTGATTGAGATCACTTTTAGAAGAACTAGGTGTAGACTGAGAAACCAATGATGTTTTGTGACAACCAGGCTGCTATCAACATTGCACATAATCCTGTTCAACATGACAGAACTAAGCACATTGAAGTTGACATGCATTTTATATGAGAGAGAGTTGCCTTAGGAGAAGTCTGCCTACCATTTGTTGCTTCTGAAGAACAATTGGCTGATGTTTTGACAAAAGGTGTTCCTAAAGGAAAGTTGGTTTACTATATAAGCAAGCTGGGCATGATTGATATCTATGCTCAGCTTGAGGGGGAGTGTAGATAGACTAGGCCGAATGGGCCCTAGTCCTTTAGTGTCATTCTTATTAGTTCCTTCTTGTTATGTTTTCTTATTGGGCTTTCTTTCTTTATGGGCCTTTAGCTTCTGTTTTGTTTTTTAAGTGTATTGCTGATGTGGTTGCCTACTTAAGGGCCTCCTTGTAAATTATGTAACTTAAGTAAGTTTAATAAAAAGATTAGAGTAGGAGAAAGAGGAGATTATCAAACTCCTTTCTTTCTATCTTCCTCTTCTTCTTCTTCTTCTTGATGTCTTCCTTTCTTTCTTTCTGTCTTCCATTTTTCCTTCTTCCTCTTGCTGTCTTCCTCTTCTTCCCTCCTTTATGCTCTAATCTAAATATTTCTGCTAATTTTATTGGTCTGAATCACATCTAGATCAAAGAGACAATTTAACTCTAATAACATCGCAAAAAGACTAAACTACCCTCTTGACTGCCAACTCTAACAAGTACCTTCTATCAATGTCTTACATGTTTGAAATGTGCATGCGTTTGAAGTACTTACTAGATGTGAAATGGCAGTGCTGTAAACATGTGAAATGCTGCTATATTCATAGATGAACAATATGACTAAATAAGCTGTACGTATACCAAACATGGTCGTATAATTGCAATAGATGCAAGCCATTTCCTTGTCTCTCTATCTTTTGACTGAAGGGTTGTACCTACCTTCTCTCTTCATTTTTTCACCAATGCAATTTACTATTATTAATAGAAATATTTTTGGACATGGCCAACATTGCTTCCAATTTCCTTATTGATAAGCATGGTTAAATATATGAGTAGTTTCTTCTATTTTAATTGAACCTGTGCATGCCATTAATTGAACTTATTTATTGGTAATAAGCAGAAGGAAGAAGAATTTGTGTTCTCTGATATATCCGAGCAACCAATACCATCTCTCTTGCGTGGTTATAGTGCTCCTGTCCGTCTGGAATCAGATCTCACTGACAGCGATCTATTCTTCCTACTTGCCCATGATTCGGATGAGTTTAATCGGTTGGTTTTTCCTAGATATAATCTTTTCCCCTAGTTTTTGATTCAGGGATCAAACTGTTTCTCATTTCTATTGACAAGGTCATCTAATGAGTGCTAATCTCATCATTCAGTTGGGAAGCAGGGCAGGTATTGGCAAGGAAGCTGATGCTCAGCTTAGTTGCTGATTACCAGCAAAACAAATCATTGGTTCTGAATCCAAAGTTTGTGCACGGTATCAAAAGCATACTTTGTGATTTGAGCTTGGATAAGGTAAGAAATAAAAATGTTACAGCTTTCCTGTCAGGATTTGGAAATTTTCAATGGAATATTTTATGGGTTTACTAATTAGTAGTTTTCCTTTTTCTAGGAATTCATCGCCAAGGCAATAACTTTGCCTGGTGAAGGGGAAATCATGGATATGATGGAGGTTGCAGATCCCGATGCTGTACATGCAGTTCGATCTTTCATCAGGAAGCAGCTTGCTTCAGAACTGAAAGCAGAATTGCTCAGCACAGTAAGTCATTAGCTAAATTGGGTTATGGCAAAATGAAAAATCCTCTTTTTCTTTTGTGCCCCCACAGTTTTATCACCTTTACAGAACCTTAACTGGTAATATGTGTTCAACAGGTCCAAAACAACAGAAGCTCGGAATCTTATGTGTTTAACCATCCTAATATGGCCAGGCGTGCTTTGAAAAACGTTGCCCTTGGTACGGCTCTCTGGACAACATAATTGTCCAAGATGAATCTATAACATTGCACTGAAGTTAATTGATTTTTACTGATTTTTTTTCCTCGTTTTTGGCTTTGTGTATAGCCTATCTTGCTTCTCTTGAAGATACAGAATTCACTGAGCTTGCATTGCACGAGTATAAATCTGCTACGAACCTGACTGAACAGTTTGCAGCTCTGGCAGCCATAGCACAGAATCCTGGTAAAACCCGAGAGGAGGTTCTGGGTGACTTCTATTCTAAGTGGCAGGATGACTTTTTGGTGAGCCTCACAAGAACAAAGTGGCGTTTTTTTTCCCCTTCTGTGGAGCATTTGTTCATCCTATTTTTAGATTTTCTAACGCCTTGATTCCTGAAAAATGCATATGAACGATTTTGTCATTAAAAGAAAGACTTGAAATAACTAATACACAAACATAAAACTGATTTGGTATGTTTGTAAATTTTGTTCTAAAATCCACATGTTGGGCCTTTATTTTTTGGACGCTTCATAGCCACAAATGCTTCAAAATGTCAATCTTGGGGTCTTAGCAGAGGCAAAGAACACATCAATCATGTATGTAATGTGTTATATTGCATTCTTGTAAATTTTCTTCTAAAACCCACATGTGGACATTTATTTTTTGGATGCCTCATGGTCACAAATGCCAAATGCTTCAAAATGTCAATCTTGGGGTCTTAGCAAATGGCAAAGAACACATCAATCGTGTATGAAATGTGTTACGTTGTTTGATTGTGTCATATGATTTCACAATTCCCTTAACAAATGGTACTTCAACCACTGCTAAATCTTGGGTACTGATCTTCAAGTATATGCTCCTAAAACATATAACCATTGTAATGTTTTTATTGTTTGCCATCAGGTTGAAGAACGAATTCTATTTTCTGATAGTGTTGTCCTTTTCTCATAGTGGTGTTTCAGACTTTGTATAATGTTCATTACATTCTCTGTTATCTATCATCAGGTTGTGAACAAATGGTTTGCTCTTCAAGCCATGTCAGACATTCCTGGAAATGTTGAGAATGTTGGGAAACTCTTGAAACATCCTGCCTTTGACATGCGCAATCCAAACAAGGTGACCTCTCTCTCTCTCTCTCTCTCTCTCTCTCTCTCTTTACCTACCTACCTACTTTCAGTTGGATTTGTACGAGTTACAATTTAGCTGGTATTCTTTGTGTATCAGGTGTACTCTCTCATTGGAGGATTCTGTGGATCGCCTGTGAATTTCCATGCAAAGGATGGCTCTGGCTACAAATTCATGGGAGAAATTGTAGTGCAGCTAGACAAAATAAACCCGCAGGTATGTTCAGTTAAAATGCCTCTTGATGTTTTAATCCAATGCAACTTTAATTAACTGTCTCCCCTGGGTTGCATGGATTGCAGGTGGCATCCCGCATGGTGTCGGCCTTCTCAAGATGGAGGCGTTATGATCAGACTAGGCAAAGTCTTGCCAAGGTAACTGAACATTTCCTTGTCCGTCTTCTTCTCTTTTGCCATGTTTTGCTTGATTGTATCACATATAATGCAAAGCATTCTTACATTCTTAGATTCCAGAGGCCTGATATTACTTGTCCATTAATACTAAGAAGGAAAATCATTATTTTGAATAGGTTTTTAATATATTTACACTGATAAAAAGGAAAAAAAATTATTTTGTATATACAGGCACAGCTGGAGATGATAATGTCAACCAATGGACTGTCAGAGAACGTGTTTGAGATTGCATCTAAAAGCTTAGCTGCATAAATGTGTTGCCAAATATTGTCATGTAGAGATACACATATTCGGGAAGACGTATCTTGAGACTGGGTTGATCAACATAGATGCATAAATGCGTTGTAACAGAAACTGTCATATATATGTTTTTTTTTTTTTTTGAAAGACAAACTGTCAGATTTGAACTACGTATGTTCTGGCTTGTGCGTTATGGTACACTGCAAAAACGGATTGTAGATGGGTTTGCTTTTGCAGATTTTATCCAGATTTTGGTTTGTAATGGGTTTGAGTCGTTTGGAGCCTAATGCTTTTATAAAATATTGTACATTGTATATATAATATCTACATAGTTGTCCACATATTTTTTAAGGATTTAGTTACATCTGAGGACGAATGATTACTCTCTATATTTTCTCCATCCGCGATGGGGACCCGACTTTCCTGACCTTTGAGGTTCACGCCCCGCCTTGACCCCGATTTATATATATATATGTGATATATTTAAAATATTATTTATAATTTATAATTTTTATTTATTTTAAGTAAATTTATTTATTTTTAAAATATTATTATCTAAAAAATTTTTGTGGATTTGGGTTCCCACGGGGAATCCATCCCTGTCGGGGATCGGCGATAGAGAACAAATTATCTCCGGTGGAGATCGAGGACGGGGACTGGGGGTTAATTTCAGAATCGGTGATGGGGATGTGGAATATGATCCCTGCCCCGAATTCGCCATGTTGCCATTCCTATAAAGAAACGTTAGACAAGGCCCATGGGCTCCATCTGGTGGGGGGTTGGTGAAACCTCTCCGTTATCCAATGATGCTTGGGACCAAGGTTTTAAAAATTGGATTGGACACGAAACCGTTCTGGCCACCAGTTCCCGGGCCAAATGGTTTGACCGACCAGGTTGATGGATTGATGGCCTGACTGCTCGGGTCAGCCGGTTGCTGACCAAATCAATAATTTTTTGCCCAAAAGCGGTTTTAAGGTGAAATGGAACTGTTACTTAACCAGTTCATGGGTCAATCGGTCCAGCCATCTGGTCTGATCTGGTTTTTAAAACCATGCTTAGGGCATTTCTCTCCATCTCCAATTACAGCAACCACATCTTCAACGAGATGCATATCTTCAACTCTTTATCTACCTCACCCAAGCACTTTTCAAACCGTTCTTGTTTCATCATCATCTAACTCCTATTCTAACTATATGGGTCCATCATCATCATCACAAAGCACTTTCTGGACCTTAATATCGTCTGGTGGCACATGTAACTCTGCTTCAACTTGACTAAAGCTCATCTAGATCATCCTTACGCTCAATTAGGGAAGAGTACAAATACAAATATGTACACTACTGCAAATGTTTTGTACTATGACTTCACAAACTGAGCCTTAAATTTAGTCCAAAGCACAACCATCCGCCATAGGCGTGGACCTGAATTTCTCGGAGTTGGACAATTGAAGACGGATTCATCAATTTAATGGGAGTTACTTCTGTTATTTTTCTCAATTGCTTTTCTTTCATTCGGTTCAGCCGTTGCAGATGCCACTTTTGGTCCCAAAAAGGGGCTATTTCATTAATCATCCTCTCTACACATGGGCCAAATTTGAGCCCAAATCATATTCAACCTGTTCAGCATAAAGCCATAAACATGATTTCCAATCAGTTACTATTCTCGATAACTGGACTCTGGACCAACCATGATGAATCGTGACCCAGTAAACTCTATTTTATAACAAAGATTAATAAATAAAATATTAAAATCGTGACCTAGTACAGTCTACTTATCCCAATTTTTTTTTTCAATCAGTGGTTATCATCTTACCACGTGGTGAAAAACGGGACAATTTGTTGAGGGAAGGAAGCTCTCTAAGTTTCTAGTCTCTGATTCCACGGGAGACAATGGAATGGTGATGAAGAATAGATGATAGGAATAGGAGTCTAGGAGATACCGATGATCATATATAAAATGTATGGTATCTGATCATATTGGCAGGGCGTTGGAACATATTTTGTTAGCAGGTGATTAACATAGTCACAGCAGGTAGGCGTAGGCCCATTTCTATCCTCTAGCTCTAGTCATACTGTAAAATTCCATGTCTCACTTCGTGTATAGTAGTCAGTGGTGGAGTGGAGTGTCAACCAGATTTTATTACTCTTATTAATATTCTCGGTATAATTCCCATTTTATCGGATACATCTACGAATTTATCCTAAACCAAAGAGTAGTGGGCCAGTGGCGGAGATGGGCTTTTGGGCTTTGGGTCAAACAAAAGGAAAGAAGCCGTGTTACGTCTCCCGTGTGTGATCCGTGTGCAACTTACAAGACACGAAGGAAAAGGAAGGAAGCCGTGTATGTAATTGTACGCGACGATAGAATATTCGCAAGACACAGAGTTACATTAATACATTCTCCCCCACTTAACTGAACCCGGTCCACGTTGTCACCCGGCCCAGATAATCAGCCCCCAAAAGACAACGTTGAAACCGGCCCAGATAACTACGTCCCTTCCTTACTTACGGTTACGGTCTTACGGATATGCCCCTTCCCCAAATCCAAACGAGAAAAACCCTTCACGCGTGATGCCCGTAATTATATTCAGAATGCAAGGGTAATTTCGTGACATTAGTCTTTGGTCAGTTCAACGGTACAGACACCTCTCTTCTCTTCCTTCAGTTCCTATTAACAGCTTGTAGTCGTATTTGTATAAATAAATAAACCCTGCAAGGCTGCAACCGCAAGCAAACAAAGCAAGCAGCTTCTTTTCCCTTCGTTCCTTCAAATTCCGTCGTCGTTTCGTTTGTATCTATCGGAGATGTCGTCGTCTCATTATTACAGCAGCTCCGCTCCGTCGGCTCCTCCACGAGAAGTGGAGGTGACCATCTCCTCCGCCAGAGACCTCAAGAACGTCAACTGGCGACACGGCTCCCTCAAGCCCTACGTCGTCGCCTGGGTCGATCCACCCAAGTCCAAGTACTCCACCAAGGTCGACGACTACGGCGACACCTCCCCCGTGTGGGACGAGACCCTCGTCATCCCCTTAGTCGCCCCCATTGATGACTCCACCCTCTTCCTCGACGTCGTCCATGCCAATGCCGCCGATGACACCAAACCCTTAATCGGGTCGGCCCGCATCCCGCTCAAGGAGATCGTTGATGATGTTGGCTTCGGCGAACGAGCCCACCGTACGTTGCAGCTGAAACGGCCATCAGGTCGTCCACAGGGAAAGATCGAGGCCAAGATAACGGTCCGCGAGCCCCGCTATCGTGCACCGGATCCGTACTACGCTCCACCCTATGGTGTCCCACCGCCACCACCACCTGCTACTTCTAAGGACTACCCTTACTCTGCCCCGCCACCTTACGGGTACCCCTATGCTGCTCCTCCTCCGCCGTACTCAGCGGCCCCACCGGCGGACGCTGGGTACTCATATGGTGCCGCTCCACCTGCTCCATACGGGCAGCCGCCGTATGGTGAAGAGAAGAAGAAGAGTAAGTACGGGATGGGAACGGGGTTGGCCGTGGGTGCGGTAGCAGGGGTGCTGGGTGGGTTGGCCTTGGCGGAAGGCGTTGATTATGTGGAGGATAAGATCGCCGAGGACGTAACAGAGAAAGTTGAGGATGACTTGGCGTATGACTATGGAGGTGATGATTTCTAGACTAGTAGTTGCAGTTTGCAGAGGAAAGTAAAAGATAAGAGAGAGGGACTGGGAGAATTGAGCGGAAAACGGTGGACTGGTGGTTGACTGATTGATATTTCATATTTGGCCGTCTCGTACTCGTTGTTTGTAAGTTTGTTACGATCCATGATCCATCCATCATCATACATAAACCCCATGATAAATCCTCTCGTCTCGTCTAGAAAAATAAATCAATGATATTTACCCTCTTTTTTTTGCTTGAATGATCTTTTCCGGTTCTCATTCATTGTTATGTTATGTATGGCATTTCAAATTTGATTTCTCTTCTTTACATCTGTCGTGGGCGCACGATAGCAAGCAACTATGTATGCGTTGACGACGACGACGACAATGACAATTGACAAGAAATTTGTTGTCCTTAATAAGCGTGAAACTGCTTACGTTAGCTTTCAGGACCGACCCCAGCTAAAACACGCCCAGGTTGCTCTGGTCTACGTAAGACGTAAGAGTTGGGGGTTGGGATGTAAACAGTATATTGAACCAGCTCCGATGTAATTAATGTAACAGAGTAAACAGACAAAGCCACAAAGGGGTGGTAGTCAGTACTCAGTAGTCTCCCCCAATCCACCCTCCGGAGTGTCAGCACCTAGGTGATTGGTTGGTTGGGTGTCTGCAACTGGACTGTGGTCCTAACAATGTATTTTCATTAATACCTCCTTAGAGTTTGTCGTGGTCTAGCTCAATCAGTCTGATTTGAATGATAAAAAATAAAAATTAATTTAAATGGTGTTAACCATTGAATATAGGGTTTGGTTAATTGGGAGAGTGGAGTTTAGAATTAAAAATGGGGATAGAGTTATTGAGAATTAATTGAGCACCCGTAGAGTTAATAGGTTGCTCATACTGTTGGCAATGGGCCTATCCGTCAATACATAACCAAATCTATGGGTGTTTTGTTTTTTCGTGTAAGAAAATCTAATGAGTGGTGGGGACATAGTTAGAATGGTATCAAATTTGCCTAGTTTTGATGGTCTTAATGTTCTATTCTTTAAGAAATTTTGGAATGTGGTAAAAGATGATTTTTGTGGAACTGTAATAACTTTCTTTCACACAGAAAAATAATGTCCAATTCTAAACAAGACTTTCATTACCTTAATCCCTAAAATTGAGAATCCAGAAACAGTGAATAATTACAGGCCCATCAGCTGTGTAATGTTATCTACAAGGTGATCTCAAAAATTCTTGTAAATAGGATTAAACATTTCCTTAATGAAATTATTTCTTCATTCCAAAGTGCTTTTGTTCAAAATAAACAAATTAATGACAATATTTTGGTTAGTCATGAGATGTTTCACTTTATGAGAAAAAAAGAAGAGTAAAAAGGGTTTTATGGCTTGCAAAATTGATATAGAGAAAGCTTATGATAGGCTGAAATGGAATTTTATTGAGGAGGTGCTGAGGAAATTTGATTTCCATGACAAGTGGATTGGATGGGTAATGGAATGCATTATGATTGTTTTCTTTCAAATTCTTATTAATAGGTCTCTGTTCAATGAATTCAAACCATCCAGAGAGATAAGACAAAGAGACCCTCTTTCTCCTTACATTTTTATTTTGTGTGCTGAAGCTTTAAAGTGGTGAAGGGTAAATGAAGCAAACCTGATAGAATTAGGATGGAAGATTCTCAAGGAGGATAATTTGTGCGTTAAAGTGGTGAAGGGTAAACACCTCAACAAGGAGAACTTGTGGGAGACAAGAAAGAGGAAAAGAGAGTCGTAGGCTTAGAGAGGCATCTCCAGTGCTAGGGGCCTCTTAAGGAAAGTCCTTAGATGGGAAGTTGGTAATGACAAATCTATTAAATTTTGAATGATAATTGGTTTTGAGAGAATTCTCTGGCTAAGGCTTTAACCCTTACACAACGCTTCAATGAAAATGAGATGGTATGTGATTTCATCGATAAAGATAGAGGTGTTTGGAAGGAATCCCAAATTAAAAATTGTGTGCCTCCTAATATTTAGAATAAAATTAAAGCAATCTTTAATCCCTTAATCCCTAGAAAAGATACACTGGTTTTGGGGTTGAATCCAAAGGGCTTGTTCACCATGAAATCAGCATACAAACTTAAATATGAAGAGGAGTCTTCGAGTTCAAATTTAGGAAGTTTGGTTTCAACTGTTTAGAGCCTTAAAACCTTGTCGAAAATAAAAGCATTCATGTCTTTGTTGCTTAATATTAGACTGCTTGTGAAAGATACTCCAAGAAAAAGAGGAATCAAGATTGATGTGGATTGTTGTCAATGTGGTAGGGAAGGAAATGCCAATCATGTTTTTCTTGAATGTAGTGCTTCAAAGCAAATATGGGATCTCTTTCAATTAAATTTTGGAAGCTCAAGTGGTAATCTATACTACTTTAAAAAGCATGAATGGCCTTAAGAATATTTCTGGAATTTTCTAAGGACAAAATTTACCCCTGTGTATTTAAATTTATTCATAAAAAATAAGGGAAAATAGGGTAATCAGTTCTTGGTATTAAATGAGTTTAAAAAATGTAATTTTAAGATATTCAATGCATTCAATTCTCTCTCATTAAATCTAACATTTGGGCTATGTTTGATTTGAAGGACAAAGTAGGGAAAGGAAGGGAAAGACAAGGGAACCTATACAAGGTGTGTAAAGGTTTCCCTACCTTTCCCTACATTTTCCTTCAAACCAAACATAGCCTTAAGTTATTAGCTTGCATTCATGCTCATTGAATCATACATTTAAGTCATTTTTGTTTCTTCTCATCATTAAGTTCTATTAATTAAATCCATACTTAATAATTAACAATTCTAATAACATAAAAGCTTATATTTTTAAAGTCTACCTAGCAAAAATAGTGTTTTCATCTAGGTGATGGTAAAAAATTAAATCATTTTGGGTCAAATGGGTTAATTCATGCTGACATGATTAAATAATAAAATGAATAAAGAAGAAATTAAAAAGTTAAAAATATTTTTAACATACATATTAAACAATAATAAGTATGATAAATAAGAAATGTTTTTATTGATGATGAAAATGGAATGTAAAATTTAAAATCAATTGTAAATAAAAATGTTTTCCTATTCTCCTCATTAAATCATATATTTAAGATATATTTTTCTCATCATTAAATTCTTGTAATTAAATCCACAATATTAATTTTAATAGTATAAAATAAATATTTTGAAAACAAAACCATTTTCTTTCCTCTCGGTGGTGGGCAAACAATTCAACCATTTGGGGTCAAATGGATTAATAAATAAGCCAAAATTAAATAATAAAAAATTAAAATAAATAACTAGGAAATGTAAAAAGTATTTTTGTTAATGATGAAAGTGGGATGCCAGATTTAAAATTCTGCTTATAAATGAAATGATGTCATAATCAAATAATAAAATTTTGAATAATAAAAAATACAAAGAATCACAAAAAGAAAGATAAAGAAAATTTTGGGCACACATCTAAGGTTATATATTTATAAAAAATAAAATATTGGGTACATCTCTAATATTATGCATTCATTATATTGAATAAAAATAAGTTTATACATAAGAACTCATTTTATCAATAATAGAAATGTAATACAAAAATTTAATGTCAACCTAGAAATCAAACTATTTTTCTTTTTAGATGGTGGGTTAGTGTATTGAGTCAAATGATACTATAGACAAACAAAAATTAAGTGTGATAAGTAAAAGGCATTTTATATAATGTAAATGAAATATATAATTTAAAAGAAAAATTATAGTTAAAGTCGATTGTACATTTAAAATTAGGTTGCAGGTTGGTCCAGAAACCAACAAAACTCTAATAATTGGCTCTACATTTCAAATTATAAAAACCCCTGCCATGTCATCGGAGGTTTATTTGGTTGTTGCCAACATGGGACTCGTAGTCCATGTTGGACACAACAAAAAAGCCTATACCGAAAATATGTTTTCAGTTTCTCTCCCACTCCCTCTGTCTCTCAATCTCCCTCCCTTCTCTCTCACTCATATAGTCATCTCCCGTTCTCTTGCTTCCTTTGTCTCCTCCATTCTTCTAGCTTTGGTCTGTAGTCAAATCAAAACCTCTCTCTCTATTATTCTCCCTCAATCTCTCTCATTCTTCTTCCTCATTTTCTCTCTCAGTCAATATCTCATTCTCACTCAATCTCTATCATTCTCTACTTGGTGTAAATTCCATAGCCAAGAGTTTCTTGTGAATTTTTATCAAATAGGTATACTAATTTTTGAACCATACCAAGTTGGTCTCATGTTACTTTTATACAATCTAATTAATACCATATAAGTGTGTAAGAAAATAAAAAAAAAGAACAAGAGAGGAAGTGGGAGATTGAGAGAGAGAGAGAGAGAGAGAGAGAGAGAGAGAGCGTGTGTGTGTGTGTGTAAGTGAGTGAGAGTGAGAGTGACATGGCCAGGGTTTTTATAATTTTGGTATAAGCTTTTTGTTGTGTCCAATATGGATTAAGAATCCTATGTTGGTAACAACCACATAAGCCTTCGATGACAACCATGTTGTCACACATGTGTGAAAATGGATTATAAGAAAATAAAATAAAAATTATATTTGAGATGGTAAAATTGTATTTTGTTTTTACAAATGAGATATTGAGAATGCTTATGTCAATAAAGGTGCTTTGATAAAGGGGTCATTTTTAAAACATCTATTATAGTTTCACGTATTTACTTAAACCTACCCTATAATTTACGTTTTACTAAAACTCCTCCTATAGTTTGCAATTGATTTATTTAATCGACCTTATGTCAAGAATCTTTTATATTGTTGCCTAAAAATGGTGACTTGATTGTTTATATGAGTGGGAAATGGTCAAGGGCATGGGCTTATGGTATTTTATTTTGAAAGTACCCATAGCACTTCATATCAAACTTTTAAAATGAACCAATGGATCATTTTAAAAGAATGAAGAAGAAGAGAGCAGGCATCTCTGATTATTAATTTGAAGCAACATATCTTCCTTCTTCAATAGAGAATTGTTGTCCATGTAAACTAGGGGCAAGAATGACATTTTCAACTATATTTTTCTGTAGATCAAATTGGTCCCAACAGATGCTAAGGTCAAAACTGTTATTTTCAAGGTTTTTAAAACCAAATCGGACAACGAACCAGTCATGGTTCCGGTTCAAATGGTTTTTTTTGAAAAAAAATTAAAAAAATAAAAACCAACCAAATCGTTAAACGGTTCAAATGGTTCAACCACCTGGGTCAATGGCTTGCTAACCAAATCAACGGTTTTTTGGGGAAATAATGGTTCGGGGGCAAAACGGAACCAATCATTTGACCGGTTCCTGATTTTCCGGTTCGACAGTCTGGTTTGATCCAGTTTTGAAAACCATTGTTATATTCCTCACTTCAATCTAATAGAAGGTTGATCTAAGCAAATTGGTTGCGAACTATAGGGGGTGTTTTACTAAAACACAAACTATGTTATAGGTTTTAGTAAATCCATTAAACTATCGGGGATGTCTGGCCCTTTATAAAATGCATATTTTTGTCTTAATTCTGCCTCTTCTATTATATATATATATATATATATATATGTGTGTGTGCACTCATATATATTTAAAATTTATATTCATTTTCTACTTTTCCACTAAATTGTCATAGATTCAAGTTTTACACAAGTAATTTTCAATCTTTTTTGTTTATAAAATATAGTATTAATCATTTTTAATCTATTTTATTAATAATATATAATATTTTGATAATTTTTGTCTAATTTATTTATATTATTTAATAGCCGATTATAATCCAAACTCATTCAAAATCAATTGGACATCCAAAAGAAATGATCCGATCTGAATTCGAATTTAAACAATTTGTCTATATCCGGTTCAATCTGTTTGCAGCCCTATGTTTTTTTTTTTTTTTTTAAAGAAAACAGTCAGCACTCCATTAAATTAAACCGAACTGTACAGATGAATCATGAACTGGCATCTCTGCTAAAGACTTCTGAGTTATGACACATGATCTCTTTGCTCCTTTTTTGTCATGAAAGTGACCAAAGTGGCCGCCCAGCGTTAAATACATAAAAAAGACCACTAGTACTAATAAAAAGAAAGAACCAACAGAAAGGAAAATCCGGTTGGACATATTCGTGTGTAGAGAATTCTTTTCCTTACAAAAATGATCCTATTTCCACGCCATTCTCGTCAATTCTAGTTTGATGAAGAATTCCTTTGGGTTGGATATGAAGGAAAAGTTGGGGCAATCTTTTGAACGAAAACCTAATTTCTAGTTACTAAACCTGTAAAAACCATCAAAGATTTTAATTGCCTTTCCCTACGTTTATCATCCTGTGGCTTTCTGGTTGAGTTGTTTTCTCAACGATCACCCTCATCCCCAACTGAATACTCAACTGACGCATCGATCGCTTTAAGATCATCAGAGAGTTACTGATTTAATGGAAATAGATCAAGAAGGTACCCTTGATAATTTTTTTGATGTCATTCGGTTAATTCTTGCTGTTCATGCTGATGCTGAGAAGGATTATGTGATGTGAAAATGAAAAGAGAAAGGTGAATTCTTTGTTTAAGGCTTCTCTGTTGCTTTTTTTTTTTTTTCCTTTTATGTGGATTTCTTAAAGCTGCCAGAACAATCATGCTGTGGATGGCTGATGATGGAAATAATTTCCCCATTCATCTTCATGGATTCTAGAGGGCCTCCTGGCTTCTTTAATCTCATTAGTCATCTCTTCTTCTCCAAGGAAACGAGAGAGAGAGAGAGGCCGATGGGTACCCGACTTCCCCGGCCCCATTGGGTTAGAGATGGGGATTGGTGCTCCATAAAGCACGTCTTACATGCATATCTCAACATGCATTGCGAGATGTTCCTAATATACGTTCGAAATGTGTTGTAGGGTGCCGATGAGAGAGAGAGAGAAGGGTAGGATAATCCTTTTGCATTCAAACAGTTGGTAAGAGGAGTAAGCATCATTTCTCCTTTTCTTTTTTTTTTTTGTTTTTCTTTATTCAATGGGAGAATATGACATATCACACTAATCACAGCTCACCACAGATGTCCTTTATTCCATACTCCATAGTCTTTATTCCACGATATTATTAGAAAAAGCGTGAGATAGCATGGTATGAGAATCAAGGTTTTAAATATCGATACATCGATAGCATGGTATGGGAATCAAGGTTTAAATTTGGTTCAGAGGGGTTGATTTAATATTCATCCACCCCTGAACCGGTCAAAACCGATACAAACGTATCAATACTTTGAACGTTGATGGAAATAACCTGGCTTATGAGCCTCTTAACTAATAAGGAAAATAAGTCTTTGGGGTTATTTTTTTATATACATTTTTTTTGTGAATAGAGGGTGGGGAGAGGAATATGGAAACTCCTTTTAACCTCCCAAATGCTTTTACCATGTGAAAGATTCCCAGCTTGTTTGGTAACGTTCACCAAATGATGACCAGAGCACCAAATCCACAGATGGGACAACATCGGATAAGGCCAATCTATATCAAGGGATTGCAAGTTGGGCAGGTTACGTCGGGTTCAGGTCAACCCTAACCTAATCCGAGTTATTGAACCCCCAACCCCAATCCTAACTTTGGGTTGGATTCGGGTTGGTCCAACCTTTTTTTAACACCTTCTACTAAATGTACAATTCCTAGAGTCAAAGGGTTTGTTGATTTAATTTTAGCATTATTATGCGTAAAAAGAACATAGTTAATATGTTAAAAAATTTATCTTTATACTTAAAATTGTTGACATACAATATACATGAATAAATATATATATTTAGATAATATCTATACATGCAAATATGAAATTAAATGAGATTTGGGTTGGTCTAAATTGGTCAAGGCCTCAATAATAACCCAACCCAAAATTAAGTTGGATCCATTTCAATCCTAATCCTAACCCAAAGTTCAACCCAACCCAACCCTATTTTTCAAGCTTGGTTTGGGCTAACCGGACCCAAGTTGCAGAGCTATCCACATGAGACTCCACCTTCTACTCTTCATTTCTACGATTCAATAATCCTTACTTCCATACTTCAGCTCTCTCTCTCCTCAGTTCTTGAGGGTCACTTCTTAGTTATTTGTTTTATTTTTCTTAATTTATTCAACTGGAGGCTTGGAGCCAACTTGGCATCCAAGCTGACCTTGATTCAATTTTCTTTATTTTTTTTTCCGAGTTGGAAATTGAATCCTGTAGACTAGGATCCTAACTTAGATGGGCTCAACCCATGCCTGCCGGGTCCAAATCCTACTTGAGCTTTTAAATTAGGCCCGAGACTAACAACATGGGCTAACTTAACCCAAACCAAGCGATGTAGGCCCAACTTTGGTTCAACCCAAATATGGTCTGACTTCATTCACATGTTATGATGCAAATTGTAGATATAGCGTTAAATACTCATATGAGAAGGGTTTAAACATGATCTAATATATTTACAGTCCAAACCATACATGCCTGTTGAACAGGTATGGAAGTGTTTGGATTTAGGTTGGACTGGGCTTTGACCTGTAAGGTCAGATTTTCACTTTTAAAGTTGGGCCTTCCACTCCCAACCCAAGTGATGTAACCAACAATATCCATGTATTGTCACGGGAACACCCATTCTTTACATGCGTTTGGAGTTTCATTAAAAAGCAATTATTTTAATAGGAAAAAAAGAAAGCAACTGTTTTTTACTAAAACCAAAAAGTTACTCAAATCACTTGTTAACCACTTATCTGAAAGCAATTCCATAAAGGCTCAGTCTATTCGCAAGAGCAAATTTCATTTATACTGGTATAAATGCATGGGAGTGCAAATACGTAAAATGTAAATTTCAGTTTACTTTTGTTTTATTCTTGAGAAGTAAAATAAGAGTAAATTGAAGTGGTCCCATTTTATATGAAATGGAGATAGGAGGGTCATTTGTTTTGAGTGAGGTAGGATTAGGAAGTAAGATACGTAATCCCCACTTTATATGAGAGGAAATTGATATATGAAAGAAGGCAATACAATTTTTGCATTCTAAAAATTGATGCAAAATTTGTGTTGCCAATAAGTGTAAATTAGGGATAGCAATTTTCTCCATTCCCGATGATGGATGCCCGACTTTTCTGACCCCATTGGGTCAGTGGTGGGGTGGGAATAGAGACGGGGATTAATAGGGATCCCCGATTGGGGTTGGGGTCGGGATGGGGAATGAGGTCTCCACCCCACCTCAATCTTGATTATTTATATTAAATATTTCTCATATTAAATATATTATATATAGAAAAAATATTTTTAAATTATTATTTATATTTTAATTTTTTATTTATTTTAAGTAAATCTATTTTTCAAAAAGATTGTTAACTAAAAAATTTCAGGGATTCAAGTCCCACAGGGAACCTATCCCTGCTAGAGGTCGAGGGTGGAGGACAACTTTTATTCCTGACGGGGATTGAAGTTAGGGACAAAGATTTATTCTAAAATCAGAGTGGGGGATGGGGAATATGATCCCCACCCCGAACCTGCCCTGTTGCCATTCCTTTGTAAATAAAACAAAAAATACAAATTTTGTATCAAATAAGAATGCAAAACATAATTACAAATAAATGAATGCAAAATTTATATCCGGTCCAAATTTACACCGCAATTCGCACATAAACAAATAGTCTGGCACAATTTGGGAAGAATGTACAGTGCAAATATTCCCAAACTGAACTTGTAACTTAATCCATTACCAAAAAAACAAAAAAAAAAAAAAAAACTTGTAACTTAATCCAATTTTCTTTCTTTTGCTTGAAATCTTCGTTGCAAAAGTACAAAAGTTGATTTTAAATGCAAAGCTTGTAGCTTGAATCTTTTTTTTCTTCTTTTGGTTCTGTCATGTGACTCACAGAAGAATAAGGAAAAATAACACTTATTCCAGACCTTTTGCCTTTGCTTTTCGCGTCGATCTTTCGATTTGAGCCACTGTTCGCTGGTTAACACTGCATATTTCACTTTTTCCCACCTCAGTCGAGTCCTCCCCAAACCTTTATATACCCAAAGGCTCTGTAACTCTGAAGTCCGACTTTGATGATAGTGGACATTATGGGAACGCGGAGCAGCTTTTTCTTCTCAAATTCATTTCTTGTATATGCCTTTCTTATCCTCGTCTTAATTGTTGCAGAGAATGGTGTAATTGTTAGACTTGCAGATGGGGGGAAAAGGGTTCATATCCCGGACGAGCTGGACGACGTGATTGACGACGAAGAAGACGAGGCCTGGAAGGAATGGGGCAAAAAATCGAGCCCTTCCCAAGAGTTCGATCCTCCTCCCATGGATTTATCCGGGATGGAATTATCTCAGATTCAGGAGGAAATGATGAAGCACCATTTCGGACCTTCGTTTGGTTTCGTTAAGCTCCGATTAGGCGTTCGCCGTTCGGCGGTAACTGAATTCCTCCTGCTCCCCAACCCCTCGTTTCCTCTTTCATGTTTTCCTCTTTTTTTTTTAGTTAATTTTTGGGGCTAAGGATACGGTGTTGGGGAGGGACCTCCAATGTCCAATCTCAGCTGGCCCTCTGGTTTCGGTTTTGATCTATAAAGGGTTTTTGCTCTCTAACCATAGCTGATTTGTTTTTGGCGAAAATTTCACCGATCTGATAGACAATTTGGTGATAAAGTTGAGTAACTGTGATCTGGAAAGTGATTAGGTTTACAGGGTTTTCACGTATGATAGAATTAGGATAAGAATTTTTCCACTGAAAAAGACCTTGAGAAGATATATTGACCTGCAACTTGGAAAATTTTCAGGAGATGGTGGCTGAGACTGCTATGAAATGGACGAAGGTTCTTAAAACAGGGTCTATTGAAGCCAAGTTCATGGCTGTTGATGGGAACACGCTCATGTTCACCATGGAAAGGGGAAAAGACACAACAGAGGTACCCATTGAGGTCCTTAGTCTCTCAGGAGTCCTCAATAGCACTGCATTGCATTCTCACAGAAATCCTTCTCTTTTTTACAGTTGAAAGACTTCGTGTTGAGCCAGCCTGACGCCTACGAGATCAAGATAGGAGACCGAGTTTTCCGAAGGCCTGGGGATCCTCCTCTAGAAGAAGTTATTGAAATGCTCCATCGTGACAAGAACAAAGCAGAGGATGCCGGTGTAGTGCAGGAGCGAGAGCATCTCAAAGATGAGCTGTAGCTCGTGCTTAATCTTGTGCTAGCATCTCTAGAAATCTTTTTAGACAATGTAGCACAAACACTTTGAGAAAATGGTTGGTTCCTCCCGAAGGGTGTGGATCATCTTATTGTTTTTCTTTGTTCATTTGTCATGAAGCACATTGATCAAATGTTGCAGTGAATCTTCCTACTTGCATTGGGAAGGTGGAAAACATCGTTAATTGAGAAGAAACCTAATGGGGTATTTCGAAATTTGGAAGTCTCGGGTTCTCTGCTTAGATCAAATGTGGTATTTTGGTAATTGCAACCTCAGCTTTGCAATATCCGAGAATATTGGATTAGTGGGTCTCAAAATTGAGGTTCAGGTTATTCAAGTCTGTTTGTTTGTTTTGAAGTCAGATAGTATTGGTGAACTTTTGTTTCCTGAATGCATGGAATGTTCTGAATTTTGAACTCAAAATTCTAAAAACTATCAAATATCTATTTGATCCCATATATGAGAATTTTTATCTTTTTGGGAGTATTATTGAAAAACAAAAGATTGTACAATTACACTTTAAAAAATAAGATATAAAAAGAAATGAACAATTAATTTTCTCTTAAAGTTAAGATAAGAATTAAGAGAAAACGAACAAGCCCTTACTTTTGGTTTTCTATGGGGGGCCATTTGGACTTTGGAGCAGACCAACCAAATGTGTTGGTACGAGTTAATTTACACTGCTAAGGGTTCCCAAACAAGAATAGAAGGTTTGCTGAACTTAAAACGCATTCTGCACCTCCATGCCCAATTAAAAAAAATATGGGTTAATCTGGAGGTAGTCAAGTGCTATCTTTATAACAGGATGATAATCAAGTGTAATCTTTACGACCTGATTATATGGCTAAGATCCTCCAATGAAATCTGCACAGAGCTCGGATGTTGGATTTCCCTATTAAGTCATTTGCCCTGGTAAGATGGGATGGGGCTTATAGAGCAGAATGTGATGGTATTCATAACAACTTCAGCAGAAACACCAAATGTCGTTCGTAGCATCTTATTGCAAATGCTTTCCAACAGTTCCATACTTCCATTCCGAGGGAAAAGTCTAACTTGTTTGAAAGATGTAATCATCATCTAAGCCTTGTCCCAACTATATGGAGTCGGCTACATGTTAAAAGACATCACAGTTGATTATATGGTGGAAATCAATTACATAACAAGATAAAAGATGTTATAAACTTATTTCAGCTTTCTACTGAAGTCCGCGAGCTCCAGCAGCTGAATCCTAGGAATGGTTGCCGCTTCCTCCCTCTCTTTCTGCGTGTTGTAACCCCAGTCTCCTGCTCCAAATACATCCAGCTTAGCAAGCAAATCCATATACAAATGTAAAAACAAGTGATAGAGAAGAAGGGAAAATAAGAAACTACCCAGATATAAATTCCATCCATCAAGCTCAGGCACTTTGATGACATTCTTCAGAGTAGCAAGTCGATCTTCCACAAAGCTGATCAGGAAATTGGAAGGGTTGATTTTAATTTTGAAAATGAAAGAGTTGATTTTAATATATGTACACAGCAAAGAAGGGAAGCCTAACAAAATACCACCCAATGCATTCACTGGCAGTGCACAAGAATAGTTTGTTATTGGCATGTTTAGATGCCACATACAATGCAATAGCACTTTAACCCAAGATGCCCAAGGGCTGCTCAACAAAAACCAAAAAACTGAACCAAACCAAACTGACCAGTATACATATATTATATTATATATTATTTATAAATGTTATAAATATATATATATATATATATATATATATTGTAAATATAAAAAACTGAGAAACTGAGGAACCAAACTGATTAGGTTTGGTTCACGGTTTTTTCAAAAACCGGTGGTACCAGTTTGGTTTCAAAAAAGAGCCCATGGTTCAGTTAACCGAACTGTGAGCACCCCTACCTAATAATAAATGGAGTGATTTTCAGATAAGATATAACTACCTCCCAGTGCAGCCAGAGATGGCTTGCTTTGGATTGGTGAACCTTTTCTCAAAGGCTAAATGGAGAACAACAATGAAATCATTTCATTCCAGGTGGATCCAAACATGTTAAATTGGAACTAATTTATTTAAGAAAAAATTACCATCCCATTTTTCAGATAAGCAGTAACAGATCTTACTGTAGTGTCAACCCCTTGTTCTCTTCTTTGCTCTGAAGCTGCTTCAACACTTCTACCTTGGGACTGAATAAAATTTCCAAAAATCAAAACACAAGAAAATGCAAAGTGCAACACAGATAAAAAAGTGGTTAGGAAAAAGAGACCAATTTTTATATTTCCCAAGCAGTGCACTATTTACTAACCCAGTTCCAAGACCATATATTCTGTGAGATGGGATTGTTACTCCTGCCAGCTCACGTAACAATGCATCAGCAAATCGGGCCTGAAGTGCAGTAGATGGTCAGAAAGAACAATTCTGTTCAGGAAAAAAAAAATTAGCCCGGCTTATCAAAAGCCTAAAAAAGATAGAAGAAGGATAATTGATATGTTCACACAAGAACACATTTGGCCATATAGTATTCTGTCCAGTTACTTCTTATAGGAAATAAATAAATGGTGGACCTGTTTTGTAGTGACAATATATATTCTTGAACTTGCAAATTTCAAGGCATCTGGTACACCTGGATAGAATCTGCATGGGTAGGCATTCCTAATTAATTTTCAGTTGCCAAACTTCATGTTTCAGTAAGTAATATGCCACACTCACAATTTAATAAATATATAAAATACCAAAAAAATAATAAATAGATAAGAATAAAAAAGATTGCATCCAATAAGTGATATGTCAAATTCACAGAAGCATTAATGCTGTCCAAATTAAATCTTGTATAAAAAGAGCAGTTCTTTCAGTGGTTTTAGTTCAGATATTTTATTTTATTTTGACAGACATGGTTTTTTCTTTTTATGATGGGATTAGAAATTTCTAGTAAACCATTGGTTGAACCATTTAATTTTTATGCTCCATCAACTTATGGCAATGTTCTCAAAATTGAAATATTGCAGTAAATAGCAGCGAAGGTTGAATCAAATTGGATTATGAACCTTATCATAAATAATAAGATTTCTTCCTTTTTAGAAACTTGTCAACAGATTTAGTTCAAATCTACCATGTATATACATAGTACATACAAAACAGTTCTGCTTCTTCTTCTTCTTCTTCTTCTTCTGGTTCCATGGGGCTACACAATGGGGGATAGCCCATCAACCAAACCCCGGTGCAGGTGGGATTTGATCCAAAGTCTCCACAACAACCAGTTGGCACCTTGCTACAATACAGTCATTCATAAACTAGAACATGAAATTATATGTTTGACTTGAAAGTCAATTAACTAGTGTACAATAGCACTTTAACTTATATATGATAGAAAATAAGCTCAATAAGATTTCTAGATAATTCTGGAACAACCTAAGAAAATCTTATTCTAATAAGAGTTTTAAAACAGGTGCTATTTGATAAAAGAATAAAGAAACAAAGGAATGACAAAGTAGAGAAATTGGTTTCAATTGATTTGATTCATATTGCATGGACCATATAATCTGTGGGATTCATGAATTGAATTGTAAGATTCAAACAGAAATTGTAAGATATTTTTCAGGAAAACGATTCAGACATAACATTAGAATCGAAATCCTTGGAATTAATCATTCAACAAGTGAATCATATCGTCAATCTTAAGATTTTGACAACTATGCTTATGAGCAAGAGTAAAGAATATGCATATGGGTATGGTTTTCATTGGTCCTTAGTAGATTCTATTATACATCTACGAATCCAGACACATTAGTACTTTGCATTCTTCTAAATAGTTTTTGATGTGTCAAATTGCTCAATGTAGATTTATCATCATGTCCACTAACTGCCAAAGTCATCATGTCCAAAACCTTGATCCTTGACAGATTAGCATACATTTCCATGTCCCTGTTGAACTGGTCAGAAGTTACAATTCCCAATGTATCAATACATAATTGAGATGACCCATTAACCGCTGCAACTATGTTAACTTATTATTGTTGTTGTAGTACTATGACAATGGAAGTGACATCTTTCTGGTCAGTTAGTATAAAATTGTCTACTAAAAAAGCACAACACTGATCATTAAATTTCACATTAATAAATATGATGTGGTATCATCTGCTTAAGTTCCTCAGATTGTATTAGTCATGCATCAGCATACACATTAGCTTGTAAGACAAAAATTCTGAGAGATTATTACAAGTCCACCCAAAATATATTACCTATTAGCACCAATCCAACTTGGTAGGCCTTTCTCTATCCATTCATCCCTTACCTTTCCGAAAAGCTCAATTAAAGATTCCCTATTTTCATCCCACTCCTCCATAATGACAGGTTTCAGCTTTGACCAGTTGTCCAGTATCCTGTCAATGGTGAGTCCATCTGCAACCTTACACGTTGAAATTTTTTCATCACATGTAGATCTTGACTACAAAAGTGCATCAAGAATTACATGATTTTGTGGTTCTAGTAATCTAGTCATGGATTTGAAGTTGCTAAATAAACTATGTTACTCCAATTCCAACTTACCACCACCCCTAGGAAGGAGATGGTTGCCTTTGATTTCAGAAAACACAGAGAAATGAAATTTTTGCATCAAGATTATACCCACCGAAGACTTGCGAATTGTAGGCATCCGGATCTCCAAAAGCAACCTAACAAGTAATACATTCTCGTATCCAGTTTCCACTACAGGGCGAACCTATTACAGGGTAAGACATCAGTTAGGTCAAAGATAATCTTTTTGCAAAGGATTATTTCAAATTCCTTTTCACTGGACCAGCAGAGAAAAATCAGAAATGTATACTCTTTTAATTTTCCGACTTTTCCATGTCTTAGAAGGAAACAAATGGCTATCATTAGTTAAAAGAGATACTCAACATTACAAGAACCTGTTTTATTATCTGCTTATGGATCTCTCAGAAAGAGTCATAGACCGAAAAGGGATGTCTGATGCCAGAAAACTCAACAACAAAGAAAGAAAATTTGCAATTGACTGGGACAACAAACAAAAGGCGGGGCAATATATGAACAAGTGGATTTTAATCCGTTTGCATGAATAATGTTGATGGAATAATTAAATAGGATAAACAATAGTTCCTTTTTGGTGTTTAAATATATGAACACAATAATGGACGCATATGTTTAAACACCAAAAAGGAACTATTGTTTATCCTATTTAATTATTCCATAAACATTATTCATGCAAACAGATTAAAATCCACTTCTGTTGCTTGAATAATCTGAGGAGGCCATGTCAGATCAACCAATTGCCATTAATTGGGATGATAAGATGAGAAATCTCTCAAACACAAGGATTGAGTCAACAAAATGGGTTCAAAAGCTATCCCCTGTTTGGAAGATATTGGAAAAAAAGTTCTTATTTTAGGCTAGGATCACATCACTAAGCACTTATATCCATTTGAAAAATAAGCCCGAATAAGCGCTTTTTCAATAAATAAAGCCCATTTTGAATAAGTTCAAAATTTTGGTTTTCTTTTTTCAAGCGATTCTTGCCCATCTTTGCCTGCCATGTAATTTTCAGGAAATCTATACTACCCCCGTTTGAAAGAAGTGCTTTTTTCACCAAACACTCATAAGCGCTTATTACGATAAGCATTTAATTTATCCAATAAGCACTTCCAAACAGAAGCCTAGATATGTCGTATTATGAGATAAAGAATTAAAGATCACTACCATTCTTCTTCTTGAAGCTAATTATGGATGAGGTTATAAAAGTGATTTGAATAACTACATACATTGTGCTGTAAGAAAAAAGTCACCCAGCTATTCTTCTTAAAGGGGGAGAATAAGTAATAAGAAACAAGACAGCAATGAAAAATGTTAATAAGTAATAAGAAAAGGGGGAGAGCTCACGACGTGCATTTGATCGACGATCCAATCTTCCATGGCCGAATCCACTCCATCGAAGAGGCCAGGCCATCTTATTTTAGCAGCCTATTATTATAAAATAAGAGAAGTTGAATAAAATTCAGCATTAACTTACTATTTTAAAACCCTAAAACGAACAAGCAGAAGCAGCAACAAAGTGAAATACAGAGAGAAAGAAAGTCTCACCTTGACAGCAGAGAGAGAGCTCTCTCCGCAGCTGTCACACAGAACTCCGTCAAAATCTAAGGCATAAAGGTCTCCCATCTTCCCGAAAACCGCAGCCTTTAGAAAAGGTTGCTGCAGCTGTAAAATAAAAGAAGGAAAGAAGCTTTTGGAGATAAGTCCGAGGGGGGAGCGCAGGTGGGAACAATCGTCAGTCGTTTTGCTTCCTTCCCTTGGTATTTTAGGACGACAAGTTCTATTTCCCTGAAAACCAATAAAAATATGCCACGTTGCATAATTGGTAGAAAAAAAACAGGAGGAGTTCGTGGTTCTAATTTCAACTCTTTGGGATGGCGTTTGGACCCAGTTACACGTATGCATAACGTTGCAAGCACTTTCAATTTTTTTTTTTCTCAAAATACACTCACCCTACCCTTCAAAAAGGCTAACATTGCCGTTTGATACGTGTCTGAAATGTGTCTGAAATAATGATCTGAAATGTTTTTTCATATTTGAAATACTAAGATCGCAGCCCGGCATTAATGTGCTTATTCACGTTTTAGAAACAAAAATACCCTAAATACTTTTGAGAAGACATAAAATACCCCTCTTTTAAATCCATTCATTCGTCTTCTTCCTCTCGAAAGAGAAAGAACAATCGTCGCATTGCCGAATTTGAGTATTCGTGTTCTTCTTCTCGAACCGGGTATATTCAACATTTCAAATCCAACTTTTTCTTTTCGTTGTCGTAAAACCAAGCATTCACTTTCCTTTTTACCGTTTTTTGCATTTTTTAGGGTTTCAAATAGCATTCCGACGTTAATGTTCTGTGATGCACAGTGTAGACAACTTTGACGCTCATGGCCTGTAATCCTTTCTTCTCCCATCGAATCTCACTCTCTTTTTCTTCATTATGCAAAACTCTCTCTCCTCTCCTTCGAACCAGTATCTCATTTTTGATATGTTCGTTTTAGTTCAATCCAATAAGATTTCATTCCCATTCTATGATGGCGTATGGCTTTAGCTGGGATGACGTTTTTCAAATATCACAAGTTGGCAATGACTTGGTTGATTTCTCGGACCTTCAAGGATCTTCGAAAGGGTCAAAGCTTGTAATCAAGGATGTGTAAGTAGCATCTCTCTTTTCTTTGTATCTCTGCCAAGAAATTATTTTCTACCATTGAAGGAGAGTGACTCTAATAGTTGAATGTCCAAATTTTCATTTTGTCCATATCTACTTACAAGGAAAAGCAATCCAAATTCATCTTTTTTTTTTTTTTTTTTTTTTTTTTTTTATCGAGGAACAAATTGTTGAATATATCCATAATCAAAATGCACCTACATCCTTTTGGATTCAATAAACTGAATTTGGGCTTGTAGTTTATCAATTGATGTTCTTCAATAAATTCATTACATTAATTTTTTATAATAATTTTTATATGCTTCATGGATTTTATTACTATTTTCAATATTGTTTTAATTTTTAATTTATAAATTTATATGTATTTTCAAAATTTATTCTTATTTTAATGAATTATTTTTTATTTTTAATAATTTATTCATAAATTTCAATGTTATTTTGAATTTAATATTTTTATTTTATTTGTAACAATTACTATCTATTTTAATTTTTATTAATTATTAATTATAGATTATTTTTTATTAATTATTAATTATTTTAATAGTTTTTAATTATTAATTGTTGTTATTCATTTTTATTTGTATTATTTATTCATATTTTCAATATTATTTTAAATTTAATAAATTATTTTTATGAAATAGTGCAAATTGAACTTAAAATTACCAATTAATCTATTTTAGGGATAAAATAGTAAAATTAGGAAATTTCAGATGTTGAAGGATTGACCAAACACAAACAACCTTAACTATTTATCAAGCGCCTCTTTTCAAATTTCAAACACTTTTAATATCATTTTAACTTTCATATTTATCAAGCGCCACCTAAAACCCACTTTTGACAGTTGTCAAAATACTTATTGATACTGTCAAAAATCATCCAGGTCTTTAGAACAAACTAGTGTCTATCTGCAAAGGAAGAAGGAAGATCAGAGAGTCTAGGGTGATATCTCGGGATTGTAACTCCAACGGTTAAGTTAATTCACTGAGCTATCTAGGAGGGTAGGTGAGAATTCAATGAAAAACATCATGTCCAATTGAATGTTGTTCTTACCTTTATATAGGTTTTGGTTGCACGTTTGAGATTACACATGTTGGTCAAGCACAGGGCATTTGTCACACCGTGAGACACTTGGTGTTTGGCCTTGAACACCTAGGGACTGGTTAGGACACCTGGAGCTCGGTTCCAAGACACATGTGACCTAGTTAGGCCACTTGGGATTTAGCGAGGGCCACCTATTAGGTGATTTGGCCATGTGGTGCTTGATGTACCATGTAGGGCTGAGCGGTATGCCACATTAAGAATGCATGGTGTAGGCTTGGGGTCCATTGATGTCTTACGTGTTGATTACTCTGCCACATGGGTTGCCAAGCAGTCACTCTCTAGACACATGGTGAGGTTCTATGCTCGCCTTTGACAGCAATCCGTCTTGCTAGGAACTACCTCTTCGGGCTTCGGTTCAATAGTCATCTCAGTCATCCATTTGTTGAGAACCTCGTGAGAGCTCGGGGCAGTCTATCCCTCAGGTTGCATATCTCTCAACGAGACGGGCTCATAAACTCGAGGTAACTGATCTTGGCATGAGATCAAGCTAGGCCTCTAATGTTCGACCCATATGTCGGTTGATAGTTCTCCTATGCATGCTATGTGTCTAGTTGACCGGGGGTCGATTTTACTCCCATGACTTGCCCCCCACTTTCGAACTCAGGATGGTTCAGCTTGAGTGAAGGAAGTCTTTCTTTTAGTAGTGGCTCTCTTCAGATGTTTGGTTGTCTATCAGTCTTTAATCCCATTCAATGCGTTTGGAAACATCGCTTGGGAGGATTTCAACAAACGTGTCAATCTTACGCACGGACTTGATGTTCAAAAATGCGTTCAATTGATTTGGTTCCTCGAGAAGTCCAACCATTGCAAATCTTCAATTGTTGGTTGCATTTGATCTCAGACATCCGCCATCTGCTTCCTTTGCCTATAAATAGGGACCCTATGGGGGGTCCATTCTCACATTCGCCTTTGGAGTGGTCCCCATTTGAGGTTGGAGAGCTCGTTCCCAAGGTCGGTTCTACTTCTCATTTCACCCCGTTTTCGTTCTTTGGTTTGTCTCGGGTGAGTCCTTTTCTCCCAAGTTCTTTTTACTTCTCGTTTCTTCTTTTGGTTGTTTCATGTCGAGCTCAACAATAAACAATTTTGCCGAGATGGAGAGGGCAGAGAGACCATAGAGGGAGGTCGTAGAGTCAGCCTCCTAAGCTCGTAGGGAATTTGGGCAGCTCACTTTAGTACCTAACGAGCTCGTGATTAGCCCCGACGAACCCTTTATTTTGATAGTGTACTTTAGCCGACCTATAGAGAATCCACCCTCTCTATGGGGTCCTCGATAAGTTCCGTTTTAGGCTTCCTACCCCAAACGAGGATCCTTGGAATCATAGTGCCAACATGGTCTGTATATATGAGCAGCACTTTGTCATGGGGTTGAGATTTCCCCTTCCTCTTCTAGTCACCGACCTTTTGAACATCTTCTTGATCACCTTAGGATATCTCACCCCTAGTGCCATTAGGCTTATAGTCGGCGCTACTTCGGTGGGCCATGCGCACGGTGTTCCCATTAATATGAGGACCTTTATGGCCTTGTGTGTTATCAGGCACAATTCAGGTGATACGAAGTTCTTTTATTTCACCTTCAAGTTAGGTCAGAGGTTTCTTGAGGGCCTTCCAAGCAAAGTCTTGGATTGGAAGTCTAGGTACTTCTTCATTGTCTACGGTGGTCTCTAGAAGTTTATTAATAGGTGGGACACAACTGTTGGCGATCCTGAGGGACATTTCCTAACCTCAGAGGAAAAAAGTCGGTTGAGGGAGATTGCACATCTCGGGCTAAAGGTAGATGATTATTTGGCCGAGGATGCCCACCTGTGAGCATGCCTGAGCCAAGGACGCTAAGGTAGTCTTTCTCTTAGTCCATCAGGATCTGGTCCCTGGTGCTTGACTCTCGCACTCTATCTTTCGAGCTAATTATGGAATTAATTTAATCTCCTTTTCTTTTTTTTCTAGAGAGAAACATGGATCAGTTAGTGGGCAGGCTTACAACACTCAAAAAGCTGAAGCCAAAGAAGAGGAAGGTAGCTGAAGGCGAATCTTCCCACACTGTGACACCCCGGTTGTTTTTGCTTCTACAGAGGTTATCACTGTGGAGGATGAGGTGCCGCAAGCCCCAGAAACTGAGTAGTTAGTGGGATTGGAGGCACAAGCTCAGGTAAAGACGATTTCAACTTCATTTCCATCAGAATGTTCTCAAGCTTCGGGTTCTTCAGTGTTGCCTCCAGCTCTGACTTTTTTGAGAGAAATGTCGAACATGCCCCGATCTAGATCTCTAACTAGTCTATCCACCAAGGTGATGTCGTGTGGAACCATGTCGTGCCTGCAAGCTGAGCAAGGGTGTAGTACTACCTTCGTCTTGGGCAGGGATGGAGAACCTCCCTTTTGATGTGATGAGGACTCACCTTTTTAAGTATCTTATGAAGGTAAACTAATTGTTCTCCTCTCCTCTGTTCTTATTTCTTCCTCATCGAGCCCTCTAACTTTATCTTTGTACAAGAGCGCGTAGCCAGCAAGACCAAGTTGACAACCTGGCTTAGATCGAGGAAGGGTACTTGGGCAAGATTAACAAGATAGTAGCAAAGAAGTCCTAGGTGGAATCTGACTTGGCTTCTCTTAAGGTTGAATATGAGGTGATTGTTTCTAGTCGCCGAGTGGCTACTGCCGAGCTGACACAAAAACTCCAAGCCGTCGAGTCTAGTTTCCAAACCTCGGAGATGGAACACCAAAAATTGCTCGCCTAGCTCAAGGCCAGTTAGGAGAGGGAAGATGTGTTGAAGGCACAACTTGCAAAGATTAGGGAAGAGTCAGGGACCGAGCTAGAGAAGGCTCGCGAGGAGGCAATTGCTTCTTTCAAAGCCTCCTGGAGTTTGAAGCCAAGAAGATTGATTTTGTGATGTCCTTTGTAAGGAAGGGCTTCAAGTTATGCAAGCTTCTTGCAGCTACCCTCCCGAATCGTCCTATCAGCGAGCTGAAGGTTATGGACACTTCCAAAGATCTTATTCTGGCATCTGATGTGGATAGTGATGCCAAGGGGGAAGGTACTGAAGTTGCGGCCACTTTTGAACCAATAATTACACAAATTATTAAGATAAATTAGTATAATATTGGAAAAGGAAATGATTGATTAGTTTATATTAGAAAATATAAGATAAATTAGTGTAATTATGTAAGTAAGTCATTTAAAAATAAAATAAATTATTTAATAACAATTTAAAAATAAATTTGAATACATGTCCAAAATTACACAAATGTAATAATTTTTCCAAAATTTTCATAAAATTACATTTTTGAAAATTAAAGACAATTGATTGTACTTTTAGAAATTTACCATGCGGCTAATAATTAGTATATCCCTTTGATCATTTATGTCATCAAATTAAATATTTGGTTGATGGGGAGTGGGTGCTTTGCATTGAAACTACCCAACACAAGGGATGGGGTAGGGAAAATTTGAGGATTTCCCAACCTTGATGAGGAGTGGGTGCTTTGCCTTGAACTTGCCCGACATTGAGGACAAGGTAGGGAAATTTGAGGATTCCCCGTCCTTAACGGGGAGATAGACCTAGCAATTGGGTTGGGTCAAGGTATTTCGGGTTGATTTCAGGTTGGGTTGTCAAATGCTAGACCCTAACCCTAAATGTTCGGCTTAGGGTTGACCCATGGGTCAATTCAGGTCATCCCAAAAACTAATTGAAATTTAAAAAAATAAAGAAGAATTACATGAAAAATGTCAAAATTAAAAGAATTAACCTTAAAATTCCAAATATAAAATAAAAAACTTGAACATTTAACAATTTAAAAAGTAAACAATAAAAAATAAAGACTAAATAGAAAAAATTAAAGAGTGGAAACTTCTAACAATGCATAAATAATCCCAATTAGACTTGACAATCAGGTCAGTGGGTTGACCCATGACCCAACCCAACCCAGTTTTTTTCGGGTTCAGGTCGGGTCATTTTCACATTCGGGTAGCTAAATATGAGACCCTAACCCTGTTTTTTCAAGTTGGATTGGGTCGGGTTCACGGGTTGGGTCAACTTTTTGCTAGGTCAACGGGGAGTGGATGCCTTGCCCTTACCCCGCCTGACATTGGGGACGAGTGGGGATGGGGTAGAGTGTTTTAACTATGGATCGGAAACAATGATGGGTGTCCTGCCTTGAAATTAATAAACATGTTAACTTTTGTAGTAATTTTTATTTATTTAAAGTCAACCAAAATTTTATTTAAAAATAATGAAAATAGTAACAATTATTAAAATTACCACAAATGTTTAATAAAATTAAATTTATTAAAAAATATTTGTTCATATTATATTAACAATAATTATTTTTTTTTGCAAATCATCATTAAATAAAAAATACAATTATTAAAATTTTAAATATTAATAATAATTTTTAGTTAATTAATAACAAATTTTGATTATTAATTTATCAATTAATTAGTAGTTTTAATCCTTCAAATTTTCCCATGCATTGCACGGGTCCCTGCTAGTATTGGTATATATCAAAATGAACGAATAAAATTGTAAGCAAAACAGTTGCATTAATCCTCTTCTAAGACAATTGGCTTTCAATCATAAGGAATATTCAGTGCAAAGAGTTTCCTTTTCTTGAGTCTCAACATAAACCATGAAACTGAAAATGGGACCAAGGTGGGGGAGGTGGTGGTGGTGAAGAAACCCAAAGTCAAGGTCCTTAACAAGAGTACTACAACCATCCCCAAGCTTGTGGGGAAACGGGAATGCCCCTTGGTCACATTTGATCTTTCCTACCTAACCATATTCTACAACCAGAAGTTATTGGTGTATAAAGGGATAGATTTTGAGGAGTCGTGATGACGACATTAAAGGAAGGGTTGGGGTTAGTTCTAGAAGAGTTCTATCCACTGGCTAAGAAGCTGGTGAAGGATGAGGAAGGGGTGTTAAGGGTGGAGTGTAACTAGGAAAATGTAGGCAGGGGCGGAACTAGGATTTTTTTTATTGAGAGGGCTAAAACCTAGAAAATATAGATAGGGGCTATTGGAGATAATCCTTGTGGAACTTGTCCTAATCGAACCATCTTTGGAAATATTCCTTTTGGAGGTTATCTTACCAGATCCAAAACTCCTAACCAATCTGGACTTTGAGAAAGATAAGGATAAGGACTATAAATCAAGATCACGATGATCCATCTTAGTCCGGATCTCCCGCCCACAGCTTCCTACCCACATCCCTGCTCATGTCATCAATTTTGGACATGTGCCTCTTCTTCACATGTGCAGAATGTGAAGTAAAGAGGATGTAATGGGATGGACTTATCCTATCAAAACCCATATTTCACCCATTAACCCAACTAATATTTTTACCTAAAAAAATTACTTTCCCCTTCCCAACAACCCTAATAATGTTTTGTTCTCTCCATTCATTCTTTGTAGGTATTGTTCCAAGAAACTCACAAGCAACTGGCAACTGGCAACTGGGAACCAGCAACCAACAACCAGCGACGTGCTCACTGGCATCTTATTCTCTCCGTACTCTACTGGTTAACCTTCTTCTTTTATTATCCACAACGTCCTGTTTCAAGAGATTCCACCTACATCCGGCATCCAGTAATCGAGGACATGCTCACTGACATCCTACTCTATGCATACTCCTCCTCCATCGCTTAGCTTTGTTTTTCTTATCTCCAACAACAGTGTGTCCCCTTCCCAAGAACCCTAATAGTGTCTTGTTCTCTCCACTCATTCTCTACAACGTACTGTCCCAAGAAACTTTATAGGCAGCTGGCAACCGGCATCTTATTCTCTCTATACTCCATTGGTTAACCTTCTTCTATTCCATAATGTCTTGTGCCAAGAGACTCCACCGACATCCAGCATCTGGCAACTGGCAACCGGTTATCGAGGATGTGCTCACCGACACACTGGTGGTTAAGTAACCTCAACCAATACAAGAAAACATTGAGCATTATTTTCTTATAGTTCTTCCAACCAGGTTCTCACCGATAGTTATGCTTTGTTTTATTTGATTCACTTATTTTCTATTTTCTTCTAGCCAGGCATAGTAATCTCCTCAATTTATTCTCATATTATTTTTTCCCATAGTGATGGTTTTCTTGTATTATTACACGATATTCCAAATACAGGACTTAAAGCTATGACAAGGTTGAGATCCTACAACTGATCAATTTTGTGGAGTTTGAGCAAAGAGTTTTATTATATGGGTTGTCACTACCTTTTCCCAAGACTTGCTTCCTAATTACTTCATAAGGAGTTCAAGCTTCATAAGGCAGCTCAACACCATTGTGAGTCTCTCCTCTCTTCAATGTTTTATGTTGGGATGCTAGTTATTTCATTTTTGTTGTTAGTTTAGTTGATTATGGTTGAATGATTTATAACTAGTAGCAGTGAACAATTGGAGAAATTTAATCGTTGAGGGGACTTGTAGTCAAGTTTTCATCTCTTGGTTGTGTAATTGTGTACAAAAGTAGTGCCTTGGAAATTTAGGTTTATGGTTAGTGGAGCTCAGTTATTGGGGAGAAATCTGAACTGCTTGTTCAGATGGATTCCAAGGAGTGTCAATGAGTTTAATGATGGAGTAGCCAAATCAAGGGTATCAAGACAATGTTTAGTCTGGGACCTGAGAACGCAAATTTTCTTTAGATGACAATAAAAGCAAAATGACTTATCATATTTGGTTTGTTGCTTGAGGATACAATCCACATTGGAATTCATTTTCATTTTCCTCAGCTTGCTAAGGGCATCTTGATGATCCTATGGTCCTAGTGGATTACCATTAAGTTAATTTAATCGATACACTTATAGGTAAAAGGAACTTAATTCTTTATAAAACTTGAGGGAGAGTTGCATCTTCTTTAGCTTTACATCCATGGAGAGTTTACATCAAAAACCAACATGCTAACAAGAAATAATCATTAATTACTGAAGCTTATTTGGAGATGCATCTTGGATTGTCCTGTAATAATATCAAGGTCACAACTAGAGGAGCTAGTCTGGTCTTAACAGGGGATGTTCAACTAGATTAATCATGTTTCAGTTTAAAATGAATTTGGCACATGCACATTAAAAAATTCCAAAGGTGTAGAAATAATGAATTTGGCACATGTACGTTCAAGAAATTCTACTTGTTAAAATCTTAATTCTTCCATTCTTTCTTTTATTTTGTCATATCAAACTTGATCAATATTTGCGTACAAGTTACAATGCAGGTGAAGATACTTTAATCTCTGATGACCTTATCTCACAGAGGGTTCATTGTCTCCTTTCCTTTCTTGTTATTAGCTGTCAATTAAAGAGGAATGTGCATCAATGCCCGACAAGCTAACTTGATGGAAGCAAAAGCAATAGAAACCAAAGTTTATGGCATTGGAAACAAAAGTGGATAGGATACAATCAGCACAAGGACACACTCGAAGAATGACGATCTTGACTTTGTTCTTCTTTTTTTTTTTTTTGTAACCTTGATGTGTTTAAAGGTTGTCTTGTGTAATGATACTTAACTTGCGCAGTTAAGTATAGTGGTTGGTTGGTTGCCGGTTGCTGGTTGCTGGTTCCTAGTTGCTTGTAAAGTTTCTTGGAACAGTACCTGTAAAGAATGAATGGAGAGAACGAAACACTATTAGGGTTGTTGGGAAGGGGAAAGTAATTTTTTTTTAGGTAAAGATATTAGTTGGGTTAATGGGTGAAATCTGGGTTTTGACAGGATGGACTTAACGTCCCTCCCATTACATCCTCTTTACTTCACATGCAATTCTCTGCACATGTGAAGAAGAGGCACATGCTATTGGACATGTGTCCAAAATTGGTGACGTTGGTAGTGATGTGGGTAGGAAGCTATGGGTAGGAGATCTGGATTCGATTCATCTTGTACTCTATCTAGTTTTCTATTGTTATCTTGTACATGTCATTATATGATCCAAACTCTTCATTGAAATCTATAAATACCATTGCTCCAACTCACTGAAGTCAATTCTCTCATATCTGTTTCTCTATTTCTTTAGTTCAAACTTGGTATCAAAACTGATGGATTTTTTCAAGGGAGCAATGGCAACCAAACCAATGCCGATGCTGGTTCGAATACTTCATGATCAACATCTTCGATTCCTTCTCTTTAGAATGTGACGCACTACCTCTCCATCGAGCTAGGTAGTGACAACTACCTACTATGGCGTGCGCAGTTTCTTCCTATACTTTGACATCACCATATGATGGATCTTGTTAAAGTGAAAAAGCAACATCCACTAAAGATGATACTTGATCTAGTAGGCGAAGGGAGTATTTTGAATCTAGAATATGTCAAATGGTATGATACTGATCAACTTGTTCTAAGTTGGTTAATTTATTCTCTTACTAAAAGTGTCATGGCCCAAGTTGTGGAATTTTCGACTTCAGCAGAGGTATGGTGCTCACTTGCTACTTCTTACTCAACCCATGCTAGATCTCACATCCTGCAACTTAGGAAGTAGTTGCACAGTTTAAAGAAGGGGTCTTTATCTATTTCTGCTTACATTCAAAAAGCAAAATCAATAGCGGACAGTTTGTCTATTGTTGTTGAACCTATTCATAAATCTGATTTGGTTTTATATATTCTAACTGGAGTGAAACCAAAAAACAATACAGGATTCTAAAATCAATAAAAAAATTCTCAAAATATGTATGGCCACGATAAAGGTCGAGAGTGAGGTTAACAACAAAATTTTCAGAATTATAATTTTTAACAAAAGTACAACCATAATCAATTCTTTAATGGTAGATGAGGTAAGGCACTTCCGATTATTTGCCAAATCTGCAACAAACTAGGACATGGGCGCTCACTTGTAGGAAGGTGGAATACATTTTTGCAAATAATAGTGGTCAAAATTATGAACTTACCGCCTACAATAGTTTCACTGCACCTTCCTACAACAATAATTCTTCATTTGATCCAACATGGTATCTGGACTCTGGTGTAATACATCACATGACATTCAATGTTGATAACATCCAAAATCGGTCCAAATACTAGGGTTCAGATCAGGTCAGAGTGGGTAACGACCAAGGTTTGCAAATAAAATATATTGGCTCTTCATCTCTTCTCTTTAATCAACATGCTTTCACTTTGACTGATATATGTCATATTCTTGCAATCTACAAAAATTTATTGTCTGTTAGCAAGTTTACAAAGGACAACGATGTATTTATTGAGTTTCACCATGATTGTTGCTTTATGAAGGACTATACGGAGAATATCTTGCTTTGAGAGGTCAATAGAGGAGGGTTGTACTGCTTCCCATCAACAATAGCCATTTCACACAGCTCGACGACTGCACCTTCTACTCTTGTTGGTGAACGGACAAACCTTCAGGGTTCGCATCAAAGTCTTGGTCATGCAGCATTTTGTACATCCCAACAAGTCATCTCTCAATATGGTTTACCATATTCTGGTCAAAATTCTAGTTTATTTGCTTGTGAATCCTATCAAATAGGTAAGAGTCGTCGATTGTCTTTACCTTTATCTTCATCTAGGTCTTAGAGTCCGTTGGAACTAATTTTTTCTAATGTGTGGGGTCCTTCCCCAGTTAAGTCTAATAAAGGGTATTCTTATTATGTGTTATTTCTTGATGATTATTCAAAATTTTCTTGGATATATCCCTTAGCACTAAAATTTGGTGGAGGGGAGTATTGCAAGCTCTCTTCTTATCTTGATTCACAGGATATCTCCCATTAGGTGTCCTGTCCACACACATATGAGCAGAACAATACAGTTGAGAGAAAACAATGCCAATTATTGAATCCACACTCGCTCTACTGGCTACCTCCAAGCTACCCTTCTCCTTCTAGGCCGATGCAGCTGAGATAGTTGTATACTTGGTTAATTGGCTCCTGTCTACCACTTTGCGAGGTTCATCTCCTTTTCATATGTTGTTTCAAAGGAACCCTGACTACTCTATGCTATAGTGTTTCGGATGTGCCTATTATCATCTTTTGCGACCATACAATGCCCATAAGTTTTAGTATCACTCTTTGCAATGCATCTTCTTTGGATACAGTCACTCTCATAAAGGGTATAGATGCCTTCACCCATCGATAGGTTGAGAATTTATTGCCCGCCATGTGGTACTCGATGAAGGTCTATTTCCTGGAATTCCTCCAGCTCCATTGCCCACCAGTATAGCTCAACTGAGATTCTATTTACATGTACCTTCACATATTCTGGCATCTCAGGTATCTCCCTCTTCAGTTTAGCCACCACCTGCAGCACCACTTCCTGATAGTGCTACTTCCAGTTCGGCTACGAACTCTTCTCCCGTACAAGCTCCTATCCACAGGCAACAATGTTTCAGTACGATGGAGGACTTGTTGGCTCATACACCAGTTGTACCACCACCCACTCAACAGCATTCCATGACCACTCGTTTTATGGATGGCACTCTCCCTACTCGATTACATCTCACCACTTGGTATCTCATTCTAGCCGATTTACTTAGTTCTCTCACTTTTGAAATGGAGCCCCACTCCTATATAGAAGCAGACAAGTCTTCCCAATAGAGGTTGGCTATGCAGCTGGAGTTCGATGCTCTTTTGAAAAATCAAATATGGGATCTCGTGCCTTATCATTCTTCAATGAATGTAGTTGGTACTAAATGGGTATATAAAATTAAGAGGAAGTTAGACAGTTCTTTGGAGAAGTACAAGGCCAAACTTGTTGCCCAAGGTTTTCATCAGGTAGTCAAACCAATAACTGTTCACACCATTTTAGTTCTTGCTACCAAGTTTCAAAGTATCGTTATGTATCGAACCGTATCGGCCGATACACATCATTATGGGACCCTTTTGATACATCCCTACAATGGGTGTATCGGGGGTCTGATTGGTTCAGGGGATGGAGGGGTCCTAGACCGGCTCCCCTGAACCAATTTTGAAGAAAAAAAAGGTAAAAAAACAAGTATCGAAATGCCTGATACGCCCCTATCAACATATTGATATTTTGAACATTGCTTGCTACTACTCATCGGTGGTCTATGCGGGTACTAGACATCAACAATGCTTTTCTTCATGGGCTTATAGTAGAGGACATCTATGTTCGCCAACTCAGGGTGTTCGAACATCCTGACTATCTGGACTATGTCTGCAAGCTGAAGAAGGCCCTGTATGGGCTCAAACAAGCCCTTCGTGTTTGGTATTCTCATTTGACTTCCACTCTTCTTTAGTTAAGTTTTCGCAACTCTATGGCTGATCCTTCTTTATTTATTTACAAGAGTAAGTCTACTATTGTTTACATCTTGGTGTATGTCGATGATATCATTGTTACCAGCAATTCTCCGTCTATTATTTCATCTCTCCTTCAGTAGATCTCTGCAGTGTTTCCTGTCAAGGATCTTGGCACATTGCATTATTTTCTTGGGATCGAGGCGTAGTGGACCTCTGATGGTCTTGATCTATCGTAGAAATGGTACATTCTGGACTTGTTGCATTGCACCAAACTTGGTGGCACAAAACCCTGCACATCTCCGATGGTAGCATCTACTCGACTAAGCAAGACGTCAGGCACACCTCTCTCAGATCCATCTGAATACCGGAGCATTGTTGGTGCACTGCAATTCACTCTCACTAGATTGGATATCTCCTTCTCAGTCAACAAGGTTTGTCAGTTTCTTCAAACCCCAACTAATGAACATTGGCCTATTGTTAAATGCATCCTGTGTTACCTTAAGGGAACCCTGGATCATAGTTTGCATTTTGTTGCATCCTCTACTTCTCTTCTACTGAATGCCTTCACAAATGCTGTCTGGGCCAGCTCTGCAGATGATCATTGGTCTATGGGTGGCTTTGCTATTTATTTGGGTCGTCACCTCATAAGTTAGAGCTCTAAGAAGCAACATATTGTAGCTCGTTCCAACACAAAGTCTGAATTTCGGTCTCTTGCCAATACTACAACTGAGGTTTTGTGGATTCAGTCTCTTTTGACTGATCTCGGGTTTCCAATCTCCACTCCCACAGTATGGTGTGACAATCTTGGTGCTACTTACCTTGCTGCTCATCCGGTTTTCCATGCTCGAACCAAGCATGTGGAAGTAGATTTTCACTTCCTACGAGATCTTTGCATGGCTAACAAATTATCCCTACGGTATCTTTGCTCTGAAGATCAAGTAGCTGACATCTTCACAAAACCTCTTGCCACACCACGGTTCACTCTTCTCCAGTCCAAGCTTCACATACAGATGTTCAGCTTGAGGGGGCATGGAACTTATCCTAACCGAACCAGATTTGGAGATAATCCTCTTAGAGGTTATTCTACCAGATCCAGATCTCCTAACCAATCCAAAACCAATCTAGACTCCGAGAAAGGCAAGGATAAGATTTGTAAATCAAGATCAAGATGATCCATCTTATACTCTATCTAGTTTTCTATTGTCATCTCGTACATGTCATTGTATGATCCAAACTCTTCATTGAAGTCTATAAATACTATTAGCTTCAGTGCTCCAACTCATTGAAGTCAATTCTCTTATATTTGTTTCTCTATTTCTTTAGTTCAAACTGGGGCCAAAACCTAGGAAAAGTTGGGAAACATGGGTAAAAGAGCCAAAATATAAGTAGAACTTAAATAGATTTTATGGGATTTTTGAAGGCATCGGGGGGCTATGGCTCCCCTCCACCACCCCTGGCTCCGCCCCTGAATGTAGGGGTGGAGATGGTGGAGGCGGTGGGGGAGGACGCCAGCATTGCAGAACTAGAACAAGAGGAGTCACACCAACTTGGGTGTAGGAGATTGTTCCCTACTCGGTCATCCTTAGAGCGCGTCCAACGTCCATTGTTGGATGTTCAGGTATTCTATCATGCACCATCAATCATATCACACTTCCAAAAACTAGCATACTCTTTGTAATCTATAATCTGTAATCGCTATCTCACTAGCTAATTGTGTGTAGTTCACCAAGTTGCGAGATGGACTAGCCATTAGGTGTGCATTCAATCATGCAGTGCTAGAAGTAGACGATCACGACTCGACATGGCACTTCATGAGCTCCTAGGCTGAGATCTACCATGGTTCCAAAACTATTTCTGTCCAACCCTTCCACCATCGTACCAAAGTAAGAGACGTCTGCCTGAAGCTGGACTTACCAACATCCATACTCTTCGTTGCTGATATGAACCCAGGCCTACGCCTTAGACAGAGGATATTCCGGTTCTCTGAGTCAACCATTGACAAAATCAAATCCGATGCCAACAACTCCAATCTATCTAGTGGATCTTAGTCTTTCTCCACCTTCCAATCCTTGGATCTCAGACTTCCTCCACCTTCAAATCCTTGGTATCCCACTTATGATGGACCATCACATGTGCACGCAACCTGAAGCCGAAGGACTACACTGTGCTCACCGTCTTTGTCGGTTGCCAGAAAAGGGTCAACCCACCCATGCTAGAGAATTACTTTGATCAGCAACTTATTAAAATTCGGTTTTAACCGAAAATTTTAGTTTCAGTTATTTTGGTTTTTCTAAATTTTGGTTTTGGCTTTTATTTTTTAATCCAGTTTTTTAATTTTGGTTTATTCGGTTCGGTTTTAACTGAATAAACTGAATGCGCACCCCTACAGGAGTGAATTGCGTGGTAGTGGAGAGCTCACTAAGATTTCAAGTCTACAGGGTGGACTTCGGGTGGGGGAAGCCAGGGACTGTGAGGAGTGGACTGAACAACAAGTTTGATGGGATGGTGTACCATCCTACAATGCATGAGGTTGATGTGAGGTGCCCTGTGTGAGGAGCAGATCCGGTCTCGGAAGAGATATTTCCAATGCATGGTAGGATGTACGTTTGAGGTGCCCTTTGTAATGAGCAGATTTGGAAAAATTCTTTTAGGAAAAATTCTCAATCAGTACCTTGTACTTTGGATCGAATGACAATTTGGTCCCTAATCGAACTTTAAAATGTGACAATCCAACATCCAATTTTTCAAAATGTAACAATCCAGTACCTGTCATTAACCAGTCCGTTAATCAACCGTTAAGTGATATTTGAAAAGTTAGAAATGCCCTTTGAATGCCATCTAATTCTCTTTATCAACCATCCAAACGTGGAAAAAGATGAACAGTCCCAAAATTAGCCTCTTCTATTTAAAAATGTTGGTGACTGTTTAGAAGAATCTAGAATTTGGGATTGTTCATTTTATTGTCAATGTTTGGATGGTTGATAAAGAGAATTAGATGGAATTGTTAGGGCATTTTTGACTTATCAAATGTCACTTAATGGCTGATTAAAGGACTGATTAACGACATGTATTGGATTGCCACATTTTGAAAGTTCGGATACTAAATTGTCACATTTTAAAATTCGGGGACCAAATTGTCACTCAAGCCAAACTATAGGATACTCATTAACGGACAGCTTTTTGGAAACAAAAGCAACTCCCCCATCAAGTAAATCTAGAAGCAAAGTTAGAGTACAATGAATTATACTTCAGCAAAATGTTATTAACCTAGCCCAAATGGGTTTATACTACGGGAAGGAATATCCAAGATAATATGTCTTTAATGCATGGGATTATTCATTTATTTCGTCGTACTAGAGGAAAAACGAGCTATGTTGGGCTAAAAGTAAATTTAGAAAAAGCCTATGATAAGTTTCAATGGGAGTTTATCAACGCCACAATGCAACAATTAGTTATCCCTATACATTGAATTAAGTTGATTTTGTCTTGCATTACCACCACTTCTTTCCATGTTGTTGTAAATGAGGAGGTTTTAAGTTTTTTCAATCTGTATAAGGGTATTAGACAAGGAGATCCCTTGTCTCCTTATATTTTTTGGGGTATTTGTTTTTTTATATTTTGAGATGGGAGAAAGTTAGTTTTATTGACCAAGAAACCCATGCTCTTTTTTCATATTTTTGTGGGGACCAAGGAAAAATTATTTTCTTGGGTATGGTTTACCTGGCTAAATAAATTTTCCACTTGGGGGAAGTTGCCAAAACTTGAATGGGACAAAAATACCCCTTTTAATAATGAATTTTTATGGATAAAATGATCATTGTTTTTATTTTTGTAAAAAATAAAAAACCATGAATAAATACACTTACGTACATAAATAATTTACTGAAAAACGAACAGAGCCTTTGTATTATATTTATAAACTTCGTTTGGAATATTCGAGCAAGCTATTTTTTTTAAAGCTTTGTAAATTGTCTCAATACTCTCCCTCAAATTGTCATGTAATTTTTGCTATTTATTCATTATTATTGCAAAGCGTCTAGAACCCAGCCAAGAATAGTGTTAAATTTGGTTCAATTTTTATATGACCGCAGGTGAAATTGTTAACTTAACGAGAAGTAGAAGTGCTCTAGCAACAGTTGTGATTACCCCTAATCACCAAATTTGAAAAACACTTTGGGCTTCCAATCTTGGATGGCAGAGTTACTACTTGTAACTTTTAATAATATTAATTTTCTTGAGTGAGTCAATACTAAATTATACAGATGGATTCGACCAGCCCATTTATAATGGATTTATATTAGATTGGATTAGATTGAATTATCTGATTAAATTAGATGGTCTAAAGTATTCATTAGATTGAATTAGACCTGATCTATCGATATATAATGAACTTATATTGCACTAGATCGAATTGGACCAAAATCCAGTCCAATTTAACACCACTGCTTGGAGCGATCATGCGATGGTTGCATGGTCTACATTGATCACACATAATGATATGGCAGAGCTACAAATGCAACAAGCTATTCGACAGGTTTCAGAAGAATCATCATCGAAGCATAACCTCACCATATTCACTACACTTCGAGCCAGGAAAATTGTTAGGTGGCAAGCTTACAATATGCATGCTAGTAACCATCGGTCAAGAATGCTATACTTACCAACTGTTTCCTTGTTTAATGAATGACACGGTCTATTTGGCCAAATTCTTTTGGGTGGATCTTACATATGGTTGTCTGTAACCTGCATGTGTGCCACGTGTCAATTTAAGATGCGCGGATTTGCTGACGCCGTCAGCCTTTGTTCTTTCCTTAGAACTCAATTCTCCAAATATGACAAATGTAATGACTAGCTGGGACTGGGACCCACACACGCGTGGTGTCCCACCTGCTATCTTGCTCTTCTATTGTTTCACTCTGTATTAACACGTGGAACATGGGTCCCTTTGGATAAAATTACGGGCGAATCTAGATCCTGCTTCTAGCATCGCAACTGACGGATCCGCTTTAGACGACCGAGATTTTACTCGGAACTCTGGCGTGATCGCTTGTGATTGATTATGTAGCCGGTTGCGCCACGTATGCGTTTTCAGTACATCTCGTCTGTCCGGTCTGATGTGCACGCTTCCTTTCTTCGAGTTCGGATTTCATCCTCAGAAAAAAAATCTGTCCCCACAGCCCCTGCAGCTGCCAACCGTCAAACTCAACCTGATACCAGCTGAACCTGAATGCGGATGCAGATGCATCCAATAATTCTCCCGGAAAATACGAGGTAATCATATGAATTTATTTTCAAAGAAGAAAAGAATAATTTTGAGGTACTGATTTGTTGCATCATGAGTCACACGACCGGCTACTTCTCGGATTTCATGACCGTCAGATCTTGTACAATGATACATGACGTAACCATTTTACTTTCCCGCTCTTGTCTTGTTGTAAGTAATCGCCCACGGCAAGAGGAAAATACAGTGTTCGAGTTACGCACCCGGGCACCACTAAATTAAACTAGTCCGCGAATCAGTGGATTTATTTTTCCTCTCCCGCACGCAAGGATATCTGTGGAGTGTAGGGCTGACCCGGTGTAACCGTGTAAGTGGGTGCAAGCAATTGATATCATTGTCTCGGGCTTCATTTTTTGTCGTTGGGTATTAACTTCGGATTCCAAAACTATAGATGTCATCTACACAAATCCATAATGCAATTTGACTGGCTACAGCCGGTAAAACCCATCGGTCGATCGAGCAATTACTGCTCGAACGGGTTTTTCATTTTATCTCTTTTAATGGGAATTCTGTAAATATAAATAAAAGCTTCTCCTCGTAACAGTTTCTCTAGACAGTTTTCGTTCTCGCCTGAATTTCGTTTGTGAACCTAAAAAGATCTCTCTCCTTTTTTCTTTTCCATTCCTCGCCGGAGGCTACCGACGATAGGACTGTCGTAGGTAATATACAAATAAATCTCGTACTCTTATCGGTTTGTTATAGATCGGATCTGTTAACGATTTGGGTTTTCATTAGTTCCATGTATTGATTGATTCAGTTACTTATTTTTTTTTCTTATATATATTGCTGTTTGTGCAAATCGATTGGATTCCATTTGTTTTTGTGGCGTTTGATGATATTCAAATCTAAACGTTTTTGTTTAGCTAGTCGGGTTCATTAAGATGAGTTAATTCTGTTCACTGGTGGATTAATTAGGGTTTTGATTTGATTCGGTTCGGCCTGGATGATTTAGCGCTGTTTAATGAAGTTTCCTCCAAGTGGTGATTAGAAGTTAATTTTCGTGAAATTATATGGGACAATTATTCATTTGTCCCATATTTATTTCTCAAGAAATATCTCTGTTGATTGCAGACGGTTGTTTGAATTAGAGTATTGATTTATTTGATTGTTTTCCTTTATCTACTTGTTTCAGAAACATTACCCGATAATTCACTATACTTTCCATTGGGAATTGTGTATTTACGAGTTAGCTTCTTATGAATTGGTGGTTATGCTATAATAAAAAGATCGGATTTGATTTCACGTGCCTGAAATTTTCCTTTTTTTTTAACTCACTGCTGTTGTCTTTCAATTTAAGCATAAGAAATTGAATTGTTTTTAGCGGTATTCATTGAACCTTTCGTTACAAGGTCTGTGGTGGTTGCCATAGTGACTACATTTGTTTCAAGTAACCAAATCCATGCCATTCAAAAACATGTTCCCACTATATCTAATTATAATGCCTCAAAGTCTTTAAATTTTCTCTAAAACTAAAATTTGCTTCCACTACTAAAAAACTTTTAAGGGGACTCTGTATATTGATGTCTTTCCTTATTCTCTTGAAACTTGATTAGTTCCTTCAGCAGCACTTTCTTCATTACATCATCTACCTTTTTAATACATAAGGAAAGAGAAGGAAAGAATTAGAAGTAAAATATTTTCAACACCAGAAATCAATAATCACCAAGAATATCCATTCAATTGCTGCTAGTTTGCTAGTTATTCAAACAGTTAAATGAAAAAGTAGAACAGACGTTTTCATGTATCCTCTTCTTGACCTGCATGCAAACAATTGCCATTCAAACGTTCAGTTTCATGCTTATCCATTAATAGAAGATTAGTACACACAATTGTTCTGAAACTTTGATATGCATGATTTCTGGACCCATCTCACTAATAAGGAAGATATTGCTTGCCAACTCAGGGGGATGCTGACTTGCTGAGTCTACAGCCCCAGGAAGCATATAAGTTAATACTTGAATTTTTGTGGCTAGTTATGTAGTTGAGTCAAATTGGATGCCTTGGACCTTTTGAAAACCTGATCACTATTATCTTTTTGCATCAAGACAGTGATGAATTTCCAGTCTCTAGAACATCAAAGATTATGAAACACTCATACTTGCTACTCAAATGGGGCTTATCCAGAGGGTCTCCAATCATATGGAGCTCTTGGGTTGGCGGTACCACAAGGATATTAAGATTAATAACTTAAGTCCATCTGAAATGGTGTATGAAAGTGGGTATGTATGTACATGAAATGCTAACAATTGGAGATTGTTCTCATAAAAGTAAGATTAAGATTTCAAAGTTTAGATTGTTCCCTCCAATTTCCGGAAAAAATGTTTCCATAGTAACATTGACATGTTCTTATTCCCATGTTTTGAAATGCAATTAATTAATACTATATACATCCAAAACACAGATGGGCATTTAGAGAGGGATGTACTTCCTTTTTATCTTAGTTATTTATTTTTCCTAATTTTCCTTGTTAATTTTAATATCATAATGAGATAACAGTTTTGTGACCTGCCGTACTAGACAGCTATCGAAATTAAAATCATTGGCAGCTGTATCTGTATCTGGTTCAGTTTTAAAGATAATGCGGTATTATCTCATAATTAAGGAAGAACACTGTGTTTTCTTGTTTTCTACGGTCAGCCAATTTGACCATGGGTGATTTTGCCAGGTAGTGAGTGGCAAGAGCTGTTGGTTTGGTTCCTTATGAGTTGATGCAGTTGTATATTATTGCTTTCTCAACATCCTTTCATTCTGTATTTGGTCTCTTTAATTGAATTTACTGTTTTACACTCCCCCTCTGAACCCCCATCTCGGGCTTTTTTTTTGGGTCCTTTACCGATTTTTTCCATTTTGACCTGCCAACTTTGAAAGCTGATAGGTACAAAAATTTTGTAGTTATCATATAAGTGAACATAGCGTGTTAGGATTACTTTTTATTCCTTCTGACTCTTGGTATTACGAAGCTTATGTTTGTGAGTGTTTGTTAATTATTTAGGGCATAAATATTGGAATATGGCAGATGATGAGAAGGAGGGAGCAGAGACTTCCACCCGTGGGACTGAATGGGAAGTTGTGTCACTTACAGCATCGGCATATGCTTCTGCCCCTGGTCCAAAAGGGTTTGGATCAAATAATGATGTGGGGGGGAATGATGTTGTTGATGATGATGAAGCCTCTCGTGCATTCTTCATGTCTGATCACTTTGTATTTCCACCTAACCAGCATGAAAATCTGCCATTGGAGCCTGATAACAGTGAGATCCATAATGAACCTGGTGGCAACCATATAGGTTCCAATGAGGTTCCTAGAATGGATATGGAGGAAGGAGATATATCAAGTGTAAAATATGAGGATAATTGGAATGCCAAAGGTTTGACAATACCAGATGAGTTTCCTGGGATTCAATTCTTTGATGAAAAGGGTAATAGGCTCTCTGTTCATGCTACAGAGTTCGAGGAAGGTTCAGCCCTACAAGGGATAAATTTGGTTCATGGAGAACAGAACATATACACAACAACTAAATTCGGTTCTTTCCATGGTGAAGCAGATATTAGTGGGTCTACTTTATATGACGACAATGCAGTTATTTCTGATAATGAACCTTCCAAGCGAAGCTTTGATTATCCTTCAGATTTATCAAAGCCACTAGATCCTACAAACGAAAACAAGTTTAGTGGCTCCGGTCTTCCCTGTGAAGCATGGTGGAAGAGACGGGTGGCTTCAATGTATGCTCATGCAAAGGAGGCAAATGCATTTTGGTCTGTTGTAGTTGCTGCTGCTTTGATGGGCCTTGTAGTTATTGGGCACCGATGGCAACAACAAAGATGGCGGGGTCAACAGCTTAAGTGGCAACTTAGCACCGGTGATGAGGTACGTCAATGGTTCTTTATGTGGGAATTTTTTTAAGACAAAAATCATTATTTCTTATGATTATTGATCATAATGCTTTGGGGCTTGGTTTGGACCTGGGCTTATTGATATTGACTTATTGATGTTTACTTTTGCAATATTATGTTTTATGATAGTTGATTTTTTTTATAACAATGTGCATTTACTTGACATTTTGACTCCATTATAAGTTATCCATTTTTTAACTTTTATGGAAAAGAACTTCCTATATATTGGAGTCTCTGATTACATGCAATTGTGTATGAGGCAATGGATTGTCAAATAATTTTGGAAAAGTAGTTAAGAGATTGTGATGGGTGAGCACTCTAAAATCCATTAGATGGCCATGCAGTTTGAATCTGGAATTCTGGATCTTGAATACTGGATGTTAAGTGGCTGCATCCTGTAGGGTTCCTTGGATTGTACGCATCTCTCCTGATTTATTTATCCGAATCATTGCAAATTAATTTACTGAGTTGCAATTGGATAAAAGATTGCAATTGTGTAGTAAGACTTTAAGTAACATGGGTTCCAATTTAATACATAGTTGCATACATTGTTGCTAGCAAGACATTTTTCTAGGAGCAGGAAGTGGAAATAAATAATCAATAATTATTATTGACAGTACCCAAGTCCTTGCAAAGCTTCTTTTGTTACTAAATTTAGGGGTGCAACTTGGGCGGGTACAACCCAAGCCCAACCCAACCCGAGTTTTTGTGCTGGTTGGGCTTGAGTTTTGGGGCTGTGGGCTGAGCATGGGCCAGAAAACTCAGGCCTGACCTAAACTTCGGTTGAGGCCTTTGGTAGCCTGAGCCCGACCCTATCTGAGCCTGCCTAATAATAAACACGTCTATTATATTTATATAAAAATATATTTTCTTCTAATTATGCATACATGTGTATTTGTACATTTGTATATATTTTCAATCAATTATACTCTTAAGTTGGGCCCATAAAGCCCAATAAAAGATAACTACGTAAAAATATATACATAAATTCTTTTAAACCTGACCAACCTGCCCAAGCCTAACTAACCTAACCCGGCCCAGCCTGAGCCCGAGCCCAACCCAAGTTGTGTTTGGTTAAGCTTGGGTTGATAAACTTGGGCTTAACCTTGGGTTGGGCCAGGTCCGAGCCCAAGGTTTGCATCTTTAGGGTTTGGGCCTGGGTTGACATTCAACCCGACCTAACCAGTGATTTAAACGGCGCACAGGTGAGGTGCATTTTAGGGTATGCACCTTGCCTAGGTCCTAAGTAGCAGCCCTTTCAAAAGGCGCACCTTTTGAAAATTCTATGCTTTTTTGCTTTCTCTCCGAGAACCCCCTATTTGCTAATGTTGTTCATTCATTTATCCTAATAAAATATCTTCTTAAAAATCATTTAAAATTATAAAATCATTATTTTTGTGTGAGAACTAAGAATTTAAGACCCTTACATGGACTTGTTTGGGCTTGCCTCGAGGGGCGTGGCACAAAGGCGGCTCGTAGAATCAGGAATGTAATATGTTTTATATCACATTAGCTACTTTAAGTAATACAATTGAGGAAAAAAAGAAATTGTGGGTTTCGCATGCTTGAAAATGTTTTATATGTTTGATTTTATTTTTAAATTTTCATTTGAATACACTTTACATCTTATGTTTATGTATTTTAATTTGAGATATTAGATTTTTTATTTTAAATTTTAAATTTATATTTTTATTAATATTATGTTTAAGTTTTTGAATTTTCTGACATTTTTTGTTTTTTAACATTTATTTTTGTATATTTGCGCCTTGCTTCAAAAAGGGGTGTGCCTCGCCTTGTGCCTTGGGCACAAATTGGCCCCTGCACCTTTTTTGCACCTTGTGCTTTTAAAACACTGGACCTAAGTTGCACCCCCTACTAAATGGCCCACTTTGGACCAATGTTTTAGAAACTGTACTAGAGGTTGGCCCAGCTTTCTTTCCAGGTGATAGGTCACCAGTTTAGCTATCCAGATTGAATGGCCTAGACAATTAAAACAACAGTGAAAACCAGGCTCTGATCACTGGATATGGTCCTAACCTTTGGCATTCTTTGCACAAAGTGACCACTCTCTTACTCAAACCTGTGTTCTCGTATTTGCCAGCCTGAGAGTTTTAATTTTCAAGTCGTAAGACAATAAAGTATGCTTCGCTGGTTGACCTGACCTAAACCCGGGTCAGGCCAAACCGTTTTGGACCAAATAATCATCTAATTAAAAGTTCGGTTAAGTGCTGGAGATAAAATACAAGAATGTTTTAGTGTATAAGAAGCTTCTGGAATATGGAGGACCCAAACTCTATAAATAGGGGCCCCATACCCAAAAATGGGGACCCACTAACAACACCCATCTGACCCATTAGGGAGTTAACAACCCATATTTTCTCTTTCTTCTTCCCTCTCTCTCTCCCCTCCTTCCAACCATCACCAGTCTGCTTGAACCTTTGGAGGACCAACCACCGCCTCAATGGAGTTCACCCTATTATTAATAATAATAATAATAATAATAATAATAATAATAATAATAATAATAATAATAATAATAATAATAATAATGGGGGAGAGTGTGAAACAAAGAGAGGCTGAGATGGTAAGAAATTTGGAAATACAAATAGCGCAATACCTAAGAGCCAACCAGTATTGGAAGAAACAGTCTTGGTGTCAAAAGCTTTTGCTAGGATGAAAGTGGGGGGGGGGGTCTTCTTGGGGTTGGACCAAACAAGATGTTAAAATTCAAGAGAACATCAAAGAAGTAGGAGGCTTAGTAAGTTTTATTTGTTTTTTAGTTTCTGTTTGGGCATGGTTGTTTGTCTCATGGTGCAGGCTTGTTTGTTTTAGCAAGTTCTTCATTTCCTGGTGTTTTGGGTTTTGGATTTCTTGGGTTTGTTCCTTTTTGTGGGAGCTGCTTCTTGCCTTGTTTTTCTATCTCTAGTGACTTTGGTCACTCTCCTTGTATCTTTTCCTTTTTATTTTAATAAAACCTTTATTATTTTATTAACAAAAAAATACCAAAGAGCCAACTTGGCAAAATCTAATTCACTTGCCTCGGCTTCATGTCCAGACCATAATGTGAAAAATCTAATCCCCCCCCCCCACTCTCCATTTATTTTCCTCTCTGCACTCTACTCAAAAAGTACTGAAGGCGAAGTGACGGTGAAATAGAATAAAATAGAAACTTCTTCTGCCAGGTTTGTTAGTAGTCTGCAAATTATATGTGCTGTATAACATGAGTCTGAAGCTAGCAATTGTGAATGAATGAATGGTTGTATTCTCAGTCCTTTATGGTATTGCATAGTGCATGCTAGCATTGCTTCATTTTCATTCTTGTGATTACCATGGGACAGAAGATGAACCGGATGCTAGGCCCCATTTCTCGATTGAAAGATGTTATTGTGGGTGGCCATCGACAAGGTTCAGCCATCAGGGGCGGCACCTCTGCCGAGCGTTAGGATGACGACGAAAAGAAGCAGCAAAATGCACTTATGCACAGAAACAGGCGGTGTGAATTGTGGGGAGTGGGGATGGGTATGCTATTTATGCTGCCACTGTAAGAAGATGACACCTATTTCATAGGCATGATATATTCTTCCTTTGATTATTATTGTGCTAAGGTATTTTGATACTTCACCGTCCTATTTATAAGTATTGACATTTATTAGAGAGGAAACAACGCATTTTTTTTTTACTTGGTGAAGGAATGTATATATTGAAACCCGTTCCCTTCGTGGTTGATTAACACAATGGCTGGATCAGGGTCCAGGGAGCCGAGTAAAGCATTGTATTTGGTTGGTTACAAAACATAGGAGGCACAGAGGCGCAATTTATGGGAAAGTTCCAATTTTTCAAAAGGCTGATATTTAACCATCCAAAAGATGCACATAGATTTCGAAGTCAACTTTCACAATTCACAATCCAAAAGAGGAAATGAGCCTTTTTCTCAAAATGCTTCTCTCATTGATTCCTGCAATCAAAGAATTCATTCCCTTGGAGGCTGTTTGGTATTGTGGTCATTTATTGAAACATTTTTGTATGAGATTTATCCTGAAAAAAAAAACAATTGATAAACATAAATAAATTTCTGATTATTAGAACGTAAAAAAAAAAACAAATTGATCTAATCACGTTTTAGCAAATACAGATTTTTAAATTAACTAATAGCAGCTAGGTGCAGCATAAGTCGTTGGACCAGCTTCAATGGCCTACATGATGGCCTTATTATGTACAAGTTTTGTTCGAGCTGTGTGCCCTGACCCAATTAAATCATCTAAGCGCTTAGTGGTGGTGGCCTGGCTTGATTTATTGACGGCCCAAATGATCCCTCGGACTTTTTTGGTTTTGGGGGTTGATGGGATTACACAATCAGGGGTAGTCCATTCCCCTCTCTTAACCGAGTTGAGATCTTTAAAACAGGTTCTGATGGAGCACGATCCGGTCGGTCTTAGCTGTCCGTGTCCTTGCTTCCGAACGGGGTAGCAGGGAACCTAAAATGGAGGAGATGGGGAAGCTCCGGGGGGAACTCGGTGTAGAGGTTCCGAATCTCAAGTTATAATCCTTCAAAAGCAAGGTAATACCAGATAGCGCAAAGTTTTTGCATACCTCTGTTGTCGGGGGGCAGGGGGCTCTTATAATCACTTCGTGCACTCGTCCTGGGGCCCTTGTCAGATCAGGTATGATTACCCTTGCGCTTGTCAATTCGGTCGTCGTCCTTTCTGCTGAGACAGAACCGTCACTGCCTAACCGTCATCAAACTGGGGATGGCGGTGTCAGTGACGGTGGCAGGTGACCGCTCAGGGTGCTGCCGCCAAACGTCAGATCCCAAGTCAGTCAGGCGCGGCGCCCTTGGCCACGAACTTCCTTAGTGTCAAGCGTGGCACGACTTGTTTGGTTTTGGTGCCAAGTGATGCGAAGTGCTGAGCGAGGCGGTCTTGAGCTCGGAGGTATCTATAGGGCAGGTCAGTTCGGCGAAGTGTATCTCGAGCTGTTACAAGGTGGGTCAGTTCGGCGAAGTGTATCCCGAGCTGTTACAAGGGGTGAGTTCGGGCCCCCGGTAGGGAGTTCAGTCCGCTCGTTTCCCCTTGTTCTGCCACGTGTCACGTAATAGAGAGGTCGGGCCAAATCTTCCTTCATCAATTGCCCCCCACTCCTTGTGTTGGGGGTCTTGCCATGGTGCGGGGAGTTTCGCGAGGTAGCAGGTGGATTTGTCCCGTCCTTTGAACCTTCACTGCGCGAGATGCTTTTGCTAGGGTTCTTTCGGTTTCCGAGAAGGCTGGAAACGTGCTTACTCAAGAACGCTGGTGGTTGTGACAGCGTGCGTTTTAAATTTCAAACCAATTCGCGTCGCTGGGACGTGATAGTGGGTCATTTCAAAAAGGCACGCCACTGTTGTACGTGCGCGGGCGACTGTTAGGGAGACGTGTGGCGCGTCAGTTTCGGAAAATCCGCGTGTCGAAGCGACGTCGGTTTCAAAAAGACGTGCGCTGACGTTTCGCTTTTTTCGGAAAGACGTGCGCCAATCACGTCTCGACCTTAAGGGTTGTGCAGTCGGTAAGAACGTGGGTCGTCGGATCGTCTTCGGTCTGCACGGTCGATTCTTGGTTGCTGTAGCTATAAATAGTGGGGGACCCCGGTTGGTTTGTCACTTCTGCGGTTTGTCTACTGAGTTCGCGTCCAACCTTTCAGCTCGCGTCCAAGTCTTTTCCAGCTTGCGTCAAGGCTGGTAATACAGTCTTCACGGTTCTTTGGCTTGTTCTTCAAACTTTTCGGTGAGTACTTTCTTGAATCCATCTTTTTCCCAATGTATAGCTTTGATAGCTCAGACGATTCTTCGAGTAGGGCCGACGTAGGTTCCACCAACCGAGTCGTGTCCCTAGACTGCCTCAATGATCATGAGGTGGAGCTTGAGGACTATGAACCAGTAGGCCGAGTCGCTTCGGGCAGTTTGGCGCCTACCTCCCGCCGATGTCGGATGCTAGACAGGTTTGGTCCTTCGACCATGATGCCTGAGGGGCTTCAATCCATACTTCTGTCTTACAATCTTCCTGAGGGGTACACATATTTTATTCCTTCGGGCAGCTTTCCTTGGGAACACGGTCCTGACGAGATCGTGATTTTTCGAGAGCAGCTCGCTGCGGGGTTGCGACTTCCTTTCCATCCCCTTCTCGTCGAAGTCATAAACCACTTCGGTGTCACCATTGGTCAGCTTCATCCGAACTCTATTCGGAACCTGGTGGGGACAGTTTCCCTTTTTTGCAAGCAGAACTTCCCCTTGGACTTAGAGATATTCTCCTCTATCTTGATGCTCAAGAGACAGGCGGGTTCTCTTCCTGGGGGGAGACGGGCGTATTACCTTTCTCATCGCCAAGGTTTTAAGCTTTTGCACGATCTTCCTAATAAGGTCCCGGCTTGGAAGCGGGACTACTTCGGCGTGCGAAGTGCACAAGGATGGCTCTTTCAGACCGGGTGGGGTGAGGCCGCTCCCGATTTAGGCGTAACTCTCGATAAAGAGACGGTGAAGGGCCTCCGGCAATGGGCACGGCAAGGCTTAAAGTGCCACTACTACTTAACGGAGGCCAAGCTTATTGCAGCCGGCCTGAGTTCGGGTAGGTTTCTAGCTATGCGGTTCTTGCTTGCTCTGTTATTTTCGTTTTTTTTTTTTTCTGATGTCGAACTCGTTTCTACAGGTGTCATGGACGCGGAGAGAACTCGTGGGGGGCGTTTGTTTCAAGGTATGAAGAGGAGGAAGCGGGTCGCCAAGCGAACTCGTACCGAGCTGCCCCTGGATGAGGAGCCCCAAGTTCCAGACCATACGCTGGAGGATCTGCCCAGGGAGCCCGAAGTGACTCCACCGGTGCACGAAACTGCCGGGGCGCCTTACGCTGAGACCACTCATACGGGCGCTCCTGCGTACTCAAGTGCTCATGCTCACTCCGGGTCTGCTCATACGCGGGCTGGGCCCTCAGGCTCGGGAGCTCAAGGGGAGTTTAGGAGCGTGTTGACGCCGAACTACGCTCTTCAGAAGAGTAGGGACGCTACTTTCCCTGAGGAGGTTGCGGCGTGGATCGATCTTCCCTTGAATCAGGTCGCTTGTCGCGTCGTAACACATGCCATGGTGGTAAGTTAGGTTCCGTCTTCCTTTTTTATTTTGTTGCTTCTGCTGTCATTTGCTCACTTGTTTCTTTTGGTAGGTGAATTCTTCAATTCATGCCTTGGCAGCCCAAGTGGAGAGGAGCTCGCGACAGGTGCGAGCTGCTGAGGCTGCCGCTCATGCTACTGAAGAAGCCTTCCGTGCTGCAGAGGCAAATACCCGGGCTGCTGAGGCGGCTGCTTATGCTGCTGAAGAGGCTACTCGCGTCACGATGGCCAGGCAGGCGAGGTCTCAGCGTGACGCCGAGGCCATGGGGGTAGTTGTCAAGCATATGGCGGACATGAAGTTGGATTTGCAGCATCAAGTCGAATATCTTCAAGAGGACATCAGGGAGAGAACACAGATTTTTTCCCAAGGCATTGAAGACGCCAAGAAGAAGGCAGTTGAAGACTACATTGCCTCTCCGCGTTTTGACGATATGATGGTGGACTCTTACAGGAGGGGGTTCAAGTTGAGCCGGTGGATGATCCGGAATACGTACCCCGACCTCGATGTAAGTGCAATAACCACTTCGCGTATGACTCAGGAGATGGCCAATGCTGCCGATAGCGAGCCGGACTCTAAAGGAGAGGCAGGGCCTTCGGGTGTTGTTGAAGTGCCTTCCGATGGCAAAGTGGCTCCGGGCATGTAATTTTTTTTTTTTTTGTCAATGTACTGTTTCTTGCAATGGAATGTCTTTTTCCCCTTGCTCATCTTCCCCGAATTGTTTCTTTGTCTGCCATTGTCCGAGTTATTAAATTTCCACGGTCTTTTATGCCGCGAATTGGTTTTTTGCCGAGCTGATAATATGCTCTTCTTTGTTTGTCTACGCCGAAGTTCCTCTTGGCTTGCCTCGTGGCACCTAGGACCTGATTTCATCCACTTCGCTTGGTGGTTTATAGGTAGTATCGCCTTAAGTTCACAACGTTCCACGCTCGAGGTACTCGTTTGCCTTCCAAGGTTTCGAGTTCGTATGCGCCCCCGAGCGCTCTTTTTACTTTATAGGGCCCTTCCCAATTAGGTCCAAGCTTGCCCATGCCGGGTTCGGGCACCATAATCTTACGAAGGACCAAGTCGCTGACTTGGAAGCTTCATTGCTTTACTCTGCTATTGTAGTAGCGAGCTACCTGCTGCTGGTATGCCGCTGTTCGGATGTGCGCGAGGTCCCTTACCTCGTCCAGTAGGTCAAGGTTGGTACGTAACTCGTCTCCGTTCGTCCGATCGTCGTATGTTTCTAATCGCAATGTTGGTATTTCGATTTCCGCTGGGATCACTACTTCAGTGCCGTAGGTGAGGTTGAAGGGGGTTTCTCCCGTGGCTGCTTTTTCGGTAGTTCAGTGAGCCCATAAGACACTTGGTAGCTCTTCGGCCCACAATCCCTTAGCTCGATCCAGACGTGCTTTCAGTCCGCGCAAGATGGCTCTGTTCATTACTTTCGTCTGACCATTTGCCTGCGGGTGCGCGACTGACGTGAAATTTTGCCAAATCCCCATGTTCTGGCACCATTCTTGGAACTTGATATCCTAGAACTATTTGCCGTTGTCGGAGATTAGTACCCGAGGTAACCCGAACCGACATACTATGTTCTTCCAAAAGAAGTTTTGTATGTTTCGAGCCGTAACAGTTGCCAGAGGTTCGGCTTCTATCCACTTCGTAAAGTAATCTACTGCAACAACTAAGAATTTTCTTCTGCCTGTTGCTGGTGGGAATGGCCCTAGGAGGTCGATGCCCCATTGTGCAAAGGGCCACGGGCTGGCGAGGTATTTGAGGTCAGAGGCAGGTTGATGGTGGATATTAGCGTGCTTCTGACACTTGTCGCATTTTCTGACGAGCTCGACAGCTTCTGCCTTCATCGTTGGCCAGTAGTATCCTTGTCGAAGTGCCTTTTGGGCGAGTGCTCTGCCCCCCAAGTGTCCGCCGCACAGGCCTTCATGAGTGTCACGGAGTATGAACTCGGCTTCGGCAGGTCGCAGGCAACGCAAATAGGGGAGCGTGTACGACCGTCGGTACAACCGTTTGTCTATTATGACGTATTTGGCTGCTTGGCGCTGCACCCTCTTGGCCACATTGCGTTCTGCAGGGAGGGTTCCATCTATCAAGAAGCTCACGAGTGGATCGATCCAGCTCGTCTCTGCTTCCAAGACGGGAGCGACCTCCTCTGTCCCCCCGAGAATACTAGGCCGAGGTAAGTCCTCTATGTACACAGTTCTCATATTGTTGTGACTTGTACTGGCTAACCGGGACAGGGCGTCGGCCTCAGTGTTTTCTGACCTCGGGATTTGCCTGATGATGTGTGACTGGAAGTTGAGCAGGGCTTCTTTTACTTTGGCCAAATATGCGATCATGGAGAGATCGCGTGCTTCGTACTCGCCGATAACTTGGTTCACCACGAGTTGAGAATCGCTGCAGATGACCAAGTGTTTTGCCTTTACCTTTTGCGCTAGGTCCAGCCCAGCGATCAGTGCTTCGTACTCTGCCTCGTTGTTGGATGCCGTGAATTCAAAGCGTAGTGCATATTCTAATTTTGTGCCGCTCGGGCCGCATAAGACTATTCTAGCTCCGCTGCCTTGCCGGTTCGAGGAACCATCCACGTGAAGGATCCAGGGCTCCTCATCCCAGTTCACGCTTCGCCTGACCAGGAGAGATGCCACACTGGCTGCTACTTCACGGGGTTCAGACTCTATGGGCTCAGGAGCTTCGGGTTCGCCCGAACTGGGGACCTCGGGCTCGACCTGTGGGGCTTCGTGGCTGAAAGTGCACTCGGCAATAAAATCTGCCAAAGCTTGGGCCTTGATAGCGGTTCTCGGTTTGTACTGGAGGTCGTACTCGCTGAGTTCGATGGCCCATTTCGTCAGTCGACCGGAAACCTCGGGTTTGAGTAAAACTTGTCTAAGAGGTTTGTCAGTCCGGACGATGATGGTGTGAGCCTGGAAGTATGGGCGGAGTTTCCGAGCTGCTATTAATAGGGCGTATGCTAGTTTTTCTATCTCCGGGTACTTTGCCTTTGCTCCCTGCAAAATTTTACTAACATAATAGATGGGTCGCTGGACCTGGTCTGTTTCTTTTATTAGTACCGAACTGACCGCCTCGTCGCTTGCCGAGAGGTACAGTTGTAAGACCTCGCCCACTTCGGGCCGGGCTAAGGTTGGCACACTAGCGAGGTAACCTTTTAGTTCGTCGAACGTGAACTGGCAGTCTTGGGTCCACTCGAACCCTTTGCCTTTGATTGCCTTGAAGAAGGGTAGGCAGCGGTCTGCTGATTTGGACAAGAAGCAGCTTAGAGCGGCTATGCGGCCGTTTAGCCTCTGAACCTCTTTTACTTTCCGAGGTGGTCTCATATCTAGAATGGCTTTTATTTTGTACGGGTTGGCCTCAATACCGCGCCGATTGACAATGTAGCCTAGGAACTTGCCCGAGGTGACGCCGAAGACACATTTGTTGGGGTTCAACTAAATGCTAAACTGACGCAGGATTTTGAAAACAGAATCTAAGTCTTGTATTAATTCTTGTGAAAACTGAGTCTTGACGACCATGTCGTCTACATAGCACTCTATCTTCGTACCAATCAGGGACCGAAATAGCCTATTTACAAGTCTTTGGAAAGTCGCTCTGGCATTTTTTAGTCTGAAGGGCATGACTTTGTAGCAATACAGGCCGAACTCGGTTATGAAGCTGGTTTTTTCCTCATCGGATGGGTCCATCCTAACTTGGTTGTAGCCCGAGTAGGCATCCAGGAAGCTTAGCAACTCGTTTCCCGAGGTCGCGTCCACTAGGCGGTTAAGCTCGGTTCAGGTCGGTATAGTCGACGCACATGCGTCACTTGTCGCTTGCCTTTCTTACCAACACCGGGTTGGCCACCCAGCTCGGGTAATGGACTTCCCTTATGAAGTTTGCTGCGAGGAGTTTCTCGACCTCCTCGTCGACCGCTCTCCAGCGTTCTGGGGCTAAGTTGCGTTTCTTCTGTCTAACGGGTCTGACTACAGGGTCAGTATTAAGTTTGTGAGTTATCAGTCCGGGGCTAATGCCGGGCATGTCGGCCGCGGACCAGGCAAAAATATCTAAATTTTGAAGTAAAAAACTCACCAGTTCGGTTCGTAGGGGATCCTCGATGGAAGCTCCAATGCTTAGTGTGCGAGCTGGGTCCATAGCCGAAGTCGGGATTGCGACAGTTTCCTCCGTGGGTGATGCTTGTTCCTCACCTTGCTCCGCAGGCCGCTCCAGTTCGAGGTCGTCGGCCGCCTTGGTTTTTCCCTTCAGAGCGGCAACATAACACTTGCGGGACTCGAGCTGGTCGCCCCACGCTACCCCTACACCGAAGTCCATAGGGAACTTCATGGCCAAATAGTAGGTGGAGACCGCCACCCGTAGGATATGCGTGATCGGCCGCCCTATTATGGCATTGTATGGGGAGGGGGTCGCGACTACCAGGAAATCATGGTTGAGTCTGACCGCACAAGGCCATGTGCCGACTTCCACAGGGACAGTTACTTTTCCGAGGGGCCTGACTTCCTCTCCGCTGAAACCCACCAGGGGAGTGTTCGCGGGTTTCAGCTCGCTCCTCTATAACTGCAACTGGTCAAATGCTGATTTGAAGAGGATGTCCGCTGAGCTGCCCGAATCTACGAGTACGCGTCTGACCTCGAAGTCGCTGATCCTTAGTTTAATGACAAGCGCGTCATCATGGGGGTAGTGGACTCCTCGCGCGTCATCCTCTGTGAAGAAGATTGGTTCTTCGGTCTTTGGTCTCTTTGGGGGGTTCCGTTCTTCGAGGGCCGTTTCGCGAACTGAAGTCCGGGCTGCTACCGAGGTACACCCCGCTACCACCGAACCTCCCACTATTACATGGATGGTTCCCTGAACTGGCCTCTCTTCCGGAAGCTGCTTTTGCAACGGTTCGGCAGGTCTGTTGCTAGACTCGGGGGCATCCTTTTTGTGCTCCCCTTGCCGACCTGCCTTATTGTTATTATTGTTGTGCTGTACAAAGTTTCTCAAGTATCCGTGATGGATGAGCCCCTCTATCTCGTCGCGGAGGTTATTACACTGTTCGGTGCTATGACCATGGTCTCTATGGAAACTACAATACAAATTCTTATTTCTCTCGTTCGGATTTCCCTTTAGGCGAGGTGGCCACTTAACATACGGGGCGTCTTTGATCATCATTAAGATCTCCGTCCGCCTCGTGTTTAACGGCATGTAGTCCGTCCGAATTGCTAGGGGGCCCGGAATGACTGGTTCGGCTTCGGATCCCGGGCCGGGTTTTTTCTATTCACCGGGTTGGAGAGCTCGCCTTCTCTCTTTCTTTTCTCGTTCCTGCCTTCGGTTCGTTGGTTGATTTCTTCCTTTGTCCTCATGAACTTATCCGCGAGTTTGAGAAATTCGGCCACGGTTGTGGGCTGGTTGGCCACCATGTGCCATTTGAATTCTTTGTGCGTCACCCCTCTTTTGGCCACCGCGAGCTGCACTGTGGGGTCCAACCGCGGTATCTGTAGGCATGCTTCGTTGAATCGCTTGATGTAGCCCCGAATGGATTCTCCTTCTCTTTGGACTACTCCGAAGATGCTTTCCTCTGTTATGGGGCACCGTTGGCTGGTGACGAAGTGTGCGGTGAAGACCTGCACGAACTGGGCCCAGCACTTTATCGACCCGGGTGGCAGGTTCCTGTACCAAGTGCGGGCTACCCCCCTGAGGGTGGTGGTAAAGGCCACGCACATGCACGATTCGCTGGCCCTGGCGAGGTGCATTTGGGACTGAAAGGCGTCAACGTGGTCGTTGGGGTCGAAGGACCCGTCGTACTTGTCCAGAGGTGGGAGTTTGAAGTCTCTGGGTAAGGGGACCGCCAGGAGTTCCGATGCGAGGGGGGAAGGAACCGAGAGAACCGGGGCAGCCCCTACCTCGTCCGAGCTCGTGTCTTTGCCTCTGGATTCCGACAAGGCACAGGTGGCGGTTCGGCGACTTCGCCGACGCCTTCGCCGTTGAGCGGGCCTTGTACTGGCGCTACTAGCCTCCGTGTTACCGAGCTCGATGGGCCCGGAATGCTGGTAGTCCGCCGCCAGGGCGCTGAATCGGTTTTCGGTGAGCGGGAGCTCGGGCTTGGAGCGCCGGGGTGCCGACCTCGCGGGTGAGGTTCCCGACCCACCTGCGGGTTGCGAGGCGGGGATGACACTTTTCTCTCTTCGGCTTGGGGACGAGGCCTGGCTGTTAGGGTGGTTCTGGGGCCGGGAGGCCTTCGCCTGGTGGGTGCGTCCATCCTGCGGGGAGGCCTTGACCGGCCTCGGAGCGGGGTGGCGAGGTGGAAGTAGTGGTTGGTTCAGTGGCAGTTGGGGGAACTGCTGTTGATAGTGATACTAGGAGATGTTGTGCAGCACTTGGTGCTGGTGAAGCTGGTGTTGTTGGAACTGTTGCATTTGGGCTTGCATTGCCCGCATGCACTGCATCATGTCCTCCAACCGGTTTTGGCAGGCTGCCAGGGGGACGGCAGTCGGTTCAGTGAAGGTTGTCTCAATGGGGGGAGGAAAGGGGATGCTTGTGGTAGGAGGATTTACGGGTGCCACTGCTTGTGGCGCGTTCAAGCTGGGGATCCCATCCGCCGAAAGGGGGATGGTGAACTGTCCAATGCACACCACGGGGACTTGAAGTTGTTCCCCGGTGGCGTTTGTCTCCGTGCCACGTCCGGTGTTGCTGGAGGAGGCCATGAGTGTTGGGTTTTTTTTTTGAAGAAAAGGGGTTACCAAAGTTTGGAGGGAGGCTTTTTGAAGCGTGTTCCCACAGACGACGCCAATTGATGGAGCGCGATCCGGCCGGTCTTAGCTGTCCGCGACCTTGCTTCCGAACGGGGTAGCAGGGTACCTGAAACGAAGGAGATGGGGAAGCTCCGGGGGGAACCCAGTGTAGAGGCTTCGAAGCTCAAGTTATAATCCTTCAAAAGCAAGGTAATACCAAATAGCACAAAGTTTTTGCATACCTCTGTTGTTGGGGGGCAGGGGGCTCTTATAATCACTTCGTGCACTCGTCCTGGGGCCCTTGTCAGGTCAGGTATGATTACCCTTGCGCTTGTCAATTCGGCCGTCGTCCTTTCTGCTGAGACAGAACCGTCACTGCCTAACCGTCATCTAACTGGGGATGGCGATGTCAGTGGCGGTGTCAGTGGCGGTGGCAGGTGGCTGTTCAGGGTGCTGCCGCCAAACGTCAGATCCCAAGTCAGTCAGGCGTGGCGCCCTTGGGCACGAACTTCCTTAGTGTCAAGCGTGGCACGACTTGTTTGGTTTTAGTGCCAAGTGATGCGAAGTGCTGAGCGAGGCGGTCTTGAGCTCGGAGGTATTTATAGGGCAGGTCAGTTCGGCGAAGTGTATCCCGAGCTGTTACAAGGTGGGTCAGTTCGGTGAAGTGTATCCCGAGCTGTTACAAGGTGGGTCAGTTCGGCGAAGTGTATCCCGAGCTGTTACAAGGTGGGTCAGTTTGGCGAAGTGTATCCTGAGCTGTAACAAGGGGTGAGTTCGGGCCCCCGGTAGGGAGTTCAGTCCACTCGTGTCCCCTTGTTCCCGCCTAGGCTTGGCCTCTTTTGCCGAGCTGTTGTTTCTGCCACGTGTCACGTAATAGAGAGGTCGGGCCAAATCTTCCTTCATCAGGTTCCAACCCTCTATTAATAGACTTGTTATGTACGACAGTATGAGATGTGCGGTGTGAAAGGAACATGTTTTGGGAACATGAACATAAAGTACGTGATATGAGGTTAGAACTATAAATGGAGTCATGCCGCCCATGGGTCGACATAGCCCAATCCGTCACTGTAGCATGCGCGTCATGTCAGGCTTGAGATTTCAGGCCTGTACACCGGTACAATACATATATAAACAATTGTATACATCAAAATTCATATAAAATAAAAATTTGACATTTTTTTTTATTTTTGAGTATTTTAATTTTATTATTATTATTATTTTTTTAAATTATGCCTTTCATGGCTTGGCCTATGGCCCAGCTGAACCTATGTACAACATGACATGGCTGGCCTAGGCCCACCTGAGCTTGTGCCATGTGTTGTGTCGGGCTTGACTCTAAAGTATCACAAACATGACCCAGCACAGCATGGTCCGCCAAAACACAGGAAACCCGCAAAGTTGTGCCATACCGGCCTCACACAACTCGATTTACACCACTAAGTGAGTTTGTGTGAGATGCAATCTGTGAGGAGCAGATCCAGTCTCATTACTTCTACTCTAAAACCTAATCAAAGAGAGATGCCGCTCATTAATGGCCACCATTAACAGCTGGGCTAGGTGGACAGCAATGATCATCAGCAGTGATCTAAATAGAAGGTAAGTTTATAGATAAAAAATGGGAAATTGTCTAAAATTCACTATGAGATTTTAACAATTCTCTTAAAATCACCACAACTTTTCAAAATGTCTAAAACTCAGACTAGCAGGTGTTAATATATTATCATTTTAACCTTCATAGAAAAATAATATATATATAAAGAAGGAAAAAGTTCAAAAAATATTTTCAAATATAAAACACATAATAACACAAACATTACAAAAAAAATACAAAATTATAAAATTTGCAAACAAAATAAAAAATTATTTCAAACTATAAAAACTATAAAAACTGAAAAACAAAATAAAAAAATAGAAAGTGTAGAAAAAACACCAAAAATTATAGAAAAACACAAAAAAAATGCAAATAAATAACAAAAAATACAAGAAAATTTATAGATCATAGAAAATAGAAAAATGTAAAATAAATAAAATTATAAAGAACATTGGAAATTATAACAAAACACTAAAAATGTAAGAAACAAGAAAATTGAAAATTGAAAACTGAAAACTGAAAAAGACAAAAAAGAAATCGAAAAATATAAAGATTGGATAATGGTGCGTCCTTTCCCTCTAACTCACCATTCAAGGGTAATTTGATCACGGGAATTGTTATTTATGCTGATATAGACACCTCCATTAAGAAGCATTAACGATGCATTAAGCGAAGGTAAGTTTTGAAAAATAAAAACTTACTGACATGGTGAGGTTTAGACATTTTAATCAAAAAAGTACGAACAAACCCAATACAGATTCCTGAATTCCACTGCAGAGCTATAAATTAAAATGTCAAAAACCCCTCCCTATACACCAATGCCCGCCTATGAATTGGCATCAATTCCAAGCTGACACCCACTCCAACTATACTTTGAGCCTAGAAATTATCCCTATTTTTAAAAGTTGTGGTGAGTTTTTGAAAACTGATAATGAATTTTAGACAATTTCCCTAAAAAAATAGTATCTTGCCAAGCACTGAGGGTGATACAATGGAAGGTAAGTTTTAGATGGGAAAAAGAATCTCGGACAGGAAAGTCGTCGTAGGTTTTATTAACTTATAGTTAGTGTAGGTAAGTTAAAGAAAAAAGAGGAAAAGTGAAGTGAAGGAGGGTTTTTATTATCTAAGTGGAACAAATAGAAAAGTCCAATATCAATGGATCTCACCAATTCTAATCTAACAACACGAAGGGGGCCTCTGTCGGGATTCGAGTTTGGGGCCGCCGTGGCGGTTTGAAATCATACAACTTGCCAGGTGTCGTATGATAAGAGGATACCGAGATGCACTCTCATGGTTTGTCACACCTAGGAACTAAATCAAAGAAATATGACAAGATAACAACCGCATGTAGTAATTAAAAAGACTATTGTAGTCATATGGAAAGTGGGACCCAAATAATGAATGGTGAATTGGTTAACTTGATGGCTGTGCTATGATGCATTTAACCAATAATAACTCCTACCAAACAATCCAATAATAACAACCCACGTCATCTATGAACCTATGATTATGAACCATCATGTGTGTATTCAATTGGAGCTAAAGTAGTAGCCTTTGGCTGTGGTTTAAACATTCAGATTGGAGGCTTCTATTTCAGTGGGTTGGAATTAGGTTCTACTTACCTCGGGATCAGACCATTTTCTCTTATTACTGGTATTGAGTCACTCCTACTAAAAAAGTGAGGCCCTTCATATTCGTAGAAACCTAGACGATCCATAGTGATAGTGATCCGTTTATCCAAAAGATGTGGGAAACCCAATTTTGTGGGAAACCCAGTTTTCAGGCTCAAATCAATATAATTTTAAAGAGAAATGTAATTTTTTTCGACAAAATTTTTAAGAGTGGAATAGAGAAGTGTTTGGGAACATCCAAGATAAGATAGCTGAAACGAGGGAAACCCAAACCAGAGAAATGAATGCCAACAGAGATGACTTTAAATTAGAAGTAGTGAATAGATTGCAGGACCAACTTGACTCTTGGATGAGAAGAGAAGAGATGTTGTGGGCCAAAAAATCTAGGATTAATTGGCTTAGTCTAGGTGATAGAAATACCAAATTCTTTCACATTCAGACTATTAAGAGAAGGGCCAAAAATCAAATTTCCAAAATATAGGACTCCAATGGAATTTGGGCGAAGGCGAGGATAGAATCTCTGAAATTCTAGTTTGCCATTTTGGAAGCATCTTTAAATCCTCAAACCCTTATGGGGAAATGTTGAATATGGCGATTAGTTTTGGTAATAGCAGACTAACAGAGGATGTTAGGGATGGCTTGAGAGAGATATTACTGAGGAGGAGATTACTGTGGCTTTGTCCCAAATGGTCCCTAAGAAGGCACCTAGACCGGATGGCTTTCCAAACTTCTTCTGTCAGAAATACTAGGGCAGTGTGAAGGAGGAAGTCATGTTAAGAGTTTTTTTTTCACTCAGGCCACCTTCTGAGGGAACTGAACACAACTTACATAGCTCTGATCCCAAAATACAAGAACCCAGAATGTGCTGCTCATTATAGGCCCATCATTTTGTGCAACACTATATACAAGATTATCTCCAAAGTTCTAGTGAACAGGCTAAAGCCGATGCTAGACACCATTATCAACAAAAACCAGAGTTCTTCCATTCTAGGCAAAATGATAGCTGACAACATTCTCATTGCTCATGAACTCATTCATCATATGAGGACCTCAAAGAGCAAGAGAGGGATGATAGACTTAAAACTTTATATGAATAAGGCTTATGATAGACTGGAATGGCCTTTCTTGAAAGGGTCCTTCAAACCTTAGGTTTTGGTCCAAAATGGATACATTGGGAAATGGAATGTGTTACCACAATAAATAAATTACCAAATTCTTATGAATGGCTCCCCTTCTGAGAAAATCATCCCAAAGAGAGGGATAAGACAGGGAGACCCTCTCTCCCCCTATCTTTTAATTCTGTGCTCTAAGATGTTCTCAGCTAGCCTAACAGACCTAGTGCAAATTGCTAAATTTTCAGGTATCAAGTTAAATGCTCATTGTCTTGTTATATCTCACCTATTCTTTGTAGATGATATCTACATCTTTACTGGAGCCTCCCTCCAAGAAGGAGCCCATGTAGTGGAAGTGATTCGAATTTATGAAAAGGCCTCGAGTCAACAAGTGAATTTTGCTAAACCTGAGGTTTTTTCAGCTTTAAAGCCCACCCTAGATTCATGAGGATAATAGCAAAAAGCCTTAAAATCAAGCTTGTTTGGAGCCCGTCGAAGTACTTGAGCTTGCCAACCCAGATGGGAAAATCCAAAGCAAATCTTTTCTCCTATCTGGTAGAGAGGGTGCAAAAGAAAACAAATGCCCAAAATGAGAAGTACCTCACCTGAGAGGGCAAGGAGGTGCTCCTGAAATCAGTGGTTGCTACTATCCTTGCTTTCTTCTCCCAAAGAAAATCTGTAATGAAATTAACAAACTTTAGAGGTCTTTCTGGTGGGGGACATTCAAATGAGAAAAGCAAGATTCATTGACTTCCTTGGAGTCCTTAACAGAAAACAAAGGCAATGGTGGCCTTGGCTTTAGGGATCCTCATTGTTTCAATGTGGCTCTCTTAGCCAAGTTAGCTTGGAGGCTTGCAAATAAAGAGAATAGTTTGTGGGCACAAGTAATTCAAAATAAATATTTCATAAATAAAAATTTTCTTAGAGACAAGCTGCCTACACGTGGCTCCTAGGGGTGGAGGAGCATTTTGGCAAGAAGAGAACTAGTGTTAAGAGCTTGTTGGTTAGTTAACATAGGTAGTGATGTTTCCATTTGGACTGATAACTGGCTGCCGGGGGTGGAGGGCTTTAAGGTTATGGGGCCAAATCCTGGACCAGGTACTCCTCAGTTTGTCAATGAACTTATTGATTCTAAGAATAGGAGATGGAATACTGAAGTAATCTGGGGTTACTTCAGTAGGATTATTGTTGACCAAATTGAAAAGATCACCTTAGCTAGGGGTGAGTGGGATGATGTCTTAACTTGGATTCCAGACACTACAGATAATTTCAGTGTCAGGTCAGCCTATTTTTTGGCAAAACAAAATCAGATCTCAAAAAACAATGGTAATAACCTTGTGCCAAGAAGTACTCTCTAGTAAGCGATTTGGAAATTACCAGTGGAACCGAAGATAAAATCTTTCCTTTGGAAATGCTGTAGGAATGCTCTTCCAATTAGTTCAAATCTGGTCCATAAGAAAATTATCAACTTTGAGAATGCAGACATTGTGGTAAAGAACCTGAGACTATCTTTCATGCACTGTGTTCCTATGAGGAGATAAGGAAGGTATGGTTTGGGAGTTGTTTCAATGCAAGAATGGAGGTTTATCTTCCAAGTATATTCTTTACTAACTAGTTTGTTGGATGGATCCAATCCTGCAAAGTTTCAAAAGAAAGCTCAGCTTTTCTACTCCAAAACACAGTCTATCTGCTCTGGTTCAATTGCTTTGCAGGCAATTGCTGCTCATGGCAAGAGATTTCAAAGAACTTCTCAGAAGGTATGAGTGTATCTGAGACAAATCGGAGCTGCAATACTTTTTGGGTGCCTCCCTGTGCAGGTGTTTTTAAGATAAATGTGGATAGAGGTTTTAGACAACCTAGTTCAGGAAGTTTTGGTGTTGTTATCAGATCACACTGGATTTTGCGTGGCACCTGCTATGGACCTGTTTTTGTGGTTTTAGCTCTTCAGGCTGAAGCTATTGCGGTTAGGCAAGGCTTAGACTTGGCAAAGGTGGCGGGCGTCTCTTTTTGTGTTATTGAATATGACTGCTAGGAGATTGTAAATGCCTTTTAGAAAGGCTTCTCTGAGGTTCCTGCTACTGTGAAATCCCTACTAAAGGATATCTTGAATGTGGCTATGATTTTTTCTATTTCTTTTTCCTTTGTGAGCAGGAGTTGTAATTCCAATGCTCATGCTTTGGCTTAGAGGGGTTTTCAGAATTGGGGTCTGTTTATTTTTTACTACCCTGCTTGGATTCAGTCCATTGTTAGCTCTGATTTAGGCTAACCTCTCGAGAGTCATTCCTTTGTTCTTTGTTTGTTGGTTTAGTTTTATTGAATGCTTTTGCCTATCAAAAAAAGATTTGTTAATGTATAAACACATACATGTGATAAGGGAAACGGCCAAACAGGGTCAGGTATTTGCAGCCCTTTCTCTATTACAATAATACAAAAGTACCGCACCCGAATCCAGCTACCCATAACCAAAATTTTATGCCCTAAAAATACTCCACTGTTGCGTTAGACCCTAATAAGTAATAATGACAATGCAATTATAATCCCTTCACTTCCACTCACCAAACTTGGGCATATCTTTTCACCTCGCCATTTCTATATGCTCCCCTTACATCTTCACCACCATTCTAACCACTAGATGGTCCATTGGTCAAGTAGCTCTACACTAGATTTTAGTCTAACCTCGCTAATTCCACATCCCTACTATTTTGGAGGCACGGTATCAAATCTTGCTATGTTTTCATCCCTTTTATCGGATTGCCCGGATTCAAACTTGATCTCATTAAAGGTGATCCAAATTCAACCCATTCATAATTGGATCAAATTATATTCCACCCTTATTTAATTTGTTGTGATTTAATTTGATTCCATTTATATATATATATATATATTAATGGGACCCATGCGATTAGGGGCGGAACCGGGAAATTGTTATAAGGGGGGCCAAAACATAAATGAAGTATGGATGGGCCCTAGGGGGGCCAACCATTGAGATGGAGAGTGGGGGGAGGGGAAAATTTACATGAAAAGCTATATTAAAGTGGGGTTTTTTGAACCATAGGGGGGCCATGGCTCCCTTGGCTCCACCCCTGCATGCGATGCATGGGATTTGTTAAGTTAAAGATAAACAATAGAAACATGTAAGAGTATAAATTATTTTATATAATAATTAATAATCATTTATATTTTATACACTGCTTTTAATAATTTTTTATAATACAAAAATAACAATAAATAATTTTATATATGGTTGTTTATTTATTATACTTAAGGATGGCAATTTCCCCATTTCCCCGATCCCTATGGGGATTTGCCCTGAATGGGGTGAGGATGGGGATAATTTCCCCCTGCAAGGAAAGAGATAGGGAAATTTTCATCCCTGTTGGTGGGGATGGTGCGGGGACGGGGAGAGCACTCCCTGCCCTGCACCCCATGGGATCCCCGCTATACACACACACACACATACGTTTATATATGTGTATATGTACACATACATCTATATGTTAATATTTTTAAAAATATGGTTGAATATGTTTCAATCTTTTCTAATATGATTGTAAATTTTAATTATTTTGTTTTTATTTTTTAAATAGAATAAAAAATAAAAACATAATGGTTGACATTATAAAGAATCACGGGGAGTGGGGATCCCTGTTGGGATGGAGATAACTTTGTCCTCGTTAGTGGGGATGGGGACGAGGATGTGGATGTGGATTTTTGTGGGGATGAGGATAGGGAGAGGCTCCTCATCCCTGCCCCGCCCCATTGTCATTTCGAATCAAACTAATGAAACTGACAAACCTGATTTATAGTATTTCCAGTTGGCTTTGGTTCAACAATTTCCCAACTCGACTAGGTTGGATCATTTTTGTTTTGGCCATTTGTAAACTCACTAAAATCGAATGACCTGACCATAGATATATATTAATATTTTATATTTTAAATATAAATTTTTTCAATACAGGAAAGTGGAAACATTCTAATATTTCTTAGGCTATAATAGTTTATATCATAAATTTAAATTTTAAATTTATTTTTTAATAATGCCATTGATTTTTTTTAATTTAAACTTAATTTTTAAATTTAATTTTTTAAGTTTAAATCTTTTGAACTGACCAAATCAATAATTGACCCAAACATATATAACTTGAGTGACCAATCCCCTAACTTGACCAGGTCAATTTGGTTGGCCAAACAACCTACAACTGAACCGAACCAACTCGTGAGCAATAGTTTAATCTCCAACAATTATTAAAAATTTATAGCAAAAATACACAATAAATTAAATTTAAAAGCTAATAACAGTAGTTTAAACTCCAATAATTATTGCAAATTTTCTATTAAATAACAAAACAAAAATATATTTATACATAATTATTAAAATACAATAAATATTAATTTAATATAGATAAATATATAACCAATAATTATTAAGATTTTAAAATTATTATTAATAAAAAATAATGTTTTTGAAAGTTATTTTCTAGAATTATTAATTGGTATAAATTAAATTAGTTGTTTACACTATTATTTATTTATTGAAATAGTATCATTATTTAAATTTTGAAATATTAATTACTTGTTGAAGTTAATAATACATAAAGTTATAGTACCATTAATACATAATTTTTTAATTTTAACTATTCAAAATCTAGTTATGTTAAATATTTCATTATTTAAAATATTTAGTTATTTGACTAAATATTTAAAATCTTAATCTATTTATTATAATTGAAAGTTATTCAATAACTATTTAAAACATATTGTTAATTGATTTAAAATATTAATTTTAATATTTTGGTATTTAAGATATTTAGTTATTGAAATATTTAAATAATATTTCATTTTTAATGTTAAATTTTATTATTTGAATAACATTTGGATTGAATAATCCAAAAAATCATAATTTATATTGTTTGTACATAATTTTGTGATGAATTTTGTAAAATAATTATTAATAATATGAATATTATTAAATCAATTATAATTATTTTTTTCTTTTTAATATGTATTTTAAAGTTAGTATATAATTTTGTTAGAATATTTTAATAAGTCTTAATTTTTTTAATATCATAAAAGTAGGAGAGAAGATAAATAAGAATTAGAGATAATTTAGGAGAGAAACTCTCTACTAAATTAGAGATAACTTATGAGAAAGTTGGGGATAGTGGGGGAGGTTGTTTAAAGTAAATTTTATGTATTAGATTCTTTAGGTTATTGGAACATGTGGGGTGGGGGGGGGGCGAGATTTTAGGAAGATTTTTTTTTGGGAAAATAGAGTTTCTAGATGGTAGCTTCGAAAATGACATGGATTAAAAAATTTAAAAAAATAAAAAAATGATAAATTTTCTAGTTACTATTACACACACACACACACAATGGGATATAGAGAGACTAGCGGGGGCCTGTGCGATGCACGAGTTGGAGCACCCCTCCTAGTGGCAGGGCATGTTCGGGGTGAGGTACCCATTCCCCATCGGGATGGGGAACCCCTAAAATTTCCCCACCTTGAGACATGCGATTACCTAAAAAATCTAATATATGGATATTTTACAAATAGAATTATATGAATTTGGGGGTAATTTATAAATGAAATTATGGGATTCTAGGATTATAAGAATGTGAAGAAAAATTAGACATATTTTAAAAATCAATATTAAATCTATGGATATTTTACTAATTTACCATCTGGTTTGGGGAATTATATGCCAACCCCATTCCTAATTTGGCGCAAAAAAAATTTCCTTATCACTACTCTGTTTCTGCCTTGTCCTCGTTTAAGATTTGAGAAAACTTGCCCTGCTCAGGGCGAGGCAGGGTAGGACCCTAGTTTTACATGGAAAATTACCATCTCTACAATTCTAATATTTTTCTATAACTAATTAACTAACACTAAATTATAATATTTTATGATAATTTCCCAAAAAAATATTGAAATTGCTATTGATTAGTAGTAATGTATAGTAAAATTATTATTTATAATAACAATAAATTAATGTAAATTATTTACTATTAATCAAAGTAAATATAATTAAAGTAAATTAATGTGACTATGGTAAATTACATTTTTTTTATTAAAAGTAAACCATTTGTTGTTAATTAATGTAAAACCAAGTATGATCGAAGTTAACCTAGTGGTCTAGATCAGTGTTGATAGACTTAACAATTTTCCTAAATTATTTAACCATTATTTATTGAAATGATAATAATGGGTTTCTATTTAAATAATTATGAAACAATTTACGATAGATTAATTCCCTAATTTAATTTTCCTAATTTTTAATAATTATTTAGTTGAATAATAATAATGGATTATTATTTAAATAAATTTGAATAATTATTTATAGATTATTTTCTTAAAATTTTAATTACTTATTTAAAAAATAATTATGGATTATTAGTTAAAGAGTTTCCCTAAATTATTTGATAATTGTTGACTATAATTATTGATTTTATAGAAATTAGTAATAAAGTAAATTACGCTAAACGTTGAAATTTTGAACATTTATTAATAACCAAAAATTGTTAAATAATGCGATGTTTATTAATTTTTGGTAGATTATTAAATTAATTAATATTTGTTAAGTAATGGATTATTTCTGAAATCATTATTTCATATTTTGATAGAATATTTTCCAAAAATTTTTAATAGTTTTCATAACTAATGGATTATTTAAGAATAGATTATTTAACAATAATGGAAAATGTCATGAATAAATAGGAAACACAGAATTCCCCTTATTCCCCTTTCTTTGCTTGAAATCATGTCTATAAATATAAATATAAATGTTGTTTGATTTGGAAAACCAAATCTGAAAGCTTTGCTTTTCAGCTGCTAGTGGCATTTGAGTCTAGGTATGATTAGAGGATCTAAAACACATTCAGATATGAGTTGGTAAGACCTAGTTCTTTGTCTTACCAAAATCAGACACATTTCGTACGTGATAAAATGACATTAATGCCCTCATTATTGTCATATGTTTAACAATAACAACAACAACAATAATAAACAATAGTATGCTTATTTATAATATAATAATTATTTAAATATATTATTAACTAATAATATGTTTAATAATAATAAAAATTTATTTAATATTATTTAATAATAAAAAAATATTAATAATAAACATACTACTATTAAATAATTACCAATATAAAATTATAATAATATCATTTTAATTTAAATAAACAATAATATTTAGTATTGATATTTATATAGTAAAAAGAATATTTCATAATATGTTTATTAGTAATAATTAAAATATTTTATTTTTTATTACTTAATAATAAATAAATAAGTATTATTTTTAATTATATATTAAATAATTATTTTATTTCAAAAAATATAATATTTGTTTATTAATGAAATACTATTTTTATTTAATATCCTTTTTATTATTTATAATATTATCAAACAATTTATTTTTAAGGGTAAAATAGTAAGGTTCACAATTTCAGATGTTGGAGAATTGTTCCAACTCTAATGTTCTTATCTTTTCATAACCTCTAAAAAGCAGAAAATCATCTATACTTCTTTTCATATTTTGGACCCGAATAACATCTTTTTAACTTTTCATATTTCAAATTTTAGATTTATCAAATGCCACCTTAGTTGAAAATTGAAATCATGTAGGAATAAGATGATAAAACTTGAGTGGATCCTGGAAAAATAGAAACATTATATTAGTGGCCTTTTTGTCATGTAAAGTTTGGGATAAACTACAAACAACCACGTTATACTTTTGGGGTATGACACAACCCTCAACTTTGCTCGTGACAAAGACCCCTAAACTTTTGAATTCCAACACTTTTGTTTCCACTATTGGTATCCTCTCAATTAACTTCATGGAGTATTTCATTAAACATTTTTAAAACCCCAGTCCCAAACTACTCTTATATTATTTTATGAAACCTTTGCCCTTTTAAGTTGTAACTTGAAATCTTGATAATCACATGTTTCTCTCAACTTTCTTTGAACAAGGTTCATCTTGCCATGCATTGAGAACATTTGTACCTTTTCATCACTTTGATATTTGTTGTTATTCCATAAAATCTCAAAGGGGGCAATTTAATAATTTTACTTTCACCATCAACTTATTAACGGATCAAGGTGAAGTGTTGAAATCTAAAAGTTTAGGAGGGTTTTTGTCACAAATCTAATAGTTCAGGGAGACAAGTAGGGGTGGCCACGAGTTGAGCTCAAACTCAGCTCGGCTTGGTTTAGCCGAGCTTGAACTTATATATATATGTATATATGTATATATATACATATATACATATATATATGTATATATATATATGAGACAAGCTTGAACTTATATATATATGTATATATGTATATATATATAATAATAAGCTTATAAAAAATAATATATATAATAAAAATATTATAATTCTTAATTTTTTAAATATCAAATAAAAATATTTTTATATATAATTTTTATTTTTATAAAATATTTTTTCTCAAATCAAACTTGAGATGAATCGAACTTAAACATACAAATCCCCTTTTGGCAAATCAAGCTCAAATCAAACTTGTAATATTTGGCTCGGCTCGGCTCAAATCCAGTATTACCACCTCCCAAGTATAGGGTGGTCACATGTAATTTACCCTGAAAATTAATATAGAAACGTGACGACAATTTCTGTTACGCTTGGTAACGTAACCTCCCGGCAGAAGGTCAAATATGTTACGTGAATGTGTGGGATAGGGGTCTTTGGAGAGAGATATCTGGATCTGAGGGGAGTTTTTGATAATTTCTGTTAAAAAAATCAGTCAGATAATCCGATTGGATGAATGAACACACTGGGACCCATGACTCACATATGTTAACGATAACGTGTGAGAGCGAGTTTACACTTTACAATGAAAACGTGTGAGATGGCTGAAGGCAAACAAAGATATTCCTGATGGGCGGCTGTAGTATCAAATGAACAGAATACTACCAACGTTAACGTATCGTGGTTAGCAGATCTAAACAAACGCTTGGAGGCTTGGAGCTTCCAACCCCATTGTGATTGGGTGGCAAACATACACGGGCCCCACACGCCACCGTACAGGTTTAAAAGTCGACAGCCGACCCTGTATGAGCGTATTACACACCCCAGCGCATTTCAGTGGGAAGCACCCTGTCTTTCGCGTTCCGGTTCCGCCCCCCTTAAATAAGATCTCCCATTTTTTTTTTTCAAATAAACAAATACAAATACAAATAATTTATTAAATAAACGAAAATAACCATGCCATCTCCCCTCTTCTTCGGCTTTCCTGAGCATTCGAACCTGGAAACCCCGATTTAGGGTTTTCTAGGGTTTCAGCGACAAACTAGGTATGCTTCTCTTCTTCGATCCATTTGCTTCTTCTTACACTTTACTAATTTCTCTTGTCCACTCTCTCGTATTTTATTTTGTGTTTCGCTTTTTCTTTCGTTTTCGACGTTGGTCGGACGTTATTGCATTTCTTCTGTTTTTTACTGAATCATAGTTATGGCTGCTTGTGTGTTGACTGGAACTCTGGATGTGATACCTTTTTTCCCCCAAGGCGCATGTCTGGGCCAGGCTTGTAGATTCTTATGTTGGTTTTATCATGAGTTTGATTACGAAGTGTTTGATTTGATTCAGTTTCTAGGTTTTCCTTGTGAAATAGGACCGATTTAATCATTTGATGTTCAGTTGTATTTTAGTGTTGTGTGAGTCAGCTGATTCAGTATACTTCTGTGTGGGATTTAACTTTTAGGGTTTAATTTGGATTGGGTAGGCATATATTTTCTGTTCGGATCTCGTTCAGTCAGAATTCAAAAGTTGGGATCAGTAGTAGCCTTTGTGAGGGTAGTCCCAGTTTGTCTTCTGAACACTTGGTTGTGCTCTTATTGGTGAATGCACTTGGCTAATTATTGTCTAGAAAGGAGAAAACCGGTGCTTAATTTCCTTACACGTTCTTTTGTTTTCATCTCTCTTTTTTTGTTCAGGATGGCCTGTTGATGGAATTATTCTGCAATTCGTCCAGCAATTGAAAGGACCAAAGCGCTCCTTTCTTTCATTACTTGTTCTTTTAGATTGTATTAGAACTAAGCACAGAAAAAAAGACAACCGCGTAGTTAGGGCCTTCACGTGCAATGGATGCGCCTGAACCTAGTCGGAGTTACATGAAACGAGATATTGAGGATAACTCAGATATGAAGGGTGAAAGGATTGTAGACGAGGAAGACTGGGAAGGCAGTGACAAGAGGAAGCACCGCTCTAGCAAGTCGAGAAAGCATTGCAACGCAGAAGAAACTGAAGAATGGGATAGCAGTGGCAAACGGAAGAGTTTAGGGGACAGAAATGAAAGTCGAAAGAGGTCAGGTGGCTCAAACAGGGCGGGTAGTGAGGATGAAGATGAATATGATATAAGAAAAAAGCAGATGAAGAAAAACCAAGAGGACAGAACTGAAAAGAATTCAAGTAATGGGTATCAAGATAGAGAATCAGAAAGCAGTCGAAAGGGGAGAGATGCTTCAGGGAGCAAAGGGCATGGCCCAATTGAGGAAGGCGAGAGGATCTCGTCAAGGAAAACAAGTTCAAAACCTTCGGCTCATGAAAGTTCTCAGAGCAAAAGCAGAAGCAAGCTGGAAAGTTCTCATGATGGTGAGCTTGAAAAGATGCAGGATAGAGATTCCAGGTATTTTGAAAGAAATGAGAGCAGCAGGGAGAAAGGTCGTGGATCTCGTGAGCAGGAGAGAAACCCAAGGAGAAGATGGGATGATTCTGAGTCAGTTAGGAAAGCAGAAGAAAATAACTATGCAGATAAATCTGAATCAAGGAGTGGGAAGACTTCTGAACTTAAGGGTAGAGAGAGAAATACAGATGCAAGAGATGAACCTATTGACAGCAAAAGCAGGATTGTAGATTCAAACAGTGATAAGGGCAACAAAGCTGGGAACAGGGAAGAGAAAAAGCTTGATGGGGATAGGAGCAAGGGGAGAGGCAGGTCTGAGGTTCAGGAAGACAATAGTAGGCAAAATTCTATTGCTCGTGAAGAGAGATCCAGTGGGCCTAGAGATGATAAGCAGAGGAGGATTGGAGATAAATTAGGTGCATTTGTGGAGGATGAGTCTAGTGTTCATAGGCCAAGTGCAAGGGTTCATGGGGATAAGATTGAGAAGCATAGACAGCAGCGGGACTCTGCACATAGTAGCCGTGACTTGGCTGAAAGCCGTGAGAGGTCTGTCAACACAGATGAAGACGGCCATGCACGGGCAAGGGACAGAGATGGGAGGGATGTGAGGTACTCCAAAAGGTCCCGAAGTCCTGAGAAGAATAGCAGGCGCCACCAGGAATCAAATGATTCTGGTTCAGATAGTGAAAGAAGAATCAACTTGAAGGGAAATGAAAGAGAAAAGGAGGGTTACAGGGATGAAAGATCAAAAGCAAGAGATAGTAGCTGGAGTGACAGAAACAGGGATTGGGAAGGTTCAAGGGATATTTGGAAGAAAAGGCATCATGGCATCACAGATAAAGAGACAAAAGATGGGGATGGTGATTTTGATCATGATAAGGAGTGGGACTTGCAGAGGCATGAGCGTGAGCGTGAGAGGGCCGATAATGAAAAGTTTCACAACCGGGGTGGGTTCAGGAAAGACAGGAGGACTGAAGGTGCAAAAACTCCATCAAGCTTTGGTACTGCAAATGAGAATTCTGATACAATAGAGATCCAAACCAAGCCTCTAGATTATGGAAGGGAAGAGTCTGGATCTACATTTATTGGGAGAAGGACCGATGGGAGTCAGCAACCTGATTTTACTTCAGCCACAAGTGATGAGGATTGGGGTTATCTGCCTGAAGACAGAGCAAGAATGTCTGAAATATATGGCCATGGAGATGATCTGCAGGAAAGATATCTGGATGATGGTTCCCCTATGCTGGATCAGAATGGTAGGAATAACATTGATATGCATGGTGGGAAAGGAAGAGGACAAAAGGGTGCTATGAGTTCCAATCGCACTGGGGGAGGTCAGAGTTTTAGTGGTGGTTCACAACCTCCATTTGGAAATAATCAGGGATTGAGTTCCTTCAATAGAGCTGTTCCACAAGGAGCAAAGGGGAATAGGCTTGGGAGAGGAGGAAGGGGAAGACCTACAGGGAGGGAAGCCCAACGGGTTGCAATCCCACCACTGCCTATGTTAGGGCCACCCTTTGCCCCTCTTGGTTTACCACCGGGACCTATGCAGCCACTTGGACCAAACATGTCTCCTGCTCCAGGTCCACCCATTACACCAAATGTCTTTATTCCACCCTTTCCAGCCCCCATTGTTTGGCCAGGGGCTAGAGGTGTTGATATTAATATGTTAGCTGTCCCTCCTGGCCTTTCTCCTGTTCCTCATGGACCATCGGGACCTAGATTTGCCCCTGGAATGGGGACTGGTCCAAACCCTGCTATGTATTTCAATCAACCAGGCCCTGGAAGAGGAGTGTCCCCAAACATACCCAGCCCAGGTTTTAATGCTATCGGTGGAATTGGACGAGGAGCCCCTCATGATAAAGGTCCTGGGGCCTGGGTTCCTCCTAGAATTAATGGACCAGCTGGTAAAGCTCCTTCCAGAGGAGAGCAAAATGATTACTCCCAAAATTTTGTTGACACTGGTATGCGACCCCAAAATTTTATTAGGGAGCTGGAGCTTACCAGTGTTGTAGAGGACTACCCCAAACTGCGAGAACTTATTCAGAAGAAGGATGAGATTGTGGCTAAATCTGCTTCCCCTCCCATGTATTATAAGTGTGACCTGCGTGAGAATGTCTTATCTCCGGAGTTTTTTGGAACCAAGTTTGATGTCATCCTTGTGGACCCACCTTGGGAGGAATATGTTCATCGTGCACCTGGTGTTGCTGACCATATGGAGTACTGGACATTTGAGGAAATTCTAAACCTTAAAATTGAGGTTTGTATTATATTCTTCTGTATCTGCCTTATCTTTTCTAGCACAAAATTCAAAGGTTGCTGATAACACACGGCAGTAAAGTTACATGCAAGGGTTAAAATATAGATGCACCCAATTCCCAAACATGGGTATCGATGTGTATCGATACGAGTGGTGCTCACCCTATTATATTTATTTTTATTATTATTTTTTTATTTTATAGTGATTGTTTAGGAAGAGAATCTGAGACCTTTTAAGCATTTTAAAAAACCCAGTGTATCAGTGTATTCAAGCGTATCTGGGTACACTGATACCGATACGATACGCCTTGTATAAGGTGTATTGTATCAATATTTTAATCCTTTGTTATATGTTACCTCCTCAATGTAATCCACTTGATATGAACTTTACATGCACATTATTTTTATTAGTAACTGAGACTATGTTGATTTATGTGAAAGAATATGTGACGAATACGATAATAATGCATCTCAATATTGTGGGTTAGTCATGGTATCCACTCCATATTCCTTTCTGTAGACCTTCCTATTATCATTCTCATATTCTACAGACTACAACTAGTGTTGAGAGGTTACAATTTATCTTTCCTTGGGGGCATTGAAAGCATTTTATTGTTGTTAGTGAGTTTTTCCTTTATATGTTAAGATTTGCCAAATATTTGATGTCATCAGTTACCAAAAAGCACATGCCTAATACTCATAAAAAAGTGCTTGCCTACATCAGTCATTTTCCAAATCATTCTCTTTCACAAATCTCAGATTTGAATTCTAAACATTGATCCTTCATTTTGTCAGGCAATCGCAGACACACCTTCATTTATCTTCCTTTGGGTTGGTGATGGTGTGGGTCTTGAGCAGGGACGGCAGTGTCTAAAGAAGGTATGTATGTTAGTAATGCAAAAATATTTATGGAACAGTTATCAGTGAGGATTAAAAAATGTACTTGCAAATAGAACCACTTAAACTTGAATTGTGTTGGTCCCATCTGAATCATTGTTTTAAAACTGGCCAAGGTTGAACTGCCTTTTCCTCTGGGTCAACAGGTCAACCCATGAAGTCATCATTACAAAATTTTTCAAAAATGTTAAAATAATACATAACTGGTAAGGCAGAAACAAATTGAATGGGTCAACAGTTTAACTGCTCAGGTCAACGGATTATTGACTGTGTCAACAGTTTTTTGTAATATAGCAGGTTAGGGGTTGACCTGAACCAGGAATTTTGACCAGGTCACTAGTCCAACCAACCAGGTCAATAACCAATCACATTGATTTGAACTCTAGCAGCCATATTGAAAATTTGAGATTTGGGAAAAAGGGTTTTACAGGGGAACTTCTTTGAGAATTTGATATCATGCTGAATTTGTTCACTTCAATTCTCAGGACCCACAAAATATCATTACATTTTGTGAGATTATGATATGTTCATTGGTCTTTATTTATTTTGGCATCTTTGTTTACTTGTTATTTAGTGGGGATTTCGTAGATGTGAGGATATATGCTGGGTGAAGACGAACAAAACTAATGCAACTCCAGGCTTGCGGCATGATTCTCATACTTTGTTTCAACACTCAAAGGTCGGTAGAATTTGTCTTTTAATTTTCAAGGATAAACCTGTTAGCTTACCTCTTTGTTCCCTTTCTTTTTGTGGACGAAGGAGCATTGCTTGATGGGCATAAAAGGAACTGTTCGGCGAAGCACTGATGGTCATATCATCCATGCAAACATTGACACAGATATAATTATTGCTGAAGAACCTCCTTATGGTTAGTATTCATAATTTTGTGTGGGACAGCTTTCATATGAGCAAAACATGTGCAGATAACAACTGCATGCATGGCCTATATATGCTTCATTTACTTGGTCACAGAGAATGAGTTTGCATCCAGCTATCTTTGTGTTGTTTAGAAATAAGGAGTTGCATGGGGCTGCAAATAATATCCGTTTTCCCAAATTTGAATTCAAATCCAATCTGATTAAAGATGATTTGAACTCAGTCTGTCTATAATTGGATCGAATATGGATCTGCTCCAATTCAAATCTTATATGTCAACTGCATTTATATATGTATATGCCTTTTCTACATAAACCTAGGTATCTATTGGTAAAGTTGGTTACTTGGTTTGGATGTTGTTTATAACTAAAGAATCATATATTCAAACCTCATGGAAGTTATTTTTGTCATTTTATTGGTGATATAAAATATCAAATTTATTATTACTTTATTAATGATGTTCAATATACAGATCTGATCCAAATCCAATCTAAATCTGATAGATAATATTTTATTCAAATTCAAATATTAACAAATTCAAAATTGGATCTAGGTATATCCAATTCAATCAAAATTCGTTTGCATCTCTATAGTTGCAGGATCTTGCATACTTGTTCCTGTTCTGATCTTAAGTGAACCATTTTACCAATGGAATTGCAGGTTCAACAACGAAACCTGAAGATCTGTACCGGATAATTGAGCATTTTGCTCTTGGACGCAGGAGGATTGAACTCTTTGGTGAAGATCATAATATTCGATCAGGTTGGCTGACTGTAGGAAAAGGATTATCTTCCTCAAACTTCAATGCAGAGGTAAAATATTTTTGAGCAAGCTTTGCCGTCCTAACTTTGTAAAAGAATTAATCAAAATTCATTTGCACCACTTAATAATGGGGGTTTCAGGGACTATTGGATGACTTCGTTTTATAAATATTTTTGCTTATCAGACTCTTTATCTTTTCTGCCATTGCCTCTGAGGATTTTGGGGACATTAATCCTGCAGGCTTATGTTAGGAATTTTGCCGACAAAGATGGAAAAGTTTGGCAGGGAGGAGGAGGACGGAATCCACCACCAGACACTCCTCATCTTGTAATGACTACGCCTGAGATAGAGAGCCTTCGACCCAAGTCACCACCACAGAAGAGCCAGCAGCCGCCACAGTCAACATCCCTTTCTCAGACGGTGACGAATTCCACAAACAAAAGGTCATCCATAAGCTCCCCACAAAATCCAAATGTGCTGAGCCTGAATCAAGAAGCTTCAAGCTCCAACCCTTCAACGCCTGCTCCCTGGACTTCACCAATGGGGGGCATTAAAGGACCAGATTCTGGGAATACAACTTCAGATGACAAGTTTTTTGATAGTTACGGTTACAATCCATCTTGCGGACAAGCAAGCGGAGGCCATAATGATTTCGACTCCCATCGAGCTCTCAATTTATTGTAACTAAATTCAAGCACTAAGATGTGTTGTCCTCGTCCTGTAATTCTTTTATCATAATATATAATGGAAGGGAAAATGTTTTGATGTCTTGTTTCCTCATCTCAATGGTGCTTGAAATACATGCATTTTCTTTTTTTGTTTTTTTTGTTTTTAATTTTCGCTTAACAGAAATACCAGGCATTGCAATCAACTCAAGGAAAGAATAACTGTTGTAGCAAAAAATAATAATAATAAAAAGTAAACAGTTATTGATTGACAGTGCCTGCTTACATAATCGTTCTCTCAGTGTAGTCCCAAGTTTCTATTGATCTGTATCTGTTTATAATATCAGAGGCTAGTTCTGTAATAGATTTTTTTCCCATTGAGCTCTATTTTTGTAACTTTAATGCGAAACACAACTTAGGCTGTGTTTGGTCGCAATGTAAGTAAATTTGCACTGGTGCAAAACCGTGGCAGTGCAAATAATTTGTATAAATTCTGACCTATCTTTGTTTCAAAATTTCAACTTATTTTATTTGACTACAATACAAATGAAGTAAATTAAGACATGAAACAGAACAAAGTAAACTCCGAAAAGAATTTACATTTTTTTTACATTTGCACTCTCATGCATTTGTACTAGTGCAAATAAAATTGCACAGCAACCAAACACAGCCTTAAGCACCGACAACGTTGAAGTGCAATCCTGAGTTATAAAAGTTTCGGGACCTTGAGTCTGAATTTACAGGATGAGATTAGTCCACGTACACTTGCAGCGTGTGATCCAAAATTAAAGAAGTCATGATATAGTGGGTGAGATTGGTATGTAACAAAGATCAGGAAAAGAACACTAAATAGTAGGTGGGATTGTTCAATTGACATGGCATAACTTTCACTACTTTTTAAAACTGTCAGTGTACAGAATATATTCATCTACATGGCTTTGTAAAATTGAAACAAGGATTTCAAAAATTTTGGTGGAAGAAGCATTCATTCCCAGTTTGTCCCGGTATCAAGGTCGTTTCATGTCTCTGTTTTAGGACCCTGTGGTGGAGGCGTTGTAGTAGCAACTTCTGGAGCCGTAGCTGTTACAATATGATATGAGTTTATGAGATACGTGCTCAAAATGAAAAGCTTACTGAAAGCCATGGAAGAATCACACACCTTGAGGCTGAGGGGGAGGTTCGGACTTCTCTTCCTGAGATGGCATCTGTTCTTGCTGTTGGGCAGCAGCTGCTTTTAGTTGCTCTTCTGTGATCTTTAAGTAATCTTCACTGGAATATGCTCTTTCTACAGAGGGAACGCCATCTACATATACAGGAAAATTATATGCTTTTGTCACAAAGAACGAGGATTAGCATTTTGCAGGTTATAGTTGTGATGTCATCTTCTGTCCTCACCAAAAATAATTTAAATAAAAAGAAGTTTTTCTTTCCCGGTTTTCAGAATTTTGTAGAGGATGATAATGAAAACCCATATACAAGATTAATAATAGTGTTGGTGAAAATTACATTAAAGCAAGCAAGAAGCAACCAAAGAACTACCATCAATAACTACCACATACAGGCATTTCAGCATCCAAATATAAGAGGACTAAAGCAAATATTAAGAAATTTAATATGACAAACATTGGTCCCACTGCATTTCAAATATTTGCATTGTTGCACATTAAATCAAAATTTCAACCAATCACGTTAAAAACGTCATATGGTCAATTTACTTTTCATTGGTTCATGTTACAGTGTACTATCACATTTCAACGTGTACTTACAATTAAAGACATTAAAGATGTCAATGACTCATGTCGCTTTGTCACTGGTTCGTTCACGTTTGAATTATGTTGCAGCAGTTTCCAAAGAATGCACCATAGGTTTTTGTCAATTCTATATATCCAACTACTGTGACTTTCTAACTTTACTATGGTGGAAATAGTGTGAATCATACTTTAGGTAGGACAGAGAAGCTTGGATGGGAGGTGAACATTCGATGAATGTGCCAATCATTTTGAAGGGATAAAACTATAACAGCCAACTGTACATTCTTAAACATGATTTTCTGGGGTACTCTATTTTCATCATTCAGTTAGACACAAAAGCATCCCATGCTTGGCTTAGTGCAACAGGAATCTCATAATGATGGTGCCATAAAATGGTTATAGCTTTACATGCCTGAAACATATTTCTTTCCTTCTTTTTTGAAGAGTTAAGAAGATATATGTCTCACCATTCCTTGAACCCAGAACAAAATCTAGTTAAGCTCCACCAAGTCGGAGGATTTTTTTAACTATCATTCTCAGTTTCCCAGCTGACTGGTCCATATAGATCCTTAACAGTGTCTTTACTTTTATATGATCCTGTCATTCTCAGTTATATGGTGAATGAAGAATGTCTCATAATTGATCAAAAAAAAAAAAAAAGAATGTCTCATACTGTATGCCATTCCCAAATGGCATTGATTTTTTGACCAATTCCCAAATGGCATTGTTATAACTGAGGAGACTAAGGATGGAGAAATGCCAAGTTAGAAATATGAAAGAATGCTTTAGTTTTAATAAAAATAGGAGTAAAATAAGGAGAAATTCCTAAAAAATGATTATTCTCTATCCTGCATCAACTCTCAACTTTAATGAGAGAGAGAGGAAAAAGACCATCCATAGAATCAGAGCTGATCGGATAAAGCATATATGTGCTTCATGAGTACTATTTGATCTGCACATGCAATCAAAATTTAAAAGGAAGTTTTATACAAAAGTATAAGCCTGGCCATGCTTTATGAAATGCGGCATGCTGGATAATGAATAAACCAACACAATAATAAAGTGAGTATGGCTCAGGTAAGGATATGTCAAATGGATGAGTTGAAAAAGTATGACAAATGAATTGGAAAAGTATATCTAAGAGAATTTATACATGGCACCAATTTGCCACAAGATAGGGGAAACTAGATTGTAATATTTTTGTCACATGAAATAAGACCAGTAAATGCAAGAGTAAAAGGATTAGGATAACAACTCGAAGACTCTTAAAGAACAAGGGGAATGCCCAAAAGAGCCTGCATTTAGGTAGTGACAAATATTTTCTATAACATTTGACAAAAGGTATTATCTTACATAGAATGAAAAGAATAAGCAGGATTCAAGCCACCAACTGCACCTTTTAAGTGTGAATGTGTGATGAGACAAATGATGACATTGACAAGAAGATGAAATGGAAGAAAAGAAGAGCTTTCTCTGCAGAAAATGATAAAACAACTTCAAAAGAATGGAGATGTCTCAAATGAACGTCTAATATGCAATTATGTCAAGTAACAGTGCAAGAGATAAAGAAAGAAAGAAAGAAAGACATGAATTGCAAGATTAATTAATATCTGGTGATTTTAAATGTGTTTGTATTCACATGCATACATATGATTGCACCCATAAAATGACTACCGCTGAGATGGATGAGCATATTTGAGAGAAGGGGTAGTAAAAAGTGCAGAGGTTGGTAAGTCTGCTACTCTGCTGAGATGATCTGCCCATGGCAATGGATAAGATTTTGATGCATGCAAATAAATCAAATTCTTACAGCAGCATCAATGACCTAGAAAATTTCAGTTGGATGAAAACTATGAGTAATTACAGCTTTTGCAATGTAGTCCACTGGTAACACTGTATGGAGAAAACACTTTAACAACATTCTCTGTTTCCAGAAAAAACAAGTTTTTCCATTACTAAGGATCTAAATTTCATAACATGAAAATTTTATTAATTGTGACAAAAGAATTATACAAAGAGTGGGTCCTAGCACCCCAAAGCAGGCTGCTTACATGGCCTGGGCCAAAGAAGACTCTAAACCCCCAACTATTATGATACACTAAAATACCAATTTGTGCCCCAAAACAGTTGTCCGTTCACTCCCTGTTCTGCCAAAGTGTCTGCCATTGTGTTGGCAACTCTAGGCTCCCACTGAATTCCCATGATTATGCCCTTTCCCAAGGCTTTTATATCCATCATAATTGTTCAGAATTGCCAACTGAATTATCATTTCTTATCCAACTAGCACCTCTTTGGAATCGATCTAACTTTCTATGTTAATTTTAGTTTTAGCAGTATTATCCAGAAGAGAAAGTGAAGAGAAGAGAGAAGAGAGAAAGAAGAGAGAAAGAAGGGAAAAGAGAGATCTGTGAGCAAAACTCAGTGCTGGCGGCGCCAGCTTTTTTGGTATTTATATTAGGGTGACCATGACATAATATAAAAGAGGGGGAATTACAATAGTACCCCTGTGATACTAAACAGAAATAAAAACAAAAGACAAACAGCCTTTTAACACTCCCCCTCAAGTTGGGACATGGATGTCACAATCATGCCCAACTTGTCACATAGATCATTATGCCGCAAGTGATGTAACCTTTTTGTGAAGATGTCCACAAGTTGATCTTCAGACCTGACATAGGGGGTTACCTTTTCTCTGATAAAATGCTTGTCTACCTCAATGTGCTTGGTTCTATCATGCAGTACTGGGTTAGCAACAATGTTTATGGCTGCCTTGTTATCACAATACAAAGTCATAGGTCCATCAACTGTAAATCCTAGCTCACTTAACACATTTTTAGTCACATTATTTCCACCACTCCATGAGACATTGCTCTATATTCAGCTTCAGCACTAGACCTAGCCACCACATTCTGCTTTTTGCTTCTCCATGTGATTAGGTTTCCTCCCACAAAGGTACAGTAGCCATTGGTAGACTTTCTATCATCTAGTGATCCTACCCAATCTGCATCAGTATACACTTCAACCTTCAAATGCCCATGCTTTTGGAACAATAAACCTACACTTGGGAATTTCTTAAGATATTTGAGAATTCTTTTAGCTGCTTCAAGGTGGGTGGTCTTAGGGGCGTGCATGAATTGACTAAGAATACCCACTACATAAGCAATGTTTGGCCGAGTCATGGAGAGATATAGCAGTCTTCCTACAAGCCTTTTAAATTGCTTCACATCTTTGATGAATTCACCCTGACAATCACTTAATTTGTGATTAGGATCAATAAGAGAATCAACGGGTTTCACTCCCAATTTTCCTGTATCCTGTAACAGATCTAAGAATACTTTCTCTAAGGAATGAATATACCCTTTTTGTGAGTGGGCAACTTCAATTCCAAGGAAGTATCTCAAAGGACCTAGATCTTTCACCTCAAACTGAGTAGCAAGAAATCCCTTCAAATTTTGAATTTTATCTTTCCAATCACCAGTTATAATTATATCATCAGCATACACTATTAGGGCTGCAATTTTCCCTTCCCCTCTTTTCACAAACAATGTATAATCAGATTGACATTGTTTGTAGCCTTTTTTGTTGTACAACTACATGGAATCTGTTGAATCAATCTCTGGGTGATTGTTTCAGGCCATATAATGATTTCTTCAACCTGCATACCTTTTGTTCATTACCTTGATCTGGAATTTGTTGAATCAATCTCTGGGTGATTGTTTCAGGCCATATAATGATTTCTTCAACCTGCATACCTTTTGTTCATTACCTTGATCTGGAATTTGTTGAATCAATCTCTGGGTGATTGTTTCAGGCCATATAATGATTTCTTCAACCTGCATACCTTTTGTTCATTACCTTGATCCCAAAAACCAAGGGGTTGTACCATGTACACTTCTTCAAGATCACCATTTAGAAATGCATTCTTGATATCCAGTTAGTGAAGGTTCTAGTCGAAGTTAGCAGCTAAAGAGAAAAGAACCCTAATGGAGTTCATCTCAATAACTTGTGCAAAAGTTTCAACATAATCCACCCCATACACTTAAGTGAACCCTTTTGCCACTAAACGAGCTTTATACCACTCCACTGTGCCATTAACCCTATGTTTTACTATAAATACCCATTTACATCCAATTGGTTCCTTCCCCTCAGGAAGATCCACCAATTCCCATGTACCATTTTTATGTAATGCATTAATTTCTTCCTTCATTGCATCTGTCTATTCAGGCACCAAGAGAGCTTCTGCCACATTCTTAGGAGTAGGAATATGAACACTGTCAATGGAAGAGAGGAATGCCCAAAAGGAAGGTGAAATGTTTTCATAGGAAACAAAATGGGAAATGGGGTGCTTAGTGGTGCAAGACCTAACACCCGACGAGCAATAGGAAGTCAAGATCATCAGCACTGGAGGTATCAATAGCAATAGGGTCAGAAATATCAACAGGAACTAAGGTACTTGGTTGGGTAGGATCCATCCCCGGAGAATTTGATGGCATTGGTGGTACAACTTCTAAATGCTCCACGGCTCTTGAACTTGGTTGGCCTTTGTGATGGCGGCAAAAAACACGAAAGGGAGGAGGACTAGGAAAATGAGGGAGATGAATATGAGGCAGAGGAGGAAGTTGAACCTGTTTTTCCTCATTCCTACACTCCCCTTGAGGAGAAACAGGAAAGAAAGGCTTACTCTCAAAAAAGGAGACATCCATAGAAACATGATATTTTTGAGAGACGGGATCAAAGCACCGGTACCCCTTTTGAGTTGTAGGGTACCCCAAGAAGATGCAAGGAATAGCACGAGGATCCAATTTCCCATGGGTGGGTGACAGGTTTTGGACAAAACAATGACAGCCAAACACATGGAGAGGAATAAACAAAAGAGGAGCCTTGGGAAACAAAAGGTGATGTGGGGCATTGTACCCTAACCATTGAGAGGGCATGCGATTAATGAGATAAGCGGCACAAAGGATAGCTTCAAGACAAAAACGTTTGGGGACGTTCATATAAATCAATAATCCCCGGGCTACTTCAAGAAGGTGGTGGTTCTTTCTTTCAACTACACCATTTTGTTGTGGTGTTCGGGCATAGGAGCTATGGTGGAGTGATCCACATGAAGCAAAAAACTCTGTGGGATCATTATGAAAGTATTCTTTGGCATTATCGGATTGGAAGATTTGGATTTCGGTTTGAAATTGGGTGAAGATCATTCTTTGGAAATCTTGGATAATTTTTTGTGCTTCATCCCCAGTTCGCATGGGATACACCTAGGGGTGATCATTTCAGCCCGACCCAGAAATTCCGGGCTTGGGTCTGGGTTTTATGTTCAGGCCTGGCCCGGGCCCGGGCCCAGTCCCGGGCCCACATCAGGCCCGCAAATTTTAGGGCTGGGCTTGGGCTTAATACTTCAAATTTGGCTCAGGTCCAGCCCGGCCCACATATATTAAACTTACACATTTTGTGTATAATGTATACATATGTATACATGCTATTTTACATTATATTATATATTTTATATATAAATATTATAACATGACATGTATAATTTATATTATATGTAATATTTTATATTATATAATGTATAAAATAAGTTTATATGCATGTTATGTCATTTAATATATAGATATGCAATGTTTTATATATGAGTGACATTGGCTCGGAATCAGGCCGGAACCAACCTGATCCTATACAGGCCTGGGCTAGGGCTTATGTTTTAGGCCTGGAACCCTAGGCCGGGCTAGGCCTGGGCCTAAGCAATAGCCCTTATAATAAGTGCAAAGCCCGGCCTGGCCCGACCCATGATCACCCCTAGATACACCCATGTGCACTTGGAGTAGTCATCAATAAAGGTAATAAAATACTTGTAGCCACTTTCAAATGGTAAAGTAACTGGGCCCCAAACATCAAAATGAACAATATGGAAAGTAAATTCAAATTTATTATTCTTTGAAGAAAAATGATTTCTTTAATGTTTACTCAACCAAGTTTGACATATCAACTTTGACACTGACACTGACTTAAACAACTTTAGAAGCACAATCTTTAAGGAATCAAAGGATAAATAGCCAAGACAACTGTGCCATAAATAGGCCTAACTCTTACTAGACTGACTCTTAGGCTCTGTGACTGCAAGACCAGCCTTATTTTCCAGCAAGTAGACACCATCCACCATACGTCCTCTACCAATCATCTCCCTTGAGGCCAAATCCTAAATCACACAATAAGAAGGGAAGAAGGTTACTGAACAGTTTAATGAATTGGTGATACCATGGTTTTCAAAACCCGACCGGACCGGAAAAACCGAGAACCGGTCAGGTCCGTTTTTCCCAAAAACTAGATTTCCCCCCAAAACCGTTGATTTTGGTCAGCGAACCGCTGAAGCGGGCGGTTAACCATTCGAACGGTTTGGACCTTTTTTTTTTGTCAGAATGGGCCAAGCATTCGGTTCGAACGGTTGGACCATTCAACCCGGTAACTGGACCCCTGACCAGTTCGGTTTTAAAAACCATGGGTGATACTACTAACAAAAGATAAATTAATAGGGAATTGTGGAACATGTAAAACATTAGAAAGGGTAGGGCCAAAAAGGAAGATGAATGGTTCCTTGACTGGCTATGGTAGAGAATGAATCATTAGCCAGTCTCACTTTGTCTCTTCTAGAGAGAAGATGATAGGTCTAAAAGTAAGTAGATTTACCAATCATATGTTTTGATACTCCAGAATTAATTATCCAAGGAGAGTTAGAGGAATGAGACGATACATGGAGAGCTATGTCAAAATTACCTGATGTAGACGCATATGAAGTTGATGGAGGAGGAGCATCCATCTGACGAATTTCCCTACCATAAAGTTCTAAATGGTCACAGAAGGAATTAATAATATCCTCCCTAGGGTTAGAACCAGATGTGTATGTCTGAGCTGTAGTAGTAGTTGGGGGACGGTTCTCCTAAGTAGCCATGTTTGTTGTAGTGAGCCTTCTTGAACCTTGATATCCTAACTTCTTATTCAGATCTGAAGCCTATTTCTTACTCAATCCCTTTTCTGAGTAGCCATTTTGGCTTCCCATGAAGGTCATAGCATGCATCACAAGTGTGCTGAGACTTCTAGCAATGGGTGCATCATAATTTTTCTTTGTCATCCGCCATTTTTTGAGAGTCTCCCTTCTTAAAGGGATTTCCCCCACCTGTAACAACACTTCCTTTCACTGCCAACACAATTGCATCTCCCCTAGAATTATTCATCAGATTTCTTCTACTTCCCTCTGACTGTACTAGAGCATATACCTCTTGGATAGATGGGAGATCCTTGCTTCCAAGGATCTATACTCTAATGTATTCATACATAGGGTTCAGGCCAAGGAGGAAGGCAAAGACTCGCTGCTATGAAACAAGAAACTTACACGCTTTGGCATCTTCATCACACTTCCAATCTACACTCTGATAGTAATCTAACTCATTCCAGATGGAAGACAAGTCTGAATAGTACATAGAGAGACTCCTCTCCCCCTGTTTACAAGTAGAGAGTTCTGCCTGTAACTGATAGATTTTTGCATAGTGGCACAATTTAGAATAGGTTGACTTGGCTTGTTCTCAAATCTCATAAGCTGTTCCAGCCCACATAAAATTTCTTCTCACCTGAGATTGCATAGACACTAAGAGCCATGACATCACCATGCTGTTTTCCTTGTTCTATTTGTCATGTTCAGCACTCCCAAAATTAGGTTCTTTAATTCTTCCATTTATATATCCTATACTTCCTCTTGAAATAATGTATAACCTGATCCCCTTTAACCATTCTAAGTAATTGAGACCATAAAGAGGTATGACAGCCATAGGGAAGGATAAATTCATACCCCCACTCAGTCCCTTTTGAGGAAACACCAAATGTGGAAGAATCTTCACTATTCATAATAACTGGTTCAGATCACTCAAAAGAGTTCCAAAAAAAAACTAGAAAAAATGCAGTCCAACCTGTTTCCCTTTACACACTGTATTATTTCTGAAAAAAATTGTACCAAGAAACTAGAGAACCACCTTTTAGTTCGAACACAGTCCTTTTTTTTATAATTGTTTGAACACAGTCCTTCAATCACCAAAAAAATGTTTTACTGCTGTTACGACACCTACAGGCTACAGGTCATCACCGACCTACAAACTAACCACTGGACTGTTGTCACAGCACACACAGGTTATCTCCAACTTACAAACACACCACAAAGCTGCTGTCACAGTACATACAGGTCACCTCTGACCTACAACCACCACAAGGATCACTCGATCCTACAAAAAAGGAAGGTACAGGTGCTGATCACCTCACACCAGTTGATCGATCCCCTTGTTTTGGTTGTCTTGATACACGATCAGGAAAAAAATAAAAAAAAAAGGACGAGAGAAGCTTCTGAGATCAGTCCAAAGATCCACCTTGGTTCTTCAAAGAAAAATTTCAGCAGCAAGTGAAGGGAGAAGACAAAAGAGTGCTTTCTCGATCTCCTTTCAGATCAAATGGGCCTACTCTGATAGACTGATACCATATTATCCAGAAGAGAAAGTGAAGAGGAGAAAAGAGAGAAAGAAGAGGAGAAAAGATACTTATAAAAATAAAAAAAAAAAAAGAGGAGAAAAGTGAGATCTGTGAGCAAAACTCAGTGATGGCGGCGCTAGCTTTTTTGTATTTATATTAGGGTGACCATAACATAATATAAAAGAAGAGGAATTACAATAGTACCCCTGCAATACTAAACAGAAGTAAAAACAAAAGACAAACAGCCTATAAACAACCTTTTAACAAGCAGTCAATCCTCTTGGTACAAATTTTGTTAACAGATATTGAGGAATCTTAGATTGTGTATGTGATCTTAACAAAAAGCTACATTTCTTTGTTCTTACCATTTGTAAGAACAGTGATGGTGTCGATGCTGATAGCTGAATGATGAAAATTTGAAAACCTCAATATCCCATTTCTCTTTATGATGGTGTAAACAAGTTTTAACAATGTCACAATCACATAGTTCAGCTTGATCATCCAAATATAAAGTTTTTATTTTATTTTATTTTATTTATTATTATTATTTTTTTGGCTTTGCGGTAGAGGAGTTTCATCAAGTAGCAGATTTAGCAGGTACATGGCGTTATACTTGTGGTTGTTTGTGGGTAAGACTTGCAAGTCATGTTGGACTCCCTCTACTCTATGTGCTAGCTATAGATCCCATGATATATGGGATGTGATGGAGCATTTTAAGAAAGAATTGCTAGGTGACAAGGTGGTTAGAAGAAACCCTATCCACCCAATGGTGGTACTGGTTAGTTGATTTTGATTAAGAATGCCCTGCATGGTTGTCAAAGAATTGCTAGGTGACAAGTTGTCATATGGGTACTAAGCCCTAACGCCATGAGATAATTCAGGTGTTCAAAGGCACCTCCTAGGCAACAAAAATAACAAGGCAGATGCCTTGTTGCAATTTTATCACTAGGGATGCATCTTATTATTATAAGGGTTGATACATCCTATCTTCTGTTGTATATATTACCAGTATTTTATTTTAGGGTTTAATATTGAAATACAAAAGATCCAAGGACTTTGAAGGGAGGAGAAGGGAATGGAAAAAGAGGAGGGCCTCTTCATTTTTCTATTTCTTCTTTTCTTGAGTAAGGGCAACCATATGTGGCTTTGGAATGCTAACTGGGGTGGGAATCATATCTTAAAGGAGTTCTCAGCACCATGCAATATAATGATTGCAAAAGAAATAACAACAAAAGAATTTTATGGGATCATGATAATCAGGAAGCTGATATCCTTGTGGACCTCCTGGCTTGCATTAAATGTGTTAAGATTAGAAATGAACAAAGGATCTGGGATCATGATCCCAATGGCATTTCCTTGTTAAAATCATGTTTCTTGTCTTTGTTGAAGTCTTGAAGACTTAAAATTCCTCTTCCTTGGCAATGAATCTGGTACCAAATATACCATCCGAGGTGCCATTTTTCATATGGACAGCTTTCTTGGGGAAGATTCTAACCATTGATTATCTTGTTTCCCATCACAAATTTTGTATGTTCTCATTGTAAACCCTTGGGGAAAAAGAAGAAAAATCTCACAAGTAAGAAGGACAACACAATAGAATATGTGGGATTTGGTGACATTCCACTAAACAGTTTGTGCAAATGGGGCACCCGATTTCAAGAATTTGCACTGCACCGGGCCTGGGCTTCCGGGCCAGTCCCATTAAAACTTTAACAAAATCCCAACCCAAGCCAACCCAAGTTCCAGCCCTAGAAGTAGGTCACTCCAGCAAGCCTGCTTTCCCTCATTGTTTCTTGGCCAGCACAGGGATTTCAGAAAGCAAAAGCAGTATTTTATAGAATCCTACACCTTTTGCAATCTGTGTATGCTTTTTTTTAGCAGGGGAGGGGTGGAAGAAATAAGAAAAATCGAAAATCTTATTTACTTTTTGTCATCATTTTTAGAAGATTCTCAATGAATGAATTTTAATCCTTTTTCTTGTGATTGGAATGGTATTATTTTTTGAGCTGGAACCAAATTCATAGTTCTATCTGTTGTAGATTTTTTTTTTTTTTTTTGAAAAGGTAAAGTAAAGTTTTATTGATCAGAGGAAAGCAAACAACTGTTCACTGTACAAGAGAGAAATACAACTGAGGATAGCTTTAAGAAAACTCAGAAAAAATTAACAGCCACACAAGAAGCCTGATTATCCCCCTTGAAAAGCAAGTTGGAGTTCAGCCACCCTCTAAGTTCATCAACAATTAAATTTATCACCCTTTCAACCTGAAGCTATTTTTGATTGAAGATCCTTCTGTTTCTTTCCTTCCAAGTTAACCACAGCACTTCTAGAGGAATTCCTTTCTACAGAGTCCTTCCCTTTCTATTCATTCCCCCCACTATCTGTTGTAGATGTTGTATAGTTCATCAACCATTTAGAACTTGCATGGGAGGTTCTCTGCCCCTATTTCCTTATTTAACAAGGATTTTAATTCACCTACCACAAACAACCTGGTCAACATTACAGACTTTTCTTTGAGGCTTACTAAGTTACTATAAATAAGATGCCCTTGACTTTTTTCCCCAATTTTGCAATTCAAAGCACAAATTACTACAAATCGTAGAACCACACATTGATCGAGCTTTTTAATGAAAAGAGAAGAAACGATATTGCAGAATAAATAAATTTACTAACAAGACTTAGAGACCTTATCCATTGATCCCCACCTGGTAATTGCAGCTGAAGAAATGCAAAATCTATTCATTTCCTACTAGATATTGAACATGCCAAATTACTCACTGGGATCAACTACAGCCTGAGAGCTCTTGCTGTTGGTATTTGATGAAGTGGATGTAGCATTGCTTGGAGTGGAGCTGTATGTGTTCTGCATTGAATTTGGAATATCATCCAGACCAATCTCCCGTTCAAGAGTGCTCTTGAATTCCCTTGAGACTACCTAAAAGTAAGTTCAGCATAAAGGATGTCAATGTTTACTCGGAGGAGCAAGACTGCAAAGGGCTACACATCTTAAATTTAACTTTGTACACCTACCTGAAGCTCTCTAATTGTGGGTTGGAAAGAACGCAAAGTTTTTCCTAGATTCCGAGCTACCTGCTTGAAATCAAGAGAAAATGGATTCATTTACTTCAAAGTAAATTTACTGTTATACACATGTCAATAATGGGAATAAGATAGAGGGAACTGCAGCTAAAAAATGTCAGCAGCCTCAAACAACTGACCTCAGCAAGTCCCTTGGGACCAAAGACCAGCAGAGCCACCACTCCAATAACCAGAGCTTCGGGTGCTCCAACACCAAAAAGGGAAGCATGGACAACCTTACCTCTACCCTTTCTCTTTATTTCTGTAAAATTAAATATAAAAATTATAAAGTTACCAAACAAATGCCCAATATGAAACAAACTAAAAGAATTAATCAAGAAGAAATCCAGAAGTAAACATCAAATCGTATTTAAAGCTACCCTAAAGGAAAAACTAGACCAGAAAAGCGGGGGGGGGGGGGGGGGGGGGAGGGTGTAAAAAGTAAACCAACTAAAGAGTAATATTAAAAGAAGAAACCAAATGGAAAAGAGTACCTATTTTTACAGAGTTCTGTCTAATAGAAACACCCAGATGTCTCAAACCATTCCATGGCGAAAACAAACGAAGATCCAGTTGAGGAACCGAAGTGGAGGGTAAAGATTTTGGGGGTTTTGGGTATAAAGCTACAGAAGAATCGAAAGAAGAGATGGCTGATCTTCTTTGTGTGGGCGAAGACAAAAATGCGGGAGTGCAAGTCATGGAAGCCATGAATGACTGGCTATTCAGGTGCAGATTGCTTCTCTCTCTCCTCACCTGGTTCTTGAATCTTGAGTTGAGGATCCAGGACGTTTCTTTCTTTGTGGCAATCAAGATAGCGGTTTCTAATGGGCCAGATCCAGAAGCGAGTGGGCCATGCTTAAGAGTTGATCCATGATTTGAAGTTCAAACATCTGATCTGTTATCATCCCATAGCAGCTGCAGCAGCAGCCAATCAAACAAAGCCCATCAAGCACTAGAGACGGGACAAAGCTGCTGATAAACCCCCCCTTGTGTCAATAATTCAATATCCTTTTCCGGGTCCAAGCATGAATCTGAACCTCATGACGCCGCTAGGAACTGGTTTTGATTTTTGAACACATTAAACTTTTTTGTTTTTATAGGTTTGGATTTGTATTTTATGTTTTTTTCAATAGAAGAAACAGTTTTATTTATTTATTTATTCATTCACTCGTTTTTATTAAAAACAAGTTTTATAAAGAGAGAAACAAATTGATGTAATAATTTGAGGGTTATGTGTGCATCAATGTTGTCAAATTTACAGGGAAGGGCTATTGCGTCATTGGCTAGATGGTTCGACCACTACGTCAACCCAATAAGCTGATAAAATCTCAAACTGTCAAAATCAAATTGTGTTAGGCTGCATTTTACATTCTTTATTTTAAAGATTTATCTCTTTTTTGTTGTTAAAATACCAAAAAGGAGATAAGTACTTATTTTTAAACACTTACTGAAAAAAATCCTTATATAGGCCGAGATCACACCAATAAGCAACTAATATGCATTGGGGGAAATAAGCCCAAATAAGTGTTTTCTTTTGTCAAGAAATAAGCCCATTTTTTAATAAGTTGAAAATTTTGATTTCTTCTTTCAAGTGCTTTTGGACAAAAGCGCTTATTATATTTCTGTCTGAACTTGATGATGGACCATGTAAATTTCAAAATACCTATATTATCTCATTTAAAAAAGTATTTTTTCACCAAACACTCAAAAGCGCTTATTACGATAAACACTTATTCTATAAGCACTTATTTATTCAATAAGCACATTCACCCTCTTATGCTTAATTTGCTTAGGATAAGAACAACTTAAAAGGATCTTTGAAGTATGAACAGGCAGTCCAATGTGGACTTTTACTCGAGGGCTGAGGCAGTTTTCTGAAGAAAATAAAAAAAAAAAAACAAAAAAGCATGTCCCACGTGACTAGTGAAGTTTCCATATTTCCACAAGTTGAAAAAAATGGTGGGACTCGTTTTTTTTTATTTTCATTTTTGAGAGTGGATTCTAATTACGTCAATAATAATAAGTAGTATCGTATAGAATAAATAAAAAGTGGACTCTATTTTAGAATTTCTTATGACTTTTCTCATTCCTTATCCGATCTTTTCTTAAACCTTTTTCTTTTCTCCTATCCCTTATTCCCTTTTCAGATCTCTCATTCACTTTTCTCTTTTCTCCCCTGCTCCAACCTAGGCCACCCAATAGTCCACATGGCATGATTTTCTCATTCCTCACTTTCTCTAAGGGTGCGGCAATAGAGCCTTAGAGTGTGTACATCTGCAGTTTGCTGCCCAGGTGAGTTTCTTTCTTTCTTATCCTTTGCGTTTTTTTTTTTTTTTTTTGTGTATACTCATCATTCTCTTCTGCATAATGTTTGTGCGGCGGTCACATTGGTCAACCGTCTTCGGGAGCTTCGGTCGTTGTACGAGCGAGAACACTCCGAGTATATATAGTAGAAGGCCCATCTAACTGAGCTTCAAGCTATTGGGGAGCAGTCGGTCGCACTAGAGAGGGAGGTGGCTGAGCTGAAGGCGCAGCTAGCCAAGTAGGCTAGTATTGTTCGGGGGCCGAAGCAAGAGACCACTGAGCTTAAGGCAGAGCGGAAGATGTTGAGGCAGGAGGCTGCGGAGGAGGCAGTTGACCAGTACAAGTCATCAGAAGAGATGAAGCTACAAATGGACGAGTACATCGAGGCCTCCTTCGAGGCTGGATTTAATGTCTTCCGCCGAAGGGTCCTTCGCCAGTACTTGGAGCTGACCAAGGTGTCGCAGGGCTGGGGGAGCTTGTGATCCAAACACTCCCCCAGGTTCCCCCAAGGATGCCATCGAAGAGGTCGTGGACGAGGTTGACGCTACTAAAGGGGATGCTGACTTTGTTTCTGAGGATTGAGCGGCTATTTCTTCCAAGTTGTGTTTTTTTTGTGTTGGTTTCTCTCCTTTTCTTTTATCGGCTCGGCATACCGAGCCTTAAACGATGTACCCGACCATTTAAAATTGAATATAAGTTCCTTTTGCTGACTATGTATGTGCGTCCCATTGCTGTTGCGCATTCTTTTTACTTGTGCATTTTTCTTTTGTCGGCCAAGGCATGGCTGGTCAGGCTATGCCTCGGCGTCCTCAATCTTCTGCCGACCGAGGTGTGGTTGACCGAGATCTTTCAGTTTTTGAGCTCTCAGCCATGGGATGCTCAGTTTTTGGTCTCGGGAGCCTTTGGGGCCCTTCTACGGCTAGTTGTTTCCCAGCTAGTTCAATCGTTACTCAGTGGTTGTGCAGAGTTCCATGACCGCCCTCAGCCTCGATGGGCGGGGGCATTCTTTCTCTACGTTTAGGCTTAGTTGTGGTCAACTGAGTCAGATAGCTTAGTCGGTGATATGCTGCCAAGCTAGGCGTTATGGGCTGGCCGTTTTGGGGTTGGCGGAGTCAACTTGGTCGGTAGTGCGGCTTGGCCTGTGCATGTGTAGTGTGTGCGGTGAGCGTGTATGTGCTGGGGCCGTAGATATAACTTGAAAAAAAAAGAAACTTTTATTGCTTGTAGATCTACTAGTAGTACATCCTGAGATTTCCCGAGTTCCAACTCCTCGGTATTGGTCGGCCTTCAAGATCCTCGAGTCTATAAGTGCTCGGTCCGAGAACCCTGGTGATTCTGTACGACCCTTCCCCGTTTGGTCCGAGCTTGCCTTCTCTGGGTGCAAGGACTATGACTCTGCGTAGGACGAAGTCACTTGTCTTGAATTCCCGTCTTCTGACTTTGGAGTCGTAGTGCTTTGCCATCCTCTGTTGTTGTGCGACCATTCTTACATGTGCTCGGTCCTGGGCTTCTACTAGGTCCAATTTTGTGCGTAGATCTTCGTCATCCTGGCCCTCTTTGAATAGCTCGATATGGATAGTTGGGGAACCTATCTCCATGGGGACTATGGCCTTGACCCCGTAGGTTAGGGGTTTCTCCGGTGGCGGTCCGCGGGGTCATCGTGTATGCCCAGAGTATGCTCAGCAACTCCTCAACCCACCTTCCCTTGGCTTGATCTAGGCACGTTTTCAGGCAACGTAGTAGTGGTCGGTTGGTTGCCTCGGTTTGCCCATTACTCTGGGTTCGGTGTACTGCGGTAGTCTAATGGTCGATCTTTAGATCGACACTAAGAGCTTCAAACTTCTTGTCGGTGAACCGCATCCCACTGTTCGTGATGAGCATGTGAGGGATGCCGAAGCGGTAGACAATACCCAGCCAGAAGAAGTTACAGGCATTATGGGCGGTGATGCGTGCCAAGAGTTCGGCTTCCACCCACTTCATGAAGTAGTCCACTACTATAAGAAGGAATTTCTTCTGTGCAATTGAGGGGGGAAAGGGGTTGAGGATGTCCATTCCCCATTGGGTGAACAACCATGGGCTGGTGATCAGCTTCAGAGGGGCCGCCAACTGGTGATGGAGATTGGAGTGTTGCTGGCAACTATCGCACCTCCAAACTAATTGAGTGGCATCCTGCTTCATCATAGGCCAGAAGTAGCCTTGTCGGAGTGTCTTATGGGCCAATGTGCACGCACCAGGGTGATCTCCGCAAATGCCCTCATGTATCTCCTTGAGGATGTAGTCTACTTTGGCTGGGGGGGAGACACTTTAGGTATGAAAGAGTGTGGGAGCGGCGGTAGAGCTGGCCCTAGATAAGGCAATACTGGGCTATTCTGTGTAGGAGCTTCTTCGCTTTTGCTCGATCTTTTGGGAGAGCGCCTTCTCGAAGATACTCGATTATGGGGTCCATCCAGGATGGGTCATGCTGTACTAGGAGGATAATAAGGGTCATTGGTGCGATGCTCGACTGGACTAGTGTATCCAGTCATATAATCGAGTCAAGGTCAGTCTGCGGCGAGCTGGCTAGCTTCAAAAGGGCATTGGTCGGGTATTCTTGGCTCGAGGGATTTGCTGAATATTGAAATGATCGAGCTGCTAAGTGGGCTCCTGCACATTTTGTAGATAACTCGCCATGGAGGGGGTCCGAGCCTCGAACTGGCCATGGATTTGGTTGACCACTATCTGCAAGTCATTGAAGGCCTTGATTCTTCGGGCCCTGAGGTCCAAGGCAAGGTGGAGCCCAACAATTAGGGCTTCATACTCGGTCTCATTGTTGGACGTCTTGAACTTGAACCTGAGGGCGTGTTCCAACACTACGTCATCTGGGCCGAGGAGGATGAGGTTGGCACTGCTGGCCTGCTGGTTTGATGATCCATCTACGTGCAAGGTTCATACTGGGAGCGGCGGGGCTAGGTCCTAGGCGGTAAATGTACATTCTGCCAAGGACTGGGCTTTGATCGCCGGTCGGGGTGCGTACTCAATGTCGAACTCATTTAGTTCCACGCTCTACTTGACTAGGCAACTAGATACTTCTAGCCTTTGTAGTATCTGCTTAAGGGGCTGGTCGGTGAGTACTCGGATGTAGTGGGCCTGAAAGTAGGGTCTGAACTTTCTGGCAGTTGTGATGAGAGCTAAGGCTAATTTCTCTAGGTTGAAGAACCGGGTCTCTATGCCACTGAGGACTTTGCTGGTGTAGTAGATCAGCCTCTGTACCTGGTCTTCTTCCTTAATTAGTACCAAGCTGATGACCTCATCTCCAGTCGAGAGGTAGAGCAATAGCTCGTCCCCTAGGTTCGGTTTGGTTAGGAGGGGCGGCGAGCTCAGATACTGCTTCAGCTCCTGGAAAGACTATTCACATTCTTCTGTCCAGCGAAAATCTCTTGGCTGATTAAGGGATTTGAAAAAAGAGAGACAACGATCTGCGGATTTGGACATAAATCTGCTAGGGGAAACTATTCTTCCCATGTCGTTGCACCTCTTTATGGGTCTAAGGAGATGGCATGTCAAGGATGGCCTTTATCTTCTCTGGATTCGCTTTGATCCCTCTCTGTGTCACCATGAACCCTAGAAACTTGTCAAAGCCAACCCCAAAAGCACACTTGGTTGGGTTTAGCTTCATCTTGTATTTTCTAAGGGTGTCGAAGACTTCACGAAGGTCAGCCAAGTGATGCTCGGCTTTCTTGCTCTTCATGAGCATATCGTCAACATACGCTTCTACATTCCGGTCGAGTTGTTCTTTAAATACCTTGTTCACCAGCCGCTGAAAAGTGGCACTAGTGTTCTTGAGGCCGAAGGGCATTACCTTGTAGCAGTACATGCCATGGTCAGTGATAAAAGTTGTCCGTTCCTGGTCATCTGGGTGCATCCGGATTTGGTTGTAACCTAAGAAGGCATCCATGAAGCTCAGTAGCTCATGCCTCGCCGTTGTGTCGACGAGTTGGTCGATCCTCAGCAGGGGGAAGTTGTCTTTGGAGCAAGACTTATTTAGGTCGGTGAAGTCAATGCAGATCCTCCACTTTCCGTTGGCCTTCTTCACCATTACTACGTTGGCCAGCTAATCAAGGTACTTGACTTCCCAAATAAAGCCGGTGTCGAGTAGTTTCTGTACTTCATCGGCGATCACTTGCCATCGCTTTGTGGTGAAGTTCCTCTTATTTCTACTTCATGGGTCGGTAGTGTGGGTCGACATTCAGCCAACGTGTGATAACTTCAGGGTTGATCCCGGACACATCTATTGCCGACCAAGCGAACATGTCAGCGTTGTTCCTTAGTAGTTGCACAAGTTCTTCTCGGAGGTGGTCGTCTAGTAGGGATCCGACTAACATTGTCTTTTTGGGATATTCTTTGGAGAGGGGGACCTGGAAAAGGTCTTCCTCAGGTTGGTCGCGATGTGCCATTACTTTGCTATGTAAGTCATAGGCCCTTGCCATCAGTGTCTCGGCAGTTGGATGTGGTCCTCGGCAGGAGAGCTGATAACAGTGTTGTGTTGTTCTCTGGTCTCCACGTGCCACCCCTATGCAATACTTGGCCGAAAATTTCATGGCGAGGTGGTATGTCAAAATTGTGGCTTGTAGGGCATTGGGGGTAGGCTTGCCGAGGATCATGTTGTAAGAAAAGGGGCAACGTACCATGATGAAATCTACCATGACCGTTGTAGTGACGTTGTCATCTCCGGTCAAGAGGGGAAGAGTTATTCTCCTAGTGGGCAAGAGGAGCTCTCCCGAGAATCCCATCATGGGAGTGTTGACCAGCGTGAGACGCTCTCTGTCGATGCCAAGCTTTTTGAATGCATCTTCGAACAGTACGTCAGCAGAGCTCCTTGTGTCAACTAGGATCCGCTACACCTCAAAGTTAGCCACCTCAGCTGTGATGACCAAGGTGTCATCGTGCGGTGTCTGGACCCCTTGGAGGTCATTGTCGGTGAAGGCAATAGATGGGTTGCGCTTCTTCCTGTGGCCCTAGTCGTCGATCTTGCATAGCCAAGCATATTTCTTCTGACCCGAGCTGCTTTCCACTCCGATGGCAGTACCTCCTGATATGACATGGAAAACGCTGGCTAGGGGGCCTCGGGGTGGCAGTTATCGATCTTCATCCGTTCTCCACTCTTCTTGGGTTGGCTTCTTACTTCTGCCGATGAAGCTACTGGGGTAATCACGCCTGATCAAATCTTCAATATGGTTGCACAGGTCAAAATAGTTCTCTGTGTCATGGCCATGGTCATTGTGGAACTCGTAGTATTTGTCCCGGTTCTTCTTATTACTCTGTGTCTTTATCTTCTTAGGCCACCTAACGTAGTTGTGGTCATGGATTTTCATCAGAATTTCAGACCGCAGAATATTGAGTGGCGTGAAATTCTGGTAGGTCGGTGGAGGGGTCGAGGTTTATGTTCTAGTCGGAGATCCTGTTTCTTGTGATCTCTGTCCGACCTCTTAGACTTCCGCTCGTCGGTATCTCTACTCTTCTTTTCGAGCTTCTCATCTTCGTCTTAGAGCTGCACCTGAGCCTCTTCAGCATTGATATACTTTTGTGCGTGGCTCATTAGTGTGGCTAGTGTCTGAGGAGGATTTTCGGAGATGGAGAAGTTGAACCGGGAAGGGCGGAGCCCATGCCGTATGGCCATAACTGCGACTGATTGGTTCAAGTACCTGACCTGGAGTGCTTCATTGTTGAACCTTATCAGGTAATCTTTGAGGGTCTTTGCCTTCCTCTATTGGATTTGCATGGGACTGGTCGAAGTTTTTCAATGCTTCTGGCTAGTTGTGAACTACGCCAAAAACTGGGTCTCCAGCTGGTCCCATGACATTATGGAGTGCGGCGGCAGATAGGTGTACCACACCAAAGCTGGACCTTGCAGGGTGGTTACAAGGGCTTTGCACATCAACCCTTTCGATGCGCAGTGCAACACCATCTGAGCTTTGAGTGCCGTGACATGGTCGAAAGGGTCAGTGTTCCCATCGTATTTGTCAAAATAGGAGGCTCGCCATCCAATGGGGGGCATCTCGTCCATGATTTCCTGGATGAAGGGCGGCTCCTTGACAGAATGCGCGGCGGCCCATGCTGGCTGGTCCACGGCGGACGTCACGCTCTTGTGGGTCTGAGTTCATTCCAATTCTTCTAAACGTTGCTGGAGCTCTCTGATCTCGGTGTCTCTGACGTCTAGGGCCACAATGTGGGTGGCCTTCTCCTTCTTAGGTCGTGCAAGGCGGTCCTTCACAGAGCTTTGGCAATAGAGACCACGAAGAGTGGTGTCCTCTTACCGAGCCTTTCTCTGGCGAGGATCCGAACTAACTGGTGTGTCTAGTTGTGGTGATCCGACTCGTGGGAGGGGGTGGTAGAGGCGGGCCTTCGGGTCATGTCCTGCTTCTCTCGCTCGGACTACGCTCCCCTCACATCCGGCCGACGTACTTTGAGGTCCTCCATCCAAGGATCATCCTTCGTGGGTGTCGGGGCGTGAGGGGGGACAACCCGGTTGGGCAGCACGATAGACTCCAGCACCTACATGAACTCAAAGATCTTGTTGACCTTTCTCTTGCCTAGCTTGGAACTACATTGGGTCCACTATGGTCGAGGGTTGCGGGGCTTCCTGATCCGAGGAATTGTGATGTCAGGGCTCCCGAGATGGGGACTGGCTTGCTGATCGTTCGGACTGGTTTTTATGCAACTTGATCGGTTTTGAGGCTGCATGGTGAAGGATTTTTTTGGGAAGGCTTTTTGTACATTCCCATAGGCGGTACCAATATGATGTTATCTAATGCAAATGAAGAATGGAACGTACAAAATGATCCTTGATGATTGTACGTTCCCACAGGCAGTGCTAGAAAAGGTGGGCGGTGCCAATCTGGGTAGGCACTTCGACACTCAAGTCAGTGAGAGGGCGGTGAATGGTTGGGCCGAGCAATGAGGTTGCTGGTCCGAGCAAGATAACAACGTGAGTGCTAGAGGTCTGAATCTCTTACCTTGAGCATGGAGCACCTTTTTATATCCAGGTTTCGTCTCCTGGTCGGACTAGGCTTCTGGGGAGATCGAGATGGAGCTCTCTACCGAGGTTATTGGGGTAGAGTCCTAGTCCTTGGCGGAATTTTCTTCCCACCCCCTTATCTACAGTTGAGCTTATCCAAGGGGCATGTAGCCGACGTGGCTGGAGGGATGAGACAAGGGGCCATGATAATAACATAGCTCGGCTGAGCTGAGCTGAGCCGACGTGGACGAGCTACGTTGGCATGGTTGGGCGGCCACGTGTCTCTCAGGGCCAGCTTAGCCATGACCCCAATAGAACTCATTTTTTTATTTTCATTTTTGAGAGTGGATTCTTATTACATCAATAATATAAGTATTACTGTATAGGATTAATAAAAAGTGGACTCCATTTTATAATTTCTTCCGACTTCTCTCATTCTTCCTCCTTCGATCTTTTCTTAAACCTTTGTCCTTTTTCCCTTATCTCTTATTCCCTTTCCAAATCTCTCATTCACTTTCTCTCTTTTCTCCCTTGCTCCAACCCAGGCCACCCAATAGTCCACATGGCATGACTCTCTCATTCCTCGCTTTCCCTAAGGTTGTGTTTGGTTTGAAGGAAAAAGTAGAGAAAGGTAGGGAAATCTTTATAAAACTTGTATAGGTTTTCCTACCTTTCCCTTCCTTTCCTTACCTTTTCCTTCAAACAAAACATAGTCTAAGTAAAGATGTGTTATGTTATGCTACTTCCCTAACTCCATTACATCTCTTCAGGAAGATTTCCATTTTCTAATAAATGATTAACTTTCCAAAAATTTTGCCACCGAGTTCATTACCTCCTTCGTCTCCATTATTTCTGGCTTTGTGCATCAACTAAGGTGGTGTTCAGTGGTGTGGATTGGCCATGATATATTCAGTTTCAACCCACACCACCTCTATGCCATGAGTTTGGTTGGTTGTAGTGTGGATTGATCCAAACTATCTTGTGAATTGGTCCACACAACAGTCCATTTTCTCATCCATGAGTTTATCTCATGGAAGTATCTATACCACACAGTTTTGTTTATAGAATAATGATCTCATACTTTGCGTGGATGTTTAACCCTAGTATAAGACCTCTTTTCTTTTTACCGTTGTAATACTTCTTTGTGAGTTCGCTGATGTTATTCTTCTCTACTCGTCATTACTACTCTTATCTATTTGAACTATGGTTGTAATTGGATCAAACTCAGGTCAGATGCAATAAAACCCACATTCAATCCAATTATTGAGAACCTACAGCTGAATCCAATTAGCTTGGATTTGAATTCAAATCCTAATGCATTCGGATCGGATCTAGATTTAATTCGACTCTACTATCAATTTTCTAAAATACCAAAAAAATAAAATTTATTTATTTTTCAACTTTTATATATAATAAATTAATATAAATATAACATGCTAAATTATTATATATAAATTCATATATAGTATAATATATAGAATATTTTTTATAATTTTAAATAATATATTAAAATTAATAAATATTATAATAATTGGTTTCATATTTTAATTGGATTAAATGGGGTCAAATCCGAATCCAATCTGATTATTAATCGGATGTAGATTGTAACATCCAAATCCGATCCGATTACATAAATACATCATATGAATTTGAGATAATCGGATCAGATGTTAGATTAGGCCTTGGATTTTCGGGTATTACTAACAAACATAGTTTGAACCACTCGCCACTCCTCCTCCGACCACTGTTGCATCGGATTGTTGATGGTAACTAGTAAGTATTCATCCTTCATTTATTCTCATGCTATATTATTCTTCTCTGTTTGAACCACTCCCCACTATTACTCATGTTTATTAATTAATATTAATATTATTTTATTAATTATTAAGTTTCAAATATTACTTTTATTAATATTAATTTTTATTGATATTATTAAAATTGTTGTTAATATTATCAATTATCATTAGTATTACTACTCATTTTTAATTAATATATTAATATCATTATTTGTTATTTAATATTATTAAGTATTACTAATGTTATTTTTATTAACTATTAAAATTCTTATCAATTTATTAATATTTTTCTATTGTGTATGTTACAAAAAATAATATATTGTTTTTTAATGATTAACGACATAGGTTATCTCAAATGTTGTAGTTGAGATGCATGAAATCAAATACAATGTGCAGAGTGAAATATGCCACACCTTATAGAATGCCCATGGAGGTGTGGTGTGGATCAGTCCACACATTTTTGTCCACATTATAGAAGAACTACCTTGTTCGGGTGTGGTTTGTTTTCATCCACGCCACACCTATGGTGGTGTGGTGTGGATGAAAACATACTAGCTAATTTCTCATCTACGCTATAGAACACCCCATAAGATACAGAGGCAAGCTAGATGATATCTAATGTAAATGAAGAATGGAAAGTGGGAACAAAACCGTGAGTGCAGCAAGGATTGAGGAAGAAGGTGGGAGTGTTAGTCCGTCACATAGAGGAGTTTCTATGAAGTAACTCTCAACTTTATAAAAAACACAAGGAGCAAGAGAATGCATCACCTGCTCAAGAAAATGTGACAATGGGTGCACAATACCATTTTATCTATGAGGAAAATAATTATGTAGAGGGGCTCATCTCTTTATGATTCTTTTTTTCTCATTTGTATGTATTTGTATACTTTTTGTTCAATCTATGTGCAAGTGACAAAGGCTATTGCAACTTGCAAGCTTCAATTGGAATCTAAGGTGATGTTTGGCATCAATTCCATTTTATGAGAAAACGACACCACATAGGCATCACATTAGATAAAGTAGTGTTTCGAATAATGCCCTCTTGTTTGGTACCATTTTTCTAGAAAAAAAACATTGTTCTAGATCGTGCCTTGGAAATTGGGAAAGTGTGGTTTGGAGCAACGCCAAATTCAATGTTTTATGAGAAAACAACACATTGCTACCAGCGGTGCAATGTGGCATCATCTTGGAATTTGGATAATATAGATCAATGTTGAAAACTGATATGGCCAAAACTAACTACTAGTTAGAAACCACCAAGTGGCAACATGCTAGGGGTAAAGTTGTCAATTGATAAGATTGAAGGGATGAGATATCTATCATATGGATAATTGAACCATACAGGTAGGTAGGGAAAATTTTCAAAAATTTCTCTCTTCCATATGGGAATCACATTCCCTGTTTTAGAAAATTGCATTTTCAATGATCAATCTTGAACCTTAAGCCGGACTAGATCTGAAACCAAAAGATAGGAGAGGGATGTACCTAATACGGAGTAACAATAACTCCCAACGAAGGTGTTCACGCCCAAGGAAAACGCCAAAGATTGCTCCCACTGAAGATGACACAGCGTAGGGTGGAGCAGAATCAACAGGTGGTTCTTCAGCAAGAACCAAACTCTTCAACAAGAATTCGATAGAGGGTGTGAGAGCACGGCTTCATATAAGTTTTTCACCAAAAACTGATATCAAGAACACGTCTCGATAACTCCTATTGATGGAGAACGAACTGGCAATGGTGGCAACAATAGAGGGAGGCAAGGGCGGAAGATGGCGTCAGTCTTACTGGAGCTATCTTCTCTCTTAAATTTGTAATCAACTTGGGGTAAATTGGGGTTCACCCTCCTCTATTTATAACTTTAAAGAGAGCTCCTCCTAATCCTATTAGGAGTTTTCTAATCCAAATCTTATTTGGATTTAGACTCTCTTTAAGAGATAAGGATAGACCCTTATCTTATTTGCAGATAAAGACCAACCCTCATAGTCTTATTAGGAGTTTCCTAATCCAAATCTTTATTTGGATCTGGACTCTCTGAGTGGTTAGGGATAACTCCCTATCCTATCTGCTGATCTAAATCCTAGAGCCACCCCTCTTTAATTAATCAAATTAAACCAGTTCGATTTGGGCTTTAGGCCCATTAAGTCCATGTACTCACTTATCCTCCAAACTGTTGCCCAATTGGGTATCCTTGTATGGCGTGGGACCCAAACATTGATCTACACATCAACTACATGGGTTCAACTCAGCCTTTGTTACAAGGCTTGGCCGAATTCACTGTAGGAAACAGTGAACCCCTGAGCCCATCACCATGGGCTCTTAATGGGCCCAACACTTACACTAAGTGGTCCCTGGGTCAAGCCACCTTATAAAAACCCAAGGACTGTGGGCAGATGCAAGATTAGCCCATCAGGTATTACCCTCAATGGTCTTACACTTAACCTCTCAGCCCATAATGATCAAGCACTGTCCAACAAGAGAGGACCTCTCCCTCGGTTGCAAGGAATAATGTTGCACTCTCTACTCACATGGATCCTGGGAATTAAAACATTTTGCAAATATTTTGAAACCGTAATATATATATATATATATACTTTGCAAAACAAATTTCAACGATTGAAATCGACTGCCGATAGCTTTGGTTTTCATCAGAGAGAGTGCATCCCCGATCATTCACTTTGTCTGACAAAGGGGCTGATCCTGTCACTATGATCACCCACTCAGATGAATTCTTGGACTGTCCCAACATACCCAGGTTTTGACCCCTCTAAGGATCTCATTGATTAGCATATCAAAGACAACCCAATCCAACACCTAGTGTAGTATTATAATCAAGTCTAGGGGTCAAGTGTAACATTCCAGTTTTGCACATCTATCTCCAAGGTCCAGGGTAATACTGAAATTCTGGTCCGGTTCAGGGTTTCAAGAAAACTCGCACTGCATGTATTTCTGGTCTTACCTTGGTAGCTGAGACAAGCCACCCCAACCAACTTGGCGGCACATTAGCGTCAGCCTTGGCAAGATAAATCTCCCCAGATCTATCCAACGGCTGTGAAGATTCTAAACTAACACGGGTCTCATATGTGTCCAGTTTAAGGGTACTGCACAGAAACACACCATAATAACATGAATCAAATATGTACTTTATTCATTTACATTAAATGCCATAAGGTACATCATTCTTATTGGAGCTAAGGGCATACACTGTCTAACAAAGATAACCTAGTCTTGATGAGCTAGGAGCTAACCTGGTCCTGATGAGCTATGAGTTGACCTGGTCCTAACAAGCTAATTTGACACCAACTTATAACATGCACAGGTAATACATGGCTGAACTAATTAGAACATCAATGCCAACACACTCCATGCAGGCCTAATACCTACCACATGCACACAATTTGTCAACCGAGGGCATGACAAGTGAACTAAGCTTCGACCACGTGTGAGAGATGTGTCGGTTCTTGGATGGAGCCCTCTCCTATAAATAGGCGAGTCCCCCATTCATTTGGACAATTGAACATGTAGTATGCTACTATGAACAAGGCACACTGGACACCTCGACACATGGAGCTCATTAGCTCCTGCAACGAGCTCTTCAACTCATCACATGGAGCCCACTAGCTCCCCCTACGAAAGCTCATTACATGGAGCTCTTCAACCTATCCATACAAGCTCAGCAGCTCATCCATACAAGCTCTCCAGCTCACCTTATTTTCCCCTGGCATTACTGGCTTAATCGTCAGAATCCACACCCCTAGGATCACCCGAGACCTCTAACATCTCTTATAGTTGCAGGCTTCTCTTAGCAGTCGAGGTGCTGAGTCGAGGTGACACTCCAAGGCAATGCGACACCCTATTCCCACAATTTTCCATCCTTGCACATGTGGTCAATTTTGATCCTCATAAAAAACGTTGCTGCCAGCACTATTACCAAACAAAATCAGTGTTGTTTTCTCAAAAAATGCTTGGGTGGCAGCACTGATTCCAAACAAGAGAAAAGAATGCTTACAACTCTATATGTCCAGCACCATTTTTATAAGAAAATGGTGTAATGTTTCCAGCACCGATGCCAAACACGCAGGCAGTGGTCATTTTGGATACCCAATGGTGGGTTTTCAATTTTCCTTACTGTTTTCAGCTATTAGTACTGTTTTTTTTTCTTTGCTATTTTTTGATGAAACCGCCGATTCCTGACAACCTTACTATATATTGTAGGAATCTTCAAACAACAGGAACTTGGGTGTAGGTACCTCCTATGGGCTATGGTTAATGGTACTGTATGCCATTGTTGTCTGGGTTTTAGAAAAATCCTCTAAATCGTGCATCAATACGGGCGAAGACGATGAATAAATCAGGTGCTTTTAACCCAGATAAATCATGGGTTTAAGGGTCAATTTGACCCTCAAAAGTAACCCATTAGAATTAATTGAAGTGAACTCATTTTTTATTAGACTGAATCGTGGCCCAACTTGATTGGTTGGTCTACGAAATTAAACTTAATGTATATTCCATTTAAATAATCAATATAGAAAATACAATAAAATTACATTATCATTAATTTAAATGAAATACAAGTAATTACATTAACATAGAATAGCTAGTTAAAAGATTTAAACTTGTAGACATTTAGCATGATTACTTAATAAATCTTATTAATAAAATTTAAAGCTTATTAGCATTAAAATTAATTATTATTGACATAAAATATAAAAAAAACTTTTATAGTTCCATTTACAGAAAATGAAAATAAAAAAGTAATTAGTTAATAACTTAAAACTATAATACTAATTTGTAATATTAATTAATAATTTAATTAATGCTAATTATAATTAAAGATACACTTTTGATAACATCAACGAACAAAAAGTTTAATTGATTAATAGTAATATAATTAATGCAAATAAACTATTAGTATATAACTAATTAATGTTTAACCGCTGCTTGGTCAATGGCATTTAGGAATTCAAAAGCATTAAATAAAATTTGAGAAATATTAATTTTAAATAAATATCATAGTTACACTTTTGTGAATAAAATTAAAATAATTCCAAGTTCATCAAGCTAGAGAGAGAGAGTTGTGTCTTAGGGGGCATTCTTTTTTCGGATTTTGAGAGGGGGGAAAGTTGGTCAGTGGGATTTTAGTTTTCATTGACCAAAAATCCCATGTTCTTTTTCAAATTTATGTGGGGACCAGAGAAAGTTTATTTTCCTAGGTATCACTTACCTGGGTAAGTAATACCCATCTCCTAGGTGCGTAAATTACTTTCCCACCTAGGGGGAAAGTTGCCAATACTTGAATGGGAAAAAAATACCCTTTTAATAATGGATTTTTATGGTTAAAATGGTCATTACCTTATTTACATGAGAAATAAAAGAACATGGGTAAATGCACTTACCGGGTAAGTATTTCCCAAGAAAAACTTACCTAGGTAACTACATTTACCCAGGTAAGTAACTTACCAAAAAGCGAACGGGGCCTTAATGTTTTCAACATACTAGTATATGCATGTATGTATTATGTAAATGGTGATTTGGTAGAAAAATGAGAACACAAATTTAGTTTGGACTTGCATTAATAAATATTGTATTTGGTTGTGAGAGATACAAACATGAATAATTTGATTAGTTTCAAGAATTTTTTGTTGATTATCTAATCAATTTTGAGTACAAAAGTTTAATTCCATTTGAAATGCAAATATGTTAGGAAAAAATACTTTTCCATTTTCAGTAAAAAATGTATTATTACCCAACAACTTAAAAACGAAGTGAAATACAAATTTGTCTTGCTTCTACATTTGCACTCTTAACAAATTCCACGTGGAGGAAACAACATTAGCCAAAATATATTCTGCATAGAAAAAAAAAAATCAAGAAAAACTAAATGGTGGAATTGGTCATCAGCATCACCCCTTTTGTCAGCCAGGCCCATATTGGGCCACGACAAATTGCTGAATTCAAACTCCCACGAGCCCAATTACTGGTTGGGCCTCAACAAGTTAATGATGTTAAAAGGAATTTTAGGTTAAGTGGTGCAGCGCCAAGTGCAACCGCTTTGCCGCTTGATTTTTTTATTTATTTTTAATATTAATTGGTTTGTTGGGTGACTGCACAGGCTACCCCAATACAGCAAGACAGCAGGAAGAGCGGAGCACCAAATCCAAAAGCGAAGCGACATTGCGAATATAATCACGTTCCCACTTGCTTAGGTAAGGTAGCTAACCTATTTTATTACATCATCTCCCCTCTCCCATCTCTGCACTGCTCTACCTTCTTTGTCTCGTTGTTATGCCCAATTCCAATCCATTCACGTTGACTTCTTAACCCCAACTACCATAACTTTCTCCACTTTTCCCCGCCCAATATCTACCGTCTGATCAACAGAAGTATAGAACTACCAACTGTCAACTACACCATTACACCGTTTATATGCAGAGATCAGACAGACACAGAGAGAGAGAGAGAGAGAGAGAGAGAGAGAGAGAGAGAGAGAGAGAGAGAGAGCGTAGTGTCCGGTTTGCCGTATTATTGTCGCATGAGTAACAGAGTAAGATAACATACGACATTGGTTGGCACATGCTTGGGCATGGGTTAACAGGACATGGATAGTCCATCACAGGCCGACCCGATCACAGACAGTCATGCTCCTTGTAGTCGTAGCCCACCAGCCACCATGTGGCCTAACTTATTAGCAGATCCCATTCCCATCTCATCATCACCCCCAACTCTCTCACTCCTGACTCCACCTCGTGTTTATCCATCCCTTTATTCAATTTGAATCTCTTACATAATTTCTTCAGGCAGTTTGTGGGAAAAGACGCAGATACGAAGAGAGAAGCGTGACGACAAGCCTGCGTTAGCTTCCACTATTGTCACTATTGTCTTGAAATTTTGGTCCGACACGCTAGATCACATGTCAGCCCGGATAGTTTTTATTCCAGGTTCGGTTCTAGGTCAACCTCTCTTGGGTTGCAGGTCGGGGCATGCTAACCTATTTTCTGAAATAGCGTTGGACTGGATTGGGTTTGCAGCTGGGTCGACTCAGTCCATTGATAGGGATAGCCAACCAGGAGAGGGGTGGTTTCCAAGCTTTTTCGGTTCAACCAGTCAATCCAGACCAGTTTCATATATCATAACTACAAGTCTACAATACAGTCGATGAGCATGAGTCATAACTCCCGTCAGTCCGGCACATGGATAGGTACTAGCTCGTAATAGAATTATTGGCGGTGGCTTGACGTGTGGGTTTAAGTCAACTCTACCAACTAAAACTGATAATAAAGCACATGCGTAGCCACTAATGGGTGATGACTGATGACTGATGAGCGATTAGTGTTGTCTCCACACGGAACCCTACTTGAGAAAAAAATTTGTAGTAGGAATAGGGACAACTTTTTCTTTAATTACACTTTCACCCTCAACAAATTTTGTAAGGCAAATAATCAAATGAGCGAAATTTATTTCCCTTCTCTCTCCTATAGTTTAATTGTTTATATAAAATAATATATGTGTCTCCAATAAAATGGAAATTGCTTCCAAAATTTATTTTCGTTTTTCCACGTGGATGTGCGGTGTGGGACCATTAACCTGGTTCAGAGGGGGGCCGGTGGTCATTGTGTGAACCGCTTTCTCCGTCAGACCTATTACTGTACGCCACGTGGATGTATCATAACAGGGTTTCTAAACATCCCTTTCATTAGCCACGTGGGGGTGGTGGCACTTGGAAGTGGATCAAACAATAAACAACTAGAAGCATAGAAAGCAAAACTTTTTATATAAGTGAGAAATCTGATGCAGGATAACGAAATGAATTGATAAAAAAGCGAAGCATAATGAGAGACGATGTAAAGAAAAGAGGTAAAAAGTTAAAAAAGAAAGTCATTTTTATCGGCTGCTCGCGAGAGAGCTACATGATTGCAAAGAGAGAAGCGTTGTCTGGTGACTGGTGAGTTGCCACATCGTAGTCATCAACTCTGAAAACAAAAAAAAAAAGAACAATGATACGACTTACGAGAAAGAGAGAGAGAGAGGGGGGATGAACCAATCCAACCGTGGTTCAAGTCGAATAAACGACGATATCCTCTACGGTAATGGGAGGATACTGAACCGAACATGATGAGAAGCACGTCAGCCTGACCGTATAGTCGGTGGTATTACGAGTGAAACAGTAGAGGACTGGGGAGATCAGGGAATTGGAAGGAGGGCCCCGCTATCATGCGCACGAACGTCTGCGTCCATCCTTCATTCATCAACAAGTGTCAAGTGGATCAGACGCACGTGCACACGCATTTGACGAAAAGGCTCCCGTGAGATGATAACAACAAGAGCAGGAAGCGACGATGAAAAGATAATTCTAGTTGGAAATTTTGTTAAATAAAATAAAATAACGGTGTGCTGTGCCGTTTGTAATGTTTTGACTAATTTCGCCTCACTAATTACGCCAAGTTACACAACACGTGAAACAAATAATAATGAATAACTATTGTATCTTATTATACAGAGGTAAAAAAGAAATTATCCACTGTAATTAAGGGTTTTTCTGTAAATTGACTTTCAAAAGATTAAAGGCTTCTAGCTTGTTAATGTCGCGTGGGTCGGGGGGATCGGGACTTCTTAAAAGTGGGTTTATGTTTTTTGGAAATCAGGTTATTGCGTGTTTGACCTCAAGACCGATAGAGAGATCAGAGAGAGACTACTCTGATGATCTTTTTCCGATCTTTTATAATAGGTCAACATTTCTTACTTCGTTTCTTCTCTTCTACTCCTCCCACTCTCTCTCTCTCTCTCTCTCTCTCTCTCTCTCTCCCCCTCCCTCCCCTTTGTTTTGTTGCTTTGGATGTTAAATTCGAATCGGATGGATTAGATTCTGACCGGGAAGGCTATTTTTCTACCGGAGAAATTTGAACGGAGGTAGACGGATTACAGTCGTGACAGGAGAGAAAAGGACGACTTCCTCTTTTTCTTTCTTTTTGGTTTTCTGGACAAAATTGGGGTGACTTTAACCAAAGGGAGATATGAGAGGTGTAAATAACAGTATGGATACTATAAGTGCTGCTGCGTCTGCGATCGTCACGGCTGAGGCTCGAGTTCAGCCAACTACTGTTCAGGTAAAATCGCTGGTTCCGTTCGGTTACTGTTTTACTTTGTTGTTGTGATCTTGTTGTGCTCCTTTTCGTTTCTAATTTACGGTTGAGTATCTTGAGTTTGAATTCTAGATGTTCGCGATTAGCTTCTGAGATTCGAGATCTGTTAAATTATTTTGCTTTGTTTCCGTTATTTTTTTAATCTTTTGTATTTCCTCTCTAAGCTTCTCTGTGCGAATTTTGGATCTAATTTGGATATGAATGGAGAATTTTCTGATTGGATTCGGTACTTAGCTGGGAATTTTCTTTTCCCAGTTTTACTATGTTTTCACTTTCAATTTCCTCGATTCTCTATAATATTTGAAGTTTATTTTGGTTCTGAAACTATACCTTTTCAGTTTTAGTATATTTGAAGCCTCTGCGGTTGGTTTTCGCGAGCCGAGATTTTATGGCGGTATAAGAGTTTATAGAGATCTATCTAAAACCATAGAACCTAATAGGGAACTCCTTGTTTTAGCTCAAGAACAGAATGTGGTACCTGTTCTTTACAACCTTATAGAATTTGTGAGGTCCCTATGGGGTCCTTTCCCTCTAGTATCTGAATTCATTTGATATCTACGTTTGCAACAATAGTGACTCTGCATTTGGAAGGGGTTACCTTGAAGTTTCTATAATTAGGTTGGGAAAGAATTCTTGAAAATTTTAGTAAATACTGACCGTAGTTATCCATTAAATGTTTTACCTAACAGGCACCTGCTCTTGTAGCATGCTAATTATTGGATTTAAGCCATTTATTGTATTACTATGTGCTTTTGAGACTTGTCTCTTCTGTTGTTCTCTAAATTGCTCAGCCGGGAGACTGCCTAAACTAGTAGATAATAAACTAGTGGATGCTTAAAAGAAATTTGTCTGAGATCCAGACTGCTGTGCTGGGCCGATTGCAATGATTTTCCATCACAAGATTCATATAATGGAATCTGACACGGTGATACTTTTGATTTAAAATAGAAACTTGAATTTGGTTATTGCTAGATCTTTTTCCTGTCATAGGGACCTTTACTACTGACTAAAATTCAGAATTTAATCTAATATGGTAAAGAGAAACTTCTGTTTTGTCCAAGTTCAGAATTTCCATGATAAACCAAATATATTATCATGCCAATGCACAGGATATAGACCATGCCATAACATGAAACATTGTGTACAATGTTCCAAAGAATGACAAGAGGGTTTGACCTGTTATAAATATTTGGAGTCGCACTTTACCAATTATTATACAAGTGAAGGCAAAACAAAAAGGTCTCACTACATTGAATAAGTAAATATATTTCAAGAGAAAACTCAAGGCATGCCACAATTATCCAAATATGATTCTGATTACAACTTGATATTCATAAAATTTTTCAAATGATCACAACTTGATATTCATACCTTTACCACTGTTTAGTTCTTTTTGTCAATGCTGAAGTTCTTATTGGTTTATCTTTAATTAGGAAAGACCTCTTATATGCAGGACTTGTGGTTGCTTCTGCACTCTTTTTCATTGGTTTTTTTTTTTTTTTTTCCTTTGCGTAGCCCTCCACTTTCTTTTGCAGCTTCTCTTTTTTACTTCTGTTTTCCAGTAAATTGTTCAATACTTCCTTTATAAAATACCACAAGCAACTGGCAAGGCATGAATCATCAGGACCACCCAAAATACAATTACTTTCTCTAGATTTCACAGGTTTTAATATAAGATCTTTCTCACAAACACAAGGTAAAGAACCTGAAGTGAGTTTCAACCATTGTATGTTCTCCCCCTGTCATGGTCCTAGGAGTTTCCTTAGGATTCATCACATCATGCTTGGTGAATAATCATAAAGCTTTTAACCTATATAATCTCTAAATATGTTCATACCTGCAGGCTCTACAGTGTTCTTTAGCCTGGGCAATACAGAAAAAGTTCACTTCAAAAAGGAAGGAGTCATTCCTTTGAAATCTTTTTGATGAATTCAGTAGCATTTGTATAGAAATCTAATTCCACCATAGAAAGATTTTAACACTCAGGGCTGCCGAAGGCAAAGAGAAACCTAATTCCTTTTATGATAATCATCACTAGGGTACCATATGAAGAAATGGGCATGAGAAGTTGGTATTTCTCTTTGTAGGCATGGAAAGAACATCGAAACTGATAACCAGGGAAATGACATTCCTATGTAGTGTAATTTGCACTAAATGATCACTTTGGCTTGGTATAATTGGGTAATGAGCATTTAGGTTTCAATGTGGCATAGGAATGTCAGGCGTGGATACTGCAGAAACTTCCTAAGAATTTGTTTATGGTTATGTTTCTAGATCCTGTAGTGATTCATTAGCAGTCTTTGTATACTAGTAGCTCCCTCAGCATGAGAGACATTGTTATGCATGGCCATAAAAGTGAAAAGATGTTCGAAAATTTTACATTTTAGATGTTACAATAAAAAATTAGCTGAATTTAATGAAGTGACTTCTAGTACGATTAGCTTGTAGAGCCAAAGATTGCCAAATTGTAATTGATTGGAGTTCAGGACAAGTACGAGTTTCATATCTTAGAATTTCTAGTTAGTTTTGAGTTTTGGAAATGCGTTGAGCTAATTTGACAGGTAGAGGAATGATGAAATTGTCACTTATATGAATTGCCTTTGTTCAAAATTTAGATGGAGCATCTGAGGCAATCCTTGTTGTCCACTAGTGTAAGTATTTGGTTGTGATATTGGTCAGTTTTTCTTAGGCTACCCACGGACTGTCAGTTCTATTATAGATGCTTTCTATTGTAGGGACTCCACTCGGTGCCTTAAGATGCCAGAGGAAAAGGGTTTCTTTCCTTGGAATTATCTCCATGTTTCCCTAGCACTCTACTTCATATTGTTTCTTTGGTGTTGTTCATGTTGTTCAGATGTTAAACAACAAAGTCAGCTCTTTATCCCACGGACCTGTGGTTTATACTTCTAAGTTGTACTTTTTCTCCTTACTGTGATAAATGAGATTGTGTCTGAGGACTAAAGAAAATTTTATATTGTCAGCTTACATCTATAATTAGTTTTATATTTTTCTACTCTTGTTCTTGGTTCATCTCCTGTTATCTTAGTTTTTTTCTCTATTCCTTAATTTTATGTTAAGCTACAGAAGAAACAAAATGCTGTTTCCTCTTTCTTTTTTTTCTCTTGTTAGCAATATCCTTACCTGTTATGAGTTTCTATTAAATGTTGCCCTCACATGCAGAAAAGAAGATGGGGGAGCTGTTGGAGTCTGTATTGGTGTTTTGGATCTCACCGGCATGGTAGGCGTATTGGGCATGCCGTCCTTGTTCCTGAACCAACAGACCCAGGATCAGCAGTCCCTGCCACTGAAAATCAAAGCCACCCACCCTCCATTGTATTACCTTTCATTGCTCCTCCCTCTTCTCCTGCTTCTTTCCTTCAATCGGAACCTCCATCTGCTACTCAATCACCAGCAGGACTATTATCCTTCACCTCACTATCTGCCAATGTCTACTCTCCAGGTGGACCTGGTTCTATTTTTGCTATTGGACCATATGCACATGAGACTCAGTTGGTCTCGCCCCCTGTCTTTTCAACCTTCACAACTGAACCATCTACTGCTCCTTTTACTCCTCCAGAACCCGTGCAGCTGACCACACCTTCCTCACCAGAGGTACCCTTTGCTAAACTCCTCACATCATCGCTTGACCCCAATCATCAAGCAGGTGAAGGCTGTCAAAATATCCCAGTATCCCAATATGAATTCCAGTCTTATCAGCTATACCCTGGAAGCCCAGTTGGTCACCTCATATCGCCCATCTCAGCAATCTCAGGCTCTGGTACATCTTCTCCTTTTCCAGATCGTGAGTTAATTTCTGGTGGACATTCTTTTCTTGAGTTCCGTGCAAGCGACCCTCCCAAACTCTTTAGCATTGATGCACTTTCTATCCGTAAGGGGGGGCAAGGACAAGGTTCGCGGTCACTGACGCCAGATGCTGCAGGACCGACCTCTCGAGATGGTTTCCCCCAAGATAATCAGATATCGGAGGTTGCATCCCTTGCAAACTCAGACAGTGGCTCACAAAATGGAGACATTGTGATTGATCATAGAGTCTCCTTTGAGCTAACTACTGGAGAGGTTCCAAGCTGTGTGGAGAAGGCAATCCTCGATGAATCCATATCACAATCTCTGCCATCGGACACGACAGCTGAAGTAGATGGAATTTCACGCAAAACAGAAGATGTCGCTGAGACTCGTATTGGGGAAACATCAAAAAATACTCCCCAGAAATCTATGGAGGATGGGGAGGAGCAGCGGCAACATCATCATCAAAAGAATCCTTCCCTCACGCTTGGTTCAGTCAAAGAATTCAATTTTGATAACGCAGATGGAGCAGCCGATAAGCCCACCATCAGCTCTGAATGGTGGATCAATCAGAAGGAAGCTAGACCCTGCAACCAATGGACCTTCTTCCCCATGATGCAGCCAGGTGTCAGCTGATCTAATCAACACAATGTCCGATTTCAGTTTATCTGGCTCCTTCACAGTGGAAGGAGTTTGCCTGTGAGCTTAAGGAATATAAACTTAAATACCTGATCACCAACCTGGATGAAAATCAAAGCCAAACATGATGGGCATAGGGGTGATTATGGATGATAATCTTGGTGATTGAGATCAGGTAGACTGATCATATACGACTGACGTAGAAATGGGAGGGCGGTGCATCTTGACCACAAATGACTACACAGAGGATGAGGGGAGAATGCATGGTTCTGAAGATAGGGTACTGTATTAACTATTAAATTAGTTTTTCTGATTATTCTGACTAAAAATGAAATTGGAAGTTTTCCGGCTTACCACTTATTCTTCTGTGAAGATTTTAAGCTTTTTGCTTTATGTATGTAATATTAAGAATTAAGAAGTTTTCCGGCAAGGGGATGAAATGCTCCTCCGCATTGTGTTCACCTATGAAGGTGACTATTGAGTTCTCATCTCTCGTTAATCATCTATTCGCTTTGTGGTTTGTATACTGACGGGATTGCTGCTTGCTGGACGATAGTTTGGAGTTGGCCAGTGTTCCAGCGTCACTAATAAGTAATCAGCAATAACAAGCTGGTATTCTTAAACCTTTGTTCGTGAGTACTTCACATTTTTTAACCCATGAAAGTTTATTAATAGGGGTGTTCACGGTCTATTTAGTGTGGGTCGGAGAATACCTCAAATACAAATCGTTTGAGAAATTTCTAAATTTAACCATACCGTTTTAATATGAAAATCAAATTAAATCAAACCATTTTATTATGATTTAGTGCAATTTTTAATATGGTTTAGGGATTTTCAATCATTTTATGATTTCATTGGGCTTAACCAAATTGGAAAGCCCAAATATCATCCTTAAAAATTAAAAAATTAGAACTTTTATTTTATTATCTTATTATAAAAGAAAAGAGTTTATAGTATATATATATATATATATATATTTCAGACCTTTTTTGGATATCCGATAAAATGATCCAAATCAAATTCGAAAATTCGGATCATGGGTTAGAGAGAATTCAAGATATTTAAATTCGAATCATATGCATTCTATTGGATCGGATTCAGATATGTTTGCATCCCTACATAAAACCGGAAAAATCAAAAGAAAACAACATATAATTGCAAAGGAAAGAGAATCCAGCCGTAATAAGGGAATATTGATGTAATCTTCATGCATGGGACTCGCCATCAGGAAAATTAGAACCAGTATACAATAAGTCGTAATCCTCTCTTCAATACCCCTATTAGCCAACCAATCAGTAAGTGGTTAGCCTCCTTAGCGTGGATGAAACTAATGTTTATATTTATTTGCAAAGTTTGCCATTTATGATGTTCACAAGTGTTTAATTGTAATTCTCTACATCAACAGAAATAAGTTTGTTTGAAAAAGTAAGTTTCTTTTTTTTTTTTTTTTCAAACAACAAAGATCAACCTTTCATTAATAGACTTTGTACAGGTATTCCCTGTCTAGGGATATCAACATATATGTCTTTTTTCTTTTTACAAGTAGAAAAAGCAAGTTGATGTGCCACATTCCTATTTACATGGATTATATCAAAAAAGAAAGTAAGTTCAGAACATGTTCTTTTAAGATCCTTTCCAACCATTGACACTCCAATTGAAGTTGGTTGATTTGCATGATCACAGCTTCAGCATCAGAAAACAGCACAAACTTCTTACAGTTTTTGTCCCGAATAAATTCTAGAATTCATACAACTGCCCACCATGTTTTAGCATTTAATATTGATGATGCGCGATCTAGCTGCTCCCTGTTGGAGGTAATCTAGCTTCCAAGTGAACGGCAAACAGTTGATCTGCAAGGATCAGAGAACTTGGGATTGTTAGCCTGACGATGTCGCTCTGATGCTTAAGTCAATATAGTGGTTGCGAGCTAAAAATAGCTTAAGAATGCAGAGAGCTAGAAAGCATATAAATCACGCGTACCTTGAACCATCGAGGGTGGAGCCTTTATATATTGGAATCCTTGCGGGTTCTACGGATCAGTTCCGGGATCATCGTCATGATAGGATCCACTTCCGTATAAGTTGGAAGATAATGCTGCCAACCGATAAGGTTCATCAATTCCACCCTAATCAGGTGAGGAGATAATGCTAGCTGTTACATGGCGTTATCTCGTGAGACCCGGGATCTGTTGGAGGGGTTTTCGGGATCACCACATAGTGGCATGTCGGTATCCCCGAACTGATGTCTTTAAGTCCCGAACTGGGTTGAATGCCGAGGTGCCTTGGCATCGAGGTATTCTTGTTGCGATCTGGTATCGAGTCGATCTCGTCTCGAGGTGAACCGGTCCCAAGGTCATTTTAGCTCGGGGTGGTTGGGTACCCGAACTCAATCTGCTGCGGACTGGTTACGTTAAGCTGAGTTGTCATCTCTTGGCCAGGTCATGTCTACATATCCCCTCTTTACTAGGTTGGACCAAATCACCCTTCAAATATCATCAATCCTATTACAGTATATTCTATTTCTGATTCATATGAGCCATTTACAAAAATTTTCAAGAATACATGTGAATCATAAAAAATACAATGGATTTTTTTTTCTTTTTGCTCAAAATGTTTCTGATGAGATTTGGAAAACTTTTTGCAAGGAATTTTCCCAATTACTCAATAAGATTGCTACAACTTGTTTTGGGTGTGATTTTTTATTATGATACAAAACTCTATCCGTCGCATCCCATATGAATCATAAAGCTGTATGGAAACAGACCCATTAGTTGTACCTTCAGCTTTATCTTTAGAGTCATTAATTTTGTTGTTTCCACTTATTCACTATCAAGCACTGTGTTAATACCTATATGTAAAGACAACCAAATTGCTCTTTCAAAGTGGCACATGAAAAATAAGTGATTGAAATTGTCTACCATCTGTTTAGACAAAGGACAAGGTCTATCCTCTTATTCCAAGAATCTAACTTGTCTTTCATGAACATTTGACAATTATATGGTAGTCTTCCATATTTCGTTCCAATTTATTACTTGTTTAGAAGTGGATGGGTACTTGCTTATGAAAGTCCTATAAAGACTTAACAGTATATTCACATGTAGTATTTCCCTTCCATAAAAGTCTATCTTGCTCTAAATCTTGATTTAGCCTTATTTATAAATTGTGCTTAACAGTATATTCACATGTAGCATTACCTTTTGCATCTATTCTCCATTTTTAATTTTCTAAAATAGGCTTGTTTTTAGTTCATCCAACACTTGAACTGTTTCTTCCACAAATAGAATCCAATTAAGTCTTTGTGAGTGAAAAAATCGACTTATTTTTAAAATATTTATGTTTAATAACCCGAACCCACCTAACCTCCAAACCTACTTACCAAACATAGCTTTATTCATTTCATTCACCCTCTTGAAACCCAATCCTCCCATATGTTTTTTTTTTTTTGGCTTACAATATTTATCTCATTCTATCCAATGCATCTTATCTGATTTACTATCACCTACCCACTACAAATTTCTTTGTGCTTGTTCCAATTTTTGTGTGTATAAATTGGAATTGTTTGAGCTACTGCTTTAATTAATGTTGTTCTATCTGCTTGGGAAAGTAACTTTGTTTTCCAAAGAGCCATCTTTTTCTCCACCCTTTCTACTAATTCATGAAAATTTTCAGTTTTAGCTTTTTCTAATCCATAAATTTGCCCTCAAATATTTGTCATGTATTCTTTTGACTCCCAAAATTCTTTGCAACAAAATTTGATGCCTTCTATAACATTTTAACTAGGGGTGTTCACGGGTCAGGTTGGATTGGCTTGAGTTGTTTTTGTCAACCGACCCGACTTAATCGGTTTACTCATTGACTAAACCAAAACCAACTGTCTTTTGGTTTATTTCTATTTACATTTAAGTTTATTTCTTTTTAGTTTTTATGCAAAATCAAAATATATATTTAAATCAATTAATTTTTTATACAAAACTGATTTTTTTGTCAATATATTTAAATTTATACAAGACTGAATTAAATATTGTACCATTGTATTATATTTTTATTGGTTTTACGTTTTTAGATTTTATCATAAATAACCATTTTGTTTTAAATTCAAACAAAACACAAATAAAATATATCAATAGTTAACATATAGGGTAAGGACTAATTAATAATTACTTAAAAATATAGGATCGGTTCGGTTTGGTTTGGCTTCGGTTTTCATACATGAAAATTGAAACCGAACCGAGTTGTTGGTTTATTTTTTCATACAAACCAAAACTGACCATTGATTTTGAAAAATTGACCAACTCGAGTTGGGTCAGGCCGGTTTGGTCGGTTTGACATTTAATGTAAACACCCCTAATTTTGACTAAAGTAAACCCTTGATTTTTGGAGGTTTACCATTTGTCTAGACCAGTCTTGAAAGATTTTTAATATTCCCTTCATTTTCATCACTTCACTTTGATTGCTCTACAAAACAATAGGCAGTCATATGCAAATAAGATGAGATATTTTAACGCCACCAATAAATGCCAAAACCATAAGTAAAGACCATCAATAAGTGCAAAAAATTCAACCCAAGTAAAAGTAATATATTTATAATAATTAAGAAAGAAAAGATACAACACCCATAAGTGTTTCTCACAATGCTGCCCTCTACACTCGAGCCTGGATTACCCCAACTAGAACCACGAGTTTGGATATAGTAAGCACATTCAATGAGCACTTAATAAATATTCTAACAACTATCAAAATTTGTTTTTAATGTTTTGCAAGGGTAAGTTGTGGGTATTTTAAGGGTTAGGCGTCAAAAAATTTTCTAAGTGCTCATTGAATGTGTTTACAATGTCATGCATACCTGATCCAGATTGTAGAACCATTTACGTATAATCCACCTCCTAATAACAGCTTTGATTGGAAGGTTGAAATCTTGAAGGATATGATTGTTTGAGTTATCATTATTGAATTTCTCCTTAGTGTTGCAGAATATAGATGACTTTAAGCTAGTTAATAATCTTGCTAAAAAGTATACAAATAATGAACCCTAGTGAAATTTACATCTGCAAATATACTAACTAAACAACGTAGGAATGACTTACATCTTCTAACTTGATCAACATTCACCTTGCATCTATGTACGCAATCCCTTTTTTGGTTTGCTTCATACACAAACCCTTGTAGATGTAAGCAAGGTGTGAAGTATCAGAAAAACCAAGTATACCGAAAGGGCAATTTTAAGAAACGTATTTGGATATGCCTTGGATGTACATATTTAAAGTATGGACATGATATGCCCAATAGGGTGTATCTTGTCGTACCTTTGGACCTCAATACACCTATTTGCAGGTGTTTTTGCAAAACCCTTTTTATCTTAAATAATCTATATATAATTATACTTGAATCTGAAATTTAAAAAAGGAAAAAATTAAAAAAGAAAAGAAGTATATCGGTTAAAGTACTGATACACCTCTACCAATACATAGAGGTGTATCAATACTTTCAACCATGACATGTGTATCAAAGAAAAATTAAAATATGCATGGAAACACTATAAACACTTTAATAAATCATATAAATATATCAGTAACACTAAATGTAATGTCTCAATGAGGTATACATGCATTAAATTAATATATGTTAATAGGTTTTATGAAGAAACACATCATAGTCAATTATAATTTTTATTAAAAAATCCTATGCTTAACTATAATTTATAAATTATAATTCTTAAGTTTTAAGGGATGAGAAAAGCCCAACTATCCTATCCTAACTTCAAAGTGAAAATATAATTAATAATTATTATATTTAAATAATTACTATCTATTTTTAAACTTAAAAATATAAAAATAAAAAATAAATAACCATTGTACAATATATTCAAAAAATTTGTTGAAGAAGAAATTTCAATCACTCTATGGGTATGATAGATCATCCATACGCTATTGGTACATCTGATATAGGTCCAATACAGTGGAAAAAAAAAGACGACACCACTTATTTTCCATCGTATCCTCCTGTATTGAGCTTTCAAAGATACGATATGGTACACTCCATCTTGGGCATATCATGTTGAACTTTTAAAAAGGTGACGGTGGAATGACACCCTTGTGAATTTGGAGACATTGTTGTAAATTGTCAAAACATGGTCCACCAAGGGTGATCTTGAGCTGGGCCAAGTCAAGCTTTTAGGGTTATAAATAAACCAAAAAAAAAAAAAAAACTGGTCATATTAAAGAAGTCACATGGTCTATTTACTTTTTATTGGTTCATATTTTACAATATGTATGCCACTTTTGATGTATCACTTTATCACTATTTCACTTATTTTGCTTCATAGTGTAATATTTATATCATAGATGTTGTCACCTACATGTTATATTTTATATAAATAAAAAATATTATATACAATATACATTACATGTGCCATATCATAATATTTATATATAGACTAGGCCCAACCTGCAAATTTTCAAGCCTGTACCAAACTGTAAATGATCACCCTTACCCGAGTCACAACACCTTGAAGGTGCTAGATTGTTGGTAAATTCTCCTACTAGTTGTAGTAGAGACTTGGCATCTTTTCCTGCTTCAAACAGGATTAAAGGATGTGGTCCCTCGATTGGTTATTACTTATGAGCTCCTTGGCCTAACCAAAACACTTGAAAAGATTAAGGCCCCATTTGTTTTTCGGAAAGTTATCTACCATGGATAAGTGCATTTCTTCATGTTCTTTTATTTTTCAAGTAAATAAGACAATAACCATTTTAGTCATATTATTAAAATGGACAATTTTGTCCAAGGTTTTTAAAACCAAACCATACAACAAACTGTTCAGCGGTTTAGTTCCTACATTGAACGGTCCAACTGTTCAAACTGAACGGACGACCCATTCTGACAAAATATAAAAATATAAACGGCCTAAACCGTTGAACGGTTCAAACAGTTCAATCGCCCAACTCAGTGGTTTGTGATCAAATCAACGGTACTTACTTGGGTAAGTGCATTTATTCATGTTCTTTCATTTTCCAAGTAAATAAGACAATAACCATTTTAGTCATATTATTAAAATGGACAATTTTGTCCTAGGTTTTTAAAACCAAACCAGACAACGAACTGGTCAGGGGTTTGGTTCCTAGGTTGAACGGTCCAACTGTTCGAACTGAACAGACGGCCCATTCTGACAAAAAATATAAAAATATAAAACAGCTTAAACCGTTAAACAGTTCAAACAGGTCAATCGCCCAACTCAATGGTTTGTGACCAAATCAACGGTTTTTGGCAAAATAACGATTCTAGGGTAAAACTGAACCAGACCGGTTCCTGATTTTTCCCATCCAACAGTCTGATCCAGTCAGGTTTTGAAAACCATGATTTTGTCCCATCCAATTATTGGCAACTTTCCCCCGTTATTTACCCAGGTGTGAGAATACCTAAGGAAAATAAATTTTCTACAGCCCTACATAAATCTGAAAAAAAAAATGGATATCTTGGTCCCCTCTCAAAATCCAAAAAACGAACGTCCTAAGAGTTATAGTGCTTGATGGTTGGGCTGGCATGAGATCTTTTACATCCTCCTTTCCCTTCTTGGAGCAGGTAATCTTCCATCCAAAACCAAAGGCTTTTGGTTTGCAAGATCTCGTCTTTGGAGCCGAATTCTATTGTCTAGAGTCTAGACAGGATATGGTCATTCATGAAGACTGAATGGCTTCGAGGTCATGTACTGTTAGTTGAGTGTACTAACCATGTTTAAAACCTAACAGTCCAAAGTCAACGCCCATTTTGTTTTCCTTACTCGTATCATCAAATCAAATTATAGATGATCTCTCACTTCTTCATGCTTTGTTAATAAACTATTGCATGGCTTCATATATTCTATGTTTAGGCTAACAGGATCTTCAAAATACTTATAGAATGGACAAAAATGGCTTTTTGAAGCATCCGTGTAAGCCAATCAAGGTCCACACAGTGTGGGCTCTAATGGTCAAATCAAGCTTTGACTGGAGGATCACCAAAAGTTGCATAGAATTGCCATGTGAGATTCTTCTAGGCTTGCATTCTTCAGTTCCCGTACTCCGCATATAACTACATTCTTTAAACTTTCCGTCGTAAAGTTGCAGAACATGGCCATGGCTACAAGTGTAAAAGTAGTCCTAGGATCAGTTGCCTTCTTTATCTTTTGGGTCTTGGCAGTTTTCCCGGCTGTCCCTTTCTTGCCCATCGGCAGGACTGCTGGGTCTCTCCTAGGCGCAATGCTCATGGTCGTCTTCAGAGTCATAACCCCAGACCAAGCTTATGACGCAATTGATCTCCCAATCCTCGGTCTTCTCTTCGGAACTATGGTCGTCAGCACCTACCTTGAAAGAGCTGATATGTTCAAATATTTGGGCAAATTACTCTCTTGGAAGAGCCGAGGTGCCAAGGATTTGCTATGCCGGATCTGTCTCGTCTCTGCCATTTCAAGTGCTCTGTTCACCAATGACACCAGCTGTGTCGTTCTTACTGAGTTCGTACTAAAGATTGCAAGGCAGAAAAATCTCCCACCTCGTCCATTCCTGCTAGCTCTCGCCTCTAGTTCAAATATTGGGTCGTCTGCAACTCCAATCGGCAACCCGCAGAACTTGGTCATAGCCGTCCAGAGTAGTATTTCCTTCGGGCAGTTCTTGATAGGCATTCTCCCTGCAATGCTCGTGGGAGTGTTTGTGAACATCGTCATACTTCTGTGCATGTACTGGAGATTGTTGCCCGTCGAAGACGCAACGACGGAATTGATCGCCGAGGAGGATGTCACGTCTCACAGGTTCTCTCCGGCAACAATGTCGCATTTCTCATCCTTGAATTCTCAAGAGTGGAGCTTCACATTATTGGAATCTACGAACATCCGCAGCTTGCCCCACCTGAATGTAGATATCGGCTGTGTGGAGAATATTAGGCACCGATTAAGTTCAAGCGAGAACGATATACACAGGGCCACACTCGAAGGTGGTAATGAGATTTCTCAGGAGTGGAACGAAAGCTCTCTGAGGAGGCCTGTCAGGAGTGGAGTGAACGGTGGTGCCATGATAGAAGATGTTGTTTCAAGGCAGTCTGTAGAAGAAAAAGAAAGTGCTTTGAGCAAGAGACGCAGAAGGTTGTGGTGGAAGACATGCGTTTATGTGGTTACTTCAGGAATGCTGATTGCTCTGCTGGTGGGTCTGAACATTTCATGGACAGCTCTCACTGCTGCGCTAGTTCTTGTGGTTCTTGATTTCAAAGATGCACGGCCATGTCTGGAGAAGGTAAGTGCAGTAAATTAAACGACAGAGCCAAGAAATGCTTACTGCTGCTCTCTGCAATGCTGAATAAGGCTCACCCATCTTTCCTTTTGAACCAGGTCTCCTACTCACTTTTGATATTCTTCTGTGGAATGTTCATCACCGTCGAAGGCTTCAACAAAACAGGGATACCAAGTGCTTTCTGGGATCTAATGGAGCCATATGCACGTATTAATCATCCCGCTGGAATTGCAGTTCTTGCCCTCGTCATACTTGTCCTCTCAAATGTTGCTTCAAATGTACCTACTGGTAATAAGCTAAGGCAAATCTTATTTCTATGCTTGTTTAATCCTTCTAAAACTGATGTTCCCTACTTCTTAAGTCAGCTGGAAGCATATTCTGGTTCTGGATTACACAGAACTATTTTTGCTGCACAAATTTCAACTATATATAACCTTGCACAAATAGTTAGACATGTCACCTTCATTTGATCCATGCATTCCTATAGTTCTCTAACACCGCTATAACTATTCTATTGCTGGTTAGTTGTCCACTCTGAGTCTGAGCACCTTAACAAAGGTGTTTTCCTTCAGCAGTAATACTGTTCCAACTGCTATACATGCTAGACGACTATTTATTCCCTTCATTGAAACCAATATTAAGTAAGAATTTGTTGTCATCTTCCATTTGAGTATAACAAAGCAAATGGTGGTATAGAAATGAACATCAGGTCTCCTCTTCTCCTCACAATCCTTTCCTTATTATCAACCCTGAGTCATTAAAGCCTTTCTGACTTGGCCTGGAATCCTATTGTAGTTTGAAAGGCAAAACTCTTAGGCTATGTTTGGTTGGAATCCTAGTGCAACTAGCTTCTCACCATTTATTCTTAAATTTTTGACCCCCCAACTTCATTTGGTTTTTAATAAAGTAGCAAGGTTCTGGTCTGTCTACATTTTCCCAGTGCAAAGACAAACCGGAAAGTAGTCCTTAATGCATTCTGCCTTGTCATAAACTGACTGTGTTCATCTGATCTCTTGTTGTTGGGCATATGCTTGTGTACTTATACCTATACATACTGAGTTCCTGATTAAATCTGGATGTTTGTCTTAGTTCTGCTGCTTGGAGCACGGGTGGCAGCATCAGCAGCTGCAATTTCTACGAGTGATGAGAAAAGGGCTTGGCTCATTCTGGCATGGGTGAGCACAGTTGCTGGAAACCTGTCTCTGTTGGGTTCGGCTGCAAACTTAATAGTGTGTGAACAGGCTCATGGAGCTCCATCCATTGGATATACTCTCTCCTTTTGGAACCATCTCAAGTTTGGATTTCCCTCAACACTTATTGTGACTGCCATTGGATTGACACTTATAAGGGGATGACCTCCTAATCTGGTAGCAGACAACCAATGGAGAGAAACTAGTTTCTGTAACCTAAAGGAAGAAATATCATTCTTAATTTATAAAGAGGTTCTGTTTCTGCATAGGAACAAATAATTAGAGCAATTTTTTTTGACACATACCTTCGTTGTTGATGAAGAATTCTTCCCATTAAGGTTCACATTAGAACCCCTTTCCATGCTTTTTCAATGCAGACCCATGTATGTATTTGTTTGGAAAACTGAGAAAAGCAATGATGAACCCGTTTATTGACATTTAGGCGCCAATAGATGCCACACCAGCAAAAAAGTGAATAAATGCCTACCTGTTGGGGGGAGTTCCTAAATGAAGCTTCCCCCAATGGTAGGTGTGCAAATAAACCGAAATCTACTTTTGCAAGTCCCTATGTGTACAGATTCACGTAATGGGGAAAATGCTGAAGTGGTGCATATGTGGCAATGTTTATTCAATAAACAGCCACGGTTCCAAATACACGCATAAATTTGTTTAGAGGATTTGAGTTTTACTGCCGCTTTCTTCCTCTTCTAATTTGGAAAAGGATGCAAATCAAAGTTGATGACCATATCTATTTTAACAGACTGACAGACCTAGCCAGGGGTGTCAATTGGATCGGATTTGGTCCAATCCATTCCAGTATGAATCCATTAGAAATGGACCAGGTCCAATCTAATCCACTGAATACTTTGAACCATTTTGGATGGGTCCAATTCAATGTCTAGCTGGACCATCCAATCTGTTCAAATTGGCTTGAATTTGGATTTGTTCCAATCTAAACCTGGTCCGTTGACACCTGTATTCTGTCAATGGACCAGATATTGGTTCAATTGGACCCAATCCAATATAGATTCACTATGGATGGACCAGGTCCAATCCAATCCAATAAATACTTAGGACCATTAAGTTATAGAGTCTAGACTGGTCCAGTTCAATATCTTATTGGTCTGTCCAATCCATCCAAATTGATTTTGATTTGAACAGATCCATTGACAACCCTAGACCAAACTAGATAAAAAAAAAAAAAAAAAGATCATTTTCTTGCATAATTTAATGTTAGTTAGGTCAGCCGACAATTGTTGACTCTTAGGCTCGTAGCTCATGTTAGTTAGGTGAGCTTCATACTTGTATTGTTTTGACATGTAAAATGGGTTACGAAACATCGAAACCCAATCAAAAGTAAATATTTATTAAAAAATCATTGTGTATTGTATGGATCACTGATGTATTGAGTATTGAGTATTCACTATTAAATGGGTTACAATAACCCCACTTTGTAGGGAAAACTTTAGCTGTTTGGGAAAAATAACCTCTTGTTTTTCAAATATCCAAAGTTTTTCCATACAAGTCTGATTTGCAGCAGATCTCCAACCCTCTCTGGGAGGCTGGGGGATGCCAAACATTGGGTCCACAAAATGGCCCATTTGGTGCCCACAGTCCAGCAGAGAGGCCCAATAAAATTACAGCCACTACTTTTTTTTTATTTGGTAGGGGAGGAAGAGGGTAAGGTCAGAAAAGGGTGTACATGAGGTCCACTGACCTTATCACAGTAATGGGACACCTTCATATATGGAGGGTGACCAAGTGACCATCCCCACCAGGGGACCAGATGGATTAAAAACAAAATAATTTAGACAAACCTATCAAGAGTGAATACATCAATCAATGTTCTGTATGCATAAGATGCGGATTTCATGTGGGCATGTGGGCTCATGTGTACAACACTGTCATGTTTATTCCTGATAGGTTGTGTGGCCTTTGTAGCCCATCCAAAGTCCTCAGCTACTGGTCTTCACCAATTATAGCCATGAAACATGGCTAAGGTGGCGTTTAATATAATGTAATTTTTGTGTTTCATCTAGTTTCAGAACAGACTAGGATAAGGTATTCTCTTAGCTATGTTTGGTTTGAAGGAAAAAGTAAGGAAAGTCCTTCATACCAAATATAGTTTTAATGACTTGACTATTTTAGAAGCCAGTAATATGTGGTTCTAAAAACGTTGTAAATTGAAAAGGGTAAATTGCTGAATCCTGAAACCTCTTCTGAAAATTTAGTTATTGCAATCACCTCCTTTGAACCTTACGATACAGTTGCAACTAGACCCCCTCTGTCAGAATCTTTCAATAAAATCCATAAAAATGTCCAAATACCAATAAAATTATTATCAAGACTGGTTTCTATGAAAAAAGCAATACAAACTTTATAAACAATAACAATAACAAAGAGAATTTAAAAATGTAGTTTTACCTTTGAGTGATTGATATGAAGGGCAAATTTGAAAAATAAATCAATTTCTGAAAAGAGATTGAGAGGGTTTAAGGTAGTGATTTCTATGAAAGAAAATTTTGAAAAGAAGCAACATTTTCATGCCTCTTTTTATAAACAACCAGAAACGTCAGGAGAGGTTTCAGCAATTTAAACATTTTTCAATGAACTTGGTAGTTGTTTCCTGTATTTCCAAATTCCAACCATGCCACACTACTCTAATTTTGTTTGTATTGATTCAATGCATGAAACCGACAGCCGATCACCTGGTTGTTCACATCAGTTTCATTCAACATCCGTCAGCCTCTAAAAGAGGAACCACAGGCTCTGGCTCTCGGTGTAAATTGGGCCGTGCTGGACCGGTACAACACAGCCCATGTGCGGCCTGTGTAAAGTGGGTCAAGCTGGGCTATGTTTTCTTCCTTTAGGATTTTTTGGAGGTTGGCCCAACATGGCCCATGACCCGAGTCTGTATGGGCCGGTGCCGTGCCATAGGTTGGGCTGGTCAGCGGGCCAAGTTTTGGACCCGGTTAGGCTACGAATCAGGCAAAGTCATGTTTTTTAAAAATTTTGAAAAATAATGAAAATTTTAACATAAATTAATAAAATAGACAAATTATAAAAGATCTTAATTTTTTTATATGAATTTTGATGTATATACAATAATATAATAAAATTGAAAATAAAATTATATATTAATATATTATATAATTATTATATATAATATATATAAAAAATATATAAATATATATGGATTGTGTTGGATCAAATTGGCCCATGAACCTAAAACCCCATGCCCAGGACAGCCCGATTTATCTCTGTCTTCGTGGTGAGGTCTGTACACCTTCTCTGTATAAGGTGTGTTAAACCTGAAACCAACACATTTCATATACCAATGTTTGTGAGAACACACCATGCCTCTATGTAAAATATAAAAATACTACCATGGGTGTGGTTTATTCCAGAACTTGTGGTTTCAGACTTTCAGACACAGAAATTGGATTCCATTCTCACCTCACAGCCCCTTGCAGCTGTGCATTGAGAATATCTCCCAGAATAAAATCTCAATGCATAGTTGAAAAAGGCCGTGAGGACAGTTTTGTGAGAATAAAATCCGAATTCATTATTTAAGACCAAAATACACAACATTCTCCAAATGATTAGATTTTTTTTTTTGTGATTTTATTTTCATCATTTGTCCCTATACAACATGGCTGTGATTGATTTGAAGGAAAAGGTAGGAAAAGGAACCTATACAAAGTTTGTAAAAGTTTATTTCCCTTTCTTTTCATTCCCCTACTATTTCCTTCAAACCAAACATAGCCAGGCACTATCTACAAAAATGCTACTGACATTACCTACAAGACACTACACAGCTCTGCTGCGGTGCATTAGGAATATCTAGAGTCTCTTGTGCGTAGCATTAGGCACTCAGGGTAGGAGATTAAAGGACCAATGTACTGTCAAACACTCCTCCTCTCCTTCAAGACCAAGGGTGCCTATTGCTATCACAATACTTTGCTAGCCACTTAAACATAGCCGCACATAAGAAATATCTCCTTGTATTTTTTATCATCAATACTCCCAATATGTAGCTGGATGAACGTGGCCGTGGCCGGCCACCAATTAATTGTGTGGTAAGTAGATACAGATTTCTCCACTTAATTCGTCGCTTTTTTCTTACACTTCCATTCAAAAAGTTCCATTTTTGCTGGTACCATTGAAATGATATTTACCTTTTTTTTTTTTTGCACTGCATTTATTGTGCATTTCCATTCAGGAGCGCAAAAGTGCAGCAGATCCGGATTCCTTTCTCATACCACATTTTGCGGAGGGCATTGGTGTATAAAGTAGGGGTTTTTGACATTTTAAATGTTTATACGTCTGTAATGAAATTCAAAAATCTACATTGGGCCTATTCATATTTTTTCATATAAAATATCTCATATGAAGGTGTAATTGTGACCGGCCAAACCGGATTTAAATATCAGGCAGTCCAATTCCAATACTAATCAATGTGAAGTTGTTTAGTTAGTGGTGCAACTATTAGACAATTTTGTATGCCCTTCGCTTCAATCCGATTTGATGTACTTTTGACATTTAGTGTAAATAAATAAAGTGCATGTTTGATTCATGTTGTTTGGTATAATTCTGTGTAAGACCCTAAAATTGGACACTTATAGAGACCCGTGTTAGTTTTAAATGTTCATAGCCATTGGATAAGTTTGGAGAGATTTATCCTACCAAAACTAATACTGGTGTGCCACCAAGTGTTGGGATGGCCTATCTCGGCCACCAGGGTAAAACCCAAGGCACATGCAGTATGGGATTACTCGAATCGTTGAACCAGACCAGATTTTCAGTGTTGCCCTGGACCTTGGAGACAGATGGGCAAAACTGGAAAGTTACACCTAACCCCTAGACTCGATTATGACACTTCACTAGGTATCGGATCGAGCTGTCTTTGATATGCCAATCAGTGAGATCCTTAGCGGGGATCAAAACCTGGGTATGTTGGGACAGTCTAAGAATTCATCTGAGTGGGTGATCATAGTGACAGGATCAACCCCTTTGTCAGACAAAGGTAATGATCGGGAATGCACTCTCTCTAATGGAAACCAAACTGCCGGTAGTTGATTTCAATCGTTGGAATTTTGTTTTGCAAAATTAAATATATATATATATATATGTATGTATATGCATGGTTTCAAAATGTTTGCAAATGGTTTTAATTCCCGGGATCAATGTGAGTAGAGAGTGCGGCATTGTTCCTTGCAGCCGAGGGAGAGGTCCTCTCTTGTCGGACAATGCTTGATCATTAAGGGCTGAGAGGTTAAGTGTAAGACCATTTAGGATAGTACCTGATGGGCTAATCTTGCACCTACCCACAGTTCCTGTGTTTTTATAAGATGGCTCGGCCTAGGGACCACTTAATGTAAGTGTTGGGCCCATAGGGTCCATGTGATGGGCTCAGGGGTTTACTGAGCTTTTCAATGCATTCGGCTGGGCCGAACCCATGTGGCTGGTGTATAGATCAATTCTTGGGTCCCACGCCATACAAAGAAGCCCAACTGGGTAGCATATTGGAAACTAGTTAAGCACTGAACACTTAAATGGGCCAAAAGCCCATTTCGAGCTGGGCTGATATGATCGCCCATCTATGGGGCGTATCTGAGATTAAAGTTAGAAAATGATTGGGCCTTTTAATCTTATCCACTTTTGGAGACCAAATTCAAATCAGATTTGAATCTGGTAACCTCCTGATAAGATCAGGAGTAAGCTAACTTAATCTACTGATAGGATTAAGATCATCCCCTATCCAAATACTGATTTGGATTGTGATAACTCCTAATTAGGAGGTTTCTTAATCAAGAAGAAAGGAGGAGAAAACCTAAGAGAGATCAATATCAAATTTCGAACAGGGGTTTTGTACAAGCAAGAAAGCATCCTGCGAATAGAGATTGGATCTCATACAAACTCCAAAAAGAAGAGAATCTATTCAGCCATCTTCGTCTCAGGAGTTCTCCTCCAACCGCCACCATTCTTTCTTACAAGATTCGATCTTTGAAGAAGAAAGAAATCAAGAAATTGTTTCTTGACATCAGCTTTGCAGAAAAGACTGAAAAAGATTTTATGCTCAGAGTTTCCAGAGGATTCTTGCGAAGGATCCAGTGTGTAGGACGCACTCTACTGGTTCCGTTCCACATATACCTGTGTCATCTTCAGCAGAAGCAGATCTTGGTGTCCTCTTTGGGAATGAACACCAACTTTGGGAGATACTGCTTCTCTAGATCAGGTATAATTCCCCTCTTTCCTTTTGGTTTAGATCTGATTCGATTATGGTTCAAGTAGGATCCTTGAATATTGTATTCTAAATTTAGGGAATATAAATCCCAGTTGGAAAAATGTAGGAAAATTTTTGAAATTTGCCCACCCATTCTGCAACCTTCATAGCATCCATTAGATGGATCCTACCATTCTTTCAGCAATTTGGGTCAAACCAGTTCAAACCCAATCTCGAAATATTAGGTCAGGTTAGGATTGGGGTTGAAAAATATGAACCCCACTTAACTTCATGTTAGATTAAGGTTTGGGCCTTGGGCAACCCCATTTGAGTCCAATATGCCTTCATGCTGTTAATGTAGATGCATGCATATTCCTATACACTGCTTAACCTTGGTTGGGTTATTATTATTATTTTTTAAGGCAAAATAAGAATGTGAAAAGGTTGAACCAAACCGATGGGCTGAACCCAGTTTGGGGGTCCAACAATTTTGGGTTGGATTAATCCAGCCCAACTTGCACCTCTCGCTTCATTCCCATCAGCTACTTTTAAACGCATATACGATTACGAGCATTAATGTGATCAGTGTAGAACAATAATCGTTGAAAAGCAGTCTTCATGGATAGAACCTACCACATACGGTACGACCCTCCCCATGGACCCCATCTATTCTTTTCTCTCGTGTGGATGCTGTGATTTCCCATTAGGTCTATGATTTTCTCCTAAGTACTGTACTTGAGGACCCACAGCCCACAAGAAGTCAAGATCCACATCAACAACACAACTAAAGATTAATTAATAGGAATAGACGTATAAATAAAGAGCAACCACCCTCCAAATTGATCTCTTCTCGGGTTTCAAGCAACGAGCTGGTTCACGTACGACCTTTGTATTTCTTTCTCTTTCACTCTCTTTAGATGGGCATTAATTAATCTAGAAATCTTAATGAATTGTATCAAATATTAAAAATGCCTAATTTCTAATATTCGTATATTTAGCACTCTCACATCTCCTATGAATGACGCAGAAAAATATTAGACAATTATAATGTCCCATGCATATAGATGTGGAAACAGCTTATGGGAAGCAGATATGGTCCTTTTTCGGTAAATCCACTTTAAATTTTTTACTTTCGTCAAACGAAAAAACAAAATCTGAAAATAAGCAATTTTTGGTTCATGATTTGCCACGTCACTTGAAACTTTATGAGATAGAAAAAAAAAGAAAAAGAAAAAGGAAAACCCAAGAATTTCTTTATGGGAAGAAAGGGTTGTGATGTTTCTATGATAAAACCAAACCAAACCAAAATCTTTATAGAAATCCAACCTTAGATAGTGACCTGGTTTTCCACTTTCTCACATTTCTTATTTTCTGTATTTGGTGTTTTTTGCCTCGACTTTTTTGGATCTTGCACTACTGCATGATTAGCAAAAAAATATGTATATTTAAAAAAAAAAAAAAACATAGAAAGCATAAACATGAATAGATAACTTTTTGGCAATACCGTTGTGGGGTTGGGTTCAATCTTGTCAAATTATTACTTAGTTTCTATTCTATGTTTTCATATGCACCATTGGACTGGATTTGGTCCAATTCAATATTGGTCCATTTATAAATGGATTGGACTAAATCTAGTCCAAATCCAAATAAATCAAGTCCGCTTCAAATAAAATGCAAATGGACTGGATTGGGTCTAATCCAATCCAAATTAAATTAAATACCAATATAACATAAAAAATCTTGAAAAATAAAAAACTATAACACCTGCCATAATCCAATCCAATTAATTTATAAATGGGTCGGATTGGGTCTAATTCAATCTAAATTGGACCAAACACCAAAATAACATGAGAAATCCAGAAAAAAAATGTATAAAAAACCAGGTCGAACGGTCCGATTGTTCTGACAAAAAATAAAAATTTTAACAAATTAAAAAACAGTCAAAACGGTTCGAACAATTAATTGCTCGGGTTAGCGGTTTGTTGACCAAAATCAACGGGTTTGGGCAAATTTCTGATTTTGGGGAAAACCAAAACCGGTCACCTGACCAGTTCCTGGTTTTCCGATACGATCGTCTGGTCTAATCCGGTTTTGAAAACCATGTAAAAAACTACAACATTGCTGCAATCCAATCCAATCCAATCCAATTCAATTCAAATTCAAATGGATCAGGTTGAGTCCAATCTGATCCAATCCAAGTCCAGTTCATCCTTACTAACAAAAAACTCATGAATAACTAAGGATGTCAATTTGACTAGATTTGGTCCAATTGGTCCAATCTGATCGGATTCATTTACAAATACACCAAATCCATTCCAGTCCAAAACCCATACAAGCTAGATCCAAATCGGTCCAATTAAAATGCAAATAGACTGGAGTTGGTCCAATCCTTTCCAAGAATGAAACATAAAAAAAATATCTAAAAAATTATAGAAATGTATTAAAAACATGATTTCCAAACTATCATTGACCCGTTGACAGTCAGACCATTCAGCCTGAAAACCATCAAGGCAACCAGTTCAGTTTCACCCTTAACCCTTATCTTGGCCAAAAAGCATTAATTTGATCAACGACCCATTGACCTGGGCAGTTGAACCATCAACCAGTTTGACCATTTTTTGTCATTTTTTATTTTAATTATTTTTTATTTTTAAATTGAATCGGGCCATACATTTGAATCCAATGGTTAAATGGCTGACCCAAAAAACAATGGCCAAAGCGATTCCGATTGTGAACCGGTATTTAAAACATTGATTAAAAATTTCACAAAATAGAAAAATGTATCAAAATAGAAAATAAAAATATAAAAAGAAAGTAAATTTCCACAATGATAGAGACCGTTCGATGCACGTTCGGTTTGAGTGGTGAAGGTAATGGGACGAACTGGGTCAAGGGGATAGGTGACTCAGGTTAGGGTCAAATTTCTGGATGACCATAATAGGTTTATCATGAAAATGGATGGATCGGGTTTTGATGAATTCCTAAATTTTTCTTTGTATTTGTGATCTGGGAACAAGGTTATTATTGTATCAATGCTCTCTTTAATTGTTAAATAAAAAAACAGAGAGACAGAGAGAGATCTCGTTGCTGAAATTGTTTGAAAACGTTCTCTAAAATACTACCGAAGAGAAAAAGAGAACATCTCAGGCTGGAATCGTTGCCGGAGATGAAGGAGAGAGATCGTTGCTGAAATTGTTTGAAAACACTGTAATATTTCCGAAGAGAGAGAAACCTATATAGTATGCCATCAATTAAAGAAGAGACCGTCTATCATCGGTTAAAGAAAAGATCATCTAAAAATGCTCTCTAATATACTATCGGAGAGAGAAAATGCATAATCATTGCCGGAGATAAACCCTCTGATAGAGAGGGAAAAAGATTATATGGACAATTGAACGGACCATTGAGTATTTGAATTATATCCGTGTCCATTCACTAATTTACCGGCAATCAAATTTTGGACCAATCCAGTCCGATGTAACACTTCGGACCGTCCAAATCGGTCCAATTGGTTACGGTCTGGACGAGGACGAGGTTCAAACCGAACTCGATCCATTGACAGCCCCTACCTGAGGGTAGTGGAACCAATAATTTGCATGTAGACACACCGTCTGTCTCCCACCAACTTTGATTAATCCATTCCTTATCAATTGTGCTGAAAGGGTAGCAATCCACAAGGAAAATAAACTATCCACCAAACGCCATGCTGCTTGATGAGTAGTTGAAGAATAAGTGCATAATGAAATGCGACAACATTTCCTGGTATTGTATTGCTTGCGACCCCCACACTATAATGAAATGCGAGCAAATCATCAATTTGACGTAAAAAATCGGTTGATGTGATGCCCTGAATTTATTGCAAAGGTAGATGTATTTACATTTTATTGAGGGGTTGAGACCACCACCAACAAGAAATGCAAATTCATAATACATTCTTTTTCTCCTCCTTGCAAAGTGGGCAAATATCATTCGTGTTTTCATATTCACCCCAACCAGGATAGCACTCTTTATATTCGAGTTTGGCTCCTTAAAAGTTCAGCTTAGTTTAGTTTCAACCAAACTTGGAGCCGAATTCTAATTTGAGCCTAATAAAACTCAGTTTGTAAGACTCCTAAGTCGAACTTAAATAGCTACATAATAATAATAATAATAATAATAATAATAATAATAATATACAAAATTATAAAAATTATTATATATATAATATTTTTATTTTTATAAATAATAATAACAAATTATTATAATTCTTATTTTTTAAAATATCAAATAATATATATATATATATATATATATATATATATATATATATATATATATATATATTTATAAAACATTCTTCTCAAGTCAAGCTCGAGCCGAGCTGAACTCGATCTTATGAGCTTTTGATTTGAGCTCGAGCTCAAGCCTCATACTACCTTGGCGAGCCGAATTCGGCTCGAATCCACCCCTAATCTCTTGTGACTTGTATGTTAAATTCATGGAGAGATATAATCCTTTTTTTTTTATGGTTAGATGGCGTACTCTACCAAGACATGGTGTCCATATCAATCAAATGTTGAACTAAAGTGATTTTTGATAACTCTAAAGTTTGATGTTTGAAAATAAAAAAAAAAATCAGTTATTTATGTTTAAAAAGAAGTATATAGATGATTTTCTGCTTTTTAAAGACTTTGAAAATATCAGACCGTTTTAATTGGAGCAATTCTCCAAGGCCTGAAACTATGGAAGTCATTATTTTACCCATAAAAATAGACTGTTTGATAATATTAAAAATGTTATTAATTACTATTATTATTAAATAGAAATAAAAATATCATTATTATTAAATAATTAACGCCATTTCATCAATTCTAAAATGCATCTGATCGTGGTAAGACTAAAATACAAGACCATGTTTAATCACACTTAAACATTTTGTATTATTTTATATTTTATATTTTATATGCATTTGCACTATACATATTTGCATTTATATTCTTTGCAAACTGAGCATAAAGAAACAAAATTGTTTAAACATTAGACGTCTGAAAAATATTATCAAATGCCACCTATCATCTTCTTCTGGTAGGATCTCCCACAAGTTGTTAGTTCAACATTTGATCGATATGGGCAGTTGGGCACAATGTTTTTGAAGATTGAACGTTGAGTGACAAATTAATATGGAAAATCGAATGCAAACGGGATATGCATGAGAGCTAAATAATTAACTTATGCTTTGGATAGAGGTAGATTCAAATTTATATTTCATGAATAAATTTAATTTAAAATTACTTGTATTAAACTTGAACCTGACATTTTTAATTAAAACACAACATTTAAACCATCTTACTAATGGATACAATCATACAATATAAAAGTGAAGTATATATTATATATTTAAATTGAATCAAATTTGATATTATTGAAATAGGATAAGGGTGGATAGTTCAAATCATCCAGGATCAAATTCAAAATCGGATCCTTACAATTGGATACCGTTTGCAGTCCTACCTTATTAGTAATATCTGGAAAGCTTAGTTGATAATTAAGTGCTTATTTTAATATGCGCTCATGAGTGTTAGGTGCAAAATCACTTATTTCAAATAGGGTTAATATAAATATAGTTTCAAGCATGGTTTTCAAAATCGGACTAGATCGGATGGTCGGACCAGTAAACCCAAGAATCAGTTAGGTGACCAGTTCCGTTTTTTCAGAAAATCAGATTTTTCTCAAAAACCGTTGATTTTGGTCAGTAAATCGCTGATTTGGGTGATTAACTTTTTGAACAGTTTTGACCGTTTTTTTATTTTTTTGTCAGAACAGGCCGATCGTTCGACCCGGGAACCGAACCCCTGACGGGTTGATTCTTTGAATCGGTTTTAAAAACCTTGATTTCAAGATGACATAGTGGATCAAGATGGGCTAAAATAAATAAACATTTATTGAATAAACTTAAATTTTGGACTTCTTGAGTGAGTGGTCATTTGGACTTATTTATTGGTATGATCCTCACCCAAAACAAGTGCTTAATCCAAAAAGAACTTCACAAAATATTTACTCTCAATCTTACCCTCCCATTTAAAATAAGCTATACATACAATATATATAAAATATATATATATATATATATATATATATATATATATATATATATATATATATATATATATCGAATTTTTTCTGGAGGCCACTGTGAAGCGGCAACCCTAGTAATGGAGATCCATGTCAAAAGTTTTGCCACGAGGCTTGCATCAGCCTAGCTTCGACTCATTTCCTTGCATCACACCAACCCTAGTTTTAATGCTTGGTATGATTCCTCCGTCTGTGCAAAAGAGTGAAAGATAAGTAAGTTTCATCGTAATTGATAATATTCCTGCCCAATTCCATGGAGTTCAAATGCTTTAAAGTATACAAAACCACAACAATGGGAAATTGGGTGCTGAAAATCTGAACTTTCAAACTCCACGCCATTACACAATAGAACCCTAATGGCGAAATCTGAAAACATGTAGAGTTAGGTTCTCACCCTCTAATCCCACTACAGTCTTAGGTTGCATTTGGATTATGGGCTTGAAAATTGGCAATCGAGAATTGTAATGGCTAATGGGTATTAAGTTCAATTGATTTGAAAATCCCTAGTTTGGGTTTTTATTTTGAAACACTTTGGTGGATTGAGGGAGAAGAAATGGGTAGGATCCAATTCATTTGCGTATGAAATGGGTAGGATCCAATTCATTGATTGGGCTTTTTTTTTTCATATGGATCCATCAATTCCATTTCCACACTTCATTTAACACAACAAAATGGAGGAGGAATAGGAATTTGAGTTACACAGCCTAATTCACAAATCGCAACCAATTCAACAGCTATCCAAAAACAGCTTCAGACTTGGGCAGTTGGGCCTAGCCTTTATCATTTCAAGTTTAGAACACCCTGGCAATGTCTATGCGTTGACCAAAAGACTCTCTGAGACTCAGTGTCGAACACTTGGAATTAGTCGGTGCCGAGAAACTCTGCTGTGGTCATTACTCATTACATTGAACTATGGACAATGAATTAAAAACACCTCCCATTTTATCCCGTGCATTGATGTACCATGGTGGGTCGGTTTTTTCTTGCATTCTTTTAAGGGATTTATCCACACCCAAGAATCTTGAGATCCTGAGGGACCCATCCCACCGATTAATACAAACGAAATTAAAACAATGGAATTCACCAAACCCTTTGAGTAAAATTAAACCCAGCCCGTCCCCCTTACTGAACCAAATGCAGAATTTCGACTGACTCATCACTCATCAATCCAGGGTGAAGTGATGAACTTGGGAGCAAGCTTGCAGAGAGAGAGAGAGAGAGAGAGAGAGAGCAGAACAGAGCTTCATAGAGGTACGAAAACCAGCTCAGCTCATAGTAAACGTCAAATTAATGCGCTTCTAGACTTCTTTTGATTCAGTGTTGAGTCCCACATTTTGACTTATTCCGAATGACCCCCGCCTATCTGTTCACCGGATTGTAGAGCTAAGGGTATTAGTGTTAGGAAACAGTTGCTCCAAAGTTAGTAGCGAATAAGTTGCACCAAAGTAACACGGAATTCAGATTCTTATATATATTCGGATAAAGTTGGAGTTTAATTAAGACTGGATTTTAAATCTTCTTCTTCTCGTTGTTCGTTCACCCAACCCCAAACCGTCTCAACTCTCAAGTAGAAGACTGAAGAAAAGAAATCCCGTGTGTTTAAGGGAACAATTAATGTGCATTTTTTAATTTTTAATCCTAATTATTTAAATTCATCTTTTACTCAAGAAGAAACAGCCACGACTCTAAATGCCGGTTGCCGGTTTTTTTTTTTAATTTTTGTTTCTTATCCGTCAACTAATCCCATTTACTTCGTCTCTTCATTGAATGCGTGAATTTAAGACGACCTCCTTACCTGCAGAATTAGGTGAGTGTGTGTATGTGTCTGTATATGTGTAATGTGTATATGTATGTAGGAGAGTAAGATAGAGAGATTGCATGGCTTTGGGGTTTGGCTAAGAGGAGACCCATGTTCGATTTTGTCCAAGTGGTTTCTCTTGCGGGGCCTGGCTGGTCTACCTTAAATTCCCAACGACCTCTGATGGCATTTAATGGCGGGTTTCAGAGTGTTAGGAGCCTAATAGGATGGAGAGAGAGAGAGAGAGATGGAGCAATTCATGAATCGTCTGGTCACATTAATTGCCTCTGAGCTTCAATGTCAATTCACCTATAAATCCATGTATCCTCTTATCTTTTGTTCACAGTCATAGACCACCCATTTCTAACTTGATCTCCTCTCCTTCGTCGAGATCTGGTTTTCCGACGTAAAAAACCCAGGTTTCTCACCTGGGTTTAGTTTCTTTTCTGCATTCCAGTTGCACTATCTATCTAGTTTCTTTCCTTTTTCCTTTTCTTTTCCGCATTCCAGTTTTCATATTCTCTGGTTTTTCTTTTCTACATTTGGGTTTCCTTCATTTTACGTCGTACATACAATGCTGCTAGCAGAAGAAGCGGGAGACACGGAGAACCGGCACATCTCATCAGAAACGTGATCTGTTTCTATCTTTCTTACCTGAAGTTTGCCTTGTTCGAGGATCAGCTTCAGAGTTGTTCAGCTTGAAAATATAGTGTTTCTACGTTCAGCCAACTTCGAGAACCGAACCCAGCCGGTTTTTACCGGACTAGAACCGGTTAATTTACCCGGCAATTTCTTTTACCGGCGACTGTGATTGGTTGCAGTTCAACAGCTTTATCACGTATGGAGACGTCTACGGTTATGTTGCTGGTTGCTGGCGTTGTAGCCTATTTATTTTGGTTCAGATTCATCTCACGGTCATTAAATGGTCCACGTGTCTGGCCCTTGTTGGGTAGCCTCCCGGGGCTGATCGAGAACTCCGATCGCATGCACGAATGGATCGCCGAGAATCTTCGAGCGTGTGGAGGGACATACCAGACTTGCATCTGCGCCATCCCCTTTCTGGCGCGAAAGCAAGGTCTCGTGACGGTCACATGCGATCCGAAGAATCTGGAGCACATATTGAAGACCCGATTTGACAACTACCCAAAGGGTCCCACCTGGCAGGCTGTGTTCCATGATCTACTTGGTGAAGGGATCTTCAATTCCGATGGAGACACGTGGCTGTTCCAGAGGAAGACCGCTGCTCTCGAGTTTACCACTCGGACGCTGCGCCAAGCCATGGCTCGATGGGTGAACCGAGCCATCAAACTGAGGTTCTGTCCCATTCTGAAGACAGCTCAGCTGGAATCCAAGGCCGTCGATCTGCAAGACCTCTTGCTTCGCCTCACCTTCGACAACATCTGTGGTTTGGCGTTCGGTAAGGACCCGCAGACCTTATCTCCTGGGCTGCCGGAGAACGGTTTCGCCACCGCCTTCGACCGAGCCACGGAGGCGTCGCTCCAGCGCTTTATCTTTCCCGAGGTCATATGGAAGCTGAAGAAGTTGCTCCGGCTTGGCATGGAAGTTACCTTGACTGAGAGCGTCGAACACGTAGAGGAGTACCTTTCCAGTGTGATCAAGACACGAAAGCTGGAGCTACAGAGTCAGCACGAAGGAGGAACTCCACACGATGACCTTCTCTCGAGGTTCATGAAGAAGAAGGAATCCTACTCGGATGCATTCCTACAGCACGTTGCACTCAACTTCATCCTGGCCGGCCGTGACACATCGTCCGTGGCCCTCAGCTGGTTCTTCTGGTTGCTGATCCACCACCCGAATGTGGAAGACAAGATCTTACGTGAGATCTGCACCGTTCTCATGGAAACTCGTGGCGACAACCCGTCAAAGTGGGTAGACGAGCCCCTGGCGTTCGAGGAAGTTGACCGACTGGTCTACCTGAAAGCGGCACTGTCGGAGACCCTTCGGCTCTACCCATCAGTGCCAGAGGATTCGAAGCATGTAATCGCCGATGACGTGCTTCCGGACGGCACTTTCGTTCCGGCGGGATCGGCGATCACGTATTCTATATACTCTGCCGGCAGGATGAAGTTCACGTGGGGAGAGGATTGCCTGAAATTCCGACCAGAAAGGTGGTTATCACCGGACGAGAAGCAATTCGAAGCACAACACCCATTCAAGTTCGTAGCTTTTAATGCCGGGCCCAGGATTTGTCTAGGGAAGGACTTAGCTTATCTGCAGATGAAGTCGATCGCGGCAGCGGTGTTGCTACGGCACCGGCTCACCGTAGCACCGGGGCACCGTGTGGAGCAAAAGATGTCCTTGACGCTGTTCATGAAGTACGGGCTGAAGGTTAACGTGCACGAAAGAGATCTGACGGCTATTGCCGCTTCTATCCCGAAGGAGAATACTGAGGAGAAGTCATGGGGCCGGGTCGTAGACGGTATGACCGTTAACTGTAACGGCGGGACTCAAGCCGTAAGTGATGGTCGCCGTGTTGGGCTAGAAATGGTTGTTGAGGTAAATTAGGGAGTGTAGGAAGTGTACAGTTATTATTATTATTATTATTATTATTATTATTATTATTATTATTATTATTGTTATTATTATTGTTATTGAAGATAAATAGTGTATTTATATGGTTTATGGAGGAGGAGAGAGAATTGTTGAGGGAGAGGGAGGGTGGTGTAATTTGTTAAATGAAAAGGGGAGATGTGAAAATAGGTAAAGCAGGATCCATGAAGAAGAAAAAAACTGTGAAAAAGGAAAAAAAAAAAAGAAGAAATTGTGGTTGAATTGATTTTATTAGAAGGATTGCTGATAAAAAAAGGCACGGGATTGGGTCTCTGTAGATCATGGGAGGCATCAGCTCTGCCTTTTCTTTACTATATAAACATCGAATTTATGTTTTTATTTAATTTGTTGGGCTTTTTTTTTATTGTCTCTGTTTGAATGGGAGCATAATTTATGAAAAAATAGAAGGAATGTTAAAAAATCACTTTTTTCACAACCATTTTACATGCAATCATGCAATGTAGAAACTAAAAAGCAATTTCCAAAAAAAGCATACGCATTTAATGGTGTAGATGCCATTTCTTTTTGGTAGAAATGGTGTAAATGTCATTGGAGGGATACTATTTCTTGGACCATGTCACCCTCTTCTTTTTTATTCTATTTGAAATTGAAATATGTTTTGAATAGGCTAAGCAAATTAAGCTCATCACCAAATCATTTTTAAGCTTTGATGCAGCAATATTTGAGTTTAAAAAACTGATTTCTGGGATTTTTCTTTTGTGTTTTTCATTTCTTGAAGTAGGTAGGCATAAATGCTTTATATTTATTATTGGTTGACATACCATGACCTTGGAATGAAGGAATTTTTTTCCTTTTTCTTTTTGTTTTCTGATTTCTTGATTGATTGAGAAGGACCTCTCACCTCTACAAAATTTCTGTACTAATGTTGCTATCAGCACATGATTTTGCCTTTTGTTGTAGGGAGGGGACGAGGGTTATTCCATAGCTATCTCAGATGATTAAGTTAGGAAGATAGTAGGTCACCAAGTCAACAACACATTCACAAAGGTTAGATACCCCCCTTATAGGAAACTCATCCTCTAGTTTGCAACTGCTGTGCTTAATCAACCTTCCATCAAGAATCATTGGTATTTACATCTAGGAATGATCATGTAGTCTCTTAAAATGAGCGGAAAATGTAAAGGGGCATTGATCCAGTACTTTTTATTCCAAAAATACCCTTAGTAGTTCTCATGTCGCCTTCTACAAACAAAACCCCTCCTCACATTATAACTTGGTCTAGAGGTGTGGAGTGCATATGGTATGAGAACTCACTTGTCCGAGGTGAGGCAAGTGGAGTACGCCTCAAGGCGAGGCGACCAAATTTCACCTGGCCTCAATAGCCTTTGTTTTAGGTCAAGGGGCGTAAGCCTCAGGTTTAGAGAGGCGTAGGCCTTTAGCCTTGCGCCTCAGATTTTGTGAGGCGGTAGCCTTAAGTGAACAGGGTTTGGGTGGGAAAAAGGTAGTTTCAGCATGGGTAATTTTGAAAAAAAATTAAAAAAATAAAATAAAAGCCCCAAAATATAGGGTTTCATTGAGTCATCGACCAAATCTCTTTCCACTGACCAAACTCAAGAAGCTCTCAATCTCAATTCTAAGTTCTAACTTTTCTCAGATCTCAATTCACATCAGCAGCTCAAGGAAATTTTCACTTTTTCAGTTCTCAATTCTCGCAAAATCTGCAAATAGAGGTTAGTCTTTTCTCAGTTCTCAATTCTTATCAGTTCACTTCACTTTTGTCTTACTTCTCAATTCTCACGAAATCGTGTGTATAGGACCTCTTCTCATTTTTTGTTTTAGTTGTTCACTTTTGTCTTATTTTTTAACTCAAACTCTCAACTGGGTGGAGCGGCAAATTTGTAGAGGTGTTGAATTGTTAATAACTTTCATAATTCATAAATCATAATCGTTTGGTGAAGCGGCTCTCTCTCTCTCTCATACAGAAAACAAAAATGCATTCCGACATTCTTGAACTAAAAGTCTGAAATGCATTATTGATTCCTAAATCCTGAATTACAAACATACGTAATTTTTTTTACAATATTTCATGAAGAAATGTGTTCCTAATCTCAAGCTTTTTTTTTACGTACTTGAATTTCTCTAATGATTTGATAATAGATTTTATGAAATACAATATTCACAAAGTGGCTGAAGTGAGTTAATTTGTTAAAAACATATTGATAAGAGCATAGTGTTGAATTAATTTGTGAATTCCCCAAATTGATAAGAGATTAATGCTTAAGTGGCCAAACTGAATAGTTTATTGTTTTGTCATTAAATAAGTTATCAAATTGATAAGAGCTTAAGTAGCCAAATTTTCAATTATTTATTTTTTCATAACTTTTAAGTTATGCCTCGCCTTTATTTTTTCATAACGTTGTTAATCCACTAGCATTAACAACGTGGATAGGAATCATGAGTCATATCCACTGACAACAAATAACACTAGTCACATCATACGTTTATGCCACCTTTTGGGTAAATTACAGATTAACATCCTGTACTTTGAGGGTAGTAAGACTTAACCCCCTGAGCTTTTCATTTGCAATAAAGACCCACCTAAACTTAATTTGTTTGGCTTTTTCATAAAATGGTTTATGTTCCTTCATTTTGCTTGCAACCAACCAGAGTCAAATGCCTATTTTCATAATATGGCAAAATAAATATTAAATATTGGGGCTACTAGGAGTGTATAAAGTATACGCATTTAATATTGTAAATAAATGCCATTTAATGGTAATGTCAGTCGAGCACTATTTCTTAGACCATGTCATCATCTTCTTTTTATGTAATCAAAAAGCTAAGCAAATTAACATTTCCTCCATACGATTTTACAGTTTTTTTTTTTTATTCATATGAGAAAAAAACAAAAAAAAAAAAAAAAAAGAAAACACAGAAACAAACCAAAAAGAAAACACAGTAATATTCAAGGTTATCCTCATTGGTTGAGCTACCTTGAAAGGACTTTTTTTTTTTTGCTTTTTTCTTTTTTGCTTTCTTGATTGAAAAGGACCTCTAAAAAAATTGTACCCTGTTGCTATCGTGTTGTAAGGAGGGATTATTCCATCATATCTCAGATTATTTTTGTTTGAGATGATTAAGTTGGAAAGATAATAAGTCACCAACACATAATTACTGATTGAGACATACATAAAGGCCAAATATGTAGTTACCTACCGAATTATATTAATTATCCCAACCTCCTAACTCAAATTAAAGGCACAAAAATTGTTAGTTAATAAATTCTAGTCTTATCAGCCTTTTGTGGGCTTTATATAATTGGTTGAGCAGAGAGCAATTCTCCTCTAAGCAGTGATCACGTTGAGATTGTTATTTACCACACAATTTTTTTGATAATGGAATGTAGAGCAATGTATTAAAGTAGAGAGAATAGCCCATACTTCCACACCTTTAACATCACTAAGAGGAGATGGAGTAATTCCCGCCATGGTGAACCTATTATTCACCCCAGTAATCACCCATGCAGCAGAACTAGATTCATTAATGACCGCAACATCAGTGTAAATAATAACATCCGCCTTAGCATGGACACAGTTTGAATCCTTTCTCCTACAAATGTGTTGAATTCCCACATCCTCATGTATTGTTTGTTGAATATAACTTCATTCCCCACAAAAACGATACACACTATGAAGTACATCCATTGGCTGAGCCGAATACCCTTGAAAAATGCATTTGTTACGAGTGTCCCAGATCTTCCACAACACAGTAGTAGTAAGAATTAAGTCAGACATCCACTCCTCATCATGAAGTATTTCGTTCGTCTCACACTTAAGCCACCTACAACTTTCGGTAGACATATCTTTTGCCATGAAACTGTCGAATAGAAATTGTTCGAATCAAAAGCACCCCAAATAAAATGACACATAACCTTCTCTATGTCATCACAAGTTGTTATGGGGAGTGAAAGTACTGATATCATATAAGTAGGAATAGTTGTTACTAAAGGGATGAGAAATCCATCATACGGATGGCCGAACCCTACAAGAAAGTTGAGCAAAATTTCAAAAATTTCTCTCTCCCATTTGGGAGTCGCATTCCCTATTTTAGAAAACTGCATTTTCAATGATCAATCTTGAATTAAATCGGACCAGATCTAAAACCAAAAGGGAGGAGAGGGATATACCTGATACGAAGTAGCAGTAACTCCTAATTGAGGTGTTCATGCCCAAGTAGATAACCAAAACCCGCTTCCACTGGAGATGACACAGTATGTGGTGAAGCAAGATCAGTAGGACGACTCTTCAGCAAGAACCGAATTCCTTAACAAGAATGGAGTAGAGGACTGGTGAATACGACTTCAGATTGCTTCTTCTATCAATAAGCAATATCAAGAACAATTCTTGATCATTCCCACAAGTGGAGATCGAACTGGGTAGGGTGGCAAGAACAGGGAAGAACTCTGCAGATTGTTGTCTTGTATCTGGTGTCTTTTTCATGTCTGCCCTACTCTCTTATTTATAGCCTTAAAGAGACAACCTCCTAATCTGATTAGGAGTTTCCTGATCCAAATCTTTATTTAGATCTAGACTCTGTAAGTGATAAGGATAATCCTTTATCTTATCTACAGTTCAAGATCAGCTTAATCCTAATCAAATTAGGAGTTTCCTGATCCAAATCTTTATTTGGATCTAAACTCTTTAAGTGGACAAGGTTTATCCTCTTATCCTTATCTGCTGATCCAAACCCAGATTCGCCCCTATTTAATTAATCTAATTAATCCAGTTCAAAATTGGGCTTTAGGCCCATTAAGTTTATGTGCTTACTTAACATCTTAACCTGCTTCCCAGTTGACTCTCTTTGTATGGCGTGGGACCCAAACATTGATCTACACATCAGCCACATGGATTCAGCCCAACCTTTGTTACAAGGCCTGGCCGAATTCACTGTAGGAGACAGTGAACCCCTAAGTCCATCACTATGGACTCTTAATGGGGCCAACATTTACACTAAATGCACCTTATGAAAACCCAAGGATTGTGGGTAGATGCAAGATTAGCCCATCAAGTATTACCCTCAATGGTCTTACACTTAACCTCTTAGCCCATAATGATCAAACATTGCCCGACAAGAGACGACCTCTCCCTCGGCTGCAAGGAACAATGCTGCACTCTCCACTCACATGGATCCCGGGAATTAAAACCTTTTGCAAACATTTTGAAACCATAATATATATATGTGTGTGTGTGTGTGTGTATGTATATTTCTATATAAATATATTTTGCAAAAACAAATTTCAATGGTTGAAATCAATTGTCAGCAGTTTAGGTTTCCATCAGAGAGAGTGCATCCCCGATCATTCACTTTGTCCGACAAAGGGGCTGATCCTATCACTATGATCACCCACTCAGATGAATTCTCGGATTGTCCCAACATACCCAGGTTTTGACCCCCTCTAAGGATCTCACTGATTGGCATGTCGAAGACAGTCCGATCCGACACCAAGTGCGGTACCATAATCGAGTCTAGGGGTCAGGTGTAACATTCCAGTTTTGCCCATCTATCTCCAAGGTCTGGGGCAATACTAGAATTTTGGTTTGATTTAGGGTTTCAAGAAAAACCACACTACATGTACCTCAGGTCTCACCCTGGTAGCTGAGACAAGCCACCCCAACCAACTTGGCGGTACATCAGTGTCAGCCTTGGCAAGATAAATTTCCCTAGATCTATCCAACGACTGTGAAGATTCTAAACTAACACGAGTCTCATAAGTGTCCAATTTAAGGGTATTACACAGAAACACACCAAAATTACATGAATAAATTATGTACTTTTATTCATTTACAATAAATGTCAAAAGATACATCAATCTGATTAGAGCTAAAGGCATAACGGTCTACAATTACCACATGAGTCACAAGTGAAACCCGACCTACGAATGAGAGAGTATGTGCACGCCAACCATTAAGTCTATCACAGACCCTTTTTACCACCGAAGTAAAAACTTCATTCTTGTTTCTGCCTATAAATAAGGGGCTCCCAAATATTTGCCTCTTTGTGAAATGCATTTCACCTTCAGGAAGCGAACTAACATATTACGAAGATGGTGATGCACATTCTTACTAATGAGAATACCAGATTTTGCATACTTAACTTCTTGCCCCGAACTCCTTTACATTTTCAAATTCATATACCGTGTCTTTGCCAAAGATTACTAAATCATCGGCGAACATCATATGTGAGACTATTGGGCATCCACGAGCAATCTTGATTCCAGACAATTTCTTATCCTCAGCAAGTTTTGAAAGCAAGAGAGATAGAGAATTAATGCACATAATGAACAAATATGGAGATAATGGATCGCCATGGCGTAACCCCCATTGAGGAAAGAACTTGTTAGAATTCTCTCCATTGACCAAAATTGAAAAACAAGGTGTAGAAATGCACAAGTGAATAAGCTTGACAAACTTCTCATTAAATCCCAATTTTTGCATAATTGTGGTAAGAAACACCCATCCAATCTTGTCATATGCCTTAGACATATCAACTTTGAAAGCAAAAACACCTTTTTTTCTTCTTGATAAAATGAATAATTTCACGGGCAACTAAAACATTGCCAGCAATTTTCTTGCCTGGGACAAATGCAGATTTCCAAGGTGAGATTATTTTATGTAATAATGGTCGCAGCCTATTTGCAAGTAATTTAGCAAAAATTTTATAAATTACATTGCAAAGGCTGATGGGCCAAAAACCATTAACTAAAACTAGGTAGAAAAACTTAAGAATGAGAACTAGATTTGTTTAAATGAAATCTAGGTCAAGTGTATTACCATTAAAGAGACCATGAATCCATAGAGTAATATCATTACCAACCAAATCCCAAAATTTTTGAAAGAACAAAACAGCCATACCATCTGGTCCAGGGGCCTTAAAAGGGCCCATTTCCATGATAGCCGACTCATCGGGAGATGTTCCCAATACAAGGTCGGGATGTACTGTGGGACATTATGGGGCACCCCCTTGTGGGCTGTAAATATGAACTCGTTTTCTTTGTTTCTTTTTCTTTTTTTTTTGTTCTTTTTTCTGGGGATTCATTTATTTAAACAACCTATAGCATATTACTAAAACACCCCCTATAGTTTGCAACCACAGTGCTTAATCAATCTTTTATCATGAATCATTTGTATTTGCATCTAGGAATGACCATGTGCGGTCTCTTAAAATGAGTGGGAAATGTGAAAGGGCATGGATCTAGTGTTTTTTATTCCAAAAATACCCATAATCTCATATCACCTTCTACAAACAACTCCCTCCCCATACACATATTATAAATTGATCTAGAGAAGGTGTGGAGTGCACATGATTTGATAACTAATAGTTTTTTTTGGAATAAAACCCCCTACCTATGTCTTTTACATTTTAGGTGCATTTTAAGAAGTCACATGACCATTTCCAGACAGATGTATAAATGGTTCCTGAATGATGGACATCAAATTAAGTAAAACAATGTCAAACTATAGGGGATATTTAGTAATATGCAAACTAGAGGATAGATTTTAATAAATATGAAATTATAAGTAAATGACCTGTCATTGTGGAATTGGGATCTATTCCTCACAAAGCACACCTCACACAATGGGAACATCTCCCCATGAATAATAAATACAAGTACAAAAGGTGTTCCTAATGTGCAGCCAGGACATGCTGTAAGGTCGGTGTGAGGTGCATTGTATGAGAAGCAGATCCAGACTCATCTATGTGTGGTGATAAAAATTTGTCCATTAGAATAATAACAGGAATAGGAGTTGGGGCCTATTAATAGCAAACAATACCTAGGCAAATCATATGTTTGTGCCGCCTATTTGTCACGGGGATAATTGTTGGGGCCCCGTGTGGCACTCGAAAGGGGCGAGTAAGCCTACGCAACAAAGCAAACACACACAAAAAGGCAACAAGATGGAACGCGAATTAGCAAAAGGCTATTTGTATTGCAATAATCAGTGGCAAGCACAAGCACACAATACAATGTCGAGGGGATCTCGTGCTTAACCTTTACACGCTTATGAACTCGCTCGACTACCTACCTCCCCTCAAAGAGTACGTTAAGCTTTTGGGGGAGTTACAATAAGAAACATCAAAAAGGTGGAAAAGAATACTACAATATTACAATAGTGCCATTGGCAATCCCCCATACAAAAGTACATGCATAGTCCACCCATGGCACACACTTGGATGCTGGAGTGGCGGCTGTAGGCATGGTGGTTGGCACTTGAAGGCACGGCGAAGAGAACACTTGTTACAGTCTCCCCCACTCAATTCAGTCTTCGTCCTCGAAGACTATCTTCTGTTTGAGGCTTGAACTTGTTGTTGGTGAAAGAAGGTTCTTCGACTGCTCCACGAACCGGGTTTCTTCCAAGGCCTATATAGTAGGTTGGGTAGGTTGCTAGTGGATGTTCTTGATGGTGGGAAAACCTATGACTAGTCCCTAAGTTAAGTCCCTGCTTGGCTGCTTCAAGGTAGGATTTTGACTTGTTCCTGATGGTGGTAGGAAAGTTGGTGGCCAAGGCTGGGTCTACATGGTATTTTGGATTGTTAGGGTATTGGTTCCCATGCATTTTTCCCCAAGGGTGACTCACAAGGCTACTACGGAATTTATCTTGAGGGATGATGTGAATGTGGTCCCTAGATGGCTCGGGTGGCACTCGCTCTCCTCGATGATTGTGGTAGTAGGCGTGGGCAAAGTTTGATACGACCTTGGGTCTTCTGTCGAGCCCACCAGTTGTGGGGGTGTGCAGCTTCTGCTGCAACGGTGGCTTCCACTGTTGTTGTTGTGGCGGCACTGGCACTAACGCTGACTTCTTCCTAGAATTACTGCGATCACTTCCTGTTGCAATGGTGGTAGTCGTAGATCTCTCTGCCAACAATGGTGGAGGGTGGTGTTGGAGTTGTAAGGCAGAGACGTGCTTCTTCTTGGTGCTGGCGGTGCCGATCATGTTAACCATGCAAGGTGACTGTTCGTCCAAGATCATCAGGGTGTCGAGGTGAGGCGCCGGTGCAGCTTTGGCCTATATCATGAAGTCCATTCCAAGGACAATATTGAAATCATCTATGTGGATGACAGAGAGGTCAATCTCTCCATCCCAGGTACCGAGTTGTAGTCATACTTGGTGGGCCATGCCTTCAATAGGTTTGGCACCTGTGTTAACTGCTTTGAGCCAGCCAGGCTCTTTGGAAATGGCCAAGTTTAGTCTCTTGGCCTCTGCAATGGATATGAAGTTGTGAGTGGCCCCTGTGTCAACTAAGGCCCTGGTTGGCCTCCCGCCAATGGTTACATCAACATACATCAGTCCTCTTTTGACTGAGGAGGGCTATTTAGAGGTAGCCCCTTTCTTCTTCATGGCATTGAAAAGTTGGAGGGTGCCCACTCTTGGCGCCTGGGTACTCCGTTCCCCATCACTCTGCTCATCATCACTTAGCTTGGCAATGAGGGCATTCAGCTTTGCTCGCTTTGGGCAATTCCTAGTGAAGTGCTCCTCCCCACAAATGTAGCAAATGGGAGGACGGCTTGGTCTCCCTTGATATCTATTGTTGTAGTAGCTTTGACTTTCTTGTGGCTGCTTCCCCTTGTGGTGCTCGACTGGTTTGTGGTTGAAGGGTGGCTTTTCTTTCGGGGGACTGGGTTGTCTATTTCCCCCACTCAAGTGTGTGGTAAGCGCGCTGGCTGGTCTGCTTCCTTCGTCATCCGACAATCTTTGTTCACTAAGTTGTTCGGCCACAGCCATGGCGAAGGCAAGGTCCTGAACATTGTGTCGTTGGAGCTCGAGCTCGGCCCAAGGCTTTAGACCATTCATGAAGTTGAACAATAAGTCCTTGTCTGACATATCGGTGACTTCTAATGTGAGGGCTGAAAACTCTTTGACATAGTCATGGAGGGAGTCGCCGTGCTTAAGAGTCTTCATCTTGCGACGAGCGAGGTATTCCACATTCTCTGGGTAGAACTGTCTCTTCAGCTCTCTTTTAAAGTCAACCCAGGTATGGATAACACACGTACCATGTTCTATATCAACACACCTTCTGCGCCACCACAACATAGCGACATCAGTCAAATACATAGTAGCAGTACGTACCTGAATCATTTCATCAATCACATTGGCGGCAACAAGGTACTGTTCTATTTGCCACAGGAAGTTGCCAAGCTCTCTTGCATTGCGGGTTCCCGAATAGGGGGTTGGCTCCCTAATCTTGATGTGGGAGAGAGTATGTGTAAAGGAAGTGCTGGTTGGATTAGCGACGGCCCTCTTCAGGATTGCACATTCTGCTTTGAGCTCCTTTAATTGAGCTTGGGTGTCGGAGGAGGAACATGCGACAGACTTCATTGAGGCCCACTCCACTTTCATTTCATCTAGTTGGTCCTGGATGGCCATTGATGTGGATGTGCTTCTTCTCCACATTGCTCACTCGTTCTTCATCTCATCGAGCTGGGCTTGAAAACTATCAAGCCTGTCTTGGACCTGCGAGTTGGAGGAGCTTGCTTCTTGTTGGCACGTAGTGCTGCAAATTTGCTTGAGCGTGCCATTGATTATGTCTCGGACCTCATCCACGACTCCACTCAAGTGACCTTCAATCTCGACCAGTGTATTGTCCATGGCTTCCATGTTTTGATGCAGCTTGTCTATCGAGTCTCGCATCTCACCTACGGTGGCTTCATAACGTAGCATGCGCAACTCAATGGCTGCATGCTTGTTGGAAGATTTCTCACGTTTGCTGGGCTTCGGTTCCTTGTCCTTGCCGATGTCATCGGCGGGCACATCATCGGCCTCATGGGCTATGGAGAGTCCATGCTCGATCTCCACCACGATGTTCTTGTTGTGCTTCATGCTGTCACTCACGTCGCAGGTCGAATGGCTTAAGAGGAGCTCCTGCTCTGATACCAACCGTCACGGGGATAATTGTTGGGGCCCCGTGCGGCACTCGAAAGGGGCGAGTAAGCCTACGCAACAAAACAAACACACACAAAAAGGCAACAAGATGGAACGCGAATTAGCAAAAGGCTATTTGTATTGCAATAATCAGTGGCAAGCACAAGCACACAATACAGTGTCGAGGGAATCTCATGCTTAACCTTTACACGCTTATGAACTCGCTCGACTACCTACCTCCCCTCAAAGAGTACGTTAAGCTTTTGGGGGAATGACAATAAGAAACATCAAAAAGGTGGAAAAGAATACTACAATATTACAATAGTGCCATTGGCAATCCCCCATACAAAAGTACATGCATAGTCCACCCTTGGCACACACTTGGACACTGGAGTGGCGGCTGTAGGCATGGTGGTTGGCACTTGAAGGCGCGGCGAAGAGAACACTTGTTACATATTGGCAACCCTTCTTGGTTCTTTTTCTTTTTTTTTTGGTAGAACCTGGCCATAATATTAAGTTTAAAAAAATAATATGAATAAATGCATCTTATTCAAACTAGCATAAAAGCATATTCTATGAACATGCACAAATAAATATTAACCATATTTGATATATGATATTTAGAATTAACTTTTATGAGCTGCACCTAAACCAAGACAAGTATATGCTTTATGTAGTATAGATGTTGTGGATAGATACCACAAAACCAAAATGTTATTGGTATTTTTTTTACTAGCAAGAGCATACTTTTCTACAAACTCACACCTACCATATGATACTATAACCCAAATAAAGCATGAATACAATACGAGATTGTTTTGATTGGTTTGCCATCATATTTGTGTTTTGTTGGGGTTCGTAAGGAAATGCTACAGCCATGGTTGCAGCAAATGTGAACTCCCAAAGTTTCTAGTTGTTGTTGAAACCTTCCCTAAAGTTTGATAATTGTAATCACCTCCCTTAAAATTTCTGGTATAGTTGCAAGTAGACCCCTTTTGTTAGAATCCTCTAAAAAGAAGCATGAAAATGTCCAAAAATACCTATACAGTTACTTTGACCAAAATGTCTATTTTCCAAAATTTTCTCTACCGAATTTCTATCCCAAACCCTTCCAATCTCTTTTTTAAAATTGATTTATTTTTGAAATTTATATTGCCATACCGAGCCCTTCTAATCTCTCATTTTCATAAAGTTTGTGTTTTTTCTGTAGAAACTAACCTCAATAGTAATTGCATGGGTATTTTGGACATCTTCATGCCTCTTTTTAGAGGATTCTAACAAAGGGGGGTCTACTTGCAACTGTATCAAAAAGTTTAGAGGAGGTGACTGCAATTACCAAACTTCAGGGGAGGTCTCATCAATTTACACGAGAAAAAAACTGAACCGACACTACCTAAAAAAAGGGATGCCAACTAATCACATGGACCGCAGTACTATAATTTTGGATTTGTTGACCACAAAATGCTAGTCACATCCTATGCATAAGACACAACAGTTGCACACATTGAGAATATCTCTACATGAATTATAAAAAAAAAACATGAGATGTTCTCTTGTAATCAGTAGATCCAGACTCCAGGGCAATTGGTCTACCAAGTCTTAAAAGTGGGAAATTTCGTCCTTTATTAGACACAATAAACAAGTGAGTGCTAAGGCATCCGATAACTATTAAGGTCATTTGATAAATCTAAAAAGTTAAAAAGATATTAAAAGGGTCTGAAATCTGAAAAGAGACATTGTTTTAGAGGTTCTGAATAAAGAAGGTTGGTTGTGTTGGATCAAACATCCAACATCTAAAATTCACTAATTTTATTATTTTACCCCTAAATTAGACTATTCGGTTACAGTGGCGAGAAAGAAGAAGAAGAAGAAGAAGAAGAAGAGGAAGAAGAAAGGAGAGAGAGAGAGCAGCAGACAGACAGACAAAGAGAGACAGAGAGAAGGCTGGAACTCGCCGCCACTAGTTTGCTAGAGGAGTTGCAGTGGCGAGAGTTGCAACTGTGAGAGAAGAAGTAGAAGAAGAAAGGAGAGAGAGAGAGAGAGAGAGAGATGATAAGGATAGGAAGAGTCTGATCCCAATGGATAAGGATAGTAAGAGTCAGATTCCTAGTCAATCAAGTAAATCACAGTCGAATAGATAACCATAGCTATCTTTATCTCTATGTAAAGCTTATCCTGTACAACTGTTAATCTATCTGTACTTGTAATCTATACACACTATAGCAAATATATATATATATATATATATATATATATATATATATATATATATATATATACATATACTCTCAACTCATTGATTATTATTGTGAGTTCATTCACAGAAATCAAGTTTTCATTTTATGGTATCAGAGCTAGGATTCATCATGTCAAGCTTGACTTCAACATTCCCCACTACAACCTGGTCAACCAGCACAATTGTAAATCTGAATCTCCCATCTACGGTAAGTCATTTGGTTTCTGTTAAGTTAGATCGCACTATCTATTGTGGCGACCTCAATTTGTTGTTGTGCTCAAAGGCTTTAAAGTTATGAGTTATATAGATGGAACCATTACACCACCCATGAAGGTTATTACTGAGAATGGTCAAGATAGACAATCCTAATTTCATGTTATGGAAACAACAGGATCAACTCCTTTTGAATTGGATCCTCTCCTCTCTTATTGAAGGAGTTTTGTAATAGGGTATACTACTTCAAAGAGTGTATAGGATGCTTTTGCTCACCTATTTGCTTCAAGATCACAGGCACGTATTATGCAACTCAGGTTTGAGTTGACTCATCTGAAGAAAACAAATTAGTCCATGGTAGATTATCTACAAAAAGCTAGGCTAATATCTGATAATCTAGCCACTGTTGGAGAGTCAGTTTCAGACTCTGAATTAATACAATTTGTCCAAGGTGGCCTTGGCCCAGATTATGAGTCTTTGATTACTCCATTGATGTTGCGTGCTGGTGAGCACACCTTTGATGATAGTCAAGTTCTACTCACCAACCATGAACTTCGGTTGGAACACACTCGAACTTTATTTGAATCTTTTCAACCACAAGCTAATATGGTTGTTCAGAAACATTATCAAACTATTAGGGCTGATGACTACAGAAACAAGCAAAAGACTTCTGATAAAAAGGATAAGAAACCCAACCCCTTTCAAGGAGTCAAATTCCAAATATGTCACAAGCTAAACCATAAAGCCTACAAGTGTAGAGCTAGGTTTGACAAAGATTTTCGTCTAAAAAAAAGCTTTCCTACTACATATACTACTTCTACAGGGCCAATGATTGACAACAGTTGGTACCCAAACTCAGGTGCCAGTCATCATATGATAACTGATCTTGCCAACTTGCACTTGCAATCTGAATACTCTGGACCAGAACAAATCACTATTGGAAATGGAGAAGGTTTGTCAATTAAACACACTAGGTTTGCTATTATTTTTTCACCATCACATTCCTTTGTTCTGAAAGATATTCTTCATGTACCTCAAATTTGCAAAAACTTGTTGCCAGTATCTAAATTTGCTAAAGATAATAGTTGTTATTTTGAGTTTCACTCAGACAAACTTTGTGAATGATCAACAGACAAGGAAAGTCATGCTGGGTGTAGCAAAGATTGTCTCTATGAGTTACAAATGAGAGCAAGTAAAGTATCTAATCCAAGTTCTTCTCTCTCAGCATTCCTAGGTGCTAGAACTTCGATGAATAAATGGCATGAGTGGTTGGGTCATTGTGCATCTCGCATTGTGAGGCATGTTTTCAACTCCAGCTCGCTGCCGGTATCTACAAATAATTTTTGTCATGCATGTCCTCTTGGCAAAAGCCATAAGTTACCTTTTTCAGTTAGTGAGTCCTTATACAATGCTCCTTTTGAGTTAATGTTTTGTGATGTTTGGGGAGCATCACCTATAACTTTAGTCCATGGATTTAATTACTATCTTCTCTTTGTTGATGCTTATTCTAGATATCAATGGATTTTTCCACTTGTTAAGAAATCAGATGCTATTAACACTTTTGTCAAATTTAAATTGCAAGTTGAAATATTTTTCAATACTATGATTAAATCCATTCAAACAGATGGAGGAGAACTTGTCAAATTTAATTTTTTTTCTAAACCAATGTGGCATTTTGTATCGTTTCTCTTGTCCTCACACCCATGAACAAAATGGGCGTGTTGAGAGATGTCATAGGCCAATGGTTGAAATGGGGATGACTTTACTAGAAAAATCTGGTGTCCCTAAGAATTATTGGTGATAAGCATTTCAGACCTCTGTTTTCATTGCTAATCGACTTCCTACAGAAGTGCTTGCTATGAAATCTCCTTGGGAGGTATTATATCATACTAAACCTGATTATAGCATGTTGAAAGTGTGTGGTTGCACATGTTATCCTCTTCTTCGACCCTACAACAAGAATAAACTTGAAGCTCGTTCTCTTGCTTGTGTATTTATGGGTTATCTTGAAGGCTATAGTGGGTACAGATGTCTCCATCTTTCTATAGGGAGAGTTTTTATTTCACAAAATATTTAATTTGATGAAGATACATTTCCCTTCAAGTCTCATTGTGCAACTTTAGTAGCTTCTAACTCTTCTTCATTAGTAAAGAGCTCTACCACATCTATTGGACCTCCTCCTATTGTTGAAGCTTCACTATGTGATATTGTATCAAGTGATAATGTTCATAATTCAATTGCTTCCCCAATTTCAAGTGATAATGTTCTTTTTGTCACACCATCAAGTTGTGATTCAGTTGCTACCACAACATCAAGTTCTACTAGTTCTCGTTCTGAAGTCACTCATTCTCCTGAGGTTGCTATTGAAAGTGTTGCCTTTATTCCACCACTTATCACCAATGCACACCCTATGATTACTCATGGGAAAGCTAGTATTTATAAACCCAAAGTTTATTTTGTCTCTCATCACCCACTAGAAGTCGATGATGATGAGCCAACTTGCAACCATGAGCACCTCCTTTGCTGTTAAGGACTTGGGTCCTTTAATTTTTTTTCTTGGTGTTGAAGTGGTTCGTAGCTCCAACAGCTCAGAAACAGTATATAGTGAATCTTCTCTAGAAAGCTCACATGGATGGCGCAAAACCTTATGGAACTCCCATGGCATCCACTTGTAAACTTCAACAGCACACTGGAGAAGCTCTTCCAGATCCCTCTTTATATAGGAGCATCGTGGGTGCTTTGCGATACTTAACCATAACCCGTCCTAATATGGCCTTTTCTGCCAACAAGGTATGTCAGTACTTGCATGCCCCTACTACTGAGCATTGAAGTGCAGTCAAGCGCATACTCAGATATTTGAAGCACACTATTAATTATGGGTTTTGTTTGCTTGTTGCTCCTTTTTCTTCTCTTCGCCTTCATGCATTCTCAGATGCTGATTTGGGCAGGTTGTTTAGATGACAAAAGGTCTTAAGGTGGTTTTTGTATCTACCTAGGCCCCAATTTGATCTCATGGTCCTCTAAAATGCAAGCTATTGTTTCTCGGTTTAGTACTGAATCTGAATATTGAAGCATAGCCTATGCTACTTCATAATTACTTTGGCTCCAATCTCTCCTTCATGAACTTGTTATCCTTCCTATTTCTCCTCCTGTCCTCTGGTGTTATAACCTGATGCGACATACTTAACTGCAAATCCTATTTTCCATGCTCGCACCAAGCATATAGAGATCGATTACCACTTTGTTCGGGAGCAAGTTGCTCGCAAGGCCTTAGTTGTTCGTTTTATCTTTAATGCAGGTCAACTAGCAGACATTTTTACAAAACCATTCAGCTCTTCCCGATTTTCTTTCTTGAGGAACAAACTGATGGTACATCCTCTCTCCATTTGCTTGCAAGGGGCTGATAAGGATAGGAAGAGTATGATCCCAACAGATAAGGATAGTAAGAGTATGATTCCAAGTCAACCAAGTAAATCATAGTCGGATAGATAACCAAAGATATCTTTATCTCTCTGTAAAACTTATCATGTACAGCTATTAATCTATTTGTACCTGTAATCTGTACACACTACAACATATATATATATATATATATATATATATATGTATGTATGTATGTATGGATGGATGTATGTATGTATACACTCTCAACTCACTGATTATTATTGTGAGTTCATTCACAGAAATCTAGTGTTCATTTGAAGAGATCGAGAGAGAGAGGGATGGAGGGAGGAGGACGGAACTCGCTGCCACTAGTTCCCTGGAGGAGTTGCAGCGGTGAGAGAAGAAGAAGAAGAAGAAGAAGAAAGGAGAGAGAGAGAGAGAGAGAGAGAGAGAGAGAGAGGGGCGTGAGCTCAAGGGTATTTTGGACTTTTGGCTAGGTCTGGAATGCATCTAGACGCATTCAGCACTTGGCCCATGTCTTATTATTTCAAATCTGAAAATGATTTTCAAACCCAAATTCAGATACACTTCCAAACACCTATGACATCTGAAAAGCAACATTTTTAGACTTTAGTGTTAAAAGTGTTATCAAATGCTACTTAAGTAAGGTTGTCAATGCACAAGATCTGTATTTAATTTCAGTTTGATGTGATTAATCCAGATACGGATCTGAAATGATAGATCTAGTTTTCCATTTGAATTCTAAGGTTTTTAAGAGAAGTTTCTGACCGGGCAGCCTCATCACAAGGTATGAATAATGATGCGGTCCAAAATCAAAAAAGCCCAAACAACCCTATACTTTGGCCATGGCACTTTTTTGTAAACCATGGCACTTTTTTGTAAACCAAACCGGTGGTACCGGTTTTTCCAATTCTCCAAACCGAAACCAAACTGGTACCACTAGTTTCGGTTTTTGACCGGTTTGGTTCTTCGGTTTTTTGGTTTTTTATATTTACAATATATATTATACAAATATATGTATAATATTATATAATAAATAATAAATGATATATAATATATTATAAATATTTGAAAAATATATAATATATAATATATTTATAAATAATATAATATAAGTATATATTTATATATATAATGAATATATATTTATATATAATATATAGAAAATATGTGACATATATTAAAAATATATATACCGGTCGGTTTGGTTAACCGTCGATTTTTTTGTAGATTAACCGAAAACCGAACTAGTCCTTCAGTTTTTCAAAAATCCCGAACCGATCAGTTCAATTTTCTCGGTTCGGTTCAGTTTTTCGGTTTTTTATGGACACCCCTACCACCAACCATTGAACCTTATAGCAACTGTTCTGAGACAATGGTGATATTTATAGAAAATAAAGCATTTAAGGCAATCGGTGATATTTATAAAGAATAATGTCCTCAGAACAGCTGCTATAACGTACAATGGTTGGTGATAGGGGTGTCCATATAACAATGTAACATCTCTCTTTTTACCATATAATGCTCATACTTACCTTTCTCTCGTGTCAAAACCACCACAATTCCAAAATTCATCTGTTCATTTTTCATATTTACAAAAGAGTGGTAGCCCATCTCCCAAAATCCCAACTCCAAAACGTCCAGCTCTGGTTGAAGTGGTAATCAATATCTATGGGGCATTCTACGACATGAATTATTTAATTTCCTTTTTGTTGGTTCCAAAAATAAATCAAAACCATCTGATTTGAAAATAAATTGTTTCTTTAAATAAAAATACAAAAAGTATGTTCTTGGTTGTGCATGTGTGTTTTCTTTTCTGAAACAAAAAACCACGTTCTTGAATTCCTGGTTTTAAAAAGTATGTTTTCATCTAGTTCTTTTAAATAAAAATGTTTTTATTTAAAAAAAAAAACCATTATTTTGATGATTTGAAAAACATGTATTATTTTTTGAAACAAAGTCAACTTGTTTTTGCTTATGAAAACAAAAAAAGTGTTCAAGAAATTTTTTGTTTTCTCTTTTTTGCTGATGTGGCAGGGGTAAAAATTAGAAAAAAAAAAAAAAAAACACCTACTGTAATAAAAGGGATCTTCACTTGGAAAGGGAGAGTGAAGATGTGAGTCCAATCATGGAAGATTCATAGGTTGTTTAAATGAATGTTAGGCGATCTGCCCTGGACCTGACTATGAATTATGATCCCCACAATATATACAGACATGGACATATAAAGGGGTGTCAATGAAGACGTTTTGGGTTGGACCCCATCCAAATCAAAATCAACTTGTACACATTGGATGGACCAATAAGACATATTGAATTGGGTTAGTCCAGACTTAGTGGTCCAAAGTATTTCTTGGAGTGGATTGGACCTGATCCATCCATAATAGATTTATATTGGATTGAACTAATATATGGCCCATTGATAAAAGACAAGAATACATGTGTCGATGGACCAGGTTTGGGTTGAAACCAATTTGAACAGATTGGACAGTCCAGACATTGAATTGGACTGGTCCAAAATTATCTAGAGTATTCATCGGATTGGACTGGACCTGGTACTTATGTAATGGACTCATAATGGATCGGATTGGAATGGACCAAATCCGGTCCAATTGACAGACCTAGACACATATACATACGGATACAAGAAATTAGAAATCAGGGTATAACATTTCATTCTATAGACATGGATACAGATACCGGTATTCCATGTGATCAGATTTTTTAAGCCAAATTGTATTTTTCAATACTTAGGATCTGTTTGGTTCATAGTTGGAATCGAAATCGGAGTGATCTATTCCCATAGTCTGCTTGGTTCAAACAGGAATGAAAATGAAAATTAGAATCAGCAGGAATGAGATTTCATTCCCTAGGGAGAGGTAGGAAATGGCCATTCCCTCAAATGGCGAATGCCATTCCAGCAAGAAACAGTTCCGATTCTGATTCAAGACCCCTATTCCTGCAAACCAAACAGGGCCTTACATCTTGCCAAATATAATTAAATTTTTATTTTTATATAATATAATTTCTTTAAATATACCAAGTGTTAATATCACAAATTACATCCAAAGTATGCATGTAAATTTGTAACTCCAGTATTTGCAAATATGTATCGTATCCAACTCTCAATACACAAGCATGTACATAGGTATTATAACTTATAAGGACCTGAGGGTCAAACTGGTTGGACCACTACCCAGTGTCATGTTTTAAAAGCTCCAAGTCTCCAATGAATTTATAAAAAGAGTAAAATCCCAATTAGTACCCTATACTTTGGGCCTAGTGTCACTTTGGTCATTGAACTTTAAAATGCGATAATTCAATACCCAAACTTTCAAAACGTGTCAATCCAGTACTTGCTGTTAAGTGGCATTTGAGACCTGACCCCAACTTTCTTAAATAGAAGAGGCAAGGATTTGGGATTGTTCATTTTTTGTCAATGTTTGGATGGTTGATAAAGAGAATTAGATGATACTCAAAGGGCATTTGTATCTTTTCAAATGCCACTTAATAGATGGTTAACGGTAGATACTAGATTGACACATTTTGAATGTTTGAGTATTGAATTGTCATATATTAAAGTTCAGGAACCAAAGTGGCACTAAGCTTAAAGTACAAAGTACTAATCGGGAATTTTCCCATATAAAAATCGTAGACATGTTCATCTGTGCAGTTCTCAACTTCTCATCAACCAATCTTAAAGCCAGGTAGTTGGACGGGCTGGCCCAGCCCAGCCCATTCTTTATTGGACTTGGACTTGGGCCCAACCTCGAGAAAATTTTAGACTTACAGAGTACAAGCCTGGGCCTTGGGTTCTAAGCACCAGGCCACCGAAGGCCTAACTATTGTTTGGGATAGGCTCAGGCTATCTCAAATAAGTTTGGCCCAATTCTAAGCATAGTCTGATAATATTAAATAATAAAAACATATTAATAATATACAATAAATATATATAATATATTGAATTATTATCAAATTAATATAATATTAGTTTATTAAATTACACTTAAGTAGGACTTTTTATATCCAGTATGGGGTTTTAGGCTTTATATAAGGTATGGGCTCAGGCTCATGATACAGGCCTAAATGCCTAATGGTAGGATCAGGGTCTAGCTTAGGCCTGAACATTTTCTATTAACAAAGAAGCAAAGTCTAACCTAAACCTGGCCCGGCCAGTGGAAAGGTCTAGTTTTTAGGCAAAGCATAATAATCTTACGGTCTTACCAAAAAAAGGCAAGATATAATAATAATAATATTGATGAAGCCGATAGATTATTATCTTGTTGGGAAAATATGTGGGCATCTCGCATCCAAGAGGGGTCTGACACTCCAACTCAGTAGATGTCTATCAGATAGGGCTGCAAGTCGAGCCAGGTTAGCTCAAACCCAGCCCAAAAAAGTTGAGTTGGGTTGGATTGAGTCTGAGCTAGGGTTGAAAAGTGCCAATCCGACTTAACTTCAGGTTGGGTTAGGATTGATCCCTCAGGCAACCCAATCAAACCTGAACCTCCTATTACATGTATAGAGACGAAAATTTCTCCATCCCCATTGAGTACCCAACCTCCCCAACCCGAAGGGGCCATGGATGGAGATTAATGGGGATCTCCAATCGGAATGGGATGGGGATGGGGAGTGAAGTCCACACTTTGCCCCGACCATGAGGAACACATAGGATCAAGGAGGGAGGATAACTTTTATGTTTATCCTTAGTGGGGATCAAAATCAATGACAATGATTTGTTACAAAATCGGGGTTGGGGATGAGAATATGGTTCCTGCCCCATTGCCATTCCTATATATATGTGCATATTTAATTATATATAGATCTATGTTATAAAGTATTAATCCTTATATACACAGCATAAGTTTATAAACCCTTAACACTAACCTCTCTAACACTAATAATTATATAAATTACTAGTCCTTATTTCTTCTTTGGTCGATTCACCGCCTCATCGGCTGTGATTGTGAGTATTCTTCACCATACTTATACACACCTTTGCTTTTACTCAGTTACTTTTACTAGTTGTCGCCACCCATTTGCCAATTGACGCCATGCCACCACCCATAGTATTAGGTACTACCACCCATCCTAACTTTGAAGCATGGTTTTTGAACTACCATTGATTTGGACGGTTGGACTGTTCGGCCCAGGAATCGTCCAGGCAACTAGTTCCATTTTACTCCAAAACCGGTTCTTGGCCAAAAACCGTTAAATTAGTTAATGACACATTGGCCTGGGTGGTCAAACCATCAATCCATCAATCCGTTCAATGGTTTTGATCGTTTTATTTTTAATTATTATTTTTTTTTAATTTTTATTGTCAAAATGGACCATCCATTCGAATCAGACAATCAAACCGTCGACTCGAAAACCGGTGGCCAGAATGGTTCCGTTTCCAGGTCATTTTTTTAAAACCATGCTTTGAAGTTTGAATTGCCCAAGTTGAGCCATTGGAGCTGTTGGTTCAACAATTCAGTTGCCGCCAAGTGAAATACCCAATTCTCAAATCTCGAGTAAGTTGAGTTTCATTTGTCTTTTTCTTTGATCAACAACTATGCAAGTTTTAAGCATGGTTTTAAAAAATGACCTAGAAATGGAACCGTTCTGGCCACCAGTTTCCATGTCAATGGTTCAACCGTCCGATTCAAATGGACAATCTGTTATGACAACAAAAATTAAAAATAAAATTATTAAAAATAAAAAATGGCCAAAACAGTTGAACGGATTGACGGGTCAACAATTTGACCGCCCAGGTCAATGGGTCATTGACCGATTCAACGATTTTTGGCCAAGGACTGGGTTTAGGGTAAAACGGGATCGGTTGCCTAGACGATTCCCGAGCCGAATGGTCCGACCGTCTAGGTCAACGGTGGTTCAAAAACCATGGTTTTAAGGCCAATTGGCCAACTGAAATGTTTTGGTGGAGATTTGCTTCTGAGTTGTTTAATAAATGGGGCTACAAGCCTACACCTTATTTCTTCTCATCACCATTTAATCATTGGTTAAATTCAGTAGAGTTGTGTTATGGAATCTGGAAAAATATTAGGACCAAAAGAATGGACTTCAGTTTTTAGAATTACTAGTCAGCATTGTGCATGAGCTTTATTTATTAGCAAAATTGAGGATGGAGCTCTATGACATTTCCAATTAAGTGGTGTCCATCTAAGTTCAATTTAAGTATTATTTTTTAGGTTATATCTAGTTTATCCAATTACAATCTAAGTTGAACTCTAGTGGGAGTGGTCAATTTCTAATTCTCTAGATAAATTTATACTTTTTTTTGTATCTTAATGCTAATTTTTATTAATTTTTTTGAAAAGTATTTCTTTATTAATTTTTATTGGTTTTATTATTATTTTTAAGTAAAACTATATAAAACATCTGAATAACAATTCTATAAACCACCTTTGTGCTTTGGCCCTAACAATGGCTCCCCCTATAGTTAAAAAAAAAAAAAGTGCAAATACCTCCTTTTACTTGGCTTTTCAGTAACAAAGACATTGAAGTTACCAAAATACCCTCATCATTGTTAATACATTATCATACACAATTTAAAGTTTCAATTTTACCCTCCACTAATTTATTTTGTGAGACAACTTTCAAAGAATAATTCTCCTCTTCTTCTTGCATAAAGTAAGGCAAAAAGGCTGAAGTGAAGTGAAATTAATGTATTACATCAACATTTTTTATTTGGAATGATAATGAAAGGAAGGTATTTGCACCTTTTTTCAAAACAATAGGGGAAGTTTTTGTTAAGACCAAAACACTGGGAAGTTTGATAGGATTGTTAGAAAACCCAAGGAGGTTTTTAGAAATTTCCTTATTTTTAAATGGAATTTAAATTGATATTTAAAATAATTAAACTATATTTAAAGTTGATATTTTATATTATTTTTAAAATTAGTAAAGATAAAATTTAATTAAGTTTTTATTAAACTTAAATTCCTTATGAAATCCAATTAACTATATTATGTTTTTATTTTTAGTATAACTTAAGTTGGTTTTAAATTAGTAAAAATTAATTATAAAACAAATAATCGTTAGATAATTTTGTATTAATTTTATATTAATTTTAAATGGATATTAGTTTTTAATTTATCTTATTCCTTTTATTAATTAAATTATTTTTATTATATTAACAAAAATATTTTTATCAATAACGACAATTAATAATTATTTTTATTTTATTTAAGTAACTTAATAAATTATTTTTTATTATTTTCAAATGGAATATAAATGGATTATAATTTTAAATGGAAGTAGATTATTGGCATAATAATATATTATTGAATGTCTTAATTTCAATATAATTCATCTTTACTAATAATTACAATTTAATGCAAATATAGATATAGATAAAATTAATGAATTTTGTAAAATTTAATGCAGTAATGGAGATGAGAGAGAATAGTGGCATTAGTTATTGAAGGACAGAGTTAATGGCATAAGAGAGAGAGAGAGAGAGAGAGAGAAATTAGAAAATTCAAAAAAGCCAGAAAAATAAAAGATAAATGTTTATGAGAAGAAACAAAAAAAAAAAAAAAAGATAAGCAACTTTGAGAATAAACCAAAAAAAAAAGATAAGCAACGTAAAGAAAAAATGAAACTTTAGGAATTTTATGATTTAAACTTTTCAATTAATTTTGGGGTTAAGGTCGACTAGGTCAGATTGGGCAGAAGGGGGGGGGGGGGGGGGGGGGGGGGGTTAGGATTGACGTCAAGCCGAACAAACCCAGCCTGGTTTGCAAATTGCAACCCTTCACCTACTGTCAGATCGTAAGCTGGTCAACTAAGAATAAGCCGGAGTTGTCCAGCCCTAACCCATATAGATCATTTGGCACATCTTTCCGCGTGATCTTTTGAACTATTTACAAACTGGGCAAACCGCACTATGATCTTTTTTTCATCTAGCCACCAGAAATTGATGCACCCAAAAGATGCGAAAAACCTATTTTGGAGCTATCGTAAAATCTTCCCAAAGAGAATTCCCAAACGACCCCAAATCGTAAGTCAATAGACCATCTCAAGTCCATTCTAAAATGGAGCAATCTGGGCCATGGACTCAAAGCTGAGGATCCGACACGATGATAAATGCACGTGACGAAGTGATTTGGGAAAAAACTACAATTAAATACAGAGATTTGGGAAGTAAATATGTGATTTTCTTAGATTATTTACCAAATAAAAAAATGTGGTTTTTTGGATTACATTCTAAAATTAAGACGAAGTGATTTATGGGCTTAATTGCCCAAAATTACCTAACAAAAACATATAAATTGAGAACAAGGTAAACTTTATTAACTCCAATGAAGAAGATGGTTTCCGAGGCAAACCACAACCCCCCATTCGGTGGAGAGTATTGGCTTCAAACTTCGAGCGAGTCCCAGAAACGACAGCTTTCAGATGTCGACGTTCTTGTTTTACTCTCTTCCCTTCGTCACCTCGAATTTGAAAGATGTCTTCCTCTGTATCTCCTTTGTTTAGAAACTCTGATTCTTGATTATTAGCCATAGGTTTAATATTTCTTTATTGAGTTTCTTTTATCTTCTATTTCTAGTCAAGAATTTTCTCCCCTGTAGCAAATAAGTTCCAGATCAAAGTGCCAATGATGTACAAGGCAACAGCCACCTTAAAGACATCATCCCACGACCCTGAAAGATTAAAAGTTAGAAAGCTTGAAACATCAACATTGACCAGATTAAAATGTTTGGGTGTATTGCTTTATGGACTTCAACATTAACCACATACCCCGTTGGAGAATATAGCCAGTTGCGGCTGTACCAAAGACACCGGCAAGCACTCCAGCAGTGTTCGATAGACCCAGCAATACTCCCTTTGTTCACAGGCAAACATTGACGTCAGTTCCATTCCTCTCATGAATAAAGGAGAGAAATAAACAAATTGTACAAACTAGAACTACTTTGCAGAAAAGGATTTAGACATTAGTTCAAATCAAAACCCTTGAGATTCAGGCTTCAAATTGTGAATCATATCATAAAACGAAGATTTTGACAACACTGGATGAAGCAACTTACCGCATAACGCGGTCCAATGTCTTGGTGATTGGAGTACAAACCAGATTGTGAGAATGCATCCGATCCCTGTCCAAAAAAGAAAAACATGTATAACCAAATTATGTTACAAATTTCCGGTAAAGAAAGCAAACTTCTATAGCATAGTCAATTGGAGCAACCGCGATTAAATGACATATAGAACACCACAGAGAGAAATATGATTGAATATTTCTCTTTCCACACTTCCAACAAAACTTTCAAATCTAAAATTTTATAATAACAATGCCAGTGACTGCTGCAAAAGAGGGGGTGTAGCAAGAAATTCATGATCCAGTTAAAAAAGGTGAAATTTTTCTAATGAGACTGCAAAAATAATCAACCTTAAAAATCTTATGGTTTTAAGCAACGAAATGTCCATGCAATGTTGCTTTCATGTATCTGGCCATGGATATTTTATGCATTACATTCTCTTTTTTAAAGGCCACCAAAACCTTGATTTTGTGTTATTACATACAAAACTTAATGGGACTTCGATCTAGGAGCAACAACTCTGATGTCAAACTGATGTATAGGACGACAAGGTAAAAATCCTAGGATCTTTGCATGGTTGAAAGAAGAGTAAGATTAGATCTAAGACGGGATAAAGGAAAAATAGAAGGCTTTTCGTAAGATCTGAAATATAGAAGAGAAAGAGATCGGAAGAAGATATCATAGCTTTATAGAAGAGAAAAGGCAAAAGTGAATTGATGACACACCTCAAAATAATTCAATTTAAATTCTCACTTAGGTAATGTTTGGAATTGATGACATTTCTCTAGTGCTGTTCTCGGAAAATGGCAATTTTTTTTTCTTTGGGACTGTTGCTGCCACCTAGGCATTTTTCAATGCCACATCAGCAAACCATTGCTAGCAACAGTATAAAATTGAGAAACGTCAAAAAGGACATTTTCTCAGACACCAATTCCAAGGTTTGTTCTGAGAAAACATTTGTCAAAAAAAAAAACATTTAACCAAACAGGCATCGTTTTCCCCGCCACTGAATCTCCTATGTGGCACCAACACGGTGCCGTTATCTGGGAAAACAGCATATGTTCCAAACATGCCCTTAATAATCAGATTCTCTACTAGCCAGTTTACAGTTATAGACTCTCTAGAAAGAGGGATTGACCGGCCTGCTTTACCATTTCAAACGAAAATTGAAGAAAATAGAAACTTTCAAAACATCAAAATCAAGCAAAACAGACAAATTATGAACTGTGAAAAATAGCCCTAAAGAAAAGATGTTTCCAACTTAAGGCCCAAGAAAAGTTTATGGACCCCACATGACACATCATCAACTTAAAACTAAATTCCTAAACACTCTAAAACACATTTAAAAGTGATTAATACCTAGTTGAAAACCAAAAACGAAAAATCTCTACAAATCTTAAGGTTGCATAAAATTACAGATATGCTTTCGAACTACCAACCCTATTAATACCTCAAGACCAAGTATATCTTATTTAGAGCCTACGCTAGGACCTAGGTCAATTTGATCCAATAGGATATTCATGGGCCCCTATGACACCTTACCTGGATACCCATCCAAGGGTGTCGTATTGTATCATATACTTGGGTTTTTAGTGTAAATTTCCTACCAGCTTTGTCCATGCCCATCCAGTAACATTTGGTGGGTCCCACAGAGATCTGAACCTGTTTCTCTTCATGTTTCTTCTTTCCTTAAGTTCTGCATCAGATGTACTCAAGATACAAGTACGCATTACAGTTCTAACTTTATTCTACTTGAACAAAAAACTAGAAGTAGAAATTCTATAAAACTCTCATATTAATCTTACTCAAATTAGATTGTTTCCTTCATTTTCTCATCAGAATGGTCAAAATTTTAGCAATAGAATGGATGGTTAAATCAATAGATCAAATATAAACCTTGTACAATGCCCTACCGAAGATGTGGGTGACAAACTAAAACAAAATAGAATTCTGATTTGATGGGCCATGTGCACCATATATATTAATTGGTGGCATTCAGGTCAATACAATTAGTTTGGACCAAATACCTTCTGACGATATAACAGCGAAGCTAGAAGCATGGTGGTTGTCTTCAGACCCAAGGCTACAGTTGGATATACAGACCATTTGGTCATTCCCCCTTGTTTTTCTGAGTCTACACGACTCAAAAGAAATAAAACACTTATATTTTGATTATATCTTAATAATTATGAGGAATGATAATGTGAAATTGCACACAACAGTAGTACACCAGATACAAGCAGTTTGTGTAGAACTCGTAGGAACCAAATTCAGAGCCCTAACTTAGTTCTAAATCTTTTATGTTTTCTAAAACATTAATAGATTGATACGCAGAATAACTATATTTCTTTCTATTACCCTGGCATATTGATGTGAGGTAATAACTCTTCTCACATGCAACTGACTATCAGCCACTAATTGTTGTTTAACAGAAAAAAGTAAAAGGGAAATTGTTTATCTTTTTGATGTGGCAAATTTTGATTTACCTACATAACGATGGTTTATACCCAACAGTTGAATTTTCTTCTAAGTGTTATGCAAGATTTGAGTAATAGTAAATTATAATCATTAAGTGATTATTCCAAAGAAAAGCCACAGCAGCAGAAGCAACAATAATTACATACAATGCAGATGCATCTTTACTAGTCAAAACAAACTTATGGGATGTTGAATATTATCAACGCATTAGCATTTTTTTTGGTAATGTGCATAAGCAAATATTTAAGTGCCTTGGCTCATCTAGAATTAAATTGAGCTCAGGTGCTTTACGACTTCATTTCTATAAAGTGATTTTTTTCCTTAGTCACGATCTCTAGGATACTTTCAGTTGGACTTTTAACAACTGGTCACAAATAGTTAGGTATAACTTTAACATGAGTTGAATTTCAGTTGAATTTTTAACCATATATTTTCCTTTCCTAGTTGAAATTTTAATTTGTAGTTTTCACAGAAACTGCTTACTAAGCATGTTTCAATCCCTGCTTTTTGGCATCATTTGTTGTATCCTTTTCACAGGTAGATTTTGTCCTAAGCAATGACAAAAAATGGTATCAAGCCGCATGTTCACAGAATTTACATATAATTTCAGGTAAGACTTAAAAAAAAAATCAAATTTCAATCTGCTTAGAAAGTAATCAGACCTGACTGCATGCCATGCATAGCACTGCCATGGCTGGAGTCCGGACATGGCTCAGCTGTGTCAAAAAGAATGCTGGGCCTAGAAACCCAATTGATTGCATGATCTGCAGTATCAAAAAGTTTTGGAGGATAGTTATACTCAGGGGAAAAAAGTACGTGTTATTGTAATAAAGATATCCATGTTTGTTGCTGATCCAAAAATAAATAAATAAATAAATAAAGGAATATGCAAGTTTTTGTACACATTCATGAGGTAGGACAAGAATCTGAACTCATTTTTCGAAGAAGTGCTTTAATATAAATTCTTGTGTAGCATAAAAATATCTTCTCTGATATTAACCCGTAGTGCTAACCAATAGCAGGAAACACATTTAACTGCATTGCTGATTCTACGTAGTCCATAATTTCTTTTTCCTTTATATTGTTGAAAATTGATGAAGGTAATGCAGGCATTAAGCAAAGGAATATCCAAGTATCCACCACAGAAGATGATATGCAGATATTTACTCCATAACCAAAAATCAAATACCGGGATATTACTTACCTTACGAACTGCAGTTATTGAAAGACCTTTGCTTACAAGAGTGTCTGCAATCCAACCTCCTAAATTTGCAAACACAGCCATGGTTAACCATGGCAATACACAGAACAGTCCAGACTCCGTAAGATTGAATTTCAAGACCTGGAAAAAGAACAAACAAGAATAAGATTTGTGCAACCCAATACTCAACTCAGCCTTAAGCCCAACCATTTAGTAATAAGATATATGTAGTCCAACGGACATGTTAATTGATATTTTCTGCTTCGGGTTTTGTATCAATCATGAGGTCATTTAAGTACCTCCCATGCATATAACTAAGAAGTACCTATTAAACACATCTATGTTTGAACTTTAAAAGAAACAACTGTATAACTCAAACTGCAATTTGAATTGAAGTCCATATTTGAGGATAGTTAATTAAGTTTTCATTTAAGTAATAGAACATTTTATGGCCCATCAAATTTGAATTTTAATTATTATATCTTCCATAAATTCCTAATGTAATCTTTCTCAAAGAATCTAGAAACAAATAAGAGAATACGAAATTTTAAAATAATCAAGAACATAGAAGTATAAAATGGGAAAAGTATAAAACAATTTACAACTAATTATACAAGAATTGCCCTCAAAAGTATGCAGTTGAACCTACAGAATCCAACAAACCTTACCCTTTTGGACTAAACTTTCTAGATCAAGGCTAGTCAAGTATTCTCTTATTATTTAAAATACTAAGTAAATTAATTAAACTAAATTATAAGGAAGATTGTACAATTAAATTAGGTCAAGGCTAGTCAAGAAGAAAACATTAAAGAAATTAAGGAAGATTGCAAAACTTACAAAAGAGAAAGAAGAGAAAAAGGGAAAAAAAAAACAAGAGTTCCCCTTTGTATGACATTGAAGACATGAAAATTACAAGTTTTCCGCAGTAGGATCCATGTTTTGGGATCAATTACCTTATTTAAGGTAGCCTGCAAAAGGTTTGACCACATTACATTTAGATGGAAGAAGAGATGATGGTTGAGCCTTTGAAAAGGACACAAATCATGGTCATCAGTCAAAAGTTAGCAATCAGTTGTCAAAGGTCAACAGAGAACAACCAAAATGTGTTTGGAAAAGCTACATGTAGGCAATATAGATTTACAAGTAAAAAGCTAAAATGTATTTGAGACAGCTTACAATTAAAGGTTCAAAAACATGAACTGTTCATAAATATTTTTCTAGGATGGTTGAGGATGAATAGCAAGGAACTTTTTTTTTTTTACATTTTTAACCTATTATACATTTTACTAGATAATTAGATGTGTAGGTTGAGGGGCAAGGGTAGAATATATATATCTCAACTACAACAATTTCAATGATGCTGGAAGGGTATGCTACCAGAATAACTTTGACAAATCAGAACACCCCATGAATTTTGTTGGATACCAGTTGATTGGTTATCACTTCTATAATACCGTTTGATTGGTTGTCAGCTTTTTAGATACCATGCCTTTCGGTATCATAGTCAAACTCCATCACTGAACAAAAGAAGTTGCATGATTTCTCATGTTAATTTTATTCTCATTAAGTTGTGTCTTCATTTTATTGGCAGAATAATCAATAGATTTTCAAGATCTTGTTAATAAATATAAGAACTTCTAACTAGTTTCCTTCCAAGAAGTGAACCACCAGATAAATGGTCTTCCTAGAATTGACAATTTTCACCTACATACACAAATTGCTGACTTACATTACATGGACTCATTCAGACCATGTTAGGACCTTAGTGCCCACAATTGTAGAGTGAATCAAGAAAGAAAGAACAAGTTTGTACCAATTTGGTTTTTCGGTTTGAGATTGATTAATCTTCAGTTTGAAGGAGATGCAAATAGACAGTGGACAGTACTCAACATTGGTAAACAACATCAGAAAATGTGAATAGAAGTGGTTGAAAGGGAAAATGGAATTATGGATTGCAGGGAGAAGAATGGATGAGTAAATAATTTCTATAGGAAAGAGGTGGTTGGCCTAGAGAAAATGAATGGATACCTCAAAGGAGGATAACCAGGAATGAGTTTATACATGGTAAATAGCAGGATCATTGAATACATGTGAGGATTTCCTGGAAGGTACAAAATTCTTGATCCGATGAATGACCTGAAGAAGATTTGTAGAGCTAGAACATGCTTAATCCAACACAACAACAACAGCAACAATAACAATAATACCAGAAGTCCCTTATGCATGAAATTACATAACTTTCCTAAGTACATATTTCTAATTTCTTCTTTTATGTTGAAAAGAAAAAGATACAAAAGCCAAGGTCTTTCAGATTTTTTTTTGAAAAGGTAAGGTAATTTTATTAAAAATTGTTAGAGTCGGCTTTAGAAGGGTAGTCTAGTCGTTTTACTTTATGTTATGTGCTAGATGTAATTACTATTATATTCTAAGTTAAGCGATGTATCCCACAGTATGGGGGCACAAATAGTCATTGTGTTTTTTGTTTAGAAAACTATAAATAAATCTAGCCCAACTAGAGAGAGTTGAGTTCTCTAGTTTGAACCAGTCTTTCCTTCTACCTCTTCTCTCTTCTCCTCTTTCTCTCTTTTCTTCTTTTATTCTGAAACTGAAGCATATACAGATCTGAACTTTATCATGGTATCAGAGCCATTATAAATCAGTTCAGATTTGCCCAGTTTTCTGCGCCTCCCAATCTAGTATTTTGCAGATTTCTCTTCGGTCACTTGGAGTTTGACAAAAAGGCTGAAAAGGAGTGGTCATTTTTTACTTCTGGAGGTTTTAATGCCTCCGGTTGGTTGTGTTATGGTGGTTTCAGGTGGTTGGTAGAAAACCCTCTAATCGATGGATCGAAGAGGGCTGTTTACAGTAGTTTAGTGGTCTGACAGGTTTGAGTCTAACTTGTGTGGTTCAGATAGGTGGATTGCATGAGATTATAATAGGAAGCAATTTCTGATGTGCTGCAGACCTAGTATCACGTGTGAAGTGTATGTGGGTGATTTTTTTGTGGTATTGAAAGTGAAGAACAGTGGTGATTACCATTGCTAAAACCTGTGACAATAAATTTTTCAGCAATAGTCAGCTGTAGGTGTGTAGTGTGGTGATCATTAGTAAGGTAGGGTGATATATTGGTCTGAGAAAAAAATATATATATTTGTTTATGGCAGCTATGGGAGACAGTAGTGAACACAAGTCTGCTATGATTCCCCCTGATTACTTGAATGTGCAGATGACCTCTATTAAACTGAATGGAGAGAAATACGTACCTTAGGCTAAATCTATTGAAGTTTTTCTCAGAGCTGAGAAGAAGTTGAAGCATGTGAGAGAAGATAAACCCTCAGTTGATTTTCAGGAGTACAGTGATTGGGAACAAGAAGATGCACAGATTATGACCTGGTTATGGAATATCATGGAACCTAAGATTAGTTTGAATTTCATGATGAAAGAAGGTACAACAGAAACCCGTCCAGATAGGGACAGAACAGACCTCAACACCAGTAGACCGAGTCCTAAGAAACTGAAGTACATTCATATGCTTGAATTTTGGACTTACAGATACCCAGGAGAACAGTTTACTGACTGCACACTGCACTATCTCATCTGAACTTTTCGATTTATTACAGAAAATTCTGTTATTTCCTTCAGTCCAAATGGACCAAAAGACAGCAGCAGGGATAGTTCTCCACACCAGCTTTCCTTTTTTTTTTACTTCAAACCCCTGATCTTCCAGCAACATAATAAGTCTTTGACAGAATTTGGCATGACCTAGCAAATCCCCGCAACACTTAGAAAGTGATCCCACACCTGGGCAGAAACAAGGCCGTGGAGGCGCAGATGGTTTGTAGACTCAGGCTGCAACCCACAAAGACCACAAGAAACATTTGACAGCTGTATTCCTCTTCTTTCTAGATTTGCTCTAGACAGGCACTTGTTTAGGGCCCTTATCCAGACTAGGAAATTGACTTTCAAGGGGCTGATTGGGTTCCAAATCTGCTTACTTGGAAAATTCACTGCACTTGAACTAATGAGCTTGAGGGCCATTGATTTGACTGAGAAGCAACCATCACCACTCCACTTCCATCTCCACTCATCTACCAGATTGATGTCAATTTTCTGATCTTGGAGAGTTTCCAGCAGACCCAAGATCTCTACAAATTCCCAGTCAAACAGGCTTCTTCCGAACTGGGGAACCCAGGTCACAACATCATCCGAGATGGAATAGGACTCAGCTACCGAGGCATCTTGGTTAGCAGCACACTGAAACAAAAGAGGAAAACTCTCAGACAGAGGATTCTCCAAGCACCAAGGGTCCTTCCAAAAACTGATTTTGTCACCTCTACCTACTTTGAAGCTTAAACCTTCCCCAAAAATGAGAATTTTTTTCATAATGCCTTTCCAAATGGAACAGCCCCAATTTGGGAGGGGGTCCTGAGATCTCGAGTTGCCCCAATCCACCCCATATTTGGCAGCTATAAGATTTCTCCACCACACTCTTCTTTCTGAGGCAAATCTCCAAATCCATTTACAAAGGAGAGCCAAATTAAAGACCTTAATTTTCCTTAAACCCAATCCACCTTCCTCCACAGGGAGGCACACTTGATCCCAATTGATAAGGTGAACTTTCTTTTCTTCTTCCTATCCTTTCCAGAGGAACTTCTTTTACAGATTTTCCAACCTCTTTGCCACCTTAGTTGGGATAAGGAAGAGGGATAGGAAGTAGGTGGGAAGGTCACAAAGAATGCTTTTTAAAAGTGTTACTCCTCCCCCAAAAGAAAGATATTTAGCCTTCCGAGAGGAGAGTTTTTTCTCCATTCTTTCAACTACTAAATCCCAAATGGCTAATGAAGGGCATTTTGCACCAAGGGGTAGACCCAGATACCTTACAGGAAGAGAGTCCACCTAACAAGCCATCACTTTGGCACACTCCTCCAGATTAGGCACTTGGCCGATTGGAATGATCAGACTTTTACTTAGGTTGACTTTCAGCCCAGTAACAACTTCAAACCAGCTGAGAATCCCAAGTAGAGTCTCCAACTGCTCAAGGGATGCATCTATAAAACAAAGAGTATCATCTGCAAATTGCAAAATGTTAACCTTCTCCTCCCCTAGAGAGATTGCAAAACCTTCCCAAAATCCATATTCAACAGCCCTCAAGCTAAAAGGGGAGAGGATTTCTATGATACATATAAAAAGCAAGGGAGAGAGAGGATCACCTTACCTCAGCCCTCTAGAACTCTCAAAGAAACCTGTAGATTGCCCATTTATCAAAACAGAAAACTTAGGGGAAGAGTCAAAGAGATACATACTTTCATCCGATCAAGGTTCAAAATTTCGATACGATACACCCCGTTATCGTATCGTATATTTGGGGTTCTGATACACCTGTTTACAGGTGTTACGGGATCCCCCTCTTTTTTGATAAAAGAAATGTATAAATAAGTCCCCAAAAAACAAATTTTGAAAAAAAAAATTAAAACATATATATAAGTGTGTGTTTCTATGTACCGATACACCTCTGCCGATACACAGGGGTGTATCGATACCTTGAACCTTGCATCCAATTCCTCCTTTTTTGTCCAAAGTCCACTCTTTCCAACACAAAATCCATGCATCTCCAATTTACATGGTTATAAGCTTTTTCTATATCCAGTTTACACACCAGACCTGGGGTCCCCTCTCTCCTAGAATCAATCAACTCATTAGCAATGAGAACAGAGTTGAGCATTTGCCTCCCCAGGACAAAAGCACATTGATTACTGGAAATCACACTGTTTAGCACCCCTTTCATCCTTTCAGCCAAAATTTTGTAAAAACTATCCAAGAGACCTATTGTCCACTGTCCTGAAATCTTTTAATTCACAGCTCCTTCAACTTTTTAGAAAATATACTTTGTAGAACAAAAAATTGGGCCCAAGTCCTAGACACTTGATATATAGCAACCATATCGTGCAAGCACAAATCATGGTTGCAAGCTTAATATAACAGGACAGATGTATTTGAAGTTAATAAGGTTTTAATATGTTTAGTTGAAACAATTACGAGCAATATATAATTTGAACAAAATGATTTTAGGTTTAGGTCATCTTGAAGCAATTTTTAGTAAGTGGAGAGAAAAGAAGTTTGGATAGTCATCTTGTAGCCAACTATTGTGGTTTTAACTGGTAAGTTGATCACATACAAGGCACTCTATCAGATTAATATCTATATTCCACAATAAAAATGATTTTCACTTGTTTTAAGTCACCAGAATTATGTACCATTTGATGCAAGTCCTGTTTCCTATCATATTATACAAGTACATAATAAATGGGAATATCTTTTATATGACTGATCCAAACATATATCCATCAGGACCCTCTGGATCAGCCACATGTTCAATCCCCCATCCATGCCAGCCTAACTTTTGTTAGTATTTCCTCAAGTAATATTAGTATTTCCAGATGAGCATAAGAAGTCGAGGAATTGGGGAAAATATCCTGCCACATGTAAGATTCCTGGGTAGTTCAGTCTTCTTTGCTAAAAGAACAGAATGTGTGTGTGTAAATGCATATTTATAGAAAATTTAGTATATCTTCTTTTCTATACAACATCAAATACCTGATTGTAGTAAGTAGGCATCCATGTAAGAAGAATAAATGTTCCCCAGTTGTGACAAAAGTGAGAGATTATCAAAGCCCAGACAGGTGCCTTTGACAAAATCAATTTCCATGGAATGACTGAAACAGGTTCTTTTGATTGACTTTCCCCCAGGATAAGCTTCTTTTCCTCTATATGAAGCTCTGGATCTTCCTGTGGTGAGCTGTGTGCCTAGCAAGAAGCCCAAGAAAAAGAGGGAAAAAAGTTCCACTGAATGCCTTCGTTAATAAACAAAGTCATGTAATGTAATTGAGTATTTAAGAATAACATAATGAAGAAGCCTTTCTAAAACAACAGAATATAGATAAAAACAAGCATAAACACAACAATCCAGAAATTAACTGCAATACTTGCTGATACCTTCAGCCAGAAAAATTTATTCTAGATTTTATCTATAGTACAAAAATACAAACCATTAAATTGTCATAAATGTCAATTATTTGAAACCAGCATTTTTTTATAGGCAAAAAATGTTCCATGAAAGTAAATTGACTATGACAATTGCAATTACACTTCAAGCATTTCTGTAGTCACGAGACCGTGTATGTAAATGGTCTTTCAGCTCAAGCTTTGACCATCAAGAATAGAAGATGACAGTATCAAATGCAACTGCATATCTGCCCTAGCAATTGACTTACAGTCAGAAACGGCCATACAGTTGTAGCCTATAATTGTAAGTTTCTGTTCTCACAGGCAATGAGAGGCAGAGAAATACAAATTAAAATTTTTTACTATGGTTTGAACATAGCTAAAAGGATAAGATGCTTACCTTACTCAGCCATAGTGCAAACCAAATACTTCCAAGGGAGCCAAAAGAGTAAAACACAGAAGGCCATCCAAAATTGTGGATTAGAACAGGAGAAAAGGCAAGGCCTATGACAGAGCCAAGGTACATGCCACTGTATACTAGTGCAAGGGATCTACTTCTCTCAGATACAGGAACCCACTTTGAAAGTATGTTATTCATTGCTGGCATAGCAACGCCCTGAAGACAAAACAATTCTTTCAGAGACAATTTTTTATTGCAGCATGAAATTTAGATGCAACTAACTGCATAATTGACAAAATATGGCAGCCAGGTATCTCATCAGACCAACAAACTGAGTAATCAACCCAAAAAAATAATATTTTAGGAGTTATTAAGTCAGAAAATTGACATAAGCGGTATCTGGAAAGAGACTTTATTAGTTATTCAAGATTATTAGTTACCAGCAACTACTATAGAAAATGTTCTATAACTTTTATGCATACATTACATTTTTCCTTCAACTTTTGTAGGTATACATCTCATTTAACTCAAACAATTTGTAGTTGTATATGCATTAGACCGATCATAAAAAGTTTAGTTGTGCTTCCTTAATAAGTCCTGAAAATCAAGAAAAATAATGAGAAAAGGAAAAACCACCCTTTGCTTTCAAAAAACACTATTTTCTAGATTAAAGTGAAAGATACAAGGAAGCAGAAATAAATAAAGTATGTTTTTGGATTGTTCAAAGATCAAGGAAACTACAAATAGATGGAACCAACTTGATTGACAGGTGAAGGATATGAAGGAATAGTAGAAGATGTAGTTAGACACTTCCCTTTCCTTTTTTCTGATATTTTCTCAAACCAGGAAAGACAAGTAAAGGAGAATCAGCTCTTTCTATTCAATTTCTTTCGTTCTTCTATAATGAGCAAGAACAAAGACTAAAAGTATTGTGTATATAATAAGCAACCAATATGGTCTTCCCAAAGAGTAAGTATGGGGCCTTAAAAAATATTGTCTTCCCACAGAATTCCTTAATGCATTATAGTTGTTTAAATACTGTTATTTAATAATGTCCTATGTACTCATTCATATATACACTATATTATGTATTCTCTTACACACAAATATCTAATAATAAGCAGAAGATTCCTTTCAAAATATTAGTTAGTAGATATTAGGTAGTATTAATTATAACCCATTGAAGCAAATTGGTTCCTCAAGATTTATTAGATTATACAAGTTATTTATCTATAAAATAGCACTTTTAACTTTAGAAGAGGACCTACAATAATATTGAAAAGGAATAGTAGGCTAAGATTATGAATGAAGCCACAGTATGGGATTGGATATTCTTGCAACAGTAAGCCCTAATGGTAGGATGGCCAATTGATATATTATTCTATAAAACCAAAAACACAAAAATAAAAAAGCAAATAGTTTCCATGGAAACCTAATGAAGATTTTAAGAACAAAAAAGGGAACATTGGAAGAAGCCAACCTCACCAATCCCCATAAAAGCACGCATTATAAGTAAGAAAGGGAGCCCAACTTTTGCAGCTAGAGGTGTTAGAACAGTTGCTACTGACCACCAGACCACCCCAAAACCCAGTACCAGCTTGCCACCAATTTTATCTGCCCATATACCACCAATAATCTACAATGAAAGTATAAGGAAGTCAGAAAGATAACATACAAAATTAGACATTTCACATCATAGAGATTTGGAATTGTTGATAGACTAAAACAAAAAGGGGACAATGAATTCATATAACTGGCATAAGCATAACAAGTTTGTTAGCAGGTCAAGGCTAATGGTACTTGTAATGTCCTAAAATTTTAGTCAAAACAGACATCTAGCTAAAAAGAAAGTTCCATCATTTTGTCACCAATAAAAACAAAATAAGCATGTATGGAATGCCTTCCCATTGTGAGAGACACTCACTTTTGTGGAAGAAATGCATAAAGAAAAATCCTCAAGCTGTTGGCATATTCAAGATTAGTGGAAAGAGGAATGTTCAAAAAAAAAGTGTTCTCAGTCTAATGTGGTGGACTAAAGCACATTAATGCTTGGTGCAGTCATTACCATTCAACTTTATCTACTTTATTCCTAGAGATGTCAATAGGTGCCAGATGACACTGAGGTGCCGAACCCTAATTAGTAGGAATCTGGGTCCAAAAGATTGGATATGATTTCAATAACTGGGTACAATTCATGTACATACATTAGTGTCCACTGCCCAGCTAGAAACCAGATCCTGTAAGCTCCTATTTCCAGCTATCTATTCAGTATCAAGTCCAATTAATTGCACAGGGAGGTATAATAAAAAGAAATGCTTAATTTCCTAAGAAATCTATCATAATTCATGAGTCCATTCGCAATTTTTTAGATATCCTTGCTGCTCAACATGATGATGGATAGAATTAGTTCCATGACTCTTTGAAGCTATAAATTTCATCTATTCACATGGCAGACCATGTGATAATAACAAATACTTAATTATGATTGGGCTTAAACAGTTATATGACCATAATCAGATATCTGGTGCTTAATGGGTTACTTTGTTTCGCTACTCAAACTATACTGCACTGTACCAGTCATATACATTTTATAAACCAACTTTCAAGCTATACCTGAGTGAGTAGGTAGCCCCAGAAAAAAGAAGATTGGATTAGACCAACAGTGGCAGAATTCCAGTTGAACTCCTGTGACATTGGAAGTATGGCAATGCTCATGTTCACCTGTAATCAACCATTTGGATCAGTTGTAATATGATGAAACAGGAAATTGTTATTTTTAATTCCTTGGTATAACATGGAGAAATATCTATCAACTGGAAAGAAAGCAACTCCAGTAATTGAGACACGCTACCAGCAAAGCTATCTAGAATAGGAACTTAGGAGTACACAAAACTTTGAAAGATCCAAATATCACTGGTATCTACAAAGCCAAATAAGACACAGAAACAGGCAATAGCTTACACGATCCATGTTGCAAAGGAGAAATGCTGAAAAACAAAGTAATACAATCACCCAACGTTTTGGAAACTGCTTCCACCAAGAAGTTATCTTCTGAACATTCCCTTCAACTAAAACAACTTCAGCGGATGCCTCTGAAGTATTACGTGGGTCTAATGGTTCAGTTATGTCAAAGTGTTCTGGTTTATAATCAGCACGTGTAGTCATTGCTTGACGATACTCGCACTTCTGGAATTGCCCATCAGATATACCAAGCTTATCCAGCTTTAATGGTTTAGACCAACTTCTATGAGAAGAATCTGAAAACAGTAAACAGTCACATCTTCGCTGAATTCTCCTCTTAAGATTAATGATATGAAATTTTTCACTGCACTGTAGATGGTTTGAAAGAGGATGATGCTTCACTCCACCAAGGACTCCCACCAGATAACAAGAATGTTTAAACTTATATGAACAGAATTCCCTTGAAATAGGGGGTCTCATTTTAAAAATAGTTCCTCGTGCATATGTCAAACTACAAACACCTAGTTCTCCTCTCTGATGTCTATCAGCCTTCTCTGTTTGACATACTTTTCCTGCAAGAATTAGTGGATTACCAGTTACTAGAAGGGATTTGTCTCGTGAATAAAAAAGAACACAGCTGGCAGGAAGGGGGGCTCTTTCTTTTTTCAAGAAAAAGCACCAACTTTGGATGGTTCTGTGCAATTATTCATGATTTCATATTAAAAAGAGTAATAGTTGAATACTGCAATTATCTTTATTGGTAGAACGAATACATAAAATTATATGGATATGCCCATGAAAACATGATGAGTCACATAAAGAATATATACTGTTGAATAAGAATATTTCAACATTCTTCTGTTCATGCACTTGAAAGAATACTCCCTGTGCAGACAAGTGAAACCAAAGTCTTCATTCTTACAAACAGAACCATAAAAAAATGATATGGTACATCAAATTTGAAAATCCCCCTACATCCCTAAATCTGCAAACACTAAAATGATATGAGTCAGTTCGCAAATAGTGAACATGCAGCTTACATGGTTATGATCCCTTTCAGAGGATTTCAATAACATAAATGACATATAAACATCAGATAAGGGAACACTTTGGAGAAAGAATAAAAAAAAAAATCCTTTGAAAGGAAAAAGGACGGGGAGGGGGAGAAAATTAAACAACTTAGGCGTGGTTTAATCTTGGAGAAATAACAGACACCTTTTCAGCAGAATAGAAAACCCTCCACTGAAAGAAAGACCAGAGCACAAACTCCACTAAGCCATATTAGCCAATTCCACGGAAAGTTGCAGGTTACTGCCACCACCTTTTATCTGCCCCTCTCACTGTTCTCTTTTTTTCTCTATCTGACAGCCATTACCACGTACTAAATGCTTTCCCACGAACCCAGTATTGGGGCAATAAATATTTTAGCAAACATGGGGAAGTTCTTTATGTACTACACGAACAACTCCAGACCTGAAAACGGTCAGAACCACAACCCAATGGGGCATCTAGCAAATTAACCTTCTACAACGCCTAATAAAATCTTCTAAAAAATAATGATCAGAGGTGCCAAGGTAATGCCATGAGTAAGCATTACGTTTATCCACTTATGGGAGAACAGAGTCAGTGATAAGTGTTTGGGTGCATACAGTTCCCTCATCGATAAACTTTGTTGAAAAAAGTGATGATTCTAGAAATCAGCAGAGAGCTTGATACATCTTCCGCAAATTGAAGCTGATGTTCTGCTGCATGCAGCTCTTTATTTTTGTTCGACTGATAGACGTATATTAAAGACATAATATCTAGAAACTAAATACGTTCAACTAAATTTCAGCTCAAAATTAGCTAAAAAACAGCATACATCCTCAGATCTTCAGTTCAACCCAACGTCCCAAAAAAATAAATAAATAAAATAGCACCAGTAAATATTTAAAATAGTCAAGAAGACGAAAGTGCAAATCGTCCAGCGAAAGCAGTAAACAGATAAAGAAAAACACAAAATAAAAATGCAGCAACAATTCCAGCTCAAGCAATTCCGAATAAAACGAAGAATGAAAAACTATTCCAACAGCACCGAAGGATTATCCTACCTGAACCAGTAAAAGAACCAAAGTTGCGGCTCGAAATCACAGCACCAATTGCCATTGCTTTGGCAATTATGACGCCAACTCTTTTAGGACAAAAGTGAAGTTAGACGATCATTTGAGAACCGACTTTACCATTCAGATTACAGGAAGAGAAGCCATGCTTGTCGTTCGTCTATAAAGAAGTTCTCAGCTCTCCTGCTATCGCTCGAGTGTGAGTGTATGTGTGTCGTCGAGAGAGAGAGACGATGACGAGAGTGATGGAGAGAGGGAGAGAGAGGATAACCAATGCCTCACAGATCTTTTCCTTGAAAAAGCGGGAGAACAAAAGAAAAAGGCTCTGCTATTGATTTATAGCTAACCGAAGGAGGGCTACGCTTTTTACACGTGGCAAATCATCGCGTGATGCAAACCGAAGATTCCAGTATATTTAAAAGAAGGGAAATACAAACTAAACGCCACAGAAAGTCGAAGAAATGTCCACCTCAAAACTGGTTTATTTTAAGAATTACAGAAATAAATAGGGAGATTATCGGACTTCCTCGTATAACCTGAGGATCTCAGTTTGAGCCGGTGACCGCGGCACCACCCAAAACAGTATCCCAACTGAATGGATTCAGTTTCCTGATAAAAAGGAAATTGAATAAGTTGTGTGAGTCAACGTCATCTTAGTACCCGTTTGGGAGGGTTTTTGAACATGACTTGTGGCGTTCCAAGCTCGGCTTTTGCAACACCACCATGGCTGAATCACCCCATCTCGCCTCTATACAGAAGTCCTTCCAAACGGATTCTTAGATGACTTGTAAGTTTGTAACATGGACAGCTTTATTGACTGTTTGCAAAACAACAGTCTGCTTCAGGAATTCATGTGCATGACACTGTGGGATGAATGTGGGGTAAAAGAATTATTACAATTAATGTTATCTTCTTATCTTATCTTAATTAAAAAGACAAAACTAGAAACTCAGTGGGGTAATGTGCGAGAAAGTCAGTGAGGTAATGTTTCAATTAGGGCTCTCCTTTTTTATATCTGGCTGGATTTGCTAAGGCTTAGTTTGGAAAGAGTACTATTCTATAAATACGTATAAAATAATACAAAATACAAGGTTTTGCATTCTATATATTTGTATTTGTATTCCTTCAACATTTTGTATATGTAGATGTTTTGCTCTTAGATTGTTCATAAAGCTTTTGCTTTCAGAATAATCCAGCCTTGTTTGATAGGTTCATTTGAGATTGGATCTGCTACTAGCAAAGGTCATGTTGATAGGTTCATTAGAGATAACTATCACCGTATGATCATGTTCTTTTATATGAGAGGCTTTGCTGAAGTAATATTTAAAAAAATGATCACATGATATCTTTTAAGTCTTTATACGAATTTCAAAACTTGAGTACTTATAACAGTTGTCATTTGTTTCACATCGAGAACTTCCAGTTGACCCAAACGGTAGGACCATTCGACCTAGGAACCGTCCGGGCAACCGGTTCCGTTTTACCCCAAACCCGGTCCCTGGCCAAAAATCGTTGAATTAGTCAATGACCCGTTGACCTGGACGGTCTAACCATTGACCCATCTACTCGTTCAACGGTTTTTGGCCATTTTATTTTTATTTTTATTTTTATTTTGTTGTTAGAATGGGCCATCTGTTTGAACCAAACGGTCGAACCATCAACCTGGAAATTGGTGGCCATAATGGTTCCGTTTTCGGGTCATTTTTCTAAATGTCAATAATTAGATGAAATAACTTTATAGTCATAGTCATGGGAAGGGTGGACATTGCAAAGGATTCCAAAATCTTGAAAGATAAATCCAAAGTGACCTTAAACACAAAAAAAAATGCAGTAAATCCACCAAACTAGAAAAACCAAGGAAAAAAAAATCGAGTCCAAAGTTCCACTTTGAGATGGAGCTAAACATACATGCAATCAAAGAAAGAGACAAAGCAGATCACCTTGTAAGAAAATTAAAAAAATATATTGCACAAGAAAACCCAAAGAAAAACAAAAGGGAATAAATAAAATGGTGGTAAACCCCAGACCATTTTGGAAGATCTTGAAGAAGATGACCAAACACACACAAAAAAAAAAACCAAAAGCAAAAAACAAAGAAAAATGAACATACTACACACGCTCGAATAAAGCCCACAGTAGAAAAAACCTTTGAATAGTGAAAATCCAAAAGCATAAAAACCATGGTTTTCAACCCGCTATTGACCCAGACGGATGGACATTTCGGCTTGTGAACCATCCCGGCAACTGGTTCCATTTTGCCCCAATCCTGGTCCCTGGCCAAAAACCATTGAATCGATCAACGATCCATTGACTTGGGCAGTCAAACTGTCAACCCATTGACCCGTTCAATGGTTTTTAGCCATTTTTTTTAATTAGGAACTGTCCAAGCAACTAGTTTTGTTTTATCCCAATCCCGGTCCCTGGCCAAAAACTGTTGAATCAATCAATGACCCATTGACCCGGGCGGTCAAACCGTCAACCCATTGACCCATTCAATGGTTTTTTGTCATTTTTTATTTTTTTTTATTTTTGTTGTCAGGACGGGCCGTCCATTTGAACTAGACATTAGAACTGTTGACCCGAAAACTGGTGGCCAAAACAGTTCCATTTTCGGGTCGTATTAGTCACACGCTCGATGACATAACACATATGATACTACTTAATGGACTTCACACGCTCAATTTTTGCTTGTAATTTTTGTTGTCAAAACGGGCCATCTGTTTTTTTATTTTTTTAATTGGGAATCATCCAGGCAACCGGTTCCGTTTTCCCCCAATCTCGATCCCTGGCCAAAAACTATTGAATCAGTCAACAACCCATTGACCCAAGCGATCGAACTATTAACCTGTTGACCTGTTCAATAGTTTTTGGCCTCTTTTTTTTTTACTTTTTGTTGTCAGAATGGGTCATCCGTTCGAATCAAACCGTCAACCCGAAAACCGGTGGCCAGAATGGTTCTGTTTTCGGGTCATATGAGTCACACACTCAAATGACATAACATGTATGATACTCCTTAATGGACCTCACACACTCAAATTTTTGCTTGTAATTTTTGTTGTCAGAAGGGGCCATCCGTTCAAACCAGACGGTCGAATTGTCAACCCAAAAATCGGTGGCCATAACGGTTCCACAATTTTTTGCTTGTAATTTTTGTTGTTAGAACGGGCCATCCATTCGAACCGAACGGTCAAGCCATCAGCCAAAAAACCGGTGGCCAGAACGGTTCCATTTTCGGGTCATATGAGTCACACGCTCAAATGACATAACACGTATGATACTGCTTAATGGATCTCACACATTTAATTTTTTTGCCTATAACTTTTGTTGTCAGAACGGGCCGTCCGTTTGAACCAAACGATCGAACCGTCAACCCGAAAACCGATGGCCAAAATGGTTCGTAATTTTTTGCTTGCAATTTTTGTTGTCGGAATGGGCCGTCCATTTGAACCATCAACCCAAAAACCGGACAGTCAAACCTTATGTTTCAATATATATAGGGAAATACTGCCATTTGGCGAAAGGGGAGACCTACAAGTAGGAGTACTATTGAACTTTCTTTTTATTATTATTAAAATGAACATAACCGACTAACCACCGTCTCTCTATCATCCCTTCCCTCCATCTCTGTTTGTATGTTGAGATCGTAAATGTAAGATGAGATGAAACAATAATCCCACGTATATTTCGTCCATGGATACCTCCTCCGCCATTCTCCTTGTTCCCAGCTTAAGACGTAATGATGATCACCATGGAAACAACAAGGGATTCCTTCTCCCCATTTGAAGAGCCCTTCCCCAACATAACCATCGGTGGGATTGAATACAAAATACAAGGGAGGAATCAAAGCCAACAATTTTGAGTTCTGGGTTGTCCAATATGACAATGGTTCCTTCTACTGAAAACTCCCTTATTAATCATCCACACCATGACGCTTATGGTGATGATTGTTACTTGGACAATTGCATAGGTCTTATGAGGAGTTGAATATTGATCAGGGCATGACCCTTGTCATAAAGTGCTTAGAAGAAATGTTGGAGTTTGGTAAGAAACAAAAAACAACCCCATGCTCATACGTGATTGAGGCAATAAATTAAAGATGACAAAGTATAAGCATGTGAATAGCAACCCCGAACCTCCATTCCTGATCTATTCACATGATCCATAAAAGTTCACGTACAGATACCAGTTCCTGCATGCAAAGCAGGCCATATCGTCCAAAACGAACACTCATCCCACTTTAGTATATAATAGTGGAGTTACCCGTGCTGAGCATGGGCTTGTATATTTGTATTTTTTTTTGTTGAAAGTGTTTTGTTTGGTTTTGCTTAGTCTTAATTCATACATTCATAATTAATTGAACAATTAAATTTAATATAAGAGATTTTGGGAGATATTAATTGTATTTGGTTGCTGTAATCATATATAACATTACAAGTAGATCGAGAGAGAGATAGAGGGAGAAAGAGAGATTTTAATTTAGTACATAAGAGGTTTGAATTTTATTTGCTAAGTTTGTGGATCTATTGATTATTCGATTACTTATTTCCCTTTGTTGCTTTTTCCTTCATCTTTGATTAGTTGTGTACCTGAGTAAGATGAATTTTAAAATTATTATTAAATTAATTCAGGTAATATATCAAATTATGAAGTTATTGAATATATATGATGCTAAAAATGTATGTGTGTTTAGAGTTCTTACCTTTTGTAGCTTCATTGTTTTCTCGTATTTGCAATAGTGGTATCGTTTTCTCTATTTTTTGTATCAACTGCAATGATATTATCTTACTGTTGTCATATTAGATAGTTGCAATTTCAATAAATAACCTTGATTCTTGAGCCCAATTTACATCAAATATTGAGATAATTGTAGGCATGGTCTGTCGAAGAAGTTCAGTTAATAAGATGTGGTACTTTCATAAACAGGACAATATTATACATGGTAGTTCATTATATTCATCCTCCTGTAATAAATATTTGGCAATATGTTATGAAGATATTATTATAATTATGTTGTTGATGTAAAAATGTTGTTATTCTTTGAACAAAGAATTTTACTAGACATACCTTGGAGAGTATTTGTTTTAATTCTGATACAACAATTCCTATAATATTTTTAGTTTGCTTGTCAAATATAGTGAAATTTTGAGTTGTTGTTGGATCCTGACAAGTTATGAATATTTTGTACATGCAATTAAACCTGAATATTTTGAAATTTACCTAGTGATCGTGTTGATATTTTCTTGTTGACAGTTTGGACAGTTGAAAATTCCATTTAATTCAAGTGCTTTCTTTTTGCAATTTTTGCAAGCCTCATACCAAAATCCATGGTCAACATCAATAGATGAGATACATGCAAAGATACGGTATCTGATTTTTTTATTTTGTTTTTGTTGTATTAATATTTTGAATTTGATAAGGCTTGTATATTTTCCTAATGACATTTCTTAAGCTGATGAAGTAGCAATTTTTTGTTGTTTGAATTTCTTAATTGCATCTTCATTTTGATCAAACCTATAGTAATTATTTCTTTTTTAGTTTTTATACAAATATAATATAAACTTTACATAGATATAAAATTGAATTATTGTGTTACCATGATAGGAGGTTCCTTGTTTCTTTTATTTCTACATTAATGTTGATTCTTGTAAATTTGTTAGTAGAGAGTGATAAGCCTGCATAGATATTATTTTATAATTTCTGATAAGTTGAAACAAGCATAGTATTTGCTTACCTTAAAATGTTATCATTCGAATAGAAGAAACTATTAATGTAGTAAGTTTTACTTCTATTTGAAATAGTTATTCTTCAGTAATGTCTCCCTGTGTGTTCCACAGAGTTAGAGTTTTTGGTATTAAGCTTCATTTGTAAAACATAGGATACAGTGATTAAAATTTAATTTATTATAGTATAAATTTGATTTTTGAAAGAGTTTTGTTGATAGTTACTTACTTCTCATCAAGTAAAGTGACATCTCTTTTCTTTGATCCTGAAGCAATAGTGTAGGTGTTGCTTGTACAAACAATTATTGCAACAATATTTACAAGATAATCAAAACATTTATTGTTAGGAAATATTAAATATACTTGTGTTTGTTTGAAAATGGAGATTTTGTAGGTATATTGATAAATGTTTTCCTTCCTTTGAATTGCTCAATCTTTTTAAATGCAACGAAGTTGTATTTGTACAGTGAAAATTCTGAAGCATTATCTATTTTTTCTATAATTTTTGTCTTGCTTGTGAACTATAGGTAGATATCTATTCGAACAATTATGTAATCTTGGTCAGTTGGAAGTATGCACAGGTGGGATATGTTATACATTTTTCGTTCTTGAAATTGTTTGTAAAACATGTCTACAAATTCTATGTACATTCTAATTTTTTATTAGGCATATTAAGGATATGTGTCAAAGAAAAGTTGATGTTATTTCTTACTTCTTGGTCAATAAAGATCATCCAGCATATTTTTTGAGTTTGTTGCCCTCTTTGATAGGTATAGACTCCTATGAATCTGAAAATCGACATTTGAAGTCCCAATAAAGATAATGAATGTGCATGAAGTAAATTGGGGTTGGTGAAAATGGTATCCTACAAGAGCAATTTTCAAGTAATATGAGATAATTCTAATTTTATTATACAAGAGTTTAAAAATAATGTGTTATGTATAGTATTTAAAAATAAAAATATTGATTCATAATATTGTAGTTGAAATTTCTTTGAGTGTTTCTTTGTAGACAATATTTCTTGTAGGAATCCTTAAATGTTTCTTTTTTTTTTTTTTGTTATTTATGAGGATCTTCAAGCCAGATTTTAATGTTGCTATAGAAATCGCTACATATAGTTGTCATGTATGAAAACTAAATCTTTTAGATATACACCAACATGTTGTAGAGTTTGTCCATGACTTTTATTGATTGTCATAGCAAATGAGAGCCTAATTGGGAATTTTTGTATTTTGAAATGAAAAATAAGTGATACTCCTATTGGTGTCATTATTACTCGTGGAATGAAGACATTTTGACCAACATGTGTTATTGTGATTATTTTCGCTTCTATGACATGATTTCCAATTTTCTAAATGATAAATTGTGTTCCGTTGCAAAGACCATGTAATAGGTCTAGATTTCTTAAGAACATTATAGGAGCTTGGACATTTAAATGCATAGAATAGTTTGGAATGCCTGCCAACTTAATAGAGTTAAGATATTCCATTGGGTACATACTTAAGTGCTTTGATGTTAATTCTTCTTCTTTGGTTATTGTATTTGCACTTAGATATATACGGACATTGGTAGGTAAAAGTTCTAAAATGTATGAATTTATATCTTCAACTTCTTCATTTCGTGGAGCAAGGATTGCTTGTTCTGACAGGATATATTCATCTGTAAATTTCTGTTGAATATCTGGGAAGATGTTGTCCATCAAAGGTTTTATCTTGATCCCATCTTCTTTTATTAGAATATCATTTTATATTTGTATCCAATCAAGCTTAACATCAGGTTATAGAGAAATACATTTGATATCACCATTTACGATATAAAGGACCCAATCAACACTTTTTTTTTTAATTTCTAATAGTTGATTAGACGTCTCATTGTTTGTTAGAAGCCTCATGCTTGTTAATTTGAAACTTTACATTGTGACCATAATTCTGGTCTTTGCAATGATGCAGGAACAATTTCTTGTCTTCCTGCTTTTGAAACAATAGGTAAAATTTGTTTGAAATCTCTACGTAGGACAATAATTTTACCATTGAAGGGTTTATTGGAGTCTTGTAATGCACTTACTTTCATGATAATTTTAATAGTGCAGTCAACTACTTCAATTGCATATCTATGAGCCATCAGTGCTTCATCCCAAATGATTAACTCTGTTTGTTGAATAAGTAATGCTAATAGAGACTTTTAATTGATAGGACATATTGAAGTGGTATTTTGAACCTTGAGTGTATTGTTCTTCCACCTTGTAATAATAGTGCTACAATTCCAGATGTTGCAATTATGATAACTATTTTCCTCTTTGATCTTCACTTTGAAATCAATGTATTACACAAGTATGTTTTGTCTGTACCACCACTTCCATAGATGAAGAAAATTCCATCAACTTTAGTTTCACATGAATTAATGATTTTCTCAAATATTATCCTTTGCTCCTGGTTTAATCCTCCATATAATCATTGAAATTCTTTTTGTGAAATATTTTTGTCTATAGCTCTTCCCATAGAAGTTTGTTTATATTGTTGTATGTGTTGTTCTCTATGGGAATTTGCATATGTGGAAAATATTGTAGAGATTTTCCATTTTTAGTCAAGATTGAGTTAATCTCATTTAGACCACAATTTAAGTGTTTTTTCTTGCTCTAACTTGTATGTCATCGCATAACTCTTTTCAGTGAAGATCCCATAGTTGTTTTGATTTTGTAACTTCATTGAATAGTAGAATCTTAACAAACATATGACGTAATTGATCTCTAGTTGCCCAAATGGAAGCTTCAGATAATGCTTCGTGCCATTCGTTATCATCTTCTCACAAGCTAAGAGCTTTGCATGTTGACTTATAAGTTGGATGTTCAATGCCATCTATTGTTCTTAATTTTTTATAACTCCGAGGTCCACAAATTACATGTAGTAGCATTCGTAAGTAGAATCTATCTCCAAAACTAGGATGTATATAATATAATCTTCCAATTGATTGACATTTTTTTCTTCTTGTCCAAAATTTTTCATCTTGGTTCCAAACCCACTTTGTAGGAAATTCTGAATATGTTAATTCTCGAACATCTAAGTATTTTGCATTTGCTTCAAACCATGCAGTAAACATTGTTCTCTTAATATATTTTCTTGATACTACATGGTATAACTCATTTGTATCACTAAAAACAATTGTTTGTTGATTTTGTAAATGATATTGTAGTCGTTCAACATGTGGGTTCTTATGTTGTAAAGGGAACTCAAATATTCTCCAACATGCTTTAGATACTAATACATATTTGCAATCCATATATTGTTGGATCTCATCAATTTCTTGAATTAGCTATGTACTTCTATTGTTTTCAGTTTGATTTGTTCGGAGAACAATAGTTGCTTTATCAAATCCTTTTGCATGTACTTGTATAAGTATTTGACAACTTGAAAATATCCAATGATTTCAACATTAATATATGCATTATACTTCCATAACAAATATTTATTATAAGGAACAACCTAATTGATGGTGCACAATCTGATCACACCTAGCTAGCACTTACGTGGCTCTTGGAAGGTACCTGTGATGGAGAAGAAGAGGAGTCCCCAAGGGGTTGCCTGGCAGGAACACTCCGATGCTTAAGTTAGTATTCTGTAGGAGAAGCAAGGAGAAGATGAAGGTTGTGTAGATAGCGTGAGAGTAGAAGATGATACCTCTATTCCTTGATACTAGCTCCTTATAACAGAAATCCGCTGTATCAGGTCCATTGGCCTCTGACAGGGCAGGTATAACCGCCACTATTAGCCTGTCGCAGCCGTTACTGGCTGGGCTGAGGTGGCACACACGGGGCCGTCACCGTAGGGTACGTGCCTATCAGGTGTAAGGCACCCTCTAAAGGTGGCAGGCATGACGCTGTCTGACGAGGGATATGGCTATTGTCCCCAGATTTGTCAAGTACGATGGTCAGGCAGGAGATCCTCCTGCGATATGCAGAGCTACCCTTCCGCGAGTTACCGCGTGTCGGGCTATCTCATAAGCGATGAGCTACCTGTGGCAAGCTAAGCCGAGTTGTCTAGCCCGAGGTGTCTTCACCTCAGGGTATCTATAGGCAAATTGGTGTGTTCCTGTCTAGGAGTGGCCTGAGGTCCACTAGGAGGAGCTCAGATATTAGGAGAGGTCAGGGGCCCCGAGCTCGGAGGCAGCTTGGGGTACCTTAGCCCCGGGGAGGAGGCGCGGGCTAGGTGGCTCCCGACGATTAGTCTATCCCATCGATTTTCTAGACTGAACTCGGTGTGACTTTTCCACCGAGTTGTGGTTGTGCCTGTTGTGCCGTCATGCTGAGTCATCACTTGAGCAAGGTCACACCCACGTGTACCCATGCTACGAGGTCTGGCCAAATCGTCCTCCATCACTAATGATTATCAATTTTATATTTTCCAACTTTTACTTTCTTTCCATCATTCATCCTATGCTATATAGGATAACCACTTTCTTTAATAATGGTTTCTAAGGAGAATTCTCGTGGGTAATGCTTTGTACACTTGAATTTAGTTGTGCATGGTGACTTTGGATTAATCCTTCCACAAGGTCCATGTATCATAAATTTCATGATGGTTTCATATAATAGAAGGTCTTCATCTTTGTCCGGTATTTTGGCACAAATAATAGCATCTACATCCATAGAGGTATGAGGCTTATCATTAGGATCAAGTGTGACTAATACATGTGCATGTGGAAGCCCTTTCTTTTGAAATTCAATAACATGTAAATCTGAAAGTTCAAAGTGAATGTTAGAGGACAACTAAGAATATGATGTTTATGAAATCGTATTAATGGATAGAGATTTGTATGGACAAACCTGCAATTACTTTTCAAAAATCTCTTTGACCCTAATATCATCTAGTAGTTGTTTGAGCTTCCTTTTGAATACACGAGTGATGATATCGAGACGATCATTTGGTTTTAACCAAGGCATTTCTGTCATAGCTGCTATAACCTCACTCCAATTTCAATTGGCTATGAATGTAAAGAAAAGATCTAGAGGGCTAAGTGCTTGACATATTGCCATTGCATCTTGGTAGTTTTGGATCATGTATCTTGGTCCTCCTATAAATGAAGAAGGAAGGACAAGATGATGACCAACTTATTGAACATCATTATCTCATGAAGTTATGGCATCTTGCAAACCTTGGTATGACTCACTTCTCATTTGTTTTTGGTTCAATTTGATAAACCTAAGAAGTTTTTCCTCTACAACTACATATGCATCGGTTAGGTATTGTTGTACAAACGACCACTTGGTAATAGTGTTTTCCCTTCTTCTGTTCAATCTTGAAGTCGGTATGCATGAATCTCTCTTATAGAAACAATGTTTCTTCCAATGCTTCTAATAACTTTAACTCTTTTACATTGAATTAATGCTCTAACCATCTCCACCATATGGAAACCGTAGGGGATGTTGTAGCGGCATATAGCTTGGATGTGTTTCATCTATCCTTTAAAGTTTACTATCAATGGTACGAGCAATAATATTTCGTCGATGTGTATTTTCAGACCCATCACCAACTATCAATGCTACAATTTCATCTAATGATTGTTTGTTATACTGGTTTGTATTTGGGCCTCTTTTTTTATGTTATTCTAATGTGTAGGTTGAGTAATTGATTCTGTTGGAGGATATCTCTTGCATTATGAAACACCTTTACATAAGGATTGAGCTCATCAAACATCATTTGTAGTTGTTCTACTATGTTGGGAATCACTTTTTCCATGCTTGTATTATCTCCCATTGAGCCCATTTGCTGTTGGATCTGTTGGATTGTTTCATAAGATTATAGGGGCGTCAAAGACCGATGTAGGAGGGGCCTATCCTAAAATGGAAGACTCTCTCACGGTACCTTGGCGTTCACGAATATTGATGGAGGACGATTTGACCCGACCTATGAAACGGTGACATGCGGACACTGACTTAGCACGAGCAGCAGCTCGGCATTGTAGCATAGTGCGACCAAGTGACGGGCCCATAAAGCAGCTAGCTACATCATAGCTTACAAAAGGAGAAGCTCGCCACAACACAAGCTCCGGGTTCCCCGTGCTACCTTTGAAGGGATGCACGAGGGGTCCACTACCCCCACAATGACACGCTTGTGATAAAGCTGAAGATCAACGACTTCGAGGTCAGGCACGTACTCGTTGACTCGGGCAGCTCGACAGATATTCTCTTCAAAGCCGCGTTCGACCAGCTTCAGTTGCAGGGAAGTGACTTGAAGCCCACGAACACTCCTTTGATGGGCTTCAGCGGAGAATAAGTCTGGCCCCTTGGGAAAGTAAGAGTACCTGTGGAAGTCGGCACATGGCCCTGTGTTGTCAGACTCAACCATGACTTCCTGGTGGTCGCGACCCCCTTCCCATACAATGCCATAAAAGGTCGGCCGATCACCCATGTCCCACGGGCGGTGGTCTCCACTTATCATTTGGCAATGAAGTTCCCTACAGACTTTGGTGTGGGGGTAGAGCGGGGCGACTAGCTCGAATCCCGCAAGTGCTATGTCATCACCCTAAAGGGAGACCAAGGTAGCCGACGACCTCGAACTGGAGCAGCCTACAGAGCAAGGCGAAGAACGAGTTGCTCCCATGGAAGAAACAGTCGTTGTTCCGACCTCAGCCGCAGATCCAACTCGGATGCTTCAGATCGGTGCTTCCATCCAGGAACCTTTACGATCCGAACTGGCAAGTTTCTTACTCCAAAACTTAGATATTTTTGCATGGTCCGTGGCAGAGATGCCTGGTATAGACCCTAAACTTATAACTCACAAGCTCAATACCGATCCTATAGTTAGACCCGTTAGACAGAAGAAACGCAACCTAGCCCCGGAGTGGTGGAAAGCGGTCAACGAGGAGGTTGCGAAGCTCCTCACAACTGACTTCATAAGAGAAGCCCATTACCCAAGTTGGGTAGCCAACCCCATTTTGGTAAAGAAGGCTAACGGCAAGTGGCGCATGTGCGTCGACTACACCGACCTAAACCAAGCCTTCCCAAAAGACTGCTTCCCGCTCCCCAAAATTAACCGTTTGGTGGATGCGACCTTAGGGCACGAGTTGCTGAGTTTCTTAGATGGACTCGGTAGACGAAGAAAAGACTGCTTTCATCACAGAGTCCGGTCTATACTGTTACAAGGTTATGCCCTTCGGGTTCAAAAACGCAGAGGCAACCTTTCAAAGGCTTGTAAATAAATTGTTTGATACAAGACTTGCATTCTGTTTTTGAAATTTTGCATAAGTTTAATATGAAGTTGAATCCAAACAAGTGTGTCTTCGGTGTTACCTCGGGTAAATTCCTAGGGTACATCGTTAACCGGCGCGGCATTGAGGCCAACCCGGATAAGATTAAGGCCATCTTAGATATGAGACCACCCCGGAAGTTGAAGGAGGTTTAGAGGTTGAATGGCCACATAGCCACCCTGAGCCACTTCATGTCCAAGTCAGCGGACCGCTATCTGCCATTCTTTAAGGCAATAAAGAGCAAAGGGTTCGAATGGACCCAAGACTGCCAGCTCGCGTTTGACGAGCTCAAGAAATACCTCGCTAGCGTGCCGATCTTAAACCGGCCCGAGGAGGGCGATGTTTCAGAACTATACCTCTCGGCGAGCGACAAAGTGGTCAGTTCGATACTAATAAAGGAAGTAGATCGGGTCCAGCGACCCATCTATTATGTTAGTAAAGTATTGCAGGGAGCAGAGATGAGATATTCGGAGATAGAGGAGCTAGCATACGCACTGGTAATTGCAACTCAGAAGCTCCGCCCTTACTTCCAAGCTCACATTGTTATCGTCCTCATCGACAAACTTCTGAGGCAAGTCTTACTTAAGCCCAAGGTCTCTGGTCGATTGACGAAGTGGGTCGTTGAGCTCAGCGAGTACGACCTCTAGTACAAGCCACGAACTGCCATTAAGGCTCAAGCCTTAGCAGATTTCATCGCCGAATTCACATTCAGTTCCGAAATTCCCAGGCTGATTGAGTACGAGGTCCTCAGTTCGGGTGAGCCCAATGCTCCCAGGCTGGTTAAGTCCGAGCCCCGTGAGGTAGCAGCCAGTGTGGCATCTCTCCTAATTCGGTCAAGCGCAAGCTGGGAAGAGGAGCCCTAGATCCTTCACGTAGATGGCTCCTCGAACCAACAGGGCAATGGAGCTGGAATAGTCCTGCACGGCCTAAGTGGCACAAAACTGGAGTACGTGTTGTGCTTCGAGTTCGCGACATCTAACAATGAAGCGGAGTACGAGGCGTTGATAGTTGGACTAGCCTTAGCCAGAGAAGTAAAAGCCAAGCACATCGTTATCTGCAGTGACTCCCAGCTTGTGGTCAACCAGGTCACTAGCGAGTACGAAGCTCGCGAGCCAACCATGGTCGCCTACTTAGCCAAAGTCAGAGAGGCCTTGCTCAACTTCTAGTCACACTTCATCAGACAAATCCCTAGGTCAGAGAATGCTGAGGTTGACGCCTTGTCCAGGTTAGCCAGCACCAGCGAAATCACCATGAGAACCGTGTACATAGATGACTTGCCTCGACCTAGCATTCTCGGGGGGGCAAAGGAGGTTGCTCCCGTCGTTCAAGCATAGCCGAGTTGGATTGACCCGCTCGCAAGCTTCTTGCTACATGGGACCCTCCCTGCAGATCACAATGCAGACGGAAGGGTGCAGCACCAGGCAGCCAAATACGTCATGATAGACGAACGGCTATACTGGAGATCCTACATGCTCCCCTACCTGCGTTGCTTGTGACCTACCGAAGCCGAATTCGTACTCCGTGACACTCATGAGGGTCTGTGCAGCGGACACTTGGGGGGCAAAGCCCTCGCCCAAAAGGCACTTCGATAGGGGTATTATTGGCCAACAATGAAGGCAGATGCCATTGAACTCGTTAAAAAATGTGACAAATGCCAAAAGCACGCCAATATCCACCACCAACCTGCTGCCAACCTCAAGTATCTCACCAACCCGTGGCCCTTCTTACAATGGGGCATCGATCTACTCGGGCCATTCCCGCCAGCAACGGGTGGGAGGAAGTTTTTAGTAGTAGCAGTGGATTACTTCACCAAGTGGGTAGAGGCTGAACCTCTTGTAACGATCACAGCTCGGAATGTCCAAAACTTCTTTTAGAAGAACATTCCTCCCTTAATTTGGTTTCAGATTTGTTCTGGTTTGGTTAAAAGAAAAAACATTGAAAATGCAGTTTTCTAAATTGGAAATAGGATTCCCGGATGGGAGTAAAGAAATTTTTGAAATTTCGCCCAACCTTCCTACAGGGTTCGACCATCCATATGATGGTTCTCCCATCCCTTCATAGTTATGTTTTGACTTTGTATTTCAACATGCAAGTTTGAAACTTAACATGAAGTTTCAATCATGCATTTATTTTACGGGGCAAGATAAAAAAGAAATGTTGACGCTATAATGGATATGCTCATGATATCTTCTCTAGGTCCATGAAGTGCAAACATATTTCTTTGGTGAATTTACATATAAAGCCATTACCATGATGCAAGATGCATCTATGTCATTTGAACCCATGGTTTTGTTGTTTCCTGGTAATGCTATTTATTTTGTTAACTGTACAAATTTTGTTTCAACAAAGCTCTAGGTTAAGAAGGAGATGCAAACCCTACACAAAGGGGTATGGTCTATCAAATAATCTACAAATTTGTGGAAGAATTTAATGATTTTTCTTATGAAGAATATTGATCAAGCACAGTTTATAGTCTCTTTTTTGAGCTACATCAATTTATAGTTTAATTTGGTCCATGGTTTCTCATGCATGTTTTCTAGTTAATTTCTAGCTTATAATGCTTGGACTTTGGATTTACCCTATATTTTATATGGATACCTGTACTCCTATTTCTTAATAATCTAAATAATTACTAGAAACTTCCCATGAGTTTGCTGATAAACCACTAAGTGGGAAATTTACCCAATTACCCTACACCCAAATACTTAACTAGGTGGCTAAGGATTGGTGAAATGTGGTAATAATCCTAATTAACTCTTGAATGGATAAATTATCAATTGAGCTGGTTTTTCATGAACTTACTTGTGTGGGACTTGTGCAACTGTGCACCCTACTTTCAGACCCTAATGAGCATGTTTAATGTGTATGGTAAGCAGTTGGGTGAGGGGGTGACTTTCCTCATTACAACCTTCATGTTTTCTAGGAAGGAATACTACATAATATATTAATGATTTTTCATCTACTAGTTCTTTTCTCATGCATGTTTTCTAGTTAATTTCTAGCTTATAATGCTTGGACTTTGGATTTACCCTATATTTTATATGGATACCTATACTCCTATTTCTTAATAATCTAAATAATTACTAGAAACTTCCCATGAGTTTGCTAATAAACCACTAAGTAGGAAATTTACCCAATTACCCTACACCCAAATACTTAACTAAGTGGCTAAGGATTGGTGAAATGTGGTAATAATCCTAATTAACTCTTGAATGGATAAATTATCAATTGAGCTGGTTTTTCATGAACTTACTTGTGTGGGACTTGTGCAACTGTGCACCCTACTTTCAGACCCCAATGAGCATGTTTAATGTGTATGGTAAGCAGCTGGGTGAGGGGGTGACTTTCCTCATTACAACCTTCATGTTTTCTAGGAAGGAATACTACATAATATATTAATGATTTTTCATCTACTAGTTCTTGTGTGTGGTGTTGTTTCTTACTATTTTCTTTTCTTATTTCTGTCCACAGGTAGTATTCAAAACTAGGATCTACCACTACAATGTTGATGCTAAAGGAAACTTAAGTTTGGGGATCTTGAAAGACGGCTGAAGTCCTGCTCTAATCATCTCAAAGGTGCTACTTGCAATGCTTTAACCATCTCAAAGGTGCTACGTGCAATCAGATCAATATTCAGAAATTCGAAGCTCACGTAAGCCTTTTCATGATCTTTGTTGCCAAAGTTTTCGTTTTACATGGCCTAGAAAATACTAACTTAGTCCATAGTCCATACAAATATATGTTATTTTGTATTAGGAACATTAAATATTGTATCTAGTGTGCTGAATCGTATTCTAACCTATTTTATTAATTAGATTTTGCTTTATCTGTTTTGACCACATTCAGCATTTCCAACTACTGAATTTGTATATTGGACTGTTTGGAGATGGCTTAGATATGTGATCATTTTATTATGTCTACCCCCTAAAAAATGATCTGGTCATCCTTTTTGTTAGCTCTTCTTTTTCAATTTATTTGGGTATATTCCTCTCCCTCTCTTGCCTTTCTCCCCTCTATAGTTATCCCTTCCACAGAAAATGTCTTTGCCACTAATGTTTGGCATGGTTAGTATAGAACATAAAACTAATTCAATCTCCACACATACTAAAGAAACAAAAATAAAAGGATACACCAAAAAGAAGAGAAATATCTATACAATCATATTTTCCTTTACATTTATATGCACAAAAACATCAAAATGAAGTTTCTAAAGTAGTACTCTTTTCAGACCAAAAGGGATAAGCAAAACATCTAATTACACTTTTCAAGTACTACTCTTTCAACATTCACTAAACCTAACTTAAAAACTAGTAAAACTACAATTCTTCACACTACTCATTGTAAGTATTTGATAAAGTTAAACTGCAGATTTTAAGACTGATGTTCATTTTCTCCCTCTTCATTGTTTTCTACTATATCAAGAAGAGCTCCTTTTGCTTGTATGAAATACCAACTTTGCATTATTTCTCCATAACACCCTAATATAGATTTTGGTTGAGATTTTTGGAAATCTATCTGCACCTGCATACATTGGTTAGAAATGTTAGTGAAATATAAAAGGATATCTCTACCCTCCCATAAAAACCAACCTCCACTAGAATATTCATCAAGTTTAACTATATGACAGTTACTGATTCGAAGTTGTTCAATAATACTTTCATATTCATATTTTTTTGCCCTTGTTTCAATAAGAATAATCACAGTAGGTTTGTAATCTTCAATTAGACCATTCATAATCTCTGTGAACATATAATCTTTAACTCTATGAACATTCTAGCAAAGTATCTTGATTGATGGATAACTTGCAATATGAATCTTGTTTTGAACTATGTTTGGCTGATTCAATTTTCTTACACTTGGTAGCCATGCCTCCCATAGTGATCCTTCCTCAAATTCATTAATCATGGATCTCATTGAGAGAGAATGTCGCCACGTTTTCTAAATGAAACTTAAATCAACAAAAGATGTCAACAATTATGACACTTGTGTTCTTATGAGGTTGTATCATTGTTACTTGCCAACATTGTGGGCCGAAGTTAATTTTTAATGGACTCATCTTTTATAGCAGCATGCAAAGTTATCCAAAGATAAATTTCTGCACATATAAACAAAGAAAAAATCTAAGAGGCTTTATATTATTTGTAAGAGATATAAATAAAAAAAACATCTAAAAGGCTTTATATTATTTGTAATTTGCAATCAACTATATATCATTTTGTTCGAAAGAAAGACATCAACCTAAATTAAATATCAAGAAATTAAAAACAACATGAGCAAATAAAACAAAAAAGTAAAACTAATTTGTAAAGAAAATTCAACATTGTTATTAATTATCTATAGCATATGGTAGATTTTTAAAACCTCATTTGTTTTTGTTCGGAAGGGAAGAGGTTATGTTTGTTTTTAGGAGAGATTTATATTGTTTGGCATGTTGAGAGGGGAAGGTCAAGAAAGTTATGGAATTCTTGATGGACACCATGAAGCTGCATCCATCAGTGATGAACTCAAATCCCAAAGTTCTTAAGCATGGTTTGGAAACAACAAATTGACCAAGGTATAAGGTTTAAAAGGTTCTGAAGTAAGAGAACCTATTGAATTTACTAAATGAATAGGCTAATTTGAAACCTACTCAATGAGCTTGCTTCTTGTGACAGCTCTATTCTTCATTGTGGAAGCTCTTCATCTAAGTAAGAAATTAATGTAGTGTATATATGATATTAGTGGGTGTTAGCATTTATTCTGTATATTCAGAATTTTGTACAGTTCTGTAACGTTAGCATTTATTCTTTCTATCATTGGTTTATATGTCTTCCACTAAAAGAATTCATATAGGAAATGTGAAACTGAAATTTACAGTTTGCTGTCTCACAACAACAATAACTTCAGCAAAGAGGTTGGTGTTACCATCCTTAACTACATATTGCAACTTTCTAATGAAGTCATGAGAAGCATAATGGGTGCTCTTATAAGTAACATTTTAACCCATATACATTTTTCAATAAGATTGGATATTTTCTCTTTGTATGAGAACTTTGGAATTTATGTCTGCTTGGAAAGACATTATATTGGTCTTCCGCTCCTACTTAAATTCACTAACCAACATAATTTTAAATCAGAAAAACCAGCAAACGAATCCAATTATGAACATAGCAACAATGATAATAACCATGTATTAGATGGGCTATTTGTGAATCCCGTTTGATGATGTATTTCACCCCTAAAAACCTTAATTTTTTGTCATCTATTTTTTGCAATGTTTAGCTTAATGGAAGAAGCAAGAATGTCTCTATGAGTTTTACCCAAGTAAAAGTGAGATGCTAAGAGAAACTACCAAGAAACATTCTTAGTAATCTCCTCTTCACTAAAAGTAGGAAACAACTCCAAAATCAGACCCTCACAATCCTTTTAAGGATCAAACTTTTACACCACTATCAATTGGTTACCATTAGCACAAATAAAATCTAGCACAAGTACATCATCTTTGGATAAAACAATACCCAAAGAAATGAAACCCTGAGACTAAGGACACTGTGCAAAATCAAATTCTCTATAGCAAACGTCATGCTTTTTATATTACAAAAATTCTATACATAGTGAAAACAAAATTAAAAAAAAAGCAAAAAACAAAATTACTTTATAAAAAGTAAAAGAAAACATACCTGAACACAAAGACAAAATAACATCACTTACAAATTTACAAGAATGCATCTTTACAATCATTAATTGTCTATAGAAACCAAATGGCAGATTTTCAAAACGTTATTGAACATAGCATGACAATTGTAAAATAAAACCTATAGAAATCAAATTAAAACAATACATAAGTAACTAGTTGTAAACATGCAAAATATGATTATTAGATAATAAGAAAATTTACGAATCAAGGATTCATGGAGTTAAGAGAGGACAAGTTAGGAATTGTAGACAAAGAAAGTAAGTTTTTAAGCAAATAGAAGGAAAAGGCAAATCTCATCTCATAAAATGATAAAAGTCGATTTAATTGGAGATCCACTTGTCTTCGTGTGGCTCCAGTTTGGCGAAAAGACAAACGGTCAACGTACTTGAACAGGGGATTCACGCACAACCTCTAATAGCAAGCTTGGCGACCCCAGAAAGAAAATGTTGTGAAATGTGATGATCACTGTGAAATACAAAATGACATTTTTATACAAAATGGGTAATCTTTTCGTATTCCAGTTCCCACAATATCTTGCAAGTAGGATCACCCCCAATCACGGTTTCCCCAAGCAAAACCGCGACTGCCACAAATGTTAAAGGAATTCAAGAATACCTTCACCGTGAATGGGCACCATTAGATTTGGAACACAATGAGTGTTGAGAGAAATTTCCTTCCAGAAGAACGCCAATGAGGTAGCCATGAACGAGAGTCGAAGAAGACAACTCACAAGGAAGAAATTTCACGTCAAGTCTCTCATCCTGCTAGAAGAGATTTTTGCACGAGAAAAAGAAAGTCACATGCAAATACCCTATCCTACGGGAAAAGAATGCCACTTTGTCTTGACGAAGCCCCTTCCTGCCTTAGTATATATAATAGATAATAGATGTTTTGAAAAATGAAAAAAAAAATCTTGAGGGGAATAAGGAGGAAAGAAAAATATTCAATAAACCAAATTTTCAACATCAAGATGGTTGAAAGCCGAAAATTCTCATTTGTTACTTCCACCACCTCAAATCAATTGACAATAAAACATTCGGTCATTTTAAATTTTATGTACAAATCGCTTTTAATGGTAGATGATGAATCCACGCCTCCCTTGTTTTTGTGATAATCTATTAATGATCGCTGAAATGCCATTAAATCCACCATAGAAATGTGGTTGTACCTACAATTTAATATGAGCCAAATTCTCTCCGTTAAGATTGTTTGATAAATGTTGAAGTGGCTATTTAATGGTGATGAAACCAATTTTTGGTTCAGCTGTGGAGGAAATCTTTACCCCTATTATAATTTATTCACTAAATCAAGCCATTCGATACAATCACTTAAATTGTATTATTAGTTTCTATGCATGTGTTGTGTCTAAGGTATATATATTACAAATTTGATACCAACACAGAGATAATGAGGGCTTTTGGTTCAATTGGTGCTTATTAAAAAAATGCTGCCACACTAGTGCCAAATCGGTGTTTGTGTTTATTGAGAATGAAACCATTGTTTGTCAAATAAACACTAAAAATCATAAATGTCCGGATTTATATGCATGAGGCATTTGGGAAAACATTAAATTCTTGTTTCCCCTAATGCCCAAGCATTTCTTAAAATGAAATGCTTATGTTGCATATTTTATGGGGTGCTAATTTGAGTTGTAAAGTAAAAATAGTTAAATTATTTTCAACCAAACAATAAAAACAATAAATGTTTAAAGTAAAAAAAAAATGTTTAAAGCAAAGTTTTTAAAATAAACGTTTAAAGCAATAAACACCAATGAAACCAAACATATAAAATATATTCCGATATTCATTAAATGCATAATTGTAGTGTTATAAATTTGATGGATTGCTTCGATTGGTCACATTATCCTCACGCTAAAAGGTTCAATATTGGGTTTGTTGATGAAGGCATGAAGATGAGTTCAACATAATTGAATTGTTAGAAAATCAAAAGTATGAAAAAACCCTTGAAATTTAATTAATTTCCATACCATTTTCACTATTTTGAAACTCAATGTATATAATAATCGAAAACTGATGCTACCACAAATAGCAACAAGGGTAAGCTTGATGCTACCACAAATACCTTTGAAGTGACAAACTTACCCTTGTTACTTTGTAGTAACATAAAAAACCATTGAAAAAAGTAAAAAAAAAAAAAGCATGCTTTATCACTAATGAAAAAAATACATTAGTCTTGCAATATTGGGGGTTATGTTTATTATAGATTAATTAACAAATGGGAAATTTGAAAGAAACCACGGGACTTTGTCCTCGAGCATTACAAGTAATATCTATTAACCATTTCTTGATGAGTTGGGGTGCTCTCTATTTAAATCCAAACTAGATTTCCTGCCCACAACTCTATACCCACACTCTACTTGTCGTGAATTGTAGCCACAAAATGCCATCTTGTATTGTTAGATGTGTGGTTGTAGTGTATGGTGGGTAAGGTGCGGGTATAAAAAGTGAGTAGGAACTCCAGGTTCATTTAAACTTCATCGTGCACTTTTCTTATTCCACTTAACTCCTTTACTTAACCGCGTTTGTTGGAAACTTTATAGTTTATCGATTTCCCATAATTTAGTTATAAAGGGGTGGTAACTAATCACTTAGTTATCGTTTGCAACTTATTAGGGGTTGTTCGGTAACATGAATGGTTTTGTTTTCTAAAAAATGACTACCTTATGAGTAATGATAAAATTACTTTTGCTATAAGTCCAGATTTCATCTTGTAATGGAACTTATAATTATAGACATACTGATGTGTATGTGTTTTGTGATAGAGCTAACAAGAAACCTTTTTTTATTTCTTTTAAAGGGCTACACAACTGGGGGGGTAGCCCGTCCCCCAACCCAGGTGCAGGTGGGATTTGATCCCAAGTCTCCACTACAACCAGGAGGAGACTTTACCAACCAGTTGGTTGGCACATTGCAACAAGAAAACTTATTTGTTGCTTCCTTAGCCATTTTAAGGCCCGTTTAGGAGAAAATGAGCATTGATTGAGCTGCACCAACTAAGCCTCTTTGGAAAGTCAATTTCCAAACTCAATGTAAGCATCTTTTTTTGTTGTTCAAACTTTTCACTAAAGATAACTCCATAGATTTTCATGTGGAGCCTATGTTATAAGAGTCCAGATCGATCTCCTCCCAACAAAATCCCTTCCAAATCATGTGTGGACATACCACACGACCGAGACCCACCATGCATGTGATGTGCGGGCAGAGATCATATTGGAACGAATTGGAAGAGATTTTTAATTATTCACAGAAAATCCCAACTCACCCTATAATGGCAAAAGATGTTGCATAAAAACCCTCACAAGCATACACTTAAATGCAAATGGTCGGTTTCTAGAAGTTGGCAATTGGAGGCCATATATATTCGTTATATATATAGAGACCTTAAGTTGATTGAAGAATGATATCCAATGTGTTCTTTTGTACATTTGTAGCATTGGCGCAATAAAAAAAATCATGTGATGAATGATAGTTTGAATGCAAATTGGCTAGTGCAATCTTCAAGCAATGATCTGTCATCACTATATGGACCTGTTCATTTTGATGTCCAAATGTTGGTATCATCCTTCAGTTATGTCTTGCCATCCATTATCGCTGTAGTTCTATTTATCTAATTTGGGATGATGCCCCTTTGATTTAGTGATTCTAAAGCATTTCAATTGAAGGAAATAAAAAAAAAAACTTTCGTGCTAAGTTTTATATCGATCAATAAGAACTCATTAAAATTTCACTTTTGAAGGTGTGACCAATCAAAACCATCCATGTGAGATTCAATGAATTTGCATTGGATAATGTACAATTGAGCATAAAATAATTAAGTTAATTAGAAGTTTCGAACTGCCAGGTTGCACCCCTAAGTATCAATACAATATGCCCCATATTGTATCCATATCAATGACCATGGAAGCACTAAATGCATTGATACAAAAAGGGGTGAGCGAGGAGTTTTGAAGGTTTGGTAAGGAGGTTGTTAGGAGCACTCTAAATCTATTGAAAAAAAGGAATTTAGTATTGCCCTACATCAATACACTAGTACCCAAGATTATTGTATCCACTGTGTGTGTACTTGTTTTGAATTGGATTTTTATAGGATCAATTAGGGTACATACAAGTTGAATCCGGTTAAATAGATAGATCTGGTTTCAAGATGATATTTGAATATAACTTTAACCAGAAGGAATCCCAATTTGAATCGGATCAAATCCGATTCATTTGCAACCCTAGCTACCATAATAAATGTAACTGTATATTGTATAAAAGAAATATCCTTATTGATAGTCAACTTTAAGCATAAGAGGATGGCTTGTTTAGGGACTAGGGGAATAATTTAGATCATCAAAATCATATTCACAATAGAGTTTAGGAACTATAAAAGGAATTTTTAGGGCTCTAATATGTCTTATAGACATCACCAATTATGCTTCAACCAAGATGAGATAGTTTGGTTAGAACCAATGTTTTTGAACCATCGTTGACTTTGATGGTCAGACCGTTCGGCCCAAAAACCATCAAGGCATTTGGTTCCATTTCACCCTTAACCTGTTCCTGAGCCAAAACCCATTAACTTGGTCAAAGAACCACTGACTTGGGCAGTTGAATCATCAACTTGTATGATCTGAACAACGATTCACGAGTACAATAGAGAGAGAGAGAGAGGAATGATCTTAGACTTGAGATCACTAGATCCCAGATACAACAAAGATAAGAAGAAGAAGAAGAAGAAGAAGAAGAGAAAACAATGTTGCAAAGGTTGGAGACTGGAGAGAAATCAGATATCAAATCTAAGATATGTGTTTTTGTTGTCTTTGCAGTTGTCGTTACCATCATCATTGCTGGTGAACATCAAATCCTCCTCATCCTCTTCCTTCTTCTTCCCTTCTCCTCCTCCTCCTCCTTCTTCCCTCCTTATCTACTTCCTTCATTTCTTTCTTTCTTTTCATTCATTTCCTTTTTTTTCTTTTCTCAATCTTTTTCATTTATTTAATTCTTTCCTTTTTTTTTCTTCTTTCATTCTTTCTGTCTCAGTAAAAAATCACAACCTCTCTTTTCTCATAAAAACTTAAAAGACTAAGTACCAACATTTTCCTTAATAATCCAAACCGTTTGAACCGTTTGACCCATACAGTCGAACTACTGACCCTAAAACTGGTGGCCATCGTGGTTCCATTTCTGAGTTGGTATTTAAAATCTTGGTTAGAACATCTTTACAACATGTTTTGTATTCTTTTTATATAGTATATATGAATTTATGTTTTTAATTATGAAACTACATATCCAATAAAGTTCGATGGATCTTGCTCTAATCATGGAACTCGAATTTGGTTCTCACAAAACCATCTTCATACTATCCTCACAGTCCCTTGCCTATGTGCATTAGGAATATCTCCTAATGAATTAAAAAATACAAATATAGAGATATTTCCAATACATGGTTGTAAAAAGCAATGAATACGGTTTTGTGAGGACTAAATTCAAAATTATGATCATGGCAGGTCTAATGCAAAATGTACATGAAACATTCATGCCTAGATTTTTTTTTACATGAAACGGTCGCTCTCAAACTAATTTTTGTTAATTGTCAATGCCAAATATATCAAATTCATCAAATGATTTATACTCTTAACCAAATAAAAATGTCTTCTTATAAACCATCAAATGCAGTTCAAGCGGATTAGATTAAACACAATTCCATGCCCCATTTGGCATCACTGCAAAGAATCATTTTTTGAGTGAAAAAGAGTCAAATCATTGTGGATGAAATATACAATAAAGAATTAGAGAAAGTGGAAAGATAATTTCTACCAAGCAGGTAGGGAAATTAACTTTTTGACAAATTATGTGGCCAAACTTGCCCATGAGTTAAAAGGGATAGAATGATCACATCATCATATGCATTTATCATAAATCATCTTCGCCTAGAGCGGGGCCCTATTACCCCTTGATATCTTTAGCACTCTCCCCCTTCTATACCAGAAAAAAAAGTCATTGACAACTTATTAGTCGAATATTTCAACAATGGCCTATGGCTCTGCTATTGGACTCTCAATGTTAAATAAACACTATCATGTGCTTGTTTAACCAACAAAAAAACACTATCATGAACCAACCCATCAAAATGAATATTCTACCAATCTTCTATAGGGGCGTAGTTGAGTCGAGTCAAGCCGAGTATCAAGTTGTTTGAGTTCAAATTTGACTAAAAACATAGAGCTCGAAATTCAACTCAAGCTCGATTGAGTTTCATGTATTTGTCTTAAACTTGACTCGAGTTGAAACTTGCGAGCTTGGCTCGACTTAAGCTGATTATAAATAAATTAATCTTAAAAAGTATAGATAAATTAATATTATGAATATTATAAATAAAACTATATTATGAAAATCAATTATCAATGTATTTATTTATATTATAAATAAGTTAATGTTAGAAAATTTATGTTTATTTATATTATAAATACAAATATATTTAAAAATAGTATTTTATTATGAGCTCGATTAGGCTCATGAGTCATTCAATCTTGTTATTACAAAGCTCAAACTTAGCTTGACCAAGTCAAGCTTGACTCAAACTCAATTGCTGTGAGGGCCCTCTCGTGAGTAGGCTCAGCTCACTTACACCCCTAATCTTCTCCAATGCAACCATATATAAAATAGAAAAAAAAAAGGAATATCAATTTCCTCCTTTTCCCTTTCTTTTTGTTTATTTTTTATTTCGTTATCTCCTCTTTGTCTATGGAACAATGAAAGAGGTATTTATTTTGTCCATTGTTGCAATTCCCAATCCTAAATGTAGGAGAAACTTTTATGGAATTTGTGATTTTGTTTGTTGTATATGGAGAAAAGAGATGTTTAGGGTTGTAATCGAGTCAAACCAAGTTAAGCATTGAGGCATTCAAGTTTGCTTCAATCCAAAAAACTTAGAGTTTGAAATTCGGTTTGAGCTTGACCAAGTTTTAAGTTTCATACTTGAACTTGACTTGAGATGATACTCATGAGCTACTCAACTTGGAGGTGCAACTCATGTGGGTCTCGATTTGGTATTTGGTTAAAAATTCAATGGGTTTGGCCTAAAAGCTTGGGTTTGGTGCAATGTAAAATCTTAAAATCGAGTACCCAACTTGCACCCCTACTCAAGTTACAAATACATTAATATTAAAAATATTATAAATAAAAGTTATATTATGAAACTTTATTACAATTTTATTTATTTATATTATAGGTAAACTAATATAAAATTTAATATTTATTTATGCTACAAATAAATATATATTAAAAATATATTTTATTATAAGAGTAATTGGGCTTGTGAATTGCTTGAGCATGGTATTACAAAAATGCAATATAAATAACATGTTTATAAATAAACAGATCCGATATATATAGCGGATCATATCCTTTTTGATTGGATAGGGGGTGATCCGAGAAATCGGATCCTATCCAGTCCAATAATCTGAAATAGGGATATCCGAATCTGACAAAATAGGATTGGACTTTGGATTCGATTGTCAATCCATTTGCAACCCTAGTTTGTGAGTAACTTGGCTCACTTACACCCCTAATAAATAAAATGCTAGGCATCCTCTCACCTCAGAGTCTGGATCTACTCCTCATAGAGCACGCCTCACACCAACCTCACAGCATATCCTGGTCGTACATCTGGTTGTGAGGTCGGAGTGAGAAGCATATCCCAATTCCTCACCTTAATACTTACATGATCATCATTTTCTCATATCTCACATATGTGGTTTATTTATTTTTAAGCTAAAATTATTAAAAATCATAATAATACTCTCCCAAGCATGGTTTTCAAAACCAGACAGGATTTGGAAAAATCGGGAACCAATCAAGTGACTAGTTCCGTTTTTCCCCAAAACTGGATTTTGGCAAAAAACATTGATTTGGCCAGCAAACCACTAACCCGGGCATTCGAACCGTTCAACGGTTTTGACCATTTTTTATTTTTTAAATTTTATTTAATTATTTTTCTCATAACGGGTTGATTGTTCGACTCGGGAACCGGACCCCTGACCGGTTCATTGTCCAAGTCGATTTTAATTACCTTGCTCTCAAGTCTTAATTTATTGATTTCTTCTAATAAAATCCATCATGTCTTTCTTTAGAAAATTTGTTTTGAACTCCTACATTTGTCTGGCTACAGTAGTCAATAACCTCTCCCATCATTAAATTCGTATTTTTATCTCATCTTAAATTTCGTTAGGCTGTGTTTGGTTTGAAGGAAAAAGTAGGAAAAGGAAGGAAAAGATAGGAAAACCTATACAAGATTTATAAATATTTCATTACCTTTCCCTAATTTTTCCTTTAAACCAAACATAGCATAAAAGATTTTCCATGATTTTATTGATATAGCTACTTCCTATTTATGGGAAAAAGGGGTCGCATCTTTACCGTTGACCCAATAATCGAGAATTGAGATGGCCATTCCATGTCCATTGGGTACAGAGGCATGGGATAAAACCTGTATAAGTTCATGATCTTTGCAGTAATGGTAGTGGGCCTCACATACACCTACGCAACTACAGTCGTTGGGCGAAAGACCCTATTATTTGCACATCATTTATAAGTGTTCTTAAGATTTGAACTGGATTAGAATGGCCCATGGGTCCTAGTTTTATCAGTTTAACAAGGACCCAAAAACGTCATCGTCTCCTAATTTTTATTGTCTAACTGTCTGGTTTCAGCCGAGTACATTGGTACCAAATGTTTTTCTTCCAACCTTAAAAGGCCATTGGTTCCCAATTTTCATGGTCCGACCGTCCGGTCCCTGCCTAGTCTTCCAACATTGGTACCAACTATCAAGTGTGTATGTACATGAATGTAGTATCACAGATGAATTGGACATTTGGACTCTATGGTGGTTGCAACCTTTTGCAAGTAACTTAACCCTCATGTTTGGAGACCAGATCTGCTCCTCACACATGATGCTTCACACCAATCTCACAAGTACATCCCACTATACATTGAAAACATTTTCCACACTTATATATTATTATTTATGGGAGATGTTTCCAATGCACAGTCGAATGTGCTTGTGAGGTTGTTGTGAGGCATCCTGTGTGAGGATTAGATCCCAATTCCCATATTTGACAAGAAGGGGATCTGCTCCTCATACGGGTACCTCACATGCACATCCACCTTGCATTGGGAACATCTCCCGTGAATATAATTCATAAATACGGAAAATGTTCCTAATGCATGGTATGATGTGTGTGTGAGGCGCGAGTGAGGCGCCCTGTGAGAGGAGCCCTTTTAATAAGAAAGTTGATTTATTATTAAATGATACTTTCCCATGATCCTACACAATATTTTCAGCGCACCTTCCATATGAATCGTCATTTTTTCAGTTGACACTGGTGCATGATTCCGTGGCCTGCAATCCATCGCATCGTAACCGTTCGACTCTCCAACCAAAGACGAATGTAGAATACTGGTGCCAGTTCAGTTGGGGCCTTCCCCGTATGACTAATTTGACTACTGTCTTTAATTAATGGAACCGAACGGTCGAACCGTGCGGGTTTCAAAAGGTGCCGGTCGGGCAGCAATATTCGGGTTAATAACGATCAACCGGACCCACTTTTACCTTCCACAGTTCCAGGTCTATTCTATTCACAAAGTTCTCATGCCATTCCCATCCCACCCAAGAAAAGAGCACGAGGAGGTGGGGCCGGTTGTCTGCTGAGTGCTGACATCAGCCCCTGTCCTAAAATAGAGCCCAGTTTGGGTTGGCTATTCCAACCCGTATCGTATAAATACGGTGGATCTCAACTATTTGATCCAAAAAGGATTTTTTTTTTTAAAATTTTTTTAATCCGAGGTTGAGTGATGAACTGCTGACTGCTGAAGTGCTGAGCGGGGTGGGGCAATAGTGATTAGTGAACATCTGGGGTCCACTAAGGACATGGGAAGAGGAAGCTTTACGCTTAAAATGGAGCCCACCACATGAACGATCCCAATCGAGGAGAATCTGCGAGGTTGCCGTAAACTACCAATCAAATTGTCAAAGATACCTCCCTTAAATTGGATATCTGTGCGACTGCTGTTGATTTTCAGCAAGGGAATGATCCCACGTAACCCAACCCTTATCACTTATAGTCAACTGTTATTAGTCAACAAGACCTTACAAGTTACAAGCCAGCCAGCTCAAGTGGCAAGTGCCCTACGACTCCTTCTGCAAGTAAAGTTATTCCGATCGAACAGTTCTCAAGTCGCTTGCACATGACCTTTTCCCACAGCATCCTTCACTGCATCATCATTGACTTGTTAATCAGCAGGAGGTAGGTAGTTTTAACTGGGGACGTGGGGTATGTTTGTAAATTGCAATTGTGTGAGTGAGGAACTACGAACTAAAACGGGGTCGGAGAGACAATGTGAGCGAGAAGCGACACTTGAAACGGAACGGAAATTGCGTAGACTGTAAGAGGGAATGGGGTATCGATTACGATTAGTCTAGGTCCACTTTTATAGTTTTATTTACCAATAATAATATTATTATTGTTATTAGTCTATTTTATTATATAAATAAATATATTAAAAATCAACACTCAGACAACTCCATCTCTTCTCAGCCCACACATACTCTCTCTTCTCTCTTTCTCTCTCACTCTCTTTCCCATTTCGATTCCTTTCTCCCCTTTACCAACTTTCCATAGCCTCGTCTACGCGTTCTCTTCCAAAGCCAGACCTTTGAAATTCCACAGGCTCATTCTATTTCTCTCCATTTCTTCGTATCTCTGTTTTCTAGGGTTTCGTTTTACTTTTCTGAGCTCTACTGAAGCAAAACGAAATCGACGGATTTGACTATTTGAGAGCTATTGCAGTCGATTTGTACGGTTTAGTCATGGTTCTGCACTTCTGCTAGGGTTCGGGGCTCCGGAGATGTTGCTTTCTTTTTACTCTATTATTTGGCCCAGTTTGGTTCTTCAATTGCGACAAATTTGAAGCCTTGCATGTTGTCCTTAGTCATCGGCGGCAGTTTAAGATGATTTGCTCTCTTCTGAGGGTTTCATTGGAGTTGGGGTATCTAAGGTGAGTAAACTACATTATTTCTAATTTTATTAGATTTGTTGCTAGTAATTTTAATCTATAATCCTTCCTTTTATCTTTAGTTGAGCTTTTAGGAAGAGTTGAAGTCGTAGATCTGTGCGGAAAAGTTTCGTTTTTGGTTTTCAGTGTTGTAGTGGATTATGTGGTAAAACAGCTTGAGATCGGTTGTGGAGATCGCGTTCATATGGTTAATGAGTAGAAGAATCAAATCGTCGTCTCTATTGTAGAAGAGCATGTTGAGGTCTTTGTTTGTTGGGTCACAACCTATTTCGTAGAAACAAGAAAAATTGAGAATTGGTAAAGATCAAGAGTTTAGGATATCTGCACGCTTCACTAGCAAGCAAAATGAACTGGTTGCAGAGTGATGTATTTTTGCTGACATTTTGATGAACACACAAGGAATGTGCTTACTTGTTCAACGGCGATTGGGATTAAATATTTCATCTGTTGATGCTATTGAAGTGTACTAAAAGTACGACTGAGATGTTTGGGTTTAGAGGTCAAACATGTTCAATGTCGGTTTCATGGTAATATGCCTTGAGATAATATGTAGATGCAATATCTGCAATTGTAATGACATTGGGTGCAGTTGAAGCGTTCCTTATGTTTTCCCAAATATCTTGGTACATTTGGCGGTGTTAGTTAAAATAACTGAAACTTGAAGAGATATTGTTGTTTGATTGATTTTATTTATTATTCTTTTTATAGGAACTTAGGTTCTTAGTTTGATATTTGCAATGGTCTTTGGATCGGAGGGAGGGATCTGTAAACTTGGAACTTGGAAGATGATCTAAAAGCCAGGCGCCTTTCAATTTTGAGAAAGTATTGGCTAGGCTGCACCTCGATCGATGTCTTTATTCTGAAACAATGTACTTAAAGAAGCATGTGATGTTCCTGCATGTGAGATTCTTGACCCATCTGTAGTAACCATAAAGCTTCTATACCATCCAACCATTAGTTCTAAAATCATTTTAATCAACTCAATCCATCTACATCATCAGAATCCTTTTAAGCCTGACGTTAATTCATCTAGACGTCCTTTATTTACTTTCTGCATCTACATATTTAGCAACTTGCATTTTTTTTTTTGTTTTTAGTCTTTAGAACAAGCTTCTTGTCCATGTGACTGTACTGAAGTAATTAATACTGCAAAATGACCCATGCCCTTTTTATGTTTTCTCCCAATAGTGCTGCCAATTACTAGACTTTATTTGATTATAGCATAAAATACTTCTGGTCTGGGTTTTAATTATAAAAATTGGTTTTTAATGCACTCTGTCTCACTTCTATTTTAAATAATGCCATTTGTATGGTATTATTTTAGTTGTCTTTTATGGATAATCTAAGCTTCATGGTTTAAATAAGCATCTGTTCTTTCTTTAGTTATATGTATAAATAACACCACTGGATTTGTTACAATTCCAATGGTCAATTTTCCCTATAATTTTCCCCTTTCTTTTATCTTCCAAATCAAATGCAGTTGTATAAACTGGGCCAATAGGTCTTGACTTCTGAGGTATATATCACCTCATAACAAAAATGGGGCCTATTAAATCTTTCATAGAGAATTGTAGATAGGGGCGCAACTTGGGTTGGGTTGTGTTGAGAAATTTTTAAAATTTAAAGGGGTCTGAGCCCAAACCCAAGTCTGATATAGCCGAGATGCTTCAAATTGGACAACCTGACTTGCATATCTAACTGTGAACTATCCAAAAATATCTGTTTATTCATTAATGTATAATTTCTAAAAGCATTGTCATGATCGAATGTTACACTTAGAGGAGTTAGTTATGAGTTATATCATATTAATTAAGAAAAAATGTGCCAATTTGCATCATATATAATGGAATCTGTAGAAGAGACCTTTTTTTATTGATAATATATTGAATGGACTTAACTGTAGGGTTCATGAATCCATATCATTCAACTGGTAAACCTTGTTGATTATTAGTCCAAAAAGTTGTGGTGCATTGACAAACATATTGGAAGTTAGATAATTGAGTGAGTATATTATCTCAAACAAAAAAAAAAAAAGGATATTTGAGTTGTTATGTTGTTATGTCTATTTGTTTATCAGCTTAGGTCTACAGCTGTACAATGGGTGATTAATTAATTGGATTAGTAAGTTTTGTCTGCCTATGCTTGTGTGCAGTTCTAATACTTTGACATTATTTGCAGAAGACTTGTTTTCCACTTGCACAAAGTCTAGTTTAACTTACATTGTTTCTCCACATATTTGCTTAAGAGGAATATACTTCCATTTTGGCAAGGCCCCCTTCCAATACAAGACTCTATGTGCATAAAAATGGGAGTATGTATTTAATAATGCATAACTGAAGGCTGTAGTTATTAGACATAAACTTCTTGATTGCAAAGAACATCTGTAGATATGGTGGTTAGCTATGTGATTTATTTCCCATTAAAGTAGGAGCATACTGCATTCGGCAACACAAAAGCAAATTGTGCAAGAGCTATGTGAAATTTTATGACATACAATATATTTTGCTGAAAACATCTTAAAATACTGAATCTTCTATCATTTGGTAGCATTTCTAAATACAACATATTTTGCTGAAAGCATCTGAAAATATTAAATCTTCCATTATTTGGTAGCATCTGTAGCATTTGTATATTTTGGTAGCCCAGGTGGTTGGCGCACATTTACTTATAAGATAAATATCTAGACATGCCTACACACAAGATTCATGTTGGTGGATGGACATATGTTGTACTGCACCTGAGCCAGGCCATGGTTTCTTCTACTGATATGTTCAGGCAGAATTTAAATTGTTTATAACTAGCATGGCTACAATTGTACTTGCAGCTAATTATTTGTGATATTTTGATTTTTTATGCTGAAGCTTGTAGGGGAACTTACTATTATTTCTATTTAAAAATTTTACCAGGTTGTTACAAGCCACACTTTTTTTTTGAATGACACTTCTTGAACTGCTCAATTGTGCTCTGGAGTTGATAGCTGCAGCCAACTAAATGTGCCATTTTATTTAGGAGGTTATTGTTGGGAAAACCTTCTTATCATCTGAAGCATAGGTATTAGTCCTAAATTTGGTTACTGACTTGGTGTATGCATGTAATTGGTGGATCTTTTTAATCCAGCTTACCCAAACTTTGTAACTTGGGAGTATTGAAGTTGGAAAGAGTTATCCATCATTTATACAATTTCTTTATATTAAAACATGCCTTCATGGTGGGGGAAGTCATCATCCAAGGAAGTAAAGAAGAAAACAAACAAGGAGAGTATATTTGATACATTACACCGTAAGTTTAAGATTCCTTCTGAAGAAAAAGGCAGCAATAGATCATGTGGGTCTCGAAGACGTAATAGTGACACGATTTCTGAAAAAGGTTCTCGATCCCGAGCAGAGTCAAGATCACCATCGCCCTCCACAGAAGTATCAAGGTGTCAAAGTTTTGCAGAAAGGCCTCATGCTCAGCCCCTTCCCCTTCCTGGGATTCATCCTGCATGCATTGGACGCACTGATTCTGGAATCAGTGTAACAAAACCAGGATTAGAAAAATGTGTGAAGCCTTCATTATATACTCTACCCAAACCTGGTTGCATGCAGCACAGGTCAGATGTGACAGATGTAGATGGAGATTTGGCAACTGCATCAATTTCTAGTGATTGCTCAATTGATAGTGATGACCCGGCTGATTCACGTCATCTTAGCCCCCAGACAACTGACAATGAAAATGGGACAAGAACTGCAGTGAACAGTCCTTCCAGGTGAGCTTATGTTTAAAGTCACTCTACACATATCATAATGTATTACTAAGCCTCTTATTGTGGAGTACACAGCATGTTTGTGTATGAAACTCTTGAGAGTTGTATAATTACCTTCCGTTGTTTCTATTGTTCCCTTTATGGTTGGATCCTTCCCTAACAAATTATCTTTACCTTTGCTGAAGTGTGATGCACAAGGATCATTGCCATATCCTCACCCGAAAGAGCTTGAAAGAGGTGCCAAAGCCAGCTAATCCTTTGTTCAATAATCAAGTACTCTCTACATCACCTAAACGGGGACCCTTGAGTTCTTATGCACCAAGTTTACAGATTCCACATTATGGTGCTTTTGGGAGTGCTCCAGACAGCTCGATGTCAAGCCCTTCTAGAAGTCCTATGCGAATAGTTGGTACTGATCAGATAGCAAGCTCTGCTTTCTGGGGGGGAAAGCCTTTTGCTGATGTTGCATTAGGTGGTTCTGGCCATTGCTCTAGTCCAGGTTCAGGTCATAATTCTGGACATAATTCAATGGGAGGGGATATGTCTGGACAGTTATTTTGGCAGCACAGCAGGGGAAGCCCTGAGTGTTCTCCAATTCCTAGCCCCAGGATGACAAGTCCTGGTCCTAGCTCACGAATACACAGCGGTGCTGTCACTCCTCTGCATCCACGTGCTGGAGGTGTAACGGCAGAATCACCAACAAGCTGGCAGGATGATGGGAAACAACAAAGTCACCGGTTGCCTCTTCCTCCTATAGCAATTTCTAATTCTTCTCCTTTTCCTGCTGCAAATGCAGCAGCAGCAGTATCACCTTCCGTCCCACGAAGTCCAGGAAGGGCAGAAAATCCAATAAGCCCTGGTTCACGGTGGAAGAAGGGAAGGCTGCTAGGCAGGGGGACATTTGGCCATGTTTATGTTGGTTTTAACAGGTGAAGATCATGACTGCATTCCATTGTTTACATTAATTCTCTGTTTTCCTGAGCTTGTGCAGCTTACTGCTGTTGGACCCATACCCACAATTTCTAGTCTTTCAAATTTTCTATAGCTTAATAGTCTTCATTATAATGCAAATGAAGTAATGAACATTATTGTGCTCTTTTTTCTGTGAGATTCTTTAAGCGTTAGCTTCTCATTGACTTTGTGCATTTCTGTTTATTTGGTTGTTTTTAGTGAGAGTGGTGAAATGTGTGCAATGAAAGAGGTTACACTATTTTCAGATGATGCCAAGTCAAGGGAAAGTGCAAAGCAGTTGTGTCAAGTAAGTTTTCCCCATGCAGTTAGTGAACTATGGTGGAAGTGGTTCATCTGAAACATGTGTTTTCTTCTTCCTCCAACATTATTGTTGCTAGATGATCAAAGTAATCCCTATGTTTTTATGGCAATTACTTACCTTTCTGAGTTCATAATGACAGGAAATTTCTCTTCTTAGTCGCTTGCGGCATCCGAACATAGTACAGTATTATGGGTCAGAGACGGTATGTGCTGTTCTTTTTGTTTCCGCCAATTCTTATGGTGTCTTTATGGTTGATGGTGCACTTCTGATTGTTTCTTTATTTTGAATTGTGACAATTTCTTCAGGACAGGATTGACATCAATTATTTAAGGCTACTGAGTGATTGTTTTGTTTTGCTCATGTGCTTGTGTATCATGTCATGGGGACCTATAGGGGCTTAGTTATTGGGAAATCTGTTCTAATAATTCATTTCTAGGACTGCCAAAAACAATATTCAGTACTTCATTTATTTAGGACCACGTTTTCTTTAATTTCATATTTTAAAGTTAATTTTCTGATTCAAAAAAGAAAGGAAAAAAAGGTGCTGCGTTCTTCATCTTTATTATTGGCAAATTACATATAATGGAACTGCGAACCAAGCCTGTAAATGCTTGTTAATAATGTGATGTGAGAAACTAATATTTTGTAGTGTTGTCTGAAGCTGCAATTTGGTATTGTTGCATTGGAAAGGATTTTCCCCCCTTTGGAGTTGTCGGTGTTTGCAGATATTGCTCCTTGATCCAACATGTCTGCATCTTCTTGAACAGCATTATAACTTTTTATGACTTTTCTTCCATATCCTACTTCAGGCCCATTTGGATAATCTTTTCCTTGGCCTTTTCTCTTTCCTATTTCTTTCTTTCATTCTTTTTTCTACTGATTAGTCAAATCTATTGGAGTTATTTCCTCTAGACAGCTTACTGAAGCCTACTCTGATACAGTATTGCTTCTCCTGAATGGTGTGATTCAAATATCAAGCTAAGCAAGATGCATATGCAATTATCTGAAGATATTTTCTTGGAGAGGCAGTGTTGAAGTCTTGGTTAAATACTTGTTCATTTATTTGAATTTCCTGTTTTACTTGCCATTTCCTGAAAGACAAGTTTGTTCTAGTTTTAATTGCAGCATATTATTTTTGGGAGATGGTTGTTATTGGTTTGGTGTTATGGACAAAGAGTTCTGTTATTGTTTTTTTTTTGTTCAGATTATAATAGGGGGTCCTGGACAGGGGAGGAATGGTTGCATTTTCTTTCTTTCTTCTCTCTTTGTGATTTCTCATCACCTGGCTTTGTGTCTTATTTTTTATTTTTAATAAAGTTTTCCTTTACTATAAAAAAAAGTATGCTGTTACTAATTACTCGTATTTCCTTGTAGTTAAAATTTGTAAATGGCAATAAGATGCTTCAGATTCTTTTGCCCTTTTTGTTGATCTTAGCTTTGAACTTGTTTTCTTGAACAGGTAGACGATAAACTGTATATATACTTGGAGTTTGTATCTGGTGGCTCTATTTATAAACTTCTTCAGGACTATGGGCAGCTTGGTGAAGTAGCAATTCGTAGTTATACTCAGCAGATCCTTTCAGGCCTTGCATATTTGCATGCTAAGAACACTGTTCATAGGTTGGTGTAGATATTGCTCTTCATCGATTTTGTTAACTAATATATAATTCCAGTAACTTTATTTTAATGGATGTATTTACCCAAAAAAATTCAATGGATGTACAGGGATATTAAAGGGGCAAATATACTTGTAGATCCCAATGGACGACGAGTAAAGTTGGCAGATTTTGGGATGGCAAAACATGTAAGCTTTTGCTTGTGCATTCCGTCTTCTCTGACTCCTAGCTATGGTAAAAACCAGTGTTCAGGAAACAGGACCGGATCAGATGGTCAGACTCGTTGAACCATGACCTGGGGCCCTGGCCAGTTTGGTCACACCCCAAGAACTGAAATTGTTAAAAACCCAATGAAACTGACCGACCAGCTGGTTTAACGGACAATTGGTGAACCAGTCCCAGTTTCATGAAACATGTGACAAGACTTGAACTATTGAACTCTTATTTTTCAAGTATTGCTTAATTACCATTAGTCCACTTCTTTGTGTTAATTAATGACTCTTTATTGTATACATTACTTTGTTATACATGCGTTTTAAACAAAATGTGAATGAAGAAGCTTGAACCCTAGTCATTTGCTTTAAAAATTAAAGAACTTGCCATTCATCCACCATATTTAAGTATGATAAAAGTTGTAAAATATATTATATATAGTATTTATGTGACCTGTGAACCTCTCCCTTTTCTGGTTCTATGCCCAGTCTGGTTCTCTAAGCATTGGTGAAAACTTAAAATGTTTACCAACCTGTGCATGTTAAACCAGGAAAGTTCAATTATTACCTATTAGTAGGGGTGCTTACAGTGTTAACCGAACCTTGGGCATATTTTTGAAACTGAACATATATTACCGATTTTTGCAATTTCCCAAACCGAGACCACTGGTTAATCGGATGACTGGTTCGGTTATTTTATTTTTGTTTTTTATATTTATAATATATTATGTACTATAAATAGTTAATTAAAAAATATATATATATATATATATTTATATTTATATACATAATGCATATATATTAAAAAACATATAATATACATAAACATATATATACCGGTTGGTTCAGTTAACTGCCAGTGTTTTTTCTAGGTTAACTGAAAACCGAACTGGTCCTTGGTTTTCCAAAAACACCGAACCAATAGGTACAGTTAACTGCTTTTTTTGGTTTGGTTTTCTTGGTTCAGTTTGGTTTTTTGTTTTTTTATGAGTACCTCTACTTATCGGTAGATGAGAATTTAGGTGAGTTTAAAATTTAAATATTGCCAAGGGGTTTCAGATCTTAAATGGGCATTTTTTGTTGCAAATGTAAATGGATGTCTGAATTGCCAAGAGTAATGTCATTTTTAAATGGAAGGTCATAGAACTCGATTCATTAAGTTACATGTATGCTAGTTAATTTTAATTGGAAGTGTTTAATGGAGTAAAGTAAATGATGTCACGTGCATGAGTTTCTGTTTACTTGTGTTTTCAGGTTCATATTACTTTTCATACCAAATCTGAGTGTTGATTTGTATTTGCAGATTACTGGGCAATCTTGTCCTTTGTCATTTAAGGGAAGCCCTTACTGGATGGCACCTGAGGTCAGTGTCTTTGTCATTCCCTTGTGGCTTGGTTCCTAGACACTTGTGCTGTAGCCCTTCTTACTTGCATTACTGTTTCAGGTTATTAAGAATTCAAATGGTTGTAATCTTGCTGTTGATATATGGAGTCTTGGATGTACTGTTTTGGAGATGGCTACAACAAAACCACCTTGGAGCCAGTATGAAGGGGTAAGTGATTTTAACCACTTATCTGATGTTTGTATTACCTTATAACAATTTAAAGTGTTTTTGGTTTTAACTCAAATAGAAATCTCACTAGCAATGTTCACATGCTAGAGATTGGGTCTAGGCATCTTCTCATGCTTTATTGTATTAATGTTTTGTAATTTTTGGCCAACAGGTTGCTGCTATGTTTAAGATTGGGAATAGTAAGGAACTTCCAGCAATCCCTGAACATCTCTCAGAAGAAGGAAAAGATTTTGTGAGGAAGTGTTTGCAACGCAATCCACTACTTCGTCCTACGGCTGCTCAGCTTTTGGAGCATCCTTTTGTGAAAAACGTGGCACCACTGGAAAAGCCGATAGTGGAGTCTCCAGAAGCACATCTAGGAGTTGTAAATGCAGTGAAATCTCTGGTACACGCATAATTCTACTCAGCTATCCCCTACTGTTTTGGTGCAAATAGTGAAATCAATGTTAATGCAAACCATTCCTCTAGTTAACTTGCGTGTTCACTTTAGGTACACTTTCACATTCACCTGGCATACGCCACGGGCACAGAAAATTTGAGGAATAATTCTTGCTGTTTTTTCCCTTTTTTGAAAGCAGAATAGTTCTTCCTGAAATGGCTTGGGTGGAGTCATGAAGGGTACTGTTGAGATTAGGAGTGACCATCCTTGTCCTAGTCTTCAAGTTTATAGGCTGGGCCTAGGCTCAATACTTCCAGGCCTGGCCTCACCTGGAATTGTATTATATGTTAGTTTGCAGGCCCAGAAGCTTGGGCCTAGGTTAAGCCTTATATTGTTAGATGCTAAGCCTACTCTGGCCCATGATCACCCCTACTTGGAATTCTTAACAACTATTATGTTCATACGTCTGCTCTTAACATGCAGGGATTCTATTAAAAAAATGCAGTGGTAATTTTTGTTTTGTAGTTCTTGTGCATCATGTGCATGTTGTTGGCTGAGAGGAAAACAATTTGTGCCTTGATGGGAGATTTGTTTTTATTGTAGCTCCCCTGATTGGCTTGTGGGATTGATAAAATTAAACCAATAAAGAATGAGGAATTAATTAGTATCGAACTGGTTAAAATAAATTGTTACTTTATCCAGCATGGGAATAACATGGAGTTAGGACTCGGATTTAATGAGCTGAAGCAATAAGTTCGGTGGGCTGGCGGCATTTCTCTCTTTTTTTCTCTCCTCCTTGGCTCCCCTGTACTTTAGGCATAGAGAAGCCCATTTGGGAGGTGAGGTCTTGGGGTGTTTCTAGGAGACAATCAATCATTGCTATTGATTGAGGTCAAGGGAGACTGCTAATACCATCAGTTGGCCTAGGGTACTTGAGAGAGGTCCATGCTAGCTTTTCTTCATGTAAATGCCATTAGACAGCTTTTGGGACCCCCCTCAAATTGGATTATGTTGGGAAGTGTTCTTGGAAACAATAAATACTTGTGATTTGCTTCAAAGAAAAAGATGCAATTGGTGCTTGTCCTCGCATGGTGTGTTCTCTGTAAAACCAATGGAGAGTCTTGCTTTCACCTATTAATCTCCTGCTCCTTTGTAACTTTCATTTGGGAATGATTTTTCTCCTTGTTTGGGTGTAGGTGGAACTTCTCACCAAATTTGCAATGTTTGTTTGCCTCTACGGTTTTTAGTTGGCCAAAGAAGAGGGGAAGATTGATGTGAAGATGTTAAGAGCTGCCTTGAGTTGGACTGTTTGGGAAGAAAGGAACTCAATGATATTCTCTGTTAAGGAAAGAAGCAGAGAGGCTATTATTGAGACTATAACAATCAGGGTGCTTCAATGGGTTAAATCTTTGGAGTTATTTGCTGATTTTTTAGTAGGTGATATTATGAGAAACTGGAGGGAAGTGGCTTGTTCAGATCAGCTTAAGTCTGATACCTGTTTGGCCCCCACCACTCCATGGCTTCATTAAGCTTAATTTTGATGAGAGTAGTGCTGGCAATCCAGCTCCTCCAGGTATTGGTGGTGTTTTCAAGAACGAGGAGGGCAGTATTATTGGTCTTGTTTCAGGGCTTATAGGTGACGGGGATTCTTTGAGTGCAGAGATTTTAGCCATGATGGAAGGTGTGCAAAGAGCAAAGGATATGAACATTAAGTAAGTTGATTATAAAAGATTCAAAGCTGGTGGTGGTTTGGCTGCAAAAGGAAGAAGCCGGACTTTGGAACTACAACAGTGAAAGAAAGAAATTTAAATGGCTGGCATGAGGCATGGATGTGAGTAAATTGGGTTAGCTAAACAAGGAGTGGGAAGAAATCAGTTGTTTTGAGTACAATTGTAATTGTATTTTAGTCTTTGTGGAGAGTTAAGAGATTTTTCCTCTCCTTTTTAATTTATCTTATTTTTAATAAAAATTTCTGTTAGTGATAAAAAAAAAAACTGTATGACTGTCTTGAAATGGATTGCAGGGAATCTAAATGCTGTAAATGACATGGTGACATTTGGGGTTAATAGGGAAATAATGTATAATAAGTCCATTCCCTGTTTGCCTCTTTAAAGGAATTGTAAATATCTTTTTTTTATTGGTGACAGATCAGAAAACCTTTATTTTGTATAGTGCAAATACAATGCCATTTTAATTGCTTGGGCATTGTCTTTTTTTCTCCCTAGGCACTTTTTATTACATCCTTTCATGTACATCATTCCTTCTTTTTGAATACAAGTTATCTTTTCTTAAAAGAAAACAAAAAAGTAACATACACTCCAAAAACCATGCAACTTGTACACTTTTTAATGACAATGCTTGTATAGTTTTAGAATGTTTTATTTTTAATTTATGTCCATCTCATGCATCATACTTGTAATAAAGGATTCCTTTGCTTTGGAGCCTTTGACCTCCTCTTTTTTTGCTTTTTTTTTTAATTTTTTGCTTGTTTTGTATTTTATGTAATATATACTGCTTATGTATACCATATATTTTAATGAAATCTTGTTATGCATCAAAATGAAAGGACAAGGATATTTTGGACTTAAGTTGTATAAAAGGGGATGGGGGGGAGGATTGAGGATGTGGTTTCAAAAGATGTTTGGAGCAGTGATACAACTCATGCTTGTGTTTTCTTTTGGTAGTAACTATCAGATTTGTGAGATGGTAGTAATGTTAAATATGGTTTAAATGTAAAATTTTTGGTGATTGAGGAGTATGACTTGCATGCTTTCCTTGTCAAGGTACTCCATTCTCTCTTTCTTTTTATTTTCCCTCTTTACCTTGAGTTCAATCCATTTATTTATTTTAGGTTTATTTTTTTTATTTGTTTGTGTGTGTTGGGGGGGGGGGGTATACATCCAAACAAGATTCCCCAACTCTCTAGAAATAAGTTTACATTTTGAAACAGAGTTGAGGGGGACATAAACCTTTACCGACCAATACAGTAGTTGAAGAATTAATTATCATTTCATGACATTACTCTTAAGTCTAGGATGCAGATTTCTTCAATAAAAATATTAGATCTGCTCTTGGGAGTTTTCTTGTTTGAAAAACATTTGTGAAATGGTGGATGTTCTTGTTGCCCAGAGTCTTGGTATCTAAAAGAATTAGGAAATGAATGGTTGCCACTTGTAATTTATAAATGGTTGCATGCAGGGAGAATAGGTGCTTCCCTTTTCACTAGATAGTTATTGCTTCACTGTATATGGAGGTGCATTTCATGGAAATGTCCCAATTTGAGTGGATGCATTTCATGGAAATGTCCTTTTTTGACCATTAAGTTTCCACACTATTTATCATGTAATACACATGCAACATAAACAATTGGAGTTGTACTTACTCATCAAGAAAACATTTAAAGTAGGACTTCCATCTCCTTACTCCTTCCTGCAATTTATGTCCTGCTTGCTGCCCCTTTGCAAAACGAAACTCATTGTGCTGATGAATATGATTATCTAACATTTTCATTTAAATATGAGTTTTGTCACTAGTTACATGTGACATGAGATCATTCATGTGAGGATTAGTCTGGTCCAAATTTGGATACTTTTTTGGTCTTAAAAACAACCATATCCAAAATTCAGGGTTGCATGCTTTGATTTGTTCTTGAAATTGGTTGGTCCTTGATTACTTGTATCATCTCTTAACGTCATTTCATTCATTGTGCATGTACTATTTTTTGGTGCCAATGTGCATATGGGCACATTTTTGTCTGTGAGAATTGTTGCAGCTTGTGTGATTTTGTACGTTTCATTGTTTTGTGTGGCTTAAAAAAACTAATTTGTGATGTATATGAACATTTTCAGGGAATTGGGCATACAAGAAACCTTTCCTCCTTGGATTCAGAAGGTTTAGGCCATCAATCCAGAGGTTTGAAAAATGGCTCAACATCCAGGTCTCTCTCTCTCTCTCTCTCTCTCTCTCTCTCTCTCTCTCTCCCCCCCTCCACACACACACACACACACACACACACACACACTACCACCCACACTCTCCTCCCCACACCCAACAAAAAAAGAGGGATGGATTTTCTCTTTCTTTTGAGAAAGTAAGCTGAGTTAGTTCTTAATTTGCCGATGTGTATGGTTTTGTTTCATTTCTGTTGTTGATGCAATTTTGGATGATTCACAATGCTTTTACATCAAAGGGCAAGCCCTATTTGCGTTTGACCCTTCTGAGTTGTCGGTTTTTGGTCAATTCCTCGGCTTGTATTTGCTATTTTCCCCATTTGATCAGTTTTCATTTACCAGAAAAAAATTGATCAGTTTTATCTTAATCCTCAAAATGAAAATCTTTTCAGACCTCAATTGTGTCAACTTGGGATAGTTCTCAGTTGTGATGAATCTACATGTGGGATTGTCTATTCATCTTAATTCTTTCTTTTGGTTTCCAGTGATAGCCATATAACAAGGAACATATCATGTCCAGTCTCCCCAATTGGAAGTCCTCTTCTGCATTCAAGATCACCTCAACATGTGAATGGAAGGATGTCCCCATCTCCAATATCCAGCCCTCGTACGATGTCTGGCTCATCCACACCTCTCACTGGTGGAAATGGTGCCGTCCCATTTCATCATCCGAAGCAGTCATCTTACTTGCATGAAGGCTTTGGAAATATGCCTAGGTCCCCTAACAATCCATATGTTAATGGCGCCACTGCCTACCATGACCCTAGACCAGATCTATTTCGAGGGATGCAGCCAGGTCCTCATATCTTCCCTGATTTGATATCATCTGAAAATGATGCTCTTGGAAAACAGTTTGGAAGGCCTGTCCACGGGGACTCTAGGGAACTTTATGATGGACAGTCAGTATTGGCTGATCGGGTGTCTCAGCAGCTCTCGAGAGATCATGTGAAGTCGAATCCATCTCTGGATCTTAGTCCTGGCTCTCAAATGTTGGGTCGCACAAATGGTATCTGACTTCAGGCATAATCATTGACAGAAGCTCTTAATGATATCAGGTTATTATTTTTTCTTGTTTTGGAAAAGTTGGTTTATCAAAATATTATTGGTTAAGGAAATCCATTTGTACAATAAGGACTCAGAGTGGAAAACCTCGAAATAAAAGTCAGATCTTTGGAAGCTGGTGGCTGAGGGGGAAGTTCCTCATTACTGCGTCTGGTGCTGAATTCTTTCAAATGGTAGGCAACCTTTCTAACACATTCCATTTATTGATGCCTAAGATCACCTACATATGGTTGGAATATTTGTTCCCAAGTGATTAAAATTTTACTTTTAATAATTCATTGTATTTTGCATATCAGTTTTTATGAAATGTAGTTGCTTTAAGCCATCTGACGGTTTTTACTAATCTGGGATTTTAAATGTTGATTCTACAGATGCGAAATGGCTTCCAGTGATCGGAAACTCAGCAGTTCCTTACAGTGAAAATATTCCTTGTAGTGGAAAGAACTGTATATTTTTAGTTCATCACACAGAAGAAAGAAAAAAGAGTAAGTTGGAAGAGCTATTTGAAGTTGGGATTCCATTTTTCTTTATTTCTTCTATATATATATATATCTATATATATTTTTTCTGTTTCCCCTTCTTTTTTTTGTCATTCCATTAGGAGCTAGTGTACAGAAGGTCAGGAACTGGATTGGAGTCCAGTTTTTGTCAACTAGGCCATTTGGAGCTCGTCGAGCCTGTGCTGTTCGAATTAGAATTTTCTTCCTAATTTGTTGTATGTACATCATTACTGCAGTAAATTCAAAGAGGAAATTAACTCCACTTTACCATCTTCTGTTCTAGAACCACTTAGTTTGAGTGTTTAGAGACTTGCATGCCTTTGAGCAAAAGAATCTTACATCCCATCACTATAATCAAATCAGGTGACTTGATTGTAAATCAACCAATCCAAGCTTCCAAGTGGCCTACACGTTTTGAGTTTTGAAGATGAGATTGGGAAGTGACTAACTAGCATCATGCATATCTCCACTATAAGAATGCCCCACGGGGAAGAGTTCTTGACCATCTTGCTTAAACAGGTTGAATGGTTGGTTGAGTTCAGAGACTCCTGCAATAGACATTAATTTCAAGACATGATTCCATAAAAAAAACAACCAAAATTAATTATTTTTATTTACTTATTTCTCAACATAATATATTCTTAGCTTCTTGAAGCCTAGATGCATGACAAAATATCTCAAAACAAAATGTACGTGAATATGTCATCCACCAAAAAAATAAAAATGAATATCTATCTTGTGCATCATTGACTGGATCCTGATTCCTGAAAGATTTGGTAATGCATCATCTCGGGATGGAACCCTCGTTGACTATTGGAAATCCATGATTCGGTTCTTAAAGTTCATTTTTTTATAAAATTGGTTTTTGGTTTTGGTTGAGTTTTAGTTCTGTTAATAAAAAAAACCGAACTTCTATATTCCTTGAAGCGTGTGATATGTGTATATACACTATGTTTAAATGTGTAATACTTAAATGGTTTTTAAGAGCACATCAGGAAATAAAAAACTTTGCCCCAACCCCAAGCCCTCAAATCGAGAAATCAGTCAAATCACACAATGATGAAATGATTAAAGACAACGAAAAGTCTAGAAAGCACTACAAGTCTAAAGCCCTATAAGTTAACCACGATCCAATCTGTTGTAGCGATAGGTGTTTACAGACATCTCCGGCAAACTGATCCTTTTTCTTCGGCAAATTACACTTTTTCTCATGTTTTTGTTCATTTTTTTTCTTCTTTCCTTCTATGTTCTTTGCTGCTTGCTATGTAAATCGGTATCGACACAGAGAAAATAGAGTCGCACTTCATAGATTAGGTGGTGAATAATTTATAGATACATGGCAACTGTCTTAGGCAAGTTCAACCCAACAATCCAGCATTCAAGATACAAGAATTTGTCTGAGCCGAGGGCAGGAAGAAACTGAATGCCCAACTTCGATGTTAATTGCTGAAACTTGTCTGAGCCGAGGGCCTTAGTGAAAAGATCAGCAGGTTGAGAATTGCTGGGTGAGTGGAAGGTCTGAATTTCTCCACTTTGTACATGTTCACGTACGAAATGGCATTTGATGTCAATATGCTTGGTATGTTCGTGGAACACAGGATTGGCGGCAATGTGGAGTGCTGCTTTGTTGTCACAATATAAGTGCATGGAAGATAGGGAGACTGTTAAGTCGTGGAGAACATGTTTCAGCCATAGGAGTTCAGCAGTGGTAGTAGCCATTGCTTGGTATTCGGCCTCGGCAGAGGATTGAGAAACTGTATATTGCTTCTTAGACTTTCATGAAAGTGGCGTAGATCCCAACAATATAAGATAACTTGTAGTAGACCGTCGGGTCAAGGGGCAACTAGTCCAATCAGAGTCATAGTATCCTTGGAGCATGAGATCAGATGTGGCACTGAAGAAAAGGCAATGGGACAAGGTGCCTTTGAGATATCGAACAACCCGCAATGTGGCATCAAGATGCCCTTGTGTTGGTGTTTGCATATGCTGGCTAAGACAACTATCAACAAAGCTATCCAGCCTTGTAACAGTAAGGTAGGCTAAATGTCCTACAAGACATCGAAAACGAGTTGGATCATTAAGAGGAGGACTGGAAGGATCAACGAAGTGATGTTGTTGTTCCATGGGTGTAGGAGAAGGTTTGCAATTTTCATGTCCGCATTCGCCAATGATGTCTTTGAGGTACTTTTGTTAACTAAGATGAACGCCAGTAGAGGAGCGAACAACTTCCAGTCCTAAGAAATGTTGAAGGGAACCAAGATCTTTGATACAAAATTGATCATCAAGAAACTGCTTAATGAGGAATGCGAGCCGGATCATTCCCTATGATGACGACATCATCCACATAGACCAAAATGACAACGTAGGGTTCTCCTTGAGATTGTGTGGACAGAATAATCCACATTGGATTGTTTAAAACCAAGGGAAAGAATGGCTTGAGTGAACTTAAAGAACCACATTTTCGAGGCTTACTTGAGCCCATATAGAGATTTTTGTAACTTGAAGACTTGTGGGTTCCATCCTTAGCAAAACCTTGTAGAATAGTCATGTATACTTCTTCATGGAGATCACCATGAAGGAAAGTATCGTTGACGTCAAGTTGATGGAGTTCCTATTCTTTAGCACCAGCAACAACCAAGAGACAACGTAAAGTTGCTAGTTTTGCAACGATAGTAAATGTGTCAAGGTAATCAATGCCTTCGACCTGTGTATAGCCCTTGGCCATTAATTGGGCTTTGAATCTTTCAAAATTACCATTGGATTTGTACTTGATTTTATAAACCCATTTTGATTTGATGGCTTGTTTTCCAGGTGGCAAGTCGACAACAGTCCATGTGTTATTGTTTTCAAGAGCTTCTATCTCTTTGGCCATGGCCTCTCTCCACAGTGGGTCAAAGAAGGCTTGAGCAAAGGAAGTGGGCTCATGCTCGGTGGAACTAGTAATAGCGTAAAAGACAGTATCAACATTTTCGTTGATGGACGGCAGAAGCCAAACAAGATAATCATAAAGGTGTAGGGGTAAGCGATGGTCATGACATAGCCTGATAGCATGTTGGGTGGATGGGAAGGGCATGGACTTTGGGCTAGGACTGTCCTCGTGGGTGGCTCATTAATTACGGGTGCATGGATTGGTATGGTGGAGGTTTCAATAGGTAATTGATGGACTAATGTGGTAATGTGCTCATGGGCTGGTATTTGTTCAGGTGGATAAGATTCAAGTAATGGGTCTGAAGGCTGTGCAAGGGGCAAGATAGAGGTAGAGGGAATAATGATTGTAGTGGTTTGAAAAGGAAATATGGATTCAAAAAACATCTCTAGAAGTGAATATGTGGTGTGAGGTAAGGTCATAAACTCTACAACCCTTTTGTTCATGAGGATAGCCCATAAAGATTCACTTGGTAGCTCAACTTGTGAATTTGTTTCTAGGGAGTGGTCGGACCTGGGCGTAACATAGACAACCAAAGGTGCGAAGATGTTTGTAGTCACATGGTTTTTGAAATAATATCTGGCGATTTGGCTAAAAGTGCCAGTGTAGGAAGTAAGTTGATGAGATATACTGTTGTGAGTAGACATTCTCCCCAAAAGGATACAGGAAGACAAGCTTCAAACCGAAGAGCACGAACAACTCAAGCAAGTGGCGATGCTTGCGTTTAGCAATGTCATTTTGATGGGGAGTATTTATGCAACACCTTTGATGAATGATGCCTTTAATGGTGAAGTGTTGCTGCATGGGTCTGTAAATGAATTCAGACCCATTGTCTGAGTGCATACATTTTACAATACAATTGAACTGGCATTTTACCATAGAAAAAAACTAGTAAGGAAGAACATTGCTTCTGATTTATTTCTCAAGAGATAAACCCATGTACATTTGTAGAAATCATTAATAATAGTGAGAAAAAATCGAGCGCCTGAGTGAGAAGCTATCTGGTAGCCACCCTAGATATCACAATGGACGAGTTGGAAAGGAGTAGTAGTTTGAGAGACACTCATTGGGAATGGGATCCGTGCTTGTTTGGTGTGGTGACATGAGTCACAACAAAAATCCCCAAGTGTGATAGGTATGCCATTTATTAGAGAAATACGTTGCCGAGGACACATAATGATGGTATAGACCACCATAGAGCTTGCCCACCCCAATCATTGTCTTGGAGGCAGGGTCCTGAAGAACACAGAATGATGGAAAGAAAAATTGCCACACATTTGAGCTAAGTGTTTAGTTTGATTACATACAACAAATTACATTTAAGTTGTGGAAGGTGGAGAACATTATGAATGGTGTGTGAACATAGATTCACAAATCCTTGATGAGTGGCAGAAATGATGGTTCCATTTGGTAATCGAACCAATTTCTCATGGTCCAAACAATTTGAATTGATAAACATGTATATGGATGCACCACTATCGAGAATCCGACTGAGAGGAGATGAATTCTTACCAGAGGCATTGGCTGAGGAAAAATCAGATGCATCATTGCTGAGGAGAGATAAAAGTTGAGTGTATTGGTTCATTGTTAATCTTGGGATTGGGGACTTATTAGTAGGATTTGATGATTCAGCAGCTGCATAGGATGATGGCCGAGAATGTTGTTGTGAAGTTTTACTCTCAAATCATCAATTTGATCGATTCTTTTTCCAATTTTCTGGATATCCAAAGGGTTCATAACAATGGTCCTTGGTATGACTATTTTTCTTGTAGTGATCATATCTTGGTCTTTGTCGAGGTTGTCCATTTGATCCAAGTTCTCGTACCGGTGGTTGAGAAGATGTCCATTTGACCTAGGTCCTCGTATTGGTGGTCGAGAAGATACATTCAACGTTGCTGCTTCTAGTTGTCTAGAGGGATGGTAAAGAGAGATTGTAAGTTGGTGACTCTCTTTTTGAATAAAAAGTGCATAAGCACGATTTATGTTGGGTAGAGGATCAAATCCAAGAATGGCAGATCAGATCGAGTTGAAGTAGTGGTTGAGTCCCATGAGGAACTGGTGCAACTTCTCTTTATGGTGACGAGTGCTCCTAACTCATCATAGAGTGTTTTGAGCTTGGTGAAGTAGGCATTGACTATTAATTCTCCCTGTTGAAGGAGGGCCAATTCTTGTTTCAGTTGTTGCATGTGAGGCACATTGCCTTGCGAGAAACGTTCTTCAAGTTCTTTTTAGACCTCTGTAGCGTAGTCGATGAATGCAACACTGTCGTAGATGTCTCGAGACAAGGAATTGAGAATCCACGAGACAACCATGGCATTGCATTTGGACTAGACTGATTCTTCTGGTGTTGTAAAATTTGGTCGCGACAAGGATCTGTCAACAAAACAGAGCTTATTCTTTGTTCTCAGGGCTGTCTTCATGGCACACTGCCATGTCGGATAGTTTTCTCTAGTGAGTGGAGTCAACACCAGTATTGTTCCCGGGTTGTCCGAAGGATGCAAGAAGTATGGTGAACTTCCATCAATCTCGATTGCCATTGATAGACGAGGTTTGCAAGAATAGAATAAAAAAAACAAGAATCTTGAAACAGAGCGAAACACTTCTCAGGATTGCCTTTCTCGCTCTGATACCATGTAAATCGATATCAGACACAATGAGAGAAAAAATGAGTCGCACTTCATAGATTAGGTGGTGAGTAATTTATAAATACAAGACAACTGTGTTAGGCAAGTTGAACCTAACAAGCCAACTGCCAAGATACAAGAATTTTTTTGTTACAATTGTCTAACAGATGGTTTAACTATGATAATTGCTTGCTAGTCGTCAATTTGCTCTCTTTTTTTTTTTTTTTTTTTTTTTTTTTTCAGAAACAAAAATCCTTTCTTTTTATCACCATTGCAACTCTGCAAGTTTGTGACTCTATTTGGTCTTGATTTTTTATTTATTCGATTCTTTGAACTTTTAAGATTCAAGCCCATTTGAATCATACTTAATCTTCTTCTTATAAAAAAAGAACTGAATATCAGGCTTCCATTATTTCAGTTTTAACCAAAATATCTGAAAAAATGGTTCGATTTGTTTGGTTTTCTAGAAGTTTAGTTATTCAAATTTTAAGTTAAACAAGTTGGTTATTAAAATTTTGACTTATTCGATTCGGTTTTGAACCAAACAAACTGAATGCTCACCCTATCCAGGAGAGCCATCCAAGATTACTCTATCATTTGATGATAGTTACTAATTAAAGAATGCAGATTTGCTCCTCGCAAGGCGCACTTCACACCAATGTCATTGTGCATTGCAGTTGTGCATTGGGAACATTTTCGCATGAATGATAACATCAAGTATGGGAGATGTTCTCAATGCATGGCTGCAATGCACTGTGAGATTGGTGTGAGGCTCATTCTCTGAGGAGCAAACCTGATCTAATTAAACCATCGATGCGCCTCTAGACCATATCCCTCCTTTTTTAGCTGTCCAACAACATGAAACAAGACTGCAGATTGATGGTAGCAGTAGCATACTTCTACCTAAAGTGCATTGGTCATTTCATAGTAGCTGGAGAATGTTGATGGTTTAGGGCTTTTGCTTTCCCCTTGTTTGTTTCACTCCGGATTCAGTGTGTAAGTCCATTGAAATTTTGACATGTCTTTCGGTGCTCGACTAGTCATCACTAAGCAATCGACTGAAGCTTTAATGGTTGTTATGAATGACAAAAATATTTTTAAATAAAAAGTTGATAAATATAATTTTTTTTGTAAATAAATTCTAACTAAATATCAACAGAAAGCTCAAAACCCTAGTGTTCTCATACTCAAACCCTTCTCCCCCAACCATTAATGGGAAGACAAAGCCTTCCTCACAGTTATGACTTTGGATCTGTAAGACCCTCACGTTCTTAGTCCAAACATAACTCAAGCTTTGCTCCTCCAACCATTAATGGGAAGATAAAGCCTTTGTCAAGTAAAACAAGGTGGTTCTGACTTTGGATTTGCAAGATACGGGGCGTCTTCTTCTTCCTCCACACTAAGCTTATGAAAGTAAAAACAATAGCTCCAAGGATATTTTTTTTTCAAGAAAAATATATTCAAGCAATCATACACAGGGTTTTCTTTCTTGGTAGGCTCTAAAAAATTTATATTTTCAATGGATTCTAGGGTTTCAAATTTTAATATGGAAAAGTGGTATTATAGGGATTTCATACACAAATTAGTGAGTTCATTAGCTTGGTTGGTGTTGACAACTTGCCAAAATGAGTTAGAGTTAGGGTTTTGCAAAGGATTCTTGGACACAAATTAGTGGAATAGGAGAACGAGAGATTTGTTTTTACTTCTCATCAGTATTTCACCTTTGAACACTTTGATCTTTGAAACTTTTCGTTAATACTGTTGCCATCATCGCTAAAATCTACGATTGCCATATTATTGCCGTTTGAACACCATTGATAAGGCTTGTTGTCGTTATTGGTTGGGTGAGAAGGTTTGAGTCGCAGGTGAGGGCTTTGCAGAGCTATATTATTTGTTTGCAAAGATCTTTTATCAAATTTTATTTAAGCTCCAACTGGTTGTAGGTGATGGCCAGTTAAGCATCAAATGGTATGTCAAAACTTTAGAGGACTTGAAGAGAAAATCCTTTCGAGTCCATACACACTTGATCCTGAGTGTGTTTGGTTTAGGGAAAATTCCACTTTAGTACCCTAAACTTTGGGGGTAGTATCGAGTTAACACCCGAACTTTCAAATGTGTTTGTGTAGTATCTAAATTTTCAAAAACTGTCAAGTTGGTCTCTACCGTTAACTGATGGAGTTATCTGCTAAAAATGTTAAAACTACTATTTAAAAGAAGTCACTGTTCATTGTTTTCTACCTTCAGGCAGAATCGATTATCTTCAAAGAAAAGGAGAGAAAAACATGAAATATGATAGGGAAACAATAAATGAAAGCAAAGAAATAACTAGATAAGAATGTGTTTCAGATCTAAAGAGGTAGAAGACAATGACTTCATTAGTCTAGAATCTCAAACACATCAACCGATTCAGTCTCAAGGTAGAAGACAATGAACAATGTCTTCTTTTACAGTATAGTTTTAACATTTTCAGCAGATAATTGATGGTAAAAGGACCAATTTGACACTTTTTGAACAATGACACGCTTAAAATTTTGGATACTAAATTGACGCTATCCCCAAAGTTCATATACTAAAGTAGAAATTTCCTTTTGGTTTATTATGCACATTTGTGCATGTCCAATTAGGCAATCATGATTTAAGATTCCACCATATAGTATTTAGGGGGCATTCTTTTTTTGGGATTTTGAGAGGGGGAAAAGTTGGTTAATGGGATTTTGGTTCCTATTGACCAAGAATCCCATATTCTTTTTTCAGATTTATGTGGGGACTAGGGGAAATTTATTTTCCTGCGTATCACTTACTCGGGTAAGTGGTACCCATCTCCTAGGTGGGTAAATAACTTCCCACCTAAGGAGAAGGTTGCCAACACTTGAATGGGACAAAAATGACTCTTTTAATAATAGATTTTCATGGCTGAAATGGTCATTGCCTTATTTACCTAGAAAATAAAAGAACACAAGTAAATGCACTTACCTGGGTGAGTATTTCTCAGGAAAAACTTATCCAGGTAATTGCATTTACCCGGATAAATAACTTACCGAAAAGCGAACGTAGCCTTAGAGTTTTTATGTTTTTATTTAGTTTAAGGGGAATTATTCCTAATGCACAACTGCAAGCAGTGGCTGTGAGGAGACAGTCTTGTGAGGATGTGAGTTTGGTCAACCCATTAAACAGGATTATGATTTGATAAAAGGATTATTGGTCTATGTGATATTGATGTGTCACAAAAACAGAATCTCAACAGACACAACACCACGATACCAAACATTCACCTTATGGGTGTAGCCGTGTAAAATCCTTTTGACACATTACCATTGACATTGTGTATGACACAAGCATTTATATCATATCTTGATTTTGGTTCCACCAAGTTTTCCTTTAAGTTTTAACTATTACAACCAGGACTTCAATAGGTACCAGGTGCTACTAAAGCTGGTTGACCTTATGACGGGAGTAATGATGGGGAGAACTGAAGGCTGAGGATGTAGTAGGCACGTTAGGTAAGCACAATGAGTGAGCACATAATAGCTGTATGACACATGTCTCATTTAATGTGCCTTTTATCTAAATGTTTTTGTTTCGCTAGACATAAATTATCCATTATTTTATTATCTTTGTCAAAATAAATAAAAATAAAAACAATAAAAAAGGAAAACCTAAATGTGTTGGGAGTTAGGACTCATTTACGTTTTCTTTTTTCATTGTTTTTTATTTTTAATTATTTTGACAAAAACAATAAAATAATGAATAATTTCTGTCTAACTGAGCAAAAACATGTGAATGAAAGACACATTAACTAGGACATATGTCACATACCTATTACGTACTCACTCAGTGTGCTTACCTAACATGCCTACTACATCGGGACCCGGGGATGACATGTTGGTTGTTCGGACTTATTGCATATTTCATTAATACTTCACAAGTTTTAAGAATTCCAGGCCCTTTCCACTTAAAATCCTCACGATTAATGAAACTAAACACGCTAGGTGCAGTGATTGACAACTAGGTTAGAAACTATGCTTTGAGTATCTTCAATGCTTTAGTTGGGCTTTCTCCTTTGGAACGGATAGGAACCTTGGTGGTGGGATAGTACTTATGAAGTCTGTATCAATGATTTAACAATAAACCAAGAAGCCAAAACCAACCTCAGGTGGGAATGGAAATTTGGAATTCCTTAACCTATGTCAAGTTGAGAACAGCAGTTTAATCAAGCCATTAGGTTGGAATCTATCGGGTTGGTATTCAACCCTGCCTAAGTTTCACCCTATCCCAGAGAGAGAGAGAGAGTTGGACTGTTGAAATTGTATAATGTCCAGAAAACACAGGAATGGAATTGTATAATGTTCAGAAAACACAGGAATAACAAGTATTGATGCTAATTAATACATGGGGATTGAAGGGGACGGTGGAAATTAGACTGTAGAAACTTTTTAATGTCCAGAAAACACAGGAATAGCAAGTATTGATGCTAATTACGAGTTTAAACAGGGCCATTCTCACTCTCACGTATTTGGCACACATACAAGTTTTGCACAGGTAGAGTACAGTGACGGTACAATAATGTTTCTCATCAATTTTACCCAACTCTCCTTCACTTTCTCCTTTGTTTTTCTCTCCATCCTCGTCAGTCCCGCCTTTTCATAGAGTATATAGACTCCACCCTGCCATGAATTGGGATATACTCCTCATAAAGCGCGCCTCACAATGACCTCACAGCCACATTCCACCCACATCCCACCATGTTGTAAGGTTGGTGTGAGGCGCACTCTGGGAGAAGCAGATCCAGACTCCCCTGCCATCGTTCCCTCCCAAGTCCCAACATCATGTACTTATCCTTCCAAGTGAGGCTATTACACTCAATCCCAGGGTTCTCCCCAATATCTTTTAAACGTGGTTGGCAACTTTTATCGCCCATCTGCCACCAACCGAGTGTCAATTGACGTTTTGAATTGGACCCGTCCAAATTAGAATCAAATTGGAGGAACCGATAAGATTAGATTAATCCAGAGTTAATGGTTCAAAGTATTTATTGACGTCGAGGTAGGATTTTTTCTTAAAGAGGGCCAAAAATTAGTCAACATGGATTGGGGGGGGGGTGGGCAAAAACTAGTAAAACATGGTAGGGGGCCAAAATATGGGTAATAATTAAATGGGTATTATGGGGATTGTCAAGGCACAATGGCTCCCTCCACCACCCTCTGGCTTGCCCTTGGACCTGGTCCATCCGTAATATTTGGTCCATTGATCAGATTGAACCAATATCTGGTCCATTGATAGAAGACAAAAGTATATGTGTCAATGGATCAGGTTTGGGTTAGAGCAATTTAAATTAAAACCAATTTAGACAGATTGGACAGTTTAGACATTGAATTGGACTGGTCCAAAATGGTCCAGTGTATTCGTTGGATTGGATTGGACTTTCTCCATCTGTAATGGATTCATATTGGACTGGATCAGATTAAACCAAATCCAGTTCGATTAACACCCCTACTTGCATGTCACCTCCTTCCTTGACTTCATAGACAAGCCCGTGATTGATGAATATGTGCTTGACTTCATGGGTTCCATCGTTCTTAAGGCTTTTGTGTATTGGTCAAGCACACACCATTTGGTGTCAGAGCCTACCACCATGATCTCAAGTTCGAATCATGGAGAAGTCTAACTGGGAGAAGGGTTACTTAGAGTAGAGTGAAATATGTCATAGAAAAGACTACTTGGAGTACAAGTTGGCTTTAATAGTTCTAGCGCATAAACTATCACAATGAGTGCACACTTTTCATACTAGTAGCATTGCAAACAGAGTAAGATTGAAACAGTGAGGGTCTGTAAAACCCAACCCACTAGCTAACTTATCTTTTTTAACAAAATCCCATTTGAACCAGTTGATATTTTATTGGAATTGTCACCATCCCACCAAAATCTTCTCTATAACTCAACCATCTCATTACGAATTTTCTTATGAATTAAGAAGCATGATAAGGTGTATGCAAGAATGATGGTGGTTTAGTTATATTCCTTTTGAGCATGATTAAGATAAAGATCACCTCAATAGTTTGTTTTAGTTGTCATCTTGTCAATTAGGCGACATAATAAGTAGGTGTTTGGCATCGATGATGGGAATGCCACACTGTTTTCTCATAAAAACAGTGCTGGGCATGTGTGAGTTGTAAGTATCATTTTTTTTTTTATTTGGAAGCGGTGCTGCCACATAGTCTGTTTTTTTGGGAAAACAATACTGGTTTTGTTTGGTATTAGAGAACCGTTTTCAGCATTGGTCATATTATCCAATGTCCAAAATGATGCCACATCATTGCACCACTGACAGCAACATCTGTTTTATGAGAAAGCATCAAATTTCGCATTAATTTAGACCACACTTTTCTGATTTATAAGATATGATTTGAAGAAATAATTTTTTATGAAAACGGTACCAAATAAGATGCCGTTTTTCTGAATCACCACTTTTTATGATGTAATGCCTATATGGCACCACTTTTTCTGATGTGACACCTACATGATGTCATTTTCTCAAAAAACAACATCGATGCCAAACACCCACTAATTCTATTTGAGATCTCCCAATGCTAATCGAAAGTCTTAAATCGATAGTGAGTGATCCACCTATTTCATGTGCAGGGATTAGCAAGCATCCTTTTCAGCTTATAATGGAAACTGATTAAAAAAGGCTTCGGATTTACAAAAGTTCACTTGTTGTCTTGAGGCCATTTTACAATTATGGATGTTATTTAGAAGCACATGGTATTCCTTGAGATCTTATCTAATAAATATATAATTATCATATACAAGGAATAAGTGAAATATAATTAGACAATCTCTATTCATTTTGAGTCCGTGTTCTGGACGCGTGAACCTGCGAATAGGAGAAGGACATGTGACCATGCCAACGTTAACGTGCATTTGAGCGTTAACATGGTCTGGTTGGTTTGATCGACACGAACTGGTCGCGACACTAGAGATCCTTCCATCAAATCCTCCCCATACATCGAACCCTTCCTCCATTGCGGCGACAGGTATCATCGTTGCTTTCTCTCCTCTTCTCTTCTTCTTCTCTTCTCTAATTCTTCTCTTCTCCGCTTCTCCTCTTCTCTTCTTCTCATCTGGTCACCATCGACGGCGACAGGTATGACCATCTGTGGCAGATGGGAACTCTACGTCGTTCAATGATTTGTCTTTTCCCTCTCCCTCTCTCTCTCTCTCCCTGCGGTTGACATGGAAGTTACGCAGAGTTCGGGACATAAATCCGTATCCTCAGTGATTCAGTCCTGCTTCATCTGCTCATAGAGCCTCAGATCCAGACCCACCCAGAAACCAGGGTCCTTTAAGTTTCAACGAGAAAAAAACAACTGAAAATCCTCCTGTTAAAAACGGGTTTCCTTCCTGATTCCAACTATAGCAACAACAGAAGAACAGTGAGTGTTGCTTTTTCGAATTTCAATCTCTTTCCGATTTTTTATTAATTTCTGATCTTCTCATTTGTTGAATACTGAAAATTTTGTATCGACCCCATGAGCTCATCATGTTCTGATTCTCTCTGCAGTTCGAATTCTTCTATCTTTGATTCTGTTGTTCGAAATTTGTGATTTTTTTGTTTGGTTTTTTAACCTCTAGGGTTATTCTCTGAAGAGGTTTGAATGCTTTATTGCGGGAAGAATCAGTTTTAAATGGGATTTTGAAAATTCCGATTTCTCTCCCTCGGAAAGAGTATTGAACATTGAGTTAACATCGGTGAAATTGTTTGTTTAGAGAGGGAGAGAGTGAGAGTTATGGCTTCTTTTCAGAGCAATATTCACTCCGAATCTGAAAAAATCGAGCAGATAATTACTGAGTTTTTTACAAAGAGCTTACACATAATACTAGAGTCCAAGTCTCCATGTGTTTCTTCATGGAATTACAGTGGAGAGCAGACTCTCTCGTCTCTCTCATCGTCCTCATCTTCGTCTTCGAGTGTCAAGCCTAGAGATAAATGGTTCAACTTAACACTTCGGGTATGCCCATCTGCTTTAGAGAACATTGACCTCTAGCGTCAACAGCAACAGCCAAAATTACCCCAAGTTGAAATGTGTTTTGTTGGCAGGAGATCCAACTCCATTCAGATCGTTTCAGTCATATAAACAAACAAACAAACAAGTACCTCCACACATAACATTTGTACCAGCCCTAATCTAAAGCCAATTGATGAGAGTGGACTTGATGCTGTGAAGAGTGAACCACTGTTGAATTGACTTTTATAGCCGTGCATTAAATATATCGGGTTATGGGTTTCAACTACCCCGGCCCACTACTGTTTTGCTCCCTCCACTTAATTGTTTCACCACTACGACTTTATATTATTATTTTTTTCAGATAGAAGTTTTTGGACCCTAAGTGCTAGTCTTTATCACGGATTCTCCAATGTTGAATTTCTTTCTTTTTTTTTTATGATTTCAGGAATGTGGGTCTCATTGTTCATTTGTTTTTTTTTTTTTAAATAAAATCTCTTTTTCTGATTGTGTAGTATACTTCTTTCATAACGGAAACTAAAAATGGATTTTTGTATTTCTGAATTCAAAAACACGACCTCCTGTTGTGGCTTAATTTTATGTCTTATAAAGCATGTCATATTTGGATAGAGTTTCTGATTGAATGGATATCAGTTCACCTTTCTTATTTTTATTTTGTTTATTTATATTTTGAACCCTAATCCATTAATGTGGGTTGGTATGATCTATGGGAGCTTTAAAGCAGTGAGTAGTACTTGTATGATGTGTATAAGATATTTTGGGGATAACTTTGGCTGTTGGGGGCCAACAACTTATGCTATTTAGAGTGTTTTTGGACTGGATATGTTGATCCATTCATGCCTACGTCTATTTTGTTTTGTCAGAAAAAAATAAGGGCAATTACTATTTTACCCCTTTTATTGGTAACGTGGCATTTCTCTTCACAGAGTGCGCTTTACATCAATCTCACAGCATATTTCAGCCGTGCATCTAGAACACTTCCATAATTGTAAACTTTTATTCATGAGAAGATGTTCCCAATGCACGACTGAAACATGCTGTAAGGTCGGTGTGAGGTGTGCTCTGTGAGCAGTCCGAACTCCACAAAATAGTAGCCCATGTCAAGGAAAGGGCTACTTAGAGCAAAGTGAAAACTGCCATAGGGAAATGGCTGTGTCGCTAGAGTGAGTGATAGTGGAAATGGCTACCTACTGCCAGGGTGAGAGTTGTCGTGAAGAGGGCTATCTACCACTAGAGTTAGAGCTGCTTAGAGTGAAGCCATCAATATACTGACTTTGAAAAACTTGGTGGTATGTTACAGTCTTAAAATATTAAAGTGCTTGCCTTGACATATTCCAATAGTTTTAAGGCTTTTGGCATATTGGTTAAGCACACAACAACTAGACATCTCAAAATTTGACTCCCCTCATCATGGTCCCATGGAATATGTTCTATTGGGTGTTGATGGCTGATGGAGCGCAATCCGGTCGGTCTTAGCTATCAGCGATTTCGCCTCTGACTGGAGCGATGGGGAGCTTGAAACGGAGAAGATGAGGGAACTCCGGGGGGAACCCGGTGAGATAGCTCCGAAGCTCAAGTTAGTATTCTCTCAAAAGCAAAGTAAGGACCAGATGGCGCAAAGTTCACATAACTTGTTGTTGGGGGTAGGGGGCCTTTTATAACCACTTCGCGCATTCACTCCGAAGCCCCTGTCAGGTCGGGTATGATTACCCTTGCTTCTGTCAGTTCGGGTGTCGTCCTTTCTACTGGGACATAACCGCCACTGCTCTTTGTCGGAACTGTCTCTGTAACTGGAGATGGCGGTGTCAAGAGGTGGTGGCGGGTGGCCGTTTGGAGTGCGGCCGTCAAGCGTCAGATCCCAAGTCAGTCAGGTGCGCCGCCCTTGGGTACGGACTTCCTCGGTGTCAGGCATGGTACGGTTTGTTTGGTTTTGGCGTCTTGGGGGCGATGTGGTGGAGTGGTGAGCGAGGTGAAGTCTTGAATTTCGGAGGTATGTCCTGTACTGCTATAGGGCAGGCCAGTTCGGCGAGGTGTGTCCCGAACTGCTGTAAGGCAGGCCAGTTCGGCGAGGTGTGTCCCGAACTGCTATAGGGTAGGCCAGTTCGGCGAGGTGTGTCCCGAACTACTATAAGGCAGGCTAGTTCGGCGAGGTGTGTCCCAAACTGCTACATGCAGGCCAGTTCGGGTTACTGTCTGGCTTGGGGCCGAAGGGAGAGTTCGGGCTCCTAGTAGGGAGTTCGGACCGCTGGTAGGGGAGTTTGGTCCGCTGGTTTCTCCCCTTGGTGCTCGCGCCTTAGGCATACTTTTGTGCCGAGCTGTTGCTTTTGCCACGTGTTGCGTAACTGTGAGATCGGGCCAAATCTTCCTTCGTCAATGGCCATCAACACAATTTGGCCCATGAACTTAGCAAACAAGGTGGCCATAACACAATTTGGCCAATGAACTTAGCAAACAAGGTGCCAAACTGCATGAAGAAGGGTTCACAACATATAACCAAGTCACTCTTTTAGAGGAGGGTGGGAATGTGGGCAATATCATCTTGGTGATCACAGGTCAACACAACAATTGGGATGGGAGATTAGAGCCTCGAGATCTTGTTGACACTGTAGCCTATAGGTGATGCAAGAGACTTTGTGACTGAGGGTGATGGAGATGATAGTAGGGTGGAGTGGGTTTCAATGGTTGTAAATGAAAGAGCCTAGGGAGCCTTTGCTAGTTGGGGGCAGGAGATTGCCATGGATAATGAGCTTAATACCGACAAATAGCATAACCTACCTAGGTGGGGGCAGGAGGTTCCAAGGTAGAACCTAAAATCTACTTTGTAAGGGTCAGTTCTAGGTTTTTGGAACCAGAATCTACCTTGCTAAGATCAATTCTAAGGCCGATGTAGTTTTAAGATCAATTCTAGGTTTGGCTATGGAATATGTTCTTTAAAATTGCACCAACCTTAGAACCAATCTTGACAAGGTATTTTCTAGTTCCAAAAACCTAGAACTAAATACAAAATACAAATTACTGTTTTAACAAGCTTCAAAGTAGTAGAGGCCAATAGAAATTATTGACCGAGTGTATTTTCTTAGGATAGTATGTTGGTTTGTAATTCTCCAAGGTGCCATAGAGGATGGAGTCACGGAGACTTCATCAGGAGTAGATCATTTCCTGACCATCTCCATGGGAAGAAGTAGTATTCTTCTTCAACAGACTACTAGACGACTGCCATTCTCCTAATGTGTTCAAAGCAACCATATGCAAGCAGGGTTTGACCGGCCTATATAGCTCGATGGTTTATAATGAGATTATCTTTATCTTTATTTGAAAATTTAAAGAATTAATAGGTAAAAGAGACTTTCTACAATTCTGTTAAAGGTAATTCCAACAGGGAGGTCTTAGTCCAATTCTAAAAGAGAGGGGAGGTTTCAGTATTTTGGAGAAAAGTTAAGAGAGGTTTAAGTTTTTTACCAAAAAAATAGGGTAAATTACAAAGACCCCCATACTATGGGGTTAGTGAAAATTACCCCTGAACTTTCACTTTGCAACAAGTATTCCCCTGTCCATTAAATCAGATGACAAAATGCAATAAATTACCAATTGGAACCAGCTAAGCAACAAGAATCATTTCACTAACATGGAATTAGTCCTTTTCTCTTAAACCCTAGCCATTAGATTCGCCCTTTTCTCTTAAGCCCTAATTGACCCAAAATACCTCCATTTTCTCCAATTGAAACCAACTAAGCAACAAGAATCGTTTCACTAACATAGAAAAACAAGTTTCTTTAGTCTCCGTTTAGGAAGAGTGCAAATGTCGGTTCAATTCATATATGCACTTTGGTTCATTTTTACTATTGCTTGGTAAGAATGTATTTATGTATTGAAAGCGACAGTTTTCACAAATTTCAAGGCATGTTTGCATACAAAATGAGAGAAAAAATGGATGCAAACTTTGCACTCAAAGTTGGTCAATATAAGAAAAAAAGGTAGATTCCAATCTAGGAATTTGTGTTTGCACCCATCACAACTAAAAATAGTTTGGCAAGAAAATAAATTTATCAATGCAAAACTAAAATAACTTTGCATTTGCATGGAGCGGAATGCACTTTACATATTTGTATTTGCACTATTCTCAAACAAAGCCTTAAATTCTTGTTTCATTGCACTAACATTATTGTCTCTTCATCTTAAAATATAAAAATTATCCACTCCTTTTTCTAATAAATCAAGAAAAAACAAACGAAACATTAAATTTATATCTATGTAAAAAAATCCTCTACCATTTCATCTAAACATTGAATCCAGTCAGAAATCTGCAAAGATCTATTGGAGCAACCAAGAGGACTTCAGTAGTGTACTTAGAAAACTAATTGAGTCATAAGTTGTTCAAATAAATATGAAATGGGTAGTTTGGATATTTAAAAAATTAAACAGCTAAATGAGAATCTTTTTCGAAGTTAATTGATGAAATTCTAATGGAAGGGGGTATTTGTCGCAAGGTGAAAGTACAAGGGGGTCTTTGTTGTAAATGAAAGTTCAGGGGGTTGTCACTAATTCCATAGTATGAGGGGTCTTTCTAATTTACCCAAAATAATAATATGTTGCCTTTTTATTTTTTTTCCTCTTTCAAAGCTTTGACCTTGGATAACAATCTATCATAGGCATTCCACATTTCAAATCCATATAGTCATTCAATCTCAAAGAAATAAAACATGATAAACAAGCAACCTAAATAATATCACATAACCATTACTAATCCACAGCCTAACTTCACACACAATCCATAGATTAGTTAAATGCACTCTCAATGCAAATAGAATACCGTCTACAAATAACCCAGACAATACAACATAATTAATACATAATTCATCATTTAAATCCATACACTAAGTTTAAATTAAAACTAGGCCAATTCCACTAAGGCCGATCGAAGTATGTTCTTTGGGTTGATTCAGATAGGATAAACATTGAATCATTGAAATTGACTTAGGTAGTGGGGATAAATTCTAAGAATTTTAAACCAAACCTTACGTAAGAATCGATTAACCAAGCTGGTTTGAATTCGGTTGCAATTTATTTCAGGTAGAATCAACACATTTGCTCACCCAGAGGTGTAACGTATGATGCAGTTGGATAGTGGGAGATTGAAGTAGACCTGTATGAGGTGGAGGATGAAGCCGAATGGGAGCCAGAGGAAGATGAGGAGGGCATTGCGTGGGGTAGGGCGTAGTAAAAGGCGGCCAGAGTGGATGATGATGGGTCTCCTCAAACACTCTTGCGGGACTTGGGTGGCTGATGGATCAGGTGGCACCATATACCCCTCCTGCATGGTGTTTCATTAAAGAAATCATAAACAAGAAGGTAAAAACTTAGTAACAATTCAAGAAACAACGGCCAAGTTGGGCCGGGCTTAGCATCTATGGTAACAGGTTATAGCCTAGGCCTAGATCATGGGCCTAAAATATAAGTCCAAGCATGGGTTTATATGGGCCTAGGTTGGGTCAGGCCTAGGGGTGATCACAAGTTGAGCTTCTCACAAGTTATTCAACCTCGGTTTGACTCGGTTTAAATCGAGCTTCAAGCTGAGCTCGAACCAAGTGAAGTTAGTCTCGTGAGGCTCGCAAGATTAATCGAGCCTAGTATAATAAATAATGTTTATTTATTTATTTATTATACTATATATAATAAATAATTTTTATTATATATAATATTTTTATTTTTTATGTATAACAGTAAATACTTTTTATAATTCTTATTTTTTGTTTGTAAAATAAAAACATTTTTATATGTATAATAGTAAATAATTTTTATAATTCTTAATTTTTTGTATGTAAAATAAAAAATATTTTTATATGTATAATTTTTATTATTTCTTTTAAACTTGGCTTGCAGTCGAGCTCGAGTTCAAGCCTAGCACAATTTTAGTGAGCCGAGGTCAAATAGCCAAGTATTCTACTCGGTTCGGCTCAAATCCACCCCTAGTCAAGCCTATGGCATCTAATTTTAAAAATTTAACTATTTAGAAAAAAATTAAACTAAACAATGTATAACACATTAAAAAAATATTAAAGAAACCCAGGAAGTTAGGATGGATTTGGTAGGCTTTGAGCTTGTGGCACCAAAAATAAGGCACGAACCTCATTTAATTCCTAGACTTGGCTTGTCTTGGCTTGGCTTGCCCTTCCTTTTATAGATGAAGAAGGTATACATTCATTCCCTTTCCCACGCATTGTGGGATTTGGAGTAACATTCAATGGTGACATTGAATTCCAATGGGCTCCCCACATAACATGCCCCAAAGCATATCCCTGCTATATCTCCCCATGACAAGTACAGGAAATGCTCCCAATGCAAAGAGAGATGTGTTGTGGGGTGTGCTCCCTGTGGAGTTTATCTAAACTCATGAATATCAACTATTGAGTGTTCTTCCTAGCAATATTTTTAAAATTGGATCGGACCGAAAAGAATGGGAATTGGTCACTTGATTGGTTCTGTTTCACCTCAAAAATGTTTTTTGGCCAAAAATAATTGATTTAGTCAATTAACCGCTGACTTGGGTGGTTGAATTGTTAAGCTGAACAATAATTTTTGACTATTTTTTGCTTTTTGTGTTTTTGTTTTATTTTTTGTCAAAATGGGCTATCCATTTGACCCATGAACTAGTTTCTATAATGGCTCTCTGTCCGATCTGATTTTAAAAACTTTGGTTGCAAGTCTCACATTATTTGAGAAAAGAAATGGAGGCCATGCCCATAAGGACAACCTACTTAAAGTACCCCTAGGTTTGTGAAATGGACTAAGTATTTCTCTCGTTTCAATAATCCCTTAAAAAGTGAGATCATAGGGCGCGCCCCACATGTACATCGAGACGTGTATGTACTGTAGGGGATTGTGGGGTGCGCCTTGTGGGGCACCGATGCAACCTCTTAAAAAGTATCCTCCGGTTTGCCCTGTCCTTATTTACCATCATCCAATACCAATGAAAGATAAAAGTAGGAATGAACCGTCTCTAGTGATTCCCAATATGAGAGAAGACATGGCTTTGTCAATCTTCATGGCATTTCGATTGCTAGAGATTAAGATGGTCCATGAGATAGCATCTTTCGATGCATTTCCATGTTGCTATGAGAGAAGACATGGCTGCCAGTACTGTTCAATCCTCACATGATTTCTCCACCATCACTGCCATATTTCGGTAGTTGTGATTCATCTTTTTTGTCTCTGCCTTCAATGAACTTTGCTCGACAGTTGCTCTCCTCTCCTCTATCAATCTCCTCTTCTTATTCCTCTTTATCTTCAACATCTAGAAACTCTATTCAAGATTTAACTATGGTGGCTAAGCCGATGCTTCCACTACCAAACCACTAATCAGAAACAACAGAATTCATCTGATATTAACTCTTTGGTTCGACCTCCTTCTCACTCTAACAGCTCTTGCAGGCATTTGCTATATAATCCAAGGCATCTTACACTCTTACCCTTTAGAGGTACTTAAGGGATTATTGAAACCAAAAGGGAATACTTAATGAATTTCACAAAATCTAATGGTACTTTAAGCATTTTATCCAAAATATTATATAATATTGATATCATATATAACATTAATTATATATAACTTATTATATTATATGTAAGTTTAACTCTATTAAACTAACCTTATAATGAAAGTAAAATTTTGAAAATGCCTATGTTCTTACTTTTTTCTCATCATCTTTCTTCTATCTTTCCACTTGGATGCAAACCAGCGGTGACAAAGTTCGTTCAACCTCGTTCGCTGCGTTCGAATTCCAAAGATAGAAGAAAGATGAACACTGAAAAAAATAAAAAGCCAGAACATAGCATATATTATTGCCACGTGTTGTACTTTATATATTTGTATTATTTTGTTTTTTGAATAACGAAAAGCCAAAAACAAATACCTTGCAAAGTTCCATGAAATCGTGGTCAGACTCACGATCTCCGATCCCTAAATCGGGCAAATTGTCATCAAATTCCTTGAGGATGGCCAATCTTTTCAAATGCCCTACTAATACCCCTGGCTTCTTCACAAAACCAGTAGCTTTCCCCGTTTTCGGGTTGACCTTGATCTCCGTTCCCAACACCTTGTCCCCGCCGAGGAAATCTTTGACGAACGGCTCCACCATCATCGTCGGGTTGGCCGTCACTACAATCTTGTTCCGGCACTTGCTAAACACGTTCCAGCTCTCTGATCTCACATCCGCGGCGTAAAATCTTGGCAGCACCGCTCGGGATGCAAGCTCGATGTCTCGGATCTTCAAACCCGCAAACGATATGAAGATGAGGAGCCGAATGCCAAGAGACTCAGAAACGAATTTGTAGGCAACGAGGATGAGAGGAGAGGCGAGAAGGAGAGCCAGGCCGCGTGAAAAGCTGCCGGCTTCGATGGCTATCAGCATGAAGTAAGGAAAGGAACTTCGGGAGATGAGGAGAGTGCCGTCGAGATCGGCGGCGATCGTTTGGGTGTCTCGGCCAGACACGTTGCAGTGTGAGATCGGTGGAAAGTAGCGGGATCGAGCAGACATTTTTTGGCGGTTCTTGTGGGGAGAACTCTTCTAAATTTCTTAAACTACTCTTCTAAATTTCTTAAACTACTCTTCTAATTTAGCTAATTGATCAAATATATTTTTAATCTTTGATTATTTTTTAATACTTCTTACTATTTTAAAAATTGACTACTTTTGCCCTTATGGTTAGCATCCGTTAATATTTTATCAAAATTTGTACGTATGTGACATATAATTTTTTATACCCAAATTTACCCCTTGCCTTCTTCCTTTCAGCAGCGACAAATCATGTTTTGACTGTCCTTAACCAGTAGTAGTGATAATTTTTGTGGGGAGAACTCTTCTAAATTTCTTAAACTATTCTTGTAATTTAGCTAATTGACTAAGTATATTTTTAATCTTTGATTATTTTTAATGCTTCTTACTATTTTTACAATTGACTACTTTTGCCCTTATGGATGGCATCCGTTAATATTTTATCAAAATTTGTATGTATGTGACATGATTTTTTTATACCCAATTTTACCCCTTGCCTTCTTCCTTTTAGCAGCGGCAAATCATGTTTTGACTCAGTCCTTAACTAGTAGTAGTGATAATTTTTGTGGGGAGAACTCTTCTAAATTTCTTAAACTACTCTTGTAATTTAGCTAATTGACTAGGTATATTTTTAATCTTTGAATATTTTTTAATGCCTCTTACTATTTTAAAAATTTAATACTTTTGCCCTTATGGTTGGCATCCGTTAATATTTTATCAAAATTTGTATGTATGTGACATATAGTTTTTTATACCCAATTTTACCCCTTGCCTTCTTCCTTTCAACAGCGGCAAATCATGTTTTGACTCGGTCCTTAACTAGTAGTAGTGATATCCCTCTCCACCTCTAGCTCCTCCTTCCCTCCCTCTTTCCCTCCCTCTCTCTCTGCCTCATTTAATGACTGCCACTATAGCAGCAGATCCCTCCACCTCCGACCTCTCTCCCTTTTCTTCCCCTTCGTTCTCTCTCCCTCGTTTCATCATCGCAGTTGCAACAACGACCCCCTCCACCTCAAACCTCTCTCCTTTTTCTTTCCCTTAGTTTTCTCTCACTCTCTCCCATGTTTCATCACCGTCGCTGCTAATAAAGTATAGAGGAGTTGCCTTTAGGAAGTTTCTTTTAGCAGAAAAGGCTAAAACTTTTATTATCTTTTTTACAGACGAGTAGGGTGCATTTCTCCCATTTCTTTGTTTCTTCTCTTTGACATGGAGAAAGAAGCTTCAACATCCTTTTCTTAAGAAATAAATTAAAGAAAAAAAGCTATCACAATGAACACCCTTAACTCCAATTCCCTTCATGACATCTAATATGTTTGTAAAAAGAATTCTGCTTCCTTTGAACGAGAGGTTGCTTCCTTTGAAAATGCTGCTTTTTAGACGCCACCCTTGTTTGGTGTTGCATCTGAAATAGGGTCTGAAAACTTTTTTCAGATATGAAAATTTTAAACGCCAGTCACTTAACGCGTTCAGGCGTGGCCAAAAGTCAAAACTAATCCTCCCTATTCTCTCTCTCTCTCTCTCTCTCTCTCTCTCTCTTCGCCTGTCTTCCTGCCACCACCGCTGCAAGTCTTGGTTCTTTTTTATGGTCTTAAAGAATAGAAGACACCACCCAATCAACTTAGACATAAACCGGTTCAGAACGGTTATTCGTCCTGTTAACCTTTGAACTTCTTTAATCAAACTCGAGGGCTGCGTATCTAGGATTACCTAGATTTTATTTGGATTGGCTTCGATGTCACATCAGTTCACTATATACTTGAGGAACTTGCTTGACGTGACCCTGAAGATGTACTTGTTCAGGCTGAGCTTTATGTTGTACTTTCTTAAAAAGTCAAAATCACAATCTTGGTAAGAAATTATTGAGTTTGAAAGTCTGATTTTCACAACCATATCATCAAAACATGCTTCTATTTTATTTCCAATTCAATAAGAAAAAAAATTTGTTTACAAGGTGCTGGTAGGTCGCTCCAGCATTTTTTAAACCAAAGGGCAAAACTTATAACAATACAAGCCTATTTCAGTTACAAAAGCAATTTTTTTCTTCATTAGTTGGGCCCATCTAGATTTGGTTGTAGCCGAAGTATGCATCCATCAAACTCAACAACTCGAACCCTAAGGATGCGTTTACCGAGTTGTCAATCCTAGGGAGTGGGAAGTTGTCATTTAGACAGGCTCGGTTGAGGTCGGTGTAGTCGACGCACATCTGCCACTTACCATAGGCTTTCTTCACGAGTACTGGGTTGGCAATCCAGCTCGGGTATTGGACCTCTCTAACAAAGTCTGTGGTGAGGAACTTTCCGACCTCCTCATCGACTATCCTCCACTACTCCTGGGTGAGGTTCCTCTTCCTCTATCAGACTAGTCTGAATAAATGGTCAACATTTAGCTATGAGTTATGATAGAGAGGTTTATGTCGGGCATTTTTGCATAAAGGGTCAACATTCCTCAGTTTGTTGTAGGTCCTTCCTCTCGATCTCCATCCGTTCGAGTGCATCCAAGAAGATAATATCAATCGATCTTCTAGAGTCAACCAGAATTCGTTGTACCTCGAAGACTTTTATGACTAGCTTGATTACGAGGGTGTTGTCGTGCTAATATTGGATCCCGTGAGCGTCATCTTGAGTGAAGTAAATCACTTCCTCCACACGAGGGCACTTCAGTGGGTCTTTCCCGTTGAAGTGCTGCATCCTGCCACTATGAACCCTCCCGTGATCATGTTGAATACAACGGAAGGGCCGCTCTACTAGTGGTGGGTCTCGAGGAGGCTGGTCTCTATTCTGGTCCTTGCTTGATTGTGGCACTTCTCTTGACTGGTTGGCAGGTCGGCTTTGGTCCTCTTTCTTAATGAATTGCTTCCGGTAACCTCGATGAATCAACTCCTTGGTGTGTCCGGAAGCGCATTATTAAACACTCTAGAACACCAGTTTAAACATTTATAATTTTTTTCGTTTCTCAAACAACTTCTAACGTAGTAAATGGTGAGAATGAGTCATATCCACAAGGAAGCGAGGGAAAAATTAATATTTTCTTAGATTCGGACAAGATAACACAAAGGGGAGTTGTAGAAATATAAAATTAATTAATTAATAGAAAAAAATGGAATTCATTAAAACCAAATTTGAATAGTATTGAGAATAGCAAGTGCATAAAAATAAATAACAGAAACAAATAAATAAAAGAAACAAAATAAAAATGTTTGAAAATCCTTTCAAAGGTAGTAGTTTCCGGATCTCTCCTTCCACCCTCAAACTTCTCGAGCTAGGCCTTCCATCTTACCTGGCCGAATTTCAGATATGTAGAAGAGAATTAAAACACAAATTAAATCTAATAAAAGTAAATTTGCATGAAGGAAAAATAAACTGAAATTAAAGAATATAAAGTAATTCTAAAACTGAAGAAAATATGGTTGGGATTCAAATCCAAAGGTGGTAGTAGTGGTGTTGGCGAACTGCAAGTAGGAACCCCTCCTCTTGCCTGGGTGTCCTCCTCTTCCTCTACCCTTGAACTTCTCAAGATCAACCTTCATTCTTACCTTGGGGTAGAATCCAACCCTTTCTTAAGAGATCTTGGGCCCTTTTTATAGAGAAGAGTGGACACAAGTGGGATTAGAGAGAAAGAGGGGGGTGACAGTTGGGTTTTAGCAAAATTATGGGTGCCCTAGGGTTTAGAATGAAGGGTTAGGATGGTTCTAGGGTGATCCTAAGGCTAAGAAGAAAAGGAGAAGGCACCCAATATTATTTAAGGCTGAGATTTAATGGTTAAAGGCTGATTGATGAAGATTAGAAGTTAGGTGGCTCCTACGGTTAGAATGCTAAAAAGAGAGTGCCCTAAAATGGATGGTGGAGATTAGAAGGGATGGAAGGTGAGGATTTAGTAGTTAGAGGTGGCTATGGTTTGTTAAGAGTGAAAAGAATGGGTTAAAGGGCGCACTAGGGTTTGCTAAGTCATGGGGAGCATGCTAATATAGTAGGATGGACGCCAAACTGTGTTTAGCGGCTAGGAGGCACCCTCTTGCTTTCAGTTTTTCACAAAAACACCTCTTCTCTCAGCTGGACTTCACACTAGCTTCCCAAAATCTGCATTTCAGCCATGAAAACTTCCCAGTTTTCCCCAAAATTTGCACAGAGACCCTTAGAGGCCACAACATTGCATTTAACTGGGAAAATGGCACATCTTGACTATTCTAAGGCCAAAAATACCCTTGAATTGATGCCCTTAAGGCATCAAAATGCAGAGTTATCATTCATTGATCTCATCCTTTAGATTATGATAGTTCTCCAGATCATGGCCAATATCCCGATGGAAGTGGCAATACTTATTTGGGTTCTTGTTGGTTGGGTCTCCTCTCATCCTAGGTGGTCACTTGACGTACTCAACTGTCTTTATTTGCATCAGAATTGCTCCCCTCTTCATGTTAAGTGTTGTGTAGCTGCGGTTCAGGATGAGAGGGGTGTGAGAACGCCGACCATTGGACCTGCTGCCTTTGTACAGGGACCTGCTCATTCTTTGTGGCAACCTGCTGCACCGACTATGTGGGAACTGTCTTCGTCTTGGGGACTTGCTCTTCCACTGCTATTTGCTGCTTTTGGACTCATCCTCCAATCTCTTTCGCTTGTTGCTCAGCTTTAATCAAGACCTGAGCACTTCTTCGGCCTTTGTGAACTTGGTGGTCTGGTTAAGGAACTCCTCCATAGAGGCCAGAGGGTTCAATTCAACCTCCCAGTACAAGTTAGGATGTCGAACACCATTGACTGCCGCGATGAGCTGTACGGTTGGGTCAAGGTTTGGGATTTGAAGTCGCTCTAGGTTGAACCTTTTGATGTAGTCCTAGAGCTTCTCATCGGGTCGTTGGACAATGTTCAATAGGTAGGTCATCGACTTCTAGCACTGCATGCTTGTCGTGAAGAGGTTGACGAATTGACTCCAACTCTTAAAGGAGCCCACGGCTTGCCCTAGAAGGTGGTCAGGAGACCATGTAAGGGCTCGAGTCATTTGCCCCGTATAGCTACATCAAGGCCTGGGAGCTATCAAGGTGGTAGACCAAGTCAGTTGTCCCATCATAGGATTCTAGGCTAGGGTCCTTGAAGTCATTTGGTTGTGAGGCCATGAAGATCTCAATAGCCAATAATGAAGTTTGGGACACCAGTTGTGCTGACGAGTGGCTTCCTTATGTTCTTTCTTTTTCGCATCCTCATTGTCATTTGGGGCAAGGCGACTTCTTCCAAGGGCGTGGTGTGTGGTTCTACAGTGCCTTCTCTGTGACCCCTTGGTCGAGCTAGTGGCTTCAGTCCCAATCAGTGTTGTGGCACAACTTAGTTCCTCAACTGGGACCTGGTTATGGTTATCGAGGCAATGAGGTGGGATCGGTATTGGGTTTTGATTCTGGTCGTCAAGCTGTTGGTTCTAGTTCGACCTAATGGCTTGATATCACTAGTGTTGTTGCTATTGCTATTGTTGTTGTTGCTATTGCATCCCTACTAATGCCGTAAAATGACCTTCCCACGTTCTCATCTGCAGGTCAATCCCGTGAATGAACTACACCTGCTCATTGAACTGGCAATCGTCAACTCCAGTGGAAAGCACGGAGGGCTTGACCGACGGAAGAAGCGCATTCACAATGCCGCAAAACAACCTTCCCATGTTCTCATCTGCAGGTCAATCCCATGAATGAACTACACTTGCTCATTCAACTGGCAACCGTCAACTCTAGTGGAAAGCACGGAGGGCTCAACCGACGGAAGAAGCGCATTCACAATGGGTAGAGGGAGGTTAGGGTTCTGCATAACAGGGACGCCAGGTAAGGTGAGGGGCACGATGAACTACCCGATAGTAATAAAGGGGACCTCAATATGCATGGCATTCTATTCCTACTCCCCTATGATTGCTCCTTTAGCACGTACGTTGTTTTTGACATTGATGACGGGGGTGTTGCTAGAAGATGCCATTAGGCTTCTAAAGCTATAGAAAGGTGAGAACTAGGCTTTGTGTAGCGTTTACAACTTGGATGAAGGGATGGTGAAGTTGCCTAGTCGAGCTACAAGTAAATAATCAGAGTACCCGAGTTGCTTTACTCGGGGTGGATGGGGATGCCTTTAAAAAGCGAGAGAGACAAGTGTGCTTTGAGAGATAAATCGCGTGTACCTTTTATGTGAATGGGGATGCCTTTATATAGGCTAGCTGCAATGAGGCTCATAAAGCGTGTCCGACATCTCCAGCCCGTCTGGTTCAGAGGCGGTTCCACGCCCAAAGATGGACTCAACGTAAGTGAATATTGTCTATCTAGTCACATCTGTAGTGGGTAGGATAATAACTGGTTCTTCAAACGTGGCGTCGTGATCCCATGGAAGTTAGAGATGGTATTCTGCTCATAGAGGAGGTTATTTGGTACGTTAGGCAGGTCGCTAACTGAACTCGGTTAAGGTTGATGGAAGCAGGACACCTCTTATGCCAACCTAGCATCTTGCCGAAGCATTCGCAGTTTGGTCTGCCGAGGTCGCCAGGTAGGGGTGATCATTTCAGCCCAGCCTGGCCTGGCCCAGAAATTCCAGGCTTGGGCCTAGGTTTTGTGTTTAGGCTCATCACGGGCCCAGGCCCACATCAGGCCCACAAATTTTAGGGCCAGGCTTAGGCTTAATACTTCAAGACCGACCCACATATATTTAAACTTACACATTTTGTGTATAATGTATACATATGTATACATGTTATTTTACATTATATTATATATTTTGTATATAAATATTATAACATGACATATATAATTTATATTATATTTAATATTTTATATTATATAATATATAAAATAAAAGTCTATATGCATATTATGTGATTTGATATAAAATATTATAGATATGTAATGTTTTATATATGAAACACATTGGCCCAGAATCTGACCTGGCCCGGGCCTGTGTAAACCTGGGCTAGGGCTTATATTACTGGCCCAAAACCCCAGGGCAGGTCGGGTTTGGGCCTAAGCTATAGACCTTATCATAAGTGCAAAGCCCGGCCCGGCCCATGATCATCCCTATCGCCAGGGCGGGTATGAGGTGTCTGGGGCGCTCCTGAGGTTTTCTTACGTAGTGCTGAGGTGTTAGCTGACTATTTTGAAATGCCACTGTTCACCTTCCTCCTTCGTTTAAGACGAACAGAGGCGAGTCAGGCGACGACTACCCCCTTCATCTCCCACTCTCTTTCTCCTCTCTTCTTCTTCTTCATCTTCTCTTTTCAACATCTCTGTTTATTCCCGATTGCCATTGTAACTTGTATGGCCTCAAGGTGACGTTGACGTTGACGTCGACGTCGAATGGTCGCAATCGACAACGTTATTACCTAAACTTTCGAATGGTCACGATCGATGGCGTTGATTGCCATTGTAACTTCTTCGTCTTGAATGATCTTCTCGAAAGTTATTACCTAAACTTTTGAATGGTTGCGATCGACGACATTGACATCATCGTCGTTGCCGCCTTTGGCATGGTCGTGCTCTTCTAACTTTGATGATGACGATCTCATAGGCATGGTCATGCTCTGATGTCGCTGCCACCTTACGGGAGGAGGGAGGGAGGAGGGAGATTATAACTTGAGTTTTCTCGAGTTTTCCCACCGGGGCCGCACTGTTTTGGTGTGACCCTAAATCTACAATTTTGGAATATTCCCTTTTTCTCATCCTCATCCCACAAACAAAACGGAGCCCAATGAGAAAGTCAAATTTCTCACCAAAGAAAATTAGATTTTTTCCCTTTTCCAACGATGATTAAAGGTATTTTTGTGTTGGTTAGATTTTAAAAGAGAATGGCAAGAAAAAGAAAATAGAAAATATTTAATGGAATATTTTGATAACTTAACACCTTCTCTCATCTGACTTAACGGACGAGGGGGTCTTTGTTTAACGACCAAAATTCAGGGTGATGGTGCATGACCTAGTCACTCCTAGCTGGAAGGGGCTGCACTCCAAGCTGGCGACAGACGAGATACCTGAGGAGGAGAAGACAATGAAGGATCCCAGGGGGACTTGCCCGACGGGAACACTTCGATGCTTAAGTTAGTAACAGGAAGAGAGTTGTAGAGCAAGAAATGAGAGAGCTAGAGTATAGATCATGTAAGTTGCAATACCTTCTCTCTTTGGGGGTCGGAGCTCTTATATAGCAGTGTCTTGTCAAATCAGGCATAACTGCCTCTGATTCTCTGCCGCAGTCATTGCTTGCCAGGGTTGCGCATGTAACTATTGCAGAGTATGGCCCTGTCAGGTGGGGGACACCTCTCAGGGTTGGCAGGCACGCCGCCGCCTAGTGAGAGATGTGGGTGCAGTCTCCAGATTTGGCAGGTACGGTTGTTAGACATGAGATCTTCCTGTGATACGCCGAGCTATTCTTCTGCGAGCTGCCTTGTACCAAGCTACCTTGTGTCGAGCTGCAGGTGTCGTATTGAGGTGCTTCTACCTGAGATGGCCTACTTAGGTTTAGGTGGAGTAAATTTATTCTAACTTAGGTGCCGAGCTATCATCTGGTGCGCTTCCTTGGAAGAATCTTAGCTCGGGGTAATCGAAGTGTCATCTGGTGCCGAGCTGCTACGCTGGATCTTGGCAGACTGGTCGCGTTGAGTTGTCACTTATGTTGAGTCACGTCCATGTGTCCTCTTATGATGAGGTCGGGTCAAATCACCCTCCATCAATTGCCCCCCACTCCCCGAGCCAGGGGTCCTGACTTGGTGTGGGGAGTTCACGACGTGACGGGTGGATTTGGCCCGAAGTCTAGGCTACTTCATTAGAGTTCGCCGGCCGGACCAATTCATTGCTCGGATCAATCAAGGGTAACCTAGGTCGCGTACAGTTTACGCATGGATGTCACGCAATTTATAAACTCCGCGGACATCAAAAAATGCGCTAAACTGATTTCACTTCGGGGGTCGTGCAGTCAGTTCTCTTGAGAGCCATTAGATTGTCTTGATCTCAACCGTTGAATCTTGGGCATATCGGCTATAAAGAGGGGGGGACCCCCGCCATTTTCTCCGCCACAAGTTCAATAACGCTCGTCTTGAGGTCGCGGCTAAGCTCTTCAGCTCGGGTTTTCCAGTCTGCCATTCTTTCTAGTTTGATCGTTTTCCCTTGGTGAGTCTCCTTAGTCTCTCCTTTTCAGTTCGTAGTTCGCTTCTCTTTTAGCTCATTTTCAGCTCGTAGTTATGTCAAACCATAGCTTCGATAGTCTCTTAGATGAGCCCGAGGTGGGTGCCCCGGCTCAAGTAGGTGCCTCTGAGGCACAGTCAGTCTACGAGATGTGGGAGGCCTCGGATAACCCGATGTCCACCTCTCATCGAGATCGGATACCAGACAAATTCGACCCTTCTACTATGACCGTAGATAGACTTAGGGCCCTAATAGCTCAGTATAACCTTCCTAGGGAGTATACCTACCACCTTCTTGCGGGCGACTTCCCTTGGGAACACGGTTGCGATGAGATCGTGACTTTCGGGGAACAACTCGTGGTCAGACTCTGCCTTCCACTGCACCCCCTAATTATCGAAGTGTTAAATCACTTCAACGTCACTATAGACCAGCTCCACCCGAACTCCATTCGGAACTTGGTCGGTACCATCTCCCTTTGCTTCGACTATGCCCTGCCTCTCGACCTAGACATTTTCGCCTCCATACTTTCCATAAAGAAGAATGCTTCTAGCGTTCTCCCTGAGCACAGACAGACTTACTACCTGTCCCCCTGCCTGGGCTACAAGCTACTACATGACCTCCCCAATAAAATCTTGGCTGGAAACAGGATTATTTTGTAATCTGAAACCTTGCGGGATGGCCCTTCCCTACTCACTAGAGGGTGGCCATTCAGGACTCCGACATTACGCTTGATCGGGATACAAGGGAGACACTCCATTCTTGGGCAGAGCTCGGCTTCAACTACAAGGACTTCATCGTCGAGAACAAGCTCATTGAGGTCGGTCTGAGTCCCGGTAGGTCGCCTTGTTTAGAGTTAGTATTTTTTCTTCGGTAGACAGTTTCTACTTCTTGGTGGCATTACTGACGTCGAACTCTGTTGCAGGTTCTATGGAGTGGCTTAGTGTAGAGAAGCTCTTTGGAAAAATGAAGGGGAAAAAGAAGCGAGCTGCAAAGAGAGCTCGCATTGAATCTCCATGGGCTCCTACTCCTGAGCCCGAGCTACCTGCTGAGCAACCTACCGATGCTCCTCCGGTGATTAACTTGGAGTAATCGGAGAACCCCTTACCTCGGGAGCCCGAGGCGATTGCGGAGCCCGTTCCCAAGACAACTGCAGAGCTCACTCTTGAGACTGCTACTACTACTTTGGGAAGCGGGGAATTAGCCCAGGGATCAGCCTGGAGTATTCTGAACCCACAGTACAGCCTCCAAAAGAGCAAAGGGGCTGCATGTGCCGAGGAGGTCTCCAGTTGGGCTGAGCTATTGCCTGCTCAGCTCGGAGCTCGAGCAGCTACCCATTGCATGGTGGTAAGTGTCGTTGCATTTTGACTTCAATTTCTGCAATTGTTGCTTTATTGGTGCTAACTGGCATTCTCTTGGCAGGTGAACAATGCCGTGCACGCCTTGACCTACCAGTCTGAGCAGCACTTAAAGCGAGCTCTGGCTGTCGAAGACTCAGCCCACGCAGCTCACTCCGATCTGAAGCTAGCTCATGGCCAAATCCACCAGCTGGAGGGCGATATGCTAGCTCAGAAAGAGCTAGTTACGTCGTTGATGTTAGAGAAGGAGGAGTGGCAGCACGAGAAGGAGGAATTGTTGCGTAAGGTGAAGGACCTTGAGTCGGATGAGGGAACTCTGAAGCGCCAGGTCGAGAACCTCAAAGCTGATGTTTAGGAGTGAACTGAGATCCTTCTTGGCACTACGGAGGAGGCCAAGGTCAAGGCCGTCCAAGACTACGTCATGTCGGAGGAGTTCGACGGGGTAATGGTGGATGCCTACCTCAAGGGCTTCAAGTTCAGCAGGTGGCTGATAAAGCGCGAGTTCTCACAGCTCGATGTAAACGCTATCACTACCTCACAAATCATGAGAGATGTATCCCGTCAGGCAACTGAAGACCCAGACTCCAAGGAGGAGGGCGACGAAGACATCGGGGAGGCTGACACTTCTATAGAGGCTCCGAGCAAGAGTGATGGGTCCCTTAAGTAGTTCGGACGGTCCTTGTACATTGAGCCTGCGAGCTCAATTTTTCCTTTTCTTTTCCCCTTTTGTAATGAAAATATACTTTTTGCTAAGTGTTGTGCAATTTGCTTTATTTGCCAAAGTAACTATTTTACCCCGAACCGTCAAGCTATCAAGCTAAGTACCCGAAGTAGGGGTTTCTTGACTATCATCACCCCGAACTGTCTCCCAATACTTGGGGGGTGATTCTATGATGTACATCGACGTGAATGACATAGTAGGGTATATGCCCGACCTGTCTGCACCTGGGTTACTTATCGGTTGTCCCTAACGGGTTCAACCCGCTGTATGCTGGGGCGAGCCATGCATCATAGGGTTCACACCCGAGTTGCTTGTGACTTAGGCATTACAAGTACTTAGCCTATGCCGATGAGGCGATTAGGTCTTACACGGTATCGAGATCTTTCGTTAGCTCAACGTTTTAGCCCTTAGGTTGAGGGAGCGACTTATGGTCCACTCTCTAGAGTTTGTCCGTGCTGAAGAGGCGATTGGGCTCTGAGGTCCTTAACTCGACGTTCTGTCCCTTAGGCCAAGGGAGCGACTCATAGTCCACTCTCTGGAGTTCGCCCATGCCGAAGAGGTAACTGGGCGCTGAGGTCCTTAGCTCCGCATTTTGGCCCTTAGGCCGGGGGAGCGACTTATGGTCCATTCCTCTGGAGTTCGGTAATTACAGGTAATATTACCTTAGGTTGACAATATTCCATGCCCGAGGTATCTGTTTCCCTTCTAGGATTTCGAGCTCATACGTTCCTTCCCCGAGCACTCACTTTACTCGGTAGGGTCCTTCCCAATTTGGCCCGATCTTACCAACACCAGGCTCAGGTACCATGACTTTATGAAGAACCAAGTCTCCGACGCGGAGGTTGCACTTCTTGACCCTGGTGTTATAGTACTGAGCTACTCTGCTGGTAGGCCACGATCCTAATGAATGCGAGGTCCCGTACCTCGTCAAGTAGGTTGAGGTTGGTGCATAGTTCGTCCCCATTTGCTTTGTCATCGTACACTTCCAGACGTAGCACGGAAACCTCGATCTCGGTTGGGATGACTACCTCAGTGCCGTAAGTGAGGTTGAAGGGGGTCTCGCCTGTTGCGGTTTTCACCGTAGTTTAGTAAGCCCATAGTACGCTGGGCAACTCATCTACCCACAGTCCCTTAGCTCGATCCAGACATACCTTCAATCCGTGGAGAATGGCTCTATTTGTGACCTCCGCTTGGACATTCACATGGGACCTTTGATATTGACCCCATATTACGGGGTCTTTGTAATTTATACTAAATAAAATTACAAATTTAGCCCCAGACCTCTTCTTTGTTTATAGTAAAAGCCAAGGCAAGTAGAATAAAACTGTATAGTTTCGAGAAAATACAAAAATAAGAAGTATTGATGCCAATTAATACATGGAGATTGAAGGGGCTATGAGAAAAACACGGAAATAGCAAGTATTGATGCTAATTAAGAGTTGTCAAGAGGGCTGTCCTGTTGGACGTCAACGTAGTACACAGTGACAGTAGAGTAGTGTTTCTTTTTTTCTCCGACATGTGGTTCCCTCGGGGCAGATAACCAAGTCACCCTTTTGGAGGAGGGCGGAAATGCGGGCGGCATCAGCCTGGCGATCACGGGTCAACGCGACTGCTGGGATGGGAGACTGGAGCCTGGAGATCTTGCTTACACTGTAGGTGACGCAGGAGACCTTGCGACCCAGGGCGATGCAGATGACGATGGGGTCGAGTGGAGTGCGGTGGTTGCACACGAAGAGGGAGCCCGGGCAGCCTTTGCTGGGCGGGGGCGGGAGATTGCCACTGATAACGAGCTTTATGCCGAGGAGACCATAGGTGTAGCGAACGATGCGCTCGGGCAGTGGGAGATTGAAGTAGACGCGGATGAAGCAGAGGATGAAGCCGAAGGGGAGCCAGAGGAACGTGAGGATGGCGTTGAGTGGGGTAGGGCGTTGGACGAGGCGGCCATCGTGGAAGATGATGGGGCTCTTCAGACACTCTTGGGGGACCGGAGTTGCTGACGGATCATGCGGCACCATATAGCCCTCCTGTGTTGTCAGTTGACGGTTGTGTTACACAAACCATAAACAAGATCAGCATGCATCAGTAACAAGTCAACAAACAATAACAGTTATTCATTCTTTCTTTGGGTGATCGATGTTTTTATTTTTATTTATTTAAATATCCAAATTATCCTTTTTCTTATTTATTTTTCTTTTTATATTGAAGTACTCTCCCTTGCACTGATAGGTCCTTGTAGATTACTTGTTGGATTCAATATTCAGATAAAATGGTAGTGGTTTCTTTCTCATAAATATAAATACAAAGCAATATGTTATTCATACGAGTGAAATGAAACAAAAATTTAAAGAAACTTTTCTCTGTCATTGAAATGATTGTGGTAATTTTAGTTGATTTTATTTGGAGAAAATGAAGGTACTTTTGGGTCAATTAGGGTTTAAGAGAAAAGGATAAAAAAGAGAAAATAAGAAAAACTCTGGTGGGTATTTTAATAATTTAATGCATTCCATTTAATTACCAGGTGCATTTGTCACAAAGTGAAATATCAGGGGTGTCTTTGTCATTGACCCCATTGTACAAGGGGGTCTTTGTAAACATAATTTTGAATTTTGTTTTTGTTTTTCAAGGTAAACACAAGTCACTTTTGTTTAGAAAAAAAAATACATGTTTTCAAACCATTTTGGAACCATCAAAATAATAATTTTTAAAACAAAAAACAAATTTTGTAATGTATAAATTATATGACTTGTGAAACACAAGTCACTTATTAAGACAAAAACATGATATTAAGTAACCAGCTTAAAATATGTTTTTTAAAATTTAAGAACATATTATTCGTTTTAGTTTTAAAAAACAAAATGTTTTTAAACAAGATGATTTTGATTTACTTTTAAAACTTGCAACAAGAAAAATAATTCACATTATAAAATGCCCCTTTAATTAAATCTATCACTTGGCTAAATAAGAGTCTGTATGCAAAGGTCAGGGTAGGAGGCAAACTATGTAAATAGTTTATTATAGAATGGAAGACAAATAGGGCATCACTACTGATCTCATCTAAGTTTTGTTTATTGATGGAACGATTCACATTGTTCTACAGTTGGTAGTTGGGAGGCAAATGAATTAAGGTGGAAGAAGAATGTAGACCCTCATCAATGTGCTGGCTGGACCCACCATTACATTACATGTGTTTCCATTGACTCCATTGGACACCAATATCCATCAGAGTTAAGAGGACACCTCTTTTACAGATAGACTCATTAAAATTGGGCCAACAACTTCCTGACTCAACACACAAACAATTTGGTTTCTGATTCATATTCATAGCCATTGAAAGTTGTTCGCTTGCTTCGTTTTTTAAGCAGGACGTTGTTTCGTTAAGAGGATTTATTTAACTCAAATTTAAACTATTTAAATAAATAAATAAATGAATGCAAATACGTATTAATTATTGTCATTTAGTAAAAGTAAAATTACTTTAATTTATAAGCCCGCCACAGATAATTAGGTTCATTTGGTTTGAGTTGGGATTGGAATCCGAATTGGAATGGGAATTCCTAGGAATTGAAATCAGAATTGTTTATTCTCGATGCCTATTTACTTCAAACGCAATTGAAATTGAATTGCTATTTGGTGAAATCTCTGTTCAGCTGGGCTAATATCGATCGCCGACGGTATTAACAATAGTATTGGCGATTGAGGGGAGGAGGGAGAGTCAGATAAAGAGGGGGAGGAAGAAGAGAAAATAGAGAAGGTAAGAGGAAGCAGCAATCATACCTCGTTGGAGATGGTCATTGGCAGCAACTACTTGGATGGAAAAAGGTATAGAGGAAGGTTTATGGAGACGCTTAGGACATGGGACGATTAGGGTTTGGAATGGATGGGGGTGTTTTGTCAAAAAAAAATACAAAATAGAGAGACTAGAATGGGAATCTCATTCCTAGGGGTCGGGAATGGCCATTCCCCGTATGGGGAACCCTCTAGTTCCAATCTATAAAGGTTCGTTTGATTCACAGGAAGATGCTTGGAATTGGAATCAAAATGCCCCAATCAGATTCCAACCAAATTGTGATCGGAGTGGAAAAATTACGATATTTCTTATTTTAAACTATTTTATATAATAAATTTAATTCTTAATTTATTTTTAATAATGTCATTGTATTTTTTAAAATTTAAATTTAATTTTTTAGTTTAAATCTTTTGAACTGATTGACCAAGTCGAGTTGGTTGGCCAAAATGCCTACAACCAAACCGAACCAACTTGTGAGCATTGCTTATTTCAACTAAACTAGTAGTCTAATCTCTAATAAATAACAATAGTTTAATTTCCAATAATTATTGAAAATTTATAGTGCAAAAACATAATTATTGAAAATATATTGATAATGAAAATACAATAAAGAACTAATAAAAATATAATAACTACAAATTTACAATACTAAGAAATATATTAAATTAGTTAATAAATAGTGTAATCTCAAATAATAGTTTAATATCTAATAAATATTAACCAATAAGTTATAACAAACATACAATAAGTAGAATAAATTAAATGGAGAAAGTTAAATAATAGTAGTTTAATCTCCAATAATTTAGTAAACAAATTCTATTAAATAACAAAACAAAAATAGATTTATACATAATTATTGAAAATATATTTATCAAAAAAATGCATTGTTTAGTATATATAAATATATAATAAATATAGCAGTGATGATAAAATTTAAATGGCTATCATCCAATTTAACAATTAGAGTTCAGTGGGAAAGAAGATCAGCTAATGGGATGGAAAAACTTCTTGCCAAGCAAGGGGTGCATAGGGATCAATTATTCTGGGCTTAGTAATTTTGCTTTGCTTTTTGAGGCAACAACTTGTGCCTCTCCGTGGGATATCTATTATATAATTTTTGTTGGCTCCTATTAATCATTCTTAATAAATCACTTTATTACTTATAAAAAATAAATATATAATAAATATGTATTAAGATTTTAAAATTATTATTAATAAATATTATTTTTTAAGTTATTTTCTAGAATTATTAATTCATATAAGTGAAATTAGTTACATAATTGTGTTATTAATTTTGTAAAACATTAAATTATTATTTATTATGTTATAATTATTTTTCTACTTTTAAGTTTTTTTTAAATTTTATTACATAATTTTATTATTTTAACTATTTAAAACCTAGTTATGTTAAATATTTCATTACTTAAAACATAAAGTTATTTAAATATATAATTAATATATAAAATATTTCAAAATTTTCATTAATTGAATTATATTTATTTTAAAATTATTATATAATATTAAATACTTTGTTATATAATTATTTATCTATTTTCATTTTTCATTTAAGATATTTAGTTATTGTAATATTTAAATAATGGTTTATTTTTAATGTTAATTTTTATTATTTGAATTACATTTAAATGGGATAATCTGGAAAATCATAATTTATATCGTTAATACATAATTTCATGGTAAAAGTATAAAATTATTAATAATATGAATACTATTAAATATATTATAATTATTTTTTGTGTTTTAATAAATATTTTAAGTTATTATATAATTTCTTTAGAATATTTAAATAATTTTTAAAATTTTTAATTCAAACTTTCTTTATATACATATAAATAAAAAGTGGGGGAAATGATAAATATGAATAAGAGACAATTTAGGAGATAAAAGGAGAGCACCTCTTTGGTTGTATAAAAAACGACACGGAGTAAAACAAATAAATAATTCAAAAAAAGAGAAAATTTCTAGACTATTGTGTTTTAGTGTATGTGTGTGTGTTGTGTTTTATCGCAGCCACACATGGAGAACATCTCATCCTCTGCGTAGTATTATGCATGGAGAGATGTTTCCAATTCATAGGGGTAATGTGTTGTGGGTAGAGATCTCGTGGGTAGGAGATCCAGAGTCATATATATAAGTGACCCAAACGGGTTTTCCTACTCACATAGGAAAAGTGAGTAGAAAATCTGGGTTCAAAGTAACCATATAATAGGTAGGTCTCACTACTTATCTTAATCCAAAGGTTTCCACGTGTGATGCACTTTTCATATATGTTATTGGGTAAATTATAAAAGCATCTCCTATGATTTGGCTTTCACAAAAACCTCCCTTATAATATTGAAAAAACCCATGGTTACTTTCTTTCTTTATTATCATGGATAGAAAATGTTAGTCTAATGCATTAGTTTTTTCAAAAATACTCATTTACCCTTACATTTAGGGAAAATTCCCGATTAATACCCTATACTTTGGGCCTAATGCCACTTTGGTCATCGAACTTTAAATGCAACAATTCAATACCCAAACTTTCAAAACATGACAATCTAGTACTTGCCTAGCCGTTAAGTGGCATTTGAAGAAGATACAAATGCCCTTCGAGTGTCATTTAATTTTCTTATCAACCATCCAAACATTGACAAAAATTAACAGCCTCAAATACTTGCCTCTTCTATTTAAGAAAATTAGCTTCACTTGAATGCCCACTCAAACATGACCTCAACTTTCTTGAATGGAAGAGGCAAGGATTTGAGGTTGTTAATTTTTTGTCAATGTTTGGATGGTTGATAAAAAAAATTAGATGACACCCGAAGGGCATTTATGTCTTTTTCAAATGCCACTTAGGTTAACTAGTCAACGGTAGGTACTGAGTTGTCACATTTTGAAAGTTCGGGTACTGAATTATCGCATTTTAAAATTAGGGGACCAAAGTGACACTAGGCCCAAAATATAGGGTACTAATAAGGAATTTTCCCTTACATTTATTAATTTATATGAAAATTTACTAAAATACCCCCAAAAGAATTTCTCACTTTTAATTAAAAAGATTAAGATAATTTTACTCTATAAAAATGTTAGATCTAATGAATCTTAAAAGGGCATATCTAGCATTTTAAATCATATTGGAAGATTCTCTAATAAGTTGTAAGGATAATTTCGAAACTTTAAAGTCTTCATTCAGTACTGACAGGGAGGTAACTGCAGGTTTTTGATTAACTACAGGGGATGTTATTATGAAAGTAAAATCTGAAGGGAAATTTTTATGATTGCCAAAAACTTGAGGGAAAGTTTTTATATTTTACCCTTTATTATTTTTGAAGAACGAAAAGAAAATAAATACCTCACAAACTTCCATGAAATCGTGATCAGACTCGCGATCTCCGATTCCTAAATCGGGCAATTTGTCACCAAACTCCTTCAGGATAGCCGATCTTTTCAAATGCCCTACTAATACCCCTGGCTTCTTCACAAAACCCGTAGCTCTCCCCGTTTTCGGGTTGACCTCGATCTCCGTTCCCAACACCTTGTCCCCGCCGAGGAAATCTTTGACGAATGGCTCCACCATCACCGTCGGGTTGGCCGTCACTACAATCTTGTTATTACACTTGCTAAACACGTTCCAACTCTCTGATCTCACATCCGCGGCGTAGAATCTTGGCAGCACCGCTCGGGATGCAAGCTCAATGTCTCGGATCTTCAAACCCTTAAACGATATGAAGATGAGGAGCTGAATGCCAAGAGACTCAGAAACGAATTTGTAGGCAATGAGGATGAGAGGAGAGGCGAGAAGGAGAGCCAGGCCGCGTAAAAAGCTGCCGGCTTCGATGGCTATCAGCATGAAGTAGGGAAAAGAGCTTCGGGAGATGAGGAGAGTGCCGTCGAGATCGGCGGCTATCGTTTGGGTGTCTCGGCCGGACACATTGCAGAGTGAGATCGGTGGAAAGTATTGGGATCGAGCAGACATGTTTTTCTGGTGACTCTTGTGAGTTGTGAGGAGAGCTCTTCCTCACTGAAGACTGTACATATGTAAAATGGATGTGGAGGGACGGTATCAGGGTTGCAGTTGCAGAGGTTTAAAATGGTGGAGAAGTAAGTAAAATTACAAATTTAGCCTCGCTCCTCTTAGTTTGCAGCTTATAAAGTTTTAAATTTGGATCCGACCCAACCCAACAACCATTGAGTCCACATGGGCCAGAAGCCCAAAGGGAGGAAAATATTAAATGGGCAATGCTTGCGTGAAGGTAACAACAAAAATTAAGAGGTATGCCAGGGGCCACAGGATCGGAATAAGCAGGTTATTACGTCCATTAGTTGTTCCAATCCGGTGCTCGCTCCCGTTGGTGGAGGTGGGCCTCATGGTCATGGGCATGCATAGCAAGGTGAAGAAAAAGATGAGTATTAATTAATTAGTTAACGCAGGGGAAGCAAGGGCAGGTTTGAGTGTAGGAAGGTGCATTGGTGTAGGAGTAGTTGAATGGTTTGAAATTGAAGAAGATTTTGTTGGGTGGTTCATGGTTGTTGGTTGAAACTTGAAAATAGGGCTCCGGCTTTACTGATGACTTGCTGACTTTCTGTTGCTTTAAATGGTTCTCATTTCACAACAACTCTGATACTACTAACTACAGTATAATACCGTACATCTCATGCATGATGGTTCCAATCCCATGATGAGATGTGCCGATGTTAGATCAAATTGATAGAGGGTTAGAGCGTAAAGAAAAACAGAATAAATGAAAATAGTCGTAACCCTCCCTACCTATACTAATAATTCATGCCAGTGGTTTAGGCTTTTTTTCATGGTAGACGAGAAATAGATGAGAAAGTTGGATCTGTAATTTTTGACTTAGGCCTTGATGATCAAATGGTTGAGTATCTCTTTTATTCACTTCAAACCCGTGACCTCCATCATCAATTGTTCGATGATCTGGTCACATGTCTGCCCTCAGGATAACCTCATATATACGACAAGCTTGAATATCATCAGTGCATGCGCATCAACACAATGAGTCATGACATAATTAATGAACTCAACATTAGAGAGTATGAAGTGGGAAAAATTAATCTCCAGTTAAGTGGCTGGGGCCTGGGGCAAAACGCTATGTCGCTCACCAACTTCACTTCAACCATACCTACCAGCTACCGCTAGTTCATCGCCTGTTATCTATTTAATGAACATATTGCAGGTTGCAGCTGTACGCTCTTGGTTTAGAAACTTGTTAAGTTTAATTTGTTTGCTGTAAATAAACGAATGAGATTGCAAGTAGGTTGATTTTTCTTCGGATTTAAATTTGTTCATTTGTTTCTAAAAAGTAAAATAATAAGTAATATGATGCAATCCTCACCTTATATGAGAAAAAATTGAAGTAGGACATGAAAAGAAAAGAAGGTGATGTAAAAGTGATATCAAGTTTGTACTGAAAATGAGACAAAAAGTAGGGGTGAGTACAAACTACAAAAACTGAAAATTTGACTCAAACTGAACTGAAAAATCAGTTAACCGAATTAATTTGTTCGGTTTTGGTTTGGTATTTTTAAAAAACCAAAGGTACTCATCTGGTTTTGGTTAATTAGTATAAAAAACCGGCAGTTAACTGAATCGACCGGTATACATATATTTTTATATTTTATAAATTAATAAATATGCATTATATACAAATATATATTTATAATATATGATATATTATTTATTTATTAAAATATAATATTATATATATATATATTTATAATATTATATTTATATATATATAATAATATATATTGTAAAATTAAAAAACTGAAAAACTGATGAACCATACTGATAAACTGATTAACCGATAGAACCAGTTTGATTAAAAAAAAAACACGGTTTGATTAACCAAAGCATGAGCATCCTAGCAAAATGTAAAAAATTTGTACAAGGTAAGCGGAATTGTGAAAATGATAGATAATATAAACAAATGAATACAAAATGGGCAATATTGGCAAAACGATCAGTTTATTGACGGAAATGTGGCAGCTCTCCAAGCCCATAAGTTGGCCCAATAGGTAACCTTTCAAAGCTACAAGGGAGATTAGTGAACAAGAAGCTGGTGATTGGTTAGTAAATAAGAAGTTTGGTTTGAAGGAAAAGGTACCGAAACCTGTACAAGGTTTGTAGCAAACAGTAAAATGATGTAACCCTCACGCCTCAGAGGCACATCCACCGTGTGGGAACATCTCCCATGAATAATAACTAATAATTACGAGAGATGTTCCATGCATGATGGGGTGTGCGTGTGAAGTCGGTGTGAGGCGCCCTGTGTGAGGAACAGATCCCGTCTCTTCACCTTATAACTTATATAAGAAAGAATTAAGGTAGGACATGGGAGGAAGGTTTGTCACTTTGTACAGATTTCGCTACCTTTTCCTACCTTGTATGGGTTCCATACCTTTTCTTTGTATTACCTCCCTTTTCCTTAAAACCAAATACAGCCTAAAAGTGTGGTCAAATAAGATGAGTTCGTGAGTGGAAGTTCATGGGGTCTTAATTATGTAATTTTCCTTGACGTTGCTGACAGGCCCTCCCTCCCGCTCTGGTTGTAAGATTTCCATTGTATAAAAAAACGAAAACAAAATTAAATCAGATGCAAAATCTGTATACAATTCATATTTGCACTGCAACAACAAACAGTGTCTTACATTAAAATTCATTAAAGTAAATGCATGATAACGGAGGTTTCGCAATTCAAAATCTTTAGACTGTGTTTGGTTGGACGGAAAAAGTAGGGAAAGGAAGGGAAAGATAGGGACCTTTTCCTACTTTTTCCTTTAAGTCTCCTTTCATGATTTTTTAAACAAAACTCTAAAGTCTAAACCCTTAATTCTTAATTTCTAAATCCTTATATCCCTAAACTCTAATTTAGAAATAGAAGTATTCTAGTCAACAGGTTTAAATGAATGTTAATGAAAATTAATACCTTAAATATATGATTTAATGAGAGTGGTTTGAACGAGGAAAAATGTGATTGTTCAAAACTTCAAATTACAGTTTTATCTTTACAATTAGAGAGAGATCAAATTAAAAAATTAAAATATTTTAATCAAGCAAAAGTTTCACACTATTACTCATACTTCTAATAGTAGTATAGATAGACGAATAGAAATGGTCCATTTTCAATGATACTTTCATTAATTATCTATGTCCGCCCTATATTAACCTATTTGTTTATTTTTCTCACCAATTGGGACCACCTCTAAATTCTCATATATCCCTTCATTCTTATTTAGCCTACTTTTTCTAGTGATTTAGTCTTATTTTAACTTCCTAATTTCTTCCAAAATTAATCTGTTCTGATTCAGCTTGTATGATATGTCAAGGTGAGGTTCATTTTTATGATTTATGCCTTTAATGTTTGTAGATTTCCTTGTATAGTTAATTTATAAGGTTCAAAATATATCGATGCATTTCTTTACGATCTCTCTAATTATTTAATTCTGACTCTTTTTTTTTTGTTTTTTTTTTCGGCTAAATTTGAACAAAAACTTTGTTCAGCTTACCCACCATTATTAGGCAGCTTGATGACGCCACCTTAGGGGGTATTGAACAATATCGTTATTTTTTTTAAAACAAAACCAGCTGCCACATCACTAAAAATGATATATATTTGATGATATAAGGAAAAATTTTCGATTTCATTGGGCCAAGTGTCAATTTGGTCTTCGAACTTTAAAATGCGACAATTTAGTACCTAAATTTTCAAAACATGACAATCCAATACTTACTGTTAGTGAATTGTTAAATAGTATTTGAGAAAAACACAAATGCCCTTCAAGTGTTATTTAATTTTCTTTATCAACTATCTAAACATTGACAAAAAATTAACAATACCAAATCTTTACCTTTTCTATTCAAGAAAGTTGGAATCACGCTTGAATGAGCATTCAGGTGACTCCAACTTTCTTGAATAGAAGAGGCAAGGATTTGAGACAATTAATTTTTTGTCAGTGTTGGGAAGGATGATAAAGAAAATTAGATGACACTCGAAGGGCATTTGTGTCTTTTTCAAATGACACTTAATGGCCAGTTAACAGCAAGTATTGGATTGTCATGTTTTGAAAATTTGAATGCTTAATTATTGCACTTTAAAGTTCCGAGACCAAAATAGCAATAGACCCAAAATACATTATATTAATTGAGAATTTTCCCTATTTTTAAAAATAAAAACAACCATATTGTAAAAACCGATCAGATTCCAAAAACTTAGAACCAACTCCTATAGAATAAATTCGAAATTCTTCCATAAAACCAAATCAAACGGACTCATTCTCACTTTCAATACTCAGTGCTTGTGAGATTTCAAACCATTTGTCTTTTCTGAGTTCTCAAATACAAGTCAACACTGTAACCAATAATTGTGTCAAATGCCAACACAAATATATATATATATATATATATATAGTTATATACACATATATTACACTTTGCCAATAGATTAACCCAAGCCCTAACTGAGATAAGCCATTGATGGTATTTTTTTCTAGGCCAAGCCCACCCTCCAACCCAACTGGTTAGATTTGAAGTGCTCAAACCAAGATCAAAAAATGAGATTAGTGTTTACTTCTAATGGTTACGAACTCCAATCTCCAGAGGACTTTAATAAAATCTTGAATAATCCTCCACCGTTGGATCAAGTTCACACCGGTGCAAGTCAAATTTATTACCGATAATTTTGTAAAGACGATCGAGAATAAAACCATCTGGGTAACGTGGGTCAGTACTCAGTAGTTCAAATGTCCAAGTCAAATGGATCCACCATGATGTCATATATCATATAATAAAAATATAAAATATAAAAGAATTGGAAAATTTATAAAAAGATTAGACATGTTATCTAGCATTATATATTAATCGTATTAAACAAAGTATATCATCTATGAAAAAATATTGTCATTACTTATGGGAATGGCTAAAATTATACAAGATACAGAAAGAATATTTAATGTCTGAAACTCATGACCTGTCAATAAAATTAAACAATTTTACTAGGGTGTCAACGAACTGGGATTGGGTTGGATCCCGTCCGAGTCAAAACCAATTTGAATGGGTTGGATGGTCCAAATGTCCAATAAGACATATTGAATTGGACCAGTCCATATTTAATCATCTAAAGTATTTATTGGATTGGATTGGACCTGATCCATCTGGTAATGGATTTATATTAGACTGGATCAGGTTGAACCAATATCTGATCCACTGACAAGAGAGTAGGGGTGCCAATGGACGAGATTTGGGTTGAACACAATCTGAATTAAAACCAATGTTAACAGGTTGGACTATCCAATAAGATATTGAACTGGTCTAGCCCAGCAAAAGATTTATAAGATTGGGCAGGACCTCGTCGGACTGGATCTGGTCCATCTATAATGGATTGATGTTGGACTAGATCGGCTTGGACCAATATCTGGCCAACTGACAACCCTAAGTTTGACTATATGGGTACCAAGTAATTAACAAGCAATATTTTTTTTCTAAGGCCAGGTTTGGGAGTGCTTAAAAATAAGTGTTTATTTGGGCCATTGAGCACTTGTTCGTATTTGGTGAATAAGCCTGAAATAAGTGCTTATTTTAAAAATAAGAGCTTATTTTTTTAAGCTAAAATTTCCAGCTTTTTTTACAATTCATTTTTTTCTTCCAAATTTATCCCTAGTTGGATTTTCAAATACCACTTATAAAATAATCCCTAGTTGAATTTTATAAAAGTACTTTTATGAAAGCACTTTTATGAAAGAACTTTTATAAAAATACTTTTATGAAGGCACTTTTAAGAAAGTACTTTTATAAAAGCATTTTTATAAAAGTACTTTCACAAAAGTTCTTTCATAAGGGTACTTTCTTAAAATTGCTTTCATAAAACCACTTTTGCATAAGTGCTTTCATAAAAGTGTTTTTATAAAAGTACTTTCATAAAAGTATTTTTATAAAAGTAATTTAATAAAAGTGCTTTCAAATTGTATATTTTAAAATTTTGAAACAAAATGAAGGACAAAATAATCACAAATGCTTATTTAAGTGTTTATTTAAAAAAAATAACCACTTGAAAAAGTTGGGTGCTAAATGCAAACAAGTGGATATTTGAATAAACACTTGTTTTTAAGCACTTATTTTTAATTTAAGCACTTCCAAACATGGCCTAAATAAATTGTTCAATGACTAAATGAACCTAGAATTATGGCCAGGTGATGGATCAACAAATCACTATCTTGGTTAGGAAAGGGTTGTGATGCTGCGCGATTCGGGCACTCATAGCTAGCGGCCGTCTGGCTCCTGACTGGTGGCGGACGGTACCTGAGAAGAAGATGGTGAAGGATTCCCGGGGGACTTTCCCGGTGGGAATACTCTGATGCTTAAGTTAGAACATTGGGAAAAGCAATAAAGAGTGCAAAGAAGGCTAAGAGTGCAGGTCGCGCTAGATCACTGAGTGTTCGAGATTAGCTCGAGATAAAGATCAGATATGTTCAAGGTACCTCTCCCCTTCAACCATGGAGTTCTTAAATATGGGCATTCTTATCAAATCGGGCGTAACCACCACTGATCCTCTATCACAGTCGTTATTTACCAGGAATGCGCAGGTAACCGTTGCGGAGTACTACTCAATCGAATGAGTGACACATCCCGGGAGGACAGACACACCACCACCTGTCGAGAGCCATGGGTGCAGTTTGTCGAGCTGTTGGGACTGCGTTGTCAGTTCGGAGATGTGGTGCAGTCTGATGGGTATGGTCCAGTCAGATAGAAGCTTCCTAAAGACATCACGTCGCTTAGTAGCAAGCTGCCTTGTAGCGAGCTACCTTATAGCAAGCTCCTAGGGGTACCTCAAGGTGATTCCTCTTGAGGTTGCCTTTGGGGCAGTTCCTCTATCTGAGTATCAGAGCGAGCTGGTTATCCTAGCTCGCGAGCTAGGATAGACTTGTCTGAAGTATTCCCTTTCAGTACGTCAGGGGTCCTCGAGCTCGTGTTGTAGCGAGCTCACCCTGTGGCGAGCTGTGACGTAGCGAGCTACCCTGCGGACTTGTTACGTAGTCGCGGCCAGGCCGTTGTGCTGAGCTGTCACTTATGCTGAGTCATGTCCACGTGTCACCGTCTCAAGGGGTTGGGTCAGATCACCCTCCATCAATTGCCCCCCACTCCTCAAGATAAGGGTGCTACCTTAGCGTGAGGAGTTTATGAAATGTGACGGGTGGATTTGACCCAAGGTTCAAACTTGATCGAATGATCGCATTAAATGTGCGTGCAGAAATCAGGGGGTCTCTGGACCTTTTAAATGCCAAAAAACGTAACGAAGTGGCTCTCAATTCCGGAAGACGTGTAGCCATCATTACCTTAATAATGGGAGACGTGCAGCCAGTCATGTTTCAGCTTCAGGAGGTGTGCGGTCAGTTTGACTGTAACTCGTCAGATCCGTCTTAATCTGAGCCATCGATTTGAGGGCACAGTGGCTATAAATAGGAGGGCCCCAAGCCTTATTTCTTTTACGCCAACTTTCCTTGCTTTCGGATTTTGAGATCTTGTCTTCACCTAGCTGCCCAAGCTCTTCTTGTGTTCACACCATCTTTTCAGTTCGTCTCTTCCTTGGTGAGTCTTATCATTTTGTTAGTATGTTTGGGTATCTGTACCACATCTTTCCCCAGGGTGATGACCAAGATGACGCCCCTTCAAGCTCAGGGGGAGCTTGGGGGCAGGCTCTGAAAGCTCGGGAGGCTTCTGGCGAGACTGCTTCTACCTCTCGGGGCAGGGAACCAGATAGCTTTGGTCCTTCCTCCTTGTCGATGGAGAGACTTAGGACCTTGGTTTTCCAATTTAACCTCCCCAGAGACCTTGTCTATAGTCTCCCTTCCGGTAACTATCCCTGGGAGCACGGTCCTGATGAGATAGTGATCTTCCAGGAGCAGCTCATTGCTGGCCTCCGTCTACCTCTGCATCCTCTGCTAGTGGAGGTTTTGAATCACTTCAATGTCACTGTTGAACAACTTCACCCCAACTCCATCCGAAATGTAGTTGGGACTATCTCCCTATTTTATGAGTATTGTCCACCCCTTAACCGTAACATCCTCTCCACCATTCTTTGCATCAAGAATGCTTCCCCTGAAGCGCCTCTAGAAAGGTGTTCCTACTATTTTTCTCCCTGTCGCGGCTTCAAGCTCTTATACGAGCTGCCGAACAGGATCCTAACCTGGAAGCGGGACTATTTTGTAGTTCTCAACCCCGAAGGGTGGCCCTTCCCAACTCACTGGAGGGCCACCATCGAGAATTTGGGGGTTGACTTGGATCCCAAAGTTCGGGAAAGGTGTAGTCCTAGGCAGCAGTTGGCTTCCATTGGTCGGACTACTTGGCCGAGGACAAGCTCGCGCAGGTTGGCCTGAGCCCAGGTAGGTAGCCTTTTAGGTCGCGTAGTGCCTTGTAAATTTTTTTTTATTGGACTAATGCCCTGTGATTTTTTGGCAACCATCATGTCTAGCAATTAGAAGCATAGGGTGAAGAGGTCGCACCCTGACCGAGCTTCCACTTCTGAGAGCTCTGAGTTCGAGGCTGCTAATCCAGCCTTCGTTTCTCCACTGCCTGAGGTCCCACCAGTCCTATTCAAGGGGGTAGCCACGAAAGGTGGCACAGAAGAGCCTGAGCTCCCGACACAAGGGCAGTTCCCTTTGCTTGAGCAGTCTCATCCCCTCGCTTTCCCGCGGTTCCCTATCGGGAACTGGGAGAGTGTCACCGATTTCACTGTGGCTTCACGAAGGGCTCAGAAGGCAGTATCCCACGAGGAGGTTGCCTACTGGGGAGAGATGGACCCCAAGCAGCTTGCCAGGCTAGCCTCCGCTCACTATATGGTGGTAAGTGGCTACTTTTTTTTTTTTGAGCTCAGCCTTTTGTTGGCAAGTGAACTCCGCAATCCACGCCATGGCCCTCCAGCGATGCTCGCACTCAGAGGTCAACCGTGTAGAATCTCCAGGGCGAGCTCGATCGAGCCTGAGGTGAAGCCCTTCAGGCTCGAAAGGGGAGTGAGGCCCAAGAACTGCTTGTCCGGGACCAGGAGGCGCAGATCGCCTGACTATACGAGGAGAGTGCTCGCTACCGGGAGGAGTCGTTGAGGGTGGCAACGGAGAGGGAGATTCTTCGTCAGCAGGTTCGAGACTTGGAGTCCACGCTTCAGGACCGAACTCGGAACTTCGACACCATGGTGGAGTATGGCTTGAGCTCCTACCGCTCTGGATTTAAACTCTGCCGCTGGCTGGTCCGGAAGAAGTTCTCCGAGCTCAACCTCAACGGCATAACAATGAAGGGCCTGGATCTTGAGACGGCAGACCTAGCGGAGGAGGAGGAGCCTGACTCTCTTGAGGATGATGATGATGTGGAGGCGGTGGATCCTTGAGGCCGGTGGATGATCTTCTATTTTTTGTTTTCTCTGAATGGATTCTGGTGGTTCTCGGGTATTAGAACTCGGTTTTAAATATCTCTTTTTGATGAACTCTCTTGGGCGGTTGTGCCCTACTTTTTATTTGCTTTCTGTTGAACTCTTCTCGGGCTGTTAAGCTAGGTTTTTTGTTTATATAGATTAGTAATGAAATGCTTTATCTTTATCTGCTAAGTATGGTGTGCTCTTTACTTTCTGCCTAAGCAATTTTATCACTTGAGCTGTTAGAGCTACATATCCGAAGTGGGATTTTTTTTTCGGTGGTTGTTACCCTGAGCTGTTTCTTGGTGCTTGAGGTATTCCTGAGCTTGCCAACACCGGGCTTAGGTACCAAAACTTTATGAAGGACCAGGTCGCCAACGCGGAGGTTCCACTTCTTGACCTTGGCGTTATAGTATCGAGCTACTCTCTGTTGGTAGGCTATGGTCCTGATATATGCGAGGTTCCTTACTTTGTCAAGCAGGTCGAGGTTGGGATGACTGTTTCAGTGTTGTAGGTGAGGTTGAAGGGAGTCTCGCTTGTTACGGTCTTTACTATAGTCCGATAAGCCCATAATACGCTGGGTAGCTCGTCTGCCCATAGTCCTTTAGCTCGGCCTAACCGTACCTTCAGTCCGCGGAGGATAGATTTGTTTGTGACTTCTGCTTGACCATTTGCTTGAGGGTGTGCGACTGAAGTCAAGTTCTTCCCATGTCTTAGCACCAGTTCTGGAATATAATGTCTTCAAACTGTTTATCGTTATCAGAAATCAGTACTCGAGGTAACCCAAAACAGCACACTATATTTTTCCAAAAGAAGTTCTGTACGTTTCGAGCTGTGATTGTTATGAGAGGTTCAGCTTCTACCAACTTGGTGAAATAATCAACTGCTACCACTAAGAACTTCCTCTGGCTTGTCGCTGATGGAAACAGTCCGAGTATATCGATGCCCCATTGTGCGAAAGGCTACGGGCTGGTGAGATACTTAAGGTCGGCAGCGGTCTGATGGTGGATATTGGCATGCTTTTGGCACTTGTCACACTTTCTGACGAGCTCAATAGCATCTGTTTTCATTATTGGCCAGTAGTACCCTTGTCGTAGCACTTTTTGGTGAGGGCCCTACCTCCCAAGTGTTCGCCGCACAGGCCCTCATGAATGTCGCAGAGCACGAGCTCGGCTTCCGAAGGTCGCAAGCAGCGCAGGTAGGTGAGCTTGTAGGATCTTTGGTACAACCGTTCGTCTATTATGACGTATTTGGCCACCTAACGCTCTACCCTTCTGGTGGCATTGCGTTCTGCAGGGAGGGTCCCGTGTAGCAGGAAGCTTGCAAGCGGATCAATCCAGCTCGACTCTACTTGAACGACAGGAGCGACCTCCTCTGCCCCCCCCCCCCCCCCCCCGAGAATGCTAGGTCGAGGCAGGTTCTCTATGTACACGGTTCTCATGGTATTATCAGTGGTGCTGGCTAACCGGGACAGGGCGTCGGCCTCAGCATTCTCCGATCTTGGGATTTGCCTGATGAAGTGTGACTGAAAGTTGAGAAGAGCCTCTCTTACTTTGGCTAAGTAGGCAATCATAGTTGGTTGGAGAGCTTCGTATTCGCCTGTGACTTGATTGACCACGAGATGGGAATTGCTGTAGATGACGAAATGCTTGGCTTTTACTTCTTTGGCTAGAGCCTGCCCGGCTACTAGCGCTTTGTACTCCGCTTCATTGTTGGACACCGCAAACTCGAAGTGTAGTGTGTACTCCAGTTTTGTGCCACTTGGGCCATACAGAACGATTCTGACTACGTTGCCCTGCTGGTTTGAGGAGCCATCTACGTGAAGGATCCAGGGCTCCTCATCCCAGTTCGTGCTTGGCTTGACTGGGAGAGATGTTGTGTTGGTTGCTACCTCACGATGCTCGAACTCAACTTGCCCGGGAGCTTCGGGCTCGCCCGAACTGGGGGCATCGTGCCCAACCGGCCTAGGGACTTCAGAGCTAAAAGCACATTCTGCAACGAAGTCTGCTAAGGCTTGGGCCTTAATGGCAGTTCGCGGCTTGTATTGGAGGTCGTACTCGCTGAGCTCAACGGCCCACTTCGTCAGTCGACCAAAGACCTCGGACTTGAGTTGAACTTGCCTCAGAGGTTTATTGGTGAGGACGACAATAGTATGAGCTTGGAAGTACGAACAAAGCTTTTGGTCTACAATAAATAGTGCGTAGGCCACCTTTTCTATCTCCGGATATCTCGTCTCTGCTCCCTGCAACACCTTACTAACATAGTAGATAGGTCGTTGGATTCGATCTACTTCTTTTATTAGTACCGAGCTGACCACTTCATCACTTGCCGATAGGTACAGCTCTAAGTCATCTCCCTCCTCAGGCTAGGTTAAGACTGGCATGCTAGCGATGTACCTTTTGAGTTCGTCGAATGCAAGTTGGCAATCTTGGGTCCATTCAAACCCTTCACTTTTAATTGCTTTAAAGAAAGGTAGGCAGCGGTTTGCCGACTTGGACATGAAGCGGCTCAGAGCAACTATTCGACCATTTAGCCTCTGAACCTCCTTCAATTTTCGAGGTGGTCTCATGTCTAGGATGGCCTTTATTTTATCCGGGTTAGCCTCAATGCCGCATCGGTTAACGATGTACCCTAGGAACTTACCCGAGGTGACACCAAAGACACACTTATTTGGGTTCAACTTCATGTTAAATCTACGTAGGATTTCAAAAACTGAATGCAAGTCTTGTATTAAATCACATGAAAACTGGGTTTTGATGACCATGTCATTTACATAACACTCTACTTTTCGGCCAATCAATGGCTCAAACAACTTATTTACAAGTCTTTGAAAGGTTGCCCTGGCATTTTTTAGCCCAAAGGGCATGACCTTGTAGCAGTACAGGCCAAGCTCGGTTAGGTCCATCCTGATCTGGTTGCAGCCCGAATAGGCGTCTAGAAAACTCAGCAACTTATGCCCTGAGGTCACGTCTACCAGATGGTCGATCCTGGGGAGTGGGAAGTAATCCTTTGGGCATGTGAGGTTCAAGTCGGTGTAGTCGACGCACTTGCATCATTTACCAATAGCCTTCTTCACCAAAATAGGGTTGGCCACACATCTCGGGTAATGGACTTCCTTGATAAAATCGGCTGCAAGGAGCTTCCCGACCTCCTCATCAACTGCCCTCCATCGCTCTGGGGCTAGGTTGTGTCTCTTCTGTCTAACGGGTCTAACTACAAGATAAGTATTAAGCTTATGAGTTATAATGCTGGGGTTTATGCGGGCATTTTTTTCGCAGACCATGCAAAAACATCTAAGTTTTCAAGTAAGAAGTGTACCAGTTTAGATCGCAAAGGCTCCTTGATGGAAGCACCGATCTGAAGCGTCCGGGCTGGGTCCTCCGTCGATGTCGGGATGGAGACGATCCCTTCTATGGGCGCAGCTCGCTCCTCGCACTGCTCCGTAGGTCACTACAGCTCAAGGTCTTCGGCTACCTTGGCTTTACCTTTGAGGGTGGCGACGTAGCATTTGCGAGACTCAAGCTGGTCACCTCGCGCTGTCTCGATTCCGAAGTCTGTGGGTAACTTCATGGCCAAGTAGTAAGTGGAGAGCACAACTCATAAGGCATGGGTGATCGGCCGACCTACTATGGCATTGTACGAGGAGGGGGTTGCGACCACAAAGAAGTCATGGTTGAGCCTCACTATGCTAGGCCAAGTGCCGATTTCCACAGGTACTGTAATCCTCCCTAGGGGCCTGACTTCCTCTCCGCTGAAGCCTACCAGGGGAGTGCTCGCGGGCTTCAGGTCGCTCTCTTGAAGCTGAAGCTGGTCAAAAGCTGCTTTGAAGAGGATATCTACTGAGTTGCCCGAATCGACGAGGACTCACCTGACTTCAAAGTCGTTGATCTTTACCTTTATGACGAGCGCGTCATCCTGGGGTTAGTGGACCCTACGTGCGCCATCCTCTGTGAAGAAGATCTGGTCTTCCACCCTTGACCGCTTCGGGGGGTTCTGTTCTTCCCTAGTGGCCTCGCAAGCAGATGCCCGAGCTGCGATTGAAATGTAGCCCACTACAATCGAACCTCCGACAATCACGTGGAAGGTCCCCCGAACTGGTCTCTCTTCAGGGGGCTGCTTCTGCGATTGTTCCGCTTACCTGCTGGGTTCGAGAGCATCTCTACTCTGCTTCCCTTGCCAAGTTGCTTTATTATTATTATTATTTTGTACAAAATTTCACTTCAGGGCCATCAAGTAAGTATTTGGCATCAATGTGTTGCTTTAGTCATTTTTGGAGAAAACTGTGTTGTATTGTTGGTTTGCATTGTTTTCTTGGAAAATGACCTTTTTTTTTGTCACCAATGCTGCCACATAGGATGTTTTTTGGGGAAAGGCACATGTTTTATCTGGTATAATGCTCTATAATTGTTTTCAGCATTGGTCCTCATATTTAATGCTTTACATGATGCCACGTCATGGTCATGTTGGCAATAATGGTTATAAAAATGAAAAAATACCAAATTCAACGTTTTTTCAAACCACGCTTTCCCAAATTCCAAGGCATGGCTGTTTTCTGGAGCAAGAGTTCCAAACAAGTATTTCTTGGCACACTGTTTTTTCTCATGTGATGCATATGTGGAGCCGTTTTATGAAGCAAACGACACGATGCCAAACACCCTCTTAATACTCAAGTAGCAAGAGTTAATTTTATTATCTTTAAATGATAATAAATGACATGACAATTAAAATGATAAATTACAAATAAAAAAAGAACTTTGTTAGCAAGAAACTCTATGACATGACAATTCAAATGATAAATTACAAATAAAAAAGAACTTTGTTAGCAAGAAACTTTATACTTGAATTTTGTATATCAAGGTCATCAATACTATGAACCTTAGCCAAAAGGACTATTGGCTACCTAATGTGGATCCTAATGCCCATGGGCCATGACCTAGTATGGGCGATGGTCACTTGGCATCCCTCCGAAAATGGAAGTGTGGGGTGAAACTTTTTTCCCTATTTTAAGGCCTTGTCTACCCTGCCATATTTCCACACTTTTTTTCCCTATTTTAAGGTTTTGTCGGTTTACAAATTTGTCACTTATTTGGATAAGTTCACTCACCCAAGTAAATGTTTTTTTGATAATATCTACCTTGGATAAGTTCATTTATTCATTTTTTTTTCATGTAAATATTATAATAATTTTTTATTTATAACAAGTCAAGTAAACTTGTCTCATTATATTTTATTATTACAAAAAGAACACCAAAGTTGGTCAATGAGAAAGAGATACCCGTTGACCAATTTATCTCTCCTATTTACTAGTAACGAACTGGGCCTAAATGTAGTCCATGTAATATCTAAAGAAATGTTGCTTGATTCCTATAAACTCATTTTTAACACTAGAGTAAAACATCATGTCGTTGAATAAAAAGGGAGATATTGCAAAGTACAAAGTTTAAAATATTGAGCGCCTAATTTAAATTTCACATGATCTATAAGTAGGCAATATGGAGTTTTGAACCTTGAGCACAAGTCCAACACTAAAGTTTAATCGATGTTTGTTAGTATATGTTAAAATTGATTATTGAAATTTAAACAGGATAGAGTTAATTGATTAACTCTATCCTACTGTTTGACTATTATCTTAAAGTATTCATATTTTTTTTTATATTTGACTAGCTCTACTTCCATCCCTCTTCTCTTCCTCTGTTCATTCTCTTCGATCTTTTCTTCTTTAACAACACCACCACCGGCAGAAACAGCAACAACGATACCACCACCGGAAGGAACCGAAGCAAGCTTTTCCCTACCAAATGCAATGCAGAGAGAGGATAAAGCCAGAGAATCCAATTCCTGCCCCAGATTCAAAAGAAAATCCGCTTCTAATATCACTTAAACAAAACAAAAACAATTATTAAAGCTGCCGCCATCCTTGCTGCTGACTTGACCAGAGTCAGATTGTTTAAGACGCAAGAGTTGCAGCTATTAGACCCATATCTGAATACAAAAATTTTGTGGTCTATACAGCAGAGTTCTTGTGTCTTCTAAATGTGTTCGTTTTGAAGTTTGAGGTCAGTTTCTGTGTTCCAAGTGTTTGAGTTAATTAATATTTGTATTTTTTGGTGAGTGGTTTTAGGGTTTCTTTAAAATTATATTTGAATGGAAGGAAAGGAAGAGATGCAAACGGGAATTGCAGTTATGGGTTCTGAAGCTCCGGCTAGCTTTCATGTAGCTACAAGAACGGATAAGTCAGCTCAAGTTCCGGGCTCAACTACAATGTCCGTTTCACAAGTGTAGCCATGCCTGGGACGACTTGGAAGAAAAAGAGAGGAAGTCCAAGAAAATAAGGTCCTGATGGAACGTGTCCTTGGCGTTATCGCCGATTCCGATTTCGACATCGGCGCCGCCGACCGTCAATGAGTTCTCGGCCGGGAAGCGGGGTAGCGGCCAACTGGTTTGATCAACAAACAACAACCGAAATTTGAAATAGAAAACTTGGGTAATGAGAACTGTTCTAAGTTTTTCAACTTGAACTCGTTACTTATCATGTTTCTTGGTTTTAGTAGTGTTGATGCTCGGATTGGATGAGGTCAATACTGTTAGTTCGCTCCTAAGCCGAGGTGCAAGGTGCTCGAGGTCGAGGTGTCTGAGGTGGCCGAGGGTGGGTAGATCGATCTTGCGAGGTAAGAGAGCTTGTCAGAGGCCCCAGGTTGACATCTGAGGCAGAGACTCCGACAATCAAGTTAGTAATAAGAGGTGGAAGGTGGACGAGGTCTTGGGTGCAGGTACCAAAGATGAGGCCACTAAAGAGCAAGAGATCTCAGACAGCAAGAAGAGTGCTTGAGAGCTAAGTTTTGGATCCTTTACCTTGTGAGGATCACCTCTTATATATACTTGAGGCCGCCAAGGGACAGGTGACCTTGGACGGCCTGGATGCAGTCCGTACTGAGGGTGCGATCATTTGGGAGCGCCTGGTGAGGGTGCACGATTGGCTCCACGAGGCCTGCCAAGCCCAGCCTAGTGTGCGCCCTAATTGGTCTAGCGCAAGGCGCTGCACCGTCTCTGCCCGCGATCCAATTGGTTCAGCTATGTGCTCCACCGCCTAATGCGTGTAGGTTCGCCATTGGCCCAATCGGATGCGCCTACATCAAATAGCTTAACTGAATCTATGATCTGCTCTATCTAGACTTGAATTCAGAACCCAACGGCAGTTCCCTTTTTATCTTCCTGACCTCTTTGAAATATGGTTGCAGGCAACGATAATGAAGAAAGGGAAAAGGTTCAAGGGATACGGCAACGTACGCAAGACTGAAGGGAGAAGAAGATTGAGAGGATCAAGGACAAGGTCTCGAGGTCCCTAGATCCATTCCATGGCCTCTCCCCTTCAAATATCCAAAAGTACTGTTGTTGGGTTCTGAATTCTCATTTTTAACGAAGACATTGTTTATAGTGTGACGTGAGCGTGGTAGTGATAGGGGTGCTGAACCGTGGGGTAATTTTATGGACTAAACCGATGCAAGCGGCTAACCGTGGTTTGGTTTTTCAATTTTTTATGCCCTTAAAATTAAAAAAAAAAAGAGAAAAACATAGTCGAAGAGAACTGGGATCGCCACTTCGCCAGTGTCACCGAGATGCAGTAGAGCCTCTAACCCACAACCGAGTCTCCAGTGTCACTGAAGCAAGAGGGATCGCTAGTGTCGGAGGCCGTTAGTGAATCGTTCAGAGGGCAAAGCGTCGAAGGCCAGAACCTAGAATTGGAAGAGTGGGATTCTGAAAGAGTGTGTGTGTGTGTGAGAGAGAGAGAGCTCAGAGAGAGTCCGAGAGGCGAGAGAGAGAGGTGAGAGAGAGATAAAGAGGTGAGAGAGAGCAAGAACTCAAAGAGAGAGAATCCGAGAGGCGAGAGAGAGAGCTCAGAGAGAGATTGAGAGGCAAGAGAAAGAGAGCTCAGAGAGGTGAGAGAGAGCTCTAAGAGAGACTGAGAGAGAGAGAGAGAGGGAGTATGAGGGAGTGAGAGTCCGAGAGAGAGAGAGAGGGGGAAGAAAGGGATGCGTAGCGGGTGTCAAACGATTCAGACCATTAGTTGTCAGACAGGCTATTCGCTAGTCTACCAAACTGGCAAACCTAAAAGTCTTAGACTCTCAGTTTGACAGTCTGAACATTAGGTTTAAAAAAATAAAATATAATATATAATGTTACATAAATATAAATATATATATATTGGTCGGTTCGGTTAACCACCGGTTTTTTTAAATGGTTAATCGAAACCGAATTGAAACTGTCAGCTTTTTGAAAACATCAAACCGAAACCGAACCGACCAATTCGGTTAACTGATTTTTTGGTTCGGTTTCACTCAATTTTTTCAATTGGTTTGGTTTTTCGGTTTCTTTTGCTCACCCCTAGGTAGTGATGTAGTTGGGGACAATGGATGTAGCAACGGCTGTGGCGGGTGCAGATTTATAACCATTCAAAATATCAAAAACCCCCACTCTATACACCAATGCTCGCTCATGAATTGGCATCAATTTCGAGCTGGCATCCACCTAGTTGTACTTTGGGCCTAAAGATTTTGACACTAGGCTGAACCTTCATTCTCCATTTTTTTGGAAAAGTACGAAACCTGGGCTGACACTTTTTTTGGAAAAGTACTGGCCCTAGGCTGACCCTTTTTTTGGGTTATAATTGATAAAGGGCAACTTTTAGGTCTTATTATCAATAAAAATAATCTTTTTAAAATAATTTTTAGAATAGGGTAACTTTTAAAAAAAAATATTAAAAAAGGGTACAAATACTATTCATTTTCTTCTTCCTTCGGGCCATGAAAGAGCTTCATCGTCGAGCTACCTGGAATTGGGAAGGCGGACGCCATTAAGACTGGCATCCAGAGCTCAGCACTACCTGGAGGAGTTTTGATGACCATTGCCAAGAACGCCATGAAAGAGCCTCGTCTGCCTTCCAACTTCAAACCACTTTGATGGAATGCATGATCTCTTTTTTTCCTCGTCGAGCACTACTTGGAGTTGGGAATCTGGACTTCTTTGGGCCCTACCAATTATTTTGATGTTGCCAATTACTTTTCTTTTACTCAAAATTTTGACAATAATAATGAATCATCTAGAGTTGGGAAGGTAGACGAAGCTCTTTTGATGACCATGCATTCCATCAAAGTTGGGAAGGAGGACGAAGCTCCTCCTTTCGATGGCCATGAAAGATCGGCAATCTTGGGCATAGAGGTGGATCTGAAGCAGAGGGTTCTGGTTTGAGAATGGACTTGTTCGTCCAGATCTAGTTTGTTGATCTCTGGAAGGCGGATGAATTGTTCATAAGCCAAACAAGCATATGAGGGAGCGGGGGGTAAATCGCTGACAGCAAAGTGAAGAGGAGACGGTTGCGAACCACAAGATTTATTGGTATGGTGTTTCATGTGTTCTTCTAATTGTTTCAAAGAATAACTCATTGAAGCTCTTCTCCAAACTCAGATGCATAAAAGAAAAAGAAGCAGAAGAAGAAAGAAGAGGAAGATAAAGACCAAAGGTGGGTAGATTTATTCGGTGGTTTGAAAGAGGAAGAAGATGAAAATTGTTTCTACCTTTTTTGATATTTTTTTAGAAAAGCTACCATATTCTAGAAATTATTTTAAAAAGATTATTTTTATTGATAATAAAACCCAAAAGTTGCCCTTATCAACTATAATCCTTTTTTTTTCATTACAATTTAATAATAGCGGCAATTGTCAAAAACAGTAGGGGCACTTTAAGACAATATTGAAACGGTAGGGGCATAATTAGTCAATTTTCCAAACTAATAAATTATATCATTTTTTTTATAAAAATTAAGGCATATATATAGACATATGTCAGTTTTTCCATCATTTTTCAACGATTATCAATTATGTTCCACTATATCATAATTTATATGGACCATTAAATTTTGATTTTTTTAGGGCAAATTTCTTAAAGTACCCCTAAGGTTTGGGAAATTGACTAATTGTACCCCTATTATTTCTGACAATTGACTAAATTTTCCTTACTGTCAGTTTCGTTAATGGAAGGATTAAAAAGACTGTTTTATCATCATTATTGTTTAAATTTTCAAAATGAAACTTTTGATACCTTTCTCAAATTGTCAACGCTTATTTTCCTTACCATCATTGTCTTAAAGTACTCATCTTCATCTTCCTCGATCTGTCTTCACCACCCAGGTCCAAGACCTGGGTTCCTTGAACAGATACATATGCAGATGTGAGTGGAGGGCTACCTTGTCCCCATACTATTTTCAACTTTCAAAGCCAACACAACATTGGCCTCTCTCTCTCGCCACGTCATCTTGTAGAAGACCACGAGGAAGGGACACCCTGAACCTGCTCTTCAGTTGCCGACAACCTTCCCCCACCTCTGGCGATGACAATACTGCTTCAATCCACCTCAATCAGAAACGACGACAATCCAGCTATCATCAAAGCTTTAGCGAACATTGGAATCAACATCACCATTGGCACATTGAACGACTGTCACGGGGCTAATCGACGGGGCCCCGTGTGGCACTCAATTGGGGTCGAGAAAGCCTACAAATGCAAGCAACAACACACAAAAGGAAACAAAAGTGCACACAAATTAGACAAAAGGCAACTTGTATTGCATTAATCAGTGGTAAGCACAAGCACACAGTACAGTGTCGAGGGGATCTCGTGCTTAACCTTTACACGCTTATGAGCTCACTCGACTACCTACCTCCCCTCAAAGAGTACGTTAAGCTTTTGGGGGAGTGACAAAAGGATACATCAAAATACTGTACATTCGTACTACTATTTACATAATTGCCATGGGCATACCCCCCTTACAAAAAGAGTACAAGGACCCAACCCAAGACACTTAGATGGCGTGCTGATGGCGTGCTGATGGCGCTGCTGGTGGCTGAACCGTCACACGACGGCATACCCTCGATTGACCTCTGGCCTCAACTTCGCAAAGCAATAGATTTGTTTTTGGAATTTCATCGCCTGCTGCTTCTTGGTCACTGAAATTTCTCCTTTGGCCAGAGGATGATAAGAGGCAGAGTTTCGCACTTTCTCCCACCTGAAACTCGGCCCTATTCGTAGACGGTGGAAAGGTGTATGTGAAGCCAGAGTTCAATTAACTGGAAGCTCAGGTTTAGTGTAGTCCGCCACTAAGGTATAAAAGGTATAAAGGGTAATATTGGGTTTAAAAAAAATTATAGGCACGTGGGATATAATTAGTGAGAATATTTTAGACAATTGTCTAGGATACTTTAAGACAAGCTCAGGCTTGCTTGGGTCAGGCAAGTCGAGGACAGGTTTTGCTGAGACAACTCTCTTCAAATCATCAAAAGCTGTTTGGCAACATTCACTCCAGGTCCACATACTAGTCTTCTTTAGTAAGTTGGTGAGGGCAGTGGCTCGTGCTGAGAATCCAGAGATGGATCTTCTATAGTAGTTCACTAGGCCGAGGAAGGAGCGAAGTTCGGTGACCCTGGTGGGCGGTACCCAATCTTGAATGGCCTTGACTTTAGCTGGATCCATACTGATTGTGCCGGCTCGGATTATATGACCGAGGAAGGCCACCTCTTCTGTGGCGAAAGAACATTTCTCCTTCTTAACAAATAGGTTGTTGTCCCGCAAGACCTGTAAAACAGTGCGGAGGTGGTCAACATGTTCCTCCAGGGTTCTACTGTAGATTACAATATCATCAATATACACAACAACAAATTGGTCTAGGTAGGGATGAAATATTCTGTTCATCAATGTACAAAAGGTGGCTGGAGCATTGGTAAGCCCAAAGGGCGTGACACGAAATTCAAAGGACCCATAACGGGTAACACAAGCTGTTTTGTGTTCATCTCCTTCGGCTATACGCACTTGATAGTACCCCGACCTCAGGTCTAGCTTGGTGAAGTACTTGGCCCTGCTGAGCTGGTCAAAGAGTTCGGCCACCAATGGTATGGGATATTTGTTCTTGATGGTGAGCTTGTTGAGAGCTCGGTAGTCAATACAGAGCCGAAGAGATCCATCATGCTTCTTCTGAAACAGGACTGGTGCTTCAAAAGGGGACTTAGAAGGCTGATTCTTCTGAAACAGGACTGGTGCTTCAAAAGGGGCCTTAGAAGGCTGAATCAATCCAGCATCCAACAACTCATTCAACTGTCTGCGTAGCTCGTCCAACTCAGGAGGAGACATTCTGTATGGCGGGCGTGCCGGTGGTTTGGTTCCAGGCTCCAACTCGATCTTGTGGTCAACTTCTCTCCTTGGGGGAAGCTTCTTCGGCAATGTGGGAGGCATGACATCCTGGAATTCTTCTAGTGCCATTGTAATCGCTGGCGGGATATGCTCGGTTGGTGGATCAGGCAGGTCGGAGTCCACCAATGTGGCTAGTTAAGTGGTCTCTCCTTTCCGTACTCCATCCTTGAGTTGCAATGCTGAGAGCATCTTGGGGGTGGACGTGGTATCTGTCACAACTAGAACCATGCAAGGAGCCTGATCTTCAAATATGCACACTTTGTTGAGGAAGGGCATGGGCACCGCCTTTACTTGAGTTAAGAAGTCCATGCCGAGAACAACCTGAAAATCATCCATGGGCACGACTGAGAGGTCTATCATCCCTTCCCAGTCACCAAGTTGCAAGACCACCCCATGAGCTACACCTTGTATGGGTTTGGCATTAGAGTTCACAGCCTTCAACCATCCGGCTTCCTTGGTAGGTGCAAGTTCTACTCGGGATGCCTCCTCCATAGAGATAAAGTTGTGGGTAGCACCAGTATCCACCATGGCTCTTGTGGGCTTACCATTCAAGCGAATGTCTACATACATCAGTCCCTTCGGCTTGAACTTCGATGCTCCTTGCGGGCTCGTCTTTTTCTTCATTGCATTGAGTCTTCGTAGAGCCCCCATTGTTGTCTCCCCCGGTTCCTTCTCCTCCTCGCTATGCTCATCATCACTAAGCTTTGCAAGCAAGGCGTTGAGCTTCCCCCGACTAGGACGATCCTTAGTCCAATGCTTTTCCTCACAGATGAAGCAAGGTGTTGGAGGTGTTCTCTTCACAAACTGGCCACCCCTGTATCCAGTGTCTCCTTCGGGTCTCTTGTAGAACTTATAAGTGTTGGGTTTACTTGGCCCAGAGTCTCCCTTGGGCGCGTAGTAAGGTTTCCTGTCACCTCCCATCTTGCCTACGCCCTAATATGAGTTGGGTTTGGGGCCGTCTTTGCTTGGTCGCCTGTTGTCTACCAGTTGTTCAGCAACGACCATGGCTGTGGCGAGGTCCTTTACACCTCGTCTCTGGAGTTCGAGCTCGGCCCATTGTTGTAGGCCGTCCATAAAGTTGAAGAGAAGGTCTTTGTCTGACATGTCCGTGATCTCGAGCGATAGTGCGGAGAACTCCTTCACGTACTCATGCAATGAGTCCGTGTGTTTTAGGTTCTTGAGCTTCCAACGGGCTTGGTACTCCACGTTCTCAGGGTAGAACTGGCGCTTTATCTCGCTCTTGAACACGGACCACGTATTAATGGAGCATGATCCTTGCTCCGCATCGGCACATCTCCTGCGCCACCATAACATAGCAACATCAGTAAGATACATAACAACAGTACGCACCTTGGCCGCCTCCTCGACGAGTTCGGCGGCAGTGAAATATTGTTCCATCTGCCACAGGAAGTTGTCAAGCTCCTGGGCATCGCGGGCCCCTGCATATGAGGTAGGCTCGCGGACTTTGATCTTTGGAGGGGCTGGAGCAGCAGGTGTGCTGGCTGTACTGGCCATCAGCCTCTTCAGAAGGGTCACTTCGCCCTTCAAGTCTTCAAGCTGGATCTGTAGGCACTTCACCAGGTCTTCTAGTGGGTTATCTGGCCTGTTGGAGCTGTCACCGGACTGGTCCTCCAATCTTTCCACGACCGATGCTACGGTCTCAAGGTTGATTTGAAGCTCGTCCACACGGTCACGAGTTTCGCCAACCACTGCTTCACAGCGCATGATGCGCTTGTCCATGGTCGCAAGCCTGTCAACTGACTTGTCGCGCTTGCTATGCTTTGAGCTGACGCCTTTGTCCTTGGGAGAGCTATCTCTAGGCTCGTCCTCATCATAAACCCGTGAGACCCCTTCCTGGATCTCCTCTCGCGTGTCACGATTCTTCATCCGGCTGGTGTTGTTGCGGGGCACGAAAGGGACTCGTTGCGCTTGACAACCGCTAGTGTCAACGAGGCTCTGATACCAACTGTCACGGGGCTAATCGACGGGGCCCCGTGCGGCACTCGATTGGGGTCGAGAAAGCCTACAAATGCAAGCAACAACACACAAAAGGAAACAAGAGTGCACACAAATTAGACAAAAGGCAACTTGTATTGCATTAATCAGTGTTAAGCACAAGCACACAGTACAGTGTCGAGGGGATCTCGTGCTTAACCTTTACACGCTTATGAGCTCACTCGACTACCTACCTCCCCTCAAAGAGTACGTTAAGCTTTTGGGGGAGTGACAAAAGGATACATCAAAATACTGTACATTCGTACTACTATTTACATAATTGCCATGGGCATACCCCCCTTACAAAAAGAGTACAAGGACCCAACCCAAGACACTTAGATGGCGTGCTGATGGCGTGCTGATGGCGCTGCTGGTGGCTGAACCGTCACACGACGGCATACCCCCGATTGACCTCTGGCCTCAACTTCGCAAAGCAATAGATTTGTTTTTGGAATTTCATCGCCTGCTGCTTCTTGGTCACTGAAATTTCTCCTTTGGCCAGAGGATGATAAGAGGCAGAGTTTCGCACTTTCTCCCACCTGAAACTCGGCCCTATTCGTAGACGGTGGAAAGGTGTATGTGAGGCCAGAGTTCAATTAACTGGAAGCTCAGGTTTAGTGTAGTCCGCCACTAAGGTATAAAAGGTATAAAGGGTAATATTGGGTTTAAAAAAAATTATAGGCACGTGGGATATAATTAGTGAGAATATTTTAGACAATTGTCTAGGATACTTTAAGACAAGACTTAAATAGGGATATAATTAGTCAATTTTCTATAATTTAGGGGTAATTTAAGAAATTTTTCCTTTTTTTATTTAAATAATTTATTCATAATCATATAAAACTTGCATATATTATAAAAATATATTATAAAAGAGTTCAGCCTCCAAAAGATAGTTTTCCACAACATACATGTCTGCAGTGTATTGGGAATACATCACATATCACTAACAAAAACGAAGTACCTAATATTTCATCGCCCTCACAAAGGCGCCATTTCGCATGTCGCTACTGTGGACACCAGTAAGTCCGTTGTCGACACCACTATTGATCGATTTCTCAACCCACTGACATCCCATCTCTCAAAGAGACTGATTAATAAAGAGCAAAGCGTAGACAACCAAATGGGGATCCACGGGACGCCGAGCTCGTCTGCCATGTCGATTGCGAACCATAGGATGATAGGAATACTTGAAGTTTCCTGGCGCTGCTCTCAGGATCAGCTCTATACTCTCCTAAGGTCTCCCCGTAAGGTGGTAGAGCATCAGCGGTGGTTCGACTCTGTTGTGCTGAAGAATGAGAATGTTGCATCAAGGGTGGCCGCCACTAACCTGAGCGTCATGTTGAGGAGAGGAGCTGCGTTAGTGTCCAATGGGAACGCCATTACGGCGATGTTGAGGAGAAGAATCACTGCTAACCTGCTGCTGAAATGGTGAACGCCTTGACCCATTGCTGAGAGTAGGCCCGTAAACAGTATTCGAAAATCTGAATTTGAATCCGAGATTTGGTGTAATCGAATCAAATTTAGATAATTTGAATTGGATATTTGGTCAAATTCGAATACTATTTTTTTATCGATTAAATTATCGGATCAAATTCAGATATGCATTAATCCGATCCGATAAATATCTGAACCGATTATATATATAGAAATGACTCATTTATCAATGAGAACATTTGAACGGTTGAACCTTACCTCTCTCCAATCTCTATCTCCTTTCAATTTTCAAGTTTCAAACCCTAACCCTCCATCCCTCCCTTTGGCTTTGTTGGATGCTGCCTGAGCAACCACCATCATTGGCCACCGCCCCTCATCCTCCACGACTTTGCCTCTCCTCAGCCCTCTCTCGTCAGTTATCTCTCATCTTCTTCTCTATCTCTCGTTCTCTCAGTTCACTCACTAACTCAGCATCATCACCGCCCAAGCAACCACCACCCCTCATCCTTTGTGGCTCCGCCTCTCCTCAGTCTCTTTCATCAGTCATCTCTCATATTCTCCTCTACCTCTCACCCTCAGTCCACTCACAGACTTAACATCGCCACCGCCCGAACAACCACCATCACCGGCCACCGCCCCTCATCCTCCGCGTCTCCACCTCTCCTCAGTCCTCTCTCGTTAGACGTCCCTCATCTTCTCCTCTATCACTCACTCTCCCAGTCCACTCACTGACTCAGCATCACCATTCGTCACTGCCCAAGCAACCACCATCACCAATGGTAGTGTCAGTGATAGCGACGGTCAAGTTCGAAAATATTTTATATCCATCGAATATCAAATCGAATTCGAACATTATTCTTTATAATCGATTTTAAATTCTAATCTAACCTGATTCGATTCGAATTCCATCCATCTACGGACCTAACTAAGAGTTGAGATTCAAGAGTGAAAGAAAGAGGTAGATGCGTGTGACAGTTACGGGGAGATGTTGTGGATGTTTAGGAAAGAGGGGGGCAGAGGTTCTTATGCACGCAACGCAAGGAAAGATGGTGTGGGTAACTACCACCACCACATTGATCGTTCATCATGCATTAGTGCGATAGGGTGAGTAATCAACACTGTAGAATCAACTCTATTGCACTTCAACACCAAAAAATATTATAATGAATCATGTTATTTATTATTTCTTAAAATGCCCCGCCAAACAACCATTCAGCCAAACGAGTGATTTTATGGGCTGTTGCTAGAAACACCCAATCAAACAGTCAAATAAAGAAACGTTTAAAGTGCCGTTTATTGAGAAAACACCTCATTAGGAAACGCCCTCAGAATCAAACAGATGGTTTATTTTCCTTACCCAAACCGTTTCCCAATGCCCTTTTTAAAATTGCGTTGCCATTTGCTTTGAACCTTTGGTATATTATTTTTTTTTTCTTTTGATAAACTTAGTATCTTAAGTCTATGTTTGATTTGAAGGAAAATGCAGGAAAAGAAAGGGATAAACAGAGAAACCTTTATAAACCTTGCTAAAGAGTATTTGCACAAATATTCTTCTGGAATGGGAAGAAAACAGAGGTTGCCTTGACAATTATTGTGCAGTCGAATCTAATTTGTATTAAAAATTTGTCTTATGAGGTGCAATTTGAAGGAGTATAAATACAAATATGTAGACTATAGAATGTAAAACCTTGTATTTTGTTTATATTTTGCACTGTACATATTTGTATTTATGGTCCTTCCAAATTAAGCCTCATAGAAAAAACAAACGAAGGCTTAAAAACTTGGAGAAGAGAACCGGGTGGGGTAACATAAAGAGTGCCTCAGCCTCGATCAGAGCAAAAGAAAAAGAAATGCATCGTTTTAACTTTGTTCGAAACGATGATGTTGCTTTACTTGTTTCCTAATACTAAAAGCATAGGTTTGTTAATTGTTGGGGTTGGGCCTTTTTCTTTCTCCTGCTTCCTTTACTTTTCCTTTTTGAGAATGATGATTCAATGAAGGTGCTTTCAGATATCATGATCACTTCTTTTTCAAAAGTAAATTTCTAACCCTACCCACACCACAATAACCAACAAGAGGGGTAGGGGGCAGGTTGGATAGGGTAGGGGAACACAATTATAAAAGAAACTCAAAAAAAAAAAAAGAATCTCTTCGTTCCAAAGCAAACCACATCACACAAGCCAACTTGATTAATAATTTACACCCAAAAATAAACATCTATCGATCAACATGGGAAACCCAAAAACAAAAGACACAACAACGATAAGTATTTAAATAAATAAAGTTATAAATAAAACAAGAGGATAAAGTAACAGATAAAGAAACAACGAATGGGGTGATCCCTCAGGCAGCGTGACAGATTTACACTCTGGCCTTGAATGGAATGGCTCTGATGATGATCTGGTGGTACACTGCAGCCAGAGCAGCTCCAATGAAGGGTCCCACCCAAAAGATCCACTGTAAAATAAGGAACAAATGATTAAATTTATGTTGAAATTAACGATTCAAAACACTGGTATTTGGTCTGTTTTTGTTTTTGTTTAATACGTACATGATCATCCCAGGCAAAGTCCCTGTCGAAGACGAGAGCAGCACCGAGACTCCTAGCAGGGTTGATGCCGGTTCCTGTGATGGGGATGGTTGCCAGGTGCACCAAGAACACTGCAAACCCAATTGGCAGAGGAGCCAAAATCTGCATTCAAAATCATAACCAAACCAAGAAATTAGATGAGACCAAGGTGGGGAGACGGCCGGACGAGGGATTCATCGTGAAGACAGACGTGAACCTTTTTTGTACGCTTGCGCGCCGTGGGGACAAACACAGAGTAAAGAACACTTTACAGCCATATACACAGTACAGACTACAGACAAAGGATACCACACCCAATCAGTGAAAAATAAAACCAGCAAAAGGACACAGAAGATACCACCAAAACCGCTTCTGGTTTTTAGATGACAACCCAAATCGGCTAATCCCCATCAAAACCAGCTAAAGAGAAAGAACCCTGGAACCCAAAACCACCTCACAGGACAATCTAATCTAAAGTATGCTGGGTGATTTGCTGGTTCTAAGGCAACAACACAATACATGTACAGTAATCTTATTCTCATCTCAGAAGTCAGAACAGAAGGAACTAGGATTAGATTGAGTAGACTAAAGAAAAGAATTAATACTTACAGGGACGTGGGAGTCCCTGGCATTCCTCTTGGCGTCAGTTGCAGAGAAGACGGTGTAGACAAGAACAAAGGTGCCAACAATCTCAGCACCAAGGGCATCGCCCTTGGTGTAGCCGTGCTGAACAAAGTTGGCTCCGCCGTTCAGCCGTTCGTACTCATGCCTCTGGAAGCCCTTGACAACACCGGCGCCACAGATCGCACCAAGGCACTGCATTATTATGTAGAACACTGCCCTGACTAGGGAGAGCTTCCTTGCCAACAGCATACCAAAGGTTACAGCAGGGTTGATGTGTCCACCTGCAGATCAACATGGGTTAGAACTTAGAAGAGACGCTTTGGACCCAAACAAAGACAAAGAGAATAGACGAAGGGAAAAGCCAGAGACACTGAGAGCCCAACATTTGTTTGAAACACAGGGAAACAAGAAAAAAAAAAACAAAAAAAGCGCAGAATATGGTTTACTGCAAACATTCTTACAGGGTTCCAGAACACGAGCATGAAGAACGACAGAAATAACAGCACATGAAATATTTTAGAAAAACAAAGCATGATGAAGATGAGAAACCACACTAAGTAGATAATACAAAATAGAAGAAAAATATGTATATCCTGTGAACAATTCTATAGACAAGCTGAAATTCTAGTAACAGAAGTAAAGAATTTATGTAATAATCCATGGCAGAAAATTATGCCGAAGATGAAGAAAAAAAGAAACGCTAACCTGAGATACCAGCCGTGCAGTAAACGAGGGCAAAGATCATGCCTCCAAAAGCCCAGGCAATCCCTTGAATACCCACTGAAGCACATTTGTTGCCAGATCTCCCCACACCCATCACAGTTAAAATGGTGATGTACAAGAAGAGGAAAGTGGCCATGAACTCTGCAATCCCAGCTCTCCAGAACGACCATGATTTCAACTCCCCGGGCTCAAACAAAGGAGCTGGTGGTGGCTCCTTGTAGTCCTTGTCTGTCTGCGCTGCAGTCCCTAGGGGCTGCCTTTCTGAGAACTTGTTAGCTCCAAGCTTAACATCCTCCTCTTTGCCCTCCATTCTCACTCTGTGTTTTTCTTCTCTCACTCTCGATTCTCAAAAAGAACTTCACTAGCTAGCTAGGGTCGTGAACAGCAAAGCACACGCAAAACGCTTGCACCAATTTATAGCGTGGATGATTATCTGAGTAATCAGAAGCAGCTTTGGTGACTTTTTTTTCTTTTAAATGTTTTATTCCTTATTTTATTTTTTAAAAAAGATAAAATAAAAAAACCTCTCCTGAACTTTTTGATTAATAAAAAAATCTTCCTTATAGTTTTATTTTAATAAATACCTCCCTTAAACTTTTGACAAAAAAACGATAAAAACCTCCCTTCCGTTCACCTTTTCAGACGGTAAGGTTTTTGTCGAGTTTCTAAAAAATTCATGGAGATATTTATTAAAATGAAATTGTAGAAGAGGTTTTATAATTGTCAGAAATTTTAAGGAGGTTTTTGAGTATTTTGCAAGGCAAAATAGTAAGGCCTGATGGTTCAAGGATATTGACAGAAGCTGATTTTGTTTTTATTATCTTTTTTGTGCAGATAATGAGTGGATATTGATCATCTGCTCTGGACCGTCTGATTCCACCTAATGCTTATATAAATAAATAGAAAAAGGTTCCCATTCCAGCGTTCCTTGCTTTTTATCTGCTTTATTTATCAATACAAAAATAATAAAAATTAAGAATACAGATAGAGATTGACCGTTGACGGACAAGTAAGTACAAGCTGCAACCTCACGCATGCAAGCGACTACACGAAAATCCAATACCAATCGTTCATCTAGATATCTACAGGTTTGTGGACCATCAAATTGGAATTGGTCGTTTGAGAACTGTTGATTCGGTATTTTTTTCTCCTCGTAAGTCGTAAATACAAATAATATATAATACAAAATCATCTGTCCAAGACCAGTCTCCGGATGAAAATTTGTCGAAAACCCAACAGTTTCTTTTAAACTGTTTTCCAGTCTTGCTCGTGGACTGACAAACATCTTTTGAAATTTTAAAATTATTAATTTTTGGTTTCAATAAAATGTAAAGGGGTAAAATAGACAATTGAGCTGCTCGGGAGCCTTAAATTAAGAATGTAATGGATCTCTCTTTGGACGGCTATTACAAAAAAAAAAAAGATCTCTCTTCGACGGCGGAGATTTGCGCTCATGGAATATGGAATATTGTAGACGCCAAAACAGTATAAAATGGAAATATTTGGATGGATTAGTTGAGATAAATAAAAGAGAGAAAACAAGGTGTGGACGGGAAAATTTGGCCGTTTTCGGACCGTTGGGAAGGGAGACAGCCTTTAAATCATTGGATGATTGTGATATTAGCTCAATCTACGCATATGGGACAACGAACGATAGTCGATAGCTATTAGCTATCTTCAATTCTCCATTGTGAATTTAAATCATTAAAATATCCTTTCAGAGTGAAATGGGTTTAGATGATCCACTTAGGATGCTACATTCCGGTTTGAGTTCCGACTAATATATCATCTGGACCACTGGGTTCAGGGCACTATACCGGACCGCTGGTACAGTATAGTGTATTTATTAGAAGTCCACTTTTATAGGTAAGTGTATTTATTTATATTTTTTATTAAAATTTATTTCGCTAAATAATGTTCTCTCGCCTTTTCATGTTCTTTTACCCTACCCATTTTTCTCTCATAAGTTAGCTAATTTTTGTTTTAAACCAGGCTCAATGAAGTTGCAAGGAGTGGAGAAATTCACAAGTCCTAACCATAGATATTTAGCATTTACTCTCCATTCAGAAAACTCAGGCCCGTTTGGTGCATTTTTTCGCACGGTCTTTCAGTTGCTTATAAGTCAGGAAGACCGTAAATCGGTTTATTCCTGTTTGGCATGCGAAAGATCTTGCCGTCAAAAGATGGGGCACCGAAAAGACGTAGGAAGTCCATTTTGGGCTGATTTTGGGAAGCTCCAAGTGAAACTTCCTGCATCTTTCGCATTTTAATCGCGCATGGAAATACCCGAAATGACGCACGGAAAGATGCGTGTCTGCCAAACGGTCTTCGGGCTGCCCAAATCTTATGTCAAAAGCTCAATGCGTCTATTGACTGTCAGAGCTACGAGAAGATATTCTGAAAAAGACTTGTCAAATAGGCCCTCAGTTTTCCCATGTCCGAATAGGGAGATTTGGGAAAACAATTTTTACCTAAATTTCACATTAATTAAAAAAAACTTGAATATATTATTTAATGGAAAACTAATTTCATTAACCTAAATAGTTCAGCCTTCAAACCAATGTTTTAAAAAAATGATATGGAATTGAAACTGTTCTGGCCACTGGTTTCTAGGTTGATGGTTCGACCGTTTGGTTTGAATAGATGGCCTGTTTTGACAAAAAATTAAAATAATTAAAATTAAAAAAGCCAAAAACGTTGAGCTAATCAAATGGATCAATAGTTTGATTGCCTAGATAAATGGGTTGTTGACCAATTCAACAGTTTTTTGCCAAAATTTGGGTTTGGAGTAAAACGGAACCGGTTGCTTGGACGATTCCTGAGCCAAATGGTCCTACAGTCTGGATCAATGACGGTTCAAAAACCAAGTTTCAAACTATTGGCCTCCTGCAAACCAATGAAGTAGCAATTAGTGACTCGACCAAGTTGGCCTTCTTAGCGGGTCAACTTTCTGTCTAATGTCATAAAACTTTGGTCATTTTTAAGCATCTGTTTGGCATCACTGTCGTTGCTCCAGAAAACAACAACACATTAGCACAATGTCGAAAAAAGTGATGCTCTAGGAAACGTTTGTTTGTTTGGAACCATTTTACCATAAAAAATAGTACTCCAAGCCACACCTTAGAAATCGAGAAGACATGGTTTGTAGCAACGCCAAATTTGGCATTTATTAAAGCTACAGCTCATTATTGCCAACAGGAACATGAGATGGCAGTGATAGAAACATGACCTGACATTGGATAATAGATACAAATGCAGAAAACATTTCCTATAACATTAATACCAAACAGAAAATATTGATGTTAACTCACACAACAGGCAGCAGATATAGCATCGATGCCAAACATATACTAAACCTAAACCTCACTCATTCTACCGTAAGTACGATTCCAAAGGACTTTGGTTATCCATTAATTAGCCAGCATGGCAATAAAGGCAAATGGATTATTAAAACCGAATCCGGCGTGCAATAGACTCGAGCACATGGGGTGAGCTCATAAAGGGTTTGCTACTTTACTTTTTTTTTAGGCCTTTCATATTAGCGAGGAGGTGTCATACACTGTCACCGGTTGTGTATTTTTTCCTGTGGAATTCAAATCAGCCCCCCACCCAACGCCCCATAATACATTCCTGCCGGAAATAATTCCCGATGGAGATTGGCTTCTATTAGAGCAACTTTATGACCACACCGATTTAACAGTCTTTTCCAACCTTACATTAGAAATATCTTTCTATAGATAATCTCACTGCTCGAATGGGCTTTCTTCTGACTGAAACCAATTCCTTCTGATAACATCATCATTTCTGATATTATTATAGAAAGATGTTACCAATATATGGGGAAAATGTGCTGTGAAAAGTCTCGTAGAGTACTGATCAGTGATTTGATCTCTTTTCTATGTGTTTATCAAGTGTGCTTATCAAATCTGATCTGTTTTGTTAAGATGGAGGGCCCAATCCTACTGATGTAGCGCAATCCGGTCACTCCTAACTCGCACTCACGTGGCTCCTGAGAGGTATCTAAGACGAGAGAAAGGAGGAAGAACTCCCGGGGGGTTTCACGGCGGGAACGCTCCGATGCTTAAGCTAGTATTGAGTGCAAGAAGTGAAAGGAGAACAAAGGCAAAGAGTGTAGGTTACGCAGGTGATTCGAAGATACCTTGTTCCTTGAGAATAAGCCCCTTATAACTGAATTCCGTTGCTTCAGGCCCTCTGACCTCTGACAGGGCAGGTATAACCGCCACTGTTAGTTTGCCACAGCCATTACAGGCAGGGCTGAGGTGGCATGCACGGGGCCGTCATGCAGGGTATGTGTCTGTCAGGTGTGGGACGCCTTTCTAAAGGTGGCAGGCACGGCGAGGGGGACATGCCTGCTGTCCACAGGTTTGTCGGGTACGGAGGTCGGGCAGGAAGCCCTCCTATGGTATACCAAACTGTTCTCCTGCGAATTACCCTGAACTGGGCTATCCTTTGAGTGACGGGCTGCTTGTAGCCAGTTTTGTCGAGCTAGCCGACCAGAGGTCTTTGTGCCTCGAGGCGTCTGGAGAAGAACCGATGCGTTCTTGATTGGGAGTGGCCCGAGGTCCATTGGGAGGATCTCGAGCCTCAAAAGGGGTCAAGGTGCCCCAAACTCGGGACCCCCCGAAGTGCCTTAACCTCTGGGAGGAAGTGCGGGCAAGGCAGCTTGCGGCGAGTAGTTTTCCTACCGAGTTGTCGTGCTGAACTTGATGGGATTTTCCCTCCAAGTTGTGCTCACGTCCGTTGCGTTGTCATGCCGAGTCACTGTTTGAGTAAGGTCATGCCCACGTGTACCTAAACTACAAGGTCGGGCCAAATCACCCTCCATCAATTGCCCCCACTCCCTGCGTTAGCGGCGCTGACCCAGCCCAGGGAGGTCATGACGTGCCGGGTGGATTTGGCGTCGGTATTTAAGCTGTGTTGTTGCGCATTCCGTCTAGTTGTACCGGTCTAACGCCCAACTCAACCGAAAATAGATTCAAGTCGCGTCCAGATTATGCGTGGACTTCACGCGACTTGGACTTCACGGACGTCAAAAATGCGCTAAATCGTTTTCGCCTCGAAGAACCCACGGTCGCGGCTATAAATAGGGGGTCCCTTGGTCGTTTTCTTCGCCACAAAGCTTTCGTCGTTAGCATTTGAGCTCGCGCCAGAGGTCTCTTAGCTCGGGTCCTCCAATTCGTTTTGTTCTCCCAATCCGGTTGTGTTTCTTTGGTGAGTCCTCCCTAGCATCCTTTTCCCTTCTAGTTTGTTTCTTTCTTTTAGTTTGGTATGTCGTCTAGTGTGGATAGTCTCATCGACGAGCCCGAGGTAGGTACCTCGGCTCAGGGTGTCTCCTTTTCTGCCCAGCTGTTCGAAGTGCGGGTGGCTTCGGGTCATCTGGCGTCCACCTCCCACCGAGGTCGGGAACCAAATCAGATCGGGCCTTTCCATAATGACCTCGGAGAGGCTTCAGGACCTCATACAGAGGTACCGCCTCCCTAACGAGTACTCGTGTAGTCTTCCCACTGGCAACTTCCCATGGGAGCACGATCCCAACGAGATCGTGATCTTTAGGGAGCAATTGGTAGCCGGGCTCATATTTCCACTTCACCCTTTGATCGTTGAGGTGTTGGTACACTTTAACATCACCTTGGACCAACTCCACCCGAACTACATACGGAATGTGGTGGGGTCCATTTCTCTTTGCTTTGATCGTTCCCTCCCCATAGATTTAGATGTTCTCAGTACAATTTTGGCTATAAAGAAGAGTGTTTCAGGCGCTCTCCCCGGGCATAGGCGGTCCTACTACCTGTCCCCTGCCTGGGTTTCAAACTCATGCACAAGCTCCCGAGCAAAGTCCTAGCTTGGAAGCGGGACTACTTCGTAGTCCGGAGCAGTACGGGGTGGCCCTTTCCAACGAGGAGCTCCAGTCACTGGCTTAGCTCGGGTTGCATTATAAAGACTTCACTTTTGAGGAGAAGCTCGTCCGAGTGGGCTTGAGTCTGGGTAGGTTTTCCCCACTTCGACTTTCCACTCATATATTTGCTTCGGGTTGCTGATGTCGTGTTTCACCATAGGTCCCATGGAGGCGGAGAAAATAGACAACCAGAAGCTCTTCCACCAGATGAAGAGGAAGAAACGCGTGGCAAAGAAGGCGCGTGTTGGGTCCTCCGCAAGCTTCAGCTGAGCCTCGACTTTCGCAGACTTCTGCCTCAGGGCCCGAGGTGGAAGCCACGCCCATCATCGACTTAGAAGAGGGGGCTGTGCCTAAGGGGCCCGAGGTGATGACGGAACCTGCCGTTAAGCCCCCTGAGCCTGCTGCTGTCAGGGCTCATCATTCTGAAGTTGTTGTTGAGGTCTCCGAGAGCTCTACTAATGATGTGGAGATGACGGCTTCCAGCTCGGAGGGTTAGGGGAGCCAAACCGTCCCGAACTCCAAGTGCAGCCTGAAGAAGAGTACGCAAGCTGCATACCCGGGGGAGGTCAGCGAGTAGGCCGAACTCACTCCTGGTCACCTCGGCGCCGAGCTGCCACTCATACTATGGTGGTGAGTCTCTCTTCTTTTTCTCTTTTTCTTTTCGGGCGCGTCCTCGCCCTTTTGGTTGATCTCCTCTTCGGTGGCTATGAACCTGTCCGCAAGTTTCAGGAGCTCGGTTATGGTCGCTGCTTGGTTGACGACCATGTGCCATTTAAACTCTTTGTGCGTCACGCCCTTCTTAGCTGCTCCAAGGCATACCGTGGGGTTCAGGCGTGGTATCTGCATACAGGCATCATTGAACCGCTTGATATAGCTTCGAATGGATTCTCCTTGTCTCTGTAGTATGCTGAGGAGACTTTCTTCAATTCGCGGACATCGCTTGCTAGTAACGAAGTGGGACGTGAAGGTTTGTGCGAACTACACCCAACTTCTTATCGACCCAGGTGCCAAGTTCCTGTACCATGTGCGGGCTACTCCCCTAAAAGTAGTGGAGAAGGCCACGCACATGCACGACTCACTGGCTCATGCCAGGTGCATCTGTGACTGAAAGGCATCTACGTGGTCATTTGGGTCAAACGACCCGTCATACTTGTCAAGAGGGGGGAGCTTGAAGTCTTTGGGCATTGGGACTGCCAGGAGTTCGGAAGACAGGGGGTGGAACCGAGAGGAGGGGAGCTTTGACTTCGGCCGAGCTTACCTCTTCTTTGCCCATGAGCTCGGGGAAATCGCGGGTGACAGATCGATGAGCCCGGTGGCGGTGTCTCTGCTTCTTGGTGGGCTCAGTGTTCGTGCTGCTCACCTCTGCGCTGTCCAGAATGGTCTGCACGGGGAGTATCCCAGTCTACTGGTGATGGCTGCGAATAGAGGGGTCTTGCATGGAGTCTGTTGCCAAGATCTCAAACCGGTTCTGAAGGAGCGGGGTTTCAAACTTCGACTGCCGAGGTGACGTAGACCTGGCGAGCTAGGGTCCTCCCGACCTGTCCTCCCGCAGTGAGATCGGGGTAGCCGGTCTCTCTCGTCTGCTGCGGGGAGAGGCCTGGTTTTTTGGGAGGTTTTGGGGGGCCTCTCCTTGGCCAGAGGGGCGCTCATCCTAGCGGCAAGACTTAGCTTGCTGCAAGGCTGGGTGCCAAGGTGGGAACTGCGGCTGTTGAAGTTGAGGTTGAGGCAGCTGGGGAAACTGCTGCTGATATTGATACTGGGAGACCTGGTGCAGTACATGTTGTTAATAGAGCTGAAGTTGTTGGAACTATTGCATTTGGGCCTGCATGGCCCGCATGCACTGCATCAAGTCCTCCAGTTGGTTTGAGCTGGCCGCTGGGGGCACGACCAAGGGTTTGGTGAACGTCGCTCCGATTGTAGCAGGGAGTGGGGCGACGACAGGTGCCACTATGAGAGGCACATTCAAGCTGGGGATTCTGTCCGCCGAGAGGGGGACGGTGAATTATCCGATACAGACAGTAGGAAGTTGGGGTTGTTCCTTGGAGTTATCCATTTCCGTGCTTCGTCCGACGTTGCTAGAGGAAGCCATGAGCGTTGGATTGTTTCGAGGAAGAAAAAAAAAAACTCAGAAACTTTTGAGAGAAAGGCCTTTTGAAGCGTTTCCCACAAATGACACCAAATGATGTAGCGCAATCCGGTCACTCCTAGCTGGCGCTCGCGTGGCTCCTGAGAGGTACCTGAGACGAGAGGAAAGAGGAAGAACTACCGGGGGGTTTCCCGGGGGGAACGCTCTGATGCTTAAGTTAGTATTGAGTGCAAGAAGCGAAAGGAGAATGAAGGATAAGAGTGCAGGTTACGCAGGTGATTCGAAGATACCTTGTTCCTTGAGAATAAGCCCCTTATAGCTGAATTTCGTTGCTTCAGGCCCTCTGACATCTGATAGGGCAGGTATAACCGCCACTGATAGTCTGCCACAGCTGTTACAGGCAGGGCTGAGGTGGCACGCGCGGGGCCGTCGTGCAGGGTATGTGCCTGTCAGGTGTGGGACTCCTTTCTAAAGGTGGCAGGCGTGGTGAGGGGAACATGCCTGTTGTCCACAGGTTTGTCGGGTACGACGGTCGGGCAGGAAGCCCTCCTATGGTATACCAAATTGTTCTCCTGCGAATTACCCTGAACTGGGCTATCCTTTGAGTGACGGGCTGCTTGTAGCCAGTTTTGTCGAGCTAGCCGACCAGAGGTCTTTGTGCCTCGAGGCGTTCGGAGAAGAATCAGTGTGTTCTTGCTTGGGAGTGGCCCGAGGTCCATTTGGAAGAGTTTGGGCCTCAAAAGGGGTCAGGGTGCCCCGAACTCGGGACCCCCCGAAGTGCCTTAACCCTGGGGAGGAGGTGCGGGCAAGGCGGCTTTCGGCAAGTCATTTGCTTGCCGAGTTGCCATGTTGAACTTGGTGGGATTTTCCCTTCGAGTTGTGCTCACGTCCGTTGCGCTGTCATGCTAAGTCACTGTTTAAGTAAGGTCACGCCCACATGTACCTGAACTACAAAAAAGTCGGGCCAAATCACCCTCCATCACCTACCTTGTAATCTATTTTCGTTGTTTTGTATTTATTCATTTATAAAAAGAAAAAGAAGAAAACCAACGATACCAGCCAACTCATTCTCATGAGATACCCTATTGGCTTTGTTCCCAAATTCAAATGTACTACTAGGCAAAAACCTAAGTTGGCAAAAGTACAAAAACCCTTTCATTGTCTGTCCACCTGGCCACTATGTCATGTCACAGGCTTAGTTTTTTTTTTTTTTTTTTTCCTTTTTCCATGTAGTTTCAGCCAACCGTCCACCTAATGGGGCCCATGTGGCATAAAAAACAAGTTAGTTCAAGATACAATTTTTTTTTCTTCATTTACAAAATTTTACCATGTACCAAAAAAAAAAATAACGTACATTCTGCGTGCAAAGGCCCAACATTATTATAACCATCCCATTTTTACCTCTTAAGTTGAAAAAATAAAAAATGTTTACTTTGGAGGATTAATGGTGGGTCTCAATTCTTGGCACCGGGGACAAGTGGTCTGAGAGTTGAGACCTCTACCACATCCAAATAAATAGAAGCCCTGGAAACAGTTTGCGGAGTTTGGGTCTACTCATTAGAGAGTACGCCTTACACTAATAATCTCACAATACGTTTCAATTATGCATTGAAAACATCTTCCCATAAATAAAAATTTATAATTATAGAAATGTTCAAAATATACAGATGAAACGTGCCAAGGGGCGCATTTTATGAGGAGCAAATTGTATTTCCGGTTAGAATCTTATCTGTTGTGCCTGCCCAATAAAACATGTTATCCGTCCCCCGTCCCCATTGTTTGAGTTCAAATTGCAGTGACCACAGTTGCAACATTTTATTGATGCAGCATATTATTGGCAACTGCAGGAGATTATTGCGTGATTTTGAGTTATATTACTAAGGGTCAGTATGGAAGAAGTATAAATGCAAAATCTTATATTTTATATTCTTTTATATATATTTGCACCGTATGTATTTGTATTTATATTCTTTTCAAACTGAGCTTAAATAAGTATGCAGTGCCTTCATCTAAAGCGGTTATTTGTTCGGTTGCTTCATTAAAGATTTAATGCCTTGACTTGCCTATGGGCTTAAAAATAAAATAAATTATTATTAACAAAATAAAATAAATTGTTTTCTTCTTTCTTTTTTTTCGTGATGGCATGAGAAGGGATTGTATGTTCAAAGATGAACTCCATTCATTGTATTTGATTAAAGAATTTCATTTTTTTTAACCGAATATTGAAGGAAGCAGGTGGAGTCTCTAAAGTCGAATTAGCTAGTAAATGAACATAGTCCCAGGGGCATTCAAATTTGGTTATCAAATCGAAAATTAAATTGAATAAGTCAATTTGATTTGGTTACGTTGGTTTTGATTGGTTTCGGTTTAAAAATAATTCAATCAAACCAAAGCAAAAATCAAATTAACCAAAACAAATACATCTATTTATATTTTAATTATAAATATTAATACATATTAACATTACTATTTATATTAGTAGCAATATATAATATGTATTTTTAATGATAAATGCTGATACATTTTAATAATAATTATTAATATAAAGATAAAATACATTTATATTTTAACTAACCAAATCAAACTGATTTGAATTCAGCTCGGTAATTTCAAGTCCTATTCGGTTTGGCTCGGTTCATGAAAATGAGCTAATCAAAATTTCAGTTAGGTGCTCGAGTGACTGCAACACATGCTTTATCTATGTATCCATTTTTAAATGTGGTGTCAAAAAAAATTCTAAGTGCTCATTTAACGTGCTTATTTTGTTGTGCCTACTAGATCCGGTCCTATCAAAATATACAAGAACATATGCAATAAGGGAAATGGTGGGGGCCAAACGAAACGCTTGCGCTTCAAGTGCAAGGTTGCCACCAATATGAGCTGCCAAGAAATCTCTTATTTAAGTTCTCTAATAATCTCATTAGGACTAGAGACAACATATGATCAAAGATTACTTGGTTGCAAGTTCTCCACATGTACCATAAGATACAACACGAATATTGAAAACCCTCAATATCCTCTTGAGTAATATTTTACTAAACCCCTGAAATTGGTCTATGGAAGGAAGTAGTTGGGAACCTCCATCCCAAATTAGAGCCAAACCAAATTGCTGGCATGAATGGACATAAAACAAAGAGTTGGTCAATATCTCCATCCATATATAACACAACTAAAGACACAAGACTTCTCTGAAGAAATGTTCAAATGTTGGCGAAAAGTGAGACCATTCTGTAGCAGCTTCCAAATGAACAATCTAATACATAGTAGTAGTGGTATTTTCCAAAATTTACTCCATGGGAAATAGACAACATTGTATTCAGACATCATGTCACCACGTGACATACCTCTATCAATCCCGTATCTCATCCCCTTCTTGTAAAACACCCTGTCACGGGCTCCGGTGAATGAGCGTGTGGGGGGTGTTCAACGTCAAAGCCAAAACTTCTTCTTTCCTATTTTGGCGAGATAGAGAGAACTCGTGGGTCAGTTCGAGGCTACCCTTTCCCCTACACAGTTGATTGGGATAAAACTCATACCTTTATTTCAGAGTAGTAGGAATAGAATAACAAAAAGATAACGAGTAGTCAGTAAATCTCTCCAACTATCAAGATTCACTTTTATTCAAATAAATTCTACTTGGAAACGTAAGCTACCGGGTCAATTCACATTTTGGGTGAGCACAAAAAAAGCCGAAAAAATCAAACCGACCACAAAATCCGACCAAAAATGAACCGAAAAATTGGTTAACTAATCCGGTCAGTTCAGTTTCGCTTCGATATTCTTAAAAAACCAAAAGTTTCAGTTCGGTTTCGGATAACTTTTTAAAAAACCAGCATTTAACCAAACCGATCGATATATATATATATATATATAATATGTAGTAATATATATTATATTTTATTTTTATTTTTTAAAATCGAATAAACCAATAATACCACCGCCTATTTGCCTTTTCCCCCTTTCCCCTTCTTTGAAACCTAAACCTAATAGGTTAATACCCTTTCTTACTCTCTCAGTCTCCCTTGTCTCCTCGTCTTCCCTAATCCCCATTGGTTAACTGAACTTCCCCTTGCTTTCCTTTGGCACCGATCGTCCTCCAACCGTTGGCCTCTCCCCCAATGGCTAGTTGTCCCCTTGCTTCCATGTGTCTCTGTCTCTCTCTCGCCTGTCATCTTCATCTCTGTCGTGCCAACCACCAAGCACTAAGCAACAATGCTGATCGCCACCTCGTTGGCAAGTACCAAGCCAAATCTGTTAGCCTTAGCCCGCCCCAACTACAGCAACCAAGACGCCAGTTACCACCTCGGCTCCGCTAGGACCACCACCTCACCTCTCAGGCTCTGCCTGTCTCTCTCTCTCTCTCTCTCTCTCTCTCACCTCTCATCTTTGAAGCTCTGCCACCTCTTAGGCTCTCATTTCAGGCGAATCATCAACCGCCACTTTGCCCTAGTCCCTTTATCGTGTTTTTTCAAGTAATTCTTTTATTTTTTTTTTGTATTTTTAGAATGAATGAAAGTTTGTTGTGAAGGGATGAAAGATCCATCATATGGATGGTCGAACCCTGTAGGAAGGTAGGGTGAAATTTCAAAAAATTCTCTTTCTCCCATCTGGGAATCACATTCCTTATTTTAGAAAACTGTATTTCCAATGATAAATCTTGAACCAAATCGAACAATATCTGAAACCAAAAGGGAGGAGAGGGATATACCTGATACGAAGTAGCAGTAACTCCCATGGAGAAAACCAAAACCCACTTCCACTGAAGATGACACAATGTGTGGTGAAGCAATATCAGTAGGATGGCTCTCAGCAAGAACCGAATTCTTCAACAAGAATGGAGTAGAGGGCTGGTGAGCACGACTTTATATTGTTTCTTCTACCAATAAGCAATATCAAGAACAATTCTTGATCACTCTCACAAGTGGAGATAGAACTAGGTAGGGGCGGCAAGAACAGGAAAGAATTCTGCAGATTGTTGTGTTGTGTAACTGAGGAATCCGCCCCTTTATTTATAGCCTTATCAAGATCAGCCTCCTAATCCAATTTGGAGAGAGTTCCTTAATCCAAATATGATATTTGGATCTGAACTCTTGAATGGATAAGACTTATCTTATCCTTCAGCTAATCCTAATCATATTATAAATTCTATCTTGCCTCCTTTTAATTAACTGACTTAAGCCCAGTTCAAATTGGGCTTTAGGCCCATTAAGTTTATGTGTTCACTTAACCTCTTAACCTACTAGCCCGTTGGCTCTTTTTGTATGGCGTGTGACCCAAACATTAATCTACACATTAGTCACATGGGTTCAGCCTAACCTTTGTTACAAGGCTTGGCCGAATTCACTATAAGACACAATGAACCCCTGAGTCCATCACCATGAGCTCTTAATGGTCCCAACATTTACACTAAATGGTCATTGGGTCCAGCCACCTTATGAAAACCCAATGACTGTGGGCAGATGCAAGATTAGCCCATCAGGTATTACGCTTAATGGTCTTACACTTAACCTCTCAGCCCATAATGATCAAACACTGCCCGACAAGAGAATACCTCTCCCTCGGCTACAAGGAATAGTGTTGCACTCTCTAGTCACATAGATCTTGGGAATTAAAACTTTTTGCAAACATTTTGAAACAATAAATAAATATATACATATATATATATATATATTTTGTGTGTGTGTGTATGTATGTATATCTTTATATAAATATATTTTGCAAAAACAAATTTCAACGGTTGAAATCAACTGTTGGCAGTTTAGGTTTCCATCAGAGAGAGTGCATCCCCAGTCATTCACTTTGTAATGGAAATCGAGGTGCTGGCCAAATGGCTCAAGCTAATATTCCCAAATATTCTCAAGATCCTTTGTAAGGAATCGGTGGTCTAATGAATAGGGCAAGGACAAAAAGGATGAAAGAGGCTTTACAAGGCTTAATCATGGAAGTGCGTGACCAAGATTCCTATATCAAGGCATATTTGGAATCCATGACATAAGACCAAGGCGCATGGACATGATAAGGAAAGGCCCAATCCGCATGCTAAGATGTATTGATGGGCTTGTTTTTGTCTTGTTTTGTTTTACTTTGACTTTTCTATGCTTAGTTGTCATTAATTATAATCTTTTAGAAAGATTCCCATATCAAAGCACATTTGTTTTCCTAAATTAAAAGGATCCTCATTAGTTAGGTGTTTCCTTATAAGATAATGTTGTTTACATGCCTATATAAAGGCTACAACTATGTAAAACGGGATACATGATCAATAATATGGAGGTATTTTCAGCAAGCTTAGCTTTGCCTTCTTGTGTTCTTGGTAGAATGCAATATCTTGACTAATCAAGGGAGTGATCAGCCTTTGTGGCATCTTCAAGATTGGATTCTTTAAGGACTTAGTTTCCTTAAAGTTCTAATCTGATCAACTACAACTTACTTTCTAGCTTCTAGGGTGCGCATAACAAATTGATTCAAGAGTTCCTAGAGCAAGTTGTCTAGTGGGTTCTTATCACTTTGTTCGACAAAGGGGTTGATCCTGTCACTATGATCACCCACTCAGATGAATTCTCGGACTGTCCCAACATACCCAGGTTTTAACCCCCTCTAAGGATATCACTGATTGGCATATCAAAGATAATCCGATTCGACACCTAGTGTAGAACCATAATCGAGTCTAGGGGTCAGGTGTAACATTTCAGTTTTTCCGATCTATCTCCAAGGTTCAGGGCAATACTAATTTTGGTCTGGTTCAGGGTTTCAAGAAAACCCACACTGCATGTACCTCAGGTCTCACCCTAGCAGCTGAGACAAGCCACCCCAACCAACTTAGCGACACATCAGTGTCAGCCTTGACAGGATAAATCTCCCTAAATCTACCTAACGACTGTGAAGTTTCTAAACTAACACGAGTCTCATAAGTGTCCAATTTAAGGGTATTACACAGAAACGCACCACATTGACATGAATCAATTATGTACTTTATTCATTTATAATAAATGTCAAAAGATACATCAATTTGATTGGAGCTAAGGGCATAACTGTTAAAAGCTCCCACTTGCACTTAGGTCTAATCGGATACAAGTCGGAGTCTCATACTTTCCACGTGTTTCTCAAACACTTTTTGTGTCAATGTCTTAGTTAATGGCTCTACTACATTTTTCGCTGATGCTACCTTCTGAATTAGGATGCCCCATTTTCCAACTATCTCCCATAGTACATGGTAGTTCCTCTCAATGTGCTTAGACTTCGAGTGGGCTCGTAGCTCCTTAGCCTGAGCAATGGCTCTAGTGTTGTCACACAACAATGGAATGGGTGATGTGCTGGATGGAACTACTCCTAATTCCTGAATGAACTTCTTCATCTAAACAGCTTCCTTGGCAGCTTTACTTGCAGCAATGTACTCGGCCTCGACTGTGGAATCTACGGTGAACCCCTGTTTGTTGCTTTTCTAGCTAACAACACACGATCCTATCGTGAAGATATAAGCAAATGTATACTTTCTATCATTTGGATTTGACTATAAATAAGCATCAATATACCCCTAGATTTGTAGTAAACTACCGTCGAATACTAGACAAAACTCTTTTGTCCTTCGAATGAATATATTTTTCACAGCGGTCCAATGCTCCTATCCTAGGTTAGATTGGTATCTATTTACCACACTCAATGCCTGAGAAATGTTAGGACGAGTGCACAGCATAGCATACATGATGCTCCCTACGATTGAGGCATAGGGAATCTCTTTCATGCCCTCAATCTCTTCGGGAGTCTTGGGAAACATACCCTTGGAGAGAGTGACCCTGTGTTTGAAATGAACATTTCCTTTCTTGGAGTTCTCCATACTATATCTTTTGACAATCTTGTCAATGTAAGCAGACTGGGATAATTCTATTATCCTCTCCGATCTATCTCTATAGAGTCGAAGACCCAATATGTAGGAGGCTTCTCCAAGATCTTTCATGGAGAATTGCTCTGAAAGTCACACTTTCACCATACTATATCTTTTGACAATCTTGTCATTGTAAGCAGATTGAAATAATTTTATTATCCTCTTCAATCTATCTCTATAGAGTCAAAGACCCAATATGTAGGAAGTTTCTCCAAGATCTTTCATGGAGAATTGCTCTGAAAGCCACACTTTCACCATAGTTAACATTCTTACATTATTCCTAATAAGTAGAATGTCATTTACATATTTGGTCTTCCTATAAACACAAGGCTTTTCCGGATTTTGCTCAAAGTTAAATTGTTTGACGGTAGAGTCAAACCAGATGTTCTAACTCTTAGAAACTTGCTTAAATCCATATATGGATCGGTTGAGCTTACATACCATGTGTTCCTGACCCGCAGCTATGAAACCTTGCAGTTGCTGCATATAGATATCTTCAGTAAGATCTCTATTCAAGAACGCGGTTTTGACATCCATTTGCCAAATCTCGTAGTCATGGTATGTTGCTACAGCTAGTAGGATCCTAATGGATTTAAGCATGGCCATAGGAGAAAAGGTTTCCTCATAATCGATTCCCTCTTTCTGAGTATACCCTTTCGCCACAACTTTACCATCGGGGCCCTTCTCCCTCTTATAGATCCATTTGCAACCAATAACCTTTACTCTAAGGGGCGGATCTACTTGAGTTCATACTCCATTGGTCTCCATTGACTCTATCTCAACTCTCATGGCATCTACCCAGTTCAAGGAATCTATGTCCAGCATAGTTTTCGAATAAGTCACAAGATCCTCCTCACTGGTTGTAGCTTCCACCAAGTAACTTTCTTTGTCATATCCGTAATGAACTGGAGGCCTAGAAACCCGGGTGGATCTTCTAGGTTGGTTATTTTCTGGAGCTGGTGGGACATCTCCCACTACCCTTGGGCTCTCCTCATCAAGAAAAACTTCCTGATGATGATTATCCAGAATGTAATCTTCCTCTAGGAAGTGGTCATTTCGATTGCAAAACACATTTTGCTCTTTTGGATCATAGAACAAGTAACCTACAGAGCCTTTGGGGTAACCAACAAATAGGCAACGACTGGTCTTAGATTCCAATTTGTCAGCACTAGTTCTTTTAACATGTGCCGGACAACCCCAAATCTTCAAGTGTCTCACACTTAGTTTCCATATGGTCCATAGCTCATATGGAGTCTTAGGAACGGATTTGATTGGAACCCGATTCAACACGTAAATCACAGTCTCTAATGCGAAACCCCAAAAGGATGTGGGTATTCTGAGTGGATGAGAAGTAACCAAACCATATCTAATAGAGTCAAATTTGTCCTTTCTGACACACCATTTAATTGTGGTGTAGCAGGAGGAGCTAGTTGTGATACTATCCCATTGTCCTTTAAGTAGTCCCTGAATTCATCAGAAAGATACTCGCCACCTCGATCTAATTGAATGGTCTTAATTTCTCTCCCTAATTGTTTCTCGACTTCTTGTCTGAATTCTTTGAACTTTTCAAAAGATTCAGACTTATGTCTCATTAGGTACACATAACCATACCGTGAGTAAATATCGGTAAATGTTATAAAATAAACGTGTTGGTTTTGTGTCCTAACATTCAAGGGACCACATACATCAGTATATATCATGTCAAGTGTGCCTGTAAATCTTTTAGGCATACCGGTAAATGGCTGCTTCATCATCTTACTCTGAAGGCAAGGTTCATAGGTTGGAAGATCTTCTACAGTTAGAAAATCCGAATGACCATCCTTTACCAACCTTGTGATATGATCTATATTAATGTGGCCAAGTTGGTAATGCCACAGGCACGTGAGATTAACTGTATCACGAGTCCTCTTCTTGGGGATTATCTCCGATGTAGTTTTGATAATATTTGTTTCCAAAGAAGGATGGAGAACATAGAGACCGTTCTCAAGTTCTCTGTATGCGAGGAATTTGTTATTCCATTTAATAGTAATCACATTAGTGAATAAGATAGAATAACAATCCATGCACAATTTTGAGGCAAAAATCAAATTTCTTCTTAAATTAGGTACGAAAAGACAATATTTAAGTACAATTGTTCATTCTCTGAAAACTTGTTCTACAGTTCCTATGGCGGTAGTTGCAACTGTTGCAGAAGTCCCAAAGTAGAGTGTTACTTCTCCGTCACTCAGTCTTCTGCTTATCTTGAATCCCTGCAATGAGTTACACACATGAGTTGAAGCCCCAGAGTCAATACACCAAGAAGCAGAAGTGACCAACAAATGGGTCTCTATGATAAAAGATTCGAAATTACCTTGCTTTTTATTCTCTAGATATTAAGGACAATTCCTCTTCCAGTGGTCGGTCTGCTTGCAAAAGTGATAAGCATTTGATGCCTTATCTTTCTTCTGCTTTTTAGTTTTGCTACCCTTCTTCTGAGCATTCCTTTTAGCCTTCCGCTTTTTATTGCATGAATTGCCACTTCCAACAAGCATGGCTATCGGCTTATCATTTTTAATCAGTTTTTCAGCATTTTATAATATATTGTTGAGTTCCTGAAAGCTAACGTTTAGCTTATTCATATTGTAATTCATGATAAACCGATTGAATGACGGAGGCAAGGAATTGAGGACAACATCAATTTTGGTGTCAAGATCTAGCCCTGACCCGAGAGCCTATAATTCATTGATATAACCCATCATCTTTACACAATGGTCATGAACCTGTTGGTTCTCGGTCATCTGTGCGGTCATAAACAATTTTAAGACATTTTGTTGAGTAGAACAGTTTTGTTTTTCATACATAGTCTTCAGACTATCCAATATTTCCTTGAACACTTTTTAATGCAAATACCAATGCTAGAACATCATTCTCTATGTGGACAACAACAATTTTTTCCCTTGCAAGGCATGACTTTTAAATGCTAGGGGTCATCCTCGTTGCATTAACACTGCTCTGGTTCCCATCCATGAGGCGTTTCACTCTACCACAAAAGGTTGAGAGAAATCTGGCATTGCCAACACGGGTGATTTAGTCATGGCATTTTTGAGCTGTAGGAATGCTTTCTCAGCTACTTCTGTCCAAACAAAGCAATTCTTTTTCAGCATCTATGTAAGTGGACGTGCCAACCTTCCGTAATCTTGTTCAAATCTTCGATAATACCCACCCAGTGAGCCCTAGAAATCCATGCATAGCTATTAGAGTATTGGGCTTGGGTCAATCTACCATTGTTGCTACCTTTTCTAGATCCATGGCCACTTCATCTTTACTTGTGACGTGACCAAGATACTTGATTTGGATTTGACCGAACTGGCATTTTTCTTGCTCAAGGTAATGGCAAGAGTGATACCTTGTAGAGAGATCATGCACCCGTTCCAATGGAAAATCCCACAAGATTGGACCAAGTGATGACAGCCACTGTGTTCCCAGCACAACTTCATAGCCATCAAGCGGTAGTAAATTAAAAGTCTATCTGAAGAGATACCCCTTACAAGGGCATTGGAATATTTTTGCATTTTCCAGCATTTGCCACAGTTGCATCAAACCTTCCCCCAGAACCACTCTACAACCCGACCCTCTATGATAGACTAATACTCAAAAAGTTATGAGTACTACCTGAGTCAATAAGAGCAACCACGTTCTCCTTCTCTACGGTTCTGTTCACCTTCATAATGCTTGTTACTTCTTTAATCTCTATGTCAACATCATCATCTTCGTCATCCCAGTTACCTTCAATGACAAACAGCCTTCGACATTTATGTCCACGCACGAACTTTTCATTACAATTGTTACATAGCCCTTTGTCCCCATGTTCCTTGAGTTCATCTGGTGTCATGCATCTCATAGGTAAGGAGGTCGAGGGGCTCCCCTTGGCAGCTTCATTCTTCTTGGTTTCTAGTGTGGCTTCTCTACATAAAGTAGCATTGCGGGCTTTAGTTGAGGAGAGGTTGCTGGGCGGCAAGTAAGCACTTAAGCTTGTATGGTCTCCTTTAGTCCACTCACAAAACAGCTTACCTAGTGCTCTAGGGCAAGTCGTCCCACATAAGAGAGAAGTTGCTTGAATTGGGTTTGGAATTCTTGAACAGATCTGATTTGGCGAAGCTTTGTAAGATCCCAAAAAAATCTTGGTATTGGGTCAGGCCATAGCATTGATTTAGTTCATTCTTGAAATCTTTCCACGTCATGTAGCCATGCTCTTGTTTTAAGAACTAGAACAAAAGCTGGGCTTTTCCCTCTAAATGAACAGCAGCTATTAACACCTTGTCTTCTTCCAGCACCTCTTGCCATTTGAAGATCTGTTCAGCATAACATAACCAGCTAGCTAAGTCTTTCATTTCCACTATAACAAGGGAAGTGCAGTTTGAGTCCCTTGGAATGTGAGCTAGGTGTGCAATGGGTTCCACTAGATTGGTCCGCGTTATTCTTAAACGGTGAACATGAAGAATCCCCTACTTCCTTTCCCTTTGAACCCTCCAAACAATCAAATCTAGCATGCATCTTCTCGAACATCTACGACATTTGCTCCATAATGCGCTCCTCATTTGCTATAAGAGATCCGACCTCCCCTTCAAATCTGAGAGAACCTTTGCTCATGTTGGGAAAAACGTTGCTCAAGATTGGAATCCATTCTTGGCTCTGATACCAAGATGTCACGGGATTGGTTGAATGAGCGTGTGACGGGTCGTTCAACCTGGGTTGTTTGCCCAAATCCAACATTTGGCGAAGGAGAAGTAAACTTCTTCTTCCCTATTTTAGCGAGGTAGAGAGAATTCGCGGGTCAATTCGAGGCTACCCTTCCTCCTACACAATTGATTGGAATAAAACTCATCATGCCTTTATTGATAAGAAGCCAACCTTATATAACCAGTTGGGTGCAGATAATTCTTAGAGAAAACTAGCAAAATAGTAAGAACAGAACAAGATTCACTTTTTTCAAATAAATTCTACTTGAAAACGTAAGCTACTGGGTCAATTTTTATAAGGAGCTTCGATGGGCTAAGTGGACCGTTGCATGGCCCATGCAACGTGGCATGCTGATGTAGTGAGTCAATTCAGGTCTGTGACACACCCATATCCAAGAATCATTTCCCAAATGATTATTCCATGGGTTTCTATTACCATTTCTAAAAAGAAAGCATTTGGTGGCCAAACTTGAGTAAAATGCACTTGACACCCTCATGATCAAATTGATACTGAGATTCATAGTCTAAAAGGGTATACTATCCACCCACTGGCTTGAAATGGGATTAGACATTACATGCATGCCTGTGCTCATGGCCCTAGTTAGTAATTTACATGCATGCCCGTGCCTCTTGGCCTGGAGTTAGCGTTTCCGTCTATACACCTCGACAATTTTCTCCTCTGACCCGTCACCACGAAGAGTAGCGATCCGAACGTGAAGTGGCTGCAGTCGATGCAGAATCAAATTAAGTTCCAATCACTCGCAAACGAACATCCACAGGAAAGGGGCAAAAACATAGTTCACACGCCTTTTGCAGCTGGGATCGTTGAGCTGTTGAACAGTATCGTCCAGCTGCTCGTACAAATACCCAAGAAACATAGAGGCAAATGGAAATTGATGCCCATTTGTCACGGGGGTAGGCGTTGGGGCCCCGTGCGGCACTCGAAATGGGCGAGTAAGCCTACAAAACAAAACAAACACAACCACAAAGGCAACAAGATGGCACACAAATTAGCAAAAGGCTATTTGTATTGCATCAATCAGTGGTAAGCACAAGCACACAGTACAGTGTCGAGGGGATCTCGTGCTTAACCTTTACATGCTTATGAGCTCACTCGACTACCTACCTCCCCTCAAAGAGTACGTTAAGCTTTTGGGGGAGTGACACCATGACACACATGTTGACACCATGAAGACACGTGGTTGGCACTCGGATGGCTCACTGTATGTGCTTGATGGCGCGACGAAGGAGTCACCTGTGACATTCTCCCCCACTCAATTCGATCTACGTCCTCGGAGATCGGCTTCGGCTAGTCCCTTAGAGTCACTGTTGCGGAAGGAGGGTTCTTCTGTTGCTCCGTGAACCGGTAGTCGTCCACGGCCGAGGTGTATATTTTGGTGGCATGGTCGGGTTGGCTCATTCTGTTGGGGTTTCCTATGGCTAAGCCCTTTCCTGGCAGCCTCAAGGTAGGTTAGTGGCTGGTTCTGTTTGGTTAAGGGGTAGGTTTGTGCCAGGTAAGGATCAAAATGGTGTTTTGGATTATTATTAAGGTGTGGATTCCCATGCATTTTTCCCCAAGGGTAACTCACAGGGCTACTATGGGAATTGGCCTTAGGGATGATGTGAATATGGTCCCTAGATGGCTTGGGTGGCACTCGCTCTCCCCGGTGGTTGTGGTAGTAGATGTGGGCAAGGTTTGACCCGGCCTTGGGTCTTCTTCTGTTGGGCCCACCAGTTGTGGCCACTTGCGGCTTCTACTGCGAAGTCGATTTCTGCTGATGTGGTTGGCGTTGAAGCTGATGCTGTTGCTGGTGTTGACTTGGGCGCTGGCATTGGTGTTGGCGCTGAAAATGGAACTGTCTGGGGGGTGACTTCCTCCTGGTGACGACTTCCCAACCAGTTCTCGTGTCGATGGGAGGTACTTGACAGGGGTTCGTCCTTGTTGCTGCAAAGCTGTCTTCATGGTTGATAGTTTCTTGGTACAACTGCAAGGCTGAAAGCTGCTTCCCAAGTATCTGCAAGGCTGATGAGACAGGAACCATGCAAGGGCAGTGTTCGTCTAGAATAAGCAAACTGTTGATGTGGGGCATAAGTGCTGCTTCCGCCTGTTTGAGGAACTCCACTCCAAGAACCACCTGAAAATCATCTAGGGGAACCACAGATAGATTGATGGGTCCTTTCCATGGTCCAACTCGGAGTTCTACTCCACGGGTCGTGCCCTCTACTGCTTTGGTCCCAGAGTTGACAGTCTTGACCCATCCAGTTTGTTTGGTGGTGGTCAAGCCAGTTGCTTTGCCTCCGCAAGCGAAATGAAGTTGTGGGTGGCTCCAGTGTCCACCAAGGCTTGGGTCGGCCTCCCGCCGAGGGTGATGTCTACATAACTCAGCCCCTTGCGGGCTTTGGTGGGCCGCTTTGATGTGGCCTCTTTCTTGACCATGGCATTGATGAGTTGGAGGGCACCTACTCTTGGCGCCGCTGTGGGTTTCTCCTCATCGCTCTCTTCACTATCGCTGAGTTTGGCGATGAGGGCAGTTATTTTCTTTCGGGTTGGACAGTCACTCGTCCAATGCTTCCCGTTGCAAAGGTAACACGGCACAGGAGGAGGTCTCCTAGTGGATTGGTGGCCCTGGTAGCTTGGGCCTCCTTGTGGCTTCTTCCCTTGTTGGTAATTGTAGGGCTTGTTCGTGGGCACTGGCTTCTCCTCTGTAGGGGTTGATTGTGGGTCTCCCCCACTCAAACTCATGGTACCTGGGCTGGATGGTCTTTGCACATCTTCCTTAGGTGTTCTCAGATCAACAAGTTGTTCAGCTATGGCCATGGCGGTGGCGAGGTCTTCAACCCCACGTCGCTGGAGTTCAAGCTCAGCCCATGGCCTGAGACCATCCATAAAATTGAACAGAAGATCCTTGTCTGACATGTCAGTGATCTCCAGTGTCAAGGCCGAAAACTCTTTGACATAGTCATGTAGTGATTCTTGATGTCTGAGGTTCTTCATTCTTCGGCGCGCCAAGTACTCCACATTTTCTGGGTAGAACTGCCGCTTGATCTCACGCTTAAATCCAACCCAAGTGTCGATGGTACGGTTCCACGTTCGATGTCTTGGCAACACCTACGCCACCATAACATTGCGATATCAGTCAAATACATAGCAGCTGTACGTACCTGAGTGTGGTTGTCAATGATGCCAGTGGCAGAGAAATATTGCTCCAGTTGCCACAAGAAGTTGTCAAGCTCCCTAGCATCCTGAGCACCCGAGTAAGGTGTTGGCTCTCGGATCTTGATGTTCATGGAAGCTAGGGTGGAGGGAGTGCTTGGTGTGTTGGCCACAACCCTCTTTAGGAGAGTCATCTCATCTCTCATCTCATCCAATTGCGCTTGGAATCTGTCTAGCAAGCCCTGCAGGCTTCTTTAGGACGGCCCAGCTCCCGAATTTTGTATGGTGGTATGCATGTCTCTGAAGGCGCCATTGAAACGTCCTTCTAGTTCCACCACTGCATTCTCAACCATCTCTAGGTTGAGGTGGAGTTCATCAACCCGATCTCGGGTTTCTCCCACTTTCACCTCGCAACGTAGGAGGCGCATGTCCACGGTAGCTAGTTGGTCGACTGATTTGTCGTGCTTGCTAGCTTTGGTTGTACGCCCCTTTGGGGCTTGTGTCTTGGTTGGTTCGTTAAGTGGAGCTTCATCAATGTCGTGGGCTTGAATCCGCCCATGTGGTGTGTCATCGGAAATGCCCCAATTGCTCTTCATTGGGTTGATGTAGGGACGAAGACAAGGTCCAAAGTGTTTGTAGGAGCACCTACTCTGATACCAACTGTCATGGGGTAGGCGTTGGGGCCCCGTGCGGCACTCGAAATGGGCGAGTAAGCCTACGAAACAAAGCAAACACAACCACAAAGGCAACAAGATGGCACATGAGTTAGCAAAAGGCTATTTGTATTGTATCAATCAGTGGTAAGCACAAGCACACAGTACAGTGTCGAGGGGATCTCGTGCTAAACCTTTACACGCTTATGAGCTCACTCGACTACCTACCTCCCCTCAAAGAGTACGTTAAGCTTTTGGGGGAGTGACAGTAGAAGACATCAAAATGATGGAAAAGCATACTAAGTAATTACAATAACGCCATTGGCGGTCCCCCTTACAAAATACAAGCAAAGCCCACCCATGACACACATGTTGACACCATGAAGGCACGCGGTTAGCACTCGGATGGCTCACTGTATGTGTTTGATGGCACGACGAAGGAATCACCTGTGACACATTGGCAGCTAGGACAGCAATGGGAATCAGAACGGTGCGGAGACCATGGTACTGTGAGGCAAGATGGCACTGTGAGCCAACACCTCGCACCATAACATCTCTCTCGCCACGGCACTCAAACCAGTATGGCATCCAATGCTCCAATGGAATTTTGCCCCGAGAAGTAGATTGATCCACTAACGCTTTGTACAGAGGAACTTCCTCAAGAGCTCCTCACACAGCCCCCTCAATTCCTACGGAATTGACTCGATGTGTTGCCAATGCCGCATAGACACTGCACCTCCAACAGGCAACGCCAACAGAGCTGCCACATCTTCGACTGTAATAGTGAATTCTCTGAACGCACCCACGAAAGTGTAGATGCAACAACACCAATGACCGGTAAGGTGATTGACATATTTGACACCCTGCCGACCTGCAAGGTTTGTGAAGCAATCCACAAACCTGAGAAGCCTAGAATCCTGCAGCGCACGACAATAAAAAGGGTTCTCAAGAATATACTACGTCCAAGAGGTATAGCTAGTAAGAGACTTTGAAGTGTCGGTTCCTGGCATTTATACGACACGGTCACAGAGACACATCAGCTCTGTGCCGACGATAACTTCAAAAGAACCACCCTCACCCATGACACAAGCATGGGCAGCTAAAATCCCCACCCACCATCAATCGCTAGGGCTGCCGCCCTTTCTACTAACAACCCCGCCATATCAACCTCTCTAACAAAGCCAGTAAAAGGACATTCCCCATCTGTTCTTCGGATAACCTCACTGCTTGACGATGACGTGGAGCCATAACGAGTAATGGAACAGAAATGGAAAACAAGCAATGGCTACCAAATACGGAAACTGAACTAGCAAAGAAGGCAACAGGAGACGAAAATAAAAATCAAATGCGAAAGGAAGACCACCTGGGTTCCCTCCCGCTGCTTTTATAAAGACTTTCCGATACTCGCACACGCAGCAGACCAAACGGCACCGAGAAGCACGTTAATTCAAATGGAGCGACACGTCGGTAGCCGCCACTGGACCGTATCGGATATCGAGTTCGCCCCACACATGCGACTGACTCGCAATGATTTTGGGAGCAACAATTGAATGGCCACTGCCAACGAGTGCCACGTGACCGTCCCCGAAAGACCCCTCAATCACTATCAATTACGGAACATCGATAGGAAACTAAATCGCTTGTTCTCGACAAGAGACAGACACAAAACCGAGTCGATTATCACATGAAGAAGGTTACCACTTACTACCCACACCACCCATTTCTCCCTTGTGGGGATTATAGTCCGAGAGGGATTGACGACATAATCGTTGTACCCAAATCAGCCAGAGAGGCCGAAGCACACAGCACTCGGCTACGATTGATTTAAATAGAAATAAGCTACTTGCAACCAATTCTCAAGAATACAGGATAATGTAAAAAATAGTAAAATAAGTACACTAAGAAGTAGTAACACTAAGTGAATTCATTCGGAATCAATTAAAAATGATTACTATACTCTCAAGTAGAGGCCTTCGAGCTTCAAACGCCGCCAGTTCGCCCACCTTTGCTTCATACTCTACCACCAGTTGGCGCTGACGATTGCACTCCGCCTCAAGGACCGTGACCCTCTTAGCAGCTTTAGCCAGCTTTGCTTCAGCTGCCTCAACACGATGGCGCACGTCCCTCACAGACTGCCCATAAACCAATGACGATTCTCCAAGACCAGCTTTCTAGAATACATGCACCAGGGAAATTCAAAGGGTGGCAACTAACCACCTTGAATGATTGCCTCCACGAATTTCACCATTGCCCCTGTCACCATAAACTTGTCACCCGGACGAACGCCTTGGATAAGAATGCCTTCAACGGCTTCATACCCCAAAGGGGATATGAAATTCTCCTCGAAATGCTACACAAGCAACTGATAGACCAAGGCAAGCTCTGAATTGTCACCTACCCTACTAGGCACCGACTCAATTGGAGTTTAGAACCAACAGACTCGCAGATAGCCATCATGCGCAGGGCATCGGGAACCCCAGCCCCTCTCTGTGCACTGTTTTGATCAAGACCCATCACCAAACGCAAATCACAAGAGAGAACAGGACAAGCAAAACAAGAAAGTTGGATGGAACGCAAATGATGACAAGCAATAGGACACACCACACCCTTTTATAAACAACCCACGGCCTGGTGACGGGGGAACAGACACACCTCGACGAATCATCGTAAAAGGCAATACAAAACAGCTCGCAAATCCGCACCCGAGAAAACAGGACACCATGGAACATTTATCTAGATGTTATAATACACCTAGTGTCATCACTTAAGCACTAGAAACCCAATCAACACACGCAGCACCTCTTACACTAGAATAAAAGAAATGATGACTATAGTTGCAACTTAGTCTTCAATCAGCTCCCGACCACTACCAACAAATGATAGCAATAGCCAAGTCAAAAGGTTGCACTCATAACTATAGTTCACGTTGTCTTTTGTCGATTTTGTTCCTGTCAACAGTCAGGTGGGCTAGAACACACAATTAACGCACACTGACTACTGCCAAAAAAAACAAATCACCAAAAGACAAGGGGGTTAAGCCTTAGATTATAATGAGCCACCAAATGCGAACATAGGGTACATGCGATCTACACAAAACTACAAAGCAAGAAGAAACACTAGACCCATCGCACATAGGCAAACCTACAGCAAAACCTGAAGATGAAAAGGCAATATGCTTATCAATAAGCTCCCACTTACCGATAAGCAGGGGGGCTAATGTAGGTATGTACCGCTCACCCAGACCCTCAAAGAACTCTCAGACGCTAAGAGTAACACCACAGAAGCACTTACAAGCAACTTGTAATCAACCACCACGCTACGATGAACTTGTAGCATACTGCCCCTTTTGCGATGAAATCGCAACGCATTAAGCAAAACCACAATAAACCCGCATTCTTCCAAGTCCAGTCAATGCTCGAACCTAAATAAACCTCAGGAAGACCCATCCAAGAGACCCAAGCACACCTGAGTGCACGATGAAGCGACACCCACTACGACATGCGACGAACTCACAACCCGTGAGCCCACTCTTGGTGACGGGTTAGAAAGGACAATTGGTCGAGCCCATGGCGAGGCCCGCATGTGCCCGGACACACACGAACCCATGACAACAAAGGACTTTGCGAGCTGCTACATGGAATTGACAAAGTACTGACCACTGAATGGTGATGCCATCATTGACACATAAGATTAGTTCTGACACGCAAAAATGGTAGTAGCACACGTGAGTAATGAGGGGTCTCAAGGATAAGGAAAGCCAATCCTTGAGAGGATCCTCATGAAATGTGGCAATACCCCAGTAGTGCATCCAATAATTGACAGCAAATCAAATATTCCCTTCCCCGATACGGAGTGGATATCCTCATCTCCTACCTTTTAGGATCTCAGGACCTCACTTAGCATCCATAGAGTACACCCCGAGGTTTCCCCTACCTTTCCTACTTCCTCAACCTAAGAAGATCCTCCCTGCCCTATTCACAAGACCCTTCTCTGTCTTTTAAAGAGATTGCCATCTACCCCAACCTTACTCAGTCTATAGGGCCTTTGGTCCAAATTCATTCAAATTTTGGTAAAAGTCCAACCTAAACCCACCCAAATCACACCCCTATACAATGTATAAATCAACATCAACTCCCATTTGAAGATAGAAAAGAAAACAAACAAGGGTAATTCTTAATTTCTATCACAAGACAAAGATACCCTTGAATAACTAAGGCCATGTTTGGGAGTGTTTAAGTTAAAAATAAGTGCTTAAAAACAAGTGCTTATTCGAATAAGCACTTATATGCATTTGGCACCCAACTTTTTCAAGTGCTTATTTTTTAAATAAGCACTTATTTTATATTGGGTGTTTGGTAGTATTTTTCTCTAATAAGCACTTAAATAATCATTTATGACTATTTTGTCCTTCATTTTCTTTCAAATTTTCAAAATATACCCTTGAAAGCACTTTTATAAAAATACTTTAATGAAATCACTTTTACGAAAGCACTTTTAAGATAGTACCTTACAGAAGTACTTTTACTAAAGCACTTTTATGAAAATACTTTTATAAAAACACTTTTACGAAAGTACTTTTATGACTAGGGGTAATTTTGTAAGTGGTATTTTAAAATTCAACTAGGGATAATTTTGGAAGAAAAAATTTTGAATAAGTGCTTATTGTATAAGCACTTAAAAAAAGCTAGAATTTGGGCATAAAAAATAAGCCCTTATTTTTAAAATAAACAATTATTTCAAGCTTATTTCCCAAATACCAACAAGTGCATCATGGCCCAATTAAGCACTTATTTTTAAGCACTTCCAAACATGGCCTAAGTACATTTATGCTTCTACTTACACTATTGAGCACTAATTTAAAAGGCCTCCATGGCGCTCACTCGGATAACTCTGTGATGCCACTTGCCAATTAAGTAATTGAACCAACCCAAATCTTCCTATTCTTGACATGGTTGTAGTTCATTGAAGTAAATTTTATGCTAGTAATAGGAAGAAAATTGAGATTGTTGCCTACTTCAGATAGGAATTCCTGCCCTAAGTGCACAATGTGATGTAACGTTATTTTTTTATTTCAATCAAAATTGTAAAACTTTTGAGGAAAAAAAGTGTTGCTATGGCATCACATTGTACACTCTAAATTGCGTAGGCAGTGAAGCTTTTCTCGTTTTAGGCCATGTTTGGGAGTGCTTATGTTAAAAATAAGTGCTTAAAAACAAGTATTTATTCAAATAAGCCCTTGTTTTCATTTGGTACCTAGTTTTTTCAATTGATTATTTTAAATAATAAGCACTTATTTTATATTGGGCAATTAGTGGTCTTTTTCTCCAATAAGCACTTAAATAAGCAATTGGGACTCTTTTGTCCTTCATTTTCTTTCACAAGTTCAAAATATCCAATCCAAAGTGAATAAATAAAAGTACTTTGATAGAAGTGCTTCTATAAAATTACTTTGTAGGAGTGCTTTTGTAAAAGTACTTTGATAAAAGTACTTCCGTAAAAATACTTTTATAAAAGCACATTAATAAATTTTTTTGTAAAAGTACTTCCAAAAAGTGCTTTTGTAAAAATATTTTCATGAAAGTGCTTTTCTACAAGTGATTTCACAAAAGGGATTTCCTAAAAGTACTTTCCTAAAAGTGCTCTTATAAAAGTATTTTTGTAAAAGTGCTTACAAAAAGTACTTCCATAAAAGTGTTTTCATGTAAAAGTACTTTCATAAAAGTTCTTTTGTAAAAATACTTTACTTTCATAAAAGTACTTTTCATAAAATTATTGTTTTAATAGTTCCTTTGTAAAAGGGTATAATTGGTATTCTAAAAAATTACCAAGGACAATTCTGGGAGAACAAATTTGAATAAGTGTTTATTATATGAGCACTTAAAAAATTTGGAAATTTGAACTTAAAAATAAGCCCTTATTTTTAAAATAAGCACTTATTTTAGACTTAGTTCCCAAACACCAATAAGTGTTTAATGGTATGGTCCCCACCCAAATAAGCACTCCCAAACATGGCCTTACTCATCCAAGCATTAAACTAATTTTAGGCTAATGAGTATTAGACTGCAACTGCAAAGTGTAAACAGGTGAATTTGCATTTTTCCCATACTTATTGTTGGCAAGGTTCAAAGTAACGACACATATTGGCCTGTATCAGCCGATATCGGTGGCTTCCCAATACGCCCCTACAGGCTTTGTATCGGGTCAGCCACTGTTTCAAAGGGTAGCCAAGCCTTAAATCGGCCCCTCTGAAACGGTTTTGAAAAATACAAGTAAAAGATAAAAAAAGCACCGACACAGGCCGATACGCCCTACTGGCATACCAACCCATGTTGATATTTAGAACCTTGCTTGCGGGTGATGTGCTTTTTGTAAAAGAATCGAGAGACATTTACAACATTGTCATTAAGCTTTAGACTTGTCACAACATATGTTATTCTATTATCTATAATTTAATTGAATATCAATGATATTATTAACTTAGTTTTATCTTAAATAAATGTAAAAACTAGTAAAACTAACATTGTAAAGAAATGTACAAGGAGAAGAAATATAAAAAAAAAAAACAAAAAGTGATAGAAACATTATTTATTACGTTATAATTAAGTAATGGTTTCATGATATGAATGGGTTACCTACCCCACCCACTTTATGGAACCGGCTTTGGTATGGCCCTAATTAGGTTGGTGTCAGTTTTTCGGACCTATCATGGGTTATGATGTTTTACCATGGATATGGTATTAAGGCCATTTTTGCTTTTTGGTAAATCACTTACTCAGTTAAGTATTTCTTAGGAAACAATTACCTGTGTAAGTGTATTTACCCATGTTCTTTTTTTATAAGACAATAACTATTTTAATCATAAAATCCATTATTAGAAGGGACAATTTTGTCTCATTCAAGTGTTGACAATTTCCCCCAAAGTGGAAAAGTTATTTATCCATTTGGGAGATGGGTACCACTTATCCGATAAGTTACATCCAGGGAAAATAAATTTTCTATGAACCCCACATAAATCTGAAAAAAAAAACATAGGTTTCTTGGTCAATGAAAACCAAAGTCCCATTAACCAACTTTCTCTCCTCTCAAAATCTAAGAACAAAACCCTAAATAGAACAAAATGATAAAACCAAATTCATGTAAATGACCCCATAAATTGAAATAGGGTTTATATTATGATCATAATCATGATGGGTTATATTATTCTCCATGCCTAGTTTGTCCAGTCATGTTTTTCTTTTCAAAAACAATATCATGCATAATATTTAGCGAATGCGCCCCCCTACCCCTTTTCCACATCTCTTATACTGCTCCACCTTGCCCTACTTCATGGGTCCCCATTGCCCAACCTGTAATGTTTACAATACAGGTGGCAGGGTTGGAACGGGTATGGTTGGTCCTAACTCTTATCAAATCTGACCCATTGGCATGCCAAATAATGGCAATATCTTATAGCATCATGTGTGTTGTTTGCTAAATAAATAATAACAACAATTGCAAATAGATTTTTCAGTTTGTATGTGAGAGAATAAGATTTATACCAATGACATAAATATAATCATCTCTTTTGGAAAACTATAAAAATATTCATCCATACCTGAGTATTATAGCTAACTTTAGCTATTTGTTTTTATTTGTATTAGATGAATGCTAGTAAATGACAAGGTAATGCAACTTTTGTATTATTTTGTTCTATAGACATGGCAGAAGAAAAAATGAACACACTGTATGAGAGTAAGCTGGATGTCTTTTCTTGGATTCCATTTAGGGGGGCAAGATGGGTCAGGTTAGGTTGGGTTGAGGCCAACTTTTATCCCTATACTAGTTAGAGAACTTGTGACCCATGTTGGGTTGGATTAGGCTTGGGTTGGGTTAAGATATCTTTCAACTTTTTTTTTTTTTTGTTTTAAAAAATAATATAACTTATTAAACTTGGAATATATATATATACTATATAAAGCGGATATGTGTCACAAAATATAACATATAGAATGAACAACTTCCCCTTAGAGGCCCCATTCGCTTTCTAGAAAATTATTTATCCATGTTTTTTCTCCTAGGTCATTCGCTTTTCAGAATGTCATTTATCCGTGTTTTATCTCCTAGGTAAATAAGACAATGACTGTTTTATCCATAAAAAGCCATTGTTAAAAGGGGCAATTTTATTCCATTTAAGTGTCAACTTCCCCCATATGGGAAAGTTACTTACCCATCTTGGAGATAGGTATCAATAGGGATGCAACTGGATCAGATCAGATTCAAGTTGGAGTATATCTGAATCCAATCCGATATGAAAATCCAATTGGATCTCATAAATATTGATTTGAATTTGAATCCAATATGGATGTCAAGTATTTGAATGTGATCCAATCCAATTAAATTTAAAAAATAATAATAAATGATTAAAAGAAAAAGAAAATATGATAATTTAAATAAATAAAACATAAAATGCAAGTATTTTTTCAACTATTTTCATCATATATATATACATATTTTTATAAAAAATAAATAATAAAAAATTATAAAATGCAATATAAATACCATATCTATAAATAAATAAATAAATAACACACACACATACATATAACTGACTTACCTTAGCCATATTCGATATAATTTTTAATTGTATCATATTATCTGATCCAACCCCAAATTCCAAAATGGGATATCCAAATTCGACAAAACATGATCAGTTTTCGGATCAGATCGGATCATGATCCAATCTAGTTGCACCCCAAGTATCAATGGCAAAATAAATTCTCCATAGACCCCACATAAAATCTGGAAAAAAAAAAAGAACATGGGTTCTTGGTCAATGGGAATGAAAATCCCATTAACCAATTTTCCCCCCTCTCAAAATCTAAAAAACAAACGAACCTTCGTATATTCAAGGACAAAGTTATGGTGCTCTAGTAGCATTATGCTTTTAATTATACTAAGAAAATCTTACTCTTTAATCATTATATATACTAGTAAGAGTGTACGTGAGTTGCACATAGGAGTTTGTTATGATAATGATTAAAGCATGAAAAATTAAAAGGAGGTTCCAATGAAGGTTCAACCACTCAGGTAAGAGAGAGATCTTGAATATTGCTTAGTGGTAAAAAGGACAAATTTTCAAATTAATGAATCTTGAATAACCATTCAAGATTTATTCCTAAAATTGCAAATATAACTACCTTACCTTAGCCATAATTCACCAACAAGATTCAGTTCTTCCTCTATGATAATCACAATCACCAAATAGGAGGGCTAAAATTGTAATAAAAGAGGCATAACAAAGTGCCTCTATAACAAATAAATGAAGTTGCCTTCTTTAATGTGTTACAGAGGCTTTTTTTTGGACCACCTTGAGCCTCTAAATGTATTTTCATTCGCTTTTAGTTCAGTTCTAGAAAAAATTTGTATCAGAATCTTCCCACTATGAACCTTTTTGTATTTCAACAAAGTGATTGCATATTCATCCCTTGCTAACAATGATACGCTAAATGTCTCAATAAAAAACTATCAATCTAATGAAAGCTTGTTTGACATAATAATTTATTTATTTAAAAAATGGGAAAATTAGCATAACACACGTACTGTTCCAAGGTTCAAAAAATGTAAACAACAAAGATATCATAAATCAAAAGAAATTATTAAGTAATTAATAATGTGCATATAGAAATCAAACCTCAAACCAATTTTCTACAACTTCCTCCTAACCATCTTTTACAATGGTATGTTTGAACAAACCATACTTGTATCTGAGTCCATAACCATAACCCCAAGCTAGGTAATTCAATGTTGCTAGAGAGTACAAAAAGCAAGATGCAAGCCGCCCTAGGCTACTATTTCCAAGTGCAGCATTAGGTTCCTATCAATGATCAACCAAAATAAGAAGGAGTTTAGACACTCAAAATGGTAATGCACATCAAGAGAATTTACATAATATATTCAAAAACAGTTTGCATGGCTTGGACAGAGCCGGATGGAAAAATCCTGCAATTAGATTTTTGCAAGACAATTACCAAATCATATAACAAATGTAATTCATATATATTAGCCCCAATTATTATAGGTTCCATCAAACAATATTCAATAAGACCTTGTATGAAGGCCACATCCTAAATGGAGATGTACACACACTCAAAAATCATAACAGAAGGATACCATTTTTTCAACAACGGATTCTTTTGTGGGCCACTATTTGTATTTCTGTAAAATTCCCAAATGCAAGAAAATATTTGAATCAAACCGTTGTAATTGTTTTTGGGGTCAACTATGATGATGTTGGTTCGAGTTTGAGAGAAGCTAATTTGTGCGAAAAAATGCCATAGAGTTAGGACCATGTCCATCTAGCCCTCCCAAGACCCCAAATAGATGGGACCAACATTGGGCAATGGCCTTTTACTATTGTTATTGTTTTCATTAATGGTCATCCCACCAAAAGGTGGTGATTGATCACTTACACATTCATAAAAGAGAAGAAAATTCATGAATAAGAATGATGCATACCATCAATCAGATGATATTGAGTTTTTTGTAGAGTAGTACAAATACACAAATAGTGACCAAAATCTTATCAAGCAAAGTAGTGCAGAAGTAGCATAGCTTAAATTGATTTGACCTACCTAGCCACATTCTCTAGATCATGTTCGAGCTTCTTCAAAGCCTCTGCATAAAGCCCCTATTAGCTCTAAATTGCCAATTGCATTTAGCATACCTCTACCCTACAAAACCATGCAGTACACTAAAAATTCATTGTAAAAACAAATTTTGATTAACGAAAGTTTCTAAACCATGATTGGTGCTCCCAATACGGACCTATAGAAATTCCATAGAGAGATAGTATGATTGCTTCACATTCATCTTATCATAATAGTCACACATTGCATTCCAATTTATGATGAGAGTCACTGACACCTTCAGCAATGGCAAAGTAAACCTGAGGGAACTTAAACTGTTCGGAAGAGAAGGCGGGTGTAAACTCAACATGATATTTAATACTCAACGAAATGGATGTAGAATCAGGTGTAAAGGGAGGCAAAGAACTTACAAGTCCCAAATCGCAATGACAAAGGAACAAAATTACATAGAGATTTCACAGTGTTGTATTTCAAAATGTGTACATGAAACCTTAACATCAAAAGCCAGGCCTTAAATCTTCAACAGAGAGGACAATTGCCCAAAAGTTACTCCTAAGAACATGAGAAAATTTGGCAATAGACACTTTTCATCAAAATACAAGATCAAGACACGAGAGATAGCGAAACAGAGAATGGATACCTTCATCGGGAACCTTCTCCTACAATTGTTATTTGTGATCATTGCGACATTCTTCACGGAGAGAGAGCTTCTAAAACAACGAGAATTGGAGGTTTTGGTGAAGAACAACTTAGAAGCACTGTGCTTGGAGTGGAAATCGATGAATCTCGAGATGGAATTGCAAGGTAAGAAGACATCCAATCGGGCTGAAGTTATAGAGAATGATGTAGCGCCATTAGTATCCCCTACCCTGTTCACAGATCGATAGATGATCTAAGAGAGAATGCAAGAAAGAGAAACATAGATGGTTTGTCTTCTTATTGATCCTAGGCAGCTATCTGCATAATCTCTCTCATCTACTAATATCAGAAAAGGCTTATGGACATCCTTCTTTGAACATGAGCAAAAAATGAAAACTTGGGAGAACATAAGTGGAAAAACAAAAACTTGGGATAGATGTCGATCACCTCCAGTTATACCTTCCCCAATCTGAATGCCATGATATTGAGCTGAGGAAGCAATCCTTTGTTGCACTGAAAACTTCCAAACTGAACGTGATAGGAGATAAAATTGTTGGTTTTACAATAGAAAATCGATTACATGGAAGAGTTTGTAGGAGATATAGTGGTGGTTTTCGGTTTCTATTACAATTCGAGTAAGAGTTTGTGGGAGAAAGGGAATAGTTCATGGGAGATAGGGAAGAGTTTGTAGGAGACACAAAATTGATATTCAGTTTCTATTACAATCGTGTAGGATTTCATGGGAGAGGGGGTAGAAGGGTAGTAGTAGTAGTAGTATATATATAACATGTAATACATGCACAACGAATGTAGCAGCTTGCATGCGTGTTAATATAATAGCCTTGTATGCAAATATAAATAGACATGTTGGGTATAGCATTGCTAAGTTAATGTTTTTCAACCATTAATTGACATTCAACTCAATTCAACTTTTCTTTGGGTTGGGTTGGGACTAACTTGGCCTAGGTTGCACAATGTACAACTAATTTTACCTTTGTTTGTGGGTAAATAAAACCTAAAGTTTCACAATTCATGTTCTTGATTTTAATTTTACAATACATAATGTGATATTTACTGTGAACTATATGATATGTACTGATTTTTAGGGCCACTCATGTTAAATTTCGAGAATATGGTTTTGTTAATTATTTTTTATGTTAATAATTGATGTGATATTTTTATTATCAAATTATTAAACTAAAAAAAAGAGTACTAATCCAAATAAACTATTGATGCCCTAATTTTTTCAAATTGAATATGGATGCACTGAACAAGACAACCAATGTCCCTAGCAAAGTAAACCTAAACCTAAATTAGCCTATTTGACATCTATAAAAATCATGACTAAATTCAAAGATTGAATAGCTTTAATAATTTACTGGGGTGTTTGACAATATATTTGGTTTACAATACAAAAAAAAAAAAAAAACAATTTCCACATCAACAAAATCTAAATGATTGAAGTAAATGTGTTGGTTTCAACAAATTAGACCGTCCTTTCTTTTACATTGACTGGTAATCCATTTAACAATTTTTCTTATATTTTTTGCATAAAAATAATTATTATTTATCACACTTGTTTTTGTTTAATATGATGAATATATAATATTAGAGATATGTCTAAATTGGTGCAGCCGGTTGCTCCAAAATAGAGTAAACCTTTATATGAAAAACTGATGGCAATGATGCATTACCCCAGTCGAGACTAAGGTAATTACAACTCTATTCTTGTGGTTACACTACTTGTTATGTAGGGGTGCCAAGGATTTAGCCTCTGTCACTTTGAACAAGTCAACAAGAGGGGAAGGATGAACTAAGGGGGAATAACAAGTGTAACTCTTCTTTCAACTTAAGATGAATGCTACAAGTTTGACTTCTCTTACTTATAATGAGAGAAAAGAAGTTACAAAGTTGGTGCTCAAACAATTCACTAAAATGGAAAAAATATGAAAGTGGTTATACTTGTACATAATAGGCACTTGGAAGCTCAAAGGTGAAACCATATTTTAAAAGAGGTCAACGTGCGATTCAATTGTTGTGATGTAGTAGTTGCTTCGCATGATCTTCGTTGGAGGTGGTTAGAGGCTAGGAGCTAACTTCAAAACGTATGAAAAAGGTGAATTTGAGCTATGACCAAGGAAAGTTTGTGGGGCTTTATCAAAGATGAACTCATGGATATTCAGTGAGGTGACCATGCAAGATTTTGGGGAGGCAGCCTCACGTAACTCGGGTGAGACAATCTCATAAGGCCTGGCTGGATTGACCTCGTGAGGTAGGTGCAATTTGAGAACTCGTTATGTTTACAAACAATGTCATCTATGTTCTTCCTAGCCTCGTAGGGTTGAGCTTCATTGTCTTGTCCTAAACCATGCTTTTTCTGCAAAAATTATCCATTTTATGACTTTTTGTGTTTTTATCTTTTTTTTTATTTTATTTTATTACTTAGTTGTAACATTAATGCTTAACATATTTGACCTGAAAGGTTGAACTATTGACCTACCACCAAACATGAGAAACAACTTCACTTTTGGATTAGTAAGTTTATGTCTCATGACCATTGTCAATAAATCAATTCTTTTTTGTCACATTTTTCTTTAATATTATTAATAAAATATTAAAGATGTGCCTAAAATTTTTTACATTTTTTAAAATTTTTGTTTGATATGATGAATAACAATATTAGATATGTGCCCAAATGTTTTCTATAAAATTGCTACACTTTTTCATATTTTTTTGTGTTTTTATATTTTTATTAGTTAATTATGATATCAAGGGCTGAAACATTTAACCCAAAAGATTAAATTATTAAACCTCTACAAAATAGGAAATTAATTTAATTTTTGGGTTGACTTTATATTTTGCATTTTATTTCCACCATTAGTAAAAATAGTTCTTGTTTATTACACTTATTTTTATTTGATATGATTAATATAAAATATTAGTGAATTTTTGTTTTTTTCACTTTTATATTGTTATATTTTTTATATTTAATTTCAAAATCAAGGGTCAATGCATTTGACCCAAAAGGTTGAACTATTGACTTGCCACCAAATAGAAAAACAATTTTATTTTTGGGCTAGTTTTAAGTTTTGTGTTTTATTTCCAACATCAATTGAAAAAATTATTATTTATCATACGTATTTTTCTTTAATACGGTTATATAAAATATTAGAGGTTGCTCATTTTTTATTATTTTTGCAATTTTTTGCATTTATTTTCATTCTAAAAGTTGTATTATTTAACTATGACATCATGGGTTGACCTATTTTGCTTTGATGATTGGATACTTATCCACCACTGGGATGGAAGAATGGTATCATTTTTAGGTTGGTTTTAAACATGGGTTTTATATTGCTATTAGTATTGGGTATAAATCTATCTAACAAAATTTATTTGAAGCAAAAAAAAGGTATGATTTGTTAATAATTAAAAAATAGTATAAATATAGGATTTAAGGGGAGAGAATGATAATTAATATCTTAAACATAAGACTTAATATGAAGGAACTGAATTAGGTAAAAATAGTTCAAATTACATTTTCTACACTCATAATTAAAGAGGAGCCAAATTAGAAGATAAGGGTATTTTAGTCAAGAAATGGATTCAACAAAAGATGATGGGAGTTAATATTTTAAATATAAGATTTAATGAGTGAGAATTAAATAAGGTGAAAAGTAGTAGTTCAAATTACATTTTTTGCCTACACAATTAGAGAAGAACCAAATTCAAAAATAGGGGTATTTAATCAAATAAAAGTTCCACTCTCACTACAAGACTCAAATGGGCTAGATAATTGACCGGTGACCAAATGCCCTTTTCGGATCCTGTTTATATGATATGACATTTTCATAGTTTGGATGTGTTAACTGCCCAATTAATCGGTATAACCATGATGTAATGAGCATTATGGTTTAATGTTTAGTCCAAATCATACAACATTGCCAAGAAGATTTTTTTTTTCAATTTAAAATTCATGGGTTGATGGTCAAATAACCCAATAGCTAAGATGGTTACTCCACATTCCTCTAAAATACAAATTTGTGGGATCAAAACCCACATAATTGCAAGCTCTTCGTGGCAAGAACCATAATTAAGTGGATTTTGCATGCACCTTCTATGTCTTACCCTTTTTTTCCTAGTAGCTATACTTGATCCAATAATATGTGCAACATGTATAGCAAGTAGACCTGTTCATAGGTTGGAGTAGGCTTTGTCTCTATATTAGCATAAAAAATTCAATCCAAAGCCCAAGCCTGGCTCAACCGTCGGACCTAGGTCTTGAGCTCGAGCCTGACACTCATATAAAGCTCAAAGATTAGCTAGGATATTGGGAAAAAATATTTTTTTCTTTTTTTTCTCGATAAAAAACTAATTTATTTATATTAAAATATATCAAACCCCAAAAATAGTGATATATATATAACATTTTATATATAGTTTTCATTATATGAAATATATTTTTTGTTATATAATATATTATCAAGTTGGGCTCATGTTTGATCTGGACTTTCTTTGAGAAAGTTTAAGCCCGACTCAAACAAATGTTGAGTTTGGTGTTTTTGGCTCGAGCCTAAGCTCATGGGGCCGAAATTCATGCCCAAGTCCAACTTAGGATGGGTTGGGATAGGTTAGATCGTGGGGCTACTTGGCCCATGAACAAATCTAATAGCAAGTTGTCATGACTAGTGCAAATGCTATGACCATTATAATGAAATGATGCTCATGCACCCAATTTTAGGGAGAACGACCAATACCCCCAGTGTCAGAATTTATAGGTTCAATGTACAGTCGAGGTAGGTGGCAGATTGGAATTGATGCCAATTCATGGGTGGGCGTGGGGGCATAGAGTGTGGGTATCAGTCCATTTGAATGTTTATAGCCCTGCAGTGTAAATCAAAAATATGCATATTCGTACTTTTCTGCCCAATTTTGCTATTAATTTACATTAATGGCCTAATGATAACAATACAACAAATCGGATTACCAGACTTTGAGGGGGATGGGAAAAAAGGTGGGGTTATACAATTCTTGGGATGCGGAATCCCATTATTTTGGTGGAAAACAATTGCAGATGAAGGGGGAAACTTCTTTAATGAAAAATAAAGATCGTCCATATAGTATTTTTGGAGTTAATATTACATAACTCATTAACAAAACTTTCTTATTATTTAATACCATTAATAGAATAATTTAATTAAAATAATTAATAAATAAATGAAAATACTTAATTAATAAATTATTAATAAATGAAAAATGGTTTAATAACTAGTTAATATTTCATAATAAAGTATTATAACTTTTAATTAAGTCACAAGTATTAATAAAATAATGTATAAACTAATAAAAAAATATTAATCAATGCTAATAATTAATTAAATAATTATTAATATAATCAATATAAAATCAATAGTTAATAATCAAATACTAAATCATGAAAATAGTATTAATTAATTAATAATTAAAAACAAAGTAGTTAATAAATTAATTAATTAACTGATTAGTGAATAATTAAATAATAATTATTTTATTATTATTAATTTAATTAAAAATAAATTAAGATAAATATTAAAGTAATGAGAAATAATTTAATAATAATTATGGCAACTTTCTTAAACTACCCTTATGGTATAACTAATTAACTAACTCTACCCTTATTATTTATATATTGTCTTAAAATACCCTTAAGTTTTCTGAGAGTTGACTAAATCCTCCTTGCCATTAGTGCTCGTTAATGGAAAGATGAAAAAGACTATTATACCCATTATTCTCATTTAAAATTTCAAAATGAAACATAAGCATAAGTTGATTGAAACCTCTGTGGTTCAACAACATCAATTGACGAAATTGTCGTTGCAACTGCCACTGGTTACGTTCATTGAGCAGACAATGGAACCACATCCTTGAATCTAAATAGAGGTGTTAATTCGTGCCAGGCCCAACACGATGGTCTAGGTTGTGCTGGGCCTAGGGTTCCAAGTCCACGGGCTGACACAACATGGTACGCAACACAGCCCAGCACGACACAACCCATGGGCCCATAGTGGGTCGCATTCGGCCCATCCAATGAACTAGCTGTTAGGGACCCCCCCCCCCCTCAATAGTCAACTTTTTTGGTTTTTTTTTTAGAAATACCCCCAACAACTATAAACAACTATATAGAGGGGTATTTATGTATTTTGGTTTTGGGGAGAAAGAATGACACAAATACCCCCCAACAACTATAAAATAGCTAGTTTAGGAGGGCATTTTGAATAAAGTGATAAATAACTTTACAATGAACAAAATACCCCTCTCAAATTGTTGCAAGGGTGGTATTAACCATTTGGGCAAACATTCGCTCACCCATAAAAAAGAAGAAGAAGAAGAAGGCAGAGAAACAACATAAACACAAATTGAGTGGGGGGGTTGGTACTTTTAAATACTCTCAAGAAAAAAATGAAGCAAGAATTGGCAAAATGCATTGTACATGTTGGATAACCATTTTTGTTAGTTGAAGATACTAAACTTAAAAATTGGTTATGTAATTCTATAAATCCACAATTTTAAAAAGTTTCTAGGGTTACTATTAGATCAGATGCTTTAAAAGTTTTTTATTCATATAAACAAAATTTAATTTATATGTTATCAAATATTGATTATAAAGTTGCAATTACTTCTAATATTTGGACTCCTAAATTTAACATAGGTTATATTTGTGTTACCGTCCATTTTATTGGTGAAAATTGGCTTTTAAATAAAATAATTTTAAGTTTTCCTAGGCTTGAATGGCCACACACTGGCCCAACTATTGCTGCAAGTATTTTTAATACTTTACATGCTTATGGAATTGGTAATAAATTATTTTTTATGTTTTGATAATAATGATTCAATAATAAATATTTTAAAATCTTAATTAAAATCATGTTTAAAGGGTAAATTATTTCATATCAGATGTGCATGTCACATCTTAAATTTATGTATTTAGGATGCTTTAAATATTATTTCTACTCATATTTCTAAAATTAAAAATTGTATTATACATATTAAAAGTTCTAGAGAGAGAAAAACAAGAATTTAAATATTTATGTTAAAATTATGGTTAAAATATAAACATTTTATATTGGATGTTAAACATAGATGGAATTCTACCTATGCTATGTTAGAAAGTCGTATTTCTCACAAACAAACTCTTATTGATTTTTATAATAAAAAAAAATGCCTATTTTATACTTAAGGAAGACTGGGAAATGGCAATTTGTATAGGAGACTTTTAAAACATTTTTATGATGTAACTAATGAATTATTGGGTATTTATTATCTAACTAGTTGTAATTTAGCTTGTCAAATAATGATGATTAGTGATTGTTTTGCAAAATATAGAAAGAATTCACAATTTAAAAGTATTGTTGAAATAATGAAAAATAAATTTAAAAAATATTGAGAGAACATTTCTCCTCTTTATTGCTTAACTACAATATTAGATCCTTGGATTAGGAGATATGGTTTAAATATTTTATTTGAAACATATGTGAAAATATGAATATTGAGATTATAAATAAAAAAGAAGAAACTAATAGTTTATTATTTGAAATGTATAGTTTATATGAATCTAAAATAACAGAGAATAATAACAATTCTACAACTTGTACAAATATATCTTCCACTTTTGAACTTGAGTCCAGAAGTAGTGGAAGATAATTTTTTTTTTATTTAATAAGTAAGAGGCATAAATCCACTGCCTCAACAACAAGTTCATTGACCGAACTTAAGTTTTTTTTTACATGCAATTTTTTCTACTTTAGGTGATTCTTGTTTCATGTTGGAGGGAACAAAAAATTTTGATGTTTTAGCCTGGTGGAGTAAACATGCAAAAAATTGTCTATTCTCACCATCGTGGCATGTGATCTACTAGCCCCTTTGGTGTCTACAGTTCCATTGAATTCTTGTTTTAGTGCAAATACTAGGGTGTTGGACGACAAGAGAAGTCCTATGAATGATGAACGTTTAAAGATGTGCATATGCTTTAAAGATTGGTTGGATGTTAATGATGATTAAAGTCAAGAACAATAAGAGAAAATGATGAAGTCAATATTTTTTGTATATTCAATAGTTGTATAGCATTTTTTCAAATTATTGTAAATTTTGTTTAAATTATTTGATATTTTTTAATAACGTAATTTTATTTTCAGTTTGTAACTATATTATATTTTTTATATTTTATTAATTTATTTCATTTCGAATTTTCATATTTCATTCATCCAACCATTGTATGCTCTGTATCATTCAAATTTAAATTAAATAAAATTCCTATTTTCTTCCAATTTGTTATTCACTTTGAGTCTTTGTCTCTTTGACTTCTTATTTGATTAAGCATTTTTTTTATTTCTTTGTTAGACTTCATATTTTTCAAATAGTTCCCAAATGAAAGTTAAATATTTTAGTTTTACTTAGAAAAGAAATAAAATAAATAAATAATGTCAAAAAAACAAAAAAAAAATTGGCCTGGTTCGGTCCACGCCCAAGGATCGACTTGTGGTCCAACCTGGCACGACCTAGGCTTGCAGAATGGCATAGGCCTACACGGGCTTGGGCGGTGGCTGTGTCGGACCGACCCCCTAAATTATCCCTGGGGAGGGCGACACGGCACAGGACGGCCCGCGGGCTAGCACAATATGACCCATTTTACACCTCTAAATCTGAATGGACCCTAAATCTAAACGGAATCACTGCCACTAAATAGACTATGTTCTAACAACACTAGCAGAGATATGAGAATGCATATCTCTCTTACCAAGTATGTGTTTAATCACTTTCCTCTTCGATCTTCTCCTTCTTACTTGTAACTCTGAAGCCTCTATAGATAAATAAAAAAAATACCTATAGATTTTTGTAATTGATGGTTTTCCTTGAACAAAAATCCTTTGTTCTTCTTATTTTGTTTATTCACTATAAAAATTCAATGGTTTTAGTGTTTTCCTATTTTAAAAAGCTTTAGTATATGCATCTTATGAGAGAATGCTATATCGAAGAATCTAATGGCATCTTAACGATTAGGATAATAACCTGGGGCAATGAATGACGAATCTACGTCTTATCAAGCTTTATTCATGCCCTTAAGGGATCAAACTTGAAAACCTCCCCATAAGCCAAGCATGCTTCAACAAACTTGCCATAATTGAAGAGATCATTACTAAGGGCACAAGTCATTGCCACCATTCTCACATTGGTCAACATCACAGTGATTTCAATGTTGTGGGATCAATCAGTCCACCTTTCTCAGCATTGCAATTGCATTCTCAAACTTGTACGATCATCTATTCCAATGTTTTAAAAACCAACCCAAAAGCTGAAAGGTTTTTACCTTTGGGTCACGGGTCATTGGTTTGACCAGCCAGATCGAATGGTTTAGACCTTGCCATGTTAGCACATATATGTATGTATGTATGTATGTATGTGTGTGTGTGTGTATGAATGTATATTTTAGCAATAAATAATGTATAAATATGTTATATGTATATTTTATATTTAATTTATGTTTTTAAATTTTTTATTTATAAAAATATTAAAAATGTAATTTGAGGCCAAAAAAGGGTTTGAACGGTTCGATTGGTTGGGCCAACGATGGCTTGAAAACATTGAATCCATTCTCACTCACCCCAATACCCCTTAGTTATTTCTCTCGTGGAACTTTATATATCTAAGCTCACCTTCCCAATGCCATATCAACCTAGGCTCAGACAAAGAAGGCATAAGATTAAGCAAGCATACCAAAGAATTTGGTTTGTGAACAAGAATTTGGTCTGCATCCTCAAGTTGCTAGGGTTTTAAAAGGGCAGGTAAACTTAGTCAATTAGCTAAACCATAAGGGTAGTTTAATAAATTTGCCCTAACTGTTAATATTAAATCATTAACATTAGTCATTAAGTTATAGGTATTGACAAAATAAAAATATTAATAAAGTATAAATTAATAGAAATTAAAACATTATCTAATGATAATAACTAATTAACTATAAATAATTAATAATTAATATCTAACTAATAATTAATAATAAACAATAAAAAATATTATTAACTAATAAATAATTAACAAAAAATCTAATACTTAATAAACTAAGTAATTAATGAATAAACAAAATAATTATTTTATCATTAATGTAGCTAAATTATTAAATAAAATAAAAGTAATTAAAAATACAAAATAAACTTATTAATTAATTAATAATATATTTAATATTATTAAATCTTTATTATTATTATAATTAATAATTCTTATTCGAGTTAATTTCCCCACTATTTTCCCTCAAACCAAACACTATTCGAAGAATTTCAATTACATCGGTCTCGGGTTAAGGTTCAGAATAAGGGGTGAGCATTTGGTTTATTCAATTAAAAGCCGAACTGAATAAATCAAAAATTTAAAAACCAAATATATAAAATATAATATGTTATATATTATATTATATTATATATTTTACATGCTATATAGCAAAATTCATTTTTTTGGTTAATCGAATTTCTAATCGTAAAAACCGAAACTGAAATCGAAATAGTTAAAAACCAAAAAAACCAAACCGAATTAACTAAAAATTGAAATAACCAAATTGAAGGCCGAAACCAAAATTTTTGGTTCGGTTTTAACTAAATAATGCTTACCCCTACTTCAGATGCATTGATAATTAAACAAATTCCCAACCATCCATTTAAAATTTAACAAATTCACAACCTAATCTCCACCCAAGTTGCACCCTTGGGACCAAGACTTATCGTTTAGATTTAGGCGGCATTTGATAAGTCTTTCCATGTGGTCTTATAGGCTTTGACAAGCTTGAAAGACTAAAAATCGATATTTTTTTGTTTCATAATCAAAAGCTAGGAAGATGAGAAGATACCTGTGCAAAAAGACCCAAAAATATAAAAAAATGTCAAATTTTGAGAAAAGCTCGATATACCAAATCGCTTATCAAATGGCCTGTCTTTAAAAACAAGACTAATAACTCAATATATTTTTGGCCATGTGAGTTATTGGAAGATCTTTCTAAAAAGACTTGCCAATAATTGCCAAACAGCACTTTAATTGAGTCTGAATTTATGAAAGGCTACTTAGTTAAAGCGTGGTAGACCCAACAGCGGCCCATGGGCTGACGGGAGCGATGAAACCTTAAACCCTAGCCGGCATTCACGCGTGTAGGTACGTTTCCCGGATGTTCACGTGTGCAGGATAGTGACGCTGCAGCCCCATCCCCCACCCCAAATCCAAAGTGGTCGAGACTTCGAGACTTCTCTGAAACCCTAAAAACGATGCTTGTCCCCCATCACCTTTTATCTGCCTTACTGTCTATTGTTATCCGTTTTTTTTTTGTTCCTCTCTCAACCGCCAAATTCCTGTGAATTCAAAGCTCCCTCCAGTCTCCTATCGCCTTCTATTTCATCTGCCACCCGCATTTCCCTTTCCTCCATCGGCTACTCGAGGCTTCATTTTGTTTCACAAGGTTTCTCCCACCTCTTTGTTTGTTTTTTTTTTTCTCTCTTTCTTAGATCGTTTTACGGACAGAAATGCAAGCTGAAACCTTGTTTAATATTTGTTAATTCTGGACTGATTTAGAACCGGTTCTTAATTTTGGATCGGGCGGTAATGGACTGAACTTTTCTTTATATGTATATTTCTCCCTCGAGATTCAGTATACGTGCGACTCAATTTGTTGTTGGAAAGGGATTAGGGTTTCGGTCTTCTCGTTATTTTAGAGACGCTTTTCCTGTTTAGGGACTTTTTTAATCCTTATATGTAATTATTTTCGATGTATTATTTAGCCACTCGAAGATTAGTTATTGCCTTGTGTCTATTTTTTTTTTTTTGATTTGTCTAGGGTTAATTTGTGGTTGGCAAGTGTTTGGCATGCTTGGGAGTATTTGATTGCAATTTTTGTCTTTGTTACATATATAAAAGTGTTATTTTTCCTTTATTTACGTGATTATTGTCTTATATTGAGAAACGTTTTTCTTTTTTTTTTTTTTTTGTTCGTGCTACCTGTATTTGGCTATTTGCGGTGCCTTGTTTGTGAAATTATGGCTAGTTTTAGTGGAAGAGCAGAGATTATGATGAATTCCAGCAGATATTCCGTATAACTTGTTTGAACAGCATTCTGGTTTGTTTTATTGCTCGGATATTGTTTGCATGCATTTGAAATTCTGTTGTGCATTGGTTATACGGAATAATATCTTTATCTTGACAAGTGATTATTTTGTTTTTACATTCTATCTGGAGAAATGTTTCTTGTGATGTTGGTTCAGAGCTGGTTTTAAGTAAGACTGAGTTCAGAAGAGAATTTTGAGTAGGTTGAGAAATTGTCTTACCTTTTAATCTCTTGTTATGTTGTGTTTTCTGTTTGAATAAGAACTTTGTGATTTTCAAGTTTTCTTTGCACACTGTTGGTGGTACTGGATGCTTTCTAAGGCTTTGTTTTAACTTCTTTTCCTAGTTTTTCTATGTCATCCACCTTGCTTTAATTTCTTAAAAGAGGTTTTGATTTGTATTCTTTAGAAATGTTTATTTTGGTGGACAACACAAAACATTTAGGAACAGAAACCATTCTTCATTCTTTATTTATTTACCTGTTGCTTAATACAAGTTGATGAGCACAAGACTTTATATGTTGCCTGACCTGATTGCAATTTTCTTGTTACTTTGGGACCATGTTCTTTTTGGCTTCATCTGCAAGTAGACTGACACGATTTGAAGAAGCTCTCCAGAGAAGAAATGCTGATATTCACTTATATAATTCTGGGAAATGTGCCATTTCGGTTAGCATTGCAGCAGTGTCTATATCCGCTAAATAATCACGACTTTTTGAAGAGTGAGAAGATTACATTTGCTTTGATACATTCAGGTCTGTAGGTTTCAGGTGCTAGATTGTACCTGTTCTGGAGCTCTTTAGTTATTATTTTCTCAGACTTGGAGGTTATCATCAAATGTCAGAAAGTGAAATGGCGATAATCAAACCTGAGGTATGTTATATGTGGAGTTTTTAAAAATGTTAATATTTCTTATTTTCAGTGCCATGTTGCCTTTAGAGGGAGAAAATTCAACATTTCAAACTATAGGATGGATTTAGTTGCAGGATATGCATTAATTTGTTTGGAAGTGTAATGTTCAATGTTTAGAGAATCAGACTGGGCATAGAACTGGAGAAGGGAGAGGTTCACAGGTCAGAGGTTCGACTGGGGTCAAACCGTGATGATGTGGCATATACATATATATACTACGGGTCATATAAATACTATATATAATATATATTACAAATTTTAATGTACTTAAATATGATGGATGGATGGCAAGTGTCTTAGTTTTTTAAAACAAATGACTAGGGTTCAAGCCTTTTAACTTGCATTTTCTTTAAAATACGTGCATAATAATGTAATATGTATAATAAATAGTCATTAATTAGCATTAGTAAAGAGGTGGATTAGTGGTAATTAAGTAATCTGTGAAAATTAGAGGTTTTGAGTTCAAATCTTGTTAACAACATTGTAAAATTTCACTTATTTATGGACCTGGGTGGTTTCAAAAAACTGGGACCGGTTCACTGGTTTTCCGGTTAAGCCAATTTTCAGTGGGTTTTGAGCAAGTCCGGTTGTTGGGGTATGACCCAACTGGTCAGGGCCCGGGTCATGGTTCAACTGGTCGGTCTGGTCCGTTTTTCTAAACACTGGTAATATTATTTGGGTATGGTTATGGGATGTGGGCATGGGCACTGGCCTAGGTCTTGAGACCGTCTTGTTCACGTGTGTTTATAAAAGCCCTTGGTCATGTCTGTGTCTCTCAGCCTATCAATCATGATTCTGAATTTGTATGATATACTCGTTGGTTTGACTTGGGTACTTGCTGATTTTGTGTTATCTTGTCTGCCACAGAAATTTGGCACTTGCTTTTGTTTCTTATTTCTGCTGAGACTATGTTTTTAATGTTATGATTTTTTAAGGTCATGAAGTCTTACATCTGGCTCCAAACTGCCGATGGCTCAATACAACAAGTAGAAGAAGAGGTTGCTATGTTTTGTCCCATGATTTGTCGAGAAATCATTCAGACAGGCATGGGATCTTCTAAGAACTATGCCATTTCACTTCCACAAAGAGTCAATCCATCAATTTTGAGCTTAATACTTGATTATTGCCGGTTTCATCAAGTACCGGGTCGCTCTAATAAGGTATAATATGTTTCTGGCTATTTATGAATGTCAGCTGCTCTTTCTTGAGTGCTTTTTACTTCTTCCCTAAATGCATTTTATTTCTGGTGAAATCAGGGAGTAGATAAAAACCAGATATTTAAAATCATGGGAAAGACTGCAATTCCTATTTAAAGTTTTGTTAAAAAAATCTATTATGGTTTACAGAAATATCTTAACTGGATAAGCAAAGAGTGGTTGAGCCAATGTGATTTTTGTTGCCTAGGAACGGAAATCTTTTGATGAGAAGTTCATTCGGATAGATACAAAGCGGTTATGTGAATTGACATCTGCTGCTGACAGCCTCCAGTTGAAGCCTTTGGTTGATCTTACGAGTCGTGCACTCGCACGAATGATTGAAGGAAAAACTCCTGAGGAGATACGAGAGACGTTCCATTTACCTGATGATCTTACTGAGGTTTTTGCTTATTGAAAGAAGTTTCTCTTTTCCCTCCCTCAGTTTTTTAATGTATATTGCAAATATTGTGTGCTTTTGTCTAGTCCACAAATGTTGCTGCCCTTCACCTCATCCCACAAAAATTTTGGAGTATTTGGCTTTTCTCTATATATAAGTTTTTGCACATTTGCATTTTTTCCTTATATTTCTCATGTGGATATTATGGTTCCAGGAGGAGAAATTAGAGCCTTTGAGAAACACTGCTGATGATCCAAGGATCCGGCTATTGAATCGGCTTTATGCAAGAAAAAGGAAAGAACTAAAAGAGAGGGAGAAGTTAAAGGTGATTACTACATCTTTGCTTTTCTGTTCGTCTTCATGCGCATATAATTGAATGCATTATTAGATTCCAACTAACAGCAAGTATGCGTTCCATCCTTTTTCAGAATGTCGAGGTTGAAGAGGAACGTGTTGATGAACGCTCAGTTGATGACCTTCTATCATTTATTAATGGAGGAGATGGAGGTATTACTGAGCAATGTTTTCATTTTACCTTGTATGCAGATCCCTTTCTTTCCTACTTTTCCTCTCTCCATTCCTTTTTCTTCTTATTGGACTTGGTATCATTGCAATTTATCTTAGCTTCCCCACAACTTACAACTATGTTAAGAAACCTTATAGTTCGAAAAACCTAATGAAAATGTTGATGATTCTACTTCGTCTTTGTTGGACCACATCTCTTGAGTTAAAAACCAAATGATGTAAAAAAATGCCTAGCTTTGAACCTCATTTCTAGTGGACACTGGACAGGCACTCTTTGAACCTCATTGACTCTTAATCTCACGACATGCCTGGGGATTGAATGGTCTACAAAGTTTGGCTGATTGTTTAGCGAGGGAAGGTGTAAATTGTAAACAGGAATGAGTTAGAATGTGAGGTGCTGGGTTTAGGATGAACATGTAATATTTCTATAGTATATAGTACTTATATTTCTAAGGGCGCTTGGACTATGGGTAATATATTTCAAAATATTTTCATAATTTATATGAGGCTATGGTAGTTTATGCATTGATTATATGGTATTTTTTCTACCCTGACAGTAATTGCAGAAAATAAGTGAAATCCTAGATCATGGCAGGAAAACCCAGTCAATGAACTAATGCTGGATTGTATTGATAAAAAAAAACTAATGCTGGATCGTCACTTGGAATTGGGTGTGTTGACATGGTTGGCATGGCAAATTGTTTTTTCCTATATTCAGTTACATGTGTGTGTGAAAATAATAATTCTATAAATATTTCGATATATCAAGTAATCCAATTATAATCCAGGTTCAGTCTAGAATTCCATAAATTAAACAATTTTATAGCTCCTGTAAGAAATATAGATAATGTTTAAAATCTAAAAGGATAGTTATAATTTTGTCTTATAATGTTCTAGTAGGTTTAGATTATTTGCCTTCCATGTAATTTTGAATTTACACATGTAATTCAAATACAATGTCTTATAAAGCCTTGGCAAGGCACACCCAAGTTCAGGTGAGATGCATCCAACAAGAACCTTGCCTAGAACACTAACAGGGTTCTGTGATAAAATGAGTGGTTGTGGTAATCTCAACTAATCAAATGATCTGGAAATTGTAATCCTATCATGAATTGCAAAGTGGATCTAATTAAACCAAATTGTAAATTGCAAACTTGTTTCTGAATTTGGAGAAATCTATAGTGAAATATCTAAAAAAGTGAGGAGCATTCTCCACCCCTTTCTAATCTATCCCATTATATCAGTTGTTATGTTGGTACTATCTTTGACTTTACCACTTGCACAATGTAGGTGTAGATGATATAATCAAATTCATTTCTTCAACTTTAGATTTCCAAGTATGAAAAATACATGTTTTGTTTGGCTCATCAATTAATGGAAGATAAACCCAGAAAATGTGCTCTCTAAGTTGCTTCTTTTTTTTTTTTTTTGAAAAAAAGGTAAGGTAATTTTATTAACTGAACCAGAGAAGTACAAGGGGCCCCAGAAAAGAAAAGGAGCAAATTGACTGAGATCAAGATCCCAGACTAAATTACAACTCAAACACACTTTTAGACCTCAGCTGAGCTCCAAGGACCCTAGGCTGGAGACCATTCACAGCTGCAGTCCAAGACACTAGTTTACCCACAGTACAAGAGATAAGACAGTCTACATCCTTTCCTTTGTTTTGAAAAATTCTTCTGTTTCTTTCCATCCAGATGGTACTGATCACTGCTGCAGGAATAGCCAACCACACACCTTTAGCCAGCTTGGAGAGGCCTTGCAGATTCCAACTCCATAACAGGTTCAATATCTTGGCATGACCCAGGATAAACCCTCAGCAGAGAGGAAATGGTCCCATAATTGTTATCCTCTTGAGAATGACCACATACCTCGCATGATAGGCTCTGAATCAGAATACCTCTTCTGACCAGATTCTGTTTAGTTAGGTTTTTATCCAAGGCAACAGCCCAAATTTGGCTCCATATTTTATCAGCAGGAAAATTCACACTGTTCCCACCAGATAACCCTTGGCAAAGGAGTTCATTTCTAACCTATCCACCAAAGGTAGGTATTTGGCTTTCCAAGTTGCCGATTTCCTTTCTAACCTATCCACCACCGGGTCCCACACTGTAGAGGAGGTGCATTTAGCCCCTAAAGGGATGCCTAGGTACATGGTCGGCAGAAAGCCACTCTGACAAGCAAGAACTTCTGCTAAAGCTTCGAGACTATCTACCTTCCCAACTGGAATTACTCTACTTTTTGCCCACTTTACTTTCAGACCAGATAACTTCAAACCAGCTCAGCACCCCAAGCAAGATTCCCAATTGGTCTACATCAGCATCAATAAAACATAGTATGTCATCAGCAAACTGAAGCAACCGAACTTTTTCTCCTCCTGGAACTGATTCAAGCCCATTCCACAGCCCCTTTTCTCCCACTCGGTTGACAAACAGAGACAATCTCCATTACACAAATGAAGAGGAGGGGAGAGAGGGGATCCTCTTGCTTTTTAGGCCTTTGGAGTGCTTAAAGAAGTCAGCCGACTCTTCATTTACTAAAACTTCAAAATTTTGAAGAAGAAACACACTTTGATAGTTCCTCCATTTCTGCCCAAAATTCATCTTTTCAATAGACATTTCCAGCTGACATGGTCATAAGCATTCTCCAAATCCAATTTACAAAGCAGCCCTGGATTACCCTCCCTTTTTGTTGAGTCTCTTAGCTAGCTTGCCTCCAGAACACCATTTAACATCTGTCTGCCTGACACAAAAGCAACTTGATTTTTTGCAATCACAGTACTAAGGACTTTTTTATCCTCTCTGCTAGAACCTTTGCTAAGATTTTATAAAAGCTGTTCAGCAAACTGATGGGTCTAAAATCTTTGATGTTTGTTGCACCTTCCACTTTAGGAATTAAGGAAATGAAAGTGCAGTTCAGGTTTCTTTCCAGAGCAGCATTTTGATGGAAATCTTGAAACACTTCCATCATATCCACTTTCACCACCTGCTAGCACTTCTTATAGCAAAGGCTAGTGAGACTATCCAACCCTGAGGATTTAGGTCCTGTTTGGCATCAATTCTGGGAATTCTCATTCTCAGAATCCTTTCAGAAAAGAATGGATTCTGAGAATTTTCATCCAGAGAATCGCTAGATGTGTTTGGCACAATCATCAGATTTTTGTTTCTTAGAAATAAAATCACATTTGCCAGCAACCAATTTCTTCGAATCGATTCTACAAAATCACATTTCAGAACTACACAATCAAATTTGATGAATAATATAGGTATCTCTGTGGGCTTACATGGACAGATATCTATATAATCACATTTAACATTCAAGTTTGATGAATAATATAGGTATTTATTGAAGGCAGTATTTAATCTAAAAATAAGATAAAATGCAATCAAATTTCAGAACTACACAATGTAACTCAAACTATATTAACTTAGACTAGGAGTTAAGAGTTCAAAGAACATGAAGAATACAGCAGATGAATACACCAATTTCTTGGAATCACTTCACCTTCCACTATATAATACACAATTGTGCACAGTGAAATATTGAAGAACTTGTTAAATCACATAGAGAATATAGCAGATTTTTAATGCAGATGCAGATTTTGAGCCTTCTCAGGCTCAAGTATTAATTTCTTAAAGAGACAGTAGCAGATAGCATGATGGAGTGTCTCAACTAGGCATTCCCCATCATTAATGCAAGAAAATTTCAAAACATGATCCAAACAATCTGCCTCCTTTTCCTTCTACGGTTTTTCCTAAGTATCAAACTATTATTAGGTATGCTTTTGATTATTAAACGATCAATTAAAATCTTATTCATTGTGCAGATCATACAAAAAGAAAAACTTTGGATCTAAGAATTCTCCCCTAAACATCTACCCAAAAGCGGTCCATTTCTTGGTCCCATGGATAAAAAGAAAATTTCCATAAGACAAGAAATTCCATATGCTTTCTCATCATAGTTTTCAAGGCGCCAAGGCAAGGCTAGGCGACTGGGGGTGCCTTGTCGCCTAGTTGCCTAGGTGATGGATTTTTTATGTTGAAAGCATAAATCCTAGGGTAGTTCCCTAGGTACCATAACCATATTTCTTTAGTAATTATTCATGATTTTCATAAAAAAAGTATAGATTTCATATTAAAGTACAGCCTTCATGAAAATCAACATATTCGTGAGAATGAAAGGAAGAAGGAAAATAAAATTCAAAAAGTATAGGGAGTTATCAAAAAAAATTAAAAAAATAGAGGGGCTGAACCCTTATTTTTGTTATAGGAAAGTAAGAAAATAAAAAGTATTGGTAGTATGGAAGAGGAAAATGTGCTGATTAGATAAAATTTTAAGTTCTTCCTTAGTTCAGGTTTTTAAGTCTTTGAGGGTTCAATACAGTATTTAGCAATGTTTGTGTTGATTAAACCCTAAAAAATAAGAAAATAATAAAAAGAAATTAGTATATGAACACACGAAATGATTATTTTAGTTTAATAATGTCTATTTTATAATTATAATATCAAAAAAGAATGAATAAAAAAGTATTTTATAGTAGGAAGTAGGAAACTGCTTGGTGATTAGGCGAGGCGAGCCTCAAAGGGTGCCTTATCGCTTAGGCATCGCCTTGACAACTATGTTTCTCATCAGAACTGAAAGGGAACTAACTTATACATTAAACCAAATTTGGGGAACTCACTTACCATGTATGCTTTTGTTTTTCAAACTAAGAATAGCTACTATATCAGGAAAGCTATATCATTTTTCAACACAAGACCAGAAATTCCATAACTCAAATAGTCTCAAGATTTTCAGGTTCGAAAATGGATTTCAAACCTGTTGAAAGTCCAGAGTTTGTTAGAGGGGGCAAAAAACAGAGAAGCTTGCATATCATAACCATGGGGGAAGAGACCGTATGAACTTACCTATTTACTGTCAAGGTGAGTTGGGGTGTGGGTATATACTGCTGCAAAAGAAGATGAAGATAGCACTCTCTGTTTTGGATGAATGGTCTGTAGACTTTGTAGGGGAAAAAAGGCTTTTCTGATATTGAAAATGAAGGACAATCGTGGTATCTGAGAGATTGATCACCAACTGAGAAGATTCTTTGTGCCATTGAACAGGAGATATGTCAAGTAGAGAAACAACGAAGGACGATGAAAGAATGAAGCGGCGCTGGGGTTTTCTCGAGTTTGATTATGTTTTTGTGAGAAATTACTAGTCTACCCTTTCTCTTGTGTGGTTTGATCATATGTGTTCGTTTTACTTAAAGGACGTAGCGAGAAATAACGGGATGAGCCGCTCTCATCCTAAGAAGTGAAAAAAATTCACTTCACAGAGTCACTCGATTTTGTAAGGGAATCATCCAGATTTGAGATGATTCTAAAAATTGGTTGAACCAAAACATGTTTCTCATCTAGAGAATCAGAAGAATCACCAGAAACGATTCTCTGAATGGATGCCAAACAGGGCATTATCAACTTCCAGATTCTTAACCACTTGCCATATTTCAGCCTCTGTGAAGGGGGCTTCCAGCTTCCTTGGCTGGGACTCTGAAATCCTCCTAAAATTAAGATCAACTGGGAGAGGTCTTCTAGCATAAATCTCCTTAAACAAGTCTGAGAAATAGTTGGTGGCAATACTTTTCATTGCAGCCCCATTCTCTTCCACCTGACCCTCAAATTCCATTCTCTCAAGCTGATTAAACCTATTTCTTGCACTTGCCATCTTGTGGAAAAACTTGAATTTTTGTCCCCCACTTTGAGCCATTTGACCTTGGCTCTTTGCCTTCATTTCAGTTCATCCTTTAAAGCTAGGTTGTCTTGTTACTATTTTTCTGCCAGTCTTCTTTTCCTTTCTTCATCTGATAGTGGACCAGATTCCTCAGCTAAGTCCAATTCATTACTTAAGGGGGCATACCGTTTTTCGGTGATGCATCGGTCCTTTATTCCAAAACCGAATAAACCGGGAAAGCTAAGACCGATAACCCAACCTCATAAGATTGATCTAGTTGTGATGGATGCTCTCTCTCTGCTGTTAAGTAGGGTTTGTTTTTGAAAGCATTTTCCTAACCTACTCACATGGTTTTAGAAAAGGGCGTGGGGCTCTAACATTCTATGCCCATGTTGAGGGGGATTGATCGACTGATTAACTTAATAGTTTCTAGACACCTCTTTCTTTCTGATTCTGAACTCTCTCGGACATCCAACCTACAAGTTTTCAAGGTATCTTAACTAATGTAATCTTTTTTGCAAAAATGGAGGAGTTCATACCTTCTATTTGGAGATTAGACCATTTTGAATTCAGAAGGGGGGCCATCTCTTCCTCTTCAAACTACACATTCTCCTTCTTAAAGGGAGACTTTTTAAATCCTTGCTTCCCACAAACCAGCTGAATAGGTTTATGATCTGAAATTTGTCTAGGGAGAGGCACTTTCTTTATGATGTTAAGAGCATTCTTCCGCCTTGGAGAGATTAGAAACCTTTCCAACTTGACCAATGCCAGGGACTCTTATTTGTTTGAATTGAGCCCCAAGTAGTGGAAGATCAATTAAGTCAATTAGGTTGTTGATTTGTATTGCATCATCATCATTAGCCTTTTCCCCAACTATATGGTATATGTTTGGTTTTGTAGGTGTTTATTGAAAAAATGCCACCACATCAGCACGGCATAGGCATTGGTGTTTATTGCATATGAAACCACTCTTTGGTTTCACCTTTTATCAAATAAACACTAGAAAACTGAAACACTTTAATTTATGTGCATGGGGCATTTGGGGAAACGCCAAATTCATGTTTCCCCCAATGCCTGGGCATTTCCTGAAATGAAATGCTGATGCTGTGCTTTATCTGAGGTAGAAAGCAACTTTATGGGGTGTTACTTGAAATGGCCATAAAACGTCCGACCAAATAGAAAAAGCAAAAAACGTTTAAAGTAGCGTTTTTCAGATAAATGTTCATAAAAAAAACGCCTCTCAGGAAACTCCTACAGAACCAAACATACACATGGTGAAGGTTGCATTTGTTGTAAGCAAAAAGAACTCAAAGCTTCTAATATACTGTAAAAAAAGAAACACATTGTTAAAATAAAATGAAAAAAAAAATCATGGTTCATCCAAGAAGTTTGAAAGTTTTGCCAAATGTTTGACTTAGTCATTGCCATCCAATATAGTTGAAGCATTGCCTAGCTATGATACCTGGATACCTGTACAAGAGTGTCATATCGAGTTGGATACTTCATTTTTTTTAGTGTAAATTTCATATCTAATACCTTGCCATTGGTGTCCTTCCCACATCCGGGTAACATAATCACCTAGGCAACTGCCCGTAAACATCTAGTGGGGGATAATAACCATACACTTCCTCTATATATGTAATGCGAACTTATTTGGATCAATGTGAGTGTATGTAGAGGTAGAGCTAAAATTAGGGCTCATTAACCATGTGAGATTTCAACATTGGGTGGCTCCCTGTTTTTGCCAATGTAGTAATACAATTCATACACCATTTGTTAAAAAAATTTAGGGCTCTTAATCCCTATGTGTATTTGTTTATTCCTTGCATTGACTTGCCTTACAGATTCCTAGTTTTTCTTTAGTGAAAGTAACTGTTAATTAATAACTAAAAAGGGTACATGAGATATACAACAGCCTGGAAAGGCTGAGACAGAATACAAAGGCAAAGTACTGCCAGTAAACAAGTTTTCTCTAAAAGCCCCTGATTTTGCTAGGGTATCAGCAACAGTGTTTACCTCCCTAGGAATCCAAAACAGCTTCGCATTCATTCTGTCCAAGATATATTTAGCTTCAGCCAGAAAGTGTGCTAGCCTCCAAGGTCTTCCTTCCTTCTCCCTTAACAATTCTATTGTACTAGCAGAATCGCCTTCAATGGTTAGAGAGGACATGCCTAACTATTTGGCAAACCAGCATTTTCCTGTAACTGAAGCCAAGACCTCTGCCATGGATTAAATTGCCCAAATCTGACTTTAGTTTAGTGACAAATGTGATACAAAAGGCTCTTGACATGAAGCTCCTTAAAAAAGAGAAAATGCAGAAAATCTGCATAATCATGGTTCCGTCCTAGTTCAAATGCAATGGTTTAGCGATTTGTGTCATGGATAATATGTTGCATAACCTCTATTGAACTGGAAGGTTTTTTGTTAGGTTTTTAAATTGATTCAGGGAACCACAACAATGCTCTAGCCCAATAATTGTAAGTTGTTAGGTTCAAAAATCTTTACACTGAGCTTTTACTGATCAAAAAAGTGAAGAAGCTCTTCATTATGAGCTTAGCATGGAATTTTTTTTCCCAACATTAAATGAGAAGCAATTGACCCTCAGCCAGTTCATACCAGGAATTTTGAGTTGAGTTTCAGCGAACTGGTTTGAAATATTGCAAGAATCAGATTAACTGTTTCAACTATTTTAAAGAGAAACGTGTGGGTTATACTTTCAGCTTGACTGTTATTGTTCAAATTCTGCTTTTCCTTCTCTTCTTTAAAAAGGGTCATAAGAGGAGTGTGGAAGAAAATTTTACTACCTCTACCAATTGGTCCTCTCTCTCTCTCATGCAGTGGCATGTTGGTGCAAAGTACTTGTTCATACTCATGTAATACAGTATTCATGTGCATCTTGGTTACTGCAGAACGGTTATCATGGAATATATCCTTCCATTTATCAATTTCAGACCCGGAATTTCAAAATTGTCTTATCTAAAACTTGGCCTTATATATATGCACTAAATTCTTCTTCAAACAGATTCAAAGGTGCCTAAGACTTCTAAACACAAAAAGAAGAATCGGAGAAGAAAAGATCAAGCGAAGGATGCCTCATCAGACAATGTAAGCAAAAACCATAAGAAGGTTAGTAATTCTTCTGATATTTGTCAGGATATTCTTTTGATTGCACATATCTCATTAAAACTATTAACATGTTGATCAACTTCACATCTTTTAGGATCCAGCTGATCTATCTTCTGTTGAGCCGAGCCCCAGTAAAACATCAAAAATACAAGAGGTTGCAGTTGATGGCCTTGCTGCTAAAGTTGAATTTGATGATGGTGACATTGATGATGAGCTTGATCCTGCAATGAAAGAAGAACTTGATAGGTGAGATTGATTATATTTGAATATTTTGGATAGTCTTGCATGTTTGGCTGAAGTGATGCACAATCATCCACAAGGATGAGAGGTGACAATCCCTGTTCTCCTGTTTGTCCACCTGGGGAGGAACTAGTGGAAAGGAGATGCTAATCCATGGGAAGCCTTGCCTGCAAAAAGCCTTCTATACTTTACAAGAATGTGGTGACACATATTCAAGGAGATCACATGTCCTTGCAGCCAAACTTATTGATAACTGTCATAACTTGCTGAATGAACCATCTAGATAGCTAGGTGACCAAGAATCTTGCATGTGACAGGAATGGTGGTGTGGCTCAGAATGATTGAACATGTTCTTCCCCTCTCTACCCCATATTGATTGGGCAAGTTCCAGCCCAGCATGGGCCTAACTAAGCCTCTACTCTAGGCTTTAAAAAATTGAATAGAAGCTTCTACTGCTAGCATCGCTTTGGTGAAAGTCCAATGAACAGCATTGTACAGAACAAATATGGATTCGAAATGTGAAACATTGCCAATGTAGAGGCTTCCTTAGCTGATTGACTGATTTGGCTGCATAATCTCTCAACTCAACATGGGTGACATAATAGAGGTTGTCTAGGAAAGAAGCCTAAATGATCTGTGTTTATAAACAACCTTGACTTGTACATATGTCAGCCAAAGGTTGTGAAATCTGGTTTTGCTCAGCATTTGTTTTTATTGTTTTGTTACGATAAATTATATGTATATATAATATTATTTTACCAGAAGGATAACATCCATCATGTTCCCCTATTTCAACTTGGTAAAAAGCTAAAGCATTTTAATTCATAAAAAAAGCTAAAGCATTTTAATTCATAAAAAAAAGCTAAAGCATTATAATTCATCAAAAAAAAAAAAAAACTAAAGCACTATATGCTGTTTTGAAGTAGCACCAACAAAAAGGTTATCAGGTTGTATGGAAAGTTGTCTCCACTCAATAGTATGTTTAACTACTGGATATGTTTCATCAAAGGAATGTAGACTTGTTACTACATAAAGGTCTTCAATGTTGTAAGATATCCTTGATGAATACAGGGAGGTAGAAGATTTTGCCAGGAGATTAAATTCAGACTGGCCTGAGAGGATGCAGGAGATTTTATCATCGGGGCAAGAAAGAAGGCATGCTCCCATTTCTATGAATGGGAATGGTTCTTTAAGGAGATACACTGGTACGCCTTCCCAACCCTCCAGCCCCCCCACCCTCCAAAAAAGAATCATGAATGTACTCGAGGTACTTAATACTGCTTATTGTTTGATTAATATCTTTGTTTCTTTCCTTTCTCATAAAAATTTTATTGTATGGATATTTCTTTTCTATGATTTGGCATCAGCTCTTGGTTCATGTCCATGGTCAACTTTGCCTTGGTATATTCTGTTAAATTTCTTAATAAATTTAACTTTTTCAGTGGTTGCATGTTCTATTCATCCACGTGAAGTGGTTGCAGTGTTCTATCATTCTTGTTAACAGAATTATATCTCTGTTCTAATAGTTTTTAATTCTCTCTACAAGTTGTACAATGTTAAGTGACATAGTTAAGTGGTAATCTCAAGTACATAATGAACTTACAAAATAAATCATTTCATATGAGCAGGGTTGGAGCGGAGATGAACTTGCAATGGCCTACTTACAAGGTATCGCTGTTGATGGCTACCAAGGGGGAGGCAAGGCTGTTGGCATGAATCCAAATGTAAGATAATGTCTTCTATTCTTTCGATGGATTGGAATTCAATTCACAGAGCGTCATGTGTGCTCAGGAAGGAATAACATGAGGAAAAGAGAGGAAGTTCTCGTGTTCAAATCTTAATTCTGCCAAGTCTTTGATCTTATGTTGTGTCAATCGGGAAACTTAAGCCATTACATTGGCGTTGCCCATGTAATTTTGCTTGTGAAATCGGAATGCTTCCTCAGCTGTGTAACAATCTGTCATTTTTTGGAGTAAATACCAATTTTTGTTTATTGGTGGGCCTGGTGGCATAAAATGAAGAATTAACAGAGAGGTTATTGAATTGACAAATTTCTTGGCAAAAAGCTATGCTGGCTTACGTTTTCTGTTTGATCAGTGCCACAATTTAATAATTAGCTCGATGGGCACAAATGAACGAGATATTATATAATCGCAAGCATGACGCAGATGTAGAGGTGTAAAACGGGCCGTGCCAGCCCGCGGGCTGTCTCGGGCCATGTCGCCTTCTCCTGGGATAAATAGGGGGTCGGCCTGACGGCCAAGTTCGTGTGGGCTTATGCTGTGCTGTGTCGTGTCGTGGGCCAGACTGGTTTGTGGGTCAAGCCCTGGCCAGGTTGGGAATTAAAAAATTTAAAATTTTAATTTTATATTAACTTTGATGTATATAATTGCTCATATATACAATAATTAAATAGTATAATAATTTGAAACAATTGTTTATTTTATTATATTATATACTATATATTATTATGTAATTATAATTTATATAATATGTTATATATTATTTATATGCAAATATATATAAATAATATATATGGGTCGTGTTGGTATGTAGGTTGTGGGTGGCATGGCCCACTTGATCGTGTTGTGCCAATTTGACCTGTGGACCTAAAGCCATAGGCCTAGCAGGGCCCACACAATCATGTCGGGCCTAATACGGCTCACAGACCATTGTGCTGGACCGGTCCAAATTTGTGTTTGGCCATGGGCGGCACGACCTGATTTACACTTCTAATCTGATGCGGGTGAACACCCAATCGTGGAATATTCACCAACCTTGCCTTATTATGCCTCAATGTGTAAAACAGGCCGTGTTGGTCCGTGGGCTATCCCACGCTGTGTCGCCTTCCCTTGGGATAACTTGGGGGTCAATTTGACACAGCCCACGACCCAAGCCTATGTGGTTCTATGCTGTGTAGGGGTGGATTCGAGCCGAGCCGAGCCAAATAGTGCTAGGCTCAAGCTCGATTTTGAAAAAAATATTTTATAAAAAAAGTATATATAAAAATATTATTTATTTGATATTTAAAAAATTAAGAATTATAATATTTTTATTATATATATATATATTTGAGCCGGCTCGCAAGCCTCACGAATTCAGCTTTAGTATGCTTGGCTCGTTGCCACCCCTAATGCTGTGCTGTCATGTCGTGGGCCTTACTGGTTCTTGGGCCAAGCTTCATGCTAGATCGGGTCGTGGATCGGGTTAAAGCTATTTATTTAAATAAATTGAAAAAAAATTAAAAATTTAGTTTATATAATATGTTATATTATATATATATATATATATATATAATAATATATGCACCGTTCTGGCATACAGATCGTGGGTGGTATGACCCACTCGATCATGCCATGCCGATCCAGTTCGCAAACCTAAAACCCTAGGCCCAACACGACCCATACAATCATGCCGGGCCTAATACAGCCCACAGACCATCATCTTTAACTGTTCCAAATTTGTATCGGACCTTGCCTTATTATGCCTCAACAGCACCTCTGCTGGGGCATGTTACATAGTTAAATATTACGTCAGATCCCTGTGTCTGCATGTGTAGGGACAAGGGAGTACGTTGTTAAAAATATTACCGGTGCTTATCTCCAATGCCTTTCTATGGTCTAATCTACTTCAGAATTCATTTATTAATTTCCTAAATGTATTTATTTCCACTTCTCTTGTATCTTTCTCCCCTTACATTGACCCACACTGAATTATTGCATTATGAATTCTGACGTGGACTGAAATCAAATTTACCCTTATCTTCAAATTGCTGCTTTTAAGGTCAACATTGAAATTTGCTATCAATTATTAATTTTTTGCCTCTTTGCTTTGGCAATTTGAGAACGGTTTTGCTCCCTTTTTGGGTGTAGGTCAAGCCTTTTGCCAAATGTTGATAGTTTATTCGTTTATGCTATTGTTGAACTCTATGGAGTTGTAACCGTTTGACCGTTTGTTGGACAATTTAAGGAAGAAATGAATTAAAAAAAAAACATTTTCTCAAAAATGAGAATGGAAATGATTTAATTGAAGTTGATGGAGCGCGATCCGGCTGGTCTTAGTTGTCCGCTGCCTTGCTTCTGAACGGGGGAGATGGGAAAAGCTCCAGGGGGAACCCGGTGTAGAGGCTCCGAAGCTTAAGTTAGAAACCTTCAAAAGCAAGGTAATACCAGATAGCGCAAAGTTTGCATACATCCGTTGTCGGGGGGCAGGTGGCTCTTATAGTCACTTCGTGCACTCGTCCCGGGGCCTTTGTCAGGTCAAGTATGATTACCCTTGTGCTTATCAATTCGGCCGTCGTCCTTTCTGCTGAGACAGAACCGTCACTGCCTAACCGTCATCTAACTAGAGATGGCGGTGTCAGTGGCGGTGGCAGGTGGCCGTTTAGGGTGCTACCGCCAAATGTCGGATCCCAAGTCAGTCAGGCGTGGCGCCCTCGGGCACGGACTTCCCTAGTGTCAGTCATGGTACGACTTGTTTGGTTTTGGTGCCCAGAAGGTGATGCGAAGTGCTAAGTGAGGCGGTCTTGAGCTCGGAGGTATCTATAGGGAAGGTCAGTTCGGCGAGGGGTATCCCGAATTGTTACAAGGTGGGTCAGTTCGACGAAGTGTATCCCGAGCTGTTACAAGGTGGGTCAGTTCGACGAAGTGTATCCCGAGCTGTTACAAAGTGGGTCAGTTCGACGAAGTGTATCCCGAGCTGTTACAAGGTGGGTCAGTTCGGCGAAGTGTATCCCGAGCTGTTACAAGGTCAGTTTGGCGAAGTGTGTCCCCTTGTTCCCGCCTAGGCTTGGCCCCTTTTGCCGAGCTGTTGTTTCTGCCACGTGTCACATAATAGAGAGGTCGGGCCAAATCTTCCTTCATCAATTGCCCCCCACTCCTTGCGCCGGGGGTCTTGCCATGGTGTGGGGAGTTTTCGCGAGGTAGCTGGTGGATTTGTCCCTTCCTTCGAACATTCACTACACGAGACGCTTTTGCTAGGGTTCTTTCGGTTTCCGAGAAGGCTGGAAACGTGCTTACTCAAGAACGCTGGTGGTTGTGACCGTGCATTTTAAATTTCAAACCAATTCGCGTCGCTGGGACGTGACAGCGGGTCATTTCAAAAAGGCGCGCCACTGCTGTACGTGCGCGTGCGACTGTCAGGGAGACGTGCGGCGCGTCAGTTTCGAAAAGACGCATGTCGAAGCGACGTCGGTTTCAAAAAGACGTGCGCTGACGTTTCGCTTTTTTTCAGAAAGACGTGCGCCAATCACGTCTCGACCTTAAGGGTTGTGCGGTCGGTAAGAACGTGGGCCGTCGGATCGTCTTCGGTCTGCACGGTCGATTCTTGGTTACTGTAGCTATAAATAGTGGGGGACCCCGGTTGTTTTGTCACTTCTGCGGTTTGTCTACTGAGTTCGCCTCCAACCTTTCAGCTCGCGTCCAAGTCTTTTCCAGCTCGCGTCAAGGCTGGTTCTACAGTCTTCACGGTTCTTTGGTTTCTCTTCAAACTTTCCGGTGAGTACTTTCTTGAATTCGTCTTTCCCCATTGTCTAGCTTTGATAGCTCAGACGATTCTTCGAGTAGGGCCGATGTAGGTTCCACCAACCGAGCCGTGTCCCCAGACTGCCTCAGTGATCCTGAGGTGGAGTTTGAGGACTACGAACCAGTAGGTCGAGTCGCTTCGGGCATTTTGGCGTCTACCTCCCGCCGAGGTCGGATGCTAGACCGGTTTGGCCCTTCGACCATGATGCCTGAGGGGATTCAATCCATACTTCTGTCTTACAATCTTCCTGGGGGGTACACATATTTATTCCTTCGGGTAGCTTTCCTTGGGAACACGGTCCCGACGAGATTGTGATTTTTCGAGAGCAGCTCGCTACAGGGTTGCGACTTCCTTTCCATCCCCTTCTCGTCGAAGTCATAAACCACTTCGGTGTCACCATTGGTCAGCTTCATCCGAACTCTATTTGGAACCAGGTGGGGACAATTTCCCTTTTTTGCGAGCAGAACTTTCCCTTAGACTTAGAGATATTCTCCTCTATCTTGATGCTCAAGAGACAGGCGGGTTCTCTTCCTGGGGGGAGACGGGCGTATTACCTTTCTCCTCGCCAGGGTTTCAAGCTTCTGCACGATCTTCCTAATAAGGTCCCGGCTTCGAAGCGGGACTACTTCGGCGTGCGAAGTGCACAAGGATGGCCCTTTCAGACCGGGTGGGGTGAGGCCGCTCCCGATTTGGGCGTAACTCTTGATAAAGAGACGGTGAAGGGTCTCCGGCAATGGGCACGGCAAGGCTTAAAGTGCCACCACTACTTAACGGAGGCCAAGCTTATTGCAGCCGGCCTGAGTTCGGGTAGGTTTCTAGCTATGCGGTTTCTTGCTTGCTTTGTTCATTTTTTTCTGATGTCGAACTCGTTTCTGTAAGTGTGATGGACGTGGAGAGAACTCGTGGGGGGCGTTTGTTCCAAGGTATGAAGAGGAGGAAGCGGGTCGCCAAGCGAACTCATACCGAGCTGCCCCTGGATGAGGAGCCCCAAGCCCCAGACCATACGCCAGAGGATCTGCCCAGGGAGCCCGAAGTGACTCCACCGGTGCACGAGACTGCCGGGGCGCCTTACGCTGAAACCACTCATACGGGCGCTCCTGCGTACTCAAGTGCTCCTGCTCACTCCGGGTCTGCTCATACGCGGGCTGGGCCCTCAGGCTCGGGAGCTCAAGGGGAGTTTATGAGTGTGTTGACGCCGAACTACACTCTTCAGAAGAGTAGGGACGCTACTTTCCCCGAGGAGGTCGCGGCGTGGACCGATCTTCCCTTGAATCAGGTCGCTTGCCGCGCCGTAACACATGCCATGGTGGTAAGTTAGATTCTATCTTCCTTTTTTATTCTGTTGCTTCTGCTGTCATTTGCTCACTTGTTTCTTTTGGTAAGTGAATTCTTCGATTCATGCCTTGGCGGCCCAAGTGGAGAGGAGCTCGCGACAAGCGCGAGCTGCTGAGGCTGCCGCTCATGCTGCTGAAGAAGCCTTCCGTGCTGCAGAGAAAAATACCCGGGCTGCTGAGGCGGCCGCTTATGCTGCTAAAGAGGCTGCTCGCATCGCGATGGCCAGACATGCGAGGTCTCAGCGTGACGCCGAGGCCATGGGGGTAGTTGTCAAGCATATGGCGGACTTGAAGTTGGATTTGCAGCATCAAGTCGAATATCTTCAGGAGGACATCAGGGAGAGAACACAGATTTTTTCCCAAGGCATTGAAGACGCCAAGAAGAAGGCAGTTGAAGACTACATTGCCTCCTCGCGTTTTGACGATTTGATGGTGGACTCTTACAGGAGGGGGTTCAAGTTGAGCCGGTGGATGATCCGGAATACGTACCCCGACCTCGATGTAAGTGCCATAACCACTTCGCGTATAACTCAGGAGATGGCCAATGCTGCCGATGGCGAGCCGGACTCTGAAGGAGAGGTAGGGCCTTCGGGTGTTGTTGAAGTGCCTTCCGATGGCGAAGAAGTGGCTCCGGGCATGTAATTTTTTTTTTTTGCCAATGTACTGTTTCTTGCAATGGAGTGTCTTTTTCCCCTTGCTCATCTTCCCCGAGCTGTTTCTTTGCCGGGTTTTTAAATTTCCGTGGTCTTTTATGCCGCGAACTGATTTTTTGCCGAGCTGATAATGTGCTGTCTACGCCAAAGTTCCTCGGCTTGCCTTGTGGCACATAGGGCCTGATTTCGTCCACTTCGCTAGGTGGTTTATAGGTAGTATCGCCTCAAGTTCACGATGTTCCACGTTCGAATTAGGTCCAAGCTTGCCGATGCCGGGTTCGGGCACCATAATCTTACGGAGGACCAGGTCGCCGACTCGGAAGCTTCGTTGCTTTACTCTGCTATTGTAGTAGCGAGCTACCTGCTGCTGGTATGCCGCTATTCGGATGTGCGCGAGGTCCCTTACCTCGTCCAGTAGGTCGAGGTTGGTGCATAACTCGTCTCCGTTCGTCCAATCATCGTATGTTTCTAATCGCAACGTTGGTATTTCGATTTCCGCCGGGATCACTGCTTCAGTGCCGTAGGTGAGGTTGAAGGGGGTTTCTCCCGTGGCTGCTTTTTCGGTCGTTCGGTGAGCCCATAAGACACTTGGTAGCTCTTCGGCCCACAATCCCTTAGCTCGATCCAGACGTGCTTTCAGTCCACGCAGGATGGCTCTGTTCATTACTTCCGTCTGATCGTTTGCCTGCGGGTGCGCGACTGACGTGAAATTTTGCCGAATCCCCATGTTCTGGCACCACTCTTGGAACTTGATATCCTCAAACTGTTTGCCGTTGTCAGAGATTAGAACCCGAGGTAACCCGAACCGACATACTATGTTCTTCCAAAAGAAGTTCTGTATGTTTTGAGCCGTAACAGTTGCCAGAGGTTCGACTTCTATCCACTTCGTAAAATAATCTACCGCAACAACTAAGAATTTTCTTCTGCCTGTTGCTGGTGGGAATGGCCCTAGGAGGTCGATGCCCCATTGTGCAAAGGGCCACGGGCTGGCGAGGTATTTGAGGTCGGAGGCAGGTTGATGGTGGATGTTAGCGTGCTTCTGACACTTGTCGCATTTTCTGACGAGTTCGACAACTTCTGCCTTCATTGTTGGCCAGTAGTATCCTTGTCGAAGTGCCTTTTGGGCGAGTGCTCTGCCCCCCAAGTGTCCGCCGCACAGGCCTTCATGAGTGTCGCGGAGTACGAACTTGGCTTCGGTAGGTCGCAGGCAACGCAAATAGGGGAGCGTGTACGACCGTCGATATAACCGTTCATCTATTATGACGTATTTGGCCGCCTGGCGCTGCACCCTCTTGGCCGCATTGCGTTCTGCAGGGAGGGTTCCGTCTATCAGGAAGCTCGCGAGTGGATCGATCCAGCTCGGCTCTGCTTCTAAGACGGGAGCGACCTCCTCTGTCCCGCCGAGAATACTAAGCCGAGGTAAGTCCTCTATGTACACAATTCTCATATTGTTGTGACTCATACTGGCTAACCGGGACAGGGCGTCAACCTCAGTGTTTTCTAACCTCGGGATTTGCCTGATGATGTGTGACCGGAAGTTGAGCAGGGCTTCTTTTACTTTGGCCAAATATGCGATCATGGAGAGATCGCGTGCTTCGTATTCGCCGGTAACTTGGTTTACCACAAGCTGAGAATCGCTGCAGATGACCAAGTGTTTTGCCTTCACCTTTCGCGCTAGGTCCAGCTCGGCGATCAGTGCTTCGTACTCTGCCTCGTTGTTGGATGCCGCGAACTCAAAGCGTAGTGCGTATTCCACTTTTGTGCTGCTCGGGCCGCACAAGACTATTCCCACAGATGGCGCCAATTGATGGAGCGCGATCCGGCTGGTCTTAGCTATCCGCTGCCTTGCTTCCGAACGAGGTAGCAGGGAACCTGAAACGGAGGAGATGGGAAAGCTCCGAGGGGAACCCGGTGTAGAGGCTCCGAAGCTCAAGTTAGAAACCTTCAAAAGCAAGGTAATACCAGATAGCGCAAAGTTTGCATACCTCCGTTGTCGGGGGGCAGGTGGCTCTTATAGTCACTTCGTGCACTCGTCCCGAGGCCTTTGTCAGGTCAAGTATGATTACCCTTGTGCTTGTCAATTCGGCCGTCATCCTTTCTGCTGAGACATAACCGTCACTGCCTAACCGTCATCTAACTGGAGATGGCAGTGTCAGTGGCGGTGGCAGGTGGCCGTTTAGGGTGCTACCGCCAAACGTCGGATCCCAAGTCAGTTAGGCGTGGCGCCCTCGGGCACGGACTTCCCTAGTGTCAGGCATGGTACGATTTGTTTGGTTTTGGTGCCCAGAAGGTGATGCGAAGTGCTGAGCGAGGCGGTCTTGAGCTCGGAGGTATCTATAGGGCAGGTCAGTTCGGCGAGGGGCATCCTGAACTGTTACAAGGTGGGTCAGTTCGGCGAAGTGTATCCCGAGCTGTTACAAAGTGGATCAGTTCGGCGAAGTGTATCCCGAGCTGTTACAAGGTGGGTCAGTTCAGCGAAGTGTATCCCGAGCTGTTATAAGGTGGGTCAGTTCGGCGAAGTGTATCCCGAGCTGTTACAAGGGTCAGTTCGACGAAGTGTGTCCCCTTGTTCCCGCCTAGGCTTGGCCCCTTTTGTCGAGCTGTTGTTTCTGCCACGTGTCACATAATAGAGAGGTCGGGCCAAATCTTCCTTCATCAGAAGTCATCACTTAGATTGATCATTGGGTGAAATCACTAAAGCTTTTTGAGAACATTCATGTTGGTGACTTTCTAAGGAATTGGGAGGAGATAGCTGATTCTGCTCCTTTTAAGGTATTATTAGGCCATTTGGGTCTCCTCTTAGTGGTTTTATCAAGTTGAATTTTGATGGTAGCGATGGTTGTCAAGGGAACTAGACTGGATGGAAAACCCACCGATGACCTCTGAAATGGCAGAAAACTGACTGGATGGAAAACCCACTGGAAACTCATTGGCGACCATAGACCAGGATTGGTTTTGCTTGAACAACATCTAGGAGTGATTTGCAGAAGCCCAAGTCCCCAAGATACATGATTTAAAATAAAAAGAAGATGGTTCGTGCTGGAGAAGAGTTTTCACCGGTAAGGAAAATGAGAAGGCACTTAAAAGGTGGAATCCAAGGAATTGCTGGTGGAGGAGATGCTTCATCATAAGGTTTTCACATTAAAGATTATGGAAGGTAGAAGAGGGACAGTCTTTCTGGTTGGGAGGCGATATTCTGGTTCCAAACCTTCCTCGATGGAGCAGTGATTGTTAGTTGGTGCTCGGACTGGAGGGATAACTTCAAAATACCTAGCAAAGAATATGCGGCAAGTAGAAGAAGGAACTCAAGAGGCTGATTCGTGTCCTTGGAAGAGAGATTTGAAAAGGGGAGAAAACAAATGATTATTATACCAGAAGGCAAAAATATGGGGGGTTGGATCGGGGTTGCTAATGAGTTGCATTGATTTGTCACCAGCGTTCGAAGAATAGAGTTTCAAGGGCAGGCGGACAAGCGGAAGGAAAAAGAAGATAGAATAATGGAGAGAAAGGTGGGGCCGAAGGGAGAAATGAAGGAGAGAAGGAAAAGACTGGAGAAGTTGGGGTTAGAAATTGATACAGAGGAAAATGAGAACACATTGGTCTCCCTCTCCACTCCTGTTCCCAAGATATTATTAGAAGGAGAAAGTGAAGACTGGAGGAGGAAACTACTCCTCATACCGTTTGAAGAGAACAAGGCAGTACTGGATGTGGGGTTGGAAAAGGTAGGTTTCACCACAGTTCAAACCAAGGAGGGCATTATAATGGTCGAGAACTAGTGTCCCTCCTGTAACTCGAAGACTTTCAACAATGGTGACTTTCGGTTGAAGCTGGTTGGTCTGCCTTTCAATCTATTGCGAAGTTCTCATCTCCTACAAGAAAATAGATCTCAAGGCTGTTGGATTGCGAATTGCAGGAGTAAAGCCTGACACAGTACCTCGGTCATTTGAACTGTTTGCCGAGGGCTCATGGAGCAAGATATGGGTAGCGTCGCAGTTGGAAGCGGCAATGTGGAATGGGAATTCGAAGGTTGAAGAAGATGGTGACATGGCTGGATGGATGACACGTGGTGGCGACAGAGAAGACACAAGTCAGTTGCGTAAGAAACATGGTATTTTATGTACTGCTAAGGAGGTTGAAAAGCCAATAGTCTAGAAGGGTCGGATTCCAGAAAAAGAAATATATTCAAAAAACGGGGTTAGGGAAGTGGGAGATTTCTCTTTTAAAGAAATATTAATGAATGGAGCTGGAATAGAGAATGGGGTGGGCCTACTAGGGAGTAAATTAATCGACCAGACCTTAGATGAGCCAGTGGTCCGAGCTGGCTCAAACCTGCTCAACTCGGCCCACCGAATAGAAAATAGGACAAAGGTGTCACATGATGCTTTAAGTCATCACGTGAGACAACCCTTGGGACCTTTGATAGACAGAACCAAGGGTCTATCATTGTCTTCTTTTTCTCTGGCTTCGAACAGGAGGCAGAATGGGGGTGATCTGAGATGGAACCCGCAGCCAAAGAGGGTGACAGAGCACCCTAATCCAAGATTCTCTAGGCGGAGAACTGATACGCAGACAGTTAGCGAGTCAGATTGATGTGACTCGGAGGAAGAATCAGAGTTTTCTAGTTCGTATGAAAACTCCTTAGCTGGTTGCAACCAAGGTTTGGAACTGGATCTGGGTGACATGGAAGCTTTTTTTAAGCTTAATCTAGACGATCAAGCCGGTCAGATTCAGTCTAGTATGGAATTGTTGACAGACATAAGGTCTTCGGGTGTTGTAGAAAACTTGCCGCCAGAGGAGGAGGAACCAAACCAGAGCTATAGACAGTGTCAGGGAGCATCTTTAGGATTGAGTGAGGCAAGCTAGGAGATAAACACTGATGCGACAATCAAGGTTAAAGTGTTAGATCCAGGCCAAGGCCATTTGATTCAGAAAGAAATTGATCAACCAGAAACACCCACTGAGTTGGGATTTGGGGATGACATCTGTCTGCCCTCACTGAGTCATCCAAGGTAATTGTGTGAATTGGGTTTTGGTTACTAATGGTGATTGTGCTATCCTTGTAGACACTACAACCGAGAACCATTTTCACAGAGAGCCTCAAAATACTATAGGTGCCTAGACTGTCGGGGGAGATAGGGATGTGGTGGGGGAGGTTGCAACAACTGATGTTGTGGGGGATATCAAAGAGGATGATGGCAGGAAAACAAGGATGGTAGAAGATAGAGATAAAGAAGTTGAGGATCAGGGGGAGGGTGAATTTGATGAGGAGTTAATGCTAAGGAAGTGGGCTGAGAAGTTGAGGATGAAAATTTCGCATTTAGGCCCAGGCAAGTCTCAGAAGAAGGGGCTGATTGAAAAGGAAAAACTAGACAAGAGGCGGGTAAGGGATTTGAAAAAACAGAGAGGAGGGTGTGGTAAGAGGGTGAGGGGTGGTGGGTTAGGTGAAAGGACAGGATGAAGATTAAAGACAAGTTGGGGTAAATGTTGTGATGATGATATGAAGATCTGGTGGAATGTTAGAGGGTTGGGGAGGGTAGCTAAAAGAAGAATTGTAAAGGAAGTGTTAAGGAGAGAAAAAACCAGATGTGGTGATGTTCCAAGAGTCTAAGGCACAAGAGATTGATAGGTGGGTAAGAACTATTTGGGGAGGTAGAGACATAGGTTGGAAAATGGCCCCGTCGTATAGTGCATCAAGAGGAATAGTCACTGTGGAATGAGAATATGGCGGAATGTTTGGAGGAACTAATAGGTAGGTTCTCATTGTCGCTAAAATTGCAGAATTCGGATGATAGTTTTAATTGGGTGTTGATGAATGTTTATGGGCCTAATTCGTATAGGGAAAAGAATGAGATGTGGGAAGAATTGGTAGATGTGAGAGGTTTGTGGCAAGGCCCGTGGTGCTTGGGGGGGGGGATTTTAATGTGATCAGACAAACTGCAGAATCGAACAATCCGAGATAAAGGATAACCACTAGTATGAAAAGATTTAATAATTTGATAAACACATTTGAACTGAAGGAAATCAGGACTGGACAATATAGATATACCTGGACTAATTATCAGGAGAACCCGATGTGCTCAAAGCTGGATAGGTTTCTTGTGTCTTTGGACTGGGAGGAACATTGGAGTAACATGGTGGATAGGATGTTGCTCAGGGTCACCTCAGATCACTAGCTGATATGTATTGGACAAGGGTTGAATAGCGAAGGGCCGACGCCTTTTAGATTTGAGAACATGTGGTTAACGGTCCTAGAGTTTATGCGTAAGGTTGATGAGTGGTGGAAAGAAGATAACCCCCAAGTTATATGGGAAGGGATTAGATTCCGAAGGAAGCTTTGGAATTTAAAAGCAGAAATCAAGGAGTGGAATATGAATAAGTTCGAGAGGATAGAAGAGAGGAAGGCTTCTTTTACAAACAGGATTGAAGAATTAAATAAAAATGAGGTATCTGGCTCATCGGGTGTAGGGGAAAGAGATGAGAGATTTAATTTAAGAAAAGAGTTAGATTCTACACACCTTAGAGAAGAAACGACTTAGAGGCAGAAATCAAGAGTGCACTGAATCAAAGAAGGGGATGGGAACACAAAATATTTTCACATGGTTGCGAATGAGAGAAAAAGGAAGAATTTGATCTCTATGTTAGAATTGGAGGGTCACACTTTAACTAATCATGAGGAGATTGTAGAGAGTTTAGTGGATCATTTTAAATCAATCTTAAGAAGGCCTATCTCAGAAAGATTGAAGCAAGAAGGTTTTGATTGGCCAGTCCTAGAAGCTGCCATTAGTAGGAGCCTGGAGAGAAAATTTGAATTAGATGAGGTGAAGGAAGCAGTTTTTTCCATGGACCACTTTAAAGCTCTCGGGCCCGATGGATTCACTATAACTTTCTACCAAGATTGTTGGAAATGGCTAAAGGATGATCTAATGTGAGTCTTTGTGGAGTTTTATGATAGAGGGATTGTTAGTAAAGGGGTAAATGCCACTTTCATTGCGTTGGTTCCCAAGAAATTTGGTGCCTACCACCCCAAGGATTTTAGGCCAATCAGCCTGGTGACAAGTTAGTATAAAATCCTTGCAAAATTCCTCTCTATTCGGTTAAAAAAGGCCCTCATGTCAATCATATCTCATTTTCAAGGGGCCTTCATGCAAGATAGACAAATTTCATATCAAATACTCATTACCAATGAGTGTGTGGAGGATTTCAAGGTAGCAAGAAGGAAGGGCATTGTGTGTAAGTTGGATCTAGAGAAAGCCTATGACTTGGTGGATTGGGAGTTCTTAGTTGAAGCTTTGAGGAAGTGTGGTTTTGGGGCAAGATGGTGTAAATGGATTAAAGGATGTCTTCAATCTTCCCATTTTTCGGTGTTGGTGAATGGTGCAGTTAAGAACTTCTTTAATGCATTAAGATGTGTGAGACAAGGGGACCCTTTGTCCCCTTTCCTTTTCACCATTTTAGTTGAGATCTTTAGCAGATTGATCTCAAAGGTAGCGGAGGTAGGATTGTTAAGGGGTTGGAAAGTAGGAAGGGGGAGGGTAGTGGTAACTCATCTACAATTTGCAGATGACATCATTATTTTCTATGAGGTTGGTGATGAGTTAGGGGCAAGAAATCTGAGAATGTTGGTAAAAATCTTTGAAAAAATGACAAATCTAAGAGTGAATCTCCACAAGAGCAAGGTGGTAGAGATCAATTTATCATTAGAAGAGTTTAATGTGTGGGCCAAGGAACTAAGATGTTTAAGTAGTGAGTGGCCACTCAAGTATTTAGGGCTCCCCCTTGGTGCAAATCCTAGAAGCGTAGATTTTTAGAATCTAGTTGTGGAGAGGTTTGAAAAGAAGTTTGCGGTGTGGAAGAGGAATTATATCTCTTTCGGGGGAAGGATTACTCTTATCAAGTCTACCCTAAAAACCTTCCAATTTACTACGTCTCAGTGTTTAGTTTACCTCAACCTGTGAGAAAAAAAATTAGAGAGAATAATGAGGGATTTCTTGTGAGAACTGTGAGAGAATAAGAAAGATCATTTAGTAAGATGAGATCTTGTAACTAGGAGGAAAGAATTTGAAGGATTGGGATTATGAAAGTTGAAGGAAAAGAATGAGGCTCTACTAGGAAAGTAGTTATGGAGGTTCCCATAAGAAACAGATAGGATGTGGCACAAAATTGTGACTAATATTCATGGGCTCTCTGAAAATGGTTGGGATGCTAGGGTATCTTATTGGGCTTCCAGTGCTTCACCGTGGAAAGCGATTCACAAACTCCTCTCATTGTTCCTCAATCATGTCAGGTTTGATCTCAACTCAGGTAATAAAGTCAAATTTTGGGAAGATGTTTAGGTGGATGACTCTTCTTTAAAGACTTCATTCCCTTCAGTTTTTGCTCTGTCTTGCTTTAAAGGAAAACTGGTTGCTGATTTCCTGTCCCCCGCTCCCTCACAATCTGGGTATGCTTGGAACCTGAGTCTCTGCAGAAATGTGTGTGACTCAGAGTTGGATTTGGTGTTTGCTATCATTCAGTTGCTTGATGGGATTTTTTAGATTCTACCAAGCAAGATACTAGAATTTGGATTCTGAACCCCCTTGCTGAGTTTAATTGTGCATCCTTCTTCAAAGCTTTGACTTCTTTTCAACCTGGGGTCCATTATCCATTCCGTGAAATCTGGTGTCGCCCTATTCCCCCTAAAGTGGGTGCCTTTTGTTGAAAAGTTTACCATGGTGCAATTAACACCTATGATCTGATGCAGAGGAGGAGGTCTAACTGGTGTCTTTCACCTAATTGGTGTTGTTTGTGTGAATCTAATGGTGAAAATGCTCTCCGTATTTTTGTTTCATATCCTATAGCTACCAGCATATAGGAGTGGTTCTTTTCTCTCTTTGGTTGCATGTGGGATACCCTGGTGAGCCTGGGGAGTTTATTTGAAGTTTCCACTTTCAGGTGGTCAAAGAGAAGGGAGAAAACCTTATGGAGATGCACATGGGCAGCAGTACTTTGGATGTTATGGGAGGAAAAAAATCTGAGGATTTTTTAAGGGAAGAAAAGGTGCAAGGATTTACTGATAGAGGGGATTATGTTAAAAGTGACTTCATGGGTAAAATCGATGGAGTGCGATTCCTCATATAATCAGGAACTGGAGGGTTGTAGCTTCCTCGTCATCTGCTAAAAAGAAGATAGTAAGAAGTTGGAATCCTCCTGAAGTGCGATTCCTCAAATTAAACTTTGATGGGAGCAGTTTTGGCAACCCAGGCATGGCTGGTATTGGTGGGGTCATTAGAGATGACAGGGGGAATGTAATGGGGCAGTTTTCCGGCCCTATTGGGTGGGGAGACTCCATTACAGCTGAATTAAAAGTTCTAGTTTTTGGAATACAAAAGGCCTCAGAAATAGGTGTAAGGAAGTTGGTTGTAGAAGGCGACTCCAAAGTGGTGATAACTGGCTGAAGCAGGATGGAAATGCTCCATGGGCATTCAGAAATGAGATTAAGAAAATTAATCACTCCACAAAGGATATAAAGGTTTTATTTTAGTGGACTCCAAAAGCAGCAAATGGGTTTGCTGATCAACTAGCAAAGCAAGGGGCTAACAGGGAATATTGTTTTTGGGCTCTGTTGTAAGTCTACAAAGCAAATTTTAGGTGAAATGTCTTTGGACATTGGGGTAGCCAAGGCTACTCATTCTCTGTACTAATATTCTCTTTCTTATTAAAATCATTTTCACTGATAAAAAAAAAATGTTTGATGGTAGCGATGAAAGAAATTCGGGTGTTGTCATGGAAGGAATCCAAAAAGGCCAAGGAGCTGAATATCAATAGGCTGTCAATGGAGGGGATACAAAGTTATAAATTGATTTAAAAAAGAAGAGAAGATTGGATGGTGGGACCATATTATTATGAAAAAAAGAAGTATTATGTGATACAAGGAATGGAAGTGACTTCTCAACGGGTGAGAAGAGATGCTAATTCGTCTGATTCAATTATTAATAAAAAAAGTTGTTAAGAATGTGGCATTGAAGACCTGTCATTCGAGCAGAATAAGAACATTCCTCCCTGCGGAAAGAATGTTCTCTTGACGACACTTCCATAGTTCATATTTTTCGAATTCTCATTCTTAAATTCCAGTCTTACCGAAATCTAGATTCCCCAATTTCTTTGACGATTGGTTCAGTTGTTAAGGTCTCTAATTGGTTGTGGCGGAGACTTTGGGATCGAATCAGGGGCCTTCATGCATGGGATCCCTCAACCAAATGCAGTCTCAGGAAAGCCAGACTCAACTTTTGTTATCATGTATATAAAATTTCAACTAGCAGAAAGTACGATTATAAAGGGACCATGGCCATCGTAATATCGAGTTCGGATTTCTTCACAGAATCCTCACACCCACCTCATGACACTTGCAGCTGATCTGATGTAATATCTCCCAACATTCATAGGGAGATGTTCCCAATCCACGGCTGTGAGGTGGGTGTGGGTACCATAACTTCCAAGCCACATGTCATGCACCTTTCTTTCCATGTAAGATGGCTGTGTTTGGTTTGAAGGTAGAGAAAGCGAGACAGGAAACCCTATACAAACCTTGTATGGGTTTCTCCACATTTCCCCGACGTTTTCCTTCAAACCAAACACAGCCCAAGTGAAAATGGCAGTAGGTACCGTATATCACCGGCCACAAGGCTACCTGTTTGCTGTTCATTTTATTCAATTCCGTCGTCGAACATGTTAATGCAAAGATTATATGATTTTACCAACAACACAGTCCGTGCATCGAAAAAGGGAGGGACGACATACAAGTGTTGGAATCCAATTCCTAATTAATTTAATGCAAACAAGTAACTGCTGAGCTTGAAGAGGTTAGTTCGTTAACAACAGCCTCCACGCTCTTCCCGTAGTAATGTGATGTGATGATACTCATGCTATTGCTACATACACTCACTAATATAATACAAAGCGGTTGTTCACCCGGTTTTCTGTCACTGAGTGGGTTGGAGTTGGACGTGTGGGCAGGGTCTATATGGCTCTCCATTTGTCCATAAATTCTTAAATTCACCTCTCTTCTTCCCCAGAGTGAAAAATGTGCCTGCATTGCAATTTGCATAAGATTCAGATTAGAGAAGACGAAAAGAGAACTCAACTCAAACAACAGAAGCCCTTCTATGTCACCCACCAAGTGTGAAAGGAACGATGTAAAGTAGAGCTGGCTGGCCATGTCCATCCATCAAGTTTAAAGCAACGTACGTGATAAGGAGACCTGCAAATTTCATGCAACACAATGGTTATTTTGGGAGAATGGCTGCTAATCAATCATGAAACTTAAAGAAAGCTTGCATCAAATCAAATGCCAAAGCAGAATGTATACTTTCATATTTTATCCAATTTCCATTTTAAGCAAAATCTGTCTAGAACTAATGGGCAACTTCTCATCCCCCTTGGTTGGAAAATGTCTAACTGGAGTTATGGTTGTGCCATACATATACATACACATCGTAAGGTCTGATTTTTAAAAACAAGCTGACCTGGACAATTGAATTAGTTGACCTGGAACTAAGATACATGTATGATTCTGTTCAACTGTAAATAATTAGTGCTCCAAACAATTGATGCAATTGATTGGCCCCAGCTGGTTTCTAGAAAGCACCATACCTACTGAATGGATCATTTCAAACCATCCAGGTCAGTCTCAGACAAAGGGGAAAAAGGAAGGAAACATGATGAACCCCATCATTCCTCTTATTAAACAGATTGTGCTTCAGAGAAATCAGAATGTAAACATAAATCCAATATCCGGTGCTGTTTCTACCACACAATTACCAAATGAATCCATTTAATTTTTAATTTAATCCAACTTCGTACTTATACTTCACATTCAATCAAGTTCCCTGTTCATCTTATGGTTCATTGCCTGCACAGTGCAGACTATGGTGAATATCGGGCTAACACTTTTGGTCTTGTTTATGCTGCTGCATGCAGCACATTGAAAGGAGATATGGTAGATGCAGCAGTCCCTGTGACAGCCTAGGCAAGGAGACTGGTAAGGATAGGAATGAGCATGACGATTACACCATTCGGTATCTACTTAACCTTGTTTTGTACTTTTGTCATTCCCATCTGATACCAATACACTGATAAAAAAAGCTTTGCTCCATGCAAGTGGCTGCTCAACGATTCATAATCCAAGCATTTGACCTGCTTGCTTGTACAATTTGAGCTCCACTCTAGGTTACAAAACATTGTAAACCAACTCCATCTGTGTTTCTAATATATGATATGGTTGCAGGTTCCCAACAATATCCCATTTATTTTCTGGTCTTCCCCCCTCCCCTCTTATTAGTAAATGTTAAAAGTGGGGCATTTAGAAGGCTCTTACCTAAACCATAAGCCACCATCGCCCAAAGGAAGTATCCAGCTCGAAGATTCTTCTTTGCTAACCAATCATACCTACAAGTTACCCATAATTGATATGATAACCAATTAGTACATTGCCAAATCAACATAATCTTTTTTGGGTTCAACATAATCTTTCTTTTGATTTGTTTAAAACAAATAGAATTACAATGAAGCATTTCAGCAAATATAATAAAAATATGCTACAGAAAGAGGCCAGAGCAAATGGAATCATTCATAATATGCAGAAAGTGCAAAGGGAGTGCATAGAGTAGAGTTGCTTAAGGTGACAGCACTCTACAAAACCCTAATAGGATTAGCATTTCTCATGCAAGGAGTGTTTTCTTACTTCAAAACCCAACCAATGCCTCTCAACCTTGTGAAATGCAGAAAATATAAGGCATTATGTCTAAAGAACAAATACAATTCTACAATTTTGCAGCACCTAAAAGGTAGAATAAAGGTAAAAATGGCTTCAGAGTTTTAAGTTTAACCTCAATGAAAAAGCTATTAGCAATCCTGGTAAGAGAATGTCACCAAATCCGATAATGCTGTAACCACCCCAAGGATCGAACATTCGAGGAATTTTCAGTAACATTGGAATACCATCTTCACCACTTTTGTCACCTCGGGCTACCTACAAAGTGCAGAGTCGAAATATATACATCTCACTCACAATTGAAATATAAAACAATAGCAAATATGTAGCGAACTGTAGAATCAAGTTCAAAATATAACTTACCACTATCATTACACTTTCATGGAACCACTTCTTAGAAACAAACACCCAGAAAATATCATACATGAATGCACAACTTAGAAGCACTGTGCCCACCTGATCTCATTAAGAAGCATTAGAAATCAGTCAAACTGAATTGCCAAAAATATCAATGACCTAATAAAACAGTATGTCTGGAACTCCAGATACTAAGCAAATGTTCTTAAGAGACATGCCACAAGCACTACAATGATTAACACAAACATTTGCAACAAAGTATATTGCTGGAAGCATACCACATGACCTTTACCAAACTTGAGGTCCAACCTGAGTTTTCAGGACCAGGCTCAGCTTAAAGCCCAAAACCCCAACCCAATCCATGCAAAAGCTTGAATTGGCTGGGCCTGCCCAAGTTGTAGTCCTATGTACTGATATGGTAAAGACATGTATGATAGAAATGGTGAATAGGATGTAAAACCAAGATGAGGCCACTTAAACTCCATCTTACGGAAAGGATCAGGGTTAAGCCTGTACCATACCTCTTTAGTATATACGAGTTAACTGGACATCTAGAGACTTTTTTTTTTTTTTCTTTTACTTTTCTTTAATGGCATAGTCTCAAATAATATAGAGGTAATGCAAATTTGAAACTCTGGAGAGATGCTTTAGAACCAAAAGATTTCATGATAAGCTGGATCAGAATAGAATATATGGAATGTATTTTAGTAATAAAATGTGTGACTTACGGTAAGAGTTAGACCAGCTAGATCTTATAATTCTCCTGCTGATTCTTTAGATTGGAAAGGAGTAGCAGACAGACTTTTACCCTTTAGAGTAAAAGTTTTTACCAGTTACTGATAAAAAACAGTTAAACTAACTACGAAATAAAATGATCATCTCCAACAGTTAAGCTTGATTATTTTTTGATAAAAACAATTAGGCTTAATTATTCATAAAGAGAATTAGATTATCATTAATTAGTGCAAGGTAGATAAGACTTTCTATGGTATTATGTGGACACTAACCAACCAAACCAACAGAAAATTTCTTAGGCCCCATGCTTACCTGGATACGGCAAGGAAACAGGCTGGATAACTATCATATACAGAATTTATACTAAAAATTGAAGTATCTGGCATGATACAGCACCCTTTGTACAACTATCTGCCTATCTGGGTACTATAGCTCTAAACCAGTGGTGCTGTATGAAATGAATGTTGGGAAATAAAAAACAATTTACAACGTATAATGGATGTTGGGCAATAAAAACAATGTATATATTGAATAAACTAAGTCAAGATGAGAATGTTGAGAGTAGAACGAATGCCAAAACTATGAAAGATAAAACTAGAAACAAATCCATTTGTAAAATTTGGAGGAATTGGCCAGCTAGCTAGATGTTCATCTATAAGGAATAGGGTATTGGCAAGTTGGCTACCCCCTCCTGGAGGTTCTTTGAAGCTGAATTTTGATGGGAGCAGTCAAGACAACCCAGGTTCCTCTGAAATGGGAGGTGCTTTGAGAAATGAATTTGGTGAGGTCATATTCTTTTACTTGGGTCCTTTGGGGATTGGGGACTCCACTGTGGAAGAATTATTAGCTGCCTTACAAGGGGTGAAGTTTGCAAATCAGTTAGGAGTGGAGCAACTTTCGATTGAAAGGGACTCCAAGGTGGTAGTAGGGTGGTTGAAGAACCCAGAGCAAGCTGTGTGGTGTATAAGAATGAAATCAAGAAATTTAAATGGCTGACATGAAATATGCATGTGAGAATACAGTGAGCAGGGAGATCAGCAAATGCACTGGTTGATTTTCTTTTTTTTTTTTTTTTTGAAAATTACCCTGGTTGATTGGTTGGCGAAGCAAGGGGCAAGAAGGGAACAGTTGTTTTGGGTTCTGCTGTAATTTGTTATTTACTCTTTTTTGTAATGTAATCTATTAGGGAGAGGCTGCAGCTCACGCCTCTCCAAGGGATGCTTGTATCAGTTTTAAATCTCTGAATTAATAAAATTCATCATTTCTTATCCAAAAAAAAAAAAAAATAGAGATAGCCCCACTAACCAACAATACGTTAGAATGTCAACTAAGATGATCTCATAATATACGTCAAATTCAATGATTGCATTAAGCAATAAATACATTTTGAAGACTCTGAAAGTGAAAGGTGAATGCTAGAAAGGGCACAAAAAATAATGGGGCGAGACATGAGGAAATGTGATTAACATATTGCCTAGATGAAGTAGAATCATAAAGTAAGATTCAATAACAATAGGTCTTATTTGAGTTAGATTTTGAAATACCAAAATTGTCATCACTAAAATTATACAAGGATGAAAGAATTAATATTGAGGATATCCCACATCATTCACACTACAATGAAAACCTAAGGTCACTGGGCCCTATATCCTACCTTGTGTTGAAGTATTTTCCCAAATGATGTTAGCCATACAAAATCTCATATACACACAAACAAAGCTTTTTTTTTTTTTTTTTTTTTTTTAATATGAAGCAAGGGATTTAAGTTAAAATTTGTCCAATAGATTGTGGATGGAGAAACATGTGAGCCTCTGGGCCTGTAATCATTGTTGCCACATGAAGGTTTCCTTGGTCGTTTATACTACTATAAATGACTCAATTACAAACCTACAAGGCCATGACAACTATTGAATCATTTGCTCAATCCAAACCATTCACTGCATAGGGTACAATCTTCTTAAGTTTAGGGTTCACTCACCACACCACGCCAGTCCTATGGCCCATCTACTATTGGAGTTTTCTGTGGATGATATGAGCTGTCTGAAGTTTCATATGGAAGACACATGGGTTGTGTTTAGACTCTGGTAAATGCCCCAACGACACAAAAAAGCATGTAGATGTTTACGTTTACATCTGTTTTCATATGTTTGCATCGGGCTCTAATTTGTGCAACTAAATTGAAGTTGTTAGATTCAAAGAAATCTAAATAATAACCATGCAGACATGATATGCTGTCACAGAGTAATATCCAATGAAAGAAAAGTTGAGTCTACATTATTACCTTGAGGTTAGGTACACGGACAATTTGAAGAACTGTAATTATCAATGCAATACCCTGAACAAAAAAGAATTCAAAAAAAGGGGGATGTAAGATAAAATAATATTATTCAGTGCTAAGGCCATGAATAAAATGATCCTAATTGTATAAACATAAATTTCAACTTTCAAAAGCAAGTATATAAGGAGGATTTTGCATTCTTTGCCAAAGTAGTATGTTTTATCTATCCCAGAAATATGTTCAGTATTTCCATGGGAACTCCAGGAATATGTATTACAAAATGAGAGAATAAGAATACAAAGATGATCAATTCCCCTTACAAGAATATCTTGGCCTATCCATGCAAAGGAGATGCGCCGATACACAGCCCAAACAACAGCAAATGCTATGCAGAATGGACAAACAGCTATCGTAAGGTAAGAAACAGCTCCAAAGAAGGGTACTTTAACAAATGATTCTCCAGCATGTTTAAACCACCTGAAAATATATCTAGTCAAAACCAAAGATTCAAAGAACTTCATGGAAGTTGAAAAACAAAGAGATACCTCCAATAAGTTAAAGTTAATCAATCAAACCTATATGATGTGATGGAGAATACACAAAGAACATGCTTTTTTGTCATATTTATTAGTTACTTGCCTTTTCCTTTTCACTCTTTTTCCTTTGTCGAAAACATAAAAAGAAAATCAAAGATATAGGAATCTACTACTGTTTACAATTATCAAGAAATTCACATGAAGTCCTTATGACCTGTTTGCTTCTGATGTTGTACATGGTAACTCACTCCTTTCTTGTCTAGAAAAATCTCCTTATGTTATTAAGAAAAAAAAATCCGTTTAGTATATCAGAGATTGTTCTTAAAGTATAAAGAGCTTTGACATGTTCTATAAATTCCATTAAAATTCAGAAAAATCAAATGTTGCACATACTTCCATATGGAATGGATGATTATTCTTTTTATTCCCCCACCCCAACAAATTTTATATGGCTACCAGCATGATAATAACTATTTGAAACAAAACTTCCCAAGCATAAAAATTGAGTCTTTTGACTATTTCACCAAACCTCATGAACAGGGCACATGACAAGCCAAGTTCCCAGAAGAAAATCAGGAGATGAGTAGAGTAGGATGATGCAATAGGGCTGGAACGAACTATCACGAGAGAGAGAGAGAGAGAGAGAGAGGGAGGGAGGGAGGGAGGGAGGGTGGAGGAAGAGAAAAGAGAGAGAAATCCCAAGGAATCACTCCAAGGGTCCTAGAATCACTCTAGGTTTGTAGGAATCACCATACAACAAACTTGCAAGAGAGTAAGGGTGTAAACGGATCGAATCCAATTAGAAAATCCGATATCTGAATTGGATTTGATATCCAACGGATATTGAAAAATAATATTCGAATTCGAATCCGGTTAAATATTCGAATATTCAATTCAATTCGAATTTGACAAATTAATTATTTTAGGTAATTAATAAATATTTTTTATATAAAGTATATAAATATATAGACTATTTAAATAATTTAATTATTATATAAAAATTATATAAAACATTTAAATATTTTATATATTATATATAAGATTAAATAATCGGTCAAATTCGGATTTTATCGAATCGAATCAGGTCATATCCGAATTCGATTCGATTATGTTGAATCTCGAATTCGAAATCAGATTTTCAAATACCATTGAGACCCCTACAAAAAAGCTTTAAAGAAATCTTCATTAGCTTTAAAAGGAAGAGAATACATCTATTTATAGAGTGACTTGTGCGGCCCGGAATACTGTTCAGCTTAATTACAAAAAAAGCCACTCCTTGTCTTGTGCATGAAGAAACATAATAACTTTCTACCTACTAATGCAAATAAACTGAAAATTGAAGAGAACTACTAAGCTAGAGGAACAAGATGCCATAGCCCAAGCCCACATGGAGCTGGCCAAAATGATGAAAATACCTTTGACCAGATCAGTCCAAGTCCCAAGAGTCTTTTCCATGCCAAATCAGAACCTGTTTGTTGGCCTTCTTCTTATTAGAATAGATCTTATAATGCCTGGACCGATCCCCATCGTCTCCCCCTGGCTTGAAAGAATTCGGCTCTGGCAAGTTAAAGGCATGATATTGCACATAAAGTTTGGGATTAAGATGATACAAGTCTTCGGCTGTAACCCACGAACATTCTGAAAGAAATAGATTCTTCCACTTTACAAGAAAATTTTGACAACGCCCACTTGCTGTAGAAATCAACTTTTCATCAAGGATGTCTTCAGACACATCAGTAGGTGGAACCAAAGGCAGCTTAAGCAATGAGACTGTGGGACAACCACTATGGCCATGATATGCACTTAGGTCTTCAACATTGAAGATTGGGCTAATTCCCATGTCGCTTGGCTTATCCAGGACATAGGCATTAGAACTGATTTTCTTAGTGATATTGTAGGGACCTGCACTCTTGGAGTGAAGCTTCTTATAAAAGCCCTTAGGAAAGCGTTCAATACATACATGCACCATAATCATATCATCCTCCTCAATATCAGCTAGGTGCCTATGCAAATCAGCTTTGGCTTTGTATGCATCATAGCTAAGAGCAATCTTGTGTCTAACTTCATCATGGATTTCTCTCATGTGGCAAGCAAAGCCTTTGGCTTCTATGCTAGTCATGGCGTCTTGTGGCAAAGACACTAAATCAATAATCCTCTTAGGCTGAATTCCAATAACTATCTCGAAGGGACTTCTTCCAGTTGACCTGTTGACTGAATTGTTGTAAGCAAATTCAGCCATAGGTAGGATGAGATCCCACCTGGAAGTATGGTTACCAACTAAGCAATGCAGCAAATCACCAAGGCTCCTATTAACTACCTTAGTTTGGCCATCAGTCTGTGGATGAAAAGAATATGAAAACTTCGGTTTTGTATTGAGAAGTTTCCAAAGTGTCTTCCGAAAATAACTCATAAACTTAGCATCGCAATCAGAAACAATAGTAACAGGAACACCATGTAAACGAACAATTTCCCTAAAGAATAGGTTTGCCACATGTGAGGCATCGAATGTCTTAATGCAAGGAATAAAGTGGACCATTTTTGAGAACTTGTCTACCTCAACATAACTTACTGTCTTGGGCAGACGTAGGACAAAATCCATAGAGAAATCTTGCCAAGGCTCATGTGGAATTGGTAAAGGGGTGTACAACCTTGCATTTTTCTTTCTCCCTTTTGCAAATTGACAAATTCTACACTGTTGGATCACATGTTCAACATGAGCCTTAAGGCTAGGCCAATAAAAGCGATTTCTACCATAGCAATGGTCTTGTCTCAACCAAAACGCCCAAGAATTCCACCTACATATAATTCCCATATAACATAATGGATAGAAAAGTTAGGATATACAAATTGCTGTCTAGCTTGTAAAGAACCATAAATGATGCCGAAATCCTTGCAACCAATATAATCTTGCCTCAATTGATCGAACCCCACAACTTGTACAGACATAGAATGAAGTATATACGCCACTTGGCTCAATGCATCGGCTACTTGGTTCTTGGCACCAGCTATATGCTTAATCACAAAGTTATATTTTGCTAAAAATTCAGCCCATTTCTGATGTTGACTACTAAGATACTTATGGGATTTGAGATATTTGAGTGCCTCATGATCTGAATACAAAACAAACTCTTGGGAAATTAAATAATGACACCAATGTCAAAGACATTGCACAACAGCACAAAATTCCTTGTCGTACGTGGAATTTTTTGCTTAGCTTCATTAAGATTTTCACTATGAAAAGCTATAGGATGTCCTTGCATAAGCAAACCACCTATTCCAACTTGGGAAGCATCACAAAACACTTCAAAGATTTTTGAAAAGTTGGGCAATTGTAATGCTAGGGTCTCAGTCATCCTTTGCTTGATAGTCTCAAAGGCTTTAGTTGCAGCCTTAGACCAAACAAATTCCCCCTTTTCATAGCTTTTGTAATTGGTGTCATAATAGTGTTGAAATTCCTTATGAAATGCCTGTAAAAAGTAGCTAATCCATGAAAGCTTCTCACTTCATGGATGTTAGTGGGGGTGGGCCAATCAAGGTTTCATAATTCTACAAACTCTGTCTTGATCTCATCTCCTTAATGGCAGTCCTTAGTGGGTGGTTCACATGTTGACCAGCAGGGTTATTGGTGTTAGAACCCTCTGCTTCAGCTCCTCCAGGTGGAAAACTAATGTTGTTTTTCACTTCTTGGCCTTTCATCAACATTTTGACTTGAGCTTCTAGGGTGTTGATTAATAAGTGCAAGCAACAACTCTTCTTTAGCTTGTTCACTTAATCTTCCTCTCATCATCTCATGTTTCTCCCATGGTAATGAGTCATTTGAAACCTAATGCTCTGATACCAAACTGATGCAATAGGGCTGGAACAAACTATCACAAGAGAGAGAGAGAGAGAGAAGAGGGAGAAATCCCAACGCATCATTCCAAGGGTCATAGATAGAATCACTCTAGAGTTTGTAGGAATCACTCCATACAGCAAACTTGCAAGACAACTCTAAAGAAATCCTCATTAGCTTCAAAAGGAAGAGAATACATCTATTTATAGAGTGACTTGTGCGGACCGGAACTCTGTTCACCATAATTACAAAAAAGCCACTCCTTGTCTTGTGTACTACTACGCTAGAGGAACAAGATGCTATAGACCAAGCCCACATGAGACTGGTCAAAATGAGGAAAACACCCCTGGTCAAATCAGTCCAAGTCCCAAGAGTCTTCTCCATGCCAAATCAGAACCTGTTTGTTGGCCTTCTTCTTATGAGAACAGGTCTTATAATGCCTGGACTGATCCCCATCACATGATAAGCATGTAAAATGGAATAGAAAGAACAACTATGGTATTTGGAAAACAAATGAAGCTCGCTCACAACAAAATCAAATTCTAATTAGGTGATGCATTCAAATCCTCTACCAATACAAGCATAAATCATGGCTTCATCAGGAATGGGAGAAGGAACTGATTTAGTAGTTTAGCATCTAATATGAAGTCTTCTAAAGCAGAAAAAATTATGCAAAATGGGAGACAACTGGAATGAACAATTATACCTTGACAATAAAGCCACCAAGCAAGTTTGCAGGCCCTGAAAGAACAAGAAGCAAAAGGGTTTAATTACAATTTTGGGACAGTAAATGCATAAATCAATATTGAAGAGCTGAAGTCTGATATTTCCAGTGGTCAACCCTAAAGCCATGTAGGAAACCTTCAAGTCTAAGTATATTTTTTGTAAACAAAACCAAACAGATACAAGTCCAAGGTGCATATGCATGGATCTATAAAATATGAAATGAAAGAAGGACAAACACACCTCTACTCCACCGATGCAAAATAGGACCACCAATAGCTCAACAAACCAGAAAGACATAAGTCTGTAAAGTAAAACTAGGAAGCAAGAAGCAATCACAACAAAAAGGACGGCTGATGTTGTGTTGATATCCACCACACCACTAGCACCTGGGGCTTCTACATTTACAAATTCATCTGAAGCATCCTACATGAGGAAAAATCAATTCATCTATCAAACCTACAAATCATCAAAGTTATCCACAAGATTTGGGAAAAAATAGAATAAACCCCTTGGGTATGAATGTATCAAGTAAGCTTCTAAATAAAGGATCGAAGAAAAAATAACCTTTAACAATTTGTCTTGTTCAATAGCTGCTTCTCTGGCACTCCATGCAGACCAATATGACGCACACAAGATGGTTCCAACTGCCATCAGCCATAAAAATACTTCTGCTATATCCACCAGTGGACGTTGTGGAGAATACAACTGCACAGCAACTGAAGAAAAATCATGGAACTTTAGCAAGAGGTTTAGCAACCAACAGCAGAAGGAGAAAACTGATGGAAGACTAAATATAGGGCAAAGAAAATGTGTATATCAAGGAGCAACTTCTTTCACCTCAACCAGGGTAAATGAAAGTTCACCTGAGGAATTCTTCTTAAAACTTGTTTCCAGTATTACACCAGCATCTTGTGGGAGCATGACTGCAGGAATGTGTATATCAAGGTCTGTTTCTTTGGGATCACAAACCATCTTGAATAGCTCTGCAGGATGAAACAGAAAGATACATCAACTAGCAGAAGAAGTTATGAGAACTGGTAATGTAGCAGAGCTCTTGTTATTTTGAGATAACAGCTAAGCTATAATTACATTTCTTTTCAATTTAGACTGTCAAGGCTTTGTTTTGCAAATAGCTTTATTACAATAGAAAATTTTCAACCAACAAAAATGTAACAGCAAAGTTAACTAAACCATCTATACTGACAACAACAGCCAAATAGAGTCTTAACCTATTTTTAGTAAATCGTGTTTTGGGGGGCACCTTCCAATCCTTTTCTTTTGTTCAATTTATATTCTGTGATCTGTATCAATAGGGAAATGGTTAAGTGTGAATCTTTATCTCCACCAGTAGTTAAAAGTTATTCCCTCAGCTCCTTTGTGATGTTAATTCCATGAAGATAATAATAATGTGACAATCCAAATCTACATCTGCCCCTTTAAATATATAAACTAAGAAAACTTTATTTAACAACAACAAAACATTGGGATGGCTTAGTAATAGCATATGAATCTAAAACCAGGAAAATAAAAAGGATAATATACACACCTTTTTTGTTATTTATGATAAGGATGGCTGAAGCACCAGCAGCTTGTGCAACATTTGCCTTTTTTGTGAATGTGCAATTACCTCGGTGCACAAGGATGACATCTCCAATAAGCTAGAAAAGAAAATGGCACTCTAAATTATAACCTTTTTATGCCACAATAAATCTTAGTGTTCATCATATAGAAGGATGCATGCCTTGCCAATTGGAGAAGAGAATAAAATAAAAGGAAAACCTTATTTTTGGGTTGGCTGCAACAATCAGGAGGGTCAGAAAGGGAAAGCTTAGTCTGGTTAGCATGTTTCTCCTTTGACTCCATGGTAGTGCCAAACCGAGCACCAACTCCGACAAACTCATTTCCTTCCTTTCCATCCACCCAAGTTTGGACTTTCACCTACCAAGCATCAAATGTCATTAACAAAGAGATGAGGGAGTAATAGTATAATAAAAAGAATGAGAAACACATAAGCAAAATGAGTCGATGTGGATCCACATGGAAACCAAAGGATACTTGATGAGAACCAAAAGGACCTAATATAATAAGCTACAATGCAATCAGAAATCAATTACAAGCCTATTGAGTTACAATTGCTCATCTAATTATGGTACAAAGAGGGTTGAAGGACATTTCGGCAGAAAACAAAACGCAAACACTTGCAAGTGGTCTAGAACACTAGGAGGAAGATTCTCCTCGAACTTGGAACTTCTGATACACCGCCATCCATCCCCGAAGGCCCGAAGATGGAAGAATATTTTAACGAAAAAAACCAAGACAACAAAGGCAGCAACAAATATAACCTGAAGAATACCAATTGCCCAACATAAAAAGAAGAAAAAATAAAATAAAACAATAGAGGTTTTAAATTCAGCAAGTTTGTCGCCACTCTGTACGAAGTAAAAATACCAGTTAAAACATCAAGCTCCAAGCAGATCGCAGAAAAAAAAGAAGCATCAACAACTAGTGAGAAATACCAACCAAAGTACGAAGAGGGAAATCAGAACCCCAAATTCCGCTGTACTCCCCACCACAAATAAAAGGAATGAAAGGAAAAAAAAAAAACAAGAAGAGTATTTTCACATCAAATAGCACCAAATTAAAGAAGAAGAGATCGAACCACGTTCGCATTTTTCTAGTACTATTGTCATCCTTACTTTCTCCTACGCCTCAATTAGAGAAGCCGAAGAAGAAAGAAAAAGCATTCAGAACAGGAAATACAAAAATAAACCAAACAGATGCAAATAAGAAAAGGACAGTTGAGAAACCAAAGCAATAATGACTGCTTGAAAGATTAAAAAAAAAAAAAAACATGAAACAGCATAAAAATTACCAGAACGAAATTGTTCGAGCAACCGGGCTTCTTCGGCGCCTCATCGTCTTGATGCACGATATCCCCTGCAATTACCGAAGCAGGAGTCCAAAGCAGAACCACTGCAGAGAAGCAAGTCACCCAGAAGAAAACTCTCTGTAAATCCATATGGCATCCAAACGCCTCTCAGATTAAAAGCAAGTCACCCAGAAGAGTTCGGTTTGGTGTTCCTTCCTGGAATCTAATAGAAAAGAAAGAAAAAGAAGGAGATTAAGCAAAACCAGTGTTTTTTGAGTCGTACGATAGACTTTTTCCGTTCTCTCTCTGTCTTCATTTGTTGTTTTCTTTTCTTGCCCATTTTTTTTGTTTAATAATTAAAATTAATTGATGCTGTGTGTGCTGTTGTTATAAGCATGACCGGCTACAACCCGTGAAGGCATCCTCCGTACATCCGTAGAATTGAAAAGTGGAACAAAACCGCGGATCTACCTGCTTTTTGCAGTTACATCGCAGAGTCCTTTTTTTTTTAATTTTATTTATTTTTAAAATTTATAATTTATAAATATAAGTGAAGTAATGCACATGGTGTGTTGTGAAATAAGAAGGCCCACATGCCACATGACCCCTTGAAATGGGTGTGAGGGGCCGGTGGGCCATCTGTTGGGCACGGACGGTGAACTGGCCCAACATTCCGATAAGATTTGTTTTGCAAATGAAGGATAACGGGTTTGATGCTCATCTCGTTCAACTTCCTTGGTTAGTTGGTAATTCTATTTCTAATTGTCTATGTGTAGACACACTCACACACTATGCGTTCAAGGCTGAGTTTTATTATGTGCTTTGTCGTTTGGCCTGGTGTGTCATGTCTGGAACTTTTTTAGGGTAAAAGATTTAAACTTCATCAATAAATCAATTTGAGTTTTAATTAATGTAAAAATATATATATATATTTATAGTATTTATAATATATTACATATTTATTTATAATATATGTTATAAACGTAAAAACTGAAGAAGTCAATCGGTCAATTGATTAACCGGTAGTAACCATCCGATTAACCATGAACACCGCCACCTCCCTTGTAAATTGCATTAGCTGTTAAACACTGCCAGTCGTCGGACTGGTTAAAATTAAACTTCTTTGGCAGCTGATTCTCAAATCTAAATCAGGGATTATCCTCCTTAACTATTTTGTTTTCATTTTGTGCTCTGTAGTTTCTTGTGTTTAGGTGTTGTTGGTAGTTTAGGCCGGTAGAGTTGAGTTTCCCTCAGGCTGTTTGTTTGGTTTGAAGGAAAAAAGTAGGGAAAGAGAGAAAAATTTATACAAAGTTTGTAATAGTTTTCCTATCTTTCCTTTCCTTTTCCTTCAAACCAAGCATAGCCTTAGTTTATGTTTTCTCTGTGTAACAACCTCCCCCAATGTGTATTCTAAATACTTACTAGAAAGAGAAAGACTTTTTTCTTATTTTACACGATTAACTTGCTTTTTTCTTACTCTATATATACAGTATTGTTCTTCACACGATTGCTTTCTTAATTATTCTTTTTCTTAAGTCCATATTACTATTGTTCATCCCTTTCTTCTTTCCGTATATAATACATGAATACCCAAAACAAAAGTACAATACATAAATTACTGTTTTTTTTTTTTTTTTTTTGTTTCCACTGGATCATTTGCTCATTGATAAATGATAGCTTTTCTGTTTTTTTGCAGTTTCTATAGAAATTTCTTGCATCAAAGTGCCGAATTAGCAGCTTTTCAGCAATAAGTTCTCGTTCTTCCTTAATTTCTGAAAGTTTCTTGTTCAATTGTGCCCTCTCTGTTTCTACATACGTCTCCGGATCTCCCTACCCGATGAAGTGGGAATTTTCTCTCCAACACAGACAAACCATTTAATTAGTGTTTCAATGAGTCTCATCAATATATTGCATTGCCTTCTAGTTCTGGACAATTGTTATTACCACCTCTATGCTTTGGTTATTGAGCGTTTTCCATGGTCCAGCTTGAAAGCAAAGTTTGAGGATGTTGAAAACAATTCTTTGTTTTATAAAAATAACTCCATCAAGTCGCATTAATTCTTCTTTTATTTGAAGAGAATCTCACATTAAAAAGAAATGAGAAGTGTAAAGGACTTGTATACAAGAATGATCCCATGGTTTTGCAGGCTTCTCCATGGTCGAGTAGTTGTGGTTGGCTCCCCCATGGTCCTGAAGAATCCAGGATTCAAGACAAAGCTCAACCTGGAAAGAAAAATGGAACTGGAACCTAAATCCACGACAAGAAACTGATCAATTGAAGCTTTGAAAAAAAAAAATCCTGAATGAGAAGAAGGACGAGAGAGATCATGTGGTAGCAAGTAGACAAAAGCAATAAGCCGGAGAGAGAGAGAGAGCGCTCAAACAATACTGCAATAGAGAAACATTTCTGAGTATCCAAGAACAGATATTAGGGCTAGTACTCCACTAAGTCTCGTCTGAATTATATGTGCCTACCATGGGATTCCCAAATATAGCTTTGAGATCTCATTCATACAAAAGATAATACTCATGAGGTCCTCGTTCTTAGATGTTGTACTAGTTTAAGATACGTTTAAAACTCAGAAATGTTTAAATTTAACTGTCTATTGTCTTGAAGGTGGTCAGGTCGTCTACCTAGGGTTCTGGTCCTAGCACCAGCAAGGGAGTTGGCCAAGTAAGTGGAGAAGGATATCAAGGAATCAACACCTTATTTGAACACTGTCTGTGTATATGGTGGTACGTGTGTTTCTTATAACAGTCAACAAAACACACTATCTTGTGGTGTTGATGTGGTAGTGGGAACTCTAGGGTGTATCATTGAGTTGATCAATGGTAATAGCCTCAAATTGGGGGAGGTTCAATATATATTTGGTCCTTGACGAAGTAGACCTGATGCTTGTTGTTGGGTTTGAGGAAGATGTGGAAATAATATTAGAAAAGCTTCCATTTGAGAGGCAGAGTTCATCAAAGTTCATCAGAGGTTCAACTGTGCAAACAAAATTTTTGTTCATGTGGTGTTATATGAAACCCAAAGTTGATCTTAGCCTAGAATCACTCCATTTTCAGCGTCTGAAGCAAGGGAGCTGGTCAAACAATTTAGGAATTCAGTGGTTTGGGAATTTTAGGAATTGTAAAAAATATATGAGTCACGTGATGTTACATGTGAATGGAGTGTGACGAAAAATTAACAACAATGGAGGTTTTAGACAATCGTTAAAAAACTTAAGGGTACTTTAAGACATAGGAGTATTTTAAGAAATATGCCCAAAATCCTTTTGTAATATTTTTGACAACTCGGTGTCACATAAGCTGAATAGTGAAAAAATGCTTAAACATTGGGGGAAACATTTTGGTGTTTATCCCATCAAATAGCTCTCTCACAACCCAATAAAAATGTTCTTTGACAAATGATTTAAACAAACAACATTTCAAGCTCCAATGGGAGAAACACCTATGTAGTGTTCAGTTGGCACCATTTTTCAAATAAATGATAATGAAACCAAACACCGTCATAGTCTATTCAATGACTTACCACTCTAGCTTGATTTGCAACAAGATGAGCCAAGTTACTTTCATTTCTCATTACATACATCAAATTACAAAAAGCAAGAGAGGATAACAAGGTCCTGATATCTTTATGTGGTGCTGAGTTGGCACCGTTTTTCAGATAAACAATAATGAAATCAAACACCATCATAGTTTATTCGATGACTTACTATTCTATCTTGGTTTTCAACAAGATGAGCTAAGTTATTTTCATTGCTCGCTAGATACATCAGATTGCAAAAAACAAGAGAGGATAATAAGTTCCAAATGTCTTTATTGTTCATTGAGTATGTCTATGTTTCTATTTTTCCATTGTTCACTTGATTATCGTTTTGTTTAGTCATCTGATGTAGTATCAACAATGCATGACATAAGTCTAACAAGATTTTATTATTTTAACTAAAAAAAACATCTATCTATGAGGGGAGGTTTTTGTCCATTGAAATTAAAGGCAATATTGGGTCATTGAGAATATTTAACTGCAGATGAAGTAACATACGACCACGAATTTCCCATGGAGGAGAGGTTTCTATGATAACATTACCCAATAATGGAGGTATTCATGTATTATTCCATTTTGAAAAGATAGGGGAGGTCTTAGTAGTTAGTACTTAGCTTAAATATCGGGGGAGGTTGAAGTCTTTTCTCCCTTTTTTACCCTAAAATTGACCTTGAGTCCAAAGTCATAAATACCTTTTAGATGTAATTTAAATTACAGTTTGTTCTATTTTTACTTCTTATTGGCTGGCTTGGGTGCAACTTGGGCAGAAACTATATCAGCACGAAGTCAATTCGCAATTTTACATAGGTTGGATTTGGATTTTTTGTTCTTGGGCCGTTAGGGCCCAAAAGTTCAGTCCAATTATATATATATTTTTGAAAGATATATATATACATATATCTGCATGCATATATGCATTTATATGCATATTTTTTGTAAACCATGCACACATTTATATTAAATTTTTAGTGTGCAAGGTGCCAACTAGATGGTTGGTAAGGTCTCCAGCTGATTGTAGAAAATACTTGGGATTGAATCCCACTTGCACCTAGGTTGGGGGTTATGGGTTTGAGGAATGGGCTGCCCCCTATTGTGTAGCCCCATGAACACGTATATTGGAACTTTGGGGTAAGTTTGAGCTTGACCAATAAAAAGTTTGGCTAGAAAGCTTGTGAGCTTGGCTCTATTAACACATACATACATACATACATACATAGATCTATTCTATATAAAGCGACTCAGTCCATGTATCACCCTTGTCCTACTTCAAAACTTGCTCCAAATCCTCATTCTAATATTCTCAGTTTAAAAAATATATATTTTTTTAAAGCCAAGTAATTGTGCTCTTGAACCAATCGGATTTCACAGTTTCCCACCCCCTAAAATCTCTCTCTCTCTCTCTCACACACACACGTTGCCAAGTCTTCAATCTTTATGTTTCTATTTAACAAAGGAATTCTAATAAAATTTCATTTCTCCCACTATCTTCTCTAGAAAACCAAATCTATGGTCTCTTCCCCACTTTCATAAAACCTTTCCCATTCTGTAATGAGCTATGTGCCTATTCAAAACTTTTGTTGAAAATACAAAGAAACATGCAAGGTTAGTTAATAAAAATTGAAATACATGACTATCCAAAAGAACATTTGAATACTTGAATCCTTGGTAATCAAAGGTCACTGAAAAGGTTGACCAGTGTTGGGATTTTTTTGTGAGAGAACCACAACCATCCCGGAGAAGACAATACAGTACACTATGAATGGTTTGGGTTAGGTTTTCTTTTTTATCAACATTAACATAGATAACTAACAGAGATGTGTTTGTTAATTGTAGTTCTAAGGGGTACGAGTAAAACAGTTCATGAAAAAAAGGGAGTATGAGTAAAACATATGGATACATAAAAGATGGAAAGAGGATCCTAGCTCTCATTTTACATATTTTTTACTATTTTTAATTTTTCTGAGTAGTTCAAACTCCCAACTCTACAATGGGTTTTGTTTATTTTGGATGTTAGAATTTTTTCCAAGAGACCTTTTTTGTAGGTTTCATCCTTCTCAAATTGCAATAGTGTGTAGGTGAAATTTTATGTTTCTTTTCCTTTTTTTAAGTTTTGCGTGTAAAGGAGTTGTTAATGTTTGTTTTAAAAACTTCTAACATTCTTGTTCCTCTAACAGCATAGCCAAGCATGCATGAAGTTGTTAATGTTTTTTTAGAAACTTGCTAACCATTTTTGTTCTTTAGTAGTATACTTGAGCATTGCATCAAGTGGGTTTCTTCCAACATATATGTATATTAGCATATAAGTTCATTGGGGTGTATTCCCATTTCCCAAGTGTATTTCTCTATCATTTGAGATGGATTCCTCTCAAGGGTCTGTTATGTCGACCAGTGTAGCAGAATTTGTTGAAAAGGCGCCTGCCGAGGGAGGTTTTGTCCATTGGTTGTTTACCTACTTATGTCAAGGAGGCGCTACCAAAGAATTTGACAAAACTGCAGACTTAACCTTGAGCGGATCAAGATACTCATGTAGGTGAATGTGATTAGGGATGGCAATTTCCCCTGTAAACCCGGGGCCCCACCCTGCCCTGCCCTGAACGGAGTAGGTTTTCCCCGACTCTAAATAGGGATGGGGATATTTTCCCCGAACTGGGGATGGGGTGGGAATGGGTTTTATATATAATTCCCCAAACCTGCCTTGAACCCAAAGGAAAATAAGTAAAATATCTCTAGGTTTAATATTGATATTTAAAATATCTCTAAGTTTCCCCTAAATTCTTAAAATCTTAGGATCCCATAATTTTATTTTTGAATTACCCCTAAAGTATTATAATTCAATTCCTAAAATACCCCTAAATTCCTATATCCTATGTATAAATTGTTCATAAAATAGATAATTTTTAAATAATTGCCTTGGGTCGGGGAAAATTTCGGTATTCCCCGTCCCTGATGGGGAATGGATGCCCCACCCCACCACCAGGGACGGGGCGAGTACGGGGTAAAGTATTTTGACTTCAGGACGAGGACAGGGAGGGAGTGACCCGCCCCATTGCCATTCCTAAATGTGACTTCAATATACTTCATTCTCATTTTCTTAAGCCCTATTTGGTTCACAGGAGTGGGGGTTTGGAATTAGAATTGGAATGATCTATTCTGATTCCAACCGTTTGATTGGGTAGAATCAGAATCTCATTCCCATTCCTGTTGGAAAGGTATTTCCCCATTTGAGGGAATGGCCATTCCCTGCCTCTCCCTTGGGAAAGAAATCTCATTCTTGTTGATTCCAATTCTCATTCTTATTTGAACCAAACAGACTATAGGAATAGACTATTCTGATTCCGATTCTAAAGGGTTTCAATTCCGATTCCAACTGCAAACAAAACAAATCCTTAGTTTGTTTTGAAGAATGATGTGTCCAATATATTAGTTTCTATCGGGTTGTTTTTGTTTATTAAGATTGAAGAATTATGTGTCCAATTATAATTTGGGTAAATTTAAATGTAATTATTCAAAATAAATTTAATTAAAAATAATTATATTACTAAAATATAAATTTTATTAATTAATAAAAAAAATTAATCTTAAATTTTAATAATTAATAATTTTTTTATTTTTATTAATAATTAATAAAAATTAATAAAGCCCATGTGACCCAAAAACAATACATGGATTGGACTCAAACCGGCTTAACCAAATTGGGAATGTTATAGGTCTTATTTTACTTCAATTTTGCCTAACAAAAACAATATTTGGTATTGCTCTTTTTATTTCAATTTTAATCAATTCCTCATACATACATACATACATACATACATACATACATACATACATACTAGGCTTCTCAAAGATTAAAAAAAAAAAATTGAACCTTTGAAACATTCCAAAGAATCAAAACTGATAACAATAATATCTCCTCTTTCCTATCAGCCATAGATTTGTGCATGTCAATCCAAGAGGAAAACCATGCTGTAAAGGATGAAGAGTGAGGAATGCCTACCATTCTAATATCAAAGAAAATACCAAATCGCACACATTTAGCAGCAGAACAAGCACATAAAGCATGAAAAAGACAAATGCAGACTCACAATCACAAATATACATAAATTACTTGCCGTAACCTCTCCTATTAAGATTTGAATTAAACTCAGCCCAGCAACACTTTGGGATAAATCAGAGTTCCTTCAGCTCTCTCCCTTTCCATAGGAAGATAAGCCAAATGCTTTGCAATTTGGTAGGTAGACCTAACAATGAACTACCCACATTAACACTTGGGGTCCACACCAGCCTATCTTTCTACTAGCCCTTCGCCAGCTTAATACTCGTAATATTATTTGTAAAGACCCCTAAAAAGGTATTTCGATTTAGGGATTCATTCCATCTTCTTTAATTGGAAGCCAAGATCGTGCCAATATTTTCTTTTAGGCTATGTTTGTTTGGTGTGGAAAATCGAATTGAGATAAATTTTACATTTTGGTTTAATTTTATTGGCGTTTGGTAAATATGTAATTTTACACCGATAATCGATGTAAAATTACATTTTGAAATTTATTTACATCGATAATATCGATGTAACAGGTAACTGCTCTCTCTCTCTCTCTCCTCTCTTCTTCTTCTTCTTCTTCTTCTTCTTCTTCTCGCTCTCTCTCTCTCTCTCTCTCTCTCTTCTTCTTCTTCTCCTGCTCCCCCTTTTTTTTCTCTTTCTGTCATTGCCGCTGCATATCTGAACGCCTGTGACCTGTTGGGTTGTTGTAGAAGTTGTGAGCTTTTCCATTCATGGTGGATATCGTGTTTTAGGGTTTGTTTTGTAGTTTTTACTTTCAAGGGTTTGGTTTGGTGGCGAGGTGAGACACAACGGAGAGGTCAAGAGAACGCGTCTGGTATGAAATGGTAGGTTGTTTGGATTTTGTTCTGCTTTTTTTGGGTCATCCAACCGAGTCAAGTAGTTGCAGCAGCCCCTCCGGCTTTGTTTGATATGTCTCTCTTTCTCTCTTCAACTACTCCTTTTTCTTTTTCTTCTTCCTCTACTTCTCTCTTCCTCTGTAGATCGTCTTCTCCTCTTCTGCACCATCTCACTGAATTCACACTAGGGGTGCAACTTTTTCGGGTTAGGGTTGGGATTTTGTCAAAATTTCAATAGGCCCAACCCGAAGCTCGAGCCCGAGACAGTGTAAACTGTTAACTCGGGCCAACCCGATTTGTAACCCTAATTTACACATTGACAACCAAACAAGGTAGGTGTAAATTTTCAAAATGAACCGGTTTTAATTTCCACTGATCACTAAATCGGTTCATTTTTCTATGGTGTAAAATTTGAATTTATACCTCAAACAAATGCAACCTTAGTACCAAAACATACATCTAAGGTTTTTAAAACCGAATTGGATAACGAACTGGTCAGGGGTCCGATTTTCGGGTCAAATGGTCTAACCATTCAAACTGAATGGATGGTCTATTCTGACAAAAAATAAAAAAAATAAAAAAAATGGTCAAAACCATTGGACGGTTTGACCGCCCACATCAGTAGTTTGCTGATCAAATCATTGTTTTTTTTACGAAATAATAGTTCTTGGGTAAAACGGAACCAATCACCTGACTGGTTCCCGGTTTTCTGGTCCAACCGTCCAATCCGGTCCAGTTTTGAAAACCATGCATACAACCCAATAGAGCCCAATAAGAAGAATATCTCTCCTAGCCAATAAACTATGCCATCCCCATGATCCATCACTTAGGATTTCAGAATGGACGAAACTTTTGTGTTTTACATAATTGGCTTTAATAGTTCTAGCGCATAAACTATCATCATGAGTGCACAGTTAAAGCAAGATTTAAACAGTGAGGGTCTTTAAAACCCAATCCACTAGCTAACTTATTTTTCTTAACAAAATTCCACTTAAACCAATTGATTTTTTATTGGAATTGCCACCATCCCACCAAAATCTTCTCTATAGCTCAACCATCTCATTACGAATTTGCTTAGGAATTAAGAAGCATGACAAGGTGTATGCAAGAATGATGGTCATTTAGTTATATTCCTTTTGAGCATGATTAATATAAAGATCACCCCAACAGTTTGTTTTAATTGCCATCTCGTCGATTAGGCGACATAATAAGTAAGTGTTTGGCATTGGTGATGGGAATATTGCACTGTTTTCTTATAAAAATGGTGTTGGGCATGTGTGAGTTGTAAGCACCGTTTTTTTTGGAAGTGGTGCTATCACATAGGCTGTTTTCTGGGAAAATAATACTGATTTTGTTTAGTACTAGTGCTGTAGAACTGTTTTCAGCATTGATCATATTATCCAACATCCAAGATGATGCCACATCATTACACCGCTGGCAATAACGAGCTGTAATGCCTACATGGCGCCATCTTTTCAAAAAAACAACATCAATGCCAAACACTCACTAATTCTCTTTGAAATCTTATTGTACAAAAAACATGTTTAGGATCAATTAAGCAACATGTGGAACAATATCTTAACATGCAAAATACACAAAGAAATCTCAATTGGATATGATTTCGTTGAGTTGAACAAAAGAAACCACGCCTTCAGTATAAAATAGAGAGAAAATGAAAGAATTAACAGGAAAAAAACATGAACCATTAGTTACAATTATTCACTCTCAATCAACACCCTCAAACCACACTTTTTCCACCTTTTACAGTGTTGTGAAGAATGCATCCTCTGCTATAATGTCAACTAGAAAAGAAGCTTGTAGCCACCATACCTATTGTATCCCTTGGATAGTTTGGTGGGGGGGGGGGGATGACAAACAGTCTAGAAGAAGGCTCCAATTAATGGCCATTGTCAGAAAAAAAGTTGAATTGGCTGTAACATGATAAATAAGCATCTGTGAAGGGCCTAGTTTGATGCAATGCCTCATTTTTCAAGAGAAAATAAGCACGAGGAGGGCCACAGTTTGGCAGAAGTCCAAAGTGAACTATTGCCTGGTCTTGTCCTCTTTCAAAACATGGTATAATCCTTTTTAATATACAGATTTCAAGTGCACACCTCAATAATGATCTCTACCACCAGTTATTCTAGAGTAGTTCCTGTTATGTTGAAACCACTACTTTCTATGAAGTTTGGGGTCCATCCATGATCCTACTTGTGCCATGTTTGTGGTGGAATCTATGGCAGGATTTACCAATCCATGTTGTCCCATAAAAAAGTCCAAAGCGAACCATTTCAGAGACTGTTACTAGGCCTCGTCTTCTATTCCTTTCCATTTCCCATTTAAATGAAAGCATGAATATCCTTTCTGTAATACAGATTTCAAGTGTACTACTCAAATATCATCTCTTCCACTAGTTCTTCTAGAATGGCTTCTTCTATGTCAAAACCAATACTTTCTAAATCAGGTTTGAGATCCATCCATGCTCCTACTTTTGCCATGTCTTTCCCAATGATCTGATCTAATGTTTGTGGTGGTAGTTGTGGTAGGATATACCAACCTATGCCTTCCCAGACCTCACAAATAATATTTTTTCCCACAGGCACTGGACAGATACTAGGTTTGACAAATGAAACCCATGGAGTACATCCAAAATAACGCTCATACACCTCGATAAGAACTTCATTGATACAATCAAAGAGGAGCTTTCGGTTGCCACAATGTCGTGCAGAGATGATTTCTCCTTCATCAATCAATGAAGGATCAAGAAGTTGTTGTGGGGAATTCCACCTGAAGAATTCATCTGATCTCAAGCCAGAGGCTAACAACACTGCTCTTACATACTCAAAAGTAGACCTTTTTTCTTCCATGCAACTGCTCAAGTTGATTTCTGAACTTGAAGTTGTTAACACCAAATCCAAGGAATCTTGTTCTTGAAAATTAATTTGTAGTGGTTTGCTAGGTGGATTGTCTGTAGATGTTTAATTAAATTAAAACCAAATTAGGCTTAATGTAAAAGTAATTTGAGGGATAAGAAATAAATGTGAAATTCTTATGCTTCCTTGTAAAAGGCATACCAAACTGGGATGGAGTGCTTGCAAGGCTGATAATATCTTCTAAAAATGGCTCAAGGATGGATACTGGACTTGCCCGTTCTACTCCATTATTGATTTCTTCCACATCTTCTACTTTCTTGATGCATGGAGAGCTTGACAATGGGGGGCTTAATGGAGGTGACAATAGCTTGCTCTCTTCAGGTGCCTCCTGGAAGATAACAAAGCCAGCAGTGACACATAAATTATAATTACGAGTTCAAGGAGCACCGATAAGTGACTACTATAGTTGATAAATACAAGATATAAGTATCTCCACAAGGAATAATAATTTACCAGTCTTGACTGTTCAGGAGATCCTTCTTCCTCACTAATTTTGGATGTGTCACTGTTTTGGTTGGTCCTGCTGATGGGCTTATTGCTATTTAGCTCAATGGGCTCATCCAGGGTGTTGCTTTGGTTGGCATCTACAGTATCAGTTACAATAATCACATCACCTGCATAAACACACAAGTGTGAGCATGAGGACTACGAAAATGCTACTTATTTCTTACTATAAGCTGGAGGATAGAGAACATAGTACCTTTTGGACTCGGTGCTTCCTCAAAAGTACAGATGCCTTCCTGTATTGTGCTATCAGGAGTGAGCTCTTCTGGAACATATGAATTTGAATCAGAGACATGCATTGGGTTGTCAAGTTTACTGTCATCAGTGCATGGTAGAGTTTCTATATTCTTATTCAATGGACTTAGACAGCTGACATTGTCTTGCTTAAGCTGGGGCATGCCCTCATCAACATTATCATAAGGGTAGAACTTCATATTATTATTTGCAAAACTATTTACCCCATCTCTACCAGGACTGAATATTGGTGACAAGTTGTTTTCAGGAATAAGCTCTTCTGGTTCATCTGAATTGGAGTCAGAGACATGCATTGGGTTGTCAATACTGTCATCAGTGCATGGTAGAATTTCTATATTCTTCCTCAATGGACTTAAGCAGCTGACATTATCTTGTTTAAGCTGTGACGTGCCCTCATCAACATTATCATAAAGGGAGAAGTTCATATTCTTATTTACAAAACTATTTACCCCCTCTCTACCAGGACTGAATATTGGTGACGAGTTATATTCAGGAAGAGAGAGAATCCTCCCCAATGTTTTTGGGACCTGCTTACTGAACAAATATTCATTTTCGTCCCCAGTGCTCAACATTTCCGCAAGATGTTTCTTAGCCTCAGTGTAGATGTTCGATTCTCTTTTTTTTGGATATTCAGTAGTCACCATGTTTAAACTTCCATGGCCATTAACACTGGTTGAAGCATCCCTGTCTTCAATTCTTAATTTACACTCTTTTGGCTTGCTCATCTTTTTTCCATTCTTGACATTCATGGAAATCTTTACGAACTTTTCGTCATGGAAATGGGGTTTACTTGGCAAATTCTTTCCAACTATTTCTTTTTCAGTTCCTTTGCCACAATCACTTGAATCCTGAGTCTTAGAAGGTGCATGTATGATACCACCTATTGGAATTCCAGCCCCCTCCTTTCTTCTTTCTCCCATGGCATGCTTCAACTTTCTTTTTATTTCTGTAAGAGAAAAATATGAAGTGGTTCCCATGCTCTGCCCTTGATTTTTCAAGCTATAAAGAGACTGTGGCATTGAGCTACAACTGGTTTCACTTTCACAAATTTGCATACCTGCTGCAGGCTTCAAAACGACAATTTTATTTGAAGCTAAAGGATTATCACCTCTCTTCAATGGGTTTCTGTCTTGAGATTTCTTCCTCCAAAAGAAACTATGCATATTCAGTTTCTGAATCTGTTTGTGAATGACAAGCTCTTCACATTGCCTTGACATGCCAGTTTCTTCTTCTGACAACTTCGCTTCTTCTAATGATTCAATTGGTCCAACTTTCTCTGCCTGAACATCTCGTACCTCTTGAATATGTTTCACCAACAGTGAGTTTGGATCCTGTAACAGTTTCAAAAATAATTCCTTGTTTATCTCTACAGCATCCATGAAATGCTTAGACTGGTGGGTTGTCCCATCTTCAATTAGTTGTTTCACATTAATGAACTTCTGATTTAGAAAGGCCTCAGTAATTTCATTCAGCTTATCTTGAAGAATAGAATGCTTTTGAGTCAGCTGCATTTTAATCTCATCAAGCTGCTTCTGATTCTTAGATTTAGTATTCCCCTGAACATCACAAGGATCTCTTTTGTTGTCATGTAGCAGAGGTATTTCCAGGTGTTGATGGATCTGACTAAAGAACTCTTCCATCAGTGCGTCTAGGTTGATATTATCTAGAGATTCCTCCACTGAATTTGGATGACAAAGTTGTTGATGTTCCGAGCTTACAGAATCTTTCAACTCGTGGGCATGCATACCATAAGATTTATTGCAACTTCTTTTTCTTTGTTCTTGATGCTTCCCCTGGTGGTCCCTGCCTCCTAAATCAGATTGTATCTGTTCCACTGAAGCACTGACTATCTGTTTCTTTGGATATTGCTCATGGGACATCTCTTCTTCCATGAGTTTCTTTACACTTGTTATATCGCTATCAACTTCAACTTTCTTTCTTTTGTCAACATACTGAAAATTTTGAAATGAAAATACAATTTCATATATGCTAGTGATGTGGTACTTGCATTAAACAAACAAATTGAAGAACTATTGTATAGTAAGATGAAGGATGGATAGATTTATCAGTGCACGTGCAGGTAGTTTGAAAGGAAAATAGAATCAAAAGTAAGAAATAAAACAAAATAAAACAATCTATAAAAGAAAAAAAAAAAGAGAGGAAGCACAAGAGTGGGAAAGCATATGAGATGAGGAGTCAAACCAAAGAGGCAATACCATATTGATAAATAACAAACATTATGGTAATATTTCCCCCACATTTTCTGAGTATGGCCCTTGAAGGAGTTTAGAAGGGCATCTAGAAAAAGCTGTGGCTTTTCCTCATTACTTGTATTCTATAATAAAGATAAGGCCTGGCCTTTGGTTATCTTTTAACCACCACATGTCTATCTATGAACACTTTTTTACAACAAAAAAAAAGAAAAAAAAAAACTTGTTCAGACTTCAATGGCAGCCAGCATTTTGCAATCAGAATTATGCTTCATTATATAGCCTATGAAAGCTTCTCTAGAAGGTGGAAAATATATGAAAATCCAGAAAACTCGAAATGTAAGTCTAAATATAAATATATTATAATATAAACATAATATTAATGGATTGTAGTATAAAGTATTGTAGTGAGAATTGGATGAATGGGCCATAGTGTTCTTTATTTCTTTTAAGAAGTATTTAAAAGTTATGTTTCTTAGTTATGGGCCTTCTTTTATTTTTTTTTAATTATTACTTTAGTACTGGACTCCCCATTAAGGGCATCCAAGTAATTGAACTCAGACTTAGAATTATTAATAAAAGTGATGAAAGGGGGGGGGCTAGAGAGAGAGAGAGAGGTTCAAATTCTTCTTTTCTCTCTTCCCTTTTTTCCTTCTTATACAACATTGCTGAAACTTCTTTTTCTTTCTCTCTTTTCTTCTTTTCTTGCATTATCTGAATTACTGTAAGTGTAATTTTCAACTTGGTATCAGAGCGGGTTCTCATTTTCAACTTTTTTCTCCTTTCTTTGCCCATACATAGTGTGTATAGAGAACTGATTGGTTGATCAATCAGCTACTTATGCAGTCCAGTTAGGAAGGTTTTTGGAGAGTTTTGTAGAGGTTTATCATCCTTAGTTGAAGCCCAAGGCAGGTTCTTGGAGATTTTTCCCCAAAACCTTATATAACTGGAGAAACCTTGTTACAGGTCGTAGAGACAATTTGAACCAGGCACTTGGGGATCAAGGGTAAGCTTTCTGATTTCTATTAGGGGTAGTTTTGGTTGGATTGAATCCTGGAACCTCTGGAAGGGGCAGTTGAAGTTTCTCTCTTTCTCCCCATCCCATAGGACCCTATGAAACCCTAATTTTGGGGGGTTGAAAGGTTGTTCTTTGCTTAGAATAGTAAATCTAGCCTAGTAAAGCCCTAATTTGATTTTTGTTTGCATTCAATTTACTCAATAGAGCAAATTGGATGATAGACCAAATATTCCATAGATTCCGAGTTTGGACGTGGGGGTCAGTGGAGAATCTTTTTGGGTCTGTGACTACTGTGAAGCTAGATAGGACTAATTATTTAGCTTGGTGTCAATCTATTAAGATACATGTGTGTAGTAGAGGAAAATAGGGTTATATTACCAGGAGCAAGAAGAAACCGGAGGACGATGATCCTACCTATGAAAGGTGGAGGTAGGAAAACTACATAGCAGTGGGTTGGTTAGTGAATTCTATGCGACCACACATTAGTCAACATTACCTGTGGATGGAAACTGCAAAAGAAGTGTGGGATAGTGTTATAGAAACCTATTCCCAAAAGCTTAATGTTGCTCGGGCCTACAAATTGAAGCATGATGTGAATAATCTTAGATAGGGGAGAAGTCCTTAGCAGTCTACTTCTCTATGTTGAAATCTATTTGGCAAGAAATTGATCTGATGGAGACCGTTGTTTGGGGTTCTACAAAGGATGCAGAAACATATAGGAGGTTGGTGGAGAGAAATCGAGTCATTGAGTTCCCCACTGGACTCAACTCGGAGTATGATATTATGAGGTAGAATGTTTTAGCAAAGGATGAGATGACTTGATTTCAGGCATATGCTATGATGAGTAGTGAGGAGAGCAGAAGACAGGTTCAGTCTATTAAGACACAGGTTGATCACTATACTAATGTTGGGATGAAGCCGAAGGTTAGCATTGGGAAGAAAGATGTTATTTGTGAATACTACAAAGAAGCCTAAACACACTAAAGACACATGTTGGAAGCTGCATCCAGAGCACGTTCTTGCCAGATTCAAGAAAGAAATGGTGGAAAAAGGTTTGAAACTGGAAAATGTGGAAATGCAAATGTAGTCACCTCTTCACAAGGTGAACAAGGACAGGGTAGAGAGAAGTCAGTGGGAGAACAACTTGCAACTGCCCGGGCTGAATATGAGAACTATGGCCAAATCATCAGTCACTTGGAGTCCACTGCTACAACTCCTTCAGAGATTGTTCCTTCCTCTACATATGCCCACTCAGGTATTCGTGCCACTACACATCATGCTTCTGTCTTAAGTACTCATAAAATCCCTTGGATAATTGATTCTAGTGCTTCTGACCATATGACCATTGTTTCACAGTTATTCACCTCTTACCAACTTCTTCTGACTATGATAAGATATCCCTTACTGATGGCTCCCTAGCCCCTATCATGGGAAAGGGAGACATTAAGACCTCTAATGCCCTGACCTTATCATATGTTCTTCAAGCACCTAAACTTAATACCAATTTGCTTTCAGTTAGTAAATTGACTAAATCCCTGAATTGCAGTGTGACATTTTTTTCCATCATATTGTATTTTTCAAAACATGGAATCTTAGAAAGTGATTGGGAGTGGCCATTAGGTGAATATGATCTATTTGTTAGACATGCTTGAGCAGAGCCAAGTACAACCTAAGAGAACTGCATTTGTTTCAGAGTCCACTGGTTGTATTATGTTATGTGATAATCGTTTGGGTCATTTGTCCTTCTCTTCATTAAGTCTATTGTTTCCAAAGTTATTTAAAGGAATTAGCCTATAGAGTCTTCATTGAGTCTTGTGAGTTCTCAAGGCATTGTAAGAGCACTTACCCTTCAAGTAATTAAAGATCAACTATTCCCTTTAATATTGGTCACTCTGATGTATGAGGGCCTTGCCATTTAGCATGTATGGGTGGGTATAAATATTTCATCCTGCTTATTGATGATTTTTCACGATATACTTGGATTTACCTTATGCGCTCTCAAGTTGAAGTGCCTAAACTTATGCAACAGTTCCACGAACACATACACTCAGTTTAATACCCGCATCAAAATATTCCAGTTAGACAATGCTAAAGAATGTTTTGAGAAGGACCTTACCTCCTATATTGAAAGGTTTGGGGTTATTCAACAGAGCTCTTGTGCCCGCACTCCACAGCAAAATAGAGTAGAGGAGAGGAAAAACAGACACATTGTGGAATTTGCAAGGAGTATTCTTTTTTCTACCCATGTTCCTGTGAAGTTTTGGGGTCATGCAGTTTTAACAACTACCTATCTTATTAATCACATGCCTTTTCAAGTCTCGGGGTTAAAATCTCCTTTTGGAGCCCTCTTTCCTGATGTTGAGATTTTATCTATTCCTTTGAAGGTCTTTGGTTGCACTTGTTAGTCCACATTCCCAATTCCAAAAGACACAAGTTTGATCCCAAGGCTAAAAAGTGTATCTTCCTTGGTTATGCCTCCACATAGAAAGGGTATTGTTGTTTTGATCATTAGTGGCACCCGATTTGTTTCCATGGATGTCACTTTTGTAGAGTCAATTCCTTTTTATAGCCATCCTTCTGAGGGGGAGAGATCTCTCAAGTTGTTTTCTTCATCCCTTCCTTTGCCAAATCCATTTGAGTCTTGTGCTGAGCCCTCCACAGTTACCCCCATTCCCATGGAGGGATCCTCTCTTTTGAGGTCTTCCACTCCTACTCCTCTCCCTACTCCTACTAGTCCTCCATTTGTTTCCACTCATCCTATTCTCTAGAGGAGGTACCAGTAGCAAAGGCTAAGGCAAACACAAGTTGACCCCACACCTCCAGTTGAGTCTCAGGCGCTCCCAATTACTGAAGAGAGGACATGTCCATCACCTCCTCCATCAGCACCCTCGTTTTCAAAACTTGACCTACCCATTGCTTTGAGAAAAGGTAAAAGGAAATGCACACCTCATTGTATTTCCAAACATCTTTCCTATAGCTTGTTGTCCCCATCCTACTATGCCTTTCTAGCCTCCATTTCCTCTCAATCCATCCCAAAGTATGTTTCAGAAGCCTTAGCCACACTAGATTGGAGGGATGCTATGAGTACTGAAATAGAAGCCCTTCATAAAAACAATACTTGGGATATTGTTGACTTGCCAGCTGGGAAGGAACCTATTGGGTGCAAGTGGGTTTTCACTATCAAATATCGTGTAGATGGGTCAATTGAGAGGTATAAGGCTCGACTTGCTGCCAAGGGATATACCCAAGTATATGGGATAGATTACACTGAGACATTTTCTCTAGTTGCTAAGATGACTTCAGTGAGAGTTCTTTTATCCTTAGCAGTGAACTATGATTGGCCTCTATATCAATTTGATGTTAAGAATGCATTCCTGAATGGTGATCTCACTGAAAAGGTATATATGTCTCACTGAAGAGGTATATAAGTCCCTTCCTCCTGGTATATATGGCAAGGAAATGCAAGGTAAGGTGTGTAGATTGAAGAAATCATTTTATGGCCTGAAACAATCTCCATGTGCTTGGTTTGACAGGTTCAGGGCTACTCTTGCTCAGTTCGGCTATATTCAAACTCAATCAGACCATACCCTCTTTGTTAAGAGAAAAGGCACTTTGGCGACATTTCTTATAGTTTATGTAGATGATACTGTGGTTACTGGCAGTGATACAAAAGAAGTTACTGCTCTCAGGAAGTTTCTCAGTTCTGAATTTGATATTAAAGATTTAGGGGAGTTGCGGTATTTTTTGGTCATTTAGGTTTCTAGGTCCAAGGAAGGTATCTTTATTTCTCAACGGAAGTGTGTTCTAGACCTTCTTACTGAGACTGGAAAACTTGGTGCTAAACCTGCCTCTACCCCTATTGATGTGAATCATAACTCTCATATAATGATGGAGAACTTTTAGATGGCAGGGGAGTGTTTTAGAGATTACTAGGGAAACTTCTTTATCTATGTATGACTCATCCAGGCATTTCATATGCTGTGAGTATCACCAGCCAGTTCATGCATGCTCCTAGAGATGCACATATGGCTGCTGTAGAAAGGGTGTTATACTACCTTAAGGGAACCCCTGGGAAGGGTATATTATTTGCTAAACCTGGACACATGAAGGTAGAAGTATACATAGATGGGCAGGAAATGTGGATGATAGAAGATCCACATCAGGATGTTGTGCTATGGTAGCCAGAAATATTGTTTCCTGGAGAAGCAAAAAGCAATCAGTGTTTGCTAGATCTTCAGTTGAGGCAGAGTACAGAGCTATGGCCCATGGTGTTTCTAAGTAGTTATGGCTTAGATCTCTCCTTAATGAGATGGGTGTTTCATGTGACGAGCCACTGATGTTGTATTGTGATAAACAAGCTGCTATTAACATTGCTCATGACCCAGTTCAGCATGATAGAACTAAGTACATTGAGGTGGACAGACACTTTATATGGGAGAGAGTGGCTTCAAGAGAGGTGTGCCTACCTTTCATTGTATAAGAAGAGCAACTAGCAGATTTTCTAACTAAGGGTGTCCCAAAGGCAAAACTTTAACATTATGTAAGCAAACTGGGCATGATTGACATCTATGCTTAGCTTGAGGGGGAGTGTAGTGAGAATGGGCCGAATGGGCCTTAGTGTTTTTTATTTCTTTTAGATAGTATTTAAAAGTTATATTTCTTAGTTATGGGTCAAATGCTCAGCTTGACTGTCAGATGACAGCAGAACAACATCACTAGACATAGGGAATCACATTTGTTAAAGCAAGCTCTATTCTTTCTTCCCCTCTAATACACCTTTAATTGCTTATTAGAGGAAAAAGTAGTTTGATTCCTTGGACATAGATGTGAAAAATAAACATCGGGAGTCTATTGAATATACTTCCACTTTATCCTTAATAGCATAATATGCTATCTGAAGGTTAAAAAATGAATGAAAAACAGGAGGGTTTAAGCTTTAAAGTAATATTACATGATATTTATTTGTCCAAACACAGATTCTACTAGCAGCCAATTTACAATTTTTTTTTTTCATTTTTCTTCCCTTCTATCTTTTATTTTAAATCCTGTCTCACTTTCTTATATTTTCTCGGAAGCCAAAACAAGACAAATGATGCAAAATATGCATTTAATTGGATTAGACAAGTTGTCAACCCTTACATTAGTGCCTTTACATTTGCCATCATAATCTAGCAAGTTCTGTTTATTCCTTGAATATCCAGCACCTGCAGAAGGGAGGAAAAAAAATCAGCTTTGGCATGTGAAATAGAATTGTTGAAGGACATAAAACAAGTTTGCATATAACAGATAGTAATGCTGCAGTATGGACTAGCTTAACCATTGAAGATACACTATTTTTTTTTCTTTTCAATATTTAGCATATGACACTCTACTGTGGAGGCTTAATGCAATTGCTGAAGACTGACAAACCAATAGGTGATTAAGGTGTCATACCGGTTATCACCTTTTCCAAGACCATTAAAAACAAGCTATTTTTATGCCATTTGGTCTTAAGGATGCTATAGCAAACAGCTTGCAGATGTCAATGTAGAAATGCATTTCAACAAGGAGGACTAAATTCTTTGGGAGGGCATTCAATTGTCTCCAGAAGAGGGGAAAGAGATCTATGGTGTTTTCTATTCCCAGTGTGAAGGCAATACCATGATACAAAAAATGTATGAATAGTTATGAAGCAGAGTGCCACAGACTCCAAGAGTGTTTCTTACCAACAGTGTTTCTGCCCCCACGCTTCCGATCTGATAGAAGTTTTCGAGTAAAACGACCTTGGTTGAAGTGAAAAATACTAGTCAAACCCCACATACAACCAGATTGGTCCTTTTCACGTCGAGCAGGGCATCTCTGTGATCTCTTTGCCATAGTGAATGAAAATCACTCAACTCCACTACCTGAAAACTGAAGTTAAGCCAAACCAACCTTTCTAACCTGAGTACATCAAACCTAATGAAGAGAAAACAGGGATACCCAATTAAGAAGATGAGTGATTTGTACTGAAAGAAAATATATTTTTCCAACATTAAAAAATTCCAATATACATGATATAGTTATTTGTTAAAGCATTGCTAAAGCATAAATAGAATAAAAGGAACAAATGCAGAAAATAACATCCTGCATAACCAAAAACTTAAAAACAGTTAAAGATTCCAAACAAAATATCGAATAGTATGATTATGGGAGCTTGCTAATAATCCAGAGAAACTGAAGTTATCTATAGCTAATACATCAAATTCAAGAATGGATCTCTATCTTTGCTGAATAAGACCAAAGTCCAGAATAAAATCAGAGAAGATAGACAAGAAATTGGTGCATTTTAGACACTGCTGACTGATTTAGATTAGAAGGAAACAAAGAAGTATGAAAAGTAAATAAGATATGCATGTCATCTGAGAACCCTCTCCCCCCAATTTGTGTACACTCACATACTTTATTGGCTAGTTTCCACTTTCTAGTAGCCATTGTTCCTTGAAAGTGACCAAACACAGTTTTTGTTTCTGAGATGACAATTCTGAATGATAAAAAACTTACGTGTATCTGAGAACTTTCCCATCCATATCAGTCTCACAGAACTACAAAAAGAAGGGAGAAAGATCCTAACCTGAAACAATAATCCTCTAATTTTGGGGATAAAGAAACTAATTTTTCTATTCAGCTTTCAACCTAGAACCTCCAACTAACAAAAAATTTCTTTGCAATTATCTCTTTAATTATCTACCTGGTCAATCATTTCCAGAATAAACAAGGAACATTGGCAAATGAACAATTCAATGTCTTAATTCACAACAAACCCAGATAAAATGAATCTGAACAAAACAGGAACTTTTAATACCCCCAAAAAAAAAGGTCAGAAGGTGTTAGACCAGCTCTAACCTGCCTCACTGAGAGCATCAGCCCTATTATAGTTCTCTGAATGAAAAAGATTACAATGTTCACATTTCCATAAGCACCCCCTGTGATTGAGTCAAATTTATTTTCCTCTCTGGGTAAGATGGGCTTGAGCTTATGAACTCAATGTAGTGAGCCACAGTCCTAACCATCACTTAACAATGTTAGATCCATTTGAGAGTTCTTTTGAAATGAATGCTAGTTATCTTCCTGACTATGAGTTAGTCTGTTAGAGTAAATACACATTCATGCGAGTAACTCAGTCACCGAGACACAACAACTCAGGAAGAAACAATGAGATTAAGAAAAGCACAGAGCAACATTTTTATATTGCTTTTATTTAGTAACAAAGAAAAAAATAGGTACCTGAAATTCTGATCATTGGTTTCAGGCGGGTGAAGGAAAAAAAAGAAGAGGGAGCTCCGGTGGGAGAGGGAGATATCTCTGAAGGAAGAAGAAAACCAAATTTCAATTTCAAACTGCTAGCTTTCCAAGGAGGCAAAGCAAAGGATTCCAGCTGCTTTCATTTAGTAGAAAAGAAAAGGAATAGAAACCTTCCTTTTCTTTTTTTCCGCTTTAATTAAGCATCTTCCACTGAAGACTCATGAAACTTTTGGTAATACGCGTTTTCTCTGACTGAAAGACCAATTCAGAATTCAGATTGGGGGGAATACCTCAACAGTTCGTTCACGCAAACTTCAATGGTAAATCAAAAGATAGATTAACACAGAAACTACGAGCTTAGAAGGGCTGACGGCTTATAGTCTTGGACTGTAAAATCCGAAATTTAACCATCATTAGAGAAAGTTTCCACAAGAAATGCATTCTCTTCCAAACCAAAACCAATTCCAAATTCTTCGTCCTCTCTACATTTTCAGGACAATGGTATCAGGAAACCAATTTCAAACACTAAATTCTTACTCCTTCAATAATAAGCTTTCTCCATTTTCCCCATTCCAGGCAAAAATCTCAAGCTTATGCTACAGAAGATCCTCCCAGGCTCCCAAAGCACCAAAGTACAAGCATTTCTTTCCAGAATTAATAAAAAAGAAAGAGAAAAAGAAAGCTCAATTCAGTCTTCTACACATTCAGAACCTCCGAACTCCAGTTCCCCTCCACATCTCTCTCCTCTTCCGCCTCCATCATTTTTTCTCAATTTCGGAATCTCTGCCACTACAAACTAAAAAAGAATAGAAACCCCAGAACCAAAACTTGCTTTTTGATATAATAAAAAACCTTTTCGTGTTGGTTCACCAACCAAATAAAGAAACCCAGGACAAAGACTAACTAATTTATAACTTTCTTTATGGATTAGTTCAGGTAGCCACCATTAAAGACTGTAGAAAGTGGGAGAGCAGCAGAGGAGGAGGAAGAAGAAGTGGGGAGAGAAAGAAAGAAAAAAAAGGAGCCAAGAAGAATTGTTGCCACTGCGCTTTATGATGTTGCGTGGTGGGAGCAGACTTCATTAATATGACACTTGGGATGATGGCATTGGCAATCAAAAGCCCCCACTTCCTCTGCATCACCCTAGCTTGCTTTTGAAGAAAAGTTGGGTATTTTTTTCCATTTTCTTCTCTGCAATTCCACGTTCACCCTGCATCGATTTCTAGGTCTCTTCTTTCACCCTCTTGCTGTGTGGTGTCTGCTCAGTGATCATGGACTCTCTCCTACGTTTATATTATATATGTAGTTGTACATCCGAGGAAGGATACAGGGAGAGGGGCAAATCCGTAATATGAGAAACCGATTGGAAAATGAGCCAAGCAAAAGGTCGTTAATGTCTGTTTCTATCAACCAGACCAGACATTGTTCTTGTACTTCTTCTGTAACTTCATTTATCGTATATTACATCGGACGGCTACAACCTTCAGAGTAGTCAATATTTGGACAGTTGTGAACTTGTGATAATCAAAAAAGAAAAAACTTTTCCTTCTGGAATCCGAATTAGCTGCATTTGATGGCCGCATCACAGGCTGTTTAACCAATAATAACACTCCACGTCAGCCATACACGAAAGGTGAGAGATTAGAGTAAGTAATTGTGGGCCACGTACACTTGATGAATGACGTGGGACGTTATTATTGGTTAAACAGCCAGCAATACAGCCATCAGTGCGGCTAATTTCGGTTGGGCTGATACCATTACTGGGTCTTAGGGTTAGGGCCCAATTCAATAAATTTAAAACTGAATGAAGAAAACAAAATCCGATGAAGAAGACAATGAAAATATATCCTTTTCTATAGATTAACTTCTCGGAGGTGCATTCTTTTGGTCGTCTTCGTCTCACTTTAGTTGAGAAAGAAAAATGACAAATATACCCTTGAGTGGAAAACTTTCATAAACCAGTGTAGGCCAATAACAACCGTCCAGGCAGCAGGGAGGGGGATCCAGCCCAGAGCCCACTATGAAAATGAGTCTTACCCATCAGAAGAAAAAAAAAATGAACCCGATGATTCTTGACGGTGGAGCTATAAAAGCTCGACGAAAATACACCCAACCCAAGACAGCACACCTTCAAGCTGATATTTGGTGCAGATGCCATTATAAGTGGGACCCATTGGGTTATGGTCTTATGGGCCCTGACCCAACACGTGGCAACTTAGGCCCCATGACCCAACCCTCCCTCGTAAAAAAAAAGCCCTCTTTTGCAGAGAAGGACCCTGATCCAACTACATGATTCTATGGCTAAGATTTTTTTTCTTTTTTCTTTTATTTTGTTTAATTTGAAGGACCCCTTTTGGAAGGGAGGACCGGAGGATCACGTTCCAGAAAATTTGATGGCGTGCCTCTCCGAGACACCAATGCTGTCGGCCATGCATGTTTGAGGCGGTTAGGGTTGAAAGCAAAGTGGGCTGGGCCCCCACAACCATAAAGATTTTAAAAATAAAAAGAAAGGAAAGAAGTTAGGACCACACGCATTACCAACTCTGATGGGTGTGGGATCCATTATCTCATTTATCTGATCGGAAGAAAAGGATTGGGTGGGCCCTCAGGCCTCAGAGTTGGAGCCGATGACAATAACAACCCTCCTCACTATCCTTTGTATTATGTGTTTAGATAGAGAAATTAGAACCCTTAACTCCCCAACAACGACTAATAAACTGATAATACACTTAACAAGATGACTAGCTGCCGGAGCCACCGGGAAATGAGGCAGAGGGCCTGAGGGCTAAGTCTTTACATGAAAGTAAAGCAGCTTCTCGTTCTCGAGTCTATGAACCTTCACTGATGCTTCACCTCGTTGCCGTGGAGGGAGCATTGGAGTCTAATTTGGTGATGGAAATTGGCAGCTACTGGCATTACTTTGTGAGTAAGTTGAGATATTAATATTAGGGTAGAGCTTAAGTAAACAACAGATAGAGATAGACTAGGATGTTTCTTGTTGTCTCACCTCACCCTTGCAAATGGGTTGAGTATTTGAAGCCTTGTAGAGATGGTCTCGTAAGTTTCTTAATGTCTTTGCTAAAAAATTTGGCATCTCTCAGTCTCAGTTAAAATGGCCCACCCCATCAAAATTGGCAAATGAGGTGCTAATGTCCTTATCTCCCCCAACTAATCCAACTTAATTAAATAACCTACACCATTATCTTGATAAATCCCAATTACTTTCTAGTTTCTACTCTGCCCATATAAAAAAAAAAAAAAAAAAAAATTCCCAGAGAGAGAGAGATGCTTGGAGCCCAAAATAATACAAAAGAGGTAAGGTGGGGGTGGTTGGCTGAGAAATATTAACAGGATCAAATAAAGGCAATCAATTCTAATGTAATTATTCAGTTTCATTACAACTAGCTTCGATCCAGTAATGGGCCTCTTTCACCAACCCCCATTCAACTCCTCAAGGAAATAATGAAGGTGGGTTTTCATCCCAGGTCAGTGGGAGCTACATCTCAGCTGACACCTTCACTCTAACCACCTCAAAGAGTGCCAGATGGGCAAAACTGAATGGGGGCTTAAACCTAAAACACCACAAACACGTTGTAGACCAATCTGGTTAAAGGGTTAGTTAGAGGACAAGCTCTGTCCTTAACTGCCAGTTTGGTACAGCCATGTTAACTAGCTGCATTGACTAAGAATCTTAATTACTACAATTACTGAAGAAATAGAGAGAGGACACTATGTAAATACTCTGGTACGAGGGATTAGATTCTTAGATTATGCTATTAGATTATAGTATTAATTTGGTGGTTAGGATGTAGCTAGCTAGGGATTGCAGCAAAGGGTGTCACAGATTTGACTATTAAAGATTAATGGAATTAATCTTCAAAGCTTGTGACTAAACCAAACTTAAATTGTTGATTTACTAATTCTTCACGGCTTCAGCTTCTCTTTTTCTACTCCGTTTGATGGTCGGTGGGAAGAGGCAATTGTGCAAAGATTTTCAATATTCCTATCCCCCTTTTTCTTTGACGTTTGGATGCTATCTTTTTTGACACCTAAAAGTGTTAAAAAGCTCCGTGAGGCCTTATCCATTATATGAAAGAAATAAAAGGCTCTCTCTAGTTACGTGCAACAAAGCAATGAAGACTATATCCATCAAAAAAGAAGAAAAAAAAAGAGTAATGAAGATTGTGTAATATCTACTTTTATCTCTATCAATATTGATGAGCTGAATGACTTTAGAGAGAGTGGGTTCCAGGGTTCCATGAGAAATGAAATGGGTTTCTAATAATAAGAAGAAAAGTTTGTGCTTTACTGAAATGGGTTGGCAGATCTTGGGTCCTTTAAATGAAGTCAAGGATTTATGTCATTTTACACCACATCGCCAACTAAATGTGAGCCAATTGTTAAACCATTCAGCCATCCGAATGTGATAACAATTCAACACAGTAGAGAAGCCATCAGGCTGACTTGGAACTCATCTGATAGCCAAAGTCATTTGGATCCAAATTCCACCCACTACCAACTTTTAGGTGGGTCCCCACCAGATGGCCACCACTACATGAATCCAGCAGTGAAAGACAAGGCTAATGTGTGTGTATGCGTCTGTGACAGAGAGAGAGATAGAGGGAGGAATGCTTTACAGAATTCTAATGGATGTGCATATAACTGGGGATTGATTTGGCTAATTAGTATTAAGATAAGTCCTCCTTTTGTGCTATTGTCTCTCTAATAAGACAATTCAGCTTTCATTTAACAAGTGTTTGACCAATGAAAGTTCCACAATTCTAATCATTCATTGGATTTTAGACATTACAAAGAAGCAGGACTAGATTACTCTATTTGGAGGTGGCTTCACAAGCAACCATATGAACAAATAAAATGACTTAACAATGTTTATCGCCCTTACAACGAAAATGAAAATTCAGGAATTGGACCCAAGTTCCTCAAAATATTGATTCGTACATGAGTTTTATCAGGACCAGCTTTTATGAAATGGTTCCCTTCGAATCAGCAAAGAAAAATAAAAACACCTAGTAGTTGGCACATGGTGGTGACTCCTAATGGTTGAACCTTGGGGCCCCATGGGGAGGACACGAGCTTTACAATTACAATGTTAGTACCAAAAAGAGGTTTGTTTCCAACTCATCCTTCAATGACAGGAAAGAAAAACCAACCACTTAAGCCGACACATGAGGCAGAATTAAATAGCCTCTTTAATTATCGAGCATACTTGTGGCCTTTTCTTGCTTATGAACAATGTTGAGTGTAGGAATGGCAATGGTGTGGGTTTGGGGCGGTGCACTCACTCCTCGTTGGGGATGGGGAATTCTCAAATTTTCTTTGCTTCAGGGCTATCACTTAAAAGTAAATTAATTTGTGGATGTTTGATAAATATGATTATGAGAATGTGAGGATATTTTAGGAATTAGATTATGATAATTTGGGATTACTTTATAATTAAAATTATGGGATTCTAGGGTTTTGGAATTTAGGGAAAGCTTAGAGATATTTTAAGAATCAATATTAAATCTAGGGATACTTTACTAATTTACCATCAGATTTGAGGAATTATATGTAAACCTTGTTCCCGCCCTATCCCCATTTAAGATCGAGGAAAGTCCGCCCCATTTGGGGCATAGCGGCCCAGCAGGGATGGGCCCTGATTTTAGGGGAAAAATTGCCATCCCTAGTTGAGTGTTGACTCTTTCAGCTAATTAGCCAGCTGAAGATGCAGTCTTGCTTTATCAATTTCTTCTTCTTCTTCTTTTTTTGGGCTAATAAGAAACACGGGCAAGTCTCTTCTATTAACTTAGGGCCCATTGGGAGGGCTGAAGCTTTGATTGAGCTGATTTGATACGGTTAGAAGAAACTATTAATACAAGCTTCACTGAAAGCCAATTTTTTTATTGAATGACAACATATTTGGGCTTTCCAGATTTTCCACCAAAGTAGCTCATAAGCTGTCCATGTGAAGCTCCCCTCAGCAAAATTAGAAGTCACTGCAAGAAAGCCCTCAAAATAGTCATCAGGGTTTTTCATCTAACGGCTTCTGGTGTTGCAAGGTAGGTCCCAGACGGAAAGCTGTGACGCTATGTTTGGTGAAAGACCCACAAAGCCAGGAAATGCTTGCATTGAGCTGAGAAATTTACTTTCCAATAAAACTAGTTTTGGTATCTTCTCTGAAGCGATTTAATCAATGCAGCTCAATCAACGCCGAAGCCCTAAATTTTTTAAGCTGCTTAGTAGTTGAAAAGTCCCATGAGTTAAATTATAAGATAGGAGTTGTAGTTTCAATGCATATAACTTTGAATCAGAACATCATATCCAGGGAACAAATATCTTGTAGATGATCCCAAGGTAACACCAGTAAACATCAGCAATCCATCAAGGCATGGCCCTTTCTCACTGTCTTTACTTTTACCCATGGACCGAGCACCAGACTAGAATCATGGGCTCTTGAAAGCATGAACTACATGATGGCAATAAAAGCAATCTAACAACAAAAGTGAATTTCATTATGAGCGATGACTATCAAAGGCCATCCATCCTTCTCCACCAGCCTGGTTGTACCGCCCTTCATTCAGTGTCAAGCAAATACCAGTGCTTCGTTAATTTGTACATGCTTTTCGATTTTCATTTATGTTTTCACTATTAAGAATAGTCCTTATTCCTTAATGTTCACAAGCACGCGCTCGAACGCACAAAGAGTGATCATTTTCGGCAATTACACCACTAAAACGAGTCTAGATCAGTAGATCTCTACTCCACTTGTTTGTATTGAACTTATCGTGCATATGCATTCAATCTATGACAGGTGTCCCATTACACAATCCCTACTCCGAATAAATAGGTTCTCCTTTTCATACACCTTTTTCCCACACTTTTATTTTTCCTGCACTTCCGTTCAGTCTGTGACGTGCCCTATTACATGTGTGGGACATGTCAGGAGGCACTTGTCAGAGATGCAGGAAATTGGGAAAAGAAGTTCAGCAGATCCGGAATGATTCTTTATGATTGTTTTTGAGAAGTTGGCAAATGAGGTTTACTAAGCACTATATTGGTAAGTGGGAACAGTGAAGTGGTGTTTTAATACTTTGGAATGTAGTAACAGATTTCACCACGTCCACTAGCAAACCAAATAACGCTAGAATCTACCTTTTGCCTTTCACGGACAAAAAAAAAAAAAAAGTTAAAATCTACAGTTGGAAATGGCACAAGTTGACCATTGTGCAAACAGAATAACCTGATTGACGTACCATGACAATCTACTGGGCAATAAAGCAGGGGAAATTCATCAAATAAAGCTAGCAAGGGCAAAGTTACAACAGGCGGATGGTGATGATAGGGAAGCAGAAGGAAGATTTTCTGAACAGGTAAATTCTACTGGCGATGATATTGTCTGATTTCACCTACATTCTCGACTAACCACTTCATGAGCCAACTTTACATGGATGATTTTCTTTTTTCTTTTCTTCATTCAACCAGGCAGAGTACAGTTTTAGGATAGTTCTGAATCTTCTGATAGTAGTAGTATTAATCGATGCAAATTTGTGTATATGATCTTCTCGCAAGTTGCGTCGCAGAAAAAGCAAAAGCTTTGCAGTTTGTACCACGGAAGACATCGTTATTGCGTTTGCGTGCAGGAACTTGATGCCAACCATAATAGCAGTTACATACCGTGTGATCAAGGATCCTTGGAAGGATCAGACTGGGGCTAGAAAATGGCCAAGACACTTCATTGCAAATCGCCAAAGCCAACCCAAGACTAGGATATGGCGTCCAAGCTTATTTAATAATAAAACAAACGCGTTGGCCCAGTGGCCCCAGCCCATTTATTTAACAACCCTAAATATCATTGGCCCAGCCCATAGAATGGGTGTAAACCACTCTCATTACGCCATTAAGGATGCCTCCTGCAACGGATCACAACCTCGTTTTAGCAAAGTTCTTGACAAAGAAAATTTAAATTTAAAGACTAGAGCTCAAAGGTGACCAAGGTTGCTGATAAACCTGGGTCTACATTTGATTCTCAGTGCTCTCCTAAGAGAAATTGCCAAATGTCCACCCTTCATTCCTTTCTATATGCGATCTAGATTTAGACCAAAAGAAGAAGAAAATCAACTGTTTTTTTTTGGCGGGTAAACTGAGATGTATACATGATCTAATGTTGCATCATAATGAGTCACCAATAAGGCAAATTTTTTACTCAAGAATGTCTCAGAAGCACATCTGCCTTACTATCTATCTAAAGGAAGCACATGCGCCTCTGCCATTTTGCAGAGGCACCAAATACTGGATTGAAGTATGTTCAAACAGGCTATGGCGAAGCAGGTCCTTCAGCATATACTGATTGTCATTTCGACTCTTTCCTGCAACAAATAAATATTCAGAAAATACCATCAATCTCGTCTGTTGCAAGAACTCCACTACCCTTGATGACATGCAATCTTAACGCCCATTATAACTGTTACTTGTATATATCACATCAGATCTTCCCTATTTCAGGAATGGCTGGTATGATGACAGTTTCTATTCTTGGTATTCTACAGTATGTTCATTGAATTTACCATATAGGATGACTTGGTTCTTTTTATTTTCAGGTTGTTTGTGTTTTCCATCTGATAAGATGATGTGCCCTACAATCTATGGCCTCCTAGTTCATCTCTAAATCCCATAAATTACTATGCAAGCCACGGAAAATATCTCAAGCAACACCATGGATCTTTCATTGGTCCAAAGTTCCTGAAAGAAATGACAGAAAGTACATCTCAATTTGGAATACATCTATCTAAAAAAAAAAAATCACAATTCACAAGTAGAATTTCAGATGCAGGAATTGCTAGCTAGTAGGGATGTCAATTGGACTGCATTTGGTCCAATCCGGTCCAGTCCAATGTGAGTCCATTACAAATGGACCTGGTCCAATCCAGTCCAATGAATATTTTGAACCATTTTGGACCAGTCCAGAGACTGTCCAATCTGTTTAAATTCCTGTTAATTTAGATTGGTTTCAACTCAAACTTGGTCCACTGATACCTATGTTCTTCTATCAATGGACCAGATATTGGCTCAATCTAATATAAATTCATTATGGACGGACCAAGTCCAATCCAATATGTCATATTGGTCCGTCCAGTCCGTCCAGATTCAATATGAATTATTGGTCTGTCCAATCCGTCCAAATGGATTTTGATTTGGATGGAATCCAACCCAAAATCGGTCCATTGACACCCCTACTAGCTAGTTTCTCTATAGGAGAGGGGGGTTATGGATAAGCATCAGTAGTGGAAAAAAATACATCCAACAATCTAAGCAGTCAAGTTACTCAAGAATAATGATAACGTGTAGACATAAGTTCCACACTTACAATTTTGCTTCTAGTACAGTTTAAATGAACCTGTCATGGATTCAGGCAAATATGCATTTATAACAAGGAGATTGCATGACATTCCATTGTCAGCAATAGCTAATTTGAAGTAAGAATATTTAGGATTTCAAAAATGAACTATTCTTTTTATTTTTATAAACATTTGAAATGACTTTAATAATGTAAATGATAAACTCTGTGCATTCAAATGCCCTAAACTTGTGCAACTCTCTGAGATGAGCCCCCTCCCCTGGCAAAAGTATCTTCTGAAACATAGGTTTCCATTCCATCTGGCTTCTAATGCCAGGAGCATTAAACCTACTTAACAACTTGTGGAATGAACAACAACCAAAATTTTAAAAGTTGCACTATTGAAAAAATATTACAAGTTCATTCAGCAATATGCAGAAAAAGGTTATCATGGAAATATCTATAAAAAAACAGGTTATCATGGCAATTTAAAAAAAAAAAAAGTTGTCTATGGAAAGCAAGTAATGACCAAATTATCATACCTTCAATTTAGAACTATGATATCACAATGTTTTCTCTTTCTCCTTCTTGCTTTCCTCAATATCCGCTCAGTATCTTCCTTTACTTCCTCTGTTAAATAATTTCCTATTCCTTTACCAAGAATAGATATCACTTCAGCAGAATGCTGAGAGACTACATGAAGCCTTAATATAAAACTTAACTTCCAAAAATGATGGCTGTCATAAGACAAAAAATATTTTTTTCCTTCCCCTTCAATTCCATGTCTCACTTCTAATGTGGTATACCTTACTCAAAATATATGATGAAACAAAATAGAAATTACCCAATCTTGGTCCCAACTATATGGGGTCTTGGGGTGTCAGCCCGAGACTTTACCATTACACCAAGCAATGAAAGATGCAGAACATTCTATTCGGAAACAATGTATAGCTTTCTCTTTCACCTTCAATTCTATATCCACACCTTAATTTATTTCACTCTTGATGTGTTACGCCTTACTCAAAATATATGCATGAAGAAAGATGGCCATTATCCGATCTTGGTCCCAGCTAACTTTTGGCATTTTTTCACACTTGTCAGCCCGAGATTTTTACCATTACACCAAGCAATGGATGATGCAGAACATTCTATTCTGAAATAATGTATAACTTTACAGGCATATTATGGCCATTAACAAGGAGGTAGGGGTTCAAGTCGGATGCCCCATTTGAAGAAGTTCACTGCATCAGGCCCAAGCCCATTCAAATTTTAATAAATTTCCATAATGAGCCCACCCAAGTTGCACCTCTACAAGGTATAGCTATTAGCAGTAGCTATAGAGATATGCAAGCTCAACTTTTTAAGATGCTTACCAGATTCTTTTCCTTTAAGCAAGAAGGAGAAACCCCTATCAATGTCCTCATCTGACTCAATGAGTACTCTCTGTTCTCTTTCCTGCATGCCACGTCTCATGTCAAATGGATGTTGAAAGTTATTCCCAACTGTACATGAGTTGAAAGTTATCCTAAGCTGTATTTCAATACCAGAACACACAAAAATTTAGTTAAAAGGAAACAGAAGAACATGTCAACATAGCCAAGCCCCAGAGTCCAGAGATGAAATAAGTCTTCGATGGTGTACTTGGAGATAGTAATTTTTTGTATCTCAAGAGCCTTGAGATGGCCATTGCCCAATCTTGGTCCCAGCTATCTTGGGTCTTGGGGTCTTAACTTCTCAAAATACATATCCAATTAACACTGTTAAGACTATATAAATATATATATATATATATATATACACATTAAGAAGAATTTATGACCAAGTGCAAGAATATCATAGAAGAAAAAGAAAAGGAAGGCATTGGCAAAAGGAGGAAAAAAGAAACTATATGCATTAATAATAAAAGAGTGACCAACTCAACAACTTGCTAATAATATATGCATGGAAATGAAAAACAGTAAGGCATGATGATGAAAGGAAAAAAACAGTAATTTCTAAAAAAAATGCATGACATGAAGAAACTGCCTAAACAGGATGATGATAAATTCCCTTAACCCTTTTTGCTGGAATAGGATATCCTGACCGATACTTAGAAGATTTTTGGTTATTCAATTATTATATAAATTTAGGTATTATCATTAGTGACAGAAAAGAAAAGAAAGATCTATGCCATGCTATTTGATAAATCATATGGAATCTGAAGTTAGAGGTTATTATCAGGATAAGAGTGCTCAGATACAAGGATGGAGAAAATGCCTGTGATTACATGTCATAATAGTTTGAAGTTCCTCTGTATAGAAAACATAAAACTGATCTGACTGGGGCCCTGTAGGTAATATTAAGCTGAAAGGTGTACACAAAGGCATTGAGAAAACCATTAAAAGTCTCTCAGTTCCCCTGTATAGCCAACACAAAACTGATCTGATGGGTGCCCTGTAGGCAACATTAAGGTGCAATGTGTACACAAAGGCATTGAGAAAACCATTAAAAGTCTCTCAGGCCTACCAGGTGAAAGTGGTTCCAGAAAAGTGAAGCGCTTGATATGCCTTATTAAAGAGACAAGTGTTCTAATTTTCTTAAGTAATACAGTAATGAATGGATCAAATAATGTCATAACTTGGGAAGGAACAGCAAATTTGGATGATATCACACACCAGTACAACACTGAGTAAACTGAGGAGTTCACAACATCTATTAGCATCTCATTGGGCGTAATGTTTGCTCTACAGAGAAGTGTTATTGGTACCAATCAAGAGGAAAATATTCAGTTATATTATCACAATTTTTCTTCTTTGCATTTTTCTTAAATGTTTTATAATCCTCTGGATTTTTGTTTTCTCTTACTCTTCTATCAGCATTAAAAGGCAAACTAGTAAAAAATATCAGGAAAATCCACTTGTTGAAAATTTCTTGGTAACCAGATCTTATTGTTTCAGGGAGATAAAATGTATGTCATCTAACCCATGGAAAAGAGAGAATATTTCTCACTGCTAAGTGTACCATATCACCCTTAAAATCAGTTGACAATATCAAATTATTCAGTTCAACCTGTAGTGCCAGGTCTATTATTTGAAAGCAGGTTTCAGTATGTTAGGTATCAAAAAGGGAAATCATTTTGTTCTACTACCAAACATATAGGATTACTAAGAATTACCAGTTCTGCAATATGCATCTCTTCCTGTTTGTGCTCTGTACCACACTTTCTATTGGTGCAAGTGTCTCTTTCTGGTTTCAATGATTTCAATCTTCCAATTTCAATATTTGGAATCAATTCTGCTTTCAAGTCAACTTTTGGAGGCACAACTAAGCTGAAATCAAGAGCATTGTTTTAGCTTCTTGGCAATCTAGCAGAAGGGGAGAAAAGAATGAAGAGAAAAAAAAAAAAAAAAAAACTAAATAACCAGTCGCATCATTTAATAATATAAGCATAAAGAATCATGACAATATTTTTCTCAATCCAGGAAATAGAAAGCATACAATAACATTAGATAAGTTCTTTACACAGAAACCAATGTGAAGAAGCATGTTCTCAGGATGCTGCATGCAAGTTACATTGTCAATATGCAAAGTGTCAAAGACCTTAGTTCTGATATGTTTACCAAAAAAAGTTCTGATAAATATATGATTCACATGAGGCATACCATACAGATTTCATGAACATCATTCAGTCATGAAGGATCAAAATCTTGCAATGTGGGAAGCTATACTGTAGAGAAGCCTACTTGGTATACTGCCAAAAAAGCCACATAGCACAGTATGTTTAAGAAGTCATCTTAGCCCAAGTGTTTGATTCAGATATACAAACCCTCAATTCCACTGCTTAAGTCCATAACTAAGAAAGGAAATGGATAATTTCATGGCAGTCATAACCATTGTATGTAGCATACCACCTTTTTAGCATGAGGCTCTGTGTAATATAAAGAATATGATAATGCCTGTGCAATTCCAACCCCCATCATCTAATTTGCACCAGACTCCTACAAATGTCAACAAAATACACATTTCTCTAATTCTGGAGTTTCTCAACTTTAACCCATACTTTGTTGAAAGCCAAACTCGCCATATGCTTTGTAGTGTGTACCTAGGCATATCTTGTCTACTTAATTTGTTTAAGATCCAGATAGTGTCCAGAGACATACTTTCTCATAGAAGGAAGTTTCTCTTTGAAAGATTGATCAGCATGGCATTGTCTCCTGCATAAAAATGTGGTTCAATGTGCTCAGGAAACCTTTAATTGTCAATGAAAACACCATTGCCCTATTTCTGGGAATTACTCAATTTATTTCCATATTGCTTTTCTCTTTGTGGATGCAACTTTCTCATCCATTGAATGTACCGAAGTCATATATTGCATAACAAATTTGATCAAAATCCAGGTAGAGAGTCAAAGCTTACTTCTTAATTGAAGGTGGTTGCTCTTTATGAGATTGATTAGCATGACGTCCTCTCTGCAAAACATGAAATCTTATAACTTTATCAAACAGAAATACACTAGAAAAATGCTATGGAGACTACTTGTTCCCATCGATGATGATATTGGGGCAACTCCAGGAAAACCTAGGGTGCTTCTAGGGTTAGCCCATCAATAAAGGGCCATTGCTCTCTGATCCAGACAGGAAGGGGGGTCTCGTTACATAGCCCATGCATGGTAGATGGTCTCCAGAAAAGAATAGTAGGTCACCCATGTGCAAGTAAAAAATAAGATACCTTTGGTGGCAAAATGGTGCATACTGAATGGCTATGGTTGGGAAGCTTCATAAAATTCACCATTGCCTGCAACCATTGGAGAATATACAAATAAAGACCAAAACATTGATGGGCAAATGCATTTCTTTATTTTTTCAAATCTCTTCCCATGTTTCTTTAGACTACATCTGTTCAGATTTTAACAAAACAAAATTTTCTTTCCTTAACCATGCCAGTTCATTTAAACAACTTAGATGAAACATGCAGCATGAAGAAGCAGAAACTTTAAAATTGAGAGATGTAACTGAGGGGATAGAGAAACAAATAATCTATTATGTATCCTAACAGAGAGTACACTTCAATTTTTGAATGATATGATATCATACATCAATTTCTTTGGTGAAGGCTCCACAAAGTTCACGTTGTAACTTCAGGAAGTGTGTTCCAATTTGATCTGGTAAAGCAGAAAGTACAGAGATTCCATCCTCTAGCTTGTACCACTTAGAATCAATTTTCAGTTGATGATGAATAGCTTTCAAGCCAACATCAAGGCTAGCTTTGATATCTTCCTCCCCCTTGAGCTGGTTAGCACATTACAATCTCAGAACTAAATAGGGTCTATATTCATGAAAATAAAATGCATCAGCAGTGGAATAAAAACAAGAACGATACAATCCCCCATTATTACCATTAACTGCAGGGAGTCATCATGAGCAACCAACTTCTGCCGTATGCCTTCCACTGAATGAGAAGCCATAAATTTCATAAACTAGAAGAACCATACAAATAAGATGCTAAAATGAAGAACTATTACACTCCATGCTTAAAAATATTCTTTGTTTCCCTTTCTCGAGGAGTTCATTATTCACAAGGCGGTACTTGGAATTGCAACTTCAGTGTACGAGGATAGTTCCTTTTAAACTATGCATTCCAAATTTTGGTGGTACTAGGAATTTGGTAAACTCACTCTCCAGTGACACTTCTTTTATTGCTTTATTTACTTGCATGATGTCACTCTGGATGGAATCCAGGATCATTCCCAACCTGTTTACTGAAGTCTCCATCAACCCAATCCTGTTGTCAAGTTCTTCGCTAACCTGACCTGTTCAGGAAAGTCAACATTTAGTATCCCATGATAAATGTGCCCATACATGAAAATTTACAAGCTTGAATTACCCGTCTAAGCAAGCATGGTTTAGAATTGGTAAAACTCAAGTTATTTGAGAAATCTCTTAATTATAATTAACGATAAAATCCATTATTTCTTATATCATGGATGAGGAATGATTATTCACTCAAATAATTTGGAAACCAGTCTAGAACTACATCGTTGATCCATAGCTGAAGCATAACTCCACTTGCGCATAAGATTGTTGGAAGATCTTGAAAAAGGCATCGGAGTGTCCTCTCTTGTATGAGTAGCAGGTACCAAGGATGAAATTCTCTTCACTGAGTTCTCTCTTTCTTGGGGGCCATATTTCTGAGAAAACATCAAGAGGCAATTAATAGAAATGGAAATGGAAACTTAAATAACTCTAGAAAGATTTGCAAACTTTCATGACATCGACATAGCAGCACCAGAACATGACATTCATGAAAAGAGACATCCAGAACTCCTTGGCAAAAAACAATATTTAATTCTTCTTCTATGGAGTTTTCAAGAATTTTCATGTTCTTATACATATTAGAGTTGCCCAGGATAAATGGTAGGTTTAATTTAGAGACCATGTCCACCTATTTCCTGCCACGAAGTTTAAAGTAAGCATTAATATGGGACTTCAAAAAATGATAAGACTACTAGGAAATAGATGGACACGTCTCTAAATTAAAACTACCATTTGTCCTGGGCAATTATAATGTGCATAAGTACATGAAAATTCTTGAATTAAAGAAATTATCATCTATAAAACGATAAACAGAAATGGAAAATTGATATGAAATTTACAAGATAAACATATCAAAATAGAGTTCTATTAAACACAAAACAAACTTCCAGTAAATTACAAAATGAAAGAAAAGCTAGAAGCTTAGTTCCAAGATGCAACTCTCAAGCAGGGAGAAATGAGAAAAAACTATAATCTATTAGTAATAATCAAAGTCGATCTTCAGAATCAGGTAAAAAACAAGATTTAAGAAATTGATTTTTTCCTAGGGGGAAACAAGAGTTTAGAATGTATGTGAGATTCTCTCTTTATTTAACATGACTTCTTCCAAAAGGTAGGAAGAAGACAAGGAAAAGAGAAGAAATCGAAAACTCCGACCTTTCATGAGCTCATTAATAATCACACTAAAACAGCAAAATGAAGATCAAGGTTTCTCCTTTACTTATCAGAATACTAGCAACTGAGGGAATAGATATATCCTTTTCAAAAAGAGAAGCTAACTTGTATTAGCCAGAGATAATTATAAAAAAAAAAAAAAAAAAAAAAGTGGAATTATATTTAAATGAATCATCAAAATACAAAATACATTAGAAGGGCAAAGAAAGAAGACTTCATATTCAACAGCACTATGATTCCACGGAAAACGGGAAAAAAGGAAATCCGTACTTGCTCATTAGCCACATTTTCATCAAGAGAATTCTGTGAGAGTTGTGACGACATTCCGAGCTGAGAAGAAACCCCTTGGGAAAACGATTGCTGCGACTGCTGCGATCGAAGCTGAGAGGCTTGGATTTTACCAAAAACCGAGGAATCCGCCCCAGTTGGAGCAGCATTTGCTCTCCTGACCAATAATCAAAACAAGAAGGAAACAGATCAAGAAGAGAAATCGGAACTAGTTAGTCTATACTTCTGTTACTGATCGTAACCTGGAATGAGGAGGAAGGACAGAAATGGAATTCAGATCGCAGGCTTTATTGATCTTTAACTTCATTTGAACTTTTTCCAGTAGTTCCAGGAGATTCAGATTGCGAGAGCCCTAAACTTCAACTAAAATTCAATCTCTTCTAGATTGAAACATTGAAGGTGACTTCATTTCCAATTTTCCTTCGCTTCGCTTTCCAGTTAATCGATTGAACTTTCAGAGCTTTCAATGCTTGCGCCTGCTTACGTCTTTTGAAATCGTGAATTCGCTGATCACTGCGAAGAAACCAGAGAACCGAATAAGTACGATCAGAAGGGAGAAGACTGATGCGAGCTCAGAGGTTCTTGGGGCTTATATTTTCAGCGGGAAATCCATTTCGGTTCGTAAACGGGATGACATGCAGGATCCCCCCTGATTCTGGACCAGGCTTTGAGCGTATGATAAGGGATTAAGGGCTATAACCTGGGCTCGGGCCCGGCCCCGATTCCGGGCCTTATAACGTAATTTAAAATTAGTGATTGACCCGTTAATTGTATACATATACTTATTAATTAATATTGTTAATGTTAATATTAAATATTATTAATGTTAATAGTAATAATAATAATAATATAGTAACAGTAATAATAATAATAATAATATTTATTATTATTATTAAGTAATAATTTATTATCATTAATTATGTAATAATAATAACTAGCAGAGAGCCCTTGCTTCCGAGGGATTGGAATGGAATTGCAACGTTGTTATTTGCTACGTTAAAAAAGACAATGGTTTCTTAATAAGAAACTTGCAACTATAAATACTTGAGTCTTGAAACTCATATAAAGACTTAAAAGAGATCATCATGTGCTTGTTTTTTAAATATTGCTTCAACAAAGTACCTCACATAAAAGAATATGATCATACAATGATAGTTCTGAGTTCTATTCGTAGCTGTCTTTTGTTTAACATCGAGAACTCCCAGTTGACTCGAAAAGTAGGACCTTTTGGCTCGGGAACCATCTAGGCAATCAATTCCGTTTTACCCCAAACCCAGTCCCTTGCCAAAAATCGTTGAATCAGTCAATGACCCGTTAACCCGAGGCGTCGACCCGCTCAACGGGTTTTGTCCATTTTTTATTTTAAATTTTTAAATTTTAAATTTTTTAATTTTTTGTTGTCAGAATAGGCCATCCATTCTAGAAATCGATGGCCAGAACGGTTCCATTTCTGGGTCATTTTTTCTAGATGCCAATAATTAGACGAAATAACTTTGTAGCCATAGTCATGGGAAGGGCGGACATTACAAGGGATTCCAAAACCTTGAAAGATAAATCCAAAGTGACCTTAAATAAAAAAAAAATGGTAGTAGATCCACCAAACTGGAAAAACCAAAGAAAAAAAATCAGAAAATTGAGTCCAAAGTTCTGCTTTGAGATGGAACTAAACATACATGCAATCAAAGAAAGAGACAAAGTAGATCGTTTTGTAAGAAAAAAAAATTGCACAAGAAAATCCAAAGAAAAAAACAAAAGGAAAGAAATAAAATGGTGGTAAACCCCCATTTTAGAGGATCTTGAAGAAGAAGAAGACCAAATACAAAAAAAAAATGAGAAGAAAAAAATGAAAAAAAAAAGAACATACCGCACATACTAGAATAAAGCCAACAATAGAAGAAACCTTTGAATAGTGAAAATCCAAAAACATAAAAAACCATGGCTTTTGAATCGTCGTTGACCTGGACAGATGAACATTTCGGCCTAGGAACTGTCCAGACAACCAATTCTGTTTTACCCTAATCCCAATCCCTAGACAAAAACCATTGAGTCGATCAACGACCCATTGACCTGGGTGGTTGAATTGTCAACCCGTTGACCCGTTCAATGGTTTTTTATTTTTTATTTTTTTTTAATTGAGAACCGTCTAGGCAACCGGTTCCGTTTTGTCCCAATCCTAGTCCTTGGCCAAAAACTGTCAAATCAGTCAATGATCCATTGGCTCGGATGGTCGAACCGTCGACCCATTGACCCATTCAATCATTTTTTGCTATTTTTTTAATTTTTAAACTTTTTGTTGTCAGAACGGGTTGGGCGATCGAACCATTGACCCAAAAAAAAGTGGCCAGAATGTGTTTTATTATGAGTCACACGCTCGAATGACATAACACGAATGATACCGCTTAATGTACCTCAAACACTCAATTTTTTGTTTGTAATTTTTGTTGTCAGAATGAGCTGTTCGTTTCAACTAGACGATTGAACCACCATTTTTTTTAAGTGGGAGCTGTCCAAGCAACCGGTTCCATTTTACCCAAATCCTAGTCCTTGGCAAAATACCGTCAAATCGGTCAATGACCCATTGACCCAAGTGGTCGAACCATCGAACCATTTGAGCCAGACAATCAAACAGTTGACCCAAAAATTGGTGGCTAGAATGGTTCCCTTTTCGGGTCGGATGAGTCACACACTCAAATGACATAACACGTATGATATTGCTTAATGGACCTCACGCACTTAATTTTTTCCCTATATTTTTTGTTGTCAAAATGGATCGTCTGTTCGAACCGACAGTCAAACCGTCAACCTAAAACTAGTGGCTAGAATGGTTCCATAGTTTGTTACTTGTAATTTTTGTTGTTAGAATGGGACATTCTTTCAAATTGGACGGTTGAACCATCGACCCAAAACTGGACATATATATATATATATATATATATATATATATATATATATATATATCATTTGGCGAAAGGGGATATCACCCCTATCCCTTTAATATATATATATATATATATATATATATATATATATATATATATATATAAGATAATATTTATTATTAAGTAATAATTTGTTCTTATTATGTATGTACTTAATAATATTTTATTAAATTTATTATTATGATTTTAATAGTACTTGTATAATTATAAATTAATTACTATTAATTATTATGAATATAAATAATAATTATTAACAATGTTATTAATCATCATTATTTAATTTAACCGGGTGGTTTAAAACCAAACCAAATTAATTAATGTTAATTATCGGTATTTATCTTTAATAAATACTTTAGCCCCTTTTCTAACCATTTAAATTAGAAAATAGGAACACGTATGCTTGCATAAAATTCCAACAAAAGTTGTCGCATTAATGATATGAGACATTGAAACCGCCATGTGTTTTATTTTTCTCCAAAGGGTTCAAATCTGCGCCCCACCACCTCTCGCCCCACAAACGCCCCACACACCGAACGTCCGCTACCTGTTCATTCGCACGTCATCAGCATTTCCGCGTGCAGGGCTAACGAGACAACTCAACTGATCCCTCGTGCTTGAACTGGCCGTCCCCTGACCCTGTTCTTCTCCCCTCCACCTGAGCTTCCTAATGGAGCGCAATTCGACCGGTCTTAGCTGTCAACGAACTTGCCTTTGAGTTGGAGTGTCGGGCAGCCTGAAAAGGGAAAGATGAGAGAACTCCGGGGGGAACCCGGTGTGACAACTCCGAAGCTCAAGTCAGTAATCTCTCAAAGGCAAAGTGTAGACCAGATAGCGCAAAGTTCACATCCCTTGTTCGTTGGGGGCAGGGGCTCTTATAATCACTTCACGCACTCGCTTCGAGGCCCTTGTCAGGTCGGGTATGATTACCCTTACGTCTGTAAATTCGGCCGTCGTCCTTTCTGCTGGGACAGAACCGTCACTGCCTAACTGTCTCTCTAACTGGAGATGGCGGTGTCAGGTGGCGGTAGCAGGTGGCCGTTTAGAGTGTGGCCGTCAAGCGTCAAATCCCAAGTCAGTCAGGTGCGGCGCCCTCGGGAATGGACTTCCTCAGTGTCAGGCATAGTACGGTTTGTTTGGTTTTGGTGCCCTGAAGGTGATGTGGAGTGGTGAGCGAGGTGAAGTCTTGAGTTCGGAGGTATGTATAGGACAGGTCAGTTTGACGAGGGGTATCCCGAGCTGTTACAAGGCAGGCCAGTTCGGCGAGGTGTATCCCGAGCTGTTACAAGGTAGGTCAGTTCGGCGAGGTATGTCCGGAACTGTTGCAAGGCAGGTCAGTTCGGCGAGGTATGTCCCGAATTGTTGCAAGGCAGGCCAGTGGATTACTTTTCGGTTTGGGGCCAAGGGTGAGTTCGGGCCCCTAGTAGGGAATTCGGTCCGCTGGTTTCTCCCCTTGGTGAAAACGCCTTAGGCTTGCTTTTGTGCCGAGCTGTTGCTTTTGCCACGTGTCGCATAACTGTGAGGTCGGGCCAAATCATCCTTCATCAATTGCCCCCCACTCCTCGCGTCAAGGGTCTTGCCCTGGTGCGGGGAGTTTTGCGAGGTGGTAAGTGGATTTGTCCCGTCCTTCGAATCTTGACTGCGCGAGTTGCCTTTGCCAGGGTTCTTCGGTTCCGAGAAGGCGAGAAACGTGCTTACTGCTCATAAATGTTGATGGTCGTGACAGCATGCGTTTTAAATTTCAAAAATTCGCGCCGCTGGGATGTGACAGCGGATCATTTAAATTTGAAAAAGGCGCGCCTCTGCCGTTCTGAAGGGACGTGCGCTGGCGGTTTTTGTCAGTTGCAGGGGGACGTGCGGCGTGGTCAGTTTCAGAAAGACGTGCATCGGCGCGATGCCGGTTTCAAAAGACGTGCGTTGACGTTTCACTCTTTTCGGAAAGACGTGCGCCAATCACGTCTCGACCTCAGGGGACGTGCTGTCAGTGCGAATGTGGGCCGTCGGATCATCTTTGATCTGCACGGTCGGTTCTTGGTTACTGTAGCTATAAATAGTGGGGGACCCCAGTCGATTTGTCACTTCTGCGGTTTGCCTATTGAGCTCGCGTCCAACTTTTCAGCTCGCGTCTAGGCTGGTTACTTAGCCTCCAAGGTTTTTTGGCTTGTTCCCGTCTCCGGAGCCTTCAAAACTTTCTTCCGGTGAGTACCTTCCTGAATCCACCTATTTTCCTCAATGTCTAGCTTTAATAGCTCAGACGACTCTTCAAGTAGGACTGATGTAGGTTCTACAAACCGAGCCGTATCCCCCGACTGCCTTAGTGATCCCGAGGTGGAACTTGAGGATGACTATGAACCCGTAGGCCGAGCCGCTTCGGGTAGTTTGGCGTCTACCTCTCGCCGAGGTCGGATGCTAGATAGGTTTGGTCCCTCAACCATGACGCCCGAGGGGCTCCAATCTATACTCATGTCTTACAATCTGCTTGGGGGGTATAAATATTTCATTCCCTCGGGTAATTTTCCTTGGGAACACAGTCCTGACGAGATCGTGATTTTTCGAGAGCATCTCACCACGGGGCTACGACTGCCTTTCCACCCCCTTTTAGTCGAAGTCATAAACCACTTTGGTGTTACCATTGGCCAGCTTCACCCGAACTCTATTCGAAACCTAGTGGGGACAGTCTCCCTTTTCTGCGAGCAGAATTTCCCTTTAGACTTGGATATATTCTCCTCCATCTTGATGCTTAAGAGACAAGCGGGTTCTCTTCCTGGGGGAAGACGGGCGTATTACCTTTCTCCTCGCCCGGGCTTTAAGCTTCTGCATGATCTTCCTAATAAGGTCCCGGCATGGAAGCGGGACTACTTTGGCGTGCGAAGTGTGCAATGATGGCCCTTTCAGACGGGGTGGGGTGAGGCCGCTCTTGATTCTGGTGTCACTCTCAACAAAGAGACGGTGAAGGGCCTCCGGCAATGGGCACGGCAAGGTTTAAAGTGTCATGAGTACTTGACAGAGGCCAAGCTTATTGCGGTCGGCCTGAGTTCGGGTAGGTTTCTAGTTCTACGATTTCTTGCTTGCTTTTTTCCTTCATTTTTTCTGATGTCAAACTCGTTTCTACAGTTGTGATGGATGCAGAGAGAACTCATGGGGGGTGCCTGTTCCAGGGCATGAAGAGGAGGAAGCGGGTCGCCAAGCAAACTCGTACCGAGCTGCCCCCAGATGAGGAGCCTCAAGTTCCAGGCCACACGCCGGAGGATCTACCGAGGGAGCCCGAGGTGACTCCGCCGATGTATGAAACTACCGAGGTGCCTTACGCTGAGACCACTCATACGGGTGCTCCTGCATACTCCAGTGCTCCTGCTCACTCTGGGTCCGCTCATACACGAGCTGGGCCCTCGGGCTCGGGAGCTCAAGGGGAGTTCAGGAGCGTGTTGACGCCGAACTATGCTCTTCAGAAGAATAGGGATGCTACTTTCCCCGAGGAGGTCGCAGCGTGGACCGATCTTCCTTTGAATCAGGTCGCCTGCTGCACCGTAACACACGCTATGGTGGTAAGTCAGATTTCGTCTGCCTTCACTTTCTATCGCTTTTGCTGCTGTTGCTCACTTGTTTCTTTTGATAGGTGAATTCTTCAATTCACGCCTTAGCGGCCCAAGTGGAGAGGAGCTCGCGACAGGCGCGAGCTGCTGAGGCTGTCGCCCATGTTGCTGAAGAGGCTTTCCGTGCCGCCGAGGTGAATACCCGAGCCGCTGAGGTGGCCGCTTATGCTGCCGAAGAAGCTGCTCGCGTTGCCATGGCCAGGCAGGTGATGTCTTAGCGTGATGCCGAGGCCATGGGGATAGTCGTCAAACACATGGCGGATTTGAAGTTGGGCTTGCAGCATCAAGTCAAATATCTTCAGGAGGACATCCGGGAGAAGACGCATATTTTTTCCCAAGGCATTGAAGACGCCAAGAAGAAAGCTGATGAAGACTATATTGCCTCTCCGCGTTTTGACGATCTGATGGTGGATTCTTACAGAAGGGAGTTCAAGCTGAGCCGGTGGATGATCCAGAACACGTACCCCGACCTCGATGTTAGTGCCATATCAACTTCGCATATAACTCTCCTTTTTCCCGAACTGATAGTATGCCACTTGTCTGGGTTATTGTACTTCCGCGACCTATTTTGCCGTGAAGACTTTTGCAGCGAACTGATTTTTTGCCGAGCTGATAATATGCCCAACTTTTCTTTGCTTGTTTACGCCGAGGTTCCTCTTGGCTCCGCATCGTGGCCCATAGGACCTTATAGCGATTTCGTCCACTTCGCTTGGCGGTTTATAGGTAGTATCGCCTTAAGTTCACGATGTTCCACGCTCGAGGTACTAGTTTGCCTTCCAAGGTTTTGAGCTCGTATGCCCCCCGAGCGCTCTCTTTACTTTATAGGGCTCTTCCCAGTTTGGTCCAAGTTTGCCCACGCTGGGTTCGGGCACCATAATCTTACGAAGGACCAGGTCACCAACTCGGAAGCTTCATCGCTTTACTCTGGCATTGTAGTAGCGAGCTACCTGATGCTGGTAGGCCGTTGTCCAAATGTGCGCGAGGTCCCTTACCTCGTCCAGTAGGTCAAGGTTGGTACGTAACTCATCTCCGTTTGTCCGATCGTCGTATGTTTCTAGTCACAATGTTGGTACTTCGATTTCCGTCGGGATAACTGCTTCAGTGCCGTAGGTGAGGTTGAAGGGGCTTTCTCCCATGGCGGTTTTTTCTGTAGTTCGATGAGCCCACAAGACACTTGGTAGCTCTTCGGCCCACAGTCCCTTAACACAATCCAGACGTACTTTCAGTCCGCGCAGGATGGCTCTGTTCATTACTTCCGTCTGACCATTTGCCTGCGGGTGCGCGACTAATGTGAAGTTTTGCCGAATCCCCATGTTCTGGCACCACTCTTGGAACTTGATATCCTCGAACTGCTTGTCGTTATCAGAAATTAGTATCCGAGGTAACCCGAAACGACATATTATGTTCTTCCAAAAAAAGTTCTGTATGTTTCGGGTCGTAACAGTTGCCAGAGGTTCGGGTTCTATCCACTTCGTGAAGTAATCTACTGCAACAACTAGGAATTTTCTTCCACCTGTTGTTGGCGGGAATGGCCCCAGGAGGTCGATGCCCCATTGTGCAAAGGGCCACGGGCTGGCGAGGTATTTGAGGTCGGAAGCAGGCTGATGGTGTATATTGGCATGTTTCTGACACTTGTCCCATTTTCTGACGAGCTCGACAGCTTCTGCCTTCATCGTTGGCCAGTAGTATCCTTGTCGAAGTGCTTTTTGGGCGAGTGCTCTACCCCCCAAGTGTCCGCCGCACAGGCCTTCATGAGTGTCGCGGAGTACGAACTCGGCTTCGGCAGGTCGCAGGCAACGCAAGTAGGGGAGCGTGTAGGACCGTCGGTATAACCGTTCGTCTATTATGACGTATTTGGCTGCCTGGCGCTGCACCCTCTTGGCCGCATTGCGTTCTGCAGGGAGGGTTCCGTCTATCAAGAAGCTCGCGAGTGGGTCGATTCAGCTCGGCTCTGCTTCAAGGACTGGAGCGGCCTCCTCTGCCCCCCCGAGAATACTAGGCCGAGGTAAATCCTCTATGTACACGGTTCTCATGTTGTTGTGACTTGTGCTGGCTAACCGGGACAGAGCGTCGGCCTCAGTGTTCTCTAACCTCGGGATTTGCCTGATCAAGTGTGACTGGAAGTTGAGCAGAGCCTCTTTTACTTTCACCAAATATGCAATCATGGAGAGCTCGCGTGCTTCATACTCGCCCGTAACTTGGTTGACCACGAGCAGGGAATCGCTGCAGATGACCAAGTGCTTTGCCTTTACCTTTCGCGCTAGGTTCAGCCCGGCTATCAGTTCTTCGTACTCTGCCTCGTTGTTGGATGCCGCGAACTCAAAGCGTAGTGCGTATTCTAATTTTGTGCCTCCCGGGCTGCATAAGACTATTCCAGCCTCGCTGCCTTGCTGGTTCAAGGAACCATCCACGTGAAGGATCCAGGGCTCCTCATCCCAATTCGTGTTTCGCCTGACCAGGAGAGATGCCACACTGGCTGCTACTTCACGGGGTTCAGACTCTATTGGCTCGGGAGCTCCGGGTTCGCCCGAACTGGGGACCTCGGGCTCAACCTGTAGGGCTTCGTGGCTGAAAGTGCACTCGGAGATAAAATATGCCAAAGCTTGGGCCTTAATTGCGGTCCGTGGTTTGTACTAGAGATCGTACTCGCTGAGTTCGATGGCCCACTTCGTCAACCTACCGGAGACCTCGGGCTTCAGCAAGACTTGTCTTAGGGGTTTGTCGGTTAAGACGACAACGGTGTGAGCTTGGAAGTACGGGCGGAGTTTTCGAGCTGATATCACCAGTGCGTAGGCAATTTTTTCTATCTGCGGGTACCTTGTTTCTGCTCCCTGCAGAATTTTACTAACATAATAGACGGGCCACTGGACCCGATCTACTTGTTTTACTAATACCGAACTGACCACTTCGTCGCTCGCCGAGAGGTACAGTTCTAAGACCTCGCCCTCCTCGGGTCTGGCTAAGGTTGGTATGGTGGCGAGGTAAGTCTTTAGCTCGTCGAATGCGAGCTGGCAATCTCGGGTCCATTCGAACCCTTTGCCTTTGATTGCCTTGAAGAAAGGTAGGCAGCGGTCTACCGACTTCGACATGAAGTGGCTCAGAGCGGCTATGCGGCCGTTTAGCCTTTGAACTTCTTTTACTTTCCGAGGTGGTCTCATGTCAAGGATGGCCTTTATTTTGTCCGGGTTGGCCTCGATACCGCGCCGGTTGACAATGTACCCTAGAAACTTACCCGAGGTGACACCGAAGACACACTTGTTTGAGTTTAGTCTCATGTTATATTGACGCAGAATTTGGAAGACAGAATCCAAGTCTTTTATTAATTCTTGCGAAAACTGTGTTTTGACGACCATGTCGTCTACATAACATTCGATTTTCATGCCAATTAAAGGCCGAAAAAGTTTATTTACAAGTCTTTGAAAGGTCGCACCAACATTCTTTAGCCCGAAGGGCATGACCTTGTAACAGTACAGGACGAACTCGGTAATGAAGCTGGTTTTCTCTTGGTCGGACTGGTCCATCTTAATCTGGTTGTAGCCTAAGTAGGCGTCCAAGAAGCTTAGCAGCTCGTGTCCCGAGGTCGCGTCCACCAGGCGGTCAATTCGAGGCAGGGGAAGCAGTCTTTTGGGCAAGCTCAGTTCAGGTCGGTGTAGTCGACGCACATGCGCCACTTGCCGTTGACTTTTTCACCAGCACTGAGTTGGCTACCCAGCTCGAGTAATGAACTTCCCTTATGAAGTCCGCTGCGATGAGCTTTTCAAATTCTTTGTCGACCGCCCTCCAGCGCTCCAGGGCTAAGTTGCGTTTCTTCTATCTAATGGGTCTGACTACAGGGTTAGTGTTAAGCTTGTGAGTTATAAGGTCAGGGTCAATACCGGGCATATCTGTCGCGGACCATGCAAAAATGTCTAAATTTTGGAGTAAGAAACTCACCAATTTAGTTCGCAAAGGCTCATTGACGGAGGCACCGATCTGTAGTGTTCACGTCGGATCTGTAGCCGAGGCCGAGACTGCGACTATTTCCTTATTGGGCGAAACTCGTTCCTCGCCCTGCTCCGTAGGTCGCTCTAGTTCGAGATCGTCGGCTACTTTGGTTTTTCCCTTCAAGGCGGCAACATAGCATTTGCGGGACTCAAGTTGGTTGCCCCGCGCTACCCCCACATCGAAGACCGTGGGGAACTTCATTGCCAGATAATAGGTGGAGACCACTGCACGCAGAATATGCGTAATTGGTCGCCCTATTATGGCGTTGTATGGGGAAGGGGTCGCGACCACCAAGAAATCGTGGTTGAGTCTTACCGCGCACGGCCATGTGCTGATTTCCATAGGTACTGTTATTTTTCCCAAGGGCCTGACTTCCTCTCCGCTGAAGCCTACCAGAGGAGTGTGAGCGGGTTTCAAATCGCTTTTCTGCAACTGCAATTGGTCGAACGCCGATTTGAATAGTATGTCCGCCGAACTGCCTGAGTTTACCAGTACGCGCCGGACTTTGAAGTCGTTGATCCTTAGCTTTATGACGAGCGCGTCGTCATGGGGGTAGTGAACACCTTGCGCGTCGTCTTCTGTAAAAAAGATCGGTTCTTCCTTCTTCGGCCTCTTGGGAGGGTTCTACTCCTCTCGGGTTGCTTCGCGAACTGACGTCCTTGCTGCCGCCGAAGTGCATCCTGCCACCACCGAACTGCCCACTATCACGTGGATGGTTCCCCGGATTGGCCTTTCTTTTGGGGGAGGTCGCTACAAGGCTTCGGTCGGTCTGTTGCTCGGCTCGGGGACATCCTTCCCGTGTTCCCCTTGCCGACCTGCTTTATTACTATTGTCATAATGTACAAAATTTCTTAAGTACCCACGACGGATGAGTCCTTATATCTCGTCACGGAGATTATTACATTGCTTGGTGCTATGACCGTGATCTTTATGAAAACTACAATATAAATTTTTGTTCCTCTCGTTAGGGTTGCTCTTCAGGCGAAGTGGCCACTTTACGTAAGGGGCATCCTTGATCGTCATTAGGATCTCGGTCCGCTTTGTATTCAATGACGTGTAATCCGTCCGAACTGCTAAGGGAGCTCGGGATGACTGGCTTGGCTTCGCCTCTCGGTTATGGCCTCTTCTGTCACTGGGGTTTGAGGGCTCGCCCTCTCTTTTTCTTTTTTCAACCCCGCCTTCGTTTCTCTGGTTGATCTCTTCCTCTGTTCTCATAAACTTGTCCGCGAGCCTGAGGAAGTCGGACACGGTTGCTGGCTGACTGGCCACCATGTGCCATTTGAACTCTTTGTGCGTCACCTCTCTTTTGGCTGCGGCGAGCTGTACCGCGGGGTCTAACCGAGGGATCTGCAAACATGCTTCATTGAACCGTTTGATGTAGCTCCGGATGGGTTCTCCCTCTTAGGGGTGATCCTGCATGTCATCCTGGTAACAAAGTGCACAGTGAAGATCTGCACGAACTGGGGCCAGCTTCTTATTGACCCGGAAGCTAGGTTCCGGTACTAGGTGCAGACCACCCCTCTGAAGGTGGTGGTGAAGGCCACGCACATGCATGACTCGCTTGCCCTAGCGAGGTGCATTTGCGACTGAAACGCGTCGACGTGGTCGTTGGGGTCAACGGACCCATCATACTTGTCCAGAGAAGGGAGTTTGAAATCTCTAGGCAAGGGGACTGCCAAAAGTTCTGCTGAAAGGGGGGAAGGAACTGAGAGAATGGGGACGGTTTTTACCTCGCCCGAGCTCGTTTCTTCCTTGCCTTTGAGCTCGGGTAGCACGCGGGTAGCAGTTCGGCGACTTCGCCAACGCCTTCTTTGAGTGGGCCTGGTGCTGGTGCTGCTTGCCTCCGTGTTGTAGAGCTCGATGGGCCCGGATTGCTGGTCTGCTGCTAAGGCGCTGAAGCGGTTCTCCGTGAGTGGGAACTCGGGCTTGGAGCGTCGAGGTGACTTTGTTGGCGAGGTTCTTGACCCACCCGCGGGCTGCGGGGCGGGGGTGATCTTTCTTTGCTTTCGGCCGGGGGTTGAGGCTTGACTGTTAGGGGGGTTCTGCGGTCGGGAAGCCTCTCCTTGGTGAGGTCGTCCACCTTGAGGGGAGGCCTTGACCGGCTTTGAAACGGGGTGTCGGGGGGGGGGGAGTGGTTGGTTCAAGGGTAGCTGAGGGAATTGTTGTTGATAATGGTGTTGGGAGAGGTGATGCAACACCACACCTGGTGTTGCTGGAGTTGGTGCTGCTGGAATTGCTGCATTTGGGCCTACATTGCCCGCATGCATTGCATCAGATCATCTATCTGGTTTTGGCGGACTGCCAGTGAGGCAGCAGTTGGTTCCGCGAAGTTCGTTTCGATGGGGAGTGGAAGAGGGATGTTTAGCGAGGGAGTGTTCAGAGGTGCCACCGCATGTGGCACATTCAAACTTGGGTTCCCATCCACTGAAAGGGGGATGGTGAACTGCCCAATGCACACCGCCGAAACATGAAGTTGCTCTCCTGTAGTGGCTGTTTCGGTTCCACGTCCGGCACTGCTGGAGGAGGCCATTTCGGTGTTGGAGTGGGTGTTGGAGTTTTTGAAAGAAGGGTAGGCAAAAGGGATTTAGAGGGAGGCTTTTAGAAGCGTTCCCACAGACGATGCCAATTGATGGAGCGCAATTCGACCGGTCTTACCTGTCAACAAACTCGCATCTGAGCTGGAGCGTTGGGGAGTCTGAAACGGGAAAGATGAGAGAACTCCGGGGGGAACCCGGTGTGACAACTCCGAAGCTCAAGTCAGTAATCTCTCAAAGGCAAAGTGTAGACCAGATAGCGCAAAGTTCACATACCTTGTTCGTTGGGGGCAGGGGGCTCTTATAATCACTTCACGCACTCGCTCCGAGGCCCTTGTCAGGTCGGGTATGATTACCCTTACGTCTGTCAATTCGGCCGCCGTCCTTTCTGCTGGGACAGAACTGTCACTGCCTAACTGTCTCTCTAACTAGAGATGGCGGTGTCAGGTGGCGGTGGCAGGTGGGCGTTTAGAGTGCGGCCGTCAAGCGTCAAATCCCAAGTCAGTCAGGTGCGGCGCCCTCGAGAACGGACTTCCTCAATGTCAGGCATAGTATGGTTTGTTTGGTTTTGGTGCCCTGAAGGTGATGTGGAGTGGTGAGCGAGGCGAAGTCTTGAGTTCGGAGGTATGTATAGGGCAGGTTAGTTCGGCGAGGGGTATCCCGAGCTGTTACAAGGCAGGCCAGTTCGGCGAGGTGTATCCCGAGCTGTTACAAGGTAGGTCAGTTCGGTGAGGTATGTCCCAAACTGTTGCAAGGCATGTCAATTCGGTGAGGTATGTACCGAATTGTTGCAAGGCAGGCCAGTGGATTACTTTTTGGTTTGGGGCCAAGGGTGAGTTCGGGCCCCTAGTAGGGAGTTCGGTCCGCTGGTTTCTCCCCTTGGTGAAAACGCCTTAGGCTTGCTTTTGTGCCGAGCTGTTGCTTTTTCCACGTGTCGCATAACTGTGAGGTCGGGCCAAATCATCCTTCATCACTTTCCGTCTCCGGCACCGGCGACCGCTCCGATGAATTCACTTTGACCAGGTATTACCCCTGTTCTTTGATATTTTGTTTTCTCAATTCAGATACCCTTATTGTTCAGGTTCAGCCATTCAGGTGCTTGAAGCGCTTAAACCTTGCAAATAACGAACGGCTTGTATCTGTGTAGGCCAATACTATAGTGGGTTTGAAGTGCAAGGAACCAATGATTAGTGCTAGTTGAACTATTACCAAAAAATCTAATTACAATATTAAGTTTTCAACCACTAAACCAAAGCTCATCCAACATAGGAAACATGAAAGAAAGGAGAATAATGGGGCCATTCCGATTATGGAGGTCACCTCCAAGTTAGGTGGCATATATGTTTGATAATAAATCTTACCCTAATGCTAGTAGAATAGGTAGAATTTATCTTTAGGAAAAAGGTAGGGAAACATGTACATAACCTAGTGGTCTGTTTGAATTATGGGAATTGATAGATAAAGATAAGAAATGTAGGTTTAAATTCTAATTTTGGGCATGTTGATGTGTCAAATTCAAGTCAATTAGAATACTCGTGGATTTTTAGTTCATTCATTTTGTGGTAATTTTAATATAAATACTTTTTTTATTCCATGTCTTCATTGGGTAATATAGCAACCAAACAATAAAGGAAGACCCCTTTCTTTCAAAAAGTTGACTCATCATCAATAACAATAACTTGATACATATATAATTTAATAAAAATAGATAAATATCATTAATTTATTTTTTTGTCTTTTAGAAAACTGATTAAGAGAAAAATAAAATGGTTAGCATTGCAAATGAAAAATTAATTGGATTTTTGCAAAAAACAATTATTGAACATAAAAAACCAATCTTTCAAAAATAATGTTGTTAACCGAAGAGTAATTAAAATTATTCAGTAAATAATAACTTTAAGAAATTAAAATTAATAATTAATTATCAGTCCAAATTAAAACAGGTAATTTCAGAAAATAAATTTGAGTAATTAAATTTTGATAATAAATTTTTTCAATAATAATCAGTATTATTAATATATTAATAATTATGAAATCAGTAATAATAATAATAATAATAATAATAATAATAATAATAATAATAATAATAATTATTATTATTATTATTATTATTATTATTATTATTATTATTATTATTATTAACTAATAATGTATTCTTATTATGTGTGTATTGATTATGAAACCAGTAATAATAGTAGTGTTTTCAAAAATTAATTTAAGTAACTAAATATTGCTAGTTACAATTTTTTTAATAATAATCAGTATTATTAAAAATAATATTTTAATAATTATAAAAACAGAAATAATTATAAGATTACAATAATAATAATAATTATATATTATTATTATTATTAAGTTATTAATTTATTGTAATTAAATTTTTGCATTTAATTGATGAAGTAATAATTTTTTAATTAATTTAGTTTAATAATTGATTTTATAATTAATTAAGTTAACAATGTTGAATAATTAAAAGTTTAATAAATTAACTTTCACTACATCTATTAATTAATGGAAAATAATAATATTATTAACTATAATTACTGATAATAATAATACTATTACTAATTAACATTACTTATAAATTGATGTAATAATTATTATTGAATTAATATAAATATTAAATAAATATATCCGAAATAATAAATATCATTATTAAAACCGTTATTCATTATCGGTTGGAATTAATAAGTATCAATATTATCAGTAATTAATTAACAGTAAGTAATTATTATCAAAAATTAAATATTTTTACTAATTAATTATCGCTGTTAAGTATCAGTTATTAATTAGTAGTAATTAATGTCAGCAAAACATTAAATTTTGGGTCTCTTGGGAATGTAAACCGAATTATTGTTTAACATTAGTGGTAATAGTTAATTATCAATTGGATAATATTAATTAATAAGAATATTAAAAATTTATTATTATTTTTGAGTAATTAATTATCAGAAATTAAAATTATATGATATGGGTTTAAATGCATTAAACCCAGATTGAAACAATTATGTAAAACATGTAAGCCGAACCACTATAAACTGGGTCAACCCGACCCAATCCACTTAACCAATCAAGACACCTTCAACAGGCGTCGACTGGCCACAGATGGGTGGTTTATCACCCATTTCCACCAAAAAAACTAACTTAAACATTCGAAGAATAAAGAAAATAAGAAACGAAGAAGAAGAAAAAAATTGAAGACAACGATCACTACAAAACTCGACTACTGCTCAACCACCGCTGAGTGTGGTACTCGACCATCGGTGCCACACTATAGACATCTATAATCACAGGCTTCTTAACTGGATCATATGAAAGCTTTAGTTAATACCTGAAAGGCTGGCTGAAAAGTGCAGTTTGATGCAGAATCAATGTCTGATGGAAGTTCACACTATAGACCATCGGTACAACTTTTGTATTAACTGTAGAAAAACTTAAATGTTTCAAAATAGAACAACATTGATTCAAGGGAGAATGGAAGGTTCAGTTGATACCTGAAAGGTTGCAGGATGATGCAGATTCAACGTACTGTAGACCGCAGGGGCTATAGAGATACGGTCCAGGTTTTGAATTAACCATAGAAAAATTGAAACATTTTAGAATAGAATAAGATCGACCCAACAGAGAATGGAAGGTTTAGTTAATACCAGAAAGGTTGTGGGCTGAAAAAAGTGCTATGCAGATTGAACTCAAATGAAATTGAAGGATGTTGACCGCTGAGGATGTAAAGAGTCAGTCCACCTTTTTTTTATTAACCGTAGAAAATTTTAAATGTTCTAGAATAGAAGAAGATTGATCCAAGGTAGAATGGAAGGTTTAGTCCATTGCAGGCTGAAAAAGTGCAGTTTGAAGGTATAATAAAATTGAAGGCTGTTGTAGACCGCAGCGGCTGTATGGAGAATCAAACATGTAAATTGAACACAATGTAAATACACTAACCGAATTGAATGTGCTTAATTTTCTGAATAACCGGATTGAATTTCTCTGAAAAAAGGAACCCGATTGAATGTCTGTTCTCGAAAATTGGAAGCTGGCCTAATAACCCATTAAGCTCTCATCTTTCTACAATTTAGGTTGATGGCCTTCCAACTGAAATGAATGAGAGGTTTTGGTTTGCTGAAAAATAGGTACGTGGCTTACAAACTCTCTCTAAGTGGGGAGCTGAATAAACTCTCTCCTAACTTAAATAACACACTATACTTGCAAGGAGGTGGATTTGAATTTGCAAGTTAGTGGTCTATCTTAATGTGAATTTGCAAGTGTGAATTCCCACTTATATATATATATATATATATATATATATATATATATATATATATATATATATATATATATATATATATATATATATATATATATTATAAGTGGGAAATTGAATAAACTCTCTCCTAACTTAATTTTTTATGTACAGGTGTCTGAATGAAGGAGAGCCACATGTTTGACTAGGGGAGGCTTTGGCTTGAAATTATTACTTTAATATATATATATATATATATATATATATATATATATATATATATATATATATTATAAGACATGTACATATAATATAAAATAGAGAAAATTCCCAATCAGTATCCTGTACTTTGACTTGAGTGACAATTTGGCATTCAAACTTTAAAATGTGACAATTAAATATCCGAACTTTTGAAATACGACAATCTAGTATTTGTTGTTAATAGACTGTCAATTGTATACATTACGTGACCTCATATGCGATTTAAAACTTTTGAAAATATCAAAATTACCCTTGAAAATAAAACATACTATTCATCATCTTCTTCCTCAAGAAAATGAAATAGATCCAAACTCTCAACAGTCTATATTGTTGTTTCATGATGAAAATGCCCTTAATTGATGAATTGAACTCACACTGTTATCATTGATGAATTACCTCAATGATCATGGGCATGAATATGAACAAATTGGTGAGATTGAAGGCGAAGAGTTCAGAAACTCAAGCTGATATCTTTCCGCTATGAGGTCTATATCTATTGAGTATTTCTTTTTTGTTTTTGGTGCTATTCTACATTTGTTGTTTGAGTTAATCTGTATTCGTTGTTAAAAAAACTACAACACACGCATGCGAATCCTCTTCTTTATAAAAGACAAAAATTCTAAAACCTTCACTTTATCTTCTTTCTTCTCAAAGTCAGACCTTGCTTTCTCAATCAATAACAATTGTAGTTTACCCCTGTTTTGGTAGGCCAAATGGAAAAATAAAATAAAGAACTATAGAACAAATAAGATCTTAATATCAAAAGAACTGTTTGTGGGGTGCTCTGTTCTATCATTGTTTCCTTTTCGTCATCGATTTTACTAACTATCATCAGATTAAATAAGGGGAAATGATAAGTGAGAATCAGACTTTTAGTATTGGCAGGAGATGCCTTGGCCTTAAGCTTCTTCAGTCCAGGCAATTCTACCAAGCGGTGTCACAGTAAATGGTACAATAACATTTCTGTACCGGTTCTACAAGTACTCCGCTTAGGAGTAGATGGTTTTCTCATTCTCGGGACTGAGAGTCGGGAATGTGAGTTTCAAGGTGCGGGTGGAGAGGTTGGGGGTGAAGGTGTTGAGGGTGGTGAATGCTCATGGCATGGCGCCAAAGGTTTCAAGTATATTGTTCAATGAGCACGTGCTAGAGTTGGTTCAGGGGTTGGTTGTCGTGGTGTTACTCACACGTCAGATCCAAATGGGAAGGCAAAGTCTTTTTGCAATGGTTGATAAAGAAAATTAGGTATCACTTGAAGGGTATTTGTGTCTTTTCACATGCCACTGATTAATAATATGTACTAAATTGTCTCATTTCAAAAATTCGATACTAGATTATCACATTTTAAAGTTCAAGGATCAAATTGTCACTCCGGCCAAAATACAGGATACTGTTTGGGAATTTTCTCTATAAAATATAATAGCTGCCTTTATTTTCGATGAAAAATCCATGATACTAAAACTCAATCGATGGAAAATTCAATTATGAGTTTCAAATTTTAGTGGATCGAAATTTTTATACGATAATTGATGATAATTCATGTAAATATACATCGATAAAATTAATGTATTATTTATATTGATTATCCATGAAAAAGTCAATCGATGGAAATTGAAAGACATACATCAAATCGATATAAATCTTATATTGAAAGTAAACGCATGAAAATATATGGAGTCTTACATACACTTAAAACAAATACAGCCTATATGTAATTATGTATTATAATATAAAATATTATAGGTGTCATATTATGACATTTATATAAATTATAAAATAACATATATAAATTATGTATATATGACATAGTACTAGGCCGGGTCTGAAATATTGGACTAGGCCCGGCCCAGAAATTTTCAGGCCCAAGCCAGGCTGAAATGATCCCTACCTTGACGTAAGTGAAGGGTGAGATTTGTGTGCTAAGCCATACATATTGTAAGCAAGAGAAATGTTTGGCTGCAAAGTTATTCGGTGTGCTAGTGGCCTAATCCATATACTCCTACCCTTTTAAAGGGGTATCAACAATATGGATTGATTTTGTTTTTGAAAAGAAAAACAATTGCTACATTAATAAAATTATGTTGTTTTTGTTGATATTGCATATATATTTGTTTTCAAAAGCAAAACCAACCATGTATTCAAATTATTTATTGGTGGGGCCATTGCATTGTATCTAAGGTTATGATTTTCTATTTTAGTCCCACCTACGACAGTGTCACGGACTCATGGCAAAGGTGAACTCTCTCGAACATTTCCTTATATGATCGAGGAATTTCACTTTCACTACTTAGGTCCCGTTTGTTTCATTGTAATAAGGGTTTCGAATCGGAATTGGAAATTTGGAATGGCCATTCCAATTGTAATAAGGGTTTGGAATGTTCAATCAAACATTCCAATTGTTTGATTGAACAGAATCGGAATCCCATTCCCATAAAAGTGTAAATAGGGTCGTGCTAGGTCGGCACAACACGGCTCGCATGTGGCTTATGTAAAGTGTGAGCCAAGTCAGGCTATGCTTCCCTTCCTTGGGATACTTTGGGTGGTCAGCCCGGCATGGCCCACAACCCGTGTTGTACTGTGGGCCAAGCTGGTCAATGGGCTTGAAGCCTTGAGTCAGGCGTGTAAACCAGATCAAGTCATTTTTTTTAAATTTTGAAAAAAATAATAAAAATTTTAACATAAATTAAAAAATGACAAAAAATAAAAAAAAAGATCTTAAAATTTTATTTTATATGAATTTTGATGTATACAATATTATTTAATATGCAATAATAATATATAGGTCGTGTTGTGCTGTGCTGGCCCAATTTATACATCTACATTATCATTCCAAGTGGAATGGTGTTTTCCCATCTAAGGGAATGGCCATTCCCTCCCCCCTCCCTTAGAAATGAAATCCCATTCCAATTATTGTTTGAACCAATCAGACTATGGGAATAGATTATTCAAATCTGATTTCAAAGAATTTCAATTCTGATTCTAATTCTGATACCGAATCCTACTGTAAACCAAACATACCCTTAAGGATCCGTTTGGCTCACAATTGGAATTGGAATCGGACTCGAAATCAGAATGATTTATTCCTATAGTCTGTTTGATTCAAACAGGAATGGAAATGAAATTTGAATCAATAAGAATGGGATTTCATTCCCAAAAAAAGGCCAGAAAATGACCATTCTCTTAAATGAAGAATGCCAATCCAACATAAATGAAAATAAAATTACAATTCTATCTAACCAAACAATTGGAATTAAAATAACCCATTCCAATTCCAATTCCAATTCAAGACCCCTATTATCGCAAATCAAACGAGGCCTAAATTATTTTGTGCGGGATCTTCCCGCTCACAAGTCACAACTTAAGCAAGGTGCCGGTTGATAAGGTGTCTTGCTGGTTGTTTATATCACATGATGTATACAAAGGAATTTTCTGTCAATTTCCCAATAAAATTTAATATAGGTATTAATTTATTTAACTTGTGATAATTTAAGTGGAAATCAGGAAGAAAATAATGTTCAAGTAGTTAAGTGAAATACAGGGATACAGGGGCATATATGAAAATTACCCCTAGATTACATTGTTTGGGTTTAGGCCGACCGTGAGCTTAAATGCTTTTTAGCCCACCTCTTGGAAAAAACAATAAATCGCGAGGAATTTATTAAATGGCCGATGAGACCAGCGCTGATCAGAAAACAAAGTTCCCCAACCCAATACAAAAAGAAAGCGGTTCCGGATCATCCATGCATTTCGGAGGATTGGGCATTGGGATTTGTTTTTAACAGACCGCGCCTCAAACTGACCTCACAGCCACATTTTCTCGTGAACAATAAATATAAGTATGAAAAATGTTTCTAATGTTAAGCTAAAACATATTGTGAAATTGGTGTGAAGCATATTCCGTGAAGAACAGTTCGGGTCTCATTTGGGGGGATTTCTTACATAGACTGATCATATTGTGGGCCATAGAGTTTGCCTACCACCAGATGAGCTGAAAAACTGAAGGATGCTTCGGGGTAAGAGGTGAAGAATATCCTCTTGAATTTATGATATGGTGAGCAACAGAAATTATCCTTGCTTTTTGGGGAGAGTTTCGATCTACTGACCATGGCCACGTTCGTCCAGGCACAAATATAAAATATCTGTTGTGTTATGGTCACCCATATTTTCAACATGCTGCTGATGAGCATGGCCAGGAATGTACTGTGATCAATATATCCAAACTTTGATAATAACTCTGCTCATTTGGGAAGACTTTTGGGAAGGCTTCTCGCATTCCGAGCTGGGCCTCATATAGAAAGTTGGAAACATCAGAAGCCGTAAAATATGAACATCCGGAACACAGATAATCAATATGGGCTGCTTCTTTGTAGCAGCTCAAGTTCAAACGCAGTAGCCCTCCAATCAGTTTCTCTGCCGGAGGAAGTGAAACGATCTAATTGATGAATCGCAAAATGAGAATCAATCTCAAAGCAAATTCTTAAAATGGATTCGATGGGAACCACATTCCCAAAATGTTCTAAAAATAAATTTTGACGCTTCTACCAAAAAGAGTTTTTTCGGTGTGCTACTTAGGGGTGACAATTTTTCCTATCCCGGACCGGTATTCAGCAATCCCCGCTCTGACCCGTCCTCAATTAATATATAAATATATGATATTATATATTATAATAATTATTATTTATTTTTTAAAAGATTAAAACTTAAGAAAATTAAAACACTCGATGACTCGATAGTAAAACCTTTCAACTTCGAGTCTTCAACAGAACCCTAGCTTCGTCTTCCTTTATCGGTTCATCTTCATCGTCGATTCACCGGCCACCAACCGCTATTGCTGACTATCGCCACTCACCCGTCGCCATTGGACATCGGAAATCAGACAAAGATACTCGAGTCTTAATAGAGGTCAGAGAAGAGATACTCAAAGAAGAGTTTCAATTCTATAATCTTCCTTCAACCTTCGTCATCATCGCCGACTGTTATCGCCTCACCCTTTGGTATCTTTCTCATTGCCAACCTCAACTCTCGCAAGTCGCAACGGTCCTCTCTCTCTCTCTCTCTCTCTCTCTCTCTCTCTCTCTCTCTCTCTCTCTCCCATTCTCAGTCTCTCAGAGATTCAGACTCTGTCTCCAATTCATCAGGGATTCGGGTCTCTGACGGGGACGAATTCCCCATCAAGGTTGGGGATTCTTTTCCCCACCAAGGATCAGGGACGGGGATGGGGTGATTTGGGGGTCAGGGTCAAGGATGGGGAATGTAATCCCCACTCCAAACCTGTCCCATTGCCATTCCTAGTGATTCTAACAAAAAGGGTGGAGTGTATGCATTTGGGTACATATTAAAAAAGAAAAAAGTCTGAAACTCTAAGGCTATGTTTGGTTTGAAAGAAAAGGCAGAAACCTTCACAAACCTTGTATAGATTTCTCTGCCTTTTCCTTCTTTTTCTTACTTTTTCCTTTAAACCAAACACAATCTAAAATTATATGCGAAAATGGGCCTGCATTTACAAGAATCACTGTACCAGAGATGTGGGCTGCCCCTAAAGCCCACAAACTAGAAACCCAATTCCCAACATTACACATTTACAATTCCTATGAAGGTGCTCTTGCTGCCTGTGCAGCCATGGCTGCAGTAGCAAGTTTTTCTTTTAGTTTTAACTTGCTGTTACACAATTCCAAAGAGGCCTTTGTCTTCTCCAGCTCTTCCCTGAGATTTGCAGCCTGGTATAGAACAGAAGCAACTGATAAAATCAATAAAACATTTTTTTTTTTTAAATTCCCATTGCCGTAAAATCCAAAATATGAAATCAAGAAGAGAATGACTGAGAAGTCAGAAAGGAAATAGCACTCTGGTATTAATCTGAATAAATGAAACATTATTCGTTTTAGGAACATCATTCGGAATTCAGAAACTGTGCTTTTTTGTATACATGTTGAACAAAGTCGAAGCATCAAAATACAGATTTTTGAAAGCACCTTTATCTGCATCCATAAATGAAAGCATTCTTTTTCATTTTGGCCTTCTCTTTTTTCCATGGGATAGAATATCCAAATATTTAAAACCATGCCTAGGAAAAGAAATAGTAGTTGTATTATGTTCCTCGTATATGATCTAAATCAAATTCTCCATACAGAATGAACAAGTTCTAATGGTAAATTGGCAATGTTCCACCGGTGGAGAATTTATTTAACAAATGGTAAGAGCAATGTTTCACCCCATTTTAACCCTCGGACCGGTGACCTGGTGACTGGTCATGATTTCAGTTTCGTTTTCTCCATATCAATACAAGTTACAACTACGAGTTCCAACCATTGAAATAAATAGAAAGCAATAAAACTGAAAGTCTAAAGACACTAGCAAAGAGCAGTTAATAAGTTTATCTTTACCTCTCTATCACGCTCTTCAATGGCATTGTTCCCAGCTTCCACTTCCAATTCACAAGCTTCCCTCCATCTAGCAACCTCCTCTTCAGTTTCTGTTATTTCCATCATGAGCTCTTCAACCTTACAGGCAGAAACAGCAAAAAGAAGAGATCAAAAAGGAAGGAAATGTTAGTAGAGCATGGTTAATAGAGAGCAACAGGGAAAAAACACTCCCATAAACGGAACACATAATTACATTTTGGGCCAGCCTACTCTCTCTTTCTTCCAACTCTTGTATGTACAACTTGTTCTCTGCAATTGCCTGAGCTTGTTTCTCTGTAAGACTCTGTAGACGCTCAGAGTCTGACCTGCCATAGGATAGATACTTAAAACCAGTAACTAAATAGATAGAACCTCACAAATGAATCTGTGATGGTCAACTAATATTTCTGACTGTCAATTAACTTGATCAACTAAAAGCTTATGTGATCTAGTAAAAAAAGTTCTAGTCATAAACAAACTCATGGTCAATGTTTTCATCTAAAGGTTACTGTGTACAGAACTTTAATTCAAGGTAATAGACCATCCACCGCTCAAATTGCCATATAAAGATTACCAAAAAAATGTCATATAAAGAGCTTGGGCATCAAGAGAAGATATGAATAGATATTCCAAAGTTGTGGATGGATAATTCATTGTTTAAACTACAAATTCATCATATATAATATACTTCTTCCATGATCCCATCCAAATAGTGACTGTTAGATATATTTCCTATCATTCTAGAAGTACAGAATAAAATGAATTGACTGACTATAAACAAAACAGTACAAAGGTAATTCTAAAGGTTAGGTTACATTGTAATCAAAGACAAACACAAGAATTTACTAAAATTAAAACAGGCATATATGCTTGATGCATCCAAAGTTCAAAAATTTCTAACAGAAGGCCAGAAACTATTGAAGTTATTAAAATAGTTGATAGAAAACCATTAGAAATATAATAATATTTTAGTACAGCATAAAAGTTGGAATTGGATTTGTACAGATATCTTGTGCTACACCAGTTCATCTTTTATTTCGCTTTCTCCAGTTATTTTTTGGGTGCATTCTTCAGTTCCCAGTATGTCCTAAACAACAGGAAAGCCACAAGAAACACACATGGCAGTATGGCAGTAACTGTAGACTCTGCTAATCAGAGGAAAAAAAGTACCTAGATTCATCCAAGGATCTCTTTAATTCAGTGATTTCCAGCCGTAAATTCTTCATTATCTTCTCTACAGTTGAAGCCTGCATAGAATAACCAGAAACATGAAACCAAATTGCTGTCCATTGAAATGAAACTCCTTGAGATAATTATGCTATCAACTCTAAAGTTCACAAAAACAGAAAGTTGTTCTTACTAAGATTGGATTTTATCACCATAAACTGCACTCCTTTCAAATATGATACTTTGAAGAGTATGAATTATGGATGAGGCAAAAAATACAACTCCCCTTACATTCAGTGATGCAGGAGCTGAAGAGTCAAAATTGGAATTTTATGTATTTTTGTACAGTAGGCGGTATTTTTGTCATTTTGCAATTTTTGTGGGGTCCATTGATAGGGTTTAATTTGTATAGTCATAGTTTGTTTATGTTTAAAATTTCAGAGTCATTGCATAAATAGGATTAAAGTTATTGAGTTTTCATTGAATTGAAATAGGATATGGCAGCTTAGTTTGAGTCCTACTAGGATTATCAAGTCTAACAGTTTGACTCCTAAGACTACTATGAGTCTAACAGTTTGACTCCTAGGGTTATTATGAGTTTAGAGTCTATAAATATGTATGGGCGTTTTACACAAAGGCAATGAATTATATTGAGTTTTCTTCAGCTTATGCTAGCTATGGTGAGTGATTCCCATGTCCTAGAGTGATTCTAGGCACCCTGTGTGTGATTCTAGGTATTTTCTCTCTTCTCTCCCTATTTTCTCTCTTATTCCTTCAAGATACCATTACAGCCATCAACGGCCATAAAATTCTGATCCAAGAAAGCCATTCACATTCCCTAAGGACTAGAACTGAGCTGGTCCTACATCAGTTGGTATCAGAGCTAATGGTTTATTCACTATGTTCTCACAAAGTGACTGATTCTATAGGCCTAGGGCATCTTCTAGACAATCTTACAGGTCTAGAATCAATGATGATTGGGTTTCTAAACCATATGAAGGGTCTTTAGTTGACTTATTTGAGAAGATGGTGGAAGAAAACAGATCTAATAATGTTGCCTATGGGAGCAAGGTTTTCAAACATGTTAGAAGAGAAAGGGAAACACCAGATTTCAAAGGAGATGATGACCCACAAGCATTCTTTGATTGGGTTGCTGAACTAGAAGAATATTTTGATTGGCATGATATGCTTGACAAACAAAGGATTAGATTTGTGCGCATGAAGCTGACGGGTCATGCTAAAGTATGGTAGAGAACTCTTGAGCAACGACTAGAAAATAGAGGCAATGATCCAATTAGTACATGGGCGGAGATGAAGAGGTGTTCGCAAGAAAAGTACATCCCACTAGACTTTCATGATGATCTATATATGGAGTCAACTAATTTTGAGCAAAAGAAGAAGCCGCAGGTTACAATAAAGAACTTGAAGTCAATGGGAAGAAGGTAAAAAGCTGAAAAAAAAGTAGATGACAGGTCATGCTAAAGTATGGTGGAGAAGGAGAACTCTAGATCGATGACTAGAAAATAGAGGCAATGATCCAATTAGTACATGGGCAGAGATGAAAAGGTGTTTGCAAGAAAAATACATCCCACTAGACTTTCATGATGATCTATTTATGGAGATGACTAGTTTCGAGCAAATGGGAAGAAAGTACAAAGTTGAAAAGAAAACACCTGGAATCACTCACAGGGTGCCTAGAATCACTCTAGGGCATGGGAATCACTCACCATAGCTAGCATAAGCTGAAGAAAACTCAATATAATTCATTGCCTTTGTGTAAAACGCCTATACATATTTATAGACTCTAAACTCATAATAACCCTAGGAGTCAAACTGTTAGACTCATAATAGTCTTAGGAGTCAAACTGTTAAACTTGATAATCCTAGTAGGACTCAATCTAAGTTGTCATATCCTATTTCAATTCAAAGAAGACTCGATAACTATAACCCTACTTATGCAATGACTGAAATTTTAAACATAAGAAAACTATAACTAGAAAAGTTAAACCCTATCATTGGACCCCACAGAAATTGCAAAATGACAAAATACCCCCTATTGTCCAAAAATACAGAAATACACAAAATATCATAAAATTCCAATTTTGACTCTTAAGCTCCTACATCATTCTTCCCTGGTTGAAAATAACTCATTCTTGAGTTTTGAAGAACTTAAGGATGAAAAGTTGATATGCCCAATTACAAATGGAGTAGGACTTCCCACAGCTACATGCTTGGACTGTAGAGTAGAGGCCACACACAGAACTAGAAAAGGATCTTGAAGGAAATGTATTTCTGAAACACTACCTTTCCTAACCATCTTTGTTAAATCATAATAACATTAGTTTTCTGAACACTTAATTCATCAACCAACCATTGTGATGAATCTTCACCTTGCTTGTCCAAACTCTTAACTGCAACATTTGGAACCTTTCCTTCGACCTCTAGCTTAGGAATCACCATCCCTATGTGTCCTGCTATCCTTGGTTCTTCAACCAACTCTAGGACTCCTTCCATTGTTTATGTTGGTGGAACTTGTGCTATATCAGGTTGTAATTCTTGAACTAGTTCTAGTTGAACTTGAAAGGTAAAATCACGTACTTTCTTATTAGCACCTACTACAGTCAACACATTTGTATCTTGCACCTGAATTTCTTTAACTTGCTCCTCTTCCATTTCTTCTTGATCATTAACCTCAGGCTGATCATGGGTGTTGGAAACTCCAACAATTATTGTTTTTTCTCAGCCTGCACACTCTTGATTTTTAATATCTACAATTTTTATAGCTTGAAATTCTTCTTCTTTAGCTTCATCCTCAACTTCAGCTATAGGATAGGCATCAACGTGTAAGGAATCATCTACTTTCTTTTCAACTTTGTACCTTCTTCCCATTGACTTCAAGTTCTTTGTTGTAACATGTAAGGAATCATCATGAAAGTCTAGTGGGATGTACTTTTCTTGCAAACACTTCTTCATCTCTGCCCATGTACTAATTGGATCATTGCCTCTATTTTCTAGTCATTGCTCAAGAGTTCTCCACCATACTTCAGCATGACTCGTCAACTTCATGCACACAAATCTAATCCCAATCAAAGAATACTTGCGGGTCATCATCTCCTTTGAAATCTGGTATTTCCCTTTCTCTTCTAACATGTTTGAAAACCTTGCTCCCATAGGCAACATTATTAGATCTGTTTTCTTCCACCATCTTCTCAAATAAGTTAACCAAAGACCCTTCATTTGGTTCAGAAACCTAATCATCATTGATTCTAGATCTGTAAGATTGTCTAGAAGATACCCTAAGCCTATAGAATCAGTCACTTTGTGAGAACATAGTGAATAAACCATTAGCTTTGATACCAACTGATGTAGGACCAGCTCAGTTCTAGTCCTTAGGGAATGTGAATGGTCTTCTTAGATCATAATTTTATGGCCATTGATGGCTGTAATGGTTTCTTGAAGGAATAAGAGAGAAAATACCTAGAATCACTCTAGGACATGGGAATCACTCACCATAGCTAGCATAAGCTGAAGAAAACTCAATATAATTCATTGCCTTTGTGTAAAACGCCCATACATATTTATAGACTCTAAACTCATAATAACCTTAGGAGTCAAACTGTTAGACTCATAATAATTTTAGGAGTCAAACTATTAGACTTAATAATCCTAGTAGGACTCAAACTAAGTTGTCATATCCTATTTCAATTCAAAGAAGACTCAATAACTCTAATCCTACTTATGCAATGACTCTGAAATTTTAAACATAAAATAACTATACAAACTAAACCCTATCAATGGATCCCACAAAAAATTGAAAAATGACAAAAATACCCCCTACCGTCCTAAAATACATAAATACATAACATTTCATAAAATTCCAATTTTGACTCTTCAGCTCTTGCATCATTCAAGAAAACCAAAAGGAAGTAGATGAAGTTGTGCAATGCGAGAATGATCATTGAGACACTAGGGAATGGCAGAAAGCATAAAAGCTCATAATGGATCCTAAAAATTGATTCACCACCATAAGGAAGGACCTCTTCCCTAACTACCAAATGTAGTGCTACACCCTCTACTCATAATTAGAGGTGTAAAGTGGGCTGTGCTAGGCCATCACAAGCCGTGTCGCCCTCCCCGGTGAAAAATTTGGGGGTCAGCCCAGCCCGGGCCCATGTGGGCCCGTGGGCCAAGCCTTGGGCTAGGTCGGGCTGTGTATCGGGCCAAAGCTATTTATTTAAAAAATATTGACAAAAAACTTAAAATTTTAATTTTATATGAATTTTGTGTATAAAATTGCTTATATATGCAATAATTAAATAAATTAGTATAATAAAATTAAAAAAATGTTTATTTTATTTATATTATATACTATATATTATTATATAATTATAGTATGTATAAAATATATATAAATATATATAGTATATACAAATATATATAAAATATATATGGGTTGTGCCAACCCGCAGGCCACGGGCGGCACGGCCCAATTTACACCTCTACTCATAATGGATCCCAAGATTAAAATCATTTGCAAACTCTTTATCAAAATAAACTATTTATAAATATAAATACATTTTACAAAACCAATTTCAAAGAAAAAAATGAAATACACTACTAGTAGTTTTGAGTTTCCATCAGAAAGAGTGTAACTAAGATATTCTTTTTGCTCGACAAAGTGACTAATCCTATCACAATGATCATTCACTAAAGCATCTTTCCAATTCAATTCACCATACCCAAGTATTTGAACCTAAAAGGATCTCACTAATTGGCACATCAAAAGCAAATCAGTCCAACACCTAGTGTAGTATCATTATCAAGTCAGGGGATTAAATATAGTTTTCTAGTTTTACCCCTATGTCTCCAATGTCTAGGGTTTAACTGGAAATGGTCCCATTCAGTGTTTCTCAATCACCTACTCATTGTAACCTCAGGTCTAGCCCAAGCAATTGAGACAAACTGTTCCACCATTTTGGCAATACAAGAGCGTCAGCCTTGGCATGATAAACTCCTCAAGTTTATCAATTGGTGGAGAACATTTTAAGATAACATAAGTTTCATAAATGTCCAACTTAAGGGGTATTAAAAACAGAAACATATCATATACACATGAAATAATAATGACTTGAACTTATTCAATAACAAATATCCATTTACATCACTCTTGTTGGAGCTGAGAGCAAACGCTGTCTAACAACAACTCCAATGAGTTTGAAACAATTACACTCTAATGAATTAGATATCTTCAATGAATTTATTGACAGTCACTCTCTAGTTTAAGGAAACTTTGCTAACATCATTTGTTGGTTTACTAGTATTGTTATGGATTTGTGGTGTTGCTAGCATCTTGGATAGCACGGATAACACCATGGATAATTTAAAGGCCTAAAATTTGAACTAATGATGCCATAGCAGATGGTTAGGCAAAGATAGCATCTCCAAAGCATTCGCTTATGATAGAAATAATTTTGTAAAGGCAATATAACTTGTTTAGAAATTAAAACAAAAAATAAAGTCACACTGGTGAAGAGAATTTTGTCAGTTAGTTATGTGGCGTCCCAATTCCAATGGATGATGAATAATATCAAACTCTAAACAGAGAACCTCCGCTCAAAGGATCCAACAAGAGCTAAACATGTTAAAGAAAAATTGCCAAATTACAATGTGCACAAAACACAGACAAATAATGGCGGCAATTTAAATTCATGTCAGAATAATGATGAAATTCAACCATATTCCAAATTTCCAGTATGTTTGAAGAATTGTTTTCTGATAAGGAATTGAGTCATGAAGATTAGTTTAGCCGATCAAAAATAAAGTAATATGCAGTATCTAGAAATTTGAACTGTAGGAACAAAAGTAATAGAACCATACCAGACTAACAACCTCCTCTTCGCATTCACTACTGTCTGATTTATTGCATGTGTTAGGACCAGAATTATCTGTTGAATCACCGGTTGAAGCACCCATCATGAACCCAAATCCAACTTTCTGCAACCCTCTCTCTGCAATTTGAAGAATTGCCACTCTTCTCTGTTCACCACTTCCTTTCAGTCTATTAAGAGCCCTTTCAACTGATTCCTTCTCCACTAGAGCAATCCTGAGCAAGCTATTAATGTCTCTGTTTTCTTCAGTCAAACTCACGATACTATTCTCCAACTGCCTTTTCTCCTTCTTCCTCATTTCTTCGAACTCTGTTAACCTCGATTCCACCGACATCGTAAGTTTATGAACTACCATTGTTTCTGATAAAAGACCCTTTGATTCCTCGTCCAAATCAGCCTCTTCTTTTATCTGCTCTTCTTCTTCTCCTTCTTCAATAACACTCTCTGGCTTTTGTTCACCGATTCTCTCGATGATCCTCATCAAGCACTCTTTAACTGAGCGAAGAAAATCCAAACTTCGAGAAAAAATCTGAATTCGCTTGCTCCTTTCCTCTAGCAATACAGAAATCTTCTCTCGACAAACTTCAACTTCGTTCCGAAGATCCAAGTTCCCCTTCAATTCCTCGTCCCGTTGTCTCATCAATTCATCTTGATGTTCTCTCGTAGAGACCTCTAATAAACGAAGTTCGCTCTGGAGAGCGTCTTTTTCGCTTGAGGTTTGCTCGAGAGAATTAACGAGATCGAAGTTGTGTTTCAGAGCTTCCTCTTTCTGCTGTTGAAGGAAGATCAAGTTATCCTCCATAACCACGGATCTTGATTGAAGATCACGATACGAAACCCGAAGAGCTTCCAATTCATTGAGAAGAGCATCATTTTGGATCTGCGATTCTCGAAGCTGGTTACGAAGATCCTGTTCGTCGTCATTCGAGAAAATTTCCTCTTTTCGATCAACAGAAACATTTTCCATGGCATAGAAGATAATCCATTTAAGAAGAAAGCTTCATACGTTTTCATCTCTGTAAACTGAAAGAAAGACGGAAGGCTAAAATCTACCAGTCAAAACAAGCGAGGAAGACGTTCAGGTGGGAGAACGAAATAATAATCTACGAGAATCGGTTTCGGCGGGATAACAATTTAGCGAGTGGAAATTCCTGAAACAAGTTTTTCCTTTTGGGAAATCAATGCCATCGATAATGTTGTGGCCCTACTTTGAATTAGATGAAGTAACGTCGCGGTGGGGCCACAGATATCTTTTGAAAGCCACTATTCGCGGTTTTATCCCAACCATGTAGTAGCAAAATGGAACACGGGTTGTAAAAGACTTTAAATCTGCGCCTCACAACAAGGCGCCCCGCAAACACCCCACACAATCGAAAGGCGCCAAGTGTCCTCACGCAACATTTCCTCCCTCAGCATGCGTGGAGCTAACGGGACGGCTGTTAGCTCCAAATTCCCGCTACTCTCGACTCGACCTGGCCTCCCTGAGTCCGGATCTCCTGCCCATACAAAGTCTATTCACGTTTACCCAGATAATATCGCAGTCACATATGATGGGGTAGTGTGTTGTGGGTAAACGTGAACAGAATTTTTGTAGGCAGGAGATCCGAAATCGGCCTCCTCCATCTAACTTTGACCCCTATACTCCTACATCCGAGCTAACGGCAAAACTCCGGCGATGATGACCGTTCCGTCAGACACACCGGAGGTATTCCCCGTTTGCCAGTAATCTCCACTTCTCTCCTCCAACATTCTATTCATCAATCGCTCTTTTCTTCTTCTGCTCCAGGGGGGAACTTTTTTTTTTTGTTGGCCACGCCGGACGGGGCCAAGAAACTAAAGACGTCGAACTATCTCTGGTATGTTGAATCCTTGGCGGTTCCATTATCCAGCGTCAGGAAGATCTCGCATTCGCATGCTGTAATCCTCGGGGAAGCGCTTGCTTCGGAGGAGAATGATCTAGTGTTCTCTAGTGAGAGTTCTCTCGCCAGGCTCTGGTTCCATTGCCAATGTAGGTGAGCGTCAATTGATCTATGCGAGTCGGAGTATTGGATATGGGTGTTCTTTTTTTCTTTTTGCACAAAATAAGATTCATCTTATTTTAACAGTAGAAAAAGAACAAAATTTGAGGCGTTCATTGAATATGGATATTCTTAATTTTGAATGTAGGTGTTTTTACTTAGAATTCACTTTTTTCTATTTTTATTAGAAAATCCAAATTTTGATGCAATAAAAAAAATAGATGAGAATGGATAGGGGAAAAAAAGCCAGGTGTATTGAAAAAATCCACCTGTGTTTTGTATAATGGTCAGGTGGTCGCTGGTGATCACCTTCCCTTCTGTGTTTTGTATTGAAAAAAAAAAAATCAGCAAAACATGTAAAGGATGTTAGAGGAGTTCAAATCTGAAGCGGGATCTACACCCCACACAATCTGAAGGTGCCAAGTGTCCTTCCACACGATTTCTCCCTCAGCGCGTGTGTAAACTAACAGGAGGGATGTTAGCTCGTCCCGTTAGCTCCAAATTCCCGCTACTCTCAACTCTTGACCTGGCCTCATCTCTTGACCCTTGCATTCCTCCATCCGAACCAATGGTGAGAACTCCGGCAAAGACAATCACTCTAACAAACACACCGGAGGTATTCCCCGTCCCTCTCATCTCATCCCTCTCTAACATGAATTGAGATCTCTATTTCCTCACTCAGGGCATCTCACAAGTCACAACCACCTCATAGGCACATCCTACCATGAATATCTCCCATAAATAATAATAAATAAATAAATATGGAATATGTTCCCAATGCATAGTGGTATGTGCCTATGAGGTTGGTGTGAGATGCCCTATGTGAGACTTGTGAGTAGTAGATCCGATTTCTTAGCAGTGCAATACTGGATCCTCTCCCTACATAAATCTTTGCGCATACCCTGAAAGTATTGGCATACACATTGGCACCCAACTGGTGCCTCACAACACATCCAAACCGTCCATTGGGAACATCTACCTGAGAATATACATGTATAGAATGTATTTGTTTGGATGGACTTGAGTTATATTGGAATTGAATTATCCAATCCAAACCCAGATTAGGTCAGACATGAGTTTTATGAGACCGGCTTCAGTCAAGGTAAATTCATGCCTACACCGTTCTAACAACCTTTTCCAATCTTACATTAGGAATATCTTCCCATGAAATAAAACATATAACTATGAAGATATTCTTAATACAAAGCAGTAAAGACTGTCCAAACAGAGTTTGCCCGAAGCTGAACTAGAGTTTTATAGACAAGGCCCAGCTCAAATAACCCTACCCACAATACAAAGCGAACACGCCGGAGTAAATCAAGAAGCAAATTATATGATATTCTGTACTCAAAACAAAAAAAAAATTAGTAGTGTATTCACATTTTATGTTTACAGGGAAATGCTACAACAGATATAATAGCAAATGCATTCTAACATGGGAAAAAAAGAATCACAAATATGCTAAAACATTTTTTATCACATATATTGCCTGGCTTAGATTTCGTTGAATGCCATGACATGACTTTCATAAATTTTGTAAATTCAAAAAATACCCAACTAGAAGCCAATATACCCTTGTCTGGTTTGGGAGAATTAATAGTAAACAACTAAACTAAACATCACCTTTGTCTATTCTTAACTTTGCTAAAATAGCAATTATTTTTGTTTTGGAAGAATAAACAAATATGTTGGTGCTCGTCACGACTGAATGGTTTTACCATCTGGTTCAATTATTTGATGCATTCAAACAAAAATTTTAAAATAATAAAAATACAAGTTAATTTAAAAATGGTATCGGATTATAGTTTAAAGCTATTTTAAGTCAAAGTAAGCTTACATCAGTATTAAATATAGAGAGATTGGAGGCTATGACACATCAAACACATGTGTAAATGAGGTAAATCAGTTTGACTCTAAGTCAACATTTTTAATGATCCAACAAACAAAAAAAGAACCATCTGGCCATTGCAATAAGGTTTTCTTATTAACTTAGGGTCTGTTTGGTTTGTAAGAATACAGGTTTGGACTTAGAATTGTAAATTTGTAATGGTTTATTTTGATTTCAACTGTTTCTTTGGATGGAATTGGAATTCCATTCCCATTTGGCCATTCTTGTGTAATGGCATCCCTCTTTTGAGGGAATGGTTTCCTCCCCTCCCTCGGCAATGAGATCTCATTTTAGTTTATTCTAATTTTTAGTTCTGATTCCTACTATTTTAACTAAACAGGTTATGAGATTCGACCATTTTGATTCCGATTATGAACTAAATGCACTTTTAATTCTACCAACCCTTAGACACCAGCTGTCCTAGACACTCATATGAGTCTTTTTAATGTGAGACCCTAGCAATGGCTAGCATGCCTCACCCTACGGGTGCAAATGGATCGGATCATGATCTGATCTGATCCAAGATCCATTCCTATTTGCTCGAATTCAAATCACCCCTGATTGGATCGGATCATGTTTGGATCACCCCTTATCCGATCCAAGAAGATCCGAATCTAATATATATTATATTTATATATATAAATATATACTATATATGTTATTTATATATTTATAAATATATATTTTATATTATATTTTTATAAATTTGTTATATTATTTGTTTTTTATAAAAAAATGTATATGTGATGAAAATAATTAAAAAATAGTTATATTTTTGTTTTTACTTTATTTAAATTAGTATATTTTATTTTTTCTTTTAATAATTTATTAATTTTTTTTTTTAAATAAGTCAGGTTGGATCAGATCCAAAGATCCGACCTGTTGATAGGATTCTAATTCAAATCGAGTCCTATCAGACCCGATCAAATCGGATCCAACATGAACAATATTGGATCAAATCCAACATCAACAATATCGGATCAGATTCAAATATGCCCTGATTCGAATCCGGTTTGATGCATTTGCATCACTACCTCACCCGAAAACCATTACCGTCACCTTTCTTCTTCTTCTTTAGAGATGAAGAATTCAAATTCCGCACTTGTCAGTCATCACATGTGGGAGTTGGGACTTTTAAATTTGCCTGCGTTGAACCTAATATTCCACAACTACCCCTTCCCCAACCAATAATACCGTATAGAGTCCGGATCTATTCCTCACAGAGGGTGCCTCACACCGACTTCACAGTATGTCTTGGCCTCACATCTGGAAAATCTCGCATACTTGTATTTATTATTCACAGGGAGATGTTCTCAATACAAGACCAGATGTGGCTGTGAAATTGGTGTGAGGCGCACCCTATGAGGAGCAAATCACAATTCCCTTATAGAAATCTTCCATTCAAATACATAATGTAGAAGTTGACATAACTTTATCAACATCAATGTTTCTATAAATCTATAATGAGGAGAGGGTCCAATGGACTCCTTTTGGACCCATGGCTTGAATTGTAGGCGTGATGGTGGTGGAATATAGTCTCAAGCGCCGAAGATGAGATTACGAGAGATTTCAGGTGAGTCTATGGGTTGGAGATTTTCAAGTGAGATTACAAGAGATTAGATTGAATTTGGATTTGGTCCAATCCAATTCAATCCAATGTGAGTCCATTACAAATGGACCAGGTTCAATTTAATCCAATGAATATTTTGGACCATTTTTGACTGGTCCAATTCAATGTATAGTCTAATATGTTCAAATTTGTTTTAATTTAGATTTGTTTCCACCCAAACCTGGTCTATTAACACCTATATTCTTATCTTATATCAATGGACCAGATATTGGCTTAATCCAACACAACCCAATAATAAATATTTTGGATTGGATTGGTTCAATCCAATATGTCTTGTTAGTCCATCCAATCCATCCAAATTGATTTTAGATTGGATGGGTCCAGTCCAAAACCAGTCCATTGACATGCTTAGGAGAAGCCTGTATGGTGAAAACCAAGACTTCTGTATATAAATTCTCCTCCCCCCATATCTGATTTGGAGAAAGATCTTCCATTCATTAGCAGTTAGGTTGTTTTTGGAAACTAAACAACTCTCACATTAGCAAATTTGTACCATATTTTTTAGGGAAAATTCCCGATAGGTACCCTGTACTTTAGGCCGAGTGCCAATTTAGTACCCATACTCTAAATCGTGACAATCTAGTACCCGAACTTTCAATTTAGGACAATTTAGTACCCATGTTAGATTTCTGTTAATTAAAGGATAAAAAGTCTTAAATACCCCCAATGCTATTTCCACCGAATAAAATAATTAAAATAACCCATCGAACAATGCAAATAGGAACCACTGTTCATACTTGCATATACAGAGACGTCGAGAACCAGCTCCCTCACGCCGGTGGTGTCAGGCAAATGCACCGCCAGAAAACGACCTAAAGTACACAATTTAAAGTACAGGTACTAGTTTCTTTATCAAGAAACTAATTGAATCTCAATAAACTGGTATATCTTTTCCTGTTGTTCTTTTTCTTCCTCTACAAAAATATCTGCTTTAAATTGGAGTTCGATTAATTTTACGTTTTAATTACCTGGGCTACTTTTTTCCCCTTGAAGATTTTCATGTAGGAGGAACTCTATAAACGAAGAATAAGAGAGCCTGGTTTTTTCCAAGATTTTCTTCATCCTGATTATCATCTGCTTAAGTGCCGCTGTCGTTGTTTCTAGCCAACATGGACTTAAGTCCATTGGTTCTATTCTTGTTGGTATTGAACTCCCCGATCACCTAAGCTTCAATTCAGTCATAGCTTCGGAAAATATAGGGTGCCGTCTTGCAAAGACGAAGACTTCTTCGCATAAACCAACAAAAGCAACCATTCTAGAGGAAGAAGATGGTGATGACGACGGAGATAAGATAGTAGGAGCTCCATCCAGTAAACCAACGGTGAAGCTCCACCTCAAACACAGATTGATGACTCATGGAGATGAAGCTGGGAAAAAGGAATCAGTACATTAATCCACCCATAGAGACTTTAACAGAATCCAAACCCTTTTCAAAAGGATTATAGAGAGGATAACCAAGACACGGTTTCAAGGTTAACAGAGAAGAAGGTGGTAGTGCTGAAGCCTATGGTTGCACTAGAAGCGGCACCGGAATCTAACACAAGTTGGTCAGCCGGAAGACTTGTGGAAACTCTGGAATCCAGTGTCAGCCTCGAGTTAGGCAAGTACTTCATGGACATTTTTGTGGGTACTCCTCCCAAGCATTTCTCTATGATTCTTGATACTGGTAGCCATCTCAACTGGATACAATGTCTTCCCTGCCATGACTGCTTCGAGCAAAATGGCAGTGATCCTTCTAGAATTGTCTTCCCCCCCCCCCCCCCCCCCATGCAATCCACGGGAATTGTCGTCCTTCTAGAATGTCACCTGCCGTGATCCTCGTTGTCAGCTGGTCTCCTCCCGTGGTCCCCCACAACCTTGCAAGGCTGATAACTAGTCTTCCCCTACTTCTATCTGTACGGTGATCGGTCGAACATGACCAGAGATTTTTCCCTGGTGACCTTCATAGTGAACCTGACATCACCAACTGGAAAATCATAATTCCGACAAGTTGAGAATGTCATGTTCGGATGCGGACACTGGAACAAAGGCCTCTTCCATGGGGCTGCCGAATTGCTAGGACTGGGGAGGGGCCTCCTTTGTCATTTCGCCAACCTTTCTTCTCTTCGTCGGCCTCTCTATCGTTTCTCCAACCTTTCTTCGCCGGCCTCTCTGTCATTTCTCCAATCGATTTTGAAGAGAAGGGTGGAATGGGAGTGCTAGGAATGAAGAGGAAGGTCGACTATCTTCTCCTCTTTCGTTTGTTCAACCCAGAACAAAGACAAAGGGGATTAGGGAAAGGGAATAAGAAGGGTTTTTTCATTAAAGGTATTTTTGGTATTTTGAAAATTTTAACTCACATTGAGTTTCTAGCCGATAGAAATATAACGTCGGGTACCAAATTTTCGCAAATTGAAAGTTTGGGTATCAAATTGTCCCAAATTGAAAGTTTGAGTACTAGATTGTCACAATTTAAAATATGCGGCCTAAAGTGCAGGGTACCTATCGGAAATTTCCCTATTTTTCAATACTTCTTAAAGAGGCATTCTACAACCTAAATGTCTTTGTTTTCATTTTTTTTTCAAAATTGCCACATTAGCAAAAAAACAGAAAACATGTTCTCAAACTCTGTTCTTGTTTTTAAAGAGAAAAACAAGTTGTTTTTTTTTTTGGAAAAACAATATATGTTTTTTGAACCATCAAAATAATGAGTTTTGAAATAAAAACAAATTTTGTTGTGTAGAACTATATGATTTATATAAACATGATATCAAATAACCAGATAAAAACATGTTTTTGAAACTAGAAATTCAAAAACATGATTTTGGCTTTTACTTCTGAAAACAAAAACACATACAAAATCAAGAATGTGTTTTTTGTACTTTTGTTTTGAAAAACAATCTATTTTCAAACCTGAGGGTTTTGATTTATTTTTATGCCTCTCCGTTCTACAACTCTAACTACATTGATTCACATTCCGAACTAGTCAAGTTCATTCAAGTTCATATCCACTGCATTGTTGGTATAAAAAATATAAAAAAAAAAATCTGCACCAACCAATGCCGATCTGTCACGTCATGTATAAAAAAGTCTTTAATTTTGAAATGGGAATAGGAATGGTAGTAGGGAGGGAATCATATTTCCCGTCCCCGCCCTCAATTCTGAAATATAATTAACCCCCATCACCCTCTCCAATCCCGTCCTCCATCCCTATCCCCGATGGTGATGTGTTTTTACGAGGGCCTGAATTCTCAATTTTTTTTTAGATAATAGTATTTTTTTGAAAAATAAATTTACTTAAAATAAATAAAAATTTTAAATTATAAATAACACACACATATATAATCGGGGTCGGGGTGGGGCGGGGACCTCAATCCCCATCCTTGACCCCGCCCCACCAAAGCAAGTCAGGTCCCTGTCGAGGATGGGGAAAATTGCCATCCCTAATGGGAAAGGACCGGCTAGAGTGGAAAATTGTTATTGGTTTGGTGTGGGAAATTTTGTCCATGGAAGGGTACAAACGATGTGAGTTTGGATTATTTTTACTTGATCCTTGGGCTGTATTTGGTTGCAGTGCAGTTTAATTTGCATTAGTACAAATGCATGAGAGTGCAAATGAAAAAAAATACAAATTCTTGTTTAATTTTGTTTTAGGTTTTACTTTATTCTGCTTCATGTCTTAATTTACTTTATTTGTATTGCAACCAAATAAAATAGGCTAAATTTTGAACAAGAAAACATCAGAATTTACACTTAAATCATTTGCACTGCTATGGTTTTGCATCAATGCAAATTTATTTGCATTGCAACCAAACACAGCTCTCTATGCATATACCCTCTTACAAGAATCACAATGAATGGTCCACCTTGAAGAGCTTCCCACCAATATATAATCGGTACCAGGGTTTTTGGAGTCACAGGCCCTAAAAGATACCTTAAGGCTGCGTTTGGTTTGAAGGAAATAGTAGGGAAATGAAGGAAAATGTAGGGAAACCTTTACAAATCTTGTATAAATTTCCCTACATTTCCCTTCTTTTCCATACATTTTCCTTCAAACCAAACATAACCTAAAAGTAGTCCAGATCTCATACAATTTTCTTCTTCACTTTCCTTCGATATGTGCTAAGTGTTCCATTATAGGTAGGGTTGGATTGGACCCTATCCAAATCAAAATCAATTTAGATGGATTGGAGAAGCCAATAAGACATTTGGATAGTTCAAACTTAATGGTCCAATGTATTTATTGGATTGGATTAGTTATAGTCTATTCATAATGAATTTATATTGGATTGGATTGAAGCAATATCCGGTTCATTGATAAAAGATAAGAATAAAGGTATCAATGATTCATGTTTAGGTTGGAATCAATCTAAATTAAAACCAATTTGTTCATATTTAACCATTGAATTGGAGTGGTCCAAAACGGTATAAAAGCATTCATCAGATTGGATTAGACCTGCTCCATCTGAAATAAATTCATATTGGACAGGATAGGATTGGACAAAATCCGGTCCAATTGAGGTATATAGACAATGTTTAATATAAGATTAACTTTTATCTTTTATTGTTCTTTTTCTAATAGTCTTCTTTTTTTCCTCTTTATGTGCTTGTGGTTATCAACAACAAAGCAGAGAAACCTCACCATTTATATCGCCTTGCGCTTGCAGGATTCGACTAACATCCTCGTCAGTATATTCTCTCATCAGGTAAATTATGCTTCGATAAACCTCTATTTTTTTAGCTTTGGCTTCGAAAAACAAAATTGAGCCAAGAAAGAATCGAGCATTTCGTAAAGGTTGCTTTTCAAAACATAACAGCAGTCAAAATACTTTTACGCTCTAATGTGGTTTGAAAGCACAAACCCTGAAGGCCTGAAATTCATCCAAATGCAACCTTGGATAATTTTTGTTTTAACTTTTAATACCTTTGTCTTTTAGCTATCGGTACGAGAGGCGATGCATGATAACGAAAAAAACGTATAACAATGAATCAACTGATATAGTGGGTCAAAATCTATAGTGATAACAATTGTTATAATTTAATTCAAACACAAACAAACTGTGATAAAATAATACATTATAGTGATATTTGTTGTGGAAAAAATCTAAGAAAACAGATTTGACTGACACCCAAATAAAAGTAAAATAGAGATAAAGAGAAGTAAGCATAGAGAATACATAGATTTACGTGATCCGTCTTATAATCTACGGGTGAAGGAAGAGCAAAAATCCACTATGTAGTCAGTAATGGAGAAGAAATTCAGAATTGTATACACTCAACCTCATTTATAGAAAACCCTAAACCTTAAAATACACCTAATGTATCTCTCTTCTCTTACAAGACAAAGATTAAGTATACAAAAGAGAAAACCCCTAAAAATACATAATTATTCATATTCGATTCAGACCTATAAACTGAATATGGATCGGACCCAACCCAAACCCTACACTTTCACCACAAATCATTATGAAATTTTGCCTTCAGATTTTTCTCAAATTATTTCAAAACGGATTCATGAAATAGGTGGCCACAAAAAATTCAAGACATAAAGGTAACAATATCTTTTTGTGTAGTTAGTCTTTAATGATAAGCACACATGGTAAAATTCGAACAAATGAAAAGTAATTAAATACACATGATAAATCATAACGATTGGAATTTTGATATAATCAAATAACATGCCATAAAAATTTTGGAAAAGTATGGACAGACCCAATGCAGATTTTTGAATTTCACTGCAAATCTATATTCGAACATTCAAAATATCAAAAACCCCTATTCTATACACCAATGTCGCCCGTGAGTTAGCATCAATTCCGAACTAACACCTACCCGACGCCAACTGTACTTTAGGCCAAAAAATCCTGGCCTTCATAGGCACAATCAGTTGGTGAAAACTTCTGACTATTTGGAAAAAAACAGGTTGGGCTGTTTCGGGCTTCCTCCACATGACATGTTATGATGGGCATGAGGTACTTGCAACCAAAATTCTTCTAGCAGAAAAGTCAAGCAAGAGACTGAATGGAATAATGTGTCATGTGGATGAAGCTCACAAAATCTCCCCATCAGCTCAAAGCTCTTGACGTATCATGCCTCTCTATTATCATATATTTATTTTTTGGTAGAACTGATCTTATAGATTTACTTCCTCGTTCTCCTTCCACCTTTTCTAGGGAGTGTCATAAGCACAAAAAAGCAACATTATAAACGTTTCAACAAAACCTTATCAATTGCCACCGAAGCAGCTATCTCACCCTATATATTCCTATTTCACTTTATTAATACAAATTAAGGGTCCGTTTGATTTACAGTTGAAAGTAGAATTGGAATGATTTATTCCCATAGTCTGTTTGGTTTAAACAAAAATATGAATGAGAATTAGAATTAGTAGAAATGAGATTTCATTCCCAAGAGAGAGGCAGGGAATGGCCATTCCTTACAGAAAGGAGAATGGGATTTTGATTCTGCCCAACCAAACAGTTGAAATCGGGATAGCTCATCCCAATTCCGCTTCTAGATCCCTATTCCCACAAAGAAAATGAGGCCTAAGTATCTCTAATCACAAAAAATATCCTTCTTTGTTCCTTAGAGGATGCTTAGTAGTGGTGTTGCATTGCTATCCCATTTGAGATTGATCAATACAAATTGATATTTCTGCCTAAAACATCAATTTTGATGCGTCTCACATTCATGCATTTTTCTAACTGAAGTGACACTCATTTATGATCTGACAATACATGTTTCTCATAAATTTGTATTGATCATGGTTTTAAAACCATTGAATCAGAGAACAAACTGCTAACCTAGACAATTGAAGCACAAAACAATTTGACCCAAACAATGATTCACGGTTTTACAAAAAATATTTAGGCCCTGTTTGGTTCGCTGGATAGGGCTATTCTGATTCCCACTGTTTGGTTGGGAAGAATTGGAATCCCAATCCCATTCCTGCTATAATGGCATTTCATTTGAAGGAATGGCCAGTCCCTACCCCTCCTTTGGGAATGAAATGTCATTCATGCTGATTCCAATCCTCATTCCTATTCCTGTCTTAACCAAATAGACTCTAGGAATGGATCATTCCAATTCCAATTCTGAACAGACCCTTAAATAGTGGGAATGGCAACAAAATGCCACTATACCAAATACCCCTTAAATATTACTATTATTTATTAATTAGTAGCTAAATATATCTTATAGTACTAATATTATAATTTTTAGTTTGAATTTTTTAATTTATTGCCTTGATAATTTAATTTATAGTTTTTTTAGTTATCAAAATTAAATTTTATTAGTTAATAATTAAAATTAAATATTTAACAAAAATTAATAATAAAACAACAAAATCTATCTAACCTAAAAATAATACTTGACTGGATGTCAAAATAGATATATCACATCACCTTTTATTTAAAATTTGCTTAACAAAACTCATGCATGGCATGAATCCCAACTAATAATTTATATTACAGAGGCTACCATCTAATATATATTAGAGAGAGGCTACCTAGCGCTATAAAGTGGGTCGTGCCAGGCTGGCATGTGCCGCAAGCGGCCCGTGCAAAGTATGGGCTATACCGCCCTCTCCGATGAAAATTTTGGGGGTCGGTTTGGCATGGCCAATGGCCTAAGCCCGCATGGGCCCGTGGGCCAAGCCTTGGCCCAAGTCGGGCTATGGACCAGGCCAAAGCTATTTTTGCTTATTTATTTAAAAAAATTGAAAAAAAACTTAAAATTTTAATTTTATATGAATTTTGATGTATACATGTCAGCACCCGATTTTTGCTCGGTCCACCACTTGAGCCTCTAATTCACCCCAAACACCCAATCAGACCCTTCCAACCTCTCCGAACACTAAAAAACCTAGAAAACCCAAATTTCACCTCGAGAGCCCTTAGATCCACCGTTAAACCTACTCGATACCTATCCGATGGCCCCGATTGATCCTCACTTACACGGTTACACCTCATCCATTTCACCAGACACGACCACCAGACCTGGGACATCCCAAAACACCTACCCATGAAATTTGAACTCCAGATCCCTTCGTTCACTCGTCCATCAAACAACGATTCCATTTCGACCATTCTCACACCCATAATCCATATCCTTTTGAACCGAACACATCTAAACCAATCAAAATTTTCCAATCATCCCAGAATACCAAAAAACCCCTACATATGAAATGTCATCCCAAAACACCTACATTTGCCTTCAATCACATAAAGATTCCATTTCAAGGTTCTAGATTGATCAGATTCCAAATCCGCCCGATCCAGGCCCAGTTAGCACAACCCAGCCTTACCAATCACCTCAAATTACCCAAAAACCCTGACCTGAAAAATTCTACCTCAAAACACCTTCATTTCCCTTTGATCACACAAAGATTTTATTTTAAGGCTTCGGATTGATCGGATTCCAAATCCACCTGATCCGGGTCCAGTTGATTCAATTTGACCTTGCTGATCACCTCAGAACGCCAAAGAAATCTATCCTATGAAATTTCATTCAAAAATACCCTCATTCATCCTTTCATCAAAGAAGATTCTGTTTCGATCAATTGCATTAGCCCCACATACAAAACCCCCATCCCTCTCACACCCCCCTCAACCCTCCATTGTTTTTAAACCAAAACCTCAGCCGTGCATCAAGGCTTGACCAGAACTTTTCTAAATTATAAAATACCCCCCATTTTTTTGAAATTATAAAATAGTCCCCTACCCCCAAAGGAGAAGACTGTTCTCTTCTTCCTCGCCCGAACTAGCGGCGGAGAAAGGAAGGCCGTCCTCCTCCTTCGGTTCGCTGCTCCCTCCCTTAAATTCCAGCTTTTTTTGCCTTCGTTCTGCTCTCCTTCTTTTTTTTTTTCTTTCGTTTCCGCCAGACTCAGCCATATAGCGGCTGTGAGACGAAGCTCTACCACCATCAGTGCTCCTCCTCTCTTTCCCTCTAGTTCCTGTCGTTCCAAAATACATTACGGTCGCCATCGCCAGTGTCGTTTGCCATTTATCACTCCTTCAACGCAAAACCGAAGAGTTGCAGAACGAACCCCTCTTCGGGCTGAATCCCCTGTGCAATATCGGTGCTCTACCTGCCGGACAATCTTAGTCTCTTCTCAATCAGAAGCGGACCATCCTTCTCCCCATCGAAGTCTGGCCAGCCGTTGTAGTATCCGGCGACGTCTTAGGGAATCAGCACAAATCAGGATGGTAGGGATGAATAAAGGGAAGAGCCGATTCCCGGTAGACTCATGTACCCTTCTGAATCCTATCTTGTTTGAATATTAGTTTGGCATATGTTGATATATTCTCTCTGCGATGCTGGATTGTTTCTCTCTTTATCTGAAATGCTAGTTTCTCCCTTTCATCAATCTTCTCTGATATTTTTTTTCTTTTTTTTAACCATTTTAGTATATATATATTTGAATCCGTCTTTGCTTATCGTAGTTTAAATCTTAGTTTCAGTTGTGTCCCCCTGTTTCTGTATTGTTCTCATTTTATTTAAATTTTATCTGATGTATCTTGCCGAATCATCAGTGTATGTAGCTCACTGTTTTGCCGAATAGTTCTACCGCTTTTTCTTTGGTGCGTATCAAACTGCTTTGCTGAACCATTAGTATGACATTTTATGTTCACTGAGTTATCTTCATTTTATGTTCTCTGAGTCATCTTCCGGTTATACTGCTTTGCCGAACCATTAGTATGTCATTTTATGTCCTCTGAGTTTTCTATTCAGCATGCGGAGTATTGGAAATTGTAGGCTCTCTATAATAATGGTAGACTGTTATTTATTTGTTCGGATTATTTTCGTTTAATAATATGATTTAGGCCTTTAATTAATTCAGAACCGTTATATATACTTGCATGTGGGCCCCACCTTTGGACTCCGGAGAGGGGTGCCTAATCCCTTCCCTCTCTCATCCAAGTCTTACAGGACCTGTGCATTGGATTATTTGGAGAAGGGTGCCTACTAAATTGAGTATACTTTCCGATGTTGATCTCGGAGGTCTCATCACCTCCATTTCTTAATCTGATGGGTGGCGACTCCATTTCCCCATATGGCAAAGTGAATCGATTATTTCCAATGTTTATAATAAAATTACTTATATATAAAATAATTAAATAAATTAATATAATTAAATTAAAAAAAAACTATTTATTTTATTAATATATTATATACTATATATTATATAATTATAATTTATATAATATATTATATTATATATATATATATATATAAATATATAAAATATATAAATATTATGTATATATATATAGTCCAGGCCATGGGTGGCATGGCCTGCTTGATCGTGCCATGCCGTACCAGCCCGTGGACTTCAAACCCCAGTCCCAGCATGGCACGGCCCATTGGCTGTCATGCCATGCCATGCCGAACCGGTTTAAAATTGTACGGGCTACGGACAGTCCGGCACGATTTACACCTGGAGTATTTGCTGGAGCCTACGGGCATTTTCGTGGGTGGGTGGGTGGTGGTTTGGGTTCGCATGTGAAAAGACTAATAGTGGCCTTGTTTATTTTTGTAATCAAAATTAACACATAGAGTTACTTGTACGTTTTAGCAAAAAGCAATCGGTCACTCCCTGAATACTTAACACCGAAGCAAAGAAAAGATATATTTGGCTTAGCTCGAATTAAAATATAGTGTTTAATTTAGAAGTACAAATATATATAAATAATATAAAATATAAGGTTTTGTGCTCTACATTTTTGTATTCGTACTCATTTTAAACTAAATATAAAATCTTATATTTTATATATATTTATATTAATACTCTTTTCAACTGAGCCTTGGACTGTATTTGATTGCAGTGTAATTACCAATACAAATGTAATGCAGTCAAATGTAATTTAATGTGTGATGCGAGAAATAAAAATAGGTCAAAATTTATACTCAAATCATTTGTACTGCCACAGTTTTATATTTGTACAAATTTATTTGCATTGCAACCAAACACAGCCTTGGGAACAAATTCGAAATAATATTTGATTTGAATTATAATTGCAAGCTTGAATTTGGTTCAATTAGGCTAGCCAGTTTTACGAACTGAGCTTCATTAAACTTCAGCTTGACTTGTATCAATTCACATCAAAAATTTCTCGAATTGAATTTGAATAACTTGAAAAAAACTCAATTTGTTAGCTTTTGAGTTATCAATCTTTCTCGCATCATAGATTGTCCCAGCAACTATAAATGATACAGTAATGAAATCGGATTTAATCCTTATAAGACCATGCTCACACCGTTCACACAGTCCCTCGCAGCCTTCCATTGGAAATATCTTTCCATTCCATGAAAAAATAATCATGGTCTTGCGAGCACAGAATCCAATCTCCCCAGCAAGGCAGCAATAGGCCCAAGTCCCTCTTGGATATAATACATTGAATGGCAGCTTGGCCCGATATCCAGACTCCAGCCGGCCTGGTCTGGCCTAATTCCCCCTGTATGGTAAGTCCGGACCGGCAGATTGCCACAATTCTTTTCTATTGGTAAAAGAACTCTTTTTCCCTGCTGTGACCCTGTGACTCTGTGAGTTTGACAGTTATTGCCGTTGACCAAGAGAAGTCATGAATATCTTGGCAAGATCAACGCAAAGCAAGAACTAAATCACCCATCATCTTGTTGATTTTGGCCAGGTCTATGCCTTTGTTATTTGGTATATGGCTAGGAGAAACTGCTTCTGCAAGCACATCGAAGGAGGAGAGAGAGAGAGAGAGGAAAAGAGCAAACATAATTCTATATGATATTTTTCTTCTCTCGTTCGTTTTCCTTTTTAGTATTTTTATCTCAAGACAATCAGTTCTTTTTACAGAAAGTCGGCTGGTTGTAAGTAAAAGCAGGAGAGGTCATTTCTTTCTTTCTTTCTCTTTTTATTGTTCCTATCATTTCCACTGTAATTTAGACCGGCAAAATTGGGGGATTATGGCAAATTTGTGGAATTGATTTCTGTAGCAGTTATCTCGAAGAATATAATCTACCGATCCCGGTGTCTAATGGTCCGCTTCTCTTTCTGATACTCAGAGATTCCAATAGAGAAAGCGGGAGAGATTCGGAAGCAACAGCGAAATCGAGTATTCCAATGGAATAGATTCTCTTGACGGATGTGGCGAGTCCTCTACCTGCTCCTCTATGGCAGCTCGGAAGAAAGTGCCTCGTCATGTTGGCATCTCTGGATTGATGGAGAGAGGCGGAGAGATTGAAGAAGATTTGCAATCCCACAGAAACACCTATGATAAGATTTTTGTGGCAGTTGGAAAAGAAGTAAAAGAGAATGAATCCAATCTACTTTGGACGTTGAAGAACTCGAGAGGGAAGAAGATATGCATCCTTCATGTTCATCAGCCGGCACAGTTCATCCCGGGTCCGAGTGAGTTGGATCTAAATTCCTGGAAAATAAACTTTACCGATTTATTTCCTTTTATATAATTTAATATTTGAATGTTCCTTTCCTAATTTTCATTGTTGTGAGTTCTTGAAAACTCCCTGGGGCATCTATGACTACAGAAAATTGATCGTCCGGACGATTTCGGGATAAATTTAGTTGAACTCAATGCAATGGATTCTTGCTTTTAACCAGGGGGTTATCTGAAATAAGTAATCTTGAACAGTAACTAAGAATTTATCAGCCAGTATCAAAATGATAAGCTGTGGACAAAATTTTAAGGATGAGGGAGTGAGGATTATATATAGTCCATTGAGCCTTGTGAATCTGTTCCAAGTTGGAAAAAGTAGGATGAAGTTAATCTAAACTGACTTCTTTTCCAAGAAATGTACATTGATGTTGGAAGCCATAGTCTTCTCTGAAGTATTTATGAGCATGAATGATCAATCTAAATCTTCACTTCACCTTACCCCCTACCCCCACGCCTTACATAAAATGGTAAAGGTAAATGTCTAAATGATTCTCCAGTTTTTATGCAACCTCTTGATCCTGTAACCAAAATTTGTAGTTTCCATTGATTACTAATGTTTTTTCCTTTATTTTTTGCCATTTATCTTTTCTGATTTGCAGTGGGTACAAAGTTTCCGGCAAGCAAAGTGAAGGAACAGGAAGTTGGCGCATACAGAGAGCTGGAAGAGCAAAGGATGCATAATATTCTAAACGAATACCTTGTCATATGTATTAACCAAGGGGTATTGTTACTTTTGCTTTTCCCTGCTAGTCTTTCAACTAAAGTGATAATTGAATGAAAAAATGGTTAAATCCTTGTAGCAATTGTGGAATTGAAATAATGACATGTAGATTTAGCTAAGTAAATGGTTGAAAATAGAGGAGGGACATTGTTTCTTGTACTCTTTTGATTATTTAAGATATGTATATGCATGTCACCTGTGTATGTAAAGAAGTAACCTAATTGGTCATTTAGGTTTATTGTCAAGATAACCTACTAGTTTCTGCAACATGGGGAGATGATATGTAGTATCTGAGCTGTCTATTGGCTGGGGACCCTATATATTGACCATGTGTGATTCCCCCAAACAAGGTCACCCCTATACCCATTGATTCCCCAAATGATATCAACTGCCAAAAGATTAGGTGAAAATTCTTATGTTTCAGATATTGTTTCAATGCATAGGAGTTCCAGTGCATCAAAAGTTCAATGCTAATGCATTTGAATTCTCACTTGAATTTCAATTCACACAATAGCTAGGGAATAGGGAAATGCTAATACAATGATACAGCAAAACAGTGATAAAAATAGCACAATTAGGGGTTGGTGTTTATGTAGTATTCATAATAAGTCTTGCTTTTCACTCCAATACAACTGCCTAGCATATTTTAAGACCTATTATTTGAGCATCCCCTGTTTTTGAGAAAAAGGTCACTCTTATTAAGGACAAGTATAACAGTTCTGTTATCTAATACAATAAAGCTAACCCTTGAAAACAAAAACATTATTACCCTCTAATACTAATTAATAAGGGGCAGGCTATGTGGGGTCCTGGAAGGGTGGAATGGGTTCAGATCTAACCTCTGTTTTTTTGCATGAAGTTTTCTCTGACTCAAACCCATGTTCTCATGCTTGTCAGCCAATGATAATTTCACTGATGAGGGATGCCTTGTTTACCAAAAATAGGGAGTTCTCAAATCGGCAACTTTAAGGAAATGCTTATGAGAATGGCTATTCTCGGAGTTAGCTGTTAATGTAACATTATGAACCTTGAACCTAAAAGCTGTTCCATACTATATCACTTCCAAATTTGAACCATGATTTTAAAATCATGAGATCCACACAACTTTTGCTCAGATGTTCTAATCAGCTATTCACCTCATTATCTTATAGATTAATAATTATGCTATCCAGATACAGCAAGGACATGGCTGGATACAGTGTCAGATATAGAATTTAAACTAAAAATCAAAGTATTGGACACGGTATGGTGCCCTAGTACATTGATAAAAAAAAAAAGTATGGTGCCCTAGTACAGGTATCTGGTAATCATACATTAATACTAAAAAAATCAATGACATAAATTGTTTCATTTTGTAGGTATGGGCAGAAAAACTTGTCATTGAAAATGATGATATCAAGAAAGGTATTGTAGAGCTTATCACTCGTCATGGGATAAAAAATCTTGTTATGGGAGCAGCAGCAGACAAGAAGTATTCAAAGTATGAACTCCAAAAGGACTACCTTTATTTCGTAGTCAACATGATCATCAAACTTTTGATCTTAGGTGTTCTACAATACTTGTCATATACATGCTAGACCAATTTATGAATCTTATTTCTTGAATCAATGGACTATGTTTTAGAATCCAACAGTGCCCAAAGATCGAAGTATTGATTGTAGGAGTTCATTCTTGAGTTAGAACCTTGGTTTATTACACTTAACCACCTTTATTTTCTTTTTGATAAGTAACTAGTACAAGAACTTGCTTCCAAACAGTATGAGCTTTTCAATAGCTTGTACAAAACTGAACATTCAAAGGATGGAAGAGCTTTACATTTGCAAGAAAAACTACTATCTGAATCCGTCCATGAAACCCCAAACTTAGCTTATCTGCCAAAATATTTAGGTTGTAACTCAGTTTGAGAAAAGACAATAGTGACATTCTTTACTAATGTCCTTAGAGAGCTACAGATGAATGGTGTCTTTTATTATTTGGTGCCTTGTATTAATTAAGCAATGCCTATTTTGTCGGAATACATTTTCTGGGATGGATGAGCTGGTAAATTCAAAATGATTTTGATGGGAAATTTTTAAAAGCAACATGATGGTCTCATTATTTCAGGAGAATGACAGATCTCAAATCCAAGAAAGCAATTTATGTGCGTGAAAAAGCACATTTTTCCTGCCACATATGGTTTGTTTGTAAGGGGTTCCTCATCTGCACAAGGTAGACTTTGGATTTGATAAAACAAAGCAGTCTTATTGATTGTCATGAAAATTTACACTATAATCATATTTAAACAGGGAAAGAGAAGGTATATTTGTATCCCCTCCAATTCTACCATCCAGTCCATTCAGTGAAATCAGCCAACAAGAGCACTTGAAATCTCTATCCTTTCCACAGGCACAGGTCCATCCTTTGGCACTTTCTAACCCATATCAAAGTGACTTTGGACGAGCAAGATCCTTGCACTACAGCACTCATGGGCATGGAGAAATAGCTGCAGCATTTTCTTCCCATGAAGGGTCTGGAAGAATACATACACCAGAGAGACAGTTAAGTAGTGAGGGGATTGCTGGTGAATTGGAAGGTATATCAGGAAAGAAAATCTCTCAGGGTTCAGAGGATCTAACATGGTCTTCAAATGAGGAGGCAGTTGGTGTTTCTGATTCAATATCAGTAAGAGAAGATCGGAGTGATGATGGGTCAGGGTTAATCTCTTGGCATGATTCTAGCATGGAACTTCGCTATTCATCTCCTGCAAATAGACAACTGGTATGTATTTCTACAACTGGTCACTACACTCAGTCATGCCTGTTAATAATGGTTTGCATTTGGACATGGCCACTTGGATTGGGCATTTCTTTCCATATTCCTGACACTTAAACATAGCAACATTACCTGTGTTCAGTGCCTCAGTTCCACATTTGTATTTAAATATAAAAATCAACTATTGGTTAAAATACTTCATCCTTTGCTTGGATTTGTTATTGGCTTGATTTGACTGTGAGGCTGAGTGGACTTGAAATTCCCTCTAAATGCTAACTGCTTGAGATCTCCTGCAGATTTTAGTGCTTGGTATTTTTATTTACCCAGTCTGTTAAATTTCTTTTAACTAGGTGAAAGAAATCCAATATTTGTAATTATGAGAAACCAATGTTTCTCAAATACCATATCGTTGGCTAATTTGTAGAGTATCTTTTGGATTTTTTAGCTGGATGAAGGAAGAGGAAATGGTAATATGTATGATCAAATGAAAAAGGCCATGGAGAAAGCCATCGAGGAGGCTGAGAAAGCAAAGAAAAAAGCATGGGAAGAATCTACTAGGCGTCAAGAAACCGAAATGGCCCTATCGGAGGCTCAGTGCAGGGTAAGTTCATCGATGGTTCTTAAGTTCTTTGTTTCCTTATTATGCTTTGACCTTCCCAATGGCCGGATACTTTTGATGGGCTTAATATTTCATCATGAAACTTTAGTAATTCTTGTTGTTCTTCTTAATTGGCTACGTCCCATTGTAATTCTCCTTGAGTTCCCCTAGAAAGGAGCATCATAGTGTGTGTGTGTGTGTACAGTGATCTAACAGTCAAGTTTTACATGAAACTAGAGAACTTTCATCTTCTTTTCATGAAACTCACCAATCACAGCCAAATTTTTACAGGCCAAGCATGAAATCAAGCAAAGAGAAGAAATAGAGGAATTACGTGCAAAAGAAAAACAAGAACTAGAAAGCATGAAGAGACACCAAGACAAAGTCTTGGAGGATCTTCGGATTGCACAAGACCAGAACTCTGAATTGGAGCGGACATTGGAAGAGTTGGAGCAGAAGTTCTTCTCTGCCGTCGAACTCTTGATATCTCTTAAGAGCGAACGAGATCAGTTGCGAAACGCAGTCAGAGAAGCTAAAAACGAACGAGATCTGTTACGGAACGCAGGCAGAGAAGCCAAGGGGCTGAGGAGTGAAGAGGAGGGCGAGAACCCGGAGAATCTGCATTTCTTTTCGAAGCTCTCTTTATCAGAGGAGGGCGAAATCCCGGAGAATCTGCATTTCTTTTCGAAGCTATCTTTATCGGAGATTGAGGAAGCAGCTCGCAACTTTGATCCGTCCTTGAAGATCGGTGAAGGAGCTAACAGTAGTGTCTTTAAAGGACTTCTTCATCACACTCCAGTGGCTATAAAGATGTTCCACTCCAATAGCTCACAAGCCCACATGAAATTTCAACGGGAGGTAAATCCGGTGCAAGTTTCGTATTTCATACTCCTGCTTGCATTAAACGCTATAGATGACAAATGCAAATTCAATAATCAATTCAACCTGTACATTGGGGCTGTCTACGAATTCTATGGCTCTATTATACAAGAATTAATTCTATTTCTGGTACATGCTTTTTGTTTGACATTGATTTGTGTCTCTATTGGCAATATGGATTCAGGTGGACGTATTGAGTAGGATGAGGCATCCAAATCTCGTAAACCTGATCGGAGTCTGCCCAGAAGCTTGTTCGCTCGTATACGAGTACCTGCCTAATGGAAGCCTCGAAGACCGACTGACGTGCAAGGACAACACTCCCCCTCTTTCATGGCAAACGCGAACCCTCATTGCCACAGAAATATGCTCGGCCCTCATCTTTCTCCAATCCAACGCACTTCACAGGGTTGTACATGGGGATCTGAAGCCCGCCAGTATCCTCCTCGACACCGACTTTGTCAGCAAGCTCAGTGACTTCGGTATCTGCTGCTGCTTATTTCCCCGTAAGGCGAACTCGGCAAGCAGCTCCACCCAATGCCATGAGACTAACCCAAAGGGAGTCCTCGCTCACATGGACCCTGAGTTCCTCGATACAGGAGAGCTAACACCAATGTCGGATGTCTACTCGTTTGGAATTGTTTTGTTAAGGCTTTTGACAGGGAGACCAGCGATGGGGATAGTGGAGGAGGTGCAACATGCCTTGGATAAGGGGAAGTTAAAACAAGTGTTGGATGAATCGGCAGGGAACTGGCCTTTTGTGCAGGCACAGCAATTGGCTCATTTGGCTTTAAGGTGCTGTAAGAGGAACCTGAAGAGCAGACCCAACCTTGCGTCAGAAGTGTGGAGGGTGCTTGAACCAATGAGGGCTTCCTGCAGAACATCGTCGCCCTTCTGCCTGGGTTCAGGGGAGCATTGCCGGGCTCCGTCCTATTTCATTTGCCCCATTTTCCAGGTCAGTAGTAATAAGCTTACTCTGTATATTGGTTGGAACAAATAGGGGTGTCATTTGAACTGGATTTGGTCCAATGTGAGTCCATTAAAATGGACCAGGTCCAATCCAGCACAATGAATATTTTGAACCATTTAGGATCGGTCCAATTCAATGTCTGGACCGTCCAATCTGTTTAAATTTGTTTTAATTTAGATTGATTCCAATTCAAACCTGGTCCATTAACAACTATATTCTTATTTTATACCAATGGACCAGATATTGGCTCAATCTAATGTAAATTGGTCCAATTCAATACCAAGCACCAAAATCAATTTGGATGAATTGAAAGAACCAACAAGACATATTGAATCGGACTAAGCACCAAACTGTCCAAATTGATTTTGTCTTGGACGGAATCCAACCCAAAACTGGTCCATTAACACCCCTAGGAACAATAATATAAAATATCATAGTTCCTTGAAGCAGAGAAATTGAAGAAACATGTGAACTGTGATCTTTGATGCAGAGAGTAGACATAGTTGTTGCAAAGTTTTTCTCATTGTAATTATAGTTGAAATTGCAGGAAGTCATGCAAGACCCGCATGTGGCAGCAGATGGTTATACATATGAAGCCGAGGGAATGAGAGCATGGTTAGACAGTGGCCACGACACTTCGCCCATGACAAACCTTAAGCTCGTTAACAGAAATCTCATCCCCAATCACGCCCTCCGGTCTGCAATTCAAGAGTGGCGACACCAGTGACGGATCAGCCATGATTTTTTTTTTTTTATTTTAGTTTGTACCTTTGTTAAGTATCTCTATTTCTTCTTCTCTAGTTGAAGTTAATTTTTCCATTTCATTTGTTTTGTCTATAGAGCAAAAAACGAAGGTTTATTAGTGTGCAATGTGTAGAACTGTAAAAAAAATGACGATACACGCAAAGGATCAGATTCTTTGGCGTTTATAACTGATAAAGATAAACTAGATCTAGATGTTTAGTCTTTAGTGAGCTTTAGAGAAGAGGGTGGCACAAGCGCAAAGCAAGGCATGGGAGGAGCGAAGAGCGAGGATTTTTTTTTTTTTTTTTTTGGTGCAAGCAAATGAAGCTTTCCTCTGCACGAAACGAAAGGGGAAAACCAATTGAAGAAAAACCCTTCTTTTCTTCAGCCAATAAAAAACCTGTTGCAGCCAAATGTGGAGTAGAGGATAATAACTTCGTTTGAGGCCGATGGGTCTAACCTATTGAGAAAAAGAAAGAAAGATGTCAGAAGCCACAGGAGTTATTTCAGGGATGAAGACTCCGATGGTCAAGTTAGCAAAGAACAGTTAGGGGTCGGTCCAAGTAAGAGAGGAAATTTAAAGCTTGAGTTCCATAGAGTCTTTACCTTAATATGGGAGCCCCCTTTTATAGCCAGAATTGCCTTAGAGGAGTAGTAGTTGGGAGGAGGTGGTGGTGGTTGGTAATGAATGGTCAAGATGCATCCGACCAACGCCATGTGTCAAAATTTGCATCACATCCCAAGGTCTTACTTCATCTTTAGAACCTTTCGCCTTCAAGACCTAATGGAAAACGTCTCACAATTCAACCAGCCTAGAGGTGTAAAGCGTGTCGTGCCCACGGGTAGCCCGTGGGCTATGCTATGTTGGCCCGCGGGCCGTGCATCGGGCCAGAGCTATTTATTTAAAAATTTTGATAAAAAAACATAAAATTTTAATTTTATATGAATTTTGTGTATACAAGTGCTTATATATACAATTAAAAATATATATTTAATTTATTTATATATTATTATATAATTATAATTTATATAATACTACATAAATATATATATATATATATATAAATAATATATATGGGTAGTGTCGGGCCATGCCGCGAGCCGTGCTAGGCCGGGTTGCGGATTGGGTCATGCCGACCAAAGGGCTACAGGTGGCATGGCTTGCTTGGTCGTGTCGTGTTGTACCAACCCATGGACCTAAAACCCCAGGCCCAGCACTGCCCGCATGATCATGTCGGGCCAGCCCGACCTGATTTACACCTCTAAACCAGACTTGTTCAATTTCAGAAACCCATAATTGGTAGAACCTTTACAAAGCTTCATTTTAACTTCATGCATTTATGTCAAGCCCTCTTTCTCTCTTTCCTAAAGCTTTTTCTTTCTCTTTTTCTTTCTTTTTTGTTCTTCTTTTCGTTTTTTGTTTTTTCTCTTTTCTTTAATTATTTTATTTTATTTTTGCCTTTTGATTTGATAATGTGATTTTATTACAATTCCAAAACTCCGATAATGAATTCCAAGAATTTTAGGTTATAACAATGGTTCTTGATGAGGGGTAATTTGGTTTGATCAATCATGTTGCGACACATGGCCTTTGAGTGACATCTCGGCGCTGAGTAAGCAAACTAGCTTGGCAAGCCATCTTGGAGCACCTCGTCCTGGCCAACCTCCACCTTAGTAGGGTCGAACTAGTTGACCTCATAAGATTAGGGCGACCTGTCCTAGAAGCCGGCCAAGCTGTAGAAGTTCATGGCGACCTGCGAGGAATAGCCCACTTACCCAACAGTACGTTACCAAGCCGAGATCCCTTGAGCGTTGATACCTCGGCCGTTAGACCGGCCTACCTCATCGCATGCCACGAAGTTACTCGAGTAAATCGTAACCCTGCGCGGATCTCGCAACCGTACATTAACACACCCGAACGAAGCAGAAATGGTTCCGTGAGAAGCTCAGGCCTGTTACAAGAGGGCTCTGACCACTGATGCCTATAAAAGGCATAAACTTCTACCTAAAAAGGTATGCATGATTACACACTCTCTGGCTCTCCCAAACTCTCAAAAGAATTCACAAGACTTTTTTAACTTAAGCATCGGAGTGCCCTCCCCGGGTAAAGACACCTGGGCACTCTAATTCTCTTTCTCTTGCAGTATATATCAACTCGGCCCTAACCAAAAAATATCCAAATCAGAGTCCGAGTCATTAGACACGATGGAGCTTCCAAATCGCGCGACATCAAATCTTCTCATCCCTTTTTTTTATTTTCAATTTTTTTATTCTCTTATCATTTTTTATTATTACATTTTTTTGCTTTAAAAAAATGTTTTTTTCTTTTTCTCATCATGCCTTTTCTCCTTTTTGTTTGTTTTCCTTCTTACCTTCTTTTTTTATTTTTTCTTCCTTTTTTATTTTCATTTTTTGATTTATTAAATTTATTCTATTATCATCATTTCATTGGTTATTTATTTGTCTTCATTTCATTCCTTTTTTGTTTTTAAATTTTCTTCTTCTTTTTTATTTATTTTGTCCTTTCTTGAGAGTTTTTTATTTTATATATAATACTTTTTAATATTTTTAACTTTTCATAATTTTGATTATTTTACCTTATTATCTTATTTTGTCTTTATTTTTTCTTTTTCTTCTTTTCTTAAAAATCCCCTTTATTTTTTTTTCCTCTTTTGTATTTTTTAATATTACTTTTTATTTTTGTTTTTGTTATATATCTATATATATATATATATATATATATATATATATATGTATGTATGTATGTATGTATGTATGTGTGTGTGTGTGTGCGTTTTGTTATTTTTATGGGTATTTGTGATATTACTACTTTTCTCATCTTGATTAACCAAGAGAAAATTACTAACCTTTCCTACCCCCATTTTATTTCAATTGTTTTTTCTTTTTTTCTCTTTCTCTCTCTCTTTGCTTTTTTTTCTTTTTCTTTTTCTATCCTATCATGTTTTATTTTATTTTTTTGTTACCCACAAAGTGTTCAACACATGTGTCCTATCCTGAAATTAGGTTAGTTTTTTCCTAATCCTTTCTAAATTCAAAAATAAACCTCCACCTATCGAACAAATGGACTTCTCTGGTTGGTGACCGATATTCGGTGCGACTATTGGGACCAAGGCCCCAACGACCTACCACCTAGGACTCTTCCTAATAGGACATAGGATGCAAATGGTAAGTGTGAGTAAGCAAATAAGCACTAGTAGAAATAAAGCAATAATAAAAGAAACTATCTAATAATCATCAAGAAAGAAGAAATTATTATTCTAACAAGCAGAAATAACATGGAATCATGCAGTATATACAAGAATAGCACTCAAATCAAATGAGCCCCATGTGGGCCCCACCTATGGCCTGAGAACTCCCTAGTGGAGTCGCTACTCTATGAGCATCAGGAAAACAGCTCACTTGGGCCGGAAATGGAGTTGCGACCCATCAATTATGTGAAATGGAGGTGATGGGACCTCCGAGGATGATTTTCAAAACCATTTTATCAAATAGTAACTCCAACGACCCAAGGCACTGGCTAAACTAGTCCGGGTAAGACTCGGATGGGGGACGGAAGGGGTTAGGCACCCCTCTCCTGGGTCTAATAGGTGAAGCCCACATGGGATCTCAAACCAATACAAATGCAAGCACAATTATTTAAAAAAATTGACAATAAAGGAAGCAAACTGCAATAACATGCCAACACAAAAGAAGAAACTCCTTATTTTATCGATTTATTTCTATTTTATTTTTCTTATTTTCTTCTATATTTTTCTAATTTTCTTATGGAATCCTATTTGTTTATTTAACATCTTTTTCAAAAAAATTCCTATTTGTTTATTTGTATTATGGCAATAATGTTTTTTTTTCTTTCTAATATTAATAGAGGCAAACATCGAGAAAATCCAAGCTATCTTAGATATGAAACCACCTAGCTCGATTAAGGAAACCCAGAGACTGATTTGATGGGTAGCAACCTTGAACCGATTTATGTCCAAATCGGCTAGGAAGTATATTCCCTTCTTCAAGGCTATAAAGAAAAACCAAACCTTTAAGTGGACCGAGGAGTGTCAGCTCGCTAGGGGTGGCAACGAGCCAAGGGCTCGGCTCAGTTTCAGCCAAGCTCAAGCCTACTAGAGTTTGGCTCGTGAGGCTCGCGATCCGGCTCGAATATATATATATATATATATAATAATAAATTATATATATATATTTTTTTATAAAATATATTTTCTAAATATTTTTATAATAAAATATAATAAAATATAAAATGAGCTGAGCTCAAGGTTATGAACTTTTGACTCGAGCCAAGCTTGAGCTCGAGCCTTGTAGAATAGTCTCGAGCCGAGCTCGTGCCTGGTACTATTCGGCTTAGCTTGGCTCAAATCCACCCCTACAACTCACCTTTGACGAGATCAAATGATACCTTAATTTGCCTCCCCTGTTGACTAGACTTGAGACTGGGACGAGCTCAAACTTAACCTCTCTGCAAGTGATGAGGTAGTTAGCTCAGTCCTAATAAGAGAAGTTGACAAAATACAACGACCAGTGTACTACGTGAGCAAGGTCTTGCACGCCATGGAAATGAGATACCCCGACATAGAGAAGCTCGCCTTCACACTAGTGCTAGCCGTCTGAAAGCTAAGACCATATTTCCAAGCCCATACCATTATCGTTTTGACCGATCAACCTCTGAGGCAAGTCCTTTAGAAACCTGAGGTCTCGAGGAGTGACAAAATGGGCAATAGAGCTCAACGAATACAATATCCGGTATGAGCCATGACCAACGATAAAAGCGCAGGTCCTGGCAATTTTCATTGTCAAGTGCACCTTCAGCTCACCACCTCTTGAAATGACAGGGCTAGAAATGGGAGTTTCATCCAGTGCGGCACCACCCCCAGCCGACGAGATAGCAGGCTGGGACGAGGAGCCCTGGATACTTCTTGTGGATGACTCGTCTAACTAGAGTGGAAGCGGAGGTGGGTTGATACTCTACGGACCTAGTGATGTAAAGCTGGAGTACGCGCTCCGGTTTCAATTCTGATCTTCAAATAATGAGGCATTGTTGGCTGGTTTGGCTCTGGAAAATGAGGTAGGAGCGACGAACCTTGTAGTTTGTAGTGACTCACAGCTCGTTGTAAATCAAGTGAATGGGGAATACAAAGTGCGAGAACCCTCCATCGCAGCCTACTTGGCCAAGGTGAGAGAACTCCTGCCTGATTTTGACTCCTAGTACCTCAAACAAATTCCGAGATCGGAAAATATAGAGGTTGAGGCCCTTTCCAGGCTTGTGAGCACGACTAACTCGACAAAATGAATGGTCTACATAGAAGAGCTACCTCGCCCATCGATAGAAAAAGGGGTAGAAGAGGTCGCCCATATATTTGATACAGAGTCGAGTTGGATAGACCCGATCTTCAACTACCTAAAGCATGGCATAATTCTGAATGAGAGAAATGCAACTCGGCGAATAGAACGATGGTCAACTCACTACGTGATAGTGGACGAGCTACTCTACAGAAGGTCCTTCACGCTACTCTACCTACGGTGCTTACGATGAGCAGAAGTAGACCAAGTCCTACACGAGATTCACGAAGGCCTCTGTGGAGGACACATAGGGGGCAGGGCCCTCGCTCAGAAGGCTTTGCGACAAGGGTACGACTGGTCCACCATGAAAGCAAACACGACTGAGCTGGTCTAGCTATGCGACAAATGCCAACGACATGCCAACATCTTGCACCAACCAGCTGCTGACCTGAGATACTTAACCAGCCCGTGGCCATTCGTGCAATGGGGCATAGACATGCTGGGCCCCTTCCCACTAGCAAAGTGACAGAAAAAGTTCTTGGTAGTGGCAGTGGACTATTTCACCAAGTGGGTAGAAGTCAAGCCTCTTGTCACCATAACAGCTCGCGACGTCCAAAATTTCTTTTGGCGAAGCATTGTCTACAGGTTCGGTCTAACTACAATACTAATTTTAGATAATAGAAAGCAGTTCAAGGATATTAAGTTCCAGAAGTGGTGCATGCAGATGGGAATAAGGCAGAATTTCACCTCGGTAACACACCCCCAAGCTAATGGACAAACTGAAATTACCAACAGGGCCATTCTACGTGGCCTCAAAGCTCGGCTCTCCCGAGCTAAGGGTTTGTGGGTGAACAAGCTGCCTAGTGTATTGTGGGCCTACAGAACCACCGTCAAGACAGCAATAGGCGAGACACCTTTCAACTTAACCTACGGGACCAAAGTAGTGAATACCAACTAAAATGGAAATACCAACGTTGCGATATGAAGCATTAGTTGAAGAGCCAAACGAAGAATATTTGTGAGCAAACCTCAATTCGGTGGAAGAAGTCAGAGACATGGCCTACATTCATAATGCAGCATACGAACAGTTTGTAGCTCGGTACTATAACACTCGGGTTAAGAAACGTTAATTTAGGGTTGGCAACCTAGTAGTCAGGAATGTTATGGTACCTAAGCCCGGTGTAGGAAAGCTCAACCCAAATTGGGAAGGCCCCTACAAGGTTTCTAAGATCATAAGTGGGTATGTGTATGAGCTCCAAAAACTTGAGGAGAAGGTAGTGCCTCAAGCCTGGAATGTAGACAACCTGTGCATGCACTACCTTTAAAAATGAAGTGTTTCGAACTATATCTGTGAGCTCTCTAGAGGACAACTAATAGCTCGGCCAGAAGTTATGGAAAGCAAATCAACAAAGTTAAAGAGTATCGATATACATTAAATTAACAATACTATGACTGGAACGAGCTTATCAATGTGAAAGCATCCAAGTGAACAAAAGATGGGACAAGAAGCAGTGATGCGTATTTGCTACACTAGCAAATGCACTAGCCGCTCAAGTAATAGAGTGATGAATAGAGTATCGTTTCCCATAAGGACTTATGCAGCAACTACTAGTAATATATCAGCCTTCTATTATCTGATAAACCAAATTGTATATCTAACATAAAACTGAATTCCTAACTAGCAAACTATCTCTAACACAATGGATCAAACACCTTGTATGCAAGTTGAGAAGGCAAGCTAAGTATTTACAGAATTGGTTCAGCAATTAGTTCTCTAGGTCATTCGATTGGATTTGGATTCAACCTTGGTTTAGTGAAACCCCAAGGCAATGAACAGCCTCTCTCAAGCGCATGTTCATTCTATGCATGCGTGATGATTCTTATATCTCTATCAACAATCTAATCCACATGCATGCATTAAGATCAAGAATTATAGGGCATCATAATTGAATGAACACCAACCAAATTGTACAAGTTATCTCTAACCTTGTACTCAATTCGGTTCTTGATTAGAAAATCCAAATTTCTAGACTCTTTCTCAAGCAATCTAGAAACTCCAAGAAAGAAGAACAATTTGGCCAAATGGAATTAAGATTGTCTAAATTCTTTCTCAAGAAATTTAGACATTACAAGAATCAAGATCAATTCGGCTCGATGTTCTACAATTAAAATCATAATCAAGAAACATCAAGATTGCATCTAATCCATTCGAATAACCCTAGAAAACAAATTACAAGAATCATGCTTCAATTACAGCAAGAAAGATGAGTTAATGGAGAAAATAACATGAAACCCTAGCTGATTTCATTTACCAATTGCACAAAATTTAGGGAAGAAGACAACCTAGATTGATCTCCTCCGATGTCTTCTTCTCCCAATTTCGAATTCAGCTTCTTCTCCTCTTAAGGTTTGTTGAATCTTCTCCTTTCTTCTCTCTTGTGCACCTCTCTCTCTTCTCCCTCCAAGATTTCGAACCAAATCAGTTTTCACCCAAGGAAGTTGCACACAAAGAGTTTGAACCAGCCGAGAAGAAGTTTTCCCTCCTTCTTCTCTCCTTATATAGTTTTATCCTCAGCCCTCTCTTGAAACTTCTAGAGAGTTTGCCGCCCTTAGGCTCCTTGGGCTGCACTTTGGGCTCCTCTTGAGCTATGAATGGGCCTCCCTCTTTGCTGGGCCGAATGGGCTCTCTTGGAGAGTTTCGACTGGGCTCTCTCTTTGGGCTCTCCCAAAGAGTGCTACATGGGCATTCAAGTGTTGAATAACTCTTCTTTGACCTCTCGGCTAGGCCTTTCTCCCAGATGGGCAGAAGTACCTCCAATTTGGCCTCTTGTAGCATGGTTATATGTTTTTTTTCCCCTAGACTTATTTCCTTTGATAATTTCTTGAAATCAACCTAATTTGGGGTAAGAATTCACACAAATCAACATCAAAACCATGCATAAATATCAGAATTTATGTGTATATTGTGCACACATCAAGCAACAACTTCTATTAGAGAAAGAAATGCCAAATGGTTGTACAGAGTAGGCCAAATGGTTGCACAAAAAAAGGGCAAGACAAAAAATATAGAGAAAAAGAGAAAGAAGTGTTCAATGGTTCTGACATAATAGGGCACGCAGGCCCCAGAAAGTTTATAGGAGAATACAAGCCCCCAGAACAATAGATATATCACCACCACCACCACCAGACCAGCTGAGCTACAGGACCGAGCTACTCATCACCATCACCATCCTGGGCCTCCTCGTTGCCTCCCTCCTCGACCCCTTCTTCACTATCATCCTCCTCTTCTGGGGTCAAGGGCTCTTCATCTACCTGCATGAAAAGCTCATCCAAGACCTTGTGTGCAGAGACAGAGCCGACATTGAGAAAGAAGTGTTCAATGGTTCGGACATAACAAGGCATGCAGGCCCCAGAAAGTTTACAGAAGCATACAAGCCCCTGGAACAAAAAGATATCCCCACCACCACCAGACCAGCTGAGCTACAAGACTGAGCTACTCATCACCATCCCCATCCTGGTCCTCCTCGTTGCCTCCCTCCTCGACCCCTTCTTCACTGTCATCCTCCTCTTCTGGGGTCAAGGGCTCTTCATCTACCTGCATGACGAGCTCATCCAAGACCTTGTGCGCAGAGACGGAGCCGACATTGAGGTTTGGATGTAAGGACTTTAGATAATGATGACATAATTTGAAACTCTTCTTCATTGAGGGGATGTTGTCCACTGCCCTTTGCTTCTCCTACTCAGGGGACTGCAAATAAAGAGCGACAGCCTCTTCCCTAGCCCATTGTATGTCCTGAGCACACTTCGACCACCCCTCCTCCAGGCTCCCGACATGCCTTGATCAGCTCGCACTGTGACTAGGTCATCTCGCACTGCAGATTCTGGTTCGTTTGGTAGAGACGTTGGTGCTCCTGGCGCTCCCCCTCCAAATTAACCAGGAGTTTCTGCATCAAAGCATGAAGCAAGCCGATGTTCGCCTGCATGCTGGCCCTCTCCTTCTTCCCTGAGTGAGTGCGGTCCAACAAAATTTGGCTATAGGTGTTTGCTTGCAAGAATCGGAACCAGAAAGAGATGTCACACAAAAAGGGATCAAGAAATTTAAAAGGAAGGACAAACCTGGATGATGCATTGGGTCAACCGAGCTCCTGTCTCAATGAGAACCATCTCGTCGAGCTGCCGCATGTCCTCGAGAAGAAGTATTCCCTTGTCCAAGCGGAGAGCTACGCGCATGTTGTTCGACTGGTTGATCAATAACACATCAGGTATGCTAGGGATGAAGGGAGGGATGTTCAAGACATAGGGGCCAGCTTCTTGTTCCTCTTGGCCGACCTAAGACTCAGGCGGGTGCTGCCTAGTACACATCAGATCCTCATCCCCCTCTAGGTCAATGACAAGGGTTGCCGAACAAAGTCCACCCCACGGAAGCTCGACGCTTTTTCTGAGAAGACCTCATTTCCTTATTAGCTGACATCATCGAACCATTAGCTGCGGATAAGAACGGAACCATTAGCTGAGCAGATAAGAAAAGGAAATATGTAGATGCATGACCTGACAACTGACCCACCTATGTGACTCAGTCCTGCTTGAACAAGCATGGGCTCGGCCAGAAACTCCTCTATCTTAATTTGTTCCTAGAGGAGCTGCTGTACTACAACCTATAGCTCGGCATCTTGGTGTCATCTGGAGTGTGTCGTTAAACACTTCGAAACACCAGTTTAAACATTTATAATTTTTTCGATTCTCAAACAACTACTAACGCAGTAAAGGGATGAGAATGGGTCGTATCCACAGGGAAGTGAGGGAAAAATTAATATGTACTTAGATCCAAACAAGAGAATACAATCGAGAATTGCAAAAAATAAGAAAATAAAATCTATTATTGCTGAAATTAAATGATTCAGAATTAAACAAAACAATAACTAAAATTCAAAATTTAACAAAGTGTGAAAATCAACAAAAGAATTAAAAGAAATAAACAAAGTTGATCCAGAATTCAGATCTAGTGGCGGTAGTTGCAGATCGGTTGGACAGCTTGCAGGAACCCCTCCTGACAAGAACCAGGCATCCTTCCTTTCTACAGCCCTCGAACCCCTCGAGACACCTTAGCCTTGAACCGGATGAAATCAAATCTACAAAACAGAGAAATGAATAAGAATTAAATCTAAAATAATGTAGAAATAAAAATAACAGAAAAAAAATGAAGAAAGTAAAAGAGTGGTTAATCAGATCCAGTGGCGGTAGTTGCAGATTGATTGAACAGCTTGCAAAAACCCCTCCTGACAAGAACTGGGCATCCCCCCCTTCTACAACCCTTGAACTTATAAAGAAACCTTAGCCTTGTAACTACGTGAATTGACCAACCCCTTCTACAGGGCTCCTAGGGTCCTTTTTATAGAGAAGGGTGGACACAACTAGGAAAAGAGAGAAAGAGGGGGCGGCAGTTGGGTTTTAGCAAAGTTACGGGCACCCTAGGGTTTCTAATGGAGGGTTAGGATGGTTTTGGGGTGATCCTAAGGCTAAGAAGGGAAGGAGAGGGTGCTCAATATTATGTAGGGCTGAGATTTGGGCGCCCAGAAATGGATGGGGGAGATTGAGGCACCTAGGGTTAAAAGGAGGAGATTAAAGGAGGTGGGTGGTACCCTAGAGTCGATGGCAGAGATAGAAGATGGAATGGAGGAATGAGATCTAGTGGTTAGGGGCTGAATGGTGAGGATTAGCAGTTAGGTGGCGCCCTAGGGTTTAAAAGCTATAAAAAGGGTGCCCTAGAATGAGTGGTGGAGATTAGAAGGAGTGGAGGGTGGAGATTAAATAGCTAGGGGCGACTAGGGTTTCCTAAGAATGAAAAGAATGGGTTAAAATGCGCCCTAAGATTTGATAAGGAGAGGGGGATCATGCTAATACAGTAGGAGAGGTGTCATTTTGGGTTTAGCAGATAGAAGGCGCCCTCCTGTTTGTAGATTTTTACAAAAACACCCCCTCTCTCAACTGGACTTCGCACCAGCTTCCGAAAAATTACATTTCAACCATGAAACTTTTCCAGTTTTCTCGATAATTTGCACAGAGACCCTCAGAGGTCACAACATTGAATTTAACTGGGAAAATGACACACTTTGACTATCCTAAGGCCGAAAATACCCCTAAAATGATGCCCTTAAGGCATCAAAATGCAAAGTTATCACATATTTACTCTCAACAACATTATGGCAAGTACTATTCTAGGCGATATCAACATCCCAACCTCCTTCCTTAGCAAGAAAGAAGAATCTCTTCTTCCACCCTTTAACCTTGTTGGGAAAATCGAATATCTTCCGCCTACTGTGGAAGGGAAGGTAAAAGAAAAATGGGCCTAAAATCCTTTTCATGTAGACTAGAGTAGAGAAGGTCTCAAGGCTCAATGGGAAGCCCCAGTGATGACACAAACTAATCACCCCGACCATAGGTTAGACTCCATTTGGGACAAGCTAACCCAGAGACACATGGTAGCGCCTTAAGAAAACAGTTATAAATGGATGGAGAGGGTAGCAAAGACCAGCTGCCAACGATTCCTCATAGACACACAACCCGTCCCAGTCATGGTCCCAAAGGTAACGATCGGCGGCGGGCACGATCCAGCGATATTCATTAGGAATTCTGTATCTGACATATACCAATTTCCCACCAAAGCACCATCGTAATAAACCCTGTACGATCCCTCCCCTAAGGAGCTCGTCTCACTGTCCGACCTATCATCGGACAACCTATCTTTAGGAGGGCAATGAAACATGACGAAAATCAGAAATACTCATCGAGAAGACGAAGGGAGATGAAAGACAATGGCAACAGAATTCAAATCAATAAAGGGATGGAGCTCGCTTCAGCAGAGTGACTCCGATTACCAACTCGCAATCCACCAACCTCCAAAAAGTCCAAGAACTAACAGTAAATGACTGGGGACCTCGGCAAGGGCCCTATATTTATAGCTTGCAGAAGACCAATTCAACGGTTCAAATGCAGGCTACAGCTGGAAGGTGCGCGCAAGCCAGAGATCCGACAGCACAGATGCAAGACAGCTAGTAGGGAGCGCATAGGCTCAACATTTGAGCACGGAAATTCAAAATTTTGAATTTGCACGCACGCGAAAAATCTCCCACCTTTTTCCAAAGACTCAAAAATTCCAAAAGATGTGATTCAGGCTGCGAGCTGAACTCGAGTGAGCTGGACCGCCCACAAGGCAAATGGACAAACACCCCAAAAGAACCTACTCTCTTCACCAGATGGAGGGCATTTTGTCCTCCCACACAAATAGCATCACATGGACATTATTAATAACACAACACCAAGTCAACATACCAGCTTGATGAGTCAGCTAGGAACACCTCGCACAGTCCAACCTTGACCTCGGAAAGGCGAGCTAGTGGTCTACTAAAGCCACAGCCAGCCTAACCAGGAAGATAACCAAGCCGAGGTGAGCTTTGGCAACCAACGAGGCAAGCTCGCCTAACTATTCACGTGCCCCACCCTCGGGGATGCCAAAGTTGCGGCCATTGGAGCAGCTCGCCGAACCATACACCGCAATCCAAGTTAGTGAGCCCCAACAGCTACGGAAATCTCGTAACTGACACCCTACGCACCTTATATTGTGAAAACAATTCCGCCAGGAGCTCAGGAACATTATCAGAGCCCCCTGAGCCCTTGAAAACTATAAAAAGGGTTCAAATTCACCTGTGGAGGTATGCGCACTGATATACTCAAGCTCTCTCACACTCTCATGAGATTTCCATACCTTCTTTCTGACTTAAGCATCGAAGTGTTCTCCCTGGGTAAAAACTACCTGGGCACTCTCACCCTTCTTTCCCTGCAGCTTACTTCAACTCGAAGGTCTAGACATCAGCTCAGCCACACAGTTCGGCCCAACCATATTAACAAACCATCAAAGTCCGAGTCACAATACACAAGGGAGCATCAAGATCGCGCATCATCAATATATATATATATATATATATATATATATATATATATATATATATTTCATTCTTTATGTTTCTCTTTCAGAAGCTTATTCTCTCCTACCACCCATGTATATTTCTTATTACTATTTTTTTTTTTTTGGGGGGGGGCTCAGTTTGTCTTTCTCAACCTCGCATATTTTCCTCCTTTTTTATACCTCTCTCCTTTAGGATCTGGAAATAAGGGGGCCGTCTGAACTCTCTCCCTTCTGCTCTATGGCCATCTTCTCTTTTCTATACACAAATGGACAAGTTGTCTTGCTATCATCTCCCTCTAAACAATCTCTACTCTCCTCATTTTCTTTTTTAATTTTTCAATCTCTTTTTTTTCTTCTTTGTTTTACTCTTTTTTTTTTTGTTTGTTTGACATAGCACTGACATTTGCATATTGTCTACTCTGGTGGCTTTGTCGCCGCAATAGAATCCACTTACAAGTAGAGCCCAAGCTAGACATCTCCCATGAAGGTGGCTATTTGGGTGGAGTTAAAACAAAGAATTAAAGATTATGTGATTTGCTAATCTAAGAAATTAGTGGAACAAGGACAAGAGATGGAATGATGTTCTTCATGAGTATAGCTAGTAAGACAATCGATGAATTGCATAACATAAGGAAAAAAAACAGCATCAGGACTCCTTAACGGACATTAAAACACACCAAACCATCAGGGGATATTTAGGCACAAAACAGGATAAGCTACACATTAGAGAATACGAGATGGGAAAATGTAAACATAGCCAGAAACGAACATTACCCTTGATCCAGACTCAACTCTCGATATGCAATGAAACTGAGCAGTTACGCAACAAATATGCAAACAAGTATGAGGATGAATATAATGTTGACAAATGAAAGATGCTAATAACAAGAATGGTGAAAAGCTAAAAAAAAAGACACTAACGACAATACAAAATAGAGAAAGCAATGATGAATCCTCGACAAAATAAATTGGTAACTAATGAAGCACAGAGTCTATTCACTCTCTCGTGTCTAATGAGGTAGCTCGGACTGGGTTCAACCTACGATAAGTCAAGTTGTTGTGCCAAGCTATAAAGTCGAGCTGAGGATCCCAACTGGAATTGCTGAAATGAAAGAAAGGTTAAGAGCGACTGGGTAAATTTTACCCAGGAGGACACTCCGATGCCTAAGTCAGTGAGTAGTTCAATTGGAGAAATTGAGAGAGAGTGAAAGCTTATGTGTGCATACCTTTTGGAGCAGTCCTGAGGTCTTTTTATAGCTACCTGAGGTTTAGGTTCTTTTGGGCAATGTCCCTGAGTCTCGTACGGAGTTGTTTCCTAAATTCTGGGTTGTACTGGTTAGTTGATTGCTAGATCTGTGCGACGGTTACAGGTTGCTTGCTGGTCCTGAGGCAGTCAACTCGGTGGACCGCTCCCTGTGTTGCGGTTACAACACTTACGCGAGCATTGCCTGCAAGACTGTTTTGAGTAAGCTGGGACTACTAGAGAATTGAGCTCGCCCTAGCTCAATGGCATACCATATACTGACTGCCATGTGTCAGTTTGGTGAGTTGCTCTACTATGCTGGATGTTGTGGGCCGAGCTTCCTCTAGCTCGGCCGCACACCTGGTGCTAATTGCCACGTGTTGAGATGGCAAGTTGTCTTGCTGAGTGGGATGCTATGTTGTTTTACAGCATCCATGTGTGCACCATCAAGTAGGTCGAGCAAAATACCCCTCATTAATAACAAAGATAATTGATCCATGTAGAGTTATTCGAAGAAAATATCAACCAATATGGGATTGGACAAGATTAGAAGTGTTCGAAAGCTTTAGACGTTGATTTAGAAGAACTAGCTTCCTGAGCTTTCTTCATTCACTTCCCAATCACTTTGAGACAATGACAATTAAATGGAAAAGAACACAGGTAAAAAAAGGAAAGGATGAAGCCCAAAGAGTAGTAAAGTAGCAAACATTACTCTTAACTCTTACCTGTTTGAATGTTAGCTTGTGGTCGACCAATGTTGTTGGAAAGTTTTCAGAGGTTTCTGATTTTTGGATTGCTTATCTTGAAATAATAACGGCCTTTGTGGATCACTACCAGAAGATTTGGAGAGATTGAGCGAGGACAGATGTAAATCTTGTCGGTTGGTTGAGGGTGAAGATTTTTGGTGACAGGCATTCATAGATATGGATCTTACAAATAGGGAATGAGAGAGTGGAGATGAACCTTTGGACGCGACTCTTGTCTGATGCCAATCGAGAGAAAGATAAACAGTTCAAGCAACAACCGCCAATGTCAGTTTCACTCAACCGATGGAGGAATATAGTGAATCTCTAACCGGTCAGGAGGGGACCGAGAATGAGGAGGGTGAAGAGAGAAAATGATAGGGAAAAAAGCCTAAAAAACTAAGAAGAGGATGGAGTGGACTTTGGGGAAGAATGAGACTTCGGGAATGAAGGGGAGAATGAGATAGGAATGAAAACTAACGAGGGGTAATTTGGTCCTCCCAAACAAATGGCGACACGTGGCCCTAATCAACATCATAGCGCTGAGTCAACAGACCAACTCGACAGGTTAGCTCGAAGCACCTCGCACAACCCGATCTCAACCTCGGAAGGGTAAGCTGGCAAAGCCTGTAAGGTCACTGGCGACATGGCCAAGGAGCCAACCGAGCTGAGGCAAGCTAAGGCGACCTGCAAAGGTGAGCTCGCTAATCGTTCCCACTACTTCACCACCAAAGGTGCCGGTATCGCAACTGTTAGAACAGCTCGTCATACCACGCTATAGATTCTACGCGAACGAACTATAACCGCCATGCGGAACTCGCAACCGGCACATTAATATGCTTCACATCACGGAAACAGCTCCGCCAGAAGCTCAGAGCCATTGCTGAAATGTCCTAAGCCCCTGATGACTATAAAAGGAGTCCAAATTCACCTGGGGAGGTACGCACACTAATACTCTCAAGCTCCCTCACACTTTTAGAGAATATCTCTTGCTGACTTAAGCATCGGAGTTCCCTTCCTAGGTAAAAGATACCTGAGCACTCTCACCTTCTTTCCCGTGTAGCACACTTCAGCTCTCACATACCAACATCGGCTCGGGAAGTTTCGGCTCAACTCGACCCAACAAACCTTCACATTAGAGTCTGAGTCACCTGCCATGAGGGAGCATCCAGATTGCGCAACATCAAAAAACATTCCAATTTGTCACTACAATGAGTTGTAGTGGCGATGACAGAACAGGGGAGAGGGTGTAAATGGAAGGAGGAACAAAGAAAGAAGAGGGGGAAATGAAAAAGAGAGAAAGAGAGAGAGGAGAAGAGGTCTGATGCTTTCTCACCACCGCCGTTGTATCAAAGTCTAATGGGGAAGAAGTGAATAGTGCCCTCAACCGTGGCCTCTCGGGATTAGAGGAAAGAGGAAGAAGAAGAAAGGAGAAAATAGGAAGAAGATAGGTATACAAGCTTTCTTGTTTCTTGATTTATTGATTTCACCACATGTTCTTGAAGTCATTTAGAGTACATGTGTTATGTATCTATATATACATGTAAATAGAAACTATTCACCACACTTCTCACATTTTATATGGTATCAGAGCACCTCAGGTGTTCAAGATCCCCTATTTCCTACGATCATTCTCTATTTTTTTTTCTTCTGTTTCATTTCCCGATTCTCATGGTGTTTGATGCAAGTTCTGGTAACTATGTTGTCGATTTTCTCAATGATCCTGCATCACCTTATTATCTTCATCCTTCAAACAATCCTGGTGTTGTTCTTGTTTCATTTCCTCTGAACGATGACAACTTCTCCACCTAGAATAGAGTAATGAAGAATGCTCTGTACGCCAAAAACAAATACGGTTTTGTTGATGGCTTGATAGTGATACCTGATGAATCTTCAGTCAATCTAATTGCTTGGCTGAAATGTAACTCGATGGTAGTGTCATGGATTTTCAATTCTTTAGAAAAAGAACTCCACAAAAGTGTTGCATACGTAGAGATTGCCGCAGAAATTTGGAAAGATTTAGAAGAAAGGTTCTCTCAAGGCAATGGACCAAGAATCTTTCGTCTCTGTCATGAGTTGGCAATCTTGAAACAAGAAAATCTTCCCGTATCAACTTATTTTTCCAAGATTAACGCATTATAGAATGAATTGAGCATCTACCAAGTAGTTATATCCTGTGCTTGTGGCATGAAGGAATTCATTGTCGAATGGGAAAGAGAACGTGTCTTTCAATTCTTGCTTGGTTTAAATGAGAGTTTTAGCGCAGTCTGCTCATACATCCTTAACATGGAGCCCATTCCTTCTATCAGTCATGTGTATGCCTTAATCTCACAAGAAGAGCGACACCAAAGCTTAATGCTTCAGAAATCACCCATTCTTGAAGTTGTTGCAATGATGGTTAATAAGCCATTAACCAAGAACGGAAATAAATCAAAGTTCAAATGCGAACATTGCAAACGCAATGGTCACACCAAGGATCATTGTTTTGCGTTGAACGAGTATCCACTCAACTGTCCTGGAAATGATATATAAATAATATCAAGACAACAACCAAAACCAATGGTGCAAAATCTGCTTCTCCAATCACTGGATTAACACTTGAACAATATCAACAATTATTGGATCTTCTTGTACCACCAGCTTCAGCTAATATCGCTGGTACATATCCTTTAGGACCTTCAAATGAAGAGGGTGATCTATTTAGGTGAACAAAGAGGCGGTCTATGCTTTGGTCATGCTTTGTTTGGTTGCATTTCTCTCATTTCAAACCTGAATGTAACAAGACCTCTAGTACTGGTGTTTGTTGTGATGCAGGTGGTAAGGCCAAATTGGCTAAACTCCCTTTCCCTAATAATCACACATTGCTTCTACTACCATTTCCTTACTGCACTATGACATATTGGGACCTTATCAAACTCCATCAAACTCAGGTGCTCGATATTTTCTTACAGTGGTGGATGATTATAGATGTTGTGTGTGGGTTTTTCTCATAAAACAGAAATCTAGAACAACAAAATATCTTGTTTGGCTTTATAACTGCATAGCAACACATTTCAATGTGCATGTACAGGCTATCAAATCTTATAATAGCCTAGAATTTTCAGTTGAACCTCTTCTAGCCTTCTATAGTGCTCATGGAATTGATCATCAGACGTCTTGTGTTGCCACCCCCTGTAGAATGGGGTAGTAGAGCGCAAACATAGGCATCTCTTAGAAATGGCTCGAGCCCTAAGATTTCAAGCAAGTCTTCTAGTGAAATTCTAGGGAGAATGTGTTCTAACAGTGGCATACCTCATCACTCACTTTTCAACTGCAATACTTCAAGGTATTTCACCATATGAACGACTCTATAGTAAGCCACCCAATTATTCTCATCTAAAAGTGTTTGGGTGTCTAGCTTATGCCAAAGTTCCTGGCAAGGTCCATGACAAAATAACCCCTTGCTTAGTTCATTGTATATTCATTGGATATCCTCGTGAGCAAAAGAGGTATCATCTTTACAACCATGAGATAGAATCCATATTCGTCTCCCGAGATGTGATATTCTATGAAGATCAGTTCCCATTCAACTTCCTGGTCCCTACAACACATGATCATTCACCAGTTATCCCTTTACTAGTTTGATTGTGCGCGATTTGGTTGTTGCTAGCTGAAGGGCAGCTCAGACGTCAATTGCTTAGTTGGCCGGTCGAACTGCTAGGAGAGAAAGGCTCAGAGGACCTAGGGTGGCTTACCTGGTGTGGGCACTCCGATGCTTAAGTTTGTACTCTTGTTGAGTGAGCTAGATGCTTGAATGCTAGATTGCTAGTAAGTAGTAAATCACGTATCACTTGTGTTATTGGGGTTAAAGTCCTTATATGGGTGAGTTGTCGTAGGTCTCACGAAACACCTCTGAGATCTTCATCCCATGCTGTTAGAAGTCTGTTCCGCACCAAGAGGTGGACTTCATACTAGCCGATAAGGCTTATCGAGTCTTGAAGAGGTCAAAGATAGCTGGCTTGCTTCTAGAAGTAGGCTACGTGTCACTTCGATAGGTCGGGCCATGACGAGTTGTTCATACCTCGGTCCTGGCCGAGGTGACATGGCCTGTTGAGGTGGTAGGAAATGTCGAATCAATATCCAATCAATAGACTGCTTTCACATGTTCGTTCCTAAATAGGTCAGGCCAAATCACCCCTCATCAATTGCCTCCCACTCCCTATGTCAGGGGTTTTGACCTGGTGCAGGGATTTCATGATGAGATTAGGTAGATTTGGCTCAGTCTTCATCCATACCAAGGTCCGACGTAGAGGTTAGACCTTAATGACCCAATCGGCTTAACCATAAATCAGATCGAATACTGGGGATACACAGATAACACTCGTAAAAGCCACAAAACATTTTTGTGATTCTAGTTGGTCTCCTCATAGCACTCCTACTCCTGTGTCCGTCAGGAATTTTAGTGTCTGATGGTATGTTGAGACCACAACCCGCAATGCATGTAAAATTGGTCATCCCATAATTGCATTATAAGGTGACGAGGCAGCCACAACTAGGAAGTCATGCTCGAAGCGCACCATGTGGGGTGGCAAGCCCACCTCAGTCGGCAGCGTTACTTTGCCAATTAGGCGAACTACCTCGCCGCTGAATCCCAGTAATGGTATGTCTGCGGGCTACAGGTCGGCCTTGCTAAGTCCCATCCTCCTGAAAGCCTCAGTGAACAGAATGTCTGCCAAGCTACCTGAATCTACCAGAATCCTTTTAACTCGGGAGTCGTTTTTCACTACCAGGGCATCACCATGGGGGTACTGAACCCCGTGCATATCATCTTCTATAAAATAGATAACTTCCTCCTTCCGGGGGTGCTTACACAGCCTGTAGTCTTCTTGCTTTAGTTCTCGCACTACATTCTTCCCTACTGGTGTGGTGCAACCAACTATTATTGAATCTCCAGTAATTATGTTTATGGTCCCTCAAACTTGCCTTTCCTGTGTTTGTTGGTTCTGGGTAGTTGGTTCCTGTTGCCTGCTATTCTGGGGTGCCTCCTTGTTAGTTACCACTTCGAACTGTCGTTCATCCTTGATGAGGTCTTCGATCTTGTTTTTCAAATTCCAACAATGATTAGTGTCATGTCCGAAATCCTTGTGAAAATGTAGTACTTTTTTGCATTTCGAGTGTTGGGGTCCCCCCTCATCTTGGGAGGCCATTTCACATAATCATTGGACTGAATCTACATTAGGATTTCCTTCCTCCTGGTATTTAATGAGGTAAACACTCTGGTGTACCAGAGGTAGTGTCGCTAAACGCCGACCTATTCTTCTGGCTGGCGAACTGCTACGCCTCCTTCTTGGATCTCGTTTTTGAAATTCCAGCAATCTTAGTGTCGTGTTCGAAATCCTTGTGAAAATGGTAGTACTTATTTGGATTTCATTTGTTGGGGTCCTCCCTCATCTTGGGAGGCCATTTCACATAGTCATTAGACTGAATCTGCATCAGGATTTCCTTCCTCCTGGTATTTAATGGGGTAAACACTATAGTGTACACTGGCGGTGTTGCTGAATGCCAACCTATTCTTCTGGTTGGCGAACTGCTATGCCTCCTCCTTGGAGATCTAATCTTCCTCAATGACCTGCTTCTTCGCCTAGTTCTGCTTGTGCTTGCCTCCTCATCTGTTTGCTTCCTCTTCCCCAATGTTTCAAACTCCGTCCCTACTGCTTCTTCTACCCTGATGAAGTAGTGAGCTACGTCAAGAAATTTTCCATCGTAGCTAGTGGATGCAGTTCGAGCTCCCATTTTAGCTCACGATGCTTTCTCCCTGCGTGGTGCGTACGCTTTTTCCTCTTGGTGCATTCAGTGGAGCTAGTTGCATTGGTTTTGGCAGAGACCTCGACTTGGCTTTCTACGGGTACTTGCTCGTTCAGGGCTGCCGCATCTTCTCGGTCCAAGATTTGAATCTGACTATGCACCCGTGGGTGAGGTGAGTCTTCTTGATTTAAGTGATTATTCCTGTGGAGGGAGTTGTTGGTTGTTCCTCGGGATCTCCTAGTTATTGTTCAAAATGTATTGATCATTGAACGTGACCCGTTGGCTGCTAAGGGGTCGTTGTTGACTGTTGCAAAGCTTACTGCCTCGTGGTACCTATTGTCCATCGTGCGGAATTTGTCGATCTGGTGCCATGGGGTGCTACTATTGGTATTGTTGTCGTTGTTGTTGGTACTGTTGTCGCTGTTGATACTGTTGCTGTTGTTGTTGGAATTGTTGCCATTGTTGAAACTATTGTTGGAATTGCTGTTGTTACTGAAACTATTGTTGTTGCTGCAGTTGGAATGGTTGTTGCTATTGCCCAACAACAAAGACGAACCTGTTTTCCCTTGACTGAATCTGTTCAATCATGTTGTGCACACACTGTACTAAGTCATTGAATTACTATACGTCCACTGCGACGGAAGGTTTCATGGGATCCATAGCCGAAGGTGGAGGTGGCATGTTTACATTGTCCTGATTATTGGCATTTGGTCGTTGACATTGTTGGCATAAGGGTTACTGAAAGATGTCATTGAAAGGTTTATTTGAATAAAATGAGAGAGATAAAGAGATAAATGAAAGGAAACACTAGCTTTTTATTGTATTTCCCATAGACAGCGCCAATTGATGATGCACAATCTGCTCACTCACTCGTGTCTTGTGATGTGGCTCGAACTAGGTTAAAACCTGGCAATGCCGAGTTGTAAACTGTAAGTCCGAGCTAAGAAGAGCTATAAGGAAAGAAGAACTAGAGTGTCTGGGTAGGTTTTACCTAGGAAGACACTCCGATGCTTAAATCAGCAAGTAGGTCTTAGTGAGAGCATGTGAGAGAGTATGAGAGATTATGTGTGCATATCTATTAGAGTGATATTGGGTTCTTTTTATAGCTATTTGAGGTTCAGGTGCGATTAGGTAACGTCTCTAAGTCTTCTGCAGAGCTCTTTCCGTAGTTCAGGGTGTGCTAGACTGTTAGTTGCTAGATTCGTGTAGCGGTTACAAGTCCCCCACGAGTCCTGTGGCATATGGTTTGACAAGTTGTTCCTGTAATCGCGGTAACAGCGCTCAAGCGTGCGCGGCACACAGGACAATTTTTGGGCGAGCTATCATCGATAAGTCGAGCTTGCCTCAGATTGGCCACACAGCTGATGTTGATTACCACGTGCTAGCCTGTCAAGTTGTCTTGCTGAGTTGGACGCTGCATTGCCAATAGTGTCCACGTGTCAATAATTATCGGGGTGACCAAAATGCCCCTCATCAGTAATGGTAATGGAGTGCCAGAGCAAGATGTTGAAGGCCATCGATACCATCCGGAAGTTGAAGGTCGAAGTAGTGGTGAGGAAGGAGCAGAACAAAAAGTTGGTGAAGGATGCTGAGGAGCAGAAAGTTTTCTTTGTCGAGTGTGAGGCCGCTCTTTCGCCAATGTCAACCCGGCTATCAGCGCCTCGTACTCTGCTTCGTTATTCGATGCTTCGAATCCGAATCAGAGAGTGTACTCCAGCTTCACTTCGCTTGACTCGTACAGTATGAGTCCAACTCCACTTCCTTATTGATTAGATGAGCCTTTGACGTGGAGGATCCAGGTCTCCTCGTCTTAGGTCAAAGTTCCCTGACTAGAACTGGTGTCGCACTGGTTGATGCCTCCGACGTGCTGGTCTGTTCAGCCACCTCAAGGATCGACGTGCTAAATGTGCATTCCACGATGAAATCTGCTAGTTCTTGAGTTTTAATGGCTGGACGTGGCTCGCTACTCGCTCAGCTCAATGGTCCACTTCGTCAGTCTACCTGAGACCTTGGGCTTTTGAAGAACGTGCCTCAATGGTCTGTCGGTGAAGACGATGATGGTATGGGCATGGAAGTAAGGGAGTAGTTTTCGAGCTGCAGTGACTAGCGCATAGGCCAGTTTCTCGATGTCGGGTATCTCGTCTCAGCTACATACAAAACTTTACTTATATTGTAGATGGGCTTTTGGACTCGGTCTACTACTCTTATTAGTACCAAGCTGACCACCTTGTCGCTCGTAGAGAGGTATAGTTTAAGCTCATCTCCCGGCTTAGGTCGGGTTAAAAATGGTGTGGTACTAAGATATTTTTTGAGCTCGTCGAATGCGAGCTGTCACTCCTCGGACCATTCAAAGTCCTCATTCTTTTTAATGGCCTTAAAGAAATGTAGACACCGGCCAACTGATTTAGACATAAACCGGTTCAGGCAGGTACTCGACCAGTTAGCCTTTGTATTTCTTTTTCGGGCTGATCTCATATCTAAAATGGCTTTTATCTTTTTTGGATTGGTCTCGATGCCACGCCGGTTCACTATATACCCGAGGAACTTGCCCGACGTGACCTCGAAGACACATTTGTTCGGCTTGAGTTTCATGTTAAATTTTCTTTGGATTTGAAAAACACAATCTAAATCATTAACTAAAGAGAAAGAAAATTTGGTCTTCATGACCATGTCATCAACGTAACACTCAACTTTATTTCTAATAATCGATTCAAAAATTTTGTTTACAAGGCACTAGAAGGTCGCTTTATAACAGTATAGCCCTAGTTCGGTTACAAATGTTGTTTTATCCTAGTCGCTAAGTCCATCCAGATTTTGTTATAGCTGGAATAGGTATCCATGAAGCTCAAAAACTCGTGCCCCAAGGTCGCATCTACCTGGCGATCTATCCTTGGAAAGGGGAAGCTATCATTTGGGCAAGCTCTATTAAGGTTGGTGTAATCGACACACATGAGTCATTTGTCATTGGCGTTTTTCATGAGGACTGGATTTGCAACCTAGCTCAGTTACTGGACCTCTTTAACAAAGTTTACTATGAAGAGCTTTCCGACCTCTTCATCTACTACCCTCCATCGCTTTGGGGCAAGGTTTCTTTGCCTTTGTTTAGCTGGCCTAGCTAAAGGGTCCACATTAAGCTTGTAAGTTATTATACTAGGGTCAATGTTGGGAATTTTATGCAAGCGCCAATCTGGAGAGCCTTCGTGGGCTTAGTATTAGAGACCGGGACCTGGATTGTCTCCTCCATCGGTGCAGCTAGCGCCTCGGTGTGCTCGGGGGGAGGTTCATCTTGACGTCATCCACTAGCTTTGTCTTGCCCTTTAGTACCGTGATGTAGCACTTTCATGACTCCAACTGATCACCCCGTACTACCCCCACTTTGTAGTTCGTAGGGAACTTCATTGAAAGGTAGTAGGTCAACACCACTATGTGAAGTGCATGGAGGATAGGCCGACCTAAAATAACGTTGTAGGGGGATGGGGTGGCGACCACGAGGAAGGTGTGCTTGAATCGGAATGTGTTGGGCCTGGTCCCTACTACTACCGGTATTGTCATCCTGCCAAGGGGCTTCACCACGTCTCCGCTGAAACTGATCAGGGGGTGTCAGCCGGCTGAAGATCCTTCCGTTCCAGCTTCAACTTGTTGAATGCCTTTAGGAATATGATGTCCGCTGAGCTGCCTGAGTCTACCAGGATCCGCTTCACCTCAAAGTCATTGATTATCATTTTGATGACAAGGGCATCATCGTGCGGATATTGGATCCTATGAGCATCATCATTGGTGAAGCAGATCACCTCCTCCACCCAAGGGCGCTTCGGTGGGTTCTCGTCTTGGTGCTCGAGCTCCGGAACTAATGTTTTTCCCGCTGCCATACTACAACATTCTACAATTGACCCGTTGGTAATCATGTTGATTACCCCGCGATCAGTCTCTCATTTACTAGAAATTGCTGAGGTGGCTGATCACAATCATTCTGCCTACTCGATCTCATCCTTTAAGTTGCTGCATCTATTAGTATCATGCCTGATGCCCTGGTGGAAGTGGCAAAACTGGTTCAGGTTCCTATTTGTGGGATCTCCTCTCATCCTGGGGGGCCACTTAACGTAGCATGTATTCTTAATGGACATTAAAATTTCACCCTGTCTTGGATTCAATGCAATGTAGCTCATTCTCTAAATTGGAGGGGTTCTAGATCACTGACCTGATCCAGAACCCCAAGGTGACTTGCCTCTCTTCGGCGACTTACTCTTTCGCTGCGGCTGCTTGCTGCTACTCGATTCTTCTTTTGTTCTCTTCCTTTTCTTGGCATGGTGCAACTCTAACTAGAACCCCAAAGACTCTTCCACCTTACGGAACTTGTCAGTCTCCTCGAGGAACACCTCCATAGTGCTTGGTGGGTTCAATTCAAGGTGCCAACAAAGATCAGGATGGCGTACTCCTCTCTTGGCCACAGTGAGTTGCACAACTGGGTCAAGGTTGGGTACCTATAGTCTTTTTGAGTTGAGTCATTTGATGTAGTCTCTCAGTGACTCATTTTCTTTCTAGACCATGTTCAGAAGGCTTGTCACTGACTTCAGACACTTCTTGTTGGTAGCGAAGTGTGTTTTGAAGAGGTCGACAAACTGCTTCCAACTTCTGATTGAGCCAGGAGGTAGAGTTTGATACCATAACCTCATGTCTTCTTTGAGAGTTGTTGAGAAGGCCATGCATAGACTGAATTCATCAGCTCCCACGAGTAGCATCTGGGACTAGAAGCTATCTGCATGGTCATTGGGATTAGACCAGTTCATGGGCCAGGTAGCCCGATGGCCCGGCCCGCACCCCGGTCGGGCTTGGTCATGTAATTAGGCCCGCGGGCCTGACCTTGAGCCTAACACAGTAAGCCCGACTGTGTTTCGGGCCAGGCTCGGGAGAGTCGTTCTAAAGCCCGGCCCGACTCAGCATTATATATTTTATAAAATATATAATATGTATTTTATATATTATATAAAAGATATAAATAATATAATATTTATTAAAATATATATTTATAATTTAATATATATATATATATTATTCTTTTCTTTATAATCTCTCTCTCTATTCAGTTGCTTCAACGGTAGTAATAGTAACAGTATGGGCTAAATTTTGGGCTCGGGCCTTAGAAAAATCTGTTAATACAGAGTGAAAGCCCAGCCCGGCTTGGCCCATTAACAAGTCTAATTGGGATCTGAACTCCCATTCTAGGGGGGAAGGCCGAATCAAGGGAATAAGAGTCGGTTGTGCTATTACCGAGCTCACTTCTTCCCTTCTTTTCTCTCATACTGTTGTTGGGGCGACACTAGTCTTACCTAAGGTGCGACGTGCGCGTCGGCGGCGACGCTTCATTGCTGATTCATTGTTGGTGTTGTTCACCTCAATATGGGTCAGAGTCTCGACCCTAGTGTTCTCCAAATATTGAACACTGCCACAAGCAGGGAGATAGTCTCGGTTACTAACGTTCTCATGAACACGAGCTGGATGTTGCTAGCTGGGGTGATAAGACAGGTCTCGGGCTAGATCCTCACCCCTCACCACGGGTTGTTACTTACTAAGTTCTCTTTCATCCTGACGACGGTGCTACTGATCATGCTGGTCATGGTGGTGTTGATTGTGCAATCGTTACTGCTAATCACTTTGGTGGCTGCACTGTGGTTGTTTTCTCTTATCGACTACCTGTTGCGGTGGTGATGGACACTGATCTAGTGTTGGGTCTTGAAGTGGAGTCTAGCCCCAAGGAGGATTTGGGAGCCGAGATAGCACCAACCCCCGGGGAGGTGACCGACGTCTATGCTGCTAGTTCAGATTTTGTTGGTTCTGGTTAAGAGGAGGAAACCAGTGCTGGTATTGGTATTGCTGGTTCTATTGGTATTGTTGGAATTGCGGCGAGACGTTCACTCCAAATCAATGTTCCTAGGACTACATCTGTAACTATATGATCCGGAAACTCTGCACGAGCTCTTGGAACTATTGTGCTTCAATCCCAACAGGAACCACAAAGGTCTCTACAGTTGGGAGAGCAGCACTCTCATGAGGCATGGGTATGCTGACTTGCTGAGTTGTGAATGTTGGGTTTTGGGCTGCTGATACCCCTGGTAGAGTAAGGGGCACTGTAAACTGTCCGATGATCACAAAGGGGGCCTCCGGTTTGAGTACAGGCTGATCTTGCCCCCTAGTAATGGGCATCTCAACATTCTTTCCAGTGGTAGAGGAAGCCATTAATGAAATTTGTAGAAAAGTAAATATTAGAGGGTGAGAACTTAGCTTTTTATTGCGGTTCCCACAGACAATGCCAATTAATTGTGCACGATCTGGTTGCTCCTAGCTGGAAGGCAGCTCGAACATTGGTTGCTTAGCTGGCCGGTCGAACTGCAAGCAAAGAACGACTCAGAGGACCCGGTATGGGCACTCTGATGCTTAAGTTAGTACTCTTGTTGAGCGAGCTAGATGCTTGAATGCTAGATTGCTAGTAAGCAGCAAATCGTGTGTCACTTGTGTCACTGGGGCTGAAGTCCTTATATAGGTGAGCTATCGTAGGTCTCAGGAAACACCTCCGAGATATTTGGCCCGTGTTGTTAGGAGTTCATTTTGCACCAGGAGGTGGACTTCGTGCTAGCCGATAAGGTTTATCGAGTCTATCTGATCTATGCGGGATAAGGATAAGTTCTATAGATGTGCAGCGTGATCCCGAAGAGGTTGGAGATAGCTGTCTTGCTTCTAGAAGTAGGCTACGTGTCACTTTGGCAGGTCAGGCCATGACGATCTGATTGGACCTTTGTCCTGGCCGAGGTGACCTGGCCTGCTAAGGTGGCAGGAAATGCTGAGTCAATGTCCAATCAGCAGATTGCTTCCACGTGTCTATTCCTGAATAGGTTAGGCCAAATCACCCCTCATCACAGTCTTGGACAATGAACATGTTACTAGTACAAATCCAATCGAATCTTCTTCGGCCCATGACTTTATGACTGAAGCTAGCATAAGCCTACTATGACTCAATCCATAACACACACAAATGAACTTACCAATCCATCGACTACTCGGTCTAGATGTGAAGTTAGACCTCCTTCCCCATTTGAGTGATTACATATGCCCCACCATTAAAACTCCCAAACCCACTTCAAACCTAGGATCAGCCTTGTCTTCCACACTCTTGGATCATACTGAACCAAAGAATTATGCTGATGCTGCTATACATCCACATTAGTAAAAATCCATGAAAGAAGAGTTCTCTACCCTTGAGGGCAATAGAACTTGGGTGCCGACTCCCTTACCTACTGACAAATCACCCATTGGTTGTAAATGGGTATTCAAGTTAAAGTTAAAGCTTGATGGAACAATTGATAGAGACACAACCCAATTAATAGACAAAGGCTACACACAAGAAGAAGGTATTGACTACCATGAAACATTTGCCCCAGTTGCCAAAGCTCAAAACTGTACAGTGCTTACTCTCTATAGCTACGGCTCGGCAATGGGATGTTCAGCAAATGGACGTCAATAATGCCTTTCTTCATGGTGATCCATAGCCGAAGGTAGAAGATAAGAATATAGGTGTCAATGGACCAAGTTTGGGTTAGAACTAATCTAAATTAAAACAAATTTGAACAAATTGGGCAGTCTAGACACTGATGAGTGGCAGGGAAGGGGATGGGGTGCCTTAACCTGAACCCACCCCGTTGTCATTCCTATATAATTGTTAATTATTAATGGAATTAATAAAAATATTAACTTTTATAATTATTTTTATTTATTTAAAGTTAATCAAAAAATTATTAAAATTACTACAAATTATTAATAAAACTAAATTTATTAAAAAATATTTGTTCATATTCAATTAACAAAAAATTATTTTTTTATAAATCAACATTAAATGAAAAATAAAATTATTAAACCTTTCAAATTTTCTCGTGCATCGCACGGTCCTGCTAGTATATATTAAAATTGGTTTGTCCATGTCACCATACCTCTCCTTGCTTTAAACCCCCTTCCTAATTTTCTATTTTTTGAATTTTTTATTTTTTTAATTCCACATAATTACCCATTAAACCAATAAGGAAATCACATATGCTTAACTATTTCTAACAACCATAAAGAAATAGGGATTTGCTTTTCTAATGTTTAGCCAAGTGGCACCACTTTCCCCCACTTCCTCCTAAATTGTCTCTAATTCCTATTTATCTCCTAAATTATCTCTTAACTCTCCTAAACTATCTCTAATTCCTATTTATCCTCTCCCTTACTTTTTATCTATGTCTATCTAAAGAAAGTTTCAATTAAAAAAATTCAGAACTTTTTAAATGTTATAACGAAATTATATACTAAACTTAAAATATTTATTCAAAATACAAAAAAAAAATTAATAGATTTAACAATATTCATATAATTAATAATTCAATATTTTTACAAAATTCATCATGAAATTATGTAGTAACAATATAAATTATAATTTTACAAATTATCAATTTAAATATTATTCAAATAATAAAAATTTAACATTCAAAAATAAAACATTATTAAAATATTTCAATAACTAAAAATAAAAAATATCTAAATAATATAACAAAATATTTAATATTACGTAATAACATTAAAATAAGTAAAATTCAAATAATGAAAATTTTTAAATATTTTACAAAATTAATAACAATTATAATAGAATTCATAATTTTCATATTAATAACAATTTAATATTTTACAAAATTAATAACGAATTATGTAATAATAGTACAATTATAATTTTATGGAATATTAAATTCAATAAATAATTAATATTTTAAGAATTAAAATAACAATATTATTTCAATAACTAATTTCACTTATAACAATTAATAATTGTAGAAAATAACTATCAACAAAATTATATTTATGAGTAATAATTTTACAATAATAGTGTATATTCATTATATATTTATATATACTATAATTAATATTAATTTTATTTTTAGTAATTATTTATTGTTTTTTATAATTATGATTTCAATAATTATTTATAAATGTATTTTTATTTTTGTTATTTAATAGAAAATTATCATTAATTATTGGAGATTAAACAATTATTACTTAACTTTTGAATTTTAATTTATCATATTTATTGTATTTTTATTATAAATTTATTTTTAGTAATTATATATTTTTATAATTTATAGATTAATACTTATTAGAGAATAAAGTATTATTTAAGATTACACTATTTATTGGCTAATTTAGTATATTTTCAGTATTTATTATATTTTTGTAATTATTGTATTTTTATTATATATCTATTATATTTTCATTATAAACTTATTTTCAATTATTGTGTATGTTTGCTATAAAATTTCAATAATTATTGGAGATAAAACTGTTGTTATTTATTAGAGATCAGATTATAAATTTAGTTGAAATTAGGAGTGTTCAATGATTGGTTCAGTTCAATTGCAGGTTGTTTCGCCAATCAAATTGATTTGGTCAAGTCCATAGTTTGTCACTAGAAACTGATTGACCATTAGCGAAACCCACCAACTTGGGTTATATCGATTTGGGTCTATTTTCGGTTTAGTTTGTTTGTTCAAAAGATTTAAACTTAAAATTAACTTTATATTTCATAAATTACAATGATATTATTAAAAAATAAATTACAAAAATTAAATCTATGATATAAAATATTTTAGACTAACAAATATGGGAGTTTTCCTACTTTCCTGTATTAAAAAATTAAATTTAAAATATTAAATATTAATATATTTATTAAACCAAAGCCGATCTGAAATACTAGAAAACCGACCAACTTGGGCTGAGTTTGATCGGATTGTTTATTAAAAAGTTAAAATATAAAACAATTATATACTCTTCTGTATTTCTATTGTTTAACTTTCGCTTAACAAATCACGGGTCCCCGTCACCATGCCTCTCCTTGCTCCATTATCCCCACCTTGCATTCTCTTTGACTTTCTCCCCTCTCCCCTTCCTAGACCTGTTCATGGGTTGGGTCGGGCCGGGCTTTCACTCCGTATTAACAGATTTTTTTAAGGCCCGAGCCTGAGCCCGACCCTCATAAAAAGCTCGAAGCCCGGGCCCAAGCCCGAGCCCGAAATTTACCCCATGTTGTTACTACTACTGAAGCGGATGAATAGAGAGAGAGAGTGTGAGAGAAATTATAAAGAAAAAAATAAAAAAGAATGTATATATTAAATTATAAATATATATTTCAATAAATATTATATTATTTACATATTTTATATAATATATAAAATACATATTACGTATTTTATAAAATATATAATGCTGAGTCGGGCTGGGCTGGGCTCGGGCCAGGCTTTTTTGACAAATCCTGAGTCCGGCCCGTAACACAGTCGAGCTTACTGTGTTAGGCCCAAGGTCAGGCCTGTGGGCCTAATTACATGACCAAGCCCGACCGGGGTGTGGGCTGGGCCGAGCCAGGCCATCGGGCTATCCGACCCATGAACAGGTCTACCCCTTCCCACCACTCCCATTAAGCCATGTCACCCAACTACCTGAAAATATTCCTATAATCTCTCTCATAAAGTATCTCATTTAAACCAATAGGAAAGTATCATGTTGCCCACTCTCTAATCAATTCCTAAAATGCATCCCCTCAATCTATACCCACTCTCATTCATTTAAATATATTTATATTATTTAATAAATAGTTAAATAAGGTTAATATTTAACCCACCCATATTCAATGAGTATTAAATAGTGTTATTACCAAAAGTTAATAAATACTGTTAGTAAATTACCAAAAATTAAATATTTTTACTAGTACGGTTAGTAAATTACCAAAAATTAATAAACATTGTTATTAATTAACTCATTAACAACATTTTATAGAAATTGAAAACTCTTTAACTAATTTCTATAAATTTGAGAATTATATTTAACAATTATCAAAAAGTATAAAATTTTATTTATTATTATTATAATTAATAACCAAATATAAATGAGGGAACAAATGTTTTAATGTTAGCAAATAAAACTATTAATTAATTTATATTGAAAAATAAAAGATAAATTAGTGACTTTTGTTAGTAAACTACCAAATAAAAAAAATATTTATTAGCAATTTAAAAAATTTCAATAAATCCCCATAGTTACACAAATGTAATAAAATTTTCAAAAATTTTCATAAAACTACATTTTCGTAAAATAACATTTTTGAAATTAAAAGATATAAAGTATTTGAAAGTTTAATTGAAATGCATTAATTAATTATTGAAAATTATTATAATATTTTAGAAATTTTAGGAAAATTTATTACATTTGATAGATTTTGGAAAAAAACATTGAAATTTTGTGTAATTTTCATTGCAAATTATTGAAAATTCTTAAAGATAAATGAGTATGGGAAATGGAAAACTATAATTTGAACAAATGATAAAACAAATTATTAAGATAAATTAGTATAATGTTGGAAAAAGGAAATTATTGGTTAGTCTATATTAGAAATTATAAGATAAATTAGTATAATTCTATAAGTAAACCATTTAAAAAGAAAATAAATTATTTAATAAAATTTTAAATAAATTTGAATAAAATTTCCAAATTACACAGGTACAATAAATTTTCCAAAATTTTCATAAAAATACATTTTTGAATATTAAAGACAATTTAGTGTACTTTTAGAAATTTACCATGTGGTTAATACCCAATATATCCTTTTGATCATTTCTATCATCAAATTGAATATTGGGTTGACGAGTAAGTGTTTTCAAAACTGGATTATACCAGATGGTTAGACTGGAAAAATTGGGAACTAGATACTGTTTATTTGGTTAACAAACCGCTGACCTGGGCAGTTGAACCGTCAACTCGGACAATGTTTTTTGGCCTTTTTTTATTTTTCTAATTTTTTATTTTTTTGTTAGAGCAGGTCATCCGTTTGGACCGAATAGTCAGATTATTCGACCCCACAACGGTTCCCCATCTAGTCCAATTTTAAAAACCTTGGACGGGGAGTGAGTGCCTTGCCTTAAGCTTGGCTTGGTGTGCAGCATGGCCTGGCCCATGGCTTGACCCATGGACCAGACCAACCCACAACATGGCATGGGCCTGTGCGGGCTTGAGCCATGGGCCATGCCGAATCGACCCCCCTCCAAAATTATCCTAGAGGAGGGAGGCACAACGCAGGACGCCTCATGGGCCAACACAACATGACTCAAACTTTGTGCGGGCCACCTGCAGGTCGTGTCGTGCCGACCCAGCACGACCCAATTTACACCACTACTTGAACCCACCCAATACTGGGGACGGGACAGGGAAATTCGAGGATTCTCCATCCTTGATATTGAGTGGGGTGCCTTGCCCCTAAACTCAACCAACATTGAGGAGTGGTTACCTTGCCCTGAACCCGCGTGACACTGGGGACGGGGCGAGGATGGGGTAGAGTGTCTTGACTATGGGGCTGGGAAAGGGATGGCGTGCCCTACCCTGAACCCACCCCATTGTCATTCCTATATAATTGTTAATTATTAGTGGAATTAATAAAAATGGCTTTTTATAATTATTTTTATTTATTTAAAATTAATCAAAAATTCATTTAAAAATAATAAGAAGAATAAAAATTATTAAAAAATTACTACGAATTATTAATAAAACTAAATTTATTAAAAATATTTGTTCATATTCAATTAACAATAATTATTTTTTATAAATCAACATTAAATGAAAAATAAAGTTTTTAAGTCTTTTAGATTTTCCTGTGCATCGCACGGTTCCCTGCTAGTATATATATATATATATATATATATATATATATATATATATATATATATATATATATATAGCATTCTCATTTTCTGGAAAGCTAGACACATGGCAATTTTTGAAAAATTCCACTACCAAGCTACCACCCCCACCATTTAGACATGTGGCATTGTCATCTTTCTAGAAAGCTAGACATGTGGCATTTTCTGAGAAGTTGATGCTAAAGCCCACAACCCACGACCACCATTCAGACATGTGACATCCTATTAATTCAAGAAATAGGATTCAAAGAGTGGGTAGTTTCACTCATAAACATTCTCAATAGACATTTATTTATTAAATACAAATAGTGGGACCCATTAAAAGATTACAATAAACCCACGTTTGTTTTTAAATGATTATTTTTCAAAAAGAAAATACTTTATTAATTACAAATTTGATTTAACTTTTAAGAAGCAACCTAATTTAACTATTAAAAATAAATAACTTAAAATAGATTTATTAAATAAATAGTAAATACCAAATAAAGTGGATTACTATTTACGAATAAGATACCATTTAATATCTTAAATCAAATTAAAAAAACATAAATTAATAATGATTTTTAAATAAGACCTATATTAGTTTTTTTTTTAATTTAATTTTTGATAACTAAATAGTAAACTTCAAACTAAATTATAAACACATTCTCTATTAAAATATTTAAAAGTTTGAATCCAACATTTAGAAAAAATCGTTATTTTTAATGGGATGGCTGTCTTTCGATTATTTCAAATGTCCATAGGCAAAGGCCGAGTTTGCTGTACAAGATGCAACAAATTTCCGATCCATTTCACATTCAGAAACCATGATAGAACTGTGGGCTTTGTTTTGGTAATCAACTAATCATATGTTTTGTGGGCTTCATAACCCACAACCACAGAATTTTGCCTTCACAAACTTCCCTCGGGCTTTACTCGTTGGGCTGTGTTTGGTTCAGTGCAAATTAATTTGCATTAATACAAATGTACAGGAGTGCAAATGAAAAAAAATAGAAAATTTCATTTAATTTTGTTTTAAGTTTTATTTTATTCTATTTAATGTCTTAATTTACTTTATATATTATAATCAAATAAAATAAACGTTTTCAAAAAGAAAATCAAACAAAATAAACTAAAATTTAAAATAAAAATAAGTCAGAATTTATGCTCAAATCATTTGCACTGCCATAGTGCAAATTTATTTGCATTGAAGCCAAACACAGCCTTGAGAGTGACGTGGCAAGTCTAAAACTATCCTTCCGATCCAGATTGCATTGCAGTTCAATCTCAAGGGTGGAGAAGCAGAAATCTCGATTGCATTTGGATCAAATCTCACATCTTATGCCTTACACGTGGCAATATAACTCGGAAACCTTATCTTACACCCTACACTTGGACCAGCCTGTATGGAGCTAACGTGCACCACGATTGGCTCCGAATTACGAGTGGCACTGTAGAAGATTCGACATCGAGAAGATTTCTAATCACTTTCAGACTTTCAGACTTTCAGACTTTCAGTCATGAATCGCCATGTCAGTGTGTCACCCTCCAAGTGGCCAAGTGATTATGCGAAGGAATGTGGACGGTCCGTTTAGAACTCTCTCTCTCTCTCTCTCTCAACTCGAAAGAGCGGTCTTTTTTTTTCCTTGTACTTCTTCCTTCTTCACACACCCTATATATTTCCCTCTTTTGAACCTCATTTTCTTTTTCCGTCGTGAATTCGGCGACCACTTTAGTCTTTTTCCGACCGGTTCATCTCGTCGTTAGGGTTTCTCATTTCACCTATGGTGACTTCGAATCTCTCCGATTGTCTGCAACCTCTGCAAATCACCTACTCTCTCTAAACTGATTCCTCGATCCCAACTGGTATGTAAACCGCCATTCTACTTCACTTGGTGATGATCGTAGATCTTATTGTCGGAACACCTATGCGAAACTTTGCTTCATTCTTGTGATTTGTTTATTCATATTGATCTCTTTAATTGTTTCACTTGGTTTTAATTCGATTGCTTGCTTCACGTACTTGGTCTTTCAAATATAATTCTGATTGGATTTTCTCTTTTGCTGGAATTTGATCCATTTTGTTTTTTTCGATATGCATTTAACTGTTATTTAATTTCGTCATCTTGTGCTTGCATTTGGACGGTAAATAGAGATTTTAATCCAGTATCCTTACGGAGCTACTTTTGTAGTAAATCTTTTTGTCAGCCATCTGTTTGTTTTTGTATTGCATTCTCTCTATTTTGGTGGATCCCCGGTCTGCCTAGGTTTGCATCGCGCATGAATCTTTGCCATCTAAGCATTGCATTCTTTTACCTTAGACCCAAGTCCCATGTCTTATCACTTTTGTTACCAAGGTTTTATGTTCCATTTGAACTAGGTTTTCGCTTTGTTTGAACAAAAATTAGGACTGAAATCCAGTTGAATAATGTGCTTCTCCTTTTAATTATCATTGTTTTCTTCCTATTTCTTTTTTAATTCCTTTTGTGTTCCCCTTGGTCCTTCCATCCTTGAAGATCATTGAAGCAGAGCTAAATCCTGAAATTATGATAATTCTGTTGAAACTTAGATTCTTATTGTTGCCTAGTTTGGCTGAGTATCTTTGTATTGTTGCTAGCTTAATGAATGACATCTTAACTTCTAGCCCTGTCCCTTTCACAACATGGAAAAGGGAGAACCTTAAAATATTTCCTTATCTCAAGAGCCTAGGCCTAAGTGATGCACTATATATCATAATCTCCACTTGACAAAACTATTGATATATGCTAGGAAAATTACATGTTCACTGCTGTGAGTTTTCCCAATTTTGTGCGCATGGCATTTTTCCCTATTACGTTCCTTGTAGAAGATGCAAAATCATGTTTTTTGTCCTTTTCTTTTAGGTGGGACAGCATTGTTATATACAGCTATTCAGTTTTGTTTGGGAGTTTTAGATGCCAGTACCAATACTGAGGGACTGCAGCACTCCAAATGCAATGAGGTCTGAGCAGAAGTTTGGGAAGCCAGAGGGAAGTGATTCCATTGACAGTTTTATCAGACAAGCAATAGGGAAAGAACCTTTTCTTTCTTTTTCAAGGGCTGGTGACAATCCGGTCCAGTGGATTCAGTTACTTCATGCTTTAGACCAGCAAGGTACTAACAAGTTCTCTAAAGGTCCAAAGTTTAACGACAGCATAGAAGGGAAGGAACGTCATCTGGGGCACTATAATGGTGTTAATTCATATACCTCTTATTCTAATGGGGTAAAGGAATCTATTCACCATATAAACAGTAGCGGAGTCGCTGTAAAGGGGACGAAGAGTGCCTCTGAACACATGCAAACTCTCAAAATCCCTGAGGCTGTTGTTGCCTTTGCTCAGGCCGCTGCTAAGGCCAATGGTGAGCCTGAAAAATGTATGTCAAGTGTCATAACCAGGTATTTGGGTTGTAGAATCTAGCTAGCTTTAGGTTTGGATTCAAGTTAAACCCAATGATGTTGATGATTCACTGCAACTCTTTCTCTATGCCAGATCTTCCAGGATGGCCCTTGATATCTCCGTCTAAGGCTCCAATGCAAAAGTGTGATAAGTGTTCCCGGGAGTTTTGCTCACCCATTAACTATCGAAGGCATATACGTATACATCGTCGGTCTTTGAACATTGACAAGGTTTTATCAATATCTTATTTCAACTGGCTGCTTGTTCTGTGGTTGCAAGTGCTGTGCTTGAACTCATATTGAACATTTGTAGTTTATTCAATTGTGATACTGATAGTGTTGCCCTATTGTGAATCAAATCTGCATCTATCTTTGCAGACATTATAAATTTGTTCTTGTTGTGCCATCTCTGACATTTTGGTATTCGATGCTTTTGATATTTTGTAGGACTCTCCTAAAAACAGGGACATATTGGGTGTATTTTGGGATAAGGTAATCATCCTTTTGTAATTTATATTGTTTTTAAGTAAAGCATTTTCCATCCTAGCACCATGCTGATTTATGTCTATTTTGCAGCTCTCTTTGGATCAGTGCAAGGAAATTTTGTCATTCAAGAATGTAATGCTAGAGGTAATGGCATTTCAGTTATTATCTCATCTGCTTGAGTTATTTCTAAAATAAAATATAATTATGTCAATCTGCTCAGGGTCCAAGTAGTTGATAGTATCAATTTTCTTAAGGTTGACATCATTTATTGGGCATATCCTGAGACCTGGATTGTTTATTTGGTAAATCCATCATTGTTCACTCACTAATCCAAAATATGCTGCATATAAACTTAAGATTTTATAGGTTTACTTAAAACCCATTTCATTTAGTTGGTTATGGTTTTCTTTTCTAGGTTTTCATACTGTTTTTCTTCTTAAAATACTACAAGGCTGTGTTTGGATTAGGGTGGAAATGGAAGAGGAGGATGGAAAAAGGATTTTGCAAATCTGCTTATCTATATATATATATATATATATATTTGTTTGGCTCTAAAAATTGAATGGCATGGAAACGGGGAAAAGTGTGTTACCTGCAGGGTTTTCTGCCTTTTTTTGTGGATTAAAGATGGTCTAAGTCTAACATTTTGACTTCGCATCTCATTCTCATAATTCTAATGTATTGTCCAAAAGCACTTTGAGTTTTACTGATTAATCCAATGAGCAACTATGATCCTCAGATTCTACAGCTTTGAAACTTTACCCTTAACAGTCTTCTATTCCTTTCTTTCCATAAGCTTCATAGAGCTGCCCTACTACACCTCCAGATAATCTTGCCCCTCTTCTTTGTTTGTGAGAAAAGGTGGGGTTGAACAAACTTTGCCATGTTGTACAGTGGGTTCCACCCATTTATTATCTTAACCTTTTCCTAATAAGCAATACATTTAAGAAGTTCCTGGGTCTTCAGCTATAACGTCATGGGCATCATTTTCTTTGTACTTTTCTTCTTCCACCCTAGTTTCTTTCCTTGACCATTTATTGTTTAATCTTTTTCTAATAAGCAATACATTTTAGGAAGTTCCTGGGTCTTCAATTATAAGGGCATTGGCATCATTTATTCGGAAGCTGGGGTTTTCTTCGTTGCCACAAACTTATGTAAAGGCTGGTGAAGCCCTTCTGGTAACAAGATATCTACAAGTTTTCCATTATGCTGTTGTTGTTTTTACTTTTATTTTTGAATTTCTGCCATTATTTGTAATTTTGTTTCTGAGGACCCTAGGTGTACTTTCTGCAGGATGTTGTTCAAGCTCGACCTTCCAAGTTTCCTTTATCGTCCAACGAATTATTTAGCATCCTTGATGATGCAAGTGAAAAGACCTTCTTGTGTGCTGGCACAGCTGATTCCCTGCAAAAGTTTGTTTTTGATGGAGAAGCTGGTAAGGTTGGTCTTGACATGAAGAATGTAGTTGCTTGCACCAGTTTCCTGGTGGAACAGAAACTGGTAATGTCTCTCTCCCTCCCCTCTTACCCCTGTATGTACATACATGATAAAGGTTGACTGAAATGCTAACTTATTTTTCCGCTTTTGACGATCTAACCTACTTTAGCCACATGTGGGGGGCCTTATGGTTTGGTCAGGGGTTTCACTTATTCATCTTCATTTCAGCTCTATATACTACGTATTAAAGCTTTCCCTGGTGGTGGTTATCTACACCTCGGATTTTTTTAATATCTAAGGTTTTCATTGTATATTCCTATATCAGATCTCTATTTAAAAAGATTTCACCAACAAATCCCTGCACCTCTTTTTAGAATTTGATTACAGCACATGCTCATGAAAAATGAAAAAAAGAAGAAAACAAAAGATAAGCATATTGATGGTATGCCATATATATGTACATATTGATAAGCATGGAATATAAATTCAAGTTTGGTAGTGGTCACTTAGTGTCACAAATGCCAAATGTTAGGCCTTATCCAGTTTATGCCTCCCACGATCCCATATAGTTGGGACTAACATCATGTAATGGCCTTGAACATGCTTGACATCCATGCTCCATATGGGAACATGATTAAAAATAAAAAAATTAAATAAAATAAAAACAGAGAAAGAGAGAAATATTTCTACTAAGATGCTAATTTGCTTTTAGATGAATTTGTATAGATTATAACATTGGATAATGTTATGCTATTTGTACTGTTATATTTTAGGGTGCAAAATGACCGAGGTCTATACATACAAATCTATAGTTAATAGATGCATTTGTATAGATTAGGATGGCATAAAATATTAATTCGTTTCCCACTCACTAAGACTTGTTTTAGTTCCATTTAGGGTTATACTAGTTGTTCATACAATGCATAAGCCTAGGTGAAAAGATTTGGTCCACTATTCAATGGAACTGATGGGGTTTGTGTCCGGCTAAAAAACTGGAATGCTCAATGAGACACAACCTTACCAACTAACGAGGTAGTTAGCCCATTCAACTCATGAAAACTGTCATTTAATCAGGACCAGGTGTGCCAACTGGTGAAAAGATTTGGTCCACTATTCAATGGAACTGGAGTTTGTGTCAGGCTAAAAACTGGAATGCTCAATGAGAAACGATCTTACCAACTAACCAGGCAGTTGGCCCATTCAACTCGTGAAAAATGTCATTTAATCAGGACCAGGTGTGCCTACTGGTTCCCAGTTTTCATGGTTCAACCATCCAGTCTGACTCGTCTTACAACACTGTTCTGAAGATTGTGAAGCCAAGTTACCTGGCCACTAAAAATGTATTGGAAGTTAAATTTGTATTTGACCTGGCAATTGGGTTGGGTGGGTCGGGTTCGGGTTGGGTCAAGGTACTTCGGGTTGAATTTTGGGTCGGGTTGTCAAATGCTAGACCCTAACCCTAAATATTCGAGTTAGGGTTGACCCATGGGTCAATTCCGGTCATCCCAAAAAATAATTGAAATTAAAAAAAATAAAGAAAAATTACATGAAAAATGTCAAAATTAAAAGAATTAACCTTAAAATTTCAAATATAAAATAAAAAACTTGTACATTTAACAATTTAAAGAGTAAACAATAAAAACTAAACAGAAAAAAAATTAAAGAGTGGAAACTTCTAACAATGCATAAATAATCCCAATTAGACTTGACAACTGGGTCAGCAGGTTGACCCATGACCCAGCCCGGTTTTTTTGGGTTGGTTCGGGCCGAGTCATTTTCACATTCGGGTAGCTGAATATGAGACCCTAACCCTGTTTTTTCGGGTTGGGCTGGATCGGATTCGCGGGTTGGGTCAATTTTTTGCCAGGTCTAATTTGTATTCTTCTGTGAAAAATAAATAGAAAGAAGTTTTGTTACTCTGACTGGATTAGATGTTTGAACTACTAGACTAAGGAACTGGTGGGATTTCCAATTTTTAGAATGCCTGTTCAAATTTTCGTCATAAACTGTCCATCCTGCTATTAACTCAGGTGAGCCATTGAAAACCATCTAGGTCTTAACAACCCAGCTGACAGGCTTCATCATAAATCATAAAATGTCAATGAAAAGAATCAAATCTATACCTCCCATTCACAAAGAATGATGTATTAGAAAATTTTTGTTTATTTAACGTTTATTTAAATCTATACCTTCCATTCACAAAGAATGAAACAATGACCCAACTGGTGGGCTATTGCTTCACAAGTTATCATATATGATGTCATGGGCCACTGAGCCAATCCAGTGGTTGGACCATTTAACCTGTGACCCAGTGGGCCTTTATGAGTTCGTGAACAGTTTGAGTCTGATAACATTGTTAAGGCTGCAACTCAGGTTGCCTGATTTGAAGAACTTCAACCACATGCTTGGGTTAGGGTTAGGGTCCATTGAAATGATTCCCAACCTGAAACATTGTAATGAAGTGATAATTGAGTTTTAATGCTAGTCGTTAACTGGAAAAAAGACTTATGCTATATGCTATATATAGGGTAAAATCCTAATATCTGCAAAACAAGTATGGTCTTTGGTGTTTGGTAAAATCTTCTTCTCATGAAAGATGTGTTTGGTATAATTGTTGTTTCTACCTGAAACATCAAATTTGTCGTTTCAACTATAAATGTCCAATATTCAACCCCACACATGCATTTTTCTACTTGAAGTGACTAACGTTTCAGGTAGAAACATCAATGGTACTAACACATCCTAAGTATGAAGTGTGTGGTTATATGTTTTGTTGATTCCATGATTGGTTAACAACTGTCATAGGTTAAAGCATGGATTGCTGATAGGGATGCAGAAGCCCTGAGGTGCCAGAAGTTGCTTGTAGAGGAAGAAGAAGCTGCTCAGAAGAGGTACATTTATGATGAAATACCTGAATAGAGCAGAATGGCTGAGTAGGATTCATGTAGTTAACCTCCTTATATAGTTGGGAAAAAGATTTTTTTTTCTCTTTTTTGAGTTGAGATCTAACCTCGTGGTTGATTGATTTCAGATACTACTATATCATTGTTTCTAGTAACTCTGATTGGTTTTGCAAATGGAGATAATTAGAGGGGTTCCCTAGGTTTCCCTTCTAGGAACAACTCTAGTGTTTTTAGGATGAAAAAAAAATTCAATTAGAAGTATACTGGCTTGATTTCTTTAGATTGTCTCTTCCAAGGAGTTATTTGACATTGAAAAGGAGCCTTGATGTACTTGTTACTGATAAAAGAAATCTATAGTGTCTAATACTGAACTTCTAATGCCAGAATGGATGGGGATGGGGCAAAGTTTTTGTTCCCTCTTCTACCCTTTCAAAAGGTTGTTACTATGTCATGTTTGGACTTCACATTTACTCATTCTGAACCTAATGGTCAACTGAGTGCTTTTTGTAGTATCTTCAATCTATATACCCATCTAACAGACTAAGGGGCTGTTTGGTACCACATCAATAGATGAACTTTACGACCTTTTGCTTTGCCATTTAGTAGATAAAGTAATTTTTTTTATTGGAAATGGTAACTTAATTAAAAAGATTTTAAAATACAACTGTCAACCCCTAGTGTAGGGATTTGAAACACAATCACCGAGTCACCCACTCCTATTGAGCCCAAGAACAATGTTAAAATTCTGCCTTCTCCATCTCTGAAAACCCCTCCTATACCCGAGGGTCCTTGGTTGCCTATTAGAATTTCCATCAAAGTTCAGCTTTACCCTGTTTTGTATTGGTGGGGACCAAAGTTCCTGTATCACAGCTTTAAGAGAGTTTGTACTTGCCACAACACAACACCCCAATTCCTCCAAACATCTTCAGCTGAGAAGTCTTTAAATACAATTGTTTTCAGCCAGTGGATAATTTTTAGTCACTCCTACAATTTCCTCCTTGGATCTAGCAGTCTTTTAAAAATCCTGTTATTTCTTTCTTCCCAAATTGACCAAAGCACTGCTTCTCTTGCAGCTCTCCACATAATTCTTCCCCACTTCTTTGGTTGCCTGAACAAATGATTAAGAAAATTTCATTACCAATATTCAAGAATACGTGTTTGGGTATAAATATCCTATCTGACATGTTTCTTTTTTTATAATAAAGGAAAATTCATTGAAAAAGAAAAAAATGAAGTACAACATGTGGTGATGAGGAATGTCTAAGCAGTAAATACAACAGAAAAAAGGTCTACAAGCCCTCGCCCTTAAAAATACCACCCAATATCACTCACATTTAAACCGCCTTCTAAACCAAAAGCAAAAGAAACTGGTGCCGTTTATCATCATCTAAAGGGCAATTACCAAATATTGGTGGTTTTGGGAGGGGTGGACTGGCTACAGACTTTATTCGGCTATTTTTGCACAAAGTGGCTGCACTCAGACTTGAACCCCTGTTCTCACACTTGTCATCTGAAGGTTTTACCTTTCGTCAAGCAAAAGGTCATTTATCAGCTATCTAATACCCTAAAATTAAACTGCAATTATTTTGAAGCCAATTAATATCATCCAACCACACTACAAAAAATCTTCTTAGAAACTTCCTCTATCCTTCAAATCCCATGAATTAACTATTTATATCTGTAAACCATCATTAAATCAAAGTCAATGAACATCATCCAACCACACTTCACGTAAGATCATCTCATAAACTTCCTCTGCCCTCCAAACCCCTTTGAATTAACCTTTCATATTTGTAAAGGAAGTCCACAATCCACCTAAAGTTGAAACTCACAACATAGTTTGAAATTCCCAATTTTTATCTCATGTTTTTCTATCCGGCTTTTACATTTAATTTATTTTTCTCTTAAGTGGCTTTTTTATTTAGTGCTTTGCATATGCCATCAAAATCAATCAAACTTCTACTAACTATATGGTTTTTGCAGTATATTGTTTAGAATAAACATTGATGAAAGAATTTGTTCAAATGGACCATCCATATCTTTTTGTTTTTACCTTTGTGAAGGTTACGGTATTGTATTAGTCAAAATGATGGAAGATTGTATGAAAGGATGTACAATGGTATACAGGCTATTGTCTATGCAAGCCAATCCATTAATAAAAGGCGTATCTATCTATCTAAAGCGTATCTATCAATTGATGGCAAAATGAGTATGTGAACTGTTAGAGGTTGAAAAGTACAACTGTAAAAAATAATCGACTTCTACCTTTCTAAAAAAAGAAAATAATCAACTTTTACTCAAAAGGGTCTTTTTTTTTGTATTTATGAACATGATGAATGATTTATCGTACTTGGATTGCTTTCCAATTATCCTTGAAATTTGGTCTAATACTTGGAATTCTGATAATTTTTAGTCTACATTTGTTTCAATCTTAAAGTGGCAGTGAATGGTTTTTTCTCCATAGATAAGGTCTTTTTTTGCAATGGATAGGGTCAAATTTTATTTCAGATTTTCAATCAGACTATTTTCTCTTTTACATTGAAACAAATTGAACTTTAGGATATTCATTCATCAAAAAAAAAAAAATTGAACTTTGGGAGTTCAAGTTATCTGTTCAAGACATAATTGGCAAATTGTTTTGATGCAGTTTATTTGATATCTCTAGTTTCCATTCTTATGTGATTAGCATTTATGTAATTGTCATATTTACCAACTCATTCAAACTGCATAATTTTTTATATTGCCCATTCGCATTAAACAAGTATCGTAAAACCATCTCTCATCGAATGCGAAATGAACTCTAGAACTAGAACATGCTGAATTTTCAGATATATTGATGTCATTTTGCCTTAAAATTCATGAGTTTGAGCCAAACATTTTATTTTTTAAATTTTCTTATTGTACTTCGTACTTGGATACATTATGCCTATTTAGCATAGTTTAACTTTCAGCTTTTCTCCCAAGTGGTGTTGTGTTCTCGTTGATCTATTTCAATGTTCTACACCTCCAGCTGTTTCCCTATTGATTTGGGCTAACCAAACCATACACTGAACCACTTGAGCAAAACAAAATATTCCACTTTGCCATTTATCACTTCTCAACAGAACCTGGAATGCATTGCCAATTCTATTTCATTTTAGAGGTCCACTGTCGGTTTTTGAAAGCATTCATGTGTTATTTATGCTTGAACTCACTAAGTCATTGTCACTCCCCCCTCCCCCACCTCCATAGGCAAGCTGAGATTCTAGAAAGGAGACGGCTGAAGAAGCTTAGGCAGAAAGAGCAGAAATCAAAGGAACAAACAAGTGGGGAAAAGATGGATTTCAAGGAAGGTTTGCCAGAAACCTACGAGGACTTGTCTTATTCCGCAGAAACATCCAGTCCAGTAGATGCCTCCAATTATCATTCATGCACTCCTGAAGGGTCATTAGATCATATTCAACATGTGGAGCCTAGCCGGCTTTTGGACATTGATCTAGAAGTGGATACCAGAAACCATGCAGGATTTAATGAACCTGACACTGAGATGGCCACCGGTAAAACTAACTCAGCCAACTGTCAGGACGATGAACAACAATTGCAGCAGGAAAGTGGTAGGCGACAGGTTATTTCTGCTCGAAGACAGCTAACGAAACCATCAAGGGGCATATCCAAAGGCTCCCATTCAGGTCAGATGCCTCTGGCATTGAAGGTGGGAGCTATACAGAAGCATGGAACCTACAGGGACCAGAGAACCACTTCTACAAGTAATGGTCATAAGGTCTGGACGAGGAAGGAAAAACATGAAAATGGAGAAGAGGGTTTAAGCGTGAAGGCACAAAGAGAATGTATAGATGAACAGGAGCAAAATGGGAACAGCGAATTGTTGATAGGTTCTATTTCTGTCACACTTGGAGAATGTAGTGACAGGTGTCAGGTTGATATTTCTGCTGCTTACATTGGTCATTGCACTTCAGATCAACATGTACCCAGGAGAAATCACACCCAAGAGAAAGCCATCAAAGCCGATTATGGTCAGGGGGGCATTATGAACCGATCGATGGTCAAGCTCTGGAGACCAGTGGGGAGGCATGAAGCTGGAGCTGTTATGACAGTTCAAAGTGAAACTAGAGAATCTGAAAGGGAGGGCACCGAACAAATTCTGTCAAATAAGTGTCATCTGGCTCAAGGAAATATAGATGATAATGATTCTGAGAGTATAAGCTTTTGTTTAACAAGTTTCTCGAGTCGTGTAGCAGAAGCTTTCCTTGCGCAACGTGAGAAATTCATTTCCTCTGTCCTAATTTGACATCATCGTGGAGTTCAACTTTATTTGCTATCTTGTGGCTAATTATGCTGAATGTTCATGCAGGATGGAAGGAGACTATAGCTGCCGACCACGTGAAGCTGGTCCTATTTCCAGAAACTGGACGTCCAGGAAGCCCTGGGGTCGAGGATGATTACAGTAAACGCAACATCCTTGGCAATGCGGAGAACTTGTTAACGGGTGTGGGTACTGTCGAAGTTATCAACACAGGGGCAAATAAAGCCAAGTTTAGAGGAAAGCCTGAAAAAAGCTTTAAGCTAAAGTACATACCTAAGCAGAGAAACGTTACTTAAGTGAATCTATTTCGATATTGTCACCGTGCATTTTCACCACTCTTGAATTACTTAGCAGAGGTTCCAGTTTTAAAAGAGGTCTTCTGTTCGGAGAAAAAGATGAAGGGGAAGAAAATAGAAAAAAAAAACTTGGAAGAGAATTTTGGCGGAATATGCTTTACAAATCTCTTTGGCGGTCTTTGTATTTCTTTGCTAATTGGGCCTTTCTGTTCAATTATCGATTTCTTTTTTGTCTGTAATAATTTTGGTTTTTCGGCTAGTGTTGTTGCAAAGCTCTGGTTTTGCTGCCTTTTATGCATATTTCTTGAATGTATCAAGTTTGATAATTGTTTAGCGAATTCATTGCATCTAGACGCCTATTGTCCTTTGTACCTGAGTGATGCATGAGATTTATTAAGTAAAACTTAAATAATAAAAAGTGTTATTTATTAAAATACTAATTATAATTTCATGGATTTACTAGAATCTACCCTATAATTAATATTTTATTAAAATGCCATTTATAATTTGCAATGGATTTAATCAATTTTTCATTAGATGACAGTGGAAAATGATAGTGTTGACTTTAATGTTCATTTAAATAAATTTAACTAAAAGAAAATAAAAATAAAAAAGCATTTTTGCCCTTAATAAGATATGAGCAACCACTCTATTCGTTATATTTGATCAATTTTGTTTTTTATACAAACAAATATTAAGGGTATTTTTGGAATAAAAAATTATAGGTCTAATGACCAAACAAATACTCCTTAATGAAAATTTGATTAAGTAAATAAATTGTAAAATATGGGATGTTTTAGTAAAATGAAAACAATAAAGTAGGTGCAAGTAAATATGTAAAATTATAAGGTGTGTAGGAATGGCAACAGGGTGAGATCATATTCTCCATCCTTGATCCCGATTTTGAAATTAACCCCCATCCTCGATCCTCGATGGGAATAGATTCTGTGGGGACCCGAATCCTCAAAATGTTTATATATATATATATATATATATATATATATATATCGAGAGAGAGAGAGAGAGAGAGAGAGAGAGAGAGTATAAATAATCTAATAGTACATATATAATCGGGGTTGGGGCGGGGTAGGGGCCTTAATCCCCATCCCCAACGTCGATCGGGGATTCCTATTAATCCTTGTCCTCGCCTACGCCCCACCCAAATAATCCCCATCCTTGGTCCCATTGGGTTAGGGAAGTCAAGTCCTCATCGGGGATGGGAAAAATTGTTTTATATTTTTAATTTTTAAATAATTAATAATTATTCATATTTTATATACTATTTTTAATAAATTTTTTATAATAGAAAAATAATAATAATTAATTTCAGTTACGTTTATTCATCAAATTGATGAAATCGACCAATCCGATTAACTCGACTCAAGTGGGTCAATTTTCTAGTATTTTAGGTTAGCTTTGGTTATAAAATTTCCTAGTTCGACTAAGTTGGATCAGTTTCACTTTGGCCATTTGTAAATCGACCAAAATTGAACGACCTAACCATGGATGTATATAAATATTTTATATTTTAAATATAATTTTTAATATGAAAAAGTGGGAAATTTTTCATATTTCTTAGTCTAAAATGTTTTATATCATAATTCTAATTTTTAAATTTATTTTTTAATAGTTGCACTATATTTTTTAAAATTAAATTTAGTTTTTAAGTTTAAATATTTTGAATTGACTGACCAAACCAAAAAATCGATTCAAACTGAACAACTTGAGTGAGTCGGTTTTCACAAAAGGTTAGTCGGTTTCAACCAACTCCCTAACCTGACCAGGTCAATTTGGTTGGCCAAATAGCCTAAGGCCGAACTAAACCAACTCATGAACACACATAATTTCAGCTAAGTTAATAGTCTCATCTCTGATAAATAACAACCATTTAATCTCCAATAATTATTGAAAATTTATAGCGAAAATACACACTTATTGAAAACATATTGATAATGAGAAATACAATAATTACAGAAATTACAAAAATACAATAAATACTAAAAATATATTAACTTAGTCAACAAATAGTATAATCTAAAATAATAGTTTAATATCTAATAAATATTAATCAATAACTTATAACAAAAATACAATAAATACAATAAATTAAATTTAAAAATTTTAATAATAGTAAATTTAATCTCCAATAATTATTGAAAGTTTTCTGTTAAATAACAAAACAAAATAAGTTTATACATAATCATTGAAAATACATTTATCACAAAAAACAATATATAATTACTGAAATACAATAAATATTAATTTTAGTATATATAATTATATAATAAATACATGTTAAGAGTTCAAAACTATTATTAATAAATATTAATTTTTTGAAAGTTATTTTCTCGAATTATTACTTGATACAAGTGAAATTTACTTATTTACAATATTATGTAAAAATATTAACTTATTATTAATTTCAATCTTATGTTATAATTATTTTTCTACTTTATATATATATTTTTAAAATTTACTACATAATTTCTTTATTTTTAACTATTTAAAATTTAGTTATGTCAAATATTTAGATATTTAAATACTTAAATAATATGTAAAATATTTAAAATTTAAAATATTAATTATTTATTGAATTTAATTATCCATATAATCGTAATTTATACTATTATTACATAATTTCATTATTAATGTTGTAATATATTAAATTATTATTAATTTTAATATTATGTTATAATTATTTTTCTACTTTGAAGAAAATTTTAAATTTATTGTATAATTTCATTATTTTAACTATTTAAAAGCTAGTTATTATAAATATTTAGTTATTTAAATATTTAAATAATCTATGAAATATTAATTTTTTTTGTTATTTTAATTTAATTTATTTAAATCTATTACATATTATTAAATATTTGAAAAAAATTTAAATTGATAATCCAGAAAAAACATAATTTAAATTGTTAGTACATAATTTCGTGATATATTTTGTAAAAATATAAAATTATTTTTGGTGTATTTAATAAATATTTTAAATTATTATATAATTTTGTTAGAATATTTAAATAATTATTAATTTTTTTTTAATTCAAAATTTCTTTAGATAGATATTTATAAAATGTAGGGGAGAGGATAAATATGGATTAGAGGTAATTTAGGAGAGAAACTCTATTAAATTAGAAATAATTTTGGAGATAAATAGGAATTAAAGATAATTTTAGAGAAAGTGGAGAATAGTGGGGAAGGTAATTTAGGAGAAATTTTAGGAGAATAAATTATTGGAAAAGTGCATTTCATTGGTTGTTTCAAAAATGACAATTAAAAAAATAAAAAATTCAGAAAAGGAAAAAATTTCTAAACTTCCTCGTGTATATATATTAATCCAAAAAAATGAATTGTAGACGCGGCAATGTGGGTTGGTTGCTTGTTTGTGGTTTGGAATTAATTAATCGATCACTCCGATTTCATGAATGTTTCCATTATTTTTTTGGGGGGGGGGGGCGGGGGCAAGCCAAGTCAAGAGTCTGGTCCGTTCTCCACACCTCTATGGACCATGGCCAGCCATGGCTGATGGAACCTTAACTTATTAGGCGTTGGGGCGTGTTCATTGGTTCACAATTAATTGCAGTTCGAAGACAAGTGCCTGCAAAGGTAATCAAATATACTTTAGGCTCAGTTTGTGGAATGAGTACAAAGTTATACAAATACAAATATTTTATAGTTTTGTATAATTTATATTGTGCATATTTGTATTTATATTTCGCCTTAATTTATTGTGCAATGTGGGTAACCATGCACAGCAAAATGATGCCTTTTTGGTAATTTAGACCTCTCAGTTGATATTGTTTGCTTACATTATATGTTAAAGAATGGAACACACAAATACGCATGTAATGGTTGTAGCAACTAGCGGTCAGGGGGTGTGTGTATTCAGAAGCCCAGATTTCTTACTTTCTCTATCCGCACCTTACCATATAGGCTGTACATCTCACAATACAAAATGATAATGTGCGACTGCAATTAAAATTGGGTATTGAAATTGAACCGAATTCAAATCGGCTTGGTTTAATTTTAACTTGATTTAAGCCAAAGGGGATTTATAATGTTTATATACTATATAAAATTGGGTTTTCGGTTCAGTTCGAATGATAAATGGGGGATTTTAACTTGATTTAGAGCCATAAATAATTTGAATCAGATTTGACTCGAATCAGAATTCAATCTGTTGAGAACAAATCAAAAGATGACCCATTTTAATTAACCGGTTAAATTTGAATATATCCTGAATCTGACCCGACAGGTTGGCAGCCCTTTTTGGATGAGGAGGGATGTATAGCTCCTAAGGTGAGTATGGGATGGTTTGGTTTGGTTTCATGGAAGAATCTGAAATTTATCCTGTAGGGGTCGGTTTTAAGTTTTTGGAGCCGGAATCCATATTGTGAAGGTCGGTTCCAAGGACGATTTTGGCCTTGGCAGTTCCGGGGTTGGTTCCAAGGTTTACCTGTAGAATCTTTTCTATTATGTGTGTGCCTTGAATTCTTTGCGGCAACCCGCTTTATGAATCTACGCGCTCCGAATTAATTTGAGAAAAACCCAAAGACAAAATTTCATAGTGATTTGTGGTGGATACGTAAGGCTCGTAGCCCACCACAAACCACCATTGGGGGTGCAGGGGCATAGCCCTCATGGCGGTATGGACCCGACCCATATTCATCTTATAGGTTTGAATCGAATATGAAGAATCATGTATTTTAGGGGTTTTTTCTCTTGTATACAGAAGTTTGAGTCTTGTAAGAGATGAGTGAGACATTGGGTGTATTTGGGGCTTAGGGTTTTCTGTGAGAGCACAACTCTCTATTTCTTCTCCATTATCTATTATATAGTGGATTTCTATTCTTCCTTCGCCCGTAGACGTAGGCTATAAGCCGAACCACGTAAATCTGTATGTTCTTTGTGCTTGCTTTCTCTTTATCTCTATTTTATTTTCATTTGAGTGCCATTTCAAATTTGTTTTCTTGGGTTTTTCTGCAACATGTTCTTTTTGCACTCTCTCCCTTCAAGAAAGAAAAAAATAAAACATATTATTCAAAAACATGATTTTCAATAATGATAATATACACTTGCACATTTTAAAACTTATATTATCTTCATTAATTAAATTTAGTAATTTAATATATAGGTTATCAAAATATATTAATATATGGTTGAAATTTGTCATTATGATTTAAATTTTGTAAATATTATTTTTTACATTATTTATTGTACATCTATAAATGTTGAAATGAAAACAATTGATACCATGACTTTTTTAACCATGAGTATTTTAGTTCAATTTTTCACATCCTTAAATGGGATTTATTTCATGACAAATTCAGTTTCAAAACAGTTCCACCAAAGCCAATCAAAACTATTTCATCAGGTTGATTCGGGTAAGATAAATCCCTAAATCCAAGAACCGACTCACTTATAAAAATTTAAGATCAAACCCTATCTTATAACAAATCAAATAGGGTCGACTAAAAACCAGTTCCAGTTCGAGGTCGGTTCGATTCAGTTGTACCAATTTGAGACGACCTTGCTTACTGGTCGTTTTGGCATAGGCACGTAGATTCATTCTATTTGTGGTTGTGGCCTGTGGGGCTTCTCGCTCTCGTTCTCGCGGGCATGCAGCGTTTGACTAACGACCATGCAAGACCAGACCCATCAATCTGCAACACTTGTCATCCTCCACTTCTAACCTACTAATGTTCCGCCACGTCTCTCACATTTTCGTGACTCCTCTCCCAATGTTATCTTCCTTCTCTTCTCCTCCTGTACTTCCCCCCTTATTTCTCCCCTCTCCTGCAATACCCTTTTTTTTTTCTTTTTGATTTGGTCAGACTGTCTCTGCAATACAGTCCCCTTGCTTCAATCCCTGTTTCTGTTTCTTCTTCTTCAGTTCTTCTGCAACTGCAAAACTTTTGTTGATTTGAACTTCTCTTTTCAAATCAACAAATCTCATCACCCTCTTTTTTTTTTTTTTTTTATTTAATTGCGTTTAAGTTCTCCCACCCTCCGTATAAGACAATGTCAGGGGGAATTGGGCCAACATGCGGAGACATAAGCCTTCCCAAAGAAGAAGAAGAACATCACTTGGATGTTACGGCCGGAAAACCACAGAAAAAGAGCGCCCACCGAGGATTTCTGAGGTTCAGACAGCTCAATGCACTCGCTGTCATCATCATCTTCTCTGCTAGCGGAATGGTAAGCGTCCAAGACTTCGGTTTCTCACTTTTCTGTCTCTTGTACGTATTTTTCCTCTCCAAATTCGCATTCCCTTCGCTGAGTCCCTCCGCCGAACCCACTGTCTTTGGCGAAAAGAATAAGCTTCTGTTTCTCTACTCCTTTCTCGGAGCTTTAATTGGGCTCTTCCTCCCAATTGCCTACATCTTTGAAGGGATCCTTGAAGACGACAAGGAAGGCATCAAAGCATCCGCTCCCCACGTTTACCTGCTATCCTGCCAAGTTTTCATGGAAGGATTGACGTCCTCCGGCGGATTCTCCGTCCCAATTCAGGTGTTTGTGCCGGTGTTCTATAACACCAGGAGGATATTTACGATTGTGGACTGGTTGAGGAGTGAGATAGCTAAGGTAGACCAGGAGGAGAGTGGGTCTACGAGGAGACTGTACGTGGGAAATGGACTCGCGGTTGCTAATCTGGCGTTCTGGTGCTTCAATCTGTTTGGCTTTGTGGTGCCTGTTTATCTCCCCAGAGCTTTTAAGGCCTATTATGGGTACAAGGTGAAGGCTTGAGGAAGCTCTTCTGTTGTTGATGCTAGTGCTTACGTACAGAAGAAACCAGATCAAAATTTGTTTCTTGGGTTCATCTTCATTTTATCTCTTTCCTTCTTCCCGAGTTGTTGAAATTAAAGTTGTGATTTATTCTGTAATTGGTTGCTTCTTAGGCTAATAAGAAGGAAAGGTTTGTTCTCCTTCTTGTGTGGTGGTGTATTTTTTCAAAGTTAGGCGCAGGATGTTAGATAAGCAAATGCATAACTTCTATGCTCATAATCCCTTTTCATTTAAACAAGTGAATTAATTCTGTTACTGTACGTATGGATTTAAACAAAGAATTTCATCAGCGATGAATCCATCTTGATGCGTGTCTCCCTTCTGGCCTGTTAACCAAAGAAAGAAAAGAAGAATTAATGGGGATAGAGAATACATTTCAAGGGTGGAGGACCCCTCCTCATCGCTCAAACATCTCAACCAACATTAATTGTTGTTTTCAAATTAATTTCCCCTTCACTCCTTAAACTGACCCATTAGAGAGAAATTCATGGATACTTGTGTAACTACTCGCTCTACACAAAGAAACTACCTCAATCTCTACTCAAAAAGCAACCAACCCCACAAGCCACGATGCCACAGACTAGGCTCAGTTTGGAAGGAGTACAACAACAAATATGTACAGTACGTGCAAAACCTTGTATTTTGTATTCTTTGTACGTATTCTTTCCAAACTGAGCCTGAAGAAATTTCAGGTTAACCTGTGTATTGATGTACACTTGCGTAACTACATATATTAAGGCCACATGCCTGTACCTCTCATATCTTATATGTATATAGCTAGCGATAAAGAAGTGCTTTGGCATTGTAATGTGCAACTCTTCTTTGTTCTACCCTCGGTTGGGAGTGCTTTTTGCTTAACGGATAAATTAGGGTTTATTCTAATAAGCGCTTACGTTTATGAGTCCCTGGAATATTTGTTTCTGCACCTAATTTGCATCGGATTTAAATTAGGGTATATATGATATGATAGATATGGATCTGAATTTGAATCCAATGAAGAAGTCAGATTTTTGGGTCTGATCCAATCTGATTGGATTTAAAAATAATAATAAATTATTAAAAAAAACAAAATATGACAATTTAAATAAAAAACAAAAACTATTAGTATCTTTCTACTATTTTTATCATATATATACATGTTTTTTATTAAAAATAAATAATATAACAAATTTACAAAAAACAATATAAATAATATATTTATAAATAAATAAACAACATATATATGTGTGTTTTATCTATATAAATAAATAAATAACATAAATGTCGGATCGGATCTTCTTGGATCGGATAGGGGGTGATTCGAATTTGATTCAATTTGATTTACGATTCGATCCAATTATCTGATTTGATCCAAAAATCCAAAATGGGGCTATCTGAATCCGAGAATATAGGATCAAACTTTGGATCTGATGAAGGGTGATTTGGCACGACCTAGTAGGAAGAGGACACGTAAGCATGATCTGGTTGAAGGATGACAACTCAGCCAGGCGAGCTCGGTTCGCAACATTCGTAGTTCGGGTACCCAGCCACCTCGGCTTCAAAACTCACCTCGGCGTAGAGGCACCTCGGGCATCCAGTTCGAAATTAAACAATCGAAGTATCATCTCGGGGCTAATAACCCGAATCGCCACGTAACTGACTCCAAAGGTCTCTCCAACAGATCCCGAATCTCTCAGGACCACAATGAGCTAACAGACCTTGACTTTTCCGAGATCACGATAAGGACTCATCCCGACTCCACCAGAGTCGGAAGTAAAGCGATAAGCCTTATGTACGAGGTGTTCCTCCGGAAGCGGAACTAACTCTATCTCCACACCCCGAAGATCCCGGAGCTCTTTCGTGAGACCCTCGACTACTCTAGTATATATAGACAGGAACCTCAAGGCAAAGGTACGCGTGATTACTCTACTCTCTAGCTCTCAAGTTCTCAAACTCTCAAGCCTTCAACTCACATTACAGTATACTAACTTAAGCATCGGAACGGCCTCGCCGGGTTAGCCACCTCGAGTTCTCTGATCCACTGTCTTGCAAATAGATCCAGCTCGTTGCTCGACTGGAAGCCAGATCGCCTTCCAGCTGGGAGTAGTTAGATCGCGCAACAACAATTGGTGCCGTCTGTGGGAAACGATCGAAAGGTCATACCCATTCTTTGTAGTTACCAACCTTGATTTCTACGTCAATGGCATCTTCCAGTCATACTGGGAAAAGCAGCGAGATGAACGTCTCCGGGGGGCAACCCCAACCCCCTATGGTGTGCATCGGCCAGTTCACCATCCCGCTTATTGCGTCTGGGGTTCCAACACTGACTGCACCACCAAACACCACATAGGTGAGCGCCCCACTTCTCCTAGTGGTAGGCGCAACTTTTTTTGAGCCTTCTGTGGTTCCCCTCGGAGTTGGGCAGTCCCAGTTCAACGACTTGGTTCAGTGCGTCCAGGCTATCCAGATCCAGATGTAGCAAGTCCAACGGTTTCAATAGTACCAGCAACATTATTTCTACCAGCAGTATCAGCATCAGTTCCCTCCACTGCTGCAGAACCAGCGGCCGGTTCCACCTCGACATGCAGGGGCCCATTAGAATCAGAACTGGCCTAGGACTAACCATAACATCAGCCGATCTCTCCATCGGGGCGAAGAGGCCTCGCAAGTCCCGATTCCTCTCAAGAGTTAGGTCTCGCGCCGTGGGAGAAGAGACAATCAGCTTACTTCACCGGCCTCGCAAGGGAACCTCGGAAACAGGTCTAGGGATACTCAGCCTAACAGGACCAATCTTCCTCAGCATTCACAACAAGAAAATGACGGTTCACTAGCAGGTAACCAGTTTGGGGTTCGAGGTGTGAAATCGAGATAGGGCCTCTCCGTCTGTGATAGCCAGCCCCAAAATCCCACAAGGAACCAGGAGTTACCTCGCGACAGAGCGGTACCAAAGCGCACCAAAGTTAGCAGCACTAACGTCGAGCCAATAAAGAAACAACAACGGAGACGTCGCAAGGCACGCCGTACCTTGGCTCAGAACAACCAGCTAGCAAAGCCAAGCCAACAAGAAGGGTAAGCCAAAGGTAAGGAAGAAGCAAGCTTGGTGGGTACAAAGGCCGCTCCTCTACTACTTTGCAGGCCGTCTCCCCTGTCTCCCGAGCTCTTGGCAACTCCAATGCCTAAAGATTTCAAGATGCCTCCCTTAGACAAGTACAACGGGTCCTTCGATCCTAATGACCATGTTGACTCTTTCTAGTTCCAGATGCACCTAACTAGGGCTGATGAGTTTTGCATGTGTGTAGCCTTCTCCACTACCATTAAAGGGGTAGTTCGGACCTGGTATCGGAACCTCACACCGGGATCGATCAAAAGCTTGTCGCAGTTCACAGACTATTTACCTCACATTTCATCACTAGCAAGAGGTTCCTGAAGTCATAGGAAAGCCTTCTCAACGTAGTTCAAAGAGAAGGAGAATCGACCATAAGCTATATTAAGCGCTTCAATGACACCTGCCTACAGATACCAGACCTCGACCAGATGGTAAGACACTACAGCAAAGAAAGGAATAACCCACAAGGAGTTTAAATGTCATGTGGTGGCCAACAAACTAAAGGACATCACCGAATTCCTTAAGCTAGTTGATCAGTTCATCGGTACCGAAGAGGAAATCAATCAGAAGGCCGACAACCCACCAATAGAAAAGAGGAAAAGAGACAATGAAGAAACAAGTAATGGCAAACAAAAAAAAAAAAGGAAGAGCAAGTCCCCAAATAGGGGAAGAAACAAATCTAGAAGCTGGTCTCCCTTGCAAACTCGCAAAATAGGTCAGCGCTCTAGAACCCCACCTGTCGAAATAACAAACTACACGCCGTTGAACGCTAAGCGAGGAGAAATCCTAATGGCCATTAAGGACTCCTCATTCGTCAAATGGCCTCCCAGGTTAAGGGGAGATCCTGCAACAAGGAGCCAAACCATTTACTGTCATTTCCAATAGAGACCACAGGCACAACACAGAGAATTGCAGGAACCTCCGTGATAAGATCGAGGAGCTTATTTGCCACGGATACCTAAAGAATTTCATACAGTGAGAAGAGAGAGGCCAAGCAATTCGGAAAATAGATCGATAGGGGGGGGGTAATTAACATGATTACCGGCGGGTCCACCATCGCAGGGTGCACATCAGCAGCCGGAAGAACCTTAGTCCATGAGCTAAAAATTGAAGAGGAAAACCCGCCAAAGCGACATCGGCTTGAAAAACCAATATACTTCACAGGGGACGATGCATCCTGGTGGACTCAGGTAGCTTGGCGGATATATTATTCAATGAGACTTTTGACAAGCTACAACTACAACAAAGCGACCTAAAACCGGTAGACGCTCCTCTGGTAGGATTCAACAGTGAGGAGGTCAGACCTCTCGGATGAGTCACAGTAACCGTAGAGGCCGACACATGGCCAAATATCACGAGGTTTGACCACACATTCCTGGTGGTCGTGACTCCCTCTCCCTACAATGCCATAGTAGGTCGACCCATTACGCACGTCCTACGTGCAATAGTATCCACCTACTACCTGGCGATGAAGTTTTCAACTAACTATGGAGTAGGAGTTGTGTGAGGTGACTAGCTCGAATTTCGCAAATGCTACGTAGCTGCTCTCAAAGGGAAAGCGAAGCTAGCGGATTCTGTCGAGCTCGAGCGACCAACGGAACATGCCAATGAGCGAGCTTCCCCAATAGAGGAGATGGTCCACATCTCGATCTCAGCTGATGACCTGGCCATGACTCTCCAGATCGGTCTCTCGATAAACGAACCACTTCGCTCCCAACTAGTAAGTTTCTTACTAAAAAACTTGGATATTTTTGTTTGATCCACGACAGAAATGCCCGGAGTAGACTCCAAGATTCTAACTCACAAATTGAATACCAACCCCTTAGTCAAGCCCGTAAGACAGAAGAAGCGCAACCTCTCGCCCTGGAACGTTGGAGGGTAATCAATGAAGAGGTCGAGAAGATCCTAGCGGCAAACTTCATCAGGGAAGTCCATTACCCGAGCTGGGTGGCTAACCCAATTCTGGTAAAAAAGAACAATAGCAAATGTCGCATGTGCATTGATTACATTGACATGAATAGAGTCTGCTCGAAAGATTGCTTCCCGCTGCCCAAGATCGACCGCCTAGTGGACGCGACCTCAAGGCATGAGTTGTTGAGATACCTGGATGCCCATTCCGGTTACAACCAGATTAGGATGGACCCTACCAACGAAGAGAAAACTGCTTTTACTACTGAGCTCGGATTGTATTGTTACAAGGTCATGCCCTTCGGATTAAAAAATGTTGGGGCAACCTTTTAGTGCCTTGTAAATAAAATTTTTGAGCCATTGATTGACAATAAAATATAGTGTTACGTTGATGACATGGTCGTGAAGACCCAATTTTCAAATTTCTTATTGAATGATTTACAAAGTGTTTTTCAAATTTTGTGAAAATATAACATGAAATTAAATCCAAACAAGTGTGTCGTCGGAGTCACCTCGGGTAACTTCCTAGGCTATATAGTTAACCGCCATGGCATCAAAGCCAACTTGGATAAAATAAAAGTCATCCTAGATATGAGACCACCCTGCAAAATAAAAGAGGTTCAGAGGCTAACTGGCTGAATAGCCACCATGAGCCGCTTCATGTTCAAGTTGGCAGATCGCTGCTTACCCTTTTTTCAAGCCATAAAAAAGAGTAAGGACTTCGAATGGATAGAAGAATGCCAGCTCGCCTTCGACGAGCTGAAAAGATACTTAGGTACCACCCCAGTTTTCACTTGACTCGAGGAAGTGGACGTATTAAGGCTGTACCTCTCCGCGAGTGACGAGGTGGCCAGCTCGGTACTAATAAAAAAACTAGATTGAGTCCAACGACCCATCTACTATGTTAGTAAAATTTTGTAGGATGCAGAAACCAGGTACCCACAGATCAAGAAATTAGCGTATGCGCTAATCATAGCACCTCGCAAGCTCCGTCCATATTTCCAGGCCTACACTATCATCGTCCTCACCAACAAACCTCTGAGGCAGATTCTGCTCAAACCCGAGGTGTCTGATAGATTGATGAAGTGGTCTATCGAACTAAGCAAGTACGATATCTGATATGAACCTTGGATGGTAATCAAAGCCCAAGCCTTGGCCGATTTTGTAGCAGAATGCACATTGAGTACCAAGACCCCCGAGCTGGCCAAACTCGAACAAATGACAGGAGCTTCAACTAGCGCAACACCAGTCCCGGATAGAGTAGTACCGACCTGGAATGAGGAGCCCTAGATTCTCCATGTCGACAACTCGTCCAACCAACAGGGAAGTGGTGCAGGACTGATTCTATACAGCCCGAGCGAGGTGAAGCTGGAATACGCTCTCCGATTCAGAATCGTGGCATCAAACAATGAGGCAGAGTACGAAGCATTGGTCACCGGGTTAACTCTAGCAAGGGAAATGAAGGCAAAGCACCTCGTCATATGCAGCGACTCACAGCTAGTAGTCAACCAAGTCACCGGTGAGTACGAAGCCCGTGACCCCACTATGGCTGCTTACTTGGCCAAAGTTAGAGAGATCCTGCGTGGTTTCGTCACCTACTTCATCAGACAGATTCTGAGGTTCGAGAACGCTGAGGCCTACGCCTTGTCCCGATTAGCTAACACAAGAAGTAACACCATGCGGACCGTGTACATAGAGGACTTACCTCGTCCTAGCATTCTCGGGGGGGGGGGGGGAGAAGAGGTATCTCCCGTAGCACAAGTGGAACCGAGCTGGATCGACCCACTCGTAAGTTATCTGCTTCACGAAACCCTACTTGCAACCTTTAGATGCTGAGCATGTACTCCGCGACACCCACGAATGCTTGTCCAACAGACACCTGAGGGGCAGAGCTCTCGCGCAGAAAGCATTGTGGCAAGGCTATTACTGGCCCACGATGAAGGCAGATGCGCTCGAGCTCGTCAAGAAGTGCGACATGTGTTAGAGGCATGCCAACATCCACCAACGTCCTACTGTTATCTGAAATACATCACTAGCCCATGGCCCTTCGCGCAATGGGGAATCAACATCCTTGGATCATTCCTACCAACTATAGGATAGAGGAGGTTTCTGGTCGTAGCAGTAGACTACTTTACGAAGTGGGTGGAAGCCAAACCTTTGGTAACAATCACAACCCACAAATTTCTTTTGGAAAAACATAGTATGTTGCTTCGGGCTACCTCGAGTACTTATTTTCGACAATGGGAAGCAGTTCGAGGATATCAAGTTTCAAAACTGGTGTGCCGAAATGGGAATTCAACAGAATCTCACCTAGATGGCACACCCCCAGGCGAATGGGCAAGCAGAAGTCACTAACAGAGTAATACTTCGCGGACTGAAAGCTCGCTTAGCTCGAGCCAAGGAGTTGTGGGTGGATGAAATGCCTAGTTTCCTCTAGGCCTACCGAACTACTATTAAGACCGCCACAGGTGAAACCCCTTTAAACCTCACTTACGACACAGAAGCGGTGATCCTAGTGGAAATCGAGGTGCCTACACTATGCTTGGAGGTTTATGACAAGGAGACGAAGGATGACGAGCTCCATACCAACCTGCACCTGGTAGAAAAGGTATGAGACTTGGCTTACATCCAGATTGCAGCTTACCAACAAAGAGTCGCTCGATGCTATAACGCCCAGGTCAGAAAATGACACTTCCGCGTCGGTGACCTAGTTTTTCGGAAGATTATGGTACTTGAGCCTGGCATTTGTAAGCTTGGTCTGAATTGGGAAGGTCTGTACCGAGTAAGATGGGTGTTTGGGGAAGGCACGTATGAGATCGAAACTTTGGAAGGTAAGTAGGTACCTCGAGCATGAAATATCGACAACTTGAGAAGATACTATTTGTGACCACTGAACTGGTAAAAAAGGATCACCAAACTGGAGAGAGGACTACGAGTCACTCCTAGAAGCCTAAGGGCCATGGTGCTGAGCTAACATAAGACATCAGTGCTACGATAAGTCCTACTCGCCTCCTTGGCATAGGTGGATAAGTCCTAGTCACCTCTTCGGCATAGGCGAATAAGGCCTAGTTGCCTCTTCGGCATAGGAAGACAAGTCCTAGTCGCCTCTTTGGCATAGGCAGACTAGTTCTCGCGCCTAAGGCATAGACAGTTCGGGTACAAACCCTACGACGTCTAGCCCACCTCGGCGTATAAAAACAGGTTAATCCCATTCGAAGTTAGGCCCGATGGCTCGACACTAAGGGTAACCAACACCTAAACGAGTAGTCCGTGTGCAGACAGGTCGGGTATATACCCTATAGTGTCTGCCCACTTGGAGTACAATGATACGAAGTTATCCCTATTTGGAGTCCAACTTGTTAGCTTGACAATTCGAGGTAACCTACACTTAGAAAAAATTTACTCCTATTTGGTTTAGCTCACTAGTTCCGGAGTTATTTACACTTAGAAGAAAAAAGAATTTTTTGTACACAAAGATTGCCAAAGCACTTGTATTTCATTAATGTGGAGTTTTGAGTACAAAAAAAAAAGAAAGAGAAAAAATGACTACTAAAACCGAGCTCAGAGGCCCGAGATGTACATTACAAGAGGTCCAAGAAAAGAGGCAAGGATTATGCGTCTGAACTTCTAGGCAGGTCAATCTCCATGCGGTCCTCCTCCGCGTCCTCTTAGCCTGCCTCTCCTAACGGGCCCGCCTCAGGGACTTCATCGTCGCTTTCCTCTTTGGAGGAGTCAGGTTCTTCGTTAGCCGCTTTCGCCATCTTGGGAGTTACGTCGGACATGGAAACAGTTCCGAGGTCGAGCTCGGGAAACTTCTGCCGCATTAGCCACTTGCATAGTTTGAAACCGGACCGATAAGAGCTTGATCCGTACTCGACCTGGAGATTGTGGAACTCTGGAGACTCTTTGAAACATTCAATGGCATGCTCTCTCTCCTCAGCCCACCCCTCCTAGATGGCGGTCTCGAAGATCTCAGTGCGCTCTTTAATCATCGCATCGAGGTTCTCATTCTCGTGTTTGAGTTTCTCCTTCTCCTCCTTCTCCTCCTTCAGCACCATGATTAGCTCATATTGGCTCGAGCTCCTTTCTTAGCTCAAAGAACCTCACCCTGAGCTAAGTCCAGCTCGTGGTAAAGTTTTTGAGCATTCTCCTCGGCTTCCCGAGCTCGCTTTAGACGGATCTCGGACTAGTAGACTAGCGAATGAATGGCGGAGTTCACTTGGCAAATAGAAAGCATATGTAAGTATCTTTAACAGACGAATAGGGAAATAGAATATAACGGTGAGGTACTCACCACCATGCAGTAACTGGCAACCCTGCCTCTGAGCCGATTTGTTGGTATGTCAGCCCATTCCGTGACTTCAGCAGGAAAAATGGCATCCTTGCTTTTGAGGAGCTCAAGGAATGGGGTCATTATGCTCTCCTTCGAGAGCTGGGGTTCGGGCACAGAAGCACTCTTGGGCTCGTGAGGCAGAGCTCCTTCGTCCTGGTCTTCATCCAAGTCCACGATAGGAGGTTGGGGATGAACCTTTTCCTTTGGAAGCATGGCTAAGATCGGCTCCGGTGCAGCGACCTCGGGTGGGATGGGAGCTGAAGGACAGGCCTCCCGGCAAGACTTCTTTGAGGCCTTCCTCTTCTTCCCCCTTTGGAAGCTCCTCAGAAGGTTTTCTGCATCGACGCCCGGCATAGCTTTTGCAAGAGAAAAAAGGAAGGGGTTAGTCGCGAACTGAAGTAAATACAAAATAAGAAAGAGTAATATGAGTGCCGAGGTGGAGGCCTACCAGGAGGACTCAACCCAACTCCCACAAGCTTTTCCTCGGCCAAGAAATCTTTCATCTCCAGGCCGAGGTCCCTCTAGGAGTTAATGACTGCCTGGTCTCTGCACCTAGCCTCACCCCGGGGTCTTTGATGGCCACTCGCTAGTGAGTCGAGAAGGTCCACCCCTCAGGGTTTCGGACAAAAAAGTACCACCTCTTCCAAGTCGGTACTTTTTTCGGGCTGCCAAACAGGATTTTGAACCCAGGGCGGGGGGGGGGGGGGAGATGTAGTAACTCTGCCGGGTATCCCCACGCAAGTAAGCAGAGTTCTTCTTGATCGAATAGATCGAACTACAAGTATCTAAGGAAAGATATCGGTTATACTCGTGGAATAAAGAGATTGTGCCAACTATAGTTCGGATGGAGTTCAGGTGTAATTGGTCGATGGTAATATCAAAGAACTTTATAATCTCTACAATGAATGGGTGGAGTGGGAAGCGCAAACCAGCTACGAGCTACTCTTCAAAAACCGCGAGCTCATGGTGACCATGAACCCAAGGGTACCGACCTAAAGAATACTAAAACTAAGGTTATCGGGAAGACGATAACAGGCTACCAAGGACAATAACCTGTCTGAGGTCATAGTAGAAGGGCCAAAGTCATCTGGATCCCGACCCTGGGAAGAAGAGGAACCCCCTCTCTGGAGGTTGGTCCCTCCACCCGAGCTTCAGGCTCCTCAGGCAGAGATGGCCCAACTTCGGGTAAAGGTGTTTTTCCTAAGAGGTGAGGAGAGGAACTGCCTGGAGAGGAGCTGACCTCGCCGGAAGGAGCCGAGGACTGCACCTTGGCACCCTCGGGCTCACTAGAATTGCTAAGAAGTTTATCTATACTCGCACTAGACATAGGAAAAGGAAAGGAGAACAAACTAACGAAAGAAGACGAACTCACCAAAAGGATAAAAACAACCTCGAAACCCGAAGGAAAAAGTGGCGAGTTGAAAGACTCTGATGCAACCTTGGGAGAGCTCAATCACAAGATTTTTTGGTGAAGGAGAGGGGCCCCTCAGCCCCCTATTTATAGTTCCCCACATGGTGATCAACGACTGAGACCTGCACAATCCAACGACTCCTATGAAAACCGGTTGCCCGACACCCGAGGACGAAATCGGTTGAGCGCGCTCTTTGACGTCCGCAAAGTCTATAAACAGCATGATGCGCACGCGAGCCTGGGACGCGATCTGGGTCATTTCGCGGTTGAGTCAAATGATTGAACAGGTCCAATCAATGGTTCGCTCTTTAGATTGGCCAGACCCCATGCCAAATGCACCTAGACCCTCCATGAACTCCTCGCACCGGGTTGGGACCCCTGGCACGAGGAGTGGGGGGCAATTGATGAAGGGTGATTTGGCACGACCTAGCAGGAAGGGGACATGTAAAAGCAATCTAGTTGAAGGATGATAACTCAGCCAGGCGAGCTCGGTTCGCAACATTCATAGTTTGGGTACCCAGCCACCTCGGCTTCAAAACTCACCTTGGCGTAGAGGCACCTCGGGCATCTAGTTCGAAACTAAAGAATCGAAGTATCAGCTCGGGGCTAACAACCTGAATCGCCACGTAATTGACTCCAAAGTTCTCTTCAACAAATCCCGAATCTCATGGGACCACAATGAGCTAACAGACCCCGACTTTTCCAATATCACAATAAGGACTCATCCCGGCTCCGCCAGAGTCGGAAGTAAAACGATAAGCCTTATCTATGAGTTGTTCCTCTGAAAGCGGAACTAACTCTATCTCCACACCTCGTAGATCCCAGAGCTCTTTCGTGAAACCCACGACTACTCCAGTATATAAAGACAGGAACCTAAAGGCAAAGGTACACGTGATTACTCTACTCTCTAGCTCTCAAGCTCTCAAACTCTCAAGTCTTCAGCTCACATTACAGTATACTAACTTAAGCATCGGAGTGACCTCGTCGGGTTATCCACCCCAGGTTCTCTGATCCACTATCTTGCAGATAAATCCAGCTCGCTGGTCTATTGGAAGCCAGATCGCCTTCCAGCTGGGAGTAGTCAGATCGCCCAACAACAGGATCGAATTGGATCATGATCCAATCCCTTTGCACCCCTATCTACATTGCCCTTTGAAGAAAGCTATATGGTGGGTCCCAATTTTATTGATAAGATCTGAAGAGGTTGATCAACTTTCAGTTGGGTGGCTTTTTCACTAGCTTTCGGTGCCTAATGTGGAGTTGGAGACCCACTCACCTTTTGAGTAGGGATGCAAATGGATTAGATCATATTCGAATCGGGGTATATTCAGATATAATCTGACACTGTTCATGTCGGATCTGATAGGACTTGATTTGAATTCGAATCCTATCGGTAAATGGGATCTTCAGATCTGATTCGGTCCAACTTATTTTTTTTAAATTAATACATTATTAAAAGAAAAATAAAATATACTAATTTAAATAAAGTAAAAACAAAAAATAAAAGTATTTTTAATTATTTCTATTATATATACATATTCTTTATAAAAAATAAATAATATAACAAATTTATAAAAACATTTATAAATAAATAATATATATTATATACATTTATAGTTATAAATATATAATATATCAGACCGGATAGGGTTAATCCTAATTCGACCAAATAGGTCTTGAATCGATAGAGGGTGATCCGATCAATTTGCACCCTACATTTATAGTTATAAAGCTTGTAGTACTCTCAAATTTGATCACAAAGTCAATCACCCCTCTACCATTATTGTTGCTTCTCTTCTTTGCTAAAAGAGCGTCTGGTATCACATGTACATAGTGGGATCTCAACGCCATTATACATACCTAATGTTACTACTGCTTGGATTCCCCACCGGAGGACGCAATAAAGATGAATGTTGATGCTGCATTCTCTTCTTCCGTGGCTGGCATTGGTGCAGTGTAGGGGTTCAAGTCGGGCGGGTTGGGCCGGGCTTATGATTAACCTAGGCGTGATCTTAAAATTTGGGCTTAAGCCTCAAGCCCGGATTGAATCTAAGGTTAAGTCCGATTTTTTCAATCCAAGCCTAGCCCACAATGTAATTTGATGCATTTGGGTTGGGTTCGGATTTGGGTTGGTCAATGTATTCAACTATTCATTCTAAAATTATATATAAATATATTTATGCAAATATAAATACATATATTTATGTATGCAAAATATGTATACAATTGTTATATATAAATATGTATGTACATACATATGAATATGTATGTAACATTTACATATATACATATATGTATGTATGAATGTATATAGTTGGGCTGGGCTAAGACCAGGTTCAGACTACCTAAAGGCTAGGCCCGAGTCCAGCCCAAGGACTGAAAATCTAAGCCCAACCCATGTAAAATTTCGGGTTGGGCCAATTCGGACTCAGGTTCAGCCCACCCAATTTGCACCCTTAATGCAGTGTGTCGTGATTCCCATGCTAACCACGTGGCTAGTTTGGCAGCCACTATTCCTCTTTGCTCCACATTTGTAGGTAAGCGCAGGTTCTACTTGCTGATCTCAAACCGGCTATTTCTTTCAATTTCAACAGAATTATTCTCGAATGTGATGCCATGGTTCCTATCCAGTGCTTGTTGGAGAATTCATCCTCTCCTCTTTAGTCAATTCACACTAGTATTGTGTACTGCAGGCAGCTTCACCTCTCTTTCTTTTGATTCAGCCTTCTTAACCTTTTTTTTTTGGACTGGTCACACACCTTTTTGCATTTCTCATTTGGTTTTATCTAATTTAAACCAATATTTTGTTGTTGATTGAAAGTTGGCTCATTAACCTTTCATACTAAAAAAAAGGGGTAGTGTATTTTAAAATTTACGTCAAGATGGGCTATAAATGCAATATGTACTTTTTCAAAAAGTGCTTAAAAAATAAAAATTTTAACTCATTCAAAAATGCATACAAATGTTTATTGGTATGATCCTAGCCTAAAATATGCGCTCTTATTCAATAAGTGCTTAAAAATAAGCACTCTCAAATGAGGGCCTGTTCTGCTAAACCCCTGTTTTGAATAACAAAATTGGCGAGGGACCGACTTAGTTCCAGTATAGCATGGACTTGGACATGGGAGAATTGGAAGTTGACATGTGTTAAGGGTCCTAATCAGGGAACCAAAAAATTAGGCTTTTATGTGTATATACACATCTAATATAAATAATATTTTGTTACACATAATAACTTTTAATATGTTTTGCTCCATGTTATAAACCACCATCCCTCGTGTTGGCGGGATTTAGACCTTACTAACACTTTGCTATAACTAAGGGTTCATTTGGTTTACATAAACTGAAATTGGAATTGGAATTGAAATTAGAATCAGAATGATTTATTTCCATAGTCTGTTTGGGAATGGGAATTGAAATTAATAAGAATGGAATTTCATTAAGAGTCTATTTGATTTGCAATTGGAATCGAAATCCTTCGGAATCGGAATCAAAATGGTCTATTCTCATAATCTGTTTGGTTCATACAGGAATGGAAATTGATGAAGGGTGATTTGGCCTGACTTCCTAACTAGGTGACACGTGTATGTGACTCAGCATATACGGCAGCTCGACATAGGCGGACCGGTAGGTGGACATGACTCGACGCAGGTGACAGCTCAGCAAGTATCAGCTCGCCATAGAGCGAGCTCGAGTATGCCGATGTCCCGAGCTGCACTCTGAGTTAAGTTCATCCCAGTTTGCAAACTAGAACAACAAGTTTGCCCCAGGCCCAAGCAAGTGGGCCACCTAGAAGACAACTCGCCTCAAGCAGAATCACCTCAGCACGCCCCCAGTTGTTCGTCACAGGGTAGCTCGCTACGGGGTGGCTCGACGTTCTACGAGAAGTTTCTCATCTGACAAAGCCGTACCTGCCAGTCTGCTCCCGCATCCCTCGTCTAACGGCGCAGCACCTGTCAGATCAGAAGGTTGTCCCTGTCTCCGACCTGGCGGCGTCGTGCCTACAGGTTGTCTCCCGTCTGGCGGGACTGTACCATGAAATGGTCACTGTAGCCCGCCTGCTCTCGGCCCTGACAATAACGACCAGTGGCTCCGAGGTATGATCTGATAGCGGATTGCCATAGTAGGGATTTGGGATCAACCCCACTGAACCTGTCAGACGCCAGCATATAAGCACTCCAACCCCTCAGAGGCCAAGGTATCGCATATTCACCACTCTCTAGCTCTCATCTTCTTGCGTACTCATTCTCTTTCTCAGCTCCCTATCGAGTTGTAACTTAAGCATCGGAGAGTCTCCGCCAGGTGTTCAACCCCGGGTCCCTTCGTCATTCTCGCAGGTATCTCTTGCCCATCGCCAGCTAGAAGCCTCGTCACTTCCAGCTAGGAGTGGCCAGATTGCGCATCATCAGAAATAAAAATTAGAATCAGTAGGAATGACCATTCCCTTAAATAGGGAAATGCCATTCCAGCAAAAATAAAAATGGAATTTAGATTCCGCCCAATCAAAAAGTTGGAATCGAAATAGCCCATTCTAATTCTGATTCCAAAACCCTATTCCCACGAACCAAGCGGGGCCTAAATTGTTTATCATTATTTACTTAATTTGATTGTGATTAGAAAATTCATGACAAATAGTGAATTATAAGTAGAGTTGTCAATGGGTTGCATTTAGTTTGGGACAAATTGTACTCCTCCCAAATCGATTATTAATTTGTTCTATATGACAGATCTAAAAGGATCCCATTTATTAATCAGGATAATTGGGTTTGACTCAATTATACTTGATATTTATAACTATCTATGGTAATAATAATTTAAATTTTATTTTCGATAATATAATCATAATAAAATGATCATATTGATAAACATAAAATATAAAATAAAATTATAACCATATTAGGAAACCTTTGTGATGAGGGCAGATTTGGCCCTCCAATGATATTGTGACACATGGCACCTCAGAACAACTAGGTGACACCCAGAACCACTTTGGCAACAACTTGCCTTAGCCACGTTGATGGTGTCCCACCTGGCGGCCCAGGCACGGCCAGGTGGCCTGGCTCTAGCGCGGCCTGGCGGCCTAGCCCTGGCATGACCTCGCAGCCTGGCCCAGGCGTGACCTGGTGGCCTGGCCCAGGCGCGACCTGGCCCTAGTGCGACCTGGCAGCCTAGCATAGGCACGACCTGGCAGCCTGGCACAGGCACCGACCTGGTGGCCTTGCCCAGGCGCGACCTGGCAGCCTAACATAGGCACGACCTAGCGGCCTGGCCCAGGCACGAGCTGGTAGCCTGGCACATGCACGACCTGGTGGCCTAGCCCAGGCACGACCTGGTGGCCTAGCCCAGGCGCGATCTGGTGGCCTAGCCCAGGCGTGACCTGGTGGCCTGGCATAGGCGCCGACCTAGCGGCCTGGCATAGGCGCCGACCTAGCGACCTGCGAGACGTGCTCACCGACAAATTCGGCATGCATATCCTAACATTCCCACGATCCTTGGGAAGTTGGCCCACGTGCCGAATGATCTGGAGGGTGGTCAACGTGCATGGCGGTTACCTCCAGGAATCTTGAACCACTTAGACAATATTGCAGAAATCTTGAATATGGTGCATGAATCCCACACCAAACAATGCTTATATAAAGGCACCAGCCCCAAAGGCGAGCAAGTAAGCAAGTTCTACCTCTCAGATTTTGTGATTTTTAGCTCGCAGTCTACTATGAGAGTATTGACTTAAGCATCGGAGCGTCCTCACCGAGTTAGCCACCCCGGGTCCTCTAACATTTGGTTCCTTGCAGGTCTCTAAAGAGCAACGAAGCTCATCAATTCAGCTCGCCACCTGGTCAGCCTAGCACCTCATAGGTAGATCGGCACCTCACAGATAGCTCGGCACCTTGTCAGCTCAACACCTCACAGGCAGCTCGACATCTGGTCAGCCCGGCACTTCACGGGCAGTTCAGCTTGATCAGCTCGGCATCTAGGTCCTCATCCAGCAAAAGTTCTCCACTTCAGCCTCAGAGTCATCGGCCACTTGGAAGCAGACCAAATGACGAGGTACTTAGCCAAAAAACTGATACATGACAAAAAATTAATTCATCAATTGGCATCGTCTGTGGGAAACGCTACAAAAAGCTAAGTTCTCATCCTTCGAAAGGCTAAGTCCTCTTCTTCTAGAAAGCTAAGTTCTCACCTTTTAGAAACTAAAAGCTCTCACTTTCTAGTTTTCATTTTTTATGAACTCAAAGACTATGCAGGAAGTTGATGGCTAACAAACTAAGCAGCTCTACCAACTTTATTTCAATTCAGATAAAGCCTCATCAGTCCTCTTCGCGAGGTACCCTCTACAGAGATGAGATCTTTGTGGCTTTCACAGGAGTAGGCAGACTGCATGGACGCCCCTGCCGGTCGAGCCTTCCAAGGCTCCCGTGCGAGCTGGTGACCTAAAGTCAGTAATGCTGCCCCCGTAAGTCGAGCTCCTAGTAGCTTCTTGTAGGAGTGGCTAACTGATGTCACTAACGAGGCTGATGCAGCACAGTCGTAGCTCTAAGGCGCCGATCTAGCGGCCCAGACGCGGCCTGTCGGTCTGGCCTATGTGCGGCCTGGAAGCCTTGCACATGCGCCGCCCTGGCGGCCAAGCCCAGGCGCGACCTGGCGGCATGGCCCAGGCTCGACCTGGCGGCCTGGCACGGGCGCCGACTTGGCGGCCTGGCCCAGGCGCGAATTGGCGAACTGATAAAAGACTTCAGCACCACATAAGACCTAGTCGCCTCTTCAGCATGGGCAAAATCAAAGATCAAGGAGAGTGGACTACGAGTCGCTCCCAGCCTAAGGGATAAAATACCACATAAGACCCAGTCGCCTCTTCGGCATGGGAAAAATCAAAGATCAAGGAGAGTGGACTACGAGTCGCTCCCAGAGCCTAAGGGCTAAAATACCACATAAGACTAGTCGCTTCTTCGGCATGGGCAAAATCAAGGAGCGGACTACGAGTCGCTCCTAGAGCCTGAGGGCCAAAATACCGAACTAGCGAAGACCTCCTCACCATATAAGACCTAGTCGCCTCTTCGGCATGGGAAAAATCAAGGAGCGGACTGCGAGTCACTCTCAGAGCCTAAGGAATTGAATCGACACTTACGAGCTCATCGAATTATTCATTCCGGGCCAAAAGGAGAAATCTACTCCCTTTGCCGAGTTACTTTCGGCTCGGGAGTGGGGGTTAAATGATATTGTGACACATGGAACCTCAGAACAATTAGGTGACACCCGAAACCATTTTGGCAACAACTTGCCTTAGCCAAGTTGATGGTGTCCCACCTGGCGGCCTGACCCAAGCGCGACTTGGCAGCCTAGCACAGGCACCGACCTAGCGGCCTGGCCTAGGCATGACTTGGCAGCCTAACACATGCACGACCTGGCGGCTTGGCCCAGGCGCGAGCTGGCAGCCTGGCATAGGCACGAGTTGGCAGCCTGGCCCAGGCGCGACTTGGCGGCCTGGCCCAGGCACGACCTCGAAGCCTGGCACAGGCGCCAACCTGGCGACCTACGAGATGTGCTCACCGACAAATTCGGCATGCATATCCTAACATTCCCACGATCCTTGGAAGTTGGCCCACGTGCCGAACGATCTGGAGGGTGGTCAACGTGCATGGCGGTTACCTCTAGGAATCTCGAACCACTTAGACGACATCGCAGAAATCTCGGATATGGTGCGTGAAGCCCACGCCAAACAATGTCTATATAAAGGCACCAACCCTAGATGCGAGCAAGTAAGAAAGTTCTAGCTCTCAGAGTTTGTGATTTTTAGCTCGCAATCTACTATGAGAGTACTGACTTAAGCATTAGAGCGACCTCGCTGGGTTAGCCACCCCGAGTCCTCTGACATTTGGTTCCTTGCAGGTCTCTAAAGAGGAACGAAGCTTATCAATTCAGCTCGCCACCTGGTTAGCCCAACACCTCACAGGTAGCTCAGCACCTCACAGGAAGCTCAGCACCTCACAAGCAGCTTGATACCTCACAGGCAGTTTGGCATGGTCAACTCGGCATTCAAGTCCTCATTCAACAAAAGTTCTCTACTCCAGCCTCTAAATCATCGGCCACTTGAAAGCAGACCAAATGACGATGTAGTTAACCAAAAAACTGGCGATGTACATAACGAAATGACGATGTACTTAACCAAATACTTAGATCATTCGGGTTTATTAGTTACGAACAGTATGAACCAGCCCAACTCAATAATTAATTGGGACAAACTATAAAATCAGAACCGACATAATAAGTTCAGTCTGTTTGATTCTATCGGATGTCGGATAGATCCGACCCATTGACATCCCTTATAAGTTATGTGTAAATTAGAAAAATACAAAATACTAAAATGGCTGTTAGAGATCTTAGATAGTTGGGCCACCCTTACTCGATGTGGTGGGCATTTTGATAAATCCACCTGATTTTAGCTGTAGCTGAGTTGACATGTATTTAGGAGAATCAGGAATTAATAGATTCTTGGCCACGTGTCAATTCATGAATATATGGGATGTCCATGCAACATTGCTTGTTTCACTTTTCTTGTTGACCTTTCTTAATTGATTTAGAATTATTCTTTACCAATGTAATGTTCCTTTTAATAAAAACCATTGTTTTAAGGGGGTGTTTGGCTGGTGGTTGCTTTTTGTTGTAAAAAAAAAAAAAAAAAAAAACAAAACCAAACACCCTTTTAACTGTTTAACTCCATTTACACCTTTTCTAGTTAGGGTTGATTGGTTCAACCTTCTCTGTCAACATTTTGAACTATTCTCATCGTTATTACACTTTTGAAAGGGAGTTCCATAATTTGAAGAACTCAAAAGTCATGACGTGTACTTGTATGTATGGACTATTGAGACTAACTCAGCTTAATCCACGGTTCTTAAAGGTTCAAGTATCAATGGATCAGATTTGGTCCAATCCGATTCCGTATGAATCCATTATAGATGGATAAGGTTCAATTTGATTTAATAAATATTTTAGACCATTTTCGATCAGTCCAATTTTGAAAATTGACTACCGAAAATTGATTAATATTTCCTTTATCATTAATACCCCTTAATTTTTCGTTAACAAAAAGATAAAAACTATTTTACCCTCTAGATATATTTCTCTCTCAACCCTTATTCCTCTCTCCTTTTTCCATTGTTATTGGGTTCACGGACAGAGTAACAGAACACACAGGAAATTCGCCGTTGTTTTACTGTGTGTTTTGGGCGGACCAAGCAACGGAGAGCAGCGGCGGATCTGCCGGCTTTTGGAGAGCTTCAACAAGACAAACAGGGGAGATCTGCCACTTCTCGATCTACCGCTTGGTCCGACCAAAACGCATAGGAAAAAAAGAAGAGAAGGGTAGATCCGCCGCTGTTCTCTGTTGGTGGTTGCTGCTTTGCTGGTGTTTTTAGTGAGCATGTTGCCACAATCTCCATTTTTAAAGAAGAAGAAGAAGAAGAAGAAAGGGCATTTATCATGTATTGTGGTTCTAGTTGATCCGTTGTCAAGCTTTTGTTTTCCGATCTCGATTGAAGCATCGATTTAGGTAAACAAAACACCCTCCTTAGGTCTTCTTAATCTTGCCAACCCTCCGGGACACGTTCAAAACCCAGAACATTTTTAATAGTAACTGAGTCAGTCTCCTTCTTTCTCGTTGAAGACAGAATTCGGTTGTAAGGTTGACCCAAAAGCTTTGAAGCGATGGGTTGTTGCTTTTTGTATCATTAGGTTCGATCTTGAGCAGGGTCAGGTCATTGAGGAGTGTTACCCACCGGATGAGAGGCTATAGCGAGGATGAGAGCAGAATTATGTGGTCATTTTGTTTTACTGTCCGTTCTCGAGTGTGTTCACGTTCTCTGTTTTTTGATATTGGTAAGAGAGCTCTGGAGCAGATTGCTTCTTGCGTCTCAGCATGGCCTGCTCCTGTACCAGGTAAATAATGGAACTTCTTATAGGGGGAATGCTACACTTAAAGTAAACCTGCCGCCTGCTCATAGCTTGCCAGGCATGCACACAGAGAGAGAGAGAGAGAGATGTTCCATCATTCGTTCCTTCTCGTGTTGATACATTGATGCCGATTCCGATGCCGGTGCAAGAGATAACCAACCTCGAGCCCCCTCTCTCTCCCTCTCAAGTTATACCAGAATCGTCTCTCCAAAATGAAAAGTGTATATTTGAACATAAAAGGGTAAATTGGGTATTTTTAAAGTTATAACAATCACGTGATGGCATATGTGAGCTGTTTGTGATGGAACATTAACGGTAAGAAAAATATTAATTAATTGCTAGACAGTAGGAATAGCATTAGCCAATTTTCAAACAGTAAGGGTACATTTAGTTAATTTGCTAAACCATAAGGGTAGTTTAAGAAATTTACCCTATTTTAAACTGGCTCCAATCCAAACGGGATCCATTGACACATGTATTTTTCTCTTCTATCAATGGATTGGATATTGGTCCAATCTAACCCATTCCAATATAAATTCATTATAGATGGACTAGGTCCAATCCAATAAATACTTTGGACCATCAAGTTTGGACTGGTCCATTTCAATATGTCTTATTGGTCTATCCAATCCACCCAAATTGATTTTGATTTGGACTGTGCCCAATCCAAAACCGGTCCATTGACATCCCTTCTTGCAAGGTGATTCTATAATTGGCCAGTGAACGAGGTATTGATAGGAAATCTTCTAACGAATTAATTATTTCATTTTTAGTGGAAAAAAGTTTTTGACAGATTTAGGGGGCATTCTTTTTCTGGATTTTGAAAGGAGGAAAAGTTGGTCAATGAGATTTTGATTCCCATTGACCAAAAATCCCATGTTCTTTTTTCAAAGTTATGTGGGGACCAGGGAAAGTTTATTTTCCCAGGTAAGTGATACCCATATCCTACGTGGGTAAATAACTTTCCCACCTTGAGGGAAGTTGCCAACACTTGAAATGGACAAAACTATGATACGTGCACAATGCGGCAACAGCAGCAGGAGACTCGGTCAAGTTAGTTGTAGTATCTGGGATAAGCCTTAGCCATTTCTGTTTTAGCCGATAAGGCAATTCTGTTGGAGTCGATAAGTCATTTCTGTTTTAGTTGATAAGTCATTTTTGTTTTAGTGGATAAGCTCCTATGTTCGTAGGAGAGTAGTTCCTATTTTCATTCCTAGATTGTAGCACCATAAGGCTATAAATATAGCCTTAAGGAAGTGAATAAAGGCATTGGCGTTCATACCCTTGAGCTCTTCCTCTCTCTTCCTCTCTCTTCCTCTACTCTGAATCTCTCTCTCCCTTTTCTGAGAACTTAACCATATCAATTGGTATCAGAGTCGGTTCCAACCATGGACGCGGCAAAACCAATGCAGAATTCTGCAATGAGGTCAACGAGACCTTAGCCCGACATGAGTCAAGCTTCGACCAAGTGAACATTGTCTTACAAGCAATGTTAACCAAACTCCAAGCCTTTCAAGCCTCACGAACCACTCCTGAGACCAACCCTTTCGCTCATGAAGAGGCCTCACACCCACATACTTCCCGTTCCAGCTCCGTCAATGATCACCCTCATCAGCACGTCAAATTGTAATTCCCGAAATTTAATGAGGATGACCCAAGCGGCTGGATTTACAAGGCAGAGCAATATTTTGATTTCCAAAATATTGTATCAGACCAACAGCTGCAACTAGTTTCCTTCCATTTGGAAGGCATCGCCTTGCAATGGCACATGTGGCTGACAAAATATCGCGGACCACTCACATGGGAAGAATTCTCCTAGGCTGTGCTACAACGATTTGGTCCAACCGACTACGAGGATCCGTCGGAAGCTTTAACGCGCCTTAAGCAAACCACAACTGTGGCAACTTATCAAGAAGCCTTCTAAAGACTCTCCCATCGAGTTGACGGCTTGCCCGAGAGTTTCCTCATCGGTTGTTTCATTGTAGGACTTCATGATGACATTCGTATAGACGTGAAGATTAAGCATCTTAGGACCTTGATGGATACGATCGGGGTGGCTCGACTAATTGAGGAACGAAATCAATTATAGCGGAAACCGAACTAGCAAGTTCGATCCCAACCAGCCGTAATAACCCCAAAGGGGTCACCTCACCCAATGGCTGGTGTGCTCGGGCCTCCACCAACCCAGCGCGCGAACCTGGTTCCCAATGCTCCTTCGGCCACATTCCAGCGACTCACCAACTAGGAGGCACGAGAGCGATGCAAGAAGAGGTTATGTTATTATTGTGATGAGAGGTTCACTTCTGGCCACCGTTGCAAACGATCACAATTATTCATGATCGAGGACCCCGTACAGGCGGACATGGAGAATGTCGAACCAGAGGAAGAAACCCAAGAAGCTATTCCTGAGATCTCCTTCCATGCAATTGTAGGAGTTGAACACCCGCAAACCATACGTGTTCTCGGTAAGTTGAAAAACAAGAATGTGACGGTACTAATTGATGGCGGCAGCATCCACAACTTCATTGATCAGGCCATAGTCTCTAAGTTTGGGTTACCTATGAGTTGGGACAAGAAATTCCAAGTCATGGTCGCCAACTGAGAAAAGATAGAATGTGTGGGACAGTGTCGGGCTCTCACTCTCGCCATTCAAGGGCACCCCATTACTGTCGACTACTACGTTCTTCCCATTGCGGCGTGCCAGTTGGTATTGGAAGTACAATGGCTAGAAACTCTTGGACCCATCGAGATGGATTACAAATAGCTGACCTTAACATTCAAGAGGGAAGGAATCTCTTGTACCTTCTAAGGATTGGGATGAGCCAGCATCGAGGCCTTAACCGACAAGGAATGCAATGGATTACAAGGTACGGGGTTCCTTTTCCAAATAGTTCCTTCCAACTGCAGCAGCCAACCAAGTTGCTATCTGCTTGAGATTGACGACCTCCTAACCGAGTTCTCACATGTATTTGAGCCACCCACCAACTTGCCTCCCAAATGACCACATGATCATCAAATCCCGCTCCTTCCCGACAAGGGATCAATTAGTGTGAGGTCGTATCGATACCCATATTATCAGAAGACGAAGATAGAGAAGATGGTGAGGGAGCTTCCGCAGTCAGGATTGATAAGACCAAGCAACAACCCATTTTCGTCACCGGTTTTGTTAGTAAAGAAGGTTGATGGAGCTTGGTGATTTTGTGTGGACTATCGAGCACTAAACGACATCATGGTTAAAAATAAGTATCCAATTCCTGTGATTGATGAACTCCTAGATGAGCTCCACAGGACCAAATTTTACTCCAAACTGGATCTATAGTCGGGATACCATTAGATTCTAGTGCGAGAAGAAGACATTCCGAAAACAGCCTTCCGAACACATGAAGGGCATTACTAGTTCATAGTAATGCCGTTTGGTCAGACAAATGCACCTGCAACCTTTCAAAGCCTCATGAACGATCTCTTCCGTCCATACCTCCGGAAATTTATTTTGGTCTTCTTCGATGACATTCTAGTTTATTCAAAATCACGGGAAGATCATATATATCATTTTCGAATTGTTCTAACGATCTTGTCCTCTAACAAATTGTTTGCAAAATTGTCGAAAATGTCGATTTGGTGTTTCGTAGGTCGAATACTTGGGAAATATAATTTTGGAGCAAAGCGTGGCGGTTGATCCAACCAAAATACAAGCTATTATCGATTGGCCTACACCGACAACAGCAAAAGGGGTCTGTGGTTTCCTCGGATTAGCCGGTTACTACATGAAGTTTATTCGTAACTTCGGAAGCATAGCAGCTCCCTTGACCCAACTCTTGACCAAGGGAGGATTTCAATGGAACGCGGCAACAGAGTTGGTCTTTCAACAGTTGAAGAAAGCACTAACTTCACCACCCATTTCATGTCTTTTGGATTTTTCTCAATGATTTGTGGTTGAGTGCGATGCGAGTGGAACGAGAATTGGTGCAATCCTTACTCAGCAAAATCGATCGATGGCCTATTTTAGTGAAGCACTGAAAGGCTCGGCCTTGGCACTATCCACCTACGAGAAGGAGATGTTAGCTATCGTCAAAGCCATTAAGAAATGGCACCCATATCTGCTTGGGAAGCCCTTTACAGTCCGCACCGACCAGAAAAGCCTTAAGTATATACTCGAGCAACAGATAACTACACCAACACAAACCCGGTGGCTGTCAAAGATACTTGGTTATGACTACGAAATCGAGTATAAAAAAGGGGCTGAAAATCAAGGTGCAAATTCCCTGTCGCGTATGGTTGAATTTCAAATTCTGTCCATCTCTATACCATGTGCGGACTGGTGGCCGACACTGCAAAAAAAAGTCCAACAAGATGCACTTTATGGGGAATTGATGAAGAAACGGCCCTCCCTCAAGATGCTCCAACGAGATGGAGTGTGATTCAAGGGGGACAAAATTTATTTGAGCCCTGCCTCCACCTTGATTTCTAAAGTGATTGCTGACTGCCATTCATCCCCAGTAGGTGGGCAATTTGGATTCCATAAAACCCTCTCTCGTATCAAGCACATTTTCCTTTGGCCTAACATGCGTCAGACAATGAAGGAATTCTTACAATAGTGCGACGTATGTCAGCGGTTCAAAATAGATTGCATGAAGCCAACGGGATTGCTTCAGCCGCTATCGGCTCCCACGCAAATGTGGACAGATATCTCGATGGATTTTATCAAAGGGTTACCGTCTTCCAATGGGTATACGGTTATCATGGTAATTGTGGATCGGTTGACAAAATATGCCCACTTCATACCCTTAAAACACCCATTCACCGCCACAATTGTCGCTAAGGCATTTGTCGCCAACTGAACGTTGGAGCAATATTTGCGATGTTTTGCAGGAGACCAGCCACGGAAATGGCTCGACTAGATTCCCTGGGCAGAGTATAGCTACAACACATCCACTCACTCTTCCACCAAGATGACACCCTTCGAAGTAGTTTACGGTATCCCACCCCCAAGTCTACTGGCTTATGTACCAGGAATGGCTTGCATTGGGGTCGTTGATGAATACTTACGTGACCGGGACATCATTCTACGTGAGTTGCAACACAACCTTTGGGTAGCGCGGGATCGTATGAAATGTCAAGCAGACCAACACCGAAGGGAAGCTTCATTCGACGTGGGTGATTATGTGTATGTGAATTTGCAGCCATACCGACAGACTTCTGTGGATTTTCAGCGCTCTATGAAGCTCGCCCCACATTACTTTGGGCCATACCCAATCATTGAGAAGGTAGGATTGGTGGCCTACCAATTGGGCCTGCCTCCTGGCTCTCAAATCCATAATGTGTTTCATGTCAGCTTGCTACGGAAGCATTTGGGACCAGTCACCCCAACTTCCACCCAACTACCCCCAATCTCAGATATGTCAACCATCCTTCCACAACCAGAAGCTGTCTTAGATCGTCGAACTATCTGTAAAGGCAAATACCATCCGAAATCTGAAATCCTGGTGAAATGGGTAGGAGCACCAGCTGAGGACGCAACCTGGGAGAATGAGTGGCGCTTCACCAAATCATATCCGGACTTCCTTGTGGACAAGGGTCCTTCAGGGGAGGGGGGGATGATACGTGCACAATGCGACAGCAGCAGCAGGAGACTTAGTCAAGTTAGTTGTAGTATCTGGGATAAGCCTTAGCCATTTCTGTTTTAGCCGATAAGGCAATTCAGTTGGAGTCGATAAGTCATTTCTGTTTTAGTTGATAAGTCATTTCTGTTTTAGTGGATAAGCTCCTATGTTCATGGGAGAGTAGTTTCTATTTTCATTCCTAGTTTGTAGCACCATAAGGCTATAAATATAGCCTTAAGGAAGTGAATAAAGGCATTGGCATTCATACCCTCGAGCTCTTCCTCTCTCTTCCCCTACTCTGAATCTCTCTCTCTCCCTTTTCTGAGAACTTAACCATATCAAAGTGCCCCTTATAATAGTGGGTTTTTATGGATAGAATGGTCATTGCCTTATTTACATGGGAAATAAAAGAACATGGGTAAATGCACTTACCCGGGTAAATCTTTCCTGGAAAACAATTACCTAGGTAAGTGCACTTACCCAGGTAAATAACTTACCGAAATGCGAACATGGCCTTAGTGAAAATATAAACAGCTAATTAAAGTGACTGAACTGAATAACCATCTTATTGTTTTGCCTTTTAATGGATTGTTAGAAGAAACCGGTATGTGCACAAACTAGTTTAAAAAGATGCATATGTTACATTCAGTTTTTTATTTAACTGAATTGGATGTGGGCGAGCTTGACTTAAATAATTTCATATTTATTTTTTAAATTCATAAAAACCACAAAATTCTAAAGAGGCTGGAAAGCAATATGAGTAACCTGATGTGGACAATTGCATTTTAGAATATAGTATAGATCTATTTCTTTGTCACGCTTTCTCACGTTTGATATGCGTGGAATTCCAAAGCTTAGTTTGTCACTTATTGGAAGAAAATGTATGATCTTTTTTTTTTTTTAAAAAAAAAGGGAACCATAGGTTTAATTGTTTAAGAGAATTCAAGAATTCTTATGCTCCTTTTAATTCCTTTTTTTTTTCAGTAAGAATAAACAAAGATCAATTCCCTGTTTAAAAGGAGCGAAGTAACCCAAATGGTATTATCAAAGGAAAGGTGAAATGGGTGTGATAGATCCCCTACCCACAACAATAGGGGCGTAAATAGATTAAATTCGAACCCAATTAGAAAATTTGATATCCGAATTCAATTTGATATATGATGGATATTGAAAATTAATAATCAAATTTGAATTTGATTAAATATTTGAATATTTTATTTGATTCGAATTCGACCAATTAATTATTTTATATAATTAATAAATATATAAATTATTTATTTAATTTAATTATTATATATATAAATTATATAAAGCATTTAAATATTTTATATATTATATATAAGAATTAAATAATCGGTCGAATTTAGATATTTATCGAATCGAATGAAGGCATATCTGAATTCGAATCCGATTATCTAACCGGTATGAATAGGATATCTGAATTCAATTAATTACAATATCGAATTATCCAAATTTGATTTTTTTATGTTAAATCTCGAAATCAAAATCAGATTTTCAAATACCATTGACACCCCTACACAACATCCCTATTCACACATCACTACAGCTGCACTTTTAGAACATCTCACGTATTTACATATTACCATTCATAGGGGAATGTCCCCAGTGTAAAACTGTAGTGTCCTATGAGTCGGGTTCTTATGGGCAAGAGATCTGGTTGGAAATGGAATGTACAGTAGTTGGCTGAACAAAGAAAAACCTTCCAAAAGCCTGAGAAAAGAAAAATCAATAAGTCAAGCCCTGGTAAATGAATCTCTTAACAATTTAGACATTGATCATCAGTATTTAATGCTTGCCCATGTTGGTCCAAGCTAGATATCTGATGTTTTGTAGGGGGTAGACTGAATGCGGTTTAACTTTTGACTTTTTCTTTTTCTTTTGATCTCCACAAAATGGAAATGGTCATTCTCAGTCTTGAACATGCATTATCATACTTGCCCAAACAATGGCCACTTGATCAACATCTGTACATGAAAAAAATGAATTGTTAAAGCGACTAGTTTATATTGACCAGGATTTCTCTACTTGCAAACTAAATAAGTTCTCTTTAAGCCACATGTTCTTGAGGCGAATTTAAAAAAAAAAAAAAAAGAACAAAAAATCTAGGCCAGAGTGTGCAAAAGGAAGAATTCTATCTTCTTTTGCTCCATGATGGTAATAGATCATTAGTTGAAACCAGGTTACGTATGAGAGAGAAGCTTTTTACAGGGATGAATCGAGTTATACATCAGCCAATCGTTGAGGAACATTGGATCATGGAGGTTGTTCCATTTTTTTTTTTTTTTGAACTTATCATACTGTTTTTGAATCCTAATCTGTTGCTATGCAAGCTTTTAAGACCCATACCCAGAAACAGTTATTATTACAAGTCATAGGGCTAGCATAGGTCTGAATTCAAATTCGAATCTAATTTGTGGACAAATTTTTAATATGTTGTGGGCTCTTTATGACTGAAGCTGAAGTTTGATAGATAACTATCTCCTTTCATATTTATTATTTAATTTATAAAAGGACAAAGCAATAAGTTGTTCAGTGCAGAAACTTCAGCCAAACAGAACCTTTTCAATCTGAATATTGATTGCATCTTTAATAAAGAGCCTTGGATTCAAATCCCTCAAAAGTTAATTTTTAGGGTATATAACAGATTGTTACCTTGCACTTTTGGGGTAGTGGCAATTGCCTCCTGAAATTTTAGATTTCGACAAAGACCCCTTTTGAAAAAAATTCTCATGTGGTTGTTTAATTTTTTAAAATCTCTAAATTACCCTTTCCAATGCTTTTTAGTGTTTTCCTTTCAATTTCCATTTGTTACTGGTTCAATTAATTGCATATTGTGTTTGTTGCAAATCTAAGTTTTCATAAAAGTTTAATTTTCATTTTATAGAAGTTTCTTGGGAGGATATTTTGGTAAATTAACTTTTTCTCTTTTGATGGAGATTGGATGGAGAGGGGGTCTTTATTGCAAATGAAAGTTTAGGGAGTAATTGCCACTGCACCTAACGAACGGGATAATAATCTGTAATTTATCTTTATTTTTAAATCATTTTATTTATGATATACAATATCAAAATCATTTTTGGTTGACTTTATTAGTATTGTTTTTTTAGTTTATTTTTTTGAAGGGTATGTAATATCTGAATGGGATCCAAATCCGATATTAAAGTCTTAACCCAGCAGATAAGATTAGGTTTCAATTGCCAATCGGAATAATAAAAGCTGAATTCGGATCTAGGCATACCCAGTTGAAATCCGATCCGTTTGCAGCCCCAAACTAAGCACCCTAATTTTGCTACGTATTGTACAGACAGAATTCTCTTACTGGAAGGATTCAGCAAATATCAAGTAAAATTAGCTCGTACAAGGGTGGATGAACGTCTATAATTAGTATGGAGAAAAGATGCATGGTTCATGTTTGACTGACCTGAACCCAGAACCTGGCTGGATTGGATGATTGGTAATTGGGTTTCCTTAAAAAAAAAAAAAAGAAGAAAAAACCTAAAATGACTAGTTGCAATCCAACTTCCCATGCTGATCAGTTGGTTATTACTTATTAGCCATGAATGCCCTTTTCTCTATTTGTGGGACTGTCGGTATAAGTAACCCAAATACATATCTTCTCCAGCTGTTAAAATTGAATGAGTCACAAACCAAAACTTTGAGCCAATCAACTAAGGTAAGGTTAGATGGTTCCAACCAATTGGACCTTTTGATCTCTTTGCCATGTATTTATTTACGATTACAGTGGGGGCACTTTGATTTGAAAATTGAGGACTATTGGATGTGATATTGTTGGTATGAATTCACTGTACATGCAAATGCAAGCTGGACTAGAAAAAGAGGAGGAGAGAATTAAAAAAGAAGCAAAATAGAACAAGCCAAAGCCCAGAGGGTGTGAGTTTTGGTAGCTTGAGATGTGAAAAGGTAAAAGAGGAGAGATAAAAAAGAGAGATTCCTAATTCCTAATCCTGTGGATTGCAATCTTTCTTCCTCAACCAATTAGGGAGTGTTTGGTGAGTAAGGTACTGAAAAGGGTGGGGGATGTGTGTATATCCACTTTCAAAGTTCTATTTACTGCACACAGAAAAAGCTATTTAAATCTCTAACAAGAAAGAAATAACTCAATAAACATTTAAATGGGGTTACAGATATATCTACTACCACTACGGCACTACCAGCCCAGCTTGTTGAAAAGGATAGATATCTCCTTAGCTTCCTGCCACACCGGCCACTCACTCATTCGGTACACACGGAAACACCATAAAGGAAATGCCTTTTCTTTTCCTTTATTATATATGAGAGAGAGGAAAAAAAGACAGAGAGAGCTTCAGAGTATGGGCTGAGAGAAAGGAAAGGAATCTCTTGTGTAAATCTTCTATCATCAGAAATGAGGTGAGCAGTTTGTATTTAGACCATCAATCAGTAAATTAAAAAGGAAAAGAAACCCAGTGTTCTGTTCTTTTGTTTTTGTTTTTTTTTTTTTTTTTTTGTTTTATGTCTCCATGTTCATCAGGTCTGATGTTTTTCCCTACTTTTTTAGTAGAGCTGATTTAATATGTATTTCAGATCTTCACGCAGTTATTGGGTTATCCTAAAGCTTCTGCTTCTTCTCTTCTTTTTGTTTCGTCTTCGTTTGAAAAATCATGGTTTTAAGTGTTAACAGATTGGTCTTCTTTTTTTTTTTTTTCTTTGTTTCATTTTTTCTCGATCAGACTGTGGAATTAAAAGTTATGGGTGGTGAACATGCTAATTGTATTGTGTATTCCTCATTAACGATTGACGATGTTGCATATAGATATGGCGAAACTGCTGGTTGATGTCTTATTCATTTCTTTCTTCGTTAGAATTAATTTTCCCTTTATGTTATTATTCTACTTCTGTTAGAGGAGGAAAGGTGATCTTTTAGCAATTCTGTTCTGATTATAGGTCAGTATTTTCGTTTTCTGATCAAGCTTTGGTTGTTTTTCAATATGGTAGATGGAACTAAGAAAATTGATGAAGATGCCAAAGTTAGTAGTCTCATTGCTTCGTTCATAGATTTAGTATTTAGGGAGAGGTGTCCCTCTTGGAAGCTCTGGTTCGGTTTTCTTTTACCAATGAGATTTAATAAGGTCAAGTGGTATTTGTTTGATACAACGGCTTTCTAGTTTCAAGCAACCCTTAGGAGCACCAGCCATAGGTATACCTAGCTAAGAGTCCCTGGAGGTTGAATCCATCATGTAGCTGTATTTCAAGATGTTCTCAGTGGTCGCTCATATATAATTCCAAGTTAGTGAAACTACAGCGTTGGTAATACTAGCCCTCTTTTAGAATGGGTCAGAGAGAGAAACTTCAGCAACAATGGGAATTCAGGAGGAGAGGTAGCCAGTTTGATTCTTCGGACAATGAAGCCGTGTCAAATTCTAGTGATGAGCCACTTATCAAGAAGCATAGACTGATTTCTGATTGGATTCCACCCAAAATCAATGAAGTAAGCAGTTTTAGTGGATTTCAGCCAAAGGGAGGATATACTTCTGGTACAGCTATTCATTTTAAATCTGAGAAAGCTAATAAAATGAGGACTGGGTCTAGCAAGAAAGGAGATGACCCAGTATACAGGGAGGCTAAGGGAAGACCCTCCTACGAGGAAGATGATTGCAAGAACAACTGTGATGTGCAAGATGATGACACACTGAATGATACTCGCATCTTAATGAAGTCCATATTGGAGGAGCTGAAGGTTGCCAGAGAGAATTTGTTTGTATGGATGAGAGAAGAGATGCGCAAAGTCATGGCTGATGATGACGATTCTCCAGTGCCAAATGCCAGAGCAGGGAATCATCAACAGGAGATGATCAAGGAGCAATCTCTGAAAAGCTTTGAGTTAGAATCAGATGTCCAGTATTACAGTGGGAAAGCTTTGATGGGTTCTGTAAAGCGAAAAAGAACTGTCAAACCTCATAAAGGACATCAGGTCCCTGAAGATCAAGACTTCCACAAAGCCATTGGATCTGTTGATGTAATCAAGACAAAAAGAGAAAGTACATCATCTGCTGAAGGGATCTTGATATTGTCTGGTTCTTCTGATCAGGATGGTTACAAGAATTCGGCTCTAGAACATGCTATGCCTGAGACATGTGTTGAAAATCAGAGGTTCGAATCTTCTTCATGTAACTATTCTCAACCAAGAGTGATTGGGGATAAAATTGCTACAAATACTGGAAATTCTAGTGAAACACCACTCAATTCAAGCATGCAGCCTAGAGGTTTATTGGGATTCCAGCAAGAAGATTTTGGACATTTTGTTCATATAGATTCTCAAGATTTTGGTTACATTGACCAAAACAAGTTAAATCTGGCTTCAAGATTTGGAGCTGGGTTTCCTATTCCACTTCATCATGATCTAGATGGAGCTTTCAAGACAGACGCTCAACCCATGCAAACTCCATCTCATGTTCACAACGACATATCAGATATGGGCATGAATGGAGGAAGTATGAGAAACCATGGTGTATCAGGACTTTACATGCATAACAATCTCCGCAGTCATTTGAACTGTGATGCTGATGCTGATGCATTGACTCAAGGCTATCTGGTCCCCAGATCTCAAAGAGAGTTTGGTTATACATGAAGTAGAGTGCTAGAAGTCAATTTCTAGTTATTGATCCTACAGGAGTCACTCTCTTCTACAATTAGATTACAAAAAGAGCTCCTCTTCATTATTGTGGCGTATGGCCAATTTCAAAGAAGGGATGGTAAAGAACAAGAACATTATTGCATTGTCTAATGACAGGATCAATATCTTGGGATTGGGAGTAGACTCTCATTTTGTGAAAGGTATTGGGGATGAATGGTTTGATCTACTTTTCATGTTAAATGTCTTTCCCTTCTACTTATTTTCTCACTCATGGACTGTAAAGTATCTTTTGTGATTCATTGAAACAACCACCTTTTGTATTCTTTAAGATTCTTGTTTCTTTATAGCTTTTGGCCCTCTTCCATTTGCCATTATTGAGTATCATTCTTGTTTATAGTCATTCCCAATGGTACAAAAGTATTGGAACTTAAGTACCAACCTTAAATTAATGTCATTCAACCAAACAAAAAAACTTAAATTAATTTTACTAGCTAGATGAGTATTTCATTTCAATCTTTGCTATATGCTTCAACCATCTCCTTTGAATCTTATCATGGGTCGCATGCTGTAAAGTTTCTGGAGGAAGCAACTATAATTTGGTTTAATAGGGAGGAAATCAACTTAGGCTTTGTGTCATTTAACAGTTTACATATTGGAGGGCTATTTGTGTTTATACGTGGATAGTCAGCCACTTGTATGGCATCTACTTTTTGTTGTTGAGTATCTGAAGCTAAATCCACAAGCTTTGGATCTGCTGTTAATGGGTTACAAACTTTGTTATGCCTTATCCTTCATCCACTCGGCAAAACATTTTCATCGTACATCAGGACTCGGTTCTGTTTCTGATATGACTGTAACCATTTAGGGAAATATTATCTCTATTCCTAGTTGCAGTTCCAATGTACAAAAGCCTCCCATATTCATTGGGAGGTTAAAGCGTGCAAACAGATGCTTCAGCTAATTGAGTTGCAGAGCAATATCATTTTTTTTTTAGAAAAGGTAAAGTCCATTCTATTTATCGACCCTTGTATCTTTTTCTGAGTGCCAACAGTCACTCTCTTTCCCTTTTCGCCATTGAAATATAGGCAAATGTTAATATCTCTTTCCTTACTTTCTTTCATCCTCACTTTCCTATGGCTCTGTATTTGCATGATAAGCTGCCTGAAAATCTGTACTTTGATAGCAATTTGCAATTAGAATAGCTTTTTATCATTGTCAGAATATGCAGCTTTGTAGCTAACTTGTCAAGTGTCACCTTTGCATTTAATGTTCTCACAGATCCTCCACCTCCACTGAGTTAGAACTGACTGTTGATACCAACTATCTTGTTTAGACATAACAGATCTGAGTTCCTGTTGAAGTGACAGGAACAGAGAAATCCATACATTCTATCACATGACTCTCTTCTCTTGACTAGTTTTGCTTTGGCATATGATGCCATGTATTCAATCCAGTTGTAGAAAAGAGATCGTTCCCTGCTCCTATCTTTGATCTGAAAAATAGAAGTTTCAAAATTCCATCTCTTATTAGCTGCAAGATTAGAAATTTCAATTCAACTTAATCTTGATTAATAAGATTAACAGTGTCAATTCAACTAAATACTGATTCTAATTTTGTGTCAGTAGATTGGTTCATGAATCCAAATATCCACCAAAATATAAATATCTGTATGTTTGAAATTCGACCCTCTCTTGATTCATGGCTACCTATAGATTATTGTAGATGTAATGTGCTTTGGGAATCCATTATGAGGGTGCTGACCAATATTAATATTTTTATATTTTTCTTGTTTCTAGAAAATGTAACGTCCGAAAAAGAAAAATAGGGAAAATATATGATACTGGAAATGCAGGTACAGAAGAGCTTTGACCAATCAAATCAACCCTGTGAATTGTCATGAATACAACCTGGTTGGTTCCCTCTTTTATGATACCGGTAGATTGGTTGTAAGTTTTTCCGATATCATGTCTTTCGGTATCATATTTGTAGATGCATGTTTTTCCAAAATAAAGAAAAATCATTTTTAGTTTAATTCAGGAAAACACCCTGTCTCTGAAACAAAGAGATGGATATTTCTTAAAATGTTTTCATATCCAAGCAGCAGCTGACATGGGCTACTATTTTGTGGAGTTCGGACTGCTTACAGAGCACACCTGACACCGACCTCACAGCATGTTTCAGCCATGCATTGGAATATCTTCTAATGAATAAAAATTTACAAACATGTTCTAGATGCATGGCTGAAATATGCTGTGAGATTGATGTGAAATGCCACGTTACCATAAGAGTAATTGCTCCTTATTTCCTTTTGACCAGACATAAGCGTAAATGGGTCAACGTGTCTACCCAAAAACACTCTAAACAGCATAAATTGTTGGTCCCCAACAGCCATAACTTATCCCCAAAATATCTTCTACACATCTTACAAGTCCTAGTCACTGCTTTAAAGCTCCCATACATCATACCAATCCACATTAAATGGACTACGGTTCAAAATATAAATAAAAAAATAAAAATAAGAAAGGTGAACAGTGAATTGATATTCATTCCATCAGAAAATCTATCCAAATATGACGTGCTTTATGAGACAAAATTAAGCCACAACAGGAGGTCGTGTTTATAGATTTTTTTTTTTCAAATGAACAATGAGACCCACATTCCTGAAATCATCAAAAAAAAAAAAAAAAGGAAAGAATACAAATTCAACGTTGGAGAATCCGTGATAAAGAAGACTAGCACTTGGGTCCAAAAACTTCTATCTGAAAAAAATAAATAAATAAATAAAGTCGTAGTGGTGAAACAATTAAGTGGAGGGAGCAAAACAGTAGTGGGCCGGGGTAGTTGAAACCCATAACCCGATAAATTTGATGCTCAGCCATAAAAGTCAATTCAACAGTGGTTCACTCTTCACAGCATCAAATCCACTCTCATCAATTGGCATTAGATTAGGGCTGGCACAAATGTTATGTGGGAAGCAGTTGTTTGTTTGTTTGTACGCCCATGTCTTTGTTTTTGGTTAAAATAAAATAGGAGCCAATTACTAATTTACCCACTCTCAGTATGAAACTGACGCCCACTATAAAGGAGGATCTGCCATCTATGAGATGTGTGGTATCATGTTGATCGTTGTCAGATGATCCGGACTGATCTGAATGACATAGGAGAAAAAGGATAAAAACTCTAACTAGGCTGGGCCCACCTACTTGGGCATCTCTCCTTGTTAGCTGGCGAGATGGCGATGGCGTCCTTAACTTTTTATTCCAACTTAGTAAATATATAAAAATTAAAATTGGAGATGCGGGGTAGCGATCCCCGTACTTCTTACATGCTAACCGAGCGCTTTACCATCTGAGCTACATCCCGATTCGACGTTATTATATAAATATTTTTAAATAATTTTTTTTCTGTATCCGCGAAGGGTTTAAATTTAATACTCAAAGCAATGAAAAGAATTCAAGATTAATTATGAGGGAAATCCAAGAGGCTAGTTAAACTCATGAACAAAAGAAACTGAATCTGATCACATTCCTTACATAACACTAGTGGAAGACAATACATTTAGATTTTGAAAATTTTTCACTCGTACTTTTCTAAATATCTTAACTCAGTGATTGGGTTTTAAACAAGTGCTGTTTGAAAGCATTGACAGTATTATGATACCATTAAAATATTCCGATTTAACTTTCATGGCCTGGAGTGGACATGAAGTCGGGAAAGTATCAACATTGTAATGTTCTTTGCTGTGTTTGGTTGCAATGCAAATAAATTTGTACTGATGCAAAACTATGGCAGTGCAGATGATTTGAGTGTAAATCCTTACCTATTTTTGTTTCAAAATTTAGCTTATTTTATTTGATTGCAAAACAAATGAATTAAATTAAGACAAAGCAGAATAAAATAAAATCCAAAACAAAATTAAACAAGAATTTGCATTTTTTACATTTGCACTCCCATGCTTTTGTACTAGTGCAAATAAATTTGCACCACAACCAAACACAGCCTTAACACCAATTCATGCATTCCATATGTCTCTTCTAGCATGCCTTGTGTATAATTGAGTTGGCCATGTGACAACTCCTCACTCTCTTTGATGCATCAAAGGAGTGTGGTTTATATAAGATGTAGTGTTGCCCACTATGGTGTGGTTGAAATCACATGGTTCTAACCACAAACACTCCATAAGATGTTTTGCAATGTGTGTGGTTATATTTGTTGTGTTGGTATCTTGAATTCTAATTGCTACCCACTCTATGGCCTGCCCTGAATCAAGTTGAGAAAAAAAACCCAAAGGCAAAATTTTACAATGGTTGGTGGTGGAACAGATATGTAAGATAGTGTATTTTGGATGTATTGGGAGCTAGGGTTTGGTGAAGGAGGTTGTATACATTGTGACTGTGATCTCTACTATTTCTATAGTGGATTTCTTGTCTTCTAACACCCATGGATATAAGCTACAAATTGGACCACATAAATCTATATGTGCATTCTTGAGTTGCTCTCATTTTCTTCATTTTCTAATCGATTTCAATCATTGGGTTTGTTCATTCACAACAATATTGTTATCAAACTTTTAAATAAAATATTCATGTTATTTATTACATACATACATTAATTATTCAATGTATAGTGTTATATGGTGATTCTTGGGATTTTTGGCATGGAAGAGAAATTTTGGTATTTTCAAAACCATTCACAAATATTTTCAAAATATGCTACACCCAAAGTACCTAGTGTAGGCCTGTTAATGATACTTGAAACTCCAATGACCAAATTCAACATTCGATTTGATTATTTCAAATTCAGTTGAGTAGAATCAAATTCGATTTAAATGTATTACTATTATATAATATATAATATATTAAAGCTTTTAGCGTATTTAGTACAAAATTGACATCCGATTCAACTTTGATATATTATATACATAATTGAATTTTCAATATATTATATATAGTACACTATATTAAAGCCTTTGTTCTTTTTCATTGAACTTTGAAGCCTTGTTTTGAATAGAATTTTAAAGAAGTTAGTATATTTAGTACATAATTGGACCCCTAAACAAGACAATTTTATTGAGCCTAGACTAAGTTCATCAAAGTCAGATGAAATCCGAAATCCAAAAAATCCGATCGGAGTTGAACTCAGATGCATTGTTCTTACATCCTATTGGGTTCGGATACCATTAATTCATTGTCAAATTGAACTTGGGTTTAGGATAATTTGATCTGATAACAAGCATGTTGTGGTGTGTTTTAGAACCAAACCATCCACATAATATCCTACTTCAGAATACCCTCTTTTTGTTTCTAATTTTTTGAATATTTACAAAAAACAAAACAAAAGATTAAACACCAAATTATTTGGACTCACCCATAAATGGTTCAAACTCCTTTTATATATAAAAAAACTGAATCAAATTGCTCCCATATGGACTAGGGGGCATCTTTTAGACTAGTTTCTCTTCTAATGTGTGTGTATCAAAAGAAATTAAAATCAAGTTGTATTCTTGCCTCTACAAGGCTAATAAAATGCAAACAAACTATCTCACCATGTAAGAAAAAACAATGAAAGCTTGGGATCACTGGGCTTTTTTGGGATTCATTGAAATGTCAACTTTTCTCACTCCACACATTCAAACTCAATGATTTCTCTCTTTTCATCTCATGGAAAGTTCTATAGATTTAGTAAAATTATATGAAAGTTGTTTTTTCATGATAAAACAATTGATTTACTATGGCTAGTGGTCATGTCAAAAACAATTCATGTTGTGTTGTATGGTGGTGTGGAGCTGTTTCTTTGCGGCATAAGTGCCATATAGAAATTTTCACTAAAACAAACTAAAATCTTATTTGATTGGTTGATCAAATACAAATATTTTGTATTTTTTTCCTTGAATAATGTGAAAGTGCCTTTTAAACAAAAACAACATTTCAATGTTTTCTGCCTATGGGAAGTGTCATAGGTGTCTACTAGTGTTTATATATAATAGACAACAATAAACAATTTAACATTGTAATCTATGTCCAAAATGTCATTTCTTTTCTCATTTCAAATGCATGAATAGAGTGCAAACACAATACTCCTATAACCAAGTTTCAAAATATCTATACACCCTAACAGGTAAAAAGAGGGTGTATTAGTAATTTAACCTACCGCTTTATTTTTTAGGGGGTGTTCTTTTTTGGATTCTTGAGAGGGGGAAAGTTGGTCAATGGGATTTTGGTTCTCATTCACCAAGAATCCCATATTCTTTTTTCAGATTTATATGAAGACCAGGGAAAGTTTATTTTCCTGGGTATCACTTACCCAGTGGGTAAAATAACTTTCCCACCTAGGGGGAAAGTTGACAACACTTGAATGAGACAAAAATGCCATTTTTAATAATAGATTTTTTGGGTAAAATGGTCATTGCCTCATTTACATGAGAAATAAAAGAACATGGGTAAAGGTACTTACCCAGGTAAGTGTTTACTAGGAAAACCTTACCTAGGTAACTGCATTTACCTGGGTAAGTAACTTACTGAAAAACGAACATGGCCTTATTGTTTTAGAATTAAGAGGGGGCTAGAAACAAAGTTTATTAACATTTAGGAGGTGTTCTTTTTTCTAGATTTTGAGAGGGGGAAAAGTTGGTCAATGGGATTTTGCTTTCCACTGACCAATAATCATCACATATTCTTTTTTTCAGATTAATGTGGGGACTAGGGAATGTTTATTTTCTTGTGTATCATTTACTTGGGTAAGTGATACCCATCTCCTACGTGAGTAAATAACTTTTCCACCCTAGGGGAAAGTTGCCAATACTTGAAAATGACAAAAATACCCCTTATAATAATGGATTTTTATGGTTAAAATGGTTATTGTATTGTTTGCATGGGAAATAAAAGAACATGGGTAAATGCGCTTACCCGGGTAAGTCTTTTTTAAGAAATACTTACCTAGGTAAATGCACTTGGCCGAATAAGTAACTTACCAAAAAGCGAACAAGACCTTAAAATATAATCTTAAAAAAAAATAAAAAAAATAAAAAACCTTAATAGCAACATGGCTATACACTGCAAAATTTTAATCCTTACCTATAACACCATAATGCCAAACACCCTCTCAATCTCCCTTATTCAAATAAGCCATGACAAGGCCCTACCATCATCACCTTCACAATTTCTACAAAGAGAGACAGTTGGTGAGGTATACGGGTATTATTAATATTATAGCTGCCAGTGTTGAGTGCCAATTGCCAAATGCGTTGTCAATAGTTGGATTGTTTTTTACCCGCTTCAACATCTGCTCCCATTTTAATAAGAAATTCAGATATTTGTTTAATTACAATTGTATTGAATCAAGTCTAAAAATATGATGCATTTATTAATCAGAATGAATTTAGATATTATTTGATTTGATTATATATAAAATTATTAGAATTAAAATACTATTTTAATATTATTATATATAAAAATATCATTTTATATTATTTTTTTAATATTATAATTCTTTAGAATTATATTGAACATGTATTTGATAAATTTATTTAGTTTTATTTATAATATATATTTTTATGATTTCAATTATGATACCAAAAAGACATCATAATAGCAAATCTTGCGGCCAATCAACCGCTATCATAAGAGAGATGACTAATCAAGTGGTACTCATCAGATTCACAATATGGGTGTTTTGATTGGTATCATGTCTTTCCGGTATCATATATTTTCCCATTTTTTATTTTATAATTAGATTTAATTTTACACAAAGTTACTGAAATTTGTATCAATTTTAAACGGATACCCGAAGCATATAAATGATTCAATTAAAATCTATGTTTTAGATATCCGCAGGTATCGGGTTGAATTCGGATCCTCTGTATCGGAAAAACGATCCGATCCGATCCGGTTGATGCCTGATCGACGACCTACCATGAGGAGGTAGGTGGGTGGATTGGTTTTTGGTGACAAGTACAGCATCATATAATCATGTAACGAAATACGAAACGATAAACGAGTTTTGTTGCAAAGAGGCGCCGAGTTCTTAGACTTAGACGGCAGATAATGGGCGAAAAGAGAGATAATATGCAACTGCATCAGTATCAAACAAAGTAATTTTCAACTCACCCACCTAATGACAAGCCCCATGGTCAAATTCAAGCACCATCAGACGGTTGAGAACTCTTGCGCAAATTACCATCTTTATGCAAGTGCTCAACATTGCTCTTGTTAATAATCGTTCGGAAAAGGTCAAGTCATACGCAGACAACGACGGAAGGGAAGGGAACCTCGATCAGTTCCTCCTCCTTTCTGCGAAACCAATTCCTCTTCCGTTCTCTTGCTCTCTGTCTCCGTCTCCCTAGTTTCAACCATTACAGGCAACTCTCTCTCTCTCTCTTAATTGTTATTGTTTTTATGAAATGATCTATTGATGCTTGTTTGATATATAAAACTTGCTTGCAGATAACCAGAACGTTGCTTAGAACCCCATTTCTTTCTACTTTTCTAACTTGCATTCTTTCTCATTGCTGTAAGGATAAGATTTAGAATTTTGCCTAGATAAGTAGATAAATTGTGTATGGAGGTATTATACATCAGTTTCCAATTATTATTCATGATTCAGAAATGAATGTTAATCATCGTTCACCAGATTATCCTTTCCATAGTCCTGAAAACTCAATCTAATTGGTTAGTTCATTTCACAAGTCGGTTTAATTTCCCCGGTTACTATGCTACCTTTCTGGTGTATAATCCGGGATTAAATCTACGAACTCGCCAAGATGCATTTCAATCAACTGAGCAATTTCGGCTCAAAACCTAATTTCTATGTTTCTGAGCTTCCATAAGTTCTGTGTTTATATTGCTTCTATTATCTATTATTGTTGGTCTCCATTCAATTTAGTGTTTTTTTTTCGCTTCATTCCATTCAATTTAGTTGTTATGGCTTGACGCCATCAATCAATGCCATTTTTTAGGTAAGAGCTGATATCCAATAAATTCTTATTTTTCCTGCTATCACATAGGAAATATTCTAAAAAATTTTGGATGCCAACATGAGTGTAAGAACTTTTCTCTATTTCACTGTTAAATGGAAATGATTAATATTGCATGCTTGCTCTTTGCTTCTTAGGGCTTATATTGGCATATTTTGTATTTTTAGTTTACTTTTATAAAAGTATGTTTTCTTTTGTCTCTACCTTATAACTCAACAATCCAGCTCCCTTAATTATTATTATTATTTTTTTTTTCAGTTTGCCTGCCATTCTACTCAGAGAGATTAATGTTAAGGAAAAAGATATTGTACTACTGAACACTTAATACTATCACCCAATTCTGCCTGAAACTTTAATTTGGCCATATCCCATAGAATGGCTTCTCATTTTCATTTAGTATTTACTACTTGGATAGGTTTTATTACTGATTATTTAGTTGTTTTCTATGATAGGTCCTTAAGCCTAGATATGACAATACCCATAACTTCACATCTAAAATAGCATGGATGATTGTTTCTGTAGCTGGAGATTCTGAGTTAAATGGTCTCTAAACATCATTATACAATTCATGCATCAACGTCTTGTTTGCATAGGGGAATGTTTTGAGATAGACAAAATTTGCAAATTCATGTTTCTTTTAGTCTAAACAAGTCTACAAATCTAGAGGATTTGTCACAATTGAGGTATCCTTCCCTTCAAATGTGCATTTATTCCTTTGATGTCAAGTTCCTTGGGCAGTGGCGTTCAAGATCAAAGGAATAAATCCTCTACATTTGTGCCATATCATGCCAGCAGTCCTTGCCATATTTGGGTAACATAGCACGGCGCATTATCATCTCACTAATTCAATTAAGCAGTTTGAGGTCACACAAAAGATTCAGAGAGTCTATAGGATTTTGCCCCAGGTCTCTTCCACTCTATAATGATAGCAAACATGATTAATGGATTTGTTATTCCTCAAGCAAAACAAGATACATACATACACTGTACTGTAATATTGATATTATTTAATTTTGGTAATGCCTCTATTACAACATATATTGAAATAGAAGGCAGATTCAGACAAAACCATCGACCAGTGAGGATTTTAAAGAGCACAAATGGAAGTTAGTGAGTGAAATATAAGGTATTACGCCCAAATGAAATGTTTAATAATAGCTAAGATAAGTGTCCAAAAATGTATGACAAGTTGACATTAGTTTCTTTTCTCATTTATGGAGTCATGATATGGTGGTCTTGAGGGTCTTTATTCATTGTTTTGCACTTGTCAGCCGAGAAGCCCTGAAGCACAATTGGATGGCCTAGATGCTGTGGGGCTGGTTTAAAATGTCAATCCTGAGGAGTAGCTTAGCATTATGGTTAAAATCCAAATTTCTTCTGCTGTTACAATTGTTTTTTATTGGTAACTGATGATTAGATATGAATAAAAGAATAATATACATACAAGAATGACAAGCATTCCCACAATGTGGGCTAATATCTGTCACCTACACCTTTCTTTTAACTTTTTACAAAGCATTCTCAGAATTATCCCCCCCCCCCCCCACAAAAAAAAAAAAAAAACGAGCCCTAATTTGCCATGTTCCTTGCCACCTTGGAATCACCTTCCTCTGTCAAAGAACTAAAGCTGAATAGTCTTCCCAGCCTCATCCTTGTAACACCACTAACAGTTCAGCTATTGTAGAAGTCCCCTTGCCTGTGGGTTACTTATGGCTAAGATGGATTGCCATAATTACTTTTTCAATCCTTACTGGTTTGATTTTTGTTATCCTTACTTGTTCTGGTATTACATATAGCTTTCATGATAGCATCCACAGTTAGGGCTGTACATGGGGTGGTTGCAAGCTGTTTGGCCAACCAAAACGACCTGGTTGGGTTGAGAAATTGGCCACCTGAGTTAAAACCAACTGACCATGAATGAAAACCAACACAAACATGAAGAGTCAGTTTCTCAGTTTGATCAGGTTGGACCAAAAGGTGGTAAATGATATATATAATATTATATACAGAAATATATGTATATAATATAATATAATATACAATATATAATATTATTATATATTATAATATACATATATATCATGGAAAACCGAAATACATATTTACATTTGTTGAGGTTTTAGACAGTTTTGTGCAGTTTGCAGTGGTAGTTTTTTTATTATTTATTGTTTAGATAGGGAGTGGGGACCACAACACTCTTGTTGAGTCCTTTTTGAGCAGTTATTTTAAGTGTTTTATGTGTTAACCGCCCTATAAGGTCATATTGGTCTTTGTGCTCATTATTTTAAACTATAAATAATAGTGAAGAGGGCGGCCAGAATTATTGCTCTCTTTTCTCTCAAACCTCTTCTCTTCTCTTTCTTCTCTCTTTCCTTCTTCAAGAAATATTATTTTTTCTTTTACAGATTTTTATTTCAGCAATCTTCTACTTGGTATCAGAACTCGACTAGGGTTTCTTGGAGTTCTTCCATGTAGTCCTAGATCAGTCGATTGCATGAGGAGATAAAGGGCTGATCGATCTACTTCAAATTGCCCAGTTCTTGGATTTTTTTGGTGTTTTCTAGTCATCAGGAGGGTGATCTATGTTTTGGTATCAAAATCAGGAAGAACTGGAATGTGGGGAAGAGTCCTAGTCAAGTTGGACTCTTCAATTTTGATCTAATCTTGGGCGCTCAGGTATCGTTGGACTTCTCTAGGTATTCTATAGGGGGCGGTTAGATTTCAGGGAGTTTTTTAGCCCTCTAGAGTGACCAATTCATATTTCTCTTCGGTGGAAGATAGTGGGAGGACAAAGATTTCTCTTTGGATAGGGGTTTCTTCTTCATGAAAAGTATGTTACCCTTGTGTGTGAGACCGATTTGATCTTGGAGGCTTTCTACTTGGTTATTTCCTGGCTAGGAGTTGTTTGAAGTTAAATGGAGAGTTGGAGTACCGAGCAGAAGTCCATTGGTAACATGGGTTTAGGTGTTGGAGGTAGTAGTGATATTTTGGGTCTGGAATCATTACTACAGTGAAATTTGATGGTACAAATTACCTAGAATGGACACAATCAGCCAAGATGGTCATTGGTGCTCGTGGGAAACTAGGGTACATCACTGGGGAGGAGAAGAAACCTGATACAGATCCTTCCCAGTGGGTACAAGAGAATTACATGGTGATGACCTAGCTGTGTAACTCTATGTTACCTCATATTGGTAAAAATTTCTTGTGAGCTAATATTGCAAAGGAGATTTAGGATGGAGTGACTGAAACCTATTCCCAGAAACAAAATGTAACTAGAGCCTATTAGTTAAGGAATCAGGCGATTAATACAAAATAGGGAGCTGGACCTCTTTCCATGTATTTCTCCACGTTGAAAACTCTTTAGCAGGAGATAGACCACTTAGAAACTTGGTTTGGGAGAGTATGAAGGATGCAACAACCTATCAGGGGTTGGTAGAAAAGAATAGGGTTTTTGAGTTCTTGGCTAAGTTGAACCATGAATTCGACATTGCTATGCAACACCTCCTTTCTAGAGAAAAGTGTGACTCTTTCTCAAGCTTATGCCTTTGTCTCTGGAGAGGAGAGCAGGAGGAATGTCATGTTGAGACAGTCTGGGATAGGTCAGTCAACTATGATTAGTATAGTTAAATGTAAGCTAAATGGAGACAAGGGGAGTAGTGAGGCTAGGAGGGAGGACAAGGACTTGGTGTGTAACTACTGCAAGAAGACAAAGCATACTAGAGACACTTGTTGGAAGCTTTACCCTCATCTCATACCAGCTCGGGTTAAGAACAAGAAGGGAAATGCAAATGTGGCAATTATAGGACTCTTCGAGACCCCTTTACCAAGTTGATTTGGAGTCCATTGCAGCGGCAGCAGTGAGAACTGAATTGGAGAAGTATAGACAGCTTATGAGTAAGAAGGATTTAACTAGTTCTAGTTCTTCAGACGGACAACACAGTGCAGGAGCCAATCACACTATTTCCTTTGCTCATGCATGTAGTTCATATGCGGTTGCAAATCATGCATTGACTTCAGGTAAGGAGAGACCTCCTTCGATTATAGACTTAGAGCATCTGAGCACATGACCAATATGCCTACCCTTTTTAGTTCTTACCAGTTGGGCTCTAGTAGAGAATATAGAGTTTCTACAATAGATGGTTCTCATATTCCCATTGCTAGGAAAGGGACTGTTAGAGTGACTAATGACATTACTTTATCCTCTATCTTACATGTCCCTAGACTCCATACTAATCTTCTTTTTGTAAGCTCTCTGGTAAAACTTTGAACTGTTCAATGACCATCCTTCCTAGTAATTGTGTTTTGTAGGATCTGGAATCAAAGAGGACGATTGGGAGTGGTCATGAGGTGAATGGAGTCTACCTTTTGGATGAGATTCCAAGACATCAGAGCCACCATGTTAGTAGCAGTAGTAGTAGTGGTTCAAAGTCAGTGAGTCAGATTATGCTCTGGCATAATCGTTTGAGTCATCTTTCTTTCATTTCATTAAGGTCTTTGTTTCCAAAGTTGTTTGAGTCTATCCAGTTGTCTAGTTTGGAATTTGAAAGTTGTCAGTTGAAAAAGCATTGTAGACATTCTTTTAAGCTAAGTAATAAAAGAAGTTCTTTTGCTTTTGATATTGTTCACACTGATGTATGGGACCTTACCACATTTCTTCCATGGGTGGTTATTGTTATTTTCTCTTGTTTGTGGATGATCATTCACAGTACTCTTGGATATAATTGATGAGATCACATGATGAAGTACCTATTTTGGTGTGACAGTTCTACCAAATGGTTCACACACAATTTGGAGTGAGGACTGAAGTCTTCAGATTAGATAATGCTAGAGAATACTTCGAGAAGGACTCGGCAACATATTTTTTGGAGCATGGTGTGGTTCATTAGAGTAGTTGTGCATATACACCGCAACAGAGTGGGGTAGCAAAGAGGAAAAACAGACACATTGTAGAGGTGGCAAGAAGCCTTATAGTGTGTGCCTCAGTTCCTATTCGTTTTTGGGGGGATGCAGTTTTCATAGCTGTGAATTTGATTAACCGTGCTCTTCATGTATTTTGGGGTTTAAGGCACCTTTTATCCTGCTTTTTCTATATGGGGAGATATTTCATATGCCTTCGAGAGTCTATGGGTGTATTTCCTTTTGTTCACATTCTTGGTCCTCATCGTAAGAAATTGGATACGAAGGCCAAGAGTTGTGTTTCCCTTGGGTATGCTCAAAACCAAAAGGGGTATTGTTGAATCCAGTGTTGAGGAGCAGGTTTGTCACCATGGATATTACCTCCTTTGAGTCTACTTTCTTTTTCTCTGGTGGTTCTCCTCAGGGGTAGTGTTTTGGGGAGAACTCACAACCTGTCCCTCTTCCTATTTCATTTATTCCTTCATCTGATCCACATGTTCCATCATCACCAGCTCCAATCCCATTGCCTGATCCACTACTGCCAACTTCACAGTCCTATCAACATTGGCAAAAGAGGATTGACCCCACACATGCTCAGATAGAAGAACCTGCACCACTCTTCTTCAGTCCATCTGAGATCTCATGTTTGATTGATACAGTTTCAGGTATTTCCCTTGAGCCTAAGCCCGTTATTTCCCCTGATAATGATGTTTTTGTACCTAACACTGTTGTTGCAACCGACCCCATTGATCTTGATCTTCCCATTGCACTTCGCAAAGGGAAGAGAAAGTGTACAACCCATTGCATTTCACACCATCTTTTCTATAATGCTTTATCACCCTCCTACCGTGCCTTCCTTTCTTCCTTGGATTGTCTATACCCAAGAATGTCAATGAGACTCTCTCCAAACTTGAGTGGAAAATAGCTATGCAAGAAGAAATAGAAGCTTTGTTTAAAAATCGGACATGGGAGATAGTTGATCTTCCTACAAACAAAGAGACAGTCGGATGCAAATGGGTGTTCACTGTGAAGTACAGGGCTGATGGCAGTATAGAAAGGTACAAGGTAAGGTTGGTTGCAAAAAGGTATACACTGACCTATGGTATTGATTACGTAGAGACTTTTGCACCCGTTGCTAAGATGAGTTCAGTTCGAATTCTCTTGTCCCTAGTAGCTACCTCTTCATGGCCTCTATTCTAGCTTGATGTTAAAAATGCTTTTCTTAATGGTGATCTGTAAGAGGAGGTATATATGGACACTCCAACTGGTTTTTATGATAATGTTGGTAAGGGAAAAGTTTGTAGGCTAAAGAAATCACTATATGGTTTGAAACAATCACCTAGGTCATGGTTTGACAGGTTCAGAGGGACACTTATCTGTTTTAGGTACACATAGACTCTTATCAATATTGATTGTATATGTAGGTGATATAGTTGTTACAAGAAATGATCTGAAGGAGATTGATGCACTTAAGAAGTCACTACAACAAAAGTTTGAGATCAAGGATCTAGGTGAACTGAAATATTTTCTAGGGATTGAGGTTGCAAGATCTAAGCATAGGATTTTCATCCCTTAGAGGAAGTATGTGTTAGATTTACTATAGGAAATTGGGAAGCTAAGAACTAAACCAATTGACACTCCTATTGACCCAAATCGTAGAATTAATGCTTTGGATGGTGAGTTGGTTAAGGATGTGGGAAGATATCAGAGGATGGTAGGCCGGTTACTATATTTATGTATGGCACGTCCAGACATTTCCTATGTTAGTGTGGTGAGTCAGTATATGCATGATCCTCAGGTTCAATAATGGGAAGCCATCGAGAGGATACTTGCATACCTGAAAAAGCATCCTGGTAGAGGGATTCTTTTCTCAGATCATGAAAATTTAAAACTGGAGTCCTACACAGATGCAGATTGGGCAGGTTGTTTGGATGACAAGAGATCTACGTCAGGGGTATGCACCTTTGTTAGTTTCATGGTAAAGTACAGTTAGTTGTGGCTAGATCAAGTGCAGAGGCTGAATATAGATCTATGGCTCATGGTGTTTAAGAACTACTTTGGGTGAGGTCTTTACTAAGTGAAATTGGAATAAAAGTTGAGGAGCCCATGATGTTATATTATGACAACCAAGCTGCAATCAATATTGCTCACAATCCAATTCAACATGACAAGACTAAACACATTGAGGTTGATAGGCACTTCATAAGAGAAAGGGTGACAACTGGACTCCTTTGAATTACAGTTGGCTGATGTTTTCACTAAAGGGGTTGCAAAGAACAAGCTTAAACACAATCTATGCAAGTTGGGAATGTGTGACATTTACTCCCAACTTGAGGGGGAGTGTTGAGATTTTAGACAGTTTTGTGCAGTTTGAAGTGGTAGTTTTTGATTATTTATTGTTTAGATAGGAAGTGAGGACCATAACACTATTGTTGGGTATTTTTTGAGCAGTTATTTTAAGTGTTTTATGCTATTTTATGTGTTAGCTGCCCTATAAGGGCATATTGGTCTTTGTACTCATTATTTTAAATTATAAATAATAGTGAAGAGGGCAACCGGAATTATTGCTCTCTTTTCTCTCAAATCTCTTCTCTTCTCTTTCTTCTCTCTTTCCTTCTTCAAGAAATATTATTTTTTTCTTTTACAGATTTTTATTTCAGCAATCTTCTACCACATTCATTGTTTTTTTTGGTTTTTTTGATCAATAACTCTGGATTGTATTACTATTAATAATATGAAAAAGTTACAGGGCGAGGGGGCTAAACAATCTTAGCTCCCAAGAACAACCATTAAACATCAAAAACAAAAATTACAAAACAGCCCAAAATATAGAATTTCTGTTCACCCCTTGTCTAGCTAGACCATCTGCCAAAGAGTTCGCACTTCTTTTTACCCATTTGTACACTTAAATTTCCTCTTTTCATTACTGTAATTCCAAAGTCTAAAACTATCCTCTTTCAGCCAGTTTACCACCACTTCAGAATCTCCTTCTATGATCAGCTTGTTAATATGCATATCCTTGATTCTTTGTACCCCTTCAAGAGCTGCAAGTATCTCAGCTCTCAAAGAAATATACATATATATACATTCATTGGTTTTTATGCAATTTGCAAAACAGAAATATACATATATATATATATATATATATATATATATATATATATATTTAAATTTATTAGATTTAGATATATACAAAACCATAATTAAATATATGCAAATGAAACAGCCCATATTAAAAGTTTAAAATATAATTATATATACTATATAAGATATATACTACCATATGGCTATAGTCAGGTCGGGTTGGTTTTGGTTGGTTTATACATTACCAAACCGAAATCAACCAACAGTGTATGAAAACCAACCAACTCGGATCAAGTTGGGTTAGGTTGGTCGGTTTGGTCAGACTCCTGAAGCATAATTGGATGACCTAGATGCTGAAGATTGGCAAAAAAAAGGATTGTCTTCAAGATTGAGTAAGCATGGAATGGTCTTCTAATTAAATTCAAGTTGACCTTTGTTGGGCAAGTGATTATGGAGATCTGCTTTAGACTAGACTCTGATAAGCTATGGTACAATGTAATTGGGAGCATTCATGGCATGAAAACAAATGGGTGGGATGTGAGGATGGCCTCTAAGCTTTGTTAGCCTCTTCATGGAAAGTTATTTCAGGCTTGCTTCTTACCTTCTAATAACATACTGGTATGATGTATGCTCTGGGAACATGACTAAGTTTTGCAAAGATATCTGGTGGGGAGATAGACCATTGAAGGAGTGCTTCCCCATCATTTATTCCCTTTCATCCTATAAGCACAAAACCATCTATTGTTACATCTTTTTATCTAAGTTCCTAGGATTTGGAACTTAGAAGAGGCTTATGGGATTTTGAGTATACAAAAGTAATAATTCTTGTGCCTCGTTTAAGGTTCTCCCAAGTCAACCCAATGTCCTAATCTATCACATGCTTTTTCAGTAAGAACCATCTGGAACAGGCTAGATGAACCTAAGATTAGGGCTGTCATTTAGACCAATTCACCGGTCAAGCCAGGCCAGGTTCAGGCCAAGCTTTGCCTCTATATTAACAGGATATATTTAGGCCCAAGCTTGAACCCAGCCTGACCATCAGATATAGATCTTTATCCCGAGACCAACCCTCGTATAAAGCCTAAAGCCTGACAAAAAAATTGGACAAGATTTTTTTATTTTTATTCAACAATAAAAGTGATTTATTTATGTTAAATGACCTCAAACCCAAAAATATTGAAAGATCTCACTATGACTTGAGAAAAGAGAAGAGGTTGCAAGGTGCCAACCAATTGGTTGGTAAGGTCTCCTGCTGGTCGTAGTGGAGACTTGGGATCAAATCCCGCCTGCACCTAGGTTGGGGGGTTATGGGTTGGGGGATGGGCTACCCCCCATTGTGTATCCCTTTAAAAGATATAAAAAAAATGTAGAAAAGAGAAGAGGAACAAAGTAAAAAATATATATTATATAAAATATTATTCGGTCGGGCTTGGGCTGTTCTTTTTGAGAAAGCCCAAGCCCGCATGCCTAAAATCTTGTTCAAGCTTGATCAAGTATGAGCCAGGCCATCAGGCTACCTGGCCCATTAACAGGTCTATAGTCAATGGACTTAAAAAGCCCAATACCTGATTCAATTCCAAATCTGATTATCCTGGATTTGGATGTTAGAACTTAGAACTTGCATCATCAGATTAATAATTGGATCGGATGTGGATTTAACCCCACCTGATCCAATTAAAATCTAAGTCCGATAAAAATTTATTATTTTATATATATGTGTGTGTGTGTGTGTGTGTGTGTGTGTGTGTGTGTGTGTAGTATAATTATGTGTGTACGTATATTATATACAATATAAACTTTGTCACTGATAATTTTAATATTTTATATTTATATACATTTGTCACTGATAAAAATAATTAGTTTTATTAACTTTTTTTTTAAATTATTGTCATTTTAAACACAATAATATGGATGCAGGTTAAACCCAAATGTAATCCAAAACCCAATGTGTTGATTTCAGATCCAAAGGTTTGACAATCAGATCAGAATTTGATGCTGATGTAATCTGATCCAAATATGATTTGGTTACAGCCCTAGCTAAAATCAAGGCTTCTTGTTGGGAGGTTTTCCATTTGAAAATCAACACTTGTGAGACACTTCAAATAGAAAACCTAATTGTTGTTTGTCACCCCACAAGTGTTTTCTCTGTAATGCAAGTGTGCATCCACTTCCCATCTACTAATCTCCTGCCATTATGTTTTCATTATCTTAGGTTGGTTTCTTTCTCTCTTTGGTAGCAGGTGGACTCCACCAGGAGTTATGAAGAGTCTCTTCAAGGCATCTTTCTTCAACCCACTCAAGAAAAGATGAAAGACATTATGGAGATGCACAATAGGGTTGGGATTTTGTCAAAATTTCAATGGGCCCTGACCCGAAACAGTGTAAAATGTTAACTTGGGCCAATCCAAGTTGCACTGCACCCCTTATCTTGAGATGGTGGCATGTTGTGGCTCATTCATCTTCAATATGGAGTGGTGCCCACCACTTTGAACTAAATTAAATTAAATTTTGTTCGATGCAACATGGGGAACCCTGGAATCTGGCATAGGAGGGAGGAATCTTTAGAAACAGAGAGATATGGAGCCATTCTATACTTGTATTCAGGTCCTATAGGTATGGGAGACTATAATAGCTGAACTACTAGTCATATTACAAAGGTTGAAGCTTTGAACCAAAACAAATTAAACTTTAATGGATGCAGCATGGAGAATTCTGGCATTTGTGGAATTGGATGGATCTTTAGAAACAGATATAGAGCCATTCTATGCATGTTTGTATAGTCTATAGGTATGGAAGACTCTACAAGAGCTAAACTACTAGCAGTGCTACAGAGTTGAAGCTTGGAAAATCCTAATTTCAGCAATAGTGGTGGAAGGAGATTCTAAGGTGGTACTACGCTGGCTGAGGAATAATAGTCAAGAATCATAGTACTACCAGCATGCAATAAGGGAAATCGAACACTTGTCAAGAGATTATTGACTAAAAAAAACACTTGTCAAGAGAGCTGAATGTTACATTTACTTGGTTCCAAAGAACAGTAATCCGTTTGGATGACTCTTCAGCTAAACAAGGGGTGAATAGGGTACAACTATATTTGGGGTTCACATTCTTGATGTCATTATGGCGGTGGGCCTTGGCTCAATGGTTGGGTTTTGTGACCTGGGTGACCAGGGTTCAAATCTTGGAAACCACCTCTCTGTATGTGCAGGGGTAAGGTGTGTACATCTGTCTCTCCCCAGACCCCTCATTGGTGGGAGCCTTACGCACTGGGCTGCCCTTTTTCACATTCTTGATGTTATACAAGATGGGGTTAGGTATTTATGGCTAGCCTAACAAATTCGGATAATCATCTTCTGATTGTAGATACCATTCTCTTCTCTGATATTGATAAAGTCCAATAACTTTACATTCAAAAAAGAATTAAAATTGAAGATGTGTCTGTTATGTTACATTTTCTTCTTGCTGTCCTTGTGCAGTCTAGAATTGCACCTTTGCAGTTTTTATAATGTCAAATAGTAATTCTTGTTACTAGGGGTGGAGTGGACAAAGAGAGCCTTGTTTGGGGCCTCCGGGCCCTGGGTTTTGAGCAGTAAGGCTGCCTTGTATACTCTGGATTATGGTTTGTTAGCCTGGTGCTGTGATTTCCGACTCCCCCTTTACCCATCTTAGATAAAGGGGATTCACCCACCTTTTTTCTTGACACTTCAATAATAATCTCTTGATTACTGTTGATTATGAAAAAGTATTACTTTTTACTACTGTAATGAAGTCCACTATAAAATGTCTATTTTTCTAGGTTTGCATTTCATTCCTGAGTTATCATCATTATCTCCTTTCTTAATGCATTTTATATCTACTATTGAAAAAAAAAAAGCTTTAAACTGACTATAATTGGATCATTATACAGGTGTCTGGACGGCATTAGTTTTAAATGTCGGCCTTCCGAGCTTTCTTGAACAGTCCTGTGGGTCCCAAAACAACTCATTTTTGGGGTCCTGTTGCGAATTGGGGCTTCGTTGTTGCTGTAAGATTCAAAACTTCGTCTAGTTATTACCACTCTTTTTCAGGCTCATTCACTGTAGTTCATAGCATTACAACTTTTTACAGATGTACATATTTGATACAACTTGTTATTAAAACCAAGAATCTTCAAGCTTAAAAGTTCTTCAGATTCAGTTTTTCAGAAAATAGTGGGTAAATTTTCCTTGGCTTTCTGTAAACAAGGCGATTAGGTGTGCAAGGAAAAGGATAAAAAGTGGAGCTGGTTGTGTGTGACAAAGAAATAGTAAAGGGCAGGGGTTTCCTCGGTCCATTCCACTCAATGACTATAGTAATTCGGGAGGGGAAATATCCGATAGAAGGCAAAACTGTCCCAAAAAGGTTAAAATTCAATAATATAGTTTTGAAAAATGTAGGTTAAGTTAATATATTTAATATGGAGGCTGAGAAAATCTCAGATGTATGGATTATTTGTAGTCTGTACCAGTTGGACCCCGAGGTCAAACTGCTTAAATGCTGATCCACTAACCTGTGTATTTCTCTATCAACATTTGGGCTAGTTCTGATAATTCTGCTTGCATTTGCTTACACTCCAAAGAAAGGTTTTTACTTTCTAGCATTTTTTCTGTTACTGGAGGAGCTCTGCTCCTGGAACAGTAAACTTTTTTTTTGAAACATTACCAATGGCACCTAATGATAACTATTTCCTTGTTTATCTACATATAATTCTTATGAACTGGATTATTCTTTAATGATTCATTTCATTCCAACTCATAATTGTAGCTGGTTTCATCTATAGGGCTTGGTGGACATGCAGAAGCCTCCTGAAATGATATCCGGAAATATGACTGCAGGTTAAAAAGTGTGAATTTGAAAAGTATCTCTTCCCTTTGCCCTTGTGATAGAACTAGACTGTAATTTCACCTTTAATGTGGTAATGCAGCAATGTGTATTTATTCGGGGTTGTTCATGAGGTTTGCATGGATGGTACAGCCACGCAATTATCTGCTTCTAGCATGTCATGCCTCAAATGAGACAGTGCAGCTTTATCAACTCTCACGTTGGGCTAGGGCTCAGGGGTAAGGAAATTAATTTCTACAAAAAACAATTATTACCTCACTCCAACTGTGCAATTATGCGCTTTCTACTCTTTATTTGACATGTGTGCACTAGATGCCTCGTGAAAAGGAAATACTGCAAATCTTTTGGATGGGAATTGCTCAAATTTTCATGATTTTGACTCTAATGACCATTTGTTTTATTGTTGGGTTTCTATAAGCCAGAATGCTTTAAATATATTTCACACCCACATGCATGGAATCACATTGGAATAATAGTAACTCAGTTGCTTGTGCTTTCTTTATGACAGGTATTTGGAGCATAAGAAAGAGGAAGCTGAAAAAGAGTAACTTGTAGATAGTACTTTGTTATCCTCTTCAAGATGCTGGATTTTTACTCTCTTTTTGTCAGATGATATTGTTTATGTTCTGCTGCATAACCATCATAAATTCCATTTGCACCAAATGTAGTGCCTAGATCCTGTTTTCCCCCACCACTGACTAGAACCATTTTTCTAATTAATCTTGTCATTGCTCGTATAATTTTCTAAACCCTGCTGCTTTTGTGATTGCTTGCCCATATCATCAACAAAATAGTAGAAAAGGGAAAACCACCATGAGAATAAGAATTAATACTTGGTGAATGACCAACACAGGAGATCAATATACAAAGTACCAGAATTAATGTAGAAAGTTTCTTTTAAGCTTGTTACCTAATTCTGGCACATCTATTGTAATAATGTGACATCATTCGTATACAACTAGCCCCCTTTTTTTTTTCTAATTTTGAGTACAAAGGATGATGACGTGCAAAAGATTTATGTTAGTGCTTGCTATTCCGGATATCATTTGTCAAGCCATCTTCGTGATTTTGGGCATTTAGGCAATAAGAATTCTATAAAATAAAATTTGACCAATTTTTTAGCATGGCGACTCATCATATGATTCATATCTAAATGACAGTAGTGTTCTAAATATATTAATTTCAATTGGGTGGTATCAAATCGAATTGGATCCGGATATTGAATACTACTCTAAAGTATTAATAAATTAAATTAAAAATGACTAAAATATTATGTGTTATTAATAAACTGAAAAAGAAATTTGATTTTGTATGATGAATACTATGATTCTTTAATATACTTACAGCATTCAAACTAACTATACTAAATAGGTATATATCAATCTTATGTAAATACAAGAATAAATGTAAATGCTTAAATATTTTATGATCGATTTGTATTGAGATAGATATATGTTGCATCTAACTATAATTTAGATCGAGTTCTGATTAGAATTCGATACTTTTTGTTACCAAGAGCATCAGAAATGTTAAGCAAGCGTTACCATCTGCCATCCAAAGGCCCAGTCAAACGGTATTTGTTTAAGAGGTTGTTGTTCATTGGAATGTACATAATTGCATGCATGGCGACCTTTTATCTATTTGTCCATACAAATTTTGCGCTAAATTTTGGAGCACAAAAAAACTGTAGATAAATTCAAAGATTTTTTTTTTTTTTTTTTTGCAAAAATGTAAGTGGGATATAATTTTTTTTTTTTTGCAAAGAAAATCCGAAAATCCTTTGATTCTCTTGTCACGAGCATAACCCAAACTTGTACTTGTAGCTTGTCACGGACATGATCCGAAAAGCTTGATAAGTTGTAGATGTAAAAAGAACTTGCAATTATCAATTGTATGTGAACAAAATAGGAGAATTTTCTTTAGACGTAGTAATTTGATAAGGCTTTTGATTACAGCAATTCAAAGGCCCAAATCCTTCGGTCGATGTGGCACAGAGCTGTAGTGGTTTTGAAACTTTATTGGTTGAGGAACCGAAATTCCAACTTCCCTTCATCTTGGCGTAGCCCATATCTTATTCTTTGTCAAAAGCAACAAAGCCCAAGGAGAAGAATTGATTTGCCAAAGGAAGAAAACCCGAGAGAGAGGACCAAAGATGGAGAGAATGATTTCAATTCAGCATGTCTCTTGACATGCATGTGGCTAACAGCATTGAACTTGAAACTTTAACAGCAACAAGGAACTAGATTTCTTCCAAATTCTTCTATCGTCTCCTTTCCTTCTCTTTTCTGTAAAAAAACTCCTTTCCTCTTCCAAGAGTCACCTCTCCGAGAGAGTCTCCTCGCTCTTCTCTCCATTTTATAGTAGATGGTTACGTTTGAAAAGTCCTCCCCATTTCAATTTTAAAATCCATGTTATAAAAGGGAATGTCATTAGTGATCTTCAATAGATCTTCTGGCCAACCTTAATTTTTTCCATTAAATGGGCCCCACTAGATCCTTCATCTACTAACGTGATTCTCTTTTATCACTCCTAATCAATCACCAACAATCTAAGATCTAATTGGTCCTCTACGAATTAGGCCGTAGGATCAATATTTATGATGGGGTGGAGGGCCCATATAAAAGGAAATACCATTTGGCCAGTTAGCGATTCTTCATATCATATCAATTAGCCAATTGTTATTTCCCCTTTTATTTTGTTACTTAAGAACCTTTAAATGTCAATTATAATTTAATCAAAACCCGCCACATTAGTTTGAAAAGATTTCTGGTTGATTTGTCATTTTGCTATCACTTAAAGGTTAGGGTTTGGAACAGTAATTGGGTGATTACGCACCATGTAGCCTTACCGTATGGGGCTGGCATGCTAGAAGCTAAGCGCCAAGGGATTCAATCCACTTACAAAGAAATCTCTGTGGCCAGTTAGGCCAATAACCATCACATATCTTGGCCATCTAAACCTTCTCTCCATATTAATTACCATTTAAATGTGGGTCCCACCATGTTGATCAAAGGGGATATCTCTTAGAAAACTTTTGTAATTGCTACTCGACGGTGGGCTTTGGGCTTTGTCTCAAAATTCAAGCCTCCACGTGGTAGGTGCTCATTGCTATTCAATTTGATTTGTAGTGGGCCCTACCCAACATCTTTCTTGGACCCAAATTCTGTTATTCTTTTCTTAGTAGGCCAATAACTCCTTTTCATTCAATTTCATATTGGGCCCAAAGTTTACATATCAACACTATTATAATACAATATTAAATGAACCTGTGTTTTTGGTTGCAATGTTTGTCTATAATTATGGTTTATATTCTCAGCCAATACAAAATTTGTACTTTTGTCTCATTTGCACTCATTAGCAGTGCAAAATTCATGTCCCAAAAACTTATGCAAATTTTACACCACCCTCCTACCTCAATTCTTTCTCATATAAAATGGGGATCACATCATCTTGCATCCTAGATTATACTTAGAGAGATAACCCTCTTCCTACCTTCATTCTCTTTCATTTAAAGTGGAGGTCACCTCATTTTACCTCTTATCTTATTTTAAACAAATAAGACAAAATCAAATCTGAATCAAAAGTAAACCATAAGTTAACGCTCAACCCTAAACGCAGCTTAAAGTGGAACTTACAGCAGCTTGTGGAGGCAACGAATAAAGAAGTTAGTTTTTGGCTGAAAGGGACAGAGTGACAGATTCACGAGTAATCAAGGTTATTCAAAATTCAAAACGATCTTCAATGTATTCTATGGATATATTTCAGACTACCAAAAGTTTATTCCTCAGTCTCTTACACAATGGAATTTTATTTGGGAAAAAAGGTGCTAGTAAGATAGCTTTTCCCTCGTGAACACCATCAAGGGACAAGCTTCTCAGTCCTAAGCATTCATTGGTCGGGGCCAGAACCTTAACCAACACGAGTTTCATTTGAAAAGTTGATATTTATCTCTGTCAATCATTTGTTGTTTCTTTCTTCTTTTTCAAAGAAGGTTTGGCTTCCACGATTCGCTTTCTTTGGTGTTTACTGGGCCTGTCTGTGTTATGTGCCTTAGGAGAATTTATCCTTAAAAGTTAGCTGTTAGAGAGAGGGAACCCAGACACATATACACCCCACAATGGCATCCCATACTACTGATGTGGAACTAATGAATCGTAACATTCTATCACGCTCTGCAGTCCCGGCGCTCGCACAGGCTGGTTTTACACTAGTCTTCCTAGTTCCGGCTGAACATTGCAATACCAACTTCACTACCTACGCCGCACGATTGCAATTGAGAGATATAATGTAGGCTCCGATACCATCTGTTATGTGCCTTAGGAGAATTCACCCCTAAAAGCTAGGGAGGGAACCCAGACACATATACACCTCACAACGGCATCCCATATTACCGATGTGGGGCTAATGAATCATAATGTTTCATCTTTTTTTTTTTTTTTGATGAAAAATGAATTCCCTCAGTATAGGGGGAAGGGGGGAGGGGATTTTTGTGTTTTGAACTTTGAAAATGAATGCGATTAGTTTTTTTTTTTTTTTTTTCTATCCTCTCTTTGTTTTCCTGTGACTTGAGATTTTAAAGCCCATTTTGTGAAGAGGATTTCTTGATGGACGTGAAAATACCCTGAACATACCTCAGGTTTAGGTGGGGACAGGAAAGCAAGCAATACGAAAGACCGGTTTGGGAGGGTTGTGCTGAGGATTCAGCTAAGCTGGTTCAGCTGTTTTTATATGCTCCAGAAAAGCTATTTAAAGAGGTTGAAGCAGACAACTATTTTGGTTAAATCAGCATCTCTTGAGTTTGGAAGTTAAATCAACAAGTGGAATCTGTTGTATTCCATTTCAGTCGATCTATTTTTAACCCCCACCCTATAAAAAAGAAAACAAAAAAAAAAAAAGCAAAGAAGAAGAAAGCAAGAAATTGATTTGATTGACATAAATGATTTGGTGAATAGCGTTTATTTAAAGAAAAAGGAACAAGTGGAGTTTGATAGCTTCAATCCCCGCATTAACAAATGCTTATCTTATTGCTCTTTACAAATTCAAAGGTTATGAATGAATGATGAATCAGATGACGCTTGCTATAGTCTCATGGCTAGCTAGCTAGGTGAAGAGTGAATTGCAAACTAGTTCTTGAATAATACTCTGTTTTGATTTGAACAGAGAAATTTCTATTTTGTGGTGTTTATTTACGCATAAGGTGGCAGTGGAAAATAAATGTCCAAAAATCAAATACTATCTTTTTGCTCCTCTACATCCAAATCTCGGACATCCATATACTTTTCATTCATTCAGCTTTTCTTCCAAGTTAAGCAAAATGCCAAGAAAATTTTCAAAAACTATGGGCCCGTTTGGTGCATCTTTTCGTGTAGTATTTCAGCTGTTTACAAGTTGGGAAGACCAATTTTCAGTCTATTGTTGTTTGGTTCGCGAAAGTTTTAGCCGTCAAAAGACAGTGCATCGAAAAGACACGAGAAGCCTATTTCAGGCTGATTTCGGAGCTTCAAATGAAGCTTCCCGCGTCTTTCACATTTTAATCTCGCGCTAAAGATGTGGGCAAACGCATGGAAAGACGTGCATCTGCCAAACTGTCTTTGGGCTTCCCAGGTCTTATATCAAAAGCTCAATGCGTCTTTTGATTGTCAAAGCTATAAGATCTTCTCAAAAAGATGCGCCAAACAGGCCCTACATATTGAACAATTCTCTTAAATTATTCCTACCATTTAGTTACTCATATTGTTAGTTCCATTTAACATTCTATCAAGTTTCGTAAATACATGACACCATGTGACATATAAAACATTTTTAAAATTCAATAGTACACTCCATCCCTCACTCTAATCAAAATCACGCACTTATCCGAAGCCCTTTCTCTTTTCCCTCTTTCTCCCTTCCCTCTTCTCTATCGTACCAAGGCGTCCAATATGAATCAGGGTTTGAATATGAACTTGAACCCAAATGTTTACAACTAAAAGCTCCATCTGTTGATATTTTCGATGACTTTCTCGCGAAGAGATGGAGCCACCGACTTCAAAAGTGTTTGAATATTTGCATGAAATGACAGTAAAATGAAACGAAAAATCTGAAACCTTCATGGGGATCATAAATTCGACTTGACTGTTTGGGCGGATCATCCGAAGCCCCATCACCGTTGTTCTACTGTCGCTGCTGCTCTTTCACCCCATATGATTCTCCAACATTCCCGATTGTTGTTAGTTGGGACATTTTATCAAGGAAACCATTTTTCTCACTAATGACACCGAGACAAAGGAAGCGATTAGTCAGCTGCCCTCAGAATGTCCCTCCTTCCAAGATTCAGAATAGGAGCGAATGTCCCTCCTTTCAAGCTCGTAATTTTTGTATTGCCTCGGTCCTCGCTTCAATATCTTTTCTCTCATTTGCTCTCAGATTGATTACTCGTTTCGTTATCGACTAAATAGAAAGAGTCCATCGTTATCGACTAAATACCCCCCTTGATAGGTGGGGTATCATCATGCTCATCTTCCCCTTCATAAGCCACTTCAGTTGCTTTAGCTTCAACAAGATTGTCCTCACTAACCACTTTGCTTTCGGTGGATTTTTTCTGGATCTCAAAGGGTACCGAAACACCAAAGGATGTCTATTCAACTCATTCACATCACAAATTTTTATGGTATGTTCCAGCTTTACTTGGATTATTCCAAGTTCCTCGTTGTAATGCCCAATTTTTGTTTAGTTATTGTAGTCGGCCACGGAATGGAATTGCGTTCTGGTCTCCCTGCCTCCACTCTCCCTTGTCGATTGCGCAACTTATACACACTTCCTCCCTCTCTGATCTGTACTCTCTTTCTCTCCCTTTTTTTTCTCTTTCATTTTGAAAATTTAAAGGAGAATAATGGGTAAAATAGTCTTTTCATCTCTCTATTTATGGATGTTAATGGTAAAGAGGTTTTTGACAATTGTCATAGAACTTAGAGGTATTCTAAGACAATATTTAAACAATAAATATATACTTAGTTAATTAGCTAAACCATAAGTATTTTTCTATTCTGTTTTCTTTTCCTTTACATGCAACCAAACGCAAGAGATTTGATGAATATAAATAGGATTTATGCCTATGATTCAGTAGATTGGATGGTCATTAAGTATATGTTTGGCATCAATGTTGCAATTGTAGCACCATTTTCTGCTGAAGTGTGGGTTGGAAGCATCGTTTTTTCAGAAAACACTGCCTTTTTTGTTTGGAATCATTGCTACCAGGTAAGATGTTTCTTGGATAAACAACCATTACTGTTTGGTACCAATGTTCCATGAAACATTTTCTGCACTTCTACCCATTATCCAGTGCCACATCATTACCCTGTTGGCAGCAACGAGCAGCAGCTCCAGGAAATGTCAAATTTGGCATTGCTCCAAGCCATGCCTTCCTAATTTCCAAGGCGTGGCTTAGAGCACCATTTTCTATGAAAAACGGTTCCAAACAGATGGTTGTTTCCTAGAGCACTATTTTTTCCTATGTGGCACTGATGTGGCACCATTGTTCTAGGAAACGACAACGATGCCAAACAGCCACTAAGTGTCCTGAAAATGAGGTGTGAGATTAAACATGTAAAAAATACAATCCAACCCGAGTTACACCTCTAACTTTATATTTAATAAAGGATCACTAACTAGTGGCGGCTCAATTGATAGGATCCTCTAACTTGTTGTAACAAAGACATAGGATCAAATCCCGTTGACACCAGAGTTGGGGGATAAGGAGATAGGAGATGGGATACCCCATTGTTTAATGACTTTGAATCACCTGCCCACAAGAACTCTATCCACGTCTACCCACAACACACTACCCCTGTGAATTGGGAGCATCTCCCCCTACATAATACTATGTAGAGGATGAGATGTTCTCCATGTGTGATTGTGATGTTATGTGGGTAAACGCCAACAAGAGACCGAGTCTCCTGTTTAGTCCCATGAACCAAAAAATATTAAATAAGGATCGGCTTTGCTATTAACATCATTAAGCCTCAACCATGTGTGTTGAGCCTAAAGATGCCAAGAACCACCTCCAAAAAGGAAAAAATTAGAATTCCGATTTGCTCCTTAGAGTGTGCCTCACACCAAAAGTACCAAACGGCTCCATTCTCTGTCGATTTGCTTGGTAGGTAGGTCATTGCACTTCTTACACAGTGTTGTTTCATGAACACCTTTGGGTCCTAGGAATAAGAATTGGTCCCTTAGTGGCCACAGTCGTATAACTTTTGCAAAAGGTAAGGAGCATTACGAGTGATAAGTCCCAACACTGTTCTGTCTGGACATGTAACTAGAGGCTACTAAATCAATTATTGACACTCTGACTAAGAACATGGAATCAAATTGATTTGAGAACATTTGGTACAAAATTATGGTTTAACGTAACTACCCTTCTTTAAAGGATCTCGATTGCTTTCTTCTCAAAAAGAAAAGGTGAGAGGCTTAAATCATTATAGTGATGTCAATCTATATCTATACTTGTAATACCACAAAAACTTCTAACCCATCAAGTGGTATTTGTCAAAATTTATGGAGGTGGGGGGTTTTGATTGGTTAAAGCTATTCCGGTACCATATCTTTTCGGTAATATAGTTTTTTCTTTGTATTATAAAGAGGAAAAAGGGAGTCTAATAATCCTTTCTCCTTAATGTTGGGATTTGTTCTCAATTACATATCTTCTCTAACCCAACATTTATTGTGTAATCCACTAAAACAATGTTAGGAATTTGTTCTCAATTCCATATCTTCCCTAATCTAACATTTGTTGTGTAATCCAATGTGACAATGTTAGGACTGCAAATGAATTGACTAAATTGGATATATCTAAATCCAAATTTGAGTTGTTAATATTCAAATCCAAATTAGATCTTATTCAAGGGATTTAGACTGGACTCGGACTGTTCCAATATTGAAAAACGTTAACAAGTTAAACTAACAACTAAAAATGTATTTGATATTGTATAGTGTGAATAAAATTATTTGAAAACCACTTTTATGAGACTTGAGAACTCGTAATTTAACAATGGACATGTCATTAAATAGAACAACAAAGCAAAACAGGTTTCGATGACCAAAAAAAGGGATCCATGTGTCTAAACCCATGTAGTTGGGATAAGGCTTAATGTTGAAGACATGAACATATGATTCTTTTATACATACAACATTCAAATCAAGGTTTTTTAAAACCAACTTGGAAAACAAATCGGTCAGAGGTCTAGTTCTCGGGTCGAACGATCCAACCATTCAAACCGAACAGTTGACTTGTTTTGACAAAAAAATAAAAAATAGTCAAAATTATTGAACGGTTTGAATGGTTTGAACGGTTCAACCACCCAGGTCAGCAGTTTGCTGACCAAATCAACATTTTTTGCAAATATCCAGTTTTGTGGAAAACGGAACTTGTCACCTGACCGACTCCCAGTTTTTTCGGTCTAACCATCTGGTCTAATTTTGAAAACCATGATTCAAACCATTGGTTGGTGTAGATTCATAATGGATCTAACCATAAAACGTATCTGATGGAGCGCGATCCAGCTGGTCTTAGCTGTCCGCTGCCTTGCTTTCGAACGAGGTAGCAGGGATCCTGAAACGGGAGAGATGGAAAAGCTCCGGGGGGAACCCGGTGTAGAGGCTCCGAAGCTCAAGTTAGAATCTTTCAAAAGCAACGTAATACCAGATAGCGCAAAGTTTTTGCATACCTCTGTTATCGGGGGGCAGGGGGCTCTTATAGTCGCTTCGCGTACTCATCCCGAGGCCCTTGTCAGATCGGGTATGATTACTCTTGCGCTTGTCAACTCGGCTGTCGTCCCTTCTGCTGAGACAGAACCGTCACTGCCTAACCGTCTAACTGGAGATGGCGGCGTCAGTGGCGGTGGCAGGTGGTCGTTTAGAGTGCTGCTGCCAAAACGTCATATCCCAAGTCAGTTAGGCGTGGCGCCCTCGGGCACGGAATTCCCTGGTGCCAGGCATGGTACGACTTGTTTGGCTTTGGTGCCTAGAAGATGATACGAAGTGCTGAGCGAGGCGGTCTTGAGCTCGGAGGTATCCCGAACTGTAACAAGGTGGGTCAGTTCGGCGAAGTGTGTCCCGAGCTGTTACAAGGTGGCAATTCGGCGAAGTTTACCCCGAGCTGTTACAAGGTGGTAGTTCGGCGAAGTCTACCCCGAGCTGTTACAAGGTGGCAGTTCGGCGAAGTCTACCCCGAGCTGTTACAAGGTGGTAGTTCGGCGAAGTCTATCCCGAGCTGTTACAAGGCGGTCAGTTCGGCGAAGTCTACCCCGAGCTGTTACAAGGTGGCAGTTCGGCGAAGTCTACCCCGAGCTGTGACAAGGTGGTAGTTCGACGAAGTGTGCCCTTGTTCCCGCCTAGGCTTGACCCCTTTTGCCGAGCTGTCATTTCTGCCACGTGTCTCATAATAAAGAGGTCGGGCCAAATTTTCCTTCATCAATTGCCCCCCACTCCTTGCGCCGAGGGCCTTGCCACGGTAAGGGGAGTTTTCACGAGGTGGTTGTAGATTTGTCCCGTCCTTCAACCTTCACTGTATGAGACGCTTTTGCTAGGGTTTTTTCGGTTTCCGAGAAGGTTGGAAACGTGCCTTACTCAAGAACGCTGGTGGTTGTGACCATGCGTTTTAAATTTCAAACCAACTCGCGCCGCTGGGACGTGACAGCGGGTCATTTCAAAAAGGCACGCCACTGCTGTACGTACGCCGTTGACTGTCAGGGAGACGTGCGGTGCGTCAGATTCGAAAAGACGCGTGTCAAAGCGACGTCGGTTTCAAAAAGACGTGCTGACGTTTCACTTTTTTCGGAAAGACGTGCACCAATCACGTCTCGACTTTAAGGGTTGCAAGGTTGGTAAGAACGTGGGCCGTCGGATCGTCTTCAGTCTGCACGGTTGATTCTTGGTTACTGTAGCTATAAATAGTGGGGGACCCCGGTTGGTTTGTCACTTCTGCGGTTGTCTATCGAGTTCACGTCCAATCTTCCAACTCGCGTCTATCTCTTCCAGCTCGCGTCAAGGCTGGTTATACAGTCTTCACGGTTCTTTAGCTTGTTCTTCAAACTTTCCGGTGAGTACTTTCTTGAATCTATCTTTTCCCCAATGTCTAGCTTTGATAGCTCAGACGATTCTTCGAGGAGGGCCGACGTAGGTTCCACCAACCGAGCCGTGTCCCCAGACTGCCTCAGTGACCCCGAGGTGGAGCTTGAAGACTATGAACTAGTGGGCCGAGTTGCTTCGGGCAGTTTGGCGCCTACCTCCCGCCGAGGTCGGATGCTAGACAGGTTTGGTCCTTCGACCATGACGCCTGAGGGGCTTCAATCCATACTTCTGTCCTACAATCTTCCTGGGGGGTACACCTATTTCATTCCTTCAGGTACCTTTCCTTGGGAACACGGTCCCGACGAGATCGTGATTTTTCGAGAGCAGCTCGCTGCAGGGTTGCAACTTCCTTTCCATCCCCTCCTCGTCGAAGTCATAAACCACTTCGGTGTCACCATTGGTCAGCTTCATCCGAACTCTATTCGGAACCTGGTGGGGACGATATCCCTTTTTTGCGAGCAGAATTTCCCCTTGGACTTAGAAATATTCTCCTCTATCTTGATGCTCAAGAGACAGGCGGGTCCTCTTCCCGGGGGGAGACAGGCGTATTACCTTACTTCTCGCCAGGGTTTTAAGCTTCTGCACGATTTCCCTAACAAGGTCCCGGCGTGGAAGCGGGACTATTTCGGCGTGCGAAGTGCACAAGGATGGCCCTTTCAGACCGGGTGGGGTGAGGCCGCTCCCGACTCGGGCGTAACTCTTGATAAAGAGATGGTGAAGGGTCTCCGGCAGTGGGCACGGCAAGGCTTAAAGTGCCACCACTACTTAACGGAGGCTAAGCTTTTTGCAGCCGGCCTGAGTTCGGGTAGGTTTCTGGCTATGCGGTTTCTTGCTTGCTCTATTCCTTCATTTTTTCTGACGTCGAACTCGTTCTGCAGGTGTGATGGATGCGGAGAGAACTCGCGGCGGGCGTTTGTTCCAAGGTATGAAGAGGAGGAAGCGGGTCGCCAAGCGAACTCGTACCGAGCTACCCCTGGATGAGGAGCCCCAAGCCCCAGACCATACGACAGAGGATCTGCCCAGGGAGCCCGAAGTGACTCCACCGGTGCACGAGACTGCCGGGGCGCCTTTCGCTGAAACCATTCATACGGGCGCTCCTGCATACTCAAGTGCTCCTCACTCCGGGTCTGCTCATACGCGGGCTGGGCCCTCAGGCTCGGGAGCTCAAGGGGAGTTTAGGAGCGTGTTGATGCCGAACTACGCTCTTCAAAAGAGTAGGGATGCTACTTTCCTCGAGGAGGTCGCGGCGTGGACCGATCTTCCCTTGAATCAGGTCGCTTGCCACGCCGTAACACATGCCATGGTGGTAAGTGAGATTCCGTCTTCCTTTTTTATTCTGTTGCTTCTGCTGTTATTTGCTCACTTGTTTCTTTTGGTAGGTGAATTCTTCAATTCATGCCTTGGCTGCCCAAGTGGAGAGGAGCTCGCGACAGGCGCGAGCTGCTGAGGCTACTGCTCATGCGGCTGAAGAAGCCTTCCGTGTTGCAGAGGCAAATACCTGGGCTGCTGAGGCGGCTGCTTACGCTGCTGAAAAGGCTGCTCGCATCGCGATGGCCAGACAGGCGAGGTCTCAGCGTGATGCCGAGGCCATGGGGGTTGTTGTCAAGCACATGGCGGACTTGAAGTTGGATTTGCAGCATCAAGTCGAGTATCTTCAAGAGGACATTAGGGAGAGAACATAGATTTTCTCCCAAGGCATTGAAGATGCCAAAAAGAAGGCAGTTGAAGACTATATTACCTCCCCGCGTTTTGACGATCTGATGGTGGACTCTTACAGGAGGGGGTTCAAGTTGAGCCGGTGGATGATCTGGAATACATACCCCGACCTCGATGTAAGTGCCATAACCACTTCGCGCATAACTCAGGAGATGGCCAATGCTGCCGATGGTGAGCCGGACTCTGAAGGAGAGGCAGGGCCTTCGGGTGTTGTTGAAGTGCCTTCCGATGGCGAAGAAGTAGCTCCGGGCATGTAAATTTTTTTTTTCCAATGTACTGTTTCTTGCAATGGAGTGTCTTTTTCCCCTTGCTCATCTTCCCCGAGCTGTTTCTTTGTCGGGTTTTTAGATTTCCGTGGTCTTTTATGCCGCGAACTAATTTTTTGCCGAGCTGATAATGTGCTGAAGTTCCTCGGCTTGCCTTGTGGCACGGCCTGACTTCGTCCACTTCGCTAGGTGGTTTATAGGTAGTATCGCCTCAAGTTCACGATGTTCCACGTTCGGGGTACTCGTTTGCCTTCCAAGGTTTCGAGTTCATATGCGCCCCCGAGCGCTGTTTTTACTTTATAGGGACCTTCCCAATTAGGTCCAAACTTGCCGACGCCGGGTTCGGGCACCATAATTTTCCGGAGGACCAAGTCGCCAACTCGGAAGCTTCGTCGCTTTACTCTGCTATTGTAGTAGCGGGCTACCTGCTGCTGGTATGCCGCTGTTCGGATGTGCGCGAGGTCCCTTACCTCGTCCAGTAGGTCGAGGTTGGTGCATAACTCGTCTCCGTTCGTCCGATCGTCATATGTTTCTAATCGCAACGTTGGTATTTCGATTTCCGCCGGGATCACCACTTCAGTGCTGTAGGTGAGGTTGAAGGGGGTTTCTCCCGTGGCTGCTTTTTCGGTCGTTCGGTGAGCCCATAAGACACTTGGTAGCTCTTCGGCCAACAATCCCTTAGCTCAATCCAGACGTGCATTCAGTCCGCGTAGGATGGCTCTGTTCATTACTTCCGTCTGACCGTTTGCCTGTGGGTGCGCGACTGACATGAAATTTTGCCGAATCCCCATGTCCTGGCACCACTCTTGGAACTTGATATCCTCGAACTGTTTGCCGTTGTCAGAAATTAGAACCCGAGGTAATCCGAACCGACATACTATGTTCTTCCAAAAGAAGTTCTGTATGTTTCGGGCCGTAACAGTTGCCAGAGGTTCGGCTTCTATCCACTTCGTAAAATAATCTACCGCAACAACTAAGAATTTTCGCCTGCCTATTGCTGGTGGGAATGGCCCGAGGAGGTCGATGCCTCATTGTGCAAAGGGCTACGGGCTGGCGAGGTATTTGAGGTCGGAGGCAGGTTGATGGTGGATGTTAGCGTGCTTCTGACACTTGTCGCATTTTCTGACGAGCTCGACAGCTTCTGCCTTCATCGTTGGCCAGTAGTATCCTTGTCGAAGTGCCTTTTGGGCGAGTGCTCTGCCCCCCAAGTGTTCGCCGCACAGGCCTTCATGAGTGTCGCGGAGTACAAACTCGGCTTCGGTAGGTCGCAGGCACCGCAAATAGGGGAGCGTGTACGACCGTCGGTATAACCGTTCGTCTATTATGACATATTTGGCCGCCTGGCGCTGCACCTTTTTGGCGGCATTGCGTTCTACAGGGAGGGTTCCGTCTATCAAGAAGCTCGCGAGTGGATCGATCCAGCTCAGCTCTGCTTCTAAGATGGGAGCGACCTCCTCTGTCCCCCCGAGAATACTAGGCCGAGGTAAGTCCTCTATGTACACAGTTCTCATATTGTTGTGACTCGTGCTGGCTAACCGGGATAGGGCGTCGGCCTCAATGTTTTCGGACCTCAGGATTTGCCTGATGATGTGTGACCGGAAGTTGAGCAGGGCTTCTTTTACTTTGGCCAAATATGCGATCATGGAGAGATCGCGTGCTTTGTACTCGCCAGTAACTTGGTTTACCACGAGCTGAGAATCGCTGCAGATGACCAAGTGTTTTGCCTTCAACTTTCGTGCTAGGTCCAGCCCGGCGATTAGCGCTTCGTACTCTGCCTCGTTGTTGGATGCCGCGAACTCAAAGCGTAGCGCGTACTCTACTTTTGTGCCGCTCGGGCCGCACAAGACTATTCCAGCTCCGCTGCCCTGCCGGTTCGAGGAACCATCCACGTGAAGGATCCAGGGCTCCTCATCCCAATTCGCACTTCGCCTGATTAGGAGAGATGCCACACTGGATGCTACTTCACGGGGTTCGACCTGTGGGGCTTCGTGGCTGAAAGTGCACTCGACGATAAAATCTGCCAAAGCTTGGGCCTTGATAGCGGTTCTCGGTTTGTACTGAAGTTCGTACTCGCTGAGTTCGATGGCCCATTTCGTCAGTCGACCGGAGACTTCGGGTTTGAGTAAAACTTGTCTGAGAGGTTTGTCAGTTAGGACGATGACTGTATGAGCCTGGAAGTACGGGCGGAGTTTCCGAGCTGCTATTACTAGGGCGTATGCTAGTTTTTCTATCTCCGGGTACCTTGCCTCTACTCCCTGCAAAATCTTACTAATATATGGGTCGCTGGACCCGGTCTGTTTCCTTTATTAGTACCGAACTGACCGCTTCGTCGCTCGCCGAGAGGTACAGTTGTAAGACCTCGCCCACCTCGGGCCGGGCTAAGGTTGGTATACTAGCGAGGTAACTTTTTAGTTCGCCGAACGCGAACTGGCAGTCCTGGGTCCATTCGAACCCTTTGCCTTTGACTGCCTTGAAGAAGGGTAGGCAGCGGTCTGCTGACTTGGATAAGAAGCGGCTTAGAGCGGCTATGCGGCCGTTTAGCCTCTAGACCTCTTTTACTTTCTGATGTGGTTTCATATCTAGAATGGCTTTTATTTTGTCCGGGTTGGCCTCTATACCGCGCCGATTGACAATGTAGCCTAGGAACTTGCCCGAGGTGACGCCGAAGACACACTTGTTGGGATTCAACTTCATGCTAAAGTGCTGCAGGATTTGGAAAACAGAATCTAAGTCTTGTATTAACTCTTGTGAAAACTGAGTTTTGACGACCATGTCGTCTACATAGCACTCTATCTTCGTACCAATCAGGGGCCGAAATAGCTTATTTACAAGTCTTTGAAAAGTTGCCCCGGCGTTTTTTAGTCCGAAGGGCATGACTTTGTAGCAATACAGGCCGAACTCGGTAATGAAGCTGGTTTTTTCCTCGTCGGATGGGTCCATCCTAACTTGGTTGTAGCCCGAGTAGGCATCCAGGAAGCTTAGCAACTCGTTTCCCGAGGTCGCGTCCACTAGGCAGTCAATTCTGGGGAGGGGGAAGCAGTCTTTCGGGCAAGCTCGATTCAGGTCGGTATAGTCAACGCACATGCGCCACTTGCCGCTTGCCTTTTTTACCAACACCGGGTTGGCCACCCAACTTGGGTAATGGACTTCCCTTATGAAGTTTGCTGCGAGGAGCTTCTCAACCTCCTCGTCGACCGCTCTCCAACGTTCTGGGCCTAAGTTGCGTTTCTTCTGTCTAACGGGTCTGACTACAGGGTCAGTATTAAGCTTGTGAGTTATCAGCCCGGGGCTAATGTCGGGCATGTCGGCCGCGGACCAGGCAAAAATATCTAAATTTTGGAGTAAAAAACTTACCAGTTCAGCTCGTAGGGGATCTTCGATGGAAGCTCCGATGCTTAGTGTGTGAGCTGGGTCCGTAGCTGAAGCCTGGATTGCGACTGTTTCCTCCATGGGCGAAGCTCGCTCCTCACCTTGCTCCACCGGCCGCTCCAGCTCGAGGTCGTCGGCCGTCTTGGTTTTTCCCTTTAGGGCGGCAACGTAGCACTTACGGGACTCGAGCTGGTCGCCCCGCGCTACCCCTATACCGAAGTCCGTAGGGAACTTCATGGCCAAATAGTAGGTGGAGACCGCCGCCCGTAGGACATGCGTGATCGGCCGCCCTATTATGGCATTGTATGGGGAGGGGGTCGCGACTACCAGGAAATCATGGTTGAGTCTGACCGCACAAGGCCATGTGCCGATTTCCACAGGAACAGTTATTTTCCCGAGGGGCCTAACTTCCTCTCCGCTGAAACCTACCAGGGGAGTGTTCGCGGGCTTCAGCTCGCTCCTCTTTAACTGCAGCTGGTCAAATGCCGATTTGAAGAGGATGTCCGCTGAGCTGCCCGAATCTACGAGCACCCGCCTGACCTCGAAATCGCTAATCCTTAGCTTAATGACAAGCGCGTCATCATGGGGGTAGTGGACTCCTCGCGCGTCGTCCTCCATGAAAAAGATTGGCTCTTCCATCTTTGGCCTCTTTGGGGGGTTCCTTTCTTCGAGGGCCATTTCGCGAACTGAAGTCCGGGCTGCTACCGAGGTACACCCCGCTACTACGGATCCTCCCACTATTACATGGATGGTTCCCCGAACTGGCCTCTCTTCCGGAGGCTGCTTCTGCAACGGTTCGGCAGGTCTGTTGCTAGACTCGGGTGCATCCTTTTCTTGCTCCCCTTGCCGACCTGCTTTATTGTTATTGTTGTGCTGTACAAAATTTCTCAAGTATCCACGATGGATGAGTCCCTCTATCTCGTCGCGGAGGTTATTACACTGTTCGGTGCTATGACCATGGTCTCGATGGAAACTACAATACAAATTCTTGTTTCTATCGTTCGGATTTTCCTTCAGGCGAGGTGGCCACTTAATGTACGGAGCGTCTTTGATCGTCATTAAGATCTCTGTCCACCTCGTGTTCAATGACGTGTAGTCCGTCCGAACTGCTAAGGGGGCCCGGAAGGACTGGTTCGGCTTCGGCTCCCGGGTCGGGTTTTTTCTACTCACCGGGTTGGAGAGCTCGCCTTCTCTCTTTCTTTTCTCGTTCCCGCCTTCGGTTCGTTGGTTGATCTCTTCCTCAGTCCTCATGAACTTATCCGCGAGTTTGAGGAATTCGGCCACGGTCGCGGGCTGGTTGGCCACCATGTGCCATTTGAACCCTTTGTGCGTCACCCCTCTTTTGGCCGCCGCGAGCTGCACTGCGGGGTCCAACCGTGGTATTTGGAAGCATGCCTCGTTGAACCGCTTGATGTAGCCCCGAATAGACTCTCCTTCTCTTTGGACCACTCCGAAGATGCTTTCCTCTATTCTGGGGCACCGTCGGCTGGTGACGAAGTGTGTGGTGAAGACTTGCACGAACTGGGCCCAACACTTTATCGACCCGGGGGCCAGGTTCCTGTACCAAGTGCGGGCTACCCCCCTGAGGGTGGTGGTAAAAGCCACGCACATGCACGACTCGCTAGCCCTGGCGAGGTGCATTTGCGACTGAAAGGCATCAACGTGGTCGTTGGGGTCGAAGGACCCGTCGTACTTGTCCAGAGGTGGGAGTTTGAAGTCTCTGGGTAAGGGGACCGCCAGGAGTTCCGATGCGAGGGGGGAAGGAACGAAGAGAGCCGGGGTAGCCCCTACCTCGTCCGAGCTCGTGGCTTTGCCTCTGACTTCCGACAAGGCGCGGGTGGCAGTTTGGCGGCTTCGCTAGCGCCTTCGCCGTTGAGCGGGCCTTGTGTTGGCGCTGCTGGCCTCCGTGTTACCGACCTCGATGGGCCCGGAGTGCTGGTAGTCCGCCGCTAGGGCGCTGAATCGATTTTCGGTGAGCGAGAGCTCGGGCTTGGAGCGTCGGGGTGCCGACCTCGCGGGCGAGGTTCCCGACCCACCCGCGGGTTGTGAGGCGGGGATGACATTTCTCTCTCTTTGGCCTGGGGACGAGGCCTGGATGTTGGGGTGGTTTTGGGGCCGGGAAGCCTTCGCATGGCAGGGGCGCCCATCCTGCGGGGAGGCCTTGACCGGCCTCGGAGCGGGGTGGCGAGGTGGAAGTAGTGGTTGGTTCAGTGGCAGTTGGGGGAACTGCTGTTGGTAGTGATACTGGGAGATGTTGTGCAGCACTTGGTGCTGGTGAAGCTGGTGTTGCTAGAACCGTTGCATTTGGGCTTGCATTGCCCGCATGCACTGCACCAGGTCCTCCAACCGGTCTTGGCTAGCTGCCAGGGGGACGGCAGTTGGTTCAGTGAAAGTTGTCTCAATGGGGAGAGGAAAATGGACGTTTGTAGTAGGAGGGTTTACGGGTGCCACTGCTTGTGGCGTGTTCAGGATGGGGATCCCATCTGCCGAAAGGGGGATGGTGAACTGTCCAACGCACACTACGGGGACCTGAAGTTGCTCCCCGGTGGCGTTTGTCTCCGCGTCGCGTCCGGTGTTGCTGGAGGAGGCCATGAGTATTGGGATTTTTAAAGAAGAAAGGGGGTATCGAAGTTTGGAGGGAGGCTTTTTGAAGCGTATTCCCACAGACGGCGCCAATTGATGGAGCGCGATCCGGCTGGTCTTAGCTGTCCGCTGCCTTGCTTTCGAATGAGGTAGCAGGGATCCTGAAACGGGAGAGATGGAAAAGCTCCGGGGGGAACCCGGTGTAGAGGCTCCGAAGCTCAAGTTAGAATCTTTCAAAAGCAACGTAATACCAGATAGCGCAAAGTTTTTGCATACCTCTGTTATCGGGGGGCAGGGGGCTCTTATAGTCGCTTCGCGTACTCGTCCCGAGGCCCTTGTCAGATCGGGTATGATTACTCTTGCGCTTGTCAACTCGGCTGTCATCCCTTCTGCTGAGACTGAACCGTCATTGCCTAACCGTCTAACTGGAGATGGCGGCGTCAGTGGCGGTGGCAGGTGGTCGTTTAGAGTGCTGCTGCCAAAACGTCAGATCCCAAGTCAGTTAGGCGTGGCGCCCTCGGGCACGGAATTCCCTGGTGCCAGGCATGGTACGACTTGTTTGGCTTTGGTGCCTAGAAGATGATGTGAAGTGCTGAGCGAGGCGGTCTTGAGCTCGGAGGTATCCCGAACTGTAACAAGGTGGGTCAGTTCGGCGAAGTGTGTCCCGAGCTGTTACAAGGTGGCAGTTCGGCGAAGTTTACCCCGAGCTGTTACAAGGTGGTAGTTCGGCGAAGTCTACCCCGAGCTGTTACAAGGTGGCAGTTCGGCGAAGTCTACCCCGAGCTGTTACAAGGTGGTAGTTCGGCGAAGTCTATCCCGAGCTGTTACAAGGCGGTCAGTTCGGCGAAGTCTACCCCGAGCTGTTACAAGGTGGCAGTTCGGCGAAGTCTACCCCGAGCTGTTACAAGGTGGCAGTTCGGCGAAGTCTACCCCGAGCTGTGACAAGGTGGTAGTTCGGCGAAGTGTGCCCTTGTTCCCGCCTAGGCTTGACCCCTTTTGCCGAGCTGTTGTTTCTCCCACGTGTCTCATAATAAAGAGGTCGGGCCAAATTTTCCTTCATCAGTATCTAATTCAAATATCCTTAAATAGACTGAATTCATATTCAAATTAAGGCAATCAGATACATTTGCAGCCCAACATAGTTTTTGTACAACCCAATAGTTCATTTAGGGATGGCAATTTTCCCCATCCCCGACGGAGACCTGACTTCCCTGATCCGATGGGGTCGGGGATGGGGATGAGGACGGTGGGGTTAATAGGAATCCTCGATCGGGGTCGAGGTCGGGGATGTGGATTGAGGTCCCTACCCCGCCTCGACCCCGATTATGTGTGTGTGTGTGTGTATATATATTATTTATATTATATATATCAAAATATATTTAAAAATTTATTTATGATTTAAATTTTTTATTTATTTTAAGTAAAATTATTTTTCAAATAAATACTATTATCTAAAAAAATTTTGAGGATTTGGGTCGTCGATGGGGATCAGGGACGAGGACGGGGAATATGATCCCTGCCCTAAACCCGCCCCATTGCCATTCCTAAGCTAATTTGATCACTTGGCATCTCTCCCTTTGAGGAAGATAGAGTAGGGTTTAGCGTATAACAAAACCCTACCACCACTAGTGTAGCTAATTAGGTTTAGCGTATACAAACTTGCCCTATGATAAAGCCACATCACACATTACCTTAAAAAAAGTCCCAAATGTCATACTACAAATATATAAAAAAGTCACATTAAAGATGTTCCATGGTTTAATTATTTTTTATTGTCTCACATTTTACGATGTGTATTTAACAATTATGTTAAATATTTTAACAATATTAAAGATGTCATCTATGATGCATCACTTTGGCTATGTTTGGTTCTATGAGCATTTATTGCAAAACATTGTCACATGAGAACCACATAGACATTGGTGTTTATTGTGCACGAAACCATTGTTTGGTTTCACATTTATCAAATGAACCCTAAAAAACATAAATGCTTGGATTTATGTACATGAAGCATTTGGGGAAATGTCAAATCCTTAATTTCCCCAATTTCCCAACATTTCTTGAAATGAAATGCTTATGTGACATATTTTATGGGGTGTTAATCTAGGGTGAAAAGTAAGAAATATTTAAAGTTATACTCAACCAAACAACAAAAGCAATAAACATTTAAAGTAAAGTGTTTTAGATAAACATTTAAAGTAATAAATGCCCATGGAACCAAACACATACTTTATCATTGGTTGACTTAATAGCTTCATAATGCAATTTCTACATGGTAGATTTTACCAATAATATATCTTGTTGTACTTATGTCAAATTTTAACACTATTTATTTCCTAGTCTCTTTATGAAATGGCCATGCATCCACTCAATTCCTCCAAAACATGTTCGAAAACAATAACGTTCAACCATTATGGGTCACAGAGCAAGTTTATCAATACTAACTGCTAACATTCTTTTGCCTAATGCATAACAATATCAGACATTTGATAACAACTAAAGTGACCAAATTGAATGGCTTATTGCTTTGTCTTTTAGGTGGTGTTCGATGATATGATTGGTTTTGTTTTTGTGCAATATTTCTCTTTTACGTTTGGTTTCATTGGTCATTACAAGGCTTGCCATTGCTAATCCATTGCTAGGTAGAAGCTCGCCATTGTTCATCATCTCCCGCTGTTAGAGATGTAAACGAATCAAATTGAATTCGAATCAAAGTATATCAGAATCCGATCCAACATTGTTCATTGCAGATTCAATCGATTGGATATGATAGGTAAGGATTTGAATTCAAATCCAATCGAGAAGTCAGATATTCGGATCTAATCCAATCCAATTTGTTTTCTTTAAAAAATAATAAATTATTAAAAGAAAAATAAAATATACCAATCTAAATAAATAAAAACAAAAATAGAAGTATTTTTTAATTATTTTCATCATATATATACATTTTTTATAAAAATTTAAATAATATAACAAAATTACAAAAATACAATATGAATACTATATTTATAAATAAATAAATAACATATATATGTATTATATATTTATACAAAAAGTATATAACATATATATCAGATCGGATCTTCTTGGATCAAATAGGGGTGATTCGAATCCGATTTAATTTTTTATTAGTTCCTATTATTCAACTCAAAGATCCAAATAGGGGTGATCCGAATTCGACCAAATATGATCAGATCTTGAATCAAACGGATCATGATCCGATCCATTTGCACCCATACCCTCGTTATCTATCACTGCAACAACTATAGTCACCACTGGTAATAATTTATGCACCTATTATTGTAAAATTAGCTAGATTTTGTGAGAAGCATTCATAACTTCCCTTTACTATCATATTGTGTGTTAACCCATGTTGTAATTGAGATGCATGAAATCATAACACAAGGTGTGGAATAAAATGCAACAAACCTTGTAGAACGCATACGGAGGTGTGGTGTGATTCAATCCACACATTTTTGTCCACGGTGCAGAAAAACTACCTTGTTAGGGGGTGTGGTGTGGATGAAAAAACACTACCCAATTTCTCATCTATGCTATAGAACACCCTTAGTGATTTCTAGCTAATTCTGATTTTTTGAAGACATGATATTGAATAATAACTTTAATACAATATAATCGACCTTTTAGAATTGGTGCCAAGTAGACTCAGAAAATTTCTTGAAAATTGACTTACATGGCAAAAATGATACCAGGTAGCAAAATTTACTGAGTTTAGAAAAAAATACCAATTTAAAAAATCACCATCACTGATTTTGAAAAATCGGTAGAAAAGATTCATCATCAGTGCCAAACATTACCTAGAGAGGCTCCTCCTCCTAATATCAGGGCTGAAAAATTGTTTCCATTTACTATCCATGTTATTATGACTTATGATTGAAAATCACTACAGCCTAAACAAATTGACTGAATAATTTAATAAATTAAAAAACATGATAAAATGGAAAAAAGTAAACCAAAACTTGAGAAGAAAAATTGAAAAACATTTTAACTTTTACCCAGTCCATATAAAAGTTATTTGGAGGGCTAAAAGGTAATTTAAAAGCAACAAATGGATTTTTGAAATATGAAAGCAAAGTTTTGCAAAGATTTTGATCCATAATCCCTAACTCCAATTAAGTATATAAATTCAGAAGTGTGGCCATATCGATAATTTTGCTCCTGAATATTCTACTCTACCTTGGCTATAGCCTGCAGATTCAATGGCGTAATCACTCGAGCACGTGACACTTTCTCTTGTTCACCCCCAAAATGATCGACCACTATATCGTGGTTGTATTAAGTTCCTTCGGAATGCTTATCAATTGCCCTTCTATTTGACAATAATTATAAAAGAGCCATCGAAAGCTGAGTGATTCCGTGAGGTAGTTTCGCAATGCGCCCATTTTGAAGGGCCCTCAAGTGTTAATGTTGGTTGTTGTTATTGAAGTATTCTGAGCCGTAGATCTAAATCAGACGATTTCAAGTGTTTAGTTATTTCGTTGCTACTTCATACTTGTAGCCTGTAGGTGACCAAACATCCCCTAAAGCATGTACCCCCTTTACCTTCGTCTTACATGCTTATAGCAAAAAAGAAAAAAATGGTACCCTACCCTATTTTCAAACTCCAATAGTCCAACCAATGTTAGAAAGATGAGCGAAGCGTTTGGATTCTTTGGATTTGGTTGGCTTTGTGAGACATGGGCTACGTCACCCATCCCAAAAAAAATTAGGAAAAATTTTGGATTAGTGCCTTATACTTTGGGTTTAGTGACATTTTAGTCTCTAAACTTTAAAATGCGACGATTTAATACCTAAACTTTCAAAACATGTCAATCTAGTACTTATCATTAACTAACTGTTAACCAACCGTTAAGTGACACTTAAAAAAGACACAAATGCTCTTTGAGTGTCATCTAATTTTCTTGATCAATCATCTAGACATTGACAAAAATTTAACAATCCCAAATCATTACTTCTATTCAATAATGTTGAGGCCACCAGAATGGCCACTAAGAGATGACCCCAACTTTCTTAAATATATGAGGCAATGATTTGGGACTGTTAATTTTTTGTCAACGTTTAGATGTTGATAAAGAAAATTAGATGACACTTGAAAGGCATTTGTGTTTTTTTCAAATGTCAATTAACGGATGGTTAATGATAGGTACTCGATTGATACATTTCAAAAGTTCAATTATTGAATTATCACATTTTAAAGTTTAGGGGACCAAAGTGACACTAGACCAGGCAACTAATTAAGATTTTTCCCAAAAAATTATACACAACTCTTGGTACAGATAACTTCTATAAATTCCTTTTCGGGAGAACTTTCACACAGCTGCTTTTGACTTTGCAAGATATAGCTCTTAGGGAAGTTTCAAAGTCACATTTGGTGAAATACCCGAAAAACTCCTCATATACTTTTATTCACCCATGAAAATAATTTCCCATGTAGCTACCTAAAATAGCTTTCAGCTAGTGAAATATTATTTTTGCAACTGCTTCAAAGCGACTTAATGAAGTGGTTTAATCAAAGCTGCCTTGAACACATTGATGTTTTATACTTTCATATGTATAAGGTATGGGTTTTATTTCTCTGTGTACAAAACATTAACAGTTCACTAATGATAGATTACTTAGTTCAATTATGCGTACAACTATGAATTTTTCTTAATGTTTGTCTAGAATCGATATAAAACGTCATTAGTGTACAAGCATACACATGATGTTTTACATCGAGCTGTTAAAAAAGTGACAGTTTGAATTTCGAAAAGTGTGCATGAAAAAAAGTAAAGTTTTACATTGATTTTAATTAGTATAATGTTTATATCGATAATCAATATAAAATTCCGCTTTAATGAACCTTTACATCGATTTATGATGCAAAATTCAACTCTAAATGCCCACGAAATTGAAATGATCATAAATATTTACACCAATGACATTTTACATCGACTCTAAACGCACCCCGTAAAAGCTATTAAAGACCATGAGAAGCAAAACATATAAGTGGAATATAAATGAGAATTGTGGGGATTTTTTCTGGTACGGAATATTAACATGTCGGCTCACGATTGGTTACGTAGTCTAGTGTATACAACATGCGTGCGATAAATCCTGAGTGTCCCAAACGGACCCTGAGTCTCGTTGCTGTCTTCCTGGTTGGAGCTCTCCAGGGAATCTTTATACGGAATCAGGGATCTGTCCGTTCTTTCCACTCGGAAGTTGGACTTCACTCCCGCTGGCTTCTGGTGGTGGTGGTGGTTGAGTGCGCGCTGATGCAGAGAAGTCCTTCACACAGTGGCGAATGCCCCTAAAAATTAATCTAACCACAGATGGATTGAGATTTGAGAGTTGGATATTGGATTTATGCTTCATCAGAACTTATAAATTAACCCACTTCTTACTAAAATGTTACTTTCTTTAGGGTTTAGATTAGAATCAGACTTCACTTTTGGATTTTCTAGGTGCCTCCTCCGTTGAATGATTCCCTCGCATCTAGCCATATTGTGGCTGACGTGGCTAATCGGGCCATCCATCTTTCATGTGAGATGCTTTACAACATACAACAGCAGCAACAAAAACAAAACAGAAACATGTCGAATTTCTTTCGTCACTTTAACTTACCATTTATGTGTTGGCCAGATAATTCCTTAGACGGGTGGGTCCAGTCTTTCGTATTCTCATCTGAACAATGAGTTGGTTGCCACGTAAGCTGCCAGCTGTATATCATTTCGTATTCGCATCAATGTTTACATTGAATCCTGACACATGTCACACTGTGATTTGCTTAGTGGGAAAGTGCATGTAAAGGCGTAGCGGATCTGTACGATGAACTCTGAACTCTCAAGTCAAGAGGTAACCTAACCCCACGGAGGAGGGTATATTTGTAAATAATAGAAAATAAAAGGGTATTTTGGGAAGAAAAACTTTTGGCATAAAATTATGACGGATCCGGTTTCCCTTTTCTAGCAGACTAGCACCGGAAGCAACACAAAGGCATCATCGTCATCAGCACAAGCTAGTCAAAAACGAGCCTCTCTCCCTTCGTCTCTCTTTCTTTTATCTCGCTGCGATTTGTTCTTCTTCTATCCCTCGAAGGTACGGCATTTTTCTTCTCCTTTTTCTCTGTATTTGTTTTTAGGTTTTCCAAATTCCTCTTTTTTTTTTTTTTTTTTTTTCTGAAAACCCTAGCTCCACTTATTGCTCAGGACCTCGTTCTCACCCTTTCAAAACCCTAGTCTTTCGAACGACTGCTCAAAGTCAGTATTTTCATTTTTTTTTCGGATTCAGAGGTGCTAAAACTTCAGGTGTTTTAAATTACGCAAGATTTGATCGAGAATCTATCCTCGGCTATGAATTTCGGTCGTTTTCATCGCAGATGCGAAGTGCTTATTATTTTATTTTTCTGTAGTCTCGCATAGTAGTTTCGTATTTAATTGAATTAGTAGTTTTCTGTTGTTTACTTAATTCGTTCAAGGCTACCTTTTGGTTATTTTTTCCTTGCTATTTTTTGGTGTGTTTGAGCTGGATACGGAGCTAGTATTGATCCTGGAATGGCTAAGATACCTGAGTAATTTGGACATATAAAAGAAAAATATTTCATTTTAAGCACATATTTCCAGGTTCAAGTGTAGCTCATTACCACAGTTCCGTTGACAGATCAAGCCTCGTTCATTTATTGTTGTATTTTTGAATTCCTCCTTGTTAACTAGTATTACTCTTCCATTGGAAATTTAACATTTAACTGTTTAGAATAATATTGGTCATTTATTTGGGTTTAAAAACTTCTCTTTGATTTTCCACAAAGGTTACATCTTGATGCCAGGGAAGTTGCGTTTTGGATTAAAGGGCTAAGGAAGCAACAGGAAACGCTTATTTTAAGTTCATGGGTTCCATTTGGTCAGTTAACTCTTGATTTTTATTTGCTAGAATATTTTCTCCGACCTTTCAACTTGACTGCATAGAACTATACATCATGAATGCTAGAATTACGCTTCTTTGTACCATTTATATTTGCTCCAACATAAGCTTCTGTATTGAGAGCAAAGGAAGATTTTTCCTCATCTCCCAGAACCATGCACTGGAAATTTGCAACTTAAGGTTGTGGATAAAAGCTTTATACATGATACTCTTTCGGTGGAGGCTAGCAATTGAATCTTTATTCAATGTAAATGCTTTATAAATTCTGTTGGAGGACTTGCCTTTGATGTTCTACAGTCAGATATGAGTTGGAATCTGTGCATTCGGTGATGATGTCTAGCTTGTGTAGCTTCTTATAGGTTTCAGATGGTGGAGGAAGTATGCCGGTAATTGTGGGGAGAAATGCAAAGGTATTCTGCTACCAGCTGTGGTGGAGTTAGCAGCACTGCAGTTGGTGGGGCATCTGCTAGGGATAGTGCTAGAGCTGATCCATCCTTTTCGTCATCCAATTTTTCTCTGAATACCAGGTAGTTGCATTCCTTAATGATATTTTTGCTGTATTTGTGGGAGATATTTATCTCTTTCTTTCTCCCATCTTGTGCTTTCTGGTAATGGCATTTAATTTGAGATTGAATGATGATGCTCATAATTCTGTTAATAACTTTGAGGAGAAAACTTTGGGTTCTTGCTGGTTTACACTTTAGGTTTTGCATGAGAATAATCTAATTCTTGTTTTTGGCATTTTGGTTTATATTACTTTATTTGCATATTTGCTGTATATGAGCAGTAAGTGGGGTTTGAATGAAAGTCTGTCACCAATAGAGAGTGACAAACAACTGTTTTTGTTTCTTTTTTCTTTTTTACTGACTGTTAGGGTTATGGCTGCCTTAAACTACCATGTACATCTTATGCATGGATATATGGAGTATTCACATATGAATCTTTCCACTAGTCTTAATTTGCGTATGGCATATTCAGCATCCACCTCTTTGTTACTAATAAACTAGAAGTTTAAAATATTGTTAGCTTTAAACAGAAATGGTATTCAATGTCCTTTCTGTAACTTCTTGACCTCTTGAGAATTATTCTCTCCAACCAACACCCCTTATTCTTTATTTTGTTGTCTACATTTATGTTTGTTTTATTAGTGAGGAAGAAAAATCTATTAAAATAGAAGAGAGTACAAGTGAGGTGAAGACATACAATCATGTTAATAGGTCCACCCTATCATCACCATCATCCATTCTATTCAGTGCCATATCCATTGTTAAATTATGAGTGCTTAAATCATTTCTTACCACTTCAACCCATGTCTTCTTTGGTTTGCCTCTAGCCCTTCTAATCCCTTCAACTTGCAATAGATCACTTCTTCTTACAGATGCTGTAGGTGCCTAGGTGGGTCTACTTTCTCTCATTTTTATCACCCATTTGAGCTACTCCTAGGTTTCTTCGCTTGATTTGATTTCTGAACCCATCTTTATTGTTTTTTGACATTTTCTACTCATCCATCTCAGCATATGCATTTCTACTTTGCTTTTTTTAATTGGTTACAGTTAAAATGTTTTCATCATGGAAGAAGAATGGGTTTCATACAACAAGTGCTAAGCACCCCATAAAGTGTACACTAGCATCTACTACCTAGCCCTTTTCCCACTGATTACAGGCATTTATTAGATGGTTTCTTCTCAAAATGGATGGGTCCTGTTTACCCTTGTTTAGCCATTTCATCAGTCAAACTATTTGCTGATCCTTGAACCCATGAAAACCTGCCCACAACCACCAGAGAATCCCTATCCATTGTTATCTTTCTAAAATTTACAGATCTTCCCAACCTTGGTCCTTGTAGGATTGCTAACAATTCAGCTCTTACATGGATCCCATACTCTATGGGGTGTGAGTGTGTGACTAAGCTTCTGATATTCCAAAGAAGGTGCTTTTTTGGTAAACCACTTCATTGAAGTATTGAATTGCTTTTTTTTTCCATGTTTTGATAGTCTTGAATTGCTTTGGACCAGTCCAATGAACAAAGAACAACTATTTCCACCAGCCTTTGGAAGTTTTAAACTTTTCTACAAAAGTCCACGTATTTGTTGCCCTCCAAATGCTCCAACAAACAGCAAATGGAACAATGCTTCATAAAATGTTGGTCTTCTTTCCACCTGGAATTGATGACCAGCAAGAGAATACTTCATGAGGTTGAGAAGGAACAAAGCTGGAAGTGACCCCTGGAGATGTGCTCAGTTTCTTAATGAAGTCAGTGAACATATAGCTCAGTTGATCACTGGGTACTCTTAGTCTTAGCAAGGGTTGCACTGTTTCTTCTATATCCTAGTATCCTATGTAAGGATATTCTTTCATGTGGTCCTTTTTTGATCTCTTTTTAATGTGGTTACCACTTTATAGACAAAGGTTCATGCCTCTCAAATGAAGTGACTAAATCTGCATTTGGTATGATTCTGATGAATTTTCTAATTCTAAGAATCATTTTAAAGTTTGGATGCAAGGTTCAAAAAATCACAATGTATCGGTGCATATTGTACTATATGTATTGATTTTCAAGGTCACCAATATGTGCTACTGAGAATTAGGTGGATTTAAACATTTTAAGTAATAATTATTTACTTCAATGTACCTGTTCCAAACGTGTACCATTTCCTTTTTTGGGCTCAAAACTCATTCTAGGAATTGGTTCTTTGGAGCTACAGGATTTAGCTTCAACTGAGATGATTGAACTTCGAGAACTTAATCATTGAGGGAGATTCTAATGTGGTGATTGGTTGGCTAAAGGATATGGAGTCGGTAAGATGGGCTTCTGGAGAGGAGATGAAGAGGGTAGAGTGTCTAACTAGTGGTATGAATACATGAATTCAAAGGAAAAGGATGTTTTCTAATGGGTTGGAAGATGCTCTAGCTACAAGGGGTGCATAGGGATCATTTGTACTGGGCTTGTTTGTAATGGGCTAGTTGACACACTTACCCTTGGACATTTGTACTTTTTCTGTTCTACTGTTCTTAATAAAACTGATCTTTTACTTTTCAAAAAAATAAAGATTTAGATTCAAAAAAGAATTGTTTTCTACTCAAAAGTCATTGTTCAAATGAAGATTCTTTGGAGCAGAATTTTAATTAACCAGTCCTCCGACGATTATCTGAGGATTGATGAAAAACAATTATCTGAGGCATAGTCTTTTTTACCTGAAGGGAAGTAGGGAACTCTTGTTGCTGGTTAGACATTGGCTATATTGTTTTTACCTCGATAAATGGTTATTAATAATTTAATATACAAATTTATCAGTTTTTTTTTTGTTTGTTTCTTCTTGTTATTTTTTTGCTTTGTTTATGCAAGTTTCTGAATAGCTTTCTGCTGGTCCTGTTAGATTTTCATTTTTAAGGTTTGCCCTCAGTGTTTTGTGGGTGCCATGTCTTAAGATGATTGTCTTGCAGACGTCCATTACAGCTAAATCCTTACAAGCTGAAGTGTGACAAGGAACCCCTGAATTGCAGGTAAATTGGTGGTCTTGGTTTTCTTACCTTCATCTATTACATCTATTAATTCTTTGAGTTTGTGGTCAGAAACATTCATTTGTTACATACATTATAATTTTCTCTAATTTTTCTTTGTAGACTTGGGCCACCTGACTTTTATCCCCAATCTCCAAACTGCCCAGAGGAGACACTGACTAGGGAATATGTGCAATCTGGATACAAGGAAACTATTGAAGGACTTGAGGTACTTTTGTAAATCAGCTATCACATTTATGGTTACTTTTTGTTATCGTTTCAATTTCATTTCCCTATTTCCTTGTGTATTTGGTTGTATTTAAATCAGTTTATATAACACATACTTAAACCATTGTGTTGGTTCTAATCTAGCTATCTAGGGTGTAGGGGGGGTGTGCTACTCGTTCTATGGTTACTGTTACATAGTCCATTGAGCTGGCCAAACAACCAAACCTAATCACATCAACCATAGAAACATCTTACCATTACAGATTTTGCTTGCTCTGAACAAGGGAGGGGAGCATTATGCACCATTTCTTAATTCTGATTATATTTCCTTGTTAGTCAAAATATACACAAGGTTCAAAATTTCGATATATCTGGTACTCGAAAGACAAGGCAAACTGGCCTTTTGACCCATTTCAGGGTGTTAACTTTGGCTGTTGGGGCTCAACAGCATAGGCTGTTGGGGCTCAACAGCATAGGCTGTTGAGACAGTTTCTGGGTCGGGCATGTTCTGGGCAGTTCACCAATTCACGCCCATGCTTTGGTTTTTAGTCAAAATAAATTAAGATGTAATTACTAATTTACCCATTCTCATGGTAACATGGCATTTCCAGAAATTCTCTCAATAGCATAGGCTGTTGGCCCCCAACAGCTAAAGTTTTTCCCATTTCAAGGGGTAGGCAGGCCTAAGATCTACCCTAACCTAGTTTTTGGAAAAAAAAGTCTAAAATAAAGACTTGACTTAGGTGCAAAGTATTGATACCAATACACCCTTTCTGGCGTATTTTCCAGTTACATAGAAGGAGAGAGAGGGAATGGTCTTATTCTGAATGGCACTTTGGGCCTTTGGATAGTTTCAGAAGAAGTAAGGCTGCTATTTACTCGTTGTAATCCATAATTTTTTTCCCTTCTATTTATTATTTGATTTTTTGTGGGCATGGGGTTTGGGGCCTAGGAGGCTTAGTGGGTGATGAAGGTTTAATCAATTCTTTTGCTATGAAGTATGAATAAGAAAGTAATTTTTTTTGGATTGAGGAAACTTGAATAAGGAGCTCAGATATCCATCTTATTTGCTGTCGACTCCAAATCATAATGTGGTCATTTCCACACATAGCTTTCCATCTCCTTGAATTGTCATTAGCATAGTGTTGCTCTTAATTTTTATTTTTATTTCTATAATTTTAGAGAATATGTTGCAACTTTTTTGGGTTTACTTTTATAGTTAACATGATCTTGGGTTGTTTAGTATGTCTTCCATCAAGTTCTAATGAAGTTAAATTCTGGATTTCTTGGATAAAGATATCTATAACTTGTTTATTATCCTTTATTTTTATTTGTTGATAAAAAAACATCATTGTATTGATAATGTACCTTGTATAGAACAAGTGATGGAAACATGGGATACACACTAAATTTGGAAAGTTAAAATTTAAATTCGATGGGTAATGCATGGGTAATCCGGGTATGTCAGGCATAGGGATAGGGCATGTCAGGCATAACCAGAGATGACAAAGGATACATTGTTCTATGTTTCTGTGACCTGGCTCTATTGGAAATTCCTTTAGGGCAGAAGGGCCAGCTACACTACAAGGTCTAAGAATTGTAGTGTCAGTGGGCTGAACTGGAATACACATGGAGGGGGATTAGTTATAAATTGGATGAAATCTGGAGGTGATGTGCCATGGGTTTTGAGGTTTCTGGTTAGACAGAAACAAACTTTGGGAACCAATGTGAGCCACTTTTGCAGGTGGATTTGCCGATATGTAAATACCATTGCTGATTCACTTGATGGTGATGGAATTTCTCCGGAAAACTTATGTTCAGGTGAACTTGGACTAGGGAGACCATTGTAATGAATTTTGGGTAGCTGGTGGAGATAAGCGTGTCAGCTTTTAGCTATTTCTGTTTTGCTTGTTCATTACACCTTGTACAGTTTGTTGTTTTTCATCATTTGTAATAAAATTATGCTTTGATGTTGATAATCAGGAAAAAATGTTCACTTTATAGAAAAAAATATACATGCCAAAATGATAAAAAATCTAAGAGCAAAGCTGAGCCTTGTGCGTTATTATCAACTTTAAATTCTTTTGAGGTAGAGTATCAAAGGATGCTAATAATGTCAACATGCATGTAACTTCTTAGCAATCTGGTAAATCATTTCCGAAGTTCTGATATTTTTTCTTTTATGGTCTCCATCATAGAAGCAAGAACTTGAAATTAGTTGTTCCAAACTTGGGAATAAGGACATGGGGCAATGTCATGATAACCTATTCAGCTTCTTTAGGAAATATATGCTAATAACTCTTAAACATTCCTTATCAAATCAGGATTTATTTATTTATTTATTTATTTTTGGGACGGGGGGAGGTGGTTCATGCTTGCTTGTGTATTTTGCTGGAATTTTGCTAGTGAAAATCGTGATTCTTTGTGCTGACCTTCAACTAGTTAGTCGATTACTTGATAACTTGTCGACACTTTAATTATATTGGTAATAGTAAATAAATAAATGTCTAATTCTTGTCGATGCTTTAATTATATTGGTAATAGTAAATAAATAAATGTCTAATTGCTTGGATTTTTTGTCAAAAAAGTTTTGACTGTTTTATGTATTGCACCTTGATGTTTATGCATGTCTTAGCATACTGCTACTTGATATTCATTTGACTGTTTATGAATATAACTAGTTGAAGTTCTCATATTGGACAAATTCTCTTTACAAAATGCATTCATTCAATGGGTGAGTATGATTTCCCTCATATTTTAATTCTTGCAATTTTAACTTATGTTTGCTTGTTAATTGTATCAGGAAGCTAGAGAGCTTATACTATCTCAACTTACTACTTTTACAAAGCCTGTAATCATAAAATGCAAAGAGGTAATATTTTATTTGACTTAGTTACTAAGGATAGATGCTTAAATTAAATGTGAATGTTCCGTTTTTCTCTTAGATGGTCTATGCTTTGCGCTATGTTTTCATTTAATTAATTTCTTGTATGTTGTATTTTTTTTTGTTTAAGTTACATATAACTGTATAATGTGAAGTTCTAGCATGCTAAGATTTTTTTAATTGACTAGTTGAACTATATTCCCTTTTTTTAGTTTCTTTCTTTTGGTTATCATGATGTTTGGAATTTTATTACCATTGATTATTTGCCTGTTTGAGTTGTTTTACTTCTTTTTGGGTGCTCTTACTTGTATAGATTCTGTATGTGGGCAAGTTATACTGGTATGCCTTTTGAAATAGTCTCTAATACAAATTTATTTTACCTTCTTCAAAATAGAAACTCTATTCTCTGTATTTTTGTTTTAAAATCTTGTTTTGTTGTACATTATATAAATGCTTACTTAAACTAAATAAGATTTGTGTGATTCTAAAAGGCTTTAAGGCTTTCATGCATGGCATATGAAATCTGTGATTCTAACTTTGAACAAAGATGTGGATACCTTTAGCATGTAAATACTTACATATGCATTAGTCCTTCACTCTTTTTCCCTGTTGGTTCTTCCAGGCAATCAGGAAACGCCTTAGGGCTATTAATGGCTCTCGTGCCCAAAAGCGCAAGGTGATTTTTTTTACTCTCTCTTTAAATAGATAAATTCATAAGGCTACACTTGGTTTGTAGGAAGATTTTGGTGGGATGAGAAAAGATGGGGATGGTATGGGATGAGAAAGGGAAACTGGGTGCAGGAATTTCATGTTTCATTGTTTTGTTACAAAAGGGAAAACAGTGGGAATGTCAGCCCTAGTAACAAAGAAACAGTGTTTCCAACCTGTGGTTGAATTGATTGGTCAGACTGGTTAGCCTATCACCTGGCCAAGAATTTGGGTTCCTTCTCACCACCAAACCACTTGTTTGCAAAAGGCTGTTGACTCTGTCGATGACCTAATGACCCCACTGCTTGACCCGTTAAAACTGTTTTATCTGGTCAGCAGGTCACGGTTCCTATATTAGTTCTCTTTTCCTGTTTTTTTTTTTTTTGTATTTTGAACCACTTTTGTCATTTATAATAAATAATCCTTATTTATCACACTTATTTTTTGTTTAAACTTTAAAATGATGAATATATAATATTGTAGGATATGCCAATTTTTTCTGCATTTATTTGTATTTTCTATTTTGTAAATTTATCTATTTGTTACATTTACTTATGACATCATGGGTTAACCCATTTGACCTGGAAGGCTGAGCCACTGAATCCTTTGACCCGGCCAGCAACTCACAGGTCAGATATTTTGGCCTTTTTTATTATTGATAAAAAGTAATTCGTATTTGTCACTACTTTTTTATTTATTATGATTATTATATAGTATTGGAAATATGCCCGATTTTCCTTAAAATTGTATATATTTTTCTTTATTTTTGTAATTTTATCCATTTATTATATTTTTGTTACTTAATTATGATATGGGCTACTTCATTTAACCCAGACAGCTGAACTACTGAACTGTTTCACCCAGCCAGTGGATCATGGGTTAGATATTGATTCTCTCTCTCTCTCTCTCTGTATTTTTGTCCAATTTCATCATTAATAAAAAATGATTCTTATTTATCACACTTGTTTCTGTTTAATATGGTGAATACAAAAGATTAAAGATGCCGATTTTTCTACAAAATTTCTGTATTTTTGTCTATTTATTATGTTCTTACAACTTAATTAAGAAATCACATGTTGTGCTGTTTGACCTGAACAGTTGAACAACTGACATGTCTCTTAGATGGAAAGGTGGTTCCATTTTGGGTCAGTTTAAAAATATTACATAAATGGTGCTTTTTTTTTTCAATGGCAGAGAAGTGCCAGAGAAGACTTCTCCTTTTCCACTTTACACACCAAACCAAATGTGGAAAGGGAAGAATAAAGAAATACTCATATTTCCCCTTCCCTTTCTATAAATCAAACAGTCTAAGTAATTTATGGAAACGTTCCTTTTCTCAATTAGTGTTTGGCTTTGAATAGTCATGTGCATCTCATCAACTGTTGTTTACCTTTTTCTGCTATGGTGCACATGTGTGCACACGTTTTGGTGCTTATTTACATTGTACTATGTATCTTAATAAATCAGTCTCCCTTCCATTTTATTTCTGAATCTTAGCACAATGTAATCTGAAACTGGATGTTTCTTCCTGTTATTGCAATAGGCTGGTCAGGTTTATGGAGTGCCTCTCTCCGGTTCACTTTTACTTAAGCCGGGTGTCTTTCCTGAGCAAAGGGCGTGTGGTGAAGACTCCCGAAAGAAATGGATTGAAGTACTTGATTTTTCCTTTATGTTACACTACTAAACATCTTTAACATGCATCTGACTTGCATCAACATGTTTAGTGGACTCCTATTTTACTATGATAGCATGTGCTTTGACTAGATACATTCCTAACTGTCATAATCTATGATGAATGGGCACCAAAATTGTCGAGTCTATTATTTTAGTGTAATTTCTGTTTCCCATCTTTTCTGTAGAATGCCTGTGTCATTGCCTGCATTTCATAGGCTATGATTAACTTGCCTTACAACTAAGAAAAGAAAGCTTATTCTATTTGTCCCTTACACTACCTTCATTTTGTAATGAAATCATATTTTGCAATATCACAGATTTTGGATCATTACAGGATATCTCTTCTTTAACTACCTCTGGGAATTGATTCAGTTATGCATCCTTAGGTGCTTTTGTATCTACTTTATAGTCTTCATGTAACATTCATTTGTACTTGCAAGTTGCCAGTAAAATTTGTGCTGTAACTGTTATGTTCCTTGTTATGGTAAATCATGTCCTGTATATATTATATTGATAAAAAAAAGAAACATCCCGTCCTGTATACTTTGAGGGGTATTATATGCCTATGCTCATATTGCATTTTCATACATAACTTTCTCTAAACCTCTGCCCAGTTACCAATGAAAAACATGTGTTGTAGGGTGCTGTTTTTTTTTTTTCTTTACAGGATGCTGACCTATTCTTTAACTAACTCTCTAGGATTGTACTAACTTTACAGTCTGCATGTGTCGCACATTGGTACTTGCAAGTAATGTTTCTGCTCTCACCTCTTTTAGTTCTCTGAACTTCTCCTTTACAAGTTGGGTTGGAGAAAATTAGCTTTATTGGATTGTTATTCTCCTCAGTCTTTTCTCCCCCTTCCTTTTTTTAGAAGAATCAGACCAGTGAAGAGTTTAGAATGAGATAAGCTAAGTAGATCCTGTACAAGAAATCTATATGGCTGGGAAAGCAAGCTCAAAAAACAAATGGAAACTGCTCGGCAATAGATACAAAGAAAATCAACAGAAAACAAATAATCAAAAGAAAAATGCTGGACTATCCAACAAAAATAATTGTGGTTGAAACGCTTCTAAGGATCTCATTCTCTTGATCTGCTTAGTCCTTAAACACCATGCTATTCCTCTTCTTCCAATCTCTCCAACAGATGGCAGCAGGGGTCTTCCTTCTTCCCTCTTCTACTGAGCCTCTTAACCTTCCATCCTTGGAGCAGCTTTATCAGAGACTGTGGGCAAGCCCAACTAAAATTAATAATCTTCAAATAAAAAGCCCAGAGAGTTTCCTGGTGGGCTGACACAATTAATAAACAGGCGATTGGCAGACTCCACAACCTGGTTACAAAAGATACAGCCCACATCCAATAAGGTCTTGCCTGTTTTGCACATATTTCTCCTTGGTAGGACATCTGTGATTTACCAAGCTCAATAGTCCAGAATAGGAAAGCCATCTTAGAAGGCACCTCATACGCCCAAATCATCTTGTGAAGGAATTTATGTTACATTCCAACACAATGACCTTGCACAAGACTTAGGCCCTGTTTGATGATTAAGTACTTGTTAAAAAACATACTTGTTTCACAAGTACTTCTTAGAAGTACTTATTTTAGCAACCACTTGAGGCTGTTTGGTAACCCACTTTTTAAATCACTTCTTATATTTTTAAGCACTTATTGGGGTGAGAATGTTTGGTAAGCTACTTTCCCCATAGGTGCTTATATTGACACAAATGGCAATTTTAACCCTCACTTCACTCATTTTCAACATCATTATTTGCATAAAAAATAATTCAAACAATGTCAAAAAATATACAAAAATGAAGAAAAAACAGGGGAGTTTCAAGTTAAAAAAAATCCAAGAAGAATGATACATTTCTTCATCAGAAACCGCTCATATTTGTCACTAATTTATCCACTTTTTTGATTTTTTCTGGGGTATCTTCTTTCCCTGTTCCTCAGTTTCAATTGAAGTTTTCCGAGCTTCAATTCCAGTTTCTCTTTCTGGGTACCAGTATTTCATCCCCTTTTTTTCATCTGCTTTCGATAATAGAATAGTTTTTCCTCTTCTTTGGATTTCTGGGTGTATCATTTTCATCTCTGTATCAAAAAACTAATTGAATCTCGATAATCTGATACATCTTCTCCTATTCTTCCTCTTCCTTTGCAAAAATATCTGCTTTGAATTGGAGCTCGATTAATTTTACGTTTTAATTACCTGGAGTTCGACAATACCATTTTACACAGGCACAGTAAAAAAAAAAAAGAAAAGTCGCTAGTAACAGTCACATACACAGGCACAGTCTATAACTCTTTCCATTTTACAATTGCAATTTCACTGATCCATCATCATCTATATATGCTCTATATAAATACAATCACCTTCCACTCTTTTCCTTTACCATTACTCATTCAATCACTCTTTTTTCATCTCTCTCCTTTCTTCCTTCCGCCATCACCGTCACCAGGCAGTCATCATCGTCAGGTGGCGAAGACACCAGAAATCTCAATGGTAAATACAGCAATAGAGTCTCTTCTTTGTCCACAAAATCGTCATCTTTGTCTTCATCTCTCTCCCCCTTTTCACCTTCAACCCACCTCCCAACCCCTACGAGGAGAATGAGAACCATGGAAGAAGTATGGAAAGACATCAACCTCACTTCTCTCAATGACCACCCTGCAGCTGCAGCTGCCACCGGCACCAGAGAATCAACCCATCCCAAAGTCTCCGACATTGATACTACTAACTTCCGTGGTATGATTTTTCAAGACTTCCTTGCTCGGCCCTTCAACACTACTAATCCACCAACAAGCGTTGTCTCCGTTAATCCCACAACTTCTTCTGATGTCACTGCCTTTGCTTCTCCACTACCACGGCACCCTACCGTCTTAAGTTTGAATTCGGGCCCAGAATTTCATTATCTTGATAACACTGATTCGTTGAGGCCACACTCGCAATTATATGGCTCTGGCAATGCAGCTGCTACACCCTTGTTTCCTCCTTCCTTCAACGCTCCTATTGACTCTTTCGGTTCTTCTTCGACCTTTTCTCCGTTTTTCCAAAAAAGGGTTCTGGACATTGATGAAAATTCCGGAGATCGACGGCATAAGCGCATGCTCAAGAATCGAGAATCTGCTGCTCGGTCTAAGCCAGAAAGCAGGGATTGATTTTTTCAATCTTCTCCGCTCAATCTACTTTATTATTTTTCTCAAGGTAAGAGACGATCAACAGTAGCTTCAATCTGAAACCCAGATCTCCCAACCTGCAACGGTGGGCTTAAAAAATAGAGAAAATGGCGCATAAACAATGTCAAAAAAATACTCTCATGTGGGGTTATTTTGGGCATTAAAAGAAAATAATAGGGACTGGTTTGTCCCATTTTTTTGGAGTACTTCTTCAAGAAGTACTTAAAAAAAAGCCAACTTGAAGTCACTTTTTCAAAGAAGTACTTTCCCACTTTTTCACCAAACATCCATAAGTACTTGAAAACCACTCAATGTGTGGTCCTATGTGTTAAAAGTACTTATTTTAAGTGTTCCACTACCTTAACATTGAAGACTTCATTGCTCTCACTTCCATATCTACCTGTCATAGCTCTCAAGAATGGAGGGTGATTCTATATTGTTAATAGCAGCACTTCCGCCTCCATAAACTACTCCCAGATGATTAACCACAGGCCATCCTAGGTATTGACTTTATGCTTGTTATTACATGTGCATTCAGAAATCCATATTTTTACTGTCTTCGAAATTTCTTTAGTTGCAACTTGGAAGCTTACATTGTGAAATGCTTTTAGTGTTTGTGCTCTGATGACATTTACATTTCCCATATGCTCCCCGTGGTGCCCTTGTCTACATCGTTTTTCTTTTCAGCTGCAGTCCATTTTTCATGTATGGGTTCTTTATTTGAGCAGATTTTCCTATCAATCATTAATATGAGTGTGCGTGCCTATAATATTTCCATTGGTCCTTTGATTTGAATAACATTCTAGAGCAGAACGTTTATTTTCCCTTGCTTTGTGGTTAGTGTCTTCAATCACCTAATGTTCCATCTATTTACCTTTCTGTTTTGCTGAAGTGTTTTCTAATGTTAAATTGCTGAATAATCACTGTTCTTTGTGCAGGGTCTATCCCAACAACATAAACGCTTGCGTGCTTTGGCTGACCATGTCCCTCATGGTTTTAGGAGGAAAGCTCTTTTTGAAGTCCTTATCAGGCATAATGTTCCATTATTGAGAGCAACTTGGTTTATCAAAGTAACGTACCTAAATCAGGTAAAAAATGATCTAAAACTTGGCTTTCTCTGACTTAAACACGCATTTGCTTTTAATATGTTAGATTTGCTTATCAAGGTTGTTGCTGTTCAGGTCCGACCTGTTTCTGCAAACGTTTCTTCTGGTGCAACAGATAAAACACAATTAAATCGCAGTGATCTCTGGACAAAGGACATAATTGAATACTTGCAGTACCTACTGGATGAATACATCTCTAAGGATGGCTCTCTTGGCAGGGATCAATCTCCGCAAATGCTTTTGGCTGGGTCTGTTCACAAGGGTGATTCAACACCCACCCTTACAGATGACGAGGAACCTTCCTTGCATTTTAAATGGTGGTATATGGTGCGCATCTTGCAATGGCATCATGCAGAAGGGTTGGTTCTTCCTTCTCACATTATTGAGTGGGTTCTCAGTCAACTGCAGGTTATTCATCTTTCTATCTTGCCTGGGTAAAATAGAACCATTTCTTTTGAATTTTGTGACCTGTAACTCTTATCTTTTGTTTAGGAATAATTTGACTAGTAGCTCTTAGTCAGTTCATTAATGACAATTTAATAATTGGGCTTTAATATTCATATTTATGTTGACTTTCAGGACAAAGAATCACTTGAAACTTTACAGTTACTGTTGCCTATTATATATGCCATGATAGAAACAATTGTACTATCACAGACATACGTCCGTAATCTTGTGGAAGTAGCTGTTCGTTCCATACAAGAATCTTCTAGTGGTGGTTCTGATCTAGTAGATAATTCTCGGAGGGCCTATACTGCCTCTGCTGTAATTGAGATGCTCCGGTACTTGATAGTTGCTGTACCTGATACTTTTGTTGCCTTGGAATGCTTTCCATTGCCACCATCTGTAATATCGGGTGTGACAAATGGGAGATCTTTCTTCTCAAAGGCATCTGAGGATTCAGAGAAGACTCATTATGGTCCAGGAGAACTTATTACCATGTATGGTGACAGAAGGCAAGATGCTCATAATCAGTTCTTGTCCTTTGACTATCTTGTTTCATCTATTCAGAAACGTGCTGATAGTCTTGGGAAGGCGGTTAGTCCTGGTCTTCAAGGCCATGGTGTGGCTAAAGCTGTACAGGCCTTGGATAAAGCCTTAACTCTGGGAGATCTGAGAGGTGCTTACAATTTTCTCTTTGAGAATCTCTGTGATGGAAGCATTGAAGAAGTTTGGATTGCAGAAGTCAGCCCATGCCTATATTCATCCTTGAAGTGGATGGGGATGGTTGGCTTTTCATTTATCTGCTCTCTGTTTTTCCTTTTTGAGTGGGCAACGTGTGATTTTAGAGATTGTCGGACTTCGTTGCCTCATGACCTGAAGTTCACGGGCAGAAAAGATTTTTCTCAGGTGTACATTGCAGTTCTGCTTTTGAAGATGAAGATGGAAGATATGCGTAATTCAATTCAGAGCAAGAATGGAAGTACATTGGGAGCCAGTATCTTTTCAGGTGGGACAACTGGAGAAAATGTATTTGTATCCAAAAATAAATTGAAGAGTTTGGGTGGAAGAATAGATTCATCGGACATTTTTCAAAGCCCAGGGCCTGTGCATGATATTATAGTTTGTTGGATAGATCAACATGATGTGGGCAAAGGTGAAGGTTTCAAACGCCTTCAGCTTCTCATCATTGAACTTATTCGTTCTGGCATTTTTTATCCTCCAGCCTATGTGAGGCAGCTCATAGTCAGTGGCATTATGGACAGGAGTGGGACTCTGGTGGATTTGGATAGACGAAAGAGACACTATCATGTTTTGAAGCAGCTGCCTGGGGCTTACATGCTTGATTCTTTGGAAGAGGCTCAGATTGCTGATGTTCCAGTTCTAGAGGAGGCCCTGCATATTTATGCCAATGAACGTCGGCTTCTGCTTCTTGGACTTCTTGGTGATCATACAAGCCACTCCAAAAATGGGAATGATGTAAGTTTCTGTTCCCAAAAACAAAAAGATAATCCAAGTTCTGGACGAAATGCAGCTTCTCCTTCCCTCGAACACTTGAAAAACCTTCGCTCAGCATCCAATCCGTTGTCTGGCAGAGATGCAAAAATGAAGGTCCAAGTTTCAGAAGTGAAGGCTGCCATTTCAATGTTATTGCATCTTCCAAGCTCTTATTCTGCAGCCTCAGATACACGATCTGATGAATCTCAATGGAGCTGCAAGAGGTCCATTGGGCCAATTAGTAACAAATTGGATGTTACAGAAGGAACACCTGGGTGTGAAGAATGCAGGAGGTCAAAGAAGCAGAAATTAAGTGAGGACAGGAGCTCATATACGCATGGGTTTTTACAGAATCCATCAGATGATGAGGATAGCTGGTGGGTGAGGAAGGGTCCCAAATCCATGGAGTCATTTAAAGTTGATCCACCTCTTAAGTCAACCAAACATGCATCTAGAGGTCGGCAAAAAATTGTGCGCAAAACCCAAAGCCTGGCTCAACTGGCAGCTGCTAGGATTGAGGGTAGCCAAGGGGCATCAACTAGTCATGTATGTGATAATAAAATAAGCTGTCCTCATCATAGAACTGGTACAGAAGGAGATGTTTCTAAGCCATCAGATGGCATGAGAACTGCACATCTTGGTGATGTTGTTTCAATTGGTAAAGCTTTGAAACAGCTACGGTTGCTTGAGAAAAGGGCTATCACAGTGTGGTTGATTACTTATGTTAGGCAGCTTATTGAAGGGTTTGAAAAGTCTATTCCCAAGGTTGGCCAGTGTACTGGGCCTTTGCCTTCTTCCATTGATGACAAGAATTCTGTACGGTGGAAGCTCACTGAAGATGAGTTATCTGCTATATTATATTTGATGGATATTTCATTTGACCTAGTTTCAGCTGTGAAATTCCTGCTGTGGTTATTACCAAAGATTCCATCTACTACAAATTCTAATATTCACAGTGGGAGAAGCATTTTGATGCTACCAAAGAACACAGAATGCTATTCATGTGAAGTGGGGGAAGCATTTCTGTTGTCATCCATTAGGAGGTACACTTGCAAAAGATGCTTGCTTTAATACTTTATAATTAAGCAGTTGTATTTTATAATGTAGGGTTGGTTGATTTTCTGCCTCTCTCTCTCTCTTCCTAGCCTTTTCTTCCTATATATTGCATGGTTATCCTCCCATTATGGCCTTAATATGTATCTTTTGTCTATTGCTACCACGATTCTGTGAAGAACAAAATCTTCTTCATAATGTTAAGGTATTTAATGGTATTCTTTTGACTTGATACATAATCTTTACTCACATTGAATTTGCTCGAGGACAGTTGATCTTTTGGTTTTGATTTGCTTTTCGGGACATTTATGTTTTAACACCTAATTTTTTATCCTTGTGCATTTGGGAGTGGGGGGTTTCAAAATGAAGATGGTAATGTAGACTTCTCCTGTTACATTGTATTTTTTTTTTGAAGATATGAATGAAAGGGCCCTAAAAGACAGTGGGAGGCTGAACAATGTAGATTAAAGTAGTGAGGAAAAACCTGGGGAACCTCACCAATCAAAAGGAAAAAAAACCTTGGGACTCAAAATTTAACAGATATTATTGTTGACAGTGAAATGGAAAAGGCTAGTCAAGTAAAGAGATGACACCCTACAAAAACAAAACCCTCCCCCCAGATCTGGCAAGATGATCTGCCATTGGATTCAACTATTTTGTAATCCACCTTATCTGTACTGTTCTACTTGTTGTTTTCTCTCATCTCATTTTGGTAATGAGCCTATTTTCGTGGACCATTCTTACACTTTGATCCCATCTGATAAGCAAAACCATCACCGCTTGTTGCATTATGGCCTGAAGAATAATTATGTCCAGTCTAAAAAAGATTAAACCGGTTCTATCTGTTAATATTCGTATTGCACTGTTCCATTTTTGGATATTTCTTATATGTAAATTGATATGTAGGTTCATACTTGTATGCTACTAGGAATCAATTTCCTTCTTTTTTCACTTCTTTTCCTCAGGTATGAGAACATAATTGTAGCAGCAGATCTTCTTCATGAAACCCTTTCTGCTACAATGCTTCGAGCTGCCACAGTCATGACCACTAATGGAAGGGCTTCTGGTTCAGCAGCTTTTGTTTATGCTCGAAACTTGTTAAAGAAATATTGCAATGTGCCTAGTGTGGCAAAATGGGAGAAAAATTTCAGGGCAACATCTGATCAGAGACTCCTTGCAGAACTTGAATCTGGACGAGCACTGGATGGTGAGTTTGGTTTTCCACTTGCAGTTCCAGCTGGGGTGGAAGATCTTGATGATTACTTCCGTCAGAAGATAAGTGGCAGGTTGTCTAGGCCAACCCCGGGCATGAAGGAGATAGTGCAAAAGCACATTGACGAAGCCATGCACTATTTCTATAGCAAAGAAAGAAAACTATTTACAGCAGGTGCTCTTAAAGGTCCATCCTTGGAAAAATGTGATGATGGATATCAGATGGCTCAACAAATGGTTTTGGGACTAATGGAATGCATTAGGCAGAACAATAATGCACCCCAAGAAGTGGATCCCTTTGTAGTGGCCTCTGCTGTTTCTGCTATTGTTGGTAATGTAGTTTCTGCTCTAGTGAAAATGCCAGATTTCACTGCAAGTAGTAATTACCCAAATTTCCCATCCCCTATAAATTCATTGAATTGTGCTCGGCGCATTGTACATATTCACATTGCCTGCCTCTGCTTACTTAAGGAAGCCCTTGGGGAGCGCCAGAGCCGTGTATTTGAGATAGCACTTGCAACAGAAGCTTCTTCGGCTGTTGCCACAGCCCTTGCTCCAGGAAAAGGCTCTCGTAGTCAGTTTCAACTATCACCTGAAGCCCATGATTCAAACTCAAGTCTGTCAAATGAGATGCTGAATACTGCAAAAGTATTTCTTGGGAGGGCCACAAAAGCTGCAGCAGCTGTATCTTCACTAGTGGTTGGTGCTATTGTTCATGGAGCTGCTAGCCTGGAGCGGATGATATCTGTCTTAAGATTAAAGGAAGGATTGGACATTATCCAATTTGTGAGGAGTGCAAGAACCAGTTCTAATGGGATTTCTCGTTCAATTGGTGCTTTGAAGGTGGACAATTTGGTTGAAGTATATTTGCACTGGTTTAGGCTGCTTGTGGGGAATTGTAGAATGGTTTCAGATGGACTAGTTGTGGAACTTCTTGGTGAACCATATATCTTAGCTCTTTCAAGGATGCAGAGAATGCTTCCTCTTAGTTTGGTTTTGCCTCCTGCCTATTCAATCTTTGCTTTGGTGATATGGAGGCCGTACATTCTCAATAGTAATATTGTAATTCGTGAAGATGTTCAATTGCATCAGTCATTGGCATCGACCATAAATGATGTCATAAGGCACCAGCCATTTCGGGATGTTTGCTTACGGGATACTCATGCTTTTTATGACATCCTAGCTTCAGATGTTGGTGACTCTGAGTTTGCGGCCATGCTAGAAATGCATGGCACAGACAAGCATATGAAAACCATGGCATTTGTTCCTCTCCGTGCTAGACTTTTCCTTAATGCAATCCTTGATTGTAAAATGCCACACTCTATGAGTTCACACGATGATGGAACTAGGGTCTCTGGGCATGGTGAGTTGAAAGTGCAACGTGCAGAAAGTGAGACAAAACTTCAGGATCAGCTTTTGCATGTATTGGATACCCTTCAACCGGCAAAGTTTCATTGGCAATGGGTAGAACTCAGGTTTCTCTTGAATGAACAAGCTCTCATTGAAAAAATTGATACACATAATATGTCATTGGCAGAGGCTATTCGTTCTCTTTCACCTAGTGCTGACAATTCTGTTCTTTCTGAGAATGAGAGCAATTTCAATGAAATCATCCTCACAAGATTACTGGTCAGACCTGATGCTTCTCCCCTTTATTCAGAGGTGGTACATTTGCTTGGGAAATCATTAGAGGAATCACTGCTCTTACAGACTAAATGGTTCTTGGGTGGCAATGATGTCCTTTTTGGACGTAAGTCCATCAGACAACGCCTCATTAATATTGCTCAAATAAGAGGTCTTTCAACTAAAATTCAATTTTGGAAGCCATGGGGATGGCCACATTCAGCTGCTGATCTTGCAGTGATCAGAGGAGAGAAAAAGAAGTTTGAAGTGGCCTCTCTTGAAGAAGGAGAGGTTGTGGAAGAAGGTGTAGATTTTAAAAGGTCAGGAAGGTTAACTTCTCAAACTTTTGATTCTGAAGGCTTCAACTGCGGTCAGCAGTATGCGACTGAGAGATCTCTTGTAGAGTTGGTTCTTCCTTGCATAGATAGGAGTTCCAGTGAATCCCGCAATGCATTTGCAAGTGATCTAATTAAGCAAATGAATGGTATTGAGCAGCAAATAAATGCAGTTACCCGTGGAACAGGTAAGCAAGCTGGAGCAGTTCCTTCTGGGATTGAAGGTGGTACAAACAAAGGTAGCAGTCGGAAGGGAATAAGGGGTGGCAGTCCTGGCCTGGGTCGGCGATCCACAGGACCAACTGATTCTGCACTTCCCTCATCTGCAGCATTGCGAGCTTCTATGTGGTTGCGGTTGAAGTTACTCCTGAGGTTGTTTCCTCTAATTTATGCGGATAGGTAATTACATCCTTTTAAATCTCTCTAATGCAATACTCCTGAGTTTCTAATACAATACATTCATAAAAAGGAATACATTTTCAATAAAAAACCACAAAAATCTACCAGCACTTACATCTTGTTTGATCATATCTACTAAACATGGGGTCCTCACCTATTCTGAATTCAAGCTATTAGCACTTCATTTTAGGGTTCTACCAACATATGCTTCCAATCACTTGGGATCCTAGATAACTGAACACAATTCCCAATGTCTTTATTTTCCCTTTTGCATTTGCATCTTTCAGTGGTGATGGTTATGTGTGTTTTCTAATGATTGTTAATTTACAGTAGGATATGAATATTTCTTTTGAACCAACCTCTTTCTCAGTATTCTGACGAGGAACTTATAAATTTGTAAACTTTGTATTTTCCATTCTTGTTTTAAGGGGATAATCAACAATAGGTGCTGTTGGTCCCTTTTCCCATTCAATGGGATAAGGTTTATTAATGTATCTTTTCGATCCTATTGCTGATAAAAAAATGAACCCATAGTTTCTTTGTTAGTCTGTGGTATGCAGTGCTAGAAAAACTGACCTGAAACTGAACTGTTGTTTCCTCTAGGTGGCAGGTCAGTGGTTCAACCGTCCTGGTTGAATGGTCAAAATGTTTATAGTGCGTGTGTCTGTATGTCATCCTAGCTATTAGATTAGGGTATTAGGTTAGGTTATGAGGATGATTGTACATATGTATATCATTAGAGATGAGAGAGTGAGAAAAGGAGCTGAGAAAAAGAAAGAAAATAGAAGTGGAGGAAGAAGAATAAAAGAAAGGGGAGGTCACCGACTGACCAGTTATCATCTCTGCCGCCTTAGGTCATTGGTCCAGTCCAGTTGATGGTAGTCTCTCTCTCTCTCATCTTCTGTTATCTCTGTATCATTATTGTTATTGTTATTAATTTGATCAGTGGAAGGAAATTCCATTAATATAGACAGAATTACAGAAATTACAGATTACGAGTAGCCTCGGCTTGACCCCATTATAATTAACATGTCACCTATCAGAGTGATTTTTCATTCTTACAACTGAGCCCCAAAACATCGATCCCTATTTACCCCTTGTCTAGCTAGCTGGTCTGCAAATCCATTTGCTGCTCTTGGAGTCCACTGAATTGATAATCGTATGTTCTTGGATCGGCTTTTAATCTTTTTTATGTCATTTCTGAATAGCCAGGGTATTCATTCATTTTGCTTCAGCCAACTGATAATCACTTTGGAATCACCTTCCACAACCAGCTTTCTCACCTCCATCTCCTTAGCTTCTTGTATCCCATAAACCACTGCTTTCAGTTCAGCTGTAGTGGAATTTTCCATTCTGATGGAGCCTGAAAACAATCCCATCACAACTCCTCTGCCATTTCTTATCACCCCTCCAATTCCCGTTCTTCCTGGGTTACCAAAACTACTGCCATCAAAGTTTAATTTTAGAAAACCTAGCTTAGGGGGTTCCCACTCCTTCAAAATCTTCTTTTTTGCCGATGAAGAGGAAGCAACTGTCCTCCAATTCCTGATTATATCATCCACTGTAAAATCTGAAAATAAATTCAGAGTTTTCACCCAAGAAGTCACCTTCATTATGATACTTTCTATCAGTTCTTCCTTGCTTCTTTTCTTTTCTTCAAATATTCTCAGATTTCTTTCTTCTCAGAGCACCGATAGAACTGCTGCCCTTGTGGACCGCCATAGTGCTCTCCCTCTTTGCATTGCCCATCATTATTTCTATCATTTTCTCTTTCCCCTTTCTCTCTTTTGGTGTGAAGAAACTTGTTTTTATTTTTATTTTTATTTTTATTTTTGTTTTCCTTCTTTTTTTATATATTGTGAAAACTAAATGATTGTCCGACTGGTTGGACCCTTTGATTGGTAGCTTGAAGCCTTTGACAGACTGGTTGGATGAACCATCACTTGTAGACCAGGCCAGATGGTTTGGTGGTTCTACTGTATGGGTCAGCAATTCTTGTACAAATGAATGTTTTTTTAATGGGTTTGGGGTAAAACGGATCTGGCTTTTTCTCTGGTAACAGGTTGAACGGTTTCACTGTCCAGGTCAACGGTGGTTTGAAAACATTTGGTGGTATGCACACTTAAAAAAGGGTTATTTACTTAAATTTAAATATACCCTGTGGCTTCCAAAATTATTTATATGTAGCTTGTTAAAAAAATCTAACGTTAAGATTAACAGAAAAGTAAAGGACAAAAATGCTCTTAATGCAGTCTCTCTCTCTCCCTCTCTCCCTCCCCCCATTCTTAGGTTCATATCCCCCTCTCCCTTCTCCCTCTTTTCTCTCAACCCCATTTGTAGTAGCTTTGTATCCCTTGTTTCTGTCTTCAGTTTCAGATCATCATACCCAAAATCTAGAATGAGATGTAAATGGAGTTAGTGTCAAGAACACCAAGTTTTTCCTCGGACCTCTATTTTTGCCTCAATTTCTAGGAACTACAGTTGATGGGATGAACTGAAACTCAATTTCTATAGGAATTATTCTATTGCCCTGAAAAGCTCAAAACCCTCCCAGAAAACATATTGGCATCCACGGTGCTAGAAAATATCTGCTCATTCTGCCTGTTGCCAATAGTTTGAGCAGCAAAAACAAAATTGGGAAAGAAAACCAAGAAGCCTGAGAAAGGCAAAGAGAGAACAGAGAGAAAAACAGTGAAAGCAGAGGAAAAGAGAGCTCGAAGAGAGTCCAAAAAGCTTTCCCTGGAAGATGACATTGATGCTGTTCTAGACGTACATCTGAGGAGATTAAAAAAAAAAGAACCATAATTGCAAACTCCTATTTTTTAGTCTTTAGATTGGTTGCTTAATTTGCATTAAGTTCATAAAATTGGAGCTTAGTTTCATTTTCATTCTTTCCCCTTGAATGGAATTTTTTTGATAATAACCCATATGGAGTTCTTAAATCGTTCTATGGCTTTGGTTTCCAATTTGCTTGAGCTTGAAATTTAAAATTTCATCTATTCAGGCACCAGCCCCTCACTCAAAATGCTCTGTAAGGACCTTATCAGCATTATGTTATAATTGGCTTCAAGGGTTCTCCTTTCCTCCCCTCACTCCTCACTTATTTACTCACCTGCTGGAAGCATTATTTTGTGGTTGTACTCCAACCCTCTAGCTGAATATCAATCCCTTGAAAGAGTTGGAATAGATCTTACGGAAGTGAACTCTACGAAGGTAATAAGGTTAGAACGATTATTTAACTAGTAAAGGCCATTATTCTTTTGGCATTGATGTGAAGCAACTTGGTATTTTCCCATGTACTGCTTTGTCTTTGTCATAATGGTTCTGTATCTGGGGTTTGGGTCTCATGGTTTTGAAGGAGATGAATAATATAGAGGGGTAAAACTTTGATCACAAAAAAGAATTAATGGGCATGTGAAACAGCCTTAAACGTTGCATTGACAGAAGGCTTATTTGTGTTATGTGGGACCGTCTTACAAGGTGTAGTTTTGGGAACAACAGGGTATATTTAAGTAATGAACCCTTAAAAAAATTAGATATGAAGCAAAATATGGTACAAGAAATGAGGGATGGGATCCAGGAGAAGCAAATCAGTCATATGGCTGTTTGGTTTGGAAACAAATTGAAAAAAGTTACAGTTCTTTTAGCAAGGAAATCAATTTTGAAGTGGGAAGAGGATCCAGAGTCAAATTCTGGCTGGACTGTTGGTGTGGAAACAATAAGTTAAAGGATGGCTTCCCAGAATTATTTGCAGTTGCTGCAGATAAGGAGGCAAAAGTGGCTGATTGCTCCAGATTCAAAATGGGGTGCATGTTTGAAATCCACAGTTCAGAAGAGCATTGAATGGTTGGGAGATTGATCCATTTGGAAGGATTCCACAGAGGCTGTATTGCATGCAAATTGACCTTAATGCAGAAGACAGAAGGGTGTGGTCAGCAGATTGCAAGGGCCAGTTGTTGGTAAAATCTTTCTATGACAAACTGATTCAAGAAGATCTGGAGTTCCCTATGCATGTAATATGGTGCAATAATGTTCCTCTGAAAGTGGCTTTCTTTGTTTTGGTTGCCTACCTGAACAAGATTCATACAAGAGACAACTTGATTAGGAGGGGAATGATGATTGGGTAAACTAGGTGTGTGTTATGTAACAGGGTAGAAGAATCAGGTGAGCGCCTATTAGTGCATTGTAGTTTTGCCTACAACATTTGGGTGAGGATCTTTAGTATTTTTGCCTTCAGATGTTGCTGCCCAGCATCAGTGGATGCTTTTGTGAAAGGGTGGTGGATAGTGGATACAGGGTTTAAGAAAGGGAAAATTTTGTGGTACTTCATTCCAGGTGCAGTATTCTGGTCAATATGGCAAGAAAGAAACTCAAGGATATTTCAGAACAAAGGCTGTCAAGTGTTGAGAGGATGAAGTGTGTCAGAAAATTGTGGGATTGGTCATCAGCACAGTTAACCGTTGACAGTTCTTTCTTTAGTTTTCTTTTTGACTTCGGAAATTTGTTTGTAATATTGAATGGGATGGTGGTCTGAATGAAATTTGTACTTCCCCATTGTACAGCCGCTGGTTGTACATGGTTTTGTTTTAATGAATCGATACTTTACCTCTTCTCCAAATAAAAAGAAGATATGAATGTATAATATTATCATATTACATGGGATATCCATAACCATATCCAGTCCCTCCCATGAACCCAGATTGTCAGGACCAACAATGGGTAATGGCCTTTACCCATGACTAATAGCCTTGTCCATTATTTTAGGCAATAGAAAGTTGTATCCACATTCCCTGTATCCATGTCTTTGTCTGTATCTGTATCTGGTCATCATAGATCCAAACAAGTTGGCATTAGCTGTTTGTGCCCATTGTGGTGTGGTTTTAGGAAACCATTACTATTAATATTGCATAGAGACATCACCAATCTAAAATGAGATTATGCTGCTTATTGAAAATCTTTACTAGACTGTTATAAGAGTAAAAAAAGAGTAAAAAGTTTTGAATTTTTATGAATAATATTAGGGTAGAAATGTTTTTAGTTGTAAAAAGCAATTATTGTTTTAATATTAATTTCAGTTTGTCAAATAACATATATTACATCTTAAGAATCATTAAATAAAGGGACAAGGTCTACTACTGTGAATGACATTACTTATTTGATTTTTAATTCTGATATTTTGCACATGCATACGTTTACTGTGATTGAAATGTGTTAAATGGACATATCAACATGAGTTTTACTTTAGTGCCAAGTCGAACAATTTTGGTGTCACGTACCTGTCTGGTACTTCTCTATGCTTTGCCCTAGCCATTAATATTTTATTTAGGTTTAGGTTGAGCCGTTGAGTGGGCATGAATGGATAGAGGGTGTTTATTTGCGTGCATGCCTATGTTATTGTGCTTGTCTATGCTTTGGTAATCTATTTCCAACTTCTGAATGTGGTGAGATTTTACAAGTTGCTAGAGTCAGGGGGTCAGATTGGATTGAACTGATACTTAACAGAAGAGCAAAGGTCCTGAGGGGCTGTTCTATTGTCTGTTCAACAGAGAGGAACAACAAGATATTAAGGAGGTTTCCCACACAAAAGAAGTAATTGAGAACATATCGGTAAAGGTGGCACATTGGGCTAATGCCTTGCCCATGTTCAACTCTGTTTCATTTAAGAGGATGGTCTAATGTAGCAAACTGCTCAACTACATGGATGGCATCTTTTTTATTTTTTGTAAGACTCCCAGTGGCAATCGAGTGAATCTCAACTTTGATGGGAGAAGCATGGGATCCAGGGATGTCAAGCATTGGTGGTGTATCTAGGAACAGCAGTGGTGAAGTTTTGGCATTAATGTAGCAAATTGCTCCACTACAAGCATAACAAGTATTTTTTTGGAAGGTTCCATGGTGGCAATCAAGAAAAACTCAACTTTGATGGGAGCAGTATGGGGAATCCATGGATCTTGAGCATTGGTGGGGTATTTAGAAATAGAAATTGTGAAGTTCTGGTGTTGAATGCGTTGGACTGCTGATAACGCAGTAGTTGAGATGGTCACACGCATCCCTCCGTTTAGGAGGTGTGGGATCAAACCCGTAGAACAGCAAGCTCTCTGTGGTATACTGACATCTGACTGATGAGCCAAATGGTTCGACTGTGGGGGTCAATGACAGATTGAAAACTCTATTCTGAACTGCAATTCATTAAACTTCTCAGCATTACTTGACATTAAAATGTTGAGGATTATGACTCATTGAATAGATCCTAGCTAAGAGATTGCCCAGACCAAAATATGTAATTTGGTAATTTTAACCATCTCTTGCTCTGCATTTTTTGAACACTCTAAACTTTGTCATTTGAATGAAACAGTAATACCAACTGATGGTGGCTCGGTAGGATCTGATTCATAACAGGGGCTTTTGGAATCAAATACTGCTGCCACCGGGGTTGGGGTGGTCAAGGGGATGGGGGAATATGGCTACCTCTTGTTGTGTGTCCCCATGAAGCAAAATAAAATAAAAAAATAAAACAACAGAGATGTTTAAGTTTGATTGTAATATTCTGCTCATAAATCCCGAGGTCCATTCATGAGGGGGTCCAGCCCTTGGAATGTGTAACACATTGCAACTTATGGGGGCCTAGACCGATTTTATGGGCCCGTAGCTCTTCTGCAAGATTTTTCCTAACAAGGTTATTAATTTTTCGTAGTACGGGATGGGATAATTGAAATTTTGCGAACTGCTTACTGGAATTTCCAGGGATTCATCTGGCAGGAACATGCGTCTGTTGCTTTCATCTGCCATACTACGTCTACTTGGAAGCCGGGTAGTGCACGAGGATGCAGATTTATCCTATCCCACACAAAGAAGTTCTCCATCCAAAAGGGAGGTGGAATCACCAATTGAACCGTCAGCAGTCATATCATTGGACCTCTGCGGTGACAGTCTATTTGATTGGTTACTGGCTATGCTGCATGGGTTGTTGAGCAGTTGCAAGCCAAGTTGGCTGAAGCCCAAGTCTGTCTCCAAATCAACCGTCAAATCTCCTAGGGATATATCTGTTTTTGATCGGGAGGCAGTAGAAAGTTTGCAGGTACAATATGATCCATATCCATTTGTTTAGTAATAATGATTTAATCATTTAGTTCCCTATTTACATGAATAAATTCCTAGTTTAGAAAGCTTTTCAAAGAAGTGGTTTCTTGTTTTTCTTTCTTGTGCAGAATGAGCTGGATCGCATGCAACTGCCCGAGTCCATAAGATGGCGCCTCCAAGCTGCGATGCCAACACTCCCTCCATGCTCATCATTCTCCATTTCTTGTCAGATGCCTGCAGTCTCAACTGCAGCTCTCGCCCTGCTGCAATCTAGCTTCTCAGTTCCTATGTTCCAACATGGAACTTCAAATCTGCCCCAGAAGAACCAAGTTCCTTCTGCACGAGCACCTGCAAGCATACCTGGGAAGTCCAAGCCATTGCCGAGTCAGGATCAAGACATGGAAATTGACCCATGGACACTCTTGGAAGATGGAACAAGCTCGGGACCCTCTTCAAATAACTGCAGTCTGGGTGCCACTGCTGATCATTCAAATCTTAAGGCTTGCAGCTGGCTAAGAGGGGCAGTTAGAGTGAGAAGAACCGACCTTACTTATATTGGGGCCGTGGATGATGACAGCTGACTACGTAACTGTTATTATTTGTCCAGAATTTGGCAGTTCTTTTGCAGGTGATGAATGGCTTAACACACCTCTGCATTGAGATTTGAGACTGCTGGTGCTATGCTCTTCAGGTCCTTGCTTTGATGTCAAGGAGGAGCTGCTGGGAGGAGGGGTCATGGGTCTTTTTGATATTCCAGCCTTCTGGTCCCCAGACCTCGTCGGGAAACACTAACCCCCTTGATTGATAATTCCCCTCCACGAGGAGCCCTTGCAGGTGCCGTTCGGAGGCTGTTGTATATATAGAAATATTGTTCTATTCCCCCCCCCCCCCCCAACCAATTCATGAGGAATTGAGATCAGAAAATATCTCAAAGAACGATTTGTAGTTTTGAGCTCATCGATTTTCAAGTCACTGCCCTCTTTCCCTTTCAACCCCCACCCCCCCCCCCCCCCCCCAGAGACAGACACGTTGTTTTCTCTATGCAAAGGCTCTGAGGCACGGTAGATATTGCACTAGATTTTTTGTTAACGGGCTATGGATGATGATGGCCATTTGCACTGAATCTCCAGCAACACTTTGTATGTGGCCCGATATTGTTGATTTGAAGGTGGTTAAAAAGTTTCGGTTAGAATATGATAAAAGATCCAAGAAGCAACAACGGGAATACAAGCAATATTATTGTTGTTGTTGATATTATTATTATTATTATTACTATAACGTTTTCTATAATTTCTGAAAGTGTTGCTTTTATGAAATATGTTTTGCGTATTATAATTAAGATTGAAAATATCATAACATACAAGGTTCAAAATTTCGGTACGGCCTATACAATTCGGGATTTAGGGCGGATAAATATTGTATCAGTGGGTTACCCATACACTTGTTTTAAGGTTTTATTTTTATTTTTTGAAAATGATTGGTTTATGTATAAAAGAATCTTGCTCTGAACATAAACTAAAATAGGGTTCAACTATGATGCCTTAAATACGAAAAAAAAAGGTTCAGAATTCCGATACACCCCTTCCGCACCATTGTGGTGTTCAAACTCAACTGCCTCTCCTGGCATCTTTAACCCCGAAACATCAGCGTGCAAAACAAAAAAAAAGTGTATTACCCTATAAAAAACAATAGTGTAGTACCCCACAAAAAACAATAGTGTATTGATACTATGAAAAATGTGGCTTAAAAAAAAACTATGAACCACTTACAAGTTTCATGACATGCCTGTGACAATGTGACATGATCATGAAGTCATGAATTTAGTGAATTCAGTCATTATTTTTCCAAGTTTCATTTTGTTTTTTTTTTTCGTTTTGTAAATCCAAAGGTGTTCTGCTCTACAAATTCAAATGCCATTGAGATCAAGGTGAAAATTTAGATTTTATTTTTATTATTTATATATATCGTCACTTTGTTTAGCACAATATTGCCAAATTCGGACCACATAGAACCAAAAACTTGCAACAATAAATATTGAAGTGCTAAAACATGCAAACTTGACACGTTTTGGCCAACTCAAATTTCATGTTTCAAACAATCCGATAAATGAAAGTTTGTTTTGGCTAAGGATACATCAATATACTATGCTTGGATAATAAAAGAATTTATTTAAAAACTTCAAAATTTTAAAAGACTTGGTAGGACCCTTTAATACTTATATAATTTACAAAAGTAAATAAAAACAAAAAAGTATCAGTTATATCGATACACACCGATATTCATTTGAAGGTGTATGAATATTTTAATGTGGTTTTAACTTTTAAGCTTTTAGCTACCACTTTCTTGATTTCGGCAGTCCTACCATTCAGTCTGATATCTGACAATATAAGGTGACTAGGATCTCTTTTAGTACACAAGGGTATATTTTAAATTACTAAGTGCATATAAATTTTCATCTAATGAGGAGGGCATTCTTATCATTATATAGTTCTGTTTGTGTTTCGATGGAAATTCTGTGAGAAGGAAGGTTTAAGCTTATCGCAATTAAAAGAGCTGTCAAGGGGGTTAATGGATTGAGCTGACTTGACAAACTTGTTTGCGTCCAAGTTAAAATTGGGTCAGTTTTTTTTTTTTTTTTCCTGTTAATATGGTTGCGTTCATCGGTGGAAAATTTATAGATGTAAAGCTCAATTGATGGGTTTAATATTCTAGTGGACCATTGGAGCTTTTTTGAAGTGATAATTGATGTAAATGTGCATGGATTATCAACGGAAAAGTCAATCAATGAAAAAATTTATATCAATTTAGACCTTACAATAAAAACAAATACGTATGAAATTTTATACCTATCCGTATTTTTACTGAAAACAAACACATACAAATGCAAATCCATGATAGATTTTACATCGGTTCACATTTACAACGAAAAGGCGAAAACTAACGTAACCTACGATCGGAATCGGGTTTGTTCATTCCTAATTGATTGAGACCCGACCCAACTGAGCCCAGATTTTCTACTCACTTTTCCTGCCCATTCCCTACCCGCCCTGAATTGCAGCCACACATGTCTTAATTCATAATAGAGATGTGTGGCTCCAATTCATGGCGGGTAGGGAATGGGTAGGAAAAGTGAGTAGGAAATGCCGAGTGTACCCAATTATATATCTGTACAGATATATGCCATTTTAACATGTCAATGCAATATACTTTAGAAGATGAGGATTAAGATATCTCTCTCAAGAAAAAAAAGGATTAAGAGAGAGAATTACAACAAAAAATAAATAAATCAAGGAAAAAATTACAGAAAGAAACCTGTAATTTTGGGGGCAGTGATACTTTTAGATTCCAGCACTTGGGTCCCCTGTTAAAAGGACTATAAAAGATAAAGTTACGAAAATGTTCATCCAAAGTTTTTGTATTTTTTGTATTCTTCTGTTTTTATACTTTATTCGCTTTCTCTGTATGCAATTTTCTTCATTTTTGTTATATCTTTCCAATTTTCTTTTTATTCTAGGTTGGTGGAGAGGGATGATGGAAAGCAAAACAGAGCATGGGGCGCTAAGAAATTAATGTCTCCATACACAGATGTAAGTGTTTCTATCTGGATTTTCGTTTAATTAATTGATTAATTAATAAAAAAGTGTTCGTGGCTGGTTTTGTCATTGTTAATAAGTACTTGATATGCAATTTAATCTTCAATGCTTTGAACTTTGAAGGAGACCAAGCCGGAATGTCTCAGACCCAAATCTCGAGCATGATTTGAATTGAACACCAGTACGCTTTTAAAAGGTAATAGCTCCCCACTTTTGTTCTGACTGTTACTACCATGTCTACTGAATCTTCTGTGAAGAACACAGATGGTCTTGCAGAAACTCCATATACAATTTAAAGCCTGAGTAGCTTCTCCATGGGGATGGATAAGTTGTTGTCGATCTGACAACCATTAGTACTACAGCAACCTAGTACATACATATATATATATGTATTTTGAGTATTGGAACTATTACAACCAAGTTCATATTTTGGGAGCTTTTCTCTTGAAATCGCAGTGAAGAATTGGACTTCAGCTTTCAAGCTGAACTACTCTGTTGTTTGTACTAACTCTGACGTTTCATGGATTTGTCTACATAGAGGACATCCTCGACCCAAGCAGCAATGTTGAAAGCCAATCCTTCCAACACTCTTGAATAGCTTTCTAGGATGGCTTGTCCCACATCCTGCAAGCAATGATCCATCCCCATTAGACTTTCTACAGTCGACATGATATGTGATTATGAGTAACGACAACATATAAACTGCATACGCAGACTTACCCTGTTGTACTGGATCTTGCATGTATCCAATGTTGTCTGTGGCAATTCTGGGTACCTCTGTTTCAAGCATAACAACAGAGTCTCAGCTCTTGCAGCAAGTAAGTTGTTCTTCTCGGTATCAACCATCAAATCCTTGACCATTTCCCATGAGGATTTTGAGTGATTGGTGCCTGCTTTGCGTCGCCAGGTGTGCATTGAGGCCTCAATTCTGTCTGCAGTCTCAAGGGCTTCATGCTCGGATGTTATATTGAGGCAATCAAGAAGATGGTCGGGGCAGAAGTTAACTGTGGAATACATGTAACGATAAATTGCATCTCCCAAGCTGGTTCTTCCGCTCTGGGAACAAGCAGGAAATAAAGTTAAGTCAAGCCAAGAGCTGAAATAAAGAGTAATTCTTGCTGAAGCACTGGATGATCAAGCAGGTTTCTTTTCACCTTTGGAAGAGCTGAAATGTATGTCTCCGGGATTTCCATCTCAGCAAGAATACTGCTGTTGATAGCTATTGCTGCTTTGTGTATTTGATTTGCACAGCCACGTTTATGCTGCAACTGTTTTCTTGACTTCTCGGAGAGGCCGCCTGGGGGAACACATGGTACCGGCAACCACCATTTCTCTTCCTTCCGCTGAATAACCCTCCGGAATGACCCTGTGGGGTTTGTGTTTAAGGGCAGGTTCCCCTCATCTACGTACCAGAACTCTGACTCCTTGAAGCTCTCTAATATGTCCTTCACAAGGAAATAATCAAGGCTTCTGTGTAAGCAAATGTCTATGAACCCAGAGAGAGAGAGAGAGAGAGGTTGGGCCCATGGTGGCCATGGTCTGTTGTCTGTTTCTTACCAGTAGCATAGTGTCCAGTTTCTGCAGTGCAGGAAGGTTCATGGAAATATCTGATCTGGGTCTACTTGTCATCAGCTGAAGGACCACAATGAATAGAATTAAAATGATTATAAAATGAAAGAAGAGGAACCAGCACTGGAAGCACACACACCATGACACCACAGATTGTTGGTCTATGGATTATTCTCACCTCAATAGACTTGTCATCTTGATAGATTTGGCAAGAAGGGATGAATTCAACTATGTAATTGCACACAGTTAAAAGACAGTCCATCTCTCTCCTCCACATAGACTTCTTCTCTGGGAGTAGAGGTTCTAGTCTCAAGTTCTGACCAAAAACAGTAGCTGCAGGACAGAGACAAAGAAGGGGAACAATGAGAGAGAATTTTGATGGGAGGAGCATATCTATATGTATCACAAATTAAGGGAACAGACATCTGTCTGTGTCTTTTTTTGCCGAGTTTGTACTGAACATACCGTAGAGGTTTGTTATGGCATTCGAGATTGCAACTGCTGTGCAGACGCCTTTCCCACTCCCGGACATGTCCTCTCCCAACAAGAGCTTAGAAAACCTTTCCTTCATCATTTCGATTTCTGGAAGCAAATTCAATTCCCACTAGTTAAAAAAAAAAAAAAAAAAAACTGTTTTCAGAGTTCATGAGTAAGGATTTTTTCACAAAATGAATGCAGATAAGTTAAACCCAGCTCACCAGAGTCTGAAGCCTCATGAGCATCGGATTTCTTGTCGACAACTTTGATGGGTTGCTTCGTCTCTACCAAACTCGTGATGCCAACGTCATGACTGGCGACAGATTTGGCAATTGGCCAGCCCAAAGTAGAATGCTCGTCAGAACAACTGTTGTCATCGGTGGGTTCTGAGAAAGCTGAAGTTCCAGAATTGGTCCTACAGTATCCAAATGAATCACCGCTCAAAGTAGAGTACCCGGTGGCTTCTGTGGTTGATGTATCTAACTGATCCCCCGAGGAAGGAGAGGGATGATAACCCGGGTCATAAAGATCACCGGCGTTCGAGAAGCTATCCATCTCGAACTTCAGAGTTTGATTTTGATCCAATCCTCAGACTATCATATACTGCAATACCTCAGCAGGCTCAGTTTTCAAGACATTACCGAAAAACCGCCATTGATACTTAAATTGGCAAGCAGTTGCTGATAAGAAAAAGGGGTAAGAACACTGAACACAAAGCGAGAAGCTTGAAGCTTAAAAAAGAGAAAGCAAAAAATTTGAACCGGGAAGAAGATTAAAACTCAAAAATGAAGTTCATACTCTGAAATCCGAGACAGATATTCTCTTATAAAGAGAAAAGAAAGCTCTGATAAGCTCCTTTTTTGGAGTGTCAACAATCCAAACAACTTACAGAATTAGCAAGAGAAGATTTTGAATATAAAGCAAGCTGTAATAGAATTGTAGGTAGACCAAAAGCTGAGAGAACTGGAAGATTTGAAATTCAAGCTAACCGTTGCAAAAGAAAAGCAAACGGTCCCCCCTTTCTTTCCTCACACCTCTTTGAACAATTGAACTTCAACTGCTTAACGTAGCTGAGAAGGACCGTTTGAAACTGATTCCCTCCCAACAGAGTACTCTTTCTCCTCTCCTCTGCCTTTTCTTTTTCTCCAGATACTCTCATCTCACCACCGTTAACGGTGAACACGAATTTGTAGCCGTCCGATCAGAAGACATGATTCCGGTGATTGAATGAGAATGAAATAGCACACACAGAAGACTGAAGACCCACCTCCGAGTCTGAGCTGAATCCATTTATAGAAGATCTGGTCCCACACATTAAATAATAAATAATTGAATATATCTCCCCACTCTGCAGCCACCTGTTCAAAATAAATCAGATAAGTTTAATTTAGAGTGGGGCCTAATGAATGATGGGTTCCGATTTCCTATCTTAGACACGTGGCAACTTAGTACGCCTTCACTGTAGCATCTTGCAGTGAAACCAAAAATTGGTCTATAACCATAAGATGCATCTCTATGAATCTACCGGCTCTGCGGTGGGCCACTAGTGATGGGCCGTAGATCAAAAACCGTAACTGTGGGACAAATTTTGGCCGTTGAACCAAAGTGGTTTCATTGATTGGCCTGTTACTGTTAGAACTTAGAATGACAATCGTGTGGTCTAATTTAAGTGCCCGTTTGGGAGGGTTTTGAGCTGCTTATGGAGTTGTACTAATCCACGAAACCCAAAAAGTCGTGAAGCCCAACTGATAAGCTTACATGAATCCAAAAATTGACTATGCAGTGAAGTTATGATAAGTAACTTCTTGGAGGCAGCTCAGTTAATGCAGTTCAACCATTGCATAATCTTTCCCAAACAGGCTATAAGCATGTATGATCTGTTTAGTATACAGTCGCAATCAGGATTGGAATCTGATGTTTTCACTTTTTAGTGATGTATCAATTTTTTGTGTTAAGTACTTCATCATTTGGTTTAGTTTCAAGTGGTCGAAGACTCAGAGGCCGAAGTGAACTTTTGCTGGATGAGGACTTGGATGCCGAGTGCCAAATGATGTAGCGCAATCCGACTGCTCCTAGATGGAGGTGACCTGGCTCCTAGTAGACGACGAACCTGGTGACCTGCAAGAGATGAACCAGAGAACTCGAGGTTGTTTACCCGGCGGGGTCGTTTCAATGCTTAAGTTAGCACTTAATTGTGAGCTGAAAATGATATTGGATTGTGAGAGAGCTAGAGAGCAGAGATTATGCATCCCCTTTTTTCCCCTCTCTCCCTCTCGCCTCTGGGGGGTAAGGCCTTTATATACTGGAGCCCTCACTGGTTTGGTGGAGTAGTTCCTAGATCTCCATTGTGATGGGATCTGTTTCCGTGTTAGGTGGGGATAACGTCACCAAGCGGTAAGGTTGCCCATTTCCTCTTGAATTGGGGAGTGGATGAGCTAATATAGCTATTACAAGGTACGATCCCGTAAGACGCGGGGTACGATGGTGAGATCCTTGGAATTACCACATGGCGGTCAGTCTGACTGGGAAGCTAGATGCCCGTAAGGTGCCAGGCTTGCATTGTGGCGAGCTGCATGTGAAGTGCTAGGCTGCTTGGTGGCGAGTTGCCGAGCTACTTGGTGGTGAGCTGCCGAGCTGCTTGGTGGCGATCTACCTGTGAAGTGCCGGGCTGCTTGGTGGTGAGCTGCCTGTGAGGCGCTGAGCTGCTTGGTGGTGAACTGCCTGTGAAGTACCGGGCTGCACCTAGTTGTCATGAGGTGCCATGTGTCATAATGTCATTGGAGGGCCAAATCTATTTCCTTCAGCTGTTTGGTTCAGACTTAAATCAGAATCAGAATTAGAATTGGCTAGAATGAACTCTCATTCCCAAAGAAGGGGAAGGAAATGACCATTCCATCAAATGGGAGAATACCATTCCACCAGAAATGACTGTATTCCAATTTTGCTCAATTAAACAGTTGAAATGGATTAGGAAGCATGTGGACTGGTAGAGCACTGAGAGTGATTGATAACCTGTAACCATTTGTTTTTTTGTTCATAATTCATATTCAATAAAATATAAACAGAAAAAGATAAATATGGTTAATTAGTATCATTATTTATTATTGGGATGTGGCTCAAAGTTTTGTTTATTGAGGTGGAAGAAAATTTTAGGGGTTTTAACCGTTCAATCTACCCTCGGGGTGGAGCTAAGATTTTCAGGGTTGAACTGAATCTTGACCATGGATTGATGTTATATCCATGGGTAGGATGAGATTTATAGGGGGGCTATTAATAGATTAGGAGGTAGCTGTAATTTCAGATTTCTGAGGGGGAATACAATTACTTATCCCATTTTCTTTTAAAAAGGTTCATGAAGTGATTATACATTCGTGTCCCCAGTCTTCTGACAGTCGAGTTTTGACTTGAGACTCTGTTAGTGGGTGGAGAACCAATAAACCCAACTTGACCCGACCCTATTCGGGTCAGGGTTAGCTGATCCTTGATTTAGTTTTGGGTTGGACTCTCATGTCAAATCCAACCCATTTGTAAACTTTTGCTCGGTATGATGCTACTACTTGTGGGGTAGAAATATAGAGTGGTTGGCTATCCGGAGATTTTGCTTCCATTAATGAATTGGAAATATAAAGAATGGAATCCTCCATTTGATCAATGATTATTGGTAGGGATGGTTTCAACACTCTATTCTGCAAATATGTACTTCCGCCTTTTTTTTCTTTTCTTTTTTTTTTTTAAATATTGAATGAGGTGATTTTAACATCCATCATTTTTCTTTTAAACCCCAAAATTTACTCCCTTGGAGAGATAACTACCGTGAATTTTATTAATGGCGGAAATGTGTATTTGGAGGACGGAGTTGCTCATGTTGACATCTGCACTTATATTAGGATTCAAGGTCATTTCCCATGTAATCAAAACATTCATGAATTGTTGAAAGGGTTTTGATGAGTGCGGATTTGGCATTTTGATATATGGCACCTCGGAACAAATAGGTGACACTCGGAATCACTTTAGCAATTTTCCTTAGCTAAGTTGATGGTGTCTCACTTGGCGGCCTGGCCCTGGTAGCCTGGCATAGGCGCGGCATGGCGGCCTGGCCCAGGTGCGACTTGGCAGCCTGGCACAGGTGTCGACCTGGTGACTTGGCACATGCGTCGATCTGGCGACTTGCAAGACGTGCTCGTCGATAAATTCGACATGCATATCCAAACACTCCCACGATCCTTGGAAGTTGACCCACATGCCAAACGATTCGGAGGGTGGTCAATGTGCATGGCAGTTATCTCAAGGAATCTCGGACCACTTAGACGACTTCTCAGAAATCTCGAATATGGTGTGTGAAGCCCAGCCGAACAATGCCTATATAAGGGCACCAACCCCAATGACATGGGGGGCAAGTAAGCAAATTCTAGCTCTCATACTTTGTGATATTTAGCTCGCAGTCTACTATGAGAGTACTGACTTAAGCATCGGAGCGACCTCACCGGGTTAGCCACCCTGGGTCCTCTGACATCTGGTTCCTTGTAGGTCTCTAAAGAGCAACGAAGCTCATCAATCCACTTCGGCACCTCACAGGTAGCTTGGCACCTCACAGGCAGCTCGGCACCTCACAAGTAGCTCGACACCTGGTCAGCCCGGCCCCGCCCAGCTCGACTCAGCTCGGCAACCAAAGTTCTCCACTTCGGCCTGAGTCATCGGCCACTTGGAAGCAGACCAGACGATATACTTAGCCAAAAAATCGATACATCACTAAAAATCGATTCATCAATTGGCGCCGTCTGTGGGAAACGCTACAAAAAGCTAATTTCTCATTCTCTGAAAGGCCAAGTCCTCTTCTTCCAAAAAACTAAGTTCTCACCTTTTACAAACTAAAAACTCTCACTTTCTAGTTTCCATTTTTTATGAGCTCAAAGGCTATACAGGAAGTTGATGGCCAACAGACTAAGCAACTCTATCAACTTTATTTCAACTCAGATAAAGCCTCATCAGTCCTCTTCACGAGGTACCCTCTACAAAGATGAGCTCTTTGCGGCTTCCGCGGGAGTAGGCGGCCAATAGATTAAATGGACACCCCTGCCTCCCGTGCGAGCTGGTGACCTAAAGTTAGTAGTGCTGCCCCCGTAGGTTGAGCTCCTAGTAGCTTCTTGTAGGAGTGGGTAATTGACGTCACTAACGAGGCTGATGCAGCATAGTCATAGCTCTAAGGCACCGACCTAGAGGCCTGGCATAGGCACCAACCTAGTAGCCTAGCTCAGGCATGACCTGGTGGCCTGGCCCAGGCGCCGACCTGGCGACCTGGCCCAGGCGTGAATTGGCGAGCTGATAAAAGACTTCGGCTCCACAAAAGACCCAATTTCCTTTTCGGCATGGGCAAAATCAAAGATCAAGGAGAGTGGACTACGAGTCACTCCTAGAGCCTAAGGGCTAAGGTGCCAAACTGGCAAAGACTTCGGCACCACAAAACACCCAGTCGCCTCTTCAGCATGGGCAAAATCAAAGATCAAGGAGAGTGGACTACGAGTTGCTCCCAGAGCCTAAGGGCTAAGGTGCCGAATTGACAAAGACTTCGGCACCACATAAGACCCAGTCGTATCTTCGGCATGGGCAAGATCAAGGAGAGTGGATTACGAGTCGCTCCCAGAGTCTAAGGGCCAAAATACCGAACTAGCGAAGACCTCCTCACCACATAAGACCCAGTCACCTCTTTGGCATGGGAAAAATCAAGGAGCGAACTACGAGTCGCTCCTAGTGCCTAAGGAATTGAGTCGACGCTTACGAGCTAGTCGAATTATTCATTCCGGGCCAAAAGGAGAAATTTACTCCCTTCGTCGAGTGGGGGCAAATGATGAAGGCGGATTTGGCCCTCCAATGATATTGTGACACATGGCACCTTAGAACAACTAGGTTACACCCGAAAACCACTTTGGCAACAACTTGCCTTAGCCAAGTTGATGGTGTCCTACCTGGTGGCCTGGCACAAGCATGACCTATCACAGGCGTGGCCTGGCACAGGCGCGACTTGGCACAGACCTGGCGGCCTAGCCCTGGTGCGACCTGGCCTTGGCACGAGCTGGCTGCCTGGCATTGGCATGACCTGGCGGCCTATCCTTGATGCAAGCTGGCAGCCTGGCACAAACACGACCTGGTTGCCTGACACAGGCACCGACTTGGCGGCCTGGCGGCTTGGCACAGGCACCGACTTGGCGACCTGGAGACTTGCAAGACGTGCTCACCGACGAATTCAGCATGCATATCCAAACACTCCCACGATCCTTGGAAGTTGACCAATGTGCTGACCGATCCAGAGGGTGGTCAACGTGCATGGCGGTTATCACAGGGAATCTCAGATCACTTAGACGACTTCTCAGAAATCTCGGATATGGTGCTCGCAATCTACTATGAGAGTATTGACTTAAGCATCGGAGCGACCTCGCCGGGTTAGCCATCTTGGGTCCTCTGACATTTGGTTCCTTGCAGGTCTCTAAAGAGCAACGAAGCTCATCAATCCAGCTTGGCACCTGATCAACCCGACACCTCATAGGCAGCTCGGCACCTCACAGGTAGCTCGACACCTGATCAGCCCGTCACCTCACAGGTAGCTCGGCATTATAGTCAGCTCGCCACCTAGCCTGCCCAGCTCGACTTAGCTCGGCAGCCAAAGTTCTCCACTTTGGCCTGAGTCATCGACCACTTGGAAGCAGACCAAATGACGAGGTACTTAGCCAAAAAATCGATACATCACTAAAAATCGATTCATCAGGTTTCTACCATATAATTTATAAGGGCAACTTTTGGGGTTTATTATCAATAAAAGTAACATATTTAAAAAAAATTCAAAAATAGGTTAACTTTTTAAAAATAATATCAATAAAGGGCAAAACACTGTTCATCTTCTTCTTCTTGCCATTTGTTCACTAGAACTGCCATCTGCCCACCTCTGCCTCTGGCACCGGCAACGTTGTTGGAGGTGGCCGGAGGCAAAGGTGGTGGCGGCAGCGCTTGTGGTTTCTCTGTCCAATGCCGCCACCTCCGCCTTTGCCAACATTGCCGGAGATGGGTGGAGACAGAGGTGGCGGTGGTGGCGGGTAGAAGAATGACCACCAGCATCGCTGCCGCCAACTCTGCCTCTGGCAATTGCCAGAGGTGGCGACGGGCGGCAACGGACGACGGTGGCGGGCGACGGCTCTGATGAACAAATGGCAAGAAGAAGATGAACAATGTTTTTGCCCTTTATTGATATTATTTTAAAAAAGTTAACCTATTTTTAAAAATTTTTTAAATATATTAAACTTTTATTGATATTAAACCCCAAAAGTTTCCCTTTGGTTAATTAGCAATTAAGGAGCATCTGAGAACCTTAGTTATAGAGACTACTGACGGAATCAAGAATCATGTGGTTATATTGTTGTATTAAGATTTAAATGGGTCCCCCAGTCTCCAGGTGTCTCGTCTTCTTTTAAGTCTGAATAGGCGGTATCAGCCCATTTAAGATAGTGGTTTCTTATTGAGTTCTATGAGAAATCAATGAAGAATCTGTTTGATCTTGACCATTAAAATCAACGAAGGAGACCCTTAAGTGGTCCTTCGATTATTGACTGGAAGGCTCTATTATGATTATCTGATATATAAAATGACAACCCATGAAAATAATTTGTTCAATTGGCAAGAAGGCATCCAAGGCCAACAACACGGATTCTGGTTCTCTGCTTAAACTATATCATATACATTACACAAACACAACCGGCTGGGCAATACATATATTTTCATTTTCGGGGCTTAAAACTCTGTTGTCTGCGGTCTCCGCTGAATTAAATCAATAATCTCTCGTCTGCTTGTGGGAAGAAACATGATGTCTGAGTCTGACATTGATCTCTTCTTCATGGCATGGGTGTCATCTTCGAGCATGTTGTATAGGAAATGGTTTCAGGTTTCAGGTTTCAGCTATATGAATGATGAATCCTATATGGAATTGGACCTTAACTAGACACAAGAAACAAGTCTCTCATTTCTCAAGGACAGGAGTAGCCTCGTCCCTGGGATAATGTCATCTGAAGTTTGAAGTTTCAGAACATTAGGTGAATTAAATCAGGATGCAGTGGAGTTGACCTAAGGCCCCGTTCATTTTTCCCCCCGGGTGGGTAAGTTACTTACTCACTTAGGAGATAGGTACCTATTTCTTTTTTCATGATCCTATGTGAACGTGAAAAACAAACATGGGAAAAGCGGTCAATGGGAACCACAGTCCCACTCCCCCCCTTTCAGCTACCCAATTGCAGTTTGTAAAAGTTACAAGAATTATTATTGTTGTGTTTGGTACCATTGCTGTTTTCATCTGAAATGTTTTAGATTGATCAATACAAATGGGCATAAACTGTTATCTGAGGCTGTTCATGCTTAAAAAAGGTATAGTTTAAAAATGTATGTCTGGGATGCAATTTGTAGAAACTCAAATTGACATTTCTTGCTCTAGGGGGCTGATAATCATTCCACCAATTTGTATTGATCAACCAAAAACATTTCAAGGAGAAACAGGAATGGTACCAATCACAACTTATGTAAGCTCAAAGTAACGTCTTAGTATTAATAGGCAAGATGACGTGTGAGGCATCTAGGCTCCTGAGTCTCAAATCAAAATTCATTATTCTTTTGGCTATGTTATTACTTCCCATGCTTAGAATGCGCCATTTGCCCTTCCAACAAATTTGCATCAAATAGATGACAAATTTGTAAGATCTTCCTTCCAAATGCATGAGTTGCATTTTATTATCAGCAAAGATCAAATTAGATAAGAAGATAACATACAAATTAAGATGCTGCAGTGATTATATTGCTTCAACCATGCTATATCCTACTGTCTTTTTCAATCCCTTCTCCTTCACCAATCCCCACAGCCTCTCAGCATCTCTCCACTGACCATGCTCAGCATATAAATTTGACAAGATAACATGATAGCTAGTATTTTGTGGGTCCAAGCTTAGAAGGCGCTTGGCTGCAAATTCTACAACCTCAATCGGCCCCTGGCTTGATCTGCAACCAGAAAGGAGAGCACCCCAAATATTTGCATCAGGTTCCACTGGCATTCTGTTAACAAATTGAAGAGCTTCTTCAATACACCCTCGTCGGCTAAGCAAATCCACCATGCAGGCATAATGTGGAAGAGTAGGAGTTATGCCATACTTCTCTTCCATGCTAGAAAACCATCCCCAACCTTCATCTATTAAACCACAGTGAGCACAGGCAGACAATACAGAAATAAAAGCAATGTCATTGGGCTTTGTCCCACACTGTAACATCTTAGAGAAAGTATCAAGGGCCTCTCTACCACATCCATTTATCCCATACCCGTGTATCATTGAACTCCAACAGATAAGATCTTTTGTGGGAAGCCTGTCAAACAAAGTTTTTCCTTCACTTAGCTTCCCAAATTTGCAGTAAAAATCAATCAAGGCTGACATTATATATCCATTGGATGAATACCCAACTCTTATTACATGGGCATGGATGCTCTTCCCAGGCTCTTGAGCTCCTAGTGAGGCACATGCTTGCACCAAACTAACCAAAGTGATCTCGTTAGGCTTCATGTTTGCTAATTGCATCTGTTTGAATGTATCTACAGCACAGATAGAATAACCAGCTTGGGAATAGATGGCAATCATTGCACTCCAGGCAATAAGATCTTTGTGGTGGAGATGAGTAAATAAAACCGCTGCTAAACCCACCTTACCAAAGTCCGCATACATTCTTAAAAGAGCAGTTCCAATGGAAACAAAAGCCAAGAGCCCAGATTTTAGAACGAAGCAGTGTAATCCAAGTCCAAATTTAAATTGTTCCGACTGTGAGCATGCAACCAAAACATTCCGGACAGTGATTTCATTAGGTTTGACACAAGATGATACCATATTTATGAATAAATTCAATGCTTTTCTTGGAAATCCATTCTCTATAGAGCCACAGATGATGGTGTTCCAGGAGACTATATCCTTATGCACAATCCTATTGAAAATTAAAACTGAAACCTCCAAATTTCTGCATTTTGCATACATATCTACAAGTGAGTTTTGAACATTGGTTAACGATGAGAAAACCCTTTTAAAAGAATATCCATGGATCTCTTTGCCCAAAGACAGAGCACCAAGGTTACCACAAGCAGGTAGAATGCTTACGATGCTCACGTGATTGGGTTCTACACCAGCATATTGCATCTTTCGGAAAATTTCTATGGCTTCAACAAATTTCCGATTCTTTGAACATGCTGTAACCATTGCACTCCATAGAACCAAATCCTTCACCGGTATCGGATCAAAGAGTTGCCTTGCAATCACCATATCATGGAGTGAATATAGTCCCAGCAGGGCTGTAACGATAGACAATTCTATCTCAAATCCGAGTTTAATCACAAATCCATGAATTCCTCGAATCATGTCTTCCGAACCTAATGTTCCAACAGCGCGAATCAGACTCAAAACCGTCACGTAGTTGGGCCTCTGATCATTTTGAAGCATTACTTTAAACAACCCTATAGCCTCCTCTTGGCGATCACTCTTAGCCAAGAAAGAAATAGTTGCTGTCCATTCGAATATGCTATGCGGTTTATTTCTAATAATTTCACCAAAGATTTGGCCAGGAACTTCAAATTCTGCACAGTGCTCGTGCGAAATGTCGTAGCGCAAACTAGAGTTTGACTTCTGAGTAGGACCATTTCTTTCAGAAAAAACGTCCAACAGTTTGTGGGTGCTTTTGAAAAAGGAATCAAACGCCAAATCGCCTGAGAAGGAGATGTGGGCTTTCCATGTTTTACCGAAACATGAAAGGAAGTTATGATACTGTCCGGTGGGTACGAGAGAAATTAATGGAGAGCGGATAAAGATCATCAGAGAGAGAGAGTGTCAGCTACGCCAGGTGGCCGCTCGAACAATTTGAAATTTGAATTAGGGTCCAGACTCCGGACCCCAGAATACTTAACTTACAGTGCTCGTGGCGAGGTTTGGTGTCCAACCCTCAGTGGAAAGTAAAATGTTTGGCGGCAACTTGCGGAGGAACTGAGGAAATTGAAACTGGATCTGCTTTTTTTCCTGTAAACCCAATGCATGAAACACCACCTGTGATTTTCCTGTAAACCAATGAATGCACACCACCTGTTGTTCCACGAATGATTTATACAGTATTTGAAATCGTGAGTATTTATTAAATAAATGATGTTACATAAGTGCTGCCTACCATTGACAAGTTTCATTTTAAGATTTTTCTTGATTTTCCAAATAAATAAATACAAAACGTTTATTTAATAAACATCTACGGTTATCAAGTCAAACCGTCCCCGTAATTAACACACTGGCATATTCCTATTTAAAAATGAGAGAATCGTTTATTGGTAGGTAGCCCATGATTTATTTACTTTTATTATTTATCTTGTAATTTATGTAGCTCATGATATAAAAACCTAAAATTTGCATTTTTTTATTCTCTTCCTATTTCTACTCTTCATCTCTTCACTCTCTCTTCCTTCTACAAACCCTAAAACTGATATTTGAACTGAACCAAAGCAACTTGAATACTTCACAAAGGGTCAATATGCTCCAAACTCCAATTCAGTTATGTTTCATTGGGTAAGTCTTCTCTACTTTGAATGGTAATAAATTTCAACAATATAAGTTTTTTTTTTTGATATTCTCATAGTAGGTGGTAACAAATAATGGGACTTGAATCCGCATATCTACTGAGACTTCCCAACAAACAGACCAACTGAGCCACCACTCTTTTAGCTACTGTTACTCTCTTGACAAATAATTATTATATGAGTATTTTTGATAAAAAGAATTATTGTATGATTGTGTTAAGACTCTTGAAGTTCTTACATGACTTGGGTAGATTTTGGAGTTAGAAGTTGTCATTCATATACTAGAAATACTTTGCTTATTCACTAAATTTGAAATTCTTAGATTGGATCCTTTTCACAATACTGTTCTTCAACTTTTCACATTGAAAAGTATAGCAATCTGTCTCCAAGAGATGCTTATTTGAGCAACTTGTCACTGGGTATGATTACGTGTGTCAATTGAATCAGATTTGGTCCAATCTGATCCAGTCCAATATGAGTTCATTAAAAATGGATCAGGACCAATCCAATCGGATGAATACTTTGGACCGATCCAATTCAATGTCTGAATCATTCAAATTTATTCAAATTAGTTTTAATTTATATTTATTCCAAGCCAAATTAGCCCATTGGCACTTGTATTCTTATCTTCTATCAATGGATCGGATATTTGTTCAATATAACCTAATCCATTATAATGGATGAATCAGCTCCAATGTCTGAATCATTCAAATTTATTCAAATTAGTTTTAATTTATATTTATTCCAAGCCAAATTAGCCCATTGGCACTTGTATTCTTATCTTCTATCAATGGATCGGATATTTGTTCAATATAACCTAATCCATTATAATGGATGAATCAGCTCCCATCCAATTCAATAAATATTTTGGACCATTAAGTTTGGACTAGGGTTATATATGGGTCAGGTTGGTTCAGATGCAAGCTTTTTAACTAATTGAACTGACTTGGTTGAATAAATGAATAGGGAATTGAAACCAATCGATTATGAGAAAACTGACCCAAGCATGAAGGGTGGGTTTCTCGATTTGATAGTCAGTTTGTGGGGATTTAGAGTAGCCAAAGACCACATTTTCCTAAGAAATATGAAGATATAAGTGATTTGGGTCTACAAAGTGTTTCTATAGGCTGTTTAATATGCTGACTCTTTATTGAAAAGATAAAAGCAGTGAAGTTTCTATTTTGGTGTACAAGTTTGTAACTTCAAAATCAATGCCAAAAGGTATGTAAAGTGGATTCCAACCACCCAAATATATCAATATATATATTAAATCATGATCGCTTCAGTTCGGTTTCGATTTTCAAATTTATAAACTAAAACTGAACCGACCACTCAAGTTGTATATTTTATCCACCCGAAACTGACCAATAACCTTGAAAAACCGACCAGATCGGGTTGGATGGGGCTGGTTTAGTCAAATTGACTATCTTTGTGAACAACCCTAATGTAGAGTGGGAAAATTCAATATATCTTATTGATTTATTCAATCCGTCAAAATTGATTTTGATTTGAACAAGGTCCAATCTAAAAACAGTCCATTGACACCCACAGGTTGATACATCAACAGTTCTTTTATTTAAGTTTATGTGAGCAATGCTTGTAGAAGAATAAGCTTTTGCTTGAATGACAGGCCAAGTAAACAGATTAAACAAAGAAACAAGGATATATTACAGTAGTTAAACTCCAGTTGAGGACATGAGGTCATGGCTTCGGGTATTGTAGGAAGACGATTAGGTTAGAGTTTGGGGAAAAAAGACGGTTAGGAAGTAGAAGAGCAAAAAACAGGGGAGGAAATCGTTGTGTTAAGAAATAAGAAATAAAAAATAAAACAAAAAAAAGTAAATAATATCCATTACTAAGGAATTCAAATTAGCCCCCCACAACGTCTCACAGTACATCCCCACCAGGTATTAGGTATATCTTCCAATGATAATCTCAGAAATGATGATGTCATCATCGGGAGATGCTCTCAATACACGGCATAGATGTGCTATGGGACGTTGTGGGGGGGCTTATTTGATCTCATTACTAAGTTTTACAAGGGCTTTGTTAAGTATAACACACATGGGAAGATCAAACATGTGCAAGAAACACGTGGCGGTCATTCATTGGGTTTACAGCAAAAGTCCATAGCTATAAGTCTACAGCAGATCCGACTTCAAGCAAATTATGTCATTTGTGAAAAAGCTTTGGGTTGGGTTGTTGAGATCGGAGAGGACCGGAGGGTATGATACAATGCTTATACCATGGTATGACTTGAACTATATTTTTAGGGTAAAATATAAAAACCTCCCCTGAAATTACTGACAATCATAATAACCTCCCTTATAGTTTCATTTTAATAAATACCTCTCCTGAACTTTTGAGAAACTCAACAAAAACTTCCATTTCGTCACTGTCCCAAATGGAAAACGTTAGATTGATGCACCAATTTTTTCCAAATATCCATTCTACCTTTTATAAATTATTTTACATACAAAATTACTGAAATAATCCCATTTTAACTCAACAAAAAAACATATTTCAGTAATTTTGAATGTAAAATTACTGAAATGATCGTTAAAAGAGGTTTTTGTTGAGTTAAAATGGGGTTATTTCAATAATTTTGTATGTAAAATAATTTATAAAAGGGTAGAATGGGTATTTAGAAAAAAATTGGTGCATCAATTTAACGTTTTCTGTCTGGGACAATGACGGAAGGGAGGTTTTTGTTGAGTTTCTCAAAAATTTAAGAGAGGTTTTGTTAAAATGACACTATAGGAGAGGTTTTTATGATTATCAAAAACTTCAGGGGAGATTTTTGTATTTTACCCTTATTTTTATATTACTTTTTCAGGAAACAAGAGACTGGATTTTCTCCTCATGGGGCATGCCTCACACCAACGTCACATTGGAAATATCTGTCGTACTTGTATATTGTCATTTATGGGATGAGTTTCCAATGTATGATACCCATGTGCTCTGAGGTTGGTGTGAGGCATGCTCTGTGACGAGTAAATCAAAATTCACTAAAAAAACTTACCCTTCTTCTTGTTGGATAAATCAGAGAGAAAAATGATAAAATTAAGGGTTTCTAACAGATAAGGACAACTTTTTGCCTTGAATATCAATAAAAGATAATATATTTATAAAATAACAAAAATAAGGTAATTTTTTATGAAAAAGAAAAAAAATGGGCAAGCCACTGTTCATCGTCTTCCTCTGCCTCTTATTCATCCGAATACACTGTTCATGCGAGAGGCAGAGTAGGGCCAGGCAGCGTTCTCCTTTACGGTTGCTGTTCTGGTCTTGAAGCTGAGAAGAGGTTCAGAATCGCAATGACACCGTTCTCTTGAAGCTGAGCATCGCATCCGGTTTGAGGTTTTCTCTCTCTTTTCGTTTCTCCCTAGATTCAATGTTGTTGTAGAGGGGAAGATTGAAGAGGAAAAGCGAAGCTTTGACTTCTCGAGCGGGTCTTCGTCTCTCATGGTGTTGTTCACACCAGGCGTGTTGCTGAAGCTCTTACAGCACGCGAGTAACAAAGAGGTGAAGGTCATTGGTGAGCACCGCTCGATGCTCTTGCAGGTATCGAGATCGTGGAAAAGTAGAGGATTCTTCTTGAAGGTTTCAGATTCGTTGCATTTGGCTTACGTTTCGATCTCAGACGAGGATGTCGATTTGATCTTCAACGATAAGATCCAGCTTGGGCAGTTTGTTCACATTGCTCGACTTGACTCTGGATCGCCCGTTCCATTGCTTCGTGGTGTTAAGCCTGTGCCAAAGAGGCTCTTGAAGCCGAGCATCAGAAGAGGAGATAAGAGAGATAAGAGGCCTTATAGCCCCAACACGAGCAATCTTGAGGCAGTTTTCCTGCTTGTTCTAGGTGAGGAGTCTAAGTTCCATAGCCGCCTAGTGCGAGAGAGCAAAGAACGAAGGGGGAATTGTTCATCGTCTTCTACCTCTGTATTCATCCGAATACACTGGATTTGAAGCTTCGGTGATATTTTTCAAAACAATCACAGAGGCAGAGGAAAAGGAAGATGATGAACAGTGACATTGCCCTTCCTTGATATTTTTTATAAAAGGTTACTTTATTTTTGTTATTTTAATTGATATTCAGGGCAAAAAGTTGCCCCTATCTGCTACAAAGATGTCCGTTAAACAGATTTTAAAAACAAAACGATACATGAATAAAAATGGCAATAGAAAAAACTTGCTTGTAGAAAAAAATACACATAAATGTATTCGCTTGGGTAAAGTTGGTAGCTTACCTAGAAATGGATGAGGACTATATATAATGTCCATGATAGGCCCATGATTTATATGTCTCCAAAACGTAAGGCACTAAAATTGTAAGGCTAGTAGGCTATGTTTAAGAACTTTTCTTTCAGGCTATGTTTGGTCTGAAGGAAAAAGTAGGGAAAGGAAAGGAAAGGCAAGGAAACCTTTACAAACTTTGTGTAGGTTTTGGTATCTTTCCCTTCCTTTCTCTACCTTTTCCTTCAAACTAAACATAGCCTTAGCTTTTTTATTTCCCTCTAATTTTCAATCAACCAAACATAGCCTAAGGGTCTGTTTGATTGCTGAGAAAATTGGACCGAGAAAGGATGGGATGAGAAGAGAAAAATTTATTTTCTCAGTTAGTTATAATGTGTTTGTTTGCTAAGAAAATTTTTGTTAGAAAACCCACTTTCTAGTGTTTGTTTTGCAAGAAAAATTATAGGAGAACCACCCCATGGTTCTAAACAAACTACCAATATCTAATTACATAATTAATCCAAAATTTACTTAGCAAATACGATTTTAACTGAAAACAAAAGCAAATATCAGACATTAGCAAATTTAAAGACAGAAGCACAGAAATGGAATAAGACCTGTGATGAATAGATTTTATTCAACTGGAATGAAAATTGTACTGAATTGCAGTACTAGATTATGAATATAATTTCAAAATCCTTTCTTTCAGAGTCATCAATTGTGAAAATTTATATCCAAAACAATAATTATAAGAGACAGAACAAAAGAAATCAGAACAATTAGATATTGACTTCCTAATACAGAGTTCTGCTTACATCCTATCTACCATGGACAACCATTAATTGCTACCCAACTGTAGATAAAATTTTAATCAATTTGCACTGCTAACATTAGTACTCACTCTCACAACAACTAAATAACTTCACAGCCTGATGGTAACAACGCAAAATTATTTGTCATGCACATGAAACAAACGATGACACAACAAGGAAAAGGCGATGAGATTAAAACCTTTAACATTTGCCCAGAGATAAACCTCATCGCTATCTGGGCTAAGATCAACTTCCTCTACAGGCTTGTAGATGACACGTTGGGTCTTAAAGAACCACCCCATGGTAGAAAGAGCAGAGACCTTTCAAAGCCCAGACCCTGAAACACTCAAAACAGAGGAGAGAATGAAGCAGAGAAATCAGAGGGAGATGAGCAGACTTAAAAGGGAAGGGAAAGAGAAACCCCAACTGAAAGATTTAAGAAGTAGGGGGAGAGCGCCAGAAATTGAAGAAATTAAATGAAAGCCCAACTGAAAATGCTAACTTGTAATTAAGGAGCGAAAAGTGAACAAGCAGAGAAGAGGGAATAGGGAAGTGGTCGACTGGTCGCTTTCCAGTGCAATCGAGAAAAGGAGGACAGCGAAGAGATGCATCTTTCTTCCTTGTGGCTCGCGGGCTTCTCATCAATTTCTGGACTTGAGACTGAGAAAAAGGGCTGAAGCATTGTTGGCCACTTATGCCATTGCATGGCGGGCTGTGTCGAGACCCTCTTCTCTTTGCTTTTGATTTTGGTAAGGTCGGTCGCCCGCGTCCGCGCTCGGTGTCAATTGGGAGGAGTAAGGTCGGTCTCCTTCTTCTGTTATGCTCTGCAATGGTGATTTAGGGTCGGGACACGGGCATGGTGCGTTAGGATCTCGGCGGAGGGCGTGAAGTGGGGGTTCAATATAGAGGCGACGCTCAGCAACAGCCTCCTCCGCTGAGGAGTGGGCGAATGAGCGAACAGAGAGGAGGTTATGGTTGGGATGTTGGAGGAGGATGTGGTGATGATCGGTGGTGGTGGTGGCAGTGGTGGAGGTGCTGATAACAGAAAGAAGATGGTTAGTGGTGGAGAGAGAGAGAGAAGATTATCGACTTCTTGCTCTGACAAAGCCCGAACAACTTTCTTAGTGTTTTCTTTTCTCACCGGGGTTGCATTGTTTTGGTGCGACCCCGCTCACTTAATTTTGGGATCCCGCGTCCCTCTTGTTTCTCATCCCAAAACACTGTTTACCAATAAACAAACACAAGAAAGGGAGAATAATTCGAGAATATTCATTTTTCTCATCCCGTTCTCAGCAATCAAACAGACCCTAAGTGTACTCCCAATAATGTCCTAATATGTTGTTTGTAGGTAATTGGTAACATGAAATAAATCGATAAAATAAAGGGAAAAGAGAAAAGAGAAAAGATAAAAGAAATGCTTGTTTAGGGGGTATTTGACAAAGTGTATGATTTTGTTTTGAGAACAAAAAAAAAAAAAAAAAGAAAAAGAAAAGAAGACAAAAAATGCTCTAGTTATTGTTTTGAAAAGCGAAAACAAGACATTTTGTTTCCGAAAACAAATCATATCTTCTAAATATGTTTCCTAAAACAAAAACAAAAGTATCACACCTTAAACATTTGGAAAAAAAAAACTATACACAACCAAGAATATGTTTATACTTTTTGTTTTGTGAAAAAATCCACCTTCAAATCAGATGGTTTTTATCTGTTTTTGGAACTCACATTTCACAACAAGAAAAAAACAATTTTAGTTGAAGAATGATCCCTTGGTATCTTTTTTTTTGTCCCCAAAACAGTTTTATCAGGGTTTATATTAAGGCATATAAATAGACAAATCCATATAAGCTAATTCTCTCAACATTTTTGGTAGTTTTGTAGCTAATGATTATGCTGGTTTTGGTATTTTGATCCTTGGTTGAGACAGTTCTTTCTTAGCAGCTAAAGACATTTCAGATCACCCTCTGAAGTTTTTTTTCAGAAGCTTTTGCTGTGTTTCAAGGTATTCAATCCCTTCGTGGCCTGGCGTTATCTTCCATCGTCTGTGTGCACTGCAATTGTAGGCCTCTCCTTCAATCTACTCAAGGAGTCTCAGATTCTGTTGACCACTCTATTCGGTTTTTGCTTCAGGACATTAGAAGTGAGCTTCACTTTTTTGTTGGTGTTTCCTGTGTTTTTTATGGGTAGAGCTGAAAATTTTGTGGCCCACTCTTTTAGCTGCTAGAACTAGCCCTAAAGGAGTCAGGTTCCAGCATGCTCCTTCTTGGCTTTCAGGCCTTTTGATTTTGTTGGTTTTAGGTCTATATCCAGAAACTGTTGTTTGCCTTCTATTAGTATTGACTGAAGTTGCTTTTTTACCCCAAAGAAACACAAACACACACATCAAGAGAGATGCTAGAGTCCATGCAAGACCCTGAAACTCCCATTGAATTGGACCAATTCAGACTTAATGGTCCAAAGTATTTATTGGATTGCATTGCACCTGGTCCATCCATAATGGATTTATATTGAATTGGATTAGATTAAACCAATATCTAGTCCATTGATAAAAGATAAAAATATAAGCATCAATGAATCAAGTTTGGGTTGAAACCAATCTAAATTAAAATCAATTTGAACAGGTTGGTTGGTCTAGACATTGAATTGGAGTGATTCAAAAAGGTCCAAAGTGTTCATTGGATTGAATTGGACCTGGTTCATCTGTAATGGACTCGTATTAGATCGAATCGAAACCAAGTACCACCTTCTTGGACAGCAAGCAGCTGAGCGACCAGTATTAACCTTCTTCACTATTGAGTCTTGAGTGGTGATTGGAAATGGCAAGAAAAAAAAGGTGATTCACTTCTCAGTCTACCACTCCTCTATCATTATATCAACCTTCTACATGTACTGTATTTGATGGTAGATGGGCAATAGATTCAAAACGCTGAAACCTGAAAGTTCAAACATGTAACTAAAGTGAGATTGAATACAGTCCTTTGTGATTGATGAAGATGGTGTTTGATATCTATGTAGCTTTTGGAAGAAACGGTGCTAGCTCAGCATTGGAGATGCGTTTAACAAAAAAATGCCTAAAAAGTTATTTGGTTGAGCCATATATCTCTCGAAAATCGTGTGAATCATTTATTTAAAAAATATCAATTTTGACATTTTTCATTTTTAAGACCGAATTTTCACTATTTGGCTTATATGGCGTCTAGTGGTGCCTAATGGAGTTGAGGTGTAAAAAAATTGTACAAAACATTTAAAACAGATTTTGACTCATTTTTCAAGACAAAATCATACAAAACGTTTATCTTATAAATGCCATCCATGCCAAACAACCTTGAAGTTTCCCTGCTTCTATCTTATCTGAATGCATTCCTCTGTTAATATTGGGGAAAATCGTAATGCATATTTTATATATATATTTATTTTTATAAATATAATATATTGTTATTATTTATTATTTTATTTATGAGATCATGGGTTATTAACTGTGAAACCAGAGGCAAAAGAGGTTTAAATTTAATGATCGTGTGATGTACTTGTTCAAATCAAGATAATATATATGTTGTAGATATGATATTTTATTTAACTTTTATGACATGCAATAAAATCAAGACAAATGTTTTAAAACAGAGACTAAGATTATTGAACGTAAAGTTTTTCATATTGATATTTTTATTATTATTCCTTTATCTTTTGTTTTTTTGACCGTGGAAGCTTTCATTTTCACCCATTCAAATTTTTTTTTGAATACAAAGCTTTCCTCATTAAAGGGGGCAAAAACATGATTCAAAAGTCTCGTCTTGAACAAAGTTTCTACTCATTTTTTCCTTGATGCAAACGGAGTCGCAGACAATGAGACGCGCGCGGTTTTCAGTCTGAAATATTTTCAGTTTTGTTTTTGCCCCGCTCTCGTTGAGTCTATACAAATGCAACCTCAAATGCATCATTTTAAAGGCGAAGTCTCCATTTGAAATAAGATGCCAAGCTATGTAACAGTATCAGGCTCATATTGGGACTTGGGAGTGTTTATTGGCCTTTGATAAATAAGCCCAAATAAATGCTTATTCGTGGAAATAAACTCGTTTTGAATAAACACCTAAGCATTCAAGAAATGTGCTTATTTTTTAGGGTAAAGCTCTTAAACTACCTCTACTGTTTAGTTAATTGATATGCAGTACCTTACTATTTAACTATTGTCTTGTGGTACCCTTAAGTTTTCTGACTATTGACTAGCTCTACCCCTATCGTTAATACCGTTAATGTTCCGTCCAAATTCATACACATGTGACACCACATGATATATAATTTTTTTTTCAAAACCCAATTTTTCCCTTCATCCCTCTCCCTTCTTCTTCACCATCCCTCCATTCTCAGAGGCGGTGGTGATGCTGGTGGAGGCTATGGATCTGGCAGTGGTGGAAGCTATGGAATTGGCGGTGGTAGTGGCTATGCAGGTGCTACTAGCGGGGAATATGGAGGTAGTGGTGGCGGCGGGGGTTATAGAGGCAGCGGTGGCGGTGGTGGAGATTATGGAGGAAGTGGTGGTGGTGGTGGTGGAGGTTATGGGAGTGGCGGTGGGGGTGGAAATTATGGCTTTCACAGGATGGTGGTGGAGGTTGCAGCGATTCAAAATCCTCTCAAGAATAGAGAGGAGTAGTGTCGCCTTCGCCAGCGATGCTTGTCATTGCAATTTTCGGATGGCAATGCGATGGTGAGAAAGGTTGGAGATCTCAAATTTTCAAGGAGAATCCACATCTGAGATAAGGCCCGTCGTCCGCCGCTTCAATGTAGGTACTCACTATCCATCTGAGATCTACAAGGAGAACCCAAATCTCAAATCTGTATGGAGAACCCAAATCGGAGATCTGGCTCATCGTCTGCCGCTTCAATGTAGGTACTCACCGTCCATCTGAGATCTGCAAGGAGAACCCAGATCTGAGATTTGGCCCATCGTCCGCCACTTCAATGTAGGTACTCACTGTCCATCTAAGATCTTCAAGGAGAACCCAGATCTCAAATCTTCAAGGAGAACCCAGAAAGTCACCTACAGTTCGTGTCAAGACGAAGAACCCAAAGTATACAACACTGGCAACTTTCTGGAGCTCTCCGACAGCGCTACAACGTCGATGCTGAGTATACAACATCGTCGGTTTTGGTTTTAGACCCGTATCTCCATTGTTTGTCAGCACCGGCACCGCCTTTGGTGCCGATGCACCCCCATCCCACCCCTCGGCTTGCACGTCCAACCAATATCTTTATTATTCAAAAAAAGAAAAAATAGACTTTTTTAATCTCTATGAGAGAGAAAAGGGAGGGAAGAGAGCAGAGGGGATTATAAAGAGTTATAGAGCTTTATTTGCAGCCCTTTCATGGTGTTTTTCATTTAGCTTAGGAGCTCAACAGAGTGACGAGAGTTTAACTGTTCATCATCTTTGTTAGCTTAGGAGCTCAACGGAGGGTTGATCTTGATAAAAATGTTAATTTGGGAACCGATTTGGTGTTGATGGAGAAGAATATCTCTTTGTTAGCTCGGGAGCTCAACAAAGGGTTGAAAGAATGTTTACGATGACGCCAATGGTAGTTTTTTGTTCACCGTCGAGAAGACGATGAACAAAAATGAAGATGGATGAAGGATAGGCAGAGGAAGAAGGAGAAAGAGAATAAGAAGAGGGGATGGAATTTGAGGAATAGTTGAAGGAAAATTTGACATTTCGTTTCCTTTTGTTAATACTTAACAACAATGACAATAGCTAAACAGTAGGGGTGCCACATGTCAATTAGCTAAATAGTAGGGGTAGTTTAAGAGATTTACCCTATTTTTGAATACTTATTGAAAAAGTACTTATTGTTTTCTGAACCACCTTGGCCAACCATGTAACTTTTAAAATACATATGCTACCCCTTTTGCACTTTTTCATCGAGTAAGCACTTATTTTAACAATATACACTCCCAAGCATGAGTTGGGATGTATTTATTATAATAGAAAATTGTCTAAAACCCACCATCACTTTTTATGAATTTTCTTAAACTCACCATAACTTTTCAAAACATTCAAAACTCACCATGCTAGTGAGATAACAGTAATTTGACTAATGGACATAGTAGTCGTACAAGACTACAGAGACTCTTTAGGTTTTGAACAAAAAATAAAAGAGAAGGAGAAAAGGAGAAGAAGAGAAGAAGAGAGATAGAGAAGAAGCACTCGTGGGAAAAGTTTTGAAAGAAGAGAATGGTTGGAGTGGTTAAAACAGCCGCCCCACTCCTTAATTTATATACATGATTTTCTAATTGTAAAAGAACTTTAATGTTTACATGGCAATAAAAGATAAGATTAAAATAAAACTAATCCTAGACAAGATAGAATAACTAATCCTAGATAAGATAGAATAAAACTTATCCTTATCCTACTAGGAAAGTTGATCCTAATCAATTAAATCTAAATACATCTTAGGGTGTCACACGAATACTCTCAATGTGAGGTCCATGGTTTCCTACACTCCCTCTCAAGTTGGGTAGTAGATATTTGTCATTCCCAACTTGCATAGATCTTCTTCTAACTTTTTTCTTGAAACAGCCTTGGTGAGAAGGTTTGCAAGCTACATGTCAGATGTGATGTAGGGAAGGCATACTTCTTGAGATGTAACTCTTTCTCTGATAAAATGTTGGTCCACTTCGATATGCTTAGTTTTGTCGTGCTGTACTGGATTATGGGCTATATTGATGGCAGCCTGATTATCATAGTACAACATTAGGGGTTTCTCATAAACAATACCCAATTCCTCCAGTAATGACCTCAACCATGGAATCTCAGCCATACCATTTGCCATGGACTTATATTCAGCTTCAACACTTGAATGAGAAACAATACTTTGTTTCTTACTCTTCCAGGAGACCGGATTACCTCCAACAAAGGCACAATATCTAGAGGTAGATCTTCGGTCATCAACACCCAGCCCAATCAGCATCTGTGTAGACTTCTATCTTCATGTGGTCATTTTTCTTGAACAAAATGCCTCTGCCTGGGGACCTCTTCAAATATGCTAATATCCTTTCAATCGCAATGAGGTGAATAGTTCTAGGAGAGTGCATATACTGACTAACTACACTGACTGCATAACTGATGTCAGGTCTTGTGAGGCAAAGATAGAGAAGTTTTCCAACTAATCGTTGAAACATAGCTTTATCTTCAATAGGCTCTCCACCCTCTGCACTAATCCTGTGGTTCTATTCAATAGGTGTGTCTGCAGGCTTAACTCCCAACTTTCCTGTTTCTTCTAGCAGATCAAGAACATACTTTCGTTGAGAGACAAAAATCCCATGCTTGGATCTAGCTACTTCAATACCCAAGAAGTATCGTAGTTCCCCCAGATCTTTTACCTCCAACTCTTGATGAAGGAGTTGCTTAAGAGACTCAATTTCACTAGTATCACTCCTGGTTACTACAATATCGTCCACATACATGGCAAGTAAGGTTACGGAGGAGCTCACTTTCTTAATAAACAAGGTGTGGTCTGACTGAGCTTGCACATATATGAATCTATCAAGGGCTCGTCTAAATCTGTCAAACCATGCTCTATGGGACTGTTTTAGTCCATATAGAGCTTTATTCAACCAAAAAACCTTTCCTATCTCCGTAACATGAAATTCTAGAGGCAACTGCATGTAAACTTCTTTCTGCAAGTCTCCATTGAGAAAGACATTTTTAACATCTATTTGATACAACGACCAAGAGTGACTGACTAGTTGTAAGAGATAATAGTACTTTGATAGTGGTCATCATTTCTATTGGTGCAAAAGTTTCTAAGTAGTCAACACCATATGTTTGAGTAAATCCTTTTGCAACTAATCGGGCCTTATTCCTTTCAACAGAACCATCAGCATTATGTTTCATAGTGAATACCCATTTACATCGAACTGGTTTCTTTCCTTTAGGTTGATCAATTATCTCCTATGTATTATTTCTGATGAGGGCGTCAATTTCTACTTTTATTGCATCTTTCCATTTTGGTACTTCCAATGCTTCCTGTATTGTTCTGGGAATGGGAATATCAGCAATGGATGCGAGAAAAGACTTGTAGGAGGGAGACAAATGATCATAGAATAGGAACTGGGAAATGCAGTGAAGAACAATAAAAAAAAAAACAATTTCACCATCCCGTGAATAACACATTTGACACAATTATACTTAAATAGAAGCTTACAGTGTTCAAGGTAAATGAACATTTTTTTTTGTTGGGAGAAGTGCTTTTAAACCTATCAATGGCAGAAAAGGACAACATAGGCTGCTTGTTTGATTGTTTGTTGGAATCCATGATTTTTTTACTACTTATTTTGCATCAATTATTGCTTCTTGTGAGATCAAATGCATCTATTCAAGGTCCCCACTATGAATAGAGCTGTGCCACTGTATTCATCTTTTCCAAACCAAGTACTCTATTACAGAACAATAAAAAAACACATTCTCTTTACACCTGTAAAATTGATGGTTATAAGTGGTTTTAACAAACCTGTTTAGAGAAACATTATCATATTTTAGTTTTTTTCATAGTTATAATTGGATTTAACAATCTGAATACAACATAATTGATTTGATTCAATAAGTACAATAGAAAACAACTTATACTTGTTTTGTTTGTCTCTCTCTTCTGTTCAGCCTTAGTACTTTAGAACACAAAGTGATTTTTTTTGTTTGATTTTTGGGCATAAAAGGCAGATTGCAATGGTATGGTTCTTCTTTTTTTGTGTTATTTTTGTCTGATAGAATGGTTCTTATGAGTTTAATACATTTGATTTTTGGTAGGCTGCAATGGCATGGTTCTTTTTTTTTATTTTTCTGATTTTTGTATGATAGCATGGTTCTTATGAATTTAATACATTTGATTTTTTGGGCATGCTGCAATGGCATGGTTCTTATTTTTTCTAATTCTTGTCTAATAGCATGGTTCTTATGAATGTAATACATCTGATTTTTGGGCTGGTTGCAATGGCATGTTCTTTTTTTTTTTCTGATTTTTGTTTGATAGTAGTTCTCATGAATTTAATACATCTATTTTTTGGCCAGGTTGCAATGGCATGGTTCTTTTTTTTTATTTTTGTCTGATTTCTTTTTTTCTGATAGTGGTTCTTATGAATTTAATATAACTGGTTTTTGGGTTGGTTGCAATGGATGATAATGCGTGTTCCATAGAAGGTGATAACAACTTACACTTTGGTGACACTAGTGATGCTGATTATGAAGCTGGAATGAGTGAAAATGATACTAATTCAGAATGCAGTGGTACTTTAGTTGAAGAGGAGTGTTTGTTTACCATTTGTGATAGAAGTGGCATTAATGAGGGTGAGGTTGATTATCCATCAAACTATGAGCCACCATTATGAATATGAGAGTTTAATTGGATCTGATGATGAAAGACACAAAAAAGATATTCCTTAATGGGATGAGGAGAAACCGGAATTGGCAGTTGGGATGATGTTCAACAACAAAAGGAATTTTAGATGGGCAATTAGAGACTATTGTGTTTTCAAGGGGGTTTCTCTAATAAGGGTTAAGAATGAGCAACTGTACAAGATGATGTGAGATAGGAAGCTAGTTATTCTTGGATAGCTAGAAAGATAGGAGATAGGATACAGACAGATCCTACAATGTTTTTTAGGGCCGTGATTTCTTATTTGAGAGAGAAAAATGATGTGGATATTAAGCCTCAAAAGGTTTACAGAGCTAACCAAAAGGCGATGGAGCAAATTGATGGCACACATAAGGAATCGTATCAGAAGTTGCCAAACTATTTGTGAGGCCATTTTGAGTTGAAATCCTGGGAACATTGCTAGAATTCATGTTGATAGGGTATCATTATCAATACCTGGTGTTTTCAAGCGGGTTTTTGCGAGTTATGGTGAGATGAGGAATGGGTGGTTATCAGGACGTAAGCGATTTATTGGATAGGTTGGGACCCACTTAAAGGGTTCTTGCTGCAATTGGTCTTCGTAGTGACAATGGTTTGTTTCCTATAGCAGTTGGTGTAGTTGTAGTTGAGATAAAAAAACATTCACGGTTGGAAATGGTTCATGGACACTACAAGAAAATAGGGCAAAGGTGGCGATTTAGAGCAGGTGGTCTTGAAGACCCCCCCCGCCTTAGAAAAGAGTAAGGTGGTGGTTTAAAATAGACTGCCGCCTAGAAAACCAAAACATTCAGGCCACTATACTAGGTGGCGGTCTTTCCGTTGTTTGTAACATTGAACCGCTCTCAAGGATTTTACATTTAGGCCTCAACTGACCTATTTTACATCTCGGAAGGATTTTCCTCTTTGAAGACCTCCTCTAGCTCTCCACTTTTTCTTCCTCTCTTCATTATTTCTCTCTTCTTACTCCCACTCATCTCATCATAGAATCGAAGCGGAGATCATTTGAATCAGGTTAGAGAATGTACCTTTTATTTATTTTTTCAATGGTAAAGCGATAAAAATTTGTTCCATATTTTAACTTTGTTATATCTGTATTTTTTTTTTCTTCAATGGTAAACCCTATAGATAGAATCGGTCATAAGGTTCTTTGGTTAAAATCGTTTGAAGTGTTCTATACTCTTTTTTAATTTCTTCTTAATTTCTCTTCTCTCTAGTTAAAAGTCATTTGAAGTTCTTAGGGTTCTCTGTCCGCTGCAAGGATTGCAATGGAAATCATGCACAAGAGGCCCTTAGTTTGCCAAGTTCAAGTTTCCTGGCCACCAAAAGATCATTGTCGAAATGAGGTGGGGTGGGGTTTCACCAAGTTTAGCCGTATTGATTATCTTAAGTGGAAGTAAGAGAACCAGATTGTGCTAGATGGTGTTAATGCATGCCAAGCTTCTTAATTGTCATTGTTGGATTTTAATCTCATAAGAGATTAAATTCAATGGGTTTGATTGGTCAATTACATGAGAAATTGCGCCTATACACTTGATTGAAAAAATAGCTTTTCTCTTACAAAACTCAGTTTTGAACTTGTCCCACATTGGAAAATTATAAGCTTTGTTTTCAGTATTTTAATAGGAGCTGATTTACACTCTTTAGAAATAGTAGAGGAGAGTATGGGGGTTTGATATCGTGTAATGCGCATGCATGCGTGTGTGCGACACAATGAGGTGCATTTTGTGGCTCGTGAAGGGAAGCTTTAGTTTTGGTGTGATGCTAACCGTTGATCACCGTTGATGAGATCAACGGTCACGATTCGATTGGGTGTGATCAAGAGGCACAATTCAAAGTTAATAGTCATTAACTGTTAACTACTTTTTAAACAGTTACAATATTTGAAATTGTGACTGTTCAAGGTGCATTTTCTAAACCAACACCTACATTTTCTCCATACCTTTTCATAAACTATTTAATGAGCATAAATCAAACTCTAAAAGCACACATTTTTGAAATCCACTTCTCTCTCTCTCTCTCTCTCTCTCTCTCTCTCTCTCTCTCTCTCAGTCCGGTCTGCTACAGTATCACAGAAGGTTTCTCAGAGATTCTTCAACTTTGCTGGTTGCCGATTCTCGCCCAAAGCTCTGTTGTATCCTGGGAGCGGATTTTCCTGTAACCCAATAGCAAACTCAGTGAAACTGAGTGGGGGAAAATAACGTTCTAAAGACAGTATCTTCAGACGTGCCTCAGAGTTTCTCCTTCAAAATTACAGTGACCCCATTTTCCAGCAGTCATGGACCTCTATGAAAAGTCAACCTGGAAGAGCATTTTTGTCAGCAACTTCTTAGGACATGCATTTTCTTTGCTCTAATTTTTTTTCTGGTATAAGTTTGCTCATTGGATTCATGGTCTTAATATCTCCTAGAAATTTTCTTCATGAAATGGACTTGAATTTGCCCTTTATTACTACATCTTGTTTTATTTGACTGGAAAGTGTTCATTGGATTTTTATTCACTATCATTATTGGCTCTCGATTTGATCTTGTTTGTATTAGAGAATTTCATTATATAAAAAAAGTTTTAGCCAACAATTTTAGCATTGAATGCTCGATCAATTTATGGGTCTATAATGATGTCTTTTCCTCATAAGAGAAAGGGTGTTCTGTTATTCTTTTTTTCCATTATGTTTTCAAGAGGAATAGAAGAGAAAAAATAATGCTGATTGAAAACATTGTGTGGATTTGGCTGATTTATGCTTTAATTTGTGTTAAAATCAAAAGAGGAAGAAAATTTGAAATGGAACTAATTAATGTAAATCTGAGTTGGGGCTGATTAGAATTACACCTATGGAAAAGAGAATGAAATTAGAATTTACATTTATCAACAAGTCCCCAATTACTAGTGTTTTGCAAAGGTCTTTTTGTATCCCTAATTTTCTTCCTTGTTTACTAGTGTTTTGGGTTGTTTTTGGTTTACTGGTGTTTGCTCAAGAACTAACAGTAAGATGTATTAAATATTCTTTGCATATTTGGCAAATAAAAATATTAAATTTCATTAATATTAAAATCAAATTCCTTTTTTTTTGCTTTCTTATTAAGAGGTCTGATCCTGATTTTGTTTTGAATAGAAATTCCTAGGTCATTATAATAATTATGACACATCTCAAAAATCTTCTCAAATTTCATGCACTAAAGGCTTTCATAATTTGGTAATCCAACTCAAAGTTTTAATAGATGTGAGTTATTTTAATGTATAATGTCAAACATCTTCTTGTGATGAATTCTATGAATTTGTATTTTAATTATTGGGTACAAGACTTCAACCTCTCCTGAGTTTTGTAATAAATACTAAGACCTCCCTTATTAAATGCTTAGTTGTTATATCTAATGGAACAGTTTAAAAAGAAAAATATGGTCCTTTCTAGTCCAAATAACATTAGTTATCTTTTAACCCCTTCTTAACTTTGTAATATTTGGTTAATTAACATAATTATTTGACACCAAAAACCTTTTTGTAAAGAAGCCTCCACTTCTTCTCAGTCAATGGGCTTCTCTCTAGTGAAGTGTCTCTGGTTTTTTTTTTTAATCTATAATTCTGAAGTTTTTAATCCATTTTCAGACATGATAAAATTGAATTCGGAAAAGTTCATGCAGGACCATTACATGTAGATCAGTATGAATCTATAATTTGTAATTCTCCGTAATTAGAAATTTCTCCTATCCAATATGCCAAAAAATGGATGTTTTCATGTTATTGACCATAGATGTTGCTCCCAAAACTGACTTGGATGTTTTCGTGTTATTGACCATAATGCTGCTCCCAAAATTGTTTGAGCCAAGCCCAATGCAAGATCTTGTGGTAAACCAGCAGCTATTCCTCCATTAGATAAAACATCTATTGGAAGGTATATGTAAGTGATGAAGGGAAATTTGGCCCGGCGAGAGACACGTAGACGTGACTTAGCATAAGTGACAACTCAGCGTGATCAGTTCGCTACAAAGCGACCTTGAGTACCCTGATACCTCGAACTGAAGCTATCCCGAACTAAGATCGCCTAGGTATCAGGTCGCGACTAGGGTAACGATATCAAGTCCGCTATAGATTGAACCCGGACAGATGGACCACTTTGGAAAGAATTTGCTTCGAGACAAGCCTACCTTGGTGTAAGATCACCTCAGTACTAAGGCACTTCGGCATTCAGAGCAGGTCGGGTCTGAAGAACACGAGCTCAGGCAGCTCGCCACTAGATAGCTCGCTACCAAGTAACCCAGCACTTTACAGGCAGCTCGCTACCTAGTAAGGCCGACCTCCGCATGACAACCCCGAGGAGCTCACCACTATACCCCGCATCTTACAGGACCATAGTTTGTAACGGATACATTAGCTCACCCACTCCCCGATACAGGCGGAAGTGGGCAACCTTACTGGATGGTGGCATTATTCCTACCTAACACGCAAACGGATCCCATCACAGCAAGGATCTAGGAACTGCTCCACCAAATCCATAGGGACTCCATTATATAAAGACCTCACCCCCAAGGGCGAAGGAATGATGTGTAATCTTTGCTCTCTAGCTCTATAATTCTCTGATATCATCTTCAAGCTCTCTACTGTGTGCTAACTTAAGCATCGAAGTGTCCCCGCCGGGTAAGCCACCCCGGGATCTCTGATCCATCTCTTGTAGGTTACTCAGTCCCCATCATTGCTGGAAGCCAGATCATCTCCAGTAGGGAGTAGCCGGATTATGCCACATCATTTGGTGCTATTTGTGAGAAATCGTTACTAAAAGCCCTTGTTTCCGTTTCCAAAATCTCAAGCTCAAAATCAAACCCATGGCTTCTTCCAGCAACGCTAGACAACACAACGAAGCAAACGTCTCCGGGGGGCAACCTCAGTTCCCGTCTGTTTGCATAGGTCAATTCGTCATACCGCTCCTCGTGGGTGGGATTCCAGCACTGACTGTGCCTCAACCAACTGTGCCTGTGAACGCCCCACTTCCCCCTGTAGTGGGTGCGACTTCCATTGAACCCTCTATGGTTCCCCTGGAGTCGGACAAAACCAACTAAGTGACTTGGTACACAGTGTGTGGACTATTCAAGCCCAAATGCAACAGGTCCAGTAGTTCCAACATTACCAACAGTACTAACAGTAGTTCCCACCGCTGCACCAGAACCAATAGCCAGCCCCGCCTTAGTGTCCGATCACACCAAGCAAGCCTCACTGCAAGAACAACCCATCCTTGCTAGGGAGAGACCTCCCAGGTCTCGTCTCATGGCAGGAGGGAAAGACAAGTTGTTCCTCCCGTCTCCCAGCAAGTAAGCAGGTTGAGAGATACTCGACCCACCAGAACCAGTCCACCCTGGCCCTCGCAACTCTTGCAGGAATCCAATTCGAGGTCCTAGCCGTAGACTCCAAACAAGGCCTTTTTGTCCGCAGTAGCCAACATCAACAGTTTGAATCACTCCCGGCCAAGACACCGTCTAACAGCGCGGAGGTCAGCAGCACTGCTACGGAGCCAGTCGAGCAGCAATGAAGTAGACGTGCTAAGACGCCTCGAGCAGTAGACCCAAGCCAACTCGCGGGACATAGCCGACCTGAGCAACCTAAAGGCAGGGTGGAGGTAAGCTCGGGAATCACAAAAACCACTCCTCTCTGTACCCTCTCCATTGTCCTCCAAGCTCTTGGCCTCCCCGATGCCGAAGAACTTCACGGTCCCCCCTGGATAAGTATGACGGGTCTTTCGACCCCAATGACCACGTAGTCTCTTTCCAGTCCCATATGCACCTTGTAGGGGCTGACAAAGCTTGCATGTACGTTGCCTTCTCCAAAACCTTCAAAGGGGTAGCCCGCACATGGTTCAGAAACCTCGTGCCTCGGACATTTAAAAGTTGGGTGCAGCTAGTATAATCGTTCACCTCGCACTTCATCACTAGCAAAAAGTGTCCGAGGTCACAAGAAAGCCTCTCAGCATAGTGCAGAGGGAAGGAGAGTTGATTCGAAGCTACATCAAATGTTTCAATGACACTTGTTTACTAATCCCGGACTTAGACCCTGCCGTAAGACTCGCGACAGCAAAGAAAAGTATCACCCACAGGGAATTCAAATGGCATGTGGTGGCAAGCAAACCCAAAGACATCACCGAATTCCTTAAGCTCGCCGATCAGTTCACCGGGACTGAAGAGGAGATAAACCAAAGGATTGATGCTCTGATAGAGAAAAGAAAGAGAGAAGACCACAACTTGAACAATGGTGGCGGCAAAAGGAAGAAAAGAAAGTCCCCAACCAGGGGAGAGAACATGTCAGATTTTCATCCCCGAGCTCCCCTGGTTGAAAGAATGAACTTCACACCCCTCAACGCGAAGCGAAGGGAAATCCTCATGGCGATCAAAGACGTCTCTTTTGTAAAGTGGTCACCCTGGTTGAGGGGAGGTCTAACCACTAGAAATAAAAACGTATTTTGTCATTTTCATAGAGATCACGGTCATAGTACCGAAGACCGTAAAAACCTCCGCGATGAGATTGAAGAGCTCATCCGTCGTGGGTACCTAAAAAATTTTGTACAACAAAGTAATAAAAACCAGGCAGTTCGACAGGGGGAGCAAAGGAGAGATGCTCCCGAGCACAGTAGTCAGCGCAGTCAGCTACCCTAAAGACTGTTGCCCGAGGAGAGACCAATCCGCGGGATGATCAACATGATCACTAGCGGATCCATAGTCGCGGGCTACACCTCGGCCGTAGGGAAGTCCTCAGTTCGCAAACTGGAACATGCAGAGCAGAATCTGCCAAAGCGACCTTGGCCCGAAGACCTGATATTCTTCACGAAAGATGATGCACGCGGGGTCCAATACCCCCGTGATGATGCACTGGTTATAAAGATGAGGGTCAATGACTTCGAGGTAAATCATATCCTGGTTGACTCCGGTAGTTCAACAGACATCCTATTCAAAGACGCGGTCGACAAGCTCCAGCTCCAGGAAGGCGACCTCAAGCCAACAAGCACTCCACTGGTAGGCTTTAGCGGAGAACAAGTCAGGCCCCTAGGGCGAATCTCAGTACCTGTGAAGATTGGAGTTGGGATAGTGTGAGGCGACCAGCTCGAGTCCCGCAAGTGCTATGTTGCCACCCTCGAAGGAAAAGACAAGCTGGCAGATGACCTTGAGCTAAAGCGACCCGTGGAGTATTTCGAGGAGCGAGCTACGCCATCCGAAAGGATGATCCACATCCCGACCTCAACAGAAGACCCAGCCAGGACCCTCTAGATCGAAGCAGCGATCGAGGAGCCTCTCCACTCACGGCTGGTAAGCTTTTTGCTTAAAAATTTAGATATATTCACATGGTCTACGACAGAGATGCCTAGAATAGATGCAAAAATAATAACTCACAAATTGAATAATGATCCTTTAGTTAGGGAAGTTAGACAAAAAAAATGCAACCTCACCCCAGAGCGCTGGAGAATAGTTGATGAGGAGGTCGGGAAACTCCTCGCAGCCGATTTCATTAGGGAGGTCCATTACCCGAGCTAGGTGGCTAACCCCGTTCTGGTAAAAAAGGCCAACGGTAAATGGTGCATGTGCGTCGATTATACCTACCTGAATCGAGCTTGCCTGAAGGATTGTTTCTCACACCCTAAGATTGACCGTCTAGTTGACGCGACCTCAGGGCTCGAGTTGCTGAGTTTTCTGGACGCATACTCGGGCTATAACCAGATCAAGATGGACCCCGCCAACAAGGAGAAAACAACATTCACAACCGAGCTAGGACCGTATTGTTACAAGGTCATACCCTTCGGGCTAAAAAATGTCGGGGCGACCTTTCAAAGACTTGTCAACAAACTATTTGAGCCATTGATCGACACTAAGGTTGAATGCTATGTAGACGACATGGTCGTCAAAACCCAATTTTCGAATTGTTTAATAAGTGACTTGCAATGTGTTTTTGAAATTCTACGCAAGTATAGTATGAAGTTGAACCCTAACAAATGTGTCTTTTGTGTCACTTCGGGTAAATTCCTAGGTTACATAATTAACCAACGTGGCATCGAAGCAAACCCCGAAAAGATAAAGGCTATCCTGGACATGAAGCCACCTCGCAAGCTGAAAGAGGTTCAAAGGCTGAATGGCCGCATGGCTACTCTAAGCTGCTTCATGTCCAAGTCAGCAGATCGCTGCTTGCCTTTTTTCAAGGAAATTAAGAAAAGTAAAGACTTTGAATGGACTGGAGAATGCCTAGTTAGTATCCTGGTTCTGACCTGACCCAAGGAGGGTGATGTTTTAAAGTTGTACCTCTCCGTGAGTGATGATGTGGTCAGTTCGGTACTAATAAAGGAAGTAGATTGGGTCTAACGACCTATCTACTACATGAGTAAAGTTTTGCAGGATACCGAAACCAAGTACCCAGAGATCGAGAAGCTGGCGTACGCACTGGTCACAACAGCTCGGAAGCTTCGCCCGTATTTCCAAACTCACACAGTCATTGTTCTCACAAACAAACCTCTGAGGCAAGTCTTACTCAAGCCCGAGGTATCTGGCAGACTAATGAAATGGGCCGTCGAACTCAGCGAGTACGACTCATTGTTCTCACAAACAAACCTCTGAGGCAAGTCTTACTCAAGCCTGAGGTATCTGGCAGACTAATGAAGTGGGCCATCAAACTCAGCGAGTACGACCTCCGGTACGAGCCTCGAACGGTGATTAAGGCCCAAGCCTTGGCCGACTTTGTGGTAGAATGCACCTTCAACACCGCAACACTTGAACTGATTGAGTTCGAGCATGGAGAAGAGGTTTCGACCAGTGCGGCACCAGCCTCGGTTAGAGCAAGTCCAACTTGGGACGAGGAGCCCCGGATCCTCCATGTAGATGACTCATCCAATCAACAAGGAAGCAGAGCCGGCGCTATTCTGCACGGGCCAAGCGGGGTGAAACTAGAGTACCCACTTTGGTTCGAGTTCACGGCATCTAACAACAGAGCGGAGTTCGAAGCACTACTAGCCGGGTTCACACTGGAAAATGAGGTACAAGCGAAACACATCATCATCTACAACGATTCCCAGCTCGTGGTTAACCAGGTCACTGACAACTACGAAGCTCGCGACCCCACCATGGCCGCTTATTTAGTCAAGGTCAGGGAAGTTCTATGCAGCTTCCAATCGTACTTCATCAAGCAGATTCCAATGTCCGAGAACGCTGAGGCCGTTGCCCTGTCCCAGTTAGCCAGCACGAGCAGCAATACCTTGAGGACCGTGTACATAGAGAACCTACCTTGGCCCAACATTCTCGGGGGGGGGGGGGTAGAATAGGTCGCTTCTGTTGCACAAACAGACCCGAGCTAGATTGACCCACTCACGAGCTACCTGCTTTACGGAACCTGACCTGCAGATTGCAACGCGGCCAGAAGGGTAGAGTGACAGACAGCCAAGTACGTCATGATAGAAGGACGGTTGTACCGAAGATCCTACACGCTCCCCTACTTGTGTTGCTTGCGACCTTCAGAGGCTGAACTCGTTCTCCACGACACTCATGAAGGCCTGTGTGGTGGACACTTGGGGGGCAGGGCTCTCGCCTAGAAAGCGCTACGACAAGGATATTACTGGCCCATGATGAAGGCAAACACACTTGAGCTTGTCAAAAAATGCGATAAATGCCAGAGGCACACCAACATCCATCACCAACCTGTTGCCGACCTGAAGTAACTCACCAGCCCATGGCCCTTCGCACATTTAGGAATCGACATTCTTGGATCATTCTCACCAGCGTCAGGACAGAGGAAATTCCTGGTGGTGGCAGTGGATTACTTTATAAAGTGGGTAGAAGCAGAACCCCTAGCAACAATCACAGCTCGATCTGTGCAGAACTTTTTTTGAAAGAGCATAGTATGCCGCTTTGGACTGCCTCGAGTGCTCATCTCTGACAACGATAAGTAGTTTGAAGATATTAAGTTCCAAAACTGGTGTGCCGAGATGGGGATACAACAAAACTTCACTTCGGTAGCACACCCTCAGGCGTACGGGCAGACGGAAATCACGAACAGTGCCACACTCCACGGACTGAAAGCCCGCTTAGCCCGAGCTAAGGGGCCATGGGTAGACAAGCTGCCCAGCGTACTATGGGCTTACCGAACCACCGTCAAGACCGCCACAAGTGAAACCCCCTTCAACCTCACCTATGGCACAAAAGCAGTAATCCCAGCCGAGATCGATGTACCTACATTACGCCTAGAAGCATATGACGAAGAAAATGGTGACGAGCTCTGCACCAACCTTGACCTAGTGGAAGAAGTACGTGACCTCACATATATCCAGACCACAACTTACTAGCAAAGAGTAGCTCAGTATTAAAACGCCCGGGTTAGGAAGCGATACTTTTGTGTGGGGACCTGGTCCTTCGAAAAGTTATGGTACCTAAGCCCGGTATAGGTAAGCTCGGACCGAACTGGGAAGGTCCCTATTGAGTAAAGCGGGTACTTGGGGAAGGTACGTATGAGCTTGAAGCCCTAGAAGGATAGCAAGTACCTCGAGCATGGAACATTAGCAATTTAATGCGATACTACCTGTGATCGTCGAACTAGGGGAGTGGGTTGAGAGTCAATCCCAGAAGTCCAGGAGTAGACTACGAGTCGCTCCCCAAGCTAAAGGGCTACAATACCACATAAGACTCAGTCGCCTCTTCGGCATGGGCAAAGTCCAGGAGTGGACTACGGGTCTCTCCCAAAGCCTAAGGGCTACAATACTACATAAGACCCAGTCGCCTCTTCGACATGGGAAAAGTTCAGGAGTGGACTACGAGTCGCTCCCAAAGCGTAAGGGCTACAATACTGCATAAGACTCAGTCGCCTCTTCGGCATGGGCAAAATTCAGGAGTGGACTACGAGTCGTTCCCAAAGCCTAAGGGCTATAATACTACACAAGACCCAGTCGCCTCTTCGGCATGGGCAAAGTCCAGGAGAGTGGACTACAAGTCGCTCCCTGAGCCTACGGGCTAAAGTACCGAACTGGCGGGGACCTCGACACCACATGGACTTGGTTCCTCGCTGGCATAGGAAAGTTGCTTCGAATACCTGGGGCATAGATAGCTCGGGCATAAGCCCTACGATGTCTATACCACCTCGGCAACAATCACAGTTCGGGCCCGTCAGGAAACCAACACTCAAATGAGTAGCCCGTACGCAGAAAGATCGGATATATACCCTACAATAGCACTCACCTTGGCGTGCCTTACGTAAAGTTGCCCCTACTAATAGTCCGAGTAAACAGTTCAGGGTAACAAACACTTAGACAAATTTTTTACTTTGGTTATTCTTACTTGTTGTCCAGCTTGGTAGCTCGGAAATTCGGGTAACCTATACAATTTCTGCTTTGCACAAAGATTGCTCAGAAAAAGTTATATTTCATTCACAAAAAAGGTGAAGGTACAAAAATTTTGTTTTAACCCGAGCTCGGTGGCTTCGGGGTGTACATTCAATACAAGAAAAGAAAGCTCAAAGATCATGATTAATTGTCAACTAGATTGATCTCCATATGATCTTCTGTGTTCTCCTGGTTTGAGGGGTACTCCTCCTGGACCTCGTCGTCACTCCCTTCCTCTAACGAGCTGGGCTCTGCATTTGCTGCCTCTGCATCCTCGAGAGTAAAGTCAGATGCGGAGACGACTTTGAGATTGAGGTCGGAGAACTTCTTTCTCATCATGTACTTGCACAATTTGAAGCCGGAGCGGTAGGAACTCGAACCATACTCAACTTGGAGATCGTGGAACTCCGTAGATTGCTTGAAGTGTTCAACAGCTTGGCTTCGTGCCTCTTCAACAATGGTCTCGAAGATCCGAGTTCACTCCTGAACCATCGCTTTGAGATCTTCAACTTCTCATCGAAGCCTCGTTCTCTCCTCGATCAGCGCCGAGTTGTCCTTGGTCAACACGGAGATCCGCTCCTCTTTGGCTTTATCAAGTTTGTGATGCAGTTTTTGTGCCTCCTCTTTGGCTTCCTAAAGCTGCCTCAAACGAATATGTGACTGACACATCAGAGCATGATTGGCAGAGTTCACTTGGCAAGGAAAAACCGAAGTAAGTACATTTTTGAAAAATTCACAAAGAAACAAAAATAAAAGGTAAAAGCACCTACCACCATGCAGTGGCTGGCAGCTCGACCCCCAAGCCGAGTCGTAGGCATATCGGCCCAATCCACGACCTCCTCGCTCTTGCGAATCCTGAACTGGTGAGTCAGGATACTCCTTTTCAGAGGCTCATATCGGGGTCTGAAAGTGCTCGCCAGCTCGGGAGGTTGAGCAACTTCTGGCTTAGGCGCTGGGGTGCTCTCTGGTTCCTGCTGCAGAGCACTTCCCTCTTCTTCATCCAGGTCCACCATGGGAGGGTGAGGGCAGACCTCCTCCTGGGAGAGCTCGGCGGAGATCGGCTCTGCGGTGTGGACCTCGGACAGGACATGGGTTGAAGGGTTGGCTTCCCGGCAAGGCCTCTTCACCCTCCTCTTCTTCCCCTTCTGCATGCTTTTGAAAAGATTCCTGGCATCGACCTCCAGTATGGTAACTGCAAAAAATAGAAGGTTAGCCACGGACTAATCAGAACTTAAAAAAAAAAAAACTAAGGTGGAAACCTACCAAGAGGGCTCAGCCCAACTCGCACAAACTTGTCCTCGGCCAGGAAATCCTTCATTCCAAGGCCGAGGTCCCTCCAGGAGTTGATGACTGCCCTGGTCTCCGCATCCAGTCTCACTCTGGGATCCTTAATTGCCACCCTCCAGTGAGTTGGAAATGGCCACCCCTCAAGATTTTGGATGAGGAAATACCTCCTTTTCCAGGCCGAAACCTTGTTCGGACAGTCGAACAATATCTTGAACCCGGACTGGGAAGAAATGTACTAGCTCTGTCTGGCGTCCCCCGTATACAAGCCGAGTTCCTCTTAATGGCACAGATTGATCTAAAAGTGTCTAAGGACAAGGGATGGTTGTACTCATGGAAAAGGGAGATCGTACCAACTATATTCCAAATTGAGTTCGGATGAAGTTGGTCGATAGTGATGTTGAAGAACTTAATTATTTCTACGATGAAGGGGTGGAGAGGGAAGTGCAGCCCGACAGCGAGCTGCTCCTCAAAAACAACGAGCTCATGGTGATCGTGAACCCAAGGGAATTGACCTAAAGGAAGGTTAAAAACTAAGCTATCGGGAAGGCGATAGCAAGCTACCAAGGACATCAATCTGTCCAAGGTCATAGTTGAGGGACCGAAGTCATCTGGGTCTTGACCTCAAGAAGAAGATGGGGGATTTGTTCTAGAGGACGGTCCCTCTTCCTGGACCCCAATCTCCCCGAGCCGAGGTGGCTCATCCTCAGGCACCAAAGCCCCCTCCAGTGACCAAAGAGGGGAGTCACCCAGCGACGAGTTGGCCTCCCCCGTAGGGGCCGCGGTTTCAAGGCGGCACCCCTCGACCTCACTACCTAAAAGGCTATCTAAACTAGAACTAGACATACTCAAACCAAGAAAATACAAACTTAAGAAAATTGCGAACTCACCAAGAAAAGAAGGGAGAGACCTCGGAAAGCTAAGAAGGGGTGGCGAGCTGAGGGGTTCCGACGCGACCTCATAACAGACTTGTGAATTTGTGGCGAGAAAAATGAGTCTCGGGTCCTCCCTATTTATAGCCACTGTATCACAGAAGCAACGATCGAGATCAAAGTAATCTAACGGATTCTAAGAAAACCGCCTGCACGACACTCGAGGTCAAAAACAGTTTAGCGCATTTTTTGGCGTCCGCGGAATTTATAGACCGCGTGACGTCCGCGCATAAACCGCACGTGACCTATCTGACAGAGCGGCCTGGACTTTGAGCCAAATCCACTTGTCACATCGTGAACTCCTCGCACCAGGTCAAGACCCCTAGCTCGGGGAGTGGGGGGCAATTGATGAAGGGATATTTGGCCCGACCTCGTAACAGAGAGACACGTGGACGTGACTCAGCATAACTGACAACTCAGCGTGATCAGTTTAGTACAAAGTGACCTCGGGTACCTTGATACCCCGAATTGAAGTTATCCCGAACTAAGATCACCTCGGTATCAGGTCACAACCAGGGTAACGATATCAAGTCCGCTATAGATTGAACCCGGACAGATGGACCACTTTGGAAAGAATCCGCCTCAAGACAAGCCTACTTCGGTGTAAGATCACCTCAGTACTAAGGCACTTCGGCATTCAGAGCAGGTCGGGTCTGAAGAAGACGGGCTCAGGCAGCTCGCCACTAGACAGCTCGCCACCAAGTAACCCGACACTTCATAGGCAGCTCGCTACCTAGTTAGGTCGACCTCCGCGTGACAACCCCGAGGAGCTCACCATCGTACCCCGCATCTTACGGGATTGTACTTTGTAATGGCTACATTAGCTCACCCACTCCCCGATACAGGCGGAAGTGGGCAACCTTACCAGATGGTGGCATTATCCCCACCTAACACACAAACGGATCCCATCACAGCGAGGATCCAGGAACTGCTCCATCAAACCAGCAGGGACTCCATTATATAAAGACCTCAGCCCCCAAGGGCGATGGAATGATGTGTAATCTTTGCTCTCTAGCTCTATAATTCTCAGATATCATCTTCAAGCTCTCTACTATGTGATAACTTAAGCATCGGAGTGTCCCCGTCGGGTAAGCCACCCTGGGATCTCTGATCCATCTCTTGTAGGTTACTCAGTCTCCGTCATTGCTGACAGCCAGATCGTCTCCAGCAGGGAGCAGCTGGATTACGCCACATCAGTAAACAATATCACTTCCACTCAAACCAGGAACTGCATCAAACAATTTCTCATCAGCATTCCATATCTTTCCAATTGTCCCAAGCAAATTAGCTATCAGTATGCCATCTTCTTTTGTAATGGCTTCTTCCAAATTTCTGATTACTCGGAAATTCAAAGAGTGTACCCTTTGATAACCAACCATTCATAATTCATAATTGTATTGGAAATGTGCTTGAATCAACAATCATTTGGTCCAATACTGATGAAAGTATAAATGCAGATAAGAGAAGCAGTTGGGTTATGTATACGAAGCTAATATGTTCTTAATTTATAATAGGAGAATACTGACTTTCTAATGCATCATGCTAAAACATCCTGGTAAAGTGAATTATGCTAAATTGACATAAAACTTCCCATAATCCTTTTTTTCTACCCCACAGGTTTCATTTCTTATTCTAGAAGATTTTTGAACCAAAATTCCTCATTACATCAAGGTCATATTTATTTGATTTATTGGCTTATGTGGATGGTTTTTATTTCCTGTCCATCTAAAAATATGTAAAAGATTAGATGGTTAAGAATCGTTCAATTGGATTAACTACAGAGGAGGACCTCCTAGGTATGGTACATTGAATACACCATCCATTTGGATGTTGATCCTTGGTTCCTGACTACTTTGATGCGTGAGTAAAGCAGAGCCAAAGAGAATGGCTTGGTTTAATCTTCTTGACCTGATTTCTCTCATTCCCAACTATTTTGATAAAGTAAGGTATATACATATTTTATGTTTGTGTTGTTTTAGTTTTTGGACTTTAATGGTTTAATATGTCATGCTTAGTCTCATAATCTTTTATTTCTTGGTAGAAAGGTTGAACCTGAAAACTGCTAGTGAATTCAACTATCTTAAGCAAAGTGGTTGTTTGACAATTGATGATGTGGATGACGCAAAGAAATTTCACATGTTGATGGTAATGTGAAAAATAGCATGTTTTTGTTACTACGCATACTAAATACCAAATTTCCAATTTAACTTGTGCTATCTAAGTTTCATAATGCTACAATTCTGTTTTCATATTTCTTTGTTTGATCAGGAGGTCTCAATATATGTTAACATGATGTTCTTTTGGAGAATCTTTCCTTTACGATCTCTAATTTTATTAATAGGCTCTTTTATAATTTGTCAGTGGGCAATTTTTGTGTGAATTCAGCCTAGGTATAGATAGTGCATATTAGAACTCTTGGATGTTTGTTAAACTGACCAATTCAATCACACCAAAGCTTGAAATGTGTGGTGCATATTTATTAGGCATTTTCTTCCAAGGAATTGGAATGAGGGTCCTAAAGTTGCATCTTCCCTATTATGTGATCTCTTTCCTTTTCCCTCTACTCTTGCAAATGCTTATTTTCACTTATTCTTATTAGTTATTAAATTATTTTTCTGTATTTTGTGTATGATTTCATGCACTAAGGTGCATCTCTTTGTGATCTCATGTGCTTATGCAGAACAAAAAAGTTTTTTTTTTTTTTGTTAAGATAGGTAGGGCAACAAGGTTTTAACATTAGTTTCAACATAAATGGTGAAAGCTTTGCTTTCTTCCCCTCTCCATCCTCTCCACTCAACTAGTAATAAGAAAAATAAGCCACTCAACTAGTGATAAAAAAGAAGGGCTATTTTGAGGTGTGCCATGACTTGGTTGAAGAATACTTGAATACTTGAAGCACTATATTTGACAACTTTTAATGAACTCTACGCATATCTTTTGATAGGTGGACATGATTATATCTTTACTGTGCAGAATGATGTTTATCTTTGTGCCTTTCTTATACAGCTATGGAGGTTGAGTTCACGAAATCTCAGATTGTTACTGTAATCCCAAGAACTTTTTCTATGCATGGCATGCTAAAGAGAAGCATTCGCTAGCCAACAATATATTGTGATTAGCATTCTCCATTCAGGTCTACTTGAAAGATATCAACACTTGTGTTCTACTTAGTTTTACCCCCCCCCCCTCAAATGCTTATTTGATTTTGTTCCGTTCAGAGAGTTTGAACTTGCGTGGCTGTATATTCACTTCCTACATGGAAACATCCTCTTCTATGATTACATGAGAAATGGACATTGTATTATCGAGAATTTATCATTTTTTTAATCTTTTCTATTTGAACAACTGAGCGTTGCATTTGAACAAATTTGTTTTGGATATTATAATAATTAATTGTGAAATTAATAAATTTTATTTTAAATTGCATTTTTCTACATGTTTAAGTTTTATGAATAATTGTTATGGAATTTGCATTAAGCAAGTATTAAAGTAATAAATCAATAAAATTGCACGTGCAGAAGGTATATAAAAAAAAAGAAAAAATAGGATCTAAGCCGGCGGCCATAAAAATCTAAGGTGGCAATCAAAACCGCTGCCTAAAATGTTTGGTGGAACCAAAGGCGGCGGTCATAAAAATATAAGGTGGCAGTTCTGAATGCCGTCTAAGAGAGGAATGTAATGTAAAGCGAAGTCTGAGGCGGTGGTCCAGACCACCACTTTTAACATATTTAAGTGGGCGGTTCTGACAAATCATCACTTTAGGCATACTCGAACTGTTTCAGAGCAGCCACCAAAGGTGGCGATCTTTCTTATCTAAGTCAATGGTCCTGACCTAAGGCGGCACCTGTGGAAGACCGCTGTCTTAGGTCTTTGGTCTGCCAGCTTTGACTATTTTTCTTGTAGTGGCACCCGAAAAAAGATATGCTTTAACTAACTACCTAAATTAGTATTTGAATTCATTACTAGAATTTGCTAATAGTATTTTTCAATTATTTATTTATTTTTTTATTGTGGGTTATGCTTGCAGGGATTAGATAATGCATGCAAACATATCATGCCCGGTGTTGAGCATAGATATTGTGTTAGGCACTTGTATAGTAATTTCAAAAGGTTGTACAAAAGAGAAGCCCTTAAGTGCCTTTTTTGGGTAGTTGTTAGAACATACACAAGACCTGATTTTCTATGTGCAATGCAATGTATAAAGGATATCAACCCCGATTCTTACCAATGATGTAGTCAAATTGATCCAACCCTATAGTCTAGACATGCATTTCCCATTCATTCCAAGGCCGACGACATAATGAACAATTTGATGGAGTGGAGTCAAAACTCAGAGCTCACAACTCAACCAACAACCTCAAACTGTGTGTTGGTATGGGGGTTATCTTCCTCCACAAACTAGTACCCAACCTCAAATGGGGCATTGGTATGGAGGTTTTCTTCCACCACAATCACACTCAGCTGCAGAGGTCAGTTGATGATTATTCATTCCAATTTTTTAACTATAAGTATTAAAATTATTAAGAAATCACATGCCTATCACTATGTTATTAGGATGCTCAATCTAGTTCCCAATCTCAACCCATGCGTTGGTATGGGGGTTTTACTCAGCCACAGCCCCAACCACGTACGCAGTCACAATCACACTCTCAAGCTCGGAGTGGTCTCCATTTGCAAGAAGAGCAGTGCAGCCAAGAGTTAAGGTTTTCTCAACCATAAATGCTGATATAGGTTTGTCTCAGACTACAAAATTTTGAGTAGTGAACTCTGCTTACTGAATTGTAAAAATGCATTTTGATTGGTAAGCTAATTCTCTATAAAATCAGAGATGGGGGAGAGGCTAACGAGTAATACCATTCAACTACCAAAACTTGCATTAAAAGAAAAAAAGAATTAACAAGAGCACCTCCACTTAAAGAAGAGGTAATGGGTAATGGAAGAGATACCGAGGGAGGTGAGTTTAGATGAGAAGAAGATGATAAAGAAGAGGTAGTTGATGAGGTCCAGTTGTGAGAGAATGGGGGTATTAGTTGGAGCCATGGAATTGCAGAGGGCTTCTTTGTCTGATATATATGAGTCATGGGTCAAGTGATGGGGGTTCAAGTTACTTAATTGAACACACGGCCCTAGATGGTGCATTATGAAGGAGCAGCTGTTGTTGATTATGATGACGATCAGAACTGAATTCAAGTAAGGAATCATGCATAAAAGTTTTTATTCCTCTCTAGGCATGCTTATTATAATTAAGGCTTATTAGAGTGCTTTTTTATTCCTCACTTTTTTCTTATGTAGACGACAGCTCTAGTTGCAGTTCAAGTCAGGCAACCTGGCTTGCATTGCTGTGTGAACATGCTCAGCATGTCTAAGGGGAAAGTGAAAATGAATGAAAATTTATGGGTTTCCTACTGAAGGAAAATTTGTATTGTAACACTAAATAATTATAAAAAAGACTAAAGAGAATAATCAATTTGCAGAGTTAGATTTAAGGCTAAAAGGATCCACTATGGTACCTGGATACCAGTACAAGGGTTCTATAGATACTTCAAATTTTTAGTGAAAATTTCATATTGGATGTTATACCCAGTTGTGGGGTGGTCCCACTTAACACATGTAGTGCCTTTTGCTAATGAAACGTTTTGGGGCATCATATATTTTATTAAAATTAGGGGTGGCCATGAGCCGAGCTCTTTATGAATTATTCGAATTCGATTCATCTTGATTTCAACCAAGCTCGAGCCCAGTTTACTGGCTCGACTAATAAACGAACTGAGCTTGAGCCTAATTTTTTAAATATCAAATAAAAAATATTTTTATATATAATAGCCACACCATGTTCTCCAGGCTCGCCAATAGACCTCAGATGATGGCACAGTGACTCAAGTACAGCATTTACCACCACATATTTCCCTCTCAACAAAGATGTAGACCAATTGCATTCATGGGGGAGCCAATGTTGGTGATGGACCTCGTTGCCACCATCACCATCCCAACAACTCAGAAACTGCATTTTATTTGAGATAACCATATTTCCCAATAGCATATAGCCATGGAATCTCGCCTTCTTGATCCCATTAGGATACACTTAATCAGTTCAATTTTTAGATCTAAGCCACCTCTGCACAATCAACTAAAAAACTAGCTTAGTAATCAACAATCACCAAAATAAACTGTAAAATAAAATAAAATAAAATAAAATCCATATATAAATCAACAAATAAAAACTATTCATGGCTTTCTAAAAAAATAAACTATTCACAAAAAAATCAACTCAAAGACAATGCAGCCGTGGAGTTTCCTGAGGAGGTTCATCAGGATATGTTGGAGTGGTTTACATGCATTACACCATTTAAAATGCTTTACCATGTTTTGTTAAAAATGAGAACAGAAAGGATACTCACTGTGTTTGGTGTGCAATGCTTTACCAAGTGATTACCTGTTTTGCTTGATTTTTTTTTATTCTATTTTAATTATTAAAAGCAAAATGATATATTCGATTAGCTGTTTTTGTTTGGGTATGAATGAAACTAATTAAAGCCAATATCAAAGAACCTATATATAGAGGATAATTGATAATTTCCCTCATTCTGTGTTTAATTGATAAAAATGTATAAATAATTAAGGGGTAGTTGACCCCAAATAGTTGGATCCGGCTACAAATGGATGACCATCCTAATCAAAGTATGCCTAGGTGGATCTGGTTAACTGTGATGCATTGATGACCATCCTAATTACTAATTAGGGTTACAACTTGGGCTGGGTTAGCCCAGATCCAATCTGTACCCTAATACCAAAAGGTCAGGTTGGGCTGGATTGCAACTTGGGCTGGGTTTACCTGCCCATATGGATCTGACCCAAAAGTTTGGTTTGTCTAGTTTTATTTTTGCTGTTATTAAAGTTTCATATCATTGATTAAGTAGTTTAACTGTTATTGAGTTCTCTCATTTTGATCATTTTTACCTCTCCTTAACTCTGTCTGTAGAGCTTGTACAAATTAAGAATGGGCTGATGTACTATTTCTTTTGTTTAAATCCCAACTTGTGCACTTTATATCAGTTAGATCAGTTTGCAGCCTTGTCAGTTTGGAGGACCACTCCTTATCAATATTTAGGAAACCTCCTCCTTGATACATCAACTTTGGCCAACACATAAAGACAAAAAAATTTGATAATGTTCTTGTAATGTAACCACAATACAAGTTTCATTTACATCACATTTATACCTAAAATCCTACAGCGGTAGAAGAAACATAATACTCAAAACAAATAAAACAACTATTGCCACCAGAAGCAAGGTTATCCTATTTTTTACCTTGACTACTTCCAACTATATATCCCTTCGAGGCAAATCCATTGTTGAACCATCGCCTTGCATTGAAGGTGAAATACCTGGTAAGAGGTTCCTTGGACGTTGAGAGCAAGAAGACCCTTCCTTGGACGTTGAGAATAAGAACACCATTCCTTTGACGTTGAGAGCAAGAAAGACTCTCAGTGAGTGGGAATCTTATATATGAAATAGGATTGGGCGCTTAAGGGCATTTTGGTCAAAAAAAATTAACAAGTTGACTCACCACTCAGGGGCAGTTTGGTCATGAAACTTGCATTTAGGTTGACATGGACAACTTGGGCCAATGAACTTTAACGGTGTTCTAACGGATGGTGAGTTTTAGAAAACAAAATCTCTCTGACATGATGAGTTTTGGACGTTTTGAAAAGTTATAGTAAGTTTAAGAGAATTCATAAAAAGTGATGGTGGGTTTTAGACAATTTCCCTTTTTCAAAACATCTCATTTTGTAAATCAATATAACTTTATAATTTTTTTATAAAGGGAAATTGTCTAAAACTCACCATGACATTTAGCATTTCTCTTAAACTTACCATAACTTTTCCAAACATGCTAAAACTCCATGTCAGTAATTTAAGGTTAAACAGGCTTAACGGATGTTAGTAGATTACCATTTTCCCTTTTTATATTTAACCCATCTTAGTAACATCATCGTCTTCATCGAGGAGAAAGAGAAAAATGATGACCGGTTGTTCGGTTGTTCGAGTGTTCTCTTGACGGCGAGACACTGCAGCGATGTGGCATGGCTGGAACTATGGCAGCAAGAGATAAGAGTAGTCCGTCCTAACCGAAATGTTGCCCCTATGGCGCCGTCTCTGTCGGTGTTTAGTAGCATTGGGTTCCTTGACTATCTGTTTCTCTCTGTTTGTTCGCTCCATTCCCTGCTACCCGGTTCCTCACCCGAGAAGCTCAATTGCATCTTGCTGTGACGATTGCTGGTGGTCAGAGCCCCTTCTGTGTTCCAAGGGGCGGTGATGTCCACTCAGTCAAAGCCCCTTCTCTATTCGTCCGCTTCGTTCCTCTTCCTCTTCAAAACATCCTCCTCTCCTTTGCCCCGTCATCCTCTTATTCTTCTTCGAAACCCTGCCTCCTTCCTCTCCGTTGAGGAACTCATCTTGACATTTGGTCTGATGGCAGAGAAGATGACAAGGAGGAGCGCCATTAAAGAAATGACAGAGAATATGCAACCAAAACCCTTCATATGCGACTCGACAAGACGACAAGGAAGACGTTCGATGAAGAGACCTTTCCGATGAAGATTATGGTTTTTTGGCACCGCTCTGTGCTAGTCTACAGGATCACAGAGAATGGCCAGCACTACTCAATGGAGGCAACTTTTGTGTTCTTTGCAATTTTGAAATATTTTTATCAAATTTTTTCTTTTTTTTATTTTGTTTTTAGTTGAAACCTGACTGATATATATTTGAATTTTGAATTTTTTATGATTCTTTGAAATTTCCACTTTTTTTTTTAAATTGGTATGCTTTTCTGTAATTTCCGTAAATATTGTTTTTAGTTTTTTTAGTTTTGAAATTGGTATTATTTTATGCAATTATTGTTTGTAGATTTTTTTAGTTGAAATATATAATTTTTTATAATTTTATATAATTTTAGTTGAAATATATAATTTTAGTTGAAATATATTTTTCTGTAAATTCCAATTTTTGGCTGAAATATATTTGTGAATTTTTATATTTTATACCTGTTTTCTGCAATTTTTTATTTTTGGCTGAAAATATATTTGTGATTTTTGTGCAATTTTTATTTTTTTACAGTTTTTCTTTTATAATTTTATTTAACTATTTTATTATTTCTCAAGTTTTTTTTTTGCAATTCCTGATGTTTTACATTAAATGTACAAAAAAGTTAGGTGCATAAGGGCATTTTAATCATAAAAATATGTTTAATAAGGCTGAATCCTCATTCAGAGGCATTTAGATCATAAAAATTGTATTTATGATGTTTTAAAAAGTTATGAATTTAAAAATTGTATTTATGATGTTTTAAAAAGTTATGATGAATTTAAGAAAAATGCAGAAAGTTGATGATGAGCTTTAGACAATTTTCCATAGGCATCATTAAAACTAAGGTAGGGATGGGCGGGCTTGAGTTGAAGTGAGTTTGGTCAAACCTGAATTTTCAGGCCCAAGCCTAATCACCACTCACCAGTTCAAAATTCCAAACCCAGTAATAACGACAACTTGAATTGGGCCCACCAAATTGTAAACTGTAAGTAAACACAAACGCATCTGTTTCCTGTAGTTGATGCTAACATTTCTATGGTAATGGAACCCCCACGTTGTGCAAGCTGGTAAAAAAAGTCTGAAATTGATTGTTTAGTCAAACAATGCCGAGATTGTCCGTCCTTTGGTTTTATTGCGAAAGCCTAGGGTTCTTCAATCTTTCACTTGAACAAGTAATGGGACCATTAGAGCACTTTCCCCAAAAAAGAGAATCTAAACTCTTTGAGAACCACTGCAACTACTTCCAGATGACCAGCAGATCCAGTACACTCCCATCATTCCTGGCCAACCTCTCTTAATTGACTTCATCTCTGCACAACTCATTGTAGTTGGATCCAGTGGAGTGTGAGACCCATTAATTAAAATCTGGGTTATAAAATTGGGGTCCCCCAGCAGGTTAACATATAAAATTCCCAAGGGACCAACCACCATTGAACACATTTTCAAAGGTCACATGTATGATGAATTGAAAAAATCTTTGTTTTCTGCTGGGGTTTCTGTGTACATGATTGTTGATTTGAATTCCTTGGTGCCACATCTATTGGGGTTTCAAGCTTCTCATTATCAATGCAATGCTCTGTAATCTGTTTCAGAAACCCATTTTAATAGACAGGATTCAGGAATCCCCACTTCCCCATTTCCCCAGTCTCTACTCTCTATCTTCTCATTATTTACTTCTTCTAGCTAGTAGTAGATGACAATGTCTGAATCTCAGACTCTTAGGCAACTCCCTGTGTTAGACATCTCTCAGCCATTAGACCCTTCCTCTCTCTCCTCCCTCTCTCAAGCCTGCCGAGAATGGGGCTTCTTCTACATCACCAACCATGGCATCCCCAAAGCTCTTTACGACAGACTCTATCTGCTCTCAACCAACCTCTTCAAGCTCCCTTCAGACTCCAAGCTGAAACTTGGCCCACCCTCATGCATAAGAACGTATACTCCTCATTTCATAGCCTCCCCCTACTATGAAGGCCTCCGAGTGTCTGGACCTGACTTCTTTGCCTCTGCCAAGAATTCTTCAGACGTACTCTTCGACGCACCAAATCCTGAGTTTTGGTAATACACCCATAACCCTCGATCTTCTTCTTCTTCTTCTACTGGTGAGTGCTTTTGTTTATCTTTGTTTTTGTTTGGCAGTGAGACATTGCAGGAATATGGGAGAAAGATGTCAGAGTTGGCAAAGAGAATTTTGGAGATTGTATTGGAGACTTTAGGAGATGGGTTCTACAAGAAATACTGTGATTCTGAATTTGGAAGCTGCCATGGATACTTGAGGATAATCAACTACACACCGCCGGAGACGGTGGAGAAGGAAGAGGTAGAGGGGCTTGGGATGCATACAGACATGAGCTGCATCACAGTTGTGTATCAAGATCAAATTGGTGGGCTCCAAATGAGATCGAATGGAGGGGAATGGGTAGATGTAAGTCCTTGTGAAGGAAACCTGGTGGTGAACATAGGTGATCTGTTGGAAGCTTGGAGCAATGGAAGGTTGAAATCATCCCAACATCGGGTTGTTCTGAGGCGGTTTGTAAACCGCCTGTCTCTGGCTTTCTTCTGGTGCTTTGAGGATGAGAAGGTGGTCTTGGCTCCTGATGAAGTGGTGGGACAAGGGAACACAAGGATGTACAGACCCTTTGTTTGCTTGGATTATTTGAAGTTCAGAGAAGGCAGTGAGACAAACAAGTTCCACAGAGTCGGATTGACTGTCAAGGATTTTGCAAGGTCCGATATAAATTGTGACAAATGAAGGTGGATTTCTAAGTTAATTTTGTAAAGGTAATAACTATAATGTCAAACATCAGTACTCATGGTCGATCGTTAGTCGCTCTTTTTGTAATTCAGTTGTTGCTAAACCATATAAAAGGTGTTTATGGCTTTATGTTTAATTGTTTATTTCTATTTGTGGCCTTTGTGCATGAGAAAATGACATAAGGTTGATATTTTTAATGTTGTTAAAGTGTTTAATGTGATTTATAAGTATAATTTATAAAAATACGTAAACAGACGTGATTAATTGATATAAAGACTTGTTCTTGACTCGTAAATATTCATTTTCTACATGTAGAATATAAAAAGTTAAGATGGGATCGGATCCTAATAGATCAAATCAAACAATATATGTGAGTTCGATCCAATTAATAAATAGATTATGCTTTTAGATCCCATTACATACTAAATAGATAGCTGAATTCAGATTCGGGTTGGATTGAATCCAATGGATTTGCTGCCCCTATCACTCTAGCCATGAGAAAGAGAGTACTAGTTTGTTTGGTACCATTGTTGTTTTCTCAGACAAAAAAAAAAAAAAAAAAAAGTTGAAAATTGATAAAGTACTCTGAGTTGTGTGCATTTTTATTTTAATATTATATGATGTTAACTAGATGCCACACAAGCAAAAAGGACGTTTTCTCCAATACAAGAAGCTTCGTTTTGAGTTTTTCTCAAAAAGCTACTTTCACATAACCCAATATGAAATGAAACTATTGCTGGTAATTGTTGGAAAATTCTTGAAAAACAATCAACCAAACAGAGTATATGTTTGGTTTCGCTTACGTTTATTGACAATGCTACATAGGTGCTTCAAAATGAAGCTTCCTAAAATGGGTAAACGTTTATTGACATTTTGCTGATGTAGTGTCTAATGGCGTCTATGTATCATAAGCATCCTCATTAAATGTATTTCTTGGTTTTATAGTCACACAAGTACAAAATATTTATTGAATAAACGTAAACGGAACCAAGCACCCTCAGAAGAAGATATGAAAAAACATTACACGGCATAGCCCTAGAGAATAATACCTTGAAGGAACTACATTAATACCAAACACCGTGACATAGGTTGGGTCGCATTACTAATGAAATAGCATTGTCGGTGAAGATGAAAAAATAGTAGATGATTATCGTTGAGCCTTCTGCAATCCTGGATGATGCTATTGAGATTCCAAGGAGAAGTGACGAGACACTTGAGGCAAGAAAGACCAGTTTTGAGTCGACCTCAATGATCAACGATGAATTCATGAAATTTGCAGCAGGTTGTGTGCTCCCCAGGCCGCCCACGCTTCAGCAACATTTATAGAGGAGCAGGCCATTTAGTAACCCTTGACAGTTCACACTTCACACTGGTGATTGATGAGGCGTCTCTTGTGTACTCTTTAGAGTCTTAGCACTTAGAGGAAGAAACAATGGTCAGCAACTCTGCTCAAACGGAAGCCATTAATCTTCATCAACCAAATAAAAAAAGAAAAATAAAATAATTAAAGAATCAAACCTTAGTCAAGCTATCTGCCAACAGCCTGACCTGGCTCGTTTGTCTATTACTGTCGATGAATGGGGTCCGGTCGTGTCTTGGTCCGGGTAAATCCGGTCCCAGTCCGATAAAATGTGTACAGAACCAGTCTCCTGCAGATAGCAGAGGTCTGTGAGATCCAAAACCGACCCAATTATTAATTGGGACTATGGGACCGCCTCATCAGCCCCAATAATAATAGAGTCTGCAACTCTATTTTTTAAAGATTATTTATGTTGTAATATTTAGTTGATTAATTATTGTTGTAATTATTAAGTATTTAATTAATGTTTTTATTATCATAATAATTATTATAATTAAAATCTTTACTGTAAAAATTTAAAGATTAATCAAAATATAATATTTACTTAATTATTTAATTAATGATTAATATTATTTTTAATTAGTAATGGTGATGATTGTTTTCTTAAATTCTCATTAATAACCAGTATTTAATTACTGAGTATTGTTGTTATAATAGATTTTCTAATTACACTAAATTCTGGTAATTTATATAACTTTAATGCACAATCAGTTTTTGAACCGTAGGGTTCTTAATTAAAATTTGTTTGTGACTAAAGGTAACCACTTTGACAGTTTTTTAGGAGTGGATGAGCCTATTTCTGGATGTTGTTTAATTAAATTTTAGAATACCACATGTTTAATTAAATTTTATGGATAAACATGCGTTAAGCTAATAAATAAATGTCCGTTTGAGAATGTTTAGGTGTGAAACTACCCACTTTTTGAATCATATTTCTTTAATTAATAGGATGCCATGTGTGTGTGTGTGTATATATTTATTTGATTTGTTATTATTAAGTAATAATTTGTTATTATGAAGTATTTACCTAAATTGCCTTTATTAAGTAATTAAATTGTTATAATTGCTTTTTTTACTTAATTAAGTTTTTAATAATTGTTGTTGTTGTTGTTGTTGTTGTTGTTGTTGTTGTTATTATTATTATTATTATTATTATTATTATTATTATTGTTGTTGTTGTTATTATTGTTATTATTATTATTATTATTATTATTATTATTATTATTATTATTATTATTATTATTTAAAACTTGGGGTTGGGATGGGGAGTATAATCCCTACCCTCCGAACCCGCCGATTGCCATTCCTACCCAGGGGGTCATCCCCCAAACCCATGAATATAGTTCCAATAAGTAATTATAAATGTACTACCCAATACATATGGGAATTATTAAAGCTTCGAATTATTTGCTTGAAAAATTCAAAGTTTTAAAATATAAATTTCACTAAATTAACTTGCTAGAAGCGGTATTTTTATTAATAATTTGAACAAAATTACTGAAAATATCAATAACTACTTTTTCCTAAAAAATTAGTGATAATATAAAAAATAATGTAAATCTAAAAATGAAATAAATTTATATTTATTGAATTAAATTTTCCAATGAAAATTTATTAATAATTTATAATTATGAAATTTATATTAATTAATAATTTTTTAGTAATAATTCATTTCACTAATTAATTTAGACACACTTAATGAAATTAAAGTACCAAAATCAGTAATTTTCAGCAAGTAATTTCTATAAATTATTTTTTCCCAAATACAAAGTTATATAATTAGTGACTATAAATTCACTAATATTAAAAGTATATTAATTAATGATCAGTATAACATATAAACCAGGGTTTGTTGGAAACTGGACCGAGTTAAATGAATAAATTACCAAACTCAGCAATTTTCAGCAAGTCATATTTAGTAATTAAATTTTCCTATTTACTATCTTATATTATTACTAGAATAATTACTTATATTACTGATATTATAATATAGATATTAATATCATTGATTTGAAAACCAATAATGTTAATAATATATTAATTGCTAAAAATAATATTATTAATTATAATTACTGATATTAAATAATCTTCATTATATATTGATAATGTTAGTAATTATAAATCAGTAATTAAGATTATTAATGAATCTGAATATTAGTAGAAACAATTATAATATTAAAATTACTGATTTTAATAGCAGTAGTGGTAATAACAATATTGAAAACAATAAATGACCGAAAGTGGTTTTTCTATTAATAAATTGACCAAAATAAATAAATTTAATTTTACTGAAATTAATTTTCCAATGAAAATTTATCAATAAATTTTAGTTATGAAATTTATATTTATTAATATTGTAATTAATTATTAATTTTTCAGTAATAATTGACTAACATTACTGAAAATATTAATAACTACTTATTGCTAAAAATTACTGATAATATCAAAATTAATGTAAATTTAAAGAAAAGAAATTTATATTTATTAAAATAATTTTTCAAGTGAATATTTATCAATAAGTTTTAATTATGGAATTTATATTTATTAATATTTTAATGAATTACTACTTTATTCAGTTTTCATTTATTTAAATAGTTAATTTAGGCACACATTCTGAAATTAAATAACTGACATCAGTAATTTTCAGCAAGTATATTTATTAATATTTTAATTAATTATTACATTTTCAATAATAAATGACCAAAATAACTGAAAGTATTAATATATACTTAATGCTAAAAAATTACTGCTAATATTAAAATTAATGTAAATTTATAGAAGACAAATTTATATTTTTTTAAATAAGATTTCCTGTGAATATTTATCAATAAGTTTTAATTATGGAATTTTTAATTATTTATTAATTTTCCAGTTATCATTTATTTAAATAATTAATTTAGGCGCACATTCTGAAATTAGATAACTGAAATCGATAATTTTCAGCAAGTATATTTATTAATATTTTAATTAATTATTAATTTTTCAATAATAATTGACCAAAATAACTGCAAATGTTAATATATACTTAATGCTAAAAAATGACTGCTAATATCCAAATTAATATAAATTTAAAGAAAATAAATTTATATTTTTTGGAAATAAATTTTCTAATGAATATTTATCAATAAGTTTTAATTATGGAATTTATATTTATTAATATTTTAATTAGTTATTAATTTTCCAGTTATCATTTATTTAAATAATTAATTTAGGCACACATTCTGAAATTAAATAACTGAAATCAGTAATTTTCAACAAGTAATTTCTATTAATTATATACAACTATTTATAAAGCTATATAATTAGTGATTATAAACTCGGTAATGTTAATAATATATTAATTAGTTATCAGTTTTACATTAAAACCGGGTCTGTTGGATACTGAATCGAATGAAATATGACTATTAAATAATTATTAACATTATCATTAATTATCATTAATGACTTAAACCGTGTTTGGTTTAATACCTAACTGATTTAATTAATGTTAATTATTATTAATTAATCTTAATCATTAATTATTATTAACATTATTATTAATTATCATTAATAACTTAAACCGGGTTTGGTGTAATACCTAACTGATTTAATTAATGTTAATTATTACTAATTACACCGGCAATTGGTTTAAATGCATTAAGCCTGGGTCTCTTGGAAATTGGGTTGGCTTATGTCCATATAACCGACTAAACGAAACCTATTAGCTAATAAGTAGAGTTCCGATTCGAATTCGATACAGACCTGACTCACCCAATCCATTATGCATCACCTTCTTAATCCGACTCTTAACTCGACAGAGTGACGACAACAAACATACAACGACCGTCAAAAGGCCAAAGGAGGGTCGTTTATCACCCATTTCAACAAAAATGTGTTAAATAGTTGAAATGATAGAAGAGAATAAGAAGGGAAGAAGGAAAATCAACACAGAAGTTGTGATTACAGCTGCTGGTGAATGCAGTTCACCGGTGTTTAATGGAAGCCATTTTAATGAACTTCCCAGCCACTAGCGGCCAGGCATAAATGATCACCGGTCGTTGGCCGAATACATAGCCGTTTGACTTAGTCGATCCATCGTCTTCTCAGGTGCTGGTTCGTACTGAATTCAGAAAACGACATGTATCCTATCAAGCTCTTGGCCATTGGTGGCTGGGCATGATTGGCGATCATTTCTAAATAGTATAAAACTTAGAATAGTAATTTAAAACAATAACAAAAGAGCAACAATGAACTAAGGACTAAGGAGTGAACAGAGATTGAAAGGCTAAAATTGTTAAAAACTTACTGATGCAAGCAATTAATTTCGTATTGAATAGAATATGAAACACGAAAGAACTAAAAAACAGAGCATGTAAATAACCCGATTGAATTACTGCTTCTTTGAAGTTGCAGTCTAACCGGATTGAATCACCACTTCTCTGAAGTTGCAATTTGAGGAACCCGATTGAATTTCCACTTCCTCTAAAATTGCAATTTCAGGCAGATTGAAGTCAATACAGAAGTGCACAGTTGATAGGATTGAAACCTGGCCTAGTAATCCATTAACCTCTCACCTTCCTACAGTTTAGGTATGCGGCCTTCCAACCGACTAAATACTACAATGGAATGAGAGGTTTTGGTTTGCTGAAAAATAGGTGCATGACCTACTAACTATGTAACTCTCTCTACATGCAATATTGTATAGCCACATGTGTGAATGGGGAACTGAATAAACTCTCTCATAACTGAGTATTGTAAAGCCACATGTCTAAAGGGTGGAGGTTGTTGCCTGAAGACCTTTCCTTTAATATGTATATTAGATTTGACAATAAACTTACAAATTTCTTAAAAGTTTTTTTTATGCCATTTATGGATTAAGGGATTCTCTACACTTTTCAACTACCCACGAATAAAATACTACATTTGTACATTGGGAGACATCTCCCATATATATATGTTATCCCAATTGAAGAGTAGGGGCAATTTTCCCCATTTCCTCAATTCCTGTGGGGATCCACCCCAAATGGATGGATGATTTTTCCCCCACAGGGATGGGGATGGAAAAATTTTCATCGCCGTTAGTGGGGGACGAGGTGGGGACAGGGAGAGTGCCCTGCAAGGACCCTGATCCCCGCCCCCTAGGATCCCCACTAATATATTTGTATATATGTATGTATACGTTATATATGTATATATGTACACAAACGTTTATATATTAATTATTTTAAAAATATGATTAAATATGTTTGAATCTTTTTTAATAGGACTGTAAATTTTAATTATTTTATTTTTATCTTTTTAAATAAAATAAAAATAAAAAACAAAATGATTAATATTATAAAAAATCATGAGAATGAGGATCCCGTGGAAATGGGGATAACTTTATCCCGTTAACAGGGAATGGGGAGAGTCTCCCCGTCACCGCCCAGCCCCGCTGCCATTCCTAATGAGGAGATGTTGCTGTAGTGTTTTGTGGGTATGCATTATTATGGGTGGGTAGCAAATTCAAACTCTAGGTTCAGAATTGAGAACAAAAACTAACTCCAGGCCGATTATAATAGAGACAGTAATGCTAATCCAAACCCTACATAAAACATAATTGGATCTGTTCAATTCGGTTTCATTGGGCCTACCTGACCCATTAACAGCCTACATTGGACAGACAACAGTATGTATTTTTGGAAATATTTCATTGAACCCATCTCATGTAATGGATCTATTCTTCTATTAGTAACCACTTTTGGAGGACAATGCAGAGATAAAAGAATGAAACCAAAGCCTTTGATGTATTGCCATCGGCTCACCTTACATTTGATGAGTGACGTTTTGGTGGGATCACACAAAACATCTAAAGCCATTATTCTCGGTTTTAGCCTGCAGTACTATGACAATTAGTTTTAGCCTGCAGTACTATGACAATTATTGTAGCAAAAGTGAATTCCTTCGATTGGGTCCTCAATCCCGAGGAAAAGCAATATTCCTTGTACAGCCAGACTCTTCCTCCACTTAGCATGACTGTCCCTTTTCTAAGGCACAATTTTAGCCACTTGGGTTATTATTTAAAAATGTAATTCTTTAAGCAGTACCGGTGATTCATCAAAGTTTTTATATATTTTTATTTTTTTACATATAAAAGAGTAGAAAAAATAATTTTCTTTTTTCTTTTGTTATTGAACTTCAAACTTATTTTTTTTATATAACTTATTTATTATGAGAAATACACAAGTCAAATGCTTAGCATGAAAACCAATTGAATTGATGAAAATAACCAAAGGCCTATATTAAGTGCTTTCTTTTTGCATTTTATTATTAAACCTAAACAATCCATGAAACAAATCTACATTAAATTAATATATATATATATATATATATAGAGAGAGAGAGAGAGAGAAACATGATAATCATGAAAGAAGCAATGGATTCTTTTGACTTTTATGAGAAAATTTGGGTTTTGACATTAATGGGGAGGGGAAATGTTATAAACATTGGTTATTAATGAGAGAGAGAGAGAGAGAGAGAGAGAGAGAGAGAGAGAGAGAGAGAGAGAGAGAGAGAGATTTAAGAATGATCTTATTAAAGAGCAAATATGGATTTTATGAGAGACAATGAAGACCAATGAGAGTTTCCATTTGGACTTGTTGTATTTTTAAGGGAAAATCCTTGATCAGTATCCTGTACTTTGGTTCGAGTGACAATTTGGTCTCTGAACTTTAAAATGCGACAATTTAGTACCCAAACTTTCAAAATATGACAATCCAGTACTTACCGTTAACCAGTCCGTTAATTAGCCGTTAAGTGACATTTGAAAAGTCAAAAATGCCCTGAGAATGCCATCTAATTCTCTTTATCAACCATCCAAACATTGACAATAAAATGAACAATCCCAAATTCTAGATTCTTCTAAACAATCACCAACTTTTTTGAATAGAAGAGGCTAGGATTTGAGATTGTTTAGTTTTTTGTCAACATTTGGATGGTTGATAAAGAGAATTAGATGGAATTTGAAGGGCATTTTTGACTTCTCAAATGTCACTTAATGGCTGATTAACAAACTAATTAACGGTAGGTACTGAATTGTCACATTTGAAAGTTCAGGTACTAGATTGTCACATTTTGAAAGTTCAGGTACTAGATTGTCGCATTTTAAAGTTTGGAGACCAAATTGTTACTCGAGCCAAAATATAGGGTATTGATCGGGAATTTTCCCTATTTTTAATGATTTAATTTAAAAGTGAATATACACATGTTTGAGAAAAGGAGAAGAGGAAATAGGTGTGAGCTTTGTAGTGAAAGGACTCCTCACCTACCCTCTTTTCTCTTTCTACGAGAGAGAGAGAGAGAGAGAGAGAGAGAGAGAGAGAGAGAGAGAGAGAGAGAGAGAGAGAGAGAGAAAACAAATATGGATTTTACAAGAGACAATGAAGACCGATGTAAGTTTTCATTTAGAACCTTGAATGTTATAAACAACTAAACATACTCAACTTGAATTGCTTAATGGACGGATATCATTTGCCTACTGAGCACAAGTAACCATAACTCACCACTTGAACTTGGATAGGATGAACACAACAATCGCAACCCCCCTCTATTTCTTTGGGAGAATGATGGTTCAGCCCAGGGTCAGAATTCATAGGCACAAAGTACAATTGGGGTAGGTGCCAGCTTGGAATTGATACCAATTCATGGGCGCATTGGTGCATAGGATGGGGGTAATTGACCTTTTGAAATGTTGTAGATCTGCAGTGAAAATCAAAATTCTACAATGAGCCTGTCCGTACTTCTCCATTTTTCTTTTCTACATTATTTTGGTGTACGGATAGCAATCCCATTTTATACTTTTGTCTAAAATAACCACAAATCAACCGGTATCACCAGGGGGGTTGATTACTCCAAGCTATTCCAGTATCATAGATTTACCATGAAGCAAGGTTCAAAATATCGATACAGCCCAATACACCAGAATGTGCATATTGGGTGTTTCGATCACCCACTCCCCCTTTTTTCAGTTTTTTTTTCAAAATTTTACAGGGGATTGGCCCTGAAAATAACAAAGTTACAAATACCTAATATTTAGCATATTGGGGCGGTACCAATATGATATTGCCCGATACATTGTGATATTTTGAACCTTAACGGTTTGACCCATGTAAAGTGGTCGCAAAGTAGAGGGGGTGTCTTAGTAAATGACCCAAATTATGTAACTTGAACGTGTACAAAAAGCACCAAACACTTATAGTTCTTGCGGCGGGGAAAACTGATTCTTAAAGGATCCCTTCATCTAACATATTACATAATAACTGAGAAGAAAATTCTACAAACTCAGAGTAACCTTGAAGGGAAGGTATCCGATGATAATTATTGTCTAGTTGGCTAAAGACATCATCCTCTAACACTTACTGATAACTCTCTGAAGTGCTTGTTTGACCATTCCTGCTGATGCAACCGCCACTCCCCTAAACTGCAACCAAATTTGTGAACGGTTAATATTAATTTTCATGAACAGAGTTTGGATGGTTGGGTTGGAAAGACAAAAAAACCATTTTCTATTTTAAGTGAAGATCCACACCTTAGTTTTAAGCATTACAGTGAGAATTCCATCGACTGTGGACGATTGAACCGAGTGTGCATCTAAATGAAGATTGCTTACTGTGTCCATGATATCAAAGAACAAGCAATCCCTCCAAGTACACCGAATCTCAATCAAAACTTCCTTATCAATCACACTGACAATCACATCTTCTGCAGAACCATCTTTAGATAAAACCTGATTGAGCTCTGGTTCTGTTTCATCAATATCAATGGCCTTCCTCTTGTTTATGGTAGGTTTCTTGCCATTAGAAATGTCATTGTAACCATAGTTGTCGGATGTCCTCTCTGCTATGTCTGGATGCTTCCTTCTTGCTTTTGCTTCAAACTCTGATAACTCCCTGCAAGATTCCAACTCTTCAACCCTTCTCTCAAGCTCTTTTAGGTACTCTATGGTGTCACCAAGTATAGAAGCTTTGTCAACCTGCATAATATGCGAAATTAGATTCTGAAATGATTAAGATGCTTGAAATTTCACAATATGTCATCCAAAGCTACTACCTATGAAAGACAATACAAGTACCTTGCTAATAGAAGGAACCAAGGATCTCAGAACCAAAAACTTCTCATTCATTTTCTCCCTCCTCCTCCTCTCTGACAAGACATGGTTTAGACCAACATCATCCCCTTCCGCTTTGCAAAGTCCAAACTTACCAGTATTCAACTCCCGGGACTTGAGTAAGCTACCACCATGCATCTGAGCAACTTCAAACAAAACCTTCTTCAATATCTTTTGTGGTGTGCCAATCTTCACCATCTGTGCATCTAGAAATCCTCTTCTCTTCCAACTCTTAAAGCTGGACTCATGATTACCAGTGTGGAAGCCTGGTCCTACAATCAATGGGTGGGAGTTCTTAAAGATGGCAGAAAGAGCCCTAGAATAGTGCAGGTCGTCATTTCCAAGATCCAAGGAACCAAGTTTTGTGTGGTTACATTCCTGGAGGTCTTGAAGCTGAAGATTATTAATTCTTTCACCCTTTGGAGAAGAGACAACCTTCTGAGGATTTACAAAGATTTGAGATATGCAGTCACTGGAATTCATGGAACCATGAACACAATTGCTGAACTCATCATCCATGACCTGCCAGCTCTGGACTTGAGAAGTCCCACCATTCATACCATCAAGCATGAAGGAATCTTCAGTCTGTTGATTGGCTCTGCACTCGTTTGAACCGTTATCAGGGGAGCCGGATTTTATGTCATCACATATATTTGCATCTAGTTCCTCAATCCCATCCTGCTCAATGTCTTCTTTAGCCATGCAGGGAGAGAGACATTGTGGGAATGTTTGAGGCGCTATTTCTGGTTGCATTTCGCATTCTGGTGTTGGATTAAATTTATCCAAAGCCACGGTGTTGTCCACCTCATGTTTAAGCTCAAGGCTTTCCTCATTATCTACATTCTGTGGGCTGGAAGTTGATTGGTCAGAACATATGGGCTTTGGGAACTCCAAAAATGAAGTTTTCACGTTTTGAATGATGCTTGGGTCCTCCAAGACCTTAAGATGACAAAATACAACAAAGTGAATTGCTTACGCTGTGGATACAATGAAATGCAGCCTACTGCTATACAAGCACAAAGTGAATTAAGATATAATGAGAGTTACCAGTTCAGTCACCCCAAGCTCAACAACACCACCCAGAAACGGAAAGCACACTACTGTCTGAAAATTTGAAACAAAACACATATCAGTAATACAGTTCTCAAGAGAATGATTAGAAAAAACAAAAAAACAAAAAAAAAAAAAAACTAACAAACAAACAAAAACATAGTTATTAAAACATCTAAAAGGTTGGACAGGAAAAAGTGGTGTCTTATCAGATAAATCTGGTCCAACTGGGTTAACATGCATGATGAGATCAGAACTTGCATTGTTCCTTTCATAACGAGATTTATATTTTGTCAAGAACCATTCCCTGTGGAGTTGTCTGATCAGATAAATCTAAAAGGTTGGACAGGAAAGATTGTTGTCTGATCAGATAAATCTGGTCGAACTGAGCTAAGCTGATGAAATCAGAGGATTCAGAACATGCCCTTGTTCCCTTATTAACAAGATTTATATTTTGCCAAGAACCATTGACTGCGATGTTGGTTTTTTTCCCTTGATTCTGTATTGCAATTGTGACAAGAGCCATTACCCAATGTCGGACACAGCCATCTGGGGTGGATTGAATATAGATGGCATTTTCATGCCTGATGTGGCCTCCTTCAGCCATCTGGGGTGGACTGAATACAGATGGCATTTTCATGCCTGGAGTGGCCTCCTTCAGACTTGGACCAGCATTCTCACGTTTATTAAAACCGAGATTTTACCATTGCACCAAGCAATAGCCCCTTGATTCCTTCTTGCAGCTTTCATACATCTATTGTTTCAAAACTGGATTTTAAGGTATTTTCTTGCAAGAGGGACCAAGGGTGGGAGGGTTCTTTAGAGATGAAGCATGTGCTTACAATGTTCTCACGCACAATTGGAGTAGGAAGTTCAATAAGAGCAGAATTTATGGCAGTTATTCAGGGATTGCAGAGAGTTAATGGACTGACTACTCATTGAAGTTGAATCAAAAGAAGTGATTACTTGGCTACTGAATTGTGAGAGACAGAGAGCATTGTGGCCCTATAGAAATGATTAAATGAACTAAAGAAGTTCAGATGGATAACTAGGAATATGCAAGTGAAAATTCAATGGGTACCAAGGTTGGCCAAAAACTAAAAGGCATTAGCCCGACAAGGGGTAACTAGAAATCAACTTTTGGGCTCAATTGTTATGGAAACTCTATGGGGAGAGATAGTAGTGACTATGTTCTTGAATGATTTATGTAAGCCCCATACATCTTTGTTGTTTACATTTAATAAAATTAACTGTGAAGTTAACCAAGTTATCAAACTTTTATCTTGAGATTGGGGTCTACAGGCACATAACCATTTGCTTCTTATAGCTTTGTGAAGCTAACAAAGCTATCGAACTTTTATCTTGAGATTGAGGCCTACAGGCACATAATCATTTACTTCTTATGGATAGTCAAGGTCTTTGACATAACCTGGTCCAGGTCTTTGTATATGCAGGCACTGATGCACTAAATAGATGATAATGACATGTGTCCTGTTTGCATGGCTAGAATTGATAATCAATTCACAATATTTACCAGAAAATTTCCTAATATCTTTATTATATAATCATCATGAATGTACAACATGGTCTTAAATACACAAAGAATATGATATATAACTGTGACTCAGACAATATAAACCAATGTTACTTTGTATGACATACCAACTCTAGAAATCATGGCACATGAGTATGGCCATAAATGAATAAAAAATTAATTATGCAATTAGAAAAATAGTAAAAGAATAATAAAGCTAAGAAAAAAGTTGGAAAATTGAAGTGTTGACAACAATATGGATCTGTCCCTTGTCAGGACATCACTTTCTAGGAATTCTTAGTGCCAACATTTCATTTGTGGTTGACTTCAAATCTATAGCATAATCAGCATGTTACAGATAGTGTTGTGACAAGAGCCAAGTGTTGGCACAACTAGACACATTAGTTTTAACGTTTGAGATGTCCTTGTAACATTGAATGAACAAATGCTTAAGAAAATAGTCATAGGAATTACATCAAGAAAGGACCATTTACTTTCCATCATGTGACCACATTCAGGCTATATAATATTCAATCTACAAACTCGAAAATGAAATTCAGAACCCAAGCTTTTTGCATCTTAAGTATGCTAATATCATAGGCTCTATTTTAGGATTTGCCTGTTTCATTTTATATTTGTAGGCCTGGTCTAATCAACTGCAGATTGTTTAGGCCGCACATCAGGTTACTCTGCAGATCTTTACACATTAATGGGCAAAGAGGTAAGCTCCACTTCTGCTTTATTCTTTTCTCTTGCTCTTGTATGGGTCTTTTGTAGACTATGGTTAGCCTGGACAGAGGCCTTCCCGAAATATTGAAAGATGAAATCTAAAAATGTGGTAAATAATTTGAACCCCAACTACTAAATAACACCTCTAACTTAAGTCACTGCTTATAGTACAATAAGTTTTACCAAAAATCATATTGACAAGACAAATGAATAGTAAAAGGGAAAATGAAAACAAACTTTACTATGAACAAAAAACTTGTTGAAGGTTAATTGCACCAATACTGCTCTATTTAGGCTATATTGACTTGTTCAACAAGAAATCAGGGGAAAAGGACTTAGTCAAATTTGAACATCGAATTTTGCCAATTGATGACCATAGAAAAAAACCACTGATTAATGTAACTATGACCCAATTGGCATTTTATTATTTTATAATATATTATTAACTTCTGCCCAATTTCAAAACACCATCAAATTTTCTGGGGAAGTTAAAGATCAAGTTAATATGGACATGTAAAAAAAAAACAAAAAAAAAAACTTATTCTAGTACAGTGTTGTGCAAAAGTCCAACATACCTGGATGGATGCGCTCTGAAGGTGTTGATATTTGCAAGTCGAGACATTGAGAAGAAAGCAGACATAGGAGGAAAGAAAAGTCAGCTAGTTCACCTCTTTCTAATAGAGAAGTTTTGTATGAAAATCGAATCATATCTCAAACAATGAAAACCAACCTTTGCTAGCAGAGAACGAGAGAACACTTTGCTGTCAGCATGATGAGCATTGCATAACCAAATGGGCTGACCATTTGCCAATGTTCTTCCTGGCAACCTGCAGAAAAGTCATGGAAAAGAGCTGAGTACCCTTGTCCTGGCTTGAAGACGAAGGACATGCAAACCAAGTAATACCACTCTGCATCACTGAGATCTTCAGGAGATAATGCAGCTGAAGGCCTCCTAGCCTGCTGGTTAGTGTCACCTGCTGATAATGACTCATACAGCTCTCTCAATTGCTCACTCCTCTGCAAACCCATTTGGTCAGTGTTAAGCTCCATGGGCTGTACCGTCTTCCTTGTCTTAATGTCTCCGTTGTAGTACCCATCACCCCATGCCAGCACCCTAGCACAATCACATTTATGTGAAAAGATAAAGAGCAAAACAGAAATTTTAGAAAAAGAGAAGTTCATAAACAAAATCATCTGACAAGCAGCATAAAGACGAATTTGCTGTTGGACAGGTAGTTAAGTACTATAACAGAAATGTAGTCAGTCAAAAGGCTACACCTTATAGGCATGAAGATGCACAGTGTATCAAAAATGGGAAGTGGCTCAATTCAAGCAATCCCGAATTCAAACCGGCAGGAAAGGGGATAAAACAAGGAAGAAACGTCTGAGAAACAGAGTCATCAGCAATCTGAAGCCATTAGTTCTAAGATGAACATGAATCCCAAGTGAACCAGATATGTTTTTCTTTAAAAACTGAATTTGCGAGCAACCATCTGATACTACAGAAAGAAAAAAGGCACAACTAGAACAAAACAAAACGGTGGATTCCAAGTATAATTAGTGCATTGTCGAACATCCAGGCAATAGTGCAACAAATCTAACTTGATAAAACTCAACAGTGTCTCTTCATCAGCAGATTAAACAAATAACCATAAATCTGCGCCATTTTCATCAATTCATACCAAGAGAAACCACATTATACAATATATGTTGCAGATAAAAAGCGGTTGACTTGCACAAACCTGAGGCAGATCTAGGAGGAAGAAGGGACGCAATTAGACGATACAATTTTCATGTGGGCCCAGCATATTTCCCACAATATAGCACATATACTACCATTTAATATCAGTTTTCAGGTCGTTGAACAGACCCAGTTGCAGAAAAATTAGAAAATTATAACAAGAAAATAGGCTGAAATATTTAACTATTCTTACCCTTGTTGCCTAGTTGAGATGGACCAGAAGATCGCGTAACTCCATTGAATGCTTCTAACAGCAAAAGCAAGCTGTTTCCTGAGGTGGTTTTCTGGCACTCCGTCCTGATTTTGGAGCCCAGTAGCCATAGTCCAACACATAACCCTGAACTTCACTTACAGAGAGAACTTCACCACTTCAATCCGACTACGTAAGTATCAAAAGCGATCTGGGGAGGTGGGATTCTGGCTTTGCAATCTGATTCTTCATCTCCCAAAATCGGAACCAGAAAATTCCACGAAGGGATCGTCAGAGGCAGCTTTTGTTCTCAACCTAAAAGCAGTAAACCAGATGCAGTTGCAGCCTTATTAGAGCCTGTATAAGGGGAGAAGAAGGAAGCGATAGTTTTCAGCAATCTGTTTCTGGTCGTCGAAACGAGAAAACTTAACTCGAAACCAACTTGGTTTAGAGAAGGACAAATTAAACTACCAGAAAGCAACCTTTCGAGTAGTGTTTTGTCAGTGGCTCTGAGCTAGAAAAACAAAAGAGAGAAGCACCAGACAAAACTTTTTTTTTCAGAAATATCGCCATGGTTTTGGAGATTAAAAGGCAAGCAATGAAATAATAAATCTTAAAGCTTAGAGATGACCCTCCGTTTTCCCACAGGAGAGGTCAAGAATGGAATTCCTGAAAACTGTCTAAAAGAGAAGGAAAAAGAGAAACATAAGAGGTCTTTTTGAGATGGATTGCTGTAACTACTCGAGGCACTGGCATTATCGGAACTCAAATTCCGGTTTTGAACCAAGGAAGTAAAGGATCTCTCTATTTTTATGGTTGGGACTTACGAGAGTTGGAAAAGCAATAATGCTTTATACACTCGAAGTAACCTTTCTTGTTTTGGAGCTCTTCTTTCACTCTACCAAATCCAACTCATAAAGATCTGATTTTAGCACAGGAAACCTAAAAAAAAGGACCTACAAAACCGCACAAATCTATTATTTTGTTTTCTTTTCTTTTTTTGAGAGATGGGTTTATATTATTCCAGCTCGAATTCAATCAGTGTCCTAAGTTAAAGACAAAACCAGTAGAAATGCTTTAAATGAACAAAACCGTAAGCTTTGTTATATGCAGAATAAAATAACTTGTGAAACAGTAACAATGCTTTTTAAGTGAATTTACGACACTGATTTCTGGTTTTTGAAACGAAAAAAAAAAAGTAAGGAAATGCAAAATATAAAGAACAGAACCGGAAAAAATAATTCTTTTTTGAGACTAGCAAAAGTATATGATATTGAGTCTGACACCAGAGAGAGAGGGAGGGAGAGCGCCAGAGAGGTAAAGGGATCACATGAACATTGAAACAGAAGGTTGGCAATGTTGCTCGGTCGTCCTACGCATATGATTGAAGGAGGTCTGATTTTATAGAGGAAACCGAGATGCATAAATGAATGAGAGAGAGAGAGAGAGAGAATGGTGTTTTGGTGTCTTTTCTCTTTTTCTTTTTCTCATGTAAAATTTGAAACAAGCCAACAAAGATGGTCGGCTCGAAATTCTGCCACCAACAATAATATCAAATAAATAATGAGATATTTAATACATTTTAGAATACGAAAAGATGGTTAGAAAGAGAACCAGAGATAACAGTTGCAAGGCTAGAAAATTCAAGGATTATTCGGCTTTACACATATAGACTCCCAGTCGGCTTAACTCAGCTGCTACAGATATGCTACAGGCTACAGAGACTACAGACACATACTCAAAGACAAGAACTGATCAACGCCCTTGTTTTTCTATTCTCCCACTCCCTAATTTCTCTTTGTACCACTTTTACACCAGCAAGTGAGCTTTTTACACCGCTGCTAGACTTTTTGAAGAATCCCATTCCCATCCGTGTCTGTATGTGGTAATATCACTGTAAGTCCATGGCCCCAACATTTGAATTCTCTCTCTCTCTATCTCTCTCCGAGGTACTGTTGGTCAATGATCTGGGCACCTCCCATATTTTGAATTTCTGATAAAGAAGGCACTTAATGCAATGAAAAAGATACCTCAAACCTTTTTTTTCCTGTTCTGTATTGATTAATGATAAAAGCCACTTTTGTCTTTTAGAAATCAATACAACTTTTGATAAATAAATCCTTTTTTGGTAGAGATGAATAAATCAAAAGTAGCTAGAATCAAAGAATGTGCCCAAAATCAAGAAGAATCCTTCAAACTTTTTTTTTTCTCCCTGAAACCTAGCTATGTCTACTAGTAAAAGAAAATAATATTAGTCTACCAGTAAATGCCATATATTTATATATACATAGTTCATGTGTGGCTACCACTAGCTTTCCCTTGGATAAGTTCATGACGACACATGCCTAGATCCTCTTTGTTATACCTTAGACGATTGCCTCTACTTTAACACAAATACAACAAACCTACCCTCTTAATATATTAGCCATGGATTGAGTGTAAGTGGATCAAATGAGCTTCAGAGTTGGTTTGGCACTAATATAATTCCATTCAACAAATATAAATGCAGCAGCACAGTGTTTTGCGGGGAGAGAAAAGAGGAGTGATTTGTCATTTCCGCTTTTTCATTTTCCATATCAGTCAATTTTGTCAAAATGCACTTTAAAGAAACTGCATTTGGGAGGTCACTTTCTCAAAGAAGAAAAATTAGAATGCTGCTCTCAGCTTTTAAACTTCATGTATTTGATAGAGTGATTCCTTCAATTCCTTTCACCTCTTTTCTTCTTGGGGATTCATATTCAAATTTTATATACATCTGGGCTATTACTATTTCTCTTTTTTATCTTTATGAATAAGAAATGATACAAATGATGTGACTCATGACTCAATAGTCTTTCCTTGCGGCAGGTGAAGAAAATGTTCTTTGTCCAGAGTCATCAGCTGCATGCATATATAGAGATGAATCTGGTTTGATTAAGAGCATTTCTAGCTGGTGGCCTATTAAATTGCTTGCTGCAATGGGCTCCATCTGAGGAGGCCACCTGGTTTGGGGTCCCTCCTTTTTGGTTGTTTTATTTATGATCCATGTGTTGATGTATCTTTCAATTATGAATAATTGCAATTTACCCAGAAAAAAAAAATGTTTCCAAAAGCTAGTCAGGAAGCGAGATAGAAACCAGCCTTTAGAATATTTACATAAGAAAAACCTATCAAGTAAATGATTAGAAATCTGTTCAGTAACTCATGCGGCTGGTTAATTGCTTTTGAGTAAGCTCTTTTACTTGTTGAATATGTTTTAAATGAACCCAAGAATAAACCTGACAGCAAATTCCATTCAATGAAATGCTTAAAATACACAGGCTCAGTTGGGAAGGAATACAAATACAAATATGTATAGTGTAAATATATACAAAATATAAGGTTTTGCACTCTACGTATTTGTATTTGTACTCTTCTCAAACTGAACCAAAGCTATAAATAGCAACAAAACTGATACAAAGTGTCAAGGACAAGAAAACAAATCACCAAACAGCAGATTAAATTGCTGATGAAGAAGATAGAAACCACTGAGCTAGCTGGGAGAGTAAATTGGTTACAAGTGATAGGAAAAAAAAATTATTTTGATTATTGGATCATTGGATTATGGGGATCATTAAATTGCCACATTTTGTTTTAGGTTATTCAGGCTTGGTCCCATCCAAACAGCGCCTGTTGTGTACCTTAACAAGTGTCTTTTTTCTGTGATATTGAGTACATAAATCACATTACATGGAATTAGGGGTAAAGACAGAGCAAAAACGAACGTGAGCTGATTGGCCGGAGACAAAAACATACACACCCCGCTGAACTATCTATACGGTTGAACACGTGTTTAATACAATTTGGTCCTAGATGAGCCCACAGTGAGTACTGACGTGTTCAACTATAACAGGCAATGCAGCCCCGTGTGTGTGATTTTGTCTCCAGCTCCTGATGATTCGTATTCCTATTTTTGGAGGGATACCGACTGACATATCTAACTCAATTAGTGATTGAATAGTGGGTTATCAAATAGAGTTCACATCAGCAGCTCCCACACAAGGGGCTCCCCACAATGCCCTACAGCACATCTTGACCTTGTATTGGGAATATCTTGACCTTGTCTCAAGTGATATTCTCAGTACAAAGTCGGAATGTGCTGTGGGGCGCTGATGTAAACTCTATCGAATATCAACAAAACGGGTCAGGAACACTTCTGCCATGGTTACAGGAAGGCAGGAAATACACGATGGTTGAGAAAGACGACATAAGCATGAAAATATTGCTCATGAACTCGGTTATCTGATTTCGACTCAGAATGGTCCCCAGTCATGGAGTTTGGCTTGCACAGTACTAAATTTACATGGCATGTGAACAGTAGTGTTTTTTAAGAGAAAAATCAGTTCATCTGATCTTCTGTCTTTAACTTTAACTGATGGGGTGTGTTTCTATTTTATTGGAGGGTCACATGCAACGATGGTCACAGCAGATGTGAGCTCTATCAATGAACAAGGCTAGTGTTCATTGTTCAATCCAAAAGATTTCCATCCACCTAATGCATGGCTTTGGCTATGGAAAATTGGTTGATTCGAGCAATCAATTAGACTGGATTAAGTCAACAGTTGACTCTGAATCATATGCAGAAAGGAATCATCAATATGATTCGGTGTTCCATGTTCCATCCTTGGTAGTTGAATCAATCTGGAGAGACATGGAACCAAAAGAATGGAAGGAATGGAATGTTGCCGGATGAATCAAAAGAATGGAAGGAAAGAGTTTTAGGGCCCGTTTGGATTGCGGGAATTGGGTTTGGAATGGCGCATTTCGATTCCAACTATTTCATTGGACAGACTCTGAATTTCATTCCCACTTTTGGTGGAATGGCATTCCCCATCCCTTCCCCTCCCTTCCGTATGAGATTCGACCCATTCAACTTGATTCTAATTCCGATTTCAGTTCTCATTTGAACTAAATGGGTTGAGTATAAGCCATTAGGACTTTGATTCTGATTCCAATTCCAACTATGAACCCTTAACCTTTAAACGAGGATAAAGGTGCATAAAGAATATGAGGTTCAGTATTTTTTATGCCTACACCCATGAAGATTCCTATGGAATTTACTATTCTTGTGCAGTCAATTATATACAGCCCAAGTGAACAAACTAGTTTTTTATATCATCAAAAAGCAGGTTTGTTATTGTTGCATGGAGTTCATATGTACAAATGTGTCATACAAGGAGAGGAGAATCCTGTGGATAGCACATGTAATCAATTTTTTTTTTCTGTAAATTTGTATGAAAGAGAAAACAAACTTAAATACCTCTTCACGGATTATGTATATACATTAGTGGACCCTGAAATGTATCGATACACAAACATCAATACAAAAAGAATTGAAGGGTTTTAAAAATTTGTGAACAGAGAAGTACCAACAGACCCAATGTAGATTTTTAATTTTCACGACAGGGCTATAAATATTCAAAATGTCAAAAACCCCAACTTCATACATCAATGCCCGCGTGAATTAGCATCAATTCTCAGCTTATACCCACACCAACTGTATTTTGGACCTAAAAATTCTAACCCTAGGCTGAACCGTTATTCTCCCTAAAAAAAATCACTCTTCCATGCATTTAAAATATTAAAAAAAAGAGTATTGGTGATATCGATATGCGCCAATACAGCTCCTTTTTAACACAAAACACCTTTTCCATGGGGACTAAATAAAAAGAGAAAGAAGAGCAGTGGGGATGAATGAATACAGACATGAAAGCGACGTATCAAATTAAAGAAGAGCAGTGGTCATGCACATATAAGCCAACACTATTCGAAGACTCCGAATAAGCCACTGTTGTCTCTCTTATGGAGAGTAGACCTGTTCATGGGCCGGGCTGGCCCGTTGGGCCACCCGGCCCCCGGATGGGTTTGAATGTGGTTATAGGCCTGTAGGTTTAAATTCGGGCCAAAAAGCCCAGCCCGCAATAAATTTAAACCGGGTTCAGGTTTTAGCAAAATAGCTCAGCCTGACCTAATATTAGACTTAAAGTGAGTAATGTGATTATGTCAATTTGAATAATATTTTTGATTTAAGAATGTAAAACTGCGTTTTAAAATATAAAAAAAGGGGGAAAAAACCATCTCGTAGTCCCATTGTTCATTTAAATAGGAAAAAAATACTATCTGAATTTTTAATTCTAATTTGAATAGGAAAAATGGTTTTTTTTATTAGGTCGGGCTTTGGGCTTGGGCTTTTTATCGGGGCCGGGCTCGAGTCCAAGTTATAGGCCCGTTGGTCAGGCCGGGTTTGGGCTCGGGCCTAGCATATTTCCCTTAATGACAAGTGAAACCCGGCCTGGCCCATGAACAGGTCTAATGGAGAGATGTTCACGTTGTGCGACTGTAATAACTAGTTGGGATAATATTGGGAGCGTTTGTTGGCAATAGGGGTGTCCATGGTTTGGTTAATTAAATCATGGACATATTTTGTAAACCAAATTGGTGGTATCGATTTTTCTATTTCTCCAAATTGAAACCGAATTGGTATCATCAGTTTTTGATCCACCGGTTTCGGTTTTTTACCAGTTATGTTCTTTGGTTTTTTATATTTATAATATATATTATATAAACATATAATATATTATAAATATTTTAAAAATATATAATGTATATAATATATTATTATAAATAGATTATAAGTATATATTAATGTATAATATATAAAAAATATGTGACATATATTAAAAGTACATATAAATATATATCGGTCGGTTCAGTTAAACACTAGTTTTTATAGATTAACCGAAAACTGAACAGATCCTTCAGTTTTTCAAAAATCCCAAACCAAAACTAAATCGATCTCTTCGATTTGATTTTTTTTGATTTTTCGGTTTTTCATGGACACGCCTTCTTGGCAGCAGATCAACAAGGGACAAGCTGGTGGGGTGGGTGGGTTTGGTTAGATCTTTAATGTGGGGCTTTCACCATCATGAGTCCCCATGCAAAGCTATTAAGACACTTTTGGGTGTTTTGATAAGGAGAGTTTGGTTGGGCAACTACCTACAGTGTTTGCTTATCAAAGAAGGCAATAAAAAATAAAGAAAAAGCCAAACTGAACACAAATAATTTGTAGTTAGGGGATAAAATTGTCAGAGATCAGTGGCTATTGGTCAGCACTGTCAAGGGACGATGGTATGGCGTTTATCGTTCCCACTTGTCATGCAAAATTTTTTGGGATATTGACAGTTGAGCCCAGAGTCAGAAATTTTAGGCCCAAAATACAATTGAGGTGGATGATCGATAGGAATTGATGCCAATTTATAAGTGGACATTGGTGTATAGAGTGGACGCTTTTACATTTAAATGCTTATAACTCTATAATGTAAATGAAAAATCTGCACTGATCTTGTCTGTACTTCTCTAAATTTTCTTTTTTCAAAAGATCCCTTCTCTATATATTGCTGGAGACTATCATGACTAATCATATTTAACAAATTTTGGGGGGCCAAGGACTCCACCGATATAATTGGCTCCGCACCTGAGTTCCACACTCCGCTTGCCATTTTTTTCACTGCATCACTAGGGAAGATTGATCAAAAGTGACAGCTGAAATCAGTTGGCTCAAAAGTCTCTCTTTTGTTTATTTGCAACGCAATTTTTTTTGTATTAAGCTATTAATACAAATTAACGCATAAGAGTACAAAAATGCAAATTTTGGTCCATTTTTGGGTTTTTTTCGTTTGTCGTTTCAGGTTTTATTTAAAATCATAAAATTTGAAACGGGGATAAATTAGAATTTGCACTCAAACGGTTTTGTACTCCCTGGAGATAAAATTGCATTGCAATAAAAATTTGAGTTAGGGGTTTTAAAAATTTTGCTTCTCTATTTTGTTTTAATTTTCCTTGAAGCTGAATTAAGAGGAATTCACTGGAGGTTAAATCAGAAAATCATGGCTTTAGATGTAATGCAGTTGCCCCGCTAAGAAGTCACTACATCTAATTCAAGGTGGGGCCATGGCAACAGATCAAAAGCTTTGATTCAGTTGCAATACTGTGGTAATAAATGTGGATTGAAGTGATCGTCGGCTCCCGTGATCATCTCTCACTACTAAAAAAAGTAGGATTTTTATTTTAAACCATTATAACAGAGGAAATGGGGTTTGATCAAGGTTCAAAATATTGATATGTTTGACATGTCGGTAGAGGTGTATCGGATGAATTGAAAATATTTTTTTTACTTTTTTTTTTTTGAAACTGGTAGAGCTCCTTCACCCCTGAATCGGTCAGACCCCCGATACATCCACTATAAGAACATATTAGAGGGGCCCCAAAACGATACATATTGACTATTACGGGCCAATAAGTGTCAACACTTTCAACCTTAAATCTGATTAGTGATTTTAATTTCTTATTTTCGAAGTTTTGTACTTGACAATGACCATTTATGGGTCCATATAAACTTTTGTACTTTGTGTGTAGATCATTTGTTTCCATGAATTTAATTATATAGGTTCCAAAGGGGCCGATCATTACTTAGTGTAATGGTAAATTTTCAGACAATCAAGTGTAGAAACAAGGGTTCAAGTGTGAGAGTGGCCAATTTGTGTATAAAAAGAAAGGTTAGGACTATATCGGGTTTACCCCTCTCAATACCCAATATAGCTGCGACTTAATGCCCGTAAAATGCAAAAACCTCCCCTAAAATTTCTGACAATCATAAAAACCTTCCTTTAGTTTAATTTTAACAAATACCTCCCTAAACTTTTGAGAAATTTGACAAAAACCTCCCTTCTATCACTTTCTTAGATGTAAAAGGTTAGACTGATGCACCAGTTTCTTCTAAATACCCATCCTATCCTTTTGTAAATTATTTTGCATACAAAATTACTTAAATAACCCTATTTTTTTACTTGACAAAAATCTCCTTTTAACAATCATCTTCTAATGTTTTTGTGTCAAATTAAAACATGGTTATTCAGTAATTTTGTATGTAAAATAATTTATAAAAGGGTAGAATGGGTATTTGGAAGAAACTGCTATATCAATTTAATGTTTTCTGTCTGAAAAGGTGACAGAAGGGAGGTTTTTGTTGAGTTTCTCAAAAGTTCAGGAGGTATTTTTTAAAATGAAACTATAGAGGAGGTTTTTATGATTGTCAGAAACTTTAGGGGAGGTTTTTATATTTTACCCTTAATTATATAAACCCAAATTTGTGCAAGTCCCCCAATGAAGGATCCAAAGGTGGTTTGAGTAGAAAATATGAAAAGAAAAATAATCTCTCCTATCCTTAGAGGCACGAGAGAGGCCCATGATGGGTTTGAATTGCAAGAGTAAATGTTTGGCTTTTCTTCTCCCACACAGCTCAGGAAATTTCAACGTAAGGTGGACCAGATAGCCTAACAAAAACAGCCCAAGGTTGTCCCCTTCTTCAGGTGGACTGTGGGCGTCATAAATAAAAGATGATGCATTATTTGCATGTAGGAAAGTTTGGCACTCCCACCATTAAGCTCCTTTTGGTTTGATAGAAAATAAGCCCTAAACAAAAGGGGTTTTTAGTTCAGTCCACCTCGGAAATTTTGAGGAAAAATTCTTAGTAAAATTTTTGAAAATTGGAATCAAGGTTCAAAATATTAATACAATGTGACCTGTATCTTGTTGTATCTTTTAGGCTGCATTTGGTATTTCTTATTTTAAGGATTTATCTCTTTTTTTTGCAGTTAAAAGCCCATTGGTCATAGGGATATTTTAATTGCAAAAAGGAGATAAATCTTTAAAATAAGGAATGTCAAATGCAGCTTTAGTATCCCATACATTTATTTTAAGGTGTTTTTAAGAAATTTTTTTAATAATTAAAACACCTAATATTAAGTGTTTATAGCAGAGACATGGGATCAAATCCTGCTGCCGGGTTTACGGGGATGGGAATGGAGACTATTCCTCTTTGTTGTAGTGCAGGTGTAGCCCCATGGAACCCAAAAAATACTATTAAAATAAAATATTATATGTGACATTTTGATTTGATTCAGATATTATACATCGTCGTTAATAAATCAAATTAAAATGATAAAAATATTATATTTTATTCATAAAATGAATTAGAAATGGATTATATATAATAATATCATTCATTAGCAAAATACATTAAAAATAACTTCCATAGTTCTTCAAGTTGTGAGCTTTTAATTAATGAAAATAGGATTTATGTTCATTCCAGTCATAAATGATTTTGGAAAAATCAGGTTTAACCGTATCAGACATTAATTAGATTCTTTTTTTTTTTGGTTTTTAGGAGCAATTGACCACCTGAGTAGTAAAAAAAACTGACCTAAGGAGTAGCATTAGAACCGTCTAATCGCAACCATCACTGTTAAAGCCCATCTGTGAGGGCTGAAGCGCACGGAGCTTCTGGCCTTTTGAGATGGACCCTATGCAGATTAAACCAGATTTTTTCATTGTAAAATTAGTCCTCACACCTACCTCACGACAACGGGATCTGTTCCTTCTCACACTTCGGTACTTACAAGTACCGAAAGGTGTTTCCAATGCATGATTAGATGTGCATGTGAGGTGCGTGTGAGGCACTCTATGTAAGGAATAAATGTGGTCTCCCACTTCACTGCCTTTACAGTATGTCTGATGAAAAATTTGCAGTTGCAGGAGGATCCAAATTAGCCATCAATCAGTTGATGTTTGGATAGTCTGTACAGTCTCTTTAGATACTCTATTCAGAGTGCCTCAAAGGCAGTTCAATCAACTTAGCTGAATGTTGAAAGGAGGCCAAAGTGCAGCAGCTTCTGGCTTTGTAAGGTGGACCACACATGCATGAACAGCTTACAATTAAGTTATGTTTGGTAAAAAATCCAAAGCGCCCAAATCCACTGTCACTCACTCATCTAAACAAGTTTATCTAGAATAGCTGAGGTTCTATTTGGCAAGTTATTTTAGAAAGATTTTCCAACAGCCATGATGGCTAAAGAGACATATTGAGATTTTAGAGTTTTGTTTTTAAAGATAAAGACCATTTAGCAAGTGAGTCGATCTATTGGATTTAAAAAAAATGTATTTAAAAGCTATTTATCACATGAAAAAACCCATAAAGCTTTAATTTATTGAAATTCAACATTTTCGGTGAATTTCTTAGGTATTCTGTGCACATGTCTTCTAATTACAAGCTTTTGATTATCAAATAAAAAAAAAAAAAAACAATTTTTGATCTTTTTAAATTTGTTAAAACATAAAAGAGCGCACAGAAAGACAAGACCACATCAATCAAAAGGACTAGTATCAGTTTTTTATAGGTAAAGGGTCCGTCGTCATCTAGTGCAAATAATGACCATGTTTTTGGAGGATAGGCATCATCTTCTCAGTTCTGTCTTTTCGGCCACTATTTTTACAAAGGCAGCTAAAACAGTAGCACTAATTTAGACAGTCCAACCACCCCTCTTGTTGCACTATGTATGCTGCAAATTTGAAATCACATAGTATTGTTGGATGGCTGTTGCACAAAGTTCAGCCATGATTCATGACTTCTGACTCGAGCTCTAAATTATTAATATGAGAATATGAAACGGGCAATGGGGACCCATCATTTAATGGCCTTAACCAAAAACATCTTATTTCTATACCATTTATAAAAATGAGAATGATAATAATTGTATAGTTAAAAATTTTAATTTTATTTTCCCTTTTTACCTTCTAAATGGTGGTCGGAGATCCATAACCAATAATTTATTATTATTTATGTTTTTACTAAAATCATATATCAATCAATTATTTTATAAATTCACCTTGATATTTAGAATACAAATTTAAAATTCATGAACCTCACTTAGTGATGGTATACGATTTAGAAGCTCCTAGCTGGAGGATGATCTGGACCTTAGTCATGTAGCGAGCTGGACCAAGTTGCAAGACAGAGGATTAGAGCACCCGTGGCGGTTAATCCGGCGAAGTCGCTCCGATGCATAAGTTAGTACTGTGTTGTGATTGCGAGCTAGAATCTGAGTGCTAGAGAGCTTGGATGCAAGTAATCGCATGGACCTGGACCATGGAGGGGTTGATGCCTTTATATAGTTGAGTTATTGCGGGTTTTCCGGAACAGTTCCGAGATTTGCGATCTGAATGGACGAGATTCATTTCCGCTTTAGTCGGGGAGTACGTATCAGTCAATGAACTTCATTATCACCGCTCGATTCGGACGAGGAGAAGATAATGCTTGCCATTATGATGTATGATCCTGCAATATCCGAAGTTTGCTGGGAAGCTACTGGGATTTATTACGTGTCACTTCGGTTCTTGGGCCCTGAACTTGATTAGCCGCCAAGGTGGTATTACGCCGAGGTGACTTGTTGTCGAAGTGACTTTATGCCGAAGTGACTTTACGCTGAGCTCCACATACTGCTAACTAGGCTCCCCTTGCTTAATTGTCATCATACGTGTAGATCGCGTCCACGTGGCTTTTATTTACTTGGTCGTGCCAAATTACTCCTCATAAATTGCCCCCCACTCCTCATGGCAGGGGTCCTAACCCGACGCAGGGAGTTCACGATAAGCTTAGGTGGATTTGGCATGAAATATAGGTGATGTGGAGGGGGAGTCGGTGATCGGACATGTTCGATCGTTCGCTTCAACTAGGAAGTAACCCAGATTGTGTACCCAGTACATGCAGATGTCAAGCTATTTATAGACTCCGCGGACGTCAAAACACATGCTAAATCGATTTCAACCTCGGGGGCGTTCAACTGATTTTCCTAGGAGCCATCAAATCATGTTGATCTTGATCGTTGATTCCCAGATATACTCGCTATAAAGAGGGGCCAAAGGGCCCATTTTCTTCGCCACAAGTCCGCAAATCCACAATCTTTGAGATTGCGCTCAAGTCTTCCAGTTCGGTATCAGCCTTTTCTGGGTCTGAGGTTGCCTCCTTTTCTTTGGTCTTCCTTTTGGTGAGTCCACCTTCCTTTGCTTTTTCCTTTTGATTTCGTTGTCATTTCCTTTAATATGTCTAGCCTTAGCTTTGATAGTCTTCTAGACGGGAGCGGCGAGTCCACTGGGGCCGAGGTGGGTACCTCGGCTCAGACTGTGGATCCTCATCCTACCGAGGTGATCACTTTAGGACAAGGCGCGGTCCTCAGTCCGCCCGAGGTGGACTCATCTCGGCGAGAGCGAGAGGCTTCTGGTAAATCAGCTTCAACCTCACACCGAGGTCGGTTGCCAGACAACTTCCGCCTGTCGATAATGACGGCGGACAAGCTCCTAGCCTTAGTAGCCTGGTACAGACTCCCTAACGACCTTGTATACAACATCCCCTTAGGCAACATTCCTTGGGATCATGATCACAACGAGATCGTGATCTTCGAGGAGCAGCTCATAGCCGATCTGTGTCTTCCACTTCACCCTCTTATAATCGAGATTGTTAAATTCTTTAAAATTACCATATACTAGCTACACCCGAACTCTATCCGTAATATCATTGGGACTATTTCTCTTTTCCATGATTACAACTGTCCCCTTGACCTTGACTTCTTCTCTTCGATCCTTTCCATTAAGAAAAACTTGTTGCAAGAGCTCCCTAATAAGGTCCCGACCTGGAAGAGGCATTACTTCGTGGTCCGCAACATCGAGGGGTGACCCTTCTTGACCCACTAGAGGGCAGCCATCTAGGACCCCAACATTAGACTAGACCTGAAGACAAGGGAGGAGGTCCGATCTTGGGCGGAGCTCGGCCTGGAGTTCAAAAACTTTGTGACCGAGGAGAAGCTCGTGTAGGTCGGCCTAAGTCCTCCTGGTAGGTCACTATTTGATGTACTTTTTCTATTCATTTTACTTCGGTACTGTATCTAACTTAGCTCATTTTTATCACAGCTGCCATGGACGACATCCTTGTCGATGAGCTCTTCGGGAGCATGAAGAAGGGGAAGAAGAAAAAGAAGAAGAGAGCCTCCAAAAAGACTCGCGTCAAGACTGAAGCAGCCACAACTGAGGTTGTCGTTCCTGAGCCCGAGCACCCACCAGTTGTTGAGAAGCCTCCCGTAATCGATCTGGTCGAGAGGACTCAGGCAAGGCCACCCCACCCCGCATGTCCAAGGAGGCTACGTCGTCTTTAGAGCCCGTCCCAGCAACCGCCACTTCTTCGGGCAGCGATGCTCCAGTTTGGAGCATTTTGACTTCGAAGTTCGGCCTTCTCAAGAGCAAGGATGCGGTGCTCACTGAGGAAACCGCTCATTGGGCCGACTTGCCAGTCGCTTAGCTTGGGGCCTGAGCGGCCACACACTGTATGGTGGTATGTTCTTGAACTTGTCTTTCAAATTGTCTTGTACTTAGATTTTTCGTATACCGATACTCGTTTTCTTCTCTTGGCATGTGAACTCCTCCATCCACACCTTGACTTATCAGTCCGAGGTGAACCTAAAGCAGGCTCTTGAAGCCGATGAGTCTTCTTGAAATGCCCATGTCAAACTGAACTTAGCTCACAATGAAATCAACCAACTAAAGAACGACGCACAAGCTAAAAAGGAGCTGCTAACTCTATTGATGTTAGAGAAGAAGGAGCTCGAAGAGCATAAAACGACATTGAAGAGGGAGGTCGAGAACCTCGAGGCCCACGTGAAGGAACGAACCAAACTACTGTTTCAAGAGATGGAGGAAGCCAAGGTTAAAGTAGTTGAGGAGTACAAGTCCTTAGTGGAGCTTCGGGAAAGGTTGGTCAAGGCAAGGATAGTGGATTACCGCAAGGGGTTCAAGCTCAGCAAGTGGTTGACTCGGTGTGAATTTCCCCACCTCGACCTCAACGCCATAACCACGTCGAAGATCACCAAGGAGATGGTCATTGAAGCTACCAAGGATCCGGAATCCAAAGCGAAGAGTGATGATGACCTGCTTGATGATGAGGAAAAGGAGACTGGTGCTGCCGAGGATTGTATGGAGAAAAATCCTCCTGTCGAAGTCCCCAATAAGGATGAAGAGCCCCAAACAGATTGAAGCCACTTTTCTTGGACCCCCTTCCTTTTGTAATGCTCAATGTTCCGAGCCTCCGAGATTGGTTAATTGTAATATTTCTCTTCTTTTTTTTTGTACTTGAAGTTCTTTATCAATGAAATACAAGTGTTTTGCAATCTTTGTCTACAAATTTTTCTAAGTGTAGATTACTCCCAAGCTGGCGAGGTAAACCAAATAGGAGTGCACTTTTTTCTAAGTATAGATTACTCCCGAGCTGGCGAACTCGACACTAATAGGAATAATCTAATCGCCACTGTATGCCAGGGCGAACAGACACTGTAGGGTACATACATGACCTGTCTGTGTCTGGGTCACTTTACTTTGCCCATGCCAAAGTGACTGGGTATTAAGTTGCCTATGTTGAAGAGGCGAATAGGACTTTTATCGTGCTGAGGTCTATTATCAGCTCGACACCATAGCCCTTAGGGTTTTGGAAGTCATCTATGGTCCTCTCTCCAGCTCATCGTCTATTTGACCAGTTTGGTGATTTCATGAGTGACTTATACTTGGAGTTGTGGATTCATACATAGTATCTTCTTAAGTTGTCGATGTTCCATGCTTAAGGAACTAGCTTCCCTTCCAAAGTCTCGAGCTCATACATGCCTTCCCCGTACACCCGTCTTATACGGTACAGACCTTCCCAATTCAGTTCGAGGTTACCCATGCCGGGCTCAGGTACCATAACTTTCCGTAGGACTAGATCGTCGACACGAAACTGCCGCTTCTTGACCTGGGCGTTATAGTACCAAGCTACTTTCTACTGGTATGTCGTAGTCCAGATGTAGGCCAGGTCTCGTAACTCCTCTACAAGGTCCAGGTTGGTACAGATGTCGTCATTATTTTCTTCCTCAGCATAAGTCTCAAGTTGCAATGTGGGCACTTCAATTTCTGTCGGGATCACCGCTTCTGTACCATATGTAAGGTTAAAGGGGGTATCACCCATCGTTGTCTTGATGGAAGTCCGGTAGGCCCAAAGAACGCTAGGTAGCTCGTCCACCCACAACCCTTTAGCTCTACGAGACGAGCTCTTAGCCCATGAAGGATGTCTCTGTTCGTTACTTTGGCCTGCCCGTTTGCTTGTGGATGTGCTACCAAAGTGAAGTTCTGCTGAATCCCCATCTCAGCACACCAGTTTTGGAATTTAATATCTTCAAATTGCTTCTTGTTATCCAAAATCAAGATTTTGGGGAGTCCAAAATGGCATACGATGTTTTTCCAAAAGAAATTTTGCACGTTCTGGGTTGTAATGCTTACTAGCGGTTCAGCTTCCACCCACTTCGTGAAGTAGTGTACCGCCACGACTAAGAACTTCCTCTATCTGGTTGCCAGCAGAAATGGACCGAGGATGTCGATTCTCCACTACGTGAAGGGCCATAGGCTAGTAAGATACTTTAAATTGGTAACAGGTTGATGGAGGACGTTGGCATGCCTCTGACATTTGTCGCATTTCTTGACGAGTTTGAGTGTGTCTGGTTTCATTGTGGGCCAATAGTAGCCCTGCCTTAATGCCTTTTGGGCAAGGGCCCTACTCCCCAAGTGTCCTCCGCACAGACCTTCATGGATATCGCAAAGTACAAGCCCGGCTTCTATGGGTCACAGGTAATGTAGGTAGGGGAGCGTGAATGATCTCCTATACAGCCGCCCATCTATGAGGACGTACTTGGCCGATTGTCGCTCTACCCTCCGAGTTGCATTGTGTTCTACAGGTAGGGTCCCATGGAGCAGATAATCAACAAGCGGGTCAATCCAGCTTGGTTCCACTTGCAACACGGGAGCAGCCTCTTCTACCCCCCTGAGAATGTTGGATCGAGGTAGGTCCTCTATGTACACAGTCCGCATAGTGTTGTCGCTCGTACTTGCTAGTCGTGATAGGGCATTGGCCATGGCATTCTTGGACCTCGGGATCTGCCTGATGAAGCAGGAGCGAAAGCTTGGTAGATCTCTCTGACTCAAGTTAAGTAGGTTGTCATGGTCAAGTCACGAGCTTCGTAGTCACCATTGACTTGGTTAACTAGCAGTTGAGAGTCACTGCAGACGATGACAGCCTTTGCTAAGTTGAGCCCAGCAATTAGTGCCTTGTTGTTCAATGCCTCGAATTTGAACCGGAGAGCATACTCTAGCTTCACCTCACTCAGGCCATACAATATCAGTCCCGCTCCGCTTCCTCACTGGTTAGACGAGCCATCGACATGGAGGATCCAGGGCTCCTCGTCCCAGGTCGGTACTGGTATGACCAAGACCGATGCCATACTGGTTGATGCCTCTGACGTGCGAGCGGGTTCAGTCAGTTCAGGGGCCAATGCGTTGAACGTGCATTCTTCTACAAAGTTTTCCAAGACTTGGGCTTTTATCATTGGTCGTGATTCGAATCGGAGGTCGTATTTGCTGAGCTCGATGGACCACTTCGTTAACCTCCCAAACACCTCGGGTTTAAGTAGGATGTGCCTCAGAGGTCTATCTGTAAGGACAACAATAGTAGGATGTGCCTCAGAGGTCTACCACTAGCGTGTATGCCAGCTTCTCGATGTCAGGGTATCAAGTCTTTGCGTCCTGCAGCACCTTACTTACATAGTAGATGGGTCGTTGAACCCGGTCTATCTCCCTAATTAGTACCGAGATGACTACCTCATCACTCGCGAAGAGGTACCACTTCAAGACATCACCTTCCTCAGGTCGGGTTAAAACTAGGGCGGTACTTAGATATCTTTTGAGCTCGTCAAACGCGAGCTGGCATTCTTAAGTCCATTTGAAAGTCACATTCTTTTTAATGGCTTTAAAAAAGGGGAGGCATCGACCTGCCGACTTGGACATTAACCCTTAGGGCTGCTACCCGGCCAGTCAGCCTCTTGACTTCTTTTATTTTCCGAGGTGGACTCATGTCCATAATTGCCTTTATCTTTTCTAGGTTGGCTTTGATACCACGCCGGTTGACTATGTAGCCTAAAAATTTTCCCGAAGTGATTCCGAAGACACTTATTCATATTTAGTTTCATATTATATTTTCTTAAAATTTGGAAAACAACGTCTAAATCATTAATTAAAGACTCAGAGAACTGGGTCTTTACAACCATGTCGTCAACATAACACTCCACTTTATTTCCAATCAAAGGCTCAAAAATTTTATTTGCAAGTCGTTGGAAGGTTGCTCCAGCGTTTTTCAAACCAAAGGGCATAACTATATAGCAGTTTAGCCCTAGTTCAGTTACAAAGGCAGTTTTGTCTTGGTCAGCCATGTCCATCATAATCTGATTATAGCTAGAGTAGGCATCCATGAAACTCAACAACTCGTGCCCTGAGGTCGCATTTACCAGGCGGTCAATTCTAGGTTGGGGGAAGCAATCCTTCGGGCAGGCTCTGTTCAGGTTGGTGTAGTCAATGCACATGCGCCACTTGCCATTGGCTTTCTTCACGAGCATCGGGTTTGCGACCCAGCTCGGGTAATGGACCTCCCTGATGAAGTCTGCGGTGAGGAGCTTCCCGACATCCTCATCGACTATCCTCCACCGTTTCGGGGTGAGGTTGTGTTTTCTTTATCGGACTGGCCTAACTAAAGGGTCCACATTCAGTTTGTGAGTTATGACACGAGGGTCAATTCCGGGCATTTCTACCGCAGACCAGGCAAAAACATCTAAATTGTTAAGTAGAAAACTTACTAGTTTATTTCGTAGCGGTTCGCTTACGAGTGCTCCGATATGGAAAGCCTTAGTCGGTTCGGTCTCGGATACTAGTATCTAGATCGTCTCCTCCATTGGGGCAGCTCGCTCCTCGCTGTAGTCTACCGATCGTTCTAGTTCGACTTCCTCTGCTATCTTTGCTTTTCTTTTAAGAGAAGCCACATAGCACCTCTGGGACTCGAGCTGGTTGCCTCTTACAACTCCCACTCCACAATCCGTTGGAAACTTCATCGCAAGGTAGTAGGTCGACATTACTGCGCATAAAATATGCGTAATAGGTCGACCTATGGTTGCGTTGTACGGGGATGGGTTAGTGACCACCAGGAATGTGTGCTCAAACCAGACAATATTTGGCCACGTGCCAGCCTCCATCGATATTGTGACACGACCTATAGGCCTAACTTCTTCTCCGTTGAACCCTACTAGTGGGGCGTCTGCCGACGTTAGTCGCTCTGTTGTAATTGTAGCTTGTCAAAGGTTTCCTTGAAGAGAATATCTACCAAAGTACCTGAGTCCACCAAGATCCGCCTTACTTCAAAGTCATTGATGACCATCTTCACGACTAGGACATCGTCATGAGGATATTGGATCCCACGGGTGTCATCCTCGGTAAAGTAGATTGGGTCTTCAATCCGAGGTTGTTTGGGTGGGTTCTTGCTTCGTGCTTCAGCTCTCGAAATGATGTTCTCCCAACCGCCACTATGCACCCTGCTACAATAGATCTCTCGGTGATCATATTAATCACTCCACGGATCGGTCTCTCTTCTGGTAGTGAGCGAGGTGGTTGTTCGTTCTGTCTGCTACTCTCTGGGGCATCTTTCTTCCGGTCTCCCTATCGGTTCCCATGTTCATTTTCTTCGTGTGGAATGTAGTTTTTCAAGTACCCACGATGGATCAGCTCTTCAATTTCATCACGGAGGTTTCTATAGTTTTCTTATATTGTGACCATGGTCCCGATGAAAGTGACAATAGATGTTTGGGTTCCTGGTCGTTGGGTCTCCGCGGAGTCTAGTGGTCATCTGACGATAGGGGAATCCTTTATCGCCATTAAAATCTCTCCTCACTTCATGTTCAAAGGGGTGTAGTTCGTCCTCTCCACTGGAGGGGTCCTGGAACGTCAACTCGAACTATAACTTCGCGAGGGGGATTTGCTTCTCGAGCTTGGGGATTTACTTCTTCACTTGGGGGACTTACTTTTCTTTCTTTTCTTGTTGCTCGTTCCCTCTTCCTCCATCTTCCTTTATTCTCCTGACGGGTTGTCAGTTTTCTGGTTTATTTCCTCTTCAGTGGAGGGGTCCTGGAACGTCAAAGGGGTGTAGTTCGTCCTCTCCACTGGAGGGGTCCTGGAACGTCAGCTCGAACTATAACTTCGCGAGGGGGATTTGCTTCTCGAGCTTGGGGATTTACTTCTTCACTTGGGGGACTTACTTTTCTTTCTTTTCTTGTTGCTCGTTCCCTCTTCCTCCGTCTTCCTTTATTCTCCTGACGGGTTGTCAGTTTTCTGGTTTATTTCCTCTTCAGTGCTGATAAACTGATCTACAAATAGAGGAACTCGATGATGTTTTTTGGTTTGTTGGCTACAATGTGCCACTTAAACTCTTTATGGGTGATGCCTTTGCATGTTGCGGTGAGACATACTACTAGGTCAAGATCTGGTATCTACAAGCATGTCTCGGTGAAGCGTTTGATATAGCTGTGGATTGACTCTCCCTCCCTTTGTACCACGTTCAAAAGGCTCTCCTGTGACTTCGGACACTTCTTACTAGTGATGAAGTGGGCCGTGAACATGTTTGCAAACTATGCCCAACTTCCGATGGAACCCAGCACCAGGTCTGAGCTACTCCTTTGAACATGGTGGAGAAAGCCATGCACATACAATCCTCATCGGCCCCGATGAGGTGCATTTGGGACTGGAATTGTCCACATGATCATTGGGATCAAAGAACCCATCGTACTTGTCTAGTGGTGGGACCTTGAAATCTTTCAGCGTGGGGGCTGCTAGGGGCTCGGGTGTCAGGGGAGAAGGCCGGCTCAAAAGAGCAGGCGTTGTTCTTGTGGCCACCGAGCTCACCTCCTCTCTTTCCCAACCTCGGTTAACCGGATGGTTGGGCTTTGCTGCTGGATCATTTCTTGTTGATGAACAGCGAGTCTTGTGACATCGCCACTACTGCTTTTTCGGTGGAGCGACATTTGTACTGCCAACCTCCATGTTGTTAGGCACTTCGATCATTTCTTCTCGTTGCCTCCTCTTCGTCATGTGTTCGATGATGGCTGTTGTAAGGAACTGAGAGGTCTCTCCTGGTGCCCGCACCTTGGACCTCGGATCGGTGCTCCACATGGGAAATTTGTCAGCTATACCTCTCGGGCTGGCTGGGTTCAGGTCTATTCCTCGAGCTTTCCCTTCGAGAAGCAGGGGGAGTATGTCGATCACCTACAACACCCCAGGGCAGGGTTCACCCCGAATTGGGGGCCAGTACTTGTGAAGTTCTCTCCCTACGGGGCGGGGACTAGCACTGGTTGTTCACCAGCTGGTTCGGTTGCAGTGGTGGGAACTGCTGCTGATACTGTTGATAAAAGTAATATTGCTGGAACTGGTGAATTTCCTACATCTGAATCTGCATCGTTCAAACACTCTAGACGAGGTCGCTGAACTGGGAGTGTCCAATCCCAAGGGGAATCACGGAAGGCTCCGAGAATGTGGCACTTACCTGGGGGAGCGAGACACTTACCTGTTGGGTAGTGTGGGGTGTGGACAGTGATGGGACTCCAGATATGGTCAGAGGAATGATGAACTGGCCGATTGTCACCGAGGGTCCTTGGGGAGTGACTGTTTGTTGCTCTTGCCCTCCAGTGATGTTCATGTTACCCGTATCGTTGTGGCTAGAGATACCATTGAAGTTGAGACTGAGTTTGAAACTGTAAAGAAATTGGGATGACCTTTCGATCGTGTTCCCATAGATGGCGCCAATTTATGATGATGCACGATCTGGAAGGTCCTAGCTGGAGGATGGTATGGACCTTAGTCGTGTAGTGAGCTGGACCAAGCTGCAAGATAGAGGATTAGAGAACCCGGGGCGGTTAACCCGGCGAGATCGCTTTGATGCTTAAGTCAATACTATGTTGTGATTGTGAGCTAGAATCTGAGTGCTAGAGAGCTTGGATGCAAGTAATCGCACGTACTTAGACCATGGAGGGTTGATGCATTTATATAGTTGAGTTATTGCGGGTTTCTCAGAATAGTTCTGAGATCTGTGGCCTAAATGGACAACATCCGTTTCCGCTTTAGTCGGGGAGTAACGTACCAGTCAATGAACTTTATTATCGCCGCCCGATTCGAACGGGGAGAAGATAAGGCTTTCCGTTATGCAGTATGATCCCACAATATCCGAAGTCTGCTGGGAAGCTACTAGGATTTATTACGTGTCACTTCGGTTCCTGGGCCCCGAACTCGATTAGCCGTCGAGGTGGTATTGCGCCGAGGTGATCTATTGCCAAAGTGACTTTATGCCAAAGTGACTTTGTGCCAAGCTCCGCATACCACTGACTAGGTTCCCCTTGCTAAGTCGTCATCCTACGTGCAGATCGGGTCCACGTGACTTTTATTTACTAGGTCATGCCAAATTACTCTCATCACTTAGAATTAACATAGTGCATGTGAAATCATCTAAACACCAAAACTTGAAAAGAATACAAAAGACACCTCTTATTGAATTAATATTAATTTTAGTTAGATAATAAAAATCCTATTATGGGCTTAATATTAATTCAGGGTTTGTTTGGATACTTTTTTTAGCTTTGGGTGAAAGATAGCAGTAGACTCAATAAGAAGGATTCAATTATATATTATAGTCATGTTATGGTTTTCTGGAAAGGGGTTTCACATTCAATGGACCATAAGAAATGTATCTTCTCCAAAGAAGGAATCATAATTAAAATTATATGAATGTTTAGTTTTGATCAAAAGTGAAATATAGAAATGAAAAGCAAGAACTACTTACGGGAAGAAACTTTCATATGCTTTTGGAAAAAAATAAAATAATATAAAAATCTTAAAAACGGAAACTAGTCCTCTCCCTCTCCTTACCACGGTAGCAGAACCATCGGTGAAGAGTAAGATAACCAACAACTAAGAAGACGAAGGCATGAATGGTGTGGCTGGATGGTTTTGGAGCAAAAATCAAGATTAAATTTTGATCTGTTGTTTAATTACCAAAAAGACTAAAAGTTTAGATCTGTTTTATGATCAATTGTTAAAAAAACAATCATATCATTTTATTAAACTAATGATATCCTAGAAGATGAATACCATGCCTAACCAGTGGTATAAATTGGAAAGGCATACCCCATTTCAACACCTAAACCCAAAAGGTCTAAGTTATAATCTGTTAAGAACATTCATCATTAACATGTTGGTCTTGAAGATAAAAACAAATTAATCAAAGGCATTTTCGTTTGAGTGAGGGAAAGAGATAAATAGAGAAGTGAAGATCATAACTAATCTTTAAAGGGAGAAGAATAGTGATGAGTGTTTTGAGGAAGAGGACAAAAAATATTCCAAAGACCATAGCTACTACAATTCAATTGCCTAGACATTGTATTAACTATTAAGGTTGAATTTTTTTTTTCAAGTTGACATATAAATTTATTACATGTTTATAAGTTGAATTCTCAGAAAGTAAACTCCCATAACAATATTCTACGTTAAAAATGGTTAGGTAGAATAAAGCAATGTTTTTGGCCCTCTATTAGTATCAACTTAAATATAGATGGGAAAGTTTTCATGAGGTTAAAAGTTCCAAGTGCCCCAATCAAATGTGAAAATATTATATTCACTAAAAAAGTCAAAATATTATAAAAAGTCAAAATATTATATTATATATCTATATTATATATATATATATATATATATATATATATATTGAAAGAAACCGTAGGCTAATTCATTGCAACAAGTCATTCATAAGTACAGCTTAAGAAATTTAGGTGGTATATACCAAGTCAAAGATCTAGAGATATTAAACCACATTTTGGCTGAAGTATGGGCCAAAATATGAGTTCACATCTTGGTAAAATATTATACCATGTATAAAATAATGTACAAATAAAAAATATTAAACCATACATAAAATATGAGTTCAGATGCTATCAGCATTATCCCAACAAGTCATTACAGTCGCACGTTGGGAACATCTTCCTATGAATAACAAGTGAGATGTTCTCAACGTGTGGCAGTAGTGATCTGTTGGGACAGTGTTGGGAGTGTTATGTTGGTAATATATCTCTACTTATAAAATAATATATAACCTTCAGGTCGGGCTGTCAGGGCCTAGGATTTTTTAGCCCAGGTCTGGCCCACAATGCAAGCTTGGTGCAGATCTAGGCGGGTTGGGCCAGAAAAATTTTAGCTGTTGGGAGCCAACAGCCTATGCTGTTGAGAGAATTTTTGGGAATGTCACATTACCATGAGAATTGGTAAATTAGTAATTATATATTAATTTATTTTTACCAAAAACCAAAGCATGGGCGTGAATAGATGAACTGCCGAGAACGTGCCCAGACCAGAAACTGTCTTAACAGCCTATGCTGTTGGGCCCCAACAGCCAAAGTAAACCCCGGCTTGGCCTAAAAGAAAAAATAGCTGACTGTATGGGTTTTTCTGTTCAGATCATAAATGATCATCTGCACCATTCCGCTATAACACAATTAAATAAGACGAAAAGAAATGCCTTCAATGCCTGCCATTAGTTGAATAAAAAAGGCTTTTGAATTGTAGGCATTCTATAGCATGAATGCTTTTGTTTACATTTGTTTTTTGAATTGTCACATGAGCAACAAAAAAAAAAAACAAAAACACAAACAAAAATAAAACAAAACAAAAAAAAATGTTATTGAACTCTGTTTTTGTTCAAAGCGAAAAACAGGTTACTTTTGTTTCCAAAAATAATACATGTTTTTTGAACCAACAAAATTTTGTTTTTTAAAACAAAAACAAATTTTCTAGTATAAAAATGATATGATTTATGAAACATGATGTTGAATAATAATGAAAATATGTTTTTAAAACTAGATTTAAGAACATGTTTTTTATTTCAATTTTGAAAACAAAAAACACATACGCCACCAAAATTACGTTCCTTGTATTTTTGTTTTAAGAAACAATCTATTTTCAAACAAAATGGTTTTAATTTGTTTTTTGAACCAGCAACAAAAAAAAAAAAAAAACAACTCACAGTGTAGAACTCCCCCTTAATTTAGTCCAAAAATATGGCTGTTTAGATTGGCTCCCCATGTGCGCCCCACAATATGTGAACATGATTATTATGAACATCTCCCCAGATGCTCCCAATACACAGGTGGATCTTACTATAGGGTCCACGGGGGCGCTATGTTGGGAGCTCATGCTTAGATTCCCCCTCATGTTAAATTTAACAATCTTCTCTTAAAAAAAGGAAAGAAAAGAAAAAAAAGATTTCAACAGTATCCAATAAGTCCGGATCTGCTCCTCACAACATGTTCCAATCATAAATCAGAAACATCTCCCCTATTTTGTGATGTATTCATGGAGAGATATGCGCAATACATGGTGGAAAGTGCTGTAAGGTCGGTGTGAAGTACCCTCTGTGAGGAAGTAAGATTTCAACCAACTGGTTAGTAAGTTTTCCTATTGATTATAGCAAAGACTTGGGATCGAATCACATTTGCACTTGGACTAGAAAATGGGCTACCCCATTGTGTAGCCCCTCAGAAGAAATTATAAAAAGAAAAAAAAGAAGGCCAAAAGGCTATAAGATGATGTGAGGTCGGTTTTGTGAGGATCAAACCCAAATCGTAAGAAAGCTGAGGGTTCAACAGATAACACACCATCACTAATTCACAATCATTTGCTGGACTCCGGATCTCCAACTCACAATGACTCTACCCACACCTACCCACAAATCACTATCTCCATTCAATGTGGATAAAATCGTCATGGGTAGGAGATCCGGACTCCGTATGCGAATTGCGACGATATGTGAAGTCGTGGTTTATTGTGCATCAGGCGCATTTTAAGATGGCGTGGTTAGATAGATGGATCCGTTAACTTCATCCATGTAAGGCTTGCAGTGTCGACTGTGGAGTGCTTGACCCACTCACCAACTTCGTCTGGACCAGTCTCGTCTCTCAGAATTATTGGTCTGAATAGGCTAGGCCTAGATACGATAGGGAAGGTACCAAGTAGGGTAATTTTCGAATTCAGATTTCCTCCCCACAATGGGCGTCCCACAAGGTCTTACAGTATATTCCCGCTGTGTATTGAAAATAACTTCCAATAATAATAATATTAGTCATCGAAAGATGTTGGGGATATCAGTCATCCAGAGATGTTCTTTATTAATACATGATGGCGGGGATGTACTGTGACACCTTGTAGGGTGTAGATGTGATCCAAGATGGGCCAAGTTTTAGAAGAACGTGATCTATTACTCACATGGGGTGGTGCCTCACATTGACACATGCATATTCACCGTACATTAAGAACATCTTTCGTGAATAATAATTGATAAATATGAAAATGTTATCAACACATGATACGATGCACGAGTGAGTTGCCCTATGTGAGGAGCAGGTCCAGTCTCACTTTTGGGTGCGTTGGCCATTTTCTCAATCAATCTTTTACCTTGACCCAACCTAATTAGGTAGTGATGGCGCTTCTTCATTTTCTGGCTCTCCCCACCTCACTACTCGTACTTCCCCCCCTCCCTCCCCTTTACGATGTTCGACCAATCAAACAAGAAGGAATCCTCATCCTACCTTTTCACTTTTTCAGATGTCTATGTGGACGACACGTGTGTCATGACGAGCCAGTAGAAATTTTAATAATACACCCGGGTCACGAGCTTTCCACTTCAATTGATTGATTCACTGGATTTTTTTATTCCTTTATATTTGGCATTCCACCATTCCAAGTCATGTGTCGATGGCCTTTGCTTTGTCTCAAGCGTCACCTTTTCTGATATAGATAGAGGTATAGTGTACAACCTAAGTCAATTGTAGATATGACACGCAACTTTGGCTAATATTTTCTTATTCTATTTTTTCTTTTTGGATTCATAAGTGATAACATCTCCTTATTTATTATTTTATTTATATATTTATTTAAAAAAAAAAGAACTTTTGGTGAAACGTAAACAAAAATAAAAAAAATAAAAGTAAGCACACTTCCTTTTGGGCCGCATCGCCTATTTTATTCGGGTAAATTTTATGATAAAAAACATGGATAAATATTTATTCAAGTAAATATTATGTAAGAGACATTTATTTGATGTAAACACATTTATTTGGATATTATCAAAAAATAAACGAGGGTTAAAAGTACATGAAGGTCAGATGTAATGATGATCAACCTATTTCTAGCTGATTTTATCTTCAGGCATCCCTTATACAACAGTTTTTCAATCCGTTGTTGATATGGCCAGTTAAACCATTGGAACCTTCATCCAATCAACATTTTAGATCCAATTTGTATGAAATCAGTTATTTCGTGAAAAAATCGTTGACCTGATCAAAAGTCTATCTGATTCGGGCAATTGAACTATTGACTCATTCGATTCAGTTATTGGACCTCGGATTGTACACTCAACGTATGTGCAAGTTTTTGGAGGCCATAACTTTATGTTAGGATATTCAGTTACAGTGATCTTATTTTATTTTATTTTATTTTGGACAACTTTTTGAGATTTATATGTTTCAAGGTGCCTTACCCCACTATTTTTTCAAAAAAAAAAAAGCTTTTTGAGCCTCAAATCACAGTTTTTAGCATTTTTTATAAATAAAAGAAATTAAAAATAAAAGAATATTCATATGTGTATATTTTACATCTAAAAATATAATTATACACATTTTATTGATAAAATACATGCTTATACATATATACATACATACATACATTTGACCCAAACAGTCAAAAACAATAACCCACAACGTGAAGACAAAAACAGTTCAGCCTCCAATTTGATTTTTAAAACATTGCTAAAGAATAAATGCAGGCCAAACTCATAGTTTGATAGATTCTTTATTAGGGATGCAGATTATTTGATTAATTAAAAATAAAAAATTCCACCCGAAAGAAAACAGTATAATAATCTCAATTCATCACATGGAATTTTTAATTCATCATTCAGAGTCACCAAAAGAATCAGAAGACACAAATGAATTCTTTTTAGCAACCAGCTTCTAAATTGGCCCCATTTATATATAAATTACATTTGAAGATCATATTAAACACTGTTCTTCTCCAGTCCCCTTGTGAAACATAGGATATAATAGTGAGGATGTCGTTGATATAATCTGTAAATAGATCAACTGATACTTGGTCATTTCAGCTGTAGTCCAATAACAATTTTTATTATGGCTCAGTTTGGAGAGAATATAAATATACATATAAAATTTTATATAATACAAAATACAAGAGGTTTTGCATTCTATATATTTCTATTTGTACTCCTTTCAAACTGAGCCATGGTGAATTAGTAACATAGAGTAATGAATGCTAGGCAGCTTCTATACCTTTTCAACACAAAAAAATACCAAATAAAGATTGCCTTTTATAATATGTTAAGATATTTTCATGTGCGTTACTAAAAACATGAGGTCCTATGCAACTAATCTGACTTAGGTGCTGTTTGGCAAGTTTTTTTTAAAAGATTTTCTGGAAGATTTGACAGCCAAAACATATAGTGGGCTTTTACATAAAGATATTGGCAGCCCACAGGCCATTTGGTTGGAGACACGTCTTCCCATGTAAAGACGAGGTGAAAAAATGTGAGAAGTTCCATTTTTAGCTTTTCGAAATAAGCTTGAATCGAGCTTCTTGCATCTTTCAGTGATTAGATCTTTCCCCAACCAAGCAGGAAAAGACGAAAACATTGGTTGTCAAAATGGAAAGGCGCACAAAACGGGACCTTAATAATTCAAAAGCGAAAAATATTAGGGGTGTAAGCAAGTTAGAGCTAAAGCTTGATCTGCTAAATACTTGAACTTGATTAAAAAATGATCGAGTTTGAGTCAAGTTGACTCGAATTGAATTTGAACAATATCCGATTTGAACAGCTTATGAACTTAATTGAGCTTATAATAAAATATTATTTTCAATATATTTATTTATAATATAAATAAATAAATTTATAATCAAGTATTTAATATATTTTTCATATTATTTTATTTATAATCGACTATGAGTAGAGCCAATTTGAGTAGGGAAACACAAAACTCAGTTGAACTCAAATCGAATATAAAACTTTGAGTTTTTGGCTCAATTTGGAAAGGGTATAAATACAAATACATACAAAATACAAGGTTTTGCTCTATACACATTTGTATTTGAACTCCTTCCAAACTGAGTCTTTGAGTCGAATTGTGCTCAATTAGCCTAATACTTAACTCGGCTCGATTGTAGCCCTAATTGGTATTTATTGTATATGCATACACAAACATTTATATCAAGTTATGCATTGTATATAAACCAATTGTTCTAAGTTTAAAGGAAAAGACATTTCAGATTGGAGTAGGGTAAAAGTTGGGGGCTTCGACCCCTTGAATTAAGTTAGAGTTGTCCAAAATAAAGTTTTAATTGCCTTAGGGACCATTTGTAACATCTAAAGTGGCTTAACTGAAAAGCTTCATTGAAGTTGAATAAATAACCATACTGATGTGGGTTAGCCTAGCCCAGCCCATCACGGGCTGGGAGGCCCAGCCCACTAACGTCTGACAGCATCAACCACAACAGGGGGAGCCCTACTGCCTTCGTAAGGAACCAACCGCATGATGGTCAGACGTATCCACCAGGGCTTGCTGCCTGAACTTGTACGGTTCTCATCCGGGGCATTCATCTTCACCTACCTTCAGCACGCCCAAGTATAAATAAGAGGTAATTCCCCCTTAAAGGGGATCCAGAACAAGGAATTCTAACACAACTCACTCATTTACTCCCTGCACCTACCTTGCTCCCTTAGCATTTACTCTGGGAGATCCGGTGTACCAGAGGACTATCACCAAGACCTCGTCTGCACCCTCTCCTACTTTACACCTCATACTAACTTGAGCGTCGGAGCCATTGCCTCGGGTCTCCATTCGAAGCCTCTGACATTCCCTGTTTTGCAGTACCCCCGGTCTCCAGGAACCTCGTCACTAAAGAAACAGCCTACAGTCATTGGCTTCTACAGTCCTTGGAAAGAATACCTCACCTCAGCCTATGGTCCTCGACTTCAACTCACTTCTTACGAGACCCCAAAGTTTTTGGCCTACTTTCGGAACCTGAAGAGTGAATTTACCTCGTTACCCCGACCAATCTGTACGACAACACATACCATCAAATATTTTATTACTTAATTATTTTATCGAAAGAAAACGTTTTTACAGACTTTGAATGGCACTAGTGGATGCAGACATAGCCAAGTATTCTACCTCTGCAGTGGATTTGGATACAGTGTCCTGCTTTTTGCTCTTCCAGGAAATAAGAGTCTCAAAAAGACACAAAGTCCAGTCGTTGAGCGGCGATCAATGAATGCATATAGTTTTCTCTGGCGCGCCCACTTATAGCACGAAGAAGCTGTCGGATGATGAATGAATGAATAAATAATCATATATATATATATGATTGATGATGGTAGGATAAGATGGGCCCACTGAAAGAATATTTTGACTTGCATATGGGGCAATGTTGTCCAATTGTACCGATTGCATTAATTGGGGCAATTTTGTAGTATTGTGCTTATAATTGGGCCTTAAAAATTGACATTAGAGATAACTTGGATGGGTGGTTGTTGCTTCGTAATTTATTTCTTTTGGCGTCGACTCCCATGCATCTTATTTAGGCCCAGTTTGGAAAGAGTACAAATATGTACTGTACAAATGCATATAAAATTGTACAAATTATATGATTTTGCACTGTGTGCATTAGTATTTGTACTCTTTCCAAACTCAGCCTTATAGATTAAAACTTTGCAACTTATTGGTAGGCTGATATGTATGTTATCTATAGGTTAATGATACGTTGCTTTTAAGAATTCGTTTATTTTTTAAAAGGTCATTTATTTGGGTAAGTGTATTTATGCAAGTAAACGTTTCTTAAAAAACACTTATTCATTCTTTTGCTTTTGAGATAAACAATATAATGATTTTTTATCCATAAAAACAAATGTTAAATGGGCAAATCTGTCCTATTATATTTTATACTTTTTTTCATCTGAAAAAGTTAATTAAAAATCACCTAGGAGATGAGTATCATTTAACTTAATAATGATACTGAAAAAAAAAATTACCATAGGGCCCAGTACTTAAAAAACAGTAGTATAAAGTTGGTCAATAGAAATTTCTCCCTCTTATTTCCCCCCAAAAATGAATGGAGCCTAAATTTTTAAAAAATATATATTTTTAAGTATTAAATAATAATATTTTCAATTCTTTTAAATTGAAAAGAAAATTAAAAAATAAAAGATTTTCTTAAACTACCCTTATGGTTGAGCTAATTGACTAAGTATACCTCTACTGTTTAACTATTATCTAAAACTATCTTTACTGTTTTTGACAATTGATTAGCTCTAACCTTACCGTTAGCACCCCTTAATATTTTGTTAATAAAAAGACAAAAAAGACTATGCTACCCTTTTTTCTTTTTCAAATTTTCAAAATAAAATAGGAAAAAGGGGGGAGAGAGAGAGAGAGAGAGAAAGTACATGTTGAGATACCGCCTTATACCTCTCTTTGGTTTTCACATTATTGAAATCACACTCTGGTTCCACTGATGCTTTCTTCTTCCTGGCTGCAATTGTCAAAGACCAAGAGAAAATCTGGAAGAAAAATTAGGGGGGTTTTCCTAGCTGTTGGACCGCTCTCTCAAACTTCTCTAGATTCAAAGAGAAGTATTTGCAGTGGGGGAGAGTGGTAGTGACAGTGTTTTTCACAAAATCATTTGGGAAGTGGAGGAGATCCATCAAGAAGTAAGAAATGCTGAAATCAAGTACCAAACTCTGGGAACTATTGTTTGGAGAAGCGAATAGATGAGGAGATCGTTTTAGTATAGCAAAAATGACCAAGAAAACTGTGGGAGTTCAATGGGCTAAAGAGCTGAAGCAGTTAGAGGCTTTAGGGAGGTGTCCCGGGTTCCAATTGTGGAAAACGGTGTTTCAAACGGTCAAAAATTCAGAAGGAGTGCAGAAAGTTTTTGACGCCTATTGCGAGTGCTTGAAATTCACTAGGGAGTCCAACTACAAACCAAAAGAATCATCACGATCGACCTTGAATGCAACTCTCACAAACCCACTTGGTGTCACTGGCTACAATGTCTATTGTATGTGTTGCCATTGTCGAGTATCACTCTACAATGAAAGCATCATCTTGAAGAAAGAACCTTATGAACCTGTGGCCGATGAAGATCAAACAAAAACCCTAAACTCCGATTCAATTTCTCATCAAGAAGAAATCAAGCTCCAAGAGGACCTCCCCCCCTCGAACAACTAGAAAATCCAACTTTTTCCTTTGGCTTTTGGGATTCAACAAAATGATGAGAATTCCTTCCCTCGTCAAAATTCTCTACTTCGGTGTTTCTGTAGCTAAAAGCGACTTCGCAGCAAATCATTAAATGTCAAGCAAGTCTTTCAAGGTGAGATGTCTGGGATACCGGTCGTTTGTCCACCAAGTGGCCATGGAACACGGGAGAAGGAATGGTGTATGAGGTCATTGGTTGAGGGAAATGAGGAAGAGACTAAGGGCATGTTTGTTTCCTCTTAACTCTTATCTCTTAAGAGGAATATTTTAACTTTAAGAGAAAAATGGTTGTTCATTTCCTCTTATCTCTTATCTCTTAAAGTGTAATCATACAACTTTTTATTTTCCAATGATACCCCCAAAAAGACAAATAAATACTCTCATATATGGGGTCAAAATGGATATTTGATCAGAATTCAGAACAATATTCTTTACATTCAAGGTTCAGAGGAAAGAAAAGTTCACCAATACCAATATACCTCTTAATAAAATTATTGTACTTTCAGACGTCAGATTTCAAAGCAAATGAACAGGCCCTAAGGGGAGATTTCGAATTAGGTTAAATGAGGAAGGGCCTATTCGTTTACTCTAAAGTCTAACATTGAAAGTGCAATAATTGCATTAAGAGGTATATTGGTATTGGTGAACCTTTCTTTCCTTTAAACTCTAAATACAGAGAATGTTGTTCTGAACTCTAAATTCTGAACTCTGAAAATTGTCAAATATCCATTTTAACCCAATATCCAAGAACATTTTTTTATGTAATTCAACGAAAATAATATTAAAAATTAGTATAATGATTAATAACTATTTCTAATTAATAAAATTAATTAATAATTAATATATAAGTCAATAATTAATTAAATAAAAATAATTATTAATTATTAATAAAGCATTAATATTTTTTGTAATTCATCTAATAATTAATTATTATTAATAAATAATTATCATTACTAATTATTAATAATTAATAATGATTATTATTATTAATAAATAATAATAATAATTATTATTATTATTAATTCATTATCACTAATTAATAATTAACTATTATTATTATTATTTCATTATTATTACTAATTATTAACAATAAATAATTACTATTATTAATAATAATGATGTAGCACGATCTAGTCACTCCTAGCTGGTATGGTCCTCGCTCCTATCTGGTAATGGATAGCACCTGAGAAGGAGAAGATGAAGGATTCCCAAGGAGCTCGCCCAGTGGGAACACTCCGATGCTTAAGTTAGAATTCAGTGAAAAGGTTAGAGAGTAATGACGAGCTAAGAGTGGAGATGCGCACTACTCGATTACCAAAAATTCAATTACCTTTTTCCTTGGGGGTTGGAGACCTTATATATTAATGTGTTTCCAAATTGGGTGTAATCGTCTCTGATTCTCTGCCACAACCATTATTCATCAGGCTGATTTGATTGGCACAAGTATCCGTTGCAGGGTACGATCCTGTCACTTGAGAGACGTTATGCAAAGCTAGCATGCACGACGCCGCCTGACGTGAGACGTGGGAGCAGTCCTCTAGACTGGAAGATGTTGCGTCGCTGGACAAGAGACATGGGAGCAGTTTGACAAGCACGGTCTTGTCAGATAAGAAGTTTCCCGAAGGCTCCAGGTTGCTCAATAGCGAGCTCCCGCGTAGCGAGCTCCAATAGCGAGCTGCCTTGCAGCAAGCCGTTCTGTAGCGAGCTGTCTCATGGTGAGCTATTCTGCTGAAGTTTCAGCGAGCTCATTACGCCGAGTTGTGGCCAGGCTATCATGCTGAGCTATCACTTATGTCGCGTCATATCCATGTGTCCCTTAGTTAGGAGGTCGGTTCAAATCACCCTCCATCAATTACCCCCCACTCCCCGGGCTAAGAGTCTCACTCTGACGTGGGGAGCTCATGAAGTGATGGGTGGATTTGACCCATATTTAAAACTAGGTTGATTGATTGCATGATGTATACGCACGGATGTCAGGTGACTTTTGGATTTTTTGGGTGCCAAAAAATGTGCCAAACTGCCTTCGGTTTCGGAAGACGTGCAACCATCTTTATTTTAGTCTCGGAGGATGTGCAGTCGACTTTATTATAAGCCGTTGGATCCTCTTTGATCGAGATCATTGGTTTTCTGGGCACAGTGGCTATAAATAGGAGGGCCCCATGCCTCATTTGAGGTCACACCTTCGCCTTGTTTGCTCGAGCTCTCCCCGTTTTAGTCGCTTTCTCAGTTCACTTTTCTGGTGAGTCCTCTACTCTGACCAAACAATGTCTGGGTATCTGTACTACGGTTGCTTTTCCCGAGACGGTAATCAGGGCGAGGTCCCCTCGAGCTCGGGGGGAGCTTGGTGGTTCCCTGAAGGGCAGGCTCCGAAAGTCCGTGAGGCCTCCGGTAACTCATCTTCCACTTCCCAGGGTCGGGAGCCTGATAGTTTCAGCCCTTCCTCCATGTCAATGGAGAGGCTTTGGGCCCTAGTCTCTTATTATAACCTCCCCAGGGATCTCATCTACAACCTCCCATCTAGTAACTATCCCTAGGAACACGGCCACGACGAAATCGTAGTCTTTGAGGAGCAACTCGTGGCTGGTCTCTGACTCCCTCTACATCCTTTGATAGTGGAGATTCTTACCCATTTCAATGTCACCATAGACCAACTCCATCCGAACTCAATCCGAAATGTGGTTGGGACAATTTCTCTGTTTTTCAACTATTGTCTTCCTCTTTCCCTTGATATCTTTGCCACCATCTTGTCAATTAAGAATGCCTCCCCCGAAGCCCCTCCAGAAAGGCGCTCTTATTACTTTTCCCCCCATCTTGGCTTCAAGATCCTCCACGATCTACCAAACAGGATCCCAGCCTGGAAGCAGGGTTATTTTGTAGTTCGCAACCCCGAGGGGTGGTCCTTTCCGACCCACTGGAGGGTCGCCGTTCAGGATCCGAGCGTTGAGCTGAACCCAAAAGTTCAGGAAACGCTGCAGTCTTGGGTGGGGGTAGGCTTCCTCTGTTGGGACTACTTGGCTGAGGACAAGCTCGTGCAGGCTGGTTTGAGCCCCGATAGGTTACCCTTAGGTCGCCTTTTCTTTTCTCTCCCCCCTCCCTTTTTTCGAGCTGTACTAATGCCTTGTGATTCTTGCAGCCAACATGTCCGGTGTGGATGCACGTCGCCTTTTGTCGAGCAACCAGAAGCATAGGGCGAAGAGGTCACGCCCCGACTAGGCATCCACTTCCGGGGCCTCCAAGTTCGAGGCTGCAGACCACTCCATGAGAGGACCCGAAACTTCGATGCCGCGGTGGAGGCAGAGCGGACTAAGGCGGTGGAGGACTTTAAAGAGTCCCAGTAGTTCCATGACCTCCAAGTCGAATACGGCTCGAAGTCCTACCACTCGGGGTTCAAGCTTTGCCGGTGGTTGGTCCGAAAGAAGTTCTCCAGCGTTAACCTTGAGGGCGTAACAATGAGAGACCTGACCCTAGAGACGGCGGACGCTGCAGAGGAGGAGGAGCCTGACTCCTTGGAGGAGAGTGACGAGGATGTAGAGGAGGTGGGGTCTTGAGGCTGGTAGCTTTCTTTTATTTCTTCTTCTGGAAAATGACTTTTGAAGTGGTTGCTCCCGGGCAACTGAGCTCAATTCTCTTTCTTTTCTTTCTGCTTTACTGATGTACTCTCCTGGGCTGTTAGGCCCGGTTTCTTTTTTTTAGAACTAGTAACGAAATGTTCCTTTTTTCTACTAAGTATTGTGCGATTCTCTCTTTTTTCGAAGTGACTATTTCACCCAAACTGCTAGAGATAAGCACCCGAAGTGGGGTTTCTCGACTATCGTCATCTCGAGCTATCTCCCCGCACTTAGTAGGGGTGATTTTATGGTGTACACTGAGGTGGTCAACATAGTGAGCATATGCCTGACCTGTGGGCACCTGGGTTACTTAAGTTGAAGTCGGTTGTCCCAAGTGAGTCCAACTTTTATATCAGGGTGGCTATGCATCATAGGATTCACACCTGAGCTACCTGCGCCTTTGGTATTAATACTTAGCCTAAGCCGATGAAGTGGTTAGGTCTTATACGGTGTCGAGATCTTCGTTAGCTCAGCATTTTAGCCCTTAGGCTGGGGGAGTGACTTATGGTCCACTCTCCTAGAGTTCTCCCATGCCATAGAGACGACTAGGTCTTATAGTGCCGAAGTCTTTTATTAGCTCTGTGTATTGGCCCTTAGGCTCTGGGAGCGACTATAGTCCACTCGGCTCGGTGACTACAGGTAATATTGCCTTAAGTTGACAATATTCTATGCCTGAGGTACTTGTTTCCCTTCTAGGGTTTCGAGCTCATGCGTTCCTTCCCCGAGCACCCACTTTACTAGGTAGGGTCCATCCCAATTTGGCCTGAGTTTACCAACACCGGACTCAAACACCATAACATTATGAAGGACCAGGTCACCGATGCGGAGGTTCCGCTTCTTGACCCTGACGTTATAGTACCGAGCTACTCTCTGCTGGTAGGTCGCGGTCCTAATGTATGCGAGGTCCCGTACTTCATCGAGTAGGTCGAGGTTGGTGCGTAGCTCGTCTTCATTTGCCTTGTCATCATACACTTCCAGACGTAGCGTGGGAACTTCGATCTCGACTGGGATGACTGCTTCAGTGCCATAAGTGATGTTGAAGGGAGTCTCCCCTGTTGCGGTCTTTACCGTGGTCCGATAAGCCCATAATACACTGGGTAGCTCATCTACCCATAGCCCATTGGCTCGACCGAGGCATGCCTTCAGTCCCCGGAGAATGGCTCTATTTGTGACCTCCGCTTGACCGTTTGCTTAAGGGTGTGCTACCGAGGTGAAATTTTGTTGAATCCTCATATTTTTGCACTAGTTCTGGAATTTAATATCCTCGAACTGCTTACCGTTGTCAGAGATTAGTACTCAAGGTAGTTCGAAATGACACACTATACTCTTCTAGAAGAAGTTCTGCACATTTTGCATTGTGATCGTCGTGAGAGGTTCGACTTCTACCCACTTGGTAAAATAATCAACTGCCACCACTAAGAACCTCCTCTGCCCTATCGCTGGCAGAAATGGTCCGAGTATTTCGATCTCCCATTGTGCGAAAGGCCACGGGCTGGTGAGATACTTCAGGTCGGTGGCAGGCTGGTGGTGGATGTTGGCATGCTTTTGGCACTTGTCACATCTTCTAACGAGCTCGATCGCATCTGCCTTCATTGTTGGCCAGTAGTATCCCTGTTGTAGCGCAGATAGGGGAGCGTGTAAGATCTTTGGTACACCCATTCATCTATTATGACGTATTTGGCCGCCTAATGCTCTACCCTTCTGGCGGCATTGCGATTTGCACGGAGGGTCTCGTGTAGAAGGAAGCTCACGAGCGAGTCAATCTAGCTCAACTCTGCTTGAACGACAGGAGCGATCTCCTCTTCCCCCCCCCCCCCCCCCCCCGAGAATGCTAGGCCGAGGCAAATTCTCTATGTACACGGTTCTCATGGTATTATCATTGGTGCTGGCTAACTGGGACAGGGCGTCGGCCTCAGCATTCTCAGATCTCGGGATTTGCTTGATGAAGTGTGATTAAAAGTTGAGCAGAGCCTCTCTTACTTTGGCTAAGTAGGCGATCATGGTTGGCTTGCGGGCTTCATATTCACCTATAACTTGGTTGACCACGAGTTGAGAATCATTGCAGACGACAATGTGTTTGGCTTTCACTTTATTTGCTAGAGCTAGCTCGGCTAGTAATACCTCATACTCCGCTTCATTGTTGGACGCCGTGAACTCAAAGTGTAACGCATACTTCAATTTCACCCCGCTTGGCCCATACAGAACGATTCCAGCTCCGCTGCCCTACTGGTTGGACGAGTCATCTACGTGAAGGGTCCAGGGCTCCTCATCTCAGCTTGGGTTTGATCTAACTAGGAGATAGGCCGCACTGGTTGCTACCCCATGGTGCTCGAGCTCAACCGGCCTGGGAACCTCGGGTTTATCCGACCTGAGGGCCTCGGGCTTGACCGTCCCGGGGACTTTGGTGCTGAAAGTGCATTCCGTGACAAAGTCAACTAAGCTTGGGCCTTAATAGCAGTTCACAACTTGTACTGGAGATCATATTCACTGAGCTCGATGGCCCACTTCGTCAACCTACCAGAGACCTCGAGCTTGAGCAAGACTTGCCTCAGAGGCTTGTTGGTGAGGACGATGACGGTATGAGTTTGGAAGTATGGACGGAGCTTCCGAGCTGCAATGACTAGCGCATACGCCAACTTTTCAATCTCTAGATATCTCATCTTCGCTCCCTACAACACTTTTCTAACATAGTAGATAGGTCGTTGGACCCTATCTACCTCTCTTATCAATACCGAGCTGGCCACCTCGTCACTTGCAGAGAGGTACCACTCCAAAACATCACCCTCCTCGGGTCAGGTTAAGATTGGAATACTAGCGAGGTACTTTTTTAGCTCATCAAACACAAGCTGGCATTCTTCGTTCCATTCAAAGCCTTTGCTTTTAATCGCCTTAAAAAAAGGTAGGCAGCGATCTGCCAATTTGGACATGAAGCGGCTCAGGGTGGCTATTTGGCCATTCAGCCTCTGAACCTCCTTCAATTTCCGGGGTGATCTCATATCTAGGATAGCCTTAATTTTATCTGGGTTAGCCTCAATGCCACATCGGTTAATGATGTACCCTAGGAATTTACCCGAGGTGACACCGAAAACACAATTGTCCAGGTTTAACTTCATATTAAATTTGCGCAAAATCTCAAAAACAGAATGCACGTCTTGTATCAAATCATTTGAAAACTGAGTCTTGACGACCATGTCGTCTACATAACATTCTATTTTTCTACCAATTAAGGGCTCAAATAATTTATTTACAAGTCTTTGAAAGGTAGCCCCAGCATTTTTTAATCCAAAGGGCATGACCTTGGGATAGTACAGGCCTAGCTCGGTTATAAAAGTTGTTTTTTCTTCGTTGGCAGGGTCCATTCTTATCTAGTTATAGCCCAAGTAGGCGTCTAAGAAACTCAACAACTCATGCCCTGAGGTCGCGTCCACTAGGCGGTCAATCTTGGGGAGTGGGAAGCAATCCTTCGGACAAGCTCGATTCAGGTCAGTATAATCGATGCACATGCGCCATTTACCATTGGCCTTCTTTACCAGGACCGGGTTGGCTACCCAGCTCGGGTAATGGACTTCTCTGATGAAGTCGGCTGCGAGGAGCTTCCCAACCTCCTCGTCAACTGCTCCCCAGCGCTCTGGGGCTAAGTTGCATTTCTCCTGTTTAACGGGCCTAACTATAGGATCTGTATTCAGCTTGTGAGTGATGATGCTTGGGTCTATGCCGGGCATCTCTGCCATAGACCATGCAGAAACATCTAAATTTTCAAACAAAAGACTTACCAATTGGGATCGCAGAGGCTCCTTGATTGAAGCGCTGATTTGGAGTGTCCGAGTTGGGTCATCTATCGAAGCTAGGACGGAGACAGTCTCTTCTGTAGGTGCAGATCACTCTTCGCATTGCTCCGTAGGTCATTCCAGCTCGAGGTCATCGGCCACCTTGGTTTTCCCTTTGAGGGCGGTGATGTAGCACGTGCGAGACTCGAGCTGATCGCCTCGCACTACCCCAACTCCGAAGTCCATGGGGAACTTCATTGCCAAATAATAGGTGGAGACCACCGCACGAAGAGCATGGGTGATGGACCGACTGATTATGGCGTTGTACGGGGAGGGAGTTGCAACCACCAAGAAGTCGTGGTTGAGCCGCACTATGCTAGGCCAGTTGCCAACTTCCATAGGTACTGTGATTCTCCCCAGGAGCCTGACTTCCTCTCCGCTAAAGCCTACCAAGGGAGTACTTGCGGGCTTGAGATCACTCTCTTGGAGCTGAAGCTTGTCGAATGCTGCCTTGAAAAGAATGTCTGTCGAGCTGCCGGAATTGACGAGGCCACACTTGACTTCGAAGTCATTGGTCCTTATCTTTATGACAAGCGCGTCATTGTGGGGGTAGTGGACCCCGCGTGTGTCATCCTCGATGAAGAAGATCGGGTCTTCTGTCCTTGGCCGCTTTGGGGGGTTCTACTCCTCCCTTCCGACCTCCCGAGCTAATGTCCGAGTTGCAGCTGAGGTGCAGCCCACGACGATCGAACCTCTGACGATCACATGTATGGTGCCCCAAACTTGTCTCTCTTCGGGGGGCTGCCTCTGTGGCTGCTCAGCTTGCCTGCTGCTGGATTCGGGAGAGTCTCTACTTTGCTCCCCCTGTCGACCTGCTTTATTATTATTATTATTATTATTATTATTATTATTATTATTATTATTATTACTATTATTATTATTATTATTATTATCATTATTTTGTACAAAATTTCTTAGGTATCCGCGACGGATGAGCTCTTCTATCTCGTCGTGGAGGTTCTTACAACTCTCGGTACTGTGACCGTGATCTTTATGGAAGCTACAATACAAGTTCTTATTCCTTACATTAGGGTCCCCTCTCAGCTGGGGTGGCCACTTCACGTACGGGGCATCCTTGATCGCCATAAGGATCTTGGCCCACTTTGCATTCAGAGGCATGTTGTCTGTCCTCTCTACTGGTGGAGCTCGGAAAGGCTGACCTGGCCTTGCCCCCCAAGTGGGTCTTTCTTAGACACACTCTCATTTTTCTAGTCGATCTCCTCCTCCATCCCTATGAACTCGTCTGCGAGCTTGAGGAACTTGGTTAGAGTCTTGGGCCGATTGACCACCACATGCCACTTGAATTCTTTGTGCGTGATGCCTCTCTTGGTCGTTGTAAACCGGACTGCGGGGTCCAGGTCGGGTATCTGTAAACAAGCGTCATTGAAATGCTTGATGTAACTTCGAATAGATTCTCCTTCCCTCTGGACTATGCCAAGGAGACTCTCCTGGGTCCTCGGGCATTGCTTGCTGGTGACGAAGTGAGAAGTGAAGACTTGCACGAACTACGCCCAACTTCTTATTGATCCGGGCGTGAGGTTCCTGTACCATGTGCGAGCCACTCCTTTGAAAGTGGTGGAGAAAGCCACACACATACAGGACTCACTGGCCCTTGCTAAGTGCATCTATGACTAAAAGGCGTCTACGTGATCATTCGGGTCGAACGATCCGTCATATTTGTCCAAGGGAGGTAATTTGAAGTCCTTAGGCATTGGGACGTCCAAGAGTTTAGGAGACAGAGGGGATGGTACAGAGAGGAGAGGAGTGGGTTTTATTTCACTCGAGATTACCTCTTCCTTACCTTTGAGCTCGGGCAGGTTATGCGTTGTAGTCTGGCGAGCTCGGCGACGTCTCTGCTGCTCTTTTGTGGGCTCCGCATTGGTGCTGCTGGCCTCGGTATTGTTGGGTACAGTTTTCGCAGGGAGGGGGACAGACTACTGGTGATGGTTGCGGATACAGGGATCTTGACTGGATCTACAGCCAAGACCTCGAACCGGTTCTCCACAAGCAGGGCCACGAACTCGGAAAGCTAAGGCGATGCGGGCCTAGTAGGTCGGGACCCTCCCGACCTGACTACGCGCGGTGAGGCAGGGGTGACTGGTCTTTCCTTCCTCCTGTGGGATGAGACTTGACTCTTGAGAGGATTTTGGGTTTGAGAGGTCTCTCTCCAGCGAGAAGGACGCTCATTCTGGCGGCAAGGCCGGACTTGTTGCATGGCTAGATGCCATGGTGTATCAGCTGCTGGGTCTGAGGCAGTGGAGGAAACTGCTACTGATAGTGATGCTGAGAAACTTGGTGCAGCACCTGCTGCTGATATAGTTGGAATTGCTGAACCCGTTGCATCTGAGCTTGCATAGCTCGCATGCATTGCACCAGGTCTTCAAGCTGGTTTTGGGCAGTCACGGGAGGAACAAGGGAGGGTTCGGTGAAGGTTGTTCCAACTGTGAAAGGAGTGGAGCATTCACGGGTGCCATTGTCGGAGGCATGTTCAGAATGGGAACTCCATTCGCAGAGAGGGGGATAGTGAATTGTCTAATACACACCGTTGGGTCCTGGAGTTGCTCCTCAGTGGTGTTCATTTCTGCACTGTGTCTTGCGTTTCCCATAGACAGCGCCAATAATGTAGTGCGATCTTCTCACTCCTAACTGGCAGGGGCCTCGCTCCTATCTGGCAATGGACAGCGCCTGAGAAGGAGAAGATGAAGGATTCCCAGGGAGCTTGCCCGGTGGGAACACTTCGATGCTTAAGTTAGAAATCAATGAAAAGCTTAGAGAGTAATGACGAGCTAAGAGTGGAGATGCGCACTACTCGATTACCAAAAATTCAATTAACTTTTTCCTTGGGAGTCGGAGCCCTTATATATTAATGCGTTGCCAAATTGGGTGTAACCGTCTCTGATTCTCTGCAACAGCCGTTATTCGTCAGGCTAACGGCTTGATTGGCGCAGGTATCCATCACAGGGTACGGTCTTGTCACTTGAGAGACATTATGCATAGCTGGCGTGCACGACGCCGCCTGAAGTGAGACGTGGGCGTAGTCCTCTGGACTGGCAGGTGCTGCGCCGCTGGACAAGAGACGTGGGAGCAGTCTGACAAGCATGGTCTTGTTGCAAAAGAAGTTTCCTAAAGGCTCCGGGTTACTCAATAACGAGCTCCTTTGTAGCGAGCTCCCTCGTAGTGAGCTCCAATAGTGAGCTCCTTTGTAGCGAGCTCCCTCGTAGCGAGCTCCGATAGCGAGCTACCTTGCAGCAAGTCATTCTGTAGCAAGCTGTCTCATGGTGAGCTGTTCTACTGGTGAAGGGATAGGAAACCATCATATGGACGCCCAAGATTGCGGAATAAAGGGGGGCGAATTTCAAAAATTTTTCTTTCCCTTCAACTGGGAATCAAATTCCCTATTTAGAAAATAATATTTTCAATGATCATTCTTGAACCATAAACTGAACCAGATCTGAACCAAAAGGAGGAGAGAGAGATAATACCTGATACAGAGAAATAATATCTCTCAACAGAGGTGTTCACGCCTAAGGTAGAAACTAAAATCTGCTCCCACTGAAGATGGCACAGTGCAGGGTGGAGCAGAATCAGCAGTGTCCTTCCTAAGAACTTGATTCTTCCCAAGAATCACCTAGGCGGCTAGTGAATACAACTCCTACCAATCTTTTCTCCAAAAGATTGGAATCAAAATCTGATCTTGATTTCTCCCAAGCAATGGAGATCGAACTGCTATAGGCGGCGGCTGCAGGAAGGAGGCGGCTAGAGAGAATTTGTAGGGTGCAGAATTCTCTCCTCTGTGATCTCAGCTCTGAAGACAAGACTGTTGCTGGTGATTGTGTGTCTAAAGGCTGTCGCCCCCTCTTCCTTTTATAGACTTAAAGGGATCAGCTCCTAATCCCATTAGGAGTTGCTAACCCAAATCATATCTGGATTAGAAGTCCCTTTAAAATAAGGGATAATCCCTATCTTATCTGCAGATTAGATCAGCCAGCTACTAATCTAATTAGGAAGTTTCCAAATCTAAATCTCATTTAGATCTTGGACTCTCTGAGTGGATAGGGTGTGGGCCCAATCCTATCAGCTGATCTTATCTCAGAATTCGCCCCTTAAAGACTAATCAAATTAGCCCAGTTCGAAATGGGCTTAAGGCCCATTAAGGGTTATGTATTCATTAAGCCTTCCAAACTGCTGCCCGGTTGGGCTTTCTTATATGGCGTGGGACCCAAACATTGATCTACACATCAGCCACATGGGTTCAACCTAGCCTTTGTTACAAGACCTGGCCGAATACACTGTTATGGATAGTGCACTCCCTGAAACCCATCAGATGGGCTCTATGGGCCCAACACTTACCCTAAGTGGTCCCTGGGCCAAGCCACCTTATTACACCCAGGGACTGTGGGCAGATGCAAGATTAGCCCATCAGGTATTATCCTCAACGGCCTTACACTTAAACTCTCAGCCCATAATGATCATACACTACCCGACAAGAGAGGACCTCTCCCTCGGCTGCAAGGAACAATGTTGCACTCTCTCAAGTATGGATCCCGGGAATTAAAACCTTTTGCAAATATTTCAAAACCATAATATATATATATATATATATATATATATATATATATATATATATATATACTTTTTATATCTCATATAAAATATATTTTGCAAAACAAATTTCAATGATTGAAATCGGCTGCCGACAGTCTTGGTTTCCATCAGTGAGAGTGCATCCCCGATCATTACCTTTGTCCGACAAAGGGGCTGATCATGTCACTATGATCACCCACTCAGATGAATTCTCAAACTGTCCCAACATACCCAGGTTTTGAGCCCCGCTAAGGATCTCACTGATTGGTATATCAAAGACAACCCAATCCGACACCCAGTGCAGTATCATAATCGAGTCTAGGGGTCGGGTGTAACTTTCCAGTTTTGCCCATCAATCTCCAAGGTCCAGGGCAATACTGGAAATCTGGTCCAGTTCAAAGATTCAATTAATCCCACACTGTATGTGCCTAGGGTCTCACCCCGATAGCTGAGACAAGCCACCCCAACCGACTTGGTGGCACCACAGTGTCAGCCTTGTCAGGATAGATCTCCCCAGACCGACCCACTGGCTGTGAACATTCTAAACTAACACGAGTCTCATTAAGTATCCAGTTTAAGGGTATTACCCAGAAACATACCAAGGGAACATGAATCAAATATCCACTTTTATTCATTTACAATAAACTCATAAAGTACATCAATTTGATTGAAGCTAAGGGCATACAAAACTGTCTAACAACTGGAGTTTCAACGAGCTCACTACGCCGAGTTGTGGCCAGGCTGTCATGCTGAGCCATCACTTACATCGAGTCATATCCACATGTCCCTTAGTTAGGAGGTCAGGTCAAATAATTGGGATTTATGTAGCCTATTTCACATAATTGGGATAAGGCTTAGATATAGGATTAAAATATTGACACGATGTCGAATCGTATCAATACCGGTAGGGGAGGATAAGAGATACACCACGATATCAACGTTTATTGCTCTGTATGGGTCGATACACACCGATACAGAGGCGTATCGAACCTGTGTTTAACAATAAATTGCTTCATTAGAAAAAAAAACAGTTAACATGATTCGATTAGGAATGGCAATGGGGCAAGGCGGGGATGGAGAGCCTCTTCCCATCCCCATCCCCATGGGGATCCCCATTCCCTGTGATTTTTTATAATGTTAACCATTTTGTTTTTGTTTTTTATTTTATTTAAAAAATAAAAATAAAATAATTAAAATTTACAATCCTATTAGAAAAGATTCAAACATATTCAACCATATTCTTTAAAATATTAATATATAGATGTATGTGTACATATATACATATATATTAGTGAGGATCCCACAGGGTGGGGATCAGGGTCCCTGCGGGGTGGGGAGTGCTCTCCCCGTCCCCACTAATGGAGATGAAAATTTCCCCATCTCAGTCCCCATGGGGGAAAATCATCCCCATCTCTTCCCCATTCCGGGTGGATCCCCATGGGGATCGGGGAAATGGGGAAATCCCTAGATTCGATCCCTTCACCATCAAGCCACCTTCTATTCCATGATAACAATTGAAAGAAATTATCTTTTATTAACATTAATGCTTACATTTAATCTAAACAAATAATATATTCAATAAATCCAAGTACAAATTAAAAAGAATAATATTCAAATTTATTATTTTATAGACCAATAAAATAAATAACTTATCAAATCCACATGTATAAATGATTTTTAATTTTAATAAATTTATACAAATAAAAATATTATTAATAGAATAATTATTTTAATAATTAGAAGTATTTATGTAGACTTGATAAATTATAATAATTATTTAATAAATTATTAATTAATATTTTAATTTGCAATAAATAGCAATGTATTTATTATTTACAAAGATAAAATATTGTTTGCAAAATATTTGAAAATATAATATAGATTGAATCTATCAAATCCACTAATCTACATTTATATTATTTTTTTTTTGTTTTAAAAAATTCATAAAAGTAAAAATATTAATAATGGAATAATTACTTTAGTATCTTCAAAATTTTAATAGATTTGATATATTTGAAGTTAAGGTTATAAATTTTTGTAAATTATTAATTGATATTTTCATTTACATTTTATAAACATATTTATTGTTTACAAAAATGAAAGTATTATTTACTAAACATTTGCAAATTAATTTTTAGTTGATTTTTTTGTTGATGTTAAAAAGAAAATAGTAAAATAAAAAATAATTGATATAATAATTCAAATACAATAGTTGCATTTGTTTTGTGCTTTGGACTTTAATAAAAATATAAATTGATGCATTATCAATAAAATTGTATAATATATATGCATCCCGTTATATTAATAGTAATATATTTCTTCATATATACTATTAAAATATACAACTCCTATGTATACATTATTTATAGTTATTTTGACATTAAACTTGAAGTTATTAATATAATTATTGAATTTATACGCATTTTCTTAGCGCATCCAAATGTTTTCATATTTTTCATCTGTATCCATGCGTTTCGCAAGCATATCTGTATTTGTATCCATATCTAAGTTGCCCAATACCAATACTTTAATCCTTGACTTAGAGTATGATTAAGTGCATTGAAGGAATAAATTCTTGCAACGTATCAAACGAAAAAAACATTTTAAGGACCAACCAAAATGAACTAGGAAAAGATGATGGACAAATTGATTTTGTCTGAACCTTTTGACGGCTCAGTGCCGGTTTTGAGCCCGGCCTCATGGCTTACAAGTATCAATATGGGTAAATTTCTTAAACTACCCTTATGGTTTAGCTAATTGACTAAGTGTACCCTTACTGTTTGAAAATTGACTAACGTTACCCTTACTATTTCTAACAATTGATTAATACTTCCCTTACCGTTAGCGCCCCTTAATATTCCATTAACAAAAGGACAAAAAACCTATTTTACTCTTTATTCTTCTTCAAATTTTCAAAATAAAACAAGAAAAAAAGGGAAAGAGAGAGAGAGAGAGTACATGTCCAGATACCACATTCTTCAACGAGTCCGATCTTTGATGCTGGTGGATCAACTTCCAGCTGCCACTAAATTCTAGACGGAACTAGCATTAGCATGGAGGGCGGCAACAGTTTCCCTCCACCGATTATCTCTCCAGTGATCTCTCTCTCTCTCTTTTTCTCTTTTCATCTCCTTTTTCCTGCCTTCCTACCGTTTCCACCACCTTTATTGGTGGTCTTCTCTTTCCCTCAATATCTCTCAGTCATTTCTCTCTCTTCCTTCTTAAAATTAATTCACACGAAGCAAAATTGGTTTTCGTCTGATCATTGATTTCTTTTCCTGTCTCTTAGAATTAAGAGAGGCACTCTTAACCACCGACATGCCAAAGCCCTTTATCCTATGTCTCTACCTAGACAGATTTCTTTTCCTACCTTTTTTTTTTTACTTGAAGATGTTAAGAGATTGCGGGAAAATGAAAGATGGATTTGAGGGAATCACCACCATTTTCTTATTTTTACTGGTTTCTGCCCTCTCCTTTCGACACTCCATGCCAATCCAGTTCCGTCCAAAATTAATGGCAGCCAGAAGTTGATCCACCAGCAAAAGAGATCAGACTCGTTGAAGAAGGGAGTATCTGGTTGTCTCTCTCTCTCTCTCTCTCTTTTCCCTTTTTCCTGTTTTATTTTCAAATTTTGAAGAAGAATAAAGGGTAAAATTGTCTTTTTGTTAACAAAATATTAAAGGGCGTTAATAGTAAGGGAGGTATTAGTCAATTGTTAAAAACAATAGGAATAGCGTAAGTTAATTTTTAAACAGTAAAGGTACACTTAGTCAATTAACTAAAACCATAAGAATAGTTTAAGAAATTTACCCTCTCAATAACGAGCAAACTTTGCCTAATAACCCTTATTTGCTTGATAGTATTTAATGTTGGGGTGGGGGTTGGCCAATTTACCACAATATTTTCATTTGTTTTTTAGTAAAAACCGAAAGAATAATTCTATTGGGTCTCATGGAAAAATGAATATATATATATATATATATATATATATATATATATATTATCAATTACTTGAGGTAATAAATATAAAGAAGAGTATTTTAATTACTCGTGGGTAAATAATTTACTCGCATCTAAACGGCTTTATCACAAGAATGCGGGCAAAGGAATGAGGCCCTATTTTCATACAAAAAAGTAAGGCATGGCCTTTAGGCCTCATCATCCATTGTTGAAAGTTCAAGGTTCCTAAAAATTTTAGGGGCATGGCTTTTATCATCACAACCGGAAAGCTGGGATCTCCTGCAATTTAAATTTTGTAATATATAGCATCCAGTTGCACATTTGAAATATCAACCATAGAATTTTTATTTATAGGCATGGTTTTTAAAATCTAACCGGTCCGGGGTCCGGTTATCAGTTTGAACGGTCCGCTTGTTTGATCCGAACAGTCAGCGGCCCTTTCTGACAAAAAATAAAAAGAAATTAAAAATTTTGAAAAACAATCAAAACCGTTTGAACGATTAACCGACTGATTCAACGGTTTAATGATCAAAATCAACAGTTTTGGGGGAAAAATGGGTTTGGGCACAAACGGAATGACCGATTCCCAGTTTTTCCGGTCCGACTGTCCGGTCCAATTTAGTTTTGAAAACCATACATATAGGAAAACCAATCTCTTATCTAAAAAAAATTTTAAGCATGGCATTATCATCCATCATTGAAACGAAATTGGATTTGATCTTCACAAAATAAATTGTGCTTACGCCGTTCTCACAGCCCTTTTCAGCCCTGCTTCTCATGAATAAAAATACAAATAATATAAAGTCTCAGTGCATGACTGAAAATACAAATATATGCGGCAATAGTAAGTGATTGGTTGGTCTAATCGAAATGGGACCTCCAAGCGCAAAACATGGGAGAGAGATTCTAAACAAAAGAGTTGAGCATATCAGAGGGTGCGACATAGACGTACGTTGTTGAAACTTGAGTTGAGCTCTGAACTCTCACAAGTCTGAACCAACCAAACTGATTCCTCCGGCTCCTGTCGTTATATATATTATATTGCCACAAAGAAAAAACAAGCTTAACGTCGGCATTTGCCCAATTGTATTTAATTAACAACTTATTTCACTGAAACATTGATGACATATTCATTTTTTTATATAAGAAACTAGAAAGATTAGTAGAGAAATAAATCAATAATGGTGTTGGCTCGCGCATCGAAAATCCAAAGCGACCATCAAAGATCAAAGCGGTAATTTCTTATTGATCTTACTCTTATGGGTTTTTAAATCGACAACCCATCCAGAGTCTTAATGTACTAAAAACAAAACTACGTCATTGATGTACTGCAGAAGACTCCTTGATTTTACCAACTCTTTCAGAAGCTTGAAGTGGATGATTGAGGAGCATTTCTTTTTGTTTTTGATATCCATTCAGCTTATTACCATTAGATGAACAATTTGCCACGTTACATTGTGTTAATAAGGATTGAAATTTACCATTAGATGATTGAGGAGGATTTCTTTTTATCAATGACTTCAAGAGATGGGCTTTATATCAAGTCCCTGAAGAAGTTTGAGAAAAGAAAACTAATATATATAAAGTGCCCTAAGATATAGGCTAATATGCCCCATCCAGCCACCTTGTGTGTGAATATATATCAAAATACAAAGAAAAAGAAATATCGAAATAAGTCAGCCTATATTTACTTCAAAAGCCTTTTCCAAAGGTTATAAACATTAAGTTTGAGAGTGCTTAAAAATAAGTGTTTATTTGAATAAGTATTTATTTTGAACTGAGATTACAGCAATAAATACTTATTTGCGTTTAGGAAATAATTCCTAATTTTTTTCTAAGAATAGACACTTACCCAAATTTCAAACTTGTAAGTATTTATTTCTTTTCTGACCTATCTTGACCTGCCATGTCATTTTAAAAAAAATATCTATACCATCCTTATTTAAATTAAGTATTTTTTCACCAAACACTTATAAATACTTCTTAAATAAACACTTATTTTTAATTATTTATTTTTTAAATAAGCACTCTAAAACTTGACCTCCAAGAGTACCATTACATTGCATGACTGCACTATGAAAATTAACCCGTTGTAAGAAAGTAAAGACCCAGTAAGTGATGCGCCAAGTAAATGCAGAGATAGACGGCTGATGCTTGGCACTCCAAATCTGCATACAAAGAGAAAAGTGTAGCTGCCACATAATATGGGATCCGAGACACCAACCTCTCAAACAAAATACAAGAGAGAACTGGTGAATCTGATTAGCCGAAGCTGAGAGGATCTTTTCCATTCTCAGTAAAGAGCTTATCTCATGAATGTGAAGCACTTGAGAGTCATCCCTTATATAGTCTGCTTCTCCAACGTTAAATTCCCTGTTATTAGGAACAAACGATAACCAAAATAACCAATTGAGATAAGTGCTCCTCAACAGTAAAATTCATGCTCCATCAGATTTGAGACAAGTGTCTCATGTTTGTGTATGAAAATATTACATAGAAATAACCATAAAATAATCATCTTTCATCAACATGTGTCTTGTCATATAGCCATTGCATGTTCCAATGCCAACAGATTCTATCAGCCCAAGAGCAGATTTCAGCACATGAAGCGCCTCACCTTATTTACTGGTGCGTGCCTCGTGGAAATAAAGTTGTTCCGGCTGCAGGCAAGAAAAAGTAAAAAACTACCAATTAAGTTTAAGTTTGATGAGAAACAACAAAAAAGAGCCATCATCATATCGCATCTTTTGCTTAAAAACACGGTTCAAAAGATAAAGTTAAATCTGTACTGCATCATCAACCCTTCTCCTCTATACAGGATTGAGACTAATAACATTGTTGTCGGTATCAGTACCACGCACCACTAATAATCTCTGGCCCCCTCTCCCCCCAGCTTTTCTTTAAATCAATGGTTACAAGAATTGATTTCACGTCAATGCTGGAATGAACAAAGTAACATATCAACTAAACCTGTTCATGGGTTGGGCGACGGGCCGGGCCAACCCCCAGACGGGCTTGAACAGGTCTTTTGGCCCGTGGGCTTAACCTCGGGTCAAAAAGCCCGGCCCGTATAAAATTTGAGTCGGGTTTGGGCTTTGTCAAAACAGTCCGGCCCGACTTATAGTTAAACATAAGTAAAAACCTTATGTGATGTCCATTTGAATAAATTTTTTGATTTGAGAATGTTGTTGATTCACTTGTAGGCCCATTGTCCATTTAAATAGGGGAAAAAAACATCTAAATTAAAATAGAAAATGTCCATTTGAATAGGAAAAAATTCAAATTTCTTTTATTAGGTCGGGCTTTGGGCTTTTTATCAGGGCCGGGCTCGGGCTCAGGCCTAACATTTTTTTGTTAATAAAGAGTCAAAGCCCGGCCCGACCCATGAACAGGTCTAATACCAACAACCCAACCACCACCCTTCAGTTGGTGGCTCGAGAACAATAGGCCTTGTTCATTTATTACTATGTTGGGGTGAGAGTTTTCCAACTTTCGTGTTCTTTCGCAAATACATGTGATGCTCATGGAAATATAGATTCCCCTGAGTAATTTATTTTCCCATTGTGGGGTGATTTTGTTAAGTTAAAAATATCCCGGTTAACAATTAAGCAAACCAAAAAAGAAAATTAATTAATGAAGGAATTCACTTATGATGAACGATGCAGATCTCCAACCGCCGCTCTTGGATTTGCTAACCCGACGACCTTTATAATCCACCATCTCTTCTTCCATATCTCCTCCTCCTCCCAGCAGCGGAGATTCACTTGCTGAAGCGTCACACACCTCTATTCTTCCCAGTCTCTCTCTCTCTCTCTCTCTCTCTCTCTCTCTCTCTCTCTCTCTCTCTCCCTTCTACACAATCAACAAAGAGAATTGAGGAGAGACAAAAGGGTAATGTTGGCAATAGTGTAAAAAATGGGCCTCTTACCTAGGAAAGTTAGTGAGACAAAAGAATATGGGTAAATAAACTTACTTTGGTAAATTTTACCTGGGAAACACTTACCTAGGTAAGTGAATTTGCCCAGGTAAGTAAGATAGCGGTAAACGAACGACGCCATAGTGTAAGAGAACCCAATGGAAGAGTATGATTGAAGTAATATACTGCAATCAACATACCAAATGCGAACCAATTTTAATATATATCTGTATTCAAAATGCATGGACCCACAATTACAAATTAATATGATGGTCCATTCAAAACCAACTAATCTGTACCATTTATAAAAATGAAAATGGTTATCGTCAAAAGACCCTGATTTTTCTATTTTCACTATTGCCCCTCACTCATTATACCTTGATTTTTATGACAAAACAATTCAAATGAGGAATAAAGATAGGATATTTTTATTTATTTCTATTAAAATGAGAATGGTAGATGGGTAATCCGATTATCTATTTCCATTATTACCCCTCTTTAGTCCTTATTATTCCAATTACATATCTATTTCTATTATTGCCCCCTTTAGTCATTGTTATTCCAATTGTATTTTATAATACTATATATAGTATTTTATATTTTCATTAGTTCCCTCCTTAACCATTATACCCTAATTCCTCTATAACCATTATATATTTCTATAATCTGTAATAAATATAAAAATGAGGATGGTAATAATGTTTCATCAAAAAGCCTGATTATACTTTCCCTTTTTATAGGGATGCAAATGGATCGGGTCGGATTCAAATCAAGGTATATCCAAATCCGATCTGATAAATTATAGGTCCAATCCAATCTAATTGGATCTCATAAATATTGATTTAGATTTGAATTCGATAAAGATGTTGGATATTTGAATATGATCCAATCAGATTTAATTTTTTTTAATAATAAGTTATTAAAAAAGAAAATATAACAATTTAAATAAAGAAAAACAAAAAAATGAAAGTATTTTTCAACTATTTTCATCATATATACATGTTTTCTATAAAAGATAAATCATATAAAAAATTCATAAAAATATAATATAAATAACATATTAGATCCTTTTGAATCGGATAGGAGTGATTTGAATCTGATTTGGTTTTTAATCGGAGCACGAAAGATGGTAGATAACACACATACAAATAGATGAGAAAGTAATAGCAAAGAAATAATCATAAATTGTCAAACATCAATGAACCACTTTCTAATGGCCTAAATCCAAGTTCTTCCCAACTTGGGGTCAAGTCGATATTTTCATCACAATTTGTATTTTCTTTATCATACTTGATTTGCATTAATGAATTTAATTATAGTTTTAATTTTATTTTTCATTCATTTTCACCGTGCATCGCACGAGCTTCTCCACTAGTATATTATAAACATGAATAATAGATCTACGACAAGTTACCATGTAATTATTAAAAAATCCTACTTAGGATGGAAAGATTTCCATCGGAATGGCATAGTAGTCAATGTTATGTTATATCATGATTTTCAAAACCGGACCTGACCGGATGGTCAGACTGGAAAAACTGGGAATCGATCAGGTGATCGGTTCCGTTTTACCCCAGAACTGTTATTTCCCCCAAAACCGTTGATTTGGTCAGCAAACCACTGACCCGGGTGTTCGAATCGTTCAAACTGTTCAATGGTTTGGCCAGTTTTTATTTTTTTTATTTTTTTATTTTTTTTTTGTCAGAACGGACCATCCATTCGGTTCGAACAGTCAGACTGTTCGACCCGGGAACCGGACCCTTGACTAATTCGTTGTCCGAACCAGTTTTAAAAACCTTTTTTTATATAGACACAACATAAATGTTTAATTACAACACTTAGAATTTCTGATGGAAACCTTTTTTTCCTTGTAATTATTAAACAAACTTCCTAAATTTAATATAATTATTAAACAATCTTATGGATCATTCCATTCCCGATTCTAGGCTCCCATTCCCACAAACTAAACAGACACCAAATGTATCATATATCATCCATCTTAAATATTATGTATATTCATGCATCTCACATCCATCTGTTATAGTACCATACAAAATGTTCAAATGCGTGATGCAATCAATAATCTCCATATCTCAAAGATCCACTGAAGTAACTTGATTATGCAATGTTTTTTGTAATTTAGATGATCAAGTGGCTCCTAGTTTGCTCAGATGATAGGTGGTACTTTTTAACCGTTGCTTTTGAGCATAATTTGCAATACAACTGATTGTGCAATATTTTTAGTAAAAACATGTATTGGTTAAAGGCTTGGACCTCTTGCACATTTGTCCCTACAAATACATCAAATCAGAGAGTGTCATATGTGAGTGGGACTAACAGACATTTCAAACGACCTCCATTCCCCATTTTTAATATATTAAATTTTAAAACAAATAAAAGGGGGTTAAGGGTTTCTTCTTCCTCTTTGTCAAATAAAAAAAAAAAACAAAAGGATTTGCTCTCCAACAAGCTGAATATTAGTAAGCAGAAAAACACTAAATAAGAGTTCCGACTTCTGGAATTCCTCGACCAACTGAAAAACCTCTGGTTCCTTGATCTATCATACAACAATTTATCTGGTTCAGTTCCAGCTTTCCTAGCAAATCTACCTAAACTTGAACTTCTGTGGCTAGGAGGTAATAATTGAATGGAAGCATTCCCGACTCATAGTACTCATAAATAATGATTAGATATTTATAAATAATGATTACAGAATACTGTAGAATGTAAATTACAACACAATTGTACATAGCGGTGGCAATTGGGTGGGTTGGGTTGAGTTTTGTTTGGGTTTACCTTCAACCCAACCCACCTAATCTGCCAACTCGTTAATGACCCAATTATATAAAATTAAATGGGTTGGACTCAACCCCAACCTGCTTTAACCCAATCCAAGCCCCCCAAACCCATTAATCTTATATTCATGTACTTAAAACAAAAAAAATAACTCTTTCTTGGCAAATGAGTTGGTCATAGCTTGGTGGTAATAGTAGTTGCTATCTACACAAGTGGTGAAGGTTCTCACATTACATGCATGTTATTTTTACACAAGCGGCAAAGCCATTTGATTATGTTTGGGTTTCGGGTTTGACCAAACACTTGGGTTCAAACCGGTCAGACCAACTTGAACTATCTAATTGGATTGTCTTTGAGCTAATCACATCAAGGGTGGTTGAACCGTTTCGATCTACATCAATCCGGTCGGACCAAACCAGACTAGTTCAATGAATGGTGGATTGACTTGGACCAGCCCATATCATGATTGTGCATGGGTTTGGGACCGAACCAATAGGCTCGAAGTGGGTCAAGAGAAGTAAATCAGACCTGCTCAGATTTGGGTCAAGTTGTGTGGATACGGGTTGTACAATCCAAACCAGACAAAACAAGCAGGGCAGATTTTGGGTGGGCCAGACCAGACCCGTTTTGAATTTGGGTCATCCCAGACTGGCCTATCTTGGTTCGGGTTGGGCTAACCGACCTAAACAAATCAAACCAAGGTGATCGAGTCTATTCATATTTAAACCAAGTTGAGTTGGTCCAGACTTGGGTCAAGTTGATTTGGATTTATGTCAATTTTGGTGAAGTGTGTTGATTCGAGACAAAACTAATTTTATTCAATAATTAATAGAAAATTAATGCGTTAATTATAAATTATTTCGTTCAAATGAAAAAAAATTTAAAAAAAATGGATAAGAAATTAATACTTATATTTGTAGTGGTTAACCCCATGGTTATCACCCAACCCACTTAAATTGACCCAATGGGTGATCAACCCATTTCCAACCTGTCAAGTAAATGGGCGGGTTAGATACTGGGTGGGTTCAGCGGGATGAGTGAAAAATTGCCACCCCTTGTACACGTGACTCTGTAATAGAACTGTACACGTAGATTTTGTTGTAACAAACTCTATAATACTCCCCCTCAAGTTGTAGATGGAGGAGGACCGACACCCAACTTGGATTTTAGCATGTGAAACTGATTATTTCTCCAAAGTCATGGTGTAAACATCCGTTGGTTGGATTTTGGTGGGAACATGGGAGGTAGCAATAGTCTGAGCTTGGATATATTCAAGGACAAAGTGGTATACAATCTCAACATGCTTTGTCCACTCATGGAACACTGGATTGGAAGCAATATGTAAAGCTGCCTTATTATCACAAGAGGCAGGCATATGCTGATTATGGTTTAATCCAAGGTCATGAAAAAGTCTCATAAGCCAAATAAGTTCACTAGTTAGAGTAGCCATGGAACGGTATTCGGCTTCTATAGACTTTGAGATTATAGGCTGCTTACTTGTCTTCCAAGAGATAGGTGAAGTAACATGTTGTTGGGCAGGCCCAGTATAAATTATAGTAGCCACGAATGACTAGGTCATTGTTGGAAGGAAGAGAGAGACCATGATCTAGGGTGGACTTCAAATATCTAAGAACATGAATTGCAACATCATAGTGAGCTTGTTTAGGCTTACTCATAAACTGGCCAAGAACATGTACTGAATATGTGATTTCAAGTATGGTAATTGTTAAATAAATCAACCATCCAATCAATCTTCAATATCTATCTGGGTGTGAAAATGGAGCCCCTTCCATAAGAGATAGCTGCTACTGTTAAAGCATAGGAAAAGAACTGGGTCGACAGCCTAGCATGCTCGTCTCATATAAGATATTAAGAGTGTATTTCCTTTGGCAAAAAAGATACCATCTGAGAAACCTGGAGATTTTGATCCCAAGGAAATATCGAAGTTCTCCAAGGTCTTTAATGTGGAAGCAGTTACTGAGGTAATTTTTAAATCCAACTATGAGATCGGAATCATTTCCAGCAATGATTATATCATCAACATATACAAGAACTACCAAGAAACTACTTGGTTGAGAAGAAACGAATAGTGTGCAATCAGTTGTAGACTGAAGAAAACAATGATGCTTTATGCTATGGCCAACATGTCAAACCAGTTGTGCAACACTTGTTTAAGTCCATAGATTGATTTTTGAAGACGGAAAACCTGTGTATCACTTGATGGTAAGAAACCCGGAGGTGGCAACATGTAAATTTCTTTGTGTAAGTCACCATGAAAAAGGCATTACTTGCGTCCATTTGTTGAAGATCCCAATGATAGATTGTAGCCAAGGCTAAGAGACATCTCACTGTAACCAACTTTGCAATAGGAGAGTAGGTGTCATTGTAATCAACTCTAGGAGTTCAAGTATAACCTTTGGCGACTAACTTGGCTTTGTAACGATCAATAGTCCATCATGTTTAAGCTTGGGCTTATATACCCACTTACAGCCCATTGGGGATTTTCCAGGTGGCAAAGAAGTTGAAGTCCAAGTACCATTTCGGGCAAGAGCTATCAATTCATCTTGCATAGCATGTTGCCATTTAGGATGTGCAACGGCTTCAGCATGGTTTTGTGGTTTTGTGGTGTTCAACAAGGCAAATGAATGGGCTGGTGGTGAAGGCCCAATAAAATGTGATATGGGATGTTGTGTTTTAGGGTTCTTTGGATCATTGAATTGTAAGGTAGGACAAACAAACTCTGGAGTCACTTGGGAGGTCTAACAATGCGATTAGACTAATATATAGGTGTAATGAGAGTGTTGTTGGGTTCTACTTCAGACCCATTAATGAGTAGGGAAGGCTCATCATGGGCTATAGAGGGCTGATTTATGTTTGTCAAGTTGTGGACAGGCTACATGGGTTGAGAATCATGGGTTGTAGTAGTATCAATAGGTGTGTCATCGATTATAGGAAGGGTACCATTGGCTTATTAGAAGACTGTGGAGTATTTGGTATATTTAAGAAAGGAAATTGATCCTCATAGAAGAAAACATCTCGTGAAACAAAGAACTCTTTGTTATCAAGGTTAGACAATTGGTAACCTTTTTATCCTTGTGGATAGCCCATGAAAACACTACGATGGGTCCGCATAGCAAATTTGTCATGGAGTTTGTCTTGAATTCGGCCATAACATAAACAAATGAATACCCTTAAGTGGATATATGTAGGAGGCTTACCATGTAACATCTTATAAGGAGATTTCCCATGCAACTATGGTGTAGGCAAGTAATTTATCAATAAAGTGACAATGAGCACACATTCACCCCAAAATTGTATTGGGAACCCAACTTGGAATCATAAGGCACGTGCCATTTCAAGTAAATGGTGGTGTTTTCACTCCACTACCCCCATTCTGTTGAGGGGTATCAACACATGTTCATTGATGAAGAATGCCATTGTGCTGAAAATATGTTTAAGTGGGTTCAGACAAGAACTCAATCCCATTATCAGATTTGATTGTCTAAACTGTGGTGTGAAATTAAGTCTCTACCATTTCACAAAACATAATTGAAAAGTATCTGACTTACGTGCCATCAAATAGATCCAAGTGGCTCAAATGTAGCCATCTACAATAGAGAGGAAATAACAAGCCCTAAAGTGAGATGGCACCCAATATCCACCCCAAATATCACAATGATTAATATTATAAGGTGCAATGCTTTTATTATAACTAAGGGGAAAAGTTAATCTTGTAAGCTTAGCACGATTACATGCATCGCAACATACAGTAGTTATAGACGGGGAAACATGTAGTTCTTGAATCAATGAAAACCGATCATAGGAAGCATGTCCTAACTTATGATGCCACAATTGAGAATTAAAATCAGTTGAAATAATATGTAAAATTGTAGAGTTTGGTAGTCCAGTGAAGTGGTAGAGACCATCCCTCATTTCATCCACTCCAATTGGTTTCTCTAGATGAATATGATCAATAATCTTACTAGATCCTTAAGCTCACACAGGCACTACAATGCTATTAGGTAGATGGACTAGTTTATAGGAACTAACTGATTGTGTATCAAGAGCTATACCAGACTATGCACCAATGATATGGTCAGAGGCTCCTATATCTAGAATCCAACTAGAAGGATGTAAAAGTTGACAAGCATGAGCCTTACCAGCATAATTTATTGTAGTAGTACATTTATTGGAGTTCAGAAGATCCATCAATTGTTGATACTGATCAAGACTCAAACCAACAACTGGAGTAACTAAGTCTGAATGTTTGGTTATCTAACTTATATTCTTTGAGGAAATCTTGTTTGTTAATTTGCCAGATGTAGATTTCCTTTTGTCTGTCCAACCTGATGGATAACCTAGAAATTCATAGCACCAGTCCTTCATGTGCCCATTGCGCTTGCAATTGATCACATTTGAATTGTGGATAGGTAGATTTATCTTGGGGTTTCAGTGATATAACTGCCACATGTAATGTGTTGCTATTTCGACAATAGGTGCTCGTTGAGACGAAAGACTCTCATGGCATTCTTCTTACACGACCAGTGCATAAATGCGACTAATGGTGAGCAAGGGATCAAGACTGAGGATGTGAGAACAAACGATATTTAAATTCTCACTCAATCCCATCAAGAAATGATATATTTTTTCTTTCTCGCATTCAAGAACGAATTTCTTCGCTGCTCCTCCATATGAGCAAGTCGGGATGAAATTATAAGTTGCTAATTCATCCCATAAGGCTTTGAACTTTGTGAAGTAAGATGAAACAAAGAGATTCTCTTGAAGTAGTGCTAAGTCTCTCTTGAGTTGAAAGATCTAAGAAGCATTTTCTTGTGAGAATCGCTCCCTCAGATCATATTAGATCTCATGAGCAAAATCGACATACGCCACACTTTCATGTAATTAATGGGATAGAGAGTTGAAAATCCAAGAAATGACCATGAAATTTCACTTATTCCAGGCCGGTTCTTGAGAAAATGATTTTTTCGGTCTCTTGATCGTCTCCTCCACAAAACCAAGCTTGTTCTTGACGCACAATGCATTTCACATTGCTATGTTCCAGGTGGAGTAGTTTTCTCCATTTAATGGACATGAAACTAAGACAGCACCCAGATTATTCAAAGGATGCATGAAAAATGGAGAGGTTGAGTAGGAGGTAACATCCAAGCAACCAGTTGCAGCGGTGGCAGCCATTGATTTCGGCTACTTGTAGACACAAAAAAAAAGAATGAACCGAGAGCCTAAGGTGCTCTAATACCATCTAAAATTAATGGAAGCACACAGTAATCATATTATGATTAGATATTTATAATGGATTAGAGAAGACTCTAGGATGTAAATCACAACAGAATTGTACACGTGAATTTTGTTGTAACAGACTGTAATACTTTGGATATCCCAAAATCGCTTCCTTCATTTCGACCTTTCACAAAACCATAGTTCTGGTAAAATTCCCAAGTCACTAAGCCATTTCAATGCAGAAGCAATCTATCTTAGTAAGAACAAGTTTACTGCAAATGCATCGATGTTGTTCAAAACAAATGGAACGTTGTCATGACTAGACTTGTCACAAAATGAGTTCAACTTTGATTTTTCTAGGGTGAAGCTTCCCAAGAGCCTAGAATATTTGAATAGGGGTGCAAATGGATCATATCGTGGTTAGATCCTATTTGGCTGAATTTGGATCACCCCTATTTGGATCGGATCAGATTCCGGTCCCCCCATATCCAATCTGAGAAGATCCAATCCAGTATATGTTGCATATTTATAAATATAAATATATAATACATATATATGTTATTTATTTATTTATAAATATATTTTTTATATATTTTTATAAATTTATTATATTATTACTTTTTTATAAAAAAACATGTATATATATGATGAAAATAATTAAAAAAATACTTGTATTTTTTGTTTTTACTTTATTTAAATTAGTACATTTTATTCTTCTTTTAATAATTTATTAATTTTTAAAGAAAACAAGTTGGATCGGATCAGATCCAACTTACCGATAAGATTTGAATTCAAATCGAGTCTTATCAGATCTGATCATATTTGATCCAACATGAACAGTGTCAGATTGGATTCGAATATACCCTGATTTGAATCCAATCCGATCCATTTGCATCCCTATATTTGGACGTATTGCATAACATGATCAGAGGGAATATCCCCAAGGAGATCACGAGATTGAATTTGTATTGGCTAAACGTAAGCTATAATATGTTGTGTGAAGATGTTCCATTTGGCGAGAAGGTGCAAGTGTTCGATGCCAACTCTTTCTTCCATAACCGCTATATGTGTGGTCAGCCACTCCCTAGGTGAAAGTTGTCGGCTCACCGTGGATGACAAACATAATGAACTGTTGAAGAGCAAACCCTTTTTTTATTTGACAAAGAGGAAGAAGGAACTCTTAACCCCTATTTTTTATTTGTTTTAAAATTTAATATAAATGTAAATATATTAAAAACGGGATGAGAGGAGTGAAGGACGTTATTCCATTCGCATATGTGAGATTCATGCATGAGAGGGTAGTTCTGTAGGAGATCTGGACTCGCTTTCAAGTTTATTTTTTGAGGGGGTTATAAGGTAATGCTGCCACCTTGGTTATAGAAAATGTGATATGCAGTAATAACATGTTTTTACAACAAATACATACATACATACATACATTGACTTAAAAATTTTCAACCACATCTGGCCCATTTAAAATATAACAAATTCCCAACCCAAGTTATACCGCTAATGAGATTGACCTTTTGCTCCACCATGTGAATTATACATGTTAGATCCCGACTTCCATTAGCTCCCTGACCTTCATTTCAATTGAACCAATCATCATTTTTACCAGATGAGTAGTTTAAGACACCAAATCCAGAGTTTCTATCGTTGGCCATTCATTTATCGGAACATCTTCATTGAAGTACGATGCTTCGACTGAGGCAACATCCATGGAGGAATTTGGTATTCAATGTATAAACCCAACGGGAAAATACATACAAGTCCATTGCAGATTTCTAAATTCCACTGCAAATCTATAAACATTCAAAATGTCAAATACCCCCCACTTTACACACCAATGCCCACCCATGAATTGACATCAATTCCGAACTAACATCTAACCCAAATGTACTTTGGGCCTAAAAATTCTGACCCTGGGCTGAACCGTCATTCTCCCTAAACCCAAATGCCACTAGAGATACTCCCTTTGTCCAATCACGGACGTGCTACATCACTGTGTTTAGTAGCATATAACTAACTCATCATCCATTTACGATTATGACAAAATTAAAGTCTGTTTGGTTCATAGTCGGAATCGAAATTGAAATCAGAATCAAAATCCTCTGGAATTGGAATCGAAATAGTTCATTCCCATAGTCTGTTTGATTTAGACAGGAATGGAAATGGGAATTAAAATCAGCAGGAATGGGATTTCATTCCCAAGGGAGGAGCAGGGAATGGCCATTCCTTCAAATGGGGGAAGCCACTCCAGCAGGAATGGGAATGGGATTCCGATTCGCCCAACCAAACAGTTGGAATCGGAATGGGCCAGACCCCTATTCCTGCAAACAAACGGGGCCTTAGTTCTGCACTAGAGTTCAGAACCTACGGGCTAATATGGCCTTAGGGTGGTCGATAAATGTATTTCCGGGCCATGCGTCCCATATTTTTGGGCTGGACCTCATTAGAACGCTAGAGCTAACCAAATTTAAAATGTCCCCACATTCTTATAATCTATCGGGACTTGACCTCAGGGCGTGCAGAATTCACACTTAATAAAGATGCATCATTGCATGATCTCATCTGATAGTAGACCTAATGCCGGTAAGTATGATAATGATACCCACCAACACAACACTTCTGAATTTCTGATCGTTCAACAACCTGCTTGTACTTCATGCTAAATGAACTAATGAAATCTATTTAACACTGTAACTGTAACATCCTCTTAACAGTCAAATTTTCTGTAACAGTAACCTCTTACTTTCCTTTATAACCACATCCAAGTTAATGATACACTGTAATCTTACCGGTATTCAACCATCTGTAAACAAACCAACGTCAAAGCAGACAATCAACCTTAATGGTCATCCCATTAATGACGGTATTGATGACAATGTATCTTCTCGCTAAAACATCCATATTGGAGAAAACTCTATTTGTTTATTCTTTTTATGATTTTGGATGCAATCAATATATTATAGGTCATGAAATGGCATACCCTTCAGAATTTGTTTGCAGAAGAGCCAGACTTTAAGGCATCTTCAACCTTGAAAGCTCTCTAGGAACAGCACGTAGCATCTTCAAAGGCAGTTTCATCAATCAAACGTTTTTGAGTAGTTCTAACGTGCTGGAATGCCATAAGATAATGGAAATCAGATGAGCCTATTCACTGCTGAATCCAGGGCATCTACATTACTCCTGAGGATTTTCCTTCACTTGTCAAGGAATCAAAGGTCTGTGGTGATAAAGCCAGCACAAGGAAAAAAAAAAACGAAATATTGCACTGAAAAGTGAAAATAAAGAATTTCTAAATTATTATTTTTAAGTACTGCAATTCACATCAGTGAATGTGAATGAATGGACAAGAATGATAGGTGAGAGTATAGTAGCACTTAGATGAAAGGATACAACTGTACAGCTAGATTTTCAATGCCTTTCATTTCCTCATTTAACCTGCAGCACGAGAGAATTAAATTATAAAATAAAAAGATTGGAACCCCTCCCCCCCTCCCCCTCCCACCCACCAAAAAAATCAGAAAACGTTGAATGTGAAAGACCTAAAATCTTATATTCTTATCTTTTTCCAATATAAACTGCAAGCCAAAGGAATTTCTTCTTTTTTTTTTTTTTTTGCCACTGAGGACGAATATGTTAATGAGGATGTATATATGTACGGAAGGAGCTGAATGAACTAAGAAAAACCAAATACTCCACTGCCAATTCATAAGAGTGACTAACAGATCAAACAACTTTTTCATGAATGGTCTGCAATATGCAATCCAAATATGGATATGGTATGGTGGATCTTTTATCTAGAATGCTAGGTAATATATATATATATGGTGTTTAAACCTGGATATATATTTGAGTCCTATATGGTGTTTAAAAGTACTAAAGTAACGAGTACAAAGCTAACACTCCATTATCGGGTAAGTATCTCAGTTAATTGAATATGTAATATAGACACTCTTTGATCTCTCTTTATTTTTCTACCCTACCCCTATTATCTGAACATGTAACGTGAAACTGAACATGGAGGTATCATTCTGACATAAATCTACAATCTCACCAATGAAGACTCCTTGAATTCCATGCTTCTGCAATTCTTTGTTTCCAGAATGAAACAATCTTTTAAATAAAGCATTAAGTTGGGGACTAAATACCTGAGACATGAATTTATGTATCTGTTTCCCCTGGTTGCTGCATCAAGTGCTGTAAAAGAATGAAATGTTAGAGATTAGATCAAGATCCTAAAAACTAAAAATAAAACCAATGAGCAACTAATTTTCTTCTATAATGAACATTTCATGAAGAAAAAAGGGAACAAAAATTTATGCTGATTCACAAAAAAGAATCATTTCTGAACCAGAATGCATCCATCTAGATTCTATGCATCATAGATAAGCCTCTTCATTTTTACTGAATAATAAAAAATGAACTCAGGAGAAAAAAACAAAAAGAAAAAAAGAGATCAGGATTGTGAAGGCCATAGACAAAGATCATAATCTAATGAACAGTAACATCAGCAGCTATAGTCAAGACCCAAAAGATTTCTATATCCAAATTAGAACATTCAGGGTCCGCTTGGTTCGCAGTCGGAATCAGAATCGAAATTGAAATCCTTCTGAATTGGAATCGGAACAGTCTATTCCCACAGTCTGTTTGGTTCAAACGGGAATGGGAATGAGAATTGGAATCAGCAGGAATGAGATTTCATTCCCAATGGAGGGGCAGGGAATGGTCATTCCTTTAAATGGGGGAATGCCATTCCAGCAGGAATGGGAATGGGATTCCAATTCCGCCCAACCAAACAGTTGGAATCGGAATAAACCATTCCGATTCCAATTCTGATTCCAAACCCCTATTCCTGCAAACCAAGCGGGGCCTCGGTACAGTACAAAAATCAGGCTGGCTCAGTAGCCAATGTGGAACCCAGGAACCGGTATCCAATTGTGTTTGGATTAATGAGCAGATGGTACCTGCATGAAACCCTGATTGATCTGTATGACCCACCTGAATTTTACCAATTATTATGACATGGAAGTTTTAATGAACCTCCGGGGTTGTTATTTATTTATTTAATAAAAATTTTTAATTAATAATGAAAAACGCCTTGCTATTTAGAGAAAATAGCAAGGACACCACTACAAAATAACATAATTGTCATGAAAAACATCAAACAAACAAACAAACCAGCAAAGGTTATCACCCTTCTTGCCTATAGATCAAGGTCAATTTTGATTCTGTGCCCCAGGCCCAGAGCACCCCCCACCCAACCGAAGACTTGATATGCTTGCACCTTATCTAGATAAAGAGACTGCCAAGTCGCATTACGAATCTCTAACAAGCTGTTCAAACAAGTCAAACAAGAAACTAATGTCTTGCCTCACCGAAAAGGAACCTGAACAGCTGGGACCTGTTTGGGTTATGGTTGAGCTGGCCCTAGGTGCCATGTGTCACCTCCGTGGCCGCCTTATCACTTTGGCCACGTCGAAACCACGTATCGGATAAGCGCGACCAAGATAGGAGAGCGCCGTACGGATAAGGAGTACAACTCAACCGGGGATTAGGTCTTATCCCGAAGACCTCAATGGACAACCTCATCCCGACAACCCCGGAAGCCTCATCCGAATCGGACACAGATCTTCAGCTATAAGTAGGTAACCCCCGCTCAAGGTGAGGAACTTTTGACTCTCTAGCATCCGCACTGTTACTCTGCTCGGACCAGAATTGCTCTCTCAACTGCTCGGCCCGATCACCCATTCTCCTCACTGACTTGAGCATCGAAGTGCCTACCCGAGGAATAACTCCTTGGGCCTCTGACTCTTTTCTTGGTTTCAGATCTTGCTGCACAACTTCATCCTTCCACCTCAGCTTCGTCCAATTGGCAGGATTATCTGACTGCGACCTCGATTCAGAACACCTCAGATCGAGCAGCATCAGATTGGCATCTATGGGAATTGCACAAAAAGCCATTCCAAACCCTCTTTCCACGTGATCAAGAAAGATGCCAAGAAACACATCCGACCGCTCTATAGGTCGATCCCCATCTCAGAGCTCCCACTCTCACCACCGCGGCCCCTTGCATCGTGAATCTCAACAACAACCTCAGCTGTAGACCGCGGTCGACCCCACCCAGTTCCAGGCAATGCAACAGAAGGTCGACCATATCCTAGCGATGATGCAGATGCTGGGATCTACAGCACAACCTCCTCATCGGTCCGTCCCCCCTCTTGCCCCAACACTTACTGCGGTCGATCCTCGCTCTGAGGACCCCAAAAAGCACCGATTGGACAAGGACGAGGCGCGGTCTGGCCAAGAAAGGCAACAGTTGTCAAGAAGATCGAACTCAGCCTGATCCCGTGAACGCAACGACCGCAGAAAGACATTGTTATGCCCAAGTTCCAGCGAAAGAAAGGCACGGAAAAAGGATGCAGCAACAACCAGCCTCCATCGCAGAATCCAGCTCGGTAAAAGATCACCCTGGCGCTCGAACCTTGGCTCATAAGGCACTTTGGCAAGGCTACTTCAGGCCGACCATGAAGCAGGATGCAGCCCAACTCGTTAGGAAATGCAACCGCTATCAAAGGCACTCCAACCTTCATCGTCAGCCAGCGGTCCCCTTGAAGCCAATCACAAGACTGTGGCCCTTCACACAGTGGGGAATGGATATCCTCAGACCTTTCCTTACCACAGTCAAGCAAAAGAAGTTCCTTCTAGTTGCAATGGACTATTTCACCAAGTGGGTGGAAGCCGAAGCCTTGGCACGCATTACCACACTGAATGCCCAGAATTTCTTCTGGCAAGGTATTGTCTGTCGGTTTGGCATTCCTTAAGTTCTCATCACCGACAACGGTGCACAGTTCACCGAACGTAAGTTCGAAGCCTTCTACACCGACCTGAAGATCGACCACCAGACCACAACCGTTCACTGACCTGAGAGCAATGGGCAGACCGAAGTAACCAACTGAACCCTATTGCACGGCTTGAAGACCAAACTTGACCAGGCCAAGGGAAGGTGGGTCGAGGAGATGCCAAGCATTCTCTGGGCGTACAGGACCACATCGCGGATAGCTACCAGAGAGACTCCATTCAGCCTAGCATACGGGGCCGAAGCCATGATCCCCGTAGAGATAGGCTCGCCAACTCTCTAAGCCAAGCTTTACGACGACGAGCAAAACAACGAAGGCTTCTGCGTAGAGCTCGACCTGGTGGAGGAAGCACGTAGCCGAGCATACCTCAAGACGACAACACAACAACACAAAATGGCCAAGTACTACGACTCCAAAGTCTGAAGAAGAGAGTTCAAGACAGGCGACCTTGCCCTTCGCAAAGTCAATACCATGCCAGCAGAAGGAAAGCTCGGACCGAACTGGGAAGGATTGTACAAAGTGACCAAAGTCCTCGAGCCTGGTACCTACAGACTAGAAGACCTCAACGGAAAGCCCATTCCAAGGAGTTGGAATACCAGGAATCTGAGGATGTACTATCAATAACCTACATCAATAAAGACAACATTTTCTACAATCATCTATTCAGCACACACTACATGGCACACACTATCCACACACTGCACAACGCACGCCGCACAACATGCACCACCCGCGCACTAAGTAGGCCGACCCATAATGGCCAAAACCCACAATGCATAGCCACGCACTAATTCGGCAACACAGCCAACCAAGTCAACTAGTTGACTTGGTCGATGACAGCCAGAGCCCAAAGCAGGAAGGACGCCCCCGCCTTCTAAGGCTAGAGGGCGACCATCGAACTCCGTGCACCTTGCTGATGAACCGTCTGATCTAAGCTAACCAAGGAACGTATAGCCCAAAAAGAGCACAAGGCTCCCCGAAACCAGGTGCCACTGAGCATCCCCCAAGCGATGAGAGATCAGAAGCACCGTGGCCAGCGAAAGCCAAAGACTAGGACGTCAAGATCTCGGCTACTCAAGACCTCGGCCAGCATAAGACCGAGGCTTACAACTAAGATCGACGAGATAAGGAAATGAAAGAGGGACACATAGCTCGGAACAAAAAACATCTTTTCATTAATTACAAAAGATAATTACAAATAGAAAGGCTTGGCATACCGAGTCGTACACATCAACAGCAAATAAAAAAAGAGACAATACCGGAAGAACAGGACAGAAGCAACGGGCAGACATCTCACTCCTCAGTCAGACGATCTTCGACCTCCTCAGGCACCTCGACGGCAGCAATGTTGCCCTCGGTAGGCATAGCAGGGACGTATGAGCCTAGACCCTGTGTGACCTCAGCGACGTCGAGGAACCTACGCATAATCTTGTCGTGGCAAAGGTAGAACTCCTACTCCCAAGAATACGAGGCAAAGTTGTCCAACGTGTTCTAATAATCCTCCGAGGCCTTGAACCTAGCGACCGCCTCCTCTGTCCGGGCCACCCTTTCATTGGCCTCCTTCAGTGCCTCCCACGCTCCCTTCAGGTTGGAAACACGGTCCTTCAGCTTGCTGACGGTCTCACTCCGCTCCTCGATGCCACACTTCAGTTGGGCGTTCTCGGCCAACCGAGCCCTCGAATGCTCCACCTCAGCCTACCCCGCCTCATAAAGTCGTCGCACCGTCCGAAGGCGCTCGATCACGGCAATCGCCGAGCAAGCATTCTACAAGAAGAAACCAACTATCATCACAACAGGAGTAACCGGCCAAAATATAAGTAACCAAAACAAGAAAGGAGACTTACCGACGCGGCCTGGAGCACAAGCGCACTCTCCAAAGCACCGCTTGAAGATCCGACGAGTTCGCACCTAATGGTTGGCGTCAACAAACCCTGAAGAAGTTGCTCAGTTACGCCTTCCATCTCAAGCTCGTCTTCTGGCCGAACACTCCACCGTGGCATGTAGGTTGCAGGGTTGCCGCCCTCCGACACGTTCTCCCACGGGGGAGGAGAGTGGGCGGCTTGAACACCTTCCTCGAGGTCGACCATGACCCAGTGTTTTAAAAGGCGCGCCTAGGCGCAGAGGCAAGGCGTTTTCCAAGCTAGGCGCCTCACCCAGGCTAAGGCGCACAAACCTTGAACAGGCGCCCGCCTTTGCGCCTCAGGCCAGGCAACAGGCGACCCAAGCGAGCGCCTGGATGATGTTTAGTTGTCTACAAATTTCAACTTAAAATAGGATTCAAAATTATATTAAAAAAAACACAAAATAGGAAACTTAGAAAAAAAAGGGAGGTGAATCGACAAGGTCTTTGCCAAAACAACCAAAAGAAAAAAAGAAAAGAAAGTTTGGAGGGAAGACTTCCTTCGTCCAAAAGTTAGCACTCCAGAAGACAAACCAAAGGAAGTTGAAGCTCATTCAAGCTCAAGTTCGTCCAAGACTCCAAGCCTGAATCAAACAGAGCTACAGTATCAGCCTATCAGGTATGTTATGTTTTTTTTTGTTTTTTGTTCTTCTTCTTCCTGCGGTAGTTGGCAGTCCAGGTTGAAGCAGGGGCTCCGCCCTATTTTTCTTCTTCTTCATACAAAACATGCATAAAAACAGGGGCTCCACCCTTCTTCAGTTTTATCAGTAAAACAGGGGCCCTGCCCTCTCTCTTCTCTTCTTCTTCTTCTTCTTATTCTTCTTCTTCTTCTTCTTTGGCTATGCCCCATTTGTTTTTTGAGTTTTTGTCATAAAAATAGGGGATCCACCCTTTTTTTTCAGTTTTTCTCATTAAAGTAGGGGCTCTGCCCCATTGTTTTTCAGTTGTTATCATAAAAACAGGGGATCCACCCCATTTTTTTCAATTTTTCTCATTGAAACATATTGCTTTTCAGTTTTTATCATAAAAACAGGGGATCCGCCCCATTTGTTTTCAGTTTTTCTCATTAAAATTGGGGCTCCACAGTCCACCCCATTGTTTTTTAGTTTTTATCATTAAAACTGCCCATTCTTCTTTATAGTTTCTACAAAGACTTGCATAATTGCAAAATTGCAGTCTTGCTTCTTAGTGAGTTAAAGCAATTCAGTTTTTCTCATTATCAAATAGGATAGTTTATTTATTTCTGTTAGTATCAAGTAGAACTAGAATAGTTTATTTATTTTCAAAGATAGGTTCAAAAATATGAGTATTGATAGCTGCAAATTGTAATTGTTATTTGCCAATAGGAAATTTTGCCAACCGAGTAAAGAGATGGGAGACAAGTCAAACAATACTCAAGAAAGCAATAGGAAAGACCCGGGCTGGAAATATTGTTATTTGCAAGATCCAAAGAATACAAATTCTATCACTTGCAAATTTTGTGGCAAAGTGACAAATGGAGGGATCTATAGAGCAAAGGAGCATTTGATTGGTGGAAGAAGAAACGTAAAAGTCTGTCCTAAATGCCCGAAAGAGGTGAAAGAAGAGATATTAGCATAGATGCATAGAAAAAAAAAATCAATGAAAGAGGACATAGTTGGAAGTCAAGAGGGCAGAATTCCTGATTTTGATGATTTTGAACACATAATTGAAGATGAGGATGAGATAGGGGACAAGGTGGAAGTTCTTGGTGTTGGTGGTGGTGATCACATTCCTACTGCTTCAGGTTCAAAAAGAAGTTCTAAACAGCCCCCCATAGGAAGGCAAAAGAGGCCTTTGGATAAATTTTTTCCTACTCCAAGCCTAGAAGAAATTGTGAATTTGAGAAGAAAACAGAAAAAGATGAAGCAAACCACTATTAGTGATGCGTATAATAAAGAAGGGAGAGAGCAAGTATGCATACGCATTGCTAGATGGTTTTATCAAGCTGGTATTCCCTTGAATACCGTACGCTTGAAAAGTTTTGAAACAATGGTAGAGGCAATAAGGCAATTTGGTCGAGGATTAAAAATCCCAAGTTACTATGAGTTGTGAGTTCCTTTCTTGAAGAAGGAGGTTGATTATACAAAAACATTGCTTCAGCACCAAAAGGAGTCTTGGGAAAAATGAGGCTGCTCTCTTATGTCTGATGGGTGGACAGATAGAAAGGATAGGACCCTCATAAATTTTTTGGTCCATAGCCGTGCGGGGACAATGTTTATAAAGAGCATTGATGCTTTAAGTGAAGTAAAAACAGCTTAGAGTCACATTTATTGCTGACAAGATGGTGGAGAGAATTGGTGAGAAAATGTTCTTCAAGTTATTGCTGACAACACATCAAATTATGTCCTATCCGGTGAGTTTTATACTTTGTTATTATTTCTATTTAACTTTAGTCTTTTGACATGTTAGAGTCACATTTCTTAATTCTTATTTCTTGAATTATTTTCTTGTATTATTAGGGAAGTTTTTTATGGCAAAGCATCCTCATCTGACATGGACACCATGTACTGCCCATTGTTTAGACTTGATATTGGAAGACATTGGGAAGTTGCCTACTATGAAGAGAACAATTGAGAGGGCAATTGCACTTACGGGTTATACCTATAGCCATCCAGGTTTATTGAACCTGATGAAGAAGTTCACAAATCAGAGAGGATTGATTAGGCCAGCAAAAACTCGTTTTGCTACTTCCTTTTTCACATTGCAGAGTATATACAAACAAAAAAAAGAATTTGAGAGATTTATTCAACTCAAAGGAATGGAGTGATAGCAAATGGATAAAAGAAGGAAAAGGGAAAAGAATAGGGGAGACAGTCATGATCAGAGTTGTCAAGGCGAAGCCTAGGCAACAAGGCGACCTTTGAGGCTCGCCTCGCCTAATCGCCTAATTTATTTTTATTATTTTCTTATTTATTAGGGTTTAATCAACACAAACATTGCTAAATGCTGTATTGAACCCTCAAAGACTTAAAAACCAGAACCAATAAGGAAGAACTAAAAATTTTATCTAATCAGCACATTTTCCCCTTCCATATATTCTTCTTCTTCTACTACTACCAATACTTTTTATTTTCTTCTTTTCCTAAAACAAAAAAGTAGAAATCACTAATTGCAGATTTAGTCGAGTTTCTTGTGAAGGAAAGAGGGGGAAGATGAAGATTTCAGTAGTAGAGAAGAAAGGAGAAGAAGAAGAGAGTAGGAAGTCAACCAGGATTGTGAAAAATTAACCCTAGCCGCCCCCCTCTCATTATATTTATACTTAACTTAAAGAGATGAGATATTACAAGGATGCCCTTAGTAGGGCGGCTACTAAAAGCTGAACAGTCACAACTTAAAAAAAACAAACTAATGGGCCTAAAGTCCAACAACTTCCTAACTAAATAAAAACAAACCAGACCAACTCAACACTCCCCCTCAAGTTGGGAGTAAATGTCACACATTCCCAACTTGCGTAGATCATGCTCCAGCTTGTTCTTTGCAACACCTTTTGTGAGAACATCAGTGAGCTGCAAATCAGAAGCAATGTATGGAAGACAAAATTCTCCAGAAGTTACCCTTTCTCTGATAAAATGTCTATCCACTTCAATGTGCTTAGTTCGGTCATGCTGGACTGGGTTATGGGCAATGTTAATTGCTGCCTGGTTATCACAGTATAGCATCATACGTTCTTCTACCTATACATCAATTTCTTCTAATAGGGAACGGATCCAGAGAAGTTCTGAAACTCCATGTGCCATGGCCCTGTATTCAGCTTCAGCACTTGATCTTGCCACCACTATTTGTTTCTTACTCTTCCATGAGACAAGGTTACCCCCAACTAGGGTGCACACTCCTGAAGTTGATCTCCTGTCATCAAGGCATCCTACCCAATCTGCATCTGTATAAACCTCTAGTTTCAACTGTCCATGATCAGTAAACAATATGCCTCTGCCCGGGTGTCCCTTCAGATAAGCAAGAATCCTGTCAACTGCCTCCTAATGCTGGACTCGTGGAGCATGAATGTATTGACTTACTACACTTACTGCATAGGAGATGTCTGGTCTTGTCATACACAAGTATAGCAGCCGACCCACAAGTCTCTGATATTTCCCAATGTCCTTTATTGGTTCACCTTCTGATGCATTGATTTTATGGTTCTGATCAATAGAGGTGCTGATTGTCTTTGTTCCAAGCTTCCCTGTCTCTTGAAGAAGATCCAAGGCATACTTCCTTTGTGAGATAAAAATTCCATGTTTTGATCTTGCAACTTCAATGCCTAAGAAGTATCTTAGTTCTCCAAGATCCTTAATTTCAAATTCTTTATGTAGGTTCTTTTTTAAACCATCAATCTCACTCAGATCATTCCCGGTGACAACAATATCATCCACATAAACAATTAGGATTGACACCAAAGATACCCTTCGCTTCACAAACAAGGTGTGATCGGATTGAGTCTGATTGTAGCCAAAAGCAATCAAAGCATGTCTGAATCTGTCAAACCATGCTCTGGGAGATTGTTTCAAGCCATAAAGTGACTTCTTAAGCCTACATACCTTTCCCTTTTCAGTATCATTGTAAAAACCAACAGGAAGATTCATATACACTTCTTGTTGCATATCCCCATTTAGGAAAGCATTCTTCACATCAAGTTGAAACAAGGGCCAAGAGTATGAGGCAGCAAGAGAAAGAAGTATCCGAACAGAGGTCATCTTTGCAACTGGCGCAAAGGTCTCTAAGTAATCAATGCCATAGGTCTGTGTGTACCCTTTTGCAACAAGTCTTGCCTTGTACCTTTCTATACTTCCATCTGCCTTATATTTTACTGTGTAAACCCATCTGCACCCAACTGTCTCCTTGCCTTCTGGTAGATCCACAATGTCCCATGTCTGATTCTTAATCAAAGCTATCATCTCTTCCTGTATAGTTGTCTTCCACTCAGGTTTGGAGAGAGCCTCACTAACACCCTTGAGTATAGACACTGAATCAAGAGATGAGAGAAAAGCACGGTAGGAAGGAGAAAGTCCATTGTAGGATAAGTACTGTGAAATACAATGAGCAGTACACTTTCTCTTCCTTTTTCTGAGAGCAATAGGGAGATCAAGGATATCTGTAACAAAGTTAGTAGGATCAATGGGAACTGAAACAGTAGCGGGACCAAGAGGAATACCCGAATCCATGGCAGCCAAATTTGGAGTCTCCAAGGAATCGACCGGAAGTGATGCGAGTTCTGTTGTAGTGGAATCAACCTCCTTGTGAAGTCTCTGTCGTAAGTAATGTTGAGAAGCAGAACACAAAGGAGGTGGCAAGGTAGGTGCCACAAGGTGGTGGTCAAGCACAGGAGTAGACACAGGGACTGGAACTGGGAGAGGAATAGATTGCTTACTCACTTCCCCAAAACACTCCCCCTGAGAAGGATTCTTTGAGAAGAAGTACGTGGATTCAAAAAATGTGGCATCCATGGTAACATACCGGCTCCTAGAGACTGGATCATAGCAACAATACCCTTTCTGATTCTCTGCATATCCAAGGAAGACACACTTCTTTGCCTTGAGATCAAGCTTCGAGCGGTGAGGACCAAGGATATGTGCAAAGCAGACACACCCAAACACCCTGAGAGGAATATGAAACATCTCCCCCTAAGGAAAAAGAAGACTGAATGGGGTGTTGAATCCAAGTATACGAGAGGGCACCCTGTTAATCAGATATACTGCTGTGAGAACTACATCACCCCAAAACCGAACTGGAACTGTAGATGTGATCATCATGCTTCTTGCAGTCTCAACAATGTGTCTATTCTTCCTTTCTGTAACACCATTCTGCTGTGGACTATAGGGGCAACTGCTCTAATGGACAACACCATATTCTAACAGATATGAGGCAAGATGTCTTTCAAAATATTCCCTGGCATTGTTATTCTTGTTCCAAACTGCGTTAGTACCATCTGATGAAATTGCCTCACCAAGGATGGTACCTCATCACGGGATCTCATCAGGTAAATCCAAGAGTATCACGATAAATCATCCACAAATAAGAGAAAATAGCGATAGCCTCCCATAGAAGGAACATGGTAAGGGCCCCACACATCCGAATGAATAATATCAAAAGAAAAAGAACATCTTTTATTACTAGGTTTAAATGAATGTCTACAATGCTTTCCAAGTTGACAACCTTCACACTCCAGACTTGACAAACTAACAGACTCAAAAAGTTTTGGAAACAAAAATCTCAAAGAAGAAAACGGTAAATGACCCAAACGATTATGCCAAAGCATAATTTGACTCCCAGACCCTGACTCACTATCCCTACTGACATGATGACTCTGATGAGAAGGAAGTACATCCAAGAGGTAGATTCCATTCACTTCACGACCACTCTCAATCGTCCTCTTTGAATCCAGATCCTGCAAAATACAACGACCAGGAGAAAAAATTACTGAGCACTTCAGGTTCTTAGTCAAACTACTAGCAGATAACAAATTAGTGCTCAATCTGGGAACATGAAGGACAGAGGGTAGAGAAATAGAATCACTAACCTTGACAGATCCCTTCCCAGCAATAGGAACATGGGATCCATCAGCTATGGAGACCCTATCTCTACCAAAACAGAACTGGTAAGTTGAAAAAATAGTAAAGCTCTGGGTCATGTGCTCTGAGGCTCCAGAATCTACAATCCAAGGAGATCCCTCCTTACCTGAAGTGGAAACATAATTTGTAGTGACGTGTGAACTACCTGTGTGAGCAAAGGAAGTAGAGTGAACTCCACCAGTGCCACCTGTACCTTGCTGTCCGCTTGCGGTTGAACTGGAATTGGTTGTATCCCGCTGGTTTAGAAGTAGCCCATACCTCTCAAGTTCGGCCCTTACTGCAGCAGCTGCAACAGACTCCAGAGCAGTTGTAGTAGGAGGGGCCGGAATGTCACCAGTAACTGCCTTGTGCGCATTTCCCTTCTTATTTTTCAATCTAATCGACACAAGATGTGGGTGAAGCTTCCAGCAAGTATCTCTTGTATGTTTAGGCTTCTTACAATAGTCACAGATCAGATCTCTTTTATCTTCCTTCTTGATGTCACTGCCACTTTGTTTAGGTTTCACAACACTTACCATGGCAGACTGATCAGAAATAAGGTTTTTCATCATCACATCTCTCCTGCACTCCTCCCCTAACACAAAGGCATATGCTTGGGAGAGAGTAACACTGTCCCTGGAAAGAATGTGCTGTCGTGCAATATCATACTCAGGATTAAGGCCAGCAAGGAATTCAAACACCCTATGCTTCTCTAGATGTTTCTGATAGGTAGTTGCATCCTTAGTGGTTTCCCAAGCAAATGTCTCTAAATGGTCAATCTCCTGCCACAAGGTTTTAAGGACTGAAAAATAGGCTACAACAGATCTATCTCCCTGCCTTGTAGCAATAATCTGATTTCTCAATTGATAAGCCCTAGCAACATTCTCCCTCTGTGAATAGGTTTCTGCAACCCCATCCCATACTTCCTTAGTTGTATTTGCCCATAAAAAATTTTTACTTATATGTGGCAACATGGAATTACACAACCAAGTCATCACCATATAATTCTCCTGTACCCACCGGGAGTTGCTAGTTTCGGGTTTCACCTCTTCGCCAGTGATATACCCTAATTTCCCACGAGCACCAATGGCCATCTTTGCAGATTGTGACCATTCTAAGTAATTTGCACCATCCAACCTAACTGTAGTAATGGTCCCAGCCCCGAAAGGGTCTCCAGCACCTCCTTCCACTGGTCTCATTTCACTCCCGGGCTTATTTTCAACTCCGTGGCCCTCCATGCTTCTCAAAAAATGTAAAGAAAATAACTGAAATTTGCAGCATAATCAAACAAAACACCTTTTGGAACCAACAACACCTTTCTGGTGTCCTAGACTTTCTTCCCACAAAAGATTCCTTTTCTGTAAGACGGGAGAAGAGAGAGAAGAGGCAGTCGCCCTCTCTAGAAGCCTCCAAATCAAGTAGGACTTGAATCGCCCCTTAAAAATACTCCAAAGAACCCTAAAAAATTAGGGCGCCACTTCCTAGGTCAAAATTGAAGAGTCCAATAGAAACAGGACTCTTCCCCTTTCTCTAGTTTTTCCTGATTTTGATGAGAAACCCTGGACCAGCTACAGGGCACACAGATCCACCAAAAAAATCCAAAAACTGGGCTTACCTGAGAGCTTCGATCAGCCTCTTAAATCACCATGCAGTCGGCCGATCTAGGGCTGCATGAGAGAACAACTTCAATGAACCTTCAGTATGCTCTGATACCAAGTAGAAATCACTAATTGCAGACTTAGTCGAGTTTCTTGTGAAGGAAAGAGGGGGAAGATGAAGATTTCAGCAATAGAGAAGAAAGAAGAAGAAGAAGAAGAGAGTAGGAAGTCAACCAGGATTGTGAAAAATTAACCCTAGCCGCCCCCCTCTCATTATATTTATACTTAACTTAAAAAGATGAGATATTACAAGGATGCCCTTAGTAGGGCGGCTACTAAAAGCTGAACAGTCACAACTTAAAAAAACATAAACTAATGGGCCTAAAGCCCAACAACTTCCTAACTAAATAAAAACAAACCAGACCAACTCAACAAAAAATAAGGGTTCAGCCCCTATATTTTTTGAATTTTATTTTCCTTCTTCCTTTTCTTCTCATGAATATGTTGATTTTCTATACTTTAATATGAAATTTATACTTTTCTTATGAAAATCATGAATAATTATTAAAGAAATATGGTTATGGTACCTAGAGAACTACCCTATGATCTATGTTTTAACATAAAAAATCCATCACCTAAGCGACGCCTAGGCGCCCGCCTAGGCAACTAGGCGACTAGGGCTAGCCTCGCCTTGGCGCTTTGAAAACTATGGTCATGATGCCCACATTTTGGAATAATGTCATCTTTACTCTTAAAGTGTGTGACCCTCTTGTTCGTGTATTAAGGTTGGTGGATCGTGACAACAAGCCTTCCATGGGTTATATTTATGAGGCTATGGATCGAGCAAAGGATTTGACGAGGCATTTGGTGGAAGGAAAGAAAAATATGAAGAAATTTTTTAAATTATTGATAAGAGGTGGGAATGCCAACTCCACCAACCATTGCATGCAATTGGTTACTTTTTAAACCCCCAATTTTATTATGATGATCAAGAGAGAATTGAAACAGATGAAGAGGTTATGATGGGGCTTTTTAAAGTATTGAAATGCTTGAGAAGGACAAGAATAAGAGAAGTGTAATCATTGATGAAATATCCAAGTACAAGAAAGCATAAGGCATTGTTGGTTTTGATATGGCTATTTCCGAGAGGAAGACTAAAGCACCAGGTAAATAACATTGATTTAATAATTAATACAATATTGGATTATCTCAATATTTTTAGTTTGTCTAATGATCACTAATTCAGTTAATATTTATATTTTTTAGTTGATTGGTGGACCATATTTAGTGCTTCTACTCTGAATCTACAAAAGATTGCAATGAAAGTTCTAAGTTTGACATGTACTGCATCGGGGTGTGAGCGAAATTGGAGCATATTTGAGCATGTATGTCAAACTACTACACTCAAATACTTCCATTTTTTTTGGATAAACTATCTTAAATTTACACATTTAATTTTTTGAATTAATAGATCCATACTAAGAAAAGAAATCGATTGGATCAAAAGCGATTGAATGACTAGGTATTTGTTAAGTTCAACCAGATGTTTAAAGAAAGTTTTGACTCACGTAGCACCAATGACCCCATTTCATTAAAAGATATAGATGAGAGTAATGAATGGTTAATGGGGGAGGTAGGATGTGATGAGGATGGTGCAGAAGCTGATTTGGTGTTTGGTGATGATACACTAGCATGGGGAGATGTTACTCGTGCTTCTGGAGTTGAAGAGCCACTAATGTATACAAGGTCTAGAGCTTCAATTTTCCAAGTAAGAGCAACAAAATCTAGTGGAAAAAGACCAAGACAGCTTCAATTGGAAGATGAAGAAGAGGAAGAAGTTGAAGTTGATGTTGAAGAAGAAAAGAAAGAGGATTTTGATGACTACAAGTCAGATGACAATGAAGATGAAGTTCAACTTCCAAGTGAAGATGAAGATGATTAGAGGATGAGGATGCTGATTAAGACATTGAATCTTGAAGAATGGCTGAACTGAAACCTTAGACTCTTTTTTTTATATAGAAAATTGTCTATGACTCATTTTTTGGGTAGAAAACTGTCTATGACTTAATATATAGCTTGTTTTTTGAAATATTTTTCAAATCTGATTCCTTACTTGCTTATTACAATAAAGGATTAATTTTTATATTGATTTTGTTACGTGTGAGTGTAACGGTGTGAGCCATGGAGAGGATACTGATACCAAGAGGTAAGTGTCTTTTAAGTGTTAACTTCATTAACGCTGGTTATCTAATGTTGTATAGGTTGTGCACTTGTGCTCATATGTCATATTCTTTAATTCTTTTATATTTATATTTTATATTTTTATATTGAATCATTGAATTTGAATGTGTTATACTGTTCTGTTTTTTTTTTTTTTGTAGCCTAGTTTTAATGCTGATTTCTTAATTCTGTACTTATTGCATATTTTCCTGATTAACCAATTGAATCATTGCTGATTGCATATTCTTTATTCTTTTATATTTAATGCTGATTGCATTTGCATATTCTATAATTCTTTTATATTTAATCATGCTGATTTCTTAATTTTTATATTGAACCATGGTTGATTTCATAATTTATCAGTTTATGAGTTTATCTCTAATTTTTATTTCTGTAGATTCAAGATTGATCATTGATGATTGCATATTTGCATATTTTCCTGATTCATTAACTTCAGAATTCAGATTGCTGATAAGCTGATTACATTACCTCTAATGAGTAATGTCTAATAATCTAAGTATCTAATTCTAACCAATTGAGATAATAATTAAGTAATTAACTTTGTTTTTTGATATTTTCCTGATTTCTTAGAATTTCTACATTTTTTTTCTTATGTTTTCTATTTTTTTCTATTTTCTCTATTATTTTAGTTTTTTTTTTGTGCACCTTTTTTAAAAAGGCGTGCGCCTCACCTTGCGCCTCAGGCACATTTGGAACCTATCGCTTTTTGTGTGCCTTTCGCTTTTAAAACACTGCCACGACCACCTCCTCGTTGGCCTGCCTCGACCTCTTCTACTACCGAGGAGTGCATTCTGCAGACCTTGGCTGCACGTCATCAACTTGGGGCTGAGCCCCCTGGGTATGGTCGGACCATGCTCTCTCTGCTGCGGCCCTCATGTGACGGGACATCCCCTCGCGACTAGCCATTTCAGCACCTGTGCAAGATAAACAGCAAAATCAAGTCCAAAAGCTCGAAAAAGAGAAGAAACCAGTAAAGGCTGCATGAGACACAGACTGGTCGTCTCGCTCATCAGCCTGGAACTGATCAACTTCAAAAAGGACGTGTACTCCATCACGTCGACCTCCTCAATCATCTCTATCGACGCCCTTTCCTCCTCGATCAGATGGGTCGAGGTGGGCACCTTCACTTTTGTCCTTGGCTTCTGGAGCTCAGCCAGTAGAGGCAAGCCTCCAGGACAGTGCACGAAGAACTTCCCCTTCCAGCGCTTCATTGAGGATGGGGCCTCCACCAACACTTTGATGCGTTGCCAAACCAAGAAGTAGTAATACCCCTGCTAGTGATGCTTCAATTGGATGAAATACGCAAGCATAGGCAAGGTAATATCAAAACCGTGGATTGAGATAGCAAAACAGACTGACTACAAACCTAAAAGAGTTCGGCATTAGCTGGAAAGGCAACACCGGTACCACCTGAACAGCTCGACAATCCCCTCGCATAGGGGAAATCTTAGCTCGGCCACCAGGCTGTACTCATGCACAGAGCTCGCCTGGCCGAGCCGAAGTGGGTTTCTCACCAACCCTCGGGCACCTAAGTTCATACTCTTCGGGAATGCAGTACAGGGCTCTTATCTGGGCCAAGTTCCCAGGCGTCAGACAGCACGGAGTCATCCCAAATTGGCTACTAGCCCACAGAGGAAGGGTGACCTCCTCCTCAGTTGACAGCTCAGCCTCGGCCTCCCACTCAGCGACCCGCTCAGGATCAAAGGCCTCAAAGTCCTTGGCCCCAGCCCCCCGACCGTCGGCCTCACGAGTATTGAGCGCAATAGCCTCGATGAGAGACCCCGGATCAGACTCACTACGGGAAGAAAAGGAAGAGGAAGAACGGGAAGAGTCCGCGGACAAGGAAGACATCTTACCAGATTCTACGAAAGCCTAGACCGTGGAACTAAAGCAACACCGAGCCGAATACTACCTCTCGCAGAGCTCTACACGCACTTCCTTTGCAAATGACAAAGTGGAAATCCTCTTCACCCCCTTTTATAGGGCCCCGAGCGATCCAGATCAACGGCGTAGATCAAACGCCGCCCTCTGACAGCTCGGGAAGACGAAACGACACCACTGCCCTTCTTACTTGTGTAGCCTCGGGGAGGCAAAACGACACTCCCCCCAATCTGTCTCGGAAACGGTACGAGCATCGAGCCAGCCGGTTCGCCCAAAAAACCAGTTCAACCTTTAGTCCCTCCGCAAAAGATAGCACGCTCAACCAAACTTCTAATTCAAGTTCCTCAGCCGAGAACTGAAGAGCTCTTCCATGCCACACCGCGGCCGAACACTACAATCCTTGACTTCGGAACTGGGGGAGTGGTGTTTAGGTTATGGTTGAGCTAGCCCCGGGTGCCATGTGTCACCTCCGCGGCTACCTTATCACTTTGGCCACGTCAGAACCACATCATCAGATAAGCGCAACTAAGATAGGAGAGCATCGTACGGATAAGGAATACAGCTCCACCTGGGATTAGGTCTTATCCCGAAGACCTCGGTGGACAACCTCATCCCGACAACCCCGGAAGCCTCATCCGAATCGGACACGGATCTTCATCTATAAGTAGGTAACCCCCACTCAAGGTAAGGGACTTTTGACTCTCTAGCACCCGCACTGTTACTCTGCTCGGACCAACATTGCTCTCTCAACTGCTCGGCCCGATCACCCATTCTCCTCACTGACTTGAGCGTCGGAGTGCCTACCCAGGGAATAACTCCTCGGGCCTCTGACTCTATTCTTGTTTCAGATCTTGTTGCACGGCTTCATCCTTCCACCTCGGCTTCATCTAGTTGGCAGGATTATCTGGCTGCAACCTCAGTTCAGAACACCTTGGATCAAGCAGCATCAGGACCCTTCATTTCACCCAGCATATTACAACTTGACAGTAACCTTCAGCTATCACTCCACTCCATCCAGAGGAGAAAGCCAGTATTATCCCTTGAAGAAGAGCAAGCAATTGTTCTCCTAGTTAAATCCTACATCTTATGGGTCCAAAGTAACTCAGCATAAAGTTCATTCATGATCTTTTAACACACTTTCAACTTTGAAGGATCCCAAGTTTCCTAAAGAGCAACCACCAAAGTTGAATTTTATCAACCCTTGTCTGGAGGGCTCTCAGACCTCAAGATAGAATCCCATGGTGTTGATAGGACTATAAGTGTGTACTCGAGGGTAGAACAGTTTATTATTGTTTCTTTATGAAACTAGCAGACATGGAGAAATTTATAATTTTCCTTCTCATTTCCAGTAGTTAATATAAAAGATAGCAAAGCAACAGGTGCACCCCACAATTGTTGTTTTCTTCTTCATTCAGTTTCTCTTCTTTTCTTCTTCTCACTCTCACTACCTTCTATAGTTTCTTCTCATCATGAGAACAACCTTGCTTCCTTTAAAATGGAAATCCAGCAGGCTACTCTAACAGCAATAAGATGAACATAATGCCCATGTCTTGACTTTTTGTTATAAAAGATTCTTGTATTTCTTTCATTCTACATACACCAACCAAAGAACATTTGCCTTGGTACAACTCCACATAATCTTTCTCTCTTAGTAGAAAAAAGGAGATACATCTTCCATATATGAAGGAGCAGACCAAGAATCACCAAAAAAGAAGGAATGGTGGTTGCTTATAGCCAAGAGGAATAAATGTTTGCATTCTCACCATTCTTGAATCTTGAGGCATGAAACACACACGAGGACTGAGGGAAGAGGCACCAAATTTTCCTTTCCTGTTGGAAAATTTCACCAGTATTTATATGATTGAATCATCAAACTGTTTGACCTGGTTACTAGGTGGCAGGTTACCCACTGACCTAGACAGTCAAATTGATGAATCATCATCTGGAAAGAAAAGTGGGTCAGTCATGGGTCCCGGTTTTAAAGCATAGCACCTGACAGTAGGTTGTTTCCATATACAAAAATATTGTAGTCTAGGAAAAACAAGCCAGTGTTCTACCCACCCACCCCTACGGGCCTACCCCTAGCCAAACATCCTCACAAAACTTGACACTGTCTGGAGTGGAGTCATATTGAATGTGTCTCGTGAACATAATGTACACAGTCTCTATTGTTTTCCATGGGCAATGTAAATTGTAATGTCCAACAAGGTTGTTATTTGTCATTTAAAACACCAATTGGAACTTTCTTTAAAAAGTTGTACCATTATTGGAAAAAAAAAAAACCTCTAGAATATGGCATTTTTCTATCAAGTAGAATGTAGCACTTCGCTATCAAAGAGATTTAACTCTTGGGTAACCAGATAGTACATTAAAATGTGTGGAAGAATATTAAATAATTTTGAAATTAGACTGTATAAGCCAATGTGCAGTGGAAGATGAATGAAATTATTTTAAAATTACACAACTCTTGGGTAACCAGATAGTACATTAAAATGTGTGGAAGAATATTAAATAATTTTGAAATTAGACTGTATAAGCCAATGTGCAGTGGAAGATGAATGAAATGATTTTAAAATTACACATTATAAGCCAATTTATTAAGCTTACTGTTCAATAACAGATTAAGATGCTAAGAAAATATGTCATATTCAATAGATTCCCAAGAAAGCATGACATTAAGAAGAAAATGTGATTGTTTTCACTTGATAGTGAGGCCGACCAGAAATAAGAGAAGAAGAGAAGAGAAGAAGAAGAAAGGAGAGAAGAGAAGAGATTGGCAATAGAACAGTGCTGGCGGCACCAACTTTATTATATTATATAGGGCGGCAAAAATAAGAAGGGAAAAGACCCTTGTGCCCCTGTTGTAAATGAGTACAATAACAGACATAACAGAAATAAAAAAGATTGAAATAAAAAAATGCCTTAACTAGCCAAACAGACCCTAACACAAAAAACTAAATTATCTCAACACTCCCCTTCAAGTTGGAGCATAGATGTCAATCATGCCCAACTTGTCACACAGATCATTGCACCGCACATGATGAAGACCTTTGGTGAAGATATCTGCAAGTTCTTCTGAGCTGACATATGGAGTACACACTTCTCCATTTACAAGTTTCTCTCTAATAAAATGCTTGTCCACTTCAATGTGTTTCGTCCTATCGTGCAGGATTGGATTAGCAGCTTTATTGTCACAGTAGAGTGACATAGGATTGCTCACTGCAAAACCCAGTTCACCTAACAGATTTCTTATCCACATGATTTCAGCAACCCCATGAGACATCACTCTATATTCTGCTTCAGCACTAGATCTAGCCACCACACTTTGTTTTTTACTTCTCCATGTGACCAGGTTTCCTCCTACAAAGGCACAATACCCACTGGTAGACTTTCGGTCATCGACTGCTCCTGCCCAATCAGCATTAGTATATACTTCCACCTTTAAGTGACCATGTTTCTGGAACAACAAACCAGCTCTGGGAAACTTCTTGAGGTATCTAAGGATCCTCTCTGCAGCTTCAAAGTGAGTTGTCGTAGGATTGTGCATGAATTGACTAAGGACACCCACTGCATAAGCAATATCAAGCCTGGTCATAGACAAATATAAGAGTCTCCCTACGAGTCTCTGGAACTTTTTCACATCTTTCAAAAATTCTCCCTGACTGTCTCCTAGATGATGATTAGATTCAATTGGTGAGTCAATTGGTTTTACCCCCAACTTGTCTGTATCTTCTAGTAGATCTAGTACATATTTCCGTTGGGAAATAAAGATGCCCTTGTGAGAGCGGGCAACTTCAATTCTAAGGAAATAACGTAAGGGGCCTAGATCTTTCACCTCAAATTTAGTGGCTAAGAATTTTTTTAGTCTCCGTATTTCAGCCTCCCAATCTCCCGTGATCACTATGCCATCCACATACACAATAAGAGTTGCAATTTTTCCTTCATCTCTTTTCACAAATAGAGTGTGATCTGACTGGCATTGGTTGAACCCCATATGTTGGACTGCTAAATGGAACTTACTAAACCAAGCCCGAGGTGATTGTTTCAACCCATATAAAGATTTTTTTAACCTGCACGCCTTTTGTTCACTGCCTTTGGCACAGAAACCTGGAGGTTGGGTCATGTACACCTCCTCTTCCAAGTCACCATTCAAGAAAGCATTTTTTATGTCCAATTGGTGAGGTTCCCAGTCAAGATTTGTTGCCAATGAAAGAAGGATCCTGATAGAGTTCATCTTGGCCACTAGAGCAGAAGTCTCTACATAGTCCACTCCATATACCTGTGTAAAGCCTCTTGCCACCAGTCTAGCCTTGTACCTTTCAACAGTTCCATCAACCTTGTGTTTCACTGAGAACACCCACTTGCAACCCACTGGTTCCTTCCCTTCAAGAAGGTCCACCAACTCCCAAGTGCCATTTTTGTGTAATGCATCAATTTCTTCCTGCATTGCATCTGTCCATTCAGGTTTAGATAAAGCTTCTGCCGCATTCTTAGGAACGAGGACACTGTCCGCAGAAGAGATGAATGCACGGAATGAAGGTGAAACATGATCATAGGACATAAAATTAGAGATAGGATGATTAGTGGTATAAGATCTAACACCCTTTCTCTTAGCAATAGGAATATCAAGATCATTGATGATAGGTGAATCAACATTTAGAGGAACAAGCATATCAATAGGAACAAGTGTACTTGGCTGATGAGACGGATCTGCCTCTGGTGAATCCGATGATGTTGGTTGCTTAGTGTCAGGTCCCACAGCTCTTGAACTCTACTGACTTTTATGGCAACGATGAAAAACCCAGAATGGAGGAGGATCGGGTAAAGGAGATAGTTGAGGTTGAGTCGCCTGTTTCTCCTCAACCCTACTCTCCCCCTGAGGAGAAACCGAGAAGAAAGGTTGATTCTCAAAGAATGATACATTAATAAAGACATTATACTTGCAAGAGGTAGGATCATAGCAGCGATACTCCTTTTGAGATAAAGGGTAACCAAGGAAAACACAAGGAATAGCCCAAGGATCAAGCTTACCTCGAGTAGGGGACAGGTTATGGACAAAGCAACGACACCCAAAAACACACATCGGAATGGTGGACAATGGAGCTGTAGGAAACAAAAGCTGATGTGGGGCCTTATACTCTAGCAACCGAGACGGCATACGGTTGATTATGTATGTAGCACACAAAACGGCATCCATCCAAAAACGTTTTGACACATTCATATGAATTAATAAGCCACGAGCTACTTCAAGAAGGTGACGGTTCTTTCGTTCAGCAACACCATTTTGTTGGGGTGTCCTGACACGAGCTTCGCTGAAGTGACCCACTCGAAGCAAAAAAATCCATGAGATCATTATGGAAGTATTCCTTCGCATTGTTTGACTGGAAGATATGGATTTCAGTTTGGAACTGAGTGAACACCATGCGTTGAAAGTCTTTTACAATTTTCGGCACTTCATCTCGAGATCGCATAGGGTAAACCCAAGTGTATCTAGAATAATCATCAATCAAGGTAATGAAGTACTTATATCCAGCCTCAGTGGATAGAGTAACAGGGCCCCAAACATCAGAATAAACAATATGAAATGGAAATTCAGATCTTTTATTTCTCAAAGGTAAAGAACTTCTACAATGTTTACTCAATTGACATGTCTAACACTGTAACTGACTCATTGACAAGGACTCAAACAACTTTGGAAACATAACTTTTAATGACTCAAAAGAAAGATGACCTAGACGACTATGCCATAAATAGGCTTGACTCTCACTTGACAAACTCATGGACTCTGTAGCCACAAGACCAGCTTTATTCTCCAACACGTAGAGACCATCCACCATGCTCCCTCTACCAATCGTCTTCCCCGAGACCAATCCTGAAACACACATGAAGACGGAAAAAAAGTGACTGAACAGTTCAAGGAGTGAGTTATACTACTAATGGACAGCAAATTAATAGGTAATTTCGAAACATGCAATACATTAAAAAGGGTAAGGCCGAGTGGGAGAGGTATGGTACATTGGCCAGCTATGGTAGAGAAGGAACCATCAGCTATTCTGACCTTATCTCTCCCAAAGAGGAGGTTATATGTCTAAAATAAATTTAACTTATCGATCATGTGGTTTGAGGCTCCAGAGTCAATAACCCAAGGAGAATCAATAGTATGAGATGACACATGGAAGGCAGTGCCAGCATTACCTGATGTAGACGCGAAAGAAGTAGAGAGAGTAGGACCATAATCCATCTGGTAGAGCGTCCTACCATACAATTCCAAATGGTCACGAAAGGAGTTGATAATTTCTTCCTTAGGGTCAAAACTGGGATGCCTCTCCTGAGTTACCAATGGACCAGTCTCTGTCGACGCCAAATTAGCTAAGTTATACTTCTTCTAATTCTGCTGGCTTGGTTCCTTGCCCTGATCAGGTGTTGACTTCTTACCCAAATCCTGTGCCCATTTAGGTTTTCCATGGAGACCCCAACATGTATCTCTCGTGTGTCGTGTCCTCTGGCAGTGAGTGCACCAAATTTGCTCTTATCATCTGTTCTTTTCTGAGAGTCACCTTTCTTAAAAGCACCTCCGACATTTGTATCTGAATTTCCCCGGACAGCTAGGGCAACTGACTCCCCCTCTACACAATTCATCACACTTAATCTACTCTCTTATGACTACACTAAGGCATACACCTCCTGAACTGATGGCAAGTCTTTACTACCCAAGATCTGCACCTGGATGGACTCATATGAAGGATTCAGCCCTAGGAGAAAGGCAAAGACCCACTGCTGAGATACAAGTGACTTATATGCCTTTGCATCTTCATCACACTTCCAATTTACATTATGGTAGTGATCAAGTTCTTTCCATATCGATGTCAAATCAGAATAGTACATTGAGAGACTCCTCTCCCCCTGCTTGCAAGTAGAGGATTCAGCTTGCAGTTGGTATATCTTGGCGTAATGTCGCTGCTCTGAATAGGTGGACTTTGCTTGTTCCCATATCTCACAAGCAATTTCAGCCCATATAAAAGTCTTCCTTACCTGTGGCAGCATGAAAACCAAGAGCCATGACATCGCCATACTATTCTCTTAGTTCCACCTATCATATTCAGCACTTCTGTACTTCGGTTCCTTCACTCTCCCATTGATATATCCTATTTTCCCCCCAGCAGTGATGTAGAGTTTTATTCCCCTAGACCATTCAAGGTAGTTTTTTGATGAATAATAATAAATTTATTGATTCAGAAGCAAATTTAGAGTGAGTTCATACATCATCCCAGCGAGAGGCGCGAGTTGCAGCCCCTCCTTGAATCTTACAAGTAAACTAGGAAAGAAAAACAAGAATCACAACTGAGCCCAAAATAATTCTTCCCTATTTACCCCTTGCTTAGCTAACATATCTGACAAAGTATTTGTTGATCTCCCCACCCACTGTACAGTGACCAACATATTCCTTGTCAACCAACTAAATTTCTTCATTTCATTCTTGTATCGCCACATAGCCTCTTCAGAATTTTTCAACCAACCCACCACCACTTTGGAATCCCCCTCGATTATTAGGTGTTGTACCCCCAACTGGTTTACAAATTGCACCCCTTGTACAGCAGCTAAAAGTTCTGCCCTGATGGAGTTCCCAAACCGCAAGAGACTTGAGTAAAGCAACAAAATCTCTCCCTTCGCATTTCTCAAAGCACCCCCATTCCAGATAAACCTGGATTACCCATGCTACTTCCAATCAAAGTTCAACTTTAGCGAGCCTTCGGATGGAGGAGACCAGCTTGTAATTGATTTGTCCTTTAGAGATGAACACCTCGCTACTGCTGACCAATTTCTCCAAAGGTCATTAAAGGAGAATTGATGAAAGATTTCCAAGGTCTTCAGCCAATGTATTGCCCTATTTAACACACAGTCTTTCAAATCCTGGCTGCTCCTTTCCTTTTCTTGAAAGATTCTAAGATTTCTTTCTTCCCAAAGAATCCAAATCAAGGCAGCACGAGCACATCTCCACATAATTCTCCCTACTTTTGTAGGCCGATAAAAGGTAGAATGGTTGAAGAGCATGTGAACTTCTGCTGGTAGACTCCAACTACCCCCAAACAACGAAAGTAGCCAAGCCCAAAGGTCTGCAGAAAAGGGACGAGATATTAATAGATGGTAACAATCCTCACCGTGAACTCTACAGAAGATACACCAATTAGGAGAAATACAGAGGAAAGGTATTCTCTTTTGTAGGTTATTTAAAGTGTTTACTTTCCCATGGAATACTTCCCAACAAAATGCCATAATTTTTGGGGGAACTGACCTACACCAAATTTCTTTTGACAGAAAGGGTTGGTGAGTAAAATGTTGAGAGATGGACTTGAAAAAAGAAGCACAAGTGAAGGTTCCATTGGGTCTAGGAGTCCAAACCCTCTTATCTAGCTTGGAGGGATCCAAACAAACTTGATTAAGACAACCAAGCAAAGCAGAAAGAGAATCAATTTCATCATCCCTAAGTCCTCTACGAAACCCAAAATCCCAAGTAGGATCTAAGGGTGTTCCCAAAGGTGAGACAAATTTTAAGACCACCTCTTTTTTGTACAAAGAAAAAGAAAAAAGCGAAGGGAACAAATCCTTTAATGGTGGGTGTGTCTCCTACCCAAATATCCTCCCAAAAAAGGATAGAGTTGCCAGAACAAACTTCATACCTGATAAAATTGAGGAATTGAGGAAGGGTGTCGTGAACAACCTTCCAAGGTGCTGCTAGGTTAGCTTGCTTCGATACACCAGCATCCCATCCATTCTCTGACCTCCCATGAATGCTTCCCACCACCTCCAAGGTAGTTCAGACCATCAAAGGGAATAACAGCCATGGGGAAACTCATATCCATGTTAGACAGTTTTGTATGCCCTTAGCTTCAATCCGATTTTATATACTTTTGATACTTAGTGTAAATAAATAAAGTGCATGTTTGATTCATGTTGTTTGGTATAATTCTGTGTAAGACCCTAAAACTGAACACTTATTGAGACTCGTGTTAGTTTTTAAATGTTCACAGCCATTGGATAAATCTGGGGAGATTTATCCTGCCAAGGCTGATACTGATGTGCCGCCAAGTGTTGGGATGGCCTGTCTCGGCCACCAGGGTAAGACCCAAGGCACATGCAGTATGGGATTACTCGAATCCTTGAACTGGACCAGATTTCCAATATTGCCTTGGACCTTGGAGACAGATGGGCAAAACTGGAAAGTTACACCTGACCCTAGACTCGATTATGATACTTCACTAGGTGTCGGATCGGGCTGTCTTTGATATGCCAATCAGTGAGATCCTTAGCGGGGGTCAAAACCTGGGCATGTTGGGGCAATCTGAGAATTCATCTGAGTGGGTGATCATAGTGACAGGATCAGCCCCTTTGTCGGACAAAGGTAATGATCGAGAATGCATTCTCTCTGATGGAAACCAAACTGCCGGCAGTTGATTTCAATTGTTGGAATTTTGTTTTTTGCAATATATACGGTTTCAATTGTTGATTTCATAGGGTCCATGTGATGGGCTCAGGGGTTCACTGAGCTTTTCAGTGAATTCGGCTAGGCCTTGTGATAAAGGCTAGGTTGAACCCATGTGGCCGGTGTGTAGATTAATGCTTGGGTCCCATGCCATACAAAGAAGCCCAACTGGGCAGCAGATTGGTAACTAGTTAAGCATTGAACACTTAATGGGCCAAAAACCCATTTCAAACTGGGCTAATATGATCACCCATCTATGGGGCGAATCTGGGATTATAGTTAGCAAAAGGATTGGGCATTTAACCTTATCCACTCTAGGAGACCAAATTCAAATCAGATTTGAATCTGGTAACCTCCTGATAAGATCAGGAGTAAGCTAACTTAATCTGCAGATAGGATTAAGATCATCCCCTATCCAAATACTGATTTGGATTGGGATAACTCCTAATTAGGAGGTTTCTTAATCAAGAAGAAAAGAGGAGAAACCCTAAGAGATCATAATCAGATTTTGAACCTAGGGTTTTGTGCAAGAAAAACATCCTGTGAATTGAGATTGGATCTCATATACACACTGCAGAGAGAAGAGAAGCAATTCAGCCATCTTCACTTCAGGAGTTCTCCTCCAGCTGCCGCCATTCTTTCTTACAAGATTCGATTTTTGAAGAATAAAAAAATCAAGAAATCGGTTCTTAACATCAGTTTTGCAGGAAAGACTGAAAAGATTTGGTGCTCAGAGTTTCCAATGGATTCTTGCGAAGGATTCAATGTGTAGGACGCACTCTGCTGGTTCCGCTCCACATACAGCTGTATCATCTTCAGCAGGAGCGGATCTTGGTGTAACTTTGGGCGTGAACACCAACTTTGGAAGATACTGCTTCTCTGGATCATGTATAATTCCCTCCTTGTCTTTTGGTTCAGATCCGGTTCAGTTATGGTTCAAGTAGGATCCTTGAATATTGTATTCTAAATTTAGGGAATATGATTCCCAGTTGGAAGAAGGTAGGAAATTTTTGAAATCCGCCCACCCATTCCGCAACCTTTTTGCGTCCATACGATGGATCCTACCATTCTTTCAATCCATTCCCCCACTCACTCCATTGTGACTCCCTGGAATCTCTAAAGTGGCAGAATTCTCAGAAGACATGGTCAAAACAGACAATCAGTCCCAAACACCGGACTTAGGATCCCTCCTTAGTCCAAAAAACATATGCTCCACACACGTACTCAGTCCACACCCACACTTGGGTTTGAAAACAGTCTGAGCACAAACAGTACCAATTTCAGGACAAAAAAAAAAAGGCAAGATTCGGTAGTTTTCAGACCTGTACGGTTTTGACAGTCCCAACCTACCAATCTTCCAGAATGTCTAAAAACATTAATCAACAAGAGATATCCTTAACACTTATAATCAAGCCAAAAAATTGAGATAACAGGTCATCCTTGACCTACAGTCACCTTAACACAGGAACAGAATCACACGATCCCAAAACACAAGAGGTATAAACCTTACAAAGGTCTGACAGCATTCAGTACACGACCAAGGAGGGTAAAGAAGAGAAAAGGAAGGACTGTACCAGTTGTAGATCTGTTTTCTTCAGCCCAAATACAGATCTCTGTTCCGCCCAGATTCAACAAGTTGGAGAAGGAAAGAAGCTTGTTCGATCTGTTCTCTCAGTCAGTATTCCTGCTCTGATACCATCTTGATAGTGAGGCCGGCCAGAAATAAGAGAAGAAGAAGAGAGAAAAGAGAGAAGAAGAGAAGAGATTGGTAATAGAACAGTGCTGGCGATGCCAATTTTATTATATTATATAGGGCAGTAGAAATAAGAAGGGAAAAGACCCTTGTGCCCCTGCTGTAAGTGAGTACAATAACAGAAATAACAGAAATAACAGAAATAAAAAAAATGAAATAAAAAAACGCCTTAACTAGCCAAACAGACCCTAACACAAAAAACTAAATTATCTCAACATTTTCTATTTTGCGATATTTTGAATTGCATAAATAATGTTCCATTTAACCATGTTGGCTGTCATAACAATAAGCAGATTTTGATGCTTCACAGTTCACACACAAATTTAGCTTACCAGATTCTTGCAGGCGGCCAACAACATCGCTGAAGCATTGCATATGATCGATCGAGTTGTTGGTGACCTGCAAGAAGTTCAATAATATATCAGGTATACAATTAATAAAAGTAAAATATGAAACAATACAGATTACAGAGTGCTTCCTATATGCATTTCAGATTCTCATCCTTCCGTTTTCTGTTTTGAACAGGCTATGTAATTTTGCCAAATGGGTCAACAACTGGTAACTTCCCAAAAGTTAGCTTATCAGTTTCATGAATGTTACTTTGGCCAAAATGCTAAAAGCACCACCTAGTTAGTGTAAGCTACCTAGCAGCTAAGAGGCAACCTCTTATGCAATAGTAATGAGGAACTTGCATCCTATCTTCTTAGCTGGAGCCTTGGAGGTTCCTTTTTAACAGACTTGTATTATATGCTTTCAGTGACAGTGACTCGGTATTGTCCTAAAGAACCCTGTCCGCTTTTTGGTGAGAAGATCCAGGCTGAGGTAACATGTAACGTCCAAGCATTCCAATATATTGGGATTATTCTACCATCTTCATTCTGTTCATTTCCCCAATTTGATTTCAGTAACTATAAGAAACTACGTTTCACATGAAAATACGAATTGCGGAACATTGTATTTCTTACAGAAACAACAGCTAAATGTAAACTATTTGATTTAACTATAAGGTCGTCGAGCACATGTAACCTAATGCTTAAACTCCCAGTTAAAATACTTTTCATTCATGGAAAGAACAAAATTGCGAAATTGTTATTTTGACCTAAAAAGAGGTTCAACTGTAGTAAGAGAGAATTGCAAATACAAAAACATAAAAAATGCATAAACTGAACAATTGAGAAGCTCTGGATCAACGAAACTAGGAAACATACCTGAGATAGAGCCAAGCGGAGGGAGGAGAAGAGGGACGTGAAGCTCTCGGCAATGGCCAGTGAATCCTTTTCAACGATTTCGATAGCTTTAAGGAGCTCATTCTGATCGAGCAAGGGTTTCGGTTCAAAACGACTTTCATGGGAATCCGGATTGTTTTGTATAGGCATAGGTATCGAATCTCGATTGGGGTCTGCAATTGGGTTATCCATCGTCGTCGAAGCAGTGTTTGTGCCTCTTTCCATTTACCGCGGGTTTTCTAATCTTGCTTTTCCTGCTACTTGTGCAATGTCAAGGATTTCGATTTCTGAGCCCTTCGTTTATTTGAATCAGTTGTGAGTTGTATAATTCCTTTACGCTGCGTTTGATAAATGTAAATATGGTTAACATTTTAAATACTCCATCTATTTTATGTTCCAACGCCTTAATTTTTGTTAAAAATTAATTATCAAAAGAATATAAATTTGTATCTAAAAAGTACAATAATGATATCTTTTCAAAGTATAAAAATGTCAAAAAATATATTTTTGATATGATAATCATTATTTTTTATATATAAAACAAACACTCACGAACTGAAATACATAAATACCTTAATTTAACGTTTATATTGCAAACAAATAAAGCTTTAAGCGAAAGAATACAAATACAAATATGTACAATGCAAATACATACAAAATAATACAAAATTCCAGAACTCTACAAATTTCCTTTCCAGACATTTGGGTGTGTTTGGTGAAGGGTTGAAATGAATTTGGAAAAAAAAAAATTCACATCAAATTAATTTAATTTAATTTATCCATAAATAAAAAATCCATTATAGCCACTAATGCTACTCAATTTGAGGTAGTTCTTGAACTGAGGTCATAATCAGATAATCCTGCCAATTAGGCGAAACCGAGGTGGAAGGACTAAGTCGTGCTCTAAGATCTGAAACCAAGAAGACAGTCAGAGGCCCAAGGAATTATTCCCAAGTAGATACTCTAACGCTCAAGTCAGTTGAGCAAAGTGGGCGGTTGGGCCAAGCAGTTAGAGAATGTTGATGGTCCGAGCAAAGTAACAGTATGGAAATCAAGAGTTTGATCCTTTACCTTGAGCGAGAGGTACCTTTTTATAGTCGAAAATCTGTGTCATGGTCAAATGAGACTTCTAAATTTATCAGGATGAAGTTAACCGTCGAGGTTTTTGGGATAAGACCTAATCCCCAGCGAAGTCCTCATCCGTACGACGTTCTCCTGTTTGGGTCGCACTTATCCACATGATGCGGCGTTGACATGGCCAAGGAGATAAAGTGAGCCGCGGGGATAACGCAATGCTGACGTGGCCGAGGAGATAAGATGGGCCATGGAGGTGACGGGGCACTGACGTGACCGAAGAGATAAAATGGCCACATATGCGACACGTAACGTCTAGGGCCAGCTCAACCATAACCCGAACACCCACTTAAATGGGACATAATTCCTAAATGTTAAATTATACCATTGATAGAAACACGAAGGGGAAAAGGAGTTGGATCACCTACCAAAAACAAGTTCCAACAACCTACCAATTTGATCCGATACATCTTGTTATAAAATTGGGGACAATCATAAAATTGGGACCCGTCATTAAAGTTGTAGGGTGTTGGAAGGTATTTTGTTGGCAGGGGTAAGGGAAAGAAGGTTGAACCCATTGTGACCCCTAAAAACGTGTACATATTAGCATAAAATCTCATTCATATTTTGCTCTTTTATGCTTGAGACTATGTGCCTTTTTTTTTAAAGGGATCGTATATGCAATTTTGTTAGAAAATAAAAACATATTCAAAGACCTCATGTAACAACTTAAACTTTTAGGTTGAATGGATTTTTTACATGGAATTAGAGTTGACCAAGTGGAATAGTGTTCGACTCTCATGGCCCCCACTATAATTAATTAAGTTTCAACCCAAGGTATGGGTGGGCCTGTGCTTGTCCATGCTTCAAGCCTGATGTGCTTTCATGTGAAATGGCATGTTAGAAAATAAAAATCTATTCAACGACATCACCTAACAGCTTAAGCTTTTAGGTTGAATGGTTCTTTTAGAAATTTATTGCATCAAATCAACTTTGGAAAAAAAAAATGAAGATTCCACTAGTGGTCTTAATTACAATTTCCATCCCAAACTTGTCATGGTCCATTGCCCCATCCACATTGATTTTGACAAAGGGTGCAGTAGGTGGGGACCAACCTTCAACAACAGCTGCAACGGGAGTGGTGAAAATGTTCATCTCTCAGTTTTTTAACTCTGCCAATTCCTCTAGTTTTAATGTAGGTAAGTAGGTATTGCATATGCAATCGCCACCCTCGCCCCTTTTAGCAAATTCTTTTGTTTTTTTTTTTTTTAATTTAGTCAAGCATGTTGTATCATGTACATAGGGGTGTAAACGAATCGAATTAGAAAGGTGATATTCAAATTTGAATCCGATTAAAAAACTCGATATTTGACGGGTTTTGAAAATTAATATTCAAATTCAAATCCGATTAAATATTCGAATATTCGATTCTATTTGAATTCGACTAATTAATTATTTTAGGTAACTAATAAATATATAAAATAAATATTTTATTTATATAAAGTATATAAATATACTATATAAACTAAATAAGACATTTAAATATTTTATATATTATATATAAGACTTAAACAATCGGTCAAATTTAGATATTTATTGAATCGAATCAGGTCATATCCAAATTCAAATCCGATTAACTATTCGTATGAATAGGATATCCGAATTTGACCAATTAGATATTCAAATTATCTGAATCCGATTCAATTATGTTGAATATCAAATTTGAAATCAGATTTTTGAATACCGTTGACACCCTACATGTATAGGAATCAGATCTTCTCTTATGGACCTGCCAAAATGAAGTCGTGGTGCTTAAGGACTTGAGTGTTAATAATTAAGTCTTTTTTAAACGCCATGTGAGTTTAATAAGTAGTGCACTATTTCTTGTATCAGTATCTTGGAATCCCAAACCCCTACATTTTTTTTTATTCATGAAGAACATCCAGCCTTTGAGATATATGTGAGGGCTTCCCCAACCAAAAGTCACGGCTTATAGCTTTGATTTGGGGTGCAAATAGGGGTGTCAATTGGACTAGATTTGGTCCAATCCGATCCAGTCCAATGTGAGTCCATTATAAATGGACCAGGTTCAATCCAATCCAATGAATGTTTTGACTTGGTCCAATTCAATGTCTGGACCGTTCAATCTGTTCAAATTTAGTTTGGACGGATCAAGTCCAATCTAATCTAATAAATATTTTGGACCAGATAGGTCCAATCCAATATATCTTGTTGGTCCATCCAAATTGATTTTGGACTGGATGGAGTCCAATCCAAATTGATTTTGGGCTGGACGGAGTCCAATCCAAAACCAGTCCATTGACACCCTTAGGTGCAAATGCCATGGGGTACTTACTGTGTTGCCATTAAGTAATTTGAGATTGTAGACAGGGCAGATTTGATAAGGATTTCTCTTTCAGCACGTGGCAAGCAATTGGACTCCCATAAACTCTAGTAGAGATAGAGTTGTTAGTATTCACCAAGGGAGCACCAAGATAGTTTTCTTTCCCTCTTAACTCCAAACTAATGAGCAATATCCATCCTTCTGGTTCTTCTATGGACTTTCTAGCTAAAGAAAATTGAGGATTTGTTGAGACTCGGCCAACCCCCACAATTTGAAACAACGTTTTTGAACTATCGTTGACCCAAACGGTCATACCATTTGGCCTGGGAATCGTTCAAGCAATCGGTTCTGTTTTACCTCAAATCCAAAATCTGGTCAAAAACCGTTGAAAAAGTCAATAAACCATTGACCTGGATGGTCAAACCGTTAACTCGTTCAACATTATTTGACCATTTTTTTAATTTTGCTGTCAGAACGGGCTGTCGGTTCGAACCGAACAGTCAGACCGTCGACTCAGAAACTGATGGCCAAAACGATTCCATTTCCGAGTCGTTTTTTAAAACGTTGATTTGAAATGATCTTTTTAAGAGTGTCAATTTTACCTCTGGTGCACCTTGCAAAGAGTAATATGTCGTGAGACAATCATAAGGTGATTCAACTTCAGATAGTTTTAGGCAATTTTGATACCATAGAGGAAGGCTGAGTCAAGGTGTTTGGCTAGGAGCTGGGGGATAAATAAATAAGGGGGAGGGGGCAGCCTTGACGAAGTCCCCTTTCAAGCTGAAGGGTGCCATTAAGCATGATCAAAAAGGTGGGAGTGACTAGATAGTAAAAGTCGGAGTAGAAACCTCTTCGTTGTAAAGTTCAAATAAAGAATTCCTATTCAATTCTATCATAGCCCTTAGAAAGATCAATCTTCAACATAAAACTTACACTAATTCCTCTCGTCTTCCTCATGAATTGAACAATCTCTATAATGGTTTTCAAAACTGGACCGGACCACACGGTCGGACCAGAAAAACCAAGAACCGGTCAGGTGACTAGTTTTGGTTTTCCCCAAAACTGTTGATTTTGGTCAGTAAACCACTGACCCGTGCGATTAACCGTTCAAACCATTCGAAACGTTTGAATGGTTTTCACCATTTTTTGTTTTTTTTTATTATTTTTTTTGTTAGAACAGGCTGACTGTTCAGGTCAAACATTCGTTTTTAAGGCCTATGATAGAACGGTTCGACTTGAACCGTTCAACCCAATAACCGGACCCCTGACCAGTTCTATCTCCGGGTCATTTTTAAAAACCATGATCTCTATAGCTATAACTTTTTTCAGTCATCGAGCATTGATTTTTGTAACAAATTTGCATGAAATGTTTGTAAGTCCAATGGGCCGAAGATCATTCACATAAACTGCACCCTCCTTTTTCAGGATAAGAGCCAAGATGGTATCGTTAACTTCTACAACTCGGGTTTGATCCCTAAAACCTAATTCCACAAATTCATGCCGAATTTTTGGTTGGCAGGATTGATAAAATAATGCATGAATTCCATAAGGACCTGGAACCTTCAAGAGACAACGGAGAAGATAGCAAATTTAATTTCATTTATCAATGTTGATGGAGGGTGATTTGGCCCGACCTCGTAGCACGGGGACATGTTGGTACAACTTGGCATAAGTGATAGCTCAGCGTGGCAGCCTGACCATAACTCGGCGTATTGAACTCGCCAGAGCCCAGTAATACAACTCGGCGGACGTGGTAGCTTGCCGAGAAGAAACATCCAGCATACTCCGAATTCTCCCTAAGGGAGGGGGATTTCTGAGCTCCTCCCAGTGGGCCCTGAACTCTTCCTTCCTGAGAAGGGAACACCCCGATCTACGGGAAGTATCCCAAAGTGGGGACACTTCGGGACAGCCCCATTAACGCTCCTGCCCATACTTGCCTAAGGCTCGCCTCAAGCACTCGCACCTCGGCTACCCCCAACACCCCGGTGTAGGGTAGCTCGGACCAAGGCAACTCGGTGCAAAGTAGCTCGGCAACCTATAGGAAAGATCTGCCTAACAATAGTACCTGCCTAATTTGGGGGCTACGCCCATGTCTCTTGTCAGGCGGCATCGTGCCTGCCACTTCTGCCAGATGTGGCACGCCTGATAGGTCCGTACCCTGCAATGGCTGCCCACACCCGCCACCTCGGCTCTGGCAGTAACGACTGTGGCAGAGACGGTTACACCTGATTTGAGAGATCTTCAATATAAAATGACCTCGACCCTCGAAGAGAAGGGGTATTGAACTTGCGCCATCTGCACTCTCAACTCTTTGATTGTATTCTTCAAATTTCTCAGAGTTCTAACTTAAGCATCGGAGTGTTCCCGTTGGGCGAGCTCCCCGAGAATTCTTCACCTTCCTCTTCGCCTCAGGTACTGCCCGTCACCAGCTAGGAGTGCTCGGATTGCGCAGCATCATTTGGCATCGTCTGTGGGAAACACTACAAAAAGCCTTCCTCTAATCTCCACAACTCTCTCTCTAAAATTCAGCATTCATGGCTTCTTCCAGCAATGCTGGACAAGGTGCAAACCAAAACACCTTTGAGGAACAACCCCAACTTCCCACTATCTGCATCGGATAGTTCACCGTCCCCCTCTCTGCGAACAGAGTTCCTAGACTGAATATGCCTTAAACAGCAGCACCCGTGAATGTTCCACTTCCCCCTACAATTGGAGCAACCTTCCCTAAACCCTTCGTCATCCCTCCAGTGGACAGCCAAAGCCAGCTTGAGGACCGGATGCAGTGCATGCGAGCTATGCAAGCTCAAATGCAACAGTTCCAACAGCTTCAACTTTATCAGCAGTAAGTGTTGCACCAAGTTTCCTAGTATCAGTATCAACAACAATTTCCCCCACTGCCTCAGGCCCATCAGCCATTCCCTCCTCGGCATCCGGCCATGCAGCAAGCTAAGCCCCGCCACCGGAACAAACTTCCTTCTCGCCGAGGAGAGACCTTAGCATCGTCTCGTGGCGGAAAAGAGAGACCAGCTACCCCTGCCTCGCAGCTTGTAGTTAGGTTGGGGGCCTCCCTGCCAGTTAGGCCCGCGTTGCCTCAACATTCGCAGTTCGAGCTCCCACTTGCGGAAAACCAGTTCAAGGTGCTGGCCGTAGAATTGAGGCAAGGCCCCTCAGTTCGCAGCTACTGATAGCAGTCCGAGCCCCTCCCTGGGCCCATCGAGCTTGGTAATATCGAAGCCAACAGCACCAACGCCGAGCTAGCAAGGAAGCAGCGAAGGCACCGCCGAGCTCGCCGAGCTCCCACTCACGATTGCTCGAGCTCCGGGGTAAGGAAGAGGTAAGCTCAGGTGAAGGAAAAGTTATTCCACTTCTTTCAGTTCCTTCTCCTCTGTCGCCAGAACTTCTTGTTGTTCCTATGCCAAAGGATTTCAAGCTTCCCCCACTGGATAAGTATGACGGGTCCTTTGACCCGAATGACCATGTGGACGCCTTCCAGTCCCAGATGCACCTAGCAAGGGCCAGTGAATCTTGTATGTGCATGGCTTTCTCCACCACCTTCAAAGGGGTAGCCCGTACATGGTACCGAAACCTTGCACCTAGATCGATAAGGAGCTGGGCGCAGTTCGTGCAAGTCTTTGTTTCCCACTTTGTCACCAGCAAGAGATGCCCAAGAACTTAAGAGAGCCTCCTTGGCATAGTCTAGAAGGAAGGGGAATCCATCCAAAGCTATATCAAGCGATTCAACGACACTTGTTTGCAAATACCCGACCTGGACCCTGCAGTTTGGCTCACTGCGGCCAAGCGAGGCATCACCCATAAAAAATTCAAGTGGCATGTGGTTGTTAATCAACCCAAGACTGTGACCGAGTTCCTCAAGCTCATGGATAAGTTTATAGGGACGTAGGAGGAGATCAACCAGAAAGGTGAACAAGCCCTTGAGAAAAGAAAAAGGGAGATAGAGCCCTCAACCCAGGGCGATAGTAAGAAGAAGAAGGACCAAGCTCAGGGGGTAAGGCCAGGACAACCTTTCCGAGCTCCGACAACAGAAAGGGCGGACTACACGCCCCTGAACGCGAAGCAGGCCAAGATCCTTATGGCCATCAAGGATGCCCCATATGTGAAGTGGCCACCTCGGTTGAAGGCAGACCCTAATGTAAGGAATAAAAATTTGTATTGTAATTTCCATAAAGACCACGATCATAGTACCAAAAACTGTAAAAACCTCCGCGATGAGATAGAGGAGCTCATCTGTCACGGATACCTAAGGAATTTTGTACAGAATAATAATAATAATAAAGTAGATCGGCAGGGGGAGCAGAGTAGAGATGCTCCCGAACCCAGCAGGCAGGCAGAGCAACTACAGAGGCAGCCCCCGGAAGAGAGACCAGTTCGGGGGACTATCCATGTGATCGTTGGAGGTTCAATTGTCGCAGGCTGCACTTCGACAGCAGCTCGAGCATCAGATTGCGATGCCGCTAGGCAAGAGCAGAATTCCTCGAAGTGGCCAAGGATGGAAGACCCGATCTTCTTCACAGATGACGACGTGCACGGGTTCACTACCCCCATGATGGCGCGCTCGTCATAAAGATAAAGATTAATGACTTTGAAGTCAGGCGTGTCCTCATCGACTCGGGAAGCTCGACAGATATCCTTTTCAAAGCAGCATTTGACCAGCTCCAGCTCCAAGAAAGTGACCTAAAGGCCACAAATACCCCCGTGGTAGGCTTCACCGGAGAGGAAGTTAGGCCCCTGGGAAGGATTACAGTACCTGTGGAAGTCGACACTTGGCCTAGCATAGTGAGGCTCAACCACGACTTCTTAGTGGTCGCAACCCCCTCCCCATACAATGCCATAGTAAGTTGGCCGATCAACCATGCCCTACGTGCTGTGGTCTCCACTTACTATCTAGCAATGAAGTTCCCCATAGACTTCGGAATAGGGATAGCGTAGGGTGACCAGCTTGAGTCTCGCAAGTGCTACGTCACCGCCCTTAAAGGGAAAGCTAAGGTGGCCGACGACCTCGAGCTGGAACGACCTACGGAGCAATGCGAGGAACGAGCTGCACCCACAGAAGAGACTGTCTCCTTCCCGACATCGACAAAGGACCCATCTCGGACACTTCAGATCGGCGCTTCTTTTGAGGAGCCTCTACGATCCCAACTGGTAAGTTTTTTACTTAAAAATTTCGATGTTTTTGCATGGTCCACGGCAGAGATGCCCGGCATAGACTCTAGCATTATGACTCACAAGCTGAATACTAATCCTGTAGTTAGGCCCGTTAGACAGAAGAAATACAACTTAGCCCCAGAGTGATGGATGGAAGTCGATGAGGAGGTCGGGAAGCTCCTCGCAGCCGACTTTATCAGGGAAGTCCATTACCCGAGCTGGGTGGCCAACCCCATTCTAGTAAAAAAAGCTAACGGTAAATGGCGCATGTGCGTCGACTACACCGACCTGAATCAATCTTGCCCAAAGGACTGCTTCCCAGTCCCCAGGATCAACCGTCTGGTGGACGCGACCTCAGGGCATGAGTTGCTGAGCTTCTTAGATGCCTATTCGGGCTACAACCAGATCAGGATGGATCCAACTGACGAAGAAAAGACTGCCTTCATAACCGAGCTCAGCCTGTCCTATTACAAGGTCATGCCCTTTGGGTTGAAAAATGCTGGGGCAATCTTTCAGAGAGTTGTAAATAAATTATTTGAGCCATTGATTGGCAGGAAAATAGAATGTTATGTAGACAAAATGGTCGTCAAAACCCAATTTTCACATGATTTAATACAAGATTTGCATTCGGTTTTTGAAATTCCGCGAAAGTTTAATATGAAATTGAACCTGAATAAGTGTGTCTTCGGTGTCACCTCGGGTAAATTCCTAGGGTACATCGTTAACCGGTGCGGCATTGAGGCTAACCCGGACAAAATTAAGGCTATCCTAGAAATGAGACCACCCCGGAAATTGAAAGAGGTTCAGAAGTTGAACGGCCGTTTAGCCGCTCTGAGCCGTTTCATGTCCAAGTCGACAGACCGTTGCCTGACTTTCTTTAAGGCAATTAAAAGCAAAGGCTTCAAATGGACTGAAGAATATTAGCTCGCGTTCAACGAGCTCAAAAAGTACTTCGCCAGCATCCTAGTCTTAACCCGACCCGAAGAGGGTGATGTTTTAGAGTTGTACCTCTTGGCAAGTGATGAGGTGGTCAGCTCGGTACTAATAAGAGAAGTAGATCGGGTCCAACGACCCGTCTACTATGTTAGTAAAGTGTTGCAGGGAGTAGAGACTAGGTACCCAGAGATAGAAAAGCTAGCCTATGCCCTAGTCATTGCAGCTCGGAAGCTCCGTCCATACTTCCAAGCTCACACCATCATCGTCTTTACCAATAAACCTCTAAGGCAAGTCCTTTTCAAGACTGAGGTCTCCGGAAGGTTAACAAAGTGGGCCATCGAGCTTAGCGAGTACAAGCTCCAGTACAAGCTGCGAACTGTTATCAGGGCCCAAGCCTTGGCAAATTTTGTCGCAGAATGCACCTTCAGCTCCGAAGTCCCCAGGTCGGTCAAACACGAGGCCCCCCGGCTCAGGTGAGCCCGAGGTTCCCAGGCCGGTCAAGCGCGAGCACCGTGAAGTAGCAACCAACGCGGCATCTCTCATAGTCAGACCAAGTGAAAACTGGGATGTGGGGCCCTAGATCCTTCACGTAGATGGCTCGTCAAACCAGCAGGGCAGCGGAGCTGGGATCGTTCTATACGGGCCGAGCAGTGTGAAACTGGAGTATGCATTACGCTTCGATTTCGTGGCATCCAACAACGAAGTAGAGTACGGGGTGTTACTAGCTGAGCTGAATCTAGCAAACGAGGTGAAAGCCAAGCACATTGTTGTTTGCAGTGATTCTCAGCTTGTGGTCAAGTAGGTTACGGGTGAGTACGAAGCTCGTGAGCCAACCATGATAGCTTACTTAGCCAAAGTAAGAGGGGCTTTGCTCAACTTCCAGTCACACTTCATCCAACGGATCCCGAGATCAAAGAACGTTGAGGCCGATGCCCTATCCCGGTTAGCCAGCACTAGTGATAACAACATGAGAACCGTGTATGTAGAGAACTTACCTCGGCCTAGAAATCTCGGGGGGGCAGAGGAGGTCGCTCCCATCGTTCAAGTAGAGTCGAGCTGGATTGATCCACTTGCGAGCTTCTTGCTACATGGAACCCTCCCTGCAGATCGTAATGCCGCCAGAAGGGTAGAGCGTCAGACAACCAAATATGTCATGATAGACGAGCGGTTGTAACAAAGATCCTACACGCTCCCCTATCTGCGCTGCTTGCGACCCTCTGAGGCCGAGCTCGTCCTCCGCGATACTAATGAGGGCCTGTGCGGCAGACACTTGGGGGGCAGGGCCCTCGCCCAGAAAGCACTGCGATAGGGGTACTACTGGCCAACGATGAAGGCAGACGCAACCGAATTCGTCAAAAGATGCGACAAGTGTCAAAAGTGTGCCAACATCCACGTGGGGGATCGATTATTTCACTAAGTGGGTTGAGGCTGAACCCCTCACAACAATCACTGCTCGGAATGTGCAAAACTTCTTCTGGAAGAGCATAATGTGCCATTTTGGACTACCTCAGGTACTGATCTCTGACAACGGTAAGCAGTTCGAGGACATCAAATTCCAGAACTGGTGTCAAGACATGGGAATTCAACAGAATTTCACCTTGGTCGCACACCCTCAAGCAAATGGTCAAGCGGAAGTCACGAACAGAGCTATCCTCTACGGACTAAAGGCACACCTAGGCCGAGCTAAAGGACTATGGGCAGACGAGCTGCCCAGCATATTATGGGCTTATCGGACCACAATAAAGACCACAACAGGCGAGACTCCCTTCAATCTCACTTACAACACTGAAGCAGTCATCCCAGCCGAGATCGAGGTCCCCATGCTCCGACTAGAAGCATATGATGACAAGGAAAATGAAGATGAGGTACGCACCAACCTCGACCTACTTTATGAGGTACGGGACCTCACATATATCAGGACTGCGGCCTACCAGCAAAGAGTAGCACAGTACTATAATGCTAAGGTCAAAAAGCGGAACTTCCGCATTGGAGACCTGGTTCTTCATAAAGTTAAGGTGTCTGAGCCCGGCATTGGTAAGCTCGGGCCTAATTGGGAAGGACCCTAACGAGTAAAGCAGGTGCTCGGGGAAGGTACATACGAGCTTGAAACCCTAGAAGGGAAACAAGTACCTTGGGCATGGAACATTGTCAACTTAAGGCAATATTACCCATGATCGCCGAGTTGAGTGAACTACGAGTCGTTCTCTGAGCCTAAGGGCCAAAATGCCGAGCTAACGATGACCTCGGCATTATAAAACCCAGTCGCCTCTTCGGCATGGGAAAACTCCAAGAGGGGGTGGACCGTAGTCGCTCTCAGAACCTAAGGGCCAAAATGCCGAGCTAACAATAACCTTGGCACTATAGGACCCAGTCGCCTCTTCGGCATGGTTAGACTCTAGGAGGGAGTGACTAACCCCAGCCAAAGGGCTAAAACACTGAGCTAACCAAGGGCCTCGGCACTACAGTGCATAGTATGCCAAGGATGCAAGCAGCTCAGGTATGGACCCTACGGCGCTTAGCCCACCTCGGCATACAACGGGTTGGACCCGCTAGGGATAGCCAGCAAGTCAAGTACTGGAAGACAGTTCGGGCATATGCCTTACCATTTCGCTCACCTCGGTGTACATTATAAAAACCACCCCTACAAGGTACTGGGAGACAGTTCGGGGAGGCGACAGATGAAAAACCCTACTTCGGACACTTAATAGTTCGGATAAGGCAGTCATTCTGGCAAAAGTATAAAGTGTGCAGTACTTAGCAAAAAAGCGAAATTCATTGATTGAGAGTTCCATACAACGAGCTCGGTAAAAAAGAAAAGAAACTAAAACTGAGCTCATAGGCTCAAGGTACAAGGACTACACAAACTATTTGGGGGACTCGTCATCTTTACTCGGAACCTCCTTAGGAGCTTTTGCCAGGTTGGTGGCATCTGCCTCTTTATCCTTGGTCTCCTCTATGGCTTGGTTGAAGATCTCAGTTTTCTCCTCAATATCGGCCTTGAGGAACTCCACCTCGTGCTTTAGGACCCCTTTATCCTCCTTAAGGCCTTTCACCTCGAGCTCCAAAGCCCCCTTGCCTGCCTGGAGGGTGTTCACCCCGCTCTTCAGCTCATCCCTCTCGCGTGCCAACTCCTCTTTCTCCGCCATCAGCGCCTTGATGACATTCTTCTGAGCTGAAGCATCGCTCTCCAGCCGATAGATTTGGTCGCGAGCTGCCCTCAGATTGGTGTGGGCTGTGCAAGCCGAGCCCTCGGCAGCTAGAGCCTACTTCAGATGCCTCTTGGACTGAAGGGTCAAAGCGTGCACGACGGAGTTCACCTGACCAGAGAGGATTGTTTAGCACCGAAGAGATGTACAAAAAAAAATGAAAGGGGGATAAAAGAGAAGAGAGAGAAGGGTCTTTATAACTTACCACCATTGTGTGGGTGGCAACCCGGGCTCCGAGCTGAGCAGGAGTGAGGTCAGCTCAAACGGAGACCTATTCGGTATAGATAACCCCCTTGCTCTTTCGAAGGCCGCACTGAGGAATCAGGATGCTACAGGCTCCCTCTTGACTCCCCGAGCTGGAAATGGCCATCTCGGCTATGCGGATGAGCTCAGCGGAAGCTTCAGTCGCTACATCAGCGGCCTCGGTGGTGACCTCGGGCTCCGCAACTGCCTGTGGAGCAGGTTCTGCCGATGTCTCAGGCTCCCGAGGTGGTAGGATCTCCTCTAAGTCAATGATTGGAGGTACGTCAGGGAGCTCAAGCTCAGAGGTAGGAGCTTGCGGAAGCTTGGGGAGAATGGTTGAAGCACTCTTCTTTATTGAGAGGATCGAGCAAAAAATATCTAAGTTCAAAGGAAGGACATACTCGAAGCGAAGGGATATGTTCCCAATCACGTTATGAACAGAGTTCGGATGTAGTTGGTCTATTGTGACGTTGAAGTGGTTCAGGACCTCTACGATAAGAGGGTGGAAAGGAAGATGGAGCCCGGTTATAAGCTACTCCCGAAAGATCACGATCTCGTTAGGACCGTGCTCCCATGGGAAGTTACCCACAGGAAGACTGTAGGTATACTCCCTAGGTAGATTGTATTGCTGGATGAGGTATCGGAGCCTCTCCAGGGTCATAGTGGAGGGGCCGAACCTATCTGGCATCCGACCTCGGTGAGAGGTGGACGCCAGATTACCCGATGCCTCCCACGCCTCGGGAGACTGGACTTCGGTGGGGTCACCCTGAGTCGAGGTACCTACCTCGGGCTCATCCAGTTGGCTTTCGAAGCTAGACATAGTGGAGAAAACCAAAACAAATTGGAAGGAAAGGAAACTGAAAGAAAAGCAAAGAGAAATCACCAAGGAAAAGCAACCGAACTAGGGAGAATTGACCCGAGCTGGAGACCTTAGACACGAGCTCAAGACAAATGCTGAGGACTTATGGCGAGGGAAAATGACCAGGACCCCCGCTATTTATAGCCACTATACTCGGGCATCAATGGTCAAGATCAAAACGATCTGACGGCTCTCAAGAAAATTGGCTACGTAACCCCTGAGGTGAAATTGGTTTAGCGCATTTTTTGACGTCCGCGCATAGATTGTACACGACCCGGGTTGCCCTTGATCGAGCTGAGCAGTGAAATGGTCTGACCAATAAGCCGCCTGACCAGGAGGCCAGAGCTCCGAGCCAAATCCACCCGGTACACCGTGGACTCCCCACACTGGGTCAGAACCCCCAGCACGGGGAGTGAGGGGCAATTGATGGAGGGTGATTTGTTCCGACCTCGTAGCACAGGGACACATGGGTACAACCTCGCATAAGTGACAGCTCAGCTTGGCAGCCTGGCCATAACTCGACGTATTGAACTCGCTAGAGCCCATCAATACAGCTCGGTGGACGTGGCAGCTCACCGAGAAGAAACGTCCAACATACTCCGAATTCTCCCTAAGGGAGGGGGACTCCTGAGCTCCTCCCAGTGGGCCCTGAACTCTTCCTTCTTAAGAAGGGAACACCCTGATCTACGAGAAGTATCCCGAAGTGGGGACGCTTCGGGACAACCCCATTAACACTCCTGCCCATACTTGCCTAAGGCTCGCCTCAAGCACTCGTACCTCGGCTACCCCCAACACCCTAGTGTAGGGTAGCTCGGACCAAGGCGGCTCGGTGCAAAGTAACTCGGCAACCTATAGGAATGATCTGCCTGACAATAGTACCTGTCGAATCTGGAGGCTATGCCTACGTCTCTTGTCAAGCGGTGCCGTGCCTGCCACTTCTGCCAGATGTGGCACGCCTGACAGATCCGTACCCTGCAACGGCTGCCCACATCCGCCACCTCGGCTTTGACAGTAATGGCTGTGGCAGAGGCGATTACACCTGATTTGAGAGATCTTCAATATAAAAAGACCCCGACCCTCGAACAGAAGGGGTATTGAACTTGCGCCATCTGCACTCTCAGCTCTTTGATTGTATTCTTCAGTTTTCTCAGAGTTCTAAGTTAAGCATCGGAGTGTTCCTACCGGGCGAGCTCCCCGTGAATTCTTCACCTTCCTCTTCGCCTCAGGTACCATCCATCACCAGCTAGGAGCCAGGTTTCCGCCAACTAAGAGTGCCCGGATCGCGCAGCATCAAATGTCGCCTTATAGAACTTGTCATTATTCATTTCATCCATAATTTGCTAAGGAATAAACTCTGAATCATACTATTCAAAATCAGGCCTTGCCAAGGTGAAGGGGTTAATATAGATCTCTCTGACCGTGGTGGAAGGGGTGCAAGTTGGGTTGGCCCGAGTTAACAGTTTACACTATTTCGAGCTCAGGTTTCGGGTTTGGCCTATTGAAATTTTGACAAAATCTCAATCTTAACTCGGAAAAGTTGCACCCCTAGGTGGAAATAGTAGATTCATCAAAAGTTTGCTCCCCGTTTTTGTCGTTAAGCCTGTGAATATTATTGGTCATAAGGAAGGTCTTCAGGTTACAACTTCCATCCTTCAAACGCATAGCCTTTTCATTTCTAGAAACCTAGACACGTGACATTTTTTAAGAAGTTGTTGTTAAATCTCACAATCCACTACCACCATTCAGACAAGTGGCCTTTTCATTTTCTGGAAAGCTAGACATGTGGCAATTTCTAAGAAATTCCCGTAAAAGCCCACAACCCACTACTAGGCTATAACCCCCCACCATTGGACATGTGGCATTTTCATTTTCTAGAAAGCTAAACACGTGGCATTTTTTGAGAAATTGGTGCGAAAACCTACAACCCACTACCACCCTTCAAACACGTGGCATACTATTAATTTAAGAAATATGATTCAAAAAGTGGGTTGTTTCACTCTTAAGCATTCCTAATAGACAATTATTTATTAGCTTAACATATGTTTATCCATAGTCTATTAAATACAAGTGGTGGGATCCATTAAAAGATTACCATAAACCCACGTTTGTTTTTAAATGATTTTTTTTTCAAAAAGGAAATATTTTATTAATTACAAACTTGATTTAACTTTTAGGAAGCAACATAATTTAACTTTAAAAAATAAATAACTCAAAATAAATTTATTAGATAAATAGTAAATACCAAATAAAGTGGGTTATTGTTTATCAATAAGATCTCATTTAATATCTTAAATCAAATTAAAGAAAAAACATAAATTAATAGTGGGTTTCAAATAAAATAGGTCAGAATAGATTGTCAATTACAAAGACACAAGACCCATATAGTTTTTTTTAATTTAATTTTTAATAACTAAATAGTAAACTTCAAGGTAAAGTATACACACATTTAGTTACCCTGTACTTAGTATGGGGGTCATTCTCTAGTATATATTTAAAGCAAGGTGGTCCACATCACATGGCCTCTCCTTTCTCCAAACCCCTGTCTCTACTGAGTTGAAATCAGCCCCCCACAAGATAATTTCCCACAACGTCCCACAACACATCTCCGCCATGTATTGGGAACATCTCCCGATGATGCCTCATCATTTCTAATACTATCGTTAGGAGATGTTCTCAATACACGGTGGGGATGTACTGTGGGACGTCGTGGAAAATTATATTGTGGGGGGCTGATTTGAACTCGTCTCTACTCTCCCCATTCCCCCTTCCCACCACTTCCAATCTGCCAAGTCATCAGCCTTTTTCTCTTTCCATTTTACCTATTTATGTATTATAGAAGCATTGTGATATTTCCAAAAACTTTCCTAAAATCTCTCTTTATCCTCAACAACCCTTAAGTTTTCTCCTTTAATTTTTCTTATTTTTTTGAATTTTTATAGATTTCACTTATTATGTATTTCCCTTCTTTTTTACTTATTATAGTTTTTTCATTGGAGTTGACCTCTAGTACTTTTTTGGGAATTTAGACGAAACTGAGTTATGTGTTCTAATTTCTAAATAGAATTACTAACATAATAAATTACTATCATGCATTCTTTCTTTTTTGGTAAATATTGTTATGTATTCTCAATCTTTACGTTTCCAACTATTGTTACGTTTCTAAATTGAGACCCAGAAAACATTCCTATTATGCACAAATTGCAATTATAAAAAACTTTTCAACTTTTAAATTTTAAGGTTTTTAAATTCTTAGATTTTTTGTCCTATTTATACACATTGCTATTCATACCTGTCTATTAGTTTCTAAAGAAGCCAACTCATTTAATACCTCTTCAAAGCCACTCCTTTAAAGCATCTATTCATTCTTTCTTCAACCTCTCACACGTCTCTCCACTCTCCAAAACATTTATTATATTCATCCTATAACTTATATCTCTCTTATTTTTCATGATTCACACTTGAAATCTTTAATGAAGAATCCTCCAATTCATTTCTTTATTTTTGGAAAAATTCCCGATCAGTACCTTGTACTTTGGCTCGAGTGACAATTTTGGCTCTCAAACTTTAAAATGAGACAATCCATTACTTGAACTTTCGAAATGTGACAATGTAGTATCTGCCGTTAATGGACCGTCGGTTATGTATATCACATGACCTCATGTGCGACTTAAGACTTTCGAAAATGTCAAAATTTACCCTTGGAAATAAAACACACTGTTCATCATCTTCTTCCTCAAGAAGATGAAATAGAACCCAAGCTCTCTGTCACAAATACCAAGCTCTCTGAAACATAGCCCAAAATCTTTGTCACAAACACTTGCAACGACTTTGCCTTTCTCGCAAAGTCGTTGCAAGTCTTTGCCAAGAACAGAAAATTCTAGGTTTTATACAACTTATTTTTATTTTTTTTTAACTTAACACAATAATATTTTATTCCTACAGGTAAAAGATAGGAGAAGAACCGGAAGCTTTGTCTTGATACTTGAGAGAGAGAGATTAGTGATGGTGGTTGGAGACTTTTCTCATTTTTCTGTTTTTTGAATAAGATAATTACAGTAGTTAAAGAAAAACTTTTCTCCCAAAAATTGATTTGGTTTTGGTCCGAAGATGTTGGAATATTCAAAGGAGAAGAAAGGCAAAAGTGTTGTCACAAGGATGAAAATTTTGATGGTTAGTTCTAATTTTAGTGGATGGTTGATAAAGAAAATCAGATGACACTTGAAGGGCATTTGTGTCTTTTCATATGCCACTTAAGGACTGGTTAATGACAGGTATTAGATTGTCGCATTTTGAAAATTTGGGTGCTCGAGCCAAAGTATAGGATACTGATCGAGAATTTTCCCTTTATTTTTTTACCTACATAGAATACATTGTTTTTAAGTTGAAGGATGTGTTTATCGTGCAAGTTGGTGGATGAGAGATACAAAACAATTGAGATAGAAAGTGTATTGAATGGTGGAAACCCAAGTAAGAAATGGCTTTTAGAGGAAGAAGCGTAAGTATCAAGGACATCACTAAAAGAAGATATTGCATGGATGCTAGATCCGTTTTTTTAGTCATCTTTTCTTTTATGCCAAACAATGTTTATGCATGATTTTGTAATTCAACTCCTTTCTTTGTTATTTTTTATTTTTTATTTTTTTTTAAGTATATTGGATTGTGGGCTATTTTGAAAAGCATAGGATCTGATGGTTTTGAGTTGAATTTGAAAGTACTCATTTGATATTGATATATTATTTTTCTCTTTTTGGAATAGATGGTTTTTGAGAAACTTTTAGTCAATCTCCTTAAATCTAGTTAATAAAATGTCATTCCACTGCAGCAAGAAAAGACACACATCGTCAACCTAGATAGGCTTACTCATAGTTCCCGTGTATCATGAGCGATGACTCTATTAGGCTATGTTTGGTTTGAAGGAAAATGTAGGAAAAGGAAGGAAAACATAGGGAAACCTTTACAACCCTTGTATTGGTTTTCCTGTCTTTCCCTTCCTTTTCATACCTTTTCTTTCAAACCAAACATAGCCTTAGAGAATGGTTACACTTAACTTTGCAATCTATTGGTTTCTTGGACGATTCTGAAAGGACATTCATCAAATTGAAAGAAATAGAGACCTTGAAGCTAAGAAGCAACATTGCATTAGCAGCCAAGGAGCTAAAGGATTTCGGACTCACACCTTTCTTGTCTTCATATTTCTAACTCTTCTTTCCATTTTATTCCATTCAAACAAGAGCAAATGAATTCAACATCGAGACTGGTAAACAAATGAGGACAATGTGGGGTTGATGCCCATGCCATAACTTTTTCAGAAAAGTGCAGACAGGCCCAATGCAGATTTTTGAATTCCACTGCAGGTATAAATATTCAAAATGTCAAAAACGTCACACTATATATCAATGCCTATAAATTGGCATCAATTCCGAGCTAGCACCTACCTAGTTGTACTTTGGGCCTAAAAATTCTGACCCAGGGCTGAATTGTCATTCTCCCTAACTTTTTTTTTTTTTTGGCTCCATGGAACTAGAGACATAAGCTTTCATGCAACGGGTACCCACATTTTATGACTTTATCTCTTAATTGAAAGGAGATGTTGAAGCTTTCATGCAACTAGAGACATAAGCTCATTTGCCTAAGAAATAAAAGTAGGAAATCAACAAAGTTGTTGTTTTGTCTACTTCTCATGTGTATTTCCAAAAATTTCCTTTGAGGTTAACTCTATTGACTAATAAAGTGGATACTTGCTTTGTTATTAGTACATGTAACAAAAGTATTATATGATGTCCACTCAGGCAGTCTCAAACAACTAATTACTACCTAAATTTTTCATTAAGGAAGCTATAGAATGGGCAGCCCCATTAAAAGACCTAGGCAAAAAAACTAAATCTAACATTTACAAAAGTAGAAGTTAAAGACTTAATAGCATTCCCCCAATGAAATACTTCCCATGGTAAAGGAGGATAACTAGATTACAAAAAATCAACTACTGATTTAGCATGAGAACATTGTTTTCCAACCTTGCTCCTTCACAAAAAGACAACCCCATCCAAACAACCTTGCTCCGTTATAATGCTCTTTCCACTGCAAATCATTCTTCCCCCTACAACAAATAAAAAGTCTGTGTTAGAATTATACATGCAAATATCACAAGAAACACCAAAATTAGAGATTACCCCTTCATCACAAGTGCAAATAATATCAAAAGAACTAGCAGATGATAAGATGGAGGGAGGCAAAGGTCTAGCAAAAACCAGTTCAGGAGAGGAGTCCACTTGCTCAGGAAATGAGAGACCTAGTTCAGAGCACAAATTACTTATTGTTTTCACCACTCGGTTGGGGGAGTGAGCAAGGTTGTTAAAGACGATCAATCTGAGCCTTCCAAATGAAATAATAAACAATGGCAAGCTTACTTAACATTAAATTAATCAACTATTTTGAATGACACTGACATAAAATAAATTGCAGAAATTCATTGACAAAACCAAAATGAGACCCCATAATTCTAAGACCATAGGAAGAAGCAAAAAGAACATCTTTCAAAAACGTACAATGCACAAAGAAATGTAGAATTTCCTCTCCATCCATACCACAAAAGAGCACACATTCTTGACCTGCATACCAATTGGTCTTAGTGGGAAAAAACCTCTAATTACTCTCCACAAAATAATTTGTATTTTTGGAGGTAGTTTTAGTTTCCAAGCCTTCTGAATTAGGGCTCGCTTGGCGTGTCTTTTCGCACGGTTTTCAGCTGTTTACAAGCTGGGTAGACTGATTTTCGGTCTAATTCCATTTGGTTCGCGGAAGATCTATTCGCCAAAAGCCAGAGCACCGAAAAGACGCAAGAAGCCAATTTTGGGCTGATTTTGGGAAGGTTCAAATGAAGCTTTTCGCATCTTTCGTGTTTTATTCTCGCGCGGAAAGACATGGAAGGACGTGTGTCTGCCAAACTAGCTTCGGCCTGCTCAGATCTTCATGCAAAAGCTCAATGCGTTTTTTGACTGCTAGAACTGCTAGAAGATCTTCCCAAAAAAACTTGCCAAATGGGCCCTAAAGACTTTTTTGATTTTCTTCCCCCTACATTTAAATTTTGCCAAAGTAATCATAAAAGAGTTGGATAGAATATTTTCCACTAGAAACACCTAACCAAAGAAAATTTTCCCTATGCAAAGTTCTAAAGATGCGAGTTCCTAAAATGAATTGAACGTCATCAAAATAAAGTAGCTGGTGTAGCTTTGACACATTCCAACCCCCATTCTCCATAATCAAATCTTTCACGTTTAAAGCTTGATCCCCTCTAACTAGACGACCAACCGGAGCTTTAAATCTATGTCCATCATAAATCCAAGGGCAGTTCCAAATGTTAATTTCAGTATTTCTTCCTATTTGAACCCCAGTTTAAGCAACAAAAGACCAAATTGCTTTACAAATTATTTTCCAGATTTGAGAAGCTTCTTTTGGAAATCTGCAAGGGATTAGCTCATTTTTTTGTCAATATCTGCACTTTAGGAGCTTGACCTGTAAAGCATTCGATTCCCTAAAAAATCTCCAGGCTAATTTACAAAGAAAAGCTTTATTCAACAGAGTTACTTGTTAAAACCCTAACCCATCCTCTCTCTTAGAAGCAGCAAGTTTTGACCAGCTAGCCCATTTGGTACCTTTATGAGTTGTTTTCGTTCCACCAAAAATTTCTTTGTATCTTCTCAATTTCCTTTGCAATCCTAGAATGTAATTGAGTTATTGACATGCAATACATAAGGATGGACTGCAAGGTTGACTGGATTAAGGGTCTCTTTGTAGCGAAAGAAAGACATGAAGCCTTCCACTACGCTAATCTGGCTTGCATTTTCTCCACAACATATTCCAGTGATTCCTGCTTTCTCTTCCTCCATAGGAGGGGCACTCTTGCTATCCTTAGGCGGAGTAGACATTTTAATTTGTCTTTCGATCATCTTTTTTGGCCTTTTGGAGGAGTATTTTACTGAACCCCGGCCATGATTTCTGGAAATTCATTTGTAGTCCAGATATATTTTTAAAATTACTTAGGATTTTTAAAATATCAGTTGCTACTTCTCGATTAGCTAGCTTTTCGTAAAAATAAAACATCATCTGCAAACATAAGATGAGAGATAGTTGGACCCTCCCTATGAATTTTAATACCCTCCAATTTTCCCTCCCCCATTAGCTTTTAGAATGAGCCCCAAGGGCCCTTCCATAGCTAAAACAAATAAATAGGCTGACAAAGGATCACCTTGCCTAAGGCTCTAGTAAGTTCAAAATGGTCTTAACAAAAACCCAAAATAAATAATCCCACTCTAGAGTGTCATAGGCCTTGGATATGTTTAACTTTGCAATCGTGTGACCTCCCCCTGATAACAATGTTATCAGATCGCTTGGGACAAAAGCACTTTGAAAAGGGGGTATACACTTTTGTAGCCTATTATTTAAAAGCTTAGAAATAATTTTGTACAGAACATTACATAAACTAATAGGCCTGAAATCCTTAAACCTACTTAAGGGGGATCAACACATTTTGGGATTAAAGAAATGAAAGTATGGTTGATCCTACTTACAAACTTTTTATTCACAAAAAATTCAGACACAAATTCAAACAGATCGTGTCCCATTTCCTCCCAAAATCTCTGGTAAATAATTGCAGGGATCCCATCAAGGCTCGGAGCTTTAAGCCCCCCATAGACATAACAACTCCTTGAACCTACTCCAAAGTTGGAGGTTGCAAAAGAAAGACATTATCTTCATCAGAAATGACTATCAAAAATATCTGGTAATACAGTTTCACCCCTCTTTGTGACTCAAAGAGGTTCTTGAAATGATTAACTAAGAGTTGGGAGATATCAATATGATCATTTAACCAGTTATTCTCCTCATAGGTGGCTCTATGGAAATAACTCATCTTTTGATCACCTCTTTCTAACCATAATTGCCTAGGTTTCTGTCTCCAAAAAGATTCCTCTTGGCCTAATAATTTCCCTCGAAGTCTCACAAGTTCATCTAATTTCCTTCCATTTTCAGCTATGCTTTCAACTTGCTCTACCATAACAATCTCTTCATTAATTCTGTTCACTTTTTCATTAACATCCCAAAGATTTGCTTATTCCACACTTTCAGACAGTTTTTCACTAATTCTAGTTTTGATACCATCCTGGAACTAGTAAAACCCTAATTTCCAACTTTCAATTGTTTCGAATTATATCCCAACATTCTTCTTCTTGCAACCAGGCCTTAAGAAAAAATAAAAAACGAAGAGGTTTGGGAGGATTATTGGTTTGTGATCATAACCCCACCTTGGACAAACATACTCCTAGATATTCCTAAACAACTAGAAGCAATTAAGAGGCACACAAATTCTATCCAATTTCTTTTCAATCTTATGACATCCTCTTTGACCATTTGTCCAAGTACGAGACCCCCCAAAATATTAATTTCTATGAGATGGCAATTATTAACAAACTCCTGGAAAGCAAGATTTAGAGCTTTGTTCTTGATGCTGCTCGATCCTAGGTAGTGCGAGAACTCATGTCACAATCAAATAATCCTTGCCAACTGGGCAGAGGCGAGGTGGAAGGACGAAGCCATGCAATGAGATTTGAAATCAAGAAGCAAGTCAAAGGTCCAAGGAGTTATCCCCTGGTAGATACTCCAATGATCAAGTCAGTAGAAAGAAGTAGGTGGTCAGGCCGAGCAGTTAGAGAGCAGTGCTGGCCCGAGAAGAGTAACGGTATGGAGTTGAAAGTTTGATCCCTTACCTTGAGTGGGAGGTACCTTTTTATAGCCAAGGATCTGCATCCTAGTCGAATGAGGCTTCCAGGATTGTCGAGGTGAGGTTAACCGTCAAGGTCTTCAGGATAAGAACTAATCCCCAACGGAGTTGTCCCCATCCACTCTTCTGTCTTTGTTGTGCTTACCCACATGACGCGGTGTTGATGTGGCTGAAAGGATAAGGTAGGGCCATGGAGGTGGCGAGGTGCTAATGTGGCCATGGCCAAGGAGATAAGTTGGGTCACGGAGGTGACATGGCGTTGACGTGGCCGAAGAGATAAGGCAACCATGTGGCATTCAGAGCCAACTCAACCATAACCCAAACACCACTCCCACAGTTCCAAAATCGAGGGGTGAAGTTTTCGGCCGAGGTGTAGCACGGAAGAGTACTTCGGTCCACAGCTGAGGAACTTGAAGTTGATTTTGGTTGACTGCATCGCTGGGGTTGAATGACTTGGGTTGGACGGGCTTTCTGGGCTGAACTGGCCAGATCGATGATTGCACCATCTCCGAAATGTGTTGTCAGAAGCATCACTTTGCTTCTTGAGGTCCTGCACGTGCGAAGGGTGAAGGCATCGGTTGGCCATCCTGGGCTTGTTAGAGCAGCGCTTGTTCTTCACCATCAATCTTGCTTTCATTTGGACTGTTGGGGGTCCTATAAATAGATGAAAAGAGCATTTCTCCTTTGTCATTTGTGAAGGAAGGGGCTTGGAGAGCTCAATGCGGAGTAATCATTGACTGTTTGGTGATTGCTTCAGTTCCGCAGTCTTAATTCTCAAAGTTCAGTAAGATGTCTTCCTCGTCCATTGAGTTTTCTCGTTCTTCTTCTTCTTCTTTGGCTTCCTCTGCTTCCGGTTCACTTTCCAGTTTTGAGTCCGAGCCGGACTTTCACCAAGGCTGTCGTGCTCGATGTTCTTGAGGCTGGTGGCCAGGGGCCGAGGCCGAGGACATTGGGGGTTCCACTTTGAGCATTTTGTCGAAGTCGAGGAGGTAGAGGCAGGGCCATTGACTAGGGTGGTCGATCTTCCTCTACCTGTGGGTCATCGGTTCATGACCACGTCTTGCTGTTTGACATCCAAAGACGTGGCCCAGATCTAGGGTTTGTACTGCATTCCTAGTGAGCTTGAAACTAGATGTCCCATGCCTAGGAAGGGGCCCACAGATGCTTGGTCGGGGGAGCTCTATGTGTATGAGCACAGCCTGATGGTCGGTCTAAGGTTTCCGCTACGCGAAGGGCTTTTTGAGGTGTTTAGGTGGTACTGGGTACTACCTATGCAACTGATGCCTAACTCGTTTAGATTTTTTATCAGTCTCATGTCATACTGTTTCATCCATAATGTCGAGCTCACCCTGGGGATGACCACCTATTTCCTTCAACTGAAGCATCACCAACAAGGTATTACTACTAAGCCAGGCAATGCATCAAGGTGTTGGTTGGGACCTTGTCTTTGATGAAGCACTAGAAGGAGAGATTCTTCTTCGTGCGTTATCCATGAGGCTCACCTCTGCTGGCGGAGCTCCAGGAGTCGATGACCAAGGTGAAGCCTCTCGAGCTGGACCAGCTCACCAAGGAAGAAAGGGCGGCCATAGGGATGATTGAGGAGGTTGATGTGATGGCTTAGACATCCTTCTCAAAATTGATTAGGGTCGGGATGATGAGCGGGGAGGTCGGTCTGTTTGCCATGCCTATTTTCCACTATCTTCCTTTATGAGCTGTATGACTTATACTAATTCATCCTTTGGCTTGCATAGGTGTCGAAATGGCAAGTCATGAGGAAATCAACCGTCACATGAGGGTCGTGGCTAACAGAGACTGGTCTCGAGGGGCTCAAGGGAACCATCCCCATTCTACGGGGGTGTAGTCAATGTTCGCAGAGCGCACTCCTCAACCGCAGAAGAGGGCGAGGTCACCCATTGAAGAGGTCATGGTGGTCGATCCCGAGGAGGGTACGGTTGCTCTTCACTCTCTCCCTCTACGAGATAAGGTGTCGGAGGGCGATGACTCCGTGATCTATATGCCGTGGTGGAACGTCTGAGTCAGGGATGGTCTGAGGATGAAGAGTGTGCCTGAGCAGCTCCTTCATGGTCTGTTGACGATGGCCATGCAGTGTGAACTGCTCGATAATGTGTCGGAGCGCACTCCTCAACCGCAGAAGAGGGCGAGGTCACCCATTGAAGAGGTCATGGTGGTCGATCTCGAGGAGGGTACTGTTGCTCTTCACTCTCCCCCTCTACGAGATAATGTGTCGGAGGGCGATGACTCCGTGATCTATATGCCGCAGTGGAATGTCCGAGTCAGGGATGGTTTGAGGATGAAGAGTGTGCCTGAGCAGCTCCTTCATGTTCTGTTGACGACGGCCATGCAGTGTGAACTGCTCGATACCACAAGCGGTGCCTTGGAGAGCGTGTTCGTGTTTCAAGCAGCTATGGGGTGAGTCTTCTTGCTTGTGTCGATTACTCTTACTGATACTTGCTTTCTCCTGCAGAATGCTTGTATGGTGATTGTTGTTGTTGATCGCCTTCAGTTGGTGAGGCATCTCTATTGAGGCCAGGCAAGTTGAAGTGGAGCGGTCAAAGGATCAGGTGACCGAGCTCGAAGCCACGAATGACCAACTAGCTGCGTTGGAGGTCGAGGTGGCCGAGCTGAGGTATGATATTGAGGAGCGGTCTGATACGATCCACAAGTTGAAGGATCGCATCACTAGTTTGAAGGCCAAGCGGGAAGCGTTGAGGAAAGAGGCCTACGAGCGGGTGTCCCAGGTCGAGGAGGAGGCAGTTGCTCGGTTCAAGGCCTCCTAGGAGTATCAACACAAGATGGATGATTTTCGGGATGCAAAGTTATAGGTCTCGAGAGCTTTTGGCTTTTCGTGGGCTAGCCGTTCCTCAGCTAGCTCAAATCTGACACTTCGTTAGTGGGGTGTGTGGAGTTTAGTCACCACCCTTTGGCCTTAGGAGGTGGAAGTGTTCTTATTTGCTTTGTGTTCTGGTCATTGATCAGCTAAGTTGACTGGGATGGTCGGCTATGCGTTGTCGGGCTAGCCAGTGGCTATGCGTTGCAGGCTTTGGCCGTTATAGGTCAATCGGGTCAATGAGCGGGAGTTATAGCCGTTGAGAGTTCAACTAAATGTCATATGTTGCGCGGTATGATGTGCAATGTGTGCTACACATTGTGCGTATGGTGTGTGTGGTGCGTTTCGTGCAGTGTGTGTGCGGTGTGCATTGAACAACCACTTTGTAGGACAAATGAACTCTTTATTGGTGGAGAATTATTGGTAGTACATCCGGAGGTTCCTGGTATTCCATCTCCGCTGTATGGGCCTGTCATTGAGGTCTTCTAGCCTATAAGTGCTAGGTCCAATCACTTTGGTAACTCTGTAGGGTCCTTCCTAGTTTGGTCCAAGCTTTCCTTGTCCTGGCGCAGGCACTATGACCTTCCAAAGGACGAGGTCGCTGGTTTTGAACTCTCTTCTTCGGACTTTGGAGTCATAATACTTTGCCATTCTTTACTGCTACACGACCATCTTGAGGTGTGCCCGATCATGTGCTTCTTCCACCAAGTCAAGCTCCACGCGGAGGTCTTCATTGTTCTGCTCATCGTAGAACTCAGCCTAGAGAGTCGATGAGCCTATTTCCACAGGTATCATGGCTTCAACCTCGTAGGTTAGGTTGAAGGGTGTCTCTCCAGTAGCCACCTGCGGTGTAGTCTTGTATGCCTAGAGAATGCTAGACAACTCCTCAACCTACCATCCCTTGGCTTGATCAAGTCTGATTTTCAAGCTGTGCAGTAGGGTTCAGTTGGTTACTTTAGTCTATCCATTACTCTGAGGTTGGTGTACAACTGTAGTTCGGCGGTCGATCTTCAAGTCGGTGCAGAGCGCTTCAAATTTCTGATCAGTGAACTGTGTGTTGTTGTCAGTGATGAGAACCTGGGGAATACTGAAGCGACAGACAATACTTTGCTAGAAGAAGTTCCAGGTATTGTGTGCGATAATGCATGCCAGGGCCTCAGCTTTCACCCGCTTGGTTGAGTAGTCCACGACGACTAGGAGGAACTTTTTTTTCCCGACCGCGGTAGAGAAAGGTCTGAGGATGTCCATTCCCCACTACGCGAAGGGCCATAGGTTGGTGATCGGATTCAGGGGAACTGCTGGCTGGTGATGGAGATTGGAGTGCCTCTGACATCAATCGCACTTATAACGAGCTGGGTTGCATCCTACCTCATGGTCGGCTAGTAATAACCTTGTCGGAGCACCTTGTCAGCTAGGGTTCAGGCATCGGGTGATCCCATAGATTCCTTTGTGTATCTCCCTGAGGATGTAGTCGACCTTGGAAGGGGGGAGACACTTTAGGTAAGGGAGATTGTATGACTAGCGGTAGAGTTTTCCCTGGATGAGGCAATACTGGGCTGACATATGCACAAGTTTCTTGGCTTCTACTCGTCCTATAGGTACTGCACTATCGGGTCCATCTAGGATGGGCCTTGCTGAACTATATGGATGAGGAATGCCATAGGAGCAATGCTAGGTTGGGCTAGAATGCCAATCTGGAATGTTGCATTGAGGTCGGTCCACGACGAACTAGCCAACTTTGAGAGTGCATCAGCTCAGACATTTTTAGCTCGAGGAATATGTTGAATAATGAAATGATTGAGCCATTGAACAAGCTCCTGCACCTTTTTTAAGTAGTTTTCCATGGTTGGAGTTTACGTCTCGAACTGGCTGTGGATCTAGCTTACCACTAACTAGGAATCATTGAAGGCTTCGATGCACTAAGCACCGAGGTCTAGGGCAAGTCAAAGTTCGGTAATCAGAGCCTCAAATTCAGCTTTGTTGTTGGAGGCCTTGAACTCAAACATTAGAGCATACTCTAGCATCATATCTTTTGGGCCAAAGAGGATGAGGCTGGTCCCACTAACTTGCTTGTTGGGTGAACCGTCCACATGGAGAGTCCATATCTATGGTGCTAAGGCCGAGTCTTGAGTTGTAAAGGTGCACTTTGCCAAGAAGTTGGCCAAGTCTTGGGCCTTAATGACGGGCCGAGGGGCGTACTCGATGTCAAACTCACTCAGTTCCACACTCCACTTGATCAGGCGGCCAAATGCTTCCAACCTCTACAACACTTGCTTGAGAGGTTGGTCGGTAAGCACGCAGATGCTGTGGGCTTGGATGTATGGCATGAGTTTTCTTGCCGCAATGACTAGGGCCAAAGCCACCTTCTCTAGGTTTGTGTACCGAGTCTTCGCATCGTTGAGGACTTTGCTAGTGTAGTAGATCGACCTTTGTACTCGGTCTTCCTCTTTGACCAGTACCAAGCTGACCACCTCATCCCTGACCAAGAGGTAGAGTAGCAACTCGTCCCCAGGGCTCAGTTTGGTAAGGAGAGGTGGCGAGGTTAGGTACCTCTTAAGCTCCTGGAAAGACCGTTCGCAGTCCTCGGTCCATTGGAAGTCTTTACCTTTTTTAAGGCCTTAAAGAAGGGCAGCCACTGGTCCACGGACTTGTATATGAATCTACTAAGGGGCGGCTACTCGTCTGGTGATGCGTTGCACTTCTTTGTGGGTCTGGAGTGACTACATGTCAAGGATGGCCTGAATCTTTTCTGGATTAGCCTCAATTTCTCACTGAGTGACCATGAACCCTAGGAATTTGTCAGAGCCAACCCCGAAAGCACATTTGGTTGGGTTCATCTTCATCTTGTACATCCTAAGGGTGTGAAGACTTCCCTGAGGTCAGCTAGGTGGTGCTCGGCTTTCTTTCCTTTCGTGAGCATGTCAACGTTGCGGCCAAGATGATCCTTGAATACCTTGTTCACCAGTCGCTGATAAGTGGTGCCAGCATTCTTTAGGTCAAAGGGCCTTACCTTGTAACAATATAGTTTGCGGTCTGTGATGAAGGCGGTCTTCTCCTTATCATCAAGATGCATCTAGATTTGGTTGTAACCTGAGAAAGCATTCCTGAAGCTCAAGAGTTCATGCCCCACCGTTGCATCGACGAGCGAGTCAATCCTTGGTAGGGGAAAGCTGTCTTTGGAACAAGTTTTGTTCAGGTCGGTGAGGTTGATGCAAATTCTCTACTTCCCTTTTGCCTTCTTCACCATCACCATGTTGGCCAGCCAGTTTGGGTACTTTACTTCCCGGATGAAGCCGACGTCGAGCAGCTTCTGGACCTTCTCGTTGATTATCTACCACCATTCTACGATGAATCTCCTCTTCTTCTACCCGATTGGTCGGTAGCGCGGGTCAGCGTTCAGGCAGTGGGTGATGACCTTGGGGTCGATCCCTGACATGTCTACTACTGACCAAGAAAATACATTGGCATGATCCCTCAACAGCTGCACAAGGTCTTCGCTAAGACGATTGCTCAGGAGAGATCTGACTTGGACTGTCTTCTTGGGGTCTTCCTCAGAGAGCAGCACTTGGATGAGGTCTTCGATAGGTTAGCCGCACTGTGTCCTCAGCTCATCCCATAGATCTATGCTTTCTGTTGTCAACGTCTCTACGACTTGTTGCTTTCTTCAACAGGATGTCAGGTAGCATTGTTGTGCCACCCTCTGGTCTCCATGGGCCACTCCCACTCCATATGGGGTCGGGGATTTCATAGCCAGGTGGAAGGTAGACATGGAGGTTCGTAGAGCATTTAAGGTCGGTTAGCCGAGGATGGCATTATAAGAAGAAAGGCATTAGACGACAGTAAAGTCTACCATGGCTATAGAAGTGATCTCACCATCTCCGATTAACAGGGGCAGGGTGATCCTTTCGGTTGGCATGAGTGACTCCCCGAAGAAGCCCATCATGAGAGTTTTGACCGATGTGGGACGACCTCTACTGATGTCGAGTTGATCAAAGGCCTCTTCAAATAAGATGTCTGTTGAACTCCCTATGTCTACTAGGATGTGTTGCACTTCGTAGTTCACTATCTCAGTCGTGATCACTAAGGCATCGTCATATAGGGTTTGGATCCCCCTGAGGTTATCTTTGGTGAATGTGATCGAATCCTCTTGTCTTTTCTTCTATTCCTTGTTATCAATCTCTAATAGCCGTGCATATCTCTTTCAGCCTGAGCTGCAACCTTAAACAACATAGTACATGGTGAGGAAGGGGTCGAACACACAGGGAAGCAAGAATAAAAATTATTATTTTTGTTTCGGACAAATAAAAGGAAAATAGATATGGGATTTACAGAAAATAAGAACATAAAATTTATTAATGCTGAAATTAAATGTTCTGAATTGAACAAGGCAATAATTAAAATTTAGAAATTAAAGAACACTGAAATCAACAAAAATAAAAAAAAAAATATGATCCAAAATTCGGATCCAGTGGCGGTAGTTGTCTGGGAAGACGAAATACACGCTTTCTCCCTTTGTTCAACCTTAAAACCCCTCGAGACACCTTAGCCTTGAACCGAACAAATTCAGATTCGTAAAACCCACAAACAAACAGAAATTAAATCTAAAAGATTGCCAGAATAAAAATAACATAAAAGAAAATAAAGAAAACGAAAGGGATAGCTGATCAAATCTAGTGGCGGTAGTTACGGATTGGCTAGACTGCTTGCAGGAACCCCTCCTAACAAGATCTAAGCATCCTTCCCTTCTATAACCCTTGAACTCTTCAAGAAACCTTAGCCTTGTGAATTGGGTGAATTGACCAACCCTTTCTCTAGGGCTCTTAGGGACTTTTTATAGAGAAGGGTGGACAAAACTGGGATTAGAGAGAAAGAAAGGGGCAGCTAATGGGTTTATGCAGAAAATGGGCACCCCTAGGGTTTACGAATGGAGGGTTAGGATTAAACTAAAGGGATCCTATGGCCTGAGTGAAAAGGAGAGGGCACCTATAAGTATGGAGGGCTGGGATTTAAGCTCGTAGGTTTGAATGGTGGAGATTAGGAGTTAGGTGGCGCCTTAGGGTTAGAATACTAAAGAGATGGCACCCTAGAATGGAGGGTGGAGATTGCAAGGTGAAGATCTAAGGGTATGAGAGGTTGCTAAGGCTTGGATGGTTGAGATTAGATGTTAGGGAGGAGATGAAGGTGAAGATTTAGCAATTAGGGGTGGCTAGGGTTTGTTAGAGGTGAAAAGAATGAGTGGGGAGGCGCCCTAGGGTTTGTTAAGGAGGGGGGAGTTTGCTAATATAGTAGGAGGGGCACCTTTCTGGGTTTAGCAGATAGGTGGCGCCCTCCTGTGCTCAGTTTTTCATAGAAACACCCCCTCTCTCAGTTGGAATTCTCACCAGCTTCCCAAAATCTGTAGAAAACTTTGTAAATTTTCCAGTTTTTACCCAGAATTTGCACATGGACATTCAATGGTCACAACATTGAATTTAACCAGAAAAGGGTATAGATTAGTCAGTATAAGGTCACAACATTGAATTTAACCAGAGTTATAACGACTCCACCTTAGGTGGTTTTCATCTTTTATGTTGATGAAGCCCGCAAGGTAGCCGTGCCTGATCAGGTTCTTGAGATGGTGCTTAAAGTCGTGACATTTATCAATGTCGTGGTCATGGTCTCAGTGGAACTCGTAGTACTTATCGCAGTTCCTCTTGTTGTTTTGGATCTTCATCTTCTCGGGCCATCGGACGTACTTGTTGTCACGAATCTGCATCAGGATTTCAGAATGCGGTGCAGTCAATGACGTGAAGTTCCTGAAGGTCAGAGGCGGTGTTCTCAGCCTCCGCTCTGGTTAGTTGTCCTGTCGCTTGCTTTCTCGATCCGCCCTCTCTGTCTTCCACTCCTCGGGATCTCGTCTTTTTCTCACGGGTCATTCCTCTTCCTCGTCCCTTTGTAGTGCTTGTGCTTCTTTCGCGTTGATATACTTTTGGGCATGGCTCATCAACGCGGCTATGGTCGGAGGAGGATTCTTCGAAATGGAGAAGTTGAATGGGGAAGGGCGGAGACCATGATGTATGGCTATGATGGCCATTGACTGGTTCAAGTGTAGGACTTGTACTACCTCAGTGTTGAATCTCGCCAGGTAGTCTATGAGGGATTCCCCTTTCCTCTACTGCACTTGCATGAAGATCATCGAAGTCTTCCAGTGCTTTTGGATTGCTGTGAACTATGCCAAAAATTGGCTCTCCAGCTGCTCCCAAGAGGAGATGAAGTGTGGGGGGAGAGAGGAAGACTAAGTTAGGGCTACCTCTTTGAGGGTCGCCACAAGAGCTTTACACATCAAGCCTTCAGATGAGCCGTGCAACATCATTTGAGCTTTAAAGGCTGTGATATGGTCACCGGAATTCGTATTTCCATCATACATTTCGAATTGCGGTGCTCGCCATCCTGCTGGGGGAGCTTGTCCATGATGTCCTATATAAAGGGTGGCTCGTTGGCTAGCTAGCTGTTCGACCCTATAGGCTGGACCGCTGGAGGGGCCGCATTTCTTTGGGCTTGGCTGGGCTCCAACTCAATCAGGCATTGTCAGAGTTCTCAGATCTCTGCATCACTTTTGTCCGGAACCGCGACAGGCGGGGCTCTTTCCTTCTTGGGCGATGCTGAGTAGTCCTTGATTGAACTGGACTCGACAATGGAAACTAGATGGTGCAACGTCCGTTTGTCAAGCCTTTATTTGGTTGGAATCCAGGCAAACTAGTGGGTCCTACTACGGTTGTCACATTCGCGGGACTGGGCAAACGAGCTTGATCTTCTTGAGACATATGGTTTTTCTTGCTTAGGTCGTGCCCTGTCTTTGTCCAATCGGCACATTTTGGGGTCCTCAGGGCGAGGATCAGCCCTCGTACACATCGGGGCAAGAGGGGGGACGATTTGAGTAGGCGGCACCATGGATCCCAATGACTACATCATAGCCAAGATCTTGTTGACATTTTCTTGCATCGCTTGGAACTAGATAGGGTCAACTGCGGATTATTTTCTAGGGTTGTTGGGTTTTGTAGCACGGAGGACTGCGATGAGAATGGGATCCCCAAGATGGGGATCGGCCTGTTGAACGTTCAGAAGCACTTCTTGACATCTTGATCGGTTCTTGATTGTGCGATAAAGAAAGTGTTTTGGGAAGGCTTTTTGTGCGATTCCCACAGACGACGCCAATCTGATGTTGCTCGATCCTAGGTAGTGCAAGAACCAAGGTCATAGTTTGATAATCCTTGCCAACTGGACAGAGTCGAGGTGGAAGGACGAAGTTACATAATGAGATCTAAAATCAAGAAACAAGTTAGAGGCCCGAGGAGTTATCCCCGGGTAGATACTTCGACACTCAAGCTAGTAGAAAGCAATAGGTGGTCAGGCTGAGCAGTTAGAGAGCAGTGCTGGCCCAAGCAGAGTAACGTTATGAAGTTGAAAGTTCAATCCCTTACCTTGAGCGGGAGGTACCTTTTTATAGCCAAGGATCCCTGTCCTGGTTGGATGAGGCTTCTAGGGTTGTCAAGGTGATGTTAAATGCTGAGATCTACAGTGTAAGAACTAATCCCTAGTGGAGTTGTGAAGGACGGAGGCAAAGTGCTGAGAATGGTGTCTATCTGGGTCGTATAATCTAGTCCAGATCCAAGAGCCTCAAGCTCATTGATGTAACCCATCATCCGAAGACAATAGTCATGAACTTGATGCCCCTTGGACATTTGTGCGGTCATGAACTGCTTCAAGACCTTTTATCGAGTAGAACGATTATGCTCTTCGTACATTGTCTTTAGACTGTCCAATATGTCATTGGCAAGTTTGATCGGATCAAACTGCCTCTGTATCGGATTGTCCAGTGAGGCAATGATGAAACATTGGGCAAGGGAGTTTTTCTCCTCCCATTCCTGATAGTCCCTTCTCTGAGCCTCAGAAGACCTATCTCCCGGACGTTACGGGGAAGGATTCTTGGTCACCTTGTCCAGTTTTTCAGAGGTCAAGACCAGCATTAGGTTATGATACCAGTCAGCATAGTTTGGGCCCTTAAGCTTGTTGTTGTCAAGAAACTTTGAAAATTGTCTATTTGCCATTTTCTGATAAAAGAGCAAACACCAGTCTACAACCTAATTTGATTCATGCTATATACATAGATATGACTTTTAATCTATGTTCCATTCCCATTTATTCATCTATAAAATTTCCCTCCCATCTTAGTGATGGAGACTACGAATTGTCTCTGGAAATGTGGGAAACCACATAGATGAATAAATGTATTTTATTCATTTACAATAAATGTCATAATGTACATCAATCTGATTGGAGCTAAGGGCATACACTGTCTAACATCTCACTTGCACTTAGGTCCAATCTGGTATAAGCCGGAGTCTCAGACTTTTCACGTGTTTCTCAAACACTTTCTGTGTGAGTGGCTTAGTCAATGGGTCTGCTACATTCTTCGTTGAAGCTACTTTTTGAATCAGGGCGTCCCCTCAACCAATAATCTCCTGCAGTACGTGGTACTTCCTCTCGATGTGCTTGGACTTCGAGTGGGCTCGTGGCTCCTTAGCCTGAGCGATGGCTCCATTGTTGTCACACAACAATGGGAGGGGTGATGTACTAGATGGAACTACTCGCAATTCGTGAATAAACTTTTTCATCCCCACGGCTTCCTTGGCAGCTTCACTTGCGGCAATGTATTCGACTTTAGTTGTGGAGTCTGCCGTGGACCCCTGTTTGCTGATTTTCCAACAAACAACACACGATCCTATCGTGAAAACATATCAAGATGTAGACTTTCAATGGTCCCATCTTTCATATGGAAGCAGTCACTCAAATATTTCTTGAAGACTTGAATTGTCATATGATCATTACCTAACACGATAATGTCGTCCACATACATGAGGACAAGCACATGTACCCTATCTTGACGAAAGGTGAATAGGGAGTAATCTGAACCTGATTGTTGAAACCCATATGTCTTCAAGGCTGCGGTTAATTTAGCAAACCAACATCTCGATGCTTGTTTCAAGCCATACAAAGATTTTCGCAACCGGCACACCATATCTGGTTTATCTGACTAAAAACTAGGAGGCATTCACATGTAGACTTCCTCATGAAGGTCACCATGCAAGAATGCATTATGTACATCCATTTGATGAAGCTCCCAATTTCTAGCTGCTGTGACTGCAAGAAAGGTACGGACAATAACCATTTTTGCAACTAGGGCAAAAGTTTCATTATAATCAATTCCCTCAACCTGCTTGTTCCCAAAGATCACGAGACGGGCTTTGTATCTTTCCACTGTCCCATCAGCGTTGTACTTGATTCAATATACCCATTTGCATCCTATGGCTCATTTTCCAGATGGCAAAGGCTCTACGGTCCATGTCTGATTATTCTCAAGTGCCTGTATTTCTTTTTGCATTGCATCCCTCCATTTTTCATCCTTTACGGCCTTAGCAAAAGAAGTAGGTTCAACTCCTGCAGTAATAGCTACCAAGAAAGCACGATGTTGATAAGAAAAATTGTTACAATTCACATAGTTATCTATGGGATAAGGACTACCTGCAGGATGTGATTGGCCGAGTGAGCTTGCAAAGGGACGCGGAGAGGGACTCAAGTGCTGTGTGGTGTGAAGCACATAGTCTCTTAACCTTGTGAACTGTTGTTTCAGTCGATGCCCACGCCCTAAATGAGAATCAGAGTGCTGCTATTGCTCAACATTGCCACCCCTCCTGACGTCAGGACTATTTTCGCTTGTATTTTCTGTGGTGACATCAGAAGAATGCATGGGTTCACTAGTATTGGCATTTGGGTCTACGTGGGTTCCTTCTTCTACACTGACTCCTTCTGCAAGTTCACCTTGCTGGTTAGTCTCCATCTTGCCATTTGCTTGTCCTGGTAAATAAGTGGACGGCACCAACACCTCATCTGTTCCACCTATTCCACAATGGAATTGGCCTTGTGCTTTGTTTGGTTGTTTATCCTCCTTATGTGCATAAGGGAATTCATCATCTAAAAAGGTAACATCTCTTGATGCAAAGAACGTGTCGGACTCTAAATCATACAAGCTCCATCCTTTCTTTCCAAAAGGATACCCAACAAAACACATTGTCTGCTTTGACTGACAAATTTATCCCCTCCATGTCCATGATTGTGCACATATGCCAAGCAACCAAAAAATTCGCACATTATCATAAGAAGGAGGTCACCCAAATAAAACTTCATAGGGAATCTTTCCCTTCAACAGAATGAACGGCGTCCGATTGATCAAATAGCATGCGGTCAATACACATTCCCCCAAAAAATCAATGGGCATGCTAGCTTGAAAACGCAATGCCTGGGCAACATTGAGTATGTGCCGGTGTTTGCGTTCAATCCTCCCGTTTTGTTGAAAGGTCCTGACACAAGTGGTTTGATGAATAATACCATGCTGAGCAAAATAATTAGCCAAGCAGACAAACTCAGTCCCATTATCAGTACAAACCACTTTGACAGGTTTGTTAAATTGCCTTTGAACCATAGCAAAAAAATTTTGAAGAACTTGTCCCACTTCTGTCTTATCAATCATAAGATAAATCCAAACACCTCTAGAAAAATCATCTACTATTGTCAAGAAATAATGAGCACCACAAGAAGTTGCAGTCAAGGACCTCATAAATCACAATGAATTAACTCAAAAATATCAGATGCTTTGTTATTACTAGAAACAAACTCTTATCGACATTGTTTAGCTCGGAAGCATACATCACAACCCTTAATACTGTCATCCTTATTATTTTTAGTACTAACAAAAGACAACAACTTAACAATTTTATGAGAAGGATGCCCTAACCTTTGATAACAAATATCACACTTCATGCTCTCTGTAGTCTTCATTGCTCTTGTTGATGCAATGCTCAGGAAATAATAGAGTCCCTCTTGCTGCTCACCCACTCCAATTAGCATCCTTGTAGTTCGGTCCTGTATGACACAAAATTTATTAGTGAACTGAACAACACAATTTGACTCCTCAATCAATTGCGACACAGAAATTAGATTACAATTCAAATTAGGCACATATAAAACATTAGTTAGTTTCAGATGATCGTCCAATGCAACTGTGCCTTCTTTCTCTGCTATTGTCTTTTTCCCATATGGCAGCCCGACAGAGCATGGAATGATGTTCTTTATGTCTCTCATCGACTCGAGGCTTCCTGTCATATGATGAGAAGCCCCTGTGTCTATTATCCACTCTGACAATTTTCGCTTACCACTTAGTTGTTGACTCCCCTCTTTCTGTGTGTTCAAAAGGTTGAGTAACATGTTCCACTGCTCACTACTTAGTCCATTTAACCCAGTCTTGACTGCATCGATTGATTCTCCTTGAGACGCATTGCCTTGCGCAGAGACTTTGGTTGTATTGGCCTTGACTTGGCTACCACAACCTTCTCCTCCTGCCCCTGTTCCTTGTTTCCGTCCACCACGCCCACCGTGTTCTTTTTCTTTGTTTTCAGCCATATCGACCTCTGTGTCTGAAAACCCTCAATCGGCGGCAAAATCGTCACAAAAACAGAAAACCAGATCTCCCTAAAACCTGTCGCAGAACTTCGACTCGCCAGAAACCCGTTAAAGATCCGGACGTTCGTGAGTCTTATCCGGAACTCCCTGAAGAGGCACCGATTTTGAAGTCGTGGAATCTGAGATCGATCTTCCGACAGCCTCAATGTGCGATTCCTCCGGGACCGTCCTGATCCAGTATGAGGGTTCTTGAGTCAGTGTAGAATCTTTAGACGTTCAACGCAGGCACTCCAGAATACTTGATCGGTGGGCTTCTATTCAGGCCCGGGATGTGGTTACCACGATCGAGAGATAGAACCGTGATGTTGAACTCTTGACTCTCTCCAAGTCACAACCTGTGTCAACAAGGTAGTCAGCGTTTTTAAGAGGGGCTTCACCAACTCCAACAGAAAGTTTCGTTGATATCCCAAAACTGTAGGTTTCGTCGCCATCGGAATGAAACACGAACGCCGCCGCTGGTAAGAGATAGCCGCCACCGGAACGAAACACGACCACTGGTAACAGATCGCGGCCGCTGGTAAGTGATCACCGGTAACAGATCGCCGCTTCCACCGCCGGTTGCAGTCTTGGTAGGATGAAGACGAAGATCTAACTCTGTGGAATCTGAAGTCTCGATCGGAATCTGGCGTGCAGAGTTTCTCCTTTCTCGACACCGAATATCGTCGCTTCCGCCACTGATCTCCAAAGGTCTTGGAACAGAGACCTCTCGTGGCTCTCATACCATGTAAAAACAAAGCTTTTCTGGTTTGCTTTTCTTATTTTCATTAATTGAAGATTTAGTATATATACACAGCCATACACTGCCATCGAACATCGAATCTCCTAAATTTACATGAACTCAAACTCAAAATGAATTCCTAATTCGATCCTGGAGTCTCCTAATCCCGGAGACTCCCAATTCAATCCTAACATTTCATGCTTGGCTGCTGTCCCCCTTGTCCGCCATCTCCACCATAATGTCTTCGAAAGGATCCATTGCTTTGCAGGTTGGACAGCCTTCGGTCTCCTCTAGACCTTCGTCATCCTCACCTTCTACGAAATAGAATCTAAAATTTACAACCTACGCAGCTCTATATTGGTAAACAAGCAAGAATTCTGATTCACATTAGCCATCACACTTCTAATTATCGTTCCATGGGTTACTATGAGATCAGTTCCAGTCAAGGTCTCGGCTCCTTCTGGCCAATCCTTGATTATCAAGTTCCAGGATGGAATTTACGAGTGACTAAAACCCAGGCAAAGATGCTGGAGACGGTTTCCGTCGTGCCGTGAATGGTCGGAGGGATGCTCTTGCACTGCAAGTCCCTGGGGCGATTCAAGCACAATGGGGGACGCATTAAGGCTATGCTGGAAGAAGCAAAGAATGAGCAAAAATCTGGTCATCGCCGTACAAGTGGTATGAGCAAAATTTGGTTGTCGCCTTACAAGGAGTCTTCTTCATTGCCTACTTTCTGGGTTACTTGATCTCTCCCAGATTTGCTCACCGTGTGGTGGAGCACCTAGAAATGGGGATCGAAGGAGCTAACCATCATCCATCAAAGCTTGGAATTGCTTGATCCATCTTGAGAGGCGCTACCCATTTTCTATTTTCGCCAAAATTTCTGTTTAATGTAGTTATTCAAGGACCCTTTTTTCTAAAATATTAGTTTTTCTCTGTCTCCCCTGTTATCGAACGATGGAAAAGAAGACCATTAAAGAGAGAAAGAAAATGATGACATAGAAGCTGACCCCTACCAAAAGAAAAAGAAAACAAGGGAGCATTAATAAATGTAGGCCTCCTCAGACTCCTCCCCTCCCACTCCTTACAATTCAAATCCAACCTTCGCTTTGCTTCTCTTTAATTCAGAAAAAGAAAAGAAAAAAACAAAGAAAAGAAAAGCAGTTAGACCCAATCTGAGCAGAGTCAATCTTTTAACATCTTTAAAAAAAATTGAATTGTTATACCCAATCGGAGCATAGTCAACCTAAACACAAAAATGATGATGGTGGCTATGAAGAGAGGCAGAGATGATGGAGTGGAGCAAGGAAGGAGAAAAGGGGGGAGGGGATGACGTCAGTGAACTATGGAGTCGATCTAGGAATTGTTGCAGCTGTGTTGAGAGGAAGACGTGAATGAACTATGATTGTAATTTTTTTTTAATTATTAATGAAAATCATATCAAATTAGCTTGAGTGGGAGAGGCCATGGAGTGGATTTGGGGACCTCAACCCTCGATTTGTGTTGTTGAGGCAATCAATCAAAGCTTTCTTCAAGTTAAAAATTTCATTTTGGCTGGGATGAGAGGTTTTTTTTTATCTCGGAAACATTGTCATTGGAGCTGCCATCCGCTTTCTCTTCCTGAATCTTTTCATTAGTTGGGTTTTATTTTGAAATTTTGAGAAATAGTGGAGGGCAAATTTGACGTTTCATTTCTTTTCCATATTTTTGTTGGCACATGTTAATGACTAGGAAGGATTAGTCAATTGTCATAAACAATAGGGGTAACATTAGTCAACTTTCAAATAGTAAGGGTACACTTAGTCAATTAGTAAACCATAAGGGTAGCGATGAGGGGTAATTTGGTCCTCCCAAAAAAGTGGTGACACGTGGCCCTTATTGACATCTCAGCATTGAGGTAGCAGACCAACTCGACAGGTTAGCTCGGAGCACCTCGCACAACCCGAACTTGACCTCGGCAAGGGCGAGCTAGTAGAGCCCGTAAGATCACTTGCAACTTGGCCAAAAAGCCAACCGAGTTGAGGTGAGCTAAGGCAGCCTACAAGGGTGAGCTTGCTAACCATTTTCGTAAACTCACTACCGAAGGCGTCAGCATCATGACCGTTAGAACAACTCATCGTACCATGCACTAGGTTCTACTCAAACGAACTATAACTTTTGCGCGGAACTCATAACTGAAACATTAACCTGGCTGCGACTCATTAGGTCCCGGTTCTCATTAATACGCGTACCTATCATGGATGAGAACCAGCACTGTGTTGATGGCATGACACATAATAACCAACTCCCAGTAGAAAGCCGAGCTATGGCCCCTGTCGGCACAGACGCCACCAGCTCGTCTGAAGGCACTAAGAAGAAGCATAAGAGGCGAGCACACCACGCTGGAAAGAAAAGCCAACTCGCCCCGGTAGGGAGTGTGGTCCAAAGGAAGGAAAATAGTAAGATACAAGAAGGATAGATATCCTATCTGAACCATCATGCTTGACCAGGGAAGCCCCCTTAGCACCAGAAATCCTTGAAGCACCAAGGCTAAAGGACTTTACGGCACCTAACCTCAAGTCTTATAAAGGCAAGTCAGACTCGATCGAGCACACCAACAACTTCCAAGCTTCTATGTTACTTCACGGGTATGTGCATCGCTTTCTCGACAACCTTAAAAGAAGAAGCATGGCTCTGGTATTTGAGACTGCCCCTTGGCTCCATCAAAAACTGGGACCAGTTCACCCAAATGTTCATCAATCAATTCACCATAAGCAAGAGGCACTCAAAGTCAGCAACCTATTTGCTAAATGTGATATAGAAACCCCATGAAACACTAAGGGACTACATCAAAAGATTTAATATGGAGTGCCTCCAGATCTCGGACCTGGACCCCGTTGTGCAGCTTATTGTAGCCAAGAATGGAGTACAACACCTTGATATGCAATGGGTAATTGAATTGAATCCACCAACGATAATGGAGAAGTTTCTCGACATAGCAAGCCAATTTATCAAGGCTGAAGAAGCCTTGGGATCGAGGTCCGAGATGTATGGAAAAAGGAAGCGGGCAGAGGAAGAAGCAAGCAGCAGTAAAACCAAGAGAAGAAGCAAGTCACCAAAGAGGAGTAGATCGCCGAAGAGCAGACGCAGTAGCTCACCGCGCAGGAAGAGCAAGTCACCAATTAGAGGTTCAAACAAGCAGTTAAGGACCCCACCTGTGTACACTAGGACCTTTACTCCCCTGAATATAAAAGGGGGGAGATCCTAATGCAAATTAAGTCAAATGGTTATGTAAAGTGGCCTCCCAAGATGAGGGGAACCCAACTACCAGAAACCCAAACAAGTACTGCCATTTCCACAAGGATGTTGGCCATGATACAGAGAACTGTTGGAACCTCAAGAATGAGATAGAAGACCTCATAAAGATGGGATACTTGAGACAATTTGTTAAAGACGAGTAGTGACCTAAAGAAGGAACAAGCAAAGAAGCACCCCAGGTTAACAGGGAACAGGACCCAGCTCCCCGGAATCAACAATAGCCAGAAAGACCAGTTTAAGGGACCATAAACATGATCACTAGTGGCTCAATCATTGCTGGATGCACCACTTCAGCAAGCAAGAATTCAATAAGGGAATTAGGGGAGGAAGGCAGCAACCCATCAAAGCAACCCAAAAAAGAAGAGGTAATTTTTTCACTGAGGATGACATGCATGGGATCCAATATCCGCATGATAATGCCTTGGTGGTTAGATTGCTCATCAATGACTTTAGGGTGAAAAGAATCCTTGTTGACTCCAGCATCTTGGCAAACGTTTTGTTCCTTGAGGCCTTTGAGCACATGGAACTCATCAAGACAGATTTACAACTGCCAACATCCCGCTAATAGGCTTCAGTGGCGAGGTGGTTTGCCCCGTCGGCAAGGTGAGAGTCCCAGTTAAGATGGGCAAGCCCCCTCACACCATGCGGTTCGACCAAGATTTCCTGGTAGTCGCCACCCTGTCCCCTTATAATGCCACATTAGGTCAACCTATCCTACATACTCTCCGAGCTGTTGTTTCGATGTACTACCTGACGAAAAAATTCCCTACAGACATGGGCATCGGTGTATTATGGTGTGATCAGTTAGAATCCCATAAATGCTACGTAGCCACCCTAAAAGCCAATGGCAAGATTGCCACCGACATAGATTTGGAGCCACCTCCAAAAAATGTTGAAGAGCGACCTCGACCTATAGAAGAGACCATTACGGTCCCAGTCTCCAAGACAAAACCCAAGAAGACACTACAAATTAGAGCTCACCTGACAGAACCTGTACTAGTAAGTTTTCTGTTAAGTAATTTAGATGTGTTTGCCTAGTCGACTACAAAAATGCTCGGCATAGACCCTGAGCTCATAACTCATAGACTTAACGTTGACCCTATAGTTAGACCCGTTCAGCATAGGAAAAGAAACCTCACCCTAAAGAGATAGCAGATAGTATATGAATTGGTGGGGAAGCTACTAATAGTAGGCTTCATAAAGGAAGTTCAGTACCCGAGCTGGGTAGCAAATCCAGTTCTGGTAAAGAAGGCCAATGGCAGGTGGCGCATGTGCATCGATTACACAGACCTAAACCGAGCTTGCCCGAATGACAGTTTTTCCTTACCCTGCATAGATTGCTTAGTGGATGCGACCTCAGGATACAAGCTACTGAGCTTTATGGATTCCTATTCCGATTATAACCAGATCCTGATGGACCCTTTAGACCAAGCAAAGATAGCTTTTGTAATTGAGATGGGCTTATACTGTTATAAGGTCATGCCCTTCAGACTAAAAAACATTGGAGCTACTTTCCAACAACTTGTAAATCATGTTTTTTTTATTTATTTGGAAGCAAAATAGAATGTTATGTTGATGATATGGTAGTAAAAACTTGTTTTTCAAATGATTTAGTTGTCGATTTGAATCTTGTCTTTTATGTTTTAAGGAAATACAAGTTAAAACTGAACTCGAATATGTACACTTTTGGTGTGACCATAGGAAAGTTCTTGGGCTACATCGTCAACCAACGTGGCATAGAGGCTAACCCAGAAAAAATCCAGGCAATCCTAGATATGCGACCCCCTAGCTCAGTTAAGGAAACCCAAAAATTAACTGGACGGGTAGCAGCCTTGAACCGGTTTATGTCCAAATTGGCTGGGAAGTGCCTTCCTTTCTTCAAGGCCATAAAGAAAAACCAGGTTTTTGACTGGACAGAAGAGTGCTAGATCACCTTTGATGAGCTGAAAAGATACCTTAGTTACCCTCCCCTGTTACCCCTCCTAAGATCGGGGACGAGCTCAAACTTTACCTCTTTGCGAGCAACGATGTGGTTAGCTTAGTCCTAGTAAGAGAAGTTGACAAGGTGCAACAACTAGTATACTATGTGAGCAAGGTCCTGCATGTTGCTGAGACAAGGTATCATGATATAGAAAAGCTCGCCTTTGCATTAGTGCTAACAGCTTGGAACCTAAGCCCCTACTTTTAGGCCCATACCATCACCGTACTAATCGATCGAACTATAAGGCAAATTCTCCAAAAACCCGAGGTTCGGGGAGAGTAACAAAATGGGCTATAGAGCTTAGCAAATATGACATTCGTTATGAGCCACGACTAGTGATAAAAGCGCAGGTTCTGTCAAATTTTATTGCCAAGTGCACCTTCAGCTCACTAACGCCTGAAGTGGCTGAGCTCACAAACACATCGGAGGCTTCAATCAGTGCGGCACCACCCCTAGATCGTGAGATATCGACCTGGGATTAGGAGCCTTGGTTACTTCGTGTGGATGGCTCGTCCAATCAGAATAGAAGTTGAGTTGGGTTGATACTCTATGGACATAGCGAGGTAAAGCTAGAGTACGCGCTCCGGTTTTAGTTCCGAGCTTCCAACAATGAGACCGAGTACAAGGCATTAATAGTTGGATTGGCACTAGCGAAGGAGGTAGGAGCCAAGCATCACATTGCTTGTAGTGACTCACAACTGGTGGTGAATCAAGTGAACAAGGTGTACAAAGCACGAGAACCCTCCATAGCAACCTACTTGGATAAGGTCGGGGAACTCCTTTCAACTTCAATTCCTGGTATCTCCAGCAAGTTCTAAGATCGGAAAACACATAAGCCAATGCCCTCTCAAGATTAGTGGGCATGATTAACTCAACCAAAAGAACAATTTACATAGAAGAGCTACCTCACCCATCAATAGAAAAGGGGTAGAAGAGGTCACCCAAATAGTAACTATAGAACCGAGCTAGATAGATCTCGCTTTTCAACTACCTAAAGCAAGGCATATTGCCAATAGAGAAGAATCTAGCTCCATGAATAGGATGACAAGCAGCTCGCTATGTGATAATAGGGAAGCTACTCTATAGAAGATCCTTCACGTTGCCCTACCTACAGTGCTTGCGACAAACTAAAGCGAATCAGGTGCTACATGAAATCCCTAAGGGACTCTGTGGGTGACACTTGGGGGGCAGGGCCTTGGCTTAAAAGGCTCTACGGAAATGGTACTAGCCAAGGTAGTCCAATGGTGTGACAAATGCCAACGATATGCTAACATCCTACACCAGCCCACTATAGACTTAAGATACTTAACCAGTCCGTGGTTGTTTGCACAATGGGGCATCGATTTGCTAGGACCCTTCCCACCAGCAAAAGGCCAAAAAAAGTTTCTAGTCATAGCAGTGGACTATTTCATAAAATGGGTGGAAGTCGAGCTATTGGTCACCATAACAGCTCACAACGTCCAAAACTTCTTTTGAAAAAGCATTGTCTACAGTTCGGGCTACCAAGAGTATTGATTTCAGATAATAGGAAATAGTTTGAAGGCATCAAGTTCTAGGATTGGTGTTCGCAGATGGGAATAAGGCAGAATTTTACGTTGGTTTCCCACCCCCAGGCTAACGGACAAGCTAAAGTAACCAACGGGGCCATTCTCTGTGGCCTCAAAGCTCGGCTCTCCCAAGCTAATGGTTTGTGGGTGGACAAGCTGCCCAGTGTACTTTGGGCCTTCTAAACAACTATCAAAGCAACAACATGTGAAACACCTTTCAACTTGATTTACGAAACTGAGGCAGTGATACCAACAGAAATAGTGCCATAGGCCTGGAACGTAGACAGCCTGTGAAGGTACTACCTTTCAAGTGAAGTGTTTTGAGCTATGTTTATGAGTTTGCTAAAGCTCGTCGAAGGTCAACCGTCAGCTCGGTCAAAAGTCAAAAAAAGCAAAGTTGACAAAGCTAAAAGTATAGAAGCATTTTAATAGTGTGGCGACAACTCAGCCGAGACAATACAACTGGACTACAACCGAGCTAAACAAGCAAGTGGCAAAAAGCTATGATTGAGAGAATATCAAGTTCCATTAACAAAAAAAAAAAGAGGAAAGAAGGCCAAATGGACGTACATGCAAAAAAGAAAAAAGAAAAGGAGAAGATCAAATAGTTCGGACATTAATAGGGCACACAGACCCTAGAAAGCTTAAAGGAGCGCACTAGCTCCCGGAAATTGTAGAAACACTACCACCACCAACACAGTCGAGCTACAAGGCCGAGCTACTCATCACCATCATCATTCTGGGCCTCCTTGTCACCACCCATCTCGCCATCCTCCTCCTCTTCCTCCAGGGTCAAGGGCTCCTCATCCACTTACATGACGAGCTAGTCCGGCACATGATGCACAGAAACAGAACTAAAGTCAAGAGAGGAATACAGAGACTCCAAATAACGGCGACAGATCTTGAACCCCTTCTTCATTGAAGGGATGTCGTCCTCCGCCCTTTTCTTCTCATACTCCGAGAACTCCAGAAAGTGAGCCACAGCCTCCTCCCTAGTTTGGAGCATGTCCTGAGTATACTTCAACCATCTCTCCTCCAACTTGGGTTGCACCTCGGTCAGCTTGCATTGCAAGTTCTGGTTCGTCTGATAGAAGCATTGATGTTTCCCTTCTGAGTCAACTTGAAGCCTCTACATCTCGGCCTAAAGAAAGCTGATGTTTGCCTACATGCTGGCCCTCTCCTTCTATCCGGAATGGGCATGGTCTAGCAAGACCTGCTCGTAAGTGTTTGCCTACAAAAAACCGAGATCGGAGTAAGACACCTTGCAGAAAAATATCAAGAAATTCTAAAAGAAGACAAATTTGGATGACGCACTAAGTCATCCGAGCTCTGGCGTCGATGGGATCCAGCTCACTATTTTGGTGCATGTCCTCGGGGAGAAGCATACACCTTGAAATCCGAAGAGCTATGCGAGGGCTATGCAATCGATCTATCTCCGAAACATCTGGTACGCTGGGGATGAAGGGAGGGATGTCTGAGACATAGGGCCGGCCTCTCGCTCCTCCTGGCTAACCTGGGGCTCAGTTGGGTGTTGATCTGTGCACACCAGCTCATCATCCCCCTCAAGGTCGACGATGAGAGGCGCGATAGCAACCTCATCTCAATGCCAGCTAAAGTCCCCTCAGTAGAAGAACAACGGTCAGCCTTCCGCTTCTTCCGAGAAGACCTCTTCTCCTTGCCGACTAACATCATAGAAGTCAAGCTCGCCACACCTGTGAAAAGAGTAGAACAGTTAGCCGAGCTGACAATAGAAGAAACATAAGATGTAGAAACATGTCCCAGTAATCAACCTACCTATATGACTCAAACCAGCCCGCGTGAGCATCGGCTCAGCTAAAACCCTCTCAAACTAGACCTCCTCACAAATAAACTCTTGAAGAGTAGCACGCAACTCACCATCTCTACTCTTGACAACTTTTTAACAATTATTTTACCAGACAGTGTCCAAACTCCAGCCACTGTTCCTAGCTAGAAAGAAGAACATTTTCTTCCATCCCTTGACATTGTTTGGAAAATCAACTAACACCTTCCTCCCATTGCAAAACGAAGGTAGAAGCACAAGGGGCCAAAGATCCTCTTCATATGCACCAAGGTGGCAAAAACCTTAAGGCTCAATGGGAAATTACGATGGTGGAATAAGATGATTAACCCCACCAAAGCCCGAATCACGTTAGGCGCGAGCTGACCTAAGGATATGTGGTAATGCCGCAAGATAACGATTATGAATGGATGAAGGGGAAAATAGAGACCAACAGGTAACGTCTCCTCATAGATACATAGAGCATCTTGGCCATGATCCCTGGGATAGTGATCACCCATGGCTCAATCCAATTGAACTCGCTAGGGATCACATATCTATGGCACAACTCAACTATCTTCTCCCTAGACAACTCGGTTGGGCCAAAAGCGTTTACAACCTCCTCAACTTCATGCCTCTTCCCCACCAAGGCAGTTCACAATATACTCCATACAAGTCCTCTCCCGAGGAGCTCGCTTCACCATTCAATCCATGATCAAACAATCTACCCTCCACCAAACTACCCAATATTGTGAAAACTAGAATACTCACCAGAGGAATGGAAAAAGACTAGAGATGACGGCAATTGAACTGAACTCAAACTAACAGAAAAATGGAGCTCGGCTTGGCAGACTAGCTCAGCTCGCAGACCTCTTGAATAGATTCCTTCCAGAAAACTCCAAAGAAGCAACAATGTGTGTGTGGGGACCTCGGTGGAGGACCCCATACTTATAACTTGCCAAGAAGAGAATCAACGGCACATATGTAGGCCACAACTGGTAGGGCGCATAGAACAAGGAATTAACAACGCAAACGCACCGACAGTCGGGTTACAGCTAGCAATGAGCGTGCGAATTTAAAAAACCGGGTGCACGCAAATTTAAAAATTCAAAATCATGCACACAAAGCGTGCTTATTCAAATTTGAATATGTGCGCCCCTCCAAAAACATTCTCCCACGCGCACGTCAACTTTCTCCCTTTTTTTTAGATTCAAAATTTTGAGGGAAGCGGTTCAAGTAGCCCCAGGCCAAACACCCCATCAGGACCTACTTTCTTTGTCGAGTTGACACCGACTTGAGAGTGGGGGGAAATTGATGAAGGGTAATTTGGTCCTCCCAAACAAATGGCAACATGTAGCCCTTATCAACATCTCAGCACTGAGTTAGCAGACTAACTCAACAGGTTAGCTCAGAGCACCTCATACAGCCCAATCTCGACCTTGGCAAGGGCGAGTTGGCAGAGCCTGTAAGGTCACTGGCGACCTGGCCAAGAAGCCAACCGAGATGAGGTGAGGCAGCTTGCAAGGGTGAGCTTGCTAACTGTTTTTGTAAACTCACTATCGAAGACGTCGGTATCATGACCGTTAGAACAACTCGTCGTACCATGCGCCAGATTCTACTCGAACGAAGTATAACGCCATGCGGAACTCACAATCGACACATTAATATGCCCTATATTGCGGAAACATCTCTGTCAGAAGCTCGGGGACATTACCAAGAGTGCCTTGAGCCCCCCCCCCCCCCCCCCGATGACTATAAAAGACATCCAGATCCATCCAAGAAAGGTACGCGCACTAAGACTCTCAAGCTCCCTCACACTCTTAGAGAATACCTCTTACTGACTTAAGCATCGGAGTGCCCTCCCCGAGTAAAAGACACCTAGGCACTCTCACCTTCTTTCCCTTGCAACACACTCCAACTCAGATGTATAAGCATCAGTTTGGCTTAGCTCGGCCCAGTGAATCTTCACTTTAAAGTCTAATGTCACATAATCTGGATGCTCCCTCGTGGCAGGTGACTCAGACTCTAAAGTGAAGATTTGCTGGGCTGAGCTGATCCAAGTTGATGTTGATATATGCGAACTAGAGTGTGATGCAAGGGAAAGAAGGTGAGAGTGCTCGGGTGTCTTTTACTCGGGGTGGGCACTCCGATGCTTAAGTTAGTAAGAGATATTCTCTGAGAGTGTGGGGGAGCTTGAGAATGTCAATGCGCATACCTTTCTTGGATGAATTTAGATGTCTTTTATAGTCATCGGGGGGCTCAGGGCACTTTGGTAACGTCTTCGAGCTTTTGGCGGAGCTGTTTCCACAATATAGGGCGTATTAATGTGTTAGTTGTGAGTTCCACATGATGGTTATAGTTCATCTAAGTAGAATCTGGCACACGTTACAACGGGTTGTTCTAGTGGTCACGATACTGGCACCTTCGGTAGCGAGTTTACGGAAATGGTTAGCAATCTCACCCTTGCAGGCTGCCTTAGCTCACCTCAGCTCGACTGGCTTCTTGGCTAGGTCGCCAACCACCTTATGGGCTATGCTAGCTCACCCTTGCCGAGGTTGAGATTGGGTTGTGCAAGGTGCTTCGAGCTAACCTATTAAATTGGTCGGCTGAGTCAGTGCTGAGATGTCGATAAAAGCTACGTACCACCACTCGTTTGGGAGGACCAAATTACCCGTCATCAATTACTTTAAAAAATTTACCGTTGAGAGCAAAATACTGCTCTAAGTCTATCGGAATGGATAGGTACATGGCACATCCACAAACATAAGAAACCCCATTCGATGTATTCGTAACAGTATAGTATACAGCCCAAATATGGGGTGCCACAAATTCACCGACTTTAGGGGACGAGTAAGGTCGATGACTACTTTCTAATTGCCTTGATTTTGGTGAAAATCATAAAAATTAAATTTGATTATATAAATTAGATCTAGTGCCAATTAATGCAGTTCATCCACTTCTTTACTTGCCTTTTTTTGTTAAAATAGACTGATTACGTTTCTTTCTCTTGAAGAACATATATACAAAAATATTTATTCATCTATTTATCATGTGGCATCTCTTAGAAACGAGAAAAAAAACATCTAGATTGATGTACACCCCTTTGATTGCTTCCTTTATTCTTTTATTTTTAATTATTAAAAAAATATTGATGGATCTTTCTTTCTTCTGGGTTTTTTTATTCTTTTTGTGAAAAAAAAATCATTACACAAAAAATAAAATAAAAACAAGCAAAAACATAAAGAACACAAACAGATATAACTGAAGAAAAGGAAAAAAAAAAAACACAAACAAGCAACAGCTATCAAGTATCCGCTAAACATCCAAACACCCTATACATAAGACCATAACCATAAGAGAATAACCATAAAATCAGAAAAGCCAACTCGGCATGGAAGCCCAGAAGGAACCATTTTCAGATAGGCCTGCTGAGCCAGATCAAGGCCTAGGTTTTTATTGACTTTGCTCATGCTGCTTGTTTCTCTTCTACCTGAGTTATTGCATAGGGGTGCAATTTGAGCGGAACTGGGCTGGGCCTTTTTTTATAATTTAAATGGATCCAGTTCAAAGGCCCGAATCCAAAACTGTATAAAACGGTTTATACAAGTGTGAATGCAAATGAATAGAGTGTAAAACCATTTATATAAATTGTAAAATTGAATTAGTTTTACAATTTTAGCTGTAATAAATACAAATATGAATTTCAATAAAAGATATGCATTTTTTTAATCGAAAACTAACTTTAATTTAAATATGCATTTAACTATGGTTTATCAATGCATAAATATAAATAAAGGCAAAAGTGAACTAAAGTACAAATTTATCCTTAACCGCAATTTACACTCGCATGTCGCATCAAAACGCAGCCTGAGCCCGGATATCGTGAAAAGCAAAAAATCGTGCGAACACGCACGGCATCCAGCCGCACATCGGGAATTGTTCGTACGGTTTTTTACTTTTTAGAAAAAAATTCCCGTCTCGAGATTAACAAGAATCATGGTCACGTACTCAGTACTCACGTCTGGAGACAACCCCTAAAACTCGCCGCGCGAGTAATCCAGGCCATTTGCACGTGTTACACGTGTCATCCACACGACCGTTCGATTTTTTCCTCGCCTAAGCCCTTCGTTCGTGTTAACATAAACTCAAGCACGCGGCCGCACACGCGTGAAACCCTAGAATCTGCATTCTCCCCTACACCCCCTCAAATCGCCGGAAACTCGCCGGAAGTCACACGTACGACCCCCTTAGAACCAAATCGAAGCCTTCCTTACACGGAGCTCCGACAGATCTGGTAACCCTATTCGCCTGCAATGTTCAGGTTTCGATACGATTCGCCGGAAAGGGTTCAACCTTACCGGAGAAGACCGAGGGGTTTCTGAAGCTCGTTAGGACATCTGGCTTTGGTCGGAAAGGTGAGATATTGTTAGACAGACGTCGCTGTGAATGTCCGCATTTAGAGGGAAAAGGTAGAACACGTGATGGAAAGATTTCATAGAGTGAATTTCGAGGATTTGATGAATTCTGATTAGGGAAGAAACCCTAAACGCATAGGGAAATTGACGTGTGAAGATATGCATTCGTCGTCGAGTCGAAAGCTGCAGAGCCACAAGGTTTCATTAATTTCATAGGCGAATGGCGAGTTCTAATCAGCAAACATAATAGAGCAACCAGGTAACCTCAGAAAGCCCGAATTTATTTAAGTCGAAAAGGCTTTTTCTCTAGTTTATTTGTTTAGATGAGATACCAGTTGCTCGAAATAAAGCAGGAAAAAGTTCGAGAAAAAGTTATCTAAGTCGATAATATCACCATCAAAACTAATCCATTCCCTTTCAAAATTCCGCTAGAAATTAATGATCCAATTTTTATCAAAAGAACCAGAATCTTACTCAAATTCATATGTTGCGTTCTCGAATTGCAGTAACCCGAAGAATGCGAACACGCGAAAGCAATACGAATTAAGAAAGGAGAGAAAAGGAAACAGTTATGGCCCAAGAGATGGAAAAATTGGGGGGAACGAGCGAGGAAGATGACGAAGAAATGGATATGGGAGTGAAAGAAGAAGATGACGAAGACGAAGACGATGAGGAGAAGAAAGCAAACAGCGATAACGCCATGACAAACGCCAGTGAAGGAATTGCATGTCCAAACAGCTTTCAAGAACAACAGCAAGAACAAGACCAGCAGTTGGCTGGCTCCGGAGGGCCTCGAAGGTGTCGGCCTAAGGAAGAGAAAGAAAGAACAAAACTACGAGAGCGGCATCGAAGAGCGATCACAGCAAGGATCCTGGCTGGCCTCCGCAGGCACGGCAACTATAATCTCAGGGTTAGGGCTGATATTAACGACGTCATCGCTGCTCTGGCGCGAGAGGCTGGCTGGATTGTCCTTCCTGATGGAACTACTTTTCCCTCCAGATCTCAGGTGCCTACTTCTACTTCTATACATCTTCAGGTGTTCTTCCCTCTCTATCATAATCTCCACTCTCTCTAGCTCTCATTTCAGTAAAGAATCTCTCTCCCTAGTTTTCTCCATTTTTTATTCGAAAACTCCAGGCTACATCGACCTCTCTCGTTGCACGCTCTCTACACCTCACAGATTTACGGGATTTGGTGATTACAAAATTTTCCTCTTTTGTTGCGTATTAATTATTTTTAGATGACCTATCGAAAACCATCGGATTGGAACCTCGGATTATTGTATCACGATTCCGAGATAAAAGATCCCAATCCAAAGGTGGGTGGTGGGTTGCTGGCTTGCTGCTTGAAAGAGGCTGACAGTCTTTTGACTCCTGAGGATTCTTTTCTTTCATTCTTTCTTATAGCTAAGCTAAACTACCTATTAAGTAACTTTTTAGAGTTAGAGATCTTGTTAAAACCGTTGGATAGTCACCGAATGTGAAACCTGATGGATCAAGTTTGCCACTTGGCAGCCTGACGAACACCTAATCCGCTAGATTAGTTGTTCTTTTGGTAGCATGGACCTACCATAACAGATTGGTTACTTTCCAGTTGCCACTGTGGATTAGCGATCTCTCTAATTCATGCAATCTCCCAACAAAAGGAGATCCAAATAAATCGTGCTGCGGAACTTCTTCTTACGTCGATTCGTTATACGATTACGATTGGTTTACAGTTTTGAAATTGGAGACGTAGTCTTGGAACGGTATTCGGTAGCCACTATCACGGATTTCCTTCCTCGCCACTTCTCTTTTTTTCTATCTACCCGTGTGCGCAGGCGTGAATTTGTTTCATTTTGTATTGGGTTTGCTTGGAAATGCTAAATCCAGCTTGTGATCTCCATTTTCAAGGGGTCTGCTGAGGAAAACCAAAATGGGGATTTTGTCTGTTCAAATTTTTCAGGGCGCAAGGCCTGCTGGCGCCGCTTCGAATGCTGCCGTGACTTCATCGTCGTCGCATGTGGTGCCGTTGCAGAACCCGCCCACCTCCTTGAGAGGAGGAACCTCTCCTGGGTTCAGGACTATAGTGGATTATCGTTCGGGTCGAATGAAGGGCGTCTACATGCCAACTTCCTCTCCTTACGGGAGGTCCTCTACTACTCGGTCTCGAACGCTAACCATGGCGGTGGATAGAGGAGGGACTGAAAATTCTTCTCTCGCCGGTAATTGTATGGACACTGTTGATCATAAGCAGGTACATATTCATATCTTCCCTGTTCTGAATTTTTTCCCCGAAATTTCTAGTTCACTAACGTTTGGTTCTTGTGAGGAAGTTTATTTTCTATGAATTTCAATCTTAGTTCATAGCTATATTTGTGTTGGTATTAATCAGCATTTCTTTTCTTTTCCGTTCTTTCTTTCACTAGTGACAATATTGTATGCTAATTTGCAAAATTGATACAAAAATAGAAAACAGAAGCAGTGGAAACCATTGGAAAACACAAGGGGAAGTTCAGTTAGGCTAATGTTATATGGAACACAGTAATAGACAATCAAGAACCAATATCTCCATAAAATCAGCATAGTCACTTATCAAAGAAATAAAATAAAATAAAATCAGCATAGTTGACATAAGAATATTGAGATGAATGAGTGGGAATCCTGGAAAGGATAAATTTAAAGATGACTAAATTCATAATAATTCAAGAGTGGCCCCAATAGTTGATGGAACTTGAGGGTTGTGGGAGAGCTAGAGGAAGTGTGAAAAAGGCATGGTTGAAGTTATGGGAAAAAGATCTGAGGACTCACAAGTTACAATGTGGCAGGAAATATGTCCCTTGTTAGAGTGAAATGGCAAGACAAAATCTCTAGTTGATCCTGTGTAGTTGGAAGCTTTATTGAATTGGGTTCAGTATTTATTTCTTCTGTGTTTTCCACAGTGAGTGGTTGTTTCTAGAAAATCAATGACCATTTCTGGAAAATGGTTTTGGAATTTATACTTGAAATCTAGCTCAGTTATGACACCTATCTTTTGCAGTGTCATTTATACATTATATAAATACACAGATTGACTTCTATTTTCAATGTTCAGATGAGTTATACCAAAGAAATTTTTGATCACCTTTGGTTCTATTTTCCATTGTTTCTCGTCTTTTACAGGTAATGGATATAACTCCAAGGTTGCGAGAGCGGGATTTTGCGGGCACCCCTTATGTTCCAGTTTATGTAATGCTACCTGTGAGTTCTTTTTATTTCATCTTCTTTAAGTTATGATCTTTTGAGAAATGGTTTTGATTTTGGTTTGGTGGATAATTTATATTATATTGATAGCTATTGTGTTTTAAATATCACCTTCATATCTTTTCATTGTTGGCAGCTAGGAGTCATTAATAAGAAGTGTGAGCTGGTTGATCCAGATGGGCTACTGAAGCAGCTAAGAGTACTAAAATCAGTTAATGTTGATGGTGTTATGGTTGATTGCTGGTGGGGAATTGTTGAGGCACACACTCCTCAAGAATATAACTGGAGTGGTTACAAGCGGCTCTTTCAAATTGTGCGAGATCTCAAGCTTAAGTTACAGGTGATGATGTATGCACATATCCTTGCTTTCAAATTGGGGAGAGGAGGGGTAGAGGTGGATTGAATACAAAGTTGAGGGGTGTGTTTGTGAAGAAATAATTGGGAGGTAAGTATTTTAGGTGTCTACATTTTTTTTTTTTTGGTGGGGGGGGGGGAGGATATGCCTGGTTATGTGTGTGATTCGAAGATGATTTCTTATCACTTTTCCATTTTTAATCCCTTTTTCTTATTAATAATTTATTCTTTTATTATCAAAATTTATTAGTATTTTAATCTCCATGCATTCTTACTGTGTAATATTAGAGAAAGGTGTGAAATGTGAACTGCTAATTTCCACCATCATTATCCAAGCCTTTTCTCAATTATATGGGGTCGTCTACATGAATCATGTTCGCCATCTGTTCTGTTTAATGCCATATCCATTGTTAAATTATTGGCACTTGCTCAGCTCATCCTTAATCCTAACTATTTGGGGGGAGTTTGTGCCCAATTATGTGTCATCTGGGGATGATTTCTTATCACTTTTCCTTTGTAATCTTTTTTCTCTTTCTAATAATTTATTCCTTAATTATAAAAAGCACACATATCCTTGTTACTTTATTGGTATTTTAATTTCCATGTACTTGCTATGTGATATTTAGAGAGAGATATATGAAATGTGAACTGCTGGTTTTCCATGAGAAATGATATTTTTTAGTGCCTCAGCTCGGCTCAGCCTTAACACCAACTATTTGGGGTTGGCTACCTTAATCCTGTCTTCCTACTGTTCTCTATCAAGGACCATCTTTTCTATTAAATTGCAAACCCATGTTCATATTTGGCTTGGGTAAAGGATTTTATGATAGCTGCCAATCTGATACAAATACAACCCTCAACCTTTATCCAGGTTCGGGGATGCAGCATAAGATTAGCTAACATTGGTAGAGTCGATATCTTTCAGTCCCTATGGAATATAATTATTGTTTTTTGAATTTTTAACTGTACCAGGTGGTAATGTCATTTCATGAATGTGGAGGCAATGTTGGTGATGATGTTTGCATTCCACTGCCACACTGGGTGGCAGAAATTGGTCGAAGCAATCCCGACATATTCTTTACAGATAGAGAAGGAAGGCGAAATCCTGAGTGCCTCTCATGGGGGATTGATAAGGAACGAGTTTTAAGAGGCCGGACTGCTGTTGAGGTATTGGATTCTGTTTTCTGTTAAACAACAATTTATACTTTTCTGATGAGAATACATCTACTCTAACATTGGTAGCTTTTGTCCTGTGCATTTTATGTATCTACTTATGTGTGCATTTTATGGGAAAACCATCGATATTGGGAAAAAACTGCCACAATCCCTGAAGGACCCAGGTTGTCAAGAGAGCTACCATCAAAGTGTAATGCGATCTCTCCATCTACTCGAGAACCATTGATATAAAAAGATAAATCCCCAAGTCCTTGAAGGGCCTGGATTGCTGATTGCCAAGAGAGCTGCCATCAAAGTGTAATGTGACCTCTATCTATTTTGAGAGGGCTTATGAGTTCTAGGCTATGGAGCTCAGGGAGAAGATTGATAATTTCTACAAGGTTCCTATGCATGGAACAAGGCTCAAAGTATCAATGAGATATGCCCCATATCAAGCATATTGTTTTGTATCTTCGGGGTACCGATACCCCTTTTTTAGGTTTTTTTTTATAATTATATAACATAAAAATAAACCTCCTGTGAAATTTTGAAAAAAAATAAAAATAAAAACAAAAGATGCACAAGGTTCAAAAGTGTTGATAGTTGATACACCCCTTCTGGCATGCTGTGGTGTATCCATACCTTGAACCATGGCATGGAGTTGAGGAAGAATGATTTGAAATCCTTTGTTGCTAACATCCAAGAATTCAGAAGATAAAAAGAGTGTGGTTTCTAAGGCAGCAAAGTGGTCACTCTACCTTCTGAAACTTGATTATGTTTCTTTCTTCCACACTCCCAACAAACAGAATGTATGGTAAAGTCTTACTTTGGAGCTTGATCTAACTGACCTCTATTGTTGTAACAGGCCCATGATGCTTCCTAGGGCCACCCACTCCAAACCATTTAGTTTCAAGATACGCCACAATGAAATTACTACCAACTTTATTGAATAGAACTTCTCTGCCAAGGACTTTTCTAATATCATTCCTTTTAGTAGATCATATCTGATCATATAGTTTTTAGGGGATGCAACTTGGAAGAATGTTAGGGAAACCTGCAGTAGGATGACATGATAATAAAAACAAAAGTATTTTGCCTAGATGGGCACATGTAAATATAATAGTTTGCTTCCTATCTTGCTATACTTTGCTTCTTAATTTTCCATAATTAGTCTGTGAACCTATTTAAAGTACTATTCAGCCATGCAAATACTACTTCTACTAAATTTTTAGCATTTGCATTTTGGTATAAATGACATGTAGGTTTACTTCGACTACATGAGAAGTTTCAGAATAGAATTTGATGAATTCTTTGAGGATGGGATCATTTCTGAGATTGAAGTTGGATTAGGTCCCTGTGGAGAGCTACGCTATCCATCTTATCCAGTAAAGCATGGGTGGAGGTATCCTGGCATTGGTGAATTTCAGGTAACCTTATTGTGTAACTTTTTTTATACAAGGACCTTTTCCCAATCATTATGACTATACAACTGTGTTCATGAGTCACATTCCTTCCTGTGCCTGTCATTCCCAAAACCTGTTGTCTTTAATTTTGACAGGGGGTTATGTTTTTGTTCTCAAGTGGTCAAGCCTGACAAGAACTGGAAGGAAGTATAAGTCACCTGTTACCAAACTTAGCATTAGTATATACATGGTAACATTAAGTTATGGTTCAAGTTATTCATCAAAAAAAGTTATGGTTCAAGTTTGTGTGGTTATATTGTTATAGAACAGCTGTACATATATACTTTATAGTATATTACTAAGATTGTTCTACTACGGTTTGCCGGAGTTCTCTTAGTCAACTTTGTCCTTCATACTGCACAACCGGCTAGCATTATTTAACTCGTGTCTTCTCCGTTCTCATTATTTATGATGTGCTCCATATCTAAAATTCTGAGCTCCATTTAGGAACTTGGCATTTTATTATGGATTTGTGATCTTAGCATCTAGGGAAATTGCTGCTCTTCTTCAAAGGAAGGAGAGAAAAGTGTTGTTTATGACAACTTTTGAGTCCATTTCTTAAAACTGGTAAATTTACTTCTGTTTACGGTTAAAAATCTTAGTTAATCCAGTTTAGGACTTAAGTGTCAGGTGATGATTTTTCCATTATCTTTTTTTAGCTCTTTTTGGGATTGGAGCTTATGAAATTATAACAGCTTACTTTTCCTCTTGCAGTGTTATGATCAGTATTTGTTGAAGAGTTTGAGAAAAGCAGCAGAAGTAAGGGGGCATTCCTTTTGGGCTAGAGGGCCAGATAATGCAGGTTCTTATAACTCCCGGCCACATGAAACTGGATTCTTTTGTGATGGAGGGGATTATGATAGTTATTATGGAAGATTCTTTCTTAATTGGTACTCCCAGATTTTGATTGACCATGCTGACCGAGTGCTTTCTCTGGCCAAGTTGGCTTTTGAGAGCACCTGCATTGCTGTAAAGGTGAGCCCTTGTCCTATAGTGTTCTTACTACAGAAATGAGCAAATGATTTCTTACCCACAAAATAGATTCAATAAAGACTATCACTTTTCATTTTTCTTTAATTTATGATTTAATATTAGTATTCTATACATGGTACTTGGGGGAAAGAAAAATGCAATTGGTGATTGGTGATGATATGTTGTTCTTGAAAAGCCAATCCACATAGTATGTATTATTGGGGAAACTTGAGTCATTTTAGCAAAGGTCAATTTAACTGTTGGGGAGAAGTTTTGTAGGGCTTAGAGTTATATTACATCATATATGAGCTTAAAGCCCTCTTACTAACCATAATCCCCATTTTAAAGTTTGTTAGCTGGCACATATGTACCTTTAAAATGCTGTATCGTCTTTCTTGTAACTTGATAAGATTTTTTTTTAAGGCTCAGTTTGTTTGCAGTACAAATTATATTTGCACTGGTGTAAATGCATGAAAGTGCAAATAGACTGAGTTTAAATTCTGGTTTTCATTTGCTTTAGATTTGACTTTCTCTTATTTGTTCATAAGAAGTCAAATGATGTGGTCTCCACCTTACATGAAGGAGAATGGAGGTAGGAGGGTTATTTGTTTGGGAGTGAGGTAAGAAGCAAATAATGTGGTCCTCCCACTTAAAATGAGAGAGAATTAATGGAGGAAGGTGGTGCAAGTTTTGCATCAGTTTTGCTGATAAAAAAAAAAAAAAAAAGTTTCGCATCAGTTCTTGGGATGCAAAATTTGCACCGGCAATGAATGCAAATGAGATGAAAAGTACAAATTTTATATTAAGTAGGAGTTTAAACCAGCCACAAACAAATGGGTGCAAAATTGAACTGGGTACAAATTTGTATCCAGAGTGCAGATTTGCACTGCAAACAAACAGAGCCTAAGGAAAAAATATAGTAAGAGAAGCGACTGATATAATGACCATTATCTTGATCCTTTCTCTAAACTTTTTTTTTTTTTTTGTTAATGAGCAGTTATCAGGTATTCATTGGTGGTACAAGACAGCCAGCCATGCGGCTGAATTGACTGCTGGGTTTTACAATCCATGCAATCGAGATGGTTATGCTGCAATTGCTTCAATGCTAAAGAAGCATGGGGCTGCTCTTAACTTCACATGTGTTGAATTGCGCACTTTGGACCAGCATGAAGACTTTCCAGAGGCACTGGCTGATCCTGAGGGTCTGGTCTGGCAGGTAACAAGTTGGTTTTGTTTAAAATGATTCTCTGCATATGCTGGCCCAGAATAGCGCTTCAGTTAGAAAGAAAGTTCTATAGAGAGATTACAGATATAGCAGATGGCTTTCGAAAATCCTAGTTTATTTGTAATCATTTCCAACACTGAAGAGACTTTCATGAAGTGTAATTATTTTCTTCTTCCTCAAGTATTGGACATTTCTGAAGACTGAAGGTGTTATTTTTTCTGGGTTCTCAATATACTATGAAACAAAACTTACCTTCTTAGCCTAAAGCAATTCGGTTCTCCATTTATATGATATCTACTAGTGGCTTTGTTCTGCAAGTTTTTTCTCTATTATTTTCATTTTTTTGGTGGAAGGCATGTGCTTGTCAATATAATTTGTGACAAAGAATCTCCATTGTATTACTGCTTTCATTTTCAGGTACTTAATGCTGCATGGGATGCTTCCATACCTGTGGCTAGTGAGAATGCTCTTCCTTGCCATGATAGAGAAGGATACAATAAGATATTGGAAAATGCCAAACCATTGAATGATCCAGACGGACGACACCTATCAGCATTCACATACCTCAGGCTAAGCCCACTTCTGATGGAGAGGAACAACTTTCTGGAGATTGAACGGTTCGTCAAGAGAATGCATGGTAAAGCCTTGTTAATTTATTTGCATTTTCTGCATTTATCTCTGTCCCTTGGACAATGGCATATACTTGGTTTCAGCTGAACAACAGAACAAGATCAGCCTTGAAAAAGAAATAGGCTGTAGGCCTGCTTTCGTCTTTGTTATTGAAAAAGTGGTGATAAACTGGGTAAACTTGCCACCATGCCATTGAATTTTTTTCCCAAACTTGTGGATTATCCATAGTGACAACTTGTTAAATGTTGTTTCTCTTGACTTCTCAATGGAATCAAAAGTTGAATATGTTTGCAAATTTCTAAAATATTGCTAAAATAGCATTCACATATTTACACGTTGCTAAAAGATTTCATGTTAACAATCATCTATTTATTTTCCTTGTGAAAAAAAAAAAAAACGTTTTATCATGCTTGGACCTCTTTGGCAAGTGTTTTCATGTTTTGTGCTGCATGTGCTCATTGTCTTTATTTCCTACATCTTATAACAAGTATTAGGAGTTTCAACAATCGGGATGCTTTCTAAGGATCAAAATCTTCCATTTGTTGTTAGTGCATTAGATGTTTTCGAGGCTTCTTCATGCTTATTTGATGGAACAAGTTTGGTCACTTGACAGTTTCTAGTCTAATACTTTCTAGTAGGAGGAATTGAATTATGGCTGGCATAAGCAATCAAAGTTTTCCACGTTTTACATTATTACGTTGTACAACATATTGAAGAGCTTGTACATTAGTCTTTTTGTTTATTTACTTGTCTGTGTCTTTTTCTTTTTCTACTTTTTAGGGGGTGGGGATGGGGATTGGGCAGGAAAGTAAATAGCATTTTAACATTTGCAGAATAGGTTGTGTTTTTGTTGTTTTTATGCATGTGATTCAAATAAGCATGAAGAAGTTGTTTATTTACTTGTCTGTGTCTTTTTCTTTTTCTACTTTTTAGGGGGTGGGGATGGGGATTGGGCAGGAAAGTAAATAGCATTTTAACATTTGCAGAATAGGTTGTGTTTTTGTTGTTTTTATGCATGTGATTCAAAAGTTTTTAAAGGATATTTTAGTCTTTTTGTATTTCACACATGTCTGCGCATCACCTTGTATTTTTATCTAAATTTTTTTTCTCCAATTGTTTTGAAGCTTTTAGCTTCATGTACTTTTCTTTGAGCTCCACATGGGAATGGGATAGGAAAAAGAAGCTCAATGGGGTTATCTCTAGTAATCCCTTTTCCTATAGAAGGACCCAAATGGGGAGAGTATATACTTACCCCATGCTTGGGAGTATGTGGAAATCTTTATCACATGTGTACACGCCAAGCCAGACTGGGTTGGGGTGTGGGTCCAGGTGCTTGTGCATGTGTATATGTAACCGAAATTAATTTGAAGTAGTCTCTACTCTCTATCTCTACTTTATTTTTTTTTTAATTGCAAATTTTCATTTATTTTAAAACATGTCTTTTTAATTGTAAACAAAATGTATTTTGTTACGACCTTTCAACATGCCTTTTCCTGCGTTGTGTTTGTTGTCACATTTTTCTGCGTTTTCCTTCATCTCTGCATCTTCTCATTACATTCTACCAAGTTGGAAGATTGTTGTGGTTTGTGCGGTTTAGTATTTCATGCGCATGGTTATCAAGTACTTTCAAGGCTGTTGAATCCTAGAAAAGACAAAGGACAATGTCCTTGATATGCTTCAGCCATAAGTCTATTTCTTCTGCCCTTATTTATGTGTTAGTAGTGTTGTACTCTAATTCTTATACAATAATCTTGAGCTGAATTGTTTGATCATATTTTGGAATGTAGCTGTAGCATTGAGATCATGACATCACTAGCTGATTGACACGAATCTCATTCGTTTGGCAGGGGAAGCAGTTATTGATCTCCAATTATAAGAGAAAGCCGAGATTATACCTTAGGTAGTTGGGTTCACAAATAATCACTTCGGAACTACACATGATTCTCTTCTTTGCAGGTGTAGAAAATATTGTAAATGAAATCATCATATCACGTGACAAAAATAGACATTATATTTAAATTCGCAGTCTTGCCATTGTTCCATTTTCTTTTTAATTTTTTACTTGTTCTTTTGGCCTATAAACTAACCCCGGTGAAACTCGTTAATTTGAATCACATATATATATATATATATATATATGGGCAATCTTTAGGCTCCGTTTATTCTGAAGCAATTGGCCAAGCCAGGCCGGGTTAGATTAGATTGAGGTCAACCCTGATGTCTGATCCGATCCAACCCAAGTTCTTGAACCCCAATTGCAGCCTCAACCCCAACCACATGAGATCAGGTTGGGTTGGGATTCAATTGGATTTGGGTTGAAGCCAATTTCTTTGTTTCTTTCTTTAAAAAGAAAAAAAAAATACTCCTTGTTTCTTAAACTCAGAATTAGCAATTTAAGGTTAATCAATTTTAGCCGCAACCATGGTTCAAAGTATCAATATGTCTCTGTGTACTGGCAGAAGCGTTATCGGTATTTAGATACACAAAAGTAATGGTTTTTTTTTTCTCAAATTTTGGTTTTTGGGGAATTAAAAGTTTTTTATTAAAAAAGAGAGGTTTCAAAACGCTCGTAAACAGGTGTATCAGAACTCAAAAGATACGATACGATATGCCTGATACATTACTGACTATACTCAGTCGCATGTTCAGAATATCAATGACTATGATACAATCGATTTTTCATGTGTGGATGCATGGCTAGCAATGTATTGTGTTCAGCAGATCCAACTCTGCTTGACCTTACTTACTGCTAACCATGGTTTTAAAACTATCGTTGATTTGGGTGATCGAACTGCTTGACCCTGAAACTGGCTGCTTAACTGATTCCATTTACCACCTGGTCCGGAAATTATCGTGGACTCTGTCAGCAAACAACTGGCAACCGTTGAACGGCTGAACTGTGTGACTTGGACAACAGTTTTTGCTTTGGATCAATTTTATTTTTTAATTAATTTTTTTTTAATATTTAATAGTCCTAGGTTGATCCATTCGGAACAGATGATTGAACCGCTGATTGAGGCAAAAGCGGTTCCAATTAGTGAAGCCAGGTTAGGTTGAGTTAATGTCACCTCTAACCCAACCTGCTAGGTTTAGGTTTTGGTTGGCTCAAATTCTTTACTTATTTTTTGCTTTTAACAGGCAAAATGTTCTCACTTCTTAAGATCAACCAATCAAGGTTAGTTAGTTACCTTAAGCAGTTAACACATACTTTGAGATAAAGAGGGTGTTTGGTTTTGTTTACATTTATCCAGTAAACGTTTTGTATTTGTATGACTATAAAAACGAAAAACACATTTAGTGAGCGCATTTATGACATATAAGCACTATTAGACATCACAAAATAAAGCATTGCTGGCCATGTTCACCCAACTGCACATATGGAACATTGGTTGTGTTGTAATCACTAATATTCTCAACATGTGGTTAGATAAGTGTGGCCAGCAATGTGTGGTAATCAGCAGATCCAAACTCTGGTTTGCAAACTTTGGCCTGAATTTATCAAAGTAGTGGCAAGTTCAATCCAAGAAGCATGTGGCTCTTCCCCCACATTTATAGCAAATGTGAAGCTGTGCCACTCGGCCCACTCCCACTTAGGAGAATTGTGATTCGCCTCACGTAGGAAGTAGTCATTATTTGTGTCTAGACCTGGTGTTTTGAATCGGAAAGGAGGAATTCATCCTTGGCAATGGTTAATGAGTAAGTTAACTGAGCGTGTAATTTTTTTTTTTGGATTTTGAGAGGAGGGAAGTTATCACAATTTCAGTGACCAAGAAACCTATGTTCATTTTTAAGATTTGTAGTGATCAAGGAAACTTTATATTTTTTGAGCTCCCACATGAATAAATAACTTTCCCACAAGGGGAAATGAAAGTTGCCCATACTTGTATGGGTCAAAAATACCCTTTTTAATAATGGATTTTTATAGTTAAAATGATAATTAGTTTATTTACTTGGGAAATAAAAGAACATGGATAAATGCATTTACCTGGATAAATAACTTACAAAGAAGGAAAGAAAGCACAAATTTAACATACATCCAAAAGGGAAGAAAATGCAAGATTCGTCCTACTTTCAATTTCTGTTATTACCCCAATGGAAGAACTACTAGATGGCATCAACTCTCTAAGTATATGTTTGGCATCAATGCTGTATACAACACCATTTTCTGTGTGGGTTGGAAGCACTGTTTTCTGAAGCATTGGTGTCTTTTTTTATTTTTGGAAACGTTGCTGCTAGGTAAGACGTTTCCTGGGGCAACAACAACACCTGTTTGGTACTAGTGCTCAATATATATCTTCAAGTACCCATTATAAGAAATCCACATCACTGTCACATCATGTTCTCGTTGACAGCAACAAGCTCCAAATTAAAAAAAAATATCGAATTTGGCATTTCCCCATATTACACCTTCTCAATTTTCAAGACATAGCTTGAAACACCATTTTTTATGAAAACATGATTCCAAATATATTACGATTTTCTGGAACAGCAATCTTTCCAACGTAATGCTGATGCATCACCCTTTATAGAGCAAGCACCGCGTAAGGGAAACAGGATGAATTTTATTTCTTTTTCTGAATCTTTAGGCATCGATCCGTACATTAAAAATATTTTCCTACAAATTTTACATATAATACCAATGTGACTGAAAGCAACACTTGTCACTGTCAACCCCTTACTGGTTACTGCAGTAGCAAAGTCTATCCAATTTCCAGTGAGAAAAGAACGCAAACTAGCCCGTGACGTTTGACCGCAACAGGGTAATAGGTTTGCATTGATTAACCAACCAATTAATTGATGGAAGAAGTTTTTTTTTTAACTCTTGTTTGGCAGTTTGATAAGATATATGGAGAGCATTTCAAGGAATAATTTTTTCATTGGACAGTTTGGACTTACTGAAAACTGTTGTCATGAAATTGAACCGAATGGCCAGCCCTGTGCTCGGAAAATGGCTTACAGAAAATTATAAGAAATGTTATTTTCCCACAACTACTACCTACCTTCCGGGAAGACGTTTGTTTTCCACAACCATTTTATGTGCAACCAAAAACCAGGAAATAGTATATTTTATGAACGTTATTCTTTTTTTCCTTGACAACCAAACAGAACCTAAGAGTCTCAAATTTTGAAAACCAATTACAATGAAAAAGATGCTAATGTGAATATAATTTACAATGGCTTCCATCCTCGTATGGAAACAGAACAGATCCATTTTACATACAAATGATACAATTGGCCTTCAGATCTTTTCTATTTTTTTACATCTAACAACAAAAAACATATCCAGAATGCCAACAAGAATAAATAAATGAAAGCTGTTTATGTTTTCCTTTCTCTGTTAAAACTTAAAACACATTATGGGCCATCACTTTGTGATTTCTTGAGCACCATCTGGCCAGTGTCGTCCTTCTCAAAAAGACGCCCAACCAATTCATCCCAGCTTTCCCTCGCCCTGATTTTTGTAGATGAACCCAATACAGAAGCTTCTCTGCTTGTCCCACTGGATTCATCCTGCTCCTCAAATGTTCCATAAGAAGGAGAGTATGCATGGGGGACAGCCAACGTAACTGCTTTCTGCAGTGCTGCCTTGTACTCCTCTGTATGTTCCTTTGCAAGAGTCTCCTGCCGCTCCATTTTCTGCTTTGGTGGAATCCCCATAACTTGATCTTTCTCTAGCATTAACTAAGATACGGAGAAAGAATGCTTCAATCTCGACCAGAATTATAAAAAGAGAAGGAACAGGTGATTTCATTATAGGAAGATATGCAATGTGACCGAGAGAAAAACAGGTGATTTCATTATAGGAAGGAGAACCACTAAAATCCGCTCAAAAAAACTTCTAACTAAATGAAGTTGAGAATGAGTGAAGGTTCTGGAACTAGTGGATCACTTTGTTAGCCACCACAGGCCCAATGCAATTTGGGAGGGATTGGGTTGAACGTTGGTTAAATTCTGAAAGGACCTGACCCAAGAGACCAGGCCCAATGCAGTTTAGATTCTTCAATTGGGTATCCAACTTTCACCCCTAACAGTAGGAAGTTAGCACTTTACATCAAACTTCTATTGAAAAAACTGAACTCTCTGACTTGAATCTAAGCTCCATACAAGAAAAAATCTGAAGGTGAAAACTTAGACCAACATGGACAAGATTTAAAATTTAGAGGGAGCTTGAATGCCAGAAACAAAAAGTTGAAATCTTACATTCAGTGCCCTCTGAGCTTCTCTTTCTATCCAAATGATTGTATGGTCTGATGTGGCAGTGCAAGAGAGGACTATGCGCTCAAATCTCCCATCCACTGGCACTGCTGTCCTCACAACTGGAGGAAATCTTCCCAACCTGCAACCAGAATACATACAAGAAGCAACTATCATGGTTGAAGCTTAATTTTCTCTACATCAAGATTTGACTCCACATAAGAGATCTAAATTTGGAGTTTTCGCAACTGATGAGATCCTATATGAAGGGCATGCCAATAAAATCGAGGAAATGTAGCATGGCCCACATTAATATGAATGGTTGGATCTCTCTACTCTCAGTTTAGGAATCCAGACGGGTCAGTCTAGACTGTCCTATCCACACCCTGTAGTACACATGGCTCACCCATGCAAGGACCTGAATTACTTGCTCTCACAAATAAATAAACATGGATGTGCACATGCCAACATACCCACATTAAAAAGATTGGGAAAAAAGAGAACAGCAAGAAGGAAATTAAAATCTATACAATACAAGGATAGGTCTTTATATTGCTAACAAGAACAAGGGAAAAAATCAAGAATAATCAGTCAATGCTTCAGATCATTATGATAACCTGCTTGGGGCCATTTTTATTGGTCATTGTGACACCCATCCATTGAATGCTTGGATCCATGAGTTGATTGATCATGGAATTTTTCGTGGTAAAGGCACCATGAACCTTGACAACACTAGTTGTCATAATATATTTTTCTAAGATTAAAAAAAAAATGTTAACTGGTTAAAGCTCAAAAAGCAGATCTCTGTCAATTCATACGGTTACTTTTAATGTAGCTGACTAACCTGCAGAGCTTCCTCTCAACAATGTGATAAAGGCGACCAGGTGCATAAAGACGCCTTGGATCTTTAAGCATCTTTTCCTCTGGTATGCATGTATCTCCCATGCATCTTAGGCATAGCAAGCATGGTAAACTGTTTAGAAGGAAAATTAGACCTAACATAGTAATGGGAAAATCCAACAAATTTTCAGAAATTAGAGCTGACATTAGGGGAGCAATTTTTTCAACAAGCACACTATGGGCCTTAAATGGGGAATCATTCATTAATAGGACCAAAACTGATCCACCTCAATCTGAGTTAGCAATCTCAACTCAACTAAGCCTTGTCCCAACTATATGGCATAGCATAGATTAGGATGCTAATATTGGTAGTGGCAAAATTAGAAAGGATAGAATCAGAAATGAGAACATGCATTAGAAATCTCTAAGTACCATAATAGGTGATAAAATCACATAAACTAGAGTAAGATGGTTTGGTGCTGGAATGGAAAATATATAATCTACTATATCAGTACAGAGTAATTTGATCTAACCATGGTAAAAGGTTATATAATTTCCTTAAAATTGAGGAATTCCCTCGCATTTGAGCTCGACATCAAAAATAAATATTTAGAAATTACCAACTGAAGAAAGTACACATTTAGGAAAGGTGATAAAGACAGCTTCCTCCCCATTACCAGAAAAGTGACTTGAAAATATCCTCCAAGGGTGTGGCTGTTCGAGGTAGGAAATCATCCTGGTTCATTATAGTAAATAATTGTTAGAACTTGAGCACATATAATAACCAGTATGAAGGAACAGATAAAACAACAGGAATATGCATAACACAAACTGGGGAAATAAAATCGGCACATTACAATCTCATCAAATTTACAGCCATTTTATTCTGAGATCGTGCATAGTGGAAATCAAATTAACAGAGTGGTTTGCTCTGCTTCTGTAGTATATTTCTTGGGGATAGAAATCCAGACAAGAAGAACTCCCAAGTCCAAGGCCATGTCACACCATCAACAAAAATGATGATCCATCTTTTCTAACACTTAAACTGAGGTTCAAACTTCATTTCTCCATTCAGACTGTGTATGGCCACAAGATTTCTTAAAGATATGGGATGGACTGTATAAGAACATGCCATTCTTTTTTTTTTTTTTTTTTGACAAAATATATCCTGAGAATCCATTGATCATAACAAACCCATACACACAAGTCTAAACAGAACAAGACCAAAGCCAGAAGCAATAAGCACTACTAAAAAAGCAACAAAGTTATCTCCTCTATATAGAGAATACTCACAAATTATTAAACTTTGATAGTATGAACATATGACCTTGGAATTATGTAAGAGCATTTATCTATTCAACCGAGAGATCAAAAATCTGTTTTCACATGTACAATCTCTATTGACATTGAAGGGATTGAACACATGCAAGAGAGAAGAATGTGACTGATTAGGAAGGAAGATAAAATTTTCTTTCATTACAATGTCCATCTTTTTTTTTTAATTAAACAGCAATATCGCATGCTGGAGGGGGTTGGGGAACCTGAGATTTTCAAATAGAAACCATTAGCATTCTTAATCCCTTGTTGATAGGGGTGTCAATGGAATAGTTTTGAATTGGACCCTGTCCAAACCAAAATCAATTTGGACAGATTGGATGGACCAATAAGACATATTGAATTGGACCAGTCCAGACTTAACGGTCCAAAGTATTTATTGGATTGGATTGGACCTGTTCCATCCATAATGAATTTATATTGGATTGGGTTGGATTAAGACAATATCTGGTCCATTGATAGAAGATAAGAATATAGGTGTCAATGGTTTACCAAAAACGAAAAATATAGGTGTCAACGAACCAGATTTAGGTTAAAACCAATCTAAATTAAAACAAATTTGAACAGATTGGACGGTCCAGATATTGAATTGGACCGGCCCAAAATATTCATTGGATTGGATTGGACCTGGTCCATTTGTATTGGACTCATATTGGATTGGATCAGATTGGACCAAATCCAGTCCAATTGACACCCCTACTTGTTGACATGTTTTTGGCCCTATAGCAGTAGACCTAGAAATTCTATCTCATTCATCTGTTTGAGGGACAAGATTGCCCATAATGGGTGTCCTTCGCCAGTAGTGAACCCCCACAACCAGGAGATCCAGCTCTACCCAAACTAGAGTAGGTCAAATATATGAGTTTCACAGTGAGGTGAGTAGATGCCTTACAAATGAATTTACAGTGTAAAAATGCTATGTGAATGCCTGATAATGGAAATAAGTTTGTAACTTTGAATTACTATATTTGAGTTTCATGGAATAAATAATGGTAATCACCACAAAATGAAAACCCCAATAATTGTTTGTTGGGAAAGAACTATAAAACGATATAATGAAAGTATTTTATCATTTTTCTCGTTTTTAGTATCTCTCAATATGGATAAAATGCCTTTCATATTTGAATATTTGAAGAGATGCAAGCCTGTATATCTGGGGGCTTCAAATCCTACAAGGCAAGGATCTTCTGCCATGAGGAGGTTTTGATATCTCATATTCCTACCATCCATCTGACAGAGAATCATCTAGAATAGTAAGTCCTGTATGTTTTTGCTTACTCATAGGAGCCCTGTCTCCAAGACTCCAACACAAGTTGCACCTTTTTTCTATGAATAGCATCCCTCAAAGTTCTTAAGTTTCTATTGAATCCCTTCAAATATATGATGATGAATTGATTTTTATTCTATACGGAAAAGAGCTAGCTGACCAACCAATGCAACCCATACATATACATGTATCCTCCTCAAATGGTTTTTCTTCCACTTGACCTCATTGGAATCACCATACTCCAATGTATGGACACCCGGTCTGTCATGTACCTGTACTCTTTGGGGAGATGTATCTCTTTTGCAGAAAAATGTCTGCCCATGCAAAGTTAGATTGTTGTACAGCAATCTCCATGCATACAAGAAAAAAATGCCATTCAAAAGCCTCAACAAGTCTTCTCTACCCAAAGGTACAAACCTTCATGTTCTAATGATCAGATAGTTTCATATTCATTTCTCTACAGAACTTTTAACTTCCCTATTCAAGCACACCAAAGATCCTAGACTTCCTTCTGGCAAGCTAATTAATTGGAAAATTTAAGTTTCATTTAGATAAACAGTTGTCAAGGCATCTAGGCAATTCTGGGCAACACTTAGGCGCCTAATCGCTTAGGCGATAAGAATTTTATAATATGTAACTTTTGGCTAGTTCCCCAGTTTTATATACCATTTGGCATGCATATTAATTGAAAATTAGAAATCCTCTTTATTAGAAACACTAGAAGTTCAGGACTGTTATCAGTCTTGAACCCTAATGAATCTCAGGATCGAAGATAAGCAGAAAGAAAGAGGAGAGAAAAGAAAGAGGGAGAAGAAGCAGTAGAACACAAGGGTTGAAAGGAGGAGCAGAAGCTTCATGTTCTGCCGCCGCCACTTTAATTAATATTTATAGGTTATGCTCATTACATGGAAAGGACAGATCTGCCCTTAGTCTTTACATAACAAATAGAGTAAAACAAAGGCTGAAATAAATAACAACTGAAACAACTAAATGACCAATAGCTAACCCTAGGCAGACTAGAATATCTTCTACCCTACGAACATAGTGGGACCGTAGCTGTGGAGCCCACTTCAGTGTTCTCTACACTCCCCCTCAAGTTGGGAATAAATGTTTATCATTCCCAACTTGGATAGATCTGCCTCTAGCTTCTTTCGTGATACAGCTTTAGTGAGGATATCCGCCAGTTGCATATTGGAGGTGATGTATGGGAGACATACTTCTTGTGATGAGACCCTCTCTCGTACAAAGTGTCGATCAACTTCAATATGTTTAGTCCTGTCATGCTGCACTGGGTTGTGTGCTATATTAATAGCCGCTTGATTATCACAATACAGCATCAAGGGCTTCTCATACTCAACACCCAACTCCTCAAGTAGTGATCTCAGCCAAAGAATTTCAGCCACTCCATTAGCCATTGACCTATACTCAGCTTCAGCACTGGATCGAGAGACAATACTTTGTTTCTTACTCCGCCAAGAAACCAGGTTACCTCCCACAAGAGCACAATATCCAGAGGTAGACCTTCTGTCATCAACACTCCCAGCCCAATCGGCATTTGTATAGACTTCCACCTTCATGTGGTCATTGTTCTTGAACAGTATACCTCTACCCGGGCATCTCTTCAAATATGCTAGTATTCTTTCTGCTGCTCGAAGGTGTGTGGTTCTAGGAGAATGCATGTACTGACTGATAACACTAACGGCATAACTGATGTCTGGTCGGGTAAGGCATAGATATAGGAGCTTTCCCACTAACCGCTGGAACATAACTTTGTCTTCAAGCAGCTCCCCACTCTCTGCATTAATCCTGTGGTTCTGTTCAATAGGTGTATCTGCAGGTTTGACACCTAGCTTTCCAGTTTCAGCCAAGAGATCTAACACATATTTCCTCTGAGAGACAAAGATCCCCTGCTTAGATCTAGCAACCTCAATACCCAAAAAATACCGTAGTGTACCTAGATCTTTCACCTCAAACTCTTGATGAAGAAGCTGTTTGAGGGACTCAATCTCATGGTTGTCGTTTCCTGTGACCACAATATCATCAACATAAATTGCAAGTAGTGTCAGTGACGACTCCACCCTCTTGATGAATAATGTATGATCTGACTGGGCCTGTACATAACCGAACTTCCCAAGGGCTAGTCTGAATCTGTCGAACCAAGCTCTAGGTGACTGCTTCAAACCATACAAAGCCTTATTGAGCCGACAAACTTTCTTACCTGCCTCTGTATCATAGAATCCATGAGGCAACTGCATGTAGACCTATTCCTGCAAGTCCCCGTTCAGGAAAGCATTCTTAACATCCATTTGGTACAAAGGCCAAGTGTAGCTTGCTGCAAGAGATAATAGAACCCGAATGGTGGTCATCTTGGCTACCGGGGCAAATGTTTCCAAGTAATCTATACCATAAGTTTGAGTGAACCCCTTTGCAACTAGCCGAGCTTTGTACCTCTCAATGGAACCATCCGCATTATGCTTCACAGTAAATACCCACCTGCATCCAACTGGTTTCTTTCCTTTGGGCAAGTCAACTAGCTCCCAGGTATTATTTTTCAACAGGGCATCCATTTCAACTTGCATTGCACCTCTCCACTCCGGGACTGATAGGGCTTCTTGCACTGTTCTCGGAATAGGGACATCAGCAACAGAGGTGAGATAGGACTTGTAGGAGGGAGATAGGCGATCATAGGACAAAAACTGGGAGATGCAGTGGGCTGTAGATGTGGTGCAATGTCGTTTTCCTTTACGGAGGGCAATGGGAAGGTCAAGGTCATCTGCAGAGGGTGAGGTAGCAACAATGGAAGGAGTCTCTGTGGGCCCTGAGATTGTAATATCTGGACTTGGAGCCGCATAAGAGATTGTAGCTGGCTGGGACTGCTGATGACCAGGATCAATCTGCCTGCATCGCCTATGATAGACTCTCAACTCCCGATCCCTTTGACCACCCTCGCTACTACAGCCCTCATCATCAACTGGAATAGGTAAGGGAACAACCCCAAAGGTATTAACCCTGTCCTCACTGCACTCCTCCTCCCCCTGAAGAAAAAGACCCAAATCTCCACGCTCACTACTCTCCCCCTGAGGAGAGACTCGAGAATAGTAGGGTGTCTTCTCAAAGAAAGTGACATCCATGGATACAAACTTCTTCCTTGAGACAGGATCATAACAACAATAACCCTTTTGAGTTTGTGCATAACCAAGAAAGATACATTTGGAGGCCTTGGGTTGAAACTTGGAGTGATTGGGACCAAGAAGCTAAACAAAACAGGTACAACCAAATGTCTTGAGGGGAATAGTGAACAACTCCTCATTGGGGTATAGAAGGGAAAAAGGAGGTTTCATATCAAGAACCCGAGAAGGAATCCGATTAATAAGATATACCGCCATAAGGATAGCATCACCCCAGAAGTGAATAGGGACATTGGAGGTAAACATAATACTTCTAGCCACCTCCAAGATGTGCCTATTCTTCCTCTCTGCAACCCCATTCTGCTGAGGTGTATGAGGACACGTGTTCTGGTGGATAACCCCATTATTAAGGAGGTACGATGCCAATGGCTTAGCAAAGTATTTCTTTGCATTATCAAATCTAAGTACTTTTATCCTGGCATCAAATTGTGTTAGGATCATTTGGTGGAAGTTTTGGGTCAGGACAGGCACCTCATCTCGTGATCGCATAAGATAAACCCATGAAGAATGGGTGTGGTCATCAACAAATAGCAAAAAATACCTGTACCCCCCCATAGAAGGAATGTGATATGGCCCCCAAACATTAGTATGCACAATATCAAAAGAACTATTACTCCTTTTATTACTCAATGAATAAGAGTTTCTACAATGTTTAGCCAACTCACAACTTTCACACTTCAACTGAGATGACTCAACAGACTCAAACAAAGTAGGAAACAGACTCTTCAAGGACCGAAAAGATAAATGACCCAATCGGTTATGCCACAACATAACCGGACTCACAACTTGAGAAACAAGTAACTTCTTATCCACTGACTCTTCCCGACGAGAACTCTCCCCGAGCAGATAGATCCCATTCGTCTCACAGCCAGTCCCAATCACCTTCTTCGTCTCCATGTCCTGAAAAACACATCGGTCAGGAAAGAAAGTTACTGAGCAGTTCAAATGTTTGGTAATGCTACTGACGGAAAGGAGGTTAGTATCCAGTTTAGGAACATGCAAGACAGAGGACAAGGATATAGTATCTGACAGTTTGATGTCACCCTTGCCAGAAATAGGGACAAGAGAGCCATCAGCTATAGATACTGTATCCCTACCAGAAGATAAGTGATAAGTAGTAAACAGAGAGGGCAAGCTGGTCATATGGTCAGATGCACCTGAATCTATTACCCAACACGGTTCAGTAGTACCTGGAGCGGAGGCATGGTAGGCTGAGGCTCGAGTACCTGAGTGTGCAAAGGCCGATGTATTAGAGCTGCCCGAACTGCAGCTAAGGTCTCTAATGGTGTGCCTCTCGTGCCAGATGAGGATGCTGAATCAGTAGTCGTAGCCACATGAGCATTACTCCTTTTATTTCTCAACTTTGCCGGGACCAAATGTGGATGCAGCTTCCAACATGTTTCTTTTGTGTGTTTAGGTTTCTTGCAATACTCACACACCACATCCCTTTTATCTTCCTTCTTTCTGTCCCTCTCTGAATCACCCTCTTTCCTCATGGTCTCTTCACTGTGCACTAAGGAGTATGCCTGAGAGAGGGTCACACTATCTCTAGTCAAGATCTGCTGCCTCACAATATCATATTCTGAATTCAATCCTGCCAGAAACTCAAACACTCTGTTTGTCTCAATGTGCTTTCTATGTATATGAGCATCTTTGGGACTCTCCCACTCAAGAGTCTCTAAGTGATCAATCTCATGCCACAGGGACTGCAAGTTAGAGAAATAGACCGACACCGGTTTCTCTCCTTGTTTAAGGGCATTCACCTCACATTTCAACTCATATGCTCTGGCAACATTAAGGGGTTGGGAGTAAGTCTCTTTCATCACATTCCATATCTCCTTGGCTGTCTTTGCCCATAAGTAATTTTAGCTGATATGGGGCTGCATTGAATTACAGAGCCATGTCATAACCAAGTAGTTTTCTTGGACCCACTTGGTATACGTAGGGTCTCCCTTGGAAGGTTCTGTTACATCTCCCAAGAGATACCCTACTTTGCCCCTTCCCCCAATAGCCATCATGGCTGATTGGGCCCATTCCAAGTAGTTTGATCCATCAAACTTTATGGTTGTAATCTGAAAACCTGTCTCAGAACCACCACCATAACTGTTGTTCCCAAAACTGCCTTCTGCCTGATTCTTAAGCTCCATTTCAGTCAAGAACCAGAAGTATCAAAGATTATGGTTACTACAGTCAAAACCAGCACTAGAAGTCACAACAACAGTCACAAAATCAGTGGAGAACCAATCTGTACTCACGATAGATGTGCATGAAATATATATAAGACTGATCTGAAATCAATAACCACACACAACAGCAACAGTCCGAACTGTTTTCACCCCTTCAAAAGTGTTTGAAACCCCAAAAGAAGACTGAACACAGTTTGAAGGGCAATCTGATATGCTGAAGCCAATTCGAGGTTTTAATCAGTCCTAAGAGCCTTACGGATAAGGTTTGTATTAGAGTTAATATGAAACCCTAAAACTGATCAATGTTGAGGAGAATTCTAGGGTTTTCCGTAGGAATAAGATCACAAGTTTCGGCCTAATACTAGGGTTTTCCGTAGGGATAGGACAAAACCCTAGAGAAACCCTAGAGAATAGAGAGATAAAACCCTAGAGTAGTTCGGCCACCCTTACTGGATAGGTCCAACCTATCTTTTCTGATGTTACTTCTCTCAGAAAGTAAAAAACTTACAGTAGAATGCAGTTCGCTGCCTACCAAGGTTACCCGAACCCTAGCCTTCTTTGATTCTTCCTGATCACCAACTTGCTACAACTGTGATACTTCTTCAAACAGCTGCTAATCCTCTGGAGATCTCCAAGAACCAGTCAACGAACTCTGCTTTCTCAGTCTTCCAGCCTTAGATGGTTCTCATGTGGTCGGCTAGACTAGACTCACATGAGAGAACCTGGCTCTGATACACACTAGAAGTTCAGGACTGTTATCAGTCTTGAACCCTAATGAATCTCAGGATCGAAGATAAGCAGAAAGAAAGAGGAGAGAAAAGAAAGGGAGAAGAAGCAGTAGAACACAAGGGTTGAAAGGAGGAGCAGAAGCTTCATGTTCTGCCGCCGCCACTTTAATTAATAATTATAAGTTATGCTCATTACATGGAAAGGACAGATCTGCCCTTAGTCTTTACATAACAAATAGAGTAAAACAAAGACTGAAATAAATAACAACTGAAACAACTAAATGACCAATAGCTAACCCTAGGCAGACTAGAATATCTTCTACCCTACGAACACAGTGAGACCGTAGCTGTGGGGCCCACTTCAGTGTTCTCTACAGAAACATTAAATTTCCTATAAAAATGTGGCAAATCATCATATCTAAAAGACAAAATCTTTTAAATATCTTAATTTCATTATTTCAAAAATAATAATACTATAATAAGTATTTAATAGAGCAATTTCATATCAATTAGCAACTAAAGAAGGTTAACTTTATATGATAAAAAATCAAGATGGAAAATAAAATAGAAAAAAAAAGGACACAATTGCTACTTTATTTAATTGAAGAGATAAAGAGGGGGGAGAATAGAGGGAAAACAACTCTATCACTTCTATTATTCCTTTATTTTTTCTTTCTTCTCTCCTCAAAACCTTTGATCTTTTAAATTTCAATAGTAAAACATCAAAACAAAGTATAAATGATATATAATATATAACATAAGGTATTCACACTTATTTATAAGATGCATGAATATAAATGAAATTTTAATAAGGTGCCCACCTTGTCATTTTTGTCGCCTAGGCGGGTGCCTAATTGCCATAAGTCAAGGCGTCTGGGTGAGGCAACCGGCCAAGGGTGCCTAGTCACCTAGGCAACGCCTTGGCAATCATATAATAAACTTTATGTGGCAACTTTGTTGCGTTTAGGAAAAGAAACGCTACATAGGTTTAGTAAACAATGGCAATTGCTTAGTACAATGGTAGAATCTTGGGCGACAAGCTTGGGAACAGAGTTTTATCTAAGAACAGCTACTTTGTGTAAAAAAATGCCTATTGTTAGGTCCATAACCAGTTCACTTCTCTCAAGACCACCTGCATAGCTGGAACCAACATTGGGTAATGACCCCCTTTATATAGGTTTGGTAAACAAAAATTGATTCAATGATTTTTTGAACCAATGCAATAAAAAATTCCAGAACACAGAAACCAAAAAGAAAAGGCTATAAGTTGTTGTGAGGAAGTGCTTCTGCTCTTGTGCTTAGGGATGTAACTTGGGTTGGGGTCGGTTGTGAATTTGTTAAATTTTCAATGGGCCCAAACCCTAACCCAAGCCCGATATATTTGAAATTCTTCAAGTGTGTCAACCTGACTTGCAAACCTACTTGTGCTTCAGGAAACACAAAGACTGCAGCATGAAATATTTTTCAGGAGACTCATGCCCATGATCCTCTATTTATTTCTAAAAGACAGATGATGTGAAAAAGAACAAGACAGACCACAAGGAGGCATCTTATCATCTTCTAGCGAAATGACCATAGCTAGAATTCTCACTCTAGCAGTAGTAGGCTTCCAGCATAAAGGATGCAACAACCTTATCTAGAAATCTCACTCTAGCAATGGACTCCCTGCATGATGGATGCAACAAACAAGTTTCTTCAACTGATGAATGGCATTCAGCAAGAAGTTTTTGTATGTTTCTCCAAACAATTCTTCTTTCATGGAAAAGCAACAACAAAGAAAAGACAAAAAGGGCCCAAAGCTAGTGATTATGAAAAGGATCTATGTTCGTACTAATTCTATTATTGATGCTTCCTCATCCAACATTGATAAGTTTCTTCAATTGACCAATGACATTCAGCAAGAAGTTTTTGTAGGTTTCTCTAAATGTTTCTTCTTTTATGCAAAAGTAACAGCCCAGAAAGGGTTCAAAGCTAGTGGTGATATATGAAAAGGATCCATGTTTGTAACTGTACTAGTTCTATTATTGCATGCATCTTCATCCAAGACGGATTAGTTTCTTCAACTGATGGATAACATTCAGCAAGAAGTTTTTGTAAGTTTCTCTAAACAATTCTTCTTTCATGGAAAAGCAACAACCAAGAAAGGGCTCAAAGCTAGCATCACAATTAATAAATGAAAAGGATTCATGTTTGTACTAGTTACTATTATTGCATGCCTTCTCATCCAACATTGATAGCTCCAAATTGAAACTTATATGTCTCCCCATAGAAAACATAATCATCAGCCTGGGCCATAGTCCAGATGTATGTATAGGGAGTGAGTATGCTAGTTGGTTTGTTTATTGAAGAAGGCTCAATGGCATGGAATCTTCCATGTAGAGAATTGGCTGGCCCGCATATCAATGGGTCAAACTTGACCTAAAAACCATTGCCATGTTTTCACAGTAAAGCTGTCAAACAAATTAAATCTAGAAATGTTAAAACTTTAAACAGATGGTAATTTGTGTGAAACGCTAATAAAAACTGGGGTACAGGGCTGATGTGGACAGGAAGATCGGATGAGTGCCCAATCCATAGAGACCCTACTTGATGGATGGGTTGGATAAGCCACATCATGCTTCCACATGGCAGAAATATGACATATTGTGTAGGGAACCTGCTACTTAACCCGAGTAGGATCCTTTTTCCACTGTCTGTGTCTAATTATGTGTGTAACTGTGGCTTTATCATTTAAACATGTCTTCTAGATCAAATTCCACAAATGATCAGAAAAATGCATAGATATATTTACACGGAAACGTCAAGAAATCCACAGACATGAGACATGACTACTTTTTCCTAAAAAAAGTTGTGTTATTTTATCTTTTTCCTTTTCCTTTTTGGGTCCAAATATCTCCCAACTTTCATTACAAAGCGACAAAGCATAGCCAACAAGAAGAAGACCATAAACTTGCCTGGAGCACAACAGAGTTGATGATATCTGCATATCTCACAGCCAAATTCAGTGACACACACCTTGCAGGAGCAATTGCATAGCATCTGATCCTCCTCCTGTCTATGTCCCCCAATCTGTCCCGATTCTGCGCCACCACCATTACTAACAACGCAGCCACCCCTGACCCAAAAGAATGTCCAGCGAACGTTAATTTATAGTTGGAATACTTCTCGACCAATTCTCTCAGAAGCTCACACTCTGCATCAAGAACAAACCCAGCTGCCTTCAAGAGTCCATTATGGACATAGCCACCATCAAATTTCCTCTGTCCAAGCTTGTTGTCGAGCAGAACTGCATAATCGCTCTCCTTCGCCAAATTAAGGCCCCTGAAGGATAAGACAATATCCGCGTGATCATGATCAAGGTAGATAGCATAAGGTGGGGCACAGCCATTGGTGTCTTTGTAAGTCCTCCGCACGATTACCCAGTCAGGGTTGATGCCATACCCACCAGGGGGAGCCCAGAGCGGATGCCGGAGGTCCTCTTCATAGACGGCGAGGATTAGGCGGCAGAGGCGTGGGACAGGTTCAAATTCCTCGGCGGTGGCAAGGCCCCAATTCTCACTGTCATGGCCCGCGGTGTAGAGGCATCGCTTCCACGCCCAACGAGCACAGGCAAGGCAGTAGACGCATTCAAGGATTGGGAGACCGCAAAGGATCGACATGGATGTCTAAGAACCCATCATTTCAACAGATATTACGGAGCGAGGCTCGATGTAATCGTGCAAGAATTGAAGGGTTTAGGAAACTAAGTATTTTATCTTCCCTCCTCCATACCCTCTTAGAAGATGAAAATCATCATCCTTCACGGATGGATAAAGAATTCAGTTGCCAGTTGGCTACTAAAAGAGATGAGCCGATGAGCTCCAGAACCAGTACGTGTTTTTCTCTTTCTTTTTTCCAATTTTTTTTTGGTAATCGAGGCCACAACGCTTAGCAAATTAACAGAATGCGCAGTCGAGATTACTCACCAGAACAGAGGATGGGATCTATAGTTCGTGAACTTCTAGTGTCGTAGTATACAAAACAATAACGTCAGGTGGTCTCTGACGAAGAACAACAAAATGAGTATCTCCAGACTCCAGTAGCTGAAGAAATGATTATAGGCACTGCAAATAGATCTTAAGACTAGAAATGGTGGGATTTCGAAAATCAAATTGAATTGTTTTATATCTGTAGAAGGGACAAGGGTTTAACAGCTAAATAAGATAGGCAAATACAAATACAGGCACAAAGATGATCAACGAGGAATGAGAGAAGAGACTGCGAAAAGAAATGAAATACAGTCGCAGATTATCAGCGAGACATGGTCTTGAGTACTGGAACAAGAATTGATTGCATTAAGACCAGGGTTTTCTGAGCATGAAATGATGAAAACACTCAAACAGTACAGACTCGGGAGAAGACAAGACAGTATCGATCGACTAGCGCGAAGCTACAATTTGCGGGTTTTCTTTAGTGAGCTTTGATGATAAATTGAGGAAAAACAGTTGAAACAGGAAGACGGATTAAGAATAGAGGGAGAAGAAACCAGAAGACTTATTAAGAAAAGAAAACCAGTAGGAGACGAAGGCGATCCGCCAGTCAAAGGGCTCAAATCAAAACTACGCGACCCGTTGCCCTGGTAGCTGGCGTCCCGCGCCATCGCCGCGCTACTACTCTCTTAGATTCTAGTAAATTCTCTATTACTATCCTTTGGGCCTACCTATATATCGCTAATCAATTTAGTTTAGGATCTATCGTTAAGAAGTCGTTAAGTTAAAGTTACATTTGAAAATACACAAATGCTCTTTGTATATCATCTAATTTTTATCAACCATTCATATAAAAAAAATGAGCAATCCCAAATTATTGCCTCTTTTATTAAAAAAGAAAATTGAGATTATCAAAATGATCATTAAGAGGTGATCTCAATTTTCTTGAATAAAAAAAAAAAGGATTTGAGATTGTTCATTTTTTGTCAACATTTAGATGGTTAATAAAAAAATAGATAATATTCGAAGGGCATTTGTGTCTTTTTAAATACCATTTAATGACTAGTTATTGATATATACTAAATTGGCATGTTTTAAAAGCTAAGATAATGAATTATTGTGTTTTAAAGATTGATGACCAAAGTAGCATTAGGCTCAAAGTACAAGGTACTAATCAGGAATTAGATGACCTTTGAAAGCCATTTAGGAAATGGCAGTTCATTCTGTAAGTTACATGAACTTCTATGGGTATTCTAGTCTTTTGATCCTATTCATTGGTCAAACTGTCAAAGTAGTGAAATACCCATTTTTATTTTACGTTTTATAATAGAACAGGAATTCTTGGAAAGAAGAATTTGAGAAATTTGTTGTCAAATTTGGGTTTAAGGGAAAATTCCTTATCATACCTTGTACTTTGGCTTGAGTGACAATTTGGTCTCCGAACTTTAAAGTGCAACAATCCAATGCCCAAACTTTCAAGATGTGACAATCCAGTACCCAAACTTTAAAAATGTGATAATCTGGTACCTGTCACTAACTAGTCTGTTAATCAGCCATTAAGTGACATTTGAAAAGTCAAAAATGTCATTCCAATGCCATCTAAATGTCATTATCAACTATCCAAACATTGACAAAAAACTGAATAGTCTCAAATCCTAACATCTTCTATTCAAAAAAGTTGGTGATTGTTTAGAAGAATCTAGAATTTGGGACTGTTCATTTTGTTGTCAATGTTTGGATGGTTGATAAAGAGAATTAATTGACATTCTTAGGGCAATTTTGACTTTTCAAATGTCACTTAACGACTGATTAATGGACTGGTTAACGATAGATACGGGATTATCACATTTTGAAAGGTCAGGTACTAAATTGTCACATTTTAAAATTTTGTCAGTTTTGGTTAGGTTAGAAAACAGTGGTCAATGTGATCGAGAAAAAAAAATCTCAACTTTCAAATAAGATTACCCTTTAATAAAAAAAGGAAAAAAATGACGGATAATAACTTATATTTGGTTCTTATCCGAGATTGGAAAGGGTGTGGTTCATCTCGGAACACGCTACACTAGTGTGGTGTGTTGTACAACCATGGTTCTATATACATATATATATATATATATATATATATATATATATACAAAATTGGACAGTCCATGTCCACATGTCTCTCCTTTGAGATAAACTATTTATATACTTTCTCCATTTTTTGCATTTTTTCCTATTTTCTTTTGTTTTAAAAATATAAAAAAGTAATCATTGTTTGTCTTGATTAGATTAATAAAGTTGTACACTATTAGAGAGAGACCTTTGGATTTTCCAAAAACCTCTTATTTTAATGTATGTTATTATTACATTTAAAAAAGACATTTAAGAGAGAGAGAGAGAGAGAGAGAGAGAGAGTAATAATAATTATTGTATTTTAAAATTTATAGTATTAATAATAATTACAAGATTTTTAATAGTTAGCAACATTTTTATTAATTAACAGTATTAACTATATTTATTAAAAATAATGTATTTATTAATTAACAATATTTTAAAATAATTACCAGTATTTATTCAAAAACAATATTAAATAATGTATTTATTAATTAATATAATGTAAGTTATAATTTATTAAAAATAATATTAACAATTATAGTATTTATTAATTAATAGTAATTAAATAATCAAAGTATTTTATTAATTAACATTATTAATTGCACTTTTAATTAATATTGTATTTTTTAATAATTACAGTATTATTAATTAACCAGAAGTATTTATTAATTAACAGTATTTTTAAATAATATAGTACTTTTAATAATTATAGTGTTTTAATTATTAACATTATTTATTAAAAATAATGTATTTTTATTAATAGTATTTTTAATAAATATAGTATTAATAATTAACCATATTTCACAATATTTTCAATAATTACAGTATTATTAATTATAGTATTTAGTAATTAATAGTGTTTATCAAAATACTATATTTTACAATATTAATATTATTTATTAACATTATTTATTAACTGTATTTTATAGTATTATTATTTTAAAATTATTAATTAATGTAAGTTATAATTTAAATTATATTTGAAATTGTAAGTAATATAATTACATTTTTAAATAGTAATTGAAATTAATTATATTTAAATATAATTTAAGCTATAAATAGTAGAAAATTACATTTAATGAACATAAATTATCAAAGAAAATAACCAAAAATGGATTAACATGATTTCCAATAAATATGATAAATTACTAAAATTAAAAAAATATGACCATTAAAATTACTTTTTGAGATAAGCTATTTATCTATTTTCTTAATTTTTGCATTTTCCTCTTTTCTTTTGTTTTAAAAATAAAAAAAGAGTAATCATTGCTAATCTTGATTATATTAATAAAACTGCACACTATTAGAGCAAGAGACCTTTGGGTTTTCCAAGACCACTTATTTTAATGCATGTTATTAATACATTTCGAAAATGTATTTAAGAGAAAGGGAGAGGGAGGGAGTAGTAATAATAATTACTGTATTTTAAAATTTACAGTATTAATAATAATTACAATATTTATAATAATTAACAACACTTTTATTAATTAAATGTATTAACCGAATTTATTAATCAACAATATTTTTAATAATTATAGTATTTTTTAAAATGATTATCATTATTTTTTCAAAAATAGTATTAAATAATGTATTTATTAATTAATATAATGTGAATTATAATTTATTAGAAAACAATATTAACAATTACAGTATTTATTAATTAACAGTAATTAAATAATTACAGTATTTTATTCATTAACAGTATTAACTGTACTTTTAATTAAAACAGTATTTCTAATAATTATAGTGTTATTAATTAATTAAAAGTATTTATTGAAATACTGAACTTATTAATTAATAGTATTTTTAATTAATATAGTACTTTTAATAATTACAGTATTTTCAATAATTGTAGTATTATTAATTACAATATTTATTAATTAACAGTGTTTATTGAAATATTGTATTTATTAAAATATTAATATTTTTATTAATTCCTTAATTAGCAGTATTTTAAATTGTTAATTAATGTAAGTTATAATTTAAATTGTATTTTAAATATTATTTAAATTATATTTGAAACTATAAGTAATATAATTAAATTTTAAACTATAATTAAAAGTAATTATATTTAAATTATTTATTTAAATATAATTTAAGCTATAAATAGCAGAAAATTACATTTAATGAACAGAAATTATCCAAGAAAAATAACCAAAAGTAAAGTACCAATAATTTTGTCATAATTACCAAAAATTATCTAAGAATTACCAACAATGGATTATCATGATTTCCAGTAAATATGACAAATTACCAAAAATTAAAAAAATATAACCATTAAAGTTACTTTTTGAAATTATGTACTAATTATCAATAATATTCAAGAAGTAAACGTATTTAGTTCATAGTGTGTTTAAAATACATTTGTTTTTTTTGTATAAATTATAAATTATATAATTTAAACATTATAATCCTTGTCTATGGTGATATTAGTTCATAGTGTTACAATGGAAAATAGAAAAAATATGTTTACTATTATATATTTCCATTATTTCACTTTCACTCAACAAAACCTGTGCATCGCACGGGTCACCATTAGTTATATGTTATAATGTGGTGGGTTCTATGATGAGATATAATAAATGATATGTCCTGCATTGTGATGTATTTTTAATAGAATATATTAATGTGTGACATGTGTATTTTCAATATATATGTTATACACTAGTCATACTTCTACAATTAATCAAAATAAATTTTGAAAATTTTGTTAAAAAAAAGTTAAATTTAATTTATACAAAATAAAGTATGATAAAATAATTAAACATAATAGAAATAAAATGCAATAAAATAAATATTAAAAATATTAAAGGTAATAAAAAGTAATTTAAGTAAATCTAATAAAAGTCAATTGAACATAATGTAAGATGATTTAATAACTAATTGAACATAATAAAAATAAAGGACTACGGCTAAAAGAATCAACAGATCTACAAAATAGAGGGGGGCGGGAACATATATAATATTGAGCATGGGCATGGTTCTAGAACCAGCTGTAGCTTGTTTTGGAACATGCCACATCTTAAACAAACATAATTTCGCGTGTTCCATTATAGGGGATGTTTGGAAACGTGGCCGTTTTTCTAAAAAATGTTGCCACGTCAAATCTATGTAGGCGATTCAACAAACACCTACATACATGATTGTTTGGTTCAAACTTTTTTTTTTTTGAAAAAATGCTAAAAAACAGGCATGTCTTGTAAATTGGGACCCAACCGTTGCACGAAACATCAAATTTGGCATGTTCATGCTTCAGTGAACCGTTGCCTCCAACGATTGACTGATATGACGAATGCGTGGCAGAAACACTCCCAAACATATCAAGGCATTCTTTTTTTTGTGAAAAAACGGGTCTAGCAAGCATGGGCTTTTTTGTTTTTTTGAAAATCGGTCCTAAAAAATGCCCACGCTTCCAAACTCCATCTAGAATGGACCAGAATGAACATCTATCTTGCTACCAAATGTTACCTTAAGGGCCTTCAATTTCGAGTGTGAAAAATCAGGATCCATTTTGTTCACCATAATAGGGGTTTGAAGTCGATTTCAATTCCAACCATCTAAGTGGGTGGGTTGGAATCCAATTCCCATTCCCAATGAAATGACATTCTCCCATTTCAGGGAATGGTCACCCCCTCCCTCCCTTGGGGATGAGAATCTTATTCCATTTCATTCCAATATTCATTTGAACCAAGCAAATAGGGGAATATAGGCAATTCAAATTCTGATTCTAACTGTAACTAGGAATTAAGTGTACTCTCATACTCAAGCCTAGTCATTATTTGCAACATGTGATGTCATTATGCCTTGAAACACTTTCATTATTTCAAAGTCCTAATGTTATCCATATTGTATGACATCATTTCACAAGGGACTCTTTCATGTTTCAAGTTCTATCAAAGTGACATTGCATGGCCATTCCGTGTTTGATTTTTGAAAGTTCAAAATATCTGGTTGCTGCACTTGAAAGTTGAACCCCTTAAATGTCACTATCTCCAAAGTACATGATCTGCTTCTCATGAAGCGCTCTTCACACCGACACACATCATATTCCAACCACACATCAAGAACATTTTTTGTCCTATATTATTATTCGTAAGAGATATTCCCAATACATGGTGGGATGTGGTTGTGAGGTCGGTGTGAGGAATGCTATGTGAGCGTTTGTACTTGATTTGTCTTCAAACCGAGAAAAATAATTTATAAATCATTTATTAACAACTAGGTGCCATTAGGCACCACATCACCAGAACAATGAATAAACACTCAACACCCATTTTTGTGAATATCAATGCATACAGATGGACATAATGAGAAAAATGCTGATTTAGCGATGATATGACGACACTTTGATAAACGCTTATCACAAAATGTTCATCAAACAAAACACATGCCTACTGGAATGTAGAATCACCTAACATAAAAATGACTCTAGAAGGTGTGAAACATTTAAATCATTTAAAATAGAGTCGTGAATCTTCCAACATATGGTATATGACAATTTTGGAGGGCTCAAAAGTTCTTTTAAACTTTAAATCACCAGAACTACAATAGCCCAAGTGTCTACATCCATTTCTTTCTTGTATTTTAACCCCCCCCCCCCATTTCTCTATCCTGTCTCTTCTCATCTATTTTTCTTTTTCTTTTTTTTTCTTTTTTTTTGTGCATGATAGTTTTAACATTTAGTGGATATAGTCCCCATTGATTTGAACCCCAACACCATTTGCTTTGCTCTTGTATAGTTGTATTTTCTTGTTTCATCCAAAGAGACAGATCATACTCTTTAGAGTTTATTTTTTCTAGGACACGTCAATACATAAAAAGGTAGTTATTTTAACATTGCGGTAGGCTGTCAATGGGTTAGGTATTGATTGGATCCAGGTAGAATTGGAACTAACTTGACTTAAGATATTAAGGAATTAAGATAGGGTCTATAATTTCAGACACATAATTGAACTGATTAGTCCTTAATAACAACCCTACTGAAAATACTATAATGCATTTACATACATGCGTACATACATACATACATACATGTATACATACAAATATATCTATCAGGTTCAATCTGACCCATTGATAGCCCTACACTATGCCATACCATTGTCGTGGTTTGTTTTCTTCTTGCATGCTTTCATGAGATGACACATCACTTTAGAATGCTCTCTCTCTCTCTCTCTATCTCTCTCTCTCTCTATCTATCTATCTATCTATATATATATAGACCTCCTGCCAACAAGAACTCTACCCACAAACACTACCTATGTGTGTTGGGAACACCTCCCATGCATAATAACATGTAAGAGGATGAGATGTTCCTTATATTGTGACTGTGATGTTATGTGGGTAGGTGTGGGTAGAGTTGTCGTGAGTAGGAAATATGGACTAATAAAAGAATGAAGTCTAGGAATTTTCTCCTTTTTTGTTTTTTATTCCATGTCGTTTTTGAAACAACCAATGATAGGCTTTCTTTCTCCATAAAAATTTACCTAAAAACTCTATCTCTCCAATACACACAGAGATTCCCAATAACCTAAATAATCTCCTCTCCTAAAATTTCTCCTAAAACATCTCCGAATCTATCTCACAAGAAACCTTATATACATGTCTCTCTATCTATTCCCATCTCTATCTCTGTTTACCTTCTAAATACATGCATTTAATTTTTTATCATTGTATTAAAATATTAATATTTAAGTCAAAACTTAAAAAAAAAACAGTTTAATCTAAAACGTAAACATTGAAATAAGATGAGTAAACAAATATCTAAAATACTAATAAGAGAAAATAAATAAGACAATAAGACAAATAATAAAACTAAAGTAATAAATTTTAATAATTAATTAAAATACTATTATAATTATAAATAATATTTTCATGTTGTTATTATAAAATTTAATAATTAATTATAATAATTTTACAGTTATAAAGGGATAAAATTTAATTTAAAATTTAAAATGATTAACATAATAGAAAATCAAAATAAATTACTGCTTTTAATTTTAACAATAATTGTTAAAATTAATTATAATAAAGTTATACTTAATTTATAATAAAAAACTCTAACATTATTAAAGATTGTAATCAATAATAGACTTAGATAATATCATAACCTAAATTATGTATCAATAACAACTTATTAAAAAAATAAGATTTAATAAAAGTAGAGATTATTAATTTAAACCTAATTTTAAAATAATGAAAAATAAGAAAAACAGATCCAATTTAGTACAAGTTTACTTAAGGTTATGATAGTGATCATAACCATTTGGATAGAATTTGTTGAAAAAATGCATAAATTTCCAATAAAATATAGAATTTGCTAAATGTCATAGATATTTTGAAGAAAATACACATACTCGCAATAAAATATACGACAATACACAAAATTTTCAACAAATATGCATAACATTTATATATTAATGAATTTTAAATATATTATTTAAGTGATTTTTTTTTTCGTACAGTTTTTTTTGTCTATCTTAAGCTTTTCTGCCATCATCAACAAGTAAGTCATTGATTTTTTATTTTTTATTTTTTATTTTTTGAAACTGTACATTTTATCACGAAATATATGTTTTTTTTGGACTTCGGTGTTATAAAATTATTTGATGGTAAGTTTTCTTTTTGTTTTATATGATGTTCATTTGTATTGATTCTGAATGCCAAATATTGATGTTCATATATGCTTGCACCATGTGAAAAATACACATTAAAGATGAGAGGAAGGATAAGTTGATAGCTAAGACTCAAAAGGTCCAAAGCATGATAGTGGTGGAGGGAAGAGATGGGGTATTTGTCATACAAAATCTTCTTTTTCTTTATTGTAGTTATATATAGAATAATAGAAGTATTGGACTCAATATCCATTTTTATTTTGGTTGGTATTTTCTTCAATTATACAAAAAATGTGAATGAAACTTTGAAGATTAATTTTTTATTAAACAAAGAAAATTTACTTAATAACTTAATTAACTTAAACCTAATAACTTAATTTATTGTACAATACTCGATCATCCATATGGTATATGGGTGTGAGTTTCTTTCCTTTTTTTTTTTTTTTTTCTTCATGAGGTTACACAATGGGGTGTGAGTTAAACCATATCCTTTGTAGGCACCAAATAATTTTATTATAATTAATGATATACAAATTCATTAATAAAATTCAAAATTAACTAACAAAAATTTAGCAAATATCACATTAACAAAATTCACTTAATAATATCATAAAATTCTAAATAAATATAATTTGAGTAAAATTAAATTAATCCTAATTATTTCAAATAAATTGATTAAAACTAACTTCATTAATAAAATAAATATAAATTTAATTAATTAATAACTTTAAATATAAATCTTAAAATTTAATAAGTTTTAAAGTATCAATAATTTTTTTAACTTTATTAATAATTAATAACAACTAACAAAGGTCATATATCCAAAACATAATAAACATAATAATTGAATTGGACTTGAACCAGAACAATTTCTCCTGACAAAAACAATACTTAGATTGTTCTTTTGCTTCAAATTTAATCCCCTCTCTATCATCGTATTAGATAGCGGCTTTTCCCGTGCATCACATGAGGCCCTACTACTTTCTATTAACTTTTTTTTTTTTTTTTCACTTCATAGAGCTACGTAGCCAGCCCCCGTCCAATTTTCGAAAAAAAAAAAAAAGAAAAAACTAAAAACAAAGGAATAAAAGAGTGTGATCAAAACGCCCGGTTTATTGGAATGGGATACTTTGAATCTTGAACATTCCCTAATCAAGAGCATCTTCTTTCAAAAATTCACATCGACTTCCCATAAAGCGTGTCCCACAAAACATCCCAACCGTGCCTTGAGAACATCTTACCAAGGCCCACTTCATTCATGTTCTTAACCACTTCTGGAGGTGCCCAAGACCAAATCCAGCCCATTTGAAAATTGGGGTGGGCTGGTTGGTGGGGCTGCAGGCCCAGTTCCCTCAGTTGAACACTTGAACTTACCACCATATATATCTCGCGTATAAATTGAGCACAAACCCAAAACCCTAGTTTATTCGGCGGCCATTGTTCTTCGTTCGAAGGTGAGCGACCGTTCCCAATTCTCCGAAAGACTGCGACCCTCTGAAATGCAAAGAAGAAAAACAAAAAAAAAAGAAAAGAAAAGAAAAGAAAAGAAAAGAGATAGAAACATCGAGCATAACTGATTTTCTTTCTTTGCCTTGCAGATTTATTTAACGGATTTCCTGAGCGATCTTCATCGGATCACTCCAGGAGGTAGGATTTTACTACATTTGTATTGATTCCCTCAACCCCTCCCATTTTCGTTGGTTGTGACGAGCTTTTCTTCTGATAAACTCACGATTAAGGCATTTTCCGTATAATGTATAAAAATATATCTATAGTTTTGCCCAATCTGCTTTGAATCTAGGGGCTTTCATTTGTTGTTTTTGTTCTTGCAAGCTTATAGTTGTAAGTCAAACTTCTCTGTAAGAATGGTGTTAGTTCTTTAGGTTCCCTGTGCAATTTTTTTTCTCCTCTCCCTCATCTGAAATGTCGCTCTTCCTTTTTTTTTTTTTTTTTTCTCGGATTTGTATTTTTGTACCTGTATTTGTATGCCGTTTTTTTCTCCGTTTATCTGGCATCGTTGTATGTTGTTGTTTCCATTGTTTTACTTTATAGGAGCAATGCTTTTACAATGTTCAATTCAAGTTTGTCTGTAATCTATTGCTTGATGTGAGACTTCTTGTTGTGATAGGATTCGTATTAACGACTTGCCAGTCCTTTATCCGGTTGCTTATTTACTTGACATCGATTGAACTTAAATATTGATTGAACGTTCAGCATAAACCCGTTTCAGTAATTCTGCCACGACCTGAATGATCAGCCAATGAATATCGTTCTATAAAACCTTTCTATTTAATGAACAAAGCTAGTTGATATCATTTCTTCTGCTGGTTGCTTCTGACAACAATTGCAATTTTCCTTGTGCGTTTACTGATATTGCATCACAAATTGGCAGGAGCAGGTGATGGCTCCACAACAGCCAAAGAGTGGCCTCTTTGTGGGGTTGAATAAAGGGCATACTATAACCAAGAAGGAATTGGCACCACGTCCATCTGACAGAAAAGGAGTATGTTAATATTACAACATATGTTTTTCTTTTGAGCTTTGAAAATAACTATTCTGTTGCCATTTCCATATGAGTTTATTACATCCTATCTCCACAGAGATGCAGCAGCTATATTCTTGTTTGAGTGGAAAGAAAATGTTTTGAAATGATTCTCTTTTGAAAATTGGGATTGATAAAATTATGAAGACGGAACTTTTTTTTTTGTTTATTTTACATTCCCATTGATGTGAGTAGTTTTTGGAAATGATAATGCCACTTGCTATTGGCAGTTGCTTTGTCAAATTTAAAAATTGTTTACAGTTGTTGCAGCCTGCTTTTTCAACTTAGGGCACTGGTATATTACATGATTCTTCAACTTTTTTTGGTTACTCAGAAAACAAGCAAGAGAGTACACTTCGTCAAGAGCCTTATCAGAGAAGTTGCTGGATTTGCTCCTTATGAAAAGAGAATTACTGAGCTTCTCAAAGTTGGGAAAGACAAGCGTGCATTGAAGGTAGCAAAGAAAAAGCTTGGCACTCACAAAAGGGCAAAGAAGAAGCGTGAGGAAATGTCAAGTGTCCTCCGCAAGATGAGGTAATTATCAATTGTTACATTCCTTTCCTCTTCTACAACTTTTAGTTAAGTTTATATCTAGAGGAGTCCTTTATGTGGATATATAATTTCTATTTGTCCTTGGAATAATTGCTACATGGGTTGTCAAAATTCAAAACCATTTTGCCTTTGAATAAAGTTTAGAGCTTTCACAGACTTATGGGTACTTATCATCATCTGTTTTTTGGGTACTATTCCGTGCAGGTCTGCTGGAGTTGGTGATAAGAAGAAGTAAGCATTGAGTGTATATCAGTTGTGCTAATAACTTGCACAAGTAGGAGTTTCATTTTCACTTTTGGATGGACGCTGAGTAGTTAGAATCTTTTGTTTAATTTTTTTTGCCATTGTTTTGAATTGGAGATTGAAATTTTGCCATTCTTTTCCGACGGCCCTCATTGAGACTGATTATGGCCTCGAAGAAGATTTTCCATGCGTAATTTCATTCAGATTTTAAAATTATAGTGACAGCAATTATAGGCTCAGGCATGTTAATTCTAATGCTCTACCATGAATGTGGAGTTCACATGCATTGTTGCTGGAGAAAACGTGGATTCAAAATGGACCTTAATCCATCACAAAGTTTCCATGTGATTTTCATATCAGGCTTGTAATGCACTGATGAATCCTTGAAATGCAAAGGATTTCTGAGGGCCTGCCTTAATGTGATTTTCCTGAAATGCAGATGATTTCTGAACATAATCAACCGATGTTTCATAATTATCGTCTTCAATTCTTAGCTACTCCATATAGAGATTTTAGATGGTTATCTGTTTGTCCTAATCTACATGCAAATTGGATGTGATCCAAATTTCATCCGATCTTTACCAAAAAATTTGGATTTATGCAATCACCCCATCTTTTTTTTTTTTTAAACTTAGACCAGTCAGTGGTGCATTCTGAAGAGGATACTTTGGTAGGGTGATTCCGACCTTGTATTTCCTTTCCGCTGGGTGACATGTACTGAGTCTGGATATCCTGCGCACGAGAACTCTGCCCATGTTAATCGCAGTCACACATGGAGAATCTCATGGGGAGAATCTCATGGGGAGATATGTTCCCAATTCACCTGGGGTTGTGTATTGTGGGTAGGCGTGGGCAGGAGATCTGGAGTCACATGTATTAACCAGTTTGGAAAATACAAATATAAATATGTACTGATGTATAATGCAAAACTGTGCATACTCCTTGTATGATTTTCAGCTTTGCTTTTCTGGCTTTCTTCGCCTTCCTTTTTAGGGGTTCTCAATATATGGGCTGGATCAAACTAACATTGGTGGTTTGTTTTGGTTTGGCCTTAAAATGATTTGATTTGGTATAACAATTTGGTCTAATTTTCTAAATTAAATATATATATATATATATATATATATATATATATATTATTCTTGCTTATTTCAAATTTTAATAATTTGATGATCAAAGGAGCTGTTTATGTTTGAGAGTCGATGCAGTTTATATAACAGTAATTTGTAATTTGTGACAATTATTAACATTTCAATTTCATATTTGAATTAGATTTGTTATTTATGCAGGTATGCATATTATTTGAGGTTTCTAATTGGGTTTATCCCAATTTAATGTTCCAAATAAACTGGACCAAACCATAATAGAACGGTTTTTTTTGCTTTGGATTCTATAGTAAAATGGTTCGGTTTGGTTTGGTGTTGCCTGAGATCTCCAAACCAAGTCAAAGTAGACTGTGAATGTGTGTATCTTATTGGTTTGAGTAGCTGGTGATAGCGGTGGCAATTGGGTGGATTGGGTTGGGTTTGGTTTGGGTTGAGCTTCAACCCAACCCATCTAACCTGCCAATCTATTAATGATCCAGTTATATAAAATTAAATTGGTTGAGTTTAATCCGCCCAAACCCATTAATCTTATATTTATGTATTTAAAAAAAATCAACTCTCTTGACAAATAAGTTGGGCATAGGAGCATAGCTTGGTGGTAATAGTAGTTACTAACTTGAACTATCTAATTGGATTATCTTCGAGCTAATCACATCAAGGGTGGTTGAACTGATTAGGTCGGTTTAACTTAGATTCAAACCGGTTAGACCAACTTGAACTATCTAATTGGATTGTCTTTGAGTTAATTGCATCAAGGGTGGTTGAACTGTTTAGATCTGGATTAGTCTGGTCAGACCAGACCAGACCAGATTGGTTTAGTTAATGGTAGATTGACTTGGACTGACCCATATCAGGTTTGTGCATGGGTCTGAGATCAAGCCAACTGGTTCGAAGTGGGTCAAGAGAACTAAATTGGGCTGGTCCGGTTCGGCTTGGGCTGTATAAATACAGATAGAGCCAGACAATCCAAACCAGGTAAAGCAAGCGGGTGTCGGGCCATCCCGCCAATACCCATTTCGAATTCGGGTCAACCCGGATCAGCATGTGTTGGGTCGGGTCTGTTTTAGACTAGGCTAACAACCCAAACAAACCAGGTCTATTCATATTTAGACCAAGTTAAACTGGTTCGGGCTCTGGTCAAGTTGATTTGGATTTATATCGATTTGGGTGTAATTTGTTTATTCGAGACAACTAATTTTAGTCAATAATTAATAGAAAATTAATACATTAATTATAAATTACTTCATTCAAATGAAGAAAATAAAAAAAAAAAGCTAAGGAATTAATACATATATCTGTAGTGGTTAACCCAATGGTTATTTACAACCCAACCCATTTAAATTGACCCAATGGGTGATCAACCCATTTTCAACCCGCCAAGTAAATGGTTGGATTGGGTGGATTCAGTGGATTGGGTGAAAAATTACCACCCCTATTGGTGAGGCCAAATTTTTTTGGCAGAACATGGGTCAATACATTAAAAATTCAAAATTTGGCCTATATGTAACATTGCATTCGTGGTAATCGCCTTATCAGGGAAATTTTTTTTAATTAAAGTTTCTTTTTGTTTTTGAAATTTTAAACCCTACAAGCAGTCTTAGCAATTCAGATAATTCAACAAAAAATTCTAAAATATTGAAGCCATGTTTTTTGATGACTAAATAAACCTAGGGCATGGACGATCAACATTTAATCATTTTAGTCAATTAACTTCAGTCGTCGTACTTGGATTTCAAGTAATCTAGCCCACCCAAGTTAAGTAATGATGAGGGCAAATTTGGCCCTCCAGTAAAATTGTGACACATGGCACCTCATGACAACTAGGAAAACACCCAGCTAACAAACTTACGAAGTTGGTGACCCACCCGGGCACCTGCTTGGCCGGCCTGGCGCGACCTGCGCGCGGCGCGCGCAGCCTGTGCGAACTGCGCATGGCCTGCGCGAACTGTGCACGGCCTGCGCGACCTGGCCGACCTGGACCAGCCTAGCGCATGATCCGGCCAAGGCACCAGCTTGACGACTTGATCTAGACACACTCGCCGACTGACACAGGCGCCAGCTTGACGACCTGATCTAGGCGCTGTCCCGCCGACTGACACAGGCGCCGACCTGACGACCTGGCCTAAACACTGACCCGCCAACTGACGCAGGCACCCCTCTGACAACCCGGCCCAGGCGCCGACCTGGCCGCCTGACACAAGCGCCAGCCTGACGACCTCGAGGAGTTCACCACCGTACTCCGGTTCTGACCGGATGCGACGAGTCTTACCGTTTGGAGGCTTTTCACCCACCTAACCTGCGAAGACTCCGGTATATAAAGACCTCACCCCCCAAAGGGGAAGGGGATGGAAAAGAAAGGGAAGTAACCCTGCTCTCTAGCTCTCTCATATTATCTTCAAAGCTCTCTACAATAAGAGTGTTAACTTAAGCATCGGAGAGCCCCCACCGGGAAAGTACCCCCGGGACCTCTGATTCAGTTCTCGCAGGTCCTTCAGCTCCCGCCGCCTACGAAGAGGAGGAAAAGATGCAGTTCTCGGAAGTCCCTCAGCTCCCCCCACCTACAAGGAGGAGGAAGAGATGGAGTTCTCGGAGGTCCCTCAACTCCCGCCACCTACAAGGAGGAGGAAAAGATGGAGTTCTCGAAAGTCCCTTAGCTCCCACCACCTACAAAGATGAGGAAAAGATGGAGTTCTCACAGGTCTCTCAACTCCCGCCACCTACAAAGAGGAGGAAAAGATGAAGTTCTCACAGGTCCCTCATCTCCCACAACCTACAAAAGAAAGAAGACCGCCTCATGCTGAGGGCAGTCGGATTGCGCCGCACCAAGGAGCTCCAAGGCAATTCGCCACCAAGGTAGTTTGCCCCCAGGCAGTTCGCCCCCAAGGTAGTTCGCCACCAGGGAGTTAGCCTCCAAGGCAGTTCGCCCCCAAGGCAGTTCGCCACCAGGCAGTTCGCCACCAAGGATTTCGCCACCAGGCAGTTCGCCCCCAGGCAGTTCGCCACCAAGGCAGTTCGCCCCCAGGGAGTTCACCACTAGGCAGTTCGCCCCCAGGCAGTTCACCACCAAGGTAGTTCGCCACCAGGGAGTTCGCCACCAAGTAGCTCATCACTAAGGTACGCCACCACCGGGTCGAATAACGAGGTACTTGCCAAAAAATTTCACATCACAAAACATTGATACGTGGCCGAAAAACGGTTACATCAAGTACCAACCCAAAAAAAAATAATCCATTAAAGTGATCTTTTAATATCAATGTTTTAATACCGATCAAGTGATATACCAATGGACCAAATAAAAAAATAAACAAATAAGGCCATCAAAGTAGCTTCCTAGAGCAACTAATTAATCTTACCCATACAAGTGATATATCAAATCATTCCAATTATCTAGATCATCAAAATGGTGTCCATAAATAAATCACTGGATCTAAACCATTCACATGGTTTTTCTTTTTCTTTCTTGGGTAACTTGTGAGATCTAAGGCCTATACGGGTACAGGACAAAGATGGCTCTCGATTAGGAAGTCCAGTCAACGGCCCACATATGCACAGGTAATCCCAATTTTAAGGGACAGGTGGTCCGGTATCATGATCTTCATTCTGCAAGTTGTCAACAATACGAGTATGGAATTACATACTCGGCCCAATCTAAGCATTCGTGGCTAATAGATTTATTGGAATCATAAAATAAAGGCAACACAATTCGAACAATTTCTATGGTAAGATGCTCAACTCAAGACCATATTTAATCAAATGGTTCCTGACTACCTGAAGAGATGGAGGTCGAAACACACCAAACGTCCCGATCATGGACTCCTAGTTCTAGTAGATTCATGCAAATTAGTCTGCTCTCCTCGTCCTTCACTCCTCCTTATACTTAACAAAATATATGAATATATAAAAAAAATAAGCATGTCCTTCCTGGCAAATAGCTTCAAGTCAGCTGAACTCTTGAATGTGATTGTGGACCTTGGGATCCAATCCAATCTCAGATCCACACTATCATAGGCGAGAATGGCCTCTTGGCACACATCCGAAGGTTCAGAGCTGAATGGTTACACCCCATTTTTTAATTACTAGCATTAATCCGTCCTCTTGACAAAAGAAGCAAGGACAAACAAGCTGTTCCTTCTGTGCCAGAACTAATTACTGGATAAAAAATCACTATTACAGACAAAAAGATGGTTGAAAAAAGAGATACAAAAGTACAGTCTGGGAGTTGGGAAAGGCAGCCTCAAAACAAAATAGGGAACAGTGGCGAAATCCATCAGCCAGCTGCATTCCTTACCACGAAAATCATTATTTTCTGAACAGTTGAAGGCTTCTTTAGCACCGCCTTTCCCATCAACAAAAACCATCACAAGTTTCACACCTTGGGTCATAGCAAATAGAACTGTGAATAGAGATAATCTCGGATCTTATAATACTCTTCAGTTAAAGGGCCTTCAAGTACCACTTGCTGAGTCCCAGTACCACCACCCTATAAAATGTTCAGTCAGGAGAGAGAGAGAGAGAGAGAGATGTTAATGATCTCGTGTTGCATAACTGTAAGGCGGAACTAGTAAGAGATGTTAATCACCTTCTGCCCAGCATCTCCAACTTTTCGCAATGTCACATACTCCCCACATCGCAAGGCACCACCAGCAAATTCTACCTGAAAGGAGTTACCAAAAAGTAACTAACATAAGATATCATGAATAAAGCACCAAAAAATGTTGATTATCCAAAAGAATAAAGTAAGAGACATTACACCACCCGAATTCACAGGATCTTTCCAGACAGAACTCCAACTTTTATCAGTCTAATTTTGAACATGCTTACCCAGGATGTTGCCATGAGTGAGAACCTGGGTTCTAGTCTGCAAGTGGTTACTTTGTGCTGAAAAATGCCGAGGGTTTAGGTCTGTATCCAGTCTACCTCTCGCGAGACACCACAGATAGCGGGGACCAACATTGGGTAATGGCCATTTTTTCACCCACGATGTTGCCCACCACTGAACCGGTTAGGCAACCTGTTTGAAATATGTTTCATAACTTGAATCTTTTAAAAAGAACCGAGTTCAATTGGGTTAGGATTTTTAGAATCAATTTTTCTTTTCAGATTGCAAATATTCGATTAGGTGATGAACATTTATTTATAAAGGAAGGTCATGCCACCAATCCTCACCACATTTCTCAATGATAATGGGAAAATATCTACTTGCAAAGAAGAAGAAACCACAAAAGGAGAGGGTGCCTACATAGTTCAGAACTGGGATGAAGCAAGATACAAGATACAAGATACAATTAACTCTTAACTGATTCAGACTGAACATATCCCTCTAAGGAGGCTACTAGGGCACTAACTGACCTAGGAAGCCAAGAAAATCATATTTTCAAACAAAATACCACATCCCAAACCACCATAGGCAGAAATCACAGCCTTCACAGGTCTATCCTCTTAGATAGAGTCCAACCAATAACAATACATGAATCTTCTTGAAAAACACCCTCTTTTTGTGAGAATTATTTCATGAAAGATCCTGTCTAACTAGATACCCCCTTGCCATGAACAGTAAGGAAATGACTAGCAAATCATACCCTAATGAGCAGCTGTAGCAAGTTACTGAGCCACTTTCGTGCTGCAAATCAGATCCTCATGGCAGTTTGATTTTAGCTATCCCTATCCAAGAGATGAGGTCCACATCTGGAACAGTCTGAACTGAATAAACAAGTTGGTTAACTTATTAATTGTACATGAAGATTTTTATCATCACCATCCAAGCCTTATCCCAACTATATGGAGTTGGTTACATGAATCCTGTTTCACCAGTCCATCCTGTTTAGTGCCATATCCATTGCTAAATTATTGGTGCTTAAACCATTTCTTAGTACTACCCATGTCCTCTTTGGTCTACCCCTTGCCCTTCTAGTCCCTTGAACTTGTAACAAATCACTTCTTATGGGAGCTGTTGATGGTCTTATATGCACATAACCAAACCATCTTAGTCTAGTTTCTCTCATTTTATCACCTATTGGAGCTACTCCTAAGTTCCAACAATCTACAAGTGACTTCACTTCTGATCTTACCTTATCTAGTTTTTCCACACATCCATCTCAGCATATGGCATTTCAACCGCACTCATTTCCTGGACATGTTTATTGACTGCCCAACACTCTGCTCCATACAACATTAGCTGGCCTTACAACTGTTTTATAGAATTTTCCTTTTAATCCAAGTGGTATTCGCCTATCATATAAAACTCTAGATGCACCTTCCATTTTGCCCATCCTGCTCTAATTCTATGGGTGACATTCTCAATTTCTCCCTTGCTATGAGTTATCGAACCAAGGTACCATAAAAGGTCAAATTGAGTAATCTCTTGATTTCCAATCCTAAATTTACCCTAATTTGCACTTCCATTATTATTAGATTTACATTCCACATTATCTGTTTTAGACGTACTTTAATACCTCTTGTATCCAAGGCATTTGTTAATAAGCATAATTTTGCATTTAATTGTTCGTTAGTTTCATCAATGAAAACGATGTCATCAGGAAACAATATGCACCATGGGACCCCCTCCTAAATATGTTTGGTCAATTCATCTATGATCGGTGCAAATAAATAAAGGCCAAGTATTTTACTTAACTGTAAAATCTGATAGCTCCCCCACGGGTGTTCTAACATTGGTCCCCAATACATTTTTATGCATTTCAAAAGTCCTGTTACATTCAAAGGAATGCATTTAGCAAGTACTGAATAAAGATACCTGGACACCCTTGCTTGCAAGGAATTGCTTGAAATCTGCTAGTTTTAAATCACCAACAAGAACAGATTTGTGTGGTGGAGGTGGGGTTGAAAGAGGAAGCAAGGAAAGCATGTCATTATCTGTTTTCCCTACTTGAGCATCTAGCCAAGCTATCTCATAGTCACCAAGCTGTAAAATTGCACAACATTCAGATGCAGATCCAGGCAAGGAATTCACAACAAGCAGAGCACATGAACATAGATTATTTGCATCAGATACGGTAACATAAAGATGCTAACCTTCTTGAAGAGTACATTGCTCATCAACTTTTCAGAAAGTTGCACCTGCAATTGACATTGCATAAAATGTAAGACATACTGACCATTACTAGTTCATAACGATCTTACAGCTATCCACTATTGCTACCTTGTAAGCACACAAATCCGAGGTGACATCAATTGTTTCACCAATCTGAGGAGCATACACATGGGGGCAAACATGTTTCAAGCAATGCTGCTTCAAATGCTCAGTTGCCTCTGCTGATCCATGCACCAAAACCTTCATGCAGGGAAATGCATATGGTAAACACAATACTTTATGGAAACTTTATCAAATCAGCTTAAGTTACCAAGAAAGATTACATAATAGTTGGATGATTTTGGTCCAGGAACCTTTGCTTCTCTCAATGGTTAGTGGCGGATCATCACCTTGGGAGTAATCCCTTTTAAGATCAAAGCATTTGGATTCAAGTTACAGAGGTCATTTTGAAGTCATTTCTCTTCATCATTGAAAGGTGATTTGATTTGCATATGCAATCAAGTAGGGTTGTCAAATCCTTGGCAGGGCCCTTTGTGGTCTGGTCTATTTCCTAAATGACACAAGAGAGACTGTCTTGGTGGATCTAAAGGAAATGCTTTCAGTGGCAGTAAGTGTAAACACATTAGGGAGAATACAAGGCGTTCATCTGATGGGAGAATTTGTGGAGGTAGGCCATTGGAAAAAAGCTTTGAAGATTGAATCTAAGGAGCTCCTATTTGAGGAACTGAGATTAAATGGTCAGCTGAGCTTGAAAATCAGGGAAGCAAAGAGAAGGATGGTGCTGTTAGAAGGTTTGGGGGTAATTGAAGGGGTTAAGGAGTTTGTGGAAGGTGCAAGTAACAAAGGCAAACAAAATAGTTGGAAAGAGCTTCTCTCAGAAACTGGAAGAAGGTTTGTTGTAGAGTGTAAGAGAAACCTTAAAGGTTATTTTATTTCTTTGACAGAAATTTTTGGCAAGGGTAGAAAGCAGATGGTCTGCTTCCCAGAAGGAAGGAAGAGTCAGGGCTGGAAGGCAGTTCATGGCGCCTTATGTGAACTGCTGCAATGCTTGGGTGCTAAAAGAGAAGTAATAGTAAAAAGGAAGATAAGCAGTTCTAATAGTATGGTGAGCAATAATAAGCAAGAGACTCTTTTAGTGATAGCTGGGGCAGGTAAATACAGATTGGGAGTAAACATACAGAGAGGTGATTGGGAAAGTAAACTGATAGTTAAAGCTTCAGCTCACATTCTAGACTGGAGGAAAGTTGCAGATCTGTTAACAGCAAGTTTAAAGTTGAAGAGCACATTTATTTTAACACCTTTTGAGAAGGACAAGGCTTTGCTGGATCTTCTTGAGAATAGAGTAGAAGTTGAGGCTTTAAATATCCAAGCTAAACTTGGAAACTTCACAGTATCAAGATGGTGTCCGGGTTCAAACTCCAAAGATTTCTTTGTTGAAGATAGAGTGCTGGTGCGTCTCTTAGGTGTGGAGGATCACTAGGAGGTGCTTTTTGGGGAGACCTTTGTTCAGCTTCCCTTTTATTGAATGGAGTAAAACCTGAGGAGATTCCTCGGAAGATAGAGGTGCTAGTTGAAGGACAATGCTACTCAGTGTGGCTGGCTTCATCCATTGAATCGGTGCTCTAGAAAGAGGCTCGTAGGGAGGGAGATGAGAAGGTTGAAGAAGAACTGCGTGGCAAGAAAGGGTTGGAGGATTCAAACAAGAAAAGCACTTTCACTAAAATGGAAAAACAAATGCTGGAGAAACAAAAGGGTAGCATTCAGGGGGTGGGATTTTCGTGTGTGGAAGCAGTGAACAGTCTAGAGGGTGGCAGGTCCTTTGCACAGGTTGTAACCGGCGCCAATCTGACTTTTTTGAACAAGGAAAAGGGGTTGGTCCAAGGAAGAACCGAACCTAGACCTGATAAAACCAAACCGAGCCCGGGGTTGGACGTGCGTGACCTTCTTAAAAGTCACGTGAGCTCGCGGGTGTTTAAGAATGAGCCAAAGCAAAAGTCCATGCAGACTGTTAGTAGTGTTATTAAAGGCCCAAACAGGTCAGCGGGCCCGACCCAATGTGAGCCTTTAATGAATCACGTGACTGGGGTTTCGACTAAGATAGACAACGTTAACGGTCTATCATCGTCCCCAGTTGCGAGACAGGGGGGGAATGCACGCAGTGCCGGAAACCAGAGAAGAAGCGGGCTTTACAGTGGGTTTCCCGACGAAGTCTGAAGGAGCTTAGCCCCTTGCGACGCTCCTCAGAGAGGCCGAAGCCAAGTTTCGCTAGGGGAAGAATTGAAGAGAAGGAAGAGAAGATTGAAGGCTGGGTGCACTGCAGTGAAGGCGATGATGAACCGGAGGACCTTTCTGTTGATGACACTAGCGTGGGAAGTGTAAACGACGAAGGTAGTTGTGCTGGAGGTGACATGGATGGGTGGAATATTGCAAGCTTATTTCAGGGTGAAGATTGCAATCAACTTAACTCATTCCCAAGACCACAAAATGAGCAAGGATTATTAGAAGGGGCAAACCGGGAGAACCGGAAGCAGAGCAGGAACACGCCATCTAGGGGTGAACCAGGGGTAGAGTGGAAAGATCACCAGGTTGACCAAAGGACAGAAGTACTTCCCAACCAACTCAGGGAGATAAATGCTTACCAACCTCTGGAACAAGAAAGGAGGCCGGGAGTAGTCCTTTTCTAGCTTGTCCATTAGTCCCAGGTAACCAATGTGATTTCGGTTTGTGCTACTAATGTGTCTCCTCTGTCTTTGGTTCCAAATTCCGTTTCTGTTCCATGTCATGTAGCCCATGAATATGCAGTTGGGCTAGCAGGCGGGCTCTCCGAGGAGGGGGAGAGGGGAAGGAAGGAATGTGGGAAGGTGCGGGAAGAAAGGTATAGGAGTGGAAAAGTGTGGGAAATCACTGAAAGTATGTTTAAGGAAGTGGAAGGGAAGCTGATCTGGAGGAAGGAAGGGGAGGAAGGAAGAGAGGAGTTAGTGGAGAGGAGGGAAAGGAATGAGGGTTGAGATGGAGAGGATTACGGGGAGAGAGCAGGGAAGGAGGGAGGTAACATGAAAGGGAGGAAGGATGGAGAGGAAAGAACGGAGGTGGGACCAGAGGAGAGGAAGGAAGGGCAGGTGGACAGAGATGGAGGGGATTCTATAGGAAGGGTAGGGGTGGAGGAATCGGTGAGAGAAGACGTGATAGCAGAATTTGTAGGGAAGTTGAGTTGTAGGCTGGAAGATTTGAATGAGTTGAAAGAAAGTTTACAAAAGAGGAAGAAGCAAATCATAACAAAGAAGAGGAGATTGAGTGAAGTAGAGAGATTGAAGAGAGATGTAGAAGGAGACAAGAAGCTCGGGGTAAAAGGAGATAGAAGGAAAAGGGGAAAGTAGTGGGTAGGTGGCAAGGGGTTTTAAAAAAGAAGCGGAATGAAGATTCTTAGTTGGAATGTGAGGGGAATTGGGAGTGCAAAGAAGAGAGCAACAATAAAAGAGGTAATAAGACGGTATGACCCAGACATTGTGCTGTTGCAAGAGTCTAAGAGAATGGAGTTTAATGACAAGTGGGTAACGTGTGTATGGAAAGCTAGGGGTATTAGCTGGGTGGTGGCTCCAGCGTGGGGTGCTTCCGGGGGGATTGTAACAATGTGGAAGAGGGATGTGGTTGAAGGTATGGAGGAGTTGATCGAGAAGTACTCGGTTTCCATGAAGTTTAAGCAGCAAGAGGATGATTATATGTGGGTGCTCACAAATGTTTACGTACCGAATGACTATAGAGAGAGAAAGGAGTTATGGGAGGAACTGGCTGATGTTAGAGGGTTGTGCGATGGGCCTTGGTGCATGGGTGGGGATTTCAATGTGATCAGATTCTCGGAGTCCAATAAGGTTAACCAGAGGGTGACAAAAAGCATGAGGAAGTTTAACAGTTTTGTGGATGCCTTTGAGCTTAAAGAGATTCCCCTAGCACATAAGGCATTTACATGGTCAAATCTCCAATCTAAACCCATTTTCTCTAAGCTGGATAGATTCATGTTCTCTTTGGATTGGGAAGAACATTGGGGAACCTTGGCTTCTAGAGCTCTCCCAAGGGTGACCTTGGATCACTAGCCCATCGTGTTATGTAAGGAGGAAATAAGGTGTGGAGGTCCTACCCCCTTTAGATTTGAAAATATGTGGTTACTTCATCCAGGGTTTCCTAACAAAGTGAGGGAGTGGTGGCATGAGTGTAACCCGCTGGTGGAATGGGAGGGGATGAGATTCCATAAGAAACTACAATTCTTGAAAGCAAGAATCAAGGAGTGGAATTTGATGGAGTTCGGGAGGATAGAAGAAAGAAAGGGAGACCTGATGGATAAGATTGAAAGCCTTGACTCTAAAGAGGAAAGGGGAGAATTTGGAGAGGAAGACAATGATCTTAGGAGAGACTTGAGAAGACAAGATAGAGGACTGCCTGCACAAGGAGGAAATTAGCTGGAGGCAAAAATCTCGGTGTAAATGGTTGCAAGAGGGAGATAGAAACACTAGGTATTTCCACTCTCTAGTAGATGGCAGGAGAAGGAAGAACTTTATTTCCAAATTGGTAGTAAATGGAGTTGAGTTAGTACAACAAAAGGAGATTGTCAGGGCCTGTGTGGAGCACTTCAAATCTATTCTAAGAAGGCCTGCGAGTAGAAGGGTGTGGGTAGAAGGTTTGGATTGGCCAAATGTAGGGAAGGAGAACAGGAGAAGGTTGGAAAGAAGCTTTAATCTATGGATAGAACAAAAGCTCCAGGGCCGGATGGGTTCATAATGGCTTTTTATCAGGATTGTTGGGATATCTTGAAAGATGATCTCTTGCGGGTGTTTGAGGAGTTTTTCAGGAGAGGAATTGTCAATCCGGGTGTGAACTACATTTATAGCCTTAATTCCAAAAAATAAAGATGCGTCCCACCCGAAGGATTTTAGGCCAATTAGCTTGGTTAATAGCTTGTATAAGATCATTGCAAAAGTGTTGTCTTTGAGATTGAAGAAGGTACTGCCAAATATCATTGCACACTATCAATGAGCTTTTGTGAGTGGAAGACAATTTACAGATCAGATTTTAATTGCTAATGAGAGTGTGGAGAACTTTAAGAGGGATAAGAAGAAGGGAGTGGTCTCTAAGCTAGACTTGGAAAAGGCTTATGACTTGGTGGACTGGGATTTCTTGAGGAAAGTTTTAATTAAATTCGGGTTTGGGGCTAAATGGTGTAAGTGGATCATGGGCTATGTCCGGAATTGTCATTATTCAGTGCTAGTCAATGGGAAAATGGTAGATTTCTTTCCAGCCATTAGGGGTATAAGACCAGGAGACCCCCTTTCTCCTTTCTTGTTCATTCTAATTGCGGAGGTTTTGGGGAAACTGATTCACAGAGCAGATTCTAGGGGGCTCATTAGAGGCTGGAGAGTTGGGAGGGTGGATAACCCCCTCACTCACTTACAGTTTGCTGATGACACGATTCTGTTTTGTGAAGGCGGTAATGTGAGGTTTATTAGGAACTTGAAGTTGGTGATACAACTGTTTGAGCAAATGTCCAATTTGAAGGTTAACATTGGGAAAAACTGTGTAATGAGGGTGAATTTGGAGGGAGAGATCAAGGAGAGTGCTAAAGTGTTGGGGTGTGAAATTTCGGGGTGGCCTTTGAACTACTTAGGGTTTCCATTAGGTGATAATCCCAAGAGAGTTTTTGGAACCTGGTGATGGAAAGGTTTGAAAAAAGACTGGTATCCTGGAAAAAGAACTACCTCTCTCTTGGTGGGAGAATTACAACAATTAAGGCCACGCTTGCTAACTTACCCATCTTTTTCATGTCGGTGTTTAAAATCCCAGTGAAGATTGCTAATAGATTAGAGAAGTTAACGAGAGATTTCATGTGGGAGCCGAGAGAGGAGAAGAGGGATCATAGAGTTAGATGGGAGATAGTGTGTAGGAGTAAGTCGTGTGGTGGTTTGGGGCTTGGGAGTATTAGGAGAAGGAATATGACTCTGTTGGGGAAGTGGTTGTGGAGGTTTCCTATGGAGAAGGAGAAGCTATGGGCTAGAATAGTGGCAAGTATACATGGGTTGGAGCACAATGGATGAGACGCTGGAATCAGAGCTAGGACCACAAGCAATTCTCCTTGGAAAGTCATTCATGACCTGCTACCGGTTTTCTTCCCTAATATTAGGTATGACTTGAATTCTGGTAACTCCATAAAGTTTTGGGAACAAACTTGGGTGGGGAGTGCCCCTCTAAAGGATCAGTTTCCGTCTTTGTATGCTCTTTTTGATTTGAAAAATGAGCTGATCTCATCTTTCACCACCCCGTCCTCTTCCAATTCTGGGATTGGGTGGAACTTGGGTCTAAGAAGGGATTTGAGGGACTCAGACTTCGACAGTATTTCGAGCCTTATTGCACTTATTGATAACATTGTCTTAGACCCCACTAAGGCGGACTCTAGAATTTGGACACCTACCCCCAATGGTATTTTCTCTTGTGCCTCATTCTTCAAAGTCTTAAGTCAGTCCACCAGTCCTACCCTTACCCCTTTCCCTTTTGGTGAGGTTTGGTGCAGAGCTATACCCCATAGGGTTGGTAGTTTTTGTTGGGAAGCCTATCTGGAAAGAATCAACACTGGTGATCTACTCCAAAAGAAGAGACCCAATACTCGCTTGTCACCTCAGTGGTGTTTTCTGTGTAAAGTGGATGGGGAGACTGGTTTTCACCTACTGGTGTCTTGCCACTTCGCGAGGTCAATTTGGGATTGGGCTTTCTCCTTATTTGGATGCAGTTGGAATCCCCCATCAGACTTGCAGGGCCTTTTCTCCCCTTCCTTTTTCAGGTGGCGGATAAAAAGGGGAAGGACAATGTGGAGAGGACTAAGGGCTGCAATATGTTGGACACTGTGGGAAGAAAGAAATTCTAGGATATTCTCAGAAACTCAGAGAGGAGCAGCAGATCTAAGGGCTATCATACATATTAAGGCAGTACAGTGGCTGAAATCTTTGGAACTATTCATAGATTACACTGTGGATGACATGTTGAAGAAGTGGGATGAAATTGCAAATTGCACGTAGACCAAGTTAGTAATGAGTGTGGCTTGGACCCCCCCACCTAGTGGATTATTGAAATTAAACTTTGATGGGTGTAGTAGGGGAAACCCGGGACAATTGAAGATCGGGGGTGTTTTTAGGGATGAAAATGGGGTCATCTCTGTTATGTTCTCAGGCCCAATTGGAGTGGGTGACTCCCTTAGAGCTGAGATCTTTGCAGTTATGGAAGGAGTCCGGAAAGCTAAGGAATTGAACATCAAGAAACTCATAATTGAAGGGGATTCAGAGGTGGTGATAGGGTGGCTGACTAAAGATCAAAACAATTTATGGAAGTACAATAATGAGAGAAGGAAATTCAAGTGGATGGTGTGGGAGATGGAAGTTAAGACATGTTGGATTAAAAGATCGGCTAATTCCCTAGCTGACAGTTTAGCTAAACAAGGGGCAGAAAGGGATCCATTGTTTTGGGCTAAGTTGTAACGTTAGTATCTTTTTCTTTTTTCCTTTCTTGAAGCTCTTTGTGACTCTTGGAAGATAAGTGTGTTTGTCTTCCACTTGTAAATTTTCTACTGATGAATTAATGAAAGTGTTATTGATAAAAAAAGTAAAAAATAGTTGGATCAACTAGAAACTTGTATAAGAAAGATTAGTAGATGCTAAATAATTGTTGATGGTCCTAGACCTAGTATCTCTATGACATAAAGAAAGAATTCCATACAAGTTTCAGTGGGGCCACATGTGCAAGAATTGATTTTATTGACCGGCCATCAGAACGGCCCTCAAAGTCCATGTATATCAATGAACACTTAACTTGCACCTGAAACAAAGATGACAACATTAAACAGAAATATGTTGGTTAGGAGTATTAAAAGTACTATAGCACTGCAACTCTTTTAATAGATAAATAGCAACATGACTGTAAATTCTGAAAAAATAAGTTACACTATACAGCATTTTTGGTCCTTTGGGAATCCAACCTAGAACAATTAGAGGGATATTTTAGTGAGAACATGGAGAAGATGCCAAAGGGTTATTCAAAACCTAGTTTGAAGATCTATCAGTTAAAACAATAATCAAGCCAAGAAAGATAGTGCTGAAATAGTTCTCAGGTCAGAAGATCAAGTGGCAAATGTTTTCACTAAAATACTGAATAAGTACGAGAACCGTCATGCCATTACCATTTGCCAGCAACATTTGACCCCCGACCCCCAACTTCAGGGAGTACATGAATATTGTAGTTATCTTGGACTATCAGGGTCAAAATGCATTTTAGTTGTCAAGGCAGTAGAGCAAGGTTGAGCACCTTGTCATTTACATGCCTAGTGTTGCCTAGGTAATAAAGTTAACAAAAAATCCTTATAGGTTGTTTTCCAAGTTAGAATAGCAACTGGGCATGTACAGAAATTAAGAAATATTAGTAGTTTCACAAACAATAACAGATCTCACATGACAAAGAATTCTAAAACATTGAACAAATTAATGAAAAAACATAATTATTTAATACTTCGTGCCAATTATTACAAATTAAATAAGTTAAAAGGCATTCACTTACACACATACAGATTATAGCAAATTAAAACAAATGCAAAATTACAACAAGAAAAAAGATGGAAGGGTGTATCCCTATATTCAAAGTGCAGGGAGAGGCATGGAGATGAAAACAAGAAAAGAATAAAAGGGGAGCCCATATTTTCTTCATTTTTCGGATAGAGAAAGAAAGAGACAAAAAATAAAAGAAAACAAGAAAAAAGATGAGGGTGGATACCTTAAAATAGCACTATTACCAATTTTTTTTTTTTCCAAATGAAGATGACTAAGATAATTTAACATCTATTTGCGAGACAAGTACATTGTTAGCATAGGGGTATTTCTGTCTTTATACCTTGATTAATGTTGCTGATCTGTAATGTTGTGTTGGAACAAGTGCTCTTAACTTAAGTAAGGGCACATAGGTCTTTTCAGTTATGTTTTAATAATAATATAAATACTTACTGGCCGACTGGGAGAAGTCAAGTTGACTCTTTCAGTTCGAACCAGAATTCTCTCTTCTCTCCCTCTCTCTCTCTCTCTCTCTCTTTATCACTTTTTCTTCTTCTACATAACTGAACTCAGTCAGGCCGAACTCTAAGGCAGACCTGAATTCTATCATGGTATCAGAGCTTCTTGAAGCCGCCTAGATTTATGCTTGCCTAGGGTTCATTCTCTGCGCACCCTATCTAGGGTTTTCCTTTTTTTTTTTTTTATGTGTTCGATTGGAGATAAGGGAAAGGGATGAAAAGGAGTGATCGCCCCCTTCCCTTGGAGGTCTCTATGCCTCTAGTCAGGTCGTATGTGGTCGGTTGCTGTGATTTCTGAGATCGTCCTCTCCTAGTAGAGGAAGAATAGAGGGCCGAACTGTATGGGCATTGGCTATTGTGTGTGCAGTGGCTGTTGTGCGTGGACTGCTTTCCTGCTCGTATGGGTGTTACTTCAGCGATAAGGTAAGAGATTTCAGTGCATGATATCTGTTAAGGATTAAATAGGAGGTGTGTTTCAGACCATATGCTAGGGTTTCGGCCAATAAGTGCTAGGGTTTATGCTGGTTTCTTTGTGCATTTTGAAGGAAGAGATATGATCATATAGTGGTGAGATTTCAGGTAGTTGTAGGAGTAGAGTTTGTGGCGTGAGCACACGTTTCAGCAACAACAAGTGCTGAAATCAGTGTGACAGGGGTGATCTAGGGTTTGTGGTATAAAGAGCACACATTCCATCAACAATTAGTGTTGCAATCAGTGTGACAGGTGTAACCTAGTGGTGTGTAGTGTGCAGATCTCAGTGATAATAGAATTCAGCAAGTGTGCAGAACCAGTGATAACATAATGGGAGACAATAATGATTATAAACCTAGTGTAATGGTGCCTACAAACTACCTGAATGTTCAAATGACCTCCATTAAATTAAATGGAAAGAATTATGTGCCTTGGGCTAAATCCGTTTAAGTCTTTCTGAAGGCAAAGAAGAAGGTAAAACACATCAGAGATGAGAAACCCTCCTCTGACTCTCACGAGTATGAAGACTGGGAGCAAGAGGATGCTCAGATCATCACATGGTTGTGGAACAGTATGGAACCCAGGATTAGTGTGAACTTCATGTTCCTTGATACTGCCAAAGATGTGTGGGACCATGTGAAGAAATTGTATTCGGGGCAGGACAATACAAGCAGGGTTTATCAGCTTTATCAAGAGTACTTTAACCTGCAATAGGGCAATCAGAGTCTTGAAGAGTACCATGCCAACATGAGGTACATACGTAATGAGTTGAATGTCTATCATCCTCTCACTCCTGATGTCAAGATTCAGCAACAACAGAGAGAGCAGCTTGATGTGACTAGATTTTTGGTGGGACTAAAGTCTGAATATGAACCAGTACGGGCTCAGATATTAGGGGGATCAGCTCTTCCGTCCCTAGAAGAGGTATTTGCTCGACTCCGGAGGATTTCTATCGGATCTACTGAGAACTCTAATATCTCAGATAGATCTGCCTTTGCTGCATCGAGAGGCCGTGGTGTTAGAGGTGGGGCTCAGGGAGCTCAGTCTGGCCGTGGTGGTGGTAGTGGTTCTGCATATGGCCGAAGTGACAATGGTGGGTCTACTCATAATCGTGGTGGTGGTCATACTGGGAGCAGAGATTCAGAGGGAACCCGTGGTAGAGGACGTAGCTCAGGCCCGAGGAAGTGCACTCATTGTGGTATGGATGGACATACCATCAACTATTGTTATGATCTACATGGTCCTCTCTCAACCTGGGCCAATCATGCCGCGACCGGTGACTCAAATTCCAGCTTTAGACAGGAGAATCATTCATCTAGCCAGATGCCTCCTACATCCACAAATGGTCCCATGAAGGAGATGGTGAGTGTTCCCAGGGATGAATATGAGAGGTTTATCCAATCACAGCAGAACACGACGACTTTTGCTCACTCAGGTATGGCTTGTCTGGCATCTACACCCAATCCCTGGATCATTGACTCTGGAGCCTCCGATCACATGACTGGAACTCCAGGTGTGTTTTCCTCCTTATCTCATTGTTCCACATCACAATCTGTCACCCTTGCTAATGGTTCCACATCCTCAATTTGTAGTGTTGGTAATGTTGACCTAGATCCTATATCCCTCTCATTAATTCTGTATGTTCCTAAATTGCCTTTTAACCTTATGTCTGTTAGTAACCTGACCAAATCACTTAACTGCTCCATTACCTTTTTTCCTTCTATGTGTGTTTTTCAGAATCTCAAGACGGGGATGAAGATTGGTGGAGGGCATGAAGCAGGTGGACTATATTATCTTGACGGTGGTGGTGGTAGAACTTCAACAGCTCTCTAGCGGCACTGCCGAATTGGTCATCCGTCACTAAAAGTCTTGAAGTCCTTGGTTCCGTCCTTGAGTCAGCTTTCTGTTTTGGATTGTGAGTCGTGTCAGTTTGGGAAACACCATCGTGTTCCCTTTAGTTCTAGGGTTGATAACCGTGTGTCGAGTCCTTTTTCTTTAGTTCATTCAGATGTTTGGGGTCCTTATAAAGTGATGTCATATAATAGATACATATATTTTGTCATTTTTGTGGATGATTTTTCAAGGATGACGTGGCTCGATTTAATGAAAGAAAGAAGTGAATTGTTTACCATTTTTCAAAAAATTTATGCTGAGATTCGTAACCAATTTGGTACCCACATCAAAGTTTTTCATTCTGATAATGGCCGCGAATATTTATCCTCATCATTTCAGGAATACCTGAACCAACACGGCATTATACATCAGACCTCGTGTACCTACACCCCACAACAAAACGGGGTGGCTGAGAGAAAGAATCGCCATCTCCTTGAAATAACAATATCCCTTAATGCATCACATGCATGTTCCCAAACCTTTTTGGAGTGATGCAGTGCTTACCTCTTGTTTTCTGATTAATCGGATGCCCACGTCTCTCAAGTGCATCTACCTTGGCTATTCTCGGACCCAAAAAGGGTATAGGTGTTACCATCCTGGTTCTCGACGATCCTTTGTCTGTGCTGATGTCAGTTTCTTTGAGTCTACTCCGTTCTTTTTGGGGTCTGGTGATGCTTCTTCCTCCTCATCACCTCCTCCTCTTCCACTTCCCGTTGTCGATCCTCCTCCCTTTGTTCCAGTTGTGACCAAATCCTTGCTCCGGTGCCACCACCTGTTGAGCGCCCACCTATTCATCATGTGTATACACATCGCCCACGTGCACCAGCTATTACTCCTTCGGCTACATCTCCGTCTACAGATCCGGCACCAGACCCGCACTTAGCATCTGAGATTGATCTACCCATTGCTTTGCGGAAAGGTAAACGTACTTGCACCCTTCATCCCATTTCTAATTATGTTTCTCTTACTCACCTTTCCGCTTCCCATCGCCAGTTTGTTACCTTGTTATCTTCAATTATTGTTCATAAAGATGTCCAAGAAGCCCTTGCCTCTCCAGGGTGGTGCCGTGCCATGGAAAAAGAACTCTCAGCCCTTCATCATAATCATACTTGGGACCTCACTGCTCTTCCTCTTAGGAAGCAAGCTTTGGTTGTAAATGGGTTTATACGGTTAAGTATATGCCTGATGGTAGTGTTGAACGCCTGAAAGCGCGATTAGTTGCAAAAGGGTACTCTCAAACCTATAGTATTCACTACACAGAGACCTTCTCACCGGTCGCTAAGATAGGGTTAGTTCGTGTTGTGATCTCTCTTGCAGCCATGTATGAGTGGCCACTATATCAGCTTGATATCAAGAATGCCTTTTTGCATGGTGACTTACTCGAGGAGGTCTACATGGAGCAACCTTGGGGGTTTGTTGCTCAGGGGGAGGATGGTAAGGTGTGCAGACTAAGGAAGGCTATATATGGGCTTAAACAGTCTCCTCGAGCATGGTTTGGTAGGTTTAGTGAGGTGGTAAAGAAGTTTGGTATGAAACAATGCAAAGTTGACCATTCTGTATTTAGTCATGACTCTCTGGGAGGAAAAATACTGTTGGTGGTGTATGTAGATGATATTGTTATTACTGGGAATGATAACATTGGTATTGACATGCTGAAGACTTATCTGCAGGATCACTTTCAGACAAAGGATCTGGGTAAACTGAAATACTTCTTGGGGATAGAGGTAGCGAGATCCAAGTATGGGATTAACCTGTGCCAGAGGAAGTATGTGCTTGATTTGCTGGAAGAAACAGACCTATTGGGTGCCAAACCAGCGGAAACACCCATGGACACAAATACCAAGCTAAGTAGTGATATGGGTGAAGTATTTGAAGACCTTGGCAGATACTGACGACTTGTGGGCAAACTGAACTACCTAACCATTACCAGACCAGACATCTCATTTGTAGTTAGTGTGGTAAGCCAGTTCATGCAAAAACCTTTGATTCCTTATTGGAATGCAGTTCTGAGAATTGTGAAGTATCTAAAAGGGGCTCTGGGTCACTGTCTGATATACAAGAGTGGGGGAAAACTTGAAATAGAAAGGTATTCTAATGCTGATTGGGCCGGTTCTATGTCTGATAGGCAGTCTACTACAGGCTATTGCACGTTTCTGGGAGGTAACCTGGTGACATGGAAAAGTAAGAAGCAGACGGTTGTGGCAAGAAGCAGTGCAGAAGCAGAATATAGGGCTATGGCGCACACCGCTTGTGAATTAGTGTGGCTAAGGAACCTTCTACAGGAAGTAGGGTACAATATTAACACTCCAATGAAGCTCTATTGTGATAATCAGGCTGCAGTTCATATCTCCTCTAATCCAGTGTTTCATGAAAGAACCAAACACATTGAGGTTGACTGTCACTTTGTGAGGGAGAAGGTGCTGAATGGAGAGCTAGACACTACACATGTTAATACAGGAAATCAGTGGGCTGACTTATTTACAAAAGGCTTGAGTCGGGGAAGAGTGGACTACATATGTAACAAGCTGGGAGTATATGATATATACTCACTAGCTTGAGGGGGAGTGTTAGCGTAGGGGCATTTCTGTCTTTATACCTTGATTAATGTTGCTGATCTATAATGTTGTGTTGGAACAAGTGCTCTTAACTTAAGTAAGGGCACATAGGTCTTTTCAGTTATGTTTTAATAATAATATAAATACTTACTGGCCAATTGGGAGAAGTCAAGTTGACTCTTTCAGTTCGAACCAGAATTCTCTCTCTCTCTCTCTCTCTCTCTCTCTCTCTCTCTCTCTCTCTCTCTCTCTCTCTCTATCACCTTTTCTTCTTCTACATAACTGAACTCAGTCAGGCCAAACTCTAAGGCAGACCTGAATTCTATCATACATAAACATATGGCTATTAGTCGAGTTTACTGAAGCTATGAGCATACAGTTCTACCCATTAATCTAAAAGTTCCACATGATAAGGATGGAAATAACCAAAAAAAATCTCATAAATCAAAAGGACAAGGAAGCATGTCTATTTGTAGAATGTTCATTATCACAGGCCACAGAGAATTTTGAAAATGCATATATGCATGATAATAATCTTCAAGTTCCTAATGATTAAAAATAAAATATCTCTAAGTTGATAATGCACAAATAGCATCTTGTCTAGACCCTGTAAATGAATAAGCAAAAGAATAACACCACCACCCACAAAAATCAATATCGGTGACAGATTCTGAAATTGATGCCCCTTTACTTTCATAGAGAGTGAAAGTACCCCTTGAGATAAACAAAAGATAGGGTTTGACTTACTGTCAATTCATTTGAAATAACTTTCGAAGGTTTTGAATCAAGTATCAAGTTGGCAGCGCTTTCATCAAGTTTTCCATCCAGATCCCCACTGACCTGAAGCAGAATATCTGAAATATTAGGTGCATATAGGATATATTTATCAAGTTTAAAAGAAAGTACTCAATTAAGGTTTTCTTTTAAGTTACATTGGATATATTTACAATAAATAACTAAATAGATTACAGAGCATATAGAATATTGACCTTTGAGCAATAACAAACAAATTATTAGAACAGTAACCAAACATAACATGCCACAATCAAATCAGCAAATACAAAAATGTGCTTGAAGCCCCTGAACCCACGTTTCTTAAAATTGATGATATAATATGATGTCTTAAAATTGGCACATGGGAGGACATTTCTTGTAATATAATAGTGATGAGAACTTCAATTTGAATTCAATAAAGAATGGTTGATACTCAACATTACTAGAGAACATGTCATGAGAAAAACAAAAACATCAAATAAGGTGTCTAAAGCATCTGTGTCATGATTTTTCAAGTTTCTTTACAATATTATAATTATGCAGGTAAATATCTATCCAGCCATTTGTTCCGTTGCAATGATTCATAAAGATAGATGTCATTGGGTCTTGGTGGGTAATATAATCAGTGGTACTCTCTTTTATATTATAGCGAGGGATTGACATTACAGTTCTAGAACTTACCCTTCATTTTGGCATATGGATTAGCCTTGGACTCCTTGAGAGTTGACACTCGGACACTATTTTTTTTATCGGCACAGGCACTATTACTTTTTACCATTGTACTACCTTCTATTGTAAGCAGCATTCTTGCATATGCTTCAGGAGTTATTCTATTTGTGTTTCTGACACATTAGGAAGGAATTTTGAATTTTCTTGAAAATGAATTTAGAGATTCTCTTTCAGAGCCTTAATATCTTAGAACCTCCTGAAGTTGAAATATTGTTTATGAAAGGTGCCCTGATAATGTTTCTTTTTATATTGATAAAGACAATTTTTGTTAAACATATGAAAAATGATGAGTACAAGTAAAGGAGAGAATGAATTGGGCTTCCATGTATCAGTGTTTCACAGATTCCTCCTAATCCATGTCAAAGTCAACTTCAGCTTGGTTACCTATAACAAAATACAAGAAATATACATACATAAAATCTTTTAGAAACACAAAATCCCATCTGATTCTCTTGCACAGTATGGTGTGGCTGGTGTTGTAGAATTGGGCTTCCATTACCAAAGCAGCATTTTGCTAGCACTTCTTTGCTTGACTTTCTTGTTTGTTTGTTTCTTTTTTTTTTTTTTGTTGATAAATGAGTAAGATTTTATTAAACCAGCAAATAAGAGTTGCATGCAACCCATGGAAAGGCACGAGATGCGACCTTTCCTTTAGAACTAATTAGAGAATTATAACTAACTACAAAAAAAATTACACAGAAGCCCAAAATAAAGTAGCCCGAAGAACCCCTTGGTTTGCAAGTGAATCAGCCATTGAGTTTTCTGATCTGCCTATCCACTGAACTCTGATTGTCATATTCCTTGATAGCCATTTAACATTTCTGAGAAGATATCTAAAGCTCCAGATCACAGAGTCCAAATCCTTCAGCCAACCCACTATCACCTAGGAATCCCCTTCAATAATCAGATGCTCTATGCCTAGCTGGTTTGCAAGCTGGATTCCTTGTACAGCAGCAAGTAATTCGGCCCTTAAAGAGTCTCCCACATCCGCAGGACCTAAGTACAAAGATAGAATGCTACTGTCTTTGCTTGTCAGCACTCCTATGTCTGAAGGTCTTGGATTTCCTCTGCTACTTCCATCAAAGTCCAGCTTGATAAACTCCTCCTCTTGTGGCATCCATTCAACCACATGTCTGTCCTTCCTGGTAGAAGTATTAGCCACTACTAACCATCTTCTCCATAGGTCATCAAAAGAGTATGCACCAAAGAGCTTTAGAGTTTTCAGCCACTGAATTGCCCTTGTCAGAATACTTTCTTTAACTTCCGAGAAGCTCATTTCTTTTTCACAAAAAATTCTGGTGTTCCTTTCCTTCTAAACTATCCACAGCATGGCTGCTCTTATGCACTTCCACATAATTCTCCCTCTCTTTGTGTGCCATTCAAAGATATACAGACTAAACAGCAAACTAGTATCAGATAGCAGGTTCCACATACACTCAAACAACATAAAACTCCAATTCCATAAATCTGTAGCAAAGGAGAAAGAGATCATCAAGTGGTAACAGTCCTCATTCTGAGATTTACAAAGAACACACCAATTAGGGGATAAGCACCATTTTGGTCTCCTCTTTTGCAGGTTTTCAAAGATATTAATCTTACCATAATAAACTTCCCAACAAAAAACAACAATCTTTGGGGATTGACTTTCTTGTTTCTTGTTTCTCAATTTAGTCCTTCTACTACCCCAAACCCTCTATTGCACTCATTTTCTTCTTTTTCCATGATTTCTGTAAAGTCAATCTGGAAGATTTTTAGGCCAGCTGATATTTATTGTGGTTTTTCTTGTCATTAATTTTCTAGTGAGAAATAATTTTAGTTCTACTTTGTAATAATTAGTTTAAAACTGTGGTATGTCTTTTAATTGAAACCCCTCTTCCACACATAATCCAGATTAAGAGTGGCAACTAGCAGGTTGCACCCAGCCTGAACCCAAGCTGTAGGCCTGGTTATGTCAAGAGGCTGGACCAGCCAGAGACATTAAGACCTGCTCCAGCCAGGTTGTATGTAAATACTATGCTAATATGACCCACTGTTTTGTTCTATCAGAAACTAGTTACCATTAAAAAGGAAAGCGAATACTATGTGTACGCGATGTTCCATGCACCCCAGAGGGTAGCGAGGCCACCCACCCACACCACTTTTTTGTTGTCACTTTGCATTGTGGTGTTCTAACTTCCCCCTTGGGAAATCATTCCCCATTATAAAGCGTATTAATTTGCTCCTTGTCTTGCTAACTTTGTCCACCAGACCATTAGCTAACTTATATGTCAATGTGAAGTTGCATTATCTCATCTACCAGCCTTTTCATTTTCCACATTGTATTCATATATACCCATGGACCTACACTTTTTTGCTTACACTGTCCCACCACTAGAATAGAATCCCCTTCAGCCACTATATTGGTGTGGTGTAAGGACTTCATTAGACTTAAACCTTGCATTACAGCCCTTAATTCTACCTTTATGGAATTTCTCACTCTTTTCAACATCTTTTCATGTTATGTTATAAATATTTATACATACATATTAAATATTAAAAGTTGATAATTGATATAAGATATACAAATATCTGTATATGAAATCTATATAATAAAAAATATTAACTAAATATCATGACCCAGCCTTAGGGTTGGAATAGGCTTGTATGTTAGGCCTGGTGACTAGGCCAGCCCAACCTGGTAAATTGCCTCCTAATAATTTGGGACATTTGTTTCTTCTTTTGTTTTTTTTTTTTTTTTTTTTTGTGTTTCCAAGTTTATGTTAAGGGCAACCATGCACCTTGCTAGATTCAGGCCAAATTTTACTGTGAATGATTATAAGGGCCATATGGCCAGCCTAGGTTTGGGGCCAAATATTTAAGTCCGAACTGACCCTAGCACTGGCAAGGCAGGGCTTCCTAAGTCCTAACATTAACATGTTAATGTTAAGGGTGTAAGCTCGATGTTTGAGCCTTTGAGTGCAAGAGACCAATATTCAAACTAGGGATGTCAACGGGTCAGATATACCTGAACCCAATTGACCCAACTAAATGAAGAAGGCCATCGAACCTGACCCGACTTGTCTCATATATAATACACCTATACTCAACCAAGCCTATAATCAAATATTTCAATGCTGAAATGCCAATGGTACAGGTTTAGCATGAGCTCACCTCAACCTAAAGCTGATCTAAAACTTGATTTAGGCTGACACAACCCTACCTTGATAGGGTTAGGTGAAAGGGGTGGGAGATCCATCATATGGATGGCCGAACTCAGTAGGAAGGTTGGGCGAAATTTCAAAAATTTCTTTACAACCATCCGGGAATCCCATTCCCAATTTAGAAAACTGCATTTTCAATGTCCATTTTTGTAACCAAACCGGACCAAATCTGAAACCAGAATTAGAAAGGGATATACCTGATACGGAATCCACGCAAGAATGCTCCTCCCAACGTAGGTGTTCACGCCTAAAGAGTGTACCAAATCCTCCCTCCACTGAAGATGACACAGCTTAGGATGAGGCAGGATCAACAGGTAGTTCTTCACCAAGAACTTGTGATTCTTCAGCAAGAATCGAATGGGATAGTGAGCACAACTTCTAAATTGTTTCTTCTGGCAAAAAACAATATCAAGATCGAATCTTGATCAAATCCAAGAACTGGAGATCGAATAGAGTAGGGCGGCAAGAGCAGGAAGAAAAAGAACGAAAGGCAAGATTAGTCTAACTAAGTTGTCTTCTCTCTGTATTGAGTGAGTGTGTCTTCAAGGTTCGCCATTCTCTCTTATTTATAACCTTAAAGAGACAATTTCTTAATCTCATTAGGAGTTTCCTGATCCAAACCTTTATTTGGATCTGGACTCTTTAAGTGATAAGGATAATCCCTTATCTTATTTGCAGATAAAGATCAACCTTCTTAATCAAATTAGGAGTTCCTTGATCCAAATTTTTATTTGGATCTGGACTCTTGAAGTGGATAAGGATAATCCCTTATCTTAACTGCTGATCCAAATCCTAGATCCGCCCCTATTTAATTAATCTAATTAACCTAGTTCGAAATGGGCTTTTAGGCCCATTAAGCTTTCAAGCTCACTTCCTCTTTAATGCTGGCTAGCTTGGCTCTCTTTGTATGGCGTGGGATGCTATCATTGATCTATACATCAGCCACATGGATTCAGCCCAACCTCTGTTACAAGGCTTGGCCGAATTCACTGCTAAATCCATTGAACCCCTGAGTTCATCATTATGGACTCTTAATGGGTCCAACATTTATACTAAATGGTCATTGGGTCCAACCATCTTATGAAGGCCCAAGGACTGTGGGCAGATGCAAGATTTGCCCATCAAGTATAACCCTCAATGGTCTTACACTTAACCTCTCAACCTATAATGATCAAACACTGCCCGACAAGACAGGACCTCTCCCTCGGCTGCAAGGTGCAGTGATGCACTCTTTACTCACATGGATCCCGAGAATTAAAACATTTTGCAAATATTTTGAAACCATAATATATATTTATATCTCTATATAAATATATTTTGCAAAAACAAATTTCAACGGTTGAAATCAACTGCCAGCAGTTTAGGTTTCTATCAGAGAGAGTGCATCCCCGATCACTCACTTTGTCTGACAAAGGGGCTAATCATGTCACAATGATCACCCACTCAGATGAATTCTCGGACTGTCTCAACATACCTAGGTTTTGACCCCCTCTAAAGATTTCACTGATTGGCATATCAAAGACAACCCAATCCAACACCTAGTGCAATATCATAATCGAGTCTAAGGACATTCCAGTTTTGCCCATCTATCTCCAAGGCCCAAGGCAATACTGGAATTTTGATCCGGTTTAGGGTTTCAAGAAAACCTACACTGCATGTATCTCAGGTCTCACCCTAGCAACTGAGACAAGCCACCCCAACCAACTTGGTGGTACATCGGTGTCAGCCTTGGTAGGATAAATCTCCCCAGATCTATCCAACGACTGTGAAGATTCTAAACTAACACGAGTCTCATATATGTCCAGTTTAAGGGTATTACACAGAAACACACCATAATAACATGAATCAATTATGTAATTTATTCATTTACAATAAATGTCAAAAGATACATCAATCTTATTAGAGCTAAGGGCATACACTGTCTAACATTAGGTCAATGCAGGTTTACCACTAAACCTGACCCATTGGCATCCCTGGTTCAAACCATATTATGCCTGATATGGACTAGTGGAATATAAACTTTAAGTAGGGAGGAGACATATGCATTTAGGCCAAGCAAGCCTTGAGATATAATTCAAGGCTGGATCCAGCTTATGTCCTGGCTAGGCCATGCTTGGATGAGAAAAAAGCTAGGTCCAGGCCCCAACTTGATGGTATTTTCCATTCCATGTGATTATCAATTTTAATTTTATCCATGTAGTTCAGTCAAAGCTCAGACCAGTCCAACTGGTTCAGCAACTTATCCAGTTAGTGAGTAGTTTGGTTTCTAAAACACTGTTCATTATGTTGGAAACTTAAGTCTTTCTATCACAAGTTAGACTCACTTGATGGACAAATATTGAGTTAGTCACTTGGGCAATTTAACATTCATTAATAGCAAATCGAATTCTGCTAGTTATTAAACTCTCAATTCATCCAACCGTCCTGCAAAGCACTTGTGATATCAGCAATCAAGCCTAAGGGGGAAAGTAAACTGACTAACACCGTCTTTGAATCCCCAACAAATATTTTTGCATGCAAAAGATTTATAGTGGAAAATAACAGCCTGCAAGATAAAAAATAAAAAAACTATTCTTATAAAAATTTCTAGTATTTGATTGCAATCCCGAAACGAGGGGAAAATTAATGTGGAAATGTGCTAAAGCAGATCTGTTATAGACTATTTGGGAGGAAAGAAATGCCAAAATCTTTCAAGGAAAGCAAAGGAGTCTCTCTAAAGTAAAAGAGTGTATCTTGAAAAGGGCAACCCTTCGGCTGAAAACTTCAACACTTTTTGAGAATTACTCCCATGATGATCTCAGGAGAAACTGGGCAGCAGTGGCTTTCACATCTTCTCAAAAGATTAGAATACGAGCTAGCTGGCTACTCCCTCCAGAGGGTGCTGTGAAATTGAACTTTGATAGAAGTAGTCAAGGGAACCCAGGACCCTCGTGCATAAGAGGGGTTTTGAGAGATAAGGATAGCAACATTCTTTCCTTTTACTCAGGACCAGAGGGAGTTGGAGACTCTACAAGCGCTGAGATACTAGCAGCAGTACAAGGAATACAGCTTGCCAACCAACTCGGAGTGGAGAGTTTGATAATTGAGGGAGATTCTAAGGTGGTTGTGGGTTGGGTGGCGAACCCAGATACTGTTAATTGGGATTATAGGGATCTCCTAAGAAGAGTTAATTGGCTTACAAGAAACATGTCGGTTAATTTTCAGTGGGTTAGCTGATCAGCAAATGTTTTGGTTGATTCTCTTGCTAAACAAGGGGCCTCAAGGGTTTCTTGTATTGGGCTACTTCGTAAACTGATTTCTGTTTAGTGTGAGTTTGGTGATTTCATCCTTAAAGAGGAGGTCGCATCTCATGCCTCTTCTTAGGTTGTTTGTATGCTCACTGTTTCTCTATTAATAACAATTTCATTCATCTATCAAAAAAAAAAAACAAAAAGTTTGAAAAACAGGGTGACAGGATTCCTAGATTTTAGGCTTACAAATAGGGATGCTCACGGTTCAGTTAACTGAACTGTGGGCTATTTTTTGAAACCAAACCAGTACCGTTGTCTTTTGAAAAAACGTGAAGCAAAAACTAATTGGTTAACCAGTTGATCAGTTTGGTTCTTTGGTTTCTCGGTTTTTTATATTTACAATATACTATAATAAATATATAAATATAATATAAATACTATATATATATATATATATATATATTTTGTTGAGCACCCCTACTTACAAGGAGGAGAAAGACTTCATGAAATCAAAGGTTCTTGTGAAGGATACTAATACTTCTAAAATGTTAAACCCACAACCTCATTGGTGACTCCAAGTAAAATGGCTTACCTTTTACATTTCAATAAAACTTTGCTTCCTCATGTGTTTTTACTAGTAACCAAACACTAACAAACTAATACTGCCCCAAATTCAATATTAACTGCTAATTATATATATAACATTTTATAAGGAAAGTATTGTTTCTTGAAATATTACAAATATATAGTACTTGATAAATAAAGAAAACAGTCAAACAGACCTCATAGACAGAAAGGAACATGGAATCACATAGTTAATTGATTAATTGTTATTTATGCAATAACTAAGCAGATATTCAAAAAAAAAAAAAAGAAACTTACATGCATAAATGTTTGATCCATGTCTTCTTCCTTGATTACATAATCATCAGGATTAATGACCTCACCAAAGTCATCCCATTCAGCAGAGTTCTCAAAAAAGGGAAACATCGGGGCAACACTAGTGGATGGAGGAGCAAATCCATCAATTAAGATGTCCCGTTGCCCACTACCATGTGGGCCAGTCACTGCATAAGTATATCAACAAGTGAAATGAGCAAGTACACTATAACTGTACAATGTTCTTTTTTCTCCTAGGCAGCAGTGCCATGGTTGAGAATATGAAGACATATTATCTCCCACCAAAATGGTGCATTACATCTAAACAACTCGATGAAAGCAGAAGCAATAGTTGATGATATGTACCATCTGTATATGCATGGAATGTATGGTAGTAGGTAGGTTCGTGCTCATGTAGTAAGGATCAAAGTATCACAAAATCAAGTGTTATTATGACAAGTAACAGTTATAACAGAAATTCATTCAGGAAAAGTGAATAGATCAATTTAACATGGCAATTCTAACATTTAAGCTCGGTTTGTTGCAGTTTCACCAATTTATTCCCATTCCACACAGTATGCAAGCAACTATCATACTTGGATGCCTATATAAGGGTGCCACATCTAATACCATATCAGATACTACAATTTTTAATGTATATTTCACATCTGACACTGTCCAGGTGTGCTCTTGCCGTATCTTGGTAACATAGGCAATCAATTCACAAATCATACATGGCTACCATCATCAGCAACAAAAGATCTCATTGCTCCACTCAAATTTATCCTGGCATATTTTCTATTAAATCTTAAATCGCCATATCCTTTTTATTGCCACAAAGTGTTAGTGTATCAAGGTGCAAGCATATGAACTAGAATGCCCAAGATGATAGATAGATAGATAACTGGACTGCCCAATATCCACAAATGGGATTCATCTTTTATTAAATTATTAATTTTCTTCTCAATTTTAGGATCACTTTTTATCCTTGTATGGTTTGTCATGGACAGCTCCATAATGTATCAAGGACATTTTTGTCCAAAATGTAATTTCTTGTCATACTAAAAGAATGAGACTGTTATGGCATAGTGCAAAGGCTGCTATTTTGTGGAGCATTTGGGGCAAAAGGAATGACCAAATGTTTGATGATAAAGAATATAATCTGGAGTCCTTAATTGAGCCAACCAAAGTCAGAATAGCTCATTGGGTGTTGGTGTGTGAGGATTTTAAAAGGGTTTTACTGTATGATCTTAACAGAGGCTAGAACATAGTAGCAGGAACACCAACCTTGATCCAACCAAAAACTGTAAACTAGGTTCCTCCTGAAGAGGGATGGCTCAAACTAAACTTTGATGGTTGTAGCCTGGGTAATCCGGAAGAATCTGGTATGGGAGGAGTGGTAAAGGACAATAGGGAAAGAATATTGTTAAGTTCTGGGACAACTGGGTCTGGCAATTCCTTAAAATCTGAAATGACTGGTGTAATTCAAGGCTTAAGACTGGTGGCAGGTCAAAACTGGAGTAACATTATTGTGGAATGAGCCTGCAAAGTAGTCATCTCGTGGTTAGGTACAGATGAAGAAACTCCTTTGGGCTTTTCTTTTTTAATGCTAGAGAAGCCAAAGCATTGGGGAGAAACCTAAGTTATTCGTTCATGCTGATCTCTAGATCTGCCAATTATTTGGCTGGCAATCTTGCCAAGACTTGCGAAGAATTTATAAGCTGTAATCTGATAATATTATGCCTTCATGTTTGAAATAAAAAGCTGCTGTGCGGAACTGGTAATGGATTGTGTAAGAGGTTGGAGCATAGGAGGTTTATCCTTGAAAGGAAAACTGGCTTGGAACATGGCTCCTGCAGCTGTTTTTTGGTGAATATGGCAGTGTTTCAGCAAATGGATGTATTGGCTATCTGTAAACAAATTGTTCAAGGATAGGAATTACAACACTTTTTTTTTGTACAGGAGAATCTCTTTTTTGTAAAGCAGGGCTGGGGGGTATAGGTCTGTATGGGCAGTGTTTTGTAAATCTGTGTACAGCATCTTGCTGTACATGTTTTTTTTTTTGATAAATGAATGGTTTTCTGTACATGTTTTACATGATTTTTGTTTTCCTTCTTTCTTTTAATGATATTATATTTTACCTGTTGTCAAAAAAATGCTTTGTCATCTGTGTGCTGTTCTGTACTCTTCCTGCTGTCTAACCATGTACAGTGTGGGCTCCTGGATTTGAGATGAATGCAATTCTATTTTTACTCTTGATGATAAAAAAGAGTTGTTTGGCACATTAATTGTCAAAAAATGTCCTTTGGCATAATAATCTATAGTTCCTATTAAATTCCAAGTAACCAAGTCCTTTGCCAATAAGGTTCGAACCACTATTCAAAGTTAATACACAAAAAGAAACAAAAGTTCTAAATTTCCAGGTGGAAACATCATAAATCATTCAAATGAAAGTTGTAGAAAGTTATACCGTGTGGTCAAGGATAGGAAAGGAGTAAGCATACCATCTGATGAAGAATGAGAATTGCTTGCATCAATGACCATTGGATCCCCCAAATTAGCATCAGATCCATGAGATGCTTTTAAGTCTTCCTCTTTGCTTTGGCTAGCTTTTAGGGCTTCTTCTTTTTTTATTCGATTCTGTTCTTCCTCATAAGCTCTTAACTCCTCTCCAACCAATGGAACCCTCTTGCACATGGTCACTTTTACAGCTTTAGGAGGAGGATCTGCCTGAAGCATGCGGGCTAATGTAGCAAACTGAATGAATATTTGGTGTAAAAGATGTTAGAATCGCATAACTTAAGGCCGAATGTAATATTATGAATGAAATAATGGGCATTTTCATGTATTACACCAAAAAAAGAGACGAGAAGCACCATATAACCATCTCGGTCCCTGACACTGATCAAGAAAGGGTTTACTGTTCATAGGATTTTATATGGGCAAAAGTTTATGGTATTGTATTACAATTTTACAACCTAACTACTTCACAACAAAAAGCCTTGATCCAGTTCCTGCTTTGTTTTCAGTTAAGATAGCCCTAGTAAAACTCCTCACTTGCTTAAAGAAAGACTGAGAAGAAACTTCACATCTGGCTTGTCAAACAGTAAATTAAGTATCTAATGCTTATGTTGCCATAAGGAAAAGAAACCAAGATAGCCTGCCCAATTTCATATATCAAATGGAAGCAGAGGTAGCTACCATTGAGGCTTAGAACTATGGTGACGATTATATTATCTAAGAATGTACATAAGTAATGAAGGACCAACCCATTTGAACATATATTTGTCAGCATTAGGAGAAAGCATATATGTTAAAAATGAATTTGGTTGAAAACTAGATAGACTGAATAGAAGATATACCTGGCCTCTTTCTGTAAAAAGCACGAGATTCTTGGCATCACTTGCCCATTCAACAAATATATCATGAGAAAAACCCACCTCCAAACTGGCCATGGATACTAGAACAATCTAAATAAAATGAGAATCAGTTTACTCCCTTAAAAACAGAATCCCAAATGCATGCACAACCATGTATATATGCTCTTTGATTAGAATAAACTTCAAGAAATACGGGTGCTACAAACCTTTGGACCATCTGGTACTTTCTCAAGTTCACTCTTGTTGATGAGAAGGGTTACATGCCTGAAAATTTTCATCAGAGATAGTTGTCATAAAAGTTCATCAAAGAAAAACATATTTGGAAAGAAACATCAAGGCATGGGCTGATGATTGATGTATTTAGATGTATATGGTGTTTTCTTATCAGTGCATCTAAATTAATAATGGCTATGAACAGATGTTCTCTACAAAGTATGACAAAACAGAAGAAACTTACTTCAACAGAAAAGCATTATCGCGTGTGTGTTCAAAGGACTTTGCTATTGAATCACTCATCCACTCAAGAAAACTCTTGACATAATCAATTGTGCTCGATGAGACATATGTGAGGAAAAAAATTGGATAGTTCAGATGATGTTGTGCCCAGTGCTGCCATATACATCAAATCACATCTTTATAGTACCACTGGAGTTACACAAGAAGAGAACACTAAAAGACATGGTTTCTGAAAAGACCTGTTCCAATATCAAAAGAAGTTCCAATACTCGACCAGCTGTATCAACAGGAAGTAGTACATTTCCATCTGCTCTTAGAGTCTTCAGAATAGCATCTAAAAAATTATGCAAATATAATGCCCAAAGAACAAGTCAAATTATCATCCGCAGAATTTTTAATTCAAATAAATTTGGTGGAATAAGATCAGCATACCTAAAAGTTCTTGGTCCCTTTGGCGTCTAGAAGGCTGATTATTCAGAGCATTATAGGCATCTGTTATCAGGACAGCTGGTCTAGCAAATGATTCTAGAACAGTTCCATTTAAGTGCCTGATAGATAACCAAACCAATAAGTTTTTTCCCATATTTCCGAACATAAGCTAGAGCATTCACCGACTTTTCCTGTTTCGCATTTTATGAATAACAGAATTGCTTTTTTAACTTCAACAGAGGAATTTGGTAGGAAGGTTTGTGTATAACCTTTCTTTACGATGATTGAAGTCAACAGCATATATTACATCTTCCCCATCTTTTGTTATCTTCCAGACAGTGCCTCCCAAGAGATGCCCAGCCACATGAGGAGCAATAATGATTCCTTCTCCTTTGCCTATCATAAGCCTTTAAGTAAGAAATACCAAGAAGATGAAGAAGAGAACAGGAACAGGAAATTTGCACATATGACCTATATGATGTCCACCTTAGTCATACAGGTGGTGCACATCCAGAGGAACTGGAACCTGGGAGACAAGCAGAATAGATGGTTCTCTGTATGTGTGTGTGTGTGTGATGGTGCTGGATATGAAGATATCCAAACAAAAGCATCTATTTTTCCAGTTTAACCATGTTTACAAGATATATTGTAACAATGCCTACCAGACAGATGATGATTCTGAGAGTATGTCAGCCTCGTTACATTTTGGAAAGCAGAATCAATATCGTCCAGAGTAAACAAGTCAAAATCTGAAACTTGCTGCAAATGGAGAGATCATGAGATAAAATCTAAGAGATAACAGCAATACTTCCCCACAATAAAAGCGCAAAAGTTGGGTAAAATAGTGACATGTAAAAGGCAGAAAATAATAGGAATGGATGCATCTCTTTGTGCACACATCTGAGGTTTGTCCACATTCATGTTTCTTGTGACACTAAGAAGTTTTACACTTTTAAAACCGCCCAATACAGTTGTTTCTCCCCACCCCATCCCTACAAGAAAAGATTGCAATATACTATTATTGCCAGATACAAAAAAATAAATAAATAAATAAAACCATAGCTACTTGATTCATGTATTCACTTGGTACAAATTCTGGTTTGTAGCAATTACATGAATTAGATTCACTAGAAAAAGGCAGGTCAGGATTATAGGACAAAATCCTGAAGTGGAAAGCCATTAAGCTATAGAGACGTCTTGGTGGAAGGAGATTTTCATATTGTAGTGGGCCTGTTAATAAACAATGACCTAGGTCCAAGGCAATACAGAAACATATTGAGGGAAGGCAGATGACATGTGAATTGAGAGAGCTAGTTTTCCATGGACACAAAGATGATTCATTGGTCAAACAAGGAATGAACAGGGATAGATTGTATCGAGGTGTGATCAATAGGGAATATGATTTGAATTGTATACAAACCAGTAGGGAGTAGGGACAGATTGGTAAGGTGTCAAAGGCTACTGAGGGACAATGGTGTGCTTCGCACATTCTCCTTGTACATGTTATACATTCTTTTATCACTAATTAATAAAAGTGAACAATTACCAATAAAAATAGGATTATAGGAGAATACCAAGACAATATATCCTTTTTTATAAGTAAGACAATACATCTTATTTCCTACGTTTTAGCAGTCTTTTTTTATAACCTACATTTTAGTAACATTGTTTCTTTTTATTGTTTGAAGCAGCACATCAAATAAATATATTTTTATTTAGTATCCTGTTTACATAAAGTCATCAAGTTAATAGGAGAAATTTTTCTTTCTTGAATTTATACAAACCAACTTGCAAATTGGTTCATAATGAACCACTACTCAAATCAGATAGGTGGTGACTGAATTAGGTAACTATGAGAGGAATAAAGGTTTTACACAATTATACCAGTATCTGGCTTTAGTATATGCTTAAAAGACCATCACTCAATGCTGGTCCCATCTATCCGAGGTCTTGGAAGAGCTACACCAGATATGAACCTAACCTCCAGCATTCACATTAAATGGCCAATGCAATATACTAAACCCTGTGTTCTCTCACACTTGTCAGCCCAATATTTTACCAATGCACCAAGCAATGGCCCCTTCAAGGTTTCATCATTTGTTTCAGAATGGTAAATAATCACATCAAGGTAAAACCTAATAAAATGCCTGCACAGTTCAAGTATCAACTAGAAAATTCAATTCAAGTATAAAAACATAAGAAGAATGATGGATATTTAGAGATTAAAAGTAAAGAGTTTTCATTTCTACAATCTAAACAGACACATAGTGTCTAAAGGCAACCCTCAAAATCCAAGACATGGGTACTGTTAAAAATAATCACTTCAAGGTAAAACCTAATAAAATGCCTGCACAGTTCAAGTATCAACTAGAAAATTCAATTCAAGTATAAAGGCATAAGAAGAATGATGGATATTTAGAGACTAAAAGTAAAGAGTTTTCGTTACTACAATCTAAATAGATGAGACAATCACTATGCCCAAGATCTATGGCTCCCCATATCTCATGACGATTAAACAGAGTTGATCCAAAAAAAGAATGATACTTGAGCAGGAGTCCCAAATTTTTTGGCTCTTTGAACTTCACGATAATACTTAAGGGACCACCACTGCACCAGCCTTTGATCTATAGCAGAGGTCTCTTGCACCTCCCCCCTTCCCTCCCTCCCCCTCCATCTCCCTCCATCCCTCCTCCCCCGCTTGCTCATGTGTAAAGTAATCTACATCCAGGCTTCTATTCTTTGAAAGCATCACTAGTATTGTCTACCCTCCTTCAGCAGAGGACTACAGTTATCCTCCTTTGTATTTACACAAGACACATGTAAATGTGTCCAAATCTGTGTCCACACATTTCCAAATCCTTGCTCCTTACATGTAGCCATGTCCCCCAAATCATAAAATAAAAACCATGAAAAAAGCACCAACGAGGTAAACAGACCTTGCGGATATACCACATTCCTCCTTGAATTACTAAAGTACAGAGATGGATTATCAGGAGCCGAATTGACCAAAGGTGTTGAACTTTCTTACATCAAATTCAGATTGTCTCTTCTTCCACATTCTTCCTTGAAAGTTTATTTTTTCCTTCCCAAATAGCATTACATAATAGAGATGTAATAAAATGAAACATCAAAACAAACTAAATGTATTTTCTTGGGCCTTGAAAAGGTTCTATCAGGTTCAATAAAAAATATCTCTTATTAACCATGCAAAAGCAGCATATAAATTGGCATTAGGATCTAAAGGGTTTGATAGGTGTTACCCTCTACCAAAGTCAGAACTAAAACGAAAAAGGCAGCTAACCAAAAATCATCTTCAACTTTTGTTATTTTTAAAACTTAAACAATTACCTGAAAAGGAAAATTAAATGGTTGCCTTCTCAAACTCCAAGTATAGAATTCAACATGGTTACCCCATACCAGCCAGAAGACACTCATCATAAATATACATCATTAAACATAAGAAACAAAAGAATTCAAGAGTCAGAAAAATCTTCACCTTCCGTGAGAGATAGTGATCATACATGGTTAGGAGGCCTAGTCTGTACACAGGCTCTGTCGAATAAACTGGAGCAGACAGTGCAAGGTGTTTCATGGCATATGGCAAAGCACCAAGATGAAGTATATCTGGATGTGATAGCAAAACAGCATCTATGGTTGAAGATATCCTGCATATCCATGACAAGCCTTTAGGAAACTAAACCAACTTTGTGCAATCAGAGTGCCAACTCATTATAAAACTAGCAATCTTGAATTTCTTCTTAAAGAAAACCAAAAAAAAAAACACTTCTTATTCATCAAAAGAAATGTTAAAAACAATCTTGTATGATTGCTACCTGAATTGGTCATGTTCATGTGTTAGGCCAAGGATTACCTTCAAGACATGTAAAAAGGTGAAAAAATTGTTCCAAAATCTCTTTATATTTTTCTTTAACTTCTTCCGGTGGAATCTAAGGCTTCATGGAATATACCAAATGTCTGATTGCCCTCTGCATAGAGTAGATAGAACCACTTTTTTTTGGTGGAACTAAAGTCAATTACAAGTATATCTATTGAATGAGAATCATGATGACAGAACCACTGTAAGAAGATGTAAAAGCCATAAAATCATCCTAAAATGTGACAAGTGATTCATAATCCACAAGTGACTCATAATCCACAAGTGACCATCAAAACAGCATATTAATAATCCACATTTCACTGTTTTCCTTGATTGGGTTGCTCTTAGCTCCAAAGGTCCCTTACTTGTGTATATGCATACTCTTTCCATGAAGCAAACATGTCATAAAGGATTAAGGGCTCCACAAAGCATGATCCCAGGCACAAACACCTTCATATGCCAAGCATATCCCAACTTGCTGAAATAAAATGGTAGCACCCAATTCATTTGAAATCAATCCAAAAAATGGTTTCAAACCTGAAATGCGAAGTGAGAACTTAAGAAATTGCTACAGTTACCAACAATAGTTCTCCTTAGGTATGCACCACTTGGAGATTGAGTTATTTCTTGGAATTAAATAATCAACAGTGAGATTCATATCCCAAAAAGTACATTAAGAGCCCTTTGCTAGGATATCAGCTTCCAAACGAAAACCACCAGAAAAAGTCCCTTTTCTCAGTAAATAACAGTACATACCTATTTCTTTTGAATCTTAAGTTTCAAGCCCTTTCATCATCTCCTTTCCCCCCCCCCCCGCCACCCACCCCCCCACACACACACAAAAATGAATTAAGATGAATGCAATTAGATAAGTACAAACCCCAAGGGTGTCAGGAAAAAATAAAATAAAAAATGGCACACTAGGGGCTCCTCTAAACGTTATATATGAAAACTATGATAAATTGGCATGCAGGGTCTCAAAAGAAAAGGCATTTACTTCTGAATTCTGATCAATTGCTCCCCACCCACCAAAAAAACAACAAAAAAGGAGTTTATTAATCTCTAGGGTCTGCGGAATGAGAGGAAAGATTTAGAAAGACTCCCAAGTCCCAATTTTGGGAAGCCCATATCTGATATGCAATGTAGGCAAGTATGCAAGATCACGGATGTACCGCAGGCAATGGTTTATGGTTCATCAAGACCAAGAAAGCAGCATCTTCCACCAAAACAATGCTAAACAGGTGGAAGCGAAGCTGGAAAAAGAGAAGCCACTGGAAGTTCTACTATATATATATGGCCCTCTGTACAAGTAGTTTCTATACAAGAACATTCCTTTAAGGACCCCCCAAAAAAATCTATGTTCAAAAAAGAGAAAGAGAAGTCATCAGAACTGAAACATGTAAGAGTAGACAACCAAGCTCTCAACATGTCAACTGCACAATTGATAGCATCCTCCTCTGAATTAGATTTCTCTACCGTTCCTTTCAGACCAGATTGCCCACAAAACTGCTAGAGGCACCACATCCCAACAAGCTCTCCCTTTCTTGGACATTCTGTGCACCCACCACCCAGTTAGCAAGGTCTTCACTGAAGCAGGAAAGCACCCATAAACTGGAACAGCTTATTCCAGACATTATAAGAGAAATTGCAGAATAGGAACAAATAATTCACAGATTCCCTATGCTCGTTACAAAAAGCACACTCCAGGCCTGTTAGATTAGCTCCTTTTCTGACCAGCAATTCCTTGGTTAAGCACCTTTCCCATGCCACCACCCACTCAAAAATTTTAACTTTTGACTTTTGAGGGTGCTGTGTTTCCCCAAATGGCTTTGTAAGGAAAGGATCTGTCTTTCTCTCCCAACAAGCCAACATAAAAGGACCTGACTGAGAAGGTACCTGACTTGGACCATCTCCACTGTCTAATCTCTTGTCCAACCACATTGACTTGCTGATTATACACCAAGGACATCAATTCAACTACTAACTACACCTCCCAGTAAAAAAAATCCTTCTACCTGAAAGCAATCTGCTATTATAGCTTCTTTGTTGCAAGCCAAAACAAACAACTCTGAAAATTTTCTTTCAGAGTCAATTCATCACACCAAGGGCAAGGGACAAACCAGAATTTTATTCTAGTCCCATTGCCAAGAAGGTATATCTTATTCCTTTCAAGAAATTAGGGAAGACTTTACAAATTCTCCTCCATACTCCACAACCATAAGACAACCTAGAGTCCAAAGCATACCAACCGTTATCACTTAATCCATACTTCTCAACAATCAGCTCCCTCCACAAGTCATTGCGATTTGTACAAAAGCTCCATAACTACCTGTCCAAAAGAACAATCTTGAAAGTTTTTTCTTTTCCCAAGTCCTCCACAAGCTATAGGTTTGCAAATATTCTCCCATCTCACCAAATCATATTTCTCTTCGTCTTTCCAAACTTTCCACAAGAATCCCCCATATCCTTCTCTAATTTTTCTGCACCTCCCTTGGAATTGGAAAAAGAGACAAATAATAAGCCGGTAGGCTTGTAAGGACACTCTGTATTAGAGTTAACTTACCCCCCTTAGATAGAAAGCAGGCCTTCCAAGTTGCTAGTTTCTCATTGACCTTATCCACGACTGGATCCCAAATGCTTTTTGAAGTATATCTGGCACCTAGGGGTAAAGCCAAATAATTAGTTGGAATTTTCCCCACTTGACAGCAAGAACCTCTGCCAGATTTGACATAATACCCACATCTCCTATTGCCACCATCTCACTCTTTGCCATATTGACCTTCAAACCTGAGACCACCCCAAACCAGCATAGGAGATGTCTCAAACTGGAACCATTACTCTTCACTTCAAACCCTTCTAAAAGACCTACCTCAAAGGCTATTTCAGTCATTTGGCTTAAGCCCTCCAAAACTATAAGGAACAATATGGGAGACAAAGGATCCCCTTGTCTTAATCCTCTTGAGCTCTTGAAATCCTCTTGCAGAGCCATTTATTAAAATGGAAAATTTGGGAGTTGTTGTGCAAATTTTGATCCAATTCCTCCACTTCTGCCCAAAGCTCATTCTACTCAACATATAATCCAAAAATCCTACTGAACATGATTGAATGCCTTTCCCAAATCAACCTTAATGATTGAATGCCTTTCCTTTTTTTTTCTTTTTACTTTTTTTCCTGTATTTTCATATCAGATGTGCATGAGGTGCAAGAGGCGTACGCCTCTAGCATGCCTCATGAGAAAAGCGCAAGAGGCGTACACCTCAGAGGTGTCAGCGCCTCTGGCATACGCCTCAGGGCGTTTTGGGAGCGCCTCCAGGCGTACGCCTCCCACGCCTTTTAAAACACTGATTTAAATACCAATAAGATGTGCAAATCAAAGTTTCAGCACCATGATTAAAGCATTCTTTTACCTCACACCCTATCTAGCAATGTCTAGTTATGCCAAGGGATATCAACTTCAAACAAAGCTCTATTTGATAATAAGTTAAGTGAACAAATATGCTGATAAGTGCATTGTTTTGTCAAGGTGTCTGTATAGCTAGAAGCCTAGAACCTTCGTGGTAAATAGCATCCCCTAGGTCACAAAATATGTGCCTAACAAGCAAACTAATACATAAGTACATAGAATAACTTGAGTTCTCCCTTTGATGCCAACAAATAGTCAAATATAATGGTTATGAACTTATGATCCTCTGACTGTCTTGGTTTCTACATTATTACACACTCCATTCATGTGTGAAATTGTGGATGATGGAACAATAAAACATCTACATGACCAGCGACCAGCATCATCCAGAAAAATAACCACGTTCCCCCCTTATCTGGTTCCTAATGAGTTGAAGGATTATATGGAATCCATAACTACGAAACTTACAATAGCATATTTCGGCTGAGTAAGATAGAATACTCTATCTACTATATTTCTATAATTCTATTATTGTTTGGCTAATCAAAGGCTTCATGCCACAGTGAGAAAGAAAGGTGTATAAAGAAGATTTGGAAGCCAGATTATGTCATCTAGATAATGCAAAGTACCAACCAGCAACTCATAAAAGAGCCTTGTAAGATACCTATTTCTTTACCATTCTTCTTTTATTAAATTTGACAAAAACGTAATTATCTGCCACGAAAAATTAAGGATTACAGCCATTCTTCCACGTTTAATCGTCTGTAGTAGTATAGTGTTTCAGGCAATAATAAGAAAGAAATTAGAAACGCATTTTAAGAAGAATAAGAAGAAGAAAGAAAGAAAGAAAACTAGACTACTTCTAATGAATCCAAAATGAAAATTTCAAGTAGGCATTAAGAGATGCCTCGCAAGTAGCTATTTCTTTAGAAAAAAAAAAGTTTCAACATCAATTCCCCGTCCAGTAAACACTGAGAAGGGGAAGAACAGAGGCAAACAAAATGAATTGGATAAGAGGGGAATAAGATTGAGCATTGACCTCGAGAGTGGTTGAAGAAGACTAGTGTCAAAGAGATCGTTCCATCCGCAATCAACAAGGAAGTTGAAACCGTCGATAGAGAGAAGGTAACAAAGAGGGTTTTCGTTGTACACTCCACAGAGTGGAGTGACCTGTACCGAAGTTCCCATGGCGCCTTTACTGTGCCTCTCCTGTGTTTCGGAAATACCGTGGAAGTGTGAAATGGAGGTACAGAGAGCGCCGAGTTTAATTTCGGGGCTTATAGTGGTTCATACGGCAACCCAAACCAAGGATTTGTAAATGCGCGGTCGAAATCGGCTTACCCGATTTAATTGAAACTGGACCGTGGAAGCAAAAGATTGGTCTAGGTCTATGGACCGAGGGATCCATAAAAACGGTCTTTGGCTAACGCTCTTGCAGCAAACCTATCACCTTGGGGAGACCGAATTTAGTCCTCACAAAATGTTTTATTCATGAAGAGATATTCTCAATATAGGGATACAAGTATTGTTAGGACGGTATAAGGATAAATTTTGTGAGGACTGAATCTGGATTCATTTCCGGGTCTCTGAATAGTTTATTTGCAAGACCTGAGCCAATTGAACTGTGAATTATTTCAACTGATCAGCGGGCTATAATTAGATATTAATTCTCTTTTTTTTTTTACCAACTCCATCATTAATAAAGTTGACCCATTTGACAAGGATGATTAAACAAACATACGAGGCTCCGATCCACCAATCAAAAGGAAAAGTAATTCCATTTCCAAGATGATTTTCAAAAACATTGGTACAAGGGCAATAAATGGACTTTGTTCTCATAGACAATGAACTAGTAAGCAAAACATGTTTAAGCAATAAAAGGAATAGAGGATGGCTCCATAATAAGGTTACCAAAATGTCCTTACAAACTTGGTATTAGGATTTAGGAAGATCTCATTCAAGTATGAAATGGTTTATTTACCACAAAAATCTAACATTCGAGAGGTGGGGTGGGGTGCAAGCTTACTTCTAAAAGTTGATTATGAAATGACTTTGATGGTCATTGGACAATAAGGTTACATTTGGCAAGCAAGCAAAGAAGACACATGGTAGCGTTTATTAAAGTTACATTCGCTAAGAATGCAAAATAGATACAGAAAGTTCATTGGTAAGATGTATGGGTTCCTAATAGCGTCTTTTCATACTTGTTTTCTAAGCTAACACCTCAATGGTCATTGGGAATGGGAGAGTCTAGAAATTTTAATTCCGTTTGGTTGGATAGAATTGGAATCTCATTCTCATTCCTGGTGGAATGATATTCCACCTAAGGTTTAAAATATTGATATACCCGGCATATTGGGTCATATCGGTACTGATTTTTTTATTTTTATTATTATTTTTTTAAAACCAGTTCAAGGGGGCGGTTTAAGGCTCATCCACCCCGTAAACCGGTCAGAACCCTGATACACCCCCTGTAGGGGCATATCAGGGAGCTTCTGAAACGATATGTAACGATACTTTAAACCTTGATTCCGCCATTTAAGAGAATGGCCATTTCCTCCCTCTTCTTTGAAAATGAGAATGAGTTTCAATTGATTCCGATTCCTACATGAAACCAAACAGGTAGGAGAAATATATAATTAATTTAGATTCCAATTCCAACTGCCAACCAAACAAATTCTTATTGTATTTGATACGTTAGTATGGCTATTAACATCTCAAACCGTCAATTTTCATTATTTATTGTTTGTACTGATACCATACGCACGACATAACGTGAGATTGATGTATTTATTATTCAAACGCAATTGAGCACGCTTTGACATACGGCAACATAGGCTCAGTTTTGGAAGGAATACAAGTAGAAATATATAGAGTGCAAAGGTTTGCATTTTGTATTATTTTGTATACGGGAAAATCTATAATGTGGAAAAGATATGGTATGGAAAGAGTTTTGAGTCTTTTGACCAATCAAAACTCACCCATGAATTTTGATAAATAACACCTAATTGGCTAGATTCCAATTGATTGGTCAAAAGTTTTTTAAATATCGCATATTTTCCATATCATAGTCGTACCCTTTGTATACATATTTGTAATTTTGTATTTATACTCTTTTCAAACTGAGCAATAGGAAAAAAAGCACAACATTGCAATTCAGAGCATGGTTCAAACTTCAAATTATAATACGTATAACACTGTATCGTACAATACGTATCACACCAATACATAAGATACATTGAGAAGTGGAGTTACACTTTAGCTCCAACATGCCAACCAAACCAAAACACAGCCATGCTGTACCCATTTTTGGGAGCACCTCGAACTTCACATTGTAATAGCATGAAGAAAAGAGTCTCGATCAGGTAGGCACGTCGTTATAAACATGTTAAATGAACACTTTCAAATTTTTTTTTGACACATGTCCTTTGAAATACCCCCAACCTACACTTGAAAAAGATTAAAGACAACTTTTAAGAGTTGTCAGAATATTTACAAAGTGCTTACAGAATGTACTTCCTATACTGTGCCTACTGGATCTACAAACAAGGCTTGTACAATAGGCTACATAGAGTTTGGCTTGGATCAATGCAACGCCTATTTGAACAGCCTTGCATTGGGAATATCTTCATACTTATGTGCTTTATTTCATTGGGAATATCTTCCCAATGCAAGGTTGCAAGAGGCTGTTCGAACATTATGAACACGGGCTTGCACTGACCGAAGCCAAACTCGGCTACATAACCCACTCAAAGGCGAACACATCAGTCTACATGTAGCCATCTAATACAAATGGAAAATCTCTCATATTTCTGAAGCTAATATAGTAATATATGATATCTCTCATCCTGGTCAACATGAAAGGCAAGTTCAAAAGTCAGAACATCGAGGCCCTGTTCGCTTTTCGGTAAGTCATGTAAATAAGGCAATAACCATTTTAGTCATAAAAATCCATTATCAAAAAGGGCATTTTTGTCCCATTCAAGTGTTGGCAACTTTCCCCTAGGTGGGAAAGTTATTTACACACCTAGGAGATCCAGGTAAGTGGTACCCAGGAAAATAAACTTTCCCTGGTCCCCACATAAATCTGAAAAAAGAACATGGGATTCTTGGTCAATGGGAGCCAAAATCCCATTGACCAACTTTCCCCCCTCTCAAAATATGAAAAAAGAATGCCCCCCAAGAGCCTAGATGTCAAACTACCCTCATGGCTGGAATTCTGGAACTGCCAATGTTCAGAATTTTCATCATTATTTAAGCCTTATTAAATATTTTGTGTCAACAGCCACTCAGCCAGTGTTCATGATTATCATTTTTATATAAGCAATAGCTAAAATATTCTCTTTAAAGTTTTTTTCATTACCACAACCTTCTTCCCTTGTGGTTTTCCCTTGTTTAGCAGTCTAGCTATCCTTATGGACAAAAGCACACATACATTCAAGAAAGATACATGTAAAAGAATCATAATGTTGTCAGTCAATTGCTAATGACTTAACCTTAGATAAGTATTGTTTAACCTTAGATAAGTAAAGGATCATAGTATTTGCACTAGTAGTATTAAAAGATGATAAATATAGGTTTACTCAGGTAGCTCTGTAATCAACTGTGCATGCCAGACATTTTTTAACTGCACAACACTACCTAACTGACAAGGGATTAGATAAATGACCTCTTTAAAATCTGTAGGTTCCTTCCAAAATATTAGTGACACTACCTAAGGAAAACAATGCTCAGAAGATAATTATGTAATCATATTTTCTGTTTTGACAACTGACACAAAAACCAAGTCTAATCTAACTATATTACATCAAGATCATTCCATATTAACAAGAGGAAAAGATGCTGCCTTTTGACATTTCCAACCCCTGTGCATGATGCATTTAGTTTCAAGCTTTTATTTCTATCACTCAACAGAACAACACGAATACAAGTACATTTTTCTCTGTGTTACATTTAAACTGACTTTTAAATCTTTATAAGCTATACTATCAAGGAATTCTACCACATCCAGAACATTTGATCATTCTTAAATGCAATAATATGTGCACGTTCATGGACAAGTCCAAAAAATTGTTGATCAAGACTATACACTTGTTCAAAATTCCAGGCAATCTTGTCCATCAGCCACACCAGAAGTTCACTAGATGATTCCAATAGAACATAATGGGTTGTATAGTAAACTGACTGTTTTTGGTTTCATTGGGGGTGGGTATGGGGAAGAGAATACAAATACTTTTCATGTTCCCCAGCAGTCAGCAACTCTAGTTCTCTATTCTATCTGAAAATTTATTTCCAAACCAAGGAAATATTAGACACAATGTATGCCAGGCAAAAAAAAAGACAAGGTAGAAAGTTAAACAAATAAATAATACATGCAGACAAGTGAAGAATAAATTGATCCTTCTTACCAATCGAAAAGGATGCACTATTGTTCTGAGTGAGATGTACACCTAAGTATCACAACCATTGTACTTTAGCAGCATTCTCTTCATAATCTTGATGCATTAGAAATATGTTTTTGGAATAGTAGTCACAAAGTTACATTATGTTACACATCAAACAAATGATTTTAAGTAGTTACAGTACAATCAGGACTCACAAATCCAGTGAGGCTACAATTTTTGTCAGTTTTCTCAAGGATGTCTGCTCCATTTTATATATCAAGTCAAACATGGTAATACACTACTTGATCCTCTTCATATAACAGGCATGATTAAGATACAAAATCTAGCAAAGCTGAACCTAGTCAACTTTTCCTCCTTTTGAAAGCAGGATGTATGGTTCCACCTAAAGAATCAAGGTTGTCAATCATAGAAATGCATTCATTCATTCTCTTCAAAATGAGAGGCATAGAAGAGACATTATTGGAAATCTTGAGTTTAAGCATACATATTTTCTCAGCAGTCTCTGGATCCTTTTCTGCCAGTAATGCATCTTGACTTAATTGAACATGTTCTCCCCCATCTGTATAGGTTAGAAATGGCAAATACCTCAACAAGTATTAAAAAAGGCAAACCAATAAAGCAAGAAAACCTCTAAGATGATTCTTGAAAGCATTGTTGACAAAAGAGTAACAAGGTCATGTGTTCAATATCCATTTACACAGTTGATGCCTCAAATGTAGGTCCATGCAAAGTCCCTAACTAGGAACAAACTACCTATGCTGATGTGTGCACACTGTACGACCATATGTTTAAGTGACTCGAAATGAAAGCAATTACTGTTATTGATCAAAAAAAAAAAGCAATTACTGTTTATTTGCAATGCAATTTTCTTTTATTCTAAGAAGCAAAATAATGGGTAAATGTACTAAACACAGTCAATGAGCTCTCTGCCAAATAGTGAACAAAGAAACAAAAACGTGATAACATGATTAAGAAACCACGTATAACAATTTCATCCATGGTTACAGTCAATGAGCTCTCCATTAAGTTGCATTCCAAACATGTTATCTATAGTAGTGAAGGTAATACTTAAACTAAGCAGAGAAATGATTCCATTTCAACACTGTATCCCCACGCTTAAATTGGTAATGAACAACATTTTCAATTCACTCAGCTCCTAGAGCACGGAGAAAACTGAGGTTATATAAAACGGAACAAGGAAGACTTTTTTCTAAAATATGAGCATTTGGACAAAATAATCAACCCAAGTCAGAAGGTGATGCTCTGCTTTCTAGTGATGACTGCAGTATACATGCAACAATCTGTTATTTACAGTAACATAGTAGAAATCTACCTATAGAAAATATAATGAAATATACTTTCGAAAAATAATTTCCGTCTAGAGTCTCCAAAGAAGACCACCATGAGAGTGGAAGGGGCAAAAGGCAACAATATTCTCAGGATTAAGAAAAGGAAAAAAAAAAAAAAAAAAGGAAACCCTAGAAATGCACCTGGTGTACGATCTCCGGAAATTCCGGATTCGGCGGCTATGTCGAAATGAGGAAGAATGGGTCTCTGAGAAACAAGAATTGAAGAGAGTGTGCTCTTGAACTGATCCGGAAGAGTCGTTCGGTACTCGAGGATCCTTTGTGCCATTTGTTTCACTTCAGCTTCCAGCTTTTCAAGATTTTCAAGTTCCTCCTCCTCTTGGTCGTCCTCGCCCCGCTCTTCGGAGCTTAGATCTTCTAGGGTTCGAGGCTCCGCCATTTTTAATTTCTTCTTGTTGACCGTAGATCATGTGTTCGACATTAGGATTTTTAACTTTCAAATTTTGAATTCCCATTGCCTGAGCCTGCTGGAGTTAACAAGCGTCCCAAACAAGCCACTGCAGTCGCACAAGCGTCCGATGTGCGGCTGCAGTGGCTTGTTGGGACTAAACCCGGTCTCCTGGGCCTCACCTAGACCTGTTCATGGGCCGGGCCGGGCTTTTATCATTAATGAAAATTTGTTAGGCCCGAGCCCGAAGCCCGATTATGTTCACTGGTGAATGTGTTCGCCGGAACTGAGTTCGCGGTGACTATGGTCTGTGAGCTATGACCTGTGATTTTAAGTTCAACAGTGATCAGTTCGCGTCTGAGAAAGAGAGAGAGAGAGAGAGAGAGAGAGAGAGAGAGCTCACCGTCGCAGCTGGTGCCTATATTCGCTGCCTTGTCGTCGCCGGTGTCTGAGATTTGAAAGAGAAGTAAGATTTGAGAAGAGGAACGAAAGAGTTAGAGAGAGAAAGAAAGAGAGAGAAAGAGAGAGAGAGAGAGAGAGAGAGAGGAGTGAGGACTCACCGCCAAAGTTGTTGCGTCGGTGAATGTTTACAGCCTCGCCAGTTGTGTGGCTGCCTGAGAGTGTGAGGATGAGAACTGTGGAGGATGTGGAGATTGGAGAAGAATGGTTCGGCTAGAAAAAGAAAGGAAAGAGACAAAGAGGTGAAAAAAAGATGGGGTCTTCGACTAGGGTTTTTAGGTTTAGTTATAGGTCGGGCCGGGCCAGGCTATTTTGGCAAATTCCGAGCTCGGCTCATATGCGTGTTAAGCCCGCGGGCCCATATGCGTGTCCAAACCCGTCTGGGGCTGATGATTCCAAAGGCTACAACAAGGTCATAACTGTAACTTATGTGGTTGATGAGGCTGATGATCCCACCTGTCACCACAAAAAGACATTAGAAGCCTCGGGATATAGTCCCAAGTGCAGGACTCCAATAGTCAAATTAGCCATGGAAATGAGAAAGCCAAAATGCAAGGAGAGCAAGAGCAAGTAAAAGTATTGGAGTGTGTAAGGAGTTACTTGTGGTCAAGGATCCATACTTGTCGAGGTCTATTCCAAGGCAGCACTTTAAGTTCCCTGTAACGGCCCCGCATGTCAGGCTTCATTAACAACGGGGCATTAAGGTGATGACCATGTAGTCGAGTGTTACTCTGACATAAATTCATAGAAGAACTCGGCCGAGGTTGTATCATCCATCATTACAGCACCTCATTAAGTCAAGGCTTGTCTTGAGGCCTGTGTGAGGATACATTGATGCCCCCGAGATAAAACTCAGCTAAAAATGGTAATTTCATTATCTAAAATAATCATTTTATAAATGATATATAGAACATTGAAAAGAGATTATCTAAAATAATCAAAACTGAAATCCTCCCAAACGGGCTCCTACTATCAATTGAACAGACGCAGAAATGGGACTAATAATCATCCACCCAAAACCATGCAACAGGGTCACTTGGACAGTTTGATTGGAGAGAGGAGTTTTAGATATGTGCCTTGTACGTCACACGATAAACAACTGAAGTGGCTGAACTGAATGGCTTCTTATGATTTTTTTAATGGATAAAATAATAAAAATTTCAAGGGCATAGTGATAAGCCTAACTTCAGTTTCAGCCCATTAAGGAATTTGCAACCTCCTACATGATATACTAACCAAAATGCATCGCAATAAGTAATTCAGTTCAGCAAGTACTGTTGATATCAAACTACCCCCTTGGCATTTCATATATATCACCATTTATCCGTCAAATCAGAGAAAATTTTGTAGTACAAACCGTGTATTTATATAATACCCCTATATTTCTGGTGGAATTAAATTGATCATTGTTTTCATGGAGGCCAAAATACCAAATCTATCAATTCATCATTAAAAAAAAAAAAAAAAAACTGATAGTTTCAACCGCCAATAAATACCGGATTACTTACAATTAAGGGTGTCAACGTCCAATCCAAAATCAATTTGGACGGATTGGACAGACAAACAAGACATATTTGGATTGGACCAATCTGATCCATATTAAATTTATATTGGATTGGGTGGATTAAGCCAATATCTGGTTCATTGATATAAAATAAGAATATACTAGTGGGGAATTGTGTGATGTACGGTAAATTGCAGTTTTAATTAGGGATGGCACCGGGGTAGGCTCAGAGAGGGTTTTGTAGGTTCTAGACTCTATCCCACTCCCTAAGCTTCTCAATCCGTATCCTCTCCAAAACCCATAGCGGGTTGAATTTTAAGAATCCAAACCCTACTAGCACATGAAAATGCAAAACCCTCCTAAACCCTACCCTCCCCACATTCAAGGGTAGGTCGGGTTGTATTTAGAACCTGCACATAATTTCCTTTTATTTCTTGTCATATATAAGTAATAAATAATAAAAATAACACAAATAACAACAAAAATTCAAATTATTTGATTAAGGCGTGTAAAAAACACACAAACTATCAATTGTCCTTTATGTAAAATTTCAAATGTTATTAAATTCAAGAGCTAGTACATAAAGTTTATATGCTTTCCAACAATATGCAGGTTGGGGAGGGTCGAGTTTAGCCTAATATACATACCCTACTTGTACACGTACGGGTTGTAGAATCTTAAAACCCATCCTTTCCCCAAAACCCATTCTTCAAGCAAAAAAGCTTGCCCCGTTGTCACCGTCGGGGAGGGTAGGGCTGTAGGGGTGAGTACCCACCGGATAGGGTAGAAATTGTCATCCCTAATTATTAAAAATATCATAATTATTTAAATTTAATTAAAAGTATTTTTTTAAAATAATTATTGTTAAATATAAAATAACCATATGTTGATTTTTTAGTTATAAAATAATTATTGTTAATTATAAAAAATAATTACTGTTACTTTTCTAATAATTACTGATAATTACATATTTTCATATTTTTAGAAACATACTTACATTGTTTTTCTTTTCTTTTTTTGAAAACACTGTTATTTAATAAATAAATTATTTTTAAATAAATACTGTAACTAACAAAATACTGTTAATTAATTAAATACTGTAATTAATACTATTAATTAAGAAATACTGTATTTCATAAAATAATGTTAATTATTAAAAAATAGAAAAAAACTGTAATTATGAAAACTATTGTAATTATTAAATTACTGTTAATCAACAAATACATTATACTTAATAAACTCTCTAATTATTAATACTTGCAATTATTAAATAGTGTCGATTACTAAAATAAATATATTAGTTTTAATGAATACTTTCATTACTAATATTTCTAATTCATAAATACTGTTAATTATTAAAAATACTGTAATTATTTAAATGTAATTTTCTGATAATTTTAAAAACAATCATATGTTGATTTTTAGTTATCTATGGAAATAATTATTGTTAATTAATAAATACTGTAATTATTTGAATGTAATTTTCTGATAATTATGATTAAACATACAAAATAATTACTCTGCTCAATACTGTTAATTAATAGATACTGTACTTATAAATAATGGTAATTATTAAAAATTATGAAAAATACTGTTAATTATAAAAATAACAATTACTGTACTCAATACTGTTAATTAATAATTACATTTATTAATTTTATGATAATTACTATTAATTTCCAGTAATTATTAAAAAAATAATTTTTAAATATTTACTATTCATTCTTTCAGAATTAAAAATTAATTTTTTGTACTATTAATTAAACTCCAACAACAAATTTAAAATAGCAAAAGAAATTTGAAATACACAGCAATCACAAAAATAACATAAATAATCCAAACATCAACAAAAATTCCAACAACAAATTAGAAACACATCAATCACGTAAATGTCATAAATAAACCAAAAATTTTGAAATGAATTAACTAAATACTGTATTTATTGAAAATACTGTTAAACAATAACAGTACTTTTTAATTGATATTATTAAAAATACTGTTAATTAATAAAATGTTGTTTTTTAATAAATGATGTTAATTTTAATTTTTTTATTATTTTCAGTATTTAAGTTAACTTTTAGGTTTTTCATAATTTTCCTTATTTTTATATAAGTTTTGGCATTTTTTCAATATAATTCAGTAACTTTTCTTTATTATTCAGTATTTTCGGACTTTTTTTTTGCATATTAGTATTTTTTTCATTAAATTTCAGTATTATTCAGTAATTTTCAGTATTAATTATTCATTAAAAAGTAATATTATTTACTATTAATAATTTTTCAGAACTAAAAATTATTTTTAATTAATTAATAATTAATTCTTAGTTATTTACTATTCATTCTTCCAGAATTAAAAATAAATAAAAATCAAAATTTTTACTTTTAATTATTCAGTATTTTTTTCATTTGAGTATTTAATAATATTTTAAAAAACTGTATCAATTAAAAATAATTAATAAATACTGTAATTATTAAAAATTATAAATTAATAAATACTGTATTTTTTACATATTGTATTTAAAAAAAAACTGTAATTGTTAAAAATATACTGTAATTAATACTGTTAATTAATAAATACAGTATTTTGTAAAATACTCTTAATTATTAAAAATTATGTAAATTACTTAAATTTAAATACTTCTAATTTATAATGTTAATTAATTAATGAATACTATGTTTTTTAATAAATACAGAATTTATTAATTAATACTATTAATTAATAAATTGTGTAATTAATACTGTTAATTACAGTACTTTTTTTTAATATAATTCAGCAATTTTTCTATATTATTCAGTATTTTAAGTAATTTTTTTCATATTAGTATTTAATAATATTTAAAAAAAACTGTATTTATTAAATATAATTAATACTGTTAATTATTTTTTATTAAAAATGCTGTAATTAGAACTTTTAATTATTAACTACTGTATTTTTTAAAATACTGTTTATTAATAAATACTGTATTTTTAATAAATATATTGTTTTAATAAATACTGTTACTGTTTTTAAGAAATACAATATTTGAATAATACTGTAATTATGAAAATACTGTATATTAATAAGATACTCTTTCATAAATATGAATATTGGATATTGGTACTTTATTAATTACGCTATTTATAATTAATAAAGTAATTATTAATACTCTTTCATAATTAATAATTTCGCTATTAGTTACATTACTAATAATTACTCTATTAATTAATAAAATACATTAGTTAATAATTAATAGTAGTTAATTACAATATTAATAATTACGCTATTAATAATAAAAAACAGTATTTTTTATTAATTATAACTATGGCTAACCCATAATTAATTACAATATTTAAATACGGATAACCCACGGATTCTACACGGTTAATCCGTGATCTACATGGTTCGGGTTCATATGATCCGAACTATGTTTTTGTAAATGGGTAGAATAGACCCGCTTACTTTCTTTCGTCTTTTTCGGATTTCTTTCACTTGTAATGGGTTGGTGTGGATTTTATTTGTAATTTTGATATATTTTTTACCACAAAACGTTAATGGTTGAAGAAATCGCACCTGTTTTTTTGTTGTTGTAACTTTAACTCTAGAGCCAACTGGAACCTTCTATTTTTCACCAGAGAACCAACTTGAACCAACTTCTATTCTTCACCAGAAAACACACTTGAAGCAATATATGAGAACCATTAACAAAAACGAAAAATGAATCTGAAAAAAAAAACCCGGTAAAGAAAACATACCTGTAAATGAAAAACGAACTCCAAATTAACCCAAGGAAGAAACCCTGCAAATGAGCAACTATGCAACCAATAAACGAATTCCAACCTTCTTAGAAAAGGCAAGTTGAAAAAAGTAGAAAATACGAACCTGAAATGTCTCTACAATATTCTCAGTTACTTGCCAACACTAAGACGTCTATGCAATTTTAAAGAGAAATTTGGAGGAAAACACTAAAACGTCTCTGCTACTTGTCTCTGCTACTTGCCAAAACTTTGAAGGAGAGAAAACATTTGGAATACCTAGGTTTCAGACATCTCATTCGAGAGATGCTTGGGAAGTCTAAATGTCCAGATATCTCTTGATATTACGTGGAATAAAAAAATTAAGAAAAAAAAAAAGAAAAATAGAAGGGGGGTGTTTCATTGCAAGAGGCATGCTGACATCACAAGACCAATTTTATATATATATATATATATAGAAGTATCAATAGACCGGATTTGGATTGAAACTAATCTAAATTAAAACGAATTTGAACAGATGGTCCAGACATTGAATTGGACTGATCCAAAATGATCCAATATTCATTGGATTGGATTGGACCTAGTCCATTTGTAATGAACTCACATTGGACTGGATCAGATTAGACCAAGTCCAATCCAATTAACACCCTTACCTACAACTCCAGATACACCATAGTTTTTTCCTGCATCTTAATTTGTCCCAAGTCTTCCTCGAACATTCTAGAAAACTGGCCAGAGAAATGACCTTTCTAGTAGTTGTTAAAACTTAAAACAGCTTGTTCTTCTCAGGCTACTATTTTTAATATTACCATCATCTTGCCTCAGATCAGAAGAAGATTAATTTAATAGGGACATGGAAAACCTGATCATAAGCATCCTACTCTGTTGTATTATTTTATTTCAAATTAACAAAATTCTACTTTACCTTCTTCAAAAAAAAAAAAAAAAGAAAAAGAAAAAATTGTGCCCCCCACCCACCTATCAGCTTCCTTGAATCTAATACCTTTAAAACCATATATACCATGTATACTTAGGGTGTGAAATTATCAGTGAGGGCTCCAACTTCATGGTGTTGATAAAAAAATCCATAGCTCTATTGAGCTTCATCTCTAAACATGCCAAATAAAATGGATTTTTCTTAAAAGCCAAAAGGATATTTTCTTCAAACCACCCAAAGCTCTTAAAAACCTTCAGTTTGCCATGATGAAAAGCAACATAGCATATGGAAAAGTTGTCATTTTCATCTTGGACATGCACAAGAAGTAAACTTGCCTTATCAGGATTTAAATGGTCATCCTTAAGATATCAATAACTGGACAAACGCATCTCATATAATGAAAGTGAAACCTTTAATTTTCAACTCCTAGCATGCAGATAATGAGAATCACATAATGAAATCATATTCCAAAATATACAGTAATAAGACAACAATTATTGCTAGACAATTGGTCAGAGATCTAGGCTGATCCAAGTAGAATTTAGTCCTAAATATAAGTTCATTAGTTTCCAAGTACCAAATTCCCTCATGCAGGAAAAACTTCTCCATATAATGTGAGTTGCCATTCTCTGTCACTTCTGGTTTGTTTAGTTTTAGGTTAGGTTAGAAAAAGGATTCTCATTTTATAGAGTTTTAGGTTTAGTTAAGTTGTATTTCTGTACCTTTATGATATACTGTTCTAAGATTTTGTGAATTTGTTTCTTGATTTGCAATTGGAGAGTATGTTGATCTAACTTTCAGGTTGCTACTTGTGGGGAAAAGTGTGTAATTGTTATAAATTTTAGTTCCTTAAACTTTACCCTAGATGCATTTCTTTATATTCTTCAATTCTGTCTACTAATTCCATTTTCCCGCAAGTGATGATAAAGGAAACTCCGTTATTAAGAATTGATGAGGGCAGATTTGGCCCTCTAGTGAAATTGCAACACGTGGCACCTCGTGACAATTAGGAAAATACCCAGGCAACAACTTACCAAGTTGGTGTCCCACCTGGGCACCGGTCTGGCCGGCCTGGCGCGACCTGCACACGTCCTGCGCGTTGCCTGGCGTGGGATGCACGCAGCCTGCGCGCTGCCTGGCGCGCGGCCTACACGACCTGGCCGACCTGGATCAGCCTGGCACATGATTCGACCTGGCCGACCTAGCCGCTCATAAGACGCCCATACCCCACGAGCTCGGTAGCTCACCAATGAGCTCGCCAAGGAGCTAGGCAGCTCGGCAGAGCTCGCCACAAGCAGCTCGGCATAGCTCCCCCGGGCAGCTCGCCACTTGTAGGGTAGCTCGGTACAAAAGAGTAGTTTGGCGTATCGCAGGAAGATCTCCTGCCTGACAACCTGGCCTAGACACCGACCTAACAACCTGGCCGCCTGACACAAGCGTCTGCCTGACAACCTCGAGGAGTTCACCACTGTACCCCGGTTCTGACGGGAAGTGACGAGTCTTACCGTTTGAGGGCTTTTCACCCACCTAACCCGGGAGGACTCCAGTATATAAAGACCTCACCCCCCAAAGGGGAAATAGATGATGGAAAAAATGGAGGTAATCCCTGCTCTCTAGCACTCTCGTTTCTCCAATATCATCTTCAAAGCTCTCTACAACCAGAGTGCTAACTTAAGTGTCGGAGAGACCCCGCCAGGAAAATACCCCCGGGTCCTCTGATTCAGTTCTCGCAGGTCCCTTAGCTCCTGCCGCCTACAAAGAGGAGGAAAAGGTGGAGTTCTCGCAGGTCCCTCAACTCCTGCCGCCTACAAAGAGGAGGAAAAGATGGAGTTCTCGCAGGTCCCTCAGCTCCCACTGCCTACAAAGGAAAGAAGATCACCTCATGCAGAGGGCAGTCGGGTTGCGCTGCACCAGGGAGCTCCACCATTCTCTGAGTCACAGGTCGCCTAGTAGGGAGCTCGCCACCAAGTAGTTCTCCAGTAGGGAGTTCACCACCAGGCAGTTCTCCACCAGGGAGCTTGCCACCAGGCAGTTCTCCACCAGGGAGCTTGCCACCAGGCAGTTCTCCACCAGGGAGTTCGCCACCAAGTAGTTCTCCACCAGGCAGTTTTCCACCAGGGAGTTCGCCACCAAGTAGCTCTCCACCAGGGAGCTTGTCATCAGGCAGTTCTCCACCAGGGAGCTCGCCACCAAGTAGCTCTCCACCAGGAAGCTTGTCATCAGGCAGTTCTCCACCAGGGAGCTCGCCACCAAGTAGCTCTCCACCAGGGAGCTCATCACCAGGCAGTTCTCCACCAGGGAGCTCGCCACCAGGTAGCTCACCACCAGGCAGTTCGCCACCAGGCACTTCACCACTAGGTCAAATGACGAGGTACTTAGCCAAAAAAATTGATACATCACAAAAAATTGGTACGTGACTAGAAACGGTTACATCAAGAATCGTTATACCAGTCCACTTATTGAAGTATTACTTATTCTTTATTTATTTTGTTTTTGTTTGCATTTTTTAATATTCTTTTCTCGACTACAACATTTTGAACTTTGGGGCCTTGGAGATTGGTACATTATCTAAGGCTATGTTTGGTTTGAAGGAAAATGTAGGAAAAGGAAGAGAAAGATAAGAAAACCTTTACAAACCTTGTATTGGTTTCTCTATCTCCCTTTCTTTTCCCACCTTTTCCTTCAAACCAAATATAGCCTAACAGAATACAATCTGAACTCCTTTCCAATACCCTTGTGGATTCCAAGAGAGCTCGATGCCGTTTGGTAACTTAGATAAAGAAGTCATAGCAAGCCTGTCTGCTGTTCAGCTCTGATGTGAGGTAGCTGTGACTTAACACTGATCTGATCATACAATTCTTTTTACATGTTATAGCATCTTTGTCAAATAATATATTCATGCAAGTATGTAATATCAAAAGGAACATAATTATAATAACTTAATGGCCGCACAAAAATGAAACAATTATAATGGTTTGAAGCATGATATATATTATAAATTCTGTGTAGCTAATAGTGCTGGCATATGTGTTATTCAGTAAGGTTGAAAGTATCGGCTAATAAGTATTATATTGGTAGAGGTGAGTATAATTTGGTTAAATCGAAAAATCGAACCAAAATTTTAGTTTCGGTTTTTCGGTCAGGTTCGATTTTGCTGTTCGGTTTTTTTATATTTTGGGTTTTAGTTTCGGTTACCATATTTGTTAAATCGGTTTTTCGATTTAGTTTTATAATTATATATTTTTGATATTATTTATATTATAATTTAATAAATTAATTAATTAATAAATATCGTATTACTATTACACACGTAAAGTCGAAATTCGAAAACAGCAAAAGTGGAAATTGGAAAACTCTTCGTCTTCCACAATCCACAGTCCGCTATACCGCTAATCCGCTTCGGCCGTTCGGCGCTTCCAGTTCCAGTTTCCAGACTCCAGAACGGAAACAGAAACCAAACTCCAGAGTCGAGACTCGAGAGTCCTCCCAAGTCCCAGCCCCGGGCACTCTGCAGTCTGCACTCAGACAGACTTCCGACTGCCGTAGACTCAGACTCAGTTCCGCTGCGCTCTAAGCTCTTCGCCTCTTCCAGTCTTCCTTCCTGGCTTACTCAATGGCTCAATCTCTTCTCTGACTCTGAGTTCTCTCGACTGCACTCAGGCAGACTTCCGAATGCCGTAGACTCAGACTTAGCCCACAGCCCACTTAATTTTCTTTTGGTTTTTGACATTGTTGCCAAATTTCTCAGTGGTTCTGTACCTTCACAATGGACTGCCATGAGCTTGCTCGACCTGTAAGCACCCATGAAGCTTCCAGCTTTCATTACTTCATTGTTTTTGACTGATTGAAAAATGGTTGATTAATCGGAACAGTGCTAATCCTCGGTAACAATGCAGCTCTCTTATGGGAAACCACGTGTCAGGTTCATTCCCAATAGCACTAACAAACATCACAACCCTCCGAAACCTGGATGATGTGATTTCTCATTGGAGTTTCTTTTTTATAGACTGATTTTGATTTTTTTTCGATTTTAACCGAAATAATCGAAAAAAAAAATTGGTTCGATTTATTCGGTTTTCAAATATTTCGGTTTTGGTTCGATTTATAATATGCTAAATTGGTTTTTTTTTATTTGGTTTTGAACCGAAAAACCAAATGCTCATCCCTACATATTGGAGCCTTCCTGATACATCCCTACAGGGGGTGTTTCAGGTCGGCAAGTGGTTCAGGGGTAGATCGGCCTTAAATCGGCCTCTCTGAACCAGATTCAAAAAATAAAAAATAAAAAAAAAACAAAAAAAAGGATCGATACAGGCCAATATGCCCTACCGGTATCGATACTTTGAACCTTTGTTACTAAAAAAAGAAAGAAAGAAAATAAAAAGAAGACATGAATATAACATGCAGTCCCACATGTGCTTGTTACAAACTTGTGTTGTACAGAAAAATATTTTTCTAATATACCCTAGTTTATGTACCTGTTCAATGTTGAAAATTATAAAGAACCTAAAGGTCCCTCTGCTGAGCATGAAGCTTTATCTCAATTAATTTTGTATTGCTGATATTTGTAGAAGATCGGTACAACTTAGGCAACAATTAAGGATATTGGCTCTCTAATGACCACACTAGGCATGCAAGGCCCCTCAAATGAGCCATTTACCCAACAAAGCATACAAGGTATGATTTGAATCCGCCCCCACGCATTAGATCGGGGAAGTTGAGTATCCATCCAGAATGGGAAAATTGCTATCCCCAGGCCTCATTACCTAGCATAATCCACGGGTCATTTATATTGAGGGGTAAATTGCTAAAGCCTCCCTTGAAATTTATGATCATTGCTGAAACATCTCCTTTGAGTTTGGTAATTGCAATCATCTTTCCTGAACTTTCTAACACAGTTGCAAGTAGATCCCCTCTATTAGAATTTCTTATAAGACATGAAATTGTCCAAAATACCTATACAGATACTTTTCATCAAAATGTTTATTTTTCAAATCTTCTCTTCATATCAATCTCTTCCCCAAAGTCCAAGCCCTTTCTATCTCTATTTTGAAATTGTTTTATTTCCTAAATTTGCCCTTCATATCAATCACTTTTTTTGTTGTTCATAAAGTTTGTATTGTTTTTTCTATAAGAACCAGCCTCATATTAACTGTATGGGCATTTTGGACATTTTCTGTGCCTCTCGTTAGAGGGAGTCTACTCTCAACTATAACAAAAGGTTCAGGGGATGTGATTGCAATTACCAAACTTAGGGAGGTTTCAACAACTATCAGAAACTTCAGGGGAAGTGATTGCAATTACTAAACTTAGGGGGAGGTGTAAACAATGAGCAGAACCTTCGGGGGGAGGTTTCAGAAATTTAGTGGAAAAGCTAGTCGAACTATTGGAGTCCTGCGTCGAAAATTAATTCCAAATGGAAAATGAAATTCAGTTCATTTACACTCAGAATAGGAAACTTCCTAACGAGAAACTCTTAGTTTTCCTTATTTTACTTGAACAGGGAAGTCTCTAAAATGGAAACTTCGTAGGATTATTTCACTTCTCAGTTTTGCTCCTGTCCGCCTATTGTTTACTCATTCGGTGATTTTCTAATAATAGAAAGACACGTTCACTCATATATGAAATTAACTGCCGTACGTTTCTATTTCTGGGCTGTGTTTGATTGCAGTACAATTTTATTTGTACTAGTACAAACGTATAAGAATGCAAATGAAAAAAAAAATGCAAATTTTGATTTAATTTTGTTTTAGATTTTATACTGCAACTAAACAATGACAAAAATAAATCAAAATTTACACCTAAAACGTTTTCACCGCCATAGTTTTACATCAGTGCAAATAAAATTGCACTGCAACAAAAAACATCATTACGTCAATATCGGATTTCTACTTCCAACAATATCTCACTCCTACTTCTACTTAGTTTAGAAGTTTCTATATATTTCCAACTCATTTAATTAATCTGTATAAATAAGACTCCATCTACTATGCTCTTCATTACTCCACAACAACAATTCCGATCCCTTCCTTCTTCTTGGCCTAACATTTCATCTACTTCCTTTCTTTCTTCTGTAATGGAGAATGTGCTTGATCTCCAACTCAAACTGGGTAAGAGACCACTTAAACCAGACGACGATTTCAATTTCTTCGATGCTCCCCAACTAATCAAACCCATACCAGTTAAGAAACCCCATCTTTCTCTCCTCGGTGGTGCAAACCAATGCAAAGGAAAACAACCCATGATAGGGGAATCTAGCTCTTCTGCTTCTCATTCTATCAGTAGACCCATGGAGACCCTTGCTGAAACGAATAAAAACACAGTGGAGCTGGAGCCGGTCTTTTACAACGTACCTGGTTTGGAGAGAATCAATGATCGACCAGTGGGCATGAACCGAAACAACCTCCTCCATTTGCAAGAGAACGAACCTCCTGGTATATCCACAGCACTTACGTTGCATGAGGATCGCTACGTCATAAGGAAGAAGCTAAAAGTAAGTGACGTCAACGGACTCTCTCGATTGCTTCTGGGGACGAACCTAGTTCAGAGGTTCATTCTACCATTCTTGGGAGCAGGGGAAGTAGAAAGGGCGGAGAACGGAGAAGGTACACGAGTGGTGATAAAGGATGTGGAAACGAATACGAACCATGAACTGACCTTCAAGAAATGGTCTACCAGCAATAGCTACGTTCTCGTCGACAACTGGAATGCTCAGTTTGTGAAGAGAAGGGGTCTGCAGGCACGAGACGAGATTGGAATGTATTGGGATCCTTACTACGACTGCTTTCTTTTTGCTGTCATCAAAAGAGCCCCTCATAGCGGATAGATATGTTTGGCATCTTCTGTGTTTATTCTATTATTTGACATTTTGTAGTCAGACAAACTGTGGATAGTCGTGTAAGCGTACTTGTTTATTCTTGGATTTTTGGACTGCAATCCCGTCAGAAATCTGATTTGCAAATCTTGTGTTTTTTTTTGGATTCTTTGATTTCTTTAATCACTGTAGGGAAATGTGTACATCTCTGAGATAATGTGTTTAATCAAAGAAAAAAAGGGAAATGTGTTTTAGTCGTTATCAGAATCCATTGAAATATATTATTAAATTTGATTCTCCGAAATAAAGAAAGTTTTGGTGGTGTAGTTGGCTGTCCTGCTGATCTCACACACTACAAGTCCATGGTTCGAATCCTGCCTCACAAAACATATTTTGTTTTCATTCATCAATCAAAATTTATATTGTGTGTGTAACCCTTATACCTCGATGTTCGACATTTTTAAAGAAAGTTCCCTAATTCAGATAACCTGTTTTTTTGGTACTAAAATAGCCAGCAATCATCTAATTAGGCTGAATTCAAGTACAGCCATTAGTTTAGCAGGAATTTTTTTCACTGAAAACCAATTTAGCAGGGATGATTTGATTCGACTGAGTTTCCTGATTACTCAAACATGAGACAGGTGGCAAGTCATGGGGACCCAGACCTGTATATGGGTCCTCTCTTCTAAGATCGGTGATGTATGTGTTTGGTATAACTTCCGTTCATTCACTAAATGTTTATTCTTGATTTGTTTGCAAAACCATAAAAAGTAATAAAAAACCCTTTATTGATAACTAGGCACCATTAGGCATCACATCAGCACAATAGTAAATAAACACCCAACTATCGGAGGAAACATTAAAATGAAACTTCTCCCAACGGTAAACGTGCACGTAAATCAAAGCCACCTTTTGCGAGTCTATGCATACAGATCAACATGGGCACATATGTGGCAGCGTTTATTGAAAAAACACCCATAGTTCCAAACACACTATATTGTACTCAGACAGCGCTGTTGGCTCTTGACCAAATTAGCTATTTTTGGCCCAGGATCAGTTTTAGGGTGAACGGGAATCGCTTATCTGACTGGTTCCCAAGTCAACCGGTCCAACCATCTGGTCTAGTTCGGTTTTCAAAACCATGATGCAAACCGCTAATTCATATTCGATATTCCCCCATCCCCCCAACACACACACAAGGGCCATGGCGGCCTCCAATACAAATTTGGCTCAGTTTGGAAGGAATAATACTTGTATTTCGTATTATTTTGTATGTATTTGCGCCGCACATATTTGTATTTGTACTGTTTCTAAACTAAGCCTTTGTTTCATTTCAACTTTTTACCACCTCCAACAAACAAATATGCAGTCAATTCTAAATAGGCCTTGCTCTTGCTGTAGACAGCTTGAAAGCAAAATTTACAAGTTCCTTAGATCATATATGCCGTGTATTTGGGAGATAAACAAAGAGAATGTGTGAATACGTCAAATATCAAGGTGAGGCTTAAATACCATATAAGAAAGTAATAGACATTGAATTGTTACTGCCATATTAATATTCCTCCGATAAGAGCAGAACTATCTGGCTGGAATTTACAGTATGAGTTGCCTCAGTGAGTGCTATGGTTGCTGGAGGATGGATATCACAGTTCAGACCTCCAGTAAACGAGACTTGTCATTCAGGTTTGACTTCGTTCCTTCCCATAGCTCTGGGAGCTCCTTTCTGAACCATGAGATGACAATTATTGGTCCTAGAGTTGCTGGTACCTGCATTTAACATCATCACAAAAAAAGAAGCATTTATTAGAAGTAAAATGCAGGTAACTTGCTCCTCCTTGTGAAGTTTCTAGTTCTACTGGCAGTTTCTAGGTAACCATAAACAGAACCAAAATTGATCTTATTACATGACAACAACTTCATTAGAATTTTGGAATGTAAAAATTGAATGTTACCAAACACTGCTTTCATTTCTTTCTCCTCTTCCTTGGTCCCTGTAATTTGAAGTTGAATTCCCAAGTGTCAAATGAGCAGGGCACAAAGGATAGGTTTCCCTAATGGGCCTAGCCTAGATGTAATTTTTATAATGAAGTTCGTCCCATAAGCAATTTTGAATATCAACTGAACACATTTCTACATTTCTCTTTCTTTCTTGGCACTGTAATCTGAAGTGAGTTTTCAAAGTGAACCATAGGTGCAATTGAGTGAATGGTGTTGTTGACAGAATAGATTTTTCCCCTTTTCAAATCCAGACATGATCTTTAATAATTTTTTTGAAGGATAAAAGAAAATTTTATTAAAAAAAAAAGATTACATGAGAAGCATGATCTTTAATAATGTAGTTTGTCCAAAAGAAAATAACTGCTACAAGATATAACTTTAATTTTTTCTCTTTTTTTCCTTGGGAGGGGAGGGATGTTCTGAAATCATACTCATACCATAAATTGTAGAGAAGGCTGAATTAAATTGAATTGAATCATATCAAAGATCATAAGAATACTTTCGTTTTTAAAAATTTGTCACAAAATTAGAAACATAAATAAAAAAGACTTAAATATGTATAGCAAAGTAAAGCTACCCAAGTTTAATCCATATCCACCATATATGTATATAATAAACAGGTTTGACTGCTTGTGCACTAGAGAACAGAGAATGATATAATTAATTTTCACTTAAAAGTCAGCCCACAGTCAATGGATATTTAACCTACAATATAATAGAAAATAAACTCATTATGATTTTTGAATAGGTCCTAAATAACCTAAATAAATCTTTATAAAGATTTGAAAACAATTGCCCATTGAAATTTTTTTGCTTGATCTAAAACAATTTTTAAAGATTTTAAAATTTTCTGAATAGGTCCAAAAGTCAGCCCATCAAGTACTTTTTGCTTGATCTTAAATTGTCACTAGAATTAAAACACCGGTCTGACTGGGGGACTATGGCTCGTCAAACAGATATCCCAACCAATTAAAAATTTAGAACAAATAGCATGTTACCCATGTAATTGCAAATAGTTTGGTATGAAACTAAGCTATTCAAATACCATCAGGTTAGTTGCAAAATACCATCTTCTAAACTTGGACATGGTTATGAGGTGCCAAGAATGATTACCATAAAAAACTAGGCATCCAAAACACATCCATGCAGCTACCACAAGGCAGACAAAGATTCCAAAGATAGAAAATAAAAAAGGAAAAAAAAAGATCCATAAATCAAAGAAGTTTTTTAATAGAAGACATGCTAACATCATTTTGTTTCCCTAATACAAGGAAATAATATTTTCTTTTCTCTTTTTATTTTCTGATAAAATAACAATGAAGCTCACAAGGAAAGAGATCTAGTGCACATAATAATACTAAATTAATGGAATAATGTGTGCCTCCATATCAGGAATAATTCAAACTGCTGCCAATCTTAACCATGTAGGTTTACCTCCAATACCAGGCATGCACTAGCATACAGGTAGAAAAGCACATTTTAACATTATTTCCAGGAATATGCCTTGAAAGCCTTGAAAATAATAATTTGACACATGATCATCTGATGCGCTGAAGAATTTAAAGAATAATACACAACATTTAAGATAAACAAGTGGACAATCAAGACAAAGGTGATAAATTTCAAATATCCATGTCATGAAACCATAACTCTGTACAGGAAGAATTAAACCATTTTGGCTATTAACTCTTAGAAATGCAGTGGAGATTAATAATTTCAAATCACAGTTGTTAATTATAACATACCATTACATTTATCATAAAAAAATTATAACATACCATTACATATAAATTATATGATCCAAGGCTATTGGTAACAAAGTTGGGGCAAAACTGAAAACTGAATGATAATGGTGAGAAGTTAGATCCAAAATTTGGGATTGAGGGACTAGAGGTGGGCTTATAAGGGAGAATGAGGGTTTGTCTAGGGCTATAGTGCTGTATGAGGTGATTAAGAAGCTAGCCTATTGGAAGCTGCTGGTGGAGGGTGATTCTAAACTGGCTGCAGAAGGAAGAGGCTAGTTTATGGAAGTTCTCGAATGAAAAAAAGAAAATTTACCAGCTCACTCAAGACATGCAAATTCAGTTTCAAATGTCCAAGAGGAGTGCCAATTCTTTTGCAGATTATCTAGCTAAACAAAGGGTGGGAAGAACTAGTTTCTTTTGGGCTGTATTGTAATGTGATGTTTTTTTAGGGTGGGGTAAGAGATTTACCCCCTTTCTTGTTGTATCTTTTCCATCTCCTTTTATTAATAAAAGTTTCTGTTATTGATAAAAAAAAAAAAAGCAGCTAGCCTATTGTTAAAATTCCTGCAATATGTAGGAATTTCTGTAGAGAGAGAAAAAAGAAATATCTCAAGATTGGAATAGAATTTCTTCAAAACTAATTAAAAGGAAGGGTTAAGTAAACCAAATCAAGGGATTGTATTGGGAGAGGCTTTAAGAAGGTTTGACATAAAAAGACGAGAGTTCCCAAACTAGGGTTTTTAGTGGAAATTCTTGAAAATTGTTTTAATAGGATGAAAATGAACCTTAGATATGGGGGATGGAGATTTGGTTTTCACCAAGTTATCTTGGGTAAGATTTAGATTTTAGAGAGACAAGCTTCTCTCTCTAGAAAATGCATATGGATGTGAGACTTGATCAGATGGAAGGAAGACTTACCCAGGATCAAACTCAGTCATTTTGTTGATGATGAGTGTTTGCTTTTGATTGTATTTTCCCAGGTCTTTAATGCTGTAGGCAGCTGAGATCAAAACCTTGACAGAGAGAGAGAGAGAGAGAGACTACAAATCACTGTCCTAGCCTTCTAGGATTCCTAGAATCACTTTAGGGCATTGGTAATCACTCACCACAAGTTGCACAACCAGAAAATAAGCTCCAGATTTCATTCCCATGTTTTGCAACTTTACACATATATTGTCGAAGGTCAGCTAAACAACTTTGTAAACGAGGAAAACTCAAATTTACAATTCTGTTACTTATAAGACAACTTAAAGAAAACTAAATAGCCCACAAATTACTTAACCGATGAATCTAAAAATTTACACTAGTACACTATGATTAGACAAATCAAAGTAATAGGTAGGATCCCAGACTCATGTTAAAATCAGTGTTTTCAACCCAGCAGATTGAACCATTAGAACCATCGCCTGGCCTTGATTCTGGGTCCATTTTTGCTAAAACCCGCCATTTGCTTAAAAACCGTTGACTTGGTCAAAAACTGCCTGACCAGGGCAGTTGAACCGTTTACCCGTTCAACCTGGTCACTGGGTCAGGGGTTGCACACTCAATGTATATGCAAACTTCCAAAGGCCATAACTTTGCGCTTAGATATCCAATTGGGGTTATCTTTTTTTTTTTTCATTTTGGGTAACTTTTAGAGATCTATGGGCCCCAAGGTGCCTACAACACCTTGCCCCACTAATTTTGCAAAAAAAAAAAACCATTTTGGCCTCAAATCGCAATTTTTAATTCTTTTTACAAACAAAAAAATAAAAACTGAGTTAAAAACCATAAATTAAATATAAAATAATACATATATTACATGTAGAACATAATTAAAATAATACATATATAAGGCGAGGCTAGGCGACAGGGAAGCACCTTGTCGCCTGGGTGATGGATTTTTTTAAGTAAAAACCACATGTCCTAGGGTAGTTCCCTCGGTTCTATAACCATCTTTCCTTAATAACTATCCATAATTTTCATAAGAAAATTATAAACGTCATGTTTAAGTCTAGAAAATCAATATATTTATGAGAAGAAAAAGAAGAAAGAAAAGAAAATTCAAAAAATATAGGGGCTGAACCCCTATTTTTGTTACAGGAAAAGAAGAAAAGAAAGGTGGAAAAAGCAGATGTGGAAGAAGAAATTTGTTGATTAGACAAAATTTTAAGTTCTTCCCTTACTTGTTGGTTCAGACTTTGAAGTCTTTGAGGGTTCAATACAGCAGTTAACAATGTTTGTGTTTATTAAACCCTAACAAACAAGAAAATGAATATTTTTGTTTAATAATATCAATTTTATAATTATAATCTCAAAAAAATAACAACATAAATGTATTTTATAAGATAGTATACAAAACTGATTGGTGATTGGACAAGGCAAGCCTCCAAGGGTGCCTTGTTGCCTAGGCGTCACCTTGACAACTGTTGAGTTGGGCCGATTTCTAGTTATTGGGCCCAATTATTTATCTTTTATTTTTAAGTTGTTAAGTTAGGAAGTTATCAGGCTTTAGGCCCATTAGTTTATGTTTTTAAATTGACTATTCAGCTACTTAAGTAGCCGCCCTACTAAGGGCATACTTGTAATCTCTCTTTTTTTTTTTTAATTCAAGTATATAATGCAAAGAGGGGTTGGCGGCCAGAACTAATTCAATTCTGGCCGACATCCCACTCACCTTTTCTTCTCCTCTCTTCTTCTCTACTGCTGAAACTTTTCATCTTCTTCTTCTCTTCTTCACAAGGAATTCATCTAAAACTACTATTAGCAATTTCTATCTGGTATCAAAGTAGGCCTAAGGTTCCTTGAGCTGTTCTATCATGCAGCCCAAGATCGGCCGACTGCATGGTGATTTAAGAGGCTGATCAAAGATCTCAGGTAAGCCCAGTTTTTGGATTTTTTAGGGTTCCTTGGAGTTTTCAGAAGGGGGCGGTTCAAGTCCTACCTGTTTTGGAGGTCTCTGGAGAGAGCGGCTGCCTCCTCTCTTTTCTCCCATCTTGTAGAAAAGGAATCTTTTGTGAGAGGATCATCTAGGGCACCAGAAGGGTGTCTGTGGTACTAGAAGGGTTTTGTTTCATATTCTTTCATCTTACAGTAACCTTCTAACCCTTTTTTGAGAATTATGGAGGGTAATGGAGTTGAAAACAAACCCGGGAGTGAAATGAGACCAGTGGGAGGAGGTATCAAAGACCTTTTCGGGGTTGGAACCATTACTATAGTTAAGTTGGATGATTCAAATTACTTAGAATGGTCACAATCTGCAAAGATGGCCATTGGTGCTCGAGGGAATTTGGGATATATCACCGGTGAGGAAGTGAAACCCGAGACTAACAACTATCGGTGGGTACAGGAAAATTATATGGTAATGACTTGGTTGTGTAATTTGATACTGCCCCATATAAGCAAAAATTTTTGTGGGCAAATGCAACTAAGGAAATATGGGATGGGGTTGCAGAAACCTACTCACAGAGTGAGAATGTTGCTAGGACTTATTAGTTGAGGAATCATATTATTGCTACCAGGCAGGGAGATGGACCCATTGCTGTTTACTTTTCAGCCCTTAAAACCTTGTGGCAGGAGATTGACCATCTGAAGACAGTTGTTTGGGAAACCACTAAGGATGCAACTGCCTACCAGAAACTTCTAGAGAAGTATAGGGGTTTTGAATTTCTTGTTGGCCTTAATCCTGAGTATGAATTACAAGACAACACATTCTTTCCAAGGACAGTGTTACTCTCTCTCAGGCATATGCCTTTGTAACAGGGGAAGAGAGCAAGAGAAATGTGATGATGAAAAATTATGTTTTTGATCAATCAACCATGTTCAGTACTGTGAAACCTAAACAGAGTGGAGACCGGGGTGGCAATGAAATCAAGAAGGAAGATAAGAAGGATCTGATTTGTGATTATTGTAAGAAGCCTAAATACACAAGGGATACTTGCTGGAAGCTTCATCCTCATCTTGTGCCGAATAGACTCAAAAACAAGAAGGGAAATGCTCACATGGCAGTCACTTGTGACATACCTGGCCCTCCTACTACAACCACTCTGGAGTCTGTTGCAGCTGCTGCAGTGAGGGCCAAACTTGAGAGATATGGGCAGTTCCTGAATCAACGGGATACAGTCAGTCCTAATTCAATAACAAGTGGACAGCTTGGTACAGGTGGTTCTGGTGGAGCACAGTCTACTTCCGTTGCTCACACAGGTAGTTCGCATGCCACTGCAAACTATGTTTCTACTACAGGTAAGGAGGAACCTCCTTGGATTATAGATTTTGAAGCCTCAGAGCACATGACCCATAGTTCCACTATCTTTTCTTCTTATCAACTCTGTTCTTGCAGAGACAGAGTCTCCACAACTGATGGATCTCATGTTCCCATTGCTGGTAAGGGGTCTGTCAAGATTAATGATTCCATTTCCCTACCCTTTGTCCTTCATGTTCCCAGATTGAGTACTAACTTGTTATCTGTTAGTAGTTTGACTAAGAACCTGAATTGCTCAGTAATTTTTTCTCCTGGTCATTGTGTTTTACAGGATCTGGATTCAAAGAGGACGATTGGGAGTGGTCGTGAAGTGAATGAGATCTACCTCCTGGATGTGCTTCTCAATCATCAGGGTCATCATGTCAACAGGGATAGTGAGTCAGGGTCTGTGAGTCATATTATGCTTTGGCATAATCGGTTGGTTCATTTGTCTTTTTCTTCTTTGAGTTTCTTATTTCCAAAGCTTTTTGAGTCTGTTAATTTGTCTAGTCTGGAGTGTGAAGGTTGTCAGCTTGGAAAACATTGTAGACATTCCTTTAAAACTAGTAATAAAAGATGTTCATCTGCTTTTGATGTTATTCATTCTGATGTGTGGGGACCATACTATGTTCCTTCTATAGGTGGCTATCAATATTTTCTTTTACTTGTGGATGATTTTTCTCGATATTCGTGGATTTACTTAATGAGATCTCGAGATGAGGTACCATCCTTAGTTCGACAATTTCATCAAATGGTGCTAACACAATTTGGGATACAAATAAAGGTGTTCAGATCAGACAATGTCAGGGAATATTTTGAAAAGAACTTTGCTCCGTATCTGTTAAGAGTATGGAGTTGTCCATCAAAGCAATTGTTCTTACAGTCCGCAGCAGAATGGTGTTGCAGAGAGGAAGAACAAACACATTGTTGAGATTGCAAGAAGCATGATGATCACATCTACTGTTCCAGTTCGGTTTTGGGGTGATGCAATCTCCTTTTTCTTGAGGGGGAGATGTTCCGCATTCCTCTCAAGGTATTTGGGTGTGTTTGCTTTGCATATATTCTTGGTCCTCACCGCTCGAAGCTTGATCCAAAGGCAAAGACGTGTCTTCCTTCGATATGCAGAAAATCAGAAAGGATATTGTTGCTATGATCCCGTCTCTGGCATAGTTTTCAAGGCGCCAAAGCGAGGCTACACGACTGGGGGGCACCTAGTCGCCTAGGCATTGGATTTTTTTTATGTTAAAAAATAGATCCTAGGGTAGTTTCCTAGGTACCATAACCATATTTCTTTAATAATTATTCATGGTTTTCATAAGAAAAGTATAAATTTCATATTAAAGGGTGTCAGTGAGTGGAAGGAGATTGTTGGATGCAGATGGATCTACACAGTTAAATATAAGGCAAATGGAAGTATAGAAAGGTATAAGGCCAGACTTGTTGCAAAAGGGTACACACAGACCTATGGCATTGATTACTTAGAGACCTTTGCACCAGTTGCAAAGATGATTTCTGTTCAGAGATAGCTATGTAGGAAGAGATTAAAGCCTTAATTAAGAATTAAACATGGGAAATTGTGGATCTACCATAGGGCAAGGAGATTGTTGGATGCAAATGGGTCTACACAGTTAAATATAAGGCAGATGGAAGTATAGAAAGGTATAAGGCCAGATTGGTTGCAAAAGGGTACACACAGACCTATGGCATTGATTACTTAGAGACCTTTGCACCAGTTACAAAGATGACTTTTGTTCGAAGACTTCTCTCTCTTGCTGCCACATACTCTTGGCCCCTATTTCAACTTGATGTGAAAAACGCTTTCCTAAATGGAGATTTGCAAGAAGTTTATATGGATCTCCCTGTTGGTTTCTACAATGATGCTGAAAAAGGGAAGGTATGCAGACTTAAGAAGTCACTTTATGGTTTAAAGTAGTCTCCCAGAGCATGGTTTGACAGGTTCAGAAAGGCATTGATTGCTTTTGGCTACACTCAGACTCAATCAGATCATACCTTGTTTGTGAAGCAGAGGGGATCCTTGGTGTCAGTCCTAATTGTTTATGTGGATGATATTGTTGTCACAGGAAATGACCTAAGTGAGATTGACAATTTGAAGAAGAATCTACATAGAGAATTTGAAATTAAGGATCTTGGGGAGCTTAAGTACTTTTGGGCATTGAAGTTGCAATATCAAAACATGGAATCTTTATTTCTCAGAGAAAGTATGTTCTGGATTTTCTACAAGAAACAGGGAAGCTTGGAACAAAGGCTGCCAGTATTCTTATTAATCAGAATCACAGGATTAATGCATCAGAAGGTGAGCTGGTAAAGGACATTGGGAGATATCAGAGACTTGTGGGGCATTTGCTATATTTGTATATGACAAGACCAGATATTTCCTATGCAGTGAGTATAGTGAGTCAATACATGCATGCCCCACAAGTCCAGCATTGGGAGGCTGTTGACGGAATTCTTGTTTATCTAAAGGGACACCCAAGCAGAGGCATACTATTTACTGACCATGGACAATTGATGCTAGAGGCTTATATAAATGTTGATTGGGCAGGATGCCTTGATAATAGGAGATCTATTTTAGGAGTCTGCACCCTTGTTGGGGATAATCTTGTCTCATGGAAAAGTAAGAAACAAACAATGGTGGCAAGATCAAGTGCAAAAGTTGAATACAGGGCCATGGCACATGGAGTTTCAAAACTTCTCTGGATCTGCTCCTTGTTAAGAGAGATTGGTGTAGAGGCAGAAAAACCTATGATGTTGTACTGTGATAATTAGGCAACAATTAACATTGCCCATAACCCAGTTCAGCATGACAGGACAAAGCACATTGAAGTGGATAGACATTTCATAAGAGAAAGGGGTGACTTCAAGGGAAGTTTGTCTTCCATACATTGCTTCTTATTTGCAACTTGCTGATGTTCTCACAAAAGGTGTTGCAAGAAACAAGCTGGAACATGATCTACGCAAGTTGAGAATGTGTGACATTTACTCCCAACCTGAGGGGGAGTGTTGAATTGGGCTGATTTCTAGTTATTGGACCCAGTTATTTATCTTTTACTTTTAAGTTGTTAAGTTAGGAAGTTATTGGGCTTTGGCCCATTAGTTTATGTTTTTAAGTTGTGGCTGTTCAGCTACTTAAGTAGCCACCCTACTAAGGGCATACTTGTAATATCTCATTTTTTTAATTCAAGTATATAATACAAAGAGGGCTTGGCGGCCAGAACTAATTCAATTCTGGCCAACATCCCACTCACCTTTTCTTCTCCTCTCTTCTTCTCTACTGCTGAAACTTTTCATCTTCTTCTTCTCTTCTTCACAAGGAATTCATCTAAAACCACTATCGGCAATTTCTACCACAACTATGACACACACACACACACACACACACATGTATATACACGATTGATGGCATGGCACGATGACCTATGACACGGAGGAAAAAAATGGTTCGGCCTCCAAGTCAGATTTAAAACATTGGTTAAAATGACCAAAACATTCCTACTATTCAAAAATACAGAAATACATTAAAAAAAAAATAGAAAATTCAAACATTGAATCTTTGGAACCAGCATCATCTTTACTTGTATAACTTGTGCAAATTTACAAGAAATATAAAAATATTTTGGGCAAACTCCACATACCCCCATTCCATCACTTGACTCCCTAAATTACTTTTTGTGTTAGATCCCCCCAAACTTTAAACACCCCTGCCAGCATTAACAATGAGTGGGCAATTATGAAATTGCCAATTTGTTGTCTACATGTGTAGGTGACCAAGATTTCCACCAATCCCATTTATTCAAAAATTTTTTAAAAATCCTATAAAATACAGCCATGTAAAATGAAGTACCAAATAACATCTAAAATCTGGCCCATCAAAATAGCACCCTAAGATCAGTCAATTAATTACAACCACCCAAATAATTTACCAAGATTTCATCTAATCTGGTTCATCCAAATGATGTACCCAATCATTCCAAATATCTAGAGCATCAAAATGGTCCCCTAAGATTGATGAAAATAATCTCAACCATCCATGTAATGCACAGATATTTCAATTAATAGCACCCATACAAGTAATGCATGAAAATCTCAGAAAAATCTAGGCCATGTAAAGTAACACCTCAAGTAAAAGCTAAGATCTAGACCATCAAAAAGGCCTTACGAGTTCAGTTAATGAATCTCAACCATCCAAATAGTGTATCAAAATTTCATCTAATCTAGCCTATCTAAATGGCATACCAAGATTTCAACTAAGCTCAGCCAATACAAGTAATACGTGACAGTCTCTAAAAAAACTATGCCATGTAAAGTAGCATGTCAAGTAAAACATAAGACCTGGACCATCAAAAAAGCCTCCTGAAATCAGTTAATGAATCTCAACCGTCCAAATGGTGTATCAAAATTTTATCTAATCTTAACCCGTCTAAATGGTGTACCAAGATTTGATAGTCCATCCAAATGATGTACCATCAATCCAAAGATCCAGACCATCCAAGTAATATACCAAGATTTCAACAAATCAAGGTCATCCAAAAAATGTACCAAATCAAGATTGTTAAAGCAGTCTCCTAGAGTAGTGGGTTAATATCATCCATCCAAGTTATGTTTTTGCCATAAGTTTATGCATCGTTTGGATTTTTTACAATAGATTTTATGCTTCTTTAAATAGCATCCACATAACCTGATATTTTTTCAGAATTCATACATTAATTTAATGGCCAAGATCATTTGAAATATTGGCATGGTCATAATTAGTTCATAACTTTCAAGAGACCACTTTGGTAGCATAGATTATTGGGTTGATTTATTTGGCTGGCCCAGATTGATTGAAATCTTGTGCATTAGTTACCAACAAAAACAAATCTTGTACATATCTTGGATAGCTGAGATTAATTCACTGATCTTAAAAGACAACTTTGAAGGCCTAGAACTTTGGGTTGATTTGATACACCAGTTACATGACTTTGGTACAACACTCGAAGGAAAAATATCACTTGGCTGATATTAGGAAAGCACATTGATGAACCATATGTATAGTTTCATCTACCATTCCATTTCCATGGCCAACATTAGTTGAAACCCTTGCACATCATTTAGATTTTCAAGATCAGTTGACAAGTTTTGGGACTCCATTTTAATGGTGTAGATCTCTACTTAGAAGATTGTGATTGGAAATATTTTTTAATAATATTAAATGAGAAGGGTATAATCATCCTACAAATGAAGAAAAAAAGGGGCTTTCTTTTTTGAAATAAAGTAAGGTAAATTAAATTAAAAGAGAGGAAAATAAAGTACAGGGGTTGGCTTAGCTAAACAAAACATCACAAAGAACCAAAGGACCAGCTGGATCCAGAAAACAGAAGGAACCATAAAAAAACCATTCATGAAAATACTGGGACAACCACCCATCCACACATTAAAAGAGACATGACAGAGCCTCCTAAATGCAAAAAATGAGTGAACACATTAAGAGCACAGTGTCCAGTCGCACAACAGGACCAGCTTCCTGAAAACAATGGAGCTAATCTCGACGAAAGACTGGATGAAGAGCTCTGGGTGTGATCACACTTTGCATTCACGAGGCCCCAGCTCAGAGACACAAGAATCGCAGCCATAAAAAAACATGTCAAAAAGAAGCCTAGCTACCAAAGACAGAGATCTGAACCACCACTCTTGACTCTTCATACTACAATGCTTTCCCCCTTCCTCTCCTGTGAATACTAGAAATTCCCCTGAAGCACGCCTGCACAAACATGTCACCATAAAAATCTAACAGATTAGAATCAGGTCTTTCTGGGGAAGGGGTCTGGTTTCTAACTCTACTGTGGAAGAAGGAAGGGCATTTGGCAAATATCTGACAAGGCATATGGGCATATTCCATCCATTTTTTGGCAGAATGCTAACACAGTGGGCTAAGTGATAATAGGGTTTGTTTCCTTTTGGGGGAGGGGGTATGTGGTTACCCAAATATTTTTTACATAAGGTCAATACTTTGTATTTGAAGTCATGGTTCTTAGATTTTTCTTCTCACCCAACACCACCTTTTTTTATTGGAAACGGTAACTTTCATTAAAATAACATTAAATACAATAGTGTCAACCACTCAGAGCATAAATGTTGACCCCATATGAATCTCAAATCTTACAATAATACAGCCCAAAATAAGCTTTCCCTGAGAGTCCCCTGCTTTGCCAGATTGTCAGACACAGGGTTGGCTGATCCCCTTACCCATTTGAAAATTACTCCCACTTCCCTTGCTAGGCAAAGTATCTCCCTCATCTGTTGTCTAAGTCCATACACCCAAGCTTTTTGTCTGCAGACATCCTATTAGAAGTTTAAAGTCTCCCTCTACCTCAAGGTTTTGATATCCCCATTGCTTGGCTAATCTCATACCTTGAAGTAGAGACATAACTTCAGCCCTTAAGGAATCTCCCATGCCTATTGGGCCAAAATAAAGTGCCTGCATCCTGCCCTCCCCATCCCTGAAAACTCCCCCAACTCCAGAGGGCCCCAGGTTTCCCAATGAGCTTCCATCAAAGTTCAATTTCACTCTTTGTTGTGCTGCAAGTGTCCAAAGAGGCTGAACCACACTTTTTGCAGCTGAAGAGTTAGACGCTACTGACCATCCCCTTAGAATATCCTCAGCTGAGAAATTTTTGAACATTTCAGTTGCTTTCAGGCTTCAGCCAATGTATGACCCTAACAACTATGGATTCAATGACTGCCTCTTTTCTTTGGTAAAGTGAAAAAAACTCGGATCAAAAAGAGTGGCACATCCTAAGGAGGAGTCCACCTGCAACCAAACAGAGAAGAAAACCAATTTCACACAAAAGAAGCAAGAGGACAGAATAGTAAAAGATGTGTAATTGTCTCTCCACCACCCAAGCAAAGGCAACAAACATGAGGGGAGAAGCAGCAATTTGGCCTTCTTCTTTGTAGCTTATCCAAAGTGTTGATTTCCTTAAGTACCATTTCCCAACAAAAGGTTCTTATTTTTGGGGGTATCAGGTTACACCAAACTTCCTTTATGGGGAATGATCCTTTCAGATGGGAGGATTGGAGGAGAGCAATGAAAAAGAAAGCACAAGTGAAATAGCCAGATGGGGATACTAGCCAAATTCTACTATCTAAATATTCCCAGCATCTCAGGTAACATTCCTTTTATCATTGGGGCAACCCTTTTATTAGTACAAAGACAAAAGAAATCATGAATAGCAAAAAAGAAGAGATGTCAAAGAGTCCATAAATCTTTCACCACTAGTTATGATGGCATGTACCTAGTAAAATCTTTTGGGCTTAAACTAGCCTTATCTCAGAATTGCAAATACTTTAATGGAAAAGTGTGGGACCTTTAGCCTTTCCTATTGCAACAATATTAACAATCTCTACGCATTCATTAACTATATGTCAACACACAATCTACTTCAAATCAATGATTTAAAAGGCGCGCCTCATGCGCATTTTAGGGCACGTGCCTCGCCTAGGTCCCAGGCGGAGTATTTTCAAAAGGCACACACCTGATGCGCCTAGGGTTAAGAATTTGAGACCCTAATATGGATTTGTTTGGGCTTGCCTCCAGGGACTTGGTACAAAGGCGGCTCATAGAATCAAGAATGCATGATGTTTAACATCATATTAGCTATTTGAAGTAATGCAATTGGAAAAAAAAAACAAAGACATTAAGAGCTTACATGCTTGAATATGTTTTATATGTTATGCTTGATTTTATTTTTAAATATGTTTTACATGTTATGTTTATGTATTTTAATTTGAGATAATAAGTTTTTTAAAGAATTTATTTAAATTTTAAATTTATATTTTTAATTAATAATTTGTTTAATATTTTAATAATTTGCATTTCTTTAATTTGTTGGATTTTTTTGAATTTTTTGCATTTTTGCACCTTCAAAAAGGTGTGCTCCTCAAGCGCAAAATGGTCCTTACACCTTTCGCTTTTAAAACACAACTTCAAACCATACAACATAACTTTTCTACTTAAAAAACACAACTAAATAATTTTTTTCCCATTAATATAGGCCCCAGGCCCATAGTAACATTGTGGTAAAAGGTGACCTCCATATTCTTGTTGGTTGGACAGGGTTCCGGTGTGGGGTAGTGGTAGATGATATATCACCAAGGAAGCTAGATCTTTGGCATTCAAGTTGAACCATTCATTCATATGGGTTACAAGGTCTGCCAACTCTATATTTGACAGTCTTATCAATGATTGGCCATTGGGGTAGAACCAGATAAAGGAGACAGTTGCACCAGGGTACTTCAATTGGGGGCATATTGAACCTCTGTTTCCCTTGTTAGATATTTTTATAGTCTTTTCACCCTCTTCATTGGTAAGCTTCTTAATAAGGCCTCCCTTTTCTTCATTCTGGGACTAACCTTTTGACTACTCCATTAACATGTACACCTCATGCACCAATAACAAATGCCCATAAATGTTTTCAGGTAGAAGTATTATAATCAAACTTTTGGATGCCCTTGTTTCTGTACTCTCTTCTTATTCTAAGTAATAAAATTTGATGTTGATTACTGGTAAAAAAAAAATTATAACCAAACCTTTTTTTTAATTTCCAGAAAGCTGATTGAAAAGGAAGGACCAGTTAGCCAAGCAAGGGGCGCTTAAGGAATCTATGTTTTGGGCGAATTTTTAGCTTTCTTCTTTGGTCCTTTGTTGTGGGGGAGTTAAGATAGTTTACCTCCCCTTTCTTATACTTAAAGTTTCACAAATCTTATTATTTGATAAAGCATTTTGTTACTGATAAAAAAAAAAGGACCAGTGAAAACATACCAGATAAAGAAGGGCTGGTTGTGGTGAATGAGTCAAGATCCCAGCTGCTAAAGCAGCCACCAATCCAATGGTATATCCAGAAAGAGCATACCAAAAGTATTTGTGACCTTTAGAAGAAAATAAATCAAATGTCCCTGTTGAATCTCTGCTCTTCTGATAATCAAAACAGAGGACTAAAGCAAGAAGCATGGATGGAATAGCCTGCAGAACCAAACAGTCATAAAAACATAACAACTTATTAGAATTCTTACCAAAGGGGAAAGAAAAATAACTTTAATTCTGCAATGGATAATAATGAAATAAACATGTCTGCAGGTGCAAAGACAGCTACATCATTTATAACTAATTCATGATGGCTTCTCCTAGCATACATTACCAGGCATCATATGTCATCTTCAAAAAAATTCAACTGATAATCCCAAATTCAAAGCATATTTTCTTCTGGGTGTGACCAAATCCTTATACATTTTGGACACGATTCATCGGACAAAATAAAGTTAAACCAGAAAAATTAGGTCATAAGCATTGTCAATCAACAACTCATTACCTTTATAATCCAATTAGCTGGTCGTATCTTGCATTTAGATAGTACCTAAGTCAAACCACATTTTACAATTATAGCAATCACAAGCACCTTTTTATATTCATTGATTACCATCATAACCACTTCATAGTTCATACTCTCAAATTTTCCCTTCAGCATCTTCTCTTTGGTAGCTCACCAGGAATTTGGCTAATTTAGCTGCAGGTTGGTTAAAGTTTCCGATCAATGTTACTTTTCCCTATTAACGAACAAACAGGTCTCGTTGAATGAAAGAGTTGGATATATGTTCATGGGCCAAATACCATGTACGCTGCCTCAGAATTCTTGCAAGGTTTGAACAAGAAGAGCAAAGCTGCATGAAACATAGTACCTACATCTGTTTTTGGGTTACATGGCAAGAAAGGAGCAGAAGAAATTTCCAAAAGAACATTGCAAGGTCAAAGCTCATTTGTTGTACATAATACTCTTTTTGTAAACAGTCATGGATCAATATGTCTAGAGAAAATGGGAAAGATGTTTTTCATATTTCCCATTGTACAACCTCTAGTTATACAGAGGTTTCTTTTATTAATGAAACTCTACTACAACTTGCCTTTTTCTCAAAAAAAAAAAATATGCAACTTGTGTTATCTACTTGTCTCCGTCTTAACCAAGATATGTTGCTCTTACCATAGTTTTAAATGTTGGTGAAATGTTACAAGATTTTGGTTTCAAACATAATTTCAGCCACCATCTGATGGTAACTCGGTTGGTAGGATCTTAGACTCATTGTAGCAGAGACCTGGGATCAAATCCTGCTACCACCAGGGTTCGGGGGTTAAGGAGATGGGGGACGGGCTACCCCTCATTGTGCAGCCCCATGAAGCAAAAGAAAAAAAAAACAAAAATTCAGCCATTCATATTGCCCAAAAAGTTGGTTACAAAAATTATATAAATTTAAAATATTATTATTAAAATAATTAAAATTAACAAATAAATGCTCAAATTAAAAAAAAAGAATAATTGTGGATCAGGGATCTGAAATGACTGAAATTTCCAAAATTTAAACCCTTGCCCATTAATACTCATCATTATATAATATCATTTCCATTTAATTTCTAATGTATTTATTCTTAATTAGTATCATCTTTCAGAGAATTTTGTTAAATTAAACAAAAAATGTACCAATCTAAACTATAGTCATCACGGTAGCAAGGTGAGACTAGGTTATAAGGCAATAACTTGTTGCCTAAGCACTTAGGTGGACACATAGACACTGGTTACATAGCGGGTTCTTTGATCCACATTAAAATCTGCCATGTAGATTTTTGGCCTCAATTAAATTGAAGATTATGAAGGATGGTTTTATTGAGTATTGTCCTATGGATATGGACCTATAATATTGGAAGGAAAGAAGTGAGATGTGGGAAAAACTTTTTGCAATTAGGGGTTGGTGGGGTGGTCCTTAGTGTCAAGGTGGATATTTTAATATGATTAGATTTTCAAGTGATTCGAGTAATTCTTTTTTTTTTTTTTTGAAAGTTTATGGAAATTTTATTGATTGAAAACTTTGTATACAAATTTACATCAATACAGAACAGAGGCTTAAACCTCTCCCCATACATGTGTATTACAACACAGTCCAAAACATTTAATCCCTCATAGCCCCTTGTCTAGCTAGACTATCGGCCATATTGTTGGCTGATCTCTGAACCAACTGCACCTTGACTGGCATACTTCATGACATCACTTTAATCTTTTTAAGTTCATTCTTCTACTTCCAAAGAGCCTCTTCCTGATTTTCTAGCCATCCTATTACCAGCTTCAAGTCCCCTTCAATTATCAAACTTTGTACATTCAGTTCTTTTGTCTCCTAACACCTCCTACTACAGCCATCACTTCTACTCTCAATGAATTTCCAACACTAATCAGCCCTGAAAACATTGCTACTACATGGCTTCCCACATCCCTAAACACCCCTCCACCGCATTGCCCCAGATTTCCAAGACAGCTTCCATCAGAGTTTAGTTTAATGAAACTCACCTGTGGAGGTGACCATTCTTCATAAATTAGGGTTTTTAACAAAGTGCTATCTGCTATTTACTTCCAATTCCTCATAAATAACTGAGAAAGAAGAAAACATCCTTGAACATTGTGCCCCATGCACCCTCACACTATAAATGCATACAAGTTCTTCAAGCTTCTCTCCTGATCCTGAAAAATTATTCCATTGCTTTCTTCCCACACAGTCCATAAGATAGCAGCACAAGTAAATCTCCACATTATTGTTGCTCTCTTTTTTGACCACTGATCTGAGCATGATGTTAAAAAGGTCAGCCACCTTAGCTGGGGCTGTCTACCTGCACCCAAAAAAGAGAAAAGAAACATTTCCAAATTCAAGTAATTCTTGTCTACAAATCTCAACTAGCATAAGAAAGTTCAATGATTTCATAACATTTGTAGTTGAAACAACTCCCCCAATGATTTAATAACATTTAGATTGGTAACTTTGCTCTTAGGGATCTCTTACCCACTTTATACTCTATTTCCCTTTATAAAAAAAAAGAGGTTTTCTTGAATTTCCTCGCTCCTGTTACTCCTTAGGGGCTGAATTGGAATTTTGGTTTCTGTAGAGGGATAAGGGAGGAGGATTGCAAGGACTTTGGCAAAGGTTAACCTCTAGTATGATTGTAAGGATTCTTTGGCAAAGGAGATCAGCTAATGGATTAGCAGATTTTCTAGCTAAACAATGGATATATAGGGAATCTATGTTTTGGGCTCAATTGTAAACTGATTTGTTTTTGAGGCTGCATCTCGTGCCTCCTTTTGGGATGCCTCTTTATATACTATCTGGTTTAATTAATGAATGAATATGGCATCAAGGATACAATAGGTTAAAGATCGGAAAATGGGACAGCTCATACTTCAGCAAAGCAAGGGGTTAATAGGGAATCTTTGTATTGGGATCAATTGTAATCTGACGTCAAGTCTTTATGAGAGGGTGTACCTCGTTCCTCTCTAAGGAGTGTGTGTATATATATACTTTGATGTTTCTTTAATAAAATTTCAAAGTTATTTATCAAAAAAATATTTAAAAGTCATGAACTTTTGTATAACAAGAATCCAAGAAAGTAATGCATGCCATGCACACACACACACACACACACACACACACATGTATGTATGTATGTATGTATGTATGTATGTATGTATGTATGTATGTATGTATGCACATATCTAATATGAAATTGTGGATATCTACCATGTATGCACACACATATAGATACGTGCATATATAGTATGAAGTTATGTATCAAAGAGCAGACATAAACTACAAATTATTATTTTTTTATGAATACCATTAGATTTTACTAAAAACAGAATAAGAGTTGCACCAAGGGTAGCCTCGGTTACCCCTGAAAGTTTAAACATTAAAAACCACCCGACTTTTACGGTTACATCAGAGCCCAGAAACAGATTTCCCTGTGCACCCCCTGTTTTGCTAGTTGATCTGCCAGGCTGTTAGCTGATCTTGGGTTCCATTGAAATTCCACTTGCATGTCATCTGTAAACCTTTTAACCTTCTTGATCTCTTTTCTAAAGAACCATGGAGCTTGTTCTTTTTGTCTCAGCCAGCTGATGACTACTTTCGAATCTCCTTCAACTATTATTTTTCTAACCCCCATACTTCCATTGCCTTTTGTAGCCCAAATACCCAAATACTGCTGCTGTCAGTTCAGCTGTAATAGAATCCTCCTGGCCACATGGGCCTGAATACATTCCAACCACTTTCCCCTCATTTCTGAACACCCCCCCATACCAGATGGGCCCGGGTTGATATTCCCGGGGAGGGAGGGGGGGGGGGGGGGCAGCACTCCTTTATAGTTTTCTTCTTGGAAGAAGGTAGTGCTGCAATTGTTCTCCATCTCCTTATCAGATCATCATATGTAAAGTCAGAGAAAAGTTTCAGCGATTTAACCCAAAAGATTACTTTGGCTGTAACTCCGTCTACCAATGCTCCTCTACTCCTTTTTCTTCCTTCAAATATCCGCATCTCTTTCCTCCCAAAGAGACCAAAGCACAGCTGCCCTTGTGCATCTCCACAGTATTCTGTCCCTTTCTCTTGGCCAACTGAAGGTAGAAGAATCAAACAATCCGTCCAAGCTCTCAGGGGTGTTCCACCTGCAACCAAAGAGAGAAAAAACACTACCAAACACATTTAGCATAAGGACAGGAAATAAGCAAGTGATAGGCAGTCTCACCATTTGACTCACATAAATAACACCAGTTCAGGGAGAGACACCAACCAGGTCTCTTTCTCTGTAACAAACCATGTGTTAATCGCACTATGAAAAACCTCCCAGCTGAAATCCCTCACTTTAGGAGGAATAGGGCAACACCTCTCACTTCTTTAACTGGGAATGAAAAGCCAACAGAATCAGCAGAAGACAACAATTTAAAGGAGGCACAACTGAAAACACCAGAAGGGTGAGAAGTCCAGACTACTATCTTGTTTACTGACATCTAAAAAGACCCCATCCAGCATTTGCAAAAGGTTTGACACCAAATCCAACTGAAAATCCCTAACATTTCTGCAAAAGCCCAAATTCCACCCATACCCAGAGAGTGAGGAAGAAGGGGTTAAAAATTATGAGACTAGTACACTTGAAAAAAGAAAGAGCATACAAAGAAGGAAAATACACCCTCAATGGCGCTTCCTCTACCCACAAATCTTCCCAAAATCTGATTTTGTTCCCTGAATTGAGATCATACCTGATATGATTGAGGAATCTTGAAAGGTGCTTTTGGATTTCTTTCCATGGTGATGCACTTGAAGCCCTGCTAGAAGTTCCAGCATCCCAACCATTCCCTGAGAGCCCATGAATGCTGGCTATTACCCTGTGCCACAACCCATTTACCCCCAAAGAGTAACCTCTACAACCACTTTCCTAGAAGAGCCAAGTTTTTCTCTTACAACTCTAAACCCAATCCACCACATTCCTTCCTCCTACACACAACATCCCATCTAATTAAATGATCTTTCTTGGCCTCTCTCGGTTCCCACAGAAAATTCCTCATTATCTTCTCTAATCTTTTAGCAATTACCACAAGCATGCTAAAGACTGAGAAATAATAAACAAGGAGGTCTGCTAATGTAGACTTGATTAATGTGATCCTTCCTCCCAAGGACATGTAGTTCCTTTTCCACTTTGCTAACTTGCTTTTAAATCTCTCCACTACTGGGGCCCAAAAATCATGGGATCTAGGGTTTGCACCTAGTGGAAGTCCTAAATATTTCAAAGGCAAATCACTTGTTAAACACCCCAATTCCCTTGCCCACATCTCAATCACTTCTTGCTCTAGGTTAACCCCAGCCACCACACTTTTGTTTAGATTAATCTTCATGTTTGTCACTCTCTCAAACAGATTAACTAACATTCTTAGGTTTCTAGCCCCTTAATCTCCCTCATTCTCACAAAAGATTATTATATCATTTGCAAAATGTAGATGTGTTACCACTACCCTATCCCCTCCTACTCTCCATCCTTTTATTAGGCCTAATTCATCTACTTTCAAAATCAATCTACCAAACACCGCTATGATAGTAAAGAGAAAAGGAGATAACGGGTCACCTTGTCTAACTCCTCTTAAGGCTCCAAAAAAGCCTTTGACCACCCCATTCACTAACACTAAGAAGTGGCTAGTTTGTAGACACCCCTTCACCCACTTGCACCACCTTTCACCGAACCCACATCTCCTCAATACTTCAATCAAAAATCCCCAATCTACCATATCATAAGCTTTCTTCATATCCAACTTACATACAATTCCTTTTCTCCCCAAACTGCTAAGGTCTTCCACACACTCATTAGCTGGAAAACCTATTCAAGATATTTGTATTTAATCCAATCAGCAAAGGGAAAATTTTTATGGAGAAATACTAGGGCAGCAGTGTTATGGATGATTTGTGAAAAAGGAAATGCAAGATTCTTCAATGATAAGAGACTCCCAAGTCCCAAAGGAGGTTGTTAATTGTTATAAAGAGCATCACAATGAAAGTAGTAAACGCTGGGTACAAACATCTACGATATTTGGACCCTTCTCAAAGATGATATTAGAGAATTGGCTCAACATGGAACAAGCTTCATCCTCATGGCTTGCCACCAAAGAGGATTGGCAACCACCAATTAATATCTATATTAGAAAGAGAAAGAAGGTAGGTGAGTGGTCATCTAGTCACAAAGTTCACACACTCCTACTCCTCTTATTTTTCACATACGTGATTATCTATTTTTAATTTATAAAAAAATGTAGGAAGTTACAATAAAAATCCTTTAGGTCCTATTTTCTCTAATAAAGTTCATCATTACTCTCTCTAATATCACTCTAACAAAATCATTCTTAACCCCCCCCCAATAGTTAATGTTTGTAACATCTTCCCTCCCCTATTAAATCCCTTTTTTTACTCTTAATCTATGTTTGGTTTGAAGCAAAAAGTAGGGAAATGAAAGGAAAGTTAGGGAAACCTTCACAAATCTTGTATAGGTTTCCCTACTTTTTCCTTTAAACCAAACATAGCCTTAAATCTATGTTGACCCATTTTGACTCTATTAGTAAAGCAGGGTATAAATTAGATGGGTTTAGGTCAGGTTAAGAGCCAACCCAACCTTAAATATGGAACCTAGCCTGAATCCAAACTAATGTTAAAACCCAAATTTTCCAACCCAAACCTAACCAAACTTCTATTCAAGCACATGCATTTGCATGGGTTTGCTTGCTAGTACCAAATAATACCAAGCTGAACATTTATGGATGCAGTATGGGGCTATAGGTAATTCAGGCACAGCAGGTACTTTCAGAAACTACAATGAGTGTATAGAGCCATAGGAATTGCAGACTAGGTCAGAGCCAAATTACTTGCTATTTTACAAGGATTGAAGTTCGGTAGACTAATGCAACTCAGAAACATAGTGGTGGGAGGTGACTCTAAAGTAATAATAATAATAATAATAATAATAATAATAATAATAATAATAATAATACTAATAATAATAATAATAATAATAATAATAGGATGGCTACAGGATGAAGATTAAGCAGCATTCCTCTCATGTACATCCTTCCTTTTATCAAATGAAAGGTTACCATTTCTCAAAAAAAAAAAGATCAAACAACCTAACGACATAGGCACATACTGTGAGAGATAAAGCAATTGGCAACAGGTATGGTGATTGATGTAGTTCAGCCTTCTGCAGCAATATTCCTCTCATGTACATCCTTCCTTTTATCAAATGAAAATTTACCATTTCTTAAAAAAAAAAGATCAAATAACCTAGCAGCAAGGGCACATGCTGAGAGAGATAATAGCAATTCGCAAAGGTAGAGTGATTGATGTAGTTCAGCCTTCTACAGCAATAGAAGATACAGAAAATTAATTTTTGGAGAGATTTGAGCATCTCAGAGTTGCCAAAACATATGAAAGGAGGAAGAATCAATACTTGCATCAAGATTAGGAAGCTGACACCTGACAGTTTTTTCCTTCTATGCCAACTAGAAGGTTAGTTGCTTAGTTTAGCAGCTTTCTATGTCATTGAAATTATTAGCTTCTATGTTAGAAGTTATTATTTTCTGGTTCTTATTTTTCGTGTCTTAGTGGTTTCCAAGTCCTAGGTTTCTAATTAGAAGTTAGCTGCAATTGCAGAATTTCCATTCCACTCAGGAAAAAGAGTTCTATAAATACATGTAATTCTGTTCAAATAAGGCACTCAATGCATCAATGAATTAAGTTTTCTTCTTTCTTTGACATGTCTACTTCTTTATTCTCTTAAAACTAGTTTTGGAGAAACACATGATTTCTTCTCTCTTCGTTATTTTCTGGCAGTTCTTTGCTACTAGAAGAAAACCAGCAAAATAACCTCCCATGCAGCATAGCATTTGGCTACAAATCATTGCATTGCTATAGATGTTGCTAAAACACCATCTTCCATGTATGCAAGAATCGCAGTTTAATCACTGAAGAAAATAAAATGTCATACCATGTCACCAAGCCCAAGTATCATGAAGTCTGACGCGTTGCCTCCGGGAACCATTCCACCCAACAAATCCCTAGGAAATACAATCTTCACCGGCAACTCCAGCTTCTTGGTTATCATCTGAAGCCCTGGAAGGCTCAAACTATTTGCAACAGTGTGAACAGGATTAGACGCTTGTTGTGTAGCAACGGACACCATAACATTTGCTCCAAAGAACCTCTCGGAGAAAAAAACCCAGAATATGTCATACACGAACAGGCAAACGAGCAGAATTACACATATTTTGATGTTTGGAAGGCGGACATGGCTAACAAATGCAATACAAATAGAGATGCCAAGCAAGTTGTTCAGCACCCAGTGCCCAGAGACAAGCCATGCTACGACGATTCCAGTGCACACCACAACCAGGATCCCTTGGCTTCGAGTGAACGATTTCGAACAGCATCGAGAAACATAAGGATCCACCAAGCCGAATATTGACCTGATATAAGTGACATAAGGGTAAAGGCAGAAGAAGAGGGAAGAGACAGAGGCCACGGCCGTGAACGCAGTGAGAAGCTGCGAGACTGATGAGAACAGGTAGAACATCAAAAGCAGGCTGCAAGAGCTCAATATAGGGATCATGAGCGCTTGGGACCCATCCAATGTGATGGACGCCTCCGACAAATCACGGTTCCGTTCCATGTCTTTCCCGTAATTCAGAGCTCGAAATGCTGATCCGAAGGTTACAGCTACTGCAGTCAAAATGAGAGTGACGGAGGCGGGCTCGAGCAAATAGGCGAGCTTCCATAGCGGTTCCATTATAGGATAAATAAACGTTTCTATTCAAATTTAAATAGTTGATTCGTTATTCCCCGCAGAAACTAAAATCCCGTGAAGAGGAAAACCCTAGAAATATCGTGTTCCTTGCTGCATAATTTCTCCGGTGTAACCTGAACAGGAGAAATTCATGCAACCTGCAAAATAAACAACAGAAAAGAAAGTGAACACACAAGTGACATGCAGGAAAAAAAAAAAAAAGAAAAAGAAAAAAGAGAAAATTACCTCAAAAAACAGTGCAATAACGAATGCAACATCCAAAAGCAACTAAGAGCAATAACTCGTACAATCTGTAAACACAATCACCTGAAAGAGAAACTAATGGTAGAGCATAGTCTCGTATCAAACATTCAGAAACAGGTAAAAGCTACTTCAACCAAAATACAAGGAATTTCCAAAAATAACTTGTCTTCAATCAAGAACTTTCAGTTTTGCTGTAAGAGGTGTTTTGTTGACACTTCAAATCCAACGATCTATTACTCCAACTGATCTTTTTCCCGAAAAAAAAAAAAAAAAAAAACAATTCAATACGAGTTTAAGCGATCAAGCACGATACCAACGGGAAAAGAATGAATTGACAGATTCCTAAACACCCAAATATCTGGAATTATAGAACTTTGAAGCTGAAACCGCGATGAGATGATGAAAGAAGCGATCGAGAAAATAGCAGAGGAATTGAAATCTGTTCAAAGACGGGAGTTCTGGGAGGACTTGCATTTTGACCTGAAAGAGTGTTGGGAGAAGGTTTCGTAAATTCAAGACCCTACCCTCTTTTTTGGCCCGGCCCGTTATTACTCTCCCTATTAGACATGTTGATTTGTTGATGGGTAAGAATCCAAACTCCCCTTACTAGACATGTTGATTGGCTGATGGGCGGGGTAGCCCGACGAGTTGGCCCGGCCCGTTATTTTTCGGACTTGCACAAAACTTCAGGTTCAGGCTTCAGGCCTGTGTGATCGGGTTCGGTTTCGAGCATGGGCTGTAATTAATAGGCCCGACTATGCTGGGCAGTCCAGTTCGAACCTGAACCCAGCATTATACTATTACATATAATTAAAAAAAGGTAAATTTCAAATTAATACCTTGTTCTTAGAGGTACAAATGAATCGAGTCATCGATTCGAAATCCGATTTTATTTGGTTCAATTTAGATCACCCCTATTTGAATCTTTGGATCGAATTTGGATCCCTTATCGATTCGAGAAGATCTGATCCAATATGTATTATATATTTATAAATATAAATATATATAATACATATATATTATTTATTTATCAATATAGTTTTATAATTTTGTTAAAATATTTATTTTTTTATAAAAAATATGTATATATAATGAAAATTGATGAGGTGATTTGGCACGACCTAGTAAGTAAGGTCACGTGGACGCGATTTGCCCGAAGGATGACAATTCAGCAAAAGGAGCCTAAGCAGTTTTTAGAGCTCAGGTGTTCAGTCACCTCAGCATAAAGTCAACTCGACATAGAGGCACCTCGATGCCTAATCCAGTTCGAGGCCCAAGAACCGAAGTGGCACGTAATCAGCTCTAGAAGCTTCCCAGCGAACTCTGAACCTCACGGGATTACGCCGCATAACGGCTGGCCTTATCCTCTCCCCGCCCAGATCGGGTGGAGACGATAGACTTCATTAAGTGACACGTTACTCCCCGACTAAAACGAAAACAGATCTCATCCACTCAAGCCAAATATCCCATAACCATTTCGTAAGACCCTTGCCAGCTCAGCTATATAAGGGCAACAACCTCTTCAGGGCCCAGGTATGCACGATTATTTGCTCACTAATACACTTATCATTCAACTTTCAGCTTGCAATACTAACTTAAGCATCGGAGCGACATCGTCGGGTCAGCTATCTCGGGTTCTCTGAGCTTCACTATTTTGCAGATTGAACCAGCTCGCTACGCAACCAAGTTCCAAATCATCCTCCAACTAGGAGCATCCAGATCGTGCTCCATCATTTGGTATCGTTTGTGGAATCGATCGAAAGGTCATTCCAACTTTTATCTTACTATCAATGGACTCTTCTAGCAACACCGGGAAAAGTATCAACATGATCGCCACCAAGGAGCAAGATCAACAATCAAATCTCCCTCAAGGTCCCATGGTGTGTATCGGTCAGTTTACCATTCCCCTCACAGTTTCGAGGGTTCCATCACTGTTTGTACCGCAGACCATCCCGCAAGTGAGTGTCCCACTCCCCCAGGTCGGCACCGCCTTCTTAGAGCCATCTGCGGTTCCCCCCAGGGTCGGGCACTCTCAATTCAATGACTTGGTTCGATGTGTTCGGACGATGCAGATTCAGATGCAACAAGTCCAATAGTTCCAACAATACTTCCTCTACCAGAGGCAATTTCCACCCTTGCACCTGAGCCTGCATAGATCTGCGTAGGGTGTCTGTCGATTCCCCTACCGGGGCAAGGGGACATCACAGGTACCAATACTCCCCAAGAACTAGACTCCACCATGAGGCAGGATGGACGAGCAGCACACTTTCCTGGTCTCTCAGAGGGGGAACCCAGGAGACAGGCCTGAAGTCAACCAGCCCGACAAAGCCAACTATAGCACTCGTGGCCTGAGAACAACAGGCCGCAGAGAGAAGATCATCAGCTTGGAGCCCAGGGCGCAGACACGAGGCAAGCCCCCTCCGATAGTGTTCGGTAGCGTGAGAGAACTAGGGTCGAGGTACCAGACCAGACTGAGGTAAGTAGCACCAACGCCAAGCCGGCGAAAAAGCAACAGTGGCGTCATCACAAGACTCGTCGCTCTTCAGCCAGAAACAGTCCGCCAGTAAAGCCTAGCCAGCCAGTGAAGCAGACCAAAGAAAGAGAAGAGATGAGCTCGGTGGCGATGAAGACTGCGCCTGCTCTACTGAGCTGGCCATCCCCCCTGTCACTCGAGCTCCTAGCGGCCCCAATGCCAAAGGACTTCAAGGTCCCCCCGGTAGACAAGTGTGATGGGTCGTTCGACCCCAATGACCACGTGGATGCCTTCCAGTCTCAGATGCACCTCGTCGGGGCTGACAAAGCCTGCATGTGTATGGCCTTCTCCACCACATTCAGAGGAGTAGTTCGGACCTGGTATAGAAACCTCACACCGAGCTCCACCAAGAGTTGGGCTAAGTTTGCTGACCTGTTCATGGCACACATCATCACTAGTAAAAAGTGCCTGAAGTCACAGGAGAGCCTTCTGAACATGGTGCATAAGGAAGGAGAGTCTACTAAAAGCTATATTAGGCGCTTCAATGAGACATGCTTACAGATACTGGACCTCGATCCAGTAGTGCACCTCACTACAACGAAGAAGAGGATCACCCACAAAGAGTTCAAGTGGCATATGGTAGCAAACAAACTGAAGAACATCACTGAATTCCTCAAGTTGGTTGATCAGTTCATGGGCACCAAAGAGGAAATCAACCAAAAGATTGACAATCCGTCAGGTGAAAAGAGGAAGAAAGAAGACAAAGGGACAAGCAAGGACAAGCAAAAAAGAAAGAAAAGTAAGTCCCCAAGCAGAAAAATAAGCAAATCCCCACGTTCGAGAAGTAAGTCCCCCTCGCGCGGCTACAAGTCAGGTCAGCGTTCCAGGACCCCTCCAGTAGAGTGAACTAACTACACCTCCTTAACGCAAAGAGAAGAGAGATCCTAATAGCTATCAAGGACTCCTTCATTGCCAGATGACCACCTAGGATAAGGGGAGATCCAACAACAAGAAACCCGAACGTCTACCGCCACTTCCATCGGGATCACAGTCACAACACAAAGAACTGTAGAAATCTCCACGATGAGATCAAGGAGCTCATCCGCCATGGGTACCTGAAGAATTACATCCTGCGAAAAGAGAGAGGGCAGGGATACTGATAGGAAACCAGAGAAGGAACACCTTCGAGACTAGCAGGCAGAACGAGTAGCCACCTTGGCAATTACCAGAGGAGAGACTAGTCCGCGGTGTGATCAATATGATCACCGACGAGTCCATCATTGCGGGGTGCACATCAATAGTAGGGAGGACATCGGTCCGTGAGTTGGAGAACCTGAACAAGTGTGTCTTCGGAGTCACATCGGTTAAATTCTTAGGTTACATAGTGAACCGACGTGGCATTGAAGCCAACCCAGAAAAAATTAAAGCTATTTTAGATATGAGACCACCCCAGAAAATAAAGGAAGTCCAAAGGCTGACTAGCTGGGTAGCCGCCCTAGGCCGGTTCATGTCTAAGTTTGTGGGTCGATGCCTGCCTTTTTTTAAGATAATAAAAAAAAATGAGTACTTTGAATGGACCGAGAAGTGCCAGCTTGCGTTTAACGAGTTGAAAAGGTACCTAAGTACTGCATTGGTTCTAACCCGACTTGAAGAAGGGGATGAGTTAAAGTTGTACCTCTCCACGACTAACGAGGTAGTCAGCTCGGTACTAATTAGAGAAGTAGACCGGGTCCAACGACCCGTCTACTATGTTAGTAAAGTTTTGTAGGATGTCAAAACCAAGTATCCCAAGATCGGGAAGCTAGCATACGCACTAGTCATAGCAGCTCGGAAACTATGCCCATACTTCCAAGCCCACACTATCGTCGTCTTCACCAACAGACCCCTGAGACAGATTTTGCTTAAGCTCGAGGTTTCTGGAAAATTAACGAAGTGGTCCATCAGATTGAGCAAATACGACATCCAATTTGAGCCCCGCCTAGCGATCAAAGCCTAAGTCGGCGAATTTCGTAGCAGAATGCGCGTTCAGCACACCGACCCCAGAACTGACTAATCCCACCAATACGTCAGAGGCATTAACCAATGCGGCACCGGTCCCAATTAAGGTTAGATCGACGTGGGACGAGGAGCCCTGGATCGTCCATGTAGATGGCTCGTCGAATTTAAGAGGAAGTGGTGTTGGACTGATGTTGTACGGGCCAAGCGAGGTGAAGCTGGAGTACGCTCTCCGGTTTGGATTCGAAGCATCGAAAAACGAGGCAGAGTACGAGGCTTTAATTACCAGGCTTAACCTAGCAAAGGACATGGGGGCCAAACACCTCATCGTATGCAGCGATTCACAGTTGGTGGTCAACCAGGTTAACAGTGATTACAAGGTGGCCAAGGTCAAAGAGATTCTGTCAAACTTCCACTCTTAAGGCAGATAAGGAGGTCCGAGAACGCTGAGGCAAATGCACTGTCTCGATTGGCCAGAACTAGCGAGAACACGAAGAGGACAGTATATATCGAAGACCTATCTCGCCTTAGCATTTTCAGGGGAGCAGAAGAGGTCGCTCCCGTGTCAATAGCGGAATCGAGTTATATAGACCCGCTCGTTGATTATCTGCTCCACGGGACCCTACCAACATAAGGCAATGCAACTCGAAAGGTAGAGCAGCAGTCAGCCCGATATGTTCTGATCGATGGGTGGCTGTATAGGAGATCCTTCATGCTTCCCTACCTACATTGCTTGCGACCTTTAGAAGTGGATCAAGTACTCATCATCCATGAGAGACTTTGCAGAGGGAACCTGGGGGTAGGGCACTTGCCCAGAAGGCACTGAGGTAAGGATATTACTGGCCTACCATGAAGGCAGACACCCTTGAGCTCATCAGGAAGTGTGATGATTGGCAAAGGCACACCAAAATCCCATGGCTACATGCTGCCGATCTGAAATACCTCACCAACCCGTGGCCTTTTGCTCAATGGGGGATAGACATCCTTGGACCTTCCCCACCAACAATCGGGCAAAGGAGGTTCCTGGTCATGGTAGTAGATTACTTCACGAAGTGGGTGGAGGCCGAGCCCTTGGTTAACCATCACAGCAAGTTCAGAGACATCAAGTTCCAAAACTGGTGTGCCAAGATGGGAATCCAGCAAAATTTCACCTCGGTGGCACACCCGCAAGCGAATGGACAAGATGAAGTGACAAACAGGGCGATTATCTATGGACTGAAAGCTCGCCTGGCCCAAGCTAAGGGATTGTGGGTAGATGAGTTGCCTAGTGTCCTTTGGGCCTATCGAACTACCATCAAGACCGCGATGGGTGAAACACCCTTCAACCTCACGTATGGTATAAAAGCGGTGATCCTAGCAGAGATCGAAGCGCCAACATTGCGACTCGAGGCTTACGACGGGGAAACAAATGATGACGAGCTCTGTAACAACTCGAACATGATAGAAGAGGTATGGGACTTGGCCTACATTCGGACAATGACTTACCAACAGAGAGTAACTCGGTACTATAATGCCCGGGTGAGGAAACGACAGTTTCGTATCGGCGACCTGGTCCTCCGAAAGGTTATGGTACCAGAGACCAGCGTGGGTAAGCTCAAACCAAATTAGGAAGGTCCGTACCGCATAAGACAGGTGTTCAGGGAAGGCACGTATGAGCTCGACACCATTGAAGGGAAGTAGGTACCTCGAGCCTGGAATGTTGACAACCTAAGAAGGTACTACCTATGAGCTCAAGACTCTAGAGCAGCTAAGAATTTACCAAGTCCCCAAGACTACTGAACTAGAGAGAGGACCTTAAGTCACTCCCACAAATCAAAGGGCTATAATGTTGAGCTAACAAAAGACCTTGGCACGATATAAGACCCATTCGCTTCTCCGGCATGACCAAAGAAGTCCTAATCGCCTCTTCGGCATAGGCTGCTTAAGACCCAGTCGCCTCTTTGGCACGGGCTCATTAAAACGTAGTCGCTTTGGCATGGGTAAGGAAAAGTAGCCCGGATGTAGACAGGTTGGGAATGTACACCCTATAGTGTTTGCTCACCCCGGCGTATAATAACAATTGTTCCTATTCGAGTTAGGAAGTAACCTCGAGTTCGGGAATAATCTATACTTAGAAAAATTTCGCTCCTATATGGTCTAGCTCACGAGCTTCGAAATGATCTACACTTAGAAAAATTTTGCACATGGAAAGTTTTGCAAAATGCTTGTATTCCATTGATAAGATGCTTCGAGTACATAGTTAAAAAAAAAAAAAGAGAAAGAAGAAAGACTACAACTGTCTAGTTGAGCTCGAAAGCTCGAGACATCAAGTATTTACAAAGGGGGGTCCAAGAAAAGAGGCATTAGTCAATTCGGGGCTCCTCATCCCCAACAGAGGCTTCATCAGGCGGATTTGTCTCCATACGGTTCCCGATGACATCAGCCTCCTCTCCCTCTCCCACTATCTCGTCGTCGAGAAGGTCACCATCGCTCTCCACCTTGGAGTCCGGATCCTTGGTAGCTTCAACGATGATCTCCTTGGTGATGGCACTGAGGTTGAGGTGTGGAAATTCATGCCAAGTCAACCACCTACTGAGCTTAAACCCCTTACAGTAGCCCGTTGTTCCAGCCTCGGCCAACTTCTCTCGAAGCTTCGCCGAAAACTCGTACTCCTCGACCGCCTTGACCATGGCCTCCTCCATCACCAAAAGCAGGATTTCAGTCCGCCCCTTCACAAGAGCCTCAAGGTTCTCGATCTCCCTCTTCAGGGCCACCTCGTGCACCTCGAGCTACTTCTCTGCCTCGAGTTCATTCTTCTCCGCCATCAGTAGAGTCAATATCTCCTTACCTCGTGCATCATTTTTTAGCTAGTTGATCTCACTGCGAGCTTATTTAAGCTCGAAGTGGGCACTTCAGGAGGACTCCTCGGCTTCGGGAGCTCGCTTTAAGTTTACCTCGGACTGGTAGGCCAAGGCGCGGATAGAGGAGTTCACCTGTCAAGAGAAGAAAACAAGTATCAGTATGAAGAAAAATCTAAGTATAAAGCAACTTGAAGGCTAAGTACGTACCACCATACAGTGCGTGGCCGCTCGGACCCCGAGCTGAGCAACCGGCAAGTTAGCCCAATGAGCAACTTCCTCGGCAAACACCACATCCTTGCTCTTGAGAAGGGCAAACTTCGGGGTCAAAATGCTCTAGATTGAAGTATCGTTGCCCGAAGAAGTGGTAGTCGTTGGTACGGGCTGAGGCTCTGAAGATGTGGTTTCCTCGGGCACGTGGGGTGGAGTGGCCTTGCCTGGGTCCTCCTCAACCAAGTCGATGACAGGAGGCTGTTCGGGGACAGGTAGGTGTTTGGGGGCAAAGGTGGTGACGTCAAAGGTAGTGGTCTCGATATGGAGGCAAGCCTTCTTGGAGGCCCTCTTCTTCTTCTTTCCTTTCTGCATGCTCCCGAAGAGCTCGTTGGCGATGATATCATCCATGGCAACTGCAACAAGTGATGAACTAAGTTAGATACGACACCGAAGTAAAACAAACAGGAAAAAGGTGCAACAGTTAGCGACCTACTAGGAGGGCTCAGATTGGCTTGCACGAGCTTCTCCTCGGTCATGAAGTTTACGAACTTCAGGGCGAGCTTCGCCCAATATCGGACCTCCTCCCTTGTCTTCGAGTCCAGTCTGACGTCGGGGTCCTGGATGGCTACCCTCCAGTGAGTTCGGAAAGGCCACCCCTCAGTGTTATGGACCACCAAGTAGCGTCTCTTTCAGGCTGAGACCTTGTTAGGGAGCTCGTGCAACAGGATGAGTTCTTCTTGATGGAAAGGATCGAAGAGAAGATGTCGAGGTCTACAGGTTGGTTGTAATCGTGGAAAATGGCAATGGTACCTACGATGTTACGTATGGAGTTCGGATGTAGCTGGTCTATGGCAATGTCAAAGAATTTAATAAATTCGACTATAAAAGGGTGTAGTGGAAGACACAGCCCAGCTACGTGCTGTTCCTCAAAGATCACGATCTCATCATAACCTTGATCCCTAGGAAAGTTGCCTAAGGGAATACTATATACAAGGTCGTTGGGAAGTCTGTACCGAGCTACCAGAGATAGGAGCCTATCTGCTGGCATGGTAGATGGACCGAAGCTGTCTGGAGGCGACCTCGGTATGAGGTGGAGGTCGACCTTCTGAATGCCTCTCGCTCTCGTCGAGGTGAGTCCGCCCCAGATGGATTGGAGTCCACATCCTATGCCAAAGTTCCCACCTCGGCAGGATGAGGCTCCGCAGTCTGTGCCGCAGTTCCCACCTTGGCCCTAGCAGATTCACCACTCCCATCTAAAAGGCTTCTAAACTAAGGCTAGACAAACTAACAGAAAGGACAATAGAATCGAAAGCAAAGGAATGCAAACTCACCAAAGGAAGACCAAAAAGGGCAAGACAACCTCAAACCAAGGAATAGCTAACACCGAGCTGGGATACTTGAATGCGACCTCAAGGACTCTAGATTCACGGTTTTATGGCGAAGAAAATGGGCCCTTCAGCCCCTATTTATAACCAGTATATCCGAGAATCAACGGCCAAAATCTGCACGATCCAACGGCTCTTAGGAAAATCGGTTGCACGCTTCCCAAGGTTGAAATCAGTTTAGCGCGTGTTTTGACGCCTACGGAGGCTATAATAGGCTTGACGTCTGTGCGTACCTGATACGCGATCTGGGTCACCTCCTGGTTGAGCCAAGCGATTGAATAGGTCCGACCAACGGTCCGCCCTCCATATCACCTAGACTCCGTGCCAAATCTACCTAGATTCATCATGAACTTCCCGCACTGGGTCAGGACCCCTGGCACGAGGAGTGGGGGGCAATTGGTGAGGGATGATTTGGCAGAACCTAGTAAGTAAAGGTTATGTGGACGCGATCTGCCCGAATGATGACAATTCAACATAAAGTCACCTTGGCATAGAGGCACCTCGATACCTAATCCAGTTCAGGGCCCAAGTACCAAAGTGACATGTATTGACTCTAGAAGCTTCCCAACAAACTCCGAACCTCATGGGATCACGCTGTATAACGGCTGACCTTATCCTCTCCCCGCCCAGATCAGGCAGAGATGATAAACTTCATTTATTGACACATTACTCCCCAACTAAAGCGAAAACAAATCTCACCCACTCAGGCCAAGGATCCCGAAACCGTTTCATGAGACCCATGACAACTCAGCTATATAAGGGTAAACAACCCCTCCAGGGCCCAAGTACGCGTGATTATTTGCTCATTAGTACACTTATATTCAACTTTCAGCTCGCAATACTAACTTAAGCATCGGAACGACCTCATCGGGTTAGCCACCCTGGGTTCCTTGAGCTTACTGTTTTGCAGACCGAACCAGCTCGCCACGTAACCAAGTTCCAAATCATCCTCTAACTAAGAGCATCCAGTTCTAACTGACTTGACGATATGATTCGAATTCAAATTGAGTCCTATCAGATCTAATCGGATCTTCGAATCAGATTCAAATATACCCTGATTCAAATCTGAACTCATTCGTTTCGTTTGCATCCCTACTTGTCCTTTAGGGTTAGGGCTTGTTCATTTCCTCTTAACTCTTATCTCTTAATAGGAATCTTTTAACTTTAAGAGAAAAATAGTTATTTGTTTCCTCTCATCTCTTATCTCTTAAAGTGTAATCATACAATTTTTTGTTTTCCAATGATACCCCCAAAAAGACAAATAAAAACTCTCGTATATTGGTCAAAATGGATATTTGATCATTTTCATAATTTAGAGTTCAGAATAACATTCTTTGCATTCAAAGTTCAGAGGAAAGAAAAGTTCACCAGTACCAGTATACCTCTTAATGTAATTATTGCACTTTCAGATATTAGACTTTAGAGCAAACGAACAGGCCCAAACTTCAAACATCTTACCGTCCTACTGAAACTTAGTCTCATGTTACTACCCAAACTTCAAAATATGTCACTACTGAAAACTATGAATTTGGTCCAAAATCATTAATAGATATTAAGTGGCATGTGAAAGGACAAAAATGCTCTTAAGGTGCTATCTAACTTTCATTATCAACCAACTATATTGAACAATGTCTAAACATCTTTCCCTCCTCTGAAATCTGAACTCTAAACATCTTACCGTCCCCTAAAATTTGAAATAGGAAATGTTTGGAGCTTCCAAGATAAGAAAAAAGATTAACGACAAATGTGGTATATATGGTTGAAACCAACTGTTCCGAGGTTTCTATTGCTTCACATTTTAAATTCATGCATACTTTATATAATATAAGGGTTGAGCTCGGTGCAAGGTACTGATGTAGAATTAACTCTAAGCCCCACCCAACCTGTGAACATGTCAACTCGTAGATTTTGCAATTGGATCAGGCTTAGTCGGATTTGAGATAGGCGGTCTGGGTTGACAATGGTTAGATCTTAACCCTAAATATTCAACTTAGAGATTTAACCCACAGGCCTGATGGGTTAATGGTTCAATCACCTAGGTCAACTTGTCAACGGTTTTTACAAAAAATACAAATTCAAACATTGGGCTTATACAATCCAATCATCCAAGTCTTCACAACATTGGTGTGAAAAGAGGTGACCAAACCCACGACTCAACCCAAAGTCTTCACAAGCCAAAGAGTCGAGTCATGTTGCTTTCTTGTCCAAGACACTAGATAGGGTATCATTTTTAGAAAGTTGGGTTGGGTTGGATCAGCTTTTAGCCAAGTATACTCCTAGCACATGGAAATGAAAAACCCTCCTCAAAAATTTTAATTATTTGATTAAAACACATAAGAAACATATGAATCATTAATCTTATTTCACATAAAATTTAAAATAAGCAAGTAAAATAACATATGAGCAATAAACATCAAAATTTTCCAGTTCCGTGTGAACAATTAAGGGTGTCAATGGACCGATTTTGGATTGGACCTATCCAGTCCAAAATCAATTTGGACTGATTGGATGAACCAACATGACATATTGAATTGGACCAATCTGGTCCAAAATATTTATTAGATTGGATTGGACCTATTTCGTCTGCTATAAATCTATATTAGATTGGGTTGGATTAAGACAATATATGGTCCATTGATATAAGATAAGAATATAGGTGTCAATGGACCAGTTTGTGTTGAAATCAATCTAAATCAAAATAAATTTGAACATATTGGACGAATGGACAGTCCAAATATTGAATTGGACTGGTCCAAAATATTTATTAGATTGGATTGGGCCAATTCAATCTAAATCAAAATGAATTTGAACATATTGACCAGTCCAGACATTGAATTGGACCGGTCCAAAATATTCATTGGATTGGATTGGACATGGTCCATTTATAACATACTCACATTGGAACGGATCGAATTGGACCAAAATCTAGTCCAATTGGCACCCCTATGAGCAATAAACAAGTAAAATAATGAACAAACATAAAAAATTTCAATTATTTGATCAAAACACATAAAAACATATAAGTCGCTAATCTTCATTTAAAATTTAGGGAAAACTCCTTACTAGTACCCTGAACTTTAGGGGTTGTGTCAATTCAGTTCCTGAAATTAAAAAATATGTTTGCGCAATACCTTGAACTTTCAAAAACATATAAGTCGCTAATCTTCATTTAAAATTTAGGGAAAACTCCTTACTAGTACCCTGAACTTTAGGGGTTGTGTCAATTCAGTTCCTGAAATTAAAAAATATGTTTGCGCAATACCTTGAACTTTCAAAATGTTTCTAATAGGTCCCTACTGTTAACAGCCCGGTCTTCGTATCTTGTGATGACATGTGCCACTTAAAACTTTTAAAATATCAAAACTACCCTTGAAAGAAGACATTGTTCAATGTCTTCTACCTTGAGGCTAAAGAGTTGTGCCATTGATATGACGATGCCGAGAATTGATGGCGGTGCTGAGAACTAACAAGTTCTGATGACGACTGAAACTGTCATTGCTACAATTTTCTGCATATTTCTTTATTTTTTTCAAAATTTTATGTAGCTGATGAAAATTTCCTGTATATTCTAAAATCCATCTTGGATAGTTGTTGCAACCTTCCTATCTCAACTATGATGCAAGGGGAAATGATGTCAATCTTAGCATTTACAAGGGAAATGTTATGTTGATTATGAATGTTGCATAACAATGGTATAACTTGGGCCATGTTTGGTTCATAGGAACAGGGGTCTTGAATCGGAATCAAAGTAGGCTATTCCAATTCCAGCTGTTTGGTTGGGCAGAATTAGAATCCCATCCCCATTCCTATTGGAATGGCATTCGCCCATTTGAGGGAATGGTCATTCCCTGCCCCTCCTTTGGGAATGAAATCTCATTCTTGCTGATTCCAATTCCTATTTCCATTCTTGTTTGAACCAAACAAACTATGATAATAGGCCATTCAGATTCTGACTCCGGTTTTGACTATGAACCAAATGGACCATTACGCCTTAAAGTATCCTTGAACTTTACCCGAGTAAATAACTTATTGGAAAGCGAACGGGGCCTTCAAGTATCCTTCAACTTTTTGAAATTCACTTTCCATTACACATTGCTATTAAAGTAGATAAAAAGACTCTTTTGTCTTTAACTATTCTTTGAATTTTCAAAATATAACAGACCATAGGGTGTAAATGGATCGGATTCTGATCCGGTCCTATTTTGTCAAATTCGGATCTCTCCTGTTCGGATCTTCATATCAGGTCGGATCAGCAAATAGGATCTAATCATAAAATCAAATCGGATTTGAATCACCCCCTTATTCGATTTGATATCTATCTATCTATCTATCTATCTATCTCTCTCTCTCTCTCTCTCTCTCTCTCTCTATATATATATATATATATGTGTGTGTGTGTGTGTGTGTGTGTGTTTATTTATATTTCATTTTTGTAAATTTGTTATATTAATTATTTTTTATAAACAACATCTATATATACGATGAAAATAGTTGAAAATATACTTATATTTTTTTCTTTTTTTTAATTATTACATTTTATTTTTCTTTTAATAATTTATTAATTTTTAAAAATTTAAATCAGATCGGGTTAGTACTTGTAAGATCCAATTAGATATTTAGATCGGCTCTTAACAATATCAGATCGAATTCATATATATACCTTGATTTGAATCCGATCCAATCCATTTGCATCCCAACCAGACCAAAATCCAAATTCCAAACCGAACCAATTCTTTATATCTTGCCAGAGATCTAAACAATAAATGTTATTTAGAGGATTGCTATTATGACCAACCACCACATGGAATTCTTGCAATCCAAGTTCAACAACCACTGGAGAGACAAGGGAAGCCTTCCACTTATTCTTGCTTTAAAAAAGGAGAGCACCTTGGCTGGTTAGAATTAGTCCAATACCATGGTCGTTCAAACATCCCATAGAACAAGACCACGGTTTTGTGAATCACCCTAACTCCTTAAAGCGAGGTGCTCCTAGACTTTAAAACACCAGCGGTTTGCTTTATATACTTGGGTCCTAAGCATATGCGAATTCTTATTGCTAAGAAGAAGAAATCAGATGTGGGTATTATGATTGCTAAAGTGGATATCTCCAAAGGTTATGAGATTTGCTAATTGGGTCTTTCAACAAGGAGGATTGTATCTGGTTTATCTGAGTCTTTAGTGTCCCCTTCAAGCTGTCCAGTGAACCTTTGATTTCTAATATTGGTCTATTATCCCCTTCTGTTTTCATTCATTAAAAAAATGGGTTTTCACCAAGTCCAAATCCATGAGAAGGAGGGAGAGAGAGGTGCTAATTTTGCATTCTGTTAATTTATATGTATATATATGTATCTCCTAAAACAAGCTAGATAAAGCTTTAATTGGGCTAACAAATAAAAAGGATCCAAGTTCCAAATAGACATTGCTTAATGGTAGATACAAGAATTGTATGTTGACTTTTAAGATATAGAACAATGAATGCTTTTATAGAACCTAGACTTCACATAGTACTTGATTCATATAAAAAATTATGTTCAAGGGCTCGATAGCACCCTCTTATTGCATCGAGTGTTTGGGTATAACACATTTCCCCCTCTCGAAGGGCGGAGTTCGGATTTTATTTTAGGGAGCTAAAAGTTAATAAAACAAGGGTGAGGGGTCAAAGTATAAGTGAAACATCAATCAGGATTGTGAGGATTTTGGCTCCGCCCTTGTCCCTCCCCTCTGCTCCAAATGTTGCATTAGGGGTGAAAGTCCGGCAGGTTGGGTTGGGTTTATGGTCAACTCAGCGTCAACCATAAGATATGGGCTTAAGGTCCGAGCCTAAGGTCAAGCCTGATCTTCTCAATCTAAGCCAACCCACATTGTAATTCAATGCATTTGGGTTGGGCTCGGGTTGGTTAATTTATTCGCTTTAAAATTATACATGTATGTATGCATTTATGCGAATATATATACATACATATATGTATATCTATACTATATGTAAAAGTGTGGATGTAGAGTGGAAAGTTTTTTTAGACTAAGGGAGTGTTCTGTAATGCGGATGAGAAATTGGTGGGTGTGGACTAATCCACACCACAATACTGTTTACACTTATTTTGAACTATGGACAAAACTATCTGGATAGAAACTATATATACCCATAGGTGCATTTTGCATGTGTAGTGTATATTTGTCCACACCACACCTATTGATTCCGTATATCTCATGTACAACTTGTGAGATAATTTAAAACGTTGATCATGTAGTGATGCAAATGGATCGAATTGGATTCAAATCAAGGCATATCCGAATTCGATCCAATAGTAGAATACAAGACCCAATTGGATCTCACAAATGGTTATTCAAATTCGGATCGATTAAGAATGTCAGATATCTGAATCTAATCCGATCCAATTTAAATAATGAAAAAATTAATAAATTATTAAAAGAAAAAACAAAAAACTTTATATAAAGAAAAACAAAAAATATAAGTATATTTTTAACTATTTTCAACATATATATTAATATATACACGTCTTTTTATAAAAAAACTACAAAAAATGCAATATAAACATATTTATAAATAAATATATTAATATACACATGTATTTTTATAAATATATACATATATAGGTTGGATCAGATTGGATCCTATTGGATTGGATAAGGGAGATCCGATCCAAAAATCCGATAGAGGGTTATTTGAATCTGACAAAAAAGGATCAAATTCGGAATTGATGATTTGATCCATTTGCATCCATGCAATTATGAATGAAAAAACCATAATTTATGCCAAAAATAATTTGAAATAATAATGGATAAAATAAAAACCAATAATTAGTTACTAATAAATATAAAAATAAATATATTTATCATTATAATATTATCTTCAACAATAAACAATTTAAAATATACTTTCAGTATAAATTAAAATATATTAAAAGATGAAATAAAATGAGGGTAGTTGGACCAATGTTAATGCACCTACGTTGTATTGAATCTTTCCCACAAATTGATCACACCATAATGTTGCCCATCCATGAGAAAATATAGTGGATGATAAATTAGGGTGTGACCTATCCCTATCGACATTTTTGTGTGGATAGCGACCATCCACACAAAGCATAACACCACATATTTCTTTGTTTGAGAAATGATATAAAAGTAATTTTATTACAATTTAATGTCAACTTTGATGGCTACTAAATTGCCCATATTAGTGTATTTAGTCCAGGTTGAAAATGTAACTTCAATTATTACTTTCCACCTCATTTAATCACCTCTCATTAAGTCCTATACTTAAGGCATTAACTCCAATTTTTGTCTTATTAAATCCTATATTTAACTTATTTTTCACTAATAAATGCTACCAATTAAATCTACGTCAATATTTTTAACAATATAAACCTATATCTATATTACTTTAAAAGCACCAATGGATTAATAAAGAATTCCATAATTAAATAATAAAAATGAAAATAGGGCAATTGGTTCCTAATATTAAATGAATTGAAAATAGGTAATATAAAGATATTAAATGCATTTAATTCTCTCTTTAAATCCAACATTTATGTTATTAATTTACATTCATGTTCATTGAATCATATATTTAAGTCATTTTTGTTTCTTCTCATCATTAAGTTCTATTAATTAAATCCATACTTACTAAATTAATAATTCCAATAACATAAAAGCTCATACTTTTAAAATCTACCAACTAAAAATAGTGTTTTCATCTCGGTAGCTGTAAAAAATTAAATCATTTTGGGTCAAATGGGTTAATCCATGTTGCCACGATTAACTAATAAAATTAAAAAATAGATAACATAAAAAAGTGGAAGTTAAAAAATTGGGAACATTTTTAACATACATATTAAACAATAATAAGTATGATAAATAATAAATGCTTTTATTAATGATGGAAATGGAATGTAAAATTTAAAACCAAATGAAAATAAAAATATTTTCCTATTATCTCTCATTAAATCCTATATTTAAGATATATTTTTCTCATCATTAAATTATTTTAATTAAATCCATAATATTAATTTTAATAGTATAAAAATAAATATTTTGAAAAGTAGTTTGAAAACAAAACCATGTTCTTCCTCCCGGTGGTGGGCAAGCAATTTGACCATTTGGGGTCAAATGGATTAATAAATAATTTCATAATTAAATAATAAAAATGAAAATAAATAACTGTGAATTGTAAGAAGTATTTTTATTAATGATGAAAATGGAATGCCAAATTCAAAATATACCTAGAAATGAAATGATGTCATAGTCAAATAATAAAATTTGTAATAATAGAAAATACCAAGAATCACAAAAACAAAAAAGATAGAGAAAATTTTAGGCACATATCTAATGTTATTTATTTATAAAAAAGTAAAATATTGGGTACATCTCAAATGTTGTGCAATCATTATATTCAACAAAAATAAGTTTATACATAAGAAATAATTTTATCAATGATGGAAATGTGATACAAAATTTAATGTCAACATAGAAGTCTACAATTTTTATTTTTAGATGGTGGATTAGTGGTTTTAGTCAAATGATACCATAGACAAACAAAAAGTAAGTGCGATAAGTAAAAAATACTTTATATAATGTAAATGAAATATATAATTTAAAGAGAAAATCATAGTCAAAGTTAGTTATACATTTAAAATTAGGTTGTAGGTTGGTCCAGAAACCAACAAAACTCTATCAACCAGTTATACATTTCAAATTATAAAAAACCCTGCCATGTCATCGAAGGCTTATGTGGTTGTTGCTGACATGGGACTCTTAGTCCATGTTGGACACATAAAAAAACCTATACCAAAAATATGTTTTCAGTTTCTCTCTCACTCCCTCAGTCTCTCAATCTCCCTCCATTCTCTCTCTTACAGTCCTCTCGGTCTCCCGCTCTCTTTGTTTCTCCCACTCTCTTAGCTTCGTTCTATAGCTAAATCAAAACCTCTCTCCCTATTGTTCTCCCTCAATCTTTCTCTTTCTTCTCCCCCACTCTCCCTCTTAGTCAATATCTCATTCTCCCTCAATCTTTGTCACTCTCCAATTTGTGTAAATTTCATAGCCAAGAGCTTCTTGTGAATTTTTATCAAATTGGTGTAATAATTTTTGAACCATACCAAGTTGGTCTCATATTTTTTATACGATCTGATTAAGACCATATAAGTGTATAAGAAAAAGAAACTAGAGAGGGAGCGGGGAGAAAATGAGGGAGAATGATAGAAATTACGGAAGAATAAGAGATTGACCGAGAAAGAGAATGAGAGAGATTGAGAGAGAGAGAGAGAGAGAGAGAGAGAGAGAGAGAGAGAGTAAAAAGCTTATTTTTTTTTTTATTTTCCAACCACCCAACATTAAAGGGCAATTTTAGTATAAGCTTTTTGTTGTGCCCAACAAAGATTAAGCCTTTGATGACATGACGAGGGTTTTTATAATTTGAAATGTATAGCCAGTTGTCAAAGTTTTGTTGGTTTATAGACTAGCTTGTTGCCTAATTTTAAATATACAGCCGGATCCAACTATAATTTTTCTAATTTAAATCTAATCCAAAAGCAAATCTATTTTCTTATTTGATGGTGGGTCAGTGATCCAACTTTTCAAAGAAAATGATGATGTCATAATTGAGTAATAAATATTTAAGCTTATTTTTAATCATATTGTTACTTTTGTTAATATTCAATATATGTAAAATTCAAGAAATTAATATGAAGAAAAATTTCTCACATGCAACGCATGTGCTTATTTACTAGTATTTTAAAAGTCACTCAAAAACAAAACTGATGTAGCACGATTTGGTCACTCCTAGCTGGCAGGGGCCTTGCTCCTATCTGGCAATGGGCAGCACCTGAGAAGGAGAAGAAGATGAAGGATTCCCGGGGAGCTCGCCCGGTGGGAACACTCTGATGCTTAAGTTAGAACTCGGAGGGGAACTAAGCGAGTTGCAATGAAAATAAGAGCTAAGAGTGAAGATGCGCACTTCGTCCAAAAATTACCTTACCCCTTGGAAATCGGGGCCTTTATATTCTGATGCTCTGTCAAATCGGGTGTAACCGCCTCTGATTCTCTGATACAGCCGTTATTTGCCAGGTTGATTCGACTGGTGCAGGTAACCGTCGCAGAGTACAGTTCTGTTAGTTAAGAGACGTTATGCAGAGCTGGCATGCACGACGCCGCCTGACGTGAGACGTCGGTGCAGTCTTCTGGACTAGCAGGTGCTACGCTGCCAGACAAGAGACCTAGGAGCAGTCTGACTAGCATGGTCTTGTTGGATAAGAAGTTTCCCAAAGACTCCGAGTAACTCAATAGCGAGCTCCTTCGTAGCGAGCTGCCTTGTAGCAAGCCGTTCTGTAGCACGCTGTTCTGCTAGGATTTCAGCGAGCTCATTACGCTGAGTTGTAGCCAAGTTGTCATGCTGAGTTGTCGCTTACGTCGAGTCATGTCCATGTGTCCCCTGGTTAAGAGGTCGGGTCAAATCACCCTCCATCAATTGCCCCCCACTCCTCGGGCTAAGGGTCTTGCTCTAACGCGGGGAGTTCATGAAATGACGGGTGAATTTGACCCACAATTCAAATTATTTTGACTGACCACGCATGGTTTTCAGGTTTTTCGGGTGCCAAAAAACGTAACAAAATGCCTCAGTTTCAAAAGACGTGCAGCCATCTTTATTGTGGACCGTTGGATTCACTTTAATCAGAGTCGTTGGTTTTCCCCGAAGGGCGGTCTTTGGAGGCTTGAGAAGCCTCCGATAACATGGCTTCCACTTCCCGGGGTCGGGAGCCAAATAGCTTCGGCCCTTCCTCCATGTCTATGGAGAGACTTCAGGCCCTAGTCTTTCATTACAACCTCCCCAGGGATCTTATTTACAGCCTCCCATCCGACAACTATCCCTAGGAACACGATCACGACGAGGTCGTGATTTTTGAAGAGCAGCTCGTGGCTGGTCTCCGACTCCCTCTACACCCTCTGATAGTGGAAGTTTTTTCCCACTTCAATGTCCCCATAGACCAATTGCACCAGAACTCTGTTTGGAACTTGGTGGGGACTATTTCCCTGTTCTTTGAGTATTGTCTTCCTCTTTCCCTCGACACCTTTGCTTCTATCTTTCCAATTAAGAATGCCTCCCCTGGAGCCCCTCTAGAAAGACGCTCTTATTACTTTTCCCCCCATCCTGGCTTCAAGCTCCTCAACGAGCTGCCTATCAAGATCCCAGCTTGGAAGCGGGGTTATTTTGTAGTTCGCAACCCCGAGGGGTGGCCCTTTCCAACCCACTGGAGGGCCACCATTCAGGATTCGGGCATTGACTTGGACCCGAATGTTCGGGAAACGCTACAATCCTGGGCGGGGGTCGGCTTTCTTTGTTCGGATTACTTGGCTGAGGACAAGCTCGTGCAGGCCAACCTGAGCTCTGGTAGGTTGCCTTCTTTTTTTTTTGTGAGCTCGACTAATGCCTTGTGATTCTTGCAGCCAACATGTCTGGTGTGGATGCACGTCACCTGTTGTCAAGCAACCAGAAGCGTAGGGCGAAGAGGTCACACCCCGACCAAGCATCCACTTATAGGGCCACTGAGTTCAAGTCTTCGGACCCAGCCTTTGTTTCACCGCCGGAGGTCCCACGTATCCCGTTCGAGGGAGTAGCCGCGGGAGGCAGTGAAGAAGAAGAGGTCCCACCCCAAGACTAGTACCCTTCGGCCGCGCGGTTCGACCCCACTGTCTTCCCGCGGTTTCCTTCTGAGGGGAGGGATGAAAGCATCACAAACTTCCTCATGGCCTCACGGAGGAGCCGACAGGTGGTTAGTCATGAGGAGATCGTGGACTGGGGCGGGATGCACCCTAGGCAGCTCTTCAAGTTGACCTCATCTCACTGCAAGGTGGTAAGTGCCTGCTTCTTCCATTACCCCCCGCCCCCCCTTTTTTTTAACTTACATCGGCTTTCTATTGGCAGCTGAACTCCGCCATCCACGCGATGGCCTTTTAGACTGCTATTCACTCCCAGGACGCCCCCAACCAGAGGTCGGAAGTGTGGAGACTCCAACGCGAGCTCGACCATGCCCGGGGTGAGAAACTCCAGGCTCAGAAGGGGAGCGAGACCCAGGAACTGCTCGTTAAGGACCAGGAAGCACGAATCTCCCGATTGCCTGAGGAGAGCGCCCGTTACAAGGAGTCTTTGAGGGTGACGGTGGAGAGGGATCTTCTTCGTCAGCAAGTCCAAAGCTTGGAGTCCACACTCCACGAGCGCATCCGAAACTTTGACATCGTGGTGGAAGAAGAGCGGGCTAAGGCGGTGGGGGACTTTAAAGAGTCTCTACAGTTCCATGACCTCCAAGTCGAGTATGGCTCGATGCCCTACCGCTCGGGGTTCAAGCTTTGCCAATGGCTGGTCCGGAAGAAGTCCTCTGGCCATAACCTTGAAGACATGACAATGAAGGACCTGGCCCCAGAGACGGCGGACACTACGGAGGAGGAGGAGCCTGACTCCCTGGAGGAGAGCGACGAGGACGTAGAGGAGGTGGGACCTTGAGGCTGGTTGCTCTTTTTTCTTCTGAATGAATGAATCTTTGAAGTGGTTGTTCCCGGGCGACTGAGCCCGGTTTTCATTTTTCTTTTTGCCTTGATGTAATCTCTCGGGCTATTAGGCCCGGTTTTTTTATAAGAACTAGTAATGAAATGTTCTTCTCTTTTTTTGCTAAGTGTTGTGCGATTTACTCTTTTGCCGTAGTGACTATTTCACTCGAACTATTAGAGCTAAGTACCTGAAGTGGGGTTTCTCGACTATCGTCACCCCGAGCTGTCTCCCCATACTTAGTAGGGGTGATTTTATGATGTACACTGAGGTGAGCAACATAGTAAGGCATATGCTCGACCTGTCTACACCTGGGTTACTGAAGTTGAAGTCGGTTGTCCCTAATGAGTCCAACTTGTATATCAGAGCGGGCTATGCATCACAGAATTCACACCTGAGCTACCTGTGCCTTTGGTGCTAATACTTATCCTATGCCAATGAAGCAGTTAGGTCTTATACGGTGCCGAGGTCTTCGTTAGCTCGGCATTTTAGCCCTTAGGCTGGGGGAGTGACTTATAGTCCATTCTCCTAGAGTTCACCCATGTCGAAGAGGCGACTGGGTCTTATAGTGCCGAGGTCTTTTGTTATCTCGACGTATTGGCCCTTAGGCTCTAGGAGCGACTACGGTCCACCCCATTCTAGAGTTTTCCCATGCCAAAGAGGCGACTGGGTCTTATAGTGCCGAGGTCTTTATTAGCTCGACATTTTGGCCCTTAGGCTCTGGGAGTGATTACGGTCCACCCCCATTTGGAGTTCGCCCATGACGAAGAGACGACTGGGTCTTATAGTGCCGAGGTCTTTGTTAGCTTGACATTTTGGCCCTTAGGCTTTGAGAGCAACTTGTAGTCCACTCAGCTCGATGATTATAGGTAATATTGCCTTAAGTTGACAATATTCCATGCCCGATGTACTTGTTTCCCTTCTAGGGTTTTGAGCTCATACGTTCCTTCCCCGAGCACCCGCTTCACTCTGTAGGGTCTTCCCCAATTTGGCTTGAGCTTACCAACACCAGGCTCATGCATCATAAATTTACGAAGAACCGGGTCTCCGACGTGGAGGTTCCGCTTCTTGACCCTAGCGCTATAGTTCTGTTGGTAGGCCACGGTCCTTTTGTATGCGAGGTCCCGTACCTCATCAAGTAGGACGAGGTTGGTGTGTAGCTTATCTTCGCTTGTTTTGTCATCATACACTTCTAGACGTAGCGTGGGAACCTCGACCTCGGCTGGGATGACTGTTTCAGTGCCATAAGTGAGGTTGAAGGGGGTCTCGCCTGTTGCGGTCTTTACTGTGGTCCAATAAGCCCATAGTACACTGGGTAACTCGTCTACCCATAGTCCCTTTAGCTCGGTCGAGGCATGCCTTCAGTCCGCGGAGAATGGCTCTGTTCATGACCTCCGCTTGGCCGTTTGCTTGAGGGTGCTTCACCGAGGTGAAGTTTTGTTGAATTCCCATATCTTTGCACTGGTTCTGGAATTTAATATCCTCAAACTGCTTACCATTGTCAAAGATCAGTACTCGGGGTAGTCCGAAACGACACACTATATTCTTCCAGAATAAGTTTTGCACATTCTGTGATGTAATCATTGTAAGAGTTTCAACTTCTACCCACTTAATGAAATAATCAACTGCCACCAATAAGAACCTCTTCTGCCTTGTCGCTGGCAGAAATGGTCTGAGTATATCGATCCCCCACTGTGCGAAAGGCCACGAGCTGGTGAGATACTTCAGGTCGGCGGCAGGCTGGTGGTGGATGTTGGTGTGCTTCTGGCACTTGTCACATCTTCTGACGAGCTCAATCGCATCTACCTTCATTGTTGGCTAGTAGTATCCCTATCATAGCGCTTTCAGGGCGAGAGCCCTGCCCCCCAAGTGTCCACCGCACAGGCCCTCATGAGTGTCACGGAGCATGAGCTCGGCCTCAGTAGGTTGCAAACAACACAGATAAGGGAGCATGTAAGACCTTCGGTACAACCGTTCATCTATCATGATGTATGTGGCTGCCTGGCGCTCTACCCTTCTTGCGACATTACGATCCGTAAGGAGGGTTCCGTGCAGCAAGAAGCTCGCGAGCGGGTCGATCAAGCTCGGCTCTGCTTGCTCGATAGGATCAACCTCCACTGCCCCCCCTCGAGAATGCTAGACCGAAGCAAGTTCTCTATGTACACGGTTCTCATGGTATTATCACTGGTGCTGGCTAACTGGGACAGGGCGTCGGCCTCAGTGTTCTCAAATCTCGGGATTTGCTGGATGAAGTGAGACTGGAAGTTGAGATGAGCCTCTCTTACTTTGGCTAAGTAGGCAATCATGGTTGGCTCGCAAGCTTCATGCTCACCTGTAACTTGGTTGCTCACGAGCTGAGAATCACTGCAAATGATGATGTGCTTGCCTTTCACTGCATTTTCTAGAGCCAGCTCGGCTATTAATGCCTCGTACTCCTTTTTATTGTTGGACGCCGTGAACTCAAAATGTAACGCATACTCCAGTTTTGCCCCACTTTGCCCATATAGAATGATTCCAGCTCCGCTGCCCTACTGGTTGGATGAGTCATCCACGTGAAGGATCGAGGGCTCCTCATCCCAGCCCAGGTTCGATCTAACTAGGAGAGAAGCCGCATTGGTTGCTACCTCACAGTGTTCGAGCTCAACCGGCCTGGGAACCTCGGGCTCATCCGACCTAGGGGCCTCAGGCTCGATTGGCCTGGGGACTTCGAAGCTGAAGGTGCATTCCGCGAAAAAGTTTGCTACGGCTTGGGCCTTGATAGCAATTCACGGCTTGTACTGGAGGTCGTATTCACTGAGTTCGATGGCCCACCTCGTCAACCTACCAGACACCTCGGGCTTGAGCAAGACTTGCCTTAGAGGCTTATTGGTGAGAACAATGATAGTATGGGCTTGGAAGTACGGGCAAAGCTTCCGAGCTGCAACAACTAGAGCATATGCCAATTTTTTGATCTCTGGATACCTCATCTCTGCCCCCTGCAACACTTTGCTAACATAGTAGACAGGTCGTTGGACCTGATCTACCTATTTATTAAGACTAAGCTGACTACCTCGTCAACCGCAGAGAGGTATAGCTCCAAAACATCACCCTCCTCGAGTCAGGTTAAGACTGGGATACTGGCGTGGTACCTTTTGAGCTCGTCGAACGCGAGCTGGCACTCTTCAGTCCATTCAAAGCCTTTTCTTTTAATTGCCTTAATGAAAGGCAGGCAGTGATCTGCCGATTTGGACATGAAGCGGCTCAGGGTGGCTATACGACCATTCGACTTCTGAACCTCCTTCAATTTCCAGGGTGGTCTCATATCTAGGATAGCCTTAATTTCATCCGGGTTGGCCTCAATGCCACGCCGGTTGACGATGTACTCTAGGAATTTACCAAAGGTGACACCGAAGGCACACTTGTTTGGGCTTAGTTTCATGTTAAACATACGCAAAATTTTGAAAACAGAATGCAAATCTTTTATTAAATCATGTGAAAACTAAGTCTTGACAACCATGTCATCTACATAACATTCCACTTTTCTACCAATTAATGGATCAAATAATTTATTTACAAGTCATTGAAAGGTAGCCCCGGAATTTTTCAGTCCAAAGGGCATGACCTTGTAACAGTACAGGCCTAGTTCGGTTATAAAAGCTATTTTTTCTTCGTCGGCAGGGCCCATTCTTATCTGGTTATAGCCTGAGTAGGCATCTAGGAAACTTAGCAACGCATGCCCTGAGGTCGTGTCCACCAGGCGGTCGATCCTGGAGAGTGGGAAGCAGTCCTTTGGGCAAGCTCGGTTCAGGTCGACATAATCGACGCACATGCGCCATTTACCGTTAGCCTTTTTTACCAGAACGGGGTTGGCCACCCAGCTTGGGTAATGGACTTCCTTGATAAAGTTGGCTGTGAGGAGCTTCCCGACCTCCTCGTCAACTGTTCTCCAACGCTCCAGGGTTAGGTTGCGTTTCTTCTGTCTAACGGGCCTAACTACAGGGTCAGTGTTTAGTTTGTGAGTGATGATGCTAGGGTCTATACCGGGCATCTCTGTCGCGGACCATGCAAAAACATCTAAATTTCTAAGTAAGAAACTTACCAGTTGAGATCATAGAGGCTCCTCGACTGAAGTGCCAATCTGGAGTGTCCGAGCTGGGCCCTCTGTCGAAGTTGGCACGGAAACAGTCTCTTCCGTTGGTGCACCTCGCTCTTCGCATTGTTTCGTAGGTCACTCCAGCTCGAGGTCGTCGGCTACCTAGGCTTTCCCTTTGAGGGCGGCAACGTAGCACTTGCGAGACTTGAGTTGATTGCCTCGCGCTACCACTACTCCCAAGTTCGTTGAAACTTCATCGCCAAATAATAGGTGGAGACCACCGCACGAAGAGCATGGGTGATGGGCTGACCTATTATGGCATTGTACAGGGAGGGAGTTGCGACCACCAAGAAGTCGTGGTATAGCCTCACTATGCTAGGCCAGGTGCCAAATTCCATAGGTACTGTGATTCTCCCCAGAGGCCTGACCTCCTCTCCGTTGAAGCCTACCAAGGGAGTACTTGTGGGCTTGAGATTGATCTCCTAGAGCTGAAGCTTGTTGAATGCCGCCTGTCTGCCGAACTGCCAGAGTCAACGAGGATGCACTTGACTTCAAAGTCATTAATCCTTATATTTACGACGAGCGCATCATTGTGGGGGTAGTGGACCCTGCACGCATCGTCCTCAGTGAAGAAAATTGGGTCTTCTATCCTTGGCCGCTTTGGGGGGGTTCTGCTCCTCCCTTCCGACCTCTCGAGCTGAAATCTAAGTTGCAACCGAAGTGCAGCCCACGACGATTGAACTTCCGACGATCACATGAATAGTCCCCCGAAGTGGTCTCTCTTAAGTATCCGCGATGGATGAGCTCTTCTATCTCGTTGCGGAGGTTCTTACAATTCTTGGTACTATGACCGTGATCTTTATAAAAACTACAATATAGATTCTTATTTCTTACAGTGGGGTCCCCTTTCAGCCGGGGTGGCCACTCCACATGCGGGGCATCTTTGATCGCCATAAGGATCTCGGCCCGTTTCGCGTTCAGGGGTGTGTAGTCAGTCCTTTCTGCTAGAGGAGCTCAGAAAAGCTATCCTGGCCTTACCCCTCGAGCTAGGTCTTTTTTCTTCTTGTTGTCCCCTTGGATCAAGGACTCACCTTCCCTTTTCCTTTTCTCGGGCACACTTTCATTTTTCTGGTTGATCTCCTCCTCCGTTCCTATGAACTGATCCGCGAGCTTGAGGAACTCGGTTACAGTCTTGGGTCGATTGACCACCGCGTGCCACTTGAACTCTTTGTGCGTGATGCCTCTCTTGGTTGTTGTGAGCCGCATTGTGGGGTCCAAGTCGGGTATCTGTAAAAAAGTGTCATTGAACCGCTTGATGTAACTCCGGATGGACTCTCCTTCCCACTGAACTATGCCGAGGAGGCTCTCCTGGGTTCTCGGGCACCACTTGCTGGTGACGAAATGAGAGGTGAAGACATGCACGAATTGCGCCTAGCGTTTTATTGATCTGGGCACGAGGTTCCTGTACCACATGTGGGCTACTCCTTTGAAGGTTGTTGAGAAGGCCACACACATGCAGGACTCACTTGCCCTTGCCAAGTGCATCTGCGACTGGAAGGCATCGACATGGTTATTTGGATCGAACGATCCGTCATACTTGTCCAAGGGAGGGAGCTTGAAGTCCTTTGGCATAGGGATGGCTACAAGTTTCAGAGATAGGGGGGACGACACTGAGAGGAGTGGAGTGGCATTCACTTCGTTTGAGCTCACCTCTTCCTTACCCTTGAGCTCGGGCAAGTTGTGAGTGGCAGTTCGGCGAGCTCAACGGCGTCTCCGTTGCTTTGCTGGCTCAACATTAGTACTACTTGCTTCTATGTTTCCGAGCTCGATGGGCCCAGGGTGGGGCTCGAATTGCTGCTGACGACTGTGAACTGAAGGGTCTTGTCTACAGTTTGCGGCTAGGACCTCGAACTGGTTCTCGACGAGCGGATGCTCAAATTGTGAAGGCCGAGGCGACGTGGGTCTGACTGGCTGAGAGGCCCCTGACCTGACTACAGGTTGTGAGGTGGGGGGAGTAACTTGTCTTTGCTTCTTGCCATGGGATGAGACCTGGCTTTCGAGAGGGTTCTGAGTTTGGGAGGTCTCTCCTCGGTGGGGGAGACGCTCGCTGCGACGGCGAGGCTGGGCCTGCTGCATAGCGGGGTGTCGAGGTGGAACTTGTTGTTGATGCTGAGGCAGCGATGGGAACTGCTACTAGTACTGCTGTTGGTAGATGTGGTGGAGCATTTGCTGCTGGTACAGTTGAAACTAGTGAACCTATTGCATTTGAGCTTGCATAGCTCGCATGTAGTGTACTAGGTTTTTTAGCTGGTTCTGTTCGACCACCAGGAGAACTGACGGTTCTGCAAAGGTTGCCTCTACTAGCAAAGGGAGTGGAGCATTTATTGGCGCCATGACCTGAGGCGCGCTTAGGGTTGGGACTCCGTCCAGGGAGAGGGGTACAATGAGTTGGCCAATGCAGACGGTAGGGAGCTGAGGTCGTTCCCCGAAGGTGTTTTGGTCGGCACTTTGTTCGGCATTGCTGGAGGAAGCCATTGAAGTCTTACTGAAGTTGCTTGGTGAGAGGCTCTTTGAAGCGTTTCTCATAGACGGTACCAAATGATGTAGCGCGATCTGGTCACACCTATCTGGCAAGGGCCTCGCTCCTAGCTGGCAATGGACAACACCTGAGAAGGATAAGAAGATGAAGGATTCCCGGGGAGCTCGCCCGATGGGAACACTCGAGGTTGAGCCAGAGAACTTCTTTCGGACTAACCAGCGGCATAGCTTGAACCGGAGCAGTACGGGCTCGAGCCATACTCCACTTGGAGGTCGTGATACTCCTATGAGTCCTTGAAGTCCTAGAATGCCTTAGCCCGCTCATCCTCCACCACGGTGTCGAAGTTTCAAGTTCGGTCCAGAAGTGTAGATTCCAAGTCCCGAACCTACTGGCGAAGGAGCTCCCTCTCCGCTGCCACCCTCGATGACTCCTCCTTGTAGCGCACGCTCTCCTCAGAAAGCTTGGCGATCTGCGCCTCCTGGTCACGGGCGAGCAACTCCTAGGCCTCGCTCCCCTAGAGTGTCTGAAGGAGCTCACCTCGGGCCTGGTCTTGCTTGCCTTGGAGCTTCTAGACGATGGCCCTCTGGTTGCAAGCGTCGTTGGAGTGGATGTCGGTCTGGAGGGCCATGGCGTGGATGGTAGTGTTCACTTGCCAACAAGAGACTAAGGTTAGAAAACAACAAAAGAAAGGAAAGAGCGAGAAGAAAAAGAAAAGACCACTTACCACCATGTAGTGAGAGGAGGCAAATGCGGCGAGCGCCTTGGGCTCCATCTCCCCCCACCTTCTCCGGCGCCTCCTTCAGATGGGGCCGGTGGAACTTCAGGCGGTGGAGAAACAAAGTCTGGCTCAACAGACTAGAACTTAGTGCCCCCAGAAGTGGGAGTTCGGTCAGGACGCAACCTCTTCGCCTTACGCTTTTGGTTGCTGGAGAAAAAGCGGCACACGTTAACACTGGACATGATGGCTGCCAAAAAACCACAAGGTATTAGTTCAATAAAAGAAAAAATATATGTCTGCATATGATATATTCTTACAAGGCACTATGTGACCTAAAAGGCAACCTACCCGGGCTCAAGCCAGCCTGTGCGCCTCGGTCAAGTAATCTGAATAGAGAATGCCTACAACTGCCTAGGATAGCAGTGTTTTCCGAGCTTCACGGTCCAACTCAACATCGGGGTCCTGGATAGCACCCCTCCTAGAGGTTGGGAAGGGCCACCCCTCGGGGTTACGGACCACAAAATAGTCTCGCTTCCAGGCAGGAACCCTGTTTGCTAGGTCGTCCAGGATCTTAAAGTCGCGACGGGGAGAAAAGTAATAAGAACGCCTTTCTGGAGGCGCTCCGGGTGTGGCATTCTTAATGCAGAGAATGGAAGAAAAGATATTGAGATCAAGGGGGAGATAATGCTCATAGCATAGAGAAATAGTCACAACTACATTATGGATGGCGTTGGGATGGATCTGGTCAATGGTGACGTTAAAATGATTCAAGCTATTCCTGAAAAATTACTGTCACTGGGACCATGCTCCCAGGGAAAGTTACCAGAGGGGAGTCTGTAGATAAGGTCCCCAGGAAGAGTAGCGGACAAGAGATCCAAGTCTCTTCATCGTCATAGAGGAGGGACCGAAGGTGTCGGGCTCTTTGCCCCGAGAAGTAGAAGCCACATCATCGGAGGCCTCCTGAGCCTCTGGAGCCTGCTCCCAAGCTCTCCCTGAGCTCAAGGGGGCGTCGTCGTCCTGGTTACCGTCCCGGGGATAAGCGTGGTACGAATACCCAGACATGATTGGAAAAATGAATAAGACTCACCAGAAAGATGAAATGGTGTGAACAGAAGAGATCAGGCGACTAGATGGATGCGCGACCTCAAAATCCGAAGATAGCAAGTTAGTGTGAAAGGAAATGAGGCCTGGGGGCCCTCCTATTTATAGCCACTGTACCTCTAGATCAACAGCCCAGATTGAGATAGATATGACCGCACGTCTTCTGAAACCAAAATGTGACTGGTTGCACGTCTCCAATGTTTGAGGTAATGACGGTTGCACGTCTCCCATGATATACGCACGCATTTAATGCAAACAGTCAATCAAGTTTGAACTTTGGTCAAATCCACCCGTCACACTTCATGAACTCCTCACGCTAAGGTAGCACCCTTAGCCCGAGGAGTGGGGGGCAATTGATGGAGGATGATTTGACCCAACCCCTTGAGACGATGACACATGGACCTGACTCAGCACGAGCAACAACTCAGCACCACAGCCTGACTACGACTAAGTAACGAGCTTGTAGGACAGCTCGCTATGTCATAGCTCGCTATAGGGGGAGGTCGCTACAACACAAGCTCGAGGTTCCCCGAGCTACTGAAAGGGAATACTCCAAGACTATCCCAACTCGCGAGCTAGGGTAACCAGCTCGCTCCAACACTTAGGCAGAAAGACTGCCCCAAAGGCAATCTCGATGAGGGTCACCTCGAAATACCCCTGGGAGCTCGCTGCGCGATAGGTAGCTTGCGATTTAGCAACGCGATGCTCTCAGGAAGCTTCTATCTAACAAGACCGTACTCGTTAGACTATGCCACGTCCCTGCTCATTCGACAGACTATACCCACGTCTCTCGACAGGTGGTGGCATGCCTGTCCTCCCGGGAAGTGTAACCCATCCAATTGGGTAGTACCCTGCAGTGGTCACCTGCGCAGCCCTGGCAGATAACGGCTGTGACAGAAGCCCAGTGGCGGTTATGCCCGATTTGACAAAAACACCCCTATAAAAGCTCCTTAGTCGAAGGGGAGAAGGATCTCAGATCGAATATGATTTTCAATGATCTAGCGTGACCTAGACTCTTAGCCTCTTTACACTCTTTACTTTCTCCCCCAGCATTCTAACTCAGTGATCTAGTGTGACCTACACTCTTCTTCTCAGGTGTCGTCCATTGCCAGGTAGGAGCCAGTCAACAGCCAGTTAGGAGTGCCCGGATCGTGCCGCATCACTTATAATTACAAGCTTCTTATTAAAAAATATTATCTTTTTTAATATAGCAAATAGCAATGTTGCAATTCCAACCCTCACGAAACTGGCCCCTTCACTAGTTTTTAAAGAGATTGAAATGGTGATTATGGGGATCCCATCCAAATTTCCCCCAACATCAGAACAAAATGATACACAATGTATAAGTCACATGCATGGCATGGCATGGCATCATGAGTTTGTTGATTATGAAGACAATGCTTTTGAAGATAAAATAAGTGATGAACACAAGTGGATGGAGAAAATCTAAACTAGACAACAACTTGTAGAGCAAATCAGCTAAGGTTTATTTATTTATTTATTTATTTATTGTTGAGCAAATTAGGCAACCGGTTCCGTTTTACCCCAAACCTAGCCTTTGGCCAAAAATCATTGAAAAAGTCAACAATCCCTTTTCTTATGCAGACGAATTGTCGACCTATTGACCTGTTCAATGTATTTTGGCCATTTTTTATCTTTTTAGCTTTTTTGTCAAAATGGGCCATCTGTTTGAACCGGATGGTTGGACCTCGAACTATCGATCCGAAAACTAGTGGCTAGAACGGTTTTATTTTCGGGTCATTTTTTAAAACGTTGATGTTGACTTTGATATGAGGAATAAGTAATACAGATCAGAAAGGCAATATTCCATTGAACACTCTCCCACCCCTCCATAAAGCATTACCTTCTCAAGTCGTGGTGTTCTTTCAATGAATCACAACTGCTTTGATTTTGTTTTGGAAATTTTACCGAAACCCTTGTTTTCAGTGTTTTCGAACCGTCATTGATCTGGATGGTTGGATAGTTTGGCCTGGAAACCATTCGGCCAATCAGTTCCATTTCACCCTTAATCCATTCTTAGCTAACCGCTGATCTGAGTGGTTAAACCATTGACTCATTCAATCCGGACAACAATTTGCGTTTTAAGAAGTTGTAGTTGCTGAGTAGACTGAGGTCTCAAATTTGAGATCAGAAATATCCTGAGAGAGAGAGAGAGAGAGAGAGAGAGAGAGAGAGAGAGATGGAGAAGAAGAAAAGAAGAAGAATGTAGATCTAAGACTCGGTTCTCAGATCTCAGATCTGAAATTGTAGAGAGATTTTCCATTAGGTTTTTTGTTACCGCTGGCGTCATTGTCGCCATCGTCATCGCCATGAACGTCAGATGCTTCTTCTCCTCTTCCTTCTTCTCCTCTCCTCTTCCTCTTTTCCTTTCTTTCTCAGCAGACAACTCTTTTTGTGTTTTTTCTTACAAAAGACCGAAATGAATATTATTTACCCTAATATTCTAAAGGGTAAATTTCTTAAACTATCCTTATGATTTAATTAATTGACTAAGTGTACTATTACTATTTGAAAATTGAGTGATGGTCTGATAGTACCCCTATCGTTTCACAGTCCATTGACTCTACCCTTACCATTAACATCCGTTAATATTCCATCAAAACCCATATATATGTGATACCACGTAACGTTTAAAATCCTTTTAAACCCCAAAATTACCCCTCTCTTGCCCCCTTCTTCCTTCTAATAGTGGCAAACTGAACTGGGATAACCAGCGGCGGAAATAACCCCATCCACCTTCGGCCCCTTGTCGTCGTTGCAACTTTTGCTCGGATACTGAAAAACCCGCAGAAGGTGTGGTCTCTCACTGAATGCAGCCCTCATCATCGTTGGCTTTTCAGATTAAAGCTCCGGTTTTTTTTTGGTAATCATTATTAGAACCTCATTAACGAGGTTGAAAATAAAGGCTGCGTTTCCTGGTTAAAGATGACAACTCCACACGGTCACACACACAAACACCTAGATGTCAAAAATAAGTCTGAAAGTGAGCTGTGTATACGTGAACATCTTATTGTACAAAATTTCTAGAACCCGACCCAGATTCATTGTCTGCTTAACCCGTTTTCGCTACAGTTGCCGTTCAACGCAGCGACCATAATAGCAAAACAGGGTACGTTTTCTGGAATATTCCCTCTGTAAAACAATGATCGGTTCCTGGAACTATGCTGACGACCATGATTTCTTTAAAAATCAACGTTGGCAGCCAATATTTGTATAAAACCTGACCCATCTGCAATTTGTTTTCTGGCGGCATTGCTTATGCAAAAATCGACTTTGGCGGATTTTGACCGCTATGGCTGTTCACGGGTTTGATTGGATTGGTTTATTGTGGTTTTTCTAACCGATTCGATCTGGTTGGGTTATCTAACATAGAAATTGAAACCGATCCAGTGTTAAAGCAAAACCGACCTAGTCGGTTTGAGTCGGGTTGGGTTGGTTTCGATTCTAAATTCATCCCTATGATAACATGTTACTAATTTTAAAAACAGTCATAAATTGAACATCATTTCAGTCATCTCCTATGATAAAATTTAAATGAAAATTTAATCACAAAAGATATTTATTAATCATTATTCACTAATCCAAAGTTTCTTACAACCATTCAAAAACTAGGTGGCCTAATGGGCTTTGGAACTTCGTGTTTGAATTAGGAACTAAGTCCGTTTAATTCGGATCGATTTTGGTTTTCTTATATGAAAATCAAAATCGATTCGAATCATCGGTTTAGGAATTTACACAATCCGAAACCAATCCATACTGATGAAAACCCAATCGACTCGGGTTGAATCGGTCCAAATTAATTGATTTGATCGGATTGGGCCTTCTTATGAACAGCCCTATAAATAACCAGCGCGTGCTATGCTGCTTCTGCTGAATGTTATTCAAACCTAGCAAAACAAGATTCCACGTCCGCTCGCGCAACCCAAGAAAATAAACGAGGGGTGGTCAGCTCGGCGAAGCTAAAGGCCTCCAAATCTTAGAGAAAGAACGGTGGGGAAATTTTGACTAGCACAGCCAATCAGTTCCCTATGAGACCAGAGGATTCAGACGGATTCCCAACCAGCCCGTCTTAGCACGACAACGTGCTCTTTGTGTGCACTAGCCAATGAACGAGACAGACAGTGCCCCACCTTACATAATTAGCCTAAATGAATGTCCGCCACTGTCAGTGGTATGGAACTGAATCCAGTTCCAACAAGGAGTTGAAGAAGAAGAAAGAGAAGGAAGGAGAGGAGGGAAGAGGAAAGAGAGAGAGAGAAACGGGATGAAGGAGAAAATGATAAAAGGAGACGAAGGAGAAGGTAGGGACTGCTACAACCGCTGGTTTAAGTTGCAGCGGCAGTGAGAATAGGACAGCAAACCATTGTCTTATGGCATCACGTGACCGACAGAATATCCATCGGAAAATAGCAAAAGATGCTGATTTTTAGACTTAGACACAAAGGTTTTATTTTGAAAATTTAAAGAAAAATAAAGGATAAAATATATTTTTTGTCTTTCTGTTAATGGATATTAACAGTAAGGAGACATATCAGTTAATTGTCAGAAACAAAAAGGATAGCGATAGTCAATTTTCAATCAATAAGGATACACTTAATCAATTAGCTAAATGATAAAAACAATTTAAAAAATTTACCCTATTCTAAATCATCTGGATGATTCTACCTGAATGATCGAACTGCTGATCTTAAAACCAATGACCAAAATAGATCCACTTCTATTTTCTAGATCAATTTTTAAAACCTTGCTTTTTTAAACAAAATAGAAAAAACACTAAAAACATAAAGGATACATAGTTTGCCCCATGATTACATAAAGGTGCTAGTCTCAAAAGATATAGAGGGAGTTTAGTAAAAGAAACAAAAGAGTTGCATAGCCTAGCCTTAAAAATTTGATGGAAAGCCTTTAAAATGGGTAAGATCAGTGGTGAGGGAAAATCTGTCGTAAAAATACGATTATGACATGATGTAGCATGTAAATAGAATATGAGGAACCACCAACGTAAGTATTTGTGATATTTTCGAAAGCTCAACCATACCTTAAGTAGATTTAGAACCTTGGACGTGGATAGAATATTATAACATAACTGGATGTGAGGAATGGACAGAACGTCCAAGATCCTACTGCGTTATTCCTAGATTCCTTGAGAGCTTGAAGTTGAACATCTCGGGTTGGATCAGGTTCCATTCCTTAGTAATGGGCTATGATGGGCCTTTACCAAATTCACACTAAACTATACCCAAAAATTTACCGGTTAATGCCTTTTTAGGGAGCTAATAGAATTTACACAAAATGCACGCCAACATGGGATATCGTCGAAATATACCACGCACATGCGTAGTGTTTTTTTCTTTAATTAAGGGGGCATTTGTTGTGTCTTTTCATGCAGTCTTTCGACTGTTTACTAGTCGGAAATACCGGTATTTTGGTCTATTTCTGTTTAGCGTGTAGAAAATTTAACCACCAAAAGATAAAACATCGAAAAGATACAAAAAGTTCATTTTAGGCTGAATTCGAGAAGTTCTAAATGAAATTTCTCATGTTTTTTGCATTTTAATCTCGCGTGGAAAAAACATGCATCTGCTAAATAGTCTTGGGGCTGCCTAGATCTTTTGTCAAAAGCTCAATATCTTTTGACTGTTAGAGCTGCAAGATCTTCTCAAAAAGACTTGCCAAACAGGTCCTAATAAGAATTAAGCACCAAGTGGTGAATCGTGCCATTGACAAATGAAAAGTGAAAACCATCCAAATATTTTACCTTAAGCTTGGTTGTGGTGCAATTTTATTTACACTAGTACAAATGTATGGGAGTGCAAATAAAAAGAATGCAAATTTTGGTTCAACTTATTTTGGTTTTAATCTATTCTCGTCTCATTGTACTTCATTTGTACTGTAATCAAACAAAATAAGGTAAATTTTAAAATAAAAATAAATCATAATTTACACTACCATGGTTTTACATTAATGCAAAAAAAAAAAAATGGCATCGCAATCACGCACAGCTTTATGGGAAATAACATGAACTGCCCAAGTTTTAGAATAAGGTTTTGGGTAAATAACAAAGACCCCTCGGGCCTGTGACAAAGACCCTGTACTTTGTTTTGCAACAAAAACCCCCTTTTATTATAACCGTCAGACAAAAACCCCCTTCCATTGCCATTCGTCCATCAGCCATTTCGATATTTTTTAATCCCCATATTACCTTTCAAATAACTATTGAAAAAAAAAACACTATTCATCTTCCCCGACCTAACCTCATTGTACATAAACAGTGGCATAGATGTTGCAGCGGCGGCAGTCGAAACTGATATTGAGATCAGAGAAGAAACTGTCGACTTTGCCTCGTTACTCGATCCATTGGTCTCTTTTGAATCTATCTTCTGTGATGCGTTTGCTGTAATTTCTTGGTTTGGCGGGCACTGTGATTGCCTTTTCAATCTCTGCGACGTTGATCTCAATCTTATATATTGAAGAAGATGAGGCTTTAGTAATCTTTGGAGGCTGGTGCTTAGCTCCGATAGGTTTCTGCAACATAAGTTCAAACTTTCAATAGATGAATCTCCGGACACAGACATAGAAGCAGTGGAAGAAGAAGGCGAGATCAAAGCCGATGAGGGTACTGGTGCACTTGGTCTCGTAGGTGAAGTTGAAACCTCACGGTGAAACTGCTCGCCGCGGCCACCACCTTCTCCTCCTCCTCCTGCCCCACCACTACCACCTCCACTTGAGGTCAACATTCATGTGACCTTTTAGCCGAAGCTGCGAAAACAAAAGATATGAAAATTTCCTGTTAATATCCATACAAAAAGAACATAATAGAACATCAAACTTCTCGTAAGCTCCATCCTCGTCTCTTTCTCTACCTGACCGAGCTTTTCTCGGTACCGACATCTCATCAGGGACCTTCCACGTCGGGGCCACCCTAACAACCTTAGCAGGCGGAAAGCTCTTCCGATGATGATGATGATTCGACAGAGAGAACGATGGAGGATTCGGGGGAAGCATCCGAACCGCATCGGCGTCTTCGTCCTCATCATCGTCAACGCTTTCTTCGGTACATTCTTCTCCACCTTCCTCCCGATTACTCCCATGCATCAATCTATCTCCCCTTCTTCTCTTGTTCCGACTCGACCGATCTCGATCTCTATCTTTCTTATTTACTCGATCTCGTAACCTCGTCGTTTCCTGCAATTCCATTGACCCATCTTCCTCTGTAAAATCAACAAAGTAAAGAAAACATCATCAAGATCAGAGGAAAAATTAATAAAATTGGTGAGAAACAGTACTAAAAACGGATCTGAGAAATCCGAACCAGGTGAATCCCTCAGACTGCTGGTCCTTTGTCTCCTCGACAATCCATTCGTCGCCGCTAAGGACTCCTTGCTTCTCTGTTTCTATTCATCTCTTTCCACTTCTACTCATGAAATCAAATACAGAAGAATGTAAATCTCAGGCTGGTAGCTCAGAATATCCGAATTATCAATAATTGCAGGAACAGAGACCATCGCGTAAAGCATCGGAGAAGTCGGAAGAAGCGTGTGGGAAGATTTCTCCATTGCGACCGGCCTTGGAGGTGAAACGGAACGATCATTTCCAAAGTATATTCACTTTGCGAGCTTCAAGCCATCTTTGACAGATTTCACGAATTGTTGAGCCATTCTGATCAGACTATTGAGAGAGAAACGAAATTAAGACAAATTTTCGGAATACCTCTGGACTCTGGTTTCCATTTCGCGTCACCGACGTTATGTTTTTTGAATGGATGAGATCGTCATCACCAACAGGCGAGGGAGGACTTCGGAAGTCAGCCACCACTGCAACATCTATCATCACTGTTCGTGTACTGTGAGGTGAGGTCGGGGAAGATGAACAGTATTTTTTTTCTCTCCGAATTTGGACGGAACACTAACGAAAGGAGGCCTTTGTCTCACGGTCATAGTATAAGGGAAGTCTTTATTAAAAAACAAAGTACAGGGGTCTTTGTCACAGTCCCAGGGGTGGTCTTTATAGTTTACCCTAAGGTTTTTTATACAAACTTTACAAAAAACTAAGAGAAAGCTGATTTTTTTCCTCCAACCGCTTGACAACCTCTTGCCATCCTGCGCGTCTCAACCCTTCAGTCAGGGCAAAGCCAGTTTGATCACCTTTTATTGCCTTATCCATATTTATATGTTTTATTTTATGAGGAAATATTTGCAATACAAGAGTGAAAAAAAATGTTAAAACGGTATAAACACAGATTTGTTCTGATCACAGCCACATCTATCATGCAAAACATCTCCCATAAATAATAACTAATAAATACGGGAGATGTTTTGCGCCTGTGAGGCGCTAAGTGTGAGAAACAGATCCGGTCTCGTTATTGACCCGGATGGTCATCGTTCAGTTTTATTTTTAGGTTCAATTTTCTTAAAACCCATAAATTGCCAAGAAAATCGTTAACTTATAAAAAAATTATTCGATCTGCTTGATCTATAAAACTTTCAAAAGTCATAATTTTGTGTTCGGTTGTCCAATTAATGTTATCTGTGTTATTTTTTGCATTTTTAGTATTTTTTTTATAAATAACAATTTAAAACTAAGATAAAAGTACATCTTTTGAAGGTTTGACCAATTTTAGATGGATCGCCGATATATATCAGGCCGTGTACCAATAATAATCAAAACAATAAAGTAATCGATGGATCAAAACTGTATTATATCGATGGATCTCTGATATGCCAAATGTGTATCTTTTGAGGGTTTGCCCTATATTTTGAAAAATGAAAAAAAAAAACAAATATGATTAAAATTACCAATATACCCCTTCTTACCCATCGAAGGTGAATAAGAAGATTGGGTTATCTTTCGGTTCGTTTACAAATTCCTTCCCAGCTTGCTCCAAGGACTTCCTAATTCCTTTAAAAAACAATAAAATAATACAGTTAGAAAATCGAGAAAACAGAGACACATCCGCGACCGAAGCGGAGCTCGTATAATTTTGCGAACTCACCAAATCTGGACTTTCCTTCTTCCCCCTGCCCAGATGCCCTATTATAGTTTTGCTTCTTTTCTTTCGGTAAAGATATCCCATTGTAGCTTTCGTGTCTCGCTTCCTCTTTCTCTCGACCGTAGCATAGTTACTGTAGCAGATCACTCAATCCAAAATCACTCAAACCGTTGAATTTAATTTAGATTTTTCAATTATTTTCGCACCGCGCCGAAACCTCAATTCCCTTTCTTCTTGTCAGAATTTTCTCAGACGCTATACAGTATACACTTTTAATCCGAAATCAAAATCTCTATTCCGCTCTCAAATTTTAATCCAAAATCACTTAGTTTTTTTACTTTATAACTCACGGAAATAAAATTTCAAGTTTTTTTTGGGGGTTTTGTATATGTTTTCTTACAAATGAGCCTGAATACTCATGCATCTGGCTCAATTTTCTTTGAAGCAAGAGTATTTTCCGTATTCTTTGTTCAAATTACAGCCTTCGAAATCGCCATTAAATTGCAACGTATCTTTGCTTTTCTACATTCTCTGATACTGAAAATTTCCGGCAAGGAATAACTATTTCCTGAATAATTTTTCGATGCTCATTTAACCGATTCTTCTAGCTCCTCAGGAAAGAAATAACCGATTTGCCGATAAGAGTAAAGGAAATCTTTCTATTTTTTTTCTTTTTTTTTTTTTTTTTCCGTTGCGTGTGCATTATCTTGAAGTTGAGTCTGTTTTCTTATTCCAGATTTTAGAGGAATAATGTCATAAATACATTTAAAGCTTTCTATCCTAAAAAAATTCCAATCATTTATTCTCATATTAAACTCTCATTGAAGAATACCAAGAAGAAGGAGAACCAACCATTGGAGATTCATTTATTGCTTTCCTTGTTTCTGACCTCGCCTGCAAGCTGAATCCTCACCGATCAGTACGAAAATGAAGTCATGCAAAACCAGAACCAATATCTTCGCTATATGCATTGTCTTGCTAACATGCGCGCCCTGGATTGTTTACTCGATGCCGGAGAAGTTCCTTCTGGTGAACATGACCTTCGTTCCAAACGCGAAAGCTCAAGGCGCAGGCAAGACTTCGACAGAAACAACTCAATAGCTTCCGGTTTTTCTTTTTTCATTTCATTTTCTTTTTCCTGTAACTTTAATCTAATCTCGTAGATCTAGATTTCGTTTTACAAACTTTTGACCCTCTCTCTTACTTTTTCTTCTTCAGTTTGTCTGGACGGAAGTTTACCTGCATATCATCTTCACAGAGGATTCGATTCTGGGGCACGTAACTGGCTTTTACAATTCGAGGTAAAAGGGATTACTATTATCGTGAAGGCGCATTTTTCTAAAACAATCGGACAGAAATCAACAGAGGCCCACCTCTGGCGCTGGAACAATAGTTTAGCTGTTTAGGTTTTAAAGGTTCTCTGCATATGTGCAGATGCAGACTGCAGACCTAGACCAGCTCATGGTCAAACGATCTCGATCTCTATCGATTGATGACGATGACCTCATCTCTGATTGGGTCTCAGACTGCAGACCCTGTTTGAATTATTTGGCATGGACTCAAAATGGCTGGGACCGGTGGTTGGCTGGCCTAGCTGGTTTCTCTTTACTCTTTATTCTTTACTCGACAATGGCTGGGACCGGTGGTTGGCTGGCCGATCTCGATCTCTATCAGTTGATGACGATGACCCCATCTCTGATTGGGTCTCAGCCTTCTCCAGCAAATACAAAAAAAGAAAAAGAACGCCTGACTGACATTACCCATTCGTTCCATGAAGTCAAGCTTTCTGGACCAGAGATCTGACGCTCAAGATCGAGCGACGAGCTAGTTTAATGCGTTACGTAATCAATCATACGTTAAATTTTCTAATGATGCATGATTAAGCTTGCTTCGTGAATACAGGGTGGCGGGTGGTGTAATGATGTAGAATCATGCTTAGAGCGAGCCAGAAGTCGACGAGGATCTACCAAGTACATGAATAGGTGGGCAGTCTTCTCCGGTATCCTGAGCAACAACGCGTCCTTAAATCCGGGTACTCATCTTTTTTTCATACCTGATCTCATATAAATCAAAGCCGTTCATTTGCTGACTCCGGAACTACTAGAAACAATGTGTAACACAGACTTGGTTAAAAATCAACACGTCAGCGCTTTGAACTATTGTCAGATAGCAACTGGCGTCTTTATTTTTTGATCGGGTGTGTTACAACTTACAAGCGTTTGTTATCACGTTTATTGCATATTCCGCTCGATGTGGATCGATGGAAGCGGGTTGCTTATGAGTTTACATCTTCTGTTCCCTTGGTACACAAAAAATGACTGTACCAGACAATAATAATGTGTAACATTGTCACGGGGATAAACGATAGGTCCCGTGCAGCACTCAATGGGGTTGAGAAAGCCTACAAATGCAAGCAACAACACACAAAAGGCAACAAGAATGCACACAAATTAGACAAAAGTCAACTTGTATTGCATTAATCTGTGATAAGCACAAGCACATAGTACAGTGTCGAGGGGATCTCGTGCTTAACCTTTACACGCTTATGAACTCACTCGACTACCTACCTCCCCTCAAAGAGTACGTTAAGCTTTTGGGGGAGTGACATTAAGAAAACATCACAAAGGTGAAAAAACATTCTACAATATTACAATAGTGCCATTGGCAATCTCCCATACAAAAGTACATGCATAGCCCACCCATGGCACACACTTGGACACTGAAGTGGCTGTTATAGGCACGATGGATGGCACTTGATGGCGCAGCAGAGAGAACACTTGTTACAGTCTCCCCCACTCAATCCAGTCTTCGTCCTCGAAGACTAGCTTTTACTTGAGACTCCGATCTGCTGTTGATGAAGGAAGGTTCTTCAGCTGCTCCACGAAGTTTATCTTTTCCAAGGCCCAGGCACGATGATGGGTGGAAGTCTTCAATGTGTTCTGGATGGCGGGAAAACCTATGGCTAGTCCCTATGGTTAGTCTTTGCCTGGCTGCTTTAAGGTAGGACTTTGGTTGCTCTAGCTTGGTGTTTGTAAGGTTTGTGGCCAGAGCTAGGTCAAAATGATATTTTGGATTGTTAAGGTGTTGGTTCCCATTTGTTTTTCCCCAAGGTTGACTCACAACGCTACTACTGGATTTAGCATGAGGGATGATGTAAAGGTGGTCCCTAAATGGCTTGGGTGGCACTCGCTCTCCCCGTTGGTTGTGGTAGTAGATGTGGGCTAGGTTTGACATGGCCTTGGGTTTTCTATTGGGCCCATTAGTTGCAGGCGCTTGTGGCTTCTGCTATGAAGTCGGCTTCCGTTGATGTCGTTGGTGTTGAAGCTGATGCTGAAGCCGACGTTGGTGCTGACTTGGGCGCTGGCATTGGTGTTGGCGCTGGAAATGGAACTGTCTTGGGGGTGACTTCTTCCTGGTGACGACTTTCCAACCAGTTCCAGTGTCGAGGTGAGGTACTTGACAGGGGTTCTTCCTTGTTGGCATGGTGTTGTATTCATGGTTGTTGGTTTCTTGGTACAACTGTAAGGCTGAAAGCTGTTTCCCAAGTATCTGCACGGCTGATGAGACAGGAACCATGCAAGGGGAGTGTTCATCCAGAATAAGCAAGCTGTTGATGTGTGGCATAAGTGCTGCTTCCGCCTGCTTGAGGAACTCCACTCCAAGAACAACCTGAAAATCATCCAAGGGAACCATAGATAGATTGATGGGTCCTTTCCATGGTCCAACTCGGAGTTCTACTCCACGGGTCGTGCCCTCTACTGCTTTGGCCCCGGAGTTGACAGCCTTGACCCACCCCGTTTGTTTGGTGGTGGTCAAGCCGAGTCGCTTGGCCTCTGCAAGCGAAATGAAGTTGTGGGTGGCCCCAGTGTCCACCAAGGCTTGGGTCGGCCTCCCGTCGAGGGTGATATCTACATAACTCAGCCCCTTGTGGGCTTTGGTGGGCTGCTTGGATGTGGCCTCTTTATTGACCATGGTGTTGATGAGTTGGAGGGCGCCTACTCTTGGCGCCGCTATAGGTTTCTCCTCATCGATCTCTTCACTATCACTGAGTTTGGTAATGATGGCAGTTATTTTCTTTCGGGTTGGACAGTCACTCGTCCAATGCTTCCCATTGCAAAGGTAACAAGGCGCAGGAGGAGGTCTCTTAGTGGCTTGGTGGCCCTGATGGCTTGGGCCCCCTTGTGGCTTCTTCCCTTATTGGTAATTGTAGGGCTTGTCCGCAAGCACTGGCTTCTCCTTTGTAGAGGTCGATTGTTCATCAACCCCACTGAAAGTCGTGGTACGTGGGCTGGATGGTTTTTGCACATCTTCCTTAGGTGTTCTCAGATCAACAAGCTGCTCAGCTACGGCCATGGCGGTGGCAAGGTCCTCAACCCCGCGTCGCTGGAGTTCTTCCCTTATTGGTAATTGTAGGGCTTGTCCGCAAGCACTGGCTTCTCCTTTGTAGAGGTTGATTGTTCATCAACCCCACTGAAAGTCGTGGTACGTGGGCTGGATGGTCTTTGCACATCTTCCTTAGGTGTTCTCAGATCAACAAGCTGCTCAGCTACGGCCATGGCGGTGGCAAGGTCCTCAACCCCGCGTCGCTGGAGTTCGAGCTTAGCCCATGGCTTGAGACCATCCATAAAATTGAACAGAAGATCCTTGTCTGACATGTCAGTGATCTCCAGCGTCAAGGCTGAAAACTCCTTGACATAGTCATGTAATGATTCTTGATGTTTGAGATTCTTCATTCTCCGGCGCGTCGGGTACTCAACATTTTCTAGGTAGAACTGCCGCTTGATCTCACGCTTGAATCCAACCCAGGTGTCGATAGTGTGGGTTCCACGTTCAATGTCTTGGCAACACCTACGCCACCATAACATTGCGATATCAGTCAAATACATAGCAGTTGTACGTACCTGAGTTTGGTTGTCAATGATGCTAGTGGCAGAGAAATATTGCTCCAATTGCCACAAGAAGTTGTCAAGCTCCCTAGTGTCCCGAGCACCCGAGTAAGGTGTTGGCTCTCGGATCTTGATGTTCATGGAAGCTAGGGTGGAGGGAGTGCTAGGTGCGTTGGCCACTGCCCTCTTTAGGAGAGTCATCTCATCTCTCATCTCATCCAATTGCGCTTGAAATCTGTCTAGCAAGCCCTGTAGGCTGCTTTGGGAAGGCCCAGCTCCCGAATTCTGTATGGTGGTGTGCATGTCTCTGAAGGCACCATTGAAACGTCCTTTTAGTTCCACCACTGCATTCTCAATTGTCTCTAGGTTGAGGTGGAGTTCATCAATCCGATCTCGGGTTTTTCCTACTGTCACCTCACAACGTAGGAGGTGCATGTCCACGGTAGCTAGTTGGTCGACTGATTTGTCGTGCTTGCTAGCTTTGGTTGTACGGACCTTTGGGGCTTGTGACTTGGTAGGTTCGTCAAGTGGAGCTTCCTCAGTGTCGTGGGCTTGAGGCCGCCCATGTGGTGTGTCATCGGCAATGCCACAGTTGCTCTTCATTGTGTTGATGTAGGGACGAAGACAAGGTCCAGAGTGTGTGTAGGAGCTCCTGCTCTAATACCAACTATCACGGGGCTAATCGATGAGGCCCCATGCGGCGCTCGATGGGGTCGAGAAAGCCTACAAATACAAGCAACAACACACAAAAGGCAACAAGAAGGCACACAAATTAGACAAAAGGCAACTTGTATTGCATTAATCTGTAGTAAGCACAAGCACACAGTACAGTATCGAGGGGATCTCGTGGTTAACCTTTACACGCTTATGAGTTCACTCGACTACCTACCTCCCCTCAAAGAGTACGTTAAGCTTTTGAGGGAGTGACATTAAGAAACATCAAAAAGGTGAAAAAGCATACTACAATATTAAAATAGTGCCATTGACAATCTCCCATACAAAAGTACATGCATAGCCCACCCATGACACACACTTGGACACTAAAGTGGCTGTTATAGACACGATGAATGGCACTTGATGGCGTGACAGAGAGAACACTTGTTACAACATGGTAAAATCATTTTAGTTTTGAAATGGGGAAAACATGAATTGGGATTTTCTGCCAACAAAACAAGTTCAAGTGTTCAACCCTCTACTAACTAATTCATTTTTCACTACACATCTCACCATGAAAATGGGATCCATCGTAAAAGTGGGACCTGCCATGTATATTACCCATGGGTAGGGGGTTGGAATGTATTTTATTGGGAGGTGATTTAGACTTGAAAAATAGGCTGATGCAGTGATGCAGCAAATTTCTATTGATCCAGTACAGAAAATTTTCTACACCAAAGTGACAGACAATGTGAATTAGACAATTAGGGCTCTCCTACCTCCCTCCACAGCTCCGCTCCACTTAATTTGTTTATTCTATTTTTTTTTTCCGGTTCTGGTGGTCCCCGGCGTTGATCATGTGGCGTATCATGATCAAACATCGGACATTAATCAAATTCACTCTTTGCACATGTAAGATTTGAAAAAGGAGATGAAATTCAACGAGATGGACACTTTGGGTATGTTATAGATAGAGAAATTGTAGTGAGGGGTAAAACTGAAGGTTATGTCTGAGGTAATGCTTTTTAATTTAAAAAGTCTGACAGCAGGTGAATTGTGTAGAGATCCTAGTGCTCATTTCATTTGTTTATTGTATTTAGAGACACATAGCTGCAGCGTAGAATATAAAAGATGAAAACACACCTAAAGCAAGAAACATAAAAATGTCGGTTTCATAGAAAGTAACGTAAGGGCAATACAACTAATTTTGGCTTTGGACCAAATAAGAAATTGCTCAAAATGACTACATGACATTTTTTAAATGGAAATAAAAAACATCCACACCACCAAACATCTACTTAGTGGAGGAAAAATTCCAAAGCATTCATTTGAGATTCTATGAATTGACAACCACAAATGCTAAAATGATGAAAATAATCAAATGAAAGCACAAAGTTGTTCTCAAGTTCTGGATGAATTTGATCATGATGTGAGAAACATGTCAATGTTAGTGCAAATAGTCGCTTAAAATAACACAAGGCTAGTTTAGGATTTTGGAAATGTTTGAAAAGAAATGTTCTATGAAGGTAAATTGGCTGAATGCTAGCAGCAAAGGCAAAGTGCCGGAAGTTTAGGGTATTTTGTCACATAACAAAGTAGGGAATGCCCAAGTTTTACTGTCCCTTGATTATAGGATGGCTATCTGTAATTTACCATTATTTGGGTAAAATAAAGATTATATTAACTATAAAAACCAATATTGAAGGAAGATTGTATAGATAAAAAGTGTGGGGTGCGGATAGGGGTAGGGGTGATCATTTTCAGGATGGCCAAGAAATTCTAAACTTGGGCATAGGTTTTGTATTTAGGCCTTAAACCAGGTCAGGGTTCTCATAATTCAATTATTAGAAATTTAGGGGGCACTTTACGGTAATTTCTAAGTAGTAGGGATAGAATAAGTTAATTTCCTAAAACTTAAGGATGCTTAAGAAATTTACCTATATTTCAATCTTTAGACCTAATCATTGAGTTTTTTCTTAGGTAAACCCAATCATTGGGTTGAAACATGTAAAGAAATACTGAAAAAAGAACGAAGTCTCATCTCTTAACCATTTTATCTTTCCCAAATCCTTAACTCTAACCTAACATGGCCTTCAACCCACCAACCCCATTGAATTGTGAAATCATTTCATATTTGGAATAAAAGTTTTTTCTTGGTTTAGGTTGGAACTTGGGGGGCGTTCTATTTTGAGATGTTGAGAGAGGGGAAAGTTGGTCAATGGGATTTTGGTTTCCATTGACTAAGAACCCCATGTTCAATTTTCATATTTATGTGGGGATCAAGGAAAGTTTATTTTTCTAGATATCACTTACCCCCATCTCCTAGGTAGGTAAATAACTTCCCCACCTAGGGGGAATGTTGCCATTACTTTAATGGGACAAAAATGCCTCTTTTAATAATAGAATTTTATGGATAAAATAGTCATTGCCTTAATTACCTGAGAAATAAAAGAACATGTAAATACACCTACCCGGATAAGTGTTTCCCAGAAAAGACTTACCTACATAATTACATTTACCTGGATAAATAATTTATCGAAAAGCCAACGTGGCCTTAGATTGCCTAAATTCCACCAATTAGTAACCCAAAATTCCATACTTTATTAAATTGGAGAAAGATCCACTAAGGTAAAAATACTGTAGATGCAAGATATAGGATAGGAGTGAATGCATTCTGTTTTGGAATTTTAATCTATGAGTTGTTAACGAACCTACCTCATTGTCGGTTCCATCTAATCTAATACTTTTAAGTATAAATTTTCTAACAACGTGTTGACCTTATTGATGTATTCCTGTTTTTTAATAAAAATACCCCACTTCATTTTTTTTTTATTTTGCAAAACCCCCCATTTATCACCCACATGCCCCCTTAAATTGTGTTAGATTCCTCCACCTGTCAATGTTACAAAAAATGATAAAATTGGGATGTGGGGAATCAATAATTTGTCCTTTTTTATTTGTAATTATATTTAATTAATTAACCTTAATTTTTAGATCTAGAAAGAATATAAAAATAAATAAAAGTCCATTACACTTCAAATGGAGAATAATGAATATTTAAACCCATCTTTCTAACAAGTTCTATTATTCCACCATAAGCCATAGCCACAAGACCATCATCCCTGCTATCGTTAGAGCTCTCATATTACATCAATACCATTGCCACCTCTAATGGCAATGAGATTTCATGCAAGTAAAACGCACACACTCTTAAATCATGGGAATCCAGTTGCATTTTGGGAACATTTTTTATAAATTTAATGTACATGTATAAGAGATGTTCCTAATGTGCAGCTTTATGCTATTTGTTTAGAGTTTTTGATTGCAGGAGATCCAAATTCCCTCTAAGGTAGTGTTTGGTATTAAAGTTATTCTTCCAAGTATAATGTTATTTTGAGATTTCTTACAATGAAAATAATATTTTTGATCTTTTTTCCTAGGTGAGAGATATTTCCAATACACGATGGATAGGACTCTAAGGTCGGAGTGAGATGCGCTATATAAGCAGAAAATTCCGATTTACATGAGCCAGGCATCAAATAATAATATAGAATATGCATAGAGCCCGAAACTATTTTCATAAAATTCAAGGTCTGATTGAAAAAAAAACGGAAATGATACCAACGACCTTTGATTGGACGGAGCTCCGGTCTCCGTTGATTAGACGGCAGCGAGATCTGAATAAGAGAACGGCAATTTTTGGTGACCGGATTTCCAGAAAGCAAAAATAATGGATATCCCGAGAGAATATGCGGCTTGATGCTGTGTTTCAGGGTATTCATACAGCTTTTGCTTTAGGAGATCCTGAATCAAATCTTTAGCCTAAATGCCGCTTGTCTAGTCGTTGAAAGTATAAAAAGACTTGTGATTGTGATTCACCCGACGTCTGTTCTACTAATAAAATACGTTTTAACCATAAATGATGATCTGACACCGCACATCTTATGAGATTAAGACCGACATAGAATTGAACCCCGCCCTGTATGAGATGTGATGTATGAGATGATGTAACCATTTTCGGCCACGTACCAATGTTTTGTGATGTAAATTTTTTTGGCAAAGTGCCTCGTTATTCGACCCGGTGGTGGCGTGTCTTGGTGGCGAATTGCCTGGGGGCGAACTGCCTGGTGGCGAACTGCCTGGTGGCGAACTGCCTTGGTGGCGAACTGCCTGGGGGCGAACTGCCTAGGGGCGAACTGCCTGGTGGCGAACTCCTTGGTGGCGAACTGCCTTGGGGGCGAACTGCCTTGGTGGCGGACTGCCTGGGGGCGAACTTCCTGGTGGCGAACTCCTTGGTGGCGAACTGCCTGGGGGCGAACTGCCTTGGTGGCGAACTGCCTGGTAGCGAACTCCCTGGTGGCGAACTGCCTGGGGGCGAACTACCTTGGTGGCGAACTGCCTTGGTGGCGAACTGCCTGGGGGCGAACTGCCTGGGGGCAAACTCCCTGGTGGCGAACTGCCTGGCGAACTCCCTACTAGGCGGCCGATGCCTTAGAGAATGTTGGAGCTCCCTGGTGTGGCGCAATCCGACTGCCCTCAGCATGAGGTGGTCTTCTTTCCTTTGTAGGCTGCGGGAGATGAGGGACCTGCGAGAACTTCATCTTTTCCTCCTCTTTGTAGGTGGCGGGAGCTGAGAGACCTGCGAGAACTCCATCTTTTCCTTCTCTTTGTAGGTGGCAGGAGCTAAGGGACCTCCGAGAACTCCATCTTTTCCTCCTCCTTGTAGGTGGCGGGAGCTGAGGGACCTCCGAGAACTCCATCTTTTCCTCCTCCTTGTAGGTGGCGGGAGCTGAGGGACTTCCGAGAACTGCATCTTTTTCTCCTCTTCGTAGGCGGCGGGAGTTGAAGGACCTGCGAGAACTGAATAAGAAGTCCCGGGGGTATTTTCCCGGTGGGGGCTCTCCGATGCTTAAGTTAGCACTCTTATTGTAGAGAGCTTTGAAGATAATATGAGAGAGCTTCTTCCCTTTCTTTTTTCCGATGCTTAAGGGTTACTTCACTTTCTTTTTTCCCCCCTCCCCTTTGGGGGGTGAGGTCTTTATATACCGGAGTCCTCGCGGGTTAGGTGGGTGAAAAACCTCCAAACGGTAAGACTCGTCGCATCCTGTCAGAACCGGGGTATGGTGGTGAACTCCTCGAGGTCGTCAGGCTGGCGCTTGTGTCAGGCGGCCAGGTCGGCGCTTGTGTCAGGCGGCCAGGTCGGCGCCTGGGCCGGGTTGTCAGAGGGGTGCCTGCGTCAGTTGGCGGGTCAGTGTCTAGGCCAGGTCGTCAGGTCGGCGCCTGTGTCAGTCGGCGGGTCAGTGTCTAAGTCAGGTCGTCAGGTCGGCGCCTGTGTCAGTCGGCGGGTCAGTGTCTAGATCAGGTCGTCGGTGGGCACCTTGGTCGGATCATGCGCTAGGCTGGTCCAGGTGCGCAGGCCACGCGCTAGGCCGTGCGCAGTTTGCGCAGGCCGCGCGCGCGCCGCGCAGGTCGCGCAGGCACGCGTCAGGCTGTACGCAGGTCGCGCCAGGCCGAGCAGATTGGTGCCCGGGTGGGTCACCAACTTCGTCAGTTTGTTGGCTGGGTGTTTTCTTAGTTGTCACGAGGTACCACGTGTTACAATTTCACTGGAATGCCAAATCTGCCCTCATCATGAGATAATATCGGTAGGGGGTGGAACGTATTTGTTGGCAGGTGATTCGGAATATGATGCTTAGCTATTCGTCCATATATGTGGCATTGCCTACACTATAAATGTATTATGTGTAATCTGATTAGTAACGAAATGATGATTATGTCACCATTTGGAGCAGATTTCTACAATTGGAATCGCGTAAAGATTCGTTACTGCGACGGGGCCTCGTTTGCTGGGGACTCCAAGTTCGACAACGGGGTGAGTAACAGTCTAACAGACTAACAGCTAGTAAATAGTTAAATACTACTTTTTATATTTACCGAAACACCCCTGCAAATCCTTTTCTATTACCGTACCGGTTACCCTACTGCTAACTATTTTAGTACTTGTCTTTTTCTGTTTTTGTAAGTATTTTAATACTTGTCTTTTCTTCCGATCTAATCCCACTTTTTTTTAGTGAAGAACATCTGCTCCCTTGGATCATCCTGAATCTGACACCACAGAAAAAGACAGGGGTCACCGGGTCAACAAAGTCTGACCAGGTCCCACTAATTTCAATGGTGTAAGATTCACTAACATTGTTTAATAAAAGGTCATCACATCAGTTCTGCTTTCTGACTAGTGTCAGTTTTTTTTTTTTTTTTTTTTTTTTATAGAATAGTGTCGGTTAACCACCAACATGCGCCAAATCCATATAGAAGGCACCACCAGTAATCTCATCGTTTAGGTTTAGCCCAGGCCAAAGACTAACCCGTAAGGCACCGCATCACCGTCGATGAAGAACATTTTTGAACCTCCACTATGGTTGGCGATGCCATTTCCGCCCCTCCTCCCTCTCCTCAATTCTGCCGTCCAAGGTTTTGCACATATTTGTACTTTTTATATTTTATATTATTTTGTATATATTTATATTATATATTTGTATTTGCATTTTTTTCAAGAATTGAAAAGAAGTATAAATATAAATATATGCACTGTAAATAATACAAAATACAAGGTTTTATACTCTATATATTTATATTTGTATTCCTTCCTAACTAAGCCTTATAAAGACTGCAACTAAATAGCACAAAAGAACACTTACAAGATGCAACTTAGTCCCATTCCTTTTTTACTTGTGTGGGTAAGTACATTTATTTTCAGACAAATTTATCCTGTTCTGGTAAATAAGTTTCTAAAATTTATAAGGTCCGTATTTGTACTTTTAAAATCTATACATTGTATTTATACTGAATATATTTATATTTGCATTCTTCTCAAACTTAGCCTAAAACTTCATTTGGAAGGAATACAAATACAGCGCAAAACCTTGTATTTTGTATTATTTAATATATATTTGTATTTGTATTCCTTCCAAACTGAGCCTAAACAAATTTTTAACATAAATAAGTAACGTCATCATAATTATCATCATCATTATACAAAGCACCATATTATTCCTAATTTTTCTAAGCAAAACAATTAGACTCCAAGAATTCAACAACCTTGGTAGCTACTAGCTGAATGTGTTTCTGTTTCTTGTGTGAAACCAACAGACGGTATCACTTTATTTTAGAGGGCAAAGAATCTGGCGTGCCATCATTCTTGATCTTCTCCCTAAAGGGTTGAATCGCGCAGATAAGGTACCACATAACGTATCTCACCTCTTTTAATAGGACATTAGCATGATTCAGCATGTTCCAATGCTAATGTGTTTGTTCTCTAGGCTCTGCTATCAGGTTGCTCAGCTGGGGGTCTATCAGCCTTCTTACATTGTGACAATTTCACTCAGCTTCTGCCAAGTAACACAAGTGTGAAATGCCTGAGTGATGCTGGATTCTTTCTTGATGCGTAATTGTTTCCCTTTGCCATTTGCCCCCACTCTCTCAGCTTACAAAATGAAAATATTTTGAATTAGACTGCATCTCAATTTCATGCAGAGCTTGTTGTGAACTGTTTCTGAATTGAAGTCATGATTCTTTTATAGGAAAGACATAAGTTTGAACCGCACTATGAGGTCATTTTTTGATAAGCTTGTTGTTCTACAGGTACGCCTTTAACCCTTGTTCTTGAGCACTTGCACTGTTCCTTGTCATTGTGATCCAAGTAAAATTATGTTCTGTGACCCATTCAGGTGTTTTAAGTTATAAGCTGAAACTGAAAGAAATAGATTTTGCCTATTAACATAGGCCATTTCCGGTTTAAATTTAAGTAACAGATTTTGAATTGGAGTTTCATAATGTGGTTTACTTAATTCTAATACATTTATAATTCTAATCCATTGCAAACCAAGCATAGCCATGTTGTATTGGATAGACAGGGGTTTTAGATATTTCATTCCCACCATGTCTGACCTTGGCCAATTTTTCTAGGCAACGGTTGGATGTTTGCTGTGTCCCTCCTCCCAGTTCACTTTCTGTTTGATTTTATTTCCAAGACAGAATAATCTGATTGTATTCTGAGTTTTTAATTTAACTCATTAAATTGTTTATAAGAAGGAAAGAAGAAAGAAGGATATTAAACAAGTTTAAAATACAACCAGCCATTTTGTAAGATCAGTGGAGTATACCAGAGAAACAATTGCAAGTCAATACCTTGGATTCTCTCCTACACTAAGATAATAGAGATTTAGTAGGAGAGTTGAAATAAAAGTTTATTTTACCAATGGTTTTACAGAAATCTGTGCATTGTAGTGGAACTTGTAAGGTGGATTGGCTAACATCAATCCCTTTAGACTAAACCACAAGCTTTTTTTTTTCTTCTGTTTTGAAAATCCATTCTCCATCTTCAATGTATTACTGTACTTCCAGCTCATACATAAGAAGTCTATGTTACAGGGAGCGGAACAAAATCTAGATGCAAACTGCACCAGTTCTCATTATTATCCAAATCAAGTACAAATTCTATGAAACTTCTAAAATGATTGAACTATTCAATATTATCATTGTTTTGTTTCCCTTGTTCTGAATTGTTTTTTGTCCTTCTGCAGTGTTTCTTTCCTCAATACACATTGGCATACATCAAAACGCCATTTTTTATTTTAAATTCAGCATACGATGTGTTTCAAGTAAGAATTATATGCCTGGTTAAATTTTTAACAATAGATATGAGATGTCCATTTTATTTCCTACAGTTTGTAAAGAATGTAAGACATTTTACGTCAACAGTTTCATCATATATTGGTCCCACCTTCTGCTGATTTACGAGGGCATTGGAACCGATGCAAACTGAATCCAGCATCATGTAATCAAAACCAGATTTCCATCTTGCAAGGTCGTTTCTTTTACCCTGTTAAAGAATTCTGGCCTTCATTTGATTAAAGTTGTTAGAGGAGTTTTCATTACAGTTCTTTAACTTTATTTTCATACAGGATTCAGAGGTGAAATGCTTGCAGCTTTGAGATTCTTTCTTAAATACTCGAGAACAGGAGGGACATTTATAAACTCATGTTTCGCTCATTGCCAGAGTGAATCACAAGATACATGGTTTGCTGCTGAATCTCCAAGGATGCATGATAAGGTACTAAGTTCTTTCTATACCTGTTTACAATGTTCTGATGGTTTATGTTTTGTTTTTGCTTGTGATGTGCCATCCAACTGCTAAATTCCATGAATTAAGAATGTTTTAAGTACTTGTCAAGCTTCAGGCAATTTTTCTTAACATTGTACCTAGAAACTTTTGAAGTTTTTACTGTAATGACTGCTTTACTATATACAGACAATTGCAGAGGCAGTTGGTGACTGGTACTTTGAACGAAAGGTCACCAAGGAGATCGATTGCCCATATCCTTGTGATACTAGTTGCCATAATCTAATACCATAGATTCAGCCTTCAAGCCATTATTGTTTCATTAACAGTGGTCTATTTGTATATCAATCTAATAAATGATTCTGAAATTGTTTACTAGTCTTGTGTGTTGTTAGGAACTAGGATTATAATTGATTGACCAAAACAACACCCAGAAGCACATGCCAAAGAGGTTTTGCCATCATAAACATCAAATATTGCAAGTCTCAAAGAAAATTAAGATAGATGTAATTTTAATGGAATGTTAGCACTTGCTTATAATGTCAATAATAATTTCAGGGGTTTGCGTGATCAGAAGAGGTTTTCTTTCTTACCGTTACATGTTAATATGTTTTGAGAGTCTGCTTTATGTTTAGAGAGTAAAAGAAAAGAAAGTATGAATCAGGTCCTGTTTACAGAATTCTTTGAACACATGGTGGCTGAAGTGGCAGTTCATGATCAATTTTGTCCCTCCAGTTCAATGTAGCAAATTCTAATACAATTTCTTTATGTCCTGGGGATTGGAAATATAATGTAAAGATTACTTTCAAATAGATTATAGGGTAAAAGACTTAAATATACACTGGTTTTTCATACCCTGAGTTTTTTATAATGGATTTAAGCATACCTTGTGATTCTTCTACCCTTCATTTTCTTTCAAATTTTCAAAATGAACCGATGCCTCCACTCTTTATCAATTCCATGGTAACCTTAGGGTAATCTTGCAAAACTTCTTCAAGCTCTTCAAATTTAAATTCCTCCAATATGGTATCTATTCCATATTCTCTTCAACAAACTTCCCCATTTATATTATTTTCTCAATGTTAAACATGCCTGCCCATATTTTAGCCTCAGCTGGGCTGAAAAGTCAAAAAACTTTGTTCTGGTCTCTACTGGATTGCATTCAAGATTCTTTAAAAAGTGATCTGGTTATGTATCAGTAATTCCAATTATGATCTTCCGTAGGGTAAATTTTAGTATTAGTCTTTGCTTTAGGTTTTTCTCTTTTTCTTTCTTTTTATCTCGTTAGTTTTCTGTTTCTTCTTTTCTTCCTTTTGTATCTTTGGCTCCTGTTGGTTGAATGACTTTTTTTTGGTGGCTTTCTTCTTGAGGGATCACTCTTTTGTGCAGCACCTCTCATCTTCAAAATTCTCCACATTGCATCTCCTTTCTTTCTGGGTAGGGACAATGGGAGGAGATCTCTCTTCTCTCCATGCTGAGTAGATGATCAAAGCTCTCATCTATTAAAGGGCAAAATAGAATTTAAAACAAATTAAATGAGTTCACATGTGATGGGAGGGTATGTTTAAGTCTAGTGAGTGAGTTCACAAGGTATATTGAAGTCTAATTGAAAAACTCAAGACATGTTTAAGTCTTTTACCCTAGATTATACTGTCCAATAGCCATGTCCCAACTATGTGTGGTCTATGCAAGGTTTTAAAAGACTAAAGGCGTAGTTGAGGCATAATGGCCCAAACAGGTGAAGTGTAAGCCTTATGGCGTTGCAAGGCATATGCCTCAACATTTAAGGAAAAAATTAATTAAAGTTTGTAAATTGATGAAAACAACATATAATATAACAAACTAAAATGATAGAAAGTATGCAAATCCATAAACTAGAAGTTTATAAGCAATAAGTTTTAACATTTAAGCATTAAATAAAATAATAATTAATCAACTAACAATTATAAACATTTTACATTTCATGTAAAAAACAATTTAGAAAAATTCATAAGTACAAGAAACATGAAAAATAACAAACTTGAGGCATTACAATTAGAAAAATAAGAAAAACCTCACTTGATTTACTCAAAAGAAACTAAGAACTTAATTAGTCCTTTTTGCATTGAACACTCTTAAAACACTAAGAAAAACTAATAGAATTTGATTTGCCTTATTGTTTTTTTTCTTTTTTTTTTTACGTTTTTATTTGGTTTATAATTATTGAAGTCTTTTTTCTATATGTTTTAAATTTTAAATACACACACACACACACATATATATATATATATATATATATATATATGTGTGTGTGTGTGTGTGTGTGTGTGTGTGTGTGCATTAAATCACTATGTAATAAGTTAAAAAAAAATCAAGATGCATAACCATAAGAATTTGGCAAAAATAGTGATAAACGTCAACGTGATTCAACCCTCCTCCTTTATGTGGACCTGGAAGTGACAGTGTATGACAAACCCCATACTGACAGTTAAATTATATATTTTCAATAATAATAATTGATGGTAAGCGATCTGGCCGGTCTTAGCTGTCAACGATTTCGCCTTTGAGCTGGAGCGACGGGGAGCCTGAAACGGGAAAGATGAGGGAACTCCGGGGGGAACCCGATGAGATAACTCCGAAGCTCAAGTTAGTAATCTCTCAAATGCAAAGTATAGACCAGATGACGCAAAATTCATATACCTTGTTGTTGGGGGTAGGGGGCCTTTTATAATCACTTCGCGCACTCGCTCCGAAGCCCTTGTCAGGTCGGGTATGATTACCTTTGCATCTGTTAGGTCGGGTGTCGTCCTTTCTGCTGGGACAGAACAGTCATTGCCTTTTGTCGGAACTGTCTCTGTAACTGGAGATGGCGGTGTCAGGAGGCGGTGGCAGGTGGCCGTTTGGAGCGCGGCCGTCAAGCGTCAGATCCCATGTCAGTCAGGTGCACCGCCCTTGGGTACGGACTTCCTCGGTGCCAGGCATAGTACGGTTTGTTTGGTTTTGGTGCCCTGAGGGCGATGTGGTGGAGTGGTGAGTGAGGCGAAGTCTTGAGTTCGGAGGTATGCCCTGTACTGCTATGGGGCAGGCCAGTTCGGCAAGGTGTATCCCGAACTGTTATAAGGCAGGCCAGTTCAGCGAAGTGTATCCTGAACTGTTATAAGGCAGGCTAGTTCGGCGAAGTGTATCTCGAGCTATTACAAGGCAAGCTAGTCCGGCGAAGTGTGTCCCGAACTGTTACAAGGCAGGCCAATTCGGCGAGTTGTGTCCCGAACTGTTACATGCAGGCCAATTCGGATTACTGTTTGGTTTGGGGCCAAGGGTGAGTTCGGGCCCCTAGTAGGGAGTTCGGACCGTTGGTTTCTCCCCTTGGTGCTCGCGCCTTAGGCATGCTTTTGTGCCGAGCTGTTGCCTTTGCCACGTATTGCATAACTATGAGGTCGGGCCAAATCTTCTTTCATCAATAATAATAATAATAATAATAATAATAATAATAATAATAATAATAATAATAATAATAGGGAAACTACTATATGCCTACTCCAAGCTGGGCAAGCAAGACATTAAGATTGTTGGTACTTAGACACTTAAATATAACTTTAGGTTGTATTTCGTTGGATAAAAGATAGTCCCTATGATACGAATTCTGATTTTCCATTAGTGTAGGGAAGGTTTAAGTCCCTTATACCATAGACCTCTCTTCATCCCTAGAGGAACTTTTTTAATTCCTTTCCCAAGATATACCGAAGCTTATAAGGTACCAACAAAGGCCTTATTTTCTTTTTGGTTGGTTCATAACTTCACACAAGAGATGTTTATCTTAGTACAAGTTGCACCACGAACATAGGGACAGCTATATATGCTTTTAATGCTTCAAATTCCAAGTAAATCAAAACTGTTTCTAGAAAAGGTGGGGAGTAATGCTCTTTTTCTGTACTTAGTTTACTTTGCTGGTAAGTACTTTAGGCTGCATTTTGGCACTCCTTATTTTAACGATTTGTCTCCTTTCTACACTTAAAATGCCCCTGTGAATTTTTAACTGCACAAAGGAGATAAGTCCTTAAGTTAAGGAGTGCCAAATGCAGCTTAAGTACCATAAGGCTATTGTGCTATACTATTATCAGATAGTTTTATATTTTGGACATTTCAGGCGTTTGAGGGGTTTCCAACCTTTCCTTTGGTTTTTTTTTTTTTCAAAATTTTATGGATTTTCCTTATATCTTAACTATTCTATAAATATTTGCATATTTTGTAGTATAATTATATTATAGCCAAAATGCTAAAATTTTCAACAAAATTCTAAAAAACTCAAACCAATATCTATCTATATATATAAAGCAAGGTTGTCCATGCCACCATGCATCTCCTTACTCCAAACCCCTCTTCCTAATTTTCTTTTTTCTGAATTATTTATTTTTTAATTTCACATAATTATCCATTAAACCAATAAGGAAACAATATATGCTAAATTATCTCCAACAACCAATAGATAAAGAAAGTGGGATTTGCTTTTCTAATGTCTAGCCATGTGGCACTGTTGTAGCAGGAATCTGTTGATCTCCCTGCTAGAGGATAGATCGGATAGATGGGCTGATGTGGTCAGTCCACCGAACGACAAGAAAGGAAGAATCAGAGTACTCGGGGTGTTGATCTCAAGTTGGGCACTCCGATGCTTAAGTCGGCGATGAGAATGATGAGAATAAAGAGCTTAAGAGCAGAAAGTCACTAATTTGCACAGATTCCATGTACCTTTTGGTGGAATAAGGAGGTCCTTTTATAGGCAACGGAATCCATGTTCTGTGTCTGAGATACTAGGGAACAACTGGCCTTATCGGTCTGTTATCTTCAAAGCATGTTTCCTCTATGATGGCAATGATCCATATCCAAACTCCATGAGTCGTGCGGGAACCAGAGAATCGGAGATACGTGTACTGGGTAGGCAACATGCCACCACGGGGCTCAAAGATGATAGGTGTGTTGTTCCAAATAAGGGTGTTCCACCACGTAGGTTGGTAGGACAGTACCCTGGAAGTCCTACTCACTACTCAAGTCTATATAAGCCAAGATTGGGGAGATAACACCGGCCTCCAAGGTCCTTGACTTGTCTTCGCGAGGTGGTGTTCGCTACTCAAGTCTAAATTAATAATTCTAGAAAACAACTTTCAAAAAAATCTTTATTAATAATAATTTTACAATCTTAATATATATTAATTATATATTTATATATACTAAAATTAATATTTATTTTATTTCCATTAATTATTTATTGTGTTTTTTTTTTATAAATATATTTTCAATAATTATGTATAAATCTATTTTTGTTTTGTTATTTAACAGAAAATTTTCAATAATTATAAGAAATTAAACTACTATTGTTTAAATTTTTAAATTTAATTTATTGTATTTTTGTTATCAATTTATTTTTAGTAATTATGTATTTTTTATAATTTGTTGATTAATATTTATTAGAGATTCAACTATTTATTGACTAGTTTAATATATTTTATGTATTTATTGTGTTTTTATTAGTTATTTATTGTATTTTCATTAGTTATTTATTTTCAATAATTTTGTACTTTCGCTATAAATTTTCAACAATTATTTGGAGATTAAACTATTGTTATTTTTTAGAAATTAGACTATTAACTAAGCTGAAATTAGGGGTGTCCACAGGTCGATTCAATTTGGTTGGAGGTTGTTTTGCCAACCAAATTGACCTAGTTAGTTGGGGAGTGGGCCAACCGAAACTAATGATAATTAGTGAAAATCGAGTAACTTGTGTTGTATCAGTTTGGGTCGATCTTCAGTTTAATCGGTTGGTTCAAAAGATTTAAACTTAAAAAACTAAAATTAAATTAAAATTTAAACTTAAACATTACAATTGTATTATTAAAAAATAAATTTATGATATAAAGTATTTTTTACTAAGAAATATGAGAATTTTCCCACTTCCCATATTAAAAAATATATATATTTAAAATATAAAATATTAATATGTATCTATGGTCGGGTTGGTTTGCTTTTGGTCGGTTTACAAATGGCCAAACCAAAATTAACCCAACTTGATTAGGTTGAAAAATTGTTGAACCAAAGCCGATTGGAAATACTAGAAAACCAACCAACTTGGGTCAAGTTGGGTCAGGTTGGTCGGTTTCATCAATTTGATGAACAATCCTAGATGAAATTAATTATTGTTATTTTTGTATTGTAAATAATTATTAAAAGTAGTATATAAAATATAAATAATTATTAATTATTTAAAAAATTAAAATATAAAAAAAATTGTATATTGTTATGTATTTCTGTTGTTTAACTTTTGCTTAACAAAGCCCACCATCAAATGGGTCCTTGTTAGTTTTCTATATGTTGTGTCAGTCGCCTTGATTTAAAGTTTGAAACCAAAATTTTGCAAATTACCAACCTAGTTTTTTATTTGTTGGGGTGGGTTTGGGGCACGCTCACCCTTATAGATAATATGTTATAATGTTTGTATAACATGTTATTTTATAGGGTAAATTGTTAAAAGCTCCCCCTGAAGTTTTTGACCATTCCTTAAACCTCCCCTGAAGTTTAATAATTACAATCACCTCCCTTGAACTTTCTGATACAATTGCAAATAAACCTCCTATATTAAAATCCTCTAACAATAGCCATGAAAATGTCCAAAATACCCATAAAGGTACTATTGAAACTAGTTTTTATGATAAAAACAATACGGACTTTATGAACAAAAAAAAAAAAGAGTGTTTAACTATGTTTGGTTTCAAGGAAAAGGTAAGGAAAGGTAGGAAAACCTATACAAGATTGTAAAGTTCCTCTCCCTACTTTTTCCTTCAAACCAAACACAAGTTGCAGCTTTACCTTGTGGTTGGCATGAAGGGAAAATTTGGAAAATAAATCAATTTCAGAAAAAGAGATTGACAGGATTTGAGATAGTGATTCATATGAAGAGAAAATTTACAAAATAAATATTTTAGCCAAAAGTAACTGCATGGGTATTTTAGACATTTTAATGCCTCTCTTTTTAGAAGATTCTACCAGAATGGGCCTACTTGCAACTATATCAAAAAGTTCAGGGAGATGTTTGCAATTACCAAACTTTAGGGGAGATTTCAACAATTTACCTATTTTATATTGTGTTTTATATTTATAAATAAATATTATAATTTAACACCTATAATACATATTATATATAACATTTGATATTGTATAATGTACAAACTAAATTTTAAAACATATTATAATATGCATATAATATATTTTTTTCTCAAAAAATAGGTTTTCACGGAGGAATGGCCAGGTGGTGAAGAGGGATCATGAGAGGGTGATCTGGGAAATGGTTCCAAACAACCAAAGTAGGGGTAATCATGGGCCAGACTGGGCTTTCCACCTGTAATAAGTGTCATATAAGGGGTTCAGGCCCGGCCCACCCCAGCCCGAGTTCCAAGCCAGATCGGGCCTGATTCTGGGATTATATAATTTTATATAAAAATACGTTGAATAAATATAATATTTTATTTTACATGCATATAATATGTCTACATAATTTATTTTTTACATTATACAATATTAGTTTAAGGACATATGCCGTAAAGATATAAATTAGCATTATACAATTAAATTTAATTTTTATGGTCTCCACCAAAACCAAAGTAAGTATCTACTTATATTATATAAAAATATGTTATATAAATATAGATTATGCATTACATGTCATAATCTTAATATATAAATATAACATGTAATATAACATTAAAAAAGGCATATTTAAATATTATACATCAATATATGCAGACTGGACTTGAAAACAAAATATAGGCCCAAGCTTTGAATTTCTGGGCTGGGCTGAAAATGACCAGGCCTAAGCCAAAGTTTTCCTAGTGCACGACCACATAAGACACTAGAAGTGGAAATACCCCTTGAAATAAGGAACATAAAATGACTTGCACATGACATAATGGTGCAAACTTTTATACTTTATCTGCCCAATCAAACATAGTTAAGGTTTAGTAAACCCAAAATGCCTACATGGCAGGGATGCAAACAGATTGAATTGGATTTGATTAGTGGTATACTTGGAACCTAGATAATATAAATATTGAATCTGATTTGATATGAAGATCTGATCAATGATGTAGGCGCACATGGCAGGCCCCGGATTGCGCCATGTGGCATTAGCTAGATGGGATCTTGGCCATCCATCTCTAACTTCCTTCAATCACTCTATGGCAAGGTTAACTATAAAAGGGGGTGCCCAGCTCAAGGTAAACCCATCTTGCTTACTCTTGTTCTCTTGCATTCTTATTCTTGAAAGACCTTGTCTAAGCTCTTAAAGATTAAGCTCTGAGCCCTCGTCTCAAGCCTAGTCTGACCCCTCTTTAAGCGCCTGACTAACTTGACCGTCGGAGTCTCTGCCCCTAGGATAACACACGGGGCTTTTGACGTGTGCTCTTCTCATGCTCACAGGTTGGATCCATCGGCCCCATCTTTGGCAGCAACAGGATCTCACAAAGGTCGATTTGAATCTGAATTCATTAAGTATGTCATATATCCAAATATGATCTGATCTGTTTAATTTTTGTAAAATTTAACAAATTATTAAAAGGAAAAAACATAAGTATACAAAAACAAAAACAAAAAAAAAAATACAAGCATTTTTTTCCACTTATTTCATTATATATATAAATGTTGTTTTAAAAAATAAATAATATAAAAAAATTCAATAATACAATATAAGCATATTTGTAAATTAGGATGGATAAGATCATGATCGAGTCAGTTTGCACCCCTACTATGGCATTAGATTCAAAGTACATACATTGCAATTCAACGTACCACTATACCAAATGCTATCATTTTCGCTACCATAACAAATACTATCATAGGGTGCCAAATCAGATGGTTTTGTCTACAGATTCATGTTACATAACGCCCCCTTTAATTCATGTGTTTTGTCTATTTATGTGTTAGCCTGTGCTGTGCAAAGGGCTCTCCTCCTTGTGACATGTTAATTCATGCGAGCTCCTTGCAATAATAAGGATGCTGAATAGAGCTATAATTGGATCGAATTCAGAAAAATCCGAATTCAATATGATTATTGAAAATGTGCATCCGAATTTGATCCAAAATCCAAGCGGATCTTTAAGACCTTGTAGTGGGATTCGAATCCTAATAGACTCGAATTCAGATTTATACTTTACTTTTTTAAATATAAAAAATAATTACTTTTCAAATTTTAACTTTTTTATATAATAAATTAATATAATCATATCATACAATCTAACAATTATTAGTTTTATAATTAATTTTTACTAACGAACTTAAATTCTATTTAAAAATAAAAATTTAATATAATTAATTAAATTTAATAAGGATTAATAAAAAGAAAAATTAATAAAAACTTATTAACCTTAAATATAATTTAATTAATTTAAAATAAACTTAAATTTGATTTAAAAATAGAAAATTTTATAAAAACCTCCTTAGGTTTTCTAACAATCCTATGAACCTCCCCTATATATATTTTGACCTTAACAAAAAACACCCATAGTATGTTCAAAAATAGTGTAGATATTTTCCTTCTATTAACATTCGAAATAGAAAATGCTGATTTAATGCATTGATTTTCTTTAAATACCAAATTTATTCATAAATAATTACAAAACATAAAATATTTTGTAAAAAACATTTTTACCTAAAATAATACAAAAATAATTACAAACCATAAAATTTTAAAAATTAATAAAAACTTTAGCCATTCTTACTAAAAATTAAGATACAAAAAATAACATAAATTTATTTAGAAAATAGGAAATTAGCCACTCTTACTAAAATACAACTTGAATTATAGTTGAATAAACTAAACATAACAAAAAACAAATGCTTGAATTGAACTTGGATGAGCACCATTTAATTGAAAATATCATAAAACTCCTTTCTCGTTTTTTCTTAATAAAATACATGCATCGCACAGGTGCCGACTAGTATTCATGGGACCTAAAATGAAGTCATTTAGTTGAGAAGCTTGAAGGACAGGGGAGTTCACAAGGCTTGAGGAAGTAGTAAAATTGTAATCACAGTTTGCATCTTTATGAAACAATTTATATGCTTACGCCATACAATGGATACCTTGTAATTATCCATACTAAACCATGACAAAAAAAGTTGAGAAATAGTTTATTTCGTGGTATAATAACTTTTTTCCCCTTAACATTTAAATAATATGGACAGAATCACTAGTACAAAGAATTGAATGATACATTCTCAGATGGATTTCAACACCTGCAAGGAGTAATGTTCCAGCACCTATGGAAGGAACGGGTAACCCAGAGATCTCTTAACTAGCTCTGGGTTTCTATTACTAAAGTGAGGTCAAGGCATCGAGAATGCTATTTCAAACTACACTCGTGCAATGGGAGAGAAAGGTGGATTCAGGATGAAACATGGTGGGGTTTCCTCCATTCGTTTTGTGGCCTTTCTTTTCTCTTCCCCTGCAACTGCTTCAATCAAGAATCTAACTTCCTCCTCAAGCAGCACTTTAAGCGAATCGTTATGCAACCTCTGCCTGGTCCTCTCTTGTCCAATTACAGTGGAAACTTCTGTACTATGCAAGATAGCAACACAAATTGAGAATGCTTGCAATGAGGACAGTTGGGCATGAAAATCAACTGAATATTGCCCTTCATCAATAGCTGTTATGGTCAAGGCTGGCATCTTCTCTTTCACTCCCTGTGGAGATCAGAAACAAATATCCTTAGACTATAATTAAGGACAAAACAAAGCAATAAAAACAAGGAGTAGTTATCAATCTAATTTTCTAATTTCTTCACCTAGTAAGTTAGGACAACCCAATTGATAGTTATCAACCCCTGTATGAAGACATGACCCTTTTATGTTCTGTTCATAATAATAATTATTACCTCCAATACTTGGACTATGTATTTGCATGTGTAAGAGGAGAATGGACAGTTGCGAGAGGAAAATAAATGGACTAAAGTTTTCAATGGGTTTCTAGATGGGAGGCCTAGGCAAGTATCAGCATTATAAAGTAAAGATGAAATACTACAATCATGCATATCCCACCTTCTTTATTAGATGAGAAGCATACCTGAACAAAGAGTTCCACCAGTTCTACATTCTCTGTAGAAGGGTTATCTCCAACATTTCCAGTAGTAGGATTGCTAAAAACAAGAAGGGGGCAGGCCATGTCCCAACCACCACAATCACAGTGACCACCAGATCTCCATCGATCCAGTAATGGTGAAGGGCCACAACCATCATCAGTAGTTGGCAAACCATGCGTCCCAGTCACTGTTACCACTTTCACATTTGCGGGACTAGTGCTGCTTTGCTTGTCATCATTTCTCTGCTCAACCATGGAAGATTCAAATAAATCTGAATATGCTCTACTGCAAACCTCTTGCTTGTCTTTCAAGCTTTCCCTTTTCTCAAATGGCACTTGAATAACAATAGCTGCAATTTCAAGGTTTGGATGCAAATCTGCAGGTGACCAAGGACAAGATGTTGAAGCATCAGAGACATCACCACCGGAAGCATGTCGTGGTTGAAGCTTGTGATTTTCTAGATCAGATACATCATTTGGATCCATAGATGGCCCCTTGATCAAGGCTTCACCGGAAGTACCATTAATAGGCTTAATGGAGTCTGGAGAACATGGAGAGCTTTGTTCAGCAGCCAAGCACTTCCTTGCATGACCTATGTCATACAACACAAACTCTGTCACCATAGAGTTATCAAATGCTCCACCACTTCTAATTTCTGAACACAAATAACATGAAACTTGCATCTGGCCAACCACAGAGGCCTCTTTGTGCCTCTCCTTTGTACCCCATCCACTATTATTGTTCTTCTTTCTACTGTTTGTAGAATGGAAAGTATAAACCCAATTAAAAGCATTATTTGCTTTCCATGTCTTTGCTGTAAGTACATCTTCAAAGTCCCTTACAAAGAATTTAAAGAACGGTGCCCCATGCTTGTATTCTAGCTTGAGAAAGCCATGGAGGTGAGCTGGTGATGTAGAAACAACTGAACTCTGCTGATCTTTATTGCTAAACTGAGAACTAGATTGCTCCTTCACCACGGTGTTTGAGAAGTCCTGCAACAAAGATTTGCAAAGTGTCCTGTTCCTCCTCATGTTCGGCAATGTCATTGTTGTCAAATCACCAAATTCTGCTATTGAAACTGATGGACTTCGCTGAGATTTGGACTTCATGATTGGATCCAACATCCTTCTAATAGGGCTGAACCTTCCCTTTGGGCTGGCTTTAGAGGGATCACTTTCTGATAGGCAAGGTAAATATGGCATCCTCACTTTTTCTGATGAGGACTTGTTCAAAGTGTGGACTGTCTCTCTTTCCAAGAAGTCATTACTATTGTTCAGAGGACCAATAGTCTGATTACATCTAAAACTAACTTCCTCCAACAAGTCCCTTCCAATTGTCTCAGCAGGACATGGTTTTCTGTCCTCTGGATCCAGGCAGATCTCAAAGAAACCATCTGCAGAGACATCTTCATGCGCAACATTACATGTGGAGGAGGGAACACGGAAGGACAAATCAAAGAAATCCTGAGAATCTGGCTCCTTGTAGGTCTTGCTAATAGCTGTCTCCATATCAGTCATTAAAGGCATTAGTGGAGATCTCTTCTGTTGCATAGGTGGGATGTAATCATTTGACTCAGATAAAGTGTCAAATATCCTAAAAGACAGAGATGTGTCACTGCTACGTGACAATTCTATCTTTCTTCTTCCCTCAAGCTCACCCATTTTCTTTATTTTCCTTACTGTCTTTGAGCTTTGATATATAGAACCTCGCTTCATCTCCCCATTACTTCCATATTCAGCTGCTCCAGAAGGCACACTTTTACAGGACAAACTCCTGGAGTTACCAAAGGTAATTTCTGTGGAGTCTTGATCCATCTGCCATACAAGGTGGCTTCCACTCATAGGTTTTCTTTTTACATCTCTTTTTTCAACTTTTGAACCATGACTATGTGATCGAGGACCAATTTTAGGACTCTGACCTATACTGCAATACTTCTCAAATTCTAATTCTGTGTCTAACCCCATTTACATATACAAACTGCTGCAAGAAATGAAAATAGATAAGTTATGATTCTGAAGAACTACCTGTGGCTAGCTACAAACTACAAAGTACAAAAAACTTCCTAATTCAATATCATTCATGCGCTTTGAAAAGATGACATAAACTGTTTGATGTGTTTTATTCCTGCAGGATTTGAACAATTAACCATTCTTCAACACGATTTGAAATTTCCTAATTCAATATCATTCATGTACTCAATCTGCTTCTATTAAGAACGAAGCTACTTAACACCGGAAATCAGGATGTCAACCCTAGTCATGGATGAGATTGAGGCCCTAAAAAATAGTCAGGAACCAACAGCTAATGGGCTCCAAAGTTCAGCAGAATGTCAAGTTGGACAGATTCACGATTTGATACGATCTATATAAAAACTATCTGCATATAGTTGTAGTTCCATCTCTTCATAAAGCTGTGTCCTAATTAGAAACCCCAATCCATCTACACAGACAACAGGACGACCAAACAAGACACCGTGACATGCAAGCCCCCGGGGGAGGTGGTCATCGAAGAAATACTGCAAATTATGCTCAGTTGCAAACTAAAAGACGATACTGTAAATAATCTATAGCCTTATGATTAGAGGAAAAAAAAGAACACAGTCCCAAGCAAAAGTAATAAATCCGAAATATCTTTGAAAAACAAGCATACTCTTATATAGCAGTAACCCAGTAACCAAACTCAAATGTGTGCAAACAGAGCAATCTTTATAAAGTGAAAAGATAATAGATCTTGAGCCCGCCAAACTATCATTTCTACTTGGGTTAAAATGAGGAGGGAAAAGAGAAAACACTATCATTTCTACTTGGATTCTAATACAAAGAAGCCTAAATCTTACAAAATGCCCATACCCCACTAGATCTCACAGAAGCGAATTCAAAGCAATATCAAATTAAAAAGAAGGGAAAAACTGTTCTTTAAGAAATCATCTCTTTCGATCTTTCAAAGCTAAACCTCGAATGTTCTGTACAAACCGCAAAATTTCCATTCTAGGGCTAATAAGAGAAAACAAAAACCTAGCTAGAAACCACCCCTCTGCAACTCAAAAGCTTCCATTCACAATTCTTGAAGAATCAAGAAGGTATAACAAAACAAGAACGGCGTAGAAACAAAAGAGAGAATTTAGAGAGACAGAGCATGCCTTGAGTGAGAAAGCGACCGAATGCTGTGGTTTCTTTGTGGTCACACGCACATGAGGAAGAGAAGAGAAGGGAACTAGGGAAGACAGATGGAAGAGAAGGAGAGACAAAGAGCTGCCGATGCTGCTGGTTTAGTCCGCTAGAAAAGCCATTCTAAGTCATGATATTCACTGTGCCGCTCTTTTCTCTCTTTTCTTTATACGTTTTTTCCCTCTTTTTAATGGTTTCGGGAATTTCACTGATCATTTTTTTCTGATTAAATATTATCGACACTTCCGAATTATTAGAATATTAAATTCGACTAACAATAAATTAAACCTCTATAGATCTTGCAGTAATCGAACAGCAGATCGGCCATTGTATTAATCTTCCCGAAATTACGAAAATCTCCCCAAGCAAGGCTTTCGAGATAGGCGCACCTCCGCTCTGAGTGAGGGTACTGGGTGGGCAAAGGCAGTCAAGTTTATTTCCCCTAATTTTTCCCCTTCAAGCGATTGGTGGAGGCCTGAAGCTGAAGGGACCCACACAAATTTTCCCATCAAAAAACGGGACCCGCAAATGATGGGGGAACTTTTTCTCACGTCAGATTAGAATCCATTTATAATAAAGAGTTAAAGACCCATTCCAACACCCACCTTGAATTGTCCTTTGTCCCTTCCGCGACCAATCCATTGACGAGAGATTCCTGGATTTGTTAAATCGTGACCCCAATCAATGTCTCTTCGGATCTGGACCCTCCATTGGTATGGACCCTTCAATACTATTTGCGCTCTGCTTGATCGTCCAGAGAATTCATCGGGTGTACATTAATAAAAAAAAAACCATATTCAACTGGGGTCTTCTAGATCAATAATGTAGGGTCTTGTTTCTTGTACATGGTTGAGTCACGCATACACATGTTCATGTACCTTCTTTTCATTTTTTTAATTTGTTGGGGACTGTTTGGATGTTGACCGCGATATTACCCGTGCGTTTTGCCTGGAGAGGGTAATTTTGGAAGCAGCGACGACGAATTACAATAATGAAGCACCTAGAGAAGTCATAATTCACTAGAGCACCACTCTCTAGTGTCAAAGAACGGAATAAATACTCTTCCTTCCGAACTCTGCAACTGTGAGCGTCTCTATCAAATGAGAGAGAGAGGAGGGCGCATGCGATGATGGAGGGAGTGAGACTCGGTCGGTCGGTCGGTCACATCCAATTCACGGAAACAACAGTAAATGTTGGTGTTGAGACGTGAGTCGTGAGAGTGAGAGAGTTGGAGGGTTGGAGCGAAGCCAAAGTGAGAGTAAGAGGGAGAGAGGTCGCCATCGGTCCATCACATGGGGCCCGGTCACCTTCTTCGGTCCTTCTCTCGATATATTATTGGATCGAGAGATTCGAGGTCGTTGGGTGAAAAAGAGAACCTTGACGACCCTTTCCTTCCGACATGGAACAGTTTCATTACGCAAACAAATACAGATCTAAGGCAACCCACGAGGCGCCAGACCGCAACCCTAATCTTAATAGGGTCTTTCTTCGCTTAATATAATACTGGTCGTGACTCGAGGGGTATATCTGAATTTCTGATCTTTGATCTATGGGCCCATGACTTGCCACCCATTTTGTAGTCAGAGGATCAGAACCCTCCATCAAATGTGCCGGATCTAAACAGATGGAGGGCCTAGACAAAGACTGGGTTTCGTTGATCGTGACGTCATGGCCCATGACCCAGCGTCTGAGATCTCTCTCCTAGGCTCATTTCAGATCAAGTGACACTTTCGTGTATCCCATTCGTCATTCAGCGCGGCAAGTAATTAGTGTTATGAAGGATGTCTGATAAGTATTTCAGTTTGCCAGTTGCTACAATCGGCCAACGGAGTACCCGCCGGTGGCCCCAGAGCTACAAGCCGTTTGGGATTTGAGAGGGCTGTCCGGAAGATTCAGCTGCTTTGAAGTGCTTTCCCAGACAGCCCTTCAAATAAATGAGTGACAAATTATTTGGTCTTTTTAGGCCCACCTTGGGAAGCTAGAAGCTACATACATTTGGGCCCTCTATACTCTATAGGGTTAAATTGAAGATTCAGCTAAATTGGTTCAGCACTGTAAATTGCTCTAAATAAGTTATTGAGGATCTCTAGATTTTTTTTCGTAAATTACAAACATCCCCTTGTATTTTAGGGTCAGTGATAAAGATTCTTCTATACTTCAATTGACAACAAAGGCCCCTTTGAACTTTACGTTGCGATAAATACCCTTTGACCGTTAAGTCAGATAATTGATCTTTCTCTATTTTCTTTGTCTTCACATTCTCTCTTAAAATTTAGCTGACCCAAAAATCCGGCAACTCAAATTCTTATCTTCTTCTTAATTAGTGGTTTTAAAACAAACAATGTCTTCTTCATTAATAATTTATTATATATTTCTGTTTTTGTTTTCTTTTTTATCCTATGCCTCCCCAAAACAACTCCTATATGTGTTCGAATTTTATTGAGGGTCTCGGATTGTTCTGTAATCATGATTAGCAACAATGCGATCTCCCTTTCATACGAATCCGTGTTCGGATTGCATTAGAAGGTTTGGCTTTATACTAGTCTTGAATGGAGGCATCAAACAACTCTCAAGGAGATGAAGTTCGACAGTTCACCCTTCTGGCTTCAAATTCATAGAAATAGATCTCAATAAACCCTTCGATAGTTCTGGACAAATTATGTGCCTGTGTGAATAGAAGTAGATCTCAATAAACTATTACAGACGGGAATTGGTGAATAGACGAGGGATAAAGCCGATATAAGCAGAGTTATATACTAAGAACTTCCAGTGTTCTGTTACAACTGTGGTATCATAGGGCATGAAGAAAAAAGTTGTACTACAAAGTTAGAGAAGGAACAAGAAAAGATCAATGGAGCCGGTAGAGGAAGAGACAAGGAGGATAGGATCTATGGCCCAGGGTTGCATGCTGATCCCGCACAAGAACTAAAAGGACTGGGCCCTAGTTTTGAAGCAGAAGAGTGTTATGAACAAAATTGTTAGTATCGGTATAAAACACGAGAACAAAAACATGATGGGAACAGGAAGAGGTTTCATCAAGGAAGAGACCATGCATCTGTCTCGCCGCTGGAAAGGGGAGACTTGATGTCACCGGAAGTGAGAGGTTACATGGAAGATACAATGGATGGTTCTCTACAGAGATGAAAATTCCAGAAAACCAAACAAACTGCCTATGACAATGGTATTTTTGGAGTTTCTTTAGCTCGATTTCGGATTGTTTGAAGACTTTCTTGCCTCTGCCAGCTATTCCTCTTCTTTATCAATTAGTGTCTCAGAAGATCCATAGCGAGAGGATGTCTCTCAATTCTCGTTCACTCTCCAACGAGTCGATTGTGTCACTTGTTCCGAGAAGAGGACAGAAGGTAGGGGTATTTTTAACCTTTGGTGAGTTAATTAAACACCTATTAGGCATGGATCTTGAAAAACTCTAGACATTTCGTGTTGTGTTTATCGCGATTTCAATTAACTTCAACGGAGAAGACAATGAACAGTACAAAGTGTAAAAAAAATTATATGATTTCATAAATTAAATAAAGAGTAGTTTGGGTATTTAAAAAATTTTAACAAATTAGATGAAAATCCTTTTCAAATTTAACTAAGAAAATGCTAATGAAAAGGGATCTTTGTCCAATGGCTAAATTTCAAGGTGGTATTTATCGCCAATCAAAGAATAGGGGTCTTTGTCACTTAGTGCCTTTGTAATTTACCCTTTTTTCACCAAAACCCAATTTGGCTGTCTATCAATTATAGGAAAGGCTGTCCAATTTAAACTTTTTAAACAGTTTCAGTGGAACACTTCAAAACAGCTTGCGAGGTGCAGTGATTAAGCCATGGTAGTGGTTGTGCATTCGTGTTCGGGATAAACCACTGGAGTAATTTCCTATTTCAGCCGTACTTCTGGCATCCGGACCGGAACATGATGATAGGCTTTTCAGATTTTCACCAAATACACCTTATGGCATTCTTGTGTGGGGGCTTCTATCCATCAGCTGTCTCCACATCCCTACCCACCCATGCCACATGGGACATAACAGTTCCTCATCGAAAATATCTCCCTTTTCATTCGTAGGGAAATACCCATATACGACGGCAATGGTGCTCAGTGGGAATACATGTCGAAACAATTTGTGGGGAGCAGATCTGACGTGCTTAATTTTCCGCTAAACCCTACAAAACTGTCCCTGAAGTACATCATTCAACAAATCTACATTTGTCATCAAAAGAGTAATGGCACGGCACATCTACCAATGTCCCTAAAACAATACTTGTATTTTGTCTTGAGTGGCTTAGCATTGGATACAGGCATCATATGTAACGTAGATAGGATTCCGATTTGAGTTCAAATCAGCCCCCCCACAATGTCTCACAGCACATTCTAGCTGTGTATTGTGACAATCTTGTGGGGGCTGATTTGCTTTCTTCCGATTTTCGATTCACTCTTGAGAGTAGGCCCCATCTAAAGAGTAATAGAGAATCCCAATACTAAAAGATGAGCATGATTGGATGATCGCTACTGTATCTGTATGTTTTGTTTTATTCACTTCAATGTGGTAAAAGCATCCCAAACAGATGCCTAAAGGTTCTCAGATTTCTGTTGAGTTCTGGTGCAGGCTGTCTCTTGGCCAGATTCTGTTGGTGTCGGACTCTGTTGGTGTGGGATGCAAATGCAATACCTTACGCCTCTCGTCTTTGAGGAGAGCAGCTTTATTTCTAAGCTTTCAACCAAGGTTATTAAAACTAAACCGAACAAGGGTTCAATTTGTGGGTTGAATTGTCTGATCATTCGAAATGAATGGATAGTCCATTTTGATAAAATAAAAAATAATAAATAATTAAAAAAAGCTAAAACCATTGGATGATTCAAATGTTTGGGTCAACAGTTTCTCGATCAAATCAATGGTTTTTGGCGAAATAATGGTTCTAGGATAAAATAGAATTGATCACCTGACTGGTTCCTGATTTTTCCGGTCCAACCATTTGGTCCGGTCCAGTTTTGAAAACCATGCTTTCAACAATGTTCTCCAAAAGCGAGAGTTTAAGCTCCATTTATTTGCAATGCAAATCTAAATGGGATGTAAACTTTGCACCTGGTTCAAATTTGTTGATATTCCATCAAATGGAAAATTTATACTCTTTGTTTTATTTGCAGTTGAGCACAAATTTTGCATCCCGAAAATGAAAATTTTGTTGGACCACTTCTTATAGGGAGTAGGGACAATATATTTTATTTTCCATTCTACCCCTCTCAAACAAACAACTTCTTGTTGTCATCTTCTCTTATATGAAGTGGGAACATCATTTTATTTCCAATCTTGCTCCCCTTGAACAAACAAAACAAAGTAAAAGTTGAAATGAAAATAAACCAGAATTTGCATTCAACCTATTTACAATCTCATACATTTACACAAGTTAAAAAGAAATTTACACTGCTGAAAAATAAATCCTTAGGCTGTATTCGGTTGCAAATAAATTTGCATTGATACAAAACTATGACAGTGCAAATGATTTGAATAAAATCCTGACCATTTTGTTTCAAATTTTTGCTTGTTTTGGTTTTGTAGTTACACGTAAAATGATACAAAATTAAATCAAGTACAAAAATTGTATAAGGCTTAGATTTGCACCGTAAACAAATAGAGCTTTAGGTAAGTATTAAACAAATGGAAAAAAACAATCATGAACAGGCTACAAATTTTAGTGTTGTCAATGGGCTAGTTAGCTTGGGCCTAGATCGATAAGACAACACACAAACCCTATTCCAACGCAGAACAGCATAGGGTCAATGGATTAGGTAACATGGTCCCAGGCGATCATGGGCAGGTTTATCACTTTAGTCTTTATGAGGTCTCACCCTATAAGACCATTGTAATTCCAAGTGTAGTGGCACATTTTAGCTTAGTAATTTGAAAACAAACGAGCTAATTCTCTCATTTTTCAAGATACCTTACATGTCTCATATTAAATAACAATCTTATATTATAGAAAACTATTACAAGTGAACCATCACACAGCATAAAGAAAACCCAATCTATTAGAGTTAGAACTTTTGCACATAAAATCCACATCTCAACCAATTATGTGTAAAAGTTAAGATTTTTTTCAATTTTTTTATTTTTTATATTTAATAAAATATATTTATCATTACATTCAATCAATGTCTTTTGTTGCAAGGTGCAATGATGCATCATAGTTTTTGCCCAAACCAATTTTATGCTTTATACACTTATAATTTTGTATCGCTTATCATCAATACATGAACAATATACACTTGCATACATTGTTTTCTAAAAATTTCCTAGTATTGAGAGGCAGCACAAAATATGCATAGCAATGTTTATTATTAATAAATCTAAATTCTACCTAGAATAGATAAAAAGATAGATAGATAGATATACACATAATGAGTTTAATTAATATTCTAACCCCATTATAACAAGTGCATACACAACCTCTATATAATAAGGCTAGGGCAGTTCAGGTCTATCAGTCGTTTTTTTTTTTTTGGTAAAATGATCTATCAGGTTGATCTAGAGCATTGACATCCCTATATAATATATAGACCTCCAAATGTTCAAATGTGACAAAGATTCAGGTGACACTTTTTGCATGTGTTTGGAACCATGGGCGTTTATTGAATAAACACTACTGCATAAGTGTCACTTGAACATTTCCCCCATTATGTAGATTCTAGATTCGTACACAGAGATTTGAAAAGGCAAACATTGATTTATGTGTACGTCTACCGTTAGGGGAAACTTCATTTTAGTACTTCCCACAATGGGTAGCATTTATTCATTGTTTTACTGATATAGTGTCTAATAGCACCTAAATGTCAATAAATCGATTTATTACTGCTTTTCTCAATTTTACAAATAAATCAAGTGTAAATATTTAATGAATAGATGCCCTTAATTTCAAACACATACTTTATGAATGTCCTATTCATTTAAATGCATTAGTAAGGAATCAAGATAAAGTAGATTAAAGGGAAATCATAGAGTTGTCTTGAAGCATTTAATGTATTTAACAAACTATGAACAAAATGTGATAGCAGGACCAAAATTTAAAGAAGCATGGGAATCATAGAATCCTGTTTGGTACAGCTGCAGCCTGCAAGTGGAGTACATAATTTGAAGATTTGCAGCCTGGGCTGGGGCCCTAGGAGCAGGACCCTTCAACTCGCACCCAGAGAGGAATTAATTTGGTATAGCCACGCATCATGTAATGGCTTTTCGAATAGGAGTGATATGGGTCAAAACTGGTCTTTGCACATGTGATAAGGGCTATAGTTTGGGCTAGGACAGGCATAGTTTGAGTCTGAACTGCCCAGGCCAAGCTTGATTATAAGTCTATATATTTTATGTATAAAACACTATATATAAAATTTATTTTATATATTATATTAATATAAATATTCTATATAATATGAAGTATTTATGTGTCATGTTATAATATTTATATAAAATATAAAATATAATATATGTAAAATATATACAGTAATAAATATATATATATATATACATTATATATACATGTTATAATATTTATAATATTTATATAAAATATACAGTAAAATATATATATATATATACATTATTATAATATAATATATGTAAATTGTAATGTATTAAAATATGTAATTTAAAATAACATCTGCTAGTTACCTATTATTAGATCCATTTCTGGATCCCCAATAGGAATGAACCTCTGAGCATGTAAAAGTAGATCATGTATTGAATTTATATGCCAGATTGTTCTTACACGCTTGAAGGTGGGTTTGTATTGGGGATGTAGCAATGGACTCGCTAAGAGGAACCTGTAGTCTAAATGGTATGGCTGTATAATAAAGCTGGCTGAATAGGCTCCAGGTTTTTTTTTTTTCTTGATATTACTCATTACATACTAGTCCGGATCTATTAGGCATAGTATTGTAAGTACGTTCAATAAGCACTTAATAAATATTCTGAAAATTGTATCAAAAGTTGTTTTTAATCCTTTTTCAAGGATAAACCAGGAGTATTTTAAGAGACAGATATCAAAAAAATACATTCTAAGTACTTACTCAATGTTCTCACCTTGTGTGCCTACCTAATCCAAACTGATTATACATTCCAGGAAATTAAGAGGTGGGGACAGAGCTGGGTGTACATGAACTCCACTGACCTAGTGACCTTATTATGGAAAGGTTGTAGTTACGTAATTTGATCCCAGTCTCCACACCAACGGTCTTCTGCTCAACTAAATGATTTATTGCTTTTAGGACTCAGTTTGGAAGGAGTGCAAATACAAATATGTATTTTGTATTGCTAAACCTGTATTTGCACACTACATATTTATATTTGTATTTTCCCCAAACTGAAGCTTAGTGAACGAGTTATTGATGAGTGTATAATTTAATGGCTGAGGCTGAAGTTAGAGTGATTAATATATGATATTTTATTATTTAATTATTCCTTTTCATTAAAAGATATGGCAATAAGTGTTCAATTCATCAACTTCAGCAGCCATTGATAACAGTTAAAGTTGTTGAACTACATTAAAGAAAAAACTATTATTTTAGTTTTTAGTGAATAAGTTTTTAAGGAAATTTTTTTCAAAGCTAAATTTTAAAAGGAGGTTGTGGACTCCTTCATAACTACTGCTGAAATTGGTAAATTACTTTACCCTTGAATATTTTATTTATTTGATTATTTAATCCATTAAAAGAGACAATAATATTAAAAAATCATAAAGCAATAAATCTTCCCGTTCAGCTACTTCAACCATTTCAGCTGTTTAATGGGACCTTTAGTTGTCATTCCTTTTTATAATAAAAATAAATAAAAATCAGTGTTTTAAGGCACCAACCAGATCATACAGTTGACTGACCTTATGAGATTTTTTTAATGACTATTTTCTTTTTAAATTTGGAGGGACTAATCATGCAATTAATCAGTAAAAATCGTGACCCTGTGAGCATTTCAGTTTTATGTCTGATATAGGGATGTCAATGGGTCGGGTTTGGCATGGGTTTGCCTTAACCCTAACCCGTCGGGTTTGGCATGGGTTTGCCTTAACCCTAACCCGACCCTACAGTGCCTCAACCCAGACCTGACCCGCCCTGCCTTAAAAATGCATAATTTCTGAACCCAACCTGACCATATAGGGTCTAACCCAACCTGACACCAATCCGATCCAATCAGTAGCATTTCAATTGTATTTTTTTAATATATTTTGAAGATCTAAAATCCATTAATTTAAGTTAGGAAATTGTTTTATACAATTTAATATGCACTTTTCCCATTTAGAAAAAGAAAAAAAAATCAAAACTGACATGTAAATAAATCTTAAACTTTTAAGCTATAAAGTTAGAAGTCAAAAAGTTACAAGAGTATTTTGTATATATACATGGTATCATGACCCAATAGGGCGGGTCAGTCAAAACCCAAACCCAAATTGGGTTGAAGAATCAAAACCCTAACCAAACCCTAAAACTAAATATATTGACCCTAACCCGACCCTATAGGGTTGGATCAAGTCAGATTTACCATTTAACCTGATCCATTGGCATCCCTAGTCTGATCCGAGTCTTGCAACGTTGACAGAAGTTATCTCAAGCGATCGTATGGTTATGTACTGCACGAGCAACCAACAATGATCAAAACATCGTATGGTTGGAATTCAGAATCAACAATCAAGCTTATATACCCACATTAGTATTAGAACGAAACATTTTGATCAAAATAAAAAGAGAAATGGGCCTAAGTTCTGAACCCACCCAAGGTCAAGATTGAGTGTGTGTGTGTGTGTGTGTGCTATATAATAGAGCTAAATTTTGGGCCCATGCCAAAATTTTGGGCATATAATAGAGCTAAATTCATGTGTGTGTGCTATATATTAGGGCCAGATTCAGGTTGATATAAGGTGGGCCAGACTCGGTCTACCTAAGGGTTAGGTCCAAGCCTAACTTAAAAATTAAAGAAAAATAAAAATTTTGGGCCCAAGCCCAACTGTAAGCTACTTGGGTCAAAAGAACAAGAACAAAAACTCATACAATCATTAATACGCTATTTATGATTTATCAGCAAAAATACTATCAAAAAAAATTGTTAAGACTCAATTTAGAAAGAGTATGAATACAAATATGTATAGTATAAATACATACAAAATAATACAAAATGCAAAGTTTTGCGCTCTACATATTTGTATTTGTACTCCTACCAAGCTAAGCCTAAAAGATTAAGAACTGCTGAAAATTAAGATTTATAAGATTTGAGCAGGCTGCTTTCTTTCCCACCGTTGAAAACAAATTGATTCCACTCGGAGTGTGAAACATTGGGCACAGAATGTAGACTATAATTTTTTTTATTAATTAAGTGTGTGATCAGGGCAAGGTTCTAATTATGAATGGACTTATCGATCTGCAATCTGTATCGAGAGGCGTTTTATATTATTTTTTCAGTTTTTCTCAAACCTGTTCAGGGGGCCAATGTAAGGCCTACCTATCCCGTAAAACAGGTCAACCCCAAAACACTGCATATTTAGTATATCGGTATCCAATGATGCCATACGTATCGGCCAATACAGACCCATACGTTACCAAATTTTGAACCCTGGATCAGGGTCGTCAGTCGTCACTCGTGAAAAGGACGAGCTTCATTAATTCAATTCCCCCAAATTTATTGGTGAGTGGTTAGCAGCAATGATAAATTCCCGAATCATGTTGCTATGATATATACAAACGAGTCTTTGTAAGAAAAATACAAATAAGCAACAGAAATGGGTTCAGGGAAGGTAAGTTAATTAATAAATCCTGATGTCATATCTAAGTTGTGAGGTTTTTAATTACAAATGAACAAAAGCCAAGACGCTGTTAATCGTGTAAACAAACAGCTGGCTTTGAAATTTGACTTCCTGGGTGCTAACATATCTGCTGCTCAAGAGTTGGGCCGACCATTTGATGAGTGATCACTGGAATGACACTTTCTCTTTGCGACAAGTTTTCCTTGAATCAAATGCTCAAGATTGAGTGCATCTCGAATGCTATCATGAACCAGGTTGCATAAGTCATCAAGGGCTAGCATTGGAAAGGGCTCCTCGATTAGAACACCAACCTAGACAAAATCATGGTCGGTTAAAATATTTATTTTTTCTGCACGAGAAACAGAATAACCGATATGTATAACTGTATACATGAAAAGTTCTTTTCTACACATGGAGAAAATCTAGCAAAAAAACATAGAAAGGAAAAGAGAAAAAAAAAGAAAACCAAAAATGTACAAGTCACCTGAGAAGGAAAAGAGTTAACGAGGACAAAGGTAAAGAACTAGTGTGTGTTTTACCTCTTCAATGCAGAACAAAGAGGCTGCGCTGATAAAAGTGGCAGGAACAACAATCCAATTGCAATCATCCCAAAGTATGATAGGAAGAGTGAGATGCCAGAGGACCAAAAACCTTGAAGTCAAGCGAGTGTATGAGAGAGGTATTGGAATACCCATAAGTTGCTCACAGACACCAATTCCTTCATGGAAACAAGAGATTTTTGACTCCTGGCATGGTGGTAAGTGCAAAAACAGTGAAAAGACTAAGCAAATTCTCTCTCTATAACATTATTACTTTTTAAGTAGAGATTATTGGCAAACTAGCAGAAGGGAGTTCCTTCTCAACACATAATTGCAGATGTGATTTCTAAAAATATTTCTTACAATTAAGATTACTCTTCCAGAGCCAATACAATCTATAACACTAATGCCAATTGGCCCCTTCATGTTATATATATTAGTGTGGACAGTTGACACACGGCAGTTAGGTTTGAACCAAACCTGCTAAACTGGCAAGACAAGCTGTACAAGATCCAAGATCGATCCAAGAACCCAACCAACCAACTTCTCCATCCTCTATAAATATGTAAACATGTTTCATATTTAATACAGAAAATATAAAGAGTTTTCTGGATACTCTGTTTTCGCTCAGTCGCGTTTGTCATGGTATCAGAGCCTTGACAACGAACAAGACTCGCTTCATCCCTTCCCGCTGCGTGAGTTCCCTTTTCCTGTCGGCTGAGTTCCCTTTCCCGTCAGCAAGTAGCCATCATTCTGGTTTCTTGCCCACTCACCGGAGACAACTACTTCACTTGGTAACGTGCGATGCGCATTGCTCTTAGGGCGAAAAACAAATACCGATTCATGGATGGTTTGTTGCAGAGGCCAAGTCTGTCTGTGGTGGAAGAACAGGCATGGATCAAAGTTAATTCCATGGTGATAGCGTGGATCTTCAACTCCTTGGCTCGTGAGCTCCACAAGAGCGTCGCCTACACAGAATCAGCAAGAGAGATGTGGAAAGAACTTGAAGAATGCTTCTCTCAAGGACAAGCTACAAGATTCCATCAACTCAAGCGAGATCTCTCCAACCTAAATCAAGGAGATCTCCCAGTTGGTTCCTATTTCACAAAGCTAAAAGGTCTCTGGGATGAGCTGGGTAATTTGTCGCCCATTCCTAATTGTGATTGTGGGATTAACTACAGTGCAATCAAAGAAATAATAGCAGATCGAGAGAGAGAGAGAGAGACTACCAATTCTTGGTGGGACTGAACGATGTTTTCAATAATGTCAAATCCACCATTCTGGCCACAGATCCACTTTCTACCATTAATCGAGCCTATGCGCTCATAATTCAAGATGAGAAACATCAAAATTTGATGTCTCAGAAGACCACCTATCCTCTAGATGTTGCTGCCCTAGTTGTCTCCAGATCTGGTGATCGAACTTCCAACCCTTGGCCGAGAATACAGTATGAGCACTGTAAGTGCCTAGGTCACTCTAAGGATAGGTGCTATGAATTGATTGGATATCCTGAAGGCTGGGAAAAACGGAAGCCAGGTTGTGGAATCAAGACAAATGCTGACTCTACTAGTGGCTCACAGGTTGCTACTACTACAACTAGTGGCCCCTCCCAAGCCTCACCAATATCTCTTACACTTGACCAATATAACCAACTCCTGCGCTTACTGAACACCGACACACAGCCCATATGTGCTTCGAATATGTCTAGTAAGGCTTTTTCAACTACAGTTGGTTCTTCTGATTGGATTCTTGATAGTGGGGCATTTGATCATATGACCCCAATGAAAGCTTTATTTCTACATCATGAACCGCTGCCTCTCCTTTATCAATAAACTTGCCAGATGGCTCAATTTTCTTTGCCACTCATAAAGGCTCAGTCATGATAATTCCAAAATTTCTTATTCGTGATGTGTTATATGTTCCTAGTTTTTTATTCAACTTGTTGTCCATAAGTAAACTCACCATACAGTTACATTGCACTGCTATTTTCTTTCCTACTTCATGTGTAATCCAGGACCTAGCATCCATGACCGTAATTAGCAAAGGAATGCTGACCAATGGAATCTATTACCTTCAGCCTGCACATCCTTCTGTAGCTCTCTCAATCACTAATGTAGACGGCTATAATGCCTAGCATAAAAGACTTGGACATGCGTCAGCAAGGCAATTATCTCTTCTCTCTAATTACAACATCACTCCACCAAAACATGCTTCTGACATTTGTGAACGGGCCAAGCACACTCGCACTCCATTTCCAATAAGTGCATCTCGAGCCTCTGCTCCATTTGATGTGATTCAATGTGATATTTGGGGTTCCTACCATACTCCAACACATGATGGTGTTCGTTTCTTCCTATCCATTGTTGATGAGTACAGCCATGCTACTTGGATCTTTCTCATGAAACACAAATCAGACACATACTCTTTCTTTGTCTCATTTTGTAATATGGTACGTACACAATTTAATACAATTGTTCGTGCAGTAATATCCAACAATGGTAAAGAATTTCTATCTGGGCCCATGCAGTCCTATTTCATGAATAATGGTATCATGCATCAACGTTCATGTGTTGATTCCCCTTAACAAAATGGCATTGTTGAGAGGAAACATAGACGTCTCCTTGAGGTGGCTAGATCATTGAGATTCCAAGCTTCCCTACCGTTATCATTTTGGGGAGAGTGCATTCTAACTGCAACCTACATCATCAACTACTTACCTGCAGTTCCCTTGCAAGGAAAAAGACCCAACGAGATGTTATTTGACAAACCTCTTAGTCATGAACATTTCCACACATTTGGGTGTTTATGTTATGCCCAAGAACGACCTTCCAGTAAGGACAAATTTGCCCCACAAGCTTCTCATTGCATATTCGTGGGTTACCCTTATGGTCAAAAGGGGTACAGGGTGTACAACCTTGAAACTAGCCGGTTCTTTACATATCGTGATGTATCATTCTATGAAGATACATTCCCAAATTCCCTTTTGAACAGCAACACACAACACCATTGGACAGCAACCCGGACATTGTCATTCCTTTACCACAAAATGATGATCCATTCATTGACCCAATAACCCACCATCATGTTGCTGATGCTAACCCCATCATGGATCTTGTTAGCACCTCCCTCACCGACATCAATGATCCAATTGTACATTCAGGGGAGCAACCCACAGAACCCTTAATTGAAAGTTCAGAATACATATCCACCATAAATCTACCTGAAACCAGTCCTGCCCATAACACTCATGTTGAGTCTTCACATCCACGACGTGACAGATGACAGCCTGTGCACCTAAAGGATTATATTTGCAACATGCCCACTTCCTTAACTACTCTGAATGCTACATCTTCTTTGCCCCCGGAACCAACTTCTTATCCCCAAGCTATCAAGGATCCCAATTGGTGTAAAGCAATGGATGATGAAATTGATGCACTAGAATATAACCATATATGGACAATTGTTGATCTATCGCCTAGCAAGAAGCCCATCGGATCCAAATGGGTTTACAAATTAAAACTTCGGGCTGATGGCACAATTGAGCGATATAAAGCTCATCTCGTAGCCAAGGGTTATACCCAAATTGAAGGTGAAGACTATCATGATACATACACACCTGTTGCAAAATTGACAACACTTCATTGCTTGTTGGCTCTTTCTGCTATTAAAGGATGGGCATTACATCAATTAGATGTCAATAATGCCTTCTTACATGGTGACTTGACAAAAGAAGTATATATGTCCATCCCCTTAGGATTTCCTAAACATGCAAAAGAATAAAGTATGTAAACTTCAGAAATATTTGCATGGCCTTCAACAAGCGTCCCACTGCTGGTTTGAGAAGTTTGTTGATGCTCTTCATAAATTTGGATTCACTCAGCCTGTGGGACATTACTCTCTTTTTATATCTACACAATCTGGCTCCTTTGTGGTTGTTCTTGTCTATGTTGATGACTTGGTCATTGCAGGAGACAACCCAATTCGAATTGCTGCCCTCAAAGCCCACCTCAATGAATGCTTTCATCTCAAGGATTTAGGCCCACTTCGGTATTTTTTGGGCTTGGAAATCACTAGGACAGACTTGGGCGTTTCTGTTTTCCAACATAAATATGCCTTGGATATCATTACTGAGACTGGAATGCTTAAGGCAAACACGATATCTCATCCCATGGAACAACGACAGTTTGTGGGTATGGATAGCCCATTACCAGTAGATCCTTCGCAATATAGAAGATTGGTGGGCCACCTCGTGTACTTGACCATTACACGGCCTGAACTCAGCTTTCCAGTTCATATGCTCTCACAATTCCTACATGCCCCATGAGAGGAACACATGCAGGCTGCAAAAAGCATAGTTCGATACATCAAAGCTGATCCAACACAAGGCGTCTTCTTTTCTTCCTCCTCAGCTTTGTCACTTCATGCTAATTGGGGCCACGTGTCCTTTAACATGTCGCTCCACAACTGGATATGTTACTATGTTGGGATAATCTGTTCTCTCATGGAAGACTAAGAAACAATCAACAGCCTCCCGTTCGTCTGCTGAAGTTGAATATCGGGCCATGGTAATGGCTACAAGCAAGTTGATCTGGCTACTACATGTTCTTCATGACCTCACACTCTAATTGGAACAACCTATCCAACTCTTTTGTGACAGTCAAGCGGCTATACACAGCCACCAATCCTGTGTTTCATGAACGAACGAAACACATCAATATAGACTGTCATTTGTACGGGAACATGTACAGAAGAAGATCATTCAACTACGACATCTTTCTACTAAATCCCAGCCAGCTGACCTGTTCACCAAAGCTCTCGGGGCTGACCAATTCCATTTTCTCTTATCCAAGTTGGGCATATCACAGGCTCCAACTTGAGGGGGGGTATTAGTGTGGACACACGGCAGTTAGGTGGTTAGAACCAAACCTGCTGACCTGGCAAGACAGCTGTACAAGATCCAAGAACCCAACCAACCGACTTCTCCATCCTCTATAAATATGTAAACATGTTTCATATTTAATATAGAAAATATAAAGAGCTTTCTGGATACTCTGTTTTCGCTCAGTCGCGTTTGTCACTATATACTTTTTCTTCTTCTTCTTCTTCTTCTTCTTCTTCTTCTTCTTCTTCTTTTGTTCAGGAATTTGTTAGGCCTTATGTTTCATCTTCTAAAACTATCTGTATGATTTCTGCTTTCTGTGATGGATCATAAAATTTCAACTTCAGATGATGATGATTAATAAAATGAGTTGTAAGGGATGTGGTAGGAAAGGTCTTGGTTGGGTGGTATGGCCTGCTCTTTGACTACAAGCCTCAGCCATGTCTCAAGGGGTTTTTTTGCGGAAAAAAGAAAACATGTTAAACAACCAGAAATTTCTTTTTTTTTTTATCAATAACACTTTCATTAAATCATCAGTAGAAAATTTACAGGAGGAAGACAAACACACTTATCTTCCAAGAGCCACAAAGAGCCTCATAAAAGGAAAAAAAGAAGAACAAGGGAAAAGAAGAAAAGAAGACACTAAAGTTACAGCTTAGCCCAGCCAGAAATTTCTTTTAAGGATTCAAATTTATTCTTATATACATAGAACATGCAATAGGAAAAGGTGAACAAAGAGATCAGATTCCACTAACTGATTGAATGTTTTAAACAATAGATAATGATTCCCAAGCAAAAAGAAATTACCAAGACAGTACGCTTTGAGTCCTCCAAGTGTAGCAACCGAATACTTTGAGAGATGAATTCAATAATGCAGCGAGGACGATGTTTTGAGCTGAGAACTACCACAAGATCATCTTCTTCAAGCAAACTCTGCATATCTTTCTTGATATCTGATCCATAAATCACATGACACTGCATTAAGAAGAATATATTCTTTAGGTTCCTCTATGTTAGGTGACATCCAATCAAAAGCCAAAACACAATAATGTGTGACAAAAGGATGACATTTACTGCTCTATTACATTGAAATCAATTAACCATAGCTTAAAAAGCATCTCTAATCTTTTGCAGATTTTTAGGGAAAAGTCAAAAGGGTCATTAAATGTTCCTCGTCCATCTTGGTCCCAAACAATTCGTACAATTCAATTTCTTGTAGGGGGGTAGAAAAATTAAGAGTAGGACGGATGTCCTGAATATATGCTGGTGAACAATGAAGATTGTAACATTTACAAAACACTGCTGGAGCTTCTTTGTTTTTATTTATTTATTATTATTATTTTTTTTTTTTTTTTTTGGGGGGGGGGGGGGGGGGTCTTTACTTTTTCCTGATTAAATGAAGAATTCTTAAAGAAATTAAAAAACAGTTAAACAATAATGTGTATGTAAACACTTCTGCATCCATGGAGCAAGTTTTTCCTTTTAATTGATTGCTACCTTCATATTGTTGCCTTCAAAAGTTACAGCATTTATATATGTCTATACCAGTTGTAATTCCTTGGCAGATGGATATTCTTCTCGTTAAAGCACGACAGAAACCTTATTAGAAAATAGGATCTTGCATCTGCTACAATGACCACTTCAAGTTCAAAATATCAGGTGATGTACTTTTTAGTTGGGTCTCTAGCATGCCCATGTTTTACTAGATCATCTCAAGATAGTCTATAACAGTGGCTCCAGCCAATGCAAATTCCAAAATTGGAGTGATACTACTGTGCACAGTCAGAGTGTAATCATTTCTTAAAGGATTACTACTTTTCTTGGGACACTATGAATGCTAAAATTTCAAAATGCATCACCCAACCTAAAGTCTTCACTAATTTCCCTTTTGTCCTTGATGCATAATATCAGAATATAAATTACATGCACCTTTATTTATCCCACCAAGAACCTTTTGCTGCAATTCCAAGTCATGTTTATCATCCAAATATGCTTGGGTTTGTTGTTATTACCATTTTCCAGTAACAATCTCAACCACCATTCCCAATTTCTATTAAGTCAAATTGCTAACCAGAAATGGAAAAGGTGAGAGTGTAAAACAAAGTAGACATGCTGCGTTGCAAATAACAAACTTGAGAAACAGTGGCAAATATCACAAATGTGAACTATAGATGAATAATTATCTAAAGTAGCAACCGTTCTTTGAAATTATTTTCACAGGCCAAAATGTGCATGCCTCTCTTCCTTTAAAACAAGAGAATATTGCCCTAATACAGTACATGAAATATAAAAATAATGCTCCTTTCCTAATACTGATTTAAGAATAAGCGGATGCTGAAGGTCAGCCACCCAGATTATTAAATATAGAGTTAAGATGGCAGCAGAAGTATTCACTCAAGAAAATACTAAGGCAACCTTTCTCTACCACCACAAGGTTGTCAACTGCCCATCTATAAGTATTAGTTTCCCTTGATTATATGCCAAAATGCTTATGCCATTTGTCTAAAGTAGGACATTAGATTGATCCTTCAACAACACTGACATGATAATTGTATAGAATGAAAGAAATCCTGTTAATTTGAAGGTGCTGTCATTATGATCTTATTTTAAAACAGGACCATATGTGATTTGATGACCTGAAATATCAGTTGGAAGATGCATATATGAAAACCAACTAACTTATCTTGTTTCGTCTTAGCAGTATTTATATAGTTCCCAAATAAAATCAATTCAGGGTGCAGTTATGCAACTCCCTTTTGTACTATTTTTCATCAATTCCACTCCCTCCCCTTACCCCAAGAAACACTCTCCACTCCATTGGTCTACGGAACTGCAACAATGAAATTTTGCAAACTTAGATACAGAAAAGGGAACATGAGGTGGTGGTTTGGTCACATGCAGAGAAGATCATCTACAGAACCAGTAAGAAGTGATATGTTACAAACAGTGGAAATGATTTAACGGCTCGTCATTTAACAATGGATATGGCACTGAACAGCATGCAATGGCGGAACAGGATTCATGTAGCCGACCCCATATAGTTGGGATACGACTTAAATGATGATAATGATGATGGTGATGATGAGATGCGGAAAAGAGAACACTGCTGAATCGAAGCCACCAACACCCATATACTCTGTCTGATCAAACTTATCCTAACAGACTATGTAAGCACCAGAAACAACATAAGAAGACCTGCATAAATCCAACAGTGGTGATTAAAATATCATAAACATGACAATTTAAGCACTGAAATCTACTGACCTTGAGGGCAACCGGAAATGCCATGATATACTGCAATAAGGCTTTCCTCAGTGTCACGTCACTTGAACTATTTACACTGGCCATCACCTGCCGAGCAAACTCATTTGTACCGGCAATCACCTTCGTCCATGCCTTCCTCCCCTCTTCAAACCTCGAATAGGATGCCTCCGTTCTGAAAACCAGTAAAAGTGCAAGAGCGGGTGCCGTCAATTGATATGGCAAAGAAGATGCTCTCAACAAGGGAAAGAACTCCGGCAACCAATGCAATGAAACGGCCGAATTATAGCTTGCAATAGCCACTGCAACAGACGTGAACACAAACACTGGTGGTATCAAAGAGAGAATCACTCGAGAAGACATACTCGACAATAGGTGGCGGACATGGCGGAGAGAGCTCCGATGCTGAACCCAGGTCTCATGGTCATAGAGGGATCTTTTTTTCTGCATTCCCCGTTCCTTTATACCGTCTGCCCAGTCAGGGACTGACCGAAGAATTGAGATAAAATGGCGGGTCTGCTCAGAGTCTGAAGATTGGGCGCAAAGAACTCTGAAGGATATTTTGCTGGGCTTCTGGGGAAGTGGGGAGTGCAATCTGAGTACTTCTTTGGGAGTCAAATGAGAAGAGGATGATAAATTGGCAGGAGATCGAATAGGGGTTGTTGATTTTGTCATTTGTGGAGGTCTGGATTAGGATTTGGGTAGAGAAGGGAAGGGGAGGAAGAGTGGGGAAATAGAGGGAATATGTCTTTTGAGTTTGAAACCAGTGAAGAGTGAGCAGTTCGGATCTCCGACCCACCGCTGAGAACATCTCTTCTTGCGGGTAGATATCTGAATTGAAGAGTGCGAGCGTGTTAGGATGAAGAAGGCAACATGAAGCGGTTGTTTGTGAAGGAGAACTTTACACATGTTCAAATACAGTTGGATAAAATAAAAGTGGAGAAGTTGGTGGAAGTTACGAAGAAACGTTCATTTACGTGGTTGCCCCTGGACTGATTTGCCCAATTCAGCCAAACACTGGCAGAATAGAGCTGTAAAACTGGCCCCTCAATAGCTATAAACAATTATATAAGGAGTATTTATGTATTTTGGCTTTGGGGGAGAAAATGACAACAATGTCCTCCAACAGCTATATAATAACTAGTTTAAAGGACATTTAGGTAAAGTGGTAAAATAACTTTATAATAATCAAAATGCCCCTCTCGACAACTAAAAAATAACTAGTTTTTGGGTTTTAAAGCAATTAAATTATTTTCAATTCCTATAAATAGCTCTATCATCCACCATTCTCATCACACCAATTCAACAACTCTCTTCTCACATTCTCTCAATCTTTCATACATTTTCATTCTCTCTTTATCTTCCAATTCTCAACTTTATTGAAATTTCAAAAAGAAGAATGCTTGCTCAAGTATCTTAAGTTAGCAATTTAGGAGGCTTGGAGGTTTCAACCGTTGAAATCAAGTTGAGATTTCGAACCGGCAATCCGGGTAAGTGCAATTAAATTAATTTTTATTTTTTTAGAATTAAAAAAAAAATAATCAGCTCCTCCCAAAACCAATTCCCCAATATAAACACTCAATGCAAATGATATTCAGTCACAACATGATAATGTTAGCACCGATATGGATGCTATTGATATTGAGGGAATTTCCACCCCTAGTACTGATACTAAGGGAAAGAAAAAGAAGCAACTAAGTTGATTTCCCGTTTTGGAAAATATTTAAAGTAAATGACGTTAAGAGGAAGGGAAAATATTTGCTTTCCCATGGAAAATGTTTAAAGACTTTAGCTAATGTAGTAAGTGTGGTATTGGTCACTTGGGCATACATTTGCTCTTTCATGAGAAAGAAGAAGAAGAAGAATGGAAAGAAACAGCGCAAACACAAATTGGGCATGGGGTTTTTAGTAAATGAGACAAGAGTTAGAAAAATATATTCTACATGTTGTATAGCCATTTTTATTAGTTGAATATACTAAACTTGAAAGATTTTTATGTAATTATGTAAATTCACAATTTAAAAAAAAAATTATAGGAATGATACTAGATCATATGCTTTAAAATTTTTTGTCTTCATATAAACAAAATTTAATTTGTATTTTCTCAAATCTTAATTCTAAAGTTGCAATTACTTCTAATATTTGGACCTCTAAATTTAATATAAGTTATATTTGTGTTACCAGTCATTTTATTGATGAAAACTAGCTTTTACAAAATATAATTTTAAATTTTACTAGGCTTGAATGGCCACAGACTAGCCCACTATTGCTGCAAGTATTTTAAATACTTTACATGCTTATGGAATTGACAATAAACTATTTTCTATTAGCTTTGATAATGCTAGTAATAATGATTTAACAATAAACATTTTAAAATCTCAATTGAAATCATGTTTAAAGGGTAAATTATTTCATATCAAATGTGCATATCACATCTTTAATTTATGTATTCAAGATACTTTGAATATTATATTTCTAAAATTAGAAATTGTATTTTATATTATATATATATATATATATATATATATATATATATATATATTAAAAGTTAGGGAGCAAGAAAATAAGAACTTAAATATTTATGTCAAAATTATGGTTTAAAATATAAACATTTTGTATTATATGTTAAAACATATATGGAATTCTACCTATGCTATGTTAGAAAGTTGTATTGCTTACAAACAAATTCTCAGTGATTTTTATAATGCAAAAATGCCACATGATATTATATTTGAGGAAGATTAGGAAATGCAATTTGAATAAAAAAAAATTAAACATTTTTATGATGCAACTAATGAATTATCAGGTGTTTACTACCCAACTAGTTGTATTTTAACTTATCAATTAATAATGATTAGTGATTGCTTTGCAAAATATAGAAACAATTCACTATTTAAAAGTATTATTGAAATAATAAAAGATAAATTTAAAAAATATTGAAAGAACATTTATCATCTTTATTGCTTAGTTACAATATTAGATCCTAGGATCATGAAAGATGGTTTAGATATTTTACTTAAAACATATTATGAATTATGAATATTGAAATTGGAAATAAAGAAGAAGAAAGTGATAGTTTATTATTTGGAATGTATAGCTTATATGAATATGAAATAAGTTCATTTACTAAACTTGATTTTTATTTACAAGCAATTTTTTCTATTTAGGTGATTTCTTTGCTTTGGAGGAAATGAATAATTTTAATATTTTAGCCTAGTGGAGTGAACATGAAAAAAAAATTATTTAGTCCTTGCCACAATGGAACATGATCTGCAAACCCTTATTGTGTCTACAGTTCCATTGGAGTCTTGTTTTAGTGCAAGTAATAGGGTGTTGGACGACAATAGAAGTTGCATGGGTGATGAAAGTCTAGAAGTGTGCATTTGTTTAATGATTGATTGGATCTTGAGGATACATTACAATACAGATGATGGCATGACACTACACCTGATGTTTCACTTGAAGAAGATGATCAAAGTCAAGGAGATTGAGGTGCAGGTGAAATTTAAAGAAAATGATGATGTCAATATTTTTTGTATACTCAGTAGTTGTACAGAATTTTTTTTCAAATTATTGTAAATTTTGTTTTAATGTTATTTAAATTACTTGATATTTTTCAATAATGCAGTTTTTTATTTTCAATTTATAACTATATTGTATTTTTATAATTTATCAATTATTCCATTTTCCATATTTCATTCATCCGACCATTGTATCATTCAAATTTAAACGAAATAAAATTCCTATTTTTTCCCAATTTGTTGTCCACTTTGAGTCTTTGACTTTGTATTTTGTTAAGTATTTTTTTTCTGTTCTTTGTTAGATTTCTTGTTTTTTTCAATTAGTTTCCAATTGAGGCACGTCATGTTTTACAGCTCTAAGTAAAAATACCGCAATGTGCAACTTATGAGTTGAATCCACCCTCTTAGGCCTTAGCCTCTTAGGGGTGCAGCTTGAGCTAGGTTGGCCCAAACCCCAACTAGAAAGTGGGTTGGGTAACTTGGGTTGGCCCAGATTGTTCATCGGGTAAGGATTGTTTTTGCCACCTCGATTTTATTTTGAGTTCACCCCTTTCAAAGAGGAAAAAAAACAAAAATAACAACAACAATTTATGCATTGAATCCACTCTCTTAGGGCTGCAACTTGGATTGGGTTGACCCAAACCCAACTCGAAAGTGGGTTTGGTAACTTGGGTTGGCTTAGATTGTTCATCAGGTAATGATTGCTTTTGCCACCTCGATTTTATTTTGGGTTGGATTAGGGTTCACCCCCTTGGAGGATGAAAACAAAAACAAAAACAACAACAACAACAATTTATGCGTTGAATCCACCCTCCTAGGGCAAACAAATTGGGTTGGGTTAGCTCAAACCCAACTTGAAAGAGGGTTAGGTAAATTGGGTTGAGTCTAGTTGATGATCAGGTTAGGGTTGACTTTTGCCACTTTGATTACATGTGTGTGTTCATGTATGTATGTATATATGTATGATAGTCTTGCTACAAATATATTTGGTTGTCTTAATTCTGAAGCCCTAACCCTAATGATTAGCTCTTATTAATTTTTAGTGATTTATGTTCAATAAATTAAATTCTTTCTTCTTTGCTCCATGGGGCCACATAACGGGGGGTAATCCATCCCGTCCTATTAAATACCTCGAACCCTAGTGATAGCGAGGTTTAATCCCAGGTCTCTGCAACAAGTCAGAAATCCTACCAACATGTTCTATTAGTTCATCTTTTTATTGTTGTTGATTTCATGATTTTGGATTTTCATTAAGAAAACTAGTGTGATTCATACTAGATTTTGACAGGGCTAGAGTTTGGGGGAACAAACTTAGATTGACCTCAACTTGACTTAACCTATCCCAACTTGCACATTTACAACTTCCCTCACTAAACGAGACTACAATCCAAACCTAGGTGATCCAAACTTTGGAAGCATGCCACTCATTGGAAGGTGCTACAAAATGGACCCCCCCCCCTTTTATGAGGGCTTGTAGATAGGAGTGCAACGCAAAATGGCTCGAGTTAATATTCTACACTATATCAGACTTGAGGATCTTTGGATTGGGTCCATTGATATTTTGACAAAATCCCAACCCTAACCCAACGAAATTGCACCCCTAGTTTTGGAGTTTGGTAAGTGGGGGTACAAGGTAGGGTTCCATTTTGTAGCATGTGTGGATGAGAGTTCCATTTTGTAGTGCATTCCAAAAAAGTGTATGCAACGCTATATGTGTTTATCAATGATTGGTTATGTGATACATCTTATTCAGAATGTGTTTGATTACAATGCATAGGTTTGAGATTATTTGGTTAAAATTGAAAAACTGAACAAAAAAATTTGGTTTCGGTTTTTAGGCTTAGTAATTCGGTTAACTGAAAAACCGAATTAACCAAACTTTATATTAAAATAAATATATATTTTATACAATGTATATAATAAATTATATATTTTAATATATAATATAAAACAATATAATATATTTTATACATATTATATATGTATTTTTTTTGTAAAAGATGATTCATTACTAAGACAAAGAAAAACAAAACCAAACATATATAATTTACCAAAAAAAATACATATTATACATAAATTATATATGTTTTATATTTTATACATATTATACATAAATTATATATGTATGGTTTTGTTTTGCTTTGTCTTAATAATGACTCATCTCTTACAAAAAAAAATACATATATAATATGTATAAAATATATTATATAGTTTATATTACATATTAAAATATATAATTTATTATATACATTGTATAAAATATATATTTATTTTATATATAATACGTATATAATATCTATCATATATATTAAAATATATACAGTGTTGAAATTCAGTTTTAATTGAAATAACCAAAAATTTTGGTTTCGGTTATTTTGGCTTCGATTCAGTTTTTTATTTAAAATTTTGGTTTATTTTGTTTGGTTTTTAACCAAATAAACCATTTTCTAACCCCTAACGATGTAACTATATTTGCACTGTATGAATGCATGTGAGTGCAAAAAAATATGTAGAAAAAAACAAATAATGCAAGTTACGATTTACTTTTGCTTAGGATTTTATTTCGTTTTCTTTTAAGTTTTATTTTACTTTATTTATAATTCAATCAAACAAGTAAATTAAAATTTTCCGATCATAGTTTTGAATCAGTGCAAATAAGTCCATCCCGACCCCTTAAAACCCCCAAACCCTAGTGGTAGTGAGGTTTAGTCCTAGGTCTCTACTACAACAAGTTCGAGATCCTACCAACTATGTTCTATGCGTTTGTGTTTTTATTGTTGTTGGTTTCTTGATTTTGAAATTTTATTATTGTGATACGTAGTAGGTTTTGATAGGGCTGGAGTTTGGGGGTAGAAACTTAGATTGACCTTAAACTGACCTAACCTAGCCCAACTTGCAATCTTACAACTTCCCTCACTAAACGAGACTCCAATCCAAACTTATGTGGTCCAAACTTTGGAAGCATAACACTATATGGAATGTGCTACAAAATGGACCCCCCCTCCCCCCATTCTCACAAGCGCTTGTAGATATGAGTGCAACTCAAAATGGTTCATGTTAACATTCTACACTATTTCAAACTTGGATCTTTGGATTGGGTCCATTGATAATGTGACAAAACCCCAACGCTAATCCAATGAAATTGCACCCCAAGTTTTAGAGTTCGGTAAGTGGGGGTACTAGAGCAGGGTTCCATTTCGTACAATGTGTGGATGAGAGTTCCATTTTGTAGCGCATTCCAAAAAAGTGTATGGAACACTATATGTGCTTATCAATGATTGGTTACGCGATACATCTTATAAAGAATTGATCTGTTTGATTACAATGCATAGGGGTGAGCATTATTCGGTTAAAATAAAAAAATCAAACAAATTTTTTTTTTCGGTTTTTAGGATTAGAAATTCTGTTAACTGAAAAACTGAATTAACCAAACTTTATTATTTATAATATATATATGTATTATATATTAAAATAAATATATATTGTATACAATGTATATAATAAATTATATATTTTAATATGTAATATAAAACAATATAATATATTTTATACATATTATATATGTAATATTTTTTGTAAAAGATGATTCATTACTAAGACAAAGAAAAACAAATCCAAACACAAATAATTTACCAAAAAAATACATATTATACATAAATTATATATGTTTGATATTTTATACATATTAATACATAAATTATATATGTATGGTTTTGTTTTGCTTTGTCATAGTAATGAATAATCTTTTACTAAAGAAACACATATCTAAAATGTATAAAATATATTATATTGTTTTATATTACATATTAAAATATATAATTTATTGCATACATTGTATAAAATATATATTTATTTTAATATATAATACATATATAATATCTATCATATATATTAAAATATATTTAGTGTTGAAATTTGGTTTCAATTAAAATAACTGGAATTTTTGGTTTCGGTTATTTTGGCTTCGGTTCGGTTTTTCATTTAAAATTTTGGCTTATTCTGTTTGGCTTTTAACTGAATAAACCATTTGTTAACCCCTAACAGTGCAACTTTATTTGCACGGTTTGAATGCATGTGAGTGCAAAAGAAAAGCCAGAAAGAAAACAAATAATGCGATTTATGGTTTAATTTTGCTTGGGATTTTACTTTCTTCTGTTTTAAGTTTTATTTTACTTTATTTATAATTCAATCAAACAAAGTAAATTAAAATTTTCCTATCATAGTTTTGCATCAGTGCCAATAAGTCCATCTCGTCCCGTTAAATCCCCCAAACCGTGGTGGAAGCGTGGTTTAGTCCAAGGTCTTCGCTACAACAAGTCAGAGATCCTACCAACTATGTTCTATGAGTTTGTGTTTTTATTGTTGTTGGTTTCAAGATTTTGGGTTTTTATTAACAAACCTATTGTGATTCATAGTAGATTTTGATAGGGCTAGAATTTGAAGGTAGAAAGTTAGGTTGACCTCAACTTGTCTTAACCTAGCCCAACTTGCACCCCTATAACTTCCCTCACTAAACAAGACTCCAATCCAAACCTAGGTGATCCAAACTTTGGAAACAGACCACTCTTTGGAATGTGCTACAAAATGGACCCCCCCCCCTTCTCATGAGGGCTTGTAGATATGAGTGCAACTCAAAATGGTTCAAGTTAACATTCTACCCTATTTCGGACTTAAGGATCTTTGGATTGGGTCCATTGATAATTTGACAAAATCCCAACCCAAATTCAATGAAATTGCACCCCTAGATTTGGAGTTTGGTAAGGGGGGGTACTAGGGTAGGATTCCATTTTGTAGCATGTGTGGATGAGAGTTCCATTTTGTAGTGCATTCCAAAAAAGTGTATGGAACACTGTAAGTGTTTATCAATGATTGGTTACGCGATACATCTTATTAAGAATGTGTTTGATTACACTGCATAGGGTGAGCATCATTCGGTTAAAAACGAAAAACTGAACAAAAAATTTTGATTTTGGTTTTTTGGTTTAGAAATTCGGTTAGCTGAAAAATCGAATTATGCAAACTTTATTATTTATAATATATATATGTATTATATATTAAAATAAATATATATTTTATACAATGTATATAATCAATTATATATTTTAATATGTATTATAAAACAATATAATATTTTTATACACATTATATACGTTTTTTTTTTGTAAAAGATTATTCATTACTCAGACAAAGAAAAAAAAAACCAAACATATATAATTTATCAAAAAAAAATACATATTATACATAAATTGTATATGTTTGATATTTTATACATATTATACATAAATTATATATATGTGGTTTTGTTTTGCTTTGTCCTAGTAATGATTCATCTTTTATTAAAAAAACACATATATAATATGTATAAAATATATTATATTGTTTTATATTACATATTAAACTATATGTATTATTTTATACATTGTATAAAATATATATTTATTTTAATATATAATACATATATAATATCTATTATATATATTAAAATAAATATAGTGTTGAAATTTGGTTTTAATTGAAGTAACCGAAAATTTCAGTTTCGGTTATTTTGGCTTTGATACAATTTTTCATTTAAAATTTTGGTTTATTCTGTTTGATTTTTAATCGAATAAACCATTTGCTAACCCCTAACATTGCAACTTTATTTGCACAGTATGAATGCATGTGAGTGCAAAAAAAAAGGAAGAAAGAAAACAAATAATGCAAGTTATGGTCTAATTTTGCTTTAGATATTACTTCGTTCTGTTTTAAGTTTTATTTTACTTTATTTATACTTCAATCAAACAATGTAAATTAAAATTTGCCTATCTACTTTTGCATCAGTGCAAACAAGTCCATCCTATCCCCGTTAATCACCTAAACCCTAGTGGTAGCAAGGTTTACTCCTAGGTCTCTGCTACAACAAGTCAGAGATCCTTCCAACTATGTTCTATGAGTTTGTGCTTTTATTGTTGTTAGTTTCATGATTTTGGATTTTTATTAACAACCTTATTGTGATTCGTAGTAGATTTTGATAGGGCTAGAGTTTGGGGGTACAATTGACCTCAACCTGACTTAACCTAGGCCAACTTGCACCCCTACAACTTCCCTCACTAAACGAGACTCCAACGCAAACCTAGATGATCCAAACTTTGGAAGCATACCACTCTTTGGAATATTCTACAAAATGGACCCTCCCCCATTCTCACGAGAGCTTGTAGATATGAGTGCAACTCAAAATTGTTCAAGTTAGCATTCTACACTATTTCATACATAAGGATCTTTGAATTTGGTCCATTGATAATTTGACAAAATCCCAACCCTAATCCAACGAAATTGAACCCCTTGTTTTGGAGTTTGGTAAATGGGGGTAATTGGTAGGGTTCCATTTTGTAGCATGTGTGGATTATAGTTCCATTTTGTAGCACATTACAAAAAAGTGTATGGAAAACACTATAGCAATGATTAGTTACGCGATACATCTTATTAAGAATGTGTTTGATTACACTACATAGGGGTGAGCATTATTCAGTTAAAATCGAAAAACCAAACAAAAAATCTTGGTTTCGAGTTTTAGGATTAGAAATTTGGTTAACTAAAAAAATCAAATTATGCAAACCTTATTATTTATAATATGTATTTGTATTATATGTTAAAATAAATATATATTTTATACAATGTATATAATAAATTATATATTTTACTATGTATTATAAAACAATATAATATTTTTTATACGTATTATATATAAATATATATATATATATATATATATATATATATATATATATATTTATATATATACATTTTTTTGGTAAAAGATGATTCACTACTAAGACAAAGAAAAACAAAACCGAACATATATAATTTACCAAAAAAAAATACATATTATACATAAATTATATATGTTTGATATTTTATACATACTATAGATAAATTATATATGTATGGTTTTGTTTTGCTTTGTCTTAGTAATGAATCAACTTTTACTTAAAAAATACATATATAATATGTATAAAATATATTATATTGTCTTATATTACATATTAAAATATATAATTTATTTTATACATTGTATAAAATATATATTTATTTTAATATATAATATATATAATATCTATTATATATATTAAAATATATATAGTGTTGAATTTCAGTTTTAATTGAAATAATCAAAAAAAATTTTATGGCTATTTTGGCTTCGGTACAAATTTTCATTTAAATTTTGGTTTATTCTGTTTGGTTTTTAACCAAATAAACTTGCTACCCCTAACAATGCAACTTTATTTGCACAATAAGAAGGTATGTGAGTGCAAAAAAAAGGAAGAAGAAAACAAATAATGCAAGTTATGGTTTAATTTTGCTTTGGATTTTACTTTGTTCTATTTTAAGTTTTATTTTACTTTATTTACAATTCAATCAAACAAAGTAAATTAAAATTTGCCTATCATAGTTTTTTATCAGTGCAAATAAGTTCATCCCGTCCCTTTAAATCCCCCAAACCTTAGTGGTAGCGAGGTTTAGTCCTAGGTCTCTGCTACAACAAGTCAGAGATCCTTCCAACTATGTTCTATGAGTTTGTGTTTTTATTGTTGTTGGCTTCAAAATTTTGGATTTTTATTAACAAACCTATTGTGATTCGTAAAAGATTTTGATAGGGCTAGAGTTTAGGTGTACCAACATAGATTGACCTCAACCTGACATAACCTAGCCCAACTTCCACCCCTACAACATCCCTCACAAAACGAGACTCCAATCCAAACCTAGGTGATCCAAACTTTGGAAGAATACCACTCTTTGGAATGTGCTACAAATTAGACCCGAGTAAAACTAAAAATTGTTTGATTTAACATTCTACACTATTTCAGACTTATGGATCTTTGGATTGGGTACATTGATTATTTGACAAAATCCCAACCCAAATCCAACAAAATTGTACCCCTAGTTTTGGAGTTTGGTAAGCGGGGGTACTAGGGTAGGGCTCCATTTTGTAGCATGTGTGGATGAGAGTTCCATTTTGTAGCGCATTCCAAAAAATTGTATGGAACACTATATGTGTTTATCAATGATTAGTTATGTGATACATCTTATTAAGAATGTGTTTGATTACACTGCATAGGGGTGAGCATTATTCGGTTAAAATCGAAAAACCGAACAAAAAAAATCTTGGTTTCAGGTTTTAGGATTAGAAATTCTGTTAACTGAAAAACCGAATTATGCAAACTTTATTATTTATAATATATATACATATGTATTATATATTAATATAAATAAATATTTTATACAATGTATATAATAAATTATATATTTTATTATGTAATATAAAACAATATAATATATATTATACATATTATATATGTATTTTTTTGGTAAAAGATGATTCATTACTGAGACAAAGAAAACAAAACTAAACATATCTAATTTACCAAAAAAAAAACATATTATACATAAATTATATATGTTTTATATATTATACATATTATGCACAAATGATATATGTATGGTTTTGTTTTGCTTTGTCTTAGTAATAAATCATCTTTAACTAAAAAAATACATATATAATATGTATAAAATATATTATATTGTTTTATATAACATATTAAAATATATATTTTATTATATACATTGTATAAAAAACATATTTATTTTAATATATAAGACATATATAATATCAATACATATATAATATCTATCATATATATAGTGTTGAAATTCGGTTTTAGTTGAAGTAACCAAAATTTTCGGTTTTGGTATAGTTTTTCATTTAAAATTTTGGTTTATTTTGTTTGGTTTTGAACTGAATAAACCATTTGCTAACCCCTAACAATGCAACTATATTTGCACATTATGAATACATGTGAGTGCAGAAAAAAAGGAAGAAAGAAAACAAATAATGTAAGTTATGGTTTAATTTTGCTTTGGATTTTACTTCGTTCTATTTTAAGTATTATTTTACTTTATTTATAATTCAATTAAACAAAGTAATAAGTCCATCCCTCCCCTTAAATCCCCTAAACCCTAATGGTAGTGATGTTTTGTCCTAGGTCTCTACTACAACAAGTTAGAGATCCTTCCAACTATGTTCTATGTGTTTGTGTTTTTATTGTTGTTGGTTTCAAGATTTTGGATTTTTATTAACAAACATATTGTGAATCATAGTAGATTTTGATAGGGCTAGAGTTTGGGGGTACAAACTTAGATTGACCTCAGCCTAACTTAACCTAGCCCAACTTGCACCCCTACAAATTCCCTCACTAAACGAGACTCAAATCCAAACCTAGGTGATTTAAACTTTGGAAGCATACCATTCTTTGGAATGTTCTACAAAATGGACCCCCCCCCAAATCTCACGAGGGCTTGTAGATATGAGTGCAAGTCAAAATGGTTCGAACTAACATTCTACACTATGTTAGACTTATGGATCTTTGGATTGGGTCCATTGATAATTTGACAAAATCCCAACCCTAATCCAATGAATTTGCACCCCTAGTTTTGGAGTTTGGTGAGTGGGGGTACTAGGGTAGGGTTCCATTTTGTAGCATGTGTGGATGAGAGTTCCATTTTGTAGCGCATTCCAAAAAAGTGTATGGAACACTATATGTGTTTATCAATGACTGGTTACACGATACATCTTATTAAGAATGTTTTTGATTACACTGCATAGGGGTGAGCATTATTCGGTTAAAATCGAAAAACTGAACCAAAAATTTTGGTTCCGGTTTTTTGGTTTAGAAATTCAGTTAGCTGAAAAACCAAATTAACCAAACTTTATTATTTATAATATATATATATGTATTATATATTAAAATAAATATATATTTTATACAATGTATATTATAAATTATATATTTTAATATGTAATGTAAAACAATATAATATATTTTGTACATATTATACATGTATTGTTTTGGTAAAAGATGATTCATTACTGAGATAAAGAAAAACAAAACCAAACATATATAATTTACCAAAAAAAATACATATTATACATAAATTATATATGTTTTTTATTTTTTATGTATTATACATAAATTTATATGTATGGTTTTGTTTTTCTTTGTCTTAGTAATGAATCATCTTTGACTAAAAAAATACATATATAATATGTATAAAATATATTATATTGTTTTATATTACATATTAAAATATATAATTTATTATATACATTGTATAAGATATATATTTATTTTTATATATAATACATATATAATATCTATCATATATATTAAAATATATATAGTGTTGAAATTCGGTTTTAATGGAAATAACCAAAAATTTCGTTTTCAATTATTTTGGCTTCGATTCAGTTTTTCTTTTAAAATTTTGGTTTATTCTGTTTTGTTTTTAACCGAATAAACCATTTGCTAACCCCTAACTATGCAACCTTATTTGCACGGTATGAATGCATGTGAGTGCAAAAAAAAAAAACGGAAGAAAGAAAACAAAAAATGCAAGTTATGGTTTAATTTTGCTTTAGATTTTACTTCACTTTATTTTAAGTTTTAATTTACTTTATTTATAATTCAATCAAAGAATGTAAATTAAAATTTGTCTATTATAGCATCAATGCAAATAAATCCATCCTATCCCCTTAAATCCCCCGAACCCTAGTGGTAGCGAGGTTTAGTCCTAGGTCTCTGCCATAACAAATCAGAGATCCTACCAACTATGTTCTATGATGAGAATGTGTTTTTATTGTTGCTGGTTTCATGATTTTGGATTTTTATTAACAAACCTATTGTGATTCGTAGTAGATTTTGATAGGGCTAGAGTTTGGGGGTACAAACTTAGATTGACCTCAACCTAATTTAACCTAGCCCAACTTGCATCCCTAGAACTTCCCTCACTAAACAAGACTCCAGTCCAAACCTAGGTGATCTAAACTTTGGAATGTGCTACAAAATGGACCCCCCTCCCCTCCCCATATATATTAAAATATATATAGTGTTGAAATTCGATTTTAATTGAAATAATCAAACATTTCAGTTTCGATTATTTTGGCTTCGGTTCAGTTTTTCAATTAAATTTTGGTTTATTCTGTTTGGTTTTTAACCGAATAAACCATTTGCTAATCCCTAACAATGCTACTTTATTTGCATTGTATGAATGCATGTGAGTGCAAAAAAAAAGGAAGAGAGAAAACAAATAATGCAAGTTATGGTTTAATTTTGCTTTGGATTTTACTTCATTATGTTTTAAGTTTTATTTTACTTTATTTATAATTCAGTCAATAAAGTAAATTAAAATTTGGCTATCATAGTTTTGCATCAGTGCAAATAAGTCCATCCCGTCCCATTAATTCCCCCAAACCCTAGTGGTAGCGAGGTTTAGTCATATGTCTCTACTACAACAAATCAGAGATCCTACCATCTATGTTCTGAGTTTGTGTTTTTATTGTTGTTGGTTTCATGATTTTTATTGTGATTCATAGTAGATTTTGATAGGGCTAGAGTTTGGTGGTAGAAATTTAGATTGACCTCAACCTGACCTAACCTAGCCCTACTTGCACCCCTACAACTTCCCTCACTAAACGAGACTCACTACAAGAAAATTGATTTCTAGCAGCATTTGAAAATGCCGCTAAAAATAGGTAAAAACGCCACTAAAGGCTATTGCAGCATTTAGAAATTATGCCACCAATACCTAAGTCGGTAAACTTACTTTTAGTGGCACTTATATAAACGCCCATAAAAACTATTTTTAATAGCATTTTATTCATGCTTTAGTGGCAGTTTCAAATGCCATTTTTGAATTTAATAATGGAATTAATTGGCACATTTAGTGGCAATTCGTAGTGCCACTAAATAGCAACTGGTATGGTGGCCTTTATAATTGCCACTAAAAGTCTTAATCATTCTTTTCATTTAGGATTTAGTAGCATTTACAAGCGCCACTAAATGTCATACATGCATGCTAAAAAATAATAAAATGAAGCAACAAAAACGATGCTGCTTATTTTATAATGGTAAATGGACCTGTATCAATAAATATTAATTTCATCATGCGCACCCTTTAAATCAAATGCATAATATATATTTAATTTAAAAAAATCAAATAATTATGAAATTTAACCAAATAAACCATTTTCATATAAAACAAATTTATCATAAAATGTTTATATATACAACTATCATTTTCAGATCATAGATCCATAATGGATAGTCCAAGAACCAACAAAAAAATCATTTCGCTCTATGATGTCCAAAAGTCTTCGTCAAATTCCAAAGTATACATCTTCAATACCCTCCATGTTAACAATTTCCTGAAAAAACAAATACATCTTGTTAATAAAAACTAGATATAATATTATATCTTTGGATCTAATAATAGATGGCTAAGAGAGATAAATAGAGAAAGATCTTGTATAACAGATATCATACCTTTGTTACAAATGGACTATTTTGTGTGCTTTCACTATTTGTTTTTTCTAGAACAGCATACAAGTTTATGGTTGTATCTTTAACAGTTCTCACCTTATTTAGAGAGTAGGGGTGTCAATTGGACTGGATTTGGTCCAATCTAATCTAGTCCATCATTGGTCCATTTAAAAATGGACTGGACGAAATCTAGTCCAAACCCCATACAAACCGAATCCAATCCGGTCCAACTGAAATGCAAATTGGCCGGATTGGGCCCAATCAGGTCCAAACTAAATGAAGCTTTAAAATTTACACAAAAGCCCAGAAAATATATAAAATTCAGAAATATATTATATTCAGAAGCACTACAAACAGCTACGAATTGGAAAAAAAATCACTGTTCCAATCTGGTTTAGGTAACTAGATAGATCTTTCTTTTCTTCCAAGTTCCAATCTATTTCTGCTCTACCAATTTTCTTTTCAAAAACCCATTTCCATTTAACAGATAACTTTAGTGTAAACAAGATAGTTTGCAACTTTGCATTGCTTGGGCAGCTCTCACTCTAGCAATAGGTAGCCCTTTTTGTGAAAGCTTTCACTCTGCTCTAAGGAGACCTTCTCCCAGGTAGCCCTCACTATGGTTCGAACTTGGTAGGCTTTGATACCATTTCTTATGTGCTTGACCAACATGCTGGGTGAAGCTGTTTAGAAGTTTCCCGATAGTTAGTTTATTCATATGGTGCCAAATAGAAGTTGTTAGATAGTTAGTAAACAGCCATTCCCATTGTTGATTTTGTGTAACATGATTTCTGTATATTGATGATTTGGAGATTTTTAATTACTTCACTTTGTTGGTCTATACTTCCAGCTTTTGTCCAAACAAAGTACAATGCCAAATTACCAATATAACCACTCTTCCAGAACAATTCCATGAGTAGGAAAAGGATTACAAGCATATAACTACACCCGCTTTTCTTTAAATGTTGCCTTTTTTTATAACTATGTTTGAGTGTTGCAATTAGAGGACAAGGAATAGATTTAACAGCTTTGGCAGTAACTGTTGATGGATGGTTAATGAGCCCATATTACTGTTTTGAAGACTGAATCTAACCAGACAGTTGAACTCTCAAGACTATGAACCAATTACCCAGAAGGGCTTCATTTTAACTTGGGCAATAATTTCTAGCCCAGCCTTGAGAAGATGTTGACAATAAATAATCAGTTAAATTAAAGGTTCAAAATGTAAACTCTGGATTTACTAGTTCATAATTTCACTTTTCTTTCTAAATGATACTTCTCTTTCAGTCATGTAAAAGTAGCATAAGTTGCTACCAATTTATTATTTCCAGATTAACATGGAAAATGGACCAATGGCAGTCATTCCCTGCTTCCCTTTAATCAGTAGTCATATGACTGTTCAAATAGAAGAGAAAACCAGTAATAGGTGGAATCATAGAGAGATTCCAGATGCTACAATCACTTGACACGCAAAAACAGAAGGAATGAGAATGGCCTTAATATTGTTGTGTGGATTTTGTTTAGCTATGAGCCTATGAGGCAGTTTGTAAAGCCAAACTGAACCTAACAAGCAGTCTTTTGTTTGGTTTTTTTTTTTTTTTTTTGAGATTTACCCAAGTTCACAAATAAAGTTAAATGATGCCTTCTTGCATGTTCAAGAAACATTCTCATCGAGTAATGCTGAAGTCTTCTCCATTGGCATCCAACTAATGTCAACCAGAAAAAAGAAAAAAAAAATGTAACAAGCAAAGCATGGCATAAGAAATTTCACAAATACGTTGAAGAAATGAATCAAGTAATTTCCAAGAAGAGCAGTTGAAACAATGCCACTCACAAATGGTCAAAGTTTTGAAGCATGCTAATGAAGATTTGAATCAAGTAAATTCAGCAAGAAGAGCAATTGAAATATTCCAATCTACTGCTATGCATTGATTCTTTTCAAGCCAACTCTTTTCAGTACCACCAATAGTACACCTTGGTTCCTTGGCTGATCTTTCACAATTATCATTGGGTTATTTGAGTTCAGATTCTAGATACCTCCTTCATTGTTTTAAGATGAAAAGATTATAAGTCTTGGAAAGCTATGTGAAGAATAGGATTTTAGTTCTGAAAATACAATCCTGCCATGTTCAGAGAGAGAGAGAAAGAGAGGATTGCAGACAAAATACCCATATATGATCAGGAACATTTCTCAAAGTAAAATATAAAATGAGACACAGAAATGTTTGGATGGTTCAGGGGGGTGGGGTTTTGTTGCAAATTAAAGTACAGGGGTCTTTATCACTGACCCTATAATACAGGGGGGCTCTTTGTCATTTACCCTATTATATATGTCCAGGCAGTGACTAGACCTGGTTTCGGCCTAAAGACGTTTCTTAATGCTGGCCCATTTAAGCTGGGTCAGGTCGGGTTCTAGCCCAGCAAGTGTTGACCCATACTACATAATAGTCGATGAGATGTTTAGCTGGTATTTGTTTATATTGTGACATAAGTACCTACCTGTTTGATTTCTTTTATAAATACCATGCTTTAAATATTATTTGAAGAATCATTTTTCATGTAAAAGCCTCTGTACACCAGCCCACAAGCTCCAGGGCCATGATTTGAGCCCAGCTAAGTCCTGTCCCTATGTGCACATATACATTTATGATTATACAAGAACTGTGCTTGATACAATGGTGTATTTTGGCCTGGCCTCACCCAAAAGGCCAAAATATCTGAATTAGACTTAGATAAAATGGTGTACAAGAACCGTGCTTGATACAACTCAGCAACTAAGCATTCTATTTCCTTTCTATTCCTGGGGGTTTCTAGGATTATAATCAGGAACCTGGTGCAGTTTTAGTAATTGCCAAATTTCTATTCAGTAAAAGCTTTGAAGAATTCTATATATACATGTAAAATTGGAAGAATAGTAAAATTGAAGGAAGCAATTTTTGTTCTTTTCTACAGTTTTTCCTTTTTTTTTTCCTCCTCTTGAAATTAGAGTTAGAAAAACATGTAATTTCTCCTTTCCTCTGTTATTTTATAGTAGTTCACTGCTATTAGAAGAAAACCAGCAACTACTCTCTGGATATTCCCCTAAATTCGGTACATACTTTGTTGGATTTTGAAGTAAGGGTATCCATCAACCTTGCTTTCTATCTACTAGACTCTACATTAGTTGGGGGAAGTGACAATAAAGATATGATTAGTAAAGAAGGAAAGAAGTTGTTACAAAAAAAGAGTATGGGATGCACATCAAAACAAAATGAAGTGAATCAATTGAAAGAGAGAGAGAGAGTGTGTGTGTGTGTGTACACACACTCTCAATTGACTCGCTTCAACTGTGAAGGCCCACTACACATTTCTATCCTATTTGCCCCATTCTAGCTAACCCATCCATGACAATGTGATCCCACTATGGTCCATATAAATTCACATGGCAAGGTGCCAATCTTCTGGTTGGTAAGGTCTCCTTCTGGTCATAGCGGCGACTTGGGATCGAATCCCAAGGGATTCCCATTCCAATTCCGATCACAAACCAACCAGACCCATTCTTTACTTCTTCCATGACAATAGAGTAATATTAATAAGAGGAGACTGAGCTTGTAGAACATATGCTTGGGCAAAAAGGCCAAGAGATTGTTTCTTGTTGTAGATGGCAGAAGAGATGATTTTATTCTTGTGATCAGAAATTTATGAAAGAGGCCATTACCTAATTCTGGTTCAACTATCAGACAGGTGAACTAGATACAAGACTAAGCCTTTTGGCAGAACCATGTAAAGGTTCCATCCAGAAACTGTGGCAGAAATGTGTATGGCACCATAATAGACTCAGAAATGAAGTCAAACAAAGGAACCAAGGAGTAGCTCCAATAAGTGATAAAATGAGAAAAAGTAGACTTACTTTGTTGTTGAACCAAAAACTTTTCCTAGTGCATATTTGTCCAAAGATCACATGTCTACAACCTACAAAAAGAAAATAAAAATCAGTAAATCAAAGGTTCTAAAAAAGTAAGAAAACTAAACTTCAATGGAAAAAAAAAAAAAAAAAAAAAACCTTACCAATGAAGTTAGCCAAGCAACACTTGAACCAATAGCATCCCCAATTGTTCGATAATATCCATAAGGCCTCATTAAAGGCTCCTCAACCACAAAAGGGCTACATGTACTTCCCAAAAAGCAGCACCTAATTCAAAGCCTCCTACTTTTGTAGATGAATTCTTATTAAGTAATGTTCCTTGAGCCACTGTAATTTCGGGCTTTGAAGCACTCTTCAAAAGAACCCTATGGCAGGAGTTATTCACAGTTTTTTTATAGGCCCCAATTAATGCCAGGAAGAGGAAAGGTCAACAATCAGCTAAGGGGGGGAAATAATTGAACAATTAATCACATGAGGGCAATTATAGCTGGAGGGAATAAGGAGAGTCTTGGGGCATTTATAGCTATGTCAGTTATGAATAAGAAGAGTTTCTGGGCATTTATAACTAGGCCAGCCGGGCATTTATAGAGAGAATCAGTTATGCAATCAGTAGAGTATAAGAAGGGGCTTTGGGGGATGGGGGTGGTACGTTTTCTTTGAGTAAAGAATATTGCGAGTGTTTGGGAGAGCCGGCGGTCTCTCGAAGAACTGACCAACTGTTAATGTTTTCTGCTGAATGAATACTAGTTTCTTTTGTTGATGTTCGAGTGTGTGAACGCTGCTGTAAGTCTGTGAACTGCATGTCAAATTTCTGGGTCATATCATTTTTCTCCTCTTTGGCATTAATCCCTACCAAAAGCCAATATCCATCAGTGCAAAATATTTAAAATAATAATTAATTAGTAACTTTCTAACTAAATGCTCAACTACCTCAAATTTCTTGCTTGCACATTATTTTCTTGTGTGCTGCCTATAATGTGTGGAGCCGAGACAACCTTCCATTAAAATTTTGAAAGAAGGATGTTACCAAATTGATAATCAAGATATAAATTTCTTTTAAAATTAGATCATATTTACCTCGGGAGATGGTGCTACATGACTTGATATTGATGATTGCCTATTCACACTGATAGAAAATACAGGAGCAGCTACTTGATTGGCCGTCGGACTTGGGCAATTGGATGCCATTGTAGCCAACGTCTCTTGTAATTGAGCCACAATGGATTGTAACCGAAGCATCTCCTCTTGCATCTTATTGAATCTCTCATCAGATGATTTTCTTGTAGCTAGTAATTCCCTTTGAGCTTCTGAAGCTATCTTCAATGCCTCTGCACGTCCAGGTGTTGTACCCCATATATCAGTAGGTGATGGTCCCAACCCATATGTTCAAATACGACCATATTTTATTTTTCCCATGATGTGAGTAAAAATTTCTTCTTCAGAAACTTCAGTTTCTTGAGATATTTGTTCATTTAAATGCACCCATAATAAAGTGGCATGTTTACTTTCTAATTAATCAATTAACAAAATAACCACAAGAAATATTGAAAACAAAATTTTTAATAAGATGATTAAAAAGAAACACTTAAACTTAAGCTTACAATCATATCAGTTGAAGCTTGGTCCACAATTGAAGCATTTTTCCGTGTGTGTGTTATAATAAACATTTCAGCTCTACGTTCCTTTCCATTACTTTTCCTAGACAACTGTTCCCATGTAAAAAAAGTCTTAATTAAAAGAGAATCATTTATCTTTTTGATAATAAACTATTGTATAATTTACCTCTTCTCTTATTCTAGCAAAGCTCTTTGTGCCTATAATGTGTCTCATAATTTGTTTTGCACGGCTCTCCTTGTTTTTCACACTATGAGTCAGTAAACGTATCAAATCCAATGAGTACAAATGAAACCCTACAAATTAAGTATAATTAAAAAAATATTATATACATCACCCTCATCAGATTTCCAAAACCGAATGAGCAGCTCCAATTGGTCCTTAAAGATGCACTTCCAATCCTTCCACATTTTCATTTACTTCAAAATATCTTTTCTTTAAGATGCACTTCCAATCCTTCCACTTTTTTCTAATAGATTTTATTGCCCAAGATTTACTACTGTCATCAACATCAAATTTCTCCTGCATCATATGTATTTATTAATTAATTGCATGTGTCAAAATATTCGTAAAAAATACTTATAATTTGATTGTAGTTTTTAAATTAACATACTTTGATAATTTTCCACATTTCCTCTTTTTTATCCTTAGGCATAGATCTCCAATCATTATATATTATTGGTGCTAAACTTCCATTTCTTGCCATCATGCCCATAAAGGTAATCAATTTCTGACTTGTATCTCCAATAAATTGTGTATATTTGTTTGATTCAATAGGAATTTGTTTTCCTTCAGACAATGTCCATGCATCCAAACACCTTATAGGTCCTCAAGTTCTTTTACGTGAGGTATTATTGTCTAGTAAAAGTAAAAGACATAACAACATGAAAAAATCCATATGTTTAAAATTAGGAAAAACAAGCATAAAATATATATAAAAAAGCATGAATATAAATATATATATTCACCTCCTACACCACTGCCACTTGAAGAATCTCGAGAGCCAACTGATCGATTGGGCCTCAATTCGACGGCTAGAGCTCGGTTGGGATTGATTACTACCCCTAGTAGGAGTGCTCATAGGATGTTTAGCATGGTTTTTGCCTTTTCTCATGGTAATACCTAAATGGCATGATGCAAAAGACAAACCCAACATATATCATGTTGATAAGTGACAAATGCAAAAAGCCATAGACAATTATACATGAAAATACCAAAAAATGCATGAAAATATCTGAAAATACTAGAACCTTATTACCTTTGTTAACCTATCAAACCACTGTCTTAACTTTTTAATCCTCTTCTGAAACCTAAGTACAAGGAAAAAAATTAAACAGGGTTGGACAATAAGACGATGAACAATGGGCAGGCTAAATGAATTTGCAGCAGCAAAGGCCAATTTACTATTCAAAATGTAGTTGGAGGCATCAAGAAATAGACTTATTCATCATAGAAGGACACCTCCTACTTGGGCCAGAAGAAAGAAGCAATAAGTCAAGATGAGTGGCAGAACTCTTGACCCCACAAAACTAAACTAGTTAAAGATTCCAGTTTAAATTTCTAATAATGTTTTACAAAGTACAAAGTACATTGTGGAATTGTCAATTGGCAATAGTAAAATGTTACCTGGCAATATCATTTGGCCAAAAATAATTCCAACCTGTTGACTATAGGTGAGAGCTCTCTACTCAGTACTTAGCCTCATGGAAGATCAGTCTCTTATGAAGCTGGTCCATTTAGGGACCACTGCAGATTAAAAGAAGACAGAAAAAAGGAAGTTAATCTATTCCATGGACAATCTAATTCATTAATCATGGTGGATTCTGTTGCCTCAGTGAATCAAGGTGGTCTCAAAAGACTAAACCTCACTCGAGTAAATGTCTTCATATGGGTCTCTGGGGCTGGAGAAATTGCAAATCAGTATGGGGCCCATAATTCACAGGCCCACTAGTTGATAGATTCCACCTTAGACTTCCCTGATGCTAAGAAGCATCTTGGTTCTTAGCCCCTTAATTAGCTAATTATGAATTTAAGATAGGGTTTCTTTCTTAGTAGGTCCACTTTTGGGCTAATTATGAATTTAAGGTTGATAGATTCCACCTTCACTTCAAGTTTCATTTTAATTTTATTTCATTTATAATGCAACCAAGCAGAACAAAGATAAATCAGAAATTGCATTCCCATACTTTTATACCAATGCAAATGAAATTGCATTGCAAATAAAATAAGCCTTAATATAAACAATTTTTTCCTAATTATGGACTCAAGAGACACAACATGCCACATGCTTCTTCCTCCATCTGCTACTCATTGGGTATATAGGTTTTGTATGTAGCCCTGAAATATATCCAAAAAATTAAGCCATTTCTGTTAATCTCAACTGTCACCAGAGAGCAGCTCCCATTCAAAGTGGAGTGAGAGAGACTAAAGGGGAGATTAGGTGACCGAACATGTGGCCAATTCAGAAAGCTGCATGAGAATTCCAATAGGGGGGAAGAGCAAAAGTGTTCTCCATGTGTGTAATGGGAGGACCAATTTTGGAACACCTCTATTAGTGTCAAAAGCACGAGCCTACTGTAATAATTGATGGAGCAAAGAGCCCATACCTTTGCTATCTATGTTATTATTATTATTTTTTGCTTAGAAAAAGCTTGTTTTTATCAATACCCTCAGTAACTACTTACTGGCACTTTTCTTCAATAATATTTCTTTACAAACATGAAGGATACAGCAGACTAAGTCACCTGCCAACGATCCACCATTTTTAAACAATCTTAGTGTTGGTATGATGCATTGTTTAGTGACTAAATACCATTTGGGAGGGCTTTTGGGATGTGTTTAGTCTTAGTAGTGTTTTATCTGTTTTTTATAGCAGTAGCATTTGATCCGTTTTATTGGAGCATTTGGAAATTGGAAGTTGTCTGTTGGCTAGAGATAACCTCTATGAAGGAAAAAAAGGAATTATGTCATCTGGTAATCCCTCATATTAGTCATGTTGAGGAGGCCTTGCTATTGACAAAAGCATTAAGTTAAACTTGATAAACCAAGGGAACTGATACAGGTAAAGATTGCATAACAGTGACACCTTGCAACCTTATATCAATATCAATGAGTACTCATTGGATGCAACCATGATTATCAGCACTAGTCGTTTGAGGTCAAGGTCTTACCTTTTTTGATAATAAAACAAAAGCTAATGTTATTAAGAAGAAAACAGAATGTAAGAGTCCCTCAAAGGAGGAAAGTGATAAGGCTTCACCAAAAAAACAGAAAGGAGACGATGACATCATAAATGGACAGCATAATGCTTTTCATACCCAAGCAAAAACAAGAAACCAAAGCACCTACTAAAACTTTCTAATAACAAGAACAGACTCATCTTTAAACTAAAAGAATTTCTTGAGACTTCCGAAAATTAATGTTGAATTAACACCTAGTTGACCATCATTGGTGAAATATAAGCACACATCCTCTCAATATTTCTATACTTTTCTTCAAATGTTAACTATAGCCACACTAAAAGAGATATGAAGTGCGTGATGTCTTCTTCATTTTCTGTTCACATATTATCAATACTTGCCATCTAGAATCTCCTTTTCTTCAAGTGATTTGCAGTAAGAATACTACCCATCCTTTTCTTTATTTTGAAACGCATGATACCAAGCTGAACTTAGATTGATGACTAGCCTTACATTCCAAAGGGATTTATTACAAGAAAAACAGGGTCTGAAGTTAATAAACACAAAAACACACTTAATACATACATATGATCGCACATACTTCAATAGGCCCAGGCCAAGCCTGAACACACAACCCAGGTCCAGGCCTGGAAACTTGTTGGTTGGGTTAGCATTTAGAAATGATCACCCCTACTACAGCTCTTGCTTCTGGGCACTAAGAGAACCCTACATCACCACCCTTAAAAAATATGAATTACATCAGAAAGTTTCTAACAAAAGAAGAGTAATACCTAAGTTTGCCTTCCGCTGCTTTGACTTGGGTCATCGATGATTAACAAGTTGTTCACAATGCATCCTTTGCAAGGAAGAAAGAAAAAGGAAAACAGAATTCATCACTTTTGTCTTCCTATGGCATCCAATAGGGGTTTCCATCTATCTCCTAAAATTCATATTTCCAACACCATCCCCAAATGTTTTACCAAAAAACACACAAAAATCAAAATAAAATGAAACAAAAATGTACCTTGCAAGCTGATGACTCGATTTTTGATCATGTATCAATCTTTTGGCTAAGTGTCTCATCATTTGGTCTGCTTCCAAGTGGCCAATGACTCAAAGGCCGAAGTGGAGCTGCCTAGGTGTTGAGCTGACTGTGAGGTGCCGAACTGCCTATGAGGTGCTGGGCTGACCAGGTGGCGAGCTGCCTGTGAGGCACCGGGCTGACCAAGTGTAGGGCTGCCTATGAGGTGCTGAGCTGCGTGTGAGGTGTTGGGCTGACCAGGTGGCAAGCTGCCTGTGAGGCATCGAGCTGACCAGGTGCAAAGGCTGCCTGTGTGGTGTTGAATTGACCAGGTGCCGAGCTGCCTGGTGGCAAGCTGAATTGATGAGCTTCGTTGCTCTTTAGAGACCTGCAAGGAACCAAATGTCAGAGGACCCGGGGTGGCTAACCCGGCGAGGTCGCTCTGATGCTTAAGTCAGTACTCTCATAGTAAACTGTGAGCTAAAAATCACAAAGTTTGAGAGCTAGAACTTACTTACTTGCTTGCCTGCTCCCTTGCCATTGGGGTTGGTGCCTTTATATAGGCATTGTTTGGCGTGGGTTTCACGCACCATATCCGAGATTTCTGCTAGGTCGTCTAAGTGGTTCGAAATTCCTGGAAGTAACCGCCATGCACGTTGACCACCCACCGGATCGTTCGACATGTGGGCCAACTTCCACGGATTGTAAGAGTGTTTGGATATGCATGTTGAATTCGTCGGCGAGCACGTCTTGCAAGTCGCCAAGTCGGCGCATGTGCCAGGTCGTCAAGTCACGCCTGGGCCAGGCCTCCAAGTCTGTGCCTGTGCCAGGCCGCTAGATCGTGCCTGTGCTAGGCTGCCAGCTCGCGCCTGGGTGGGACACCATCAACTTGGCTAAGGCAAGTAATTGCCAAAGTGGTTCTGGGTGTCACCTAATTGCTCAGAGGTGCCATGTGTCACAATATCATTGGAGAACCAAATCCGCCCTCATCATTTGCCCCCCCCCACACCACTCCCGAGCCGAAAGTAACTCGACGAAGGGAGTAGATTTCTCCTTTTGACCTGGAATGAATAATTCGAAGAGCTCATAAGCGTCATTTCAATTCCTTAGGCTTTTTGAGCGACGTGCAGTCCGCTCCTTGATTTTGCCCATGTCGAAGAGGTGACTGGATCTTATATGGTGAGGAGATATTCGCTAGTTCGACATTTTGGCCTTTAGGCTTTGGGAGCGATTCGTAGTCCACTCTCCTTGATCTTGCCCATGTCGAAGAGGCGACCGGGTCTTATGTGGTATTTTAGCCCTTAGGTTGTGGGAGCGATTAGTAGTCCACTCTCTTTGATCTTTGATTATGCCCATGCCGAGGAGGCAACTGGGATTTATCGTAGTGCCGAGGTCTTTTATCAGTTCGTCAGTTCACGCATGGGCCAGGCCGCCAAGTCGGTGCTTGTGCCAGGTCGCGACAGGGCCAAATCGCCAGGCTACACCAGGTCCGCTCCTTAGAGCTACGGTTGCGATGCATCAGCCTCGTTAGTGACGTCGGTTACCCACTCCTACAAGAAGCTACTAGGATTTTGACCTATGGATGCAACACTACTAGCTTTAGGTCACTAACTCACACGGGAGGGCTCGACCGGTAGGGGCGTCCATACAGTCTGTTGGCCTATTTCCGCGGAAACCACAAAGAGTTCATCTTTACTCACGAGAGCAACTTAGTTCTTCCAAAAAATTAGATTTTTGGAAGAAGTTTACTTTCCAAGGATGAGAAATTAGCTTTTTGTAACATTTCCCACACATGGCGCCAATTGATTAATCTATTTTTTTGGTGATTTCGAAATCGAACTAACCAGCTTCAAGCATCAGAAAACCAATGGCTGAAGATATGATGACATGCACAGCCGAACTCAATGTATCTGCGTTGCCGGAGAGAAGAACACACTAGTTTTGAGCAAAAAAAATAGGGTTCTCTGCTGTGGTGGCTTCTGATGAAAAACATTGATCCAAAAGCACAGCAGAACACACTACATCATCCGAACATTGCCGGAGAGAAGAACATTGATCCAAAAGCACAGTGAAAAAATTAAGCTCCTTCGACATGCACAGCCGAACACGTAGAAATTAAATCCCTCAATTTAACATTGATTCAAAAGAACGCAGAAAACACAACAAAACACAAACTTCTTCCCAACTCTCAGTCCGAACACACTACATCAGAGCTTACCTCTTCCCCTCATAGCCTTCTTACCCCTTTGACGTTTACGTCCGCTTTACCTGATGAATGCGGTTTTGGTAGATACATGCCGGAGAGAAATGTGTTGCCAGAGATAAGAAGAATGGGCGCGGGAAGAAATTGCTATCCACGCGCCAATTTTTGTTGTATATATTTTCTCCAATGAAAGTTAAATTACACCATTGATCTAGAAGTGGAATCAATGGTTAAAAAAAATGCTAATATTTAATGACTTTTAAGGGTGATTTAAACGGCAATTTAATAAATGCCACTTAAAAACCATATATTTAGCGGCAATTTAAATATATCTTTAACGGCATTTTAATAATTGACACTTAAAATTGCATATAATGGCATTTTTGATATGGATATGGTGGCATTTTTAATAAACGTCATTATAAATAATATATAGTGGCTTTTATATAAATGCCATTAAGAAAAACGCCATTAAATCTCACTTTCTCTTTCTTGAAGCAACTCCGATTCAAATTTAAGTGATCCAAACTTTGGAAGCATACCCCTTTTTGTAATGTGCTATAAAATGGAAACCCCCCATTCTTATGAGGGCTTGTAGATATGAGTGCAAGTCAAAATGGTTTGGATTAAGTGGGGGTACTAGGGTAGGGTTCTGATGTAGTGCGATCTGACTCCTCCCTACTGGAGGGTGATTTGGCTTCCAGTCGGATGGCGAACTAGGTAAATATGCAAAATAAGATCAGAGAACTCGGGGTGGTTAACCCGGTGAGGTCGCTCCAATGCTTAAGTTAGTAATTTGGTGCGACCTGAAGAGCTTTGAGAATGTAGAGAGCTAAAGAGCAGAAAAATCACGCGTACCTTATGCCATCGGGGTTGGAGCCTTTATATAGTTGAGTATTCGTGGGGCACACGAAAGAGTTTCGAGGTATCCGGGATGTGGAGATGGAGTTCGCTCTGCTTTCGAAGGCACAGCATACAAGTAAGGCTTATCTCATTCCACCTCCGATTCCGACGGAGTCAGGATAAGTCCTTATCGTGATCCCGAAAAAGTCGGGGTCTGTTAACTCATTGTGATCTCGAGGGATTCGGAATTCGTTGGAGAGACCTCTGGAGTTGGTTACGCGGGAGTCAATTACGTGACACTTCGAGTTGTTGGTTTCGAACTGGTACTTCGGTCTTTTAGTTACGAACTGGCTTGGATACCGAGGTGCCTCAATGCCGAGGTGAGACTTGTGATGAAGTGGCCCTGCTCCGAGGTAAGCCTTGAGCCGAGGCGGCTTTTGCGCCAAGGTGACTGAATACGCGAGCTCAACTGCTGCGAACTGATCTTGTCAAACTGAGTTGTCATCTCTTGGTCAGGTCGTGTCCACGTGTCCCCTTTTTATCAGTTTTTTTATCTTAGTAATGGATCATCTTTTACCAAAAAAATACATATATAATATGTATAAAATATATTATAATGTTTTATATTACATATTAAAATATATAATTTATTTTATAGATTGTATAGTATATAATACATATATAATATCTATCATATATATTGTGTTGAAATTCAGTTTAATTGAAATAACTGAAAATCGAATCGAAATTTTCGGTTTCAATTATTTTGGCTTCGGTTCGGTTTTTCACTTAAAATTTTGGTTTATTCTATTTGGTTTTTAACCAAATGAACCATTTGCTAACCCTAACAATGCAGCTTTATTTGCACATTATGAATGCATGTGAGTGCAAAAAAAATGGGAGGAGAGAAAACATATAATGCAAGTTATGGTTTAATTTTGCTTTGGATTTTACTTTGTATTGTTTTAAGTTTTATTTTACTTTATTTATAGTTCAATCAAACAAAGTAAATTAAAATTTGCCTATCATAGTTTTGCATCAGTGCAAATAAGTAAATCATGTCCCCTTAAATCCCCCAAACCCTAGTGGTAGCTGATAACCCTACATTTTGATGCCTTAAGGGCATCAATTAAGGGGTATTTTCGGCCATAGAGTAATCAAAGTGTACTATTTTCCCAGTTAAGATTAATTATGTAACCTCTAAGGGTCTTTGTGCAAATTATGTAGAAAACAGGGAAGTTTTCATGGCTGAAATGTAGTTTTTTGGGAGTTGGTGTGAAGACCAGCTGAGAGAAGGTGTTTTTGTAAATAACTGAGAATAGGAGGGCGCCCATCCTATTGTATTACCATGCTCCACTCTCCTTAGTAAGCCCTAATAGCCTTTTTAACATAATCTTTTCACTCTTATTAAATCCTAGCTACCCCTAGGTGTTTAATCTCCACCCTCCACATCTTTTAATCTCAATTACTCATTTTAGGGCTCTCCTTTACAACTTTTAAACCCTAGGGTGCCACCTATTTTGCTAACCCTTACCATCCAGCTCCCCTACCATTAAATCTCAGCTACTCCCTCCATCTTATATCCTAACCATTCAATCTAAGTCACCACCTATTCTTTTAATCTTAACCCTTCAACCCTAGATATTATAATCTACACCCTCAATTTATGGGCACCCAAATTTCAGCCCTATATAATATTGGACGTCCTCTCCTTTTATTTTCAGCCATAGGATCTCCCCCAAACCATCATAGCCATCCATTAGAAACCCTAGGGCGTCCCTAACTTTGCTAAAACCTAGTTGTCACCCCCATCTTTCTCCCTATTTCCAGTTATGCCCACCATTCTCTATAAAAAGGGTCCTAGGGCCCTATAGAAGGGGTTGGTCAATTCACCCAAGTAAGAAGGAATGCTGATCTTAAGAAGTTCAAGGGTAGAGTAAGAGGAGGATGCCCAAACAAGAGAAACATTTTTATCTCGTTCATTTTATTTTATTTGTCTCTGTTATTTATTTTTATGCACTTGTTATTCTCAGTACTGTTCGAACTTGGTTTTAATGAAATTCATTTTTTGTATTTTTAATTAATTAATTTTATATTTATGCAACTCCACTTTTTGTTATCTTTCCGGATTTAAGAAAATATTATTTTTTCCTCGCTTCCCTATGGATACTACCCATTCTCATCATTTTAATGTGTTATTGGTTGTTTGAGAATCGAAATAAAATTATAAATGTTTAAACTGGTGTTCCGAAGTGTTTAACGACACACTTCCGGATCACACCAATAGCGATATTTAGTCCTAGGTCTCTGCTACAATAAGTCAGAGATCCTACCAACTATTTTCTATGAGTTTGTGTTTTTATTGTTATTGGTTTCATGATTTTGGATTTTTACTAACAAACTTATTGTGATTCGTAGTAGATTTTGATAGGGCTAGAGTTTGGGAGTATAAACTTAGGTTGACCTCAACTTGACTTAACCTAGCCTAACTTGCACCCCTACAACTTCCCTCACTAAATGAGACTCCAATCCAAACCTAGGTGGTCTAAACTTTGGAAGCATGCCACTTTTTGGAAGGTGCTACAAAATGAACCCCCCTCTCATGAGGGCTTGTAGATATGAGTACAACTCAAAATGGCCCGAATTAACATTCTACACTATTTTGGACTTGAGGATCTTTTGGATTTGGTCTATTGATATTTTGACAAAATCCCAACCCTAACCGAACAAAATTGCACCCCTAGTTTGGGAGTTTGGTAAATGGGGGTACTAGGGTAGAGTTCCATTTTGTAGCATGTGTAGATGAGAGTTCCATTTTGTAGCACAGTCCAAAAAAGTGTATGAAACACTGTATGTGCTTATTAATGTTTGGTTAGTGATACGTCTTATTAAGAATGCATTTGATTACAATGCATAGGGATAAGCATTATTCGGTTAAAATCGAACCAAAAATTTTGGTTTTGGTTTTTAGGTTTAGAAATTCGGTTAACCCAAAAAACCGAATTAACCATACTTTATTATAGATGTTTGGTTTTATTTGTTTTTGTGAGTTTCTTTGTCTTAGTAATGAATCATCTTTTACCAAAAAAATACATGATAATATGTATAAAATATATAATTTATTATATACATTGTATAATATATATTTTTTAATATAAATACATATATAATATCTATCATATATATTAAAATATATAGTGTTGAAATTCAGTTTTAGTTGAAATTGAATACCAAATCGAAAATTCTAGTTTCAATTATTTTGGCTTCGATTCGATTTTTCTTTTAAAATTTTGGTTTATTCGATTTGTTTTTTCATTTAAAAATTTGGTTTAATTGGTTTTTCTTGCCCATGTGTTTGTTTTTTTGTCAAAGTAAATTAGGGGGCAATTACTAATTTACCCACTCATGAAAATGTGGCATTCCAAATACTCTTTAAACACCATAGTCCCGAGCAGCCAAAGTTTTTCCCAACATGTTGCTCTCTCTCTTAACTAATAAATTATGTAATCTTACTTATATAGGACTGAGCTTAAAAGAGATAAAATAGTAACTTAATAGATTGTTCCTAACCCCACGACTTTTAACATTTGAATCCTCTCCTCTCCATCATGTGAACAATACTTGGTTTCCCACTTAAGGAGAGGGAGAGCCTGGTTTGGGACTCTCCCAGTGGCCTAAATGAGATCTATAGTTAAATCATTAGCCTTATTTAATAAACGTGGTCCCAACCTACTTAATTAGGTTGTAAGTGATTATATGTTATTGGCTTATAATTAAATGAATTCTTTTGTTTTTTTAAGGACAAAGTTTTTAAAATACCTTAAAGTGCCTTTAATTTTTTCATAATTGTCTAAAACCTCCCTGCTGCTGTTAATTTTCTGTCACATGTAACATCACGTGACTCATATATTCTTCATAAATTCTTAAAATACCCTTTTGTTGTATTTTGCAATGATTTTTGGGTAGAATTCTTCCTCCCCTGTCACCTATGGTTTCGCTCATCTCCTCGCTCCCCTGGCCCCTGCTCTCTCTCTAATGTGAAATAGTTCATGATTTTTCCCCGCCCCTCCTCTCTCTCTCTCTCTTTGCAACTACTAGGTATAAATACTTCTACAATTGTAGTCAATGCACCTACAACCTATGTGGTGGATGGTTTCCGGAATGGGAAGATAGGGAATGGAAATGCGTGGTCAGACAATGGTTGGATTTACGATCAAAATTGGCTCAAGAACGGTATAAATACTTTTGCAACTACTGGGTAAAACTACTTTTGCAACTGTGCACGTACAACCCAGGTGGACCTTTTCTCTTATCAAACTTTTAAGCTTTTTCTCTTATTTTTTAACATACTTCTTTTATCGGGTTCTTTAGTGTTGTTGACCATAGATCTCTCCTTGTCACGCTCTCAGGTTTAAATTTGAAATGGTATAAGAATGCAAAGGATTGCAATAATAAGCTATGGTCAAATTGAGTGAATTGGGACTGAAATAATAATATGCGGTGTTCACTTGATGCTCAAGCAGTGGTGAAAACCATTGAGACAAATAAGAAGATAGGAACCGTATCTTCCATGTGTCGATTGGGTCAATTTACCCTTTTTTTTCTTTTATTTAACTTAAAAAAGTGAATCTAGAAATAAAAAAAAGACTAGAGTTCAAAGGGACAATAACAGTGGAAGCAACAAGGAGTAATAGAGAGATGTGGGTTTTGGCTTCCTCTCCCATTTTGGTTGCTCTTGACGTTTTAGATTTTATTGATAAACACTTTTGAGACTCAAGCATTTCATTATCATCTTATCAAACTTAGTGGTTCCAAATCAAAGACAGGGATGAAACCCATATAAACAATCCAATAGAGAGAGAATAAGGTGAGAATACCAACAAGATAAGAAATCACTATGTAAAGCATTGGAGACAGAGAAGGAGGTGGAGGAAGAGCATCGATTTGCTTCTTCATCTTTGTAAAATTTTTGATCAATTGGGTTTTATTTTGAAAATTTGAAGCTTAATGAAGGACAAATTTGACATTTAATTTTTTCGTTAGTAATTAACTATCATGTCAATTGTTAGAAAACTTAAGAATACTTTATGACAATATATAAAAGTAAGGGTAGAGTTGGTCGGTTAACTAAATTATAAGGGTACTTTAAGAAATTTGCCTTTTTTTAAATATAAATTTCACTTTCAACAACCAAGTATCTATCAACTAATATGGATCCAATGCTCACAAAATTTATTCTCACACCATCCTCACAACATGAATAAAAAAAAAAATATACTAATATGGAGATGTTGCAAATGCATGAATTTAGGTGTTGTGAGGTGGGTATGAGGGCAAATTTTGCGATGATTGCACCCAATCTATCTGTCCACTTTAGGTTGGTTAAAACCACCTAACCCATTTACTTGTTACAATATAGTTGATATCAATAGAATCGATCCTTAGTTACCCCTTGCGGCCTTGCCTTAACCACTCGAAGCTATCTATAGGAAAAAGAGTAATCAATTCGATGTATCTTATGAATCCTAACTTCCTCTTTAGAGCAAGTACCAATAAGATCATTCCCCCAGACTGCTTGCACTTAATCATTGTTCGTATCTCCGGGGACATCCCATCCTACATAATGATCATAACCAAAATAGTGATAAGGTGTTCATCTAAATCTTAACACGGACTTGTTTAGATGTGCGGAGTTCGGTACATAACTAGGAAAGAAATAAAGAGATTGCATGTTTCATGTACTTGTATTGTTGAGTGATTGAATATGTATTATATGTTATGTTTAACTTTATTGTTATATTTTACTGTATATACATTTTATGTGTATACAATATATGTTTTGTTTATGCATAATATGCTTTTATAAAACATTTAACTTAAAATTTAAAATATGCCTTTTTAATTAATATTAATTTTATTTTATTTTACATTTTTGTAATTTCGACCTACCTACGATTCGATTGGATCCGATCCGTTACCTGACTCATCCATTGCAATGCTAAATAGCGTACAAATCTCGGATGTAAGTATTCCTAATGATGAAGATATGTGGCTAAGAAGATTTTCTCTCCTTTATCTTTTTTATTTAAATTTCGGTTTACTTTTTTGTTTTAACACACGACGTTTAGTACAGTTTTGTAATTTCATACACGAGAAAACGAATACAACGCAAAACGAAGAGAACCAACCAATTACGCTGCAACAAGACTCTAAATTTCCGGCCAAGTGGCGCCTAGAGCCCGTCTACGCACCGAAGGAATCTCGCCGGAAATAATTATTGATGCCGAGAAACCACCGTGCTTACGAAATTGGAAATTCCGCCCACCGGAATACCATTTTTTACTAAAAAACCTTTATTCATAAAAAAGTAGGAAAATTAAATTGAAATGCTACCCCCATTATTTAAAGCAGTATGTTGGGATAAATTATCTTCGCAATTATTCTTTCCGACTTTTCTGTTTTCTCTGCCACTCTCATATTCCGGAAAGAGAGGAAGAGGAAGTAGGAGGTGCGAAGTTAGGGCAATGCCTGTTTCTTCTGCTGTTGTATCTGCTGAAGAAAATGGTTCTCTTCGTTCTTTCAAACTAACAGAATCGACATTCTTAGCTTCACTGATGCCGAAGAAGGAGACCGGGGCCGACCGATTTGTCGAAGCTCATCCTGAATACGATGGGCGAGGCGTTGTTATTGCGATTTTCGGTAACTTAATCGTTCAAACTTGTTCTTATTGTATTCATTGTGTAATTTCGAGAAGTGAACGTTGAGACTAGTGGACTTCCGAGTACGGAACGGAAAACTAATATTTGTATAAGAGTTGCTTTAGGGAAAAAGTAATTATTATTATTATTATTATTTACTTTTATAAAAGCTAGTGTGCACTAGAAGTGCTTTGATTAGATTATATATTTTGTAGGTTAAGGCAGAATGACTTGGCAGATCAAAGACTGCAATTATTTCGTTTGCAACTTATTTTTTCTCTAATAGATTGATAGATCAAAGGCTGCAATTATTTCGTTTCAAGTCCTCTAATTTTCTTTAATCTTTAGTTTCTTAGGTTCTTTGATAATTTTCAGTTTTTTTTTTTTTGTTTTTTTGACTCCATTCCTTGAAACCACTTAACAAAATTCGTACTTTAAATTAACTCACAAGAAAGCATGCAAATATCATCCATGCAGAATTTCTCTTCCCAGAAAACACAACTAGTCTCATATGTTGTCGGGACAAAGCACGGAGCCACCATGAGGTGCATTTATATTTGGGCTATCCTATCAAAAGATATATCCACCTAGGTAGCTTGTTTGTTCTCTGAAGGAGTGCTCCTAATCATTTCCCCAAATTTTCTTTTTATCGTCACTTTAGCTTGTGGGTGGGCTTTGATGTGTAGCCTCTGACTTGCACGTCAGGATCCAAATCAAGGCGTATTGATCATCCTATATAAACTAATGAACAAGGCCTCAACCATGGAAGTGACCCATTGCAGTACAAAGGCCCTATGATAGTCATGGTGGAAAGACATTTTATCAGTTATCAATGATTATTAGTTACAAGTAACTGATATTCAAAATTTACTTTTTTTTTGTGACTTTCTATGTGTAAAAAGCAAGGTGGTAGAAAGAATGTGTGAATGGCCAACTTACTGTGAAGTCATTTAATAATGCAGTCATCGCAAATCAAGTGGATAATTTCCAGTTAGAAGGTGGTTGGAGCAGTTCAATTCCACCAAGGGTGGAAGTCTTACGTGGATGTTGTCTCTGGACGGTGTTTTAACCACTGGTCATTTGAAATCAGTCGATTGTATATGATAAATTTGTGTTTCCTGTGTAAGATGTTTGAAGATGTTACACATCTATATATTATTGTATGTTGACTGATTCCATTTGGTCTATCTCGTCATACTTTTCAAGCATATCTAAGGGTTCATCATCTTCTGGTTGATTTATTATTTCTTTATTTTTTAAGGTGGCATGCATTTTTAGGAGGAAAGAAAGCTAAAACTTAATGGAGCACTATAGCTTTTGTGGCCTGTTTGGATGCATTTGTAAGGTAGGAATAGGCGTATCTTTGAAGGAAAGGTTTCATCTTCAAGGAAAGTGGAAGCTGGTATTTGTATTATGCTAGTGGAGTGGGTCTTGGTGCATACCAAGTTGATAGAATTGTCTAGTATAGCTTAGCTTTTGGGTTGGGAGTCTTTAGATATTTTATAATTTAATATTAAATCTTTGTTAGTTAGATTATATTTAGTGGAATATCCATATACATACATGTTCTGGACCTTTCTGGTGGAAGCTCTTCAGTATCTCTTGTACATTATATCTTTTTAATAAAATTTCTTTCTATTTATCACAAAGACACCGATGTTATTCCCAGCATGGGAAATGCTATTAAAGGCAAAAAAGGAAAAGAAAGATTCAGCTTGGGCATTTGGCTTGTTTAAAGACAATGTAGTAATGCAGATTTTTAGAATAAAGAACCTAGAAAAGTCTATGTTGATTGCAGTTCAAACCAAATTAAGGGATGAAGGATAGAAAGGGAAGAGCAGGGATGTTGGTAAAGTGGCTGAGAAATGAAAAGTAGAGAGGAGTTTTGTTCACATTTCTTCATTTTTATGAATGTAGGGCTTTTTTTTTTAAGGGTACAAATTGTGAACATAGAGACAAGTATGGAGGAGGTATAGGATTGATCTTTCTCAAGAATATAATATATTTTGGGAGATATTCTCTTAATGTGGGGGTTCATTTCATTCATTATGAACATAAAAGTGTAAGGCTGATTAGCGAGGTTTTAAAAACTTCATACAATGAATGATCAGCCATTCCATTCAAGATGATTCTTGCAGTTGCAGATGTATATATAAGATAGTCTTTTATATAAAGATTTACAGGAATGATCTTTCTCAAGAATATATTTACATTGACTTTGAAGCAGAAAAATTCCAATGTACTGGAAGATGCTTTAGCCACAAGTACTAACAAGCAAATAAATAAGAGAAAATATAAGAGGAAACAAGAATTAGTTCTACTATAGCTGCTGGCTATGGTAGAAACAGGAAAGAAAAGAATTGTTTAATCAATTGAATGGAGTAGATTGTTTTCTACAAGGCCTGTTGATACCCTTTTGTAGATCCAAAGTAGCACTTCCAACTCCTATTTGGACTCACTCCTACTTGTATTCAAACTTCAAACAAGAAAAAAACAGAAACATCCCTTTCAAACTACGACACAAAAACTCTCTACTTCTACTAAACATAAGAAACTAGAAATTACTAAAATTTGTAACTCATCTTTTACTATAAATAATAATGAGGAAAGCTACTACGAAAGTATGAATAATAATATGGTCTACTGGTCAACTTGTTGTCTAAGACTTTGACATGACTTGCAGAACCCAAAAAATCAGCCAACTTAAAGTCTTTAGTTGCGGTACCATGTTGGATTGAGTTGAAATCCTATAGCATGGGTACTGTAAGTGTACTTTAATCCCACCAAATTTCAGCGAGATCTAATAAGATTTGACTAGTCAAAAAGTTACTTCTTGTCTGGTTGATGATGCATTCTACAGGTCTACTATTTGACTCTTTTGTCCTCCGTTCCTTTCTTTGCTTCTGTATTTGCATCAGACTTGAATGTTTTAGTTGCTATGTGAACATATAATGTTATATTAAGTATATGGATATTTATATATGGAGTAGGTTTGCTAGTTGACTTACTTTAGAAAAGGAGTCTAAGTAACCCACAAACTTCCGTGTGGAAAGCTATTTGTGGATGAAAAGAGTCACCATTTTCCTTTTCTCATCCTAGATTCATGAAAAAAAATTTGGCAGAGAAGATGTTCTAGGTAAACTTTCTTTTATGGGCTACTTTTAATTAACAAATTGAAAAATTCTAGATAAACATCATTCCAAGATTGGATATGAGTTGATGTGGATTGGAGGATTCAGCAAATTGCTAATCATACAAAATTCCCTATCTGAGAATGATCTAGATTGGCCACAAGATTCCTCCACATGGCTAAAATGAAGTAGGTCATGTAGAAAGCTCCTTGGTTACAACCCCCATGGAACCAAGCTGGCTCCTCAAAATTTTATTATATCTAGGCAGTTATTTTTGTATAATATTAATTATAAAGGGGCCTTTTGTAAATGTGGCTTACCCAGAAGATGTTTATGCAATGGGTAAAATACAAATTTATGTACCATATATTTGAAGCTAATCACATTATTGTTTTCCAGATTCTGGTGTAGACCCAGCTGCTGCTGGATTACAAGTTACCTCAGATGGGAAGCCGAAAATCATAGATGTCCTTGATTGGTACTTGGACTCCTTGAATAAGCCCATAATTTAGAAAGTCGTGTAGCTTGGTTTTTCTGCCTATATATTCCTTGAAGATCTTTTGAAGCAAAATTATATTCCTTTTGCAGCACAGGAAGTGGAGATATTGACACCTCAAAAGTGGTAAAAGCTGATGCAAATGGTTGTATCATTGGAGCTTCAGGTTGGTGAGAGAAATGCTCATTACAGATACAAATAATAAGCATTGCTTGAATCCTGAAATTCTAACTGTATTTTGCCAACTTACCTGCTTTCTTGTGACAATATGATTTTTTCTTCTGTCATTTGACATGATTTTTTAATTAGTGACAATGTAACATCACCTGTCTTCAATTTTCTGCTATATATTTGGAATTTAATTTCTCATTTGTAAAATTTAATATATTGCTCTCTAGCATGTGAAGTTTTCTCTTTTTTAAGAAAGGAAAGAAAAGTTGTTTGACATTCCACATATTTGGGGATGTATCGAGTCCCATTGGATACTTGAAGGGACAGTCAATTGTCCTCCTTCATATGCATGTCATGTCACATGGCAAAAACACTAGAATGATAACACATATGACATCTCTTATGTTCAATTCTACCTGATTAATTAACTTGACTAAAATAGGTTACAATTGACAAAACTTGGAGACAAGTCTGCCACTTAAATGGGTATAGTTATCCAATCAATTCAGCTTTCAATATCTCTATGCTAGATGTGCATCATAAATTGTGGGTTTCATTCTCTGACACTGTGTATTTCCTCAGTTAAGTCATTGAATTGAATATATTGATTTTGTTTGTTGTTAGTGCTGTTTCTGGCAATCATGGTCTTCAATTTGTTTTCTTTTTGGTAGTAAAGCAAAATTTTACAAACAAGGGGGGATTTGGAGCCTAGGCAAAAAGAAAGTGTCCAAAGAAGAATTTCATGTACACAAAGACCCCTGCCACTTGCAATATCCAGACTCAAAAGAAGACACCACTCATGTAATGAACCAAAAACCAACACCAAAGCCCAACTACCAAATTACTCTCATCCCTCAACATGTTAGAAAAACTTGCCAATTACTCAACAACTGAATTAAGTAGGCATGCAACTAGTATTATTACAAGAAAACCTTTTCCACCTCTTCATTCACAAGTCCATCGGAAACCAAATTTAATTCTCTTGGAATCCACCTCCTTTGGACAGGATGGATGGATGCAATGTCTCTTATTTCATTAAGGAAGTGACCTGGCTTCTATAGCTCTGCATCTTCTAAGAAGACCATTCCTTGATGCTGTTTCTGGCTTCCTGGAGTCTTTGGTGGATGGATGGATGTTGACCTAATCTCTGACACTTTTGGCATGAAATGGTTGCTCGTAGTTGAACCTGTATTCTCATGTTTGTTTAGTGATTTTACAATTGCACCATTCAAGTAAGTGTTTACTTGAGTCCTCCTAGATGGTTAGAGAAAAAGGATTGTTTCTCTTGTCAAATTTGAGTTCCAGTGAGAAGGGAAAGCCCCTCTGCCTTGGTGGAGGATGCAACCCCCTCCAAATGCTCTGGGATTCCCAGATGAGCTGTCATCAAATTACAATTTAGCCTCTTATTCAGTTGAAGGGGTGCGATACCTCTAGAAAGATGATGTCCCAGGGAAGATCTAAGGATTTCCACCATATACATAATGCAATCCATGCCTGAGTTCTTTAGTTTCTAGAAAATAAATTTTCTTTTTATAATGTTTTGATTGATAATCCAAATGAAACATATTAGAACACATAAAACATTGCGAATGGTTTCCAAAGGTCTTTACAGTTGTGCTATTATGTATAAGGATTCTCCATAGATTCTGAAAGAACTCAAAGATAAACTAGCAGTGTGAGTGTATTCAGTCCCTCCCACGGTATGAGTGTTGCTTTTAGGCCCTACTGTGATGATTTATATCATTCTATATTCATTTTTCTGAGAGTAAACTCATTTCTTTTAAATAGGAGCACAATTGATTGTAAATCCATCATGGAAAAATCCTTCCGGGGAGTGGCATGTGGGTTATAAATTGGTGTATGATCTCTTCACAGACACTTTGACTTCCCGTGTAAAGGTAAGCATTTTCCTGTCATGTCATTGATTACTCTGAGTCTTTCATTTCTGTTAGAACTGTAATTAACTTTTGAACATATTTTGACAGAAAGAGAGGAAGAAAAAGTGGGATGAGAAAAATCAGGAAGCAATTGCTGAGGCTGTAAAGCAGCTTGATGAATTTGACCAGGTTTTGATAACATTCCAGTTTTGAACCTTCATTGCCTGATTCTTCATGGAAATCTTTCATAACTGTTTGGTTCTAATATCTACTATGTATTTAGTGTGAGTATATAAATGGTTAAAAAAGCAATTTGTTTCTTTATTTTTTTTAGAGAGAATTTTTATTTGCTCAAGTATTTTCTCAACATTCCTTCTTTTATTCTGCTTTTGTTTGTTGAGAAATGCTCAATGCTCAATGCTTTTCTATGTTATTGTCTTTGATTTGTTTTTCTATGATTGTTATAGTTGTTGTAAGGGAGTACACAACTAGGGGTATACTGGTATTTTTAATTGTATGTGAGGAGTTTATATAGTGAATAGAAGCTATACAATGGGTGAGCAGGTCAGCCAATGCTATGGCTGATGTCTTGGCTAAACAGGGGGCTGTAAGGGAGTTTCTGTTTGTGGCTGAGTTGTAATACTTAATTTTTCAGTTCAACTTTCAGTTTTTGGGCTCAAGGGTGTAGCTGCATCTTGTGCCCCTCAAGGGGAGTTATCTCCCCTACTTTTAAATGATTTTTTTGGAGAACTAATGAAGGTGAAGGTTAGTTGTGTGGTTCAAGGAGCCTTGAAAAATTTTCCCAAAATTATTGGGTGAGATCAGCAGTAGCACTCATGTTTTTCTAGTATTCTTGGATCATCGTATAGTGGGTAGTTTGATTTATTGGAAGTTCTAGGGCCTCTGGAGTGAGCACCCCTTTCTTCTGTAGTTTCTACAAATGGTGAGCAGGTCAGCCAATGCTATGGCTGATGTCTTGGCTAAACAGGGGGCTGTAAGGGAGTGTCTGTTTGTGGCTGAGTTGTAATACTTAATTTTTCAGTTCAACTTTCAGTTTTTGGGTTCAAGGGTGTGGCTGCATCTTGTGCCCCTCAAGGGGAGTTATCTCCCCTACTTTTAAATGATTTTTTTGGAGAACTAATGAAGATGAAGGTTAGTTGTGTGGTTCAAGGAGCCTTGAAAAATTTTCCCAAAATTCAAGAAAACTAGAATTCTTTGTGCGGCATTATTGGGTGAGATCAGCAGTAGCACTCATGTTTTTCTAGTATTCTTGGATCATCGTATAGTGGGCGGTTTGATTTATTGGAAGTTCTAGGGCCTCTGGAGTGAGCACTCCTTTCTTCTGTAGTTTCTACAATTGCTGGTGAGGGTGATCTCCAATATCCTTTGCATAAGGTAATCTCCAGTATTTGGAAGTAGGGAGAATGGGGGCTTGGGGAATGGAAATGTGACCAAAAGAAATATGGCATTACTGATAAAAAAAGAAATATTGCATTACTAGGGTAATGGCTATGGAGATTACTTCTTGAGCAGGATAGGTTGTCACACAAAGTAATTGTAGGCATTCGTGGTACTAACGTATGAAAGCTAATAACCAAGATGCTAATCTGGATGCTAGGGCTTCTCTGTCCTCTCCTTGGAAAGCCTCCACGATAATTTTTAGCTTTTCATTTCTCACATCAGGTATGCTTGTGTTGGTAACAGAGTGTTATTTTGGGAAGATATCTGGGTTGGGGAGGTTTCTCTTAAAGAGTGGTCTCAAACCTGTATTCTTTGTCATCTTATAAGATGAAAATAATCTCCATCTTGTACAATAATGGGCAAAATTGGGACCTATGGCTTTGGGAGGGGGAGGTGGCAGCAGTTGCTGATCTATTATTTTTCTTGGATGGTGTCTTCTTGGACACCTGTTCAGATAGCAAGGTTTGGTCTGTTTTCCCCTTGGGGCTGTTTTCCTGTGCTTCTTTCAATAATGTCCTCTTACAATTGTCTAGCTTGGTAGTGCCATTTCCAACAAAAGAAGCGTGGAGTAGATCTGTGTCTCTTAAAGTAAGACATTTGTGATATGTTTCAAAGGAGAAGGCTAGGTTTGTGCTTGTTCCCTACAGCTTCTAATCTCCTATTTATTTGTATATTGTATTTGGGAAGGGTTTTCTTCTCTTTTCGGTTGAAGGTGACACTTCCTTCTGGTGTGGCAAGCCTGTTTAATGCTAATTTCTTTAGACAGCCATGGAAGAAAGGTAGGGTCTTATGGGGAACTACAAGAGACTGCTATAGTATGAACTATATGGGATAGCGGGAAGAAAAGGAGTAAGAGGTTGTTCCAAACAAATAACATTTAAGGAATACTCAACAGATGACATCATTAGGGCTTCTTAGTATCAAGCTGACCTTTGATGGAAGATCAAGTGGAAATCAAGACATTCTGGAATTGGGGGGGTGCTTTTAGAGATTGTGATGGACAAATGGGCAAATATTGGCCTTATACTTGGGGCCGTCGGATAACAGCTGAAGATGCTGAATTGAAAAGTTTATTGCTTTGTCTTTTAGTGAATTAGTTTTTAATTGTGGGCACCTTAATTGCTGAAACTGAAGTTGGGTAGATCACTATACTTCTTGAAAATTTTACTATTTAATTATTGTAACAACTAAGACTAAGAGACAAAGAAATAGGTCTTTTAGTTCAGCAACTTCTGCTGTTATCAAACAGCCCCTTAGCCAGTTCTCTTTCATGGTTTTAGGCTAGCAGATAGTTTTATCCCGCGCGAGGGAGGTTGGGGTCAGGTTTAGATGGGTTGGAATTTAAGCAAATGGTTTGGTAGACACTTTGGCCAAGCAACGGGTAAACAGGGAGAATTGTTTTGGTTGGCATTGTGATAGTAGTTTCACCCTTTGGGGTCATTTCCCCTCAGCTTGGGATGTTTGGCATATTGTAATAACTTCACCGTTTCTAATAATTTTTATTCTCTTTTGAATTTGGTCTTGGAGATGCTTTCCAATTTTCTTGAACCTGTTCTGTAATTCTATGCAATCACATCTTAGTAGAAATTTCTTACGGATGAAGAAAACAAAAGGAGATCTAGGGAGATATATTCATAAATATTAAATGTAGTTTGTGCTTACCTTTTCTGGTCTGAGGTTTCTCATATAAGGGGAGAAGCCATTGTCATTATACTTCTTGACATTGAAGTCGAGAAAAAAGGTGCTTGCCTTTTTCATTTTAATAAAATTTCTTTTTTTTACTCTAAGTCCCAATGCTAAGAAATTGATCATCTTAAAAGACTGTATGAAGCCAAGGACCCTGCTACTTGTAGAAGGCTGGTGGAGAGATATCAAGCATTTGAATTTTTGGCAGTGCTAGCTAAATTTAGAATTTTGATTTTACATGCCTGTATATCCTTGTGAAGTTGTGATTTTTTCCCAGACTTACTCATTGCCCACCTAGCTTACATGTATGAAGCTGCATCCATACCTTTTCCCTCCTTGATTTAGGAAAAAGCAATAGAAAGGAAGTTTTAATGTGGTGTCTACTTCAATAGATGGATAGAGTTCTACCATTCCACTTGCACCAGCCTTGTGGCCATTAATGGGGTAATTGTAGCTGCTAGGGCTAAGGTAGATTGCTACACGAGTACTTTCTTAGTTGGACATTGAGAGAGTTGTCAGTTGGTTAAACATTTTTAAAACTCTTATTATCCAAGTTATGAAAGTAAGTATTCTTCCTTTCGATATTTGTGCATAGTGTTGTGTAGGGACCATATATGTGCTATATATGGGTGGATATTGCTATACCCCTACTGTTTAGCTAATTGACAAGCTGTACCCTTACTATTTAACTATTGTCTTATACCACCCCTACTGTTTCTGACAATTGACTAGCTCTACCCTTGCTGTTCAATGTCTATTAATGTCATGTCAAAATCCGTATACGCATGACACCATGTGTCATATAATTTTTTTTAAAACCCAATATTACCCTTCGTCAAAATCCGTATACACGTGACACAATGTGTCATAATTTTTTTTAAAAACTCAATATTACCCTTTGTCCCTCTCTGTAAATTGGGTAAGAATCGTTGCCTGTGAACAGGACTGGATCATCGTTAGCATGGTCTGGCTCTTTTGATCATCCATTGTTAACTTGGCCTATCCTGTTTTCTAAAGCAGAAATTCAAGATTCTCCTTCTCCCTTTGTTGCTTCTTCATGCTATGAGACTTACATGATGGGTTTTGTGATCACCAATATCGTCAGACTTCAGTACTACACTGGTAGGATCAGTGAACGGGAGATGGTAGGGCTGGTTCGAGAACCCCTCAACCCTTATGACTCCCAACACTATTAAGGTGATCAATACCTGTTCTTTCTCCTCTCCTTGATGCCTAACTCTTTGCCGTTGAGGGAACCGTAGCCAACATTCCCGGGAACAAAAACCGGTACAAGCTCCCATGCCAAATCCACATCTTTGCTCACATTGAAAACGTTCAACTTGTTCGGGACAACATTCGTGTGGTGGGTTGCAGCTAGTTTCTGATCCAATTCCTTCTTTTGCTTTGTTGGGGGCTGGCTGTAAGCGTTAAAGAAAAGAAAACTAAGAAAGAATTCTCTCGAGTTGCCTCCGTTTTGGGAGGAGAAAGGTGGATACTATGCCAATGTCTTGACAAATTATCGGATTGATAAGCGACTGGAGCCACTGAATGGGGGCATTTCACCGTCGCCGGCTGTGCCAGAGATGAGGTAGGCGAGGCGAGGTGGGGGCGCCTTTCAAAATCTTCCTCATTTTGTCATCAGAGGTGCATCCCCGTGATGGTAACCAGTCGACTGTGCCAGAGACGAGGTAGGCGAGGCGAGGGCCTTTCCATATCTTCATTTCGTCATTGGAGATGTGTCCATGTGACGGTAACCAGAAATGGCCACCACTGAGACCCATCGTATGTGGCAAAAAAGAATTTCTAAAGTTGTTCCTCACGAGAGAAATGACTGATCTCCAATCTTTGTCCATCGTGCAAAAAATAAATTCTGATCTCTAGGTTTGTTCTTTTTGACAGAGAACAGATTTACAAGCAAAATTTTCTAATTTAGGTAAAAGATCAAATAATTTTGATATTTTAGCCTGGTGGAGCGAACATTCAAAAAATTATCCAGTTCTCGCCGCCATGGCACGTGATCTACTAACCCCTTCGCTGTCTACAGTTCCATCGAAGTCATGTTTTAGTGTAGGTACCAGGATGCTCGATGACAAAAGAAGCTGCATGAACGATGAAAACATAGAGATGTGCATCTGCTTCAAGGATTGGCTAGATGCAAAAGATAGATTACAAGACAAAGGAGGGCATGATACTACACCAGATATTTCACCCGAAGCAAATGATGAAAGTCATGAATGATGATTCATGAATTTGACTACTTGTATAGAATTTCTTATTTTTTCAAATTATTGTAATTTTTTAAAATTTTACTTAATTTATTTGATATATTTTTTTAAATTTTAACAATGTAATTTTGTATTTTCAATTTGTAACCATATTGTATTTTTTATATTTTATTAATTTATTCCATTTTCATATTTCATTCATCCAAGTATCCAATGATCCAATCATTGTATTTGTAATTTGTACTATTCAAATTTAAATGAAATAAAATTCCAATTTTTCTTCCAATTTGTTATTCCATCATTCTTATTTCAATTTGGTTAAGTATTATTTTTTTTTCATTTATGTGTTAGATAACTTAGATTTCTCATTTCTTAATTTTTTAAATAGTTCCCAATTCCCAAAGTTCAAAGAAAAGTTAAATATTTTAGTTTTACAATTTTACTCAGAAAAGTAATCAAAATTTTCAAAAAAACACAAAAAATAAAAAAAATAGTGCAGCCCGGTTCGCCTCAGGCCCGTAGCACGGCATGGCACGGGCCCGCCTGGGCCGTGGGCTGTGCTGGGCCAATCCCCAAAATTTCTACCGGGGACTCGGGGAGGGCGGCACGGCCCGCGAGCTAGCATGGCACGCCCTGCCTTTTGAGCGGGCTGCCCACGGGCTGTGCCGTGTTGGCCTGGCAGGGCTCACTTTACATCTCTAGGCTGGTTTGTATGAATTAAATTTAAAATTTTAATTTAACTTTAGGCTCATAGTTATGAAAAAACATCTTTAAAAAGTTAGTGTATACATTAATATATAATACCATATATATTTTGTAAAATATCATAAATACCATATATGCATGTATACATGCCTGTATGCCACTATACCATATACACATACATACCTTATATACATATATGCTATCTATACATGCCGTACATACTACATTTATATAGATACATATTTGGTAAAATATTATACCATGTAAGATATTACATTATTACTAGAAAATGCAAGATATTATGCCTATGTCTGAGATATAATACTATATACTATATACAATAATTTCTGGGCCGAGCTGGGCCTAAGGCATGCTTGGCTTGGGCCTGGCCCACATTATGTCCAGGCTTGATGTGGGACAAGGCTGGGCTGGGCTGGGCTTGATAGAAATGTGGCTGCCCAAGCCTGAAAATTTGCGGGCCAGGCTGGGCTGGATCATATATTATCATCCTTAATCCTAACTATATGGGGTTGGCTTAATTAGTACTATTTTACCATTCAGTTTTGTAATTTGTTTATTTGCATATCCATTATTAAATTATGAGCACTTTCATTTCTTGCTTCTTTAACCCATGCCCTTTATAGTCTGCTTTGAGCCCTTCTATCCCCTTGAACTTGTAATTGATCGCCTTTTCTTACGGGTGCTGTAGGTGGTCTTCTGTGCACGTGATTGAACCATTTAAGTTACTTTCTCTCATCTTATCACCTATTGGAGCTACTCCTAGGTTTCTTTAAATGACTTATTTTCTAACCCTATCCTTTGACTGCCCAACACTTTTCTCTGATCAACATTACTAGCCTTACAAATTGTTTTATAGAATTTTCCTTTTAATTTAAGTAGTAAGCTTCTCTAGCATAAGACTTTGGATACACCCTCCATTTTGCCCATCATGCTCTAATTCTACGGGTGACCTCTTGTATTTATCTCTCCATTGTTATGATGAACCAAGGTACTAGAAAATGTCACATTGAGTTATCGCTTGGTTTCCAGTGCTGGGTATCGTGATTGAATCAGTTCTATTTCAGTAGGTCAAGTTAACTTGTTATCTGGTTGGATTTTTAGTCCATTTCACCCTTGACTGCTTGGTTGCAAAAAATGTCGACTTTGTCAATTAGTAGGCTTTATAAGACTAAAGGTTGCAAGTTGGGTAAAAACCGTGGAAGTGTTCAAAGAAGTCCATGCGAATGACATCCTGAGAGCTTGGTGAATGGTTGCTATCTATTCAATGGTGAAGGACTATGATGGAATGGAAGCCACCCTCAAGTCCAAGATTGAAGTTGAATTTTGATGGCAGTTCCTTTGGCAACCTCAACAAGCAGGAATTGGAGGAATAATTAGAGATTTATTGGGCAATATCAAAGTATTGTTTTTGGGTCTAATTGAGTAAATGATATTGTCAGAGCTGAAGTTATGGCACTTTTGCAAGATTGTCATTTCTTGGTTGAATAGTAGTATTCCATGAGCTTGGGTTTATAGATAGACATTAAGGCAGAGGTTTAAAACGTCGGTTGTCCAAATATAAGAAACATGTTGGAAATATTGTAAAGATTATAGATATGGTGAAAACATTGTGTTTGAAATGAATATTGAGCTAGCTCAAAGTGGTAATCATTTAAGTTGGGTGGGATACCAAGGAGGTGAGGTCTTCTTCTGGAGTTAGTGTATGGAAAGGGATAATGAGTTTTCAGTCAGCCTTCCTTAGCCTTGTATTTTATAGGGTGGGGAATGGTTCAACAATATAGTTTTGGAAAGATTGGGTGGGAATTGGAAAGTTGTGTGATTTGTGCATGCACTTCTATAGGTTAAGCAAGAAGAATACCTCTATTATGGGCCGATCCTCAAAGACCCCAGCCCTTTTTGCTCTTGGACTGCCAGGCGTCCTTCTATTTCAGCCCTGCCCCCTTCGACATTAAAGGCTGAATCACACGGGCCTCCCTTCTTTGCTTCTCTCAACCTCAAGAAGACCCCATCACTCAAGAACTCTTTTGAAAACTCCCCTGATTCGCCTCTCTTCACCTTTCCATGATCTCGAAAGTCGATCAGCCCCAACTCATTGACCCCACTTTCATCATTAGCTTGTTTTATTCCAGAAATTCCCTCTCCATCAAACTTTGGTCTGCCCTCAGCTTGGAGCCCATTCGACTTCTGAAACCTTGAACCAGTCGAATCAATCGAAAGAAGAGGAGCGCTCCACTCTTCCCTCCACGGATCCAGGTTGGCTAACCCACTCCCAGGGAAGGACCCTTCCACCACCACTCTAAGAATCATATGTTTAGATGTCTAATGGCTTACTTAAAAGTGGATTTTTGATGAACTTCATGGTTATAATTTATGAATATCTAATTCTCTATGGTTTCCTATTATAATTTTGTTGATAAAATCATTGTAAACGAAAAAAAATGGGATTGAAGGGTTCGAAAGCTACAATACGAGCATATCTATCTAATTCATTAATCAAAGGGGGAAAGGCACATGCACCTAAACAATATTTGCTTGAAATAGGTACTTGTTGTGTTTTGTTTTGTTTCAGCATACTCATCTGGGCTGTTATTCTACTTTGATCTGAATTTCCTGAGTTTAGAAACATACAAAGGTGGAGGACAGCAACTTAAAAAAGGTTCGCGAGGATCTTCAAAATAGAGTTGATATTCTTCAGAAACAAGGCAATGTGAGTTTGAAGATTATGAAAGTTTGTTCTAAGTTGGTCATTTTTTCAGTACTACTTATATTTTTCTGTTTCAGAGTTATGATGATCGGGGGCCTGTTATAGATGCTGTTGTGTGGCATGATGGTAATGTGTGGAGGGTTGCTCTTGACACACAGAGCCTTGTGGATGACTCAGAACACGGGAAACTGGCTGATTTCGTTCCCCTAACAAACTATAGGTGTGCATATCCTGTTTCTTCTATAATATAATAGGGAAATCCAAACACAGGCTGAGGTGAGCTAATGTGGAAAATGCTCAAAAAAGAACCACGAAGTAGTAAGCAAGTTTTATACCACTAACTATTAAGGCTTCAATACCTATGAGCGGGGGGGGGCACTAGATGTTGCTGTTCTTATAGTTCTATAGATAGCATGGGAAACTGGTTTTTGTTTAATTTTGCTGCTTTCTCATATTTTCAGGAACTGGATTGTGAAATAAGATGATCTTCTTAAAGAGAGAAATCTTTGTACCTTCTAGGATTGGAGAAAACTCAAACTGAACCTGATTAACAATAAGCCTATTAATATGTCAAATAACAACAAAAATCTGAAATAAGATAATCTCAAGTTCTTAAGTACTCAACAATCAACATTAAGTTCAGGACTTCAAGCTGGCTGCGAGCCATTAATGCAATACAATAACATAGAGGCAGACAATTTTCTTTCAAAAAAAGAGACAGACTTTTTTCTTTGAAAAAAAAACAGTCATGAACAATTTTCTTACAAAAAGAAGAGTCATAGACAACTTTTTACCCAAAAATGAGTCATAGACATAGACAATTTTCTATAAGAAAAAGAGTCTAAGGTTTCAGCCATTCTTCAAGACTCAATCAACATTTTCTTCATCTTCACTTGGAAGTTCAATGTCATCTTCATTGTCATCTGACTTGTAGTTATCAAAATCCTCTTCCATTTCTTCTTCCAACTTGAACATCAACATCAACTTCCTCCTCTTCTTCATCTTCCAATGTCTTTTTCCACCGCAATCTTTTGTAGATTGGGGTAGAAGCACCAAATATGGTCCACCAATCAGCTAAAGAGTATAAATAATAACTAAACTAGTGATTAGGCTAAATAAAAATATTAAGAATGTAAAATATTATATTAAATCAATGTTATCATTTACTTGGTGCTTTAATTTTCCTCTAGGAAATGGCCATATCAAAACCAAAAATGCATTCTGCATTCTTGTATTTGGATAATTCATCAGTGATTGCACTTCTCTTGTTCTTCTCCTTTTCAAGTATCTCAATTACTTTAAAAAGCCCGATTATAACCTCTTCATCAGACTCAATTCTCTCTTGATCATCATAATAAAATTGTGGGTTTAAAAGGTAACCAGCTGCATACAGTGGTTGGTGGAATTAGCATTCCCACCTCTTATCAATAATTTCAAAAATGCCTTCATGTTTTTCCATCCTTCCACCAAATGCTTTGTCAATGGCCTCTTTTGCCTTGTCCAAGCCTCATAAATATAACACATGGAAGGCTTGTTTTCACGACCCACCATCCTTAATACGCGAACAAGATGGCCGCACACTTTAAGAGTAAAGATGACATTTTTCCAAAATGTAGGCATCATGACTATCTCTCCAACTCTTTTCCCTTTTGCTTCTTTTATCCATTTGCTATCATTCTGTTCTTTTGAGTTAAACAAATCTCTCTAATTCTTCTTTTGTTTGTATATACTCTACAATGTGAGAAAGGAAATAGCAAAATGGGTTTTTGCTGGCTTAATCAATTCCTTTTGATTTGAAACTTCCTCATTAGGTTCAATAAATTTGGATGGTTATAGATATACCCCATAAGGGCAATTGCCTTCTCAATTGTTCTCTTCATAGTAGGCAACTTCCTAATGGCTTCCAATATCAAGTCCAAAGAATGGGCATCACACAATGTCCATGTCAAATGAGGATGCTTTGCTGTCAATAACTTCCGTAATAATACAAGAAAACAATTCAAGAAATAAGAACTTAAGAACTATGACTCTAACATGTGAAAATGCTAGATGAAAGTTAAATGGAAATAATAATGAAGTATAAAACTCACCAGTTAAGACATAATTTTATGCATTGTCAGTAATAACTCGGAGAACATTTTTCTCACCAATTCTCTCCACCATCTTGTCAAGCAAGGTAAATAACCTCTTAGCTGTTTTTACATCACATGAAGCATCGATGCTCTCTATAAACATTGCCCCAGGACTGGCTATGGACCAAAAAATTTATGAGGGCTCTATCCTTTCTATCCCTCCACCCATCAGACATAAGAGAGCAGCCCCACTTTTCTCAAGTCTCCTTATGGTGTTGAAGCAATGTTTTTGTATAATCAACCTCTTTCTTTAAGGAAGGAATTCACAACACATAGTAACTTGGGATTTTTAATCCCGGACCAAATTGCGCTATTGCCTCTGCCATTGCTTTAAAACTTTTCAAGCGTATGGTATTCATGGGAATACTAGCTTGATAAAACCATCTAGCAATGCATATGCATACTTTCTCTCCCCCTTTATTATATGCATCATTAATAATGGTTTGCCTTTTTATGGGGGGCTGTTTAGAATTTCTTCTTGAACATGAAGCAGAATTTACATTCCCACCAACACTAGGAATGTGATTACCCTCCATCTCTCATCTTCATCTTCAATTATATATTCAAAACCTTGAAAATCTGGAATTCTGCGTTCTTGACCTCCAATCATGTGCTCTTTCATTGATTTTTTTTTTCTGTGCATGTATGCTAATATCTTTTCTTTTACCTCTTTGGGGCATTTAGTACAAACTTTTACATTTCTTCTTCCACCAATTAAATGATCTTTTGCTCTATAGATCCCTTGCCACTTTGCCACAAAATTTGCAAGTGCCAGTATTTGTATTCTTTGGATCTTGCAAATGGCAATATTTCCAGCCCGGGTCTTTCCTATTGCTTTCTTGAGTATTGTCTGATTTGTCTCTCATCTCTTTACTCTACTTGGTTGGCAAGAGCCAAGAAGTCTAATGTAATTAATGTCTTTAAAGTTTGAAGGTCAAGGTCTATAAGAAAATATAAAATAAATTAGTTATCAATCTAAAATTCTAAATAAAAATATGCAATTGTTATTGGTTGCAACTTGAAAATTGCAATTTGCAACTATCAATACTCAAATTTAAATAGGTTTAGACCTCAGGCTTCGAAAATAAATAAACTATACTACTTTACAAATAATTTATAAATTCTGCTGTTTACAAATAATTTACAAATTCAAGTACCTGAATGTGAATCCACAAGGAAGAATAATGGGTGAAGCCCCAACTTTTGCATAAAAAGTAGATACAAAACATACACAGTCCCTGTTTTAGAGGTAGAAAGTGTGAAAATATAAAATATACAAAATAATAGATGTAAAAATCAAATGAAAACGGATACAGCCCCTGTTTAATGTAAAAAACAGTGTAAGTAATGGGTCGGATCCCCTGTTTTTTGTGCAAGAAAGAAGGATGGGGCAGAGCCCCTATTTTAAACTTTTAATGTAAAAAATCAATGAAAATAATGGGGTGGGTTCCCTGTTTTTTGTGTAAAAAGCTGTGAAAAATAGAGAAAGGGGAGGAACCCCTGTTTTAAACTTTTAATGATAAAAAACCATAAAAAAATGGGCCAGAGCTCCCTGATTTAATGAGAAAAAAATTGAAAAAAAAGGGGCGGAGCTCCTGTTTTTGTGTCAAAAACATTGCTGAATCTGTATGCAAGCTTTCTCAGCCGCCGGAAGAAAAAAAGAAAAAAAGGAAGGAAGAAAAAAAATGTGTACCTCTGTAACTCTGTTCGATTCAGCCTTGGACGAACTGGAGTTTGGTTTGGATGAAACAGGCTTGCATTGGATGAACAAATTCTTCTTCCCTCTCAGTTTCTTTTTTTCTTTTGTTTTTTTGGCAAAGACCCCTCTGTCAATTCGGTTTCCTTTTTGCTTATGTTTTCTAGTTTGAGTTATTTTTCATATTTTAATGTTATTTTCAAAGGTATTTAAAAACCTCATCCAGGCGCATGCCTGGGCCGCTTGTTGCCTGGCCTGAGGTGCACACTTAGGTGCAGAGGCGAGTGCCTATCTAATGCCTATGCACCTTAGCCTGGGTGAGGCGCCTAGCCTGGAAACCGCCTCGTCTCTGTGCCTAGGCGCACCTTTTAAAACACTGGTCTTGCTGTGTCTCGTATGTAACTCTGTGTACCTGCTATTGGTCCCTATAAGATCTTTACAAGCACATGCACATTTTCATAGTAGGTGGACATGTAAGTTTACAGTTTAACAGTTAAGGTTAAAAGAGAGAATTTCCGTTGCCATTCATTCACTCAAAACCTTTCTGGGATACTAGTGAACTGTGTTTTTCAGAGCAATTAAAAAAAGCAGCTTTTATGCTAACGCTTGGTATGAGAGGGAGTTGTTCTCATTATTTTTATATGCATATTTTGGAGAGAACTGTTGTCATCTTATTCTTCTTTTTTCTTTTGCATGAGCTGTGGAACTGTAACCGGGGAAGAGAAATTTACTATGTTTAGCAAATTGAACTTTAACCCTTCATAAGTAATAATGCAGGACTGAAAGGAAGTATGGCATATTCAGCAAGCTAGATGCTTGCACCTTTGTCACCAATGTATATGATGAAGGGAACATTTTAAGCATTGTAACTGATTCCTCCCCCCATGGAACTCATGTTGCTGGTATTGCTACAGCTTTCCATCCAAAGGTATTGCTAATTTGCCTTCTAGCTTTATGTTCTTTTATTTGTTTGATTGACCCATTGAAGTGGTTCTGTTTTTGGGCTATTGTATTGCAATTAGGAACCTTTGCTAAATGGAGTAGCACCTGGAGCACAAATAGTATCATGTAAAATTGGAGATTCACGCTTAGGTTCAATGGAAACTGGAACTGGTCTAACACGGGCACTTATAGCTGCGGTAGAGGTATTTCTGATTTCCATTTGATCCAAACAATTTCTTCTGGTTATTCATTTATAAATTACTGAGATACAATAAATCTACCGTTTTATTTTCCTTGTTAGCTGTTGCATGTTTCTTGGTCTATTTTATTTTCCTTGTATCTCAGTCTACTGATATTAACCAAAAATGCATGGTAGATGTTAGGGTTACACCTTTAAATTTTACCTATGCAGAAAATTCAAAGTATGTTTAGACAAGAAGTCTCCATTGAGGAAAATCTAAATATAAAATGCCAGTATAACCCCATGCTTCCACTATATGTTTTGAAACAAAAACCTAGGCTAACTGCATGTTGGAAGGATCAAAATTCTAAAGAACGATTAAGGGAGTTGCCTTTACTAGGGCAGGAACCTAAAGAAGAAAATATTGATCTTATGATTACCATAAACTTCATTGGCTAAAGTATCTATTCAGATGAAGGTTTTCACTATTTGCGTAGAAGTAGAAATGGAATACTTACCAAAGGGACTTTTAGATGTACTTCCACCAATACCAAACAAAAACCAAGGACCATCTTTCATTTTTGACGGCTTCCTCCACCAATATGAGCCAACTTCAGTAAGATTATTGTGCTCAACTTCTCATCGAAGATATCACCTATGCTATGGCACACAAGAGAGGCATTAGTCAAAAAAGAACAATGCCTTACTGTATGAGTCCCCTGTATATGCTTTCCAAACCATACTGGGATTCCCTGCACTAGCACATCAACATTCAAGTTAAAGAATCCAAAACTAGGTTCAAGTCATCTGTTATGAATGCTTCTTGCTTTTTTAGCAGGCCATTCTTGAATGTTCAAGTACCTAGGGGAGGTTTTATCTATCTCAGGATGCCTTTTGTAAGAGTCTCAGGCACTTCAATTCTTTACCTGTTAGGTACTGCCTAACTCAGGGACCCTTTCGAGGGAGCCTGCCTCCTGAATGTGTGAGAGAGAGAGAGAGAGAGAGAGAGAGAGAGAGAGAGAGAGAGAGAGAGAGAGAGAGAGAGAGAGAGATTGTATTCCCAAATCGATAATCGATAATTCCCTCCTAGTAAGGTTCCCAAGTTGCATCCTCAATTGGGAGACCTGACCATACCACCAATGCCTCTGGTTTGATGTGATTCCCTTTGCGTGAAATTTGTTCCTTAGGTTGTTGGAAGACCATTGAGAACTTCTAAAGTAGCTGCTGTAGTTGTGTGTGGCCTTCTTCAGATCTGCTTCCTTGGGTTAGAATGTGGCCGTTCCCGTTGGAGTCTATTTGCATTAATATGTTGTGGGTTGGGTCTGCTATCTGTTTCCTTAGGGAGGCGAGACTAATGGGTCCTGGACCCTTGGACAACTGCCCTTGAATGCACCTGTGAGCTGCCCACTTGAAAATCCATGGTGAGGCAGGCCCAATCACATATCACCGGCCCTAGTTGCCCTAACCATTGGACTCCGAGAATTACATTTGCTCCACTGATTTCCAGGGAGTGTAGATCTACCTCCAACTCATGTCCTTGTATCTTCATCTTTAATTCTGTGCGCGTACTGTCGCACACCAGGTTGCTCCCATTAGCTACGTGCATCCGGAAGGCTGTACATGGTTGGACCGGAATCCCTAGTTGTCTGACCAATGTTTGGGTAATGAAATTGAGAGTGCTGCCACTGTCTATCAGAACCGACACATGGCGCCCTTATACCAGTCTGGTTACTCTCATAGTTTGAGAAGAAGCAAGACCGGTCAAGGCTTGCAGGGATACTTCCGGGTATTCCTTTGTCCATTGCCCCCATTCTTGGTTGTCCATTGGCTCTTCGATGTTTGTTGATTGCTCGACATATTCGGTTTTAGGTTGAAGGAAGAAAACTTAAGGGATCTTACAGTGATGGCCCGGCCCGAATTTGTCTCCACATGCATAACAAAGGCCCTTTTCCCGCCAGGCTTGCATCTCAGCCCAGGTTAACCTCTTGACTGAGCCGGGGCCTGAACCAGAGTTGGCGTCCTTGCTTGTGATTCCTACTCCTGATCTGGGCTCCGGTTTACCCAAGATACCTGGTTCTGGGTTCGGTATACCTAGTATGATCGCAACTCCCAGTGGTTGATTAATCCTTCTTGCCCGATTCAGTTTGTCTTCATGTACTTGAGCTAATGTTGCTGCTTCAAGAATGGTGATGGGCTGCATGGCTTTTACCTCCTGCCACAATTCTTCCCCGAGTCCACCAACAAAACTGCCGACAAGCGCGTTTTCTGGCCAGCCTTGCACGCGCACAGCTAATCTTTTGAATGCCATCTGATAATCTTGGACGGAGCTGGTCTGTCGTAGCTTAGTGAGGCTTTCATCATAGTTCTCAAAGGCCGAGACACCAAATCACATGGTTAAGGCGTCGGTGAAGTCTGCCCATGTGGCTCTTGGGTGCCGTCGCCGGTACCACTGTTACTAGATGATCGCCTCTCCTTCCAGGTGTGCAGAAGCTAATGGGACACGATCAGGTCCCTGTGTGTCGTGGTAATCGAAGTGTCTTTCTGTTCACAGAAGCCATGATGTGGGATCTCCCCCTGCGAAGATGGGAAACTCGATTCTTGCCGTTCTTGATCCGCTTCGATGACTGGTGTCACTGTGCTCTTCCTGATTCGGTGCAGGTGGTGCCTGTGCCGGTCGTTCAAGCAAGGATGCAAAGCTTTCTTTGATTTCTTTGACGTCAACTGATATTCTTTGCATTTCTCCTTCCATGTTGTCGACTCTGTTCTCCATTGCGGATGACCTTGTGCTTGGCATCTTGGCTCTGATACCAACTTGTTAGGTACTGCCTAACTCAGGGACTCTTTCGAGAGTCCCTGAGAGAGATTGTATTCCCAAATCGATAATCCCCTCCTAGCTTCCTTTCCTTATTTATATACTGCTGTTACATATCTGTTATACCTGCCCCTCCTGAATGCTTCGCAGGTCATTCTTGTAACTTTATTGATAAAGAAAATCGTTTTTTATCGATAATAGTTTTAAATGAGCTTTATGCAGTGTTTTGAAAGAGCAAATTGTTTCATGGAGGAGGTCATCAGTAACGGCCCTTCCATATCTTGGAGTTGTTTGTATTAACTTCATTTGAAAGTTAAACATTTTGATATAGCAGTAATTTCTTCATTTCTTGTCCATTGTGTTGTCAAAATTGTACTTGGTTATTGACTGGGGAAATAAACATGAATTAAGTTAGGAACTTAGGAATTAGGTTATTTAAGAAATTTCATAAGTGTAATGATTCCTAATTATCCATTGTAAACCTAATGATTGCTAATAAGCTGTTATATCTTCTAATTTGCAGCACAAATGTGATCTCATCAATATGAGTTATGGAGAGCCTACACTGCTTCCAGATTATGGGCGTTTTGTTGATCTTCTAAATGAAGTATAGTTTCCATGCTTTTCAACTTGTGCTTGCTGGCTGATTATCAATGCACTTTGCTTTTCCCTGTTTTCCCTTCCCTTGTCTCGTATGTATTTTTACCAACTTCAGAAATTTTGTAGAAGTGTAGATGTCACTGACAATTTTAAGTGTAGGTGGTAAATAAACACCGACTTGTATTTATCAGCAGTGCTGGCAACAGTGGTCCTGCATTGAGCACCGTGGGTGCACCTGGTGGCACCAGTTCAAGTATAATAGGAGTAGGTGCATATGTGTCTCCTGCCATGGCTGCTGGAGCTCATTGTGTGGTTGAAGCCCCCGGTGAAGGACTTGAATATACTTGGTACATTCTTTTCCTTGTAAGGATTTTGGTGTTAGTTTTGAGCAGTTTAGGGTTCTTTTTGAAAGGTATTACAATTTTTTGATGAAAGGAAACACCTGATTACAACCAGGCCATCAGAAATAGAAGGGACAGTCTAATACAGTAAGAGACTGTAATAAAAGAAACCCCACCCCCCACTTCACACCATCAGTCCCTTTAACAGATAAAGTCCTATTATACTCCAATTGATCTGAATCATCTGATAGAATAAATCTCATTTGAACCCATAGAAAGTGTTTTGCACAGACACCCAAGGTGTGCTCCTGCCCACTGCCTGATTGATGATCTCCTCAACCCATGAGACTTTCCATCAAAGATCTTCATATTTCCTTCCTTCCACACAGTCTGAATGACTGGATTAGGGATGGAAGCACATATTAATTTGCTTTTTATATTTGACCTTTCAGCCTCCACCCTTCCAGCATCTCTATGACTGAAGTAGGGAAGGAGCACAACAAATTTAAGGAAATGCTTCTACACTTGGCTGGCCAGTGGAGAGTGAATAAATATATGGTCTGCCAATTCTAGTTAAAGGATGCAGATGATAGATGTGGTGGCTTGCAATGTCATCCATCTTTTGGAAAGGTTATCTCCAGTAATGCACTTTCTAAGAGCAACAATCTGTGGAGATACATACCTTCATCCAATTCTGCCATTTCTTCCCAAAATTCATCCTTTCTAGAACATAATCCGGTTACGCCATTTCTCTTCAAACCTTGAGTAGTTTAAGGTTTTCAATGCATGTTCTATTGTAAGAGCCACTTGGGTTGATTGAGAGAGTGGATTTAAGTTGATTAAACAAGGGAATCACTTACACTTGGAAACACTGGATGCAGGTCTAGCCGAGGTCCGACTGTTGATGGAGATCTCGGTGTCTGTGTAAGTGCCCCTGGTGGGGCAGTTGCACCTGTCCCCACATGGACTCTCCAACGACGTATGCTTATGAATGGGACATCAATGGCATCTCCATCTGCTTGTGGAGGAGTTGCTTTACTCATTAGTGCAATGAAGGTTGATCTGATATGCTCTATTTTTATCACTGGCATGGACCTCTATTAATTTCTCTGACATTCTACCGTTGAATATATGCAGACCGAAGGTATTCCTGTAAGTCCATACAGCATAAGGAAGGCACTTGAAAATACCTCGGTTTCTGTAGGTGGTCTGCCAGAAGATAAATTATCTACTGGACAAGGGCTTATGCAAGTTGACAAGTAAGTTCTTCTATTGTTGTCCATAATTCCCTTTAACTGCAAAGATAGGCCAACTTGATTGAACTCTCTGACTGACTTTGACATGTATTTGATGGCAGGGCACTTGAATATATTAAACAATGTAGGGATCTACCCTGTGTTTGTTATCGGATAAAGATTAACCAAACTGGGAAATCAAGTATGCTTTCATTATCTGTATCTTTCCTTTCTATCACTTGGATGTCCATGGATATTGCAGAATTTTTCTAAGTTGTAGGTGAACATGCTGTCACGCTAATAATAAGTAATTTTTTACTGATGTCAGGCTTATAATAAATAATTTTTCAATGTGAAGCCCAGACAATTTCTAGTGTAGAAACTGAGAGAGGAATGCCACCCACAAGCAAGCATAGTAGGGCTACAGTAGTTGCAAAGTTGAACACACAACAATTGCAGAAACTAGGAATGACAGTCCAAAAATGAACTGCTGGATTGCAAGGTTTCATTCAGTTCATATAGACCTTTTTACAACAACAGTATTAATGACACTTACATGGGATGATGTAGAGGCTGCAGCACTTAATTATGAAGAAGCACAAGACAAATCTAGGAGGAACAAGAAAGTGAAGAATTCTCATGCTTGAATTTAGCTGTTTTCTTGTTTTGGTGATATCCTAGGTTGTTTCTCAGTCAATTAATGGTTTCTAGTGGATTATTATTGCTAGGAAGAGTCTTACAGGGTATATACATATTAGATAAAGTTATTTTGGGTTTTCCTTACTATTTTGGGATAGGGGTGTTTTTGTAATTTCAGGATTTTATTGGATCTGGATGACAACCTAAAATACAGCGTTATTATTGGCCACATCTCAAGAGGGATGTTGGGAGGTTTATACAAGGTTGCTATGTTTGCCAGACAGCTAAGGGGCATACCCAAAACACAAGGTTGTACATGCCATTGCCTAATCCAGAGGGTCCTTGGGAGGATCTTTCCATGGACTTTGTGGTTGGGTTGCCTAGAACTCAGAGGCAACATGATATAGTGTTTGTAGTAGTGGATCACTTCTCGAAGATGGCTCATTTTATTCCTTACAGGAAGACAGCTGATGCAACACAAGTAGCCAACCTATTCTTTAGAGAAGTGGTTGGACTACAAGGCATTCCAAAGTATATTACCTCAGATTGTGACAGAAAGTTCCTTAGCCACTCTTGGAGAACTTTATGGCGATGATTTGACTCTGAGCTACAATTTAACAGCACTTGTCATACTCAAACTGATGGGCAGAGAGGTTGTGAATGGGACTTTTGGTTATATGGTACACAATCTATCTAGTGAGAAGCCTAAACAATGGGATTCAGCTCTTGTACAAACAGAATTTGCCTATAATAACATGGTGACCAGATCTACTGACAAATCTCAATTTGAGGTTGTGTTTGGACACACTCCTAGACATACTTTAGCCTTGGTGCCACTTCCAACATTGCTAGGATATAGCGTCACAGCGAAGCACTTTGCTGACAAGATCATATCTATTCATGAGGAAGTAAACAAACACCTAGAAGAGGCCAATACCAAGTATAAGGAAGCAGCTGATCAGCATAGCGACCAAAAGTTTTTCAAGAATGGGATGAAGTATTGGTGTTTCCAAGGAAGGACTGGTTCCCTACAGGGCAATACAACAAGTTGCAGCCAAAGAAGATTGGACCCTACAAGATCGTGGCGAAGATTAATAACAATGCCTATGTTGTAGACCTTCCTACTTCCATGAATATATTTTGAACTTTCAATGTTTCTGATATCTTTGAGTACCATCCACCCATCTCTAAACTAGACTCGAGGGCGGGTCCTCTTCAAGTGGAGGGAACTGATGTAGAGGCTGCAACACTTAATTATGAAGAAGCAGGAGACAAATCTAGAAGGAACAAGAAAGTGAAGAATTCTCGTGCTTGAATTTAGTTGTTTTCTTGTTTTGATGATATCCTAGTTGTTTCTCAATCAGTTAAAGATTTCTAGTGGATTATTATTGTTACGTCTTACAGGGTATTTAGCTATTAGATAAGGTTAGTTTGGGTTTTCCTTACTATTTTGGGACATGGGTGTTTTTGTAATTTCAGGCTTTTATTGGATGCCGACCTAAATAGAACCCCTATATAAGAACATTATTAACTGCTGTTCAAAGAATAAAGAGGAGGATATTCAATTACTTCAAGCTTAAGAAAGCTGTTTATCTTCTTTCTTCACTCTTTTTCCTCATTCTCTTGAATTTCTCAAACAGTTGGGTGATTTTTCCCAACATTTCCCAATATTATACATAATCCAACATTTCCCAAAGGACTATTTGACTAAGACAATTAACAAAACATTAACTATTTAATGCAACCACAACCTACAAGATATAGGACGACTAAATGTATTCTCAACTACTAACTAAACATAAATATGATATTAATGACAACTTTGACTCCAGCAATGAATCTTCTAATGGACCTAACAACTTGGAAGCCCAAATCACCAAGTAGCCCAAGGTCCACAAAGCTGGCCCAGAACTCCTCTAAGTCTTCAAATTCAGGTTTAGAACTTGAATTGCATAAGCTGCCATTTGGCCCATCTTGATTGCCATAAGCTCCGAATGGAGCCATATTTCCTTAATAATTATCCATAAATTTCATAAGAAAAGTATAAATATCATTTAAAGTACAGAAAATCAACATATTCATGAGAAGAAAAAGAAGAAAGAAAAGAAAATTAAAAAAATATGGGGCATGAACCCCTATTTTTGTTATAAGAAAATAAAAATTGAAAAGGTGGAAGAAAGAAGAAGTAGATTTGGTGATTAAGCCCTAACAAATAAAAATAATAAAAGAAAAATACAGCGGTTAGCAGTGTCTTATCGGTTCATGTTTTGAAGTCTTTGAGGGTTCAATACAGCAGTTAGCAATGTCTGTGTTGATTAAGCCCTAACAAATAAAAAAATAATAAAAAGAAAATTGTATATAAACACACAAAATGAATATTTTAGTTTAATAATGTCTATTTTATAATTATAATCTAACAAATATTACAATTTAAAAGTATTTTATGACATGATATAAAAAACTGCTTGGCAATTAAGCAAGGCGAGCCTCCAAGGGTGCCTTGTTGCCTAGGCATCATCTTGACAAGTATGGGTACTTCTAATGGGCAAAATCAAGATAAACTTTGATGGTTGCTCTTTGGGCAACTCAGTGTCATCGGGGAGGGGGGGAGTTTGTTTTTATAGCTTTCCTTGGAACTTTTGTCTTAAGATATTTAGGGTCAATCAGGCAAAGAAACTTCTAAGCGCAGAACTACCAATAAAAAAACTTCGAAGTGCAGATTTCTCTTTCTCTCTCTCTCTCTCTCTCTCCTCTAGGTTAGTAATTGGTTGGTTGTTGACAAATTCTCAAGGACCTTGGATCCTAAGGCACCAGATTAAAGAATCAAAGGCTTGGGCTTCAAGCTTGAGCACCTTGTTCGGGTGGGTATCTAGAAAGACCAATTAATTATATTGCGGTTGCTTTTAGCTAGGAAGACGGTTGGAAGATATACTCTTGTGTCGGGGGTACTAGGTCTGAGGCGTTAGCCAACAGGTTAGTGTTCTGAACTTCTCTGATTGTGTTGGACTATGGGTCAGCATATGCTCATTGTAGTGCACCCTACTCTTGAATCACTGTCAAGAGTTGGGTCCCTTATATCTTTTTAGCACTTTTATTAGTAAGATATCTTTGACTGCTGTAACTGATAAAAAAATGTTGGGTCCCTTATATCTGAGTTTGTTTTTGTTTTTCCTGGATTATGGCCCTTTTGTATACAACTTGTATACCTTTCTCCTTTTTATTTTTATGCAGTGTATCACTACAGATAAAAAGAAGAAAATTTGTTACTCATCATCCATTAATGATGATGCTTTTTTAGATTCAAAATATTGAGTTTATGTTGACTGTCAGAAATATGAAGCTAATGTGATAAATTCATGATGTCTTACTGATCGCAGCCCCAACGTCACGAGGCATTTACCTAAGGGATGCTAGTACTTGCCAGCAAACTACTGAGGTGAGATCTTGAATGGGCTCAGTGGATTTTGCTTCCTTCATTTAACATTCATATATCCATCATGTGCCCTTTATATGAGATGGATATTCCATTGTTAACTGCAGCTTTTCTTCTTTTCTTCCTGCCTCCAATTTATTAGAGACTAAGACTATAACTTTTTGGCTTAACAGTGGACTGTGGAAATTAAGCCGGAGTTCCATGATGATGCAAGTAACTTAGAACAATTGGTTCCTTTTGAGGAATGTATAGCATTGCATCGTAGTGAAAATACAGTTGTTCGGACTCCTGAGTATCTGCTGCTTACACATAATGGCCGTACCTTCAAGTTAGTTTGTCCAATCCTATTTCTTGTTTTTCCTAAACAAGTCTTTATATGCTTTCTGTACACAGTTGCACTTTATGGGGCATGACTGTAGGCTATTACATGGTTCTTCTATTTCCTTTATAGCCATATGCAGAAATTGGTATGGTGATTGCTTGAGTTGATCCTTGTATAAGCATATCAATTCGGTCAATAGGTGCAATTGGCTTGAGTACATTCTAGGAATTTCATATAAAATGGAATAATGTAACATCATTTTGAGAGAGGATATGAGTGTTCTATGCTGCTATAAAACCTTTGTAAAAGTGTTATTCTGATACTTTGAGCAAAGAAACTTTTACCTTTTCTATGCAGCTAGTGACTAGAGTCAAATGCAGTCAGAAACTTTGGTGCTGGACAATGTATTATACAAGTTTCTCCATATATGAAACATAGATTGTGTATTTCTCTCAGTCTTAAGCATTTATTGAATTGTTTTTGGTTTCTTTTATTTGTGCCACTCAGCCACTGGTGGCGAATGGGAGTTGGGGCAGAGGCTGGGTTACAAGGGGTTGAAGGTGGGGTGAATGATTGGTTCTAATTGGCTGGACCCTTGGAGGTTGTGATGCGTTTTTTTGAACATCTTGTTCTGGTTGACTCTAATGTCAACTAACTCTTTTTCTAATGGGCACTGCTAATTGTGACCCAGACCGTATAGCTTACCACATGGTGAATCTGGCCCCATTATCAGATGGGGCCCACTTAAGAGAGGGTCTACACTAAAAAGCAGAATGATTAGATGCCTTTAGACAATCTGATTGATGAGCTATTTTCTGAATCTCATACTATTTTCCTTGAACTTCTTAGAGTGTCCAACTATTTGCTTAAAAGAGACACATTTTAGATAGAATCCATGTTGATGAGTGTTCGGCAAAAGTTTTAGTGCCGGCTGCCAACCTGACTAACCCTCCTTAATTTGGGCTTGGGACTAGCAGTGTAAGACAAGCTCACAGTGGTAGAGTTTAGAGACAAGCTCACTTCCAGATGTACTTTTTTATATTAATAAATTTTGTTTCTTATTGATTACCAAAAAAATTGACTAAATATTTTCAGGAGGCGTCCCATGGTGCATGTTGTAGAGATACTATGAGCTGACTTGGTTGAGAGCACATTTTTATCTTCTATCTTATGTACATTATCATTTCTTTCTTTCTTGTATACATAGTCTTTTCTTTTTCATTTTAGAGATGGGTACAATTGTCCTTATGTACTCTTTTGATATCTAATATAATTCCTTTGTTCAGATTCTCTTGTCCTTTTAAAATTGAATCTGACAGTTGTTTGCTGATGACATCCTTTTAATTGATGAAACTAATGGAGGATTAAATGCAAAATTAAGCTTATAGACAAATGTCTTATAAACAGGAGTTTTTAAAGTAAGTAGGAATAAAACAGAATATAATGCATTCAAATTTAAAAACAATAGGAGTGCAAATCAGGGCACACTGATGGAGATCAAAAGATAACTCAATGTGACCTTTTTTGGTACCCCGGTTAGATAATTCATAACAAGGGAGAGAATGAGGAGGATATTGCCCTTAGAATTATAGTAGGATAGAATCAGAAATGTGTATGCTGATGGATGGGCGGAAAACTAGAAACATTGGATCAGAAATGAATTCATTCATAGCAACTTAGGAGTAGCTCCAATAGGTGATAAAATGAGAGAAAGTAGAATAGATGGTTTGGACATTTGCATAGAAGATATCGACAGCACCTATAATAAGAAGTGGTTTGATACAAGTTGAAGGGGCTAAAAGGGCAAGGGGCAGACCAAAAAGGACTTGGGTGGAAGTAGTAAGATTTTAAGAAATGATTTAAGCACCAATAATTTCACAATAGATATGTCATTAAACAGAATGGACTGGTGAAACACGATTCATGTAGCAGATCTCATATAGATAGGACTGGATGGTGATGAAACACATTCTAGGTAGGAATTTAGGTTGATTTTTGGTCCACTCGATGATTAAGTTAGGATCCTGATGCAAGTGGTTACAAAAACATTCCCGTCAAATCTCAAAGAAAGAAATTTAAGAAAAGACATATGATGGCTGAATTGCAGAATGCACTTTTGACCAGAATAAGTGACTGTTTGTCCAGTCCAAGCTTGGTCAACTTGGTGGTAATTTGGCCAAAGTACACTTATAATGCTTTTTAACTCAATAAGATATATGAAAGTGGGCCAACTGAATGCTTCAAGGATGACTTATTTTTGTGTTTTGCAGGTCATGGTCAAAGTCATAGTCAACATGTTTGGCCCATGTTGGATTAGTGACTAGAGAGTTAAAAATTTTTCCTTGTATAAATAAAAAATTTCTGTTTTTATTTATGTTTGAATACAAGTAGGAAGTTGCTGTTTTTGTTTCTAATTGGTCTATTAAAGATTGTCAACAGGTCTTGTAAGGACTAAAAGGCAGCTCTTCTGTTATTATTATTCTTGTTGTTATTATTATTATTTTTATTATTATTACTATTATTATTATTATTATTTCTGCCAAGCGTTTATTTTTTCGTGAGGTGTATTTATTGTTCTTATTATCTTTCATTCAGTTAATGTTTATTGTTTGGTGTATTGGGATTTCTGTCAACAGTTCTATTGATTTGATCTTCTTTCTTCTAATCTTAGTTTATCCTCTTGGTGTTCCTTTTATTAGAAGTTATTTTGTTACAAATAGTAATTATTAAAAATGACAAGTCACTGTTTTTCTACAAACCGTAATTATGATTACTATAAGCAGTAATGATGAGAATTATTAGAAATAGTAAATCCAAGATTTACTGAAAATAGTGATCATGTGCTATTGACTATCATTCTTGAATTGCCTTGTTTTTAAGGATTTTTGTAGGCTTTTCAAGCATTTTTTTTATCTAAAAAAAAGTTCTACACATTTCTTCTAAAAAATCAAGAAAAATCAGAGATCACGATTTCTGCTTAACTGGTACATTTTTGTGCAAATCTAATTTGGCTCTCTGGACTTTTAGAGCTTCTTTTATGTTTTTCTTGATTAAAAAATTAAAGTTCTGTTGGATTGTATGGAGAATTGAGTTGGTGCCTCCTGTTTTCCTCTTCTATTTTTGCACCAATTGGGAGTTACTCTATTGCATCTTGATTGTAGGTCAAGGTTATCTATTTTAGGCCATTTTGGTGATTGAGGATCATTCATTCAAGTCTTTATAAAAAACCATTCATTCAAGTTATTTTGTCTCATCTTGAGTGGCATCAAGATGAGTTTGAATGTGTTTTTGCCGTAGGTTTCTATTGGCTTGATGAGGAAAGATGATGAAATTTCAGATCTGATCTCTAGATTAACAGGGGGAGAGGTTGTTTGGCAGTCAGATGTTTGGTGAATTGTCCAAATTGTTTCCAGTGTGAAGATTTGTTGTGCCTAGGGTTGCAAGTCGGTTTACCCAATTTGAGGAATTTCATTTACTTTAGGCTGGGGGTTCAGGCCCATTGAAAATTTAACAAACTCCCAAGTCCCAACTGACCTGACCCAACTTGCACCCTTAATTGTGCCTTATGCGTGTTTGATGAATGAAACACTCAACAGAGAGTATCTTAAGTGTTGGTCTAACAGTACCAGGCACTCATGTCTCTCTCATTTGAGAGAGACAATTTATATTTTTTTGATAGTAAGAAATAAATACGTTAAAAAGAAAGAGGATACAATCAGGGGAATAGATTTCACCCCAAAACACTACATCAATAGAAACCCCAACATCAATGTAACAGAATACCAAGAATACCAATTATGAAGTTCTAAAGTCAGCCACAATTTCTCAAAATCAAATCTGCTAAAGCAAAACTCAGAATGAACAAGGGTCCAATCAACAAGTGTAGACCTGATATCCAATACTAACTTGACATCATCTAAAAGCTTGTCTTCAAAAATTCACTTGTGTTGTTCTCTTTAAATACCCAAAGACCGCAAAAGTAATGATGCTCTAGAAAATTTTAGCGCTGTTGTTGCCTTCCAGTTTTGGCCACTTAGGGAAAAGAAAGAGAGACCACATACTCTGCAACCCTACATTGAATGAATAGATGGCATGTGTCTTCCTCATGCTCCTTGCACTTGACACTCCTATTTGGAATCTAAGAACCTTTCTAATGTTACAATTACCTATATGTTTTCTCCTCAATTGATGCTCACACATAACCTAAGGTCCGTTTGGTTCAAGATCAGGATTGGAATTGGAATCAGAATCACCTATTCCCAATGCATTTGGTTCATACGGGAATTGGAGTCAGATTCCGATTGTTGCTATTTGGTTCAACTAGAGGGAGGGGGGGAGGGGGAAGAAAGGGGAGGGGAGGAAGAAGAGGGATCTGCTAATACTGACCACCAATGGAATTTGCAGCGGTGACAGTGACAGAGGGGAGGAAGAAAAATGAAGAAGATAGGAGAGACGGGGAAAGAATGATCGGCTGGCGACCGGTCTTACCTCACCGGAGATGGTGGTCATCAGTAGCTACCTTGGATGGTGGGTGGTTTAAGGACTTGGGATTGAGTAGGGTACTAGAATGAGTGGTTTTCTTTTCCTCAAAAAAGGAGGCTGGAATGGGAATCACATTCCCGCACCAGGGGGGGGGATGGCCATTCTTGCATATATGCAGGAAACCTGTTCTGCCAAGAATTAGAATGGAGCTTCCATTCAGATCAACCAAATGACAGGAAATGAAATGGGCCATTCCGATTCCGATACCTGGTGCCTATTCCTGCAAACCAAATGGACTCTAAATTTTTTCTGAACAGAGAAGTTCTATTAAAGCAGTGAGGTGGGAACATGCCACAATGATATTCAATGAAGCCCTTTCATGCATGGGGAAGAAATCCGAAATTCCATACAGGCCTTGGAAACTTTGTGGATAAGGAAGAACCCTGATATAAAGATCTCCTTACAACATCCCTAGGTAGCTTTTCAGAAAATTGGTGTATTTCATTTTTCAAAATCCAGTGGGGCAAATGGTTCAGGGTCAAGGTGAAGATCTTGACTCTCTGATAGTTGTTTTGGAATCCAACATCAAATTGATTACATATCCCTATGGAAAAGAAAATGACTGCTTAAGGCCAAATGGGAAGCTATATCCACTGTGGTCGAGTTTCCCTAACTAATTTATGAACTTGTAAAGTTCATATCAATCTTGATGACCCTGAGTTGCCAAGGAAGTATAGTATCTATGAAAGTGTAATGGAATTGGAAATACTTCATAATGAACTTTAGACAATATGTTTATTTTTTAAACCACACATGACACATGCTTTTCTCTGATAGCTGCATATGTGTTTGTTAAATTTCATATATTAGACAGCTGGCCGGAATTGTGCAACTTGGTTCTATTTAGGTTGGGTTAAGGAAAACCATGGCCCTGCTGATCAAAAGAAAGAAAAAAGGTAAACCATTGGCCCTACAATCTCAACTCCAGTCTTGACCAAACCATTCCTCAACTTTATGTGGTTAACACAATCCATTCAAATATATGTGTTGAGAAAGTTTAGGCAAGGGTGTTTTTAGTCTTTACCTCTTCTCTTTGTACTCTTTTTGTATTTGGGTGCCCAAGTAGGGGCCTCTTTGTAATTTATTGAACAGTAACAACAACACAACACTCGACACATTCCTCTTCTTCTTATCCTTTATCTCTTTCTTTCTTTCTTTCTCATACAAACCCTAGATTTACAACACTAGTTTCCAACTTGGTATTAGAGCGGGTAAAGGCACTTGAGAATACTTTTCTTGCTGGCTCTCTTTCACGAGAAGAACTGCTGACATCAGACCGCTGTCGGATGACGACAGCAGTCTGTACAGGTGTCGGAAACAATACATGAATCATATATGGTTTGATTCGTCCTGATTTTAGAAGATATTTGGTATGACTCTTTTCTTTGTTTGAAGCTTCTATGATTTTCAATAGGTTTTTCAAGCAGAAAATCACAAAAAATCAGATCTGATGTCGAACCTTATACACTTTGTTTAATCAGTTTTTTGCTACAAAACCTAGACCTTTCAGGTTGCTTTTTACCTTGGGAGCAACTGGAAGTGGTCCCGTATTCTTCTAAGCCCTAGAAATTTTTTGGGAGATTTTCTTCTCCCTCTGTTTTGGTGCCAACTTAGTTTTTTGGCCTTTTTTGTCTCTTAGCCATGTGGTGGCCTAGTTTCTTGGGTCCTTAGCTGTGGTTAAGTATTTAGGGCCCCTTTTGGTTGACGCGGAAGTATTTTGATAGATTATGGAATCATCTAAGGATGTATAGATGGTTTCTAGTGTGTTCCTTGGAAGTGCAAACATTTCTAGTGGTATTATGATAACTACTGTTAAACTTGATAGAACCGACTTTTTAGGGTGGTACCAATTTGCTAAACTTACCATCACTGGGAGAGGTAAACTGGGATTCATCACAAGAAAGGAGGTGAAGCCAAATCTGGAAGATCCGAAATATGCAAATTGGGAACAGGGTAACTCCCTTGTAATGTCATGGTTGATTTGCTCAGTGCAACCTCATATTGCCCGAAACTACATGTTTCTTCCAACGGCCAAAGATATTTGGGATAGAGTTGTTGCCACTTATTTCCAAGTTAAAAATACTGCTAGAGTGTACCAGCTTTGGAAGGAAGCTTGCAGTATGCGTCAGGGGGAGAGGTCTGTGGCTATGTATTTCTTTTCTCTACAATCTATCTAGGAGGAAGTGGATCACCTGAAGACTCTTGTATGGAAGGACCCTGAAGATGGTGAGCAATATCGAAAGTACATAGAGGAGAATAGAGTCTTTGATTTCTTGGCTGGCTTGAGTCCAGAGTTTGATTTTACTAGGCAACATATTCTTAGTGCTGGCATTGTCACTCTTGCTTCTGCATACTCCCTTGTACAAGGGGAAGAGAGTAGAAGGATAGCCATGGTGCAACCTCCTATGATTGATCACTCTACCTTTATGTCATCTTGATCCAAGCAAAATACTAGTAAGCACCCTATTATTGAGAAGGTTGAGGATGTGGTTTGTGATTATTGCAAGATGCCAAGACATACTATGGAAAAGTGTTGGAAGCTCAATCCTCACTTAAAACCAGAAAAATACAAAACTGGGAGGAATGGAAATGCTCACTTGGTTACATTTGGTAATGATGCTCAACCTTCTGATGCTCTTGACTCCTTTGATGTAATAGACAAACTTAGGGATATACTGTTGCAGCTGGAAAAGGGTGGTAAATCCTCCTCATCTAGTTTTGGACTTAGTAATCCATCTAGTTCATATGCCAAGACAGGTACTGCACTTGCTTATTCCACATCTTTTAGTCCTTGGATTGTAGACTCCGGGGTTAATGCCCATATGACTGGTATGCCTTCACATTTGTCTTCTTATAAGTTAACCCCAAGTAAGGGCAAGATTACTTTTGCTGGTAGATCTTAGACCCCTATTTCGGGTCAGGGTGAAGTCAAACTCACTCATAACCTTTCTCTTGAACCGGTTCTTCATGTGCCCTAGTTTTATAAAAGTTTGTTGTCTGTTAGTTCTCTTACAAAATCCCATTAATTGACCAGTGACCTTTTTTCCTACCCATTGTGTTTTTTAGGACTTGAGCATGGGGAAAAAGATTCGAAGTAGGCATGAAGCTAATGGAGTCTACCTCTTTGATGGACTTTAGAGTATGGATTATCGAGCCAGATTGAGTCTTATTCAAATGAGAAAATGAGTCTTTTGAAATTATGGCATTGTCGTCTTGGCCATATGTCTTTCAATTCTGTAAAGCTTTTGTTTCCAAGCTTATTTGACTCGGTGTCAAAGTTGAACTTTGAATTTGAAGGTTGACATCTATCAAAACAATGTAGAATCGCATATTTGGATTATCGAGCCAGATTGAGTCTTATTCAAATGAGAAAACGAGTCTTTTGAAATTATGGCATTGTCGTCTTGGCCATATGTCTTTCGATTCTGTAAAGCTTTTGTTTCCAAGCTTATTTGACTCGGTGTCAAAGTTGAACTTTGAATTTGAAGGTTGACATCTATCAAAACAATGTAGAATCGCATATTTTGTGAGTAGTAAAAGAAGTAATGCCTTTCATAATTTCATTTGATTCATACTGATGTTTGGGGCCCATATGCTATCCATTACATGGGTGGGTATAAATACTTCATCCTCTTCGTTGATGACTATAGTCAATATACATGGCTCTACTTGATGAAAGGTTGAGATGAAGTTCCTATGGTGGTTCAAAACTTCATGAATATGGTAGAGATACAGTTTGAGAAAATTGTTAAGATAATAAGATCTGACAATGCCAAGGAATACTTTGAACATTCTTGACAGTGTGGCCGGCTAGAAATAAGAGGAAGAGAAAAGAAGAGAAAAGAAGAGAAGAAGAAGAGAGAAGGGAGAAGAGAAGAGAAGAGATTGGCAATGGAACCGTGCTGGCGGCGCCACCTTCTATTAGTATATATAGGACGACTAAAATAAAAGGGGAAAAGACCCTTGTGCCCCTTTGTAAGTGAAGTACAATAATTAAAAAAATAAACAAAGACATTAATCAACCAAACAGACCCTACCAAGACAAGACTAAAAGACAAGAAATAAAATAAACTATTTCAACACTCCCCCTCAAGTTGGAGCATAGATGTCAATCATACCCAACTTGTCACACAAACCATTATGCCGCACATGATGAAGACCCTTGGTGAAGATGTCTGCAAGTTGTTCTTCTGAGCTAACATATGGTGTGCATACTTCTCCATTCACAAGTTTCTCTCTAATAAAATGCTTGTCCACTTCAATGTGTTTCGTCCTATCATGGAGGAATGGATTAGTTACAATGTTGATAGCAACTTTATTATCGCAACAGAGTGACATAGGGTTACTAATTACAAAACCCAGTTCATCTAACAGGTTTCTTATCCACATGATTTCAGCAACCCCATGAGACATGGCTCTGTATTCTGCTTTAACACTGGATCTAGCCACCACACTTTGCTTCTTATTTCTCCATGTGACCAAATTTCCTCCTACAAAGGCACAATACCCACTGGTAGACTTTCGGTCATCAACTGCCCCTGCCCAATTAGCATCAATATATACTTCCACCTTTAAATGTCCATGTTTCTAGAACAACAAACCAGCTCCAGGAAACTTCTTGAGGTATCCAAGGACCCTCTCTGCAGCTTCAAAGTGAGTTGTCCTAGGGTTGTGCATGAACTGGCCAAGGACACCCACTACATAAGCAATATTTGGCCTAGTCATAGACAAATACAAGAGTCTCCCTACAAGTCTCTGAAACTTCTTCACATCTTTCACGAACTCTCCCTGACTGTCTCCCAGCTCATGGTTAGGTTCAATTGGTTTCACCCCTAGCTTGCCAGTATCTTTTAGTAGGTCCAATACATATTTCTTTTGAGAAATAAAGATGCCCTTTTTAGAGCGGGCAACTTCAATTCCAAGGAAATAACGTAAGGGTCCTAGATCTTTCACCTCAAATTGAGTGGCTAAGAATTTTTTTAGTTTCTGTATTTCAGTCTTCCAATCTCCTGTGATCACTATGTCATCCACATACACAATTAAAGCTGCAACTATCCCTTCACCTTTCTTCACAAACAATGTGTGGTCTGATTGGCATTGTTTGAACCCTATCTGTTGAACTGCTAAGTGTAACTTACTAAACCAAGCTCGAGGTGATTGTTTCAACCCATATAAAGATTTTTTTAACCTGCACACTTTCTGCTCACTGCCTTTGGCACAAAAACCTAGAGGTTGGGTCATGTACACTTCTTCTTCTAAGTCACCATTCAAGAAGGCATTTTTAATGTTCAATTGGTGAAGTTCCAGTCAAAATTTGCTGCCAACAAAAGAAGAATCCTAATAGAGTTCATCTTGGCTACTGGGGCAAATGTCTCTGCATAGTCCACTCCATATACCTGTGTAAAACCTTTTGCCACTGGTCTGGCCTTGTACCTTTCGACAGTTCCACCGGCCTTGTTTTTCACTGTGAACACCCACTTGCAACCCACTGGTTCCTTCCCTTCAGGAAGATCCATCAACTCCCACGTGCCATTTTTGTGTAATGCATCAATTTTTCCTTCATTGCATCTGTCCATTCAAGTTTGGATAAAGCTTTTGCCACATTCTTAGGAATCGGGATACTATTAACAGAAGAGAGGAATGCACGATATAAAGGTGAAATATGGTCATAGGACACAAAGTGAGAGATGGGATGATTAGTGGTATAGGATCTAACACCCTTTCTCTTAGCAATAGGAACATCAAGATCATTAATGACATGGGAATCAACATTGAGAGGTGCAAACATATCAATAGGAACAAGTGTACCTGGCTGATAAGAAGGATCTACTTCCAGTGAATCCGATGATGTTAGTTGCATAGTGTTAGGTTCCACGACTCTTGAACTCTACTGGATTTTGTGGCGACGGAGAAAGACACAGAATGGAGGAGGATTAGGTAGAGGAGGTAGTTGAGCCTGGATGTGTTTCTCCTTAATGCTACTCTCTCCCTGAGGAGAAACCGAGAAGAAAGGTTGGTTCTCAAAGAAGGATACATCAACGGAGGCATAGTACTTACAAGAGGTGGGATCATAGCAACGATACCTTTTTTGAGATAAAGGGTAACCAAGGAAAATTCAAGGAATAGCATGGGGATCAAGTTTACCCCGAGTAGGGGACAAGTTATGAACAAAGCAACGACACCCAAAAACACGAATTGGAATGAGAGACAACGGAGCTGTGGGAAACAAAAGCTGATGTGGGGCCTTAAACTCTAGTAACTGAGATGACATATGGTTGATAATGTACGTGGCACACAGAACAACATCCATCCAAAAACGTTTCAGAACATTCATATGGAGTAACAAGCCACGAGCTACTTCGAGAAGGTGCCGGTTTTTTCTTTCAGCAACACCGTTTTGTTGTGGTGTTCGAGCACAAGGCTTCGTTGAATAGATCCACTCGAAGCAAAGAATTCCGTGAGATCACTATGGAAGTATTCTTTTGCATTGTCTGACTGGAAAATATGAATTTCAGTTTGGAACTGGGTAAACCCAAGTATAGCTAGAGTAATCATCAATTAAAGTAATGAAGTACTTATAGGCAACCTCAGTAGGTAGAGTAACAGTGCCCCAAACATTAGAATAGACAATATGAAACGGAAATTCAGATCTTTTATTTCTTAAAGGAAAAGAGTTTCTACAATGCTTACTCAATTGACACGTCTGACACTGCAACTGACTCACTAACAAGGAGTTAAACAACTTGGGAAACATAACTTTTAATGACTCAAAAGAAATATGACCAAGACGACTGTGCCATAAATAGGCTTGACTCTCACAGGACGAACTCAAGGACTCTGTAGCCGCAAGACCAGCTTTATTCTCCAACACGTAGATACCATCTACCATGCTTCCTCCACCAATTGTCTTCCCCGATGCCAAATCCTGAAACACACATGAAGGCGGAAAGAAGGTAACTGAACAGTTCAAAGAGTGATACTACTAATGGAAAGTAAATTTATAGGCAATTTAGGAACATGCAACACATTAGAGAAGGTAATACCGAGTGGGAGAGATATGGTTCCGTGGCCGGCTGTGGTGGAGAATGAACCATCGACCAGTCTCACCTTATCTCTCCCAGAGAGAAGGTTGTATGCCTGAAATAAATTTGACTTACCGGTCATGTGGTTCTAGGCTCTAGAGTCAATTACTCAAGGAGAATCAGATGTATGAGATGACACATAGAGAGCAGTGGCAGTGTTACCTGATGTAGACGCAAAGGAGGTAGAAGGGGTAGGTCCAGAATCCATCTGGCGAAGAGTCCTACCATTTAACTCCAAATGGTCACGAAAGGAGTTGATAATCTCTTCCTTAGGGTCAGAATTGGGACTAGTCTCTAGAGATGCCATATTAGCTGAGTTATACCTTTTTTGATTTTGCTGAGTTGGTTTCTTACCCTGATCAGATGTTGACTTCTTACCCAAATCCTGTGCCCATTTAGGTTTTCCATGGAGATCCCAAGATTTGTCTCTGGTGTGTCTTGTTTCTGCCAACGAGTGCACCAAAGTTTACTTTTGTCATCTGCTCTCTTCTGTGAATCACCCTTCTTAAAGGAACCTCCAACATTAGTATCTATACTTCCCCGAATAGCTAGGGCAACTGGCTCACCCTCTGCACAATTCATCACACTTCTTCTACTCTCTTTTGATTGGACTAAGGCATAAACGTCCTGAACTGATGGCAAGTCTTTACTTCCCAAAATCTGTACTCTCATGGATAGATATGAAGGGTTCAACCCCAAGAGAAAAGCAAATACACGTTGCTGAGAGACAAGTGACTTGTATGCCTTTGCATCTTCATCACACTTCCTATTTACATTCTGATAGTGATCCAGTTCTTTCCAGATCGATGTCAGATCTGAATAGTACATAGAGACTCCTCTCCCCCTCCTTGCAAGTAGAGGACTCAACTTGCAGTTGGTATATCTTGGCATAGTGCCTTTGCTTTGAATAAGTAGACTTCGCTTGTTTCCATATTTCACAAGCTGTTTCAGCCCACATGAATGTCTTTCTTACTTGTGGCAACATGGAAACCAAGAGCCATGACATAACCATACTATTTTCTTGGTTCCACCTATCATATTCAGCGCTTCCACCCTTCAGTTCCTTCACTTTTCCATTAATGTATCCTATTTTCCCCCTAGCTGTAATGTAGAGTTTTATTCCCCTAGACCACTCAAGGTAGTTTAGTTCATTGAAGGGGATTACAGCCATGGGAAAACTCATATCCATTCCCCCATTCAGTCCATTATGGTTTCCTGAAACCCTCAAAGTAGCAGTATTCTCAGATGACATGGTTAAAACAGACAATCAGTCCCAAACACTGGACTTAGGATCCCTCCTTACTTCAAAAAATAAAATTGCTCCACACACGTACTCAGTCCACACCCACACACTCGGGTTTGAAATCAGTCTGAGAATTAACAATACCAATTTCAGGACAAAAAAAGGCAAGATTCGACAGATTTCAGACTTGTACGGTTTAACAGTCTCAACCTACCAGCCTTCCAGAATGTCTAAGAACATTCATCAGTAGGAGATATCCTTAACACTTATAATCAAGCCAAAAAATTGAGATAACAGGACATCCTTGACCTACAGTCACTTTAACATAGGAACAGGATCACACGATCCAAAAAAAACAAGAGGTATAAACCTCACAAAGGTCTGACAACATTCAGCAGCCCAGATTCATTTGGTCCACGACCAAGGAGGGTAAGGAAGTGAAAAAAGGACTGTACCAGTCGTAGATCTGTTTTCTTCAGCCCAGATTCAGATCTCTGTTCCGCCCAGATTCAGCAAGTTGGAAAAGGAAGACTGTTCAATCTGTTCTCTCAGTCAGTATTCCCGCTCTGATACCATCTTGACAGTGTGGCCGGCTAGAAATAAGAGGAAGAGAAGAGAAGAGAAGGAGAGAAGGGAGAGGAGAAGAGAAGAGATTGGCAATGAAATCGTGTTGGCAGCGCCAACTTCTATTAGTATATATAGGGCGACTAAAATAAAAGGGGAAGATACCCTTGTGGCCCCGTGTAAGTGAAGTACAATAATAATAATAAAAAAAAAGACATTAATCAACCAAACAGACCCTACCAAGACAAGACTAAAAGACAAGAAATAAAATAAACTATTCCAACAAACATGGGGTAGCTGAAAGGAATGGTTGAAGTTTCTCGAGGTTTTTTGTTCCAGACTCATGCTCCCACCCGTTTGTGGGGTGATGCTGTTGAGACAACATGTATCTCATCAACAGACTTCATTCAAGGACCCTTAATCTTTAGTCCCCTCATCAACTTCTCTTTCTTGATGAACCTCTTTTCAATCTCCCCCTTTAAAATCTTTGGTTGTGTTTGTTTTGTTATGATATGAGTCATTCCCATTGTAAATTTGATCCTAAGTCAATTAAATGTGTCTTCCTTGGTTACTCTCCTGTCCAGAAAGGCTATAGATGCTTTGATGCTCTCTCTCTGGCAAGAGATATGTCTCTTAAGGATATTACCTTTTTGGAGTCTTCTTTTTTCCAGTCATCCCGTCCTCTTCAGGGGGAGAATGCAAGTGAAGATCAGACTCTCTTCTGCCTTCATGTCCCTGTCTCTTTTGTTCCTCCTCCTTGTAAGATGATATTCCTTCTCCTCCTCCTCTTCCTCCTGTGTATCGGCTTCGGTCCTGGCAGTAGTTTTCCATCAGCCGCAGTAAGAGGGTGGCTCCTAAAGTAGAAGCCTATCTCACATTCTGATCTTCCAGACTCAGGTAATCTTGAACCTCCTGATAATTCTATTATTGATCTTGACCTTGATCTTCCTATTGACATTTGAAAAGGGAAGAGGACATGTAGCAAGTATCCTATTACTAACTATGTGCCTTATGATGCTCTCTCACCTTTCTATTGTGCCTATATTTCTGCCATCTCTTATGTTTCCATCCCTCGTAGTGTTACAGAGGCAATGCAGTCCCCTCATTGGAAGGAAGTTATGAACCAAGAGATGGAGGTCCTAACAAAGAAGTAGACTTGGGAGGTTATTCTTTGTCCTAAGGATATGACTCCTGTTGGGTGTAAGTGGGTCTACACTGTTAAGCACAAGGCAGATGGCTCAATTGAGAGGTACAAAGCTCGACTTGTAGCCAAAGGATACACACAAACTTATGGCATTGATTATCTGGAAACCTTTGCTCCAGTTGCTAAAATGAACTCTATTCGTTGATCATGTCTCTTGCTGTTCATTATTCTTGGCTTTTATATCAAATGGATGTGAAGAATGCCTTTCTCAATGGGGACTTACAAGAGGAAGTGTATATGGACTTACCACCTGGGGTGAGCTTGCTTTCCTAACAGTGAAGGAAAAGTTTGTCGCTTGAAGAAGTCCTTGTATGGGCTTAAGCAATCTCCTAGAACTTGGTTTGACAAGTTCAAAAATGCTATCTTAAAGATTGGGTTTTCTCAATCTCAGGTAGACCACATTTTATTCATTAGAAGAGTTGATGGAAGAGTAACAATGTTGATAGTATATGCTAATGACATTGTTGTGACAGGTGATGATATCACATGTATCTCCCATTTAAAGTCCTTCCTTGCTTCCGAAATTTAGATTAAGGACCTTGGTGATCTCTAATGCTTTCTTGGCATTGAAGTTGTAAGATCTAAGAAGGGAATTTTTCTGTCACAAAGGAAATGTGTTCTTGACTTGCTTAATGATATTAGGAAATTAGGATGTAAACCTGTAGAAACTCCAATTGATCCCAACCACAAATTGAATGTTACTGAAGGAGAAGCTCTTCTAGATAGAGGGGTATATCAGAGATTGGTGGGCCACCTTTTGTATCTCTGTTTGACTAGACCTAACATATCTATTATGATTTGGCCTGCCTTTGAGTTCTGCTAGTCTGATAACAACCAAGAAGAGAGAAGAAGAAAGAAGAAAGAAAGAGAGAGAGAAAGGAGGAGAAAAGGAGAGAAGAAAAGTCTGGTTCAAATAAGGGAAAAAATCACCTCTCCCATTCGGCCAGACATGTTTTATATTACTAACATGATGGAAAAAGACACATCTGCCTTTACTTAAGTGAGGGACACTAGTTCTAATATAATTTTACAGATCAACAACCTCAACATAAGTATAAAGATAGAAATACCCCTACACTAACACTCCCCCTCAAGCTGGTGAGTATATATCATATAATCCTGGCTTGTTACATATGTAGTCCACTCTTCCCCGACTCAACCCTTTTGTAAATAAGTCTTCCCACTGGTTCCCTGTGCTAACATATGCAATGTCTATCACTCTATTCAGCACCTTCTCTCTCACAAAGTGGCAGTCAACCTCTATGTGCTTGGTTCTTTCATGAAACACCGGATTACAAGAAATATGAACTACAGCCTGATTGTCACAATAGAGCTTCATTGGAGTGTTAATATTGTATCCTATCTTCTGTAGAAAGTTCCTTAGCCACACTAATTCACAAGCAGTATGTGCTATAGATCTATATTCTGCCTCTGCACTGCTTCTTGCCACGACTATCAGCTTCTTACTTTTCCATGTCACCAAATTACCCCCAAGAAAAGTGCAATAGCCTATGGTAGACCTCCTATCAGACATAGAACCGGCCGGTCAGCATCAATATACTCTTCTATTTCAAGTTTTCCACCACTTTTGTATACTCTTCTATTTCTGCATGAACTGACTTACCACATTAACCACAAGCGAAATATCTGGCCGAGTAATGGTTAGGTAGTTCAATTTACCTACAAGTCGCCGGTATCTGCCAAGGTCTTCAAACACTTCACCCATATCACTGCTCATCCTAGTATTTGTTTCCATAGGTGTTTCGGTTGGTTTAGCACCTAACAAACCTGTTTCCTCCAGCAAATCAAACACATATTTCCTCTGACACAAATTAAATCACCATGCAAAAAAAGCATTCTTGATATCAAGCTGATAGAGGGGCCAATCATACATAGCAGCAAGAGAGATCACAACACGAACCAAACCTATCTTAGCAACTGGGGAGAAGGTCTCTGTGTAGTCAATACCATAGGTTTGGAGTACCCTTTTGCAACCAATCGAGCTTTCAGGCGCTCAACACTACCATTAGGTAAATACTTAACAGTATAAACCCACTTACAACCGATAACCTTCTTCCCAGGAGGAAGAGTGGTGAAGTCCCAAGTATGATTATGAATTAGAGCTGAGAGTTCTTCCATTGCACGACACCACCCTGGAGAGGCAAGGGCTTCCTAGACATCCTTAGGGACAACAACTGAGGATAACAAAGAGATAAACTGGTGATGGGAAGCGGAAAGGTGAGTGAGTGAAACATAATTAGAAATAGGATGAAGGGTACAAGTGCATTTACCTTTCCACAAGGGAATGGGAAGATCAAGATCAAATACTGGGTTTGGGGCAGGTGTGGAGACAACTGCCTGATCTGTCGACGGTGATGGAGCTGGAGGAGTAGCAGCCCGTACATGTGGGCGATTGTATACACTTGACGGATAGGTGGCCGTTCAACAGGTGGTGGCACTGGAGGCAAGGACTTGGTCACGACTGGAACAAGGGGAATAGAATTGACAATTGGAAGTGGAAGAGGGGGAGGTGATGAGGAGGAAGAAGCATCACCGGACCCCAAGAAAAACGGAGCCAACTCAAAGAAAGTAACATTAGCACACACAAAGGAACGCCGAGAACTAGGATGATAACACTTATACCCTTTCTGGGTCTGGGAGTAGCCAAGGAAGATGCACTTAATGGATCGTGCATCTAACTTGTCCTTCCCGGGGCCCAGATTATGGACGAAGCAGACACACCCAAAAACTCGAGGAGAAAGAGGAAACAGAGACAAGGTGGGAAACAAGGTAGTGAATGGGGAATGACCATCAAGGATAGACGTTGGCATTCGATTAATCAAGAAGCAAGAAGTAAGCACCACATCACTCCAAAAGGGTTTGAGAACATTCATGTGATGCATGAGGGATCGAGCTGTTTCCTAAAGATGACGGTTCTTTCTCTCATCCACCCCATTTTGTTGTGGGGTGTAGGTACATGAGGTCTGATGTATAATGCCATGTTGGTCCAGGTATTCTTGAAATGATGAAGATAAATATTCACGGCTTTTATCAGAATGAAAAATTTTAATGTGAATACCAAATTGGTTGCGAATCTCAGCATAGATTTTTTTGAAGATGGTAAACAATTCACTCATTTCTTTCATTAAATAGAGCCACGCCATCCTTGAAAAATCATCAACAAAAATATCTATATCCATTGTATGACATCACTTTATAAGGACCCTAAACATCTGAATGAACCAAAGAAAAAGGACTCAACACATGGTTAACAACCCTAGGATTAAAGGGAACACAATGATGTTTCCCCAATTGACACGACTCACAATCTAAAATAGAAAGTTGACTCAATGAAGGAACCAAAGATTTCAAAACTTTCAGCGAAGGATGACCAAATCGATAGTGCCACTAGAGAGGAGAGAGAGATGACTGGAGAGCTGTTGATGTTCTTCCACCACCGTCAAGATAATACAATCCACCGGTTTCATGCCCTCTACCATTCTTCATCTTCGTCTTGAGATCCTGAAAAACACACATAGAAGGGTAAAAAGTAATAGAGCAATTGAGTGACTTGGTCAACTTACTAACAAACATAAGGTTAAACGGAAATTTAGGGACATACAAAACTGAGGGTAAAGATAAGGGGGTCAAGTTAACATTGCCAACACCACAAATCGAGGATGTGGAACCATTAGCAAGGGTAACAAATTGTGATGTTGAGCAATGAGAGAGGGAAGAAAACACACCTGGAGTTCCAGTCATGTGATTGGAGGCTCTAGAGTCAACAATCCAGGGATTGGGTGTGGATACCAAACAAGCCATACCTGAGTGTGCGAAAGTAGCCGTGTTTTGCTGAGATGTGGATTGGACAAACCTCTCATACTCATCACGGGGAACACTCACCATCTCCTTTTCGGGATCATCTGTGGATGTAGGAGGCATCTGATCAAATGAACGATTCTCTTGTCTGAAACTGGTGCCACTAGTCAGGGCATGATTGGCCCAAGTTGAGGGTGGACCATGCAAGTCATAGCAATAATTAATGGTATGTCCATCCATACCACAATGAGTACATCTCCTCGGACCCGAGCCACGTCCTCTGCCACGGGCTCCCCCTGAATCTCTACCTCCAATACGACCACCACCACGGCTATATGTAGGTCCACCACCACCACTCCGGCCATATATCGGACCATTGCTACCACCACGACCAGACTGAGCTCCTCGAGCTCCACCTCTAACACCACGGCCCCCTGACACTGCAAAGGCTGATCTATCATAAACATTAGAGTTCTCAGTAGATCCAATGGAAGTCCTCCGAAGTCGAGCAAACCCCTCTTCTAAGGAAGGGGGAGCTGACCCTTCTAGTATCTGAGTCCGCACTGGTTCATACTCAGATTTTTGCCCCACAAAAAATCGAGTCACATCAAGCTGTTTCTTTCTGTTGTTGCTGAATTTTGACATCAGAAGTGAGGGGGTGATAAACATTCAACTCATTACGTATTTTTCTCATACTAGCATAGTATTCCTCAAGACTCTGATTGCCCTGTTGCAGATTAAAGTATTCTTGATACAGCTGATATACTCTGGTTGTATTGTCTTGACCAGAATACAACTTCTTAGCATGGTCCCACACATCTTTGGTAGTGTCAAGAAACATGAAATTTACACTGATCTTGGGTTCCATATTGTTCCATAACCACGTGATAATTTGTGCATCCTCTTGTTCCCAGTCTTCATACTCATGAGAATCAGTGGAGGGTTTGTCCTCCCTTATGTGTTTCACCTTATTCTTTGCCTTCAGAAAAACTTCTACACATTTAGCCCAAGGTACATAATTCTCTTCATTCAGTTTAATGGAGGTCATTTGAACATCTAGGTAGTCAGTAGGTATCATCACATTAGATTTGCTATCACTGTTATCTCCCATTGCTGAATTCTGTTATTACTGAATTCGACACATTGCACACTACTTGATCACACTAATCACACTGGTTTCAGCACTTGTTATTGCTGAAGGTTGCACTCTTTACACCACAAACCCTACCCTACGATCAGCTGAAATCTCACCACTATATGAGAACCACTCCCCCTTCGAATCACACAAAAAAACAGCATAAACCCTAGCACACTACAGTCTGAAATCCCATCATACAATCTAAAACATACTTCCTATTTGATTCATAACAAAAATATGCATAGAAATCTCTTACCTCATCACCCAAAAAACAAACCACACAAGAAAATCAGACCACACAAGACACCCACTGTACCGCACGAATCAGCCCTCTTCTCTTCATTGATTAGGGGAGGGCTTCTTAGAAACCACAACAACCGACCATGAACAACACAACTGGAGGCATAGAAACCTCCAAGGGAAGAGGGCAACCACTCCTTTTCAGCCCTTTCCCTTATCTCCAATTGATGGCAGAGAAATCAAGAGAAAACCCTAGATTGAGTGCGCAGAAAACAGAAATCTGGGCAGATCCGAGTTGCTTAGTTGAGCTCTGATACCATATTATGATTCGGCCTGCCTTTGAGTTCTGTTAGTCTGATAACAGCCAAGAAGAGAGAAGAAGAAAGGAGAAAGAAGAAAGAAAGAGAGAGAGAATGGAGGAGAAAAGGAGAGAAGAAAAGTCTAGTTCGAATAAGGGAAAAAATCACCTCTCCCATTCGGCTAGACATGTTTTATATTACTGACATAATGGAAAAGACACATGCGCCCTTACTTAAGTGAGGGACACTAGTTCTAATATAATATTACAGATCAACAACCTCAACATAAGTATAAAGACAGAAATACCCCTGCACTAACAATATACTATGCTGTTGGTGTGGTTAGCCAATATATGCATGAGCCTACGACCTCTCATATGCAGGCATTTAATAGAATTTTAACCTATCTGAAAGGATGCCTGGTAAAGGGATGTTGTATTCCAACCACAACCATCTAACGATTGAGGCTTACACAGATGTAGATTGGGCAGGGTCCTTTGATGATAGAAGATCTATATCTGGTTATTGTGCATTAGTCTGAGGTAGAATACAAGGCAATGGCTCATGGAGTGTCTGAACTACTCTGGTTGAAGACCTTATTGACTGAGATGGGCATCCAAGCGGATATCTCAATGAAATTATATTGTGACAATCAAGTAGTCATAAACATTGCCCACAATCCTGTTCAACATGATCGTACAAAGCATGTTGAGGTGGACATACACTATTAGAGAAAAAAATTGCTAGTGGAGAGATTTGCTTTTTTTTTGTAAGATTGGAAGACCAACTAGCCGATTGCCTCAATAAAGGTGTTCACCACGCAAAGTTTGCTAAGAACCTTGCCAAGCTGGCATGATTGACATATATGCTCAACTTGAGGGGGAGTGTTAAGAAAGTTTAGGCAAGGGTGTTTTTAGTCTTTATCTCTTCTCCTTGTACTCTTTTTGTATTTGGGCCAAAGTAGGGGCCTCTTTGTAATTTCTTGTTTCAAAATATGAAGTGCCTTTTGAGGGTGTGAACAGTAACAACAACACACCACTCGACACATTCCTCTTCTTCTCCTTTCTCCCTTTCTTTCTTTCTCATACAAACCCTAGATTTACAACACTAGTTTCCAACTATATGTAATATTAACTGAACACTAACCAAATTTTTGGGTTAGTTTGCACACGACCTACAAGTGTAATTTGAAGATTAAAGAAAAAGCTGAGATATACAAGTCAATCTATATTGAACCAGTCATCAATCGATTTTCTCTATTCATGGCTTGAAGAAATAAGTTAAACAAATTATTTGAAATCTGCCTTATAAAAACACCATAACATGTCACCATTTTAATCTTGTATGAAGTTAATTTTGTTTGTATAGTTTTGTGTGGCTTGGTTTCTTAACAAGTTATTTCTTTTATTCCTCCATTTTCTTATTCCAGTGTGGTGGTTGATCCTTCCTCACTTGGTGAAGGGCTTCACTATCATGAACTCTATGGAATTGATTGCAAAGCACCATGGCGTGGTCCTCTATTCAGGGTGCCAATCACAATAACAAAGCCCGCCATTTTAAAAGCTCAGTCTCCACTGATTTCATTCTCAGGGATGCCATTTTTACCAGGTATTTATTTATTTATTTTTGCATATTTTCTTGATGCTATGTTCAAGTTATGTTTACCTCTTAACATGTTTTATAAGATTATAGATTTGCATCCCTGTTTTCTAGTTGAGAAATTAATAGTGCTGCATCATATGTCTTAAATGTTAGTGAGGTCTTCTATGCCAGCTCAGATGTATTATTGCTAGCATTTCAAAGAGATTGGTCATTATATTTATGCTTTGAGATGGTTATTTTACAAGTAATGTTTTCCTTCCTAGCTTACCTAATAATTAAATACTTTCATTTTCTATTGGAAAGCATTTCATCATCGAAGTTAAGTAATGTCTAATAGTACTTATAGTTGGATATTTTCACAATTATTGACAGAATATCAAAGTAAGAGAGATAACATGTATCGGACATTGGTATTTGTTTTCTGCAGGGTATTTTTCTGTCATCTGGACTTGTACTTTTTAACTACTAATTAGGAGCATAGTCTGTTTATTAATAATGAGATGTGGCCAAGTCATACCCCTATAAAGTTTTGGGTTTTCATGTCTTTACTATCCAATTCTTTGATATTTTTTTTAGGAATGTTGATAATTCTATCCAGATTATAAAGACAAATGGATATGGGTTTAAAGTGGAAATTAAAGTACGACAAATGTCTTTGGTGACCAGTCTCCTAATTAGTACTTTTTAACTACTAATAGGAGCATACCCTGTTTATTAATAATGAGATGTGGCCAAGTGATACCCCTATAAAGTTTTGGGTTTTCATTTCTTTACTATCCAATTCTTTGATATTTTTTTTAGGAATGTTGATAATTCTATCCAGATTATAAAGACAAATGGATATGGGTTTAAAGTGGAAATTAGAGTACGACAAATGTCTTTGGTGGCCAGTCTGCCACCTTATATTTCATTCAACAATAGAAAAAATTGTACCTAGAGGGGGGGGGTAGAAGCTTTTCTTGTCAAAAGGAACTAAGTTAAAAAGATGATCATTTCAATATATGAATATAAAACAACCACAATGCAAGTGAAAACACACCGATTGACAAAATCCCAAGAAGATTGCAGGAAAAAAAAAGAGGCCTTTTGTTTTGTTTGATAATATGTTTTTGCTTCCTTTTGTTTTGTACAGTCACACTATACACTCAATGTACTTTGGCTGCTGTATACTTCTTGGATAGTTGATTGATACAATATATGAATTCACCTTCTCAAAAAAAAAAAAAAAGCAGCACATTCATGCCTCAAAATAATGACCTTTCCCTTGTCTTTTGTTCAGATCAACCTGATAGCTGCTTTTTAATGATTGTCTCCAATGAGATCTATGCTACCAAAACTTGCAAAATATCAAACATTTCTTGTAGAAAATCACATGGAAAATGCATGCTTTTCAGGTCATGTGATGCATCTACAAGTTTGGTGTACAATCATGCACTTATCTGTATCACATGATCTATGTGATGGCACTTGAGTTATGTTGTTAATTCTCATTACTCTTTTCCATACTAGCACAGTGACATTGAATATAAAGCATTGGCTTGTGCTGCAAGATTCAATGAATACTTATATTTTAGTTAACTACTTGTGTTGAGATGTTGGAAGTTTACTTCAACAATTTTTATGCTTATGGGTCGCATTACTTAAATAGGTCATATTGAAAGGAGATTTATCGAGGTACCACCTGGTGCCAGTTGGGCTGAGGCAACTATGCGAACATCAGGGTTTGATACTGCTAGAAGATTTTTTGTTGATACTGTTCAGGTACAGGATGTCAGAATGTTTTGAAATCTTCACATTTCTGGAAGTGCATCTCCTAACATTCTTGTAATGCAGATATCTCCTTTGAAGAGGCCTATTAAGTGGGAGAGTGTTGTAACGTTCTCGTCTCCTTCTTCCAAAAGTTTCACCTTTCCTGTGAAAGGTGGTCAGACAATGGAATTAGCCATTGCTCAGTTTTGGTCAAGTGGCATAGGAAGTCATGAAACCACTACTGTAGATTTTCAGGTATCATATTTTATTAATGGGGGATGTTTTCCTTTATGTTTTCTGTTTATATGAGGATTTTTTGCCAGAACCATGGATCTAAAATGCTTCCTTTACATGTCCTATTTAACTTGACCTTTTCCCACAAATTTAATGTTGAAAAGAATAATATATTTCTTGTCAATAATGAAATTTTCATTAATAAAATATGAAAATCAAGGTTTCTAATCTTCAGTTCTCCATGTGGAAGGATATCCAGCTACCATGACTCATCAAGAAAATGGTTAAAGTTAAGGAAAAAATCACACCTTTTATTCATAATGTATGTGTATGCACCACAGTGAGTGTTTTATTCTGGAATGCTACGTGGGCCAGGATTCTTTTCGTGAGGGTAGGCTACTCATGTTTTGCAATTTCAAAATTATTGATGCTTTGCCATGCATTAATAGAAGTTTCAGGGGCACTTCACTATTTTATCTAAGATATTTGCAAAATCCAGAGGGATTTGTGAAAATCACTAAAAACATGGAATTTGTTAATGAAACTTAAGGGGTTGTTAGAAGAAGTATGATATACATTTAAGACTTAATGTCCATAACAAACAACTCTGCATATCTAATAAGAGGAAGGCTAGGTGACTTAAATAGGTCTACTGATTACCTAAAACATCTAATTCATTATCATAAAAAAATATGTAATTTTTGTTACTGTATAATTTGATTGTATTGAGAATCCCCTTTTTCTAGTTGTCTGTCCATTTTTCTTGAAATATAGTGACTTGGTAACATAGTAAGTGAACCACATTGGAATATTATGCCAATCATCCAATCCTTAAAGTCCCATTTTTTCTTTTAGGAAAAATTTCATGATCATTTTTGCAGAATATAGGAATGTTTTGACTATATTCTGAAACTTAGACCTTGAATATTTAATTTGTCAATCAGCGATATAGGGGTAAAATATTATTGTAATCTTTCATATAGTCCCCAAGTGAAATGTTGCCAAATCTTGCTAATATTGCAAACTATGGGCTACATGACCTCTCTTTACTACTTAACGTTCCATTAAAAATTGCATATTGCTTTGGTTTTTGATTGAAAAAAAAATACAGAAAAGGATAAACACTAAAAATAAATAATTTTGGAAATGGTTTTTTTTGTGCCCAGTGACAGCTGCCTAGTTAATCTGGGACTGATTGAGCCCATCTTTTTCTTCTATTTTGAAGGTGACAAATGCCTTAATCTTTTCTAAAGATTCAATGCAATGGGGTTATTTCTTATCTGATTACCCCATTGAGCTTGGTGGTTCTATTTGTCCAGAGATGTTTTCCCTCCTTCAAGACAACCCATCTTCAATCATTTGCAATCTGTAAATCTGTGGTGTAACTGATCTGTAGTGGCTTTGTTGGGGTTGCGTTCAGTTGGTTGAACCTACCCTTTCTTGTATCGGTTATTTCATCCAATAAAATTACCTTATCTTTTATTTCCAAAAAAAATCCTTGTTTTCAGAGGGCGGAGATTGACAGTGATTCTTATTTGATTGGATGTATGCTGGAGCTATGGGATGGGACTTTGGTCCTTGTAGCGTCATATTTGGAAAGCTCATACCTATGGTTCCAGGTTAACAACTCATTGACATGGATTCCAAGGTTGGCCAAATCTTTGATTTACAGTTTAGTTTGGAGTGGAGTTTGGAGATTTTTTCTGGATCTGAAGCTCTTCTGTTTAGGGATGGATCTTATGGTCCAGTTCTTATCCTCACTGAATTTTTATTGGTGTCCTTGTTTTGGCTTTACTATGGGTGAATGCTATGTTGTATGGATCCCTATCCTTGTAATTTATGATTTTATCACTTTGATCATTATTAAGATCTCTGTTATATATTTTAACAGTTCCTCATCCTCTTTACAGTAATTCAATAAATTTTGTGCAGCACCCCTGGCAAGTTCATCAGCCATCAAATTGGCAGATCATAGGCCCCATATCTTCACTCCATTTTCTTAAAATTGTAGCAATTGCCATCTTCTAAAAATCTAAGGCCCACTCGAATCAGTTCCCTGCCATGGCACCACCCCATAGCAACCTAGGAGTGCTTCTTGAGAAACTTACCAATCCATGTACAAAGTGAAGGTCTATGGCCTTGGATCTGACCCAATTAATTCACCATAACATGGTGTTAACTCACCCCATTGGTAATAAGGAGACAAACAGCTGGCTTATACTGGACAACTGAACCATTTGAATCACCAAGTATTTGAGATGTTTATGTTAGAGTAGTTGGCATGTAGGTGTTGGCTTAAACCTGTATATGATGTAGTATTTTTATCTTTTAATGATATCTTATTTTATTTTTACTATAAAAAGCCCCACCCCTTGTACACCAATTGCCAGATTTCCTTTGTTGTATTAGCCCACAAGAAATTTCTGCTTATATGAGGTAGGGTATAATTACATAGCCAGGTCATCACCATGTTCTTTGTCTCAGGTTTCCCTCGTACACCAATTGCCATCTTGGCTGATTGTGACTATTCCAGATAGTTTGTACCATCTAATTTAACAGCAGTAATGGTACTAGACCCTAAAGGTTCACTGGTACCTCCCTCACCCAGTCCAAGGTCACCATTTGATTTTTATTCAATTCCACTACCTTGCATAGCTTCTTAAATAGCTTAAAAACACCAATAAAAACAAGAACTAACCTCCAGGATCAGATCATCTTGGTGGATTGTGACTATTCCAGATAGTTTGTACCATCTAATTTAACAGCAGTGATGGTACTAGACCCTAAAGGTTCACTGGCACCTCCCTCACCCAGTCCAAGGTCACCATTCGATTTTTATTCAATTCCACTAGCTTCCATAGCTTCTCAAATAGCTTAAAAATACCAATAAAAACAAGAAATAACCTCCAGGATCAGATCGATCCCCTCTGGGCAGCCTAAGAATCCTTCTGAATACAAAAAAATTTTAGTTGGAGAGATTTTTTCTTTCCTGGGAATTGATAGAAGCAAGAGAAAAGGCTTTCGATCTCACCAGGAGCCCCAGATGATAGGGAGTGGATATCTGTTACTTCAAAGGGGGTATTGCTTGTACTGCAGGGCTCTTGGGGAGTTCTTGAAAAGTGGAACAAAGGGCTAGCTCTACTTTTCCTTGTAAAATTGATCTCTTTGTAATTTATCATGTAATCCTATATCAATTATCAAGAAAATTTTCAGTTATTGATCAGAAAAAAGAAAATTTGGTCAATTATTTTAGAACGGAAATTTTATGTATTTCGGTGATTTGGACTCTTTTTCTTCAACATGTGTTCTTAGGTTGGATTTCATGGGATTGATGTCAACACAGAGGAAATAGTACTTGATGGATCTGAAGCGCCAATAAGAATTGAAGCCAAGGCTCCCTTATCATCTGAGAAACTTGTTCCAGCTGCCATTTTAAACAAGGTAAAATAGACTTCAGTCTGTACAGGGTAACACGTTACTATCCTAGCTTGGTGCATCCATTTAATATTGTTTATATAGTTTCTGCACCTTATCTCTTTTGTGCAGCTAGCAATTCCTTTCTGGTTGCTCCATTTTGCAGATAAGAGTTCCTTATCGACCTACTGAGGTTAAACTTAGTACCCTTCCTACAAACCGTGACAAGTTACCTTCTGGCAAACAGATTCTTGCATTAACATTAACGTGGGTTTGCTTCATACTGTGCTTCTTTTCCCATTCTTCTATGGCTGAAAATTAGCTTTTATCCTTTTCTTAGAATATCTTGTCGGTTCTACAGTTACAAGTTCAAATTGGAGGATGGAGCTGAGATAAAGCCTCAAGTTCCATTACTTAACAATCGTATATATGATACAAAATTTGAGTCCCAGTTTTATATGATTTCAGATTCAAACAAGGTATGCGGCCATTGGAGTGGCTTTATTATGGGTTATGTGTATATTCCTTCTTCTACCATTGATGTTCTCTTTATCTTCTATTTTCACTGCAATGTTTCTCCATCTTCACATTATTATTTGCTGTTCTATCTCTTCTGTGGAAAGAAGAATTCTACTATTGTTTAGGCACTTATTGGTACCATTTTTTGTCTTTTAAATTTTACATCTGTCATTTTCGTTTGGTTCCAGAGATCAGAAAACTTCCTAGTGTACTTTCAAGATATAGAGGGAGTGTATTGGTCTAAGTTGTATTGAGTGGTCTGCCCCTATGACATAAAGCACTGGGTTATAGCTGATTTAGGGTGAAGAGGATGTTCTTTGTATATGGGGTGAGTCATTTTCCTCCTTTTGATGTCTTCTGAGTCATTTTCCCCTTCCTCTGATCTTTCTCTATTTTCTGGTTACTAACAGATCAGGGCTATATTTGATAAAATGAGAAACAAGTACTATGGGGAACGAGGATCCCAATAAAAGGATTCAAATGGAGTAGTGGGAAAAGATTTAAGTGCTCATAATTCAACGATGGATATGGCACTAAACAGAGAAGAATGGCAAAACAGGGTTCATGTTGATGACGAAATGAAGAAGTGTTTTAAGTCTCTCCCACGCCCTCCCTAGATAAAGAATCCTTCTGCAGACACTAACCACATTCCCACATTGGATATTCAAGAGATCTTTGCCTTCATTTTCCAGACTAGGATATCTATGATAAAAACTTTATCTACTGATCAATAAAATGATCAAAACTAACTCTTAATCCGATGCGGGAGCTGAAGAGTCAAAATTGGAATTTTATGAAATTCTGTATTTTTGGACAGTAGGGGTATTTTTGTCATTTTGCAATTTTATGTGGGGTTCAATGATTGGGTTTAATATGTATAGTTTTAGTTTGTTTATATTTAAAATTTCAGAGTCATTGCATATGTAGGATTAGAGTTACGTAGAAAATAACTTAAAGAAAAGAAAAGGTGGTCAAAAGCCACAACTAGTTTTGGGAGAGGGCCATGGTTCTTGTGGAGGGCTCAGAGATGCTTGACTGGTTGAAAGAGTTTGTTTCTGATGCAGCAGCTAAAGGGAGGCAGCTAAAATGGAAAGAATATTTCTCAGAGACAGGTAGGCGGTATGTGATGGAAAGCAAGAGGAATGCAAAGGGTGCATTCATATCTCTCACTGAATAATTCTCCAAAGGAAGGAAGCAAATGGTTTGTTTCCCTCAAGGGAAAAAATAGTCAAGGTTGGAAAGGGGTTTCTGGTATACTAACATATTTCCTAAACAGAAGGAAACTGGAGAAGAAAGAGTTATGGAATTTGACAAAAGTGATCAAAGTCCGTTAGTTAGCATCCATATCCTGTGTAAGGAAGAGGAACCAAAAAAGAAATTTTTGGCCTTGGCAAACAACAGTAGGAATCCTTCCTTGGTAGCAGATGGGATTACAGGACAATGGGAAGAATGCTAGTGATTGAAGCTGAAAAGTTGGTGATAGATTGGTCGAAAGTTGCAGAATTATTTAAGTTCAAACTGGGGCTAAGGAGCACCTTTATTTTAACTCCGTTTGATCATGCTAAGGCAGTGCTGGATCCTCTTGAAAACCAGGTAAATATTATAGCTTTATGTATTCAAGATTCTCTGGGGACCTTCTCAATCATTAAATGGTCTACATCTTCCAATTCAAAAATCTTCTTAGTTGAAGCTAATGTGACTGTTCGAGTGATTGGTTTGCCATTCCATCTTTGGAGTCAAGAGACAGCAAACTCAATTGCTTTGCTGTGTGGTGCTCGCCTTGATGTTGTATTTTGGGGAGACCTAAGAAGTGCAGCCCTTCTACTGGGTGGAGTAAAACCAGATGATATACCGAGGAAGGTGACCATTGATGTTGATGGATTGTTTTTACCTGTCTGGTTAGCTTCCTCCATTGAAGTTGCTCTTTGGAGGGAGGCTAGGCAGGAGGAAGATGAAAAGGTTGAAAGTGGAGCTACGTGGCAGTTTGGAGTTGGTCAAATAGAAGAAACTGGGCAATTTCACCAAAATGGAAAGACAACATTTAAGCAGTCCAAAAGATTTGGGTCAGGAGAATAGTATAAAACGTGAGATACAAGGTAAGGGTGTGGCAACCAATAGGACATTTGCTCAGGTAGTAGCTTCTAGCGCCATGCAAAATAATTTGAATGGTTTAAATGAACTAATTACTGTAGGGGAGGGGAAGGGTCTGTTCGTAGTACGAGCTGAACCACAGAATGGGGGAGGTAAACCATTGGGTCAGGCTGGTGCCTCGTTAGAATCTGAAAATCTTGTTGTGGTTGAATCCATGGATAATGGGCTTTTGTTTTCAACTTTGCCTCCTGGGCCCAGTAGGCCCAAAACTAAGTTAAGTGGGCCAAAATTAAATGGTCCAAGGCTTAAGTTGGCGCGGGAGGACTTAAAGGTGCACATGACAGGGGGAGCATCTCAGGTAGACTGGAAACAAGGTCTACCATTGTCTTCCTCGAGCTCCTCCTTTCGCTCGAACAGCTCTGCAAAGGCATCCAGCTCCTTACATTGGATCCCATTGAAGAAGCTAGCTTGATCTTCACAGGATCGCCGTAATCTGAGGTGTGTGTATCACAGTAAGATACACAACTCTGACCTGGAAATGCCAACAAATGATGAAGAGTTTTCTGATTCAATTTCAGAATCTGGAGAAACCCTCAGTCTGGGAAGCATTGACCTTCAAAAACCAAAAGATGTCATGGGGGGAAGCGTAAACACTGAACTATTATTTCCAGAGGAGGAAATGGACCCACAAGATTTTGGAAATGGCAAACAACTGAGGAATCTGAGCCCCAATGGCGGTGAACAAAAATCTTCTCTTCCAGAAATTATTTTGCAAAAAAAAAAAAAAAAACAGATGGTGTTGGAAACACTTGCAGAGGTTCGGTAGATTACATCTCCGCCAATAAATGAGTGTACTCCATTGGCACAACCTATTCAGGATATTGAGCCAGAGAGACGGGAATCATATCTTGCACCTCACCTAAGGAATCACATAGAGGGAAAGACTAGAGAGGTACCTTTCACTGCAGGGGGTGAAAAAGTCACAGTTGAACCTAGTCCACTTCAACAGCTGAATCAGGAATGTTGTAAGGCTTGAGTGTTCCTTGTAATTGATGTTAGTGGGACAGTTTCAGTTACTAGTCCTTTCTTTCTTTCTTTTCTTATTGTTCTTATTCTAGGATATGCTGCCAGGGGCATACTTGTAATTTTGCCTTTCTTATAAAGATTATTATAAATAGAAAACTGGCGGCTGCCAGTACTGAGTTTTTTGCCTTTCCGTTCTATCATCTGTACCTCTCTCTCTCTCTCTCTCTCTCTCAATCATCACAAGAAACTACATGGTATCAGAGCGGAATTTCTGGGCTGGAGAAGACCTACGGTCCTAGCATCAGTCTTTCCGAAGGGGATTGGACGTGACTACTTTTGTTTCAGAAGGAAAAGGAGGAAAAGAACCTAGCGGCGGCTTGTGTTTTTTAATTCTCTGGCGACTGTACTTTTAGAAACCCTAGTCAGTCCTGCGGCTGTACTTCTGCTGAAACCCTAGTGGCTCCATGTGACAGTTACTGAAAACCCTAGCTGTGTCTGGCCGTGGGATGGTGCTGGTCTGCTGAAACCCTAATCGAAGGAGGGTGTTGATGGCGCAATGAAACACTAGCAGGTTCTGATCTAGTGTTGAACAGGTGTGGTTTTGTTTCAGTTTCTCTCAGTCTCCTTTATCCAATGGTGCGTAGGGCTTAGGCCTTGATTATATGATTACTAGTTTGAATAATTATTGGATGGTTAGAGTGGGGGAATCGGACTGACAGTAATGTCTGTATTGGTGGTGCTGAACCGATGACTGGACTCTTTATTGTTCTGTTTGGATGTTGTAGTGACTGATCTCTCATTCTCAGCAATAGTTGTGCTCTCAGCAATATTGAATAGCTTGTTGCTCACATCCTAGGAGTAAACCCTGAGTTGCCACATTCCAGTTGTGGCGGTTGTGCTGTTAGGTGGCATTTGGACTGGTTGGTTGTAATTTTCAATGGCAAGTCAGGAACTGACCTCACTGGGAAACACCTCAACCCGCAACAAAGCAGATATGGGAGGTGAAACCATGGTCTTTCCCATGCCAATCACCCTCTTGAATGGTCTGAACTACCTGGAGTGAGCTAAGAGTGTAAAACTCTATGTAACAGCAAGGGGTAAGACTGGTTACATCAATGGAAGGGTGAAAGAACCTAAGGGTGATACAGCTGAACATGATAGGTGGGACCAAGAAAACAGTATGGTGATGTCTTGGCTCCTTGCAGCTATGAAACCTGATGTGAAGAAGAATTTTATGTGGGCAGACACCGCCAGTGAGATCTGGGAACAGGCCAGAAGTACCTACTCTGAGCAAAGGCATTATGCCAAGATTTACCAACTACAAGCTGAGTCCTCTACTTGTAAATAGGGAAACTGTAGCTTGTCCTCATATTATTCGGCTCTTACCTCCATATGGAAGGAGTTGGACCATTATTAGGCCATAGAGTGGAAGCACGATGATGATGCTAAGGCCTACAGGAAGCTGATCTCTCAGCAACGAGTGTTTGCTTTCTTGTTAGGGCTGAACCCTGTATATGAACCATTAAGGGTGCAGATTCTAGGAAGCAAAGAATTGCCTACAGTACACGAAGTATACTCCCTCGTCTAGTCTGAAGAAAACAGGTGGAGTGTGATGGTTACAACCGAGGGGGAGCAACAAGTTGCCTTGGCTGCGGTGAATAACAGCCCAACAAGGAAGAAAGGTGATCCTAAGAAGGCAAATGATAAAGATAAACTCTTTTGTACCCACTGTAGAAGGTCACAACATAAACGTGACACCTGTTGGGACATCCACGGGAAACCCAAGTGGGCAGCAAAGAATCAAGAACACGGTAAAGGTCACGTGAAAAGAACGAGTGCAGAAAATGTGGCAACCCAAGAGACTCAGGTTGCCGGCAGTACCCGGGACTCTCATAATAAACTTGACCCCAAGGAGGATATAATGAATTCATTCAGGGAGCATCTGGAATCTTATGGTAGGGCATTGCTGCAATTGGATAGCTCAGTCACTGGTACTCCAAATACCTCATTTGCATCCACTTCAGGTAATGTGGCTTTTGCATTCCATGTCACTCCCACAGATTCCCCTTGGATTATTGACTCAGGGGCCTCAAATCACAAGACCGGTAAGCCTAACCTATTCCATTCTTATAGCCTTTTGTCAGGAAGGGATAGAGTGAGACTTGCAGATGGTTCCTTCTCTTCCATTGCAGGTCAAGGATTGATATCCCTTCCCCATGGCCTTAACCTGAATTGTGTTTTGCATGTCCCTCAACTTCCCATAAATTTTCTTTCAATTAGTAGCATTACAAGTTCTTTAAACTATAGTGTAACCTTTTTTGCTGATTCATGTGTTTTTCAGGACCTAACTTCTGGGAGGACGATTGGTAGAGGAAGCCTGGTGGATGGTCTCTACATTCTCGACAACAAAGCTGGTCTTTCTGTGTCATCCTCAGAGTCACATAGTCAGTCAAATAAGAGTCAAATTTTGTTGTGGCATAGTCGTTTAGGTCATGTTTCTTTTGAAGTAATAAAATGTTTGTTTCCACTTTTATTTAAGTCGTGTTCAGTGTCAGAGTTCATGTGTCAAACATGTTAGTTGAGTAAACAATGTAGAACAACTTTTCATTCCAGCAATAAAAGATCAAATGTTCCCTTTCATATTGTGTATTCTGATGTATGGGGGCCTACAAATGTAACCTTTGAGGGTGGATATCGATATTTTATTACACTGATTGATGATTACTCTCGCTATACATGGGTAATCCCTATGTGTAGCAGAGACGAGGTTCCAAAGATAGTGCGACTTCCAGAGGATGGTGTTTACACAATTCCATGTTGAAATACAAATCTTCCAATCCGATAATGCGAACGTATACTTCCATGGGGATCTAAATGAGTTCTTCGCCTCCCATGGGTCTATTCATAGAAGCTCATGCGCCAGAACACCACAGCAAAATGGGGTTGCATAAAGAAAAAATAGGCTCCTCCTTGAGATAGCCCGCGAGATGATGTTCCACATGAGTGTCCCAAAAAGGTTTTGGGTGGATGCTATACTTACAGCTGCGTATGTCATCAACCGCATGGCCTCCAGAGTGTTAAATTACATGGCCCCTCATCAGTTACTGTACTCTTAGTCACCTTTATTTTCCATCCCCATGAGAGTCTTTTGTTGTCGGGCCTTTGTCCACGATTTGTATCCATCCAGAGGTAAGTTAGACCCTCGGTCCATTCCTTGTGTCTTTCTGGGGTACCCATCCTCTTAGAAGGGGTATCAATGTTTTGATCCAGTCAGTCATAAATATTTTGTGTCTATGGATGTGTCCTTCTTTGAGTCCGAGCCATTCTTCCCTCCTACTCAGGGGGAGAGTCGTAGTGTGGATGAGGAGAAGCAGGTTCAGGTGTCCCTTCCTTCTATTTCGGACCTCACTCCCTTCCATGTCTTCCAGCGTACTCGTCGGAGAGATCAACAGTGTGATAGAAATGTGGAGCAGCCAACCACTGAGCAACTGGCATCATCAGAATCCCAGGAGGTAAGTCCAACCCCTAACCCTTCTCCCACTGTGGATGACCTGAACATCCTTATTGCTCAATGAAAGGGAGTCAGGTCGTGCACTACCAAACACCCCATTACTCGCTTTGTTTCCTATGACCACATCTCTCCCTTGTACCGAGCCTTCCTATCGGCAGTTGACTGCATCCCTGTTCCCAAGAATGTTGCAGAAGCCTTAAAATTCCCTGAGTGGATAGATGCCATGAAGGAGGAGATTGATGCCCTCCACAAAAATCAGACTTGGGAATTGGTGGATCCTCTAGAGGGGAAAGAACTCGTGGGGTGCAGATGGGTGTTCACAGTTAAGCACATGGCGGATGGAACGGTTGAAAGGTACAAAGCAAGACTAGGAGCCAAAGGGTACACATAGGTATATGGAGTTGACTATGATTCGACTTTTGCCCTGGTGGCTAAGATGAACTCGATTAGGGTTCTCCTATCCTTAGTTGCTAATTTTGATTGTGAATTGCATCAACTGGACATAAAGAATGCCTTCCTGAATGGTGACTTGAAAGAAGAGGTATACATGGTTCAACCTCCTGGATTCTCCGCCAAGGGAAGTGAAAGCAAGGTGTGCAAGCTACGGAAGTCTCTCTACGGCTTAAAATAGTCTCCCAGAGCTTGGTTCAGTAAGTTTCACATGGCAGTTCAAGAGATGGGGTTCCAACAGTGCCAGTCTGATCATGCACTTTTTGTGAAGAGATGTCAGGAGCAGGTTGCCGTATTGATAGTGTACGTAGACAATGTCATCATTACAGGGAGCTGGAGTTCAGAGATACAGAAATTGAAACAATTCCTTGCATCCAAATTTGAAGTGAAAGATCTAGGACTCCTAAAGTATTTCCTTGGGATCGAAGTTGCCCGTTCAAAAAGGGGTATCTTTGTCTCTCAAAGGAAATACACCCTTGATCTATTACGAGATACAGGTAAGTTAGGTGCAAGGCCGGCAGACACTCCTATGGATGCGGACCACAAGCTAGGTGACTGTATTGGTGAACCTCTAAAAGATGTAAAGCAGTTCCAAAGGTTAGTGGGAAAGCTGATTTATCTGTCCATGACTCGTCTAGATATTGCCTATTCAGTTGGAGTTCTGAGCCAGTTTATGCACTCTCCTAAGAAACCACACATGGAGGCAGCAGAGAGAGTCCTTAGATACCTGAAGAAACATCTAGGAACGGGCCTACTATTCAATAAACACAATCACCTGAAGGTGGAAGTCTTTATAGATGCTGATTGGGCAGGAGCAGTGGATGATAGAAAGTCCACTAGTGGGTATTGCACATTTGTGGGAGGAAATTTGGTGACCTGGAAGAGCAAGAAGCAAAGTGTGGTAGCAAGATCAAGTGCAAAAGCTGAGTATAGAGCTATGGCACATTGGGTGGCTGAAGTCCTTTGGCTAAAGAACCTCCTAGGTGAGTTTGGAGTTGCTGTTCATAATCCTATGTCTCTTTATTGTGACAACAAGGCTGCAATAAACATCGCCAACAACCCGGTCCTACATGAGAGGACTGAGCATATTGAGGTGGATAAGCACTTCATAAGAGAGAAACTGGAAAAAAGGGAAATTTGTATCCCTTATGTCAACACCAAGGAACAACTTGCTGATGTCCTCACAAAAGGACTTCTGCGTTTGAGGCACAATGAGCTATGTGACAAGCTGGGCATGATAGACATCTTTAGCCCAACTTGAGGGGGAGTGTTGTAAGGCTTGAGTGTTCCTTGTAATTGATGTTAATGGGACAATTTCAGTTACTAGTCCTTTCTTTCTTTCTTTTCTTATTGTTCTTATTCTAGGATATGCCGCCAGGGGCATACTTGTAATTTTGCCTTTTTATAAAGATTAATATAAATAGAAAACTGGCGGCTGCCAGTACTGAGTTTTTTGCCTTTCCGTTCTATCATCCGTACCTCTCTCTCTCTCTTTCTCAATCATCACAAGAAACTACAAGGAACTAGGAATGGGTCTGGTCTTGACTTCAACAGTTGATACCCAACATCTGGTCCCATTGCAATCACCTCTATTACCTTTAGGTAAGCCTAACCATTTTCTTTTAGATACTAATCTGGGTTCTATGCCTGTAACAGATATCTTGGAATCTCAACCAGAACAACCAAGTGGCAACAGGGGAGTGATGAATGAGTGTGCTGGAATTCGAACTAAGATGGGGGATTCTTTAGTAGAAAAGAAACAAGAGGAACTGGAATGGATTTGGGAGCAGATTTTTACCCTGTTGGAGGACTATAAAGAGAAAGAGGAGATGGTAGTGGAGACCCGAAAAAAGCTAAATGAGATGCAAGCCCCAACAAATTGGTGCAGGAAACAGGAAATAAAGAGCCGTCTTGGAAGTCAGTCGGTAAGAAGGAAAAAGAAGAACTTTGAAGTAGAGAAACTAATTTTGGACATTGAAGGGGATATTGTATTCAGTGGAAGAGGGGAAAGGAAAAAGGGCTCTAAATAAGGGGAAGATAGTGTCTTGGAGGGCATAGATCAAGAAGGTTAATGAAGATCATCAGTCAGAATGCAAGAGGTTTGGACAGTTCTAGAAAAAGGAGACTGATTAAGGAGTTGCTTTGAAGAGAAAGGCTTGATATTGTGATCCTACAGGAGACCAAACTAGCTGAGCTAGATAGGAGATGGGTCAGAGAGATTTGGAAAGTAAGAGGTGTGAGATGGTGTTCAGCTCCCTCTTGGGGAGCTTTGGGGGTTATAGTAACTTTGTGGAGGGAGGATTTCATAAAACTAGTAGAGGAGCGGATAAGAAACGTCATTGTATCCCTAAAATTCAGGATGGTGGAAGATGGATTTACTTGGGTGTTAACAAATGTGTATGGGCCAAATAATTATACAGAGAAGAATGAGTTATAGGAAGAGCTTCATGGCATCCAAGGTTTATGGGAAGGCCCCTGGTGCTTGGGTGGGAGGGGACTTTAATGCAATAAGGTTCACAACTGAGTCAAATAATGCTTGATAGGCCATCACGACTAGTATGAGGAAGTTTAATGACTTCATTAGTTCTTCTGAGTTACGAGAGCTACCTTTACTATAAGCTATCTTCACTTCCAAGAAAACCCAACTTGTTCGAAACTTGATAGAGTTCTTTTCATTGAGGGTTGGGAGAGCTACTGGAGAGGTTTGGTGGCTAAGGGTTTACCTAGGGTCACCTTTGACCATTGCCCCAAAGAAGTAGGACAAGAACCGCCAGGAAATGGACCTAGACCCTTCAGGTTTGAGAATATGTGGTTAACACATCCGGAATTCATTTATAAGGTTGAGGAATGGTGGAGTGAAATGGACTGGGGTTAGATTCCACAAAAAAAGTTTAAAAGGTTGAGAGAGCCAAAATGAAAGAATGGAACAAGGATCAATTTGGAAGAGTGGATGTAGCAAAAGCTAGACTATTGACTCAGATTGAGAAGTTAGATGCAAAAGAGTACCAAAGGATGATGAATTCACATGATAGAGAACTGAGATTGAAATTGAAAAAGGAATTAGAAGAGGTTTTGTTGAGGGAGGAGATCTCGTGGAGACAAAAGTCTAGGCAGAAATGGATCATGGAAGGGGATGGAAGCACTGAATTTTTTCATGTTATGGTTAATGGGATAAGAAGGAAAAATTTGATACTGAAGCTTGAGGTTGATGGAGTTGATATATCCTCTCAATTGGAGATTGCTAGTAGGTTTGTGGCTCATTTCAAATCAATCTTTTAGAGACCTTTGGAGAATCGGGTAAGAGTGGAGGATTGGCCAACTTTGAATGAGATGGACAGGGGATAGTTAGAAATAATGGTTGAGGAAGAGAATATTAAACAAGCTGTCTTTTCAATGGACAGGTCTAAGGCACTAGGACTAGATGGGTTTACAATGGCATTTTATCAACACTGCTGGGACATAATCAAAGAAGATTTAATTGGAGCCACTAGAGAATTTGAGGAAAAACATATTATGAGTCTTGGAATCAATGCTAGTTTTCTAGCTCTAGTTCCTAAAAAGATTGATGCTAAACACCCCAAAGATTTTAGGCCAATTAGTTTGGTGGCTAGCATTTATAAGATTTTGGAATAGTACTCTCTAGGAGGATCAAAGTACTACTACTTTCTCTCATTAGCCAAGCACAAGGAGCCTTTCTAAAGGATAAACAAATTATAGATCAGATCCTCATTGCAAATGAGTGTGGAGGAGATGATGAGATCTGGTAGAAAAGGCTTTGTCTGCAAATTGGACTTGGAAAAGGCTTATGATCTAGTGGACTGGAGTTTTTTGTTGGAGGTGTTCAGAAGGCGTGGTTTTGGGAACAAATGGTGTGATTGGATAAGTGGATGTTTAAATTCTTGTCGTTACTCTGTCTTGGTTAATGGAGTGGTTAAGGATTTTTTTCCAGCCAATAGAGGCCCAAGACAAGGTGACCCACTTTCTCCAAAGCAGATGAGGAGCTAATAAAGGGTTGGAGAATAGGTAAGAGAGGCATTTTAGTAACTCACCTTTAGTTTGCTGACGATATTGTTATTTTTTGTGAAGGGAATGATTTAAGCAAGGTAGACAACCTTGAGAATAAACTTTGACAAAAGTTGCGTGGTTGGAGTAAAAATGGAGAATTGGGATGTAGAATCCATTGTAGGGTGTTTAGGTTGTGCCACCTCTTCTTGGCCTTTGACCTACTGAGGTCTTCCCTTAGGAGCCAACCCTAAAGAAAGTATTTCTAGGCCCCCATTGTGGAGAAATTCGACAAATGCTTGGCGGTCTGGAAAAAGGATTACATCTTAGTAGGGGGTAGGATGACTTTGATTAGAGCCAGACTTGCCCACCTTCCAATCTATTTCCTTTTAGTCTTTAGGATTCCACCAAGGGAGGCTAAGAAACTCGAGAAGGTAATGAGAGATTTTTTGTGGGAACTAGGAGAGGTGAAAAAGGACCATATAGTTAGATGGGAGATAGTCAATAAACCTAAGTAAGAAGGAGGCCTGGAGATATGGAACATAATGCAGAAGAATGAAGCCCTCCTAGGGAAGTGGTTATGGAGATGGCCTCGGGAGAGAGAGGGATTATGACATGAGGTGGTGTCAAGTATTCATGGCTGCTCAGAAAGTGGTTGGGATGTTGGGATATCTCATCGAGCTACCTTCACAACACCTTGGAAGGCTATACATGGTGTTCTCCCTCGCTTCCTCAGGTTTATCAGTTATGATGCTTGCTCTGGTGATTTTATTCGGTTCTATGAGGATGTTTGGGTGGGTAATCAACCCCTCAAAGATCGGTTCCCTTCGCTTTACTCTCTTTTCCTTTACAAAAACGATCCAATTGCAAAGTATCTTCTGAACCTGTTTATTCCCTTGTCTTTAAATTGGGACTTTGGATTTCATAGGGGACTAAGGGATGGTGAGTTGACTTGTGTCACTGAGCTGCTTCATTTAGTTGAGTCAGTTTGTTTGGACCCCACAACTTCTGATCAAAGAGTTTGGACTCCTCTTCCCAAAGGTACCTTTACTTGTGCTTCTTTTCTTAAATCCCTGAGTTCCAACCTTAGTCCCCGAGTGTTCCCTATTAAAGAAGTTTGGGTGAGATATTCCTCCAAAAATTGTTGCATTCTGCTGGGAAGTTTACTATGGGAAAATCAATACTTTGGAAAATTTGCAGACAAAGAGACCTTTCTTTGTCTTTCCCCGAATTGGTGTTCCTTGTGTAAGACCTAGAATGAGGACTGTTTCCATTTGCTGATTTCTTGTTCCTTTGCTACAGCCTTATGGAGTTGGAGCCCTAGTTTATTTGGATGTAGGTGGTCTCCGCCATCTGATGTGAGTTTGTTATTTAACCCACCTACTGTTGTGTGGCTCACAAGAAGAGTTAAGTTCATGTGGAAATTTGTTAGGGCAGCTACCTTATGGACTCTCTGGGAGGAAAGAAATGCGGAAGGAAAGAAGCTTGGATGAAGTGAAGGACTGTATTTGTTGATTTCTTTTTTGATGTTGTTAACAGGCTGTTCTTGCTTTGGTAAATTAATTAGGGAACTGAAGTTTTTTTTTTTTTTTTTTTTCTTGAGAATATTCTACTTCTATCATTCTTCTCTTTGCTAACAGTTCACTGTTATCCTAGCTGTGACAGGGAAACTTAGCTTTTCTATTTTCTTGAGAACATTCTGTCATTTTTTTCTTCTTGAATAGTCCATAAAACCACAACTTTTAATGATCTCCAAATAATTTTTGCTATTTTGGGTGGGAGTTAGAACAATCTATATACTCACAAATGAACAAAAACAAACTGAAACAATGTTGTCCAGCTCAGCAACCTTCTCCATCTCCTCGACCCCTAATCTTTTTTTTTTGTTTTTTTTTAATTGAGTCCCTTTTCAAGTGTACTTCACGAGCATATCCTCCAAAGTCATTTTGTTGTAGTGAGTGTTTTTCCCATTTTATTTGCTTTTCTCTTCTTTAATTCGCGAATTGCTAGTGGCTGTAATATGGACACAACTTTAACACCATGCCTTGCATGCTGCCAAAATGACAGAAAACCTGCCTTCCCCTCTCCCATCTAAAGAGTCTTCTTCTTTATTCCTCCTAAAAAACAAAAGACCCACCTACGGTAAATGACTGTAAATGTTACAGGGGGCCATTTCATGTAAAGTATTAGATTAGAGTAATTGTACTGATGAGTCCCATTCCAATGTCTATTAGTTGTGTGACACGAGAGACCAGTTAGTTGGGCCAAAGATGTGTATGGTTTTGGAACTATGAATTAAAGAAGTACAAAACAAGGAGAGTCTTTATGTCGTAATTGAAGGGAAAATTCTTATAGGCCGAGGGGTTGATGCAAAATTCTTATAGGCAATTAAAGCATCAAATACATTGTACTAGAAATAGTCTCCAAAGGATGGAAAAGGTAAACTTTTTCTTTGAAAGTAGTAGGTATCCTTGCCTAAGAAAATTGGAGGGAAGGATGAAAATTCTTGCAAGGCAGTTCATGTGCCACTAGGAGGTTGCTGAAGGGAAAGGGCATGGATTTTAAACTCTATAAAGAATCAAAGTGGAATTGGGACTAATCGTTTGTTCATGATTGCAGTTGAGTTAAACCTATGTTGTGGTGTATTATGGGCATGCATCATTTCATTGCAGGCCAAAATCCCACCAACTTAGTGTTTTTTGGTAGTTATATCATATATGATTATTATTTTTTTGGTACATAGTACACATTACAAGGGGATTAAGAAGTGGGGACAAAGAAGGGTGCATGTGAGATCTACTGACCTTACCATGGAGAGCGTACAATTACACGAGTTTGATCTTGTGCTTCCATATTCAATGGGACCTTGAGTGGCCATTACAACTACTAGGTCATCGGCAAATTACCAACATTGTTGGATGGTCCAAAATGAGAGGACCAAACAAAATGAATCTTAAATTAAATGGACAATCAAATTTTAAAATTAGGATTTGGGAATAAAATTATAATATAAATGAAATTATAATAATACTAAGACTTTAATATTTGAGTTCCATTTAATAATATTCCAAGTCCAGTTAAATTTCATTTAGAAATAATTACATTAAAAATTTTAGTTAATTAGTAAAAAAATAGAACTATGTAATTTTGAGATTAATTAATTGATAAAAATGCAAGTAGAATTAATATATGATTTTGATACACAGAAGAAATTGACCACTCTCAATAGGGGTGCAACTTGGATGGTTAGACCAACTAGACTTAAACCCCAAAACAGTGATTTAAAAGGCATGTGCCAGGTGTGCTTAGGCACATAGGTCATAGGTGAGGCACATTTTAGGGTATGCACCTCACCTAGGTCCTAGGCACAACACTTTCAAAAGGCACGTACCTGGTGCCCAAGGTGTGTGCTGGTCTTTAGCCCAGGTGTGCGCCTTTTGAAAATTTGTGCATTTTTTCTGCTTTTTTTTTCTTTTCTGCTTTTCATTTTAAATATGTTTTACATGTTATATTTGTGTATTTTAATTTGAGGTAATAGGTTTTTTTAAAACATTTATTTTAAAATTTAAGTTTATATTTTTAATTAATATTGTTTTTATATTTTACATTATTTAAATTTTTTTGCCATTTTTTGAAATTTTAGCATTTTTTTCACTTTGCTTCAAAAAGACGTGTGCGTCACCTCACACCTTGGGTGCAAAATGGCCGTTGTGCTTTTGAAACACTGCCCTCATAACTCACCTTACAAATAAGACACCTAAATGGTGAAAGGGATCAAGTAGGTCTTTTTCTGCTGCACTTCAAGTGTTAATTTCCAAGTGAATCTCTCAAATGAATAAAATAAAAATATATTTTTGTTAGGGGTATGCAACCTAGCCAAATTTCTTTTACTGTAAAGTGGAAATATTAACACATGATGCAAAGTAGGCAATTTGAATTTAAGGACTATTTCTGTCCATTAATTTATGTGTTCGATGTCCAGTTTTTTTTTTTTTTTTTTTTTTTTTTCTTTTTGACCTTTTTTTCTTAGGTCTCATTATTGATTGGAAAAGAAAAAGAAAATCTACAACTGTGATTTAGTGTTCTGAACTGTGGTCTTTTGCTGCATGGAGTACACTAATTTTTCAGGTAATATGTTTAAATAATGGTCATGTGGACAAAAGACCATCAACAGAACCTGTGAGAAGTGATTTGTTGCAAGTTGAAGGGGGTAGAATTTCTAGCTTAAAAGGGCTAGCGGTGCTGCGGTAGACCAAAATGGACATGGGTAGAAGTAGTCAGAAATGATTTTAGCACCAATATTTTAATAATGGATATGCCATTAAACATAATGGAATGGCGAAACAGGATTCTTCTAGCCGACTCATATAGTTGGATAAGGCTTCGATGACGATGATGAATATGTTTAAATAACATATATTTCCAGGGATATGCTCTTGGAAGTATTTTTGGATATGTTTGAACATGATGAAATATGAATGTTCATCATCATTTCATATGATGGTGAATATGATGAATATGTGTGAACATTTTGATTAATCTCAAAGTATACACTGACTATTTTTTATGTCTGGCAGAGCTAATCTCTCTTTTTTCTTTATTAACTACAGCGTGTATATGCAATGGGGGATGTCTATCCAAATTCCACAAAACTTCCCAAAGGCGAATATACCCTACAACTTTATATAAGGTATAGACCATCAAATATATATATATATATATATATATATATGTTTTTGGGGAAAATTACAGCTTGTCTGTTTGCTCCCTGTCAAATTAGATTGGGCCATGTGATGGTATAAAATTATTAAAATCTTGTGGAATCAACCGTGAACCACTTAACCTTGTTTCTTAATCTTTCCAGACATTTTCCCATGAATAAGAAACTATATTGATATAAAAAGCTAAAAACAAATAAATGTAATGTTTTCAAGTTTTGGTAATGATAATCGTTATGTTACAGGCATGATAATGTACAGTACTTGGAGAAAATGAAACAGCTGGTCTTGTTCATTGAAAGAAACTTGGAAGAAAAGGTAATATCATGTTCTTTTAATGGGATCAATTTAGTGCCTACCTAATACATGCAATGTAGCTTGTCTTCTGTTTCACCAGGAAAAAAAATAGTTTGTCTTCTGAATTCTTAATCTGCTTGTAGCTTTGTAGCTTCTCCATGATAAAGAGTGTGAATCTTTGGGTCCTAATGTGCTTCAAATCATAAAAGTTGTTGGTAGAACTGAAATAGGTCTTTGATCCTCTCTTTAAATTAGAGAGTTTTATGCAAGTCTTAGATTAAATGCATTCTAGATCTTGTGATGATTCATCCATTTCTATAATCATTTTACTAATTAGAGAGTTTTTTTTTTCTTCTTGAATTGTTATCTGTTCCTGGCTTTCTATTGAAAGTACATAATCTGCTTTTTGAATATATAATATAATTATTGATCTGATATGAATGCATTGCTTTCCCGCATTCCATAATCTGCTAATATATTGGTGCACTCTCTTGCCTGGGATGTTGTTCTAATGAATGGATAGGATGCTCAATCTCAATAATCCTTTATGTAGGGGATTGACCAGTGTTCGTCCCCTTGTCCATGTTAACTCTACAAATATTAGCTGACTCAGAGTTTCCATTTTCATCTTGTTAGAGTTAGCCGAATAAGGGTAGATTAGTCAACTCACCTTGGTTAAGTTATGAGCTTTTGTGGCAGTCTTATTAGAGGTTCTCTGTCCCATACTTAAGTAGGAGCAGTTTAGTCCTTGTACATTTAATTGGAGCCTAATTACTATTAAGAGGTCGACTGATAGGGTTTAGCTATCAGGTTCGACAGTTCTTTCATCTTCTTCTCCTCTTCTTCTTCTCCTTCTCTTTCTTCTTCTCCTTACTGGTTCGGACTACTGTAGCAACAGTAGAAACATGGTATCAGAGCAAGGTTCGTGACCTGTTTCAGTTCATGACAACTTCAGTTCGTGTTTCAGTTCTCTCCTTTTCTTCTCTGGGCTGTCAATGGAGAAAAGTGGTTTGTCCCAGGCCTGAAACATCTCAGCTCTTATTTTTTTCTGGTGCACAGAACTCCTTTCCTAAGAAAACAACTTCAGCAGTGAATGGTTGGCTGAAGCTCTCAAACGAAGGTTGGTTATCTCTTCTCTTTGTGCTGTTGGTATTTCTGGGTTGAAAATCTTCAAGAATTTGAGAGGACTGATCAGAACCTAGAGAACTAGGTTGGTTGTTGCCCTGGTTCTTGGAAAAATTCCAAGAACAGGTTGTGTTAACAGTGACCGAATGGTGTAAAGGCTGCTGGTGGTGGCCGAATGGTGTAGGGGCTACTGTAGATGGCCGAATGGTGCAAGGTGTAATGCAATGGTACTAGTTGAGTTCTTGTTGGTCTTGTGGTGCCCTCTTAAAAGCGTTAAAGCAGGTCTGTATTGTGTGTGACAGCTATGGCTGTGTGGTGGTGCTTGTGATGCACAAACTCTGTTGAGTAGTTGTAAGAGAGCTTGCATGTGGTTAGTAAGTGCTGAATTAATGTTGGTGTAGTCTGTGCTTTTTGTGAAATCAGTAGTGGTGTGGATAAGAACAAAGGCGTGTGTATCTATCATTGTGTTTAGGGACTGCTGTAGGTTCTGGAACATCAAGCTCTTGACAGCAGCACTTAGTTGGTGATTGGGAATTCAGATTAGAGGCAGCATTGAAAGAGTATCATGGCAGCAATGGGAGATGGTTGTAGTGATCAGAAACCTAGTGTGGTGGTTTCCTCTGACTATCTAGGTGTACAAATGACCTCAATTAAACTGAATGGTGAGAACTATGTTCCATGGGCCAAGTCGGTGGAAGTTTTTCTCAAGGCAAAGAGAAAAGTGAAGCATGTGAAAGAAGATAAACCACCGGCTGACTCTCCAGGGTTTTATGATTGGGAACAGGAGGATGCTCAAATCATGACATGGCTATGGAACAATATGGAACCCAAATTAAGTGCCAACTTCATGTTCTTAGATACAACTAAGGACATATGGGAACATGCCAAGAAGCTGCATTCTGGGCAAGATAATACTACAAGGGTATATCAGCTCTATCAGGAGTACTTTGGTCTGCAACAAGGAAATAAAACCCTAGAAGAGTCCTATGCCAGTATGAAGAACCTTAGAAATGAACTCAATGTCTATCATCCTCTCACTCCAGATGTTAAGGTTCAGCAACAACAGAGGGAACAACTAGATGTCACAAGGTTCTTAGTGGGGTTGAAATCAGAGTATGGATCAGTTAGGGCCCAAATATTGGGGGGCTCTACCCTTCCTACACTTGAGGAAGTGTTTGCTCGGCTTTGCAGGATTTCTTTAGGACAGACAGAGAATCCTACACAGCCTGATAGATCAACTTTTATGACAGCCAGAGGAGGTGGACATGGTATGAAAGGGGGAGGACATGTCTCCCGAGGAGGTCGTGGTGGTTCCATATTTGGCTGTGGTGGTGGTCGTGACTCAGGGGGAGGCCGTGGCAAAGAAAAAGGCAGCTCTACAAGAAAGTGTACCCACTGTGGCAGGGAAGGACATTCGGTAAATTTCTGTTATGATCTCCATGGCCGCCCTCCCTCTAAATGGGCCAATCATGCTGTTGCTGGTGGGGTTGATGTCAGTGATAATCAACAGGCAGACCTAACTCCTTCCACATCTACATCTGCTTCCGGAAGGGAGATGGTGAGTGTACCGCGTGATATGAGCGGTTCCTTCAGTCCACTTCACAGCACACTACTGCTACTCTTGCCCACTCAGGTATAGCTTGCCTGTCATCTAAAACCTCTCCTTGGATTATTGACTTTGGAGCCTCTGATCACATTATCGAGACTCCAGGTGTGTTCTTTTCTCTCACTGAAACTTCCACATCTCAAACTGTTACCCTTGCCAATGGTTCCTACCCTTCCATCTGTGTTGTTGGCAATGTTGACATGGCTTCTCTTTCTTTATCATCTGTTCTATGTCCCTAAGTTTCCATTCAATCTTATGTCTGTTAGTAAATTAACCAAGACTCTTAATTGTTCTGTTACTTTTTTCCTTCCTCTTGTGTTTTTCAGGATCTCAGGACGGGGAAGAAGATTGGTGGGGGGCATGAATCTGGTGGATTGTATTATCTTGACGATGGTGGATTGTCAGTTGCACTTTAGACTTCACACACTCCTCCACGGTGGCATTGTCGACTGGGACATCCTTCTCTCAAGGCACTCAAGATACTAGTTCCGTCTTTGAGTCATTTGTCAGTGTTACAGTGTGAGTCGTGTCAGTTTGGGAAACATTGTCGTGTTTCCTTCAGTCCTAGAGTTGAAAGTCGTATGTTGAGTCCTTTTGCTTTGGTTCATTCATATGTTTGGGGCCCGATCAAAATAGAGTTTTATAATGGTTACAAGTATTTTGTCACTTTTATTGATGATTGTTCAAGAATGACATGGATTTATTTAATGAAAGAAATGAATGAATTATTTTCCATTTTTCAAAAATTCCATCCTGATATATGTACACAATTTGGTGTTCCAATCAAAGTTCTTCGTTCAGATAATGGTCATGAATATTTTCTTACTTCCTTTCAACAGTATTTAGAACAACATGACATCATTCATCAAACTTCATGTGCATCCACTCCTCAACAAAATGGGGTGACTGAACGGAAGAACCGTCATCTCCTTGAAACGGCTCGGTCTATTTTTCATCATATGAGTGTTCCTAAACGGTTTTGGAGTGATGCTGTACTTACTGCGTGTTTCCTCATTAATCGGTCGCCCTCCTTTATTCTTCATGGTCGGTCTCCCTTCTCTATCTTGTTCCCCACCTTGTCTCCCTTTCCATTAACACCTCGTATCTTTGGCTGTGTGTGTTTTGTTCACAATCTGAGTTCTGGAATAGACAAGTTGGATGCACGCTCCATTAAATGTGTCTTTCTTGGCTACTCTCGGACTCAAAAAGGGTACAAGTGTTACAATCCCATTACTCGGAAGTGCTATGTCTGTCCTGATGTCACCTTTTTTGAGTCTGTTCCCTTCTTCTCAGGAACTGAAGCATCTTCGTCTCCACCTTTACTTCCTCTTCCTGTTCCGGTCAGTGATCCCGTTCCGGGTGTTCCTGTTGGAGTTGACTCGTCACCTCATCCAGTGCAGATCCCTACTGAATGACCACCAATTCGGCAAGTGTATACACGTCGAACGACACCGGCCCCTCCTCCAGCTTCTACCTTGTCTGCGGAACCTGTCGTTTCTCCTATTGCTGAACCCTTTGGACTTGATCTGCCCATTGCCTTACGGAAAGGTAAACGTAGTTCTACTTTCCATCCCATTTCCAATTTTGTTTTAGTATCTCGCCTTTCCGCCTCACATCGCCAGTTTGTTTCACTATTGTCATCTATTTTCATACCTAACAATGTCTAAGAGGCTCTTAGTTCACCTGGGTGGAAGTAGGAAATGGAGGAGGAACTCTCTGCTCTTCAGCATACTCACACGTGGGAGCTCACTACTCTTCCTCCTGGTAAGCACGTTGTGGGTTGTAAATGGGTGTATACTGTTAAATACTTGCCAGATGGTAGTGTGGAGCGTCTGAAAGCCAGACTTGTTGCTAAAGGTTATTCACAGTTGTATGAAGTGGACTCTATGGAGACCTTCTCTCCAGTGGCTAAGATTAGCTCTATTTTCCCTAGCAGCTATGTATGATTGGCCCCTATTTCAATTTGACATAAAAAATGCCTTCCTTCATGGTGACCTTATGGAGGAGGTATATATGGTGCAACCACCTGGGTTTGTTGCTCAGGGGGAGGCTGGTAAGGTGTGCAGACTGAAAAAGGCAATTTATGGGTTGAAACAATCGCCTCATGCTTGGTTCGAGAAGTTTAGTGAAGTGGTGAAGAATTTTGGAATGAAACAATGCTAGGTTGATCACTCAGTGTTTAGCTATGACTCAAAAGCTGGAAAGATTTTATTAGTGGCCTATGTGGATGATATTTTCAAACAAAAGACCTTGGGACATTGAAGTATTTTTGGGTATAGAAGTTGCTAGATCAAGACAAGGTGTAAACCTGTGCCAAAGAAAATATGTTCTCAATCTATTGGACGAAACAGGACTGTTAGGTGCAAAACCGACTAGTGGGGAAGTTGAACTATTTGACTATCACGAGACCAGACATCTCCTTTGCAGTCAGTGTGGTGAGCCAATTTATGTAGAACCCTCGTATATCTCACTGGGATGCAGTTCTTAGAATTGTAAGATATTTGAAGGGAGCTCCGGGCCGTGGGCTATTGTATAAACCAGGAGGAAAACTTGAAGTAGTTGGGTACACGGATGCAGATTGGGCGGGCTCTGTGTTTGATAGAAGATCTACTACAGGTTACTGCACATTTCTTGGAGGAAATCTTGTGACGTGGAAGAGTAAAAAGTAGACGGTTGTGGCTAGAAGCAATGCTGAAGCCGAGTACAGAGCCATGGCACACATTTCATGTGAATTAGTGTGGTTGAGGAATCTCCTACAAGAAATCGGGTTCCACATGGATAAACCTATGAAGTTGTTCTGTGACAATCAAGCTGCGCTCCATATCTCATCTAACCCTGTTTTTCATGAGAGAACAGAGCACATAGAGATTGATTGCCACTTTGTGAGGGAGAAGGTTCTTACTGGAGAGAGAAGCACAAAACATGTAGGCTCAGGTGATCAGTGGGCAGATTTGTTTACAAAAGCCTTAAGCTTAGGGAGAGTGAACTATATATGTAACAAGTTGGGATTATATGACATATATTCTCCAGCTTGAGGGGGAGTGTTAGAGTTAGCCGAATAAGAGTAGATTAGTCAACTCACCTTGGTTAAGTTATGAGCTTTGTGGCAGTCTTATTAAAGGTTTAGTCCTTGTACATTTAATTAGTGCCTAATCACTATTAAGAGGTCGACTAATAGGGTTTAGCTATCAGATTCGACAGTTCTTTCATCATCATCTTCTTCTCCTTACTGGTTCAGACTACTGTAGCAACAGTAGAAACACATCTAAAATAAAGCAAGAATTAGCCCATACTTTTCTATATGGTAACATGGTTTGAGATCCAAAAGAGCTAGCTTTTATTTTCATTACCTATTGATGAGGCAAATTTCAGCCCCCAAACCCCTACTTGATGTTCCAAATTATCCCTTACTCATGCACATACATGCAAATCTAGTTAGGCGAAAGGGCTACACTGCACATGTTTTTGTTTTCTGCTGCTTCTCTTCATGGGGCAAATTTGAGCCCAAATGCCACATGTCAATAATAAGTCATTTTTTGTCAGTTTTATTGTAAAAATCCCCCCCCCCCCCCCACACACACACTAAAACCAAATGGGCCATGTCAGCTGGCCCCTTCTTTCTCCCTTCCCAACTGAGTGTTCTCCTTACCTCTCTCTTTTTTGTCCTTAGCCCTTCTTAGCCCTCTCATGTTTCCATTGTCAGCAGTCCTATTTCCTCCTTTCTCATAAACTCTCTCTCTCTCTCTCTCACACACACACACACATGTATGTTCCCAATCACCTAAACCATCTCCCCTCCTTAAATTTCTCCTAAACTATCTCCCCCACCTAAAACACCTAGTCTATCTCACATGCCCGGTAAGCTCTCTAATTCTAAAGTCTCTTTCCCTTTCCCCTATCTCTCTCTATCTATTTCTATCTCTCTCCACCTTCCATATACATGCATTTAATTTTTCATCAATGTATTAAAATATTAGTGTTTAAAAAATATCTAATAAGAAAAAAATAAATAATACAATAAGACAAATAGTAAAGTAAAGTAATACGTTTATAATTAATTAAAAATTTTATCATAATTATAAATAATATTTTAATATTGTAATTATAAAATATCTCTTTCTCTCTCTCTCTCTCTCTCTCCATGGGACCTTTTGGGCCCCACATGTTACTATTTGTATTGATGTTGAAACGGTATTGTGTTCACCGCGTGAACATTGTAGCAAGATGATGGGTTAAGAAGATGACTCTAATGAATTGGATCATTACATAACCCAAAAATTTATTGCCTCAATTTGTTTAGTTTTTGATTCGAATAGATCTTGATTATTTGGTTTTGTCTGTGAAATCTGTCATATAAATTTTTAGAAAATATTTATTGAAAATAAATATTAGAAACACTATTAGTTTCACTAATAATTAACATGCTTTTGTGACAAGTTTTCTTGAAATACTTGTTCTGAACATGAATTGTCTCCTTTGTCTTATAGCTCCATTATGAAGAACTTAATTTTTTGAAGCATATCAAATGGATCAATTTGTTTCCCTAGCTTTGTTAGTTTCCCAGGAGAAGAAGAAAGTAGGAGAAATCAACTTGGGGCCTAAAAATCTCTATTCATCAAAAAAGAAGATATTCATGGGCCAGGTTAGTTGGATACCCGGAAACCATCCAACTCGCTAGCTTCAATTACTAGTTCATATTGAACTCGATCTGGTTTTGTTGGTTTGACCTAATTATGCAACTTTGGAAACAAAAAGAGTAGGATAGGGTTATTTGAATACCTGAAAATCATCCACCGTTAGCTTCAATTACCAATTCATACCGGGCTAGACCGATTTGGTTTGATTGATTTAACCTAGTCATGCAATTTTGAAAACAAAAAGAGCAAACAAGGGAATTTTTCTCTAAAAAATACTTTGTTAATTATAAAATAACAGAAAAATCAGAAAAGCAATAAATAAAGGAAATTTTCTAAAAATCAGAAAATAACAAAAAAATTAGAAACGCAATTTTTTAATTAAAATGATAAAATAAGAGAAAAATTCACTAAAAATAATACTTATTTAACTTATTAAAAGTAATATTTATCAAGAAAATATTCAAAATCAGTAAGTAATTGGAAAATAAAAATAAGGGTAAATTAAAAATCAAGAACTTTCTTTACATGGTTAACTTATTAACTAACTAACTACTTAAAATAAATTAAATTAATTTTACTAATTTACTTTAAAATTGATAAATTAGTTTTTTAATATTTATAAACAATTACAATTTAATTTATTAAAAAAAATTAACATAATAAAACAATAAATAATTGTTAACAGACTTAGAAAAAATTAAAATTGATATAAATTAATAAAAGATAAAAACATAATTTAATTAAAATGAAAAAAAAATTACTTTGTAATTTAACTTATTAAAAAAGTAATTAACTCTCCCTATCCCTTATCCCTTCTAGATTTTTTTTTTAATTATTAGAAATTATATAACTTGAGAATAATGCTAAGATGGATAGGGTTCAGATTGGCCCAATTACAGATGTCTTAAGGCTCTTGTCTAAATGTCAACAAAGCTTGTGCATCACATTTAAGAGTAATAAAACTAATAAAATTTAATAAAAATAGTAAGAATTATGATAATTAATAAAAAGTAGCACAAATAAAAATTATAATGATTTAGTGACCTGGATGAATTGTTGGAACCTGGCCGGTTTTCAACTGTTCCACCAGGTTTTGGCCAGTTTTACCACTTTTTCAAAAAAAAAAAAAAAAAGAAAATCAGGACTTTAAATAACCGGAACGCCTTCCGGTTCCTAGGTGGCTAATCTGACTATCTAATCCAGTCCAAGTACAACATTGGATTGAAGACCAAAATGTTACTCAATGTGACGTTTTTCTGGTACCTTGGTTTGATAATTCATAACAAGGTAGAGGTTGTTAGTTTTCACCCATAGAATTATAGCAAAAATGGGCAAAATGGAGGGATACATCCGGAGTCATAAGCGTGGATATGGCATTAAAAAGAAAACAATGTTTTAAAAGGCATGGGAGGCGTATGCTTGAGGTGTGCCTCCAAGCGAGGTGCCCACAAAACACCCTGAGGCATATGCTTCAGGTGCAAGAGGAAGAGGTGTAGGCCTCATACACCTTACATGTACGCCTCAGGTGCAGAAGGAAGGGAAAGGGGGCTTATGCCTCTTCCCCCTCCTCTTAAAGAGGCTTACGCCTCTGAACTTTAATACCTTGTGACACACCTCTGTGTTTTGCAACAGTTGTAGCACTAGCTATTCTGTATGGAGAAGAATGTTGGGTTGTCAGAAATAACATGTCCAAAAATGAGTGGCAGAAATGCATATGTTGAGATGGATGGGCGTAAAATGTTTAAAGGATGGGGTCAGAAATTAAGTCATTTGAAAGAACTTAGGAATAGCTCCAATGGGGTCAGGAGAGAAAGTAGACTAAAATGGTTTGGCCACATTCATAGAAGGCAATTGGCAGGACCTGTAGGAAGAAGTGATCTGTTCTAGGTTGAAGGGGCTAGAAGGGCTATGGTGGACCAAAAAGGACATGGATCGGATTAGTAAGAAAATGATCTAAGCGCTCATAACATAACGATGGATATGCCATTAAAGAGAATGAAATGATGGCCAACTCCATATAGTTGGTACAAGGCTTGGATGATGAAGAAGATGCTCGAGTGAAAAAAAAAGAAATAAATGACTACTTGTACTGTACTGTAATGAAATTACCATCTATTGTTGCTCTTGACAACTCCGAACTGTAATATTTCAATTACATATTTTCCTATCATGCTTCATGAATCTTAAGGACTCTTTTTTGGTGCAGGAAAGAATTCAGTTGAGTTTTTATTCTCAACCAGATGGTCCAGTGATGGGAAATGGCAGCTTCAATTCCTCAGTTTTAGTTCCTGGGTATGCTCACTTTTCTCAGTTTTTTTGTGTTTGTTGTTGTTGTTGTTTTTTTATTTTTATTTTTATTTTTTCCTGAATGGCTTAGCATTCTATGAAGCTCATTTGACATACTTTCTGGTAGGTCAATTGAAGCATTCTATGTGGGCCCACCAACCAAAGACAAGATCCCAAAGGTATTCTATTTCAGGAAGTGTTATATTTGTTTACATAACATGCATTGCATAACCTTTCCATATTTTGCAGAACTGCCCAGCTGGAGCTGTGTTGTTTGGTGCAATTTCGTATGGGAAGCTGTCACTTGGAATTAAAGAAGTGAAAAACAACCCAGAAAAAAATCCTGTATCATATCAGATTTCTTATGTCGTGCCGCCAAATAAGGTTGTGATATTTTCTGCCTTCTTTTCCTTAGAGTTTCCTCCTTTTCTTTGATCCCTTTAAGTACAGTTTAAAGATTTGGTTTTGTTAGGAATTTTTCTATGTGCAATTAGGGATTTTTTGTAAGTTTTGCTTAGATTTTGGAAAATATGAGGAATTATGGAAATATTAAAAATGTTAGAAATAACTGGTAGAAATGTGAATGCCTGGATGGATGACTGGTAAACTAGGAAGGACAGGATTAGAAATGAAGTCGTATGAAGGAACCTAGGAGTAGCTCCAATAGGGGATAAAGCGAGAGAAAGTAGATTGGGATGGTTTGATCACGTGCATAGAAGACCATCTACAGCACCTGTTATTTATAGTGATGATGATAAATTGATAATGGTGATGAAAGCAATGTTGAAAATATATAGTTTCACATTCAAAACTTACAATAAAATAACAAGCAACTATATACTAGCAATACTGCAAAGTATAGAAGACTAAAAATCCTAAAGCATTTGAATATCATTATCATTATGTAATGTGAGCATCCTTTAAAACCAAAGTTAACTTTTCTATCCCAACTCTTTCACTTAGAGTTCTATAAAATGATCTCAAGCTGATATTCTTAATTTTTACTATTCTTTATATTATTAGTGCAAAGAGTTATCTATTCTTAAATTAATTATTCAACTAAGGTTGAAAAGTTTTTTTTTTTTCCTGAAAAGCTAGTTAAATTGTTGATTCAAAGGTTCAGAACCAATAAATCTAATTACCTTTTTTTTTCTTAATTTTATGAAAAGAAGTGGCTTGAGCATATTTTTATATTTCATGGTTGTTCCAATTGATTTCGACATTACTAAGGAATTTTCCATAATATTTGACCAAAATTTCGAATATATACACCCAACAAATTGAAAATTTCATTTATATATGAAAAACTTTGAAATATGGAAATATCAAGAAATATTGGAATTTTCCAATATAAGAATGTTTTCATTTTTCCCCTTGCGAAATTGGAAAATTTTGCTATGTTTCATGGAAATTATGGACCATGCTTTTAATCAAGTTTTATCAACCCAGCATTAAGTTTAATATTTTCTTTCTTCATTTCTTCTATTCCATTTCGCTGCAGCTTGATGAAGACAAAGGAAAGTATACTTCTTCAATCTGCACAAAGAGTGTATCTGAGCGTTTCGAAGAAGAGGTATTTATAGATGATACTTATGTACTGGAAAATTTTGTTTCTTGTACATGGATCTATGGGTGTCAGGATTAAAGCTGAGTTTTCTTTAGTATGTGGATCTGTGGTGTCTTTTTGTTCTGTTTCTGTTTCTCAATATCCATACCAATGTTTTTAAAGGTGTGTAAGACGTACACCTCTTGTATGCCTCATGCACCTCATGCACACTTCATACAGAAAGAAGGAAGGCATATGCCACCTTCTCTTCTTGAGGAGGCTTATGCCTGCTTGTGCTTGGGAGGCTTTGTTACACCTCTTGCATTCTGAACAACACCTCATGCCTCCAGGTATAGGAGCACCTTGCGCCATGCCTCGTTGTTATAAAACATTGATCTATATATACGAACATGCTTATTGTGCTCTTCCTTAAGTGGCATTGGGTTCATCCATGTGCTAAATCAGCTTGTGCTACCCCAAACCAAGGGTTCAACTACAAGGGACACTGATGCAGGAGCTGAAGAATCTAATTTGGAATTTTTTTGAAATTTTTTGTATTTTTGTATATTTGGACAATATGGGTATTTTTGTCATTTTAGCTAGTCCAGTGTGGGCCTGGGCTATAAGATCTTATTCCTCTAGTTTAGTAGGGCTTATCTTTCAATTTTCAATTTATTTGCATTAGTAGATAGAAAGTTTTTGTGTTTCTTAATGCCCAAGACAAGGAGTGGCATTTTTGTAATTATGGTGAACAGTATTCCGGGCCACAAGTCTTAGAGCTCTTTTGAAGCTAGGACCCTTGGAGTGATTCCTTGGGATTGCTTCCTCTTATCTCTTTCTCCACCCTCTCTCTCTCTCTCTCTCTCTCTCCCCCCCCCCCCCCCCCTTGTGATAGTTTGTTCCATCCCTACTACCTCAGTTTTGGTATCAGAGCCAATGGTTAGTCACCATGTTCTCACAAAGTGACTGATTCTACAGGCCTAGGGTATCATTTAAACAATCTCATGGGTCTAGAATCAATCATGATAGGGCTTTTGAACCATATTAAGGGTCTATGGTTGATTTACTTGAGAATTTGGTGGAAGAAAGTAGGTGTAGTAGTGTTGGATATAGGAGTAAGGTTTTCAATAATGTTAGAAGAGAAAGTGACGTGCCTAATTTCAAGGGAGATGAAGACTGGCAAGCATTTTTTTATTGGATTTCTAAACTAGAAGAATATTTCGATTGCCATGATATGTCTGAAAAACAATGATTTAGATTTGCACACATGAAGCTTGCAGGTCATGCTTAAGTATGGTGGAGAACTCTTGAGCATCGACTAGAGAATAGAGGTGAATATCTTATTACCACATGGGCAGAGGTGAAGAGGTATTTGGCTATTTGCAAGAAAAGTACATTCCACAATACTTCTTTGATGATCTATATGTGGAGTTGATTAATCTCAAGCAAGCTGTGCTATCTGTAGTTCAATATATGCATAAGTTTGATGAATTATATATTGGTGTAAAGGATGATGCCAAGAATGAATTGTCTACAATTCAGACTTATGACTTAAATCATGCCTTTGAATTGGCTCTCAAGATAGAGAAGAAACAATTGGTTACAACAAAGAATTTGAAGCCAATGAGAAGAAAGTACAAAGTTGAAGATAAAGAAGATGATTTCTTGCATTTGATGCCCATCCTAGAGCTAAGGTTGTTGAATGAAGAATTTCAACAAAGAATTTCTTGCATGTTGCTACCTCTAATTCTGCCAAAGGCCGAGGCCATATAATTGTTCCTTCCATGGTTTAATTCAGATTTCATTGAAAAGCTCGAATTCTTATTTAATGTCTCATGATCACTGTTAACAGAAATTTGATGTTCAATGAATTGAAATTGGTTGCTTCTTATTTGTTTGCTTAAACATTAGATTGTTTCTTGTGAGATTTGAGCCTTTGAAAATAAGATTCAAGTAGCTCCATCCCCATCCCAATCTTGTGCTCAGGAATTTTTATTTTTTCTATTAATAAAATCTGTTGATAACTTGATTTACATCTAACAAGATCAAGCATGTGATTTTCTTTTCCTTCACAAGCTTGTCATATTTTTGGTTCTCTTGGAGGTGCCTAATTGACTCCCCTATCATGATGCAAGCCCCCTCCCGAAGGGAAAAATAATAGAAAGAAAGAACAAAAGGGAAGCATTTTGTGTTGGACCTTAGTGCCCAGGGGTGATCATCAAAAACATTTTGGGATGCTCTATTGCCTCATGGCCCTTGACTTGTTGGGATTTACTATTTAGTGGGAATCCTAAGGAAAGTACTTTCTGGAAAATTGGAAAAGTTGAGAGATTTTTTGTGGGAACCAGGGTAAAAAAATGACCGTTTAATTAGTTAGGGATAGTTAGTTATAGCAAAGATGGACAGGGGCTAGGTTTAGAGAATTTGGTTCTTAAAAATGAAGCTTTATTGGGAAAGGTATTGTGGAGATGGCTGATGGAGAGAGAGAGAGAGTTTGTTGTTAGCATTCTTCGCTGTTCTGATTTAGGTTGGGATGCTAGAGTATCTCGTCGAGCTATCCTATCAACTCCTTGGATAACAATACATGACATTCTTCCCAATTTCTCCAATATGTAAGGTAGGATGTTTGTGCTGGTAATCTAGTTCTGTTTTGGGAAGATACCTAGGTGTGTTTGTGCCACTCAAAGACCTTTCCCTTTTCTTTACTCTCTTTCTCTCTTTACAAAAGAGCATATTTCCTCTCTTTTTTCTCTCCTCCAGTCCTCCCTCTTTCTTTGAACTGGGATATTGGTTTTCATAGAGGTTTGTGGGAGTTTGAACTTTCTTGCATCACTTAGTTGCTTTCTTCTCTTGGCAATGCTTGTTTAGATCATTCTTCTTTTGCTAAGAAAGTATGGGCCCTTTCTTCCTAGGGTTCTTTTACTTGTGCTTCTTTTTTCAAATCCCTGTGTTCTACTGATGTGCCTGGGTCTTTCCCTATGCGAGAAGTTTGGGCCAAGTCTATTCCCCCTAAAATAGTTGTCTTCTGTTGGGAGGTGTATCATGGAAAGAATATTACTTTGGAAAACTTGCTAAAGAAAAGGCCTTTTTTGTTTCTATCCCCAAATTAGTGTATTTTGTGCAAAACCCATAGTGAGGGCTGCTACCACTTGCTGATTTACTGCCCCTTTTTTGCAGCTCTGTGGGATTGGATTTCTGATTTGTTTGGTTGCAGGTGGGTTCTTCCATCAGAAGTAAAATTGTTGTTTATCTCGTCTAGCTTTGATTGGCCAACAAAAAAAGGGTAACACATGTGGAGATGCCTTAGAGTAGCCACACTGTTGACAATTTGGGAAGAAAGGAATTCTAGAACCTTTCTTGACAAGGAGAGAACCTTTTCAGCAGTGAGGACCCTAGACCCATTCACTCCTTTTTCCTTTGTTGACTTTTGGAGAAGCTGGGTTGTACTAGCTAACATTGTCTTCTAAGAAAAATAAATCTGCAGCAGTTTGGGTACCTCCTCCAGAAGGTTTTGTTAAACTGAATTTTGATGGGAGCAGTCAAGGCAATCTGGAATTGTTAGGCATCGGAGGAGTCTTGAGAACTGAGGAGAGCAATATCTTATCACTGTTTTCGGGCCCAGTGGGAGTAGGTGATTCAACAAGGGCTGAGCTGTTGGATACTGTACAAAGAATTCAAATTGCCAACCAACTTGGTATAGAGAAGTTACTGATTGAAGGGGATTTTAAGGTGATTGTGGGTTGGTTGCTGATCCCTGATTCAATTACTTGGAGCTATAGGGATCTTATGAAAAAAATTAAATGGTTAACAAGACACATGACAATTAGAGTCCAATGGGTGGATAGGTCGGCAAATGCTTTCGCTGACTTGTCTCACTGACAAGACACATGACAATTAGAGTCCTATTCTTGCCAAACAAGGGGTATCTAGGGAAGAGCTTTTCTTGTCTCCCTGTAATGTTTAGGAGAGGCTGCACCTCATGCCTCTCCAAGGGATGCTTGTAACAGTTTATCTTCTTTGATTAGTGAAATTTCAATTATAAAAAAAAAAGATTCAAAAAAACTGAACCCGTCAAAAACCAAACCCACCAATTGTTTAACCGATTGGATTACATCCAATTTGATCCAATAACAAATGGACAAGTTTTACAATCCAATTCAATCCAATAACCTTTAATGGGTATCCATAACCAAAGTTATTTGATTGGATTTGGATTGCATCAAATTAAAATCTAGTCTATTGACGGCCATTAAATTAAAATCTACCTCCAACTTTCTGTAGGGTTTGCTGGGATGTTAGACAGTGATGGATTTGAAACGTATGAGTCCTCAATGTCACCAAGTAGACCGTGCCAAGTGCATGTGTACTCAAACTATTGGTAATCAAGTTGGTTTGATAAGAAAAGCTTAGTCGTTTGTACATGTGTACACAAACTATTGTTTTAGTTATTTTTCTCAATTGGTAGTCTGTATATATCTATGCATAAAAGACATTTGAATGATTTGATAAGAAAAGATTACTGTAGATGCTTGCAGTTGTATTCAGTTTTAAATTTTGATATGATTGTATGTACAGGAAAAGAATTTAAAAGAGATGACTTGCAACTAAAAGTAAAAGCATGGCTTCGGTATATTGTTGGCTAACTCTTATTTGTGTCTTGAGTCCTGCACTTTGAATCTATATTCCTTTATGCATATTGTTGGCTAACTCTTGTTTCAGAGTCATTGCTTAAGTAGGATTAGAGTTATTGAGTCTTCTTTGAATTGAAATAGGATATGACAGCTTAGTTTGAGTCTTACTAGGATTATTGAGTCTAACAGTTTGACTCCTAGGATTATTACGAGTTTAGAGTCTATAAATATGTATGGACATTTTACAAGGCAATGAAGTTTATTGAGTTTTCTTCAGCTTATGCTAGCTATGGTGAGTGATTCCCATGCCCTAGAGTGATTCTAGGCATCCTGTGTGTAATTCCAGGTATTTCGTCTCTTCTTTTTATCCCTATTTTCTCTCTTTTTTCTTCAAGAAGCCATCACAGCCATCAATAGCCATAAAATTCTGATCAAAGAAGACCATTCAACATTGTCTAAGGACTAGAACTTAGCTTGTCCTACATCATAAAGGAATCTATATTCCTTTGTGCAATGCTATATTTTGTTTCCAAACCTAAGATTGCCAGTCCACAAAGGCAAAAAGAGAGGATAAAAAGGAATAAGCCAACAAAACCCAAGACAATTTGTCCTGACCATAATTCCTTCAGGTTCTGTATATGAATCCCATGCTGTACTTGATTTTGTGTCAAGTTTTCTGGTTGGTTGAAGCTCTTCACCTCAGAAATCTAGCTGTGGAAGGGGATTCCACAACACTGATACACAATCAAGGATTTGGGTGTTACTAGAATGTAATGAAAGAAATTGGGTACAAAGATCAGCTATAAGTGTGGCTGATACTTTGGAAAAACTTGGAGTGAACAGGACGTATTTGTATTGGGATACTGTACCTCAATGATGCATGTAAATAAACAGTGAGGGATTAGGTAGAAACAGTTAGCCGTACTCACAGCGGCAAGCTTACTTATGTACATATAATTCTTTCTCCTATTTTAATCATTTTCCAATCTTATCAATAAAAAAAGGTTTATTTATTGGATATTTAGTTTTTGTATTGGTACAACCATGAAGGGACAATTGCAATTTCACTGCTTTCTAATTACCTGATTAATGATTATATATTCTCATGACAAAGAAGAGAAGCTAAGAAACATATGTACCTATCTGTTCCAGCTTCTGTGCAAACCTAGTTTTTAATTTCACTTGAAGTGTGGTTTGAAGTACCTGCATATCTCAAGTTTCATCTTTTTTTTGTGATCTACTGTACATGGATTTCTTTCCCAAATTATTTTTGAACAACTTTTCACTTCTAAGCATTTCTCATTTGTGTTAATATTCCTGTATTGTGGATATCCACAATGTTTTTACCAACTGATTGGTTAGGTTCGGAATGCTAAGATAAAATTTTTTGCAAGCCTAAAACAAGGCACTGAAGAAGAACGCATGGAGTGGAAGGAGTTATCTACTTCCTTGAAGGTATAACTTCCTTCCTGTATCTGTTTGTGAGAATACATCTTGTATAATTGTGAACTATTGTATTTAAAGTTTCTATAAACATCTATGAAGGACTTACAAGTTATTTTTACCAGTGAAGAAGTTTTATTAGATAAAATATAAAAATTAGGATCCATAACAAATATGAAAAACAGCAGCTTAAGAATTGGAGCCCTGAAGAGCAGACTTGAGACCAATCCCGAGGAACCACATGCACCTTGCTCTGTGTCTCCACCCCTGATTTACCTGTAATGTGTAGTATATGTAATACCAAAAGGATCCCTGATTTCCTGAATGTTCCAAATTCATAAGGAGTGGTTTCATATGGTTGTGGATCATGGTATGCATATGTTGTGGGAAATATGCCCAAGGTCTGATTCACATGTCAAGCATTTTGAATTGTTCATGCTAAACACCAATGGATAATGAATCTGACCTTTCTAGTGCGGCAGGGATGATTTAAATGATAGTTATATTACTTGTCACATTGATTGGATTAGTTGTTGTGGTCAAGTACTTGCTCACCTAAGAGTTTTAATGATAGTTATAATACTTGTCACCTAATTTTTGATATTTATCTATGACTAGATGTGCAAGCTTGTGATTAGGTTTTTCAGTAGCCATCCCCAAAACCTATTTGCAACCTATGCTAGCATGTTCCCAGATTTAGTTTCAGCCTCAGGTTATCCAACCAAAACCTATTGGCAAACCCTATGCTGGCTTGGCTTTACAATCTCAATCTATATTAGTCCTTGGGTTGAGGATGTTATATTCCCTCAACTCTGCATGTGGACCTTCAGTGTTGCATGGAAACCCCCCGAAGGATTTTTAGTCAACATGTTTCACCAAGCTGACTTACTTGTCAAAATGCGAGTCAAACTCTTCTTTTTCGATCGGTAACTTTTTAGACCTTTGTTACAGAGAAGAATAGGAATGAGAGGTAGTACCATGGTCTGGCTTGTGATTGTAATGGCTTCTGCTTGTGAAGATTAAAAGGAGAGCATAGACGAGTAAGAAGAAAAGAGAAGGAAAAGTGTATGAGTGAATGACCAAAATAAGTTGAATCAGCCAGTCCATTAGATTAATTGCTAATATTGGTGAAAATTAGAATTTTGTTCCTAAGTGGTAGTTTACACCATTCTCAAGACCACCCCCTCAAGTTAAGCATTGATATTCATGTCCAACATTCTAGGACTATCAAGTAACTTGGTTTAAACATCCTTGCTGTCAATACACTAGATAGGTAGTTTCCCAACTTAACAAATGGTAAACAAACTTCTCAATAGCAACCTTTACTATAACAATGTGACAGTGAGCTAAAATATGTTTGGCCCTATCATGGTGAACCAGATTATTAACAATAATAGCTGCCTGATTGTCATAGTATAGTTTCATAGGGCCATCAAATGCAATCCCTAATTCTCCCATGAGAGTCTTGGACCAAAGTAGCTCAAAACACCATGTGCCATAGCCCGATGCTCCGTTTCAACACTTAAGCTGTTTTTGTTTTGAGGAAAAAAGTAGGGGAAGGAAGGGAAAGGTAGTTGAAATTCAACACAAGGCTCCAATTCAATATATGCTCATCATTTTGGAGAAAGCAATGAGCTTAAGAAAGGCTACAAAAACCTCTAGTGCATGATGAAAGAGATCTTACAAGGGCTTCCCAAATAAGTTCCTATGAACAACTAGATTGGTCCAACCATGTTTATGGAGAAAGCCTTAGAAGATTGCAACAACAATCTTATATGGCCATTTTCATCAACAATTACAAATGAATAAGAGTACATTGACTAGGATGGTCCTCCAAACTTTGATGAAGTGCCTATTGCTTATGAGGAATCTTCTATCATTTATGATCAGTTTCGAAGTGGTGGAGGCAATACTTATCAAATAGGAGATTTTTTACTGCTCCATACAAGTATACGGGGATCCTTATTGGAAGACATCTTCTCAAAGTTTTGAATGGGTGTTAAAAGAAGAATTAGCTAATTTGAAGCACAAGAAGCATGTTCCAATAGTGATGAGGCATAATGAAGAAATCTCAATCCAAATTGGAGGTTTACACCATCAATCGCCCATTAAAGGGTCAATAACAAAGAAATGTAGTGGAGGCATGGTGACAAATCATTCTTTTGAGTTTGAAGTTGTTAAAACTTGAGGACAAGTTCTTTTCAAGAGGGGGAAATTGATGTAGTTCAAAATCATGCCCCGAGAAGCACCAAAACATTTTAAAAGGAGAAGACAAGTGTCCTTCTTTTGAACTCACTAATGGGCTTTCAATAGCCATTTTGGTTAGTATGTTCCTAATGACCAGTTTGTTAGTGAATTTCTAAAACAGCTTGTTTTATTAAATGGTCCAACAACTAGTTTTCCTCTTTATAAAGCCTTGTAATCTTAAGCTAGAGGAATCAAGTTCTTTCCTTTGTTTTGAGAGTTGAGAGAGTCCTCTCTTCGGTGAGTGAGTTCCTTCTTTTTTGGGTGAGTGAGCCCCTAGCTTTGTTGCCTCTTTGTACATCTTATATTAACAAAGTTCCAACGAATTTCCTTCTTTTTCTATTTCTTTTGAGCAAATTTCTTCCCATTTTCTTTCTTCATATTTGGGCTGCATCACCTAGGGATCTCAAGAAGAGGTGGTGTTATGAGAAACAATGACAGCAATTTGCTTCTAAGTTATTTGGGGCCATTTTGGCATGGCAGTTATTTAAAGGCCAAAGTGCTAGCTCTCACAAGGATTGAATATGGAGAAGATGCAAAGAAAGACATTTAATTGTTGATGGGGATTGTCAGGTATTGATAATTAATGCAATCCTTTACACTTTATTTTTTCAAAAAAAAAAAATCTTGGAGGTACAGATTCGGAGACACACACAGGTTCTAGGACATAGTCTGAATAGCTCACTTCGGGGGAATCCCCAGGACTGCAAAAGATTTGGATGATACTCTAACAAAAAAAGGGGTGACTAGGGAAAGTTTTGTTTTGGGAAACCAGGGTCTATTATAGATTTATAAACTTTTAGTCAATTTTGGCTGTAGCCTTGTATGCATTTATTTACTATCCAGTTCTTTGGATTAGTCAAGTTCATGAATAATGAAATTTCTACTGTTATTTATCGAAAAGATTCTAATAGGTAATGCTTATGTAGATTAAAAGAAGAAAAGAGAAGGAAGAAGAGGGAAGAAGAAAAGAGAAGGGAAAACATAAGTGAATGGCTGAAACCGATTAAATTAGTTAGTCCATTTGGTTAAACACTAATACTGGTGAACATTCAATTTTTGACCCCTGTTTACATTCAGGGTTTAAGAGAAAAGAGAAGAAGAAAGACAAAACTGCCCCTGATTAGGTGGCGGCATGGTTCAAAGTATCGATACGATACACCTGGAAACAGGTGTTTCGGACCCCCAATTTTTTTAATAATAAAAAGCATGCTAAAAGCTTCCCAAAAAACCAAAATGTGAAAAAAAAACTAAAAAGGATAATGTTTCGGCCGTTTCTAAGTACCGATACGATACGATCGAAACTCGTATCGTATCAATACTTTGAACCTTAGGTGGCAGCAATAAAATAAAAAGTACAAGACAGGCTCATGCCCACAAAAGTTAAATACAAAAAGAGATGCACTACAACAACTAAGGCCCAAGCCCACCACACAATTATGTCTCACTACAACCAAAAGTGGAGCTAGCTCTATGACTACTTACCTCAATTTGCATGCTTCACCCAGACCCAAATATAAGAACATTATCTTGGAAGATATGAATCCCAATACAAGGGCAATCTTTTTTTTTTTTTTTTTTTTTTGAGAGAAGTTGTATCATTGTATTAAATATGAACAAATTGTATAGCAAGATAATGTGCTAAAGGAACCAGATTGATTACCCTGATCTAAACATATAGCATCAGCTTGATTGCCCTGCATTTTCTCATATCTGTGATGTCACTGTTTTAAAAGCGAAAGGTGCAAGGGCCATTTTGCGCCTGAGGCAAGGCACACAATTAAAAAAAATGCTAAAAAATAAAAAAAATGTCAAAAAAATGCCAAAAAGTTCAAATAATTATAAAACATAATATTAATAAAGATATAAACTTAAATTTTAAAATAAATGTTTTAAAAAACCTATTATCTAAAATTAAAATACATAAACATAGTACGTAAAGCATATTCAAATGAGAATTTAAAAATGAAATCAAACATATAAAACATTTTCAAGCATATAAAACCCACAATCTCTTTTTTCTCAATTAAATCAAGTAGCTAATGTGACATATTACATTCCTAATTCTATGAGCCGCCTTTGTGCCACACCTCTCGAGGCACGCCCAAACAAGTCCATGTTAGGGTCTTAAATTTTGAGTTTTCACAAAAAATATAATGATTTTATAGTTTTAATTGCTTTTAAGAAGATATTTTATTAGGATGAATGAATGGACAACATTACCAAATAGGGTGTTCTTGAAGCTTCGAGGGGCGTGGCACGGGGTTCTTGAAGTTTTAATTGCTTTACTATAAAATCATTATCTTTTGTGTGAAAACTCAGAATTTAAGACCTTAACATGGACTTGTTTGGGCTGGCCTCGAGGGGCGAGGCACGGGGTTTCGGGGGAGGAGCCCTTGGCCCAACCGCTAGACTCAAAAAAAGGAAAAAGCGTCAAATTTTCAAAAGGCGCACGCTTGGGCTAAGGCGCAAGGTTGGGCTAAGGCGCAAGGTGCACTAGGCGCATGCTTAGGCGCACCAGGCATGCACCTAGGACCTGGCCGAGGCGCCTACCCTAAAATGCGCCTCGCCCATGCACCTAGGCACGCCTTTTAAATCACTGTGTGATGTGCATTATTTTTCCTGAATTTGTTGAAGCAGAGAAGTGTCTAATTAAAATTATTATATCACATTCTCTCTGGCCTAAATTTTCTTCCTTATGGCTTGGCATACTTTAAAAATCCATGTTTTGTTCATGTTCTCTAAAACATATGTTTTTTTTGCAGTCTGAATACCCCAAGTACACACCTTTGCTTTATCAAATCCTGGAGGGTTTAATTTTGCAAAGTAGTGATGAAGGCAAGATTCACCACAATGAGGAGGTAATTTTCTATTGAGATGAATTGTTTGATTTAGGCACTCATTTTGTATTCAGGTACAAAGTCCATTTGGGGAAAATGATTCATTTCCAATATAAGTTCGTTTGCACATACACCACAAATACAATTTAGGAAGGATTGATTTGATGAAAAAAGTTTGATTTAGGGAGTTCTAGTTGTTGCTAGGAATTTCTCTTCCTCCCCCACCCTTATTTCTTCTTCTCACTGCAAACTGCCTACTTGCCTATTTATCCTTAATCACCTATAACCCCTCCTTCACCTCATATCCAACTCCCTTGAATGGTGGTAGGATGGTTAGAATTTTCTTTCCCTCAAAGGCCAAACAGATTATTTTGTTAGAATTTCCTCACCAAAGTTTCTCAAGTACAGATTTTAGCTATTTGAAGACCTTGGAGAAGTGGAAGATCTTGGTTTTATTATAGTTCTCTTTTAGGAGGGACAGAAGTACACTTCGACCATCTTACTTTCACAACATCTAGAAATGCTTCTAATATCTGGAGAGCTGCCCATCAAATAACCATCAAGCTATCAGCAATAATTAATCCATAGGTCTTTCTGACAGCCATCCCCAATTAAAACGTATAATAAGATAAAAAGAATACAAGCAACCTTGCAGCCCACTGAAGACACTCTTGCCATGCAAAAGTCCAATGCATATTATGCTTCAGACTTCACAAACCAACTACCAATCACAGAACTACAAGCCTACTAAGCATGCTACATTATGCCAACAAGCCAGCAACCAGCTTAGAGAAGCCAGATCTACATAAATTTATTTCTTATCTCTTTTCCTTACCCAATCCAATCTCATACTATCCGGTTTCATTTTAACACCCACCGTTTTTCTCTGAAGAAACCTCTTTTTTCTTTCTCCATCTTCCTTCCTTCAACCCATTCTCTGTCTCAGCTTCAACAACAGCCAATGCAATGACTCAATATCTTCCTTTGACAAGACACCAACCAGCCTCAACACATTATCTAACAACTGGCATGTCAGTCCACCCTCAATCCTAGTTAGTCTTTTTGTCTCACCTCCAAAAAGACTAACTAGGATTGAGGATACGATTCATGATCTACTCTAGTGCTCTTATAGCACCCTATTAAGGCTTATGTCTGCACAAGATGGACCAAGAAAAGTTACTCAACTCCAATGGCTTTGATTCCATTGGGCAATCAACTCAACAATCTCTATTGGGAAAAGGAAAATGTCGTTACTCAAGATTAGCATTGCCAATGCTTCAACAAGACAGTTATATTCATTTCCATTAGGCCTTGGTTCCATGGACAATAAAGGCAACATTCATTATCCATGGATTAATGGATAATGCAGCCTAATTTCAATACAAATTAGGCAGTTTTTATTCATATCTTTTTGCTTATGATTACATCAATAGTCCATAATATCTTTGTCAAGCTGGTATATTCTTAAGTGTGTTGAGAATTTGAGATAGGTCTATCATTCGTACAAGATCCTAAAATAGTTCCCAGTCAATGGATTATCAAGGGGGCTTTGATGATCTGGATAGACTGACACATATTATATTTACCTTAAGGAGCGATGAATCTCAAGTTACTTGTGTGAAGACACTAAAGCATATGTGGGTGAACAAGTTCACTAAGCTTGACCTATTAGTAGAATAGTTGCATGCAATGAATTGTCAATAATTGTTTGTATCATCTTAGTCATGTAGATGATCTTTACAGGCGAGGCATTGTTGATATCTTGTGCAAACACTTATACCCTAACCAAGGGATTTAAGCATGCACGTGTTAGCTCTTATGCATAGAGGGGTATGAATACACAAAAATGGAATCTATCACTCAAGAAGTCCTTGGCCAAGGTAGTATGGTTTATTGAAAGAGTTCCAACTATCACCATATGGGTCATCATTAATTTAGCGAGGCATATGATTGAGCTAGTACGTTTGACATATTCACCATGGCCCTTTGCTCTTTCAAGACATTGCATGATAGAAGGATCTGACTGCATGGTAATTGTAGATGGAAAGGGTTCATTTTTCCGAATTCAAACCATTAGGGTGGTCATGACATATGCTAGGTGTCACTCATGATCTGTGAAACCCCTATGAATTATGATCAATATTCACATTAAAGGGAGAATTAAAAGAGTTTCAATTCAATTCATATGGATGGAGTTCCTTTTGGGATACTGAAGGAGTTTGGCATTATTTGCTACTTTGGGAAAAGAAACCCCTATGCATCTTTATTCTTCATGTCTAAAAGATTTTTATTAAAAATAAAGAAAAATGAGATCCCCCCTTCCTCCTCCTTCCTCCTATTAAGGAGGCTTATGCCTTCTTGTGTTCAGTAGGCTTATGCCTCACGCCTATAGGTAGTGGAACGCCTCGCATCGTGCCTCCACATTTTAAAACATTGCTTATGAGATAAGATCTCCTAATGGTAATAGGAGCATAACTTATGAGATAAGCTCTAGAAAAAGAATGCATGGGGTGACCCTAGGGTTTAATGAGTCATTCTTTCTGCTAGACAAAACCCTAATCTAAGAAAAGGATTGCTAGCACAATCTTGGGGCCGTCCCTCCTTCACCCTCTTACTTATTCTCTTGGATCATGCTGTTTCATGTGGATTATTCTTGGAGGCCAAACACTTCTGAGGCTGCAGATTTGAATCAAAGCTGAATTCAGGAACTCAACTAGAGTATTTTGAACTTCACTAAAGGTATGTTTTAGTTTCAGTTTTTGAAACTAGGGTTTCGTACACCACCATGGATGTAATCTTGGGATATTCAAGATTCTATTAAATTTTATATTTCTGCTACACAAAGATTTAAAGAAATCACTAGAATCTGTTGAAGATTAGTCAGTTTTGTGTTGTTTTAAGAGTAGATGTTTTATGTTAGTTGTTAGATAGGAAGTGGGGACCACAACAGTTATGCGAGTCCAAATTTTATTGTTTATTTGAGCCTTTTATAAGCTGTTTTATGTTTTGCCACCCTATAAGGGCATAGTAGTCGTTGTACTCTTATATTTTTAATATAAATATTAAGTGAAGGGGGCGGTCAGATTATTGCTCTCTTTCTTTTCAAGATCTCCTTTTCTCTTCTTCTTCTTCTCTCTTCCTTCTCTCTTCAAGAAACTACTTTTCTTTCATATTTTTGAATTCAGCAGATTTCTACTTGGTATCAGAGCTTCGGCTAGGATTCTTGATGTATTCTCATGCAGCCCTAGATCGACTGACTGCATGAAGTAATAAAGGGCTGATCGATCTACTATTAGATTGCCCAGTTCTTGGATTTTTTTATGGGATCTAGTCATCAGGAAGGTGATCTTCGTTTTGGCATCAAAATCAGGAAGAACTAGAGTACGGGGAAGAGTCCTAGAAAAGCTGGACTCTTTGTTTTTGATATGATCTTGGGCGCTCAGGTATTGTTAGATTTCTTTTGCTTTTCTGTAGAGGGCGATTAAGTTTCTAGAATTTTCTGGGCCTCCTGGAGTGGCCGATTCACTCCTCTCTGTTGGGAGGCACTAGGAGGAGAGAGATTTCTCTCCGAATAGGGTTTTCTTCTTCCGAAAGGGTTTGTTTCTATGTGTGTGAGACCGAATTGTTTTTGGAAGCCTTCCAACCTAGTTTTTTCTTATTGTTGAACTGTTTGAAGTAAGATGGAGAGTTGGAGTACCGAGGTGAAATCCACCAGTACCATGGGACTGGGTGTTGGAGATAGTGGTGATATTTTTTGGGTTCGGAATCATTACTATAGTAAAGCGTGATGGTACAAATTATTTAGAATGGGCACAATCCGCCAAGATGGCTATTGGTGCCTGTGGAAAATTAGGGTACATCACTAGGGAGGAGAAGAAACTTGATACGGATTCTTCTCGATGGGTGCAGGAGAATTACATGGTAATGTCCTGGCCGTGTAATTCTATGTTACCTCACATTGGCAAAAATTGTATATGGGCTAATACTGCAAAGGAGATTTGGGATGGAGTGACTGAAACCTATTCTCGGTATAAAATAGGGAGATAAACCCTTGCCATGTATTTTTCAATGCTGAAAACCGTTTGGTAGGAGATAGATCACTTAGAAACAGTGGTATGGTAAAGTGTAAATGATGCTGCAATCTATCAAAAACCTATCAACCCTTGAATTTGACATTGCTAGGCAGCATATCCTTTCTAGAGAGAGTGTGCCACTCTCTCAAGTCTATGCCACTGTTTCTGGAGAGGAGGGTAGGAGGAATGTCATGTTGAGACAGCCTGGGATTGATCGGTCAGCTATGGTTAATAAAACCAAACCTAAGTTGAATGGAGACAGGGGGAGCAGTTGAAGGAATGGGAGATCCATCATATGGATGGCCGAACCCTGCAGGAAGGTTGGATGGAATTTCAAAAATTTCTTTACTCCCATCTGGGAATCCTATTCCCAATTTAGAAAACTGCATTTTCAAGGTTCGTTCTTGTAACCAAACTGGACCAAATCTGAAACCAAAATAAGGGAGGGATATACCTGATACGGAATCTCCATGCAAGAATGCTCCTCCCAACGTAGGTGTTCAAGCCCAAAGAGAGTACCAAATCCTTCCTCCACTAAAGATGACACAACTTAGGGTGAGGTAGGATTAGCAAGTAGTTCTTCACCAAGAACTAGTGATTCTTCAGCAAGAATCGAATGGGACATTGAGCACAACTTCTAAATTGTTTCTTCTGGCAAGAAACAATATCAAGATCAAATCTTGATCCAATCCAAGAACTGGAGATCGAACAGGGTGGGGCGGCAAGAGCAGGACGAAAAAAAGCAGAAGGCAAGACAGTCTCACTGTGTTGTCTTCTCTCTGTATTCAGCGAATGTGTCTTTGGAGGTTCGCCCTGCCCTCTTATTTATAGTCTTAAAGAGAAAATTTCCTAATCCCATTAGGAGTTTCCTAATCCAAATCTTTTATTTGGATCTGGACTCTTTAAGTGATAAGGATAATTCCTTATCTTAACTGTAGATAAAGATCAACCTTCCTAATCAAACTAGGAGTTCCATTGATCCAAACCTTTATTTGGATATTGATTCTTTAAGTGGATAAGGATAATCCCTTATCTTATCTATTGATCGAAATCCCAGATCCACCCCTATTTAATTAATTTAATTAACCAAGTTCGAAATGGGCTTTTAGGCCCATTAAGCTTTCAGGCTCACTTCCTCTTTAATGCTAGCTAGCTTGGCTCTCTTTGTATGGCGTGGGACCCTATCATTGATCTACACATCAGTTACATGGGTTCAGCCTAGCCTCTATTACAAGGCCTGGCCGAATTCATTGCTGGATACAGTGAACCCTTGAGTCCATCACTATGGGCTCTTATTGGGCCCAACATTTACACTAAATGGTCCTTGGGTACAACCATCTTATGAAGGCCCAAGGACTGTGGGCAAATGCTAGATTAGCCTATCAGATATAATCCTCAATGGTCTTACACTTAACCTCTCAACCCATAATGATCAAACACTGCCTAACAAGAGAAGACCTCTCCCTCGGCTGCAAGGTGCAGTGTTGCACTCTCTACTCACATGGATCCCGGGAATTAAAACCTTTTGCAAACATTTTGAAACCATAATATATTATATATATATATATATCTATGTAAATATATTTTGCAAAACAAATTTCAACGGTTGAAATCAACTGCCGGTAGTTTAGGTTTCCATCAGAGAGAGTGCATCCCCGATCATTCACTTTGTCCGACAAAGGGGTTGATCATGCCACTATGATCACCCACTCAGATGAATTCTTGGACTGTCCCAACATATCCAGGTTTTGACCCCCTATAAGGATCTCACTAATTGGCATATCAAAGACAACCCAATCCGACACCTAGTGCAGTATCATAATCGAGTCTAGGGGTCAGGTGTAACATACCAGTTTTGCCCATCTATCTCCAAGGTCCAGGGCAATATTGGAATTTTGGTCCAGTTCAGGGTTTCAAGAAAACCCACATTGCATGTACCTCAAGTCTCACCCTAGCAGTTGAGACAAGTCACCCCAACCAACTTGGCGGCACATCAGTGTCAACCTTGGCAGGATAAATCTCCCCAAATCTATCCAACGACTGTGAAGATTCTAAACTAACACGAGTCTCATATTGTCCAGTTTTAGGGTATTACACAGAAACACACCATAATAACATGAATCAAATATGTACTTTATTTATTTACAATAAATGTCATAATGTACATCATGCTGATTGGAGCTAAGGGCATACACAGTCTAACAACAGTGAGACTAGGAGGGAGTATAAGGACTTGGTGTGTGATTATTGTAAGAACTTAAGCATACTAGAGACAGTGAAAGCTCCATCCACATCTCATGCCTGCTCGGATCAATATCAATAGGGGAAATGCAAATGTCGCCACTACAGGTGATTCTTCAGTCCCCCTTTCCCAAACTGATTGGGAATCCATTGCTGTAGCAACATTTGGAACAGAATGGGAGAGGTTTGGACAGCTTATGTGCAAGAAAGATACAACTAGTTCTAGCCTTTCAAATGGACAACAAAGTGCAAGAGCCAATTACACTAGCTCTTTTGCTCATACAGGTAGTTCATAAGCAACTGCAAATTTTGCATCCACTTTAGGTAAGGAGGGACCTCCCTGGATTATAGACTGAGGAGCATCTGAGCACATGACTAATGTACCTACCTTCAGTTCCTATCAGTTGTGCTCTAGTAGAGATAGAGTCTCTATAGCAGATGGTTCACATATTCTCTATAGCAGAAGGTGACAATTGGAGTGACCAATGACATTGCTTTATCTTCTATCTTACATGTCCCTAGATTTCATACCAACCTACTTTCTGCTAGCTCTTTGATAAAAATTTTGAATTGTTCAGTGACCTTCCTGGTAATTGTGTTTTGCATGATCTGGAGTCAAAGAAGATGAATGGGAGTGGTCATGAGGTGAATGGAGTCTACCTTCTGGATGGGATTCTGAGACATCAGAGCCGTTATGTTAGCAGTAGTAGTAGTGGATCAGAGTCAGTGAGTCAAATTATGCTCTAGCATAATCGGTTGGGGCATCTTTCTTTTAGTTCTTTAAAATTTTTTTTCCGAAAGTTGTTTGAGTCTGTCCAGTTATCTACCTTGGAGTGTGAAAGTTGTCAATCGGGAAAACATTGTAGACATTCTTTTAAACCAAATAATAAAAGAAGTGCTTTTGCTTTTGATGTTGTTCACATTGATGTATGGGGACCATATCATATTCCTTCCATGGGTGGCTACCGTTATTTCCTCTTGTTTGTAGATGATTATATATGGTACTCTTGGACATATTTGATGAGATCCCATGGTGAGATTCCCAACTTGGTACGATAGTTCCACCAAATGGTCCTCACACAATTTGGAGTGAGAACTAAGGCCTTCAGATCAGATAATGCCAGAGAGTATTTTGAGTAGGGGTGTAAACGGATCGAATCCGAATTGGATTAGGCAATATCTGAATTCGAACCCGATATCCGAATTCGATTCGATATCCGACGGATATTGAAAATTAATATCCGAATTCAATTTGATTAATTAATTATTTTAGATAGTTAATAAATATATAAAATAAATATTTTTTTGATATAAAGTATATAAAGATATAAATTTTTTATATAACTTAATTATATATAAATTATATAAAATATTTTACAGATTATATATAAGAATTAAATAATCGGTCAAATTTGGATATTTATCGAATCGAATCAAATCATATCTGAATTCGAATCCGATTAACTATTCGGTATGAATAGGATATCTGAATTCGATTGATTAGATATTTGAATTATTTGAATTTGATTATGTCAAATATCGAATTCAAAATTGGACTTTCGAATACCGTTGACACCCCTAATTTTGAGAAGGATTTGACTACATATTTTTTGGAACATGGTATAATTCATAAGAGCAGTTGTGAATATACACTGCAACAGAATGGAGTAGCAGAGAGAAAAAATAGACACATTGTGGAGGTGGCAAGAAGTCTTATGGTGTGTGTTTCAGTTCCTATCCATTTATGGGAAGATGCAGTTCTTACAGTTGTACACTTGATTAATTGTGTTCCTTCACAAACTTTGGGGTTTAAGGTGCCATTCAGCCTTCATTTTCAGATGGGGTAATGTTTTACATGCCTCTGAGGGTTTTTGGTTGTGTTTCCTTTGTTCACATTTTTGGCCCCCATTGTAAGAAATTGGATCCTAAGGCCAAGTAATGTGTTTTCCTTGGGTATGCTCAAAACCAAAAGGGGTATTGTTATGACCTTGTGTCGAGGAGCAGATTTGCCACTATGGATGTTACCTTTTTTGAATCCACCTTTTTCTCGAGTGGTTCTCCTCAGGGGGAGTCTTGGGGAGGAGAACTCACAGTCTGTTCCTCTTTCTGTTTCCTTTGTGCCCCTAGTTTTACCATTAGCACTTCCATCAGTTCCATTACCTGAGCCACTACAAGCAGCCTCACAGAAATATCAGCGCCAACAGACGATGGTTGACTCCACACATTCTCAACCCACACCACTCTCCATCAGTCCTTCCAAGGCACCAAATTCAGTAAATACAGTTCCAGGTATTCCCCTTGAGCCTGAGCCTACTATTTTTTCTAATAATAATGTTCCTGCACCTAACACTATTGTTGCAGCTGATCCCACTGACCTTGATTTTCCCAATGCACTTCGCAAACGGAAGAGATACAGTTCCAGGTATTCCCCTTGAGCCTGAGACTGATATTTTTTCTAATGATAATGTTCCTGCACCTAACACTATTGTTGCAGTTGATCACCTTGATTTTCCCAATGCACTTCGCAAATGGAAGATATTGACACCACTGCAGGGGCATATCGGAGGGGTCCCGGAACGATACGTATTGGTCGATACGGGCTGATACGTGTTGATACTTTGAACCTTGGATGATATTGACATATTGTTTGTGATTGGTAGTGATACACAAGTAGCTTTGACCCTCGAGAGGTTCCTTAACTCCGAATTTGAGATTAAGGATTTGGGAAATTGAGGTATTTCTTGGGAATTGAAGTTGCTCAATCCAAATGGGGTGTCTTCATCTCCTAGAGGAAGTGTGTGTCCTTTGCTGATACTGATGCAAATCCTACTAATTCCAAGCTTGCTTCTACTCCTACTGATGCAAATCATAGGCTCTTTGCTAATGAGGGTGAGTCCTTTGCCAACAGAGGAGTGTTCCGAAGACTTCTAGGGAAGTTGTTGTATCCTTATATGACACGACCAGACATCTCATATGTCGTGAGTATAATCAGTCAATTTATGCATATTCCTATAGAGTAGAGACACATATGAAGGTATCCTCTTTGTGCTACTTAAAGGGGACCCAGGAAAGGGTATCCTCTTTGCTAAGCATGGACATATGAAGTTGGCTCATGGGGTTTCAGAGTTGTTGCGGCTTAGGTCCCTTCTAGAAGAAATGGGCATCACATATGATAAGCCCCTAATGTTGTACTGTGATAATCTGCTTGAGGGGGAGTGTAGAGATGATGGGTCGAATGAGCCTTAATCTTCTTTATTTAATTGGTGCTGTTATTAGTGTGTTATGTTTCAGTTAGTGGGCCTTAGTTTATTGGGCTACTTTTCTTTCTTTTTATTGTCTATTAAGTAGATTCCCATTTGAGGGCACTCTTGTAATTGTATCTGAAATTTTACAATCAGATTAATAAAAATTATTAGGAGACTGAAGAGAAGATTGTTGAGCTTTCTTCTTTCTTCCCTTTTTCTCTCCTCTTCTCTTCTTCTTCTGAACTCTCTCTCCCTTCTTCCAACATCTCCTATCTTTTGGTTTATTTTCAGAATTGGTGTAGGTGTGATTTACAATTCTAAGTGAAAGTGAACCCCTTTGCAGCTGTAAATGAGTCAAAAGATCTAGTTCATGTGTGGACTTGGCCCCTGAGCTCAAATTTTGACTTACAAGCCAACCATGAGCCTCAATCTTAGCTCATTCGGCTAAGTAAGCCTGAGCTGTGCTGTGGTGGGCTTAGATCAGTTTAATCTCACCTCATTTAGACATTATAATATGCATAGAATAAACATAAGTCCTATTATTTATTATCACTAAAATTAGTTGTGAATTTTTGTTTATGGGCTCTGTATTTGGGCTTTGAATGGGCATGATATCAAAAAGGTTGAATTAGTCAATCGACCTTGATCCAGGCTTTGGTGAGCTCAGCTTTGATCTTGCCGCCTTAGAACTATCAAGAGTTCAGCCTAGCCTGAGTTTAAGTTTTTCAGTTTGTAGGTTGAGCTGACAAGTGTTGATACTCAAATCCATCATGCCACATTAAGGTGAAAAAGAAGTCTGCCAGATATTGAAGTGGAGACTCGGAATCAAGATGCAATCTGCATGGACCCAACTTGTCCTTGCCCTTCATGTCAATTTTACATTTCCAACTAAGTAGTGCACTTTCTGTGAATGAGAAAAATGTAATGAATTCTCTTTCATGTTTAGTTTAAGACTCTTTGCTTGATATTACCAAAGAAAGGGGAAGTACCATGGTTATTTCCTAGAAATCAGATGTATTCTAGTAATGTCTTGATATTGCTGCTTTACCATTACTTCTGGTTTTTCCTTTATATTTGTTTGATGTACAATTACTCAGTACGTTATATCTCACTATGAACTATCACTCTGCAGGTTATACATGCAGCAAATGATGTAATTGATAGCATTGACAAAGATGACTTGGCAAAATATTTTTCAGTGAAGAGTGATCCTGAAGATGATGAGGCAGAGGTACATTTGTTTTCCATTTTATGTCTAAGGTTCTGTCAAAGACATTTTGGTATAGGGAAATATTTAGGATTTTTGTTCTGGTAATCTGATAAAACAGCCACCTTTGGTCTAAGAACACAAAGAAATGAATATAGGCAGTTTTGGATGATGTGAAGAATGCTGAGCACATTATAGCATTTTCCCTAACCTATAGTTGCCTTCAATTATTCTCTTTAGGGTTTATGTTATCCTTGTATAACTTATATTGTTCAGTGCTGCTCTTTCCAAGAGAATTCATGTCATGTTTACCACTGGCTTCAATTGTAGAAAATCAAAAAGAAGATGGAAGCAATACGTGACCAGTTAGCAGATGCACTGTACCAAAAGGGATTAGCACTTGCAGAGATTGAATGTTTAAAGGTGGGAATTGCACCATTTCCTGATATCTGGCCATTTATTTACCACTGGCTTCAATCTGTTCTACATGGTGCAACTCATATGTTATAGCATCTTAGAATAATTTATTTATGTGTCAGAGCATTCTGGGCCAGCAGCAGAACCTATAGAGGGGCTGAGGCTATCATAATGCACCATTTTTCCCATGCAGAGACTGGACCCACCACATTCTCAATGTCACCTAACCTATGAATGGGCTGTGTTACCACATAACTTGCTATGTGTTCCATGTTCAGAGACTAGGCCTACCACGTTGTCATTGTTGCCCAAGAGACTTTGTTTGCCGAAATAATCATGAACAGAAGATTTTAACTATCTCTTTGCGGTATTTTGTGAATTTTTCAAGCTTTAAGAAAACATATTTTCCACTGCCAAAAGTATAAAGGCACCAAGTTGCTTCATCTAATCAAGCCATCTAGGTCTTGTTCATTGCCTTTTCCTTATCCTATACCATTCCATGGATCCCTTTTTGTCAGCCCCAGGACATTGCCTCTAGCAAGGTTCAAAATTTCGCAACATATCGACCGATATGTATCGTTCCGTCAAATGTCTGATACACGGAACATATAGAAACCAATTGTCTCGTTCCTTTATGCTTGTATTGAGCTGATATGAGACCGCTTCAGGTCTGAATGACCTAATACAAGTCGATACTCTAATGTATCAGCCGATACATTGCAAATTAATTACTATCCCTCTCATTAATCTTCCTTTTATTTTTAATCCTTCTAATTAATTTCTTTCCCTCTCTCATTAATTACTATAATTACATTAATTACTCCCTCCCTCTTTCTCTCTCTTTAATTTTAAGACAAGTTTGTATTTGAATTTTGAAATTGGCATGCTATTCTAATGCCTAATGCACATAATCACAGGTGTAAAAGCTAAAGTAGGCCACAAGAAGATTTGAACCTTGGTCACACTTTTACAATGCCCATACCACACCCAAATCCATTTTGGTGTTCAAATGTTATCCATTTTCATCCTTAAATAAACTTTTTCTTTCTAGTGGATGTTTATTGGGGTATTATAGGACAGGTCGCACCTACGTCTTTTATGTATAAAATATTATATATCACATTTTATATTAAATAACGTATAATATGCATATATATTTTTTTATGCATTATATATTTATATAATATAAAATGTTACACGCCAAGCCTGAACATGAAATCCAACTCCAAACTTGGAATTTCCGAGTTGGGTTGGACTTGGACCGAGATGATCACCCCTAGATGTTTGTTAGTAAATGCTAAAATTGATTATTAAAATTTATATATTAGCAAATATTGAGACAAATTATTTTGATTTTCTAAAAATCAAGGTATATATGCACAAATTTTAGTTTTTCCACCATTTTTCAACAGTTACCGATTATGTCCCGATCTTTCATACTTCATGTGAACCATTAAAGTAAGGTTTTAATGTTTAAACAACTTATTTATTGTGATATATACCTTGTAGTCTTGTACTTTATGGTTATTACTATATTTTTTAGGATTTATTTGAGTTTCATAGCGTATCCTGATACATTTCTTAAAATTGCCTTTCCAATACTTTAAACCTTGGCCTCTAGTTTTCAAATTTAACTCATATTCGGAATAAAGGAGCACAAGACCTTGGATTGTGGTGTACTTCCATATTCTTGCTGCAGCATTTTTCTAGTCTCACGGCCAGAAAAGTATTTGGCAAATTGACAAAGCAAAGAAGTATCTTTGTTGTCTTTATAGTTGTAATTTTAGCCTCTCTATCTGGCAGCTGATGCTTTGTTATGGTCCTATTGTCTGAAAATCATTATATAGTTGTGGATCTTGAAAGTTATATCAGTTTTGTAATTTTTACTTTGTAGCAAGGTGAGAAGGAATTGAGTGGAACTACAGCAAGCACTGAAGCTTCAGACCAAGCAAGACAGGAATCTGCACCAGACTCTGGTAAGCAGCAAGATCTATTTGAGGAGAATTTCAAAGAACTAAAGAGATGGGTGGATGTACAGTCCTCCAAGTATGGTATGCTTTCAGTTGTACGTGAGAGGCGTTCTGGAAGGCTTGGAACAGCACTTAAGGTCATTTACACAAGCATCCCTGTTATCTGTTATTATCGTTTAGAACAAAAATGCCAGAGTGATTAAACCATTTGTTTATGTAGTGCCTGTATCTTTCATCCTGCTGCAGGATCATAAATCATTTGATCACCTTTTCTCTTTAAGTTGGGAGGCTTTATGGTTTAGATAGTTTTGCTTGTCTTTTATTGAGATTATTCATTTTATATAGGAAGTGCTATCAGAATTTTAATATCCTTTTACGGTTTTACCCTAATCTCGTTATAAAATGAACATTGGAACAGGTACTGAATGATATTATTAAAGAAGATGGGGAACCCCCAAAAAAGAAGCTCTATGATCTGAAGCTCTCTTTGCTCGATGAAATTGGATGGAGCCATGTGGCCTCTTATGAGAGGCAGTGGAATCATGTTCGCTTCCCTCCAAGCTTGCCTCTATTTTGAAGGGTTCTTCCCTCAGTACTACAAGAATTTGCACATAGGGTCGAACTGAATTGAATGCTTTAATCAGTGAAAGGACTGTGGGTCAGACTTACCATGATTTCTAAAGGGTATCTTCTCTCTGTTTGCAGTTAATAAATGAATCATGATTTCTAGTGATGAAACATCTTTCCATACACATGCATTAACATGCTCGTGTATTGGTTTGGTGGTATATCTGAGGATCTGCGGTGGCTAGAGGATCGTTGGTTCTGTGCTTTTACAGTTGTGCTTGACTCCTTAGGATTTATTTAGGAAAATTCACTTCATTGTTTATTTCGGATTGGAAAATGTGTAGTTAAATAAAAATAAAATTTATTTCAGTTGGAGGTTTTACATTGTCTTAGGGAATAGGGGTCTGGAATCAGAATCAGAATGGCCCGTTCCCATTCCAACCGTTTGGTTAAGCTGAATTGGAAGTGGAATGGTCACTCCCTCCCTCCCCCTTGCAATCCCATTCCAGCTGATTCCAATCCGATTTTGATTCCTGTCTTGAACCAAACAGGCTATGGGAATAAACCCTGATTCCAAGTTTCCAACCGTAAACGGACGCTTACATGCTTAACATTATGTCTAGGTTTATTACAATCCCATCACCCCCTTGTGTGGTCTGTCTCCATTGGCGTCTAACTCTGTGGCGCTTAAACAAAGCATAAAACAATTTCTATCATTCGAGCAGAGTGGAGGAATATGATTTGTTCTGCGTCAACCCCACTTGGGTGAACTGTAGACGATGATGATGACGATGACATAATGGTTATTTTCAATGTTTTAAGGATCGGATGGAAATGATCAGCCGGAGTTGGGAAATATTTCGATTGGGTTCAACTGATTGTCTGATATAATAAAAAGTAAAAACTCGAATATGGAAATGCTAGTGGAACGTGGAATTCAATGATATTAAGATCTTGTGGTATCGCAATGTATCGACCAAATTGGAAAAGCTGCCATGTATCGATACAAGAAGATACAAATGGAAAGTCCAGGAATACTATATTCAGGGTTCATTTGTCCTTTCTCCTCCCAGTGGAATGCCTCCTTTCCCCACTTTTATACCTCCCCCTTTCCAACTGCTAGTTTTCGTTGGTTTACAACATTGAAGTCGCCCTTGTCAAATGGTATCTGCTTCTTGTATCAAGTGATAATACACAGGTGCAAGAAGCACATCCTGATCCATGGCTTGTCACCTCCAGTTCCAGGAAATTCTTGGAGCCATAAATCTGCTACCAGCAAAATGCTCCCAACAATGTCTCAGCGGACCATTGCAGCTGCACACTGGGAACATCTCCCATATCATTCATGGGTAAAAATGTTCTTGATGTACAGTTGCAATGGCTAGTTGGGACATTGTTGATAGTTGATCCAAACTTCATGTTTTGAGCATCGGCGTTAGGAGCTACAATCTGTTTATTTAAGTCACATCCAATTAGTTAATACTGAGCAAATTTTTCAAACTACGGAAATTGACTAATTATATCCCTATTGTTTCAGTATTGTCTTAAATTTTCCTTACTGTTTCCTACAATTAACTAAATCATCCTTATTGTCAGTATCCATTAACAGAAGGATTAAAAAGACTCTTGTCCATCATTCTTCTTTAAATTTGTAAAATGAATCTTTTGTCGTCCGTGGTTCGTTAAGTAGAGTGTGATGAATCATCAAAACCCCTTGCTTCTACTGGAACCTAGAGTCGGGTCATTGGTGCTATCGCTTATTTGGGTAAGCACCGGACAGCCTGAAGAAGCCGAAGCCTGATGAGACAAGCTTAATAAGTTCGATCCTTCCGCCATTTCAAAGATGAGAGTAGAAGAAAGAGGAAAGAGAAAGAGATCCCTGGTTCGGTCCTTCCGCCATTTCAAAGATGATACAGGAATAAGAAAGAGAAACAAAGTCAGAGAAACACAAAGAGAATCAATGATTAGCTTGAGACCAGATCGGTCAAGAAATGTAGGAAACCACTCGACGTCTGTCAGAATCTGTTCTCCCAAATGTAGGAAACCACTCGATGGCCTAGTCCTTGCAAACGGTGTTTACCAGTACCGTTCAGGTGATGATGGTTCCTCCTCTACCATTATCACCGTTGTTGTCATCCATTGGTTTTCTTCCAATGTTGCCGCCATGAGGGACCACAGTAATTTCGAGCATGATTTTCAAAATCGGATCAGATCGGAAAAACTGGGAATCGGTCACCTGATTGGTTTCGTTTTCCCCCACAATCATTATTTTTCTTAAAACTGTTGATTTTGGTCAGAAAATCGCTGAATCGCCGGTTAATCATTCGAATGGTTTTGACCGTTTTTCAAATTTTTAAATTTTTTTATTTTTTTGTTAGAATGAACCAGCCATTCAAATTGAATGATCGGATCGTTCGAACCGGTAACTAGACCCCTAACTGATTCACTCACCGGTTCGTTTTTAAAAACCATGATTTTCGAGGTTAAGATGTCCATGTAAGCTCAAAACCAGAGTCCCACCCCAATCGACACTGGTGGAGGCTAGGCCTGTTCAAGCGGTGGGAGCTTTTATAGCAAGTGCTTATCCGTAGCCTTAGTGAAATTAAATCCCATTATGGCAAACAACTGGAAAGTTCGTTGAGAAAAATCCAAGCTGCAGTGGATGATGCTGAGCACAAACAGATTGAAGATCGCTCGGTGAAGATTTGGATGAAAGAGCTTAAGCAGCTGATTTATGATATTGAGGACATATTGGACATGTATATGACTATAGTTGGACGATCTGAACTGAAAGCAAAAAGCAAAGTTGAAACTCACCAAGTACAAAGCTCTTCTCTTTATCATCGTGGTTATCATCCGTTGGTTCTTTTCCAACGTTGCCGCCATAGGGGACCACAGCAATTTCGAGGTTAAGATGTCCATGTAAGCAATTTCGAGGTGAAAGCAAAAAGCAAAGTTAAAACTCACCAAGTACAAAGCTCTTCTCTTTATCATCGTGGTTATCATCCGTTGGTTCTTTTCCAACGTTGCCGCCATAGGGGACCACAGCAATTTCGAGGTTAAGATGTCCATGTAAGCAATTCCGTTGTTCTCATCCGAAGACAATGAACGGTGGTAAAAAAATGGAAGAAAAGAAATATGAAAAGGAAAAGGGGAAAATAGGGAGAGAGAGAGAGAGAGGGATGGAAGGTTAGCCACTCTTGGTTTGAGTAGAGAAGATGGTGGTGATCTTCATGGGAAAGGGTATTTTGAGTGTAATTTAAAATTAAATCAAACATGTGTAAACGGTCTGTGATGGAGACTTAACGAGAAAGGAGTTGTGCAACAATTATTAGAAATAGTAGGGATACTTTAAGACAACATTGAAACACTTCATTGCACAACCAGTGACATTGAGTGCCATTGGATCATTAGTTGTAGATCATCTAGTGGGTGTTTGGCATAGGAGTGTTTCACAAGCGTTCGTTTTTGCTGATGTGTCATTCACACCACATCAGCAAATAAACAGAATCAGTAAGAAAATCGCATTTTAGTAGTCTATTTTTCAAAAAAAAAAATCAATTTTGCAATGATTAGCTCCGAAGGTCAAGAAAGGAGCGATTTCTTGAAATTTTAAATTGATGTTTCTTGAATCGCCTAGGTGATGTGGCACATTGAAATTTGAAAAAAAAATTGACTTCTTATACAATTGTCATTATAAATGGGGCAAATTTCTTAAACTACCCCTATAACCCTATTATTTAACTAATTGACAAATTATACCATTACTGTTTAACTATTGCCTTAAACCACCTTTATTGTTTCTAACAATTGATTAGCTCTACCCCTATCGTTAGCGTCTGCTAATACTCATCAAAATTTGTAAACATGTCATACCAAATGACATTTAAAATTTTTTAGACTCTTTGTTTTCAGTGTAAATACAAAAATACACCGATGTAAATGAAAAACGACCAAATGTATCATCACAAAAGTTGAATCGGTCAATGTTTAATTTTATACTATTATGCGTTTGGAAGATGAGTGTAAATCATGAGAGTATTTTTTTATGTGTGTTTTGAATTAACATGGGTGTAAAACTATACCCAGAATTAAAAATGCTTGTAAATTCCAAATTCAACCGTTTTGGAATAAAAGCCCATGTAAGAATTACTACATAGAACCATGTGCTGACTCTCGAGGAAAAAAAAAACTTCACACCACCCACCTCTGTACAACAAAAACTACTCCCCACTTCCCTCCTCTCCCCTCTCACACACTTTCTCTTTCCCTCTCTAGCTGGCTCTCGCATGATCGCATCCATGGAGAAACCCAAAATTGAACCAGAAGCTCAAACGCCTACAACCCACAAAATTCTCTCACCCAATAGCAATGGAAGGAGGAGCAATGCTTCCAACTCGCATGAGTTCAAGTTCTAGATGGTAAGAAACCTATCCTTCCCACAACCCAACCTCCACTTAACTGACGAATTATTTGTTGATGGCGTTCTGCTCCCGTTCCACCTCCCTTCCCACCACTTTGACCCACTTGACTCAGAACCCAAAGCCAATGCAAAGGAGATGCACGCTCTAGAACCCGAATCAGAGCCTGGGCCAAGACTAGAGTCAGCAGCTTTGTTATCCGAGTCACTGCCTATATTTTTGACATTCAAGCAATGGGGGGACATTTCCAAGAAGGGTCAAAGGAAAGCGGTAGCCGTGGCATCCTCTACAAACACCAACAATCATGAAGACAGAGACAAAGACGAAGAAAGAAAGGAAAAGTAGCAATGGCGCGAACGCAGCGGAACTCAACTTCAATATATGGCCATTCTCTAGGAGACGTTCGGCTAGGAATAGCTGCAACTGGCCAAAGATGGCCGCTAGAGGAGCGGCTTCTCGGAAGGTTAGTAGCATCCATTATTCACGTAGTAACTCAGCTGGGGAGTACAAGTTTCAAAAATGGCCAAGTAGTCTGGTCGAGGTGGAATCCATGTTGGGAGGAGTAGCCCAGTTTGGCAAGTACGGCGTGGAGGCTCCAATGCAAGAAGCTCTGAGCCTTTGGCTTGGAAGGCCGATAAGGGGGTAAAGAAAGAAGAATTAGAGAGTCGATGGAGCAAGAATGTTGGTGGTGGTGGAGCCAGAGCTAGGGTTTTGAATTTGAATGTTCTGATGTGTATAGGGTACCATTCCCATTTGAGTTGCAAGAATGATGTGAGTAGCGCCATTGGTAATGGTTGTAGTCATGAATAGGGCCGCGATGTAGCTAGCTCTAGATCTAGTACCTTCTGTTCGTTGCGAGATGGGGATGATGACAACCTGAGAGCGTCCTCTATGTTATGAGATTAGGGCATTCAAATCTGTGAAAGATAGTGAGAAAAGAAGAGAAAGAGTGAGAGAAAGGGAGGGTGTGGAAGAGAAGGGGTGACTAGCAGAACAACGGTCAGGGTGCTAGCGAAGTGCTTGATGGTGAGAGAGAGGATCAGAGGAGACGAAGAGTCATTGGCTGATTCGAAGTTTTTACACCTTGTTTACTTTGATGGAGTTTTACATCGATGATCGAAGTAAAAAAAAAAAACCGAAAATCACTTTTACACCGAATTTCGATGAATTTTTACATGCCATACAAATGGCCACAAAATAGGACCGGAATGTAAAAATACACCTTTCCTCTCAACGCACACTGACACCCCCTTCCTCCTTTGACCTCTCTCTCAACCCGGTTGAGTGGTTCTTTGGGGCAAGTGGACATATCAACCCGGTTGTAACTTTTGAACATATCAGTCCTCCGATCATCGGTGATCACAGAACCTCTAAACGAAATCACCATTGAGACTTCATGTTTCCTTCAAGCCAGTCAGTTTGTTGTGTCAGGGCAAACTTGGATCAAGTTTCCCAGTTTGGGCATACGTAACGGGTGTACCTCAGCTTTGAACAACAAAGAAGAAAAGAAGGGTGTGCGGACCAGTTTCACTGTTGGCGATGCCTTAACACTCGATTTGTGCTATTGAATGAATTAATCAAAGCTTCCTTCAAGTTAAAAATTTCGTTGTCGCTGGGATGAGAGGTGTTGATGCTCGGTTTGGCCGAGAGAAACAAAGTAAATTCAATCCAAGCTTTGAAGGAGGGTCGAAGGCTCTGAGGGTCTAGAGGAGATGAGTCAAGGCCAAGGACTGGAGGCTGAGGCGAATCGCTCCTTTGAATACTGTAGAAGCTGAGGGCTAATACTGAGAAGGGCGTCCGAGGGAGGATGGAGTGCAGTTCCTGTAGCGATGAATCTAAAAGGGAGAACGTGTCAGAGGCCTCGGGTGAGGACCCGAGATGAGGACGCCTACGATCAAGTTAGTACGTGTGCAAGGTAAGTAATGAGTTTGGAACCAAGGGGTCTAGACGAGGTCTCAGATAGCACTAAGTCCTTAGAGGAGAGACCACTAAAGATCACAAAGGTTTCAAACCGAATCCTTTACCTTGTGGGGGGTGCCTTGTATTTATAGTCGAAGCTGCCAGGGGGTAGTTAGGCTTGGATGGTCCATATGCGAGCCGTACGAGGGCCTGTTGAGATGTTCTACCAGAGCCACGTGGCACCTTGCAATTGGGCCTGCCTAGTCCGCGCCAAGTAACCTTGAGCGTCCCATGGCAAGCCTATGCTGGCACCCTCTAGTCGACACGCATCAGCCTCGTACAGGCCAGCCAAATGCACCTACATCATTTGCCCCCCACTCCCAAGGCTGAGGTGGGTGTCCGAAAGGGGCCTCAACTTCGGCTAAAGTGAGTGTTGATACTGGTAGGTGCCATCGGCCTTGTTTAGCGAAGTGTACCCTGTAGTGGCGTTGCTTTCATTTCGCATCTACTTCAGCCTGATTTCAGTTCGTGGAAGAGAGGTGAAGCTGTGGATGCCTTGGCTTCAGCTAGGGAGACCGAGGTGGTGGGGGCTCGGCTGAGCCAAGCCTGTGCCTTGTACTCACATGGTGATGGTCTGGGGCCGTGCACGGTACAAGATTCATGGGCTGGCACATCGGGGTCGTGCCTGATATTGATCTAGCACAAGGAGAGTCTTCCGTAGGGGGACGGGCGCTCTGGGCGAGCCAGTCTACGCATCCATCGGGTTTGTGCACCCGAACCGGTGGGTTGTAACGAATGGGCCGATCGGTTCGCTCGACATTGTTTCGTCTTCCCGAGGTTGGGCGCTGGTTCACTAGGTGTCGTTTCATTTCCCCGAGGCTAGACACACACTGGTTCACTAGGCATCGTTTCTTTTCCTCAAGGCTAGGCACCGAGTGTCACACCGTAAATGGTCAGCGAAGGCAAAGGCCTCACGACCGTTGGATCCGGTGGGATCTGAGCCGTTCATTCTTCTATAAATAGGGGCCTTAGTGGTGATTTTTCTTCGTCATTTGTCTCTATGCGCCCTTGCTATCGAGTGAACTATGCTCTTAGACATTTGACTCTTCAACACACCTCATCTTCCTCATTTTCCTCTCCGTCTCTAAGAAATTATTCGCACCGTGTCTTTATCTGATTCTGGCCTAGAGTGCTATGAACTTCTGGTTGGTTTGGAAGGGAGCTCTCTTCACACCATGGGTGCTTAGGGCAGCCGCCGAGGCGATGACCCTCCCAGTGAAAGTGCCGCATCCACGACACCGAGGGGGCTAGAAGGGTCCCCCCAAGCCAAGGGGGAGTAGATCCCGGAGCCCGTCCCAGGGGACGATGGCCAAAAGTGCTGCCCAAAGGGTGGCCATGGCTAACCTTCCATGTTCGGAGTTCGACAACACTCTAGATGTGAACTTAGTGAAAGCCCTAGCTAGGAGGTTTCACATACCTCGGTCCTACCAGCTTAGGGCTCCAGATGTTGGTGACCGGCCGTGGACCCCTGACAAGGGGGAAATTTGTATATACTAACACTTTTTAGAGTTTGGCCTTAGGTTTCCTCTTCCCCCCTTGATCTCAGAGCTGTTGGAGTGGTATGGAATCACAATCAATCAACTCATGCCCAATTCCATTAGGACCCTCATAGCTTTGTTGGTGTGGGCTCGGCTTCGGGACATGGACCTGACCCCGAAGTTATTTCGGGCCATGTTTATACCGAGGAAGCACTCTTCCGATGCCAGCATGTACTACCTTTAGCCACGGAGGGGGAGGCCCATCGGTAACCCCACGTCTATCCACAACTGGAAGGGAAAATTCTTTTTCATCTCTTGCCCCAAAGTTTAGACATTTTGGTCGAGCAGGGGAGAGGCCTGCACAACTATCAAGAAGTGTCCCCCTCCGCTTTGGGACGAGGAGGCAGTTGTCATGGCTCACCTACTCATGTTGGGGACAATGAAGGCCAAGCCTTTGGTGTAGGAGGAGCTTCCCTTGGTGTTCGCGGGAATCAACCCTACCCTCCTCGGTGGGAGAGGTTTCATAACTTTCTTACACATTACACTCGTCCTTGTTTGGTGATATTGATTCATTGTCTTCCTTTTGTAGAGGTGCTGATGGATGACAAGAAGTTGTTGTTGGAGAGAGCTCGTGCAAAACAGAAGGCCCAGGCAAGCAAGAAAGCAGGAGGGCAGACACCGAGAAGGCCTGCCGACGTTGTGCTTGCGAGGGATAAGCGGGTGTCAGTCCCTACCAAGGGGGCTGCTTAGCAACAAGTCCCCGCCAAGGAGGCCACTCGACAACAAGTCCCCACAGGCCGGGGGGACAAGGGGTAGAGGCCGATCGAGGGGTCCAAGAACCCGGCCGAGGCAGGTAAGAAGAGAACAGCTGAGGAGGCCTTAAGAGAGTAGCCACCGAAGAAGGTGGCCCATTGTGAGCACCACGTTGGGGATGCTGCGACGAAGAAGCCTCCCACCAAGGGGTACCCTACAGGGTCCCCATCCACCCCCACGTCTGCATAGGAGCTTGCCGGAGGAGCCGAGCAGTCCTCCAAGGTTTTTCGCCATGCAGAGCTAGCCTCAGTCAGCCCACGACAAGGGGCTTTACCACTTGGCCGAGGTAAGCTTTTGTCCTCATGCTTCGTCTTTTTGTTCTTTCTTTGTTGTAGTCCTTACTGGTGATTCTTGTTGCAGGCTTTTCTCCATTTCGTCGGTCTGGGAAACCAAATGAGCCTTACTTTGGGGCACCTAGGCAGGCTCGAGGAGAAGGAGAAGCTTCAAGTGATTGTCACCATTGCTGAGGGCAAGCAGGACACATTCAACAAGGCCCACAAGGATGAGCAGCTGCTCCGGACAAAGTTGGAGGCCAACCTGAAGAAAATGCGGGCCCGCCTCATTCAGGAGCAAGAGGAGAGGGTCCGCCTTGACAGCATCATCATAGAGGCTCAGCGGCAGGCAACCCAAGCCGAAGGGCGGGCTACTGAGGCCGAGAAGCGGGTGGCCAAAGCGGAGAAGAGTGCTATCGAGGCAGCGGCCGAGACGGAGAAGCGGGTGGCTAAGGCAACAACCGAGGTGGTGGAGGCCTTTAAGAAATTGCTCGAATACCAGTAGGCCCTCGCGGAGTATGCCTCCACATCGTTCCTAGATGGCATCAAGGACACCAAGAAGGCCCTCCTGCAGGTGATGCCCAATTTTGACGCCGAGGAGCTGAAGGTGACTCCTAACTCCCCCGAGGAGACTCAAGTTGCTGATGACGCGGATGACTCTACCCCTCCCCTGGCTGGCGGTGAAGCTTAGTGGGGGTTCTTCTTGATTTTATTTTTTATTTTTTTATGATGTAAATGTGCTCTGCCATTGAGGCCATAGAAATTTTTTTGTAATGCCTTACAAGATGAATGAATGAATTTAGAGCAGTTTTTGTACGGTGTTCTCTCCTTCTCTCTCTCTCTCTCTCTCTATCGAGAGGTCTCTGCCCCCCCAACAAAGAGATCACAGTTCAAAAAATGACTCGTAATGTCTCGCTTTAGGTATACGCTCGCTTTAGGTTGTTGATGGGCCAAGGCCGAGGCCGAGGCAAGGGTATGTGACCAAGGTGCAACTTGCCTGTCTCGTTTTTTCCCCCAAGTGTTCTCTTAGGCTAGGTCAAGGTGGTTTGCCGAAGTATGAAAGGGAGGCCGAGGCCGAGATGTAGTTTGCCTGGCTAGTCTCTCTCCCAAGTGGTTACTTCGACGAGGCCGAGGTGGTGCTCCAAGGAGGTCGGGGTCTCAGGCCGAGGTGAATCGCTGCATTGGTCGGGGCTACTGTTTACTTAATCGCGCTAAGTATATATGACTAGGAGGCCATCCACCGCCAAGGCGGGTAGCGAGGCATGCGATGCCTTGGTCGTCCTACTATATTTTTAGTTAGGCAAGGTGCTAAGTTAGGGTGTTCGCCGCTGGCTATGTACCCTGGCAATGGTCCATCACGAGCGCATGGTCCTTGGGAGAGGCTGCGCGCTTCGGCCAATCGCGAAGCCGAGGGGTCCTAGGGACTTAGTGAGAACATGCGCTAAACATTAAGTCAAAAATTTGCATTTACTGGTAGTACATCCGGAGGTTCTCTGAGTTCCACCTCCGAGGAACGGGTCTTCCATCTAAGTGTTCCAAACAAAAGGTGTCGGGGCCTACGACTTTCTTGACTCTATAGGGGCCTTCCCAGTTGGGACCAAGTTTACCCACACCTGGTTCAGGGACAATGACTTTCCTAAGGACGAGGTCTCCCTCCTTGTAGAGCCTCTCTTTTACCCTTGAGTTGTAGTAGTGGGCCACTCGTTGCTGATAGGCAGCTACCCTTGTGCTTGCTCCCGGACTTCTTCCAGTTGGTCTAGGTGTGCTCTAAGTGCTTCACTGTTCTCGGCTTCACCGTACGTTTCAGTTTGGAGTGTCAGCTGGCCGATTTCTGCTAGGATAACTGCTTTTGTACCATATGTTAGGCCAAACGGGGTTTCTCCCGTGGTCGTCTGAGGTGTGGTCCGGTATGCCCATAGTACACTGTTGAGCTTGTCAGCCCATAGGCCCTTAGCTCGGTCGAGTCTGGTTTTCAGTCCATCCAGTATAGTTTTGTTGGTGACCTTGGGTAGGCCAATTGTTTGGGGGTAGTCTACCAAGGTGTACTATTGCTTGATGTTGAGGGAGGCACACCACTACCGGAACTTGTTATTGTCAAATTGGTTCCTGTTGTCGGTGACTAGCATGTGGGGGAGGCCGAAGCGGCAAATAATGCTCTTCCAAAAGAAGTTTTGATTTGCTCGAACTGTGATGGTAGACAGGGGTTCGGATTCTACCCACTTTATAAAGTAGTCCATAGCGACGACGAGGTATTTCCTGTGCCCCGTTGCCTGAGAGAAAGGGCCGAGGAGGTTCATTCCTCATTTGGCGAAGGGCCAGGGGCTGCTAAGAGCTGAGAGGTTTGTGACCGGCCGATAGCAAAGGTTGGTAGGTCTCTAGCATTGGTCTCACCTTCGAACCAACTCGGTTGCATCTTTGTGAAGAGTCGGCCAAAAGTACTCCTGCCTTAGTGTTTTTTGAGCTAAGGCTTGGCCACAAAGGTGGTTACTACAAATGCCTTCATGAATTTCTCGGAGCACGTACTCGCCCTCCTCTTAACGAAGGCATCGGAGGTAAGGTAAGGTGAAGGATCTTTGTACAGCTTTCCTTCCAGCAAGGTGTAGTGGGCTGCTTGACGTTGGAGTCTCCAGGATTGGTTCTTTTCATTGGATAGTTGTTCTATAGGTAGGAAGTCGATGATGGGGTCCATCCATGATGGTTCGACCTCTACTGGAAGTACTTGGGCTTCTTCTATAGAGGGTCGAGGTAGCTTCTCCATGCGAAAAGTGCAGTCGAGGGCTGCATTTGAGGTGCTGCCCAACATAGAAAGGGCGTCGACTCTTGTGTTCTCAGCTCACGGGACTCGTTGTAGGGAGAAGCTTTGTTCTCTGGCCTCGTAGTCGTCATTGACTTGGTTCCCCACCAATTGTGAGTCGCTAAAGCCTTCAACATGTAGGGAGTCGAGGTCCTTGGCAAGCTGCAATCTAGCGAGGAGGGCCTCGTACTCGGCTTCATTGTTAGATGTTGGGAAGTCGAACCCAAGCGCATACTCTATGATTGCATTATCTGGGGTGAGAAGGATAAGACCCGCTCCGCTTCCTTTGGTGTTGGATGAACCATCAACAAAAAGTTTCCATTTGGGGTGAGCCTTCTCGGTCGTGCGGTCCCCTTTAGCATTTTCGGGGGCTCGGTAGAGGGCTTGGCTAAAGGTGCACTCTGCTACGAAGTCTGCTAGGGCTTGAACTTTGATGGCCAGCCTCAACTGGTACTGTATGTCAAATTCAGAGAGCTTGATGGCCCAATTGGTCAAGTGCCTTGAGGTCTCAGGCTTGGTGAGGACAGCCCTAAGAGGCTGGTTCATCAGGACTGCTATAGTGTGAGCTTGAAAATACGATCTGAGCTTTATAGCCGAGACTACGAGGGTGAAGGGCAGTTTCTCCACCTCGGGATATATGGTTTCAACATCGCAGAGGACCTTGCTAATGTAGTATATTGGCTTCTGCGTTTCATCTTCTTTTTTCAGAACTGAGTTGACTACCTCGTCCATGACTGACAGGTATAGATATAGGGTTTCTATTGGAGTTGGCTTAGCGAGGAGGGGAGGTGAGGTGAGGTAGACCTTTAGCTCGTCAAAGGCGCACTAGCATTCCTATGTCCACTAAAAATCCTTCAACTTTTTGATGGAGTGGAGGAAGGGAAGGCAGCTATCAGCTAACTTCGACGTGAAGTCGTTGAGAGCAGCTATCCGACCGATGAGTCTCTGAATTTCCTTCACCGACCGGGGGGGTGCCATGTCCAATATGGCCTGTATCTTGTCCAGGCTAGCCTTAATGCCTCTTTGAGTAACGACAAAGCCTAAGAATTTGCTTGAGGTAACACCAAAGGCACACTTGTTGGGATTAAGCTTCATGTTGAACTTTCGCATGGTGTCAAAGGTCTCAGCCAGGTCCGAAGTGTGCATCTTGGCTTTCAAGCTCTTCACCACAATATCGTCTAGGTAGGCTTCGACGTTCCTCCACATCTGATTTTTGAACACTTTGTTGACAAGGCGCTGGTAGGTGTATCCTGCATTCTTAAGGCCAAAGGGCATCACTTTGTAGCAATAAGTGTCATGTATGGGTGGCAACGAGCCGAGCTTTTCACGAGTTACTCATATTCGGGTCATGAAAAGCTCAGCTCAGCTTGGTTTCAACCGAGCTCGAGCTCAAGTCCAATTCATTGGCTCAATTATTAAACGAGTTGAGCTTGAGCCTACTAGAGCTCAGCTCACGAGGCTCGCGAGCCGGCTTGAATATATATATATAATTATTATAATTAGTTTATAATTATTAATTTTTAAATATCAAATAACAATATTTTTATATATAATTTTTTATTTTTATAAAATATTTTTTCTCAAAATCGAGCTCGAGCCTGGTAGTATTTGGCTCAGCTTGGCTCGAATCCACCCCTAGTGACGTGCTCGGTGATAAGCGAGGTCTTGTCTTCATCCTCTAGGTGCATCTTTATTTGGTTGTATCCAGATAAGGCATCCATGAAGTTGAGTAGTTCATACCTTGTAGTGGCATCAATGAGGTGGTCCATTCTCGGCAAAGGAAAACTATCCTTAGGGCAGGCTCGGTTAAGGTCCGTGAAATTAATACAGATCCGCCATTTTCCATTAGCTTTCTTTACTAAAACCACATTCGACAACCAATTAGGATAGTATACCTCTCGGATGAAGACGACATCAAGTAGCTTGCCAACTTCCTCTCCTATGGCCTTCCAACGCTCTGGTGCAAAGTTCCTTTGCTTTCGACGAACTAGCCTAGAGCTCGGGTCCATGCTCAACATGTGAGTGATGACTGAAGGGTCAATTCCGGGTATGTCAGCGGTAGACCAAGCAAAGACATCGGCTAGCTGGAGGCACTCAAGCGCTATCTTCATCCTCTCAAAAGCTTCATAGAAGAGGATGTCAACTGAGGAGCCATTGTCGATGAGAATCCTTTTAGCTAAAAAGTTCGCGATGACAACCGAGATCACGAGAGCATCATCATGGGGGACTGTGACTCCCTTTAAGTCCTTGTCCATAAAGGAGAGGGTCTCCTGCTATTTCGTCTTCTTGAGGGCAGGCCTTTGGATGTTTAGATGCCCGGTGTAGGCCTTATAGGTCAAGGCCCCCACACAAGGTCATGCCTCTGGTGATGACATCAATGACTCTGGCTATCTGTTGGTGCTACTGTTGTTGCTGGGAGTAGGAGGCACCGGGCCCTCCACCCACGAACTACTTAAGGTGTCCTCTTTGGATGAGGGACTCTATCTCATTTTTCAAGTCATAGCAGTCCTCAGTGTCATGCTGAATGCCACGGTGATATTTGCAGTATTTCTTGGGATTTCCCCTCTTAGGGTTCCTCTTCATCTTTTCAAGCCACTTCATGAACTTCTCCCCGATCTGCATCAATATCTACGTTCGGGTGGAGTTGAGTGGCGTGTATTAGTTGTAAGCCATGGCCGAGGCCAGTGGCTTCTTATGGTCCTTGCTGTTGTTGTTGTTGTTGTGGTGGTGGTCTCCACCCTTCCTCTTCTTCTTAGGAGGCCCGTTGTGGTGCTCGGCTTCCCTTTCTTGGTGGTCTTTGACCGAAACCTCTTCGGCCGCAATGTACTTTTGGGCCTTCTTGAGGAACTTGAGGTTCGTCTTCAGCGAGGTCTTGGCGACTGAGCACTTTAGGGCTGAACTAGGGTGGAGCCCATTAATGGCAGCGTGCATAGAGACCATGGAGTCGAGGTCATGGACCTCGAGCTCTTCGTTCTTGAAGCAGTTGATGTAGGACCTCAGACTCTCTCCCTACTTCTGTTGATAGAGATTAGCGAGACTATGCTTTTCTAGCATCATTTGTTGCTGATGAAGCGAGCAAGGAATAGGTTAGCAAACTGCTCCCACGAGCTGATTGACCAGGGTGGGAGGTTGGAGAACCAACGACAGACAACTCCCCTGAAAGTAGCCTAGAAAGTTTGGCACGTCAAGGCGTCGGAATACCCATAGAGTATCATTAGCGCTCTGAAACTTTCCAAGTGGTCATCAGGGTCTTAGTTCTCGTCGTACATCTCCAGCGTGGGAGCTTTAGGGCTTGGAGATGATATTTGGGGTGAAGGCATCCATTATCCTCACCAGATTGCATTGATCGGCTGAGGCGTCAGCTCGGCTCTCTCAGACCTAGCGAAGCTCGTCCTTGACGGCCCTAAGCTCGGCTCGTAGTTCCGTAATCCGAGGGTTGGATGGAGCTTGCCACGGAGGTATGAGACCGGTGCGGAGAGGCACGGCATCAACCCTCGGCCCTTGAGTGGGCGCTATGACGACCGAGGTGCTCGCCTTCGTCCCAGGGGTTCTCTCTCTTGCAGTGGTGGTGTTGTTCAGAAGGTTGGCAGCTATCTTCGGACCGCGTTGGCTCTTCCTCCCTTCGGCTGGGAAGTCTTTCGTTCCTAGGTGGTGGGCTAGCGGGTTGACTACTGCTGAACTCGACGGACTCGGCCCGTTGGGGGTCGGCTAGGCCGAGTGCTGGGTGCTCAACGTGCTCATGCTAGCCCTAGTGATCTGACACCCCGGTGGGGCGGTCGCCTCGGGAGGAACCTCCTACCTGGGGGCAAGCTTGTTCCACGCATTGCGTGAGGTATTCCAGACGGTCGAGGACCACCTGAAACTGATCATTTGTGACCAGGTTCTGGGGGTTCCTAGCTCTTTGTACCATTATGTCTGAAACTTAGGACATCTTGGGTTTATAGTGTTTTAGGGGGTTGTCTTAGCGACGTTTCCCACAGACGGCGCCAATTGTTGATGCTCGGTTTGGATGAGGGCAACAAAGTAAATTCACTCCCAAGCTTTGAAGGAGGGCCGAAGGCTCTGAGGGTCCACGGGAGACGAGTTGAGGCCGTGACGAATCGCTCCTTCGGATACTATAGAAGTTGAGGGCTAGTACTGAGAAGGGCGTTCGAGGGAGGATGGAGTGCAGTTCCTATAGCGGTGAATCTGCAAGGGATGTGTTAGAAGCCTCGTGTGAGGACCCGAGGCGAGGACTTCGACGGTCAAGTTAGTACATGCGCAAGGTAAGTGGGGGGTGCGTTGTATTTATAGTTGGAGCTTCCAGGGGGTAGTTGGGCTCGGATGGTCCAGATGTGAGCCGTAGAAGGGCCTGTCGAGATGTTCTACCGGATCCATGCGGCACCCTACGATTGGGCCCGCTTGGTCCACGTCAGGTAACCTTGAGCGTCCCTATGGCAAGCCCATGCTGGCACCCTCTAGTTGACACATGTCAATACCGTACAGGCCAATCGAATGCACCTACATCAAGAGGTTTTTTCATATCCGAAGCATCACCGTTGGAATTGCGATCCCCTTCCTCTTCTTGAATTTTTTATTAGATTTTATTTTTAAAATTTGAGAAATAGTGAAGGACAAATTTGATATTTCATTTATTTCCGTTAAAACTTAAAGCAATGCCAATTTTTAGAAACAGTAGGGACACTTTAAGACAATATTAATGATAGAATTAATCAATTAGATAAACCATATACATAGTTAAAAAATTTGCCCTTATAAATATATTATAATAATAAGCCAAATTCTTTAAACACCCTATCAGCTTGCATTTCAATTTCTTTTTGTGCTGACAAAACACTTGTAAATCATGACCCACTTGTGAAAACGCTCCAATGTCAAACACCCACATAATGTTTTGATGGCAAAAGGTTCTTTCGCATAAACTGCCACAATATACTTTTTTTATTAAAATGCTGCCACAATATACTTCGGATGTTAGATTGTGATCTCCTTAAGCTTATACGTAGGTAGATTATGTCATTTCAGGATCCCACTCAATGTTCCCGATCTCTGTAACCGGAATTCCATTGTGGCACTAATCACCATTATCATCAATTTGACCTCGACCAAAAATGAGAAATAGATTTCTACCAAAAACAAGAAAATACATATCAGGACCAAGGTTCAAGTATCGATACATATTGACTCATATCGGTTTTGACAGAAATTGAAAAGAAAATTAGACTCGGCACTAGGGGAAGTGTGGGGCATAAGAGGTAACATGTAAGATAAGAAACCATGCATATGAAACCGGGTTAAGAACTTGAAATTTCCCACTCGTTTATGAACCAGAATGTAGCAAGTATTCCTTTCCTTTTCCTCTTTATTGTTTCTATTCAATCAGCCTCTACAGCCCTTCAACCAAGCGCTTGTGACTTGGGGAGGCAGAATGGGCTGAAGGGTGTTCAACCTAGAGAGCATGCAGCAAACTAACAGGATTTCAATCCTGTGACATTTCTGAAAAGGTTGCTCTATGCCAAACACCAACTCTTAAGTATAGCTTCTCTGAATTCCAAAGCTTGGATATCACAAAGAAAAAACAAAAAAAAGCTTAGAAAAAACAACTTATCTGGTAATGGCATCCGGTCTAAGACCTCTAACATCTGAATTTTTCTTTTTGGTAGTTACCTCTAGCATCTGATCTACAAGCCCAATTTCTTTACAAAAGACAGTAAGCAATCTGCCAAAGTGGCAAAGGGACAGAAAACCATCAGCGTTCCATCTTGAATCTTTCCCAAAATTCAACAACACTCTAGCATTTGCGAAGTAATTGAAAATGGACTATGGATGTTTCCTTGCAACATTGGAGCTTCCTTTCCCTTTTTCACTTTCTTGAGATTCTTTCTCTGAGCCAAAAACAAGACTTTTAACAGAATGTTCTACTGATTTTAAAGCCCTCTTGATCTGCCATTGAAACCAATCAGAATTCAGAACTCTAAAATAGCATGTGTAATGGTCAAAGTAAAATTTCTAACAAGCCAAGCTAAAGCCAAAGAGACTGACACTAAAACCCAAATGCACCACAATTCTATCAAGCAAAAATAGCAACCCTTCAGATTTTTTTTTTTTTTTTGTTTTGAAAATAACAACCCTTCAGATCGGGAAGAAGTTGAATGGCTTTATCATAATGTATGAATTACTTCAAGTGTTTTCACAGTTAGCAGAAATATACTCATAACATTCTTAGACTTCGGTACAAACTAGAACTTAAGGTTTAAGTAGGTTGACATCGCTAGAAAATTAGAAGTTTCAGAAGAAAAAACATTAATGGAGAGCTTAAAGAGCACCTAGAATGAAATGAATGTAGACTGTACTGTAGTTTCCATTGTATTTGAGGCAAACTTCATCATAAAAAAATGGATCCATCTCCTGTTGCTAAGAAGTGATGGGCATAAAATCATTTCTGGATTTCATAAGTCGTTCCCTTAACAAGCGGAAATAACTCCAATTACATGATGATATTGTGGGTTCAAATGATACGAAAACTAAATCAGATCATCTAGAAAAAAGGAAACAACCGGCACTTCAAATGCAAATAAAAGTAATGTAAATACAGATACTACACACCATTCAAATTCAAATAAAGGTTGAGAGGAGAGGAAAAGAGCCCTTCGTGGTTCAGAAGTGAAATTAAAAAATTCAGAAGCCTGTCAAAAGATATGCAAACTCTAATCCGGTGTCTTCCAAGATCGGCAAACAGTCTAGCAGATCAATTAGAAAAACAAAGGGTTAGAAGAGATTAGATTTTCTGGGCTTGGTTGTAATCCTAATAGGGTGGTTGTCTCTAGCCGAGGCTGCTCTCCTTTGTAAATTTCTCTATATTAATAAAGCTTTCATTGATTTTACTGATAAAAAAAAATCAAATAAAGCTAATGTAAATACAGATAGTACACACCATTTAGAACAAATAGTACAAGTTTGCAAGGAAAGGATAAAAAGAATAAAAACCTATTGGGATGTTTCAGAGGAAAACCTAAAACATCATTATCATGAGTATCATAAACTTACAAAAGCAAAGAATTTCAGAAAATAGGAGAAAAGGTCTAAAAATGAGCGAAGGGCAGGAGGATAGATGTCAAAAGAAGAGCATGAAAATTCCAAATAAGAAGCAAATAGATTTATCCAAGAAATAAGTTAAGAATACCAAATCATTGTATGCTTAACAGTAAGAGTGGTTATGACTTATGAGGACCCAAAGAACTGCAGAAGGCCGGCAATATATAGAAATCCACAAGAAGAAAATTTTCAATATGGAACAAAGATAAATTCAGTTCATCCTCCCTAGATTAGGAATTGAATTCCATTGTTTAATGGAAATGATAAAAAAAAAAAAAAAAAAAGTATAACCATGAACTTACAGGATCAAGGACGTTAGGTTCGGGGCCGTAGTCGGCAGTGAGAAGGAAATAGGAAGCAGTTATAGTGGCCACCATGGTCGCTCTTCTAACGAGTTTGTCCGTCTTCGGATCCATGCGTAGTTCATTAAACGTTCGGTGGAAGTCGAAGAAAATGGAAGAGCCTGAGACTTAAGAAAGGGCAACTCGTTTGATGAGCTTCACCTGAATCACCCGATATGACCACAGCATCCCTGATAACTTCATGCAAATACAGGGATTATCACTTATCAGTGGACTTGTTCATGGGACGGGTATTCCGATGGGCCGGGCTGACCCCCGGATGGGCTTGAGCATGTGTTTTAGCCCACGGGCTTGACCTCGGGCCTAAAAACCCGAGCCCGACTATTTTATGGGTCAGGTTCGGGGTTTGTTAAAAAAAGGCCGACCCAAGCTCGACCCGGCCCGACTTTTCCTAAACTGCCTAATCCTAACCCTAAATACTTAAAAATTTTCTTTTCATTCTCCTTTCTCACTCTCACTCTCAGAAGCAGCTCTCATTTCTCCCTCTCAACTCTTAGAACCGGCGAACCCAGTTGCACCTGCGAACTCAGTCATTGGCAGCCAACGCCACTAGAAGTAGTCATCTCTCTCTTCGGCGATGATCTCTCTCTCTCTCTCTCTCTATCTCTATCTCTCTCTCCAGCCAGCACCGTTTTCATCTTCTTTCTTCTCATTCTCAGTTCTCTCTCTTCTTAGAACTAGGTCTTCTATCTTCTTAGTTCTCTCTCCAACTGGCACCACCAGAACCCAGGCGCACCGTTTTCATTCTGCGAACTCAAGCACCGACGGCTGGCGCCACCAGATCTAGATCGTCTCTCTCTCTCTCGAGCGGTGAGTTCTCTTTCTCTCTCTCTCTCTCTCTTTGGTCAGCACTGTTGTCATCTTCTATCTTCTCACTTTCTCAGTTTCTATTCTCACTCTCAGACTCCTAGGAATCGACGAACTCAATAGGCACCATTCTCTCAATCCTCAGAGGGCAGCGGTGCTCAGACTCCCAGATCAAGCTTTGGGCTTTTTATGAGGGCCAGACTCGGGCCCAAGTTTTAGGCCTGTTGATCAGACTAGGGTCGGGCTCGGGCTTGGGCTTGAAAAATTTATGTTAATAAAGAGAAAAAGCTCGGCCCGAGCCCAGCTCGGCACATGAATAGGTCTACTTATCAGGTGTTATTTTTTACTTTTTGTGACTCCGGTAACTTACAAAATCCCCCCGTACTATGCGTTAGTGACAAAGACCCTCTTCATTCAACTTTTATGTTGTAATAAATACCCTCTCGGACGTTAAATGACGGAAGGTATCAAATTACCAAAATACCCTATTAAATTTTCTCTATTTTTTTTACCATTTTCTCTTAAAATCTAATTAACCCAAAAATACCTTTGATCATCATCAAAATAGGAAAAAGTTTGGCTTTCTTTGGTGAAAATTTTGACTTTCTCATCAATGATCGTCATTGGAAAAAGAAAAAAATCTCCATCAGGGCAAATTTGGCCCTCCACTAACATCATGACACATGGCATCTCGGAACAACTGGGTGACTCCCAGAACCACCTAGGCGACAACTTGCCTTAGCCAAAATGATGGAGTCCCAGCTAGCGGCCTAGCACTGTCGCCGATCTGGCGACCTGCCCCTGTTGCCGACCTGGAGACCTGCCTCCACCGCCGACTTGGTAGAAACTTAGCCAACGACCTCATCCACGACTCAGGGTGGTTAATAGCACCTCATCTAGGGCTGACCTGTGGTACCTCGTCAGTATCGGTTGAAGCGACCTCGACGTGAGGAGTGACCTCCCTCGAGGGCTTGCCGACCTGATTGAGGTCTAGGTGGCGACCTATGAGACGTGCTCGCTGTTGATTTCTGTGTGCATCCCATCACTCCCGGGTCTCTCGGAAGTCAGCTCTTACACTGAATGTTTTGGGAGAAAATGAGTAAGGCGCAAAGATTGGCCTACGTGCACGACTACCTCTGAGGACTTCGGAGCAGTTAGGCACATCCTCTCGGAGATACCGGACGTGCTGTGTGATGCTCACGCCAAACAATGCCTATATAAAGGCCTTACCTCCAACTCCAAGGGGGAGATGCGCAATTTTTAGTTCTCACAGCTCTCTCACATTTAGCTATCTTAAAATCTCTGATTCGCTAACTTAAGCATCGGAGTGCACACCACAGGTAAAGCAACCCGGGCACTCTGACATTGTTTCCTTGCTGGTTGCATCAGAACCACCTCTCTAGCTCGTCACCACTCAGCTAGACATCAGAGCCACCTCTCCAGCTCGTCACCATTTCGCTAGGCATCAGAGCCACCTCTCCAGCTCGTCACCATTCAGCTAGGCATCAAACCAACCTCTCCATCTCGTTACCATTCAGCTAGGCATCAGAGCCACCTCTCCAGCTCATCACCATTCAGTTAGGCATCCAAGCCACCTTCTAGGTAGGAGCCATTCAGCTAGGCATCCATACCACATTCTAGGTAGCGATTATTCATCCAGGCATCCGAGTCACCTACTAGCCGAGAGCATCCGAAATGCGCATCTTCAACTGGCATCCTCTGTGGGAAACACTACAAAAGGCTATGTCCTCACCCAATTCTCTGAGCCTCAAGTAATAACATCTTCAAGCAACAACAATAGCGCTTGATCGAAAGAACCCCCTAGGGGGGCATAAGCAAAGTGATTAATCCAAACGAGTTCTCGTAGTCTTGCCAGGATAGAATCTCCCTAACTGTGAGGCCACTCCCATATGTCGAGATCTACGTGCTCTCTGCGAGAGTTAACGGCCAATAGAATGTGAGGCCACCCCACAGGTTGAGCCCTCTGTGGTTCTCATGGGAGTTGATAGCCAACAAACTGTGAGGTCGCACCATAGGTTGAGCCCTCCATGCTTTACGTGGGAGTTGATGACCAGCAAGTTGTGGAGCCACCCTTATAGGTCAGTCTTGCCGAGGTGACAAGGTGTCTGTAGGTCGAGGTGCTGAGAGAAAAACTCGATTGTCAAAATTCCGCCGACTTGGTGACCTAGAGACCTATCTTTGAACTGGCAACTTGATTCCGCCGACCTGGCCACCTACTCCCACCGACTTAGCGATCTGCCTCTACCACCAAGATGACGACCTACTTCCGCCGACCTAGCGACACACATAATCAGTCGGGACGAGCCTTGTTAGCTCTGTTCGCGAGGTCGCCCCTACAGGTCGAGCCCTCCTTGGCTCTCACACGAGTCAGCGGCCAACATACTACAGTCGCCCTTACGGGTTGAGCCTTTCAAGGTTCCCATGCGAGCTGGCAAACTGTAGTTAGTAAAGCTGGCCCTGCAGGTTGAGCTCCTTGTGGCTTATCGTAGGAGTAGACGACCAACACCTTAGAGGACTGACACAGTGCAGTCGTGACACCGACCTACTATTTAAATTCCAACATCAACACACATAGCAAGGGGAAGCCAAACCACTTTCAGCATCAAGGACCCCTAAGCTAACCTCAAAATATGTTGGTAACAGGCCTAAGTGCCTACAACGAAGCACAAATCTACTCCCTTTCGCTGAGTTGATCTCAACTCCGGAGTGGGGGGCAATTGATGAGGGCAGATTTGGCCCTCCACTAACATCATGACACATGGCATCTCGGAACAATTGGGTGATACCCAGAACTACCTAGATGACAACTTGCCTTAACCAGAATGATGGAGTCCCAGCTAGCGACTTGGCACTGTTGCCGACCTGGCGACCTACCTCCACCACCGACTTGGTAGAAACCTAGCCAGCGACCTCATCCACGACTCAAGGTGGCTAACAGCACCTCGTCTAGGACCGACCTGTGGTACCTCGTCAGTATCAGTTGAAGCGACCTCCCTTGAGGGCTTGCCGACTTGATTGAGGTCTAGGTGGTGACCTACGAGACGTGCTCGCCGTCGATTTCTGCATGCATCCCATCACTCCCGGGTCTCTCAGAAGTCAGCTCTCACACCGAATGTTTTCGGAGAAACCGAGAAAGGCGCAAAGATTGACCTACGTGCACGACTACCTCCGAGGACTTCGAAGCATTTAGGCACATCCTCCCGAAGATCCCGGACGTGTTGCGTGATGCTCACGCCAAACAAGGCCTATATAAAGGCCTTACCTCCAACTCCAGGGGGGAGATGCACAATTTTTAGTTCTCACAACTCTCTCACATTTAGCTATCTTAAAATCTCTGATTTGCTAACTTAAGCATCGGAGTGCCCACCCCGGGTAAAGCATCCCGGGCACTCTAACATTGTTTCCTTGTAGGTTGCATCAGAGCCACTTCTCCAGCTCGTCACCACTCAGGTAGACATCAAAGCCACCTCTCCAGCTTGTCACCATTCAACTAGGCATCAGAGCCACCTCTCCAGCTCATCATCATTCAGCTAGGCATCAGAGCCACCTCTCTAGGTCGTCACCATTCAGCTAGGCGTCCAAGCCACCTCCCAGGTAGGACCATTCATCTAGGCATCCATACAACATTCTAGGTAGGGATTATTCAGCCAGGCATCCGAGTCACCTACTAGTCGGGAGCTGCCGAAATGCGCATCATCAAAGTTCATTGGTGAAGTTCTCTCTCTCCTTCTTTCCTTCTCTCTCTTGGCCATTCTCCCTCCCTTAACATTCTTTGTCTCTCTATTTTCACTTTACCCCATCACTACAACTCCTAACAGCGAGGGTGATTTCTTTTTCCAGTCATCTCTCTTCCTTCTCCTTCTTCCTTTTATTTATTTATTTATTTGTTTATTGTTTTCCCATATTTTCCATTGTTATAACAGACCTTCTCTATCACCGGTATCCATCACTTATAGGTCACTGATATCCATGATGATTTGGTCAAAAATGTCTTCTCACTGTACAAATAAATAAGAAAAGGGTAATTTGGATATTTAAAAAATTAAAATAACTAAATGAGATTTTTTTTTCAAAGATAATTGACAAAACGCTAACAAAAGGGGTCTTTGTCTAACATCTAAAGTTAAGTGGGTCTTTGTCGTAAATTAAAGTATAAGGGGTCAATGTCATTGACCCCATAGTATGGGGGTTTTTGTAATTTACCCTCTCTTTTTTAATAAAAGGAAAATTCCCAATTAGTACCTATAATTTGGGTTTAGTATCACTTTGGTCCCCCAAACTTTAAAATGTGACAATTTAGTACCTAAACTTTCAAAACATAACAATTTGTCGTAAATTAAAGTATAAGGGGTCAATGTCATTGACCCCATAGTATGGGGTTTTTTGTAATTTACCCTCTCTTTCTTAATAAAAGGAAAATTCCCAATTAGTACCTATAATTTGGGTTTAGTATCACTTTGGTCCCCCGAACTTTAAAATAAGACAATTTAGTACCTGAACTTTCAAAACATAACAATTCAGTACATATTGTTAACTAGTTGTTAATCAGCCATTAAGTGACATTTTAAAAAGACAAAAATGCCTTTTTGGTTGTCATCTAATTTTTTTTATCAACTATCTAAACAATGACAAAAAAAATTAATAGTCCCAAATCCTTGCCTATTCTATTCAAGAAAGTTGGGGTCACTAGAATGCTCACTCAAACGTAACCCCAACTTTCTTGAATGGAAGAAGCAAGGATTTGGGACTGCTAATTTTTTTTGTCAATGTTTAGATGGTTGATAAAGAAAATTAAATGACTCTCGAAGGGCATTTGTGTCCTTTTCAAATGTCATTTAATGGCAGGTTAACTGCTGATTAATGGTAGGTACTGGATTGTCATGTTTTGAAAGTTTGGGTACTGAGCTGTCGCATTTTAAAGTTCGGGGAGCAAAGTAGCATGACACAAAGTACATGGTACTAATCGAGAATTTTCCCTTAATAAAAGGATTCATATCTTTTTTATCTATTTTTTACCGTAGAACTGCTAGAAATGGTAGGCGTAGAACAAGTTATACAATGTGTATTTGAGACAAACACCATAGTTGCTAGTAATATGCAACGATTAAACTAGCAGAGGGGCCCTGTTTTGTAGGGGCTGGAATGGAACCGTTGACCTGGTCCCTAGCCAAAAACCATTGAATCGATCAATGATCCATTGACCCGAACAATTGAACTATCGACCCGTTGACCCGTTCAATGGTTTTTGGCCATTTTATTTTTTATTTTTTTAATTAAGAACAATCTAGGCAATCAGTTCCATTTTATCCTAATCTCGGTCCTTAGCCAAAAATCGTTGAATCGGTCAAGAAAAGTCATTCCCCCTTCTATCTATTCCTTGCCTATTTTCTAATTTTCTCCTAATCCCTAATTAACACAAATACATCATTAGAGAACCATTTGGCAAGAACTCTACATCAATCTTCACTGAAAGTTGTTCTCACCATCTCACCGGCAAATTGTTGTCCAATATGCCACTATTGGATACAAAAGAATCTCTAGCAATACAAAAAAGTCATTCGCATCTTTTACCCCATCGATAGGGGAGAATGTATTTTTGTCACTATCACTAGAGAAAAAATCTAGCCACACTAACTATTTTAATAATATCAGAATCAATATTTTCAAGAATTGTTGGGTTATCAAAGTGTATGTGAAAGGATAAAATCATTCCACCAAATAATAAAATAGTAGTTTTAAGATTTAAAAAGCTTTGAACAACTAATCAGAATCTTTTCTGAACTCAACTGATAGAACACTAACAAGTTGATTGCATAGTAAAATGGGGTCTACAATTTGCCTAATAAAATATTGACATAGTGCATCCAGGTAAGCATGAATGCACTTATACAAAGGTTTTTTTTTAAGTATTTAAAACTTTAAAACACTGGGTGAGAGCCTCCATGAAATTTAAAAAAATAATAATAAAAAATAGGAGATATCGATCATATCCATAGGCACCAATACCCACTTTGGCTATGAGTATCGATATTCTAAGTTTCGTTTGGTTTGTGGGAAGATTTGTGTGGGATGGGAAAAGATGGGATGGGATGGTGTAAAAATTTATCTTTCCATTGTTTGTTTATATGGGAAAATAGTAGGAAAAGTACCGAGAGAGATAGAAGTGCTGAGAAAGCAAATCACCACTACTGAGAGTTGCAGCGGCGATCAGAGAAAGAAGGAAATTCAAAGGGGTGAAGAAAACAGTGAAGAAAACAGTGATCGAAGAAAGAAGCAAATCGCCTCGACCTGGTTGTCTTGCCATCGCCACCTCCTCTATTCGAACAAGGAAGGCAGTGAATAGTATCTAGTTCGTTGTTGGTTCATTGCCATTGTCAAAAGGAATGGGGAATGTTCGTTGTCGTTGCTGTCGCCGCTAGTTCGCGGTAAGGGGCCTCTTCACCACTGGTTCTCCACCGCTGTCAAAAGGAAGGGGGACTATTTGCCGTCATCGATGTTCGCTGTCGTCACCATCACTACTGGTCCGTGGTAAGGAGACTCTTCATTGTTGGTTCATCGCTGCTGACCCATAGTAAGGAGACTCTTCATTGTTGGTTTGTCACCTTACTCCAATTGAAGAAGAAGAAAACACATCCCCCTTCCTCAAGCGAATGAAAAGTGCTCGAGTTTTCTTCGAGTTTTTCCACTGGGGTCACTGTTTTGGTGCAACCCTGATTACACAATTTTGGGATCCCGCATCCCACATTTTTCTCATCTCATCTCCCTGTTTCCCTCAAAACAAATAAGAGAAAAAGAAGAAAATTATTCCCTTTTTTCACCCTCATCCCACAAACCAAACGAAGCTTTAATTCTTAGTAATACACTAGCAATATAAAATCTGTATATTACTAGTGTATTTATTTGTGATTGTAGTATGTAGTATGTAGCCTATTGTGTACAACTTAAAAGTGTTTTAATAGAACTGGTTTTACTTAAAGTTGTGTTCGGTTTGAAGGAAAGGAAGGGAAGGGAAAGGAAAGGAAGGGAAAAGAAAAATTTTTCCTATCCATTGTTTGGTTATCCAATGAAAAAGGTAAGGAAAATTAATTTTCCCTTATTTGGTGAGGCAAGGAAAACATATGAAAAATTAATAATCATGGGTCCTACAACTATTATACATGAAAGATATGCTCATACTTAGCCATTTCTTCAACCAATATCAATTACAAAATGACAAGAAAATGCATATCAATATTTTTATAGAAGAATATCAAAATTGTCATTGATATGTGAATCCTCCTCCACTTCCACATTGTCATTGCTCAAGGGGAAGCAGAAATGGAGGCCTTCAAGAGATCAAAGCTTTGTTCTGATAGAATCACTCCCCAATAGGACCTGAATATACCATTTATATGTCACCAATGTGGTTTCTGAATGCCTCTCCTATTGCTTTCTCTAAAATGGGGAAACTCTGGCAAGGATATTAGTATCCTTAAGAAATGTTGACATGTCACACTTCCACGATTTACAATTTTTTCGCATTAACATTATTTACATTAATATCACCCATTTTATTTTAAAATAAAAGAAGTCACCTCCTTTCATCTTTTCTTTTAAGAAACAAAGGTATTAATAAAGATTAAAAAATGCCACCAGAAATTGGAGCTTTTTGTTGGAAAGTATATCAGTCTAAAATAACTCCTATGAAGGTCTAGAGGAGGCCCTCTCTTTCTCTCTACCAAAGAAGCGAGGCAAAAATTCTTTGGAGGTGTAAAGACAGTCATGAGAGGCTATTAGCGATAATATTTTGGTAAGATAAGCCCACTAGATAAAGTCACCAAACATGTTTTCACTTATATTTGTCAATGGTATTATCTTCAAGAAATGGTAGTTTATGGGGGAATCCTCTTCTAGAAAGATACATGTTCTTAGTTGGTTGGTTCCTTCCCCTCAATGTCATTAAATTGAACTCCAATAGGTGATATTGGCAATCCAGGAAAAGTTGAGGTGTTGAACCCATTCTATTGACATTTGATGCCATTAATGGTGGCTTGATTCTAAACAGTATTATGAGATGATTAATTTCATGCAACATTCCTCAGACTACTTAATGGTGGCTTAAGCTAAGTTCTAATTAGTTTTTTTTTTTTTTTTTTTGTGTGTGTGTGTATGTGGTCTATAGCTTATTGGATTTGTATCATGTGCCTACATTGAAACTACTAATTATCTATCATTTAAGATGAAACTTTCACTATTATCAATACACACATACGAAAATTAGAGACATTGGCTCTCCAAGTACAGGTAAGACTCTTCCTACTTAAATCAATAATATGAAAAGTGAACCATGACTAACATAGTTCAAGAACATAATGTGAAAAGGTGCAAATGAAATTTTATAGGCTATTTAACTTAAACCAGAATTTCATCAAAAGAAGAAATTAGACAAGCATTACATTACATTTCTTTGTATCTAATAACTGCTTTTATCTTTTTCTCTTTAATCATCATTAGTAATCTACCTAATAATATGGATCTTATAATAAAATTTAACTTTTCTGCATGTGTATGTCTAGAATATTTCTTTTTATTTTCCTGAAATTATGGACATCCTAATGATTAAAATAGCAAAGTATTTATGATACTTCTGTTGGTGTTCTCCTATAGGATGAAACAGAGGTTTATAAGAATTTGCTTCAATAAATGGACCACATAGGCCCACATATTTCTTCTACCTAAGGTCTAAGGCATGCAAATTCAAAGTTTGCAACTCAAGTATTAAAGAAGGCCAAGGTGTATGTTATAGTAAATCTTAAAAGTGATGTTTTATTTATTTTATTTTATTTTTTATTTTCTTGATTTCCCAAGCTCATAGATGATTGCCATACTAACCGTGGACAATAATAAGATAGAGGAAGTTGAACTGAACATAGGGCACCTTCTTGCATGACTTATCTAAAAATTTTGGTATCCACAAGACCACAACTACAAAGGTACTTCAAGTTTGGAAGTTAGACTGAACACAGGGCATCTTCTTGCTAGGCCATCTTCTGTCTTTCAGGCAAAGACCTATTAAAGTCCTTGCCATATCTAAGGTGGGAAGTAAATAATATAGCTACACGAGTACAATGATGCGGCTGTTAAGTCTTTGTTTGGTTTTGACCAAGCATTGAGTCCCAGTTCAATGATATACTGATGAAACAAAAAACTCCTTATATTTTGGAGTTGGATGATCTGTCATACTCGAGTTTAATGAGGTCTTAGGCTAGTCCAGTTGGGTCTTGGGTCTACCCAAACCCATTGGCAACCCTATAAATGATATGGTTGCATGAGTAGCGAACAATACCATTAAATAAATTTTTTGGTAGAGTAGTCTCTGTTAATGCTCAAATATTTTCCCATCATACCATATGGATAGGGTTACCTCATCCGCCAGTTGCTCAAAGAGAAGTCCCACCCTACTTTTAATGCTGAGATAAAGATAAAATAGCAAGTCTTCCTAAACATCACAAATCACAGAAGACTAGGATTATAGCCACCAACATAATGTGAAAGTGGTAAAGAAATAGTATTCAAATCACAACCAAAGGTCTGAATCTTCAGAACCAGTAAACTGATAACCTTGTAGAACAACTTAGAAGAAGCCCAAACATAAGAACACTTTCACATACCATGACAACATCGAGGAACTAAATCTTAATTACCAACTTTTAGGCATAACATCAACAAAAGAGGTAGAAAGACAAGCATCACTCCATATTACACAATACAAATATAGTAAATATTTACAAAGCATGATTTCCTACAGATGTACATGAATTTAGCGACAGGTTAAGGATGCATGCATTGCTTTTTATCAGTTTGTAAGATACATTTATTGTAAACCTAGTCACACCATGAGCCCCTTGAACAGTGGATATCTCAAGTAAAGCAAACCATCAATCATATGACAAATGAATGAACCAAAAACCAGCACTAGGACTAAAAACAATAGGCAAGTCAACTTTCTCAGAATAAAATGTGCAGACCATGCATCAACCAATTAGACTAGGTATTCTACACCAAGTCACAATTGACATGTAGAGATGAAAATGCAAGGAGACAAAACACTTGGTTTGACTTATCCCTTTAAAAGGTTCAAAGGTCTGGAACACCAAGCTATTGTTTATTCCTTTCAAAGTTTGAAGCACCAAGTTATTGTTCATTCCTAAGAAGAATCTCAAATGCTTAGATTAAAATCATCATCAAAATACACAAATGCCGATTTTGTCCCAGAGTTCAAAATCAATTAAAATCCCAAACCTTAATACGGAGGAAACAACACTTTCAACAGAAATAAGTTTATGCATTATGTGCCATATCACTAGAATTAAGAGCAAAACATTCACTATGAAAGATGCTAGTGATAAAATGTGCACTGAAAGACGATTGCTAGATATTGATTAACCGTATCCTTCTACATATTATTATTTTGTGAACTCAATAGATTTTTATACATTGTGGAATTTAGAAAGTACAATCATATAAGGTCATTATTTATTAAACCCTATGGAGTTGGGCATAAGAAATCTATGGTGGCCAAACAAATACTCTCTTGGTTCTGTGATCAATACAATTTGGTAACCAGCGGGCCAGAGAAAAAAATAATTGGCTAAACTAAAACAAGATACTAACATATCAAATGAGAACAACAGCATAATGAAATCAAAATTACAGGACAAGGCATCAACATTTTGATGGAGATATCCTTGGCAAAAAGACGACTTGAGATTTAAGAGGAAGCTATATCATTTGCCCATCTTACTACATCTTTGTCTGTATTTGGCATCTTAGCATCTTAGTATAAAGAGTTTGTTCATCCATGTGGATTTCCCCTATAAAAGGTTGTTATCCTATCAACTCTCTAAAGTTCACTTCTCAGTAATACCATATATCAACCACAGTAGATGATGTTCGTGATGAGTCAGCATATGCAAATATTAAATTCCCTAGAATTCTTATAGTTACAGGTAGCAACGGTAAACAGGATTTGCACATTGAGCTGCCATCAACACAAATGATCCAGTGGAACCAAACACCAAGCTAACAACTGGATATCCCCATGAACTCTCAAAAGCATGTCAGCAACAGAACACAATTGAAAGAACTGTTAATTATAATTACAACCAGGCAGATGCAAAATTCCAGGCACTACAGAAGAGTAACATAAATAATAAACATATGCAAAACTCTCTATACGCATTAGAGAAGAAGAAGAAGAAGAGAGGTTCAGATTCGAACCAGATGAAACCACAAGTTTCAGATTCGAATTTATCTCTTCTTTTCACTTCTAGTTGCTGGAATTTGATAAATTGATTTACTATTCGAACCAGATGAAACCGCAAGTTTCAGATTCGAATTTATCACTGCTTTTCACTTCTAGTTGCTGGAATTCGATAAATTGATTTGCTATACCGTTGTTTCTTTAGAACATGAAAATCTCGATGGAAGGAGAGGCTCTTGATTTTTTTTCTCACATTTACTTTCATTTTTGAGGGAAGTGGTTTCCGACCGAAATGGAAGGATCCCGCTTCCTCATTTTCATGATTTTAAATCCTCCCATTTTCCTTCATTTTCTTCATTTATGATCAAACCAAGCAAGGGAAGATTTGGAATCTTTAGGAATATTTCAAAATTTCCCTTCCTTTCCTTCAAACCAAACACAGCCTAAGAGAATGGTTTTAAAAATCAGACCAGATTTGACGGTTGGATTGATTGATCTGGGAACTGGTCATTAATCCAGGTCTGGTTTTAAATCCCAAACCCATCTAACCAGGGTTTGAATCAGACGATCAGATCATTTGACTCAAGAATTGGTTGGCGGTCAAAGTGATTTCATTTCCGGGTCGGTTTTTAAAACCATGATTAAGGAGTTTATTTTTATGGTAATTTCAAAATGAAGTAAAAAGTTCAGTTTTATGTTAATTCAATATGCCGTAAAGGCATAATAGGGGAAGAACTTTGACCAATCAGTAGGAACCCAATCCTAACTCTAGATTTATCATTTCATTTTAGCTTTAATGACCAGAGGTTAAAAATACCTATGCTTAAAATGCGCCTTTTTAAGTGGCATTTGATTTTTTTTTTTTTTTGGTAGGTTTCAAAAAAAATGTCATGAGAATAAATATTCAAGACAAAATGATATCTGGGAGGTCATTCTCATACCTCCACATTTGAATTAAATAATCAAACATGATAACTCATTTTCTTATCTATAAAATAAAGCCTTCTAACAAACTTGACAAATCAAAATTGCAACTTAAGAACCTCCCAAGCCATGTCGGGGGTTTGGCTGCTAATTTCCCTTTCGGGTATCAAAACTGAGTTATTAGGCCCACGCAGGTCAGATGCTCGGCCAATGCTCTCTCTGAATTCTGAAAGATTACATTTCATGTTTCCTTTTGCTCTAAGCTAATAACTTGTGCACAGTGATGATAACCATGAAAATTTTCCAAAGGGATTGCTTTTCTCCACTTGTGTGATCTCTCCAAATCTTCTTTTTCTCCCATGTATACCCGTTGTAAACAGAATCAACCTTCATATAAAGAATGGGATCTTTAAATTAACGATATTTTGAGTGCTTTCTCGTTCACTGCTCTCGGCAATCTCCTTGAGACTACACCAAGATCTTCTCTTCCTCTTACTTGAACCACCTGCAGAGACTACACTCCCAGCACTCATGGCTGCAGAGTTGCTTTCAGTTTCTGTTGCCTTGTTAGATCCTGCACGGTTCTGCTTTCTCCTCTTTGCCTTTCCATCCAACAAGAGAGTACGAGTTCCCACCAAAGGAGTTGCTGGACAGTTCTCTTGGGAAACCTCTCCCATTGTTTCTGAAAGAGTTGTGGGACCATTGGAATTTGATTCTAAGATGGATTTCGTTTTAGAAGAGTTTATTTCATCCAACATTTTAATAGCTCCTCTTTTTTCCATGCTTTTAGAGGTGACAACCTTCTGATTGGAGCTCCCAGGTTTCAATTTTGAAGCTGGTTTTGGTTTAGAAGCACATATCTCTTTCATGTAACCTTTTGGGGTCCCTCTTTTCAGGTTGCGGTGTGAACAGAACTTACATGTATAAACCACATTGTTCTGTGTGGGAATGTTCAATTTCTTGTGATTTCGTTTCCGCAACTTGGCATGGTTCTTTTCAATTCGCACTGTGCAGTAATAGCCAGGCTGAAGAATTGATTCGCATCTGCATAACAATCATAAGAAGCAGTCAGATCCATTACAATTCACACAGAAATATAAGATGTTTCATTTCTTCTACTTGTTTTGTATATAGTTGACTGCTCATTAAAGGACAGAGTGGCATATTTAAATGGACATTCAATGCATCTTAGGTCTTTGAAGTTGCTAGATCCATATAGATTATACATATCTTCTTACTAGATGATAGATTCCATTCACCCAACCAAAAAATATTATGGCTAAAGTTATGTACCCAAGGGCTCCAAGGATTAACAAAAAGGTAATACCAAAGAAGAATATAGTCATAACCCTTAAAAAACTTAATAGTAAAATGCCATTACACAATGTTGGTCCCAGCTGTCTGGGGTCATAGGAGAGGTGGACTGAATACAGACCTAACCTTTTTTACACGTAGTGACTGCTCTCAGATTCAAACCTACATGATTGTCAGCCCGAGATTTTACCATTAGCCCGAGCAATGCCCCCTTAAAAGAAAATAAGAAATACTTAAGGTAATTCACATGTATTTCTTAGACATAGTCTTCAATTCTTCCACACCAGTCCTCTCCAGTCTATCTGACAATCATGAATGTGTATGACTCTCTATGTTGTTCTGATCAACAACAACAAAACTCTATATCACCCCAGAAATATACCCTGGCTTATGAGCTCCACAAACATAACACATTACTGAAATTGAGACAGAATAAATAGGTACAACATTTTATATGCTTGCACAGAGACAATAATCCCCAACATACCCCTCGCACGGCCCCAGATAGTTGGAACTAACATTGGCTAATAGCCTTTTTAGACTAGCTTTATTGGTCACAAGTCTAGTATAGCTGCACTCTAATGTAGTAATTTTTTATTGGACATATATGAAATCTTTCTTGAGAAAACAAGATATTAATATTTAGTTAGTAAGACAAAGTGACAAACACACTGATGATGCCACGGGGGACTGCCTAGTCTGCCTTGGTGGTTTTTTCTATTGCTTTTTTTATAATCCTTCACTTTTATTAGAAAAACTCCGATGTGCAAAAAAGATCTTTAAAAGGGTTTTATAGACCTTAAACCTGTCAAACAGATTATTCAAATTCAGAAATTAGAAAAGTAAAATAAAAGAACCTAATGTTTTAATCTCAAGCTTGTAATAGAAATCCCTAATTTCAACTAGTGTATGAAGGGCATTTCCTTAACATAAGAGGCACATTAAGATCTGAAGCATATGACATCTTTTGAGCTGAGCCTTAATATTAAGGGCTCACCTTGAACCTGAAACCATAGACTTGACATGCCCACTAACCCACTCCCACAAATAGTTACCGTCGTTTTTATTCAATTCAATGAGACAACTATTAGTGCATCTTACAACACTTTCTCCTAAGCCAAAATTCAACCTTTGGAACCCCAAACTGAATCCAAAGTGAGAATCTAATTGTCTAAGATGTAGATTGTTGACCAATTACACAATGGGTTGAGCTTTGTGACTTCATTTTCTGAGTTTTAGAGGGGTGAGAAGTATAGTGGCTATGCATCATATAGTTGTCTTCTTCAAGCAAATATCAACCAGAATGATAGAGAAGGGAAATTAGTAGTATGGTGTTATTTGATAATAGCTTTCTCATAATGGGAATGTCTTCATTTAAGAAGAAGCAATTTGAGATATGGATATCAATAATGAAAAAGTGGATATGACACTTGTTTTCAAAATCCAGTGACTAGGATGCAGCTACAGATACAAGAATAGCTATCCTCTCCAATATGCTGCTATCATGCTTTTAGCTTTAATAGTTAAGCTATTTATCCTTTATTATACTTATATACTACTGAACTAAATGAATGGTGTAATTACATGTAGATTAGCATCATAGAGATTGTGATGAGGATCACAAATTATGAATACACGAAGAATTAATCTTGCGAAGAGAGCTGCGATGGCACAAAAGGAAGTACCAGAACACCTGCGATGAACATTGTATTAGTTGACGAACTTGACAATTGAACAAAATCACAGACCTTTGTGATGACAGAGAATCATTCCAAAATGACAAACATGATCACTTACACCTGCGATGGCCTATGGAGTTTGTCTCATGGTCAGCTGCGAAAGGCAGTGACGACTCACCTCGTCATAGCCAGCCATGTCACCATCCTAAGAGCCTTGTTCCTAACACGTGACAACAAGCAAGCTTGAAAAGGGCCGTAGCCAAGACGTACCACGTGAGAATCTTAAGGGAAGAGGGAATCCTTATCCCAGAAGATCCTCACTGGACACATGGCGAAACCCCAGTAAAGCTTACTCATTAAAGACCAAAGAATCGTGATCTACCTTCCCAACGAGAAAAGTCCTTATTTGTATGCTTCTCGTTATAGCTTTGGTGGCCTCTTTATAAAAGGGGGAGACTCGAAGGCCCGTGCACGAGACTAATCTCAAGAATCCTTGCCTCCTAGCCTTCTAAGTTCTCTACCTCCCGCTTCCTTGTTACTCTTTTCCCCACAAAGCTTCCTTTAGATCCCTACTCTCATACACCCCTGGTCATCCTCTGTCATTCAAGGAGACCATCCCTTATTGCCTTACCACCCCGCTTACAAATGGTTTAAATTTTACAACACTTTTCATAGCAAATTTTGTTAAAATACACTACTTATGTATTTTTGCTGTGAAGAAAACAGATAAATAGTTAGTAAAATATAGGGACTAAGAGAATATCATATAAAAATGATAAGAAAAAGGAGGGGGGACCGGGGGATGCACATGAGATGATGAGATGAAAAAAAAAAAGAAAGAAAGAAAAAGCCCAATCGAGCATGTAAAAAAAGTCCTTTCCCATCCTGACTTAGCTAGGAAAGCTGCAGTAGAGATCTAGGAATCCATCTGAACCTGCAAGTTAAGGAAGCTGAAATGTCTACTATTTCATTGAGGATGTGAGAAGCCTCCACGGCTCAGTCTTTCAACAGTAATGAGGTCTACTTGAAGAGATTTTAGTATACGCAGATCCTAAAGAGATTTAACCTCAGACATTGAAATATCATCTGCACTTGAAGGTTTCTGTATTTTCTTTTATTTAGGAAAATCATGAAAACCAATAAAGAGAAAATTGATAAATATGGCGACAAGTCACTAATTAGAGAACCTACATGCTCCCAACACCCAAACTATCTAGTACTTAACAATTGTACTAAGTAGTAAGAATGATTTCCCTGAGTACCTAGAGTATTCAACTGGCTTAAGGAAGCACTCCAATTGCAACGTACAAAAGTTACAAAACAAACAAGAAAAAAGGGGAAAAGAAAGAAACATACTTCCAAACAAATATCTTGAAGAAATTGATTGGATTAAGCTGCGAGGTAATGGTTACCAACAATGAAATACGATAGATAAACATAACCAAATTGTACCCACGAAACCACCTCCATATAAAATTCAAACAATTGTCACTACAACAACTAATTGAATATACAGACTCTACAACTAGAAAAGTATATGAACTTCACACACAAACTCTACACATATAGGACCCATTCCAATCAATTTGATTTTCTTTATCTAATTACCATGAGAGGGAGATTACTCAGTTATGTAAGCCAAAAACGAAAACAATGTCTTACCTCTGGCAAGGAAACAGCGATGACTCGAGCGGCGTCCCCATGGCCTCCCCCCAAGCAGCCAATCGGTGCCCAAAAAAGGCACCCAATGAAGGGATCGCAGCTTCCCCGCCAGTCCATAAAGCCAACTTCTGCAGATGCTCCCTTTTCAATATAGATTTGGCATTGTTGGAACCCCCTTTGTTAAGCTTTCTACCGCTGCTTTCCTCTCTGATTGTTATTGCACCTAGATGCCCAGAAGTTGGAGCTAATTCATGTTTCTTTCCTTGTTTCTTACTCATTTCCTTATTTCTGTTCCGTTATGCCTCCTGTGAATTTAATCGAACACACTACAGGCAACTGACGTCCTATTTGTTGGGTTCCAAGCTGCACGTTCTAGTTCAACACGTAATAAGCAAAGGGAGTTTGGGTTTCAAGGGATTCCTTTCTCGCCTCGGGTCGGAACCTGGGAAGAAAGATTGCGCTAGTAGGGGTTTCTAATCTTCTTAGCTTTCCTTGTATAGCCTATCTTGCAACGCAGAAGCCACTGCGAGAAAGCCCTACCAAACGGGCACCGATTCATAAACAGTCCAAGCGGGCACCGATTCCTTATTATTATTATTATTATTATTATTATTATTATTATTATTATTATTTGTTGATGTAAAATTTTTTGTTTTAAAAAAATAAAAAAGATTTTAATAAATAAGGACAAATTTTAAGTTTTATTATTATCAATAAAAATAAAATTTTAACATAATTTCTTAGAATAACTTTTTTTAAAAATATAAAAAAAAAAAGACCATCGAACAAATCTCTCCACCTCCGGTCTCTTTCTCTTTCCTCACCCTCCTCCTCTTCTTCCTCTTCTTTCTTCTTCTACTTCTTATTTCTTCTTCTATTTGGATTATTTTTTTCTTTTCTTTCGATCAGTCTTCATGGCTTCATGCAACGACAGGCACAAAAGTTGCCAGATCTCTTAGAACCTCCCAACCTCCTGAAAACACCACACTTTCTCCCCAGCCTGTTTTAAGTAGAGGCTGCCCAGACTCGTGGAACTGTGCCTATCGTCGATCTCGATTCTAACGGTGTTTAGGCACCCAACCCACCTCCATCCTTTTTTTATTTTCATTTCTCTCCAGCATTGTATCCTACTTCTCTCTCATTCAGCCGAACAAGCTACAACCACCAACGTCCAGCTCTAGTCGTTGAGATCACAAACAAGCAACTGGGGATGGCTCTTCTAAATCTAATAGATCCCAAGGAAAACAACTACTTTCTACTGTCGTATTTTATTCATTAACAATACCCAAATATATACACTCGAGAGTCTCTTATGTATACAAGGATGAGAGACTCCTGATTCAATTACAATTACAATAGAGACTTTCAATCCTAATTGTAATCCATTGTAATCCTTACACCCCCCCTCAAGTTGGAGCATGCAAATTGTGAATGCTTAACTTGCGGAAAAAGTACTCAAATTCTTTGCGACACAATGCCTTTGTAAAAATGTCAGCCAACTGAACGGTAATCGACACATAAGCAGGACGTATGCAACCATTTTGAATCTCATCCCGTACAAAATGGCAATCAACTTCAATATGTTTTGTATGCTCATGAAACATTGGGTTTGCGGCAATATGCAAGGCTGCCTGACTATCACAATATAATCGCATTGGGTTTGAATGCATAACTCCAAGAGCCAATAACAATCCCTTCAGCCATTTCAATTCACATGTGGTCGTGGCCATAGACCGATACTCTGCTTCCGTTGAAGAACGAGCCACAGTGTATTGTTTCTTAGTTTTCCAGGAAATCGACGATTTTCCAAGCATAACAAACCACCCAAACAGAGAATGTCGGGACAAAGGGCAGCTCGCCCAGTCTGAATCACACCATGCATATAACTGCAAGTCACAATCTGAACGCAAGAGAATTCCTTGACAAGGATTTCCTTTCAAGTAGCGCACCACTCGCAACGCAGCCTCCCAATGTCTTTCTTGCGGCTGTTGCATGAATTGGGACAGAACATGCACACAATAAGACAACTCTGGACGCGTTGCTGAAAGATAAATAAGCCTCCCCACCAAGCATCTGTATTGTATTGCTCAGGATTAGATAAGAGGGCCCCGTCTGTCAAGGCAAGATTGTGATTCTGCTCCAAAGGAAAAGGAGCAGGTTTTGCACTAAGTAATCCAACTTCAAAGATAATATCCAAAGCATACTTTCGTTGTGACAGAAAAATTCCTGTTCAGTTTCGGGCAACTTCAATGGCCAAAAAATATTTCAATGATCCCAAGTCTTTCATTGGAAGCAGTCACTCAAATATTTCTTGAAGACTTGAATTGACATGCGATCATTACCTGACACGATAATATCGTCCACATATACGAGAACAAGCACATGCTCCCTGTCCTGATGAAAAGTGAAGAGGGAATAATCTGAACATGATTGCTGAAACCCATATGTCTTCAAGGCTGTGGTTAATTTAGCAAACCAACATCTCGGCGCTTGCGTTCAACCCTCTCGTTTTGTTGAGAGGCCCCAACACAAGTGGTTTGATGAATAATCCCACTTTTAGCAAAATAACCAGTCAAGCAGACAAACTCAGTCCCATTGTCAGTATGGATCACCTTGTCAGGTTTGTTAAATTGCCTTTGAACCATAGCAAAAAATTTTCGAAGGACTCGTCCCACTTCCTTCTTATCAATCGGAAGATAAATCCAAATGCCTCTAGAAAAATCGTCCACTATAGTCAATAAATAATGTGCACCACAAGAAGCTGCAATTCTATAAGGACCCCACAAATCACAATGAATTAACTCAAAAATATAGGATGCTTTATTATTATTAGGAACAAACTCTTTCCGACATTGTTTAGCTCTGAAGCATACATCACAACCCTTAATACTGTCACTATGCTTAGTACGAAAAGGTAGCAATTTAATAATTCTATAAGAAGGATGCCCTAACCTTTGATGCCAAATATCTGACGTTCTGCTCTCTATAGTCTTCATTGCTCTTGTTGATGCAATGCTCCGGAAATAATAGAGTCCCTCTCGCTGCTCACCCGCTCCAATCAGCATCCTCGTAGTGCAGCCCTATATCACACAGAATTTGTTAGTGAACTGGATGATACAATTCAATTCCTCAATTAATTGTGATACAGAAAGTAAATTGTAATTCAGACTAGGCACATATAAAACACTAGTCAGTTTCAGGTGATCGTCCAGTGCAATTGTGCCTTCTTTTTCTGCTATCGTCGCTTTTCCGTCTGGCAGCCCGACAGAGCACAGAATGATATTTTTTATGTCTCTCATTGACTCGAGGTTTCCTGTCATATGATGAGAGGCCCCTGTGTCTATTATCCATTCAGACAATTTTTGCTTTCCACTTAGTCGTTGACTCACTCCTTTCTGTGTGTTCAAAAGGGTGAGTAACATGTTCCACTGCTCACTGCTCAGTCCATTTAACCCGGTCTTGGCTGCATCGATTGATTCTCCTTGAGACGTATTGCCTTGCGTAGAGGCTTTGGCTGTATTGGCCTTAGCTTGGCTGTCACAACCTTTTCCTCCTACCCCTGTTCGTTGTTTCTGCCCACCACGCCCTCAGCCTGTTCCACGGGTATTATTTTTTGGCCGATCACCCCACCATTCAGGGTAGCCGATCAGTTGGAAACAAAACTCTACATCGTGGCATGTCTTGTTGCAGTGAGTACATACTGTGTTCTTGTCTCTTCCTTCGCTTTGCCTCTTTTCTGTGTGGGCTGCGAAGGCCACAACTTTAGCTTTCTCTTCCTTTGCGCGCATCATAGTCTGAACTTGCTCTTCTTGAACCACTATGGCATAGGCTCGATTCAAATTTGGCAAGGGTTCTGTACTCAGTATATGCAAACGCACACCTCCATAGACCGTGTCATCTAGCCCCATCAAAAATTGATGAAGTTTCTCTCCATCTCGCTTCTTATCCCACGCCCTGCTTATGTCGCAGCTGCACTTGCCACATCAACAAGTCGGATATTGCTCATAATTTCCCAATTCCTCCCATATCATCTTGAGTTTTCCATAGTAATTCAGAATCGTCATACCTCTTTGTTTGCAATTCGCCAGCTCGGATTTGAGTTGTTGGACTCGTGGTCCATTTCCAACAGAAAATCACTCCTTTATATCGTCCCAGAGTGTCTTCACAATCTCTGTGTATGTTACGGTTGAACGTAAATTTGGTTCAATCATATTCAGAATCCATGACACAAGCATTGAATTCACCATCCACCAATCTTCTAATTCCACTGAATCTTTCGAAGGTTGTTTCATCGATCCATCGATGAAGCCGAATTTCTTCTTAGCTCGTAGCGCCGTTCTTATTGCTCGAGCACATTCATCATAGTTGTCACCTCTAAGCTGGATCTGTGTGATAACGCTCCCTGGATTGTCATTGGTTGATAGAAGATAGGGTGAGATCACGTTCCTTGGACATTGACTGCCGCCTTGATCCTTGTTTTCAGCCATGTCGAGTATAGTGTTGGTGCCGCTGAAGAGAAACTGTCGCAGAAATTTGATTCGCTGGAAGAACTCTACGAAAAATCACAATGCCACACTGATTTGGTCTGTGAAAAAACACAACACCAGACTGAAAAACACAACTCAGAATGTTGTCGCCGCTGTTCACCGAATGAGACGATGAATAGTGATACTTCAGAAACCAGAAGAACTGTTGCCGCTGTTCATCGAAGGAGACAATGATCACCGAAGTGCCGCCACTGTTCACCGAAGGAGACAATGATCACCGAAGTGCCGCTGCTGGTCCGAGAACACAACGTCGGACTGAAAAGCACAGCACAGAACGTTGTCGCCGTTGATCACTAGTCCGAAGTGTCGCCACTGTTCACCGAAGAAGACGATGAACAATGATACTTTAGAAACCAGAAGAAGTGTTGTCGCTGTTCTCCGAAGGAGACGATGATCACCGAAGTGTCGTCGCTAGTCCAAAAAACACAGCACCGGACTGAAAAACCACATCACAGAATGTTGTCGCCATTGATCGTTGATCCGAAGTCACCGTTGACCACTGGTTCGAAGTCACGGCTGATCGATCGTTGCTGCCGCCGTTGATCTCCAGAGTGCCCCGTCTCTAATACCATGTAAAACCAGAGCTTCTCTGGTTTCTACTATCGTATTTTATTCACTAACAATACCCAAATATATACGCTCGAGAGTCTCCTAAGTATATAAGGATCGGAGACTCCTGATTCAATTACAATTACAACAAAGACTTTCAATCCTAATTGTAATCCATTGTAATCCTAACATGTTCTGATCTATCCATCACATGGTGAAGGAAGTAAATGATATAACCAAACGAAAGAATGAAACGAGTGAAAGCAACTGAGAACCATTTCTCTTTTACTCTGTTTCTAGATTTCCAAATTCTAATTTCTAGGTGCTCTCTGGCTTACTGCAGGGGTGTGTAGTGGCTCTACATAATTGAAATGTATGAAAAACCACGTACCTTTGAAAGAGCTAATGGCTATTCATCCTGTTGCGACTTAATAAAACATCTTATTAGTTTTCATCTTACATAATAGTTCTCTATCATTGTACTAAGAAGGCAAGAACTATTATTGAATTCCAACATATATGCTTTGTTAATGTTTCTCCTTCTAAGGAAACGATTTTTCACTTTTCTTTCTTACTAACGAAGTGATATATGCAGCCTACAAACAGATTAAAAAGAAAATATGGTAAATATATATAATATGGATTTTATTCTTTTATTTTTAAGTGAAAAGAGGAACCTGTATCTGTGAGTTATGGGTTTTGGGAGTCGATGAGGATGAGTAGGAGCACCTATATATTTTCATACATACAGTAGTAGATTATTGAACTCTGAGAGTTGAGAACTCCATCAACCTTCTATTTCTCTCTTATTTTCTATAAATACAACCCAATTAATTAGTGAAATTAGGGAAGCTTGTAAGACAAATTCCACGCATTGCTATCACCTGAAAAAGATTAATGCCTAATCCATGGGTAATGGAGATTTGCTTCCCATTCCAAATTTTTTGTTTTTTTTTTTCATTTAAAGGAAGATCGATACTTGGAATTTATGAAATTAATTTTGCTGTGTGGAGGGAAGAAGAAGAAGGAGGAGGAGGAGGAGGAAGAAAGATAAAGATAGAAACTGGAGGTGGATTCGGTGGCCTGAAGAGGAAGGAGATGAACATTGTTTCTATCCATTTTTGATTTTCTAAAAAAAAGTTACCATATTCTCGAAATTATGTTAAAAAATATATTTTTATTGATAATAAGACCCAAAAGTTATCGTTGTCGGCTATAATCACAAAATAAAGTCAGACATATTGAATTAAAAAGCTTTTGCTCCTTTTTAAATTGTAGGAACAATCTTTGTGATGGGTGACAAGGCTATACCTCATTGTTTTTATAAAAAAAAATAGGTGTGGTATGAGTTGGCTTTAACATGGATCATGAAAAAATGATTATACCTACAATCTAATATCATCCAAAAGTTACCTCTTTACAAACAAGCCTAAAGCCTTCTGGTTATTGACAATGTCCCAAGTAGAACTTCTCAATTATATTAGCATTGTGTTCTCGCCTTTTTTGTTAGCATGTGTCTTAACCATAATGGACCCGTTTTTTGCTCCATGGAGCTTCACAACGAGGTAGCCCATCCTCCAAACTCATAACCCCCAGCCCAACCCAGGTGCAGGTAGGATTTGATCCAAAGTCTCTTACAATCAGCAAGAGATCTTACCAACCAACCAATTGGCACTTTGCAATGAAATCCTTAAATCATTGAAGGAACAACATAAAAAAGAGTGGTCTAACCATCTCTCTCTCTCAATTACGAGGTTCTCTAACTGTTTGTGGCTGAGACTTAGGAATCCTACTGCCACCAAGGTTGGGGGCTATACTCTTTCCCTTGTATTACGTGAAAACTATTTTTCAAATGCAATACAATGAATATACATGTACTTAAACCAAATGTCATAAAAAATATTGAAGAAATTTAATTTATGATATATTATATTGGCCACTTTTATAACTTCTCCAATTCTATAAATACAATTTATTTACTAGGTAACTACACTCTTTGCCTTCACCAACTGAACCAGCTGGGGGACATTCTATATGAACCAAGTTAATTATTACATAGACATCCGCCCCATATCTAAGCTATATATTCTCTCATACGAGTTGCTCAAGTATAAGTGGCAATCCATGGGCAGGTCTAAGAGAGAGCATAATGGTAGGAGAGTGATGATAGGTAGGAGAGAGGGAGAAAGAAAAACTAGCAAGGATGAGGGTCAGAACAATCTTGTATTCCATCATGGCCAAGTTCCTGCCCACACACATTCTCCCTCCAAACCCAAAAGGCACGAACCCCATTTTGTACTTGCATCCCCCATATATGTCTCCCTTAAACCTCTCTGGTCTGAACTCGTTCACGTCGTCTCCCCAAAGAGCTGGATCATGGTTCATTCCCACTATGTCGATCCACATGTTGGTTCCGTTGGGGATGACAAAATTCCCAACTCGAATGTCTTCTCTTGCTTGCCTCTGGCTGTTGGGTCCCGCTGGGTATAACCGTAAAACCTCGTTCATAACCCAGCCCATCTGTAGTCAAGTTCATATATCGATGAGTAAACGCTATCTATCTCTGTTTTGAAAATTATTAATGATCAGTTGACACAGCTTACAAATCAAACCCATTAATTTGCAGGTGAAGAGGATCGGAGCTTACTTTCTTTAGTTGAGCAACCATTGTGGGATCCAAGGGCCTATCTCCAACTACTTGTTTGATTTCTTCTCTCAGCTGGTTTTGCCATTCTGGGTGCAAGGCCAACAGAAATAAGGTCCACGTCAGTGCCAACGCCGTGGTTTCGTGGCCGGCGAAGAAGAACGTCTTGCACTCGTCGATAAGCTCTTGATCGGAAAATTTTTTCCCTAGTTGACCATCGCCGGCGGACTTCTCTTCCAGCAGAAATCCCAGAAAGTCGTGTTGAGGATGATCCGCATCCACCACAGACATCTTCCGATTAGTTATCATCGATAAGAGCAGTTGGTCGACATCCTTGGATAATTTGATCAACTCTATGGTCTGCTTGAGGTATACGATATTGTTGAAGGGAACTCCCACCAAGCGATTCGACTTGAAAAGAGTAAGGTGCATGGCTCTCAATTTCGTGGACACTTCCTGGCCGATTCCGTAGTCGACGCCGAAGGCTGCCCTAGCTATGATCTCCGAATATGTTCTCATGATGTCTTTCTCGACATAGATTTCTGGCTCGCCGGAAGCGATGAGACTAGTCCACCGGTCGATCATCTTAGTGGCAGACTCCACCATCATGCTTCCCATAGCCTGCAGGTGCGGTTAATTAATGAGTACAAAAGCAAAAACACTAACGTAAGGTAATTAGAGGTTTTCCGATTAGACTGCTTAAAGGAAAGGTCATAAAGAGATGATAATTGAGAGAAGGGATTGATATAAATTTTGGATGCTTTAATTATTCAATTATATGGTTTTAAAATTCCATATATAAAAACAGCTGAATAATTTCAATCAAAATGAAAATATTTCTTTTAGCATTAATCCGATTGAAACTATTCTGATCAAACTTTGGTAATTTATCCAGTGTTGGTATTCGTAGCAGCTGCTACGGAGACGCACTGGAATGTATATATAGGTAAAGGTTTTTAAAACCGACGCGGAGAACGAATTGTTCAGGGGTTCGGTTCCCGGGTCGAACGATCGGCCCATTCAGATAAAAAATTAAAAAAAAGTAAAAAATGGTCAAAATCGTTCCAATGGTTAACAGGGTAATTTTGGCCATGTAATGCATATATTAATATAGGAAAAATCTAAGATGTCGGAAAGGCATAATACCGAAAATATATACTTCTACCAATCAAGTGCCCATTCCAACAGCCTTGCATCAAAAATATCTCCCTACTCTGCTTTATTTTATGGGAAGACTAATGTGAGTTCAAATCTGTGCCTCACAAGGGAGCGCCTCACAACGTCCCACAGCACATCTCCGCCCTGTGTTATGAACATCTCCTGATAATACTATCAGTCTCAATAATTCATCATTGGGAGAGTTCCCAATGATGAATATATACTTCTACCCATCAAGTGCCCATTCCAACAGCCTTGCATCAAAAACATCTCCCTACTCTGCTTTATTTTATGGGAAGACCAACGTGAGTTCAAATCTGTGCCTCACAACGTCCCACAGCATATCTCCGCACTGTGTTATGAATATTTCCTGATAATACTATCAGTCTCAATAATTCATCATTGGGAGATGTTTCCAATACATGATGGAGATGTATTATGAGGCATATATGTGAACTCGATCAATGCAATGCAATAATAATTGTTCGAACAGATTTTACAGATCGATTTTCAAAACCTCATGAATTTTGATGAAAATCCATATCATTGGTCACCACTTTTATGATGTCGGATTAGTATGATATCTTTTTCACATCATAGTTGATGAGCTCATTTAGAAGGACTTCTGCATTTTGATTGAACCCTTGCATAGAAGCAGATGGTTGAGCGTCTCTGTTCTGGATAAGCTTTTCCCAGTACCTTCATTCAATAATCATGAAAGTAGCACTCGTAATAAGGTGCCAACGGGTTGGCTGGTAAGGTCTAGTAGTGGAGATTTGGGAAAGAATCCCGCCTGCACTTGGGTTGAGGAATTTATGGATTTAAGGAATGACACGTAATACCAAATGAAAAATATATATATATATATATTTCTACAATTCTACACCTTTTTCTACATTTAATTTGTAGTATGCAGTTTTGGTCCCAATTGGGTACTACATATGCTAGACCTTGTTTGGTTAGTGGGTGAGAAAGACAAAGTACACTACATAGACCCATTGGCATTATTACGTTGACATTGTATGCCAATGGACCACATGTGCACCCTATTATCAACCCTTAACCTACTAATTAGGTCTAACATATAGCACACCGCCCCTACTGAGCTAAAGCCGATATCAAAAGAGGGATAGATGCTAACTGATCAAGCTAATATGTCACAACTGTTTTAAAAACCGACGAATTAATGGATATATGTATGTATGTAAACAAGTATCATATCAATCAAATAATGTATAATTATATCCTATATGTAATATATGCAGAGTTGCAGATACATGTATTTATGTTTAATTTATATTATTTAAATTATTTATTTATTATTTAAAAATACTAAAATTAGGATTTAAGACTAAAAAAGGGTTTTTTTTGAAAAAAAAAATAGTAGAACAAGGCACCTTCGATCTTTGGATGCATAGGTCTCAAAAAAGAATCTTAAAATCAGCATAAAGATCACCTTAATTAGGCAACCGGACACGAAGTTATGGACTCATATAGTGGTTAACCCATGACCCATGATCAGGTCAAACAAATCAATGGTTGAACCACCTAGATTAAACGGTTTTAACCGAATCAATAATTTTTCCTAAATTTTATGAAAATCAGACCTAAAATTAAAGGTGATGGTTCAAATGATTCAATAATCCAAATAAATTGCAGGTTGAAAACACTGATAGGTCATTGGCCTATGTTCTCCTACACAGCGTTTTTATGAGTTTCAATATATTTCTACCAATTGATTCAATTTTCATAAGAAACAAAGTTTAAAATGTTGGTTATAATAATAATGCAAACTCTTAATAACACAAACCCGGCCATTATTCCACATAGGGATACAAACAGATTGCATCGGATTTAAATCAGGATATATTTGAATCCAATCCAATATTGTTCATGTCGGATCTGTCCCAATCCAATCAAATTTGATAGGATTCGATTTGAATTCGAATCCAATCGGTAAGTTGATATTTGGATCTGATCCGATTCGACTTGCTTTCTTTAAAAATTAATAAATTATTAAAAAATAAAATATACTAATTTAAATAAAGTAAATTATTTTGTCATATATATTCATGCTTTTTATAAAAAAATAAATAATAAAACAAATTTATAAAAATATAATATAAAAAATATATTTATAAATAAATAAATAACATATATATTATATATATTTCTATTTATAACTATATAATGTATATCAGATGGCTCAAATGGGTGATCTGAATCCGATCTGAAGATTCGAAAAGCATGATCCGAATTCAACCAAATAAGATTGAATATCGAATCCATTTACACCCCTAAGTCCACAGATTCTATACTCGCTGAGTTCTGAATGAAGGACGCCTAATCAGGTTAACTGGTTAAATGTCGGCCTGAATTAAAAAAAAAAAAAAGAAATAAAATAAAATTCAAGCCGCAATACTGATTCCTCCACGTGCCTCACTGAGGTGATCGACAGTTTTTAACTTTTTTTTTATCTTTTTTTATTAGTTTTTTTCTTTTTATTTTTTACGCGAACTTTTTCTTATCTGAATGTCGGCCTACAGAAGTTTTGAGAAATAAGGGAGCATGGCCATGTCGACCGGTTAAAAAGAGCTACAGCTCTTCCCATGTAGTTAAGTGTGGGAGAGCACTTTTATGTGGGTGTACCGTGTACCCCACTAAAAGCCCTAAAGACCGGAAAAACGATCTTTGGGAATTGATGGAGAATTTTGAATTCCAGCTCTCCCCCTATAAATCACATCCTGTCCATAAATTTAGCATCAATTCACGGCCAAGATGCATTTCCCTGTAGTCTCTGTTATTTTGCTTTTCAATGGCCAAAACCATCATCTTCAATGTCAACAATAATAAACTATAACCATAGGGTGTCTTCTATTTTTCTTATAAAGATGCCTTAAAAATGATGTTGTTTGTAGAATAAAAATTCAAAATAATGAATTAGATAAAAGCCTCTAGACTTTTTGTTCGCCCCACAGGAGAATTTGTATTGGTGTCATTTGAGAACATTTTCTTGTATTTGTCAAGATTCAAAGTAATGACATGTATAGGTTCGTAGCGGCCGATGCTTATCATGCCAGTGACTTTTCGACACATCTCTATAGAGGTCGTATCAGGTCAACCACTGATTCAAAGGATAATCAGGCCTTAAATGGCCCCTCTGAACCAATTTCAAAAAAAAAATAAATAAAATATAAAAAAAAAACATCGATACAGACTGATACGCCCTACCAGCCTATCTGCCTGTATCGATATTTAGAACCGTGGCACTTGTCATTAGAAGATATTTCCAATACATCCATGGATGTGTTCTGGGGTGATCATATATGGGGCACCGATGCCAATTCCACTTAGACTTACGGTGCCTCACACCAACCCCATATTACATTAGTTGTGAATTAGAACATCTTCCCATGACCAAAAACATTAAATAAAGGGAAATATTGTCAATGCATAGTTGAAAATGCTGTGAGGCACATTGTGTGAAGAACAGATCCAAATTCAGTAAAACTATGAAAAATCTTAGGCTCGTAATTTTCGAAGGCCCAAACTTTTACGGTTTAATGTATACTACCTCTGTGAGTGTAACAGAGAGAGAGAGAGAGAGACCTTCAAGTTGTTTGGCAAGAATACAGGTGTTATAGTGTGCCTGTGGTGAACCCAGTTATCTCCTTCCAACATAAGAAGTCCATTTCCAAACAAGGGTTTCCTGTCCTGTTTAAACACATTGGGCTTTCCCCACTTCTTGCCTATAACGCCTGAAGACACCTGTGTTAGAAACTCAGGATCTGCAATATATAAGAATGGCTCTATGCCAAGCCAATAGACGAAAACTTTTCCTGCAAAAAGATAACAAACCAATTTAAGCAAAACCAAACCAAAGTAAAAGAAAGTGAAGAAAACAGAAACACACATATGCTAGGACCAAGTTGCAGCGCCACTGCATGTAATTCAAATAATCATGAAACCATCCGTTTTCAGATTTGATTGCTGGAATGTTCACGTTGTATTGGGGTCGCAACAAAGTACTTGACCATGAACATGAACACTCCAGCCCCAGAAAGGTTTGGTGCTCTGTTTTAAATTTGAAACAAATGGCAAGCGTCCAACTTTTATTGGATTGTGTCTCCAGGATAGACCTGAGCCGAGACTGAGAAAGTGGTCGCAACAGATGAGAACCTGAGTAATCAATCTCGTGAGACATGGCAATAAATTGTATTTTTGAAAGCTAACTTACCGTGTAATTCTCTCCACTGAGAAAAATAGGGAAAAATAATTGGGTAGATTTCATGGCTGATGTATTCCAAAGAAGGTGAAGAAGAGCGAATCTTCTTCTTGGTCATCGTCATTTCTCTGATGTTCCCCAGAGGAAAACATGGAATGGGACCTCCGAAACCACTCTTTCGGAGCTTATTATATGCTCGAGTGGGCAAAACCCAGCATATGAAGAATGCTTTCCAGAGCACGAAGCTGAGAAGGATTGTCATGGGTAAGCTAAGAGGTTTGATCAGTAGCTGATAAAGAGGCTCCATCTCTCCCTATCTCTATCGTATGTTGTTGGTGCAGAAGCCATGAATAAATTAAAGGGGTATTTATAGAGAGAATTAAGCTCATTTAAGATCGTGGAGTTTGACTTTGTGGAACATCTGTCATAATTAATAATTTAATCTAATTCACGAATAGGAGTGAGAGTCGTCCTGGTCCTGGTTAAATCACCTACGGGAAAAAGCATTCATTTCTTTCTTTCAGACTTTTTTGTCTTTATTTATTTGTCATTGTTTGTTCTACGGCGGTTTTATATTATGGACCCTTCGTTCCACCTTTTATACGGTGTCTCCAATAAAAGCCCGCCACGTCATCTTAAAAAATAGGACTAGGAATTAACGGCAATTAGATGAAAAAATATATATATTCTTTTCATTGGAAAAGCTCCTCCCTCCATCTGTCTCTCTCTCTCTCTCTCACTCACTGCCACCGCAATTCTTCTCTCTCCTCTCTTCTTCTTCAATTCCCAATCTGTCAAACATAACCAGTATCAGATCGACCACCGTCAATTATTCACCAAGTTCTCTGCATTAGCTGCCATCGACGTTAACTAACCAGCCAATCCCATCAATCTGATTACCCATTGAACAACACCGTCGCCATTGGTAAAGAATATTTGCAACTAATAGCCGAAAAAAAGGGAAATGATGACTGAGTTATCGTGTCGTGATGAAAGCTTCCAAAACAGCTCAGTCTGTTTTTTCTTCGTTATCAACGTGATTGAGGTGGTATTCACAATTCTGATCACTGATATCTGTAGTTCGTCATTTGTGTATTTGTGTTTGAATGAATCCATGTTTTAAATGTGTCTAAAAAATTTCTATGATTCGATCATTTAGAAATAAGGCTGCATTTGTTTTCGGGGTATATGCACTTTTACATCGATATAGTTGAGATACGATGGTTTGGTGAGAGTGTAAAATATGGATAAACCATTGTCTATTTACACTCGTCCTGTTTGGTTAGAAGTTACCCAGTAAAGAAGAATTATTTGAAACTCAGCAAAAAGCTCTTAATCTTCTTCGACGTCAAAGCATAACCAACTACGAGTTTCTGCGGATGCGGAAACCCAAGACCGATGGAACACGACTGTGAATTCCTGTCGTTCTCCTTCTCCCCCTCATTTCGATCGGAGGTCTCTCCGTTAAACCTCATCGTTGAAAACGCCCACAATAACAGAAAATGTTCGATTTGAAAAACACAAGGCCCCTCGAAACGAGGAACTGCAGATCGAGGTCTGTTAAAGAAAATCCTAAAAATGTGAATCCATAGCTTCCGCTTGTTTTCGTCTCCGCTTGCTTTTGTGTTGTATTAGAATTGATGTTTTCTGATGCGGGATGATTTGAACTAACCTATGAAATGATTACATGTGGACCTCACTCAATACGGGCAACATCTCAACATCATAGCCTAATCACGACTAAGTAACGAGCCTATAGAGAAACTCGCTACGACATATCTCACTGTGGAGAGAGCTCGCTACAATACGAGTTCCAGATTCCCCGAGCTACCGAGAAGGGAATACTCCTGCTATTTTAGCTCGCGAGCTAGAAAAACCAGCTCGCTCCAGCCCTTAAATGGAAGAATCATTCCAGTGACCAACCTTAACAAAGGGAACCCCGAAGTACTACTAAGCTCGCTACAAAGTAGTTCGCAAATGAGCAGCGCGAACGTTCTCAAGAAGCTTCTATCTGACAAATCAACAGTCTGCACCCGCATCTCTTGGCAGGAGGAGGCGTGCCTATCCCTTTGGGACGTGTCACTCATCCGAGCAGGAAGTACATTATAACGATCACCTGCGCAATCCTAGCGGGTAACGGCCGCGACAGGGGTCCAGTGGCGGTTACGCCCGATTTCACAGTAGCCCCCCTATAAAAGCCTCTGAGGCAAAGGAGAAGGGCTCTCTCTCTCAGACTTTTGAATACTTTCGCATTCTCATATCCTCAACCTGAGTCTTTACTTGCTTGCCAGCTCATCTCTCGAGCATAGTGATAAAGCATGACCTACACTCTTAGCTTCCGCACTCTCTTTTTTTTCTTTCCCCAACGTTCTGACTTAAGCTTCGGAATATTCCCACTAGGTAAATCCCCGGGAATCCTTCTTTCCATCTTCTTAGGTGCCGTCCGTTGCCAACAAGGAGCCAACCAGCAGCCAGGTAGGAGTGTCCGGATCATGCCGCATCATTTGGCGCCGTCTGTGGGAATCGCTTCTAAAAGCCTTCCTCCAAACTTTTACAGCACAAGGATATAGTCACAACCATGTTCCGAATGGCGTTGGGATGAAGCTGATCGATAGTGACGTTAAAATGGTTCAGCACCTCCACTATCAATGGGTGCAGAGGGAGATGCGGGCCAGCCTCGAGCTGCTCCAGGCAGATAACTATCTCGTTGGGACCATGCTCCCACGGGAAGTTACCGGTGGGAAGGTAGTAGACAAGGTCCCTGGGAAGGTGGAAATAGTCGATTAGAGACCTAAGTCTCCCCGCTGTCATGGAGGAAGGGCCAAAAGTATTAGGCTCCCTTCCCCGAGAAGTGGAGGCCCCGTCACCGGAGGTCTCCTGAGCCCCCGAGACCTATTCCCAAGCTCCCCCCAAACTCGAGGGAGCATCATCATTCTGGCCACCACCCTGGTGGCGACTATGGTACGGGTACCCAGACATGACTGATAGTGATCGAGACTCACCGAAAAGGACAAGACAAAGTGAGGAACTCGAGTAGACTTGACAGGTGTGCGACCTTAGAATCCGATGACAGCAAGATGGTGTGAGGGAAAATGAGACCCAGAGGGCCCTCCTATTTATAGTCTCCACGCCTCCGAATCAACGGCCCAAATCAAGGCAGATCCGACAGTTCGTAGGTGTACTGTCCTAACGCCTCCTGAAACCAAAAGGCAATTGGATGCATGTCTCCCATGATTGGGGTAATGAAGGCTGCACGACATCCAGAGTTAAAAGCCACACCGACGCGTTTTCGAAATTCGAAAGGCCAGAAAATCTCTTGATTCACGCGAACACATTTAATGTAGGCAGTCAACCATGTTTGAATTTCAGTCAAATCAATCCGTCACACTTCATGAACTCCTCATGATAAGGCAACACTCTTAGCTCGAAGAGTGGGGGGAAATTGATGGAGGATGATTTGACCCGACCTATGAAATGATGACACATGGACCTGACTCAGCATGGGCAACAGCTCAGCATCATAGCCTAATCACGACAAAGTAACGAGCCTATAGAGAAGTTCACTTCAACATAGCTTGCTATGGAGAGAGCTCACTACAATACGAGCTCCAGATTCCCCGAGCTACCGAGAAGGGAATACTCTTGCTATTTTAGCTCGCGAGCTAGAGAAACCAGCTCGCTCCAGCCCTGAAATGGAAGAATCATTCCAATGACCAACCTTAACAAAGGGAACCCCGAAGTACTCCTAAGCTCGCTACAAAGTAGTTCACAAATGAGTAGCACGAATGTTCTTAGGAAGCTTCTATCTGACAAACCGTACCGATCAGACTGCGCCACGTCTCTCAACTAACGATGTGGCCTCTGTCCTTTCGATAGTCTGCAACCGTGTCTCTTGGTAGGAGGAGGCATGCCTGTCCCTTTGGGACGTGTCACTCATCCGAGAAAGAAGCACGTTATAACGATCACCTGCGCAGTCCTGGCGGGTAATGGCCGCGACAGAGGCCCAGTGGCGGTTAAACCTGATTTGATAGTAGCCCCCCTATAAAAGCCTTTGAGGCAAAGGAGAAGGGCTCTCTCTCTCAGACTTTTGAATACTTTTGCATTCTCATATCCTCAACTTGAGTCTTTACTTGCTCGCGAGCTCATCTCTCGAGCATAGTGATAAAGCATGACCTACCCTCTTAGGTTTCGCACTCTCTTTTTTCTCTTTCTCCAACGTTCTAACTTAAGCTTCGGAGTATTCCCATAGGATAAATCCCCGGAAGCCAGCCAGCAGCCAGCTAGGAGTGCCTGGATCGTGCCGCATCATTTTCTACTTCAGATTTGACAAAATAAAGTAGAAGGTCACTAGACTTATAGCGGGAACTTGGAGTTAGGCGAAAGGAGAGGAGTGTCAGTTAGCAATGGCGAGAGAGAGAGAGAGAGAGAGAGAGGCAAAAGGAGAGGGTTGTCCCTTCGGAGGTGGGTTCAGATCTGCCGTTGCAACTGGTTGCAGTAGCGGTGATGGTGAAGAATCAATTTTTGGTTAAGTATCGATTTTTTGGCTAACTACCTCGTCATTTGGTCTGCTTCCAAGTGGTCGATGACTCAGGCCGAAGTGCCGAGCTGACCAGGTGGCGAGCTGCCTATGAGGTGTCAGGCTGACCAGGTGCCGAGTTGCTTGTGAGGTGCTGGGCTGACTAGGTGCCGATCTACCTGTGAGGTGCTGGGCTGACCAGGTGTCAAGCTACCTATGAGGTGCCGAGCTGCCTGTGAGGTGCTGGGATGACCAGGTGCCGAGCTGCCTGGTGGCGAGCTGAATTGATGAGCTTTGTTGCTCTTTAGAGACCTGCAAGGAACCAAATGTCAGAGGACCCGGGGTGGCTAACCCAGCAAGGTCGCTCCGATGCTTAAGTCAGTACTCTCATAGTAAACTGCGAGCTAAAGATCACAAAGTCTAAGAGCTAGAACTTGCTTACTTGCTTGCTTGCTCCCCTCTTGCCATTGGGGTTGGTGCCTTTATATAGGCATTGTTTGGCATGAGCTTCACGCACCATATCCGAGATTTCTGCGAGGTCGTCTAAGTGGTTCGGGATTTTTGGAGATAACTACCATGCACGTTGACCACCCTCCAGATCGTTCGATACGTGGGCCAACTTCCAAGGACCGTGGGAATGTTAGGATATGCATGCCAAATTTGTCAGTGAGCACGTCTCGTAGGTCGCCAGTTGGCGCCTGTGCCAGGCCGCCAGGTTGCACCAGGGCCAAGGCCGCCAGGTGGGACACCATCAACTTGGCTAAGGCAACTTGTTGCCAAAGTGGTTCCGGGTGTCACCTAGTTGTTCCAAGGTGCCATGTGTCACAATATCATTGGAGGGCCAAATCCGCCCTCATCATTTGCCCCCCACCCCCGAGCCAAAAGTAACTCGGCGAAGGGAGTAGATTTCTCCTTTTGGCCTGGAATGAATAATTCGATGAGCTCGTAAGCGTCGATTCAATTCCTTAGGCTCTAGAAGTGACTCTCAATCCGCTCCTTGATTTTGCCCATGCCAAAGAGGTGATTGGGTATTCACTAGTTCGGTATTTTGTCCGTTAGACTCTGGGGGCGACTTGTAGTCCACTCTCCTTGACCTTGCCCATGCCGAAGAGGCGACTGAGTCTTATGTGGTATTTTAGCCCTTAGGCTCTAGGAGCGGCTTGTAGTCCACTCTCTTTGATCTTTGATTTTGCCCATGCCAAAGAGGCGACTGGGACTAGTATGCCCATGTCGAGGAGGCGGCTGGGACTTATCATAGTGTCGAGGTCTTTTATCAGTCCGCCAATTCGTGCCTGTGCCAGGCTGCCAGCTCGCACTTAGGCCAAGCCGCGCTAGGTCGGCTCCTTAAAGCTAACGGTTGTGCTGCATCTGCCTCGTTAGTGACATCGGTTACCCACTCCTACAAGAAGCTACTAGGAGCTCGACCTACGGGGCAACACTATTGACTTTAGGTCACTAGTTTGCATGGAAGCCTTGGAAGGCTCGACCGGAAGGGGCGTCCATGCAGTTTGTTGGTCACCTACTCCTGTGGAAGCCATGAAGAGCTCATTTTTTTAAATGGTACCTCGCGAAGAGGGCTGATGAGGCTTTGGTAGAGTTGCTTAGTCTTTTAGCCATCAACTTCCTGCATAGTCTTTGAGTTCATAAAAAATGGAAACTAGAAAGTGAGAGCTTTTTGTTTCTAAAAGGTGAGAACTTAGATTTCTGGAAGAAGAGGACTTGGCCTTTCAGAGGATGAGAACTTAGCTTTTTGTAGCATTTCCCATAGATGGCGCCAATTGAAGAATCAATTTTTGGTAAAGTATCGATTTTTTGGCTAAGTACCTCGTCATCTGGTCTGCTTCCAAGTGGCCGATGACTTAGGCCGAAGTGTCAAGCTGACCAGGTGCTGAGCTGCCCGTGAGGTGCCGAGCTGCCTGTAAGGTGCTGGGCTGACCAGGTGTCGAGCTGAATTGATGAGCTTTGTTGCTCTTTAGAGACTTGCAAGTAACCAAATGTCAGAGGACCCAGGGTGACTAACCCGACGAGATCACTCCGATTCTTAAGTCGGTACACTCATAGTAGACTACGAGCTAAAAATCACAAAGTCTGAGAGCTAGAACTTACTTACTTGCTTGCTTGCTCCCCCTTTGCCATTGGGGTTGGTGCCTTTATATAGGCATTGTTTGACGTGGGCTTCACGCACCATATCCGAGATTTCTGCAAGGTCGTCTAAGTGGTTTGAGATTCCTGGAGGTAACTGCCATGCACGTTGACCACCCTCCAAATCGTTCGACACGTGGGCCAACTTCCAAGGACCATGGGAGTGTAGGATATGCATGCCGAATTTGTCGGTGAGCACGTCTCGCAGGTCGCCAGGTCGGCGCCTATGCCAGGCTTCCAAGTCACGCCTGGGCCGCCAGGTGGGACACCATCAACTTGGCTAAGGCAAGTTGTTGCCAAAGTGGTTCTGGGTGTCACCTAGTTGTTCTGAGGTGCCATGTGTCACAATATCATTGGAAGGCCAAATTCGCCCTCAACAGACGGAAAGAGAAAAAAAAAGGGAGGAAGAAGAAGAGAGAGAGAGAGAGAGATAGAGCGATTGAGCGAGCAAGAGAGAAGAAGAAGAAGAAAAAGAAGAAGAAGAAGAGAAAAGGAGAAGAGAGAGAGAGAGAAAAAGTGAGTAAGCAATGTAATATCGATGTATAAAGTTTACCCCGATTCGATTTTCCACCCCAAACAAACGTAGCCTAACGAAAAATTAATTTTCACGATGACATGGATGAAATTTAAGGAAAGGCCCATTATCATCTCCATCACTCAAATGTACACAACATATTATATACTTATCTAGTTAGAAACACTGCACGTCTAAAATATATTAATTAGTATAAAACCCATCATATAAATCCTTTGCTCCACCTTTTTACATGCCTCTAATAAAAGTTTGCCACATCATCTTAAAAATGGGACTACGACTTTCTTTGTTTGCTAAGATTGCATACAAATGTGTAGAGTGCATTCACGTTCATACAAATTCAAAGTTGCTTTAGTTTTTTATTGACAAATTTATTCTTTATCTAATATTTTTAATTTTAATGTGTGAAAACTCATTCTTTGATTGGAATCTTTTTTTTTTTTGGATGCAAATATATCTTAAAATTTATAAAAAATTTAATACATAAAAGTTTTTTTATCAAATACTAGCAAAATTGAACCAAAGTACATATATGCACTAAACCAACATTTACACTTTTCCCTAACGGTCATTAAATCATTTGGATCAGAAAAATCCTTTTTCCTCCTGATATAATGGTGGGACAGAGGTTGGAATAAGGACTAACTAAGATTTTCCGGTCTTCAATTTGAGTTGGGTTTAAGAAGAATGAACTAACGTCCAATCGGAGTAGCAATGCTGGTAGTCGATGGCAAAGGGAGAATGGAAAACCCCGGGACTGGGCTCATGACCAATGGAAATAAGGAATTTAGTGTTGAGTGATGTAGGATAATGTAAAGGATGGCCCACAACTGCTACACATCTGAAAATGGCTGGTGATGAAGGTAGAACTGACCGCCAATGAGATCGTGACACTGTGCCTACCTTGGAAAATTTAGAAGTAACCTTGGACACCCCGGTAGCACTTCGGTCAAAGGCCCCTCAATGGACTCTGTATCTCGTGTACATCGTCCCTGCATATTCTCTACATCAAATCAGAAGGTACCATGTCAACATCCTCTCATGCGCGGATCTCAAATATGCTAGTGAGATTAACATATATTTCAAATGTCCACTCCTTCTATCTCGTTTTTAGTATATTAAAATTTATACTAAATTTTAAAATAAATAAAAATAGGGGTTAAGGGTTTTTCTTCCCTCTTAGTCAAATAAAAAAAGGATTTGCTCTCAACGAACAGAGTCCATTACGTTCGTCATCTACAGTGAATCGACTAAACTACTAACACTTGGAGAGTGGCTAACCATACAGACAATGGTAATGGAAGAAAGAGTAGGCACTGAATTCTACACCTTCCCGCTGAATGGAATAAGCCCAAAAATCAATCCCATGGCCTCCTTGGAGATACTCCCTGCTAGGATTATACGCTGAATTAGGACTCCGTTCAGCGTATATCGTCTTTGTATAATATCTTTTTATCCCTTCCTTATCATGTATAGTTCAGATAGGAAAGATATGTTTGAATCCCTATAAATTTAGGAGTTCTAGTTGTCATAAGCTTAGGAGATTTGATGGGTATAATCATGTATACTTTTGAATTCTCAATGAATAAGATAGAAAGAATCAACGGAAAAAGCTCTGGTTTTACACTCCCTCTGGTCCTGTTATGGGATAAGTCCAAATATTCTAAGCTCTTGGGAAACTTCACCTTAGTCGCAACAATGTTCTGTTTGTTTTGAACAACGCCCATACATCTCCTGTAAACTTGTTCTTAGTAAGATAGATTGCTTCTGCATTGAAATGGCTTAGCGATTTGGGAATCTTACCAGAAAGCTGGTTCTGTGAAAGGCCGAAATGAAGGAAGCGATTTTGTGATATCCAAAGTGAGTCGGGAATGCTTCTTGTCAATTTATTACCTCGTAGGCCCAGAAGTTCTAGTTTGGGCAAATTTGCTATGGAAGCCAGAATTGGACCTGAGAAATTGTTGTATGAAATTTCTTATTTGTTGTTTTCTGTTTATTAATATTCAGCTGGTTAAGGAATTCTAGAAGTCACAAATCTTATTTGTTGTTTTCTGTTTATTAATATTCAGCTCCTCCGAGAGCAAACCCTTTTTTTTTTATTTGGCAAAGAGGAAGAATAAACCAACAACCTCTGTTTTTTATTTGTTTTAAAATTTAGTATAAATTTCAATATATTAAAAACGGGATAGGAGTGGAGGACGTTTTAAACGTCTGTTAATCCCACTTGCACATGACCCGAAGCGAGATCCTAATGCAGATAAAGAATCAAAATCACATTAAGTAGCCGCCTCACATGAAGGGTAACCCAACAAATAGGAACCAAGATGGATACTGTAAATTTCACAAGAGCATTGGCCATGTGATAGAACAATGTAGAGAAATGGAGAATGAGATAGAATAATCCATCCATCGTGGCTACCGAAGTAGTTTGTCAAAGAGAATCGACCTGCCGAGCAGCACAAGGACAAGAACAAGGAAGGTACTACCGGGGTGATAGCCGTGATTGTAGGAGTATCAGTTATTGAGGGATGTAGCCACAAGGCCAGGAGGGCCTCTGTTAGAGATCTATAAACTAGCTTTAGCACCCAACCTCCGAAGCGAGCAAGAACTGAAGAAGCAATCACTTTCTTTGAAGAAAATTTGAAGGATGTCTAACTTCTTCACAATGATGCACTAGTGGTAAAAATGACGATCGCAAACTACAAGGTAAGAAGGATCTAATTGACAGTGGTAGCTTAGTTGGAATCATGTTTTATAAAGTTTTTTCTCAAATGAAATTTGATAACAAGCAGCCCATCCCAACCAAAGTACCACTGGTCGGATTTAATGAAGATGTCGTCCGACTTGAAGGGAAGATAAGCCTACTAGTAACAATAGGGACCGCGCCAAGATGAGCTATGATAATGACACAGTTTCTTGTTGTAAAAGACATCACCATATACACAAGTGGAGATCGGGGGTGGCATGTAGAGCAAGTTGTTTCAATACCCATTGATGGTGCGTGATCTGGACTCAAGGTAGACGGCGAGATGGATTGGTTTACAAAACAATCTATCAGAGAATCCAAGGTAGCTAATCCGGTGAGGTTTCTTCTGATGCTTAAATCAGTAAGTATATTGTAAATGCGAGCTGAATGCTTGAGAGCCTGATTGCTAGAGAGTAGGGTAATCACACGTACATTTGCCTTGAGGTTCCTGTCTTTATATACTGGAGTAGTCGTGGGTCTCACAAAAGAGCTCCGGGATCTCCGGGGTGTGGGGATAAGGTTCGTTCCGCTTTTGAAGAAGCGATATGTAGATAAGGTTTATCATTTCACCTCCGACTTTGGCGGAGCCAGGGCGAGTTTTTATCGTGATATCAAAAAAATCGGGATTCGTTAGCTCATCATGATCTCGAGAAACTTGGGATCTGTTGGAGTGGCCTCTGGAGTCGGTTACATAGCGATTCGAGTCATTAGCTCCGAGCTGGTACTTCGATTCTTTAGTCTCGAACTGGATTGGATGCCGAGGTGCCTCTACCCCGAGGTGGGTTTTGGGCCGAGGTGGCTGAATACCCGAGCTCCAAATGTTGCGAACTAGGCTCGCCATGCTGAGTTGTCATCCCTTGATCAGATCGCGTCCACGCGTCCCCTTCTTGCTAGGTCATGCCAAATTACCCTTCATCAATTGCCCCCCACTCCTCGAGTCAGGGGTGTCAACCCGGTGCGGGGAGTTCATGACGACTCCAGGTGGATTTGGCACGAGGTCTAGGCGACTTGACGAGCAAATCGTTGGTTGGACCTGTTCGATCGCCCAGCTCAACCCAAGAATAACCCAGGTCGCGTCTGAGTCACATGCGGGCGTCACGCCATTTTATAAACTCCATGGACGTCAAAACACACGATAAATCAATTTCAACCTCGGGGGTCGTGCAACCGGTTTCCCTAGGAGATGTTGAATCGCGTTGATCTTGACCGTTGATCCTCAGATATACTAGCTATAAATAGGGGCCGAGGGGTTCATTTTCCTCGCCACAAGTCCGCAAATCCACAACCTTTGAGGTTGCATTCAAGTCTTTCAGTTTGGTGTCCTTCCGAGGTCGCCTTCCTTTCTTTGGTCTTCCTTTTGGTGAGTCATCCTTTGCCTTTTCTTTTTGATTCCGTGTCTTTTTAGTATGTCTAGCTTTACATTTGATAGTCTCTCTTAGATGGGAGCAGTGAGTCCGCTGGAGCCGAAGTAGGTACCTCGGCTCAGGCCGTGGATCCTCGTCCTACCGAGGTGGTTACTTTGGGTCAGAATGCGGTCCGCAGCTCCCCAGAGGTGAACTCACCTCGGTGGGAGCGAGAGGCTTCAAGTAACCTGGCTTCCACCTCACACCGAGGTCGGCTGCCAAACAACTTCGGCCCATCCACAATGACAGCGGACAGGCTCCTAACCTTAGCAATACGGTACAAACTTCCCAACGACTTTGTATATAGCATCCCCTTAGGCAACTTCCTTGGGATCACGATCACAACGAGATGGTGATCCTCGAGGAGCAGCTCGCAACTGGTCTTTGCCTTCCACTTCACCCTCTCATAGTCGGGATCATAAAATTTTTCAGCATCACCATAGATCAGTTACACCCGAACTCTATCCGCAGCATCGTAGAGACTATTTTACTTTTCCACGATTACAACCTTCCCCTTGACCTCGATGTCTTTTCTTCTATTCTTTCCATTAAAAAGAATTTGTCTTGTGTTCTCCCCGAGCACAGACGGACATATTATCTGTCACCTCACCCTGGTTCCAAACTTTTGCACGAGCTCCCTAACAAGGTTCGGCCTGGAAGAAGCGCTATTTCATGGTCCGCAACACTGAAGGGTGGCCTTTCCTGACTCATTGGAGGGCAGCCATCCAAGACCTCGGCATTAGATTGGACATGAAGACAAGAGAGGCGCTTCGATCTTGGGTGGAGCTCAGTCTGAAGTTCGAAGACTTCGTGACCGGAAGAAGCTCGTGCAGGCCGGTCTAAGTCCTCCTGGTAGGTCGTTGTTTGTTGTGCTTTTTCTATAGTTTTACTTCGATACTATATCTGACAATTCATTTTTTGTCGCAGCTGTCATGGATGACATCCCCGCCAACGAGCTCTTCATGAACATGAAGAGGGGGAAGAAGAAAAAGAGAACTTCCAAAAAGGCTCGTGTTGAGCACCCACCACCGGCCATTCCTGAGCCCGAGTATCCGCCAACCGCTGATCAGCCTCCCGTGATAGATCTGGTCGAGGACTCGGGCAAGCCCTCCCCACCCTGCAAGCTCGAGGAGGCTACATCTTCGGAGCCCGTCCCTACGCCCGCCACTTCTTCGGGCAGCGATGACGCAGTTCAAAGTATTTTGACTCCAAAGTTCAGCCTTCTCAAGAGTAAAGATGCGGTATTCACTGAGGAGGTTGCTTGTTGGGCCAAATTGCCAGTTGCTCAAATCAGGGCTCAAGCGGCTACTCAATGTATGGTGGTAGGTTCTTGAGTCACGTCTCTTCAATCTTGTACTTGGATTTTTTGTATACGGATGCTTGTTTTCATCTCTTGGTAGGTGAACTCCTCCATCCACGCTTTGGCTTATCAGTCTGAGGTGAACCTGAAGCGGGATCTTAAAGCCGAGGAGTCTTCTTGAAAAGCCCACGCCGAACTGAACTTAGCTCGCAACGAAAATAACCAGCTAAAGAACGACGCACAAGCTAAGAAAGAGTTGCTCACTGTGTTAATGTTGGAGAAGAAGGAGCTCGAGGAGCGTGAGGCGGCATTGAAGAGGGAGATGGAGAACCTTGAGGAGCGAGAAGCGGAACTGAAGAGGGAGGTGGAGAACCTTGAGGCCCACATGAAGGAACGGATCGAGCTACTTCTTCAAGAGATGGAGGAGGCCAAGGCTAAGGCTGTCGATGAGTACAAGTCCTTAGTGGAGCTTCAGGAAAGGATATTCAAGGTGGGGACAATGGGTTATCGTAAAGGATTCAAACTCAGCAGGCGGTTGACCTGACATGAATTTCCCTAGCTCGACCTTAGTACCATAACCACATCAAAGATCACAGAGGAGATGGAGGTAGAAGCTGCCCAAGATCCAGACTCTGAAGCAGAAAGTGACGACGACCTGCTTGATGAGGATAAGGAGACCGGTGTTGGCGAGGACCGCATGGAGACAGATCCTCCTGCTGAAGCCTCTAGTAAAGATGAGGAACCCCGAACTAATTAAATGCCTCTTTTCTTGGACCCCCTTCTTTAATACTCAATACTCTGAGCCTTCGAGCTCGGTCCAATGTAATTTTTTTTTTGTACTCAAAATTCCATATTAATGAAACACAAGTGTTTTTGCAATCTTTGTGTGCAAAATTTTCTCTAAGTGTAGATAACACCCGAACTAGCGAACTAAACTAAATAGGAGTGATCTTTTTTTCTATGTAGATTACCCCGAATTATCGAGCTAACGGGCTGGATTTCAAGTAGGAATAACTTCGTATCGTTGTATGCCTAGGTGGGCGGACACTGTAGGGTATATAGCCGACTTGTCTACACACGGGCTACTCACTTAGGTGTTGGTTATCCCTTAGTGTCGAGCCAACGGGCCTGACCCCAAATGGGATTAACCTATTGCAGTACGCCGAGGTGAATTAGACATCGTAGGGTTTATACCCGAGTTGTCTATGCCTCAGGCGTGAAAACTGGTCTGGCCTATGTCGAAGAGGCGACTAGGACTTGTCTGTCTGTGCCGAAGAGGCGACTAAGACTTGTCTGCCTATACCGAAGAGGCGACTATGACTTATCACAGTGTCGAGGTCTTATGTTAACTCGACACCATGGCCCTTAGGCTTCTGGGAGTGACTCACAGTTCTCTCTCCAGTTCGGTCATCCTTTTTTACCAGTTCGGTGATCACAAGTAGTACCTTCTCAAGTTGTCGATATTCCATGCTCGAGGTACCTATTTCCCTTCCAAAGTCTCAAGCTCATATGTGCCCTCCCCGAACACCCATCTTACTTGGTACGGTCCTTCCCAATTTGGTCTGAGCTTACCAACGTCGGTTTCAGGTACCATAACCTTACAAAGAACTAGGTCACCGACGCGGAAGTGTCATTTTCTGACCCAGGCGTTATAGTACCAAGCTACTCTTTTTAGGTAAGCTATGGTTCGGATGTAAGCTATGGTTCGTCAGGAAGTTGTTCTTGATGAGGAGAGCTCAGGAGCAGTGGGAGATGTCCCACAAGTTCCAGGTAGTGACCAACCTAGAAGATCCACTCGGGTATCCAGGCCACTAGTCCGTTATGGTTATGACCAGGATAGTTACCTGGTGGAAACCTTGACTAGTGAGGAGGATCCCGTGACTTACACGGAAGCTATGTTGGACATAGATTCCCAGAAGTGGGTGGAGGCCATGAGAGCAGAGATGGACTCAATGGAGACCAATGGAGTCTGGACTCTAGTAGATCCGCCCTCCGGGGTAAAAGCAATCGGTTGCAAATGGATTTACAAGAGGAAGAAGGGCCCCGATGGTAAGGTTGAGACCTTCAAGGCTCGTCTGGTGGTGAAATGGTACACTCAGAAAGAGGGCATCGATTATGAGGAAACCTTTTCACCTGTGGCCATGCTTAAATCCATTAGGATCCTGCTAGCTGTAGCAGCATACCATGATTATGAGATTTGGCAAATGGATGTCAAAACTGCATTCCTGAATGGAGATCTTACTGAAGATATCTATATGCAACAGCCGCAAGGCTTCATTGCTGCAGGTCAGGAAAACATGGTATGTAAACTTAATAGATCCATTTATGGACTTAAGCAAGCTTCTAGAAGTTGGAACATCCGTTTTGACTCTGCCGTCAAATTGTTTGACTTCGAGCAGAATCCGGATGAACCCTGTGTCTACAGGAAGTACAGTGGAGATAAAGTTACCTTCTTGGTTCTGTATGTAGATGACATTCTACTCATTGGGAATGATGTAGGTATGTTAACTACGGTGAAAGTATGGTTATCACAGCAATTATCCATGAAAGATCATGGAGAAGCCTCCTATATACTGGGTCTTCGGCTCTATAGAGATAGATCAAAACGGATAATAGGATTATCCCAATATGCCTACATTGACAAAATAGTCAAAAGATACAGCATGGAAAACTCCAAGAAAGGAAATGTTCCTTTCAGACACGGAGTCACTCTCTCCAAGAAGATGTCTCCCAAGACTTCTGAGGAGATTGATGGCATGAAAGACGTTCCCTATGCCTCTGCCGTAGGGAGCATCATGTATGCCATGCTGTGCACTCGTCCTGACATAGCTCAGGCAGTGAGTGTAGTAAGCAAATTTCAGGCCAACCCAGGGCAGGAGCATTGGACTGCTGTAAAAAACATACTTAAGTACTTTCGAATGACATCGGATCCTCTTTAGTACTGAAATCAAGAAGAGAGAATTCTGCACCCTGCGAATACTCTCTTGCCGCCTCCCTGCTCTTGCCGCCCTGTTTGCCAGTTCGATCTCTAGCTGTGGGAGAAGTCAAGATTGGATCTTGACATCAATTCTTTGAGAAAGGATTGAAAAGGGAGCTGTGCTCACGTTCCATCCTACTGTTTCTTGCGAAGGACAGAGTTCTTGGGGAAGAACACTATTGATTCTGCTCCATCCTGCACTGCGCCATCTTCAGTGGGAGCAGTCTTTGGATCCTTCCTTGGGCGTGAACACCTTCGTTGGGAGATATTGCTTCTCCGTATCAGGTATCATTCTCTCCCATTGCTTTTGGTTCAGATCTGGTTCAGTTTAAGGTTCAAGATTTATCCTTGAAAATATGATTTTCTAAATAGGGAATGTGATTCCCAGTTGAAGGGAGAGAAAAAATTTTGAAATTCGCCCCTTATTCCGCAATCTTTGGGCGTTCATCTGATGGATCTCTCAACCCTTCAATATTTTCGCAAAATTCGGAAAACACTTTTTAAATCATTCAATAAAAAATTCAAAAAATGGGTCTTCACGACCATGTCATCAACGTAACACTATTTTATTGCTAATTAATGGCTCAAAATTCTTATTTACAAGGCGCTGAAAGGTTTCCCTAGCATTTTTTAATCCAAAGGGCATGACCTTGTAACAGTATAACCCGAGCTCGGTTATGAAGGCGGTCTTCTCTTCGTCAACAGGGTTCATCCTAATCTGGTTGTAACCGGAATATCCATCCAGGAAGCTCAGCAACTCATGCCCTGAGGTCACGTCCACCGGGCGGTCAATCTTGGGTAGCGAGAAGCAATCTTTTGGACAGGCTCAATTCAGGTCGGTGTAATCGACACACATGCGCCACTTGTCATTGGCCTATTTCACCAGAACTAGGTTAGCCACCCAGCTCGGGTAATGGACTTCTCTGATGAAGTCTGCCACTAGGAGCTTCCCAACCTCTTCATCGACTACCCTCCAATGTTTTGAGGTGAGGTTACGCTTCTTCTACCTTACTGGCCTGACTAAAGGGTCGGTGTTCAATTTGTGAGTTATAACTTTTGAATCAATTCTAGGCATTTCTGCCACGGACCAAGAAAAAATATCTAAGTTTTCGAGTAAGAAACTTACTAGCTGGGAGCGGAGTGGTTCATTTATCGAGGCACCGATCTGGAGAGTCTTGGTCGATTCGTCAACAGAGACCGGTATCTGGACTGTCTCCTCTACCAGAGCAGCTCACTCGTCGGTGTACTCCGCAGGTCGCTCAAGCTCGACATCTTCTGCTAGCTTCTCCTTTCCTTTGAGTTGGTCACCTCGAACGACTCCCACCCCATAATCAGTCGGGAACTTCATTGCCAGATAGTAAGGGGATACTACCGTACGTAGAACATGCGCGATGGGCCGACCTACTATGGCATTGTAAGGGAAGGGAGTCACGACTACCAAGAAGGTGTGCTCAAATCCCACGATGTTTGGCCACGTGCTGGCTTCTACATGTACTATGACTCGCCCAAGAGGTCTGACCTCCTCACCGTTGAACCCTACTAAAGGGGTGTTTGTCGGTTTCAGGTCACTCTGTTGTAGCTGTAATTTATCGAACGTCTCCTTAAAGAGTATGTCGGCTGAGCTACCTGAGTCTACCAATACCCGCTTTACTTCGAAGTCATTGATCCGTAGCTTTACTACCAGGGCATTGTCGTGGGGATACTAGATCCCGCGTGCATTGTCCTTAGTGAAGTATACTGGTCCTTCAAGCTGAAGTCATTTTGGCGGGTTTTCCTCTTCATTTTCTAGCTCGTGCACTAAGGTCCTCCCGGCTACCGATGTACACCCCGCGATGATGGGTCCGCGGGTAATCATGTTAATTACCCTGCAGATCGGTCTCTCTTCTGGCAACTGTTGTGGCGGTTGCTCGCTTTGCTTGCTAGCTTCTAGGGCATTCCTCTGATCTCCCTGTCGGTCTGCTTGCCGATCTATCAGTCTCCTTTCTTTGCGTAAGATGAAATTCTTCAGGTATCCGCGTCGGATGAGTTCCTCGATCTCATCGCGAAGGTTCCTGCAGTTCTCTATACTGTGCCCGTGATCTCGATGAAAGTGGCAATAAACGTTTGGGTTTCTTGCTGCTAGGTCTCCCCTTAACCTGGGAGACCATTTGACGAATTAGGAATCCTTAATGGCCATTAGGATCTCTCCTCTTTTAGCATTCAGGGGTGTGTAGTTCGTTCTCTCAACAGAAGGGGTCCTGGCGCGCCAACCCGATTTACGTGATCACGAGGGGGACCGACTTCTAGAGTTGTTTCTTCCCCTACTCGGGGACTTGCTTTTGAACTCCTTGTGGGTAGTTCGTTCCATCGGTTTGTTTGCTACAACATGCTATTTGAACTCCTTGTGGATAGTTTCCTTCATGGCTACAATGAATCTCACTACCAGGTCGAGGTCGGGTATCTACAGGCAAGTGTCATTGAAGCGTTAAATATAGCTCTTGATCGATTCTCCTTCCCTCTGAACCACATTGAGAAGGCTTTCCTGGGACTTCCGACACTTTTTGCTAGTGATAAAATGCAAAGTGAACAAGTCAGCGAACTGCGACCAGCTTTTGATCGAGCCCAGCGCGAGGTTCCGGTACCAGGTTTGAACTACCCCTTTAAAGGTAGTAGAGAAGGCTACACACATACAAGACTCATCAGCCCCAGCTAGGTGCAACTGGGACTGGAAAGAGTCCATATGGTCGTAAGGAGATGACCTGCAAATTAGTGGAGGAATGATCTTTGTAGCCACCGAGCTCGCTTCTTCCTTCCCTTTGGTTTGCTCTTTTCTTTGGCTTGGTTTGCTGGCGGGTTGTTCTTGACCGAGGTGCGGCGTGTCTTGCGACGTCTTTGCTGTTGTTTCTTCACTGGCTCGGCATTGGTGCTACTGACTTCAGTTCGATCTAGTACTGCGGCCCTGTCATGAGGCAGATCCTGGTTTCTCGAGGGATTTTGGGGTTGACTATCACAGGGGACGGAGAGGTCCTATCTCGAGTTCGCACCTTGAACCCCGAACTGGTTATCTGCTCGCAAGCTATCATTCTCTTGTTGTGAATGCCGGGGTGAATTCAGTTGACTATCCTCGGACCTATTTCTGAGATTCCCTTGTAAGGCCGGTAGAGTGTGTTGATCGTCTCTCCTCCCTCGGGGTGAGACTTGACTCCTGAGAGGAATCAGTGCTTGTGAGGTCTCTTCGCCCCAATGGAGGGATCGGTTGATGTTCTGGTTAATCACAAGGCTATTTGGGTTCTGACCGTGATGGGGCCCTAGGTGCCGAGGTGGGACCAACTGCTGGTTTGGCTGCAGTAGAGGGAACTGGTGTTGGTATTGCTGGTAGAAGTAATAATGTTGGTACTACTAGACCTGCTACATCTAGATCTAAATGGCCTGAACGCATTGAACGAGGTCGTGGAACTGGGAACTCCCTACTCCGGGAGGAACCACGGAGAGCTCAGAGAAAGTTACGCCGACCACTGGGGGAAGTGGGGCGCTCACCTGTGCAATGATCAGAGGTGCAGTTAGTGATGGGACTCCAGACATTGTGAGCGGAATGGTGAACTATCCGATGCACACCGTAGGAGCTTGGGGAAAGGTTGGCTGCTAGACTTGCCCACCGGTGGTGTTCATCTCGGCGCTTTTCTCGGTGTGTTTGGAGGATGCCATTGAAGTTGAAGTTGAGTTGAAGCTGCAAAGAGGTAAGAATGACCTTTCGATCGAATTCCCACAAACGACGTCAATTGATGGTGCATGATCTGACTACTCCTAGTTGGAGGACGATCCGGACTCTAGGTAGACGGCGAGCTGGATCGGTCTACAAAACAATCTATCAGAGAACCCGGGGTAGCTAACCCGGTGAGGTCGCTCCAATGCTTAAGTCATTAAGTATGTTGTAAATGCGAGCTGAATGCTTGAGAGCCCGAATGCTAGAGAGTAGCGTAATCACGCATACCTTTGCCTTGAGGTTCCTGCCTTTATATACTGGAGTAGTCGTGGGTCTCACAAAAGAACTCTGGGATCTCTGGGGTGTGGAGATAAGGTTTGTTCCGCTTTTGAAGGAGCGATACATAGATAAGGTTTATCGTTTCACCTCCAAATCTGGCGAAGCCGGGATGAGTTCTCATCGTGATCTCGGAAAAATCAGGATCTGTTAGCTCATCGTGATCTTGAGTAACTTGGGATCTATTGGAGAGGCCTCTGTAGTCGGTTACGTAGTGATTCGGGTCATTAGCTCCGAGCTGGTACTTCGATTCTTTAGTCTCGAACTGGGTTGGATGTCGAGGTGCCTCTACCCCGAGGTGGGTTTTGGGCCGAGGTGGCTGAATACCCAAGCTCCAAATGTTGCGAACTAGGTTCGCCATGCTGAGCTGTCATCCCTTGATCAGATCGTGCCCACGTGTCCCCTTCTTGCTAGGTCGTGCCAAATTACCCTTCATCACCCATCTCAAATATTGAATCAGAAAATGTTGTGCAAATCAACTCACTTCTTTCAGATTCCTTCTGCATTGAGCTGACTTATGAAACAAAAATGAAGGAAGTACTCACTGGAGTGTTGGAAGCAATTGAGGAGGAGGTTGGGAAGCTCTTGGACACAAACTTAGTATGAGAAATGAAATACCTGAACTGAATTGCCAATATGAACTTGTCAAGAAAGTGAATGGGAAGTGGCATATCTATTCGATTACACCAACCTAAATAAAGTCTGCCTAAAGGAAAACTTCCCACGCCCCACAATAAATCGTCTGATAGACACTACTTTGGGCTTCGAGATGCTAAGATTCATCATAGAGGTCCAAAGGCTCACTAGGAGAGTTGTAGCACTTAGCCATTTCATGTTGAAGTCAACGGAACCAAACCAACTGAAAAATCAGTTAACCAAACCAGTCAGTTTAGTTTTGGTTCAATGCTTTTAAAAAACCGAAGGTATCGGTTCAATTAGGGTTAACCAATATAAAAAACCGGCGATTAACCGAACCGACTGGTATACATATATTTCTATATATTTTAAATATATGTATGTATATTATATATATTTTATATTTTTTATATATTATAAATTAATAAATATGCATTATATATATAAATATATATATTTATAATATATTATATATTATATATTATTTATTATTTAAAATATAATATTATATATATTAATAATTTTTTATTATATATTTATATATTTTTGTATAATATGTATTTTAAAAACTAAAAACCAAAAAATCGACAAATCGAACCGGTGGTTAACCGACTGGTTTCGATTTTGTTTCGATTATCGGTTTTCTAAAAACCAGTACTACCAATTCGATTCAAGAAAATGCCCCACGGTTCGGTACCGTGAGCACCCCTACCCATAATCATTCACCGAAAGCTTCCAAAAGATGAAAAATCAGCTACTCCATTTGAAATAGTTATAGTGATGAGCTAAAATAGCCACATTTGATACATTGAAAGCTGTGATTCACACATTTAAGTCTCATTTGGCATGTCTTTTTGTGCAGGTTATCGGCTTTTTAGAAGCCCAATAGCCCACATTTTAGTCTTTTCCTGTTTGGTTGGGAAAAGATGTAGTCACATGGTTGGGATGTGTGACCCCTTAGCCTAATGCTACATCCTCAAGAGTAGCTGATTTTTGAGTTTCTAAACAGCCAAATTTAAGTAATACAACATGAGTGGATAACATGCTGTATCAAATAATGAATTTGGAGAATGAGAATACGTAGGTTTGGACCAAAGTCACAAGTGTGCTCTACATGCACATCTCAGCATGTATTGGGAATATCTCCCATAGTTGTCATTGGAAAATGTTATCAACACATGATTGGGATGTGTAGTAGGGGGTGCGTTCTATGGGGTGCATATGTGAATTCGATAAAGTGACATTAAGGTCGACATAAAGATACATCCAAAGGTCATAATTTCAGGTTATAACAATGCAATCCGGATTTTTTATGCACGTGATACTACTATATACTACAATCGTATATTGGGAACATCTCCCATCACGGTGTTCGGATTTCCTACTAAATTTAATCTACTCTCCTCTCTACTGACCCAATTAAAATACACTATCTGTCCCTACCTATGTTACAAGAGATTTAGCCTTCCAACAACCTACTAAACCTTAACCTCCGTTACATACTACTTTTTAAAACTAAAATATCTATTTTTTATGCATAAATATGTACACTCCTTTCCTTTCCTTTCACTCGTGCGCTAAGTAGGAGTTTCCAAAAATGATAAATATTAGACCAAGCTAACTATCATTCTTTATCTTAAAACTTCTAGCCATGGTTTTCAAAACCGAACCGGACCGAAAAAACTGGGAACTGATTTCGATTCCTCAAAATTGGATTTTAGCCAAAAAACTTTGATTTGGTCAACAAACCACTAACCCTGGCAATTGAACTGCTCGAACCGTTCAACGGTTTTGATCGTCTTTTATTTTTTTAAAATTTTTTATATTTTGTCAGAACGAGTCGACCATACAACCCGAGAACTGGACCACTGACCGGTTCGTTCTCCAAGTCAATTTTAAAAACCTTGCTTCTAGCCCTTAAACATAGCATGATCTGTTATCAACTTTTACATTTTTCTTCAGTTTTGGATTCTCAAGGTAAAAACTATCTATTGAAGATACGAACTCCAGTTGATTGCATCTGATATTCATCCCAAGTTTTCGGTAATGTTCTAGAAGAAACTATTACAAATTCCTAATTGAATTCTCCGCAATATTAAATCTATTTGGCCCAGTTGAGGAATTTACTCTCCACTTATATTTCTCAACCCATAAATTGATAAATTTGATAAGATAAGATGATAAACGATCAGAATGACTCATTTTTGTGGATGATACTAAGTGCAATGTTCAAAATAAGCCCTATGAGCTTCTAGTTTGAGGCTCCTCAAACCTATAACAGTGACGATGTTCAATGTTCTTAATTCAAACAGAGATGAACGAGTTGCTTCTTGTGCTAATATACGTCTTTCAGTTCAATTGAAAGCAAGGTTTTCAAACCGTTATTGGCCTGAACAGTCGAACCATTTAGTCTGGGAACCATCCAGGCAACTAGTTCCATTTTACTCCAAACCCGGTTTTAGTTAAAAATCGTTGAGAAAGTCAACAACCGGTTGACCTAGGTGGTCGAACTGTCGATCCTGTCAATAGTTTTTTACTATTTTTTATTATTAATTATTTTTAATTTGTTTGTCAGAATGGGCCGTCCGTTCAAATCGGACGATCGGAGCGGTGACCAGAACAATTTCGTTTTTGGATCATTTTTTAAAATATTTATTGAAAGTCTTTTAGGAAAATCAGTAATAAATTCCTATTTAACCAAGCAATCTTTCCTTAATTGGCAAATGACAATTTTATTCTGTCAATCTACAATGCTAGGAAAGAAGAAGGGCCACAAAATGACCAAATAAATAAAAGCAACAATTATTTGATAGTACGATATGAAGTTGGAAGAGAGAAAGGGCATTTTAGTAATGGAAAGGGCATTTTGATAGTACGATATCCGTTTGGTGTCCACCATGAAGCTATCGAGTGTTCAGTATTTGGTGTGAATCTATATAACTTGATTTAAAATTTGCATTTCTGGAAACTTGTCCTTAGCGTGCAAGAGAGAAAGGGGAAAGGAATGTTTTGTGGGTAACTAAAAATTAAGAATTTATTTTAAAGGAGTTTAAGGTCTGACCGGTTGTTGGAAGGTTAAATCTCTTGCAGCATGGATAGTGACAGGTGGTGTATTTTAATTGGGTTAATAGGGAGGAGAGCAGATTAAAGTTAGTAGGGAATCCAAGTTCCTTTTCATGGTGGACACCAAACGGATAACTTTAAAACGGCATTTCAGTAATGGAAAGGAAAATGTCGTGCAGAGCTTGGCTTTCTCGATTATAGGCTACTACATAAAGTACGTTCAATGGAACATTTGAATGCTGGTCTCATTAGTAGAGAGATCGATTAATGGAGAAGAAGAAGCATAATTAATCAATGAAGAAGTATTTGAAGCCAAAAGAATAACAAATAGGTTGAGGGAATTAACCAGATTTGGCCATTCACAAGTCACGATCAAAATGTGGTGCATGATTGTTTAAATAAGGGATGGTCGGCTAATAACTATAGTTAAAACGACTAGCTGTTTAAATAAGGGATGGTCGGCTAATAACTATAGTTCAAATGTGGTGCGAGATTAGTTTCTTGACAGTTTGTGGGGCTAACCCAGTTTAGCATTTTCCCATATAAATAACCTTGTAATTTGCACAAAAAGTTATCTTGTATCTTAGAGCCCACGAAATAGAACAAGAGTTTGAGAGAAACAGGGGAGTAAACTTCATGTCTATTGGGAGTTAGATTCTAAATATCGATACACCTGATACCCTGGTAGTAGGGGTGATCATGGGTCGGGCCGAGCTTTGCCTTCATAACAATAGGTTTATGCTAGGCCAGGGCCTGGCCCAGCCCACATTGGTGAGAGAGAGAGTCGAGAAGATTAGGGTTTTCAATTATCAAATATTTTTAAATAACATATATACATAAAAATATATATTATCTATAAATATCTGAGCTAGCCTGGCCCTAAATTTTGCAAGTTGGGTGTGGGTCCGGGCACAGGCCGGGACTTAACCAAAAACCTAGGCCCATGCCCAGATTTTGTGGGCTGGGCTTGGCTTGGCCGGGCTGAAATGAATCCCCCTAGTTGGTAGGGGCGTATTAGGCAGTATCGATACTTTTTTACTTTCTTTTATTTTTTTTCAAAACCAGTTCATGGGGGCCAGTTTAAGGCTCCTCCATCCCTAAACTGGTCAGAACCTCGATACACCCTCTATAGAGGTGTACTAGGGTTCTCCTGATACGAGTCGATACATGTCGATACTTTGAACATTGATTGGGAGTTATGACTTTGGTGAAAGGCTGTGAACACTATAACTCATGATTTTCAAAACCCGACCGAACCAGACAATCGAACTAGAAAAACTAGGAACCAATCCGTTTTACCCTAGAGTCGTCATTTTGCCAAAAACCATTGATTTGGTCAACAAACTGCTGACCTAGGCGGTCGAACCGTCCAAACTATTCAAATCATCCAATGGTTTTGACCATTTTTTAATTTTTTTTGTTAGAATGAATTGTCTGTTCGATTCAAATGGTCGAACCATTTTACCTAAGAACCGGATCCCTGACCGATTCATTGTCCAGTTTGGTTTTAAAAGTCTTACTGTAAATTTTCACGGCTAATAATAAATTTTTTTCTCTTCTAACACTCATGGGCATGGACTATAAGCTGAACCATGTATCTATGTGTGTACTATGTCCTCTATTTTTCATTTCTTTGTATATTATTCTCTCTTTGTCAATGGTTATTTTATTATTAAATTTGTTGAAACCCCAATATCTAACATAATTGGACATACCGTAGCCACCCTTGACTGATCAATAAAGTCTTCATTTTCACAAGTCAAGAATGTTGAAGAATTCTGGTAAGACTTAGTGCACACTTCAAGCTTTTAGATTCAAGGTTTGAGTTCACACGGAGTGTATTGGAAGCAGCCAAGGTAATTAAAAAGCCAAACATATTATACTCTCTCTTGCGTCGTTATCTAGATACTTCGGCGCTTCAATGTTGAAGCAGTTTGAGATTCATTGAGGGGTTTTTTTTTTTTTTTTGAGAGTGAGGAAAATTGGTTAATGAGATTTTGGTTCCTATTGACCAAGATACTCATGTTTTTTTTTTTTATATTTATGCGAGTCCATGAAAAATTTTATTTTTCTTGAATATCACTTATCCAAATATGTGGAGTCCAGACCTCCTATCCACACAAACTCTGCCCACATCTACCCACATAACATCGCAGCCACACATCGAGAACATCTCATCCTCCTATGTAGTATTATACAGGGGGAAATGTTCTCAATTCACAGGGGTAGTGTCTTGTGGGTAGACGTGGGCAGAGTTCTCACGGGCAAGAGACCGGGAGTCAAATACGTGATGCCTATCTCCCAAATGCGTGAGTAACATTCCCACTTAAGGGGAAAGATGACAATACTTGAATAAGACAATATTGTCCCTTTTAATAATGACTTTTTATGACTAAATTGATCATTGTATTATATACCTGAGAAATAAAAGAACATAGATAAATGCACTTATCCAAGTAAATATTTCACAGGAAACACTTGCTCGTATAAATTAATTTAATCAGATAAGCAACTTCCCAAAAAGTGAACCTGAGAGTTTTCATTGTCGAGTCCTCAACATTTACATCCTAAACTGAGTTTAGTTCCACTACATTATTGCTGTCCAAAATTGAAGAGATAGCTTATTTGTCAAAAGATGTAAATAATACATGGATTTAATTAAAATCGTTTCTAAAAACCATTTGAGGTTGAAAACAAGAAAGGAGGAATGAAAGACAGCTTGATGGGCTCCCTGCACCAAACTTAAGACTTTCTTGTAACAATGCCAAATGCTGTCTAATGTGGTTGTAAAATTGTCAACGGCAGTAAAAGGCTGAAATCCTGGTTTGCTGGACATGGAGCAATAAGTCCAATCAACCAAGCAATAAAGCTAACTTGGGTGCAGATAAGTAAGAAACGTTGAATAAAGACTTGGATATATAACGTAAGCCAATTATGGACCGAGTTTACAAAAAAAGAAGCACGAGAGCAGGGAGGAGAAGTGGATGCCCATAAGGCCTGTTTGGTTTTTGTTTATTATGAAATAACATTTTTTATTTGAGAGAATTCTCTTATGAAATCCCATTTTAGCTGATTTTTAGTGTCTAAATTAAGGAAACAGACCATTGAGATTCTGATTCTGTATGTGCGTGAAAATTGTGAATCTTGTCCTGAGTCCTGACGTGCCACTCCAAATCTCCAATCGTGCGTTACCACTTCCACTTGAGTTAGTAAGCAAATTCGGAATTAAAAATTGACCCCACAGCACTTGATGACAAGAACTGAATCAGACTCTCGGGTCGGGCACTTTCGGCGCCAACAGTATTTGACCCAACCCAGTCATCTATAGGGCTATTAGCACAGTAGGAATATATAAAATGAAAGCACTGATATGTGGTCACACGAGAGAATATTATTTGGTATGTACGTAGGTCACTGTTTTAAAAATCGACTGAGAGGCCGAATCATTTTTGCCTCCGGGTCGCAGGTGGAATCTTGAATTGTTTTTTTCTCCGGGTCATAGGTTATTGGTTTGACCGGCTGAATTATATAGGTCTGTGTCACATGTTATATGGAAATTTAAATATAAGTACATATAAATATGTATTTTATCAATAAATAATATATAATTATATTTTATATATAATATATGAAATATTTTATATTTTTTAATTTAGTTTTAAATTTTTATTTGTAAAAAATATTAAAAATTATAATTTAATGTCAAAAAATGAATTTTTTTAGAGAAGTAATAGAATTTGGGATGTATAGATCTCGAAAAATTACTCAAAATTAAAAAAAAATCACTTTAATCGAATATTAAAATACAAAATTATGGATTTCTAAAGTTTATATACACGATTAATATGTAACCTATGATATAATCATCAGGTTGAATGAATCAACGGTCCAACCATCCAAACAGTTTTTTTATTATATCAACAATTTTTTTACCTCAAACCACACGTGAAATCTTGATCAAGCAACTGTTCGAACGGTTCATTCCAATAGATCAACTGTGGATTGAAAACACTGACATATCTAGCTGGATGCTGCATTCCGCAGTACGTCCTTGCTAGTTGCTATTCATAAAGGAAGGCTGGTGAGCTCTGGTCGGCCGCCGGCCGTGAGCATGGTGTTTAACATATGTTCAGAGTTATCCGTGTTTCTGAAATGATTTCTTCAAAATAAAGGGAAATGCTACAAATCATGGACTGTACCGAAGCACATGTCAGCTCCTGTGCATGTACGGTTCTCTCTGGATGCAACGAAGGAATTCAATATAAACGTGAACAGAATTCACAGAAGGTAAAAGAAATATGAAATTAAATATATTAGTAAATATGTACGTACATTTATAAAATAGAAAAAGTTCAAAAAAAAAAAAAACATTTGCCGCTATATAGATAAAACAAAGAAATATTCTTCAAACATTTCATTTTCTTGTTGGAGTATTCTGATACAATATAATAATATAATGCCCTTTCACACATGGAACGTCGGTTGGAGAAAGACAAATTTGTAACCCCCGAGTTGTCAAGTTGAGGCTTGCGGCCGCTTTTGGGTAACTTGGAAACTAACCCATTTCATCACGACTGGATTAAATAAATATTTTGTTAAATAAAAACAAAAGTTGCAGGAGGATCTTGGCTCAATATGTAGAGTTTAGCATATTAAGTGAACACCCATTTACATTGGCGTGGTGTATACTTTAGTTCAAGGCACCTCTAGACCTTAGCCAACTTGAATAGTGGTGATAGTCGAATTGCCATTGATCAATTCAAGACCCGTATGTGGCACTTCGTATTGGAAGGGGTATTCTTCTTAAACATGTTCGCATTTATCATGAGTTAGATTCTTCTGAATTTGGCGCTCAGATTATTCGAAATGTCATATAGGTAGGCATTTTCGTGAAACTTGTTCTATTGTTTTATATGTCCTTTACCGAGCTGTTTTTCTGTTTGCAGATTAACTCGCTGAGTCAAGTCATATTGGATCAGGTCATTGCCTCAAAGCGTGAATCCCACAAGATGAGGGATAACATATAAACCCTCCAATTTTAGGTAGAGATAGTCCGTCTTAGTGTCAAAGAGGACCGCCAGCGATTCTATTCCCTTGGCACGATTATGAACCACGAGCTAGAGGAAGCTAGGGGGACGATCGTCAATCTAAGTAGTGAGCTTCAGGAACAGCGGGCCAAGCACTCTAACGATATTCACTGAGCCAAAGTTGCAACTGTTGAGCGCTTTCGCTGATCTCCAGAGTTTGAACATGAGGGAATTGAAGCAGTGGTACCTTCTCTGAAGAGGGGCTTCGAACTGTGCCACCACTTTCTTCGATGCCCGTACCCAAACCTTGACTTGAGCTATATCTCGCTTAGTTCGGTCCCAGATGATCTGACCCGAGAGGTCGAGGAAGAGGCAACTACTCTGGAGGAGGTAGATGGCGATGAGGACGATGGTGAGGGCGACAACGAGAATGATGACTAGTGGCAAACTCCCTTTTCTTATACTACTGTACACTAGGCCTGCAAGCTCGATAAAACCTAAATTTATTGTGACCTGATCTCTATTTTGCTGGTTGTATGAAATTCTCTCTTGAATGGAGCTTCAGAAGTCTTCTCTTCCTCTCTGTTTCTTTTTTTTTTTTATCAGGTCAGTGGTGAGATACCGACATCCTTTGAGATCGATTCAAGTGTGGTAGCGACAAATTCAAAATGCTATCAAGTTAGATAAATGAGGGCCGACCTGAATAGATCAGTCTACTGGTTGCTGACATGTTTCGAGGTCAGCTTGATGGGGCCTTTAAGCTAAAAGTGGTTTAGTTTCCCCTTTGAGTTCGGTTTAACTAGGTCGCCAAAGCGGATGGTCATTCTATAGTAGCCTTTCAGCCCAGCTTATGTTGAACGTATGTAGGAATTATACTCACCCCATGAGCTAACTAATCGTCCTGCAGCACCTGAAGCATTTGAAAGCCAGGCACGAAATGTGGCTGCACCTATGCCATCACAAGGGAGTGACTCTCCCTAGTTTATGTTCACAGGTCAATGCCGCACATGTACTGGACCTACTCCTACAAGTATTGGTTGTCCACTCCTACTAGAGCCATGTGGAGCTCATCTTGAGGGGTGGCTCTACTATCTACAAGCTGCCTACTCTCACGGGAACCAGAAAAGGTTCGACCTATGAGGCTAGCTTCACAGTCAGCTAAATGCCAACCCTCATGGGAACCATTCAGGGCTCAATTAATAGTGAGGCTTTGCAATTAGGGTTGGGAGACTATCTGGGCCAGATTACTGAAGCATGCCCAAACTGGTCATTCAAATTCTACCCCCTTATGATAGCATCATCAATATGTGCATTGCTGTTGATGTTGGACGGCAGGTTGGTGCCACGACTGCACTGCATCAACCCTCGGAGACGCCGACCATATACTCTTACGATAGTCACAGGGAGCTCAACTTGCAGAGGCATCTCTACTAACTATAAGTCACCAACTCACATGGGAACCTTGAAAGGCTACCTGCAAGGGCGACTACACAGTTCGTTGGCCATCAACTCCCACAAGATCTACTAAGGGCTCAACCTATAAAGGCAACCTCGCAAACAGAGCTGACGAAGCTCATCCGAGCTTACTGCTGTTGAGTGTGAATTTAAAATGAGAGTTGAGAATCTGGCTTTTAAGTAGTGGTTCCCACATACGGCACCAATTGATGATGCACGATCTAATAGCTCCCTGCTGGAGGGCAACTTGGATGTCGAGTTGGCGAGTTTGCCGGATCAATTTGGAATGACAATATCTGGCTGCCCAAGCTACTTTACCCAGGGTGGGAATACCGATGCTTAAGTCAACGAATTAGAGGTTTTGGAGAGATCTAAATAGCAAAAGAGCTAAAGAGCTGCGAAAGTAAGTTGTGCATACCTCTTTGAAGTTGAAAATGAGACCTTTATAGAGTTATTGTTTGGTGTCAGCTCCACGCACCGCTTCCAAGATCTCCGGGAAGACATGGTTGACCAATCCAAAGTCCTCGGAGGTAGTTTTGCATGCATAATAAGCTTTTATGCCTTCCTACAGAACATTCGGTATGGGAGCTAACTTCTAGAGGACCCAGGAATGATGGGACACCCGTAGAGGAGGTCAACGAGCACGTCTCGAGGTCGCCACCTAGAGGTGCCTCCACGTCTCACAAAGGAGGGAAACTCGTGGAGGTCGATCACGTCGAGGTCCCTTGGACTGGTAATGATGAGGTACCACAAGTTGGCCCTAGACGAGGTGCTGCTAGCCACCCTACCGAGGTGTCCGAACTGTGTATGAGGTGTCTTGGGCTAATTTTGAGTAGGGGTGTAAATGGTATTCGAAAATTCGAATTCGAATTCAAGATTTGACATAATCAAATCGAATTTGGATTATTTGAATGTCATTGGCGATCGAATTCGAATAAAGTGTTTTTACCGTTTAATTAATCGAATCGAATTCGAATAGGAGTTGATCTTATTCGATAATATATTATACATATATATCGATATTAGTTATGCACTTACATTTATATTAAATAAATATATTGATATGTTATTTTGTTGGAGTACAAATGTACAATTAATGATGACTTTTGAATTCTTTTATAATATTATTTTAATAATAAAGAATTAAATAAAGAAAGAAACGCAATGACTATTTTTCGATCAAATAAAGTAACATTTTAATACTTGTTATTGTCATGATGATTTTTGGAACAATCAAAATAATATTTTAATATTTTTTATCAAAAGGCCTGTATCTCATTAGTTATTTTGTACTTTTCATTTATTATTCATCTTTCTTCTTCCTCGGTTCACTCTACAACACTTATTCTAGGCAATATCTTTTGTTTCTGTCTACAACTTGTAAGTATTAACTTAATCTTCCTTTTTTCATTCTTTTTCTTTTATTTTTTACATACAACTATTTTTTACTCTTTGTTCCTTACTCGCTTTCTCTTTCTTCCTCTCTCCCTATCTCTTTCTTTCTTTCCCTCTTGATGTCATAGGCAATCTCTCCGTTGCAAACCACACTAATGGCGACGCTTGTTGCAGCGGCAAATGGCTATGATTCAGAAATTTTTTTAATTTATTTATTTTCTTTGTTTTTTGAATATTAGATCGACAAGGAATGAAAATAAAAAACTTCAAACCGGGTTTCTTCTTCTTCCCCTGGTGAAAGAGGTTGGTGTTAAAATGTATTTTGATTTCGAATCGAATTCGAATATTTGATTATTTAGACGAATTCAAATTCGAGGTCTTGCTTTAAGAAACTATCAGATATCGAATCGGATTCGAATAATCATCTATTTAATCAATTTCAAATTCGAAACAAGCATGATTCAATTCAAATTTGCTCTGTTTACACCCCTAATTCTAAGGCATGTTTCCTTGACTCGATAAGATACGCCTCTATTTGCGTGACACTAAGGTGTCCAACGGCGAAGATGGATGCCACGTGTCATCAGGTTAGCGATGAGCCAAATCACCCCTCACCAATTCCCAATACACAGTTGGGATATGTTGTAGGGCGTTTGTGGGGTGCCCTCTGTGGGGCCCAAATGTAAATAAAAAGAAAGTCTTTAGAAAAACTATCATTTAGAGAATAAAACAGTAAAATTTGGACTAAAAATTAAATGCATTTATCGACATATATCAAAAGTTATATCCAATTAAAATATCAACGCTCAATTTGGCCCCACTTTTCCTTTCTTTTCGATTATAGGATTCTAGAAATTATTTAGGCTGCATTTGGAATTGGTGTAAATCAAGAACAATGTAAACATTTACATTGGTTCGGTTTTGTGCGCGTTTGGAAAGTGTGTAATAATAATCGACATAAAACTCCACTTTGGTTCAGTTTTGCACATGTTTAAATGGAGTGGAGTTTTACATCATGAATCAGTGTAAAACCTCATTATATGTAAAGTTTTACATCAATTATCAGTGTAAAACTTTACATCGATTGCATCATGTTTTTTAAAAATACAACGATCACTTAATGACAGTTTCTGACAGTTTAGTATAAAATGTGATCAGTGTTACACTAATTAATGAAGCTTGATCATATCTATATGTTAGAAAATATCTATTACCACATAAAACTGATACTGAATGAAACAGATTTTGAGTTTTAAATGTTTTCACTCACTTTGAGTGATTCACTGATTTTTATTTATAATCAGTTACTTATGTACAAATGATGGAGAGTCTACTTGAAGAGGGACTCTCTCTTGGATAAGATAAGTAAAGGATGAAAATAAGAGTAAATAAGGATAAACATAAAAATTGAAATTTAAACTTGAAGTGCTTGCCACCACGTATCATGTGATAGGATGCTCAACACCCCCCTTCAAGTTGATGGTGGAAGAGACCACCCGAAGCTTAGAACAAAGAGTAGAAAACCGAGGAGAGCTCAAAGGCTTGGTGAAGATATCTACTACTTGATCAGTAGTGGAAATGTAACGGACATGTATGTTCTTTGAAGCAACAAGGTCACGCACGAAATGGAAGTCAATTTCAATGTGCTTGGTGCGTGCGTGAAAGACCGAGTTAGCGGCGAGGTGGGTAGCATCGATGTTGTCACACCACAATGTGGGTGGTGTGGTTTGAGGAATGCCAAGCTCTTTGAGGAGAGAACGTAGCCAAATAACCTTAGAGGTAGCAATGGCTAAGTTGCGGTATTCCACTTCTGTGCTAGAGTGAGAAACCATGGAATGCTTTTTAGAGGACCAAGAAACAATGTTGTCTCCAAGATAAATACAATAACCACCATGGGAGTGTCAATCGTTCAGGCAGCCAACCCAATCTGAGTTAGAGAAAACATGTACGTGAGTAGACTACGAAGCAGTAATAGTGAGTCCAAAATTAACTGTGGCCTTAAGGTAGCAAAGAATACGCTTGACAAAGGCCCAATGAGAAGCGGTCGGTGCATGCATGAACTAGTAGGCTTTGCTGACCACAAAGGATTGGTCGGGGCATGTCATTAGTAAATATTGAAGAGCACTGACAACCTTTTAGTAAGATGAAGGATCAGGTAGTGGATCACCATCAGATTTGGAGAGAACAATTGTTGTGGATAGTGGAGTCTTGATCGGTTTGGCACCATCAAGAAAAAGATCCCACAGCAGATCAGTAATGTACTTCCGTTGGGATAAAAATAGGCCAGAGCTGGTGCAAATGGCTTCAATACCAAGGAAGTAATGGAGTGGCCCAGGTTCTTTTACAACAAAGTGGGATTTCATGTTTTGTAGGAGACTGGAAATATGAGAGTTGCTGGATCCGGTGACAAGAATATCGTCAACATAAACAAGAACGTAAGTCAGAATGGCATCCTTAGTGTAGACAAAGAGAGATGAGTCTGATTTGGAGATATTGAAACCCGAAGAGAGAAGAAAGTGGTGAAGTTTGGAGTACCATGCATGTGGGGCCTGTTTAAGCCCATATAGTGATTTCCGTAGACGACAAACATGAGTTGGGTGCTGAGAGTCAATGAACCCCGAGGGTTGTGCCATGTAAACCTCCTCTAAAAGATCACCATGAAGGAAGGCATTTTGGACGTCTAGTTGATGAATTGTCCAAGATCGAGAGATAACAATGCTAAGAACAACCCGAATAGTTGTAGGTTTAATGACTGGACTGAACATTTCAGTATAATCAAATCCTTCACGTTGATTGTAATCTTTGGCTACAAGTCAGGCCTTAAATCTATAAATGAAACCATCGAGTTTCCTTTTGATGCGAAAAACTCACTTGCACCTAACAAAATTTAAATTCGGCTTAAGGTCCACAAGTTCCCAAGTGCCATTGCAAAGGAGTGAATTACATTTATCATTCATGGCAACTCACCATTGTAGATGACGATTGGCCTCGGTGAAGCAAGATGGTTCAACAACTTGAAGAGGATAGCGAGAGGCAATAAGAGAGTACATCTTGTTGGGCCGAAATATTCCATGCTTGTCGCGGGTCATCATGGGATGAACATTAGTGGTAGGAATGGAGGAAGTATCGATGGAGTTTGAGGGCCCTGATGGCTTTATGCAGAATCAGCAAGGGACTTTGTAGATGGCACCATAGTAGGTAGAGGGCCTAGATGGGCTACCAACTGAATTAGTGGGCCCAAGTGATTCAGCAGCAATGCAATAGGTGATGAGTTAGCCCCAGAAATGAGTGGTAGATCAGGTGGACGGCTCCTAGCTAAGGTAGTGAGTGATGCCAAAACAAGAGGGAGAGAGGTGCTACCCTGTTGTGTGGAGGACTCCCCATGTTATGATGAAGCACTCATCTTAGAGAAAGGGAAAGATTGCTCATTGAAGATGGCATGTACAGTAATGTAACAATGACCGGTGTTGATATCGAGACATTTGTACCCTTTGTGCACAGAGCTATAGCTAAGGAACACGCAAGCCTTAGTTCGATATTCCATTTTATTGGAGTTATAGGGACGAAGATGAGGAAAGCATAAGCAGCTGAATGTTTTGAGAAAGAAGTAATCCACAGGTTTGCCAAACAATACTACAATCGGAGATTTTCCACGTAGAACACGAGAGGGTAACCAGTTTAATAGAAAACATGTCATTTCAAAAGCATCAAACTAGTAACAACATGGCATAGATGCATGGTGCATGAGAGTTAAGCCCATTTCAACAATTTGTCGATGCTTGCGCTCAATTTTGTCATTTTGGGCAGCAACATGTGGACATGAAAACCGATGTGAAATATCCTCTTGATTGAGATAGGATTTGAAAGCAATGAATTTCTTGCCATTGTCAGTTTGAAGGCATTCAATGGGAAACCCAAGAAGTTTTTCCACGTGTCTCTTGAAGGAGATGAAAATTGTCAATGCATCAGATTTAACAAATAGTGGAAAAATCCATATGTATCTACTGAAACAATCCATAAACAAAGTGTAGTATTTATAGCCCTTGACAGATGGAACAAGACAAGGTCCCCAAAGATCTGAGACAACAAGCTCCAACGGTTATGAGAAAGAAGTGGTTGATGGCAGTAGAAACAGATGATGGCTCTTTTCATGTGGACAAGAAGAGAAAAATGACAATTGCTTGGTGGAAGCTGGAAGTGCAGAATCACAAACTATCTTGCGAAAATGGCTGGTGATGGGTGACCAAGCCGATTGTGCCAAGTATCTAGAGAAGTCCGAACTCCTATATATGCAGACGGTTTGGTTGCAAAAACCTTATTGGTGACTGGAGCAGCCTTATTTATTGGTAAATGCAAATTGTAAAGTCCATCCCTAAGTGTTCCATGTAGGAGAGGAGCACTCATGCATCGATCCTTGATAGTGCAAGAGAATGGATGGAATTCAAAATAGACATTTTTATTTCTGGTAAACTGAGCAACAAATAGTAGATTCTTGCTAATCAAAGGAACATGAATATTATTTAGTGATAAATTCTGAGAGTTGCAAGAAATAATAGAAGAGTCAATATGTGAGATGTTCAAACCTTCACCATTACTGATTGTGACCTGATCAGGTCCGTCATATTGGGAGTGTACTTGTAGCTTTTCCAATTCAAAAGTAATGTGGTTGGTTCGAACTGGGTACCATTAGGAACTGAAGCTATATGAGCTACAGGAGCAGTATTGGGCTTCTTGGAGTGAGGTTTTAAGTCCATGTTGTATCTGTTTTGACACCAAAAGGCTGAATTGTTTCGACCTCCGCAAATCTAGCAAGGATTGTTGGAATACTTGGACTTGGGTGTTGACTCTTTGTCTTTTCCATCTTTGTCAATATACCTGGAGGATTTAATAGATCCCTTAGTTAAGTAGTTGGCCGAAGGTGGGATCGAAGCTGCAACGAGTTGAAATTCTATCCAAAGTTCCTAACTGACCAAGAGAACCTGTAAAACATCAAAGCAGATTTCATCATGACAAGTTTGCACTAAAGTAACAAATGCATCATAATTGGCCCCTAAACCATTGAGGGTATAATGGACCATGTCCGAAGCAGATAATGGTGATCTAGCTGCCGAGAGTTTGTCTAATATACATTTGATTTTCTGGAGATAAATATCCATTGAAACTCCCTCTTTCTTCAAGGCGAGAAGCTGAATTTTTAGTTGAGTGATGTGGGTTTTGGATCTGGAGGCATAGAGTTTTTCCGGTGTCCGCCACACCACACGAGATGTTTTACTTCCCACCAATTGAGCAATGATTGATTCAGTAAGGATGGAAAGAAGCCATCCCATGAGCAGTTTGTCTTGCTGCATCCAACTTGTGTAAGCATAGATTTCAGATGGATTGTTCTCAGACTATCGAGTAGGGCATTCGAAACTTCCATCAATATAGCTACTGAGTCCGGATCCAAAGATGAATGGTTCAATATGAAATCTCCGTAGGACGTAATTCTTTCCATCCATTTTGATGGATATCATGGTGAAAAGATTACCATTGGGGATGATAAACGATGGTTGAGAGTTTGAGTTTGCTGGGAAAGGAGAGTTTTTCGATTGGATAGAGCTCGACATGATGTATTGGGTTGCTAGCTCTGATACCATGTATGAAACAGGTTTGTGGTTTAAATTGTTTTCACTCAGAGTAATTCATTGATTTATTAATGGAGAGTCTATTTGAAGAAGGGCTCTTTCTTGAATAAGATACAGTCAAAGATGAAGATAAGAATAGATAAGGATAACATAAAAATTGAAATTTAAAGTTGGAGGAGTAATTGCCGCCATGTATCATGTGATAGGATGCTAAGCATACTAATCCACTTCCACAAAACTGCATACATAAACGACCACTTATCCTTTTTTTTTTTCGTGTTTGTGGACAATCAATGCTATATGCAATGCATGTGTCACCACTTATCTATAAAAAAACATATAAATTTGACTTTGTCCAATAGTGTGGGAACATGATGCCCGAAAATCTATTGCCTGCCAGGTGTCTAAGTTCTTATTGTGTTAGAGTTTTCATATTAATTCTAGTAGCAAATTGGTTATTAGAAGAGTCCTATTACAGAAAAAAAAATTAAAAAATTAAAAGAGTCACTGATTTGTATACTTTTTTATTGCTTTCTTTTTTGTTTTTTATTACTACTGGGTGGTGGAGGGGACAAAAACAGGAAACTTTATGAAAATGCAAGGAAAGAGAGAAGTCAAATCATGCAAATACGATCATTCTAAGACTTAAGGCATCTTTGGAAAGTAGAAAACTATATAAGAAAATTAGGTGAAGAAAAATACTAAAACATGGAGTTGAATGATCTTAGCAAGAGGAGAATCTCTTGTTCTTATTCTCACCTAACTCTACGACTACAAGAATGTTTTAATTTGTATGATGCAACTTGGTAGGATTAGGTTGGGCTCTGAGCCAAATTACTTTTAATAGACTTTATTGTTTTGAAAAAGAAAAAATATATTTTTCCAAAACACTTTAAATTTCATTTATGCCTAATTTACATTTTTCTAGGTAAATTCTGATTTTTAGTGTATCTTGTTAGTCATGGTAATGCACTTTATTTGTTATATTGACCCATTTGATTTTTATATGTTTTCTTTTTTTATTTTTATATGTTAATAAGGCTCAGTTTGGAAGAAATACAAATACAAATATGAACAATACATTATCATGTGTATTGTATTTCTAAACCTTGTATTTGTATTTGTGTACTCATTCTAAGCTGAGCCCAAATAGAAAAAGAAGAAGAAAAGTAAATAGTTTGACTATGGATTTTCTAGACTAAACGTTTTGTATTAAATTGTAGAAATCAAACGAGAATTTATCTGAACTCACCGGAGTGGTTTTGATTGGTCATGCTCTTAAAAGTGAGAGCGAGTGGATACGCCTGATGAATCAAAACTGCCCCTATAAATTTTGATGAATTCTCATTCGCAGGGTTGCAGATTGGGTGGGCAGGAGTGGGATTAAGGTCAACTTAAAGGCCAATCATAAGAATTAAGGGTCCGTTTGGTTTATACTTGGATCGGAATCGAAATCTTTTGAAATCAGAATCGGAATGGTATATTTTATAGTCTGTTTGATTCAAATTGGAATATGAATGAGAATTGAAATCAGCAGGAATGAGATTTCATTCCCAATGGAGGGGCGATGAATGGCCATTCTCTCAAATGGGGAAATGTCATTCCAGTAGAAATGGGAATGAGATTCCAATTCCATCCAACTAAACAGTTGGAATCGGAATAGCCCGTTCCGATTTCGATTCCAGTCTCCTATTCCTGCAAACCAAATGAGGCTTAAACCTTGGGCTTCAAGTCCAATATGTGCAATTCAAGCCTGGCCCAAACTGAAATTTGATGAATTTGGGTTGAGCTCAGGCTCAGGCCAGGCTCTCATGGTCAATCAGAACACACTAAAATTTGACAAACATGTATATAAGCATGTATGCATGTATGCATGTATATATGTATGTATTTATACAAATATGTATATATACGCGAATATAATCTAATTGGGCTCATGTTGGATTTTCGGGTAAGGTCAGGCCAGGTTTGGGCTAGGCTCGAACTAATTAAGGCCTAAGCCCAAACCTAGCCTGAAAAATAAAAAGCGCATAATTTTATCTCCAAGCTCAGCCCAAGAATCTAAAACCCAAACCCTATGATTTAGTTTGAAAAACATACAAATACAAATATATACAGTACAAATAGATACAAAATATAAAGTTTTACACTCTACATATTTGTATTTGTGTATTCCTTTCAAACTAAGCCTATATAACAAAATTACAGGTTGGATTGGTCCAATTCAAATTGGGCCCACCCAAATTCCCCCTAGCACGAGACCTTAATTTAAAGGAGATCTGAACGCAATTCGTGGTTTTCCTCGCCTACAAATATAAGGTGGGGTCGATGCATAGATAAGTTCGTAAGAAAGATGTGAAATTAAGATAGAAAACCAAGAAATGCATAAATTGGGCCAAGATTAAAATAGTAAAATATCAATAGATGGCTCATTATAGCGGAGAGTTGACATTAAATCCCACAGCAAAATACCAACGAATGAATGATGGCTCAATTGATTGACAGAATGTTTAGCTCATTGTAGCGGAGATGGAGTTCTAATGGAATTCGGCGCATTAATACAATTAGTATGATCACATCAATTATAATAGAGACTTGCATCAAATCTCACTGCCAGGATTAATCCGATTGTGTAAATCCATTAACAAAAAGGTGGTGGCAGTTTAACTTTGCTTTGTAGTATGGCATCTTATCATGTATGATAGTAAGTAAAACCGTCTCTAAAAGTTGCATAAATTCATTGTTTATTAAAGTTATTGAAAGATAAAAGTATAAAGGTCGTCAATTCATATTGATACATGAAAAAGGCATATTTTCAAAGAATTGGAGGTAGGATACAGAATAAGTTTAATACATTATCCAATTATTGATCAATTTTCATATTTGGGATTCGAATCGCCGACCCAATCCAAGGAAAGGCCTTAACTGGGCCAGTTGCAGCTCAGTAGCTCAAACCGACCTAATTAGTTGGTCAAGTTTGGACTCTTGCCATCTTGGTGAAAGATTAAAATAAATTGAATGAATAGCAGGTCAACAGGTGGGTTTTTATTTTGCGGGAATGTGGGCCTGGGCCTAAGCCTAATTCAATGGAAACTCTTTAAATAAGGAAAACCGATTTTTTAATTATTCCCTCTCTGCAATCATGCATTCACAAGTCACAACCTACCTCGATGCCATTACGTGGCATGATGCTGAAGCCTCGAGGGACAACTGTGTAGCTAATTCCATATTTTATTTTGTACGAAAACAAGAGAAAACTTTGGCTGTTCACATTGGACAGCCTGTTTTCTGTCACAACCGATTTTTTTTTTGTTTTTCTATTTGGTGTCATTGTGGTTACTGCTATATATGCAGTTTTCAAATACACCTTTTTCGATTTCTAAGATGGTGATCTGAGAAAATGTTTTTTTAAAAAAATGACTAACTAAACATCAAGTATTTTTTAAAACACGGATTACAGACGTAATATTGATGCGATCAAGTTTTTTCAAAAACGATATTGATACCAACCACCTACATTATCTGAAATATTGTACCGTAAATGGAAGTAGAAACCAGGATTCAAAGTATCAATATAATACACCCTATTAATTATATCTTGAGGTCACTGAAACACCATTTTGTAAGAGTGAATATTGTAATGTATTATATCTTAATAATTAATGTTATGTCTCTACTATTGAATCATCAAATCTTAAAACTGAAAAAAAAAAAATGAGTATAATCGATGTAAACTACTACTGATATGCTAAATTTTTATATTGAAATTATCCATACTCTGAGCCATGATAAGAACCCTAAATTGTATCAGGAGTCGAGCCCAACCTGAAGTTTGGTGATTGGAGGTGTTCTGGCTGGTGCCAATTGCCAAGTGCCAAGCCTGACCTAACATTACATGTGGGCCAGATGGTCCAAGTCTTTTGGTCCAGGCCCGGAAGTTTTCTTTTTGTTCTTTTATCGGTGCGTCAAATTTGATCATCTGAGTTTGTTGCTTTTTAGAGAATTGGTTATCTGAAATTGAACGGAGGTGGTATGGTATGGTATGATAGTATTATCATTTTATGAAGTCTAATTTGTATAAAAACATGCAGGTACAGAAGATATTGAGGTACAGAAAACTTTCTGTACCAGACCGGGTCATACCAGCCTGTTCTTCCCATCTTAAAATTAAAGTGATTTTTCTTGGATGGTGTAGCAGATTTCCATTGGTCTGGTTCAGAAAATTTTCTGGGTACAGAAGATATTCCTATAAATTTAACTTTTAACTTGAAGCACGTCTGCATGGGCTTGGGGAATTTGGGAGGTCCGAGCTCTTTTCCTTGTGTAGAATTGAGGTTACGGCATTATTGTATCCAGACTAGCCCAGGCCCAGTTTTTCCTTTGGCTTATACATGGGCTTGGCCACTAGAGTTGTAAACAAGTTGTATCAGATCCAATTCAAACCCAAATTGAATCTATAAGAGCTGGATTCGGATACTCATTGGTCCTAATAAATCGGACCGGATCCCAAAAAAAAAATTGATTCATTTATTTAATGAATCAAATTTGAATATATCCCAATCCAATCTATTAATTATGAAATATTATATATATATATATATATATATATATATATATATATATATATATATATATATATTAGTTATATTATATCAAGTTCTTTTACTATCAAATGAGATCAGATATAAGGTTATACGATTAAATTCATTTACATCCTTATGTCATTATCAGAACCGGCACCTACCCTAGCTATACTTTGGACTTAAAAATTCTGACCCTGGGCTGAACCGTCATTCTCCCTTTTTTTTAAGACAACTCCTTCACTCTGCTCCGCCCCTGTACAGCCTCCATCTCTCATTAGTCTCAGGTTCATAGAGTTCCAATTGCATGGCTTGTGCACAGAACAGAACTACGTATGAAAATGTTGACCCTAGGTCCACTCCACCACACTAGGTTTTTATAGAAGAAATCATTTTATATCCTAATTCTTATATAACACAAATTACAATGATAAATAGGGTAAATTGCTGAAACCTGTCCTGAAGTTTGGCAATTGCTTTGACACAGTTGCAAGTAGATCCTTTTTCTTAAAATCCTCTAACAAGAGGTACAAAAATGTCCAAAATACCTATACAATTATTAGTGGGTCTGATTTCTACATAAGTAATGATGTAGCGCGATCCAGACACTCCTAGCTGACTGCTAATTGGCTCCTTGCTGGCAACAAACGGCATCTGAGGAGATGAAAGGAAAGATTCCCGGGGATTTACCCGATGGTAATACTCCGATGCTTAAGTTAGTACTGTGAATAGGAAGTAAAGGGAAAAACAAAGGCTAAGAGTGGAGGTCGCGCTTTTCTCCTATACTCGAGAGATTGGAGGTCTCAAGAAGAAGTTTCTCCTCTACCCTGAGGGCTTTTATAGGGGCGCTCTTTGTGAGATCGGGCATAACCGCCACTAAGCCCCCTGCCACCGTCGTTACCTGTCAGGGCTGCGCAGGTGGCCGTTGCAACGTACTCCTTACCCGGGCGAGTGATACGTCCCCAAAGTGATAGGCACGCCTCCGCCTACTGAGAGACGTGGGCACAAACTGACAAAAGGACAGGGACTGTGCCGTCAGTAAGGGATATGGCGCAGCCTGATTGGTACAGCCTGTCAGATAGAAGCTTCTTGCGGAATGCTCGTGCGGCTCACTCGCGAGCTACATTGCAGCGAGCTCGGGATACTTCAGGAGTACCCTTAGTAGAATTAGTCCTCGGAATGACTTGTCTGCTCGGGAGCTCGGGAGAGCTGGTTTTCTTAGCTTGCGAGCTGAAGTTGCCTCAAAATATCCCTTTGGGGGTAGCTCAAGGAACTCGAAGCTTGCGTCGTGATGAGCTCCTCCTTCTGCGCGATATGATGTGACGAGCTGCTTTATGGGCCCGTTACTTTGCTGTACTAGGCCGCAATGCTGAGCTATCGCTTACATCGGGTTAGTGTCCACGTGTCGCTGTTTCATAGATCAGGTCAAATCATCCTTCATCAATTGCCCCCCACTCCTCGAGCTAAGAGTATCGCCTTAGCGCGGGGAGTTTATGAAGTGCGATGGACTGATTTGACCGAAATTCAAACTTGATTGACTACCCCCATTAAATGCATTTGCGGGAATCAAAAGATCTTCTGACTTCCCTGACTTTTTGGATTCCGAAAACGTGCTGAGGTGGCCTTCAATTCTAAACGTTGTGCGGCTGCAACTACCTTAATCATGGGAGATGTGTCGCCAATCACCTTCGATTTTTAGAAGGCTTGCGATCAGGATATCTGCGGATCGTTGGATCTGCTTTGATCCGGGCCATTAGTTTAAAAGGACGGGGGCTATAAATAGGGGGCCCCCCTCGGGCCCTATCTTCCTCCATGCCATCTTTTGGAGTCTGAGGTCGCGTTCTTCACCTAGCCTACTCGAGTTCCTCAGTCTGCTCCATTCTGCCTTACTCTGGTGAGTCTCAATCGCTGTCAGCCATGTCTAGGTACCCATGCCATACCTATCACAGGGGCAATAGCCAAGATGATGATGCTCCCACGAGCTCGGGAGGAGCCTGGGAGCATATTCCGGAGGTTCAGGAAGCCTCTAGCAACACTGCTTCTACTCCTAGGGGGAGGGAGCCTGATACCTTTGACCCTTCCTTAATGATAGCGGAGAGGCTCAGGTCTCTGATCTGCTACTTTGACCTCCCTGGGGACCTGGTTTACAGCCTCCCTATTGGCAACTTCCCCAGGGAGCATGGTCCCAACGATATAGTGATCTATCAAGAACAACTCGAGACTGGCTTGTGTCTCCCCCTGCACCCCTTGATAGTGGAGGTGCTAAACCATTTCAATGTCACTATTGACCAGCTTCATCCCAACGTTGTTCGGAACATGGTTGGGACTATATCCCCGTCACGAGTACTACCTTCCTTTGGACCTTGATATTTTTGCCTCTATCCTTTGCATAAAGAATGCTGCTCCTGGGGCTCCTCCGGAGAGGCGCTTTTATTACCTCTCCCCCCGTTGCGGTTATAAGCTCTTGTACGAGCTGCCAAATAAGATTCCCGCCTGGAAGCGGGATTACTTTGTGGTATGAACCCCGAGGGGTGGCCCTTTCCCACTGCTTGGAGGGGCGCTATCCAGGACCCCGGGGCCGAGCTGGACCCTGAGACTCGGAAAACGATGTTGTCCTGGGCGTCAGTAGGCTTCCATTGCTCGGACTACTTATCCGAGGAGAAGCTCGTGCAGGCAGGCTTGAGCCCAGGTAGGTCGGTCTTTTAGGTCGCGTAGTGCCTTGTGACTATTGTGTACACATGCATTTTGTTTATTATTGGACTAATGCCATGTGGTCTTGTGGCAGCCATCATGTCCAGTTCCGATTTGCGCCGCCTTCTTTCGGGCAGCCAGAGACGCCAGGTGAAGAGGACGTGCCCCGACCAAACCCCACCTTCGGGAAGCACTGAGTTCAGGTCTGCCGAGTCGGTCCTGCCCTCCCCTTCGCCCAAGGTTCCGATGCCCCCTCCTGAGGGGACTAGTGGGACTAACCCTGGGGGAAGCGAGCTCCCTCAGCCGGGGGAGGTACCCTGTAACCCCCTTTAGCCCCGTCCTTACCCCCGATTCCAGTGGGAAACTGGGAAGGGGTGAATGATTATCTAGTAGCTCGCCGGAGGAGTCAGAAAGCAATCACCAATAACGAAATTGCTCAGTGAGGAAACATAGAGCCCAGGGACCTCTCCACGTTTGCCTCTGCTCACTGCATGGTGGTAAGTGACCATTTTCCCTCTTCCTCTCTTGTTTCGCCCTTTTCCGCTGCCTTCTGATCTTTCTTTTTCATCGATAGGTAAATTCTGCCATCCATGCCATGGCTCTTCAGATGCGCATTCATCGTGTCAACGTCCTCGACCAGCGTGCCACCAACCAGAAGCTCCAGGTCAAGCTCGACTGGGTCTGGGGTGAGCTCCATCACACCCGCAAGGGGAGCAAGTCTAAAGAGCTGCTCGTACACAACCAGGAGGCTCAAATCGCTCAGCTTACTGAAAAGAGCGCGCGCCATAGGGAGGAATCGTCAAGGATGGCGGGGGAGAGGGAGCTTCTCAGGCAGCAGGTGCAGGACTTGGAATCCACTCTTCTGAATCGGACCTAAAACTTTGATCAGATGGTGGAGGCTGAGCAAGAGAAAGCGGTCTGGCATTTTAAGGACTCCAAGGAATTTCATGACCTCCAGGTGGAGTATGGTTCAGGTTCGTACCGCTCAGGGTTTAAGCTCTGTCAGTGGCTGGTTCAGAAGAAGTTCTCCGGGCTCAACCTCGACGGCATTACTATGAAGGGTCTGTCTCTTGAGATAGCAGACCAAGCGGTTTCTGGGTGCCGTAAACCCGGTCTTTCACAAGTTTTCGGTTGGGCAGTTGTGCCCTATGATGATCAAACCTTTCCTCGAGTTGTTTAGCTCGGTTACTGCACTTGTTATTTTCTTTGTTTTTTTTTTTTTGTCAATGAAAGTTTCTTCCTTCTTCTGAGTATGATGAACTCCCTTTGTTTTTACTAAAGAAATTCCATCATTTGAGTTGTTAAAGTTACATACTTGTAGTAGGGCTCTTCGATAGGCATTATCCCAATTTATCACGCTTAAGGCCCCTGTGGTATACCGCAGGGCGATTAGAATGTATGTCCAAGCTAAGCATTGGTCGGCTATTCAGTTTTACCAATGTATCGGGATGAGCTATGCTTCAGGGTTTAAACCCGAGTTGCTTACGCTTTTGATATTTCATACCTTGCCTTCGCCACTGAAGTGTCTTTCTTCACACTGAGGTCTTTGTTAGCTCGGTGTTTTAGCCCTTAGGCTTTGGGGGGGGGACCCATAGTCCGCTCCTAGATTTCTCCCAGGCCGAAGTGGCAATTGGGGTCTTCTTGTCCCGAGGTCATGTTAGCTCGATCTTCTAGCCCTTAGGCTTTGGGGGGGACCCATAGTCCGCTCCTAGATTTCTCCCAGGCCGAAGTGGCAGTTGGGGTCTTCTTATGCCGAGGTCATGTTAGCTCGGTCTTCTAGCCCTTAGGCTTTGGGGGGGACCCATAGTCCGCTTGATTTTTACAAATAATATTGCCTCAGGTTGACAATATTCCATGCTCGAGGTACTTGTTTCCCTTCGAGGGTCTCGAGCTCATATGTTCCTTCCAGGGGCACCCGTTTCACTCGGTAAGGACCTTCCCAGTTGGACCCGAGCTTGCCAGCACTGGGCTCAGGCACCATAACTATACGAAGGGCCAGGTCACCAACACGAAGGTTTCGCCTCTTGACCCTGGCGTTATAGTACCGAGCTACTCTCTGTTGGTAGGCTGCGGTCCTAATGTACGCGAGGTCCCTTACTTCATCGAGTAGGTCAAGGTTGGTACGTAGCTCATCTTCGTTTGTTTGATCGTTGTATGTTTCAAGGCGCAACGTAGGTACTTCGATCTCTACGGAAATCACTGCTTCGGTGATTGAAGGGTGTTTCTCCCATGGCGGTCTTCTCCGTGGTTTGGTAGGCCCATAGCACACTAGGTAGTTCATCTACCCACAATCCTTTAGCTCGGTCCAGCCATGCCTTTAGTCCGCGGAGGATGACTCTGTTCGTGACTTCTGCCTAACCGTTTGCTTGAGGGTGCGCGACTGAAGTAAAGTTCTGTTGGATCCCCATGTCTCGGCACCAATCTTGAAATTTGATGTCCTCGAATTGTTTGCCATTATCAGAAATCAATACCTGAGGTAATCCGAAGCGGCATACAATGTTCTTCCAAAAGGAGTTTTTGACATTTTGGGCTGTGATCATCACGAGGGGCTCGGCTTCTACCCACTTGGTAAAATAGTCCACTGCCACTACTAAGAACTTTCTTCCACCCGTTGCTGGCGGGAATGGCCCGAGTAGGTTGATTCCCCACTGCGCAAAGGGCCATGGGCTAGTGAGATACTTGAGGTCGACAGCGGGTTGGAGGTAAACATTGGCATGTCTCTGACATTTGTCACATTTTCTAACGAGTTTAATGGCGTCTGCCTTCATTGTTGGCCAATAATACCCTTGCCTAAGCACTTTCTAAGAAAGGGCCCTGCCGCCCAAGTGTCCGTCGCACAGACCCTCATGAGTCTCGCAGAGTACAAACTCAGCTTCGTTAGGTCGCAAGCAATGTAGGTAGGGGACCGTGTAGGATCTCCTGTATAGTCGTTCGTCTATCATAACGTATTTAGTTGCCTGGCGTTGCACCCTTCTGGCTGCATTGCAATCTGCAGGGAGGGTCACGTGTAACAAGAAGCTCATGAGTGGGTCGATCTAGCTTGGCTTTGCTCGAACAACGGAAGCAACCTCCTCTGCCCCCCCGAGAATGCTAGGCCGAGACAGGTCTTCTATGTACACGGTTCTCATGGCGATGTCGCTAGTGCTGGCTAACTTGGACAGGGCATCGGCCTTGACGTTCTCCGACCTAGGGATCTGTCTGATGAAGTGTGACTGGAAGTTGAGTAGGGTCTCTCTAACTTTGGCTAAGTAGGCAACCATAGTCGGCTCGCGAGCTTCATATTCGCCCGTGACCTGGTTGACCACGAGCTGGGAGTCACTGTAGATAACGATGTGCTTGGCTTTGACTTCTCTGGCTAAGGCTAGTCCGGCTATCAACGCCTCGTATTCTGCTTCATTATTGGATGCCTCGAACTCGAAGCGTAGCGCGTACTCCAATTTCATGCCGCTTGGGCCGTGCATAACTATTCTGACACCGCTGCCCTGTCGATTCGAGGAGCCATCTACGTGAAGGATCTAGGGCTCCTCATCCTAGCTCGCGGTTGGCCGAGCTAGGAGAGGTGCCACATTGGCTACTACTTCATGGGGTTTGGACTCGACCGATCCGGGAGCTTCGGGCGCACCCGAGGTGGGAGCCTCGCACTCAACCGGGTTGGGATCTTCGGAGCTGAATGTGCATTCGGCTATGAAATCTTCTAAGGCTTGGGCCTTAATGGCAATTCGTGGTTTGTACTAGAGGTCATACTCGCTGAGCTCAATGGCCCATTTCGTCAACCGACCGGAGACCTCGGGCTTAAGCAATACTTGCCTCAGAGGTTTGTTGGTAAGGACGATAGCGGTACGAGCTTGGAACTATGGGCGGAGCTTCCAAGCTGCAATTATCAATGAGTACGCTAGCTTTTCCATCTCCGGGTATCTTGTTTCTGCTCCCTGCTATACTTTACTAACATAATAGATGGGTTGTTGGACCCGATCTACTTCCTTAATTAGTATCGAACTGACCACCTCGTCGCTCGTCGAGAGGTAGAGTTCTAAAACATCACCCTCGTTGGGTCAGATTAAGGTCGGCATGCTAGTAAGGTATTCTTTGAGCTCGTTGAATGCGAGCTGGCAATCTTGGGTCCATTCAAACCCTTTGCTCTTTATTACCTTAAAGAATGGCAGACAGTGGTTCGCCGATTTAGACATGAAACGGCTTAGGGCAGCTATGCGGCTATTCAGCCTCTGAACTTCCTTCACCTTTCAGGGTGGCTTCATGTCCAAGATGGCCTTAACCTTATCCAGGTTGGCTTCAATGCCGCGCCAGCTAACGATGTATTCTAGGAACTTACCTGAGGTTACACCGAACACACACTTGTTTGGATTCAATCTCATATTAAACTTACGCAAATTTTCAAAAGTAGAGCGCAAGTGTTGTATTAATTCATGTGAAAATTGAGTTTTGACGACCATGTCGTCCACATAGCATTCTACTTTTCTGCCGATTAACGACGCAAATAATTTATTTACAAGCCTCTGAAAGGTTGCCCTTGCGTTTTTCAACCCGAAGGGCATAACCTTGTAACAATATAGGCCGAACTCTGTGATGAAGGCAGTCTTTTCTTCGTCTACCGGGTCCATCTTGATCTGGTATAGCCCGAATAGGCATCCAAGAAACTTAGCAACTCATGCCCTGAGGTCGCGTCCACCAGATGGTCGATTCGGGGGAGCGGGAAGCAGTCTTTCGGGCAAGCCCAGTTCAGGTCGGTGTAGTCGACGCACATGCGCCACTTGCCGTTGGCCTTCTTTACCAAGACGGGGTTGGCTACCTAGCTCGGGTATTGGACTTCACTTATGAAGTCCGCTACGAGGAGCTTCTCGACTTCCTCATCGACCGCTTTCCACTGTTCCGGGGCTAGGTTGCGTTTCTTCTATCTAATGGGCCTAACTACAGGATCGGTGTTCAGCTTGTGAGTTATGAGTCTGAGGTCTATATCGGGCATTTCTGCTATCGAGGTCGGGACCGCGACTGTTTCTTCCATGGGTGCGGCTCGTAGGGGCTTCTGGACGGAAGCGCCGATCTGGAGCGTCCAAGCTGGGTCTGCTGTCAAGGTTGGAACCGTGACTGTTTCTTCTGTGGGTGCGGCTCACTCTTCGCCTTGCTCCGTGGGCCGCTCTAGTTCAAGGTCATCGGCTACCTTGGTTTTCCCCTTTAGGGTGGCAACGTAGCACTTGCGGAACTCAACCTGGTTGCCCCGCGCTACTCCCACCCCGAAGTCTGTTGGGAACTTCATAGCCAAATGGTAAGTGGAGACCACCACCTGTAGGACATGGGTGATCGGTCGACCTACTATGGAATTTTAGGGCGAGGGGGTCGCTACCACCAGGAAGTTTTGCTTGAATCTGACCACACAAGGCCACGTGCCAACCTCTACAGGTACTGTTATTTTCCCAAGGGGCTGGACTTCTTCTCCGCTAAAGCCTACCAAAGGAGTGTCTACGGGCTTCAGGTCGCTTCTCTGCAACTAGAGCTGGTCAAACACAGCTTTGAAAAGTATGTCAATCGAGCTGCTTGAGTCGACGAGTACGCATCTGACCTCGAAGTCGTTGATTCTCAACTTTATCATGAGCGCGTCGTCGTGGGGGTAATGGACCCCTCACGCATCGTCTTCTGTGAAGAAAATCGATTCTTCTGTTCTTGGCCGCTTTGGGGGGTTCTGCTCCTCCTGGGTGATCTCACGAACCGATGTCCGAGCTACCGCTGAAGTAAAACCTGCAACAATTGAATCTCCCACTATCATGTGGATGGTCCCCCGAACTGGCCTCTCCTCCGGAGGCTGCCTCCGCGATTGTTCGGCCAGCCTACTGCTAGACTTGGGAGCGTCTTTTCCGTGCTCCCCTTGCCGACCCATTCTATTATTATTATTATTATTATTATTATTATTATTATTATTATTATTATTATTATTATTATTATTATTATTATTATTTTGTACAATGTTTCTCAAATATCCGCGATAGATGAGCTCCTCTATCTCGTCTCGGAGGTTTTTACTACCCTTGGTACTGTGACCGTGGTCTTTGTGAAAGCTGCAATACAAATTCTTATTTCTATCTTTGGGATTTCCCCTCAGACGAGGTGGCCACTTCGCGTACGGGGCGTCCTTGATCGCCATCAGAATTTCGGCCCACTTCGTGTTCAGTGGAGTGTAATCAGCTGAGTCCAGAGCGGGAGCTCGGAACAGCTGACCTGGCTTTGCACCCCGAGTTGTTTCCTTTTTCCTTCGGGTGTCCTCCTGACTGGAAGGTTCTCCTTCTCTCTTTCATTTTTCGGGTGCGCCCTCACCCTTCTGGTTGATCTCCTCTTCGGTGGCTATGAACTTATCTGCAAGTTTCAAAAACTCGGTTATGGTCGCGGGTTGGTTGACGACCATGTGCCACTTGAACTCCTTGTGCTTCACGCCCTTCTTGGCTGCTGCAAGGCGTACGGCGGGATCCAGGCGCGGTATCTGCATACAGGCATCATTGAACCGCTTGATATAGCTTTTGATGAAATCTCCCTCCCTTTGTGCTACGTTGAAGATGCTTTCTTCAATTCGCGGGCACCGCTTGATGTTGACAAAGTGGGACGTGAAGGCTTGTGCGAACTGCGCCCAACTTCTTATTGACCCGGGCGCCAAGTTCCGGTACCATGTACGGGCTGCTCCCCTGAACATGGTGGAGAAGGCCACGCACATGCACGACTCACTGGCTCGCACCAGGTGCATCTGTGACTAAAAGGCATCTACATGATCACTCGGGTCGAATGACCTGTCATACTTGTCAAGAGGGGGGAGCTTGAAATCCTTGGGCATCGGGACCTCCAGGAGTTCGGAAGACAGGGGGACAGAACTGAGAGGAGGGGAACTTTGGCTTCGGCCGAGCCTACCTCTTCTTTGCCCATGAGCTCGGGCAAATCACGGGTGATAGATCGGCGAGCTCGGCATCGGCGCCTCTGCTTCCTGACGGGCTCAGCGTCGTGCTGCTCACCTCCTCGCTATCCAGAATGGTTTGTGGTGGGGGTAGCCCGGTCTGCTGGTGATGGCTACGGACGGAAGGGGCTTGCTTGGAGTCTGTTGCCAGGATCTCGAACCGGTTCTCAAGAATTGGGGTTCCAAACTTTGACTGTCGAGGCAACACTGACCCGCCGAGCTGGGGTCCTTCCGACCTGTCCGCCCGCGACGAGATCGGGGTAGCCGGTCTCTCCCGTCTGCCATGGGGGGAGGCTTGGTTTTTTGGGAGATTTTGGGGGGCCTCTCCCCGGCCAGAGTGTTCGCTCTAGCAGCGGGACTTGGCTTGCTACGAGGCCAGGTGCTGAGGCTGAAGCCGAGGCTGTTGAAGCTGAGGTTGGGGCTGAGGCTATTGAAGCTGAGGTTGGGGCAAATGGGGGAACTGCTGTTGATACTGGTACTGGGAGACTTGGTGCAGCACATGCTATTGATAGAGCTAAATTTGTTGGAACTGTTGCATTTGGGTCTGCATGGCTCTCATGCACTGCATCAGGTCCTCCAGCTAGTTCAGGCTGGCCACTGGGGGCACAACCGTCGGTGAATGTCGTTCTGACTGTAATAGGGAGTGGGGCCATGACAGGTGCCATTGTAAGAGGCACGTTCAAGCTGGGGATTCCGTCCGCTGAAAGGGGGACGGTGAACTGTCCGATACAGATAGTAGGAAGCTAGGGTTGTTCCCTGGAGTTATCCATTTCCGTGCTTCGTCCAACGTTGCTAGGAGAAGCCATGAATGATTGATTGTTTCAAGGAAGAAGAAGGAACTGAAAGAGTTTGGAGAGAAAGGCCTTTTGAAGCGTTTCCCACAGATGGCACCAAATGATGTAGCGCGATCCGAGCACTCCTAACTGACTACTGATTGGCTCCTTGCTGGCAACGAACAGCACCTGAGGAGATGAAAGGAAAGATTCCCGGGGATTTACCCAATGGGAATACTCCGATGCTTAAGTTAGTACTATGAATAGGAAGTAAAGGGAAAAACAAAGGCTAAGAGTGGAGGTCACGCTTTTTTCCTATACTCGAGAGATTGGAGGTCTCAAGAAGAAGTTTCTCCTCTGCTCTGAGGGCTTTTATAGGGGCGCTCTTTGTGAGATCGGGCATAACCGCCACTAGGCCACCTGCCACAGCCGTTGCCTACCAGGGCTGCGCTGGTGGCCGTTGCGACGTACTCCTTACCCGGGCGAGTGACACGTCCCCAAAGTGACAAGCACGCCTCCGTCTACTGAGAGATGTGGGCACAGGCTGACAAAAGGACAGGGATTGCGCCATCAGTAAGGGATATGGCACAGCCTGGTTGGTACGGCCTATCAGATAGAAGCTTCTTGCGGAATGCTCGTGCGGCTCACTCGCGAGCTACTTTGCAGCGAGCTCAGGATACTTCAGGAGTACCCTTAGTAGAATTAGTCCTCGGAATGACTTGTTTGCTCAGGAGCTCGAGCGAGCTGGTTTTCTTAGCTTGCGAGCTGAAGTTGCCTCGGAATATCCCTTTGGGGGTAGCTCGGGGAACCCGGAGCTTGCATCGTGACGAGCTCCTCCTTTTGCGCGATATGATGTGGCGAGCTGCTTTATGGGCCCGTTACTTAGCTATACTGGGCCGCAATGCTAAGTTGTCGCTTACATCGGGTTAGTGTCCTTGTGCCGCCGTTTCATAGATCGGGTCAAATCATCCTTCATTAAGTAACAATACAAACTTTATGAACAGAAAAAAAAAAAAGTTAAGTTGCAACTTTGCCTTTGATCAATTGATATGAAGAAAAAATTTAAAAAATAAATCAATTTCGGAAAGGAGATTGCATGGAAGGGATTGGAGTAACGATTAAAATGATGAAAAAAACTAGAAAATATAGATTTTGATAAAAAAAAATAATTGTATGAGCATTTTTTACACTTTCATGCCTTTTATTAGAGGATTTTAATGGAAGGATCAACTTGTAACTGTATCAAAAAGTGCAGCGAAGCAACTGCTATTACGAAACTTTAAGAGAGGTTTCAAAAAGTTAGGGTTGGAGGGTTAAGGGAGGGGGATGAGCTACACCCGTTGTGTAGTCCCATGAGAAAAAAAAATGCATGAAATTACCAAACCTTAGGGAATGTTTCATTAATTTCAGGAGAGGTTTCAATTTACCAAGAAATATGTAATAGTGTCCTAGCTGAGAATTATATGAGGAGCCCCTTACCTACTAAATTTGACCCAGTCCAAGCTCGGACCATGATCATCCTTGTTTTCATAAACAAGCGAGGAAGTCATAAACTATGAATAAATCTATCTATGACAATATTTATGCTATAATAAAATGTTTGAATGGAACTTGCGTGTTTTTGGACTTTGGTTTTGATAAAAATAACTTGATTTTTTAATTTATTCCCATCGTTAGCGTAAAAAATGTAGTCTAAATTACTATTTTTTAATTCATCATAATCAGTTTGGTTAACTCTTACGTTAAACGCATTAATTAAGGATAGGCAAAAGTGCGGCTTTGGAGAGGATTTATTAAATTCTATACCCTATCAACCTCCCTATACCTCCCAAACACTTATCCTCTTTAAAATCCAAACCCTTTTCATACATGAAAATGCAAAATCCTCTCTAACTTTACCTTTGGTGAATTTGAGGGGTGGGTGGGTTGGACCCATAATCCACATCTAATCTTCTATTATTTCTCATTATACATAAACAATAAACAAGTAATTCAATATTTTTGAATCATTGTTGACCTAGATGGTCGGACTGTTCAGACCGGAAACCATTTAGGCGACCGGTTCTATTTTACTCCAAACCCAATATTTGGTCAAAAACCGTTGAATTAGTCAATAAACCGTTGACTTGGATAGTTTGACTATTGAACCGTTCGACCCAAAGAACGGTTTGTGATTTACTAAATAAGAGCCAGATTTGAATGAAAAGATAAATCTCTCAGATCTCATATTTAAGATCTATAGGAGAGAGAGAGAGGGAGAGAAAGAGAGAGAGATCAGTTGAGGGAGATCTCAGATCTGAGATCTAGAAGACTAAGATCTGGAAGAGAAGGCTAAGAGATCAATGAGAGAGATCTGGAAGAGAAGGACGAAGAGTCTAAATGATGGATCTTAGAAATAGAGATATAAGACTGAGAGAAATCTCAGATCTAACATTGTTGCCACTGTAGTTCGCCGTCACCATCGTCATCGACGTTGCAGCTGACCTCCTCCTCCTCCTCCTCCTCCTCCTTCTTCTTCTTCTTCTTCGCCTCTCTCTTCTAAACTCTCTCCGCCATCAGCAGTCTCTCATTCTCAAACAGTGAAGCCCTTTTTCTCTTCTATTTATATGCATCTTACCCTAATATTCCAATCTAATGGGTAAGATGACATATCACCATTTATAATATTTAAACTATTTGAACCGTTTGACCCAGATGATCGAACCACTGACCCAGAAATCGATGACCAGAATGGTTCCGTTTCCGGGTCATTTTTTAAAACCTCGAGTAAACTAACATGAACAAACATAAAAAAAAAACAAATATTTGATCAAAATATATAGAAAACATATAAAACTATAAATATGTGGGTCGAGGAAGGTCAGGTTTATTTTAAAGTAATAATGTACCCTTAATTGTTGTAAAATCCCAAAACACATTTTTGTCTTAAAATTTGTTTTTTAATCCAAAAAAACTGCTCCATTGAAGCCATTGGGTAGGATAGAAATTATTATCCCTAGAATTAATTCACATTTTCTCCCATTTGTCTCATGTATTTAAAAGATGTTGGCCAAAAAAACCATATATTTAAGACACTTTTATTTTTAACCATTAAATTCCACTAATCTAACTCTATACCCTCTAAGTACAAAATAATGTTTTAAACCCAATGCCAAAAATGAAAATGTTCTTCTGTATGGAACAGTCGTTCAACCATCCAAATTGAATGGATTAATTTGTGGCATCATAATTTAATTAGTAAGATTTAAATGAAATAAATTAAAACTACATAAAATAAAATATTTTGTAGAAAAAATTAAGCACATCTCTAATATCATGCCTGGCCAAATTAAACAAAAATAAGTATGAAAAAAATATAATTTTTTTATTAATGATCAAAATGGAATTTATAAATTATACAAAGTAATTATTACCTAACATATGGTCCTGCAGACTAGTACAAATGATACAATGGATCAACCAATTACATCACCAAGTATTGGTCAAGTAAGTTGGTGAAATTGACATGGATTCCAAATTAGGTGACAGGTTAATAGGTTCAACTAGAAAATTTAACCACCGATTAAAAACTTTATTAAAAAACTAATGCTTTAAAAAATTAGTTTGAACCAATTTTCCTTTGGATTGCATGTCAACAATTCCATTATTATGGTTAAATAAATCAACTACTAATGTCATAAATTATATAATACTAGAGGGGGCACGTGCGATGCATGGAATCGGGCACCCCTTCTTGTTCCTCGCCCCCATAAGTCAAGACACTCTACTCCATCCCCACCTTGATCTCAGTGGTGGGGCAAGTTTGAGGCGAGGGACCCATTCCCCGTCAGGGGTGGAGAATCCCCAAATTTTCCCCACCTTGAGGCAACCACATAAAAGAATCTAATTTATGGATATTTTACAAATATGATTATGGTATTTTGGGGTATTTTAGGAATTGGATTATTGCAATTTGGGGTATTTTATAAATGAAATTATGAGATCCTAGGATTATAAGAATATAAGGAAAACTTAGAGATATTTTAAAAAATAATATTAAATCTATGGATATTTTACTAATTTACCATCGAGTTCAGGGAATTATATGCAAACCCCATCCCTAATTTGGCGCAAAAATATTTTTCATGTTGCCACCCCGTCTCTACTCCATCCCTATTTAAGATATGAGAAAACTTGCCCCATTCAAGGCAAGGCAAGGTAGGGCAATAGTTTTATGGGGAAATTTTCAATGCCTACAATTCTAATAATTTTCTATAACTAATTAACTAATAGTAAATTAAATAATAATAAATTATATGATTTTATGATAATTTCCAAAAAATTAATGAAATTGCTATTAATTAGTAATAATGTATAGTAAATTAATTATTTATAATAACAATAAATCAATGTAAATTATTTAATTTTTAAGACTAAATTATTTACTATTAATTAAAGTAAATGTAATTATAGTAAATTAATTACTTTTAACTAAAAGTAAACCATTTGTTGTTAATTAATGTAAAACCAGACATGATCGAAGTCAACCAAGTGGTCTAGATCAGTGTGGATAGAATTAATAAATTTTCTAAATTATTTAATATTTTTTTATTAAAAAAATGATAATGGATTATTATTTAAATAGTTTTGGAGAATATTTTTCATAGATTAATTTCTTAATTTTTTATTTAATTATTTAAAAAGTAATTATGGATTATTAGTTAAAGAGTTTCCCTAAATTATCTGATAATTGTTAACTATAATTATTGATTTTATAGAAATTAGTAAATTATGCTAATTAGTAATATCTTTATCAATAAATTATTATTGTAAAAATTTAATAAAACTTTATTAAATTACAATTATTAGTGTAAATTATGCTAAACGTTGAAATTTTGAACATTTATTAATAACCAAAAATTATTAAATAATGGATTGTTTATTAACTTTTGGTAGATTATTAAATTATTTAATATTTATGAAATAATGGATTATTTCTGAAATAATTATTTCATAATTTTTGGTAGAACATTTTCCATAAATTTTTAACAATTCTCATAACTAATGGATTATTTAATAATAGATTAGTTAACAATAATGGAAGATGCCATGAATATATAGGAAACATCAAATTCCCCTTATTCCTCTCTCTTTGTTTGAAATCATGTCTATAGATATAAATATTGTTTGATTTGGAAAACCAAATCGTGATAAATTATGGCCCTATTTTTAATGAAAAAGTGGAGAGAATAAAGAGGAATTAGAGATAGAATTAAAGAAGAGGATAAAACATATATTGAGCTAATTAAGGAGAGAAGCAAATTGGGTAATAGAGCAAGGAGACCACCTTGCTTGATAGATAGATAGATATATAGAAAATACAACAAAAAGACATAATTTCTTTTGAAAAACTCGGATATACCTTTAATATTATATATTTATCCTAAACGAATGTGATAAATAAGAGTTATTGTTATTAATGACAAAAATAACTAAATTAAAAGCAAAAAATAGGGAATTAATATCTAACTTGTGACCTAATCCGAATGGATTAATGGTTTAATTAATTGATCTTTTTCTTGGTATTTATATATAGTTTAATTGATCAAGTCATTACACTGTTGACCAAGTCAACAGTTTTTTACTCCAAAAAAGAGAATTATTATTACACTACAACATACCACATTTACTTGCTTTTATTAGGTAGACTTACTTTGGAAAGAGTACAAATACAAATATGTAGCGTACAAATACATATATAATAATACAACAAACAAGATTTTGCACTCTACATATTTGTATTTGTACTCTTTCCAAACTGAGATATAGGCTGTGTTTGGAAACGATGCAAATAACTGTGAATGCAAATATGTAGAGTGTAAAACGGTTCATATAAATTACAAAGTTGGGTTAGTTTTGCATTGACAAATTTACCTTCTTACCAAACAGACTTTTACTTGTAATTGATGCAACCAGGAATTTCAATAAAGCATATGTTTTTTATTTTTTTATCAAAAGCTCACTTGAATGCAAATTTACTTATTTTTCATTGATGTACTTTTACATCTTATTGTCAATGTAAATATGTATTAGCCTACCATTTGTCAATGCATAAACGTAATGTTGCCAAACACAGGCAAAAGTGAACTGTAGTGCAAATTTACCCCGAACCGGGATTTACACTCCATTTGCATCGTTTCCAAATGCAGCCTTAATAATAAAAATAAGTGTAAATGATTTTGAACTACCATATGGCATAGCAATGCCAAATACAAAACAAGCATTCTGCTTTTGAACTAGGGAGGCCAGGTTTCCTAGAGACAAAATCATGCACACAAATAAATATCAATGTTTTTGAACAGTTGTTGACCCAGATGGTCAGACCATTCAAACCATAAACTGTCTAGGCAATTGGTTCCATTTTACTCTAAACCCGGTCCCTGGCAAAAAATTGTTGAATTGGTTAACAATCCATTGACCTGGGCGGTTGAACCATCAACCCATTTTTTATTTTAATTGTTTTTTTGTTTATAAAATTTTTTTGGTAGAATGGACCATCCGTTCAAATCAGATGGTCAAACCGTTGACCAAAAACCGGTGGTCAAAACGGTTTCGATTCCGGGTCAGTTTTTTAAACATTGGTAAATATGCTAGTGTTCAACATAGATGGGACCCAATGAATACTAGCGTGTTCACTCGTGATAGGTAGCCCGGTCTAGTATGTACAATTTTGGCTCCAGCTCATCTGGACTATGAACTGGGCATCATTTAGCATGGGAGAGAGGCGCTTAGATATAGGTAAATCCATCTTTCGTTTTTCAACATACTCCACTTCAACTACCAAGTGGTAGTGGGCCAGTGGCTTAGTTGGTAGGGTCTCTGACTTGTCTTGTAGAGAACTAGGATTGCCAAATCCTATTGCCACCGGGGTTGGGGTTAAGGGAGGGGGATGGGCTACCCCTTTGTGTAGCCCCATGAATAAAAAAATACCATATTCTCTGTATGAACTCCCAAAACCCATTTTAAATCATCCATATTCTCTATAGAGGTTTTTGTCCATTAAAAAGATGAGTGGAGAGATGTATTTATGACAAACTTTTATGCTTCGTTCATTTGTATCTTTGTAATTTACCCGGGTAAGTGCACTTACTTTTGATTTTCAAGATTCCCAAGTAACAGAATGATATTTTTACCAATGAAAAGTTAATATAAATATGGGAAAAGTTGTCTCATTATGCTTTATAAAATTTCCCCCCACGTGGGAAAGCTATTTATCTACCTAGGAGATGGGTAAGTTTTACCTAAGAAAGTGGAGCTTATTTTACCATGGGCTCCATTAGCAAATGCAAAAAGAACATTGTAAAGTTGGTTAATTGGAAAAAGATACCCATTGACCAACTTTCCTAAGCTTATTTATTGGTAGATGAACGGGGCCTTAAGGGAGGCTTAACTGTTTAAGTCTTTTCCCCTAAAAATAATATATTATTGGGTTATTTATTAGAACACCCCCTATGGTTTCATGTATTTACTTAATCATACCTTATAGTTTTCATTTTACTAAAACACTTTCTATATTACAACCTATTTACTAAATCAACCTTTCACTAAGAAGTGCTTATTTTGCCATTTGAAAATAGTAACATGATCACCTAAATTGTGTAAAAAATGATCAAGGGCATGGGCCCATGATTGTTTATACTTAAAAGTATCCCTAGCACTTTTTCGTATAGAAAACAAATATGACCAAATAAAGCCAAATAGAATTATTGCTTGTGTCTTATTAGGGGCAAAAATGGTATTTTTACTATTTTATTTTGATTAAATTTATCTAAATGGACATTGGGGATCAAAACTATCATTTTCCACTAACATCTAATGGAAGGTCGACCAAGTGAATAAATTGTAAATTATAGGGAGTGTTTTAGTAAAACACAAACTATAGGTAGGTTTTAGTAAATCTATGAAACTATAAGGGGGTGTTTTAGTAAATGAACCTATTTATTTATTGTTTATTACTATGCATGTAGAGGTATAAATCGGGTTGTGCCACCTGTGGCCTGACATGATTTTGGATCGGCCTAGCACGACGACAGATGGGCCATGTTGGGCCATGGTTTTAGGTCCATAGCTCACCCAAAACTAGAACCGCCCCAATGTCTAGTTTAATCTTTTTGGGGGGTTTTTTTATAGAAATACCCCCTAATAGCTATAAACTGCTATATAGGGGGTATTTATGTATTTTGGCTTTAGGGGGAGAAAAATGACAAAAATACCCACCAATAGCTATATAAGAGCTAGTTTGGGGGCATTTTGGGTAAAGTTATAAATGACTTACAATGACCAAAATACCCCTCCTAATAACTAAAAAACAACTAATTTTTAGAGTATTTTGGGTAATTTAATTAATTTTAATTTCTATAAATAACCCTATCCTCCATCATTTTCATCACACTAATTCACCAATTCTCCTCTCATACTCTCTCAAAGTTCTTATACTGTCTCAATACTTTCTCTCTCTCTCTCTCTCTCTCTCTCTCTCTCTCTCTCTCTCTCTCCAATTCTTAAGTCTCGACTTTTTTTTTCAAATTTCAAGAAGAAGAAGAAGGCTTGCTCAAGTATCTCAAGTTACCAATTTGGGAGGTTTGGAGGCTTCAATCATTGAAATCAAGTTGAGATTCTGAACCAGCAATCTAGGTAAGTGCAATTAAATTAATTTTTACTTTTTTAGAATTAAGAAAATGGCTCACTCCTCCTGAAACCAATTCCCTAACATGTTCAATGCTAGCAATGATGTTCAGTCACAACATGATAAGTGTTAACATTGATATGCATGCTACTGACATTGTCAGAGTTTCCACCCCTAGTACTGGTACTGGGGGAAAGAAAAAGAAGGAAACTAATTTAACTAGCCCGATTTGGAAATTATTTAAAATGGAGAAGGTTGAGGGGAAGGGAGAAGGGTTGTCTGCAAAAAATGTAGGAGTAACTTTAGTTACTGTAACAAGGGTGGTATTGGCCACTTGGGTAGACATTTACTCACCAATGAAAAAGAAGAAGAAGAAAAAGGGAAAGAAAAATCACAAACACAAATTGGGCGTAGGGGTTTTGGTATTTTTAAATATTCACAAGAAAAAATGAGGCAAGAGTTAGCAAAATATATTATACATGTTGAACAACCATTTTCATGAGCTGATGATAGTAAACTTTAATATTTTTTACGTAATTCTATAAATCCTCAATTTAAAAAAAAAAATATAGAAATACTATTGGAGTAGATGCTTTGAAAATTTTTTTATTCATATAAACAAAATCTAATTTTATTTTATCAAATTATAATTCTAGAGTTGCAATTACTTTTGATATTTGAACCTCTAAATTTAAAATAAGTTATACTTGTGTTATCGGTCATTTTATTGATGAAAACTAGCTTTTACAAAAAGAATTTGAAGTTTACTCAATTTAAATGGCCACATACTAGCCCAACTATTATTACAAGTATTTTAAATACTTTACATGCTTATGGAATTGACAATAAACTTTTTTTTCTATTAGTTTTGATAATGCTAGTAATAATGATTCAGCAATAAATATTTTAAAATCTCAATTAAAACCATGTTTAATGGTAAATTATTTCATATTAGATGTGAGTGTCACATCTTAAATTTATTTATTCAAGATGTTTTAAATATTATTTCTCATCATGTTTCTAAAATTCGAAATCGTATTATATATTAAATATTTTGGAGTAAGAAAACAAGAATTTAAATATTTATGTTATAATTATAGTTTAAAATATAAACATTTTTTGTTAGATGTTCAACATAGATGGAATTCTACCTATTTTATGTTCGAAAGTTATATTCCATACAAACAAATTCTTACTGATTTTTATAATGCAAAAATGTCACATGATATTATACTTGAGGAAGATTGGGAAATGACAATTTGTACAAGAGCTTTTTTACTCAATTTTTATGATGCAACTAATGATTTTTTTTTTGTGTGTGTGTGTTTATTACCCAACTAGTTGTCTTTAAGTTAATCAATTATTAATGATTAGTGAATGCTTTTCAAAATATATAAACGATCCACAATTTACAAGAATTGTTGAAGTAATGGAAAATAAATTAAAAAATATTGGGAGAATATTTATCATCTTTATTGTTTAGCTACAATATTAGATCCTCCAATTAGGAAAGATGGTTTAGATATTTTATTTGAATATGAATATTGAAATTGGAAATCAAAAAGAAAAAATTAATAATTGATTATTTGAAGATGTATTACTTATATGAATCTCAAATGATATGGAATAAAAAGTTTGTAACTTATACAAGTGCTACTTCCACTTTTAAAACAATTGGTTATAGTAGTAGAAGAGAGAGAATTTTTTGATAAATTACAAAGACCCTTGTACTATGGGGTCTATGACAAAAACCCCCTATACTTTGTTTTGCGACAAAGACTCCCCTATACTATAACCGTGAGGCAAAGACCTCATTCTATTAATTTTCGATTGAAATCCGCCGTTTTAATCCCCAAACTATTCTTATAATAAATATTCAAAAAGCACTATTCATCTTCCCAGGTACACAAACACCACCCCAATTCTTGCTTCTCCAGCCTTTATTCACTAGCCACCCAGAAAACCACTTTCTTTACTAGCCACCCAGAAAACCACAGGTCCAAAAGAGCTCTTCAAGCTCTCCCTCCAAGTTGACCTTACCAAGCTCTCAAAGCTCGCTTCTTTACCCACGAAGCTTATCCCCAAGGTCAACAGCGATTCTCTTCTAGTGACCACACTACGTGATTGCCAAATTCAATTTGAAGATGCCATAAATCGACTCGTCCGTGCTCCCTGGTGACCAGAGACTGTTGTAGGAGACGGTTTTGTGGATCCGATTGGTCAACTGTTCAAATGTTATCAGGGTTCTGGTTATTGCAACGGTCACCGCTCCGCTACAAGTAGACCCGACCCATTCAAATCGAAGGATGTGTGCACGATTTTCGCCAAGTTTAACAATGGAGGACATTAATGTTCCAAATGGCTCAGATGATTTGTAGCGGAGACTGGATTGATTGCTGCCTTCACCTTGGTTGGAAAAATGTTGAAATGTTGACATTTTTCAAGACTCAGGAGTGAGAAAGACTGGTGATGAGAGCAGATTTGGCCCTCCAGTGAAATTGTGACACGTGGCAGCTCATGACAACTAGGCAAACACCTAGGCAACAACTTACCAAGTTGGTGTCCCACCCGGGCACCAGTCTGTCTGGCCTAGCGCGGCCTAGTGCGACCTGCACACGGCCTACGGGTGGCCTGCACGCGGCCTGGCGCTGCCTACGCGCAACCTAGCGTGGCCTGCGCGCGACCTGGCGTGGCCTGGCCGGATCAGCCTAGCACATGATCCGACCTGGCTGACCTGGCAACCCACAAGATGCCCACCGATGAACCATAACGGCATACCCCGCGAGCTCGATAACTCACCAAGGAGCTCGCCAAGGAGCTAGGCAGCTCTCCAAGGAGCTCGCCACCAAGGAGCCAGGCAGCTCGGCAAAGCTCGCCATAAGCAGCTCGACATAGCTCCCCCAGGTAGCTCGCCACTTGTAGGGTAGCTCGGTACAGAAGAGTAGTTTGGCATATCATAGGAAGATCTCCTGCCTGACAACCTGGCCCAGACACCGACCGCCAACTGACATAGGCGCCGACCTGACAACCTGGCCCAGACACCGACACGCCGACTGACACAGGCGCTGACCTGACAACCTGGCCCAGACTCCGACCCACCGACTGACACAAGTGCCGACCTGGCCGCCTAACACAAGCGTCAGCCTGACAACCTCGAGGAGTTCACCATCGTACCCCGGTTCTGACGGGATATGACAAGTCTTACCGTTTGAAGGCTTTTCACCCACCTAACCCGCGAGGACACCACTATATAAGGACTCCGACCCCCAAAGCCAGAGGGAGGAAAGAAAAGGATGGTAACCCCTGCTCTCTAGCTCTCTCATTTCTCCCCAAGCTCTCTGTAATCAGAATGCTAACTTACGCATCGGAGAATCCCCGCCAGGAAAATACCCCCGGGTCCTCTGATTCAGTTCTCGCAGGTCCCTCAGCTCTCGCCGCCTACAAAGGATAGGAAATCACCTCACGCAGAGGGTAGTCGGGTTGCGCCGCACCAGGGAGCTCCACCATCCTCTGAGTTGCAGGCCGCCTAGGAGCAGGTCAAATGACGAGTCCATTAGGGAGCTCGCCACCAGGGAGCTCACCACCAGGGAGTTCGCCACTAGGCAGTTCGCCACCAGGCAGTTCGCCGCCAAGTAGCTCTCCACCAGGGAGTTCGCCACCGAACAGTTCTCCGCCAGGGAGTTCGCCACCAAGCAGTTCGTCACCAAGTAGCTCTCCACTAGGCAGTTCTCCACCAAGGAGTTCGCCACCAAGTAGCTCATCACCAAGGCACGTCACCACCAGGTCAAATAATGAGGTACTTAGCCAAAAAAAAATTTATACATCACAAAAAATTGGTACATGACCAGAAACGATTACATCAATTGGCGTCGTTTGTGGGAACACGCTACAAAAAGCTAAGTTCTCATCCTACAAAAGCTAAGTTCTCATCTTACCAAAGCTAAGTCTGTGGCCTCACTTTTTAGAAATTGAAGATGTTGCTTTATAGTTTACATTTTTTATGAACTCAAAGACTACGCAGGGAGCTAACAGACTAAGTAGCTCTACCAACCTTACTTTCAATTCAGATAATGCCTCATCAGTCCTCTCCGCAAGGTCCCCCTACAAATATGAACTCTTCGTGGCTTCCGCGGGAGTTGGTGGCCAACAGACTACATAGGTGCCCTTACCAGTCGAGCCTTCCAAGGCTCCCATGTGAGTTGGCGACCTAAAGTTAGTAGTGCTGCCCTTGAAGGTCGAGCTCCTAATAGCTTCTTGTAGGAGTGGGTGACCGACATTACGAAGCCAATGCAACACAATCATAGCTCGACACCTCACAGGAAAAGCTTATGAGCCACATTACTGCTTAAGACCCGGTCGCCTCTCCGACACGGCCAAAGTAAAAAAAAAAAAGTAGACTACGAGTCACTCCCAAATCCTACGGGCCACATTACTGCTTAAGACCCGGTCGCCTCTCCGGTACGGGCAAAAGTCAAAGAAGAGTAGACTACGAGCCACTCCCAAAGCCTACGGGCCACATTACTGCGTAGGACCCGGTCGCCTCTCCGGCACGGGCAAAAGTCAAAGAAGAGTAGACTATGAGTCACTCGCAAAGCCTACGGGCCACACTATTGCTAAATATTCAGTCGCTTCCTCAACAGGAGCAAAATCAGCAAAAGTTAACTATAAGTTGCCCCAAAGCCTAAGGGCTACACTACTGAACTGGCGGAGACACCCCCACCTTACTGGCAGCTCACCGCATACAAGCAGCTCCCGAAGCCTAAGGAATTGGATCGGCACAACCCAGCTCGTCGACTTACTGGCAGCTCCCGCAGGTCCCTCAGCTCCCGCCGCCTACAAAGGAGAGGAAATCACCTCACACAGAGGGTAGTTGGGTTGTGCTACACCAGGGAGCTCCACCATCCTCTGAGTTGCGGGCTGCCTAGGAGCAGGTCAAATGACGAATCCACCAGGGAGCTCGCCACCAAGCAGTTCGCCACCAGGGAGCTCGTCACCAGGGAGCTCGTCACCATGGAGTTCGCCACCAGGCAGCTCGCCACCAGGCAGTTCGCCACCAAGTAGATCTCCACCAGGGAGCTTGCCACCAGACAATTTTCCACCAGGGGGTTCGCCACCAAGCAGTTCATCACCAAGTAGCTCTCCACCAGGGAGCTCGCCACCAGGCAGTTCTCCACCAGGGAGTTCGCCACCAAGTAGCTCATCACCAAGGCACGTCATCACCCGGTCAAATAATGAGATACTTAGCTAAAAAAAGTTTATACATCACAAAAAATTGGTACATGACCAGAAACGGTTACATCAACTGGTAAATTACAAAGATTGGATTGATTGCCGCCTTCACCCTATTGAAATGTTGAAATTTGGTGCGAATCTCGGAGAACATCCGATGATTTGAGATGAAAGAGTACATTCTCCTGTACCCCTCGAGGAGGGCGCTAATGCAGGACAAGGAAAATGATGGCGCACCCAACAAGAAGTTGGCATGTGCGCAAGCAATGTTTCAGAAAAGTGATGTAAACTAACGTGAGCTTCAAAGGTAGCTTCAATTAAGCGGAAGCGGAAGCAATTTATCCTGACCGGATGAGAAGTAGAAATGTATATGGAAGAAATGGCTCCCGAAACGAAAGCGGAAGTTTCTTCACCTGGAGGAAAAATGTCTTCGTTTGTATCCTAACCGGATGAGAGGGAGAAAGTTCAGGATTTTCTATAAAACGACAGTCATAGTACAGGGGATTAAATGGCGGAAGTGGAAGTTTCTTCACCAGTTATTGTAAGGGTAGTTTGGAGATTAAAACGGTGGATTTCAATGGAAAATTAAGGGAAGAGGGCTTTGTTTCGCGGTCATAGTATAGAGGTTTTTGTCGCAAAACAAAGTATAGAGGGTCTTTATCACAAACCTCATAGTATAGGGAGGTTTTTGTAATTTACCTTTTTTTTGTTAAAATTTGCAAAGGTTAAAACAGACTGAGTACATTCGATAGCTTTTGCCCAAAAAGACAGAATAAACGATGAGATAGAGTTTAACCAAACCCCTTTGTTTGGGTAGGAGGAGTTATCTAAGAAATGAACAATCCCCATCTATTCCCTACTAATAGAACGAAAAGCACAGGTTTCAAAAGTTTTCTTTAAGATTCAGGTGTCTTTAATAACTGCTTGTAGAGCACCCTCTAACTTCTTGACTTTCCTTGTAACTTGATCGATCGGGTTCTTGCAATCTAAATTTCTGAAGAATTCAAGTTTTCTTTTGAAAAATATAGTTTGGTCTCTGATGTAGCATAATCCGGTCACTCCTAGCTGGCGTTCGTGTGACTCCTGAGATGTACCTAAAACGAGAGGGAGGAAGAACTCCCAAGGGGTCTCCCGGCGGGAACACTCCGATGCTTAAGTTAGTATTGCGTACAGGAAGCAAAGAGAGAATGAAGGCTAAGAGTGTGGGTTGCGCTAGTGATTTTCAGATACCTTGTTCCATGAGGGTAAGTTCCTTATAGCTGAATTTCGTTGCTCCTAGCCCTCTAACTTCTGACAGGGTAGGTATAACCGCCACTGTTAGTCTGCCATAGCAACTACAAGCAGGGCTGAGGTGGCACGCACGGGGCCGTCGTGCAGGGTACGTGTCTGTCAGGTGTGGAACGCCTTCCTAAAGGTGGCAGGCGCGGCGAGGGGACATGCCTGCAATTCGCAAGTTTGTCAGGTACGGCGGTCGGGCAAGAAGCCATCTTATGGTATACCAAGCTGCTCTCCTGCGAATTGCCCTGAGCTGGGCCGTCCATTAAGTGATGGGCTACCTGCAGCCGGTTATGCTGAGCTAGCTGACTCGAGGTCTTTGTACCTTTGGGCGTCCAAAGAAGAATCGATGCATTCTTGCTTGGGAGAGCCCGAGGTCCATTGGGAGGAGCTCGGGTCTCAAAAGGGGTCAGGGTGCCTCAAACTAGGGACCCCCCGAAGTCCCTTGACCCCGAGGAGGAGGTGCGGACGAGGCGGCTTTTGGCGAGTAGTTTACCTACCGAGTTGCCATGCTGAACTCGATGGGACTTCCCCACCGAGCTGTGCTCTTGTTCGTTGTGCTGTTATGCTGAGTCACTATTTGAGATAGGTCACGCCTACATGTACCTGAGCTACGAGGTCGGGCCAAATCACCCTCCATCAATTGCCCCTCACTCCCTGCGCTGACGACGGTGACCCAACGCGGGGAGGTCATGACGCGCCAGGCGGATTTGGCATCGGTGTTTGTGCTGTGTCGTCGCGCGTTCCGTTCATTTGTACCGATCCAACGCTTGGTTCGACCGGAAAGAGATTTGGGTCATGTCTGGGTTACGCACGGACTTCACGCGACCTGGACTTTGCGGACGTCAAAAACGCGCTAAATCGTTTTCACCTCAAAGAACCTACGGTTGCGGCTATAAATAGGGGGTCCCTAGGCCATTTTCTTCACCACAAAGCCTTCATCGTTAGCGTTTGAGCTTGCACCAAGGGCTTTTTAGCTCGGGTCCTCCAGTCCGTTATGTTCTTCTAGTCCGGTTGCGTTTCTTTGGTGAGTCCTCCCGAGCTTCCTTTTCCCTTCTAGTTCGCTTCTTTCTTTAGTCTGGTATGTCGTCTAGTGTAGATGATCTCATCGACGAGCCCGAGGTAGGTATCTCGACTCGGGATGTCCCCTCTGCTACCTAGTCATCTGAAGTACGGGTGGCTTCGGGTCATCTGGCATCTACCTCCCACTGAGATCGGAAACCAGACCAGTTTGGGTCTTCCATAATGAACTCAGAGAGGCTTCAGGACCTCATACAGAGGTTCCGCCTCCCTAGCGAGTACTCATATAGTCTTCCTACCGGCAACTTCCCATGGGAACACGGTCCCAATGAGATCGTGATCTTCAGGGAGCAACTGATAGCCAGGCTCAAACTTCCACTTCACCCTTTAATCGTTGAGGTGTTGGTACACTTTAACATTACTCTGGACCAACTCCACCTGAACTCCATATGGAATGTGTTGGGTCCATTTCTCTTTGTTTTGACCGCTCCCTTTCCATAGATTTAGATGTTCTTAGCACGATCTAGCCTATAAAGAAGAGCGCTTCGGGCGCTCTCCCTGGGCATAGGCGGTCTTACTACCTGTCCCCCCGCCCGGGTTTTAAACTCATGCACAAGCTCCCGAGCAAAGTCTCAGCTTGAAAGCGGGACTACTTCGTAGTTCGGAGCAGCATGGGGTGGCCCTTCCCCATCGATTTGAGGATAGCTGTTCAAGACCCTAGTGTCATCCTGGACGGGAAGACCAAGAAGGAGCTCCAGTCACTGGCTAAGCTTGGGTTGCATTATAAAGACTTCACCTCTGAGGAGAAGCTCGTCTGAGCGGGCTTGAGTCCGGGTAGGTTTTTCCCACTTCGACTTTTCCGCTCATATATTTGCTTCTAGTTACTGATGTCATATTTCACCGCAGGTCTTATGGAGGCAGAAAAGATAGACAACCAGAGACTCTTCCACTAGATGAAGAGGAAGAAATGCGTGGTAAAGAAGGCGCGCGTTAGGTCCCCGCCAGCTCCAGCCGAGCCTTGACTTCTATAGACCTCTGCCTCGGGGCCCGAGGTGGCAGCCGTGCCCGTCATAGACTTGGAAGAGGGGGTTGTGCCCAAGGGGCCTGAGGTGATGGCGGAGGCCATTGCTAAGCCTACCCGACTTGCCAGGGAAAGCATCATCGAGGCTAACGCCGCTACTACCGGGGCTCATCCTGCTGAAGATGCCACTAAGACCTCCGAGAGCTCCACTCACGATGTGGAGATGACGGCTTCCAGCTCGGAGGGTCAGGGGAGCCAATCCGTCCTGAACCCCAAGTGCAGCCTGAAGAAGAGTACGCTTGCTGCATACCCGGGGGAGGTCAGCGAGTGGGCTGAACTCACTTCTGGTCAGCTCGGCGCCCGAGCTGCCACTCATACTATGGTGGTGGTTTCTCTTCTTTTTCTCTTTTTCCTTTTTTTTTTTGACTGGTTTCCCTTTCGCAGGTGAACACCGCCATTTGCGCCTTGACCCTCCAATCAGATCGGCACCTGAGGCGGGCTCTGGAGGCTGAGAATTCATCTCGCGCGGCCCATACTGAGTTGAGGGCAGCTCGTTGTCAGGTTCACTGCTTGGAGAGTGACGCCTTGGCTCAAAAGAGCTTCATCGAGATGTTAATGGCAAAGAAGGGGGAGCTAGCCCGAGACAAGGACAAGTTGAGGGCCGAGGTGAACAGCCTTAAAGTCGGTCAAGAGGCCTTAGGGATCGAGGTGAGCAGCCTCAAGGGTGAGCGGGATGCCTTGAAGCTCGAGGTGCAAGGCCTCAAGGAGGCGAAGGGGAAGCTAGAGCATGAAGTGGGGTACCTCTAGGAGGACATAAGGGAGAAGACTGCAATCTTCGAAGGTGCTCTTGAGGAGGCCAAGACCCAAGCCGTCATTGACTACGTCAAGTCTTCGAGATTCGACGATGTGATGATGGAGGCCTACCGTAAGGGCTTCAAGCTCAGTCAGTGGCTGATTAGGCACCTCTACCCCGAGCTAGACATGAGCGCCATCACTACTTCGCGGATCACTGACGACATTGTGCGTCGGTCAAAAGACGACCCCATTTCCGAGGATGAAGGTCCCGAAGATGGAGCAAAGGATGCCGGTCCAGACACTGTCCCCAAGGGGGTCCCTGATAGAGGCGGCGAGTCCCCGAAGTAGTTTGCTCCTTATATTTGTAACTTAATCTTTTCCCTTTCTAAACTGTGAATGTACCATCCTGAGCCTTCGAGCTTGGGTAAAAACTCTTGTACCTTAACTCTCTTTTTAATGAAATATAGTTTCTTTCGAGTATCTCTAAGCGCAAAAATACTTCTAAGTGTGAGTGGACTCCAAGCTGGTCAATTTAATGTATAGGTTACCCGAGTTGTCAAGCCACTGAGTTGGTGGTAAGGATGATTGAGTGAAGTTGTGTTACTTCGGGTTGCACGGGTTACCCCGGGCTATCAAGTTACCGAGCTGAGTAAGAGCAGCAAGGGTATAGACACCATAGGGTTCATTCTCGAGTTGTCTTTCCCTTAAGGGTTAGAGATAACCAGGTTTTTGTTAGTGTGCTATGCTGAAGTGGCAGCTGGAGTTTTCTTGTGGCCCTTAGGCTTAAGAAGGGACCCGTAGTCTATTCTTAGGTTTCACCCAGGCCAAAGTGGCGACTAGGGTCTTCTGTGCCAAGGTCATGTTAACTCGGTATTCTGGCCCTTAGGCTTGGGGAGTGGCTCGTGGCCTACTCGATTCTTACAAATAGTATTGTCTTAGGTTGACAATATTCCATGCTTGAGGTATTTGTTTCCCTTCGAGGGTCTCGAGTTTGTATGTTCCTTCCCCGAGCACTCGTTTCACTCGGTAAGAACATTCCCAGTTGGACTCGAGCTTGCCAGCGTCGGGCTCAGGTACCATAACTTTACGAAGGACGAGGTCGCCAACGCGGAGGTTCCGCTTCTTGACCTTGGCGTTATAGTACCGAGCTACTCTCTACTGGTAGGTTGCGGTCCTAATGTACATGAGGTCCCTTACTTCGTCGAGTAGATCGATGTTGGTACGTAGCTCATCCTCGTTTGTCTGATCACTGTATTCTTCTAGTCGTAGCGTAGGTACTTCAATCTCAGCGGGGATCACTGCTTTGGTGCCGTAGGTGAGATTGAATGGTGTTTCTCCTATGGCGGTCTTGTCCGTGGTTTGGTAGGCCCACAGGACACTGGGTAGTTCATCTGCCCACAATCCTTTAGCTCGGTCTAGCCGTGCCTTTAGTTCGCGGAGGATGGATCCGTTTGTTACTTCTGCCTGACCGTTTGCTTGAGGGTGCGTGATTAAAGTAAAGTTCTATTGGATCCCCATGTCTTAGCACCAATCTTGAAATTTGATGTCCTCGAACTGTTTGCCATTGTCGAAAATCAATACCCGAGGTAATCCGAAGCGGCATACGATGTTCTTCCAAAAGAAGTTTTGGACATTTCGGGTTGTGATCGTCACGAGGGGCTCGACTTCTACCCACTTGGTAAAATAGTCTACCGCCACTACTAAGAACTTTCTTCCACCCGTTTCTGGCGGGAATGGCCTGAGTAGATCGATGCCCCATGGGCTGGTGAGATACTTGAGGTCAGCAGCGGGTTGGTGGTGAATATTGGCATGTCTCTGGTATTTATCACAATTTCTAACGAGCTCAATGGCGCCTGCCTTCATTGTTGGCCAATAGTACCCTTGTCGAAGTGCCTTTTGGGTGAGGGCCCTGCCCCCCAAGTGCCCACCGCACAGACCCTCATGGATGTCGCAGAGTACGAGCTTGGCTTCAGTAGGTCGCAAGCAGCGCAGGTAGGGGAGCGTGTAAGATCTCCGATATAGTTGTTCATCTATCATGACATATTTGGCTGCCTGGCGCTACACCCTTCTAGCTGCATTGCGGTCCGCAGGGAGGGTTCCGTGTAGTAAGAAGCTTGCGAGCGGATCAATCCAGCTCGGTCTGCTTGAACGACGGGAGTGACCTCCTCTGCCCCCTAAGAATGCTAGGCCGAGACAGGTCCTCTATGTATACGGTTCTCATGGTGATGTCGCTAGTGCTGGCTAACTTGGACATGGCGTCGGCCTCAGCGCTCTCTGACCTAGGGATTTGTCTGATAAAGTGTGACTGGAAGTTGAACATGGCGTTTTTGACTTTGGCTAAGTAGGCGATCATGGTTGGCTCGCGAGCTTCGTACTCGCCAGTGACCTGGTTGACCACAAGCTGGAAGTCGCTACAGATAATGATGTGCTTGGCTTTTACTTCTCTGGCTAGAGCAAGTCCGGCCTTCAACGCCTCGTATTCTGCTTCATTGTTGGATGCCTCGAACTCGAAGCGTAGCGCGTACTCCAGTTTTATGCCGCTTGGGTCGTGCAGAACTATTCCGGCACCACTGCCTTGTTGGTTCGAGGAGCCATCTACGTGAAGGATCTAGGGCTCCTCATCCCAGCTCGTAGTTGGCCAAGCTAGGAGAGGTGCCACACTGGCTACTACTTCACGGGGTTCGGACTCGACCGATTCGGGAGCTTCGGGCTCACACGAGGTGGGAGCCTCGCGCTCAATTGGACTGGGAGCTTCGGAGCTGAATATGCATTCGGCTATGAAACCTACCAAGGCTTCAGCCTTAATGGCAGTTCGCGGCTTGTACTGGAGGTCGTACTCACTGAGCTCAATGGCCCACTTCGTCAACTGACCAGAGACCTCAGGCTTAAGTAAGACTTGCCTCAGAGGTTTGTCGGTAAGGACGATAACAGTATGAGCTTGGAAGTACGGGCGGAGCTTCCGAACTGCAATTATCAATGCGTATGCTAGCTTTTCCATCTCCGGGTATCTCATTTCTGCTCCCTACAATACTTTACTAACATAATAGATGGGTCGTTGGACCCGGTTTACTTCCTTTATTAGTACCAAACTGACCACTTTGTCGCTCGCCGAGAGGTAAAGTTTCAAAACATCGCCCTCCTCGGGCCGGGTTAAGATCGGCACACTAGCGAGGTAATTCTTGAGCTCATCAAACACGAGCTGACAGTGTTGGGTCCACTCGAACCCTTTGCTCTTGATTGCCTTAAAGAACTTCAGACAGCGATCCGCCGATTTGGACATGAAGCGACTCAGGGCGGCTATGCGGCCATTCAACCTCTGAACCTCCTTCAACTTACGGGGTGATCTCATGTCTAAGATGGCCTTAACCTTATCCGGGTTGTCTTCAATGCCACGCCGGTTAACGATGTATCCCAAGAACTTACCTGAGGTCACACTGAACACACACTTGTTCAGATTTAATCTCATGTTAAACTTACACAAAATTTCAAAAACATAATGCAAGTCTTGTATTAATTCATGTGAGAATTGAGTTTTGACGACCATGTCGTCTACATAGCATTCTACTTTTATGCTAATTAATGGTGCAAACAATTTATTTACAAGCTTTTGAAAGGTTTCCCCTGCGTTTTTCAACCTGAAGGGCATAACCTTGTAACAGTATTGGTCGAACTCCGTGATGAAGGCAGTTTTTTCTTCATCCGCCGGGTCCATCTTGATCTGGTTATAGTCCGAATAGGCGTCCAAGAAACTTATGAACTCATGCCCTGAGGCCGCGTCCACAAACGGTCGATTCTAGGGAGTGGGAAGCAGTCTTTTGGGCAAGCCCGGTTCCGATCAGTGTAGTCGATGCACATGCGCCACTTGCCGTTGGCCTTCTTTACCAGAACAGGGTTGGCTACCCAGCTTGGGTAGTGGACTTCTCTTATGAAGTCCGCTGCGAGGAGCTTCTCGACTTCCTCGTCGACCGCCTTCCACCGTTCTGGGGCTAGGTTGCGTTTCTTCTGTCTAACGGGCCTAACTACAAGATTAGTGTTCAGTTTGTGAGTTATGATTTCGGGGTCTATATTGAGCATTTCTGCCATGGACCATGCAAAAATATCTAAACTTTGAAGTAAAAAACTTACCAGTTCGGATCGTAGGGGCTTCTAGACGGAAGCGCCGATCTGAAGCGTCTGAGCTGGGTCTGCTGTTGAGGTCGGGACCATGACTGTTTCTTCTGTGGACGTGGCTCTCTCTTCGCCTTGCTCCGTGGGTCGTTCCAATTCGAGGTCATCGCCTTGCGGGACTCGAGTTGGTCGCCATGCGCTACTCCCACACCGAAATCTGTTGGGAACTTCATAGCCAAGTGGTAAGTGGAGACCACCACTCGTATGACATGGGTGATCGGTCGACCTATTATGGCATTATAGGTAGAGGGGGTCGCTACCACCAGGAAGTTGTGTTTGAATCTGACCACACAAGGCAATGTGCCCTTCTCTACAGGTACTGTTATTTTCTCAAGGGGGCAGACTTCCTTTCCGCTGAAGCCCACTAAAGGGGTGTTCGTAGGCCTCAGATCGTTTCTCTGCAACTGAAGCTAATCAAACACAACTTTGAAGAGGATGTCGGCTGAGTTGCCTGAGTCCATGAGTACGCGCCTGACCTCAAAGTCGTTGATTCTTAGCTTTATTACAAGTGCGTCATCATGGAGGTAATGGATCCCTCGCGCATCGTCTTCTGTGAAGAAAATTGGATCTCCTGTCTTCGGCCGCTTTGGGGGGTTCTGCTCTTCTTGGATGGCCTCAAGAACTGACGTCCGAGCTGCTGTTGAGGTGCAACCCGCAACAATCGAACCTCCCACTATCATGTGGATGGTCCCCCGAATTGGCCTCTCCTCTGAATGCTGTCTCTGCGGATGTTCGGCCGGCCTGCTGCTAGACTCGGGAGCATCTTTACAGTGCTCTCCTTGCCGACCTGTTCTATTGCTATTGTTATTATTATTATTTTGTACAAAGTTTCTCAAATATCCGCGGCAGATGATCTCCTCTATCTCGTCGTGGAGGTTTTTACAACTCTCAGTACTGTGACCGTGGTCTTTATGAAAACTACAATACAAACTCTTATTTCTTTCATTGGGATTCCCCCTCAGACGGGGTGGCCACTTCACGTATGGGGCGTCCTTGATCGCCATCAGGATTTCGGCCCGCTTCGCGTTCAGTGGGGTGTAATCAGCTTAGTCCGGTGCTGGAGCTCAGGACAATTGACCCGGCTTTGCACCCCGAACTGTTTCCTTTTTTCTTTGGGTGTCCCCCTGATTGGAAGGCTCTCCTTCTCTCTTTCTTTTTTCGGGTGTGCCCTTGCCCTTCTGGTTGATCTCCTCTTTAGTGACTATGAACTTATCTGCAAGCTTTAGAAACTCGGTTATGGTCACGGGTTGGTTGACGACCATGTGCCACTTGAACTCTTTGTGCACCACGCCCTTCTTGGCTGTAGCAAGGCGTACGACAGGGTCCAAGCGCGGTATCTGCATACAAGCGTCGTTGAACCGCTTGATATAGCTCCGGATGGACTCTCCCTCTCTTTGTGCTACATTGAAGATGCTTTCTTCAGTTCGCGGGCACTGTTTGCTGGTGACGAAGTGGGATGTGAAAGCTTGTGCGAACTGCACCCAACTTCTTATTGACCCGGGTGCCAAGTTTCGGTACCACGTGCGGGCTGCTGCCCTAAAAGTAGTAGAGAAGGCCACACACATGCACGACTTTTTGGCTCACGCTAGGTGCATCTGTGACTGAAAGGCGTCTACATGATCATTCGGGTCGAACAACCCGTCATACTTATCAAGAGGGGGGAGCTTGAAATCCTTGGGCATCGGGACTATTAGGAGTTCGAAAGACAGGGGGGACGGAACTGAGAGAAGGGGAGCTTTGGCTTCGGCCGAGCCTACCTCTTCTTTGCCCATGAGCTCGGGCAAATTGCAGGTGACAGATCGGCGAGCTCGGCGGCGGCACCTCTGCTTCTTGATGGGCTCGACGTTCATGCTGCTCACCTCTGTGCTATCTAGAATGGTTTGCACTAGGAGTAGCCCGGTCTATAGGTGATGGCCACGGACAGAAGGATCCTGCTTGGAATCTGTTGCCAGGATCTCGAACCGGTTTTCAAGGATCAGGGTTCCAAACTTCGATTGTTGAGGCAACGTAGATCTACCAAGCCGGGGTCCTCCCGACCTGTCCGCCCGCGGCGCGATCGGGGTAGCCGGTCTCTCCCTTCTGCCGTGGGGGGAGGCCTGGTTTTTTGGGAGATTTTGGGGGGCCTCTCATCGGCTGGAGTGCTCGCTTTGGCGGCGATATTTGGCTTGCTGCGAAGCTAGGCACTGAGGCGAGAGCTGAGGCTACTGAAGCTGAGGTTGGGGCAGTTGGGGGAACTGCTGCTAATACTGATACTGGGAGTGAAAGAATGGTAGGATCCATCTAATGGACGCCAAGAAGGGTAAGGAATGGGTGGGCGAATTTCCAAAAAATTTCCTACCTTCTTCCAACTGGAAATCATATTCCCTAAATTTAGAATACATTATTCAAGGATTCTACTTGAACCATACTCAAATCAGATCTGAACCAAAAGGAAACAGGAAAGATTATACCTGATCCGGAGAAACAATATCTCCCAAAGTTGGTGTTCATGCCCAAAGAAGAAACCAAGATCCGCTCCTGCTGAAGATGACACAGCTGTGGATGGAACGGAACCAGCAGGGTGCGTCCTACACACTGGATTCTTCGCAAGAATCCTCTGGAAACCTTGAACACTGAATCTTTTGGTCTTTCTTGCAAAACTATTGTCAATAACTGATTTCTTGACTTCCTGTTGCTGCAAAGATCCAATCTTCCAACTCGGAATGGCGGCTACTGGAGGAGGAGAAATCCAGGGACGAAGAGGGCAGAATTGTCTCTTCTCTCTGGAGTCTATGAGAGATCAAATCTCAATTCGCAGGAGGTGTCTCTTGCATACAAAACCCTAGTTCGAAATCTGATATTTCTCTTAGGGTTTTTCTCCTCTTTCTTCTTGATTAAGAAACATCCCAATATTTTTGGGAGTTATCCCAATCCAAATCAGTATTTGGATAGGGGATAATCTTAATCCTATCTACAGATTAAGTTAATTAACTCCTGATCTTATCAGGAGGTTACCAGATTCAAATCTAATTTGAATTTGGTCTCTTAGAGTGGATAAGGTTAAAGACTCAATCCTTTTACTAACATTAATCACATCAGCCCAGTTCAAAATGGGCTTTTGGCCCATTAAGTGTTCAGTGTTTAACCAATTTCCAATTTGCTGCCCAGTTGGGCTTCTTTTTATGGCGTGGGACCCAAGCATTGATCTACACACCAGCCACATGGGTTCGGCCCAGCCTTTATTACAAGGCCCAGCCGAATTCACTGAAAGACTCAGTGACCCCCTTGAGCCCATCACATGGACCCTATGGGCCCAACACTTACATTAAGTGGTCCCTGGGCCAAGCCATCTTATAAAAACCCAGGGACTGTGGGTAGGTGCAAGATTAGCCCATTAGGTATTATCCTAAATGGTCTTACACTTAACCTCTCAGCCCTTAATGATCAAGCACTGCCCGACAAGAGAAGACCTCTCTTTCGGCTGCAAGGAACAGTGCCGCACTCTCCACTCACATGGATTCCAGGAATTAAAACATTTTGCAAATCTTTTGAAACCGTACATATATATATATATACATATATATTAATTTTGCAAAACAAAATTCCAACGATTGAAATCAACTGCCGACAGTTTGGTTTCCATCAGAGAGAGTGCATTCCCGATCATTATCATTGTCCGACAAAGGGGCTGATCCTGTCACTATGACCAATCACTTAGATGAATTCTCAGACTACCCCAACATGTCCAGGTTTTGACCCCCTCTAAGGATCTCACTGATTAACACATCAAAGATAGTCCGATCCGACACCTAGTGATGTGTCATAATCGAGTCTAGGGGTCAGGTGTAACTTTCCAGTTTTTCCCATCTGTCTCCAAGGTCTAGGGCAATACTGGAAATCCGGTCCGGTTCAAGGGTTCAAGCAATCCCATACTGCATGTGCCTTGGGTCTTACCCTGATGGCCGAAACAAGCCATCCCAACACTTGGTGGCACATCAGTATCAGCCTTGGCAGGATAAATCTTCCCAGACTTATCCAATGGCTGTGAACATTTATAACTAACACAAGTTTCTATAAGTGTCTAGTTTTAGGGTCATACACAGAATTATACCAAACAACATGAATCAAACATGCACTTTAATTTATTTCCACTAAATAACAAAAGTACATCAAATACGATTGAAGCTAAGGGCATACAAGACTGTCTAACAGGGAGGCTTGGTGCAGTACGTGCTGTTGGTAAAGTTGAAGCTGTTGGAACTATTGCATTTGGGCTTGCATGGCCCTCATGCACTGCAGTAAGTCCTCCAGTTGGTTCGGGCTGGCCACCGGGGGCACGACCGAAGGTTTGGTGAATGTTGTTCCGACTGTAGTAGAAAGTGGGGCGATGACAGGTGCCATTGTGAGAGGCACACTTAAGCTGGGGATTCCGTCCGTTGAGAGGGGGACGATGAACTGTCCGATACAGACAGTAGGAAGCTGGGGCTGTTCCCTGGAGTTATCTATCTCCGTGCTTCGTCCGACATTGCTAAAGGAAGCCATGAGCATTGGAATGTTTCAAAGAAGAAGAAGCAACTGAAAAAGTTTAGAGAGAAAGGCTTTTTGAAGTGATTCCCACAAACGACGCCAAATGATGTAGCACAATCCGGTCACTCCTAGCTGGCGCTCACGTGGCTCCTGAGATGTACCTGAAATAAGAGAAAGGAGGAAGAACTCCCAGGGGGTCTCCCAGCGGGAATGCTCCAATGCTTAAGTTAGTATTGCGTACAGGAAGCAAAGAGAGAACGAAGGGTAAGAGTGTGGGTTGCGCTAGTGATTTTCAGATACCTTGTTCCATGAGGGTAAGTTCCTTATAGCTGAATTCCGTTGCTCCCAGCCCTCTGATTTCTGATAGGGTAGGTATAACTACCACTGTCAGTCTGCCATAGCAAATACAGGCAGGGCTGAGGTGGCACGCGCAGGGCCGTTGTGCAGGGTACGTGTTTGTCAGGTGTGGAACGCCTTCCTAAAGGTGGCAGGCGCGGCGAGGGGGCATGCCTGCAATTCGCAGGTTTGTCAGGTACGGCGGTCGGGCAAGAAGCCATCCTATGGTATACCGAGCTGCTCTCCTGTGAATTGCCCTGAGCTGGGCCGTCCCTTAAGTGATGGACTGCCTGCAGCCAGTTATGTCGAGCTAGCCAACCCGAGGTCTTTGTACCTCGGGGCGTCCAAAGAAGAATCGGTGCGTTCTTGCTTGGGAGAGCCCGAGGTCCATTGGGAGGAGCTTGGGTCTCAAAAGGGGTCAGGGTGCCCCGAACTCGAGACCCCTCGAAGTCCCTTGACCCCGGGGAGGAGGTGCGAGCGAGGCGGCTTTCGACGAGTAGTTTGCCTGCCAAGTTGCTGTGCTGAACTCGACGAAACTTCCCCACTGAGCTGTGCTCTTGTTCGTTGTACTGTCATGTTGAGTCACTGTTTGAGCTAGGTCACGCCTACGTGTACCTGAGCTACGAGGTCGGGCCAAATCACCCTCCATCAGTCTCTAATAAGTAGGAGGGAGAAATTTATTGCCACCTCATCAACAAGTTATTTTGCTGAACTTAATTTTTATTTACAAGCAAAAATTTGTAGTTTAAGTGATTCCTTCGACTTTGAAGGAATGAATAATTTTGATATTTTAGCATGGTGGAGTAGACATAAAAAAAAATTATTTGGTCCTTGATGCCATGACATGTAATTTACTAACCCCTCCGGTGTCTACATTTCCATCAATCTTGTTTTAGTATATGTATTAGGTTGTTGGATGACAAGAGAAGCAGCATAAATGATGAAAATTTGGAGATGTGCATTTGCTTCAAAGTTTGGTTGGATGCTGATGATAGATCATAAGACCATGGAGGGCATGACAATGCACCTGATGATTCACCTGAAGCATATGATAAAAATCAAGATGGAGATGCAGGTGGAGCTTGAAGAAAAATGATAAAGACAAAATTTTTTTGTATACTCAATAATTTTGTAGCATTTTTTAACATTATTATAAATTTTGTTATTTAATTTAATTTTAATTATTTGCTATTTTTTCAACAACAATTTTTTTTATTTTCAATTTATAATTATTATATATTTTTTATATTTTATTCCATTTTGTTAAGTATTTTTTGATCATTGTACTATTCAAATTTAAATGAAATAAAATTCTTATTTTTTCTAATTTATTGTTCATTTTGTATTTTGTTAAGTATTTTATTTATTTATTTGTTAGAATTTTTATTTTTCCAATTTATTCTCAAAGGAAAATTAAGTATTTTAGTTTTAATTAAAAAAATCAAAATGTCAACAAAAATAATCTGGCCTGATTCAGCCAGGCCAAGGCCCGACCCGTAGCCCAGCCTAACACGACCCAAGCTACAACACAGCCTATAACCGCTCAGCCTGGGCTTGGGACCCGATACGGAATGACATGACACAGGCCTATACAAGCTTAGGTCATGGGCCGTGCCGGGTGACCCCCAAACTTATCATAAGGAGGGAAGCACAGCCTGGTTCAACCTGCTTTTTGTACGGGCCGTACAGTTTGAGCCCAGCATGACCCGATTTACACATCTACCGTTATATGCATAGATACTATCAGCCCCCCACGAGATTGCCCCCCACAACTTCCCATGGCACATCTCCGCCGTTTATTGAGAGCATCTCCTGGATGTTCTCAATACACGGCGGTGATGTGCTGTAGGCTGTTGTGGGGGCTGATGTGGTCTCAAAAGTTAAAACATGAAGACCGCTTTACTTAAATGAATTTTCTCCGTGCGCTGGAGAGAGCTGAGCAAGCGAGAGATCCATGGCAGAGGCGAATGCTGCTACTGCAACGGGGACGACGGCTGAAGTCCCGAAAACTCAACCTGGAAACACTGCACAAAACCTCCCTTCTCAGATTCCTCCTGCTCAAAACAGGAAGAGAAAGCTCGATTATGCTGATATTCAGAATTCCTCGTACTTCAAGATCCGAGCCATTATTAAAGACCTTCGCCCCCATTTCGTTGAGGTAACATCCTGTATAAAGCGGTAAATTGTCCAATTGCTTCTGGATTTTTCTTGCTTCTTCTTAATTTTTGCTTATTGGGTTCTATTCCTCTATTGTGATGATTATTTTTTTCTCCTTTGCTGTGGGATGTTGTCTATTTGGTTTACTCGTACTTTCTACAGCGCGAAGAGTAACAATTTGTTTATGGGTCCTTAGAATTTGTTTAAATTTAGTTATATCTGTTACTTTTACGTTTTACATACTTGTTCAGAAAGGGTGAACCTACATTATTTTTCACCTTCAGACTCGGCCAACTTCAAGATTATAATGGTCGAGCTATTTTGCAGTGCCGAGTGAAATGTATTTCAAATTCTCTAATATTTTCTCTTTCGGTTATTTATCAAAAAAAAAAAAAATCTCTTTCGGCTTACGCTGTTGTTTTTTTTTTTTTGTTTCTATGTTCCATTATCAGATGGCTTTCCTTTTAACATTTTGTTTGCCCATTAGACTGTGTTTGGTTGCAATGCCAATAAATTTGCACTGATGCAAAACCATGGCAGTGCAAATGATTTGAGTGTAATCTCTGACCCATTTTTATTTCAAATTTTAGCTTTTTTTTTTTTTTTTATTTTTATTGTAGTACAAATGAAGTAACTTTAGACATGAAACAGAATAAAGTAAAATCCAAAACAAAATTAAACAAGAATTTGCATTTTTTACATTGCACTCCCATTCATTTGTACTAGTGCAAATAAATTTGCATTGCAACAAAACACAGCCTTATTTATCGTGCAAGATTTTCTTTTTTTTTCCCTTTTTCCCCTTGTGTATTGGCTTTCTTTTTTTTTACTCCTTTTTTTTTAGGAAAACTGGATAAAACTGTTCTTAATAAAACCAAATTTCATAGATGTATAACTTTCTAATCAAATCACATTATGACAGTAGAAGTTCAGGACCGTTATCAGTCTTGAACTCTAATGGATTTCAGGATCGAAGATAAGAAGAAATGTAAGAGGAAAGAAGAGGAAGAGGGAGGAGAAGCAGTAGAACACTAGGGTTGAAAGAAGGAGCAGAAGCTTAATGTTCTGCCGCCGCCACTTTAATTAATATTTATAGGTTATGCTCATTACATGAAAAGGACAGATCTGTCCTTAGTCTTTACATAACAAATAGAGCAAAAATAAGACTGAAATAAATAACAACTGAAACAACTAAATGACCAATAGCTAACCCTAGGCAGACTAGAACATCTTCTACCCTACGAACACAGTGGGACCGTAGCTGTGGGGCCCACATCAGTGTTCTCTACACCCCCTCAAGTTAGGAATAAATGTTTATCATTCCCAACTTGGATAGATCTGCCTCTAACTTCTTCCGTGGTACAATTTTGGTGAGGATATCTGCTAGTTGCATATTGGAGGTGATGTATGGGAGACACACTTCTTGTGATGAGACCCTCTCTCGTACAAAGTGTCGATCAACTTCAATATGTTTAGTCCTGTCACGCTGCACTGGGTTGTGTGCTATATTAATAGCCGCTTGATTATCACAATACAGCATCAGGGGCTTCTCATACTCAATACCCAGCTCCTCAAGTAGTGATCTCAGCCAAAGAATTTCAGCCACTCCATTAGCCATTGACCTGTACTCAACTTCAGCACTGGATCGGGAGACAACACTCTGTTTCTTACTCCTCCAAGAAACCAGGTTACCTCCCACAAGAGCACAATATCCAGAGGTAGACCTTCTGTCATCAACACTCCTAGCCCAATCGGCATCCGTATAGACTTCCACCTTCATGTGGTCATTGTTCTTGAACAGTATATCTCTACCCGGGCATCTCTTCAAGTATGCTAGTATTCTTTCTGCTGCTAGAAGGTGCATGGTTCTAGGAGAATGCATGTACTGACTGATAACACTAACGACATAACTGATGTCTGGTCGGGTGAGGCATAGATATAGGAGCTTTCCCACTAACCGCTGGAACATAACTTTGTCTTCAAGCAGCTCCTCACTCTCTGCACTAATCCTGTGGTTCTGTTCAATGGGTGTATCTACAGGTTTGACACCTAGCTTTCCAGTTTCAGCCAAGAGATCTAAAACATATTTCCTCTGAGAGACAAAGATCCCCTGTTTAGATCTAGCAACCTCAATACCCAAAAATACCGTAGTGTACCCAAATCTTTCACCTCAAACTCTTGATGAAGGAGCTGTTTAAGGGACTCAATCTCATGATTGTCATTTCCTGTCACCACAATATCATCAACATAAACTGCAAGTAGTGTCAGTGACGACTCCACCCTTTTGATGAACAGTGTATGATCTAACTGGGCCTGTACATGACCGAACTTCCCAAGGGCTAGTCTGAATCTGTCGAACCAAGCTCTAGGTGACTGCTTCAAACCATACAATGCCTTATTGAGCCAACAGACCTTCTTACCTACCTCTGTATCATAGAATCCAGGAGGCAACTGCATATAAATCTCTTCCTGCAAGTCCCCATTCAGGAAGGCATTCTTAACATCCATTTGGTACAAAGGCCAAGTGTAGCTTGCTGCAAGAGATAATAGAACCCGAATGGTGGTCATCTTGGCTACCGGGGCAAATGTCTCCAAGTAATCTATACCATAAGTTTGAGTGAACCCTTTTGCAACTAGCCGAGCTTTGTACCTCTCAATGGAACCATCCACATTGTGCTTCACAGTAAATACCCACCTGCATCCAACTGGTTTCTTTCTTTTGGGCAAGTCAACTAGCTCCTAGGTATTATTTTTCAACAGGGCATCCATTTCAACTTGCATTGCGCCTCTCCACTCTGGGACTGATAGGGCTTCTTGCACTGTTCTCGGAATAGGGACATCAGCAACGGAGGTGAGATAGGACCTGTAGGAGGGAGATGGGCGATCATAGGACAAAAACTGGGAGATGCAGTGGGTTGTAGATGTGGTGCAATGCCCTTTTCCTTTACGGAGGGCAATGGGAAGGTCAAGGTCATCTGCAGAGGGTGAGGTAGCAAAATGGAAGGAGTTTCTGTGGGCCCTGGGACTGTAATATCTGGACTTGGAGCCGCAGAAGAGATTGGAGCTGGCTGGGACTGCTGATGACCGGGATCAACCTGCCTGCATCGCCTGTGATAGACTCTCAACTCCCGATCCCTTTGACCACCCTCGCTATTACAACCCTCATCACCAACTGGAATAGGTAAGGGAACAGCCTCAAAGGTATTAACCCTGTCCTCACTGCACTCCCCCTGAAGAAAAGGACCCAAATCTCCACACTCACTACTCTCCCCCTGAGGAGAGACCCGAGAATAGTAGGGTGTCTCCTAAAAGAAAGTGACATCCATGGATACAAACTTCTTCCCTGAGACAGGATCATAACAACAATAACCCTTTTGAGTTTGTGCATAACCAAGAAAGATGCATTTGGAGGCCTTGGGTTCAAACTTGGAGTGATGGGGACCAAGAAGCTGAATAAAACAGGTACAACCAAATGTCTTGAGGGGAATAGTGAACAACTCCTCATTGGGGTATAGAAGGGAAAAATGAGGTTTCATATCAAAAACCTGAGAAGGAATCCGATTAATAAGATATACCGCCGTAAGGATAGCATCACCCCAGAAGCGAATAGGGACATTGGAGGTAAACATAATACTTTTAGCCACCTCCAAGATGTGCCTATTCTTCCTCTCTGCAACCCCATTCTGTTGAGGTGTATGAGGGCAAGTGCTCTGATGGACAACCCCATGATTAAGGAGGTACGATGCCAATGGCTTAGCAAAGTATTCCTTTGCATTATCAGATCTAAGCACTTTTATCCTGGCATCAAACTGGGTTAGGATCATTTGGTGGAAGTTTTGGGTCAGGGCAGGCACCTCATCTCGTGATCGCATAAGATAAACCCAAGAAAACCGGGTGTGATCATCAACAAATAACAAAAAATACCTGTACCCACCCATAGAAGGAATGTGATATGACCCCCAAACATCAGTATGCACAATATCAAAAGAACTATTACTCCTTTTATTACTCAATGAATAAGAGTTTCTACAGTGTTTAGCAAACTCACAACTTTCACACTTCAACTGAGATGACTCAACAGACTCAAACAAAGTAGGAAACAGACTCTTCAAGGACCGAAAAGATAAATGACCCAATCGGTTATGCCAAAGCATAACTGGACTCACAACTTGAGAAACAAGTAACTTCTTATCCACTAACTCTTCTCGACGAGAACTCTCCCCGAGCAGATAGATCCCATTCGTCTCACAGCTAGTCCCAATCACCTTCTTTGTCTCTGGGTCCTGAAAAACACATCGGTCAGGAAAGAAAGTTACTGAGCAGTTCAAATGTTTGGTAATACTACTAACGGAAAGGAGGTTAGTATCCAGTTTAGGAACATGCAAAACAGAGGACAAGGATATAGTATCCGACAATTTGATGTCACCCTTGCCAGAAATAGGGACAAGAGAGCCATCAGCTATAGATACTTTATCCCTACCAGAAGATAAGTGATAAGTAGTAAACAAAGAGGGCAAGCTAGTCATATGGTCGGATGCACCTGAATCTATTACCCAACACGGTTTAGTAGTACCTGGAGCAGAGGCATGGTAGGCTGAGGCTCGAGTACCTGAGTGTGCAAAGGCCGATGTGGCCAGAGCTGATGATGACTGCGGTAACTGAGCTGAACTGTCAACTTCCTTCTCCAGTTGTATTAGAGCAGCCCGAACTGCAGCTAAGGTCTCTAATGGTGTGCCTCTCGTGCCAGATGAGGATGCTGAATCAGTAGTCATAGCCACATGAGCATTACCCCGTTTATTTCTCAACTTTGCTGGGACCAAATGTGGATGCAGCTTCCAACATGTTTCTTTTGTGTGTTTAGGTTTCTTGCAATGCTCACACACCACATCCCTTTTATCTTCCTTCTTTCTGTCCCTCTCTGAATCACCCTCTGTTTTGGGTTTGACAACTACCAAGGCAGGTGTAAGCGGCTGAGGTTGCATCATGACTTTCCTCCTGGTCTCTTTACTGTGCACTAAGGAGTATGCCTGAGAGAGGGTCACACTATCTCTGGTGCCTCACAATATCATATTCTGAATTCAGTCCTGCCAGGAACTCAAACACTCTGTTTGTCTCGATGTGCTTTCTATGTATCTGAGCATCTTTGGGACTCTCTCACTCAAGAGTCTCTAAGTGATCAATCTCATGCCACAGGGACTTCAAGGTAGAGAAGTAGACCGACACCGGTTTCTCTCATTGTTTAAGGGAATTCACCTCACATTTCAACTCATATGCTCTGGCAACATTAAGGGGTTGGGAGTAAGTCTCTTTCATCACATTTCATATCTCCTTGGCTGTCTTTGCCCATAAGTAATTTTGGCTGATATGGGGCTGCATAGAATTACAGAGCCATGTTATAACCAAGTAGTTTTCTTGGACCCACTTGGTATACATAGGGTCTCCCTTGGAAGGTTCTGCCACATCTCCCAAGAGATACCCTACTTTTCCCCTTCCCCCAATAGCCATCATGGCTGATTGGGCCCATTCCAAATAGTTTGATCCATCAAACTTTACGGTTGTAATCTGAAAACCTGTCTCAGAACCACCACCATAACTGCTGTTCCCAAAACTACCTTCTGCCTGATTCTTAAGCTCCATTTCGGTCAAGAACCAGAATTCTCAAAATTATGGTTACTACAGTCAAAACCAGCACTAGGACTCCCAACCACAGTCACAAAACCAATATAGAACCAATCTGTACTCACGGTAGGTGTGCATGAAACATGTATAAGACTGATCTGAAATCAATAACCACACACAACAGCAACAGTTCGAACTGTTTTCACACCTTTAGAAGTGTTCGAAACCCCAAAAGAAAACTGAAAAATAGTTTGAAGAGCAATCTGATATGTTGAAGCCAATATGAGGTTATAATCAGTCCTAAGAGCCGTACGGATAAGGTTTGTATTAGGGTTAATATGGAACCCTAAAACTGATCGATGTTGGGGAGAACTATTAGGGTTTGCCACAGGGACAAGATCACAAGGTTCGGCCTAATACTAGGGTTTGCCGTAGGGATAAGACAAAACCCTAGAGAATAGAGAGATAAAACCCTAGAGTGGTTCGACCACCCTTGCTGGATAGGTCCAACCTATCTTCTCTGATGTGACTTCTCTCAGAAAATAAGACTTACAATAGGATGCAGTTCGTTGCCTACCAAGGTTACCCGAACCCTAGCCTTCTCTGATTCTTCCTGATCACCAACTCGCTGCAACTGTGGCACTTCTTCAAACAGCTGCTAATCCTCTGGAGATCTCCAAGAATCAGTCAATGAACTCTGCTTTCTCAGCTTCCAGCCTTAGATGGTTCTCATGTGGTCGGCTGGACTAGACTCACATGAGAAGCCCTAGCTCTGATACCAAGTAGAAGTTCATGACTGTTATCAGTCTTGAACTCTAATTGATTTCAGGATCGAAGATAAGAAGAAAGGTAAGAGGAAAGAAGAGGAAGAGGGAGAAGAAGCAGTGGAACACAAGGGTTGAAAGGAGGAGCAGAAGCTTAATGTTCTGCCGCCGCCACTTTAATTAATATTTATAGGTTATGCTCATTACATGGAAAGGACAGATCTGCCCTTAGTTTTTACATAACAAATAGAGCAAAAATAAGACTGAAATAAATAACAACTGAAACAACTAAATGACCAATAGCTAACCCTAGGCAGACTAGAACATCTTCTACCCTACGAACACAGTGGGACCGTAGCTGTGGGGCCCACATCAGTGTTCTCTACAATCACAAAGACCCATTACCCTAGACAGTCCTTCATCCAGCTTCTCTAGAGCCTGCTCCTAGCCTCATAAAACCAAAACATGGGACTTAAACCCCTGAAAAATATCATGTCCTTTTTTCAATTTTCTCTTAAAGTTGTTACTTGTCCAGCCATGGAACATATCAGTCCTACATAAATTAATATCAGAGTAGTTGATCCTATATCAGGGGGCGACAGTGGGGTTATGAAGCAGAACCATGTAAATTGGTTCGTATTATGCTCATAATTTGATACTGGTGAGTAATTAGTGAATTTTTCATGAGGTGTTGGTGGCTATGAATATAACTAATTCATGCATAAGTTGTATATACTAATAACTATAAATCTATTATAAGGATCATTTGTGAACTAAGAGATGTTGGTTGCATGTTTAGTCACTTTCTTTTAGCATTATGGGTAAGCATGGTATACATCATTTTTTATTAGCAATACCGAATTTTGTAAGCACTTAATGAGTAATTGGAAAAGGAAACAAGTTATATAACTATTTTCTTTTTCCCCATGTTCAGATGCCAAATTTGTGTGGAAGTAGGGGAAAGTGTCGGTGCTTAGAACTAGAATAGGAAACACAAAGTTGAATAGTCATAAGGTTGCACCTCATCTGAATCACACTTTGATTGTGTTTGGCAAAACATGCAATGGGCTACACCCAGTGTTTTCAATCCATTGTTGACCTGGCTGATCATACTGGTGACCTGGTCATGACCTTGGTTTTGGGTCAACCTCTAAACTGCTATGTTACAAAAAAAAAAAAACCATTGGCTCGGCGAGCGACCCGTTGACACAAATAGTTAAAACCATTGACTTGTCTGACCCATTCAAGGGTTACTGGTTTTGGTATTTTTTTGGAATCTTTTGTATTGATGATATCATTAGTTGACCTTTGACCTGGACAGTTGAACCGTTGACCCATTGAACCAAAGGGAAAATTGATTCAACCTTTGAAGCTAGTTTTTAAAACACTTGTTACACCCATAATAAATTATTAATCAGTTCTATTTGTTGTCAATGTCATATTTATTTGTTTATGGGTGATTACTTGGGGCATCCTGTTTTTAATAAGGTGGACTCCCTAATGTTGGTCCTAGCCTTCTAGGGTCTTGGGAGGGGTGGACTGGATATGGACCTAAATTTTGGTATTTCTTTTGACTTAAATAAAACCAAGTGGATTTCTGTTTTACTGTAATTCAGAAAAGAAAAGAAAAGAAAGGATAACTAGGCTTTGAAGAGAAGAAGAGAAGAAGAAGAGGAGAAGAGAAGAGAAGAGAGAAGAAAGGGGTTCGATTGATTGATTCAGCTGCCCCATAATTTTTATTATATAGATTAATCTCCTTACAAGAATAGGAGTTATTTTAATCCTACTTAGAATAAAAATCATACTCTAATCCTATTTAGAATAAAATTCAAACAAAAGCATAAACTAGGATAAACAAGGCCAGCCGACCCAACTTAAAAAAGAATAAAAAATAACTAAGTGTGGGTATGGAACCACACACTTGAAGATGCTAACTATCTCTGCACTCCCCTTCAAGTTGGGAGTAGATATTTGTCATGCCCAACTTGCGTAAGTCTGTTTCTAATTTGATTTTTGTGACTGCTTTGGTGAAGAGATCAACTAACTGCATGTCTGAGGCAATGTAAGGAAGGCACACTTCTTGAGATGCAACTCGCTCTCGGATAAAATGTTTGTCCACCTCGATTTGCTTAGTCCTGTCATTCTGTATTGGGTTGTGGGCAATATTAATTGCTGCTTGATTATTGCAATACAACATCAGAGGTTTTTGGCCATAATATTTCTGCAACACCATTGGCCATGGATCTGTATTCAGCCTTTGCACTGGAACGAGCAACAACGTTTTGTTTCTTGCTTCTCCAGGAAACAAGATTCCCCCCCACAAATGCGCAGTATCCAGAGGTAAACCTCCTGTCATCAACACATACAGCCCAATCCGCATCTGTATATACCTTTATTTTCATGTGGCCACTATTTTTGAAGAGTATGCCTCTCCCTGGGCATTTATTCAAATAAGCAAGTATCATTTTCACTGCAATGAGTGAGTGGTCCTTGGAGAATGCATGTACTGACTCAACACTGATAGCATATGAGATATCTAGCCGAGTTAAGAAAAGATAAAGTAGTTTTCCAACTAGCCTTTGATACATAGTTTTGTCCTCAAGTGGTTCTCCAATCTCTGCACTTATTTTATGGTTCTGTTCAATGGGTGTGTTGGCAGGCTTTACTCCTAACTTTCCAGTTTACTCTAATAAGTCAAGATCATACTTTCTTTGAGAGATAAAAATGCCATGCTTTGATCGATCTACCTCAATTCCCAAGAAATAACGCAATTCCCCTAAGTCATTAACTTTAAATTCCTTGTGAAGATGCTGTTTAAGTGATTCAATCTCCTTAGTATCACTGCCTGCTATCACAATGTCATCCACATAGACAGTCAGTAGGGTCAGGGAAGAGTTTATTTTCTTAAAGAAAAGAGTGTGATATGACTGAGCCTGTGTGTAACCAAATTTTTCCAAAGTTGGTCTAAACCTGTTAAACCAAGCTCTTGGAGATTGTTTCAGTCCATATAAAGCCTTCTTCAGAAGGCAAACTTTCCTTCCTGCTTTTGTACTATAAAAACTAGGGGATTACTCCATGTACACCTCTCCTTGTAAGTCCCTGTTGAGGAAAGCATTCTTCACATCCATCTGGAATAGTGGCCATGAGAAGTTTGTAGTGGATAGTAGGATTTTGATATCTTTGCAATTGGTGTAGAGGTTTCCATATAGTGTATGCCATAAGTTTGTGTGAATCCCTTTGCAATCAGTGTAGCCCTATACCTCTCTACAGAACCATCAATATTATACTTTACTGTAAATACCCATCTGCACCCAACAAGTTTCTTCCCCTCAAGTTGGTTACTAGTTCCAATGTATTGTTCTTAACAAGAGCATTCATTTATGCTTTCATCGCTTCCTTCCACTCAGGTATCGATAGAGCTTCTTGTACCATCCTGGGTATAGAAATAGTAGCAATAGATGCCAGATAAGATCTATAAGGTTCTGAGAGGCAACCATAGGAAAGAAACTTGGAGATACAATGGGTAGTGGATGAGGTATAATGGTGCTTCCCTTTATGAATTACAATTGGAAGATCAAGATCAAAAGGCGGAGGCTGAGGATCAACAGTGTCAGGCTCAGGCAAAGTATCTGTAGTATCTACAATGGTTGTCTCAATAGTGAGAGCAATGGTAGTGTCTGGATCTAGGGTTGTTGAAGATGTTGGGATCGGCCTGGACTACTGTTGAGGACGGGAATCAACCTGCCTCTACCACTTTCTGTGATACACTCTCAACTCCCTCCACTTTTGACAGTCCTCTTCACGACACTCCCCCTCAAAAAGCCTGGGTCAAAGAAGTGACCTTATCTCGAGAGCAGTGTTTTAAAAGGCGTGGGAGGCGTACACCTAGAGGCGCGCCTCCAGGTGAGGCGCTCCCAAAACGCCCTGAGGCCATGCTAGAGGTGTTGACACCTCTAAGGCGTACGCCTCATGCGCCTCATGCACATCTGATATAAAAAGACAAAAAAAAAGAAAAAAGAAAAAAAAAAGGAAAGGAAAGGAAAGGAAAGGAAAGGGAAGGGAAAGAAAAAGAAAGAGAAGAAAAAAAGAGAAAAGGAACGAAAAGGAAAGGGAAGGGAAGGGAAGGGAAGAAAGGATAAGGGGAAAGAAAGTGGTTTGCCCTTGCCCTTCAGTTGGGGGCAGCCTCAGCTTGCTTCGCTCGCTCGCCTCCACTTCGACAAGACCCCCCCTTTCAACTAATGTTATGCATCTTTATTCTTCTTAATATAAAAGATTTTTATTAAAAATAAAGAAAAAATGAGATCCCTCATTCCTCTTCATCCTCCTCCTCTTAAGGAGGCTTACGCCTCTTGCGTTTTGAACTACGCCTCACACCTCACGCCTCACGCCTCCGCATTTTAAAACATTGCTCGAGAGTGCATAAGGTAAACCCATGAGAAGCGGGTATAATCATCAACAAATAATAAGAAATATCTGTACCCTCCCATGGTAGGAGTACGATATGGCCCCTAAACATCTGTATGCACAATTTCAAAAGGAAGATTGCTTCTTTTTTAACTCAAATGATAAGTTGATTTGCAGTGTTTTGCAAGTTCACAACTTTCACACTTCAAAGTAGACACTTGGACTGACTCAAATAAACCCGGAAACAGACTCTTTAAAGATCTAAAAGATAAATGACCTAATCTATTATGCCAAAGTATAATCTGACTCCAAGACTAAGAGGCAAACAATTTCCAACCTCACTCTGCTTTCCCTGTGGATGATCAAGCAGGTAAATTCCATTCATCCCACGGCCAATCCCAATCACCTTCTTCGTTTCTAGATCCTGAAAAACACAACGGTCAGCAAAAAAGGTTACCGAACAATTTTGGTTCTTTGTAATACTACTAACTAAAAGCAAGTTAGCACTAAGCTTAGGAACATGCAAAACTGAGGTTAGGGAGACGACATTAGATAGTCTGATGTTAAACACTTTGTCTCTCCCAGAGGTTAAGCAATATGTGGTAAACAAGGTAGATAAACAGGTCATATGGTCTGAAGCACCTGAATCTATAACCCAAAATGGTCTAGTGTTACTTGGGGCTGAAGCATGACATGCTGTAGCTCTTGTATCTGTGCAAGCAAGGGCTGAAGTAGAATAAGCAGATGTGGTACCTGAATGTTAAGATGTTTTAGTAATACCAGTTTCACTTTCTAGCTGTGTCAATGCAGCCCGGACAGCAGCTAAAGCATCTAAAGATGTTGGTCCTTGTGCTGGAAGAAGATGCACTGTTTGTAGTAGTTGCCACATTAGCACTCCCCTTCTTGTTTTTAAATCTTGCTAACATTAGGTGAGGATGCAACTTCCAACAAGTGTTCCTGATGTGTTTAGGCTTCTTGCAATGATCACAAACAATGTCTCTTTTGTCTTCCTTCTTAATTTCCCTATCCTTCTCTCCTCCAACCTTAGATTTTGTTACTGCCAAGGCTGCTTCTGTAGGCTGAAAAGATAGTGTAACCTTTCTCCTACTCTCTTCACTGTGAACCAATGAGTAGGCTTGAGATAAGGTCACACTCTCCCTAGTGAGAAGTTGCTGTCTTGTAATGTCAAAATCTGAATTTAGACTGGCTAAGAACTCAAACACTCTATTTGTTTCAATCACTTTTCTATATGTTGCTGCATCTCTCTGGCTTTCCCATTCAATAGTTTCCAAGTGATCAATTTCATGCTAAAGAGATTTCAGATTAGCAAAATACACTGAGACTGACTTCTCCCCTTGTTTGAGGTTGTTTACTTCACACTTCAGTTCATAAGCTCTAGTTACATTAAGGGGTTGAGAATAAGTCTCCTTCATGCTGTTCCAAATCTCCTTGGCTGTTTTTGCCCAAAGGTAGTTTCAGCTGACGTGGGGTTGCATAGAATTGCATAACTAAGTCATTACCAAGTAGTTCTCTTGAACCCATCTTGGATGAGATGTATCCTCCTTGGCTGGTTCCTTTGTGTCTCCGGTCACATACCCTAATTTACCTCTACCTCCAATGGCCATCATTGCCGATTGGGCCCACTCCAAGTAATTTGTTCCATCAAACCCAACAGTGGTAATCTGGAACGAATTTTTAGTCATGTTACCAGTCCCAAAAATACCTTCCCCTTGTATTTTCACCTCACTTCCAACTTTTTCCATACTATGTAGCTCACAAATAGGTCACAAAACTCCAAGAAGAAGACTAAATGAGACTAATTTTCTGCTGAAACACTAAGAAAAACAGAGAAAAACAATCCAGAAATTGTTCTCAGCAAAGAATAGGTGCCTAGAACTTAATTCCAGTCGATTGTTTCTTCTCAAAACTGTAACTTTAGTCAAAATATCAGAGCCGTAGATCAATATTAGTAAAGAACAGATCTTGGTTCCTCAAAAGAGATCGAAGGGTTTAATGCCAAGGAGAAAACAGCAAGGTATTCTCAGATTTATTATGCTGCTGCTAAAAAGAATTCTTGATAACTTCTATCTAAGATTGAATTAACTTAAAGGTTATACCTTTCTCAAAAAAAAAAAAAAAGAACTCTGATCGTCCATTTTGGTTTGAAACCCTAACCTTGATTGAACCTGAACTCTTTCTCAGAAAAAGAATTATGATCGTCCACTTTGGTTTGAAACCCTAACCTTGATCGAATCTGAACTCTGATTCTTCCTGGTCATCGGGTAATTCTCCAATAATCGTTCACCTTCTTGGGCAGTCTTCAGCATTCCAGTAACCTCCAAGAATCAGGCAACTACTGCAGAAGTCTTGATCTAATGGATTCTCATGTAGCTGACTAGATCAGGCTTAAATTAAAAACCTAGTCTTTCTCGCCAATTGCTCTAATACCAACTTGAATAAAAGCAAGTAGGTTTCTGTTACTGTAATTCAGAAAAGAAAAGAAAGGAATAACTAGGCTTCGAAGAGAAGAAGAGAAGAGAAGAGAGAAGAAAGGGTTTCGGTTGATTGATTCTGCTGCCCCATAATTTTTATTATATAGATTAATCTCTTTACAAGAATGGGAGTTATTCTAATCCTACTTAGAATAAAAATCATACTCTAATCCTATTTAGAATAAAATTCAAACAAGAGCATAAACTAGGATAAACAAGGCCAGCCGACCCAACTTAAAAAAGAATAAAAAATAACTAAGTGTGGGTATGGTGAAGGGATGAGAGATCCATCATATGGATGGCCGAACCCTGCAAGAAGTTTGGGCGAAATTTCAAAAATTTCTCTCTCCCACATGGGAATCACATTTCCTATTTTAGAAAACTGCATTTTCAATGATCAATCTTGAACCTAAACCAGACCAGATTTGAAACCAAAAGGGAGTGGAGGGTTATACTTGATACGAAGTAACAATAACCTCCAATGAAGGTGTTCACGCCCAAGGAAAGATCCAAAGACTGCTTCCACCGAAGATGACATGGTGCAGGATGAAGCAGAATCGGCAGGATGGCTTTTCAGCAAGAACTTGATTCTTCAGCAAGAATCTGATGGAGGGCTAGTGAGCACGACTTCTGATTACCTTTTCTGCCAAAAGTGAAGGGATGAGAGATCCATCCCATGGACGCCCAAAGATTGCGGAATAAGGGGGCGAATTTCAAAAATTTTTCTCTCCCTTCAACTGGGAATCACATTCCCTATTTAGAAAATCATATTTTCAAGGATCATTCTTGAACCTTAAACTGAACCAGATCTAAACCAAAAGGAATAGGAGAGAATTATACCTGATACGGAGAAGTAATATCTCCCAACAAAGGTGTTCACACCCAAGGAAGGATCCAAAGACTGCTCCCACTGAAGATGGCGCAGTGCAGGATGGAGCAGAATCAACAGTGTTCTTCCCCAAGAACTCTGTCCTTCGCAAGAATCAGTAGAATGGTACGTGAGCTCAGCTTTCTTTTCAATCATTTCTCAAAGAACTGATGTCAATATCCAATCTTGACTTCTCCCACAAATGGAGATCGAACTGGCAAACAGGGCGGCAAGAACAGGGAGGCGGCAAGAGAATATTCGCAGGGTGCAGAATTCTGTCTTCTTGATTTCAGCACTAAAGAGGATCTGATGTATGTATGTTAAAGGCTGCCGCCCCCTCCTTCCTTTTGTTAACTTAAAAGATCAGCTCCTAATCCCATTAGGAGCTGCTTATCCAAATCATATTTGGATCAGCCTTCTCTTCTAGTGATAAGGATAAACCCTTATCTTATCTGCAGATTAGATTAGCTTTCTCCTAATCCTATTAGGAGGTTTCTAGATCTGAATCACATTCAGATCTGGACTCTCTGAGTGGATAGGATTAAGACCCTATCCTATCTGCTAATCTATCTCAGAATTCGCCCCTTTAATTAACTAAATAAATAGCCTAGTTCGAAATGGGCTTTAGGCTCATTAAGCTTATGTGCTCACTTAACCTTCCTAACTACTGCCCAGTTGGGCTTCCTTGTATGGCATGGGACCCAAGCATTGATCTACACATCAGCCACATGGGTTCGGCCAGCCTTTGTTACAAGGCCTGGTCGAATACACTATTAAAGACAGTGCACCCCTTGAAACCCATCGAATGGGCTCTATGGGCCCAACACTTACCCTAAGTGGTCCCTGGGCCAAGCCACCTTGTAACACCCAGGGACTGTGGGCAGATGCAAGATTAGCCCATCAGGTATTATCCTCAATGGTCTTATACTTAACCTCTCAACCCTTAATGATCATACATTGCCCGACAAGAGAGGACCTCTCCCTCGGCTGCAAGGAACAATGTTGCACTCTCTACTTATATGGATCCCGGGAATTAAAACCTTTTTGCAAACATTTTAGAAACCATAATATATATACTTTTATATCTCATATAAAATATACTTTGCAAAACAAATCTCAACGGTTGAAATCGGCTGTTGACAGTCTTGGTTTCCAACAGTGAGAGTGCATCCCCGATCATTACCTTTGTCCGACAAAGGGGCTGATCCTGTCACTATGATCACCCACTCAGATGAATTCTCGGATTGTCCCAACATACCCAGGTTTTGACCCCCGCTAAGGATCTCACTGATTGGTACATCAAAGACAGCCCGATCCGACACCTAGTGCAGTATCATAATCGAGTCTAGGGGTCGGGTGTAACTTTCCAGTTTTGCCCATCAATCTCTAAGGTCCAGGGCAATACTGGAAATCTGGTCCAGTTCAAAGATTCAATTAATCCCACATTGTATGTGCCTAGGGTCTCACCCCGGTAGTTGAGACAAGCCACCCCAACCGACTTGGTGGCACCACAGTGTCAGCCTTGTCAGGATAGGTCTCCCCAGACCGACCCACTAGCTGTGAACATTCTAAACTAACACGAGTCTCAATAAGTGTCCAGTTTAAGGGTATTACACAGAAACATACCAAGGGAACATGAATCAAATATGCACTTTTATTCATTTACAATAAACTCATAAAGTACATCAATTTTGATTGAAGCTAAGGGCATACAAAACTGTCTAACAAAAAGGTAATATCAATAACACTTCTTGATCGCTCCCACAGGTGGAGATCGAACTGGTATGGCGGCAAGAGCAGGGAAGAGCAGAAGACAGGAGCAGTCGAACTACAGGTTCTTCTCTCTTTGTAATCTTTGAACTGAGAATTGTGTGTTGGAGGTTCTCCCTGCTCCTCTATTTATAGCCTTTAAAGAGAGCATCTCCTAATCCCATTAGGAGTTTCCTAATCCAAATCTTGTATTTGGATCTGAACTCTCTTTAAGAGATAAGGATAATCCCTTATCTTATTTGCAGTAAAGATCAGCCCTCCTAATCTAATTAGGAGTTTCCTTATCCAAATCTTTATTTGGATTTGGACTCTTTGAGTGGATAGGGACAATCCCTTATCCTATCTGCTGATCTAAATCCCAGAACTGCCCCCTTTTAATTAATCTCATTAAGCCAGTTCGAATTGGGCTTTAGGCCCATTAAGTCCATCTGCTCACTTACTCTCCAAACTGCTACCCAGTTGGTCATCCTTATATGGAGTGGGACCCAAGCATTAATCTACACATCAGCCACATGGGTTCAGCCCAGCCTCTGTTACAAGGCTTGGCTGAATTTACTGTAGGAGACAGTAAACCCCTGAGTCCATCACCATGGGCTCTTAATGGGCCCAACGTTTACACTAAATGGTCCCTGGGTCAAGCCACCTTATAAAAACCCAAGAATTGTGGGCAGATGTAAGATTAACTCATCAGGTATTACCCTCAATGGTTTTACACTTAACCTCTCAGCCCATAATGGTCAAACACTACCCGACAAGAGAGGACCTCTACTCATATATATATGTATATCTCTATATAAATATATTTTGCAAAACAAATTTCAACGATTGAAATCGATTGTCGGCAGTTTTGGTTTCCATCAGAGAGAGTGCATCCCCGATCATTCACTTTGTCCGACAAAGGGGCTGATTCTGTCACCGTGATCACCCACTCAGATGAATTCTCAGATTATCCCAACATACCTAAGTTTTGACCCCCTCTAAGGATCTCATTGATTGGCATATCAAAGACAACCCAATCCAACACCTAGTGTGGTATCATAATTGAGTTTAGGGGTCAGGTGCAACATTCCAGTTTTGCCCATCTATCTCCAAGGTCCAGGGCAATATTGGAATTCTGGTCCGGTTCAGGGTTTCAAAAAAACCCACACTGCATGTACCTCAGGTCTCACCCTGACAACTAAGACAAGCCACCCCAACCAACTTGGCGGCACATCAGTGTCAGCCTTGACAGGATAAATCTCCCCAGATCTATCCAACGACTGTGAAGATTCTAAACTAACACGAGTCTCATATGTGTCCAGTTTAAGGGTATTACACAGAAACACACCATAATAACATGAATCAAATATGTACTTTATTCATTTACATTAAATGTCATAATGTACATCATTCTGATTGGAGCTAAGGGCATACACTGTCTAACATATGGAACCACACACACTAGAACCTAAGTGTGGGTATGGAACCACACACTCGAAGCTGCTAACTGTCTCTACATTTTGCACAAAGTGGCTACTCTCACACTCAAGCTCATGCTTGTCAGCCCAAGATTTTACCATTACATCAATCAAGCAATGACCTCTTGGATGTCCCCAAACCAATCCCCTTTATTTGTTTTTCCATATCAGTAACAATCAAATTGCTTAATTAAAATATTAAAAAGAACTGGATAAAATAAATGTGCCAAGAACCCTTTAATCTGCTAGCTCTTATCTGTGTTATATTTTCATAGTTCCATCTTGGGCAATTAATCCCCAATACAACCAGCTTCTCATTGCTCCTTGCTTAGCTAACCCATCAGTAGTAGTTGGCTGATCTTGTAGTCCATCTGTAAACTGCAATCACCTCTTGGCTGGTCTTGTAGGGATTTTCCCCTTTGATTTTTTCAAAGAAATATTGCAATCTCTACCATTTGATGCATTTCTTGTTTGTGGAAAATCTATACCAGTAGACAACTGATTGGGAGAAAGCTTAAAAGAACCTCTCCTCCACTTTCATCTATATGCCTTATATGTATTTTATATTCCATCATCCTTTGATCACAAATTGTTGAAGCAACAGCATGCATACAAGAAATAAAAGCATATATTATATTGTTGTAAAAAAGTAAAGATAAAGTCAACCAGTCAATCTAGATGTTAATTGATTAGTTGACCTAGTCAGTTTTTAGTCTCTGAGGTGGCCATGTCATGAGTAGCAACCGACTGGTTAGTGATGCAATGAGTTGGCCACCCTCAATTAACTATTCAGTTGACTACGTGATGCTTTGATGGAACTGGGCTGAATATCCTGACTTCATGTATTTTTCTTGCCAACCTTGTAGTGTTATCTTGCCTTTTATTCTCCTTGTAATCTCATAATCATATTATATATTGCATGGAAGCTTTGTAATTCATACTTTTCCATCTAGTCATGGAAGCTTTGTTACATCTACTTGGCTTAGGTTACATGTAAAAGTGATAAGCAGGTGATTGCACAAACACCCCAAGGTGACAAAGGGTTTCTTTTATTCTCCTAGTGTGATTTAGGTTACATGTGATAAGTAACAAGCAGATGATGCAGCACAAACATCTCAATGTGACACAATGGTGTTTTTGATGAGGTGCTTTTGTGCAGTATGTGTCCATGACTAGAGGAAGAGTTAATTGTTTACTGAGTTTCTTATAGAACTTTACTGTTCCTTTTCAGTTGACTGTGTTGTGGTCAAATTTTCATTACATCCCTCCTATCCAATTCACTGGAGTTATGAATGGCTGGGTAATCCACATTACCTATGTCTGCCCTCAGGGGGAAATTTCAAATAAATTGCTACCGTCTGGACTATGTGCTTTTTTTGGTTGGGGGAGGGGGGTAGGGGTGTAAGTCAGGTACATGACTTGTAGAATTTACATAGCATCTGGCTCAATTCAATCTGGGTCCACTGAAGTTGCAATCCAGGGGGTTACTGAATTCCATTTCCGCTGACTAATTCCATCGATCCAAATGCATCATTAATGAAGAGTTATTCTTCTTCATCCCTAGAAGTGGTTTCTTGAGGATAGGTTGTAATATTCAATCTTTTTCATTTAATACCATTCTTGCATGGTATCTTAAAGAAAAGACATTCTTACATGTTTTTTTTTATTCTTTCCTCTGGAGCCTGGACTGTGCATAATGGTTTACATCTTTCTTTCCTTCTGTATTTCTCCCACTTATCCAGTCAGTCCTTGTTCATTTATCAGGTGTCATGACATAAAATGTAGATTCTTCTAAGGTGTTGCAACTTAAGTTCTTTACCTGGAAGAAGTCATTTCACTTTTTTTTTTTTTTCATTCTACATCATATTTGACGAGTTCTTTTAGGGTGGCAGGACCAATCTTCTGCAACATCCCGGTTGTTGCACAAGGATATATAGAAGTTGGTCTTGTTTGTTTACTTTTTTCCTTTAGAGCATGTTCCTGTTACTGCTGGATCTGTTGGCTTTGGGCAACACTTGAAGGATCCAGATTATTTCTGAGCAGTGAGGATGGTTTTGCTTGTTATACAAGAGCAACAATGAGAAGAGAGAACAACAAGCATTTGCATTCTGAGCCCTTGTTATGGCTTTTCTCCAGGAGTGCTGAACCTATTTTCTTTGGGTCTCAAGCATCTTCAGAAATATGGTTTGTGCATGCATGTGGAAATTTTATAGTTGACCACTCCGTTCATAATAAAAATTGTTTTCTTCCTTTTATGTACATGTTATGCAACAAAAAGAAATTGTTCAAATGATATCAAAGGCTGATAGGGAGAACCTCATAATTGGGTGGACAATAGATAGGGATGGAGTGTTTAGTTACTCATCTTCAATTTGCAGACAATATCCTAATATTTTGTGAAGGGGGAGATATTGAGAAGGTGAGGAATTTGAAGCTGTTGGTGAAAAGATTTGAAAGGCTTTCCAATCTAAGAGTCAATCTTGAAAAGAGTAGTATAGAGTATAGCAGGGGTGAATTTGGAAAATAGAGAGATTGAAGCTATTGCAGGTTGCCTAGAATGCTCCATCTCTAATTCACCTTTGACTCACTTGGGACTTTCTTTAGGGGCAAACCCGAGGGAGAATTACTTTTGGTGCCTGATTGTAGAAAAGCTCGAAAAAAGATTGGCCTCATGGAAGGAGAATTATATCTCTTTGGGAGGTAGAATTACTTAGATTAGAGCCACCCTTGCTAATCTCCCAATATATTTTGTCTGTCTTCAGGATCCCTGCTAGGGAAGCTAATAAACTAGAGGAGCTAATGAGGAATTTTTTATGGGAACCGGGGGAATGCAGGAAGGATCACTTGGCAAAGTGGGAGGTGGTGTTTAAAAGTAAAGAGGAGGGAGGTTTGGGAATAGGGAAATGTTAGGCAAAAGAGCACAACACTTTTGGAGAAGTGGCTGTGGAGGTGGCCCTTAGAAAGAGAGATTATGGCATGAGGTGGTAGGAAGTATTCATGGACTTTCAGAGAATGGATGGAATGATGGGGTATCAAGGTGAACAACCATGCAAGGCAATTCACAGTATTCGTCCCCAATTTCACAATTTGATCAGGTACAATGCTTGCTTTGGTAATTCAGTTTTTTTTTTGGGAAGATATATGGATTGGAGAGGCTCCTTCGAAGGACCTCTTTCAGTCATTGTTCAATTTATCTCAGTATAAAAGAGAGCCTGTGTCAAAATTCTTCTCCTCCTTGGAATCTCCCTTGACTCCATTTTGGGGTTTTGGTTTCTGTGGAGGTCTAAGGGATGAAGAGATTGAGAGCCTAACTAGCATTTTGAGCCTCTTGAAAATGTTTGTTTGGACCCCTCTGAGTCAGACAAAAGAATTTGGACACTCTTGCCCTTGGGTCAGTTCTCCTGTGCTTCCTTTCTCAAGGTCCTTTGTCACTCTGAAGTACAACAAGTTTTCCCCTATAAGGAGGTATGATGCAGGCCTGTCCCCCCTAAGGTCTCAGCTTTCTGTTGGGGAGTGTATTATGGGAAGATAAACACCCTCAATAATTTACAAAAGAGAAGACCTTATCTTTGTATTTCACCTCAATGGTGTACTCTTTGCAAGGCTCATGGTGAGGACTGTTACCATTTACTAATATCCTGTAAGGTTACTGCACTTTTGTGGGATTGGCTCTGCTCGATCTTTGTGTGTAGATGGAATAAGCCAGCAGCTGTAAGCTTGCTTTTTAATCTGTCTGCTTGGCGCCAGCAGAGAGGGAAATTAATGTGGAAGTGTGCAAGAGCAGCTTTGCTATGGACAGTGTGGGAAGAAAGGAATGCCAAAATTTTTCAAGGAAAGAAGCATACAAAAATTAAAGGACTGCATATTATATTATTACGTAGGGCCTTTTTTTTTTTTTTTGAAAAGTAAAGTAAGAATTTTATTAATTCATAAAAGACTCGTTACAAAAGGAGAGCTAACCACAAATGGCTACTCTGAACACAGAACAGATTACAGAACCCAAATGGATTTAGATCTAAGCAACTCAGAACATTCAAGTTTTTAAATTCAGGGTCTACAGACACCCAAGAAATCAGTTTGCTAACCGCCTGCTGCACAATCTCCTCAGTGCTGTTTGAATTGTTGCTAAAAACTCTTCTGTTCCTTTCTGACCAAATTACCCAAATCACTGCCGCAGGAATGGTTCTCCATATTAATTTTCCTTTTTTCTTCAGACCTTGAATATCCCAGCAAAGCAGCAGATCTTTAACTGAATTTGGCATGACCCAACAAAGACCAACAGCCCCTATAAAATGACACCAAACTCTAGAAGATATAGGGCAATGGATACACAGATGGTCTGTGGATTCAGGCAATAGACCACACAAACCGCACAACAGAGAAGGGAGATGAAGACTCCTTCTATCCAGATTGATTCTTGAGAGGCATTTGTTCAGAACCATTGTCCACACAAGGAAGTTAGCCTTTGAGGGAGAAGTAGAATTCCACACTTGCTGGCAGGGAAAGTCAGTAACCCCTGTTCTACTAAGCTTAGAAGTAAGGGATTTGACTGAGAAGCAGCCATCCCTACTTCAAGTCCATCTCCATTCATCTTCACTATTAATATCTATAGAATGCTCCTGTAATATCTGCAATAGCTGCAGCACCCCATCTATTTCCCAATCGAACAGATCTCTTCTAAACTGAGGAATCCATGCCACTGTATTGTTAGACAAAACATAAGACTCCGCCACCGATATTTCCTGGTTAACTGCACATTGGTAAAGAAGGGGAAAAGCCTCTGCTAAAGATCTGTCCAAACACCAGGGATCTTTCCAAAATTTCATCCTACCAACATTTCCATCCTTTAATCTCACATCTTCATACTTCACAGGAAGACATTTAAGAATCCCTTTCCAAACCGAGCAACCCCAGTTTGGGAATGGGTCCTGAGACTTTCAATTTCCCCAATCCACCCCATATTTTGAGGCAATTAAGGATCTCCACCAAGAGAATCTTTCTGAAGCAAACCTCCAACATCATTTACTCAACAGAGCCGAATTTACCACCTTCAACCTTCTTAGGCCCAAACCCCCCTCTGCTTTAGGCAAACAAACTTGGTCCCAATTCACAAGATGCATTTTCTTCTCTTCTTCCCATCCTCTCCAGAGAATTTCGCTGCAATTTCTCAAGCTTCTTCACTATTTTAGTTGGAATGGGAAACAGGGACATGAAGTAGGTAGGGAGGTTGGCCAGTGCACTTTTGATAAGGGTCACTCTCCCTTCTATAGACACATACTTAGCCTTCCAGGGCCCACTGGAATGATTTTGCTTTTATGAAGATTTACTTTAAGGTCTGAGACTACTTCAAACCAGCAAAGAATTCCAAGTAATAACTCCAACTGATCAGATGAGGCATCAAGGAAGAATTGAGACAGGAGTTCTGGGGCTATAACAAAACCTTCCCACAGACCATTAGCTGCTGCCTTAAGGGAGAATTGAGACAGGAGTTCTGATATGAAAATGAAGAGCAAAGGGGATAGAGGGTCCCCCTGCCTAAGACCCCTCGAACTTCAAAAAACCCCGCAGATTGACCATTAATCAGCACTGAGAATTTGGGAGAGGAAACACACACTTTGATCCAATTCCTCCATTTCTGACCAAAGTTCATTTTCTCTAGCACACGATCCAGACACCTCCAGTTCACATGGTCATACACTTTTTTTATATCCAGCTTAACTACAAGGCCTGGAGAACCCTCCCTTAATCTTGAATCGATTAGCTCATTTTCTATAAGGACAGAGTCAAGCATTTGTTTCCCCGGGACAAAAGCAAACTGATTTTTTGAGATTACACTACTTAACATCTGTTTCATCCTTGCAGCCAGCACTTTTGCAAGAATTGTATAGAAACTATTCAAAAGGCTGATGGGTCTAAAATCCCTAAGATTTGTAGCCCCTTCCAATTTTGGGATCAGTGAAATAAAGGTGGTGTTAAGGCTTCTTTGCAAGGATGCATTCCTATGGAAGTCCTGGAAAACCTTCTACAGGTCAGCTTTATAAAGTCCCAACATTTGATAAAAAATAAGTTAGACAGACCATCCGGCCCAGGGCCATTTTGTGGCTGAAATCTGTGGATTTATTTCACAAGTTCTCCTTTAATGATCATTGGAGCAAGTAGTTCCTCAAGAAAGAACAAGATGTACATGACTTGGGCACCCTCTCCTGAAGGTTTTATGAAATTAAATTTTGATGGTAGCAGTCAAGCTAACCCAGGCCCTTCTGGGATGGGAGGGGTTATAAGGAATGAAAGTGGTAATGTGGTTCTCTTATACTCCGGTCCTCTAGGTGAGGGGGACTCCTCTAGGGCAGAATTACTAGCTGCTCTCCAAGAGGTACAATTTGGTATAGTTAGGAGTACAACAGCTACTAATAGAAGGTTTCCAATAAAAAAACAGCTACTAATAGAGGGTGACTCTAAGGTGGTGGTGGGGTGGTTGCAGAACCTGGAGAATGTAGTCTGGTGTTACAAAAATGAACTGAAAAAATTCAAATGGCTGACGAGGAATATGTGTAAATATACAATGGGTGGGGAGATCAGCTAATGCTATGGCCTATGGCTGACAGCTTAGCCAAGCAAGGGGCAAATAGGGAACATTTGTATTGGGCACAGTTGTAATTTTTCATTCTTTTAGTCTGTTGGGAGAGGTTGCAGCTTGTGCCTCTCCCTAATCAGTTGTATCTTTTATCTCTTTTTTAATAAAATCTGCTTATTCATCAAAAAAAAAAAAAAGAAATTGTTAGCTACTTAGATTGTATTTGGTTTGAGATAAAATGAGGTGGAAAATGTTTTGTTTCAGAAACTTCAGTTTTTCTTGTGTCTTGCAGTGTAAAACACCTCCTCCTCATTATAATCATCAACTAAGCCTTGTCCCAATTGTATGGGGTTGGCTATATCAATCCTATTTCGCCATTCTGTTACATTCAGTGTTTTGCAGTGCAAAACACCTATGGGAGTAATAAAAAAACTCTAATATGGGGTTAAAATGGTGAAAAATGACTGGTGCTCATCTCAATTGCATTTATGTGGGACAGGATCATTGATTTGAATTCTAAGTAATGTCTCTCTCTCCAAATGGATTCTGGGTTTAAATGGAGTTGTAAATAGCATCTACCCTCTCTTACATGAAACCATGGGTTTTGGTAGAGTTCTAAATAACATGTTTTTCTTGTTGAGATTTCCACTTCCAATCTTAGTTAATCAATTACAACCATATCAGTAGAAAACATGACAAGGTCCTATTTTTATAACCATATTTTGCTTTGATAAATATTTTTATTGTGCAAAATAGTTATTGATGAACTTGGAAGGAATCCAAAGGGCAAAAGAAAGGAATATAAGGAGGCTTGTAGTTGAAGGTGATTCGGAGGTGGTAGTAGGATGGTTAAGGAAATAAAATACAGTCGGGTCAAGAGATCTGCTAACTTGTTTGCTGATGGGTTAGCCAAGCAAGGGGTGACTAGGGAATCTCTGTTCTGGACTCATTTTTAATTCTGTTTCTTGTTTTCTTTTGGGGGCTCTAGCCACCGTTGGGGGAGTTAAGACAGCTTATCTCCCCCTCTTTGTACCTATTTTTTATAATTGATTGATGAAAGTTATTTGTTATTGATAAAAAAAAAATATTGATGAACTAAATTCAGCTTTGATTTTCTATTAAAAAGTACATACTACTGGGTACATTTGGAAGAGATGCCCTAAAATAAGTTCCAACTCTTTGGTAGTTGATTATTCAGGCCTTCTTAAAGTATCAACAACTGTTTGGTAGAATTCAGAAATGAATGATCTTGTAAGAAATTAGACAGCCATTTATTTCTTTTGGATACTTGATGTTTAGAACATCAAGGGAAGGTTTTAAGCTCACTGGCTGTCTATGTGACCCCACAAAAGCAATGCAGTTTCAGGTCACCAAGACAATACATTGAAGCTCTTTTCTCTCTACTTGATTCAAACTTTTTGGATGTTGGTAGTGGAAGGGTGCTTGACCAAATGCCTTAAATTGTGGTTTTGAATAATTAGGGTGGTGGTGGGAGGTGTGTGGCACCTGGGATGTCCACCTGGGAGACGGTAGACGGAAGGGGTGGCGTTTCTGTGGGCTGAGAATGGAAGGGTAAGAGGGTGAGGGAGGCTAAGGCTTTCAGAGAGGCAGAGTTCACACATGTTGATGCAATTGATGTGTGTAGGAATCTTTGGAGGTCCCCTATTTATAGAGGTCTCCTTGGTGAAGGAGGGATGTTTTCCCACTTTGGAAAGGCAATCCTGATTTCGTTGGATCTGGGACTAGTAAGTAGGTTAAGTTTTTGCCACGTGTTCATGTGGCTATACCAGTACAGAAGACCTCTCTTCTCTTTTTTTTGATAATTAGAAAACCTCTCTTCTCTCGAGATCCACATGTGAGCACATGTAGCTACTTTCCTTTTAGAAGCTTGGTCATATGCGATGCTGGAGATGTTACTCTGAAAAACGTCCAAGTGTTGATGTAGGCCATATAGCGTAAGGTATAGGATTGATGTGCAGATACGAGGCTAAATCGTGAGGTTGCAATGAGAAGAGGGCAGTTCACATTGCAAGGGTGTGAGGGCCTGTGAAACTTCTTAGGAGGATACGTTGGGAAGCCACAATACAGTTTTTTTTTTTTTTTTTCTTTTTTTGGGTGAAGTCCCTCTTCTCTAAAAATTTGTAAAGGTCAACTAGTGTCTTATGGTAAATACCTGTGCTGGGAAGTCAACATTGTTGTGGTGATGTCTTTTCTGTCCCTGCGTTGGTTGCTTATGGGGATTGTGAAGGCACCTTATTCCATGTATTTACGAAGGGAATTTAGGGACTTTTGAATTGCATTTACCAAATTCTTGTGGTCATGTCTTTTTTATCCCTGTGCCAGTTGCTTATGGAGACTTTCTGGTGGTCCCTTATTGCAAGTGGGGCAGCACCTAATTCCATGTACTTACAAAGGGCATTTGGAGACTTTTGAATTGCATTTACCAAATTCTTGAGTAGATCTCAAACATTGTTATTTCTTTCCAAAAATATGTTATTTTCCGTCTAGGGTGTTGTATAAATTATTTTCGAATGATGACTTTTATAAATATGTTCTTTATGCATATGTTTATGCAAAATGACTTGCCAGCTTTGTGTCTTATATTTTGTTCATGCGTCAAGCAACTCAACTAAATAGAGCTCTTCTTATCACATTCCATACTGCCAAAGTTATCCACAATTATGCCTTGTATCTTCTCGGTCATGTTGGTTTTATTTCACTTCTACATCAGTGTTGGAGCGTCTTAAAAGCCTAAGATTTTTGTTTTCTTGTAGGTTCTCCAAACTCCTGACTTCAGAAATTGCAAAGCAGCTCATGAAATTCGAAAACGTAAGCTCTAAAAAATCAACTCTAGGATGTTGATTCTTATCTGTGCAAGTAGTTATGATGTTCACAAAATTTACACGATTTTCTTAGTTTTCATATTAATTCTTTAATTGGCAAGGGTGCATATGGACCCAGCTGACTTCAAACTTAAATGGTGTCCCAATTTTGTGCTCAGGCTCTAATGTTTAGTAATATTACAAGTTTATGCATTTGGTGGATTTGTTAAAACCTGCAATATGTAGGTGTGCAACTTGGATTGGCTCAGGTTGAGGATAATATGAGTGGGCCTATCCCAAGGGTCTGGGCTTGATGCTGTGTAAATTCTTCAAATTGGGTACCCAACTTGTACTCCTAGCAATGTGGAGTCCTCCAGAGTCTTTAATTGGTTTCTTACCCACTTGTCGAAAAAAAAGAATAAAAGTTGGATGATCATGAGGGATAACATGAAAAGGTTAATAACCATTTTTATATCAATAATGAAATAAGTGACTGTTATCCATTTAAAAAGGGAAAAACCTGTGATACCGGAAAGACATGGTACTGAAAGAGCTTTGACCAATCAAATCACCCCGTGAATTTTGATGAATACCACCTGATTGGTCACCTCTTATTTGATACTGTTTGATGATGCAAGTTTTTCTGGTATCATGTCTTTCCAGTATCATAGTCAAATGCTTAAAAAACACAAGTGAAAATATATTAGCCTAAGTGACTTACATAGAGTGAAACTACACGAGCATTAAAGTTGAATATGATTTGGGAGTGTCTAAAGAGTGGCTGCATTTAAACACTCCTAAGAAATCGATACATGCATACCTACTTAGATACATGTTTATATACTATACTATTCTTTGTAAAAAGAACATGGATATAGGTTTAGTGTTATTTAATGTTGTTGCTAATGAAAAATACCAATAGCATAATTTGGGGAAAATATTCAGTATATGAGTTTTACTTTTTTGCAGGTGAGATTGTATTGGTGAGTCATGCATACAGAGGTTAGGAGAGAGATGTATTTTTCTCTTCTACCTCCTAAAAACAAGGGTGGATAAACATGTACCTCCTAAAATTAAGGGACACAAGCAGGGGCAGGGAGTGAGTTATGGTGGTGGTGGTACAAGAGATAACTTTTGATCAAATTTTTGTACACACCATATTCTTAAAATTTGACAAAATGTTTCCTGACCTGTTTCAAGAGGATACACAAACCTGGCCATGCACAATGTTAGTGGGTGGAGAAATTCTTGTGCATGGATTAGGGCACCAAGCATAATCACACGAACCTGTGTCCAAGCAAACACCATGAGGTTTGGCTTAGCTGGAGTCTGCCTTAGCTTGTAACATTCTAGGCAAGCTTGAATTTGTAAAGTTAAGTTTTATGATTAATTAAAATTTGTTACTTGCAGAGATGAAGCTCATGATGGATTTATATAAACAATTGAAACTAGAAACAGTGTCTATAGGGAAGTGTAAGAATCAAACAGAAGGTCAACCTTTGCCAGGTGAAAGCAGGCATGAGCAAAGATCCCTGGAGAGGCGTCAAGAGAAGCAGGTAGAACATTCTCAACCAGAGTCGCTTCTAGAGAAATCACCTGAAGAGAAGCCTCCTTCTGGAGGAACTAACTCTGAGAAGAAAAAAGTTGAAAATGGCCGAATCCAAGGGACATATGTTGTAGGTGGATCAGTCTTTGGTTGGAACTTTATAATGTATCCGGGCAGTAAACCAGTCTATTGTGGGGTAACAAAAGAGTCACGCCGAGCTGCAAAGTAGTCTTTTTTCATTCGCAGATTTGGCAGTTTGAGCTAGCTCAAGCTATTGAAGCCCATCCCATATTTGGAAATGTAATATACAAATCTTGCCCCTCCCAGGCCTCAACGTTAATCTGAAGGAATCTGCAGGGGTTACTTCATAAACAAAACTGTACTGAGCATCTTCTTTGTTGTAGCAGTTTTACTGTAAAACTTTCAAAAATCAGTTGTAACTTGCCATTTAGGGAGTTTTACTTTGTAATTTTTACCCTTGAACTATGTTGTAAATTTGGAGTAATTATTAGCAAGGATTTACTTTAAGATAGCAACGTAGCAAATTGGTAATGATGCTGCCTGCTTGAGCCACTGCCGCTATGTTTGTCTCAATTTGGACCCTGTTATTGTCTCCACGGAAGTATTTGTACATCTCTGTGCGTCAGTTTTATGCATCAAGACTCTTTTACTAAATTTGTTGGGATGCACATGTGAGTGGAACTCATATGTGTCCCACATTGAAAAGGGATAAAGAAGCAATTATTACAATAATTGACCCACAACCTAATAACTTAAGCTCTTGGGCTGATGGTGGTGTTCAGCTTTTGTGTGTAAGCCATGCACATGTTCTTCGGTTTGAGTGACTCTCCTGGTTCTCCCAAGAGGTGGTATCAAAGCTTATGGTGACTCCCATAGTCCCATGCAAAGCCTTTTGCCATGGAAAAGGCATTGGTGAGAGCAGTTGGTGACTCCTATGACTTCATGGTGGAGTATATTCGATAAGTGAGCCATTGCTGATTCATATGGCTTGACCCACCAAATATTGAATGGTGATGACTTTCCTTTTGGCAGTTGGTAGTTTAGTGTTAGTTTCCTATGATCATGAACAAAGAGCTCTTGGCGCGTGTCAAAGTTGGTGATATGATAACAACTTTCAATTAGGGGGTGTTTGATGTTGATAATAAAAGACTCGTGGATTGTGGAGGTGGGAGAGATTGTTGGCATGCACGTGTGAGTTGATGGATCTCATATTAAAAAAGCATGAGATTTATATAACAAGGATTGACCTACAATATAGAGTTTAAGCTTTTTGGATTAAAGGTAGTATCCAATTTTTGTGTCTTGCTCTCCAATCATGACGTATACAAATTACATATTATTGCCACCAACTGATTGATCATTGAACACCATTTAATGGAAAAGTAGATTAATTTAGCTGGTTTATTCTATTGATCAGCCTTCATGCCATAAAGGTGGGTGTTGTTATAAATGAAACATGGGCAGAGCATTAACACATCACAAGCAATAAGAGAGATATTTCCTAACAACTAATAGGTTAGGGTCAATTGTTGAACAGGCTGAAGTAAATGGAACCTGAACTGAAATTGAGCCAAAAGCATGAATTCCATTCTATGCTTGCTTTAACCAACAAATTAACAATTCAGGAAAGAACCAAGAACAACACAAGAGAAACACAAAGAAAATCCAAAAGCAGAAAAGCTAAGCCTGAATTAAGACTGAGAACTGGCTTATTGTAATATAAACTGTAGGTCTTTTTCTAAGGCCCTTCTTTGCAAAGAAAAGAAGGCCCTTCTTTGCAAGGCCTGACGTGTAGTGATATTCGACTTCAGAGTTCTGACATACTCTAGAGCTTTCTTTCTTTCATTTCTTCCCGTTTCCCCTTTCTCTTGTTTGGTTTATAATTGGTAATTGATTCCTTTGGTGTAAACTATGCTTAGCAATTCGAATTTTGGAATATGAAAAGCTTTGGGTGTAGAAAAAAAGCAAGGTTTTAAAAACCAGATTCGACAAGGAATTATTCTGGGTCTGTTCTTGGGTCAAATAGTCTGATCGTTCAAACCAAATGGACGGATCGCTCTAATAAAAAATAAAAAACAAAAACAGCCAAAAACTGTTGTCCAGATCGATAGTTCGATCGCCCATGTCAGTGGTTTACTGACCAAATCAACAGTTTTTGGCCAAAAAATAGTTCTAGGGCGAAGCAGCAGTTCCCAATTTTTTCACTCCAACCATACAGTCTGGTCCAGTTTTGAAAACTCTGGAAAAAAGTTGGTATCTAGTTCATTCATTTTTAAGAATAAAAAAATTCAGCAAAATACATGTTAGTGTATGATAAAGTTTAAATTTAAAATTTAGGAATGAAAAAAACCACCCCTTTTTGTAATTTATTATATGATTTACCAATTTTATGTATATATGTGTATTACTCCAAATCTTTTGAATAATTAATGAATTTCTATCTAATCTTTAGAAAAATCTCAGAAGTAGCAGGTTTCTGAAAAGTACATAAAATCTGCGAGTAATTTGGTGAATTGATAACAATGATATAGGCCCCCTAAAGCCTAAAGGCCCAAACAACCACAAACTGACACACTAAATAACGTCGTGGCTTCAACTAAGTCATCAGAAATTTGTCTACTCGGCTTGGCCTAGTTCTCAGCTTCTGGGGGCCGGATGGCCGGTATGGTAGAATGGTCTACTAAACCTGTGGTAGTCGTAGAACATGGGCTTGGACAAACAAGAACGAACCAGGTTTATATCGCACAGGGCCCCACTAGAACTGGAATCATCTGTGCTTCGGAATCTTCTTCTGTGATTCACATGACAATAATAGTAGGAAGTAAGAACAGCACCTGTGTTGTGACCTATGATCGTTCCAGCAAGTCCCATCGCTATAAACCTGTAACCATCGCTTCGTTCAAATGCATATATGAACCCCCCCACGAGATGAAATGCCGTCTTTTGCTTTGCTTTTCCACGGCTCCATGTGTCGGCACTCAGGCACCACATGTAGACTGTAGCAAAGTTTGAATGGAAAAGCATAATTAGAAGTTAAAACCGTCCAAAGTAGGGGTTGCTATTTCTGGGTCTGGCCTGATTTCTCAAAGTCTCAACCAGCCCAGAGTACTTTTGCCTGTGGTTGCTAAGTTCGAATTTGCTTTCAGTAGTGTCAGAGCATAAAAACCTATGAATAATCTCACCTAATAGCTCAGGTGTTTGGTCACAATGCAAATAAATTTGTACCGATACAAAATTATGGCAATACAAATGATTTGAGTGTAAATTCTGATCTATTTTAGATTATTTTGTTTGATTGCAATACAAATAAAGTAAATTAAGATATAAAACAGAATAAAGTAAAATCCGAAGCAAAATTAAATGAGAATTTGCATTTTTTTCATTTACACTAATGTAAATAAAATTGCACCTCAACCAAACACAGCCTTAAGGTTTTAAGTTGAATTGTTTTTTGAAATGATATGTTTAATTAATCAAGTGACTAATGTTTTATCCTTATCATCCCATTATAACTAATGAGGGGAGTTCGACAATTAAGTGTGTGATCTTTTGAACTTTTCAGTGTTTGAACGACCAAAGTTTTAGTCTTTTTACAGTTAGAATGAAAGATTTTTGGAAAGACCTATGTTCTAAAATGTTCATAAAAATCCAAAATATCCAAAATTCTGGAAGCTTCAAATGAAATTTCTGTCCTTATGAGCCTAAAGTCTTATGCTTAACAGCTTGGCAGGGCATGGCAGATTAGGGGTAGGGTATTTATCAAACTGTTTAGATCTTTAAAGATAAGACCTTAAAAGTTCAGTGTCTTTTGGCCATCTAGACTGTAAGGTTGTGTTTGGTTGCAGTGCAAATTTATTTGTACTAATAGAAATGCATGGGAATGCAAACTCTTGTTTAATTTTGTTTTGGATTTTACTTTATTCTGCTTCATGTCTTAATTTGCTTCAATCAAATAAAATAAGTTAAAATTTGAAACAAAAATAGGTCAGAATTTACACTTAAATCACTTGTACTGCCATGGTTTTGCATCAGTGCAAATTTACCTAGAAGCAGAGTAGCGAGCGCGGCTTCTCTTTCTTCTTCTTCTGCTACCTCTCCTTTTGAACCCACATCTTCTTCTGTTTGCCATCCTCTTTGTGAAACAGAGCACCCCACAGCGGCTTCCTCTTCATTACAGTGTTTTTCCCATATCTAAAACCAAACAATGGAAAATTTTTACACCTTCCCATCCCATCCCATCCCAGCCATATCTTCCCACAAACCAAATGAAACCTATAGAAACTCCTTCTTAGAAAAAGAGAATTTCAATTCATTCTCTTTAGGTGATGTTTGGTTTGAAGGAAAAGGAAGAGAAACATAAGAAAATTTATACAATATTTATAAAGATTTTCCCATATTTCTCTTTCTTCCCCTACTTTTTCCTTCAAATCAAGCACAACCTTAATTTGACTATGATATAAAAAAGATATGATATAAAAAAAATAACTGAACAATAAATTAAAATCACAAACGTGAAAGCAAATAAGCAAATAAAGTGCTATTTATAAATATTCATGAGTGGATTTTGATTGATCAAAACTCTTTCATATCATATCCTTTCTATATCATATAGATTTTCCCTATTAACTATAGTTGATTTGGGTTGGGTCGGAAGAGGTAAAATTGGTCCCCACCTAACTTTATAATTGGGGCATAAAACTCGGAACCTGAACCAGAGTTCGGTAGATTTGATTCTACCGGATGGACCCGATTCATTGTCCGGTTCTATCCTATCGGATCCAGAGTTGCCACGATATAGTCATAACTCATAACATTGCACATCACTACCATCCAATGGTGGAAATTGATCGGACCATTAGATTTCATTAGGTGATTGGTTTACGGTTTATGGCAACTCTTGGTTACAAAAAGATCCGGATGTAGGTGAGGCCACAGGGGCACTGTGGGGGCCCTATCTGGGTCGGGTGCCACTAACCGTCTGTTTTGTTCCAACTTCACAATCATCTATTCTAGTTGGAGACTTGGAGTTTAAATCGTCTACTGTTCTATTCGTATTATTAAACCAATTGTTATACGCCACGTAATCTCTGTAGAGGATTCGGAGTCCTCTACGATAAGGATATACTTGCTTGCGAGTCTGCGAGTACGAAACGGGAGATACTCCACTACAACACGCCACCCCGGAATTACTTTTCCACACAAAACACGTCGGACGCAGCGTCGATTGCCGTGAATGTCAGCAGGGGAGAGAAACGCGTCAAACTACTAATCATATCAAGTCTTCTAGTCGTATGTAGTATAGTTTAACCGACACGTGTACATCTCGGGAGGTTATAAAGGTAGCCTATAGCTGCTTTGGGCCACAAAATCCAGTTCGAGAAGAGGGGGAGATTAATCCATTCTTCCCCAGAATCTGGTCTCCCTTTCTTTTGCCGTGTTCAACGCTTCTCCTCTCATATCAATGGTGGAATTTGATTATTTTGGATTAAGTTGTAACTTTGCTGTTGGTGAATACTGATTTTCTCTCCTCTTTGAAGCTCAAATAATTTACGGAAGGAAAAGAATCCGTTATTTCTTGCAAAAATTTGGATATTTTCAACTAAAATTCGGTTGTGATATCGCATTGGTTTGTCAATCGTGGGGGTGTTGAAATTAATTGTTCTTTCTGGATCCTCAATTGGGGTTGATTTGTCCGCCGGAATTGGGTTAGCTCGGTTGGTTTTAGGGATCTATCTGATTTTGTAGCTGAATTTCACAACTATTTTGTGAGGGTTTCTGGAAATATATAACAAGAATGGTGGAATCAATCGCGACAACTTCCCTTTTTGCGCACCGTCCCTTGTGTCAAGGATCTCCCGCCAGGGATGGCTCGAACAGAAGAAGACTATTGGATTTCTGTCAGCTCCCGGCGACGAATTTCGTTGGTAGACGAGTTATCTGTTCTACCTCATCTTCAACTCCATGGAGAATTGAAAGGTGGGGAGCTGGCAGAGTTGGGGTCTCTTCAATTAAAGCCCTCGCAATGGAACTGACGAAGGAGGCATATTCACCCAGAGACGAAGAGAGAATACCTCGGAATTGGAGGTATTCCGTTGATACGAATACACTTCAAAAGCAAGGGTTGTGGCCGCCTCCAAACAAAGCCGATAATCCCTCGCTTCACAATCCGTTGCTTCGACAGGAAAGAATGGGATGTGGATGGTTGGGTGCAATCTTCGAATGGGAAGGAGTGATTATCGAAGATAATCCTGATATTGAGAAACAGGCATGGTTGGTTCTGTCCCAGGAAGAGGGAAAATCTCCGCCTCCAGCTTTCATCCTCAAGAGAATAGAAGGTATGAAGAATGAACAAGCACTCTCTGAAGTTCTCTGTTGGTCGAGAGATCCAGCGCAGCTCAGAAGAATGGCTCTGAGAAAGGAGGAGATATATCAGGGTTTGCAGGGTGGGATCTATAGGTTGCGTGCAGGATCACAAGACTTCGTCAATGTTCTGATGAACTACAAGATTCCGATGGCTTTGGTTTCTACCTGTCCGAGGAAGACTCTTGAATTCGCGATCGGAGCTATTGGAATTGAAGGGTTGTTCAATGTGATTGTCACGGCGGAGGATGCACACAGAGGGAAGCCTGACCCTGAAATGTTTTTGTACGCAGCTCAGCTTCTCAACTTCATTCCAGAGCGGTGCATCGTGTTTGGGAACTCCAACTCGACGGTGGAGGCCGCACATGATTCTCGGATGAAGTGCGTGGCTGTGGCAAGCAAGCATCCCGTGTATGAGCTTGGAGCTGCAGACTTGGTCGTGAGGCGCCTTGATGAACTCTCTATAGTTGACCTGAAGAACCTTGCTGACATTGAATCAGCTGAATTTGGGTCCGGAGAACCAGAGACAGAGATGGAAGAGGAAGAAGATGATGATCCTTATCCATCTACGGCCGTGGCAGTTGATGATTTCTGGTAAGTCCACCAATTATGTACAGATAGGTCCTTATGCTTCATCTAATTCTTTATGATAATCATCATGACTTAGGTCTTAATTCTTAGCTATGTATATTTGGCTTACAGTGTACAAAAAAGAAAAAAAAAAGGAAAAACAGAGAAGTGGGTGGTCTGCATTGGACTACCCTTAATGTTATCATGTTTGTCTTATATGTGAATATGAATATGCTTGTTTCAAACCCTAAATGTGTGGATAGCATATGTTCTGTTCTAAATGAAGTTTAGATGATCACACCAGTTTTGTATCTTGAGATTTGGTTGGCTGAAAAGATGGTGTGCTTCCCTGAGGCCTCAACAGATTAAGTTCTCAGTGCAAAATGCCTTCATTAGTATTTTATTCCATTTAATATAGCACGTTTCTATGGTGGTTGTAGTACAAAATGGGTCTTCCTCCACTGCTTGACACTTGAGATTCTATGTTGAAACTCTAAATGAATTTTGGCATCAAAATGGAAAAACAAAATCTTCTAATTCTAAGTATCCTTGTTTATTTCTGCTAGTTTCTCTATAGCTTCTTTGCTGTGACCAGTCAGGTCCCTGTAATTCCTAATTACAGTCTCTGCCTCTTCTTGAACCATCTTATGAGAAATCTGTCGTCCAAAGATTTGCCCTATTGTGACATATTCCATCAGTTCCCTCTTCCCTGTATGAATGTTGTGACATCAGACTTGACCTGACCAATTTCAGTACTCATTGTTGAGGAGTCTGCACCTGCTGAACCCTGAACAATCTGCTTGTGTGAGGTCAAAAGTGAAGTGCATCACATTATTCAATGATCAGAGCTCTAGATGCTATACGCTACCTTTGGATTCTTTTAGAACCTGAAATTGGAAATTTGGAATTGATTTGGAGCAAATTCTGACTGTCAATCAAAGTGTTGTATCGATGATTGTTTCATGAATTAACATAAAAATGCATTATGAATCCCAATTTAATCCTAGTGGTGGGTCCGAGGACTCAAGATGCAAAAATCTTCTTCCAGGGGAAAACTTGGGAGCTTAACATGATTTCAATTTGGAGTATGCTAGTCGTATGGACATGGTGTGTATAATCTTGGTTACTGAGGGGGAGGATTCCTCCCGGAGGTTCAAAAACCACGATAAAACATGTTAAATTGAGCCACTCCAGACTTAATGGTTCAAACTACAAAATATTAATTGGATTAGATTGGACATGGTCCATCTATAATAGATTTATATCGGACTGGGTCAGATTGAACTAATATCCGATCCATTGACAGAAGTTAAAATATATACGGTTTATATTGGACACAAAGTGAATTAAAACCAATTTAAACAGGTCGAACGGTTCAATGGCTCAATAAGATCTGGTCGATTTGTAATAGACCTATGTTGAACTTGGATCGGATTGTACTAATATCCAGTGCATTAAGGCCCTACTTTCTTGTCGATATTTTACAGTTATGCTTCGTTTGAGGCTTTGAATTGATCAGTCCAAGGTTTCTTGATACATGGTATGCATACATATTGATTGTAAAAGGTCAGATGGTTTCACATTATGCAATGCCTAAATAAGCCCAACTCAGGTTGGATCCACTTAAGCTACCATGAAGTCAACACTATTGGGCCTGACTAGGGACCATGGTACAAAGCGATTCAATGGGAGTATAACTGAGACATGGCAGGTATTGTGGGTTGAAATGAACCTATATTAAACTTTGAAATCAATGGGAACATCTCCCCATTGAATTCCAAGATTTTGGGTTGAAATGAACCCATGGTTTTCAAAATCGGATCGGATTGGACGGTCGGACCGGAAAAACTGGTAACTGGTCAGCCACCCGAGTCTAATTTTATTAAAAATCAGATTTTGTTAAAAAAATATTGAAAAAGTCAGAAAAGCGCTGACCCGGGCAGTCGGACCGCTAAACCGTTCAACCCGAACAGCGGTTTGCGGGTTAATATTTTTATTTTTAATGTTTTAAATAAAAAAATAAAAAAATACCTATTATATCCCAACCAGTTCGAATCCCTTATTCGGTTTTCCCTTTAGCTTTAGGGTTATTTCTCGAGCTCCCTCCTCACTCCTCAGTCCTCTCGACCCTCACACCCTACCACCTGCGGCGACCATCAGCTTCAGCATCCGACAGCAATACACACCAACGGCGACCGGCAAGCTTGCAGTGGCGAAAAGAGTCACCCTCACCCCAGCACTTGCAGCAGCATCCGACGGCGAAGAGATTCACCAAACACCAGCACTTGCAGCGGCACTTGGCACTCGGCATTGGGCATTGGCAAGCAAGCCCACTGTCAAACTTCTTGTAGCGGCAACTTGCCTACGACCAAGCCTGACTACCTGGGCCCACAGGCGGTGAAACCCTGAAGGTATAAATTTTTTTCTGATTTTTTGTGATTTAATTGATTTTTTTAATTTTTTTCGTTCATTTGGTTCATCAACCCTTGTTTGTTCTTCATTTGGTTCATCATTTTGCTTTTGACCTGCTAGGCAGAGGCTTTTAGTGAATACTTTATAATTAGGAGCAGCAGACGATAAGTTAATAAATTACAAGCAAAATATGTTAGAATAAAAAATTAAAAATGATGCATTTTTTACTTGGTAACTCCATAGACGCTTAATTTCAAACATCTTTTTTGCATATATGTAAATTGTAGGGAAGTCTTATCTATCCATCTCTAGATGTTCATGCTGAAAGTTAGGAGTTCATCTGATTCTATAACCATTACTGACTGAGCATTTTAGAATGGAAAGAATGGAATTTTTCAAACCGCCCAACCATTCCAGACCTCTCTCTTTTGTTTCTGATTGGAAATTCAGAATTACAGGTCTTTTGGAACTATAGTTCTATACAGAACTACAGATTATTAGACTAGCCCAAGGCAAGATGGAGCCAAGTTGCCTTGCGTTAGGGCCTTGGGTTTTTGGTTATTAGACTACAGATCTTGTGGCATGGATGCTTAGGTAGGCCAAAGGATCTAAGTATTATAGTTGGAAGTTTTTCTATATTTTTGGAAAATTTTCTATATTTTTTGGAAAAAAGTATGTATTTTTTGGAAAATTTTCTATATTTTTTTGTATTTTATTATTTTTATATTTAGATATTTTTATTTTTTTAATATGTTGTTCATTTTCCTATATTTTTCTGTGTATTTTTTGTATTTTATTTAAATTTCTATGGTTTTTTTTATTATAATAAGTATTTTTTTGTTTTTTATTTATTTATGATGTCATGGGTCAAACAGTTCGACCCTGACGGTTGAACCGCCAAACCAGAAAATGGTGCCCTGACCGGTTTGATTTTAAAAACCATGAATGAACCTATATTAAATATTAAACTTTTTTTGGTTTGCTACCCATATTAAACTTGACCCTTTGACATTGCAACATTGAGGCATTTTTATATATTGGCTAAGTTACTTGTATGTGTAAATTATAAAGGATATGGTTGGCATCCTTAGGTAGGAGCCTGATTGCAAATAAAAACATAGTAATTTGAATAGGCTTCTCAAGGCTTTTAACTATTTTCCATTTAAATTTTTAAAAATTAATTAAAAATAATATTTTTTTTATTATTTTTGGTAGTTTTATCATTTGTACTTATTTTAAATGGAAATAAAATTGATTTTAAATTAATAAAAGTAATTTTAAATAATAAAATTTATTAGTTTTATAAATTTTTACCAATTTATGTTATTTTTTAATGGTTTTAGTTTTATGAAGTTTCATTTTTATTAGTTATTCTTATATAACTTTTTAATAGTTTTTATTATTTTCAAATGAAATCTAAACTAATAAAATTTAATTTTAAGTTAATAATGAAAATGAGAATATTAAAACATTGATAAATTGATTAAGTTTTATTAGGAAAAATCAATAATGCCTGAAAGGCTTTGACCAATTAAAACCCCTGTGAATTTGATGAAAATTTACCTAATTGTTTATAATTTTTATGATGTCAGTTGATTGGTTATAAGTTTTTCCTATATCATGTCTTTCCGGCATCATAGTCAATAAATTTGTATTAATTTGCTTTAATTTTTTATTATATTTAAATGAAATTTAAATATATTTTACATCAACAAAAGTTAATTTTAAAATTAATGTTGAATTAATATAATATTAATTTAATAACCTAAATTTGTAATTATGAATGGTTGAACCAAATCAGACAAGCTCGCATTAGTTAACCAGCTGAATCAATGTGTATACCGTGCTCAACATGGATAATCTCGAGAACAGGTCAAAGTGATCCAATTTCATCATCTTCTATGCCCACTCATGAAGACAAGCCAACAATTGCATGGGATATTGTAGAATATAAAGATCAATGATAAGCCACTCCCCTCTGCTGGATAGGGTGAATCCTGTGGATATCTCTAATTTGGATTTACCTATGAATAAGTGTTATTGATCGTGATAGAAATATTTGGAGGGATGTTCTTATTAAAAATTTGGTCCCTCTATATAGTTGGCTTTGTATTAAGCCTATTATAATCCCTTCTACCTCAAAAGAGGATTTGTGTGGTTTGGAAGCTCACGCTTCAATCAACATATAATGGAGAATGTCTTATCAACAAAAACTTAAGCTATCATTCTGATTCTCGAAGAAGTTTTTGGAGACTTAAGATTCCACCTAAACTAAGGTCCTGTTTGGCAAATCTTTTTGAAAGATCTGATGGGCTTTTAGAAGTTCAGTAGACCAAAAATGGTTTTTTTTTTCTGTTTGGCTAATAAAATCCTTTTAGACTAGAAGACAAAACTATAAAGAGAACATAAAAGCCCAGAGTGGCCTAGATTTGATAAGCTACAAGTGAAGCTTATAGTCTTTTTGGGCTTCCCAATTTTTCGATGTGTCTGGCAAAAATTCCAAAAGGGTCGATTGAAACTCCCGATATGTCTGCCCCAATGACTAAGCATGGACACAGTTACATTCTTCTCATTTTCTTCTTCTTCTTCTTCTTCTTCTACTACTACTACTACAATGGTTCAAAAGAGGGTGATTTCTACCCAATCCTCATTGCAGCGGCAATGAAAGAACAAGGGAGGGAATGTTAGAAGAAGAAAAAGAAGAAGAGAAAAAAAAAAAAAAATATATATATATATATATATATATAGAGAGAGAGAGAGAGAGAGAGAGAGCGAGAGATTGGCGAAAGAGTCGGAATCGGGTTCAGATCTATCACCACTGCAAATTGCAGCGACAGTGATGAAACAGAGGCAGAGAGAGAAATGGGGAAGGAGAAGAAGAAGAAGAAGAAGAAGAGGGTGTGGGAGGGAGGCTGGAGGTGGAGATTGATCTGGGTTCACCGCCGCTTGTGCTCTATTTGATAAGCTACAAGTGAAGCTTATAGTCTTTTTGGGCTTCCCAACTTTTCGATGTGTCTGGCAAAAATTCCAAAAGGGTCGATTGAAACTCCCGATATGTCTGCCACAATGACTAAGCATGGACACAGTTACATTCTTCTCATTTTCTTCTTCTTCTTCTTCTTCTTCTTCTACTACTACTACTACTACTACTACTACTACTACAATGGTTCAAAAGAGGGTGATTTCTACCCAATCCTCATTGCAGCGACAATGAAAGAACAAGGGAGGGAATGCTAGAAGAAGAAGAAGAAGAAAAAGAAGAGAAAAAAAAAAAAAATATATATATATATATATATATATATATATATATAGAGAGAGAGAGAGAGAGAGAGAGAGAGAGAGAGAGCGAGAGATTGGCGAAAGAGTCGGAATCGGGTTCATATCTATCGCCACTGCAAATTGCAGCGACAGTGATGAAACAGAGGCAGAGAGAGAAATGGGGAAGAAGAAGAAGAAGAAGAAGAAGAAGAGGGTGCGGGAGGGAGGCTGGAGGTGGAGATTGATTTGGGTTCACCGCCGCTTGTGCTCTATTTTTCACTTGAAGAAGGTAGGTAATGAATAATGTATCCTTGAATGAAAAACTTACGAGTTTTATAGTTAGAGTTAAGGATAGTTTTGTAAATTTGGGAAAATCTAGGGGCACTTTTGTAATTTTGAAAAATTGGTGGCATTTTGGTAATGTTCGATAAACTTGGTCAAACTGGGTCCTAGGGTTGAACCAAGTTTATAGTCCAATGGTGGGTGGTTTCGAGTAGGGGTGCTCACGGTTCGATTAACCGAACTGTGGGGCTTTTTCTTGGATCGAACCGGTACTACCGATTTTTTGGAAAATCGATAATCGAAACCAAATCAAAACCAATCGATCAACCGGTTGACCAATTCAGTTAACCATCGGTTTTTTAGTTTTTTAATTTTTGTAATATATATTATAAAAATATATTATAAAATTTATAAATATATATAAAATATTATATTTTAATTAATAAATATATATATATTTATATGTAATACATATTTATTAATTTATAATATATAAAAAATACAATATATAATATAATATACATAAATATAAATTATATAGAAATATATGTCTACCGGTCGGTTCGGTTAACCGTTGGTTTTCTATATTGGCTAATCGAAACCGAACCGGTACCTTCGATTTTTTAAAAACATTGAACTGATTAGTTCGGTTTTGGTCGGTCCAATTTTTCGTTTTTTTTTTTTTTTTTGCTCACCCCTAGTTTTGGGTAAAAAATGGAGAGTTGAGATGGGTCTGACCACAGAGAGTGGGTTTGTGTGTGTGGACCCATAAGATTGGCCAAAATGGAATCTTTTTAGATGGAAGGGCAAATGAGGGTATCTTTGACTAAAAGTTCACAAGGTGGGGTTTCCGGACACTCTGAATTGATTGGTAGGGTCAGATTGACCCAACTGGGCCTAGATTGGGCAGATCCGGAAAGGGCTCGATTTGGCTAATCTAGAGCCTTGAAGCAGAATCTGTGTATAATTGAGGGGCAAACCAAGCAAAAATCCTATTATGTTTTGGAGAGATCGAGAGTGTCTGATTGAGAATCTGGGTTGAATTGGGGTTCATGCGGCGAATCCAACAAAAATCGGGTCCTGACACCTGTTGACGTGGAACACCAGTTGTTATGAAACACATTAATTCTTCCATCTCTTTCAGATGACCAAATAGTGATATAATTGATGCAATAGTTCCCTAATTAGTAAAGCGGTAGTTCATTTCTTAAACTTTGACATATATGTTGGGGGAGTCCAAATCTGCTACCGGGTTAGTGCAAGCATGTGCAATCCTCTAAATCACATTCCTCTATACTGCTATGTTCCCAAAGGATATACCTTCAAAGATAGATGCCATAACAATGATGGGCGATACAAAGCTTTGGAGGAAAAGTAGCATTCGCAGTGGTGGCAACAATGCTATCAAAGACCCTCACCTATAACAAGGATTATGTAGGAACGAAGATGAGTTCCTTCAGACCAATCTATTTTTCCTTTAATAAGTTCTTCTTTTCTATGTAATTCTTTTCTTGCCAAATTCTGTATCACGGTCCAAGATAGATCATGTTTAGAGAATGATGCATATATGGAAAAAGGGTTTTAATATTTCAATGATTATCAATAAATCTTTTTTTTTATGGATTTAATTTCTTAGAAATTAAAAGATAAACTTGAGGTGTAAATCAATTATTTTGCACAGGTGAATGTGTAAGTGGGAGCTATAAGTGTTACTTTGCACAAATAAAAGTGTATTTAGGGCTCATAAGTGCTAACTATACATTTGGATGTATCAATGGGTCCACCCATGACATTTCATAGGTGCATTTTCATTTAGAAGTTCAACACTTGTTTGTTGTGGTATGTATGCTTACCAAACAGTCTTTTTGTCTTTTTAGCTTTTAAAAATATCTATTAAAAAATTGCAATCAAACAGTTTTTGGTCTTTAAAGATCTACCCATGAAATCTCATCAGTCTTTTAAGGTCTTGAGCTTTTGAAAGATCTTCTTAAAAAGACTTGTCAAACACCTCCTAAAGGTGTTCTTCTCATTCTCCTTAATGGAAAGCTTCCTACAAAAAGTAAACTTAGAGATCGGGCGGTTAACTTAAAATCCCAGTTGTGACCTTTGTGGTGAGGTTAAGGATTCTGATAATTTGTTCCTTAAATGTTCATTTTCTGTGAATATTTGGCAGCTGATGAGTTCTGGTTTGCCAATCCCCTCTAGAAGTGATTTGTTGATCAACCTTTGGTGGTCAAGGATTTTGAAGAGTGTCAGTAGTATCTCTAATTGGTTTTTTTAAGGAAAAGTTGGTGATTTTATTGTGGTTCATTTGGAAATTTCCAAATAAAAATGAGAAGTACTTTAATAATAAATCTACTCAACCTCGGATTATTGTTGATAGAGCTTTATCCTTTCGGGAGGAGTTAAGAGTGAGTTCAATGAATGAGCCAGTGGAGTCGTTTAAGGATTGGAAGGAGATTGGGTGGTGTAACCCAAGCCCTGGGACCATCAAGGTTAATTTTGATGCTTCCCATAGCTCAAATGGTAGGTGTTCAATTGGGTGTATTGTTAGGACTAATTGGGACTTGGTTCTTGATCTCAAATCTTATATTATTGGTTTTGTCTCTAGTAATCTAACTAAGGCATGGGCTGCTTGGGAAGCCCTTAACTTAGCCTTAAATTACAAGGACTCCCTAGTCATTCTTGAGGGTGACTATAAGCCCGTGGTCGATTGTCTCAGAGGAAAAACGAAGGCTCCATGGAATTTGGTCACTGTCATCAATGAATGTCTAAGCGTTTCGTTATGCTTCATATCTAAAGTCACCTTTCGGCATGCACTTCGTGAAGCTAACCAAGTGGTGGATTGGCTCTCTCGTAACACGCTTTCTTATAGGATTTTTAATTTAGATTATTTTCCATTGGAGTTTAATCAAATTTGTTTTTTGAACTCTTGGGGAAGAGCTACCCCCAAGCTTGTGTAACTCCTCACTTTTTCTATAAAAAAAAACTTTGATGGTCTTGGGCCTCTTCAGAAGTAGCTTGTCAACAATGATGGTGAACACACCATCATGAAACAATATATCTTTTCTTCTTCTATTTTTATTTTATTTTATTATTATATTTTTGGGAGAATTCCTGAACAATACCATGAACTTTGGGGGTTGTGTCAAGTTAGTCCCCAAACTTCAAAACATGTCTCTACACTACCCTGAACTTTCAAATTGTGTCTAATAGGTCCCTATCATTAGTTGATTGTCAGTCATCACCATCACGTGACACCAAGTATGCATTAAATAATTTCAAAATGGAAAAATTACCCTTTATGATATTTTTTTCTGATCATTTTACCCATTTCGCCTAAGTGTTGGAAGAAGGAAAGGGGAAGAAGGGTTATGAAATCGGACACCGATCAACTGTTGAAGCTCTCACTCCCTTGTTAAAGCTCCCCCATTCAATGATAAGCTATAATCGGACGATCACCTGTCTGATTTCAAACCTTATTCCCCTTTCATTCTTTTAACACTTAGACGAAATGGGTAAAATTGTTAGAAAAAAATACCATACAGGGTAATTTTGCCATTTTGAAATTATTTAATGTGTACCTGATGTTATGTGACAGTGTTGACTAATGATCAACTAATGGTAGGGACCTATTAGATACAATTTGAAAGTTGAAGATACTGCAAAAACATGTTCTGAAGTTCGGGGACTAACTTTGACGGTTTTGGATACTGTTCAGAAATTTTCTCTATTCTTTTTGAAGCCTTGAAACAACAAATCATGCATGATAGAAAAAAGGAAGGAAGAAAAAACTAGAAGGTTCAAATGATGATAATAGAGAAAATACCAATGTTAGAAGGCATCCATTGGCATGATGACATAAAATAGAGAACCTATCGCTAATGTTTGTGCTTGTATTAGATGCAATCAAGATCTTATAGAAGGAATGAACAGTCGGCCATATATTCAGAAGGGAATGGATCAAGTGTCGTGGGCTTATTTTGCTTGAATGAAAACACATAGCTGAAATAAAATTATAGACATACATATGCGTGCTGTTAGGCTTTGAAAGCATATAGTTGTAGAACAAAGAGAACCCTATAAATAATATTTAAGATGGTACTTGTTAACAGAAAAGCAGATGCCCACCCATTTTCATCATCTTCTGCACCTGATTTGCTGAAATGGGTATTGATAATTAGAGTAGAATGAATAAAAAATAGAAGATGGAAAAGTTGTCTGGAGACCCTTCCTGAGTTATGCTAATGGAGATGGGTACTTAGATGGAATGCAAGAAGAAAATAGATTATCAAGCTTTTAAAAAAAGCAAAAAAAAAAAAACATCAGCACATCTTCTATTGAAAGGCAGTTGAGAGAATATTGGAGATTAGGTCTTTTGTAATTGTAGGAGTTGTTCCTGGACTCTTGAGATCTCTCTCGTGGTTTATAAAAGCATTCTTCAATTAAATGAATAAGAAACATTCTATCAACACTTGTTTATTTCAAACAGATTATACAGAGAGTATAAATAGCCTTACAAAAGAAACAGAAAAAGAAAAACAACCACGTTTTACATGCCTATTAACGTGGCAACTGACTAGGAAACAAACAACTTATTCCTAAAGAACAACAACAAACTAAACAAACTCTAAAGACTAAATCAACAGCTAATAACTTTAACACTAACTTGAGTTTGGCCTCAGGTGCTATTTGAGCTAGAAAACTCTGTTCTATTTATCTTGACGCAAAAGTTCATATATGCTATAGTTTAACAATGATACTAGCCTATTCAAGCTTTTGCCCTGTTTTACTATTTGAGTTCTGCTCAAAACTCGATTTAGATTGAATCGAATCAAAACTTCTCACTAGTTCAGTTAAGTCCGAGTTCTTCAAATCCACCTTTATTTGAAGTATATAAAAGAATGGGGTTTTTAGTTTTTTACTGTTGAGTCCACATGTAAGAGAATATGCTCATCATGGGTGCGACATCCTTCATTCAAAATAACAAAATTTTCTTTTGTATAATCTATTTGAAATAAACAAGTGTTGAGAGAATGTTTCTTATTCATTTAATTGAAACAACTGATATGGCTATAAATATCCTTACAACCACGTTTTACATGCCTATAAACGTGGCAGCTGACTAGGAAACAAACAACTAATTCCTAAAGAATAACAACAAACTGAGACAAACTCTAAAAACTTAATCAACAGCTAATAACTTTAACATCCTCCCTTAAACTGAATACTGATTCTATACAGTTTATATTTGGATCAGTACAAACCCCAAGCAAATATCTAAGTTTCACATACTGATCATGCTTTAATGTTTTGGTCATAATATCTCTTGTATCGATTGCTGTCCACCTTTACTTCATTCTCATATATCAGGAGCTTACAACATGGAACAATGGGATTATGAACTGAATTGCATTTATCCATATCAAACCTCTCTAATATCTCCTGTGCATACCTCATTTGACAAATAAAAATCCCTTTTTGACTTTGCAATACCTCTATACCAAGAAAATATCTCATTTTTCCAAGGTCTGTCATGTCGAACTCATGCATCATAGAATTTTTAAATTCAACAAACATATGCTCATCATTTCCAGTAAAAATTAAGTCATCAACATAGAGACAAACAATCAGAATTTTACCTCCTCTCACTTTGATGAACAAAGTATGTTCATAAGAATATCACTGGAAACCTTCCTTTGAAAAATATGACTCTATTCGACTATACCAAGCTCGTGGTGCTTGTTTTAGTCCGTATAGAGTATTTTTCAATCTGTAAACTTTCTGTTCAGCACCTTTTTTCTCATAACCAGGAGGTAGTTCGACGAAAACTTCTTCATTAAGTTCTTCATGAAGAAAGGTTGACTTCACATCTAGCTGAAAAATGGTCCACGCCTTTTGAGCTGCAAGATAAATCACCAACCGAATTGTTTCCAAACATGCTACAGGTGCATAGACTTCAGTGTAGTCCACGCCATGTTTTTGGGTGTATCCCTTCGCGACCAAACGAGCTTTGTATTCCTCCATCTCACCACTTTCATTGAGTTTCGTCTTGTACACCCATTTCACCCCAACCTTATTTGCTTCAGTAGGTAAGTTTGTCAATTCCCATGTATCATTTTTCTCTATAGATTCAATCTCTACATTCATTATTGTTTTTCATTTTGCATCTTTTAGTGCCTCTTTGAATGAAATTGGATCATTGGCAGCAAACATTACTAAATTTGTCATGTCTTCTTCCTCCAATAAGCCTTCTCCACTTTCATAATCTCTCATCCAAATTGGTTGCCTTCTTGTCCTTTGCTCAAGAGATTCAAGTGAGAAATCTTCACTTGAGCTGGATGAGTTTCCTTCAATTGAGCCATTCGAGCCACCAACTCCGCTTTCCTCAATATTGCTATATTCAACAGTTTCAGCTTCTTCTTCAACTCCAACACCTGTACTATCATTATTACACCAATCCAAGTCAGTCAAAATAACTTCTTTATGACTTTTTTCTCAATCCCAACTATTGTCTTCTTCAAAAACCACATCTCTACTCACTATAATTTTTTTTAGAAATATGATCATACAACCTATATGATTTTGACTCCTCACTAACTCCAAGAAAAACACATCTTACACTTTTATCATCCAGCTTTGTCCTTCTGCAATCAGGGATATGAACATGTGATACGCGCCCAACACCCTGAAGTAATCTACTGATGGTTTGAATTTGCTCCAAGCTTCTTCCGGAGTTTTATTCTTCATCGCAAGTGTTGGACTCCTATTGAGAATGTGGACTATCCAATTCATAGTTTCAGGCCAGAAAGTTTTGGGAATATTCTTTCCTGAAAGCATGCTCCGAACCATATTCATAATTGTTCAGTTCTTTCGCTCCGCGACACCGTTTTGTTGAGGAGTATATGCGGCTATTAGTTGCCTTCGAATACCATTCTCACTGCAAAAATTAGTGAATTCGAGTGATGTGAACTCACCCCCACGATCAGTTCGGAGACTTTTTATAGCGAAACCAGTCTCTTTTTCCACTCGAGTCTTATAATTTTTGAAAGTATTAAATGCTTTTGATTTCTCAACCAAAAAATAAACCCAAACTTTACGACTATAATCATCAATAAAACTGATCATGTGCTTTTTATTGATGTTGGACATGGGGCTGATTGGTCCACAAATATCAGTATGTACGAGTTCAAGAATCTGAGAAGCTCTCCATGTGCTTTTTCGAGGAAATGGATCTCTCTGTTGTTTTCCCACCAAACAATCTTCACATGCGTTCGAAGAGATCTCAAGACACGGCAACCCTCTAACCATTCCCTTTTCTTGAAGAGTTTTCAAACCATTGAAGCTTAAGTGAACATATCTACAGTGCCAAAGTCAAGTTGGATCTTCCATGAAGGAACTGAAACAAGCTTCCTCCTTTAGTTGTGTGACAGCAGACATCTTGAACATTCGATTTGAAGATATTACAATCTCCATAATCAGCCCTCTCTCAGGATGGTAGATTTTGCATGCCCCTCGTTGTATGAGGATTGCAAGTCCCTTCTCAGCTAGCTGACCAATGCTTAGCAAGTTGTTTTTTAATCCTAGAACATAAAATACGCAAGTAATAATTTGTATAAAACCATTCACCATCATTCGTATATTACCTTTTCCCATCACATTTATGCTTGAATCATCTCCCAATTACACCTTTTCTCTAAAGTTTTCTTCAAAATCTGAAAAAAGTTTCCATTTGCCGCACATGTGATTGCTACATCCGGAGTCTAAGAACCATAACTCTTCTTTGCTACCTTCTTTATCATTCACATACGCCATCAACAACATTTCTTCATTACTTTCCACAGTTTGCTTTTGTGTCAGATTCCTTCTTTGGACATTCATACTGAAAGTGCCCAAGCTTATGACAGTTATAGCATTCAATAGTGGATTTGTCAAAATTTCTTCTGCCTCCACTTCTTCCTCGTCCTCACGTTCCACCACGACCGCGTCCTCTTTCTCCTGAAGACTCCCAAAGTAACTTTCAAGGCTTGCTCTTCCACAACATGAGTTTTCATACGTTGCTCATGTACTAAAAGGCTACTTTGTAATTCATCGATGGTAAGAGCTTCCAAGTCGTTTGATTCTTCAATAGAACACACCACATAATCAAACTTAGATGTCACGGATCTTAATATCTTCTCAATGACTACTACATCGTCTATCTTTCCTTTGTTGGCTCTCAGCTTGTTGACTATAGCAAGAGTACGAGCAAAATATTCGTTAACAGATTCTTCCACCTTCATATTCAGCATCTCAAACTCCTTTTGAAGAGCTTGTCATTGCGCTCGTTGTACTCGTGCTATCCCTTGGTACTTTTGCTTTAAGGAGTCCCAAATGCTTTTGGCTGTCTCCTTGTTCCAGATAGTTTCAAGAATTGATCTATCTATGGCCTGAAAGAGATAATTGTTTGCCTTCATATCCTTTAACCTTGCATCATCAATTGCCTTCTTTTGTGCTTCACTAAGTTGAGCTCCCTCTGTTGTTGCTAGATTCCCATATTCGATTATACTCTAGTATTCTTTCGATCGCATAAAGTTCTCCATGAGCATACACCAATGATCATAATGCCCATCGAATTTTGGGATTGCTGGTTGCACAAAACCACTCTCAGTTGTCATTCTCTCGTTACTAACAAAATAGAAGACTGCTGCCTCTGAGCTCAATCGAACCACTGAGATATGGCTCTGATACCACTTGTTACAATTCTCTGTATAATCTGTTTGACATAAACAAGTGTTGAGAGAATGTTTCTTATTCATTTAATTGAAACAACTGATATGGCTATAAATAGCCTTACAAAAGAAACATAAAAAGAAAAACAACCATGTTTTACATGCCTATTAACGTGGCAACTGACTAGGAAACAAACAACTTATTCCTAAAGAACAACAACAAACTAAACAAACTCTAAAGACTAAATCAACAGCTAATAACTTTAACATTAACTTGAGTTTGGCCTCAGGTGCTATTTGAGCTAGAAAACTCTGTTATATTTATCTTGACGCAAAAGTTCATATATGTTCTAGTTTAACAATGATACTAGCCTATTCAAGCTTTTGCCCTGTTTTACTATTTGAGTTATGCTCAAAACTCGATTTAGATTGAATCGAATCAAAACTTCTCACTAGTTCAATTAAGTCCGAGTTCTTCAGATCCACCTTTATTTTAAGTATATAAAAGAATGGGGTTTTTAGTTTTTTACTGTTGAGTCCACATGTAAGAGTATATGCTCATCATGGGTGCGACATCCTTCATTCAAAATAACAAAATTTTCTTTTTTTTTTTAGGTGAAACAACATGGGCTTATTACCTTCTTCATATAGTTTATTAAGGCAACAGAAAATGGCATTATTAAGTAAAGAGATAAAACAAGTGGACCTCATTTGACTAAGCAAGAATTAGTTTGTCTTACTAATGAATATTCCAAGTTCAAAATAAAGGAATCAATCCACCTTTACCTTTAACAGCCATTAAATTTAAAAATAGGAAGCCTTATTTTATCTTAATTTTCATTTGTTGTTATCTTTCTTTTCTCTTTTATGTGTGCACCTGTGTAGTAATAGTCTAAAGCGGGTGAACAGTCCAGATCCTGAGAACGGTTTTATATGCATAAAATAATCAGTGCAAACAAAGGTCATGACCTTATTTTATAAGCATAAAATAATCAGTGCAAACAACAGTACAATACAAACACCCTGTTGGTTCAGCCAAAAATCATAGATCGGTTTTGGATTGGGTTTCATCCAAATCAAAATCAATTTTAATGGATTGGATGGACCAATAAGACATTTGGATGGACTGGATAGATCAATTAAACATATTGAATTGGACCTAGTCCATTTCATAACGAATTTATATTAGATTGAGCCATTATCTGGTTCATTGATAGAAGATATGAATATAGGTGTCAATGGACCAAATTTGAGTTGAAACCAATCTAAATCAACAGGAATTTGAACAGATTGGACAGTTCAGACATTGAACTGGACTAGTCCAAAATATTCATTGGATCAGATTAGACCAAATCCAGTCCAATTGACACCCCTAAATTATGCAGGGAAACATGTTTATCAATTGAGTGTTTGGCGTTTTTAATCGAAATTTTTAGGATGAAAAAAAAAGCAAAAAAGAGCAATATTTCTTTTCCCTTTTACGTATTGGTGACTTAGGGTCTGTTCGTTACTTCTTAGCTCTTACCTCTTAAGAGGAATTTTAACTTCAAGAGAAAAATAGTTGTTCATTTTCTCTTATCTCTTACTTCTTAAAGTGCAATTATACAACTTTTTATTTTTCTAATAATACTCCAAAAAGACAAACAAAAACTCTCATATATGGAGTCAAAATGGGTATTTGATAATTTTTAAAATTCAGAATTCAGAATTTAGAACAATATTCTTTGCATTCAGAGTTCAATGAAAAAAAAATTCACCAATACCAATATACCTCTTAATGTAAATTTTACTAATTTATAGGCTGCGTTATTTAAGAATCACCTTTCAATAACAATAGGGAGATAATTTAACTGAATGCAATAGTCGTTTAATACTATCGCGTACATTCAACGCTTCAGCTTCAAGAACTGTGAATATTTTTTTCTTAACCCCTAAAGATCAAAGCGCCCCTCTGAACATGAGCACCACCTGATTGATCACTTCTTTATGATACCAATTGATTGGACCGGATGTAAAATTTTCCAGTATCATAATCGAACCGTTGAGCAAACCCTCAAACTAGCCATGAGAAAGTTAAATAAATAAATAATTAAATCTAGGTACTGGCAGGCGTGTACAATCATAAAAAATAAGCATTTTAATATACCTCCGTAAATGAGAAACCACTAGATAAGTGGCTCTCATTGTGGGCTTAATTCCCACATTCGCCCAAGCATAAGTAGGAGTGTTAATGGTATTTGAAAATTCGATTTCGTATTTGAGATTTGACATAATCAAATCAGATTTAGATAATTTGAATATGACCTGATTTTATTCAATAAATATCCAAATACGATCGATTATTTAATTCTTATATATAATATATAAAATATTTACATGCCTTATTTAATTTATATATATAATAATTAAATTATATGAATTACCTATATATTTATGTACTTTATATAAATAAAATATTTATTAATTACCTAAAATAATTAATTGGATGAATTTGAATTGAATCGAATATTCAAATATTTAATCGGATTCAAATTCAGATATCGAATTTTCTAATCGGGTTCAAATTTAGATATTACCTTATCCAATTCGAATTCGATCCTCTTACACCCCCTAAACATAAAATGGATGATTCATTTTTCTCTAAGAATGAATGATAGAACCCTAAGGCTCAATTTAGAAAGAGTACAAATGCAAATATATAAAAAAAATACAAAATACAAGATTTTGTACTCTACAAATTTGTATTTGTATTTGTACTCCTTCCAAACTGAGCCTGAAATAGAAAAGGGAGGCAATTTCATTAAAAACATGATACTCCACAGAGGTTCCACCATCTGGTTGAATAGATTAACTAAAATTTGTTCATCACACTCCACTTTCACATCTAACCAGTTGAAATCCCAACAGGTGATTCTTGTAATCTCTAATCTTGAACTGGGATCCAGCTTAGTACTAACCAATTCTCCGCATTCAATTTGACCACACCAAAGGGTGGTTTAAACCATATACACACAGGGCTTCCAAGACAGCTCCTAGATATTATAGTTAACATTTGCAGCATCTAAAATCCAATATGGGTTAAAAACCGTTTGATTGAACATTGAGCCACTATTTGGGAGCACTTATTTTAAGCATTTATCCAAATCAGTACTTGTATGTGTTTGGTGAATTAGCCAAAATAAGCACTTTATCTTGGAAACAACTGATCAAAAAATAAATCAGAATTGTCGAGCTCTTTTAACTGCTTATTGACAAGACTATCTCCAATGTTTTAAACTATTTCCAGGTATGACCCCGTCTTCAAAAATGATACAAACCCTAGAGTTTCTCTCTCATTCATCTACACACTTGCAGCGTTAGCAACTAGCTAGGGCAACAATCTCAGCACCAGGTTCGTTCTAACTCCATTTTTCTACATTTCTCTCATCCCTTTCTATCTTTTCATTATGTTTCGACTTTTAACACCCTAATTTGCATTGTTTCAAATTTTTTATAGATCCAACATCCAATCGCCATTTTCATTCAAGTGTGACAATCTATATTCATTGACTAAGAAAAAAAGAAATTAGTTTTTTTACAACTGCACCTGCTAGTGAAAGTCTCTGTTCAAACTTTTGCTCCCCTCACTTATCACTCTTAATTAAGTGTTACATTTAATAACATACCATTAAAAGGAATATTCAAATTCGAAATTAAATTAAATGTTCCATTTAAGATAGTATTTGATGATGCACGATTTGAACGCTTCCTATTGGAGAACAGTTCAGACATCGGACTAGTGATGTGGTCGGGTTGAGCTACAAGACAAGAGAATCAGAGTGTTCTGGGGTGCTTTACCCAATGTGAGCACTCCAATGCTTAAGTTAGCGAAAGAGGTTTTGAAAAAGCTGATAGCTTGAAAGCAAAAATATGCAAGAGCTAAATTGTGCGTACCTTGTGAGGCTGGAGGTGAAGCCTTTATATGGGAAAACTGTCATGGGCCTCACTATGCATGTCCGAGATCACCAGCCCATCTAACCCGGAGTTAGCTTTGCACCCGAAGAAGGATTCTGAGTAAGTTGGTAAGGCTTATCCAGGTCCATCTGAATCGGGTAGGGTAAAGATAAGATCCACTGACGTGCGTCATGGTCCTGGGAAGATTGGAGACAGCTGGCTTGCTTCTCGAAGGAGGCTATGTGTCACTTCGGTATGTCGGTACATGTAGTGAGCTACTTGGGCCTTGGTCTTAACTGAGTGACTCGAGGTGCCCAAGGTGACTAGGATCACTAAGGTGTCTAAGGTCGGTGAAGTGTCACCATATCATTCCGTCGCTCCACGTGCCATCTCATCATTGGACGAGCCAAATTATCTCTCATCAATTGCGACCCACTCCCAAGCCTGACGTAGTCAACTCGGGGCGGGAGTTTCATCGAGCTAAATGGATTTGGCTCGGTCTTTGATTCAACCACGATTTAACCAGTGATTCAAACCTGATTGACTCAACTGGCTCGACCTTAGGAGCAAGGTCGCGTCTTGACCACGCACAAACATCAAGAGAACATTAAGCTCGACGGACATTAAAAACACGTTCAATTGATTTCTACATCGGAATACAAATAGTCACACCCCTAGAAGCTATCGAATCTGCTCGATCTAGACCGTTCGTGGTTGGTTGAGGCAACTATAAATAGGGCCCTTAGGGACCCATTTCCTTCATCCCTTTCTAATCCCCAATGGGTTTAGAGGTCACAGAGCATGTTGTTGTTGGTGTCTTTAGTCTGGTTGGCGAGGCTGGTTGTTTCTTCCTTTAGGTGAGTCGTCCTCCTTTTCTTTTCTTTCCTTATTCATTTCATTATGTTGAGTAGCGAGTCCGATAAGGAGAGGGTGCAGTCTAGTCAGGCTAAGGAGAGGGCCTTGGTCCAAGACCGACAAGGTTCCCATAAAGGGGCTTTGTCTTCCTGTCGGCCATCTAGGCCTAAGATTTCGGACCACTTCGGTCCCACTAAGCTATCTGTCGATGATGTCTACGGTCTGGAAGCTTGTATAATCCCCGACCCGTTTGGAAACTCTCTTCCTCTCAGGGCATTTCTTTGGGAACATGAAGAGAACGAGGTCATAGTCTTCGAGGAGGCTCTAAAGGTAAGTCTCCAATTTTTGCTTCACCCTTTCATTCCCAAGGTCCTAAACTACTATAACGTCAACCTCAACCAATTACACCCAAGCTCCATCCATACCCTCATCAGTACAATCTCCCTTTGCTTCCATACCAGCCTTCCCTTAGACATCAAAACCTATGTTAGCCTCTGTCAAATCAAACAAAATCCTACTAGCACCCCGAGCAAGGTCAATTATTACCTATCTTATCGGCCCATGTATAAGCTTCTAAAAAGCTTTCCTTATAAAGTCCTGACCTGAAAGAGTAAATATTTTTTCCTTACATTGTCTAGTGGATGGCCCTTCCCAACGCACTAGAGAGAGGGAGTGAAGGACGTCAAGGAGGAACTGAGCGAGCAAGTGTAGGCCAAAATCTGGAATCTAGTAGACCACCATTGATGCTCAGTGACTTCTTGGCTGAGGAGATGCTAATCCATGTCGGATTCAGTCCTTTGGGTAGGTCGTCATTTCAGGCTCAAGTGCTCATTTTCTTTACTTCGTGTTAACTCGACTAACTCTCAAGTTTCTTGTGCAGGAGACATGTTGAGTGTTTCGACTTCGGGGTTCCTTCGAAGCATGAGGAAAAGGAAGAAGCAGAAGTCATCCCACAAGGATGCACCTCGGGCATCATCTCTTGAGCTTGCAGCGTTGACTTCTACCGAGGCAATCCCGGTGGTAGACTTGATCGGGGAAGATTAGGCAGAGAGGCCCTTACAGGAGACCAAGGTGGCCCAAACGTACAAGGCACGCCCCCTTCAACCTAGGGCCCCAACATCTGAGGACACTCTTGAGGAGAGGTGGACCATCATGGATTTCAGAACTGCCTTGATCAAGAGCAAGGAGACCATCTTCCCAAAGGAGGTTTTCAACCTGTTTGAGACGCGGTTTGCTGAGCTCAATGCCAAAGCTATAAGCTTCCTCATGATGGTAAGTTTCCAACTTCCTTGTTGTGCTATTCCTGGGTTGTGTCTTTATACTTAGCTTTTGCTTTTCTTTGTAGAGGAACACCATGGTCCACTCCCTTGTCAAGCAATCTATATGACATCTAGCAAGGGTTGAAAATGTTGAGGTGGCAGTGGGCGAGTATCAATCTCAGGTGGAGCAAGCTATTGACATTATCAACTAGTTGAAAGACGAGCTGATGAACAAGAGGAACCACAATGACGAGTTGGAGCTTCACGTCAAGAAGCTCAAGAAGGAGCTTCAAGAGAAAGATGCTCACCTCGTTGAATGTGAGGCCAAGTTTCTCAACTAGGTCCAAGCTTCTAAGGTTCGAGCGGTTGAGGAGTTCAAGGTCTCGTCGGACTACTTGCAGGAGAGGGAGGAGTTCGGCACCGTTGCATTCTATCAGGGCTTCAAACTCTACTGTATGCTAAAGAGGTCGGTGTACCCCGAGCTCAATCTTACACCCATCAAATCCTCGGCCTGCACCAACGAGATGTCAAATCAAGTCAATTTGGAGCCGGATTTTGAGGATGATGAAGACGATGTCAGTGAGGAAGCTATAGTTGGTGCCGACAAGGATGTTGCCAGAGAGGATGCCGCCAAAGGAGCCCCAAGATGTCTAAATCCTTTTTCCTCTTTTCTTGGACCACCCACTTGTAAATATGTGAAGTGTCAAGCCTTCGAGCTCAATCTAATAGAAATTTCTTCTTCTTCTTCTTTTTAACGATGATGTAATCACTATTTATCTTCAAGGAATGAACGTTTCTTTTTTGCACACCTCGTGTCTTTCTCTTTTGAACTTGAAACTTCACACGAAAATAAACAATTAATTTGAGGTGCCTATGTGCCAAAGCAACCAGGCATAGTATGGAATATAACTTGAACTGCCTATATGCCGAAGCGACTAGGCATAGTATGGGATATAACCCTAACTGCCTATGTGTCGAGGCAACTAGGCCTATCATACTACCAATGTCATTGCCAGGTCAGCATAGGGGGCCTTTAGGCTAAAAGCGACTTGGCATCCCCTTTGAGGTGTAAATTAGCTGACGTGCTCCATATTGCTAGACGACTCAACCAAGTCGCCAAGGCATGTGGTCTTTATACTCAGTGAAACTTTTAAGAAGTTGGTGAAGATGTGGACGCTGGATTCTTGAGCTCACAGGTACTACCTCCTTAGATTTATCCATGTTCCATGCACAGGGCACTTGCCTCTCCTCCAACGTCTCGAGCTTGCACATTCCTTCATCGATCACCTTGAGTACTTTGTACGGACCTTCCCAGTTTGAACCTAGCTTGCCTACACCAGACTCAGATACCATAACTTTTCGAAGTACAAGGTCACCAATTCGGAAGTGGTGTCTCTTGACTTAGGCATTATAGTACCAAGCTACTCGTTGCTAGTAGGCCATGGTCCAGATATAGGCCAGGTCTCGAACTTCTTCCACCAGGTTGAAGTTGGTCCGCAGCTCATCGTCGTTGGCCTCCTCATCGTACACCTCTAACCGTAAGGTGGGCACCTCAATCTTGGTAGGGATGACGACCTCCATTCCATACATCAGATTGAATGGGGTCTTTTTGGTCATCGTTTTGATTGTAGTCTAGTAAGCCCAAAAGACGTTAGGTAGCTCGTCTACTCACAAACCCTTAGCTTGGGAAAACCAAACATTAAGTCCGCGGAGAATTTCCATGTTCGTCCCCTCGGCCTGTCTGTTCGCTTGGTTATGAACTATTGAGGTGAAGTTTTGTTGTATCTCCATCTTGACACACCAATTTTGGAACTTGATGTCCTCAAGCTGTTTCCCATTGTCTGATATCAACACCTTTCGGAGTTCGAATCTGCACACTATGTTCCTCTAGAAGAAGTTTTGTATGTTTTGAGTTATGATTGACACCAATGGCTCGACTTTCACCCACTTCGTGAAGTAGTCAGCCACCATGACCAAGAACCTTCTCTATCTGGTCACAGGTGGAAGACAACCAAGGATGTCAATTCCCCACTGAGCGAATGACCATGGGCTGGTCAGGTACTTCAAGTCGGCGATAGGCTAGTGGGGTATGTTGGCATGCCTCTAGTAGTTGTCACATCTCTGGATGAGCTCTAGTGCGTCTGCCTTTATTGTACGCCAGTAGTAGCCTTGCCTTAGCACCCTGCTCCCCAGGTGTCTTCCACAAAGACCTTCGTGGATCTTGTGTAGCACCTAACTTGCCTCTATAGGTTACAAGCAGCGTAGGTAGGGGAGTGTAAAAGGCCTATGGTACAACTACTCGCCAATGATAACGTAGCAAGCTGACTAATGCTTTACCCTCCGAGTTGCATTGCGATCTGCTAGAAGGGTCTTGTGGTGCAAATAGTCTATGAGTAGATTTATCCAACTAGGCTCTGCTGCCAGAGCAAGAGCGACTTCTTCTACCACTCTCTCTATACTAAGTCGTGGCAGGTCTTCAACAAAGACCATCCTCCTTGTGATTTCTATTGCACTAGCTAACTATGAAAGAGTGTCGGCTTCAGTATTCTCGATCCTTGGTATCTATTAATGTATTAAGAGTGGAAGTTGTGCATGACCTCTCTCACCTTGGCCAGATAGGCCGACATGGCAGGCTCTCGAGCTTCATACTGCCCATTCACCTAGTTTACCACCAGCTGAGAATTTCTAGACACCATGACATTCTTTGCACTGACCTCCTTTGCCAGAGTCAACCCAGCTATCAGCACCTCATACTTCGCTTCGTTGTTCGACACTTCAAATGCAAACCAGAGGGTGTACTCTAGCTTCACCTCGCTAAGCCCGTACAGTATCAGTCCAGCTTCACTTCTGCGTTGGTTAGACAAGCCATCAATGTGGAGGATCCAAGGCTCCTCATCCCAGCCGAGACGAGCATCGTACTAGTCGATGCCTTCGACATGCTAACTGGCTCAGCCACCCCAAGGGTCAGTGTATTGAACATGCACTCGACGACAAAGTCTGCTAGGACCTGTGCCTTGATCATTAGGCATAGCTCACACCGGATGCCATAATCTTTTAGCTTAATAGCCCACTTTGTCAACATTCCCAAGACCCCAGGCTTCTAAAGAATGTGCCTTAGAGGTCAATCAGTTAGGACTATGATGGTATGGACTTAAAAATAGGGGTGTAACTTCCAAGCTGGTACTTCTCAAATTAGTACTAAGCTTACCACCTTGTCACTTGTGGAGAGGTAGAGTTTTAGCTTGTCTCTAGGTTCTAGTCTAGTCAATAGGGGAAGTGAACTAATGTACCTTTTTAGCTTGTCAAACATGAGTTGGCACTCATTGGTCCACTCAAAGTCCTCATTTTTCTTTATGGCCTTAAAAAATGGAAGACACTATCCAACCGACTTAAACATAAATCAGTTTAGGGCGGTTATCCAACCTGTTAATTTTTTTACTTCTTTTATTGACCTAGGTGGTCCTATATTTAGAGTTGCTTGGATTTTGTCCAGGTTGGCTTCGATGCCACGTCGGTACATTATATAGCCAAGGAATTTTCCCAATCTAACCCCAAAGACACACTTGTTTGGGTTGAGCTTGATGTTAAATTTTCTTAGAATTTTGAAAATAGAACTTAAATCAGAAATTAAGAATTTGCAAATTAGGTCTTCGCTACCATGTCATCAATATAAGCCATGATTTTATTGCCAATCAATGGTGTAAAGATTTTATTTACAAGTCGCTAGATAGTTGTTCTAATGTTTTCAGTCCAAAGGGCATTACTTTATAACAATACAAGCCCTATTCGGTTACAAAGGTGGTATTTTCTTCGTCTTTCAGGTCCATACAGATCTGGTTGTAACCAGAGTAAGCGCCCATGAAACTCAACAACTCATGGCTTGAGGTCGAGTCTACCAGGTAGTCTATTCTAGGGAGTAGAAAACTATCCTTTGGGTAAGTTCTATTAAAATCGGTGTAGTCGACGCACATCCGCCACTTGCCATTTGCTTTTTTCATGAGCATTGGGTTGGATACCTAACTCGGATATTAGACCTCTCTAACAAAGTCTGCTGTGAGAACCTTCACAATCTCCTTGTCAACTATCCTCCACCTTTCTGGGGTGAGGTTCCTTTTCCTTTGCCTAACTGGTCTGACTAAAGGGTCCACATTAAGTGTATGAGTAATTATAGAGGGGTCTATGCCGAGCATTTTTGCTTCCAACCATGCAAAAACATCTAAATGTCTGAGATCGGGTCCACCTTGAAGAGGATCTACAAGGTGAGCTTTGATCTAGACTATCTTCTAGGGCTCAATGTCTGAGATCGGGAGCAAGACAGTGTCTTCCATTGGGCAAGCTCGCTCATCGGTGTTCTCAAGGGGCGACTCCAAGTCAACGTCGTTTGCTAGTTTTCCCTTGCCCTTCAACGCCATGGCATAACACTTGCGTGACTCTAGTTGATTGCCTTGTACAACCCTTACTCCGTACCTCGTTGGAAACTTCACCAAGAGGTAATAGGTCGACACCACTGCGCAAAGTTCATGTAGGATGGGCTGACCTAGAATGGCATTGTAAGGGGGTAGAGTCGCAACCTCCAGGAAGCGGTGCTCGAAGTAGACTAAATTTGGATCCAAGCCTACTGCAACTTGCACCTTAATTCAGCCTAGAGGCCTCACCACATCTTTGATGAAGCCAGTGAGTGGGATGTTGGCTGGCTGCAAGTCCTTCCTCTCCATATGCATTTTCTCGAAGGCATCCAAGCATAGGATATCGGCCGAGCTTCTGGAGTCGACCAGAATCTGCTTTACCTCAAAGTCATTGATTATCATCTTGACAACAAGGGTGTTGTCGTGCGGATACTGGATCCCGTAAGTGTCATCCTCGGTGAAGTATATGACTTCCTCCACTTAAGGGCACTTCAATGGGTTCTTGTCATCGTGCTTAATCTCCCAAACTAAGTTTCTTCCCACTGCACTTGTGCAGCCTACCACTATCGAACCTCCGGTGATCATGTTGATCACCCCATGAATAGGTTGCTCCGCTGATGGTGGATCCCGGGGTAGTTGATTCCTATCTTGGTTTCTACTCAACTCTTGTTGGACCACATTCAGTAGGCAGGTTGCTGATTTTGGGCACCTCTTGTTGGTGGCGAAGTGCATTGTGAACAAATCTGCAAACTGGTTCCAACTTTTGATTGAGCCCGCGAGCAGTCCCGAGCACCACATCTGAGCTGTACCCAGGAAAGTTGTCAGGAAGACCATACACAAGCTTATATCATTTGCCCTATGAAGCTGCATGAGAGCTTGGAAACTGTCAATGCGATTGACCGGGTCTATTGTGTCGTCGTAAGACTCCAGGCTTGAGGCTTTGAAGTCCTTAGGCCATGGGGTCATAAGGATCTTAGGTACAAGTAGGGAGGTGCAGGTCACCTACTGTACTGATGGCTGGACGATGACCTGACTCACCTCTCCTTTTTTGTCTACCTCCTCATTGTTAGTGGGAGTGAGGTGGCTCCTTACAGTGTTGTGGTGTGTACATCAACGACACCTTCTCCTTGACACCTCGATCGAATTGTTACCTTCGATTCTAATAGGTGTCATGGTTCTAATAGGTGGGTCTGGGACCTTGTCTTGGTTCCTGTTGTCGGGCTATTGATTGCCTGGCTGTTGGTTTTGTTAACATTGTTGTTGCTGTTGAGGTTGCTACTGCTATGGCTATTACTACATCAGGGCGGCAAACCTTTCCTCCCACATCCGCATATGAAGGTTCATGCCACGAACATACTACACCAATCTATTGAACTGGCACACGTCGATCCCTGCAGGAACCATTGATGGCTCAACTGAAGGGCGAGGCACATTCAGTTAGTGTGGGGGGAAGGTTGGGTTTGGCAAAGCTACTATGCCTAGTAGTGTCAGGGGCATTGTGAACTGCCCAATGGTCACAAAGGGGACTTTAGGGTGTGCTCTGAGCTGGTCTTGCCCCCCTATGACCAAGTTGTTGTTGTTGGCGGGCTGGTTATTGCTTGAAGATGCCATTGAAGAAGTAGCAAGGAAGTGAGAATATGTATTTTTGTTGCATATTCCCACAAACAACGCCAATTGATGATGCATAATCTGTGCTCCCTACTAGAGGACAACTCGGACAATGGACCAGTGATGTGGCCAAGTCGAGCTGCAAGACAAGAGAATCACAGTGTTCCAAGGTGCTTTACCCGGTGTGGGCACTCCAATGCTTAAGTTAGCGATGGAGTTTTGAGATACCAAATAGCTTGAAAGCAAGAATATGTGAGAGTTAAATCATGCGTACCTTGTGAGGCTGGAGGCGAAGCCTTTATATAGGCAAATAGTTGTGGGCGTCACGATGCGTGTCTGAGATAACCGGCCCGTCTAACCTAGAGTTAGCTTCACACTCGAAGATGGACTCCAAGTAAGCTGATAAGGCTTATCTAGATCTGGGCGGGGTGAAGATAAGATCTGTTGATGTGCATTGTGATCCCAAGGAGATTGTAGACATCTGGCTTGGTTCTAGAAGGAAGTTGCGTGTCACCTCGGCAAGCCAGTAGATGTAGTGAGATGCTTGGGCCTTAGTCTTAGCCAAGTGACCCAAGGTGCTTGAGGTGACTAGGATCGCTAAGGTGTCCAAGGTCGCTGAAGTGTCGCCATATCATTATATTGCTCCACATGTCATCTCATCATTGGATGGGCCAAATTATCCCTCATTAGTATTCAAATTTAAATAGCATACCATTAAATTTAGTGACATACTTTTAAAAGTGATATTCCTAATGTATCCATGTATATATGTTCATTTTTCATCCATACCCATCAATATCCAAAGTATATTTCGATATGTCTCTTAAAATTGACTCTCTAATACACTTTGCATTTGTGATACCGTAAACCTTATTCAAAGATAAAGAAAAATATGTAAACAATTAAAAAATGTATAACATGTGATTAACTCATATTTTGAAAACTAAAAGCCTAAGAGTTCAAGAGCTTTTAGCTATACACATGTTTAAAATAAAAAATTTATTGGCAAAAATTTATATTGAACAAAATGGATTTGAACAATCAAACCAACTCAACAACTGAACACAAAACTATAGCCTCCAAAAGTTTTCATACGCATCATAATTTATATGAATAAAAACTGACCATTATATGAAAGGGACCGGAACCAATTCACTGATTCCCTAGTTGGAATGACTGGTCGGCCAATTTTTGTTATCATCAACTTTTAGAACCTGACAAAACTGGTACCTATTCACAATTTTTCTAGTGAGACCAATCCATCTGATCCGGTTCTTTAATTATTAACGTAATAAATATTAAGGCCATTTACTAAAGCACCCTCATAATTTTATAGATTTACTAAAATATCCCCATAATTTGTGTTTTACTAAAATACCTCTTATAATTTGCAATCAATTTACTTAATAGACTTTTCATTAGATGAAAGTGGAAAATAACAATTTTGGCCCTAACATTTATCCAAATAAATTAAATCAAAAGTGAATATAAATAAAAATATCAATTTTGTCCCTACTAAGACACAAACAAGCACTCTATATGGCTATATTTGATTAATTTTCTTTTTTTTTTACAAAAAAAGTATTGGGGTATTTTTAGAATAAACAATCATAGACCCATATCCTTGAATATTTTTCACTGATCCGTTACTATTTTCAGATGACAAAACAAACAACTCTTAATTAAAGGTCCATAAATAAATTGGTTGCAAATCATAGGAGTGTTTTAATAAAATAAAAACTATAGAAAAGATTTAAATAAGTCTATAAAATTATAAGGGTTGTTATAGTAAATGACCCTAAATATTAATAAATTTAGGTTGTGATTTTAACTGAAAATGGAGATAAATTTTTTAAAATGAATTTAGATATACTCCTCACTAAGGGCATCTCACACCAACCTCACAACATTAGTCTCTGTATTATAAAGTAGAAACATCTCCCACAAATAATAAATGCAATTAGACTGAGTTTAGAAGGAGTACGAATGCAAATACATAGATTATAAAACCTTATATTTTGTATTATTTTATACATGCATTTGTATTCTTTCCAAAGTGAGCCTATGTTTCCAATGTAAGGCCCTCCGTGATCAGTGTAAGGCGCCCTCTGTGACGATTCAAATAAGAAATATCAAATGCAGCGTTAACGTCAAATCCAATTTCAACTCAGCCATAAATGATAAATGAGCTGAGCTCATAACCTCCTTCAAAACTTATTTACTAAAAGACAATATAATAATTCAATCACGTAATGCGATTTCAATTCTTATTAGTAGCCCTTGACCTAATTTATTTAAGCATATCAATTGAAGTTAATTATTTACACTTTACAGTGAACCAAACGCCCCTTAGTAGAGGGTCCAGCCGTCCAGCACTTCAGTTCAGACACAAGCCTCACGTTGGGCAGCACGCCAGCACCACGTGTGATATACACCATATACATTGACCGATTCAGTCAGAGCAAAGTCCATTCGAACAGTTATCATGCATTGGGAATTATCTCCACATGAAATAAAACATAGAAATTCGAAGATATTCCCAATAAAAGATTATAAAAGCTATTCGAACATTAATCGAACGGACCTAGCTCTGACTGAAGCCGATCTCATACGAAATCATATGTACCCCTCTCCACCTTCTATTACCATATCAAACTTTGATGCCAATCCAACGCTAGAGAAGAAAATCAATTTCTGACTCAAAGAGACAGACCGGCACCCTAAAATCGTTGTCGCAACTCGCAACAGAAGTTAAACTCCCTTCACTGCTGTAGGTGCGCCATTTGTACAAGTGCTTGGAGAAAGCAAATATTCTCTCGGAAGCGGGATCTGCTCCTGACAAATGGGCTCATGTACATCCACCGTACATTGAGAATATCTCCCGTAAAAAATAACCAATAAGTACGGAAGACGTTTCAATGCATGGTAGGTTATTGACGTTATCCGATGGTATTAGCTCCCGTGAACATTTCCTGTGAGGCGCCAGTGTGAGGAGCAGATCCGGTTTCATTCTCTCGCAGCCCATATGCCTACACGATAGGTTGTTGACGTCATCAGATAGGTGATGACGTGTCATATGTATAGAAATAGTACGGCACTTTTTTTCTTTTGTATTTTATTGTTGTAGGCTTGTAGCGTTCAGCAGCCATCACATTTTCTTCGAAAGTGCCACTTATTGCTTTGTTTGGCATTACTCTCATTTGTCATCTGCAATTTGTTCAACTCCAGGGATCGGGCAACAGAGAGCAAGCCCTTGCATCAGAGCTTCCCCAGATTCTTTCTCACTCTATTCTTAGAGTCAGGTAATCTCTCCATATCTCCTTCCTCAATCTACCAGATAGAATGATAGAAAAACTTGTTACAGAATCGTTTATTTGCTCGTTTTCATCTTCAAAATCCACTTCGAGCTTAGTAGGTTTTCTTATTTGATGAATTAGCATACATATTTACTTGTTTTTATCACGAATAACAAATTAAAACATGGTTATACTTGAAGATTTTGCATCCCATTTACGACAATAGGATGTAATTATGTAATTTGTAAGCTAATATTTCCAACAAGTTCACACAGTGTCGCAGAGCTATTTTTGTTGTTTGTTTCAGAATTAGCAATCATAAAACCCAGTATCATAGTCGACAGCGAATCATGGCTGAGTTTCGCCGTTTTATGTCTTGACGAATGATAGGTGATATGTTGTTGAATGCATGAATAAATAGGGACACATGATGGCACTTATTTCCCAGACAAATCCATCGAGCTACATTCGTTCTGATCAGAATGTGGCTTTGAATGCGGCAAGTAATGTGGGGGATATGATTGTATCGAGGAATAAAGCATTCAAAATCAAGGAAGGCATGACTAGCTCGTCCTCCTTGTCATGGGGTGCTAAGAAAATGCCAAGAATTTCTAATTTCGATGGGTTGAGGTTCAAACGTGACCATCGGATGATCGTTGCTGCAAGTCCTCCTACAGAAGATGCTGTAATTGCCGCAGAACCATTGACTAAAGAAGATCTTGTAGGATACCTTGCCTCTGGATGTAAGCCAAAGGATAAATGGAGGTACATGATCTTATACTATAATGAGCTTTTGTGATCTATTTTACTTCGAGCATGTTTATTTATTTTAGTCAGCCCAGAATAATTAGAATAAGGTGAGATGATGTCTATCTATATTTTTATTTATTTATTTATTTATTTTGTTTAGTTAGATGAAAATATGGCCAAATTATTTATCACTCAATTGAAAAAAACAGTTTTATTTGATAGCTGCAGTATCTCTTTTTTGACGTCTTATTGAGTTTTTGTTAACACTCACAAAAGGGGAAAACAGAAGGCAAAGGACAAAAGAATCTTCATTCTGACTAAGACTATTTGGTTATGTTCTTTCTTTTTTCCTCTAATGAATCTTTGGTTACATGGTCTTGTCTTGGCAGGATAGGTACTGAACACGAAAAGTTTGGTTTTGAGATTGGAACTTTACGTCCTATAAAATATGAACAAATAAAGCACTTGCTCAATGGTCTTGCTGAGAGATTTGATTGGGAAAAAATAATGGAAGGAGACAAAATCATTGGACTTAAGCAGGTGAAAACACTTTCCCTCCAAATGAGGATTAGTGGCACTTTCTATCTGTTCCATAATTTTCTGAGAGGCCATAGACAATAGGTTTGTTTTGTCAGGCTAGATCATATTGTATATAACTTAAGTGCATCTTCATTGGTGAATGTGTTTCTCTTAAGAAGGATAAGCACTAAGTTTTTTTTTTTTTTGATAAACTGGCACTAAGAAGTATTGTCCTTCCATTTTGTATATTTCACTAAAGAAATTTGACATATTGGTGGGCAGGGGAAGCAAAGCATATCACTGGAGCCTGGTGGTCAATTTGAGCTTAGTGGTGCGCCCCTTGAAACATTACATCAAACTTGTGCAGAGGTCAATTCACATCTCTATCAGGTGTGTCCCGATTATCTTATTTTAACATCCATTTCTTCATATTGACAAATTGGGAAAGGTTGTTCTTGTGGCATGCTTTTTGTTTCATGTTCCTGTTAATAAGTCCAGGAGACTCAATATTGCTGTTTGCTTTCTTTTTTTAGTTTTAATATACTTAAAGGAAAAATCATGTTTTATGACTACTCTATTCTCATTCTTCACTTCCCTGAGCACCACAGTGACCAATTCATCATGATTAATAAATTATATCTATGATTAAATTTGATTGTCTCCTTCATCTGCCATGTTTCTTTGTCATAAGTGCTAAGATGCAATATAATGTAGCTGCTTATTTGGCACTTGAATCTGGATTAGCATCATGCAATGAAAGGCCCTAGGTTGATGAGTTTAACAGATGGTCATAAAAGTTCAAAGCAGATGAAAAAGAGCCCCATGCGATTTATCTTTTTGTTTTCCACTTCCTTTTCCAATTCACTTGAATCTTATTTCTTCTTATTGAGAAACAAACAACTCAACTTACTATATGCTCTTTTTAGAACAATGGGAATATATCCTTGCAGATATCCTCTGAATGTAACAAATGTTTTAAACTTTAATGGCATATAATGTTAAATGTAAGTATACTTGTATTCATTTTTTTTCCACATACTACTGTTTAACAGGTCAAAGCTGTTGCAGAGGAAATGGGAATTGGGTTTTTAGGGATTGGTTTCCAGCCTAAATGGGAGCTCAAGGACATACCTATAATGCCCAAGGTATTATTTTGTTTTGCTTTCAAATATTGGATACATGTATGCATGCAACATATACTCAATGCCCATGCAAATGTGCTTGCACGTGTTATTAGTTTATTGTGTTCATGGTGAAACATTCACATTACATTCCTTCATTCATGCATGTTGATGAGGTACTATATTTGTTTCATTTAGCAGTTAAGGACGTCCAGGTGATACTTCAAAAGACAGAGTAGTCTTTTTCTTTTTTGAAATTAACACTGTTTTTCATGCAAAGTAAATTTTCTCACTTTCTTTTGTTAACTTTGATCTCTTGAGTAAATTCTGCAAAATACCATATTTTCCAGATGACAATATATACAGAAATTTTACTCTGGAAATTTCATGTTTTGCCTTGTGTAAGACGAATAATGAATCAATTAATCACCTGTTTATCTATAATCCTTTTATTCATGCAAATAGGATATAATGTTATATTTTGAATTTTTTTACTAGGAAGTGGGTTAACTTTAGGGGGTATCACTGAGCTTATGTGGGATAGTAACATCTCTGACAGAAAAAGGAGGAAATACTTTTGAGATGTATGCATCTGGCTACTTTGTCCGACATTTCAGAAGAAATAAAAAACGGACTTTTATAAGATGGTTTATGCATTGTGTCATGATGATTAGCATATATATATATATGAGAGAGAGAGAGAGAGAGAGAGAGAGAGAGACCTTTTCCTTTTCCTGCTTCAGTAATTTTCTTTGGGAGGGATGATATCTCATTATTGATCGCCAACCCAGATGGTTGTAGTCTTCACCATCTTGGCAATGTGGAAAAGAGATTGGATTTTCTATTTAGAGTTGTGCTCTTCACCACGGCCCCAGGTTTTCCTTTTACTTAATTCATGTAAACAAATGATTGAAGGTGGATTGATTATTGGGTCATGGTTGGGTCACTAATTATAGAGAAGGATTGTCTTTGGATATCATTGCATGTCTTAAGTTTTAGGTGCACAATGATAGCCAGTTTCCAGAGCTGAGCTGTATTATGGGATGTCTAACCTGTTGTATTTTTCCTCAGCACTTTCCGTAGGCCAGTCTCTTGCCTGGGTTCACTTTCACCAATAGAATCTTTTGTTATCAATAAAAATAACTGGTCGTGTTTATTAACTAATTGGATGGACCAGTTAAGTCAACAGGTTCTGTAATTTAGTCTGGTTTTAATAAATGCAAAGGTATAACCTTGTAGGATCAGATCCAACCTTTTGAAAGGACCTTAGTCTATGGGTCATATGTTGCAACTGGCTAGCTTATTCTGGATTTAAAACAGTGAATTTGGTGTCACCTTATTTCTTTTTTGGTAGTTTTGTTTGTGTCTACAAGCATTGAGCTAATGGTGCCACTGTATTTCTCTCTTACTTCTTATACTCTTTTTGACTTATGGGTTCTGATGTTGCATTACTGACAAAACATTTTTGGCTCAGGGAAGGTATGAAATTATGAGGAAATACATGCCCAAAGTTGGTTCCCTAGGACTTGATATGATGTTTAGGACATGTACTGTTCAGGTACGATGATTATCACATGCATGGTTGATCAGGTTTTTCCAACTTAAATTCTTGAGGCTGCTTTTCAGATATTCTAGAAGGCTTTAAATTTCCATCATTTTTTTTTTGGAAGACTATGTGCTAATTTTCAGAATTTATTTATTATTTAAGTTTCAAGAATATGACCTTTTTCAATTATTGAAGAAGCTAAAGGATACCAGTTTCTATTTTTGGTAGGTTAATCTGGACTTCAGTTCTGAGTCAGACATGATCAGGAAATTTCGTGCTGGCCTTGCTTTGCAGCCTGTGAGAGACTTGGACTTTTTTTATTAGAAACTTCCTTTGTTCCATCTTAATTAACAAGTGTAGCATTTGAAACAGATTGCTACAGCAATTTTTGCAAATTCACCTTTCACTGAAGGAAAGCCAAACGGCTATCTTAGCATGAGAAGGTCTCTATCAATTAGCTTAAATATTTGTTGCAAACAATGTTATAATTTCTGCCATGGAATTTATCTGCTAATTGTTTGTCACTTTATGGCAGTCACATTTGGACTGACACAGATATGAATCGTACTGGCATGCTTCCTTTTGTTTTTGATGACTCATTTGGGTAAGAATTTCATTCTGTTTTCTCTTCCTTTCCTGCATTTTATATTTCTGTAGTTTCATTCAAATTTCGTGAAGGCTTATGTGCATGAGAAAATTGACAAGATTCGCCTTTTCAGTTAAAGAATGTCTGCAACTTTCCACTGGCTGCCAACATTTGTTTATTTTCAAATCCCGGATAAAGGATTTTTCCACTTTTTTTTTATTTTTACTGAAATATTAATACTAGTAGAACATTTTCCTTCAGCATTGGGTTTTAACCTAGTTGTTTGGAAGGCTGATTTATTACCAATGGATGTCGAGAGTCAAATTTGTTCAGCATCAAATTCTCTGATGACTTGGTGATAGCAGAACATTTTCCCTCAGCATTGTGTTTAGTGGTTCTTCAGGAACCCTACAAAGGCTGATACTACCTATTGGCTGTACATTGGATTTTTTGAGGTATTATTAGGATCCTCTGCTCTGCTGGTGATGTAGGACCAGCTCAGTTCTAGTCCTTAGAGAATGTTGAATGGTCTTCTTGGGCCAGAATTTTATGGTTGTTGATGGCTGTAATGGCATCTTGAAGGAATAAGAGAGAAAATACCTGGAATCACTCACAGGGTGCCTAGAATTACTCTAGGGCATGGGAATCATTCACCATAGCTAGCATAAGCTGAAGTAAACTCAATATATTTCATTGCCTTTGTGTAAAACGTCAATACATATTTATAGACTCTAAACTCATAATAATCCTAAGAGTCAAACTGTTAGACTCATAATAGTCTTAGGAGTCAAACTGTTAGACTCAATAATCATACTAGGACTCAAACTAAGCTGTCATATCCTATTTCAATTCAAAGAAGACTCAATAACTCTAATCCTACTGATGCAATGACTCTGAAATTTTAAACATAAACAAACTATAACTAGATAATTTAAACCCTATCGTTGGACCCCACAGAAAATTGCAAAAGTGACAAAAATACCCCTACTGTCCAAAAATACAGAAATACATAAAATATCATAAAAATCCAATTTTGACTCTTCAGTTCCTGCATCATTCTCCCCTGGTTGAAAAAAACTCGTCCTTGAGTTTTGAAGATCTTGAGGATGAGAAGTTGATATGCCCTAATTACGAAGGGAGTAGGACTTCCCACAGCTACATGCTTGGACTGTAGAGTAGAGGCCACACACAGAACTAGAAAAGGATCTTGAAAGAAATGTATTCCTGAAACACTGCCTTCCCTAACCATCTTTGTTAAATCATAGATCACATTAGTTTTTTGAACACTTAATTCATCAACCAACCATTGTGATGAATCTTCCCCTCACTTATCCAACTCTTAATTGCAACATTTGGAACCTTTCCAAATGTGGTTCTTATTTTCTCAGGACCCATAGGAGTTGGAAACTCTACTAGGGTGGAACTTGCTGCCGCTATCCAGGGAGTACAGTTAGCAGTGCAGATAGGTGTGGAACAATTGATAATAGAAGGGGACTCCAAGGTGGTAGTGGGCTGGCTTCAAAATCCGGAATCTGTAGTGTGGTGTTTTAAGAATGAAATTAAAAAGTTCAACTGCCTAACAAGAAGCTTGACAGTGAAAATACAATGGGTGGGGAGGTCAGAAAACTCTATGGCTGATGGTCTTGCAAAGCAAGGGGTAAATAGGGAAAGTTTGTATTGGGCTCAATTGTAGACTGAATCTGTTTTCTATCTTTTGTCTTTCTTCCTACTGGTAGGAGAGGACGCAGCTCGTGCCTCTCCAAGGGAAGCTTGTAACTGCACTAGTTTTATTAATGAAATTAATCCTTTTTAATTATAAAAAAAAAACATTTGGAACCTTTCCTTCGACATCTAGCTTAGGAATCACCATCTCTACGTGTTCTACTATCCTTCGTTCTTCAACAAACTCTAGGACTCCTTCCATTGTTGGTGGAACTTGCGCAATGTCAGATTGTCATTCTTGAATTAGTTCTAGTTGAACTTGAAAGGTAAAGTCACTTACTTTCTTATTAGAATCTACTACAGTCAACAACACATTTGTATCTTGCACCTGAATTTCTTTAACTTGCTCCTCTTCTATTTCTTCTTGATCATTAACCTCAGGCTGATCATGGGTGTTGGAAACTCCAAAAATTATTGTTTTTTCTTGACCTGCACCCTCTTGTTTTTTAATATCTACAATTTCTATAGCTCGAAATTCTTCTTCTTTAGCTTCATCCTCAACTTCAGCTATAGGATAGGCATTAACATGCAAAGGATCATCTACTTTCTTTTCAACTTTGTACTTTCTTCCCATTGACTTCAAGTTCTTTGTTGTAACCTGCTGCTTCTTCTTTTGCTCGAAATTAGTCAACTCCATATATAGATCATCATGGAAGTCTAGTGGGATGTACTTTTCTTGCAAACACCTCTTCATCTCTGCCCATGTACTAATTGGGTCATCGCCTCTATTTTCTAGTCGTTGCTCAAGAGTTTTCCACCATATTTTAGCATGACCCGTTAGCTTCATGCGCGTAAACTAATCCTTTGTTTAATAGCATATCATGCCAATCAAAATATTCTTCTAGTTCAGCAACCTAATCAAAGAATGCTTGCAGATCATCATCTCCTTTGAAATCTGGCATTTCCCTTTCTCTTCTAACATGTTTGAAAACCTTGCTCTCATAGCCAACATTATTAGATCTGTTTTCTTCCACCATCTTCTCAAATAAGTCAACCAAACACCCTTCATATGGTTCAGAAACCCAATCATCATTGATTCTAGACCTGTAAGATTGTCTAGAAGATACCCTAGGCCTATAAAACCGGTCACTTTGTGAGAACATAGTGAATAAACTATTAGCTCCGATACCAAACTGATGTAGGACCAGCTCAGTTCTAGTCCTTAGAGAATGTTGAATGGTCTTCTTGGATCAGAATTTTATGGCTGTTGATGGCTGCAATGGCTTCTTGAAGGAATAAGAGAGAAAATAGGGAGATAAAGACGAGAGAAAATACCTGGAATCACTCATAGGGTGGTGCCTAGAATCACTCTAGAGCATGGGAATCACTCACCATAGCTAGCATAAGCTGAAGAAAACTCAATATATTTCATTGCCTTTGCGTAAAACGTTCATACATATTTATAGACTCTAAACTCATAATAATCCTAGGATTCAAACTGTTAGACTCATAATAGTCTTAGGATCCAAACCGTTAGACTCAGTAATCCTATTAGGACTCAAACTAAACTGTCATATCCTATTTCAATTCAAAGAAGACTCAATAACTCTAATCCTACTTATGAAATGACTCTGAAATTTTAAACATAAACGAACCACAACTAGACAATTTAAACCCTAGCATTGGACCCCACAGAAAATTGCAAAAGTGACAAAAATACCCCTAATGTACAAAAATACAGAAATACATAAAACATCATAAAATTCCAATTTTGACACTTCAGCTCCTGCATCAGTTGGACTGCTAAGTGCAAACTTCTTTGCTGATTTTCTTTCTGGGGAAGGAGCTAATACTATCTTGTTTGCACTGGGTTACTGACCTAGAAAACAGGCCAATGTAACATGGGTTTTCTCATGTTTTCATGATTGTACTTGGTCTTATTATCTGTTCTTAGCTAAGCAAACCTTCTTTATTCTTTTCTCTGCAATAAAGTTCCAATTGATCTGTTGCTGATCAAGATAAAATCCAATGTCTCTACTTTGATCTTCATATGTCTTCAATAGAAGATCAAGACTGTAATCAGTCTTGAATCCTAATAGGTTTTAGGTTTACAAAACAGAAGAAAAGTGAGAGAAAAGGAGAGAGAATAGAAGAGAAACAGGAGAACACAAGTGGTTGAAAGGAGAGCCACTTTCTTATTATTTATAGGTTATGTTTAGTACATAATGGAAAGGACACATCTGCCCTTAGTACTTACATAATAAATAAAGTAAATAAAAGCTTAAATAAATAACAACTGAATTAACAAACTGACTCAAACTGGCACTACTATAACTGGAACAAATAGCTACACATGCTGTCTTACGAACATAGTGGGGACCGCTGCAGTGGGGCCCACATCAGTGTTCTCTACACTCCCCCTCAAGTTGGGAATAGATATCTATCATTCCCAACTTGGATAGGTATGTCTCTAACTTCTTCCTTGGTACAGCCTTGGTGAGGATATCCGTGAGCTGCATATTAGATGTGATGTACGGAAGACACACTTCTTGTGATGTGACCCTTTCTCGCGCAAAATGTCGATCAACTTCAATATGTTTAATTCTGTCATGCTGCACTGGGTTGTGGGCTATATTAATAGCTTCTTGATTATCACAATACAACATTAAGGGCTTTTCACAGTCAATACCCAACTCTTCAAGTAGTGACCTCAACCACAAGATTTCAGCCACTCCATTAGCCATTGACATCTATTCCGCTTCAGCACTGGAGCGGGAAACAACACTCTGCTTCTTACTCCTCCAAGAGACAAGGTTACCTCCCACAAGGGCACGATATCCAGAGGTAGACCTTCTGTCATCAACACTCCCAGCCCAATCGCCATCTGTATAGACTTCCACCCTCATGTGATTATTGTTCTTGAGCAGTATACCTCTACCCGGGCATCTCTTCAAGTATGCTAATATTCTCTCTGCCGCAAGAAGATGAGAAGTTCTAGGGGAGTGCATGTACTAGCTAACAACACTAACTGCATAGCTGATATCTGACTGAGTGAGGCAGAGATATAGGAGCTTTCCAAACAACCGTTGGAACATAACTTTGTCTTTAAGAGGTTCCCCGCCCTTTGCACTAATCTTGTGATTTTGTTCGATGGGTGTATCAGCCGGCTTAACACCCAACTTTCCAGTTTCCGCCAACAGATCTAGAACATATTCTCTGATAGATAAAAATCCCTACTTGGATCTAGCAACCTCAATACCCAAAAAGTACCGTAGTGCACCAAGATCTTTCACCTCAAACTCTTGATGAAGGAGTTGTTTGAGGGACTCAATCTCATGACTGTCATTTCCTGTCACCACAATATCATCAACATATACTGCAAATAGTGTCAGAGAGGACTCCACCCTCTTGATGAATAGTGTATGATCTGACTGGGCCTGTACATAACCAAACTTTCCAAGGGCTAATCTGAACCTATCAAACCAGGCTCTCGGTGACTGCTTCAAACCATACAATGCCTTGTTCAGTCGGCAAACCTTCTTACCTATCTCTGTATCGTAGAGTCCAGGAGGCAACTGCATGTAAACCTCTTCCTGCAAGTCTCCATTCAGAAGGCATTTTTAACATCCATCTGAAACAGGGGCCAAGAATGATTTGCTGCAAGGGATAACAGAACTCGGATGGTGGTCATCGTGACTACTGGGGCAAAGGTCTCCAAGTAGTCTATACCATAAGTCTGAGTGAACCCCTTTGCAACCAACCGGGCTTTGTAACTTTCAATAGAGCCATCAGCATTATGCTTCACAGTGAACACCCATCTGCATCCCACCAGTTTCTTTCCTTTTGGTGGGTCAACTAGTGCCCAAGTATTATTCTTCAACAGGGCATCCATTTCGACTTGCATTGCATCTTTCCATTCTGGAATTAATAAGGCTTCTTGCACTGTTCTTGGAATAGGGACATCGGCAATGGAAGTGAGATAGGACCGGTAAGATGGAGACAAACAATCATAGGATAAGAACTGTGAGATGCTGTGAGCTGTAGAAGTGGTGCAATGTCGTTTCCCTTTGCGAATGGCAATAGGGAGATCAAGGTCATCCACAAGAGGGGAAGTGGCAACAGTGAGAGGTATCCCAGTAGGCTCTGGATATGGAGCCGCGGAAGGAACTGGAGCTAGCTGGGACTGCCGATGACTAGGATTAACCTGCCTGCATCACCTGTGATAGACTCTCAACTCCGGCTCCCTCTGACCACCCTCACCACTACAGCCTTCATTATTTAGTGGAATAGGTAAAGGAACAGCCCCACTCAAAACAGCCCCACTTCCACTCTCACTGCTCTCCCCGTGAGGAGAAACCCTAGGATAATAGGGTGTCTCCTCAAAGAAGGTGACATCCATGGAGACAAACCATTTCCCTAAAACCGGATCATAGCAGCAATAACCCTTTTGAGTTTGTGCATAACCAAGGAAAATGCATTTGGAGGCCTTAGGTTCAAACTTGGAATGATGAGGCCCGAGAAGCTGAACGAAATAGGTACAACCAAAGGTTTTAAGGGGAACAATGAACAACTCCTTGTTTGGGTATAGAAGGAAAAAGGGGGGTCTCATATCAAGAACCCGGGAAGGAACTCGATTAATGAGATAAACTGCTGTGAGGATAGCATCACCCCAGAAGCGAATAGGTACATTGGAGGTACACATAATGCTTCTAGCCACCTCCAAGATATGCCTATTCTTCCTTTCGGCAACACCGTTCTGCTGTGGTGTATAAGGGCAAGTGCTCTGGTGAATAACTCCATGGCTAAGAAGGTAGGAGGTCAATGGCTAAGCAAAGTATTCCTTTGCATTATCAGATCTAAGGACTTTGATTTTGGTCCCAAACTGAGTGAGAACCATCTAATGGGAGTTTTGGGTCAGAGTAGGAACCTCATCCCGAGAACGCATAAGATAGACCCAAGAAAAACGGGTATGGTCATCAGCAAACAGTAGAAAATATCTATACCCACCCATAGAAGAGATATGATATGGCCCCAAACATCAGTATGCACAATATCAAAAGAGGAATTACTCATTTTATTACTTAAAGAATAAGAGGTTCTACAATGTTTGGCAAACTCACAACTCTCACACCTCAACTTTGATAACTCAACAGACTCAAATAAAGCAGGAAATAGACTCTTCAAAGACTTAAAAGACAAATGACCTAATCGGTTATGCTTTGGCATAACCGAACTCACAGATTGGGAAAAAAAAGACTTCTTATCCATTGACTCCTCCCGATGAGAACTCTCTCCAAGCAGATAGATCCCGTTCGTCTCACGGCCAGTCCCAATCACCTTCCTCGTCTCCAAATCCTGAAAAACACATCGGTCAGGGAAAAAGGTTACTGAACAGTTCATGTGTTTGGTAATACTACTAACTGAAAACAGGTTAGTATCAAGCTTAGGAACATGCAAGACAGAAGATAAAGAGATAGTATCCGATAGCTTGATGTCCCCCTTGCCCGAAATGGGAACAAGAGAGCCATCAGCAATGGATACTCTATCTCGGCCAGAGGACAAGTGATAAGAAGTGAGCAAAGATGGCAAGCTAGTCATATGGTCAGATGCACCTGAATCTATTATCCAGCAGTGGTCAGTATTACCTGAAGCTGAAGCATGGTAAGCTAAGGCTCGAATACCTGAATGTGCAAATGCAGATGTGGCAGGAGCTGATGGTGACTGAGATGGCTGAGCTGAACTCCCAACTTCCTTTTCCAACTGTATGAGGGCAGCCCGAACAATAGCTAAAGTCTCTAGGGATGTGCCTAATGAGGATGCTGAATCAGTGTTCACGGCCACATGAGCATTACCCTTCTTATTTCTTAGTTTTGCAGGGACCTAGTGAGGATGTAGCTTCCAACAAGTATCTTTTGTGTGCTTGGGTTTCTTGCAATGTTCACATACCAGATTCCGTTTATCTTCCTTCTTCCGGTCCCTTTCTGAGTCACCCCCTGGCTTAGGTTTAATAGCTGTCAAGGCTGGGAAAGAGGGCTGAGACTGCATCATGACTTTCCTCCTGGTCTCTTCACTGTGCACCAGGGAGTATGCTTGAGAAAGGGTCACACTATCTCTTGTCAATATCTGTTGTCGCACAATGTCATATTCTGAATTCAAACCAGCCAGAAACTCAAATACCCTATTCGTATCGACTTGCTTTCTGTGAGTCTGTGCATCTTTGGGACTCTCCCACTCAAGGGTCTCTAGATGGTCAATCTCATGCCACATGTATTTCAAGGTAGAGAAGTAGACAGAAACTGACTTCTCTCCTTGTTTAAGGATGTTCACCTCACACTTCAGTTCATAGGCTCTGGCAACATTAAGGGGTTGGGAATAGGTATCTTTCACAACATCTCATATCTCTTTGGCTATCTTTGCCCACAAGTAATTTTGGCTGATATGTGGCTGCATAGAATTACACAGCCACGCCATAACCAAATAATTCTCTTGAACCCACTTGGTATATGTTGGGTCCTCCTTGGAAGGTTCTTTCACATCTCCCAAGAGGTAACCCATTTTCCCCTTCCTCCAATAGCTATCATGGCTGATTGAGCCCACTCCAAATAATTTGACCCATCAAATCTCATAGTTGTAATCTGAAACCCGGTTTCAGATACACTACCATAACTGTGGTTTCCAAAACTACTTTCTCCCTGACCCTTAAACTCCATCTTTGATCAAGATTCAGTGGCTACAAACTGTTAGAGTCACTATACCAGAAAACAGAGTCAAACAAGCATGTCTGAAAACTGATCCAAAACCAACACAAATCTGATCTGATCTGATCCGAAATCTGATCTGAAACCAACCCAAACCTGATCTGAAATCAATCGCCTATCACAGTATAGGCAAGGAATCAACTCAAATCTGATCTGAAATCAATCGACATGCACAGTACCAGGCAGCCTGTCAATTTGAGATGCTATTTTCTGAAATCACTACTGTGGGGCCCACTGTTGCGAGAGAAAAATTAGGGTTTCAACTGTGGGTCTGAAATAAGTGCTCAGCTGCACTCTCCAAGCAGTCCGCACAAGTGGGACTTGTCGTAGAGCAATATGAAACCCTAAAAACTAATCACCTCTGAGGGGGAAGGGGTTCTGCCCAACAGTCAAACCCTAGAAACAGACTTAAACACAGTTCGGCAAGCCAAACCCTAGAAACAAACTTGAACACAGTTCGACCCCTACTTCTAGATAGGTCCAACCTATCTCGACTAATTGCAGTCTCTGAAACTCAATAAAAAACTTACTTATGTACCTCGGTTTACTGTCTTCTAGGGTTACCTGAACCCTAACCTTCGCTGCTTATTCCTGATTACCAACTCTTTGCAAGTCGCGGCAAGTCTTCAACTGCTGCGAACCTCTCCTAGTAATCTTCAAGATTCAGCCACCGAATACTTCTTCAAAGCTTCCAGCCCTAGCTAGTCCTCATGTGGTCGGCTGGACTAGACACACTTGAGAAGCCCTAGATAGGCTCTGATACCAAGTAGAAGATCAAGACTGTAATCAGTCTTGAATCCTAATAGGTTTTAGGTTTACGAAGCAGAAGAAAAGTGAGAGAAAAGGAGAGAGAATAGAAGAGAAACAGGAGAACACAAGTGGTTGAGAGGGACAGATTCTTACTGATCTGCCGCCACCACTTTCTTATTATTTATAGGTTATGTTTAGTACATAATGGAAAGGACACATCTGCCCTTAGTACTTATATAATAAATAAAGTAAATAAAATCTGAAAGAAATAGCAACTGAATTAACAAACTGACACTACTATAACCAGAACAAATAACTACACATGCTGTCCTACGAACACAGTAGGGACCACTGCAGTGGGGCCCACATCAGTGTTCTCTACATCTTCTTTGCCTGTGTTTAGGCATTATATTATGAAGTCTAACTCTCGTGCCTTTGATTGGATGACTAAGATTATGTGTAACATAAATTATAACTTTCAGCCTGTATAGATATAGAAAATATTGTGCTTGCTTTTAAACAGACAATAATAGAATACTACATTAGAATCAGGTAGATGGAGTACACATGCATTTCTTGAGTGTTTCATGAGCGTCCTAAAATAATCAGATTGAATGGAAACTTCTCCAAAATGTGATGTAGGATAGGTTAAGGAAATTGGGGAAGCTAAGGGTTTTGGCTGGATTAGGTTTAAGGACAAAGGTCAAAGTAAAGAAAAAGGATCTTCCTGGCAATGGAACTACGTTAATGTGGGATTGGGAATTAGGACTATTTTAGGTTGGTTTAGGCTTTGTAAGTTATGACACAGGAGCAAGCAATTCAGAAGTTTGAAGGGAAGGCATAAATTTGAGAGAAGTACTGGAACATGAAGAACTAAGTCAAATGGCTGAAAATGATCTCTAGAGTTTCAGTATTTCTTCTTTTTATTGGGAGGGGGTGGTTTGAACTTTGAAGAGTTATATTGAGGTTAGGGCATAACTTGGATGGGGCAATCTCAGCTTAGAGTTCCTTAAAGTGTTTGAAAAGCTATTAATTTATTTTTAGAAAAGTAGTTCACTTGCTTTGGATTGAAAACCAGTCCAGATGATAGTTATTGATGCAAATGGTTTTCATCAATCATTGACCAAACCTCAGAAGAAGGATAAGAGAGATGAAGGAGAAGACTTTATGTCAACAGTTTAACTTGTGGGCAGCAGTTGCAGACACAATTTTTCTCAATCTCACCATTGGATTGATTGGAAATTTGGACATATTGAAGCTTAGGAATCATAGGAGAGACCCTCCAAAGCTCAATCTAACCAGACTACAGGAATGTTGTCATCAAGGGAGGTTAATGCTGCTGGATTCCTGTGTCTGTGAATAGTTCATCAAAGTCAAATCAAACATTTGATCAGTCGGCCCCACATTTAAGGTTGCCCCAACATAGTGTATTCATGGCTTAAGTTTCATATCAATTGTGCTGGTAGTTAGTGAGTTAGAATAGTTCTTTTGGTTAGGGAAAATTGTGGCCAGCTGTATCTTTTTTTCTTTATTATTTCTTCAATATAATGGTATTTTGGGGAGTCTAATTGATAATGATGATGTCTTTTAGTGGTATCTAATGACCAATGGTAATTTAGGTAGTTAACATTGATGTTTATAGGGTTTAAGAGACTATAAAGGCTCCTAACATTGTTCACATTACTGTTCATCTTATCATTATTGAGTTGTTTCTGTTTTCAGCAACAAAGGAATTAAGTTTCTTCTGTTGTTCTCTATAGTTGCTTGCTTTTGAGATCTGATTTGTTTGTTCTCAATTTACTTCTATTGATTGTGTAAGAGATCTTCTTCTATTATTTGTGTGCTTGTTTGCAATTTCCAGTTACTTCATAATTTTATCACTCTTCAAGAACCAAATAGCAAGCTTAAATAACTAGTAGCTATGAAGATAGCAAAGGAGTATAGATGAGAGATAGGAGAATAAAAACTATTGGAACCACCTTATGGTTTCCTAGGAATCATTATTGGAGCTTGACAATGAAGAGATAGTAGCAGTTAAAGGGAAGCCGAGTGCACGAGGCTCCCACCAATGTGGGGTCTGGGGAGGAACAGATGTATGCAGCCTTGTCCCTGCACATACTAAGAGATAGTAGCAGTTAATAATATAATTTATTATTCATCCTCCCTGAAAATCAAATCTTTAAAAAAATCAAAGAAATAAAAAGTATATACAAGCTCATGTGGTGGGGCGCAACCAACCTTGATTAGGTAAAAATACCAAACTGCCCTTGACACAATATTTAAATTAAAAGACACAAATTACCCTAGAAAACCTTACTAACCAACTTGATTCAAAGGTACACAAAACACGTAAAAATATAATGTACTGTCAAGCTTATTAGATTTTTGTGGAGTCCATGTAGGAAATACATTAGATTTTTAAATTCGTTTTTGTGCATCCAAATGGGGGCCCCTGCATATATATGTACTATCAGGCTTGGGTTCACATGACTCAGCCAGCCCAAGTGCACAGCAAAGCATTAACAGGTGACAAGGGAAAGTCAAGAAGATGGTTCAGCTATGTGATTTTGAGATGGATTAGTGGGAAAACTAGGAAGAATAATAAGAAATAAGTGCATGCATGGTAACCTATGGGTAGAATTAAATAGGTGAAAAGGGGAGAGGAAGTTGACTGCTTGTTCGTTCATGAGTAATGGTGACAAAGATTTATTTGGTGAAAGTGTACAGCTTTGAAAGGGAAAGGATAAGGTAGTCCAAAAGACCATAAATTGGAGTAGTGAGAAAATACCAAATAACTCGTGGTTTGAAAGAAGACATTGCATTGAAAAGAGTGGAACATGATTCACTTAGCTGACCCCAAATAATTAAGATGTGGCTAATTGAATTGAATTATTTTTGAAGTTAGTACATTCCCATGTTAGTGGAATTTTTTCTTCTTTATCCAACAGCAATGGAATTTCATCCCAGTGTAGAGAGTGATTTCCTTTTTATTTCATGTTTATTGTGCAAAGCCTTTTTTTCTTTTCTTTCTCCAGCCTAAGTTTGTTGAAGATTGGCGGAGGTTTCTGTTAGCATACTCAAATTTTGACATCTTGTCTCTAAGAGGAAAATGAAATTTTATTTGAAATACCTATTATTTCTTTTTATTTTTCACAGCCTATTCTTTATTTTTAATGATATCTTGTTGTAACTTTTTTCATTTCCTTTTTCTGTTCTCCTCTTTTGTAGGTTTGAGCAGTATGTGGACTATGCTCTCGATGTCCCTATGTATTTTGTCTATCGGAATAAGAAGTACATTGACTGTACTGGAATGTCTTTCCGGGTCTACATCCATCCTTTTAATCTGTCATTTAATTGATTTTGAGCTTCTTTCTGCAGCCACATTTTGATATTATTTGCCATCATATTAGCAATTTAGTTGAGACATGATTACATTGTATTTGTATATTTTCAGGACTTCATGGCTGGAAAGCTTCCCCTTTTGCTGGGTGAATTGCCAACTCTAAATGATTGGGAGAATCACTTGACTACAATTTTTCCAGAGGTTTATTACATTCATCTGAGATGAAATTCTTGATATTCCAATAACAGTAGATCAACTGATCAAGTAAGTAAGCTATCTGGGGCTGTTTCTGTTCAGGTCAGGCTGAAGAGATATTTGGAAATGAGGGGCGCTGATGGAGGACCTTGGAGGAGATTATGTGCTTTGCCAGCATTTTGGGTATTTGATCTTTCTGAATTCGATTATGTCCCTGATTCATGATTTACTGTTCATATGCCGATGTAAATCAAATGTCTGAGAGTAGCCACTTTGTGCAAAAAAATGCCTAAGGTTAGGTCTGTATCCAGTCCATCCCTCCTAAGACCACAGGTATCTGGGACCAACATTGGCCCTTTTTACACTGTTGTAAATGTAATAAACGGAAGTAGGTACTTGTAATAGTGCTTGACAGACAGGATGTAATGGAGATCAAGTATTAAGTTGATTCTCCAGGGAGGACCCTCCTTGGAGACTCAGATCTTTGGTTAGGGAAGCCTCTTTTTTGGGTAGAAGTCTGAACTGCTCATTCAGGTGGATTTCCTGATCTGCCAATTCCCTAGCTGACAGTTTAGCCAGAGCAGGTGTTGCTAGACAGTGGTGTGAATGGGGGATTCCAGGTCCAAGGTTTTTGTTATAATTTGTTTTTTCTGTTTTTTATTAAGTATGATCAGCTCTGTGCTGTCTTTGTACTGAGCCTGCTGCCTGTTTGGGTAGTTCAGGTGTCTTTTTATGATTAATAAAAATTTCTTTTAATTTCATTAAAAAAATTATTTTTTGCATTCAGGTGTCATATTTACTTATTCATGTAAGAGGAATTCTAGTAAAGGAGTTATGAAACTCTTGGATTTTTTTTTCACCCTACAGACAAGGTGGGACCCATGAAAAGCATGTCTATTTTGTTTTTTCAGGGAGTCTTCTTATGAGTACCATTCCCACCATGTCTTCAGGACAAGTTATCCAAGAGTTTCATAAGCTCATTGTTTACTAGCATTTTCTCTTCATATAAATATTACAAGACTTATTTACCAGGATATTACTTTAATGTGGGTGATATGAAAAGCAATTTGTATCTTATAAAGTCATATGGCTTAGCTCTGCAAATGTATTGGAATACCTGCTTGAGCCACAGCATCAGCATGTGATGATTGTTGAATTCACCTTGGTCTAAGTTACAAAAATAAATAACTAACTCCTGATTCTGTCTTGAATGTAGGTGGGCTTATTATATGATGAAGTATCTTTACAACATGTTCTTGATATGACTGCAGATTGGACTTTGGAAGAACGACAGATGTTGAGAAATAAGGTACTGTAAAGTACAAATATTATACACAAGATGTAAATTTTATGGTTTTTTTGCTTTGGAATCTGCCAACCCCCCCCCCCCCAGGTCAAAATGAACAAACACTCAATTTTTTTAATCAACGTCAGAAGTACGTGTGTTTGGAATAAGAGAAAGCAGCAATGAAATTGTTAGCATAGGGGTATTTCTGTCTTTATACCTTGATTGATGTTGTTGATCTGTAATGTTGTGTTGAAACATGTGCTCTTAACTTAAGTAAGGGCACATAGGTCTTTTCAGTTATGTTTTAATAATAATATAAATACTTACTGGCCGACTGGGAGAAGTCATGTTGGCTCTTTCAGTTCGAACCAGAATTCTCTCTTCTCTCTTTCTCTCTTTCTCTCTTTCTCTATCACTCTTTCTTCTTCTACATAACTGAACTCAGTCAGGCCGAACTCTAAGGCAGACCTGAATTCTAACATGGTATCAGAGCAGGTTAAATCTGCCTAGATTTCTGCTTGCCTAGGGTTCATTCTCTACGCACCCTATCTAGGGTTTTCCTCCTTTTTTCTCTGTGTTCGATTGGAGTAAGGGAAAGGGCTGAAAAGGAGTGATCGCCCTTTTCCCTTGGGGGTCTCTATGCCTCCAGTCAGGTCGTATGTGGTCGCTTGCTGTGATTTCTGAGATCACCCTCTCCTAGTAGAGGAAGAATAGAGGGCCGAACTGTGTGTGGCTGTTGTGTGTGAAGCGGCTGTTGTGTGTGGACTGCTCCCCTGCTCGCATGGGTGTTACTTCAGCGATAAGGTAAGAGATTTCAGTTCTAGGTTTTTTTTTGAAGAGATATGATCATATAGTGTTTCGGCCAGTAAGTGCTAGGGTTTATGCTGGTTTCTTTGTGCATGTTGAAGGAAGAGATATGATCATATAGTGGTGAGATTTCAGGTAGTTGTAGGAGTAGGGTTTGTGGTGTAAAGAGCACACATTCCAGCAACAATTAGTGCTGCAATCAGTGTGACAGGTGTGACCTAGTGGTGTGTAGTGCGCAGATCTCAGTGATAATAGAATTCAGCAATTGTGCAGAATTGGTGATAACATAATGGGAGACAGTAATGATTATAAACCTAGTGTGATGGTGCCTATAGACTACCTGAATGTTCAGATGACTCCATTAAGTTAAATGGAGAGAATTATGTGCCTTGGGTTAAATTCGTTGAAGTCTTTCTAAAGGCAAAGAAGAAGGTAAAACATATCAGAGCGGAGAAACCCTCCTCTGACTCTCACGAGTATGAAGATTGGGAGCAAGAGGACGCTCAGATCATCACATGGTTGTGGAACAGTATGGAACCCAGAATTAGTGTGAACTTCATTTTCCTTGATACTGCCAAAGACGTGTGGGACCATGCGAAAAAATTGTATTCGGGGCAGGACAATACAACCAGAATTTATCATCTTTATCAAGAGTACTTTAATCTGCAATAGGGCAATCAGAATCTTGAGGAGTACTATGCCAACATGAGGAACATACTTAATGAGTTGAATGTCTATCATCCTCTCACTTCTGATGTCAAGATTCAGCAACAACAGAGAGAGCAGCTTGATGTGACTAGATTTTTTGTGGGACTAAAGTCCGAGTATGAACCAAAACGGGCTCAGGTATTAGGGGGATCAGCTCTTCCGTCCCTAGAAGAGGTATTTGCTCGACTTCGGAGGATTTCTATCGGATCTACTGAGAACTCTAACATCTCAGATAGATCTGCCTTTGCTGCATCGAGAGGCCGTGGTGGTAGAGGTGGAGCTCAGGGAGCTCAGTTTGGCCGTGGTGTTGGTAGTGGTTCTGCATATGGCCGAAGTGGCAATGGTGGGTCTACTTATAATCGTGGTGGTGGTCGTACTGGGAGCAGAGATTCAGGGGGAGCCCGTGGTAGAGGACGTAGCTCAGGCTCGAGGAAGTGCACTCATTGTGGTATGGATGGACATACCATCAACTATTGTTATGATTTACATGGTCCTCCCTCAACCTAGGCCAATCATGCCGCGACTGGTGACTCAAGTTCTAGCTTTAAACAGGAGAATCATTCATCTGACCAGTTGCCTCCTACATCCACAGATGGTCCCATGAAAGAGATGGTGAGTGTTCCCCGTGATGAATATGAGAGGTTTATCCAATTACAGCAGAACATGGCGACTTTTGCTCACTCAGGTATGGCTTGTCTGGCATCTACACCCAATCCCTGGATCATTGACTCTGGAGCCTCCGATCACATGACTGGAACTCCAGGTGTGTTTTCCTCCTTATCTCATTGCTCAACATCACAATCTGTCACCCTTGCTAATGGTTCCACATCCTCAATTTGTGGTGTTGGTAATGTTGACCTAGATCCTGTATCCCTCTCATCAGTTCTGTATGTTCCTAAATTGCCTTTTAACCTTATGTCTGTTAGTAAGCTGACCAAATCACTTAACTGCTCCATTACCTTTTATCCTTCTATGTGTGTCTTTCAGGATCTCAAGACGGGGATGAAGATTGGTAGAGGGCATGAAGCAGGTGGACTGTATTATCTTGACAGTGGTAGTGGTAGAACTTCAACAGCTCTCCAGTCATCTCTTTCTCCTCTCTAGTGGCACTGCCGATTTGGTCATCCGTCGCTCAAAGTCTTGAAGTCCTTGGTTCCGTCCTTGAGTCAGCTTTCTGTTTTGGATTGTGAGTTGTGTCAGCTTGGGAAACACCATCGTGTTCCCTTTAGTTCTAGGGTTGATAACCGTGTGTCGAGTCCTTTTTCTTTAGTTCATCCAGATGTTTAGGGTTCTTATAAAGTAATGTCATATAATGGATACAGATATTTTGTCATTTTTGTGGATGATTTTTCAATGATGATGTAGCTCTATTTAATGAAAGAAAGAAGTGAATTGTTTACCATTTTCCAAAAATTTTATGCTGAAATCTGTAACCAATTTGGTACCCACATCAAAGTTTTTTCGTTCTGATAATGGCCGCGAATATTTATCCTCGTCATTTCAGGAATACTTGGACCAACACGGCATTATACATCAGACCTCGTGTACCTACACCCCACAACAAAACGAGGTGGCTGAGAGAAAGAATCGCCATATCCTTGAAACAGCAAGATCCCTACTGCATCACATGCATGTCCCCAAACCTTTTTGGAGTGATGCAGTGCTTACCTCTTGTTTTCTGATTAATTGGATGCCCACGTTCATCCTTGATGGTCAGTCTCCGTTTCAGGTCTTGTTTCCCACTTTATCTCCGTTCCCTCTTACGCCGAGAGTTTTTGGGCGTGTCTGTTTTGTCCATAATCTAGGTCCTGGGAACGACAAGTTTGATGCTCGTTCTCTCAAGTGCATCTTCCTTGGCTATTCTCGGACCCAGAAAGGGTATAGGTGTTACCATCCTGGTTCTCGACGGTCCTTTGTGTGTGCTGATGTCAGTTTCTTTGAGTCTACTCCGTTCTTTTTGGGGTATGGTGATGCTTCTTCCTCCTCATCACCTCCTCCCCTTCCACTTCCCGTTGTCGATCCTCCTCCCTTTGTTCCAGTTGTGACCAAATCCTTGCCTCCGGTGCCACCACCTGTTGAACGCCCACCTATCCGTCATGTGTATACACATCGCCCACGTGCACCGGCTACTACTCCTCCGGCTACATCTCCATCGACGGATCCGGCACCAGAACCCCACTTGGCATCTGAGATTGATCTACCCATTGCTTTGCGGAAAGGTAAACGTACTTGCACCCTTCATCCCATTTCTAATTATGTTTCTCTTACTCACCTTTCCGCTTCCCATCGCCAGTTTGTTACCTTGTTATCATCAGTTATTATTTCTAAAGATGTCCAGGAAGCCCTTGCCTCTCCAGGGTGGTGCCGTGCCATGGAAGAAGAACTCTCAGCCCTTCATCATAATCATACTTGGGACCTCGCTGCTCTTCCTCCTGGGAAGCAAGCTGTTGGTTGTAAGTGGATTTATACAGTTAAGTATCTGCCTGATGGTAGTGTTGAACACCTGAAAGCGCGATTAGTTGCAAAAAGGTACTCCCAAACCTATGGCATTGACTACACAGAGACCTTCTCACCGGTTGCTAAGATAGGGTCAGTTCATGTTGTGATCTCTCTTGCAGCCATGTATGAGTGGTCACTATATCAGCTTGATATCAAGAATGCCTTTTTGCATGGTGACTTACTCGAGGAGGTCTACGTGGAGCAACCTCCAGGGTTTGTTGCTCAGGGGGAGGATGGTAAGGTGTGCAGACTAAGGAAGGCTATATATGGGCTTAAACAGTCTCCTCGAGCATGGTTTGGTAGGTTCAGTGAGGTGGTAAAGAAGTTTGGCATGAAACAGTGCAAAGTTGACCATTCTGTATTTAGTCATGACTCTCCGGGAGGAAAAATACTGTTGGTGGTGTATGTAGATGATATTGTTATTACTGGGAATGATAACATTGGTATTGATAGGCTGAAGACTTATCTGCAGGATCACTTTCAGACAAAGGACCTAGGTAAACTGAAATACTTCTTGGGGATAAAGGTAGCGAGATCCAAGTATGGGATTAACCTGTGCCAGATGAAGTATGTGCTTGATTTGCTAGAAGAAACAGGCTTGTTGGGTGCCAAACCAGCTGAAACACCCATGGACACAAATACCAAGCTAGGCAGTGATATGGGTGAAGTGTTTGAAGACCCTGGTAGATACCGACGACTTGTGGGCAAACTGAACTACCTAACCATTACCAGACCAGACATCTCATTTGCAATTAGTGTGGTAAGCCAGTTCATGCAAAAACCTCTGACTCCTCATTGGAATGCGGTTCTGAGAATTGTGTAGTATCTAAAAGGGGCCCCGGGTCACGGTCTGATATACAAGAGTGGGGGAAAACTTGAAATAGAAGGGTATTCTGATGCTGATTGGGCCAGTTCTATGTCTGATAGGCGGTCTACTACAGGCTATCGCACGTTTCTGGGAGGTAACCTGGTGACATGGAAAAATAAGAAGCAGACAGTTGTGGCAAGAAGCAGTGCAGAGGCAGAATATAGGGCTATGGCGCATACCGCTTGTGAATTAGTGTGGCTAAGGAACCTTCTACAGGAAGTAGGGTACAACATTAACACTCCAATGAAGCTCTATTGTGATAATCAGGCTGCAGTTCATATCTCCTCTAATCCAGTGTTTCATGAAAGAACCAAGCACATTGAGGTTGACTGTCACTTTGTGAGGGAGAAGGTGCTGAATAGAGAGCTAGACACTACAAATGTTAATACAGGAAATCAGTGGGCTGACTTATTTACAAAAGGCTTGAGTCGGGGAAGAGTGGACTACATATGTAACAAGCTGGTGAGTATATATGTAACCAGCTTGAGGGGGAGTGTTAGCGTAGGGGTATTTCTATCTTTATACCTTGATTGATGTTGCTGATCTATAATGCTGTGTTGAAACATGTGCTCTTAACTTAAGTAAAGGCACATAGGTCTTTTCAGTTATGTTTTAATAATAATATAAATACTTACTGGCCGACTGGGAGAAGTCATGTTGACTCTTTCAGTTCGAACCAGAATTCTCTCTTCTCTCTCTCTCTTTCTCTCTTTCTCTATCACTCTTTCTTCTTCTACATAACTGAACTCAGTCAGGCCGAACTCTAAGGTAGACCTGAATTCTAACAGAAATAATAACTGATGCAACAATCATCTTTAACATATATAAAAAAAAAAAAAAAACTAATATGCTGTGTTTTATTGATATTTTTCTATATTGCAGACAATTTCCCATAAAATTTTGAGCTTAGTGTATATAATGGATATAGGCTTTTTGGAATTTTCTGACTGATGCTTATCAATCAAACTGAAGGTGAAACCTTAATAGAATAATTCTAAGAAAACAGTCCCACCTCATAAAAATTCTTATTATAAAGATTTCTTGGATGCTTAGCACATCAAGTTATATTCCTTTCTGTTAAGTTGTACAGTGATTGTGCTCCATATTTTCACTGCACTTGATTCTACTGAGATTCCAAAAAAAGAATTCGGGACCCTTTTGATTAAATATGGCTTTATTTACCAAGGAAATACCACAAGACTGATCATTCTTTTCACAAAAAAAAAGGTATTGGGAAATCAGGATTAAAGTCCACCTATAAAATAATACTAACTAAAAGTTGATTTTTTGATAGAAGAGATGAGATGTAGAGCTCTTAGGTGCTAATCATGATCCCTAAACAAACAAGGGGAAGGCCAAAATGTACACACGATGAGATTGGAAAGGATTTAGCATAGAGTGAAGTAACAGAACAAATTTTGCCAAATCCAAATAGTTGTGATGATGTTTTTCATAACAACAATGATGATATTAATGTAATAATTTTTTGTTGGATTGAAGATATAATTATCTTTTTTTATGAATGATTGCAGATATAATTATCAAAAAATGAATCCTACAATATCTGTAATTGGTCCATGGAAGGTTTTTGGAATCTGATCGATTATGACTTCCATGCTCACTTGAGCATTACTAATTGAATAACTTGACAATTTCATACCATGCCTTCTGATAAATTTTCATTGTAGTCAATCTTTTGAATCTTGGATTTGGATTGGTTACTGCAACCTGAAACTGGGTGTTCGAAATTCCAATGTGCCCATGGTGACAGACTGAATCCAAGATGTCTTAGTTTAGTTATCACTTTCTTTATCTTCCATGGTTGCTTTCAATTTCACTGTACCTCATATGGGCAGCTTATCTACCCTTATCTGTTTCACAATTACTTGCTTTTAATTTGGTTCTATGAAATCAAAATGTATAGCCCACACCATTCTTTTAAGGTGTTCCAGGGAGGGGAAATTAATTGTGGAACTTATTGTCATAGGTACCAAAGACTGGTCTGAAGACTCCATTTCGAGATGGTTTGTTGAGGCATGTTGCAGAAGATGTCTTAGAGTTGGCAAAGGTAACTTGGAAAATTGTTCGTGTGGAACTTTTTTGGAGATAAGTTTTTAGATATGCATATTTTGTATAATATTTATCTGTCTTCTGAAGGATGGCCTGGAAAGAAGAGGATATAAAGAAACAGGATTCTTGAAGGAAGTGACTGAGGTAGTTAGGACAGGTATGGTTTTGGATCTTAACATTTTTAGCATTAGTAAAACCCAATTTTTGTTAATGCTTACATAAAAGATGTTGTACAGACAGAATATACCAAGCACACATAAAAATGAACTACCACCTGCTACTCACCCCCTGGTTACCATTTCTAACTTACAAATTACATGCTTCCAGCTTGAGACCACCCCCCCCCCAATTAAAAGTTACCTTTAATTCCCCAGCCTGGCTTTTAATCCTTTTTACCTCCATAGCATGCCTATATATCCAGTTACCTGTATTGTTTTGCTTAAACCAAACCACAACTACCTTAGAATTTTAGAACTACCTTCCACAATCTAATTGTTGTAGCCTATCTGGGCCATGCAAAACAGCCATCAATCCTGCCTATGTTGGAATTATCATAGTGATGGGACCAGAAAATAAAGTTGGTATATTACCTTAATTGTCTCCAATCACACCAACTCCTGAGCTCCCTGGCGTACCCAAATCGTAGCCATCAAAACTTATTAGTGTCTAGAGGGAACCAAGTGCATTTGTGAGTACTCTTACAAAGAGACCATAATATGCTAATTTCAAATGGCATCATCGGTAGAGGATGACCATTAATGGAGAATGCAGAAAACACTTCCAAGAATTTTACCCAATTAGCTATCATTATTGCTTTATTGGAGATATTTTAAATTAATTCTTCTTTTGCCCAACTCTAATCTTTAAATGTTATAGCATTGCATTCCTTTGTTCAAACACAACCTAAAGTAAAGCTGCCCTCATGCATGAGGAAGCTGCCCCCAAGTATTTAAAAAATTCAAAGTTTTGACATCCATCATAATTGATGCTCTGGTAGATTCATATGCAAGAGGAATGAGGAAGGAGGACTTGGTTTGGGTACATTGGAGCTTACAAATTCTTCAGTATTGAGAAAATGGTTTTAGAGATTTCCACTAGAGTTAAACAAATTATGTCATGTTATTATCAAAAGCATCCTCAAATTAACGCCTAATGGTTGGGGCACTAGTTTTGATTTTAGATGTTGATATATTTGCCACAAAAAAAGGGATGCAAAGCTTTGACACCCATGATAATTGATGGCTCGGGTAGAATTTACTGTAGTTGAGGTATGATGTCCTTGTAGTGAATTCCCTTTTAGAGGCTATTTTTATTGCTCCCTAAAAAAAAGTAAATAAATAAAAATCCTCAAGATGCAACTTGTAGCTTCAGTATGTTCCTGGTAATTGAAACTACTGGACTTTCCACTGAATTCTGAATTGATGATCTGTAAATTGACCTAGTGCCTTTATACAATCTTGGATATGATCCAACTCTATCCCCCACTACCAGAGGTTCATGGGCCCTCATAATTGAATGATGATGTATTTACGCAGGTGTAACGCCAACTGAAAAGCTTTTGGAATTATACCATGGGAGCTGGGGTCAATGCGTGGATCCCATTTTTGAGGAGCTGTTATATTGAGGTGAATTGATATTCCTTAGTGCTCTTCAGTTGTAACCTCCCTTTGATTTCATAGATTTTTTTTTTCTTTTGTCCTGAACCAGAGACAGTTTCTGGTTGCTATTACAATATAATTCTGTAGGAATGATTTGTATATCATTGGCACTCTGTCCTGAACTATGACCTAGTTTTTCAACTTCTATTTGTTACTCGAGTGAAGAAGTAGGGTGTCAATGGACCCGATTATGGGTTGGACCCTGTCCAAATCAAAATCAATTTGAATGGGTTGGACGGATCAATGAGAGACATTGAATTTGACCAGTCCAGACTTAATGGTCCAAAGTATTTATTGGATTGGATTGGTCTTGGTCTATTTGTAATGGAATTATATTGGATGGGATTGGATCTAGTCCCTATGTAATTGATTTATATTGGATTGAACAGGTGTCAATGGATTAGATTTGGGTTGGATCCAATCTAAATGAAAACCAATTTGAACGGACAGTCTAAACATTTAATTGGACCAGTCCAGAATGGTCCAAAATATTCATCGGATTGGATTGGACCTAGTCCATCTGCAATGGACTCACGTTGGATCAGATAGGGTTGGACCAATATCCAGTCCAGAGTCCATTGGCAGCCTTAATTGGAAGTCCAAAATGTCAAATGTCCATTATAATTATAATTGACTCAGAGACGAATGTGGTGGAGGCTTTTCCCATACATTCATTGGTCTATCTGATGGTTATATTAAGGCTATGTTTGGTTTGAAGGAAAATGTAGGGAAGGGAAGGGAAAGGTAGGGAAACCTATTCCTTTCCTGCATTTTACTTCAAATCAAACATAGCGTAAGTGTCAAATGCCCATTATAATTGACTCATATGCGAGTATGTGGTGGAGGCTTTTCTTATACATTCATTGGTCTATGTGATAGTTATACTAAGTGCCGTGTATTGGGAGATATTTCCACAAGATTGCCCCCCACAACGTCTCACAATACATCCTTGCCGTGTATTGGGAACATTTCTTAATGATAATATCAGAAATGATGTCATCATTGGGAGATATTCCCAATGGATGTACTGTGGGGGGTTGATTTGAACTCAACTGGAGATCAAATCAGCCCCCCACGTCCCACAGCAAACCCCCACCATGTATTGGGAAGTGGGGATGTGCTGTGGGACGTTGTGGGGGCCGATTTGAACTCTTACAACTGGATTCGTCATTCATAGTAGCTGAATGGCCGAACTTTAATCTTGTTTCAGGAACACACTTTTAAAGATGAGAACATTGAGAGTTAAGGAGACTGAAAGCCTACTGTTGGGGCATTGAGAATTAAATATGTCCATAACGCTGTAAAATGAGAGTTGGGATCTCCTACCCATGCCTTCTCCCGTATTTGTATATTAGCATTCATGGGAGATGTTCCCAATGTATATAGCTGTAGTGTCATGTGAGTAAGAACGATTCTTGTGGGTAGGACCGTAGGAGAGCTGAATTCGTAAAATGAAACAAGTCCAAGCGCGAGTATTAATAGCATTCAAATACTAGTAATGGAATGACGTCTTGCCAAGAAGATGAAGCTTATTTATGGGAGAAGGTAAATTTTAGGGGTGCAAATGGTGATCCGGTCCTATTTTGTCAGATTCAAATATCTTGGATCGGATAAAAAATGGATTCATTTAGAAATGAGATTGAATATATATATAATAAAAATATGGATTCAAATTCGAATTGATTGGATCCGATATAAGATTTATGTTATTAGATTGGATTTGGATATGCCCTGATTTAAACGTCTGCTAGTTGATGATATAATTATATAATTAAGGTAGGAGCAATGTTGAAAAGTGCTCCAGCTAAAATGAATGACCCTTTGAGCCCTAAACCCCTAAACCATTGATTTAACAAATGGGATAAGATAATCACGACCGCACCCTTTAATGGACCGGACCCCGCCTAAAACATGCCATCCGATTTGCGGAGTTGCAGAATGCATGACATCCATGCATGGCTGACTGTCATGGTTCAGTGTATCTCCGTCTTCTCAGAAAGAATGATCTTGGATTCCTGAATTGAAGTGAGATTAATCGCAGAAGAAATAAAGTGAACGCTGAATGAAGCATTGCATCAAACAAGAATATCCAACTCGTGAATGGCTGACTGATTACTTGATTTCTTCATTAGAGTTTTGAAAGGACTTTGAACTCTTTAAAAGTAATGACACTTTTACGTATCAGAATTTAGAAAGGGATCATTCGTTCCGGTTGAACCCCATTCAACCGGTGGTCTGATCTGGTTTTCAAAACATTGTTAAAACGAGGGGATTATCATTTGATATTCTTTTCTTCTCACTCAAATAATGGGTGGGCTGTTGCTGTAGAGTGTGAAGGGAAATTCCGAATATCAGAGAATCTAATTTAGGTAGATACAGCTAGCTAATTTACTTTTCTTAATTTGTGTTTTTTAAATACCCATCTCTGCGACTTGAAAGCAATATTCTAACAGCATTATTTGTACACCCAATACCCAATTCTGTCTTTACCGTTAAATAATATAGAGCACTATATAGCTGTTGGTAACAGTTGAAGTGGCTGAACTGAATGATTTACTGCTTTGTCTTTTAGGCTGTATTTGGTTTGAAAGAACGCAAGAGAGAAACACAAAGTTGAGGGAACACTCTTAAGTCTTAACAAATTAAATTTTGTGAAATTCGGATTCCTTATTAATGTTACCTGAAGTTGGGTTGAGTGCCATCCCAAATGCTCTACTTTTTCTATTTGCCTTTCAGATTTGTTAAGGATAAAGTTGCATGCAATCACAAGCAGAAAGCAGAAGCAATGGCTATGGACAAGGAAAATAATTGACTTTGTGCAAAGAGAGATCAGATGGGATTGGACCCACTTGCCATTCGGTTGACCTGACCCCACACAGGAAATTAGTCTAGGTGAAAGACCAGTCTCATAATCTGATGCAGTGCAGGCAACCATGCATGTGGATCATGGTTTTGAGAAGTCCAGCATATTAGGGCTCCATTTGGTTGCATGTAGAATGAAGGAAAACCAATGGTTTTCTGAAAATTGGTAGTTCACAATGTTTGTTGCACCTAAGATGACTGAAAAGCGAGGACTGCAGGTTGTAGGGAAACTGTTTTCCAAATATAGGTTAGTATGGTATTCCCCATGTATTTATTATATAACTATTCAAGTTTGTTTATTTGTTTTTTTTTTTAAGTTAAAACAAACAAAGAATAAGGTTGATACATTTTCCAAGACAGCCATTGCCTTTCCTTCATTTTAAATTGACAGTCCAAAAATAGGAACTGTATTTGATGGTTCTGCTGATAATCTACTTGTGGTGCCGACACATTTTCCACATCGGATGATGGATATTGATCTGATGATAATCCACTTGTGGCACCAATTATAATTTCCTAATATTTGTTCTAATTAATTCCATTTATATAAGCCAAAAGGATTGATAAAGAAGTAAATAACAGAGAAAATAAATGAATATGAGGGGCCAGCAATAATATAATATACGGTGAGAAGGAAAGGATAGAGAGAGACTGTGCATCGGATTCCAACACCTAACAGACAAGAAACCCTGGTTGAGGAATAATTAATTGATGAAAAAACGCTTATCACATCATTTCAGCAATACTTATAAGGTTATATTACAACACAGTGGTACACTGACATCCCTCTTTACAGTTAAGTCTTTCCATGGAATTTTAGAATAATAACTAGTAGATTTATTGATGAAGAAAACTTACTTCGCTTTGCTATAAATCTATAGTAATAATAATCAATACGTCAAAGTCGATCGAACCCATCTATCTAATTAACTAATCCAATGTATATATCGAAAGGCTGAGTTTATCCCATCAATTCAGATTGAAGAAGGCATAAGAGGGGACATATTCTAATTAAATATGAAAATTAATTGAGAAGATGGGGTAAGGATAAATTATATTGGTGTATAAGTTGAGGTTGATGAGGGTGAAATGTGAATGAGCCCCCTGTCCACACATGACTTATTGGTAGGTAGGTTGGTTGGTATGGACCTCGTTGTCTCCTTCCATATCCAGCTCAAAATCCTTGATGGGATTTGACATGGCCACGGCCTCAATGAAATTAATCAATTATTACTAACACCTCTCTCTCTCATATAGATGGAGAGTTAGAGAGAGAAAATATCAGTATGATCAATCTTCAAATTAATCTTATCCCCTCTAGCTCACGAACTACAAAAAGCCCATCTTCATTTCAAGCTTTGTTATCTTTTCGATCTGTTCCCTCTATCTGTCTTCAATTCACTAAGCATATACAGATCAGATCCCTGGCAACATTCACTTAGCTTAATTAGTCCATCGTTTCTATTCCTAAAGGTAGCTAGCTAGCTAGCTAGATTTCCATGATCCATCTTGTTGTTGTGGTTGTTGTTTATCAAAAATTGACAATAATATAATGTAATCTTTTCATGTATGAATTAATTTTTGCAGTGCAACTGATCCAACTGTGGAAGATGAGAGAAATTCTGCACATCCAAGCCGGACAGTGCGGCAACCAAATCGGTGGCAAGTTCTGGGAGGTTGTGTGCGATGAACACGGCATTGATGCCAAGGGAAAATACGTTGGAAATTCGAGGCTTCAACTAGAGAGGGTGAATGTTTACTTCAATGAAGCCAGCGGAGGGCGGTACGTCCCCAGAGCTGTTCTAATGGATCTTGAGCCAGGCACCATGGATAGCTTGAGGACAGGACCTATAGGCCAAATCTTCCGGCCGGACAACTTCGTTTTCGGACAAAATGGAGCTGGTAACAATTGGGCCAAGGGCCATTACACTGAAGGCGCCGAGTTGATCGACTCAGTTCTCGATGTTGTTCGTAAAGAGGCTGAGAATTGTGATTGTTTGCAAGGTACTAACAATATAACCTAAGCTCATTACGTACACCATCACCACTACTCTGATGATCAATTACGTACAGTAGTAGTCCACAGCTCCTGGACTGGAATATTGATGATTATGTGCATGGATGCACTGCAGGCTTCCAGGTTTGCCATTCCCTCGGCGGTGGAACCGGTTCGGGGATGGGGACGCTGTTGATATCGAAGATCAGGGAAGAATATCCCGATCGGATGATGCTCACATTCTCAGTCTTCCCTTCGCCTAAGGTCTCCGACACCGTGGTGGAGCCGTACAATGCAACCTTGTCTGTACACCAATTGGTGGAGAACGCCGATGAGTGCATGGTCCTCGACAACGAAGCCCTCTATGACATCTGCTTCCGAACTCTCAAGCTCACAAATCCCAGCTGTAAGTTGCTAGTTTGCTCTCTCTCTCTCTCTCTCTCTCTCTCTCTCTCTCTGAAGTGTATGATAGAGAGAGGAAGGCAGAACAGAACAGCCAGATTTTTGGGTTGGCCCTTCGATCCCCTCTTTAATTTCTAAATACTAATGTGAGTGCATTCTGCGTTTCATTATTCAGTCGGCGACCTGAACCATCTGATCTCAACTACCATGAGTGGAGTGACTTGCTGCCTCCGATTCCCTGGTCAACTCAACTCCGATCTCCGGAAATTAGCCGTCAACCTCATTCCCTTCCCACGTCTTCACTTCTTCATGGTTGGATTTGCACCGTTAACGTCCCGCGGGTCTCAACAGTACCGAGCCCTGACCATCCCTGAGCTCACTCAACAGATGTGGGATGCCAAGAACATGATGTGCGCCGCTGACCCGCGCCATGGCCGGTACCTCACCGCTTCGGCGATGTTCCGAGGCAAGATGAGCACCAAAGAGGTCGATGAGCAAATGATAAATGTCCAAAACAAGAACTCTTCTTACTTCGTTGAGTGGATCCCGAACAATGTGAAATCAAGCGTCTGTGACGTCCCCCCAACGGGGTTGTCGATGTCGTCGACGTTCGTCGGGAATTCAACGTCAATCCAAGAGATGTTCCGACGTGTTTCGGAGCAATTCACGGTGATGTTCCGTAGGAAGGCCTTCTTACACTGGTACACCGGAGAGGGAATGGATGAAATGGAGTTCACTGAAGCCGAGAGTAACATGAACGATTTGGTATCTGAGTACCAGCAGTACCAAGAGGCTGTTGTTGGGGAGGAGGAAGATGAGTATGACGAGGAGGCGGTGGAGAATTAGGAGGAGAGGCGGAGAACTTCGGTGGCGTCGGATATCCAGAAGAGAAGAAAAAAGAAAAAGGGTGTTGATTATTGATACGATTGGTGTTTGTTATGAGCGAAAATAAGGCGACTGAGCTAGTAACAGTATTACAGTAACAGTGCTTCTCTCTCTATATATATATATCATCCCCATCCCCTCCCTTGAGAGTTGAGACAAGAGATTCTGAGAGTTGAGAGTTGTTTGTCTGTATGCATTAAATTAGAGAATTTTTAGGTGTAAATTATCCCTTCTCAGTTCACACTGTGTGGCTCTGAACGAGCTTTGTTTGCATTTGTTTTGTCTTGTCTGATATTCGTCCTTCCAAGTTTAAAGCTTAGTGATTTAGTTGCAGAATCTATTATCTGTAAATCTCAGCGGAATCCGTTATTTATTTATTTTTCGGAATTTGCGGAGTCCATTAAATTCGGCATGTGAATGGTTAAGTTTCAAAAATTTTGACATCCTTTGCAAATTGGGTCTATAGCTCAATGGTAGAGCATTTGACTGCAGATCAAGGGGATCTTTTAATTTTCTCTTCTTTTTTTCCGCAAGAGCCAAGGCTCACTTTTTGAAGTTAATACATCATTCATGGACCAAACAAATTCGCCAGGTCCCTTTTTTTCTATAATCTTTTCTTTTTACAAATCTCTAACTTTTCTTTTTCTGGTGATAAAGAAAGAATTTTCAAGCTGCTAGACCTTTTAGATAAAAACTTTGTTTTTATTGCAATTACATCAAAAGATTCAAAACAAATTAGAAGGGTGAAAAACAAATTTATTACATTTTTATTTCTTTTTTTATTATTATATTTTTTGTTCAACTTTCCAAGGCTCAGTTTTCCGAAGTAAAATCGTGAAGTTCAATTTTTATTTTTTTTCTTTTTGTAACATTTTTTGGCTTACTTTTATAGTTTTATTTGTACTTGTTGACTAGAGATTTTACTCACTTTGGGGAGTAAATTTTTCTTTGATAAAAATATACTCGCTGTAAAATGAAATTTTTACAGGCACTCTAGACCCCAATATAGGCCCGCCCAATGTGGGATTCACATATAGAATACCAATTATAAGACCAAAATGCTGGTCCACAATAGCACCCACATATGAGGCCACCATGTCCAATAAGAAGGGCCCAAATGTCGTAACTGAGATGTGGTTCAGATTTCAGATAAGGAACCAATATGTGGGACCACATGTGATACCCATATACCTGACCAATAGGGGGCTTTGGTTGGACTTGATTTCAAGATGGCATTAACATGTCAATCTAACAATACATCAATTACGACTTTTGCTTTAGCTTTTCTCAGTGAGTCCAGTTTGTAGTGGAGTCGGGTATCACTGTATTAGGCATCTTCACTTGGAAGGCAAGGCAACGCGAGTCATCGTTCAACTTCTGTTGGGGAACTCTCCTTGGTGTATCCACACCATTATTGCAGACTGTAGAAGTTGCTTAGCTCGCCTGGAGTCTTTTTCGTTCACCCTCACCCATACAAAACAGGAAGATAACCATCGTCTAACGCATGTCCTAGCTAAGCATGCACTCTCAAGTCTCAACAGACAGAACTCTCATTTGGGCCCCTTGTCCTTCCTGAATTCTGACTGTAATTACCGAAATTGACGCTTTACCAATGCAATTTTGCATTTCAAAAAAAAAAAAGCCAATTTGGATTTTTGTCCTCACTCGAGACATCCCAGTAGAGACTGTCAACTGTCAGGTGTCATTGGGCTAGTAGCAGCAGGACTAGTAGATTACTGTAACACGCCAGCAAACGGATTTCTCATTGCGATTGCGACCCACTCAAGAAAGAATGTCACGTATCTACATTAAACGACCTGATACCAGTCTACCAGATCGAGCACCACCAGCGAAGCCCCCGATAGGCCGATACACAATTACACATAATTGCAGAATAACTGAACAAGCATTCTAGGAGGCAAAACGCGAGAGAATTTAAAAAAAAAAAAACGTTACAGGGGGAGGGGGGTACTTTGTTACGAAATTTCAAACAAAAAATGGATGATATAACTCTTTTAAGTATCCAAAATGGATAACCTCAACAAACAAGACTTCAGAATACACCCACGTTCCACATCAACGTAGCAAACCAGAAGCAGTTGCTGTACAGAAATTGCAAGTTCAGCAACAAATCTTATCCCCCTTGATTGTTCTGTTAAATAGTAGTATTCACATCCCCATAAAACGAATCAAATTGTGGGATGATTCCTCTATTGTCCAAAAAGCTCTTCTATCAAACTGTTGTAGAGGTTGATGTGCTAGATGGGGGAAAATAATAACAAAGAGAGCTCCCCGTTACCATCACTTACCAGCCGAAACCTTAACAAGAGTGCCATAGAATGAATGACTAAAAGCTGCCCATTGTATGCAAGCATGCGGCATCCAATTTTTCCCTGTGCATGTTATGGCTGAATGTGGAAACAATGCAGCTTGTCATTTTGCCCGAATGTTGAGATTCTCGCAAGGGTCAATTTTAGGATAGGCCAGTCATAACAAGTAAAGGATTTTGTAAATTGACCCTTGCAGTTTCTTGTTTCCTATTATCCAGGACCAGCATTCCTTTTGGCTTCAAGTTCAGAACCCTCCCTAAGTGCTACCCGTGCTTCATTTTGCCTATCAAGTATGAACAAAGCAGCAGCTTGAAGATAAGATGCAGTATGCCATCCAGGGGATATGACTTGTGCTTGTGTTGCATCGCTAAGTGCTTCGTTGGGCATGTCACTCATGAGATAACACACACTACGGCGGGCATAAACTGTTGGAGAAACCATGGTTCCAGCATCAATGAACTGCAAATTACAGAAATTGTCAGTTCCATGCCAAATGTTCTTATGCTTGGATTAAAAGGGTGTCTAAAACACACCCAAGGTACACAGTGAGCAGACCCTAGAGATACATCCTCCAACCTTGAAGCATGAGGAACAGGTACAAAAAATACTAGTACAACGAATCACAATTAATCCTTCAGAAGTGTGACTACATATTTTACAATCCTAATACAAGACTAGTAGGTCATAACATATTTGCAAAGGAAAAAAAAAAGCTTCCTTTCTCTACAGAAGAACATAATAAAGGAAAGGGAGGATACATAGTAATGAATATTATTAACAGAAGAGAGGAGAAATAAGGAAGAAGAAGAGAAGGGAGAGGAGAGAAGGGAGAAGAGAAGAGAAAGGTTTTGGAGTCAACTTACTGACTGGCGGCGTCAGCTTATATTATTATATATAGGGCGACCATAATTAAAAAGGAAAAAACCCTTATGCCCCTACTTAAGTTAGAGTACATAAACAATGAAAAAAAAAAAAAAAAAAAAACTACTTTAACCAGACCTTCACTCAGCAGAGTACAAACATAAAAAATAAAACAAACAATCCAACACTCCCCCTCAAGTTGGAACATAGATGTCAATCATGCCCAACTTGTCACACAAATTATTATGCCACACATGATGAAGGCCCTTGGTGAAGATGTCTACAAGTAGTTCTTCTGAACTAACATATGGAGGGCACACTTCTCCGCCCACAAGTTTTTCTCTAATAAAATGTTTGTCCACTTCAATATGTTTTGTTCTATCATGGAGGATTGGGTTAGCAACAATATTGATAGCAGCTTTGTTGTCACAATAGAGTGACAGAGGTTTGTTAACTGCAAAACCCAACTCTCCTAACAAGTTTTTTGTCCACATGATTTCAGCAACTCCATGAGACATAGCTTTGTATTCTACTTCAGCATTGGGTCTAGCCACTACACTTTGCTTTTTACTTCTCCAGGTGACTAAGTTTCCTCCCACAAAGGTTATTTTCTGTCATCGACCACCCCTGCCCAATCAACATCTGTATACACTTCCACCTTCAAATGCCCATGTTTCTAGAATAGCAAACCAGCTCCTAGGAACTTCTTATGGTATCTAAGGATCCTTTCTGCAGCTTCAAAGTGAGTTGTCTTAGGGTTATGCATGAACTGACTAAGGACACCCACTGTATATGCAATATCAGGTCTGGTCATAGACAAATATAAGAGTCTCCCTACAAGTCTCTGGAACCTCTTCATATCTTTCAAAAACTCCCCCTGGCTGTCTCCCAGCTAATGGTTGGGTTCAATGGGTGAATCAATTGGCTTCACTCCTAACTTGCCTGCATCCTCTAATAGATCTAGTACATATTTCCTTTGGGGAATAAAGATGCTCTTTTGAGAGCGGGCGACTTCAATCCCAAGGAAATAATGTAAGGGGCCTAGATCTTTCACCTCAAATTGAGTGGCTAGGAATTTCTTCAGCTTCTGTAATTCAGCCTTCCAATCTCCTGTGACCACTACGTCATCAACATACACAATTAAAGCTGCAATTTTCCCTTCACCTTTCTTCACAAATAGAGTATGATCTGACTGGCATTTTTTGAACCCCATCTGTTGTACAACTAAGTGAAACTTACTAAACCAGGCCCGAAGTGATTGTTTCAACTCATATAATGATTTTTTTAATTTGCACACCTTCTGCTCACTACCTTTGGCACAAAAACCTAGAGGTTCAGTCATGTAAACCTCCTCTAGGTCATCATTCAAGAACGCATTTTTAATATCCAACCGGTGAAGTTCCCAGTCAAAACTAGCTTCCAATGAAAGGAGGATTCTAATCGAATTCATCTTGGCTACTAGAGCAAAGGCATCTACATAGTCTACTCCATATACTTGTGTAAACCCTTTGGCCACCAATCTGGCTTCGTACCTTTCTACCAAACCATCAGCCTTATGCTTTACTGTGAATACCCACTTGCATCCCACTGGTTCCTTTCCTTCAGAAAGATCCACCAACTCTCAGGTGCTATTTTTGTGTAAGGCATTAATTTCTTCATTCATTACATCTGTCCATTCAGTTTTAGATAAAGCTATTGCGAACAAAAACACTGTCAACAGAGGAAAGGAGCACACGATATGAAGGTGAAACATGATCATAGGACACAAAGTGAGAAATAAGGTAATTAGTAGTACAAGATCTAACACCCTTTCTCTTAGCAATAGGAACATCAAGATCATTAATAACAGGGGGATCACAATCAAGAGGTTCAGGAATATCAATGGGAACAATTGTACCTGGTTGACGAGGAGGATCTGCCTCTAGAGAGTTTGATGATGTTGGTTGCACAATTTTAGGTTCCATGGCTCTTGAGCTCTGCTGGCTCTTATGGCGGCGAAGAAAGACACGAAATGGACGAGGATCAGGAAGCGGAGGTAATTGAGTCTAAGCCTAGGTGTGTTTCTCCTCCTCAACCCTACTCTCCCCCTGGGGAGAAACGGAACAAAAAGGTTTGACTCTCAAAGAATGAGACATCCATGGAGACATAGTACTTGTGTAAGACAGGATCATAGCAATGGTAATCCTTTTGAGATAAAGGGTAACCAAGGAACATACAGGGAATGGCACGAGGATCAAGCTTACCACGAGTAGGAGACAAATCATGAACAAAGCAACGACACCCAAAGACACACATTGAAATAGGGGACAAAGGAGCCGTAGGAAACAAAATTTGATGTGGAGCCTTATACTCTAACAATCAAAATGGCATACGGTTGATGATATATGCAGTACACGTAACAATATCCATCCAAAAGTGTTTTGGAACATTCATATGGAGTAATAAACCATGAGCTACTACGAGAAGATGACGATTTTTTTCTTTCAGCAACACCATTTTGTTGGGGTGCCCTAGCACAAGAGCTCCAATGAAGAGATCCACACGAAGCAAAGAACTCCGTGAGATCAGTATGGAAGTACTCCTTTGCGTTGTCCAACTAGAACATATGAATCTCAGTTTGGAATTGAGTGAAAATCATGCATTGAAAATCTTTCACAATCTTTGGCACTTCGTCTCTAGATCATATAGGATAAACCCATGTATATCTAGAGTAGTCATCAATCAAAGTAATGAAATACTTATATCCAGTCTCAGAAGGTAGAGTAACAGGGCCCCAAACGTCAAAATTGACAATATGAAAAGGAAATTCAGATCATTTATTTCTTAAAGGAAAAGAATTTCTACAATGTTTGCTCAATTAACATGTCTGACACTGCAACTCACTAATTGACAGAAATTTAAATAACACAGGAAGCATAAGTTTTAAAGACTCAAACGAAAGTTGACCAAAACAAATAGGCATGACTCTCACTAGATGAACTTAAGGACTCTGTAGCCACAAGACCAGCTTTATTCCCTAACATGTAAAGACCATCTACCATGATTCCCCTACCAATCGTCTTCCCTGAGGCCAAATCCTGAAACACACACGAAGGAAAAAATGTCACTGAACAATTCAAGGAGTGAGTAATACTGCTAATGGAAAGTAAATTGATAGGTAATTTAGGAACATGCAACACATTAGAGAGGACCGAGAGGAAGGCAGATGGTTTCTTGACCAGCTATGGTGGAAAATGACCCATCAGCCAGTCTCACCTTATCTCTCCCAGAGAGGAGGTTATATGCCCTAAATAAATTTGACTTACTATTCATGTGGTTTGAGGCTCCAAAGTCAATTATCCAAGGGGAATCAGATGTATGAAATGACACATGGAAAGCAGTGGCAGTGTTACCAGATGTAGACGCAAAGGAGGTAGGAGTAGGGCCACAACCCATCTGGCAAAGTGTCCTACCATATAATTCCAAGTGGTCATGAAAGGAGTTGATGATCTCTTCCTTGGGGTCAGAACCAGAGTGTCACTCCTAGGGTACCATGGGACTAATCTCTTGAGATGCCACATTTGTTGAGTTATATTTCTTCTGACTCTGCTGAGTTGGCTTCTTACTTGGATCAGATACCGATTTCTTACTCAATTCTTGAGCCCATTTAGGCTTGCCATGAAGATCCCAACAAGTGTCTCTAGTGTGCTTGGACTTCTAACAGCGAGTGCACCAAAGCTTGTCTTTGTCGTCTACTCTCTTCTGTGAATCACCCTTTTTAAAAAAACCTCCAACATTTAAATTTGTACTCCCTCGGACAGCTAGTGCAATCGGCTCCCCCTTTGTACAATTTATCACATTTCTTCTATTCTTTTCAAACTGAACTAAGGCATAAACTTCTTGAACTAAAGGCAAGTTCTTGCTTCCTAAGATTTGTACCCTCATGGATTCATATGTAAGATTCAGCACCAAAAGAAAAGCAAATATCCATTGTTGGGAAACAGGTGACTTGTAGGCCTTTGCATCTTCATCACACTTCCAATTCACATTTTGATAATAATCCAGTTCCTTCCAAATTGATGTCAAATCTGAGTAGTACACTGAGAGACTCCTCTCCCGCTGCTTGCAAGTGGAGGACTCAGTTTATAATTAATATATTTTTGCATAACGCCTCTGCTCTGAATAGGTAGATTTGACTTGTTCCCATATTTCACAAGCTGCTTCAGCCCACATCAATGTCTTCCTTACTTGTGGCAGCATGGAAACTAAGAGCCATGACATCACCATACTATTTTCTTGGTCCCATCTGTCATGTTCAGCACTACCAGTCTTTGGTTCCTTCACTTTAGCATTAATATACCCTATTTTCCCTCTAACAGTAATGTAAAGTTTAATTCCCCTAGATCATTCAAGGTAGTTTAGTCCATCAAAGGGGATTACAGCCAATGGGGAAACTCATATCCATCCCCCCACTAATTCCATTTTAACCTCCTGAAATTCCAAAAGTTGCTGACCAAAAAACAGTCCTAGAAACACACCAAAGGTGCAGCCCACATGCACACATTGCAATTTGGACACAATCTGAATACAGACCAGCTTTGATTGTCCTAAATGAACAAGATTTTAGGTTGATTTCAGTGCTATATTGCCCTAACAGTCACACTCCACCAACTTCCAGACCATCCAAACACATGGGCTACCAGGAGGAGTCATAAAACAGTATTGTCACACCACAAAGGTTAAAAAGCAGGCCATCCACAACCTATAGGTCTTGTATTTTCAGGTATGGGATCACACAATCCATAAAAAAGAGATTAGAACCTCACAACTTCTCTGACAGCATTCAGCAGTCTTGATTCATTTGTTTTTTCTTGGTACATGACCAAGAGAAAAGAAAAAAGGTAATAGAACAAGTTTGTACCAGTCATAGGCCAGTCTTTCTGATCTCAGTTGAAGAAGGCAGACTTGTTCGATCTTCTCTCAGACCTAGTAGAAATGAAGAGAAAAGAAAAAAGGTAATAGAACAAGTTTGTACCAGTCGTAGGTCAGTCTCTCTGATCTCAGTTAAAGAAGACAGCAAGATAAGGAAGAGAGAACTTGTTCGATCTTCTCTCAGACCTAGTAGAACCGCTCTGATACCACATTAACAGAAGAAGAGGGGAGAAATAAGGAAGAAGAAGAGAAGGGAGAGAGAGGAGATATGAGAGAAGAGAAGAGAAAGGTTTTGGAGTCAACTTACTGACTGGCGGTGCGACCCTTATGCCCCTACTTAAGTTAGAGTACATAAACAATGAAAAAAAACTATTTTAACCAGACCAAACAGACCCTAACTCAGCAGAATACAAACATAAAAAATAAATTAAGCATTCCAACAAATATAATGGTAGATGTCATATCCTTATTTTTTTATTTTTCTCAGGCCCTCCCTCTTTTTTCCCTTCTCTTCTAGGAAGACAAGTGATATCTCACGTAAATAAAAGCTTACTTGGAAAAAGCAACTAGCATTAATGATTTATAATATAATGAACCAAACAAAGAGAGATTGGTAAACAGAAGCTAACCTGGCTGTAGCATTCAATTGCAGCTCTGAAATCCTTGTGTCGGAAAGTAGTATCACCCTTTTTCTTCGAGTTCAACGTCTCTTGTATTTGGTTGGTCCACATTTGGAATGATAACTGTTAATTAAAAATAAAAATTGAGGCACAAAAATATCAAAACTTTTCTAAATCTAACATAATACAGGCTTCAAATATACAAGTATTATGTTTTAATATTCTAGACGGAGGAGATTGGCCAGTTGGGCTTGACTGAATAGAAAATTGGATGTCAACCATTCACAGTTGACAAACAATAAAATACAAGAGAAAAATGAGAATGAAAATGAGATGCCTACATGTCCAAGTTACAAATTATGAATCTGAATATGAAGCATAGAGACTAGCAACAATAAGTAAAAACAAGCATAAACCAGCAGATCATTACTGGCATTCAAGACTCTGAGTTGGCAAGTAGTCTCTAGCCATGTAACCAATAAATAAGAATAATATAATATCCAAACCATCCTACTAAAAGGTAGAGCAGTGAGTCACTAGTGAAGCATCACCCCAGTTCTTGTCTTAGGATGGCTACATAAATTTTGATTTCATTCCACTTTATCTAAGCTAAACTCTGAAGCCCTAGAATAAGCTAGAAACTTAAAACAAGGTGATTGATGAAAAAGGATTCAAGAAATGCATATAAATTAATCATGTCTAAACTTTTTAAGTCAAATTGTTCAAGATTTGAGAAGAATATCAAAGACAAACCTCATTCGTTGTTCCCTCATCATCTTTATATCCAGTTTGGTCTAGAATCTCATGAATAGCTGTCAGATCCACTCTTGAACAAGCTTCACCAAGTGGGGATAGAGGTGGTAATGCATCATTATGACGAATACCCATCAAAACATGAGATGGAACCTACAGAATATGACCCTTAGATAAGAAATAAGAACCTCAAAATTCAACATCCAATTGGAAACCAAATCAGCTCCCTTGATTGATGATCAGGGTTTGATATCAATTTTAGGACAAGAGTTTCTGGCCATCTGTTATCCAAAATTGTACATTAATATTTATATGCACGCATCTGTACATACATACACAAGAAAAAACTATCTTATGCCGAATTTCAAGGAAACAACGTGATTAGTACGAATAGAGAAAGGATGAAATGCTTTAATACTGGAGTAAATGATTCTAGAAAGGATGAATACTTGAGAAATAGAAGAGTGTCTGACCTCAGTTTCCTTCTGAAGAGTAGTCAAAGCAGCCACTAATGATTTGGGGTTTGGTCTTTCTCGAGGCTCATACTGTAAACAACGAGATGCTAAACGTACTAACTCAGTACCATCATCATTCGAAAATTGCCCTTCCAAGCAGGAATCCATCAGCATCTGAATATTCCTGTCCCGTATCAGGTCTAAAGCCTGATAGAAATTATTCAAGCATTAGAATCACAATCATATGCAATATAGTGGGAAGGAACCATAAAAAGAAATACAAAGTCAATTATGTTATAACATTTCCTTTGGTCACTTACCACAAGCTTGACAAAATATGCAAATGCAAAAATTATGCAACTCTAGTAATCAGAAGCTAACCAACCAATGACGGTCAAACATGAAAGTATGAAAAAGAACATGAAAAAGTGATTCACATGGATTTTGATCAAGATTTTTTTATCATTAATGATGATCACTCTATTAATATAGAAAGAGAAGTACAAAAGAACTTCCACTGATGAAGCCCAATAACAGTTCCTTTTTTCAGGATGTTAAAATTCAAAAGAAAATTACTCAGAACAGAAATGGAGTTTCAGTTGTAAGAAATACAGAAGCATAATTATTACAGGTACATTATTTGCAACAAGTATGATAACAGTGAGAAAAAGAGAGAATAAAATGATAAAAGATAACCCAATCTTAGTATAAATTGACAAGAGTAAGCCAAAGCCAATATCCTCAAAATCTTCAAAACCAAAGCCAATAAGAACAGGAGAACTTTATAGCCAAAAGTAAAGTCCTGTATAGCTGTATAACTTGTACAATGTTCTTATAATATATAAAGAAGAAAATTTTATTGATTATCTATTGAAGACCCAGCGGAGAAAACTATTGGTATTAGTAGAAGGAGGTCATCAGCTTGTTCATATTACCAACTCTAGATTGAAGAGCACTTTATGCAGAGCCAATCCCAGTAAAAAATTCAATAAGGTATATATAAAAGGAAAGGAAATCAAGGTAAATAGTTGGCCTTCTGATCAGTTATTAGATAGGAGAGTGACAAACAGAATAAATATTTTCTTGTTTCATAATTGGATGTTTCAGATGTGGAAAATAAAAAGGGTTCGGACAAGCACCATTAACTCAAGAGCTAAGTCAGCAGATATTACAGATGCCAGTGTGCTTTCATAGGACAATTTTTTCAACCAAGAAAGTATAGAACTTGGCCCTTGTAAGATAAGTCTGAAAACAAGTAGAATGATGATAGGAATTGGGAAAACAAGGTTGAAACATAATTGGCTCAATGAAAAAGATGAAAACGTAATGCCAACGGAAGAAATTCGTCTAATAAACAATAGATATAAATGTGCTAGTAGAGAAAGAGATTCAAATTTGTAAGAACTAAGAATTTGGGTTATTCTTCCTAGGTGGAGAACTTGCAAGAAAAGGGGCTTTTTTTAGAAATGGAGGAAATATAAACTGATGAATCGAGTTTATATAAGTTTCTGGTAAGGGGCTTAGGGAGATCAGAGTTTTAGTCTAGGTATGGTGACTATTAGAGTTGGGAGCTCTGGTAGTAGATGGGGTTTTTGAGACATTAAGGCAAATTTTTGGTAAGAAGAGGTTCTAGATGTTACAGAATCTGAATTGGAATGGCTAGGTTCTTTGTTTTGGTTGTCAAGCCCTGGTTTTAGATTTTTTTTTTTTGATGTGTGTGTGTGTGTGTTCCAGTGGGATTGATGCAATTGAATATGTAGAATTTTGTTGAGGCTGACCATTCTGTTACAGCTATGTATTTTAACTTTTGAAATTAATAAAATTTTTGCTTTCACTGATCAAAAAAATGTAGAATTTTGCTTAGTAAGGGGTGTTGGTGAAGAGAGTGCTCTTTTCCTTTGCTGAGGGTGATATCTTATCGCCGGGCTTTGTTTTTCTTTTTTATTTCTTTGATGGATAACAGAATTATAATAACAAGAAAAAAGAATGTATAAGTGATACAATGCCCCAGATACAAGCAGTAGCATTTGGGACAAATAAGCCCTTTTAAGCTGTAACCCAATACACTTGCTCTCTATTACCCCTTGTCTGGCTAAAGAGTCAGCCAAACCAGGCTTTGTAATTCCTCTAACTTTTTCTTTACCATGCAAGAAAAAAAATGTTGATAAGAAAATAGATTTTGGAACAGAAACATTGTTTTTTATACATCTACACAATGTCATATAGTTCAATATCTTTTTTTATTGCTTGCCAAAAGATCTTTTACCTCATGTCCGTCTTGTAAATTATTTTTTCAGTACATTTTCTGTTAGTACAAATTCTCTGGTTATTATTGCACCAAAAAGAAAAATAAAAATATTCCTTCCATATCCCCCAACAAATAAGTATTACTACAGCTAACCACCTTGTAGCAACTGACAACCTAGACTATCATGCAGTTGGCAGTTGGTAGGGGCACTAGCAAGCTTGATTGATCACCTAGACAAAGCTCTTATTCACAAAATATCTCTCTATCCGATCAAACAATGCCTATCTCAGTATGAAAACAGTTGGGTGTTTTTGACACTAATTTAATGCATTACATGTAATAAAGACTTCTATTAATAAAGTGCCAAATTGATTTTTTTTTATTACAGAAGTTTAATGGTTATGGTTATGCTACAAAAAACTCCTCTCTATTAGTCCCACCTCACAAAAAGGAACCATAGCTGATTAAAAAAGAATCCTCAACTGAAAAGTATTCCCAAAAGTCTCCTGCATTGTTCCCTTCCCAAAACCAGTTCTGCCCCATAACTGATGTGTTTCCATGTAGCAAAGTTCATACTATGGCCCCACAATACAAATACCAAGGTTATCTATCTCTCTAAGCTACAATAGACCCTCTACCCTTGTCCAACTTTCTTCCATTGCATTTTTAAGTATTGCATTAATTGATGTCAATTTCAGGAAAAATATGATTTTAGGACTACAGTTTCTTGATCATTCATTGAAATATTGGTTCCGTCACAGCTCATCCCGGCACCCATCTATTATGCAGAGTCATAAAGATAGAATATAAGACATCTGAGTGCAGGTCATTTTCGATTTGTTTTATTTGAGTGGCTATTAGGAAAGGAACCAGAAACTTACATGGCTTGGAGGTATATGTTTTCCACTTAGAAGGTCAAGCAAAAGGGTGCCAAAGCTGTATATTACACTCTCAGGTGTTACTCTTCCTACAGCATAAAGACAAGAGGTCAAAACCATGTATGATGTACATAATTCAAATGATACTTCAATATGAGAAGCCATATGAATTAGCAAATGAGAGACTCCACCTATGTGAAATCAATTTGCCATAAAAATTAGGAAATGAGACATTTACCAATTAGATTGGTCGAAATCATGTCATTGCACTTAAGATCACATAAAGCAACTAGCAATAGCAACAGTCATGCACAATACCATATAAAAGAATAAGATAGAAGAATAACATGTAGTTCTAACATAAAGCAAGTTGCTAACATCATTACATGAACTTGGAATTCCAGCAACTTATACCAAACATTACATTGCATGAATTGGAGATCTTGTAATATTGAGCTAATATTTTTCCAAGGAAATAGCTAGAGCTCGCACATTATTTGGAGCCACCCCGAATGCATGGCCAATAGGTTATAATCCTTTTTTCCAAGTTACTAGATTAAGTGTGGGCAAAATGCATACAGAGCACTATCCACCATGCACATATTGGCACAATTAGTCATACTCATAACCAAAACTCCTGCTACCTTCGCCCAAGGCACTTCCAATTTCAGACCCAAATCCCTAATTCACTTTTCAAGATAAATATGATCTCCACCTGACTCTAAACCTCTGAACCTCTAGACGCCAGATCCTCTAACCTCTGTATTTATGTTACCTAAATAAGGCAAGGAATGATTGAACAATATGTTGAATGCAAAATACACACTAAAAGTGAAGTTGTTGGCACAACATGGAACCCATGATCAGTAATCCAGATACCCAAGATCTATGTTCCACTTGCTCCATCTCCCTTCAATATCTTCAACACAATTACTATTCTATCCCTGATCAAGAAATACCACTTTTAACTTCTTTCAGAGGGTATAGCAATGGTGGATTGAAGCCCACCAGTCTCAAACCACATCAAACTCAATTTTGATTGCCATAGCATGGGTAATCCAGGAAATTCTGGTATGGGAATTTTCAGACCCTCAAAAGTCCTTTTAAGTCCTTCCAAATGCCACATGTGAGAGCAAAGCAAAGCATCATCTACAGGATTTGATAAAAAGAGCATGGCTTCTATTTCCTTATGAAACTAACTGAATCAATGTGATACCATGCACACTGAAATTGTTTACCATTTAATATAGAATACTATTCAACAGGAGCTTGAACAGGAAAAGTATCTAAATCCATTACCGTCTAGCATGGTATGAATAAGCAAAGTACCAAATAAACACTGGAGGTAAGTGCATCTGAAAGCGTTATCAATTAAAATATTGAGGGATGCTAGAATCATTTCTTTGGAATCTATCCCACCAATAGGGATATCAATTATTATTAATGCATCACTTTGGTCTCCAGGACCACCATGTCCACTTAATCATGACTTAAAAATGGAGCAATTGGCATAGTTGATAGAAGAATTTCAAACTTTCCAACTTAACCATGAGAGTGAATACCATGAAAAATTACACATAGCTTCACCGAAGTTATTTCTTTGGAATCTACCAAACTAAAAGGGAAGGTACCAACTAGCTTGTTGGCAAGGTCTCTGGATAGCTATAATGGAGACTTGGGATTGAATCCTGCCTTCACCAGGGTCTGAGGGGTTTTGGAGTTTGGGAGAGGGATACCCCCCAATGTGTAGACCATTTGCCTACCAAAAAAAAACACTAAAAGGAATCTCACTTTGAACCAATGCAAAAATGAAGCAGTTAAGTCAAACTAACAACTAATGCAAAAAAATAAAAGAGATAGCAGGGACATTTTTCCAATTTCAAATTTCATGTTAAAACTTAAAAGTTTAAAACTGGATGTAGTTTTTGCATATTATTTAGTTTAGGTTCAAAGGCCAAATAGATAGCAAGTTCATGATGTAACCCTAGGAAGTGGCAACGGAGTGACTGATAAGTAGATGCAAATCCATGATACAGTTCAATAATGTGACGTCACAAGCAGGGAACGAAAGCTATTTGTTCATGAAAATTCTGTAATAAGGTTATGTGCTATTGATTTGTTCATGATACAGTTCAAAGGCCAACAAAAAGCATGAATCTTGGGGGGATGGGCTTGCACCAAAGCTGCTTGAAAGGAACAAAATGGGCCTGGGTTGAAGAGCATAAAGACCTAAAAAACGAGGAACGAGTGAAGACACCTTTCGGCTGGGAGCTCAAACACGTTTGTCAAACACAAAAAAAAATCAAAAGAAGCTTTCCCCAGAACATCCAACAATAAAACCAAATCCCCAACCTTGCTATCCCTCAATCCCATACTAAAACCGAAGTCCCAATTGGAGTTCACTGGAAGCAAAGGCTGAGTTAGGAACTTAGAAATAGGTGCCCCTTTAAGCAAAGAAATAGAGTACAATGAAGGGAAACAATCTTTCAAAGAGGAATTACCAATCCACACATCTTCCCAAAATAAAACAAAGTCCCTAGAGCAGACATCATACGTAACATGATTTAAGAGAAGAGGAAGAATGGTACCAATAGCTTTCCATTGAGAAGCTAATGTTGCCCTAACAAAGATACCTACATCCCAGACATTACTTGAAACCCCCATGAACGCTTGCCACCACCTTGCTCCACAACCTCTCCCCCTCAAGAGGCCATCTCCACAACCACTTCCCCAATAGACCTATATTCTTCTTTGCTAAATTCCCATTCCCAAACCACCCTCCTTACTAGACACAATCTCCCACTTTATCAAGTGATCCTTTTTGCTCTCTCCTGGCTCCCAAAGGAAATCCCTCATCAATTTTTCTAACTTGCAAAACTCCTTTTGGGGGATCCTACGAACAGGTAGAAAATATATTGGAGGGTTAGAAAGTGTGCACTTAATCAGGGTAATTCTACCTCCCAATGAAATATAATTCCTCTTCCAGGCTGCCGGTTTCCATGCAAACTTTTCTACAATTGGGTTCAAAAGCTTGTAGCCTTCAGACTTGCACCTAGAGGGAGTCCTAGGTAAATTTCCCTATAAATTAGTAATTGTATGCTCTTATTATCCTTTTAATAAAATTCATGGTTATTGATCCAAAAAAAAAAAAACTCTTCCCCTTTCTGTTTGCTTTCTGAACATTTCTTTTGCAGAGCCTATTAAGTCAGTCATCCACTCTTCACTCAAAATGAAATGGCCCCTTTTGTATTACATGATTTGCCATGAGAGTTGAGTCCATGAATAATCACATCCAGCTTCACCAAAATCTATATGTACCACTAAGGACTGAAGGAACTCTATTTGTCACTTTATGAATGCAAAATACCTATGGTTTGAAAGGGGAACATAGACATACCAGTTCTCAGATACTCTGGCGGGGTAAATGCCAAATTTGTGCTATAACTTTTCCCATCTCTACTATTCTTCATCAGGCCAAAGCATGAAAGTCGAGGATTACCATCCTGTCACACAATGTAAGAATGTAAAATAATCTTTTTAACTGCTAAAAATGGTTATGCATAAAAAGGTAATAACAACATGAAGAATGAAAAATAAACTCACTGCCAAAAAAGAAGATTGCAAATTGAAGAATGATAAAATACTCACATCGTCAAATAAAACTCTATAAGCATTAAGATCATGATAAATGGCACGCCCTTTGTTGGAACAATATTCAAGTGCCACAGCAAGATGTAAAACCACCCTTAATCTCATTGCCAATTTCATAGGTTGTGTTTCCCCTAGGACAAAAAAAGCAATCATAACTATTGTACATGAAATAGAAAAACAACCACCACATGGAATAACCAAGCAAAATGAAAACAAATGAATAAATTTAGTGGCCATTAAAACACAACCAGATTTGAGGCTTCTAATTCTCATAAGTGTCAAGAAAGAGAGTGCTCTTTACTTCACCTTAAATTTAAGAATGTCATGGAGATGATAAACCAATAAAGCATAGAGAATGTGATCCTATAGTGTCATGTGAAGTATAAAGCTGAAAATCTGATAGACTAGAATCATTCATATTACTAGTGTGAAGTATAAACAAAATGATGACATAGGGATAGTACAATACAGAAAAGGTCAAATTTATGAGCTTGCCTCTGTGGAAATACTGATACATGTAGACACGTCTAAAGTAGACCAGCAAATCAAGAAAACAGCAGCTTAATTTGATGTTCAACCAATGTTGGCATGCAGCAAATCAGGAACAGTGCAAGTGCCATGAAACCCCTCAAATCACAAAAAGACAACGTGTAAACCCTTTAAGGGCTCCATAGTACTCACTTTTTTGATGATAGCATTGATTTACAGAGATTTTTGTTCTGACAAAATTATACAGAATGATAATTCTGAAGATAAAATAGAATTTTCTGAAAACATGCAAAGGCGCACAAGGCAAACAATATGCTTCACTTATATCAGGAACTTACAATGGAATAGGTGTTTAGCAAGCGTGTCATTGGACATATATTCTGCCACAAGCAATCTCTCATCACCTTCACAACAACAACCAAGTAAATTTGCCAATCTATGGTTGTGGAGCTGACCAACAGATCTTGCTTCTTCCTAAATTTGCAAGAGAAAGTTTCCAAGTTATGTTTTGCATTGATGGAAAATCAGAGTATACATAGAAAACAACACATATTGCATGAGACTGAAGAAAATTAGAGCTAAAAGAAATATTGCTTTTATTGTAACAATAAGAATTTTATTGGTTATGACAAAAAATGAATATTTACATATAATTTTTCAAAGTCCAGTATAGGCTAGCTTTGCTACCTATCCCACATTTTCAATATACTGTTTACAAGTGTCCCCAAAAAGCTAAAAAAGACTAGATGAGATTGTTAATATACCGAACCAGTTCCAAAAGATCAGAATAGCTGCTTTAATGACCGTGGCACATAAAGCCTGTCTTATGAATAAAAGAGATCAATACAGCCTTGTACATTTATATGTAACTATACCATTTTTATCTTCACTCAACTGGACCTCATCCTCGTCATAGACAAGGAAAGATAATGAAGCAGTAAGCGTCAAAGGATGAAGAACAAGATCACCATCTCATTTCTGTTACAGAACTTCCACAGGAGAAAACCGAAAATTCTTAAAATAACTAAATTCCCTTAATTACATTTAAATCACATAATCTCAATATAATTGGATAACTAACTAAGAGAACATTTCAAATGGACTTCCAAATCAGTTTAAAATGCTACTCGAGCCAACCCCCCCTCCCCCCACACACCAAAAAAAAAGATATAAAAAATAAAAGAAAAGAAAACCCATGCATAAAATTCTCAACAATAATAAAGTGAATGCAGCATGATGGTTGGATAAGAACAGTTAATGCTTTCAGCAAATAAGAGTGAACAAAAAACTTCAAGTATCTACAAAGAGTAACGTACAGGCTTCTTCTTATGCAGCTACATAGTTAACACGCATCAGATTTTGTTTATGGCTTCAAAAACAATATTACAAAATGCTAAAGAGGAGAAACTTAATGATCAGAAGTAAGAGAGATTTACCAAGAACTGCCGGGCATCAGGCCAAGCCATTCTATTAAAGCGCTTGACAGCAATACGCCTTTGATTTTCAAGCTTTCCTTTATAGACAATATTTGGAGCTTTTTCCCCATGTTCAGAGACAATGTTCTCTACAGCAAAGCCAGATGTAGAAAGCCTGAGCTGGTCAAAAGTGTATTCACGGAATGCAGGCAAATCATCAACCTCACTTTTATCCTCATTCTCTGCAAGAATAGGAACAAATCATCAAAACCATTCTTCTCATTCTCTGAGACAACCACACGCATGCGCACACACACAGAGGCATGACACCTCTCCGTGCCCTGAAACCCAATAAAAAAAAAAAAGAAAAAGAAAAGAAAAAAGAAATAGTACAGTCCGTCTACTCACCAACATCAGGAGCCTCAAGTACTGATCCCTTAAATTGTGTACCCCAACAGCATTCCGTAAGTTTTGAGCATTGACAGCCCATCCCAATGTATTTTAACTCTGAAACTTTAAAATGCCACTGTAGTCACCACATACCAACCAACTTTTAAGTTGTGCACTTGATCCATTAAGTTTAACAGACTAACCCAACTGGATCGTCCTACAAACAACTTCCCGTCAACTATGTTCTTCCGATCATTTCAATCTGTGACAGAGTTCGTAGCACATTAATATATCAATAACCCGGCTACCCAGTACCCTCAAACCTGGTTACTGGCCATTACAATATCTAAAGCAAGTTCTGAAAATGCTGCATTCCCAACCTAAAATCCCCCTACACAGCGCGAGACAGCACCAGTTAATCCAAAAATAGGAAATTATCCGAGATAAACTCAAACTTCCTAAGCGAGTTAACAATTTATCTATATTTATCAATCTCCTTTGCACTGAAGTCCAAACTTCACGAGATTTGGAGCAATATGTTTGCTCTTCATTGATATTTCAGTAAAGTTCATTCACGAATGTAATTTATGTTACAAAAACAAATTAACTGAATAGTGATATTCTGCTGATTGAATACGAAGTTCAATCAATATCTAGTTTTCTCCTCTTTAAAAGGTACCATTAGTCAAATAATTTCCAAAAATGTATCATAAACTAAAAGGGGGGAAAAAGAAATATTGGACAATTCAGAGCAAAAAATACCTAAAACGCTCGCCCTATTGGTCAACTCTGTTGTGACAAAACCTCATAAACCAGTAAACCATTCAAACCAGAATTTCTTCCTTTTTTTCTTCTTCTTCCCCTTTTTCTGGGTATGCACTCAAAGCAGAACTAAATACTCAGTAAGAAAAGACCAGCTCTGCAACTTCAAACCTTCCCTTTGTTAAGTCGTACATCCCAGTCCACCGTTACATAAGTTTGCTACAAACTTTGGTCGGGTTCTGATGTCAATAAATTCGCATAAACACTAAAAAGAACAACATGCTTCCGATTTAAAGGCCACTAGTTCCCGCGGCAGAACTCGTCCTAATCAACATAAAAAAAAAAAAAAAATCCAGGAAAAAAAGGGACAATAGATATCTCACAACCCAATCGACCCTTCAATTCTTCGAAAATTCACAACACTTGCCGTACCTCGACTTGGCCAAGTCAACGATTCGAAACCACGAATCTCGATCCAAAAACGAGCTTTCAGAAGCTAAAGACTTGGTCCTACCGAACTAATTCCAAAGCAAGAGGTCATACTGAACTAGCTCGAAACGAGATCATTACTCAAGACTTCAGGTGTGCCCTGTAAAGAAGAATCTTCAGAAGTTCGAGAGAAAAGAAGAAATAAAAGATCAGATCTCTTAAAATCCTCTCCCATCTTACTTGGCCGTGTCTATTCCTCCTTTTTCCACCGACATGCAGCAATTTTTTTATTGTTTTCTAAACTTTTTTCTTAAAACGTAGTTTCCCTGATTTTGTTTTTTTATCGAAAGAGGAAATATATTATATAGAATTCATCTCTCTTCAGGGACTTAACGGTCAGTCGCCAGTGGAGCAGAATGGAGGGTTCAGTTCAGGACTTAAATTCCCATTTCCCACGCCCCCACTCTCCCCCGCAGTCATTTCGATTTTATAATTCTTCATCTTTTTTAAGTGAAAAGTAGAATTTTGCTTTTGCTTTGCGGATTGATTTGCGCCTGAACATTCGGTTTGTTCAGTTAAAAAATCGAACCGCATAAACTGAAATATTCTTTTCTTCTAACGGAAACTGTAAAAGGTAAATCGAACCAAAATCGAGTTATCATAGAAATGTTATTTGGTAATGGATCGAATTTGAAATGGACAAAGATGAAACAATTCCGAATTAATCGATAATATAAAACAGATCCATGGCCGAAACCATTCGGATCTCATCCAATTAAATCCCAATTATACTTAATATCTAGAATTACTATGTAGAGGAAAATTTATAATGCTGGAAAGACATTATACGGAAAAGGCTTTAACCAATCACAATCTCTTATGAATTTTGGTGCAAATCCATCTAATTGGTTCTACTTTTATCATGTGATTGGTTGTAAGTTCTTCCTCTGTCATGTCGCATCTTAGTCCAACCATAAGCTAATAATTTGGAATTACATTTTTTATAATATAATTTTAATAAATAGAAAATTATTTAAATCTTGAGAAATAAGTATTTTAACCAACAAATAAGCTTGATTATGGTTTTAAAGCCTATATTATATCGATTGATCAGACCAGAAAAACAGAGAACTGGACATATATTCGATTTTGTTGCATCTTAAAATCGCTTTTTGACCAAAAATTATTGATTTGATCAATGACCTGCTGATCAGAACAATTGAATTATCAAATTATCAATTTAGACAATGATTTTTTGTTTTAAGTCAAAACGAATTATCAGTTCAAACCGAATGATCGGAGCATTCAATTAATCCTGAAACTGGTCCCAGACTCCCATAACAGTTTTCTATACGATCTAGTTTTAAAAACCTTGAGCTTGATATAAACCTAAGTCAATTAATGCATCACCCCCTTCCCAAAAAGGAAAAAATGTCTAACAATTTAAATAGTGAAAAGCACGTGATGCAACTGAATAGCCCTAAAAATAGAATAAAACAGCAAATAAACTCATGGGAGTAGAATCAACCAGTGAATATATATCGAAAGTTAGACAAACTTATTGATATGTATTGTCAAATCACAATGGCAAGCATGCGTGCTTTATGCATGCCTTGCCCTGATTTCTAAAACATGATGTTTTGAGCATGTTGATTACAAGGTAAATGTCTAAATGATAACAATTTTTACTACAGTTTTGAACCCAAAGAAATATGAAATATGAAATTGTCGTGGCATTGTAAGGTTAAAGTGAAAAAATAAACATCATTAATAGTTGCCCGTACAATATCTGCTCCCAACCAATGCTTCCAATAACTCTGTACACATATTCAAATATGTTTCCAATGTGCGGCTGTAGTTGATTGTTGGGAGCCAGATCGAAAGTCGTCTTTGAATGAGATGGAGTGTATCTCAGATTTGACTTGCAGATCCCCATAATAATGGACCGAAGTGAAAACAAATGCTTCCAACTAGTCATTGCACATCTTTTTAAGATGTTCCCCATGTGCGGTTGTAGTTGCTTGTTGTGGAAGTCTTGTTAGCGGAGGGTGTCAAAATCTGATTTCGAATTTGATAATCGAATTGAATTTGAATATTTTAAATATTTAATCGGTCAAATTAAAATATTTTATTCGTATCGAACAGTTAATTGGATTCTAATTTGGATATAACCTGATTCGATTCAATAAATATCCAAATTCGATAAATATTTAATTATATAATATAAAATATTTTATATAATTTATATATATAATAATTAAGTTATATAAATAACTTATATGTTTATATACTTTATATCAATAAAATATTTATTTTATATATTTATTAATTGTCTAAAATATTTAATTAATCAAAATCGAATCAAATATTCGAATATTTAATCGGATTCAAATTTAGATATTAATTTTCAATATCCGTCGGATATCGAATCGAATTCTAATATCAAATTTTCTAATCGGATTTGAATCTGGATATTGCCTGATACAATTCGAATTCGATCCGCCTTTGGCATGAGATGGAATGTATCTTACGTTTGACTTGTGGATCCCGATACTAATTGACCGGATTGAATTATTATCATGTGAATAATAGACATTAAATTTGATAGGAAATTATAATTAATTTAAGAACTAGGAAGGACTCGTGCGATGTATGAATTTTGTGTGGAAGTTAAATAAAAGAAACGCATAACTGATGTAACCGTTTTTGGCCACGTACCAATGTTTTGTGATGTATAAATTTTTTGGCTAAGTACCTCGTTATTTGACCCGGTGGTGACATGCCTTGGTGATGAGCTACTTGCTGGCGAATTGCCTGATGACGAACTGCCTGGTGGCAAGCTCCCTGGTGGCGAACTGCCTGGTGGCGAGCTCCCTGGTGGCGAACTGCCTTGTGGCGAACTGCCTGGTGGCGAGCTCCCTGGTGGCGAACTGCCTGGTGGTGAGCTCCTTGATAGCGAACTGCCTAGTGGCGAACTGCCTGGTGGTGAGCTCCCTAGTGGTGAACTGCCTAGTGGCGAACTGCCTGATGGCGAGCTCCCTGGGGGCGACTCCCTACTAGGTGGCCTATGATTTAGAGAATGGTGGAGCTCCCTGGTGCAGCGCAACCCGACTGCCCTTTGCATGAGGTGGCCTTCTTTCCTTTGTAGGCAGTGGGGGCTGAGGGACCTGCGAGAACTGAATCAGAGGACCCGGGGGTATTTTCCCGGTGGGGGCTCTCCGACGCTTAAGTTAGCACTCTGAATGTAGAGAGCTTTGAAGATGATATTAGAGAAACGAGAGAGCTAGAGAGCAGGGATTACCTCCATTTTTTCCATCCTCTTTGTAGGCGACGGGAGCTGAGGGACTTACGAGAACTGAATCAGAGGACCCGAGGGTATTTTCCTGGCGGGGCTCTTCGACGCTTAAGTTAGCACTCTGATTGTAGAGAGCTTTGAAGATGATATTGGAGAAACGAGAGAGCTAGAGAGCAGGGATTGCCTCCATTTTCTCCATCCTCTTTATAGGAGGCGGGAGCTGAGGGACCTGCGAGAACTGAATCAGAGGACCCGAGGGTATTTTCCCGACGGGGGCTCTCCGATGCTTAAGTTAGCACTCTGATTGTAGAGAGCTTTGAAGATGATATTGGAGAAACGAGAGAGCTAGAAAGCAAGGATTACCTCCATTTTTTCCATCCTCTTTGTAGGCGGCGGGAGCTGAGGGACCTGCGAGAACTGAATCAGAGGACCCAGGGGTATTTTCCCGGCGAGAGCTCTCCGACGCTTAAGTCAGCACTCTAATTGTAGAGAGCTTTGAAGATGATATTGGAGAAACGAGAGAGCTAGAGAGCAGGGATTGCCTTCATTTTTTCCATCCTCTTTGTAGGCAGCGGGAGTTGCCTATGGCGAGCTACATGTGGCGAGCTACCTATGGTGAGCTGCCTATGGTGAGCTGCCTATGGTGAGTTGCCTATGGCGAGCTGCCTGTGGCGAGCTACCTATGGCGAGCTGTCAAGAGGTCACACTTAGTTGGCATGAGGTGCCATGTGTCACAATTCCACTGGAGGACCAAATCTGCCCTCATCGATTGCCACCCACTCCCGAGCTGAGAGTAACTCATCGGGGGCAGCACTACTAACTTTAGGTTGTCAGCTCACACGGGATCCTTGGAAGGTTCGGTCGGTAAGGGCGCCTATGTAGTCTGTTGGCCGCCAACTCCTGCGGAAGCCACGAAGAGCTCATCTTTGTAGGGGGGACCTTGCGGAGAGGACTGATGAGGCTTTATCTGAATTGAAAATAAGGTTGGTAGAGCTACTTAGTCCGTTAGCTCCCTGCATAGTCTTTGAGTTCATAAAAAATGTAAACTATAAAGTGATAGCTTCAATTTCTAAAAAGTGAGGACTTAGCTTTAGTAAGATGAGAACTTAGCTTTTGTAGGATGAGAACTTAGCTTTTTGTAGCGTTTTCCCACAGACGGTGCCAATTGATGTAACCATTTTTGGCCATGTACCAATGTTTTGTGATGCATAAATTTTTTGGCTAAGTACCTCATTATTTGACCCGATGGTGACATGCCTTGGTGATGAGCTACTTGGTGGTGAACTGCCTAGTGGCGAGCTCCCTGGTGGCAAACTGCCTGGTGACGAACTGCCTGGTGGTGAACTACCTGGTGGCGAGCTCCTTGGTGGTGAACTGCCTTGTGGCGAACTGCCTGGTGGCGAGCTCCCTGGTGGCGAGCTCTCTGGTGGCGAGCTCCCTGGTGGCGAACTGCCTTGTGGCGAACTACTTGGTGGCGAGCTCCCTGGTGGAGAACTGACTTGTGGCAAATTTCCTGGTGGCGCCTGGTGGCAAACTGCCTGGGGGCGAGCTCCCTGGTGGCGAACTACCTGGTGGCAAACTGCCTGGGGGCGAACTGCCTGGTGGCGAGCTCCCTGGGGCAAGCTCCCTACTAGGCAGCCTGTGACTTAGAGAATGGTGGAGCTCCCTGGTGCAGCGCAACCCGACTGTCCTCTGCATGAGGTGGTCTTCTTTCCTTTGTAGGCAGTGGGAGCTGAGGGACCTACGAGAACTCCATCTTTTCCTCCTCTTTGTAGGCGGCAGGAGCTGAGGGACCTGCGAGAACAGAATCAGAGGACCCGGGGGTATTTTCCCGATGGGGCTCTTCGACGCTTAAGTTAGCACTTTGATTGTAGAAAGCTTTGAAAATGATATTGGAGAAACGAGAGAGTTAGAGAGCACGAATTACCTCCATTTTCTCCATCCTCTTTGTAGGCGGCAAGAGCTGAGGGACCTGCGAGAACTAAATCAGAGGATCCGGGGGTATTTTCCCGGTGGGGGCTCTCCGACGCTTAAGTTAGCACTCTTATTGTAGAGAGCTTTGAAGATGATATCAGAGAAACGAGAGAGCTAGAGAGCAGGGGTTACCTCCATTTTTTCCATCCTCTTTGTAGGCGGCGGGAGCTGAGGGACATGCGAGAACTCCATTTTTTCCATCCTCTTTGTAGGCAGTGGGAGCTGAGGGACCTGCAAGAACTAAATCAGATGACCCGAAGGTATTTTCCCGGCGGGGGCTCTCCGACGCTTAAGTTAGCACTCTGAATGTAGAGAGCTTTGAAGATGATATTAAAGAAATGAGAGAGCTAGAGAGCATGGATTACCTCCATTTTTTCCATCCTCTTTGTAGGCGGTGGGAGTTGAGGGACCTGCGAGAACTGAATCAGGGGACCCGGGGGTATTTTCCTGGCGGGGCTCTCCGACGCTTAAGTTATCATTCTGATTGTAGAGAGTTTTAAAGATGATATTGGAGAAACGAGAGAGCTAAAGAGCAGGGATTACCTCCATTTTTTCCATCCTCTTTGTAGACGACGGGAGTTGAGGGACTTGCGAGAACTGAATCAGAGGACCCGGGGGTATTTTCCCGACGGGGGCTCTCTGACGCTTAAGTTAGCACTTTGATTGTAGAGAGCTTTGAAGATGATATTGGAGAAACGAGAGAGCTAGAGAGCAGGGATTACCTCCATTTTTTCCATCCTCTTTGTAGGCGGCAGGAGCTGAGGAACCTGCAATAACTGTATATTTTCCTGGTGGGGGCTCTCTGACGCTTAAGTTAGCACTCTGATTGTAGAGAGCTTTGAAGATGATATTGGAGAAACGAGAGAGGTAGAGAGTAGGGATTACATCCATTTTTTCCATCCTCTTTGTAGGTGGCGGGAGCTACTTATGGCGAGCTGCCTATGACGAGCTGCCTATGGCAAGCTGCCTATGGTGAGTTGCCTATGGTGAGCTGCCTATGGCGAGCTGTCACGAGGCCATACTTAGTTGGCATGAGGTGCCATGTGTCACAATTCCACTAGAGGGGCAAATCTGCCCTCATCAATAACATTTATCAAATTAATAATTTTTACAAAACAAAAATAATAATAATAATTAATTTCAAATTTTCAGATAGGGATGTTCATCAAATTAATGAAATTGACCAAACTAACCCGAATTCGTCACTTTCTGGTATTTTCGATCGTCTTCGGTTTAGCAATTTCCCAACCCAGCCAAGTCAAGTTAGTTTCAGTTTGGCCATTTGTAAATTGACCAAAATCGGACTATCCCAATCATAAATATATATATATACATTAATATTTTATATTTTAAATATATTTTTTTTAATACAGGAAAGTGGGAAATTCCCATATTTCTTAGTCTAAAATATTTTGTATTATAAACTTAAATTTTTAAATTTATTCTTTCAATAATATAATTGTATTCTTTAAATGTAATTTAATTTTTTTAAGTTTAAATCTTTTGAACCAACCAACCAAACTAAAAATCGGCCCAAACCAATACCAATGTTTTCAACCTGCCATTGACCCGACAGGTTGAACTATTCAAACCGCCACCCGCCCTTTGGTTAAAAAAAAAAAAGACTTGATAGAAAATCACCAATTGTTGACCTGTTTGACCCAATCACTAGGTTTAATGCATGTGCAAACTTTCAAAGGCCATAACTTTGCACTCTGATGTCTAATTGAGGTGATCTTTTGTTTTGGTTTTGGGTAACTTTTCAAGATCTATATGTCCTAAGGTGTCATGGGTGCCTTACTCCGATTTGAACCGCCTAGTGAACACTCCTAATTTCAACTAAATTGATAATATCTAACAAATAACAGTTTAATCTCCAATAATTATTGAAAATTTATAGCGGAAATACAATAAATAACTAATAAAACTCCAATACCTCTAAGTTATTTAATCTACTTTCGTTATTTCAATAATATTTAAAAAACCAATTATTTATATTTTATATTCTTATTATAAAATACTATTAAATCTATTATTTATATTTTAGCAGTATTTAAATATTTCAATAATATGTGAAATATTTAATTTATTTTGTTATTTAAATTTTATTTTGTTTTAAGTTATTATGCAATATTAAATGTTTTGTTATTCAATTATTTTGCTATTTTTAATATTTTTTATTTAAAATATTTAGTTATTGAAATATTTAAATAATATTTTGTTATATAATTTTAATTTGTATTGTTTGTATAACATTTAAATAAATTTTATTTATATTTTTAAAATATTATTTAGTTATTAAATTGAATAATCCATAAATTTATAATTTATATTGTTATTACATAATTTCATTATGAATTTCATAAAAATATAAAATTATTAATAATATGAATAGTATTAAATCTACTATGATTATTTTTTATGTTTTTAATAAATATTTTAAAGTTATTACATAATTTCATTATAATATTTAAATAATTGTTATTTTTTTAATTGAAAAACTTTCTTTATATGGGTATAGATGAAAAGTGGGGAGAGGGAAAGTAGGAATTAGAGATAATTTAGGAGATAAATAAGAATTATATATGGTTAGAGATAATTTAGGAGAAAGTGGGGGATAGTTAGGTTCCTAGTAAAAAATGAGAGGGAAAAGAGAGATAAGCCATGCTAGCATGGCAACTCCATGGGCTTTTAAAGGCAATTTTGAACCCCCTTTAGAATTGCTTTGTTGGGGCAATTTTACCAACTTGGGCACAACTCGATCTTAACCTAACATCTTGGTTTGGACTTGGGCTTGGGCGAATGGGCACATTGAGCTTTATAGCCAAATTTCTAGGTAGAACATATTGATAAAATTAGATTTGGTCGAGTTTAAACTACCCGAGGCCTCATCCAAACCCAACCTGAGTTTAGGTTAGCCTTAAATTTTTTGCCTAAACCCAATCTTAGTAGTAGCAGTGGATTACTTCACCAAGTGGGTAGAGGTTGAACCCCTTGTAACGATCACAGCCCGAAACGTCCAAAACTTATTTTGGAAGAACATCGTATGCCGCTTCGGGTTACCTCGGGTATTGATTTTTGACAACGGCCAGCAGTTCGAGGACATCAAATTCCAAGACTGGTGCCAAGACATGGGAATCCGACATAATTTTACTTCAGTTGCACACCCTCAAGCAAACGATCACGCAGAAGTCACGAATAGAGCCATCCTCCGCAGACTATAGGCGCGACTAGACCGAGCTAAAGGGTTGTGGGCAGATGAGCTACCTAGTGTTCTATGGGCCTATCGGACCACAGAGAAGACCGCCACGGGAGAAACACCCTTCAACCTCACCTACGGGATTGAAGCAGTCATCCCCGCAGAGATCGAAGTCCCTACACTGCGACTAGAAGCATATAGCGATCAAACAAAAGAAGATGAGCTACATATCAACCTCGATCTACTCGACGAAGTAAGGGACCTCGCGTACATCAAGACCACAACCTACCAGCAAAGAGTAGCTTGGTACTATAACGCCAGGGTCAAGAAGCGGAGCCTCCGCGTTGGCGACCTGGTCCTTTGTAAAGTTATGGTACCTGAGCCCGGTGCTGGCAAGCTTGGGTCCAAATGGGAAGGTCCTTACCGAGTGAAACGAGTACTCGGGGAAGGAACGTACAAGATCAAGACCCTCAAAGGGAAACAAGTGCCTCGAGCGTGGATTATTGTCAACTTAAGACAATACTATCTATAGGAACTGAGTAGGCCATGAGCCACTCCCGAAGCCTAAGGGCCAGAATACCAAGCTAACATGACCTCAACACAACAGGAACCAGTCGCCTCTATGGCGTGGGTAGACTCCGAGAGTGGGCCACGAGCCACTCCTCCAGCCTAAGGGCTAGAACATCGAGCTAATGAAAAGACCTCGGCAGCATACAATATCTAGTTGTCTCATCAGCATAGGCTAAATGCTTGCAATGCCTAAGGCACAAGCACTTCAGCCAAGAACCCTGTGACGGATAGCCTACACTGGCATGCAACAAGTTAAACCCATAAGAGACAACCGATGCCAACTTGACCCGGGTGCAGACAGGTCGGGCATGTACCCTACTATGTCACTCACCTCGATGTACACAAGACTACATAGTTGAGGAACCCACACTCCGGGTAATCAGCCTAGTATCCTAATAGTTCAGAGTAAGACAACCACTTCGGCAAGTAAAAGAAAATTGCGCAAGTGTTTGGAAAAAATGTTCTTCATTATATAAGCTCCATTACATAAATTTCACTACATAAATACGTTCAATACAAAAGAGAGGGAAATCGAGCTCGCAGGCCCAAAATACAAGGAGCGCCTGACTACTTGGGAGGCTCATCGGCCTTACTCGGGGTTTCTTTAGGGTTTTCCTCAAAAGAATCAGTTAGATCGGTGGCGTCAGCCTCCCCGTTGCCGCCATCATCTTCGGAGTCTGGGTCATCCGCGGCCTGGCATGCCATGTCATCTGTGATGTTGAAAGAAGTGAAGGCACTTATATCCAGATTGGGGTAGGTATGCCTTATCCACCATCGGCTGAGCTTGAACCCCCTACAGTAAGCCTTTGACATTACGCTGTCGAACCTTGAGGACTTAACGTAGTCGATGATGGACTGAACCTTGGTCTGTTCCAGAGCATCGTGAAAGATTTTCGTCTTCTCCTCGATATCAGCCTTGAGAGACTCCACCTCACACTCTCGGGCCTCCTTGGTTCCCTTGAGGGCCTACATCTCGAGTTGCAAAGCATTCTGGGCCATTTTGAGGCTTTCCACCTCGAGCTTTAGAGCTTCTTGACCAAATCGGAGCCCGTTCACCTCGGCTTTCAGTCTGTCTCGTTCCTGGGCCAGCTCCTCTCTCTCTAGTGCTAAGGTGTCGTTCAGACCTTTCTGCATGGTGGCAGCACACTCTAATTGATGGACCTTGTCCTGCGTTGCCTTCAGCTCGGCATGAGCCACGCGAGATGACTCCTCAGCGGCCAAAGCGCACCTCAGGTGTTTGTCAGATTGGAAAGTTAAGGCATGCAAGTCAGTGTTCGCCTAACAGAAGGAAACTAGTCAGTAAAAAAAAGGAGAGAGAGAAGACGGAGAAAGCAGGGGGTGAGATAAAATGTTTGCTCACGAAAAACGAACTTACCAGCATGATGTGGGTTGCAGTGCGACCGCCGAGCTGACCTGGGGAGAGTTCGGCCCAACTCACGACTTCTACATTAATGACGCCCCTCTTGCTTCGGTCGAGGCTGACCTCGAGATCCAAGATGGACTCCTCCTCTTCAGTCCCTGAGCTGGACGCCGCCGCGTCTGCAGTATGCTAAGCCGAACCCTCTGTAGCCTCAGCGGCCGCCCCAATAGAGCTCAGAGCCTCAGCAGCAGCCTCGGCTGGCTTGTTCTCCAATCCCCTCGCAGCCTCAGGTCTTTGGGGTGGAAAGTCACCCTCTAGATCTATCACTGGAGGGGCATTGTTGAGCCCGGTCTCAGGGGCAGGAGCACGGGAATGATCGGGTTCGGGGGAGGGAGACTTCGGTGACTCCACACGAACATTTTTGGCGGCCTTCTTGGCAGTCTGCTTCTTCCTTCTCTTCATTTGGTTAAGGAGCCTGGTAGCCGTGATTCTCTCTTCTTAGTCCATGGGACCTACAACAAAGTTGGCGTCAGTAAATCCAAAAACGACAAGCAGATAAAAGCAAAGCGCCAAAAGATAGAAATAAACCTACCCGAGCTCAAGCCGGCCTGAACGAGCTTCTCTTTGGTGATGTATTCCCAATGATCCAGCTCAACCTGAGCCCACGAGTGGAAGGCCTCCCATGTCTACTGGTTGAGGGCGATGTTGGTCGCCTGGGTAGCCACCCTCCAGCTGGTAGGGAAGGGCCACCTTGTGCTGGCCTGGACCACAAAGTAGTCCCACTTCCAAGCGGGGACCTTGCTCAGGAACTTATACAGTAGCTTAAAGCCTGGGAGAGGAGATAAGTAGTAGACCTGCCCGTGCTCGAGGGGAGCGCTAGAGGCGCTCTTTTTTATCAACAGTATGGAGCAGAGTATGTTTGCGTCCAAAGAGAGCCGCTTTTCATGGTAGAGGGAAATGGTCCCCACTAAATTCCGAATGGAGTTGGGGTGGAGCTGATCCAACGTGATATTGAAATGCCCTAACACCTCGGGGATAAGGGGGTGAAGAGGGAGACGAAGCCCGCCGATGAGCTGTTCCCTGAAAATCACGACCTCATCCGGACCGTGCTCCCAGGGGAAATTACAGGTGGGAATGCTTCACGACCTCATCCGGAACATGCTCCCAGGAAAAATTACCGGTGGGAAGGCTGTAGCTGTACTCCGAAGGAAGGTTGAACTGTTGGACGAGGTCTCAAAGCCTCTCCGGTGTCAGGGTAGAGGGACCAAACTAGTCCGGCACCCGACCTCGATGGGAGGTGGAAGCCAACTTACCCGAAGCTGCCCATGCTTCGCGGGCAGGTCAGGCCGGGGAAGGGTCACCATGACCCGAAGTGCCCATCCCGGGCTCATCCGAAAAGCTACTCTCGCTCGACATAAGAAGGAACGGGGGCTGAGAAAAGAGAAAAAGAAAGGAAAGACTCAGAGACTCACCTGAAATAGGCGAAAATGAGCTGAAAGACCCGAGATGGAGACCTCAGACGTGAGCTCAAGGAGAAAAATGCTTAGCAGCGAAGAGAATGCCAGAACCCCACTATTTATAGATGCGGGTCCTGGTGACCAGCAGTCAAGATTGGATCAATCCAACGGACCTCAAAGAAACTGGTTGCGGGACTCCCAAAGTGAATTTAATGTAGCGCGTTTTTTGGCGTCCATGCAGCATAAAGTGTCTGATGTCTGCACGTGAGTTGCACGAGATGGGGATTTTTCCGTAAAGAACCGAATGCCCAGCCAGTCCAGCCATTGGACCGCCTAACATGGTAGTGTGAGTAACCGAGCCAAATCCGCCCAGTGAACCGTGAACTCCTCGCACTGGGGCCCCCGTCCCCAGCACGGGGAGTGGGGGGCAATTGATGGAGGATGATTTGGCTCAACCCCATGAACCCAGAACACGTGCGCATGACCTGGCTTGGTGAACAGTCCAGCCTAGCAGCGTGATCCCGACTCGACGGGAAGGAAACGCCAAGTCAAAGACAGTCAACTCGCCGAGGGCTAATACCTCGGTGGGTCAGTCCCCTGCCTAGCTCGGAGAGCCCGCGCTCTCCCACGCCAAGCTTTTCCCCACCTAGGAGGGAGCACCTTGGTGCTTCGAGGCAGGGAGATCTCCTGCCCGACCGCCATACCCGACAAATCTGGTGATAGCGGTTGTGTCCCTCTTTAGGCAGCGTCGTGCCTGCCACCTTTAGAAGGTGTCCTTTGCTTGACAGACACGTAACTAGCAGTGACGGCCCCGTGCATGCCACCTCAGCCCTGCCAATAACAGTTGGGCAGGTTGGCAGTGGCGGTTATACCCGCCCTGTCAAAGGCCAATGGGCAGGAGGTAACAGATTCCTGCTATAAGGAGCTTAGCAACAAGGAGGAGGGGGATCTTGATCATCTTCGGTACGTGCGCTATCTTCACTCTAAGCCTTCATCTTTCTCCTTGCTTCTCCTATCAAGTACTAACTTAATCATCAGAGTGTTCCCGCCAGGTAACTCCCTGGGAACTTTCTTCTTCTCAGGTATCTTCTAGGAGCCACGCGAGTGCCAGATAGGAGTGACCGGATTGCGCTACATTAGAAATTAATCCCAAAAACATTACTAAGATGAAAATTCTTATATATTAAAAATAGTAATATTGTTTGGGAATTTTTAATTAATCACAAAAATAATTAATTTATTTTGGTATAAGTTATAATAAAATAAAATAAAAGTATTAATTATAAACAATAGGTAATATACCATTCAAAGTAAATGGGTCAGATTAATAAAAAAACAAACCATACCCGATCCAATAACCAACATCACTTTAGTTAAATTGATAGAATAGAGAGAGAGAGAGAGAGAGAGAGAGAGAGAGAGAGAGAGATGCCTTGGAAGTGGGGAAGTGGGGATTAGTTAAGAGTACCAAAAAAAGTTGGTTATGAGCAATATTTTAGGAATGAGGACTTTATGAGAATTTTAAGAACAATAAATTAGGAGTGTGGAGAGGTTTTATGAGAGATGGGATAAGGAGGGTAATTATTTGGGTAGAGAGAGTGAGAAACGTGAGTTGTGGATAGAGATTTTGGGTAAAATAGATTGAGCTAATTAGGAAATGGAGATAGAGGGTGCTGAGTTGGCTTAATGGGAGTGGTGGGAAGGGGAGAGGAGAGAGGGTCAAGGAGAATGAAAGGTCGGGGTAATGGAGCAAGGAGAGGCAAGGGGACGTGGACCATCTTGCTATATATATAGATAGATATAGATAGGTAGGGGTGCCTTTTTTTCATCTGGCTTTATTGCACAGGCTAGATATCCCCCGTGGTATGGTTTGGGGACTTTATGGACTATTTACCAATAATCTTTCCATGAACTCCACATGAAATAGAATTGGTTGTTTAAGTTCATTTGATTTGGAGTACTCAAACTTTGAACCTATTGGAATGGGGAACTAGTGACAATCAAGATGTCTAACATGCAGTATGGACAATTATGAATTTATATCACCAAAGGGTTAGAACATGTACATGATAAGTGAATATGGTTGGCAAACCAAAAGAATAAATCTCAACACATCTCTATGACTATAGAGTCATGGGATCAAATTTGTATAACCGTGGACTGCTAGTAAGGCTAGTGAACCTCATGCCTAGGAGTGGACATGAATTGAACTTTTCATAAGTTATTCAAGCTCAACTTGTGAAAATCTCAATTTGGTTTGGCCTAAATTGAGCATCAAGTTGAGCTCAAGCCCACTAAAGCTCGATTGATGAGATTCAAGAGCCTAATCGAGATTTTACTATATTATATTGTTTTATATATATATATATATATATATATGATTTTTATTTTTATATTTATAATAATAAATAAATTTTATAATTCCTAATTGTTATATGTAAAATAAAAATAATGTTTATATGTATAATATTTTGTTTTATAAAGTATATTTTTTATAGGAAACTTGGCTCATAGTCAACCTTGGGCTGATCCAAGTTTAAACATATAAGCTTTTAAGTTAAACCGAATTCAAGCTCAAATTTCTAGCTCGAATCGAGCTCAAGCCTCATATTTTTTGGCAAGTTGAGCTCAAAAAGCCAGATATCCGACTCAACTCAAACCCAACCCTACTCACATGTCCTGCTATCTCCACCACTTAACCTTCTATAGTCTAAAACATGCAAGACAGAACACGATGTTGTACTTGATTTGATAGAAAACTAAGAAGGAAACAAAAAAAGTGTTCTTCAGGCTCACCGTAGAATGAATACAAATACAAATATGTACAATACAAATCTATACTACTAATAAAATAGTGAATACCCATTCTTTTTGGAATTTTTATTGGACGTTTTCTACCCCCTTTATCTAAGCATATATCGGGTATAAAAAGGGCATATATGTCCTTTGCTCTCACTTCAGAAATTGCCCACTTATAACCTAGAAATTGTCAGGGTGTTGGAACCAAATATGGTAAGTTGAATAGTTTTGTCTTAGATAATTATATACATGAACTTCCAAAATACTTTAATTAATTTTTGGATAAATGAATTATAACAAGTGACCATAAATTATAAATAGTTTTGTCGATACTGCCATGTACAAACACACATACACCGTTTACTAGTACATATAAAATAATACAAAATACAAGGTTTTTCACTCTAGATGTTTATTTTGTACTCCTTCCAAACTGAGCCTAAGAAATGGAATTATGGAAAGGAATTGCTAGTGAAACCACTATGAATGATAGATATGTGCTATTTCTTATAAGAGGGTCGTGTTAGATTGGAACAACTCAAAATGGTTCAACCATTTGGGTTGAACAGTCAACACAGTTGGGCTCAATTTATATCGTGCATTGCATCCCAACCATTAGATTGAAACTTTATGTAAGATTAGGAAGATATATATGTAACATATTAGAGACTAGAGAGTGGGAAGGACATATGAGACTGAGAAAAGAAATAAGGATAAATTACAATGACCCCCTATATAACGGGATTAGTGATTATTACCCTCGTGAATTTTCATTTGTGACAAAGACCTCCATAAACTTTCACTTTGCAACAAACACCCCCTCTGTTATAGTTACAATAGTTAACTTTGAAAAAGATTATTGTTTAGGTGTTTAAAACTTTTTAGAAATCCAAATTACCCTTTTTCTTATTTGTTGCAAAGTAAAAGCTTATAGAGTCTTTGTCACAAATGAAAGTGTAAGAGCATGGACTTAGGCACCGAAAACATTAAAACAAGAGCCTTCAACGCACTACCCAGCCCCAAATTTCTGTGCAAGGAAAAGGAAGAGAGAAGCACAAAAATATGTTCACGCAATGGACCTCTCCATAACAATACGATAGCCACCTCTGCTCGAACCGGATCTGCTCCTCACACCTGGCGCTTCACACACATCCTACCATGCATTGGGAACATCTCCCGTGAATATTAGTTATTATTCATAGGAGATATTTCCAATTCATGGTGGATGTGCATGTGAGATGCCTATTTGTGAGGAACAGATCCGGTTGCTACAACATTGCATTGACACGATGCTCGCTCAACAGTACGGCAAAGCGCAATGCAATGGCCTGATGCACCTAGAATGGGCGCGATTACAAACATAAGCAATCACACACTCCAATTATGGCTAAGTAACGAATGACCCCTGAGAATAGAGTTGTAGCTGAATTCGTGTTCACGAGAGAACTCCGAGAAGGAAGCGCAAACCTCTGACCCCGAGACCCATGAAGCCACATGGTAAAACTCTACAAGACCCATCTTCTTATCCAACTTACTTACAAATATACCCTGACAAGGAAGACCCCTCTTCCTTATAACATCACCTCTTCGACCAGATAAGGAACCATGCACCCATAAATAAGACAAAGGACGAAACACCTTTAAGAAGAGAGAACTCTCATCCTACCACAACCCTCATCATTGCAACTCCCGTCCCCTAATACCTCTATCCCCTAATTAATCTACATTTCTCCTTTTTCTACCTCGCCCACCAATTGGTATAAGGGTGGCAATTCATGTTCTGTGTTCATATCGTGTCAAGGTAAGGATATCTGGATGTATGGGTTGATACGAACACAACATGATTAAGTATTTGTGTCAAATATTTAGATACAAATATGATATGCTTATAGCATATTTGATATATGATAAGACATGACCCGTGTAACTTGTTTATTTAAATGGGTCATTTTTGGTTGATATGGCTTGACATGACATAGCTCATAATGGGTTGGATTTTGAGAATTCAAATCCTACCTAAACATGAAAATACAAAACCCTCCCTGACCCTATCCTTCCCGTATTTAAGGGTAGGGCAGTTGGCATTTAGAACCCATATCTAATTTAATATTATTTCTTGTCATATACGAGCAATAAATAAGTAAAATAACAGAAATAAACAATAAAATTTTTAATTATTTGATTAAGATATATAGGAAATACGTGAACTATCAATTATATTTCACATAAAATTAAAAATATTATTAAATTCAACACTTGGTACATAAAGTTTATATGCTTTCCAACAATATGTGGGTTGGGGAGGGTCGGGTTTAACTTAATACCATACCCTATCCATACTCGTACGGGTTGTAGAATCCTAAAATCGTCCCCACCCCAAAACCCATCATTCAAGCAAAAAAAACCCGTCCCATCGAGTAGGGTAGAGGGTACCTACCTAGTAGGGTAGAAATCCCATCCCTATAAACAAGCTATTTATGGGTTAAGTGTATCAATCCGAAATTAACATGTTTTTTGGTCAAGCTAAATAGGCCAACACGATTAAAATAGACCTATGGACACCCCATTTTTGTGCCCCTTAGTCTTTCTACAACATTTTGAACTTCAAGCATGCTTCAGCAAACCTCACAATTGATTTGGGGTATTTTTTGATTTTTATAAAAGTTGGGGCCTCAAGGATCCAAAACCATAGGTACTTAGAGCTCGAAAATCCAAATCCAATGACACCAAGACCACCCAAATTCAACAATATTTACCCATTCATCTTAACACCCGAAGCCAAAATCAGTTTCAATCGTCCGATCAAGAACATTTTGATCATAAACCTCATCCCACATCAAATCAAAATCTGAGACCATAGGTACGTAGATCCCAAAAATCCAAATCCAATGACGCCAATATCACCCAAATCCAACAACATTTACACCTTCATCTTAAGACGTGAAGCCGGATCCGATTCCAATCGTCCAATAAAAGTCATTTTGATCCTGAACCTCATCATATCAAATCAGAAATCCAACACCATAGGTATGTAGATCCCAAAAATCCAAGTCCGACAATAGCAATATCACCCAAATCTGACACCACTTACCCCTTCATCTCAAGACCCGAAGTCAGAACCGATTTTGATCATCCGGTCGGGATCGTCTCTGATCCTAAATCCTATCCCCCAGAAAATCTGAAATTCAACCCTATATATGGATAGAACTTGAAATTCTGAATCAAACGGTACCAAGATCATCCAATTCCGACACCGTTAACCCCTCCATCTTAAGACCCGAAGCTAGACTCGATCCGAACCCTCCGTTTGGAATTCTCTTTATTACAACTTCCAGCCTAGGGCATCCCATGACCAAACTTCCCTCTCGGCCTCTAGAAGCATCTTAAATCAAAGATTTGACCAGTTAGGAGCCTCCAAGCCACTCACCTAAACTTTGAATGTCCAATTTAGGTAAATTGGTAAAATCTTAATTTTATTGTCTTGATTGATTGAGAGAATCTCTCCCAAAGCCGTCTTGACAGCCCATTCTCTCAATCAATATCCCTCCAAAAACTTTTAAACCTCATCCATTGATCTCCCTTGTCTCCCATCTCAGCCCTTCATTCCCCTTTCAAAAAATCTATAAATACCACCCCTTTCTCACATTCTAGACACACAATAAAGCCTATAGAGATTATCCTACACTCACTAGCATAGAGAATACCCCCTCCACATCCCAAGCTTTCCTAACCCATATCCTACACTCTTTCTCTACCATCTCTCACATCCCTAGAGTCCCCCATGTCAAGACCCCCCCCCCCCCCCCCCCACTAAGAGAAGAAGCTGAAAGCATTCGTGAAGTGACAATTGCTTAACAGAAATGATACTCGATCCAACAGTTTTTCTACACATATTGGGCTACATAACCAATGTCTTTGACCTCCCAAATGTTCACAAGGCTTTCAAAGGCGCCATGTTGCTAATAGAAAAACTGATGAGAAGTGATTCCTACATCATGACTCATAAGGTTTGACATTTCTTTTTTTTCTTGTAGGCTTGCTATTTCCATTTTGTCTTAGTTATTTTTTTTGTTCCTGTCTAAGTAGTTAAAGTAGGATTGAATTTTGGCCATACGAAGATGAAACATTGTTAGCATCTCTTCATAGTTTTAAATTTTGCTATTATATGCTTTCATTAAATCCCAACCATTAGATTGTTTGATGCTGATTTAATCATCATTCTATTAGTTCTTCCTTGGGTGCTAATCATCTAGGGTCGTTTATTATCCCATTTTATTAAAATAATTCTACATCATAAGCATTTGAACTTGAGTCTTCCAGAGGGTAATTAAATCATTCCTCATTCTAAATGATCCCTAGGTAGTTGTTTGCATCATAACATTGTCTTCCCCACGTTAAAACATAGGTCATTTACTTTTCAAGCATCCATTAATTAGTTATAGTTTTTTTTACTGTTTTGATAGGGAGTAGTTTATCAACTTATTTTATTTTTCATGCATATCTTCCTACATTGATATAATAGGCATTCACTCCCTTTGGTCGATCATAGCCCATACTTTTTTTTTTCTTTTAAATTTCGATGCAGCTTTGGTTTATTTTCTTGTTTAATTTGCCATTTTCATATTGGTATTGATGCATATAGATTACACTAGCAAATGCACTAGTCGTTCAAGTAATATAATGATGAGTAGAGTATCGTTCCCATGGGGATTGATCCAACAACTACTAGTACGGAATCATCCTTTTGTTAACTGATAAACCGAAATATTAAACAAAGAAAAACCCTAACTCCTAATTAGCAAACTACCCTAAGCAGTTTCGGATCAGACCACCTTTAATGATAAGAAGAATTATTGCATGCAAGAAACTAGCAGAACCGGTTTAGCAATGAAATCTTTATGCAGCCCAACCGAAGTGAATTCAGTTTTGGGTTGGCGAAACCCTAGCTTTATGAGCAGCCTCTCTCAAATACAACCCACTCTATCTATGAGCAATAATTTCTATATCTCTATCAGAAATTTAATCACCATAGATGCAATAAGAACAAGGAGTCGACATAAATTTATTATGATTGAAAGAATGCCAACGAATCATGCAAATTATCTCTAAGATGAATTCAATCCGTTTTCTTGATTATTTGATATGATTACCTAAACCCTTTCTCAAGCAATTCAAGTAATCCAAGAAACAAGAACAATTCGGCAAGGATTATTTTATTAATCGAAAATCCTAGTAAAAAAATCCCAAGAATAAATCACAATCAACCGGATTTGCTAAAATATTAATTACATATCAGATTTGAAATCCATCATGGTTCGCATAAAAGAAAGAAAGAAAGAGAGATTCAATAAAGAAAAATCATGAAACCCTAATTGAATCTAGGTTACCAAAGTGCAGAATCAAAGAAGAAGACAGCCTAAGATTTCTGCATCAATCTTCGATCTCCTCTTCAATTCGCATTCAACAGCCTTCTCTCTTGTCTAGCAATTCTTCTTCTTCTTGTTTGATTTTGTCTTCAGGGGTCCGAACCCTAATTCCTTCCTTTTCTTTTCTTTTTTTTATACTCTTCCTTTCAACCTCTCCCAATTCTCTAAAGTCAGTCGCCTTTTTGGAACCTCCCTTAGGGCTGCGGTTGGGCTGCTGTTCTCCCATAAGTTTCGGTTGGGCTGCAGTTGGGCCTCTCTCCTTGGTGGCTTTAGTGCTTCCCATGGGGTTTCGGCTGGGCTTTTCTTCTTGATGGGGCGAAGTATGCTCTCTTCACCCTAGATTGTCCCAAACTCTTAGTTTCCTGCAATTCTGCTCAATTAGGATTAAAAACCATTGCAAATCATCATTAAAACCATGTATACAACAATAAAAATGATGTGTAGCATGTGCACACATCAAGTATCTTGCATCAATACCACGACACTCCATTGTTTTCACATCTCATGTCCCCTTCGAAATTCCACCATTTATTTGTTTTTATTAACAATCCATTTCATTTTCATATTTTTTACTGTCTTAAGTGGCACTAATTTGTAGCAAAAAAAAAAAAAAAAACCTTCACATTCCTCATATTAGCATCAGATTAAGTTAGGAATCCCATTCTAGTTCACAATAATCATCTTTTTACCTTAACGTTTTTAAGTCATCATCTATGACATTGCATGTTAGGTTGGACGTATGTAATTGAGAGCTCCTTTAATTCTTGTTTATTTCTTTAAGGTAGGTCTTAGCCTTTTTCTTTAATCATTTACTCATCAATTTTGATAGTCATATTTTACATTTTCTAGTTAACTGATCAATTTTTATCCATTTGTTTAGTGTTCTATTCTTTATTTTAATTGATAGCTACACTTTTTTTTTGTTAATTTATTAGTGTGGTATTTATTATTTCAAGCCCAAAATTATGAAAATTTTCTTAGAACTTTGGTAAAGTAGAGGCCAGTTTAATTGGGCAAGTGTGGGGTTTCTAACACCTTCGCACACCGTATCTTAGTCCTCGAACCTTAAGAATCTCATCCCCTTTAGGCAACGAGTTACCAAGAAAACCAAAATATTTTTCTTGAAAAATCATAGGTTTTCCTTAATTCTCAATTCCAAAAATTTAGGTGGTGACTCCAAACTTCATATCCAAATCCGTCCCCTCCCCTAGGTCGGGTAGACGCAAGACCTAAGCCCACTAGCTTTGTGTCGTATTTGCATGTCGTGTAAAATATTGCCATACAAAACTTGTCTCTCTCATCCACCAAATGGACAATCATTCCTTTTTTTTTGTTATTTTAGCTTATAAAAAATTGGTTCAGTTTCATATTATAGATTTTAAACATGAAACACTGCCTTAACTATTGAAGTCAATAGTTCTCTACCCACACGAATTGTTTTCCTTAAAAAATAGGGGTGATCATGGGTCGGGCCCAAGCCCGGTTTAGCCTAGGGTTCCGAGCCTAAAACACAAGCCCGAGCCCAAGTCTACATGAGTTAAGCCTAATTTCAGGCCTATGTCTTTCATATGTATAATATTTTATACTAATAACATATAATATGCATAAAAATTATATATATATTATATAATATAAGATATTATATATAATATAAATTATATGCATCATATTATAATATAATATCATATAATGTGTACATATATCTATACTACATTAAAAAACACGAATAGCCTCAAGAATATTTATGAAATTTTATGAGGACAAAATTCACCCCTCCATATTTAAATTTATTGATTAAAATGAAGGCAAATAGGATAATTGGTTATTGATATTAAATGAGTTGTAAATAGGTAATTTTAAGATGTTCAATGCATTCAATATTCCCTCATTCAATCCAACATTTAAGGTATTAACTTACATTCACCTTCACTGAATCATATATTTAAGGCATTTTGTCTCTTCTCATCATTAAATCTATACATAATAAATTAATAATTCTAATAGCATAAAAACTTATACTTTAAAAATATACCCAGAAAAAATAGTGTTTTACTCTAGGTTGATGGTAAGAAATTAAACCATTTTGGGTCAAATGGACTAATCTATGTTAGCTGGGTTTTATTGTCTGAGATTCTAATACTTCCATTTTAGTTTCCTGTAAACAAAGAATGTCTGCCTTCCACTTATTTAAATGTGCCCCTGCCTTCCACTTCTTTAAATGTTCTTTTCACTTAGGAATCTCTTATCAGGTATCATAAGTTTGCACTTTGCACCTAGTGGTGCCTCTCTTATCTCATTATTAGATCTTTTTCCATTTACTTATTTAGTATTTACTATACAATAGTGTTTTCCTCTGTCATGGGGTTTTATGGTTTATTTTTTAGTCATTTTCTTGCTTTCCTTTTTGGTGAATCTAGAAGGGTGATTGTGGCAGTAAAGTATCACCTTTTTTAAAGAAGGAATTGCTCAAGGTTATTTCAAAAGAAAAAACTTGGAGAGAGCGACTCTGGAAAGAATTGCTCAGGGCATCATCTGTACGTCCCCAATGACTCCACGGAGACATCCAGAATATGTGGGTGCTGAGGAGGTATTTCCATTCATTTTGATTCTGGCACGTTGTTACTGGAATATGATATTGGAATGCTCAGTGATAATGATATTAACTCCAGTTGTCTTTTGTAGGATCCTTCATGCATTATTTGTTAGCAGTATTTGTTCCTTTCAGCTGTTATCTGCAGCTGCAGACCGTCTCCTTTTGTGTGTCTGGAGGTATGAGAACTGATCTTTTGGAAAATTAAGGGTTAATATGTTAATCCTGCTATTAACCTTTTCTTTTGGCTGGAATGATTCCCATATTCCTTTAGTTTTCAACTGTTCCCTATGGTTTTTTATTATGTTGTATTGAATCTGTTTTCTCTCACTTCTTTGGAGCTCTTTCTGCCTTGTGCAAAATTACATGTTCTAGAGATGGCTATTTGTATGTAAAAAATAATGGTTTGGCAATGATTTCATTTCCATTGGAAGTTGAAATTATATTAAAGATAGGTGGAAAGTGTATACAGGTGCTTTGTGGAAACAAAAGAAGAGGAAGGGAATAACGGAAACAGATCACCAGTGCTTAAATCCTGTAATGTAAACTAAAATTCCTCTTTCACAAAAAAAAAAAAAAAACTAAAATTCCTGAATCCCCTACAACTTTTTCTTTTGATCAATGACATATCAGCAAGAACTTATCAGTGCTAACATTATCAATAAGAATTTATAGTAATAACATATCAGTGAGAATTTATTGTTGAAAATAAAGAAGTAGAAGAATATAGCCAGGTTGATATTGCTAGCAGCACCCAACAAACAATATATCCCACCAGAAAATGTGGTAGTTACTAGTCTATCCCAGGGCATGTCCTTAATATGAAGCTTCCCCATTAACTCCTTTCATAGCTAGAGAATTTGCTAATTGGTTAAGACTAGGGTTCATCCCGGGTCAGGCTTTGCACTTTGATAAGGGCTATAGCCTAGGCCTGGGCCTGGCCCGGGTTCTAGGCCTGAAACATAAGCCCAGGCCTGATTGAGGGCCCACACATTTTATATATAATATAAAATCATCATCATCATCCATTCCTTATTCCAACTATATAGGGTCGGCTATCATTGTATAATATTTAATATATTATAAGTGTCATTATATATATAGATGTGTGTGTATATATATAATATAACATAAAATGACATATATACATATGTATACATTATGTATAAAGTATACATATTTAAATATATGCGGGCTGGGCTGGGCTTGAAGTTTTAGGCCCAGGCCCGCCCTCTAATTTACGGGCCTGATGCAGGACCAGGCCTGATAACAAAACCTTGTCCTAAGCCCGGAATTTCTGGGGTGGACTGAAATGATCACCCTTAGTTAAGAGAGTTTTTGATCCAGCTATATGGTGTGTTCTCACTGCATGCCAAAATTGAGATTCACTTATACAGTGCAATTACAATGATGGACCTGGTATGTTATGCTTGTCCATTCTATTTCAGCCTGATGGTAACCCTCAATTTCCAATTTTCCATACCCCAAAGAGATGGACCTGTACTGGACTTTAAAAGATTTGAAGTGGAAGGAGATTATGAACTTGTATTTGCATGATGACAATGGAGGAATGACCTTGGGAGATTTTCCCTCTTATCAGAGAAACTAGAGATCTTGCATCTAGGGTGAATGTATCATTCAACTGGATCAGCTGAAATGCAGATGTTTTGACTGAGTCCAGCCAGATTGGGTGGAGACAGAAAAATTATAGAGGGATTTCCATTCCATATGGTGTGGGTGGATAATGACCTAGTATTTTGGATGTTATATTTTTCCTAATTTCACTGTATTGGTCCCATTCTTTTATTAGTGAAAAATTTGTGTTACTGATACAATAGGATCTACCAACTCCCTTTTTTATGATTTTTATAGCTAGGGAAGGGGCTGAAAGATGGTTCTTCTATTGGGGATGTTTTGGGGGAGTGAAATAAAGAATGATTATATTACAAAGCATGCCAAGCACCCCTTACGGGGCTTGCATCTGCTGCCCTCCCCCTTTAATGAGTACAGTTAGTGGTGATAAGACCTCTAAAAGCTGATTGACATGGGCAAACAAGATACTACTGTGCTGGCTTGCCCTTGATCAGATCATCATCCAATAATTTGTCTCATCTAGTTATCTGTTTTAACCATATCTTCACTTGGAAGCAAATCCCTTCTCATTCCTTTCCTTCCTTTTTCTTTTATTTCTTTTCTTGTTTTTTTTCTTATTCTTTCTTTCTTTTTCTTTCCCTTTCCTTCCCTTTTCTTTCTTTTTTCTTGTCTTTTTATATGAGGTGTGCGTGAGGTGCATGAGGTATTTGCCTCTAGCATGCCTCATGAAAAAGGTGTATGAGGTTTATGCCTCTTGCACATGAGACATACACCTCAGAGGTCTCAATGCCTATGGCATACACCTCAGGGTGTTTTGGGAGCATCTTGCCTGGAGGCGCATCACCAGGCGTACACCTCATACCTTTTAAACCACTGGTTAGCGCCTAGGCACCAACTAGTCATCACATCCTATAGTATGGGAAAAACAACTAGCCATTGCCTCACTGCATTGATAATATTTCTTTCACATATTAGAAGGCAATTCACTTATCAGAACGATAAGGTCTGAATTTTGGGTCATGTTTTGTTTTTGTAGTTCTGTTGGTCATTGAAATATATTGTTATTATTTAATGGGAAAAGGACAAGATTCTTTGTAGTAAATTATTGAAATATAGTTGAAACCAAATTGTTGGGATTAAGGCTGAGTTGGTTTTTTGGTAAATTATTGAAACAGTAGGTTCCACTATGTGTTGGAGATGGTCTTAAGCACTGCACAATGCTTACCATCTATGTTTGAGAAATAGGAAGCAGTATGGCACAACTTTCAAATAGTGTTGGATTTCTAACTTCATGTGAGATGAGGTTCAGGATCGAAATGATCCCGATTTTATGATTGGTTTAATTTTGAATTCGAGTCTTAGGAGCCAGCAATTTTGTGAGGTTTTAGCTTCTTGCATAACTACTTTAGTTCAGCCATGAGAAGCAGCTTAAAGAGACTTGTCCATGAAGATGTCTAAAATGTTGGTTGTGTTGAATAATTTAACATTTTATATTATTTTACCAAACATTGCTTATGGGCTTTTCATGTAAGGCCCACCTCTCAATAAAAAAAAAAGGCACAGCATGAAAGCCACCCCCAAAGGGCACAAAAAGCTGTCAAGCCTCTTTCAAAAACTTTTTAAAGCAACGATGAAAGTAATTTAAACCTAACGTTTTAAAACGATAAAAGTGTAGTTGATGTATAATGGGCAGAAAAAGGTGAGGCAATACTTTAAAAATAATAAAAAAAACACAGTTTAAATATATCAAGTTAGAATTATAAAATGCATAAGCAATAAAATAATGCCTTGTATTATCAAAATTGTTATAATGAGATCGTACGATTAATCATCCATATGGTTGATGATAGTTTTCTGGTTACCCAATGATATAGAAGAAAAGAAAACAACTTATTTGATTTGATCATGCAAAACGAGTGAATAAAAAAACCATTACGAAGAGAACTGATAAAAATAACAAATAATGTAAGATCATGGATTTAGAATAACAATGAAAAGGAATCCCACTTGATTTAATGAAGAGATTTTTTTTGAACCTTTTTTTTTTTTTGCATTGATCCCTTTTATATAAAAATTTAAATTGATTTTCCATCGTCTTTACTCATTTTATTTGGCATATAAATCCTAGTTAAGAACACCCAAGCCGGCCCCCATTGAGAATTGGGATGTAAATAGATTGAATTCGAATTCGATTAGAAAATTTGATATCTGATGGATATTAAAAATTAATGTTTAAATTTAAATATGATTAAATATTTGAATATTTGATTTGATTCAAATTCGATTATTAATTAATTTATGTAATTAATAAATATATAAAATAAATATTTTATTCATACAAAATATATAAATATATAAGTTATTTATATAATTTAATTATTATATATATAAATTATACAAGATATTTAAATATTTTATATATTATATATAAGAATTAAATAATCGATTGAATTTGGATATTTATCGAATCCAATCGGGTTATATCTGAATTCGAATATGATTAGCTATTCGTGTGAATAGGATACCCAAATTCAACGAATTAGATATTCCAATTATCTGAATTCAATTATGTTAAATCTCGAATTCAAAATTGAAATTTTGAATATCATTGACACCCCTAGGAATATTTGGTGAAAATAAGGCATTCCACTTAAGCTTCAAACTGTGCCCATCAGCTTGTAGAGATTACATCTCTGTCGATGCCCCACAATGCCTCACAGTACATATCCCCACTGTATATTAGGAATATCTCCCGATGATGACATCATCGGTTCTGGTATTATTACTGGGAGATATTCTCGATACAAGGCAGGGATGTATTGTGGGGCGTTGTAAGCCGGCTCCTTGCAGGGCGGAGATGTGAATTCAGGTATCTGCTGGTCGTAGGCTCGTAGCGGAGAAGGTATCGAATCTCGCGATGGACTACTCGCGTTGTGTACCCCTTCAAGTAGAAAGTTTCAGACTGCCAAACGGTCTCTAAAGTATGTTTTGGATTTAGTCAAAGCGTGATTCGCTCGTCTTCTACGTTGACGTGTCAAGTAATATCCAGTGTTTCGCGAAAATATGACTCTTCTTTTCATAGACTGATGGGATCAAATCATGTCCTTTAGTGTTGCCAGTTGGCAGTGGGATGTGACGTCAAAGGGTATGTGTATCACGTGTATGTCACATGTGGGAGGACGGTATCATTCCGTCCTTCCAATTTTCCAAGGGTGACGTTATTACTTATCCGGTTATCCCCATGACCTCAAAAGGGAAAGAGGTGAAACTTTTAAGGGTGAAGCACGATAACGACGAAAAGAAGTTCCGAACTTCCGATAGAAAGGAAAGTAGTAAATCATAAATAGAGATGTTTCTGTAATTTCAGCAACATTTAAACCCAAAACTTAAACCTTATTTTTTCGCAACCTATAAACAAATTTGATTTTTGATCCCGTCCCGATATCAAATCTCCCACGGAAAATACTCCCTCCCACTCGAAAGTCTTGCAACCGGAAAACAACCGAAACAGCAGACACTGCGGATCAGTCTCCATAAGGTTCACGTCCAAAGTCGAAACTCTCCAGGTAATAGTACTAACAAAACCCTAGTGATTCTTTCTGTTCTTTGTAGTTAAGGTTCTGTGTATGCGCGCCTTTAGGTTTCTCTCTATGGTGTCTGCTTTTAATGGGGAAAGGAAGACCTAGGGCAGTTGAAAAAGGGGTTCCAGGTCACAGTTCTGCTGTATCTTCATCCGGGGCATTGAATATACCACAGGCTCCTGCCTTTTATCCAACAGAAGAAGAATTTAAGGACCCTTTAGAGTTTATATATAAGATCAGGCCGGAAGCAGAGCCATATGGGATCTGCCGAATTGTTCCACCCAAGAGTTGGAAACCCCCATTTGCATTAGACTTAGAATCATTCACCTTTCCTACAAAAACACAAGCAATTCATCAGTTGCAGGCGCGTGTAGCTGCCTGTGATCCTAAGACATTTGAATTGGAGTACAACCGGTTTTTGGAATATCACAGTGGGAAGAGACAAAAGAAGAGGGTGGTTTTTGAAGGGGAAGAATTGGATTTGTGTAAACTTTTCAATGCTGTTAAACGCTATGGAGGTTATGATAAGGTTGTAAAGGAGAAGAAATGGGCAGAGGTTTTTAGGTTCGTGAGATCAGTAGGGAAGATTTCAGAGTGCTCGAAACATGTTTTGTGCCAGTTGTATCGGGAGCATTTGTATGATTACGAGGTTTATCATAGTCAGTCAAATCATGACAAATCTGTGAAAAGATATAAGAAAGGAATATGTGGGAATGGGAAGAGTATACAGGGCTCTGTTGTTTCTAGTTCTAAAAAGAGACGGAGAAATTCTGGTGGGGAGAGAACAAAGGTAGGTACACTAGAGAAGCAAGATGATTTGGATCAGATATGCGAACAATGCAGAAGTGGACTACATGGAGAAGTAATGCTATTGTGTGATAGGTGTAACAAGGGTTGGCATATTTATTGTCTTTCACCACCATTGAAGAAGGTGCCTCCTGGTAACTGGTATTGCTTGGAATGTGTAAATTCCGATAAAGATAGTTTTGGTTTCGTTCCTGGAAAGCATTTCTCATTGGATGCTTTTAGGCGTTTGGCTGACCGGGCCAAAAGGAAATGGTTTGGGTCAGCATGTGTCTCACGTTTGCAAATGGAGAAAAGGTTTTGGGAAATTGTGGAGGGGTCAGTGGGTGAAGTCGAAGTGTTGTATGGCAGTGACTTGGATACATCCATATATGGAAGTGGCTTTCCTCGTGTAAATGATCCAAGGCCAACTTCAGTTGAGGTCGAGGTATGGAATGAGTATTGTGCTAGTCCATGGAATCTCAACAACTTGCCCAAACTGCAAGGGTCGGTGCTTCGTGCAGTCCACCATAATATTGCTGGTGTCATGGTGCCCTGGCTGTATATTGGGATGCTCTTTTCATCCTTCTGTTGGCATTTTGAAGACCATTGTTTTTATTCAATGAATTACCTACACTGGTATGTATCTGCTATGCATTTTCTTCTTTAATATTTTGTGTTTGTCTATTTCTATTTGTTAGTTATTCTCTTTCATTCTAGTTGGATTGGTTAATGCATTTTGTTTTACATTAATGCAAGGCCTTTTTTGCTAATAATATCTACAACTATTCAAAACCTATGGAAATCTGTAAATATGCTTACTTGATGTGCTTCATTTATTATTACAAGTGCTTTAATTGAACTTGCTATTAGAGGAATGCCATTACTTGAAAGTTTCCAAATTTAGTATAGAACTAAACCCCCATAGTTGGAAAGGTGTCTAGGTGATTCTAGGTGGCAGTGGAGTGTCAAGTCATTTAGGCGTTGCCTAGGTAATAAAATTTCACAAAGGAAAAAACAAAATTCTAGGTTAGTTCCCTTTATTTACATACCAATCATCATGCATATCAATTTATATACTAATAACATTAGAATTTACAAGACAGTAGCATTTTAGATCAATTAACTATGATATTTTGCACATGACACTTTATTATAACTAGTATTAATAGTGTAATTGCATAAAAAAAGTATTAATAACTAAACAAGGTTGTAATTTTGTATTAAACAAAAATTTTAAGGAGAAACCTCTTTGAAAGAATGCCTAATTTAAAAGTCAATTGGAACAAGAGTGGTGATTGTTATAAATGTTGAAGTAGAGGAGTTAAGCTCTATTGGCTGACTAGATGAGTCTTTGAGGTGTGAAAAGAGTGGAGGGTGGGAGAAGGTGGTCAAAAGGAAAGAGGAGGGTGAGTTGGGTTTTGGAAACATTAGCTTGAAAGACTTGGCTCTCTTTGTTAAGTGGTTATGGCACTTCCCCCTGGAGAATGAAAGGTTGTGAAAACCTCTTTGAAAGAATGTCTAATTTAAAAGTCAATTGGAACAAGAGTGGTGATTGTTATAAATGTTGAAGTAGAGGAGTTAAGCTCTATTGGCTGACTAGCTGAGTCTTTGAGGTGTGAAAAGAGTGGGGGGTGGGAGAAGGTGGTCAAAAGGAAAGAGGAGGGTGGGTTGGGTTTTGGAAACATTAGCTTGAAAGACTTGGCTCTCTTAGTTAAGTGGTTATGGCACTTCCCCCTGGAGAATGAAAGGTTGTGGATCGGAGGAGACTTTATTGTGGAGACTGAGGGCTAAGGGACCATACTCAATTACTTGATGTGCCTAGTCAAGTAATCACTTTGATAAAGTCCATGTTGGCTAGAGGAATTAAACTCTATGGTTGAGTCTTTGGGGTGTAGGAGAGGGGAGTGGCCTTTAAAATATTTAGGATTACCTCTAGATGGTAACCTGAGATTTGCTAGTTTTTGGAGCCTGATTGTGGAGAGAATGAAGCTTTGTTGGGTTAAGCTTGGGTCTGTATTTGTAATTAGTGGGGTTTCTGTGGACCTTTTGTCTACCCACAACTTCTTGTTGTACACATTCTTTTAATTTAATGAATATTTTCTGTGTTTCTGATAAAAAAAAAGATGGTGGGGAGAATAAAGAAAGGATTGGCTGGATAGAAATGGAACTATATCTCTTTGGGTAGGAGAATCACTTTGATAAAGTGTGTGTTGGCTAACCTCCTTGTTTATCTCGTGTCTATCTTTAGGATGTCTTAAGCAATTGTGAAAAGAGTGGAGAAGTTGATGAGGGATTTTCTTTGGGAATTGGGAGATAGGAAAAAGGATCATTTGGTGAGGTGGGAGAAGGTGTTCAAAAGGAAATAGGAGGTGGATTGGGTTTTGGAAACATTATCTTGAAAAACTTGGCTCTCTTAGGTAAGTGGATATGGCACTTCCCCTTGGAGTGTGGAAAGTTGTGGCATAAAGTGATTTCAAGTATTATGGACTTTCAAGGAATGGTTGGGATGCTAGTATTCTGCGTAGAGCTAATCTAGTTGCATTATGGAAAATAGTACATGGTATTATTCTCCCTCATTTTCTTGAGCATGTCAGGTATGACTTGGCTTATGGTAATAAAATTAGATTTTGGGAAGATGTTTGGGTTGGGGAGCTTCCTTTGAAAGATGTATTTCCTTCCTTGTTTGCTCTCTCATGTTTTAAAGAAAACATGTGCTTGACTTCATTGGATCTCCCTCATCTACTGGATTGAATTGGAACTTGGGGCTGGTGAGGAACCTCAGAGAGTTTGAAATGTCTTTAGTTTCTGGCTTATTAAATATTTTGTATAACTTAATCTTTGATGAATCAATGAGTGATAATCGAGTATGGTCCCTTAGTCCTTCAATGGATTGAAGGGGGCTTGACAGTGGAGACTGAGGGCTGTGTCTCAAGAATCCCATGCTAGTTGAAGCGTAATGGAGCGACCAACCCAAGACATACCAAAATTCGAAAGGAAGACCCAGATGACGTCGATGGAGATTGGGGTGAATTGTAGTTTGTTAGATGACAATAATTTGGACTCTGAGACTGATTCAATTATTTTTGCAGTGTGGGGGAAATTGGTATTGGCGAGGAAGATAGAGAGGTGTATGGTATGACCATGTTGTTTAAAGAAGAATTAAAAATACTCAAAAGGGGTGGAAGGTGACAAAGAGTTTAGTGTGAGAAGGGAAAGGACAAAAGACAAGTAGGAAGGGGAATAGTAGAAGGGGAGCAAAAAGATAATTATGAAGATAATTATGAAGGACAGGATAATTATGAAGATAATTTTATTTCCTGAAGGACAAGATAATTATGAAGATCCTAAGTTGGAATGTTCATGGTCTAGGTAGTGCTAGAAAAAGGACAACCATTAAGGAAGCGGTAAGAAAAGAGAATCTCGAAATTCTTGTTCTTCAGGAAACAAAATTAGCAGAGTTTGATAGTAGATGGGCAAGAAGTGTTTGGAGGACTATGGAAATAAGTCGGGCAATGGTTCCAATCTTGTGGGTCTTTTGGGGGTATGGTAACTTTGTGGAGAGAGGAGAATATGATTGGAATTAAAGAACTTGTGGGCAAATTCATAGTATCTATAAAGTTTTAACAAGTGGAGGACAATTTTGAATGGGTTTTAACAAATTTGTAAGGTGTGAATGGATATAGGGATAGGAAGGAAATGTGGGAGAAATTGGGTATATAAGAGGATTGCGGGAGGGACCTTGGTATATTGGTGGAGACTTTAATGTGATCATCTTTACTGAAGAAACAAATAATAGGAGGCAGGGTACTACTACAAGTATGAGAAGGTTTAATCAGTTCATAAATGTTTTTGAGCTTAAAGAATTGCCTCTCTTACATAGTAATTATTCTTGGTCCAACCTCCAAGCTAGCCCAATTTGCTCCAAACTGGATAGATTTCTTTTTTTTGGTGGATTGGGAGGAGCATTGGGGTGGTCTAGTGTATAGAGCTTTGCCTGAATTAACTTCGGACCGTTGGCCTGTCTCCATCTTTAAGAAGTTTGATGGTAGAGGACCAGCCCCCTTTCGCTTTGAGAACATGTGGTTGTGTCACTCGGGATTTTCACAAAAGATTAGAGAGTGGTGGGTGTGGGGGGGGGGAGAACAACCCAAGAGTTCAATGGAAGGGGATGAGATTTCATAGGAAATTGAAAGGAATGGAACACTTTGGAGTTCGAGAGGATTGAAGAGAGGAAGCAAACATCGATTAATCAAAATGAGGAGTTAGATAAAAAGGAGGGAAGGGGTACTTTTGGGGAAGGAGATAAGGAAACTAGATGGTCCCTGTGGAAACAATTGGAAGATGATGTACTCCATAAAGAGGACATAAGTAGGAGACAAAAGTCAAAGCATAAATGGATTAAGGAGGGTGACAATAATACAATTCTTCCATGCAATGGGAAATAAGTAGGAGACAGAAGTCATCTTCTTGCTGTATCTTGCTTAGATTATTATGGCTGCAACAGGTGGATGTGGTAGGGGTGGTAGAAGACCACACCATGTCACTGTAGAGGTGTTCCAAGAGGCTGTAAGAGGGCTGCAGGATCAGATTGAACGTCTTGTTGAACTTGTAGCCCAAAATACTGTTAGAGATGGTGACAGAACAAGTGATTTGGAGCTAGGAAGGAGGGGGAAAGCTCCTAGAATTGATGAACAGCCCTCTAACATTGTTAGTAAAGAATCAAGTACCAAGTGAAGAAGACATTGAGCAACCTAAAGGTGACCAGCATGAAATGAGTAACAATTAGCGATGGAAGATCACAAAGTTCGAGCCTTACAATCCAATCAAGGTTACAGTGTTATGCTTCATATTATTGAGTTTGATGGTGATTTGGAACCCAAAGAGTTTTTGGGTTGGTTAGACAACATTGAAAGTTATTTTGATTGAAAGAAATTGAATGAAGAAATAGAAGTGAAGATTGTAACGACAAAGATGCGTGGAACAACCTTGTATTGGTAGAAAAGTTACCAAAGGGATAGAGCACCAAAAGAAGAAGAAGGAGAAGCAGGTTTACAATCAAGGGGGTATCACATTGTGAGAGTCATGGTGTTCATTCTGCCATTTTAAGTTCATTTGAAGTTATGATGTGACTGTCCATTCCATGCAATTAACATGTCAGACTATCTGCATGTTTCTGTTCTAGCTCAATCCGTCTTTGTTCCACTAAAAATAGGGCCTAAATCAGGTGCATTTGTTGTATTGGATTTCCTTGATCATTTTTTATTAGTTTTAATGTGAAAAATCATAATATGCACCTTCATCAAGAAAAACCTCAATCCCTATGACATTGGATCCTTCCACTCCTCTACCCTATTAAATTCACAGAGGTCACATCTCAGAAGTGGGTGGAGTATTTATAAACCGTTAACAAGATATAACTTTGATGGTTGCACTTTCTACTACCAGGGTTATGTTTGGTTTGTTATCCAGACAGCTACCTAGTGCTGCTAGTAGTGGAAAAAGACCAACAATCAATCATGGGGTGGATGCTGAAAAGACCCAAGGACCATAAATGTGCGTTACTTCATCTGGGAAATATAATTTTAGTCAATATTAAATAGTTCATTCAGATGGGTCCAAATATGAGCAAATTCTCTGACAGATTGGGTTTGCATGTTGTTGGGGGAGAATATTATGGTGGGGCTATCTCTTGATTTTCGTCTTTGGAGAGGGATGAGTCCTTACGTTTCCTTTTGTATTTGTAGTGCTGTCATGGGAAAGATTGAACATCTATTTTTCTTTTGGACTTCCATTTTAGAAGAGCTTAAGGGTTTGGATTTCATCCATTTTTGTAATGATGAGAATAGAAACAAATTTGAAGACCTGGGGGTTGGTATTTTGGTGTATGGCCTCATATATATCCATACTTTTTGTACAGCAGGGATTCTTCCTTATCTATCGATGGAATCCATAGTTCCATACTGTGATACCTTATGAAAACATCAATCTTCATTCCATTCTCTTTGAAAAATATCATTTGTCTGACATTGTCAGTCACATTTTCCCCCTAACATGTTAGCTTAAAGTAGACCTGTTCATGGGTGGTCTTTGGGTTTGTTCTGCGAACATTTTATACTGTTTCAGGCTCAGGCTTCAAGCTAGGTCCATTCAAAATTTGGCAAAATCCAAGCCCAACCCCAGCCCATGAGCAGGTCTAGCTTAAACTATATGTATTTTTGTTATGAAAGTATGGTGGCATTTTTTTTTTTGATCTAATGAAAATGCAGTAGCAATTTCCTCTCTCCATCTTTCGTTTGATTCTTTTAAACTAATATAGCCTTGTGCGTGAGGATCCCTCTTTGAAATGTGCTTTGCACATTTTTGACTCTTTTACCGGATGCACTAGCAATGTTCATTAAAAAATAGTCTGTATTTTTTGTTGTGTATAATTTATTTTGGTTGTCAATACATATCCTTTTCTCATTTATCCTCCCCCAAAAAGTCGCCTATTTTCACTCTCTTTTATGTAGTAATTCTTGGGTTAATTGAAATGTGGCCTCTTGCTTTCATGGAAAAACCAGATCTTAAACAGTTAATCATTTGCAAAGCTCTCACTCTCTTCTTCTCATCCTTTTCTCATTTATCCTCCCCCAAAAAGTCGCCTATTTTCACTCTCTTTTATGTAGTAATTCTTGGGTTAATTGAAATGTGGCCTCTTGCTTTCATGGAAAAACCAGATCTTAAACAGTTAATCATTTGCAAAGCTCTCACTCTCTTCTTCTCATATGCCTTCAGGGGAGAGCCAAAATGTTGGTACAGCGTTCCTGGTAGTGAAGCCCATTCTTTTGAGCAGGTAGTCTTTGAACTTCATTTAGTTTATTTTTCATTTATTTTTCTCTAATTGAATTTCAGTAAAACTACATAATGCATGCAGGTTGGATCAATAATCACGAGCTTTCACTTGAGCTGCTTGAGTGATATTGAGAATTTGTAATGGAAGTGAAAAAAATACTTTTCCTTTATTCCCTTGTCTGCATAAAACGTTTTAGTGGGATACACATAGTAGGCAAATTCTTTTTTTTTTTTTTGATAATAAAGTAAAGTTTTTATAAAAAGAAAAAAACATGCAGAAGTATACAATCTTTGCGGCTCCAACCCCAAATAAGAGACTCCCAAATTTTACCAAACATAAACTCCAAAAAGTCAGGACCAAAACACAACCAACAAATCCAATAGCCAATCTGGATTTACAAACCATACCAATGACCCAAACAAAAAATGACAAAAAACGATTACACTCTATGCTACATCCATTCCTAAAATAGGTATGTGTAAATAAACATCTATCCCAACTTCCTCAGCAAGGGGATGTGGGATCAATGAAAGGTGTTGGTGTTGAAGGTGGGTTGGTTCAAGGCGATGGAAGCATCGAAAAGAACGTGGGAATTAAATCCTATAGATGAAACAAATATAGAACTAACCCTTTACATTGCATTATTGATCATAAAGATGTTAATATTGAGGATGTTTCAGATGCTGAGGAAGTGATCTTGGATGAGACTCATGTAGTTGAGGGGACAGTTCATTTGGAAAAAGTGGTGGAGGTAAGGCTTTGGGTTTACATTTTATTGGACAGGAGGATTTTGCTAGGAAAATGTTCAAAATTTGATCTGATGCCTGTGACAGATGTTGGAGATTCAAGTTTGGTGACCAAAGGGGTCTGAGGGATGTGAAGAAGAAGCCTAACACTGTAAGACGTTTCAACAATCAGGAATCCCTCAGTACAGCTCAATTTTCAAAAGTGTTTGCAAGGTTAAAAGGGGGTTTGTTTGGAATGAGGCCCACGAAGGTGAAAAAATTGAGTGTAGGGAGAAGTAAAGAGGCTCCTTTTCTATATTTTTGGAGTTTGAAGAGCCTGTTCATTGTTTTTTTTTTCTGTTTTTTTTTTTTGATAAGTAAATGGCAAAAATTTTATTAAATGAAAAGAAATCACAGATCAGGGTGATGAGACAACACCTGGAAACAAAGAAAAACAAAAGAGCCTACTACCAAATTAGATAACAGACTCTACATTACATATTTCATATCCCAAAATCTCTCCCTAACCCACTCCCAAGATCCTCCTTTTTTTGTTGGCTGAATTCAGGAAGAAACAACACCCATTCTACCACTGGTCTGCCCACAGCCACAATCATCTTCTCCATGTTAAAAGCCTTGTCTTCAAAAGTCCTCCTGTTCTTTTCCTTCTGTATGTTACTTGGGTCCCACATTACCACCATACCCCCCCTGACATACCCGCTGCATTCACCTCGGCCCATTCTCCTCTCTCTGACCCCCAAATCTCAATCTTCACCCTTAAATTGAAAGGTTCCAGTTTATTTTCCTGAAACAAGACAACATCTGGATTGTGTTTTCTCAGAAGATTCTTGACCGCCTCTCTCCTTTTCCCATCTTTCAAACCCTTTACATTCCAGGATAGCAACTTCATTCCCGCTGCTCCCCTCTCCCCCTTTATCTGCCCTTCGATTCCTCTTCCGTCAGCCCTGCGTGTCTCCCTCCCCCCTCTTCCCCTCCCTCTTCTGCACTTCCCCAGTTAGCCCTTTCTTCTTGTTTCTCCTTTCTAGTTCTCTCGTACTGATCAATGGCTTTCCTCACCGTTTCTTCTCCCCCTAGAAAAAACAGGCCCAGAGCTCTGCCTACCTCTATCTGTCTCTCTACTAACTCTTTGATTCCCACCTTCCTCTTTCTCTCTGATGTCTTCTTTTTCTCTGACCCCTTCTCTCATACTTCCTGATTACTATCTGCTTCGTCCCACAGCTCCTTCTCTCCTGATCCCTCCTCCCCCTGATTATTCTCCCCCAACTTCTTTGTTTTTCCCTTCCTGTTATAGACTATACTTGGTTTTCCCACCCCCTTTTTCTTTTCATACCAGCCTTCCTACCCCCGGACGCCAATAGTCTTCCCTTCCCCTTCAGAACAGCCCCTGTGTTACCCCTAATTAGAGGTGGAGCAGAAATGGGAAATGTTCCAAGGGGAGAAGAAAGACAAGGGAGAATTCCCGGGGATAGTCCCACCTCATTGAGCTCACTCACCTCCTGCCGACTGAAACTATCTTCAAATCTATCAGGAGACACCTCGACCCCAGTCTGAGATGGGACTTTGTGTTCGAGGTCTCAACCACGTCTACTCCGTCCTCTCTGCCTTCGTCTACTGACTCCACCCCAGCTTCTTCCACCCTTACACCTGAAACAGCTGCAATCTCTGTTACGATTGTCTCTGGCTCGTGGTTGTCATTTACTTGAGACTTCTCTCTTCCTGGTTCTGCCCGAGGTAGCTTCAGTTCCCCTCCCTCCCAAACCACGATCTTCTCGTTCCCTTTGCATCCGTAACCAGCCAGATCTAGCCATCACTGTTGGTCGGTTTCCTCTCTCTGTTCTGAGGAGATGTTGGGGCTGGTTCTCTCCTCCTCGAAGACTGCTGGGAAATTCCCACAAAACCCCTGAAATTCTTGCCTCTTTTGCCTCCTACTCTTCTTTTACAATCCACCGATAACCTACTAAAGTGGTTGTCCCTCTTCCTTCGTCTTCAAGAGGCACAACCGGCTATAACTGGTTCCTCCCTCCCCTAGTGGTGAAAGCCCGTTCTGAACCAAGCAATGTTGTCAAATAAGTGCATTTTTTCATTAGAGAAAGCACCCAAAAAAGCACCTTACCAAGTGAATTTTAAGTGCTTTTCTAAAAGTGCTTATCGAAAAAGCGCTTCTAAAAAGCCTGTTTAGAGGCAAGAAGCCTTGCCAAACATAACCATACTTGCTCTGTTCTTGGGTCCTTTTGAAATGAGAGGTTCTACAAGAGCAGAGTTTATGGATGGTGTGCAGTGAGCAAGGGACATGAATTTAAACAAATTATTCATTGAAGGAGATTCTAAGATGGTGATAGGTTGATTGCTGAAGAGTGAAAGAGCTGTGTTGGCCTATGTAAATGAAATCAAGAATTTTAGATGGCTGACGAGGAATATGCAAATAAAAATCTAGTGGGTGCCAATATTAACTAATTGTATGGCAGAAGCATTAGGTAAATGAGGGGTGGCAAGGAATTAGTTTTTTTTTTGGACTCAGTTGTAAAATAAATTATTTTGGGGAGAGATAGAAGTAACTGTTCTCTCTTAAAGTTGTTTGCATACTTGTGCATTATTTGCTTACATAATCAATAAAACTGATGCTTTCTTATCCAAAATAAGGCCATATATCCCATCTTCACCATGATCATGAAAAACTGCCTCCCAGAATAGCTACCTCCAGATTTCTTACTCTTCTACTTCATCCACTGCATTGATCCTGATATGCCCTGCTTCAAACTTGTCATATGAGTTTGAATGTTTGAGTGATTCGTTGACCACTAATTCTTCTTGTAAATTCCTCTCCACCCTGTAAGAATAAACCTAAACTTCTACTGATCTGAACTTCCTTGTCAACCTTATGTTTTCAAATCTGTATGGGACAGAACAAAGGTTCAAAATATCTATACTGCTCGATACACCGGATGGGGTGTATCAGGCTGTATCTTGTCTCACTCTTCTTTTTTTTTTTTTGTAAGTTTTTTTTTTCTTCGAAACTTGTTCAGGGGGGTTGGTTTAAGGTCCGTCTATTCCCTGAAATAGGTGGGACCCCCAAAACACCTTGTGTAGGGGCGTATCAAAAGGGCCCCGATATGATACGTTTCAGCCGATACACCCCAATACGTGATGAAATTTTAATCTCGGTCCGAACAATCCTCCATCCTCTTATGCATAAGTAAGCTCCTCCCTCCTGCTCATGCACTGCTTGTGCTTCATACAGCTGAGAGCATCACCTATAGACTATAGATGCCTTTTTTTCCGCATATGAGGTTTGGCCTTTTTCGTATAAACAACAAAATTATATTTGATGGACATTGAGATATATGATAAAGTAATATTGTCTGAAAATAGTCTTTTCTATGTGTTTGAGATGCGGTGATTTAAAAGGCGCGCCTAGGAGCACAAGCGAGGCGCATTTTGGGGTATGCGCCTCACCCAGGTCCTAGGCGCACCCCTTTCAAAAGGCTCACGCCTGGTGCGCCTAGGTGTGCGCCTGATGCGCCTTTAAGAATTTTTGTGTGAGAAATAAGAATTTCAGATCCTAACATAGACTTTAAAAGGCAATGAAAGCTATAAAATTTTTATGCGCCTGATGCGCCTTTAAAAGGCAATGAAAGTTATAAAATCATTATTTTTTATGTGAGAAATAAGAATTTCAGATCCTAACATAGATTTGTTCGGGCTTGCCTTGAGGGGTGTGGTACAAAGGCGACTCATAGAATTAAGAATGCAATATGTTTTACATCACATTAGCTGCTTGAAGCAATGCAATTAAGGAGAAAAAGAGATTGTGGGTTTTACATGCTTGAAAATGCTTTATATGTTTGCTTTTATTTTTAAATTTTCATTTGAATACGCTTTACTTGTTATGTTTATGTATTTTAATTTTAGATAATAGGTTTTCTAAAACATTTATTTTAAAATTTAAGTTTATATTTTTTATTAACATTATGTTTAATATTTTTTTTGAATTTTTTGAATTTTTTTAAAAATTTTTGGCTTTTTTTTTTGATTTTTCTTACTTTTTTTTTTGATTTTTAGCTTTTTTTTTTTGTAATTTTGCACCTTTCTTAAAAAGGCGCAAGGCGAGGTGTGCGCCTCAGGTGCAAATTAGCCCTTGCGCTTTTAAAACACTGCTGAGATGTGGATATGGTTTAGTGATCATGGGACCTTCCAAATATGGGAAGTCCACATTGCCAAGGGCAATTGCAGATTGATTACTTTATGAGTCACCTACAAAGAGGTCACAGTTCATGGCATTTTACTTAATTAATATGTTCCAAGGTAGCCATGAGGTACCACCGAGCATAAACATATGTGGAGGAAAGGGAGAGATGCGGTGTTGACAGTTGACGTTGGGAAGGTTGGGAAGCTGGAGGGAAGGATGAGGGTGCTAAGCGCTAGCCTGGTAAGAAGATTCATTGGACTGGATTTGGATGTAGACAAGGTGGAAGCTTGGACAAACCTTGAGTGGGGACATGGCAAGGTTTTGGGGATCAGGAAGCTGAATGCAGGACTGTATACCTTTTTATGTTCCACTGTAGAGATTGGGCTCAGAAGGTGCTGGAAGCAGAATGGAGGGCAGAGAGGGACCTTGACCTCAGACTGGGGTGGTGGTTTCCTGCAGCAGGTGCTTTGAATGAAGAAGGAAAGAGGAAGAGAAGGACACTTTTGGATTGCCATGGTTGGAATACTATTACATGCGTGGAGTATCATCACGTTTGAGGAGATAGGGAAGTATGCTGGAGATTTTTGAAAATTGATGATAAGAACAGAAGCTGGGATAGATTGGACATGGCCAAAATACTGGTAGAAGTGGAGGATATCGCTGATATTCCAATTAGGATGAAGCCGCTATACGCAGGGGAAAGCTATGAATTAAGAATAGTCGTGGAAGAAGAAGACAGGACTTTGTTGAGTTTGGCTCAAGAGAACAGTGGGAAAGGGGAGGATTTGAGAGAGGGGAAGGAAGGGTCTGTTAGCAGAGATAGAGCTCATAGTATAGACGGTGTGAAGACAAAGGGTCATCCAAAGGAAGGAGAAGTGGATAATGTGTGTGTGTGGGGGGGAGGGGTAATTGTGGTGTTTCATAAGGTTTGAGTGAGTGAGAATTTAGCAAGGAAGGACACATGGAAGGGGAGGTGATGGGGAGTAAGGGAGACTGAGGGACGTGTGAAAGTGGTGGGGGAGAAGAAACGGCATGGGGGGCTGAGGGAACTGATGAGACATTAAGCTCGAATGGGGCCTATAGTTTAAAGAATGGAGACCTTGACAATTTTCGAAGGGGACATGTATCAAATGGGCTGGGGGTTAGGTGGGTAAGGATATAATTGGTAAGAAAATAATTAGAAAAGACTTTTTGAAAAAAATCAAATGGTAAGGGAGATTACTCGAGGAATAAAGATGAAGGTTGGGTGTGGGTGATAACCAAATTCAAGGGAGGAGAGAAGAAGGTGGAGCTTCGGCCGTGAAGAGGAACGTTTTCAGCAGCAGGCAAGACCAAACATTGCAGCGAGGGTGGTAGGCAAGGCAAGGAAAGATTTGGGAAGGATGCCGTTACTCTGAAGGAGGATGGCACAACCATTGTTAGGTATAGTACGATAAGTCCTATGTCGTTGTTGTCCAGTTCTACTTGTGCAGATGGAGTTTCGACGTTCTCAAGAAGATCACAGCTAGTGGAAGAAAGCACAGAATCAGTGACTGATGAAGACAATGAAAAGTGCATGCAGGGGCCAGGTGCCGAACTTCTAGAGAAAGAGGTAAGTGCTCATAATACTAGTAGGCTCTTGGCCTAGGAGGTGGTGGTGGAGAGCCATTTGGTGGAATACAACAGGAGTGGGAATAAAGAAAGGGCTGGCGGTAGGAAAAGGAAGGCTATGGTGGAAGTGGGAAGGGGAGAGAAGAAGGAAACAATGTAGAAGAGGAAAAGAAAAATAGGGGGCCTTGATACGGGAATGGAAGGGGAGAAGGGAGGAGAGGAGCACAGGAAAGGTTGCTTGGAGGAAAAGAGGGGGGGGAGAGTAAGTAATGAAGGAGAGAGAAGGGGAACAAGGGGCTTTGGAAGGGGTGCATAAGGGTGTCTTGGAAATTAGTACTTTGGTTGAGAAGGAGGTGGTAGTGGGTAAATCTTTGGGATTTTTTTTATGGGGAGGGGAAGATTTTGCAAGGAGGGCTTGCGAACAATTCGAGAAAGCCAGGAGGGAAAAGAAGAATAAATCTAATAAAGAACAGAGGTTGGGACTTGGGATGAAGAAGGGGAAGAGGAGGAGGTGTTGGGGGAGGATCTGTAAGGAGTCGGAGCTCAACTTGCATCAGGGGTCGGGTAAGGTTTTAAGGATGAGGGTATTGAGTTGGAACTTAGGGGTTTGAGGCAGAAAAGAAAAAAAAAATAATATTGGTTGGGAACTTAAGCAGGCGATACAGACCAGAGGAAGATCTATTACAGGAAACAAAATTGGAGTCTTACAATATGAACCTGGATGAAGAGATTTGGGGGAGGGTCAGTGGGGATTGGTTGGAAGTGGATGGTGGGGACCTTTCAGGGGGTGTTGTCATATTATGGGACCAGGGGTTTACAGAAGATAGGGGAAAAGGATGGCATTTTGTATTGGATTGGGTTCTGGTGCTGCCTGAGTTTGAACAGAATGTGCTTGTATTGGATTGGATTGGGTTTTGGAATGTGCTTGAATTACAGAATTGTAACAGTGATCAGTTTGTTGTTTTGGTCATCAGCTGCTTTGTATTGGTGAGGTGCCATGTAGTCACCTCTGAATTGTCACCTCTGAATTTATAACCTTTTTTTCTTTTTAATAAAATATCTTTTTTTCTTGTGCCTAAAAAAAAAAGTTTACTGTCTCCATGTATTTGAGATGTGAATATGATAATGTGTGGCACAATTGCTGGTAAAACTTTAAAAAGTGGATGCATCTGTATAATATATGACAATATTTTTGTCTTTCTAAATAACTTGGTCCATCTAAATTCTAAACTATGCATTATCCAAGGAGTTTACTTGGCATGTGCTGTGTTTACATGTGAATGCAGTCTCATGTTTAAGACTGCAAAATTTCAGAGAATGGTATAAATCTTCTTTAACTATTCCAGGGATAAGTTTTTTCCATTGGCTGCTTAATACTTAGATGGACTAGATGGTCATACATAAATGTTTTTTGTACATCAGTGCTCAACACTATTTTCTGCACCTTTCCTTGTAGTAATGGAGATGCTGCTTCTTTATGGTCATTGTCCAGTTTATTTTCTTGGATGGCCATTCTCTCTTCCTTTTGTATCTTTGGATGTGGAGAGGGTATGGTGCTTCTGCTTGCACTATGTACTGAAGGATTTTTGGTTCTTATTCCAATAAGATGTCTGTGACAATATTTGGTTTTTGCAGGTGATGAAAAACTGTCTTCCAGATCTATTTGATGCACAGCCTGATTTGCTATTTCAGCTTGTGACCATGCTGAACCCATCTGTTTTGCAAGAAAATGGAGTTCCAGTTTATAGTGTACTTCAGGTTTGATGTCTTGGAGCTTGATATTCATATCTTTGATTATTTCTGTAATGGTCATGGGCTAAGTTGAATATTTCTGCAGTTCTTTTTCTTTGATCACCTATGTAATTGTGATACAATTACCATAAATTTGTCCCTAAAACTTGAATTTTTTTTGTCTTGCTTTTTTTCTAAGTGTATTTTCTGTTTGTTGTAATACTCTTCAATTTCTGAAAGAAGTCCAATATTTTCTGTGTCAATGATAATAGACTGGTTCCGTGTTCACAGTGAATTCAGAGATTTCTTAAGGTCTTATTTTGGGTCAGATCTTTGGTCATCTCGAGTCATGGGGGATTAATCATAATGTTATCTTTGTGCATATGTATAGTTGCTTTATTTTGATTGGCCGAGTTAGTTATCACTTCTTAGCTAAGAGTTGTCCATAACTTTTTTTTTTTTTTAATTCAATAAAATTTCCTTTTCTCTTGCTATAAAAAATTACTTGTATCTGCCATCTATTGAATATACTCTATTTAATCTAGTGCCATTGTTTTTCTTTCAGGAGCCTGGAAACTTTGTTATAACCTTTCCTAGGTCTTACCATGGTGGTTTTAATTTTGGTAAGCCATTTCACAATTGCAATATTTTCTTTCTATGAACTTCTGCATGTGATATTGAGTAATAGCTTGCACATTCTGTGGTATAAGTTTTTAAGGACATTGTCTTTTCAGGCTTAAATTGTGCTGAAGCTGTTAATTTTGCCCCTGCTGACTGGTTGCCTCATGGTGGCTTCGGAGCAGAACTGTATAGGTCGTATCACAAAGCTGCTGTTTTATCTCATGAGGAGCTTCTTTATGTTGTAGCGAAGGTTGCATATTTTGGAACTTGCCACCTCCTTTATCCGTAATTTGTCATCTATCAATATCAAGTTTGTTCAGTATTGGTGTACACTGTACTAGTATTCATTTATCTCTGTGTGTTGGGTAATTTTATTTCTGGATCACTAAGTGAGATATTTGATAAAACTTATTAGGATAATTTTATTGGGGACTTATATACCAACAGGGGACCTTTAAAAGAAAGAGAAAAAATGGACATTAAAGTGTAGGTGCCAGTAGGTAGCCAAATTTAGGGGTTCTATTGAACATTCCTGTATTACAGAATTCATTTATATATAAACTAATAAAATCTTGATGCTAAGGAAAAAACTGTCAAGCCCTCAAAAGAAAAAGGAAGACATGCTCAAGAGATTGTCTCAAACTTGATCAGACTGAAACATCTTTCACAGCATAAACCTAAAAGGAAACAACACTGTTTTATTATTAAAAATCCACAATACTTGCTAAAGGACTTTTCTCTTTGCTGCAAGTGAGAAGTATTCTTAAATAATTTGTAGGGTTTTGACTATGGTATACCGGAAATGCTTATGACCAATCAACTGGTATCATGACACTAGTAAAGCCTTACAGAACATGAGAGTATCACAGAACATGAGAGTATCTTAGCTGATCAAGAGAAGCACCACAGAACATGAGAGTATCATCAGCATACTGCAGCATGGATACCTCTACTCTTTCATCTCCCACTGTAAAGCCTTATATAAAACCCCCTGAAGTTGCCCTTTTCATCAGCCTGTTCAGGGCTTCTGTCACACAAATAAGTAGAAAGGGAGAAAGAGGTTCTCCCTGCCTCAGACCCCTTGAGCTCTTAAAGCAATCACATGATGCACCATTCACCAAAACAGAGAAAGAAGGGGTGCTGTGCAGACCTTCATCCAGCTCCTCCATTTAGAACCGAAATTCATCCGTTTCAAAATATAGTCCAAGAAGTCAAGGCCTAGTGCGCCATTCTTCTTTGTACAGCCTCTTGTAGAAGTCTACTATGTGGTCTCTGATCCCATCTTCCTCTCATAGAAGTCTACTTGCCATTTTGTGGAAAAACCTTGTATTTTTGTTGCCTGCCTTCAGCCATAAACATTTAAAACGCTGTCTCCATTTCATCTTTTCTTGAAAAGCAACTTTGTCGAACTCCACTTTTGCATCAATCCTCCTCTTCTTCTCATCCTGTGAGAGTTGCCTCTCCTTCTCAGCCCTATCAATCTCAACTATTGTTTCTAAACAACTCCTCTTCCTCCATTCTCTCTCCTGGGAGTTCTCTTTTCTCCAAACTTTGATTTTTTATTTCAAAAACTTAAGATTCTTGCTGATTATGTGCCTACCTGTTCCTTCCACAAATAATTCAGACCACCAACTTCTCAACTTTTCCACGAAGCTGTCCTCTTCAAGCCAATAAATCTCGAATCTTAAAGGAGATGGTTTCAACTGTAATCTGCGGCAGTCCAAACGAATAGGAGTATGGTCTGAGATGGGTCTGGGTAAGGCCTCTTATAACAGAGTTGAAACCACAAAACGATCCAATCTCACCAAGTTTGCTGCCTCTTGATTGGTCGTCCAGATATATTTGGCACCCACCAGTGGATGGCCCACAAACTCCCACCCATTGTCAACTATGCAGAACCAAATTGAGATAGAGAAAAGACCACCTCTCTTGCCCTTCACCTCCACAGTGTTAGTGTCCCAGATGACTACCAAGCCTCCTGCAGTACCCTCTGCTGGCAAAACTTCCCATTCACACTCACTTTTGCCCCAAACGTTCCTTATTGTCTGAGATTCTAATACTTCCATTTTAGTTTCCTGTAAACAAAGAATGTCTGCCTTCCACTTCTTTAAATGTGCCCCTGCCTTCCACTTCTTTAAATGTTCTTTTCACTTAGGAATCTCTTATCAGGTATCATAAGTTTGCACTTTGCACCTAGTGGTGCCTCTCTTATCTCATTATTAGATCTTTTTCCATTTACTTATTTAGTATTTACTATACAATAGTGTTTTCCTCTGTCATGGGGTTTTATGGTTTAGTTTTTAGTCATTTTCTTGCTTTCCTTTCTGATTAATCTAGCAGGGTGATTGTGGCAGTAAAGTATCACCTTTTTTAAAGAAAGAATTGCTCAGGGTATTTTCAAAAGAAAAAAGTTGGAGAGAGCGACTCTGGAGAGATGGCATCATCTGTACGTCCCCAATGACTCCACGGAGACATCCAGAATATGTGGGTACTGAGGAGGTATTTCCATTCATTTTGATTCTGGCACGTTGTTACTGGAATATGATATTGGAATGCTCAGTGATAATGATATTAACTCCAGTTGTCTTTTTGTAGGATCCTTCATGCATTATTTGTCAGCAGTATTTGTTCCTTTCAGCTGTTGTCTGCAGCTGCAGACCGTCTGCTTTTGTGTGTCTGGGGGTATGAGAACTGATCTTTTGGAAAATTAAGGGTTAATATTGTTAATCCTGCTATTAACCTTTTCTTTTGGCTGGAATGATTCCCATATTCCTTTAGTTTTGAACTGTGCCCTATGGTTTTTGATTATGTTGTATTGAATCTGTTTTCTCTCACTTCTTTGGGGCTCTTTCTACCTTGTGCAAAATTACATGTTCTAGAGATGGCTATTTGTATGTAAAAAATAATGGTTTGGCAATGATTCCCATATTCCTTTGGTATTCAATTGTGCCCTATGGTTTTTGATTATGTTGTGTTGAATCTGTTTTCTCTCACTTCTTTGGGGCTCTTTCTGCCTTGTGCAAAATTACATGTTCTAGAGATGGCTATTTGTATGTAAAAAATAATGGTTTGGCAATGATTTCATCTCCATTGGAAGTTGAGATTATATTAAAGATAGGTGGAAAGTGTATACAGGTGCTTTGTGGAAACAAAAGAAGAGGAAGGGAATAAGGGAAACAGATCACCAGTGCTTAAATCCTGTAATGTAAACTAAAATTCCTCTTTCACAAAAAAAAAAAAACTAAAATTCCTGAATCCCCTACAACTTTTTCTTTTGATCAATGACATATCAGCAAGAACTTATCAGTTCTAACATTATCAATAAGAATTTATAGTAATAACATATCGGTGAGAATTTATTGTTGAAAATAAAGAAGTAGAACATAGCCAGGTTGATATTGCTAGTAGCACCCATCAAACAATATATCCCACGAGAAAATGTGATAGTTACTAGTCTCTCCCAGGGCATGTCCTTAATATGAAGCTTCCCCATTAACTCCTTTCATAGCCAGAGAATTTGCTAATTGGTTAAGACTAGGGTTCATCGCGGGCCGGGCTTTGCACCTTGATAAGGGCTATAACCTAGGCCTGGGCCTGGCCCGGGTTCTGGGCCTGAAACATAAGCCCAGGCCTGATTGAGGGCCTACACATTTTATATATAATCTAAAATCATCATCATCATCTATTTCCTTATTCCAACTATATAGGGTCGGCTATCATTGTATAATATTTAATATATTATAAGTGTCATTATATATATAGATGTGTGTGTATGTATATAATATAAGATAAAATGACTTATATACATATGTATACATTATGTATAAAGTACATATATTTAAATATATGCGGGCTGGGCTGGGCTTGAAGTTTTAGGCCCAGGCCGGCCCTCTAATTTACGGGCTTGATGCAGGACCAGGCCTGATCACAAAACCTTGTCCTAAGCCCGGAATTTCTGGGGTGGACTGAAATGATCACCCTTAGTTAAGAGAGTTTTTGATCCAGCTATATGGTGTGTTCTCACTGCATGCCAAAATTGAGATTCACTTATACAGTGCAATTACAATGATGGACCTGGTATGTTATGCTTGTCCATTCTATTTCAGCCTGATGGTAACCCTCAATTTCCAATTTTCCATACCCCAAAGAGATGGACCTGTACTGGACTTTAAAAGATTTGAAGTGGAGGGAGATTATGAACTTGTATTTGCATGATGACAATGGAGGAATGACCTTGGGAGATTTTCCCTCTTATCAGAGAAACTAGAGATCTTGCATCTAGGGTGAATGTATCATTCAACTGGATCAGCTGAAATGCAGATGTTTTGACTGAGTCCAGCCAGATTGGGTGGAGACAAAGAGAAATTATAGAGGGATTTCCATTCCATATGGTGTGGGTGGATAATGACCTAGTATTTTGGATGTTATTTTTTTTCCTAATTTCACTGTATTGGACCCATTCTTTTATTTGTGAAAAATTTGTGTTACTGATACAATAGGATCTACCAACTCCCTTTTTTATGATTTCTAGCTAGGGAAGGGGCTGAAAGATGGTTCTTCTATTGGGGATGTTTTGGGGGAGTGAAATAAAGAATGATTATATTACAAAGCATGCCAAGCACCCCTTACGGGGCTTGCATCTGCTGCCCTTCCCCTTTAACGAGTACAATTGGTGGTGATAAGACCTCTAAAAGCTGATTGACATGGGCAACAAGATACTACTGTGCTGGCTTGCCCTTGATCATATCATCATCCAATAATTTGTCTCATCTAGGTATCTGTTTTAACCATATCTTCACTCTGGAAGCAAATCCCTTCTCATTCCTTTCCTTCCCTTTTCTTTTCTTTTTTTTTCTCGTTTTTTTTCTTATTCTTTCTTTCTTTTTCTTTCCCTTTTCTTCCCTTTCCTTTCTTTTTTCTTGTCTTTTTATATGAGGTGTGCGTGAGGTGCATGAGGTGTTTGCCTCTAGCATGCCTCATGAAAAAGGTGTATGAGGTTTATGCCTCTTGCACACGAGGCATACACCTCAGGGTGTATTGGGAGCACCTTGCCTGGAGGCGCACCACCAGGCGTACACCTCATACCTTTTAAACCACTGGTTAGCGCCTAGGCACCAACTAGTCATCACATCCTATAGTATGGGAAAAACAACTTGCCATTGCCTCACTGCATTGATAATATTTCTTTCACCTATTAGAAGGCAATTCACTTATCAGAACGATAAGGTCTGAATTTTGGGTCATGTTTTGTTTTTCTAGTTCTGTTAGTCATTGAAATATATTGTTTTTATTTAATGGGAAAAGGACAAGATTCTTTGTAGTAAATTATTGAAATATAGTTGAAACCAAATTGTTGGGATTAAGGCTGAGTTGGTTTTTTGTAAATTATTGAAACAGTAGATTCCACTATGTGTTGGAGTTGGTCTTTAACACTGCACAGTGCTTACCATCTAGGCTTGAGAAACAGGAAGCAGTATGGCACAACTTTCAAATGGGAACCTGTTGGTTTTTTTTTTTTTTTTTTTGGATCCTTCACTTGGTTTTGATTCTAAACATTTTGTCTAAAAAGTAGATATTGGTCCTTCCAAATGTGGTTAGTCTATTGTTATATTTAGATACTTGTGGTATGTATTGCTTCTATAAGACATATTCTCAAGTTGTTCTTTATGTTTGTCTCTTATGCAGCACTGGGAACACCTATGTGAGTGTAGTCCCAGCAAACATCGTCTTCTTTATCGCCATACACTTGCTGAGTTGAATGACTTGGTGCTTATGCTGGATAAATGCAATTTGGAGGAGTCACCCCAAAACAGAACAATCCAGAAACACCTTCCATCTTCTAATGAATCTAATTCTGTGATGAAGAAGGTAATTATTTTTGTTATTTTGACTTTCTGCTAGCTTACATTAATAATTTAGTTTTAGATAATTTGTGTGCCATTATTCTCCTTTGAATGAGATTTCCTTGTTCCCATAGTTGGTTAGATCTTGATGACAGTGAATGTTAAAATGGAAAATATGCTTTTTTCCCTTTCTTATTGTATTATCTACTACAAACGAACACCAAGTAAAAGTAAAATAGAGAGGTATAAATATGGGGGGAAGAGACAGATATCAAAGAAATGCCAACAACTCCCTTCCAAGTTCCAACTTGCAATTCTTCCATGGTTATGATCATTGTTAGTTTGGTAATGCGAAATATATGTGGGTGCATTTTGTTTATAATACTTATAATACTTACAATAATTTATTCAAAATAGTTGCTTGATCAGTTGTGACTTGACACTAAAAAATTTGGTCGATGAAAATGGAAATGGAAAAATCAAATATGGATATATTCAGGTATAATATGGTTTTCTTAAAAATGTTTAAGTTAATATATCTGCTATAGTCTGTATGTACATGCATAATACATATATGCATTTCTCTTATATTGCCCTTAAAATGTATAAAATAGTACAACTACATAATATGCACTTCCTTATTACTCATTGTTCTAGACGAGTGTGTATTGGAGTACAGACCCCCTGGTGGTGTAGGATTGTTTGAGCTACATCACTAGGGGGTATTACTTTGGGTACTGTTAATTTTTTTCCCTGATATAGGATTGTTTGTATGCATGGGGAGAGTAGAGTACCCGAGAGGTAGCTCTTTTCTTTCAGATGGGGGTTGGCTATGGCTAATACCCTTTTCTTTGTTGTGACTTTTTGTTTTACTCTGTTGAGAACCTTACATCTTATGTTCAGTTTAGTAGAGTTGCTTTTTTCTGTTTTTTTTTTTTTTTTTAGTTTCTGTTTTTTTGGGCTATGCATGAAATCTGGTGGCAGGGGCAGAATAGTCAATTTATGCTTTGATGTAGGAAGGGGTATGGGTCCTACTAATTTCAGGTTTGGTGGTGAAAAAAGGGATTTGGATGATCTAGGATGAAGAATAAGGATGGAAAAGCAAGTAGATAGTATGCTGTCCACCAAGGAATGAGCAAAATATTATAAAGAAAGAGGAGAATTCTTGCTACTAGGGTAAACGACAAAGATATAGATTTCTTAGAAAAAAAAAAAAGAGATTGGCCGCACTAAGGCTGTGTTTGTTGTTCCTGTCCCACAAAAGGGGTTTTGGTGGGTAAGTTTTAAGGAACTGAGATCTCCTTTATCCTTTCCTGCAAATACTCGTTAGTGAATCGGAGTTTCTTGTATTTTCTATTGGAGTAGTTTTTTTTGTCCTTTTGTGCTTGAATTACTCAGACCTTTTGAAACTAAACTGTCCCGCATATCTCCATTTTCTAAATCTGCACACAAAATTCATATGAAAACTCCATTCCTAGATCTACTTTCTTGGTTATTGACTTATTGTAGATTTTGTTGGTCTAGGGAGAAATTGGTAAATTGTTGATTCTGACCTAGAAGTCTTTTTAGGTCAAATTTTACATCCTAAAGAGCGTCTTGTGGGAGTTCCAAAATGAAATTAAAAAAAATTAAGTGGTTCACAAGTGACATGTAATTGAAGATTCAGTGGGTTCACAGACCAACAAACAGCATAGCAGACCTTGCAGAACAGGGCAAGATACCACCTTTTTCCGGGTGACGTTGTAAACTATTTGGGGGAAGACTTAGGGCCTGATTGGTTTGCTGGAATAAGTGCTTGGAATTGGAATCGGAATGGTCCAACCATTTATTTGGAATGGGATTCCAATTCCCATTCTTGGTAGAATGAGATACCCCCATATGGGGGAATGGCCATTCCAGGCTCCTCCCTAGGGAATGGGATTTCCATTCCAAAGTCTGTCAAGAAGTAAATAACTCATGACAAAAAACCCAATAATACATGAAATAGTAAAAATAAATTAACAATTGAATAATAAAATGTTATGGAAGTAATAATAATAAAATATGAATATATTAATAAAATATTTATTAATTAATGATAGATATTAAGATATTAATTCTTAAATACTAATAAAATAATAATAACAAAGTACTAATAAATAATAATTATATATTCATCAAACATTAATAATAATAATAATAATGTAACTAAAGTAATAATAAAATACTAACATATTAATTATTAAATAATAATAAATTAATTTTAAAATAATAAAACAAAAAGTAATAGAATATTAATAAACTAAAAATAAAATAATAAATTATTAATAAATGTAGTCATAATAAAAATGTTACAAATACAAAATTGAAAAATTTCAGTTGATTCCGGTTCCAACTCCAAATGAACCAAACAGCAACATTCGGAATCCGATCCTGATTCCCAACTGAACCAAACAGACGCCAATAATAGGTGATTCCGATTCCAATTCTTGGGGATTCTGGTTCTGATTCCGATCCTGTCCGCGAACAAAACGGACTTAAGGGTTGGGTTGAACTTATTTTCTGTTGATTTGCTGATAGGGTTCTGTGTGCATATTGGTTTTGTTTCTGCAAGTTTCTTATTGGTTAGCTGAGGCTAACTGGTTTTGTGTGTACTCTTGAAAAACATAATTGCAAAGCATGGTATTACCATATAAATAGGATATGCATATCCTTATTCTGGAATATGCGAAATGGAATCAAATTTCCATTTTTCGTATCCATATTGGGCATTGTAGTTGATTGGATGGGTGAAGTGGTAGTCTGTCGGGGCTTGACACATTTGATCAGGCAGGCAAAAGACTTGCTTTCCACAGTGTAACATTCAAATGCATTCCAAATTTTGCCAACTTAGGGGCATGTATTTTTCTGTTTTCCTTTTTTCTAGAGAAGTGCCGCATCAGAAGACAAAATATTCTTGGTGGCTAGCTACCATAGTCTGGTGTCTGGCATGTCTATGTACATATTCATTGTACACATGTCAATCAAAATTAGCACTTACTGATCAAGAAAAAATTTCCAGGTTGGTTTAGAAGAAAGCTCCCTATCTTTAGGACCAATGAAAAGATGCTTTTAAAAAACAAAAAGATGCTTTCATTTCCAGAAGGCTTCTGTGGGCTATTGTTTAGCATGTTGCACATACACATAAATCTCCTATAGACCCTCTTACTTGTGCTGCTTCAAAGCTACTATTGATAATACCAACCCACAATTAATTTGGTTTGAGTCCAAAGTATAAACTCAAGTAAAAAAAAAAGATGAGAATGGTGAAATAATTTCTATTTGATCAGAATCTTTATCTGAATATTGTTTGCTTTATGAAAAATAATATGAAACTGCCATAAGAATTCTTGATTTTAGAACCAAAAATTCAAGAATGCGTTTCTGGTTTCAGTTTTGGAATTTGGAAAAGCAATACACAATCATACTCCTTTATGTGGTTTTGTTTTAAGATAATAATGTTTTCTCAAACCATTTCTAGGGCCCGGTTTTTTTTGAAATCACAAGAAATTACAGAATTCATGTTGGGGAACACCATCTTGCTGAAATTTTTGCTAGTGGAGTGGCTTGGATCTTGTTGTATGGGGAGTTGATTTTCTAGGTAGGTAGCTATTGTTTTCTTTTGTTTCATGACTTCCCATTGTATAGGTGGCCTGTTTCCAGGATATGCCTCACTCCATATGTTTTAAATTTAAGAAGTGCAAGGGCTTCCTAGAGCTTGAGGTGTAAGGTGAAAGGCGAGCTACGTGTCTAAACAAAAGTGAGGTGCCACTTCTGAAAAAAATTAAAGAAATGCTTAACGTAGGTGTTCTGCGAACCTAAATTCTTGAAGAAATAAAATGTTTCAAAAAAGCCTATTAGCTCAACCGGTTATATCATTGTGTTACCAACACAGTTTTTTCTTCTTCTTTTAGTAAACATTACCGACACAAAGGTTGTAGCCTTACATGGTTGACTCCTATTATAGGTCTATTTAAGCTTTAAGCAGTTTTTGTACAACCTGCAATGTATAAATTAGTTCTTCGGCATAAGTTCAGGGCTAGTTCATTAGAATGTACAAAAAATCAAGTTAGGCACACCTTATAAAATGAGCCTCTTCTATGGACCTAGTGCACTTTTGAAAACATTTCTTGCTTCTGCTTTGTCAGGAACCATTCCCGTATAATGGTTTCCTCTCTCTTGATCTTTTTACAAAATTATTCATTATAGATCCCAAAAAACAAAGACTTTCTCATGTGATATAGTGGTATTATTGTATGTTTGGTTGAAATTTTTGATAGTAATTGTTTTTTGTTTAAGAATTGTTCAAAGTTAGTTATCATATTATAGTATCTGGTTTCATTGTATTTGATTTTATCTCAGTTGTTTGTCTTCACTCATGATCATTTATTTTCATTGAATGATGGTTTTTGAACCCAAATTGGCAAATTGTAGATGATGGTCCAATAAATTCCATTTTCAGAAGATAAATAGATAGTACTAGCGGGGAGCCGGTTATCCGTGCGATGTACGAGATTTGTTAAGCGAAAGCTAAATAATAGAAACACATAAGAGTATACAATTGTTTTATATTTTTAACTTTTTAAATAATTAATACTTGTTTATAATTTATATACTACTTTTAATAATTTTTTTACAATACAAAAATAACAATAATTAATTTCAGCCAGGGTTGTTAATCAAACTAATGAAACCAACCAACCCAACTAGCTCGACCCGAGTTAGTCAGTTTTCTAGTATTTCCTCAACAATTTCCAAACCTAACCAGGTTGGATTGGCTTCACTTTGGCCATTTGTAAATCAGCCAAAATTGAACGACTTGACCCTAGATATATATTAATATTTTATATTTTTAATATGGGAAGTAGGAAAATTCTCATATTTCTTAAGTCTAAAATATTTTACAATATTAATTTAAAATTATTTTTTAATAATGCCACTATTTTTTTTTTGGGTTTTTAAAAAAAAATTTAAAAAGTTTGTTGAATTATCAAAATCAGATACACTTACAAATATATTACGAAAAAGTGGTAATGACAAAAAGTTTCTTTTTAGGGACCAGATTACCCTTTCTTAAATTTTGCACGTCAAGCCAAAGGTACTGGTCATTGTCTCTTTCCTTGGAATGCCACAACAAGGGCCGTGGAGCAAGCTTCCTCTCTCTCTCTCTCCTCCTTTTCCTCCTCCTTCCCATCTTTCCATTTTTCAACTAACCCAAGGCCAGGTCCAAACCCCACTGAAAATCAAAACAAAATAGAATTCAACCACATCTTCTACCCTCAAACCGAAACAGAGTATCCAAACCACTGGTCCCCACCTCTTTTCCTCTTTGTCTTACCCCCACTTTCTTCTTCTTCTTCTACATCCATTGCTGCCATCAACTTTGTTGTTTCTTGAAAGAAGTAGAATGGAAGAGAGCAGTACAATTAATCAAAGAAACTCTTCCAATAACCCCACTTATTTGTAAAGCCAAGGTCTTTGAACGTTTGAAGAATCATTGTTTACTCTATTATCGATTGATCCATGGATGATTGCCAATCAACCCAGTGCCAAATCTCTTGACAATAATCTTAGGTGCCAATATTTTGACAATAATCCCTTGAACAAGACGATCATAATCTTCTTTCTAAATGCTTTTGCTTTGGAAAGATCTACCTTGATAACCTGTATCCGAGTTTTTCTTCAATTGATTTGATCTGTTATTGTAGAGTCTTCTGCGAAAATGACTGTAGAAGAGAGCAACAACTTTGAGCTTTCCAAAGTTGCACAGTTAAGTAGTTTTGGTGCCACCATTGAATCCATCTCATCATTACAGCTCGCAGACTTCTTCCTCTGTAGCTCATTTTCGTTGTAGACACAATAGTTGTTTACCAAACTCAAAGAAAGAGAGAGTAAGGGAGGGGCCGAAGGGTTTTGATCAAGAAACGTAAAGGTGGGTACTAACGTACTATCGGCAGTGCCTAGCTTTCTTTTTTATATATTTTTATTAAGGGTAATTTTGTCCACAAATTTTTAAATTTTGTCCCGCTCACTGATTTGGTCATATCTTTCTAAACATAACTAAATTTGTAAATTTGACAACTTTGTCATTTATTTTGCAAAAAGTCCTAATTTTTTAATTTAAATTTAATTTTTTAGTTTATATCTTTTGAACTGTCCAACCAAACCAAAAATTGACCTAAACCGATATAACCCGAGTTGGCCGATTTTCATTAATGGTCAATCGGTTTCAGGTGACCAACTCCCCAACTTGACTAAGTCAATTTGGTTGGTCAAACAACCTTTAACTGAGTCGAACCAACCCATGAACAATCTTAATTTCAGCTAAATTAATAATATAATCTCTAATAAATAACAATAGTTTAATCTCCAATAATTATTGAAAATTTATAGAAAAAATGCACAATTATTGAAAATATATTGATAATGAAAATTCAATAAATAACTAATAAAAATGCAATAAATACAATAATTATATCAAATAATATCAAATAAAAGTTTAATCTCTAATAAATAATAATAATAAATTATAACAAAAATACAATAAATACAATAAGTACAATAAATTAAATTTAAAAAGTTCAGTAATAGTAGTTTAATTTCCAATAATTATTGAAAAAATTCTATTAAATAACAAAACAAAAATAAACTTATACTTAATTATTGAAAATATATTTATCAAAAAACACAATAAATAATTACTAAAAATACAATAAATATTAATTATAGTATAGATAAATATAGATTAAGATTTTCAAATTATTATTAATAAATATTAATTTTTTTGAAAGTTATTTTCTAGAATTATTAATTGATATAAGTGAAATTAGTTATTTACAATATTATTTAGTTATTTAAATAATATCATTAGTTAAATTTTAAAATTTTAATTATTTATTGTATTTAATCATCCATAAAATTATAATTTATACTATTATATTAAATTATTATGAATTTGATTAATATATTTTAATTAATTATTTTTCTACTTTTAAGAAAAATTTTGAATTTATTACATAATTTCATTTTTTTAACTATTTGAAATCTAGTTATGTTAAATATTTCGTTATTTAAAATATTTATTTATTTAAATATTGAAATAATATATAAAGTATTTAAAAAATTTCGTTATTTGAAATTTATTTCATTTAAAGTTATTATATAACATTTATTACTTTATTATATAATTATTTAGCTATTTTTAGTATTTTGTTATTTAAAATATTTATTTTTTGAAATATTTAAATAGTATTTTAATAAGAGGGGATTAAATGAGGTGGAAAGTAACAACTGAAGGTGCATTTTAAACCCTTATATGGCTACTAAAATGACCATATTTAGAGTAAGTACACAAATATGGTCATTTTAGTAGCCATTATAGCTGTCATTAAAACTATAATAAAATGACTTTTATACCCTTTCTCAAACAAAGAAATAAAGGGTAATTTTAGTCCAAGAAAACTTTCACTCTACATCTACACTTCTATATATATATATATATATATATCTGTATAGCACTAAACTAAAAGGTGTAATGCTTATACTTGTAGCTTCTGATTTGTTTAGGTGCTTTCTCTCTTGTAGCCTTTTGATATCAATAATATACCTACATACTTTAACCGTAGAAAGTTGGTATTGGTCTATTGGCATCTGGACTCATCATTTTACTCCAAGTACATGCCTCGGACATGGCACTACACTGGTATAGGTTGTGTCAGATTTTTCAAAACTGTCTCTTGTCCAAATGCAAGATTTTGATGAATTGGGTAAATGGGTATGTATGCAATTAAGGATACATATTCATCATAAATTATTAATTTATATGGTCTAAACAAATATAAGATATTAGAAATTAAGGCATGAATATATGCTCAACCAAGAATGTCCCTTAACCCCCATAAAATGTAGAATTTCCTTACACTATTATGTTATCATTTTTTAATTGTCACAATCTGATTTATTTTTTCATTGCTTTTGTTTTTTGTGCTTTCAATTTTGGATATCAATAGTGGAATGTTGCTAAATTAAATGTAGAGTACTTGCATAATCAAACAATTTATATTTATTGTTCAATTAGCCTATAGATACATTTTAGCCAGTCCCTCTATTACAAGATTTTGAGGTCAGGCAAATCCAACTCAGAGGAATACTTGCACAGTTGCACTTGATACCTAGGCAGCTTTGCCCAAGTCCATGTAACATAGGTCATCGTCATCATCATCATCCATGCCTTATCCTGTTTCACCAATCCATTCTATTTAAAGCCATATCCATTAGCATTCACATTTCTGCCACATTCATTTTCTGGACATGTTTCTCGACTGTCCAACACTCCACTCCATACAACATAGCTGGCCTTACAACTATTTTATAGAACTTTCTTTTTACTATTAATATCAATTACTAATACCAGTTAATGTATGCAGATAAGAGGTGGCCGTGCTACTCATGTGCAACTTGCAGAACAATGGGTATTGAACTCCCATAAGATCCTACAGGCCCCATTTTCCTCTGCTGCTTATGTTAATGCACTAAAGGATGCTGAACAATTTCTTTGGGGGGGTTCTGAAATGGACCAGGTATGCATTGGCTGCTCAATTGATGTGCTACTCTTTTGTTATAAGTTTGAAGCTTCAATGGATTATTGGTTTCTTCTATGCATCTCTGCAAAAAACTTTGACATGTAGGTTCGGAACATGGCAAATAATTTGATTGAAGCTCGGAAGTGGGCAGAAGAAGTAATAAATTGCCTTTCTAAAGTTGAGACCTGTTTACATCATTGCAAGAATGATATAGGGAAGGTGTCCTTGGGATTTGTCGAGAATTTGCTGAATTATGATCCATTGCCTTGTAATGAGCCTGGATATTTTAAATTGAAGGTTAAAAAGTTTGAATATTTGGGTAATTTCAAAGTGTCATCACAGTCAATTTGCAAACTTGCTTTTATGTGACTTCTGGAATTACTCCATACAGGCCTATGCAGAAGATGCAAGAATATTGGTTGGAGAAATAGAATCTGCTCTTTCAATAAGTTCACATGTCTCGGTAATAAAAGATTTATCTCATCACTTCATTTATACTATTTCTTTTCTCAGCACTGATTCTGTGCAAAGAAGTTTTACTTCAACTGTCTCATTATTATGCCCATTTTTTGATCAGCAATATTATATTTTTTATCTTCTAAAAAATATTATTTTGTCCATTTTTTGATAGGCAATATTTAAAGAAGTATTATTAATGGTAAAACATTATGCCCCTACTATCTAGAATTTTTTTTTTGAAAGGTAAAAATGACAAATTCATTAACATAAAAGAAAAATACAAGCTGATGGTGACAGTGCATCACTCATTTACAATAAAAATAAGATGTTGTCGAATCAATATAAATTTTCCATAATACACATTTGAAATCCCAAAACTTCCCCCAAATTTTCTCCATGTCCTCCTTGTCAAGTTGACTGGATTCTGGATGAACCATAACTCAATCAGCCACCAACTTGCTAACAGCAGCTACTATCCTGTCCATGCTACTGTATTTGTCATTGAAAATTCTTCTATTCCTCTTCATCTGAATATTCCAATAGATTGCAGACGGAATGCAGCTCCAAATCACCCTTGCCTTCTTGCTACGTCTTAACTTTGACCATGAAGAAAAAATTTCTAAAGCTGAGTTTGGAGAAATCAGATACCCCAAACATTGCGGTGAACAATCTCTACAGGAAATCAGAAATTTTGCAACTGAAAAAGCATGTCTGATGTTCTCCTGCTTTTTGCATAAACAGCATCTACTAGCCGTACTGAAACCTCTTGATTTCAAATGATCCACAGTCCTAATCAATGGTACAGCAAAGGACTTCTTCCCGTCCAGGAGAGGAATTAGGCAAGGTGACCTCCTATCCCCATTCTTGTTTAACCTAGTGGCAGAAGTGTTAAGCAGAATGGTGGCAAAAGCTGCTGATGCTCAAGGCCTTATTAGAGGTTGGAGGGTAGGTAGAAATCGGGTGATTGTTACCCATCTCCAATTTGCAGATGACACCATATTTTTTTGTGAAGGAAACAATGAGGAAGTGGTGGAAAATTTGAGGGTGCTGCTGAATAATTTTGTGGGAATAACAGGGCTGAGGATAAATTGGACCAAAAGCGGAATTGTAGGGTTCAATTTGGAGGAAGGAGGACTAATAAGATTTGTGGTGATCTTGGGGTGCAAGATCAGAAGCTGGCCTATCAGTTACCTAGGTCTACCCTTAGGAGGAAATCCTAGGTTAGTTACAGGAAGTTAGCCCTTTGGAAGAGGAATTATATTTCTTTGGGTGTAAGAATAACCTTGATTAGAGCCACTCTGGCAAACATCCCCACCTATTTCCTTTCAACCTTTAGAATCCCTTCTAAGGTGGGAAGGTGCTTAGAGAAGTATACGAGAGATTTTCTTTGGGACCCAGAAGAGGAAAGGAAGGACCACTTGGTCAAGTGGGAGTGGGTTAGCAAACGTAAGGAACAAGGGGGTTTAGGAATTGGGAACATCCTTTTAAGGAACACAATACTACTGGGTAAGTGGCTTTGGAGGTTTCCCTTTGAGGACGAGAAGCTATGGCACAAAGTGATTGAGAACATTCATGGGGTGGTCAGAAATGGCTAGGATGCAAAAGTTTCCCCTCAGTTCTTCAACTTCTCCTTGGAAAGCAATTCATGAAGTCTACCCTACTTTCCTCAATTCCATCTGGTTCAACGTGGGACAAGGTAATAAAATTTTGTTTTGGGAAGATCTATGGGTAGGGGAAACCCCACTAAAAGACTAATTTCCTGATCTCTTTGCGTTATCTAACCTCAAGGGGGAAGCTATATCCATGTTGGGAACACCGTGCCCAAATGGTGTGAACTGGAATTTGGGATTGACGGGGACTAAGGGAAATGAGTGTGTCTTTAATCCGATTGCTGGACCTCCTAGGGCAAATCCACTTGGACCTTTCGCTGGAAGACTCTAGAATTTGGATAGGCTCTCTAGACAACCTCTTTTCTTGCTCCTCTTTCTTCAAAATACTTGCTTCGCCCAACCTTCTAGGTGGGGTTTTCCCTATGAAAGAAATTTGGTGCAAGCGTATTCCCCCGAAGATCCAAGCCTTCTGCTGGGAAATATTCCTTGGTAAGATAAACACTTGCGATATGCTGCAGAAAAGAAGGCCCTATATTTGCCTTTCTCCTCATGTGTGTTCATTGTGTAAGGAAAGTGGTGAGACCCTTTCTCATTTAATGATATCCTGTTCTTTTGTGCATCGAATTTGGGAATTCTTTTGTACTCTCTTTGGCTGGACTCTCCAACCATGAATTCTTGAGACAGCGAAAGAAAAGAGGGATGGTAATGTGGAAAGCAACAAAGCCAGCAATTTGCTGGGTAATATGGGAAGAGAGGAACAACAGAATTTTCTTGGAAAAAAGTAGAACAATAGAGGAAGTGATTGATAGTATCAAGGTGAAAGTAGCCCATTGGGTAAAACCCTTGGATAGCTTTCAAGTCTTCTTAGTCATAGACATTCTAAGAACATGGTCTGAAGTAGCACAATCTTCGAGAGTAAGAGATAAAGTAAGGCTGGAGTGAAAACCACCAGAAGGCAATAAAGTAAAGCTGAATTTTGATGGGTGCTCCTTTGGAAATCCGGGCATCACAGGAATAGGAGGAGTATTAAGAAACTCTGGAAGGAGGATATTGGGTATGTTTCTCAGGACTGATTGGCATCGGAAACTCGCTGAAGGCTGAACTATTGGCATTACTACAAGGGTTAAAGCTAGCCAAACAGCTAGGATACAGACATGTTGAAGTGGAAGGGGACTCAAAAGTAGTAATTTCATGGGCAACAAACAGAAGCCATACCCCATGGATGTTTAAACATGTGATCAGGGAAGTGGAGAAGATTGCAAAGGAGGTTGAGGCTGAATTTAAATGGGTCCGAAGAAGTGCAAATGGGCTAGCTGATGGCTTAGCAAAACAGGGGCATTGAGACAGCAATTATTTTGGGCTGCACTGTAATGAGGGAGAGAATAGAGTGATTAAAGGGGATCAACAGTCCCATCACCAAGTTGTATAAACTGCTTGCAATCAAAATTTTAATAAAATGCATGTTTACTGATAAAAAAAATATGCTGTCTGTCGCAACCAGCCATTGCAAAAGCTTAAATCCTTGGGGGAACCGGGTTTCCCCACACTCCTAACTGTTTTGAATCTGAATTGCTTCTACTTAGAGCTAAATAACAAGATTTCACAGTGAATTTTCTGTTTGAGCATTCCTTCCACTATAGTTCATCCCTCGTTTGAGAAGGGATCTTTACTGCCTCTAGCTTCCCCAACAGAGAATTGCATTCTTCCACCTCTGTCCAGCAAAGGTCTCCTAAATTTTGGGCTCTAAATCAACTGATTTCCCCTTCTTTCATAGAAACCGCTAATAGTAAGTAATGTCACCCTCAGCCAGCTTATACAATCTTGGGCATAACTCATTCAATTTGCCAATCCCATACCAATCATCCTCCCAAAACCTAATTCTTGAGCCACCTCCTTCTGAAAAGCTTGTTAGACTTCTGAACTCCCTATTTAAACTCATGATCCCTTTCCACACACTCACCCTATGTGATGACCTTACCTCTCTAGGTTCCCAGCCAAACCTTGCCACCCCATACTTCCTCACACCACCCTCCTCCACAATGATTCCTCCTCTCTCCCTAGCCCAAACCTCCATAACCACTTCCCCAACAAGGCCCTGTTAAAAACTCTCACTCTTCTAATCCCTAGTCCTCCCTTCTTCTTTGTTCTGTAGACCTTGCCCCACTTCACCAAACGAAATTTCTTGCCCCTCCTCCCCTACCCACACCCTCCCATAAGAAATCTCTATGAAACTTCTCTATTCTTTCAGCAACTTGAGATGGGATCTTCAGCAATGACAAATAATAGGTTGGTAAGCTTGAGAGGACACTTTTAATTAAAGTTATTCTCCCTCCCAGCGAGAGATATTTTGCTTTCCATCCATCCAACCTTCTTTCAACTCTCTCCACAATTGGCCTCCACAAAGCACCTGAGTTTGAAGCCCCTCCTGTTGGCATTCCCAAATAAATGACAAGGAGCTCACCAATTCTGCATTCAAAAGCATCGGCACAATCCAACAAAACTTCCTATTCAATATCTCCAACTTCAATCAACACACTTTTTGAGAGTTTTTTTTTTTTTTTAATTTTTTTAAGCAAAAGGTCCTTTGTACAATGAGAAGCTGTACAATTAACTAACAAGTTGGACCTCAAAAAAGGCCATCCTCAAAAAAAATTACTATCAGACATGTCGTCTTTAATCATGGTATGTATAGACAACCATCTCCTAATAAACCCTATAGCCATATTGATGACCTCAGCTTCAGAAGAAACTTTGTATTCAAAATTTTTGTTGTTTCTTTCCAGCCACACCGCCCACAGAATTACCAAAGGGATGGAGGACCAGCAGACTTTCCCTTTCTTAGTCAACCTGGATATGTGCCATTCCTCCAGCAAGGCTTTCACTGAGGCAGGCATGCACGAACTTAAATTCAGGGTCTTCAAAAGATAGCTCCAAATTTCTGAAGCAAACTTGCAACGCAGAAACAAATGTCTGTCTGAGTTCCACTTTACAAAGACAGCATCTCAAGTCATTGCAGATGAAACCTTCTTCAACAACATTTCTTTGGAGATGCACTTTTTTAAAGCTGTTACCCATAGAAAAACTTGACTTTTGAGAGGCTAACCTTCAATCCTGTTAACAATTCAAAAATTTCCAAAACTGCCCTCAGATTTAACACTTGTTCCAGTGAGGCATATTGAAAAATCAGGTATCCTCAGCTAAACCCGTTTGTCCACTTCTCATCAAGAGGAGGTTCAATATCTTTGTAACCAAGACAAATAGCATTGGAGATATTAGATCTCCTTGTCTCAAACTCCTAGAAGCTTGAAAAACTCCGTGGATACACCATTTAGAAGAATAGAGTGAGACTGTAGACATGCATGCATACATCCAAGATCTCCAACTTTCTCCAGAACCCATTAACCTTTGAATTTACTTTAAGAAACCCCACTCCACCTGATCATAAGCTTTCTCAATGTCAATCTTACATTACCAGGCCTGGTCTCCTAGTCCTTAATCTGGAATCACTGCATTTGCTTTCCACTAAAACTCCATCCAATATCTGCCTTCCACAAGCGCCATTTGAGATTCCCCAACAACCTCATGCAGCATTGTCCTCAATCTCTTTGATAAAACTTTAGTCAGCAACTTGTATGGGCTGCTAATTAAACTTATTGGTCTAAAATCCTTCAATTCCACGACTCCCTCCTTTTTTGGAATCAAAGAGGTAAAAATGGCATTTACCGACTTCTCCAAATTTCTCTCCCTATGGAATTCCTGAATTAGCAGCTCAAAATCTCTTTCCAGTGTGTTCCAACATGCTTTAATAAAAGCAAAGTTGAAACCATCTAGCCCCAGTGCTTTATCCCCATTTATGTCTTTCAAGACTTCTTTGATCTCCTCCAACCTGAACTCATTTTCAACCCAGGTTGCTGAAGCTTCACTCATCTTCTTGGGACTAGAGACATCCAATTCCAAACTCTTGAAGTATACAAGCTTTTATAAAAAACAACCATTCTCCTGAATTTCATTCCAATACTCCACTATCTACCCCCATCTGAATTCTTGATAAAGTTTCCTCTCCTCCTCGTACTAGCATAGGCATGAAAGAACACTGTTTTTGTCACTTGTTTTCAGCCAAGTCAATGTGAACTTCTGTATCCAGCTCTTCTCCTCTATGTATTAAGCTTTTCAAGTCAAACTCCAACCTTTCTCTTTGCAATCTTTCCTCCCTTGATAGATCATCCACTTCCTCCAACCTGTCTAATCTAGCCATTTTCTCTAAAAAATTCCTTTTTCCTGATTCCCACATTTCCAAAAATAGTTAACATCGACCTCTTTATTTCCTCCTAAAGCAGCTGCAGTTTTTTAACCATCTTTAAACCGGCAGACCCCTCCATTTGCATCACTCCCCATTTCTCTTTCACCCAATCTAGAAAGTCTGGATGGTCCAATCACATGTTTTCAAATTTAAATGGTCTTGGGCCTGAAACCACTACAAACTGTCTCAGTAACACTGGCTTATGATCTGAATAACAAAAGGCAAGGCTTCTTGAATCCTTTCACCCATGTGTTGCTCCCAATCTCTAGTATAGAGAAACCTATTCAGCCTTCTTAAAATAGGTGGGGATTGCCCATTCTTTTTTTGATAAATGAGTAAAATTTTATTAGACCAGCAAATAAGAGTTACATGCAACCCATGGAAAGGCACGGGATGTGACCTTTCCTTTAACACTAGTTACAGAATTATAAGTACAAAAGAAATTACATAGTAGCCCAAAATAAAGTATTCCGGAGAACTCTTTGTTTTGCAAGTGAATCAGCCATTGAGTTTGCTGGTCTGCCTACCCATTGAACTCTGGTTGTCATATTCTTTGTTAACCATTTAACTTTTTGAGAAGATCTCTAAAACCCCAAATCACAGTGCCCGAATCCTTCGGACAACCCACCATCACCTGGGAATCCCCTTCAATAATCAGATGCTCTATGCCTAGCCGATTTGCAAGCTAGATTCCTTGTACAACAGCAAGTAATTCGGCCCTTAAGGAGTCTCCGACAACTGCAGGACCTGAGTACAAAGATATAATGCTACTATCGTTGTTTCTCAGCACTCCTATGTCTGAAGGTCCTGGATTTCTTCGGCTACTTCCATCTAAGTTCAGCTTGATAAACTCCTCCCCTGGTGGCATCCATTCAACCCCATGTTTGTCCTTCCTGGTAGAAGTATTATCCACTGCTAGCCAGCTTCTCCATAGGTCATCAAAAGAGTATGCATCAAAGAGCTTTAGAGTTTTCAGCCACTGGATTGCCCTTGGCAGAATACATTCTTTAACTTCCGAGAAGCTCATTTCTTTTTGACTAAAGATTTTGGTGTTCCTTTCTTCCTAAACTGTCCACAACAAAGCTGCTCTTATGCACTTCCACATAATTCTCCCTCTCTTTGTGTGCCATTCAACGACAGACGGACTAAACAACAAGCTACTATCAGATGGTAGATTCCAACTACACTCAAACAACTTAAGGCGCCAATTCCATAAAGCTGTAGCAAAAGAGCAAGAGATCAGTAAGTGGTGACAATCCTCATTCTGAGATTTACAAAGAACACATCAATTAGGGGATAAGCACCAATTTGGTCTCCTCTTTTGTAGGTTTTCAAAGGTATTAATCTTACCATAATAAACTACGCAACAAAAAACAACAATCTTTGGGGGAATGGGCCTAGTCCAAAATTCTTTTAACTGGGAAGTTCTGAGGTGCAAAAGGGGGGCAAAGGGACTTGAAGAAAGAGGAGCAGGTGAAAAAACCTTTCGGGTTAGGGGTCCAAATTCTTGTGTCAGGTTTGAGGGGATCTAAACAAATAGACTCAAGTGAAGAAAATAGTTTTGAAACACAAGCACTTTCATCATCACGTAACCCTCTAAGGAAACCAAAATCCCAGTTTAGGGCCACAGAAGAAGCTGAGGAGGAAATAAAACTGGAAACCGTCTCTTCCTTATAAAGGGAAATAGAGTAAAGAGAGGGAAAAAGATCTTTAAGAGGTTGGTTGCCCACCCAAATGTCTTCCCAAAAAAGAATATTGTTTCCAGAATTAACATCATACCTGACTAGATTGAGAAACTGTGGTAGAATTCCATGAATGACCTTCCAGGGTGTTGCAAGAGTCGTCCATCGAGATACCCCGGCTTTCCAACCGTTCTGCAAACGACCATGAATACTATTCACCACATTGTGCCACAACCTCTCTCTCTCTAACGACCATCTCCAAAGCCACTTCCCTAGTAGAGCTTCATTCTTAAGAACTAGATTTCCCACTCCAAATCCCCCTTCCTCCTTACTCCTGCTGACTATCTCCCACTTAATCAAATGAGCCTTCTTCTCTTCCCTTGGCTCTCACAAGAAATCCTTCATCACCTTTTCTGGCTTCTTGGCTTCCCTTGAGGGTATGTTGAATACAGAAAGAAAATAAACTGGAAGACTAGCAAGTGTTGCCCTAATCAAGGTCACTCTACCCCTTATTGAAATGTAACTTTTTTTTTTCCAAGAAGCCAACCTCTTTTCAAACTTTTCCACAATTGGATACTAGAGCCGACTTTCTTTTGGATTAGCTCCTAACGGAAGACCCAAGTAGGTTAAAAGCCAATAAGACATGGAACACTCTAGAGAACCTGCTATAGCCTTTACCTCCCAAACTTCCAAATTGATTCCTGATGAAGGGTGATTTGGTGCGACCTAGCGAGAAGGGGACGCGTGGACACAACCTGACTAAGGGATGATAGCTCAGCCTAGCAAGCCTAGTTTGCAATGTTTGAGCTCGGGTGTTCGGTCACCTTGGCATAGAGTCACCTCGGCGTCGGGGCACCTCGGCATTCAATCCAGTTCGGAACTAAAGAGCCGAAGTATCAGCTCGGGGTTACCAACCCGAACCGCCACGTAACGACTTTGGAAGTTTCTCCAGTAGACTCTGAACCTCACGGGATCACGCCGCATAACGACAGGCCTAATCTTCTCCCTGCACAGATCGAGCGGAATTGATAAACTATTAACTGATACGTTACTTCTTGATTAAAGCGGAAATGGATCCCCTCAAGACGAAGATCTCGGAATTGATCCGCGAAACCCGCGAGAGCTCAACTATATAAGAGCAACAACCTCTCTAGGGCTTAGGTATGCGTGATTTCTCTACTCTCTAGCTCTCTAGCTCTCAAACTCTCAAAGTATTCAGCTCGCACCATAGTACACTGACTTAAGCATTGGAGCGACTTCGCCGAGTTAGCCACCCCGAGTTCTTTGATCCGCTATCTTGCAGATTCTTCTAGGTCACTGTTCGATTGGAAGCCAGATCACCTTCCATCTGGGAGTAGTTAGATCGCGCTACATCAATTGGTGCCGTCTGTGAGAACCAACCGAAAAGTCATCTCCTTTTTTATAGTCATCAACCTTACTCTTACGTCAATGGCATCTTCCAGTCACGCCGAGCAAAGCAGCGAGATGAACATCTCCGGGGGACAACCCCAACTCCCTTCAGTGTGCATCGACCAATTCACCATCTCGCTTACTGCGACTGGAGTTCCAACGCTGACCGTGCCACTGAACACCACACAGGTGAACGCCCCACTTCCCTCAGTGGTAGGTGCAACCTTTTCTGAGCCCTCTATGGTTCCCCCCGGAGTCGGGCTGTCCCAGTTCAACGACTTGGTGCAGTGCGTTCGGGCTATCCAGATCCAGATGCAACAGGTTCAGCAATTCAAACAGTACCAACAGTATTTCTTCTACCAGTAGTACCACTATTAGTTCCCTCCACTGGTGCATAACTAGCAACCGGTTCCACCTCGGCACCTAGGGGCCCAATGGAATTAGAATTGGCCTCGGGTTAACCAAGATATCATCCGATCTCCCCACCGAGGCGAAGAGACTTCCCAAGTCTCAGTTCCTCCCAGGAGTCAGGTCTCACCTCGTGGGAGGAGAGACAACCAGATTACTCCACTTGCCTCACAAGGGAACCTCAGAAACAAGTCCGGGGATACTCAGCCTAACAGGGCAATCTTCCTTGACGTTCACAGCAGGAAAATGATGGTTCGCTATCCAGTTTGGGGTTCGAGGTGCGAACTCAAGATAGGGCCTCTCCGTCCGTGATAGCTAGCCCCAGAATCCCACAAGGAACCAAGAGTTGCCTCGCGACAGGGCGGTACCGGAGCACACCGAAATCAACAGCACCAATGCTGAGCCAGTAAAGAGGCAGTAGTGGAGGCGTCAGGAGGCACGCTGTACCTCGGCTTAGAACAGCCAACTAGCGAGGCCGAACTAACAAGAAGAGCAAGCGAAAGGTAAGGAAGAAGCAAGATCGGTAGCTACAAAGGCCGTTCCTCCCCTACTTTCCAGGTTGTCTCCTTGTCTCCCGAGCTCTTAGCGACCCCGATGCCTAAGGACTTCAAGATGCCTCCCTTAGACAAGTATGACGAGTCCTTCGATCCTAACGACCATGTGGACTCTTTCCAGTCCCAGATGCACCTAGATGGGGCTGATGAGTCTTGCATGTGTGTGGCCTTCAACACTACCTTCAAAGGGTTAGTTCGGACCTGGTATCGGAATCTCGCGCCGGGATCGATCAAAAGCTGGTCGTAGTTCACAGATTTGTTTACCTCGCACTACATCACTAGCAAGAAATGCTCGAGGTCACAGGAAAGCCTTCTCAGCGTAGTTCAGAGAGAGGGAGAGTCGATTAGAAGCTACATTAAGCGCTTCAACGACACTTGCCTGCAGATCCCCGACCTAGACCCAGTGGTAAGACTCGCAACAGCTAAGAAAGGAATAACCCATAGGGAGTTTAAATGGCATGTGGTGGCCAATAAACCAAAGGACATCAACCAGAAGACTGACAACCCGACAGAAAAAAGGAAAAGAGACAATGTTGACACAGGTAATGGCGGACACAAAAGAAGAAAGAGCAAGTCCCCAAGCAGGGGAAGAAACAAATCTGGGAGCCGATCTCCTTCGCGAACTCGCAAGTTAGGTCGACGCTCCAAGACGCCACCTGTTGAAAGAACAAACTACACATTGCTAAATGCTAAGCGAGGAGAAATCCTAATGGCCATTAAGGATTCCGCCTTCGTCAAATGGCCTCCTAGGTTGAGGGGAGATCTTGCAACAAGGAATCAAAATGTCTACTATCATTTTTATAGAGACACGGGCGCAACACGGAAAACTGTAGGAACCTCCGCGACGAGATCGAGGAGCTCATCTGCCGCAGATACTTGAAAAATTTTATACAGCGAGAAGAGAGAGGCCAAGCAGATCGGCCAACAGACTGACAGGGGGGCTAGAGAAGGAATGCCCCCGAGACTAGCAAGCAGAACGAGCAACCACCAAGATAGTTACCCAAGGAAAGACTGATCCGCGAGGTAACCAACATGATTACTGGTGGGTCCATCATCGCGGGGTGTACATCGGCAGCTGGACGGACCTCAGTCTGCGAGCTAGAAAATGAAGAGGAAAACCCGCCAAAGCGACCTCGACTTGAAGAACCAATATACTTCACGAAGGATGATGCGTGCGGGATCCAGTATCCTCATGATGGCGCACTAGTGATAAAACTGAGGCTCAACGACTTCGAAGTCAAGCGCATCCTGGTGGACTCAGGTAGCTTTGCAGATATACTGTTTAAGGAAACTTTTGATAAGCTGCATCTACAACAAAGTGACCTAAAGCCAGCAGACACTCCCCTGGTAGGCTTTAGCGGCGAGGAGGTCAGACCTCTCGGACGAGGCACAGTGCCCGTAGAGGCCAGCACATGGTTGAACATCGCGAGGTTTGGGCACACGTTTCTGGTGGTCGCGACTCTTCCCTATAACGCCATAATAGGTCGACCCATTGCGCACGTCCTATGTGCGATAGTATCCACCTACTATTTGGCGATGAAGTTCCCAATGGACTATGGGGTAGGAGTTGTGCGAGGTGACCAACTCGAATCTCTTAAGTGCTACGTAGCTTCCCTCAAGGGGAAAGCAAAGCTAGCGGTTGATATCGAGCTCGAGCAACCAGTAGAATATGCTGACGAGCGAGCTGCCCCAACAGAGGAGACGGTCCACATCCCGGTCTCAACCAATGACTCGGCCAAGACTCTCCAGATCGGTGCTTCGATCAACGAGCCCCTCCGCTCTCAGCTGGTAATCTTCTTACTCAAAGACTTAGATATTTTTGCTTGGTCCGCGACAGAAATGCCCAGGGTAGACTCCAAAATTATAACTCATAAATTGAATACCGACCCCTTAATCAGGCCAGTTAGACAGAAGAAGCGCAAGCTCGCCCCGGAAAGCTGGAGGGTAGTCGATGAAGAGGTCGGGAAGCTCCTAGCGGCAGACTTCATCAGGGAAGTCCATTACTCGAGCTGGGTAGTTAACCCAGTTTTGTTTAAAAAGGCCAACGACAAGTGGCGCATGTGCATCGACTACACCAACCTGTATAGAGCCTGCCCGAAAGACTGCTTCCCGCTGCCCAAGATCGACCGCCTAGTGGACGCGACTTCAGGGCATGAGTTGCTGAGCTTCCTGGATGCCTATTCTGGTTACAACCAGATTAGGATGGACCCTGCCGACGAAGAAAAAACTGCCTTTATAACTGAGCTCGGGTTGTATTGCTACAAGGTCATGCCCTTCGAACTAAAAAATGCTGGGGCAACCTTTCAATGCCTTGTAAATAAAATTTTTGAGCCGTTAATTGGCAATAAAATCAAATGTTACGTTGATGACAAGGTCGTGAAGACCCAATTTTCAAATTTTTTGTTGGATGATAATGTAGATGTAAAATCATCTTATAAACCACTTCTCAGTGGTCAACTGCAAGTTGATGATTTTGGAATAGCTTATGGGAGGTTGAAATGTGTATGGGTTAAGATAGTGGACAATGACCTAATGGCTCACAATTTGATTGAGGAGGTGGTCCTTGATTGAGTGGAATTGTGTAGTCAACCCCATATAGTTGGTAAAAAGGCTTTATTGATTGTTGTTGTGTGATGAATGATATTAAGTGCTCTTATTTTTTTCATGAATATAATGATTGTATAAAGTATTTTATTATTTAGATTATATTGGATGACCAGACTCTTCCTTGCTATTTTCATGAATTCTGTATATTGCCTGGATTATTGAGAAATGCTACCATATATTCCTTCTGTCCCCTCTTCCCAGCTGAGTGGCTGATAGTATTTTTCTCAATGATTGTAATGTTGTATTATATTTTTGCCATCTTTGTTGCCTTTTGCCTTGCTATCTGAATTTCTATGATTGATATCTTTCTATCCTCTGACATATTTTTTAGATTGCTGATTTGGGGAAGTTATACAGTAGAGCTAGTGAGTTGCCAGTCTATGTAGAAGAAAGTACAAAGTTAGCAGGAGAGATCTCTTCAGCTAAGGTATATGCCCCTTTTTGTTTAGTCAATTGGAAACCCAGTCCAATAACAGTCTTCAAGGAGATCCCTCTCCTATTCCTTTGCAAAATTTGCACCATATTTCTTTAAAGCGAGAACAGTTTATATGGTGCTATGCTTGCCATTCATGTGATTCTCTGTTTCATTAAGGTTTTATCTCAAGTGTGGTAATGAATTTGCTTCTGTTTTCCTTTATCTTTTTTTTTTTTTTGTCTTGTTTTAGTTTCTGACTGTTATTAAACAATTTTACAGTGTTAATGATCAATCAACCTACTAATCATTGTTGCAAAAAAAATCTGTTGGTTTTCCCTTCCTTTTTACCCTTATGCTGTCAGTTTGTAACATAGAAAAAGGAGTTATTTAGTATACTTGTGTGGACAACAAAAAATTTTATTAACACATTAAAAAAGAGTATACTAGAGGTATACAAAGATGGTCTGATGACACTGGAGCAACAAAGATTCACTTCCAAATATGCTATCCTCTGCAGAAAAAACCAGAAAATTTGGTCTTAGAATGGTGTCCAATGTATTCTCTTAATATGATAACAAAATTACATATGCAGCATGTATATATCCATAATAAGGACTAAAGTATTACTTCCGATAGAAATTACTTGAAAACTCAGCTTGGGTAGTTCATTATTCATTTTTTTTTAAATGAAAACCAAAATGAATCTGGAATATGGGATGGAAATCTCTCCCCAATGGGCATAATGGTCCATTCAAAGAGAGGCCTGTTATGGTTGGTTACTTCTCATCTTCTTTTATTTGAAATGAAACCTTTTTTGTGTATAACTGGTAGCTTTCTGATGGACGAGCTAAAATTTTAGATGTCTTCTTAAAGCAGCACAAAAGAGATGCATCCGTGCCTTCTCAATTTGTTTGTTTAATTGTTTTAATTGTCTCCTTGTATGGAGCAGTCATAATTTAACAATTGATACTGGCACTGAACAGAGCAGAATGTTGAAATGGGATTTATGTAGCCAACCCCATACAGTTAGGACAAGGCTTAGATGATGATGACTTGTGAAATTATGGAACCTTCTTATCATTGAATGTCAATGATTACTTGTTCTTGGTGTGGTGGAAACAAATGCTTTATTTAGGGATGCACCTTCATTAATATAATTATTACATAATTGTTTCTCCCTCATCTTTCCATACCTTGTTCTTTTTTCTTTTTTCTTTTCTTTTTTTTTTGCACTTTAACTTGATATTTTGAGCTATGTTCTTTCTTCTATTGTATCTTACACTGCTGTTTCTATTGATGTGAATCCATTATTGCAATCTCTAGGTTTGGAGTGAAAGTGTAAGGCAATGCATCACAGAGAAAAGGTCTGCTGCAGTTGACATTGATGTCCTTTACAAGTTAAAGTCAGAGGTGTATAGCTTTTTTTTTTCTTTTTTTTTGAAGTTCTGTTTGGCAAACATATTTATGGTGGATGCTCCTGTTTGATCTGATTAAAATGAACATTTTATGTTCAATAGATGTTGGAGTTTCGTGTTGAATTGCCAGAAACAGAATTGCTCCTGGATCTATTGAGGAACGTGGAATCTTGGCAAATTCGTTGCAGTGAGATCTTGAAGGGTCCTATCAGCTTGAAGGTTGGGCCTCTGGAAGCTGCTACAATTTATTTATTTTTTGATAAATGATGAAATTTTATTAATGTTACAGTTCAGATCTGTACTGGTTTCAGCCCTAGAATAACAGAGAAAATGAGCAGAGAAGAAAGAGAGACGAAAGAAAGAAGAGAAGAGAAGAGAAGTAGGAGGGAAAGACTGGTTTGAACTAGAGAGGAAAGTTCTCCCTCTAGTCGACCAGATATTATTTATATGTTTCTAATTAAAATTACAAAGACAGTTATGCCCCTAATTAAGTTTGGGACATAACTCTTAAACTAGAATATAAAAGACAAAACACCATACTCTTAATATAAAACAAAATGACCAAACTACCCCTTATAGCCAACTCTGACACTCCATCTCAAGCTGGTGAGTATATGTCATATAGTCACAACTTGTTACATATGTAATCCACTCTTCCCCGATTCAACCCTTTGGTGAACAAGTTTGCCCATTGACTTCCTGTGTTTACATATGCAGTACTTATCACTCCATTGAGCACATTCTCTCTCACAAAGTGACAATCAACTTCTATATGTTTTGTTCTCTCATGGAAAAATGGATTAGAAGAAATGTGGACTGTAGCTTGATTGTGACAATACAACATCATAGGGCTATTAATCGAGTCTTGTAAGAGATTCCTCAACCATACCAATTCACATGTAGTATGTGCCGTGGCTCTATATTTAGCTTCAACACTGCTTCTCGTTACCACAATCTACTTTTTCTCTTCCATGTCACCAAATTGCCCCCAAGAAAGGTACAAATACCCTGTAGTGAACCTCTTGTTTGATATTGAACTAGCCCAATCAGCACCTATGTAGCCCTCTATCTCAAGACTTCCTTCACTCTTGTATCACAAGCCACGACCTAGAGCTTCCTTCAAGTACCCTAGAATTCTTAGAACTACATTTCAATGTGGAACTCGAGGATTCTGCATAAATTGACTTACCACACTAACTACAAATGATATGTTTGGCCGAGTAATGGTTAGATAGTTCAACTTACTCACCAACCTCCAATACCTTCCAGAATCTTCAAACTCCTCACTTGCATTGCTACTCAACTTGACATTTGGTTCCATGGGTGTTTCAACTGGTTTGGCACCTAACAATCTTGTTTCCTCTAACGGGTCGAATATACTTCCTTTGGTATAGATTAATACCATGCTTAGATCTTTCTACCTCTATGCTCTATCCCCAAGAAATATTTTAATTTACCAAGATCCTTTGTTTCGAAGTGATCATGCAGAGAGGTCTTCAGTTTGTCAATCCCCAACCTGTCACTGCTAGTAATATCAATGTCATCTACTTATACCACAAACAAAAGCTTCCCAACACCCGAATCATAGCTAAATACTGATGATCAACTTGGCACTGTCTCTTGCAAATTCTTTCATCACACTTCACTGAATCTACGAAACCATGCATGTGGAGACTGTTTAAGTCCATAAATGGCATTCTTGAGTCTGCATATCTTACCATCCTGCCCTTGAGTAACAAACCTTGGTGGTTGCTCTATATCAATGTTTTAAAAGGCGTGGGAGGCGTATGCCTGGAGGTGCGTCTCCAGGCGTGGTGCTCCCAAAACGCCCTGAGGCGTATGCCAGAGGTGTTGACACCTCTGAGGCGTACGTCTCAGGTGCAAGCGCTTTTTTCATGAGGCATGCTAGAGGCATACGCCTCATGCGCCTCATGCACATCTGATATAAAAAGACCGAAAAAGAAAGAAGAAAAAAAAAGGAAAGGAAAGGAAAGGAAAGGAAAAGAAAGGGAAGGGAAAGAAAAAGAAAGAGAAGAAAAAAAAAGAGAAAAGGAACGAAAAGGGAAGGGAAGAAAAGGGGAAAGAAAGTGGTTTGCCACTTGCCCCTCGCTTTGCTCGCTCGCCTCCGCTTCGACAAGACCCCCCCTTTGAACTAATGCTATGCATCTTTATTCTTCTTAAGGTAAAAGATTTTTATTAAAAATAAAGAAAAATTGAGATCCCCCCTTCCTCTTTATCCTCCTCCTAACCCCCTCCTCTTAAGGAGGCTTACGCCTCTTGCGTTCTGAACTACGCCTCACGCCTCTAGGTAGTGGAGTGCCTCGCGTCACGCCTCTATATAGACCTCAAAGAAGGTCACCATGTAAAAAGGAATTCTTGATGTCAAGCTGGAACAAAGGCCAATCATACATAGTAGATAGGGATATCAAAACACAGATTGAGCCAATCTTAGCAACAGGAGAGAAGGTCTTTGTGTAGTCAATGCTATATAGCTAAGTAACCTTTTGTAACAAATCAAGCCTTCAACTGCTCTACACTACCATCTGGTAAATAGTTAACAATGTATACCCACTTACAATCTACACACGCTTGATGGGGGGAAGAGTGGTGAGATCCCACGTATGATTATGAGCTAGAGCTAAGAGTTCTTCTTTTATTGCTTGGTGCCACCTTGGAGAGGTAAGAGCTTCCTAGACATCCTTAGGAATAGGAATAGAAGATAGTAGATAAATAAACTGTTGATGGGAGGTAGAAAGGTAAGATACGAAAACATAATTGGAAATGGGATGAAGATTGCAACTGTGTTTACTCTTTCGCAAGACAATGGGAAGGCCAAGGTTAGAGAGAGGGGGTCAAGCTGGTGTGATAACAATTGTCGAATTTGTTGACGATGAAGAAATTGGAGGAGCCGGTACATGTCGATGCATATACACTTGCCTAATGGGTGGTCGTTCAACAAGAAGTTGCATTGGAGGCGAAGACTTGGTCACAATTGGAACATGAGGAATGGGGTCCTCAATAGGAACTAGAAGTGGAGGTGGAGAGACATCTGATTCATAGAAAAACAGAATAGATTAAAGAATGTGATCAGGCAAGAAAAAAAAGAAAAAAAACGAAATGTATGTATTCTGTTTTGCATGTTTTTCTTGTAGTAGGACCCCAAATTGTTGTTTTTGGGTAGCTTTGTTGACAATTTAGAACAGTTGGGTGCATTTTTGTTGGGTTTTGGTCTCTTGGGTCTTTTTGTAACAAAAGTAATCTTTTAGAGGTTCATTTGAAGTTAGTTTTGTTCTTAAGGAGTTGTTGGTGAGAGGCAAACATTCTAAGGGCTTATGTGTAAATATTTTAACTAGCTTGTCCAGCATGCCAGTAAGTTTTATAAAAGAGAAGGGGGTTGTTTCTGTGGGGGTCTTTTTGGTTCTTTCTCTCTTGTTTGAGCTGTAGCTCAGCCCCAGCTAGGGTTTTCAAGTATTGGGAGCTTGGGTTTTGAGGAGTTGACCTATTTTGGCACCTTCCAATCCCTCCATCGCTACGTGTCTGTGTGGGAGGCCGGCTTGCTGCCATTGTTACTGTAGCGGAACTGTTCTAGGAGGAGTTTTACTTCAGGTTTAGGTCTGAAATCCCTAAAAATCCATGATATTTTGTTGTTTTCAGTTTGGTATTTTTTGTGTTTATTGCTGTATACTTGAGGTACTACATGTAATTTGTCTTTTTGTCCACATTAAGTGGTATCAGAGCAAGTTCTTTCCTTGGGTTTGCTTCAAAGTTCATCTCCCTTCTTGTGTTTTCTATATTATCATGGCTGCAAGGGGTGGACATGGTAGGGGTGGTAGAAGACCACAACATGTCACTATAGAGGCTATAAGAGGACTGCAAGAACATATTGAACATCTTGCTAACTTGTAGCTCAAAATGCTGCTAGGGATGGTGACGTAGCAAATGATTTGGGGCTAGGAAGAAGACAAGCTCATAGAGTTGATGATCAACTCATTGACATTATTATTGAAGAATCAAGTGAAGACATTAAGCAACCTGAAGGTGATCAGCATGGAAGGAATAACAACCAGCGGTGGGAAGACTGAATACTGCAAGCTCTACAATCCAATCGAGGTCATGGTGTTCAACTTCATATTTCCGAGTTTGATGGTAAGTTGGAACCTGAAGAGCTTCTAGACTGGTTGGACAGTATTGAAAATTATTTTGATTGGAAAGAAATGAATGAAGACAGAAAAGTGAAGCTTGTAATAGCCAAGATGCGTGGGACAGCCTTAGATTGGTGGAAAAATTACCAAAGGGACAGAGAAAGGAAAGGGAAAAGAAAGGTTATTTCCTGGGGAAGAATGAAAGAGAAGCTGAAATCCCAATTCTTACCACCAGACTATGAGCAAACTCTTTACCAAAGGGTGCAGAATTTAAGGCAACGGGAAAAGAGTGTGAATGAGTACTCAAAAGAGTTTAATAGATTAACTCTTTGGAGTAATATGTCAGAAACTGAACAGAAAAAAGTTAGTAGATATATCAATGGTTTGAAGTTGCCAATACAAGATCAAGTCAGCCTACATTGCCTGTATAAGATAAAGGATGCATATCAGCTAGCTCTAAAGGTTGAAGCTCAATTGAGTCAGAGGTTAGGGCGGAGGCTGAGTGCTGTCCAAGGTACATCTCTATTAGTGGGTCAAAGTGTTTGGGCTGATAGGGGTCGTGTGATCAACCAAACACGCCCTATAGTCCAAGAGACTTCAAATGCAACAAAGAGCAGTCAAGGGCAGCAGCCTACTATTAGATGTTTTAGGTGTATGGAGTTGGGACATTGTTCAAATGAATGTCCTAAGAGAAGGATTGAAGGGCAAACACATCTGGTTAATGAAGGCACTGATGAACAACAAGATGATATAGGCCACTGTTGAGGATGGGCAAGTGGCTGAAACTACTGAAGCTAATGCTTTAGAGGAAGAAAACTTGGATGGGGATATTGTGGGTGAAGCTCTAGTGATATGACACTCTATGGTTGCACCTCAAGAACCACTACTAGGGGATTAGTTGAGAAAGAATATCTTTAGAACACGTACAACTGGCGGGAAGTCGTGTAACCTGATTATTGATAGTGGGAGCAGTGAGAATGTTGTTTCTCAAGAAATGGTGGATAAATTACAGCTCAAGACTATTCAACACCCCCGACCATATCGTATTTTGTGGTTCAACAAAGGAAATGAGGTAAGAGTTTCTTGTAAATGCCTAGTCAAATTTTCTATTGGTAATACATTTGAAGAATCAGTATGGTGTGATGTTGTCCCAATGGATGCATGCCATATTCTCTTGGGCCGCCCATGACAATATGATCGTAAGACCATTCATTATGGGGACAAGAACACATACAACTTTGTGAAAGACAAAAAGAAGATAACTCTTAAACCAGTGCAACTTGATTCATTTCCAATGAAGGAAACAAAGCCAACCACTACTCTCTTCACCTCAAATAAATTGGATCAAGAAGATGGGAATTTGGATGTTGTTTATGTGCTGGTTACAAAAGAAGCTAGGAAAGAAACACCTGCTCCAGAGTTGGTGAAGGAGCTACTTCATGAGTATACTGATGTGATGCCTGAAGATTTAGCCGATGGCCTTCCTCCTCTAAGAGATGTACAACATCATATAGATTTAATGCTAGGAGCAGCCTTGCCTAACCTACTCCACTATAGAATGAGCCTTAAGGAGCATGAGGAGCTCCAAAGTCAAGTAACAGAGTTGTTGAAGAAGGGGCTGATCCGTGAGAGCTTAAGCCCATGTGCTGTACCACCTTTGCTCACACCAAAGAAAGATGGTAGTTGGCATATGTGTGTTGATAGTCGTGCCATTAACAAGATTACAGTTAAATGCAGGTTTCCCATACCCCGCCTTGATGACTTGTTGGACACATTGTTTGGATCACAAGTCTTTTCAAAGATAGATCTGAAGAGTGGATACCATCAAATTCGTATCCTAGAGGGGGATGAATGGAAGAATGCATTCAAGACTAAGGAAGGTCTTTATGAATGGCTAGTTATGCCATTTGGGTTATCTAATGCTCCTAGCACCTTTATGAGGTTCATGAGCCAAGTTTTAAGACCGTTTATTGGGAAGTTTGTGGTAGTTTATTTTGATGACATACTCATCCACAACAAAGATCATGACAGCCATTTAGAACACTTGAGAGCAATCCTAGAAGTCTTGAGACAAAATCAACTATATATAAATTTGAAGAAGTGTAATTTTATGATAGATCGGTTGGTGTTTTTGGGGGTATGTTGTTTCAGCCAAGGGGATTGAGGTGGATCAACAAAAGTTCAAGCTATTGTGGCCATCACCAAAGACTTTAACTGAAATTCATGGTTTCCATGGGCTAGCAACATTTTGTCATTGGTTTATAAAGAATTTCAGCACTATTGTGGCACCCATTACTGAATGCTTGAGAGGAGGTGAGTTTACTTGGATTTCTGTAGCTGAGAAAAAATTCCAAGACCTAAAGAAGAGGATGACGAAGGCTCCGGTATTGGCTTTACCTGATTTTAACAAGCTCTTTGAAGTTGAATGTGATGCATCCTATGTTGGGATTGGAGCTGTCCTTAGCCAAGAAGGCCGTCCAGTTGCTTACTTTAGTGAGAAACTCAATGATGCTAGAAGGAGGTATTCCACTTATGATGTTGAGTTTTATGCCATTGTGCAAGCGTTGAAGTTTTGGAGGCATTATCTTATCCAACGGGAGTTTGTGTTGTATTCAGACCATGAAGCATTGAAACACCTTAACTCCCAACAGAAGATAAGGGGAAGACATGCTAAATGGATTGACTTTCTACAAGAATATAATTTTGTTTTGAAGCATAAGGCTGGAAAGCAAAACCGAGTAGCTGATGCTCTTAGTAGGAGAGTTCACTTGGTGTCAACAATGTCTACTAATGTTGTGGGATTCAGCTCCATCAAAGACCAATACCGAGATGACACTTATTTTGACCCTATTTGTAGAAGCTATACAACAGGTGACAAGGATATTTAAGCCAAGTTTGTGTGGAATGATGGTTACTTATTCATGGGCAATAGGTTATGTATTCCATTAGGATCCTTGAGGGCATTACTCATTGCTGATTTGCATTGCAAGGGACGTTTTGGTCGCAAGAAGACACTTGAAATGGTCTCCAAAAGGTATTTTTGGCCAAGGCTACAAAAAGGATGTGTTCTATTATGTTGATAGATGTCACAAGTGCCAAACATCTAAGTGGCAGCATCAAAATACAGGTTTGTATCTTCCCTTACCCATACCAGAAGCACCGTGGACTGGTATTACTATGGATTTTGTGTTGGGGTTGCCAAGAACAGCTAGGGGTAATGACTCTATTTTTGTTGTGGTTGATCGTTTCTCTAAAATGACCCATTTTATTGTTTGCCAAAAGACTTCTGATGCTTCTCATGTAGCTAACTTGTTTTCAAAGAAGTTGTTCGGTTGCATTGGTTGCCAAGATCTATCACATCAGATCATGACACAAGATTCCTTAGCCACTTCTGCAGAAGTTTATGGAAGCGTATGGGTACTACCCTACAGTATAGCAGTACATTTCACCCACAAATAGATGGACAAACTGAAGTGGTTAACTGAAGCCTAGGCAAGTTGTTGAGGAGCCTAGTTGGAGACTACTTAAAGCAATGGGATCTCATCCTACCCCAAGCTGAATTTACCTTCAATGATTCAGTTAATAGATCTACATGGAAGACTCCTTTTGAGGTGGTGTACAGTCGGTCACCTAAAAGTGTTGTTGATCTAGCTCCTGTAACAGGGTTGTGGCGAGTGAGTGATGATGCCAAAGCTTTAGCTGAATCCATTCGAGAGATTCAAGAGAGTGTACGACATAAGCTGAAAGAAAGCAACCAAAGGTATAAAGAAGCTAAGGATAAGCATCGTCGAATGAAAGAGTTTCATGAGGGCGATCTAGTCATGGTTTATTTGCGGCCTGAGAGGTTTCCTGTTGGGACCTACCATAAGTTGAAGCAGAAAAGGATTGGACCATGTCAAGAGGTTTGGTGACAATGCATATGAAATTGAGTTACCAACTGATTTGTCCATTTCACTCATTTTTAATATAGCAAACCACTTTGATTACCATGGGGACCCAGAACCAACAATAAAGGATGGGCGAGGACAAGCACAAAGGGCTAGAAGTTCTAATGAGTTTGAACAAATAGATGGTGTAGAAGATGTCCGAGTCACCAACACTCGAAATGGGGCCTATTTTTGGTTCTTAGTCAAGTGGGAAGGGAAACCATCAATTGAGAACTCTTGGATTAGTGAAGAGGAGTTTATGAAGCTAGATGGAAACATGTGCAAGGTTGCTAAAATTGCTGCTTGCACGTGGTCGAGCTCTTTTTAACCCGACGTGAATGATGAGGCAAGAAAAAAAAGAAAAAAAAGAAAAAAAAGAAAAAAAAAAGAATGTGTTTATGTATTCTGTTTTGCATGTTTTTCTTGTAGTAGGATCCCAAATTGTTGTTTTTGGGTAGCTTTGTTGACAGTTTGGGACCAGGGGTATTTTTGTCATTCTATAAGTCAGATTTTTGGTTAGGGCAGTTGGGTGCATTTCTGTTGGGTTTTGGTCTCTTGGGTCTTTTTGTAACAAAAGTAATCTTTTAGGGGTTCATTTGAAGTTAATTTTGTTCTTAAGGAGTTGGTGAGAGGCAAACATTCTAAGGGCTTATGTGTAAATATTTTAACTAGCTTGTCCAACATGCCAGTGAGTTTTATAAAAGAGAAGGGGGTTGTTTCTGTGCGGGTCTTTTTGGTTCTTTCTCTCTTGTTTGAGCTGTAGCTCAGCCCCAGCTAGGGTTTTCAAGTATTGGTAGCTTGGGTTTTGAGGAGTTGACCTATTTTGACACCTTCCAATCCCTCCATCGCTACGTGTCTGTGCGGGAGGCCAGCTTGCTGCCATTGTTACTGTAGCGGAACTGTTCCAGGAGGAGTTTTACTTCTGATTCAGGTCTGAAATCTCTAAAAAATTTAAGATATTTTGTTGTTTTTTGTCCACATCAAAACGTAACATTGGAACAAACAAAAGAACGTCTAGAACTGGGATTATAATACTTATACCCTTTCTAGGTCCTAGAATAGCCAAGAAAACACACTTGGTAGATTGTGCATCTATTTTGTCCATTCTAGGCCCAAGATTATGAACAATATACACACATCCAATAAACCATGGGAGTGAGAGGGTAAGGAGACAGTGGGGAACAAAGCGGAGAAGGGAGAATGGCCTTCAAGGATAGACATGGGCATCCAATTAATAAGGAAGCAAGATGTAAACACATCACTGTAAAAACGTTTGGGTACATACATATGGTTTAAAAGGGATTGAGCCATCTCTAAGAGATGGCCGTTCTTTCTCTTAGCCACCCCATTTCGGTGAGGGGTGTAAGTACATGAGGTTTGATGTATAATGCCATGTTATTCCAAATATTGCTGAAACGATGTATAAAAATATTCTCGACCATTACCGGAACGGAGAATTTTAATGTGTATACCAAACTGAGTGCGAATTTCAGCCTGAAACTTTTAGAAAATAGAAAACGGTTCACTCATTTCTTTCATAAGATAAGGCCGTGTCATCCTTGAGTAATCATCAACAAAAATTACAAGATACTTGTGACCATTGTATGACACCACTTTATTTGGACCCCAAATGTCCGAGTGGACCAAAGAAAAAGGACTTGACATACAATTTTCAACCCTAGGACTAAATGGGAAAATGATGGTGTTTCCCATACTTTCACGACTCACATTCCAAAGTAGAAAGGCGATTCATTGATGGAACACGTAGCTTAAGTGCCTTAAGGGACAACTAAAGAGATGTTGATGAACTACCACCATCAAGTTAATATAGTCCACTAGCTTCATGCCCTTGACCAATCTTCATTCCTGTATTGAGATCCTAAAAAACACAAGAAGGGTAAAAGTTGATAGAGCAATTAAGAGACTTGATCAATTTACTAACAAAGATAAGGTTAAAAGGGAATTTGGAAATATACAAAAACTGAAGACACGGGAAATGAATCTATGTCAACATTACCAATATCATAGATAGAAGATGTGGGTCCATTAGCAAGAGTAGCAGTGTGTGATGCACAAGATTGACAAAGAGAAGAAAACACACCTGGAGTTTTAGTCATACGATCGGAACATCTAGAGTCGATAATCTAATGGAATGGATTGGATGCCAGAGTAACCACTCATATTCATCACGTGGAACACATCATTTCTTTCTCGGAGGCATCCATAGATGTAGAAGGTGTTTGATCAACTTGCTGAATTTCATCTCTCGTACCACCACCACCACTAGCGACCACATGATTTTCCCAAGCTGAGCGTGGTCCATGTAGATCATAACAAAAACTGACATTGTGTCCCTTCATTTCACATTATTTACACTTACTCAGACCATTACTACGTCCCTTCATTTCACACTGAATTTTGACATCAGATGTAAGGGGGTGATAAACATTCAACTCATTCTGAAGATTCCTCATGTTGGCATAATGCTTCTCAAGACTTTAATTACCTTATTGCAGATTAAAATACTCTTGGTAAAGCTGGTATATTGTGGTAGCATAATATTTGCATGGTCCCAAATCTCCTTCTCTATATCTAAGAACATAATGTTCACACTGATCTTGGGTTCCATGCTATTCCATAACCATGTCATTATTTGTGCTTCTTTTTGTTCCCACACTGTACCCCTGAGAATCAGCTGAGGGTTTTTCTTCTTTCACATGCTTCACCTTCTTCTTAAGCCTAAGAAAAACTTCTACAAACATGGACCAAGGCACATAATTCTCACCATTCAGTTTAATAGAAATCATCTGCACATTCAGGTAATTAGGGGAATCAAAACACTAGATTTGTGTTCACTGCTGTCTCCCATAGATGCCAGGGTAAAAAGAAAATTTCCACTCACTAGTATGTTACACCACCTCGCTTGCTAGCCACGACATTGCACACTAATGGCTAGTTATTGCTGAAAACATCTGTTGTCACAGTTTTCAGCAATAATAGACATTGCTGTCCTACACTTTCAACACCACAAACCACATGGATACACCCCACACACATACCACTAGGTCTGTGACCAATCAGTCCTGCACTAATCTGTCTACTACCTGAAACAGCCCTCTTTGGTCCATCGATTAGAAGGTTTTCTACCAACCACCTGAAACAATCACTGCGCCACCAACTTGAGGCATGAAAACCTCCAGAAGAAGAAAACAATCACTCAACTTGAGGCATCAATGAGATATCTGCAGAAAACTAGGGTAAAGGGTGATTAAAAAGTTCTGGGCAGATTTGAACCGATTACAGTTGCTCTGATACCATGTTACAATTCGGATCTGTACTGGTTTCAGCCCTAGAATAACAGGGAAAAAGTGCAGAGAAGAAAGTTAAGAGATAAAGAAGAGAAGAGAAGTAGGAGAAAAAGACTGGTTCAAACTAGAGAGAAAAGTTCTCTCTCTAGTTGACCATATATTATTTATATGTTTCTAATTAAAATCACAAAGACAGTTATGCCCCTAATTAAGTATGGGAGACAACACTTAAAGCACAATATAAAGGACATTACACCACACTCTTAATATAAAACAAAATGACCAAACTACCCCTTTACAGCTGACTCTAACAATTAAGAATGAGAATGTATTACATCAATATTTTACAAGACAATCATCCCAACAGGGACATTAGGTGCGACCCCCTAAAAGAAACAAATCAACTGAGCTAAAAAAATCTGCTACAATTTATTTCCTATATTAGTTTCTACTTGAGTTGAATTTTCATATCCATGGGAGGCCATAAATAATCTAACTATTCATATGTGCTCATATGTGCAGGAACTTGAAGTCCTTTTGCAAGAACTTAATCACTTCAGCATCTGTATTCCAGAGTTGAAGCTTCTAAGACAATATCACAATGATGCTGTGACCTGGATTTCTCATTTTCATGATTTTATAGTGAACGCCCGGGGTAGGGAGGACCAGAAGTGTGTCGTTCAAGAGCTAACTTGCATTTTGGATGCTGGAAAGTTATTGAGGGTGCAAGGTTTGGCTTTATGATCCTATGGGTTTCTTTTTGTGTTAGTTCTATTTGATTTAAGCAGTTGGTGGAATATTATTCTTTTAATATGTGCTGAAGCTTATTCTATTGTCTCAAACAGTAGATGAATTGCCCCTTGTTGAGGAAGAACTAAAGAAGGCGTGCTGCAGAGAAAAAGCTCTACAGGTAACTGAATTTAACTGCATTCTGTTCTTAGATTTATGTGCTTACTGAACAATTTTAGATTTTAAAGATGATCATCTTCCGTCACATTTTGTTTTGTGGTTCACCTTTGTACTTCGTACAATTTCTTCTTTTGATATTTAAGAAAAAATGTTATTAATACTAAAAGTGCAGTTTTAGAAAAAGGATGCTATGCAGTAGTCTGTATTGTTTTTTGGTATATCCCCTCTACATACAAAACAGTATTCAAGAAAACAATCCTTATTTATTACTGTTGTTAATCTGTTAACATGTGCCACAAGGCCACTTTTGCCGAAGACTGTGTGCCGCCAGCCCAACTTTTTGAAGCCTTCAATCACTTTCTCTTCTCCTCTCTTCCTTTCTTCCTCTCCCTTCTCTTCTCCTCTATTTTCTTCTTATTTCTACTTGAATAATATGTTATCAGAGTGCTATTCTAGGCCCTAGAAGCATTTTTTAACCCCAAAATTTACTCCAGATGGAGGGGGGCCACCTTAAAATTAGTCCCTAGATGCATTTAGATTTTGCGTTCTTATTTGGAGCTTACCTTTTTTGACTGGAAAGGGTAGAATCTATAATCGTCCTGATCTGATCACCTTTTTCTGATTTCCTTTCACTCTTTCTTGGTTGTAGTACCAAGAAAAGTTACCTGGTGGAGCAGGGGAATGATCTAAGTCAGTAATGAGTGTGGTTTGGACCCCTCCACCTAGTGGATTCGTGAAACTAAACTTTGATGGGTGTAGCAGGGGAAGTCCGGTACAATCGGGGATTGGGGGTGTTTTTAGGGATGAAAATGGGGTCATTTCTGCTATATTCTCTGGCCCAATTGGAGTGGGTGACTCCCTTAGAGCTGAGATATTTGCAGTTATGGAAGGAGTACAGAAAGCTAAGGAGTTGAGCATCAAGAAACTCTTAATTGAAGGGGATTCAGAGGTGGTGATAGGGTGGCTGATTAATAGCAGTGTGGTTACTTGTCTAATGTCTCTTGTGGATTTAGCATCTCCTAGTGTTACTTCTTCTCAAGGAAGTCTTAATAGGCATAGTTGTCAAGGCGACACCTAGGCAACAAGGCGAGGCTCGCCTCGCCTAATCGCCTAACAGTTTTCTACTTCTTACTATTAAATACTTTTGTATTCATTCTCTTTTGAGATTATAATTATAAAATAGACATTATTAAACTAAAATAATCATTTTGTGTGTTTATATACTGATTTCTTTTATTATTTTCTTATTTTTTAGGGTCTAATCAACACAAACATTGCTAAATGCTGTATTGAATCCTCAAAGACTAAAAAACCTGAACCAATAAGGAAGAACCAAAAATTTTATCTAATCAGCACATTTTCCTCTGCCATATATTCTTCTTCTACTTCTTCTTCTTCCTACTACTACTACTACTACTACTACCAATACTTTTTATTTTCTTCTTTTCCTATAACAAAAATAAGGGTTCAGCCCCTATATTTTTTGAATATTATTTTCCTTCTTCCTTTTCTTCTCATGAATATGTTGATTTTCTATACTTTAATATGAAGTTTATACTTTTCTTATGAAAATCATGAATAATTATTTAAGAAATATGGTTTTGGTACCTAGGGAACTACCCTAGGATCTATGTTTTTAACATAAAAAATCATTCGCCTAAGCGATGCCTAGGCACCCGCCTAGGCAACTAGGCGACTAGGTGCCCCCCAGTCGCCTAGCCTCACCTTGGCGCCTTGAATACTATGTTAATAGGGATGGACAGCATGCATTTTCCTATGATTATTACTCTCTTAGATGGGTTAAACTACTTGTAGTGATCTAAGGCTATTTTGATAAATGTTACAGCTTGGGGGGAAGCTACATTAATGGAAAGGTCAAAGAACCTAAATTTGGATCTACTAAACATGACAGGTAGGGTCAAGAAAATAGTATGGTAATGTTTTGGCTTCTTGGATCCATGCTGCCCCTAAAGAGGAAGAATTTCATGTGGGTAGATACAGCTTGTGAGATTTGGGAGCAAGTTAAGTCAACTTACTTTGAACAAGGACATTATGCTAAAATTTATTTGCTATAGGCAGAGTCTTCTAATTGTAAGCAGGGTACTGTTGTTTGTCTGCATATTACGCTTCTCTTACTTCTGTCTAGGAGTTGGGCCACTATTAGAGCATTGAGTGAAGAGTGATGGTGATGCCAAAGCATATAAGAAGCTTGTATCCCAACAGCATGTTTTTGCCTTTCCATTTGATTGAATCTTGTGTATGAACCTTTCCATGTCCAGATTTTAGGAAGTAGATAGCGCCCCTCTATTCAGGAGGTGTATGCTTTAGTCCAATAAAAAAAGTGCAGAAGAAGCTTGATGAATATTTCTGAGGGGGAGCAATGAATTGCTTTAGTAGCAAACGGTCATGGAGTGAAGAAGGGTGACCACAAGAAAAGCAATGATAAGGACAAACTGTGGTATTCTCATTGTTAGAGAGGCCTAGATATACCTGTGAGACATGTTGTGACTTAGTTGGAAGCTTAAGTGGACAAACAAGAGCAAGGACTCTACTAAGAAACTGAATCCTAGGAAGTATAACTTAGCAAATCTGGATTCTTAGAAGGCTTAGAGTGATAGTTCTACTACTTGTACATCTCGGGAGCATCCTTCCTGTTTTGACCTAAGGAGGATATTATCAACTCCTTTTGTGATCATCTTGAGCTATATGGTAGGACTCTTCGACAGATGGATAGTTAGGTTCCTGCACCTACCTCCCTTGTGTCTTCATTAGGTAAAATTATTTCTGCATTTCATTTGTTGACCCAAGTTCTTGATGCCCCTTGGATCATTGATTTAGGGGCCTCTAACCATATGACCAGTAATTCTAATTTGTTTGTCTTATATTTTTTTCCCTAGTAGGGATAAAACGAGTTTGATAGATGGATCCTTCTTCCTTGTTGCCAGTCAGGGGTTTGTATCCCTTCTTCATGGTCTTGTACTTTCTAATGCCCTTCATGTTCCTAAACTTCCTATTAATTTGTTGTCCATTAGCAGTATTGCTCAATCTTTAAATTGTTATATGACCTCTTTTCTTTGTTCTTGTGTTTTCTAGGATTTGACCTTCGGGGGGATGATTGGTGGAGTAAGTAGGGTCGATGGTCTTTACACTTTGGAGAATAAAGCTCGTTTTGCGGTGTTTGAGTCTATAAGTCTGTTGAATTAGTTAAATGAGAGTCAGGTTTACTTTTTTAAAGTCTTGTTTCCTGAGCTGTTTAAGTTTGTTTCTATTTCAAATTTATAGTGTCAAACATGTCAATTGGGTAAGCATTGTAGAACAACTTTCCCTTCAATTATAAAAGATCAATTTCCTTTGCACATTGTGCATTTTGATATTTAGGGACCTACAATTTTGCCCACTGAGTGTGGCTACAAATACTTTATTAATTTCGTTGTTGATTATTCTAGGTATATGTGGATATATCCTATGCACTCTAGAGAAAGTACCCAAAATTGCGAGGGACTTTCAGCGCATGATTTTCACTTAGTCTCATGTTGAGATTCAGATCTTTCTATCAGACAATGGTAAAGAGTACTTCCATGGTGGTTTTAATGAATTCTTTGCCTTCTATGGATCTGTCCATTGAGGCTCTTGTTCTAGAACACCACAATAAAATGGTGTTGTAGAATGAAGAACCATCTTTTTGAACATACTCGTGGTTTGGTGTTGCATATGAATGTCCCAAGTGTTTTTGGATAGATGCTCTATTAACAGTTGCTTATGTTATTTAATTGTATGCCATCTTGGATGTTGCAGTACAAGGCCCCACATCAGCCTTTTTTCCCTATCTTCCTTGTTTTCTATTCCCTTGCATATTTTTATTTGTTGTTGTTTTTGTTGATGACGTGCCTCCCACTTGTGGTAAGTTAGGTCCCAAAGCTATTCCTTGTGCCTTTCTTCGGTACTCTTCTTTCAAGAAGGGATATAAATGTTTTGATCATGTTTCACACAAACATTTTGTGTCTATGGATATGTCCTTTGAATCTAATCCCTTCTTTCCTACCTCTCCTCTGGGGGGGGGGATAGTATGGAGAGGCAGGTTCGACAAGTCCATCTTCTTTCCTAGATCCTACTCCCTTTCATGTGTTCTTGAGGCATTATATCGGTAGAGTTCAAAGAGTGTGGAGTAACCTAAAACTGTGCAATCAATATCATTGGATCCTCTTAATGCAAATCCTTCCTAGCCAAGTAGTCTCATTCCTGTTCATATTCCTAATCCTATTGCTAATGATGATTCTATTGATGATCCTGACATTCCTATTGCATATAGAGTGTCAGGTCATGTACTACTAACCCCATTGCCTCCACTTCTTGTCCTATAAATTCTTTTCATCTTCTTTCTTTGTTTTCTTGTCTGCCATTGATAGTATTTCTATCCCAAGGAGTGTTGTAGAAGCTTTAACAATCCCTAAATAGACAAACACAATGAAGGAAGAAATTGGTGCTCTCCACAAAAATAATACATAGGAGTTGGTGGATCTTCCTGAAGGCAAGGAATTGATGGCGTGTAAATGGTTGTTACGGTGAAACACAAAGCTGATAGAATAGTGGAGAGATACAAGGCTAGGTTAGTAGTAGAAGGGTATGCATGGGTGTATGGTGTTGATTATGTAACGACATTTGCTCCAATTGCCAAAATGAACTCCATCCAGATTCTACTATCATTAGCTGCAAACTTAGATTGGGAGCTCCAACAGTTAGACATAAAAAATGCTTTCTTTGAACGGGGATTTGAAAGATGAAGTGTATATGGTTCAGCCCCTGGATTCCAAGCAAAGGGAAATGGAGGCAAATTGTGCAGGTTAAAGAAATCTCTATGAATTAAAATAGTCACCTAGAGCCAGGTTAAATAGGTTCCATTTGGCTGTTAAACAGAGGGGGTTCAAGCAATGTCAGTCAGATCATACCCTTTTTGTTAAGAGGGATCCGGAGAAGATGGTGGTCTTGATAGTGTATGTTGTGATACAGTTATTATAGGGAATTGGGACTCTGAGAATCAGAAAGTAAAAGTGTTTCTTGCCACACCTCTTAAGGATCCAAACCCTATGTTATTTTCTTGGGTTGAAGTTGCCCTTTCACAAAAATGTATCTTCATTTCTCAACAGAAATACATCCAGATCTCTTGCAAGATACTAGTAAGCTAGGGAAACTAGCGGATACTCCCATTGATGCTAATCATAGACTTGATGACTGTGATGGATAACTTGTGAAATATATGAAGAAGTTTTGAAGGCTGGTAGGGATGTTACTCTACTTGTCAATGACTCGGCTAGATGTTGCCTAGGTTGTCATCAAAGAAAGTATATGTTAACCTTAAAATTTGTTCCCATTTTCTTCTTTTGTTAGCTATGGTCCTCAGAGTGTTGGTTTTTATATTTGGGTTTGAAAGCTTAATATTAAAAGATTGAGTTATGCTAGCCAAGCCAAGATTGATATCATCACCTTAAACTCATTGTGAGTGTGAGCCGAGTGGCTTCGCAAAGCTTGGTTCCTTTGTGATGCTATACTTACTGCTCATATCCTCTCTTTTTGTATCCAATTGCCAAAGAGATGTACTAAACCTAAGACAATTCTTTAACTCTTCATCTAAACGCACTATATGTAATGGTTACATTGAAATTTCTCAATAATAGATATGTTTATTTATGAGTAACTTTGAAACACCTTTCATGTTTTAATGCTGGATATAAGAAAATAAATGTGCACTTGTAGAACTTCTTGCAATTTGGATGCTTGAGTGTCACTTATAACACAAAATATTGATGCAGGCATGTGCCATTAAAATGCCTTTGGACTTCATTGAGGAAGTAATTGCGGAGGCTGTTATGTATGTAACTCTTTTCCTTCTCTCAATAATTCAGGGTAACTTATGGTCTTCACATTGCTCCAATGGTCCTGATATTTGAATATGACTTATTTTGCAGGCTGCAGATTGACAATGAGAACATATTTGTTGATGTATCCAGAGTGCTTGCAGCAGCTAGTTCTTGGGAAGAAAGGTCTAAACATATTCTTGGGAGCAAGGCCCAGATGTCTGAGTTCGAGGATGCCATAAGGTTTTGGACTGATGTTCTTCCAATTTAATGCTATTTTGTTTTTTGACTGATGTTCTTTACTTCTGTTAATCATTTGTGTTCTATTTCAGGATATCAGGGACTATATTTGCAATTCTTCCTTCTCTAAATGATATTGAGCATGCATTATCAATGGCCAAGTCCTGGATATCGAATTCTCAGCCATTTCTCTTGTCAAGCCTTTCTGCTGGACAGGCTTCAAGTTCTTCTCTGAAAGTTGACGCTTTGAAGGTTTTTAGTTCTCTAAATGAAGTTACTAATCTATAATAGATTGGACATGGTATAAACATATACTATATATTTTGCAGGATTTGGTTGCTCAGTCAAAATTCTTGAAGGTAGATTTGCAAGAACCAGCAATGCTTCTGAACCTTTTGAACGATTGTGAGGCATGGCAGCATGATGCTTTTACTCTCCTAGAATGTACTACAGCTTTATATAGCACACAGAATATTGACATTAGAGTAGTCAATGATCTCACTGTCAAAATTGAAAAGCTGCTTACTGGAATTAAATCTGCAACAACAGCTGGCTTGTCCTTAGGCTTTGACTTTTATGAGATTCCAAAACTTCAAAATACTTCTTGCATATTGCAATGGTGCTTGAAGGCTTTCTCTTTCTGTTCATGTGCCCCTTTGCTTGAGGTAAGGAGTTGCATGACATGCATATCATTTTTTATACTTTAGGGGGCCAGGGGTGGGGGTAGGAGATGCTTCTGATATCTTGTCTTCTTGTGAACTTGGTCTTTGTCTATCCTCTTACTTGCAGTTATTTATTTATTTTTTTAACTTGTGCCTTTTATTGATAGTTTCTAAAGTTTAACCTAAATGAGGTACATTCTTGTTAATGGACTCCATATATTTTAACAAAATTCTCTTCATCATTTTCCGAGCCTTCCGTGAACTCCGTATTTTATTCAACTTTCTCCTTTGGGTCTACAGCACTGCAATTTGCAGCCATCATCCTACTTCCCCAGCTTTGAAGTGGGTCTTGTTTTATAAACTTGTCATTGAAGAAACACCCTCTTCATCCACCTCCCCTATGTGTTCCTTGAAGTGTGCAACCTAGTTTGTCTCTATGCTGACACCCATTGCCCTCTGTGTTGAAATGGAAAACAACATAAGTGAAACCTAACCTGCCAGCACTTTCCCTGTAGCCTCTCTATATTCAACCTTGGGTGACAAAATAGACCAATCCTGGAATCACACCTCTTTGAACTGATTTGTCTGTAATCAATTTGAAGAAGCTTCACCAAGTGATTGCTTCAAAAAGCTTTTTCTTCTTTTTGTCTTTGATACGCTTTCATGAAAGAGTTGTTGGAATTCTTCTTAAGTTCTCAATAGGGGGCATGCCCCAGTTGGAAAGACAAAGAGAAGTGATTAGGGAGAATAAGAAAAAAAAAAGGGAAATGAAGGTGTAGATCCACTGATTTGGCATAAAGAAAAATGATGTTCTATTTTGTCTACAAAAATTGAGAGAGAAGTAGAAGAGGTTCTTTTGTGACAAGTACCATGATGAAGGGTACTAGTGATATTCCTTCCATAGTGAATATGTTTCTTTCCACTACTGTTTTGTTATTCCTCAACACATTTTATGGATCTCTACATTGAAAAATGATTTATTATGATGCCCTTTTACGCCCTTTTACCCTTGTCTATATAACATTATATGATTTAGCTAATTTCACTTAAAATTTGTACACCCCCAAAACAGAAAACACCAATGCATGGTGCAGTGATTTAAAAGGCACACCTAGGTGCATTTTAGGGTATGCGCCTTTCCTAGACCCTAGGTGGAGTATTTTCTAAAGGCGCTTGCTTGGTGTGCCTTGCGCTTCAGCCCAAGCGTGCACCTTTTGAAAATCTGTGCATTTTTTTTCTGTTTTTTTTTTTGTGTTTTGCAGTTGGGTTGGGGCTCTGCCCCTGGACCCCCGACCAAGTCCCTTGAGGCAAACCCAAACAAATCCACTTTAGGGTCTTAAATTCTTAGTCCCCATAAAAAAGAAAGTTTTTATCACTGTAAGGATGAATGAATGAGCAACATTAGCAAATATGAGGAGATTTGTTTGGGATTTCCTCAAGGGGCTTGGTACAAAGGCAACTCGTAGAATAAAGAATGCATGGTGTTTAAGATCATATTAGCTATTTCAAGTAATGCAATTGGGAAAAAATGTAGAGATTAAGAGTTTACATGCTTGAATATGTTTTATATGTTATGCTTGATATTATTTTTAAATTTTCATTTTAAATATGCTTTACATGTTATGTTTATGTATTTTACTTTGAGATAATAGGTTTTTTTAAAGCATTTATTTTAAAATTTAAGTTTATATTTTTATTTAATATTTTTTAATATTTTAATAATTTGCATTTTATTTGATTTTTTGGCATTTTTGATTTTTTTCTTAAATTTTTTAGATTTTTTATTTTGCATTTTTATGCCTTTTTTCGAAAAGGCATGTGCATTGCCTTCCGGCTTGGGTGCAAAATGTCCCTTGTTTTTTATTTTTTATTTTTTATTTTTTGCGGCTGCACCTTATGCTTTTAAAACACTAGCATGGTATAGGGAAATGCCAAATACCAGTGACTATTTTACGTGTGCCTCCTTTTTTAAATCCTTATATCCTCTTACAGAATCTCAACCTTTCCTGGTTAAGGAGGTATGGTGTAGTCCGGTTCCCCCTAAAGTAAAGTATTTTTTTGTTGGAAACATTGGGCTCCAAAGGAAATGGAAACACTGAGCTCTCTCTTCTCATGTGTGTTCTTTGCTTGAAGAGTTTGGAAAATAGTAACTGTCTACCATTAAATTGTTTCTATGCTATTTTCTCAAAAAAAAAGAAAAACATTGTTCCAATGCTTCTAGTTTGTGGCAACTTTTCTTCCTGTTGTCCCGAAAAACTTGGGTGGTGCCAGGTGCAGTAGTAGACCTATTTAAAACAGATGTTTTTGGAAGCCCTACACAAAGACAAAAAATTGCTTGGCAATGCATTTGCAGAGCAGTGCTTTGGGGTTTATAGTGTGAAAGAAATGCAAGGATTTTTGAAGAAAAGTGCAAACAAGTTGAGGAAATGTTTGAACCTACAAAAGTAAGGGTAGTTCATTGGGCTGTTGTGATTTGTGGGGCTTTTCAAGGCATTTGTAGCAATGATTTGCTTAGGGAGTGGCAGGTGGTGATGGAGTTTCAGGTTACAAGACAACATAGGACAGTTGATCGGTCCCCTCCTGATTTAGAGACGCTCAAGCTCAACTTTGACGGTTGTAGCCTTGGAAATCTGAGGCCCTAAAGAGTAGTGATTTAAAAGGCATACCTCAGGTGTGCATAGGCACACAGGCAAGACACATTTTAGGGTATGCACCTTGTGCAGGTTCCAGGTGTAGCATTTTCAAAAGGTGCGTGCCTGGTGCGCCTTGTAGTTCAACCCAGCTTGCTTCTTTTGAAAATCTGTGCATTTTTTCTAATGTTGCTCATTCATTTATCATAATAAAAGATATTTTTAAAAGACACTTAAAGTTATAAAACCTTTTTTTATTGGGATTAACAATTTAAGAAATTGATATGGACTTTTTTTGGCTTGCCTCAAGGGGCTCAGTACAAAGGTGGCTTGTAGAATCAGGAATGCATGTTTAACATTGCATTAGTTATTTGAAGTAATGAAATTGGGGAAAAAGATAAAGAGATTAAGAGTTTACATGCTTGAATATGTTTTATATGTTATGCTTGATTTTATTGTTAAGTTTTCATTTTAAATATCTTTTACATGTTATGTTTATTGATTTTAATTTCAGATAATAGGTTTTTTAAAGCATTTATTTTAAAATTTAAGTTTTTTATATTTTTAAATTAATAACGTGTTTAATGTTATTAATATTTTGCTTATCTTTTTGATTTTTTTTTCACATTTTCGAAAATTTTATTTATTTATTTTTGCGCCTTTTTTCAAAAAGTTGCGCACCTTGACCTGTGACTTGTGCCTTGGGCGCAAAATGGCCCTTGTGCTTTTAAAACACTGCTGAGGAGTGGGGGGAATTCTTCAAGAGCTGAACTTCTGGCCTTGGTTCAGGATTTTAAGTTGTTGGCTAGGCAGGATTTATGGAATGTGGAAGTAGAGGGTAACTGTCAAGTGGTTTTTTGTTGGATGATAAGGCAATGCCAAATACCTTGGAAAACCTATTGGGGATGCCCAGGACTGGGTGCTAATTTGTAATATGTAATCAGTTGCTGTCATTTGGTTTTGTTTCTGATGTATTTGTGGTGAAGCTTCTCTTGTGAGGCCTAACGTTGTACACTTAGTTTTGCTTTATACTTTGTGTGCAGTTTGGTGTTGAATGAATATTTTTACCCTGCTACTTTCGCATTATTGCTTACATACACCTAGACATTGTCTTGGATGAGGGTCCTATACAACAACAGATCTCTAATCACTCAGCCTGTGAATGGGCCCAAAACTTGATTGGTCTAACGTAATCAACCCAAGACTCACACGGAGTCCACCGATCTTTATTCTTAGTTCTCACATGCTTCAATAATGCCACCCAATTTATTGCCAATCTTCTTGAAGTTGCTCAATACCAAGTATACATTGGAATCCTGGAGATTCTCACCCACCATCACCATATCCCTTTGGAGACTGAACAGCACATATGAACAGAGTCCACTTCTTTAGATAGAGTTTACAGCCATTGAAATTGAAAATCCTCCATCACTGACGAAGGACATCGAATGCTTCCGACAAAAACATGAAAAGGAATGCTTCTGACCAAGCATTAGTGGATAAACCTTTCATCTTCCATGATCGCTCTGTTATAACCTCCAACTACTTACACTGATGCCACACAATGCTCATCAATTCCCAGATCTGTGTCATTCATTTTTGAATCCTCAATGAGATTTAAACAATAGATAATGAAGAAAAAGGTTTTCTTACAATACTTTGCTAACATCTACATACAAGAGCTTAATTTCTAAACCTAATCCAAGGGCTTCTGAATAAATATCAACAACTTATTGAATGCAAAGTAAGAGGCTTTGAAATAATGATTTTCGTAGGCCTCTATCTGGCCCTTAGATTGGCACAACTTGCTAAAATCTTGAGGGAAGTGTGTGATTATGGGATCAGGGATTAGTAATTGTCTAACTGTACAAAATTCATGATTTTTCTACATGTTTTCACATAGCTGAGGATGAAAGTAGATCAAATGGAATTATAACTTAGAGAACATTTGGTCTTGATCCCACACTTTATTACTCATCACGTGCCATATGTTCTCCCATTCGTTGCTTCCACATCTTGACAGTTTTCATCTATGTGAAATCTGCTGTCTAATATGTCTCCTCTCATTAGTCATCAAACATTTACTCCTGTGCTGGGTGACATGGTGTTGATTTCACAAATTTTGTGTTGAGTTGCTATTTCTTTGTGAGGTGTATGTTTAGCCTGGGAGTTTTACAAAGCATGTACTTATCAGTGAATACTATCAAGTGCTGAACTGGCATCAACTTAACATCCCTTTTGCTTGTTTGTTGGCATGTGTGCATTGTGAACTTGTGATTCCAATCTCTTGGCTTGCAACAGATTTTAACATAATGATGTGATTCTTGAATCTTTTTCAGCTACTTTTTTCCCCTTCCAGTTGCTTCATATTTTTAGTTTTGCTCAGTGTTTTAAAAGGCGTGGGAGGCATACGCCTGGAGGCCCAGGCGAGGTGCTCCCAAAACGCCCTGAGGCGTATGCCAGAGGCGCTGACACCTCCGAGGCACCTCTTGCGCTTTTCTCATGAGGCGTGCTAGAGGCGTACGCCTCTTGTGCCTCATGCACATCTGATATGAAAATACAGAAAAAAAAAGAAAAAAGAAAAAAAGGAAAGGAAAGGAAAGGAAAAGAAAAGAAAGGGAAAGAAAAGGAAAGGAAAGAGAAGAAAAAAAGAGAAAAGGAAAGAAAAGTAAGGGAAGGCGTACCCCCCCTTTGATCTACTGTTATGCATCTTTATTCTTCTTAATATAAAAGATTTTTATTAAAAATAAAGAAAAAATGAGGTCCCCCCTTCCTTTTCATCCTCCCCTTAAGGAGGCTTAAGCCTCCTTATGTTTAGGAGGCTTTTGCCTCTTGCGTTCTGAATTACGCCTCACGCCTCTAGGTAGTGGAATGCCTCACATCACGTCTCCGTGTTTTAAAACAGTGGTTTTGCTATGAAAGGTATGGCCTATAACATATCTACTACACTATTTGGTCTCACAGGATGTTGAGAGGTTGATAAAGGACTCAGAAAACCTTTGTGCAACATTTGCCTCTAGCTGTCTTGGGAGTGTATTGATAAAAGGTGCTAGATGGCTTTGGGAAGCATTGTCTGTTTTTCCTCACTCTTCTACTCAGAGAAGATGTAAATTGAGTGATGTTGAAGAAGTTCTGGAAGAAACTCAGGTATTCATTATATCTTTGGCTTATTTGTTTATTTATTTTAGTTGCCAAGGAAACAGTAGATTGTACAGGATATGGTTATTGTTCATGCTGTTTTAGATTATTTATGCATTGATACCTGCAAATTACAGAGGATTGAAGTCCCTTTTCCTATCGTGGCTGCTCGACTAGTAAATACCATTGAGAAGCACAAGTGAGTTCTCTAGTGGTTTGATGCAATTATCTTCCTTTTCTTATGTTTTTGTTTCTTGAGTAATTTGTATTTTCCATTTTTCTAATGAAGTATTATTTAATTGGTAGCTATAGCATTTTTTATATGGTTTACTTCAACCATTTTTGCCACAAAAACTTTTTTGCTTGTCAAAAGATATTGACATATTGTATGTACTTTTTAAAACATGAAGAAACACAGGATAAAAAAAGAAACAGAATTGCTTATCTAGCAATTGTGGTTTAATGTATTATTTAATAAGGTTTTTGTTACCGATAAAAAGAGAAACGCAATTTCAACCCATCAGCTTATCTTTGAATCATCCCTTTTTCGGTTATTGCTACAACATGTCTGTCTCCTAATGCAGGTCTTCCCTGTTTACTGCTTATCTAGCATGAATATCAACAGTTCTGTTTATCTGACCTTGTGACCAACTTGAAAGAGCTATTAAAAAAATATACGTTCTCCAATGTGGTATTGAAGAGAACAAGGGCCCTCTCCTTTGTATTGTGTCTTGATGATCACTTTGGAGTTCCTTCCACTCTCCACTGACCACTCCAAGGATGAGAGCTTCACCGAAGCATGCCACCTTAGCCTGCATGATGATAAGTTAATAACCACTCCAAGGATGAGAGCTTCATTATTTTTTTTTGCTTGAGGCTGCTTTGAGGCTCTCTCTTTTATTTGGAGATTCACATCAAATGCAATCTGTCTGGTTAATTGTTATTTAACTGAACTCAAATGTCAAAGCTCAATAGTATAAAGCTAAAATACTGGAAGACATTTTATTTTTTTTTGCTTGGGGTTGCTTTGAGGCTCTCTCTTACATTTGGACATTTGCATCAAATGCAATCTGTCTACTTATTTGTTATTTTACTCAACTCACATAGTTCCTGTTTTCACATACTCCATCCTGCTCTAATTCTATGGGTGACACCCTCAATCTCTCTCTATTGATTATTAAATTGTAAACCCTCAAATTGTTTTCCACTATATGAACCAATGATTAAATTATAAACATAGGATCCTGTACAGCCATAATATTGGATATGGCACTAAACTGAGTGGAATGGCAGAACAAGATTCATGTAACTGACCTCATATGGTGTGACACGGCTTAGTTGAAATGAGAAGCAAATTTTCTTTAAAATTTTCAGTTTGATAAAATAATTAAATTATAAAATATGGAATATTGTGATATTTTTATAATTTCCTAATCTTTACATTTAATTCTTGTGGTGCTTACTTTGTGTTATAGTCTGATTTCATCCAACTACCAAATGCTTTCTGTTGTTATTTATCGCATTGATACTGCAAACACAGGTCCTGGCAAGAGCAGGTGCATGCATTTTTCAACTCTAAATTTGGGGAACAGTCCTGGTCTGTATTAGTACAACTCAAGGTAATGCGACGTGTGCTGTGCCTGGTTAAATTTGATTTCTTATGTCCTGGGTTAAAGATCCTTCATCTTTTCTATTGATAATCATCCATGCTTCTTTGCCTTAAAAGACCTCTTAGAAATTATTTGTTTTCTAAGTCATAAAGATTTCTTCTTCAATGGCAATGCATTAAATATAAAAGAGGTTATTGGAAGAAGTTGTTTTGTGAACACTGTTCAAGTCATCACTAGATAAGATACCAGTGGTGAACCCAACTGTGGTCTGTGGGATCAATGACTGTTGTCAAGCAGCTGTACAGGTGGCAGGAGCAGGCAACAGAGTAGTGGTTTTTGAAGAGGGAGTAGCAGAGAGAGAAACTTTTCTACAGAGCTGCTTGATTGGATGGATTGAAGGCAGTCAGACAACTCTAGATGAGTTATAATTTTATTATCTGAGACGTCTTTCATCTTCAAAAGTGACTGAGGAGTGTTTAGTGGATGTAGATCCACTTGAAGAGATGGGTGTTGAATGTACGTTTGTGAAGCCCAATGGCTTTGCATGCTGATGGATCAAATTTTATTGGATCATCTTGAAGTCTGGGTACAACTGTGGAGCTGCAACTTCAATAGCAGTTTTAACTTGTAGACAACAGAATGTTTCTTGAAATCCCTGCATCTGCATGATATGCCATATATTTAGCAAATTCAAAATACTTTTATGATAGCAAATTAGGTTAAGATATGGAGAAGTCAGTTCCTTAAGTTGACTATACATAATTGTATCATTCCATTTCAGGAACTTGGGGAGTCCAATGCCTTTAGTTGTCCAGAACTAGATCTGGTGGCATCTGAAATCAACAAAGTTGAAAATTGGTTTCTTCGTTGCAAGAACATCATTGGACCTTTAGTTTATGGTGTAAATCCATTGCTAAGTGTTCTTATTAAGGTGCGGGTTTAACTTATCTTTAATGTACTTTGTAGCCTTGATATGCTATTCTTGTTCAAGAAAAGAAACATAACATTTATTACTTATCCAGAGATCCTTTGATAGGTAATTTTATTACTCTGCAGATCAAGCATACACTGGATGGATCTCTGTACATTTATGGAAATTCAAAGAATTGTGAAGAGAAAGCTTTTTGTGCATGCTGCTGCAGTGATGTAAAAGAAGAATCAATTGCTTGTGTAACATGCAAAGACTGGTAAGGTACTTGGCTTTTTTTTAGTTACTATTAGAACTAACCAAATAAGGGTAGATTAGTCATTTTATTCAGTTAAGTTATGTGCTTATGTGGCAGTTCTAATATAGACTTCCTGTCCCATACTTAAGTGGGGGCAGTTTAATCATTGTACAACTAATTAGAGACTAATCTACATTATGGTTGACTGATAGGGTTTGGCTATCAGGTTCAACTCTTCTTCTTCTTCTTCTTCTTCTTTCTCCATTATTCTCTACTGGTTCGAACTGGTGAAACACAGCTGTTAAAACATGGAACCAGAGCCATAAACAAAGGAGAAGAAGGCTGCGACTTCAAGTTTTCCATCCTGCGTCTTCAAGTTCTCTCTCCTGTTTTTTTCTTCTTCTCTGAGCTGCGAATCTGATAACTGCGGCACCTGTTTATTTATTTTTTTTGGGACTGCCGCAATCCCTATTACAAGTGTTAGGAAGGTGCGGCAGCCCTAGGATATAAGTCTAATACTTTTGTCACCATGTGTGACAGCCCTAGTCGTGTGGTGGTGTTTGTGGTATTTACCCTCTACTGAACAATTTCAAGAGGGTTTGTGTGCGGTTGCTTGAGTTGTTGTGGTGCTGTAATGGTGACTAATATTTCTGGGTTGTCAGTAGTGGTGTGAACAGAAAAGAAATATTTTTTTTCGTGCTGAAAGAAGTGGCCAAATACCTCAGCCTAGTAGTTTTCATCAATGTTTTAATTTGGATGGCAGCCGAATCTGGTTGAAACATCCAGTTCTTAAGCTGAATGTTAGTTTACATCAAGTTGTTGATTGTGACTAGTTGGGAGATTGTTATCAGTGTTTTGGAGACTGCTGTAGTATTGCTTTGACAGCAATATTTGGTTGGTTACTGAGAGTTCAGCATTAGAAATAGCAGTGGGGGACATAATGGCAGCAACGAGAGATGGTTCTAGTGATTAGAAACCGAGTGTGATGATCCCCTTTGACTTTCTGGGTGTGCAGATGGCTTCATATAAACTTAATGGTGAGAATTATGTGCCATGGGCAAAGTTAGTGGAAGCTTTCCTCACGGCAAAGAGGAAAGTGAAACACGTGAAGGAAGATAGACCATCATCTGACTCTCCAGGGTTCGATGACTGGGAACAGGAAGATGCCCAAATCATGACATGGTTATTGAACAGTATGGAACCCAAAATAAGTACCAATCTTATGTTCTTAGATATAGCTAAGGACATATGGGAACATGCCAAGAAGCTTTATTCTGGGCAGGATAATACCAAGGTTCAAAATATCGATATGATACACCTCGTATTGGGCGTATCGTGTCGTATCTTTTGGGTCCTAGTTACAAGTATCGATATGATACCCTATTTTTACTCCCCAAAAACCAAAATTTGAAAAAAAAAAACTAAAAAAAGTCCTATTTCCATGTTAATCTAAGTACTGATATGTCTTTGCTGATATGTAGAGGCGTATCGATACTTTGAACCATGGATAATGCTACAAGGGTATTTTAGCTCTATCAGGAGTATTTTGATTTATAGCAAGGGAATAAAACCCTAGAAGAGTACTATGCCAGTATGAAGAACCTCAGAATTGAACTTAATATCTATCATCCCCTCACTCCAGATGTTAAGGTTCAGCAACAACAGAGGGAGCAACTGGAGGTCACTAGGTTCTTAGTGGGGTTGAAATCAGAGTATGAACTAGTTAGTGCCCAAATATTGGGAGGCTCTACTCTTCATACACTTGAGGAAGCTCTTGCATGGCTTTGCAGGATTTTTTTGGGATCTATAGAGAGTCCCACGCCGTCTGACAGATTAGCATTTGTGATAGCTAGAGGAGGTAGATGTGGTACTAGAGGGGGAGGACATGTTTCCCAAGGAGGTTGTGGTGGTTCCATATTTGGCCGTGGTGGTGGTCACGACTCAGGGGGAGGCCATGGTAAAGGAAAATGTAACTCTACTATGAAGTGTACTCATTGTGGCAGGGACGAACATTTAGTGAATTTCTGTTATGATCTCCATGGCGCACCTTCTACATGGGCTAATCATGCAGTAGCTTGTGGGGTTGATGTTAGTGATAACCAACAAACGGATCTAACACCTTCCACATCTACATCTTTTTCCGGGAAGGCGATGATTGGTGTATCGTGCGATGAGTATGAGAGGTTCCTCTAGGCTACTTCACAACATACTACAGTCACTCTTGCACACTTAGGTATAGCTTGTTTGGCATCCAAACCCTCTCCTTGGATTATTGACTCTGGAGCCTCTGATCACATGACCGGGACTCCAGGTGTGTTATCTTTCCTCTCTGAAACTTTCACATCTCAAACTGTTACCCTTGCCAACGGTTCCTCTTCTCCCATCTGTGGTGTTGGTAATTTTGACACGACTTCTCTTTCTTTATCATTTGTTCTATATGCACCTAAATTTCCATTCAATCATATGTTAGTCAGTAAATTAACTAAGACGTTTAATTGCTCTATTACATTTTTCCCTTTCTTTTGTGTTTTTCAGGATCTCAAGACAGGGAAGAAGATTGGTGGGGGGCATGAAGCCGGTGGATTGTATTACCTCGACAATGGTGGATCGCCAGTTGCACTTCAGACTTCACTCACTCCTCTACAATGGAATTGTCGGCTAGGACATTCATCTCTCAAGGCACTCAAGATACCGGTTCCGTCTTTGAGTCATTTGTCATCTTTACAGTGTGAGTCAAGTCAGTATGGGAAACACCATCAGGTTTCCTTCAGTCCTAGGGTTGATAGTCATATGTTGAATCCTTTTGCTTTAGTTCATTCAGATGTTTGGGGTCCGATTAAAGTAGAGTCTTATAATGGTTACAAGTATTTTGTCACTTTTATTGATGATGATTGTTTAAGGATGACATGGATTTATTTAATGAAAGAAAGGAGTGAACTATTTTCCATTTTTCAAAATTCCATGCTGAAATACGTACCCACTCCTCAACAAAATGGGGTGGCTGAACGAAAGAACCGTCATCTCCTTGAAACTGCTCGGTTTATTCTTCATCATATGAGTGTTCCTAAACGATTTTGGAGTTTTGTTCCCCACCTTGTCTCCCTTATTAATCGGGTACCCTCCTTCATCCTTCATGGTCGTCTCCCTTTTCTATTTTGTTCCCCACCTTATCTCCCTTTCCTTTAACACCCCGAGTCTTTGGCTGTGTGCTTTGCTCACAATCTGAGTCCTGTGATAGACACTGGATGCACGCTCTATTAAGTGTGCCTTTCTTATCTAGTCTCGGACCCATATAAGGGTATAAGTGTTACAATCCCATTACTCGGAAGTTCTATGTCTGTTCCGATGTCACATTTTTGAGTTTGTTCCCTTCTTCTCGGGACCTGAAGTATCGGTATCTCCACCTTTGCTTCCTCTTCCTCTTCCATTTCGTGACCCCGTTCCAGTTGTTCTAGTTGGGCTGACCCTTCACCTCCTCTAATGCAGATTCCTACTGAACGACCACCGATCCGGCACGTATATACTCATTGACAGACACCGGCTCCTCCTCCAGCTTCTACCTTGTCTGTGGATCCTATTGTTGCTCCTGTCCCAGAACCTTCAGGACTTGATCTTCCCATTGCTTTATGGAAAGGTAAATGTAGTTGTACCCTCCATCCCATTTCCAATCTTGTTTCAGTCTCTCGTCTTTCCACTTCACATCGCCAGTTTGTTTCACTGTTGTCATCTATTTCTATACCTAAGAATGTCCAGGAGGCTCTTACCTCACTTGGGTGGCGTCCAGCAATGGAGGAGGAACTCTCTACCCTTTAACATACTCAAACGTGGGAGCTCACTACTCTTCCTCCTGGTAAGCATGTTGTGGGTTGTAAATAGGTGTATACTGTTAAATACTTTCCGGATGGTAGCGTGGAGCATTTGAAGGTCAGACATGTTGCTAAAGGTTATTCACAGTTGTATGGGGGGGACTATATGGAGACCTCTCCAATGGCTAAGATTGGCTCTTTTCGTGCCTTAATTTCCTTGGCAGTTATGTATGATTGGCCCTTGTTTCAACTTGACATTAAAAATGCCTTCCTTCATGGTGACCTTATGGAGGAGGTATATATAGCGCAACCACCTAGGTTTGTTGCTCAAGGGTAGGATGGTAAGGTGTGCAGAGTAAAAAAGGCAATTTATGGGTTGAAACAATCACCTTGTGCTTGGTTTGGGAAGTTTAGTGAAGTGAAGGATTTTGGAACGAAACAATGTTAGGTTGACCACTCAGTGTTCAGCTATGATTTAGAAGCTGAAAAGATTTTACTAGTGGTCTATATAGATGATATTGTCATAATTGGCAACGATAAATTGGGGATTTAGAAATTAAAGGTCTTTTTGCAAAACCATTTTCAAACAGAAGACCTTGGGAAGTTGAAATATTTCTTGGGTATAGAAGTTGCCAGATCAAAACAAGGTGTAAACCTGTGCTAAAGAAAATATGTTCTTGATTTGCTAGATGAAACATGACTGTTAGGTGCAAAATCGGCTGAAACTCCAATGGAACCAAATGCTAAGTTGAGTAGTGATACATGGGAAATATTTGATTTTCCTAGAAGATATAGACGGTTAGTGGGGAAGCTGAACTATTTGACTATAACAAGACCAAACACCTCCTTTGTAGTCAGTGTGGTGAGCCAATTTATGCAGAACCCTTAGATACCTCACTAGGATGTAGTTCTTAGAATTGTAAGGTACCTGAAGGGAGCTCCAAGCCGTGGGTTATTGTACAAACGGGAGGAAGACTTGAGGTAATTGGGTAATAGATGCAGATTAGTCAGGCTCAGTGTCAGATAGAAGATCTACTACATGTTGCTGCACATTTCTTGGAGGAAATCTTGTGACATGGAAGAGTAAGAAGCAGACCGTTGTGGCAAGGAGTAGTGCTGAAGCCGAATACAGAGCCATGACACACGCTACATGTGAATTAGTATGGTTGTGGAATCTCCTACAAGAAATTGGATTCTCCATGGACAGACCTATGAAATTGTACTGTGACAATCAAGCTACACTTCACATCTCATCTAACTCTGTTTTTCATGAGAGAACAAAGCACATAGAGATTGATTGCCACTTTGTGAGGGAGAAGGTCCTTACTGGAGAGATAAGCACAGAACATGTGGGCTTAAGTGATCAATGGGCAGATTTGTTTACAAAAGGCTTAAGCTCAGGGAGAGTGAACTATATATTGTAACAAGCTGGGATTATATGACATATATTCTCCAGCTTGAGGGGGAGTGTTATAGCTAGCCGAATAAGGGTAGATTAGTCATTTTATTCAGTTATGTGCTTATGTGGCAGTTCTAATATAGACTTCTTGTCCCATACTTAAGTTGGGGCAGTTTAGTCATCGTACAATTAATTAGAGACTAATCTACATTATGGTTGACTGATAGGGTTTGGCTATCGGGTTCGACTTTCTTCTTCTTCTTCTTCTTCTTCCTTCCTCTCTACTGGTTTGAACTGCTGAAACACAGCTGTTAAAACAGTTACTAATGGTTTAAGTTATAGACTTGATTCAACACATTTATTTTGTGGTTACGCCTTCCACAATTTTGAGATAGTAGCTAATAAAGCATAAATATAAAAAAGTATATGTTCCCTTATTAATTATTGTTTATCAATAATAAAAATCTGATTGATGAGGGTGGGCCTTGGCGCAATGGTTGGGTTGCTCGATTGCGATCTGGGTGACTAGGGCTTAAATCTTGGAAACAGTCTCTCTGTATGTGCAGGGGTAAGATTGATGATGATCAAAGAGATATATGCAGAGCTAGAACAACAATTAATCTGATTGAAGGGCCTATTCCTATACAAGATGACGAAGAGCTTAGAACAACAATTAGATGAATAAAAACTTATTAGCACTCCCATGACCAATTTCTGCTCTTCACCAAGCTATCATTCGAATTAGTTGACTGTCCACCTAACTGAGCTGTTCACTCAAGACATGGAGGCTTTCGTGTCTCTTTTATGATGATGACATGTCAAGCAGGGGCCAAAGGAGTATCCAGTAATCCACTCAATAATCATTTGCCATAGGATCACATTCATAACAATCTGCTAGGGCTGCAAATGTATTGGATCAAATCAGATATTAAATAACATTTAAAAATTAAACTAGAAATGAACAAAATACTACATTATTAATAAAATAACGTTGATATTGTTTATCATGAACAAAATGAATTCGAAATTACTAGTATGAAGCTTGGACCTACCACTCTTTAGTTAATATACAACATCCAAACTAGTTTTACTTTTACTAATAGCTACAATACAAGTATACATAAGCATATATATTTAAATTGAATCAAATGGATCATATTGAATTAAATATGGTCTCTTTTAATTGGTGTCTGTTTTTTGGTCTTCCTATCATTCTTTTGTCTGTTTGATTGAAAAATCTTTTGACCAAAAAAAAAAAAAAAATTCCAGATCACTCTTGACCTTATCAAATGTGAATACAGAATTGGACAATGGGATACCATTTATAGCCCTAAAACCTGCACCAGTACCAAAGGCTCCCAATTCCCATAAAAGCAGTCACCAATGTTGAACTTAACAGCTTCCTAAGATGATTGGAACTGCCTGGTGCTAAATGCAATGGAGATGATATTTTGAGTTATTTAGGCCTCAACTGAAAATCAAAGTGAAAAGGCTATAAACCTGTCTATTCTTGTCTATTTTGCTTGATTTTTTTGGTAGTTAAATAGGCAACAAATACCAATCCAAGAAAACTAAGATTGCATGATTACATCAATTTAGTTTTGTCTAATTTATGAATAGGCAAGTTTTTGAAAGAGTTCTACTGTTCTATTAATAGAACTTATTTTGGTAGTAAACTAGGAATATTAGTTTTAAACAATGTTTCCAAAACCATTGTTGACTGAATGGTTGAATAGGTGAACTGGATTCCTGATCGGGTCTAGGGTTTTTGATGGCTTTCATAGTTTCACTAGGTAAACAACTTGGAGGAAACATTGTTCACAAGTTGATCACTCTAGTTCATTTTTTAGAATATTGATTGTAAATGTTGTTTCCTTATTAGAAGTTATATGTCAAACTTGTAATGGAAGTTCCTTGGAGTTCTAGTCAGTTTTGAAGGCATGCCAACCATAGTTTTGGATAAGTGAAATAAATCTTACAAGGTCATTATCCAATGCTGGTCCTTGCTATCCGGGGTCTTGTGAAGAGTGGACTGGATATGGACCTAATATTTGACATTTTTTTTTTTCACAAAGTGGCCACTTTCAGATTCAAACTCGCTCTCCTACTTATGGGGTTGGGGTTTTACTATTGTACCGAGCTGTGGCCCTTGGTGAAACAAGTCTATACAAGGTCCATGTTATTGCTATAAAGGAGAATGATGTCCTTCTGGTTCCTTTTCTTTGGATATAATGATCAATAACAGTTCTTGGTGAGTCCATTGGGGGTCTTGTGCTGAGTTTTCTGTGACTCTACCTGATTTGTGAAAAAAAAAAGGACTCATTTTACAATCTTATTGGATCTTCTTGTCGTAATTTTCTTTTATTCTTCATGATTCTATTTGTGACTTGTGAGAGATTTGTTTGTCTTGAGACTACATTCATAAGAGCCTGTCTACAGGTCCTGGAGCCAGCAAAAGGCTACCAACATTTGATAACTGAATCTGCTAAGGTCACTCTACAGTCATTTTTTGTTAAAATCAAAGGGAAACTCTAATAGTAACCAAATGTGAACTAATGCCTTGGTTCCATCTTCTATGTAAAAAGAAAGGCTTGCCTAATAGGATAACTGTCATATGTGAGTTGACTCATAGTGAGTGTAACACCATGAGTTGACACATGAACATGTATAACCTAAATCAAAACTTTTATATAAAATAAAATATATTTGTATATATAATTTTTACATATAATACATGATATTATATTTTATAATATATTTTTATACATATAGTGTAATATACATATTGTGGTCCCAGGCCAGGCCAGTCTAAGAATGACCACCCCTAATTCAAACCTACTCTCTCGGCCCAATGCCATCTGGGACTTGATTCAGGAAAAGGCATGGAACCTAATTCTTGTATATTGAATCATATTCCTGGAGCAATCAATTTTATGTTGTATGGAGACATATCACACAAAAAGGCTTTAGAGTCCTTTTGTTAACCTAAAGGCTTGTAGAATCTACCCACTATAAGTTTTTTTGTTTTTTTTTTTAAATTAGTAACTGATAAATCTTTTATTAATTTATAAAAGGAATGAGTCATTACACTGATAGCAAGCTTCCCTATGCACAGGCAAGTTGGCACCTGCCTATCCCACTAACATTGCTTATCTTACAACTGAGCCCAAAAGAATCGATTCCTATGCACCACTTGTTTGGTGAAAGCATCAGCAAATCTGTTTACAAAGTAAAAATGTAATCTGTTTTTGAACCATCTCAGAACTACTATTGGGTCACCTGTCACAATCTTCTTGAAATTTAATAAATATCCCTATCTCAGTTTCTGTAGTGCTGCTAATGTTTTTGCCTTTATGAAATTTCCTATTCCAGAGGACCCTGGGTTCCGAAGAGAACACCCATCATAGATTGTGATTAGGGAACATGACTCTTATCTTGAGATTAAAATACCAAGAGACCAGGGATTTCCATTATAGATGTGTGCTTATATTTTAACCACAACTCTCCGAACGCATGCTCAAATTTGAAGTCCTGATCTTGGAAATGTTGGATAGGTAACCAGATGGCCTAACTTCTAAGGTTAAACAATAATGGAGTTAAGAATGTGGATACATAACAAAAAACATTGTTTGATTTGCATTTTTGTACAAAGTAAAATAAACTGGCCTTAAACTTAACTGCCTCTTTTAATTTCTTTTAAATTTCAGGTTTGCGTTTTTAATGTATAATTATTATTATTTTTTCAAGAATGTGTGCCTTGCTTTAAAAGGGCATGCACCTTGGAGCTTGGTCACTAGAAGGCCACCGTATTCTTGAAAGTCGTAGGCTTATAGAACCACATGTCTGAACTCCTGGCCTATCCAATTGTCTTTGAACTATATGATGGAAAATAAACTCAATAAGGTTTTTAAGTAGATCTTATATAGCCTTAAGAAATCCTATTTTTGTACGGGTTTTAAACAGAAATTCTTTTGAGAAAAAACTGAAACAAAGTATGCAAAGTAGAGAACTAGGTCCCAATTGAATTGATTTGAATCACATTAATTGTACATAAATAAATTTTAAGATTCAAACAGTAATCTTAAGCTTTTTAAGAAATGACTCAAATGTGGTATTTGATTGGTATACACTTTGGATTCATGATTCAAGTCATGAATTGCTTTATATATTATAAGATTTTTAGTTTTTACAGTTGTGGTTGTATTTGACCTCTGTCAGGCCACCATTTTTCTATCCAATTTCTGTTTTGGAAGTTAGGAGTAGCTTTCTGGATAGACTTGCATCAATAGAGATTGTGGAGATCTATGATGACTTGGATTTTTTTTTGTGTAAATACTTACCTAATTGACATATTTCACTATACTTCCTTTATGTTCTCCCTGTTGCTTGGTATTCATGTTCAAATTCTTACATATGGTGGATGCAATTCATATTGGCAGTTACCACCCATCATGCCTGATATCAACAGATTCTAACACAAGTGCTGCAAAAGAAGCCATATGCCCCTTTTGCCTTTTCATGGAGAGTGGCACTGTTCCTAGAAATGGAGACATACCTTTGGTATGCTTTTCACCAGAGTTGTCTTTCAATAAGATGTTGAGTTGTTTTAGCTGAACTTTTTACTTGTTACAGATATCTAAAGGAAAACGTCCTGAACTGAATATGTTAATTGAACTTTCAAATGCTGCCAAGGATCTTCACTTAAGGTAATAAATTGCATATTCATTAATTTTAGATGGAGCCGATTGTTTTACTTTTTATCCATGCATCATCAGGTACAGGAAATTTTCTCTTCTTATTGCTGACTGGTTAGCCATGTTATAATATTCATCCCCCCTCCTATGTTATATACTTTCTGAAATGAGTAAAAGGATTATGTTAAGCATGATTCCATACTAGTAGAGTTCAAGGAATAGTTGTCTATGAGCATATGCATATCTATGACTGGTAGGTCTTCCATCAGCCAATAAACCTTCCTCCCATAAACTTTTACCATGGGTCAAAACCTTGTGGTGCTTCCACTGAATGGACCAGTAAGATGATGGTTGGAAGTTGTTCTATAGGCTGCATTTAAAAGTGTTTGTCAATACTGATTTCTCTCAGATTGTACTAAGTAGTTGTAAGTATTATGTGTGCCCTAAAATAAGAGGTTGGACAAAGTTTGTTCAGTTCCCATCTTACAACAGAAATGGTTTAAAAGACATGGAAGGTGCACACCTGGAGGTGTGCCTCCAGGCGAGGAGACATATGCCTTTTGCATCAGGCATGATAGAGATGTGTGCCTCATGCGCAACTCATGCAGAAAGGCAGGAAAAAATGAATAAAAAGAAAGTAAATAGAAAGAAGGGAAAGAAAGAAAGGAAAAGCAAAGGGAAGGGAAGGAGCATAGTTGTCAAGGCGACAAGGCGCTCTTTTAGTCTCACCTCGCCTAATCGCCAAGCAGTTTTGTACTATGTATTATAAAATGCTTTTTTATTCTTTATTTTTTGACACTATACTTATAAAATAGGCACTATTAAACTAAAATATTCATTTTGTGTGTTTATATACTAATTTCTTTTTATTTTTAACTTTTTTGAACTTTCTTTTCCTTCTTCTTTTTCTTCTCATGAATATGTTGATTTTCTATACTTTAACGTGAACTCTATACTTGTGAAAATTATGAATAATTATTAAGGAAATATGGTTATGGTACCTAGGGAACTACCCTAGGATCTATGCTTTCTACATAAAAAAATCCATCGCCTAGGCTAGGCGACAAGGCGCCCCCTTGTCGCCTAGATTCAGCTTGGCGCCTTCAAAACTATGGGAAAGAGGGTGATCATCTTATGGAAACTTACGCCTCCTTGTGCTTTAGAGGCTTATGCCTCTTACATTTTGAACTACGCCTCATGCCTCCAGGTAGTGGAATGCCTCACGTCACACCTCCATGTTTCAGAACATTGCTTACCAGTTATTTAAAAAAAAAATACAGTTAGTCATGCTTCTCCTGTTAGTCTGTAAGCAAAGATGTAAAAAAAAGAAATACAGTTGTGCTTTAGAGGCTTATGCCTCCTATGTTCTGAACTACGCCTCATGCCTCCAGGTAGTGGAATGCCTCATTTCACTTCTCCATGTTTTAGAGCATTGTTTACCAGTTATTTAAAAAAAAATACAGTTAGTCATGCTTCTCCTGTTAGCCTGTAAGCAAAGATGATATGGAGTTTGCTTGCTGTTAAGATTCTGTTTGCAATCTGTCAAGTTATTGGGAGGGTGACAATCTTACTGTTTCCCTTTTCCTTGTATGTATATCAGTATTATGGGAAGCTTAACCATGGGTTGAAACCATTAAATCAATAGAATCAATATTTCGAGAAGCTTCTATTATTGTCCTCAAATATTTAGCTTTATGTTTTTCTGTTGCAACAATAGATGCTTTTCAACATATGTTATGTTATGACTAACTAAATGGTTGTGGCTGCTTTTGCCAGGATTGATGAAAAAGATATGATACAACAACTTGTGGAGAAAGCTCTTGCATGCAAAGCATGCTTATCAGAAATAGTTGATTCTGCGCTTGCTCATTGTGATAAAGATCTCAGATCCATCACTGAAAAACTGTTGATTGCTTTGAAGGTTGTTATATTGGGCCCATGTATGATTTGCTGTTAATTTCTTCCGCTCATTGATATTCAATTTTTAAGATATTGGGTTTGGGATTGCTATTGCAAACAGGCAGTGTCAATGGCTGGCATCTATGACAAACATGGTTGCTGCAATCTCGAGTTGGCAATAGCAAGAAACAAATGGAAAATTAGAGTCAAGAAACTGTTAGAGAATTCACAAAAGCCCCTGATCCAGCAGATTCATCGACTGTGGAAAGAGGTATATACTGTTGACACCATATTTGGTTCAAATGAGCTACCTCTCTGAATAACAAATGTTTACATACGAGGCAAGGGGGAAGATCACCCCTCCAATACCAAAAAGAAGAAAGAAATATAATATAATTGATTAAACTAATTTATAAAGTATTAAAATCAATTATTACTGCCACAGGTTTATTTTGATGTTGCCAATTCAAGATTCTTTTTGATACCTAACAAGCTTCTCTGTCCACAAAATGAAGTACTCAATCAGAAATATAAGAAACACCAGTGGCATTCTCATTTGTTCATATAAATAGGTTTTATTTCTTACTGCACTAATTCCTGACGTATGGCTTCATACAGTGACCTAAACCAAATCTAAATTATTTGTTTATCCATCTCTACTTGTCTGTGTGTGTATTAATAAACCATACTTATTGCTTAACTTAATCCATATACAGCCTTTTTTGTTGGAGCTCTGCAGTTAATCTGTTTAAGAACTTATTCTAGTGTGTATTAATAAACCACACTTATTGCTTAAAGATGTCAGAAGAAAAACAGTCCCAAAAGAATGAGAGGACTGATTAAAGATGTTAGTAAACCCTATCAGATTCTAGGTTGAAGTAGAGAAGAAGAAAGAAAAGAGAAAGAAGAAGAAGAAGAAGAAGAAAGAAGAAGAAGAAGAAGAAGAAGAAGAAGAAGAAGAAAGAAAGGTTCGGTCAGACTAGAAGAGAGTAAAAAATCACCCTTCCCTAGCTGACCCACTTGTATTTATTCAAAAACATAGAGTTACAGGAAATACCATTTTGTCCCTCATAGAAGATGGGACACATAACTTAAACACAGATACAATAGACCTTTCACTCTCAAGAAGATAATCCAGAATGACCAAAATACCCCTGACTCGAGCATTCTAACACTCCCCCTCAAGCTGGAGAGTATATATCATATAGTCCCAGCTTGTTACAAATGTAATCTATTCTTCCCCGAGATAATCCCTTTGTGAGAAGATCTGCCCACTGATTTCCTGAGCTCACATGAGATGTGGTTATCACTCCACTTATCACTTTATCTCTTACAAAGTGACAATCAATCTCAATATGCTTAGTCTCTCATGAAAGACGGGATTGGAAGAGATGTGAACAACAACTTAGTTATCACAGTATAGTTTCATGGGTTTGTCAATTGAGAATCCCATCTCTTGAAGCAAGTTCTTCAGCCATACTAGCTCACATGTGGTATGGGCCATAGCCGTGTACTCTGCTTTTGCACTACTTCTTCCCACCACTGTTTGTTTCTTGCTCTTCCAAGTTACAAGATTGCCACCGAGGAAGGTACAATACCCTGTAGTTGATCTCCTATCTGATATAGAACCAGCCTAGTCAGCATTTGTGTACCCTATTATCTCAAGAGTTCCTCCACTTTGGTATAACAAACCACGACCTGGAGCACCTTTTAGGTACCTAACAATTCTTAGAACAACTTCCTAGTGAGGAACCCGAGGATGTTGCATAAACTGGCTCACCACACTCACAACAAATGATATATTTGGTCGGGTAATGGTCATGTAGTTCAATTTTCCCACCAACCTTCTGTATCTTCCAGGATCATCAAACTCTTCACCCGCATCAACACTTAGCTTGGCATTGAGTTCCATAGGAGTCTCTACTGGTTTAGCACCTAACAACCCTGTTTCTTCAAGTAGATCAAGAACATATTTTCTCTGACATAGGTTGATCCCATGTTTTGACCTCGCAACCTCTATTCCCAGGAAATATTTCAGCTTCCCCAGATCTTTCGTATTGAAGTGATCCTGTAAGAATTTCTTCAACCTGTTGATTCCATTGCTATCACTCCCAGTTATGACAATATCATCCACGTACACGACTAGCAAGATTTTCCCATCCTTTGAGTTATAGCTGAACACAGAATGATCAACCTGACATTGTTTCATCCCAAAGGTTTTCATCACTTCACTGAACTTGCCAAACCAAGCACGTGGAGATTGTTTCAGTCCATAAATTGCCTTTTTGAGCCTACACACTTTGCCAGACTCCCCCTGAGCAACAAACCCTGGTGATTGCTCCATATACACCTCCTCAACTAGATCACCATGCAGGAAGGCATTTTTGATGTCAAGTTGTACAAGAGGCCAATCATACATAGCAGCTAATGAAATCAGCACCCGAACTGAACCAATCTTAGCCACAGGAGAAAATGTCTCCATATAGTCCACACCATACATCTGAGAATAACCCTTGGCCACCAACCTTGCTTTCAATCGCACCACGAAGAAACTTCATTGTGTACACCCATTTACACCCAACTGTGTGCTTACCGGAAGGAAGAGCGGTGAGTTCCCATGTGTGATTATGTTGTAGAGCAAAGAGTTCTTCTTCCATGACTTGCCGCCACCCTGGGGAGGCAAGAGCTTTCTGGACAGTCTTGGGAATGGGAACAGATGAGAGTAATGATACAAATTTGCAATGAGAAGCAGAAAGGTGAGCAATAGAAACATAGTGTGAAATGGGGTGAGAAGTACAAGTACGTTTACCTTTCCACAGAGCAATAGGAAGATCAGGATCTGAAGGAGAAGGAGCAGTAGCAGGATCTGTCGACAGGGGCTGAAGTGGAGGAGGGCCCGATGCACTTCTGCGGGTATACACTTGAGTGATTGGCGGCTTCTCAGTAGTAACAGGCATAGGATGTGCATCTGCAGTAGAAACAGGAGCTACTGGAAGGATGTCCACAACAGGTACCAGAAGGGGAACCACAGAGGGAGAGGAAGAGACCCCAACATCTGAGAAGAACGGAACTGACTCAAAGAAGGTGACATCAGAGCACACAAACGATTTATAGGATTTTGGGTTATAACACTTATACCCTTTCTGAGTCCTTGAGTAGCCAAGAAAGATACACTTAGTAGCTCGAGCATCTAGCTTGTCTAACCCAGGCCCCAAGTGTTGAACAAAACAAACACAACCAAAGATTCTTGGGGTAAGAGGAAATGGAGATAAAGTGGGAAACAACACAGAGAAAGGGGATTGACTTCCAAGGATTGACATGGGCATCCGATTGATCAGAAAACAGGATGTCAGAACAGCATCACTCCAAAAATGTTTTGGGACATTCATATTAATCATCAATGATCGAGCAGTTTCAAGAAGATGTCGATTTTTTCGTTCAGCTACACCGTTCTGTTGTGGGGTGTAGGCACAAGAAGTTTGATGAATGATCCCATGATGTTCTAGGTATTGTTGAAATGGTGAGGAGTTGTATTCTTTGGCATTATCGGAGCGAAGAATTTTAATATGAACACCAAATTGAATGTGTATTTCAGCATAAAATTTTTGAAAAATAGGGAACAACTCACTACGATCTTTCATAAGATAAATCCATGTCATCCTTGAAAAGTCATCAACAAAGATTACAAAATACTTATACCCATTTTATGACACCACTTTAATTGGACCCCATACATCGGAATGAACTAAAGAGAAAGGACTTGAGACACGACTATCAACTCTTGGACCAAATGAGACTTTATGATGTTTACCCAATTGACATGACTCACAATCTAATGATGAAAGATGACTCAAGGAAGGAACCAGTAACTTCAAGGCCTTGAAGGAGGGATGACCAAGTCTGCAGTGCCATTGAAGAGGAGTAAGAGATGACTGAAAAGCTACTGGAGGACCACCACCATCAAGGTAATATAATCCACCTGCTTCATGCCCTCCACCAATCTTCCTCCCCGTCTTGAGATCCTGAAACACACAAGAAGGGTAGAATGTTACAGAACAATTAAGAGACTTGGTTAATCTGCTGACAGACATAAGGTTAAAAGGAAACTTAGGAACATATAAAACAGATGATAAAGGCAAGGAGGAGAGATTAACATCACCAACACCACAGATAGGAGATGTAGAACCATTAGCAAGTGTAACTGTTTGAGGTGTGGAGGAGTGGGAAAGGGAAGAAAATACATCATGACTTCCAGACATATGGTCCGAGGCCCCGGAGTCAATGATCCAGTGTGAGTCCTTGGAAGCTAAGCAAGCCATACCTGAATGGGCAAGTGTAGCGGTGTTCTGCTGAGATCTTTGAATGAACTGCTCATATACTTCACGTGGTACACTCACCATTTCCTTCTCAGAAGCACAAGTAGATGTGGAGAGGATTGGGTCAGTTTGCTGACTTTCAGTGTCACTACCCTTAGTCCTAGCATGGTTAGCCCAAGTGTTGGGTGCACCACGCAAATCATAGCAGAAATTAACTGTGTGCCCCTCTAAACCACAATGTGTACACTTTCTCTGAGTATTACTCCTTCCTCTTCCCGGACCTCCCCCTGAGTCTCGGCCTACAGTCCGGCCACTAGCCCTGCTAAACATGTGACCACCACGGTTGCTTGGGAGTCCACACCTGACACCACCATTTCTATTTCCACGACCACCCCCTTTAGTCACTACCAAACCAGATCTGTCAGAGAGGGAAGAATGTTCTCCCGACTCAATAGATGTCCTCTTAAGACGAGCAAAGACTTCTTCAAGTGAGGGAAGAGCAGATCCTCCCAATATTTGTGCTCTATCAGGCTCATACTCAGCCTTCAACCCCACAAGAAACCTTGTCACATCAAGCTGCTCACGTTGCTGTTGTTGGATCTGAACATCTGATGTTAGAGGATGATACACATTAAGCTCATTACGAATGTTCCTCAAACTTGCATAGTACTCTTCTAAGCTTTGACTCCCTTGCTTCAAATTGAAATACTCTTGGTACAACTGATACACCCTAGTTGTATTGTCTTGTCCAGAGTATAACTTCTTAGCATGATCCCAGATTTCCTTAGCTGTATCTAGGAACATGAAGTTCACACTAATCTTTGGTTTCATGCTGTTCCAGAGCCATGTCATTATCTGTGCATCTACTTGTTCCCAATCACTGAACCCAGGGGTATCAGAGGGAGGTTTCTCCTCTCTTACATGTTTTACCTTCCTCTTGGCCTTCAAGAACACCTCCATAGATTTTGCCCATGGTACATAATTCTCACCATTCAACTTAATGGATGTCATTTGAACACTTAAATAGTCTAGAGAAGGCATGACACCTGTTTTGTTATCACCTCCATTTTCAAATGAAGCCATCTTAATTATTTCACTTTCAAATATACAACACAACCTCATACTCTTTCACAAGACTTATCTCACTTATAACACCACGAATTCCAGCTTCTTTAAATACACATTACACACCACACACTAAGGCTGAAATCACTCAGTCTTCACATCAAACACCTGGGCTGCACACTGCAGGACCATTCACCATCAACACAATAAGACTGAAATCACTCAGTCCTCACATCAAACACTTAGGCTGCACACTGCAGAACTGATTACACACAAGGTATAGGAGATCACTTTTAAATATTTTGAAACATAGATACACCAATCACCACGACACAACCACCACCAATCTACTGCTGTTGTGAACTTCAGCAGTCGACAACTCTTCTTTCAACATACATACGAAGAGAAATGCAGAGGAACACGACTGAGATCTATATCAGTCACACTGAGCCCCACCACAACCAACTTTTGAAACAAAAGGAAACATTCACAGTTCCTTACTTGGACAAACAACAGTAATGTTCATACCTGTACACATTCAGCCCTCTTTGATACTGAATAGAGGGTTTAGTATACCACTGTGAAAGTTGGCGGCGAACCCAGAAAGAGAACAACAACAAGAAAGAAATGAGGATACGACCTTACAGCTCTGATACCATGTTAGTAAACCCTAGCAGATTCTAGGTTGAAGTAGAGAAGAAGAAAGAAAAGAGAAAGAAGAAGAAGAAGAAGAAGAAGAAGAAGAAGAAGAAGAAGAAGAAAGAAAGGTTCGGCCAGACTAGAAGAGAGTAAAAAATCACCCTTCCCTAGCTGACCCACTTGTATTTATTCAAAAACATAGAGTTACAGGAAAGACCATTTTGTCCCTCATAGAAGATAGGACACAACTTAAACACAGATACAATAGACCTTTCACTCTCAAGAAGATAATCCAGAATGACCAAAATACCCCTGACTCGAGCATTCTAACAAAAGAATTGTAAAAAAAATAAAAAAGAGAGAAAACAAGAAGTAGAAGTCGGCTGTAAGAAGGGTTTAGAGATGAGTTGTTCGTACAACTCTCTCCTTTCCCTAATCTATTTCATTAACTTAATCACTAACTTTTAGTAATTTACAAGTTAGCCCTTAGTTGGGCGGAAGCTAATTACATAAATATAAACTAATGTTAACAGGCCCATAAAGAGAAGGCCCATTAACAGAATAAGACATAAACATAAAAACTAAACATAACAGAAAACATAAACATAAGCTGTGGGTTATGGGCCATTCGGCCCATCTTTTGTACACTCCCCCTCAGGCTGAGCATAGATGTCAATCATGCCCAACTTGCCTGTGTCATGTTGAAGTTTGGCCTTGGAAATTTCTTTGGTAAGAATGTCAGCTAGCTGTTCTTCAGAAGTAATGAATGGTAGACAAACTTCTCCAGGAGCCACTCTTTCCTTGATGAAGTGCCTGTCAACTTCAATGTGTTTAGTTCTATCATGTTGCATTGGATTGTGGGCAATGTTAATGGTGGCATGATTATCACAATACATCATTAGTAGTCTATCATACTCAACACCTAGTCCCTCCATCAAAGATCCGAGCCAAAGTAACTCAGAAACTCCATGGGCCATAGCCCTGTATTCTGTCTCAGTTGAAGATCTAGCAACCACAGATTGTTTCTTGCTTCTCCAAGAAACAATATTACCTGTCACCATACTATAGTATCCTGAAGTTGACCTCCTATCATCAATATTACCTGCCTAGTCAACATCTGTATAGGCTCCTAGCTTCAGATGACCATGTTTGGCAAAAAGAATGCCTTTCCCTGATCTTCAAGTAACATAAAATCCTCTTTGCTGCTGTCATATGTGAATCTCTAGGAGGATGCATGAACTTGCTAATGCAGCTAACAACATATGCAATGTCAGGGCGAGTCATACACAGATATAGTAGTTTCTCTAGTAACCTTTGAAACACTCCCTTGTCCTTTAACAGTTTTCCATTAGAGGCAGAAAGTTTGTGACTCATATCAATAGGAGTTGCCACTGGTCATGCACCCAATTTGCTTGTTTCAGTGAACAAGTCTAGTAAATACTTGCGTTGAGAAATAAAGATTCCATCCTTAGATCAAGCCACTTCAATACCTAGGAAGTACCTCAGCTCTCCCAGGTCTTTAATCTCAAACTTTGTATGAAGGAAGGATTTAAGTTTATCAATCCCTATCACACCAGTGCTAGTCACTACAATATCATCCACATAGAGGGTATGGTCAAACTGAGTTTGTGTGTAACCAAAGTGAACAAGAGCAGCCCTAAACCTCTCAAACCAGGCTATAGGTGACTGTTTGAGCCCATAGAGGGACTTCTTCAGCTTGCACACTTTTCCCTTCATATCTGTACCATACATCCCTGGTGGGAGGGACATATAAACTTCCTCATGTAGTTCTCCATTCAAGAATGCATTTTTCATATCTAGCTAATAAAGAGACTAGTTTGAATGAGCTGCCAATGATAATAGTACCCGTACAAATGTCATCTTTGCAACAGGAGCAAAAGTTTCCAGATAGTTAATCCCATAAGTTTGTGTATAGCCTTTTGCAACCAATCTAGCTTTGTACCTCTCAATAGATCCATCAGCATGATATATGATGGTATACACCCACTTACAGCCCAATGGCTCCTTCCCTTCAGGCAAATCAACCACTTCCCATGTGTCATTCTTGTGCAGAGCCTCTATCTCAGTTCTCATAGCATCCCTCCATTCTGGTGAAGTAAGATGTTTGGAAATGCAATGTGCAGTGCACTTTTGTTTACCTTTTCTAATAGCAATAGGGACATCAAGATTTAGGAAGGGAGGCTGCAATGTGGTGGTATCAGTACCTGCTGTCTCTTCAACAACTAGAAGTGTAGGAGGGTCATGTGATGTAGAGGAAACAATCTGCTCACTCCTGGTCTTTTGTTGCCGGTACAACCGGTGATTAAAAAGAGAACAAGGAGGTAATGGGGGACGATTAGGTTTATTGGAACTTGACTCATCAAGAACAGGAAGGGGAAGTGCAAACAACTGAGACAAATACTCCCCTTGGGAATGATGCTTCTCCTGAGATGAACCGTAGAAAGGAGTGGTCTCATCAAATGTAACATCCATTGAGACATAACGAGTGCCAGTAGTAGGATCAAAGCAGCAATAACCCTTCTATGTGGAGGCATAACTAAGAAAGATGCACTTATGGGCCTTGGGTTCAAATTTGTGTCTCTGGGTAGTAGAAATGTGTACATAACAAGTGCAGCCAAAGACACGAAGAGGAAGAGAAAAAATGTCTTTATCTGGGTAAAGAAGGTTAAAAGGAGACTTAAAGCCCAAAACTTTGGATGGCATACGATTGATTAGGTATGTTGCAGTGAGAACATCGCCCCAGAACTTTGTGGGAACATGTGAGGCAAACAAGGTTTTTCTTGCAAATTCAACTATCTGACGGTTCTTTCTTTCGGCTACTCCATTTTGTTTTGGAGTACGAACACAAGAACTTTGGTGGATGACCCCAAAATCAGTGAGACAAGAGGTTATGTTCTTTTCAAAGTATTCTTTTGCATTATCGGATCTGAATATTTTGATCCTTGTATCAAATTGGGTAAGAACAAATTCATGAAAATGTCTTACAAGCTTGGGAACTTCATCACGATATCTCATAAAAAAAACCAAGTATACCGGGAGAAATCATCAATGAACAAAATAAAGTATTGATAGCCACCCATAGAAGGTAAGTGGTATGGCCCCCACACATCAGAGTGCACAATATGAAAAGGAAAGGTGGATCTTTTATTACTCAAAGGATAATTCCTTCTACAATGTTTTGATAATTCACAAGACTCACAATGAAGTCTAGACAAGTTAATCCCCTTAAACAATTCTAGGAATAAATGACTTGAAGCAAAAAAGGATAAATGACCCAAACAAAAATGACATAACATGACATGACTAAAAGACTCTGAAGAAGTAGACCCAAAACAAACTCTCTCAGGCTACCCTTGGTTTTGTCCAGGAGTATTCATTAGATATATTCCATTCGCCTCATGGCCACTCCCAATCACTTTTTGAGACTTCAGGTCCTGAAAAAACACAATAAGAAGGGAAGAAGGTTACACTGCAATTTAAGGATTTAGTTAGGCTACTCACAGACATCAAATTAGTATGCAGTATAGGGACATGAAGGACAGAAGAAAGAGAAAGGGAATTTGTAGCCTTGATGACTCCCTTGCCAGAGATAGGAGCAAGAGAACTAAGAACCATCGGCTAGGGTAATTTTATCACGGCCAGAAAGCAAATCATAAGAGCTAAATAGAGTGGAAATGCTGGTCATACGATCAAAAGCACCAAAGTCAATAATCCAAGGGATCCTATGATTACCTAAGATTGTTGCACGATTGGCTAATACCTAAGCGAGCAAATGCAGATGTAGTTCGATTGGCTGAAGAGTTGGAGGAAGTGGTTACACTCTCAAGGTGGCTAATTATCCTCCCATATTTCTCATATTCTGCCTTCATCATAGCTAACTGCTCACTAGCAGCCCTCTCATCTATAGAACACCTGTCATTGTCTGAAACTGTGGTTGTATTGGCACTTCCGGTCTTCCCATTGTCAACCTTCTTTTGAAAACAAGGTGGAATAAGATCTGGATGCAACTTCCAACATTTATCTTTTATGCACCTGGGTTTCTTACAGTACTCACATACAACCTCCTTCCCTGTACCACCTGTAGTCACCTTAGGCTTCAGCCCCATGGTCACCTGGAATAGCCCCTTGAACCTGGACCAGCCTCTTGCTCTCTTCACTGCTCACCATGGCATAAGCTTGAGACAAGGATACATTATCCTTAGCTAGGATATTCTGTCTAGTAATATCGAACTCTGGATTCAACCCCGTCAGGAATTCAAAAACCCTATTCCTCTCAACTAATTTTCTGTATGCCTCAACATCATTTGTACTTTGCCAGACAACTGTTCTCATGAGACCTATCTCTGTCCACAAGGATTTCAGCATTGAGAAGTATACTGCTAAAGGTCTCTCCCCCTGCCTTAGATTATTCACATCACTTCTTAGCTTATATGCCCTGGCCACATTAAGTTTTTGTGAATAGGTTTCAGCAACACTATCCCAATTTTCCTTAGCTGAATTCATCCACAAATAGTGCTGACTAATTTGTGGTTGCATCGAATTCACTAACCACCCAATAACAGTGTAATTCTCTTGCAGCCATTTCTCATATGATGGGTCATCTTCTTGAGGTGCTTTTTAGCTCTTGGAAATGTATCCCCACTTGCTTCTACTTCAAACATGTATCTTTACTGATTGTGACCATGCTAGATAGTTAGTCCCATCAAGCTTGACTGTGGTCACAACTAATCAAAGTCTCTAGGTGCTCCCGGAACCTGTTCGGACTTTGAGCTCAACTTATTCTCCATTCCAGAGACATCCATTTTCCTCAAAAACAACTTCGAACAACTTCAAATGGAAAATAATGAAGACAGGAAAAAATAGACACCAAGTACCAACCTTTACGAAACCCTAGCTGCTAGTTGCGTCTCACCTGGAACCCGGAAGCAGTGTTTTAAAACACGGAGGTGTGAGGCGAGGCGTTCCACTACCTAGAGGCGTGACACAGTTTAGAATGCAAGAGGCGTAAGCCTCCTTAAGAGGAGGGGGGTTAGGAGGAGGATGAAGAGGAAGGGGGGATCTCATTTTTTTCTTTATTTTTAATAAAAATCTTTTATATTAAGAAGAATAATGATGCATAACATTAGTTGGAAAAGGGGGGGGGGTCTAGGGGGCGAAGCCCCCCAGCCGAAGGAGTAGGGGGCAAACCACTTTCTTTCCCCCTATCTTTTCTTCCCTCCCTTTCCTTTCTTTTTCTCTTTTTTTTCTTCCCTTTCTTTTTCCTTCCCTTCCCTTTCTTTTCCTTTCCTTTCCTTTCCCATTTTTTTAATTTTTCTTTTTTTTTTGTCTTTTTATATCAGATGTGCATGAGGCGCATGAGGCGTACGCCTCTAGCACGCCTCATGAAAAAAGCGCAAGAGGTGTATGCCTCTTGCACCTGAGGCGTACGCCTCAGAGGTGTCAGTGCCTCTTGCATACGCCTCAGGGCGTTTTGGGAGCACCTCACCTGGAGGCGTGCCTCTAGGTGAATGCCCGGAAGAAATAGGAAAACTGGAGCCGCTCCCTGTAGGCTTCAGTGAACTGTACTAGGTATGGATCGATCTTCAAGAAAATGAAAGGGGACCCGCAATCAGAACTCTCCAGTTGATTAGGGTTTTGGGCAAAAAACTCTGAAGACTATCAGAATAGTGAACTAGACATCCTTTTCTCCAAAAAACCACCACCAACTGGGCTGAATACTTTCTTCAATCACTCATTCGATTCAGTTCTCCATACACACTTTATATGGGAAAAAAAGAAAAAAAAAGGGAGAAAGGAAGAAAAAGGGGACCTGCTCTGATACCGAGAAGAAAAACAGTCCCAAAAGAATGAGAGGACTGATTAAAGAATTGTAAAAAAAAAAAGAGAAAACGGCAAGAAGTAGAAGTTGGCTGTGAGAAGGGTTTAGAGAGATGAGTTGTTTGTACAGATCTCTCCTTTCCCTAATCTATTTTATTAACTTAATCACCAACTTTTAGTAATTTATAAGTTAGCCCTTGGTTGGGCGGCAGCTAATTACATAAACGTAAACTAATGTTAACAAGCCATTAAAGAGAAGGCCCATTAACAGAATAAGACATAAACATAAAAACTAAACATAACAGAAAACACAAACATAAGCTGTGGGTTATGGGCCATTCGGCCCATCTTCTCTACAAGGTCTGAAGTTAATTTGTTTAAGAACTTATTCTTATTGGAATTAGAACATTAAAGTAGTGAACCTAAATTGACATCCTAATCTCAATTTAGGATTTATGCTTCACTTGAAGTGCGAATGATTTGTTATGTTTTTTGAGGCAACCCCTCATCCTCCCATTTGCAAATAAGTTCATCTAAATACCACTGATTTAATTGACACACACACAACCAAAAGAAGCTTAGAATGCTAAATAACAACTGTTAATGCTGAAAGCAGGGATTGGCTATAAGCATACCATCTGAGGATCAATTCATGAAGAAACTTGTAGAAGTAAAGAGCATAGGCATGATATGGGCAGATCGTGCCAAGAAGGTTTGTTGCACCTCTATTGGTATCTTCTATATTAATCCACTTTCTTATTATGCATTTTTGAAAATGGGACATGTCTGCTTTTCTGCAGGTTGCAATGGATTCTGGTGCACTTGGATTGGATAAAGTATTTAAACTTATTACAGAGGGTGAAAATTTACCAGTCTACTTTGAAAAGGAGCTTAAGGTAACTCTATTATTGGTGCATGTAGTCTTTGTTGACTGTTTGTCTGATGGGTCTTGTTTTGCTTGGTGGCTGCAGTTATTAAGAGCCCGAAGTGCACTTCACTGTATCTGTCGGAAACCATATGACCAGAGAGCCATGATTGCTTGCAATAGGTGTGACGAGTGGTACCACTTTGATTGTGTTAATCTCCATCCACCACCACCAAAGACTTATCTCTGCCCTGCATGTGAACCATGTTCAGAAGAAGCCATGCCTTTGTCAGCAGTGATGAAATATGAGGAGCGGTAAGGTTCAACATAGTTTTTTCCATTAATACAGCATCTGTATCCTGTCTCTGTTCAATCTGCATTTTGACATGCTTTAAATATCACCAAACTGAAATTTCAGTTTTGAAAATACTCACTAAACAGGCTGAGACTTTGAAGTCACATATCAATTTAGTGGGCTCTGATGGAGATTAACACAATAAGGGATTTTCTGGTCTTTTATGTATCTTTGCATTTTTAGCAGCTAGGGTATTTTAGTTATTTTCTTCAAGGTTAAGTAGTTCTATCCTAGGATTTGATTTAAATATTTAGTCATAATATAAGTGGTTTAGGAGTTTGTTTAATTTTTAATTAAAGCATGAAAGCAGCAATTCTGTAAATTCTATTTTCTAAGTTCTAGAAGAGTAGGCCTGTCCCTAGTGCCTTTATGTGAGATCTATGTTCATAATGTGGTTAATGAATTTTGGAGAATATTTTCTGCTATGTGCTTCTGTGAGTGATAATTCTTTCTTTTAGAAAAAAGACATGGAAGAAATCTATCGAATCCATTATTCAATATCAACTAAAGCATATGATATCCCTTTCATTTTAGTTAGTTTCCTTCCCTCACATAATTTCTTGGGAGAGAGAAACTTCACTTTGAGGATTTCCGAGCTGCCCCTACCATTCTGAAAGGTTTTTGCAAATTCTTACCCCAACCTGCTTGATTTCAAAAACCCATTGACTAAGGTTAAAACCCATCAACATGCACAATTGAACTATTGAATCAGTCAACCCTCTTAGTGGGTGAAGGGTCAGACACCAAGTGGTTGCATATTGGAAACTCCAACTTGATAAGAGTGGTATTGCAGGTTATAGAAGTCCCACCTCCATTACTGAAACTGAGACCACACCAACGCTTTTTTTTTGGCCCAATTTCTTAGACTGATGATTCAATGTTAGAAATAATTGTGCAACCAGGTGGGTCCTTTCTTTGCCTGATTCAATAATCAACTTTCCTCAACTATGTTGTTTTTAAAGCCACCACCAGATTGAGTCTCTTCTGGTGGAAGAGAAGCTGTTGCCAGATGTCACCAAATCATTGTTTCTTCTTACTACGAGAGTTAGTTCTGCAACTTCTATTCTCAGAGCCTGACCTGTTCAACCTGGATGGTTGAACCAGAGATCTGTCACACAGAAAGAAAAGTGGGTCAGCCACTAGTTTGGACTTTGAAACACTGTTCTAAAGGATTGGTCGTGTTTAGAGCAAAGGTTGGTAATGCACCAGCCTTGTTTTTGGCAATTAGAATTAGTAACTCCATTAGGACAGTGTTGATGGTATAGTTGTCAAGGCGATGCCTAGGCGACAAGGCACCCTTTGAGGCTCGCCTCGCCTAATCGCTAAGCAGTTTTTTACTTTATATTATAAAATACTTTTTTGTTCATTCTTTTTTGAGATTATAATTATAAAGTAGACATTATTAAACTAAAATAATCATTTTTTATGTTTATATACTAATTTATTTTTATTATTTTCTTATTTATTAGGGTTTAATCAACACAAACATTGCTAAATGCTATATTGAACCCTCAAAGACTTCAAAACCTGAACCAATAAGGAAGAATGTTGTAGTGTTCCTTGTTGCTGATGCCCTGTAAACCTCCTGAGTGCCAGAATAGCTGGCGCTGCAACATTTATGGCTAGCTGAGCCGATGCTTGTCCAGTATCCATTCTGAGTGGCATCAGGCTCAGCGACTTCAAGGAAAGTTCCTACAGCACAAGAAAGCAGTCATTGATACTGCTGAAAATGCAAACACTGAAAGACGGTTGGTGTGCTGCACCTTGAAGGATTGTCCTCACCTGGTGGCACTGCGGAAACGGTGTGGCCCCAGCAGGACACGCCATACTTATACCGACGCTGGCTCCATACCAGTAGTAATAGTAGCTATTCAGTTTCGATCCATCTAGGGTAGGGGCTTTTCGATTCCTTGATTCCTCTATTAAAATCGAAACTGTGCAGCTACTACCAGGAGGTGAAGCAGAGGGAAAGGTGGCCCTTGGTGGGGGAGTTATGTGCAATCATGCTCTTATAAATATGCTACGCTCACCACGATCCCATCTCACTGCGTGAGCTGCTCTCTGCGTTCACTACGCTCTCTCCTACATCAGTGCTTTGCTATGCTCACGTAGCCAGCTACAGGAGCATCAGTGCTTCACTACGATCTCTAACATCATTCACTCTGTTAGCTTGCTACACTCGCGTAGCAGCAACAACAGGAGCCCTAAAAGGTCTAGAAGGCCATTTTAGGTGCGTTAAGCAAGCGATAGCTTGCCCTATTGTAGGGTGGTACATGAGGACATACTACTACTACTTTTTCTTTTCTTCTTTTCTTATAACAAAAATAAGGGTTCAGCCCCTACATTTTTTGAATTTTATTTTCTTTCTTCTTTTTCTTCTCATGAATATGTTGAGTTTCTATACTTTAATATGAACTATATGGTTATGGTACCTGTAAAGAGACTGGGCCGAATGGGTCCTAGTATCTTCTCTTGTAATATCTTTTCTTTTATTGTTGGCTAATGAGCATGTTATTTATTGTTGTTTAATATCTTTATGTTACTGCCTAGCTGACCGCCCACTTAAGGGCATACTTGTCATTACTCTAACTTTAATTCTTAATAAAAAAATGATTAGAGGAGAAAGGGAAGATAATTCGATACTTCTTCTTCTTCCTTCTCTTTTCACCATCTTCTTCTCTTGTGTTGCTGCTCTTACTTCTCTTCCTTTTTCTTCTAATCTTCAAATTACACCTAATATTTGAGGACTGATTTACATCTTGGTATCAGAGCAGGTTTATTTCTTCTTTTTTTTTTCTTTTTTCTTCTTTTCCCATACACCCTTAGATTAAGAGTGTATGGAGAGATAGATTCTCTATGGTTCAGAGGATCTCTGACCTAGTTGGTAGAGGGTTTGGAGAGTTTAAATCTGGTTGGAGGTGAAGCTTTGGGTGTGGCGCTCTGTGCTTGGGAGGTGTCTTGTGACTCTTAAAGGAGGGCGGTTCAGGTTTGGAAGAAATTGGGAAGTTCTGGTAGGAGCGGCTGCATCTTCTCTCTTCCTCCCCAACAGCTGGACGGAGTAAAACCCTAGTTTTCAAGCATTTGGGTTCTGGTTTGACTTCAAGTAAGTTTATATAGACAATTTCTGGTTCTTTGGTTTTCGTTTGATTAATGGAGCCATACGGAAGCGAGTTCAAGCAAGTGTCGGTTTCAGGCTTGTGCTCGGTAGATTCCGTTTTGACTGGTGTAAGCACAATCAAGCTAGATGGGACAAATTATCTTGCTTGGGCACAGTCTATAAGAATTTATTTCTGTAGTAGAGGATAACTCGGGTACCTCACAGGTAGTAAAGTGAAACCCGAAGAGACAGACCCTAAATTTGAGAAATGGATGCAAGAGACTGTCATAGGATAGTTGGTCAATTCTATGCAACCTCATATAAGTCAGCATTATCTCTGGATGTCTTCGACTAAGGAGATAAGGGACAGTGTTACTGAGACCTATTCACAGAAGTTGAATGTAGCCAGAGTCTATAAGTTGAAAAGTGATGTGAAGAACGTAAGACAGGGGGAGAAGAGTGTAGCAATCTACTACTCTATACTGAAATCTCTATGGCAAGAAATTGATGTTATGGAGACAGTTGTATGGGAGAGTAAGAATGATGCTGAAATGTATAGGAAGTTGATGGAGAAAAATAGGGTGTTTGAATTTCTCACTAGACTCAATCCTGAGTTTGACATCATTGGGCAAAATATTTTGGCTAGTGATGAGGTTACTCTTTCCCAGGCATATGCTATGATAAGTAGTGAGGAGAGTAGACGGCAGGTTCAGTTGCAGGGTCCACCTACAGAACACTTTGCACATGCTGGAATAAAGCCAAAGGGTCCTACTGAGAAAAAGGAGCAGATATGTGAATATTGCAAGAAACCGAGGCATATAAAGGACACTTATTGGAAGCTTCATCTTGAGCTTCTTCCTGATAGGTTTAAGAATAATAACAACTCTAAGAAGGGCAGTCAGGTAGGAAAGCCTAAGGCAACTAATGTTGCTACAATACCTGAAGAAGGAAATAAGGAGTGAAGAGAAATCAACCATTGAGCAGTTGGCAGCAATGAAGGTGGATTTTGAGAAGTATGGGAGGCTACTAAATCACTTGGAAGCTACTATTTCTTCATCTCACTCTTCCAGCAACAACACATCATCTTCATCAGCATTTGCTCACTCAGGTATTCGTGCTTTTGCAAATCATGCTTTAGTTTCAGGTAATCATAAAATCCCTTAGATTATTGATTCCGATGCATTAGACCATATGACCAGCTTGTCTAATCTCTTCTGCTCATACTAGCTTCTCTCTGGCAAAGAGAAAATATCCCTTGCTGATGGGTCTCTTGCTCCCTTCTCTAGTAAAGGAGATATAAAGACCTCTGACACCCTTTATTTATCCTCTGTCCTTCATGTCCCTAAACTTAACACAAACCTTTTATTTGTTAGTAGCTTAACTAAATCCATGAATTGCAACATAACTTTTTTTCCCACTCATTGTATTTTTCAGGACCTGCAATCTCAGAGGATGATTGGGAGTGGCCATGAGGCGAACGGAATATACTTGCTGGACACACCGGATTGAGCTTTGGGACCACCTCATGGAGTTGCCTTAGAGTCAGTTTTGTCAGAGTCTATTAACAAAGTCTTGTTATGTCACTTTCGGTTTGGTCATTTGTCATTTTTCATTTTCTGCCTTGAGTCATTTGTTTCCAGATATGTTTAAGGGAGTGTCTTTATTGAGTCTTTATTGTGAGTCGTGTGAACTAGCAAAGCATTGTAGACATTCTTATTCAGTAAGCAATAAAAGATCTCTTTTTCCTTTTCATATTGTTCACTCTGATGTGTGGGGGCCATATCATTTGCCAACTATGGGGGGTTATAGGTACTTTATCCTTTTTATTGATGACTACTCTCGTTACACTTGGATTGATCTCATGAAATCCAGGGATGAAGTACCAGCTATTGTGCAAAAATTTCATGAACTCATCCTCATCCAGTTCAACACTCGTGTCAAAATATTCCGTTCTGATATTGCTAAGGAGTATTTTGAGAGAACCCTTTCCACTTATCTTGAAACTTTTGGGGTTATTCATCAAAGTTCTTGTTCCTGCACTCCACAACAAAACGAGGTGGCAGAAAGGAAGAACAGACATGTGGTTGAAGTTGCCAGATCCCTCTTGTTTGCATCCCATGTTCCTATAAAATTTTGGGGAGATGCTGTTCTTACTACTACTTTTTTATCAACTGTATGCCCTCCCGGGTTCTTGACTTCAAAACCCCCTTTAGCCTTCTCTTCCCGGATGAGGATATTTTTTCTCTTCCTCTCCGTTTTTTTGAGTGCACTTGCTATGTGCATATTCACAGTCATCAAAGGCACAAGTTTGAACCTAAGGCTCATAAATGTGTTTTTCTGGGATATGCTTCCACACAGAAGGGATATTGCTATTTTGATCCAGTCCGTGGCACCCGCTTTGTATCTCGGGATGTCACCTTTGCTGAGTTGACTCCTTTCTTTAGCATTTCTCCTGAGGGGGAGAAATTTGAAGCGCCCTTTGCTATGTCTCTAGCTATTCCTCTTCCCATTCCTCTTGAGTCCTATCATGAGGTGTCTACTTCTCCCATTGAACCTACCTCCGATATTCCTATTTCTCCTCCTCCACCTCATTCTCCTATAATTCCTCCTCCTTCTGTTCTCCAAAGGTGGTACCAAAGGCAGAGATTCAGACATGGGTAGGTTGTTTCCACTCCTACAGAAGAGCCTCTTGCTCCTCCCATCATTACTGAGGTAATAGTTCAGCCTTCTTTTGACCCATCTACAGCTTTCCTAGACCTTGATCTTCCTATTGCTCTCCGCAAGGGCAAGCGGAAGTGTACAACCCATTGTATCTCCAAACACTTGTCTTATAGCCTTCTCTCTCCTTCCTACTATTTTCTTGCATCTGTTTCTTCCCATGTGATACCCAAGTCCGTACCGGAAGCTTTATGTCAACCTGAATGGAGGGATGTTATGATGGCTGAACTGGGTGCTTTGCATAAGAACCATACCTAGGATATTGTTGACTTGCCTGAAGGGAAGGAACCAGTGGGTTGTAAGTGGGTGTTTACCATTAAATATCACTCTGATGGCTCTATTGCGAGGTTTAAGGCTAGGCTGGTTGCTAAGGACTACACTCAAATGTATGGCATTGATTATCTTGAGACATTTGCTCCTGTCGCTAAGATGACCTCAGTCAGGATTTTGTTATCTCTAGTCGCTACTTTTGATTGGCCCCTACACCAGTTTGATGTTAAAAATGCCTTCTTGAATGGAGACCTGCATGAAGAGGTCTATATGTCTTTGCCTCTAGGGGTGTATGGGAAGGAAATGCAAGGCAAGGTGTGTAAACTGCTGAAATCTATTTATGGTCTCAAACAATTTCCTCGGGCTTGGTTTGAGAGGTTTAGTGCTGCTCGTCTCCTTTGGCTACACACAAACTCAATCTGATCATACCCTGTTCTTGAAGAGAAATGGCTCTCTGGTTACCTTCTTGATAGTTTATGTTGATGATTTTGTGGTCACAGGTAATGGCACTCAAGAGGTCAGTAAACTAAAAAGGTTTCTCAACTCTGAATTTGAGATCAAGGATTTGGGAGATCTTCGGTATTTTTTGGGCATTGGAGTTGCTAGATCTAAGGATGGTATCTTCATTTCTCAGCGTAAATATGTCCTTGACCTCCTTGCTGAGACTGGTAAATTTGGAGCTAAACCAATCTCCACTCCTATTGATCCTGATCATAGGCTTTTTGCTACAGATGGTGAGCTTTTATTTGATAAGGGGGTATTTCAGAGATTGCTTGGGAAGTTGTTATATCTTTACATGACTCGGCCAGATATTTCCTATGCAGTAAGTGTTATTAGTCAATATATGCATTCTCCCAGAGATACTCATTTAGCTGTTGTAGAAAGGGTCATGTGTTATTTGAAAGGTACACCAGGGAAAGGTATCCTATTTGCTAAACATGGACACATGAAGCTGCAAGCTTTCACTGATGCTGATTGGGCAGGATGTATTGATGATAGGAGATCCACCTCAGGTTATTGTGCTTTGGTCGCTGGGAACATTGTGTCATGGAGGAGTAAGAAACAATCTTTAGTTGCTAGATCCTCAGCTAAAGCAGAATACAGGGCAATGGCACATGGTGTATCCGAATTACTGTGGCTACGATCCCTTCTAGAAGAATTGGGGGTTGACTACGAGAAGCCAATGATGCTCTACCCGTGACAACCAAGCAACTATCAACATTGCACATAATCCTGATCAACAATGCAAAACTAAGCACATTGAGGTTGATAGACATTTTATAAGGGAAAGAGTTTCCTCAAGAGAAGTTTGTTTGCCATTCATCACATCAGACGAGCAATTGGCTGATATCTTGACCAAGGGAGTTCCAAGAGGGAAAATGACACTATATAAGCAAGTTGGGCATGATTGACATCTATGCTTAGCTTGAAGGGGAGTGTAAAGAGACTGGGCCGAATGGGTCCTAGTATCTTCTCTTGTAATGTCTTTTCTTTTATTGTTGGTTAATGGGCCTCTCTTAATGGGCCTGTTATTTCTTTTTGTTTAATCTCTTTATGTTACTGCCTAGTTGGCCACCCACTTAAGGGCATACTTGTTATTATTCTAACTTTAATTCTTAATAAAAAAAAGGATTAGAGGAGAAAGGGAAGATAATTTGATACTTGTCAATAGTTGATACTCAGATTTTAATTATGAGCATGTTGATACTTTGAACCTTGGTTAACAGTGTTAGGGATCCAAGTCGGGGAGGCTGGGCCGGGTTTATGGTCAACACTATTGGAGAAATTGTAATATAAAGTAGAGAAATTAAGAAATAGTTTTAAACAGAGGGATGGAATACCTATTCTTGCAGAAAGAAACTAAAGAAGGGTAACAACCCCTGTTTTCACAGCAGAAGAGGTCAAAGAGTTCAATCTCAAGTTTCAGTCAATTGCTTGTAATTTCAACTCATCAGCATAAAACTTCAGGTTCAATCACTTTAAACATTAGTTTTCATCTTTTAAAACCCCAATTTTAGGGTTTTGATTTTATTTGAAAGCAAAATAAAGTTAGAATTTGTCTTATATATGGGCAAGACAAAAAAAAAAGGTTTTTGGGTTTATGAGGTGGGCCCCACCTGGACATCCTGTAAATCTGTAATCAATATTTGGTGAGAAACATGCATAGTTGTCAAGGTGATGCCTAGGCGACAAGGTGTCCTTGGAGTCTCACCTTGCCTAATTGCCAAGCAGTTTTCTATAACATGTTATAACAAACTTTTATCTTCTTAATTTTTTGAGGTTATAATTATAAAATAGACATTTTTAAACTAAAATATTCATTTTGTGTGTTTATATACTAATTTTTTTTCTTATTTGTTAGGGTTTAATCAACACAAACATTGCTAAATGCTGTATTGAACCCTCAAAGAGTTCAAAACCTGAACCAATAAGTAGAAAGAATATAAAATGTTGTCCAATCAACACATTTTCATCTTTTTCTTTACTAATTTTGTGTTTTTATGTACTAATTTCTTCTTCTTCTTCTTCTTGCACCTTTTGTTTTCTTCTTTTCCTATAACAGAAATAGGGGTTCAGCCCCTATATTTTTCGAATTTTCTTTTCTTTCTTCTTGTTGTGAGGATTATTTAATTGTTATTTTGTAGTTGCTGTTAGTGGGTTGTCAGCTTAAGATGTTGTCAGTCAGTTTCTTTCTTTCTTATTAGTTTGTCTCTATGGAGTGCCACCAGGGGCATACTTGTAATCTCCCATTCCTTTTATATTAAGTTAATATAAATAACTAAATTGGCGGCAGCCAGAAGTAGTTGGTTTTTTTGTCTCTTAATCATATCTTCCTCTTCTTCTCTTTCTCTCCCTCGTCTCTCTCTCTCTATGAATGATTACATGGTATCAGAGCAAGGTTCTGGGCTATAAAAAAATTGGTTTCTCCCTTTTGAACCTGCTTCGTCCTCTTTTCTTCTTTGATTTCTTGGACGTGGAAGACAGAGAAACCCTAGCAGACTACTTGCATCTCTTCCTTTGGGTTCTTTCTTGGTCATAATATCAAGGTGACCCTAGTAGAAGGGCAATGCAGAAAAAGACTCCCTTTCTTATCTGTTCGATGATGTGAAGTTAGTTTCTGGTTGGCACCTTCGTACAAGTTTTGGACAAGGTATGTGTTCTTGTTTTTTTATGTCCAATGGTGTGAAAGCCTTATTTCTTGGTTTTATACTTTCGTTTGGATGCTGGATTGTTAGATTGCATGGGCTGTAGTCAGATTGCTAGTATACTATTCTAATGGCTAGTGTTGGACTGATTACTGGGCTGCTTAATGACTGAACCATCACTGAGTTGATTTCAGCATTTTTTTTTTGTTTTTTTTCCATTCCAGAAGTAAATTCCTTGAGGGTTGGTATTCTGATTGTGGCTGTTGTGTAGTTGTGTGGGATTTGGTCTGATTCAGCAGTACTCTGGCAAACTATGATTCAACTTCATCGGGGGTTACACCGACCCGCAACACAGCTGGTATGGGAAGTGAAAACATGATGTTTCCCATGCCCATTACCCCTTTAAATAGTCTAAACTATTTGGAGTGGGCTAAAAGCGTAAAACTTTATGTAACGGCAAGGGGAAAAGCCGGTTCCTTAAATGGAAGGGTGAAAGAACCCAAGAGTGAGACAGCTGAACATGATAGGTGGGACCAAGAAAACAGTATGGTGATGTCTTGGCTCCTTGCAGCCATTGAACCTGATGTGAAGAAAAACTTTATGTGGGTAGACACCACTAGTGAGATTTGGGAACAGGCCAAAACTACCTATTCTGAGCAAAGGCATTATGCCAAGGTTTACTAGTTTCAAGCTGAATCCTCAACTTGTAAACAGGGAAATCGTAGTTTGTCTTCCTATTATTCAGCCCTTACTTCCGTATGGAAAGAATTGGATCATTATCAGGCTATAGAGTGGAAACATGATGACGATGCTAAGACCTACAGGAAGCTGGTTACTCAGCAGTGTGCGTTTGCCTTCTTCTTGGGGCTGAACCCTGCCTATGAACCCTTGAGAGTTCAGATCTTACGAATAAAAGAGTTGCCGTCGGTTCACGAGCTATATGCCCTTGTTCAATCGGAAGAAAGTAGGTGGAGTGTGATGGTTACAACCGAGGGGGAGCAACAAGTTGCTTTGGCTGCAATGAGTAATAACAACATGAGGAAGAAAAGTGACACCAAGAAGGCTAATGATAAAGACAAGTTGTTTTGTACCCACTGTCGGCGCTCACGGCATACACGTGACACATGTTGGGATATTCACAGGAAACCCAAGTAGGCAGTGAAGAACCAAGAACAGGGTAAAGGGAAAGGTTAGAAGAAGATGAACACATCACATAATGCAGCACATGTGACAACCCAAGATACTTAGGTTGTCGGTACTACCCGGGACCACCTTACTAATTCTGACCCCAAGGAAGATATAATGAATTCCTTCAAAGACTACTTGGAGTCATATTGGTAGGGCTTTGCTACAGATGGATAGTTCAGTCACTGGTACTCCTATTTCATTTGCATCTACACCAGGTAATGCGGTTTCTGCATTCCATGTCACTACTACCACTGGTTCCCCTTGGATCATTGACTCAGGGGCCTCTAACCACATGACCGGTAAGCCGAACTTGTTTCAAACTTATAGCCTTTTGTCAGGAAGGGATAAAGTGAGGCTTGCAAATGGATCATTCTCTTCCATTGCAGGCCAATGATCAATATCTCTTCCCCATGGCCTTAACCTGATTTGTGTATTGCATGTCCCTCAACTTCCTATAAATTTGCTTTCAATTAGTAGTATCACAAGCTCTTTAAACTGTAGTGTAACCTTTTTTCCTGGTTCATGTGTTTTTCAGGATCTAACTTCTGGGAGGACGATTGGTAGAGGGAGCCTAGTGGATGGTCTCTACATTCTTGACAACAAAGCTGGTCTCTCGGTGTCATCCTCAGATCACATAGTCAATCAAATAAGGGTTAATTTTTTTTTGTGGCATAGTCGGTTAGGTCATGTTTCTTTTGAAATAGTAAAGTCTTTGTTTCCGGTTTTATTTAAGTCATGTTCAATGTCAGAGTTCCAGTGTCAAACGTGTCAGTTGAGCAAACAATGTAGAACAACTTTTCACTCAAATAATAAAAGATCGAGTGTTCCTTTTCATGTTGTGTATTCTGATGTATGGGGGTCTACTATTATAATCTCTGAGGGCGGATATAAGTACTTTATCACATTGATCGATGACTCTCTCGCTATACATGGGTATTCCCTATGCGTAGTAGAGACGAAGTTCCAAAGATTGTGAAAGACTTCCAGAGGATAGTATTTACGCAATTCCATGTTGAAATACAGATCTTCCAATCCGATAATGCAAAAGAGTATTTCCTTGGTGAGCTCAATGAGTTCTTTGCCTCCCACGGATCTATTCATAGGAGCTCATGTGCAAGAACATCACAACAAAATGGTGTTGCAGAAAAAAAAAACAGACACCTCCTTGAGGTAGCTCACGGATGATGTTACACATGAATGTTCCAAAAAGGTTTTGGATGGATGCTATACTTGTAGCTGCTTATGTCATCAATCACATGCCCTCTAGAGTGCTGAACTACATGGCCCCTCATCAGTTGTTGTTCCCTCAGTCCCCTTTATTTTCCATTCCCATGAGAGTTTTTGGTTGTCGTGCCTTTGTCCATGATTTGTCTCCGTCTCGAGGTAAGTTAGACCCTCGGTCCATTCCTTGGGGTATCCCTCATCTCAAAAGGGTATCGGTGCTTTGATCCCGTTAGTCATAAGTTTTTTTGTGTCTATGGATGTGTCCTTTGAGTTTGAACCATTCTTCCCTGCTTCTCCTTAAGGGGAGAGTAGTAGTGTGGAAGAGGAGAAGCAGGTTCAGGTTCGCCAAGTCTCTCTTCCTTCTATTTCGGACCTTGCTCCCTTTCATGTCTTCCAACGTACACGCCGTAGAGATCAGCAATGTGATAGAGATGTGGAGCAGCCAAACATTAAGCAACCGACACTGTTAGAGTCCCAGGAGGTAAGTCCAATCCCTGTTGCACCTACTGATACCCCTACTCCTACTGTGGATGACATTGACATTCCTATTGCTCAAAGAAAGGGAGTCAGGTCATGCACTACCAAACACCTCATTACCTAGTATGTCTCCTATGATCACATTTCCCCTCATACCGAGCCTTTCTATCCGTAGTTGATTGCATCCCTGTTCCTAGAAATGTTGTAGAAGCCTTAAAATGCCCCGAATGGACATATGCCATGAAGAGGAGATTAATGCTCTTCATAAAAATCAAATTTGGGAATTGGTGAATCTTCCAAGGGGGAGAGACCTCGTGGGGTGTAAGTGGGTGTTTACAGTTAAACACAAGGCAAACGGGACAGTTGAAAGGTACAAAACAAGATTAGTAGCCAAAGGGTACACTCAAGTGTACGGGGTTGACTATGATGAGACTTTTGCTCTAGTAGCAAAGATGAACTGAATTAGGGTTCTCCTATCATTAGTTGCTAACCTTGACTGGGAATTGCATCAACTGGACATAAAGAATGCTTTTTTAAATGTTGGCCTAGAGGAGGAAGTATACATGGTTCAACCCCCTGGATTCTGTGCCAAGGGAAGTGAAAATAAGGTGTGCAAGCTGAGAAAGTTTCTTTATGGTTTAAAACAATCTCCCAGAGCTTGGTTCGATAAGTTTTACATGGCAGTTCAATAGGTAGGCTTCAAACAATGTCAGTCTGATCATACACTCTTTGTGAAGAGATGTCAGGAACATGTTGCTATATTGATAGTGTATGTGGATGATATCATCATTATAGGAAATTGGAGTTCAGAAATACAAAAATTGAAACAATTCCTTGCATCTAAATTTGAAGTGAAAGATTTAGGTCCCCTGAAGTATTTCCTTGGAATTGAAGTCACCCGCTCAGAAAAGGGGTATCTTCATTTTTCAAAGGAAATACACCCTTGATCTATTACAAGACACAGGCAAATTAAGTGCAAGGCTAGCAGATACTCCCATGGATGTTGATCACAAGTTGGGTGACTGTGATGGTGAACCTCTGAAAGATGTGAAATAGTTCCAAAGGTTAGTGGGAAAGCTGATTTATTTGTCCATGATCCGTCTAGACATTGCTTATTCAGTTGGGGTTCTAAGCCAATTCATGCACTCTCCTAAGAAACCACACATGCAGGCAACAGAGAGAGTTCTTAGATAATTAAAAAAGTATCCCGGAACAAGTCTACTATTCAGTAAACATAATCACCTAAAGGCGGAAGTCTTTACAGATGCTGATTGGGCAGGTGTTGTGGATGATAGGAAGTCCACGAGTGGGTATTGCACATTTGTGGGAGGAAACCTAGTGACCTGGAAAAGCAAGAAACAAAGTGTGGCAACAAGGTCAAGTGTTGAAGCTGAATATAGAGCTATGGCACATGGGGTGGCTGAAGTCCTTTGGCTAAAAAATCTTCTAGGGGAGCTTGGAGTTCATAATCCTATGTCTCTTTATTGTGACAACAAGGCAGACATAAACATCACCAACAACCCTGTCCTACATGAGAGGACCAAGCACATTGAGGTGGACAAATACTTAATAAGGGAAAAATTGGAAAAAAGGGAAATTTGCATCCCTTATGTCAACTCCAAGGAACAACTCGCTGATGTCCTCACAAAAGGGCTTCCATACTAACGGCACAATGAGTTATGTGACAAGCTGGGCATGATAGACATATTCAGCCCAACTTGAGGGGGAGTGTTGTGAGGATTATTTAATTGTTATAGTTGAAAAACAGTCCTAAAAGTAGGGACTGTGTTTGAAACAAAGAAAACTAACAAGAGAAGATTAGAGAAGATTAATGAAGAAGAGAGAGCTGCGGCAAGAAGGGTTAGAGGATGAGGTGTTTGAACTTAATACTCTTTTATTAAGTTAATCTTTTAGTAATTATAATAGAGGTCCTTAGTTGGACAAGAAATTACAAAAGAGGAACATAAAAGAGTATGGGCCCAGAATAAGGTCCATTACAGAGAAGAACATAAAGATAATATACAGTAATAGCCTATGGGCCATTCGGCCCATCTTCTCTACACTCCCCCTCAAGCTGAGCATAGATGTCAATCATGCCCAGCTTGCCAGTGTCATGATGAAGTCTTGCCTTGGAAATGCCCTTGGTGAGAAAGCCTGCCAATTGTCCTTCAGAAGTAACGAATGGAAGGCACACTTCTCCGGAGGAGACTCTTTCTCGAATAAAGTGTCGATCAACTTCAATATGTTTGGTTCGATCATGTTGTACCGGGTTGTGAGCAATGTTGATGGCAGCCTGATAGACATATTCAGCCCAACTTGAGGGGGAGTGTTGTGAGGATTATTTAATTGTTATAGTTGAAAAACAGTCCTAAAAGTAGGGACTGTGTTTGAAACAAAGAAAGCTAACAAGAGAAGATTAGAGAAGATTAATGAAGAAGAGAGAGCTGCAGCAAGAAGGGTTAGAGGATGAGGTGTTTGAACTTAACCTCCCTCTAACTCTCTAATACTCTTTTATTAAATTAATCTTTTAGTAATTACAAGAGAGGTCCTTAGTTGGACAAGAAATTACAAAAGAGGAACATAAAAGAGTATGGGCCCAGAATAAGGCCCATTACAGAGAAGAACATAAAGATAATATACAGTAACAGCTTATGGGCCATTCGGCCCATCTTCTCTACACTCCCCCTCAAGCTGAGCATAGATGTCAATCATGCCCAGCTTGCCAGTGTCATGATGAAGTCTTGCCTTGGAAATGCCCTTGGTGAGAAAGTCTGCCAATTGTCCTTCAGAAGTAACGAATGGAAGGCACACTTCTCCGGAGGAGACTCTTTCTCGAATAAAGTGTCTATCAACTTCAATATGTTTGGTTCGATCATGTTGTACCGGGTTGTGAGCAATGTTGATGGCAGCCTGATTATCACAGTACAACATCATGGGTTTGTCATGATCAATCCCAAGTTCTTCCATTAAGGACCTTAGCCACAACAATTCCGAGACCCCATGTGCCATGGCTCTATACTCTGCTTCTGTAGAGGATCTGGCCACAACAGATTGTTTCTTACTCCTCCAAGAGACAACATTACCAGCCACCAGACTGCAATATCCTGAAGTAGATCTTCTGTCATCCATATTTCTAGCCCAATCAGCATCAGTATAGGCTTCAAGTTTCAGGTGGTCATGCTTGGTAAATAGGATTCCTTTCCTTGGAGAGCCTTTCAGATAGCACAAAATCCGTTCTGCTACTTCCATATGAGTATCTCTAGGAGCATGCATGAACTGGCTAATGCAACTGACAGCATACGCAATATCTAGTCTAGTCATGCACAGGTACAGAAGCTTCCCAAGAAGTCTTTGAAAAACCCCTTTGTCTTCCAACAAAGTTCCATCTGTAGCTGAAAGTTTGTGACTCATATCAATGGGAGTTGTAGCTGGTCTTGCACCCAGTTTTCCAGTTTCAAACAATAAATCAAGAACATATTTCCTTTGGGAAATAAGAATCCCATCCTTGGATCTGGCAACTTCTATGCCAAGGAAGTATTTCAACTCCCCCAGATCCTTAATCTCAATTTCCGTACGGAGGAAAGACTTAAGAGCCAGAATGCCTGAGGCATCATCACCAGTCACTATAATGTCATCAACATACACAATGAGATACATTGCTAAAGATCTACTTTTCTTCACAAACTGAGTATGATCTGACTATGTCTGAAAATAGCCGAATTTAACAAGTGCAGCTCTAAATCTCTCCAACCAGGCTCTAGGAGATTGTTTAAGACCATAAAGAGATTTCTTCAATTTACATACCTTTCCTTGCATATCTTTTCCATACATCCCTGGTGACACATGTAGACTTCCTCATGTAAGTCACCATTCAGAAATGCATTCTTTACATCCAACTGATAGAGAGGCCAATCAAAGTGAGCTGCCAGAGATAAAAAAACCCTCACAGATGTCATCTTGGCAACAGGGGCAAAAGTCTCTAGGTAGTCAATCCCATATGTCTGTGTGTAGCCTTTTGCAACAAGTCTAGCCTTGTACCTCTCAATAGTTCTATCAGCCCTGTATTTAATGGTAAAAACCCACTTGCACCCAACTGGATCCTTCCCTTCAGGCAAATCCACCATCTCCCAAGTACCATTTGCATGTAGAGCATCCATTTCGGTTTCCATGGCCTCTCTCCATTCTAGAATCCCAAGAGCTTCTGAGACAGACCTAGGAATGGGGTTAGAAGCAACAGAAGAGAGAGAGGCAAAGTATGAAGGAGAAAGCAGGTCATAAGAAAGGTGTTTGGAAATGCAGTGTACAGTACATTTCCGCTTCCCTTTCCTAATAGCAATGGGGACATCAAGGTCTGGGATAGATGATTCCAAAGGAGTTGAAGCAGTACCTGTTATCTCATCTGTGATTGGGAATGTATGAGCTTCATCTGTTGTAAATGAAACCACTTGCTCATTCCTGGATCTCTGCCTTTGATACACTTTGGGATTATGGATAGGGCGAGGGGGTAAAGAAATAGGGTCCCTAGGACAAGAGATATGAAGTGATTGATCCTCCTTTGACTCATTTGGTGAGGATACAGGTTTGTCAAGAGACTCAACTGGGACAGGAAGATGAAGAGCAAAAACTTGTGACAGACTCTCCCCCTGTGGACAATGTCCATCCTGAGAGGAACCATAAAAAGGAGAAAGTTCATTAAAGGTAACATCCATAGAGACATGTCGGGTGCCAGTCTTTGGATCAAAACAATAATAACCCTTTTGTGTGGGGGAGTAACCAAGGAAGATACATTTGTGGGTTTTTGGTTCAAACTTGTGTCTTTGCACACTTGGAATGTGAACATAGCAGGTACAGCCAAACACACGAAGAGGAATTAGGAAGAGATCCTTGTCTGGATGAAGAAGACTGAAGGGGGATTTAAACCCTAATACCCTGGATGGCATACGGTTTATGAGAGAGGTAGCAATAAGTACAGTATCACCCAAAATCTTGTGGGAACATGTGAGGCAAACAAAAGGCTCCTTGCAACTTCAACAATATGTCTATTTTTCCTCTCAGCAACTCCATTTTGTTCAGAGGTTCTAACACAGGAGCTTTGATGAATAACCCCCATCTCAGAAAGATACAAGGATAAACTCTTCTCAAAATACTCTTTTGCATTGTCAGATCTGAAAACCTTAATTCTGGTATCAAATTGAGTTAGAACAAGCTCATGAAATTGCCTCACAAGTCTTGGGACTTCATCCCGGGATTTCATTAAGTATATCCAGGTGAATCTAGAGAAGTCATCAATAAACAAGATAAAATATCTGTAACCCCCCATAGAGGATAAATGGTATGGCCCCCACACATCAGAGTGCACAATATGAAAAAGAAAAGAGGATCTTTTATTGCTCACAGGGTAATTTTTTCTACAATGCTTTGACAACTGACAGGACCACAATTGAGACTGGACACACTGACTCCCTTAAATAGTTTTGGAAACAAATGGCTTAAGGCAGAAAAAGGTAAATGACCCAACCGACAATGACTCAACATAATTTGACTAACAGACTCTGAAAAAGTAGAACCAAAAGCAACATTCTTGGGATGATCAAAGCATTGGCCAGGGGTGTTGAGCAAGTATATTCCATTCGCTTCAGGTCCTGAAACACACAGTGAGAAAGGAAAAAGGTTACACAACAATTCAATGATTTGGTCAGGCTACTTACAGATAATAAGTTGGTATTTAATTTAGGCACATGAAGAGTGGAAGAAAGAGTAAGGAGTCTATAGCCTTGACAGTTCCCTTGCCGGAAATAGGGGCAAGAGAACCATCAGCTAAGGTGATTTTGTCACGGTTAGGAAGTAAATCATATGAAACAAATAAAGTGGAAAGGTTGGTCATGTGATCAGAAGCACCTGAGTCTATGATCCAAGGGGTTTTGTGTTTATCTGAGGTGGATGCATGGTTAGCGGAAGCCCTTATACCTGAGTGAGCAAATGCAATGGTGGCTGGACTTCTAGAAGGGATGGATGATGAAGATACACCTTCAAGCTGACCGATCATCTTTCCAAACTTCTCATATTCAGCTTTCATGGTTGCCAACTGTGCATTGGTAGACTCAACCTCTGTATCTGTGCCTGTGGCTGCATGTGCACTTCTTGTCTTTCTACTATCATTCTTCTTCTAGAATCTGATAGGTACAAGATTGGGATGCAATTTCCAGCACTTGTCCTTTGTGTGTTTCGGCTTCTTACAATATTCACACACCACTTCCTTCCTGTACCACTGTGAGCTTCTGTAACCCCTTTGGGTTTAATTCCCATATTTGCAAAATGATCATTGATACCAACTCCTTGAACCTGCACTTGCCTTCTACTTTCTTCACTGCCAACCAAAGTATATGCTTGTGACAATGAAACATCTTCCTTGGACAAGATGTTTTGCTTTGTAATATCATATTCAGAATTCAACCCTGTCAAGAACTCAAAGACCCTATTTCGTTCAACCAATTTCCTGTATGTTTCAGCATCCTTAGAGGTATCCCATGTCACAGCCTCTATCAAATCAATCTCTTGCCATATAGATTTTAAGGTTGAGAAGTATGCTGCAAGTGACTTCTCCCCCTGTCTTGGATTCTTCACATCACTTCTCAGTTTGTAAGCTCTAGCAACTTTCAACTTCTGGGAGTAAGTCTCTGCAACACTATCCCAGATTTCTTTAGCCGAATTCATCCACAGATAATGTTGACTGATCTGTGGCTGCATTGAGTTCACAAGCCACCCAATCACAGTGTAGTTTTCTTGTACCCATCTCTCATAAGATGGATCATCCTCTGGAGGAGCTTTCTTGCTCCCATAAATAAAACCCCATTTTCCTTTGCTACAAATATGGATTTTCACTGATTGTGACCAAGCCAAGTAGTTGGTCCCATCAAGCTTGACTGTAGTTACAGCCAGCATAGAATCGGTTGGGGTTCCCAAAATCTACCCATATTCAGCAGCATTCTAGTTTTCAAGGTTTGAGAAATCCATCATGCAAAGTTCGGTGGTAGTTCTTTCTTTACTGTTTCAGCCTTCAAAGAACACCCAGTAACCTCCAATCACAAGGTATTTCAGATTCTAACAGTCGTTGTCCCAAAGAGGAAGAAAAAAGACCACAGTCCTTAAGAGACCTTTTGTCGAACACTCAGTGTGCAATACTTAACAGCCTACTGTTAACTAGAAGAAACCACTTCAAAGTGTTCAATATAGGTCCAAGAAGAGGCTAGAATGAAGATGAGACTAGTATCATTTAGTTTTAAAACAGTCTCAGCAGCTTCCCAACCCAATAATCAACCGAATAGGACCTCCAAAGCAACCCAGAAATTTCTGAGTAGAATCAGTCCAGCAACAGTGGGCCGAATGGAGGAGGGTTTTAAATGCTTTAACAATCCTTCCAAACAACAAGAAATAACCCAGAAAAGGACTAAGAAAAGACTTATAGTAAGAGAGTCTCTGGTTTGAACTATAAACCAGGCCGAACACTTGTTCTCTAAGATGACTTCGAAAACCCTTTTCTCTGATTTCAAATCAGGCCAAACAACTTGTTCTCTGATTCTTCCTGGTCACCGAACCCTTCTCCAAGTGTGTAGAAGCTTGGGCACCCTCCAATGACCTCCAAGAACCAGGCGGATGACTGTAAACTTTCAGCCCTAGAACCTCCTCATGTAGTTGGCTGAACTAGAACCAAATGAGGGACACGCCAAGCAATGGCCTGCTCTGATACCAAGTTGAAAAACAGTCCTAGAAGTAGGGACTGTGTTTGAAACAAAGAAAACTAACAAGAGAAGATTAGAGAAGATTAGAGAAGAAGAGAGAGCTGCGGCAAGAAGGGTTAGAGGATGAGGTGTTTGAACTTAACCTCCCTCTAACTCTCTAATACTCTTTTATTAAGTTAATCTTTTAGTAATTACAAGAGAGGTCCTTAGTTGGACAAGAAATTACAAAAGAGGAACATAAAAGAGTATGGGCCCAAAATAAGGCCCATTACAGAGAAGAACATAAAGATAATATACAGTAACAGCCTATGGGCCATTCGGCCCATCTTCTCTACAGTTATTTTATAGTTGCTGTTAGTGGGTTGTCAGCTTAAGATGTTGCCAGTCAGTCGGTTTCTTTCTTTCTTATTAGTTTGTTTCTAGGGAGTGCCACCAGGGGCATACTTGTAATCTCCCATTCCTTTTATATTAAGTTAATATAAATAACTAAACTGGCGGCAGCCAAAAGTAGTTGGTTTTTTTGTCTCTCAATCATATCTTCCTCTTCTTCTCTTTTTCTCTCTCTCATCTTTCTCTCTCCATGAATGATTCACTTCTTTTTCTTCTCATGAATATGTTGGAATATGTTGATTTTCTATACTTTAACATGAAGTTTATACTTTTCTTATGAAAATTGTGGATATTTATTAAGGAAATATGATTATAGAACCTACGGAACTACCCTAGAATACATGTTTTTACTTAAAAAAATCCATTGCCTAGGCAACTAAGCGACTAGGCACCCCCTCTGTCGCCTAGCCTAACCTTGGTGCCTTGAAAACTATGGAAACATGGATAGCCCATTTTAGCTGTATTTCAGCTAAAAAATGGCTTTCCCATGATGCTTCTTTTAGTGGCTTCTCTAAAGGAGCTCAACGTAAGTGACAACCAAAACTTCATCCCTCCCAAACTGGCCCAAGAGAGGGAGGGAGTGTGTTCCCTTGGTGACTCATTTGCCTGCAGGGCTGAAACTTTGTTTCATTCCGCATAAGGCAAGTGATTAGAGAGTGACAGAGAGATAGAGAGTTTCTTTGGTGACTCAGTAGAGAATGACCCCCAATATTTTTTTTTGTTCATGTATTCTGACAAATTCTGTTTGATTTAGGTTATTATTTTATTTGATATGTTGTTTTGTTATTTAAGACATAAAATTAAGTTTTATCTCTAAATAATAACCCACTTTATGGATCTTACGTCATTTGAAAGGGTTTTTTGTTTTCTTTCCCTGTTTAGTGGAGGTAACTATCTCTAACCTTTTTGATAGAGGAGGTAACTACCATTAGAAGCTTTTGAGTGGGTAGACATGTCTAGGGAGGGAAGCTTTTGTTTGAAGGTGGGAGTAACCACTTTTAGTGATGGCTACCAACTTGATGCAACTCTCCTCATTTATCTATGCTTGGGGCTGGCAGTGTACAACAAGCTCACATTTGGGAATTTGAAAATTTTCAGCCATTTCCCGATTTGTGATTTGTTAAAAACCGAAGGAGTTAGAACAGTTAGGGGGGCAGAGCGAAAACGACTTGGGTAGAAGCAGTAAGAAATGATTGAAGTGCCCATAATTTAACAATGGATATGACACTGAACAGAACGTAATGGCAAAAAAGGATTCAAATAGTCGACTCCATGTCTAAGACAAGGCTTAGATGATGATGATGACGTGTTCTTCCCTCATTTACTGTGAGAACCATGAAAAATATCAGGGTTTGTAATGTTTTGAATTTTTAGTATTGCTGAATAATTGTTGGTTTTATCAGTCACAATGTTTTGAATATCAGGGTTAATAATGACGTGTTCTTCCCTCATTTACTGTGAGAACCATGAAAAATATCAGGGTTAACAATGTTTTGAATTTTTAGTATTGCTGAATAATTGTTGGTTTTATCAGTCACAATAGATTCTAACCAAAAGGAAAATAACTACGAAGAGGTGTGGTAGTCGAGACTTGATCTTCGTTTGAACTGTGATAGGACAACCTTGGAATTTTGCTCTCTAGAAACTGATATTCCCCAAGAGCTAATGTGTTCCATCAGGATACGATGGTGCTGGTGACTTGATTGTAACAAGGATTGAGATTTGTCATGTCATTCGTTTCTTTCTGTTTTTTTTTTTTTTTTTATCACATTTCTTTCCTTTTAAGCCCTTATTTCTTTTATTTGTGATAATTTTCACTGTTTCTTTTCCTCAACAATACTTTATTTCGATGCTTTGACAGATTAAACGGGTCCAATGATGGGGGACCTCAGACACCCCCTCCACGGCTTGCCATATTGAGGAAGAGGAATCCCAAAAAAGTGAGGTCTAATCTGCAGCGAAAGATACTGGTTGCTAGTGATCTAAGTGACATTTTAAGGTGTTCTAGTGAGATTGATTATTTGTGGTGGAGAAACCGGAAGCCTCTGAGAAGAACAGCGAGAAAACGTGCCAGGCTTGATAGCCTTTCCTCATTTTTGCATATCTAACATTAAATTGAAAACACAAATTATAATTTCATTCAATTTATTCATTTTTTTCTTATCTTTTCACCTCAATTATCTGTTGCTAGCCCAATATGCAACGAGTAAAATAGTAAAATTTTCACTATGCTTCCTTTTTCTCTTTTTACGTGCTTAATTGCATTTGAACATATATGTCAACACCGACCAATGTTTTTAAAAAATGATCCAGTAAAAACCACTTTTTACCTCTGGGTGGCACTGGCAGGTCAGTTGTTCAACCATCCTGATTAAAGTGGTCAACGTGTGGTTATAAATCAAGTAATAGATATATCAAATATATACAATGCAGAAAAATACAAAAAAGATATGGAAGTTTTTGTGAAAACATTGTGCAGTTGGTACCCTTACACCCCTCCCCCACCCCCAACCGTGGTGTTAACAGGATAAGATCCCAGGTTTCGGCTACAACTAGTCAGAGAACTGAGAACCTACTAACTTAGTCACCACCAGATGGTTGCTTCAGTTGGTAGTTGGTTGGTACCCTTGCATTTATGGTGTTTGTCATTGGGCTATCTGCCAAACACGCAGCTTGTGAATCCAGACTCATTTTGTTTGGTGAATAAATTCGTCTGTCTGAAGATTATATGCCATAATTAATCTCAAGTTCTTCATATACTAGCTAATAGATGCATCTTAAAAATTATTAGTACAAATTAAATTGATTTTATGAACAGTATATTTTAATTTCCATAAATAACATGTATGTGTTGCAAACTAAATTATTAATTAATAGGAAATTGTCAAAAACTCACCATGAGTTTTCAGCATTTCTCTTAAACTCACAACTTTTTAAAATGTCTAAAACTCACCATGTCATTAACTTGACTTAAAGAGACTAGTGGCTGTTAATATATTACCATTTTAACCTTCATAGAAAAATATAAAATATATACATATATTTTAATATTTAGACATGAAAAAAAAGGAAAAAGTTTAAAAAATATTTTCAAATATAAAATACATAAAAACATAGAAATATAAAAAAAATATTTTCAAATTATAGAAACTATAGAAATTGAAAAACAAAATCAGAAAATAAAAGTTGTAGAAAAAACACAAAAATTATACAAAAACACAAATTGCAAATAAATAACATAAACTACAGGAAATTTTATAGATGGTAGAAAATAGAAAAATGTAAAAAAACAGAAATTATAAAAAAATAGTAGAAATTATAACAAAACACTAAAATGTAAAAAAAAATAAAAAATGAAAAAGACCCTTTTTCTCAAACTCGCCATTCAATGGTGATTTGGTCATAAAAATTGTTATTTATGCCGACATAGACACCTCTGTTAAGAAATATTAACAGTGCACTAACGGAATGTGAGTTTTGAAAAATAATTAACATGGTGAGTTTTAGACGTTTTGAAAAGTTGTGATGAGTTTTAAGAGAAACGGTGAAAACTCATGGTGAGTTTTTGACAATTTCCCTTAATTAATAGGTTGCAGGAATATATAATATTACTTAAAATATATCAACTCGATGAGAATATTTGTTTGTTAAATTATCAAAATAAAAAGTCATTACTTTTAAATAAATTGTTTAATTCATGTTGATCAAAACAAGTTGGATACGGTTATTGGCATATGTGGAAGTGGAATGAATGGGCACCAATCCCATTCCAATCATGTGGAATGAATATATGTTAGCTCCATGGGGTTACACAGGTGGTCGCCCATCCACCAACCTATAACCCCCCATCCTCCCCAAACCTTAGAGTGGGCAAGATTTGATCCCAAGCCTCCGCTACAACTAGCAGGAGGCCTTACCAATCATGTGGAATGAATATATGTTGGCTCCATGGGATTACACAGGAGGTCGCCCATCCACCAACCTATAACCCCCCATCCTCCCCAAACCCTAGAGTGGGCAAGATTTGATCCCAAGCCTCCGCTACAACTAGCAGGAGGCCTTACCAATCAGCCAGTTGACACCTTGTTGATTGTGTTGATATTTTTAGACCTTGTCTATTGGTTCAAACGATCATAGAGATAATATAGAAATATGAGAAATACATGCGTAGATATATAAGAGATTTTTGGATATGGTAATCCCTGAACTTTGTGAAAATGTAAATTTCAATCCAAAAGAATAAAAAGGGTCATTTTCGACTTCAGACTTTGATAAAAAGGCTATTTGTAGGCAAAAGCAGACGACATTTGAAATGGTGTTAATAGATCCGTTAGGTAACATTATGTAGCACTGCTAAAGTTTGAAAAAGGGCCACTTTGATAAAGTTAAATAAGTAAATTATTTTAGGATCCTATTAGATGACTTAAAGTATTTAATATGCATAATTAAGTTAATTTAAGTAAATTAAAAATTTACACTAATTAAGATAATTTGGTAAGTTAAGCAATTAAATAAGTAAATTAAATCAATTAAGGAATCAAGATTAATTAATTAAATGTAAACAAAGCTAATTGATTTAAATATGTGAATTAAGAAAATTAATCAAGGTTTTAAAAACCCACCCAAAACGGGACGCCTTTGGTTTTCTGTTTCTAGGTTAACGGTTCGATTGTCTGGTCCGAATGTATCAATCCATGACATTTTGAAAAATAAAAAATAAAATTAATTAAAATAAAAAATGACTAGCAAACCATTTGTTGGACTGAACATTTTAGCAGTTCAATCGTTTAGGTCAGCAACTTGTTTACCACGTTAAAAATTTTGAGCAGTCAAACTATTTGACCCAATAATTGGTCAATTGTCTAGTTCCATTTTATACTCATGCAATTGAACCATTTGACCCAAGAACTGGTCAATTGCCCAATTCCATTTTATGCTTGGCCTGGAATTTAAAAAAAAAAAAAACATTGACTAGGTTAGTAAATTGTTGTCTGAAATAGTTGAACTACTAAATTATTTGATCCAATAAATGGTTTTCGAGTCATTTTTTTATTTTAATTTTTAAAATGTCACGGGTTGATCCATTCAAACTAGATGACCAAACTGTTGACCTAGAAACTAGAGGCCAAAGTGGTTCATTTTGGGTTGGTTTTTAAATTACCTTGCTTAATTGGCTTAATTTACTTATTTAGATTGATTAGCTATGTTTATTTAATTTAATTAATTAACTTTGTTTCTTTAATTAATTTCATTTACTGATTTAATTGCTTAATTTATTTAATTATCTCAATTATTATAATTTATTTTATTTAATTAATTAACTTAATTAAATAAATTAAATACTTTAGGGTAATTTAATTAGAGCCTAAAGGAATTTACTTAATTAACTTTATTAAAGTGCCCCATTTTCAAACTTTTCACAAAGGAACCAATCATTTTGCCCCATGCCATTCATAAAAGTGCATGTGCATATGGCCCATAACTATTCAATTTGACCAAAATTTATCATCATTTAAATCTCATGGACCCTAAACCAAAGTTCATTTGAGACAGTTCAGTTCAGTTCAGTCCACACCATATTATGAACTGATCGGTGTTAGACAGCACCAAAATAAATTTATTGATAAAAATTGGGAGAGTTGTTGGGTTGTGCATATAACCCAGAGGTGATTTGTTTATTGTTGGGTTGTGCCTCAAGAATATTTCTAGAATTTTTTGAGGTCAAAATTTATTCTTCTATATTTAAATTTATTGATAAAAAAATAAGGGCAATAGGGTAATCAAATATTGAATTGAAAAGAGGTAATTTTAAGATATTCAATGCATTCAATTCACTCTCATCAAATCCAACATTAAGTTATTAATAAGTTGATAATCCCAATAACATAAAAGCTTCTACTTTTAAAATCTACCTAGAAAAAAAATAGTGTTTTCATCTAGGTGGTGGTAGGAAACTAAACCATTTTGGGTCAAATGGTTCAATCCATGTTGCCACCATTAAATAATAAAATGAAAAAATAGATATTAAAAAAAAATGGAAACATTTTTTAACATACATATTAAACAATAATAAGTATGATAAATAAGAAATGTTTTTATTAATGATGGAAATGGAATATAAAATTTAAAAAAATTGGAAATAAAAATATTTTCATATTGTCTCTCATTAAATCCTATATTTAAGATATATTGTTTTCATCATTAAATTCTTGTAATTAAATCCATAGTATTAATTTTTAATAGTATAAAGATAAATATTTTGAAAAGTAATTTGAAAAAAAAAAACATTTTCTTACCTCCTAGTGGTGGGCATGCAATTTGACCATTTAGAGTCAAATGGATTACTAAATAATTCTATAATTAAATAATAAAAATTTAAAATAAATAAGTATGAAATTTAAGAATTATTTTTATTAATGATGACAATGGAATGCTAAATTTAAAACCTACATAGAAATGAAATGATGTCATAGTCAAATAATAAAATTTTTAAATATAAAAAATAAAATGAAAAAAGAGATAATTTTAAGACATTCAATGCATTCAATTCCTTCTCATTAAATGCAATACTTAAGGTATTAACTTGCATTCACCTTCATTGAATCATAAATTTAAGGCATTTTTGTTCATTCTTATTATTAAATTCTATTAATTAATTCCATACACAATAAATTAATAATTCCAATAAAAAAACTTGTACTTTTAAAATCTATTAGAAAAAATAGTGTTTTCATCTAGGTGGTGGTAAGAAATAAAACCATTTGGGGTCAACTGGGCTAATCCATATTGCCACAATTAAATAATAAAATTCAAAAATTGATAAAATGAAAAAATATAGAAATAAAAAATGGGAACATTTTTAACATCATATATTTGACATATTAAACAATAATAAGTATGGAAAATAATACTTTTTTATTAATGATGTAAATAGAATGTAAAATTTAAAATTAATTGGAAATAAAACTATTTTCATATCCTCTCTCACTAAATCCTATATTTAAGATATATTATTCTCATCATTAAATTCTACTAATTAAATATACAACATTGATTTTCATATTATAAAAATAAATATTTAGAAAATTAAGTTGAAAACAAAACCATTTTCTTCCCTCCTAGTGGTGGGTAAGCAATTGATCCATTTGGGGTGAAAGGGGTTAATAAATAATGTCAAAATGAATTAATACAAATTAAAATAAATGAAATATATAATATAAAAAATAAAAAAAGAGTTGGGCATATCTCTAATATTGTATATTTATTATACTAAACAAAAATAAGTATGGAATTTAAGAAGTATTTTTATTAATGATAAAAATTGAATGTCAAAATTAAAGTCAACCTAGAAATGAAATGATGTCATAGTCAAATAATAAAAATTTAAAAACAGAAAATACAACGAATCACAAAAATAAAAAAAAATAGAGAAAATTTTGGGCACATATGAAATGTAATATATTTATAAAAATAGAATAATGGGTACATCTTTAATATTATACATTTGTTATATTGAACAAAAATAAGTATATACATAAGAAATAATTTTATCATTGATGGCAATGTTATGACAAATTTAATGTCAAACTAGAAAGCAAACTATTTTCCTTTTTGGGTAGCGAGTTAGTGGTTTGGGGAAAATGGATTAATCGATGATATCATAGTTAAATAAGAAATATTTAAAAAATAAAAAAGTGCAACTAATCAAAAGAATACATAAAAATTATATATTAATTATATCAAACAAAAATAAAGTGTGATAAGTAAAAATTCTTTATATAATGTATATGAAATGTATAATTTAAAACTTATCTAAAATAAAGATATTTTCTTATCTAGATGGTGGGTCAATGATCTAACTTTTCAAATAAACTCATGATGCCATAATTGAATAATAAATATAAAAAAAGATAGAGAAAATTTTGGGCATATATCTAATGTTATATATTTAATAAAAATAAAAATATTGGGTACATCTCTAATATTATGCATTCATTATATTGAACAAAAATAAGTATTATACATAAGAAATAATTTTATCAATGATGGAAATGTAATACAAACGTTAATGTCAAATTAGAAATCAAACTATTTTTCTTTTTGAGTGGTGGATTAGTGTTTTGGGTCAACTGATATCATAGACAAATAAAATTTAAGTGTGATAAGTAAAAATTATTTATATAATGATAATATAAATAAAATATATAATTTAAAGGAAAAATTATAGTCAAAGCCGATTGTACATTTAAAATTAGGTTGCAGGTTGGTCCAAAAACTAACAAAACTCTGACAATCGACTCTAAATTTCAAATTATAAAAACCCATGCCATGTCATCGGAGGCTTATGTGACTGTTGCCAACATGGGACTCTTAATCCATGTTGGACACAACAAAAATACTATATTGAAAATAGGTTCCCAGTTTCTACTCCTCCCTTTGTCTCTCAATCTCCCTCCCTTCTCTCTCACTCTCACAGTTATCTCTTCATCTCCCATTTTCTCAGCTTCGGTCTATAGCCAATTCAAAACCTCTATTTCTCTCTCATCTCTCTCTTTCTCTCTCTCTCTCTCACACACACACAACAATCTCTCTCGTTCTTCTCCCTCCTTCTCCCTCAATTTCTATCGTTCTCCCTCAGTCTTTTTCCCGCTCCCTCTCTTGTTCTTTTTTCTTTATTTTTCTTACAAACTTATACAATATTAATCAGACCATACAAAAGAACTAAAGAGACCAATCACTTGTAAAATTAAGTTATAAATTTCTATCAAGTTGGTGTAAATTTTATAGACAAGAGTTTCTTGTGAATTTTTATCAAATTGGTGTAATGATTTTTGAACCATACCAAGTTGGTCTCATATTCTTTTATATAGTTTAATTAATACCGTATAAGTGTGTAAGAAAATAAAAAAGAACAAGAAAGGGAGTAGGAGAGAAACTGAAGGAGAATGATAGAAATTAAGGGAGGAGAGATCAACCAAGAAAGAGGATGAGAGAGATTGAGGGAGAACAATAGGTAAAGAGAGACAGAGAGAATGAGAGAAATTGATAGAGAGAACGTAAATACAAAATCCAGTGTTTAGAAAACCGGACCGGACCGGTTGATTGAACCGTGACCCAGGGCCCTAACTAGTTCGTTCATACACCAATAAGCAGAATTGCTCAAAACCCGTTGAAAACCGGCTAACTGATCGGTTGAACTAAAAAGCTAGGTCCATACATAAGTGAAATTTTAAAATGTTGTTAACAAAATTTGAACTCAAGACCTCTTATTTCCACAAATTACTTAATCACCAATAATCCACCTTTCTACTTCTACTAATTAATGAGTATTTATTATACATATTACATTATTATGCATGTATTTTAAAGAAAATGTAAGTTAAAAAAAGGCTTGAAGCCTAGTCATTTGTTTTAAAAATTAAGAAACTTACCATCCATCCACCATATTTAACTACATTAAAAGTTGTAAAATATATTATATGTAGTATTTATATGACCCATAGTATATAAATGTATATGCCACATCATCATGGTTCAACCTTCGTTCAAACCTCTGACCCATGAACCTCTCCCTTCTCCAGTTTTATGTCCGGCCCAGTTCTCTAATTTCACAAAAATTGAAAACCATTTTTAGTTATTTTCAAATCACATAGTCATTGAGTAGAGAGAGACGATTGTGAGAGTGAGAGAGTGGGAGGGAGATTGAGAGAGAAAGAGAGAGAGAGAGAGAGAGACGATTGTGAGAGTGAGAGAGTGGGAGGGAGATTGAGAGAGAGAGGGGGGGGGGAGGGAGTCGGAGAAACTAAAAACCCTTTTTTCTATTTTCTAATCACCCAACATTAAAGGGCAATTTCGGTATAAGCTTTTTGTTGTGTCCAATATGGCTTAAGAGTCCCATGTGGGAAAAAACCACATAAGCCTTACATGATATGGTGGGGGTTTTAATTACAAATGTAGAACCAGTTGTTAGAGTTTTGTTGGTTTTTGGACTATTCTGTAGCCTAATTTTAAATGTACATCTAGCTTTGACTATAATTTCCCCTAATATAAAACTAATCCAAAAGCAAAGTTATTTTCTTATCTAAATAATGGGTCAATGGTCCAACTTTTCAAAGAAACCCATGATGTCATAATTGAATAATAAATATTGTAAAAAGATAGAACACCAAAAATGAAAGTATACAGAATTTTGTCGAAAACATTTGAGAATATTTCTAATGTTATATATTCATCATATTAAATAAAATTAATTGTTAAAATAAAAAGTTTTATTTATGATAGAAATGGAATACAAAATTTAATAATAATAATAATTGTTATTGTTTGCTACAAGTATTTAAGTTTATTTTTAATGATATTGTTACTTTTGTTAATTTTCAATTTCTATCTTAAATATGATATATCTAAAATTCAAGTAATTAATATGAAGAAAAATTTCTTACAGAATAATTACTAATAGGATATGAAGATGAAAATACACTTTTCAAGCAAGAAACACACACAAAAAATGTATTTTCACTTGAAATCACCTTTGTGAACTGAAACACATGCAAGAACAACAGTTTTGCTGAAAACAATTCAACCAAACAAGAAGTAATTAGTGAAATTAAAATGCCTATATGGTGCTAATGTGGTGCAATAGTACAACATAGAATTAATGTCACTTACCATATATGGCCGGATGGATGCGTCTGGTCTGGCCAACTCTTATTTACAAATAAATAAATATATATATATATATATATATATATATTTATTTATTTACATTTAAATCGTAAATCTTCAATGCTAAATTTTATACCCCTAAATTATAAATCTTGAACTTTAAACCCCTAAAACTCTAAGAAAAAAAAAAGAAAAATTGACAGTAAGAGCTCTTGCTTTTTTTTGTTCTTTCAACCCAGAGCAATAACAATAGAATCTCTCTGTGGAGAAGGAATCCAAAAGGAGTACGTATATTGCTGGATCCCACGGTTGATGTGAAGAAAAAGAAAGAATGAAAGGCATTATCTAAAGAATAATTGCCATATTTGTGTGAGACGAGGAGGATACATGAAGGGGACCCAGAAATCATGTAGAAGAAATTGGGGCATGAAGGTGACCGGCCCCCCACCCTGTGCCGAATCGAGGGAACATTGTTGATGCAAGCGCATCAACTGGGCCACCCAGAAATCATATTTATGCATTAATTGAAATTTCAAACTCTGAAACTCTTTCTTAAGTGCACAGATCTCATAGATGGTCTCATCATATATCTGAGGCTTATTCCTCTTTATCAAATCTTAATAGAGAGGAACATTAATCGATTACTTGTTTGTGTAGTGGGATCCGGAGGAGTTGCTTTTTTTTTTGGTTCCTGATGCTTGTACCATCCCATCCCATGTACTACATTTCTTATCTTCCTGTTTTCCTTTCTAGGCTCAAATCAAATCCATTATATTGATTCTTAATTATTCAAAATTTTCATAATTAAGTTAGAAAGTTCATCAATTAATCCTTCTTCCTTGACGATATCAGAACATTAATGTTTCTGTAGTAAGATCAACCCAAATGCCCAATGACGACGACGACGACGACGATGCCTCCTTTAATTTTTTTAGTTTTGATGATAAGATGAGAGAACATGCATGGAGGGAGGCAAAGTAGATACCTACCCACTACGCATCCTCCATGGGAATGGGTTGGGTTTATTAATTGCTTTCTGTTTTGAGAGTGCGGTGCTACTCCTTTCCTTGGCTCCGCTCAAAACTGGGCAAGCAATGATGCAATTAATTAATTGAGTTAGGCGCTGGATCGTCAACCAAATATCAGAATGAAAACCAACACAAACCATTAGTGGTAGTGGAGCGATCGAGAAGCTAGAGGGTGATGATCTTGACGATTCTTGAATCACCACTACTGTAATTAAAAACAGAATGATCGATCGATTTCAAACAGGGCTATATATAGTCCGGCCGATTGATTCATATTTTGCTGTCATGCCCCAATAATATATATTTGATATTTGTTTCCTTTCTCTTTCCTTTTTGTTAACGAAGTTGCGTGTCAAAGGGAGAAAAGAGACGACCCATGCACCCAGAACAAACACGACACTACTAGTTAATTCCAAGTGAGCTCTACCTAGAGGCTGGGGTTGAAAGTTTGGAGAAGGAGGTATGATGTGGAGGACTAAACAATCAACATGTGAATATGTATCCATTGTAGGGTTCCCCAATTTGATGGATGCATGGGTCTGAGTTCGCAACATCATCTTCATCTGCCCACGTGGGTTTTTTATATATAACAAGACAACAACACAAATTGGAAAATAAATAAATTTTGTTAGAAGAAAATAGTGTCATTTTCCAAGATGAACAAACTGCTCCTCCTCTTCCTGTCAACCTTAGCTGTTCGATTGCAACTCTTACCGGCTCTTGATATTGATTCCTACTTAATTACCAAAATACCCCTCCATAGCCTTTTTCTTCTTCTTTTCCATGTTTGTCCCGCACCATTTCCTTTCCTTGATCATCTCATCTCTGCATCCTTTACTGACATGGTGTTTGGTTCTATACTGCTTATCCAGAAATGCTACTTTTTGGTATATGAATGTTTATTAAATAAATGTTTTTTTTTTTTTGGTTTGTGTGAGAGTGGGAAACATCATTTTTAATGCTTCTCCTAATACTCAACCTCAACCGTTTATTTATTATTGATCTTATGTGGGTGGCTAAATGTCAAACAATACCATATAAAAATTTTCCAACCACTTTAATTTTTTGTTTTTTAAGATAAAAATAGCAAGGTTTTAAAAACTGACCTGAAAATGGAACCGCTGTGGCTACTAGTTTCCGGGTTAGCAGATTGACCATCCGGATTGAACGGTTCAGACAGGTTAAATTATTAGGGAAAATATAGTCTTTTAGACTTTTCGGTAATTAGGTTTTTATGAGAAAAAAGAGAAGTTGTGGTTGTCAGCTGAGAAAGAAAGAAAGAAGAACAAAAGAAGGAAGGAAAGAAAGAAGAGAAAAGAAAAGAAAGGAAAGAAATGAAGAAGGGAAGAAGAAGAAAGAGGTGGAGGAGGATTTGACCTTCTTCAGTAATGATAATGACAATAGAAACACAGATCTCAGATCTGTTTTCTCTCCAGTCTCCAACCTCTACAATCTCTTCTTCTTCTTCTCTATTATACCTGGTATCCAGTGATCTAAAATTTGAGATTGTTCTTCTCTCTCTTTATTGTATCCGCTAACCGTTTTCCGGGTCGAACAGGTTGATGATTCAACCACTCAGGTCAGTGGTTTCTAACCAAGTCAACAGATTAAGGGTGAAACGGAACTGCTTGCTTGAATGATTTTTGAGCCAATTGGTCCGATCATCCAGGTCAACGATGGTTCAAAAACACTAAAACAACCCCTAATTTTTCAAGTAAAATGTTCAGTTTGGAGCTAACTAACCCCTTTAGAACAATAAAACTACCCTAGACTCATTTCTTGCATGCTTGCATTTATTTGGATATCAAATGTCAGAAAAAAAAAGTTTTCTTCATAAATTTAAAAACCAACCCATAACCGGAACTGTGGTTCAACCATTCAGTCCAAACAGCAAACAGATCAACATCAACTCATGATATTTTAAAAATTGAAAAAAAAATAAAAATAAAAATTGGCCCAAATAACACTGTTTAGATTAAAAGGATTAGCAGTTTGATCGCAATTCAATGATTTTTTGGAAAAATAACAGTTGAGGGGACGGGTAAAACAAAACTGATATCCTAACCGGTCGAACGGTGGTCTGACTGTCCGAATCAACAACGAATAAAAACCTTGCTTCAAACAATAAATGGAGATGGAGCCACAACAATACAATTAATTAGTGAATTACATTTACGTCCCTCCTTCGATTCAGAAAATGGGCTGATATACTTTTATTTCTTATAGAGAAGCAGAGTCATTTAAAAGAGGTTTTTAATATTCCCGCCTTCCTGTGCGAAACTGCCAATTAAAGCAGTTGGGAAACCCAGACCATGAGAGCGACCCTCTACTCAACCAACAGTCTCAACCTCAATATAATGGATTAATTCTACAAAATGACAAACACATCCATACCATTTTACCTATTTATTAAGTCCCATCCTCAGAATAAGTCAGAATATTCTTGAAATCACTCATTTTCATTACCTCACCTCACTCACTATGAGGACGTTTGGTATCGTGGGTGTTTTTATGAAAAACGGTGCCACGTTGGATCCGTGTAGGTGATTCCACTTTTCACCGCTTATATGACTGTTTGGTTTAAGTGATTTTTGAAAAAAACAGTGAAAAATGGGCATATATTGTAAATCGCATCTCTCCTATTGCATGAAACATCTAATTTGGTGTTTCATGCATCCATGAATCATCGCCCCTAAAGGCCATATGATGTGGTGCTTTCGTGTATCCTAGATGTCAAAGAAAAAACAGTATAATGTATACACATACATGAAAAATAATGATAAAAATCATCTTACCAAACAACATTAATGTTACTTACTGCCTACATGCCAGAAACACTACCAAACAGCATTAATGCTGCTTAATGAAAGAATTATCCATGGAAGCTAAGGTAGTGGTGAATTGATCCTAGTCCTAGGGATCACTGGGAGCCTAGGATGGACAGCTCCACAATTATAATTAATTCCTTTGGGCACATGAATCTCGGAATTCCATGCTATAAGCTAAATTAAAATTTAGGTAATCCACCTTTGCATGGGATAAGACTTGGTTGATTGATTGACTTAATTATGATTATTTTTTAAACCAACCACGTTAAGGATGGTTTGAACGTTGAAAATAGTCAACAAATCGGACAGTGGAGGATTATTTTAATCCATTGAATAGAGCGACTTAGATTTCCCATGAAGAAACTTACCTCTGACACCGCGACAATGGAATGGACCCTAATTAAGATTTAAAGATTTTTATTCTGGTCAAGAGTCAAGCCTTTTGGTATGATGCACCTGCACTGCACATGCTTGCTTTACAAATAAACCAGCCTTGTTGCATTTACTAAATTACCCCTTCATGAAATTTTGTTACAGAAAATAATCAAACGGCCCACAGATGTCAAAGGGGAATTGGGCCCATCATCAATAACCCCTAGTTTTTTCACAATAATTGAAAATTTTGAAATACTCCTTTGTGAGGGTATTTTCGTCGTTGGGAAAAAGGAGTATGATGATATGAAAATGATCCTTTTGTGAGAATTCACTTCACTGCGATTATAACTGCCGCTCACCCCAAATGCGTGAACATAACGGAGAGGATGTTAGCGGAATAACAGCTAAGCGTTTACAGATTTTTGCTCTATAAAAAGAAAATGGGGACCCTAGAACGGTTTAAGCCTTTAAGGGAGTGGGGGAGTGGCAAAGACTAGCTAATGCCTCCCTGAGCCCCAAGGCGGTTATGGGAAACCAGAAGCTGTCTTTTTTTTTGTTGTTGGGTGATGGGTGCAGGTGGAGAATTCCAAAGGGATCGCATTGATCCGATTCCCTCCCCCATACCAAAGTGGGCGGTTTTGATTCTCCGTCTTCTTTTCTTTGATTTATCGGATCATGCGATCTCTTCGGAATTTTCCATCTGTGGCTTTAGATTTCTCGTCATCGTTTCGAGGTATGCATTCCATCTGCCTTTCTTTTCTTTTCTTTTTTTTTTTTATTTCTTCATCTGCGGACTGCTTAGCTTCTACTTCTACTGGTAAAGGGTTGTTTTTTTTCTGTTTACTGGTTTATGTTTTGTGTGGTTTTCTCATTGGGTTGAGGCTTTAGAGTATCATCCCGTTCTTCTTTTGCCAGGTTCTTTTGTTTAATTTATGTCCATCTGTTTTCCTGTTGTTGTTTTTACATCTTTGTATCAGAGAAATGGATGTTATATTTGTGTTTTCGTTCATGGATAATGGTCATCACCTCATAGAATGAATTTCTGGGGTTACTTTTATGCGTTATCAAACGTAAAATTTCTTCTCTCTCTCTCTCTCTCTCTCTCTCTCTCTTATATATATATATATATATATACTTTTACTTGCACATAAATATCAATTAAGAAGTTGAGATGTCCATCCTCCACCCCATAATTTCTTAGCCTTTTGGAGATCAATTTTATTCTTTAAGAAGTAGTGAGCAGTAGAAATAACTTCTTGTTTGTTATCCGTGCTGGTGGGTGTGATGGTGTGTTAATGGTAATATTGATGGTGATGATGAGACTTATCCTTTTTTTCTCATGAAGAAAAAAGGATCAATATATATATATATATTGCAGCAGAATATACAGCCTTTGCATTTAATGTATAAACCTATAAATTGCAGCAGCAGATGTATGTAAGCAGAGGAAGCGGTATTGGATGAGAAGTGTTGTTCATATTGTTTTTCAGGGACCTCTCTGAGCTTATGCTCTTGCGAGTTGCCTGATTCACAATTGGATAGATTGCAGGTGGGCCTTGTTTGTTTCTTCAAATTGTCCTGTTGCCTTGTTAGATTTTTGGACTCGTCTCTGATGTCAGGCCAAGTAGGACCGAACAGCCAATCATGTCTAGCTTGCAGATTTCTGCTGATGATAATAGTTATTTGTTTTTCTAGCGTTGTTGCTGGGTTTTCTACTTTGGTTTCACTTAATTTACAGAAAGAAAGAATTAGTGCATGCTTGGATTATGGAAAGAAGAAAAGAAAAGGCACCTATAATAATTGGATTACAAGTTTGATTTACTGGTATATGTGGAGTTCATCACTCCTGTTTTATATTTTATAATAAGGAATTAGTACTGAGAACATAGAACTTATTGGGTAGAGTATTTACTTGCATAGATAGCCATGACCAAACATTGTGTATATGGGGGTTTCATGATTCTATTTGAAAACTCAAAAGTAAATTAATTTTAGGCTTGTTATATATATAGCCAAATTATGTTGGACTTGTTCTTGAGTCAGTATGAAATGACCATGTGACTTTGGAGCCTATTTTACAGTGAGGCATGAAGCTGGGAAGGTTGGAACCGATTCTGTGAATTGGGTAACCCATTACTGTAATAAAAAAAAATCATGATGACACAGTATAGCTACTACACACACTGCATGGGAAATAGAGGGCTTATTGATTTCCAATGGGTGTTAGGCGATCAAAAGTAGAAAAAAAAAAGAAGAGGTTGGACTGATTCTAAACCACATGATCATGGATGTACATTGAACAATAAATTAATACAAATTAACTATATATAGTTGATGGCCATTATATTCCAACCTGTTCACTGCACATGAATCAACAGCAAAATTGATCTGATCCTGCTGAGGTGCATAAAACAAATTAGTATTTGGCTCGTTATCAGACTGAAACCAGCCAGCTGGACAACACTGGAAATATCTTGCAGATCAAAGATGTTGTGATCTATAGAGGGGAATCATAGGAAGAAACCCAAGACAAGGTTGGTTGGAGACATTAATATTGGAAGTGTCTAGGTGTTTGTTTGTCTTTCTATGAGAGGTTTCATTTATATCCTTTTGTTAATGCTAATGCGTCCGGATGACTCAATTATTTCAGCAAAATCAATGTCGTAATTGATTGTTTGTCTACACACTTGTCTCCATATTCCCAATCCTGTAATGACCCATCTCTTTCACCTCCAAATGCATGTCTACCCTATTAATGGCTCGGGTCGACCCCACTAGCTTCAAGGGTAATGGGCTGAGCTTGGATGCATTGATGTTGGGCTTCATGCATGACTTTAAGCTGCATTTGGATAAAATGTAAATCAAGAACTGATGTAAATTTTACATTGGTTTGGTTTTGTATGTGTTTAGAAAGAGGATGTAACTATTATTAATATAAAATTATATTTTAGTTTAACTTTATCTATATTTGGATGAAATGTAGTTTTACGTCGATAATCGATGTAAAATCTCATAAACTTTAAAGTTTTACATCGATTATTTTTCCACCCATCACTATTTAAAAAAAAACAACAATCACGTATTTTTACACCGATTACAAGCATAACCTTATGGTTTTGTGTTGAGGCACATCAAAGCCGGCCCCACTACCTCAAATAAGATGACAGAATGTAATGCTTATGTCAATGAAACCGGGTCAGACTATGTATACAGCCTGAGTCCTGACTAATCAGACGAAGAGTTTTTCTCCTTCAAACATGTGGCCAGCCTCCCACTCAGATAAATTTTAATTCAGAATAAAAATATATTAAAGTGTTATAGGCCCCACTATAGTTCCAAATAAAAAAAAAAAAGAATTAAAAGACATTCATATCCTCTAATGACGAATGAAATCTGATTTCAGTTTTTTAACTGGAATAAAAACATCAGGACAAAGGCTTTCAAGACTTTATGTTGGTTTGTGTACCAGAATGGGACACAATTTAGATATCTTTAAATTAATCAAATAAAAAAATTCATCCTCAAATGCCTCAAGATTGGACGTATGAATAGTCGATCTAAAAACAATATACGTACCCACATGGCTACATATTAGTTTTCCCATACTGAACACTGGGTCTTTACAAACTTATGGCCTGAAGTAAATATTTGGTGAAAATCATGGCCATGTTCGTTCGATTTTTATTTTTCTTCATTATCTTCAATATTAAAATTTTAAAATGGACAAAAATGGATATAAATTGAAAATATTGCTATGCCTATGAACCAAATGCTTTTTTTCAAAAAAAAAAGTCTTTTTATAACAATAATAAGAATAAATTTTGAATATGTATGGTTATAAATTTCATATTCATTCATTTTTTTTCATCAACCAAAATAATAATATAAGTATACATATAAACACATTAGTAGATATACAATAGAAAAAAGCAAGACCCATACCAATCAAAGACAAATCAATAATGTGGGCCCCATAACAATAACACAGCATATAAAAAAGAAACAAAGACAAGAAATTAGAATATATATATATATTTTTTTGCATTTGGTTGCATAGATAAAATATAGAAGAAAAATTAAAGGAAGCAATTGGCACCTATCTAAAACTAATTAAAAGGAAACTAGTTTGCATAATTAAGTAGGCAGTTGTACAAATAAAGAAAAGAGATTGAAACTTCTAAATAGAAATGGAATTTAAAAACTGTAAAATTCAAAATAAAGTTAATAACATGAAGTACAAAATGCCTAACAATTTCATCAAATTGAAAATAACATAATCAATAAAGATAATATATTTAAAAAGTCACAAAATATAGTAAAACATCATATAGCTATGCCTCATATTCATTTTATTTTTTCAAAGAAGCTCTGTAATGACGTCATAAACCATTAGCATAGTTTTTTTTACCAATGGTCAATATTTATTGGCATAAGTTTACACAACAGTAGCAAAAAGCTTCTTTGAAGAATGAAAATAAGCAATATGGAGCATTTTCATATTATTTTTTATGTTACAAGTTGCTTCAATTGGGCCCAATTGGTAATGCTGTCTTATGAATCCAGAATTCAATATCTGAGGTATATATTATATGTTTTCCACAAAAAAAGAAAAAGAAAAATGATATCAAATTACTAGTTAAGCCAAGTGTTTCAAACTTCACTTCACCTTTCTTAATTATTTTATTAATTTTTTTTTTTATACCTTGTCTTCAAAATCCATTTCCCCTTATATAGTCTTAAATTATTTATGGTGTATATTTATGTCTAAGTTTTGAAGGTATACATAAGAAATCTTCTACCGGTTTTCAAACCTCAAACCCCCAGCCTTACAAGGAAAACCAAATTTCGAGGACATCAAGTTGGAAAAAAAAATCACCATAATTTTGAGTATCCGACCAGATACACTAAGCTGAATACATGGCTGTTCTTGAATGGGAGTTTCTCATGCATATTCTAACCTCTCTTGGCTTTGCTTCCCAATTTTGTGATATTATTTATAATTGTATTGCTACTTCTCAAATGGATGTTCTTGTTAATAGCTCTCCACCCTTTTAGCCTTTTAGGGGTCCTTACGGCCAGGTAGACACCAACGGTAGAGCCAGTCCGTGACAGATTTACAGTCAGTAGTATATATTGACTCCAGATCTCTTACCCACAACAATTCTATTCACGCCTGCCTACAAAATATTTCAGTGAATCGGAAATAATATGTAAAAGAATGAAATGTTCTCTATTCTAAAAAGAATAAGGCCCATGACAAAAAATTTGTAATCTAGAACTTCCTTACCTAAAATGAGTAAGAATTGAAAGAATGAAACTCGTAGCCACAAACCAAATATGGATAAATCTACACTCACTGTGGGTCATGATCATGCGATAAACGCCAACAAGGCAACAAAGCTTTGGAATAAGAGTGTTGTTTCTCTCCCCATCGTTAAGGTTATGTTTGGTTTGAAGAAAAATGTAAGGAAAGGAAGACAAATTTATACAAGATTTATAAAGATTTCCCCATCTTTTCCTTCCTTTCCCTACTTTTCCCTCCAAACCAAACACAGCCTAAAACTTACTCATGTGGAAGTGTATCAATAGCATTATACCCACTAGGGTCTAGGGAAGCTATTTCCAGCCGCAATTTACCCCACTGAAAAAATTTGCCCGCTTTTATCGATCTGCTTTGCTTCGAAAGCAGTATGGTTTATATTGCCTGAAAGTTCAGGATTTCGGCCACTTCTATTAAAAATAATAGCAACAAAAAATAAAAATACCATAAGAAATATAAAGCTAATAAAATAATTAAAACATATAAAAGTTCTATCCTAATTCTAAATTTTTTAGAATTTTCATTCAGATCAAGGCCCAAATATGATTGAAGCTTGAAAATTTTTAAATCTTTTTTTTCGTAAAAAGTTTAAAACCTTAAATTACACCTATATATTTTTTATGGTTGGGTATTGAGCCGGACTGGCCCAACCAAGCTCAAAGTCTGTATCGGCTGATATATATCGTATCAGGAATATTCTAATATGTTCCTAGATGTTTTGAAATTTTGACCAGTTCAAGGGATGGAGGAGCATTAAACCAGCCCCCTGAACCATTTTGACATTAACTTCGGACTAAAAGTTTGACATTAACTTTGAACTAAAAGTTTGACATTAACTTTGGACTAATCCAAGCCCAACTGTAAACCTAACAGGCTAACATATGTTTTTGGGTTGGGCACCTTGGGCTTAGTTTGGGCCTCAGATTTTTGACAGCGTATTAGCTGAACATGATAGCTGTATTGTAGGCTGTGGGATAAATCATAACGCCCCACGCTAGCCATAAGTTGTGGAACATATGCTTTATTATGGCTGGCATGGGACATTATGATTGGCCCCACAGCCCGTAATAATATAGTCATCAAGTACAGCTAATCCGTTCTCTATACTTTTCGATTATTTGATTATTTATATAATGCCTTTTTGGTAGATTATCTGTATATAATTGCTCTAATAATGTAACGAAAAAAAAGGCCTTACGCTCTTTTACTCCTTCCAGATTTCGAAGGTTTGTAGTAGCATAAGCTCTTTTACTTTCTTAAGGCTGCGTTTGGTTGTAGTACAAATTTATTTATACTGATATAAAATTATGGTAATACAAATGATTTGAATGCAAATTTTGACTTATTTTTGTTTAAAATTCTACTTTATTTTATTTGATTGCAATACAAATAAAATAAGATAAGACTTAAAGTGGAATAAAGTAAAACCCAAAAATAAAATTAAACTAGAATTTGCATTCTTTTCATTTACATTCAAATGCATTTATACTAGTAAAGATAAATTTGCACTACAACCAAACACAGCCTATAAAGATTTCAACCCCTGATCTTGATGTAACCGTTTTTGGCCACGTACCAATGTTTTGTGATGTAAAATTTTTTGGCTAAGTACCTCGTTATTTGACCCGGTGGTGGCATGCCTTAGTGATGAGCTACTTGGTGGTGAACTGCCTATTGGCGAACTGCTCAGTGGAGAACTGCCTGGGGGTGAACTGCCTAGTGGCGAACTGCCCGGTGGCGATCTGTCTGGTGGCGAACTGCCTGGTGGCGAACTGCCTGGTGGCGAGCTCCCTGGTGGCGAGCTGCCTGGTGGCGAACCGCTTGGTGGCGAACTACCTAGTGGCGAACTGCTTGGTGGCGAACTACCTAGTGGCGAACTGCTTGGTGGCGAACTGCCTGGTGACGAACTGCCCGGTGGCGAACTGCCTGGTGGCGAGTTGCCTGGTGGCGAACTGCCTACTAGGCGGCTGGTGACTTAGAGAATGCTGGAGCTCCCTGGTGCGGTGCAATCCGACTGCCCTCAGCATGAGGTGGTCTTCTTTCCTTTGTAGGTTGCGAGAGCTGAGGGACCTGCGAGAACTTCTTCTTTTCCTCCTCTTTGTAGGTGGCGGGAGCTGGGAGACTTGTGAGAAATCCATCTTTTCCTCCTCTTTGTAAGTGGCGAGAGCTAAGGGACCTCCGAGAACTCCATCATTTCCTCCTCTTTGTAGGCGGCGGGAGCTGAAGGAGCTGTGAGAACTGAATCAGAGGTCCCGAGGGTATTTTCCCGGTGGGGGCTCTCCGACGCTTAAGTTAGCACTCTTATTCTAGAGAGCTTTGAAGATAATATGAGAGAGCTAGAGAGCAGGGGTTACTTCCCTTTTTTCATCCCCCTCCCCTTTGGGGGGTGATAAGCCTCCAAACGGTAAGACTCGTCGCATCCTGTCAGAACCGGGTACGGTGGTGAACTCCTCGAGGTCGTCAGGCTGGCGCTTGTGTTAGGCGGCTAGGTCGGTGCCTGGGCCGGGTTGTCAGGGGGCGCCTGCGTTAGTCGGCGGGTCAATGTCTAGGCTAGGTCGTCAGGTCGGCGCCTGTGTCAGTCGATGGGTCAGTGTCTAGACCAGGTCGTCAAGCTGGCGCCTGTGTCAGTCGGCGGGTCAGTGTCTAGGCCAGGTTTGTTGGTGGGCGCCTTATGGGCGGCTTGGCCGGATCATGCGCTAGGCTGGTCCAGGTCGGCCAGGTTGCGCAGGCCGCACGCCGCACGCAGCTCGCGCAGGCCACGCGCAGTTCGCGCAGGTCGCGCAGGCGCGCGTCAGGCCGCACCAGGCCGGCCAAACTAGTGCCCGGGTGGGTCACCAACTTCGTAAGTTTGTTGGTTGGGTGTTTTCCTAGTTGTCACGAGGTGCCACGTGTCACAATTTCACTGGAGGGCCAAATCAGCCCTCATCAATAGCCCCCCACTCCCGTGCTGATAGTAACTCAGCGAAGGGAGTAGATTTCTTTTGGCCCGTAAGTCAATGAGCTAGTAAGTGCTGATCCAATTACTAGTGTGGCCCGTAGGCTTTGGGAGCGACTCGTAGTCTACTCTTCTTTGACTTTTGCCCATGCCGGAGAGGCGACCGTGTCTTTAGTGGTAATGTGGCCCGTAAGCTTTGGGAGTGACCAGTGGTCTATTCTTTTCTAACTTTGCCCGTGTCGGAGAGGCGACCGGGTCTTAAGTAGTAATGTGGCCTGTAGGCTTGGCCTGCATCAGCTTCGTAATGCCGGTCACCTACTCCTACAAGAAGCTACTAGGGGCTCGACCTTTGGGGGCTGCACTACTAACTTTAGGTTGCCAACTCACACGGGAGCCTTGGAAGGCTCGACCAGTAAGGGCGCCTATGTAGTCAGTTGGCCGCCAACTCCCGCGGAAGCCACGAAGCGCTCATCTTTGTAGGGGGGACCTTGCGGAGAGGACTGATGTGGCATTATCTAAATTGAAAGTGAGGTTGGTAGAGCTACTTAGTCCGTTAGCTCCCTGCATAGTCTCTGAGTTCATAAAAAATGTAAACTATAAAGCGATAGCTTCAATTTCTAAAAAGTGAGGACTTAGTTTTGGCAAGACGAGAACTTAGCTTTTGTAGGATGAGAACTTAGCTTTTTGTAGCGTGTTCCCACAAACGGCGCCAATTGATGTAACCGTTTTCGGCCACGTACCAATGTTTTGTGATGTAAAATTTTTTGGCTAAGTACCTCGTTATTTGACTCGGTGGTGGCATGCCTTAGTGATGAGCTACTTGGTGGTGAACTGCCTACTGGCGAATTGCTCGGTGGAGAACTGCCTGGGGGCGAACTGCCTGGTAGCGAGCTCCCTAGTGGCGAGCTGCCTGGTGGCGAACCGCTTGGTGGCGAACTACCTGGTGGCGAACTACCTGGTGGAGAACTGCCTGGTGGCGAACTGCTTGGTGGCGAACTGCCTGGTGGCGAACTACCTGGTGGCGAACTGCCCGGTGGCGAGCTGCTCGGTGGTGAACTGCCTGGTGGCGAGCTGCCTGGTGGCGAACTGCCTACTAGGCGGCCGGTGACTTAGAGAATGCTGGAGCTCCCTGGTGCGGTGCAATCCGACTGCCCTCAGCATGAGGTGGTCTTCTTTCCTTTGTAGGCTGCGGGAGCTGAGGGACCTGCGAGAGCTTATTCTTTTCCTCCTCTTTGTAGGTGGCGGGAGCTGAGAGACCTGCGAGAACTCCATCTTTTCCTCTTCTTTGTAGGTGGCGGGAGCTGAGGGACCTCCGCGAACTCCATCTTTTCCTCCTCTTTGTAGGCGATGGGAGCTGAAGGACCTGCGAGAACTGAATCAGAGGTCCCGGGGGTATTTTTCCGGTGGGGGCTCTCCGATACTTAAGTTAGCACTCTTATTCTAGAGAGCTTTGAAGATAATATGAGAGAGCTAGAGAGCAGGGGTTACTTCCCTTTTTTCATCCCCCTCCCGTTTGGGGGGTGAGGTCTTTATATACCGGAGTCCTCGCGGGTTAGGTTGGTGAAATGCCTCCAAACGGTAAGACTCGTCGCATCCTGTCATAACCAGGGTACGGTGGTGAAATCCTCGAGGTCGTCAGGCTGGCGCTTGTGTCAAGCGGCCAGGTCGGCGCCTGGGCCAGGTTGTCAGGGGGGCGCCTGCGTCAGTCGGCGGGTCAATGTCTAGGCCAGGTCGTCAGGTCGGCGCCTGTGTCAGTCGGCGGGTCAGTGTCTAGACCAGGTCGTCAAGCTGGCTCCTGTGTCAGTCGGCGGGTCAGTGTCTAGGCCAGGTTTGTCGGTGGGCGCCTTATGGGCGGCTTGGCCGGATCATGCGCTAGGCTGGTCCAGGTCGGCCAGGTCGCGTAGGCTGCACGCCACACGCAGCTCGCGCAGGCCGTGCGCAGTTCGCGCAGGTCAGGGTGGGTCACCAACAAGTCTAGTCCCATGTTGTCACGAGGTGCCACGTGTCACAATGTCACAATAAAGTAAAACCCAAAAATAAAATTAAACTAGAATTTGCATTCTTTTCATTTACATTCAAATGCATTTATACTAGTAAAGATAAATTTGCACTACAACCAAACACAGCCTATAAAGATTTCAACCCCTGATCTAATCACTATAAGAAGAGAAAATGAAATCCACTCACTTTAGTATCTTGTGTCTTAAGGGCCTTTCTGGGTCAGTGGTTTGACCGTCCAAACCGAACAGATCAGCCCATGATATTTTAAAAAGTTAAAAAATAAAATAAAATAAAAAATTGGCCTGAAAACCATTGTTCGGATTGATAATTCAACTGCTTGGGTAATTCAACGCTTTTTGGGAAAGTAAATTATCCAGTTTTGGGGCTGAATGGCCCGACCATCTGGGTCAACGACAATTTTAACTAATCATAACTCATAGGCTGTTCATGTGGGACTAGACTTGTTCACGGCTTCAAGCTAGGTTTTGCCTCTTTATTAACAAAAAAATGACTAGGCCTGAGCTTGAGCCCAACCCAATTTGGATATATATTATAACATATTAAGGGAAAATCTATGATACGGGAAAGATATGATTCGGAAACATTTTTGACCAATCAAAACCCACCCATGAATTCTGATAAATAACACCTAATTTGATACCATGATCCCAGTTTGTTGGTAAGTTGTTTTCGGATATCATATCTTTTCCATATCAGAGTCTATTATATAATGTATATAATGCTTTATAATATATTATATGTTATTAATATATACTTTAATGCTTATAATATTATCGGGCTGGGCTTATTTGAAAATACTTGAACCCAATGCAAAAAATAGTTGGACTTAGTGTTTAGAACCCAAGCCTGTGGGCTTAAAACTTTGCCCAAGCCCGATGAAGAATGGGCCAGGCCAAGCCAACCTGTTAGACTACCCAACCCATGAATAGGTCTATATGGGGCCCATTTCAGAAAGTAAGAAGCGGAAAGCTACTTCATGAAAGCCCTTCTAGTTGGCTACCCATACATAAAATACTTAGAGTTGGGCCTATTACAGAGTTTTAATTACTAAAAAACTTCTTAATATACGCATGCAAATTATAAATGTAAGACCAAAAAAGAAGAAAAAAAAGAAAGGAGAAAATATGGCTTTGACCCTTTCTTCCCATTATTATCAATACTAATGGAACCCCTCTCAACCACTGCAACGAAGATGAGATTGGATTCCAAGTCCTCACTACAACTGGATCGAGCTTTAATCAAACTGTTTGGATCCCATTATTATCAATACTATGTATGCATATATATATTGAGTTTTTGAGCTAAACTTGAATTCATCGAATATTTAATATATTCAATTGAACTTAAGTCTAAAAATAGATTTCAAATTGAACTCAAACAGAATAATATGTAGTTGAACTGAGCCAAGATATGCCAAAGTTCAGTTTCATCTTGGTTTGGTTACACCCGCAACTATAACCAGCCAAAGACCATAGGCTAAGTTTGGAAAGAATACAAATGTAAATATGTACAGTATAAATACATACAAAATAATACAAAATATAAGGTTTTGCATTTATATTCCTTCCAAACTCAACCTCAGAACTTGTAAACCTCTTTCCTAGAGCATGGCACTACAATCAAATTAAAGCCTAAAAAAAACAACTTCCCTTTCTCTTTGTTCGATGCATGTAGGAGCCCATTCCCACAAATCCGTGCTCCTCTAATGTATAGATGATGTTCTCAATGCATGGCTAAGAACAATTTTTTTATGACAAAATCCGATCTCCGTTTATTCAACAAATGATGCACAGGGTCGTGTTTCAAAGGCCATCTAGAAATTACTACAGGCTCTCTCTCTCTCTGAAATGAGTTGTCATTTAATACTATTAGATGTTAAATTCATCTTTATCTAATATTATTAGCTAGGTTACCATGTCTATGTCTATGGTTAGACTTGAAAATTTTAAATAATAAAGGAGGGACGAAAACAAAGGGATAAAAGGAAGGGCTTTTAAATTGGATATATAGTTGCATGGTCATAACTCATCATTAGCCTTTAGCCAAGAAAATTCAACCACAACGACACTTGATTATTTATAGAGCTTGGAATGGGTTGAGGGTAACAATGTAACTTTTCTTCCGTTAGTTAAGGCTGACAGGGCCGAGGGCCTCTAGATCTAACTTGTAGGGGAGAAAATATATCAGACGCCCATGGGTGTTATATCAGGGTTAGAGACTTCAACAATTAAATTAACAAGGACGTGGAAAAAAGATCAGATAAGACTTGAATGGAACTAGTTCAAACGAGATCGTCAGAAAACTAAAAAACTTAGAGCAATAAATGCCAAAATAGTTTATCTAACCAGTGATGCCACTTATTTATACTTAAACCTACTTGGAATTAGTTATAAGCGGACGACCAAGATGTGATCTGTCCTATGCAGCGTATCGCCATCTGAGACTGCCACGTACGCCTATATATATATATATATATATATATATATGCTCGTATGCTCATGCGCCATCCAAATGAAAAGTCGTGGTCGCAAGGTCCTCTTTGCATCCTTGGTCATAACCTGTTTTCCATTAATCAGGGAAATCAACTGTCACTTCAACTGATAACAACCCAAAAGCCAAAAGGCATTGTTAGCTTTTGTTAACAAATCAATAAGGTGGAGTAATTAATTGGGTTCGCAAATCTAAATTCTAAGCATACATAACCACTTCTTTCTTTCTTTTATGCTTGCTTCTTTTTTGGCTGACCAGAAACCTCAAAACTTTAGACTTCTGCAGATCTTGACTTCCTCGTAGAAAAACTATTAATTCCTAGTCGGCTAGTCGTCCTCGTTTTTTATCGTTTCTTTGACTAAACCGTCTAAAGCCATATGGGATGTAAATGTAATAACGTAAAACCCGTAAGTCCAACGGACCTGCCATTGCCAACCCTCTCTTCTCAAGTCTTAACTACTCAATCAACGAGTTTCTTTCCGGTGGGCATGTATTTCTAAACCCAAGTTCAGCTGCACATTTTCCTCTCTCTCTCTCTCTCTCTTTCTATTCTTCATATATTATTGAGCTTAATTTCTCAAGACCTCATTTCAATTGAACCAGTGCGGGGCTCTTGTTAGCCAAATTAGGAGGACAAATTAAAGCAGGACAAACATTTTCTTTGACTACTTGCTATCAGTACAAAATATGGTTCAACTTCATAGCACATGCATCTAACGGACCTACACACTTAAATTTTGAAATTAAAAACATGCGGAGGAATTTAAATTTTGAAAATTTCTTATTTTATTTCTTCGAGTGTATTAATATAATTATTGATTGAATTTAAATATTAAAATATCTAGATTTATAAATATTAATCTTATATAATATGATGTTATTTGAAATACTTTGATTTAATTAATTTTTAGGGCCTCCAAATTAAAAATAAAAACAACCCTAATATATATAGCATAGGTTGATAATTGTATATACGATATAGCCATTAAGACTGAAGAGGCATGCATTACGAATTAATATGTTTATGTTTGTATAGATAAGTCTAATAATTAATGACAGATTAACAATTAATTTGCTTTGCCGGGGTTTTCGCCGGTGAATATTTGTTATTTGTGGAATTTTAAAGAACCCGTCCAAGGCTCTAAAATGTCTGAGGCTATTTTGTCAAAGTCCAGTCATGCATGTGGAAGTGGAACAACTTGTGGACCGGGTTTCAGTACTCTAGCTTAGCTTCCAAACTAGCTAGGTATGACAAGGAATTGTTGGTACAACAACTTGTGGGGTCCCACCGGCATCCACCTCCATAACGATTTAAAAGTATGGTTTACATCGTTTTCATCTAGCTTTAATATTTCTTTCTAGTCATGTTTTCCCATTTAGAGGTTTATTGATAGACACAGACAGTACTGTATATAAATTGGCCTAACCTCCCCCATTAGCATTCACAGCACTCCTTGGAGAAGATTAGTATCTTGCCTCTCATTCCATACCCATTCCATTTACAACATTCTCCCATGCCAATGGCTTCTTTCCTTAGCTCAAGGACCCTAGTGGCATGCCTGGCTCTTGCTCTTGCTATCTGTGTAAAGGGCACCTTAGGTCTTTCTCTCTCTCTCTCTCTTTTATTATTTAGGGATGGCAATAGGGTAGGTTAAGGAAAGATTTTGTAAATTTTAAACTCTATCTATTGTCTTAAATTTCTTAACCCATATTAAGTTGGATTTTCAGAATACAAACTCTTCCGGTATATAAAACTCTCTCTGGCTATACTCTCCCTTCATTTAAAGGTGGGGTGGGTCAGATTGAGAAATTGGGTCAAAAACTAATATCTAATTTCTTATTATTTCTTGTATTATATAAATAATAAATTGAGTAAAATAATATGAACAAACATCAAAATTTATAATTATTTGATTAAACATAAAAAAAATACATAAAATTTAAAATATTATTATATTTAACATTATATGACTTTCAACAATATGTGGATAAGGAACAATTGGGTTTAACTTAATAGTGTACCCTATCAACCATCGCAGGCGGAGGCGGGATCAGGTGCGAGAATCTAGGCAAAGATAGCTGCGCGTTTGCAGTGTCATCATCTGGTACTCGATGTGTTCTGGAGAAGAAGGTGCGAAGAAGTGGGGAAGAGGTGTACACATGCCGGTCATCAGAGATCGAAGCTGATAAGTTGAAGGACTGGATTGAAAGCGATGAGTGCATTGAAGCATGTGGGCTCAGTCGCAACAGTGTGGGGATATCATCTGATGCCCTTTTGAAGCCTTGTTTCACACAGCACCTCTGCTCTTCCCACTGCTATGCCAACTGCCCCAACATTGTCGATCTCTACTTCAACCTCGCTGCAGGAGAAGGTACGTAATTTAACTACAACACGACTCCTTTCATTATTATTAATTACTTTGCTGCTTGATCGATCGGTCGGAACCCGGATGCTTTCAATTAATATATGGTGGCGGGCGTTGATGAACTGCTTTTAATTTCGATGATCACTTTGTTTAATTAATTGTATAGGTGTTTTTCTTCCTAAATTATGCGAAGCCCAAGGAGCAAATGCTCGTCGACAAATGTCGGAGATCCGAAGCTCAGGTCTGGTAGCACCGGCACCAGAGTCCGGGCTGTCTATGAATTATCTCGTGTCTCCTGCAGTGGCACCGGAAACCAGCTTGTCCATGGATTACATCGTCGCACCAGCAATGTCACCCTATTAATTAATTAATTACCGGAGCGATCAAATATTGAAATATAGAGAGAGGCAGGGAGCTCCGGCTCACACATGCAGATAGAAATCTTAGAATGTTGGTTACTTTACTGGTAAAGTAAATATATAGCAGAATAAAAGTATTTATACACCTTTGATAGGGAAATCTTTATACTTTAAAATGGGATAATTTAGTACATGTTATTAATAGAGATTAGTTATGTATATTATGTGGGGTTATTTGCGATTTAATACTTTTGAAAACATCAAAATTACCCTTATTGCCCAAACTTGCATTGAGCAACAGCACAAAGACTTGCAAAAATGATGAGGGTACAACAGACTAAGCTGTAGGGAGCCATGAAAATGGTTAGTACAATACTTTCTGCAACATTGACACAGTGAAGGTCCTTCTCACACTACAAGCCCGCTAAATACTATGCAAATAGACCTAAGAAGTACAGAGATGCTTCTATTTGTATTGACATTGAAACGTTCCAAATGATTCAGAAGACAAGGAACTGACGAAATAAGTAGATTTCCACCATGCTATCCCATGGTTCCCAGTTGCACTAACCTTTTAAAATCAAGCAATTCATGTGTCATAATACTTTTTCCCCACCTTTTATAAAGTAATTGACAGTAATGTTGGAGTACCATGTCGTCATGTCAATGGGGTCACTTTCGTAGGGACAAAGCACAAGGGACATTATTCATTAGTAAAGGCAGATGTGGCTATCTGTGCTATCTGTGTCCATGGTAGCTAGGTCGTATGGCTACATCGCACCAGATGAATTGATCTTACTTAAAGTTGATTGTTTCGATCATTTCACCAGACTATTTAACTGATCTGGGTTGTATTTACAGAACCAGATTAATTTTTATATATATATATATATATATATATATATATGGAAATAACCATGGTAGCCACGACAGAGAATAGACACATTTATGTCCATGGTAGGTGAGGAAGGGAGATGTGAGAGGATAGAATCGTTAATATTCTTGCCAGAAAATACACACATTTATGTCGATTCATCATTTGATGGGTTCCCGGCAAATCCCCTCCTCTATCTCTCTCTCTCTCTCTTTCTTAATAGGTCATTCTTGTTCAGTTTGTTATTAGGAAGGGAAAATTAAAGGAGATGAAAAATTCATTGGTTCTGATTTTAACGTATAGTTGATAAAGAAAATTAGATGACAATTGAAAGGTATTTATGTCTTTTCACATGCAATTTAATGGCTGGTTAACAACAGGTACTAGATTGTTGCATTTCGAAAGTTCAAATACTAGATTGTCATATTTTAAAGTTTTGGAACCAAATTATCATTCCTGCCAAAATACAAGGTACTAATCCAGAATTTTCCCTTAAATATAATTCAGTTGTCCGGCTTGAGTGAACATTCATACGTGCTAGGTGTTTCTATTTTTTTTCCCTCCTTTCCTTTATTGCTGTGTCCTACTTGAAGGGATGAATTTAAACCATTGATCGAGTCATTTATTCTCGAGGGTGACTCTCTTAGGTCTTAGCGTAATTAAAGTCTGTTGAACTCTGATCTCTCACCTCCTGAAGATCAGATATACTATAGAAGATTATAGACTCATCCTTTGTAGATTCTCTCACTGCTCGCTGCGTTAGGCTCGATGTTCAGCAAATCATGCAGCTCACAAGCTGATCATGCGAGTTTATTAATTTCTCATTATTTTACTTGGTCCACTATTCTTGATGTTTTTATTTGAAACTATATCTTCTGAGTGTAACACCGAGTAGATTTCTTAGCGTCTGATTGGCATTGATACCATTTCTCCAGAAAACGGTGACACATCAGTATTATGTCAAAAAACGGTACTTCAGGAAATGTCTGTTTATTTGGAACTGTTTTTTTATAAAAAAATGGTGCTCCAAGCTACGTTTTGGAAATCGATATTGTTGCTCCAGAAAACAGTGACACATCAGTGCCATGTCAGAAAAAACAGTACTCCAAGAAATGCTTGTTTGCTTGGAGTTGTTTTTCCATAAAAAATGGTGCTCCAAGCCACATCTTGGAAATCGAGAAAGCATGATTTGGAGCAACACCAAATTTGTTGTTTTCTTATATTGCAGTTCGTTGTTGCTAACAAGGACATGATGTGGCAATGATGTGGATTTCCTATAATGGGTATTAGTGCTGAAAACAGACATAGAGTTGGTACCAAAGAGAAAATGTTGTTGTTGCTCCAAGAAACGTTCTACCTAGTAGTAACATTTCCAAACAGAAAAAAAAAGACATTGTTTTCTCATAAAACAGTGTTGTATCTGTAGCATCGATGCCAAGCATATACTTAATGAATTCAGTCATCAGCTCCATGTTGAATTGTTGATGACCTATTTGCCTTCAAAAACAAAATAAAGGCATCTTGGAAACGCATACTGCAATTAATTACTAACTATTATACTATACATCTGGACGAAATTTAAACCGGTTGGATGTACTTAGCACACTAGCAACCTTAAGTTAGGCAGGAGAAAAAGTTAATAGGTTTATTTACTAAAATACCCCTTATAGTTTTATGGATTTACTAAAACCTACCTGATAGTTTGCATTTTACTAAAATACCTCTATCACTACAAGAAAAATGGTCAAAGTCGATGGTCCTATTAGGCCTTATGACCGTCGGCTTAGGTCTAAGGTGGCGGTCATGCGTCCGCCCCCTAAAAAGTTGTCGCCTTAGATCAAGACCATCGACTTAGGTTAAAATGACCACCGCCTTTGATGGCTGGTCGAGGGCGGTTCAAATTGCTCTAAAGCGGCGATCTATCGAAGTCATTGGGTTAGTGTTAATAAGGCAACGGTTTTGACGGCCAGCTTAGATCTCCTTAGACTGCCGCCTTAGGCTAGTTAAAATGTTTCTTCCGTTTTAAGGTGGCGGACTAGACCGTCGGCTTAGATCTCCTATGACCACAACCTAAGGCCAGTTAAAATATTTCTTTCATTTTTTTGGTGGTTGTCCGGACCACCGGCTTAGATCTCCTATGACTGTCACCTTTTTTTATTTTTTATTATTTATATCAATTTGCTTTTAACATTTGTTTTTTTGTACCTGTTTAATACAAATCTCATGGTAGATAATACATAAAAATTAATTTAAATAAAAAAATGCAAATAAAAATAAAAAACTTTTAATTAAATTATTAATTATTATAATATCCAAAACTAATTGCTTAAATACAATATACAATTGACATATAAAAAAAGTACAAGACATTTAAAATTTGTGCATAAGGCTCCATGAAGTCCCAAACAACACTTGGTATCCCTGTCAAATTGAAAAGGCAATCGGCATGTCAAATTGGCCTCCTTGCAGCTTCAGATTCTTTGTACTAAATGGTGGAATGCGTAAAAGATAAAATAGTACAATTCCTGCACTAGAATAATGTGAACCATAGTGAAACTTTGGAATGTCTGGGTCATCCCAACTCTCATATCTGATATAACAAGAGAAGACAAAAAATAAGATAAAATAAGAACATCAGGGTGGTTGCATAGATCTCTTTGAATGGAAGATGATATTAGCACCATGCTAGTGAAGCAAGGATGACCAACTTATTTAGCCATATAGAAAATTTGGTCACAAATGAGAAATAAAGAAATAAAATCACATAAAAAGAAAAAAATGATAACATGATAGATATATGTTATAGCAACATTTTCTTAAATTCTTCTTCCCCCTCGGTTGTTTGGCATGCCATTGGCTTGTCAAGCTTACAGAATGTGTTGGGATCATCCAAGTTCAGAGTTTTACTCCCTCATAGTCTGCAAGAATCCATGGGAACACTGGATACTAAGTAAGGTCACTATATCCATGTCCTGCTAGAGTGTTGAGATGCATGAGGTATTGGAAATTTCTATTCTTGCCATTCTACCACCTCTTTGAGAAGGAATTGGCCATAATCTTGAAAAGATGACTGACTTCATTCCCTTTTTGTTTTAATCTTCCTGAAATAGTTGTGTCTAACCTGTTGCATGAATGGATATTATGAATTTGTTATGATCTTGAGTTCCACAATCAAAAGGGTTTGCTAGAAACAAGTCAAAGAAAGAAGACAATGAACACCCAGATAAATCAGAATGATTTAAAGTCACAGACTCGGAAAGACAAGTTGCATGTGTTACAATCAGTCTGCCATACGCTGCTTTATTGAGCATATGTATTGTTTAACATATTTCCTAGAGAAGATGTTGTGAAATGGATAAACTAATATAGATAATCCTGATGCAGTAAAAGCCAAGGTGATGACTTGGTGACCTATGCTATTGGCTCAAGGATTACAAATTGCAAAAAGATACCCATCTAAATTACACCCCAAGCTCCCTTGATAAGCTCACAATTTCTCTTAGTTGTTGTCTGAATGTGTGTTTATCTTTATTCAATAACAAATCATGAAAAGATACAATCAATTATATCAAAAAAAATGCTCATGGAGAACTAACCCACATACTAAAATTCTAGAACACTGAAATTACCAAATTTGTTGCAAGAGATCAACAAACATTTCCAAGAAGTATGAAAAGAGGGGAAAATAAAAAGAAATGAAGAACATGACCATGTGTGTCCATTGTTGATTATACTTTGTTTAGTAAAACTGAAATTTTGTTGTAGTAGTGAAGCAAGACTCTTTAAAGAAATGGAACTTTCTTCCTCAAATAATGTGTTGCATCACAAGAAGGGTCATCTTTATTTCATTTGAATCTCACTTGTACAGTGCTGCCATCATCACTACAAGCCATCACTACCTACAAGCAAAATACAGAAACATCATAGTAGTTTTATTACTATTAGTGCAAATGAAGCCTCAAATGAACACAATCATGGCACAAGATAAATAATACACCACATGATACTTGGCATGGCATGAATAGGAGAATGTAGAGCAAATGGATAATGTCTGATGCTACCTAGGCATGGCTTTGTCATGCTTTGCCTATATTTGACCATTGGATGTGTCCCCAGTAGATTCAACTTCTCAATCCATGCCGGAAGGATAAGAAACTACTTGTTCTGCATAATGATTATACTCTGTTTGATCATCGGTCAACAGCAGAGAACCCACTTGAGCTTATGCAGCCTTGTAAGTGGTTGTTTGGTGGCAATAGTTAGCTTCTTTTCTTTTGTTCGTTCCCCTAATAATTATTTATGATGTGTGTCATTGTGTGCAAATCTTCACAAATTGGATGCTAGCACTTGTTTGGGTTGTACCTAAAAAGTCCTTCAATTTTGTCCTTGATCATGAAAATCCATAACAGAGTGCATCTCACATTAACAATCATCCATGGAAGGCCACATGGGTTCAATGAAGTACACTCAACGTTTACAAAAAAATCTAGGCTTGTAAATTAGGACCCTTTGGTTTTAGCCTTTATTTTCAAGTCCAACTTCACAGCAGTGTCAAAGAAATTAACTACTTTTGCAAAATCCTCTTCAACAAATCCCTTTGATGTGAGGGCTAAGGTTCCTAAATCACCATAGATGGAGGCTCATCAAGATGAATTATGCATGGATCTAGAAAGTTCAATTCAATTAAGAAAGGGCACTGTATCCATCTTGATGCTGCCAAAAACCATGACAGACACTTCCCCAGAACAGTGTTCTTGTTGGATACAATATGCACCAATTCCAATACCTTTTCAACTCTAGAGACATCAATACCCTGTAGAACAGAAGTCCTGTGGTGCTCATGCATTCTCATTTTATGCTAAAAATAATATAATTTCTATTATAGATATTGAATTAAATGCATATCTAGTATTTTGCTGAAACTATAAAATGACTAGACACCAAGGTTCTATAGTAGAAGAATTTACCCAAAGTTCACTAGTTAATCAAGTGTCAATCATAATGTTGCTTGAAGAAGAAAAAGTAAAATCTAAAGAACTTAAATCATAAAAAGATAAAAGGAAGAATGAAAATTGCCTACTTACCTTGTTTTTGAGATTTACCAAAACCAAATGGTTTTCAGTTCCACCAGAGACAAGCTCATAGCCCTTCTCCACCCATAGGAGCCAGTGCTTCAACGTTAATGAAATTAGCCATACAAAGTTAATGAAATGAATGCAAAGCTTGAATTTCTAGAGATAGAAGAAGTAGGAGGAACTAAACAAACTTTGTATTTTGAAAAGAAAACCTCCAATCATAAGTAGCCATGTGCAAATTCTTCCCTATGTATCCAATTTTCTTCAAATTCTTGATAAGGGTAGCCCAAACAAAGTACCCAAAAGAAAAATAGTCCACCATAGCCAGCCCAATAACAGGACAAACCTAGATGCCTAGTGGGTCCAGCCCTGTCCCACTATCCAGAAGCAAATGCTCCAACCAACACTGAAGTTTCCAAGCAATTGAAAATTGATCTAGAAATGATGGTATACAGAGTAGAAATCCAAACCCACTGAAGTTTTTTGTAAAGCTATTGCTCCAAAGTCACTTACGGAACAAGATCCGCGCAGGGACTGCCTTCCTAGAGCTTTCAACCCTTCCCGCTTGAGCTTTGACCCCGGTGATTCAGGAGCTTGAAAGCCTGACAGAAAGTGGAATAGTAACAAGAGAAGCCACCATGTAGTGCATAGGTGCCTGACCATCCAGAAGCACCATCTATAGGCCTCCATTTGTTAGTTGGCCTCTTGTCCCTCTTCCCTAGTTCGGATTGATTAATGGTGTTAATAGCAACAACTGAAGCAACACCCTCAGCTTTTTCATGGCTTTTTGAAGTCTCAAGTGATTTGAGACCCAACGTATAACACTTAACAGACCCTACATAGTGGAGCTTACGACAATGAAGAATGGAAGCCAGAGGAATACCATAAGATCAAATGAACTCAAGGTTTAGTAATTAAACAGAGAACAACCCATTAAAGAGAATTGAAAGGAATAAAATTATTTGATTGGTCGATTTATAGAAGGGGAACTGGACGTTTTTGCATTTTATGGAGCCGACAAGGATCTGAAACGCTTGGCAAATGACCTAGCCAGATGACGATAAAGAGTAGGACGATAATTGTGGCCCATCCACCATGAACATTCTCTCTCCAAAATTCTTCAGAACCAACAAATATTTCCATGAAATTCCATGAACGAAACCAGGGTTTGGTTGCTACTTCTTTAGTCTCTTAGACTCTCTTACCCCCAATAAAAACCATGTTTCCTCAACGTGTGAGTCTTTCATTCCCCTCTATCCCCTTTCTTCACAGGATCGATGCTGGTATGGGAGCCTTTGATGAAGACAAATCTTTCCATCCCTCACTTGATTGATTCATGCCCCCATGGAGCCTACTCAAACAAATAATGCTAGAATGGAGAGTCGTACAACGCTAGTATTCCGTTGATTCCTCGGTCAATCAATTTTGCATTCTCAGTCGATCAACGAGATGGTATGGAGTTTTCCCTTGAATTCGAGTGATCCCTGCTTCTCGGTGGAGTTGTCTACAAAAATTTTCTAAGGGCAAAAACACAGTTCATCTTTTTATTCTTTCCATTTGTTCACTAGAGTCATCGTTTACCACCACCCGCCACCGTCGTCCGCTACCACCCGCCACCGCCTCCGGCAATGTTGTCAGAGGTGGCCGGAGGCAGAGGTGGCGGCGGCAGCGCTGGTGGTCATTCCTCTGCCCACCGCCACCGCCACCGCCACCTCTATCTCCACCCATCTCCCGCAACGTTACTTGAGGCGGAGGCGGAGGTGGGCGGAGTTGGCAGCATTGGACAGAGAAACCACCAGTGTTGTCGCCGCCACCTCTGCCTCTGGCCACCTCCGACAACGTTGCTAGAAGCGAAGGTGGAGGTGGGCGGAGGCAGTGGCGGGCGGTGGCTTTGATGAACAAAGGGCAAGAAGAAGAAGGTGAAGAGTATTTTTGCCCTTTATTGATATTATTTTTAAAAAATTAATCTATTTTTGAATTTTTTTAATTATATTACTTTTATTGATACTAAACCACAAAAGTTGCCCTTATATGCTATTTTACTTTTGTAGGTGGTGGTCACAGGAGGAAAGCCACCTTTGTTGTCATTGTAGCATCGGTCTTTAGGACTGCCGACTTAGGCCATTTTTCTTGTAGTGTATAGTTTTCAATCTATTTACTTAATCAACTTTCTATTAGATGAGAGCAGAAAATGGCAGTTTTGACCCTAATGTTTATATCTATTAGAATAAACTTAATCAAAAGAAAATAAATTTGAAAATACCATTTTTTCCCTTAATAAGACACAAGCAATCACTCTAATTGGTCATTTTTGTTTTCTATATGAAGTTTTAGGGGTACTTTTTGAATAAACAATTATGAGCCCATACCCTAGAGCATTTTCCACTTAATTTAAGTGATCATGTTACCATATTAAAATGGCAAAACAAACACTTCTTAGTGAAAAAGATTGATTAAGTAAATAGGTTGCAAACTATAAAGGATGTTTTAGTAAAATGAAAATTATAGGATAGGTTTAAGTAAATCTATTAAACAATAGGGGGTGTTCTAGTAAATGATCTAAGTTAATAAGGGGGTTTACCCACATTTCATTCGGTTGGGTTAATAATTATCATTTCCATGGTCATCATCATCATTTAAACCTTATCCTAATTATAATAGGTCAATTGCATCTCTTCATTCTATATAACGCCATATCAATTGTTAAATTATGGGTGTTTAAATCATCTCTAATCATTTCTATTCATGTCTATTTTTGGTTTATTCTTAATCCTTCTAGGCTTTTCAACTTGTGTTAAATTACTTTAGTGGTGATTTATTATGGATGCTTAAATCCTATTTATGGGTGCAATCTGGATACTAGTGTTCCAGACAAGCTAAATGGAGTAACTTCAGTTTATAATTGTGTTTTCTCAACAAACATGACTTAAATGAATTCCGTGCGGGGACCTATTCAAAAAACAAGAAGTTTGTCCCGAAAGCCCTACAAAATGGGTACTTTATTACTAATTGGAGCTTTTCGTACATTTATCAATCCTTAATTTTCAAACTAAAATTTTCAAAAGAAAAGAATGATACACACATCCACCAGCTTGGTGACAATTAAAAATGCATTTTTATTAGCAAAATATAAATAGTTCAGTTAAACAGAAAATTAAGCAGTTTGACTAGAGAGATTCGATGTGGTTACAAATTACAATAATGTAAGAGTCTTTTGTCAATGGCCTAGTGCTTTAAGAACACCTATACATATATATATATATACTAGTATTTGTGAAAGTGTTTTGCACATGACAAATTTTGTGATGATGATAATATATAATATGTTTCCAAAATCTTTTATATTTATATGTCTACAAAATTATTCTTATTTGTCACACTTATTGTGGCTCATTAATATAGAGATATACCTAGATGTTTTTTATATAATTTATATATTTTTTGTATACTTTTTGTTTTTATCTTTTTAAAATAAAATTTTATTTTTTAATTATAACTTCATAAGTTGATACATTTGACCTGAAATGTTGAATTGATTTACCACCAAATAGGAAAACAATTTCACTTTTTGGTTAATTTTGAATTTTGTATTTTATCTATATCATCAATAAAGATTTGAAAACAATTCTTGTTTACCGTGTCTAATTTTTAATATGATTAATATAAAATATTATAGATGTGTGAAAATGGTTTCTATAGAGTTTCTATCTTTTTCATATTTTTTGCATTTTTACATTTTTTTATTTTTATTATTTAACTATGAAATCAATGATTGACACATATGGCCCAAAAGGTTGAATTGTTAACTTGCCACTAAGAAAAGAATTTCATTTTTGGATTGGTTTTAAATTTTATATTTTATTTCCAACATCAATAAAACAATTATTATTTATCACACTTATTTTTCTTTGATATAATTAATATAAAATATTAAACAGGTGCATAAATGTTATTTACAAAATTTTGTATCATTACATAATTTTTTTGTGTTTTTTTTTATATATTTTTCATTTTTATGTAATTATGATATTAAGGGTTGCCATATTTAACTCACAAGGTTGAATTGTTAGCTCGCCACCACAAAAAAAAAAAATTACTTTTGGATAACTTTCCAACATCAATAAGAATAATTATTATTTAACATACTTATTTTTGTTTTAATATGAGTAATGTGTGTGCCCAATTTTTCTACATTTGTTATTTGTATATATTTTAAAATTTTTTATTTAATTATAACATCATGGATTAACCCACTTGACTTAGATGGCTAAATTGCTTACTCACTACCATGATGGAAAAATGGTTCCATTTTTGGGTAAATTTCTAAAAAACATGCATTTATATTGTTAAAAGCATTGGATGCAGATCCAATTGATAAAATTTATATTTTTTATTTTGTGAAAATAGTATATTAAATATAGGATTCAGTAAAGGAATGAGAGTTAATACTACTTAATGAGAGAAAATTGAATGAGGAGAAATGTAGTAGTTCAAATTACATTTTGTGCCCTCACAATTATTGAGGAACTAAGTTCAAAAGGGTATTCTAGTACAAAAGTCCCGCACCATTATTCACACTTTTAATAATAGTATAAAAGCTAAATTGTTATCTAATTATTGAACAAAATAAGTTCTTTTGTATCTTTTATCAAATAAACATTATTAAATGAAGATGTAAAATAACAATTTTGCCTTTTTATTGTTTTCCAATTCAAACTTTAGAGGGGGCATTTGTGGTCCAATGAAAATTTCAGAAGCCAAAGACACGTATTCACACTTTTATAGATAGTATAGATATAAATAGATAGATAGATAGATAGATAGATAGAAAGCAAAGCATTCCAGGTCACATTGCCTTCCCCTTTCTCCAAACCCCCTTCCTACATCCTCCTTAATTCTTTCTCCTTTCTCCATTACCCCTTCCCTACCCTCTCATTGAGCCACATCAGCAAGGCTTTTCTTTCTCCTATTAGTCCCCACTTCCTAATTGCCTAGAAATCTTCCTAAAATATCTCTCTCCTAAATATTGTTAAAATCTCTATCTCTCTAGTATACCCCTTATTTTCTCCTAAAATTCTCTTAATTACTTTCTATTCATTTACGTGGGTCAATAGGAGAGATAATCTTAGGGAAAAGATAGAGAGAAAACTTGGACTATTTAAGGGTATAACATACAATATGGGCCCCATGTGTTGACATTATTGTACTATTGTATGTTAAATTCAATTAACAATAAAAGTTTGCAAAGTTAATTAATTAGTTAATTAATGTTAATAATTCATAAAATTATTCGTTAATTTCCATTTAAAAATGATTTACATAATATAAAAATTAAAATAAATTACTGATTTTCTATTTTAACAATAATAATTGTATAATTAATTACATGAATATTATACTTAATTTATAATAAAAAATTCTACATTATTAAAAATTTTAAACAGTAGTAAATTTAGCATAATATCATAACTTAATTTACACATCAATAAAAACTTACTAAATAAATTATCATTGATTTAAATTTGACTTTAAAATAATAAAAAAATAAACACAATAAGTTGGGTTCAAATTTTAAGAAATAGTAACTTAGCATATATCACAACTTGAATTACACATTAATAAAAATTTACTAAATAAATTAAAATTTAATAAAAGTAAAACTTATTAATTTAAATTTTATTTAAATTCGATTTTAAAATAATGAAAATTAAATACAAGTCAGGTTTAGTATATGTTTGCCTTCACCCTAACTCGACACTCTAATGTGTTTACTGGAACCCGACATATGACATATAGTTTCTTAACCCAACCTAACCCTATAGAGATTCAACCTGATACTAACTAGACGTTCATCTTTTCAGTTGTATTTTTTTATAATGCATTTGAAAACCCAAGTAAAGATGGCAATCTAACCCACCCTTACTAGAGATCCTTACTTGCCTCGCCCGATCAGGACAATTGTTTTAACTGTTGATTGGGTTTATGGTGGGTTTTAGGGAAGCCCAAACTTTGATGACCGAGGAAAGGGTGGATTGGTATTGAAGGGATGAGAGATCCATCATATGGATGGCCGAACCCTACAGGTAGATTGGACGAAATTTCAAAATTTTCTCTCTCCCATTTGGGAATCACATTCCTTGTTTTACAAAATCTGCATTTTTAAGGATCAATCTTGAACCTAAACCGATGAAACCAAAAGGTAGGAGAGGGATATACCTGATACGGAGTATCAGTAACTCCCAACAAAGGTGTTCACACCCAAGAAAATCTCCAATAACTACTCCTACTGAAGATAACATAGCGTACGGTGGAGCAGAATCAGCATGTGGTTTTTCACAAGAACCGAATCCTTCAACAAGAATTCGATGGAGGGTATGTGAGCACGACTTCAGATCAGTTTTTCTCCAAAAACTGATATCAAGAACCCTTCTTGATTGCTCCTACAGTGGAGAACGAACTGGCAATGGCGGCAGCAGCAGGAGGGCACAAGAGCAGAAAATGGCACAATCTTACTGTTGTTGTCTTCTCTCTTTCTATGATCAGAGATCTGATTGAGTTGTTTTTTTTTTCTGAAGGTTCACCCTCCTCCTCCTTTTATAACCTTAAAGAGATCAGCTCCTAATCCCATTAGGAGTTTCCTAATTCAAATCTTTATTTGAATCTGGATTCTCTTTAAGAGATAAGGATAAGCCCTTATCTTATCTGTAAATTAGATCAACCCTCCTAATCTAATTAGGAATTTCCAAATCCAAATCTGTATTTGTATCTAGACTCTTTGAGTGGATAAGGATAATCCCTTATCCTATCTACTGATTCAAATCCCAGATCCGCCCCTCTTTAATTAATCTAATTAAACCAGTTCGAATTGGGCTTTAGGCCCATTAAGTCCATGTGCTCACTATCCTTCCAAACTGTGGTTTAGTTGGGTTTTTTTGTATGGTGTGGGACCCAAACATTGATCTACACATCAGCCACATGAGTCCAGCCTAACCTCTGTTATAAGGCCTGGCCGAATTCACTATAATGGACAGTGAACCCTTGAGTCCATCATCATGGGCTCTTAATGGGCCCAACACTTACACTAAGTGGTCCCTGGGCCAAGGCACCTTATAAAAACCCAGGGACTGTGGACAGATGCAAGATTAGCCCATCAGGTATTACCCTCAATGGTCTTACACTTAACCTCTCAGCCCATAATGATCAAACACTGCATCCCAGGAATTAAAACCTTTTGCAAACAATTTGAAACCATAATATATATATCCGTATATAAATATATTTCGCAAAAACAAATTTCAACGATTGAAATCAATTGCCGATAGTTTTGGTTTTCATCAGAGAGAGTGCATCCCCTGATCATTACCTTTGTCCGACAAAGGGGTTGATCTTGTCACTATGATCACCCACTCAGATGAATTCTTGGACTATCCCAACATACCCAAGTTTTGACCCCCTCTAAGGATCTCACTGATTGGCATATCAAAGACAGCTCAATCCGACACCTAGTGCAGTATCATAATCGAGTCTAGGGGCCAGGTGTAACATTCTAATTTTGCCCATCAATCTCCAAGGTCCAGGGCAATACTGGAATTCTGGTCCGGTTCAGGGTTTCAAGTAAACGTACACTACATGTACCTCGGTTCTCACCCTGACAGCTGAGACAAATCACCCCAACCAACTTGGCGGCACATCAGTGTCAGCCTTGGCAGGATAAATCTCCCCAGACTTACCCAACGGCTGTGAACATTCTAAACTAACACGAGTTTCATATGTGTCCAGTCTAAGGGTATTACATAGAAACACACCACAATAACATGAATCAAATATGTACTTTATTCATTTACAATAAATGTCATAATATTGGAGCTAAGGGCATACATTGTCTAATAGCTCCCACTTGCACTTAGGTCCAATTTGGTATAAGCTAGAGTCACATACTTTTCACGTGTTTCTCAAACACTTTCTCTGTCAGTGGATTAGTTAATGGGCCTGCTACATTTTCCGCAGATGCTACCTTCTAAATCAGGACGTCCCCTCTTCCAACTATCTCCCGTAGTACATGGTACTTCCTCTCGATGTGCTTCGACTTCGAGTGGGCTCTTGCCTCCTTAGCCTGAGCAATAGCTCCATTATTGTTACACAACAATGAAATGGGTGATGTGCTGGATGGAACTATTCCCAATTCATGAATGACCTTCTTCATCCATATGGCTTCTTTGGCAGCCTCACTTGCGGCAATGTATTCGGCTTCGGTTATGGAATCTGTCGTGGATCCCTGTTTGTTGCTTTTCAAGCAAACAACACACGATCCTATCGTGAAAACATATCTAGATGTAGATTTTCTATCATCTGGATCTGACTGGAAGTCGGCATCAGTATACCCTTGGATCCGTAGTGAGCTACCATCGAATACCAGACAAAACACTTTTGTCATTCGAAGGTACTTAAGTATATTTTTCACAATAGTCCAATGCTCCTGCCCTGGGTTGGCCTGGAATCTGCTTACCACACTCATTGCCTGAGCGATATCAGGACAAGTGCATAGCATGGCATACATGATGCTCCCTACGGCTGAGGCATAGGGAACGTCCTTCATGCCCTCAATCTCCTCGGGAGTCTTGGGAGACATCCCCTTGGAGAGAGTGACTCCGTGATTGAAAGGAACATTTCCTTTCTTGGAGTTCTCCATGTTGTATCTCTTGACTATTTTGTCGATGTAAGCAGATTGGGATAATCCAATTATCATCTTTGATCTATCTCTATAGAGTCGAAAACTCAGTATATAGGAGGCTTCTCCAAGATCTTTCATGGAGAATTGCTATGAAAGCCATACTTTTACTATAGTCAACATTCCTACATCATTCCCAATGAGCAGAATGTCATCTACATACAGAACCAAGAACATAACCTTATCCCCACTGGATTTCCTGTAAACACAGGGTTCATCCGGATTCTGCTGAAAGTCAAACCTTTTGACAGTAGAGTCAAACCGGATGTTCCAACTCCTAGAAGCTTGCTTAAGACCATATATGGATCTATTTAATTTACATACCATGTATTCCTGACCCATAACTATGAAACCTTGCGGTTGCTGCATATAGATATCTTCAGTAAGATCTCCATTCGAGAACATAGTTTTGACATCCATTTGTCAAATCTTGTAGTCATGGTATGTTGCTACAACTAGCAGATCCTAATGGATTTAAGCATGGCCATCGGTGAAAAGGTTTCCTCATAATTGATGCCCTCTTTCTGAGTGTACTCTTTCGCCACCAGACAAGCCTTATAAGTCTCAACCTTACCATTGGGGCCCTTCTTCCTCTTATAGATCCATTTGCAACCAATTGCTTTTACCCCGGGGGGCGGATCCACCAGAGTCCAGACTTCATTGGTCTTCATTGAGTCCATCTCAACTCTCATGGCATCTACCCACTTCAAGTAATCTATGTCCAGCATAGCTTTCGTATAAGTCACGGGATCCTCCTCACATGTCATAACTTCCACTAGGTAACATTCCTAGTCATAGCCAAAACGGACTGGAGGCCTATAAACCCGGGTAGATCTTCTAAGTTGGTCACTACCTGGAACTTGTGGGACACCTCCCACTACTCCTGAGCTCTCCTCATCAAGAACAACTTCCTGATGATGATTGTTTAGGATGTAATCATCCTCCAAGCAATGGGTATTTCAGCTACAGAACACCTTCTGTTCACCTGGGTCACAGAATAGGTAACCGACAGAGCCTTTGGGGTAGCCTACGAATAGGCAATGACTGGTCTTGGATTCCAATTTGTCCGCACTCGTTCTTTTAACTTGCGCTAGACAACCCCAAATCTTCAAGTGTCTCACACTTGGTTTCTTTCCAGCCCAAAGCTCATAGGGAGTTTTTGAAACTTATTTGGTTGGAACCCGGTTCAGCACGTATATCGTAGTCTCCAATGCATAACCCCAAAAGGATGTGGGTAACTCTGAGTGTACGAGAAGTGATCAGACCATATCCAATAAGGTTCTATTCCTTCTCTTTGAAACACTGTTTAGCTGTGGTGTAGCAGGAGGAGCTAATTGTGATATTATCCCGTTGACCTTCAAGTATTCCCTGAATTCATCAGAGAGATACTTGCCACCTTGATCCGATCGAAGGGTCTTAATTTCTCTCCCTAACTGTTTCTCGACCTCTTGTCTGAACTCTCTGAACTTTTCAAATGATTCAGACCTGTGTCTCATTAGGTACACGTAACCATACCGAGAGTAGTCATCGGTGAATGTTATGAAATAAACGTGCTGATTACGTGTCATAACACTCAGGGGACCACATACATCAGTATGTATAAGGTCAAGCGTGCCTGTACATCTTTCAAGCTTACCGTTAAATGGTCGTTTCGTCATCTTACCCTGAAGGCAAGGTTTACAAGTGGGAACATCTTCTACAGTTAGAAAATCCAAAGGACCATCCTTTACCAACCTTGTGATATGATCTATTATGATATGGCCAAGTCGGTAATGCCACGGGCACGTAGGATTAACTGTATCACGGGTTCTTTTCTTGGGAATATCATCCGACCTAGTTTCGTCTATGTTAGTTTCCAGAGAAGGATGGAGAACATAGAGACCATTCTCAAGTTCTCCATATGCGGTGAATTTGTTATTTCTTTTAATAGTAATTGTATTACCAAAAAGAATAGAATATCCATCCGCACACAAATTTGAAACAGAAATCAAATTTCTTCTCAAATTCTGTACATAAAGACAATCTTTTAGTATTACAACTCCTTCTCTGAAAATTAACTCTACGGGTCTTATAGTCGTAGCTGCAACACTTGCAGAAGTCCCCAAGTAAAGAGTTACTTTTCTGTTACTCAGTCTTCTGCTTATCCTGAACCCCTGCAGTGAGTTACACGCATGAGCCGAAGCCCCGGAGTCAATACACCAGGAAGTAGAAGTTACCAACAAATTGGTTTCTATAGCACAGGATTCGAAATTACCTTGTTTCTTGGATTCTAGGTATTGAGGACAGTTCCTCTTCCAGTGGCCGGTCTACTTGTAGAAGTGACAAGCATCTGATGCGCTGTCCTTCTTCTGCTTCTTGGACTTGGTAGCCTTCTTCTGGGGCTTTCTCTTAGCCTTCCTCTTCTTCTTGCCCGATTTGCCAGCTTCAACAAGCATGGCTATGGGCTCATCCTTCTTAAGTAGTTCCTCGGCCCTCTACAACATATTGTTGAATTCCTGGATACTGACATTCAACTTGTTCATGTTATAGTTCATGATGAACTGATTGAAGGAAGGAGACAGAGAATTCAGGATGGCATCTACCTTCGTGACATGGTCAAGCCCGGATCCAAGAGCCTCAAGTTCATTGATATAACCCATTGTCCGAAGACAATGGCCATAAACCTGTTGGTTCTTGGACATTTACGCGGTCATGAACTGTTTCAGGACCTTCTGACGAGTAGAACGATTCTGCTCCTCATGCATCGTCCTTAAACTATCCAATATGTCCTTCGACAATTCGATCTGATTGAACTACCTCTGCATTGGATTATCAAGGGAGGCTATGATGTAGCAATGGACTAGGGAATTCTTTTCTTCCCATTCTTGGTAGTCCCTCCTTTGGGCCTTAGAAGCCCTATCACCCAAACACTTCGGGGCAGGATTCTTTGCTACTTTGTCCAATTTCTCAAAGGTTAAGACCAGCATAAGATTACGGTACCAGTCAGCATAGTTAGGTCCCTTAAATTTGTTGTCGTCCAATAGCTTAGCGAATTGTCAGTTTGCCATTTCTGATAAAAAGCAAATATTAGTCCACAACCTAATTTGATTCGCGTTATCTACATAGATATGGCTTTTAATCTATGTTCCATTTCCATTTATTCATCTCCAATGTTTCCTTTCTATCTCAGTGATGGAGGCAGCGACTTATGTCTCTGAAAATGTGGGAAATCACGTAGGGTGCATGGAGCCAACTGTTTCAGTTGCATAACCCCTCCACCTTTCTGTGAATAATTATATCCACTCATCATATGAGTTTTCCCTTTGGCCTCTATCAAACAAGGTTCATTGCCATTTTAGGTTAAACCTTTCTGTCCAGTGAGTGCTCACCCATCATATTCGTGAACGCCAAGGTGCCGTGAGAGAGTCTTCCATTTTAGGATAGGCCCCTCCCACATCGGTCTATGACGCCCCTATCATCTTATGAAATAGTCCAACAGATCCAGCAGCAAATGGATAGCCCAATTTTATGGTGCGTTTCCTCATTACTGAATGACCCATCTTCATGCTAATGATGAAAGGCCTTTAGAGAGTTCATCATATAAATCTCCCTATCACATGCACTCATATTTCAGGAGAGAACAAAGTTATTACGCCCTAGTTTAATTTAGGTCAAACCAAAGTGGCTCCTACTAACTTTCATAAGGCCAGATTTCGGTGGGCCCTAAATGGCTAGGGTTCCACATGGATTCTCTTCAGGGAGGTGTGGAGCCCACCACAAAGGGAGGATCATCCAATGATCTTTAGGGACACCATGGCAATGATGTGCTTTCAGCCATGGTGTACACAAGAGCCACTATCGTATCTGCATGGGCCAAGTACTTATGGCCCATGAACGTTGCACATCACACATCCAAACATCACATGCAATGATAAAATTGATCCAATCGATTAATATCTGTAAAGATCATCATTAAATCCCATAATGATCCATAATATTATTGATTAATATTATCTAGGTATATGGGTTGAATAGCAAAGAGTTGTTCGGCCCATATAGCTTTTCTGCAGTTAATGGGCTTAAGCAGTTTCAACACTTTAAAACTAGGCTATACAAGTGTGGGCCGAATTAGGTATTGCAATTAAATATCAATCTCTTGACCTAAGAATGGAAAATTAGGGCTGAGAACAACCCCCATCGAACCACATATTCGGTCCAACTAGTTTGGTCCAATTTGGTTCGAATGGGTCTAGGGTTTGATTTTTAATTCAAGAAATAATTCAAGAATTGATCTGAAAAATTAAATTTCTGATTAAGGACAATAAAAAATCAGAACTAGGGTTGTTTGTACATCTGCAACTTGCAAAACAGATGTTAGATCATAGTTTGCAGTTTCACAAACTGCAAATCGCAGATAGCGATTTCTCCATCTACGAAATCTCCTTCTCCTGTGCATCCAGTTTCGATCTTGAAATAAAATAAAATAGAAAAACCCTAATTTTCTATTAATATTACATCATATCAAATTCCTATACATTCAATCTAGAAATAAAAAAAAATTAATTACAAACCAAAAATTAATAAAACTACAAAATTGCAGATTTCCTGCGCCAATAAAGAATTCGATCTCCATCGTACGAACAACCCATAAATCAAGATAATTATAAAGAATAGTTCCAAATAAATATTAAATTTAAAAAGATTTAAATTCAGATCATTCGCCCTTAATCTGGGAACCGATTTCCTAGAAAAACAATTATCTGCGCAAATCGGGTAGAACGCCTTTTGCCCATTTGCGTAGGTTCAGATCTGATCTATTTCGGTTCAAGATTTGAACCATGGCTCTAATACCCCTGAAGGGATGAGAGACCCATCATATGGATGGCCGAACCTTGTAGGTAGGTTGGGCGAAATTTCCAAAATTTCTCTCTCTCCCATGTGGGAATCACATTCCCTATTTTAGAAAATCTACATTTTCAAGGATCAATCTTGAACCTAAACCGAACCAGACATGAAACCAAAAGGTGGAGAGGGGTGTATCTGATACGGAGTATCAATAACTCCTAATGAAGGTGTTCACACCCAAGGAAAGCTCCAAAGACTGCTTCCACTGAAAATGACACAGTGTATGGTGGAGCAAAATCAGCAAGTGGTTCTTCACAAGAACCGAATGCTTCAGCAAGAATTCGATAGAGGGTATGTGAGCACCACTTCATATCAGTTTTTCTCCAAAAACTGATATCAAGAACCCTTCTTGATCGCTCCTACAGTGGAGAACAAACTGGCAATGGCCGCAATAGAAGGAGGGCGCAAGAGCAGAAAATGGCACAGTCTTACTGTTGCTGTCTTTTCTTATTTCTATGATCTGAGATCTGATTGAGTTGTTTTTTTTTTTTTTGGAGGTTCACCCTCCTCCTCCTTTTATAACCTTAAAGAGATCAGCTCCTAATCCCATTAGGAGTTTCCTAATTCAAATCCTTATTTGAATTTGGACTCTCTTTAAGAAATAAGGATAAGCCCTTATCTTATCTATAGAGTAGATCAACCCTCCTAATCTTATTAGGAGTTTCCAAATCCAAATCTATATTTGGATCTGGACTCTCTGAGTGGATAAGGATTATCTCTTATCCTATTTGCTGATTAAAATCCCAGATCTGCCCCTCTTTAATTAATCTAATTAAATCAGTTCAATTGGGTTTTAGACCCATTAAGTCCATGTGCTCACTAACCTTCCAAATTGCTGCCTAGTTGGGTTTTCTTGTATGGTGTGGGACCCAAACATTGATCTACACATCAGCCACATGGCCGAATTCACTGTAATGGACAGTGAACCCCTAAGCACATCATCATGGGTTCTTAATGGGCCCAACACTTACACTAAGTGGTCCCTGGGCCAAGCCACCTTATAAAATCCCAGGGACTGTGGACAAATGCAAGGTTAGCCCATCAAGTATTACCCTCAATGGTCTTATACTTAACATCTCAGCCCATAATGATCAAACATTACCCGACAAGAGATGACTACTCCCTCGGTTGCAAGGAACAGTGTTGCACTCTCTACTCACATGGATCCTAGGAAAATAAAACATTTTGCAAACTATTTGTAACCATAATATATTTATTTATTTATTTATCCGTATATAAATATATTTTGCAAAAACAAATTTCAACGATTGAAATCAACTGTCGGCAGTTTTGGTTTCCATCCGAGAGAGTGCATCCCCTGATCATTACCTTTGTCTGACAAAGGGGCTGATCCTGTCACTATGATCACTTACTCAGTTGAATTCTCGGACTATTCCAACATACCCAAGTTTTGACCCCCTCTAAGGATCTCACTGATTGGCATATCAAAGACAGTCCAATCCGACACCTAGTGCAGTATCATAATCGAGTCTAGGGGTCAGGTATAACGTTCCAGTTTTGCTCATCAATCTCAAGGTCTAGGGCAATACTGGAATTCAGGTCCAGTTTAGGGTTTCAAGTAAACCTACATTACATGTACCTCGGGTCTCACCCTGGCAGCTAAGACTAGACCTGTTCATGGGCCGGGCTTTTACTCGTCATTAATAGAAATACACTAGGCCCGAGCCTAAGCCCAGCCCGACCAACGGGCCTATAACTTGGGCCCGAGCCCGAGCCTAAAGCCCGACCTAATAAAAAAAATTACAATTTTCCCTATTCAAATTACAATTAAAAATTCAGATGTTTTTTTTCCTATTTAAATGAACAATGGGCCTACAAGATGGTTTTTTTCCCTTTCTTTTACGTTTTAAAACATAGTTTTACATTCTTAAATCAAAAAATTTATTCAAATGGACATAATTACATAACCCATTTTAAGTCTAATTTTAGGTCGGGTCGGCCTATTTTGACAAAACCCGAGCCTGGCTCGAATTTATTACGGGCCGGGCTTTTTGGCCCGACCTTAAGCCCGGGGGCCTATAAACATGTTCAAGCCTGTCTGGGGGCCGGGCCGGGCCAGGCCGGCCCGTCGGGCCACTCGGCCCATGAACAGGTAGCTGAGACAAGCCACCCTAACCAACTTGGCGGCACATCAGTGTCAGCCTTGGAAGGATAAATCTCCCCAGACTTACCCAACGGCTGTAAACATTCTAAACTAACATGAGTCTCATATTTGTCCAGTTTAAGGGTATTACACAGAAACACACCACAATAGCATGAATCAAATATGTACTTTATTCATTTAAAATAAATGTCATAATGTACATCATTCTGATTGGAGCTTCTGATTGTAACTAAGGGCATACACTATCCAACAGGTATTTGTCCAATGTTTTAAAAACCAACCCAAACCAAAATCATTTTCGCCACCAGTTTCTAATTTAGTGATCTGACCACCTGATATGAACAAAGAACCCATTGCCATTGGAAAATTAAAATAATTAAAATAAAAAACAACTAAAAACCACTATCCATATTGAATAGGTTGATAGTTTGACCATTCGGGTCAATGGTTTGATGACCAAGTCAATTATTTTTGTCAAATGAACGGTTTAAGGGTGAAATGGAATTGATTTCCTAGATGGTTTTCAAGCCAAATGATCTGCTCGTTCGGGTCAATAACGGTTCAGAAACCATAATTTGTCCAGCCCACCTTGAGCCCAACAATAACCCCCAATAGATAATGTGTATGATATATTATTTTATATTATGTTTTATATTTTATATATAAATATTATAATATATGACACGTATAATACATAATATTGTATAATCCATGGTTTTTGAATCATCATCGACTCAGACGATTGGGTCGTTTTGCCCGGAAATCATTTAGACAACCAGTTTCCATTTCACCCCTAAACCATTCATTAGCCAAAAACCATTGACTTGGTCAGTGACCCATTGCCTCAGGCAGTCGAACCATCAACCTTTTGACCCGAACAATAGTTTTGGCCATTTTTTATTTTAATTATTTTTTTACTATTTTGTTTTTTTAATTGCAATGGGTCATCCATGCAGACCGGATAGTCGAACCACTGACCCAGAAGTTAGTGTCCAAATCATCTCTAATTTTGGGTCAATTTTTAAAACATTGCATTAATCATCTTCAATAAATATTATTAAAAATAAAAATTTAATGAAATTTAATACCAAATTACCAAATCATACATAGCAAAATAAATAAAGATTGTGATGGATTTATTCCGACTTAAACCAAAAAGAAATGGCATAAGACACTTTCTAACTCAATTTCTTACAACAAAGCCCGTGCGTTGCCTTGCACGGGTCCTGACCAGTAGTCCTATATATATATGGAAATATAAAGCACTAATAAGTAGTACAAAAATAAGAGAAGAAGAACACGAAGACAACGAACGACTGACGTATAGAGTTGGCAGTGGGCCAGAATAGATGTGATAAAGCAGCGTTTAAAGTTGGCCCCCCGGTTAGAGGGAAAGGTACATACATACATAAGTACAGGCTTAGGCTTCTCACCCTGGGATTGGTTGTCTATATGTAGGAGCTCCTACCGGTGCCCAAACTGGTCCAAATTTAAATCGCATTTTCTGGCATAGCTTTGGCAGATACACACCTGTACATGTATTTGTTATCAGGACAATAATTAATTAATTTATTAATTTAACAAGGTCAATGTGAAATAAATAAATAACTACCTTAACATCAATTAACAAAGCGTTAGAAAAATATTTGTATTCAAATTTGATACGAGTATTTCATTTAACATGAAGGAAAAATCCAAAATAGTTACGTTGTAGAAAAATATTTACATTTTAACTTATACAATAGATATATATATATATATATAAAATATTAAATTTAGCGTGTGTTTTTTTTTTTTGTTTCTATTTAACAAGAATCCTATGTTTATTTTTCAGATTTATGTGAAGATTAGGAAATGTTTATTTTCCCAAGTAAGTGATACCCATCTCCTAAGTGAATAAATAACTTTCCCACATAAGGAGTAAGTTGCTTATACTTGAATGGGACAAAAATATATTTTGCAATAATGGATTTTTATGATTAAAATGGTCATTACCTTATTTTCCTAGAAATAAATGAATATAGGTAAATGTACTTACCCAGATAACTGCATTTACCTGGGTAAATAAATTATTGAAAAATGAACGGGACCTTATTAGTATATGACTTTAAATTTGCATCTAATCTATGCAAGTTCTAATAACCAAATTTAAGATAACAGGATCAATCAGGCATTAGAATTTTTGAATCCATTGATAACCCTAATTATCAATGAAACTAGGATTATATTTTTTTTTCACAGGAAAAAATCAGGGCAAGCTAGCTGTAATGGACCGTACCTTGTGCAGCTGCAAGATTGAAGTAGAGATCAACAATATTTGGGCAGAACTGAAAACATTTGGGAGAGCAAAGCTTATGAAGGAAGTTGGGTTCCAAGAGCGAGTCGGAGGAGATGCCAACTGATTTCCTCTTGAGTCCACACGACTCAATACAGTCATCTATTTCCACCCAGCTAGCCGTGTTTTCCACAAGCACATCCGATGACTTGCATCCAAGCTTGATGCCGTCGGCACCTGCCTCGTATTTCTCCAGCACGCATCGGAAACCGGCAGACGATACTGAGAATGCACAGTATTCATTCGGCAAGTTCTCGCATGTAATTCCACCTGCAGTCTCACATACACAATTTCCATATGCACATACATGTGAAATGATATTTAAAAAATAAAATAAAAAGAAAATGTTTTGAAAATCAAGCTGCAATTGGAGAATAAAACTTTGTATTTAATTTATATTATTTTGTATGTATTTACACTATTAGAATACATATTTGCATTTGTAATCTTACCAAACTGAGCGTAAAGAATAAATAGAAAACCAAATAATCAAAGGAAAAACGAATGCGATTACCAAATGCAAGTGGAAATGGGAGGAGGAGAGCGAGCAGCAGCGTGAAAGCAACAAAGGTAGTCGTGCTGTAGAAGGAATCCATATATATTTGAATGGTTTTGGTTGTGCTTCTGCAACAGTGAACAGTGAGTCTATATATATATATAGCACGTCTTAGCAATTGACATATATGCAAGCTTTTATTTATAAGAGATGGAGGCCTAGGTTGAGGTGTGCATGTACATACGACATTGCTTTTCGCTTTTTGTTTGGACTTAATTTCACAGTCATAGAGATCATCAATTTGTTATTTTAAGCAAGTCAATTTGTTTGCAAAATAAATTAATTGGGGATTTAATATAATTTGGTTGACACTCACAAGTAGTTTAGATCCATGCATATGGTGATGGTCTTGTACATGTATATAGAGCATTGGATTGTTCTCATCTCAACTTGGTCAAAAATCATAAAGGCAACAATAGATGTTTGTTTCTTAACGATATATTTTGGTTTTGGTACATCACAAGACACAAGTTGCGTTTAATTAATAATCACGAAATTAGAAAGTCGTCGCCATCATCTTAAATTCTTAACTGAAGTGAAATTATATTTATATATATACACAATGAGAGAGAGAGAAAGAGATGTAGAGAGAGGTTAATAATTAATTAAGAGGGTAATCAAAAGTCCACCGCTCCGGTAAGTACTAAGTTGATCGTAATTAATGGGAACGTGAACTGGGATCGAATTGGTTAATATTAATTAGCGGAAGAGCGAGAATTAAGGATCTCCATGTTGTAATTTAGTCCACCCTCTCTTTTAATCTACTTTACACTTTTTTTGGGGCAAAACTTTTGTAAAAGTAAAAGGAAGTTTGAAATAATAAGATATGATGACTTTGGCATGCATGAGCATGGCTTCCCCAATCTAATCAGCCGGCCTAAGAAGCAATCTCTCACAAAGGATTTCTTGGTGCTTTCTAAAGCAAAGCAATCTTATTTCTTGTAAGGATATAATAGCAATGAAACGAGATCAAATCAGCCCCTCACAAGATTGCCACCCACAACATCCCATAGAATAATTCTGCCTGTATTGAAAAATCTTCCGATGATGACATCATACTTCTGGCATAGAATATTTTCGTCCTGTATTGAGAAATCTTCCCATGATAACATCATATTTCTGGTATTATCATCGGGAAATGTTCACAATATACCACAAGAATATGTTGTGGGACATTGTGGGGGGCTGATTTGAATTCCATTGAAATGACATTATGGCATCTCATCATTTTTCTTCTTTCTTTTTATATTAAAACCAAAACAAACACACACACAAGAAATAATCAACGTGACTGGATGTTACACCAACAAAATAAAAAGACTACAGATCCATAAGATGGGAAATTTTCTATCTAAGACTTAATTTCATGACTTGAACCCTTTAGGCCCTAACCCTATGAACATATTTGATGTAAAGACAAAATTTTACTCCAATCCTTCATGAACATAACATACCGGCTAAGCTAGTTAAAGCTTTCGGTTAGACCTATAAGCAGTATTTGAAAATTTGAATTTGAATCCAAGATTCAATTTAATCGAATCGAATTCGAATATTATTTTTTATCAAATCGAATTCAAATATACATTGCTCTGATCCGATAAATATCCAAACTGGTTATATATATTATAATATAAAAGTTAAAAAAAATGAAAAATAATATTAGTTCAAAAATCTCAAAATCGAACATTACATTCGAACTCTAGTTTAACCTCTTAAAACCCTAAAGTAAAACCCTAACCCTTCGTAACTCCCTTCGCCGTCTCTAGACGCCGCTCAAGCAACCACCATCGATCCATCACTAGTCATCGCCCCTCATTGTTCAAGCAACAACCAGCCTTTCATCAGAGTTTAGACGCCATCACCGCTCATCTCATCTTTCCTCTTACCTCTATCTCTCTTCTCTCAGTCTGTGACTTGCCGCCCAAGCAACCACCATCACCGACGGCAGCATCAGTGATAGTGGTCGAGCACCGATCGTCGGCCATAGCTCAAGCTCAAAGCTCAAGATCAACACCATTTCTTTCATCCAATCGCCGGTACTCAAGCTCAAGCAACCCTTAGGCCTCAACCGTCCAGCATCATCGGCCTTGTGTTGCAACCCACGGCTGCCATTGGGAACCCATCGCATTTGCACTGTCGAGAACCCACGCTTCCGCCTTCCCCTGCCTCTTTTCTCAAGTTACAGTGTTATAGTTACAATTCGAAAAGCCAATCGGTCAAATTTGATTCGAATCAAATATTTGATTTAATAATCAAATTCGAATTTGAGTTGATATATTTGATACCCGTTGGATATCGAATCGAATTCGAATATCATTATTTATAATCGGTTTCGAATTCAAATATAGCCTTATTCGATTCAAATTCGATCCGTTTACAGGTCGTCATACTCAATATAGGGCTGCAAAAAGATTAATTGGGGTTCAATTCAAATAGGTTATATCCAAATCCAAGTCAATAAGAATCTAGGAGATTTGAATTCAATTTGATATTGATGAATATGTAAAATACAAATCCAAATTTGAATCATTTATATATTTGGATTTTCCATTCTAGTTCTATTTGACTTCGAACTTAATAAATGTTGGGTTTGTGTTTTATTTTTCAATCATTAGATTAGATTATGTTGTAATCTGATGATATATAGGTGTGATCCCCTCTTTTAGGTTAAAGTTAATTTTGCATATAAAAGGTTACTCTCTTTTGTATGTGGTAAATAATCAGAGAGTTCTTTTGGTGAAAAGTTGAGAGAAGAATGGTGTTTTTAATGTAAAGGTGGTTTTCTTTTTTTTTTTTTTTTGTAAGAATTTTTTTTTTTTAATTTGAAAGAGGAAAGAGAGAATAGGTGTTCAAAGGGTCAAAGGTTAGTTTGGATTGAAAATTATAAGGTACCATGTATTGTTTCTCATTCATTTTTATAGTGAAAAAAATGGTTTCTGGATGTAAGAAATACATCCAAGCCACACAAATCTTTTATATTCTTAGCAGTACCTTTTTTTTGTTTGTTTAGATTTCATTTGTTTTATTACCATTAGATTCTCTTACTTTCTATTTCATTTTAAATACTTTGTGGTTTCATCTCATGAATGATTGTTTGTGAGCCCAACAATAAATATGTATAAAATTAGTATAAATCTATAAAATTAAATATAAAACATATATTGTAAATAAAAATAGATTTATCTTAATCATAAATCCCATTTAATCATATATGAGCTGAAATTAAAATAGTTGGTAAAGGTTTGGAACGCATTTTGTTGATAGAAAATCTCAACTGGAGGATTAGACTCCAACAACTAATGACATCAAAACCATAAACGGCTAGAGAATGAGCAACACCGTTACTTGAACAACACCACAAAGGAAAAGTACAAATTTAAACTATCACAGACGAACAAAATATTCTTTAAGTAAAAAAAAGATAACATCCTTCTTAAGTAAAAAAGATAACATCCTTGGGCCAGTCAAAATACTTCCTAGAAAGCCCATTGATTTAACTGCAAGCAATTTAATTCTAAAATGATATTGTTTAAGTTTGTAATTTCTAGACTTTGGAAGTTACATTCTTTCTAAAGCCCCAAATGCTTCCACCTGAAGAGTAGAAAACCCCATGGCCTCCTTTTACCATAATAGTACGTACACATAAGATTTAAAGTATCGAAAATGCTATGCGTATTGAAAGGACAAATTTAAGAAACGTATCGGGATACGCCTTGAATACATATGGATATGGACGAAAAATTAAAATACGCATGAAAATACATGAAAATGTTATAAATACTCTAATAAATCATAAATAAACATCAATATCACTAAATATAAAACTTAAATGAGCTATTTATACATAAAAATCATGTATTTTAATGGAATTTTATAAAAAAAAACATATTATAATCAACGAATAGGAACAAAAACATACTATTTAATAAAATACTTAACTCGGTTCCAATATTCCAAATTCCAACTTCAAGTTTTAAATCTATTATAATTTACAAATTCAACATTTGAATCCCATTATGATGTTTAAAAGTTAAAACTTTACATGAAGTCATGAATCACATAAAAGTTCAATTATTATATAAATTATCCAATTTTAAGTGTTAATGTGTTAGTAAGTTAATTTTCAATTGTTATTATGAATTTTTTAAATATTTTTTCAATTATTATCTAATACAAATATCCAATTAAGCAAATAATAACTGTTTTCATATTTTTGAGGCCACAATTATATTCACATTCAAATTATAGATTACAATGTGAAATATATCAATGCCTTTTATTTTGTATTTTTTAAATATTACTAAAAATCATTTTAATTGTTTTAAACATTTTTCCAAGTGTTATCTAATCCATTTAAGCAATTAAAAATCATTGAATCAAATAGCAATATAAAATTTGTAATTATTGAATCAAACATTTTTTTGTATTTTTAAATAATTATTTATTTTTACTCAAATAATTAATTTGCATGTTTTATTCTAAAAATTAAACAAATATTTTTTTGAATGGCTTCATGGATATCTATTATTTTTATTCTAAAATTAATAATTATTTTTCATGTTTTATTCTAAAACTAAATAATTATTTATTTTTATTCAAATAATTATTTTTCATGTTTTATTCTAAAAATTAAATTATAATTATAAAAAAAAATTAAATATGTAACAGAAAATTTGAATGAATTTATGGACATAATATATGAAATACTTGTTTTGCATATTTCATTCTAAAAACTAAATAATTATTTATTTTTACTGAAATAATTATTTTGCATGTTTTATTCTAAAAATTAAACTAAAATTTAAAAAGTAAATATGTAACAGAAAATTTTAATGGGTTTATGAATATAATAGATCATCCATATATTTATTGTAAATATTTATTATTAGAATTTTATCATAGCAAAAAAATTAGACAAATAAATAAATATTTATAATCTAAAAATAAAAATAAAAAACAAATTAAAATTTTCATATGAAATTTCAATATATTGATGTCATTCTTAGCTCTACAACATACTCAACCTATAGGGTTAGATCACAAAAAAACTGAAGAAATTATCTGTATATTATATATTATTCTAAAATAAAAAAATAAAAAAAAATACAATTATTTAGAAGAATTTTAAATTGATCTATGGACATGATAGATCATCCATAGATCTACAACATAATCAATATTTAGAGGTAGATCACAAAAAAAAAACCCTAAAATTTTCATTTCTTTCAGATTTTTAATATTCTAGAAAGTTTTCAAATATTCACAAAAATGGAGCAAAATAAATGGGATTTTTTGCACATGAATAACATATCAACATACTCAAAGATGTTTCTAAGCATCCAAACTAAAAAAAACACAACCATTGGCTGAGATTTAAAAAAAAAAATTGGAAAAGCATACATATTTTCGCTCATTTTTTAACAATCTTGAAAAACTTGTTGGATCTTGGAAATTTGTGAATGTTTTGGTGGGTTTTAGCTAGATTTCAATCTCCAAGAATGATATGAAGGTTTTTATAGGGTTTTGGGAAGAAAGAGGACTTCTAAAATGGGTTTAAAAGCCCTCTTTCAAATGAAGTTTTTTTTTTTTCACAACAATAAAATTGCATTGTATCAGCCGATATAGCACCGAAATAGGCTGATACTCACCGAAACGTTACCGATACGGGCACGATATGTTTCAGGAATGGAAAAAAATGAACGATACTAAAAATTTGGTACCGTTCCCCATACCAAAACCTCAAAGACACGACACATATCGGCCGATAGCGAAATTTTAAACCTTGCATAGGCATACTGTCCTGACCTGTTCATGGGCAGCTTGGAGATCACATTGGCACTCCACGGAGGGCGCCATGCACATCTGACTGTGCATTGAGAATATTTCACATACTTGTCATGGAGAGAGATGTTCCCAGTACACGGGTGGGAGGTGCTGTGGCCTGTGGGGCGCCAATCTGATCTCAGCAGCCCGTCCGACTCAACCTACATTGTTTCAGTCGCGGATTTTGGACTGGGTCCATTCAAATTTTGACAGTGTGAACCCGAGCCCGGCACATGTCTCACATACAGACCATTGGTGCTTATCCCTAGAGTCCAGAGCCCAAACTTTGAGCTGGATCAACGTTTCTCAAGTTGGGCTTCGGTTAAGGCATTTAGTAGCCCAATCCGGGCCCACCTAACTCAACCTGAGTGTTTACATTACAGCTTGTATTTATGCACTTGACTGAGTCGAGGCATATCCTGAATGGTATTTCTTTTCTTCTCACCTCTGCCTCTCTTCCTCTTTCTCGCCTCTATCTCTCGTCTCTGTCTCTGCCGACTCTGACCGACCGGCTTTGGTTGTCTCTCACCATCCCACGGCGAGTCATAGGGACCGGCTTTCGTTGTCTCTCACCATCCCACGGCGAGTTACAAGCAAGTGAACGTTGTTGTTTCCAACAATCGTTGTCTCTCCCTTTCTCACTCTGTCTCTCATTTCTGTTCCCCTTGGACGCTGCTATGTCTCTCCCTCTCTCACTTTGTCTCTGCGGAATCTGACCGACCGGCGATGATGCAAGTGAACGCTATTGTTTCCTTGTATTTTTCCACGATGGACACATGTACTGCAGGCCACCTCCAGGTGATGAGAAGATTGATAGCTTCCGTCATTGGCGATGAGAAGATTGATAGCTTCGACTGGGATGATAACCTACCGTCACTTGTGAGCATGCAACAATAAGAATTGTTTTATTTTATTTATTATGAAAAAAATAATTATTTTTTTCTAATGATCGACATTAATCCTCTAGCTAATTAACAAGTGTCTATGTCTTCGAATTTTTTCCTAATTTCTTTTACCACTAAATCCTTTTTCTGACATTCCAGTGACTTTTTACTTACTACGTGAATAGGCGTAATCATTCTCCTTGGAAGATGGTATCTTTCGGTTGAACCTTTTCTATATATTGAATCTCACGTGTGGACCTTTCATGGTCTTTTACTCTTTGCTCCTTTAGTAACCATCCTTCTATATTCTCTTTTAATGTTTTAATCCTTTTTAGGTTGTATGCTCTTTTAATGCTTTTTTTTTTGGTGATTAACACTTTCTTTCCACTAGGGCAAAAAAAAGGCAGAACTTGCATTTGGTAAGTCAAACTACTTGTGACTACTTTCACCTCAGTCCAATTCCATATTTGTTTTGCATAACTCATATGGTTACAACTTATAAGTGTATAATGCATATATTATGATTCCATGCATTCCATGAATTATAATACACTATTTTTTTTCTTGGAAATTATAACTTTGTTTTTACTATCTATTGCCATGTTTGGTTCATTCTTCTGTGGTTCATTCTCTTAATTCTTGTTTATTCTACACAATAATGAATAACATTAGAGTGTTTGGTTACAAAATTCTTGCCAAAAGCCACATTCTTTTTAAAATAAAAAATCAGCTTTATAACACAAATTGAATAGCTTGCAACATGAAAAATAATCATGCCCCATCTTGCTCATTTCATTCTTTGAGGAAACTCTGCCTACAAAATTGTTGCCATAAATGTTTACTTTTGCGAAAGCACTTTTACAAAAACACTTTTATAAAAGTACTTTTACATGAAAGCACTTTTATAAACCCACTTTTACAAAAGCATTTTTATGAAAGTATTTTTATATGAAAGCACTTTTTTCTAGAAGTACTTTTATAAAAATACTTATATGAAAGCACTTTTATAGAAGTACTTATATGAAAGCACTTTTACAGAAGTACTTTATAAAAGAACTTTTATGAAAGTACTTTTATAAAAAGCACTTTTACGAAAGCACTTTTATGAATAAAGTACTTTTATAAAAGTGCTTTTACGAAAGAACTTTTATAAAAGCACTATTATGAAAGCATTTTTATAAAAGCACTTTCATAAAAGTGCTTTTATAAAAGCACTTTATAGAGTGCTTTTATAAAAGAACTTTTACAAAAATACTTTTATAAAAGCACTTTTATGAAAGCACTTTTACAAAAACACTTTAATAAAACTTTTATGAAAGCACTTTTATAAAAGGACTTTTATGAAAGCACTTTTACAAAATACTTATATGAAAGCACTTTTACAGAAGTACTTATATGAAAGCACTTTTACAGAAGTACTTTATAAAAGAACTTTTATGAAAGTACTTTTATAAAAGCACTTTTACGAAATCACTTTTATGAACACAAAAGGACTTTTACAAAAGCACTTTTGCGAAAGTACTTTTATGAAAGCACTTTTATTACAACACTTTTACAAAAGTACTTTTATTAAAGCACTTTTGCGAAAGTACTTTTACAAAACATCTATGCCAAGTGGTAAACATTGACTATTGGAGACCTAGGTTGGCGGTTTGTGAATACCAACACGATTTTTTTTTTCAAGAATGAAAATGAGAAACATAGGACATTTGTCAGTATGAAAATAATTCATTTTTAGAAAAAAAAAAATGTTTGGTTCATAGCAATATTTTCTCCTTCTGCCTATTTTTACCAATTCTTTTCCATTTTAGAATTTCATCTTGGGTAAGAATGAGACAGAATGAGAATTGAACCAAACATGTCCTATGTTGTTTATTTCATATGAGAAGAATGTCTATGTTTTAATTTTATTGTATGCTAATTTATGCATTAAGCTAGATATTTATAATAGCCCAAAAGAAACAAAAGGAAGGAAACAAAAGCTTGATATGACAAGAGTTTTTTTAAAGAATTCTTATAAGTGATGATGTTGGCTGTTTGGTGCAAGAATTGTTAGGGGTACTTGCATGCTTGATATTGCAAGCATTTTAATAGTCCCACTAATTCAGCATTTGTGGCCTATGGGAGGGTTAGATCTGAAGTTAATGAAGGGAAAGGTTTCAGATCTGGGGTGGGTTTAGAATATTGTGTTATCAACACTGTAAACTAAGTTCCTACTAACCTAAGCATCTTTGCTATGAGCAGGATCTGCTATGTATACACAATCAGCTCTGGTCATATTTGTAAGGCATGCATGTGGCCTGGGCTCATCTTATCTGAAGAAAATTGAAAGAACACTCTTTGCACTTGAGTCTGGGACATATCCAGACTCTTCCCCTGCAATATAGTAATAATATACTCAGCAACTTTATTGACACCACTAGTAGGATCAAATGGAACACTCCATGACTTGAAGACAACTCAGTCTTTTAAAACATTTGATTTACCTGATCCAAGAACCAGAAAAAAAAAAATACAACTTAATGTCATGTTCACAGTGAACCATTCATTTCATACATCAAAATAATATTAATTATTTGAAAACTTATATTCTATGAAGTTAATAATTAATTAATTACTTCCATTTAGTTATATTAAGTGATATTAATTAATTTTAATATAAATAATCCTCCTCGATACATGATATTATAGTACTAGAAAAATCTCTGGAGTGATATCCACTTTTCCCAAAACAGAGTTTTCTATCTCCAGAATATATATATATATATATATATATATATATAACAATATCTTAAATGGCTGTTCTCTCGCTAACTGGTGTTTTCCAGGATCTTGTCTTTAGAGGAGGCCTAAGAGATCATGGAAGGCTAGAAGTTGCCAACTTTCTTTAACTCCTCATGGATGCCTTATTTCAATTTTTTCTTCTTAATTATAGAATATGATCCTTTGATCGTCTTGAAGGCTTCTCCTATGCCTCTTTCTATAAAGTATTAGGCTCTTCTCCTACTCCTCTCCCTTTTCCCATCCAGGGCCATTTGGGATGGCCGGCCCTACATACCCTGACGAGGATCTTTTTTATTTTTTCTGAAGCAGCCTTGAAGATAATTAACACTGGCGATATGTTCTAATGTCAGTGAAAAGCTTGGTGGGAATGTTACTCATTCTTGTTTTACCTCACTTTGAAAATATGGAACCACCTTCCCTTTCTTTGGCATTACTTGCTTTCCACCAGCTGATATATTGGGGCTGCTCAAGCCTCATTTTACACGACTAAGGAAAGGGGAATTTATATAGAATGGAGGTGTTCAAGAGTATCTATCATGGAGTATCTAGACTGAAAGAAAGGCTTGTATTTAACACAGATTATTTGGACGTAAAAAAACAAGCTATTATCCCAATAAGAGCTCATAAGACTTCATAAGTATCAATAGGGCTGCCAATGGTTTGGTTCTACCTCACAGCCCAAACTGAACCAGAACCAAACCGGTTATGTTGGTTCAGTCCCATGATTTTGTTCTGATTAATAATTGGGTCAATTACAATTACAATTCCTGCCTGTCTCAAACCGATTCAGACCCAAACCAAATATTTTATGTTTGAAATGGTCAATTTGATAGATATATAATATTAGTTGTCTCCAAAATATGGTAAACACACACATAGTTGTTATAGATGGTACGCAATCTGGCCGGTCCTAGCTGTCGACAGCCTTGCCTCTAAACAGAGCTACAGGGAACCTGAAGTGGAGAAGATGAGGGAACTCCGGGGGGGAATCCGGTGAGATTGCTTCGAAGCTCAAGTTAGTATTCTCTCAAAGGCAAGATAAAACCAGATGGTGCAAAGTTCACATACCTGGTTCTTGGGGGGTAGGGAGCCTTTTATAACCACTTCGCGCACTCACTCCGAGGCTTCTGTCAGGTTGGGTATGATTACTTATGTGCTTCTGCCAGTTCGGGTGCCATCCCCTCTGTTGGGACAAAACCGCCATTGCTCCTTGTCAGAGCCGTCTCTGTAATTGGAGATGGGGGGGCAAGTGGCAGTGGCAGGTGGCCATTTGAAGTGCGGCTGTCAAACGTCAGATCCCAAGTCAGTCAGGTGCGTCGCCCCTAGACACGGACTTCCTCGGTGTCAGGCATGGTACGGTTGTTCAGTTCGGCGTCCTGGAGGTGAAGTGCTGGAGTGGTGAGCGAGGTGAAGTCTTGAGTTCGGATAGAGGTGTGTCCCAAACTGCCATGGAGGAGGCCAGTTCGGGTTATTGCCCTTTGTGTTTGTAAGGTTCGGGGCCTAAGGGAGAGCTCGGGCTCCTTGCGGGGAGTTCAGGCTCCTCGTAGGGAGTTCGGACCGCTGGTTCCTCCTTTCGGAGTTCGCGCCTCGGGCGTGCTGTTGTGCCGAGCTGTTGCTTTTGCCACGTGTTGAGTGATTACGAGGTCGGGCCAAATCTTCCTTCATCAATTGCCCCCCACTCCTCATGCTAAGGGACTTGCCCTTGCACAGGGAGTTCGCAAGGTGGCGGGTGGATTTGTCCCGTACTTCGAACCGTTTGACTGATAGCGCGAAATGCGCATTCGTCAGGATTTTTTCGGGTTTCTCGAGCGCCAAAGAGACGGGAAGCATGACAATCTGTCTAAAAACGCTGACAGACATGGCGGCACGCGCTTATTTCAAATTTCAAAAAGCGTGCCACCAGGAGATGTGACAGTGGGTCTTTTCAATTTTGAAAAAACGCGTTGCTGCCGCTTTTAATGCGAGGAGACGTGCGCTAGTGTTCTATTAGTTTCAAAAAGACGTGCACTGGCGTTCTGTCAACTTCAGAAAGACGTGCGCCAATCACGTCTCAGTCTTAGGGGACGTGTGGTCAGCGTGACTGCGGGCCGTCGGATTGGCTTTGATCTACGCTGTTGGTTCTCGGTCACTGTGAGTATAAATAGTGGGGGAACCCAGTCGCTTTGTCACTTCTGCGCTTTGCTTCTTGAGCTTGCGTCCAAGTTTCAGCTTGCATCCAGGCTTTTAGTTCGCTCTCAGGATTTTAGCTCGTGTTCCAGTTCCCGTAGTCTGTTCAAGCCTTTTTCCAGGTGAGTACTTTCCTGGAATCCATCTTTTCTCCTCAATGTTTAGCTCGAATAGCTCAAAAAGTTCTTCAAGTGGGTCAGATGTAGGTTCTACGAACCGAGTTGCATCCCTTGGTGGTCCTAGCGAACCGGAGGTAGAGCTCGAGGAAGAGCTCGAACCCGTAGGCCGAGTCGCCTCGGGTAGTTTGGCGTCCACCTCTTGTCAAGGTCGGGCATTAGACAAGTTTGTTCCCTCCACCATGACGCCTAAGGGGCTCCAATCCCTTATTACCTATTACAACTTGCCTGGGGAGTATGCCTACTTCATACATTCGGGCAGTTTCCCTTGGGAGCACGGTCCTGATGAGATCGTGATATTCCAGGAGCAGCTCGCTGCGGGGTTGTGCCTGCCTTTCCACCCTCTCCTTGTCGAGGTCATGAACCACTTCGGCATTACTATCGGTCAGTTTCACCCGAACTCCATTCGTAATTTGGTGGGGACAATCTCCCTATTTTGCGAACAGGGCTTTCCTTTAGACTTGGAGATCTTCTCTTCCATTTTGATGCTTAAGAAACACGCGGGTCCACTTCCCGAGCATAGGCAGGCGTATTACCCGTCTCCTCGCCCGGGTTTTAAGCTTTTACAAGAACTTCCCAACAAGGTCCCAGCGTGGAAGCGGGACTACTTCGGGGTGCAAAGTGTACTGGGGTGGCCATTTCAGACCAGGTGGGGGATGGCCGCCCCTAACTCCAGTGTTACACTTGATAAAGAGACGGTGAAGGGCCTCAAGCAATGGGCATGGCTTGGGCTAAAATGCCATCAGTATCTGACGGAGACCAACCTCATTGCGGTCGGCCTAAGTTCGGGTAGGTTCCTTGCTCAGAGGTTTCTTGTTTTGCTTTGTTCTTTTGTTTTTTCTGATGTCGAACTCCTTTTTTTGTAGGTGTGATGGACTTAGAAAGGACTCGTGGTGGGCACCTGTTTCAAGGCATGAAGAGGAGGAATCAAGTCAGCAAGCGAACTCGTGCCGAGCTACCCCAAGATGCGGAGCCCAAGGTACCAGACTACCCGTCAGAGGATCCGCCCAGGGAGCCCGAGGTGGCTCCTCCAATGCAAGAAGCAGCAGGGCCCCTTATGCCGAGACTACTTACATGGGGGCTCCTGCCTACTCTGGTGCTCCCGCTTACTCTGGGTCCGCTTATATGCGAGTTGGGCCCTCAGGCTCGGGAGCCCAAGGGGAATTCAGGAGCGTGTTGTCGCTGAACTACGTTCGTCAGAAGAGTAGGGAGGCCACCTTCCCTGAGGAGGTTGCGGCGTGGACCGATCTTCCTTTAAACCAGGTGGCCTATCGTGCTGCCACTCATGCCATGGTGGTGAGTCAGATTTCTTGTCTAGCTTCTTTGCTTTTATCTCTCTCGTGGTCGTTCTCTTAATCACTTGTTCTTTCCTTTTGATAGGTGAACTCTTCTATCCATGCCTTGGCGGCCCAGGTGGAGAGGAGCTCAAGGCAGGCGCGAGCTACCGAAGAGGCTTTCCGTGCTACCGAGGCGACTTCCCGATCTGCTGAGGCGACTACTCGTGTTGCTGAGGCGGCTACTCGCGCTGCACTGACCAGGCAGGCAAGGCCTCAGAGAGATGCCGAAGCCATGGGAGTTGTTGTGAAGCACATGGTGGGCCTGAGGCTGGATCTACAACATCAGGTTGAATACCTTTAGGAGGATATTAGGGAGAGGACGCAGATCTTTTCTCAAGGCATCGAAGATGCCAAGAAGAAGGCCATCGATGAGTACATTGCCTTGCCGCGCTTTGATGACTTGATGGTGAACTCGTACAGAAGCGGTTTTAAACTAAGCTGGTGGATGATCCGGAACATGTACCCCAAGCTCGATATCAGTTCTATATCCACTTCGCACATAACTCAGGAGATGGCCAATGCTGCTGATGGTGAGCCAGATTCCGAGGGCGAGGCAAGACCTTCGGGTACCGTTGAAGTGCCTTCTGATAATGAAGAAGTAGCTTCGGGCCTGTGAAATGTAAATTTTTCTTTTTTTTTTTTGAAATGTACACTCCCTTATTTTGAAATGGAATGACTTTTCTTTTGGTTAAGTGTTGGTTGTTCTGACCGTATTTGTTGAACTGACCATATGCCCGATCTATTTCTTGCTCGGGTTACTGCACTTGCACGACTTGTTTTGATGTTTAATACTTAGTCTCTAAGATGCCGATGTCCCCATTATTTCGTTGTCTCTGCTTCGCCTAAGCCTTTGGCCGACCTTTTCTTTGCTTGCCTATGTCGAGGTTCCTCCGTTAGCTCGGAATCCTAGCCCATAGGCTCTGGTAGCGATTTTGTCCACTTCGCTTGGTGGTCTATAGGTGGTATCGCCTTAAGTTGACGATGTTCCATGCTCGGGGTACTTGTTTTCCTCTAAGGTTTTGAGCTCGTATGCCCCCTCAAGCGCTCTCTTTACTTTGTAGGGCCCTTCCCAATTTGGTCCAAGTTTGCCCACACCGGGTTCGGGCATCATGATCTTACGGAGAACCAGGTCGTCGACGCGGAAGCTCCGCTTCTTTACTTTGGCATTGTAGTACCGAGCTACTTTTTGCTAGTAGGCCACTGTCCGGATGTGCGCAAGTCTCTTACCTCATCTAGTAGGTCGATGTTAGTATGTAACTCGTCTCTGTTTGTCTGATCGTCATATGCTTCTAGTCGCAGTGTAGGTATTTCAATTTTCGCCGGGATTACCACTTAAGTGTCGTAGGTGAGGTTAAAGGGGGTCTCTCCCGTGGCGGTTTTTTCCGTAGTTTGGTGAGCCCATAGAACACTTGGTAGCTCGTCCACCCACAACCCTTTGGCTCAGTCTAGTCATGCTTTCAGTCCGCGGAGGATGGCTCTATTCATTACTTCTATCTAACCGTTTGCCTATGGGTGTGCGACCGATGTGAAGTTCTGACGAATTCCCATATTTTGGCACCATTCTTGGAACTTGATATCCTCGAACTACTTGTCGTTGTCGAAGATCAGTACCCGAGTTAGCCCTAAGCGACATACTATGTTCTTCTAAAAGAAGTTTTGTATATTTCGGGTTGTAACTGTTGTCAGAGGTTCAGCTTCTATCCACTTTGTGAAGCAATCTACTGCCACCACTAGGAACTTTCTCCCACCTGTTGCTGGCGGGAATGGCCCTAGGAGGTCGATGCCCCATTGTGCAAAGGGCCATGGACTGGTGAGGTACTTGAGGTCGGCAGAAGGCTGATGGTGCATATTGGCATGCTTCTAACACTTGTCACATTTTCTGATGAGCTTGACAGCTTCTGCCTTCATCGTTGGCCAGTAGTATCATTGTCGAAGTGCCTTTAGGGTAGGGCTCTGCCCCCCAGGTGTCCGTCGCACAGGCCTTCATGAGTGTCGCAGAGTACGAGCTCGGCTTCGATAGGTCGCAAGCAACGCAGGTAGGGGAGCGTGCAGGACCGTCGGTACAATCGTTCGTCTATTATGACGTATTTGGTTGCCTGGCGCTGCACCCTCTTGGCTGCATTGCGGTCCACAGGGAGGGTTCCATCCAGCAAGAAGCTCGCGAGTGGGTCGGTCCAACTCGGCTCTGCTTCAAGGACGGGAGCGACCTCCTCTGCCCCATCGAGAATGCTAGGCCGAGGTAAGTCCACTATGTACACGGTTCTCATGGTGTTGTGACTCGTGCTAGCTAACCGGGACAGGGCGTCGGCCTCAGTGTTCTCTGACCTCGGGATTTTCCTGATGAAGTGTGACTGAAAGTTGAGCAGAGCCTCCTTTACTTTCGCCAAGTATGCGATCATAGAGAGCTCGCTTGCTTCGTATTCGCCCGTAACCTGGTTGACCATGAGCTAGGAATCACTACAGATAACTATGTGCTTTGCTCTTACCTTTTGCGCTAGGTTCAGCCCGGCTATCAGTGCCTCGTACTCCGCCTCATTATTGGATGCCGCGAACTCAAAGCGTAGTGCGTACTCCAATTTCGTGCCACCCGGGCCATGTAGGACTATTCCAGCCCTGCTGTTCTGCTGGTTCGAGGAGCCATCTATGTGAAGGATCCAGGGCTCCTCATCCCAGTTCGCGTTTGGCCTAACTAGGAGAGATGCCACCCTGGCTGCTACTTCACGGGGTTCAGACTCTATTGGCTTGGGAGCTCCAGCTCACCCAAACTGGGGATCTTAGGCTCAATCGGCCCAGGGGCTTCGAGGCCGAACGTGCACTCGGCGATAAAATCTGCTAAGGCTTGGGCCTTAATAGCAGTTTGTGGCTTATACTGGAGGTCGTACTCGTTGAGCTCGATGGACCACTTCGTCAGCCAATCGGAAACGTCAGGCTTGAGTAAGACTTGCCTTAGAGGTTTTTCAGTCAAGACGATGACGGTGTGAACCTGGAAATATGGGCGGGGTTTTTGAGCTGCAATTACCAGTGCGTATGCTAGCTTTTCTATCTGCGGGTATCTCGTCTCTGCTCCCTACAGAATTTTATTAACATAATAGACAGTCCACTGGATCCAATCTACTTCTTTCATTAGTACCGAACTGACTACATCGTCGCTTGCTGAGAGGTACAGTTCTAAGACCTCACCCTCCTTGGGCCTGGCTAAGGTTGACACAGTAGCGAGGTAGGTCTTTAGCTCGTCGAACGCGAGCTGGCAATCTCGGGTCCATTTGAACCCTTTGCCTTTGATTGCCTTAAAGAAAGGCAGACAGCGGTCTGCCGATTTGGACATGAAGCGGCTCAGAGCGGCTATGCGGTCGTTTAGCCTTTGAACTTCTTTTACTTTTCGGGGTGGTCTCATATCTAGGATGGCCTTTATCTTGTCCGGATTGGCCTCAATACCGCACCAGTTGACAATGTACCCTAGGAACTTACCTGAGGTGACACCGAAGACACATTTGTTGGGGTTCAGTTTCATGCTAAATTGACGCAGAATTTGGAAGACAGAATCTAAGTATTGTATTAATTCCTGTGAGAACTGCCCCTTGACGACCATGTTGTCTACATAACATTCTATTTTCGTGCCAATTAAGGGCCGAAACAGCTTATTTACAAATCTCTGGAACTTCGCCCCGCATTCTTCAGTCCGAAGGGCATGACCTTGTAGCAGTACAGGTCGAACTCGGTTATGAAACTGGTTTTTTCCTCATTGGACTGGTCCATCCTGATTTGGTTGTAGCTTGAGTAGGCGTACAAGAATCTCAGCAGGTCATGTCTCGAGGTCGCGTCCACTAGGCGGTAAATTCTGGAGAGGGGGAAGCAGTCTTTTGGGCAAGCTCGGTTCAGGTCGGTGTAGTCGACGCACATGCGCCACTTGCCGTTTGCCTTTTTCACCAGTACTGGGTTGGCTACCCAGCTCTAGTAATGAACTTCTCTTATGAAGTCTGTTGCGAGGAGCTTTTCGACCTCCTTGTCGACCGCCCTCCAGCGTTCTAGGGCTAAGTTGTGTTTCTTCTATCTAATGGGTCTGACTATAAGGTCAATATTAAGTTTGTGAGTTATAAGGCCAGGGTCAATACCGGGCATATTGGCCACAAACCATGCAAAAATATCTAAATTTTGAAGTAAGAAACCCACCAGTTCGGTTCGTAGAGGCTCCTTGATGGAAGCACCGATCTATAGCGTTCGAGCCAGATCCATAGCCGAGGTTGGGATCGCGACCGTTTCCTCTGTGGGTGAAGCTCGTTCCTTGCCCTGCTCTGTAGGCCACTCCAGCTCGAGGTCGTCAGCTACCTTGGTTTTTCCCTTCAGGGCGGCAACATAACACTTGCGGGACTCAAGTTCGTCGCCCCACGCTACCCCCACACTGAAGTCTGTGGGGAACTTCATTTCCAAATAGTAGGTGGAGACCACTGCCCGTAGAATATGCATAATTGGCCGCCCTATTATGGCATTGTATGGGGAGGGGGTCGCGACCACCAGGAAATCGTGGTTGAGTCTGACCGCACAAGGCCATGTGCCGACTTGAAGAGGAGTGTTTTGCGGGCTTCAGTTCACTTCTCTGCAACTGTAGCTGGTCAAACGCTGACTTGAAGAGGATGTCCGCCGAACTACCTGAATCCACAAGTATGCGCCTGACTTCGAAGTCGTTGATCCTTAGTTTTATGACAAGCTCGTCATCGTGGGGGTAGTGGACACCTCGCGCATCATCTTCCGTGAAGAAGATCGGTTCTTCTGTCTTCGGCCTCTTTGGAGGGTTCTGTCCTTCTCGGGCTGCCTCACGAACTGACGTCCAAGCTATTGCTGAAGTACACCCTGCTACCACCGGACCTCCCACTATCACATGGATGGTTCCCCGAAATGGCCTCTCTTCCGGAGGCTGTCGTTGCAACGCTTCGACTGGTCTGCTGTTGGATTCGGGAGCATCCTTTCCATGCTCCCCTTTCCGACATGCCTTATTGTTATTATTATTATTATGCTGTACAAAATTTCTCAAGTATCTGCGATGGATGAGTCCCTCTATCTCGTCCCGGAGATTATTATACTGTTCGGTACTATGACCGTCATCTCTATGAAAACTACAGTACAAATTTTTATTTCTCGTTTGGATTCCCCTTTAGGCGAGGTGGCCACTTTACGTATGGGGCATCTTTGATCGTCATCAAGATCTCGATCCGCCTCGTGTTTAACGACGTGTAATCCGTCTGAACTACTAAGGGAGCTCGGGACTGCTGGCTTGGCTTTGCCTCCCGGGCCCGGTTTCTTCTGTCACCTGGGTTGGAGGGCTCACCTTCACCTGGGTTGGGGGTTCTGGAGTTGGGAGGCTTCTCCTCAGTGAGGGCGTCCACCCTGAGGGGAGGCCTTAACCGGCTTCAGAGCGGGGTGCCGAGGTGGAAGCAGTGACTGGTTTAGGGATAGTTGGGGGAACTGCTGCTGATAGTGGTGTTGAGAGAGGTGGTGTAGTATTTGGTGCTGCTGGAGTTGATGCTACTGGAATTGTTGCACTTGGACCTGCATTGCTTGCATGCATTACATTAGGTCATCAAATTGGTTCTGGCAGGTTGCCAGGGGGACAGCAGTTGGTTCAGCAAAAGTTGTTTCGATAGGGAGTGGAAGAGGAATGTTCATGGCAAGAAAGTTTACGGGCGCCATTGTTTGTGGTGCATTCAAGCTGGGGATTCCATCCACCGGAAGGGGGATGGTGAACTGTCCGATACACACCACGGGGACTTGGAGTTGTTCCCCGATGGTGTTCGTCTCTGTGCCATGTCCAGCATTGCTGGAAGAAGCCATGAGTGTTGGAGTTTTTGGAAGAAGAGGAGGTTATGAGAGTTTTAGAGGGAGGCTTTTAGAAGTGTTTCCCAGAGACGGCGCCAATTGATGGTGCACAATCTGGCCAGTCCTAGCTGTCGACGGCCTTGCCTCTAAACAGAGCTATAGGGAACCTGAAACGGAGAAGATGAGGGAACTCCGGGGGGGAACTCGGTGAGATTGCTCCGAAGCTCAAGTTAGTATTCTCTCAAAGGCAAGATAAAACCAAATGGCGCAAAGTTCACATACCTTGTTCTTGGGGGGTAGGGAGCCTTTTATAACCACTTTGCGCACTTACTCCAAGGCTTATGTCAGGTCGGGTATGATTACTTCTGTGCTTCTGCTAGTTTGGGTGTCATCCCCTCTGTTGGGACAAAACCGCCACTACTCCTTGTCGGAGCCGTCTCTGTAACTGGAGATGGCAGTGGCAGGTGGCGGTGGCAGGTGGCCATTTGAAGTGCGGCTGTCAAGCGTCAGATCCCAAGTCAGTCAGGTGTGTCGCCCCTGGACACGGACTTCCTCGGTGTCAGGCATGGTACGGTTGTTCAGTTCGGTGTCCTGGAGGTGAAGTGCTGGAGTGGTGAGCAAGGTGAAGTCTTGAGTTCGGATAGAGGTGTGTCCCGAACTGCCATGGGGCAGGCTAGTTCGGGTTATTGCCCTTTGTGTTTATAAGGTTCGGGGCCTAAGGGAGAGCTCGGGCTCCTTGCAGGGAGTTCGGGCTCCTCGTAGGGAGTTCGGACCGCTGATTCTTCCTTTCGGAGTTCATGCCTCGGGCATACTGTTGTGCGGAACTGTTGCTTTTGCTACGTATTGAGTGACTACGAGATCGGGCCAAATCTTCCTTCATCAGTTACCAATAGTAATGAAAATATACCTCATTCAGATCACCCCATAATGTTAAGCAAAGGTTAACTGGATTGATATCCAAGTTGCTCCAGCAATCAAGAGGTAAAGAATCAGTATTTTAAATATCCCAACTGAATGTCGAGTGGATTGGTTCAACTTGGTTTAGATTCAAGGATGTGAACGAATTGACCTGGTGATGGTTTCTGATGAAAGAAAATTTATAGGTGTTAAGACTTCGAATTTTTTGGTCTTGTGTGCAAATCTGGCTTGTCCAATTAGTGCAAGTAAATTGGGAGTGTTGTCAAAGTTTTAAATATCCCAACTGAAAGTTGAGTGAATTGGTTCAGTATCAAACTAGAAATTATGAATCATTGTATCCCCCCAAGTTTGCTTGTATTCCTTGGTCCCTTATATGAAATTTAATTTTCTATTTTGTTTTGATTGAAATTATGGTATAATCCTTTAACAACCTTGGAATGTAAGGAGAACTTAAGACACTTTAACATTTGTTGCCTGCAAATGTTCAACATTAAAGCTCCACTATATGAACCATTGTAATTGTTCCAGCCTGATATGGATAATCTTCAACAATCAAACCAATAAATCACCTTATCTCATTCAATTTAGGAGTAATATATGTCATTTCTGATATTTAAGCTTGGAATGTGCAGGAATTAACTTTTAATGCCAAAGAAGTGTGGTTGAGATGCAGTACCAAGTTGTTTCAAGCCTGCAACAATTCTGACCTTGGAGTCCCTTCAAATTCACTTCTCTTGTGAGACCAAGTTAAGAACATTCAAGTTAATCTAATGAAGTCTCAAAATTATATCCTGAACTAATGAAATGTCATGCAGGTTTTGTATCCCCTACTACAATGCATTTTAGACAATGTTGATGTAAATATACTATTTTTTTCATCTAATTATTTTACTTTCCCATTTGCTTCCCTACAAGCATTAATTACAGGAACATCACTTATACAAGTATTATAAATTGTAGTAAAATTTACTTGCAAAATCTACAAGTACATACATAAAGACAAAACAGGCATAAAATCATAAGTTAAAGGCCTAGAACTGCTATGCCCTTATCAAGAAAGGTTGGGGAAAGACAACAATAAATTAAGGATGTCTAACAAATTTGATTTGCAATAGGCCAAAACCATTGGAGGGTTTAAATTTAGTTCACAATTATAAAAATCATAGGTTTATATTTTTATTCACCCTAATTAAAATAATATCATTGTCCTGAAAGGCATCCATATTATATTTCTATTTTATGGATTATGCCTCACCGACTTGTCCCATGTAGTCCTCAATAACATACAATGGACATCATATATGATTTAGGCTATGGATATGCTTGCTATTATGGTAAGTTCCTTCGGTTTCTTTGTGTTCCTTCAATATCTAGCTCCCATTGGCATGACCAAATGCTTTTGTTGGTTTAGCAGGATATTTGTTTTAGGACTCAAATATGTCAATGCCATATTGTGTATTCTAGCTTAATCAAATGTACTTAGATGAATACTTCTTGGGTTGGGTTGATCAGGATTTTCAATCAGATTCTAAGTAAACGGACCCAATATAAAGCCGTGTCATATTATTCCAAGATTTCAAAACTCATCATGGCCATAGGTTTTTATCCTCCCTAAAATTCTAAGTTTAAATTTTCTTTCAAATATTATTTGTATATTTGAAAGTTTGTAAAAGATAGTTAAATTGCGTTGATATCTTGAGATGTTGCCCAACTATATCTATTCGTTGTACTTGAAACTCTATATATATAATTGATGATGCACGATTTGGCAGATCTCGGCTAGCAAGTGACTTAAATGTTAAGATGGACAATTCTTAGCTAGAAAGTGACCCGGATGCCTAGTTGAACAATGCCGAGCTAGAAGGTGACTCGGATGCCGAGCTGAATAATGACGAGAGGCCAGCCTTGGATGAGGTGCTGCTAGCTACTTTGCCGAGTTGCCCGAGTTGTGTATGAGGTCGCCAGCTAGGTCTCCATCAGGTCGGCGGAGGTAAGTCACCAAGTCTTTGAAGATAAGTCCCCAAGTCACCTAGTCGACGGAGGTAGGTCGTCAGGTCGACAGAGATAGGTCACCAAGTCACTAGAGATAGGTCACTAGGTTGGTGGAGGTAGGTTGCCAAGTCAGTAGAGGTAGGTCGCTAGGTCTCTGGAGATAGGTCACCAAGTCAGGGAAGGTAGGTCTCCAGTTGGGACTCCATCATTTTGTCTAAGGCAAGTCATCACCTACATGATATCAAGGTGTCATCTAGTTATTCTGAGATGCCACATGTCATAATGTTAGTGGAAGGACAAACCTACCCTCATCGATAATAATGGTTTGGAACCTATTTTCTCTTCGTGTAGAATGGTTTTACACTTTTATTACCTATTTGTTTATGTACTCACACCTATGTGGAGGGAGATGGTTGGACAAATAGTTGAGTTTTCATCAAGTTTTGAATAAGGGTGTAAGTGATTATTAGCTCAATTAACTATCATTTTGAATGCACTGTTTATCGGGTAAATGAGTCCATGAATTGCAGAAAATATTAGTTGACATGCTTCTAGTATAGTGGTGCCAAATAAAAGTGGTTTTATTATAAGGACTTATGTGGGGCCTGAGGCTGATAAAAAGGAAGTGAAACCTATAGGCTCCATTTGGGAAGAGCTCAAATACCATTTCCATGCATATTTGTATTCTGGTTCAGTTTTGCTAGTGTTTGGTAAGAATGCATTTTATGTCTTGAAAATAACAGTAAATATAGATTTCAAGACATATTTGCATCCAATGTGATTACATCCAAAAAATGGACGATAACTTTATACTCAAAGTTGATCAATGTTAAAAAGGTATATTTCAATCTTGGGATTCATGTTTGTACCTATCACAACTAAATATCATTTGGTGGGAGTACAAAATTATCATTATAAAATTAAACCAACTTTACATTTTTCATGAACCGGACATGTTTTGCATTTGTACTGATCATTTTTATATTTGCAATCTTCCCAAACAGAGCAGCTGTCTGTAGCCTTCTCTAGAGCTACTTTCATATAGCTTTCACGATGGACTAGAATTTTTTAAAAACTCATAAATCTAATCCAATTCCATGGGCCTCTGTGGAGATCTCCAATAAGCCTAATAATAATAGTGCAAATCAAGTACCTGATTTGAAGAATCTCCACTACATTTGATTGGCCCCTTTTAAAAGGAATACCCTACCCATGCTACCCAAGTTGCAATGAGTGTGCCCAAGGCCAAAAATATTAGGCCAATGAGCTAGTTATCAGCTCAAGTGAACCCCTTAAGGCTGTTTGGTGACCCACTTGCCAAATCACTTATTGTGTTTTTTAAGAACTTATTGGGGTGGGATGTTTGGTAAGCTATTTTTCCCATAAGTGCTTATATTGACACAAATGACAATTTTAGCCCTCATTTCACTCATACAAATATACAATGCTTTTCACATATTATACTATACATTTCAATAAAAAAATACCACATTATGGCAACTGAGAGCCCACGTGGACCCACACATGAAGTGCCACCAATATCCTATCTAAAAAAATAAAATAGGATGATGCAACAAATTAAATTGGGATTATTCAAAAAAATCACAATAACATATACAAAACATAACATAACAAATATTCACAAGTTGTCAAAAAATAATTCAAATAATGTTTGCATTATTTTTTGCATCATTTTCAGCCTATGTTTGCATCATTTTTAACATTATTGTTTGCATAAAAAATAATTCAAACAATGTGGCTCACCTTGCGCCACAACAAGATGCCAGCATGGCTAACCATTCTATGCAACTTGCTCAACTGACAACTGGGATTAACTGTTTTCTATTATTCTCTATTACATATTCTGTTATTCTGTCACAAGTGTTTTTAAATTGTGTTCAGAATCGCACCTGAATTCTTTCAAGCATGTGGCTCACCTTGCGCCAAGTTACTCTTCTCACTTTGGGCTTAGTGGTTGGGTCTGTCAATCATTTCATACGCTGGATTCATGAGGAACATGAGTTTTTATGTTTGAATGATCCAAGTCCAACAACCAACATACAAGGACTGTGACTGAGGATGACTGACTCTAAATAGAATAGAGAAGAATGTCGAAGGAGAATATTGTAGTTGGGCCATGCCTATTATATTAAGGCCTTGTTGGGTCTGTTGTTTTTTCGGGTAATGGATAATGGGCTACACAATAGGGACTGTCCCTCTCCAAACCCCTAGATCCCCCCAACCAGGGTGAAGGCAGGATCCGATCGGGACAAGATCGCAGGTCTCTGCCCTGGGACCTGTAGAGATACAAGGAAGAGGTGAACCAATAAGCAAGTCCACCTCCCCCCCCTGATCAATAACATTGCAGCTATTTTAACGATATAAAAAGCTCTCCTATCTATTAGTATGTTCAGCCTCGCCACACCCAAGTAAAAAGCTACGAACCTCTGTGCCTAGTAGTTCTGTTATACTCTTCAGATTAACAGAGAGAAAGTGAAGAAAAGGAAGAACTTGAGATGAGGTAACCCAGCCCCAGCAAAAGAAAACTGTTTCCATCATGACAAAATCTAGACAAAGAGTTGGCTGTTTTTCCGCCCTTTAACATCGCACTCAAGGAACCTAGGCAATGAAGATGCTCGGCAAGCGAACTAATAATGGAATATACACATAATTGGCACTACTCACTCTTCTATCCTATATCATGTTTTTTTTTTTTTTTGTATGTTTATTTGGAGAACAAAAACAGGACCCTGAAAAGCACAAGAGGATAAAAGGCTAAATAGCCATAAATCCTAACTTTAGCATTAAAAGCCTATTTGATGTTTTACTGTTTTAGAGGGTGATGTTGGACCGGGGGTTTCTTTTGTTGGCATTGCTAATTAATGTATTCTAACAAAAGTGAATGTTTCCTTATTTATATGTTTCTTTTTTTTTTTATGGAGAGATATTCTTAATGCAAGGCTACAAGGGACTGTCTAAATTGTGTGATCACAGTGTTGTGAGGACTAAATCTGATTTCTATTTGATATCATTGGTGTTTCAACTTTCAAGTATTAACAACGCCTCATCAGTTATCAGCAACACAGGCATTTTTTAGTTGTGGTCAATTTTCTCAATACCTTAACCGATGTGGTGCTGGCACAAATGAAAGAATATGCATTTCTCACGAAACAAGATTCAAGTACAAACATTGATAAATGTTTGTATTTCAAATACAAAGGGACTATATGTTGCGTTTGGAAACGATGCAAATATATAGAGTGTAAAATGGTTCATATAAATTGTAAAATTAGGTTAGTTTTGCACTAACAAATTTACTTTCTTATCAAACAGACTTTTGATAGTAACGGATGCAAACACAAATTCTAACAAAGTATATGTTTTTTTTTATCAAAAGCCCACTTGAATGCAAATTTAATTCTTTTTTATTGATATACTTTTACATCTTATTATCAATGTAAATATGCATTGGTCTATCATTTGTCAATATATAAATATAATATAACCAAACACAGGCAAAAATGAACCAGAGTGCAAATTTATCCTGAACGGGATTTACACTCCATTTGCATTGTTTCCAAATGCAGACACAGTGTTTCAACTTTCAACTCAAAATTAAAATTGCAGGCCAAAACACCAATGTTACCAAACATATATTTTTGGTGTAAATAACTAAGAACCCCCCCCCCCTTCCCCTTCCCCTCTCAACCTTATCATGATTTCCTTTAGCAATACTCCTTGAGAATATTATATTTAAGTTAATAATCAAGCTGTTATACTTTGTGTGATGCCTCCTCCTGTATGTAATACTGCTATCGATCTTTTCAAAAAATGAGAAATAGATCATCTATAGGGGCTGCTGATCGTGCCCTGATATCTTGGCCCTAGTTGGTAGCCATGTGGGGGTGGGGTGTTGGTCACTGTTTGGGCATGCTTTCTCCTGCTTTACGCCTTGGACTTGGGAAAAAACCTGAACTAGTCAGAGACGTTTAGGATTAATTAGAACTAGCTGGCTAGGTGGAATTATGGTTGAAGGTGTATGTCCGTCACTGGTTTCAGTTGTGTTAATGGATGAAATGGAGGATAAATGATTCTAATCACGCGGCAGCAGCAGGTCTTCGGGTAGAGCGTGAGAGTGAGAGTGGAAACTGGAAACCATCCAATCGAAGTTGAAAGGATCGGGAGTGCAGGATTGATGACAAAGGTCTTATCCATTATTCTTTTATATCACCACATACACATTTCTCTTTCATTCGTGGGTTTTCACTTTGGAGTTGTCAATCTGATGTACTGTGACAGTCACATAGGAGTAGAGAACACTTCAGTCTATCTCCTCCACTCTAGATGAATTAGGTAAAGAGATGGATGGCTTTTGCTTATGTTTAAAGGGAAATAAAAGAAAAAGAAAACAAGGTGGAATGTGTAAATCAGATGAAGAACACAGCTGTGCTGCAAAGAGTCATCTATTAAGGACAAAAATTCCCTAAACCCAGAGCCCCAAAATTCTTCTTTCTGCTCTTCCTTCACAATTAATTAAAGTCTATCCTCACAATCCATGAATGACTTAGGTTGGGAGGTCTCTGTTACCAAGATGTGACAATCCTAGCACCTAAACTACAATGTAGAAAAAGAGTTCCAATCAACACTAATTAGTTGGGGCTTCTTACTTGATAGTCATCAACAACACTCATTTGCCTTAATTTACAACATCTAAACCTACCCAGTAATAATTTCAACATCAAGCCCTCACAATCTTTGTTACTCCACAGTCCATTCCACTTTCATTTCCCGACAAACACTTTTCCACCAATAAGCCAATCGACGGAGAGATGGATGGGGACTTTTTTACATTATGTGTGTAAATATTATTATTATTCACCCCCAGCGAGCATTTTTCATTTTTGCCCAGAATACCAGCCATGGGTATATCATAGAAGAGGGAAAGACGGAGACCTTCCTCAGTGGTCCCACCAAAATAAAGACCGACGAACAGGACAAGTAAAAAAGAATCAATCAGAACTTTGAACGGCCAATTAGAGATGGATCACTAGCTGATGTGGACAGGATGCATAAATAGGTAGTCAATCAATCCACAGGAACCCTAAACGATCAGACTGGCCACGTCATCCATCCACGTGGCATACCATATTTCTGCTCCCCGCTTGACCCCATTGGCCACATAACGTGCGAGAAACAATGATCTAGATTGCATCAAATCATTGGCGGGGGAAGGAGACAAAAGTTTATTAAATTGTGTGAGATGTCGATACCCAACATCTGTCCTATCTATCTATCTATCCATTTATTATTGCTTATTATTAGAGAGCATGACCAATTAAGGAATGAGATCATCCCGTAACCGTAATTAGGGTACAGTCGATTAATGTGGGTTCATGCCACGTGTGCATCAAAGGTTGGGAGCACCAGAGCCTCCATTCCATTCCATCAAACTGAAACTGATTAAAATCTCCCCACCCCCAGTCTCTGTTAGGCCGTTGAGATGTACTTTTGGGTTTGGTGAGTTGGGCCCCCCACAAACGAGTGGACACTATGTCCAATCTATTCGACAACAAATGGCCCACTTGCCCACCAAGAAAAAGAAAGGGCCCACCAACTCCGTAAGTTATGGTGGGTGATGTATGCATTTGTATTATTTTTCCTCGACGGTCAAAGATCGGCTCTGACCGTCCGGATGGGCTGACGCCCTAGTACTCTCTGTCCCCCAAAGCCACGTGAAAATTGGTCCAGTGATCGACATCGCAATCCTAGCCTGTCAGATAGTGATCGGTGTGGGGACCGCCCACCACTAACACTCCACAGATGATTTGTACTTGGGTTATCAGGCTGGGTCCCACTCTGTTCTCTTCGTAATCAGGTCCACGATGACGATGATCGTTCGTGCACACAATTCATGGCTTGGGGTTGGGGCCTTGGGGCCTTTGGGGGGAGGAATTATTTGTTTCTTTCAAAAGGGAACCCCCTTCCTTTCCGAATTCCAATCCATGCGGATGCGGCGTCTCCTCTAGACGGACACTCTCGCCCCTACACACGGACCCACCAATTCACCCTGGCCCACATCGCTTAAAAAGCTTTAGACTAACTTTTCACTCGGTTGATATCATGTGTTGGACTTTGGCCCATGTATGATGGGTCCAATTTCTTGCGATAAGAAATATATGGGCCAATATCATGGGTCCGAAGCTTGCCCGTCCCACACGTTTCACTATCAAGAAGAGTAGTCACGTCATTGTGCGCAGAACACCGTCGGATCGGAACTTCGGAAGCTTTTAGTATTAGGATTGGTAGGATGGACTGAAGATTGCACGATTGGCCTGCAGCAGACAGCAAGGAAAAAGTGTTATGATAATCGGCCAATTCTATCCAGGTTCGAGCTTGATTGGTCTGCAATCACCAAGGATCGTAAATATATCCTAATCCTATCCATTGAGCGAATTTTAGGTTTGACTTCATGACAGCTCAGACAAGGCGTGGGTCCCATAGTCACAAAATCTGGATTCGGCAGGCAGCTCACGACAACGCACTTAATGGAGTGTCAAGATCGTACACCACTGTAGTCTGTAGTCAGTACTCGGTAGCTGTACGATCACACTAAAACGTTGCAATTCCGCAGAACTCCAAGCTTTACATCGTATGCGAATTCATTGATCCCACCGAGAACATATTCCAATCTGATGGTTTTATTTCGCGGATGAGCAGTATGTCTGTAGAATCCAAGTATTTTGTCCACTGGTTGTTTATTAGTTTTTACCTTTGCTCGTCTAGGAGGTTGGAGAGAGAGAGAGGGTGGTGACTAATTGTGAATTTATTAGTGCCCATTTCGAAGTCTGGAATCATTTCGGTGCATATTGCTTTGGTTATTCCTATTTCTGGTGGAATGGCGTTTTATTATTTGAGAGAATGTCTTTCTTCAGAATGAAATTTCATTCCCTAACAGACGCTTACTCTGTCTATTATAAGTTTACAACAAGCGGTCAAGGGTAAAGGGGGGATTTTATGCTTGTGAGAGAGACGATCCAATGATACAGAAGTCAGAGTGTCTAACAACAGTGAGATTAGAATTAGCAAATTAATGAGTTCTAACCCAGTCCCAGTGATTATAATTGGCCATCTGACCTGACACTAAGCTCTACTGACATTAGCCCACGTGTACCCTATTTTTCGGGGGAAGGTATGAAAACTTCTTCTCCATGCAATTGCAACCCAAACATTTAATAAACATGCCCTCATTTCATTGCTTCATCCTTTCTATATTTCTCTGGAGTATAATATAATAATCCAATATGCATTGGGGAATCTCTTGGGACCCAAATCCATATTGATAATTGCGAGAAAAAAGCTTCAATATAATCAATCCAATAAAAAAATGAAAAGCTTGTTATCTTACCCTCTCTGAAACACTTTTGTATCATTATTTAATCTAAACTATATTTAATTAAAGGGAACTTTTCCTACTTTCCCTTTCAAGCATGACTTGCACTTAATTACGGATAACATCTCCTAAAACTTACTAAAAATGGCCTCCGCCCTCCTGATTAAAGGCGCTAAGCCGCTAACAAGTGATTAATTAATAACAATGTTGTAAGCAAGTCTGTTTGTTAGAAAAATATACTACCTACACATTTTATTATTATTATTATTATTATTATTATTATTATTATTATTATTATTATTATTGTTGTTGTTTTAATTATTGTTAAGAGTAACCATGGGCCAAGCTTGTGCTAGATTTAACGCCTATGATAAGGGCAATATCTTAGGCCCTTGACCAAAGGCCTATACTTTTAAACATGAAATATTATATGTATATTATAGAACATTAAATATGCATATGTTTGTGTATATATATATATATATATATATATATATATATATATATATATATATATAACAAATGATATATGCATAAAATTTAAGTTATACTTCATGAAATATAAAATAAAAATGACATTTAAATATATGTATATTTAATTTATACTAGCAAATCTACACATGCTTTGCACATGGAAATTTTACATAATTATGATAATAATTGATGAAGGAAGATTTGGCCTGACCTCTCTATTACGTGACACGTGGCAGAAACAACAGCTCGGCAAAAGGGGTCAAGCCTAGGCGGGAACAAGGGGACACGAGCGGATTGAACTCCCTACCGGGGGCCCGAACTCACCCCTTGTAACAGCTCGGGATACACTTCGCCGAACTGACCCACCTTGTAACAGCTCGGGATACACTTCGCCGAACTGACCCACCTTGTAACAGCTCGGGATACACTTCGCCGAACTGACCCACCTTGTAACAGCTCGGGATACACTTCGCCGAACTGACCTGCCCTATATATACCTCCGAGCTCAAGACCGCCTCGCTCAGCACTTCGCATCACTTGGCACCAAAACCAGACAAGTCGTACCACGCTTGACACTAAGGAAGTTCATGTCCAAGGGCGTCGCGCCTGACTCACTTGGGATCTGACGTTTGGCGGCAGCACCCTGAACGGCCACCTGCCACCGCCACTGACACCGCCATCTCTAGTTAGATGACGGTTAGGCAGTGACGGTTCTGTTTCAGCAGAAAGGACGACGGCCGAATTAACAAGCACAAGGGTAATCATACTTGACCTGACAAGGGCCCCGGGACGAGTGCACGAAGTGATTATAAGAGCCCCCTACCCCCCGACAACAGATGTATGCAAAAACTTTGCGCTATCTGGTATTACCTTGCTTTTGAAGGATTCTAACTTGAGCTTCGGAGCCTCTACACCGGGTTCCCCCCGGAGCTTCCCCATCTCCTCCGTTTCAAGCTCCCTGCTACCCCGTTCGGAAGCAAGGCCGCGGACAGCTAAGACCGGCCGGATCGTGCTCCATCAATTGGCGCCGTCTGTGGGAAAACGCTTCAAAAAGCCTCCCTCCAAACTTCGATAACCCCTTTTCTTCAAAAAAAAAACCCAACACTCATGGCCTCCTCCAGCAACACCGGACGTGGCATGGAGACAAACGCCATCGGGGAACAACTTCAAGTCCCCGTGGTGTGCGTTGGACAGTTCACCATCCCCCTTTCAGTGGATGGGATCCCCAGCTTGAATGCGCCACAAGCAGTGGCACCCGTAAACCCTCCTACCACAAGCATCCCCTTTCCTCCCCCCATTGAGACAACCTTCACTGAACCGACTGTCGTCCCCCTGGCAGCCAGTCAAAACCGGTTGGAGGACTTGATGCAGTGCATGCGGGCAATGCAAGCCCAAATGCAACAGTTCCAGCAGCACCAGCTTCACCAGCACCAAGTGCTGCACAACATCTCCCAGTATCACTATCAACAGTAGTTCCCCCAACTGCCATTGAACCAACCACTACTTCCACCTCGCCACCCCGCTCTGAGCCCGGTCAAGGCCTCCCCGCAGGATGGACGCCCCCACCAGGCGAAGGCCTCCCGGCCCCAGAACCACCCTAACAGCCAGGCCTCGTCCCCAGGCCGAAGAGAGAAAAGTGTCATCCCCGCCTCGCAACCGGCGGGCGGGTCGGGAACCTCACCCGCGAGGTCGGCACCCCGGCGCTCCAAGCCCGAGCTCCCGCTCACCGAAAATCGATTCAGCGCCCTGGCGGCGGACTACCAGCATTCCGGGCTCATCGAGCTCGGTAACACGAAGGCCAGCAGCGCCAGTACAAGGCCCGCTCAACAGCGAAGGCACCGGCGAAGTCGTCGAACTGCCACCCGTGCCTTGTCGGAATCCAGAGGCAAAGACACGAACTCGGACGAGGTAGGGGCTGCCCCGGTTCTCTCGGTTCCTTCCCCCCTCGCATCGGAACTCCTGGCGGTCCCCTTGCCCAGAGACTTCAAACTCCCACCTCTGGACAAGTACGACGGGTCCTTCGACCCCAACGACCACATTGACGCCTTTCAGTCCCAAATGCACCTCTCCAGGGCCAGCGAATCGTGCATGTGCGTGGCCTTTACCACCACCCACAAGGGGGTAGCCCGCACTTGGTACAGGAACCTGGCCCCCAGGTCGATAAAGTGCTGGGCCCAGTTCGTGCAGGTCTTCACTGCACACTTCGTCACTAGCCAACGGTGCCCCAGAACAGAGGAAAGCATCTTCAGAGTAGTCCAAAGAGAAGGAGAATCCATTCGGGGCTACATCAAGCGATTCAACGAAGCATGCCTGTAGATACCGCGGTTGGACCCCGCAGTGTAGCTCACGACGGCCAAAAGAGGGGTGACGCACAAAGAATTCAAATGGCACATGGTGGCCAACCAGCTCGCAACCGTGGCTGAATTCCTCAAACTCGCGGGTAAGTTCATGAGGACAAAGGAAGAAATCAACCAACGAACCGAAGGCGGGAACGAGAAAAGAAAGAGAGAAGGCGAGCTCTCCAACCCGGTGAATAGAAAAAACCCGACCCGGGAGCCAAAGCCGAACCAGTCGTTCCGGGCCCCCCTAGCAATTCGGATGGATTACACGCCGTTAAACATGAGGCGGACGGAGATCTTAATGACGATCAAAGACGCCCCGTACGTTAAGTGGCCACCTCGCCTAAAGAGAAATCCGAACGAGAGAAATAAGAATTTGTATTGTAGTTTCCATAGAGACCATGGTCATAGCACCAAACAATGTAATAACCTCCGGGACGAGATAGAGGGGCTCATCCATCGCGGATACTTGAGAAACTTTGTACAGCACAACAATAATAACAATAAGGCAGGTCGGCAAGGGGAGCACGAAAAGGATGCCCCCGAGTCTAGCAACAGACCTGTCAAACCGTTGCAGAAGCAGCCTTCGGAAGAGAGGCCAGTTCGGGGAACCATCCATGTAATAGTGGGAGGTTCGGTGGTAGCGGGGTGTACCTCGGCAGCAGCCCGGACTTCAGTTCGCGAAACGACCCTCGAAGAACGGAACCCCCCAAAGAGACCAAAGTCCACTACCCCCATGATGACGCGCTTATCATTAAACTAAGGATCAGCAACTTTGAGGTCAGACACGTACTCGTAGATTCGGGCAGCTCAGCGGACATCCTCTTCAAATCAGCGCGAAAGGTAAAGGCAAAACACTTGGTCATCTGCAGCGATTCTCAACTCGTGGTGAACGAAGTTACCGGCGAGTACGAAGAACGCGATCTCTCCATGATCGCATATTTGGCCAAAGTAAAAGAAGCCCTGCTCAACTTCCAGTCACACATCATTAGGCAAATCCCGAGGTCAGAAAACACTGAGGCCGACGCCCTGTCCCGGTTAGCCAGTACAAGCCACAACAATATGAGAACTGTGTACATAGAGGACTTGCCTCGGCCTAGTATTCTCGGGGGGACAGAGGAAGTCGCTCCCGTCTTGGAGGCAGAGCCAAGCTGGATTGATCCACTCGCGAGCTTCTTGATAGACGGAACCCTCCCTGCATAATGCAATGCGGCCAAGAGGGTGCAGCGCCAGGCAGCCAAATACGTCATAATAGACGAACGGTTGTACCGACAGTCGTACACGCTCCCCTATTTGCGTTGCCTGTGACCTGCCGAAGCCGAGTTCGTACTCTGCGACACTCATGAAGGCCTGTGCGGCGGACACTTGGGGGGCAGAGCACTCACCCAAAAGGCACTTCGACAAGGATACTACTGGCCAACGATGAAGGCAGAAGCTGTCGAGCTCGTCAGAAAATGCGACAAGTGTCAGAAGCATGCTAATATCCACCATCAACCTGCCTCCGACCTCAAATACCTCGCCAGCCCGTGGCCCTTTGCACAATGGTGTCACGGGGCTAGTCGACGGGGCCCCGTGCGGCGCTCGATTGGGGTCGAGAAAGCCTACAAAAGCAAGCAACAACACACAAAAGGAAACAAGAGTGCACACAAAATAGACAAAAGCCACTTGTATTGCATTAATCAATGGTAAGCACAAGCACACAGTACAGTGTCGAGGGGATCTCGTGCTTAACCTTTACATGCTTATGAGCTCACTCGACTACCTACCTCCCCTCAAAGAGTACGTTAAGCTTTTGGGGGAGTGACAGAATAATACATCAAAATACTATACATGCATACTACTATTTACATAATTGCCATTGGCATACCCCCCTTACAAAAAGAGTACAAGGACCCAACCCAAAACACTTGGATGGCGTGCTGATGGCACTGATGGTGGCTGAACCGTCACAGTCTCCCCCACTCAATTCAATCTTCATCCTCGAAGATTCTTTCTCAGGTACTCGTCCAGCTTCTCCGCGAACGGAATGAGGTCTTCTGCTAGTTCCCATGTGTCTTCTTCTGCAGGTCCCTTCCACTTCACCAGGTACTCCCATTCTGATGTTTGGGAGGATTGGGACAACCTATGGTCGAGGATGGAGTCAAGGGATCGGTTCTTGGGTGGTTGGTAGGATGGGTGTGGGCGTTGACTTTGGTTTCGGGAGGTGTCTTGGCTGTCGGCATGGTAGGGTTTGAGTTGGCTTACGTGAAAGACAGGGTGTACTTTTAGCCAGGGGGGTAGTTTGAGCCTATAGGCTGAAGTTCCTACTTTGGCTATTATTTTGCAGGGTCCCTCATATTTTCTCACCAACCCGGGGTGTACTCTTCGAAAGAACCTAAGGCAATGGGTATGGAGTTTTACTAAGGCCAGGTCACCTATTTGGAAGTTCTCGAGTCGTCTACCCAAATCGGCCCATTTCTTCATTCTTCTGGAGGCTTTCTCTAAGGAGGCTCGAGTGATGTCAAGGCATTCTTTCCATTCCCTGGTGAAAGTGAAGGCTCGAGGGCTTCTTCCTTGATGGTCGTTGGCGATGCTGTGCGGACATCTTGGTAGTTGGCCGGTGATGACTTCAAAAGGACTTTGATTGGTGGAGGAGCTCTTTTGTGAGTTGACGGAGAATTATGCGATGTCAAGCAATCGAACCCAATTCTTCTGTGTAGCTGATACAAAATGGCGGAGGTACTCTTCAAGGAGGGAGTTCATTTTCTCTGTCTGCCCATCTGACTCTGGGTGGCTGCTGTTGGAGAAGTTCAAGTTCGAACCAAGAAGCTTGAATAGTTCTGTCCAGAAAGCACTAGTGAATCGGGGATCTCGATCACTAACAATGTTCTGTGGGACTCCCCAATATTTCACCATGTGCTTGAAGAAAAGGTAGGCTGTGTCTTCAGCTGAAAGGTGCCTTGGTGCTGGGGTGAATGTGGCATACTTGGAAAATCTATCAACGACAACAATGATGGATGTATAGTCTCCCACTTTAGGAAGACCGCTAATGAAGTCCATGGAAACACTCTCCCAAGGTTGTGAGGGAGTTGGAAGAGGTTGCAGGAGTCCAAGAGGCTTGGCACGTTCAGGCTTGTCTTGCTGGAAAATCAGGCATGTTCTTGTGTATTCTCGAACGTCTTGCTCCATATGAGGCCAATAGTAGGCATGTTGTAGAAGTGCCAAGGTACACTGCCACCCAGGGTGTCCTGCCCATAAGCTGTCATGACATTCACGTAGAAGAGTCTTCCTCAAGTCTTCAACTCTCGGTACAAATACCCGCCTTCCCTTTGTAAAAAGAAGGTCTTCTTCAACCCAAAACCGCCTAGTCTTCCCTTCACGGGCCACTATCAATAGGCTCTGAGCGATGGGGTCCTTCTGGAGTCCTTCCTTGATGTTCTTAATGATGTCCAGTCTGATCTGGCTTTGTGAGGGACCTTCACCGGTGGATAGTGCTGCAAGCTCGGCCTTCCTACTAAGTGCATCAGCAACCCTGTTCATCGGCCCTGGCTTGTACTCTAGAGTCATATCAAACTCTGCTAAGAAATCTTGCCATCGAGCTTGCTTTGGGCTCAGCTTCTTCTGTATTGCATTGAGTCTTCGTAGAGCCCCCATTCTTGTCTCCCCTGGTTCCTTCTCCTCCTCGCTATGCTCATCATCACTAAGCTTTGCAAGCAAGGCATTGAGCTTCCCCCGACTAGGACAGTCCTTAGTCCAATGTTTTCCCTCACAAATGAAGCATGGTGCCGGAGGTGTTCTCTTCACAAATTGGCCACCCCTGTATCCAGGGTCTCTTTCGGGTCTCCTGTAGAACTTCATAGTGTTGGGTTTACTTGGCCCAGAGTCTCCCTTGGGCGAGTAGTAAGGTTTCCTATCACCTCCAACCTTCCCTACGCCTTGATATGAGTTGGATTTGGTGCCGTCTTTGCTTGGTCGTCTGTTGTCTACCAGTTGTTCAGCAACGGCCATGGCTGTGGCGAGGTCCTTCACACCTCGTCTCTGGAGTTCAAGTTCGGCCCATTGTTGTAGGCCATCCATGAAGTTGAAGAGCAGGTCTTTATTTGACATGTCCGTGATCTCGAGCGACAGTGCGGAGAACTCCTTCACGTACTCATGCAATGAGCCCGTGTGTTTTAGGTTTTTGAGCTTCCGACGAGCTTGGTACTCCACGTTCTCTGGATAGAACTGGCGCTTTATCTCGCTCTTGAACACGGACCAGGTATTAAAGGAGCATAATCCTCGCTCCGCATCGGCACATCTCCTGCGCCACCATAACATAGCAACATCAGTAAGATACATAACAACAGTACGCACCTTGGCCGCCTCCTCAACAAGTTCAGCGGTGGTGAAATATTGTTCCATTTGCCACAGGAAGTTGTCAAGCTCCCGGGCATCGCGGGTCCCTGCATATGAGGTAGGCTCGCGGACTTTGATCTTTGGAGGGGCTGGAGCAGTAGGTGTGTTGGCTGTATTGGCCATCAGCCTCTTCAGGAGGGTCATTTCGCCCTTCAAGTCTTCGAGTTGGATCTGTAGGCACTTCACCAGGTCTTCTAGAGGGTTGTTAGGTTTGTTGGAGCTATCACCGAACTGGTCCTCCAATCGTTCCACGACCGAGGCTACGGTTTCAAGGTTGAGTTGAAGCTCGTCTACGTGGTCACGAGTTTCTCCAACCACTGCTTCACAGCGCATGATGCGCTTGTCCATGGTCGCAAGCTTGTCAACTGACTTGTCACGCTTGCTATGCTTTGAGCTGACGCCTTTGTCTTTGGGAGAGCTATCTCTAGGCTCGTCCTCATAATAAACCCGTGAGATCCCTTCTTGGATCTCCTCTTGCGTGTCACGATTCTTCATCGGGCTGGTGTTGTTGCGGGGCACGACAGGGATTCGTTGGGCTTGACAACCGATGGTGTCAACCACACTCTGATACCAACTGTCACGGGGCTAGTCGACGGGGCCCGTGCGGCGCTCGATTGGGGTCGAGAAAAGCCTACAAAAGCAAGCAACAACACACAAAAGGAAACAAGAGTGCACACAAATTAGACAAAAGCCACTTGTATTGCATTAATCAGTGGTAAGCACAAGCACACAGTACAGTGTCGAGGGGATCTCGTGCTTAACCTTTACACGCTTATGAACTCACTCGACTACCTACCTCCCCTCAAAGAGTACGTTAAGCTTTTGGGGGAGTGACAGAATAATACATCAAAATACTGTACATGCATACTACTAATTACATAATTGCCATTGGCATACCCCCCTTACAAAAAGAGTACAAGGACCCAACCCAAAACACTTGGATGGCGTGCTGATGGCACTGATGGTGGCTGAACCATCACAATGGGGCATCGACCTCCTAGGGCCATTCCCACCAGCAGCAGGCGGAAGAAAATTCTTAGTTGTTGCAGTAGATTACTTTATGAAGTGGATAGAAGCCGAACCTCTGGCAACTGTTACGGCTTGAAACATACATAACTTCTTTTGGAAGAACATAGTATGTCAGTTTGGGTTACCTCGGGTACTAATCTCCGACAACGGCAAACAGTTCGAGGATATCAAGTTCCAAGAATAGTGCCAGAACATGGGGATTCGACAAAATTTCACGTCAGTCGCGCACCCGCAGGCAAACGGTCAGACGGAAGAATGAACAGAGCCATCTTGCGCGGATTGAAAGCACGTCTGGATCGAGCTAAGGGATTGTGGGCCGAAGAGCTACCAAGTGTCTTATGGGCTCACCGAACTACCGAAAAAGCAGCCACGGGAGAAACCCCCTTCAACCTCACCTACAGCACTGAAGCAGTGATCCCGGCGGAAATCGAAATACCAACATTGCGATTAGAAACATACGACGATCGGATGAACGGAGACGAGCTACGTACCAACCTTGACCTACTGGACGAGGTAAGGGACCTCGCGCACATCCGAACAGCGGCATACCAGCAGTAGGTAGCTCGCTACTACAATAGCAGAGTAAAGCAACGAAGCTTTCGAGTCGGCGACCTGGTCCTTCGTAAGATTATGGTGCTCGAACCCGGCATGGGCAAGCTTGGACCTAATTGGGAAGGGCCGTATAAAGTAAAAAGAGCGCTCGGGGGCGCATACGAACTTGAAACCTTGGAAGGCAAACGAGTACCTCGAGCGTGGAACGTTGTGAACTTAAGGCGATACTACCTATAAACCACCAAGCGAAGTGGACGAAATCAGGTCCTAGGTGCCACGAGGCAAGCCAAGAGGTACTTCGGCGTAGACAAACAAAGAAGAGCATATTATCAGCTCGGCAAAAAACCAGTTCGCGGCATAAAAGACCGCGGAAATTTAATAACCCGGACAGTGGCAGACAAAGAAACAGTTCGGGGAAGATGAGCAATGGGAAAAAGACATTCCATTGCAAGAAACAATACATTGAAAAAAAAAAATTTACATGCCCGGAGCCACTTCTTCGCCGTTGGAAGGCACTTCAACAACACCCGAAGGCCCTGCCTCTCCTTCAGAGTCCAGCTTGCTATCAGCAGCATTGGTTATCTCCTGAGTCATACGCGAAGTGGTTATGGCACTTACATCGAGGTCGGGGTATGTATTCTGGATCATCCACCGGCTCAACTTGAACCCCCTCCTATAAGAGTCCACCATCAGATCGTCAAAACGCGGAGAGGCAATGTAGTCTTCAACTGCCTTCTTCTTGGCGTCTTCAATGCCTTGGGAAAAAATCTGTGTTCTCTCTCTGATGTCCTCTTGAAGATATTCGACTTGATGCTACAAATCTAACTTCAAGTCCGCCATATGCTTGACAACTACCCCCATGGCCTCGGCGTCACACTGAGACCTCGCCTGCCTGGCCATCGCGACGCGAGCAGCCTCTTCAGCAGCATAAGCAGCCGCCTCAGCAGCCCGGGTATTTGCCTCTGCAGCACGGAAGGCTTCTTCAGCAGCATGAGCGGCAGCCTCAGCAGCTCGCGCCTGTTGCGAGCTCCTCTCCACTTGGGCCGCCAAGGCATGAATAAAAAAGGAAGACGGAAGACGGAATCTAACTTACCACCATGGCATGTGTTACGGCGCGACAAGCGACCTGATTCAAAGGAAGATCAGTCCACGCCGCGACCTCCTCAGGGAAAGTAGCATCCCTACTCTTCTGAAGAGCGTAGTTCGGCGTCAACACGCTCCTAAACTCTCTTTGAGCTCCCGAGCCTGAGAGCCCAGCCCGCGTATGAGCAGACCCGGAGTGAGCAGGAGCACTTGAGTACGCAGGAGCGCCCGTATGAGTGGTCTCAGTGTAAGGCGCCCCGGAAATTTCGTGCACCGGTGGAGTCACTTCGGGCTCCCTGGGCAGATCCTCCAGCGTATGGTCTGGAACTTGGGGCTCCTCATCCAGGGGCAGCTCGGTACGAGTTCGCTTGGCGACCCGCTTCCTCCTCTTCATACCTTGAAACAAACGCCCCCCACGAATTCTCTCCGCGTCCATGACACCTGTAGAAACGAGTTTGACATCAGAAAAAAAAAAAAAAAAAACAAAAAGAACAGAGCAAACAAGAACCGCATAGCTAGAAACCTACCTGAACTCAGGCCGGCTACAATAAGCTTGGCCTCCGCTAAGTAGTGGTGGCACTTTAAGCCTTGCCGTGCCCATTGCCGGAGGCCCTTCACTGTCTCTTTATCGAGAGTTACGCCTAAATCGGGAGCGGCCTCACTCCACCCGGTCTGAAAGGGCCATCCTTGTGCACTTCGCACGCCGAAGTAGTCCCGCTTCCAAGTCAGGACCTTATTAGGAAGATCGTGAAGAAGCTTAAAACCTTGGCGAGGAGAAAGGTAATACGCCCATCTCCCCCCAGGAAGAGAACCCGCCTATCTCTTGAGCATCAAGATAGAGGAGAATATCTCTAAGTCCAAGGGGAAGTTCTGCTCGCAAAAAAGGGAAACTGTCCCCACCAGGTTCCGAATAGAGTTCGGATGAAGCTGACCAATGGTGACACCGAAGTGGTTTATGACTTCGACGAGAAGGGGATGGAAAGGAAGTCGCAACCCCGCAACGAGCTGCTCTCGAAAAATCACGATCTCATCAGGACCGTGTTCCCAAGGAAAGCTGCCCGAAGGAATAAAATATGTGTACCCCCAGGAAGATTGTAAGACAGAAATATGGATTGAAGCCCCTCAGGCGTCATGGTCGAAGGACCAAACCTGTCTAGCATCCGACCTCGGCGGGAGGTAGACGCTAAACTGCCCGAAGCGACTCGGCCTACTGGTTCATGGTCCTCAAGCTCCACCTCAGGATCACTGAGGCAGCCTGGGGACACGGCTCGGTTGGTGGAACCTACATCGGCCCTACTTGAAGAATCGTCTGAGCTATCAAAGCTAGACATTGGGGAAAAGATGGATTCAAGAAAGTACTCACTGGAAACTTTGAAGAACAAGCCAAAGAACCGTGAAGACTGTATAACCAGCCTTGACGCGAGCTGGAAAAGACTTGGACGCGAGCTGAAAGGTTGGACGCGAACTCAGTAGACAAACCGCAGAAATGACAAACCAACCGGGGTCCCCCACTATTTATAGCTACAGTAACCAAGAATCGACCGTGCAGACCGAAGATGATCCAACGGCCCACGTTCCGACCGCACAACCCTTAAGGTCGAGACGTGATTGGCGCACGTCTCTCCAAAAAAAGCGAAATGTCAGCGCACGTCTTTTTGAAACCGACGTCGCTTCGACACGCGGCTTTTCCGAAACTGACGCGCCACACGTCTCCCTGACAGTCGCCCGCGCACGTACAGCAGTGGCGCACCTTTTTGAAATGACCCGCTGTCACGTCCCAGCGGCGCGAATTGGTTTGAAATTTAAAACGCGCGTTGTCACAACCACCAGCGTTCTTGAGTAAGCACGTTTCCAGCCTTCTCGGAAACCGAAAGAACCCTAGCAAAAGCATCTCGCGCAGTGAAGGTTCAGAGGACGGGACAAATCCACCTGCTACCTCGCGAAACTCTCTGCACCATGGCAAGACCCCCGCCGCAAGGAGTGGGGGGCAATTGAAGAAGGAAGATTTGGCCCGACCTCTCTATTACGTGACACGTGGCAGAAACAACAGCTCGGCAAAAGGGGCCAAGCCTAGGCGGGAACAAGGGGACACGAGCGGACTGAACTCCCTACCAGGGGCCCGAACTCACCCTTTGTAACAGCTCAGGATACACTTCGCCGAACTGACCCACCTTTTAACAGCTCGGGATACGCTTCGCCGAACTGACCTTGTAACAGCTTGGGATACACTTCACCGAACTGACCCACCTTGTAACAGCTCGGGATACACTTCGCCGAACTAACCCACCTTGTAACAGCTCGGGATACACTTCGCCAAACTGACCCACCTTGTAACAGCTTGGGATACATTTCGCCGAACTGACCCACCTTGTAACAGCTCGGGATACACTTCGCCGAACTGACCCACCTTTTAACAACTCGGGATACACTTCGCCGAACTGACCTTGTAACAGCTCGGGATACACTTCGCCGAACTGACCCACCTTGTAACAGCTCGGGATACACTTCGCCGAACTGACCCACCTTGTAACAGCTCGGGATACACTTCGCCAAATTGACCCACCTTGTAACAGCTCGGGATACATTTGCCGAACTGACCCACCTTGTAACAGCTCGGGATACACTTCGCCGAACTGACCTGCCCTATAGATACCTCCGAGCTCAAGACTGCCTCGCTCAGCACTTCGCATCACTTGGCACCAAAACCAAACAAGTCGTACCACGCCTGTTCCTTGCTACCCCGTTCGGAAGCAAGGCCGCGGACAGCTAAGACCGGCCGGATCGCGCTCCATCAATTATAATGTGTCCAAACTTTTCTATAGCTTTTTTACATTTTCATGTAAAAAATAATTCATTTGCACACTTATTTTTATTTAATATGATGAATACATAATATTATAGATATGCCCATAATTTTTTTACAACATTTATATGTTTTTCCAAAACTTTTAAGTTCTTTTTTTTTATTTATGATGATATCATTTAAAGATGTGCCTATGGAAATTATGATATCATTGGTTCACCTATTTGACCTAGATGTTTGAATTGTTTATGGCCACTTAGATGAAGATATAACTAGAGAGAATGAGAGAGCTAATATCCTAAATATGACTTAATGAGAGAAAATTAAATAAGATGAAAGTTTGAATTACATTTTTTGTCATCACAATTATAGAGAGAGAGAGAGAGTAAACTAAAAAATTGTATTTTAGTAAAAATAAAAGTTCCTAAACAACATCGCATGATAGTATCTCGTGCTCTCAATAGCTAAGTTCTGTTGAACTTATGAATCATGAACTTTTTGAATAAAAAAAGGCAAATTTCTTAAACTATCCCTATTGTTTAGCTAATTCATAAATTGTATCCTTAATGTTTAACTATTATCTTAAACCACCCCTACTGTTTTTGACAATTAACTAGCTCTACCCTTATGGTTAATATCCAATAATGTTTTGTCAAAGTCCATGCACATGTGACACCATGAGATGCATATTTTTTTTAACCCAATATTACCCTCTTAATCTTTAATCTCATGCTTGTTCCCATATCTCATCCTTTGAGATTCTTTTGTATTGAGAATAGATACTTCATAATAAAATCTCCGCGTTTGAAACTTGGATGATCTAACTCGTCACAAACTTTTTTCTGTATTAGATAAAAAGCTTTCTCTACAAATCAAACATTGTCATGTTCTATTGAGAATCCCACATTGTTATCTAGAGATGAAGCGAACAATGCCCACATAGATTTACCTTTGGGTTGGCATTCTATTATTGGTAGATCTTTTACTTTGAGGTGTTCATACCTTTAGGGGAAGAAAGGCGAGGCATTTGTAAAGCCTTCTTTGAAATATCTTCTCCTCAAGCTCTCGATTATATCACCAACATCAACTCATTGTTTTTTTGGCATGTTTCAATATTGAAACCAAAAGATGTCCTTGATATATTTTGGGGTTTTGAGTTTGGTTGTGGGAAATCTGTTTATGAAACCGAAAAGGTGGAGTTGTTGTGGAAATTGTTCTAGTTGGCTAATAACCAAACCAAGATTTTGAGCATCTGCCTCCATCAATTGTCCCAACCCAACATAAAGTGTTGGGGAATTGGAATAGAGAGAGACCGCACCTAGGAATTGTTATGGTTAGAACCAAATGACAACTACAACGTCCACAAAGCTTGTGGTGCCAATGCTATTCACAACGCCGATAATACCTTGCATGTGAATGTTTGCCTGGGTTTTGTGCCCAATCAGAGTAATCACTAAGCATGTACTCCTTGTACCCTGTTCCCGATATCGCTTTTCTGATGCCTTTATTGGTCACGCCGAAGGCAACACGAACTGATCAAACCCAACAATGATACCAAGAGCAAGAAGGCTTCGAATACGAGGAGTGGAAGTTGTAGGCATCACGAAGTGGTAAAAGCAGAGGAGGCATGACACCCGACAACACGAACTTATCAAACCCAACAACGATACCAAGAGCAAGAAGGCTCTGAATACCAGGAGTGGAAGTTATAGGAATGTAAACCAAAACGCTAGATCTGCAAGGAACCCAGGTTTTGAAAACCCTTTAAGTTTAAACCAAAACACTAGATGTGCAAGGAACACAGATTTGAGATCTAAGAGATTCTCAAATCTAAAAGGAACCCAGTTTCTGTCTACCTAGCTGAAACAAAATTTCAAGGACCATTGAAGAGAGAGAGAGAGAGTCAGCCTTTGCCATAAAAGGGTGAAAGGAACTTTTTCATCCATTCCTTTACGATTTAATGGAAATGACGGTTGTCAGAAATAATAGGGGTGGTTTAAGACAATAATTAAATAGTAAGAGTACAGTTTGTCAATTAGCTAAACAGTATGGATAGTTCAAGAAATTTGCATTAAAATGTCCCTCATAAAGAGGCTTTGAAAAAAAAGGTGAGAAATAAAGAAAATATATGAAGGGTTTATCCTGCTCAAATGGGAAAAAGGCCCGTTCTTTTTTCAGATTTTGAGGGGGGGGGGGGAGAAGTTCAATGAGATTTTGGTTCCCATTACCGAGGTACCCATGTTCTTGTTTTTTTTTCTCAGATTTATATGAGGTCTAGGAAAATTCATTTTGTGGGTAAATGATTTTCCCACCTGGAATAAAGTTGCCAATACTTGGATGGGCAAAATTGCCCTTCTAACAGTGACTTTTTATAACTAAATGGTTGTTGTATTATTTACCTAAGAAATAAAAGAACATGAATAAATAGCTTCTCGAAAAATGAATAGCAGCCTAAGGATTTTTGAAACCACTAACGAAACCGTCTTATATTATTGCCTCATTGGCATGCACTATGCATACACATAATGTACCAAAAGTGGGGATGCCTAGATATATAGAATTTATACCAAATGTAGGTCCGAGCTATTTGGGATGGACATTTATTTTTATTTTTCTTATTAAGTAAAAGGCTTCTTTAGTTGTTTTTAATGTACAAAAAAGGAGGAAACATCCTTAATTCAAATACTTCAGCTATTATTTCCACTCAACACATGACAAATTTTAGTAACAACAACAATAATATCAAGGTTTTATGCACCATTGAATAGCAAAAAGTTTTTTTATATATGAAAAAAAAGAAAACCATACATGTTGGATTTCTTTGTATACAAGGAAGCTAATCAAGCTATAGTTTCATAATTCCATTATATTATTTTATTTGAACTTGTTATATTCAAGTTTACAAAAAAGAAAGCTTATTATAGCTCTAAGAATTTATTGGCCTTTCAATGAAAATATTATTATTATCATTATTATTATTTTAATCTCATTCGGATTAGTCTCATCCTAAAGTTATTGCATACTACTGCCCACAAACTGGTATATTTGGGATTGGCTTTACTTTTAACAATTTGATTTTTATCATTATTATTGAGCCATTAAGGGTTTATTTGGTGACTGCTGGAAAGAATATCTATTTACTCAAATGAGAGAATGTCAATCCAGCAAGGATAAAGATTGTATTTGGATTCCACTGGCCAATTCCCAACTCTTATTCCTCTACTGCTAATCAAACGGACCAAAGTGTATGTTTGTGGCATGGAAATCGGAAAGCTGGGGTTGGGAGCAGGAACACTGGTTGAAATTGTATTTTATTTGTGTTTAGATTAATTAAAGTTAAAAACAAATGAAGTTAATAGCGGAACAGGACATATTTGCAGATCGCAGATCGCAGTTGTAATTCCATCAAATCTGGACGACATGAGGGGGCAGTGCAGGGGTACAGCACAGGAGAAAGGAGACATTTGGGCCTCCATTCATCAACCAGGGACTGAAGACAATGGTCAAACATCTAATTATCATCGGTTGAACCCGTCCCCGAACCTTGACTTCTTTCCTTTGGTAGAGAATCTTTGGACTTAACATTTCATCTGCCTCAGCTGATATCAACTTCTTTGTTGTGGGTCCACACCCTGTAGATGCGTGCCACGTTTATTACCGCAATCGAGAAATGAAGAAAAAGCGGAAGAAAACTTCTGTCAAATTAACGTCACAAAGGAAGGCAAATGGGAACAGTAAACGACAGGGATGGGGCCAATGGGCTGGGCTCTCTCTCTCCCTCTCTCCCTCTCTTGATGTTTTGTTTTCTCTACCTGAAGAGCCCAAATCAAATACGCACACAGAATTATAGACAACTCTTCTCACAAATTCCACGTCATCATTTCAGCTCGAAACACGATGCCAGTATTAATGTAAAACAACAGGAGGATTAGATGGAAAAGGAAGAGAGAGAGAGAGCCGGAATCTAGGATAATAATTATAAATCACCAAAATATATTAAACATTTTCAAGTCCACGATCCCATACAAAAGCTTACATACGAGATACGTACGACACAGTTATTAACTAATTAATTCCTTATTCTTCTGTAGAAAAAGGATTTATCTTTAATTTACAACACTGATGTTTATTTTTAAAGGATAAAAACTGCTGGTGGCCACTGGATTGGAATCTTATCTCCATTTTAGTGATTTTTTGATGTCATCTTACGTGGGTGGGGCCGATGTCACTGCAACCTCGTCCCTTAATTGTTCTTCTTATTCTGTATAATATATAATATGTTTATTTTGTATTTTACTCTTTTATACACCAAATACCTTTTCATTATTTTATTCTAATGTTATGACTTATGTGTTTTTCTCATTTTCTGTTGGAGTGATGTTTGTTTGTGCGTTTCTAGTCCTTCACACTTGCATTACTCTCTCCCTCCCCGTTTTCTGTTTCTGTTTCTTTATTTTTTTTTTCCTCTTCGGTTTCAGAGAGTAAAGCAGAGTAGGCATCAGGACTCAGGAGAGCTCTCTGCCCTAAAAAATGCATGGCGATAAGGACGTCTAGGGTTGCCATCTGCTCTCTCTCTCTCTCCCTCTCTCTCACAGTATAGTGTGGACTGTGGACTGTGCCACTGCGGTGTAATTACTCCTTAGGGCACCAAGCTTGTCCTTCCCTACCTCTTCCTCCCCATCCAATGGTTTCTCTGTAAATTTTTCTCAGTCAGAAATTTACGGCCCTGACTGTTAAAAAGTGATCGGCCTTTAATTCAAACCCAAAAGTCGAAAAAGAAAAAAACAAAAGAAATTCAAAATTCAACTTCTCTGTTCTCTGTTCCTTCTCCTTCAGGTTCTGCTCTGCATTTTGCTGCAAGAGCTTTGTCATCATTTTCCTTTCGCCTGTGAAGTGCTACTTAGGACTCTGATTAGATGACTAGAGCGTTCGAGCAATAATTTTGAGCTTTTCTTGTAGCGGGGTGTAGCGGGGTGGGAAGCCTCTGAACCTCGTTTGGTTGTTATTGTTGTTTTTTTTCTTCTTCTTCTCAACTCTTTCATTTCTTGGGAAATGGTTGGTGTTTAGCCGTTTAGGGTTTCTACTTTCTATGGGTTGGTGAGAGTTGAAATGTTGGAATTTCAACTTTAGCTTTTCTGCGAGAGGCCTCCGCTTTTCCTCTCTCACAGTGTGTTTGTCTTCCCAAAGATGCTTTTAGTCTAGGGTTTCGTAAGCTGTTTAGAGTTCAAATTTGCTTTGATTGAATTTGAGCCGTGATTGTTGGAAATTGGACTCCTTTTTTTCGCTCGTTTACTCTGGAGTTCTAAACATTTAGGTCTTGGTAGTTTTGTTTGCCAGCGCTTGTGCTTTGTTTTCGTCTTTCCTCTCCTCTAGATTCTGTTGCTTTTTTGTTTTCTCTCTGATGCTTCGTCTTTCTTGCTTTTCTTTGTAGGACGTCTGAATCTAGGCTAGGGTTCTTCCTTGCTCCTTTACATCTACCAACGTTCTTTCCGAACTTCTCTTCTATTTATATTTGTTTTAATTGATTTTTTCCATTTTTATATCTTCTCTTTTTGTCCGGAAAAAAGAAAAAAAGGTTAGCGTCTATGACTCCATACCTGAAACTTTGGTTCTGACAAAAGCCTTCTTAAATCTAATCTGAGGATGTATCAAGTTGTTTCCTCCTTTGGGCAGAATTGTTAACAGACTCTAAATTTTGGTGTTTTTGATTTTTTCTCAACTGCATTTTCGTCTTTGTGAATGCAGTTTGTGTGCTCCAAGGAAGTATCTCACACAAGATTTTAACATATTTAAATATATGGTTCTACTTTGGTTGAGCATCAGGGCATGATCAAGTCATTTTTGTTTGAGACGCGCATTGAATATCGTTTATTCCCTCCTGCTCTAATTGTTTAACGTAGGTTTACTTTCGTGTCTGCTCGGACTTTCTTCTATTAATCCTGCTGATTTTAGGTTTTCATTTAGAGAAATCGTACAGACTATACCAAGCAAATATCCTGTAGGAATTCCCCTTGCACATTTCTATTATCTTCCAGTTGTGCACAATCGATTGGGTTTCCTGAAGAGCGACAGAGCCATAGTTGGAAGAAGTAATATATGGGCAAATGAAGCTTAAAATTTCTATCGTTGACGTTTAGCGGAAGTGTTGTTTTGCGATTATTTTTTAATTAAATGCATGGATGGGAGAGAAGCCATGGCGTTGTCTGGCTCTGCATCTTATTACATGCAGCAGCGAGGGGTTGCTGGATCAGGGCCGGGAGCACAGACTGGGTTACATGGACCACCGGGCATTCGCCCGCTAACTGGTCCTACTATGCCAATGCATTCAAATATTGGTGGCGGTTCGGTTGGATCAACATTCCAAGTAGAGTCTTCGTCTACGATTTCGCCTCATGGTGTTAACGTGAGTGTGCCGTCGGGAATGCCCCCAAGCGGAGAGCCTGTAAGAAGGAAAAGGGGAAGGCCTCGAAAATATGGACCTGATGGAACTGTCGCTCTCGCTTTATCTCCCTTGTCCTCTACCCCTTCCCCAGCATCGCATCCGCTGACCCAGAAGCGGGGTAGAGGGCGGCCACCGGGAACTGGAAGGAAGCAGCAATTAGCTTCTCTTGGTGAGTACTCTATGTGAATTTTACTTCAGGACTTGTGATTGTTAAATGTAAGGAATAGGTAATCCAGATATTCTGTTGTTGTTGTGATTATCAAAATATCATTAATAGGTGATCCTATATTGTTTAGCTAGAAAATTTATTGTTTTTAGATATCATTTGTTCGTCATAAATGGTTGCTCGATATTGATTTGTTATTCATACCTTTATATAACTAAGTTTTCTCTGTACTTTACTCCTGTTCTTACCTTTATATAACTAGGCTTTCTCTGTACTTTACTCCTGTTCTGAACTTGTGGTTCCTTAAAAATACAAATGGTTGCTCATTTATCAACATGCATTGCTATCTATAACTATTTATTTGACTGTTTCCTTAAAATGTTGAGGCTAAGTTATTGTAGTTATGTAGTACAATTTTCGAAAGACCACCCAAGCTATCACTTGCTAATTGATATGTTGTGACCATGTAAGAAAAATTACATTTCCTTGTTGGTAACAAATTCTTGAGATGTGAAAATAAGGTCTTTATAGGTATGTGAGCTGTAACACTGATTTGATGGTGATGTCAATGTTGAGACATAGGTCAGTTAGCACTTAGCAGTCCATTCCTCATCTCTGGTTAGGAAAAGTATGATACTGATATAAAATAAATGGAGAGATGTAAAGGCTCAGAAATTTCAGCAAAAACCTTTGAACAATTTGCTAACCACTTTAGCCAAGTTTTCTATAGATGATCAAGAAACATCAAGATAAATTACCAAGAACCACCCAATACAACTGTTGATATGGCGAGTGAAGTGAAATGAGTGCCTTGTTCCTTTTCTGTTCACCCTCCCTCTTATCCTGTTTTTTTTTTTTTTTTTTCCTCTTCTTAGTTAAATTTCATACTAGAAACCATGCTCACTATAGGATCAACGTGTCAGGATCGAACATGATTAGAAGACAATGTTTGTATATACTGGGAGTCTGGGAAAATAATTTGGTGATCCCAGCAGTATCAGTATCTCTTAATTGCAACAATAGTAGTAATCAAAATAATATATTCAAACAGTTAGTCGGTATAGTGTTAAATTATGTGGCTAATTTACTGTCATATCTCATTTTGATAGAACTTGATAATTTGCTATAGACAATTGTCAGAAGTGCCGAAGGAAATTTGGATCATTCATCCAGAATATGCCTAGGAATTAATATTTTAAATATGTTCGTCATTGTCCTTTCAAGCATTTACAGGCTTAGAAGAACCTGTTCTACACATCTTACCATGTTGGGCATTACCTTTAAGCCTAGAATTCCTTGTGTTGTTTCTTCATTGTCTATGGGAAAATTTTCATATCTCACACTCAATAAAGCAAGTGGTTTTGGCAGTTATGAACTGCCGCATCATGTACTTGTAAATTGCTTTTTCCCCTTCACATCTTTACCAGATTTTCTCATTTCTGCATATTTTCTCTGTTTTACTTGTACTAATGAACTCTTAAGTCTACTGGTTTCTTCTTCATACTTTGATTAGTGGTTCTTATTTCTGTGCATTCTCTTTGTTTTACCTGTATCTGACAAATTTTCAGTTGTTTAATGTGGCAAAACCTTTCCTGAGTTATTCATTGCTTCAGGGAGCATACATAATGCTCAAAGCTTTGACATGAAATTTTGTGGACTATTGAGTTGACTTGATTTGAGCTCTTTCACTTTTGAATCAATTGAACTGAGGCCTTCAATTTCACTGATCAGGTTTATGGGCCAACTCCACTAGTTAGAGGGGTTAATTTGGTTCTAAGCGTTCTCTAAAGCAATGCTTCCTCATGTAAGGACTGTGAAGGGTAGATGTGTGGTAGCTTTCTTTCTTGATTTTCCTTCCGTATGTGTTTTGCAGTGCCTCTTTCTTGAGGTCATGGAACCTCTTGCAACCTGTCAACTGGATCTAACATTTTTGCCGTTACTGAGATTATATTCATCTGAAATAATGTAAATATATTCTTTGTGTCAAATGCTTATTTTGCTATATGCTATTTTGGTGTTATTTATGTTACCTTCTAATTGTTAACTTTATTGCTAGGTGAGTGGATCTCTGGTTCTGCTGGAATGGGTTTTACTCCACATATCATTACCATTGCAATAGGGGAGGTATACCATACCCTTGTTAATTCTTTTATGCACCCCTTATAATTCAATAATGGAAGCTTGGCTTTTGTCCATGGTCACAGTGTTTTTATTTGTATTTCATGATAATTTGATTTGCATTAATGTGCTATGTTACAGCTCTGCTTACTAGAGTTCCTTGTTATAGTTTGTTTGAATTTCATAAACCATGAGGTTGGCAGGAATAATCTAGCATCTTCCTGTATTTTTAAAATTTGAACTCATTTGAATGCATATTTGTCTGTGCATGGCCTGAAGAAAGCCAGCATCGTTTGTTTCTCTTAGTTGTCTTTGTCAAAAGGCTGTCCTTTGCATATACTGGGAGGACTAAAATTATATTATTATTGGAAGGAAAGCAAATAATATTTGACTTATCCTTGCTGAGGGATGTAAGAGTTCTTCCAGTTCTCTTGTAAAAATTTGTTATTACATTAGTGTACCTGAATGAGTGTCCAACATTGGCCAATGACCCTCTTTCCTAACTTCAGAGTTACAACTTGGTTACTTGAAGAATGTTTAGCAATATACATTCAACTTTTGTGCTTATAGGTGTGTTTGATTAGTCTAGTTCTCTTAATATTTGTATAAATATCATGGAAATTCCTTACTGTATTCCTTTTTGGTGATTAAGATATTGTTGAATTTACCTGTTTTTGAATGAGCTTTGGGTCTTTTCTTGTAGTTAGCCTCTTTGCTTGTACATCTCATGTGCATTCGTCCTTCTTTTTACCTTGATTGTTGATGCACTTGGGAGATTGATCCATAGAGCAAACTCGAGGAATCTGATAAAAGGGTGGCGAGTTGGAAGGGAGGAGGTACCACTAACACATCTCTAGTTTGCCAATGACACAATTTTGTTTTGTGAGGGTGGGAATATAAGTTGGATCCGAAATTTAAAATTAGCAATACAACTCTTTGAGCAGATGTCTAACCTCAAGGTGAACTTTGATAAGAGTTGTGTGGTGGGGGCGAATGTGGAGGAGAGGGAGTTAAGGAATTATTTAAGTGTGTTAGGTTGTGCAATCTCAGATTGGCCTTTGACGTACTTGGGCCTTCCTTTAGGAGATAATCCTAAGAATGAAAGCTTTTGGACTCTGGTAGTAGAGAGATTTGAGAAAAGGCTTGCGTCTTGGAAGAGAAATTATCTTTCCTTAGGTGGGAGAGTCACTTTGATTAGGTCTACCCTAGCTAACCTACATGTTTACTATTTATCACTGTTTAAGATCCCCACTAAGGTCTCTAACTTATTGGAAAAATTAATGAGTAATTTTTTGTGGGAGCCTGGAGAGGAGAAGAGAGATCATAGGGTGAGATGGAAGGTGGTAATTAGATGTAAAAAAACTAGGAGGCCTTGGGATTGGAAATATCAAGAAAAGGAATATGGCGTTGTTGGGAAAATGGTTGTGGAGGTTTACAGTGGAAAAGGAAAAATTGTGGACAAAGATCGTGGTTAGCATACATGGGCTGGAAGACAACGGCTGGGATTCTGGAATTGTGGCAAGGGCTACGGCTGCTTCTCCGTGGAAATCCATCCATGACCTGCTTCCAACTTTCTCCCCTTGGATCAGGTACGGTGTTAACTCTGGTAATCGAATAAAATTATGGGAAAATCGTCGGGTTGGGGTTTCACCTCTAAAGGACTAGTTTCCCTCCATGTATGCTCTGTCAGATTTGAAAAATGAACTTATCTCTTCTTTTTTAGGTCCTAAATACTCCACTTCCGGTTCTGGGTGGAACCTTGGCCTGCGAAGGGCAATTAGGGATATAGACTTGGACAGCCTCTTACCTTTGTTACCCATCATCGAGAATATTTTCCTAGATCCTAATTGGGAAGACACCAGAATTTGGACACCTTCCACCTCGGGAACCTTCTCTTGTGCTTCGCTTTTTGAAACCTTAACTCAATCATCTGTCCTTCCTGGTTTGTCCTTTCCGACTAAGGAAATTTGGAGAAAGCCCATTCCTCCTCGGGTTGTTTTTTTTTTTGTTGGGAAATTTTCCTTGAAAGAATAAACATTAGTAGGGCGACTACTAATGTAGCTAAACAGTCACAACTTAAAAACATAAACTAATGGGCCTAAAGCCCAACAACTTCCTAACTAAATAACTTAAAATAAGAATAAAAACAACTAGGCCCAACTCAATACTCCCCCTCAAGTTGGGAGTAAATGTCACACATTTCCAACTTGCATAGATCATGCTCCAGTTTGTTCTTTGCAACACCTTTTGTGAGAACATCAGCGAGTTGCAGATCAGAAGCAATGTATGGAAGACAAACTTCTCCAGAAGCCACTCTTTCTCTAATAAAATGTCTATCCACTTCAATGTGCTTAGTTCGGTCATGCTGGACTGGGTTATGGGCAATGTTAATTGCATCCTGGTTATCACAGTACAACATCATAGGTTTTTCTGCCTGTACACCAATTTCTTCTAATAGGGAACGGATCTAGAGAAGTTCTGAAACTCCATGTGCCATGGCCCTGCATTCAACTTCAACACTTGATCTTTTTTTTTTTATGAATAGCTTCAACACTTGATCTTGCCACCACTATTTATTTCTTACTCTTTCACGAGACAAGGTTACCCCCAACAAGGGTGCACACTCTTGAAGTTGATCTCCTGTCATCAAGGCATCCTGCCCAATTTGCATCTGCATAAGCCTCTAGTTTCAACTGTCCATGATCAATAAACAATATGCCTCTGCCCGGGTGTCCCTTTAGATAAGCAAGAATCCTGTCAATTGCCTCCCAATGTTGGACTCATGGAGCATGCATGTATTGACATACCACACTTACTGCATAGGAAATGTATGATCTTGCCATACACAAGTATAGCAGCCGACCTACAAGTCTTTGATATCTCCCAATGTCCTTTACTGGCTCACTTTCTAATGCATTGATTCTATGGTTCTAATCAATAGGGGTACTGGTTGCCTTCGTTCCAAGCTTCCCTGTCTCTTAAAAGATCCAAGACATACTTCTTTGAGAGATAAAAATTCCATGTTTTAATCTTGCAACTTCAATGCCTAAGAAGTATCTCAGTTCTCAAATATCCTTAATTTCAAATTCTTTATGTAGATTCCTTTTCAGACAATCAATCTCACTTAGGTCATTCCCCGTGACAACAATATCATCCACATAAACAATTAGGACTGACACCAAAGATCCCCTTCGCTTCGTAAACAAGGTATGATCGGATTGAGTCTGAGTGTGGCCAAAAGCAATCCATGCCTTTTTGAATCTGTCAAATCATGCTCTGGGCGATTGTTTCAAACCATAAAGTGACTTCTTAAGCCTGCATACCTTTCCCTTTTCAATATCACTGTAGAAGCTAGCTGGAAGATCCATATACACTTCCTCTTGTAGATCCCCATTTAGGAAAGCATTCTTCACATCAAGTTGAAACAAGGGCCAAGAGTACGAGGCAACAAGAGAAAGAAGTATCCGAATAGAGGTCATCTTTGCAACTGGTGCAAAGGCCTCTAAGTAATCGATGCCATAGGTCTGTGTGTACCATTTTGCAACAATTCTTGCCTTATACCTTTCTATACTTCCATTTGCCTTATATTTTACTATGTAAACCCATCTGCAACCAACTGTCTCCTTGCCCTCTGGTAGATCCACAATGTCCCATGTCTGATTCTTAATCAAAGCTGCCATCTCTTCCTGCATAACTGTCTTCCACTCAGCTTTGGAGAGAGCCTCACTAACACTTTTGGGTATAGACACAAAGTCAGGAGAGGAAAGAAAATCACAGCAGGAAGGATAAAGTTCACTATAGGATAAGTACTGTGAAATACAATGAGCTACACACTCTCTCTTCCATTTTCTGAGAGCAATAGGAAGATCGAGGTTATCTGTAACAAGGTTAGTAGAATCAATGGGAACTGAAACAGTAGCGGGACCAAGAGGAATACCTGAATCCATGTCAGCTGAATCTAGAGTCTCCAAGGAATCGACAGGAAGTAATATGAGTTTTGCTGTAGTGGAATCAACCTCCTTGTGAAGTCTCTGTCGTAAGTAATGCTGAGAAGCAGGACGCAAAGGAGGTGGTAAGGTAGGTGACACAGGAGGTGATAAGGTAGGTGACATAAGAGGGTCAAGCACAGGAGTAGACACAGAGACTAGAACTGGGAGAGGAATAGACTGCTGACTTACTTCCCCAAAACACTCCCCCTGAGAAGGGTTCTTTGAGAAGAAGTATGTGGATTCAAAAAAGGTGACATCCATGGTAACATACCGGCTCCCAGAGACTGGATCATAATAGCAGTACCCTTTCTGATTTTTTACATATCCAAGGAAGACACACTTTTTTGCCTTGGGGTCAAGCTTCGAGTGGTGAGGACCAAGGATATGTGCAAAACAGACACACCCAAACACCTTGAGAGGAGTGTGAAACATCTCCCCCTTAGGAAAAAGGAGACTGAATGGGGTGCTGAATCCAAGTATACGAGATGGCACCCTGTTAATCAGATATACTGTTGTGAGAACCGCATCACCCCAAAACCGAACTAGAATTGTAGATGTGATCATCATGCTTCTTGCAATCTCCACAATGTGTCTGTTCTTCCTTTCTGCACACCATTCTGCTGTGGGCTGTAGGGACCATTGCTCTGATGGACAACACCATATTTTAACAGATATGAGGCAAGGTGTTTTTCAAAATATTCCCTGGCATTTCTGATCTGAACACCTTTATTCTTGTTCCAAACTATGTTAGCGCCATCTGATGAAATTGCCTCACCAAGGATGGTACTTCATTGCGGGATCTCATCAGGTAAATCCAAGAGTATCATGAGTAGGGGTGGCAACGAGCCAAGCTTTTCACGAGTTACTCGAGCTCGGCTCATGAACCGAGCTCGAGCCCAATTCAGTGGCTCAATTATTAAATGAGCCAAGCTCGAGCCTATTAGAGCTCGGCTCGTGAGCCTCACGAGCCAGCTCGAATAGTATATATAATAAAAATATGATAATTATTAATTATTATAATTCTTAATTTTTTAAATATAAAATACCTTTTTTATATATAATTTTTATTTTTATAAAATATATTTTTTTAATATTTTTATAATAAAATATTTATATAAAATATAAAACAAGTCGAGACGAGCTCAAGCTCAAGGTTCTAGCTCGAGCTCGAGCCTTATAGACTATTTGGCTCGGCTCGACTCGACTCGTATCCACCCCTAATCATGAGAAATCATCCACAAATAAGAGAATATCATTAGCCTCCCATGGAAGGAACATGGTAAGGTCCCCACATATCAGAATGAATAACATCAAAAGAAAAAAAACACCTTTTTTTACTAGGTTTAAATGAATGTTTACAATGCTTTCAAAGTTGACAACCTTCACACTCCAGACTTGACAAACTAACAGACTCAAAAAGTTTTGGAAACAAAAGACTCAAAGATGAAAAAGGTAAATGGCCCAAGCAATTATGCTAAAGCATAATTTGACCCACAGACCCTAACTCACTATCCCTGTTGACATGATGACTCTGATGAGGAGGAAGCACATCCAGGAGGTAGATCCCATTCACTTCACGACCACTCCCAATCGTCCTCTTTGAATCCAGGTCCTGCAAAATACAATGACCGGGAGAAAAAATTACTGAGCAGTTCAAGTTCTTAATCAAACTACTAACAGATAACAAGTTAGTGCTCAATCTACGAACATGAAGGACAGAGGGTAGAGAAATAGAATCACTAATCTTGACAGATCCCTTCCCAGCAATGGGAACATGGGATCCATTAGTTGTGGAGACCCTATCTCTGCCAGAACATAGCTGGTAAGAAGAAACAATAGTAGAGATATGGGTCATGTGCTTTGAGGCTCCAAAATCTATAATCCAAGGAGGTCCCTCCTTACTTGAAGTAGAAACATAATTTGCAGTGACGTGTGAACTACCTGTATGAGCAAAGGAAGTAGAGTGGACTCCACCAGTACCACTTGTACCTTGCTGTTCGCTTGCCGCTGAACTGGAACTAGCTGTATCCTGCTGGTTCAAAAGTTGCCCATACCTCTCAAGTTCGACCCTTATTGTAGCAACTGCAACAGACTCCAGAGCAGTTGTAGTAGGAGGGGTTGGAATGTCACCAGTAATTGCCACGTGAGCATTTCCCTTCTTATTTTTCAGTCTAGTCGGCACAAGATGTGGGTGAAGCTTCTAGCAAGTATCTCTTGTGTATTTAGGCTTCTTACAGTAGTCACAAATCAAATCTCTTTTATCTTCCTTCTTGATTTCACTACTACCCCGATCTCCACTTTGTTTAGGTTTCACAGTACTCACCATGGTAGACTGATCAGAAACATGATTTTTCATCATTACATCTCTCTTGCTCTCTTCCCCTGACACAAAGGCATATGCCTGGGAGAGGGTAACACTGTCCCTGAAGATGTTGTCTTGGCAATATCATACTCAAGATTAAGGCTAGCAAGAAATTCAAACACCCTATACTTCTCTAGATGTTTCTGATAGGTAGTTGCATCCTTAGTGGTTTCCCAAGCAAATGTCTCTAAATGGTCAATTTCCTGCCATAAGGTTTTAAGGGCTGAAAAATAGGCTACAACAGGTCTATCTCCCTGCCTTGTAGAAATAATCTGATTTCTCAACTGATAAGCCCTAGCAACATTCTCCCTCTGTGGATAGGTTTCTACAATCCCATCCCATATTTCCTTAGTTGTATTTGCCCATAAAAAATTTTTACTTATATGGGGCAACATGGAATTACACAACCAAGTCATCACCATATAATTCTCTTGTACCCATCAGGAGTTGCTAGTTTCGGGTTTCACTTCTTCACCAGTGATATACCCTAATTTCCCACGAGGACCAATGGCCATCTTTGTAGATTGTGACCTTTCTAAGTAATTTGCACCATCCAACCTAACTGTAGTAATGGTCCCAATCCTGAAAAGGTCTCCAGCACCTCCTCCCACAGGTCCATTTCACTCCCGGGCTTATTTTCAACTCCGTGACCCTCCATGCTTCTCAAAAAGTGTAAAGAAAATAACTGAAATATGCAAGAAGATCAAACGAAACACTTCTCGAACCAACAATACCTTTTTGGTGTCCTAGACTGTCTTCCCACAAAAGATTCATTTTCTGCGGGACAGGAGAAGAGAGAGAAGAGGCAGCCACTCTCTTTAGAAGCCTCCAAATCAGGCAGGACTTGAACCGCCCCTTACATAAAACTCCAAGGAACCCTAAAAAATTAGGGCGCCACTTCCTAGGTCAAAATTGAAGAGTCCAACAGAAATGTAACTCTTCCCCTTTCTCTAGTTTTTCCTGATTTTGATGAGAAACCCTAGACCAGCTACAGGGCAAACAGATCCACCAAAAAATCCAAAAACTGGGCTTACCTGAGATCTTCGATCAACCTCTTAAATCACCATGCAGTCGGCCGATCTAGGGCTGCATGAGAAAACAACTCAAGGAACCTTCGGCCTGCTCTGATACCAAGTAGAAATCACTGATTGCAGATTTAGTTGAATTTCTTGTGAAGGGAAAGAGGAGGAAGATGAAGATTTCAGCGGTAGAGAAGAAAAGAGAGGAGAAAAGAGTAGGAAGTCAACCAGGATTCTTAGATAAACCCTAGCTGCCAACCCCTCATTATAATTTATACTTAACTTAAAGGATGAGATATTACAAGGATGCCCTTAGTAGGGCGGCTACTAATGTAGCTGAACAGTCACAACTTAAAAACATAAACTAATGGGCCTAAAGCCCAACAACTTCCTAACTAAATAACTTAAAATAAGAATAAAAACAACTGGGCCCAACACAACAGGGTGTTCTTGAAACCCTCCCGAGAGTGTCCAAAGTTTGTTCTCCCCTTTGTTTTTCAGATGGCATAAGAAGCGAGGGAAGATGATGTGGAAGAGTATTAGGACAGCCGTGTGTTGGTTACTGTGGGAGGAAACAAATTCTCGAATTTTTTCAGAAAATGAAGATCCCTGGAGGACCTATTAGACCTAATACTTTTAAGGGCTGCCCATTGGCTAAAAACTACAGAACTGTTTTCAGACTTTCCTATAGCTGACCTGTTAAGAAAGTGGAAAGAGATAGCAACCTCTATTTTGTGTTAGAGGACTCTTAGTCCCTCGTGGTCCCCTCCTCCCTCAGGATTTATAAAATCGAACTTTGATAGCAGTAGCCTAAAGAATCCAAGGCCCTCTAGGATTGGGGGAGTTTTCAGGTATGGGGAAGGGATTGTTATTGCTTTGTTCTCAGGCCCTATTGGAGAAGGAGACTCTCTTTGGGCTGAGATCCTTGCAGCTATGGAAGGAGTTCAAAGAGCAAGGAAACTAAATATCAATCGGCTAATATTCAAAGGTGGTGATTAGCTTGTTGAAGAAAGAGGACAGTGGTTTCTGGAGCTACAATAATGAAAAGAAAAAATTTTTATGGCTGTGTAGGGGCATTGAGATACAATAGAGCTGGGTGAAGAGGACAGCTAATTCTTTTGCAGATGGGTTGGCCAAGCAAAGGGTGAATAGGGAGTCTATCTTTTGGTCTAATTTTTAATTTCCTTTCTTTGTAATTTGCTGATGGGGAGCTAAGACTTTTTATCTCCCCCTTATTGTATCTAAAGCTTCATAAATTTTCTCTTAATTAATAAAGTTTCTGTTATTGATAATATATATATATATATTTATTTATTTATTTATTTATTATGAGTTTATGACCCAAGCCTTGTTTATCTTTTTCTATAGGACATTGCGACAAAAATAATGTCATTTTCACAACAGGGTCCAAGGGCTGTTTGCATCCTCTCAGCCAATGGTGCTGTTTCCACTGTTACTCTTCGGCAGCCTTCTTCTTCTGGTGGAACTGTCACATACGAGGTTCAAGCACTTGACAATAATTTGTTTTTGTCCCTTCTCAAGAAAATTATTTGCTGTTAATGCATGATATTTCATGTCAGAACTGTCATATATGGAAAATTTGGTTTCCTTGTCTTTATCTTTGTTTGGTTTTGTTTTTGATCTGAATGCAGAGTAATGGCATAGTTAAATGATGCATTTTTCACTATGCACTTGCAAATAGATGCTTGTCCTATGTGAAATGCTATATATCAGTCCATAATAAATGGAATTTCATATTTCAAAGCTTACATTTCTTGGAATAAAATGCTTATGCATTGCACGTTTGTTGAAAACCATTGGTTTGGGATCTGAAATAAAACATAACAAGTTTTCATTAGTTGGGCTGTATAAAAGTAGCTTGTACCTCTTTTTGGTCTGGAACTTTGAGTGAAATTAGCAATGGACTACCTAGCACTTAATGTAAACTTTTTTTAATCAACAATAGAAAAAAATATTTAAGAATATACTACAGGAAATACAACAAAATGTGTGGTACCCATGGTAGGTAGATAGCCATGGGTAGACATCTTAATGTTAAATGACCATCTGTATCATATGTAATTAGTAAAAGTTTGTGATCAAAGAAAAAAGAACAATTGTTAATTTTATTTTGGTTATCTAATTACATTCTGAAAGTTTTTCAAAATTCCAAAGGTTTGATATGGAAGTAATTCAAAATATTCTCAGTCATGGTAATATTCTGAAATTTCAGCTGAGAAGAATCTTCTGTATTATCCAAGAATCATTGAAGAGAGAAGATAGAGGAAAGGAAGAGAAGAGGAAGAGAGGAGAAGAGAGAAGCTTTTTTTATTCATCAAGAGAGAGGTAGGTTTTGAGGGTCTAAAAATCTGGCTGGCAGCACCAGCACCCAGAACTTTATTTATGGGGCGGCAGTACAATTCATAATAAAAAGAAAGGTTTTTAAAACTGAACTGGACAACGAACCGGTCAAGGGTCTGGTTCCTGGGTCGAACGGTCTGACCATTCGAACCGAACGGACGGACCATTCTGACAAAAAAAAAGGTCAAAACCGTTGAAGGGTTCAACTGCCTGGGTCAGCGGTTTGCTGACCAAATCAATGTTTTTTGGCAAAATTCTGGTTTGGGGAAAAACGGAACCAGTTCCCGGTTTTTCTGGTCCGGTCCGGTTTTGAAAACCATGATAAAAAGAATGAAAAGACTAAGTGCTCCTGTGGCACTTCTTAACAGATTTACTACATTCTGTTTAAAGTTCTGGCTTATCTTACCATGACTGAAATATTCTAAAATTTCTGTGAAATTTAAAATCACTTCTCCGTTGTTAACATCAAAATATGCCCCACAGAGTTCTACTTTCAAGATCATATATATATATATATATACATTTCACTTATGTCAGAAAATATTCTTCAGAAATCGATGGCTAAGTTAAATGTCTTTTATGAGTTTTCTGTGCGTTGTCTTCGTTGTTTCCTTTCTTTGGAGGCATCAACTTCCCTGTAATGGCCTACTGGGCCCACATTCATTGGATTTAGTTAGTTTTTTATTTGTTAGACATCAGGAAGTTCCAAACTTCTTGCTCCATTTTGGAAAAAATATCTGAGATTGTGTTCTTATTATACACTGAATGAAAAGTGTTCAGTCAAATAGTAATAGTTGCTATTTGTGGGTATGCATTTTTGGTGTTTTCTGTTTGATTACCAACCCCAAGCTGCCTGTTTCCCATTCCCATTTTTCAGATACCAATTGTTGTGGGCTAGTCATGGCAGCTATAATTCGAGATGGTTTCTTTGGTTGCTGATCCTCATCCCGCAAAAATTAACTTTTGCTTCTAACCAACGTTTTGAAATGCAAAGGTGTGACACAAGCCATTCCACCATCCTGAGGTGTAAGGTGTAAACCAGAATGGAATGGGTGTTAGCCTCGTGAGCATAGGTATTTTAATTAATAAGTAATTAAATAAGATTAAATAAAGTTACAGCAAATATCTCAAAAAAAAGAAAATAATGAGAAACTAGAAGATTTCATATTTGCAATTTCTAATAGTAAAACCATTATTTTTAAATATTGATTTGAAGTATGATTGCATGAAGTATCTTTATCCTTAGTTATGTTTAAGTATCATCAACCATCACTATATCATTTTCAACGTTAACATAAACAAATATGTCATCTGATATTCAAATGAATGCAATGCATTAAAAGAACTAAAAACCATGTTTGGCCCACTTCTTTTTATACGAGGCAAACTCCTGTACAAAGTGCCAGATGCACACGTCATCTGCCTCTACTGTGCATCTCCAGTGCTTTTTAAAACATTGCCTCTTATTTATATACTGCTTAATCATGCAAGGGACATCTTGTTTGATACTGATTATTTTCATTGTCTTCAGTGGAAATGCCAATTTGTTTTTCATTCCCTTTGTCTAGTTATAGTCTACGACTTTACGGTGCTGATTTGGTAATGCCTTGTTGCTGATAAGTGGGACATATTTGTTGTGAACGACAAGGAATGTCCTTGTTATGATGACAAATAGTAGCTCATAATAGATTGTGCTTGTCTTTTTGAGCAAAGTACCTAAACCTTCTTACTAAGGATTTAAGGGTAATATCCTCTTATAAAGTAGGAGTATGCCCAATTCACCACCAATAATTCAGTTTTATCCTTTGAACTTGATGGCTTCATGGTTCAGTGATTATTTTTAGAAAAACTTGAACTTTGAATTTCCTAATATATATTGATTATGTGGGGTTAACTATCATTTCACTATTTCCTTGTGAATATTCATCCTCATTTTTGTTTTTTCTTTGCCATCTTGATATTTAGAGACAAATTGGCTTTGTTTATGTTAAATGTTACAGGGTCGGTTCGAGATATTATGTTTGTCAGGATCTTACATGCTCACTGATAATGGTGGCTCACGCAGCCGGACGGGTGGTCTTAGTATCTCCCTTTCAAGTCCTGATGGTCGTGTTATCGGTGGAGGAGTTGGAGGAATGCTTATTGCAGCAAGCCCGGTTCAGGTAAATTTACTGGCAATTGTATTTCCTGGCTATCTCCATTTGTTATTGTAGTCCTTTCATCACTGTTTTTTTTTTTTTTATAATAGATTTTATTTGCTTTTGTCATGTTGCAATGGCAAACCTTTTGCGTGCTACTTGAGCTTTGGCATCATTTTTCGTGCATTGTGTTGATAACCATTTTACTTTGGTCACCTCCAACCATTGTTAAGTCAGAAAAGGGAATTTTGACCCAGTCGAGTGTGTCAGTGGCATTTAAACTCCGAAAATTTTAGAATATATATGCTGATCCAGCATATCTGTGTCTTACTTTAATGCATAATTTACTGTAGGTGATAGTGGGGAGTTTTCTGTATGGTGGTTCAAAGACAAAGAACAAAGCCGGGGCTGGTACAGAAGCTGGGACAGATGCTGATGCTCCAACAGGCGATAAATCAACGACTCCAACAGGCGTCCCTCCCAACCAGAACATCCCTCCTACTTCTCAGATGGGCGGGTGGCCTGGTTCACGGCCTGTGGATATGAGGAACGCCCACATTGATATTGACTTGACGCGGGGATGATGATGACCATTTGCATTTCTATATACTACATTCATTGGCGAATGTGTACATGTGGACGTGGTGGTGGTGGTGGTGTTGCAAGAACTAAGAAACATGAGTTGTTGGTCACTTCTCAGGAGGTAGACATTGGTTTTGTACTAACTTATTCTTGCAGCAATGTTGGGCTCTTGGAAGCAGATGGTAGATTTCTGAAATCTAGCCAGGCGCTTTGTGACCTAAACCCACAGTGAATGATGTAGAAAGTATTTAATCTTGTACTAGTTCTCACTTCTCAGGAGGTTAAAATGCAGGACACTTGTTTTGGCGTTTTTCTGATGGAACCTATCAACTCTTGACAGACTCTCTGCCACTCTTCCACTTAGCACAAGCTTCAAACTGGTGAAGAGTGAGTTCAGAGGTTTAGTTTGGATTCTAAGTTTCTAATGCATGAATGGAATTAAATGAAAGCTCCCGAAACACCATTTGCTTCATGTTTTTTTCGTTAATGATTTGGCTCAGTATTACAATCACATTTAACAATATCACTTAAGAAGGGAGGGCTAAGACTGCATGAGCAGCCTTATTACCCGACCTTTGAGTCCAAATCAATATCACTGCACATTGAGGGAATCTCGATATAAGCGGCGTGCAATTAGCAATCCAATTTCTGATGCGCCAAGAATGTGGAGAGCTTCGAGCCTACCTCCGGAGGACCGTTAATAACAAGAGATCACCATCAAGTTCAAGCCCACATGCTGCACTGCACGAGCTTTAATTTCAATAGCCGCAAAGAGGGGCCTTTTAATGTAGGGCTGACAAATGGACCAGATCCAATCCAATGGACCATATTGGATTGGCCCAATTCAATGTCTGAACTGTCCAATCTTTTCAAAATGGTTTTAGCTAAGATTGATTCCAACCCAAATCTGGTCCATTGACATCTGTATTTTTAATGGACCAGATATTGGTTCAATCTGACCCAATCCAATATGGATGTACCAGGTCCAATCGAGTTCGGTAAATACTTTGAACCATTAAGTCTGGATTGGTCCAATTCAATGTCTTATTGGTCTGTCCAATCTGTTCAAGTTGATTTTGATTTAGATGGGGTTCAATACATGCTTTGAACCATCAAAGATGACTTTAACCACTGGATCTGCAGCCCTTGTCCAAGGATGTAGAGGCTGAGCACGTGACTCTACAGAACTCTCCCCTGTCAATTTCTTATTTGAAGGGCTGTCAATAGGTTGGGTCTGGGTAGAACAGGAACCGACCTGACAAGAAATATCAAGGATTCAGAATTGAACCAGACCCTATAGGGTCTGTAATTTTAGAACCAGAACCAAATCGATCATGTCTAAGTTGATTTGAGACTGGATAGAACTGGTTTCAAATCGATAATAAACAGGACAATAGATTAGGAATCAGAACTGATCCATTGACATAGATATTGGAACCAGAACCGGCCCAATGGGATCGGGGTCCATCGGGTCAGACCTGACCCATTGGCAGCACTACCTATTTGTTTCAATATGGACCTCCAGCCCTTATTGGGCATGGACAGCAAACACACCTAAAAGAGGATCAAACTACTTTTCCATAATTGACTTAAACGGTCTTTCCAAATGTGCCACAAAATGCTTGCACCCAGTCGTGAAGGCGCCAATTAGGCCTAGAATCCACCCTCATAGAAGGGCTAGAGGCAGACCAAACTGAAACAGCCAAACAGGTGTGGTAGCAGGAAAGTGAAGAATAAGTGGTTGGTGAACATCAGAACATCCTCCTTAGTCCCTACCATGGGCACAGAGAGCAAAGAGGATCTAAATGGGCATGGTGCCGTGCCAATTCCAACAGTACAGGAAGAGCATGAACTAAGCATCTCCGCAGGAAACAATGAACCCTAGGAGTATGAGGTATGTGTTTGACCCGTCAAATTCAAAACTATTTCCAGGTAAATATTGCTAAAGGTAAAAGCAGTGTGACCATTTGAATTGTGACTTGTGAGGAACATATGAGGATAGCAGCTGGTAGGCTGAAGGTAAGTAGTGAGACGGCCATGGCCCATGGGTGGTCAACTTTCCAGATTAAAATTGTCATCTCATCAATGACATTTGCATTTAAATGTATATCCCCTGTTATGTCTTTTCACACTCCAAATTTTGATTTATGTAGTCTGGTCTAGTGGGTCGGGTCGGGTAAAGTGGTAAACCCGATCATTCTTTGAGTCGGATTTAGTTGAATCAATCCTCTACCAAAGCCCAAACCTGATCGGTTCATATTGGTAACATGCATAACTCTTCTAAATATAGCCTTGGCTCACTTAGGCAAGGAAAAAGTCCTTTCCCTAAACATAGCCTTAGGCAACTATTTAGGATAGGTATTTGTGGGACGACGGGGAAGAATCAGGCTTGAGCAGAACCCACGTGCCCATCCTCACCCATCATCCACATCTATCTATGCATTGCTTATGGGGCTGTGACTGTGAGTGCTCCCGATTAACCTGATAAAATCAAACCCATCTGAACTTAATAAAAAGGGGTATGGCTTCTGAGCAGGAAAGTAAACGGATTGGATTTAGCAAAATCCAAATCCCATCCGACCTAGAAGGGAACCCAAAATCCTATCGGACTCGGATTGCAATTGGACTTAATCTGACTTCATTTCATTTCATTTTTTTAAATAAAGAATTATGAGGAGCCCGGATCATATTTCAAAAAATTAATCCGACTTAACCCAAAATCCCATCTGAACTTACTCCAACTTCATATTTCAAAAAATTAATTATTTTTAACTTATATATACATAATAAATTAATATAAATATGAAATGTTAAGTTTATTATAGTAGTAGGGATCCGTGCGATGTATGAGGAGTCCGGATCTCCTGCCCACGAGAACCCTGCCTATGTTTATTGCAATCATACATGGAGAACATCTCATCCTCTGCATAGTATTATGTAGGGGGAGATATTCCCAATTCATGGGGAATGGTGTATTGTGAGTAGGCATGAACAGGATTTTTGTGGGCAGGAGATCCGGAGTCATATAGAGCGTTAATAAGCAAAATTACTGCTTAATTTTAATGATCATTCTCCGGTCTTCACTGTGGCAACAAGAAAAATGAATGATGCTTAATTCTCATACATTAGCAATTTTCTATGCCAACAAGAAACTTATTTACCCAAATGTGATGAGGGTATTTTTATCCTAGGAAATTATTCGCTCAAGAATCATTCTTTTCCATAAAACCCATTAATTGAATGCTAAATCACAAATATGGTATTTTTTTAAGTCCTTTTTCGTAACCCATCAACTTATCCACCCTCCATCAAGGTTCTAAATATCGATTTAACCGATACACTGGTAGGGGCGCACCAAGTGATATCGATAATATTTTTTTACTTTTTTTCTTATTTTTTTCAAAACTAGTTCAGGGGGCCGGTTTAAGGCCACCCCTGAACCGATCAGAACCTCGACACACTCTCTGTAGGGGCGTATTGGGGAGCTCCCGAAATGATACGTATCGGCCGATAGAGGCCGATATGTATCGATACACTCCTGTGCTTCATTCTTGATCAGGGGAGATTCAAGTCGAGCCAAGCCGAATAGTATGAGGCTCGAGCTCGGCTCACCAAGGTAGTGTAGGGCTCAAGCTCAATTCTAGCTAGAACCTTGAGCTCAAGCTCGACTCGAGTAAAAAATCGTTAAGCTCGAGCTCGATTTGAGAAAAAATGTTTTATAAAAATAAAAAAATTATATATAAAAAATATATTTTATTTCATATTTAAAAAATTAAGAATTATAATATTTTTATTATATATATATTATTTTCTATACTTGTTGGTAAATAATATATATATTATTCGAGCTCGACTCGAAGCTCGGTTGAAACCGAGCAAAGCCAAGCTTTTCACGAGTCGAACTCGAGTAGCTCGTGAAGAGCTCGACTCATGGCCACCCCTATTCCTGATTTAAGCCTCAACTACTTATCAGGCAAGCAGTCACAACCAAAGACCTATCCACAACTCTACGCTACAATAGTTCGAGAGTCAAGACATTTACCAGCAAGCCATCTGGTAAGAGATCCTTTTTGGTGTTTTGGCTGCAGATGCTTTCAACTTTACCAAATACCCCCTCACTTTAATTATGAACTAGTGGAGGGGCCCTTCTTCGCAGGGGGTGGAATGGAATTGTAACATTGCTATTTGGTACATTAAAAAAGATAATGGTTTCTTAATAAAAAACTTGCAATTATAAGTATTCAAGTCTTGAAACTTATATAAAGACTTAAAAGAGACCATCATGTGCTCATTTTTTAAATATTCAGCAAAGCATATGATATAAAAGAATACGATCATACAATGATAGTTCTGAGTTCTACTTCATAGCTGTCCTTTGCTTCACATCAAGAACTCTTAGTTGACCTAGATGGTAGGATCATTTGACCTAGGAATCATCCAAGCAACCAATTCCATTTTACCCCAAACCTAGTCCTTAGCAAAAAATCGTTGAATCAGTCAATGGCTCATTGACCCGAGCGATTGAATCGTCGACCCATCAACCCGTTCAACAGTTTTTTGCCATTTTTTATTTTTAATTATTTTTAATTTTTTAATTTTTGTTGTTAGAACGGGCCATCCGCTCGAACCGTCGACTTGGAAACCGATGGCCATAATGGTTCCGTTTCTGAGTCGTTTTTTTCTAGATGCCAATAATTAAACGAAATAACTTTGTAGTCATAGTCATGGGAATGGTAGACATTGCAAGGGATTCCAAAACCTTGAAAGATAAATCCAAAGTGACCTTAAACATAGAAAAAAAATTGGTAGTAAATCTATCAAACTAGAAAAACCAAGGAAAAAATCAGAAAATCGAATCCAAAGTTCCGCTTTGAGACGGAACTAAACATACATGCAACCAAAGAAAGAGACAAAGCAGATCGTCTTGTAAGAAAAAAAAACATTGCACAAGAAAATTCAAAGAAAAAACAAAAGGGAAGAAATAAAATGGTGGTAAACCCTAGACCGTTTTAGAGGATCTTGAAGAAGAAAACCAAACACACAAAAAAAAAGTAGAAAATGAAAAAAAAAGAAAGATATCGCACACGATCGAATAAAGCCCACAGTAGAAGAAAACTTTGAATAATGAAAATCCAAAAATGGACAAACATTTTGACCCAAGAACCGTCTAGGCAACTGGTTCCGTTTTACCCCAATCCCGGTCATTGGCCAAAAGCCGTTGAATTGGTCAACGGCCCATTGACTCGAGTGGTCAAACCATTAACCTATTCAATGGTTTTTGGCCATTTTTTAATTTTTGCTGCTAGAACGGGCCGTTCATTCGAACCATTGATCCAAAAACAGGTGGCCAGAACGGTTTCATTTTCTAGTCATATGAGTCGCACACTTGAATGACATAACATGCATGATACTGCTTAATGGACAGCACACACTCAATTTTTTGCCTGTAATTTTTGTTGTCAGAATGGGTCATCCGTTCGAACCAGACATATGAACTGCTGTTTTTTAATTTTTTTTAATTGGGAACTGTCTAGGCAACCAGTTCCATTTTACCCCAATCCCGGTCCCTGGATAAAAACCATGGAATCAGTCAACGACCCATTGACCTGAGCGATCGAACCATCGACCTGTTGACCCATTCAAGGGTTTTTGGCCATTTTTTTATTTTTGTTGTTAGAACGGGCCATCCGTTCGAACCAGACGATCGAACCCTCAACCCAAAAACTAGTGGCCTGAACAGTTCCATTTTTGGATCGTATGAGTCACACACTCGAATGACACAACACATATGATACTGCTTAATGGACCTCAAACACTCAATTTTTTGCTTGTAATTTTTGTTGTCAAAACGGGCCGTCCATTCGAATCGGACGGTCGAACCGTCGACCCAAAAACTGGTGGCCGAAACGATTCTATAATTTTTTTCTTGTAATAATTGTTGTCTGAACGGGCCGTCCGTTCAAATTGGATGGTCGAATTGTCGCTGACATGTTCAATGGTTTTTAGCCTTTTTTATTTTTTATTTATTTTTTGTTGTTAGAACGGGTCGTTCGTTCAAACAGGACAGTCAAACCGTCGACCTAAAAACCTGTGGCTAGAACGGTTCCGTTTTTGGATCGTATGAGTCACACACTCGAATGACATAACACGTATGATACTACTTAATGAACCTTACACACTCAATTTTTTGCCTGTAATTTTTGTTGTCAGAAGGGGCCGTTTGTTCAAATCGAACGTTTGAACCATCAAACCATCAACCTGAAAAGCGAGTGGCAAATAAGATATATAACATTCGTTATATTTGTTTCTTGTAATTTGAGATTTTTCAATGAAAAATCTTAATATATATATATATATTAAAGGGAGATACTGCCATTTGGCGAAAGAGGAGACCACCCCTTTCCCTTTAATAGATATACTAGCAGAGGGACCCTGCTTCGCAAGGGCTGGAATGGAACCATCGACTCGTTGATCCGTTGACCCGGTCTTTGGCAAAAAACTATTGAATTGGTCAATGTTCCATTAACTCAAGCGGTTGAACCGTCAACCTATTGACCCGTTCAACGTTTTTTGGCCATTTTTTTAATTTTTTCATTGGGAACCATCCAAGCAACCGGTTCTATTTTATCCTAATCTCGGTCCCTAGCAAAAAATCATTAAATCATTCAACAACCCATTGACCCAAGCGGTCAAACTGTTGACCCGTTCAATGTTTTTTGGTCATTTTTTTTTTAAATTTTTGTTGTCAGAATAAGCCATCCGTTTGAACTAAACAATCGAATCATCGACTCAAAAACCGGTGGCCAGAACGGTTCCGTCTTCAGGTCGTATGAGTCACACGCTCGAATGACATAACACGTATGGTATTGCTTAATGGACTTCAGGCACTCAATTTTTTTCCTGCAATTATTTTTGTCAGAACGGGTCATCCATTTTTCTTTTAATTGGGTACCGTCCACTCGTCCAAGCAACTAGTTTCATTTTAATTGGGTACCGGCCAAAATGGTTCCGTAATTTTTTGCTCATAATTTTTTGTTGTTAGAACGGGTTGTCCATTCGAACCAATAGTCGAACCGTCGACCCAAAAACCAGTGGCCACAACAGTTTCATTTTTGGGTTGTATGAGTCACACGCTCGAATGACATAACACGCATGATACTATAGACCTCACAAACTCAATTTTTTGCTTATAATTTTTGTTGTCAGAACGGACCGTCTGTTCGAATTGGATGATCGAATCGTTGCCCTGAAAACCGGTGGCAAGAATGGTTCCGTAATTTTTTTCTTATAAATTTTGTTGTCAAAACGGGCCATCCGTTCGAACTAGATGGTCGAACCGTCGGTTGTCAAAATGTTATTAACAACATTTATCAATAATAGTAAGTAATTATACCATTTAATTAAATAATCATTGATGATAGTTTTAATAATATTATTTAGTTATTTTTAATATAAAAGTAAATATTAAATTTATGAATAGGATTTATTAACAATATTCATTAAATTAGTAGTTACCAAAATTAAAATAAATTAACGGTATTTATCAGTAATAGTAATTATAATATTTTATTAAATAGTCAATAGCAATACTTTTAATAAAGTTTTTAATTATTTTTAATATAACAATAATTACTAAATTTGTTAACAGTATTTATTAATAACAATATTTATAATTTTAATTTGAAATAAAATTAAAGTAAATATCTATTTATTAACAATATTTATAATACAAGTAACTATTAATTATAATCACTAACTATATATTTATTAAATTACTGTAATAATCAGTAATTTATAACAATGCTTTTTTAATAACAGTATTTATAATTTTAAAGTAAATATCTAATTGTTAACAATATTAAATATTAATTATAATCACATTATATATTTATTAAATTACTGTTATTATTATAATCACTAATTATAACAGTAATCATCTTGTTGTACGGAGAGAGCATCCCAATATATATATAAAAGATATAAGATGCTGGGTCTTAAACTTAGCCATAATGCAAGAAAAATTACAGATCGATCGAATGCAAATAGAGACAACAACAAGGAACCGATCGACCTTGTTCCATTTGCCTCAAAATAATAATTAATCAAAAGATGGACTAGTGCCAATCTATATCATGTATTGGGTTATGATAACATAGTGAGTGATTCATATGATATGACAACATTAATTGACGATGGTATTTCTCATCTACCATCATAACTGATTTGTTTGAGAGTAGGAGAGTAGGAGAGGTCCTCCTAAATTTGTCTGATGGTTCAGAATAATTTGAAGTGATATGACTCACAACATTTACATACTACTCCAATTAGATTAATTAAGTACTACATCGTTGTCGTCTAAAGCTTTATCCCAAGTCCCAAGTCCCAACTATACTGTGTCAGTTAGACGTACGCCTCCTTAACTGACCCTCCTGAATCAGTTTGAAGAAGAAAAATCTAAAGATATCTTTTTTTTTGTCTGCCCCAACCCCAACCAACCCTTCCGGTCATTCAATTTATAACAGATTGCTTCTTCTCATTCCCATCAGTGAAAAAGATTAATTGTACCTATGATCGACCCTATCAATCAATCTCAGGCTGCAAAGCTAAGCTTTAGAATAAATATTTCTGTAGTCTGAAATTTGTTGTAGCTAGTGAAGCTTGAATACAACCTCAAATTAACCTCCTTGTCTCAACTCTCAAGAGGGAAAATATGACAATTGGATACAACTCAAATCTAGAGAAATTTTCCAAGTCTTGACACCAACAATTCCCCACTGGACTCCACAAGTCAGAACTCAGAAGCAAGTTTCTTCCTCGTAGTCAACAAGGTTGTCATGCTCTGCTCTGCTGGAGGAAGAATATCCAATTAATCTCACGTATGGCTAATGCTGACCCTAGCCAACGATTCACAAATCCATCAAAATCTAAGGGCATAAAGTGAAGTGTGCCATCACAAAATGCAAATGGCTCTTAAAAAAATCATTTTTTCTAGGCTGCCTCATTTTCTTCCATGTTTTCCACTTCTCTTCTCCGGTGCCACGTGTAACAAAACAAACAACTTTGGAGGCAACCGGCAAGATGCCGTTTATTGGGGGAATGAATGGCTTTTTAGGGAGAATGACTGTTCAGCCCATCTTAGAATTTTTAGCTTTATCATACAGGTGAGATGAATTCTGACCGTGGGTTGATGTCAAATTTATGGGCATGATGCCGTTTATTGGGGGAAGGGGGGCTACTAATAGACTAAGGGGCCTGTAATTTCATAATTCTACGGTGAGCTGCATTATATTTTTTCCATTCAAGTTAAAGACTTATACTCCACTAAGCCCCCAAGTTCCCGTTTAGGAGGGCACAGCTTCTAGTGTTGCAAGTTAAATTCAAAATTAAAAAAACTGTGAAGTCTGGTTTGATTTGAGGGAATAAGGGTTTGGAATGGGAATAGGAATGCACCATTCCAATTCCAACTGTTTGATTGGATGGATCAGGATCTCATTCCCATTCTTGATGGAATGGCATTCCCCCATTTGAGAGAATAGCCATTCCCTCTCTTCCCTTAGAAATAAAATCCCATTTCTGCTGATTTCAATTTACATTCCCATTCCTGACTGAACCAAACAAACTATGAGAATAGACCATTCTAATTCCAATTCTGATTCCAAAAGATTTTAATTCCAATTACGAACCAAACGGACCCTGAAATTGGTTTATATGAGCCAAAATATCGACTTTTGAGTAAAAACCAATTCGCTTTTTTACTTCATAACCTAAGGTTCGTCAAGGGCCTAGGCTGAAACCCAGTTCAACCCAAAAAATTTTAATTCCCACATTCGTAACAATGAATGGTTTGTATAAATCCAAAAAAGCAGATTCTGACTTTCTCGATAGCCATCACCTGGTGAGGACTGAGGAGGATCCCAATCGTTTTAAGTATATTTCATATTTCCTCATTCTTTCATCTCTAATCTTCGACGAAAGTGATGAGTTGTAGATGGATAATGCGCCATCACCATGGATGGTTGCCAAGAAATTTATGTACTACAAAAAACTTTTCAGTGCGATTCAGTGCGATATAGATACCATATATACCAGAAGGAAATACTGTTGACAATAACTTGTGCAAGTGTACATATACAAGACCTCTGCATCACAGGCACAGCACTTTTCAGTGTGAAACTTCAATGTCTGTTTAAATAGAAAACAATCTGGTACAACTTATATCTGAGACAGTACAACTGCATAGCCATTGTGAAACTTATTTATTTAGCGAAGGAAATAAAACCTCTGCATCACAATTCACAGGGCACAGCACTTTCAAGAGATACCCAATAGCTTCTTTATATCCTTCTGCACAATAAGATGAGATGCAGGGACAAAAGAAATACACCATCCATTAGATTATAACAATGTCAACAGGTAAATTAATGAAAAGTCGGTATCAACCCATATCAACATCTGCAAACAAAATCCAAGTTAACAAACGGATACTTAATTATATACCTCTATGCTAAGAGGAGAAGTCGTTGGAGCATATCGGTCGATCACATGCCCCTCTTTGTCAACCAGGAACTTTGAGAAGTTCCACTTGATGCCGTCTCCAAAAATCCCACCTTTGCTTGACTTTAAGAACTTGTAAATGGGGGCTGCATTTTGACCATTCACATCAACCTAATCCAAGAAAACAAAGCCAAATTGTTATAGTACCGTGGTTCCTTCTGGATATAGAATGTCTTTGCTCTCATTTCCAACTTTTGGAGGTTTTGGGGACGGCTATATTTTGTGGTCTTATCCAACTTACCCTTTAGATGATTGATACCAGTAACTTTATTTGTCATAGGCTCACAAGGACAAAAACCATAGACATACAGCGAAAAAAAGGAATTAAATACAGAACACAATGGTCTTTTACTTCACAACAATGTTAGTTTTCATTGTCTTTCTTGATGACTCATTTTCCAGCAGGGTAAACAGCAACTAAGCATACACGTTTCACTGGCATTGGCAATCACAGGGAGAGTTTTAAGCATAGGGAATGCGATGGAGAGAGCAAAGCATTGCAAAATAAGCTAGCACGAGAATTTGACCACGATTCTTGACAAACATTTATGTTTTATGTGATCAGGTTGACAGATGATTTGTTTGTACTTTGGAGTCAGTCTATTTAGGCTCCATTTGTTTGGATTGTGCAAATTGTGCACCCGGTTCAGTTTTGCATCCATTTGTTTGTAACTATGGTTTACACTCCTAACTGATCCAAAATTTGTACTTTTTGTCTCATTTGCACCACCTTTCTCGTACCTTAATTCTATCACATCATCTACCTGACTCCCAATCAAACAATCCTTCTATTTCATTTTCTTCCATATGAGGTGGAGACAACATCATTTTACTTTCTATTTTACTTCTTGCAAACAAATTAGGCAAAGTCAAATCTGAAGCAAAAGCAAACCAGAACTAACACTCAACGTATTTGCACTCCCATACATTTACACCAGTACAAATGATCACACTACAAGCTGAGCCTTAAGGATTATGACAAATTGATCTCTCAACTAAGAATATCACCTTTAGATTAAATAAATAAACCATGTCACTTGTGCTTCAAATTATAAGATTTGCTCATCTAGGTTATTTTATGATTTTTTTTGATAATGTATTTTATGATTTAAGATAGAACCCTGTTATTTTAATATTGCTCTTGGAGAGATAACATGGTAGGAGGTAAGATGTTTTCATTGCCTGGCAGTTGATGTCTGATGCCTGCAATCAGGCTAGTTTTTCTACTGGCACAAAATTCCCTTAGTGGTCCTATTCTAGTGATCTTATTCTCTTGATTACTCAGTCTAGCCACCAATTTCCTACCTCTTCACCCCTATGATAATTTCTAAAAGCCCTAACTAGTACACTCTTTTCCATTCCCCTACCTGTAACCCCCACTTCCATCAAAAAAAAAAGGAAAAGGAAAAAAGAAAAAAAATCAACTAAACCACTTTTGCTTCTTTCAGTGGAAGTTGAATACATAAATCTCATGTCCAATGGTTTCCACTCTTACTTAATACAGTTAACTGTCTATTAGTTTTTGAATCTCTTTCTGGATCCAGAGGCAGGGGATTTTTAGTTTATGCATACATAGGGCATGGTGAAGATAAGGAAAGTCTAGAAAATGTGTTTTTTTTTTTTAATGAGACTTTTTTGTTTCATGAATATGTCAGTAAATCTCTGCTAGAATTCAACTTGGGCTGTTTTCTATCAGATATCACTTCCAACAGTTGAACAATCAAACCATAACCTTACCAAAGACTAAATTGAAAACTAAACTCAGCCAATTCAATCAACCCTACCACAACCCAACTATGGTCAAAGTAGACCTGGATTTCAGAATGATATAAGAAAGAAGACAAATAAATAAGGACATAAAGACTACTGTTTCAATACTTGTATTCAAATGCTTTTACTCCTAACATAGTTCATGGTGCTGACAGAAATACTCTTGTGAGTTTGGACTTCAGATAAAATGCAGAATCTCATAATGTGATCTAATGGAGATCCTAGACTCCGCGTGGGGGTCTTCACATTCTATTTGTCACTATATTTGCAGTCACAAGAATATTTTTATCTAAGGTGTTTCCCCAAAAAAATAATGAAACTTTAGTAGTTGATTAAGATGACATGGGTAAGCTAATTGGATATCCAACACAATCTCTATCACAAATAAATTCAAACCAAGGGAAAAAGAGAAACCCGCTATTTGCTTGTAGTAGCCACTAGTCTGAAAACCACAGCAGCTTTGTCTGTCGAAACAAACCTTAAAAGATCTTTGAGCTCACCTTATCAAAGATTGGAAACTCAGCCTTGAATCGAGTGCAGGCAAATTCTAGTATCTGCTCATTAGTCCCTGGCTCCTGATGACCAAACTGATTGCATGGGAAAGCCAATATTTCCAGACCTGCACAAGAAACCGACAAGGCAAGATCATTTCAAAAGTAAAGAAATGAGATAAAATCCCTTTGTCTGTACAAAATTAGTATCCTAGAAAGCAACCAATGCATGAAAAAAGGAGTATGCGTTTATGTATGCAAACCATATGAAATAAGAAGTCAAAGGCCAGACCTTGATCTTTGTACTTCTCATATATCGTACTCAGCTCCGTGTAGTTCGAATTGGTCAATCCACTAAGGAACAATTAAAGAAAAGTTATATGAATAATACATGTGGGAGAAATTGTGTATATATATATATATATATATATATATATATATATATATATATCATTCTCTAAAATCCTAAGTCTAATTTGGATCAAACTCCAAAGAGAAGTGTTGAAATAATAACTAAAGAAACAAACAAGAGACTAAGATATACCACTGGGATGCAACATTGACAACCAAGAGAACCTTTCCCTTGTAAATGCTAAGATCCACATCATTTCCCCTAGCATCCTGCAAGTAAAAGAAAATCCAAAATGTAATGAGAAATATAAGTAGAGAAAATAAATAAAACAACGTGAAGAGCTGCACAAATACCAAAGACCAACATCATTAACAAAACTAATCACAACAGATTTCTGGATTTTTTTTTGTCTCCGTGTGTGTTAAGAGGAGGAGGGGGGGCGAGGGAGCCGTGAGACCAAATACCCAACTGAATCCAAATTCAGTTGTGAAGACTGAATCCAAATTCCCAGTAATGACCGTAATATATTTACGAATCAAATGAAAGAGCAGTTTCGGAAATTCAAAAGATAACCAACCCAGTAATACAAAAAACAGGCTTGAAGGGGAATATGGGGTGAGGCACAACCCTTTGTTATGTGAAGGTAAGACAATCTGTTGTTACTCCTATCGGACTCATCAATCCCAAGCTTCATCCAGAAGTTATAATATTAACAAACCCATCCCCTGTTACTGCTTCCCAACAGATCCTCATAGAATTCAAAAGCAGAGAGAGAAAAACCATGTAAGTAAAACAGCAGTAAATTTATCACAGACTAACAGGCTACATCAATAGCCAGAAATCCGTGCTAACAATGAAGAAAAGAGAAAAATGGAATTAGCAATTAAACAGCCCACCCCAAAATTCTGAAGTAGAGACAGACCAAATAGAGAAAAAGAAAAAAAAAATTACTAACATCACATAAAATTTTCAATTGAACAAAGAACCAGCACCGAACGAAAAGGCTAACCTTGACAGTGAAGTCGTGAATAGATCCTTGCTCCTTCTTCGATTGGCTTGCCATCGTAGAAGCTGAAAAAAGGACGGGTTTTGGGGAGAAAAAACTCAAAAAGATTGACACGATAGACTGCGGAACAACAGAAGCAGATAAAATGGGTGGCTTAGAATCGAAACAAAATTGCTTAAATATACCGAACGAAGCAGAGATGGTAGACACTACACGACTTCTGCAACTTAAAAGTGCGAGCTGAGGAAGACAAATGACAAAGCATAGAAAAGTCCGCAAGCAAGTGGAAGTGAAGATATGTTTCCGGAGTTCAAATCAAACCCCCACAAGACTGTGCCCCACAACGTCTCACAGAACATCTCCCCGCCGTGTATTGACAACATCTTTAAATGATGACATCATCATTTTTAATATCTGATTTGATCTCTTATTTCGGCTTTATTTCGATTATTTTGTAAAGAATCTAAAAACACGTGTCTGTTAAATATGTTTACGTAGAACATGACTGTCCACTACCGGTCTGTTCTACTTAACCTTGCTCTGTTAATTGTTGCGTTCACACTAGCCTTTGCCTACTCACCTACTCTTTTTTTAATGTTCAAATTTGAATTAAATTTGGATTGTGATTGGATATTAAAAAATTAATAAAATAAATTAAAGAAAATGACAATTATGCTGAGTCAGATTAAGGTTGTCAGATCCGATCTTATCAGTCGGCCAAGCCTTTTCGTTTTTATTAATTTTCTTTTTTTGGTATTTTTCATTTTGGGCTTGTTTGACGTGTTTTTCCGTGAGGTTTTTGATTATTTATAAATCAAGAAAACTAATTTTCAGTCTATTTACATTTAGCATACAGAATATCGTTAAAAGATGGAATGTTAAAAACACACGACAAGTTTATTTTGGACTGATTTAAAAAAGTTCTAAATAAAATTTTTCATATCTTTCGCATTTTATTTTCACGCATAAAAAATATTCATCTGCCAAATATACTTCAAACTGCTCAAACCTCTATGCAAAAATTCAATGTCTTTTGTCTGCCAAACTATCAGAAAATCTTGTAACGCGTTAAATGGGCCAAAAGGTCTGGTCAAAGCATTTGACCAAAAAATTTAGATATCTAGAAAGAATCTAACTACACTGGGTTGGAATTGGATTGCCCCCAAAAGGTAAACCCAAAGGAACCGTTTGAACATAAAATTTAAACATATAAAAAGAATTATGGCTGGACCATGATCCAATTTACAAGTGTCATAACACCATTTGATGTCCTTGGTAATAATCACATGTGACGTTTTACTTTGAATCTTCACGAGAAGGGGTATAAACAATAATCAATGGCAATGGTGATACGAACCAAGAAGGATGCATGAAGAAGATAATGTTTCTCTTTTAATATATTTATTCAATAGGCTAAATAGAGCTAATTATAATAGGGATACAATAGGGAGACAAGATCGGTGATCTAAAGAGGATACAATAAGGAAAGAAGAGAAGATAAGATATGTACAATTATCTCCTAGAAGCAAGGAAATAATGAAACTAATTTTGATAGAATACGCTAACATTCCCCCTCAAACTCAATATGGTAATGTATCAGTCATCTGGAGTTTGTCAACGAGAGCACGAAAGCGAAGAGGAGAGTGAGCTTTGGTAAATATATCTGCAAACTGATCTTGCGAAGGGACAGGAATAAGACGAACAGTATCATCGAGCATATGATGACGAATAAAGTGACAATCAGTCTCAATATGCTTAGTGCACTCATGAAATACGTCATTGTGGGCAATCTGTATGGCGCTACGATTGTCACAGTGAAGAGGGGTTGCAGATGAATGAGTAATTCCCATGTCATGGAGTAACCATCATAACCATAATAACTCGGAGGTAGTGTCAGCAAGAGTTCGATATTCAGCTTCAATTCTGGAACGAGAGACAACCGTTTGCTTCTTACTACACCAAGATATAAGAGAATTTCCAAGAAAGAAGTAATAACCAGTAGTGGAGCGTTTATCAGTAGGATCATCGGCCCAATCAGCATCAGAATATGCGATCAAATGAAGAGACGAAGAACTAGAATAGTGAAGTCCATGAAACAAAGTGCCCTTGACATAACGGATGATCTGAAGCACAACGGCATAATGAGTAGTGCGAGGGGCAGACATGAACTGACTCACAATATGGACAGCATACGCAATATCAGGATGAGTAACAGTAAGGTATACAAGACTACCAACTAGTTGCCGATATAAGGTGCAATCACTAAGAGGAGTACCATCAGTGACTGCCAAATGGACATTAGGCTCAATTGGAGTGGTAACAGTCTTAGTATCAGTGAACAGGGTCATATAAAGATACAATTGTAGAATAACGATGAAAATCACGAAGAAGAATGAAAGGTTTAGTGACCTTACCAGAGCGACAGAGTGAAGCATTAGAATGAGTAGGGTCGAATTCATCTGGAGGAATCAAGGGCTCAGAAGAAGGCAAAACTGGAGGATCCATAGCCAAGGTAGATGCATCAGGAGAGGTTGCTGGTTGTACAGTATTGTTAGAGCTATCAGATGAAGTAGTCGGACCTACAGGTAAATCATCAGGAAAAAAACGAGATAGTAGGATCAGTAAAGAAATGTGAAGATGTTGTGGTAACTCGAAATGGGGAGAGACTGGAAAATATTTTGTGTTCCCAAAATGTAACATGACGAGATATGCAAAGTCGTTGGGAAAGAGGATCCCAACACCGACATCCTTTATGTTCAATATCATACCCGAGAAAACAACATAAATGTGCTTTTGGTTCCAATTTGGTATGTTCATGAGGTTGTAATAGAACAAAACAAGCACAACCAAATACACGAAGAGACTGATAATTAGGGCAATGGCCATACAATTGTTCATGAGGAGAAATGTTACCAATAATAGGAGAAGGAATGCGATTGATGGTATAAACAACAGAGGGTTGCTTCCCCCAAAAAACGTTCAAGACAAGAGGAAGAGATTAAAAAAGTTCGAACAGTATCAAGAATATGCCTATGTTTTTTTTCTGCACGCCCATTTTGCTGAGAGGTACCAGGACAAGATCTATGAATGATAGTTCCATTTTGTGAAAGAAATTGGGTGATGATAGAATCTCTATATTCCATGGCATTATCAATGCAAAAAATTTTGATGATAGAGGAAAACTGAGTTTTGATCATGGTGGAAAATTGAATATAAATTGTTAGTAATTCAGATTTATTACGCATGAGATAAATTTATGTATATCGAGAGAAATCATCAACGAAGATCACAAAATAACGCGAACCACCCATGGTATTATGAGGCGAAGGGCCCAAAATATCAGAATAGATAAGATCAAAAGGTGCAAAAGAAACATAATCACTTATAGTAAAAGACAAAGCATGATGTTTTAAAAGAAGACATGAAACACAATCAAAGTCAGATGTTTTAACAGGACCCAAACATCCATTAGAAATTAAATATCCTAATTTAGAGGTAGAAATATGACCAAGACGAGAACGTCAGACACTAGAGGTAACAACAACAGCAAGAGATGGTAATTGAAGAGATGATAACTCAAACAGCCTCCCAACCTTACGGCCTGTTCCAATGATCTTCCTTGTCAGTGGATCCTACACAGTACAACCACGACTTGAGAAATGTAGTTCAAAACCAAGTTCACATAATTGTCCAACATATATAAGATTTAGAGATAATTTAGGTACCAAAAAAGTGTTAGGAAATGACAAACGAGATGTTAAAACAGTGCCTCCACTTTTGACAGTTAAGGTGGAACTATCGACAGTATGAACAATTGGTGCAATAGAATGATGTGACTTGGAAGTAAACAGTGATGAATTGGATGTCATATGATTGAAACAGACAGAATCAAAATACCATGATAAGGTAGTACTTTGAGTGACAGACAAGACTGAATTAGAAGGCATACCAGAATCAAGTTGGATCTGGTGAAGAAGAGCTTGGAGTTCTCTAAGAGAAAATTTTAGAGAGGTGTTATCAGAAGAATTCTCTGTGGCAACAGCTGTAGTAGAACTCGAAGCCTGATAACCCATGGATGAGGACTTCTGTCCAGATGGATTTTTGGCTTGCAAGCGGCGACACTCAGAAATAGTGTGACCAGTCTTCTTGTAGTAATTGCAGAAAGCCCGTTTAGAAGATTTAGTTGAAGAAGTAGCAGGCGTACCCGGAGTAGCAAGAACAGAATCAGTAGATAATAAGGATCGCTCATCTCGGAGTGTTTTTAGGCGAGTTTCTTCAAAGAGAAAATCTTTGATCACAACTTCAAGAGAAGGCAATGGGCTACGCTGATAGGTTCATACTCATCCCTGAGAGTCATCAGAAGATGCCAAACACGTTGGCGATCGCAAAGCTTGGAATAAGTATTAGCTACAGAGGTACTACCTCATTCAGGTTCACACTGTGCTAACTGATCCCAAAGAACTTGTAATTCAGAGACATAGTTGTGAATGGTCTGTTCAGGTTGCTGCTTCATACGGCGAAGACGCCTATAGAGCTGAAACTGATGCACATCATCAGAAATAGAATAACGAACTTGTAAGAAATCCCATACCTCTTTAAGAGAGTCATATCTGCGAAATTCCAACTTGATGCTTGCAATACAAGTATTGCGAAACCAGGTCAATATTTGATGATTTTTCCCGTCCCATTTTTCTACTCGTTCAACAAATTTATCCCCTGTTTCATCAGCAATTTTAGTATGTTTGAGAATCTCACCTGTCACATATTGCCATAGAAGACGTCCATTGAGAAAACTGCACATCTCCTAGGACCATAAATCATAATTTGAGCCATCGAAGGTAATAGTGATGGGATGAGAGATATGTTGAGCAGCTTCAGACGAATCCATGAGGAGAAACACAAAACTCTGGAGCAACGCAAATCACGGGAAGAGAAACAAGGCAGACCTGGGGCTCTTGCTCAGGCTCAGGCTCAGACCCGTGTTCCTTTTCTTGCTTATGTTACTGCCTGGGGTCTTACGCTTAATGCCTAGGTTGGTTCAGATCTGACTGTTTTCTGAAACAGTGGCTTACTACGAGACCCACCGATGAGTGACCTCTTGTTCGGGTCGGGCTTGTGTTGCAGCTAGCATGGGGTTGTTACTGCCCTAGAGTCTATTGCTGCTGAACGACACGGAGGAGGTGGGCTACAACAGGGAAGTCGGGTTCGTCTGGCTTAAGGAGGAAGAACGCAACACATTATTGCCTTCGTGGAGAACCACCAGATGAAGAAGCTGATCGGCGTCAAGAGTAAGAAGCTCCTGATTCGGGTTGGGTCACCCTCTGGGATATCTACCTCGATGACCCTACTTCCGATGATCTCGTTCGTCGGTCATTGGTCTGGTAGCAGAGGATCCAAGTTTGCAGCCAACCGGTGCAAAGCAGAGGAATCGTTGGTCTGGTCGCGGACTTGGAAGACAGAGGACAGAGGATCCAAGCTTGTTCCGTAGCCAACCGGAGCAGAGGAGTCATCGGTTCCGTCGCTTTGGTCGCAAACTTGGAAGACGGAGGATCCAAGCTTTAGTCGTTAGTTCCGTCGAGTTCTCTGTTTACCTCTGTACTGGGCGGCAGAGCAGGAAGACCCTTGCGAAACACGGATGAGAATAACAACTAGGCGCTCTTCGTGATTATCCTCGAAGTTGGATCGACAAGCTTCCATGCACCAGATGGCAACCTCCAGATTACCCTGCTTCTACTTTCGGGCTTGAAGAAGAAGAAGCAAATAAGAATCTCAGTTTTCTGCGTGCACCAGAAGTCGTGTATAGGACAACGATCATGACGAGCGGTTATGCAAGGGAGCTAGCCTTCAACCCGAGGTGCTACGATAACCGGTGCAACGACAGTGTGCACTCATGAGAGGGCACCGATGAAGCTCAAGTGGAGGGACGGATCCGATAAAGTATCACAGGCTCTGATACCATGATACGAACCAAGGAGGATGATACAAACTAAGGATGGATGAAGAAGATAATAGTTTCTTTTTTAATATATTTATTCAATAGGCTACAACTCTATTTATAGTAGAGGTAATTATAATAGGGATAGAATAGGGAGACAAGGTCGGTGAGCTAAAGAGGATACAATAAAGAAAGAAGAGAAGATAAGATATGTGCAGCTATCGCTAGAAGGAAGGAGATAATGAAACTAATTTTGATAGAATACACTAACAAATGGTATTCTCGACAGCATATCGGAAACTACACCAATTCCTCAACATCTAAAAGTCACTCAAAACGAGATCGTAAAGAACTAACTATACACAACCGACGACACTCAACACCCATAATAGAAAGCTCACCGGAACACCCAAGTGTCAAGTGTGTATGTGCATCTGATCTACATTCTCACAACATACTATCTGTCCTTGCAGGCAGGCGCCGAAAGAAGTTGATTGTCACCGACGGCAACTTATGGCGGAACCTTGGGTGTCTCATCCAATATATTCCGATCACAACCGCCACCACCTGAAAAGGTGTCACATACAACACCAGTGCTGCTATGAGACAGAACAGGACGAAGATTGCCGTGGCGCGTGGATCCCTCCAGCTTAGCAATGCCTGAACCCTCTCTCCCTGGGTTGCTATGTCCCCAACAACCGTCTGTACCCTTCCTGCCACACTCCTCAGCCTGTCATACCTCATTCGCACCAGCTCTTGACTGCGAGATGTTGGGAATGTATCAAATTCCTCGTCAAGCTCATCAGGATTCAACCCCTCGGCACAAGATATCCGTGTGTTCATATGTGGGGGATAACGCGGCCGGTACCGGAAATTCCATAAGCCTATGAGAAACATGTACAAGAATACAGTTGGAAGTATCAGTTCTGGGAAGCAGACAAACATCACATAGAGCACATGCACAAGCACAGTGGTGATTGGATTCTTCCACATATAGACATCTCCGAACCATTTACCAACTGCAAGCAAACCCGAGAAAACTGCAACTATTCGAAAGAAATTTGCCTTGCTGCGCCTCATGCTCCACATATGGGAATCCACATCAGACATATACTCCACCACCTCCTTCCGAAGTGGGGGCTCTGCCCTGCTCAGACGTGCTGCCACAATGTTCACAGCCTGTTGACGCAGCATGTCAAGCTGCATTATTGTTAATGGCCGTATATAATGCATCTTCGGCAACAATGGCCGTGAGTATATAAACATCATGTTCATCGTCGACGTGCATGAAAAACGTATCGCCAGATGCAACTCCCCCATTTTCTTAACACCTGAAGGGTGCAGGACTAGCAATGGGTAAGAGTGTGTATACACTCGACCTGCCTCGAGTGTAGATATTCGTATCCTTACTTTCCCGATCTTGCTATCCTTGTTACCACCACCATCTGTACCCTTTTCCCCTAGTTGGCTGTTGTCGAATACACCTACAATAAGAACTGTGGCTGGATCATACACCTCCCAGGTATACTGCTCGTTGTATTTTGGGGAAAGGCTGTTGATGGTACGTGTACGCACCCATTTATGGCCATACTTTGCTACACAGTATGTGTCTGATGTACCCTTTCCGTCTCTTGTCTTCATTGGGTGAAGCCCGTCTACATTCAGGATCCCAAGTTCCAGTACTCCAATTGATGGCTTCCATAGCTGCTTTGCTGTGGGACGAAGGTCACTACTATAGTGTGTCGACTCATCAAGCACGTGGTATCCGCCATCAAGACAGACACGGAGGTGGAGACGGCTGGAGAACTTATCGTTCTTCAACTGATCGACATCAACCGCAGCAGCTGGCTTTTCAAGGTGGAACCAACGGGTGTGGATAAGCCGATCATCTGCACGCTTTTCAATTGAGTTCAGAGGTATGATCACCCTCCCAACTAACTCATTTTTGTTTGGCCCAACACGATCTTCAACTGAAAGAACTAAATGATCTTCAAAGGGTTCAGCAGCAACAAGTAGCATATCCTCATTCCAGATTGGGCTCATCGTCCGGGCCTGAACAGTCTTTGTTTTTAACACCTGGTTGCCAAGCTGGACCTTAACATAAACCTCAGGGAAACGATTCTTCTCGGTTGGAATGACATCTTGTGCCTCTATAACATTAACACGTACATACCATAACCTTGGTGCATGGTAGACCTTGGAGCGGATGTATGTGGAGGCAGCTGCAGAGCTATCGGCAGGGGTCACTGCGTCAGAATGCCATGCATCAGGGAATGCTTCATCCGCTTGCGTGCCAATCCAGACAGCAAGCATCAACTCGCCTTTTGTCTTCTCCCCTTTCTTATCTTGAAGCCGGTACCACTCTGGAGCCAATGGACTATCTGGGGGAACTCTAATAGGTACCTCATTGAGGTCAAACATGACAATGCCAACGAAATCATCTTTCACAAGATCCTTGTCCTTGACCACAACTTCCAGTACAAATGATTGCATCCGGTCCCTTGCAAAGGCAAACACCTCATTCCATTCGGGGTTTTGCTTTTTCTCAAAGTGCCTTGTAACTCCCTTATAGTTTCCAACCTTGACTTCCACATATGGGTCAAGACTTCCTGTAATGTCCATGGTTGGAAGCTCCCGGGCCTTGACAACTCGTACAAAAAGGAACTGCATCTGCTCCACTAGGTCATAAGTGCTAGCAGGCTTATCTGCACGTATAACACGGCCACCAACAATCTGTCCCCCTCCAAGGAATGGACTGGTCTCTTTAAGTGCATAGTCAACAGGTTGGGATGCTGTTTCCGAATGCATCCTAACAATTTTTACTGGTTGTGGTTGTTCAGCTTTCATCTCATCAACAGTGTATTTCACTGGTTCGGTCACTGGTGCCGTAGAATGTTGTTTCTGTTGGTGATTCTGATTAGGGAGGTGATGGAAAGTGCGTCTTGACTCGGCTTTGTCATTGGAGAGTGGATTTGGAATTGAATCTGCAACTGATTGAGCTTGTGTTGGGCGTGATTCAGAAAGTGGGATGGCTTCCATTGCAGGAAGAGGGTTTGATGATTTTATGGATGGATCATCAGTGATGTACACTTTCAGACCAAGCTCTCCTTTCACACGAGAAAATATGCCACGCTTTTCTAAAGGGTAATGCAAGACAACAGCATCAGAGTAGGGGACAAATGATGTCCCAGTGAGACGGACCTTCCCAAGGAAGGATCTAGAGTGGGTGGCTTTTATGTTGTTATAAACATAGGCATCCAGAGAAAGGTCCTGGATGTTGCTCGGGTCAGAGATATTGAAATAAAAGCTTTCATTCCAAACAGGATTAAGATCTTTTTCTTTGGTGGTGGTACGGAACCTCTGGCCATCAAAATGGAGCTCAACAAAGGCATTGGATGAGCCCTGCCCATCTTTGGGTATCAGGTTGTGGGCACTCACCACTTCCACACCTAGTTTTAAGTTGCTCATGGTGGATTTGTTTCTTGTCTCAACTTTTTATGCTATCTACAGCTGCTCGGAAGGGCCAGTGATGGGATTATTGACTGGCTCAGAAAGATATAATTGGAGACTGCTGGCAGCTGAAACAGAGAAAACAAAAATTTAGTGATATTAACCAGTCAAATGCAAGGTAACTGGAACCGGAAAGCAAACAATTGTGGAATTGGTTAAGTAATAAAGGTGGTTTTTTTCATTGAAATAAAAAACAACGTGAACAGTACACAAAGCAACTAATTAATTCAAATGTGAGCAAATGGAAAGTGCAGTCTACATGGTAAACACCACAGACAAAACATTGTATTTCATAGAAAGTATTGAAAATTAAAATGCAGTCTACACTATCAATTCTGATGTGAATACCATGTAGAGAGCTGTTTTTTATCAGCTTTAGCAATCAAAGGCATTTTACTAATGTAGCATACAAAACCATGACACTGGTATTTCTTCTTGAAGCCATTCAATTTGAGCCCTTTGAGAAGTTTTTCAGAACCCCTCAGTCATAAGGGAATCACCTCAGATGAGCCCTCATGGACATGGGGGAGAACTAACTAGTTATTAGTTATTATGACAAAATGGTATACAAAAGAAAGTACTCCAAACTACCCAGAGAGGGAGAATTATGCATGAAACTTCAAGGTTCTCCAGCATTTTGCAGCACATATTTCAGTTTTGCAATTGAGACTGTTAACACCATGATTCAATTCTCAATGGCATGCTTTCCTATAACTATTTCTAATTTGGTACGTTAGAGAATCAGAGAAAAGCTTTATTGCTCAATGGTTGTCCAGAAAACAGATCATAGATACTATCCCCAGCTAAAATAACTTGTACACTGAAAAGAAAATTACCAGTTTCAGGTGCCAGATAAAATAGGTCATAATTCAAGAATTAATAACTGGTGAAAAGGTATATGATTATGCAAAATAAAATTGCTAAGATGACCAATATGACAAAGTAAATTGTACATGGTGTAAGTCTTTTATCCAGCCCCCAGTAGCCAAACTAAATTGCTAATATGACCCCTTCGTATTTTATTAATATTTTTCAAATAAACACCTTACCTAAAAAATAAGTCAAACTATACAAATCAATACCAAACCCTCAGCGAAACTATTGCTAATGATATATAAAAGAAATGCAAGACTCGCCACATAGAAGAAAAGCTACAAATAAGAATAAAAAGAGATGAAAACTAAATTAGCAAATTTAAGGGGCAAAAAAAAAAAAAAGCTATTTTCATAATTAATAGATCAAAGACGCATCATGACAGACTGGATCCTACACTATTATTTGAAAAATGGTTGAACAGTAACAGAGTCTATCTCCTACACGTCTCACCCACTAAACTCAGATGCAGCAGATACAGTGATTAATGGAAGTTGTTAATCACTAAAAACATGGGCCATCAAGATAAAGAATATACCTAGGTGAACATTTAGAACAAATGGATTAAAAGGAGATACTTGGCTTTTCTCTGTCAAAAAAAAAAAAAAAAAAAGAAACTTAAGAAAGGCGCATGCTAACAAAAATCCAATCTGCAATTAATTGGCAAATACCAACCACAAACTTGGACATAACGTATTTTATCCATTTCCAGTAACAGTTTTGGGTATAGATGAGCAAAAAAGAGATAAAATGAACAAAAGTAAAATCAAGGTCCCCACTCCATTTCTTTCACTTCTATATTGTCTGTCAATTTTTTCCATGAAGTTAAAGTATACTTTCATTCATGTATATGACAAAAATTATCTTCATCTTCAACCCGCTAAGCAAGCTTCTTGCAAATCCAGGAAAAAAAAAGGATGATCCTTTTTCAAACCATCATCTAAACTCTCTCAGACAGAGCTCCAACCTAGAGGGAAAAACAAAGATAAAATAAAAAAGGAAGAGAATATAAAAATAAAATAAAAAATAAAAATAAAAGAGACATTCTATACTTTTGACATGAATCACTTAAAGCAAATTCCACGAGCATAAACTTAATTAGGTTAATTCGGCCAACTATACAAAAGAGAAACCAGAAATTCCAAAGATCACATCCTGAAGCCATTAAGAGCAAAAGAAGGGAAAAATTTTCACCTTTTCAGTAATTCTGTTAAGGTCTAGCAGATCATAATCGAAAATCAAAACGAGTGAATGACAGGGCTTTGTCTTTTCCGGATTATTTAGTTAACGAAGAAAATATGAGTTTCCAGTGTTTTGAAAGTAAAATAGAAAAGAAAGAAGAAAAGGGGAAAAAAAGAAGAAGAAAGAAATGCATAACAGAAAACAAAACGATTTCTCGTGGAGCTCTCAGCAAAACACAGGAAACCAAACTGCAGAGGAGTGAACTGGCTTTGACATAACATGATCTCTCTCAACTAATGTTTCATAGTTTCTTTAATTTTAAAGATCCTTATTTACAGAAGAACTAATCGAACATCGACTTGTTCAAGTTTCAGAGGTCAAACTAAACCGATTAAAGGTATGGAAAGCTTCGTTCTATAACCATCTTAAATTCAATAAACATAAAACTAATGATCAACGAAGCATGCTTTCAAGACTCCACGTTAACGAACATACAAAAACACAAGATTCAGAAAGAGCAAGGCCTTTGAGCTTACTGGTCAAACATTAACGGAAAGGATGAAGAAATTTAAAAAAGAGTCACCTTTATTCACCAAAGTGCTCGGATATCATCCCGTTTCTTCAGATAAATCTCGGAAATAAGTTCATCTACAGATTGATTTATATATATATTTTTTTGTTCTGGTAGTTTAAGCAAAAAGAAGGAACCTGTCACAGAAAGAAGGAGAAGTGCGGAGCCACATAAGAGAAAGAAGATACGGAGAAGAGGCGAAAAGAGAAATGAAACCCTAGGAAATGGTTCTGCTTCTGCGATGGTTGGCAGAGAGAGAGAGAGAGTCGTGTCAAAAACGGGAAAGATCAAATTTCAGTGCAAACAAGGTCTTCTATTGCAGTGGTCGTGGTGGTCGTGGTTGTCCTTCCTAGTCCAGTCATGGACCTCCCTCCCTCCTTTTTATTTTGTTTTAAATTGAAGGGTATATTTCTGGTAAGTAATCACTAATTTGCGTAATGAGTAATTGCAATTTATATATTTCCATTCCAGTTTTTCGACTCTTCCATTTTCTTTCTATAACCGTAAACTGTAAATGTGTTTTTAATTTCATATTGAAGTAGCGTAGTGAAATGATATTCTGAGTGGGTAACAGATTACTTAGCAGTCACGCCAGTCGCCACCAACGGCTCGTTCTCAAGTCTGAAGAGTCTCAACGAAAGAAACCGTGTGTCTATTCTTTTTGGGTAGCTGCTGCTCATGTCATCAGTCATCTCTTTTGAATGGAAATAGCAGAAACGCCGCACAGGACGCCCGTTGTTCGCTGCGGTACGGGACGGATGGCTAAGGAATGGGTAAGAACAATTGGATTTTGGAATATTCCATCCACTGGTGGGACTGGGAGCGAAAATAATAGCTTCAAATATCAAGGGCTCTGATTTATTGTTTCAGCGCAGGGCTACGACAGCAATTGTGGGTTCAACTTCTTCTGGCACACGTGGCTGTTGGAGATTTCTTCAAAGAGTAAGGTGATGCGTCCACGTTTCTCAATTCTGAAATGCATCTTTAGATGTCAACGGGTGGGGTTCGGACTTCGGTGCGGGTTTGCCTAAATGAAGAGGGGTACCGATTACCGAATCGGCCCCACCCCCGTCTCATGTAACATGGTACCTACATCCAATTGATTTGAAGATGCCTTATTAATGGGATCGGGTCTGTACGGGCTCACCTCAACCCGAACCCGATTACTCTTCTTCACTTTCTTTTTTGATTTAATGAAATCTTATCTTTACCAATTTAAAGTTTCATATGGATGTTGGGTTTGTTTTAGTGATGGCTTCTATAGTTCTTATGACCACGACATTTCCTGGTTCCAAAATTTGTTCTACATATAAAATATAATAAATTAATTAATGGAAGGAAACTGAGCTCTCTCTCTCTCATAGAATCGATTATAGGCGAACAAAGAGTGTGCTGTTCAAAGAGATTGATTGGGGATGGATATGGATATCACATGGACATGGATTCCACCATTGACAAATGACAATTATTTGTATACCATTCAATAAATTAAAATTGAGAAAATCCAATAATTTCTATGAAAATTTATTTTCAATCACAAAATAAATGGATGAATGCACCTGTTCATGTTGCTTTCTTTTTTGGGTTCTCAACCTTCCCTTGACTTCATTATTTTTTTCCTTTATGTGTTGTTGACGTCCATTGAATAGGTCTAAACTTTAAAAAATGACGGTTGTTGGTTTTTGTACGGTGATGATTGTTCTGGCCGTTGGTTTTTTGATGATGTGCAATTCAGTCGGTCCTAGTTGCTAGTTATCTCGTTTTTGATGAAATTGGAGGTGCCTGGAACAAGGAATAAATTGGAGACTTCTGGGGAGGAACCCGGTTGGAACACTTCGAAGCTCAAGTTAGTGCTCTTGAGAAGGCAAGGGGAATGAGGGACTTCAAGACTAGAAAGCACAAGAATCACATACCTCCTTCTTTGGGGGAAGGGGGCCTTTTATAATCATCCTAGTACACTCACTCCCATATCTCTGCTAGATCGGGCATCATCACCTCTGCCAGATCAGGTGTCATCATCTCTACCAGACGCCAGTTCGGGTGTCATAACCTCTGCCAGTTGCCAGTTCGGGTGTCATAACCACCATTGACTTCCTTGTTAGGGCCGTCTTTGCCACGTCTGAGATGGTGGTGGCAGGTGGCCGTTGGAGGGTGGCTGTCATGTGTCAGACCCCTAATCAGTCAGGCGCACCGCCTCCGTGTATGAGCTTCCTAGGCATCAAGTACGGCTGTTTAGTCAGGCAACTTGGAGCCGAAGTGGTGTGCGAGGTGAAGTCTTGAGTTCGGATAGAAGTGTGGCCCGAACTGCCCCGGGGTGGGTTAGCTCGGGTTTTTGCCCTTTGCGCTCCTTGTAAGGCTCAGGACCTCTAAGGGAGAGCTCGGGTTCTTCCTTGGGGAGCTCGGGTTGTGGGTTCCTTTTTTGGGGGAGCTCGGGACTCCTTTTCTTGGAGATCAGGTTGTGGGCCCACTACCGTGCCGAGCTGGCGCTTCTGCCAGGTCACTCTCGGTTGCTTCCATGTGTCGCATGGCCAAGGGGTCGGGCCAAATCTCCCTCCATCAATTGCCCCCCACTCCCTGTGCCCGGGGTCCTGACCCGACGTGGGGAGTTCATGGGATGACGGGTGGATTTGCCTTGTGACGACGCTTTGGCCTTGGTTTAGAGCTTCGCCAGTTTGACCTGTTTGTGTTTTTTGGCCTGATCAGGGTCAGCTTGATTCGACCAGGGGTCAATCCCGGGTTGCGTGCAGCTTACGCGCGGACGCCAAATGATTTTAAACTTTCAAACGTCAAAAATGCACGCTAAACTGGCTTCTCCTCGGGGGGCACACAGCCAGTTTTGCGGGGAGCTGTTGTGGTTTTGATCTTGGTCGTTGATGCGTGAGTACATTGGCTATAAATAGTGGGGGGGCCCTGGTCACTTTCCTTCGCCATTCTTCAGCATTTGTTCCTTGAGCTCGCATCCAAGGCTGTCAACTCGCGTCATTTTTCGTAGTTCGGTAGCTTTTCCCCGGTGAGTCCCCAACCTTCTTTTTGATAAAATGTCTAGCTTGGGTAGTTTAGATAGTCTTCTGGGGGAGTCAGATGCTGGTTCTACAAATCGAGTTGCTGCCCCTGACAACCTTAGTGAGTCCGAGGCAGGGCCCGAGGTAGAGCTCGAGTTCGAGCCCGTAGGCTGAGTCACCTCGGGTAGCTTGGCATCCAGCTCCCGTTGAGGTCGGGTGCCAGATAAGTTCGGGCCTTCCACTATGACGCCCGAGAGACTTTGGTCCCTTATCGCTCAGTATAACCTGCCCGAGGAGTATACTTATATTTTACCCTCGAGCAACTTTCCTTGGGAGCATGGTCCAGACGAGATCGTGATATTCCAGGAGCAGCTTGTTGTCGGGCTGCGCTTTCCTTTCCATCCCCTTATCGTCGAGGTCATTAATCACTTCGGCGTTACTGTCGGCCAGCTCCACCCGAACTCTATTCGTAACCTTGTTGGGACCATCTCCCTTTGTTGCGAACACTGCCTTCCATTGGACCTGGAAATCTTTTCCGCCATTCTTATGCTCAAGAAGCAAGCGGGTCCCCTGCTTGGGCGTAGGCGGGCCTACTACTTGTCTCCTCGTCCGAGGTTCAAGCTTTTGCATGATCTTCCGAATAAGGTCGCGGCATGGAAGCGGGACTACTTCGTGGTTCAAAGTGATACGGGGTGGCCATTTCCTACCGAGTGGGGATTGGCCGTTTCTGATCCCGGTGCCACGTTAGATGAAGAAACGGTGAAGGGCCTCCAAGACTAGGCTCGGCTAGGACTCAAATGCGAAGTCTACCTGACGGAGGCCAAGCTTATCCAGGTCGGTCTGAGTTCGGGTAGGTTTCTTGCTTAGAGGCTTGCTTTTGCTTTGTTTTTTATTCTCGTCTTTTGACGCCGAGCTCTTTTTGTAGGTGTTATGGAGGCAGAGAAGACTCGAGGTGCGAGCTGCTAAGCGGGTCCGTGTAGATCCTTCCCGGGTTACGGAGCCCGAGGCACCGAGAATGGAGCCTCCTGGGGAGCCCGAGGTGGCCCCTCCAGTTCAGGAAGTGGCAGGGGTCCCCTATGCCGATACTGCTTATACCCGAGCTGTGCCTTTAGGCTCGGGAAGTCAGGATGGGGCTGGGAGCGTGTTGACGTCGAGCTACGCTCTCCAAAAAAGTAAGAAGGCTATTTGCCCTGAGGAGGTTGCAGCGTGGGCCGATCTTCCTCTGCAACACATAGGCGCGCATGCTGCTACTCACGCCATGGTGGTAAGTCAAAGTAGGTTTTTTTTTTTTTTTTTTGTCGGGTTGATTTGTTCTCGTTTTGGCAGGTGAACTCCTCTATTCACGCTCTGACAATCCAGGCAGAGAGGGGCTTGAAGCGAGCGCAAGCTGCCGAAAAGGCTTCCCATGCTGCGCGAGTCAAGCTAACGAGGTCTTAGAGGGACAACGAGGCCTTAGGATTGGTGGTGAAACACATGGCGGACCTGAAGCTGGACCTGGAGCATCAGGTCGGGTACCTTCAGGATGATATCAGGAAGAAGACTAAGATCTTCTCTCAGGCCATCGAGGAGGCGAAGGTGAAGGCCATTAATGATTACATCGCTTCGCCGCACTTTGATGACATGATGGTGAGCTCGTACAGAAGGGGTTTCAAGTTGAACCGATGGATGATAAGGAACACGTACCTCGAGCTCGACATTGGTGGCATAACCACTTCGCGCATCACTCCGAAAATGGCTACTGCAGCTGATGATGACGCGGATTCCAAAGACGAAGCGGGACCTTCGGGTATTGTCGAAGTCCCTTCTGAAGGCGAGGAAGATATACCTCCGGGTCTGTGAGCTCGCTGCCGTTGTTTTTTGTTTTTTTTTTTTTGGAATGAAGTGTAAGCAAGATTATTTTGCAATGAATAGTCCCCCTTTTTTGGTTAAGTGTTGGGCAGTCATTTTCTCTTTTCGCCGAGCTAACTATGTTACCGAACTGCTAGACTTAGGCCCTGAGGCGAGTTAACATAGTAAGGCTATACGCCTGATCTGTTCTTTGCCTGGGTTAGTTAACATAGGCTTAGAATTGGGCCCTGGGCTATGCACCTTGGGGTCCATACTCGTGCAGCTTGCTTCATTGATGAGGTCCCAAGGTCATCTTTAGCTCGGCATTCTGGCCCTTACGGTGCTGAGGTCCTTGTTAACTCGGCATTCCGGCCCTTAGGGTGCTGAGGTCATCTTTAGCTCGGCATTCTGGCCTTTACGGTGCCGAGGTCCTTGTTAACTCGGTATTCCGTCCCTTAGGGTGTTGAGGTCCTTGTTAGCTCGGCATTCTGGCCCTTAGGGTGTCGAGGTCCTTGTTAGCTCGGCATTCTAGCCCTTAGGCTCTGGTAGTGGCTCATGGCCTGCTTAGTTTGATAATTTATAGGTAATATCGTCTTAAGTTGACGATGTTCCATGCCCAGGGTATCTGTTTACCGTCCAGGGTCTCGAGCTCGTATGCTCCCCCAAGTGCTCTCTTTACTTGGTAGGGTCCTTCCCAGTTTGGCCCGAGTTTTCCAACGCCGGCTCAGGTACCATAACCTTGCGGAGAACTAGGTCACCAACGCGGAAGTTTCGTTTCTTAACTCTGGCTTTATAGTATCGAGATACTCTTTGTTGGTACGTTGCAGTCCTGATGTATGCGAGGTCCCTCACCTCGTCAAGTAGATCGAGGTTGGTACGTAGCTCGTCACTATTAGTGTTGTCGTTGTATGCTTCCAACCAAAGTGAGGGGATTTTGATTTCGACTGGGATGACTGCCTCTGTGCCATAGGTGAGGTTGAAGGGAGTTTCTCCGATGGCAGTCTTCTCTGTAGTTTGGTACACCCATAGGATGCTGGGCAGCTCATCTTCCCATAATCCTTTAGCTCAGTCTAGCCTGGCTTTTAGTCTGCGAAGGATAGCTCTGTTCGTGACTTCTGCCTGATCGTTTTCTTGTGGGTGCACAACCGACGTGAAGTTTTGTCGGATCCCCATGTCTTGGCACCACCCTTGGAATTTGATGTCCACAAACTGCTTGCCATTGTCAGAGATCAACACCCGAGGTAGCCCGAAGCGACACACTATGTTCTTCCAGAAGAAGTTCTGGACGTTTCGAGCTATAATGGTTACAAGAGTTTCAGCTTCAACCCACTTGGTGAAGTAGTTTACTGCTACTACTAGGAACTTCCTTCTTTCTATTGCTGGCGGGAATGGCCCGAGTAGGTCGATACCCCATTGTGCGAAAGGCCACGGGCTAGTGAGGTGCTTGAGGTCAGCAGCGGGCTAGTGGTGAATATTGGCGTGCTTTTGGCACATCTCTTACTTCCTGACTAGCCCGACGGCGTTTGCTTTCATTGTTGGCCAATAGTACCCCTGTCGTAGTGCTTTCTAGGTGATGGCCCTGCCCCCCAGGTGTCCGCCACATAGGCCTTCATGAATGTAGTGGAGTACGAGCTCGGCTTCGGTAGGCCGCAAGCAGCGCAGATAGGGGAGCATGTGGGATCTTTGGTACAGTCGTCCGTCTACCATGAAGTACTTGGCTGCTTGGCGCTCTACCCTCCTAGCGGCGTTGCGGTCTACGGGGAGGGTTCCGTGTAGCAGGAAGCTCGCGAGTGAATCAATCCAGCTCGGTTCTGCTTGGGCGATAGGAGCGACTTCCTCTGCCCCCCGGAGAATGCTAGGCTGAGGTAAGTCCTCTATGTACGCAGTTCTCATGGTGTTGTCACTAGTGCTGGCTAGCTGGGACAGGGCATCGGCCTCAGCGTTCTCTGACCTCGAGATTTGCTTGATGAAGTGTGACTGGAAGCTAAGCAGAGCCTCTTTTACCTTTGCCAAGTAAGCGATCATAGTTGGCTCGCGGGCTTCGCATTCCCCTTTAACTTGGTTGACCACAAGCTGGGAATCGCTGCAGATAACTATGTGTTTTGCCTTTGCCTCTTGTGCCAGGGCTAGCCCGGCTATCAACGCCTCGTATTCTGCTTCATTGTTGGATGTCGCAAACTCGAAGCGTAGCGCGTACTCCAATTTCATTGGCACTCGGACCATGGAGAACTACACCGGCTCCGCTGCCCTGCTGATTTGATGAGCCATCTACGTGAAGGATCCAGGGCTCATCCCAGTTCGCGCTCGGCCTAACCAAGAGAGATACCGAACTGGGTGCAACCTCATGGGGCTCGGACTCAATTGGTCTAGGAGCACTGAGCTCACCCGAACTGGGAGCCTCATGGTCAACCGGGCTGAGGACCTCGGAGCTGAACGTGCATTCTGCAACAAAATCCGCCAAGGCTTGGGCTTTGATAGCGGTTCGTAAATTGTACTGGAGGTGGTATTCACTGAGTTCAATGGCCCACTTCGTCAATCGACTAGAGACCTCGGGCCTGAGTAATACTTGCCTCAAGGGTTTGTCGGTGATGACAATGATGGTATGGGCTTGGAAATACGAATGGAGTTTGCGGGCCGCAATGACCAGTGCATACGCTAGCTTTTCTATCTCCGGATATCTCATTTATGCTCCCTGAAATATTTTACTAACATAGTAGATGGGTCGTTGGACCCGATATGCTTCCTTTACCAGTACCGAACTGACCACTTCGTCGCTTGTCGAGAGGTACAGTTCTAAAACATCGCCCTTTTCGGGCCGAGTCAACACTGGGATACTGGCGAGGTATTTTTTGATCTCGTCAAATGCGAGCTGGCATTTTGGATTCCACTCGAACCCTTTGCCTTTTATTGCCTTGAAGAAGGGCAGGCAACAGTCTACTAACTTAGACATGAAATGACTCAGAGCGGCTATTCTACCGTTTAGCCTCTGAATCTCTTTCACTTTTCAGGGTGGTCTCATATCTAGGATGACTTTTATGTTGTCTGGGTTGGCCTCAATACCGCGTCAGTTGACGATATACCCTAGGAACTTATCCGATGTGACACCGAAGATACACTTATTTGGGTTTAGTTTCATGTTAAATTGACGCAAAATTTGAAAGACAAAATGCAGATCTTGTACCAATTGATGTGAAAACCGTGTCTTGATGACCATGTCATCTACATAACATTCTATCTATGTGCCAATTAAGGATTGAAACAGCTTATTCACAAGCCTTTGAAAAGTTGCCCCAGCGTTTTTCAGTCCGAAGGGCATAACCTTGTAGCAGTACAGGCCAAATTCGGTTATGATGGCGGTTTTTTCCTCGTTGACCGGGTCCATCCTGATTTGGTTGTAAACCGAGTAGGCATCCAAGAAGCTTAGCAACTTGTGTCCCGAGGTCACGTCCACTAGGCGGTCGATCCTGGGGAGGGGAAGCAATCTTTTGGGCAAGCTCGGTTCAAGTCGATGTAGTCAACGCACAAGCGCCACTTGCCGTTTGCCTTTTTTACCATAACAGGGTTGGCCTGTTAGACAGTTTTGTATGCCCTTAGCTTCAATCAAGATGATGTACTTTATGCGTTTATTGTAAATGAATAAAAGTGCATATTTGATTCATGTTCCCTTGGTATGTTTCTGTGTAATACCCTTAAACTGGACACTTAATGAGACTTGTGTTAGTTTAGAATGTTCATAGCCAGTGGGTCGGTCTGGGTAGACCTATCCTGACAAGGCTGACACTGTGGTGCCACCAAGTCGGTTGGGGTGGCCTGTCTCAGCTGCCAGGGTGAGACCCTAGGTACATACAGTGTAGGATTAATTGAATCTATGAACAGGACTAGATTTCCAGTATTGCCTTGGACCTTGGAGATTGATGGGCAAAACTGGAAAGTTACACCCGACCCCTAGACTCGATTATGATACTGCACTAAGTGTCGAATTAGGCTGTCTTTGGTATACCAATCAGTGAGATCCTTAGCGGGGGTCAAAGCCTGGGTATGTTGGGATAGTTTGAGAATTCATCTGAGTGGATGATCATAGTGACAGGATCAGCCCCTTTGTCAGACAAAGGTAATGATCGGGGATGCACTCTCACTGATGGAAACCAAGACTGCTAGCAACCGATTTCAATCTTTGAGATTTGTTTTGCAAAATATATTTTATATGAGATATAAAATTATATATATATTATGGTTTCGAAATGATTTGCAAAAGGTTTTAATTCCCGGGATCCATACAAGAAGAGAGTGCAACACTATTCCTTGTAGCCGAGGGAGAGGTCCTCTCTTGTCGGGCAGTGTGTGATTATTATGGGCTGAGAGGTTAAGTGTAAGACCATTGAGGATAATACCTGATGGGCTAATTTTACATCTGCCCACAGTCCCTGGGTGTTATAAGGTGGTTTGGCCCAGGGACCACTTAGGGTAAGTGTTGGGCCCATAGAGCCCATTTGATGGGTTCCGGGGGTGCACTGTCCATAACAGTGTATTCGGCCAGGCCTTGTAACAAAGACTGGGTTGAACCCATGTGGCTGATGTGTAGATCAATGTTTGAGTCCCACGCCATACAAGGAAGCCCAACTGGTCAGCAATTTGGAAGGCTAAGTAAGTACATAACCTTAAATGGGCCTTAAGCCCATTTCGAATTGGGCTGATTTGATCAGTCAATTAAAAAGGGCGAATTCTGAGATGGATCAACTGATAGGATTATGGCTTAAACCCTATCCACTTAGAGAGTCCAAGATCTAAATAAGATTTAGATCTAGAAGCCTCCTAATTAGATTAGGAGATGGCTGATCTGATCTGTAGATAAGATAAGTGTTATCCCTTATCACTTAAAGGAACTTCTAATCCAAATATGATTTGGATCAGCAACTCCTAATGGGATTAGGAGCTGATCCCTTTAAGATTATAAAAGGAGGAGGGGGCGGCAGCCTTTAGAGATGCAATCCAAAACTCTTGTCTCCATAGCTGGAATCACAAGAAGAGAGAATTTTGCACCTTGCGAATACTCTCTTGCCGCTTCCTTCCTACAGCCGCCACCTCCAGCAGTTCGATCTCCTACTCTCTACAGGAGTAATCAAGATTTGATTTTGATACCAGTCTTTTAGGGAAAAGATTGATTGGAGCTGTATTCACAAGCCATCTTATTGATTCTTGCGAAGGGTCAAGTTCTTTGGAAGAACATTGCTGATTCTGCTCCATCCTACATTGCGCCATCTTCAGTGGGAGAAGATTTTGGATCTTTCCTTGGGCGTGAACACCTCCATTGGGAGATATTGTTTCTCTGTATTAGGTACATCCACCCTCCTACTCTTTTTGGTTCAGATCTGGTTTGGTTAATGGTTCAGGATTGATCCTTGAAAAATATGCTTTTCTAAAATAAGAAATTCGATTCCCTGCAAAGATGGGAGAAATTTTTGAAATTCGCCCAGTCCATTCTGCAAGATTTGGGCATCCATGTGATGGATATCCTATCCCTTCATGGCCACCTAGCTCGGGTAATGAACTTCTCTTATGAAGTCTGTTGCGAGGAGCTTCTCGACCTCCTCATCGACCGCCCTCCAGCATTCTGGGGCTAAGTTGTGTTTCTTTTGTCTAATGGATCTAACTACAGGGTCAGTATTGAGCTTGTGAGTTATGAGCTTAGGGTCTATGCCGGGCATTTCTGCCGCAGACCAAGCGAAAGCATCTAAGTTATTGAGTAAGAAGCATACTAGTTCGGACCGCAAGGGTTCTTCTAGGGATGCTCCGAACTGAAGTAATCTGGCGAGGTCTTCTACCGAGACAGAGATGGGAACAATTTCCTCTATTGGTGCAACTCACTCCTTGTTCTATTCCACAGGTCGCTCTAGTTCGAGGTCGCCAGTTACCTTGGCTTTTCCCTTGAGGGCGGCGACGTAGCACTTACGGGACTCGAGCTGGTCGCCTCGCACTATCCCAATGCCGAAGTCCGTTGGGAACTTCATGGCCAAATAGTAAGTAGACACCACGACCTTTAAAGCATGGGTGATTGGCCGACCTACTATGGCGTTGTAGGGGGAGGGGGTCGCGACCACCAAAAAATCGTGATTGAGTCTTACCGTACTAGGCCATGTGCCGACTTCCACGGGTACTGTGACCTTTCCCAGGGGTCTAACCTCTTCTCCGCTGAAGCTGACCAGTGAGGTGTTCATGGGTTTCAAGTCATTCTCTCATAACTGGAGTTTGTCGAAGGCTGCTTTAAAAAGGATGTCCGTCGAGCTGCCGGAGTCAACGAGTACGCGCCGAACTTCGAAGTCGTTGATCTTTACCTTTATGACAAGTGCATCGTCGTGGGGATAGTGGACCTTGCGCGCATCATCTTCGGTGAAGAATATGGGGTCTTTCGTCCTAGGCCGCTTTGGGGGATTTTCTTCTTCTATGGCGGCCTCCCGGGTTGATGCCCAAGCTGCTGTCGAGGTGCATCCTGCTACGATCGATCCTCCAATGATCACGTGGATTGTTCCCCGAACTCGTCTTTCTTCCGGGGGCTGCATCTGCGGTTCAACTGACCGGCTGCTGGACTCGGAAGCATCTCTGTTGTGCTCTCCCTGCCAACCTGTTTTATTATTATTATTATTATTATGCTGTACAAAATTCCTTAGGTACCCATGACGGATAAGTTCTTCTATCTCGTCATGGAGATTATTACAATGTTCGATGCCATGATCGTGATCTCTATGGAAACTGTAGTACAAGTTTTTATTCCTCTCGTTCGGGTTTCCCTTCAGACGAGGTGGCCACTTCATGTATGGGGCGTCTTTGATCGTCATTAAGATCTCGGCCCGCTTTGCGTTCAAGGGCGTGTAGTCCGTCCAGCTTGCTAAGGGAGCTCGGAATGGCTGGCTTGGCTTCGTCCCCCGAGGTGGGTCTTTCCTTCTCCTATCGTCTGGGTTGGAGGGTTCACTTTCCCTCTTCCTTTTTTCGATCCCGCTTTCAGTCCTTTGATTGATCTCCTCCTCTGTTCTTATGAATTTGTCCGCGAGCTTGAGGAATTCAACTACGGTCGTGGGCTGGTTGACTACCAAGTGCCACTTGAACTCCTTGTGTGTCACGCCCCTCTTGGCTGCCGTGAGCTGTACTGCAGGGTCTAGGTGCGGTATCTGTAAGCACGCATCTTTGAACCATTTGACATAGCCCCGAATGGACTCTCCTTCCCTCTAGACTATTCCGATGAGGCTCTCCTCGATTCGGGGACACCGCTTGCTGGTAACAAAGTGCGCGGTGAAGACTTGCACGAACTGGGTCCAGCTTCTTATCGACCTAGGGGCTGGGTTCTTGTACCAGGTGTGGGCCACTCCCCTAAAGGTGGTAGTGAAGGCCACACACATGCAGGACTCGCTGGCCCTCGCCAGGTGCATTTGGGGCTGGAAAGCATCGTTATGGTCATTGGGGTCAAAGGACCCATCATACTTGTCTAGGGGAGGGAGTTTGAAATCTTTGGGCATGAGAACCGCAAGGAGTTCTAATGACAGGGGGGAAGAAACTGAAAGAATAGGGGCAACTTTCACATCGTCTGAGCTTGTTTCTTCTTTACCTCGGAGCTCGGGCAGGATGCGGGTGGTAGTTTATGACTTCGCCGATGTCTTTGCTGCTTCTTAGGCCTGGTATTGGAGCTACTTGCCTCGGTGTTGCCGAGCTCGATTGGCCCAGACTGTTGGTAGTCCACGGTCAGGATGCCGAATTGGTTCTCTACGAGCGGGAGCTCGAACTTAGAATGTCGAGGTGCTAACTTGATCGACAAGGAGGTTCCTGATCCACCGACGAGTTGTGAGGCGGGGGTAATTAGTCTTTCCCTCCTGCCCGGGGATGAGGCCTGGCTCCTAGAGGGGTTCTGAAGTTGGGAGGCTTCCCCTCGGTGAAGGCGCCCGCCCTAAGGGGAGGGCTTAACCGGCTTCGGAGCAGGGTGTCGAGGTGGGAGCTATGGTTGGTTCAGAGGCAGTTGGGGGAACTGTTGTTGATAGTGACACTGAGAAATGTGGTGCAGTACTTGCTGCTGATGGAGCTGATCTTACTGGAACTGCTGCATTTGGGCTTGCATTGCCCGCATGCACTGCATCAAGTCATCAAGCTGGTTCTCGCTGGTCACTAGAGGGACAACGGTTGGTTCGGCGAAAGTTGTCTCAATAAGGGGGGGGGGGGGGGGGAAGGGGAACATTCACAGGTGCCACCGCACTCGGTGCATTGAGGCTAGGGATTCCGTCCGTCGAGAGGGGGATAGTGAACTATCTGATACACATAGTGGTGCGCTAAGGGTGTTCCCCTACAACATTCAAGTCGGTGTTGTGCTTGTTGCTGTTGGAGGAAGCCATGGAAGCTAAGGTTTCTTTGAGAGAGAGAGAGAGTTAAAGGTTAGGGGAGGCTTTTTGAAGTCTTCCCACAGACGGCGCCAAATGATGATGTGCAATCCAGTCGGTCCTAGCTATCAATTACCTCACCTCTGACGGAATTGGAGGTGCCTAAAACAAGGAAGAAATTGGAGACTTCCGGGGAGGAACCCGGTTGGAACACTCCGAAGCTAAAGTCAGTGCTCTTGAGAAGGCAAGGGGAATGAGGGACTTCAAGACCAGAAAGCACAAGAATCACATACCTCCTTCTTTGGGGGAAGGGGGCCTTTTATAATCACCCTGGTACACTCACTCCCATATCTTTGCCAGATCGGGCATCATCACCTCCGCCAGATCGGGTGTCATCATCTCTGCCAGACACCAGTTCGGGTGTCATAGCCTCTGCCAATTGCCAATTCGGGTGTCATAACCGCCACTGTCTTCCTTGTCAAGGCTGTCTCTACCACGTCTGAGATGGTGGTGGCAGGTGGTCGTTGGAGGGCGGCTATCATGTGTCGGACCCCTAATCAGTCAGGCGCCGCCTCCGTGTACGGGCTTCCTGGGCGTTAGGTATGGCTGTTTAGTCAGGCGACTTAGAGCCGAAGTGGTGTGCGATGTGAAGTCTTGAGTTCGGATAGAAGTGTGGCCCGAACTGCCCTGGGGTGGGTCAGCTCGGGTTTTTGCCCTTTGTGCTCCTTGTAAGGCTTAGGACCTCCAAGGGAGAGCTCAGGTTCTTCCTTGGGGAGATCGGATCGTAGGTTCATTTTCTGGGAGAGCTCGAGACTCCTTTTCTCGGAGCTAGGGTTGTGGACCCACTGTCGTGCTGAGCTAGCACTTTTGCCAAGTCACTCTCGATTGCTTCCACGTGTCGTGTGGCCAAGGGGTCGGGCCCTCCCTCCATCAGTTTCATTTTTGCATTCTAAGCATTATTTTAATTAAAAAAAAAAAACTTTTGGCTAAACAGTTGGAAACAAACCTGCCCTCATGACAACAAGGAACTACAAAGTAGACAAACGGGACCAAGCAAATCCACAAAGCATCAAGGCTTCTTCTGAACATGTCATATACCTTATATTTGAGATTGTTGAGGCATTGCATCTGGTGGCATTCCTTCATGATGTTGCTAATATTGTTCCATGGGGGGCTCCATCTTCTTATGGAGACAGTTAATGATAAAGCCCGAATGTGTTGGGGGAATTCACATATAATTTGATGAGCTTCATCACTGGCAGCCCATGTTTCGGTTTCATTTATCGACCATTCTCTTACATCCCTGCAAGAGACATAAAAATTTATTTTGAACTCCCCTCTCCCCGGTTTAACAATAAACCTTAATGTATTCATCAAAATCAGACCTGAAGAGTTCAGAATGTTCTTGTAAATTATGACCAATACTAGATACGTATATAAGCACAAATCCAAAGGTTAATCGTACTGTGGCAACTTTACGTAATGCAGAGTTTGGTTTTTTGGGGTGATAGTGGCTATAGCGGAAACTCCCGAATCTAGACCGCTTGGCATTCCAACCCAGTTCCAACAATGCACTTCTCGGACCGAGAAAGCGGAACTGCTTGACGTTGTATATTAGAACTCATTAAAGCCCGATTCGCATCATTATGCTCGATAAAAGGAATGAGGGAAGCTCCAATATAAAAATATTGGAAGGGAAAAATGCTGCGAAGATGAACCTGTTCCCATGCAATAGTAAGGAATTCCTGACGGTATCGAGCTGGACATGGAATCTTGCTGGTCTCTAACTGGGATTGGGATGGCTCTAATTTTTTCCCCATAGGTTCTGAGGAAGTAGGATCAATATTTTATTATTGTTCTAAGATTTTCAGTCATTAATTTTATCACTTACCATTAGGTTTTGATTATGATCACTTGGAGTGCCAAAACTTTTTTTCCACTCAAACATCTTTTCAAAAAATGATAGACTGGCCATTTCCTACCCTCCAAGAAATTCTTTTTTTTTTTTTGTCTCTACTTTCTAATATTCCCCTCCAAGCCCAGGAGATGTTCTTTTCTTAGTCATCCTGCTAAAAATCTTCATTGTTCATATATTTGTTCTTGACTATTCTAACCCATAGATTGTTTGGTTACATTAGCACCTTCCATCCTAACTTCGCAGGCTCACAATATTTATCCTGTTAGGATTAAACTCTGAATTACTGATTAATTAGTATGGTAATATAGAAAACAATTGAGAAATATGTAAATTATAAAGTAAATACTAAAAGCAAAAGCGAAAGGTAAAGATGACACCAGATTTATGTGGTTCGATCAAAGTAACCTACATCCACGAGAGAGAGAGGAGAACTTGTTTTATTGATATTTTTGATGAGAGTACTACAAACTGGCCACCTTAATAGTGCCAGGATGCTTCTAACAAAGCCTTGACGCACTCCATGGCATAGACTGCAAAGGCAGAGAAACCAGTAGATAACAATATCAAATGGAATTGCTTCGATCCGAATGGGTTTTCGGCCTGAGTTCGACTGAGACTGTAAGTAACGACTAGTACTGGTGAGAGTTTCTGGGACAGGATTCACAGAAGGGGCGAGGATGTGCTGGAATGCTTCTGGTAACAGTCCACGGCAGTGAATTACGTCTGATTCGTCGTCACTGTGGAGCAAAGGTGTCGACTGTCTCTTCCTCTTCTGAACTCTCTTCTTGTTCTCTCTTCTATCTCACCCTCTTTCTGAATTCTCTACTCCTTTTATAGAGAAGAAAATGGGAACGTGGTCCCTAAATTTCGGCAAGATGAAGGGGTGGAGCAATTAGAGGAGTAATTAGTGGACTGTTGAATTGCTGAGCCACACCAATCATCAACATATCCAATGCAATTTCTTTCTTTAATTCCCATCTCCCATTTATCTTAGGCTTGCAAATTGTATCCCATTTATCTTAGGCTCAGTTTGGAAAGAGTATAAATACAAATATATACAGTGAATATATATATAAAACAATACAAAATATAAGACTTTGCACTCTACATATTTGCATTTGTACTCATTCCAAACTAAGCCATAAGTCCCTACAGAAATCTTTTTGTTTCTTCTCCGGTGTTTTAACCAACACTTTGGGAAACTTGAAGGACCTCATTAGGAATTGTGAAATCGTTGAGACAGAAAACTTGAGCAGAGTGACCCTTCCTGCCAGAGAAAGGGAGTTTCTCTTAGCTTCTTATTTACATTGTCCTCTACTTTATTAAAAGTTTCTTTGGTTACTCTTCTCTCAATAATTGGGGCCCCTAATTAATTTTCATTTTTCCTTTCAATCGGGATTTTTAGGACTCTAGAGAGGACTTTCTGAAGTCTCTTATGAATATTTTTTTGAGAAGAAGATAGTCGATTTTCCAAAATTTGGCTTTTGGCCTAAAGCACCTATGTACATTTTCATGGTTTTCTTGATTCTCAAGGCATTGTCTATATTTGCTTTTGCAAATATAATGCAATCATCTTTAAATTGAAGAATTGAGATAGTTGATCAAATTCTCAATGCTTTAAATCCTAAAATTTCCTTGTTTTACTCATGAGTCTATATAGAGATCCATTGTCCTCATATCTTTGTGTTGAGCGATCCAACTTTTGAATCATAGCTTGTGCCTGCATAGACTGCACTATAGATAAGTCGGTTCAATTTTAGAGTAAAATGAACGTCAACCAACTTTTCAACTGTTGAGTTGTGGAGAAATGACATTTGCCCTAGTTTTTGTCTTGACTAAACAAATTCTAGGTAAAGGTGTAAATTGGGTCAAACCGGGCCGGGCCAGCATGACCTACAGATAACCCATGCTTTGTATAGGCCAAACTGGGCTGTGCTTGCCCTTGCCTCCTCTGAGATACTTCAGAGGTTTGGCCCGACATGGCCCATGGTACAATCCCAAGCGGGCCTGGATTGTGCCATGTCATGCCGCCAGCGGAGCCTTGGGCTAAGTTGCGTCATGGGCTAAGCCAGGCCATGAGAGACATGTTTAAAAAAAAATGAAAACAATGAACATTTAAAACAAAATATGTTCACAAAATAGACAAAAAATTGAAAAATAAAATCTTAAAATTTTATTTTATATGAATCTTGACATATACAAATTTTTATATATGAAATAATAAAGTGGAATTAAAAAAAATTACAATACAATTAGAATAAAATAATAATAAAATCAAAAATAAAATTTATACCTATTAATATATTATATATTATTATATAATTATTATTACATATACATATACATATATAAATGTATATAATTATACAATTATTATATATAATATACAAATAATATATAAGGGTCATGCTGGCCCGTGGACCTAAAAACTCAAGCCCAGTGCTTGCATGCTATAGTGACGGGCTGATTACAACTCTAATTAGGAATGGAAATGGGGCTGGTTTGGGGCAGGGATCATATTTCCCGTCCCTGCTCCTGATTCTGAAATTAATCCCCATCCCCATCCCTAATTCCCGCTGGGGATAAAATTTGTCCTCCATCTCCAATCCTCAACGGGGATGGATTCTCCATGGAGACCCGAATCCTCAAAATTTTTTAGATAATAGTATTTTTTTGAAAAATAAATAAAAATTTTAAATTATAAATAATGCTTTAAATATATTTTGATATATACATATGGTATACATTTAATATAAATAACATTCGGGATTGGGGAGGGGCAGGGACCTCAATACCCATCCCTAATCCAACCCCGATCGGGTATTCCTATTAATCCCCTTCCCGTCCCCGTTCCGCCAAAACAATCCCATTCCTGACTCCATCAGGTTAGTAAAGTCGGGTCCCCATGATGAAAAAAATTGCCATCGCTAGCCTCTAATTCTGGGGTTAGTAAAAGTAAACTCTTGCTTGTGTTTTCAATAATCAATTCTGTCATTTCCAATGAATTTGGTCAGAATTAACCAAACCTGTGTATTTGACTTTGGAGCATAAACTAGGGCTATAATTTGGCATTGTTTGAGATGGATTTGTGGATCCAGTAGTTCCAGGACGAGAAGTTGAAGTTGAGGGATTTCTCATTAGAAAAAGGGTTTCACTTATTGTGTTTTGAACACAAGGTTTTTTTAGAACACAAGGTTATGCACATCTCAATACGTGGAATGATTTTGCATTTCCCCTGTTCTATGGGAAGTCGGATTTGGTGACATAAACTATCCTTTTCAGCCGTGTATTGAGAACATCTCCCTTTAATAAAATGATATAATTTACAAGTATAAAGATATTAACAATGTACGGCTGAAAAGGGCTATGAAAACAGTAGAGCACAAATTTGTGAGAACCAAATCTTCTCTCGTTCAATGGTATTTTAGCAAAATACGATGACTGTTTATTAGTATAAAATTCCACGCCAGTAATAAATTTATGAACCCCACTATGAATTCATTTTAATAGATCACTAATCAGTACAGGAAAAAAAATTCTGCAAATCGGATCTTCTAATTCTTGCAACTACTGGGACGGGGGTTGGTATTCATCCTAGTCTGATGATCAACATCCAACCTTGACCAAATCAGTATATACTTCCTGTTTTGCAAATTATTTAAAAGAAATATTATTAGATTTCTACAAAATATGTCTCCTTGATTGTGAAATGTTTTTGTTTTAAACTGAAATCTTTGAATTTCTTGATTTCAGCCCAATAAAAGTCCAAGATGGGTGCTACTGAATTTAGAAGCTTTTACCTACATAAGAAAAAAAAAAAAAAAACCCATAAACACCTACCCCCACTTAAATTTTTGGCCTCTCGCTGATTGTAGAGGAGACTTGGATCAATATCATAAAATTATATCATATATTATATGTTATTATAAATAAAATATTTATTTGTTTTCATAAAATTTAATTAATGACTTGGGCCCAAATCTGGTTCCAGGTTATAGCTCTTATCATCGGTGCTAAGCCCAGTCCAGCCCATGATAGACATGTCTCACCTGGGGTTCATATCGCCAGATCTAGACCTCAATTTGAAGTACCCAATCACAGACATTTGTATCATTCTCTAATTTTTTTTTTTTTTTATGAGAAACGGTAACTTTCATCAAAAATAATGGATAAAGATTACAACTGCCACCGTCCAAGGGCCGGATGGGGGACCCTTTGATAAAAATGCCTCAAAAACAGGCCCAAAACAACTCCTGCCTATTGACTCCTGCTTTAGATAAAGCATCAGCTATTCCATTAAAACTGTTCGTCTAAAATTTATTATTTTGATACACCAGAATTCCAAATAACCTATATACTAGAACATTTCTATTTTCACAGTTTAGACGGCAGCATGGCTTTAATGCTTGACATAGTGTCGTAGTTTCCTCCAGTTGGCTGCTGCAGCTTGTGCAATTTTGCTTTGGCTCTAAACAGGATCTTGTGTACTTCGTCAAAATGAGGTCTGGTTGCATTTCTGGTATCCTCAATCCACTGCACAATCTTCTTGTGTGGGTACAATATTCGATCGAGATCCTTCTCATCCAAGAGCTGAAACAAGTGGAGTATACTAAGACATCAAATTCCATTACAGCCTCATAGTTTCATCACTAAATATAACAAAACCATTCAAAATTTCATCCTTCTTTGCCTAAAATTAGGTCTTTAATTAAGATGAAAAATACTAAAAAGAGCGTTTGCACAAGACAAAAAAAGAAATAAAACAACCAGGAACAACCCACCACCACTAAGAACATTTCCATTATACGCATCAAAGTATACTACTAAACGCATATACCATTATGTTAACTACAACATGCGTTTTATATATGGAATGGATGGCAGTTTTCAATTTCTTCACCTCCTGTCTATAAAACTTTAGCCAAACCTTTTTGGTTCACTGAAGGATGATGAACATATTGTGTGATTCAGATAATGCATCACATGAATAGGGGCCCAACGCATAATTTTTGCATCATATGTTGTCATAACATAATTATAGTGAGAGAAGACCATTGTAAAGCCAGCACGCATCACCATTGGAATGAAATTTCCCCATTTTATTGGTCAAAAGAGGTCTTTCCTACATTTTGCTTGCAGAGAACATGTGTATGCTACCATCACATGGATTGGATGAGTTGAATCATAGTGGTACAATTAATACTTCAATAAAAACTTTCAAAGTAGGAAAAAACAGGAATCTTGTAAAATTAAAAAAAAAATCTTGTAATATGTATAAATCAGCAATAAAGTAGAATGTGCCATTGACAACCTAGGTATATATCACATAATTATATTTATGAAAGGAAATTTGGATTACAGATGAAGCATGGAAATTTCCAGAAGACATCCAGATACAAAGGCTCTCTTTTGTTACCTCCAGCTGCATAATTTCACAGACAAGGCTCAGATCTGCTATAGAAGGTTGAGAGCTTCCTAATAAAAACTTCCCATTTCCTTTGAGCCATATAGACTCAATCTTCGATAGAGATGAAGTCAAAATTTTCTCAGCTTCGGCAGCCACTTTTGGATTCGATTTAAGACCAAGTGCAGGTCCAAGCACAGTATTTAGAACAAAGGGAGCTGCAACAAGAGAAGAGCACTAAGAAAGCTGTAGCTCACAACTACGTAACCCACAAAGAAAGGAGAAAGCAAGTGCATAGGTATTGCCAGAGTTCAAACTTCAGAGTTGGGTCTTAAACAGACAGTGAGTGATTACAATGGTAACACAAATAATTGCAAAATGTCTTAGAAAAAACTTTTAAATTAGAAATTGCCACTTATATTCATTTGTTTCCAACTGCCCCATACTTCCATAAAATAATAGGGGAAGTTTTCCTGCAAGTACAAAGGAAAGTCTTCCATACACAATCATTTACATGTCTAAAAAATGTGCAGCAAGTATCAAACTGGCCCACAAATTACAAAGTGTGCTGAGAAAAATGCAGTTTCACAGATAGAAGTTGAAGTGTGCTAAAGGTAGTTTGAAGTTTGAGTATTAAGGCATAAGCATAAGAATTAGTTTCCTTTTTCTGGTTCTTTTTAGGGTCAGGTGCTCTAACTGAGATCGTATAATACCACAGAGAAAACTAACCTAATACCATGCAACAGGACAGGAGATTAGCTCTAGTTAGTTGCCAAAGCCAATAGGACCAGTACCAGAGCACGACTACAACCATTATGTCCTCTAGTATCTAAAAGACCCATCAACCAGAATTCCTCAGGTTTCAAGGCTGCACCAATCAAAATTGAACTTGATGTTACCAATTGGTGGAGGGGTCCAATCAATAATGTTATCTTCCGAAAATATAGAGAAATCGTTGAAGATCCACATCCAATGTGCCATATGAATAGTAATGAGCTCAATCAATTCCTCTGAAGCCTGTCTTTTATCAGAGAAGATTGTAGCAGTCCTCTGTCCATAGAATAGAGCCTCTTATGCATCTTTAAATAATCTTTCTCCTATTTCTTATTGGGGAAAACATTCCACGAAAAAAGTATCAATCTCCTTGTCAATCTTTACCTTCTCAAGACTTATTTGTTTATTTATATTGGTAAGTTCTACTAACCATCAACTAAATTATTTGAACTAATTAACAATTTATAAATGGACCTAAAGTTTGACTTTCAGAAGGTATTTTTAGACTTTTAACATGTAACTTTTTTCAATGTAGATTTCTAATATTAAAAGTGCTTAGGATATGCCAATAACGAAGTGTCTGTAAGGAAAAAAAATAGCTGTCAAAGAAAACCAGAAAACCGAATAAAGAAACTGTTCCCTCAGATTCTCTCTAAGGTGCAATTCCAACAGCAGGAGACAGATTTTAGATGAGACTTCTTGCTTTCATGAATTTGCCAACCACCAAAACCAATAAAATTATAAATATTGTTAATTTACATTTCTTTGTACTACTGCTTGGAATATTGACGTTATTCCTACATTACTACTGATACTACACTGCAAAATCTTATTCCATACCAATATTCTAATACGTCTACTTTTATTCATTGGAAACCACTACAATGCAGAATATTAATTCTAAAGTTCAAAGAAGACTTATTAAGTTCATCAGAAATCGTCAAAGCTCAATTAAAAATGAAAGATATATATGTGCTTGAGTTACCAATGACATAGATAAACCTTTAGATTGTCCCAGTAAGGCCATTATTCATGAGTTCAATCCAAGCCTAACTCATCACACAAAAAGGGCTAACTAAAGCAAAGTGATATAGTCAGTCCCCCTACCCACCCAATTTAATTGTCCGATTTTCAGTTATAGAACTTCTTGTTGAATAGACTCAACCTTTTTCAAGCAAGGAGAAGCAAAAAATGGGTTGAAGCTTGAGCCTTGAGGTTTGAATGTACAGTACCTGCACCACGACGCAAATTGGAATGATGCCAATCCAAGACTGAATTGATCTTAGCTCTCCTAAAAAGATCAGTTGGGTACCTTACCAAAAAAGTGAAACACAAACACATGCATAAGTTGGGGTTTTCTTTGATAAGTAATTACTTAGGCTGCGTTTGGAACCAATGTAAAACGTCATCGGTGTAAATATTTACGCCGGTTTGATTTTGTTGGCGTTTGGAAGGAGTGTGCAATCATGATCGACATAAAACTCCACTCCGGTTCAGTTTTGCGTATGTTTGGATGGAGTGGAGTTTACGTCGTAAATCGATGTAAAAGTTCATTAAAGCAGAGTTTTACATCGATTGTCGGTGTAAATATTACATCAATAAAATCAATGTAAAACTCTGCTTTTCTCATGCACACTTTTCAAAATTAAAATGGTTACTTTTTAATGGTTCGATGTAAAACGTCATTGGTATACTTTTACACCGATGACATTTTACATCAGTCCCAAACACAGCTTTAGGAGTATTTAATTGACAAACCCTAGAGTAAGTATACCTTAGTAATGCACAAAACAAAAATATCTGAAATTCTTTCTGATCTAGATATAAAATTTTGAAGAGAAAGATGCATTCAACTTACCAATGATCTGCAACTCCTGGGAATGCACAAGCAAGGTAACTCAGAATTGCATGACTGCAAAAATAAATTTGGAAAGAAAGTCCAGCTGATTTAACATGTATAGTAGTACAACATAAACCAGGTGAGAAAAAAGAAGACGCAAAGTGAAAACATTAACAAATAGCTTTGTATTGCTCCAGTCTTAAGGGAACGTACAAAGCTACAAAATTATATTAATAAAATGAAACTCTGATTAATTAAGCTAAGAGGTTTTCTGAGACATTTTATTTCTTTCAGAATTTATATTTACGTTCTCTTACAGTATTAAGTTTTTCTTCTTTTCTCCAAAATGAGGTGCCTCACTAGTCACTTCATTCAGGCATGCATGTCCCTTTGTTCATAAGTTGTACTTTTTTCTTTTAAAACACTGAAACATAGGAAGACATCAAGAAACCGAGTATATAACGATTTATCCATTTTTCTTACAATAGATAATCTTATCCATATTTTATAATTACCTTTCATACAATTTTAATAATATTAATCATCAATGGTTGATGCAGAAAACTTGTAAGATGTATCAAGTAAGATATAAAGGGAAAATGAACCCTCGAGCCTTTTGTTGGGAGGTGGCTCACAGGAAAATGATACGTGGAATCTGTTTCAGAGAAATGAAACATGCTGTATATCTCTCCCTAAACTTGCATTTTATGCCTTGAGGAAGGTTTAATTAATTTAATCAACTGTGTCCAAGGCAAGCTTAGTGGATGTTTCTTCTCTCTCATTAGTATTGACTTCTTCCTTGGGACAATCAATAATTCCTTTGGATCTGGAACTGGTCTCCCTCCAGCATTTAGAAAGGGAAACACCAATATTACATGCATGCAGAGTTCTTTATGTGATTAGCACCGTATACCAAAAGCTTAACTGGATTTCGTGGGGATTAATACATCTTGTAAAGAGACTGGACCGAATGGGCCCTAACAGCTGCTTGTGTGATATCCTTTATTTTTATCTTTTATTTTATGTTGATGGGCCTGTTATTTGTTCTTGTTTTATTTTCTTTATGTAATTGCCAACCTGGCCGCTCACTTAAGGGCATACTTGTCATCATTAATTTTTGGAGATTAATAAAATAGGGTTAGAGGAGAAGGGTGAATTATTCGACTTCTTCTTCTCTTACCTCTTCTCTTCGACATACACAGCTCTTGCACTATTATTCAGATCTGATTTGCACTGTTAATTACTGATTTTAAACCTGATATTAGAAGACTGATTCACATCTCATCTAAGCACAACACAAGGGTCATGTTACACGAACATTTCACATTTGTATGAATAGCAATGAATCACTAAGAACATATAAACAAGTCCAGAAAAGTTCCCTTCCTCCCCCCTTTCCTGTTAAAATCTAGCATAACCTCTATCAACTGAAAAGCAGTTACAAATAGGAAAGAAGCTCATTAGTTCCATATTTGTAATAAGATAATAACAGTATCTTATTCAAAACTTAAAGTTGATGACATGGTACAGTTTCAAAAGCAGCAAGAGTTATGCATGCATAGATAACCCTACCCAGAAACTACCTGGTCTCTATGTTCATTTATGAAAATCACAGAACACTGGAATACCTCTCAAATAGCTTAAATCTCCCATCAATTATGGCTGGAACTTGTCTCATAGGATTGATTTCTGAAAGTTTAACATGGAGACTGTTACTATAATAAAAAGGGTCACATATAATTGGCACTTGCATATATTTTCAATAAAGATGAGTCTGTCATGAGTTTGCCATAGTTACAATACACGTTTTCTGTGGAACTTTACTTTAATGAAATGTGAATTCTGCAAAATTTAATACAATTGAAATAACACCAAAGCAATAGCAAATCCTATTCATCAACTTGTCTTAAGTTGACAATACAAGAAATCTCCATTTTATGAAATTTCTCAGTTTAATGTTAAGCATAACCTTCATTTATAGAATTCTAAGAGAAACGCCCGTGTCCCTTCAAATTCATAATGGATAGATGCTTCCATTTTTCTGTATATCATCATATTTTCACATATTATAAAATTCTCTAAAACAGAGCATTTGTGTGCAATTATTTATGGCATAATCAACAAAGCGAGTAGTATGTGTTAAAAATTCCCATGGTTTTTGAAGTTCTAAGCTCAAGCCAACCATAAATTATACTCGGAGTTCTAATGTTCTATGTGTTTGTGCACCCTTGGAATCGTTGGAATTTTATATAAATATGTGATGTTTATATCAAACTTCATATAAAGCAATATATAAAAACAAAAATAAGGTGAACGTATCAAGATAACTGCAAAAATAAAATAAAGATACCTATACTAATCGAATTTTATAGGGATGAGGCTAGTCAGCTAAGCTAGGTTTCTATTCAATTGCTAAGTCCCAGCTAAGATTTCACAAATACAAACAGCCCCCAGATTCATGGCTAACAAGCTTGACGAGCTTTTAAGACAAGACATACTGACAAGTATGCAAAGCGTATATTCAATCAGAGCTTTCTTTAAATAACAGAAAGCAATCTGAGTTTCTAAATCAGTGTCCTACTGTCCTCGTAAATACACAAATGCAGTGTTCAGACATCATTTAAAAATGCAGGAATTATATAAAGATAAGAGCCAACAAAAAACTCGTAACTGCATATATGTACCTTTAAATTCAGGAGAGATATGCTGACGTTTCGATAGGTCTACTTTGATCTCCTCAAATTCGATTCCGTTTACCCTAATTCACCAACCAATTTGCATAACTGTAAAATTACACCGTACATAAATTAAAAAACTTAAGCCCGAAAAATAGGGCCGGGGAATTACTTGCAGAAGATTATAACCGCACGAGAAGGCTGGGACATCCGATCGGCATAAACCTTCAGCATCATTTTTCCTTCTCTTTACTCTTCTCTCTGTCTCGGTTCTCAATTTGAGTCGCGAAGATTAGGCGCAACCGCACAAGTGGTCAAGTACGTCTAGTTTAACTGAGACCCACTGAAACACGAACACGCCAGTGATGGAAATAAATTCTAAACATCAACTAAACTTTTTTGTGTTTGGATTAAATATTTAAAGTAAGCCTTTGGTTTGGTTTAGCAAATAGACAAAAATTTACCCGGATGTCAACGGACCGGGTCTGAAATCAGCTGGAACCGGAACCGGCCCAATATGAAAGGTTGAGGACTCGGACCTGTACCCAGACCCGATAAGGTATATAATTTTTGGACCTGGAACCGAATCGGTTGGTTTCTGGGACAATCACGGTCCGACCTGACAGACTTAATTATAATAAATAAAAAATAAACATTTATGTTTATTATATATCAAATATTCTCTCTCTATATATCATATATATATATATTATACATTTTATTTATATATTATACTATATATATATATATATATATATATTTATTTATTGGTTTGGGACTAGGTGAAATCGATTCCAAACTAATAGTATTCAAGATTCTATATCAGGCCCCAGGACCAACCTGTTGGTTCCAATTTCCAGAACGGGAACTGGCCCAATCTGTTTGGGTCCATCGGTCAGACCCGACCCATTGACAGCCCTACCTATGGTTTCATGAACCCGAAATCCAAATTTTTTGGGAGACCATCATAATAGGTCTGCTACAAAGGTATTTGAGGGCAACTAGGTATTTGAAGCAGTGTATTCATCATCTTCATTGGAGAAATTAAGCTTAGCCTTTTTTCCTGTGATGCGGGAGAAGATGTTGTCTTTCTATTTCCTATTTGCTCCCGGATTCGGTTGTAATTGGCTAATTGCCATGGAGTGGCTTCATCGTGATGATGACAGTGGTGGTGGTGATCATCATCATCTTGATTCCTTTTTCCCAGTCAAGCTGAGTCTATCTCCCATGAGGAATTTTCTAGACATGATGTATTTTTCAGTCAATGTTGGTTTTATTTTGAAAATTTAAAAAATAATGAAAGGCAAAATCAACTATAAAATGATAATTTTAGAAATAAAAAAAAAAATTAAAATATATATATATATATCACATGACATCAAATGCAAAGGGCGGTTGGGAGTGTCCACATCCAAGACAAATTATATAAGTCACATGATTGCAGCGAAGACCTCTCAAGTTAATTTAGCTATTCAAGCTGAACTATTTGCTATTTTGCAGGTTTTACAATAATTACAAAACTGGAATTTTGAGAAAATATGTATTTGTTCTGATGCTCAGATCGTTCACGCAACAAACAGATTATCCCTGGTCATGCCAATGGCTTTTTTTGAAAACCAGGATGTTATTAAGCAACCTTAAAAAAGTTTAACTTTTGTTATATAAATAAACAATTTAACTAATCATAATCAGCCCACACGATATCCCAATTAGCTGAATCTCACTCTTCTCATCTCTTGTTAGTTTAGATTACCTAAAAGGGGATACCCAGGGTTGAAGACTTTATTTCTCTTTCTGGTTATTAATATAGTATTTACTTTTCAAAAAAAAACAAAATTGCATGAAAAACCAGGAGGCCTTTTATATTCTTAGCCGGTTTTTCCTCTTTTTGATAGATAATTCATAATTGGTTTGGATCTAAATCGGTTTGGAACAGCAAATGGTCCCAACCCAATTATAATTGGGGCAAAACCACAGAACCAATACTGACATAATCAGTTCGGTTGGTTGTCAGGTAGACTAGAGTCACCTGACCCATTGACAGCCCTATTGTCTGAATCGGATCTGCTACCCATAAGACAATACTTGAACAGTTGAACCTACGAGTTTCCAGTTCACATGGAATATCTCCAAGAGTGAATTCTAACAACACGATGTTTCTCTACGCCAAATCAATCTCCTAGCATCATCATCTTGAAGTTTCTTGTCGGTAAAAAGACTGGAAGTTGATTGGTGAGGTCATGCGTGTATTGTAATACAATATGCTATAAAACAGTAATAGAACGATGAAAAGGAAGAAGGTGAACCTTTTTTTTTTTGCAATGTGCCAAATTATTATCACAATTTGGAGAGACAACGAAGAGTAAAACCTTTGTTTCTTATGACTCAACCAACTTTGTAAATTCACAAATTTAGTAAAATAAGAAAAATAAAAGAACATGACAGCAGCAAGCTATGCTAGTATATCGATGTATGTATAAAATTGAATCAACTCTGTTGTGATCAGTCACTCCACCTGGATACCACTTATCTCAAGGGTGTCCAGTTTCTTGGGTCTTCTATAGTTCTTTAACAAAAGAGAGCAGCATACAACACTAACTGAGGAGGCTGCCATTGCAGCCCCAGCAATCCATGGTGGTAGCCGAAATCCGGTAGAAGGGAAAAGGGCACCAGCAGCAATTGGGATGCCAAGTAGATTATAACCTAATGCCCATATGTAGTTCAGCCGAATGCGAGAGAATGTTTTTCTGGAGAGATCAATGGCAGTTATCACATCCTCCAAGTTGCTCTTCATGAGAACAATGTCAGCAGCTTCAATGGCAATGTCTGTGCCAGCACCAATTGCCATTCCCACATCAGCAGCCACTAGTGCCGGTGAGTCATTTATGCCATCTCCAACCATAGCCACTGTTAATCCCATACTCTGCAGGATAAAAAAAAATAGTTAGGCAATCATCAACAACAAAAAACAGGGTTAGTTCACACGGAGATCACTAATCGTCTTAAATGCTTGGAGTAAATAAAAGCCCAAACAATAACTAGAAATTTTGATCAAGTCAAAACAAGTGATCATCACTGGATCTCAGCTACAAAATTTAAAACTTTAATACATGCATAGAGATATGTATAAAGCTTATGTGAGCAGATGCATGTCAGAACGCATCTAACAGAAACATGTATTTTAGTGTACATGTAATATGTACCCATATTTATGTACAGACAGCAGAAATGTTACCTACAAGTATATTAACAAGTGTATTCAAATCGAATATTTTACCTGCAACTCCTTCACTTTTTCTGCTTTCTGTTCAGGTTTGGCTTCTGCAATAACAGTTTCAATTCCAACCTCTTTGGCAATGGAATTTGCAGTGCCCCAATTGTCACCTGTCACCATAATGCTCCTGACATTCATGGACTTGAGAATAGATATGGCATCCCGAGCACCCGGTTTCAGTGGATCAGATATGGCTATCAGTCCCACAACCTCCCTATTTATGGATACTAAGATTCCAGTTTGTGCCATCTCTTCCATTTCTACTAGGACTTCTTCAGCATCAACTGGGACAAATATGTGAGATTCCAACATCAGGCTCTTGTTCCCCACTATTATTTCCTTGCTTTGGACAGTTGCCTTCACACCATGGCCTGTGATGGAGACAAAATCCTCTGCTTCTGGCCAGACATGGTTCTCTTCATCTTCTCCAAATTTCTTGGCATACTCAACAATGGCCTTTGCTAGTGGATGTTCGCTGTTTACCTGAATAATATGTACAGCATGCCAATATTATCATAAGACATACTTCTTGCATTTAACATAAAAAGGAGTAAAAATTAATATAAGCAAATATGGTGGTTTGGTAATAGACTGTCAGAAACCCAACTGGTTAACATGAATCCTCCAAATAAAAAGCATCAACTGAATGATTAATATTGCAGGGAAAAAAACTATAGCAATGGGATTTTAATCTGACAGGTATAAAGGTCCCCCATGGTGAGAATGACCCGAGAAAAAGAAGCAATTTACAGCCATTATTCAAGTAAAAACTAGGAAGTTTTCCAATAAATTTCCTATATTCAGATTTTCCTGAAGTATATTTTCTCCTCAGGCAACATTTGTTTCCACAAGAGGTGGCAGGAAAAAAAAAATACTGTGGTAAAAGGGGAGAAAATACAACTGAAACATTTCAGTTTGAAAAGCTTCCAATCCTCTCTGGTGAAACAAAAAGAGCATTACAATAAAGGATAAAATTCCAAGTTCAATTCTAAAAGACAATCATCCCAATTGTGAGTCAATAAATTGAATTTTCTAGCCTTCCTTAACATGGCCTTGTGGCTCCTCAAGACATCAACAAAGATATGATATGATAAAAATAAATTGTCATAGATAACAGGTGAAACAAGTAAGAAAGAAAGGCCTACCTCAGTTGCAGCAACCAATTCATAGAACTCACGAAGTACCATGTTTTTCAAGAGCCTTGTGCTTACAACTACTGGCTTTCCAATGGTCAGTGTCCCAGTCTTGTCAAAGACGATGCAATCCACCTACAAAGAAAGGTAAATTTTTAAATAATTCTATAAATTAATTAAGTTGGAGCAAGAAAAAAAAAGAAAAAAATATATATTTGAAAAAGAAAATGAGCATAAATGGCATGAAATGACAGAAAAAGATGAGTGAAATGGAAAAACATTAGCTGATCCACATTAACTTGCTCAAAATTTGATTGAATATCAGCAATGTGCTGATTCTAATTGGCAATTTATCCAAGCAATCTAGGTGGTCACTAAAATGGTATGAAAGAAATGAAAATGGTTTAAGAAAAACTATAAATAAGAATTGTAATGACTATTATTGCTTGAATCAATCTTCAAATAGTTTGGAGGAAGATTGGGCATTTGATATCTGCAATTAGACTTAAACTGAATTAAGATGAAGTTTTGAAAAAGTGTTGAAATAATTAACCTCTAAGTTTTTAATCAGCACAATTAACCTCTAAGTTCAAGCAACTACTCCAAAAATGTAAGTAAATAAGGAAAATCTATAATTCCGGAAAGACATGATACTGGAAAGGATTTGACTAATCATAACCCCTGTGAATTTTGATAAAAACCCATCTGATTGGTTACCACTTTTATGATGCTGGTTAATTGGTTGTAAATTTTTCTGGTATCATGTCTTTCTGGCGTCATAGTCGAACCCAAGTAAAAGAGAGAAAATCTATGCAAATCTTTCATACTGACCTTATGTGCATTTTCCAATGCTTGCCCTCCTTTGATTAGTACACCTTGGGAAGCACCGACCCCAGTACCAACCATCACCGCTGTTGGAGTTGCCAGACCTAGAGCACATGGGCAAGCTATGACCATAACAGAGATGCCAAATTGAAAAGCAAGCTCAAAGCTGTCCATTGAAGATGGTATCCAAGACTTTGGATAGGCATTGAACTTTCCAGCTAAAAACCAGGCAAGCCAAGTTCCAAATGCAAGAACAATAACCTACAAGGATTCAAAACAAATAGGTAAAGATTTTGAAAACCAAATGGCAATTGTTTGGTCATTTCTAGATATGCCTGAATAGATGTTGATTTGTTTCGTCAAGGGAGTGGGGGAGGAGGGGAATTCTACATGGTAGAGTCACAAAATTTATTGATTTGTTGAAAAAATAAAGCATGCAATACTCTACCAAGTATATTATTTTAGCTGCTCAAAGTTTCCAAAGTCAATTCAATTAAATTTCGGTACTTTCAGGCTGTCAGCAGGACTTTGGGCACTGTGTTAGATTATTATCCACCACTAATTAATCCTTTTACAGCTCATGTATGAAGACTTAAAGAATTACCCATTCTTTTGTGAAGAAATATGAGTAGTAAGATTTAGTTATTGGCGTCTTATGTTCTTTAAAGAACTATAATATAGTGACTTTTTTCCAAATATATATATATATATATATATATATATTGGTGGAGAAGGAGAAGGGTTGGGCAAATTAGGTTATGGCTGAAGGCCAGGTTTTGGGCATCAAAGGCCAAAAGCTTTACCAAGCAAGTTAGCATCTTCCAAAAAATTGTTTCAGCCATATTGTAAGAGCCCCTTTCTTTTCCAGTCTCTACTACCTGAACGTACAAACTTCACAAACTTGGGAAGCAAGAGAAATCAATAACAAAATAATGATTGTTAATGCTTCTTGAGAAACAAGAAACAGATTTCCTTGCAAAGATGGGACAATCAGTCCCAAGATAAACTAATCTACTGTATCTGATGACAGAAGTATCATGCAATGATTAAATATCCTCAGACTAAGAAATAAGAAAGCAATCACCCTCCCCACCCACAAGTAGCCAAGCACTTCAACTAATTTATAATTAAGACACTAATGATTTTGAAAACTACTAAACCTTGTGTTAAAAATGTCCACTTTTACATGGCAGTTAGGAAAACTTACCAAGGGAACAAAGTATTTTGAGATACGATCAGCAAACTTCTGCACAGGAGCTTTGGCCATTTGTGCTGATTCAACAAGGCGAACAATCTGTGAAAGAGCACTCTCAGACCCAACTCGTGTTACCTGAATATGCAATACCCCATTTTCATTAACAGTTCCTCCAATCACTGCATCACCCTTCCTCTTTGCCACTGGGCGGGCTTCTCCTGTTATCATGCTCTCATTGACATGGCTTTGACCCCGTATGACAAAACCATCAGAAGCAACTTTTGCACCAGGAATTATCTTAATTATGTCATTCTTTTGTATCAACCGACTATCAATTTCTTTCTCACTTACCACATTTCCATGGCCATCAATAGTTAACAGTGTTGCCGTCTCAGGTGCCAAGTTCATAAGCTTGGCAATAGCCTCAGATGTCTTCCCCTTGGCCAAGACCTCCAAATATTTTCCAAGCAAAATAAATGAGATGAGCATCGAGCTGGTCTCGAAGAAATCCACACCATTGAAATCCATTGATGTTGCAGCTCTCAATACTGTGTAGACAGAATAAAAGTATGCTGCATTTGTTCCCAAAGCAATCAAGACATCCATGTTTGCAGAGCCATTTCTCAATGCCTTATAGGACCCGATATAAAATCTTCGGCCAATGATGAATTGTACTGGGGTGGATAATACCCATCTCAAAAGCTCCCCTATAGTCAACATTTTGACTACTTTAGAATCCAATCCCTGTTTAATACCAGGGATATACATGAACACCATGGAAGTAAGGAAAACTGGGATGGTAAAAACTAAACTCCAAAGAAAGGATTTATAGTACTGCTTAATTTCCTCCTGTCTGTGAGATCCATGTTGCCCTTCTTCAGGGAAGATCATGGCCTTGAAGCGCCCTGATCCAGTTGACTCTATCACTTGGATGAAGTTTCTAGGACCCGTTTCATCTGGCTTGTAAGAAAGAGACACCTTATTCAGCAAGGGATCATATTCTATATCTTGAACTCCTGGGAGGGCCTGGAGAGATTCTTCAATTATCCTCATTGAATAATTAGTGCGAACTCCATCTACTTTGAGCTGTATCTTGCTCTTGTCTTCCCCGGTGCTAATAAGTATAGCTTCAAAACCAGCATCCTCAATTGCTTCCAGTAACTGGTTGTAGCTGACTATCTTTGAATCATAGCGTATTTCTGCTTCTTCAGTTGCTAGTGCAACTTGAGCTTTTTGTACACCATTAATACCTTGCAAAGCAGATTCAACAGCTCTTGAGCAAGAGGTGCAAGTCATTCCTTTTATGTGAAATCGGCATGTTTGCACAGATTTGTTATCTACATCATCCTTAATTAATGCAGCTTCAAATCCAGCATCTTCAATGGCCTCTCGAATTGTCTCCTCCTGCACACATGCATACATACACACACGGTGTTACATAAAAGGAGTGAGCTTTGGTTTTGACTGGTTCAAAAAAATGTAAAACAAATAATGCCATCAAATGAAAACATGTGGTCAGTACAAGACTTGAACATAAAAGTGATATAGAACCAAGGGAGAAAAAAATAAATATAGAATGCTAATCTCAAATAATGAAAAGAAGAAATTCATTACATTGCTAACCCACGTGAATGATTGTAAAGGAATGCAGAAAGCATTTCTAATCTTCACTCTAATTGTTAATGATTAATAGTAGACAACAACTAATTCACTTCACAAACTGAGTAGATGCTGTTAAAGAATGCAAACACTATTCCAAGTCTTGATTGTAGTAACAGTAAGTCTTTAAAAACTAACAATTAAGGTAGATGCTAACTTTACTTAACTGGATATAAGATCACGAGTGAGTCGCTCTATCCACCTTTGTAGAAAGATTAGTTCAAAATATCAGTATAAGCAACAATCAGGGTCAGAAAAAGGGTTACTAATAGCAGTAGTAGGAGAGCAGAACAGAACTAGAAGCAGATATAAAAGTGTCATCAGTAATAGTTATATTATAAGGTCATTTACTTAGACATCCCCTATAGTTTGACGTATTTACTAAAACCTACATTATAGTTTGTGTATTACTAAAAAACCCCTATAGTTTGCAACTACTTTACTTGATCTTCTGTGAGGAACTATCTGTATTTTCATTTGGAAATGGTCATGTAACCTCTTAAAATGAGTAGAAAATGTGAAAGAGCATGGTCCAGGGCTTTTTTTATTCTGAAAATACCCCTAGCAGCTCTCATATCAACCTTTTAGAACCAAAACCTGGGGGCAAAATCAAAATTGTCTGTTTTTTTTATTAATTTGGTCGAACAGCCACCTATCCAGTTGCTACTAGTATCAACAAAGATAACATCTTATCCAGGCTAAGAATTATGGACGATGGCGCAAAGGTTATGACTGTTCACTGTTGTACAAAATCATCACCTTCTACGGGACAAAGTCCTTTTGCCAACCAATTTATCTAAATATCTCTTCGCCTTCTAATAATCTGTATCTAATTTAAATTACACGAGGCAAGATCTCCTAACCACTTAATCATTAACAGGTTCCAGTTCCAGACCCTAATATCAAACCATAGAATTTGATTAAGCACAAGAAATGGATGGAGTGACATCACTTCCAAATAAAGGAACATTTTTCAAAATAGGCGTTTCTATAAATGCAATGAAATCTAAAAATTTCCTTATTTGGAAATTAGATTAAACAGAACAAAAACAGGATCAACATGGTAGCAAATAAAAGCCAGATCAAAAAAGAGATCCTCGGAGGTAGAGGTCGACTTACATTAACGAAATTCGGGAAAAAGAGAACCTGGGCTTTGTTGTTGAGAACATCAACCGTAGCATCTCGAATACCAGGAAGCCGTTTGATGGCTTTCTCGACAGAACCAGCGCAAGCGGAACAAGTCATTCCCAATACCGAGAACAAAGCCTTCGCCTCTGATCCTTCCATGTTCTCCTGAACAGGAACGCCCTTGGGGTACTTGGGCATCGAAGGATAATGCGGCGCCGGCGACAAATCTCGACAGCTCTCATTCCGAATGCAAGCTAACGCGAAAAGCTTGCTCGCCATGATGACTTCTCCCTCCTCCTCCTCAACTAATCTTTGCTTCCAAGCTTTTCTTCTGCTCTCCCCAACTGCTCGACTCCTCCCCTCTCGCTTCCCTCTTAAACTCTGGTTGCGACGTTGCGTTCGAAAAATACACAAGTAATCCACGAATGGACAGTTGTATTCGCATTAGTAAAGTTTTTATAGACGCCCCAGGGTCTGGGCTTCGCCCACGAAGATAGCTGACGTGCACCTACAGCGGCCACTTCTCTGGGTACCTTACCTTTTCCACTGGCTGAACGTCAGCGATCCGCGGGTCCCTCTAATACATTGGCATTAATTCACGGTTTGTCAATGCATAAAAAGACATAGATACCCATTTCATTTTCAATAACTAAGTTTCAGTCATTTTCGAAATGACAAAAATGGCCTCTACTATGATAACCTTTCTCCACGAGTGGGAGCCATTGTTCACTATTCTAACAAAGACTACAGTTCTCCCCGCCGGTGCTAATAATCGGAGTACGCTATTAGAAAAGCTCAAATCAAGGGGAAAACAATGTCAAAGAGCATAATAAAAAGATTTAATTTCACCATTTTATTGAGAAAATATCATTGGATCATAAAGCATTTACCACCATTAAAAGTGTTTTCAATCCCACCGTCATTAAAGAAGAAAACACTAGTTGCTTGTGCTGAAGAAGATAAATAAGGTCTTTTTTTTTCTTGTTGAACTACGAAAATTCAAGAGAACCCATGATTGACCTAGATTTATATCGTGAACTGCGAAATGCACAATTAAGAAAATTGACCCAAGTAATCTCTCACTTGAAACTAACCAAATCGGAGATCATCATGCAATTGATAAATAAAAAATAAAATAAAAAAACATATAGCCTATCATAAAATTATATCATTTTTTTATCAATTAAATTCAACATGAAGCTTTTATCGTGAACACTAAGGTCCCGTTTGTTTTTCGGTAAATTATTCACCTGGGTAAGTGCATTTATCCAAGTTCTTTTATTTATCATGTAAATAAGATAATGATCATTTTATCCATAAAAATATATTATTAAAAGGGCATTTTTGTTCTATTCAATTATTGGCAACTTTCCCCCTAGGTAGGAAAATTATTTACCCACCTAGAAGATAGGCCTAGGAAAATAAAATTTCCCTGAACATTACATAAATCTAAAAAAAGAACATGGTATTTTTGGTCAATAGGAACCAAAATCCCATCGACCAATTTTTTCCCTCTCAAAATCCAAAAAAAGAATAACCCCTAAAGGAAAAGCACCTAAGTCAGATCCCGTACCTTCAATCCCAAAATGAAAAATTCCCAAGCTGAACGGGTAAACATAGTTGTTAAGAGGGGTTAGATCACAGGCATTCAGTAAGACTTGGCTACCACAATTCCTGTCATTGCCTTTTGGAGCAATCGAGTTCACGCATTCATAATTCCACCCATAACGAAGGTAACAAACCAAACGGAGATTCCATGGCAGGGAAAATGAAATTTTATTTATGGAGGAAATAAAAGTGTTCAAAGCAACACCAGTATCGTTTGTTTCTCTTTCTTCTTCCTTTGTATGGGAATTTTTCTTCCTTCAACCTTTGTCTTTCCTTAACCCAGTTTCGAAATGAAAAATGGTTGGTCAAGCCACCTCTCCTCTGTTATTCCTAGATTGAAGAGAAAGGGGAATAGGATAAAAAGAAAAAATGAGTAAAATGGTCCGAATATTATGATAAAGGTTAATTTTGACATTATCAAATTGCACCTGATATCACATAACGGCCTTAACTGACAGTAAATTAAAGCTGGATACTGAATTATTATAAATTGAAAATTTAAGTATAGAATTATTACATTTTAAAATTAGGGGATTAAATTGTCATTCGAGTCAAAGTAAAAGGTACTAATTGAAAATTTTCAAAAAAATAAAAAAAGTCTCAATATCAAGGGCTTTTCCGGGTGCTCGTGGGCCAGTTCGCCGAAATTTGCCAGCGGCAACATGACCCAGTCTCAGGGTCAACGGGCTTGCCCCTTGCCGCGTGTGGAGCGAGTAGTTCCTCGATTTATCTCCGTGTTGACAATAATAACAAAATATGGAGCCCACTATCCGTTTGACTAGGATTTTGTGTGCTCCACCAGCCTAGTATGGACTATGAAACAAGGTAGGTCCATAATCTGAGGACAAAGGCAGCAGTCCTCTCGTCAATAACCGGCGACACACCACCCACTGATTTGACTCCTATACCATACCATGTTCTCTCTTCAACAATCAGCCATCAAACAAGTGGACCATTTCCTTGACAAAAGAGTCTTGGATCAATGATGATAATCGGATTATCATACTCCGAGTGACTCAGAGTCAACTTTATAATACATAAAATAATTAATAGTATTATTCTTTGATAAACCAACTTGGTTCCTTGGTATATGGCTTATTGACCCTTAATATTTACTGGTTAATAATTTTTGTTCACTATATAGTCAACATAAAGTTTACACATATGAAGTGGTATATATTCCACATAAGTCTATAGTTTATACTCTCTCTCTCCTTTTTTTAGCTTCTCAAAGTTTTGTGATTTTTTTAAAGGATAAACCTATCAAGTCAGAAAGCATGATATCGGACAAGATTTGACCAATCACACCCACCCTCATTTAATAAATTTTGATGAATATCATTTCATTGGTTATAATTGTATTTTTCATTTTGGAAAAGTATTCTGCAGTTCACTGCAGAATTTTGAATTATAGCCTCTCATAGTTTATTACTACCTCCTATAAATGGCATCTTGTCCACGGTCAAGATTCATCCTCTTATAGGGTTGGGCAAAAGAATTATGAGCTAGGCTGATTAGTCATTCTTTTCAATATCATAATCCAATTATTTTTTCTAAATTATTATAAAAGCAAAAAAGTAAAAAAATCAAGCAAGGGCTATTTAAATTGTGTTTAAATCTCCAATACTTAATTCAGATTGACGTTTGATGTCTGAGTCAATGAGTTGTTGACCAAATCAACAGTTTTTAACCAAAAAATGGTTTTAGGGTAAGACAGAATCATTTACCTAATCAATTCTCGAATCAACCGGTCTGGTTTTCAAAATTATGATTCTCCTACCTTTTGCTTCATAATCCTCTCAAATTTTGTAATTCTTTAGAGTTTAAAAATATATTAGAAAAAAAAAATCAAATATTAGGCTATCATTCAGAACCATGACTCCATTCATACAAAGGGTCTACGAGCTAGGGAAGACAAAGTATTCGACTATTTGTATTCTACAAAAAGAAAAAAAAAAAAGACAATTATTCGTAGAATATAATAAACTCTCCCACTTACAATATGCATTTTCTTAGTCCAATAAACACCCATTTATAGTTTTTTTTAGAAAAATTGTAGTTGTTACTTGGACAGTATCACCAATAACCCTTCTCTTCCAATAAAAACGGAGATTAAAAAAATAAATGAAGACACCCTTATTAGTTTAAGCATTAATTGACAGAATCTTACCCACACACTTTATATATTTTTTTAATTAAAGATATATAAATCTCAGTGTTTATCTTTGTATTAAGTTGACGTCGGAGGTGTTGATCCTTCTTTCTATTTGTTTTATAAACAATTTATCTTTTCTTCTCATCATCTTTAGACGTAGATATTTTATATCTTTTCCCCCAGTGATATGGTATTCTCGTACAGAAGAAAGGTGCCATTATTCATTGAATCGATGAATCAAAACGAAATGACGTCTACATTGGGTTAAAGGCTTCAGTTGAAGATTGTTTTATATTTTGATCATGCATTAATTGTTAATTAATAATTGCTACAAAATGATGGGCAGATGGGGGATTAAGAATATTTTAATAATGTGGATTAATAGCATTTTGATGACAAGATGATGCATTAAAAATTCCTGACCAGTACCTTGTATTTTAGCTCAAGTGTCAATTTGGTTCTCAAACTTTAAAATACAACAATTAAGTATCCAAACTTTCAAAGTGTGACAATCTACTACCTGTCGTTAACCAGTCTGTTAATAAGCTGTTTAGTGACATTTGAAAAGTAAAAAATGTCCTAAGAATGCCATCTAATTCTCTTTATCAACCATCTAAATATTGACAATAAAATAAATAGTCCCAAATTCTAGATTCTTCTAAACAGTCACTAACTTTTTTGAATAGAAAATGCTAGGATTTGGGACTGTATTTAGTTTTTTGTCGATGTTTGGATGATTGATAAAGAGAATTAAATGACATTAAAAGGACATTTTTTATTTTTCAAACATCACTTAACGGCTGATTAATGGACTGGTTAACGACAGGTACTAGATTGTCACAATTTGAAAGTTCAAGTACTATTGTTACATTTTGAAAGCTTAAGTACTGAATTATCATATTTTAAAGTTTAGGAACCAAATTGTGACTCGAACCAAAACACAGGGTATTGATCAAGAATTTTTCTTAATTTTAAATCAATAATTTTTTTTGATAAAATCAATACTTGGAAATGTTCAAACAAGTAAATACTAAGCATTGATAAGTCGTGTCACCTATGCATATTAACACTATGATTAAGACTTACAATAATTTAATTACTTGGATTACGTGCTAATTAATGCCTTGTACAACAAGTATGCCTGGAGGTAACACGCTGGCAATCAACCTGAAAAGTTAAATATTTACTTATCGGAATATTACTTAATCGATGAAGCTGAACAGTGATAATGCAATTTATACTTTCATGCACGTTGTACATAAACTTCTAAATTCTGATGCCAGGTGATGTTCACACCTGACATTGAATTATTGTCTTGATTGCTTGCTGGTTGCTGTCAACTTGGACTTTGGGCCTAAGCTATTAGCACGCTTGCTTTTATAATCTATTAGGCCCATTTACAAGTAAGCTATTGGGCCTTTCGACGATAGAATGCTGAGTTGTTGATCCCCATAAAGCTGTGTTTTACAAGTAAGCCGGCTTTGGCTTAGTCAGCAAGCAAACGGTATCCTTATCCATAGGAAATTGAATATGGGCCGGTAAATATTAACGTTATGTTGACAATGGGGCCCATTACACCATGAAGCCCAACCCACGTTGGTAGGATTTGGGTTTTCGTCGTTAACCTTAACCATAAATTCTGACTTTTGAATTCATGAAGACGTGTTCCATAAGAAAGACCAAAAATTGGTTGCTATTGGAATAAATGATATGTCCTTATCAGAGAGTGGCCATTACCGCACAAGATGAAAGACTCACAATAAACTTTTAAGCCCATAAATACGTTTTAAAAAAATGGGTCTAGTTGGATAAAAGCCCAACCCATGTTGACTCAGTAATTGGGCCTAGTTTGTGATCCATAAATAATTTGACTTTAGAACCCATCAAACTTGAGGTTTATAAGGAAGCCCAGCAAATTATAAAATAGCTGAAATATTATACTATATAACTATATAATGGGGAGTCAATTCAAGTGATGCCGGTATTGTATGCAAATTTGGATTTGGACCCTTATATAAGGTCATATAAAAATAAGAGGTTGACTTTTATGCATAAAATGAGACAAACTATGCGATGTGGCCCCTCCTTGACTTGGGAACATCTGTAATTTTTTAATGCGTCTGAATTATATAGTTTGTGTCAGTTCTGGTCAGGGAGCTGTTATAGGTGCAACGTTACCCTCCTATATGTAATCAACCGATAGCATGATGTGGATTCAAGGTCAGAGTCGCCTCTAACGGCGGTCAAATATTTACAGCTAAGGTCAGTCTAGGCCTAACCCTAAAACTCAAACCTTGGGTCAGGCCTGTTCCAATCTGAGGTCAGGATTCAATTAATCAAATTAGGCCCAATCTAAGCTAAATCTAATACAATTTGAGCCGGGTTTGTGTATTCGTTGGGTTTGAACTTTGCAGGCAATTTTTGAACATGTTTTATTTATATATTCATCTTTTATCTTTTATTGAGCTTTATCATCCAATCTGGTTACAATGGATTGAATATATAAAATGCATAACATGTGGGCATTTTTATATGTTTGTGCACAATTAACACCTTGCCCTTGCCATAACAATGTTTATCTTTCGTATATAATGCCTATCTTACCTTGGCCTCACGTCCAAACCATCATCTCACACCAACTAATAACAACATGGGCATCTACTGCTGATAACTGAATTTGCAGTTTCATCTCATATGAATTCCCTTGGCTATGCTGCTAAGACAAAATGACACTTTAACATGATATACAATATCCATTAGGCTCAGAGTGCAAATGCAAATATATAGTATAAATACGAATAAAATATAAGGTTTTATATTCTACAAATTTGTATTTATACTCTTTTCAATACAAATTTATAGAATACAAAACCTTGTATTTTGTATTATCCTGTATGCATTTGCACTATACATATTTGCATTTGTACTCCTTCCAAATTGAACCTTAAGGAAGTAACTAGACATATTATATTGCATGTTAACTGTACACTTATAACTTAGTCTGAAGGCCTATCTATTCATGAGCACAAGAACCATGACTGTCAACACTATCACACAGTGACCAGCTAGGATGACGGTGGGTGTTCAGGCCACTATAGTCCTCCTCTAGGTGCAGGAGGCCGGCGCCGTGCCTCTCCCTTGCCGGTTTCTGACCTTTGCGATCTCCTCAATGATCGTCGTGCCAGCAAGGCTCAAGACGTGCGGGTTTCCAAGCACTCCAAGAATAGGGCCAACCCGTATCGTGTGAGAGAGAAACAAGACCATGCTGAAGCAACGATGCCATACATCGACCAACACTTTGGATATATTCAGGCACAGATTGGCACCATTTAGGATCAGCTTCGATAGGTAAAAGAGGGCCGAGGTGACGCCTCCACCAGTTGCCATGCCTCATTTAGCCGAATGGAAGCCTTCATGGATTCCATCACCTCCGAGCCCTTCCCACCGAATTTCAAGGCCACGACGCTAGATACCTATGATGGGAGTACAGACCTTGAGGACCACTTGGAAAACTTCTGGACCCTCATGCTTCTGCACGATTACTTTGATGCCCTTATGTGTCAGGCCTTCCAAACCACATTCAAGGGAGCAACATGCCAATGGTTCTCGACACTGCTTCCACACTCCATCGGCTCTTGGAACCAGTTCATAGACCTCTTCCTAGGTCACTTTGTAAGCAACTGACAGTGTTAGAAAATTGTCACCTCCTTAATGTTTGTCAAGCAGAAGCGTAGAGAAAGCCTTTGGCATATATGAAGAGGTTCAAATAGGGTAACTTGACCGTTGGAGTCTTCGCCCCTAGGGTAACTCCCGAGACCTCTGATGTCTTCTTTGTCTCAGTAGGTTAGACCCATGGGCCTCAAACACTAGAAATATAGTTATTGCCCTTGACTCCATATTTGGCAGCAACAGACCCTAACCTATGTCATCTATCCCCTTGACCCAATTCGTCTCATTACCTTCACCATGACTACAAGCTTCACCTGAGAATCCATCATGTGCTTGGATTGGAGAAAGCAAGTTTTGAGAGAAGAAGTTGATGACTGCTTGCTCAAAACTAACATGCACCGAATGATCACTATCACTGTGGAATTGATTTTCTTTTTATATTTATATTTTATATTTTGTGAAATTTTTAATCAATGTTTTAAAAGCCAATCCACAACTGGAATCGCTTTGGCCACCTGTTTTTGGGTTAGTAGTTTGACTGTTTGATTCAAATGGATGACCCACTCCAATTTAAAAATAAAAAAAAATTAAAATTAAAAAAAGACCAAAAATGGTTGACAGTTCAACTGCCCAACTCAATAGATCGTTGACCAAGTCAACGCTTTTTGGCCAAGATACAAGTTAAGGGTGAAAGGGAACTGATTGCCTTGATGGTTTTCGGGTTAAATGGTCTAACTGTTCGAATCAGTGATGGTTCAAAAACCATGTTTAAATTTTTATATTTTATATTTTTTATATAATTTTTTATGTTTCATTCAATTTGGATCGGATTGGACCCAACCTGGTCCATTTGCATTTTAATTAGACTGGTTTGAATCTAGTTTGTATGGGTTTTGGACTTGAATCTATTCCAGTTGACACCCTTACTTATTAATGAGTTTTTTGTTAGTAAGGATGAATTGGACTTGGGTTGGACCCAATCCAGTCCATTTGCATTTTAATTGGATTGGTTTGGATTTGCAGCAGGTGTTGTAGTTTTTTATATATATTTTTAGATTTCTCATGTTATTTTGGTGTTTGGTCCAATTTGGATTGAATTGGACCTGATGAAGGAAGATTTGGCCCGACCTCACTGTTACGTGACATGTGGCAGAAACAACAGCTCGGCAAAAGGGGCCAAGCCTAGGCGGGAACAAGGGGACACCAGCGGACCGAACTCCCTACGGGGGGCCCGAACTCACCCTTTGCCCAAAACCCGAGTAATCCGAACTGACCCACTTTGTAACAGCTCGGGATACACCTCGTCGAACTGACTCACCTTGTAATAGCTCGGGGTACACCTCGCCGAACACCGAACTGACTCACCTTGTAACAGCTCGGGATACACCTCGTCGAACTAGCCAACTTTGTAACAGCTCGGGATACACTTCGTCGAACTGACCCACCTTGTAACAGCTCAGGATATACCTCGCCGAACTAGCCACCTTGTAATAGTTCGGGATACACCTTGCTGAACTGACCTGTCCTATAGATACCTCCGAGCTCAAGACTTCGCCTCGCTCTGCACTCCGCATCACCTTCTGGGCACCAAACCAAACAAGTCGTACCATGCCTGACACTGAGGAAGTCCATGCCCAAGGGTGCTGCGCCTGACTGACTTGGGATCTGATGTTTGGCGGCCGCACTCTAAACGGCCACCTGCCACTACCACTGACACTGCCATCTCTAGTTAGAAAGATGGTTAGGTAGTGACGGTTCTGTCCCAGTAGAAAGGACGACGACCAAATTGACAAGCACAAGGGTAACCATACCCGACCTGACAAGGGCCTCGGGGCGAGTGCACGAAGTGATTATAGGAGCCCCCCGCCCCCAACAAACAAGGTATGCAAACTTTGCGCTATCTGGTATTAGCTTGCTTTTGAAGGATTCTAACTTGAGCTTCGGAGCCTCTACACCGGGTTCCCCCTGGAGCTTCCCCATCTTCTCCGTTTCAAGTTCCCTGCTACCCCGTTCAGAAGCAAGGTCGTGGACAGCTAAGACCGGCTGGATCGCGCTCCATCAATTGGCATCGTCTGTGAGAACGCTTCAAAAAGCCTCCCTCCAAACTTCCATAACCCCTTTTCTTCAAAAAACTCAACACTCATAGCCTCCTCCAGCAACACCGGACGTGGCACGAAGACAAACGCCACCGGGGAACAACTTCAAGTCCCCGTGGTGTGCGTTGGACAGTTTACCATCCCCCTTTCGGTGGATGGGATCCCCAGCTTGAACCCGTCACAAGCAGTGGCGCCCGTAAACCCTCCTGCCACAAGCATCCTCTTTCCTCTCCCCGTTGAGACAAACTTCACTGAACCGACTGTCGTCCCCCTGGCAGCCAGCCAAAACCGATTGGACGACCTGATGCAGTGCATGCGGGCAATGCAAGCCCAAATGCAACAGTTCCAGCAACACCATCTTCACCAACACCAAGTACTGCACAACATCTCCCAGTATCACTATCAGCAGCAGTTCCCCCAACTGCCACTGAACCAACCACTACTTCCACCTCGCCACCCCACTTCGAGGCCGGTCAAGGCCTCCCCGCAGGATGGACGCCCCCACCAGGCGAAGGCCTCCTAGCCCCAGAACCCCCCTAACAGCCAGGCCTCGTCCCTAGGCCGAAGAGAGAAAAATGTCATCCCCGCCTCGCAACCTACAGGCGGGTCGGGGACCTCGCCCACGAGGTCGGCACCCCGACGCTCCAAGCCCGAGTTCTCGCTCACCGAAAACCGATTCGGCACCCTGGCGGCAGACTACCAACATTCCGAGCCCGTCGAGCTCGGTAACACGGAGGCCAGCAGCGCCAGTACAAGGCTCGCTCAGCAACGAAGGCGCCAGCGAAGTCGCCGAACCACCACCCGTGCCTTGTCAGAACTCAGAGGCAAAGAGACGAGCTCGGACGAGGGCAGCTCAGCTGCCCCGATTCTCTCGGTTCCTTCCCCCCTCGCATCAGAACTCCTGGCGGTCCCCTTACCCAGAGATTTCAAGCTCCCACCTTTGGACAAGTACGACGGGTCCTTCGACCCCAACAACCACGTTGACACCTTTCAGTCCCAAATGCACCTCGCCAGGGCCAGCGAATCGTGCATGTGTGTGGCCTTTACCACCACCCTTAGGGGGGTAGCCCGCACTTGGTACAGGAAGCTGGCCCCCGGGTCGATAAAGTGCTGGGCCCAGTTCATGCAGGTCTTCACCGCACACTTTGTCACCAACCAACAATGCCCCAGAACAGAGGAAAGCATCTTCGGAGTAGTCCAAAGAGAAGGAGAATCCATCCGGGGCTACATCAAGCGATTCAACGAAGCATGCTTGCAGATACCACGGTTGGACCCCGCAGTGCAGCTCGCGGCGGCCAAAAGAGGGGTGACGCACAAAGAATTCAAATGGCACATGGTGGCTAACCAACCCGCAACCGTGGCCGAATTCCTCAAGCTCGCGGATAAGTTCATAAGGATAGAGGAAGAAATCAACCAACAAACCGAAGGCGGGAATGAGAAAAGAAAGAGGGAAGGCGAGCTCTCCAACCCGGTCAACAGAAAAAACCCAACTCGGGAGCCGAAGCCGAACCAGTCATTCCGGGCTCCCCTAGCAGTTCGGATGGACTACACGTCGTTAAACACGAGGCGAACGAAGATCTTAATGATGATCAAAGACGCCCCGTACGTGAAGTGGCCACCTCGCCTAAAGGGAAATCCGAACGAGAAATAAGAATTTGTATTGTAGTTTCCATAGAGACCATGGTCATAGTACCGAGCAGTGTAATAACCTCCGGGACGAGATAGAGGGGCTCATCCGTCGCGGATACTTGAGAAACTTTGTACATCACAACAATAATAACAATAAGGCAGGTCGGCAAGGGGAGCACGAAAAGGATGCCCCCGAGTCTAGCAACAGACTTGTCGAACCGTTGCAGCGGCAGCCTCCGGAAGAGAGGCCAGTTCGGGGAACCATCCATGTAATCGTGGGAGGTTCGGTGGTAGCGGGGTGTACCTCGGCAGTAGCCCGGACTTCAGTTCGCGAAGTGGCCCTCGAAGAACGGAACCCCCCAAAGAGACCAAAGACCGAAGAACCAATCTTCTTCACGGAGGACGACGCGCGAGGGGTCCACTACCCCCATGATGACGCGCTTGTCATTAAACTAAGGATCAGCGACTTTGAGGTCAGACGCATACTCATAGATTCGGGTAGCTCAGCGGACATCCTCTTTAAATCAGCATTTGACCAGCTGTAGTTACAGAGGAGCGAGCTGAAGCCCGCGAACACTCCCCTGGTGGGTTTCAGCGGAGAGGAAGTCAGGCCCCTTGGAAAAATAACCGTACCTGTGGAAGTCGGCACATGGCCTTGTGCGGTCAGACTCAACCATGATTTCCTACTAGTCGTGACCCCCTCCCCATACAATGCCATAATAGGGCGGCCGATCACGGATATCCTACGGGCGGCGGTCTCCACCTACTATTTGGCCATGAAGTTCCCTACGGACTTCGGTGTAGGGGTAGCGCAGGGCGACTAGCTCGAGTCCCGCAAGTGTTATGTTGCCGCCCTAAAGGGAAAAACCAAGGCGGCTGACAACCTCGAACTGGAGCGGCCTGCGAAGCAAGGTGAGGAACAAGCTTCGCCCACGGAAGAAACGGTCGCAATCCCAACTTCGGCTACGGACCCAGTTCGCACACTTCAAATCGGAGCTTCCATCGAGGATCCCCTACGAACCGAACTAGTGAGTTTTTTACTTCAAAATTTAGATATTTTTGCCTGGTCCACGGCCGACATGCCCGGCATTAGCCCCGGCCTGATAACTCACAAACTTAATACTGACCCTGTAGTCAGACCCGTTAGACAGAAGAAACGCAACTTAGCCCCTGAACGCTGGAGGGCGGTCGACGAGGAGGTCGAGAAGCTCCTCGCAGCAAACTTCATAAGGGAAGTCCATTACTCGAGCTGGGTGGCCAACACGGTGTTGGTAAAAAAGGCAAACGGCAAGTGGCGCATGTGCGTCGACTACACCGACCTGAACCGAGCTTGCGCGAAAGATTGCTTCCCCCTCCGCAGAATTGACCGCCTAGTGGATGCGACCTCGGGAAACGAGTTGCTAAGCTTCCTGGACGCCTACTCGGGCTACAACCAAGTAAGGATGGACCCATCCGATGAGGAAAAAACCAGCTTCATAACCGAGTTCGGCTTGTATTGCTACAAGGTCATGCCCTTCGGACTAAAAAATGCCAGGGCGACTTTCCAAAGACTTGTAAATATGATATTTCGGCCCCTGATTGGCATGAAGATAGAGTGCTATGTAGACAACATGATCGTCAAGACTCAGTTTTCACAAGAATTAATACAAGACTTAGATTTTGTCTTCCAAATCCTGCGTCATTTTAGCATGAAATTGAACCCCAACAAATGTGTCTTCGGCGTCACCTCGGGCAAGTTCCTAGGGTACATTGTCAATTGGCGCGGTATTGAGGCCAACCCGGACAAAGTAAAAGCCATTCTAGATATGAGACCACCTCGGAAAGTAAAAGAGGTTCAGAGGCTAAACGGTCGCATAGCCGCTCTAAGCCACTTCATGTCCAAATCAGGAGACCGCTGCCTACCCTTCTTCAAGGCAATCAAAGGCAAAGGGTTCGAGTGGACCCAGGACTGCCAGCTCGCATTTGACGAGCTAAAAGGTTACCTTGCTAGTGTGCCGACCTTAGCCCGGCCCGGTGGGCGAGGTCTTAGAACTGTACCTCTCAGCAAGCGATGAGGTGGTCAGTTCGGTACTAATAAAAGAAATAGACCGGGTCCAGCGACCCATCTATTATGTTAGTAAAATTTTGCAGGGAGCAGAGGCAAGGTACCCGCAGATAGAAAAACTAGCATACGCCCTAGTGACAGCAGCTCGAAAACTCCGCCCATACTTCCAGGCTCACACCGTCATCGTCCTGACTGACAAACCTCTGAGACAAGTTTTACTCAAACCCGAGGTTTCCGATCGACTGACGAAATGGGCCATCGAACTCAGCGAGTACGACCTCCAGTACAAACCAAGAACCGCTATTAAGGCCCAAGCTTTGGCAGATTTTATCGCCGAGTGCACTTTCAGCCACGAAGCCCCACAGGTCGAGCCCGAGGTCCCCAGTTCGGGCAAACCCGGAGCTCCCGAGCCCATAGAGTCCGAACCCCGTGAAGTAACAGCCAGTGTGGCATCTCTCCTGGTCAGGCAAAGCACGAACTGGGATGAGGAGCCCTGGATCCTTCACGTGGATGGTTCCTCGAACCGGCAAGGCAGCGGAGCTGGAATAGTCTTGTGCGGCCCAGGCGGCACAAAATTAGAATACGAACTACGCTTTGAGTTTGCGGCATCCAACAACGAGGCAGAGTATGAAGCACTGATCGCCGGGCTGGACCTAGCGTGAAAGGTAAAGGCAAAACACTTGGTCATCTGCAACGATTCTCAGCTCGTGGTCAACCAAGTTACAGGTGAGTATGAAGCACGCGAGCTCTCCATGATCGCATATTTGGCCAAAGTAAAAGAAGCCCTGCTCAACTTCCAGTCACACTTCATCAGGCAAATCCCGAGGTCAGAGAACACTGAGGCTGACGGCCTGTCCCGGTTAGCCAGTACAAGTCACAACAACATGAGAACTGTTTACATAGAGGACTTACCTCGGCCTAGTATTCTCGGGGGGACAGAGGAGGTCGCTCCCGTCTTGGAGGCAGAGCCGAGCTGGATCGACCCACTCGCGAGCTTCTTGATAGATGGAACCCTCCCTGCAGAATGCAATGCGGCCAAGAGGGTGCAGCGCCAGGCAGCCAAATACGTCATAATAGACGAACGGTTATACCGACGGTCTTACACGCTCCCCTACTTGCATTGCCCGTGACCTGCCAAAGCCGAGTTCGTACTACACGACACTCATGAAGGCCTGTGCGGCAGACACTTGGGGGGCAAAGCACTCGCCCAAAAAGCACTTCGACAAGGATACTACTGGCCAACGATGAAGGCAGAAGCTGTCGAGCTCGTCAGAAAATGCGACAAGTGTTAGAAGCACGCCAATATCCACCATCAACCTGCCTCCGACCTCAAATACCTCGCCAGCCCGTGGCCCTTTGCACAATGGGGCATCGACCTCCTGGGGCCATTCCCACCAGCAACAGGTGGAAGAAAATTCCTAGTTGTTGCAGTAGATTACTTTACGAAGTGGATAGAAGCCGAACCTCTGGCAACTGTTACGGCTCGAAACATACAGAACTTCTTTTGGAAGAACATAGTATGTCACTTTGGGTTACCTCGGGTACTAATCTCCGACAACGGCAAGAAGTTCGAGGATATCAAGTTCCAAGAGTGGTGCCAAAACATGGGGATTCGGCAAAACTTCACGTCAGTCGCGCACCCGCAGGCAAACGGTCAGACGGAAGTAATGAACAGAGCCTTCCTGCGTGGACTGAAAGCACGTCTGGATCGAGCTAAGGGATTGTGGGCCGAAGAGCTACCAAGTGTCTTATGGGCTCACCAAACTACCGAAAAAACCGCCACGGGAGAAACCCCCTTCAACCTCACCTACGGCACTGAAGCAGTGATCCCGGCGGAAATCGAAGTACCAACATTGTGATTGGAAACATACGACGATCGGACGAACGGAGACGAGTTACGTACCAACCTTGACCTATTGGATGAGGTAAGGGACCTCGCGCACATCCGAACAGCGGCATACCAGTAGCAGGTAGCTCGCTACTACAATAGCAGAGTAAAGCAACGAAGCTTCCGAGTCGGCGACCTGGTCCTTCGTAAGATTTTGGTGCCCGAACCCGACGTGGGCAAGCTTGGACCAAACTGGGAAGGGCCGTATAAAGTAAAAAGAGCACTCGGGGGGGCATACGAACTCGAAACCTTGGAAGGCAAACAAGTACCTCGAGCGTGGAACATCGCGAACTTAAGGCGATACTACCAATAAACCACCAAGCGAAGTGGACGAAATCAGGTCCTATGTGCCATGATGCAAGCCAAGAGGAACCTCGATGTAAACAAGCAAAGAAGTTGAGCATATTATCAGCTCGACAAAAAACCAGTTCGCGGCAGAATAGATCGCGGAAGTATAATAACTCGGACAAAGTGGCATCGACAAAGAATAAGTTCAGGAAAAACGAACACTTGGGCAAAAAGACTATCTATTCCATTGCAAGAAACATGAGTACATTGGCCATCAGAAAGGACTTACAAAAAAAAATTATTATTACATGCCCGGAGCCACTTCTTCGCCATCAGAAGGCACTTCAACAACACCCAAAGGCCCTGCCTCTTCTTCAGAGTCCGGCTCGCCATCGGCAACATTGGCCATCTCCTGAGTTATACGCGAAGTGGATATGGCACTTACATCGAGGTCGGGTACGTATTCCGGATCATCCACCTGCTCAACTTGAACCCCCTCCTGTAAGAATCCACCATCAGATCGTCAAAACGCGGAGAGGCAATGTAGTCCTCAACTGCCTTCTTCTTGGCGTCTTCAATGCCTTGGGAAAAATCTGTGTTCTCTCTCTGATGTCCTCCTGAAGATATTCGACTTGATGCTGCAAATCCAACTTCAAGTCCGCCATATGCTTGACAACTACCCCCATGGCTTCGGCGTCACGCTGAGACCTTGCCTGCCTGGCCATCGCAACGCGAGCAGCCTCTTCAGTAGCGTAAGCAGCCACCTCAGCAGCCCGGGTATTTGCCTCTGCAGCACGGAAAGCTTCTTCAGCAGCATGAGCGGTAGCCTCAGCAGCTCGCGCCTGTCGCGAGCTCCTCTCCACTTGGGCCGCCAAGGCATGAATTGAAGAATTCACCTACCAAAAGAAACAAGTGAGCAATAACAGCATAAGCAACAGAAAATGAAAAAGGAAGACGGAATCTAACTTACCACCATGGCATGTGTTACGGCGCGGCAAGCGACCTGATTCAAGGGAAGATGGGTCCATGCCGCGATCTCCTCTGGGAAAGTAGCCTCCCTACTCTTCTGAAGAGCATAGTTCGGCGTCAACACGCTCCTGAACTCCCCTTGAGCTCCCGAGCCCGAGGGCCCAGCCCGCGTATGAGCGAACCCGGAGTGAGTAGGAGCACTTGAGTATGCAGGAGCACCGGTATGAGTGGTCTCAGCGTAAGGCACCCCGGCAGTTTCGTGCATCGGTGGAGTCACTTCGGGCTCCCTGGGCAGATCCTCCGGCGTGTGGCCTGGAACTTGGGGCTCCTCATCCAGGGGCAGCTCGGTACGAGTTCGCTTGGCGACCCGCTTCCTCCTCTTCATACCTTGGAACAGACACCCCCCACGAGTTCTCTCCGCGTCCATCACACCTGTAGAAACAAGTTCGACATCAGAAAAAATGAAAAGAACAGAGCAAGCAAGAAACCGCATAGCTAGAAACCTACCCGAACTCAGGCCGGCTGCAATAAGCTTGGCCTCCGTTAAATAGTGGTGGCACTTTAAACCTTGCTGTGCCCATTGCCGGAGGCCCTTCACCGTCTCTTTATCGAGAGTCACGCCTGAATCAGGAGCGGTCTCACCCCACCCGGTCTGAAAGGGCCATCCTTGTGCACTTCGCACGTCGAAGTAGTCCCGCTTCCACGCCGGGACCTTATTAGGAAGATCGTACAGAAGCTTAAAACCCTGGTGAGGAGAAAGGTAATATGCCCGTCTCCCCCCAGGAAGAGAACCCGCCTGTCCCCTGAGCATCAAGATAAAGGAGAATATCTCTAAGTCCAAGGGGAAGTTCTGCTCACAAAAAAGGGAAACTGTCCTCACTAGGTTCCGAATAGAGTTCGGATGAAGTTGGCCAATGGTGACACCGAAGTGGTTTATGACTTCGACGAGAAGGGGATGGAAAGGAAGTCGCAAACTCATAGCGAGCTGCTCTCGAAAAATCACGATCTCGTTAGGACCGTGTTCCCAAGGAAAGCTACCCGAAGGAATAAAATATGCATACCCCCCAGGAAGGTTGTAAGACATAAGTATGGATTGAAGCCCCTCAGGTGTCATGATCGAAGGACCAAACCTGTCTAGCATCCGACCTCGGCGGGAGGTAGATGCCAAACTGCCCGAAGCGGCTCGGCTTAATGGTTCATAGTCCTCAAGTTCCACCTCAGGATCACTGAGGCAGTCGGGGGACACGACTCGGTTGGTGGAACCTACGTCGGCCCTACTTGAAGAATCGTCTGAGCTATCAAAGCTAGACATTGGGGAAAAGATGGATTCAAAAAAGTACTCACCGGAAGAAAGTTTGAAGGCTCCGGAGACTGGAACAAGCCAAAGAACCGTGAAGGCTATATAACCAGCCTTGACGCGAGCTGAAAGGTTGGACGCGAGCTCAGTAGACAAACCGCAGAAGTGACAAACCATCTGGGGTCCCCCACTATTTATAGCTACAGTAACCAAGAATCGACCGTGCAGATCGAAGACGATCCGACGGCCCACGTTCTCACTGACCACACGTCCCTTAAGGTCGAGACATGATTGGCGCACGTCTTTCCGAAAAGAGCGAAGCGTCAGCGCACGACTTTTTGAAACCGACGTCACTTCGACACGCGTCTTTCCGAAACTAATGCGCCGCACGTCTCCCTGACAGTCGCTCGCGCACGTACAGCAGTGGCACGCCTTTTTGAATGACCCGGTGTCACGTCCCAGCGGTGCAAATTTTTTGAAATTTAAAACGCACGCTGTCACAACCACCAGCATTCTTGAGTAGGCACGTTTCCAGCCTTCTCGAAAACCGAAAGAACCCTGGCAAAAGAAACTCGCGCAATCAAGATTCGAAGGACGGGACAAATCCACCTACTACCTTGCGAAACTCCCCGCACCATGGCAAGACCCTTGGCGCGAGGAGTGGGGGGCAATTGATGAAGGAAGATTTGGCCCGACCTCACTGTTACGTGACACGTGGCAGAAACAACAGCTCGGCAAAAGGGGCCAAGCCTAGGCGGAAACAAGGGGACACCAGCGGACCGAACTCCCTACGGGGGGCCCGAACTCACCCTTTTCCCAAAACCAGAGTAATCCGAACTGACCCACTTTGTAACAGCTCAGGATACACCTCGCCAAATTAACTCACCTTGTAACAGCTCGGGATACACCTCGCCGAACTAGCCAACTTTGTAACGCTCGGAATACACCTCACCAAACTGACTCACCTTGTAACAGCTCGGGATACACCTCGCCGAACTAGCCATCTTTGTAACAGCTCGGAATACACCTCACCGAACTGACTCACCTTGTAACAGCTCGGGATACACCTTGTCGAACTAGCCAACTTTGTAACAGCTCGGGATACACTTCGCCGAACTGACCCACCTTGTAACAGCTCGAGATATACCTCACCAAACTGGCCACCTTGTAACAGTTCGGGATACACCTCGCCGAACTGACCTATCCTATAGATACCTCCGAGTTCAAGACTTCGCCTCGCTCAGCACTCCGCATCACCTTCTGGGCACCAAACCAAACAAGTCGTACCATGCCTGACACTGAGGAAGTCCGTGCCCGAGGGCACCGCGCCTGACTGACTTGGGATCTGACGTTTGGCGGCCGCACTCTAAACGGCCACCTGCCACCGCTACTGACACCGCCATCTCCAGTTAGAAAGACGGTTAGGTAGTGACGGTTATGTCCCAGTAGAAAGGACGACGGCCGAATTGACAAGCATAAGGGTAACCATACCCGACCTGACAAGGGCCTCGGGGCGAGTGCACGAAGTGATTATAAGAGCCCCCTGCCCCCAACAAACAAAGTATGCAAACTTTGCGCTATCTAGTATTACCTTGCTTTTGAATGATTCTAACTTGAGCTTCGAAGCCTCTACACCGGGTTCCCCCCGGAGCTTCCCCATCTCCTCCGTTTCAGGTTCCCTGCTACCCCGTTCAGAAGCAAGGTCGTGGACAACTAAGACCGGCCAAATCGCGCTCCATCAGGACCCAATCTAGTCCATTTGTATTTTAATTGGATTGGATTAAATTGCAGCAAATGTTGTAGGTATTTTATATATTTTTCTAGATTTCTCATGTTATTTTGGTATTTGATTCAAATTTGATTAGATTGGACTTAATCCGGTTTGTTTGCATTTTATTTGTATCGGATTGGACTTGGTTTGTATGGATTTGGACTGAATTTGGTCCAATCCATTTATAAATGGACCAATATTGGATTGGAATGGATTAGTCCAATTGACAGCCCTAAGTGCACTTGAAAGCTTCATGTGTATATCTGACTTCGCCATGATCAATTGAAGCGAGGCATAAGTATGGTTTTTGATTTATTCTAATTAAAATTTAACTACTTAGACTTAGGCTGGGTTTGGTTGCAGTGCAATTTTATTTGCACTAGTACAAATGCATGAGAGTGCAAATATAAAAAAATGCAAGTTTGTGTTTAAATTTGTTTTTGATTTTATTTTTATTCTGCTTTATATCTTAATTTACTTTATTTATACTACAATCAAATAAAATAAGCTAAAATTTGAAACAAAAATAGATCAGAATTTACACTCAATTTATTTGCACTGCCATAATTTTACATCAATGCAAATTTATTTACACTACAACAAACACAGCTTTAATTATTTGTTAATTATAAAATACCCTCGGGCTGTAAAGAGATACATACCCTGCAAGAGCTACCATATCTGTGACTGAGATGCCTCGATAAAGCAACTTTGATATGAGAGTGAGAAGACCCTGATAAGGAGTAGGCAGATTCGTGGTTGCTAGGCTGAAGCTTGAAGTTCTGCAATCCTTTATACCCAGAGGAACATGCCAATAAGACCCGCCCACCTATAAGAGAAGTGCAACAATTAATTAATCCTTAATTTCTATGTATAGTAAGACAAACATTAGTAGTACGTAGTAGTCCTTAATTTTACCACAATGACTAAATCCCTTGCTGCAATGGTGAGTCTTACCACCAACACAACAGCGGCCGCTAGCTTGCTATCTGCGACGTGAAGAGCATTAGTTTCCGGATATTATTTAGCCAGAATCTCGCATGAATACAGAGGCAGAGGCAGAGGAGGAAGACGAGCAACGGTGCCTACTGCCCTTTCTTTTTATATTTTTTCCAAAAAAGGCTATCATATTTTAGTTATTATATAAAAATATTATTTTTTATTGATATTAAGGATAAAAAATTGCCCTTATCTACTACACACCTTTAAGCCATAAATAAATCTCAAAGCTATCATTTTTCTTAAAATAGAAGCAACAAAAAGCGTGAATGATCAAAGGAATCTTGAACATGACAATTTGGTTGCTTAGTGAAGCCGTGAAGGAACCAATTTGATTTTAGCAAAATCGATAACATAAGATGATATTCGAAACATTTCTTCTTTTGTTATGGGTTTAGATAGAGTTGGCACAATAAAGCTGCACCTTTAAGACAATCGTAGTGCTTTCAATAACAGCGCTACTTGAATTTGTTGGATTAATGTAAAATCATGTCCTAGTTGGCTAGTTGAAATCGCCTATAGGCATCATATTTTATTCAATCAAGAAATTGATACAAAAAAATTGACAATGCCAATTAAAAAACACATAAACAATTTCTCAAGAGAACAAAATATAATAATAGATGAAGGAGATTCAAAAGATCTTTTGCAATTGAGAAACGATAAGGTCAAATCACTAAAGAAGTAAACAAACAAATCTCCAATCCACTACAGACAACGAACGAAACTGATAGAAGAGGATTCCAAAAGACTATCATCACCAGAGAACAACAAATGGATCTTACCATGAACAACATCAACTGGAGAATTGCAAACGGGACTCACCATGAACAACAACTGCCAGAGAACCGTGTGCAGGCAGAGGAGGAAAAGTCATCTTTGCTGATGAACAATGAACTTGAACGAGAACCACGAACAGAGAAATAAAACTTTAAAAAACTCAAGAGAAAACCTCGAGAAAACTCCAGAGGAAGGCTCTGTCAAAATAGAGAGAGAGAGAGAGAGAGGAGGGAGAGAAAACCAAAAAGAGAAAGGGGAAGGAGAAACCAGATCGACGGCTCCCTTTAGGGAATCCTGAAGAGAGCCGCCTTTGAGAGTGCCTCTAACAAAAAACCGTAGAGAGAAACCCAATTTAATCCCCTAGTTGGCTAGTTGCACTAGTGGGAGTGGTGGAAGTATATTTATTTTAAGGCTCCACTTGGTCTAGTAAAATAATTAAATTCATGGATTAAAGTGTTGTTCTTGTGTTGGGATTTTAGGAAGACCACAAGAATGAGAATACTGACTTGATGTCAAAGGGAATAGTGATGGTGCGCTATACGCCTATAGCGTTGCTCTGTGTTGCAACTGTAGCCTTTAGAAATTGGAATATCTATACTATTTATAAAAGTATGAATAGAGTATTATTTTATGGAATATTTAGTCTACATAATTTATCCCTTGATCTTAAGCTCTTTTAGGTTTTGTTTGCTAAGAGTACAAATACAAATATGTAGAGAGAAAAACCTTATTTTTTGGTATTATTTTGTATGTATTTGCATTGTTCGCATTTGCATTTGTACTCATTCCAAATTGAACGTTGAGACTTTCATAATAAACGTAACACACGCAACATCATCTTCCCCATTCCACACACACAAAAAAAAATGTTCCTCCACAAATACATTCAGGATTATAAAAAACTCCTCACATTCCAAAAACATAAAACAATAATATTTATGAACAGAAAAATTAAAACCCCATTCATATAGAAAGTACATTAATTACTACACATGAGTCATATCCAATGGCTCATGGTTGGAACAGGGCCCACTGTGACTATAAATAGAAGTGATGGGATCTGCTGTGAGCACAAATGTGCAAATCTAACCGAGTAATCAATCACAAGTGAACATGCCAATGTATGCCCCATGTGTATGAAATACTAGCATATTCACTTTTCATAGGTTACTCAGCCAGGTTCACACATTTGTGCTCATAGTAGATCTAGAGCCACTTTTGAATTTTGTCTTGTATTTAATTGTAAGGGTGTAAACTAAACCACTGCTTTCCCTTCCTATTATTGAGTCTTGTATCTGAGGTGTTAACTCCCTTTCTCTTTTATTAATTCCTATATTAAAGTATTTTTATTTCTAACTAATAAAATTTATATCCAATCCTTTTAACAACATAAAACCTATATTTTTAAAAGCAACTTGAAATTGACAGCGTTCTTTCATTTGCCTAGCATGTTAGTTTAATCATTTCAGGTCAAATGGGTTAACCTATGATGTCATATTTAAATCATATAAATTTAAAAATAGATAGAAATATAAAATATAGAAATTTTGTAAAAAATTGCACACATTTTTAATATTATAATTAATCCTATTAAACAAAAAAATAAACATGATAAATATGAAATATTTGTATGAATGATGGAAATGAAATACAAAATTTAAAACCAATTTAGAAATGAAAATGTCTTATCGTTTGGATGGTGGGTCAATGGTTTAACCTTTTAGGTCAAACGGGCCAACCAATGACATCATAAATTTAAATGATAGTAATAAAAATCTGTAAAGATAGAAAGATAAAAAAATTAAATATGCAAAAAATGTATAGAAAACATTTGGCCATATATGTAATATTATATATCGGTAATATAAATAAAAATAAGGTGGTAAATAGGAGTTCTTTTTATTAATGATAGAAATGAAATACAAAATTAAAACTAACTCAAGAACAAAATTGTGTTTCCATCTAGGTGCTAGGTTAATGGTATAAGTGTTTGGGTAAAATGGATCAACCAACGGAGTTATAATTAATAATAATAATTAAAAATTTATAAAAAGAAAAAAAGAAAATTTAAAGCCACCCAAAAATGAAGTCCTTTTTTTTCCAATCACGTGGACCAACTCATTATATATTATCATATTTACACAAAAATGATTATGATAAATAAGAAATATTTTTATTGATTATGAAAACAAAGCAAATGGAGTATAAAATTCAAATCTTTCCAATAGACCATGCCTTGATTACTTATCTTTCTTCTTAATAATAATAATAATAATATTATTATTATTATTATTATTTCCATGCATGTATGGTAGAGAAATAAAGCACTGGTGGTTTTCCTTGTAAAGTATGACTTACTTCACAACTTAAACGTGACTCATCCGTCATTCGAGTTCCCTACTATCTTTCGTTAAATGAAAAGTGAGAAAAGTTGGAGAAATGCATGAACCTGGGCTCCTTTTCTATAACAAATACCATGCCTTATTCACTACCCAGCAGGCTGCAGCCCTTTGTTTCTCTTACATTTGTAGTATATGGTGAAACGGAGGGCAAATGTACCAATTGCGATCTGAGCAAACATGTCAAGCGGAATGGGAAAATGCGTGCGTGGATGCAAACAATCCCCTGAATAGACCAGATTTGCATTAATTAAAGTCATACATGGCCTGATAGCCATCTTGTCTTGTATGATATGCCACTGCAGTGTACTGTGGGCATGGTAGAAGAAAAAGTAAACAGGAATTCTGGTTTCGTGCAAACAACTGCTTGAATAGACCTGATTTGCATTTGCTCCTCACACCAACTTCATAATACATGCAGTCGTACATTGAAAATATTTCATAGAGATATATTTTAATACACAGCTAGCTGTTCTGTGCAGTGAATTGGGGTGAGGAACAAATCTGACTTCACTCATGGAGGATGGCAACTATAAATATTTAGTAGTGTGGATTAGGTTAGAGAAAGGATATACAATAGCTCAATAAGGAAATGCGTATTAGATGATGATGATGATAATGATGAATACTATGTGAGGCACAAATCCAAATTTGCCATGAAGGATGTCAATTATATAGTGCAGATTAGGAAAGTGTTTATAAACAAAATCTCAATGAGTTAGATGCATAAAATGATCGATGATGATCATGATAGGGAGGATAAATAATGTTGGATTTTAATCTCATAAGAGATTAAATGTAATGGGTTTGATTGGTCAATTATATGAAAAATTGAAAAATTAGTTTCTTTTATAAAATCTAGTTTTGAATTTGTCCCACATTGAAAAATTATAAGCTTTGTTTTCAGTATTTTAATAGGAGCCGATTTACACTTTTTAGAAATAGTAGAGGAGAGTATGGGGGTTTGATACCATGCAATGCATGCGGACGCATATGCGTGTGTGTGTGGCTTTGGTTTTGGTGTGATGTTGACCGTTGATGAGATCAATGGTCACGATTCGATCGGGTGTGATCAAGAGGCATAATTCAAAGTTAAATGCCATTAACCAATACCTACCTTTTTTTCATACTTCTTCATAAACTATTTAAGGAGCATGAATCAGACTTCAAAAACACACATTTTCAAAATCCACTTTCTCTCTCTTTCCTGGGAACAGATTTGCCTGTAACCCAATAACAAATTCGATGAAACCGAGTGGAGGCAAATAATGTTCTAAAGACAGTGTCTTCAGACGCACCTCAGAGCTTCTCTTCCAAAGTTATAGTGACCTCATTTTCCAACAAGTAATAACTCAATAAGTCGTGTAAGATGATGATGATGATAAAAATAAAGTTTATTTATAAGAGGAAGATGAGAGATGGATTATATAAGGAGGAACTTTGTGGTATAGGAACATTCTACTTTTCCACCATTTTTTTTTGTTGTGTGTGTAATTGGAGTTTTTGTCACTGTTTTCAAAACGGGACCGGATCGGATAGTTGGACCGGAAAAACCGGGAACCGGTCACCTAACCAGTTCTGTTTTCCTCCAAAACCATTTTTCCCTCAAAACTGTTGATTTTTGTCAACAAACCATTGAACCGGCCGGTTAATCTTTCGAACCATTCGAACGGTTGACTGTTTTCCAATTTTTTATTTTTATTTTTTTTGTTAGAACGAGCTAATCGTTCGGGTTGAACAATCAGACCATTCGAACCGGTAACCTAACCCCTGACCGGTTCGTTTTTAAAAAACCATGGCTTTTGTAACTCACCCCATTGATCACAATTCTTTGCTTGGTTTCTCGTTCTCCACTCTCCGGACCTTTGAAGCTCATAAACCCATCCGCTATTTCTACTTGTCAACTACTTTCTTAACAAGTAACTATACTATACATACTAGTATATGCCTATCCGAGGAAAATGGTATACATAAATACATATTTAGAGTTTCTAGGTGTAAGCAGTTTCATACAAAGCCCTTTTCATACATGCATTTTCTTTCTCACTCCCTATGTGAGAGAATACGATTAGGGATAATAATTTCGTGAAAATTTTTGGGTATCCGATCTGTTCCGATTCTAATAGTATCTTTTTATTAAAACCCTATAGGGTTTGGAATTTTAGATTAAAATTCTATAGGGTTTGGGTTTTGACTTGATGATATCTACCGGTGACAATTTTTCACCCAACCTGTTGAATCCACCCAACCCACCTAGTATCTAATCCACCCAACCTGCTCATTTAAATGGGTTGGGTTGGATTGTGGATAACCATTGGGTTAACTATTACAGAGATAAGTATTAATTCCATAACCTTTTTTTTTTTATTTTCTTCATTTGAATTAAATAATTTATAATTAATTCATTAATTTTCTATTAATTATTGTCTAAATTTAGTTTTGTCTTAAATTAACACACTTCACCCAACATAAATACAAATCAATTTGACCCGAATCTAGACCAGTTCAACACGATCTGACCTGATCCAGCATATACCGATCTAGGTCGACCAAAATCCAAAATAGACCCTAGGCGGGATGGTTTGGTACTGCTTTCTTTGCTCGGTTTGGGTCATTCGGTTTGGTTTGTATCCGTACAACTTGACCCGAATCTAGCCTAGTCCGATTTAGTTCTCTTGACTTGCTTAGGGCCAGTCGGTTCGGTTCCAAACCCGTGTACAAACCTGATATGAGATGACCGAAGCCAATCCATCATTGAATGAACCGGTCCGGTCTAGTCCGATCAAACTGAACCGATCCGATGAAGATCTGGTTTGACTGGACTAATCTGGATCTAAACGGTTCAACCACTCTTGATGTGATTAGCTCGAAAACAATCCAAATACATAGTTCAAGTTGTTCTGACCGGTTTGAACCTAAGTGGTTTGTCAAATCCAAAATCCAAACATAGTTAGATGGCTCTGCTGCTTGTGTAAAAATAATATGATGTAATGTGATCTGAACCTTCACCACTTGTGTAAATAGCAACTACTACTGCCACCAAGCTATGACCAACTTATTTGTTAAAAGGGAGTTAGTTTTTGGTTTTAAGTACATAAATATAAAACCAATGGGTTTGGGCGGGTTGGATTGGGTTAAAGTGGGTTTGGGTTGAACACAACCCATCTAATTTTATATAACTGGGTCATTAACGGGTTGGCGGGTTAAATGGGTTGTGTTGAAGCTCAACCCAAACCAAACCCAACCCAACCCACCCAATTGCCACCACTAGTATCCGATACCCAATATCCGGGATGCATAAATATGAACCTATTATATATACCATGCACAAATTTGTAAATTTTAAGTACTAAGATAATTACTTTATTTGTATACATTTCATGGGATTAAAATCATCATTTGATATAAATATGGATTTGATAAATTGTTTATTTCATTTAGTTATAAAATGTTAATTTTAAATATTATTTATTTTAAATTTTTAGTTGAAATTGTTAATCATATACATGGATTGGTTGTTTTGATGAACACAAAAGTTAATACAAATTATTTTATTTCATTAAATAACATAAAAAGCGAGATGGCTTAGTGGTTAAAGTAGTGTTAAGAGAACTGGTGCTATCATTAATTGATCCGGGTTTAAGTCACGCTATAAGCATTAAGAAACTTATTTTAGTAGAAAACGTTTGGTCAATGGGTTTAATGGGTGGGACGAGTCGGGATGGGTTTAATAGGTTTGGGACAGGATGGGTTTGGGAAATTGAGAGGAAAAGTTAGATGGGTTTGGGACGGGTTTGGAACTAGGGATACATAGGCGGGTTTGGGAATGGGTACGACAATTTGCACGAGTACCCTACCTGTTGCCATTCCTAACTACGACCCAGTTGGCCCTTTTTATTGGTTAATAACAAACTTACATTTTTCAAGTGTCCTTAAATATCCTTAGTATTCTCTGATATTCTTCATTTTTTTCTTGACTGTGACACTATGGCAAGCGACTTATAGACATTTGTTTACTGATGAGGGGTAATTTGGCCCGACCTGTTAGCATGCGGACACATGGAATGACTTGATGACTGGATGATAAGTCAGTACTTCCGGCCACCTCAGCAGGCTAGGTCCTCAAGCATCTTTGGCACCTCAGCCAGGACTGAGGTCCGAGCAGCTCGTGGTGTCCCGACCTACCAAGGTGCCACCTAACCCATTTATAGAAGATATCTAGCTGTTTCTGACCTTTTCGGGATATTTCTTGATCCAATCCGATTGTATATGTAAACGACTCTTAACTTGATTTTAAAAGTGTACTAATATTTAAAATTTTAAATTGAACAAAATCCGAATCCATTTTTCACATATCCAGTACATATGGAATCAAATAATAACCATGGGCACACTTAATGATTTTTCACACATTGAGCATTATATAGGGATATTTGGCGGACCTTAGATCATGTCACGTAGCATAACCAGATCAAATTCTAGTCACACATCACCAATTGCTTTCAACCACTAAGAATGTAAAATTAGCTATAAAAGGGGGTACTTCAAGGTAAAGATCCAGATGACGATTATTGGACATTAAGGACTAAGCTCTGAGCTCTTATGCTAAAAAAATCACCTTACTGTCCTCGGCCACATATCTAACAGCCACAGAGCATGTATTCTAAAGCTTCAAAACACTCTGCTCAGAGCAATGGGTTCAGTGGTGTCAAAGAACTACTATTTGTGTAATGAGTTGAAGCGTCAACTATGTAGCTTCATAAAACGCTATTAGATGGTAACGACCAGTCAAATATCAATATGATGGTGCATGAGACTATAACAAGCTGCGGTTGCATTTCCACCTCTTGTGTATGTAAGAGGACACACTACATGTTCATGAACCCAATGTTGACTTGACCGCTGCTCCAATCAATCATGTTAGAGGAGGAGGTACCCACCCGCCATATGTCTGTCCGTTCATGCATGTTAAAAAAACTTGGAATCGAACTCGGCTTCAGTCAGAACTCAGAACTCAATGGATATAAAACAGGATGAATCAGAACACTGAACCCCTGCCCTGCCTTTGATGAATGACGATACCGGTTTATTAGCTACCACTTTTCTAGCCATCAATCATCATGCTAATTTTTACAATTTGTACGATTTTGTTTCTTCTTAAAGATTAAACAATTACCACATAATGGGTTTTTTTACTGACGTGGCAGTTATTTTTATTTTATGAAATAAAACTATACTTGATTGGTAAAAAAAATAAAAAAATAAAAAGATGATTTCATTCTTTTCATAGGTAGGGGAAAAAACGACCAAATACAATGGACTCTATTCACGTCTGTCGACTGAGTTGATTAAAAGTTGACACACGTCACACATCCATCCGGCTTTAGTCTGTACTCCGTAGCCAAATTAGTAGCCTTAAGAGACTCGAGCGCGGACACGCCATTAGTTTAATAGTTTGTTGAGAATCAGATAGTCAGTGTGCCATGCCAATGGTGAGAGACTGCGAGGTATCGTTAGTAGTGAATCTGATACTGTGGTAGGTCCAATTCTAAATTCCAATTGCATTTGCATTATTATATTCTTAATTTTGTTTACTTATGACCCTGATGATCATCAAGTGGGCAATGGCATGCTAATTCATTAAAAATCAGTTTCTGCCCCACCCCCCATGCACGCTTACCTTACTTTACTACAAGCTTAATAATTAATAAACATTCATTTTTGGCCCTTAATGCCCCCTTATAGCCAAATTCAATTAACCAAATAAAGAAACCTCCTAGTTCCTCCTACCCACGAAAATAATATTCGTCTTCTGGTGATTCGCAGCGCTCCGTTGTTGGTCCTTGATGACCAAGCGTCCACCAGCATGTACATGATGTGGAATCTGAATATTCTGATCTGACTGTCATAATAAAATATTAATAATAATAATAATAATAATCGACTCAAGTGTGAACAAGTACTCATGCCCTTTGATGCACTTCTGGGCCATTTTTTTATACTATTTATTTATTTATTTTTCTAAAAGAACCATGCATGGATCAATGTGTGCCGTCAAGGCTTGGAAATATCCATTATTTGAAATTAATTTAACGGGTTGGTCTTTCTAAGTATAACAATATTTCCGCATCATACACATACGTGGCATGTGGAGAGATCGAGGTAATTGATCTAGAAGGTTCTCCTTCCTATCAAGATTAAACGGTGGTATTCTTTGCGCCTTTTTTTAGCCAAGTCATCTTTCCACGTGTCAAGTAAGTGTGGATTGATGTACAGGGTAACACATAATAGCGTAGCATAAGCAATAGGCTAGGCTAGGGTCGTCACTCGTCAGCACATACATTTTGTTCATTTTTGTTGCAAAGAACAAACCGCCTCAAGCAGTCAAGCTTAACGACGTGGACTGACAAGCTACTTAGCTGACTCAGGGCGAACTCTGCCGTTTGCAGGGGAAGCCTTGGATGATATAACTCACGATTTTTATTTTAGCCAGCAGTCAATAAAAAAACATTGGAGTTCACGTCATGCATTACGTCCACGTGTAAGAGGCCATCGGAAAAAGGCCAAGAGATTCATAGAAGAAGTCCCTGAGCCAGAAGTTGCCATGATATGATGGCACACTCAAAGTCTCAAACAGCTACTGACCCTCGCTGCCTGCCAGGTGGCGGAGTGACCTTCCCCAATTTCAGCCTTCCCCCGAACAACGAAGAAATCTCTCTCCCCCTTCCTCACCTCCTATCTTCCCTTTCGCTCTCTTCTCCTTCGATCCCTCTATTTATTCCCCACCGCCGCTTCGCCAGTTCGCTCATTCCCCCAAGTGTAAACCCATCCTTTCTCTCTGCACTTCTCTCACTCTCGTTTTATCGTCTTTCTATTTCCTTCCGCCTCTGTGAATATTATCAACATATTCATAGAAAACGAGAAAGAAAAAAGAAATCTCTACATATTGACGCATTTGCCAATAAATAATAAAAAAGAGGGCTAAAGACTAGAAATAGAGGGCAAAAGAAATGGAGAAAGTCACCCTTACCGATTTATTGAAGCAAACTGCCGGAAAATTCCCTTCCCGCCGAGCTCTTTCGGTTTCCGGCAAGTACGATTTGACACATGCTCGATTGCAAGAACTCATCGATCAAGCCGCCACTCGCCTCGTTCTTTCCGGCGTCAAGCCTGGTGATATCGTCGCTCTCACCTTTCCAAACACAGCCGAGGTTCGATTTTTTCTATTCTGTTGATCTTTTCTTCGTTATTTCCCTCCGAAGCTATTCTTTTTTCTTGTTCTTCTTGTTTACAGAATTGCCCCGTCTTCCGTAATGCCTTACATCAGAAAATATTTCGGTTTATTTTTTTAATGACGAAATGTTTATTTTTTCCTTATTATACTGTTTGCTTAGTCAAATAGCAAACGCTAAAATATTTGTCATTGCCTAGCTCATGGGGTTTTCTTTCTTAAAATTGAATATGACGACGGTGTCATCTATTTATTTATTAATTTGTGTATTTTGGTTGCAGTTTGTGATTATGTTCTTGGCTGTAATACGAGCCCGAGCAACAGCTGCGCCACTCAACGCGGCCTACACGCTGGAGGAGTTTGAGTTTTATTTATCTGACTCGGAATCCAAGTTCCTCTTAACATCCCAAGAAGGGAATAAATCGGTTCAAGCCGCCGCTGCCAAACTCAACATCCCCCACATTACAGCCGCACTACCTCATTCCGACCAAGAGGTTACTCTCTCGTCCGACTCGAAAGCGACGGTTCCATTAAAGAAGTCGATAGATGAAATCGTCAACGAGCCGTCCGACGTAGCCCTGTTTCTCCACACCTCCGGCACCACGAGCCGACCAAAAGGAGTGCCGCTTACGCAGCTCAACCTTGCGGCCTCAGTACAGAACATCAAATCGGTGTATAACATAACCGAGTCCGATTCAACTGTCCTCGTCCTTCCGCTCTTCCACGTGCACGGTTTAATGGCCGGTTTACTGAGTTCGCTCATCGCCGGAGCTGCCGTAACTCTTCCTGCCACTGGACGGTTCTCGGCTTCGACGTTCTGGTCTGACATGCTAGCTTACAATGCGACGTGGTACACTGCGGTGCCTACCATTCACCAGATCATCTTAGATCGACACCTTAGCAAACCGGAGCCGAAGTACCCAAAGCTGCGATTCATAAGGAGCTGTAGCGCGGCGCTGGCACCGGCTATACTGGCTCGGCTGGAGGAAGTGTTCGAGGCTCCGGTGTTGGAGGCGTACGCGATGACGGAGGCATCGCATCTAATGGCATCGAATCCGTTGCCAGAGGACGGCCCGCACAAGCCTGGGTCGGTTGGGAAGCCAATAGGGCAGGAAATGGCGATACTGGACGAGAACGGGGTAGCACAGCCGGCGCAGGTTAGTGGGGAGGTGTGCATAAGGGGACCAAATGTAACTAAGGGTTACAAGAACAACCCTGAAGCCAACAAGGCAGCTTTCAGTTTCGGATGGTTTCATACCGGAGATGTCGGGTTCTTGGACTCGGACGGTTATTTGCATCTTGTTGGCCGGATTAAGGAGCTTATCAACCGTGGAGGTACTCACTCATTTTTCTACCTTATGTGTTATCTTTTTTCTTTTTTAATTTTAAATTTACTAGTTGGATTCTGATACAAATATTTGTTGTATATATATATATATATATTTCAGGGGAGAAAATATCACCAATTGAAGTGGATGCAATCCTTTTATCCCATCCGGACATTGCAAACGCGGTTGCGTTTGGAGTCCCCGACGATAAATATGGCGAAGAGGTAATTAAAGTAGTTCCTTTTTGACCTTTCCTTTTCTTGTTTTTTGGTAAAGGCGTACAGTGAGAGTCAGAGATGGGATCTGCTACTGCTACCAACCAAAACTCTCCCAACTTTTCCCTTTCTTTTATGGGATCTGTTAATCACCTTTCACCTATCTGCGGGATCCATTGCTGGATCACCAATAGAAATACATCCTTGAGCGTGGAAACACAGACCGCATGTTTGGTTCACGTGGCAACCTGTAGATTTAAGGTGCCGGTGCGTTCCTATTGTATGACGGGGATCCAGCAAGGACTCCATATCTACCATGTTGTGGTTGTGGACACGTTACCATACATACCCTTAATGGAGGAAAAAAAAGAGATCTAGTATGATTATGGTTGAGTGGTTGAGCGGTCGAGCCTTTTCTGTGTATTTTTTTGGGTTGATAGCGCTGAAAAATTAAGAGCCGCTTGGCCGTGTTGGGTTTTCTTTTTTTCTTATGTGTTTCTTATAGAAATAAAATTTGATAATGATGGTCGTTTTTTTTTGGAACAGATAAACTGCGCGGTGATCCTTAGAGAAGATGCAGACATTGACGAGGAGGAAGTGCTGAGGTTTTGCAAGAAGAATCTTGCATCTTTCAAGGTGCCTAAGAAGGTTTTCGTAACCGATTCCTTCCCCAAGACTGCAAGTGGGAAGATTCAGAGGCGAATCGTAGCAGAACACTTCCTTGCTCAAATATCCACCGCCAAAGTGCCCAAGTTTGGGGCGTAGGCTAGACATACTCTTGATCGACCTTTCTCAATCATATATAACTCTACGGTCTGTTACCGTAGACAAGTGAAGAAGAAATATTTACTAGAGTAGGTTAGCCTAGGAATGCTCTAAGGCCTTTTCGAGAAGGGCTAGCTGGAGTATCAGATGCAAATAAGGTCTCACCTTCGAGAACAAGCACTTGAGGGTCTGGCTTTGACAGAAATAGGAAAGGTCCTAGGCTAGGTCTGAAATGAATTTATTTGTTTATTATCATGATTATTATTTTTTGAGATCATGGTGGTGTATATGGTTGTGTTGTGTTAAATCTATCATTCAAATGTATTAATTAACGTTGATGTTGCGCAATGCGGTTGTTGCCAGTTGGAGGTGATGATCTGGCTCCCATAAGACAACGGACTAGTGATTTGCAAAAAGTGAGTATGGGGGTGCTTAGTTGATATGATGTTTAAGTCAGTAATGGGTTGTGAGCTGATAGTAGCTTAGAAAGTAAGAGAGTTGGTGAGTAAAGATTACGTGTATTTTTCACTCCGGGGTGGAGTTTTTATACGGTGGAGTTCTCACGGGTTTTGTGGAGTGGTTTTGGGATCTTCATTTTTGCATTAATTGGGGATAAACGATGTTAGCCGGTAAGATTAGCTGTTACAAGGCGTGATCCCATAAGGTGTGGATTTTCGGGGTTGCTATGCAGAGGTCGGCCAATATTATCTGAGTTAGTGCTTTTTGGATTCGATCTGGTACAAATGCTGAAGTGTCTTGGGATCGAGGTGGTCCTGATGCGGTCATGCCCTAAGGTGAACTTGTCCCAATGTGGATTTGCCCTGAGGTGGTTCGGTTATCTAAGCTCGATCTTTTGTAGACTTGATGTGTCAGACTGAGCTGTTATCTTGCGGGTTAGGTGGTGTCTACGTGTCCCCCTATTACTAGGTTGGGCCAGCCTCTAACTCCCCGAGCCAAGGGTCTTGACCCGGTGTGGGGAGTTCATGATAAGCCAAGTGGATTTGGTCCGAAGTCTGAGCAGCTAGTCAAATGAATCATAGATCGGACTTGTTCGGCCACCCAACTCAACCAGGAAAACCTAGGTCGCGTTTGGCCTACACGCGGACATCACACGATCTATAAACCCCGTAGACGTCAAAAAACGCGTTAAATCGATTTTATCCTTGGGGGTCGCACAATTGATTTTCCTAAGAGCCGTTGGATTGCTTTGATCTCGACCATTTGTTCTCGGACATAGCGGCTATAAATAGGGGGTCCATGACTCATTTTTCTCGCCACAAATTCTACGATTGAGCTCTCCCGAGGTCGCGTCAGAGTCTTTCAGCTCACTCTTCTCGTTGTTTTCCGAGGTAGTCCTTTTTGGTGAGTCTGTGTTTTCCTGTTCTTCCTTTGTTTTTTAATCATGTCCAATTCTAGCGTAGATAGGCTTTTAAGTAGTTCTAGTGAGGTTGAGGGTGCCGTGGTGCAACCTGCAGCCCCTGTTGGGAGGCCAGCTCGCCGCTAGGTGACTTCCTTCTTCAATCTTTAGAGGAAACTTTTGTTCCCGAAGATGAGCCATCTCGACTCAGGGAGACCAAGATTCGGGAAGAGGTCTTCCTCTAGAACGGAGACCCCGTCTTCTTCCCGGGTTCGAGATCCAGATGACTTCGGTACTTCTACCCTGACTTCGAATAGGCTAATGTACCTAGTAACTTGCTATCATCTTCCCGATAGCTTGGTCTTTAGTCTTCCCTTAGGTCAATATCCTTGGGCTCATGATCACCATGAGCTTACGGTCTTAAAGGAGTAGCTCACGGCCGGGCTGTGCTTCATCATGAAGGAAGATTTGGCCCAACCTCGTAATTACGCAACATGTAGCAAAGGCAATAGCTCGGCACAACAGTACGCCCAAGGCGCGAGCACCATAGGGAGGAACCAGTGGTCTAAACTCCCTACCAACAGTCCGAACTCCCTACTAAGAGCCCGAACTCCCTACAAGGAGCCCGAACTCTCCCTTAGGCCCCGAGCCAAACACAAAGGGTAGTAACCCAAACTGGCCTGCCCCATGGCAGTTCGGTACACACCTCTATCCGAACTCAAGATTCACCTCGCTCACCACTCCAGCACTTCGCCCCTAGGACGCCGAACTGAACAACTATACCATGCCTGACATCGAGGAAGTTCGTATCCAGGTGCGGCGCACCTGACTGACTTGGGATTTGACGCTTGACAGCCGCACTTCAAACGACCGCCTTCCACCACCATCTCCAATTACAGAGACGACTCCGACAAGGAGTAGTGGCAATTCTGTCCCAGCAGAAGGGGTGACACCCGAACTGGTAGAAGCACAGAAGTAATCATACCCGACCTGATAGAAGCCTCAGAGTGAGTGCGCGAAGTGGTTATAAAAGGCCCCCTACCCTCAACAACAAGGTATGTGAACTTTGCGCCATTTGATTTTATCTTGCCTTTGAGAGAATACTAACTTGAGCTTCGAATTAATCTCACCGGGTTCCCCTCGGAGTTCCCTCATCTTCTCCATTTCAGGCTCCCTATTGCTCTAGTCGGAGGCAAGGTCGTTGACAGATAAGACCGGCCAGATTGCGCACCATCAATTGGTGCCGTCTGTGGGAAACGCTTCCAAAAACCTCCCTCTAAAACCATCATAACCTCCTCTTCTTCCAAAGAACTCCAACACTCATGGCTTCTTCCAGCAATGTCGGACGTGGCACAGAAATGAACACCACCGGGGAACAACTCCAAGTCCCCGTGGTGTGTATCAGATAGTTCACCATCCCCCTTCCAGTGGATCGAATCCCCAGCTTGAATGCGCCACAAGCAGTGGCACCCCTAAACCTTCCTGCCCTGAACATCCCTCTTCCACTCCCTATCGAAACAACTTTTGCTGAACCAACTGTTGTCCCAATGGCGACCCGCTAGAACTAGTTGGACGACCTAATGCAATGCGTGCGGGCAATGCAAGCCCAAATGCAACAATTCCAATAGCATCAACTCCAGCAGCACCAAGTACTACCCCACCTCTCTCAACACCATTATCAGCAGCAGTTCCCTTAGCTACCCTTGAACCAGTCACTGCTTCCACCTTGACACCCTGTTCTGAAGCCGGTTAAGGTCTCCCCTCCGGGTGGATGCCCTGACCGAGGAGAAGCCTCCCAACTCCAGAACCCCCCTAATAGCCAGGCCTCATCCCCAAGCCGAAAGGAAAGGAAAATCACCCCCGCCTCGCAACTCGCAGGCGGGTCGGAACCTCACCCGCAAAGTCAACACATCGGCGCTCCAAGCCTGAGTTCCCGCTCACGGAGAACCGGTTCAGCGCCCTAGCAGCAAACTACCAACATTTTGGGCCCATCGAGCTCGGCAACACGGAGGCCAGTAGCGCCAGTACCAGGCCCGCTCAACAACGAAGTCGCCGAACTGCCACCTGTGTCCTGCCCGAGCTCAGAGGTAAGGAAGGGACGAGCTCGGATGAGGTAAAAGCTGCCCCAATTCTCTCAGTTCCTTCCCCCCTCGCATCGCAACTCCTAGCAGTCCCCATGCCCATAGACTTCAAGCTCCCACCTCTGGACAAGTATGATGGGTCCTTTGACCCCAACAACCATGTCGATGCTTTCCAGTCCCAAATGCACCTCGCTAGGGCCAGTGAATCATGCATGTGCATGGCCCTCACCCCCACCTTCAGGGGGTGGCCCGCACCTAGTATAGGAACCTAGCCCCCGGGTCAATAAGAAGTTGGACCCAGTTCGTGTAAGTCTTCACCGCACATTTCGTTACCAGCAAGCGGTGCCCCAGAACTGAGGAAAGCATCTTCAGAGTAGTCCAAAGGGAAGGAGAATCCATCCGGGGCTACATCAAGCGGTTCAATGAAGCATGCTTGCAGATACCGCGATAAGACCCCATAGTACAGCTCGCGGCGGCCAAGAGAGGAGTAACGCACAAAGAGTTCAATTGGCACATGGTGGCCAGCCATCCCGTGACCGTGGCTGATTTCCTCAAGCTTGCGGACAAGTTCATGAGAACAGAGGAAGAAATCAACCAAAGAACCGAAGGCGGGGTTGAGAAAAGAAAAAGAGAAGGTGAGCCCTGCAACCCAGGCGACAGAAGAAACCAGGCCCGAGAAGCGAAGCCAAGCCAGCCGTCCCAAGTTCCTTTAGCAGTTCGGATGGACTACACGCCGTTAAATACAAGGCGGGCTGAGATCTTGATGGCGATCAAGGGCGCCCCATACGTAAATTGGCCGCCTCGCCTAAAGAGTAATCCAAACGAGAGAAATAAAAACCTGTACTATAGTTTTCATAGAGATCACGGTCATAGTACCGAATAGTGCAATAATCTCCGGGATGAGATAGAGGGACTTATCCGTCACAGATACTTGAGAAATTTCGTACAGCATAATGATAATAATAATAAGGCAGGTCGACAAGGGGAGCACGAAAAGGATGCTCACGAATCCAGCAGCAGACCGGTCGAAGCTTTGCAGCAACAACCTCTAGAAGAGTGGCCAATTCGGGGAACCATCCATGTGATAGTGGGAGGTTCGGTGGTAGTAGGGTGTACCTCGGCAGCAGCACGAACATTAGTTCGCGAGGCAGCTCGAGAAGAACAAAACCCTCCAAAGAGGTCGAAGATAGAAGAACCGATCTTTTTCACCGAAGACGACGCGCGAGGTGTCCACTACCCCCACGATGATGCGCTCATCATAAAACTAAGGATCAACGACTTCGAAGTCCGGCGCGTACTTGTGGACTCAGGTAGTTCGGCGGACATCCTCTTCAAGTCGACATTTGACCAGCTACAGTTGCAGAGAAGCGAACTGAAGCCTGCAAACACTCCTCTGGTGGGCTTCAGCGGAGAGGAAGTCAGGCTCCTCAGGAAGATAACGGTACCTGTGGAAGTTGGCACATGGCCTTCTACAGGCAATTGTCTCCACCTACTATCTGACAATGAAGTTCCCCACAGACTTCGGTATGGGGGTAGTGCGGGGCGACCAGCTTGAGTCCCGCAAGTGTTATGTTGCCGCCCCAAAGGGAAAAACCAAGGCAGCCGGCGACCTCGAACTGGAGCGACCTATAGAGCAAGGCGAGGAGCGATTTTCACCCATAGAGGAAACGGTCGTGATCCTGACCTCGGCTACAGATCCGGCTCGAACGCTATAGATCGGTGCTTCCGTCAAAGAACCTCTACGAACCGAACTGGTGAGTTTCTTACTTCAAAATTTAGATATTTTTGCATGGTTCGCGGCTGATATGCCCGGTATTGACCCTGACCTTATAACTCACAAACTTAACACTAACCCTGTAGTCACACCCATTAGACAGAAGAAACGCAACTTAGCCCCAGAGCGCTGGAGGGCGGTCGACGAGGAGGTCGAAAAGCTCCTCGCAGCGGACTTCATAAGGGAAGTTCATTACCCGAGCTGGGTAGCCAACCCAATACTGGTGAAAAAGGCAAACAGCAAGTGGTGCATGTGCATCGACTACACCGACCTGAACCGAGCTTGCCTAGAAGATTGCTTCCCCTCCCTCGAATTGACCGCCTAGTGGACGCGACCTCGGGACATGAGTTGCTAAGCTTTTCGGACGCCTACTCAGGCTACAACCAAATCAGGATGGACCAGTCCGATGAGGAAAAAACCAGCTTCATAACCGAGTTTGGCCTGTACTATTACAAGGTCATGCCCTTCGGACTAAAGAATACTGGGGCGACCTTCCAAAGACTTGTAAATAAGCTTTTTTGGCCCTTAATTGGCACAAAAATAGAATGTTATGTAGACGACATGGTCGTCAAGACGCAGTTCTCGCAGGAATTAATACAAGACTTAGATTCTGTCTTCCAAATTCTGCGTCAATTTAGCATGAAAATGAACCCCAACAAATGTGTCTTCGGTGTCACCTCGGGTAAGTTCCTAGGGTACATTTTCAACCGGTGCGGTATTGAGGCCAACCCGGACAAGATAAAGGCCATCCTAAATATGAGACCACCCCGAAAAGTAAAAGAGGTTCAGAGGCTAAACGGCCACATAACCGCTCTCAGCCGCTTCATGTCCAAATCGGCAGACCACTGTCTCCCTTTCTTTAACGCGATCAAAGGCAAAGGGTTCGAATGGACCCGAGACTGCGAGCTCGTGTTCGACGAGCTAAAGAGCTACCTCGCCACTATGCCAACCTTAGCCTGGCCCGAGGAGGGCGAGGTCTTAGAACTATACCTCTCGGCGAGTGACAATGTGGTTAGTTCGATACTAATAAAAGAAGTAGATCGGGTCCATTGGCCCGTCTATTATGTTACGAGATACCCGCAGATAGAAAAACCAGCATACGCACTGGTAATTGCAGCTCGAAAACTCCGCCCATACTTCCAGGCTCACACCGTCATCTTCTTGACTGACAAACCTCTAAGGCAAGTCTTACTCACGCCCGAGGTTTTCGATCGACTGACGAAGTGGGCCATCGAGCTCAACGAGTATGACCTCCAGTACAAGCCACGAACCGCCATTAAGGCCCAAGCCTTAGCAGATTTTATCGCCGAGTGCACATTCAGCCTTGAAGCCCCTGGGCCAGTTGAGCCCGAGATCCCTAGATCGGGTGAACCCGGAGCTCCCACGCCAATAGAGTTTGAACCCCATGAAGTAGCATCCAGTGTGGCATCTCTCCTGGTTAGGCCAATCGCGAACTGGGATGAGGAGCCCTGGATCCTTCACGTAGATGGCTCCTCGAACCAGCAGGGCAGTGGGGCTGGAATAGTCCTATGTGGCCCAGGTGGCACGAAATTGGAATACGCACTACGCTTTGAGTTCGCGGCATCCAACAACGAAGCAGAGTACGAGGCACTGATAGTCGGGCTAAACCTAGCGCAAAAGGTAAGAGCAAAGCACATAGTTATCTGCAGTGATTCCCAGCTCGTGGTCAACCAGGTTACGGACAAATACAAAGCACGTGAGCTCTCCATGATCGCATACTTGGCAAAAGTAAAGGAGGTTTTGCTCAACTTCCAATCACACTTCATCAGGCAAATCCCGAGGTTAGAGAACACTGAGGCGGATGCCCTGTCCCGGTTGGCCAGTACGAGTCACAACACCATGAGAACCGTGTACATAGAGGACTTACCTCGGCCTAGCATTCTCAGTGGGGCAGAGGAGGTCGCTCCTATCCTTGACAGAGCCGATCTAGATCGACCCACTCGCGAGCTTCTTGCTAGATGGAACCCTCCCTGCGGACCGCAATGCAGCGAAGAGGGTGCAGCGCCAGGCAGCCAAATACGTCATAATAGACGAACGTTGTACCGACAGTCCTATATGCTCCCCTACCTGCATTGCTTACGACCTACCGAAGCCGAGCTCGTACTCCGCGACACTCATGAAGGACTGTGTGGCAGACACCTGGGGGGCAGAGCCCTCGCCTAAAAGGCACTTCGACAAGGATACTACTAGCCAAAGATGAAGGCAGAAGCCATCGAGCTCGTCAGAAAATGCGACAAGTGTCAGAAGCACACCAATATCCACCATCAGCCTGCTTCCGACCTCAAATACCTCACTAGCCCATAGCCCTTTGCGCAATGGGGCATCGACCTCGTGGGCCATTCCCGCCAACAACAGGTGGGAGAAAGTTCCTAGTGGTGGCAGTAGATTACTTCACAAAATGGATAGAAGCTGAACCTCTAGCAACGGTTATTACCCGAAACATACAGAACTTCTTTTGAAAGAGCATAGTATGTCACTTCGGGCTACCTCGGGTGCTGATCTCCGACAACGGCAAACAGTTCGAGGATATCAAGTTCCAAGAATGGTGCCAAGATATGGGAATTCGTCAGAATTTCACATTGGTTGCACACCCGCAGGAAAACGGTCAAACAGAAGTAATGAACAAAGCCATCCTCCGCGGACTGAAAGCACGACTAGACCGAGCTAAAGGGTTGTGGGCGGATGATCTACCAAGTGTTCTATGGGCTCACCGAACTACAGAAAAAACCGCCATAGGAGAGACCCCCTTTGACCTCACCTACGACACTGAAGCGGTAATCCCAACGGAAATCGGAATACCTACACTACGACTAGAAGCGTATGACGATCAGACAAACGGAGATGAGTTATGTACCAACCTCGACCTACTGGATGAGGTAAGAGACCTCGCGCACATCCGGACAACGACCTACCAACAGAAAGTAGCTCGGTACTACAACGCAAGAGTAAAGAAGTAGAGCTTCCGAGTCACCGACCTAGTTCTCCGTAAGATTATGGTGCCCGAACCCGGCGTGGGTAAACTTGGACCAAATTGGGAAGGGCCCTACAGAGTAAAGAGAGCGCTCAAGGGGGCATACGAGCTCGAAACCTTAGAATGCAAACAAGTACCCCGAGCGTGGAATATCGTCAACTTAAGGCGATACTACCTATAGACCGCCAAGCGAAGTGGACGAAATCGCTACCAGAGCCCAAGGTCCAGGAGGCCGAGCTAACGAAGGAACCTCGGCATAGGCAAGAAAAGAAAAGTCTGCCAAAAACTCAGGCGAAGCAGAGAAATATTAAACATCGAAACAGGTCGCGTGAGTGTAGTAACCCGGGCAAGAAACAGATCGGGCATATGGTTAGTTCGGCAAATACAGTCAATTTGGGAGAAAGAACAACCAACACTTAACCAAAAGAAAAGTCCATTCCATTACAGGATAAGGAAGCATACATTTAAAAAAAGTTTTGCATTTTCACAAACCCAGGGCTACTTCTTCATTATCAGAAGGCACTTCAACGACACCCGAAGGTCCTGCCTCGCCCTCGAAATCTGGCTCACCATCGGCAGTGTTGGCCATCTCCTGAGCTATGCGCGAAGTGGATATGGCACTGATATCGAACTCGGGGTACGTGTTCCGAATCATCCACCAGCTCAGCTTAAATCCCCTTCTGTACGAGTCCACCATCAGGTCATCAAAGCGCGACGAGACGATGTACTCATCAACGGCCTTCTTCTTGGCATCTTTGGTGCCTTGAGAAAAGATCTACGTTTTCTCCCTAATGTCCTCTTGAAGGTATTCAACTTGATGCTACAGATCTAGCCTCAGGTCCGCCATGTGCTTCACAACAACCCCCATGGCCTCGACATCCCTCTGAGACCTCGTCTGCCTGGCCATAGCAGCGCGAGTAGCCTCCTTAGCAGCACGAGCAGCCGCCTCAGCAGTTCGGGTAGTCGCCTCGGTGGCACGAAAATCCTCTTCGGCAGCTCGTGCCTGCCTCGAGCTCCTCTCCACTTGGGCCGCCAAGGCATGAATAGAAAAATTTACCTACCAAAAGGAAAGAACAAGTGATTAAGAGAACGACAACAAGAGGGATAAAAACAAACAAGCCCGACAAGAAATCTGACTCACCACTATAGCATGAGTAGCAGCACGATAGACGACCTGGTTCAAAGGAAGATCGGTCCACATCGCGATCTCCTCGGGGAAGGCGGCCTCCCTACTCTTCTAAAGAGCGTAGTTCGGCGACAGCATGCTCCTGAATTCCCCTTGGGCTCTCGAGCTTGAGGGCGTAGCTCGCGTATAAGCAGACCTAGAGTAAGCGAGAGCACTTGAGTAGGCGGGAGCTCCCGTGTGAGTAGTCTCGGTGTAGGGGGCCCCGCCGCTTCTTGCATTGGAGGAGCCACCTCAGGATCCCTAGGCGGATCCTCTAACGTATAGTCTAGTACCTGAGGCTCCGCATCCTGGGGTAGCTCGGCACGAGTTCGCTTGGCGACTCGTTTCCTCCTCTTCATGCCTTGAAATAAGTGTCCACTGCGAGTCCTTTCTGAGTCCATCACACCTACAGAAAAGAGTTCGGCATCAAAAAAAATGAAAGAACAAAGCAAAACAAGAAACCTCTTGAGCAAGGAACCTACCCGAACTCAGGCCAGCCGCAATGAGCTTGGCCTCCGTCAGATACTGATGACATTTTAGCCCTAGTCGTGCCCATTGCCGGAGGCCCTTCACCGTCTCTTTATCAAGCGTAACACCGGAGTCAGGGGCGGCCATCCCCCACCCGGTCTAAAAAGGCCACCCTAGTACACTTCGCACCCCAAAGTAGTCCCGCTTCCACGTCGGGACCTTGTTAGGAAGTTCGTGCAGGAGCTTAAAACCCGGGCGAGGAGACAGGTAATACACCCGCCTACGCCCGGGAAGGGGACCTGCTTGTTTCTTAAGCATTAAGATAGAAGAAAATATCTCCAAGTCTAAAGAAAAGCCCTGTTCGCAAAATAGGGAGATTGTCCCCACCAAGTTACGAATGGAGTTCGGGTGAAGCTGGCCGACAGTAACGCCGAGGTGATTCATAACCTCGACAAGAAGGGGCTGGAAAGGCAGTCGCAGCCCCGCAGCGAGCTGCTCCTGGAATATCACGATCTCCTCAGGACCGTGTTCCCAAGGAAAGCTACCCGAAGGAATGAAATAGGCGTACTCCCCAGGCAAGTTGTAATAGGTAATAAGGGATTGGAGCCCCACAGGCATCATGGTCGAAGGACCAAACCTGTCTAACATCCGACCTCGACGAGAGGTAGATGCCAAACTGTCCGAAGCGGCTCGGCCTACGGGTTCAAACTCTTCCTCAAGTTCTACTTCAGGTTCGCTAAGGCCATCTGGGGATGCAACTCGGTTCGTAGAACCCGCACCAAACCTACTTGAAGAACCGTCTAAGCTATCCAAGCTAGACATCAAGGAGAAAAGGTGGATTCCAGGAAAGTACTCACCCGAAAAAAGGTTTGAACAGACTTCGGAAACCGGAACAAGCAAAAAACCTTGAAGGCGAACTAAAAGCCTGAACGCGAGCTGAAACTTGGACGCGAGCTCAAGAAGCAAAACGCAGAAGTGACAAAGCGACCGGGGTCCCCCACTATTTATACCCACAGTAACTGAGAACCAACAGTGCAGATCAGAGCCAATCCGACGGCCCGCATTCGCGTTGACCGCACATCCCCTAAGGTTGAGACGCGATTGGCGCACGTCTTTCTGAAACTGACAAAACATCGGCGCACATCTTTCTAAAACTGACAAGATGACATCGCACATCTTTCTGAAACGGACAGAGCGCCAGCGCATGTTTCCTCGCCTTTCAAACGGCAGCGGCGCATTTTTTCAAATTCAAAAAGACCTGCTGTCACGTCTCCCAACGGCGTGCTTTTTTGAAATTTGAAAAAGGCACGCACCGCCATGTGTCAGCATTTGTAAGCAGGTAGACGCGTCTCCCGCCTTTTGGGCACTTGAGAAACCCAAGGAACCCTGACAACACACCTCACGGTATCAAAATTCGAAGTACGGGACAAATCCACCTACCACCTTGTGAACTCCCTGCGCTAGGGCAAGACCCTTAGCACGAGGAGTGGGGGGCAATTGATGAAGGAAGATTTGGCCCGACCTCGTAATTACGCAACATGTGGCAAAGGCAAAAGCTCGACGCAACAGTACGCCTAAGGCGCGAGCACCATAGGGAGGAACTAGCAGTCCGAACTCCCTACCAGTAGTCCAAACTCCCTACTAAGAGCCTGAACTCCCTACAAGGAGCCCGAACTCTCCCTTAGGCGCCGAGCCAGACACAAAGGGCGGTAACCCGAACTAGCCTGCCCCATGGCAGTTCGATACACACCTCTATCCGAACTCAAGACTTCACCTCACTCACCACTCCAGCACTTCGCCCCTAGGATGCCGAACTGAACAACCGTACCATGCCTGACATCGAGGAAGTTCGTATCCAGGGGCGGCACACCTGACTGACTTGGGATCTGATGCTTGACAGCCACACTTCAAACGACTGCCTGCCACCGCCATCTCCAGTTACAGAGATGGCTCCGACAAGGAGCAGTGGTGGTTCTGTCCTAGCAGAAGGGATGACACCTAAACTAGCAGAAGCACAGAAGTAATCATACTCGACCTGTCAGAAGCCTCGGAGTGAGTGCACAAAGTGGTTATAAAAGGCCCCCTACCCCCAACAACAAGGTATGTGAACTTTGCGCCATCTGGTTCTATCTTGCCTTTGAGAGAATACTAACTTGAGCTTCGGAGCAATCTCATCGGGTTCCCCCCGGGAGTTCCCTCATCTTCTCCATTTCGAGCTCCCTGTTGCTCCAGTCGGAGGCAAGGTCGTTGACAGCTAAGACCGGCCAGATTGCGCACCATCACTTCCTGCTTCACCCTTTCATTATAGAGGTAGTTTAGTTTTTTAACATTACCATCGACCAACTACACCCGAACTCTATTCAGAATATAGTTGGTACTATCTCTTTGTTCCACATATACAACCGACCTTTGTCCCTAGACACCTTCAGCTCGATTCATGCGATCAAGCAAAACTCTACTTGTCTGCGCGGGGACGTCAGACAAAGCTATTATATCTCACCTTGCCCTGGGTTCAAAATCCTATTCGGCTGCCCGAACAAGGTTCCAGCCTGGAAAAGGAGGTATTTCATTGTCCGAAATCCTAAAGGGTGATCTTTTCCAACTCACTGGAGGGTAGCTATCAAGGATCCTGGGGGGAGCTTGAATGCAGAAACTAGGGCAGTCATCAACTCATGGTCGGACCTCGGCCTTGAGATGAAAGAATTTTTGGCCGAGGAGAAGCTTGTGCGAGCTGGTCTGAGCCCTCCTGGTAGGTTTTCACCTTGGTTTTTATTGTAAAGTTCTTTTTAGCTCGTGGCTAACCTTTTGCTCTTGTAGTTACCATGCCGAAGATCGGTGCCAAGAACCTTCTCAAGAGCTCTTAGAGAGGGAAGAAGAAGAAGGCTTCGAAGAAGCTTCACCGGGAGGCCAGTCCTTCAGTCCCTGCCCCAACCGAGGTCTTGGTTGTGGAGACGATCTCTACCGAGCTCCCCGAGGAGAAGGTTTGTCCTCGATCCCCCGTAGTGGACCTGAATGATGACTAGGAGGAGGATGCTCAGCTTCATGAACCGGGGAACACTTCTGTACCCGAGCAGGAATGCGCCCAACCTCACAGGCCAAAAAGCACTTCTGGATCGAGGCCTAAGCCCTCCAAGTAGAGCATAATGACTATTCAGCTCAGTATGCGCAAGAGAAAGGACGCTGTCTTTCCTGACGAGGTTGTGGAGTGGGCTGACATGTCTACAGCCATGCTTAGAGCCCAAGCTGCCGGTTATTGCATGGTGGTAAGTATCTTACTTTACATTTTATTTCTTTGTCAATTTCAAATGTACTTACTTCAGTTTTATTTGCCAGGTGAACTCCGCCATTCATTCGTTGATGTGCTAGTCCAAGATCCGTCTGAAGCGGGCTCTGGATGTCGAGGAAAAGGCACGACAGCTTCATCGTGAACTGGACCTAGCTCAGGGTGAGATACTTCAGGCCAAGAATGGAGCTCGAAGTCAGTAGAAGCAGATCTTGGCCATGATTGAGGAGAAGAAGAAGCATCAGGAACTAATCTCCGCACTAACCGAGGAGAAAATGAAGCAACGAGATCTTATCTCAACGCTAACTGAGGAGAAGGTGAAGCTTCAACGAGAGAACGAGAATCTCGAAGCGATGATCTAGGAGAAGACTACGATCTTTGAGACCGCTATCCAAGAGGCGTGAGCTGAAGAAAGAAGCCATGCTATCGAATGCTTCAAGGAATCCTCGGAGCTCCATGATCTCTAGGTCGAGTATAGGTTGAGCTCCTATCGTTCCAGTTTCAAACTGTATAGGTACTTAGTGTGGCAGAAGTTCCCCGATCTTGATTCTAGAGTCATCACTATGTCAGGCCTTAGCCCCGAGGTGGCGAAGGCGGCGAACGAAGAGACCAGCTCATCCGAGGAAGAAAGCGTCGATGAAGTCGAAGAGGCGGGCCCTTCGGGTCAAGAGGATGTGGAAGAGCACATGGAGACCGACCCAACTAACAGTCCTCATGAGTGATTCTGGCTTTTTCTTGTTTTCGTGTTTGGAATGTACACCCCGAAGCCACCGAGCTCGGGTTACAATGAAATCTCTATACTCACACTTTTTCATTAATGAAATACAAACATTTCTGTGCAATCCTTGTGCAAAATTACTCTAAGTGTGAGTGACTCCCGATATGGGGAATGAATGTATAGGTTACCCAAATTGTCGAGCTATCGAGCTGGACAACAAGTAAAGATAACCAAAATAAAAGTTTATCTAAGTGTTTGTTACCCCGAACTGTCTACTTGGACTATTAGTAGGGGCAACTTTACGTAATGACGGCTGAGGTGGGCGACATTGCAGGGTATATACCTGACCTATCCTCACACGGGCTACTCATTTAAATGTCGGTTGTCCCTAATGGGCCCAACCTATTGATATATGCTGAAGTGAGCTATACATCGTTGGGCTCAAACCCGAGCTGTCCACACTTTAAGCATTAGAAATACTTTGCCTATGTCGAAGAGGTAACTAGGACTTGTATGCCCATGCCGAGGAGGTGACTGGGACTTGTATGCCCATGCCGAAGAGGCGACTGGGACTAGTTCGCCCAAGCCGAAGAGGCGACTAGGACTTATATGATGCCGAGGTCTTTTATCAGCTCGGCACTTTTAGTCCTTGGACTTCTGAGAGTGACTCGCAGTCCGCTCTCCATTTCGATGATCACATGTAGTATCCCCTTAAATTGCTGACGTATCATGCTCGATGTACCTGTCTTCCATCTAAGGTTTCGAGCTCGTACGTACCTTCCCCGAGTACCCGCTTTACTCGGTAGGGACCTTCCCAGTTTGGTCCGAGATTACCAACATCAAGCTCAGGCACCGTAACTTTCCGGAGGACTAGGTCTCCGAAATGGAAGTGTCACTTCTTGACCCAGGCATTATAATACCAAGCCACTCTTTGCTGGTAAGCTACGGTCCGAATATATGCGAGGTCCTGTACTTCTTCCACTAGGTCGAGGTTGGTATGGAGCTCGTCATCGTTCACCTCTTCGCCATATGCCTCTAGGTGTAATGTAGGCACCTCGATCTTGGCTGGGATTACCGCTTCCGTGCCATAGGTGAGGTTGAAGGGGGTTTCACCTGTGGCAGTCTTCACGGTAGTTCGGTAGTCTCATAATACACTGGGCAACTCGTCTACCCATAGTCCCTTAGATCGGACTAAGCAGGCTTTTAGTCCATGGAGTATAGCTCTATTCGTGACTTCCGCCTGCCCGTTTGCTTGGGGGTGTGCCACCGAAGTGAAACTCTGTTGTATCTCCATCTAGGCACACCAGTTCTGAAACTTGATATCCTCGAACTACTTACCGTTGTCAGAGATGAGCACCCGAGGTAGCCCGAAGCAGCATACTATACTTCTCCAAAAGAAGTTTTGTACACTTCATGTTGTGATTGTCGCTAGGGATTCCACCTCCACCCACTTTGTGAAGTAATCCACTACTTCCACCAAGAATCTCCTCTGTCCTGTCGCTGGTGGGAATGGTCCAAGAATGTCGATTCCCCACTATGCGAAGGGCCATGGGCTAGTGAGGTACTTTAGGTCGACGGCAGGTTGGTGGTGGATGTTGGCATGCCTTTGGCATTTATTGCACTTCTTAACAAGATCGAATGCGTTTGCCTTCATCGCGGGCCAATAGTACCCCTATCATAGCACTTTCTGTGTGAGGGCCCTACCCCCCAAGTGTCCGCTACACAGACCTTCATGAGTGTCACGGAGAACGAGCTCAGCCTCTGAGGATCGCAAGCAGCACAAGTAGGGGAGTGTGTAGGATCTTCAGTATAGCCGTACGTCTATCATGACGTACTTGGCTGCCTATCCCTCTACCCTTCTGGCCGCATTGCGATCTGTTGGGAGGGTTCCATGTAGTAGGTAACTCGCGAGTGGGTCAATCTAGCTCGATTCTATTTGTGCAACAGGAGCAACCTCTTCTGCCCCCCCCCCCGCGAGAATGTTGGGCCGAGACAGGTTCTCTATGTACATGGTCCTCATGGTGTTGTTGCTCATGCTGGCTAACTTGGACAAGGAATCGGTCTCAGTATTCTCGGACCTTGGTATCTGTTTGATGAAGTATGATTGGAAGCTGCGTAGAACTTCCCTGACCTTGGCCAGATAGGCAACCATGGTGGGGTCATGAGCTTCATAATCGCCGGTGACCTGGTTGACCACGAGCTGGGAGTCACTACAGATGACGACATGCTTTTCTTGTACTTCGTTTGCTAGAGCGAGCCCGACTATCAGTGCTTCGTACTCCGCTTCATTATTGGATGCTACGGACTCGAACCAAAGTGCGTACTCCAGCTTCACCCCGCTTAGCCCGTATTGAATGATGTTGGCTCCGCTTCCTTGTTGATTAGATGAGCCATCTACATGGAGGATCCAGGGCTCCTCATCCCAAGTTGGCCTTGCTGTAACCGGGACTGGTGCCGCACTAGTTGAAGCTTCCTCTCTCTGCTCATGCTTAATTAATTCAGGGACTGCGGTGCTGAAGGTGCATTTTGCAACGAAGTCGGCTAAGGCTTGGGCCTTAACCACCATCCTAGGCTCGTAATGGATGTCATACTCATTGAGTTCGATGGCCCACTTTGTCAGTCTGCCAAAGACCTCGGGCTTGAGTAAGATTTGCCTCAGAGGTTTGTTGGTGAGAACGACGATGGTATGGGCTTGGAAGTACGGATGAAGCTTCCGAGCTGCAATGACCAGTGCGTATGCCAGTTTCTCGATCTTTGGGTACCTTGTTTCTGCATCCTACAAAACTTTGCTAATGTAGTAGATAGGTCATTGGACCTGATCTACTCTTCCTTTATAGTACCGAGCTGACTACCTCATCACTCGCGGAGAGGTACAACTTCAAAACATCTCCCTCCTCGGATCGTGTTAGAATCAGGATACTAGTTAGGTACTTTTTGAGCTCATCGAAGAGCTAGCACTCTTCGGTCCACTCAAAGTCCTTACTTTTTTTAATAACCTTGAAAAAATGCAAGCAACGATCTGCCGACTTGGACATGAAGCGGCTCAGAGTGGCTATACGACTGTTTAGCCTCTGAACCTCCTTTATTTTACGAGGTGGCCTCATATCTAGGATGGCCTTTATTTTTCAAGGTTCGCTTCGATGCCACGTCGGTTAGCTATGCAACCCAGGAATTTACCCGAGGTGACACCAAAGACACATTTGTTAGGGTTTAACTTCATATTATATTTGCACAAAATTTCAAAAACATGGTGCAAATCTTTTATTAAACAATTTGAAAACTGGGTTTTGACGACCATGTTGTCTACATAACATTCGACCTTGTTGCTAATCAACGGCTCAAAAATTCTGTTTACAAGTCTTTGGAAGGTTGTCTCGGCATTTTCAGTCCAAAGGGCATGCCCTTGTAACAGTACAAGCCTAGTTCGGTTATGAAAGTTGTTTTTTCCTCGTCGGCAGGGTCCATCTTGATCTAATTATACCCTGAGTACACGTCCAGAAACTTAGCAACTCGTGCCCTGAGGTCGCGTCCACTAGATAGTCGATCTTAGGGAGTGGGAAACAATCCTTCAGGCAAGCTTGATTCAAGTCGATATGATCGACACACATGCACCATTTACCGTTGGCCTTTTTTACCAGAACGCGGTTAGCTACCCAGCTCGGGTAATGGACCTCCCTGATGAAATCGGCTGTGAGGAGCTTCCCGACCTCCTCATCAACTATCCTCCAGCGCTCCTGGGCGAGGTTGCGTTTCTTCTGCCTAACGGGCCTGACTACAAGATCAGTATTTAATTTGTGAGTTATTATTTTTGCATCTATACTAGGCATCTCTGTTGTGGACCATGCAAATATATCTAAATTTTTAATTAAAAAACATAGAAGAGGTTCCTTGACCGATGCACTGATCTAGAGAGTCCTAGTTGGATCTTCTGTTGAAGTACATGGATTGTCTCTTCTATCGGTGTAGCTCACTCCTCAGTATACTCCGTAGGTCGCTCTAGCTCGAGGTCATCCGTTGCCTTGACTTTCCCTTTGAGGGTGGCGACATAGCATTTGCGAGACTCGAGCTGGTCGCCTCACGCTACCCCTACTCCAAAGTCTGTGGGGAACTTCATAGCCAAATAGTAGGTCGACACCACTGCGCATAGTGAATGGGTGATGGGCCGACCTACAATGGCATTGTACGGGGAGGGAGTCACAACCACTAGGAATGTATGCTCGAATCTTGCGGTACTAGGCCACGTGCCGACCTCCACAGATACTGAAATTCGCCCCAGGGGCCTGACTTCTTCTTCGCTGAAGCCTACCAGAGGAGTGTTCATGGGCTTGATGCTGGAGCTTGTCGAATGTGTCCTTGAACAGGATGTCTATTGAACTTCCTGAATCAACCAGGATGCGCTTCACCTCGAAGTCGTTGATCCTCATCTTTATGACTAGCACGTCATCATAGGGGTATTGAATCCCGTGTGCGTCGTCTTCCATGAAGAATATGGGACTTCAAGCCTTGGCCACTTTGGAGGGTTCTGTTCTTCTCTTTCTAGTTCACGAGTTGAGGTCTTTGCCACTGCTGAGGTGCAGCCCGCCAGTAATCATGTTGATTACCCCGCGGATTGGTCTCTCTTCGGGCAGTTGTCTCTGTGGCTGCTCACTCTATTTGTTGCTGGACTCAGGAGCATCTCTCCTTTGCTCCCCCTACCGATCTGTCTGATTTTTATTGTCCTTTTGTACAAAGTTTTTCTAGTATCCGCAACGGATGAGTTCTTCAATCTCGTTGCGGAGGTTTCTACAAATTTCAGTACTGTGATCGTGATCTCTATAAAAATGACAATATACATTTTTATTTATGGTATTAGGATCCCCTCTCAACCGAGGTGGCCACTTCACATATGAGGCATTCTTGATCACCATGAGAATCTCTCCTCGCTTCGCATTGAGGGCCATGTAGTTCGTCCTTTCAATTGGAGGAGTTCGGGAATGCTGATCTGACTTGTTCCCTCCCCTGGTTGGTTCTTCCTTTCTTCGCTTGTTGTCCCTGTTGGTCAAGTTGTCGCCATCTCGTTTCCACTTCTCTTTTGAATTCTCATTTTTCTAGTTCATATCTTCTTCTGTCCCAATGAACTGGTCAGCGAGCTTGAGGAACTCGGTGATGTCCTTGGGTTTGTTGGCTATCACGTGCCACTTAAACTCTCTGTGAGTGATGCCTCTCTTCGCTGCCATGTGCCTTACAGTGAGATCCATGTCAGAAATTTGTAGACATGAGTCGTTGAAGCATTTAATGTAACTTCGAATCGACTCTCCTTCCCTCTGGACTATGCTGAGGAGGCTTTCTATGACCTCGAGCACTTCTTTCTGGTGATGAAGTGCGAGGTGAACATTTGCACGAATTGTGCCCAACTCTTGATTGTCCCGGGCGCGAGGTTCATGTACCACGTGTGGGCCACTCCTTTGAAGGTTGTGGAGAAGACAACGCACATGCAAGATTCACTAGCCCCAACTAGGTGCATCTAGGACTGGAAGGAATCCATATGATCATTCGGGTCAAACGACCCATCATACTTGTCCAGTGGAGGTACCTTGAAGTCCTTCTGCATCAGTGTAGTTAGGAGCTCGGAGGACCAGGGAGATGGCATAGAGAGGAGGGGAGCGGTCTTCACAGTTCCTGAGCTCGCTTCTTCTTTGCCTTTAGGTTGTTCGGGCTGACTTGGTCCAGCGAGCTGGCTTGGAACTGTAGCTCGACGAGCCTTACAACGCCACTTCTGCTGCTTCTTGATTGGTTTACCATTTGTGCTGCTAACTTCAGTATCGTTGGGCACTGTTCTGGCATGGAGTTGCTCGTACCGCTGACGTTGGCTGCTGTGGACAGAGGGGCTTTGTCTAGAGTCCGCAGCCAGAACCCCAAACCAGTTCCCTGTGAGCGAACCTTCAAGTTGTGAAGGCCGAAGTGAAACAGCTCTGGCGGGCTGAGTATCTCCCGACCTATTCACTTGCTGCGAGGTTGGAGGAGTGACTTGCCTTTCCCTTTTGCCGCGGGACAAGACTTGGCTCCTGAGAGGTTTTTGGATCTAGGAGGTCTCTCCCCGGCGAGGAGGGTGATTGTTCTGACGCTAAGACTTGTTCTGTTGTGTCGCCGGATGCCGAGGTGGAATTGGTTGTGGATTTTACTGTAGTGGTGGGAACTGCTACTGGTAGAAGTGATGCAGGACCTGCTGCTGGTACTACTGGAACTATTGGACCTGTTGCATTTGGACTGGAATAGCCCACATGCAGTGAACCAGGTCATCGAGCTAATTCTGCCCAACTATAGGGCGAATTACAGAGGGTTCAACAAAGGTTGCACCCACCATAGGAGGGAGTGGGGCATTCACTGGTGCTATGACCCGAGGCACGTTCAGTGTTGGAATCCCATCTGCAGAGAGAGGCATAGTGAACTATCCGATACACATGGAAGGGACCTGAGGTTGCCCTACGGAGGCGTTCATGTTAGCGTTCTGTCCGGCATTACTGGAGGATGCCATGGATGCTTTTTGAGGAAATAGGCTTATTGTACCTATTCCCACAAATGGCGCCAAATGATGTTGCGCAATCCGGATGCTCCTAGCTGGAGTTGATATGGCTCCCAGTAGACGATGAACTCAGTGATTTGCAAATGGTGAATTAGAGAAACCGATGGTGCTTGCCCGACGAGGTCGCTCCGATGCTTAAGTCAGTAATGGGTTGCGAGTTGATAGTAGCTTAGAAAGCAAGAGAGCTGGTGAGCAAAGGTTACGCGTACCTTTCACCCCCGGGGGGGGGGGGGGGGTGGAGCCTTTATATAGTGGAGTCCTCACGGGTTTTGCAGAGTGGTTTCGGGATCCTCGTTACGATGAGGTCCATTTTCGCGTTAATTAGGGATAACGCTGCCAGCTAATAAGATTTATCACTACCGTCCTAGCTGTTACAAGGTGTGATCCCATAAGGTGTAGAATCTAGTGGTGAGATCTTCGGGGTTGCCATGCAGAGGTCGGTCAATATTACCCGAGGTAATGCCCTTTGGATTCGACCTGGTATAAATGTCGAAGTGCCTTGGGACCGAGATGGTCCTGATGCCACTGTGCCCCGGGGTGAACTTGTCCTGAGGTGGACTTGCCCCGAAATGGTTCAGTTATCCGAGCTCGATCCATTGCAGACTTGGTGTGTCTGATTGAACCGTCATCCTACTAATTAGGTCGTATCCACATGTCCCCCTATTACTAGGTCGGGCCAAATCATCCTACATCAAACATGATTAAAATTTTTATGAATCTTTTACTCCGTTAACATGATTAAAATTTAACGACGAGGGTAGTGGGATGAAAAGAGGGTTATTGCAATGACCACCTAAACCTTTTCGAATTTTTTAAAGCCAAAAAGCATATATTATTCATTTAAAAAAATTGACTCTCTCATTTCCCTTCAAATAAATTTTTCTTATTTTTCTTTTTTTATTTCCAAAGGAGCATTGTTGTGTTGCCTTGAACGATGCACCAATCCTTTGAATCCAGTACCAACGGGTATCATCCCCCTACAACAATGTTCTCTTTCAGGCCTTTCAACCAATGGATACGACTTCATATAGCGGCTTTTGCTTGAAAACTCGCTTTGGATATGAAACTTTGAGTATATTCAGAGTGGCCTTTCTTATTTTCAATAAGACTGTTCGGTAAGAAATCTCTTCTTTCAAAACTCACCCCGTTCACTCGGCTTGCAACAATCCAATCAGTTCCCCGGGCAAATAAAAATTAGACATTCCATCTTCTGAAACCACAATTTTTTTATGTTATTTGACGTACCATAATTTCTATATACCTATTATGGATCTGCCTACAACTCTAATCTACTATAAACAGCGAGAGAAATGACAAAAGAGGTTCCAAAAGAGACCACAAGTAATTACCTTCCATAACTGCATCTGCTGGAGAACTGCGAAGAGAATTGACCATGAATTACATCTGTCGGAGAACCATGAATGAACTTAACTATGAACGCCTACAGAAAGGTACTAGATGGGAAAGTAACCCCCTCATTAAAACGCTTGCAGAAAAGAAAAAAAAAAAAAGCACAAAAAGAGGCGAATAATGAAGAGAACCCGATGGAAAAGGTAAAGAAAATAGATGGAAAGAAGAACAATGGGAAATAGAACAATGAGAAGAATGGAGAGAAACAAATGAGAGGAGGGAAGAAAAGAAATAACATGGATAGAAAGAAAAAAAAAAAAACCCAAAAACAAAAAAGAGAGGATAATGGAAATGGGGACTCCCAGAAGGGAGCCACGCCAAAAGAAATTTATAAGATGGAACGCGGACAACGAATAAAAAGATTGAGAAAACTCAAGAAACTCGAGAGAAAAACTCTCTCAAAACAGAGAGAGAGAAAACATTTTGACACCAGTTGTAATTAAACCTTTCCGATTTCAGGGCTTATCATCGTTAGCTACACAAATTAGCAAATAAGCAAGAGTACAAATTCAACACACGATTAAACACTAACCTAATCGACTACTACCTCAACCTCGCCTCTTGCCGCCCACCACCACCATCACAATCAAAAAGTAAAATTTAGACAACCAAATTAGGGGATTATCAAGCACTTCCTTGTCAACGATAACCTCTGTAACTGCAAGCCCCCATATTAGCGGACGAATCACATGATCAGTTAGCATGAAAAAAAAAAAGAGTCATCGAATCAAAATCTGCCATTTCAAAGGTGTTGTGTAACAAAAAAAGAAACATTCCACAGGGTAAGATCCATCACTTTATAATTGCTCACTCACTCCCAATAATCACTTTCTTTTTTATCCCTTCATGGGGCTACACAACAGGGTAGCCCATCCCCTTTTCCCTTAACCCCCCAACCCCTGGTAGCAGCGGGATTTGATCCCGAAGTCTCTACTCCGATTCCGACGAATCAGAGAACCTACCAATAATCACTTTCTTAGCTCCTAACTTTTTTGCCACTGAGTGGCTTTCTTTCTTTATCGCACTCGCAGCAGCACCAAAAGAAACAGCCAAAAACACACCCTTCCAGGTCTGTGCTATTGCAGCAAAAGACTCAAACGTACAAAAATCAAATCGCCGTTTATTTTGCCGTGACGAGTTTTGTTTTTTTGTTCCATGAGCTATTGTACCACGCTGACGTATGGTTTGGAGTATCGTTTTTTTAGAAAACGGTGCCTTTATTTTTGTTTGGAATTGTTGCTGCTAGAAATGATGTTTTCTGTAATAATAACTTTTTCTGTTTGGTACTATTGCTCTAGGAAATGTTTTCAGCATTGATACTCATTATCTAGTGCCATATCATTGCCCTATTGGCAGCAATAAGCTGCAGTTCTAAGAGACGTCAAATTTGACGTTGCTCCAATCCATGGCTTCCCAATTTCCGAGGCATGGCTTGGAGCACCATTTTTTATAAAAAAATGGTTCCAAACAAATGCCTGTTTCCTAGAACACCATTTTTCCGATGTGGTGCTGATGTGGCATTGTTGCTCCAAGAAATAGCAACAATAACAAATAACTCCATAATTGGTTATATGGCATGAAGCTAAATTTGTATAGGGGTAAATTTCTTAAAGTACCCTTATGATTTTAGAAATTAACTAACTCTATCCTTGTTTTCTATCACACTCTATTCACATATGACATCACATGGCTGATATATTTTTGAAAAATCCTAAAATACCCTTTGCAACTTGATGGTCAATCCGATGATTTGAAAGTGATGGATTAGAGACATTGGCTCTGAAGGTGTAGACAGAGCAATGGAGGAAAGCAGCAAATGAGTTGTGGCTGTGCCAACCAATGGAGTGGAGATGAATGAGATGGTTTGGGACATCTTTAATTGCCGATGCAGCAACTAGGAAACAGATTCCTCTTCAAGGATGGCTGCTTCTCTTAATCGGTGACAAACAACAACTGTTTAAGCCAACTTCTTTCAAAATCCAAAAGAAGGGAGAAGTAGTCTCGTCCTCCTTAATTTGTCAAAGTGATTTTTCTCAGTTAAAGAAAGAACAAAGAACAATTCTAAATAATGCAAAGAAGTTGTATCTCTTGTGTATGTCGACCAAGGAGTTTGGGGTACAATATATATACATAAAGAAATAAAATAATAAGGGAAACAAAGAAAAGAATAGGTAGTTGCCCATATACAATATTTCTTAAATGGTTTACTTCTTATTTTAGCTATTTCTAAACTTGAGTGAGAACCTCCATTTATAACTTGCACTTGCACTCTTGTAGAGTTACCATTGTACAATTTTCCTTTGTTACATTAGCTAGCCCATAGCTTTCCTTAATACGCCCCCTAAAGCAAAACTGGGTTGGAAGCACATGAAACTTGGATTGTAGAAAGTCAAATCGAACTGGGGAAAGAGGTTTGATAAACACATCAGCTAATTGATTATTAATAGGGATATATATCAAACCACCATATTTTTGCAAAGAATATGATCGCATAGAAAATGAAAATCCACTTCAATGTGTTTCGTACGAGCATGAAAAACTGGATACACGGCCAAATATGTAGTAGCAATGTTATCACAGTAGAGAACAGGTGGAAAGAACTGATGAACACCCAAATCCCGTAAGAGAGGTTGAAGCCATAACACTTCAATTGCGGTATTAGCTAAGGAACAAAACTCAGCTTCAATGCCGGAATGAGCAATGGTGGGCTAGTTCTTAGCACTCCAGGAGATCAAATGAGAACCAAGGAATATACCACAGCCACCAGTAGAATGGCGGTCATCAGGGCAGCTGACCCAATCAACATCCAAAAATGCTACTAAAGGTCTGGGAGAATTATTAGAAAGAAGAGCCCAAAGTAGAAAAGCATTGTGAACATCCAATTGTTTGATGTCCCACCTGTGTGACGTGGCCAGAGATAAGACCGTATAGACAGTGGCTGGCTTAACAATTGGATTAAAAGTATAAGTAAATTTGACACCAAAAACTTGAGAGAAGCCTTGAGCAACTAATCTAGATTTATACCTTTCTATAGAGCCATCGAGTTTTCTCTTGATTTCATAAACCCACTTACAGGCAACAACATTCATAGTGGGATCATAGGGAACAAGTTACCATGTGCTGTTTTGGAAAAGAGCATGAGGCCATAGCAGAACACCATTGAGCAGACTTGGATGCCTAACAATAGGAAGATGGTTCAACATCATACGCCCCACTATCTACTAGAAGTCCTTCAGGTAGAGGATACCTTGTGGCAATTTGAGACAAGCAAGCAAATATGGAACGAGTAGTCATAGAGTGAGTTTGTGTGGTTGGAGGTGGAACTATAGGTGTGGTGTTAAGAATATCTTGAAGTAGTCATGTTCGCTGATGTGATGGCTCTATCTTGGTGTCATTGTGAGACAAGGAGCCATTAGTAGAATTATCAATGAAAGAGGAACCCGGAGTCGTACCTTGTTGATTGGAAGTACTGTCATGGGGAGAAATAGAACTCTCCTGTGCACCATCAACTGAGGGGACAAGAAGCAGAGTGACTGACACTGAATCTAGAAGTCCAAAGGAAGAACTATATTGAGTGATCCCAGGAAACTGTTTCTCATCAAAGAATACATGTCTGACAATAATTTCATGTGAAGTTATTGGATTATAATACTTGTACCATTTATGAGATGAGTTGTAGCCAATAAAAATGCAGTGAACAAACCTATAGTCCATTTTATGCTTGTTATATGGACAAAGAAGAGGATAACAAAAGACAATCAAAACTCTGTAACATAGAATAATCAGGTTCATTGTCAAACAACTTTTCATATGGAGAGATATTACCAAGAAGGATTTCGGGAGAGAGGAGGACGCCAGTAGAAAGAGTGTGGACTCAATAATATGCTAGTATTTTCGTTCAGCATTTCTGTTCTACTCATGAGTATGAGGACAACCCACTCAATGCAAAATTCTTTCACTGTCCAAAAAAGAATATAATTTATGAAATTCTCCACCCCAATCACTTTGAAACATTTTAATTTTAGGGGAAAACAAATTTTTAGTATGTCTCTTAAATTTGAGAAATGTATCAAAAATACCTAATTTCCTTTCAAGAGGGTAAATCCAAGAAAATTTTGAATATGCATCCATAAACAAGACATAATATCGATAATCTTTTGTAGACAAGATTGGGGCAGGTCCCCACACATCTGAATAAACCAATTCTAAAGGTTGTGAAACACTACTAGAAGAAACAGACAAACTTAAATGATAGACTTTGCCTAATTGACAAGCCTCACAAACAAAATTGTCACTAACATTTATAGAATAAGGAAAACCAAATTTAGAAAGTACTAATTTAACAACTTTTAGAGAAGCATGTCCAAGTTGATGATGTCAATTCTGAAGAGAAGTTCTTTATCCAACAAAAGCTTTGGCTGAAGTCTCTCTGTCACCATTATCTGGAAACCGATAGAGTCCATCTCTACTGGGTCCCCTGATTAAAGTTCTCCCCATACGATCCTTCAATAAAAATAAATTCGAGTGAAATTCAAACACTAAATCATTATCTCTTGTAAATTTAATAACAGAAATCAAATTCTTTATCAAAGCATGAACATGATAAACATTTTTCAATTTAAATCGATGTTGATCATAATTTAAAGAAGAAAAACCAATACTTTTATTTGCCAATTTTCACTTAATCCATACCAAAAAGTTCAGACTTATTCTATAAGTTGTCAGCATCTTGAGTCATGTGGTGAGTTGCTCCATTATTAGGGTACCAAGTGGGATCGAAATTAGCACTTGAACCATTGTAGGAAGACATACCACTGTGAAACACAGCAGCACGGTCTGGAGAATTATTATTGCTTTCTCCTTGGTATGAAAGATCGTACCGTTTATAGCACTCCAATGCTCCATGTCTGAGTTTATTACATAACTAGCAAACAATTAAGATACATCTACCTCGTCCTTGTCCTCATTCAAACTGATTGCCATGCCTCCTACCTCTGTCATGGCCATAGTTCCCTCTTTAGTGCTGAAATTGAGGATTATTATTGCTGCTCTTACCATTATTGCTATTATTTGCAACAATATTAACATTGGGAGCTTCACTAAAGATATTATGTTGAGTAAGCCATGATTCATGACTAAGAAGTAGACCAAGAATATCATTGATTCCTAATTAATCAACATCAATTCTGTTAATAATAGCAGTAAGAAGATATTCATATTCACTTTCTAGTCCAGATAAAGCATATAGAACATGATCATCTTTTGTTACTGGCTGAGAAACCACAAAGAGATTGTCTACAATAGATTTTGCTTTTTGAATGTAATCACTTATAGACAAGTTTCCTTTTTTGAGATTTTGAAGTTGATGCCTAAGTTGTAGTACCCTAGATTGTGAATGAGAAGAAAATGATCTCTCTAGGGCACTCTAGACTTCGGCTACAGTAGAGAATCCAACAACTTGGGTCAATACACCCTCTGTCAAAGATGCAACAAGCCAACTCAAAACGAGTTGATCCAACTGTACCTAAGAAGAATAATTTGGGTTATGAATTTTCTTACTGCTATCATCCGGGTCTAGGATCTCCTCTGATGGTACCTTGGTCAATCCATCAATTAGACCCACCAACTTGTATGCTCTAAGCACTAGTAAGATTTGAGCTCTTCGCAATAGAAAATTTTCTCCATTCAACTTGATGGTGAGATAAGGAGATATTAGGAATAAAATTCATGGCCACCATAGTAGTCATGTTTTGAAGAGCAGACGAATTAGAGCTCATTGCTTCAAATGAATCAACATTATTTGTAGCCATGTTGGACCTTCAAGTCTTGGCTTTGATACCAAGTTAAAGAAAGAACAAAGAACAATTCTAAGCAATGCATAGAAATTGTATTTCTTGTATATGTCCACCAATTTGGGGTACAATATATATACACAAAGGAATAAATTAATAAGGAAAAGAGAGAAAAGAATAATATTTCTTAAATGGTTTAGTTCCCATTTCAGCTATTTCTAAACTTGAGGGAGAACCTCCATTGGTAACTTGCACTCTTGTAGAGTTACCATATGTAGAGTTCTCCTTTGTTACACTAGCCAGCCCATGGCTTTCCTTAATACTCTCTCTCTCTCTCTCAAAAGCATGCGTCCAACAGAATACCAGAGTTCCTCCGTACCGTTGGGCTTTTTTTGGCCTATAGATCCTCATCATCCACCGGAAATACCCATGACTCTAATCCTTGATTGAGACCGAGCCACTACCTTTCCATCCAAAGGACCAACCCCGCTCCTTCAACCTGTCATGGGACCTCTCTATCGTCGACGTGACAAGAGCACTCAATGCCTAGCGCGAAGAACCTGGCCTTCTCTGTGAACTTGTTATGGGAGGAACCCTCTCTGTCATCTATCATCAGCTAACTTTTGGCAAGGACAAACCAATCCAAACACAAAGGGCCTACTTTTCTTGCATCTTTCTTCTCGGTGGAACTGTACATTTGAAATCGATCAGTGGATCCAGTGTGCTATTTCAATTTTCAACCTCTAATGGATCTTCAGACACTTATTTTTTCTTTTCTTTTGACTTTTTTCCTTGCATGTTGTCTCCCAAATTCCTACCTATTTCAAAAGATTTGTCATTGGATCACCTAAAGCTTCTCTCTTCCTTGTTTTGACTAACGAGCGATAGAGAGCCACGTCTGGTGAGGTTTTAGTCGATAGTTGATGACAAACCGGTGATGAGAAGACCTACCAAGGCGAATCTGCTTACTGGCAAGGGCAGATCACGGTATTTTCTGACTCAACCATGGCCACCCGTGCGGCAATGGCATTGGTGCCATTGTTTCCACCGAGATCAAGGCATGTCTTTGCGCCATCGTTTCTTTGTCTTCTCCCCATCTCAATATAATATTTATAGGCTTCCACTAAGATTGAATTTATTGGACGAAGATAAGGTTCATCCCGGATTTGAAGGCTCATCCTCATTCCCGATTTGTATATTTACTGTATAGTTAGGATTTAGAATTTTTAGAAGCTCTCTATTTCCTTTTGGATTAGGAGTTGGTTTTTAGAAAGTTTGTTTGAGGAGCAAGAACTCCGATCGAATTTGTATATATATATATATATATATATATATATATATATATATATATATATCAATGAAAGGCAAGATCTTGGGGGCTTCCAAAATTTTTCATGGTATCAGAGCCTGCATTACTATTCGTTGTGCAACCGACGGTTATCGATTGCAGATCTTGTTCCGACCATAGCCTATTATCAACGATTCTGAGTCCCAGTTCCTGGAGGAGCTTCATCCAAGCATTTATCTTCTCTTTCCTCGCTCTTTCTGCTAAATTGTGGCTGTCAGTTGCTTGGCCATGACGAGCTCGAACGTGAACGGACTTTAACCTTCGTTTCTCGGTCCTTCTGCTTCGTCGACGTCTGGTTCTTGTAATCCACGAGCCCCAATCTCAGTATTCCCGTTCGCTGTACAGATACTCTGGCAGCGTAACTTGATCGTAGAATGGCAATACCATGCCGGCGTCACGCCGAAGGAGAATCTTTTCTGGAGGCGGTGCTTTCTCTTGTGCGGAATCGATCGGATGCGGAGACAAATGATTTTCCTCTTCAAGGGTTCGACAGGGCTTGCCTCTTCTCTCCCTCCTCGATCGCTTCATCAACATGACGTAAAAGAAGCAGTCTTTCTCTCCAAGAATTGCAGAGATCTAATGAGGCGAGATTCTGATTTTCTGACTCATGAACGATTGGAATTTCTTGAACTCCATAGACAGGTGAACGTTGATATTCTCCATCATCCTTAATGGTTTCTCAACAGAATTTTGTCTGTCCGGTGAAACTTCGACATCAAGAAGAGATAGAAATGTCAAATGGAAAAGGGGTTTTGCATCCATCAGATAATCCTAGAATTATTATTAGTCCAGTGGTCTTGAAAGGAGATAACTACGACGAATGGGCAGATGCGGTTGGTTTTGCAGCACAAACCTCGCAGACATCGCGAGACAGTAAAGCTGCTTTAAAAGACAAAACAATTGTGTGTAACAATTGTAGTCAATTTGGCCATGAAGCAAAGAATTGTTTCTAGTTAATTAGATACCCTGAATGGTGGGGAGACAGACCCTGCTGTACGTCGATCGGGCGTGGAGCAAGTCAAGGAAAAGGGGGTGGACCCTCTGGTGGACGTGACCGAGATTCGACAAAAGCTCATGCTGCTCAGTCATTGGCAGGGTGTGAGGTGGTTACTAATGAAGTCGTGACTGACGGAGATAGGACCGGACTGAACGGGCTTAATGACGAGCAATGGCAGACTCTTGTAAGCATGCTTAATACTTACAAAACCAGGACTAATGAAAAACTCTCTAGTAAGAATTACTCCACTAAATGGATTGTTGACTCTGGGGCGTCACATCACATGACAGGGAATTTAAATGTGATCGTTGACACCTATGATGTTGCACCTTGTCCTGTTAGGTTATCCAACGGTGCGCACACCGAGGCCGTGAAAGAAGGCACCTTGATCTTTGAAATAATCTTAAATTGTTGCACATATTATATGTCCCAAAACTCAATTGTAATTTATTGTCAATAGGTTGGTTACTTCATCACAAATTATATTGTGACATTTACTAACAAGTTGTGTGTGATATAGGACCGCATCTTGAGGACTCTGATTGGTGCAGGTGAACAGCTTGATGGGGTTTATGTCTTCAAGGGTGTGGTGCCGGTTTGAGCTTACAAGACAGATGGAATTGGGTCATGCGATTTGTGGCATCGGAGATTGGGACACCCTTCTTATCAAACATTTAGCTTATATCTTAATATCAGTAATAGTAAGAACAAAACATGTGATGTTTGTTTCAAGGCAAAACAAACTAGAGATGTTTTTATTCAAAGCATCTATAAGGTGACTAATTGTTTTGCATTAATTCATTGTGACTTATGGGGTGCTTATAGAGTATCTGCATCTTGTGGTGCGGTATATTTTCTAACAATTGTTGATGATTACTCTCCAGCAGTTTGGATTTATTTGTTGGCTGAAAAAAAGTGAAGTTGGTAGAACACTCAAAAATTTGTGTGTCATGATTGAACGACAATTTAATAAGAATGTTAAGGTGATAAGAAATGATAATGGAACAGAGTTTAAATCCTTCAAGTCATATTTTGACGAGCAAGGAATTTTATTTCAAACTTTCTGTGTTGGGACACCACAACAAAATGGTCGTGTGGAGAGAAAGTATCGTCATATTTTGAATGTGGCCAGAGCGCTTAGGTTTCAAGCACATCTTCCGATTAATTTTTGGGGTGAGTGTGTTTTGACTACAGGATACTTGATTAATCGGACACCTTCGACCCTTCTTGGTGGTAAAACACTTACGAGATGATATTTGGACAAAGTCCTTATAAACATCTCAAAGTATTTGGTTGCTTATGTTTCTCGCATACTCGGGACCATGACAAGTTTGCCGCTAGGAGTAGGAAATGTGTCTTTATTGGGTACCCTTTTGGAAAAAATGGGTAGAAATTGTACGACCTTGAGTCTGGTGATTATTTCGTCTCATGAGACGTGGTGTTTAGTGAGGCTGAGTTTCCCTTTGGCACTCAGGAACATCAACCCTCTGTAACCAGTCCTCCCGTAGCCAAAGAAAATATTGGGTTGCCTTGGGCCACTCCTCCTGACATGGTATCTAAGTCACCTCATATAGAAGTCAGGGGGAGCGACATGATCGATGAAGAAGGACATCCGAACACGGGTAATGATGAGGAGGCAGGTCCTCTTGATGAGACAAGGAGCCATACAGATTACAAAGATAATGAAACTCTAGTTGCTCCTCAGCCCACCACGGAGGTATTAGGCCGCAAACATCGAGAAAAGCGGACCCCCAGCTATTTACAGGACTTTGTCACACACTCAACTCGTCGCTTAGACCCCTCCGTTGTTTCTCCTGCATCATCTCAGTCCTCAAGTACTCCTTATCCCATAACTCATTATATGACGTATGATAATTTTTCTGTGAAACACAGACATTTCTTGGCAGTTGTTACTGTAGGCCGAGAACCTACTAGTTTCTCTGAGGCAATGACTAATGCTTGGTGGCGCAAGGCTATGCGACAAGAGATACAGGCTTTGGAAGACAATGGGACATGGACCTTAGAAGACCTCCCACTTGGAAAAAAGGCAATCGGATGTAAATTGGTCTACAAAATCAAGTACAACTCTGATGGATCCATTGAAAAATTTAAAACACGATTGGTAGTCCTGGGCAACACTCAAGTTGAATGTCTTGATTACAACGAGACCTTTGCCCCTGTGGCTAAAATGGTCACAATTCAAACCTTCTTAGTAGTTGTTGCGGCCCAACATTGGGAATTGCATCAGATGGATGCTCATAATGCTTTTCTGCACGGTTATCTCCATGAGGAGGTCTATATGAAACCTCCTCCAAGTTTCTTGGCCTTCGAGAATAGAAAGGTATGCAAACTTCAGAAATCTTTGTATGGTCTACAGCAAGCCCCCCGGAACTGGTTCCCTAAGTTAAGTGCTGCCTTGAAAACTTTTGGGTTTGAACAATCATATTCCGATTATTCCTTATTTACATATCGCAAGAATGGGGTTGTCTTGCATGTCTTGGTTTATGTTGATGACTTAATCGTTGGTGGGAATAACCCGAGTTCATACGCAAATTTAAACAGTATACGAACCAGTGTTTTGGCATGAAGGACTTGGATGTTCTTAAATATTTTTTGGGCATCGAAGTGACTCGCAGATCATCGAGGATATTTCTTTGCCAAAGAAAATATGCACTTGATATTATTACAGAATCTGGCTTATTGGGATCCAAACTTGCTCATTTTCCTATTACTCAGAATCATAAACTTGCCCTTGCTGACGGAGCACTCCTGGATGACCCTGAACGATATCGACATCTTGTGGGTTGTTTGATTTATTTAACCATTACACAGCGGAGCTTAATTATTGCATCCATGTCCTGGCTCAATTTATGCAGTGTCCTCGTGTTGATCATTGGGATGCGGCATTACGTGTGGTTCGTATCTGATAGGACATCCTGGTCAAGGAATATTTGTGCGCTCTAATAGTGATATGCAATTGTATGCCTATTGTGATTCCAACTAGGCGAGTTGTCCTCTAACTCGTCGCTCTCTTACTGGGTATTTTGTCATGTTCGAACATTCCCCCATCTCCTAGAAGACTAAGAAACAACATATTGTATCCCGTTCCTCTGTTGAGGCTGAATACCAGTCATGGCTACTACCAGTTGTGAGTTGAAGTGGCTAAAAGGTCTGTCGTTGTCTTTGGGTATATCTCATTCTCAACCTATACACTTGTTTTGTGGCAATCAAGCCGCTATGCACATTGTTGCAAACCTTGTCTTTCATGAGTGAACCAAACATATTGAAGTCGATTGTCATTTCATTCGCAATGAGCTCCAAGTTGGCACCATTGTGCCTTTCTATGTCCGTAACGATGAACAAGTTGCCGACATTTTCACAAAGGCCCTCGGATAAAAACTGTTTGATTTTTTCCTTCCCAAGCTAGGCATTCGAAATCCTCATGCACCACCTTGAGGGGGAGTATTGGGCGAAGATAAGGCTCATCCCGGATTTGAAAGCTCATCCTCATCTCAGATTTGTATATTCCCTGTACAGTAAGGATTTAGAAGTTTTAAAATCTTTATATTTCCTTTTGGATTAGGAGTTGGATTTTAGAAAGTTTATTTGAGGAGCAAGAACTCCGATCGAATTTGTATATCATAAGATATCAATGAAAGGCAGGATCTTGGGGGCTTCCGAATTCGTCACAAAGGATACATTGAACAACTTGAAACTCTGATTTGAGTCCGAAATTGATTTACACCTAGATAGGCTCAGCTTCTCCAAATTCTTCACCAATGCAATTGCCAATGAAAGCGGTTTCTGTCGTTTCATGGATCCAAGTTTCTTTTTATCCCAAAAAGAATGCTACCTCACCTACCATGGAATTCTAGATGAGGAAGAACTGGCCGCTCCTGCCCTTTACCTCGCCCATGCATCTGGCCTCGGTGGTTCCGACGGTTCCCTTATGGCACTAGGGAAGAGAACGAGAAGGAGAGGGAAGAGGGGGAGTTCAACGAGGAGTAGAGGAGGAGAGAGGGAGATGGGGTATATCTCCGACGCATTAGAGGGTTGCGACCGGGCACTGGAAATAGAACCAACCCATTCCAAGACACTTCTTTGCAAATTAGGGAAAAACTTTCACATTCTCAATCAGTACTCAATGGCTTCAGATTGCTTCAAGCGAGTGGCTTTTATCAAGCTTCAAATCGGTGGAGCTGTGAAACCGTTCATGGATATTTGGATCAGTGCAAGAAGCTTGAGTTTCAGTCAAGGCAAGGGTTCTCGATCTCTTAGAGTTTGTAATTGGGCACTAGGAATGTCCACACAGTAGACAAAGATGAATATACTCTTGAAAATTTAAAGAAAAGTGGAAGGTAAAATAGTTCTTTACATATCATGATATTTAAGACAATATGTAAACAATAGGGATATAATTAATCAATTTCCTAAATCGTAGGGGTACTTCAAGAAATCTGGGGGAGATAAGAGGGGTTAAACCATTCAATGTGACCGAGAAACACCATGCCAAATCCTGATAAATGGTAGCCTTTTCATGAAATTCTATTATACCCTTTAGGGGGTTGAGAGTTAAGATCGACAAGGAATTCATTTTTCACTTTACTCGTTTTTGTTTTCTAACGAGGCCTGTATCTGCAAAGCATAAAAGTCTTGACTTTTCAATCTCATTTCTGGTATAAGGATCAGCAAAACTAGTTCAACCATCTTCAATTTATTCTATGTATAGAATGTTTTATCTTTCTCAAAGGCGTATCTAATGACCGGAGGGGACTGGGGAGGAGAGCTGGACAATCTTAGAAACAATCAAGCTCAAGCAAGCAGGTGAACTTCACTTAAAAGGTTTTGAGAATGAGAAGTATATTGATCTCTCTCTCAACTAGTTTTAGTCGTATAAGTAAAAAACTTTTTGATTTTCTGCTGGAGTGGGTTCTTAATAAAACTAGAAGTTGGAATGATCTTGTGTGTTATCATCCATATAATTAGTGTCCTGCTTTTTTCATCATAAGAAAATCACTTCACCTTTGGCGAAGTTCTCTTAAACAATAATAACAATCAATAGCTATTGGGTTTACCATCTCAAAAGTAATTGGGCAGAGGTTGAATATAAAGAGGACTTAACAAGAACAAGTTTCAATTAAAGGAATATCTTTGCAAAGATTTTATTCCACACACTAATTGAAAGAAAATTTTGGTAGTGTCCTTACCAATAATTTTCCCAGAGGAGGGAAAAAAACTCCTAACTTATGCGATCGAGAGCAATACTAGAGTTATAGTAGTTTCCAACAATTACAACGCATTAAAATTAGGGTTCCCAACAATTCTTTTTGATGTTCTTTGCTAGGAGAGTGTCTGGATTGGTAAGAATGCTCCTTACTTTGCTTCCCAATTGCATGGCCTTATTCATACATTGAATTTATTTTTTTTAAGTGTATTCTTTCTTTAGCTTTTGTCTCACAAAGTTTTGGCAAGAAATCCCTATCTTGTCAGTTTTGTTGATAAGAATTTTTGACAAGTGGACGTGATATATGTAGGAATGGTTTGGGTGATTGATTAAATTAGAATTGTGCGGCCAGCTTAAGAGAACAATCTTTCTATCCATGACTTTGCTTTTGATTTGATTCTCTCAATGAGATATCTGTGTTGCTGAGTAAAGCTTTTCCTTAGACAAAACTTTGCACCCAAATATCTGTCTATTTCAAAATTTGTATTGACACTTAGGCTCAGTTTGGAAAGAGTACAAATGCAAATATGTACAGCATAAATACGTAGAATATAATATAAATTATAAGGTTTTGCACTCTACATATTTGCATTTGTACTCCTTCCAAACTCAGGTGTCATGAGATGAATTTTCTATTTGTCTATAAACATTTTTATTAAATAAGATGCTTGACCTTGTTGTAGTCGGTTTTTTAACCTGAAGCAAGTGTTTGACTTGTTTGAACCCAGGCTTTAGTAATATGATCCAATCATCTATAAAAAGCAAATGTGTTATTTCTTAGGAGTCCTGTTGAGTTTAATTTCTTCTAAACTTCCAACTTCCAAGAGATATTTCTTTTTTGATTGATTGTATGAGAAGCTGAAAATTTTCATCCCAATTATAAATAAATAGGGTGATATGGGTTTTCTCTGGCTTAGGCGTGGCAATTTTCCCCATTCCCATCGATTTCCTAGAGACCCTAACCCCATCAGGTCGGGGATGGGGATTGTTTTGTCGGGGTGGGGATAGGATTAATAAGAATCCCTAGTCAGGGTTGAGGTTAAAGATTAGGATTGAGGTCCTCACCCACCCATTAAAACATATTTAAAATTTTTATTTATTTTAAGTAAATTTATTTTTCAAAAAAATATTGTTATCTAAAAACACTTCGGAGATTTGGGTCCCTACGAGGAGCTCATCCCCGTCAGGGGTCGGGGATGGAGGACAAATTTTTTTCTCAGCGGGGGTCGAAGATGGGGATGGGGGTTAATTTCAGAATCGGGATTGGGGATGGGGAATATGATCTCCGCCTCGAACCCACCTGGTTGTCATTTCTACTATGGCTTAGTCTTCTCTTTAGATGGAAATGTCTTAATGTAAATGAACTTTGTATGGCAAAGTTTTGATCAAATAACAAATTTTACCTATGGCCATCATAGTTTTTTTTCTCATTTCTCTCTTTTTTATTTGTTTGAAAGAAAATATGAATGACTGAAGAGAAAGAAGAAAGACAACCAAACCACCGACTAAGGTTCTAAATATCAATTTGTATTGGTGCTCTTTTGGTGTTTTATTTATTTTTTTCAAAACCAGTTCAGAGGGGTCGGTTTAAATCCCGACTACCCTCTGAACCATGGCCTGACCTGATACACCCCTTGTAGGCCCTGATACATAACAATATTTTGAACCTTGCCACCAACATAACACAATGCAACAAGCCAAAAAAAAACAAAAAACAAAAAAACGAAAAAGAGAAAACAACACACAAAAAACTAAGGTAGTTCTTGAACCATTACCACTTCTACTTGCAACGTTTTAGATTGGTCAATACAAATTTTTGAGAAATTGTATTATCACATCACACCAAATAACCATTTCCACTAAAAAGTGTAGTCATTGGATTGGGTGTTGGCATTTATAGTAGCAACACCAAATTTTATCTTTCGAGAATGTTGTATTCATAAATCAAACCATTCGTGGTAGAAGTAAATATGTTCTCATAAAATTTGTATTGATCAACCTGTTGCAAATAGAAGTGGCATTGGTATCAAATACAACATAAGTGGGTGTTTGAAATCAATGTTGTTTTCTTGATAAATGGTGTCACATCTGAAATCTGTTTTTTCAAACAACGCCTGATGTTTGGTTAAACATTTTTTCCAAAAAATGGTTGCTCGGACTGCACCTTAGAAATCCGAAAAGGTGTGGTGTGGGAAAACTTCCTTTTTTGTGTTATCTTATTTTCTTAGGCCATGTTTGGAACCAATGCCATTTACTAAGAGCTGTATTTTTTAAGAAAATGGTACTGCATTGCTATGTTGTTTTTTCATAAATTTAGGACCATTGCTGGTTTGCCACATAGGCTTTTTTTTTAATGCCATATCTATGTATTATTTATTAGCAATAGTAAAAAAAAAAAAAAAGAGTATTTTTTCATATGGTATGAAACAATGAATTGCGCCATTTTTCAAGAAAGCGGCATTGGTTCCTAATATTAGCATATGTTGCAATAGTATGCTGATGTGACATTGAAAAAGCTTATATGATAGAAACGGTCCCAAACTAAAAAAGGGGTAAATAATCATAAAACCCCCGTATTATGGGGTCAATGACAAAATTTCTCTATACATTTTTTTGCAATGAAGGCCCCCTGAATTTTGGCCGTTAGACAAAGACCCTTTCGATTATTAAGTCACATAACGAAAAGCATTAAATTACTATAATACCCCACTAAATTTTTTCTATTTTTTCTCTTAAAACCGAATTGACCCAAAAATACTAATACCGTGGATATCTGGTCTTGTTTGTTTTGATGGCTGGTTATCTTTCCTTCCATGATCAGAACATCATGGCCATCTACAAGAAGATTTACATGTGTGAGTTTTGGTTCCCTCGCTGGTTCAATTCCTCTCTGAACTCTTCTTTGCGGAGCTTATCCTCAGCTTTGGCTGAGAAGGGGGTCAAATATGAATACAGGGATGAGGACCTCCCAAACAAGAGTCCTCTGCTGCTGTAGATGTACCCTGTTTACAAGAAGATCCCTGTTTTGATTCACAATGGAAAGCTCATCTGCAAATCGATCCTTATTATTCAGTACATTGATGAAGTCTGGAAAGATAAATGCCCACCGATCCATACAAGCGCGCCCAAGCCAGGTTCTGGGCCATAGACAAGAAGATTTACGATTGTGGAAGGGGACCAAGAGGCAACAAAGAAAAAGTCCATAGAGATAGAGTGCTTGAAGCTCTTGGAGGGGGAGCTCGGAGACAAGCCTTAGTTCGGAGGTGACGCTTTGGGCTTCGTGGACGTGACCCTTGTCCCCTTCTACAGCTGGTTCTATGCATATAAGATGGAGATGTGGGGATTTCAGCATTGAAGCTCACTGCCCGAAGTTTGTCGCTTGGGCCAAGCGCTGCATGAGTGCATGGAGAAGGAGAGCGTGTCCAAATCTCTCCCTGACCAGCACAAGGTCTACGTCTCTACGACTTCGTTTTGGTTCTCAAGAAGTTCGGAATGAAGTAGACGAGAGAGAGAGAGAGAGAGAGTTATAATTTGGGTGTCTGGTCTTCTTGGGTGTTGGATTGTACTCCTGTAATAGATTTATGGTGTTATTCTGCTATGAGTAGTTGCAGCTCTTTCATTTCATGGTCATATACGACTGGTAAGCCAGTAGTAGCCGCTCCAAACTTGTCATCTGTTCCCAAATACAGATTAGGAAAATTACACTTTAGTATCCTAAATTTTTAGTGATAGTATTAAATCAGTATTCAAACTTTCAAATGTATCCCTACAGTATTTAAATTTTCAAAAAGTGTTAAGTGGGTTCTTATCACTATCATTGACTGTCATTAATTTATTAAAAATATCAAAATTATTTTTTTAAAGAAGACATTATTCATTATCTTCTACTTTTGGGATTAAGCTTATCAGGCTACTCATTGGTTCAGGCATGACCAATAAGCATCTCTAGTGCTGGATTCAATTAGGGTTGCTTTAAAATGAAAAGATGTGCTTATTGTCTCTTTTTACAGTTTCTAGACCATGACCAGTAAGCATCGTTGAATGCACAAGGCTACAACGATGCCATTCACTTTCACTGTATGGCATCCAAGGATTACATAAAACAAACAAAGTTGAAGTTCCTAAGCCCTATAACAACGACTCAAGAACCACACAAGGGAAAAACTACATAAAGATGTTTGAAGGGAAGTAATAAACCAATCAGTCTTAGTTGGTGAATGCTGCTACATCTGTTCCAGTAAAAGAAAAAGAACAAAACTTCCCATGAGAATTAGAAATGTGGACTCAGATACAGAGCTTATCTGACAAGAACTTGATGAATAGTGTTCTTAAGATTGGAGGCACACCAATAATTGGAGCTATCTGCGTCAACTGGACCGGATTTGGTCCATTACAAACTGCGCCTAATGTGCAGCTACGGTGGTCATACTGTTCCTCGCCCTCACGACAAGTCTCTCTACTACCTTGGCGGAGACACTAGCATCGTCGTCGTTGACCGAAGAATTTCGAAAGCCAAAGGTTGTATATTTTCCATTGATACCTTATGATATTTATATACAAACGATAGAGTTCCTTGTTCCCCAAAATAAAAACAAAGGTATTCTTAATCCAAAAAGAAAAGCAAAACAAAAAGACTTCCTATCTGGGACTCTCGTGAGTCTATTCGGGACTCTACTTCCTATTCAGGACTCTCGTGAGTCTATCTTTGTCCAATACTCCCCCTCAAGGTGGTGCATGAGGATTGCGAATGGCCCAGTTTGGGAAGGAAAAAATCTAACTGTTTCTGTCTGAGAGCCTTTGTGAAAATGTCGGCAACTTGTTCATCGGTACATATATAGGAAGGTGCAATGGTGTCCGGTTTGGAGCTCATTGCGAATGAAATGACAACCAACTTCAACATGTTTGATTTGCTCATGTAAGACATGGTTAGCAATAATGTGCAGAGCAGCTTGATTGTCACAAAACAAGTGTATAGGTTGAGGATGAGATATACCCAAAGATGACAACAGACCTTTCAGCCACTTCAATTCACAACCGGTAGTAACTATTGACCGAGAGACAGTATGTTGTTTCTTAGTCTTCCAGGAGATGGGGGAATATCCTAACATGACAAAGTACCCAGTAAGAGAGAGACGAATTAGAGGGCAGCTCACCCAGTTGGAATCACAATAGGCATATAATTGCATATCACTATCATTATGCAAAAATATTCCTTGACCAGGACGTCCTTTCAGATAACGAACCACACGTAATGCCGCATCCCAATGATCAATACGATGACACTGCATAAATTGAACCAGGACATGGATGCAATAACTGGGTTCCAATCATGTAATGGTTAAATAAATCAAACAGCTCACAAGACGTTGATATCGTTCAGGGTCATCCAGGAGTGCTCCATCAGCAAGGGCAAGTTTATGATTATGAGTAATAGGAAATGGAGCAGGTTTGGACCCCAATAAGCCAGTTTCTGTAATAATATCAAGTGCATATTTTCTTTGGCAAAGAAATGTCCCCGATGTTCTGCGAGTCACTTCGATGCCCAAAAAATATTTAAGAACACCCAAGTCCTTTATGTGAAAACACCGGTTCATATATTGTTTAAATTTGTGTATGAACTCCGTGTTATTCCCACCAACAATTAAGTCATCAACATAAACCAGGACGTACAAGACAAGCTCATTCTTGCGATATGTAAATAAGGAATAATCGGAATAGGACCGTTCAAACCCAAAAGTTTTCAAGACAACACCTAACTTAGAGAACCAGTTCCGGGGGGCTTGTCGCAGAAGATACAAAGATTTCCGGAGTTTGCATAACTTTCTAACTATCTTCTGTGATTGAGTCCATGTTTTTAATACTGCAAACCAGAAATCTTTTGATCTGTTGTTTCATGATTTATATGATCTGTCAGGTGTAAATTTCAAGTTGTTCTCTTGCCCGTGTTTCTATCTCTCTACAACTCATATGCTGGTTGCAAAAGGAAAGATGAGTTCTGAGGCTGTTTGGTTGGTTCCCCCGCCGTGGCTACTTCCTCTGGTGTGGTTTCTAGATAATGAGGAAAATTTAGCTGTCCACTTTCGGCAGGAATTCTTCCCTGCCTAGAGTGAATAGGGGTCTACATAAAACCGTTATCTTCATTTATTTGAATTTTTTAATTAAAAAGTCCAAAATTAAAGGTTGAACGTTCCCAAATCTCAAGACAGAACGCCCTCTTCTTTCCAAAAACCCTTTACTGTTGTTTCGTCTTCTCTCCCAACTCTTACCTCTTTCCTCTCTGCCTCCCCACGGAACTATATGCAGGACTAGGAGTTTTAGGCAGCACTTCTTATTTGTGAAGTTTCATAAGTTGGAATATTAGATTGACGAGAAATTTTTTTTTTTTTTTTTCTGAAGCAAACCCATGTTTAGGAAAATTTTACTGATACTTTTACCACCTCTTCACCCTTCCATTTTTGGAAGTTGGCTAAATTCTACTTGGATGCCAGTTTTTAGATTTGGTTTCTGATAAAATCTTATTAACTTGCATTTGGCAGTTGGCACTGCACTTGTTCTGTGCTTATAGTTGTCTCCATAATTGGCTTACTGCAATGGTGGAAGTTGTTGATATGCATTAGGTGAAGTGATGGAATTTAAAATTTTTTAACATTTTTCCCTTTTCTCTTATATATTTTAATAAACTATTTACTGATTTCATGTTTTCTGAAAACTTTATTGCTCTCATCTACTAGTTTGTAGAATTATGGTACCTTGGTAATGCCTTTTCTTTCTGCATAACTAAATTTTCATTTTCTTAACATGCATTACAAACTCATTGTTATTATTATCATTTTTTGTCTAGGATCCCATTGTTACTGGTATAGAGGACAAGAATGCAGCCTGGTCCCAAAGGTGTGTTATTATCTAAACTTGTGCTCAATGTTCTAAATTATGCATTAGAGTTCCTTCAGTTATAGCTTATATAGACTACCGATTATATGGATGTCTCTTGTGTTTCTCCAAATGAGAAGTCCATGGCATGCCTTGATGCTATGATGCTGTGTTATAGCAATTGTGCTGCAACAAGGATGTCTCTTTGGAAGGATGAGAGAGGCACTTGTGGACTGTATGGCAGCGATTGCAATAGAGCTTGAATATCTCAAGGTTCAATTCAGAGCTGCAAAATGTTATCATGAGTTGGGAGAAGTTGAAGATGCAACAAAATATTTCATGAAATTGAACTTCTGATGGTCTGCAGAAAGTTGTACAAGTAGCTGATTATATGGGTCAAACTACTGAACTTTTGCAGCAGAAAACATCATTGTATGCAACAAAAAACTACGGGTTCAGTTGGGGTATTGTACATATGTAAGGGTGTAAAACAACTGACGGAAACTGTTGCCTGGAAAATTAATATAGTACTTACTCTTCACTACTTCTACTGCTGTCATCAGATCAGGTTGAGTTTCCTGAGTCCTGACCTGATAAGAAAACACACCCAGTTCTGTGTTCTGACCTACACACTATAGGGTTAATTTGTAAGTAAATGATCAGAACCTACTCTATTGTTTATTGGGCTTGTGGGGTGTCACCTCATTATAATAATAGATATCCTCATATATAGCCATGCCTATGTTTGTTTTGATGCTAAGCCTGCTAATTCTCTCTCTCACATGTAAATCTCAACCTTATTTTGATTGGAAGGAAGTTGAAGTCAAATTACTAGAGAACTTGAAGGAGTTCTGATAATGAATGTGGTTTTTCCAATGGTAGGGCAATATTTGCAAACCCCAATGGATTGTTTATTCATTTAATGGTACAGTAGGCCCACAACTTGGCAATCCAAACCTGATGAAGTGGTGGAAACAAAAAGATATGGATTCCAAGTTCCAACAGGTTGGCCGGGTTTGGGTATAGAAATTCGAACCCCCTATTCCCACCATTCCTTATCTGCAACTGTCAACCACCAGATCCACCTAGGTCTAAATCATTCATCACCCTTGTTAATGTTCTGACTCCACCCCTCCCCCCACCTCTCTCTCTCTGAAATAATTCTCCTTGGTGGGACCTTGCTCATGTGACAGGCAAGAGTAATAGTTATGCACCAAGAGACTCAATCATGCACCCTACACAACACCCCAATGGGCTAAAATAATTAAAATGCTTACCAATTCCAGAAATGGGTCTCCATAGCAGAGGATTGATCCCTCTAGTGTATATCATAGTAGAAGGCCGAACAGCCCCAACTACAGTATCATCAATATTGACTATAACCTCCCTAAAAGGTCCATTTCCTAGAGTCTGAGTAAGATTAATGGAAATCAATTCCTTAACTCCCCACAACCACCTTAAATTACAATTTTAACATTAACGTGCAGGGCAAGTCTGAGTAAGAAAGCTGAAATTGAATCTTCAATCAAAATTCAGACTAAAGGTGAATTACCAGAACCAGAAAGTAAAACGACTCCTCATGGGAAATGGTTGAGCAATGCTAAGCATACAAATTTGTTTTCTTTCCACCCTTTACCATAATATTCCAAATGTGTGGTGTAAGCAGCTGCAATTGATTGAAATGGGTATAAGTGAGGAAAAAAAACCAATGTTTATATAGAATGTTATGAAAATTGTGGACCCAGAAAGAATTTAAATTCCCCTAGTGCTAGCCCTATCCCAAACCCTACATAATAACAATATATGAAGTGAAAATAATGACTAGCTTGTAGAAATGGGCACGGAGTACACCAAATAATGTACTGAGTCATTCTACCATAATGATCTCAATGCAATATATGGTCAAGCAAGTGGGCTTCCTACTGGAAAAAGAACAAGGACATGATGGGCATGGCATGATGGACATATGGGACATGAACCTTCATACTTCAAAGTGAATGAAGTTTGAAGAATGAGTGGAGAAGAAGGAAGATTCCAAACAAAGCCCTGTGTATATGACAACTCATGAAAGGTATTGTATCATTCTAAGGTTTTCGTACCTTAGCATGAGAAGCCCAGTAGATAAAAGTATTACAAATTTATTGGATGAAAAGGGTAGGTGGGCCTGCGACTAATGGTTAAATAGGTGAGGGCAGTGAGGGAATTTCTAGGAAATTTGTGCAAGAGAGATCTAGAGAAAGAGAGAGAGAGAGGAGAGAGAAGACCTAGCAGATGAAGAGCAATCTAGTGATCTAATCTAAGAAGTGTAGGGAGGTGTTTGATAGTGTTGGGGACGAGAAGCAAAGAGAGATGGAGAGAGAGAGAGAGAGAGGGGGGGGGGTGAGGGGCAGTTCGAATTGAGAATAAGTGTGAAAAGCACTTCTTTGTGACTCTTGGAAGATAAGTGTGTTTGTCTTCCACTTGTAAATTTTCTACTGATGAATTAATGAAAGTGTTATTGATCAAAAAATAAATAAAAATAAGTGTGAAAGGCACAAGTCAGGGGGCAAACAATATCTACTCCTAGGTTCCTTTGAGATGTACATATGATTCAGATCCCAGAAATTTCAATGTAAATAGACATCAAAAAATGTTGATGATAGAACACTATCAAATATTAAGCCCTAAGCCTATTGTGTCAATGGAATCTGAAAAAAAAAAAAAGAGCAACGGTAGATGATTATACCTGAACATGGTGAAGAATAGATGATTATATCTACTCCTAGGTTCCTTTAAATGATTTCATTTCTGATACTAAAATTTTTTATCCTATCCTTAAGATTATTTACTTATATTGATTATTGTGAATTTATAGGATTGATTATTATTCATATGGCATTTTGTGTGGGTTTTGTGGCATCTAGGTTGCTTTGGAAAAGGATGTAAGTAACAACTTCATTGTTTAATTTGTTTATTCTTTTGGCTATCTTTTCTAATATTGGAACGCCATGGAATGTGCTATGGACATGCTTTATATGATATTGGAGTGCTATGGATATGCTAACCGGCATGGTGAGGAGTTTTAGGGGATTAAATAAATCCACCACATAGATGCGTGCATTTTTTGTTTTTCTAATTCTAATGTTAATATGCTTTATATGGTCATGAAGAATATGCTAATCCATGTGGGTTAATTTTAATGTTTATAAGAATTTATTGATATTGGGGTGCCATGGGTTATTAATTTTTTACAATTCATTCATCACCCTTGTTATAAGTTTAAGCTGTAAGTGGCATTAGTTTTTAGATTTACTTTTCATAATCAATAAATATCTCCATGATAGTAATATATATATAGATTCCTTTCTATTTAATTCAGCAACTTGATTGCTGAGAAATAGAATTTATTCATTCCTTGTTTTCTTTGCCAAGTTATATTTCATGTTGGGTCATTTTCTAGCTACTTGTTTGCAGCAGTAACATAATATGTCTGGATGGTAAAGGTGTAACAACACTTGGTTGTAATAAAGCAAGATTCTTTCAATGCACGTTTCAGTTTTATACTTTTGAGGAATCAGATTTTACTGTTGTATCTGTAATTTACAATTCAGAGACAAATCAAATTGATCTCAATTCTCAAGGTGTCCAAGTTGGTTTGGTTCAGCATTTGGTTTGTTTTACCATGTAACAAAATAATCCAGATCTCTCTCCAATGACTGAACAATCACTAATTCTTTGCTAGAATATTCCACTTGTTTCCATCTTGTCTGCATACCTGTAGTCTCAATACATGATTATATTGCTTGTTTCAATTAAATGGCAATATGACATCAAAATTACCCAATTGAATACAGACTTGCAACTTACAGAATTGGGTTAATTCTACATTTCCTAATTAAGTCTAGAATGTAATGGACATTTCACTAAAGAATGAAGCATATAAGGAAGATGGAAACAAATGCTGAAAAAAAGACACAGGATTTCTGTATCCACTTTCTTGATCTAGGATTGGTATGCACAGAAGAGAATCCAAATGAGGGTTCCACAATCTCCTCTGCTGCACACAAGCACACTGGACAAAGTTCAGAAAGAATGGATATTGAAAACAAAATTGATGCAAAACACACAAAAAAGAAAGGGAAAGATACTATAAAGAAAGAAATCAAGGCAACAATTGGTAATGCTCCTATGGAATGTTTCTGATGTTTCAGGAACAGGAAACACCAGAGTATTCCCTTGGAACATCATTGAATACTGCCTAAGTTTCTCTAAATCTCTCTAACAGAAGCTTTGTAGATTTCTTTTGTTTCTCTAATCTGGGTCACTTTTTAAAGTTATTTTTAGATTATTAATTTATGGTTCAATAATTATGTCTAATCATAGCTATTTTAAGAGTTGTTGGATTGTTTACAAAATATAGAGAAACAGAAGTTGCAATCATATCACTTTCTCGTTGTCGAAGTTTAGAGTGTCAAAACTTATTATTTCAGTTGATTTTGATATTATGTGTATTTCAGTTATCCATCCAATAAGATCAAGATATTGGAATCCAATGAGATTTGAGAGGGCCAATGTCATTTTACTAATGGAGTGTTGGTAATTGACAAGACTGCAACCTTTCTATTTTATTGTACATTTTGGAGTTGCTTTTGGTTTTTGTTCATTTAATTTTGACTTAGATTGTTAGTTGGCATTGTAAAGTTATTTTAAGAGTTAAAGACCATATTTATCTGTCCTTACAAATTATAAATGGGTTTAATGGAGTTTTGGTTTGAACTGTTATTATGACCCCCCAAAAAATGATTAACCCTATTACAAATCAACCAATTGGTTTAGGAATTTGAAGAAACTTGATTTCTTCCATGATTTATTTCCTTTTTTTACTATCGGCATTATTCCCTCCTACCCTCCCTCCATACTATATTTCACCTTTTGTACCTCATTCTCTATATTTGCATATAATTGATCTGTTCTATCTCTCTAATTTCAGGCTTTGCTTTCTTCTCCCTTTTTTTATCAGTAAAGAAGAAAGTTTTATTAATTCAAAGAGAGGATTTTATTACATCTGGTTCAGATATTACAAGCACCCAAATGCACAAGAATTTTTTTTTTTTATCAATAAGAGGAGATTTTATTAAATCTAACCTCAAGTATTACAATAAGTTGGGAGCTTTCTCCATCCCAAGGATAGATTTATAATTTTATAATTTTGCCCAAAACATTTGGTGCCTAGCTGTCCCAAATACATAAGATTTACATTTGCTTAATTTCTTATTGATAAAAATCTCTGTTTTAAATTATTATAGCCTACTGAGTTTCACCTTTTATTCCTAATTCTCTATTTTCTGTTGCATATAAATTGGTCTGATATTTAAGAATGAAAAAGCAAGATGAAATCTTCAAACAGTTTAGACAAACCTCTCTGTGCTTGGTTGGGAACATATTTCCAGCTTGCTCTTAGTAGTAGCAAACATTGAACAAAGAAGTAGGGGCTCCTATTTTACCCCTGCATATTTCTGTCCACTTAAGGGTGGGCCTTGGCACAATGGTAGGGTTGCTCCATTTTGACCAGGGTGACCTTGGTTCAAATCTTGGAAACAACCTCGCTGTATGTATAGGGGTAAAGCTGCATACATCAGTCCCTCCCCAGACCCACATTGGTGGGAGCCTCATCTGGGCTGCCCTTAATGTTTCTTTCCACTTAAAAGAAGTTCAGATAAACCAATCATACTAAACATGAGTTAGGATAACGACCCCTAATTGCAACAGTTTCAATAATATGGCAATAACCCATTGGATTCATTTGACCTTTCCTTGGCCAGCAATGTGCTTTCTTCACTTCTATGTTACATGACATTGTGTAAAAGCTCAATCATGCATATGTTGTACAACCATGACATGATTGCCCCTTCCAACATCATCCCTGACTGACAGGTTTTCAGTACATGGAATCCATTCTCTTCATTTTAGATTAATATGGTGTCTTGAGTTAATAATAACAGGAAACACACTTAAAAGCTTAGAAATCTTGAAATTTGCATAACATAATCTAGATTCTTGAACCTCTTTCAACCTAGGGATTCCGGAGTCTCTTACAGCTCAAGAAAGTCTGAAAGTTAACTACACTTCCCCTTTCTCTAGCTGAAGATCAATGAAGCATTGGACCACTGTTGCAGACTCATATTAGACTGAAGGTTGGAGATCTTAAGTTTTAAATTTTTAATCAAGGGGTGCTTGACATTTCTTCAGTAGTCGTTCAAGATTGAACATACACTAAAAAGAGAAGAAGAAAAAGAATAAGAAAAGAATAAGAAAAGAGTGAGAAGAGAGAGAGAGAGAGAGAGAGAGAGAGAGAGAGAGCTCAAGAAAGATTTTGAGAAAAGAGAGAGTTGGTTGCTTTGAAACAGCCGCCCCTCTTAAATTTATATACATAGTATCATACTTATAAAAAGGACTGAATTGCTTATATGGCAAGATAAGATAAGGCTGAAATCATAAAAGACTAATCCAAATCTTATCATAAAAGACTAATCCTAATCATAACTTATTTTTGACATACGAACAATGGGGACCACCTTAGTGTTCTCTACACTCCCCCTCAAGTCGGGAATAGATGTTTGTCATTCCCAACATGCATAGATCTGCCTCTAACTTCTTCCTTGAAACCACCTTGGTGAGAAGGTTTGATAGCTGCATGTTGGAGGTGATGTATGGAAGGCATACTTCTTGAGATGTAACCCTCTCTTTGATAAAATGTTGATCCACTTCAATATGCTTAATTTTGTCGTGTTGTACCGGATTATGGCTATATTGATGGCAGCCTGAATATCACAGTACAACATCAAGGGTTTCTCATAAACAATACCTAACTCCTAAAATAATAATCTCACCATAGAATCTCAGCTACACCATTTGCTATGGACCTATATTCAGCTTCAGCACTAGAACAATAAACAACATTTTGTTTCTTACTCCTCCAAGAGACAAGATTACCTCCTATAAAAGCACAGTATTCAAATGTAGATCTTCGATCATCAACACACCCAGCCCAATCAGCATATGTGTAAACTTCTATCTTCATGTGATCATTATTCTTGAATAAAATGCCTTTGCTTGGGCACCTCTTCAAATATGCTAGTATCCTCTCAGATGCAAGGAGATGAGTAGTCCTAGGAGAGTGCATATACTGACTAACCACACTAACTGCATAACTGATGTCGAGTCGAGTGAGACATAGACAGAGAAGTTTTCCAACTAACCGTTGGAACATAGCTTTATCTTCAAGGGGCTCTCCACTCTCTGCACTAATCTTGTGCTTTTGTTCAATAGGTGTGTCAGCAGGCTTAACACCCAATTTTCCTGTTTCTTCCAATAGGTCAAGAATATACTTTCTTTGAGAAACAAAAATCCTATGCTTGGATTTGGCTACTTTTCTACATAATTTGCACAGATGCCCTTAAGGCATCAAAATGCAGGGTTATCACACCCCCAACTTAAATATTGTTAGTCCCTTAGCAATGCAGCTTTAAAATTACACTGAGTATATAGATCTTTCCCATTACAAGGTCATTCCTAACAGCTCACAAAAACTTGGTGTGTCCGGAAGCGCATTGTTAAACACTCTGAAACACCAATTTAAACATTTATAATTTTTACCATTTCTCAAACAACTACTAATGTAATAAATGGGTGAGAACAGGTCGTATCCACAGGGAAGCAAGTGAAAATTTAATATATACTTAAATCCGGACAAGAGAATACAATCAAGAATTGCAGAAAATAAGAAAATAGAATCTATTATTGTTGAAATTAAATGTTTTGAATTTAAACAAGACAATAAGTAAAAATCAGAATTTAATAAAGTATGGGAATCAACAAAGGAAATAAAAGAAATAAAAAAAAAAAACGATCCAGAATCCGGATCCAGTGGCGGTAGCTACAGATCGGCCTGACAGTTTGCAGAAACCCCTCCTGACAAGAACCGGGTGTCTGTCCTTTCTACAACCATCGAACCCCTTGAGACACCTTAGCCTTGAACTGAACGAATTCAAATCTGCAAAACAGAGAAACGAACAAGAATTAAATCTAAAATATTGCAGAAATAAAAATAACAGAAAATAAAATAATGGTTGATCAGATCTTGGTGATAGTTGCAAATTGGTTGAATATCTTGTAGGAACCCCTCCTGACAAGATCTGGGTGTCCTCCCCTTCTACAACCCTTGAACTCTTCAAGAAACCTTAGCCTTGTTAACCGGGTGAATTGACCAACCCCTTTTATAGGGCCCCCGGGACCCTTTTTGTAGAGAAGGGTGAACACAACTGGAAATAGGGAGAAAGACGGGGGGCGGCAGCTGGAATTTAGCAAAGTTAGGGACACCCTAGGGTTTCTAATGGATGGCTACGATGGTTTTGGGGTTAATTCCACATGAGAAACCCTAGATTGAATGCTCTAATACCAAGTAGTCGTTCAAGATTGAACAGACACTAAAAAGAGAAGAAGAAAAAGAATAAGAAAAGAAGAGGGAGAAGAGAGAGAGAGAGAGAGAGAGAGAGATTTTCAGAAAAGAGAGAATTGGTTGTTTTGAAACAGCCGCCCCACTCTTAAATTTATATACATAGTATCATACTTATAAAAGGACTGAATTGCTTACATGGCAAGATAAGATAAGGCTGAAATCATAAAAGATTAATCCTAATCTTATCATAAAAGACTAATCCTAATCATAACTTATTGCTGACATACGAACAGTGGGGACCACCTTAGTGGGGTCCACATTAGTGTTCTCTACATCTTCTAAGTCATAATTGTACCATTCTTGCCCCATAATTGATAAAACTCTGGTTACCAATAAAAAACATATACCTTATATTGTTGTAAGCTTATTTTGATATAAACAACTTGACAGATAATCTGAAACCATTCGTTCTTTCTAACTTTTAAAATTGACTTTTTTTTTTTAATTTGTGCAAATTGATGGACCATTTGACCCATGACCCAATAGCCAAAACAATTTTGTCTAGTGCAAGTCTGACAATATTGTTGTCAAGTGTCAACCATGGATTTTCCCTAGTAGATTGATATGGATCTGGTTGTATGGACCCAACTAAAACTTGGATTAATAATTGGACCAGGTAATCCCTGTAACAAGATGATCTGGTGGAGGATTGACTAGTACAATGTCCCAAGTTTTGTGCCTTTTCTTCTATCACATTATTAACTTCACAAGCAGATAAATTCTTGTTTTCCTCTTTAATATTTTTAGCACCTGGATCAGGCTGTGAGTACCTGTTTGTGAAGGCCTTCAAGCCATGTCTTCTGGCTTTGGGAGGTTGAGCCCACTTGGAAAACTTATAAGCTATGCTTTTAAAAAAATGTGGAGAGACAACTTCTGTCATCGTACAGCCATTTAAGCAAGTTCTCTAGACAAACCTACTTCAGTAGCTTCTTCAAGGCACAGCTAATTCAAAGCTGTGTGTGTGTGTTTTTAGTACAAACAGATGTTGAAGGGTTGTTTAGTACAAATTAGATTAGATGCACCACAAAGAGAAAAAATATTATGGCAATTGGCAATGTGTAAGGGATGCTTTGCTATGGGGGCTTTGGGTGAAAGGAATGCCAGAATTTTTGAGAAGGCTAGAGAGGTGGGATTTGATTGAGCTCACTATGATAGGAGCAGCTCATTGGGCATTGGTATGTGATGAATTTAAAGGTGTCACCCTAAATGACTTGTTAAAATGATGGAAGTTATTGGTGATTTTAGGAGTGGAACCCCTATGCAACATGCACAAACAGTAGGTAATATCAAACTCAACTTTGAAGGTTGCAACCTTGGGAGTCCAGGAGACTCCAGGTATTGGTGATGTAGTCAGGGATTATAATGGAAACATTATACTCAGCTATTCTGGCCCTACTGATGTTGGAAATTCTGTAAGGGCTCAACTGAAAATGATGATTCAAGGGCTGGAAGTGATGAGTAGGAAAGGTTGAAGGTGGCTGTCAAACTATAATCTCTTGGATGAGAAAACATGGCATGATACCATGGAAGATCAGACTATTGTTGAGAGAGAGAGGCACAATTCTTGGGTTCCTTGTTGAATAGCTGATTCAGCTGGGTGCCTAGGACTGCTAATGAACTAGCTGATTCTCTACAACTCTAACTAGGACTGCATTATACAAATTCTGTGAAGGCAAGCCATCCAGAGACAAATTCTGCATTATACAAGCATTCATTGACTTTGACTTTTTTAAATTATGTTTTATATATTGAATGGTGGGAAACCAATAAATTCTGATATTGTTTATTAGCATCATATATATTATCAGAATTCTATAAGAGCCCCTCTTTAGCTTGCCATTCTCCCTTCATGTTGTTCCAAATGCATTTAGTTCAGCAGCTTGTTCAGTAACTGATACTTGGGCACTTGTTCTTTTTCTTTATTAACCTCTGGTTTTTCTGAAAGAGTAACTTATATCTCACATTGCATGGGTTAAATCAATGGTAATGTATAATGCATATAAAACTCTTACATTATTTAATTTATATATCTAATTATTAACATCAATCCTTATGTATTCATTTTTGTTGAACATGACAGACTGAAGTTTATGATCTAAAGCGAAGGACGTGAGTATGATGCACGGACATATAATCAACTATTCAGATGCAATGAGGATAATTTTGTTAATTCTCATTTCTTTTTTTGGTGATGAAAAAAAAATATTAAAGGTGTGTATTGAACAAAGACTACTATGAATGTTTTGTATAATTTTGTACAGGTTTTATCATACAGGAACATGTGAAATTAAATTTTTTTGTATTAGCATTCGTCAAAACTCAAATGAGAAATAAGCTTTTAGCAAAGGTTTTTGCTAAAGGCTCCATACAACAGTAGCTTCAAATGCGGCTATATTTTGTGACGACCAGTCTACAGCATCAGTTTTTAACCCTAACCATTGCTATAAGATGATAACTATAGCAACTGTTAATGTAAAAAACTGTAGCAATATATAAGAATGGTTAATACTTTTAGCGATGGTTTTACTTAAAACCATTGTTATTTCTACTTATTCATCAATAGCCCATATTCTAAAGCCACAAATAAAATCGTTGCTATAGCAATTTGTAGCAATAGTACAAAATAAATCTATTGCAATAATTTTTTTATTAAATCGTTGCTATAGGTATATTTGTAGCAATGGTGTACAATATCCATGGCTATAGGCTTTAGTCACGCCAATATCCACCATCGACAAAAAACTATGGTTAAACTGTTGCTATATCCTTTAGCAACAATTTTTTGTATCTTTTTGCAGCGGTTTTGTTCGTTGCTAAAGCCGATTTTTCCTATAGTGTTCAAACCCACACATCAGTAGCATCGATGCCAAACATATACCTAGTACTTCATGAGCAGTCATCCGCTGGGAGGGCTAAGAACAAATCATCTTCCTAATAAGATCCTCGACACTGTTTGACATTAGAGGTCTGATTCAAAAAGTCAATAACTCCCTTCAATTACAATATCATTTCAATGGAAAAGACAATGAACACTACCAAAGGATAGTTTGGGCATTTAGAAAAATTTAAATAGCCAGATGAATATTTTTTCGAAGTTAATTGACAAAATGCTAACGGAGGGGGGTCTTTGTCTAATGGCTAAATTTAAGAGGGTCTTTGTCACAAAAAAAAATACAGGAAGGACTTTGTCATTAACACCATAGTACAAGGGGGTCTTTGTAACTTACCCAATAACCGTTTTTTTTTTTAACTATATATCACTACAACACCAATTTCTCACAAAAAAAAGCACCTTTTAAAAAAGGGCATCGGTTTAAAAAAATGGCCTCAAAAAACACCAAAAACAAACTAGGAATATGCAACATTATATACGTATATATATAGACGGTCCAAGTCACCATGCCTCTCCTTGCTATAAACCCCCTTCCTAATTTCCTATTTTTGAATTTTTTATTTTTTCATTCCACATAATTACTCATTAAACCAATAAGGAAATAACATACGCTTAACTATTTCTAACAGACCATAATGAAAGAAGGATTTGCTTTTCTAATGTTTAGCCAAGTGGCACAACTTTCCCCCACATTCTCCTAAGTTGCCTCTAATTCCTATTTATCTCTTAATTATCTCTCACTCCAATTTATCTCTTAGATTATCACTAATATAGTAGAGAGATTCTCTCCTAAACTATCTTTAATTTCTATTTATCCTCTCCCCCACTTTTTATCTACATCTATCTAAAGACATTTTCAATTAAAAAACTTTGAAATTATTTAAATATTATAATGAAATTATACACTAACTTCAAAATACAAAAATTAATTATAATAGGCTTAATAATACTCATATTATTAATAACTCTATAGTTATACAAAATCCATCATGAAATTATGTAGTAACAATATAAATTATAATTTTATGAATTATTCAAATTAAATCTTATTCAAACAATAAAAATTTAAAATAATAAATAATAAAACATTATTTAAATATTTCAAAAACTAAATATCTTCAATAACAAAACATTAAAAATAGCTAAATAAATATATAACAAAATATTTAATGTTACATAATAACTTTAAAATAAATAAATTTTAAATATTTTAGATATTATTTATATATTTAAATAACAAAATATTTAACATGACTATATTTTAATTATTTAACATAAATAAATTATGTAATAAATTAAAAAAATCTTAAAAGTAGAAAAATAATTAATAATAAATTAATATTTACAAAATTAATAACGAATTATGTATTAATAGTACTAACTATAATTTTATTAATTATTAAATTCAATAAATAATTAATATCTTAAAATTTTAAATAACAATATTATTTAAATAATTTAATAATATTGTAAATAAATAATTTTACTTATACCAATTAATAATTATAGAAAATAGCTTTCAAAAAATATTATAGTAATAATTTTTCAATAATAGTGTATATTCATTATATATTTATATATCCTAAAATTAATATTTATTATATTTTTATTAGTTTTTTATTGTATTTTTTGATAAATATGTTTTCGATAATTATTTATAAATCTATTTTTGCTTTGTTGTTTAATAGAATAGTGTCAATAATTATTGGAGATCAAACAACTATTATTTAACTTTTGAAATTTAATTTATTATATTTTTGTTATAATTTTATTTTCAGTAATTCTGTATTTTTTATAATTTATTGATTAATATTTATTAGAGATTAAACTATTATTCGATATTACACTATTTATGGACTAATTTAATATATTTTTAGTATTTATTATATTTTTGTGATTATTGTATTTTTATTAGTTATCTAATGTATTTCCATTTGCCCTCTGACAGAAATAGAACTTAAAAAGGAATCATTTTGATTCAACTATCTCTTTCTCGACTCGCTTGCTTGAATCGTAGATTTCGGAAACCAAGTAATCACATAATATCCCCAGTGATTTTTATCTCTTTTTTGAGATCCAGGAAAAAGAACCGATTCAATAAATCTATGGAATTCCCAAAGTAATTGATCTATCTTATTATTATTATTAATCAATGATTTCTTATATAGCTAAAACGACCCTCACAAATTGCAGAGATTAATTTGTTAAGAATTAATCGGATTGAAGCTATAGCGTCATCATTCGCTAGAATTGAAATATCTGCGAGATCCGGGTCACAATTTGTATCGATTGTTAAAAATTTATTTTCAATAATTGTGTCTTTTTGAAATAAATTTTTAATAATTATTGGAGATTAAACTATTATTATTCATTAGATATTAGACTATTAATTTAGTTGAAATTAGGAATGTTCAAGGATCGGTTCTGTTCGGTTGTAGGCTGTTTTGCCAACCAAATCGGCCTGGTTAGGTCGGGAGTTTGTCACCTGAAATCAACTTACCATTAGTGAAAACTCGCTAACTCAAGTTGTATCAGTTTGGGTCTATTTTTGGTTTGGTTTGTTTGTTCAAATGATTTAAAATTAAAAATTAAATTTAAATTTAATAAATAACAATTGTAATATTAAAAATAAATTAAAGAATTAAATCTATGATAAAAAATATTTTAGATTAAGAAATATAGAAAATTTCCCATTTTTCATATTAGAAAAATTATATATATATATAGGTAAGTTTCAATTTGGCCATTTGTAACTCGTCCAAAAATGAAACGACCCAAATATATATATATATATATATATATATATATATATTAAACCCAAAGCTGATTAGAAATACTAAAAAATCGATCCACTTGTGTCGAGTTCGATCGAATTAGTTATTAAAAAGTTAAAATATAAAATAATTATATACTCTTATGTATTTCTATTGCTTAACTTTTGCTTAACAAAACCCGTGCATCACACTCCTTGCTCCATTACGCCCACCCTGCATTCTCTTTGACTCTCTCTCCTATCCCCTTCCCACCACTCCCATTAAGCCAACCCAACTACCTAAAACTATTCCTACAATCTATCTCTTAAGCTATCTCCTCTAAGTCATTTAGGAACGTTTCATATTACTCCACTTCCCAATCAATTCCTAAAATATTACCCCCAATCTATATCCACTCTCTTATTTAAAATATTCATATTAATTAATAGATAGTTACGGTTAATATTTAGTCCAATCCATATTCAATGAGTATTAAATAGTGTTATTATCAAAAGTTAATAAATACAATTAGTAAATTACTAAAAATTAAATATTCTTATTAGTATGGTTAGTAAATTTCCAAAAATTAATTAATATTGTTATTCATTAACTCGCCATGATTTTTTAGACTATTTTGGGTAAATACTGTTATATCCATTTTAATTAACAACATTTTATAGAAATTGAAATATCTTTAACTAATTTCTATAAAATTAAGAATTATATTTAGCAATTATCGAAAAGTAAAATTTTAGTTATTACTATTATTATAGTTAATAATTGAATGCAGATGGGGAACACAATATTATAATGTTGGAAAATGAAATTATTAATTAATGTATATTGGAAAATAAAAGATAAATTAGTGTAATTTTGTTAGTAAACTACTTAATCAAACTAAATATTTAATAAAAATTAAAATATTTTTCAATAAACCTCCATAATTACACAAATGTAATATTTTTTTCAAAATTTTCATAAAATAACATTTCGGAAATTAAAAGATATAATATTGTACTTTTGGAAAAAAATTGAATGTTTAGTTACAATGTATTAAGTAATTACTTAAAATTATTAGAATATTTTGGAAAATTTAGACCCAAAGTTGATTAGAAATACTAAAAAATCGACCAACTTGGGTCGAATTCAATCAAATTAGTTACTAAAAAGTTAAAATATAAAATAATCATATACTCTTATGTATTTCTATTGTTTAACTTTTGCTTAACAAAACCCATGCATTGCACGGGGTCCCTACTAGTGTGTGTGTGTGTGTGTGTACTAGTAATTAAGCACATGCATTGCACGCGGGATTTTTTTTCATATTAATTACTTGAATTTTAGATATATCATAATTAAGATAGAAATTGAAAATTAAAAAAAGTAACAATATGATTAAAAATAAACTTAAATATTTATTATTCAATTATGACATCATGCATTTTTTTTTTGAAAAGTTGGATCATTGATCCACCATCTAGATAAGAAACAACATTGCTTTTGGATTAGTTTTAAATTAGGGAAAATTATAGTCCGATCCAACTATACATTTAAAATTTGGTTACAAGTTGGTCAATAAACCAACAATACTCTAACAAACAGCTCTACATTTCAAGTTATAAAAACCCTTGCCATGTCATCAGAGGGTTATGTGGCTAATGCCAACATGAGACTCTTAATCCATATTGGACATGATAAAAAGCTTATACTGAAATTTCCCTTTAATGTTGGGTGATTGGAAAATAAAAATGTTGATTTTTAGTTTCTCTCTCCCTCTCCCTCTCTCTCCCTCTCTCTCTCTCTCAATCTCGCTCACACTCTTTCACTCATAGTCATCTTTATCTGCACAATGACTATGTGATTTGAAAATAAATAAAAATGTTTTTGGTTTTTGTATTTACGTTCTCTATATAAATTTCTCTCATTCTCTATCTCTATTTGTCGTTCTCCCTCAATCTCTCTCATTCTCTTTCTCGGTCGATTTCTCCTTCTCCATTAATTTATATCATTCTCCCTTAGTTTCTCTCCCTCTCCCTCTCTCATTTTTTATTTTCTTATTTTCTTACACACTTATATGGTATGAATCATATCGTATAAAAGAACATGAGACCAACTTGGTATGGTTCAAAATTTATTATACTAGTTTGATAAAATTCATAAGAAATCATTGGCTATGAAATTTACACCAATTAAAGAATGATAGAAATTGAGGGAAAATGAGATTTTGACCGAGAGGGAGAAGAATGAGAAAGATTGAGGGAGAACAATAGAGAGAGAGAAAAAAGTTTTGATTTGGCTATAGACTGAAGTAGAGAGAGTGGGAGAGATAGAGGGAGCGGGAGGTCAAGAGATGACTATGAGAGTGAGAGAAAAGGGAGGGAGATCGAGAGACAAAGGGAGTGGGAGAGAAACCAAAAACCTATTTTCGGTATAGGTTTTATGTTGTGTCCAACATGGAGTAAGAGTCCCATGTTGGCAACAGCCACATAAGCCTCTGATGACATAGTCGGGTTTTATAATTTGAAATGTAGAGCTAGTTTTCAGAGTTTCGTTGGTTTCTAGACCAACCTGCAACTAATTTTAAAAGTACAACCGACTTTGACTATAATTCTCCCTTTAAATTATATATTTCATTTACATTATATAAAATATTTTTTTACTTATCACGCTTAATTTTTGTTTGTCTATGGTATCATTTCACTCAAACCACTAACCCATCATCTAAAAATAAAAATTGTTTGATTTCTAGGTTGAAACTAAATTTTGTATTACATTTCCCATCATTGATAAAATTATTTCTTATGTATAAAACTTATTTTTGTTCAATATATTAGAGATGTACCCAATATTTTATTTTTATAAATATATAACATTGGATATGTACCCAAAATTTTCTCTTATCTTTTTTTTATTTATTTTGTGATTCTTTGTATTTTCCATTATTAAAATTTTTATTATTTGACTATGACATCATTTAATTTCTAGGTAGATTTTGAAATTCGCTTTCTATTTTCATCATTAATAAAAATACTTCTTACATTTCATAGTTATTCATTTTATTTTTTTATTATTTAATTATGGCATTATTACTAATCCATTTGACCCCAAATGGTCAAATTGCTTGCCCACCATAGGAGGGAAGAAAATGTTTTTGTTTTCAAATTACTTTTCAAAATATTTATTTTATACTATTAAAGTTAATATTGTGGATTTAATTACAAGAATTTAATGATGAGAAAAATATATTTTAAATATAGGATTTAATGAGAGAGAATAGGAAAATATTTTTATTTCCAATTAGTTTTAAATTTTACATTCCATTTTCATCATTAATATAAACATTTCTTATTTAACATATTTATTATTGTTTAATACGTATGTTAAAAATGTTTTCAATTTTTTTAATTTCTATTTGTTCATTTTATCTATTTTTAAATTTTATTATTTAATCATGGCAGCATGGATTAACCCATTTGACCCTAAATGATTTAATATCTTACCACCATTTAGATGAAAACACTATTTTTGCTAGGTAGATTTTAAAGGTATAAGCTTTTATGTTATTGGAATTATTAATTTATTAATTATGGATTTAATTAATAGAACTTAATGATGAGAAGAAATAAAAATGACTTCAATATATGATTCAATGAACATGAATGCAAGTTAATAACTTAAATGTTGGATTTAATGAAAGAGGATTGAACGCATTGAATATCTTTAAATTATCTCTTTTCAACTCATTTAATATCAAGACCAATTACCTTATTTGCCCTCATTTTTTTATCATTAAACTTAAATATAGAGAGATAACTATTGCCCTTAGAAAATTCCAAAAATTATCCCCACTCTGCATTCTCGTTGACTCTCCTATCCCCTTCCCACTACTCCCATTAAGCCATATCACCATTCCAAACCCAACTACCTAAAATTATTCCTACAATCTATCTCCTAAGATAGATCCCCTCTAAGTCATTAGGAACGTTTCATACTACTACACTTCCCGATCAATTCCTAAAATATCTTCCCCCCAATCTATATCCACTCTCTCATTTAAAATATTTATATTAATTAATAAATAGTTACAGTTAATATTTAATCCAATCCATACTTAGTGAGTATTAAATAGTGTTATTATAAAAAATTAATAAATATGGTTAGTAAATTACCAAAAATTATTAAATACTGTATTAATTAACTCATCATGATTTTTTAAAGTATTTTGGGTAAATACTATTATATCCATGTTAATTAACAACATTTTATAGAAATTAAAATATCTTTAACTAATTTCTATAAAATTAAGAATTATATTTAACAATTATCGAAAAGTATAAAATTTTAGTTATTACTATTATTATAGTCAATAACTGAATGCCGATGGGGGAATACAATTTTATAATGTTGGAAAATGAAATTATTAATAAATGTATAGGAAAATAAAAGATAAATTAGTGTAAATTTGTTAGTAAACTACTTAATAAAACTAAATATTTAATAAAAAATTAAAATATTTTTTAATAAACCACCATAATTACACAAATGTAATATTTTTTTCAAAAATTTTCATAGAATAACATTTTGGAAATTAAAAGATATAATATTGTACTTTTGGAAAAATTTTGAAAGTTTAGTTACAATGTACTAAGTAATTATTTAAAATTATTAGAATATTTTGGAAATTTTAGGAAAAATTATTACATTTGATAGGTTTTAGAAAAATATTGAAAATTATGTAATTTTCATTGTAAATTATTAAAAATAAATGAGTATGGAAAAGGGAAAACTGTAATTTGAACCAATAATTACATAAGTTTAAAATTAGTATTTTATAAACAAATGGAATAAATAATCTATCAATTCTATATTTACATCAAAAGGAGTACCCAAAAAAAATATATTTACATCAAAAGATGATTTTAATCTCAAGAAATTGATACAAGTAAAATATTAATAGTAGAATAATTACCTTATTACTTAAAATTTATAAAATTGAACATGATATATATCTTACAAATTTTTTATATTTTTATAATTATTAATTAATATTTTAATTTACATTAAATAACAACATATCTATTATTTACAAAAAATAAAAATATGTTTGCAAAATACTCAAGAATATAATATTAACTTGAATTTATCAAAACCATTCATATGAAAATTGATTTTTAATTTCAAAAACAAACTATACAAATAAAAATTTTAATAATGAAATAATTGTTTTAATAATTAAAAATTATGAATTTGCATATGATATGTATCTTAGAAAATTTAACCAATCTTATGTATTTTAAATTAAAATTATATATTTTTATAAATTATTAAATGATAATTTAATTTATATTTGAGAATTTAATATTTTGTTAACTTTTTTGTTAATGTTAAAATGTAAAAATAATAAAATATAAAATAATTGATATAATAATTAAGATAAATATAATAAATCCATCTTGGACTCTTAATTTATGCATTGTATGATATTTGTGCATTCTGCTATTAATTATAATATATTTTTATGTACACCATTAAATATATTTCTTATATATTTATACATTATTTATGGCTATTTGAGCATAAATTTAGTATTATTAATGTATTTATGAAATTTGTATGTGTTTTCCTAGTGTATCCAACTTTTTCATATTTTTCGTTCATATCCATACGTTTCCAAAGCGTATCCATATCCGTATTTGTATCTAAGTTGTCCGATACAATACTCAATACCGATACTTCAATCCTTGGTTGATGCTCAGTATATCCTTTTGATAATTTTTGTCATCAAATTGAGTATTTGGTTGATGGGGAGTGATTGCTTTGCCTCGAACCCGCCCAACATTGGGGATGGGGGTAGGGTCAGGGATGGGGTGCCCCACCCCGCTGTCATTCCTATATAATTGTTAATTATTAGTTAAATTAATAAAAATGTTAGCTTTTGCAATTATTTTTATTTATTTGAAGTCAATCAAAATTTCATTTAAAAATAATGAAAATAATAACAGTTATTAAAATTATTATAAATGATTAATAAAATTAAAATTATTAAAAAATATATTTTTTCATATTAAAGTAACAATAATTATTTTTTTATAAATCAACATTAAATGAATAATACAATTATTAAAATCTTAACTATAAACAATAAATTTAAATACTTTTTAGTTAATTAATAGTAAATTTTGATTGTTAATTTATTTATTAATTAATAATAAATAAAATTATTTAATCTTTCAAATTTTCTCGTGCATCGCGCAGGTCTCGCTAATCTTATATATATATATATATATTCCTGCGAATGAAACAGAATGAAACATACCCTTAAATAATAACAATAATTATTAGTTAAGTAAATATTACAAAGAAATAATAATAAAAAGTTAGACACTTTTTGTTTATATAAAATAAAAATTATCAAAAAATACTAACTCCGTACTTAGTACGGAGTCATTCTCTAGTATACATCCAGGCACCAGTCATGCTCCATATTCCCCAATCAGAAAACCTCTGCCATTCAATTCAAGCCATGACTTGAGGTCCTTCGTAGCCCTGTGGACCCATGAATCCATCACAATCCACGGATAACGCACACACTTATGTTGAATATTACAAAGCGCACAACTCGTGCTTACCAAACACCAACTACAGACCAGGCAGACTTGTAGTAGAAGAATCGATCCGACCGACCTTTTCCTTTCGAGTGCCCCTGAGTTCTTTCCGGTATCCAAAGTTGTAAGTCCGTCGAAACCCCACTTGATTGGTAATTATTTCTGCAATGAACTTGACCAATTACTTGATAAATACTGTGAAGTGAAAAAGAAACTTGTGTTAATTACTTATAAACCCTATTAATCAGAAGGGTCGAACTGAGCAACAGAAATTTGTAAACAAGTTATTTTCTTTTCTTAAGAAGTGAGAAGAACTAAAGTAAGACGGCATATGGTGCGTAATGGAGAACCATTATAGGTCTGGTTTACTGATAAAAAAAGTATGGTGTGATCTAGGTGGTTTCATCATCAACATTTAATGCATGTAATAAATAGCATACGCGGAGAATATCTAATTGTGTTATTATTATCTTAAATAACCAGTTCACATTATCCATTCTGCAAATTCACTACAAATTTATTCAAGTCGGAATTAGCTAAAAATTCATTTTGGTAATATCCATTCTGCACATCGACTTTGTTCACATTTCTTTGCAAATTGATCAACGTTTTAGGACAACTAAAACAAAATTGAACTGACAAGTTAATAAAATCTTTAGAAAGATACCAAGTGCATTATTCACTGCATATAGTGATCGTTTTGCTTAGAATGAGTTTGCAAACAAGTGAATATACAGTTGATCGTGCAATTTCTTCTGACAAATGCACCTTCACTCCCCCCCCCCCCCCCAGTTATCATGAAAGGATATATGCGACTTGTCTTCACAAATTTATTCTTGTTAGTTGGAAGCTCGCATTAGCTACTTGAGATAAAAAATAATAATAATAATCATGTTAGGGTGACATTTATAGAAGCATAAACTCTAACTAAGAGGTCAAAGTGAATTTCTGATGCACATAGATAGCTTGTTTGGGATTCCAAATCAAAAGAAAGTTGTCATTGGCCTTGAATAAATATCTATCATATTTGACTGTCCTTAGAAGCAGTAAGAATTATAACTTGAAAGTTGCCAGTGTCCTTTGCTACCACAATGTTGTCAAAAATACCGTCATGCATTAAGAATTATAACTTGAATGTTGTTCCCTGTATTTCTTTATTTAACAAAATCCTCTTTACTTTTTGCAAAAGGGAAAAAGAAAAAAGATCAATCACGTAAAGAGCAAGGTTGCCATTGAGCTTCAGATTTGCCTGGTTTAGGCAAAACCGTTGGTCAACAGTATATCTTCCTATGAAGTTTCAAAATGTGCAACCTGGTTAATTAGCCAAAGACCTTCATTACTTGTTTGAGAAACTCTTGTAGAAAATTGTCATTATTTCATGTTGTCTTATACTCTACCAATCGGTTTAGGAGTTTAAAAGGGGCAGCCCAATGCATGAGGCTCCCGCCAATGCAGGGTCTGGGGAGGGACAGACGTACGCAGGCTTATCCCTGCACATGTTCAGGCAAAGAGTTTATGAAATGTAAATTACCCTGCAATTTGCGATCCAGTTTGCAGGAAAACTTGTGGGATGATGCATTCCCATTCTCCGCACATAAATTTACTAAGGAAGCACCCTAAATTTGTGTTTGTTACTGATATGACATTGGAGAAGTAGCTCCTACTTTGCTAATTTTTCAGAAGGAATGGAATGGAAATCTCTCTGGCTTTGAATGAATATGATACGTGCATCCATGCATACCCAGCAGGCTGTTGCAATGGAACTCCACCTTTTCTAGGTCATGTTTGTGGTGCTGCAGATAAATTACTTTTGGTCAAGGTCCCATATGGTTATGATTCTTAATGTACCTATTAAATGTCCATGTGTTTTTTGTCTGTAGTCTAGGTACAAGGATCATAATAGGCCAGTACACAACTACCCTATAAAACCCGGGTGTGGATTTAGATCCATAAGCCATGCCAGTTTTGCAAAGGTTCTAATGCCAGCTGTACACAACCTCTCTCCTTTATCTAGGCTTAGGACTGGCAATGAAAGACAAGCTCACGGAGTTGTGTTTAGATCCACAATCAATTGCATAAAGATTTTTCATTACTTGAGATACAATTTTAGAGTCACACGGGCACAAAATTCCACCTTTTTCTATTTCTATCTATTTTTCTCTATTATCAGGTAATGAACTCTAGGACAAGAGTGAAACCTCAAATTTGTATAGTAACAACTATAGATTATGGAGCAGGTTAATTCTCGTCAAGCCATTGTACCAGTTCCTAATGAATGACACAGATCTTCTGTCAATTTCATTTTTGGAAAAACTGAATTATGGTACCCGCATATATAAGGGTGACATATTGCATCAGATACCTCTAGTGTAAATTCCATATCAGCATCATCCTATCCATGTCCTCATCATATTTAGGTGACATAGATCATGAGTATAACATCTGCTGACTTGGTGAGGAACCAAACATAAGAACTAAGAAAAGGAAGCATAACCCAGGCTACAAGAGAAAAGGGGAAAAAATGTTTTTGTGCACTATACATGTATACTTAACTCTCCATTTCTTATTTCTACGGCTCTAGTTTCTCATTCTAAGCCAGTTTCTACTAGTTTATAGTTCAGAGTTGGTTAATAACCTAAGAAACCATAAATTTATCAGTTTTTTTTTTTATTTAACAATAAGTGATGCTTAATTAATTTTGCAATTAGGACGTATTGAGTTCATAACTTTCATTGCTGTAAGTGTTGCATTGTTTCCCATAAGTGAACCCTATTTCCTTAATGGTGTCCATAAAGTGCAGATGGAAGCAAAAAATACAACTTCTCTTTAAGACTATTGTTACTTTTTTAGTTTCATGCTTCCACTTGTAGTATCAAATCGGTTAACATTACTAAAAAATGCACTTTCTGGTTCTGTGCAATCATTTCTGATACAGAGTCATTGTCCATATTTTCTCTCAATTAGAGAAACAATTATTTTTCTTATTTGGTGGCCTCTGAGTACAGATGGAGGCAAAGCACCAATTACACAGTGAGAATTATGCTGCTGATATTTCATCTATAAAAGATGCACATGGACGCATCAGCCCATTCATACATAGAACTCCAGTTCTGTCATCAGAATCTCTAAACTACATTGCTGGGAAGAAGCTATTTTTTAAATGTGAATGCTTTCAGAAGGGGTGAGGAGTTAATTAGAGGTGAACGATACAAATTTTCATATAGATCTGTTTCATCTTTAAACAATTATTATTTAAATTGACATAGAATCTTTCTGCATGTCTTTGCAGTGGAGCTTTTAAATTTAGAGGTGCATGCAATGCTATTTTATCTCTTATGGATGATCAGGCAGCTAAAGGAGTTGTAACCCATAGCAGGTCTGCCAGTATCTTCCAAGAGCCTTAATGGTTATTTTCTTTCTTTCCTTGTGTAGAGGTGTAGAGCAATAATGATTATTGTGGTCCCCTCTGCTGCATGCTTGCTTTATGTTATTTATGGTTGCTGTTAGTATGTCAGTTATGTTAGTTATATCAGTTTCTGCTTGTTTATGTAAGCAGTAGGGGCACTAGTGGAACTTTCCTATGCTTTTAAACTACTAATATAAATAGATGGAGGGGGTGGCAACATTATCATGACCCCCTTTCTATTTTCTGTTCTTTTTCTTACTGAATTTACACTAGAAATTGGACTGATTGCAGTCTTTATTAGACAACTTGGTATCAGAACCAACCTGGGGTTTCTCATGTATGTCTGATCCAGCCGACTGCATGAGAACTTCGTAGGGTTGGAAGTTTAGCAAGATTGATCCATCAGCTTATTCTAAGAGGTTACTAGAAGGGTTCAGCAGATGTCCAAGGGCTTGTAGAGTCTTGGAGAGTGTCTAGTAATCAGGAAGAATCAGAGAAGTTCAAGATTAGGGTTCATTCTGGGATTGGAAGTGGCGATCAGCTTTTTCTGGGTAAGTTATGTTTTTCCCTTGAGATCAACACCAATCAGAGATAGATTAGACCTATTTGGAAGGAGCGGCTGAGAGTTTTTTGATTTCTCAGAATTTTTCTAGGGTTTTCTTAACCCTACTATCAGTTTTCTGTTCTCAATCTTAGTATTCTGACTGTTAACAGTTTTCTGGGTGAATATTAGACCAGTTTCAGCATTCTCAATTGACTTCTAGTAATTTCGGGGGGAGCAAAATAATTTCTGGGTGATTGCTAGATCTGTTCCAGCATAGAAAAGGGTGTTTTTTGTGGTTTCTTGCAGAGAACTGAGTTTTTTTTTATAAACCTCTTTATAGAAATGGCAGGAACTGAGTTAAAGACTCAAGGGGAAGGTGTTTTGGGGGCTGGAAACATGACTGAAAACACTTTTCAGATCACCCTGTGAAATTTGATGGTTCTAATTACTTAGAATGGGCTTACCAGCTATGATGGCCATTGAGGGTAGAGGGAAATTAGGCTATGTGAACGGGGATGTAAAGAAACCAGCCAAGGAAGGCACATCATATGCCAAATGGATTCAGGAGAACTATTTAATCATGACTTGGCTGTGTAACTCTATGTAGCCTCAAATTAGCCAAAACTACTTGTGGACAAAAACTGATAAGGGGATTTGGGAAGTCATGAAGGAAACCTACTCTCAGCCACTTAATGTTGCTAGGGCCTATGAACTGAAATGTGAAGTAAATAATCTCAAGCAAGGAAAGAAACCAATCTCGGTTTACTTCTCTACCTTGAAATCTTTATGGCATGAAATTGATCACTTAAAAACCACTGAGCGGGAAAGTCAGAAGGATGCAAAAACATATAGAAAACAGGTTGAGACCAATAGGGCTTTTGAATTCCTAACTGGTCTAAATTCAAAATATGATATTGTGAGGCAACAACTCCTCACTAAAGAGAGTGTGACCTTGTCTCGGGCCTATTCTTTACTAGTGCACAGTGAAGAAAGTTGGAGAAAGGTTATGTTGCAATTTTGGCCTATGGAATCTGCTTTAGCAATAGTGAAACCAAAGTTTGGGGGTGACAAGGAAAGGGACATAAAGAATGAAGATAAGAGGGAGTTAGTTTGTCATCATTGCAAGAAGCCGAAGCATACCAAGGACACTTGTTGGAAGTTATATCCACACCTAATCCTAGCAAAGCTCAGAAACAAAAAGGGGAATGCCAATGTGGCCATTACTATTGATGGTGCATCCTCCTCGAGCATAAGAGTCACATCCCTAGACATTCTTAGGGATGGCAATTTCCCCCATAAAACTGGGGGCCCGCCCCGCCTTGCCCCAAACGGGGGGATAGGGAAAATATTCTTGCCCCGAATCAAGGACGGGGTGAGGATGGGGTTTGTATATAATTCCCTGAACCCAATGGCAAACTAGTAAAATACTCATGGGTTTATTATTAATTTCTAAAATACTTCTTAGTTGCCCCTAAATTTTTAAAACCTTAGGATCCCATAATTTCATTTTTATAATACTCCCAAATTGCCATAACCCAATTCCTAATATACCCCAAATTCCCATATCAATATGATGTATTTTTAGGTAGTTGCATTGGAACGGGGAAAATTCAGGGATTCCCCGTCCCCAATGGGAAGTGGGTGCCCCGCCCCAAACCCGTCCTGTTTCCATTCCTAGACACTTTAGCCATTGTTCGAGTTACTCTGACTCAGTTGGAAAGTGAAGTTGGCATTTCAACACCCTCATCTTAGCCACCTATTACATCTACTACTCCTACTTCAACATTTGCTCATTCAAGTATGAGGGCTTCAGCATATCATGTTTCAACAACCTTGTTGGGTTATAGATTTAGGTGCTTCTGACCATGTGACAAGCTTATCCTCTCTGTTTACTACTTATTACTTATCCTTTGGCAGAGAAAAAGTGTCCATTGTTAATGACTCCCTTGTTCCCATCTCTAGCAAAGGAGACATTAGATTGTCTGATGCCATCTCCTTGACCTCAATTTTGTATGTTCCTAAACTTAATACTATCCTGCTTTCAGTTAGTAGCATCACTAAAAATCAAAATTGTTTAGTGACTTTTTTTCCTGATCAGTGTGTTTTTCAGGATTTGGAGACAAGGAAGGTAATTGCGATTGGATGTGAGACGAATGGAATCTACCTACTTGGAGGGCATCCACGTGGGAAAGATAAAGAAGTTGAGATGTCATTTGTTTCATAGTCTATGAGTCAGGTTATGCTTTGGCATAATCGGTTAGGTCATTTGTCATTTAGGTCTTTGAAGAGTTTATTTCCTAGTTTGCTTGAGCCAGTCCAAATGTCTAGTTTAAAATGTAAGAGTTGTGAACTTGCAAAGCATTGTAGAACAACCTATTCTTTGAGCAATAAAAGAAGTACTATTCCTTTTGAATTGTGTGTATTGATGTTTGGGGACCATATCACATTATTGCTATCGGGGGATACAGATATTTTTTGTTATTTGTTGATGACTGCATTCGTTTCTTATGGGTTTATCTTATGCACTCTCAAAATGAGGTTCCTACCCTGACCCAGTCTTTCCATAAGATGGTTCTGACCCAATTTGGAGTCAAAATCAAAATTTTCAAGCCAATAATGCTAAAGAGTATTTTGCAAAACATTTGGCTTCATATTTCCTTAACCATGGGGTTATTCATCAGAGTACCTATCCCCGTACACCTCAGTAAAATGGGGTTGCTGAGAGGAAGAATATGCATATATTGAAGGTGGCTAGAAGCATTATGCTAAACTCCAATGTTCCTACACATTTCTAGGGGATGCTATCCATACAACTATCTATCTCATCAACTGAGTTCCTTTACGGGTCCTAGACATGAAAATTCCATTTAACCTATTATATCCTGATAAGGACTTGTTTACTATTCACCTCAAGACCTTTGGATGTACTTGCTTTGCTCAGATTCTTAAGCCTCATCGTTCCAAATTTGATCCTAAAACTTTCAAATGTATATTTCTTGGATATGCACAAAATCAAAAAGGATATTAGTGCTAAGAACCTATTTCTTGGAAACGATTTATTTCTATGGGCGTCACATTCTTTGAGGATATACCCTACTATCATAGAGTGAGATGGGTTCTCCTGCATCAGAAATTCCATTACCTGTCCCAATCACTGAAGGGGAGTGTAGTGAGGAGGGTTGTCAAAACTGTAAGGACATAGGGGTGTTTCACAAGCAGTGGAGGCAAGTTGATTTCAATCCTCAGTAGTCCAAACCAACTTCAATTTCCTCTACAGCTCCAAATCAGGGTACCTCAACTCCTTTTACCTCCCACTAAAAATGAGATACCCCTCATTGTTGAGCCTTCTCCTCCTTTGGATGATCTTGATCTTCTAATTGCAATCTGTAAAGGGAAGCGTCGTTGTATTTCATCTACAGGACATTGTATTTCTCAGTTTCTGTCTTATGATCATTTGTCTCCATCCTATAAGTTTTTTTTGGCATCTAGTGCTGCTATTTCCATCCCTAGGACAATGCAGGAAGCCATGTCGGTACTTGGGTGGAAGGAGGCAATGAAGGTAGAAATGGATGCCTTTCTCAAAAACAATACATGGGAGTCAGTTCATCAGCTTGAAGGGAAGAAATTGGTTGGGTGTAGATGGGTATTTATTGTGAAACATAATGGTTATGGCTCTGTTGAGAGGTATAAGGCCAGATTAGTTGCAAAGGGGTTTACACAGACTTATGCCATAAACTATTTGGAACTTTTGCACCAATAGCCAAGATGAACACTATCAGAGTTTTAATGTCTATTGCAGCAAATTTCTCATGGCCACTGTTCTAGATGGATGTTAAAAACTCCTTCCTTAATGGTGATTTGCAAGAGGAGGTGTACATGGAGTTACCTCCTAAGTTCTATAGTACAGAAGCAAGGAAGAAGGTTTGTCGACTAAATAAAGCATTATATGGATTGAAATAGTTTCCGAGAGCCTGGTTTGATAAATTTAGATTGGTTCTTGAAATTTTTGGCTATGTGCAAGCCCAATCAAATCACACCCTTTTCATTAAGAAAATGGACTCCTCCTTGACTGTACTTGCTATATATGCAGATGATATTGTAGTGACAGGGAGTGATACTTGTGAGATTGACTTCTTAAGCAACTGCTTCACCAAGAATTTGAAGTCAAAGACCTGGGAGAACTACATTATTTCTTGGGCATTGAGGTAGCATGGTCTAAACATGGGATTTTTGTCTCCCAAAGGAAGTATGTTCTTGATCTTTTGGAAGAAACTGGGAAGCTAGGTGTTAAACCTATTGACACACTTATTGAACAAAATCATAAGTGCAAAAGGTGGAGATCCCCTTGAAGACAAGATTAAGTTTCAACGGTTGGCTGGGAAACTTCTTTATTTTTGCCTCACACGACTAGACATTTTTTATGTGGTCATTGTTGTTAGCCAGTGTATGCATCCCCCCAAAGCCACTCGCCTTCTTGCAGTTGAGAGGATACTTGCTTACCTAAAGAGATGTTCAAGCATACGCATACTTTTCAAAAATAATAGTAATGATAGAAGTTTACATAGATGCTGATTGGGTTGGCTGTATTGATGACAGGAGATCTACCTCTAGGTATTGTGCTTTTGTAGATGGAAATCTTGTTTCTTGGAGAAGTAAGAAACAAAATGTTGTTGCTCGTTCCAATGTTGAGGCTGAATGGCGAATGGTGTGGCTGAAGTGTTATGGTTGAGATCCTTATTTGAGGAACTGAGCATTGCTTATGAGAAGCCCCTTATACTATATTGAACTGGATCAACAATTCATTATTGCTTATAAGAAGCCCATAATGTTATATTGAAGTGGATCGACACTATTAACATTGCCCATAATCTAGTACAGCATGACAAAACTAAGCTTATTGAAGTGGATCGATACTTTATTAGAGAGAGAGTTTCTTTTCAAGAAGTGTGTATTCCACATATTGCCTCCGATATGCAACTTGCTAATCTCTTCACTAAAGCAGTTACAACAGATTTATGCAAGTTGGAATGAATAATAATCATTCCCAACTCGAGGGGGAGTGTAGAGATGTAGAGCAATAATGATTATTGTGGTCCCTACTGCTGCATGCTTGCTTTATGTTATTTATGTTTGCTGTTAGTATGTCAGTTATGTTATCTCAGTTTCTGTTTGTTTATGTAAGCAGTAGGGGCATTAGTGGAACTTTGCTATGCTTTTAAATTACTAATATTAATAGCTGAGTGGGGGCCGACAACATTATTATGACCCACACTCTTTGTCTATTCTCTCTCCTTCGTTTTTCTCTTCTCTCCATTCTCTTCTCTTCTCTTCTTCTATTTTCTGTTCTTTTTCTTACTGAATTTATTAAACTAGAAATTGGACTGATTACAGTCTTCATTAGACAACTCCTTGTTTGGACAATGATTCTGAGTTCTGATTGATGTGCTCTGCATTTAGTGGTAACCATGCAGCGGCAGTCTCTTTAGCTGCAAAGCTACGTGGAATTCCAGCATACATTGTAATACCAAAAAATGCTCCGAAATGTAAGGTTGAGAATGTCAGGCGTTATGGTGGTCAGGTTATCTGGAGTGAGGCCACAATGCCATCAAGGGAAAGTGTTGCTGCCAAAATTTTGCAAGAAACTGGTGCAGCTATGGTTCACCCATTCAATGATGGTCGCATCATAAGGTATTCTCCCTGAAATTCAGTTTATTTATGAACACATGTACATGCTATCTATTTCATAGGGGATCTACACCAGCCATCTGTGAATGAGTCTGTTCAGACTCCAGTGCACATCAGCACTATAGCCGACCTTATTAGCTTTTTTATTTTATAAGTTTAACTTATAATTTTAAAAAGATGTCCATATGGAAAGGGATTATTTTGGAAAGATGGAAAGGAATTCTAAGCTGAAAATTGTACTAAAGTTTGAGACGCAAGCGAGTATGGTCCTTTTGGCTCCAAATCATTTTTGCCACATGTAAGATCATTTGGCCATCTGGTACTAAGAAACCCTTGCCATATGGGGCAGGTATGTTAGCCAGATTTTCTTACTGAAAGGAATCTTCCATGTGCATACATGGTTTGTGTCCAAAAGGACCCCCACATATTCTTCACCCCATCCACAGGAACCCCTCCAACCCACCCCCCCTAAAAGAAAAGACAAACACAAGGGGCAAATTTTATCTCAGACCCAGCTTCCATGTAAGCAAAATAAGAAATAAGTCCCCCTTTGGAGCTTCTTTGAAATTTAAAAATTTGACAGACTGGGTTGTTTGTATAGCTTGGGGGAACAACAATATAAAGTGGGTTACGGGGCTGATTTGGACCATTGTTATTAAATACACAAATGATATGCATATAATTGTATGGACCCTCGGTCCTAATGAAAGGGTATGGACCCTTTCGGTTAATGGCATTTTCACCTGCACATCCTTTAAATCATTGTTTATCCCATTTGAAATCTGAGTGTTTCCGGCAAAAGAGTTGTGGTCTAGCCCAATTGCTCCTAAAGTAAAGGTTTTTTGTTAGGCTACTAATCAGATTATGCACACTTGTGAGAGACTAGAAAAAGTGGAAGAGTTGATCACTTTCTCCTCACGTGTAGGTTCTTTGCTGGAAGAACAGGGAAATTGTGAACCATCTTCTTGTGATGGCAGTATTTTTTCTCCTTGGTGGGGGAAGTGTGGGTAGCACCTATTAATGTTGAGGATCATTTAAAGCAAATATAATTAGGTGTGTTACATGAAGGCGAAAAATTCTATGGCACTGTGTGAATAAGGCAGTGTATGGGGTCTTTGGAATGAAAGGGAATGCTATCTAATGAAAAATACAAAAAAGTGGAAGAAGTGATTGAACTCACAGTGATAAGAATTGCACATTGGGCATTGCTTTGTAAAAAATTTACTGGTGTTAGCATAAATGATATGCTGAGAGGGTGGAATGTTGTAGCATGTTTTCATTCCAGGGTGCTCCAAAAAGTGGTTGAGTGGTTCCCTGATTCCCTCCAGAGGTAGGGAGATGCAAGCTAAATTTTGATGGGTACTGTTTAGGGAATCCTGGAGAATCTGGAGTGGGAGGATTGGCAAGGGATAATGAAGGTAATATTGTGCTCAGTTACTCAGGCCCAGTGGGGTTTGGAATTTTTTTAAGAGCTGGGCTACTGGCCTTACTATAGGGACTAAAACTGAGTAGCAACAGGGTTTGATGAATGTAGAAGTTGAAGGGGACTGTCAAACAATCATTCGGTGGATGACTTCTCAAGATGTTCTCCTTGAGTTTAGATGTTTAGTGAGATTGGCTCACTCTTAGGTGCCTCTTTGAATGCCTCGTTCAATTGAGTTCCTAGGAGTGCCAATATGTTAGCTGATCAGTTGGCAAGAATTCGGGTGCGCAGAGATAATTTGGACTGGGGATGCCCAGGGCCGGGTTATTATTTGTAAGATCTTTCTTGTTTTTGCTTTCTCTGTTTTTTGCTGTTTTTTTTTTTTTTTTTTGTTTTGCTGTTGTGACTGAAGCTGATGTAATCTGCTCATTGCTTTGAGCCCCTCTCTTGTAATTTGCTCTTTAATGAATGCCACTGTTATTATTGATTATCAAAAGAAAGTATGCATATTATTGTATTTTTTACTAAAATGAAACACCACACCATTCAAATATATGGAAAAAAATGTATTTTAAAGTCAAAATGGATAATTTACATTTTATTAAAATTTGTTATATAAACCCAATAAATTGATAAAAGAGGAACAAAAAAATCAATTCATATCCACCCTATAAGATCCAAAGAGTTTTGTCTTCTACTCAATTTCTGGTAATGCCAGCACTGGGAAATTAGGCATATGGGTTCAAAGTTTGAAATTGAATGAGAGTTAAAAGCGTTGGAATAATAGGTAAAGGGTCGAGCGGTTAGAAGTGGTAGAAATCAGGAGACATGAGTTCATCCATTATGCAGAAAGTTAGTTTCCTCCTGGTACTTGAGCAATTGGGGTTGCTGCATGATATATTAAAGAAAAGGTAAATAAATAAACATGGAATGAGTGTCTTAACAGTGCTAAGGAAATGAAGGAAATGACCCAAGAGGATTTTTTTGTTCATTGTACCATTGTTCCACACCTTAAATCTCTTTAAGGGCCCATTCTTTTTTTGGATTTTGAGAGGGGAGAAAGTTGGTCAATAGGATTTTGGTTCCTATTTACCAAGATACCCATGTTCTTTTTTCAGATTTATGTGGGGTTTACAGAAAATTTATTTTCCCTGGGTATACCCATCTCCCAGTGGTACTTACCCGGTGGGATAGGTGCCAAAACTTGGATGGGCCAAAACTACCAATTTTAGTAATGACTTTTTATGACTAAAATGGTCATTTTCTTATTTATTTGGAAAATAAAAGAACATGGGTAAATGCACTTATCCAGGTACCTTCCCGAAAAGTGAATAGGGCCTGAAGGAAAAGAAGGAATGCGAAAGGTTGTATGCTGATGTTGGTATTGGGTAATATGATTCTGAACTGGGTTTTAGTTTATCCATAATTTTTGAATGTTCATGGATCCTCCTTCAGGTGTATAGCTAAGGGTGTCAATGGACCGGTTTTGGATTGGACCCCATCCAGTCCAAAATCAATTTGGACGGATTGGAAGGACCAACAAGACATATTGGATTGGACCAATCCAGTCCAAAATATTTATTAGATTGGATTGGACCTGGTCCGTCCGTAATAAATTTATATTGGATTGGGTTGGATTAAGCCAATATCTGGTTCATGGATACAAGATAAGAATATAGATGTCAATGAACCGGGTTTGGGTTGAAACCAATCTAAATCAAAACGAATTTGAACAGATTGGATGGTCCAGACATTGGATTGGACCAGTCCAAAATGGTCCAAAATATTCATTGGACTGAATTGGACCTGGTCCATTTATAATGGACTCACATTGGACTGGATCGGATTGGACCAAATCCAGTCCAATTGACACCCCTATGTATAGCCTTTGCTCTACTGTTAACTGGAAATTTTGGGATTTGATTATGTATTTCTTTTCTTAGTTCCATTTTGACGCATCTTTCTGGTTGTGGAGTATCATCCATTTCCTATTTTGTAGTCTCCTGTTATTTTACTGAAAATTTCTATACATCCATCTAATGTATCCATGTAGTTTTTGCATTTATTATATGTGGCTTATAAATTTTACAAAATTCTTTTTCTCATCAAATAGAAATTTTATTAAACTAGATAATTGTCAGTTTTCTCTAGGTACGAGACTTCATATGAACCTTGAGGCACATGTGCCAACAACAAAAGCAACTAAAAATAATATTTTTTCCATGTTGCCAGTGGACAGGGTACCATTTCACTGGAGCTTCTGGAACAAGTACCACAAATTGACACTATAGTAGTCCCAATAAGTGGTTCGTTTGATAATCGTTTAAGCATCGAAGACTCTGTTTTTTTTTTTTTTTTTCTCTTTTTCTAATCTGCAATCTGACTCAGTGCACTTGTTTCTATTTTTCTTTTGTTCCATGAAAAGGAGGTGGTTTGATCTCGGGAGTGGCATTGGCTGCTAGATCCATTAACCCTTCCATTAGGGTTTTAGCCGCTGAGCCCAGGGGTGCTGATGATGCTGCAAGGTCCAAGGCCGCTGGGAAGATTGTAAAATTGTCTGAAACCAACACAATTGCTGATGGACTTCGAGCTTTTCTCGGAGATCTGACATGGTAAGTGCAATCTTGTATTCTCTAAGAAATTAACCTAAGGAAAATTTGCAGCTTGCCGAAAGCAGAACTGTTGCCAATCAGAATTTCAGAACTTCAGAGGCACTTCTTTGACTTCTTTGCGGCCAAATCAAAATGGTTGCCAAGTCTTCCCCCTTCCATTTTATTACCTTTCAGGCAAGGTTCAAAATATCGGTATCGTATCGTATTGGTACTTAGAAACGGCCAATACATACTATCTTTTAGTTTTTTTTTCGAAGTTTAGTTTTTTGGGAAACTTATAAGATATTTTTTATTATTAAAAAAATCGGGGTCCAAAACACCTGGAAACAGGCGTTTCAGACCGTATCACAATACGCTCCGTAACAAATGTATCGTATCGATACTTTAAACCATGCTTTCAGGTAGTAGTGTTGATGGCTCGGATTGGGCCGGGTCTGGGTGAGGAAAGACCTGGACCCGACCCAATATGCGACTATGCTGAAACAGTTCTGAACTAGAGCCAACATCTTTCCTAATTTTAATTGACAGGTTGCCAAGTCTTCCCCTTCCATTTTATCGTGTTTCAGGTAGTGCTGTCGATGGGTTGGCTCAGGTTGGGTTTGGGTGAGGGCAGACCTGGACTGGACCTAATATGTAGTGGTGCAAATGGATTGGATCCGATCTGAAGTTCGATCCTATATTCTCTGATTCGGATAGCCCTATCTCGGGTCTCCGGATCGGATCGGATCGGATCATCCCCTATCCGATCTGATATATGTTATTAATTTATTTATGTAAATAGATATGACATATATATGTTATTTATTTATTTATTTATAAATATATTATTTATATTACATTTTTGTAAATTTGTTATATTATTTATTTTTATAAAAAACATGCATATATATGATGAAAATAGTTGAAAAGATACTTGAAGTCTTTGTTTTTCTTTATTTAAATTGTTATATTTTATTTTATTTTCCTTTTTCTTTTAATAATTTATTAATTAGAAAAAATATATCAGATTGGATCAGATCCAAAATCTGACTTTTTCATCAGATTCAAATTCAGATCCATATTTATCAGATCCGGTCCGATTTTCAGATTGAATAGGATCTGCAATTAATAGTGTATTCGGATATACTCTGATTTAAACCCGATCTGATCCGTTTGCATCCCTACCAATATGAATGCATCTGCCCCTGTATAAATAAAGGTGTAGTTCTTGTTTGTGTTTGGGGAGGGTGGCAAAAAGGGAAAAAAAATAGGCGCAAAAAATTAAGTTCAGTCTCAAATGCCATTCAGCTTGAAATTCGGTCTCTACAACTTGACACAGAACTTTGTTGCATGCGTATTTGATCAAATAATTGTTGCAGTTGATATTACATTGCAGGCTTGCAGCAGCAGAATATTTGCTTATTTGCTTCTGGAAATAGTTTTCTCGTACTATGCCATTGTGCTCACTCGTCTTTGTCTCTATCTTTCTATGCACAGGCCCATAGTTCGAGATTTAGTGGATGACATAATAACCGTGGAAGATAAGGAAATTGTAGAAGCCATGAGAATGTGTTATGAGATTTTGAAGGTCGCTGTGGAACCCAGTGGGGCCATTGGTCTTGCTGCTGTTCTCTCTGATGGTTTCCAGAAGAATCCTGCTTGGAATGAATGCAAGCACATTGGAATCATACTTTCAGGAGGCAATGTGGATCTTGGTGTACTTTGGGAATCACTCAATAAATGAAGTTAAAAGTCTCCTTTTCCTCTGCCTACCGGCCTGCTGTTGTGTCTAATGAACACTATATCTTCCCAGTTGACAGAAGACATGTTTGGCCATTTATAGATAATTTGAAGTTGCATTTTTAGCTTCGCGATTTTAGAGTTCGGTCCACCTCAGAATTCATTAATTAATTATCCCCACCCCCTTACAACAGCATGACTCCGTGAAGTACAATCGCATTATGAATAAAACTCAAATCACCACTTTTATTTTTTGCTGATGTACACTCATTTGCACCGACTGACCAGAAGGCCAGCCAGCCGACTGACATGCACATACTTTTCCACCGTTTTTATTTTCATTTTTCATCTTCAATTGTGAAAGGTATGGGAGTTCTCCGGGGCCTCTACACTTACAGAACCAGAAAACACTGCATATTTAACTGTTTAATGATGCTTGTACAAACGTGGAAAATAGGGCCAGATCTCAGACCTCCGTGGGCACAACAAATAGTGAGAAAGTACGCGCCAAATTGGACACAACGAGACCCAAAAGTCAAAAGCCAATTTCACATGTACACCGGAAGCACAATGCAAGCATTCCTTGGCACTTTGGCAGCCAATTTGATTGCACTTTTGACATCTACCAATACTAACTAATGTAAAACAAAGCAAACCGGTGAAAGTTTAGAAACAATAACAACGATAGAAGTACACTCCTATGACAAAGCAATAGGATATTGCAGCAGCAGACCAATCCCCCCACATCAAAAATATTCAAGAAAAAATTAACAAAGCAATAAAGGCAAACAACTTGATGATGCAAGCGAAGGAAGCTACATCCATATCTACTCATATAACAACCAACACCATCCTCTATCGATTTTAAGCTTCCTGAAGGTCCTCTTCTTCGTCTTCGTATTCTCCCTCCTCGTCTGCTGTCGCATCCTGATACTGTTGATACTCAGACACCAGATCGTTCATGTTGCTCTCAGCTTCTGTGAACTCCATTTCGTCCATACCCTCTCCGGTGTACCAATGCAAGAAAGCCTTCCTGCGGAACATAGCTGTGAACTGCTCGCTTACCCTCCTGAACATCTCCTGAATTGATGTGGAGTTACCAATGAAAGTGGATGCCATCTTCAATCCCGTTGGAGGGATGTCACACACTGTGGACTTCACATTGTTGGGGATCCACTCCACGAAGTAAGATGAATTCTTGTTCTGAACATTGATCATCTGTTCGTCGACTTCCTTTGTGCTCATTTTACCTCGGAACATGGCAGAAGCAGTGAGGTACCGGCCATGGCGTGGATCAGCAGCACACATCATGTTCTTGGCATCCCACATCTGCTGCGTGAGCTCAGGAACGGTAAGGGCACGGTACTGCTGTGACCCACGAGATGTGAGCGGAGCAAAACCAACCATGAAGAAGTGAAGACGAGGGAAGGGGATGAGATTGACAGCAAGTTTGCGAAGATCAGAATTCAGTTGACCAGGGAACCGTAGGCAGCAAGTGACCCCACTCATGGTTGCAGAAATCAGGTGATTCAGATCACCAACTGAACATGATGGACAAACACTTAATAAGTACAAATATATAATAATAATAATAATAATAATAATAATGCGGAGGCATTTTAGAAGGTCCAAAAGAACGCAGGATTCACACGATACCCCAGCCAGCTGTATTTGTGCACAAATTACAAAAATATATAAAACAAAAAAGAATAAAAAAGGAATATCATGTGACCATACCAAAAACATGATTCTTTTATTGTTGCCAAAATTCGAAACTACCATCCATGACGGACGTTGAAATGCCCTAAAATACCCTTGTAATGTTCGTATCTCCTTTTTTATTGATGGCCAAAAACAATGGACTAATAAAATGCCATTAAATGCATTATTCGGCCATTAAGGAGAATAAATAAATGAGGTTTTTACTGTTCAGTCTACTTCAATAAATCTTAATTCCACCGTACAATTGAGGTAGATGTCAGAAATTTTGATTTGTTATAAATCTGCATTAGATTTCGGAATTCTAAAGTGGTGGAATACAGTGTAGTTATCCCTAAATAAAATGCCATTAAATGCATCGAAAAAAACCCTACAATCAGTCTCACCAACAAAAGAAAACAATATGAAAGCACAGGAAACAAGAGACTTACAGCTGGGAGTAGTGAGCTTGAGGGTCCGGAAGCAGATGTCATAGAGAGCTTCATTATCCAAAACCATACATTCATCCGCATTCTCAACAAGCTGGTGAACAGAGAGGGTAGCGTTGTAAGGTTCAACGACCGTATCAGAAACCTTCGGGGACGGGAAGACGGAGAATGTAAGCATCATCCTGTCGGGGTACTCCTCCCTGATTTTAGAAATAAGTAGTGTTCCCATTCCTGATCCAGTTCCACCTCCCAACGAGTGACAGACTTGAAATCCTTGAAGAAATTATTGGCATCAAGTTATGATCTTAGTACATGAAGGCATTACAAACCTATCTAAGCGTCAATTGTTCTTCGGAAGAAAGTACCAAGTACCAAAAAATAGAGAACAGGAAAACCCTCAACCCGAGAAAAAGTTGGTAAGACCTATTAAATACGGCTCTAAGTACACAAGATCCATAACGATAGATTATTAGCACTCCTTGAAGTAGAAACGGCATAACAGAGAAAGATACATCAGAACGTCTAAGCCAGAGAAAACACTTAACCTAATTAAGGAGAACCATATAGAAATACAAAGATTTTTACTTTGTTTTTTTATCAAACAACATTAGATCCCACCGTGAAAAGGCAAGCCAACACTGAAAGAAAGTAAGTAAAGAGAGATGGGATCTTAAACTTAAATAAAACGTTTAACACCCAAAGGAACAAATGCATACAAAATCATACAAGATACTAGAGACAAGATTTGTAAGGAAAGTGGAAAAAATGAAGGGGAAAAAGAAGGAATACCTTGCAGGCAATCACAGTTCTCTGCCTCTTTTCTCACAACATCAAGAACAGAATCGATGAGTTCGGCTCCTTCGGTGTAATGCCCCTTGGCCCAGTTATTTCCGGCACCGGACTGTCCAAAGACGAAGTTATCAGGGCGAAAGATCTGACCGTAAGGGCCAGATCTAACACTGTCCATCGTCCCTGGTTCCAGATCCATAAGAACCGCTCGAGGAACAAATCGACCACAGCTTGCCTCGTTGTAGTAGACATTCACCCTCTCAAGCTGTAGATCAGAGTCCCCCTGATACCTTCCAGTAGCGTCGATCCCATGTTCGGCGCACACAACCTCCCAGAACTTGGCACCGATTTGGTTGCCGCACTGGCCTCCTTGGATGTGCAAAATCTCACGCATCTTGAACCGTAAATGGAAGTAGGCGAAGAGATCTGATGAGGGAACGTGAGTTGCAGACTACGGCGGTCAGATACTGCTAGCAGAGAGAGAGAGGGAGATAAGAGACGAGAAGTGAAGGGATGGAGTCTAAAAATGGGGGGAAAGGTGAGGGACAGAGTGATTTATAGGTCGAGGTTAACGATTTCCATCTTCCATTTTGTTTGACGTTAGATTTGACGGCTAAGAAATCACTGCCGTTTATTTTTAGTGGGAATTTGAATTTTGAATTTGAAATGAAAAAAGATTACCGTTTGACGGAACAGAAGGGAGATGGGTCAAAGAGAAGGGGGTGAATGATCCCCTGAAACCCTTTTTTGTTTTTTACAAGCAAAAGAAACGTTACTCTACGGTCTAATTAGTGCACGTGGCAAACAAAAAACCGTTGGATTGATCCTGATGATCCAACAGTCAATGTAGATGGAGAGGTCTATACTCTAGCGGGTCCGATCATCTGCTTAAAGTCTAAAGTAAACCGATTGAAAAAGCCAAAACCGCCTCGAGACCGCACCAGCGTCGTTATACAAGCGTAGCACAGAATCAGATGGCATGGGTGGGTTTTGAGCAATTTTTTATCTCGAATTCCAGTTTGCCAGCCAGCCAACCAGCCCAACGGTTGATTTCACCCGTGCCAGCTAAAAATTAATTTGTAAGTTGTAAATTATAAATTGTATGTAACTGTGACCTACTTGAAAATAAAATAAATGCATTAGAAACATCTAATGACTAATGGCATTCATTCATCAAAGATTCAATTCAAGGGTTTTGGATTTCAAGCATCCAGTAAGTGGGGCGGGCCCAAAGATCGAATGGTGGAAAGGCCACACGGCTCCAGCTCCAGTGGGCCATCGATGAATAGTAGATCTGGGCATCTGGGGGAGGCATTGCTTTCGATGGGTATAATGTCTCTTTCTGGGCTTGGGCATTCAGTCTCAATCAGATACTTGGTTAAGACTTGAGACAAAAATGACAAAATATAAAAGTGACAGAAATAGTATAATGGAATTACTGAGGCTAAGGTTTGTAGTTTGTACCTCAAGCCCCAAGCCTCAAGGCATTGCGTGTTCTCAGGAATGAGGAATCAGGCCGGTGAGGAAGCCATTCATTGATCATTCATTGTAGCAGCATATGACAGAGATCCACTTGTGTGTGTATGTGCAAGAGAGAGAGAGAGAGAATAACGTGGCTTTCACTCGTAATTGACAGACGTGGTCCCCTTAAAAATAAAAATATCGGCTTCTCAATTGACAGATAGGTTCAAATGCTTCAATCAATGAGAGCCCATGCCCCATGGGAGTTGTTATTGGACCCTTCAATACAAAGCAAAGAATAAAAGAAGCCTATATTTTTTTTGCCTTAACTGGGCCCTCGCCTGCCTATACCCTATCCACATTAGATGATCAGTTTTAATCAGTCATTTGATTAACTCGTAGACTATTTATCTGACGATTGATCCAATAAGGGAAATCCTCTATCTCTCTCTCTCTCTCTGATCTATGTTGAAGGCAACAAGAGTCGAACCTCGAGCTGAAATAGGGGAACTGGGATAAATCACCAAAAGCCTTTAGTGAGTCACACACTTGACACTTGCATGCTTCATACCAAAAAGAGGAGGAGAGTGTATTGTATCTTCTGTATACATTTGTCTGTTTTTTTCTTCCTTTTCCTAAAAAACATCAGCTTTTGCTACTGAGATGTTATTGGATCTGGATCTAAGGCTGTGTTTGGATGCATGTGAAATGAAGGAAAATTAAATGTTTACTACGAGCAAAGTATATTTAATTTTCTTTTGCATTTTGTTTGGCTTGAAAAGAAAATCTCCCAAGTAGTTGAGAAAATACATGAGAGTGTATTAATTGGACCTACCTCAATTCCATTTATGCTCTTTTTTAAGGGATATTTTTTAAAATTCATCATGACTTTTTTGCATTTCTCTTAAAACTCATCATGACTTTTCAAAACTGTCAAAGAGCCCCCTATCATTGAGTTTTATTGTCCAAAACTCACATTATGTTAAGATTTCTATTAGATCACCTCATGACTATTAATAGAAATTGTCCATATAAGAATTTAAGTATTTTATATGGCCAAATTACCCTTATAATGGTTAGTCAACATTATTAAATATTTTTATGACAAAATTACCCCTAAAATGGCCAGTCAACCTTATCAAATACTTCAGTCATAGTCCAGGCTTAAAATATTAGGCCTAGACATGACTCTAAAATTTGCAGACCTAATGTGAATCCAGGCCCAAATTGGGGGTAATTTTGTCATAAAAAATGTTATTAAGCTTGATTGGCCATTCAAAGGCACTTCAACCATATTAAATACTTCAATGCTTATATGGACATGTGTGTATGTGTGTGTGTGTGAATTTTGGACAATAAAACTCAATAATTAAGGGTTATTTGGGGATTTTAAAAAGTCATAATAAGTTTTAAAAAAATGTAAAAAAGTTAGGATGAATTTTAGATAGCATCCTTTTTTTTTTCAATTATTTCATTTTATGTACAAGTACAACTAAACCAAGAGGAGACTTAGAAACTAAACAACAAAACCATGGAATGTGAGATGACCAAATGATTGAGTAAATGTGAAAAGGATTATTATTTTTAAATAGATAAGTAGGCAAAGCCTTTGTATAAGACAAATTTGAAGAGGAAGGAGGTCCCATAATTCATTAATAAGAAAAATATAACATAACGACCAATGACAAAACTTGAAAAGTTAAAACCATACGAGGCAGGAAAACTCTACGATATTGAAGTCCAAGTTCAGTACTCAATGCTCATTGCTCAATAGGATATAGCCTTAGAGTTGGGGACAGAGCAAGGTGTATACGAGGTCCACTAACCATTGAGTTGAGGGACCACGGTTTGACCAAAATAAAACCCCAAAGTGAAGTAAAATTCAAAGCAAAATCGCATCAAAACTTATTAGTTAGGATTCAGTCACTCAGAGGTGAGGGGACAGAACTACGTGGATTTGATCGATCCTGTAACCTGTTTCCTCCCTCCATCTTTCAAGGGCTTCCTCATAAATCATCTCAATTTCTGCCAATGAATCTCACGTGCACACCCAAGTCTTTTCTTGTATTGAGCACGAACAAATTATATCAATAATTCCCTACACAAAATGCTCACTTTAGGTCATGTGTTTACCAAACCAATCCAATTTTGGTTTCGGTTTTTAGAATTAGAAATTCAGTTCTTAATCGAATTAATCGAACTTACTATTATTATATATAATATGTAAGATATAATATATTTAAATATTAATATATAATAAAATGAAATTTGATTTCATAATATATATTTTATATTATATGTTATAATATATAATAATAGAGTATATATTATTAAAATTTGGTTTTAACCAAAATAACTGAAAATCAAATCGAAAAGTTTGGTTTTGGTTATTTTGGTTTTTCAATAATCCAGTTTTGATTCATTTTTTATTTTTTTAGTTTGATTTTTTTAATTTCAATTTATTCGGTTCAGTTTTTAACTAAATGTTCACCCCTAGCAAGAGTTGGCAAAATATATTATATATGTTGAACAACCATTTTTCTAGATGAGGATAGTAAACTTGAACAATTTATATGTAATTTGTAAATCCTCAATTTAAAAACGTTTCTAAAAATACTATTAGAGCATGAGGATAGTAAACTTGAACAATTTATATGTAATTTGTAAATCATCAATTTAAAAACGTTTCTAAAAATACTATTAGAGCAAATGCTATGAAATTTTTTTATTCATATAAACAAAATTTAATTTCTATTTTATCAAATCTTTATTCTAGAGTTGCAATCACTTCTGATATTTGTACCTTTAAATTTAATATAAGTTATATTTGTATTGCTGGTCATTTTATTGATGAAAATTGGCTTTTACAAAAAAAAAAAAACAAATGTTTTATTAGGTTTGAATGACCACACACTGGCCCAGCTATTGCCACAAGTATTTTAAATACATTACAAGCTTATGAAATTGGCAACAAAATTTTTCTATTAGTTTTGATAATGGTAGTAATAGCGATTCAACAATAAATATTTTAAAATCTCAATTAGAACCATGTTGAAATGGAAAATTATTACATATTAGATGTGCATGTTACATCTTAGATTTATGTATTGAAGATGCTTTAAATATTATTTCTAATCATGTTTCTAAAATTAGAAATTGTATTATATAGATAGATAGATAGATAGATAAAGCTCTAGAACAAGAAAACAAGAATTTAAATATTTATGTTATAATTATGGTTTAAGATAAGGCAATTTTCTAAAACTACCCTTATGGTTTAGCTAATTAACTAACTATACACTTATTATTTTGGAAAATTACCATGGTCATTAAATCATAACATAAGGGATGGAAATGTTTATTTTGCCCTTAAATCATTCTCTCCCGCTCTCTCCCTCACTGCATCGAGTTGGAATGATCCCTACCGGGGAATTGTTCATCTTCTTCAGCCCTTTGGCACAGCAACGAAGCAAACGGCAAAACCACTTCAACAACAGTGATTGTACTCGGCCATGGCGTAGCAGCGCCAATCAAATTCTCTTTCATACCTCTAGTGATTACTCATTGTTTTGGAGTTTTTTTCTTGTCCTCTCATACCTATCTTGGTTCCACGGGAGGTTGTATCTCCAATGACAAGCTATGGTCAAATAGTACAGAATAAAGTGAGGGGGGAGAAGATTATCACTCCACAAGGTATGAATCAGGGCCTACGGCAGAAGACCAACAAAGTTTCCCCTAAAACTTTCGATGAAGAGATGATAAAGCATGCTTTCTTCATCTTCATCCCATCGGGAAACCGTGTCAAAAAACCACCAAGCCAAAAGAGTGTTGGTTGCATGTCAAGCATTTTTCAATTGGTCTGCAAATACCAACAACAGCCAGAAATTCCTCACCTACGGTATTCCAGCGACTTAATTCAGTACCTTTGTTTATTTTATTTCTGACGCAATAATATATATATTACTCTTTGTTCTTTTGATTTTGGGTTCAGCTTGGAAACATGATAAGAAGGATGTTAACGAGTTGTGCTTCCATGGCTGCATTGATGCCTATGCTAGTCTTGGCAATTGCTAAACCCCAAATAGATGGAACCTCCCTACTGGTCCACTCTCTCTCTTTCCCCTACTGGTCCACTCTCTCTCTCTCTCTCTCCTTTTTTATCTTCTTCTTCAACCTGCAGCTCACCTCCCCTGTTTTTCTTCCCCTACCATTGTCGCTGCAACTCTTAGCAGCCGCAATTTGGATTGAACTTCCCTCATCGGACCACATGCACCTGAAAGCTAAATTAAAAGTAACTCACTTGAATATCAAATATTTGGTTTAAGGCTGCAAAATTGAGCAGCCACTTGGGGAGATTGACTACATTCCTTTGAAAGAACACATTGTTGTAGTCCCTCAACACCTTGGCCGAGAACTCGTAGCTCAAAACCTTTCTCTAGCGGGTAAAATACGGAGTATTGATACAACAACTCACCTCACCCGAACTGTGAAGATCCCATCACTGAGTAGATCACTCAAGATTTCATAGTTGTGCAACCCCTACTCGACCATTTTAAGGAATAGAATCTGGACGTCCGAGGTTTTTGAACAAACTCTAACGAGTGTCACCTACGAAGTCGACACGGTTGCTCTCCACTGTAACCTATTCCACCTAGTGTATTTGTCAAAGATTTAGGCGTGTTTGGGCTACAAATTCAAGGTCTGAATCAGTAATGCCCCTACCTGCTTCAAGAGTGGTCAAATTTGAGAACCTAGGTTTGAATTTATGGAGGAGATTGGGCTTTAAGACTCGTAGTGAGGAACCCATCGACACAGCTGTGAACGTCAAAAAATATCTGGCAATTCACTTCATGGCCCATTAGATGGAGCCACCAGTCACCACCCATCAGAATGGGTAACTAGGAGTAATGGGTCTCCCTAATTTATATTTTATGAATAAATTTGAAATTAATAGTGACTCCACACCATTCAGCTTCGACAAGGCAGACAATCTAGATAAGTTGAGAGAGAGAGGAGGGGGGAAGGGCTCTCTTGTCAGTGTGAATGCCAAATCCCTTTCTCTAATTATTTATTTTTATTTTTCACACCAAAGGTTTTCATATTCAGATCGAGAGCCAATGTTCTCTGACAACCGAGAAGGATATTAACCATGCTTCTTTCTCTTCTTCTCAACCTAGCCCCTTTCGGACGCAGGGGCTTGAGTAAAAGAGTGAGACACAATGTCCCCACCCCTTTTCTATCAGAAGTCCCACCTTTTGGCCGATCTGAAGAATTGAAAGAGGCTATCAATCCTCTAAAAGTCGGAAACACAAAAGCTCTCACACCCAAACTCAAAACACGATAAAGGCAAAAGCAAAGGACAACAAGTAGGCAATGACTAAAAAGAAAGAAAAAAAAAAAAAAAAAAACAAAACAAAACAAAACAAAACTACCTACCTATCCAATAAGAAGATTTTCTAACAAGAGGAAAAGGATATGAGGTAAAGGATTTTACCTCTTGCAGCCTTCAAACAATTTGACGATGCTGTGAGACTTTGATTGATCTAGGCTGATGCAGAGGTTCTGATTTAACGGCAATGCAAATACTATGATTAAGTTGGCAATATCTACTATAGTTCGGATGATGCTAGAGATCCCACCGGAAACAGTAGCAAATGACTGACGCGTTCAATAATTAGAACAGAATGGGCAAAATCCTCTTCTTGCTTAACCCCATATATCTCGATCTCTCCTTCTATTTCTTTCTTGATCTTAAACTCGAACTCTCACTTTGTTTGCCCTCTCTCGAAACCTCTCTAATATTTCTCAGTTTCTCCCTCTCCTTTTGTCTTTGCGAACTCTACCCTCCCTCTCTCTCTTTCTCTCTTGATCGAGAGACTCTGAGTCTCTCTCCACTCTCAGCTCAACGACGAGAGAGCCCCTACATTTTTCTTCACTCGACTCTCCCTCTTCCTCTATTTTCTCTCCTCTTTTGAAGAAGTCCACTCTCAACTACTCAATAATCTCTCACCCAATCTCCCCTTCGACCTTTTTCTCTTCAAACTCCTCTTCTTCGCCTCTTTCAAAAGAATGAAAGACCTCCAAAGATATTTCTGCCAATTCAATTTGGTTCCTCTCTCCCCTTCTCCACTAACCTCTTTTCTTGGGAATGGAGCCTCCTATTTATAATAGGAGGGAGGGCGAGGCTCTCCCAACTCTCAAGATGGGAGGGGGTTTCAGCAAGTTGGGATTTAGAGAGAGAGGCTAATTTGAAAATTTGGGTTAGAAGGGGTAATTTTGTAATTTTGGATTGGGGTAACTTGCAAAGTTGAGATGAAAGGGCAATTTGGTAATTTGGGTATCAAAAGGTGATTAGGGTAATCTAGGGTTTGAAAGGGTAGATTTTAAAGGGGGTATTTGGGTAATTTGGTTGAAGGGGGCATTTTGATAATTTGGAGAAAGGGGATTTATATAATTTGCTTAAGGGGTATTTTGAGAATTTGGAAAAAGGGGTTTTTCCATAATTTGGAAGTAGGGTATTTTTGGGATTCAGAATGGAGGGCATTTGATCATTTGATATGAGATAGTTTTGGTGATTTGGAAAGAGGGTAGTTTTGGGTATTTGGCATGAGGAGTATTTTGGTAATTTGGTTAAGGGTATTTTGGAAAATTTGGGGATGAGAGGTATTTTTGGGATATAGAAGCAGAGTATTGGGCATTTGGAATGGAGGGATATTTTTGGGAATTTAGGGTATGACAAACACTTTTTGTGACTTGAAAAGAGGATAGTTTTGGGTATTTGACATGAAGAGTATCTTGGTAATTTGGTTAAGGGCATTTTGGGAATTTGGAGAGAAGGGGTATTTTTGGGCTTTAAGGGTATTAGGTGGGTTCAACGACAAAATTTAAGGATTTGGGGTTGAGATTTGGGTTCTTTGGATTCTCTGGGTTTCGGTAGGGTCGAAATGGTTTGATCGGTGTTCGAGGGTGAGTTGGGGGTTCAGACAGAGGACTAAGCAAAAATCGATTGCTGAAAATAGCAAGGGTCAAATTTGAAGAAGCTATCAAGCTCCATAACCAAGATAAGTATGAGAGGACAAGAAAAAAACCTTAGTGGAGACCTTCCTTATCAAGAAGTCAAATTGCGGTAGGTTAGAAACAATGGAGATCTTCCTCATCAAGAGTCAAGCTGTAGTAGGTTGGAAAGATTATGTTCTTGTTTCTTCGTTCTCCATATTGGAAAGGGTATTACTGACATTTTTTTCAAAATATAACAATCATGTGATGTGGCATGTGATCGAATTGTGACAGAACCCTAACAACAGGGGAATAATTAGTCAATTGTCATAAATTTTGAAGGTACTTTTAGACAAAAGTTAAACAGTAAGGCTACAATTTGTCAATTAGCAAAATAGTAGGGGTAGTTTAAGAAATTTGCCATTTAAAATATAAACGTTTTTTGTTAGATGTTCAACATAGATGGAGTTCTACCTATTTTATGTTAGAAAGTTGTATTCGCTACAAACAAATTCATAGGCTGTGTTTGTTTTGAAGGAAAAGGTAGGAAAGAAAGGGAAAGACATGGAAACGTATACAAGGTTTATACATGTTTCCCTTCCTTTCCTTTGCTTTCCTTTCCATACTTTTTCCTTTAAACCAAACATGGCCTTACTAATTTTTTTAATGCAAAAATGCCGCATGATATTATACTTGAGGAAGATTGAGAAATAACAACTTGTATAGGAGATTTTTTACACAATTTTTATGATGCAAATAATGATTTTTCAAGTGTTTATTACCCAACTAGTTGTCTTTTAGTTAATCAATTATTCATGATTAGTGAATATTTTTCAAAATATAGAAAAAATACACAATTTACAAGAATTATTGAAGTAATGGAAAATAAATTTAAAAAATATTAGGAGAACATTTTTCCTCTTTATTGTTTAGCTACAATATTAGACTTATAATAAAAAATACTTTTTATTTAATATTTAAAAAATTAAGAATTATAATAATTCGTTATTATTATATATGAAATAAAATATTATATATATTATTTTCTATAAATTTATATTATTATTATTATTACTATTATTATTATTATGTAGCTATTAAAGCTCAGTTCGCAAGCCTCAGGAGAATTATTAGGTTTGAGCTCATCTCAACTAATAAATGAGCTTGTAAATTGGGTTCGAGCTTGGCTTGAAGCTCGGTTGAAACTGAGCCAAGTCGAGCTTTTCACGAGCTGAGCTTGGCTTGTGGCCACCCCTAGTGGAAAATATAGAATTTGATCTCTAGTAGGAGGTAGAAATTGCTACCACCTCATCAACAAGTTAACTTACTAAACTTATTTTTTATTTACAAGCAAACTTTTATAGTTTAAGTGATTCCTTCAATTCGGAAGGAATAGATAATTTTGATATTTTAGCCTAGTGGAGTGGACATGAAAAATAAAGTATCCAGTTCTTGTTGTCATGGCATGTGATCTACTAACCCCTTTGGTGTTTGTAGCTCCATTAAATTCTTGTTTTAGTGCAGGTACTATGGTGCTTGTGACAAGATAAGCTACATGAATGATGAAAGTATGGAGATGTGCATCTACTTCAAACATTGGCTAGATATTGAGGATAGATTACAAGACAAAGAAGGGCATGACACTACACCTAATGATTCGCCTGAAATAGTTGATCAAAATCAAGATGGAGATGGAGGTGGAACTTGAAGAAAAATGATGAAAACAATATTCTTTTGTACTCAATAATTTTGTAACATTTTTTAAAATTATTGTAAAGTTTGTTGTTCAATTTTATTTAAATTATTTGCTATTTTTTCAACAATGTAATTTTTATTTTCAATTTGTAATTGTATTATATTTTTTATATTTTATTCCATTTTGTTAAGTATTTTTTGACCATTGGATTGTTCAAGTTTCAACTTAAATGAAATAGAATTTCTATTTTTTTTAATTTGTTGTTCAACTTGTACTTTGTTAAGTATGTTTTCATTTCTTTGTTAGAACTTTTATTTTTTCAATTTGTTCCCAAATGAAAGTTAATTATTTTAGTTTTACTTAGTAATAAAAAAAATCAAAATGTCAAAAAAAAAGTTTCGGCCCAAGCCAAGGCTTGGCCTGTAGTCCAATCTAGCATGGAACAAGCCCACATAGGCTTAGATTGTAGGCCGTGTCAAGCCAACCCCCTAACTTATCCCAAGGGAGGGAAGCCCGGTTTGCACCTCTTAGCGTTAGTAATCATTGATAGAAATTGTCCAAACAAAGTATTTTACATGGTTGAACTATCCATGAATAACCAATTAACCTTGTTAAAACATGTTTATGATAAAATTATCCCTAACTATTGTAGGTCGGGTGTGGGCTCAGACTTGAGTTAAGGGTAATTTTGTTATAAAAAATATTTAATAAGCTTGATTAGCCATTCAAAAGTAGTTTGATCATGTAAAATATTCAAATGCTTAAATGGACAACCTCTATTAAGAATCACATACAATGAATTAATTGAATGGAAGATAAATTTTAGACAATATAACTCATTAAAATGTAAAGAGGTCTTGGTGAGTTTGAGATAATATCATTTTTCAAATAACCATGTTAGAATACAAAGCCATTATGTATGATAGAATCGGTGTATAAATATCTTTTGAACTTAATTGTTTATCAAATTTGTAAAACATTTAGCACATCTTGTGTATTCAGTATTCACCCTTAATGCATTTGTTTGCGGTTTAAAACTTCATTGATGTAAAAGTCCATCGGTGGAGTTCCACATCGAAGCTGCGTTTGTTTGTAGTGTAAAACCTCATTGATGTAAAAGTCTACCATTGGTTCAATTTTGTCAGCGTTTGTTTACAGTGTAAATCAAGATCGATGTAAAACTCCACTCCTGGTTCAGATTTGTCAGTGCTTGGATGGAGTGGATTTTTACATCGTAAATCAATGTAAAGCCTCACTTATAGTAGAGTTTTGCATTGATTATTGATGTAAATACTACATTGATAATATTACATCGATAATCACATTTTTCGAAACTCAATGGTTCAGAAATTTTAAACTGTTTGATGTGAAACTCTAGAGGTGGACTTTTACATCGATGAGGTTTTACACAACAAATAAATGTAGTTGAACGGTTTAAAATCTTTGGACCATTGAGGTTTGAAAAACGTGATTATTAATGTAATATTATATTGATTTTATTGATATAGTATTTATATCGATTATCGATGTAAAATTCTACTATAAGTGAGGTTTTATATTGAAAACTCCACTCCATCCAAACATCAAAAAATCTGAATCAAGGTGGAGTTTTACATCAATCTTGATATAGACTACAAACAAACGCTAACAAAACTGAACTGGTTGTGGATTTTTACGTTGACGAAGTTTTACACTATAAATAAACACAACCTAAAGATCATCATATTTCCACTTAAGCTCAAAATAGATTAATACAATTCAAAACATATGTATTAATAAAACATATTTACATCCAATCTTCCATCCATCTACACACACATGTGATAGTAGTTGATTGGTCATGGTTGCAAAAATTCCATTTGTACCAATATTGTATCCCTTGTATTGTATAATAGTTGATGCCAATCAGAACAATAAAATATCATACAAAGTTTAGAGTATTAATACTTACAATACGAAAAAAAGTAATATATTAGGAATTAAATTTAATCAACACTCCCTTTTATTTTTCTATTTAATAATTAATTTAACAATGAAATAGTCACACAGTTATTAACATATAAAATAATTAAAATAACAAAATTTTTTAACCTAGCATATCAGTGACCACAAAGTATTAATACTCTAAGCGACAAAGCCTTATATCAAACAATAGTTAGTAAACTTGCAGTAATTCTTTGTCTTTGTGGTAAAAAAGAAATAATAAAGTTTTCTCAAACAAGTCAAAAAGTCCATATGAGCTAGTACTAGTCAGTCAGCAAGTTGATCTCTTGGGGGTCGGTTATTGTTGAATTTAAGCACCTAAATGTAGTTGAGTTATTTAATTCTCAATCCATTTGGTCTTTGTAGTAAACTTGCCCATTTATTTTTGACCAACTTGATAGCCTTTAATCATTTTTTTGTTTTCCATTTGTGTCCTAAACTTGGTTGGAAATAGTCCATTGTCCCTACCTATAAAAGCATTAGAAAGGTTGAGTGAAAACAAACAAGGAGAATGAAGCATTTTTTTCATTTAATCATCAATGTTCAATTGATGTTTGTAATTTGGGGGTCCAATTACAAATTTGTCCAACAACAATCTATGTATTTTGGTAACTTACATAAATAATAATAATAACAACAACAACAACAACAACAACAACAATAATAATAATAATACAATCCTTGTCCCAACTATATGGGTCAATTACAATACTCTTGTTTCTCCATTTTGTTATATTTAATGTCATACTCATTGTTGAATTATTAGTGTTTGAATCATTTCTTTCTTTCTTTTTTCATTCATCTTTTTTTTATTATTCTACATAGAGATGATCATTTGTGATCCAACTCACAAATTTCTAGGCCCGTGAAACCATTTCTCTTTGCCTTGAATCAGTCCTAACTACATGAAGTACATAATACAGGCAAGCTTGGATGTTTGACCTAGCCTAACTTGGATCTAGGCATGGACATGTATTATCAGACCCCAAAGAATGGGCCTGGGTAGACCTCAAAGCCATCAATACCATGTAAGAACCTGCTTGACCACACCTAACCCATGATCATCCATAGGTCTTCACCTAGCCCTTCTAACCCCTTCCACTTGTAATAGACCACTTCTCCTTACAAGTGCTCTTAGTGATCATCTATCATTTTTTAGTTTTTCCATTCATCTATCTTTAACATATTAACATACACATTTTTTCCACACCCAATTTTTTAAACAGGTTGTTTACATAAAAATAAAAATAAAATAACTAAAATTCCAATGGATATAAGTTATTAACATACACATTTCTAATATGTATCTTAGAAATTCCAATGGATCTTATATATTTTTAAACTAAAATTATGTATTTCTATAAGTTATTAATTAATAATTCAATCCATAATAAATAAGTAAATAAAACATATTGATTGTTTGAAGAAATAAAAATTATTATTTATAAAAAATATTAAATAGGTAATAATTTACTATTGTAATGTACTCTTCATATAAATTATTGAAGTGTGTATTTATTAGGTTTATACCATATTCATAGTTACTTGAACCTTAGAGTTAGTGCTTTTAATGTATTTGTGAGATTTGTAAGACTTTCACTTAACATATCCAAGTTTATCCATATGTTTTCAGTGTATTCACGTGCATCCAAAGCTTATCACAATAACCCATAGTGGAATTTATTGATATGATACATGATGTTAATATTTTGAACCTTGATTTACACTAAAACTCATAGTTCCACAAATTAGAGTGGAGGTTTAAGTATTTCACCATTTTCTTTTCTTTCTTCTCTCTCCCTCTCTTGTTAAATGGTAAATTACTTAACCCTCTCATGTTTTTTGACAATCGTGTTTAATCTCCTATGAACTTTGGAGTCTTTAAAAACACCACTTCACAATTAAGCCTCATTCATTTTCCGAGAAGTGGGGTTAGATAAGTTGGTAGGTCCCACACAAAATAAATAAGCATGTGCTTGTGTAAGTACATATGTTTCTATACAATGGTGACCATGATAAAGGCATCAAACCAGTCCTGGGATGAACCTGCAACCATCACGGAGGCCATCGCGAACCTACGATGAACCCATAACTTGTCATACACTTGTAATGAGCTCGAAGCTATCGCGGACTTGTGATGGACAAAAGGACCATTGCATGACTGCAATGAGTCAAAATCACTCACAACAAGACACTTAGCAAACTAATTGATGTGTAGCTCATTGTGACACTAGCAAGTGCACTAGCCATTCAAGTAATAAAGTAGTGAGTGAAGTATCGTTCCCACGAGGATTTAGGAAACAATTACCAATACTAAATTGAGCACTTCTTATTTGATCAACAAATAAATCAAAACTTTAATGAAAGCTAAAAAAATCCTAATTTAAAATCTATCTAAATCATTGGCCCGTTTGCCTTCAAATCAGGTTAGAAGAGTAAGCAGTAAATGTCAATCTCAGAATTCAGCAATCTATCAATTTGGATCATTCGAATAAATCATGATTGAGCCTTGGTTTGGTGAAACCCCAAGGTCATGAACAGCTTCTCTCAAGCGCATGTTCATCCTATGCATGAGTGACGGTTCTTCTATCTCTAGCAAGAATCTAATCCCCATGCATGCATTTCTTCAAACACTTCTAAGGCATCAATTCAAATCTGAATTGATCACCAACTGAATTGTGCAAGTTATCTCTAACCTTGCACTCAATTCAGTTCTTGAATAGTAGATCTGAATTCCTAGAGTCTCTCTCAAGCACTCTAGGAATTCCAAGCTGTAGATTAATTCGGCCAATCTAAAAATTGCAGATCTGAATTCTCTTTCAAGCAATTCAGATCTTGCAATCTCAGATCTGAGAATTCAGATCTGAGTTTTGAAGGTTAGTTGGCCGAATTACTCTACAATAACACCCTTATTCAAGAAACTTCAAGTACAATCCATGATCATTTGAATGAATCAAAAAGAATTAGATTGCTGAACTGAAATTTTACAAGCTGAAATACATCAAGGAAGAATGGAAACAAGGAGAAAGAAGAAAGAAAATATAACTAAGAAACTGAATTCAAATCAAAAGAGAATGAAACTACAAATGATTTATTACAAAAGATCTTTGAATCACAAACCCTCAATTCGAATTCACCTTCTTCTTCTAGCTTGCTTGTCTTGAACTTCCTTCAGCCCTTCTTCTTCTTCTTCCTTGCGCCTAGCCTTCTTCTCTTCTCTTCTCTTCTCTCAAGGTGGCCAAACCTCTAAGAGTGGGAGAGCCTTCCTCTCAAGCAATTGAACCCTCTCCCCCCTCCTAGAGGCCTCCTTATATAGTTTTTCAAGGGGGCTCTTGCCCCTTCTTGAAGCCTCTAGAATGGGGTGTATTACACGCCTCATGAACCTTCTAGAGTGCTCCCTCCTTCTCTTCAAGAAACTTCTAGGAGTTGCCGCCCCTAGCTCCCTTTGGGCTGCTATTTGGGCTACAACTTAGCTTGCTTTTGAGCTCATGTGGGCTACACTCTAGGCTGTTATTTGGGCTAAAAATGGGTTGGGCTGAAATTTCCTTCTTGCTAGGCTTCTTCCCTTGGGTTTTCCAAAGAGTTAGCTTGCACTACTTGGGCCGAATGAAACTCTCTTTCTCTCATGGCTGGGCCGGGCTGAACTTGATAAATTTTGGACTTGCTTTTGCCTTCTTTTTGTTGATTTGGCTCCCCCTGAAATCTTTCTTGCAATCAAGCTAAAATAGGGCAAAATCTAATTAAACTAGCATAAAATTTCATGCAAAAACCTCATAAAATATAGATAAATTGTAGGTTCATCACTAATCAAAATACATCATATTAGCTCTGACGTCACCTGTGCCACGTCAATACAGGAAACCTGCGAAGGGAAGTAGTACATGTGCACTATGAGAATCCTTGGACAAAAAGAAGCTTCGTCTTGGAAAGATCTCACATGAAACGTGGTGAACCCAAAATTGTGCCCTCCTGACAATTGACATCGAATCAAACATCTCCTTTCCAAATAGGAGTAAAACCCTTTTTGGCTCCTTTCCTTTTGGGGCCTCGGGGTATCCCCTTATAAAAGGGGCATAAACCATAACAAACATACGATTCCATCAATTGATGATCCTTTCCTACCTCTGCTACCCAATACCTCTAACCTTTCTTCGTCCTTCAAGGAGACTACTACACTCAGCCTTACTACACCACTTATATTAGAATCTCTGGTTATTGCCCTTGATCACGAAGAATGGCTCCCTGAAGAATCATCCTTTCTCCTATCACAGAGGAGCAACACAAAAACCCTGACAACTCTAACATAGAGGTTGAAGACCAAGACAATCAATAGATGGCGAAGCAAGTAGACACTGCCATCTTGTCCCTTAACATCTACAACATTGAGTCCCGCTTCTACTGAATGGAGCAGATGCAAGCAGAGATGCGAAGCACCTTGCAACTACTGTTGCAAAGGTTGACGACTCTTGAACACCCTCCTTTCACCTTTACAAAACCACTTGCACCCACCCCTCCTAGTTGTCCTATAGCTTCAGCCGTGTGATACTCAAAACCAACCACCCATTTATTCCCACCATATCCCAAAGAACCCAGCATTCCGCCACTGAACAAGCACAAACGACAACATGTAGCCCAGCCATCACTGATGCACTGGTTAGCCAGACGGAAAGTAGAGAATACATGCAGGGCCTGATAGAGGAAAGTCATGGCCCTCACCTTGTAGAATCCCTACACCAATAACATCTTGTATTAGCCTTACCCAACCAATTACATCCCTCTGTAGTAGTGGCCCCAATACAATGGACAAAGGAAAGTCCGCAAGAGCATATCAACAAGTTCGAAGATGCGCTAGGCACATTCACACTTGATGGAGATCTAAAAGTATGAGAATTCTCCAAATCCCTTACCGGACAGGCTTACTCCTGGTTCATCAACTTGACGGCAAGGAGCACCGACACATGGACAGAGCTTACAAAGAAGTTCCTATCCAAATGTTTCACTTTAAAGCAGAGGCTGACCATGGTTGACCTTCGCAACAAAGTAGCGGGCCAGTGAGGATCTCCTGGCCTACATCATGCGATTCCAGAAGCTGACCCATTCTGTCTTCGAGGAACACGCAACAGAGAAAGGTTTTGTAGAACAATACATATAGGGGATGCATCCTACCTATAGAATTGACATCGAGAATGTGGAGGTGGAAACCTTCAGCCATCTTTGGAAGTGTACCAAGAGAATAGCACAGACTAGGGCCACCCCTGGAGCAACTACCACTACACAAAGGCTACCTTATAGCAAGTCTGAAGCGAACGCGGTGGATCGCAAACCCCACAGCATAAGAGGGCCTAGTCAAGCACCATATTATCGCAATAGTAGTTGACATGTTAGTCCACTCCCGACACCCACACCTACATTCCCTTGCAATAAAAATGAAGTAATCATGATTATGAACAAGCTAGTGGAGGATCGCATAATCTACCTGCCACCCCGCTAGTCGGAATTGACCCCAAGAAGGATAGACTCAAATCTCATTGGTGCAACTTTAACTAGTCACCAAACCATGATGTCACGGACTATTTCACCCTATGATGACTTTTTGTACGAAAGGTCAAGTTAGACGACTACATCAAGAGGAAGCTCGCCCAGGTGGAGACCGATCCCTTCCCATCACACTTATAAGGTGGCTGCATTAATGTGGTCGGGGTGACCACTAATGGAGACGGAGACATGCTAATCTAGTGCTTCGAACAAAGCACAAAACTCTAACGATTCTTCAATAAGCAAGGGGCTAACAACACGAATCAAGGACTTGCTGTTAGGACGCTTGTATAAGCATTTAGAAGGCCTGTTGAACCACACCACATGGATAAACTCAAAGCAGAATTCACACCAAAGGACATTCTTATAATAGACCCACACCATAATCGCCCCCTATACATAACAACCAAGATAGGGGACTACGAGATGTGATGATCCTAGTTGACTAGGGAAGCTTTGTCAACATAATCTTTGTCCATACATTGCGACTAATAAGCATAACCCACAACGCCGTGAAGGGCCTACCTATGGAAGTCACCTATTTCAATGGCAATGCATCTGTCACAATGGCTCACTGATGCTGCCAGTAGCCATCGCCCCTTTCTATATAGAGCAGGAATTCCAGGTCGTGTCAAGAAAGACTTCACATCATGCATTACTTGGCTAACCACTAATACATGGCCTGGCATTGGTCCCCTCCACTTATCACTAGTGCATTAAATCAAAATACAAAGGAAGAACTGTTAGGATCCCTACCACTCGTGTCTCGATTGAAAGGTCAGAAGTGCACCTACAAGATGTGATTTATTACACTGAGCTCGTCGATGATGGAGAAATGAAAGTGGCTAAAGTCGAAGCACTACAATTACCAGAGTAGAAGAGCGAGCCTCCCACGATAATAGAGTAGAAGAAGTGATCCAAATGCATCAAGAAGACCAATGAGTATGGTAAAAGCTATTACACGATCGTCGAAGAATACGAAGAAGCCAGTCCTTCCATCGCAAAGAAAGTCATCCTAGATGTATGATTTGTAAACCAATATGCATATAATAGTCATTGTAATATCTCTTTTTCTTATCAATGAATTCATCACATTATTGCACTCAGAACTATTTCATCAACATCATGCCAATTGAATCACAATACAGCAATGTCGTGATGCTCACATCGTAAACAAAACATAACTCATCATAGGAGAGTACAACAAAATAAGAAGTACATAATGTGATACCTACTCTCACCGAAAACAAACAATTATGAATAAATAATTGAAACCTCACCAACAACAAAAGCAACATAAAGAAACGGTAAGTATTATGATGAAATACATGTGCCTCCTAAGCACATGCAAGATTTAAATAGCACAGTGGAAGAACTATTAGTAGAAATCAACATGGCCACTAGAGAAGGAGATAAGAAGCCACTATACATATCTGCCAAATTAGATCAGAAGGGAAAGACAAATCTAATCGTCCTTCTAAAAGGTACTAAACTTGTGCACCAATTGTAGGTTTAGAAATTCTATTAGAAGACTTACTTAACCATTTCCTCCTCTACTATTCATAGAATTTCAGGATGTATTTGCCTAGTCGTATGACCAGATGCCAAGACTAGATCTAATACGGGTCAAGCATTCACTCTGCATTGACCCCAAATATAGACTAGTGAGGCAGCCAAAAGGGTGTTCAAACCAGAAGTTGGCCTAAAAATCAAAGAGGAAGTCAAACGACTCCTAAAAGTAGGCTTCATAAAACCTATCACACATCCACAATGATTGGCGAATGTTGTCCTAGTCAAAAAAAAGAATTTCCAACTAAGGTTATATGCACACCTAAACTTCACTCCATTAGCACTACTATATCCAGTACATAGCAACTCCTCACTTCCTAAATTCCCTAGGTATTGTGTGGAATTCAGAGATCTCAATAAAGCCTGTCCAAAGGATGAATTCTCAATGCCCAACATGGAAATTCTCATTGATGCCTCAATTTAGAGTCAACTGCTTTCATCCCTAGATGCCTATAGCAGCTGCAACTAGATCTACATAGATCCCATAGATGCACCCCACACAACATTCATAACAATGATAGGCAAATTTTACTACAAGATGATGCCCTTCGGCCTAAAGAATGCTGGAGCCACCTACTAGAGAGCCATGACAAGTGTCTCCCATGATATGATGCATAAGGAGATAGAGTGTTATGTGGATGACATTGTTGTAAAAGCCATGAAAAGAGGGGACCATACTGAGGTATTGAAGAAAGTGTTCACATAGTGTTGATCCTTCAACCTAAAACTCAACTCCCTCATGTGTGCGTTCGGAGTGTTATCGGGAAAGTTCCTAGGGTACTGAGTCGATCACACTGAAACCCACCTAGATGAAAGCAAGGTGAAGGCAGTCCTCGACCTACCTATCCCAAGCAATGAGTCGCAACTCAATACATTCTTAGGGAAAGTGTCCAACCTTAGAAGGTTCATTCTTAGTCTCGTGCATGCTGCATCTCCCCTCCTCAAACTTTCTAAGAAATCTGTAGAATATAAATGGTCATCACAGCATTAGAACACCTTTGACCAAATAGAGCAAGCCCTAGCTAAGGCACCAACCATGTCCCCATCGAGAAGTGGTCACGAATTCCGGTTATGCAGCGTCCAATTCAGAAGTCATATGGTGCCACTAGCCCAAGAAAATGAGAAAAAGGTTGAATGCCCAATTACTATGCCAATAGGACATTGAATCCAGCAGAAAAGAACTATTCGCACATGGAACAACAATGCCTAGCACTTGTCTTTGCTACCCAGATGTTCAAGCACAACATAGTAGGTCATAAGGTGGTCTTGATAGCAAGAAACGACCCAATGAGGTACTGCATAGACAGATCATCGCTCTCTAGGTGGCTAGTCAAATGGATGATGCAACTGGGTGAATATAGAATTGAGTACACCTAGCCTAAATCAATCAAATGTCAAGCTGTTGCCGACCTGCTAGTAGCCTTCCCATCCACTAGTGATTTCCCCATCTATGATGAAATACCAGGTGACCTCCCCCTGATCGCAACAGTAGAAGATGTTGAATGGACTTTGACCTTCGACGACAGAAGCACCAACTCATCCGTAGGTGCAGGAGTGACTTTAACCTTACCCATTGGCAAAATTTCAATATACTCCTTTAAACTATAGCTCCCCTGCTCCCACAACATCACAAAATACAAGGCCTTGGTGTTAGGTCTAATAGTTGCAAGGGACTTGGATGGGGGAAACACCATACTGAAGGAGTTGATGGCCCTGCCATATAGAACCTTGATCCAAAATCTGACCAAGGACTTGGATGTGAGCTATGTGCACCAAAATGGAGCCAAAAATAGGTATGCAAATGCCTTAGCCACACTAGGTTCCAAAATTCGATCAAGTGAAAACCCAGTCAGCATAACCATTCAAACATAGGCGAACCATCGACAAAGAGGCTAATGCATTGGGTCGAATCTAAGCACACTAACGAGAAGGGTTATTGGAGACAGACCATTGTCGAGAAACTAAAAAACCCCACAACACAAGACATTAAGGTGCTATTGTGATACTAATTAGTGAATGGGGTACTATATCACAAAATAGTAGATAGAATCAAAGCTAAGTGCTTAGGACCCGCAAAAGCAGCTATAGTGCAAAGAACTACACATGACACCTACTACGGAGACATTACAACACCACTGTATCACAGATTGTAGAGACTAGGGTACTATTGGCCTGATATGAAAAAGGATGTGGCCAAGAAATAGAACGACTACAATAAGTGTGTATTGGAGACTGACAATAAGGAATGCCTTACCATAGGCAATGTAGACTAGAGAGAAGCATATATAGCCTACCTCAAAGATGGAGTCCTACCTCCCATTGCAAAAAAGATCATGTCCAAAATCAAGAGATTCTATTTGCAAGACGATCTGCTTTATAGAAAGTCTTACATAGGAAAACCCTTGCAATACCTAGTTGATGATGAAATAGAAGAGGCCCTATAAACAACCCACAACTCTGAGCTAATTGCCCATCAAGGGCAAATGGCCCTACACAACCACCTACTACATTTGGGCTTCTACTGGCCCATGATGATAGAGGACACTTAGAAATATGTAAGGCGATGCCACATATGCCAAATACAGAGCAGAGGATACATCGGTCTACCAATAAGCTCCACCCCATCATTGCACCATGGCCCTTTCACACCTAGGGCATTGACCTGATAGGCAAAATTCACCCACCCTCTAGGGGGTACTACTTCATAATAGTTTCAACAGACTACTTCACCAAGTGGATAGAAGTCATACCCCTAAGGCAGATTTGCGCTAAGAATGTGACCAACTTTCTGAGGCAACACATCATCCACAAGTTTGGAGTCCCAATGAAAATCCTCATTGATAATGGGTTACCAATCAAAAACCAGGAAGTTCGTGACTTATTAAGACAATATGGGGCATGTTTGGGAACCTCAACAACTTACTACCCATAAGGAACTAGATAGGTAGAGGCGACTAACAAAACCTTATTAAAGAGGCGGTCCTACTTGTAACGCCCTATTCCTTAATTTACGGACAAGAGGCGGTCCTACTAGTAGAAATACAAATAGTTTCAGCTAGAGTAGCTTATGCAATAGGAAAATAATTTCATATAGAAAAAATGAATCAACAACTCTACAATAAGATGGAATTCATAGAGGAAGATAGAGAAAAGTCCCTCCAAAGACAAATCAAGTACAAACAACTCATGGCATCTAACTTCAACAAACTAATGAAACCCCAAAAGTTTAAAGAAAGGGACAAAGTATTGAAAACAGCCTTACATGTGCGGTAGGGCAAGTCAACCAGAAAATTCACACCCAACTAGGTTGAACCATATACTATCAAAGAGGCTCACCCAACGGCGTATTATGTGTTATGGAATCCACACACCAACGAACAGAATGAAACAATGAATTGCCACTGGCTTAAATTGTATAATGAATAATGTTTTCTTTTGTACACTGAACCATCATTCAATTATTAATGAAATTTCTTCTTTCCTCAAATGTGTGTGCATCAAATCACTAGAATTTACTCCCCTTTAGTCATATGAGATTTCATTATTTATTTTTGATACTTGATTCATTATGCCATAGTTCTTTTATACTAACTATTTGATGTATTTGGACTTGTAACCATCTTACATACCCTATCAACCCTAGGGGAAATCTCACAAACCTTGACAACCATAAGCACAATCTTACATACCCTAGCAACCCTATGAAGGCATTGTCAATCCCAAGCGCAATTTCACATGCCCTAGAAACCCCAAGAAGGCTTTGACAATCCCAAGCACAATCTTACAAACCCTGGCAACCCTAGGTGCAATCTTACACACCCTATAACCCCAAGAAACCCTTGGCACCCCAGGCGTGCATCATTACTCCACGGTAGCCCTAGGCACCACACACTACTTATGAAGCTCTTGGACACTAAAAATCTACCTTATTACAAACAAACTCCAGTACATCAGACCTCAATGCTTAGTATAGTCAAATGATCGCACAAGAACTCAGCACAATACCAACGAAGAAAGTGATCTTTCAATTGATCGTTAAACTTTTTACACATCCCACACTTAGCACAAATACATATATGTGTAATGATCTGCGATATTACCGTTATAAGAATATCAGTATGCTGCAACAAAGAAATTGAAACAAACGCTCAAATTACATTACTAGAGTGATATAATGTTGCAAAGTTCTGCACTCTAAATGGGGTGCTTCCTCATCATCTTTGCGCCATATTTCAAAGCCCTAATACCCCAAACTATTCACGAACCTTTTCTAATTTGAGAAACCCACTAGAGACTACCAACAACATCACACTTAGCTACGCAACATTTACTTATATAATAACAATGTTCAATCATTTGGGTGTTGAAACTACTTTCGACAAACTGAACTGTTCGCAAAAATTTGCAACAAGCACAACACATCAAGCAATAAATCCCATTCTATGAGAATTACACATCATAAACAAATATAAAGATGTAAACGATAACGTCATGTTCCACCAAACAGGTCACGACTTGACCAGTGGGGGGCTTAAGTCACAAACCAAGACAGTGATTCGAACACACTTGAGACCATTCCAGTGCGGCGCTCACACACTAAGTCTGTTTCGGGTTTATGCCACTACTAAACACTCAGTGCAAGGTTCATGCAATGATTCACAACCATAGAAAACACCAGTACTATGCATTTCTCTAATGCACTACCGACATGATACCATGTACCTACCTCAGTTACCACTTTCACTCATTAAGTACCACTCACACAATTTGGAACTGCGACAATTTCCCATCAAACAACAAACCTGATCAAGGGGAGTAACAAAATACATACTAATAGAACAAGATGGCCGCGTGAGAAAGATCACTTTCATTTATAGTATTCATAGTTGAACACTTACATAGCAAAATGATACAAACACAAGCCCTATATTCGCTAAACCACTCATGTATCTCAGTGATCTCCAAACTCTCTATGCTCTTGAATCCCAATGATCTCCTAATGCTCTTCTCACAGTTGCGATAACACCTTCTATTGATGCGCGGTTTCATCAAGAAGAGCCGCTACCTTCTCTTCAGTCTTCAAGATACAAGTATCCATAACCTTCAAACACTTGTAGAGATCATCCAAAGCCTTGGAAGTCAATGGGATAGAGTCCTTATGTCCAGTCTTCTAGAACATATGAGCCATGCGAATCATGCGGTCTTGAATCATCTCCATCACAAAGCCTATTGTGGCAAAATAGATGCAGGTCTTCAGTTAACGAGCAAAAGAGACCACGATAATGTTTCAACTAACTGAGACATCACGGAATTCATCAAGCTAGCCATAGTGTCCAAAGAAGCACTCATAACCATGGGCGGGAACTCGACAATAGGAAGCCACTCCTTCTGGATAATCAAGGACACCATGTTTGCTACATTATGGGAAACAATGAACTGCTCTCGCCTGCGGACTCCCTGAACAGTAACAGGATCGGATACCGCAAAGCCAACAGGCACCATGTCCTCTTTCCAGTAATAGTCAGTTAGCTCATAACACACTACCGTGAGTTCCATAGAAATATTCAATTCATTGTGAGTCTCAAACGCGTCACCCCTCGCAAGCTATACATTCGCCACAAGCCCTCCCGAAACATCATCCTCTTCCACAATCTAGGGACTCGTGAAAGGGTTGAGCCTCCCCTCGTGCCAAACCAGAGGGAGCAATAACCTATGTAGAAGCGTTAGGGGCCACACACTCCTTAAAGACACTAGGGGGCCCCAAGGGCTCGATAATAGGATCGTCAATAGACCTGATGCCTTCCTGTGGCTGATCAACTTGAGACCTCGACACCTCCAATGAATGTTGTACCGGACCAGCGTCACCACTAACTCCATTCTCCCCCACAGCCTCAGGGCAGAGAGTGCCCAACTCCTCATCCAATCACTGGATAAGTGGTGATACGGCAACACACAAGGGGATGGAGACAAAAGATACCTGAAATAAATACAAAGTTAGAACAACCAAAATACATAGAAAACACACATTGATAACACAAATGTACCTCATCTCAACTAATTTGGCCATTGACCAGCCTCAGGCCTATGAAATCAAGATGCTTGTCCTCCACTTCCACCCTCTTTAATAGAAAAGATTGCAAATAAACAATAACGATCAACCACATGGCAAATAATCAAGAAACGATATACAAAACATAACAACAAAAGCTTATCAATTCGGAAGCCTTCGATGCATTCCTATGGACACGATAACACGACCACCCGCAACGGAAACTGTAATAACAGCAGCAGGCGACACGACATCCCTTGTTGATTGCGAAGACTCTACACTGTCCCCCTACACCTTTTCGTGCAAAGGGTCAATTCTACTCCGCACGGACTCCTCACAAGAATGCTTAGCAAAGGCCCCCTCTATAGCACCCTTGTCACTAGGGTCCTGTACTTCAGCTTGGGAAACCCCCACATTTGGTGCTGCCGCCGAGTCACCTTTGCATCCTACCACTGATGGCAGACAGAAACGAGCCCCTCTTGCCATCCTACACTTCTTACTAATAGGGAGTGACTGCTCTCCCCCTCTTTGATTGCGGGTTGCTTACCTTTAGCATCAATGCCGGGATGATGCTACCCCTCCAAAATAACCTAGGTCGCCGACACACCCACAAGGCCACAAACATTAGAAGGAAACTCTCTAACCTATTCGGTTGCATGACCTAGCGGGGGGGGGGGGGGAGGGCACCACCGGTTGCAGTCGAGGCTTCATCACCATAAACATCTAAAGCCTACAAAACAGCACTCACAAGTAAACTAGACGGATAGAGCTGCACACTTCCACCCACCTGAAACCAACCAAAGGGACCTAGAAAGGCAAGCCTATTGCGACGATGCTAGAAAACATCCTCCCCATCCGATCACAAAAACTGTGAGCACATACTGTCATACCCAAACTGGTGAAGGAGGCGGTCAGGGTGATACGTTGTCATCTATGCCTCATCGGAATGGTCCAAATAGGCCACCACACTAGGCCACAATATCAAATGATCAACCCGAACCGCCGAGTCATTATCATCCACTATGCATTGTTGATCATTGCCCTTAGGAACACTTACTCGTATACAGAAGGGCATGGCATGGCGAGTAGGGTAAACATAGGGACACAATACAAAACCTTCTAAAAAAGCAAGCCTCAACTCTATTTCACCGATACCAAACCGCTTGTCCCCTTTGGCATTCAACCATTTCTTCCCACAACAAACATCCAATGTCATATCTTCAATGCCATCGCCCTCTAACGTTTCTATGCTAATAGACATTGGGGACAAGTGCCGAGGGGTCACACTCAAGGGGGAGCGCTCGTAGATGAACATGAATAAAAAGGGGCAAAAAATAGGGCATATGATGCTTGCAACTCGGATCCATAATCTGATGTATCATGTCATCTATTTGGCCATAAAAGTATCCCAAGAACATGGAATGTGATGACCACCAGCTACCAGGACTGCAAGTAGAGCCAGGATGGTGCAGAGACCATAATCAGGGTTTCCTAGAAACAAGAATCATGATGCAACATAAAGAATGAATGTGGTGAGATGGCACTAGTTGTCCACCTTCCTAACCATGACACCCGTCAAACCCTTGCTCTCAAACTAGTAACTAATCCATGCTTTAAGGGGCCATTTCCCCCAAGCGGTCGTAGCATCTACTATGCCTTGAAAGCGTCTAGCTCCCCCCTTCTTCTGTGGTACTGCCAAACTCGTTGAACGCACCTACAAACATATGTCTTCAGCAACGCCAATGGGACAGGAGTGGCCACATATAATTCACCCCTTCCCTACCTGGAAGATGCATGGAACAACCAACAAACCGGTACTATGTAGCAACCGACAGTACATAGGGATTTCTAGAATGAAAAGAGCCCATGCGGTAAAATTTGTAGGGGACTTGGAGCCATTGGTCCTTGGTTTAGAACACCTAAAAGAAACAGTGTGTTTCAACTGACTGTACAGACATGTAATTTCATTCCCTTCCACAACACTGAACTCACCCTCTTTCCCTCTTGATACCAACATGGGAGGCTAGAAACCCTTCCCACAGTCACCAATCTTAGCAAACTCATACTCAGACAGTAACTCAGCAATGTCCACTCCCTAACAAAGTTGACGAAAGGGCAACTAGATTGTGTAGTTTCTTTTGCTTGCGAGGAGCCATCAATACCATACAATAACACACTACCAAAGGGAGGAAAATGAGTGAGGAAAGCAACACTAGACTAAGGTTATCTTCGCAATGAAGCAAATGTAGAGGCAAAGGACGGATTGAGGTTATCCTTTATAGCAATCCCACATGCACTAACAACCAAAATAGTGCCACAGGGAGATAAAACAAATGATTTTCCAGTCACCCGTCAACATACAACCAAAATACCAAACACTACACAATTACACTACTGTCCCTAGGAAAAAGGTTGGACACCCGAACACTGAATTCAAAACAATTGCTGCATCACTATACACATAACGACCAATTTGGTTGAAGAGCACAAAGTCTGATAGACCCACAAACACACATGACCCACTAGCAAGAAAACAAACTGACAGTTAGACATTCAACATAGTGGGGAGTCCACCATCACCCACTACACACATAACCGAAATAAGACTATACAAAATACAACCATAATAACAGGAATAATGGGGTACCTAGAACCGGACCCAACACCTCTTCATTAAAATGTCGCGTGATGAGAAGCGGGGGAGGGAACCACCCTTCAGCAGACCTCACCAAGATAGAGAATACATGCATGAGTCATTGGAAGCATAAAACACTTTGGCAAGACATAGGGGGCTTAAATTACCACCCCCGAACACATAGACACTCAAGGTGTTTCCCAATAGAAAAGCACTTTGCCAAGATACAGGGGGGGCTAAAAATTCAAATGTAACCAAAGTTGTCTCTTGACAAAATGCTTCCTGTCGAGAAATAGGGGGGTTAATAATAACCACACAAAAATCAATTTAATCCTAACTATTACAAACTCCGAATCATGCACCCCAACAACAACATCCTTTCTCAAGACATGATCAAAATTTCACAATCCCCCTAATAGCTATGGTCACCAGAAGCATGCACGCGACACCAAACTCTAAGAGATAACTGGTGACCAAACGAAAGTGAGCTCAAAGTCACCTTCCCCTATGCGTCGGCTATAGTAATCCATTGTTTTAAAAAATGACTTAGAAATGGAACCATTCTAGCCACCAATTTCTGGGTCAAGCAAACAGATGACCCATTTTGACAAAAAAATATTTAAAAATAAAAAATGGCCAAAAACCGTTGAATGGGTCGATAGTTCGACGGTTCAACCACTTGGGTCAATGGGTCGTTGATTGATTCAATGGTTTTTTCCAAGGAATGAGTTTGGGGTAAAACGGAACCGGTTGCTTGGATGGTTCCCAATCCAAATGGTTCGATCATCTAGGTCAACAAATGTTCGAAAACCGTGTAATAAGCTAATCAATACAAAAGTGTGCAATGAAAGAAGCAACATGTGATAAAGAGAGCAAAGAAATCACAACAATCACAGAAATGCTTATACTCTTTCCAATAAGCAATGGGGCTAATTGTAACTACATATATTTCTCTACAATGGTGACTGCGATAAAGGCATCAATCCAGTCCGGCACTGAACCCGTAGCCATCACGGAGGCCATCACGAACCTACGATGAACCCATAACTCATCATACACTCGCGATGAGCTTGAAGCGATCATGGACCTGCGATGGACAAAAGGATCATCTCATGACTACAATGAGTCAAAATCACTCATGACAAGACACCTAGTAGACTAAGCAGAACACTTCAGATTAGCTCTGACATCACTTGCACTATGTCGATATGGGAAATCTGTGAAGGGAAGTAGTGCATGTGCACTATGAGAATCCTCGAATGAAAGGAAACTTCGTCCTGGAAAAATCTCACATGACACGTGGTGAACCCCCAACAATGCCCTCCTAACAATTGACATCGAATCGAAGATCCCCTTTTGATAACCCTACATTTTGTGCAAATTATGTAGAAAACTAGGCTAAAGTGTAGTTTTTGGGAAACTGGTGTGAAGACTAGGTGAGAGAGGGGGTATTTTTGTAAAGAACTGAGGACAGGAGGGTGCCTCTTATCTGCTAAACCCAGTTGGCGCCCATCCTATTGTATTACCATGCTCCCCTCTCCTTAGCAAGCCCTAGGGAGTCTTTTTAACTTAATCTTTTCACTCTTAACAAACCCTAGCCGCCCCAAGGTGTTTAATCTCCACCCTCCACCTCTTTTAATCTCAACCACTCATTTTAGGGGTCTCCTTTATAGCTTTTAAGCCCTAGGGTGCCACCTATTTTGCTAATCCTCACCATTCAGCTCCCCTACCATTAAATCTCAGCCACTCCCTCCATCTTATATCTCAACCATTCAATCTAAGGCACCACCTATTCTTTTAATCTTAACCCTTCAACCCTAGATGTTCTAATCTAGACCTTCTATTTCTTCTCGCCCAAATCTCAGCCCTATATAATATTGGGTGCCATCTCCTTCCATTTTCAGCCATAGGATCACCCCAAAACCATCTTAGCCATCCATTAGAAACCCTAGGGCATCCCTAACTTTGCTAAATCCCAGCTACCGCTCCTCATCTTTTTCCCTATTTCCATTTGCATCCACCCTTCTCTATAAAAAGGGTCCCAGGGGCCCTGTAGAAGGGGTTTGTCAATTCACTTAGTTAACAAGGCTAATGTTTCTTGAGGAGTTTAAGGGTTGTAGAAGGGGAGGACACTCAGATCTTGTCAGGAGGGGTTCCTACAAGCTGTTCAACCATTCTACAACTACTGCCACTAGATCTGATCAACCATTCTTTTAATTCTCGTTCATTTCTCTGTTTTGCATATCTGAATTCGTTTTGTTCAAGGCTAAGGTGTCTCGAGGGGTTCAAGGGTTGTAGAAAGGACAGGCCCTCAGTTCTTGTCAGGAGGGGTTTCTACAAGCTGTCTGGCCGATCTGCTGCTACTGCTAGTGGATCTGGATTCAAGATTGTTTTTTTTTTTTAATTTATTTCTTTTACTTCATTTGTTGATTCCCATACTTTATTAAATTCTGATTTTTATTTATTATCTTGTTTAAATTCGAAACATTTGATTTCTGCAATAATATATTTTATTTTCTTATATTTTGCAATTCTTGATTGTATTCTCTTGTCCGGATCTAAGTATATATTAATTTTTCACTTGCTTCTCTGTGGATACGACCCGTTCTCACCCATTTACTATATTAATAGTTGTTTGAGAAACGGTAAAAATTATAAATGTTTAAACTGGTTTTTCAAAGTGTTCAACGACGCACTTCCGGCTACACCACTTTTCCGAATAGGAGTCAAACCCCGTTTAGCTTTTTCCCTTCAGGGCCTCGGAATCTCCCCTTATAAAAGGGGTGTAGGCCATAACAAACATACGGTTTCATCAATTGAAGATCCCTACCGACCTTTGCTACTTGATACCCATAGCCTTTCTTTGTCCTTCAAGGAGACCACTAGACTCAGCCTTACCCCACCACTTACAACTTGTTTTTCGGTATTAGTGAGTCTCACACAAAAGAATGATTCCCAAGTGGCTCATTTACTTGGGGAAGTAGTACTTTCCTCATACTTAGGTAAATTATTTACTCATGTGTAGGGGCGAAAATGAATCAAGCTTTGCTTGACTCATGAAAAGCTCAATTCAGCTCGGTTTAAACCAAGTTTCAAGTTGAGCTCAAGCTCGATATATAGGCTTATTTGCTAATCGAGTTGTGCTCGAGCCCAATGAAGCTCGACTCATTAAGATACATACATACATACATACATACATATATACATAGGTGTATATAGAAAAAAGGACTAATCAAGTTCTTAATTTCTTGTGCATAAATCAAATGAAAAATTTCTTATTATTCTAAATGTAATTTCCCATGTTTGTTATTTTTCTCATTTCTTCTAATTGATTTTTTCTTAACATTATTATTATTATTATTATTATTATTTACATATATCAAATCAACTAAGTTGTTTCCTTTCTTTTAATTTATTTTTTACATGAAATATAAAATGTTTATAATTGTTAGTTGATTAGTTATTATTTTATTTAATACTTAAATGCCAAAACTTATTGCTTTATAGATGTGTACCTTATATCATTTTAATTTAGTATATTATATGTTATTTTCATCAATTTACAAACTTTAGTTATTTTTTTCTTAAACTTTGAGGCTTACACCTTGCAATGCCTCGAGGCACCTTTTTGGGTCATTACTCCTCAACTATGCCTTTAGCCTTTAAGGGTATTTTTTGGTAATAAAAGGGGTTTAACTAATTCACAAGCTCTACCCTTATTATTTGCATATTGTCTTAAATTACCCTTACTATTTCCAACAATTGACTAATTGCTCCTTTATTGTTAGGGTTCGGTCACAATCCGTTAGAATCCATACATGCATTGTTATATTTTGAGAAAATGACAATAATACCCTTTCTCCAAAATTATAGTAGAAGCCTTCTTTTCTTTTCCTCCATGGATTTGGAGCTTTGACCCAGGCGAGCCCAAGGATTGTCTTTGCATGTTGATCAGGACAACAATAACGATGACAATGCAAGATAACTGAGTTGTATGAGAGGGAGTAGCCCATTGGATTGGGGAGTAGGGGGAGGAAGGTCGGACAGGGAGTCCTAGGTTCGGAGGACGGAAGTAGAGATCCAGATGCGATGGAAAACAGAGGCTTTTTTATTTTTAGAGTGAAGATCCTATTCCTTACCTTCCATAATGACCTAGATAGCAGAAATGCTTCCATTCCCCTGCAACCCGTTTTCTGATACTTGATCGCAGATTGCTTTCGGATCCATAGTATCCAAGAAGGAATTAAAGAAACGAGAGAAATAGGATTTAATTGCTGCTCAAGCTGTCGAGTAGGCCAAACAGGAGGCTCTGAAGGATGACCATGATGCTTTCGATGTTGTCATCGGTAGCCGTTGAAGCTTGAAGAATGCTTCGGTTAAGATTCCGTATGGAAAGAGGTATGGGTTGGAAAGAATCTTAGTATGGGTTGGAAAGAATCTTAGACGCTTGAGCCTTAGTTGCATTAGACCCCAACCTCTCAATCAACCTTCTCCCCTATAACCCATTTCAGTTTCTTGTACAATACGGTGGTACCCGAGGCCTCTCCCCTCATTCTCTCTCTCTATATATATATCTATCCATCTATTTATCTCTCTCTCTCTGATTTTTGACGAAGTTATGCCTTCCACAACAATGGCTAGTAAGCCGAAAGGATAACCCCCCCTCTATTTCTCTCTCTCCCCTTCATTCGTTCACTTCCCTTGTTTTATCACCGCCTTAAACTCGACAACAACTCCTCCCTGTTTTGGTTTTTTTCTTCTTCCTCTTCCTCTCTTTCCCTTGATGCAGGATATGGCTGGGGTTCTAACGTTGGACAAGGTTGATAGTAACAATCTGAGAAATTTCAGTTATGCGGATCTCTACATAGGCTCTAATGGGTTCAACAAGGATCAGGTTTTGATTAAAATTCTAAAAATTAGAATGTTGATCATCGACAGATATGTACCAAATGGGTTGTTTTCTTCTCAAAAAACTAAAACACTTGATGAAGGAAGATTTGGCCCGACCTTGTAATTACGCAACATGTGGCAAAGGCAACAGCTCGGCACAAACAGCGTGCCTAAGGCAAGAGCACTAAAGGAACCAGCGGTCTGAACTCCCTACTAGGAGCCCGAACTCACTACTGGGAACCCAAATTCTCCCTTAGGCCCCACGCAAAACCCGAACTGGCCTGCCCTATGGCAGTTCGAAGCACACCTCACCGAACTGGCATGCCTTATAGTAGTTCGGGACACACCTCACCGAATTGGCCTACCTTATAGCAATTTGGGACACACCTCACCGAACTGTTCTGCCTTATAGCAGTTTGGGACACACCTCATCGAACTGGCCTGTCTTATAGTAGTTTGGGACACACCTCACCGAACTGGCCTGCCCTATGGCAGTTTAGAACATACCTCCGAACTCGAGACTTCACCTCGCTCACCACTCCAGCACTTTGCCTCCAGGACGCCAAACTAAACAAAACCGTACCATGCCTAACACCGAGGAAGTTCGTACCCAGAGGTGGCGCACCTGACTGACTTGGGATCTGACGCTTGACGGCCACACTTCAAACGTCCACCTGCCACCGCCATCTCCAGTTACAGAGACGGCTCTGACAAGGAGAAGTGGCGGTTCTGTCCCAGCAGAAAGGGTGACACCTGAACTGCAGAAACAGAGATAATCATACCCGACCTTGACAGAGGCCTCAGAGTGAGTGTGCGAAGTGGTTATAAAAGGCCCCCTACCCCCAACAATAAGGTATGTGAACTTTGCGCCCTCTAGTCTTTACTTTGCCCTTGAGAGAATACTAACTTGAGCTTCAGAGTTATCTCATCGGGTTCCCCTCGGAGTTCCCTCATCTTCTCCGTTTCAGGCTCCTCGTTGCTCCAGTCAGAGGCAAAAATCGTTGACAGCAAAGGCCGGTCGGATTGCGCTCCATCAATTGGCGCTATCTATGGGAACGCTTCTAAAAGCCTCCCTCTAAATCTCTCTTACCTACTATTCCAAAAAACTCCAACACCTATGGCTTCCTCCAACAATGCTGGACGTGGAACAGAAACGACCACCACCGAAGAGCAACTCCAAGTTCCCGTGGTGTGCATTGGACAGTTCACCATCCCTCTTTCAGTGGATGGGATCCCCAGTTTGAATGTGCCACAAGCAGTGGCGCCCCTAAACCTTCCTTCGTTGAACACCCCTCTTCCACTCCCTATTGAAACAAACTTCGCTGAACCAACTATTGTCCCACTGGTGACCCGCCAGAACCAGCTAGACGACCTAATGCAATGCATGTGGGCAATGCAAGCCCAAATGCAACAATTCCAGCAGCACCAATTCCAGCAACACCAGGTACTACACCACCTCTCCCAACACCATTATCAGTAGCAGTTCCCTCAGCTACCCCTAAACCAGTCACTGCTTCCCCCCCGGCATCCTATTTCGAAATCGATTAAGGCCTCCCCTCAAGGTGGATGCCCTCACCGAGGAGAAGCTTCCCAACTCTAGAACCCCCCTAATAGCCAGGCCTCATCCCCAAACCGAAAGCAAAGAAAAATCACCCCCGCCTCGCAGCTCACAGGTGGGTCGAGAACCTCGCCCACAAAGTCACCTCGGCGCTCCAAGCCTGAGTTCCCACTCACGGAGAACCGGTTCAGCGCCCTAGCAGTAGACCAGCATTCTGGGCCCATCGAGCTCGGCAACACAGAGGCCAGTAGCGCCAACACTAGGCCCACTCAACAAAGGCACCGGTGAAGTCACCGAACTGCTACCCGTGTCCTACCCGAGCTCAGAGGCAAGTAAGAGACGAGCTCGGACGAGGTAAAAATTGTCCCAATTCTCTCAGTTCCTTCCCCCCTCGCATCAGAACTTCTGGCGGTCCCCATGCCCAGAGACTTCAAACTTCCATCTCTGGACAAGTATGATGGGTCCTTTGACCCCAACGACCACGTCGACGCTTTCCAGTCACAAATGCACCTCGCTAGGGCCAGTGAGTCATGCATGTGCGTGGCCTTCACCACCACCTTCAGGGGGTGGCCCGCACTTGGTACCGGAACCTAGCTCCCGGGTCAATAAGAAGATGGGCCCAGTTCGTGCAGATCTTCACCGCACACTTTGTTACCAGCAAGCGGTGCCCCAGAACCGAGGAAAGTATCTTTGGGGTAATTCAGAGGGAAGGAGAATCCATCAGGAGCTACATCAAGCGGTTTAATGAAGCATGTTTGCAGATACCACGATTAGACCCTGCGGTATAGCCCGCGGCGGCCAAAAGAAGGGTAACGCACAAAGAGTTCAAATGGCACATGGTGGCCAACCAGCCAACAACTGTGGCCGATTTCCTCAAGCTCGCGGACAAGTTCATGAGAACAGATGAAGAAATCAACAAAAGAACCGAAGGCAAGGTCGAGAAAAGAAAAAGAGAATGTGAACCCTCCAACCTAGGCGACAGAAGAAGCCAGGCCCGAGAGGCGAAGCCAAGCCAGCTGTCCCGAGCTCCCTTAGCAGTTCGGATGGATTACACGCTATTGAACACAAGGCAGACCGAGATCTTGATGACGATCAAGGACGCCCCTACGTAAAGTGGCCACCTCGCCTAAAGAGTAATCCAAACGAGAGGAATAAAAACCTATACCGAACAATGTAATAATCTCTGAGATGAGATAGAGGGACTCATCTGTCGCGGATACTTGAGAAATTTTGTACAAAATAACAATAATAATAAAGCAGGTCGGCAAGGGGAGCACGGAAAGGACGCCCCTGAGTCCAACAGCAGACCGGTTGAAGCCTTGCAGCGACCTCCTCCAAAAGAGAGGCCAATTCGGGGAACCATCCATGTGATAGTGGGTGGTTCGATGGTAGCAGGTTGCACTTCGTCAACAGCGCGGATGTCAGTTCGCGAGGGAGCCCGAGAAGAACAGAACCCTCCAAAGAGGCCAAAGATGGAAGAACCGATCTTTTTCACGGAAGACGACGCGTGAGGTGTCCACTATCCCCACGATGACACGCTCGTCATAAAACTAAGGATCAGCGACTTCGAAGTCCATCGTGTACTTGTGGACTCAGGCTGTTCGGCGGACATCCTCTTCAAATCAGCGTTCGACCAACTACAGTTGCAGAGAAGCGAGTTGAAGCCCGCAAACATTCCTCTAGTGGGCTTCAGCGGAGAGGAAGTCAGGCCCCTAGGGAAGATAATAGTACCTATGGAAGTCGGCACATGGCCTTGCATGGTAAGACTCAACCACGATTTCCTGGTGGTCGCGACCCCCTCCCCATACAATGCCATAATAGGGCGGCCAATCACACATATTCTACGGGTAGTGGTCTCCACCTACTATTTGGCAATGAAGTTCCCAACGGACTTCGGTGTGGGGGTAGTGCGGGGTGACCAGCTTGAGTCCCGCAAATGTTATGTTGCCGCCCTGAAGGGAAAAACCAAGGCAGCCGATGACGTCGAACTAAAGCGGCCTACAGAGCAGGGCGAGGAACGAGCTTCACCCACTGAGGAAACGGTCACGATCTCGACCTTGGCTACAGATCTGACACGAATGCTACAGATCAGTGCCTCCATCAAGGAGCCTCTACGAACTGAACTGGTGAGTTTTTTACTTGAAAATTTAGATATTTTTGCATGATCCGCGGCCGATATGTCCGGTATTGACCCTGGCCTTATAACTCACAAACTTAACACTGACCCTGTAGTCAGACCCATTAGACAGAAGAAACACAACTTAGCCCCGGAGCGTTGGAGGGCGGTCGACGAAGAAGTCGAAAAGCTCCTCGTAGCGGACTTCATAAGGGAAGTTCATTACTCGAGCTGGGTAGCCAACCCAGTGCTGGTGAAAAAAGCAAACGGCAAGTGGCGCATGTGCGTCGGCTACACTGACCCGAACCGAGCTTGCCCAAAAGACTGCTTCCCCCTGCCCTGAATTGACTGCCTAGTGGACGCGACCTCGGGACATGATCTGCTAAGCTTCTTGGATGCCTACTCAGGCTACAACCAAATCAAGATGGACCAGTCCGATGAGGAAAAAACCAGCTTCATAACCGAGTTCGGCCTGTACTGTTACAAGGTCATGCCCTTCGGACTAAAGAACGCTGGGGCGACCTTCCAAAGACTTGTAAATAAGGTTTTTCGGTCCTTAATCGGCACGAAAATAGAATGTTATGTAGACGACATGGTCGTCAAAATGCAGTTCGCGCAAGAATTAATAAAAGACAGATTCCGTCTTCCAAATTCTGCGTCAATATAGAATGAGACTAAATCCAAACAAGTGTGTCTTCGGTGTCACCTCGGGTAAGTTTCAAGGGTACATTGTCAACCGGCGCGGTATCGAGGCCAACCCGGACAAGATAAAGGCCATCCTAGATATGAGACCACCCCAAAAAGTAAAAGAGGTTCAAAGGCTAAACGGCCGCATAGTCGCTCTGAGCCGCTTCATGTCCAAATCGGCAGACCTCTATCTGCCTTTCTTTAAGGCAATTAAAGGCAAAGGGTTCGAATAGACCCGAGATTGCCAACTCGCGTTCGACGAGCTAAAGGCCTACCTCGCCACGATGCCAACCTTAGCCAAACCCGAGGAGGGCGAGGTCTTAGAACTGTACCTCTCAGCGAGTGACGAGGTGGTCTGTTCGGTACTAATAAAGGAAGTAGATCGGGTCTAGCGGCCCGTCTATTATGTTAGTAAAATTCTGTAGGGAGCAGAGGTGAGGTACCCGCAGATAGAAAAGCTAGCGTACGCACTGGTAATTGCATCTCGGAAACTCCGCCCATGTTTCCAGGCTCACCCCGTCGTCGTCTTGACTGACAAACCTCTGAGGCAAGTCTTACTCAAGCCCGAGGTTTCAGGTCGGCTGACGAAGTGGGCCATCGAGTTCAGTGAGTACGATCTCCAGTACAAGCCACGGACTGCCATTAAGGCCCAAGCCTTAGCAGATTTTATCGCCGAGTGCACATTTAGCCTCGAAGCCCCTGGACCGGTTGAGCCTGAGATCCCCAGTTCGGGTGAGCCCAGAGCTCCCAAGCCAATAGAGTTCGAACCCCGTGAAGTAGCAGCCAGTGTGGCATTTCTCCTGGTTAGGCCAAGCGCGAACTGGGATGAGGAGCCATGGATCCTTCACGTAGATGGCTCCTCGAACCAGCAGGGCAGCGGGGCTGGAATAGTCTTATGCGGCCCGGGTGGCACAAAATTGGAATACGCACTACGCTTTGAGTTCGCGACATCTAACAACGAGGCAGAATACGAGGCACTGATAGCCGGGCTGAACCTAGCGCAAAAGGTAAGAGCAAAGCACATAGTCATCTGCAGTGATTCCCAGCTCGTGGTCAACAAGGTTACGGGCGAGTACAAAGCACGCGAGCTCTCCATGATTGCATACTTGGCGAAAGTAAAAAAGGCTTTGCTCAATTTCCAGTCACACTTCATCAGGAAAATCCCGAGGTCGGAGAACACTGAGGTCGACGCCCTGTCCCGATTATCCAGCACGAGTCACAACACCATGAGAACCATGTACATAGAGGACTTACCTCGGCCTAGCATTCTCGGAGGGGTAGAGGAGGTCGCTCCCATCCTTGAAGCAGAGGCGAGCTGGATCGACCCACTTGTAAGCTTCTTGCTAGATGGAACCCTCCCTGTGGACTGCAATACGACCAAGAGGGTGCAGCGCCAGGTAGCCAAAATAGGTCATAATAGACGAACGGTTGTACCGGCGGTCCTACACGCTTCCCTACTTGCGTTGCTTGCGACCTGCCGAAGTCGAGCTAGTACTCCGCAACACTCATGAAGGTCTATGCGGCGGACACCTGGGGGGCAGAGCCCTCACACAAAAGGCACTTCGACAAAGATACTACTGGCCAACGATGAAGGTGGAAACTGTCGAGCTCATCAGAAAATGCAACAAGTGTCAGAAGCACGCCAATATCCACCATCAGTTTGCTTCCGACCTCAAATACCTCACCAGCCCATGGCCCTTTGCACAATGGGAGATTGACCTCCTGGGGCCATTCCCGCTAGCAACAAGTGGGAGAAAGTTCCTAGTGGTGGCAGTATATTACTTCACAAAGTGGATAGAAGCTGAACCTCTGGCAACTGTTACAGCCCTAAACATACAAAACTTCTTTTGGAAGAACATAGTATGCCGCTTCGAGCTACCTTGGATACTAATCTCCGACAATGGCAAGTAGTTCGAGGATATCAAGTTCCAAGAATGGTGCCAGAATATGGAAATTCGTCAAAACTTCACATCGGTCACACACCTGCAGGCAAACGACCAGACAAAAGTAATGAACAGAGCCATCTTGCGTGGACTGAAAGCATGTCTAGATCGAGCTAAAGGGTTGTGGGCGGATGAGCTACCAAGTGTTTTATGGGCACACCGGACTACAGAAAAAACCGCCATGGGAGAGACCCCCTTCAACCTCACCTACGGCACTGAAACGGTAATCCCAACGGAAATCGAAGTACCTACACTGTGATTAGAAACATATGACGATCAGACAAATGGAGATGAGTTGTGTACCAACCTCGACCTACTGGACGAGGTAAGAAACCTCGCGCACATCCGGACAGCGGCCTATCAGCAGCAGGTAGCTCGGTACTACAATGCCAGAGTAAATAAGCGAAGCTTCCGAGTCGGCGACCTGGTTCTCCGTAAGATTATGGTGCCCGAACCCGGCGTGGGCAAACTTGGACCAAATTGGGAAGGGCCATATAGAGTAAAGAGAGTGCTCGGGGGGGCATACGAGCTCGAAACCTTAGAAGGCAAACAAGTACCCCGAGCGTGGAACATCATTAACTTAAGGCGATACTACGTATAGACCGCCAAGTGAAGTGGACGAAATCGCTACAAGAGCCCAAAGCCAGGATGTCGAGCTAACAAGAGGAGAAAAGTCAGCCAAAAGACTAAGCGAAGCAAACTAAGTACTAAACACCGAAACAGATCGGGCATATTATCAGTTCGGAAAAATATCAGTCAAAAGACTAAGGCGGAGCAGAGACTAAGTATTAAACACCAAAATAGGTCGCATGAGTGCAATAACCCGGGCAAGAAATAGACCGGGCATATTATCAATTCGACAAAATATCAGTTCGGGAGAAAGAACAACACTTAACCAAAAAGATTGTCTATTCCATTGCAAAAAAAAGGAAGAGTACATAAAAAAAAAAAACAAAAAACAAAACCCGAAGCCCGGATCTACTTCTTTCTCATCAGAAGGCACCTCAACAACACCCGAAAGTCTTGCCTCGCCCTCGGAATCCGGCTCGCCATCAGCAGCGTTGGCCCCCTCTTGAGTTATACGCGAAGTGGATATGGCGCTAATATCAAGCTCGGGGTACGTGTTCTGGATCATCCACCGGCTCAGTTTGAATCCCCTTCTGTAAGAATTCACCATCAGGTCATCAAAGCGCGGCGAGGCGATGTAGTCATCAATGGCTTTCTTCTTGGCATCTTTGATACCTTGGGAAAAGATTTGTGTTTTCTCCCTTATGTCCTCCTGAAGATATTCAAACTGATGCTGTAGGTCCAACCTCAGGTCCGCCATATGCTTCACGACCACCCCCATGGCCTCGACATCCCTCTGAGACATCGCCTGCCTGGTCATAGCAACGCGAGCAGCCTCTTCGGCAGCATGAGCGGCTGCCTCAGCAACTTGGGTATTCGCCTCGGTGGCACGAAAAGCCTCTTCGGCAGCTCGCGCCTGCCTCGAGCTCCTCTCTACCTGGGCCGCTAAGGTGTGAATAAAATAGTTCACCTACCAAAAGGAAGAAGTGATTAACGACAGCAAGAAGTATGAAAACAAAGAGGACTGACAAGAAATTTGACTCACCACCATAGCATGAGTTACGACACAACAGGCGATCTGGTTCAAGGGAAGATCAGTCCACGCCGTGATCTCCTCGGGGAAAGTGGCCTCCCTACTCTTATGAAGAGCGTAGTTTGGCGAGAGCACGCTCCTGAACTCCCCTTGAGCTCCCGAGCCCGAAGGCCCAACTCGCATATGAGCGGACCCAGAGTAAGCAGGAGCACTAGAGTAGGCGGAAGCACCCGTGTGAGTGGTCTCGGCGTAAGGGCCCTGTCGCTTTCTGCATTGAAGAAGCCACCTTGGGCACCCTGGACGGATCCTCCGACATATGGTCTGGAACTTGAGGCTCCTCATCCTGGGGCAGCTTGGTATGAGTTCGCTTGGCGATCCGCTTCCTTCTCTTCATGCCTTGGAACAGGCGCCCCCCGCGAGTCCTCTCTGATTCCATCACACCTGCAGAAAAGAGTTCGGCATCAGAAAAAACGAAGGAACAAAGCGAACAAGAAACCTTTGAGAAAGGAACCTACCCGAACTCAGGCCGACCGCAATAAGCTTGGCCTCCGTTAGGTACTGATGGCATTTTAACCCTTGCAGTGCCCATTGCCGGAGGCCCTTCACCGTCTCTTTATCGAGAGTGACACCAGAATCAGGGGCGGCCTCCCCCCATGCCGGGACCTTGTTGGGAAGTTCGTGCAGAAGCTTAAAACCCAGGCGAGGAGACAGGTAATACGCCCACCTACCCCCGAGAAGAGAACCCGCTTGTTTCTTGAGCATTAAAATGGAGGAGAATATCTCCAAGTCTAAAGGGAAGCCCTGTTCGCATAAAAGGGAGGCTATCCCCACCAAATTCCGAATAGAGTTCGGATGAAGCTGGCCAACGGTAACACCGAAGTGGTTCATGACCTCGATGAGAAGGGTCGAAAGGCAATCGCAGCCCCGCAGTGAGCTGCTTCTGAAATATCACGATCTCATCAGGACCATGTTCCCAAGGAAAGCTACCCGAAGGAATGAAATAGGCGTACCCCCAGGCAAATTGTAAGAGATAATAAGAGATTGGAACCCCTCGGGCGTCATGGTCGAAGGACCAAACCTATCTAGCATCCGACCTCGACGAGAGGTAGATGCTAGATTACTCAAAGCGGCTCGGCCTACGGGTTCAAAGTTGTCCTCAAGTTCCACCTCAGGATCACTAAGGCCATCGAGAGATGCGACTCGGTTCGTAGAACCTACATCAGACCTACTTGAAGAATCGTCTGAGCTATCCAAGCTAGACATCGAAGAGAAAAGGTGGATTCAGGAAAGTACTCACCCGAAAAATAATTTTGAAGGCTCCAAAAACTGAAACAAGCAAGAAAACCTTGGAGGCGAAATAACAAGCCTAGACGCGAACTGAAAGGCCTGGACGCGAGCTCAAGAAGCAAATCACAAAAGTGACAAATCGAATGAGGTCCCCTACTATTTATAGCCACAGTAACTGAGAACCAACAGTGCAGATCAGAGCCAATCCGACGGCCCGCATTCGCATTGACCACACGTCCCTTGAGACCGAGACGTGATTGGCGCACGTCCTTCTAAAATTGACGAAACGTCGGCGCATGTCTTTTTGAAACTGACGATGCGCCGGCGCACGTCTTTTTGAAACTGACGATGCATCGCACACGTCTTTCTGTAATTGACAACTGCCTGCGCACATCTCCTCGCCTTTCAAACGGCAGTGGCACGCTTTTTTCAAAATCAAAAGACCCGCTGTCACGTCTCCCAACGGTGCACTTTTTTAAAATTTGAAATAAGCGCGCGCCACGTCTGTCAACATTTATAAGCAGGTAGGCGCGCCCCCCGCCTTTTGGGACACTCAAGAAAATCGAAGAACCCTGACAACGCACCTCGCGCTATCAAGATCCCAAGAACGAGACAAATCCACCTCCCACCTTTCGAAACTCCCTGCACCAGGACAGGACCCTTGGCACGAGGAGTGGGGGGCAATTGATGAAGGAAGATTTGGCTCGACCTCGTAATTACGCAACACGTGGCAAAGGCAACAGCTCGACACAAACAGCGCACCTAAGGCAAGAGCACTAAAGGAACCAATGGTCCGAACTCCCTACTAGGAGTCCAAACTCACTACTGGGAACCCGAATTCTCCCTTAGGCCCCACGCAAAGCCCGAACTGGCCTGACCTATGGCAGTTCGGAACACACCTCACCGTCCTGGCCTGCCTTATAGCAGTTCGGGACACACCTCACCGAACTGGCCTGCCTTATAGTAGTTCGGGACACATCTCACCGAACTGGCCTGCCCTATGGCAGTTTAGAACATACCTCCGAACTCGAGACTTCACCTCGCTCACCACTCCAGCACTTCGCCTCTAGGACACCAAACTGAACAAAACTGTACCATGCCTGACACAGAGGAAGTTCGTACCCAGAGGTGGCGCACCTGACTGACTTGGGATTTGACGCTTGACGACCGCACTTCAAACGGCCACTTGCCATCGCCACCTGACACCGCCATCTCCAGTTATAGAGACGGCTCCGACAAGGAGCAGTGGCGGTTCTGTCATAGCAGAAAGGGTGACACCCGAACTGGCAGAAACAGAGATAATCATACCCGACCTTAACAGAGGCATTAGAGTGAGTGCGCGAAGTGGTTATGAAAGGCCCTCTACCCCTAACAACAAGGTATGTGAACTTTGCGCCATCTGGTCTTTACTTTGCCCTTGAGAGAATACTAACTTGAGCTTCGGAGTTATCTCACCGGGTTCCCCCCGGAGTTCCCTCATCTTCTCCGTTTTAGGCTCCCCGTTACTCTAGTCAAAGGCAAAAATTGTTGACAGCTAGGACCGGCCGGATTGCGCTCCATCAACACTAGACTCAAATAACGATCTCACTTGAAGAGTTGCCACAGATATATCGTGAATGAGTTGTAGAGATGCAGATAAAAGTCATCATTTGAGGCATGCTCTTTGTCTTGTTTCCTTAGCTTCCTCAAAATTTTCATGACAATGGTTTTATTTTGAAAATTTAAGGAGTAGTAGAGGATAAATTTGATATTTTATTGTTTTCATAAGTTTAGTAATAATATCAATTGTTCGGGATATTTTAAGATAATATGTAAATAATAAAGATATAATTTATCGATTAATTAAACAATTAATTAAACGGTAGGGATAAGAAAGAAAGGGAGTACACCATGGATTTGGCATCTTTCTCTAATAAATAGCCCTATAAACCGCGTCCTACCCGTGAATTTAGCATCAATCCACGGTCGGGATTCATCCCCTGTACGGTGGGGTTAAATTACAGTGAGTGAAATCGTTATATATGTGTCGGAACTCCTAACCACTGAAGTTTTCTGCCTTCGGCTATTGACGTTTCTTCTTTTCATCTGAGAAGTGAGAAGGAGAAACTTGAAAGGGAAAGATGGCGAATCAGAGGCAGAGGCTGGCTCGAAAGCGATACAGGACAGCACACCCAGAACTGTGTGCAAAACCAGAACCAACAGCTCCAAAGGACCCTAGCAAGAAGAAGAAAAAGAAGTACAAGTTCAAGCGGAAGGCAGGAGAAAACGAAGGACCCAAAACCCTAAAGACGTCTAAGAATTCAACTTTCAGGAAACATCCCCTCAGAGTTCCTGGCATGAAACCTGGTGAGGGCTGTTTCATCTGCAAAGCCGACAATCACATTGCCAAACTCTGTCCTCAAAAGACTCAGTGGGAGAAACATAAAGTTAGTCTTTTCTCTGTTCTATTTTATTTCTAAGCCTCTGCTAAATGCCAATCCATGTTTTGTGTTTCAAGCATCTCTTTATCTCATTTTTTTTTTTCACTTGGGTATGTTCTTAATTTTGCCTTTTGCCCTTTGGGTATGATATGTGGGGTTTAGTCTGGTGATTAAGAAAGATTATTAGATGTGACATATTTTGTGATTATATGAAATTGATGATTTATTTAAGGAGGCTATTGATGTTATTCATGCTATTGGTTCTGCAATGATGTACGCAGATTTGCTTGCTCTGCCGGCAACGTGGGCATAGTCTTAAGAATTGCCCGAACAAGAGCGATGAAATCAATGACAAGAAGCTTTGCTATAATTGCGGGGAATATGGGCATTCACTTTCTAAATGTCCCCAACCTCTTCAAGATGGTAATCATACTTCTGCAATCATTTTTCTTCACATCAATTATTTTATCTGCCCCTGCATTTCTATCCGTTACTGTGGATTACTGGATTGTTTTTATTTTGCACATAAATAAGAAATTTTAATTTATTAATTTCTATCTTTGTCATATTGCATGAACTTAAGTGTTTGTTACTTGGCACAAATGGGGATAGTGGTGTATATTGTGCTAATGTAACTACATTGAAGTGTTCTAGTAAGCTACTGCACGTTGTTGGTATGGTACTGTTTCGTCTGGAATGCGTTTTTTCTCTCATGTACCAGTGTAGGTTTACAGGTGAAGGGACCGCATAGTTTTTTTTTTTTGATAAATAAAGTTTCGTTAAAAGTTCATTATTGGTATAATAAAAACTGTTACAAGCATCCCAATGGGAGGCGCAAGGTGCAGCCTCACCCTTTAAAAGAAAAGAACCATCACAAAATTACAATTGGGCTCAATACAACTGATCCCTAGTTACTCCTTGTTTGGCTAAGCAATCAGCAAATGAGTTAGCCTCCCTTCCCACCCATTGTATGACTAAATTCATATGTTGTGTCTCCCATTTGAATTTCTTCAATTTATTTATGTAGCACCATATCACTGAATCCGAATCTCTAAGCCAGCCCACCACTACCTTATAGTCCCCCTCTATCACGAAGCACTCCACCTCTATTTCCCTTGCAATCTGTACACCTTGTAGGACTGGATACAGTTCTGCCCTTATAGAGTCTCCAATCTCCATCGGTCCTGAGTAGAGTGCTCTCAGATTCCCATCCTTGTCTCTGATAGTTCCTCCAATTCTAGAAAGCCCCGGATTGCCTCGACTACTCCCATCAAAATTCAGCTTCATGAATCCTTCCATGGGTGGTGTCCAAGTCAATCGTAGCTTAGTCTTTTGCAATGAACTAGAACCTACTGCAGACCAATTCCTCCACATGTCATCAAAGGAGAAACTTTTACACAGATCCACCATTTGTAGCCAATGTATAGTTCTAGCCAAAGCATAGTCCATAATTTGCTGCTTACTTCTCTCCTTCTCTTGGAAGATTTTGGCATTTCTTTCTTCCCACAACGTCCAAACCACTGCTGCTCTAGCACATTTCCACATCATCCTTCCCCTTTTCTTCGGCCAAGTAAATGTAGATGGATCAAACAACAATTTAACCTTTTTTGGCATATTCCACCTGCATCCAAATAAAGAGAAAATCCACTCCCAAATTTCTGCAGTAAAAGAACATGAAATAAATAAGTGAAAACAAGATTCATCATCAGATTTACACACAGTGCACCGATTCGGGGAAATACTCGGAAACAACCTTTTCTTTTGCAAATAGTACAGAGTATTGATTTTTCCATATACCGCTTCCCAACAGAAAGCCTTGATTTTAGGGGGATCCACTGAAACCAAACTTCCTTCCAAGGAAACAACGGAGAGGAAGAGGACTAGCAAAGAACTTTAAAGAAAGAGGCACAAGAGAAGAAACCTTTAGGATTTGGTGACCAAACTCTCCTGTCTGGTTTAAAGGGTTTAAGGCAAACAATATCCAAACGTGAGAGAAGCTCTGTCAAACAAGAGGCTTCTTCATTCCTCAGCCCCCTTCGAAACCCAAAATCCCAATTAAGATTCAAAGGTGAAGTATAAAGGACTACAAGGCTTGAAATCACCTTATTTTTGTACAAGGAAATGGAGTACAAAGAAGGAAATAGGTCCTTCAGGGACCGGTCATCAATCCAAACATCTTTCCAAAAATGGATTAGGTTTCCTGAACAAACATCATACCTGATAAAATTAAGGAACTGAGGAAGCACGTTGTGGATTGCTTTCCAAGGTGTTGCCAAAGTAGCCCAACGTGATACACCAACATCCCAACCGCTCTCCAATCTCCCATAAATACTATCCACTATTTCAGCCCACAAATTTTCCCGCTCCAATGACCACCTCCATAACCATTTTCCTAGAAGAGTTGTATTTTCTTTCTCAAATTCCCAAGACCTAGTCCACCCTCTTCTTTAATTTTTCACACAACACTCCAATTGATTAAGTGGTCTTTTCTTGTCTCTCCTGGTTCCCAAAGGAAATCTCACATAATTTTTTCTAACTTCTTTTCTTCCCTTGGAGGAATCCTAAAAACAGAGAGGAAGTAGATAGGTAAGTTGGACAAAGTAGATCTTATCAAGGTGATCCTCCCTCCCAAAGAGATGTAACTCTTTTTCCAGGCGACCAATCTCTTACCACATCTTTCTACAACTGGGATCTGTAATCTACTCTCCTTAAGGTTGGCTCCTAGGGGAAGTCTTAAATAGGTCAAATGCCAAAGGGTAATTTTACACTCTACTCTAAGCACTCCGTGACCAAACTTAGGACACTCTCCTCCATATTAATCCCTGCTTCACAACTTTTGTCCAAGTTGATTTTTAGATTGGACATCTTTTTAAACCTTTGAACCTGTTCTTTTAGCTTCCTCACACTCCTAGGGTCTCCCCCTTCATAAAAAATTATGACATCGTCTGCAAATTGGAGATGAGACACCGAGACCCTGTTTCTGCTCACTCTCCAACCCTTAGCTTCATCTTCCCCATCTGTCTTAGAGAGTAGCCTACTAAAAACATCAACCACTAGGGTAAACAGAAAAGGAGAGAGGGGATCTCCTTGCCTTAAACCTCTACAGGTTGGAAAGAAATCTTTCACCACTCCATTAAGAAGGATAGAAAATTGACAAGACTGAACACAACCAAATACCCAGTTACACCACCTCTCCCCAAATCCCCTTTGTTGCATTACTTCTTGTAGGAAGTTCCAAGCCACCAAGTCATAAGCCTTTTCTAAATACAACTTGCATACAAATCCTTCCTTCCTAGATCTCTTCATTTATTCTACACATTCATTTGCTATAAGGATTTGATCCATAATTTGTCTCCCTTGGATAAAGGCTCCTTGGAACTGGCTTATGAGAGAGGGGAGGATTTCTTTAAGCCTTAACGATAGGACTTTGACTAAAATTATATAGGTACTGGTCACCAGGCTAATGGGTCGGAAATCCTTAGGTTGACTGGCATCAGATTTTTTGGGAATCAGAGCCAAGAAGGTTGCATTAACTCCACAACTAACAATAAGTGTATTTGAGAACTCTTTGAAAACTTCAAACAAATCATCTTTCAAAATTTCCCAACAATCCTGATAGAAAGCCATTTTGAAGCCATTTGAATTGGGTGATTTGGCTCTATTCATGGAAAACATTGCCTTTTTTTTTATTTCCTCCTCAAAATCCCTTTCCATCCATCTTGCTGCCTCCTCTTCCAGTAGGGGCCACTCTAGTTCTGGCTATTTCATCCTGATTAGATATCACTTCCCCATTAATTTCCAATCTAGCCACAAGGTTCCTACACCTGCTACCATTGGCCGTCGCATAGAAAACTTTTGTATTTCCATCCCCTCTCTTATCCATTTATGCCTTGACTTTTATCTCCAACAAATTTCCTCCAAATCTTTCTTCAATTTCCAGTTTCCACCTTGATTCTCTTTCTTCCTCATTAAGAACTCTCTCATTCTCCAACTTATCCAATTCCTCAATCCGAGATGTGAGAGTAAGCTTTCTCTCTTCCAGTCTTCCAAAATGGTCCCTATTCCACTCCTTTATCTTTGCCCTCAACCTTTCCAGCTTCTTATGGAATTTGATTCCCTCCCCCCTTAGATCCTCCTTCCACCACTCTTCAACTCTGCGGACAAAATCTGGATGTGTCAACCACATATTTTCAAAATTGAAAGGAGTGGACCATTTAGAAGAATTCCTGATCCTATTCTAATGGGGTGATGATCTGAATTGACTCTGGGTAAAGCTTTAGACACTAAACCTTCCCAATGGTTCTCCCAACCCATATTAAACAAAAATCTGTCCAACTTTGAACACAATGGATTTTCTTGAAAGTTGGACCAAGTAAAGCTAGTATGCATAAGAGGGATCTCCTTCAGCTCACACCTGTCTATAAACTCATTAAATCTTCTCATACTAGTGGTTATTGACTGATTGGGTTAGAAGTTTCATTAGAGGACCTTATGACATTATCCCCTCCCAGACTCCAAGCACCTTCCCACAAACCTTATATTGCATACAGTTCCGCCCACATTCTTAAACTTCACTGATACGGTGTATCTGCCAATCAGCTCCTCCATTGATTCCAATACCTCTTCTTTCCATAGAATCACCATACCCCCTAAAGCCCCCCAAGAAGGGGCCTCAATCCATCTCATGCCTCTTGATCCCCACAAACTTGTGATCAGCTTCCTATCCAGCTTTGCCAGTTTAGTCTCTTGCAACATCACAACTTCAGGGTTCTCTCTTTTTATTAGATCTTTTATTACCTTCATTTTTCTTGTATTCTCCAGCCCTCTCACATTCCAACTAATAACTTTCATTCTTTCACTTTTATGTTAACCCCTCCTCTTCCTTCACTACTTAAACTGTCTCCTTCGACCTCCCCTCCCACTGAACTCAAAATCACCCTCTACATCAGAAATTAGCCTTTCTACTTCTGTCTTTTTCTTCTTTTCCTCTTCACTCTTCCTAACATACACCTCTAGTTTTTGCTTCTTTGTCATCTCCTCTTCCACAACTCCTTCCATACAAGGTTCTTGAGTTCCCACCTCAGTTATTTTTCCCTTTAGTTTGAGATCCTCAAAACATTCACTTATTAAACTCCATATCCTCTCAACTTCCTCTTCCACCCTTGTCCTTTCCTCTATATCCTTCCCTTCTAACATTCCTGTCCCACCTTCATCCTCCTTTTCCAATTCCTTGGGCTGGGTAGCTGGTGCATCTGTTTCATGCAAAAGGGGAGATCCTTTTGAACTATTATTTGGCTTTTTAGTCCACTCTTCAATTTTAGGTCAAAACCCTTGATTTTTAGTTTTTAAATAATCTCTGCCTCAAAACTCCCTATATATCAGATATCCAATCAAAAGGGGAGATCTTCGTTTAAAAATTTTAATGGTAGTCTGGTCCAAGTTAATGTTATATGGAACAAAATGTTAGGAAGGTAATAAGCAACAAGTCCAAAAAATGAATGGAACATACATGGGAATGTTGAGATGGATGAGTGGGAAGACTACCATTAAAAGAAGATGAAGATGAAGGATTTCCTCCGGAGAGGCTGGAAAGTGCAGACTGCAGAAATACTACTTGGTGAACTGGAGCAAGGTATGTCAGCCCAAAGCTGTAGGGGATTTGGGGGTTAGAAGGGTGAAAAGTGTCAATACTGCTCTGCTGGGGAAGTGGTTTTGGAGAGTCAAGGAGGGCTGTGGAAAAGGGTGGTGCAGGCCAAGTATGGTCTTAGAAATTTGGGATGGGATCCAGGAACTTCAAATCACTCCTATGGATGCTCGGTTTGGAAAGGTATTGAGAAGTCTTACCATTGGTTTGCAAAGGTGTGAAATTCAAAGTAGGCAATGGGGAGAGGGTCAAATTTTGGAAGGATGTTTGGTTTGAACGAGAGGTTCCCTGTTTTGTTTGAAGTTGCAGCAAACAAGGAAGCTAAGGTTGCTGAAAGTTTGCAAATCCAAAATGATAATGTGGTTTGGATCCCACAATTCAGGAGGAATCTAAATGATTGGGAAGTAGAGTGGATGGAACTTCTGCAACTCCTTCACAGTACTCAAGTGGAGTCAACAAGGGCTGATAATAGAATCTGGAGGTGGGAGAAGATTGGAAAGTTTACAGTCAAATCTTTTTACAAGGCTTTGGACAGTTCAGAAGGACTTTCAGTTCCAACCCACATCATTTGGAGTAAAAATATGCCTTCAAAGATTTCATGTTTTGTATGGATGGCTTACCTCAACAGAATACTTACAAGGGATAACCTCTGTCAGAAAGGTTCTCTTCTGGACTCAAATAGCCGTGTCCTATGTCCTATGCGAAGGACATCTGGAGACAGTGAATAATCTATTACTTCACTGCAAATTTTCTTCAGAGATCTGGAACAAAATCTCACAATTATTTGAAGTGAAAAGTTGCTGCCCAGGTTCAGTACACGGTTTAGTAAAAGGTTGGAGAGTGGAGGACTTGAGTAAAAGAGGAAGATTAGTTTGGAATTTGACCCCAGCAGTTGTTTTTTGATGTCTGCGGCAAGAAAGAAACAGTCGGATTTTCAAAAGTAAGACAAGTTCTGCTGACTCCAATTTTCAGAAAATTGTGGGAAAGATGTTTTCTTGGTTGTTTGTTCATAGGCTGGTTAGGGGTATAGGTTTTGAGTCCTTTTTTGTACATGATAATCTTTTTGTAAAGCAGGGTGGGGATCAAGTTTAGAGGGAACGGTTTTTTTCTGGTTCCTTTAGTACATTATCTTGCTGTACATTTTGTTCATATTTAATACGATGATACTTTACCTTCTCTCTCTCTCTCACAAAAAAAAGAAGAATGTTTTAAAAGGCGTGGGAGGTGTACACCTAGAGGCGCCTCTCCAGGTGAGGTGCTCCCAAAATGCACGAAGGCACATAGGAGAAGTATCCAGGCATGTGAGGTGTACACTTCTATCATGCCTTGAATCTAACAATTCTCATGAGAAGTTCTAATACTTTCTTCGAGGTCTGTACAAAGTTTAACTTCTTTCCAGAAAATTCAACAAGTGTAAAGTTTACTTATGGTTTTCTTCCATCAAATTAATTAGTCAATAGTGCTTAACCCTAATATGTTCTTTTCTGTGGGATATGATTGTAAGATCTCTATATCATCCTCAATTGCCCCATATCATTTTCTTCAAATATTTCTAGATTGGAATTTAATTGATGTCTTCATAAATTTTGGTGGAAGCCAATGTAACTCATTGTTTAAAAACTACCTTTTCCCCTGCTGGAAATCCAACTTTTAGCTGTCTTTCCTGTTTCATTGATATTGTAAATGTGTACTTTGTCTTCCTTGTGGACTAATACAGAAGTTGCTGTTATTATTTGTAAGTGTAATGATGGAATTGAAAAACCTTTTCTTGTTAATGAAGCAGTGGATATGTTAAGTTGCATGCTTTAATGCATCCTTGGTTCATCAGTCTCTCTTTCTTGTTATTAATGCAGGGGGAACAAAATTTGCTAATTGCTTTGTTTGTGGCGAGCATGGACACCTGAGTAAAAATTGCCCAAAAAATACACATGGGATTTATCCAAAGGTATCTTTGATTTTCTTGTCAACTTCTATTTCATTATTACAATGTACAGAATTTCTTGGAGATCTGTATGCTGGTACTCTCTTGTCCTTGTAGGGGGAAGTTTGCTTTGTGTGTCATATGCATGGTTTCCAAACCATTTGGTGAATAAATTTCTGGCTCGCCAAGATATGAATATAAGATTTGGTCATTCCAAGAATTTTGGAATAACAAATTTTTCATTAGTATAGTTTCCTTAGAACAAGGCCTCTCTTGTTTTATGATTAAGTGGCATATCACTTTAGATAACAAGTAATCACATTTCGGATGCCTTTTTAATACAAGTAGCTCCATGACGTTATAAATTGCCTCTAATAATTTCTTCATATGGCTGATCAACAGGGTGGTTCCTGTAAAATATGTGGTGGCATCACACATTTGGCTAAAAATTGCCCTAACAAAGATGACAGAGGTCTTACTGCTGCCAATGTAGCAGAAAACAAATGTAAGATTTTGGCAATTACAAAATTTGAGTTTGTTGTTTTTTCACTTCAGTGCTCTTATGCTTTTTTAAGCAATCCAGCTTTATTTGTATAACTACTGCTTGCTTCCACTTTCTGTAGAAGAATTTGATGTGTTTATTTCATACCATTGCTGCTCTATTTTTTTTCTTCCCACTATGGGATTTCTGGTGGTGCAAGGGACTAATAGGAATTAAACTCCAGATTATGCATTGTAGTGTTTGTTGTGAGCATCTGCCTTTCTCAGGTTCAGTAGCCTGAGAACAATGATTTTGGAAGTCCCCAATAAAAAATGGAAGCCAATTGGGTTGTAGACTTGACAACTTCAGTGATCAACTGTAATCATTGTAAGGCTATGAGTGTCCATAAAATATGCTAGTGGTTACAGCAGAGTCATCCATAAACTAGCATCAACTTTAGTGTCAGTCTCAACATTGCATTGATTGTGGTGGATGGCAATTCAAGGAATGTAATAAGCTGGGAGTGGAGATTCAGTTTTTCCTCAATGAAATCAGAGAGATAATAGATGCTATAAGATGCTTTTTTAGATGGATTCCTAGAGACCTTAATTGTATAGCCAATGCTTGGCTAAATCTGGAATGGAAAGGGATTACTTGGAGTTTTGTTATCATTTTGTAGTTGATACCTAAGAAGAAGATATACTCATGAAGCTACAGGTGGGATAAAGTGGATAATGTTCTATTCTTGTTACATGTTTCATGATTTTAGTTGAAATTAGTGTTTTTGAAGCATAGTTGTCAAGGTAACTCCTAGGTGACAAGGCACCCGTGGAGGGTCACCTCGCTTATCTTAATCGCCTAACTATTTTATACACGGTACTATATACTTTTTATGTTCTTAACTTTTTAAAATTATAATAAAACAAACATTATTAAACTAAAGTATTCAGTTTCTGATTTAGAATACTAGTTTCTTTTTATTATTTTCTCATTTGTTAGGGTTCAATTAACACAAATTTGTATATGCTATCTTGAACCTTCAAAGACTTCAGAACCTAAACCAATAAGCAAGAAAGAACTTAAAATTTTGTCCAATCAACACATTTCTTCTTTTAAGTGAAAAAATCCTTTGGCTAGGTGACAAGTTCCCCCTCTCCTTGGAGCCTTGAAAACTATGTTTTGAAGACAAGACTTCAATGTTCAGTAATACCCTAGATTCATGGAAAGACATCTTATACTTGCTTTTATGGTTCTAGGCATTATCCTGAGGGATGGGGGATTGTAATGGTTTCTATGAAGAATTTTCTTTATGGTCTAGTAATAAAAAAATCTGACATGATAGCATCTAAAGCTATAGACAATACGAAAATTTAAAAATCACTACCATGCAATAAATTCTTTGTTAGGATTAGGGTTTCTGAGTGGGAAATCAATCAGATTTAGACAGAAAGCAGTGTGGATTTTTTGCTTGACAGGTCAAACCCTTGTATTACCTCTGTTTATGCAATCTGGGAATCTTGAATGAGAGCAAAGGGGGAAACCATATTTCATTCTTTCCTTATCAAGAACTGAAGGGTGGAACAAAAAGGAAGCAACAAGCATCATCGGCTGGAAGGTGTCAATTAGGAACTAGGATATTTTTGTTTTGAACAAGTAACAACCAATAGCACTCAGTGGTCACTGAATATCTTGATAGTTTTATCAGTATCCTCATTAATTCTTCATTATTTTGATTGATATTTTCCTTTTCAGCAAGTGCACAGGTGACTAAATTTGGGTCTGGAGACGATCTTGATGATTTTGGTGATATTTGTATGGAAGAAGATTCTAATGAAGGCAAGAAACGTGCTTCTTCCAAGTCAAAAGTCAATTCTACTTCAGGAGTTGAAGTTGAAAACAATAGCAATGTAAAAGCTAAGAAAAAACAGGGGGCCAAAGTAGTGAATTTTATGGGCTAACAGGTCTCTGGGTGCAATCAATGGAATTATTTTTATGCCAAAACATTCTTTATCGTGATACAACATGTCTGCATTTATCAGAGGAATTTTCTGCTCAAAATGACTCACCATTTAAATGACTTCCTTGAGCATGTTGTTATCAAACTTGAGATTTGTAAGGTTTCGGTAAGAAGTTTTCTGGATAGAAAAAACTATGATGTTAGCAAGCAATGTGCTTCATCTTTTGCCAAATGGGAATCCGATTTTCTCAGTTTTTAACTTTATTTTCATTGGTTTCAGTACACACACAAACAGAGACAGACAGTAAACACAAAGAACTGCTGACCGTGTGAATGCACGGTTTCTCGTATCTGAATTTAAATGCATTTAACTTGGGGTGGATTTAGAATGTCAGATGCTCTCAGCTTGATCTCCGAACAATTTAACAGTCTATACGACTATTCATCCAACTTTGGAGTTGGGGGTTGGACTTAGGCGGTGTTTGATTTAGGCGGTGTTTGATTGCACTATTCAGACGTCTGAAGTCTGAAATAGTTGCTTTTCAGACACCACAGCCGTTTGTATGCACATCTTAATATTAAGTCTGAAATAGTTGCTATTCAGACCTTGGTAAATGACGATATTATCTTCATAAAAAATTAAAAATGACAACAATTTGTCCTTCAAATAAAACTATAAAAGTTAGGTTATTTACCCTATTTTTGAACTGAGAAGTTTACCGCCATCCTCTCTGCAATTTAGCTCCACCGCCATTTCTCTGTGGACCTTCACTTCGAACAGAATCTGCTCTCTTCTTGCTTCGAACTGAAGAACTTTCTCTTCGAACCAAATCTGAAGAAGCTCCCTCAAAAACCCTCGCAATCTTCAGCTTTTCTTTTTTATTGCCATGCTTGTTGGATAAACAGGAATGTTTTATGCTATTCAACTATTCGGATTTATGCTATTCAACCATTTGGATTCGTTTTCTTTGTGGTATATGGATAAACAAGAATGATTTTTGTTTGATTTGCTTTATCCAGATTCTTTGTAAGATTTATCATTAACCAAATGTATGTTGGGGAGAAGAACTGACCCAGATTCGTTTTCTTTGGAGTTTTTTTTTTTTTTTTTTCTTTTAATTTTGTAGTTTTCTTCAATCTATCGAATATGGGGAACAACCCATCTTTAGATTCCTTGAAGTATGTTGGCAGAAGACAATTGGGCATCTTCAAAATCATCTCGTTGAAACTAGTTTAATCCCAGAATTGTATATTATTTTAGGGAAAGAACTCCCTGTTCTGTGGTTAGGCAGTTTGTATTATCGGGTTACTTTACTCATTGCATAGGGAGCGAATAGGGCTTTTTCAAAGAACTTGTTAACTGTGTTATACCACCTTGGTTCTACTTATAACATTTTACTTTTGGCCCATTCATTGAAGTAGTATTGCTTTTTACTAGGTCTTGTTGAGTGTCCCAAGCTCTCCGGGAATGAGTAAATGAGTGGTGTTAGTTTGGGGAACCAGTTGTTGGCATATCAGAATCAGAGATAAGGTGTATGTAATTTATTAATGATACAGTTTTTGGTAAATTTGGGGTAAACATAAGATCTGCCAACAGAATTGAATGAACCTATCAACTAATGAGATGTCGGCGTATAGTTTTTACCAGTAATAACAGAAAAATGCATGGGATATGGCTGAATCAGTCCATGGGATATTGGTTAATGATATCACTGTATCATTAACCAAATATATGTTGTTGCCTTAGTAGTAATTCCATATTACAAAAAATTGTTATTTTATAGGATATTTTGAGATGATTAGCAGTGTCTGTGTGCACTTTCACAGAAATCCAAGTGGATCACTGGTCATCAAGTTTAGGTTCACAAATCAGGTTCATTGTGTCTGTCAATGAGTTGCATAGAGTAGGTGCTATTCCTACTCTATGGGTCATCCACATCTAACCTGTTCCTTTGAGCTATCTACAATAAGATACGGACAAGCTTGGTGCTCCCAAAACATGATGCTTCAAGAAAACACTAGTTGACATTGTCCATATCACCTTCTACCACCATTCCCATCAACCCCTGAATTGCAGTAGTAGAAATACTAGATGCCCAACCAGGGTCAAATGAGCTAAGAGAAGAGGGTGAGGGGAAAGCATGACACATCAAAAACTTCTGTGAAATCCTTTCCTCTAAGCTGGTTGGTTACCAGCAAGATCTAGAAATGTTTTGAATGCTGACAACTGGGGTTGGATCTCAACAGTTGAACTTTGATTTTACTCCATCCCTGTTTCCCTGACAACGGGAGTAGAAGTCTATACATTTTAGAGTCCATTCTGTAAAATTTTGGACCTTAGCTCCAGCTTCTACCTTCTTCATCTCCATGGCATTCCTGGAGGTGTTCATGCAACCTTTGGGCCCATGATAGTTACTGTTTTTGCTAAACTCATTGTCTGGCTCTGGCAGGCAAACAATTAAATTTTAATCAATTTATTATTTTTAATAGTGAGTAATTATTTTTTATTAATTTAATTACGTTATTTATTAATTAATAATTATTTATCATAGTTATTATGTATTTAATTATTTTTTATTCGCGTTGGTTCAATATTATTATAACTATTAATTGCACTATTAAATTTTAATCATTTTATTATTTTTTAATAGTGAGTAATTATTTTTATTATTTTAATCACGTTATTTATTAATTATTAATTATTTTTCGTAATTATTATGTATTTAATTATTTTTATTTGCGTTAGTTCAATATTATTATAACTATTAATTGCACTATTAAATTTTAATTATTTTATTATTTTTTAATAGTGAGTAATTATTTTTTATTAATTTAATTATGTTATTTATTATTTATTAATTATTTTTCATAATTATTATATATTTTATTAATTTTTGTATGCTTTTAATATTATTTTGAATTTGATAAATTATTTTATATGAAATAGTACAAATTGAGTTCAAATATATCAAATAGTCTATTTTAGGGGTAAAATAGTCAAAACAGGATATTTCAGATGTTAAGAGTTTGGTCCAACACAAACAAGCCAAAGTATTCAGAGCCTCTGAAAAGTAGAAAAGCATCAATGCCTCTTTTCAGATTTTAGACAGTTTTAATATCTTTTTAACTTTTCAAACTTCAGATTTCAGATTTATCAAACGCTACCTTACTCGTTGCTTTCTCCGTTCAGGCTTAAGAATGAACTTGAAAAGATCCTTGGGGTTGGGGCAGCCTGTGATAAATAAGATAGGCATTAGCATTGGCAAGGATCAAAGAAAAAATAAGTTGTCATATTGAAGATGATTCTATCGGAGAGTGTTCATATAAGCATCAGGATTGTTTATTGATGCATGAGGCTAATTAGTGTGATGTTTGGTACCGTTTACATTTATTCATTAAATGTTTATTAGTGTTGCTACATAGGCGCAATCTCAACATTTTCTCTCTCTTTCTCTTCTGCATACATCGAAAATGTAAAAAGTGAACTTTGGTTTATGTGCATGTCAACCGTTTGTAGAAGTTATTTTTTGAAGCTTCCACAAACGGCTAGGCATTTATTCACTGTTACACTAAAGTGGCATCTAGTGGCGCCCAATTGTCATAAACGGTTGCAATTATTGCATTTCTCGGTTTTACCAGCAAATAAAGTACAAATGTTTATTCAATAAACATAAACAATACCAAACACATACTAGGACACTACGTGTCAATCTCTGTGGTTGAATTCCTTGGACCACGTTAGTGCCGCCCAAAGCAGCTGCATTGTGGATGGATGCACTAAGGAGAAGAGTTTCACGCAGACAAGGAAACATACTCCACTGAGGAAAGGGGAGCCTTTCGAGCACTTCGGCAGGTAACCTAATCTCGACAACCCCGCGGGCCTAATCCAACTATAACACAGATGCTTGGCTATATATGAGCATTTCCCCACTCAAGGTAAAGGAATTTAGACTCTTGTCTCACCTCAACACCATTGCATTCACCTCGGTCTGGACTGACTTGCTCTCTTCATCTCGTCTTGACTAATTTGTCTTTTTACCGACTTGAGCATTAGAGTGCCTACTCGGGGAACAACTCCTCAGGCCTCTAACTCTTCTTGTACTTGCATATTGCCTCAGTGCACGTCTTCATCCTTTTCCAGTTAGTAGGATTATCTGACTGCATCCTTGGTTCAAGCCACCTCAAATCAGACATCAGATTGGCGCCATCTGTGGGGTTTTACACAAAAAGCCTGTTCCATACTTCATCTCTTACCATGCACCGAAGACAGCCATGCCTATGAACACCTCAGACCACTCTAGATCTTGCTCCTCATCTCAAGGATCTCACTCATCAGACATCAGATTGGCGCCATCTGTGGGATTTTACACAAAAAGCCTATTCCATACTTCATCTCTTACCATGCACTGAAGACAACCATGCCTATGAACACCTCAGACCGCTCTAGATTTTGCTCCTCATCTCAAGGGTCTCACTCATTACGTAGCTCCTCGCCATGGAACACCCAACCACAGATATTGGTCGACCTTGCCTAGTTCAACACCATGCAACAAAAGGTCGACCGCCTCATCACCATGATGGAAGTGCTTGGACAATTAGGACAAGCCCCTCCAGCATCTCTTCTATCCATGCATGTGCCCATGACAGCTGATCCTCTAACCGATGACACCAAAAGGCACCCTATAGATCGACCAAAGACTTGATCGGAACGTGAGTAGCCCCAACTGTCTTGGAAGTTTGACTCTCAACCACAGACCCGAGCCAACGGCGCTCACGGTCGGTCCCACCACACAGGCAACAGGCTCCATGCTAAGGAGTGACTTGGCCAGCGCTCATACCAATCTCCAATCACATTGGCTAAGTCCAACTTAGTCTAAGACCGACGAGTAGTGCCCAAGGTTGAAAAATCAACAAACATTGATCCTACGGATTAGAACGTAGAAATCATGAGCCTATGAGAAAGGCTAGACGAGTTGGAGTGCAGCCAGGTAGACCACAACATGACCCCTCTAGCGAATAGACCCACAGAAATACACTTAGCCAAAGAGCTAGTGTTCGCACAAGAGATCATGGATGATCCCTCCTCTCGGGTGGTGACTCCTGCAATTCAAAAAGTATGATGGAACCCTCAGACTCGAGTGATTATCTTGAGGGGTCAAAACGATAATGATGCTTCATGGTTCATTTGAAGGCCTCATGTGCAAACCCTTCGTTGCAACCCTCTAGAGTGTGGCCTGGATGTGGTATGCCGCTCTTCCACTGTGCTTTATTGTCTCATTGGAGCAACTTGAGACCTGATTCCTAGCATAGCTCATCACCGGATGAAGACATCAGAAGACCTCGACTAGCCTCATACAAGTACGATAGAAGGAAGGAGAAACATTGGGGGATTATCTGGCAATGTTCATCATCGAGGCCCTCTAAGTCCAATGTCTAGATTAGTTAGTAACCATAGCTACCATTATGAACGGACTGCACTCGTCCATATTCAGCTTTTGTTTGGGAAAGAACCCTCTAGCGACTTTGACTGCACTCATGAAACATGCACAGAAGTACATGGATGCCAAGGAAGCCCAAACACTACGTAGGCAAGAAGAAGAAGCTCGACATGATCGAAAGTGCCAAGAGTAGGACGATAGAAAGGCAGACTGCAAAAACAAGAGGCCAGAGCAACACGGATATCGTAGACCAAGGACCCCACCACTGATGTATTGCAACTTCACTCTAGTTAACGCGTTGTGGACCAAGGTGCTGATGCAAATTAGTGACCATAATTTTGTTAGATGGACAAAAAAGATGAAGTCCCAAGGCAATAAGAGGAACTAAGACAAATACTATGACTTTTATCGAGATCACGACCATGAGACTGAGAGCTCCTGAGACCTTCGTCATCACCTGGAAGACCTCGCTCAATGCGGGTACCTTAGCGGATTTGTCAACATCAAGGAAAATAAGACCAAAGAAGAGCACGACTGCAATGAAGTAGCTGCAGCCCAAGCTCCTCCAACTGGAGAGGCCAAGGCAAGACACTCCCATCACCTTCACTAACGATGACCTCAGAGGGGTGTAAGTATTGAACAATGATGCCTTGGTAATATCTGCGAAGATCACCAACTTTTTATTGCTCAGGATTCTCGTGGACACAGGGAGCTCGACTGACATTATTTTTGAAGAGGCATTCAAATAGCTTGATATAGAGAATGATTGCTTGCAGTTGGCCAACACCCCTCTAGTAGGCTTCTTTGGAGACTCGCTAATACTGGAGGGTAAGATCACCTTGCCACTACTGATAGGTGATGACCTCAACATAGGCACGGTAATGGTGGGTTTTATCATTGTCTGCGTCTTATCCCCATACAATGCCATCCTTGGTTGGCCGACATTGAATGCATTAAGGGCTTCAGTCTCGACATCCCACCTGGCCGTAAAGTTCCCAATCGCACACGGGGTAGGTGTCACCTGAAGAAACCAGTGCACAACAAGGCAATGCTACATGATGGCTTGCAAAGGAAGATCTTGTGCCAATGAAGTGTTCACCATAGAAAACATGGACCTCAAGGATGAGTTATGCACACAACACGGTGAACCCGTAGAAGACCTTGTCCAACTGATATGTTGGGGATCAACCCTAATGATAAGAATAAAAATTATCATTTTTTATCCCTAAATATTCAGTCTTTTATACTTATTTAGTACCTAATTGGACTCATTATTCTTGTATTTCAATTCAGGGCATGAAATAAGGTGTCAAGAGAAAAATAAGGCAAATCGAGTAATTTTTCATAATTTCGGCGCCGCGTAGTAATCTGGGCATAACTCTCCTATCCGGACTCCAATTAAGATGATTCAAGATGCATTGGAAAGATAAGGAAAAATTCTACAATTTTCATGTTTTGAGTGTTGATAAATTCGGAATACATCAAAGTCAAAATGGGCCCAAAGTCTGAGAAAATTCATACGAAAGCCCAGTTCGCAGCAGAAGCCCAATATGAGTACAAGAATAAGGAAACTTCAAAGAGTCCTATCAGATTTAATTTTTTGATGTAATTCTAGAAAGTTAAAGGAGATTGATATTACATGAGAGATAGGATAGTATTGGATCTAAAAGGAATCAGGACTTTCTATTTTTGAGAAAGAACTCCAAAAAGGAGTTGGAAACAACCCCTCCTCCTAAAGCTATATAAAGGTGGGGGGGGGGGGGGGGCTAGTACCAAGGCATCAATCAATCTCTAGAGCAATTAAGGAAAAGTCCTCCAAGAAAGCTTCAGCCTTCAAGAAGGCAGTTAGCAACGTAAGAGGAGAAAAGGAGGAAGGTGGCGGCAAGGAGAAGACAAGCTCATCGATCTCAACCTCAAGGGCGACATCATGAGTTCTTTCTTATACCTTGTTGGTTTAAATTCCTTTATCATGAATTAGTTTATTTATAGCTAGGGATATGGAAAGCCTAACCACAACCATGGATTGATTTTTATTTAATTCAATCAAGTTGTTTTTATTTTCATATTGTCTATGAGTTATTATGCGTAATGAAATTAGGAGTTTGGCCACCTCTTAGTTGATTTAGTTTATGTGGGTGAATCGGAAGAGGAATTCATATAATAGACTAAATAACTCATAGTGTAAATTGAATGGTATATAAGAATATAAATACATGATTAATTTGATGATACAGGTTTTTTATAGAACTTAATGCACTTTCTATCTCGAGAACTCTAGTCGAGGAATCGAATGGTTACTTGATAGAATTAGGTTTGATATATCTTGTGAGGGAATATTAAATAAATTAGGAAAAACTTTATCTAATGAAAATAACAAATTAACACATTTATTTTAATGGTAAGCTTGAATAGGGTAAGATAACAATTTGATAGGATAAGATAACGAAGCGGCCATTTAACGGTAAGCTTAGAAGATCTATAGGCACACTTGACCTGATACATATTGATGTATGTGGTCTCCTGATTGTTAAGACACGTAATCAACACGTTTATTTTATAACCTTTACCAATGATTATTCTCGGTATGGTTACGTGTACCTAATGAAACATAAGTTTGAATCATTTAAAAAGTTCAAGGAGTTTAGATAAGAAGTCGAGAAATAGTTAGGGAGAGAAATCAAAGCCCTTTGATCAGATCGAGGTGGTATCTCTCTGACGAATTCATTGACTACTTAAAGAACAACGGAATAGTATCACAATTAGCCCCTCCCGCTACACCACAATTAAATGGTGTGTCGGAGAGGAGGAACTGGACCCTATTGGGTATGATCCGATCACTTCTTACCTACTCAGAATTACTTATATCCTTTTGGGGATACGCATTGGAGATTGCAATTTACGTACTAAACCGGGTTCCAACCAAATCCGTTCTGAAGACTCTTTATGAGCTTTGGACCGATAAGAAACCAAGTGTGAGACACTTGAAGATTTCGGGTTGTCCGACACATATTAAAAGAACTAGTGCTGACAAATTGGAATCTAAGACCAATCGTTGCCTATTTGTAGGTTACCCCAAAGGCTTTGTAGGTTACTTATTCTATGACCCGAAAGAACAAAAGGTGTTTTTCAGTTGAAATGCATGTTTCTTAGAAGATGATTACATCCTGGAGAATCTTCAGCAAAAAGTTGTTTTTGATGAGGAGAGCCTAGGAGTAGTGGGAGATGTCCCATAAGCTCTAGATACTCAACCTAAAAGGTCTACCTGGGTATCCAGGCCTCTAGTTCGTTACGGTTATAATCAAGAAAGTTACTTGGTAGAAGCCATGACAAGTGAGGAAGATCCCATGACTTATGCGAAAGCTATGTTGGACATAGATTCCTTGAAATGGGTAGATGCCATGAAAGCCAAGATGGACTCAATGGAGACCAACAAGGTCTGGACTCTTGTGAACCCACCCTTTGGGGTGAAAGCAAGTGGTTGCAAGTGGATTTACAAGAGGAAGAAGGGCCTAGATGGTAACATTGAGACCTATAAAGCTCGTCTTGTTGCGAAAGGGTACACTTAGAAAGAGGGAATCGACTATGAAGAGACTTTTTCGCCAATGGCTATGCTGAAGTCTATTAGGATCTTGCTAACTGTAGCAGCATACCATAATTATGAGATTTGGCAAATGGATGTCAAAACCGCGTTCCTGAATGGAGATCTTATTGAAGATATCTATATGCAGCAACCATAAGGATTCATTGCTATAGGTTAGGAATACATGGTATGCAAACTTAATCGATCCATATATGGACTGAAGCAGACTTTTAGGAGTTGGAACATCCGATTTAACTCTACTATCAAACAGTTTGACTTTGAGCAAAATTTGGATGAACCCTGTGTTTATAGGAAAACCAGTGGGGATAAGGTTACATTCTTGGTTCTGTATGTAGATGACACTTTACTCATTGAGAATGATATAGAAATGTTAACTACGGTGAAAGTGTGGCTTTCATAGCAATTCTTCATGAAAGATCTTGAAGAAGCCACCTATATCTTGGGACTTCGACTCTATAGAGAGAGATCGAAAATGATAATAGGATTATCACAGTCTACTTACATTAACAAAATTATCAAGAGATACTGTATAGAGAACTCCAAGAAAGGAAATGTTCATTTAATGCATGGAGTCACTCTCTCAAAGGGTATGTCTCCCAAGACTCCCGAGGAGATTGAGGGCATGAAGGAGGTTTCCTATGCCTCAGCCGTAGGGAGCATCATGTATGCCATGCTATGCACTCGTCCTGACATTACTCAAGCAGTGAGTGCGGTAAGTAGATACCAGTCTAACCTAGGACAGGAACACTGGACATCTATGAAGAACATACTGAAATACCTTCGAAGGACAAAAGAGTTTTGTTTGGTATTTGATGGTAGTTCACTATAGATCTAAGGGTATATTGATGTCGATTTACAGTCAGATCCAGATGATAGAAAGTTTACATCTAGGTACATCTTTACGATGGGGGCCTGTGCAGTTAGTTGGAAAAGCAGCAAACAAGGTTTCATCTCAGATTCCACAACCGAAGTCGAATACATTGCAGCAAGTGAAGCTGCTAAAGAAGTTATCTAGATGAAGAAATTCATTCAGGAATTAGGAGTAGTTCCATCCAGCACATGACCCATTCCACTATTGTGTGACAACAGTGGAGTTATAGTACATCTTTATGATGGGGGCCTGTGCAGTTAGTTGGAAAAGCAGCAAACAAGGTTTCATCTCAGATTCCACAACCGAAGCCGAATACATTGCAGCAAGTGAAGCTGCTAAAGAAGTTATCTAGATGAAGAAATTCATTTAGGAATTAGGAGTAGTTCCATCCAGCACATGACCCATTCCACTATTGTGTGACAACAGTGGAGTTATAGCTTAGGCTAAGGAGCCACGAGCCCACTCAAAGTTGAAGCACATCGAGAGGAAGTACCATGTACTACAGGAGATAGTTGGTAGAGGGGACGTCTTGATTTAGAAAGTAGGGTCAGCGGAGAATGTAGCAGACCCATTAACTAAGCCACTTATATAGAAAGTGTTTGAGAAATATGTGGAAAGTATAGGACTCCGGCTTGTACCCGATTGGACTTAAGTGCAAGTGGGAGCTATTAGAAAGTTATGCCCTTAGCTCCCATCAGATTGATGTATCTTTTGACATTTATTGTAAATGAACAAAGTACATAATTGATTCATGTCATTGTGGTGTGTTTCTATGTAATACCCTTAAACTGGACACTTATGAGACTTATGTTATTTTAGAATTTTCATAGCTGTTGGATAGATCTGGGGAGATTTATCCTGCCAAGGCTGAAACTGATGTGCCGTCAAGTTGGTTGGGGTGGCTTATCTCAGCTGCTAGGGTGAGACCTGAGGTACATGTAGTGTGGGTTTTCTTGAAACCCTGAACCGGACCAAATTCCAGTATTGCCTTGGACCTTGGAGATAGATGGGCAAAACTGGAGTGTTACACCTGACCCCTATACTCGATTATGGTATTGCACTAGGTGTCGGATTGGGTTGTATTTGATATGCCAATCAATGTGATCTTTAGAGGGGTCAAAACTTGGGTATGTTGGGACAGCCCGAGAATTCATCTGAGTGGGTGACCATATGACAGGATCAACCCCTTTGTCGGACAAAGCGAATGATCGGGTAATGCACTCTCTTTGATGGAAACCTAAACTGCCGATAGTTGATTTCAAACGTTGAGATTTGTTTTGCAAAATATATTTATATAGATATATACATATATATTATGTTTCAAAATATTTGCAAAAGGTTTAAATTCCTGGGATCCATGTGAGCAGAGAGTGTAGCACTGCTCCTTGCAGCCAAGGGAGAGGTCCTCTCTTGTCGGGCAGTGTTTGATCATTGTAGGTTGAGAGGTTAAGTGTAAGACCATTGAGGGTAATATCTGATGGGCCAATCTTGCATCTACTCGCAGTCGTTGGGTTTTCATAAGGTGGTTGGACCCAAGGACCATTTAGTGTAAATGTTGGGCCCATTAAGAGCCCATGGTGATGGACTCAGGGGTTCATTGTCTCCTACAGTGAATTCGACCAGGCCTTGTAACAAAGGCTGTGCTGAACCCATGTGGATGATGTGTAGATCAATGTTTGGGTCCTATGCCATACAAAGAGAACCAATTGGGCAGCATGTTAAGGGGTAAGTGAGCACATAAGCTTAATGGGCCTAAATCCCAATTCAAATTGGGCTTAAATTAGTTAATTAAAAGGAGACAAGATTTGATTTATAATCTGATTAGGATTAGATGAAAGGATGAGATAAGTCCTATCCATTTAAGTGTCCAAATCCAAATATCAGATTTGGATCAATAAATTCTCTCCTAATTAGATTAGGAGGCTGATCCAAAGAAGACTATAAATAGGGGGTAAGTTCCTCAGTTTTAACACACAGCAACCTGCAGAATTCTCTCATACTCTTGCCATCCCTACCCAGTTCGTTCTCTTGTGGAATTGATCAAGAAATGTTCTTGATATTGTTTCTTGGTTGAAGAAACAATTAGAAGACGTGCTCACCAACCCCTATTCGATTCTTGTTGAAGAGCCATCATGTTGATCCTACTTCATCACACACTGTGTCATCTTGTTTTGGTCTTCTCCTTGGGCGTGAACACTTTCATTGTGAGTTACTGCTATTTCGTATTAGGTATATCCCTCTCATCCCTTTTGGTTTCAGATCTGGTATGGTTTTGGATTCAAGATTGATCATTGAAAATGCAGTTTTTTAAAATAGGGAGAAAAGAATGTGATTCCTGAATGGGAGAAAAGAAAATTTTAAAATTTCGCCCAACCTTCCTGCAAGGTTCGGCCATCCAAATGATGAATCTCTCATCCCTTCAGGAACACCTGAAGCACCAGTTGAGGACTGGACACCTGTCGAACTCCCAAGCTCGCTCTCACTAAAAAATGACAAAGTGAAATGGCTCGCCCCTCTTTGTTATATAGAGGCAACCAATGGTTAGGATTGAATCAAATCAATGGTGCCGCACTTTGCACGCACATAACCTCGAGAAGACAAAACGATGCAACGTTGTGGGAAACGGTAGAGAGTTTAGACCAGTCGGTTGACTCGCTAGGTCCAACCGAACTTCAACCAGCTCAAGAAGTCGAAGTTCCTCAGCCGAGGACTTAGGAGATCTTCCACTCCATTGTGACTGAGCACTATACTCATCGACTTTAGAACTAGGGGAGTGGTGTTCAGGTGGTGCCTGAGTTGGCCTAGGACGCTACATGTCAATCTTCGTGGTCGAACTCCTCAGACGACGCCAGCGCCACCCAACACATCTACGTCACGGATGGACACACCAAGGAGAAGAGTTTCATGCAAACAAGGAAAAATACTCCACCAAGGAAGGAAAGCCTTATGAGCACATAAGCGGGTAACCTCATCCCAACAATCCTGCAGGCCTAATTCGACTACAACATGAATGCTCGGTTATATATAGGCATCTCCCCCTCAAGGTAAAGGACTTTTGATTCTCAGCTCGCCTCAACACCCATTGCATTCACCTCGGTTCGAACTAATCTACTCTCTTCAGTTCATTTTGACCGACCTCCCGCCTTTTTACTGACTTGAGCGTCGGAGTGCCTACCCGGGGAACAACTCCTCAGGCCTCTAACTCTTCTTCTGCTTGTAGATCACCTTGGTGCATGTCTTTGTCCTTCCACCTCAACCTCGTCCAATTGGCAGGATTATTTGAATGCATTCTCAATTTGAACCACCTCGGATGAGACATCATCAAAAGCCTTACTAAGATTTTGGAAGAGCTATTTGCTAGTGATCTTTAAATCGAGAATAATGAACAAAAGCAGCAGGAAACCCGTGAAAAGGAAGAGCATAATCAACTCAACAATCCCAAAAACATGAGCTTACTAGTGATGTATGAACCAGAACTCGTAGAATTTACCTTCAATTTCCATGTTTAGGTGGTGACAAATTCAGCTGAGAAATTTCAAGTTCAACGCTACAGCGAAATTCCCCATATGGTCAAGATAGTCAGATTAGCTCTCATCCATCTACTGCCATTCCTTGTTTTTGGTAATAAGGTATGTAGGTAATGCCTTTACTTGGTATCAATAGATGAAACTACGGTTGGAGAGAGATTAAAAGGAGCTAGTTCAGTGGGCTAATGGGCTTTGTGCATCCGTTTTGGTTCATCAGAAAGTGCAAACCTATAGGCTATATGGGCTGGCTAATGGAATTATTAATCTTCCTGACTCCTGAGTTGCGTTTTAGGTAGAGTTACAAACTTACAATGTTTCCGGCATCCAAGATGGCATTCGGATCGGAGTAAAATTGCATAAGCTAACTACACTCATTCGCAAGGTTGCAATTCAAATGGAACTCAAACAAAAACTACATTTCCTACCATCCCCATTGTTTCCTTGGACATTCTTTGACTAACTTGATTGCCTTTGATTCAAGGGGTCGCACCTTCTCTTGTTTATTTTCTACTGCTTGAAACCCAATTATATCACGAAATCACATTCCGAGATATTTAATAAAAGAACAGTAAATAGGGCTCTCAACGTAAAAATTCATTCAGTATTTTGAAAAATTTACTGATCAGTCAACATATTACAAAGATAATTGCCTCTGCCATGCATGAAGCTCTAATTTTCTTCAGTATGATCATTTCTGTGGAATACAAAGAAATTATCTAAAAAAAGACTAAAGGTGAAAAAATTGAAAAAAAAAATTATAGAAAGAAGAAAGAAAATAGTATCATACGATATACATACACTTCAGATTTACACCGTGTTAGCTTTCAATACCATTATGACTTATGAGGATATAGCAAGCTCAGCCCATGCCAATGGAGATTCTTTGAGATGGGCAGATACTGAAATGTCAATCCCGCTCTCCAAAATAGCGCATAACTCCTTCATGGATGGCCGTTTGGTGGGATCTGATTGAATACATAGGTTCACCACTTCACATACACCTTTGAGATCATCATATCTAAAATATTTCAGTTCAGGATCCACTAGGTAAGATATTACTTCTGGCAGTTCTAGATACTCCTTAGCCTGCAGTAGCAGCACAGAACTATAAGATTACTATGATTGCTGAACATACAGGATAAAACCAAGTAATATAATATTTATTCAATTTCATCAAGATATTAAAAGACAATTAGGAAGATTTAAGCCTAATCATAAGATCGTGTAATCTTATCTTTGATTATAGCATTAGCTATTTCTCCTAAAACCAAGTTTCAGATAGACTACAAGATACATTCTCCAGATTTGTATAACTAACATGCATCTTGAAGAAAAATTCGTAGTGAAATAATACTCATGACATCCACTGTAGGATTGGAGGTACACCATGCCTATTGGTATATCTCTTTAAACAATGAAATTAAGGTAATAGTCTAATGGATACACCCAATTAACTAACAAACTGAACCAAGATATATGGGAGTAAATGTATATTGTTAGTAGGATAGTCCTATGTAGATGATCACATGACCCATATTAACAAGAAAAGAAAGAAAAAGAAACATTGGTAAAAAACAATGAGGATGGAACAACAATGGAATTTCTGAAAATACTGATCCTATGTGCTTCTTACCCAGTCCACCAAGCATCCTCTGTCTTTGCAGTATGGAAGTCTACCACTGATTATTTCTAGTAAGAGTACTCCAAAAGCAAATGTGTTGCCTTCAATATCCAGATGGCGTTCATCTATAGAATCTGGAATACTGCCAAAAGAGCCTCTGCTTAAGGAACCCGAGTTCTTTTCTGATCTTGCAACTACTGTCTTCCAGCTTTCAAAATCAACCAGCTGAGGGGTTAGAGAGGCAAAGGCTATGGTTAGCAGAATCTTAAATCAGGCAATACTAAACAAAATAACAAAAATATTAACTGAAAATGATACAGGTTTAGAACAGTTTCAACTTTCAACATTGAAGACATGAAGAGTTGAGCTGATACCTTGACTCTTAATCACAATATTGGGGCTTTGGTTTGTTCAAGACTGATATACATAGCAGGAGAAAAGAATAGAAAAATATTAAGCAAGATTATTGCCCTTTTTAAGGCAAAAACTTATTTCTGACCCTTTTTTGATCAGTAACAGTGAATCGCATTAAGTATAATATAAAGGGAATGAACACCTCCGTATCCAAAACAAATACCGAGAAGACAATACAGCAGCATACAACTGACAGACATCCAAAGGTTGTGTTACATTTAGGGTGGATTTACATCAATACCCAGCCTTGGTGTTCCCAGGTTACTCCATCCCTTGTTTCTGACCCATCCAAACAAATGCATCATTAAGAATAAGAAAAAAAACCTCACACATGGGCTGGACCAAAGTAACAAAAAGCTAAGACATGGTGAAGTGTCAGATAAGCTTTCCCTGTTTAGGAAGGCCCTGCCATGGATTCCAGAGTATTCTTAGTGCTAAAGAGTAGGGGTATAGAACTTTGGATACCCTTTATTTTTATTTTCTTTGGATTAGGACACTTCAAATTTGACAATGAAAGATATCATATCGTAATCATATGTTGGATACATGGTGGCCATGGCACTTCAGTAAAAACCAAATACTACGGATACATTTTTATTTAGATAAAATTACTAAAATATAAATCTTGCTTCCTACTAATATTTATGTACTATTTATTTATTTATTTTGTACATCTAATTCTAAGTGCATCTATTTTATATTGCATACTAGAAATATATTATTGATAGCATGTTTAGATGCCATTTGGGATAAAATCATTTAAAGTAGTCTTCATGGCATTTGAAGCTGCAATATCATCACCAAGACAGTGTAGTTAAGGTTGCTAGGTGACGCTTAAGTGATATTTTTTTTTGAAGAATAAAAAAAAAAGGTTTTATTAAAAGAAAAAAGAATACAGAAGAAAGGTGATAAGATATCACCCAAGAAAGAGGCACATCCAAAAGACCCTTACACAGACCACAGCCATCCAAATCCAACCCAAAGCCACACCTTGAGCGATAAAAATGAATAGATAAATATATACTTTATAATATGTGCATGTAACCATATCTAAATATTATATAACTACAGTTTATTGTAAACTAGTTGGTTGCCTATGAGTTGGCCCTCCACCTAGGTGGTCAGCTATTTGACCCTCAAGCTAAAGTGTAGGCAATTTCAGACCCCTATCATCTAGGTTGTATGGTCATACCCTAGGTGGCTTCTATACCCACATTGATTACACAAGGCCAATTAATCAATGTGTAGGACTAAGTTGATCCACCTAATGATTGCATCATCTATACATGCCATTTTATTTCATTATTAACCTAAAGTGATTTGCTTAATTTTACAAATATCAACAAGTAATATAAGCAAACAAATAGTTTTGCTTCTTTTAAGAATACAAATTTCATTGGGCAGGGTGAGGTTGGGCCTGTGGTTATAAAAAATTGTGAAACATAAATTAGTCAAACTTCTCTTTGATAGCTTTGGTATTCACTTTCATCTATCTGAAACACCTATTAATTGACAATTAATTAGAAGAGTGGTTTCTTGGTAAGTATACTGTATACATACAAATATACGTTTCTACTTGCTAAGTATACTGTATACATAATTACATATATGTTTACATTTTTTTTGATATCTTGTGAAGGGCTACACAACGGGGGTAGCCCATCCCCCAACTCAAGTGCAGGCAGGATTTGATGCAAGTCTCCACTATGACCAGCAGGAGACCTTACCAACCAGCAGCTGATTGGTACCTTTTCTAGTTCAAAATTTTTTATAACCACAGGAGACTTCAACCAGCAGGAGACTTCATTCCATGTTCCAGCCTGTATTTATTTATTTTGGCACTGACCTATGCTATGCTGTGCCTAAGGTGGCTCAAATGTTAGGCATTTCCCAGCCACTTTGACAACATTGGTTTCAGGTTTTCCTAGATTGTGTGTCAACACCATCCATTATCAGTACCCTTATGTTAAGTCCCTTGTGGTTTTAGCAAACCCAATTGAACCCCATGTGTTAACTTGGATTTTCATTTTGAATCCCAAAAATGTACTCTTGGTGGAGGGTGGCCATGTTGGATTTGACCAATTCTTTCATACGCAGAATTTAAGAATTAGTCACAAACCTTAGGAGTAAAATCTTCTGTAAGATATATAGCATTTGAATTTAGCTCAGATATTGTGAATGGAGGTTGAAGTTCCGTGTGCAGATATGTTAGCCCACGAGCAATGCCTATAATAATTTTCATGCGTCGGGTCCAAGATAACTGACATCCTTCACCATCTGCAAGCAATCCTTTGTATTTAAGTGACCAAAAATGCAAGCAAAAAGAACTCATATAAAAAGACAAAAGTAGGGAGAACAAATGCTGTCTTACAATGAAGATGCTCATAAAGTGTCCCATTTGATGCATATTCAAAGACCAGCATCCTCGAAAATGGTTTGCACTCCCTGCAATAACCTAGCAATTTTCCTGTATTCTCATGATCAAATCTTGCCAAATCTGCCACCTGAAGCATGGCACAATTAATAGTTTTAGTTCCAAAGGTTTGTATAACTTTTGGTGCTACCACTTTTTTTTTTTTTTTTTTCTGGTATGGAGTTCTTTTGAGCTAAGTTATGCATTAGGCCAGTTGACTTTTTTGAAGTTAATATTGAAAGAGTAAATACCTCTCTCTGAAAAGAAAGCTCAAGGTAGCCTGTCCAATGCTCTTCCTTTATGCAAAGGGATATTACAGCAATCTCTGGCCCACCTTTCATGGTGCCTTTGTATACCAGACTATCTGGGGAGGATCCAATGATGTTACTGAAATCTTCACAGGCTATTTCAAGCTCCTGTCTGCTAAACCTCCAAACATCCTTCAGCATCTCAGGATCTATGTCAAAAGCAAACAACCAATTAATCAGAAAGAAAATGTGAATTATGTAACACAACAAGAAGACAAATTGCAAAAAAAATTGACTTTAAAGACTAACCTATGTATATTATCATGCTTTCCTTCCCGTTTGAAGTTTTCTTCCATGGGATTACAACAGGAGATTTTGCTTTGCATCGCTTAACAGCAGTAACAATAGTCAAGAACAAGAGGATACCCACAATGGTTCCTGTTATGATTTCTAGAGCTAGCAACCAGGGAAGTTTATGATGCTTATGTCCATCTTCATCATGCAAATGATTAGAGTTGTCTACGGTGTGACTTTTTACAACTGTAACACCTGTAAAGAGAAGAAAGTCACTACAAAACATGTTCTATTTCAACAACTACCTAGGAAGTAAGGTCAAATACAAGATCATGTACTATCCAGATAATCATTCAATCATGATTATGCCAAATTATGCACTGGAAAATTAATATCCAAATCAAATAGAGAGGTATCAGTGTCAAATTATATCTTTAACAAGGATTTCCATAACCTGAGAGTAATAACCAGATACTCCAAAGGAATTATTTAATTTTTATTGCATTGGTCAGATTTTTGGATGGATAGGTATCCCTAGACTTCATTTTTCTAGTTCACTTATTCTTGTACTGGAGTTCTCTCTAATACTAACACTTGAGAGACATAGTCTTCAATCAAATTTGGTACATTAATAACTACACATTTGCAATATACGTACCACACTGTGGAGCAAGTCGCTGTTTACAATCGCTATCTTGGAAGCAGTTTCCCTCAAAGCTTGTTCTGTGGAAAATCAAATGAGTAAGGTTTCCAGAACAAATATAAGTCATATAACAAAGACAAAGGCTTAAAGAAGGTACCTTGGAAGGTACTTCAAGCACTGTGGTATTTTCCCAACAAGGAAGTTGTATGAAAGATCTGCATTCCTTAGCTGAGATAAGCAGCACAAGCCAGTGCCATTTCCAGGAGATGCATACCTAAGGCAACACTAACACATAAGAAACACTTGAAGAAAACCATGTTACAATTTCATTAAGAGTTTTATCAGACTAACTAAAGTGGGTGTGCCTCAGATTTGATTGTATTTATGTTTCAACTAAAGGATTACCCTACTTAATAACCTTATCTAACACCATCATTTCTCATCCTACATCCAACATAGCAGTGCTGAAATGGAGCCACTGAACTCTCTAAATCTGAAACAATATGTCCTTTGCTTTACTCATATCTCAAGAAGTTCAAGGATTGTTAAAAATCAAAAGGTGGATGCACTCCAACTAAATGAAAGCCTCTCTCTATTATAATAGTGCAACAGAACTAAATGAATGCTAGCGCCAATGAAAAACCGTTCAACTGACCTCTGATGCATGTTAGATGTAAAACTTGAGTTGCTACTGCCAGGGACAGTTCCTTGAAGTTTATTCCTATCCAACTGAAGTTCCACGAGGTTCCTCAAATTTCCAAGCTCAGGAGGCACACTCCCAGCCAACACATTAGACTGAAGGTTTCTGCAACAGCAAAAGCAAACTGCATAATGCCAAGGAAAACCAAATAAAAAATGTTCAATAGAAACATAATCAAATGCCACTTACATTTTCATAATGTTGGTCAGGTTTCCAATCTCTGGAGGAATCGACCCTGATAGTTGATTCTTCCCCAGATCCAAGACCTTGAGTGTTTTCAGCATACCAATTTCCTTTGGAATTGTCCCATGGAGATTGTTTTTGTGTAGAACCCTGGAAAAGAAACGTTGTATTAGTAGGCTCTAATCCTCGTTCTGTAGCAGTAAATGTCAAACAAATCCTATTTGATTGCAGAAAGCTGAAAGAAATCTTACAGTTCTTTCAGGGAAGATAGAGTGCCCAATTCTGGAGCAATAAATCCCCTTAGAGAAGAATAAGAAAGGTTTCTGCAAAAGGCAAGAGCAAAATATAAAACCTATCTCCTTCATAAATTATGAAAACAGATTTAACGTAAACGTTTTCTCATTTGCACACTACTACATAGTATTGTAGAGGCGAGGAGCAATTTTAAGTATAAAAGTAAGTATGATTTTTGTTAATCAAAAGCAATTTCTGATCATATACAGTGCCAAATTTTAGTTGGAAACAGCTATGTTTAAGTTAACTTGCTTATGTAGGAGGAACCCTTGTTGAGTTTAGAAAGTACTAAAAGATCTGAAGTCTATATGTTGGGTTTTCATTTGTATAGTCCAAGTGGGATCTACTCATCTACCCGTGAAAAATATATCCGGTTATATAATGAAGTAGAAGAAGCATTTCTTACATTTTTATAACATGATCTCGATATTGTGAACAGGAAATGCCTGACCAGTTGCAAGGATCTTTATCGAGAGAATTCCAACTTGACAAAAGCATAAAGGGATCCTCATATATAGTTTCTCTGAAGGCCATTAGAGCTGAAACTGTGCGAAACATAAAAAAACAGATGAAAAAAATCAGTACAAGATTTGAACTTAAACGAGGTCTTCTGGCAAGCAATACCCACATGAATCGGTGCAAATAAATGCATGAAATTAGAAAACCCAAAAGTAAATCACAGAGTTTCTTAAAAACAGTTAAATCTTCAACAGTTGTATGAATTTTGAAAATGTTGGACACACATTTAAAAATTGGTAAGAACAAAATATACCTTCATTAGACGCCAACGAATTACGAGACCCAAAAATAACTCCGGAAACAACAAGAAGAATGAGAAATGAACCAAATAATTTCATCCTGTCTGCAATGGTCTACACTCTGTCTCTGAGTTTTCTTTCAAGAACAGAAAATTTAAAATAAAAAAATACCCGCAAACTTAAACTCCAAAGAAACCCAAAGCTACACAAAAATGGAGATGGACTCCAAAAAATAAAACAGAAGAAAAGAGTAAAGGGAGCTTCAACCCCTATTTCTACAGCAACCCATTAGCGGGAAGGAAGGAGCCAATAGAACTCAGTTGTGAATCTTTAGTGCAGCTATATATAGTATAGAGAGAGGTTGAAGAGCAAGTAAAAGATTTTTGAAAAACATAACAGATAAAGAAACCGGAGAAGAAAAGAGGTGGAGAGAGAGAGAGTATGTGGCATGTTGTCTGGTGTATGGTTTTAATTTGCGGTTTTCAATTTTTGATTTTTTTGGTCGTAACTTTTCTTTTTGTTTACTGACTTTTTTTTTTGTAATTGAAGTTAAAAAGGGCCCATCAGTTTAGGGCCGCGCGCGGGTGTGCTGAATGCAGCGCGAATAAGGCCAAAAAATGATGAATGAAAGGTTCCACTGGTTTCTGCCGTCCATATCCTCTGCTTTGCTACTGGCAAATTTCAGCCCTGAAATTCTTTGTCACATGAATGAAACGAATGAAGTTAATTAGGTGTACGAATCGGGCTGCCCGATTTAAAGAATTTCAATCGTACCGGGACGGTTTTATGTCTAATTAAAAATTGGTAAAATTTCGTCAATTAGATCTCAAACTTTAAAATGCTATAAATCAGTAACTAAACTTTCAAAATGCCGATCATTAAATGTCATGTAAAAAGACACAAATATTTTTCGGATGGCATTTAATTTTTTTTATCAATTATTTAAATGTCTTCTCAAAATTAATATACTGTTCATTATCTTCTTTCTCAAGAAGATGAAACAAAGGTATAAGATTTTAAAATCCACTCCACAAAGTAGGACGAGTTCTTGTTTTGCAAATTTATCAACTGCTCGTCCACTTAGTGCTCATCTTACCTCTGAATATAACTAAGGTAGTAAGATAGCGGCCATGGCGAGGGTCATCAACACACATCATGTTCTTGGCATCCCACAACTGCTAATCAACTCTGGGACAGTCAGAGCCTGATATTGTTGAGAACCACATGAGGTCATGGGGGCAAATCCAACCATAAAGAAGTGGAGACAGGGGGAATGGAATTAAGTTCACGGCAAGCTTCCTCAAATCAGAGTTCAGCTCCCCAAGGAACATGAGACAACAGTTTGGGAAGGGGTTTTGATTGATCAAAAAGAAGAATCTACTTCAACCGAGATGCCCTTAGGCACGGCCATACATAACATAGAAATCACACTTGAAAAGGGTGGACAATTAGCTAGAGCTGCGGGTGCTGTAGCGAAGGTGACACCACGCAAAAGTCGGTAGTAGTAAGTTTGAGAATCCTAAAGCAAATATCATACAAAGCTTCATTATCAACAATCATACAAAGGGTTGCATTGTATGGCTCAACCACCATATCTGAAAACCTTTGGGAAGGGGAAAACAGAAAATGTGAGCATTATCCGATCAGGGTACACTTCCCTTATCTTTGAAATGAGCAAAATACCCATACCAGAACCAGTTCCTCCACCTAAAGAGTGACAAACTTGAAATCCCTAAAGATAATCACAGTTCTCAGATTCCTTCCTCAAGACATCAAGAATGGAATCGATAAGCTCTGCAAGCACCCTTCATCCCTCTCTCTCTCTCTCTCTCATCTTGTCTCTCTCCAATAATCTTTCTTCAAGATTTGATTTGGGTCACTTAGCACTGTTTTAGTCTCAAGGTAGAAGATAATGAAGTAATTTTAGAATGATAGTTTTGACATTTTAAAAGTTTAAAATTGCACATGTCATCACCTGATATGGATAACTGATGAATTATTAATGGTAGGTATTAAATTGGTACATTTTGAAATTTTGGGTACTAGATTGTCGCATTTTAAAGTTCGGGGACCAAAATGGCACTAGGACCAAAGTAGGGTACTAATCAGGAATTTTCCCTTAAAAATTCAACACAAACCCAACTCGACCCTAATTGCACCTCTCAAAAGTTAATGGTTGATCTTACTTGTTAATCACACTGCTGGGTTGCAAATGGATTGTATCAAATGTGATATACCGATATAGGTAGCAATGTGTCAACTGGTTGGTTGGTTAGGTTTTCTGTTGGTTGTAGCAGTGACCGGAGACTCGAGACTTGGGATCATATCCTATCTACACGAGTGGGGTTTATGAGTTTTGGAGGATGGGCTATCCTTCGTTGTACAGGCATAGGTCATGGAAAAAAAATAAAATCAGATGTGGGTAGATTCAAATTTGATTCATTTATATTTGAATTCAAATTTAAATATTATAGATTAATAAAAGAAAATAAATATGACGTTAATATTGTATTTCATTAATAAAATGAATTGAAAATAACTTGAATAAAACTTAAAGCTATGACAATATTGTAAAAATTTCAACATTGAGGCAGTGTTTGACTTTGATGCCATTTTCTGAGAAAATGATGCCACGTAGACATCACATCAGAAAAAGCAGTATTTAGAAAATTGCCTTTTATTTGGTACCATTTGTTTAGAAAAAATGTTGCTCTAGACCACGGAAATCGGAAAAGTGTGATATGAAGAAACGCCAAATTCAATATTTTCTTAGAAAATAGCCCGTTGCCATCATTGTGGACATTGGATAATATAGACCAATGTTGAAAATAATTCTACAGCATTGGTACCAAACAAAACCAGTGTTGCTTTGTCAAAAAACAACCTATGTAGCAGCATTGATGCCCAAACAGAAAAAATGAGTTGTTTTTCTGAGAAAATGGTGCAATAAATCCTCGTGCATACAACACTGTTTTCTCAGAAAACATCTCTAAAGCAACAACATTGATGCCAAACACCTACTTAATTTAAACCAAGGAAAAATCTATGCTTATAAAAAGGCATGACAATGGAAGGGCTTTGACCAATCATCCACCTCCATCAATTTGATAAATAACCACCAAATTGGTTACTATTTTCATTATACCGGTTGATTCATTACATGCTTTTTTTATCATATATGAAAGATTGAATTTGAATTCACTCATAAGGCTGCATTTGGAAACAATGCAAATGGAGTGTAAATCCTGGTTCAGAGTAAATTTGCACTCAGGTTTACTTTTGACTTTATTGGAATTCGTATTTGCATCCATTACAATTAAAAGTTTGTTTGATAAGAAGGTAAATTTATCAATGTAAAACTAATCCAACTTTATAATTTATATAAACCATTTTCCACTCTACATATTTGCATTCACACTTATTTGCATCATTTCCAAACACAGTCTAATGGAATCGAATTCGAATTCAAATTTAGAGAAACAAAGATAAAATTAGCAGCTCACAACAAAAGATGATATAAGGTTGTCATCTATACAAGAATACTTAAAAATGTGATCAATTTAGAAGGTCTCTAGTTAGTAGATTAGCCATATAATCCCTCCAGGTGGCCGAAATATGACAGGTGGTGTGGATAATCTATTTCTACTTAACGTACAAGTGAACCTTTTTCCTTCCTAGATTCCTTCAAGTAGAGACCTTGTCTAAGGTGATCTCTCGTATTTCTGTCGGATGGAGTGATGATGTGGCAGATCTACACCATCCATCGATATAAAAAATCAAATGGCTACTTGTGCAGTTTCACCGTCCACGTCAACCTGCAATTTACTTTTTATTAATGTCTTCCGTCCACGTCAACGTGCAAGAAATTTGCATTGGGCCCAAATGATGAATGAATGGGGCCCATTTTGCAAGGTGGGCCGTGGTCATTCGGCCTTCTTGGCTAAAATTCCGGTTCAGAATCAAGTCCGATCCCAGTTATAATTATGATTATGAAGTTTGTGTTTGAAACTGTAGACGTTTATTGAGTAAACGTTTTATATTTAATTTGTTTAAAAAATTAAGAAAAAGAATAATAAATTCGTTTATTGACATTTAAGTGCCACATCAGCAAAATAATAAATAAATATCTACCTTGATAGAGAAAGCGCTAAAATAAAGTTTCATCAACGGTAGACATACACATAAACTGAAACCCACTTTTATAAGTTCTCATACATTCACAACTAAACGCACGGATACAAAGACCCTAAAAACCAGTGCTTAAACTTACTAGAGAGATTGATGCGTGATGAAAAAAAGACAATGCAAAGGATAATTGTAATGGGATTGAATGCATTTCTATGATCATCGCCGGGAGACACGTGTACGTTTGAGATCTATTTATGATTGGATGAGTTTGAATTTCCTCAGTCCTCATGTAATCCTCTTTACACCCACCTTATATCACCTTGTAGCGCCACATCATAAACATCGGGGAAGTATTCCCGATGCACGGATTTGATCCGATTCAGTGAATAGACCGGCTTTAATCCGATTTCTTCGAAATCCGGATTCTGATTGGATAGTCTCACAGATATGCGTTTAGATTATTAGAGACGCGACGCCAGCTGTCAATAAGCGGTGAATAGGTGATTGAAAAGGTTTTTGGGTCCACTAGTACGTAATACGTTTTCATATAGACTATCAATCATCTATCATTCAGAGCTTTGTGTGACCCGACTTTCTGCTAATTCCAGATTCCCGATTCAATTATTCCATCCTGTTCCCATATTTGAATTTGTGTCAAATTTCCCACGTCTCACTGTGTGAGGGTTTTGCTTTAACGCCTTCCTTCCAAGCTCCAACCCTTCGGTTCGGTAAAGCCCACTACCCCACTGGGTTTTGGGTCCGTGCCCGGGCTACAAATGATCATTTCATTTCCATCCATTGGCAGAACCGCTTTGGCCATTCATTTGTGGGTCACTCGTTCGATCCTTCGGTCTAGTTTATTATAATTTAAAAAATAGAAAAATAAAAATATTTAAAATTAAAAAAAAAAAGCTAAAAACCATTGTTTTAATTGAATAGGTCAATGGTTCAAGTGACTAAATCAGCGGGTGAAATGGAATCAACTGGTTGAATAACAATGAAAAACCATGTTGGTAGGGATGCAATTTTGGGTAGGGATGTAATCGGATCAGATTTGGATTGGATGAAACAAAATCCACATCCGATCCGATTACTGATAATTCAGATTACTGATTATCTACATCCAAATCCAATCCAAAATCTCATTGGAATTAAAGACTCAGACTTGAATTGGAATCTTAACGGATTCAGATCGGATTTAGATTTAATCCGACTCTGTTATAAATTTTCTAAAATATTAACATAATTAAAATTTTATTTATTTTTCAATTTTTATATATAGTAAACTAACATAGATATAACATACTAAATTTATTATATATACAAATTCATATATAATATAATATATAGAATAGATTTTTATAATTTTAAATATAATTAAATAATTTTTATATATTAAAATTAATAAATATTATAATATAATTAGATTCGGATTGGATGGGATCAAATCCAAATCCGATCCGGTTACATAAATACATCATCCGAATCCAAGATAATTGGACCGGATGTTGGATCGGGCTTTGGATTTTTGGGTATCATTGACATGTCTAATTTTGGGCGAGTTTGGAGTTGAGTTGAGAATTTGTTAAAATTTGAATGGACTTGGTCCCCTAATGCCGTGTGAAACAAGAGCATGAAGGAGGTGATATGTCAAAGGATTATAGGTTTGTACAGTTGGGAGCAAGGTTTAAAGTATCAACACAGGCCGATATGTCGGTATTGGTAAGGCATATCAACTTGTATCGGTGTTTTTTTTTTATGTTTTATTTATTTTTTCAAAACCAATTCAAAGGGATCGGTTTAAGTCCCAACTACCCTCTGAACCATGATCTAACCCAATACAACCACTGGAGGGGTGTATGAAGAGGCCATCAGCATGATTGATGCTTTGAACCTTTGTTGGGAGATGATGAAGCACATGATATACTGAGTTTGAATAAATTGGGAAAGGGTGCAAACTGCAAGTGGTCTAGGAAACAATTTTCAAAATTAAATTAAAAAGAAAAAATGACTAATGGAGCCGGAGGAATTAAATGCCCTCTCTAGTGGAGACCTGGGATCAAATCCAGCTGCCACTAGGGTTGGGGGATAGGTCAACCCCATTGTATAGCACCGGGAAATGTTTTCAATCCATTGTTGATTTGGATGGATGAATTATTCAAATCATCACCTGTCATGATTGCAAGTTTGATTTTCCTAAAACTTGATTATTAACTAAAAACTATTGATTTGGTCAAAAGTTGAATAATTTAAGTGATTGAACCATTAACCCATTTCGCCTGGTAATAATAAGTTATACACTCAATGTATATACAAACTTCTAAAATCCATAACTTTATACTTAATTGTCCGAGTGATTTTTATATCGATTTAAGGTAACATATTGAAATCTATGCATCATAAGGTGCTGAAGTAGGGGATGGACGAGAACTCCTAGATTCCTTTTGAACTCTAAATAATTCGCCACTTGTGAGATTCTTTTATCATTTGGGAAAGCTCACCAAATTATCCAACTAGCTATCTTGATCCCTATATGCACATATTTTATACTTCAGGAAAAAGGTTTCCTAATGAATGAAAGTAAGAACATTGTTACACGACCCCACCATTTTCATCCCCATACTCCACCGTCAAGGTGTTGTTTTGCAGTTGTTTTCTCAGACTTTGTAAATCTTGTCTTCAATTTGCAATGCATTCTTTATGGAGAGGGGAAAAAAATTCTTAAAGCTGCATTTTGGAATCAGTTAAAATGTTATCGGTGTAAAAATATACCGATGACGTTTTACACTGAACCATAAAAGTGATCGTTGCTTTTTAAAAATAGCGATTGATGGAAGCGTGTAAAGTTTTATATCGATAAAATTGATGTACTTTTTACATCGATTATCGATATAAAACTTTAGAGCTAATGAGGTTTTACATCAATTATTGACGTAAACTCCACTCCATTCAAACACACGTAAAACTAAACCAGAGTGGAACTTTACATTGATAATAATTACACCCTTTTTCCAAATGCCTATAAAATCGAATCGATGTAAATTTTACATCGATTCTTGATTTACATTGCATCCAAATGCAGCCTTATGGGGTGTAATTTGGGCGGGCTCAGCTTGAGCTTTTGCTAAACTTGAATCGGCTTGAGTATTGTAAAATGCTGACTTGAACCAATCTCAGCTACACCGCTAAATGTCATGTCAAATGTCATTTTGGGCTAACTGAGATTTACTAACTGAGTATACCATTGGGAGGAGCAAAATGAGCCTTTTTGGGTTCATAATAATAAATAATTTGCGATTCCTTTAGGCTCAGTTTGGAAAGAATACAAATATAAATGTGTACAATGCAAATACATATGAAATAATGCAAAATATAAGGTTTTGCACTCTATAAATTTGTATTTATACTCTTTCCAAACTGAGCCTTAGGCTGTGTTTGGTTGCAATGCAAATAAATTTGCACTAATGCAAAATCATGGCAGTGCAAATGATTTGAGTGTAAATTCTGACCAATTTTTGTTTCAAATTTTAGCTTATTTTGCTTGGTTGCAGTACAAATGAAATAAATTAAAACATGAAGCAAAATAGAATAAAATCCAAAACAAAATTAAACAAGAATTTGCATTTTTTACATTTGCACTCCCACGCATTTTGTACTAATGCAAATAAAATTGCATTGTAACCAAACACAACCTTAAGGAATTGAATTACCTGACAATAAATATGAGAATGCAAATATTAGTAGACTATTAGCCATAAATACTCAATATTCATGATATAATAAAGGGAAAATTCCCGATCAGTACCCTGTACTTTGGCTCGAGTGACAATTTGGTCTCCGAACTTTAAAATGCAACAATTCAGTACCCGGACTTTCAAAATGTGACAATGTAGTACTCGAACTTTTAAAGTGTGACAATCTAGTACCTGTCGTTAACCAGTCCGTTAATTAGCCGTTAAGTGATATTTGAAAAGTCAAAAGTTCCCTTCGAATGCCATCTAATTCTCTTTATCAACCATCCAAACATTGACAAAAATTGCACACAGTCTCAGCCAAATCCTAGCCCCTTCTATTCAAAAAAGTTGGTGACTGTTTAGAAGAATCTAGAATTTGGGACTTTTCATTTTATTATCAATGTTTGGATGGTTGATAAAGAGAATTAGAAGGTATTTTTAGGGCATTTTTTACTTTTCAAATGTCACTTAACGGCTGATTAATAGACTGGTTAATGGCAGATACTGGATTGTCACACTTTAGAAGTTTGAATACTGGATTATCATATTTTGAAAGTTTAGGTACTGAATTATCGCATTTTAAAGTTCGAGGACCAAATTGTCACTCAAGCCAAAGTACAGGGTATTGATAAGGAATTTTCCTTATAATAAAATCTTGGAGTTACAAGCATGAGAATACATATTCAAGGTATGCAAAAAATGTGAAAGGTTAGATCAGGAGATAATCTACCTCTGGCAAGGACCTTGGATATATAGGGGGGACCAATGTTCGGTAATAGCCTTTATTCCATAAAAGATGAATAACCATCCAAACTATTTTTATGTAACACATATTCAATGGAAGACAGATAAAATGTCGAAATGATACCTTTTACTTTTCCTTTCTCCCCTCTCTCATTTGTTCTTTTCCTCCTCTCTACTAGTAGATAGAGGGAAGGTCTATAACCCTGGAAGATATAAACCTGGGCGATATTGGCCCAACTGTCTCCTGGCTTTGTATACAAGAGCTTAAATTCTGTTTGTGGAAAGTTCAACATTAAATATCTATAGTCATAATTCAATTTTATTTTTTATTTTTTATTTTATTTTGTCTCTATTAAGTCAATGGCATTCTATAACTGCTTCATTTTTTCTTTTACATGTAATAGTAAAACCCAAATTTATCCTATTGGGTAACACAAAACATGAAGATTGTTTAGCCTTGAAGGGTGCTCTACTTTGGCAATGTTTCCAAGTAAAGTAGGCAAAGTTGGACCTCTCCCTAGCTGCTTCTCACTTTCCATGAGCACTACCCATGTGATGGACTGCTCTTTCAGTGCGTGGGACCCTTACTTTGCTTGGAGCCTTTTAATTAAATTACTCTCCAACATGGAAAAAAAAATTGATCTCTCACCCTTCTTCCATTTCTTTCTCTCTTCACACGTACACAACATAATATTTTATTTTTTGAAAAGAGAAAAAAACAAGGGAAGTAGATATTCTGTCTCTTTCAGTTGAATGAAATCATCAAGTTGTGCAAGCAAGATCAATGATTCAAATCTGCATAAAATGGTCTCCAGTGTAAGGACGGGGTGGTTCAACAATCTTTAATTCCTGGGCGACTCCCCTCTTTCAGACATATCACTTGGTATAAATTTGATCAAAAATTTCAAGGTGGTGTTTGGCATTGGTGTCGTTTTTTGAGAAAACGGTGCCATTAGACGCCATGTCAGACAAAAAGGGTGTTGGAAGTAACATCCTCTTGTTTGGTACTGTTTTTATAGAAAAAAAAAACATTATTCCAAATCATGCATTGGAAATCAGAAAAGTATGGTATAGAGCAATGTCAAATTTGATGATTTTTTAGAAAACAATGCATTACTGCCAATGATATAATGACATGACATCATCTTAGACGTTGGATAATAAGATCGATGTTAAAAACGTTGTTGCCAATATTGATACTAAACAAAATCAATACTATTCTCTCAAAAAATGCTTATGTAACAGCATTGGTTCCAAAAAAAGAAAATTATACTTACAAATCCATATGCCCAGCACAGCTTTTCTTAAAAAACATGCCAAACACGTACTTGCATGCAGAGTTAGGAGCTTCTTTGAGCTGTGTAGTAGTAGCAGCTAATTAGCTGTTGGCCTATAATAAATTGCACAATGAGCGGAAGAATAAATAGCAACATGAATTCCTTTAACTTCTGACTATATTGATTCTTAGGAAGTAGGACCTAAGAGTCTAAGAGGGCGAAAACACAAATATTCATCATCACCGTCACCATCACCACACACCTACCCATACTGTACCTTATCTTTAATGTTTCTTATCTAAACAAACTTGTCTAGCAGTAGCAGCCCGATGAACATGCATTCTGATATAAGACATGATCCCCTTTGGATGATTATATTGGTTGGGTCCTAACTCCTAACTACCAACTACTGTAGGTTTTGCTTTACGGCTGTGTCGACTCGAGGCAAGGGAGCTACCTTCTGTTGGTTAAAGTGCCTTCCGATCGAACTCATTGTCCCAACCAAAGCACCGGCGGGAATTAGGGAAGAATGCTAATCGCTTACTCTTAAAAATATCATGGGATCGGATGGGCTAAAAAATAAAGTGGGCTAGGCAAACCCATCAAGAGTGATTAATGGATCTCATAGGGGCCCATGTATATGAAGCACTGGCATGCATGTTCATTCTTGATATGTTGCCAGCGTAACCCACTTTGTTTCTAACCCATCTACATTCAAAGGATCAAGTGCATGCAAAATTAATTGAAGGGAAGCATTAGTCTTAATTAGAATCATTGTATATCAGGTAATCAAGAGCAAGCTTAGGTTGGTCCTGTCTTAGGTATATATGTCCATATCTTATCATGTAGCACTTACAAATTAAGCAACTCTGCATTGAACTAATTAAAATTGACCCACGAGCGGATGGCGGTATAGGGATCCGACAACATCTTGCATGGCACATTTTTGGGTGTTCCTTCCATCCAGATTGCTGGTGGGTGGTCCATCCATCTAATAGTCCACCCAAGGCACATATGGGTCGTGTGTCGAGAACGTTTTGTGGGACCCTTCTTGCTAGCATGGCCCCCATTTAAAACATAGATAGAAAAAGAGATAGATGTATAATGATAGAAAAATATGATGGGGAAGCGTATTATTGTTGCAGAGGTGGTGAGGTCGTTTGTGGATGCTGATCATTGTATTTCATCTGTTGAGACGTTGAGACAAAAGTTTCCACCAAAACTCCAACATTTCATTCAAAGAGAAGCCAGTAACAGGACCAGGACCAGCTAGCACTTCAGAAACGTAATAAAAGACGGCACCGAACCAAGAAAAATACAACCTAATACAGTAATATTAACAGGCTAACAGCAGAGACAATGATGATACATATTTTTCTTAGACGACGAGACAGTCAGGCATTGTGAGTTAATATGCAAAATGCTCCAATTTTATATTAGTTTTTCTATTACATGCAGGAGTATGCCTTTCCTTTCTTTTCTCTCACTTTTTTTTTTTTGTCTTCTTAGTAAGGGGTCAATAACGATGCATTTTAGGTTGGGCCAACTTAGCTAGGGTTGGTTAGTTTGGAAGGTAATGTTAATGATAATCAGGTTGAATTCACTTTTGTTTTGTCCCCTTTATGAAGGGAGTACTGCAGGTGGAGGACCATCAGCTCGTCCAAAACACAATCGCAATAACTCATGTACTCTCATGTAATGTTTTTTAATCATGGTTGGATCATTTGGTCTTAAAATCGTTCAGACAATCGGTTCTGTTTTACCTTAAACTTGGTCTTTGATAAAAAATTTGATCAATGACCTGTTAATCCAAGTAATCGAACTGTTGATCTATTCAACCCATTCAATGTTTTCTTAACCTTTTCTATTTTAATTAATTTTTAATTTTTAATTTTATTATTAGAATAGGCCATTCATTCGAACCACTGTCAATTCAAAAACTGGTGGCCAGAATTGTATTTTAGAACACTGCTTTAATGTGAGTTTTAATATGGTCTCAAAATCGGGAACACCATTTTATCATCCACCTTTAAAAAAACAGAAAAAAAATTCAGGTTGGTTTAGACTAAAGGCCGCAGGTAACCCAATCCAATTCACATCCTAAATGATATATATTATGATATCGGATAAGTAGGCACAACTTTATGAGCACACTCGATAAGAACTCAATAAATATTTTAATAACTGTCTTAAAAATTTGTTTTGAATATTTTCAAGCAATGTTTTTGAATTGCTGTTGCCCCAAGTGGCCGGACTGTTTGGCCTGGGAATCATTCAGTCAATTGATTCCATTTTATCTCAAATCCGGTCCCTAATAAAAAATTGTTAAATTGGTTAACAAATTCAATAACCCAAGTAATTGAATTGTCAATCTGTTCAACTATTTTTGACCATTTTTTATATATATTTTTTGTCAAAACGGGCCATAAATTTAAATTAAATAATCAAACTATCGACCCAAAATCTAAAAAGATTCTAATTCTTAAATCAGTTTTTAAAACATTATTTTCAAAAGTAGATTAAGGGTGTGCATGCGACGGGTGTCAAAAAATTCACTGAATTAATGCTTATTGAGTGTCCTCACTAGCCGGATCGTTTAACAAAAAGATCAAATTGGGTCAGGATTAGGGTTAAATTAGCAATGGGGCTAACGGCTAACAACTTGGTAATCCACAGAAGAAGAGCTATGTGAACAAGATTCCGGGACAGACTCAAACAGGATGCATGGCCACAAATGATCGTCACATATTTTCCAACTTAGATGAACTTGATATTAAACATAAATATAAAGTACATAATAATAAACGGCTATCCACAGCAGTTGTTTTTCTGCTGAATTGGTTGCTCCTTTATTTAAACTGTATTTGGTGGTTTCTTGTTTGCATTGGGCTAGCCAGTGGCTCGTTCATTATTGGAATAAATACACATGCTCCTCCCAGTTCTAGTTGCAGCTTGTTTGGCGTACATATAACATTCGTATTACTGCATTAACTATTAATTTTAAATAAAGTCAGTTAAACTTACAAAACTCAGAAGGAGGATCGATGTTGATGGATGTTGGGATCTCCTACCCACTCCTACCCCACACATCACTACAGCTACACATTAACAAAACATATATCATATATGTGCGCCCCACAATGCCTCACACCACATCCCTCCCTTGAGAATTTCTTCTTATGATAAGTATGGAAGATGATAAGAAATTATCGGAAGATGTTCTCAATACAAGGTCAGGATGTATTTATTTATTGCTTATATATTTATCTATATTAAAAATAATAGTTTTTGTATTTTTAGTAATTATTTATTGTTTTTTTTGTGATAAATATATTTTTAATAATTATATACAAATTTATTTTTGTTTGTTATTTAATAGAATATCTTCAATAATTATTAGAGATTAAACTACTGTAATTTAAGTTTTTAAATTTAATTTATTGTATCTTTGTTATAATTTATTTGAGATTAAACTATTTTTTGAGACTAAACTATTTATTGACTAATTTAACATATTTTTTAGTATTTATTGTATTTTCATTATCAATATATTTTTAATAATTGTGTATTTTTTGCTATAAATTTTCAATAATTATTAGATATTAAACTATTGTTATTTATTAGAAATTAAACTATTAATTTAGCTAAAATTAGGAGTGTTCACGGGTTAGTTCAGCTTGGTTGTAGGATGTTTGGCCAACCAAATCAACTTGGTCAAGTTGGGGAGTTGGTCACTTGAAATCGAGTGACCATTAGTGAAAACCAACCAATTCGAATTGTATCGGTTTGGGTCAATTTTCGCTTTGGTCAATTGGTTCAAAAGATTTAAACTTAAAAAAAATTAAATTTAAATTTTAAATAATTATAATGGAATAATTAAAAAAATAAATTTAAAAATTAATTTTATGATTAAAATATTTTAGACTAAGAAATATGGGAAATTTCCCACTTTTTCGTATTAAAAATATAAAATATTAATATACCTATGGTTAGGTCATTCGATTTTGGTCGATTTAGAAATAGGTAAAGCGAAATTGATCCAACCTAGTCGGGTTGGGAAATTGTTGAACCAAATCCGATTGAAAATATTAGAAAACTAACAAACTCGAGTCGAGTTAGTTGGGTTGGTTTGTTAGTTATTGTAAAAAATTATTAAAAGTAGTATATAAAATATAAATAGTTATTAATTATTTAAAAAATAAAAAAATATAAAATAATTGTACTCTTATATGTTCCTATTGTTTAGTTGTTGCTTTATGAATCCTGTAATATTGATAAGGGCAACTTTTGGGCCCTAATATCATAAAAATAATACTTTTAATAAAATTTCAAAATTAGGTTAATTTTTTTTTTTTAAAGTAATATCAAATAAGAGCAAAAACACTATTCATCTTCTTCCTCTTGCAGATCATTCATCAGCACCGCCGCCCACTGCCACCTCCGGTAACCTTCGACAACGCCTCCGCCGCCTTTGCCCATCTCCGGCAATGCCTCTACTCACGTTCTTCCTACTCCAATGTGCATTTCATTGCCTCTATGCTCCCCTCTACAAGGTATATACCCAATAAGAAAACTTGTATACACCAAATAATTGCTTGGTTCATGATCATGATTCATGAATGTGTTTGATAATTTTCTTTTCTCTTACAGGTTAATGTGTTTGATAATTTTCTTCGCTTACAAGTTAACCTCCCAGATTTTTTCTTGGTCGACCAACTAATCAGCTAGGTTTGATATCTAAAACAATAGTATTATAACATCTTTCGACTGGTTGGTTAATTAATGAGTGGTGCGTACATTGTTATACTTGTTTTGACAAATCCAAGCAATCAGAAGCCTGGAGTTGTACATCTGCTACCATGGCTGGGGAAACTACAAAAAGAGAACACAAATGCAACATCAGCGACGTGTACAACACTTTCTATTTCATTGTGGCCGTAATTTCATATTGGCGCCGCTTCTTTCAGGTAGGTTATTGTTGTCCCAATATATTTTAGTTGAACTTGTAGAATCATCATTAGTAGCTTCTTTATATTTTCCGATCACCACAATATAATGCCAGTGGGCAGCAGCACTTGACATTTTGAAGCTATATATTTAAATTTAATTAGTGTGCTTGATGCTTTTACGAAGAAAAAGACCGAATGTAGGCATACAATGCGCTCAAGTACCTGTTGACGATTGTGGTCGTCGTCATGAAAATGGCTTACAGCCCGCAAGAGGTACAGATTTGGAAAATCTTGACATTGACAACTTTAGCCATTTCAGCAGCGAAAAGCACATACTGAGGACCTTATTATTGATCGGGGGCTTTTGTAGCGTCACTCTAAAAACCTCTGGAGGTAGAGGCAAAAGTGGCGGCATTGGGCAAAGGCGGAGGTGGAGGTGGGCAGAGGCGGTAGAAATAAGTGATGGCGGGTGACGATACTGATGAGTAATTGCAAGAAGAAGAAAAAAAAAACCAATGTTTTTACTCATATTTGATATTATTTTTAAATGTTAACCTATTTTTATTAGTTTTATTAATAGGGTACAAAAAATAGTAGAGGCGACCGGGTCAGATAGCTTCGATCATTGAATGCATTGAGCTACGAGATTGTCCCAAAGGTCAATAGCTTCGATCATTGAATGCATCCTTTTTGTATTTGAGGATGGGGCACGATGAATATAAAATAACAAATATGTAAAATAACATAAAAAAATTATCCAAAATTTCAATTATTTAATTGAAATATATAAAAGAATACTAAATTATCAATTAATATTAAGTCCAACACATAATAAGTACATTCATAAGCTTTGAATAAAAAAATCAATGCCCAATATGTAATGCTTAAATTCATAATATACAAATTTTCAGACACAAATCAATAAAAATTGGGAGGATTAGGTTTAGCTTAATACTATATTTGTATGGATTATAAAATCCTTAAATCTGTCTCCACCCTGAAATTTGTTTTTCATATGAGAAGAAACAATCTCGCCTCAAGAGGACAGCAGGTATATCTATCGGGTAGGGTGAAAATTGCCATTTCTATATATGAGTTATGGAGTGCTATTGTTAGCTATTTAAAAATTAATATAAATAAAATAATTAGACAGAAAAATATCAAATGAAAAGAAATAAGTTGTAAATCAAATACTTTTTTTTTTGTCACCACAAAGCTATTTGGATTTATAAAAAGAAAACAAAACACTAATTTGCAAGCAGATTATTCTATTTCTATCTTTTACATAATAACATGATCATTGAGCTAGGCTGGGCCTAACTGGAAACGAAAATTTAAGTCTAGTCGATGTCATCCTTCCATCTTGGATTCATGGTTTTTGAACTGTCGCTGAATATTTAAGACGGTTGGAACGTTTGGCTCAGAAACTGGTTCCCTTTCGACCTTACAGAACAGTTAAACTGTTAATCCAGAAATTAGGGCCAAAGCAGTTCTGGTTTTAGATCGGTTTTTAGTCAAGGACCAAAAATCTATCTATATATATAGCGAAACGGTCCATATCACCATGCTTTTCCTTATTCCAAACTCCTCATACTGACCTTTCCTTAATTATCTCTTTCCCCCCTTCCTGCCAATCTCAAATTGCCACTCAGCAGCCTATTCCACGTCACACTGTTGATGAAGATAGAAGGAGTGTGTTTTGTTAGGAAAGCTCGATTTTGATAATTTTTGAAAATTATCAAAAATTGGTATACTTTATTGCTATTTAATATCTAATTTTTTATTGTAATTTACTGTTATTTTTTGAGTTTTAATGATTGAAAATCATAAAAAATTAGTGTAATATATTGTTGTTTTAATACTTAATTTTTATTGTAATTTACTGTTATTTTCTTACTTTTAATCATTATTTATTGAAAATTATCAAAAGTTAGAATAAATTTATGAAAAACTAACGGGGAACTGAATGATGCATAGGTTTTGTTAAAAGAATTTGAGGCAAGAGGAGCTAGAGGTGCAACTTGGGTAGATCCAACCTGAGTCTGCTCAACCAAAGCTTTGCACAAGTTGGGCTTGAGTTTTTGAACTTCAAGCTGGTTTAGGCAAAAAAAGTTAAGCGTAATCTAAACTCATGTTTGGCTTGGGATGAAGCCCCGAATAGCCCAAGACCAATCCGACCCAATTTCAGCCCACCTCTGATGTTTTATGATATACATATCTGTATATTATCAATATATTCTAACCAAAAATTGGGCTACAAAACTCAATATGCCCAACCCAAGATGTTGAGTTAAAAGTTGAGTTGAACTGGATCAGGTTCAGGTTGGGCCTATCCAAACTGCACCCCTAAATCTTTTATCCAAACTGCACCCCTAAATCTTTTTGCCTAAAATTTTTTAACAAAGCCCCACTAGTTGGCATATACAGCTTTACAGATTTAGAAGAGAAAAAAACGAATAAAAGTTTAGTGAAGGACCAAACGCGAAAAGACACGAAAGAAGCTCTTTATTTGTCATGGATATCGGGATATGTTCTCTACAATACAAGGCAGTAATTGAGTTGAGCTATATAGGAATAGGAATCTCAACTTAAAAACCATACATGCAGTTGATGAATTAATTAATTAATTAATTAGAGTAACAGCCCAGTTGATGACACCTCTTGTGTGTGATTATTGCCCCAGTCCACGGCGAACTTCATAGATCTGCACTTGTCCTCGTCTCTCATTGGCCAATAGTGATGCAGAGGTACCAGATTTCTTGTGAAGAAGTCATAATATTGAGGCTTGATTATCAATGTGACAGAATCGCAGGCCAGAATGTATTTCTGGCTGACTGACCAAGCGATCCCTTCGATATAAATCTTGTATCTATGCATTGGCAGAATTAATATCGTCAACAAAAAAAAAGAAGAAAAAGTTGTAGGAATTAAATTACAAGTCGAAACAAATTTGTACATCTTTCTCTAACCTGTGAGTGCATTGGTTTGCTAAATTTGACTGTTTGTAACCTTGTTGAGATTCACGGATCCAATCCTGCAAATATGTTTAATTAATAGAGTGCAAGCAATTTTATATCATAACTATAAATTCCATTCATAGTTAGTCATGGGTACCTGCTTATAAATTCGGCCGTTCCAATCCTGTTTGTCTGATACATTGCAGTTCACGAGTTCTCTTCTGCCTTTGGACATGGCCGGGTTCCCTTTCCAGTAAGCATAAGGTTCCCTCTCAACCCATTTGGTCCTTTCGTTGCCTTCTTTCAAGTCTTTCAACAAGGGTTCCCATGGCTTTATATTGATCTCTGGCCTGCACAAGTATCCAACCTTAACGTAACGGTGATCGGTGATGGGCTTATAAGTAAAAACTCATGGTCACCTGGCCCATGGCCCACAGCTACGATAAATGGGCCCTATATGGGCTTGGAAGTTGGAACAAAAGGAAAATGGAAATAGTTAGGAAGTAGGAAGATGTTGTTTTACCAACCCCAGAAGGACCAATCAGGGAAGACGATATCGAATGACCAGTTATCTCCGCAATAATGAAATAAAGGTGGTGGAGCTCCGTCCTTGGGTCGTGACCTGATAACTGGTTTGTCACCGACGTTGAACATCAGATCCAAGTCTGGCAGCCTTCCCGGGTACCTCCTCATAAGTTGTAGGATCCCCCACAATGTAAAAACATCTCTTCCTTCTACTATATTTCTATATTTCTCCATGTAAGTTGTCCCATTCACAATCGTTAGCCTAAAAAACGCAGACCTTTTTGCTCCTTCCACCATCTCCTTTGAGATTCCAGTTTCCTTCCATACCCGTAGATCTTCGTGGATCCAACGGAAATATTCTGGGCATACCTCAGTTGATGATGATTGCTCAAATTTTTCCCCATAACCTACGGAGCAAGTTTGTGTTATATTTGCAGCTGAGCAGTTGAGTGGGATTTCATCAAGTCTATTTCTGGAGGGTGTGAATGCTACTAGGGCCTTCAGCGTTGAACCGCCTGCGCCGGATGACTGCAAAAACAACTGATCATAATTAACACACAACTGCCAATGTACTGTACATAATTAAGCTCTTCTTTGTGAATGCCATTAGCACTGGGAAGTAAATTAGTGGACAAACAAGAAGGAAAGGGTTAATTAATTAGCATTCAATTAAACTTAATGTTCTTCGAATTAATGCTCACAAAACCAAGGCCCAAGCCTGGCCCTGAAATTGATGCAGCCCAAAAGTTAGGCCTAAGCTGAACATAATAAAACCTATGCTTAAGTTTGAATTTTGGGTAAAATACAAAACCCCTCTCCTAAAGTTTCTGAACCTCTCCTTTATTTTTGAAAAGTTAATGGCAACAGTAATGGTGGTAAAGTTTCTGGTACCGTCTTTAGCACTGTAGTTATGTTGCTTGGATTGTAATCTCCGCTGGAGCTCTGCAATATCCGGCGATTCTCGGGGACAACCAAGACGGGGGAAGCCCATGAGGCACCTGTTCGACCCACCTTGCATTTTCTGTGGGACTGGCTAGGCAAAGTGAAGAGTGAATTACTAACATGTTTGTAAGATCTGATGATGGACTGGACTAAGACTGGTTTCAGAGGACCTGTTGTAGAATCAAGGCCCTCCAAGCAGGTGTTCTTGTTGGTGAGAGCTGCACTTAGGAAGTCTCTAGCATCGGATAGCTTATTGTCATCGTCTGACTGGATCCAGGACATGGATCTCTGCAGAGAAGTGATTGTAATTTGGTGGAGCTCCTAGCAGTCTCTGATGGATCATCCGTTGCTTTTCAACAACGCCCGAGTCTCCAATGGTGGAGAAGAGATCCAAGACCTTGCCGACTTCTGACATTGCAATCTGTAGTGTCTGAAGAAGGTAGTTAAGGATGTTTGGAATGATGTTAATATCGAATGAAATGGGGAGCTTCAACGAGTCGAAGCAGGCATCTGGGTATGGTGTGGATTTGCAGACAGATTTTATAGAAACCAAATGGGTATCTAAAGGAGCAGTAGAAGAAGAAGACGAGGAGCTGACAGCCCATGAGTAGAAATGTTTTGAGACGGGATGAAGCCATGAAAGCTGGTTGGAGCTGAAAAATTTCTGGCTGGATTGGGGGGGGGGGGGTACTCAAAGCTAAGTTAGTCCTTTGAAGGATTAAAATATGAGGGTACTGATTTTTTAAGCATAAGTGAATCAAGAGATGTAAACTAATTTGCAAAAGGTAAAATAGGCATTTGAAAATATTGATCATCCGTTTAACTTTTTCCGTCTTGATCATAATCAGTGCAATTTTTCAAAAATAGAGGGGAGATTTTTGCCAAAATAAAATTATAGAGAAAATTTTTATGATTGCCAAAAACTTCAGAAAAGATTTTTGTATTTTACCATTGAAATTTTAGGCTGGGCCAGATTAGGCTGAAAATGATCACCACTAATATGATGGTGTGGTGTGTTTTAAAGCACTGGGATCTGAAATATAAATGTTTTTTTTTATCAAAATAATATTAAAAACCAATATTTTTTGAACACGTTGTAAAATACAAGATTTTGATGTGTTACAAAATATACAATATTTTGTGTTTCAGAACCAAATTGAACAATGCATTTCAGAAACAATGAAGTAAGGGTTTACCTTGGTTCAATAACAAGTTGGAAGTTGGAAGTTGGACAACAGATTGAGTAGTTTGATGGATTTAGTTAGGGTTGTGTAGTTTTCAAAACCAAAATTTCCTAACTGAAACAACACATTGCCAGCACCTCCAAGAAGACCAAGACCCGTATTAAAACCATTTTCCATTTTATTCTTTTTTGTTTTTCTTAAAAAGAAGACAAAAAGGAATGTAGGCATGGGTACGTAGCCTAGTCAAAGTGGTTTATCGGATAAGCTTGAATGAGTAAGCCACTGCCTCACGTATCCAATTAAACTATTCTTTTGAAATATTTCTGAACTAAAATAAAAGATTCAATTGTTAAAGTCAGTACCCTCATGAATCAGAGCGTATAATGGGGCTGACATGGACGATGAAAATGAATACATGTAAAGTCAGATCAACCCCTCTTTGGCTATTTCACTTCCGCTTCCTTCTGAAAAGGAGGGAATGATCCTTCTCTGATTTTCTGAACGGGATGAGTCGATGAGTTACAAATTTACAAATGCGTGTTCGCTTTTGCTACCACGAGGTTTTAGGCTTTTAGCCTTCCTCAACCCCTCTTAAAGGATGCGTTTGGTTGTAATGCAAATAAATTTGTACTGATACAAAATTTTAGTTTATTTGAGTGTGAATTTTGATTTATTTTTGTTTTAAATTTTAGTTTAATTTATTTGATTGCAGTAAAAATGAAGTAAATCAAGACATGAAACATAACAAAGTAAAATCCAAAACAAAACTAAACAACAACTTGTATTTTTTTGCATTTGTACTCCCATGCATTTATACTAATATAAATAAATTTGCACTGCAACCAAACACAGCCTTAGGGTTCAGTTTAGAAAGAATACAAACACAAAAATATGTAGAATGTAAAACCTTATATTTGTATTATTTTATATGTATTTATATTGTATATATTTGAATTTATACTCTTTTTTCATCAAAATGAGCCTAAAAAAAACAACAATCTCTTCCAAAAGCAATTCAAGATGGATGGAGCAGTTTCACCGTGAACGTTTAATTTCTCTTGAAAATCCCCCTATGACGAATCTCACCCATTGAAATTTGGGAGACTGTAGCTACCAAACAGATCCCATCTAGCTAAAACGAAATATCAGCAGCAATAGATGGGCTCCAAATCATATTATGTCACTGTTGAATTATTGCATGGACACCCTATGCATAGGTCGGTGTCATTCATCGATAGTTCATCCCATATTCTTCTAATTACCTAAAATACATGACTACTAGTGACTAGAGAGAAGAGTGCTTGTTTTATGACGAGGGGGCATCTTCGTTGCAATACTGCTCTTTTCACGATTGATCGAACAGTTTTGGAAGGAGTACAAAATTATAAATACAAATATATGGAGTGTAAAAGTAAAACCTTGTATTTTATATTATTTTTATAATGTACTCCTTGATCATATTTGTACTCCTTCCAAACTGAATCATGACCACCCTTGTTTTGGACTTGATCGAATGAAAAGATGGGAAAAAAATATCTGAAAAGCCATTAATGGATTAAAGGAGACTTACAGCGTCGATCCAGCGGGCAGAAAGAAAGGCGCTGATGAAGAGAACGAAGAAGAGGAAGATTAAAGTGGTTGTCGAAGGCCCCTTCTTCAGTGGCCGGTATACTGTGCTTGAATATTGCTGGTGCAAGACCCCACTTATTTTCCGGAATGTTCTGAGTAACCTCTGCATATTCTCTCTCTCTCTCTCTCTCTCTTATGCTCTGGTTTTCGTCCTTAATGAGGGATGCATATTTACTTGTTAGTGGACTTCGTTTAGTTCAGGCTCGAATTTCATTAGCAGTTCACCACCAAACTGATCCAAGTCTCCATCATTACCTGAAACTCAATCTTCATTTTCTTCTTAACCAGAAAAAGGAAAACGAAAATTAAGAATTAAGACCTGGAGATCTCTTACCTTGATTCGGGTTTTGCAAGCATGTAAAATAAAAAAGAGAAACTTCCAGAATTGTTTCCAGGCCGGCCTAGCTAGCGAAGCATCGGTGAATTTGAGCTCCAGGCATGACAAACTAATGCGAAGGATGAAGATCAACAATAGGAAAATTAACCCGAAAGAAAATAAGATTTGAGAAGATGACGGTCATTTACTTTACAATGAAAAATTGTGATATCTGGAAATATGGGTTTCTCGGATATGAAGATAACGTTTATCGTAAGATTTACAACATAAAGGTTACTGCAAATCTGCGAATTATAAGCCAAAAAATACTGGTAGGAGCAACGAAAAATGAGAAGTGTTAGTGAAGTTAGCACATTATCTGAGTCATGATTATTTAAAATTTTAAGCTAGTGCGAAGATAACGTCTAAGATTCTTAGTTTAAGATTAGCTAATAATTAATCATGGGTTACTCGTTTAGTCTCTCAGCTGTAAGTCATGGCCTGCAAGGTTCGGGTGATCACTCGACCCACACTCTACCCGCCTTGAATTAATTAATCATGGTTTACTCTTTTAGTCTCTCAGCTGTAAGTCATGGCCTGCAAGGTTCAGGTGATCTCTCGACCCACACTCTACCCGCCTTGAATTGCAGCCACACATCGCCATAGATGTGCGGCTGCAATGTACTATGGGTATGTTGCGGGTAGAGAAAGTGAGTAGTAAATCTGTCCACGTTTGTTGCTTGGTCAAGTAACTTCATGCTGCAAAGAACATTCAACTGAACTATTTTAGAATAAAAAAAGTCGTGAAATTCAACTATGGAAGCTTACATATTAAGAACCAGCATGCTCGCTAATGAAGTCAAGCTGGTGGTTGGGCAATTTTGAACTAGTTGACCATTTAGATTTCTGTAATTTACAATTTAAATACATCCAGAATGATTTTCTTAATTTGAGTTGGATTGTTTGACCCGGAGTCAGATTTCATTTTGATTTATTTTGGCATTCGGGATTCAGGTCCCTACCGGGAACTTGAAGATTTGACTTCGTTAATTACTTTATACCATTTTGAGTTTCGAGAAGATTATTAGCAAACAAGTAAATCCAGGGGTTGAATGAAATTTAGTTAGGCATGGGTTGGCAATTTTAGGTTTCGACACACCTTTGGATTTGGACTATGGTCCATGTTTAGGTCTGGTTGGCCCTTGACGAGAAGCCAAGGGTTGAAAGAGATTTAAGCGGAAGGGAATGATTTAATGAAAGAGAGAGATAGGTGGTGATGGTGATCAAATTTTGCCTATACTAGGGTTGGGGGTTATGGGTTACCTGATGTTTTCTGATTCGAACCGAAGACAGTCAGATAGTTTTGCCAATTAGACAAGGTGAGGAGAATAGGCTAGTAGACCGGGGTAAATGCAAAGGGTGTTGAAGTAGGTTGAGAATCCAAAGTCCTTTACCTTGAAGGAAGATGCTTTTATGTAGATGAACATCCATGTTATAGTCGGATAAGGTTCATGGGGTTGCCGAGATGAGATCGCCCGCTGAGGTTCTCAGGAGGTTTCCCTTTCCTCGAGGTGTGTTTCCTTGTCCGTATAGGATTCTATCTACTTAGTATGCCTTCTCGTGGTGTAGCTGCATTGAGCGGTACTGACGTGGTCCGAGGAGGTTGGCCACGAAGACCGACACATGATGACTTCAGCTAGTTCAAACACAACCCGAACACTACCCCCATTGTCTAGCACCATGATTGATTCTAGGTTTTATGGTGTTAGTTGATTGATTCTAATTCTTTCTAGTATCATGTTTTTTTGGCATCATAGTCAAAATCTTAAAAAACATTAACCACATAGATGAGAAATGAGAGAAGAGGGAAGACGATGTGAACATCAAGGTGTGTTTGGTTTGAAAGAAAAGGTAGGTAAAGTACCTTGTATAGCTTTTCCTTCCTCTCTCTCTACCTTTTCTTTAAAACCAAACACAGTCTGAACTCTTGGCCTCCTTTTTATCGTGGATATAACAGGGATATAGAGGAGAAACAACAACAATCATAACGAGAAAGATCATTATTAAATAATAACGTAAATCATGCAGATTTTTGGTTAGTATTCTTCGTGTAATGCGGGTGCGGGTAAAGATAGAGGTGTAAACTGGGCAGTGTTGAGATAGCACAATATGGCTCGTGGGTCGTTACGGGCCATGCCACCCTCCTCGGTGAAAAACTTGGGGTCGGCCCGACATGTCCCACTGCCCAGGCCTGTGCAGGCCCGTGCCGTGCCGCGGATTGGGCTGGCCCGTGGGCTGAGCCTTGGACTAAGTCGGGTCATGCATCAAGCCAAAGCTATTTATTTAAAAAATTGATAAAAAAAAACTTAAAATTTTAATTTTATATGAATTTTGTGTATACAATTGCTTATATATACAATAATTAAATAAATTGGTGTAATAAAATTATTTATTTTATTAATATATTATATATTATTATATAATTATAATCTATATAATATTATATAAATATATAAAAGTATATAAAAATATGTATAATATACATAAATATATATACAACATATATATGATATATATCAAATATGTATAAAATATTTATATATATGGGCCGTGTCGAGGGCTAGGCTACGGGCTGGGCTGTGCTAGTCCGCTCGGTCGTGCCGTGCCATGCCATCCCGTGGACCTAAAACCCCAGGCCCAACACGACCCGCATGATGGTGTCGGGCCTGGCACGGCCCGCGGACCATCGTGCTGGGCTAGTCCAAGTTCGTGCCGCCCGTTACATCTCTAGGTAAAGAGGGGGACTGGCCTGTTGCATCATGGTAGGATAGGAAGGATAATCTTTTTTAGGAATTCGGATATGCTAGTAGTCAAGAGACACTAAGGCTATGTTTGGTTTGAAGGAAAATGTAGGGAAAGGAAAGGAAAGGAAGGGAAACTTTTACAAATCTTGTATAATTAATAATTTACACTAATAAAAATTAAAATAATATTTAAAAATTAATAAAATAATTAAAAATTACTAGTTAATAAAAATAATTAATAATTAATAAATAACATAAGTAAAATTAACAAAAAATAATTATTATTTAATAAAAATATAAAGATAATTAATAATTAATAATTGGTAAAAATAATTAATAATAATAATAATAATAATAATAATAATTATTATTATTATTATCATTATTATTATTACTACTACTACTACTCAACCGCTGACGTTGGAAGTTGCAACGGCGCTGGTAGGAAGACGAGAGAGAGAGAGAGAGAGAGAGAGAGAGAGAGAGAGAGAGAGAGAGAGAGAGAACTGCCACTATTGAGAGTTGCGGTGGTATGAAGACCAGAAGAGAGAGAGAGAGAGGTTGGAAAGAAAAAGAAAAAGGTGATAAATTGTGATAATGAAACCTACTTGGAGCTTAGATTCACAAGTGGCATTCTTCCTTACCGTCCCTGAGAGCAAAAAGAGGAATGACCTAGATTTTTTGGATTGGGGTTAAATAGGGGTAAGGCATGTCATTTTGAAAAGAGTTGAAGGGTAATTTAGACAATGCATCAACTTTGAAACGCGTCTGAGCGCGTTAAAAACTGGCCCGCACGCTATTGTTTTCAGATCTCAGAGGAGACACCAAACGAGTCTGAGGTCTGAAAAATAATAATTTCAGACCTCAGACTAAAAAGTGCTATCGAACGCCACCTTAGTAAGACCCAACACTCTTATGATTTAGGTGCCTTAAAAGTTAAAATTAAAAAAAAAAAATAATAATAAATTCGTATTTGATTTGAGGGTCTCCTTAATTTGATGCTTGTCTGAAATCAGCCATTAATATCCCTAGAGTATGTACTATATGACATGGTTTTCAAATTGTCATTGACTTAATTGGAAGGTCGGGCTGAATAAATCATTCAAATAACTGGTTTCATTTTTACCCCCGAACTGTTGTTTTGCTTCTATTGACCTAGATGATTAAATTGTTGATCAGTTCAATCAAGAAAACAGTTTTGACCATTTTTATTCTAATTATTCTAATTAGTTATTTTTTAAAACTTGCAATGGACTATTAGTTCAGATCAGATGGTTGAACCACTGGCCCAGAAACCAATGGCCAAAGCGATTTCAGTCCCGGATGGATTTTTAAAACATTGTTATATAATCATTCAGTCCATTATTGTAGTTGCTTTGATTAAGAGAGTCTGGATCAGGTAGACACTACATTTTAAGCCGTTAAATGAGCAATTTCAAAATTTTTTTGACATCTGTCCTTTGAAATACCTCCAACTTATTCTTGAAAAAGATTAAAGACAACTTTTAACAGATGCCAAAATATTTAAGATGGGATATTCCATCTATGAAAGGTAATTGGCGTTCAAATCAAAGATTAGTACCGTGTTAAACTCCAATCCAGGAGGATAAAAAAATTTTCAAGTTCATGACCAGTGGATCATATCATCATCTATGTCAGAGCCCTGGTTTCGGTTTAATTTACAGTTGAATGGGAAGCCATTTATGTTGGTACTCTGCAAATTAAAAGTAGTCGATCTTAAGTCTTGAGTTGAAGGTTTACTTTGCCGTTTTCAACTCACACCAGAATTTGCCTCATCACTCATGAATGGTGCTCGGTTTAACAGTTTGACTGATAATATGTAGACCTGATAATTAAGCCTATAATGGAAAAAAGAAGGGATGCAAATACTAATATTACACACTTTGTGTTCGTGAAAAATCCATAGTGGGAAAAAAAGTTTATAACATTTTTACCGTTAAAGCAAGAGGAATATAAAATTGGTTAAAAGATAAAACATTTAACTAAAGTTAGAGGTAGGTATGTATATTAAGAAGCTAGCTTGACCACCGACTCCTTTGTTGAGCAAGCATTGATTTAGGTGGTTTATTAAACTGGCATCCAAATCCAATGAAAAAGGGGATAACAATAATAATAAAAGGTCCTGCAAGTAAAACAAAAATAGTAAAGAAGAAAATTTGTGTGAGCCACCTTTCAAGGGTCCACCACGATATGGGTTTTGATGGAATTACAATTACTTAGGCCTACTGAAGACTTTGACGTAACGATGGATCTGGGCCAACTCCAATATACTGTGTGGTGGAGACTAAGTCTAGCTAGCCCAAGCATAAACCAAGCTTGATTTTCAAGCCCAGGCCAAACATCCAAGTATTCACTAAACGACAGACGACACATGATATTGAGCTAGCCATCCTTATCCGGTTTAATAGTGATCATATCACCCATTAGTGTAATCTATTGACATATACCTATTTTAATTGTTAGGATCCGTGAGATGCATAACATTTGTTAAAGAAAAGTTAAATATTAGAAAAGGGTTATTTATTAAAATATCTTTTATAGTTTTATGGATTTATTAAAATCTACTCTATAGTTAATATTTTATTAATACAGAACTTATAATTTGTAATGGATTTAATCAATCTTTTATTAGATGACAATGGAAAATGACAGTGTTGACTTTAATGTTTATTTAAATAAATTTAATTAAAAGAAAATAAAAATAAAAATATCATTTTTGCCCTTAATAATATACAGGCAACCACTCTATTGACTATATTTGGTCAATTTTGTTTTCTATAAATAAGTTGTAAAATATATGGAATGTTTTAGTGAAATGAAAACTATATGGTAGGTTTAAGTAAATATGTAAAGCTATAAGGTGTGTTCTATTAAATGACCCTAATAGAAACACATAAGAGTATACAATTGTTTTATATTTTCAACTTCTAAAATAATTAATAATTATTCATATTTTATATACTACTTTTAATATTTTTTTATAATAAAAAAATAACAATAATTAATTTCGGTTAGGTTTATTCATCAAACTAATGAAACCAACCAATCTGATCAACTCGACCAGAGTTGGTTGGTTTTCTAGTATTTTAGGTCGGTTTTGGTTAAAAAAATTTCCAATTCGACCAAGTTGGATCAGTTTCACTTTGGCCATTTGTAAACTGACCAAAATTAAACGGCCTAACCATGGATATATATATTAATATTTTATATTTTAAATATAATTTTTAATATGAAAAAGTGAAAAATTTCCAATATTTCATAGTTTGAAATGCTTTATATCATAAATCTAACTTTTAAATTTATTTTTTAATAATTGCACTGTGATTTTTAAAATTAAATTAAATTTTTAAGTTTTAATCTTTTGAATTGTTTGACCAAACCAAAAAATCAACCCAAACCGATACAACTTGAGTGGGTCAATTTTCACAAAAGGTCAGTCAGTTTTAGCTAAGATTTTCAAACTGTTGTTGACCTGGATGGTCGAACTGTCTGACCCGGGAATCGTCTAGGCAACTGGTTCATTTTACCCCAAACTAGACCTATTCATGGGCCGGGCCGGGTTCGGGCTGGGCTTTTACTCTTCATTAATAGAAATATGTTAGGCCCGAGCCCGAGCCCGGCTCGATCAACGGGCCTACAACATGGACCCGAGCCCGGCCCTAAAATTTTTCCTATTCAATAATCAATATAAATCAGAATTTATTTACATTAAAAAATTATATAAATTCAAAATTTATTTATATTAAAAAATATATATAAAGAAGGGAAAGAGGATGTGGAGAAGAAGAATTCGGTTGGAAAAAGAAGGGAAAGGGGTGAAAAAAAAGGGGTATTCAATTAGGGTTTTTAGGTTTATCTATAAGTTAGGCCGGCTAGGCTATTTTGGCGAATCCCGAGCCCGGCTCGAATTTATTGCGGGCCGGGATTTTTGGCCCAAGGTTAAGCCCGCGGGCCTATATAGCTGTTCAAGCCCATCCGGGGGCCGGGCCGGCCCATCGGGCCACCCGGCCCATGAACAAGTTTACTCCAAACCCAGTATTTGGCCAAAAGCTGTTGAAAAAGTCAACCCATTGACCCATGCGGTCGAACTGTTGACCTGTCGACCCGTTCAACAGTTTTTGATCATTTTTGTATTTTTTGATTATTTTTAAATTTTTAAATTTTAAATTTATTTGTCATAATGGGCCATCCGTTCAAACCAGACGGTCGGACCGTCGACCCAAAAATCAGTGGCCAGAATGGCTCTGTTTTTGGGTCATTTTTTAAAACATTGGTTTCAGTTGACTAACTCCCCAACTTGACCAGGTCAACTTGGTTGGCCAAATAGCCTACGACTGAGCTGAACCGACTCATGAAAACTCATAATTTCAGCTAAATTAATAGTCTCATCTCTGATAAATAACAACAATATAATCTCCATAATTATTGAAAATTTATAGAAAAAATACACAATTATGGAAAATATATTGATAATAAAAAAAATACAATAATTACCATAATTACAAAAATACAATAAGTACTAAAAGTATATTAGCTTAGTCCATAAATAGTATAACCTCAAACAATAGTTTAATCTCTAATAAATATTAATCAATAAGTTATAACAAAAATACAACAAATACAATAAGTGCAATAAATTAAATTTAAAAATTCAATAATATTAGTCTAATCTCCAATAATTATTGAAAGTTTTCTGTTAAATAACAAAATAAAATAAATTTATACATATTCATTGAAAATACATTTCTCACAAAAAACAATAAATAAGTACTAAAATACAATAAATATTGATTTTAGTATATATAATTATATAATAAATACAGATTAAGAGTTTAAAATTATTATTAATAAATATTAATTTTTTTGAAAGTTATTTTCTCGAATTATTACTTGATATAAGTGAAATTAGTTATTTATAATATTATGTAAAAATATTAAATTATTGTTAATTGCAATATTATGTTGTAATTATTTTTCTATTTTTTTTAGATTTTTTAAGTTTATTGCATAATTTCTTTATTTTAGCTATTTAAAATCTAGTTGTGTTAAATATTTTTTATTTAAAATATTTAGTTATTTAAATAATTAAAGAATATGTAAAATATTTAATTTTGAAAATTTTAATTATTTGTTGAATTTAATTATCCATAAAATCATAATTTGTATTATTATTACATGATTTCATTATTAGTTTTGTAATATATTAAATTTTTATTAATTTCAATATTATGTTATAAATATTTTTATACTTTGAAGATTTTTTTTTTTAAAATTTATTACATAATTTCGTTATTTTAACTATTTAAAACCTAGTTATGATAAATATTTCTTATTTAAATATTTAAATAATCTATAAAATATTTAAAATTTTTTGTTATTTGAATTTTATTTCTTTAAATCTATTAGACATTATTAAATATTTGAAAACATTTCAATTTATAATCCAAAAAACATAATTTAAATTGTTAGTACATATATTCGTGATATACTTTGTAAAAATGTAAAATTATTTCTTTTGTTTTTAATAAATATTTTAAAGTTATTATATAATTTTGTTAGAATATTTAAATGACTCTTAAAATTTTTAATCCAAACTTTCTTTAGATAGATATAGATAAAAATAGGGGAGAGGATAAATAGGAATTAGAGATAATTTAGGAGATAAAATCTCTACTAAATTAGAGATAATTTTGGAGATAAATAAGAATTATAGATGATGTAGAAGATAAATAGGAATTAGAGATAATTTTGGAGAAAATGGGGGATAGTGGGGGAGGTAGTTTAGGAGAAATTTTAAGAGAAGAGATTATTTAGGTTATCGGGAAAGTTCATCTCATTGTTTGTTTAAAAAATGACATGGAATTAAAAATATAAAAAAATTCAGAAAATGGAGAAAATATCTGTTACTTCCTTGTATTAATATATACTTGCGGCTGGGGACTGTTCGATGCATGGGATTTGTTATGTTAAAATAAGCAATAGAAACATGTAATAATATAAAATTGTTTTATATAATAATTAATAGTCATTTATATTTTATATAATACTTTTAATAATTTTATACAATACAAGAATATCAATAATTAATTTTAGACAAGGTTGTTTGTCAAACTTAAGAATGGCAATTTTCCCCATTCCCTAATCCCTATGGGGATCTGCCTCGAATGGGGTGAGGATGGGGATGATTTTCTCCCACGGGGATGGAGATGGGGAAATTTTCATCCCCATTGGTGGGGACAGAGAGAGCACTCCCTGCCCCACGGGGACCTCGATCCCTGCCCATGGGATCCCCACTAATATATGTTTATATATACGTATACGTTTATATATGTATATATGTACACATACATCTATATGTTAATATTTTTAAAAATATTGTAAATTTTAATTATTTTATTTTTATTTTTAAAATAAAATATAAAACAAAAATATAATGGTTGACATTATAATAAATCACAGGGAGTGGGGGTCCCTGTGGAGATGGGAATGGGGATAACTTTGTCCCTGCTAGCAGGGATGGGGACAAGGACGGGGATGAGATTCTTAGGAGCATGGGGACGATGAGAGGCTTCTTGTCCCCGCCCTGCCCTATTGCCATTTCTAATCAAACTAATGAAATTGACCAACCCGATTTCTAATATTTCCAATTGGCTTTGCTCAACAATTTCCCAACCTGAATGGTTTGGATTAGTTTCCCATTCGCCATGTGTAAATTGACTAAAATTGAATGACTCGACCATATATATATATATATATTAATATTTTATAGTTTAAATATTTTTTTTAATATGGAAAAGTGGGAAAATTAAAATATTTCTTAGGCTAAAATATATTTTTTTAATAATGTTGTGGTATTTTTTTTTAAATCTAAACTTAATTTTTAAATTTAATTTTTTAAGTTTAAATCTTTTGAACCAATTGACCAAACTGAAAATTGACCCAAACCGATATAACCTGAGTGGCCAACTCCCCAACCTGACCAGGTTGATTTGGTTGGCCAAACAACCTACAATTGAACTAAACCAACCCGTGAACTATAGTTTAATCTCCAATAATTATTTAAAATTTATAGAAAAAATACATAATAAATTAAATTTAAAAGCTAAACAATAATAGTTTAAGCTCCAATAATTATTGAAAGTTTTTTATTAAATAACAAAACAAAAATAGACTTATATATAATTATTGAAAATATATTTATCACAAAAAACAATAAATAATTACTAAAACACAATAAATATTAATTTTAGTATATATAAATATAGATTACTTTTTTAAAATAATTATTAATAAACATTAATTTTTTGAAAGCTATTTTGTAGAATTATTAATTGGTATAAATAAATTAGTTATTTACAATATTATTTATTTATCAAAATAATATCATTATTTAAATTTTAAATTATTAATTACCTATTGAATTTAATAATCCATAAAATTATAGTATTATTAATACATAATTTTTTTATTTTAATTATTCAAAATCTAGTTATGTTAAATATTTCATTATTTAAAGTATTTATTTATTTAAATAAATATTTAAAATCTTAATCTATTTAGTATAGTTGAAAGTTATTTAGTAACTATTTAAAAGATATTATTAATTGATTTAAAATATTAATTTTAGTATATTGTTATTTAAGATATTTAGTTATTTAAATATGTAAATAATATTTCATTTTTAATGATAGATTCTTATAATTTGAATAACATTTATGTTGAATAATCTAGAAAATCATAATTTATAATGTTTGTACACAATTTTGTGTTGAATTTTGTAAAAATATATAATTTTTAATAATATGAATGTTATTAAATTGATTATCATTATTTTTTTTATCTTTTTAATAAATATTTTAAACTTGTTATAAATTTTGTTAGAATATTTAAATAATTCTTAAATTTTTTAATTCAAACATTCTTTAGGTAGATGCAGATAAAAAGTGGGGGAGAAGATAAATAAGAATTATTAGAGATAATTTAGGAGAGACTCTCTACTAAATTAGAGATAACTTAGGAAAAAGTTAGTGATAGGGGGGTTGTTTAGGAGAAATTTTAGGATATTGGATTATTTAGGTTATTGGAACATATTGGGGGGGGGGGAGAGAGATTTTAGGAAGATTTTTTTGGGGAAAGTAGAGTTTCTAATTGGTAGTTTAAAAATGACATGGATTAAAAAAATTAAAAAATTCATAAAAGGAGAAAATTTCTAGACTTCCTTGTTTTAATATATCTATATAGATACTAGCGGAAACATGTGCGATGCACGGGATTTGTTAAGTTAAAGATGAACAATAGAAACATGTAATAATATACAATTGTTTTATATAATAATTAATAATCATTTATATTTCTATTTTTAATAATTTTGTTACAATATAAAAATAACAGTAATTAATTTTAGATAGGGTTATGTTGTTTATCAAACTTAGGGATGTCAATTTTCTCGATCCCCGTGGGGAGCTGCCCCAAGTGGGGCAAGGATGGGGATGATTTTCCCCTTGTGGGGCGAAGATGAGGCAATTTTCACCCCCCGTTGGCGGGGACGGGGAGAGCACTCCTTGCCCCACGGGGACCTCGATCCGTGGGATCCCCACTAATATATATGTATATATACGCATACGTTTATATATGTATATATGTACACATACATATGTTAATATTTTTAAAAATATGTTTGAACCTTTTGTAATAGGATTTTAAAATTTAATTATTTAATTATTTATCTTTTAAATAAAATAAAAAACAAAAACATAATAATTAACATTGTAAAGAATGATAAAAAGTGGGGATATCTGTGAAGACGGGGATGGGAATAACTTTGTCCCCATTAGTGAGGATGGGGACGGGGACGTAAATAGGGATTTTTGCATGTGGGGACATGGAGGGAAACCAGCAAGCAACTGGTTCTGTCTCACCCCTAAACTGCTATTTTGCTAAAAACCATTTACTTGGTCAGCAACTCGTCTCGGCTGGTTTGATTTGAACAATGGTTTTTTTGGCTGTTTTTATTTTTTAATTGCACATGATCAAGAACCAAACGATCAAACCACTGATCCAGAAACCGGAGTCCAAAGCGAAATCGTCTTTAAAAACATTATTATTAATTAAGCCTCTCTGAAACGTGGACGCGGAGGGAAAATTACATAATTATGCATTATTCTCGCTCTACATGGTAATCAGTACTCATACATGAATATTATATTGTAGACCGATTTCCTTCACATTGGAGCATGGGACTAGTTTCTTTAATTTTTGATCTTATCCGAAAATTGCTTCTCCATCTTCTCAACTTGTGTTTTGGAATTCTCCTTTTCCTTGAGAAAAGCTTCAAGAGCTGGAGGGTCAAAAGGAGGTGGCAGCATGCATGGGCTTCTATACGTAGGACCCTTCACCATGGATTCCATCATGTACACTTTCTTTAATCCACCTGCAGGGCAAGCCATGACCTCCGAACAGAGCTCCACAGCCTGTGGAGGTATAGTTGGTTTGTATCTCAATAGCTTTGAGTATTCACTCAGTAGATGAAACATATAATCATACACATTATTCATCTTTAAATCTTCTTGTATGAAGTTGCTTCCCGCTTTTCCGATGGCCAGTGCCTGCAAAGCCCATATGTTCATGGAGGTTGATGACTTTATATATACGGCTAGAGATTAAGAAACAGAATGAACCATCCAGATGGATATCATATATATTACTAATATACATATATATAAATTAAGCTAGCTAATTAATTAATTAATTAACGAGAATGGAGACCTGGTTTTTGTGTTTGTTGCCCCAGTTGACAGCGAACTTGATTGATCGACACTTATCGTTGTCTTTAATCGGCCAGTAATGGTGGCCAGGTAATAAGCTTCTGGTGAAGAAGTCATAGAAATGAGGGGTTACTAGTAGAGTGGGTGAATCACAAGCTAGGATGTATTTCTCACTAACGGACCAAGCCGCTCCTTCTATGTACACTTTGTATCTGTATACTTCAATTAATGGAAATTTAATTAGTTGTTAAATGTCGAAAATAAAGAAGTCCAAATTAACAGAAAAAAAAAAGAAATTCTATGCATATGATGCTCTCTTCTCTCTCTCTCACCTGTGAGTGCATTGGTCTGCCAAATTTGATTTCTTGAAACCTTGCCGAGACTCACGTACCCAATTCTGCATATATACAATATTTAATATTAATAGTGGGAATGCACAACTTTTCAAAATGAAATATTCATTGGCCATTAAATATTTCTGCCCTTTTTACGATAAAAATTTTATTTTTATTTCTACATCTTCTAATTTGTTTTGATGTTAATAAAAATATAAAAGAAAAAACGTTTCACTGTAAAAGGGATAAAAAAAAAAAAACTCAAAATTTCAGCACGTATAATAGAATTCAATGAAAAATGGCTAATTATTTGGTCTCGATCGGTAGAATTAAAATGAGGGGAAAAGAATTCAAATCTAATTCTTCTTGGGGCTTAGGCTACTATGATCAGACAAATTAAGTGTGGATGAATGTGAAACCTGCAGATAGAAGCGTCCGTTCCAATCCTGTTTGTCGGTGACATTACATCTGACGAGGTCTTGCCTAGCCTTACACACCTTGGGGTTTCCTTTCCAGTAAGCATAAGGTTCTCTCTTGTCCCATTTAATCCTCTGATTGCCTTCCTTCAAGTCTTTCAGCAGTGGTATCCATGGCTTTATATTGATTTCTGGCCTGCATGTACAACACTCGGTAAACGTTCAATTCATCAATCAATTGAAAATTCCAATAGTTTTGTGCTTATGATTTGATCAGTATAAGGTGGACTGGTTGATGGATTCCTAGCCAGGCATATGAATTATGATTTTCAAAGCTCATCTACTACCAGAACTCATGATAATTTATAATAGTCGAGAACTCGAGAGAGCTACTCTTTATTTACCATCCCCAGAACGACCAGTCAGGAAAGACGATGTCCAACGTCCAGTCGTCGCCACAGTAATGAAACAAAGGGGGCGGAGCTGTCGCGTTCGGCCCCTCATAATCTCATGATCTGATGACCGGACGGTCATTGCAGTTGAACATGATATCAAAGTCCGGCAACCTCCCCGGATACCTCCTCAGAAGCTGTAGAGTCCCCCACAGTGTAAACACGTCCCTGGTCTGAAACGAGCTACTGTATTTTTCGTAGTACAGCCTTCCGTCCACCAGCACCAACCTAAAATTTGACTTCGTTCTTGCTCGTTCTACCATCTCTCTCGTGATCCCACTCTCCTTCCACGGTCGCAGATCTTCGTGGATCCATCGGAAATAATGTGGGCACTGTTTTGTTGTTGCACCAGTCGGGAATGAACCGCTTGGGAATGTTGCCGGGAAGCTTGTGGAGCAGACTTGTGACAGGTTATTAACTTGGGAACAGTTGAGTGGAATCACAAATCCCTCGTCTTCTGATTCTTCCGGAGAACTGGATGAGGTTAGTAATGCTTTCAGCGACATACCACCACTTGAGATTATCGACTGCAGAATTGCGGAAGAAGAGCTCCCTCAGTGTATAAAAAATTCAACTTTTTTCCATGAATGTAAATGAGGAATAGAAATCCACAAATTAAGATGTATCGGATTAAATAAAACTAGTCATTAAGGGAAAAAATATCTAAAAAGGATGTTCGGATGGACTATATATATATGGGAGCTCATTAGTCCATAATTCAGGTTCACCAATTCCATCACCAACTGGTGTCTGGTGAGGGTTGAGGGTCTTGTTGAAGCCATTAATGACCTCTTGAATTAAGATCAATAATAGAGAGGAACTTAGTAATTATTTCTGTTTTTTTTTTTTTTTTTTTCTTTCACTTCCATAAATGGTGTTATGGATGGATAAAGACTTACAGTGTCAATCCAACGAACAGAAACACAGGTGCCAATGAAGACGACGATGAAGAAGAGCACGATGGTTCTTGCATGTCCCTTGTCTGCTAGTTGTGGTCGATATGTCGTCTCCCCGGAAAAGTGTCTCTGAAGTCCAGACCCTTTCCATAAGTCGTTTACCAATCTCTGCAGGTTCTCTTTCATACTCTTTCTTTGATCTCCTCCTACTCCTATCTGATCTCTTTCATATATATACTCTATTGCTCTAGAATCTCATCGGTCTAATAAGCCCAGGAAACTTATCCGGCCGATCATTTATCCTAATTAATTCCGGCTACCAGAATGAAAACGATCAGGTAAATATAATCTGAGAATTAAAAAGGAAAAAAAAATGAGAGGGAGAGATTACCATAAGACGTTTAAGAAGAAAACATGAATAAAAACATCAAACAGGGTATGCATGTCTCATGTCTGAGATGAGAATTAAGTATGAATTAAAATGCCATAGAGAGAGCGAGTGAGTCTCGTGAACATGCGGCCTTTTTTTATTGTTGTTTTATGGTTTTATGAACGAAACGGAAAAAAACAAAGAAGGAAACGTGATTTGCTCTATACTCTGGTTCTTCTGGTTTGGTTGGTCAGTCACGCCACAAACACACCTACACTCTCTTTCTGTTCCTTCTGTTCCTTTTCTATTTGCTTGCTTGTTATGGCTATAGCTTTTTTACTCTGTCTTGGTAGGGAGCGGCGCCAATGACTCAGCGTCAAATCTGGGTGGGATTAAGGATTAACAACCAAAACCGAACTCCAAGCTAGAATTGGGTTCATACCCAAGTCTCTCTTAAGAAACTGGCATGTTATAAAGAGACATGTAAAAATATGAAAATTCCCAAAAACCTCTATTGAGAGACTGTTAATAGAGTACCAATTAGAGAGAAAGACAGATGAATGTTTGTTACATATATCATCTGATCTCCAAGGACACTATCATGAATGAGTTGGGGACCTATAATCTGGAAAACATAGATGCCAAAACTATTGTTGATGCCCAGAAAATAGAAAGATTGAAGAGCTGATGGAGACTGCGAGACTGATTTCATAGACAACAGGGGGAGGGGGAGTAATGCTTTTAAAAACACGGTGTCCGGTGTCCCACATGATGTACAACGTCTGTTATACTTTTTATGGTAATAGGATTGGAAGTAATAACATGGGACTTGGCGTGGTTTTTTGTTTTGGTCGCTTCTCACGAAATTTTAGTCTTGGTTTGACTATTTGGAATGAAGGAATAAGTAATAAGAGGAAAAGTACTGAAACTAGACTACTACTTGTGGCTCCAACTCTAAAATTGTATTCGAAGACTTAACACAGTGCTCTGCCAGCCGGTCTATGAATCATGGTAGGATAGCTAGGGTGGGGTTTAATTGAATTGAATAATGAATGTATAGTACTCTCTGGAACTCCAATCCGAAGAAGCCAATTGAGTCGATCGAGTTGATTCGGGTGACCACTTGACCAGCTACATACACATTTAGTGAGTTTGACTCGCCCGTGTTTTTTGACCGATTCATTGAATTTTAACATTTGATGATACTAGCACTAGCAGGTCCCCTAGCTACCTTCATCAATTTGTTAAATTAGTTTTCTTACTTACGAGGTTACAAGCATGCATGCAAACGAATGCCATCACTTCAATTCGTTGGGGTTTACACTTCACACAAACCACGTTTAATATACAAATTGGCGATTTCAATTCAGTTTCTTGAGTGGTTTAGGGCATAAGATAAGATAAAGAGGATTCATTATTTCATTATTGTGGGGACTGGGGAGATTAATAAATATTAGAAACAAACTTGTAATCGCAGGCGCCATTTGTTTCAGTATATAGAAAGGACGTGGGAAAGTTTTCAATGTTTCAGTTATATTTCCACCATCTTTTTCTATGGCCAAGACTTTGTATACATGGAAAAAAGTCAACCGAATTAATTAATGAATATAGTTCAGAGGACTACATTCTCAAGAAAATCAGGCAAAACATCAAAAGTAAAACAACGATATTGGCATTGTTTCCATCAACTCGAGTTTGGTAACTGATGGAGTGCAATCCGACCGGTCTTAGCCGTCAACGAACTTTTCTCTGATTGGAGCAATAGGGGGCTTGAAACGGAGAAGAAAGTGGAAAATCTCCGGGGAGGAACTCGGTGAGATTGCTCCAAAACTCAAGTTAGTATTCTCTTAAAGGCAAGATAAAATCAGATGGCGCAAAGTTCACATACCTTGTTCTTGGGGGGTAGGGAGCCTTTTATAACCACTTCGCGCACTCACTCCTAAGCTTTTGTCAGGTCGGGTATGATTACCCCTGCGCTCCTGCCAGTTTGGGTGTCATCACCTCTGCTGGGGGCAGAACCGCCACTGTTCTCTTTGTCGGAACTATCTCTGAAGCTGGAGATGGCGGTGGCGGGTGGCAGTGGCAGGTGGCCGTTCTTGTGTGGGAAGTTCGCGAGGTGGCGGGTGGATTTGTCCCATACTTTGAATAGGTTTTGATTGATAGCGCAAAGAGTGCGCTCATCAGGATTTTTCTGGGTTTCTCGAGCACCAAAAAAGATGGAAACGCACCAGTCTGTCTATGAATGCTGACAGACGTGACGACGCACATTTATTTCAAAATTCAAAACTCAAAAAGCACGCTGCTGGGAGACGTGACAGCGGGCATCTTTTCAAAATTGAAAAAATGCGCCGCTGTCGCCTTTAAGGCGAGGAGACGTGCGCTGGTGCTTTCAGTTTCAGAAAGACGTGTGGCCAATCACGTCTCGGTCTCAAGAGACGTGTGACTAGTCATGTCTCGGTCTCTGGAGACGTGCGCTGGTGTTTTCAGTTTCAGAAAGACGTGTGGCCAATCACGTCTCGGTCTCAAGAGACGTGCGACTAGTCATGTCTCGGTCTCTGGAGACGTGCAGTCAGTGCGACTGTGGGCTGTCAGATTGTCTTTTGATCTGAGCTGTTGATTCTCGGTTACTATGGGTATAAGTGGTGGGGGACCCTAGTCGCTGTCACTATCCTGCGTTTTGCTTCTTGAGCTCGCGTCTCAGTTTCAGTTCACATCCCAGCTTGTAGCTCGCGTTCACGTTCTCATAGTCTGTATGCTTTTTTCCGGGTGAGTACTTTCCTATAATCCTTATTTTCCTTCCAATGTCTAGCTCGAATAGCTCAGACAGTTCTTCAAGGGAGTCGGATGCAGGTTCTACGAACCGAGTTGCATCCCCCGACAGTCCTAGTGAACCTGAAGTAGAACTCGAGGAAGAGTTCGAACCCGTAGGCCGAGTTGCCTCGGGTAGTTTGGCATCCTCCTCTCGTCGAGGTCGGACATTGGACAAGTTTGGGCCTTCGACCATGACGCTTGAGGGGCTTCATTCCCTTATCACATAGTTCAACTTGCCTAGGGAGTACACCTACTTCATACCTTCGGGCAGTTTCCCTTGGGAACACGGCCCTGATGAGATCGTGATATTCTGGGAGCAGTTCGCTGTTGGGTTGCATCTTCTTTTCCACCCCCTCATTGTCGAGGTAATGAACCACTTCGGTGTTACAGTCGGCCAGCTTCACCCGAACTCTATTTGTAACTTGGTGGGGACAATCTCCCTATTTTCCGAACAGGTCTTGCCTTTAGACTTGGATATCTTCTCCTCCATTTTAATGCTTAAGAAGCAAGTGGGTCTCTTTCCTGGGCATAGGTGGGCGTATTACTTGTCTCCTCGCCCGGGTTTTAAGATTCTACACGAACTTCCCAACAAGGTCTCGGTGTGGAAATGAGACTACTTAGGGGTGTGAAGTGAATTGGGGTGGCCGTTCCAAATCGGGTGGGGGATGGCTGCCCCTGACGCCGGTGTTACGCTTGATAAGGAGACAGCGAAGGGCCTCTGGCAATGGGCATGGCTTGGGCTAAAATGCCATCATTATTTGATGGAGGCCAAACTCATTGCAGCCAGTCTGAGTTCGGGTAGGTTCCTTACTCAGAGTTTTTTTTTTGCTCCGTTCTTTTATTTTTTCTGATGCCAAGCTCTTTTCGCAGGTGTGATGGACTCAGAAAGGACTTGTGGTGGGCACCTGTTTCATGGCATGAAGAGAAGGAAGCGAGTCGTCAAACGAACTCGTGCCGAGCTGCCCCGAGATGTGGAGCTTGAGGTACCAGACTACCCGTCAGAGGATCCGCCTAGGGAGCCCGAGATGGCTCCTCCAATGCAAGAAGCGGTAGGGACCCTTATGCCGAGACTACTTACACGGGGGCTCCCACTTACTCTGGGGCTACTTATACGCGAGCTGGGCCCTCAAGCTCGGGAGCCCAAGGGGAATTCAGGAGTGTGTTGTCGCCGAACCATGCTCTTCAAAAGAGCAGGGAGGCCATTTACCTCGAGGAGGTCGCGGCATGGACCGATCTTCCTTTGAACCAGGTGGCTTGTCGTGCTGCCACTCATGCCATGGTGGTAAGTCAGATTTCTTGTCGGGCTATTTGCTTTTATCCCTCTTGCTGTTGTTCTTTTGATCACTTGTTCTTTCCTTTTGGTAGGTGAATTCTTCTATCTTTCCTTGGCGGCCCAGGTGGAAAGGAGCTCGAGGCAGGTGCGAGCTGTCGAAGAGGCTTTCTGTGCTGCTGAGACGGTTGCTCGTGCTGCACAGACTAGGCAGGCGAGGTCTCAGAGAGATGCCGAGGCCATGGGAGTCGTAGTGAAGCACATGGCGGACCTGAGGCTGGATTTGCAGCATCAGGTCGAATACCTTCAGGTGGACATTAGGGAGAGGACGTAGATCTTTTCTTAAGGCATTGAAGATGCCAAGAAGAAGGTTGTTGATGAGTACATCGCCTCACCGTGCTTTGATGACCTGATGGTGGACTCGTACATAAGGGGTTTTAAACTAAGCCGGTGGATGATCCGGAATACGTACCCCGAGCTCGATATTAGTGCCATATCCATTTCACGCATTACTCAGGAGATGGCCAATGCCACTGATGGTGAGCCGGATTCCGAGGGCGAGGCAGGACCTTCGGGTATCGTTGAAGTGCCTTCTGATGGTGAAGAAGGAGCTCCGGGCCTGTAAAATGTATTTATTATTATTTTTTTTGAAATGTACACAAAGTACTTTGCAATGGAATGATTTTCTTTTGATTAAGTGTTGGTCGCTCTTTCCTCCTAACTGGCCATATTGTCGAACTGACCATATGCCGATGCCCCTATTAGTTCGTTGTTGGCACTTTGCTTGAGCTTTTAGTTGGCATTTTTTGCCTTTGCTTGCCCACACCGAGGTCCTTGTTAGCTCGACATCCTAGCCCTTTGGCTCTGGTAGCGACTTGGTCCACTTCGCTTGGTAATCTATAGGTAGTATCGTCTCAAGTTAACGATGTTCCAAGCTTGGGGTACTTGTTTGCCCTCTAAAGTTTCGAGCTCATATGCCCCCCCCCCCCCCGAGTGCTCTCTTAACTCGGTAGGGCCCTTCCCAATTCGGTTTAAGTTTGCCCACGCCGGGCTCGGGTGCCATGATCTTACGGAGAACCAGGTCGCCGACGTGGAAGTTCCACTTTTTTACTCTGGCGTTGTAGTACCGAGCTACCTTTTGCTGGTAAGCTATGGTTTGGATGTATGCAAGGTATCTTACCTCGTCTAGTAGGTCGAGGTTGGTATGCAACTCATCTCTGTTTGTTTGATCATCGTACGCTTCTAGTCGTAGTGTAGGTATTTCGATCTCCGCCGAAATTACCGCTTCAGTGCCGTAGGTGAGGTTAAAGGGGGTTTCTCCTGTGACGGTTTTTTTCGTGGTTCGGTGAGCCCATAGGACACTTGGTAGTTCATCTGCCCACAACCCTTTAGCTCGATCTAGTCATGCTTTCAGTCTATAGAGGATAGCTCTGTTCGTTACTTCTGTCTGACCGTTTGCTTGCAGGTGTGCGACCGATGTGAAGTTCTACCAAATTCCCATATCTTGGCACCATTCTTGAAACTTGATATCCTTGAACTGCTTGCCATCTGTAACTGTTGCCAGCGGTTCAACTTCTATCCACTTTGTGAAATAATCTACCGCTACCACTAGGAATTTCCTCCCACTTGTTGCTGGCGGGAATGGCCCCAAGAGGTCGATGCCCCATTGCGCAAAGGGCCATGGACTGGTGAGGTATTTGAGGTCGGCGGCAGGCTGATGATGGATATTGGCATGCTTCTAACACTTGTTGCATTTTTTGATGAGCTCGACGGCCTTTGCCTTCATTGTTGGCCAATAGTATCCTTGTCGAAGTGCCTTTTGGGCGAGGGCTCTGCCCCCCAAGTGTCTGCCGCATACATTCATGAGTGTCACGGAGTACAAGCTCGGCTTCGGCAGGTCGCAAGCAATGCAGGTAGGGGAGCGTGTAGGACCGTCGGTACAGTCGTTCGTCTATTATGACGTATTTGGTGTTGCATTCTCCTGGCTGCATTGCGGTCCGTAGGGAGGGTTCCATCTAGCAAGAAGCTCACGAGTGGGTCGATCCGACTCGGCTCTGCTTCAAGGACAGGAGCGACCTCCTCTGCCCCACCGAGAATGCTAGGCCGAGGTAAGTCCTTTATGTACACGGTTCTCATGGTGTTGTGACTCGTGCTAGCTAACCGGGACAGGGCATCGACCTCAGTGTTCTCTAACCTTGGCATTTGCCTGATGAAGTGTTACTGAAAGTTGAGCAGAGCCTCCTTTACTTTTGCCAAGTATGTGATCATAGTGAGCTTGCATGCTTCGTATTCACCCGTAACCTGGTTGACCACGAGCTGGGAGTCGCTGTAGATAACTATGTGTTTTGCTCTTACCTTTTGTGCTAGGTTCAGTCCGACTATTAGTGCCTCGTACTCCGCCTCATTGTTGGATGCCATGAATTCAAAGCGTAGTGTGTATTCCAATTTCGTGCCACCCGGGCTGCGTAGCACTATTCCAGCCCCGCTGCCCTACTGGTTAGAGGAGCCATCTACGTGAAGGATCCAAGGCTCTTCATCTCAGTTCGCGTTTGGCCTAACCAGGAGAGATGCCACACTGGCTACTACTTCACGGGGTTCGGACTCTATTGGCTTGGGAGCTCCGGGCTCACCCGAACTGGGGATCTCGGGCTCAACCGGACTAGGGACTTCAAGACTAAACGTGCACTTGGCAATAAAATCTACTAAGGCTTGGGCCTTAATAGCATTTCGTGGCTTATACTAGAGGTCATACTCACTGAGCTCGATGGCCCACTTCGTTAGCCGACTGGAAACCTCGGGCTTGAGTAAGATTTGCCTCAGAGGTTTGTTAGTCAAGACGATGACAGTGTGAGCCTGGAAATATGGGCGGAGTTTCCGAGCTACAATTATTAGTGCGTACGCTAGCTTTTCTATTTGTGGGTATCTCGTCTCTGCTCCCTGCAGAATTTTACTAACATAATAGACGGACCGCTGGACCCGATCTACTTTTTTTATTAGTACCAAAATGACCACCTCGTCGCTTGCTGAGGTACAATTATAAGATCTCGCCCTCCTTGGGCCTGGCTAAGATTAGCACACTAGCGAGGTAGCTTTTCAGCTCGTCGAACGCGAGCTGGCAGTCTTGGGTCCATTCGAACCCTTTGCCTTTGATTGCCTTAAAGAAAGGTAGACAACGGTCTGCCGATTTGGACATGAAGTGGCTTAGAGCGGCTATGCAGCCGTTTAACTCTGAACCTCTTTTACTTTTCAGGGAGGTCTCATATCTAGGATGGCCTTTATCTTGTCCGGGTTGGCCTCAATACCGCGCCGGTTGACAATGTACCCTAGGAACTTACCCGAGGTGACACCGAAGACACACTTGTTTGGGTTCAGTTTCATGCTAAATTGACGTAGAATTTGGAAGACAGAATCTAAGTCTTTTATTAATTCCTGTGAAAATTGCGTCTTGACGACCATGTCGTCTACATAACATTCTATTTTCATGCCAATTAAGGGCCGAAACAGCTTATTCATAAGTCTTTGGAATGTCTTCCCGGCATTATTTAGTTCGAAGGGCATGACCTTGTAGTAGTATAGGCCGAACTCGGTTATGAAGCTGGTTTTTTCCTCATTGGACTGGTCCATCCTGATTTGGTTGTAGCCCGAGTAGGCGTCCAAGAAGCTTAGCAACTCATGTCCCGAGGTCGCATCCACTAGGCGATCGATTTTGGGGAGGGGGAAGTAGTCTTTTGGGCAAGCTCGGTTCAAGTCGGTGTAGTCGACACACATGCGCCACTTGCCGTTTGCCTTTTTACCAGCACTGGGTTGGCTACCCAGCTCGGGTAATGAACTTGCCTTATGAAGTCTGCTGCAAGGAGCTTTTTGACCTCCTCATCGATCGCCCTCCAGCGCTCTGGGGCTAAGTTGCGTTTCTTCTGTCTAATGGGTCTGACTACAGGGTCAGTATTAAGTTTGTGAGTTATAAGGCTAGGGTCAATACCGGGCATATCGGTCGCAGACCATGCAAAAATGTCTAAATTTTGAAGTAGGAAACTCACCAGTTCAGTTCGTAAAGGCTCCTTGACGAAAGCACCGATCTATAGCATTCCAGCCGGGTCCGTAGCCTAAGTCGGGATTGCGACCTTTTCCTCTGTGGGCGAAGATCGTTCCACGCCCTGCTCCGTAGGTCGCTCCAGCTCGAGGTCGTCGGCCACCTTGGTCTTTCCTTTCAGGGCGACAACGTAACACTTGCAGGAGTCAAGCTGGTCGCCCCGCGTTACCCCCACACCGAAGTCTGTTGGGAACTTCATTGCCAAATAGTAGGTGGAGACCACTGCCCGTAGGACATGCGTAATTGGCCACCCTATTATGGCATTGTATGGGGAGGGGGTTGCGACCACTAGGAAATCGTGGTTGAGTCTCACCGCGCAAGGCCATGTGCCGACTTCCACAAGCACTGTTATTTTCCCAAGGGGTCTGACTTCCTCTCCGCTGAAACCCCCTAGAGGAGTGTTTGCAGGCTTCAACTTGCTTCTCTACAACTGAAGCTGGTCAAATGCCGACTTGAAGAGGATGTCCGCCAAGCTACCTGAATCCACAAGTACGCGCCTGGCTTCGAAGTCGTTGATCCTTAGTTTTATAACAAGTGCGTCATTGTGGGGGTAGTGTACACCTCGCAAGTCGTCTTCCGTGAAGAAGATTGGTTCTTCCGTCTTCGGCCTCTTTGGAGGGTTTTGCTCTTCTTGGGTTGCTTCACGAACTGACATCCGAGCCGCCGCCGAAGTACAACCTGCTACCACCGAACCTCCCACTATTACGTGGATGGTTCCTCGAACTGGCCTCTCTTCCCGAGGTTGTCTTTCCGATGGTTCGGCTGGCCTGCTGCTGGATTCAGGAGCATCCTTACTGTGTTCCCCTTATCGGCATGTCTTATTATTATTATTATTATTATTATTATTATTATTATTATTATTATTATTATTATTATTATGCTGTACAAAATTTCTCAAGTATCCACGACGGATGAGTCTCTCTATCTCGTCCCAGAGATTATTACACTATTCGGTACTATGACCATGATCTCTATGGAAACTACAGTATAAATTTTTATTTCTCTCGTTTGGATTCCCCTTTAGGCGAGGTGGCCATTTGACGTATGGGGCATCTTTGATCGTCATCAAGATCTCAGTCCGCCTCGTGTTTAAGGGTGTGTAGTCCGTTCGAGCTGCTAAGGGAGCTCGGGACGGCTGGCTTGGCTTTGCCTCCCGAGTCGAGTTTTTTCTGTCACCTAGGTTGGAGGACTCGCCTTCTCTTTTCCTTTTCTCGACCCCGCCTTCGGTCCTTTGGTTGACCTCTTCCTCTGTTCTCGTGAACTTGTCCACGAGCTTTAGGAATTCGGCCACGGTCGTGGGCTGGCTGGCTACCATGTGCCATTTGAACTCTTTGTGTGTTACTCCTCTCTTGACCGCCGCGAGCTGTACCGTAGGGTCCAGTTGCGGTATTTGTAAGCATGCGTCATTGAACTGCTTGATGTAGCCCGGGATGGACTCTCCTTCCCTTTGAACCACTCCGAAGATGCTTTCCTCGGTTCTGGGGCATCGCTTGCTGGTAACGAAGTATGCGGTAAAGACCTGCACGAACTGGGTCCAGCTTCTTATTGACCCGGGGGCTAGGTTTCTGTACCAGGTGTGGGCCACCCCCTGAAAGTGGTGGTGAAGGCCACGCACATGCATGACTCACTGGCCCTTGCCAGGTTCATTTGGGATTGGAAGGCATCGACGTGGTCGCTGAGGTCGAAGGACCCATCATACTTGTCTAAAGGGGGGAGCTTGAAGTCTTTGGGCATGGGGACTACAAGGAGTTCTGATGAGAGGGGGGAAGGAACTAAGAGAATAGGGGCAGCTTTTACCTCGTCCAAGCTTGTCTCTTCTTTACCTCTGAGCTTGGGCAGGACATGGGTGGCGGTTCGGCGACCTCGCTAGCGCCTTCGTTGTTGAGTGGGCCTGGTACTGACACTGCTGGCCTCTGTGTTGCAGAGCTCGATGGGCCCAGAATGTTGGTAGTCTGCTGCTAGGGCACTGAATCGGTTCTCTATGAGTGGGAACTCAGGCTTGGAGTGCCGAGGTGCTGACCTTGCGGGCAAGGTTCCCGACCTGCCTATGAGCTGCGAGGCGGGGGTGATTTTTCTTTCCCTTCGGCCCGGGGATGAGGCCTGGCTGTTAGGGGGGTTCTGAAGTTGGGAGGCTTCTCCTTGGTGAGGGCGTCCACCCTGAGGGGAAGCCTTAACCGACTTCGGAGCAGGGTGCCGCAGTGGAAGCAGTGATTGGTTCAGGGGCAGTTGGGGGAATTGCTATTGATAGTGATGTTGAGAGAGGTGGTGCAACACTTGGTGCTACTGGAGTTGATGCTGCTGGAATTGTCGCATTTGGGCTTGCATTGCCCGCATGCATTGCATCAGGTCGTCAAATTGGTTCTGGCTGGTCACTAGGGGGACAACAGTTGGTTCAATAAAGATTGTTTCGATAGGGAGTGGAAAGGGGACATTCATGGCGGGAAGGTTTACGGGCGCCACTGTTTGTGGTGCATTCAGGCTGGGGATCCCATCCACTAGAAGGGGGATGGTGAACTATCCGATGCACACCACGGGGACTTGAAGTTGTTCCCCGGTGGTGTTCATCTCCGTACCACGTCCGGCGTTGCTAGAAGAAGCCATGAGTGTTGGGGTTTTTTGGAGAAAAAAGAGGTTATGAGAGTTTTAGAGGGAGGCTTTTAGAAGCTTTCCCACAGACAGTGCCAATTGATGGAGCACAATCCGGCCTATCTTAGTTGTCAACGACCTTGCCTCTGACTAGAGCAACAAGGGGCTTGAAACGGAGAAAAAAGTGGGGAATCTCCAGGGAGGAACTCGGTGAGATTGTTCCGAAGTTCAAGTTAGTATTCTCTCAAAGGCAAGATAAAACCAGATGGTGCAAAGTTCACATACCTTGCTCTTGGGGGGTAGGGAGCCTTTTATAACCACTTCGTGCACTCACTCCTAAGCTTCTGTCAGGTTGGGTATGATTATCCCTGCGCTCCTACCAGTTCGGGTGTCATCACCTCTGTTGAGGGCAGAACTGCCACTGCTCTCTTTGTCGGAGCCGTCTCTGCAACTGGAGATGGCGGTGGCAGGTGGCAGTGGCAGGTGGCCGTTGAAGTGCGACTGTCAAGCGTCAGATCCCAAGTCAATCAGGTGGGCCGCCCCTGGGTACGAACTTCCTCGGTGTCAGGCGTGGTACGGTTGTTCAGTTTGGCGTCCTGGAGGCGAAGTGCTGGAGTGGTGAGCGTCTCTTTGTGTTCGTAAGGCTCGGGACCTAAGGGGGAGCTTGGGCTCCTTGCAGGGAGTTCGAGCTCCTTGTAGGGAGGTCGGGCTCCTTGTAGGGAGTTCAAACCGCTGGTTCCTCCTTTTGGAGCCCGCGCCTTAGGCGTGCTGTTGCGCCGAGCTGTTGCCTTTGCCCCGTGTTGAGTGATTACGAGGTCGGGCCAAATCTTCCTTCATCAGTAACTCCCAACTTCAAATTCATTCAGCAATTCTCAATTACAATTCAAGTGAATACAGTCAACAAGAAAGGTCAAGTAAAAAATAATCTATATCTACATCTATACCATTTTTCAAAGTATAAATAGGGTCTGGTTTTCACTATAAATGTGTAATTTGACAAAACACCATAATTAAGAGTTTTGGACAGTTATTTTCTAGATTTGTTAGGATAAATTATCCTTTGATCATTGAATTTCGTATACTTTGACAAATCACCATAATTAAGAGTTTCAGACAATTGTTTTCTGGATTTTTTAAGACATAAATTACCCCTTCAATCACTAAATTTCTTGGGACAAATATGTTCTTTGACAAAGCACCATAATTAAGAGTTTAAGATAGTTATTTTCTGAAATTTTGAGTTCATAAATTATCTCTTTAATCGCTGAATTTCTTGGGACAAAGCACCATAAAAAGACTTAAATACCCATCTCATTTTTGATAACCAAATTTGAGTCATTTTGAAATAACAAAAATAACCTCCACTATAATAACCTTTCTTTGCGAGTAAGAACCACTGTTCACTGCTCTTACCTTTCGAAGAGCATTGGTGTTGTTCAGTCCTCAAACTGCTCATTCATTCCTCAGTAGCAGTTACAGCGTGATAAGTAGCAGTTACAGCGTGATACATCCCCATAGTGAAGTGAACATCAGTTTTTAAGTATTTAACTATGCGAAATTTAAATCTGTGGCAAGGAACAAGGCATAACTCAATAACATTCTTGTATAGCAAACCCTCAGCAAAATTGTATTGCAGAGCACAAGTACTGTCACTTGTTGGAAGTCGCCCGTATGCAACGCTTCTAGGCTTCACTACCTGTCACATTCTGGGGCGAATGTCTCCTCACGGCCACATACATTATTAATCGGTTACCAACATCGTTCCTTTTAGGAAAATCTTCATTATATATACTATTGCAACAAATCCCAAGTTACAACCATATGCAAGTGTTTGGCTGTCTCTGTTATGCACAAGTACAACCTAAACCTTGGGATAAATTTTCTAGTAGGGCAACACGCTTTGTGTTTGTTGGGTACCCCTTTGGTCAAAAAGGGTATTGTGTGTTTGATATAGTCATTGGGCACATTTTTACCTCCCGAGATGTCATATTTTATGAAGATCAGTTTCCATTTCAGACTTCACACTCAACATCAACTACTCTTGTCATCCCATTGCTTGTGTTCGACCATGGTTCGGCCATATCACTAGACCCATTGGTTCATGACATGCATGGAACACTACCACCAATCACAAATACACTTGCTAGCAGCCCAAAAACATACATGGAACAATCTAGACATTTGCCTTTTGATGATATACCAACTAATACAAGCTCACATGAAACTGCTATTGAAGAAAATAACCAAGTTTCAGCCCAACCTGACTCATGACCACATAAGCCTTGGCAAGTCTCCACCCGCTTGCGCTCATATGACTACCAAATTCCACCTTCTCTTGCTAATGTGGTTACCAGCCCGAGTGCTTTTCTAGCTACGATTTCCTCAGAAGTTGAACCATCTTCATTTGTTGAGACTGTTAATGATCTCAAGTGGCGACAGGTAGACCTGTTCATGGGCCGGTCCGGGTCGGGCCGAGCTTTCACTCCGTATTAACATGATTTTCTAAGGCCCAAGCTTGAGCCCGACCCAACCATTGGGCCTACAACTTGGGCCCGAGCCCAGCCCTCATGAAATGCCCGAAGCCCGGGCCTGGGCCCGAGCCAGAAATTTAACCCATACTTTTAGCGACTGAATATATATATATATATATATATATATATATATATATATATAGAGAGAGAGAGAGAGAGAGAGAGAGAGAGAGAGAGAGAGAGAGAGAATAAAAAATGTATATATCAAATTATAAATATATATTTTAATAAATATTATATTATTTATATATTTTATATAATATATAAAATGCATATTATATATTTTATAAAATATATAATGCTGAGTCGGGCCAGACCGGGCTTGGTCGGGCTTTTTTGACAAATCCCGAGCCTGGCCCGAAACACAATCGGGCTTACTGTGTTAGGCCCAAGGTCAGGCCCATGGGCGTAATTACATGACCAAGCTCGACCGGGGTGCGGGCCGAGCCATTGGGCTATTCGACCCATGAACAGGTCTAACTACAGGTAATGGAAGCCGAAATTGAAGCACTCGAGCGGAGTAACACATGGACACTTATAGACTTGCCACCCAGAAAGAAGGCTATAGGTTCAAAATGGGTCTACAAGATTAAGTTGAGAGTTGATGGTAGTATTGAGAGATATAAAGCCCGTTTGTTGGCAAAAGGTTACAATCAAGTTGAAGGCCTTGACTACTATGATACCTTTGCACCTATAGCAAAGATTGTTACTGTTTGTTATCTAAACGCAGTGGCTATTGCCAAATGTAGGGAACTTCACCAGCTTGATGCAAATAATACATTTCTCCATGGTGAGCTATAAGAAGATGTTTACATGCGCATCCCTCTTGGATTTGCCAAAGATGGCAATCAACGTGTTTGCAAATTCCAAAAATCCTTATATAGCCTCAAACAAGCTTCACATATGTGGTTCCAAAAATTCACTCACACGCTCTTGCATGTCGGTTTTACCTAATCAGTGGTAGACTACTCACTTTTTACAAGCAAACAAGACAACTCCTTTGTTGTAGTACTTGTGTATGTAGATGACCTCATCATCATAGAAAATGATCCAAGCCATATTGCCTCCCTTAAATCTTACATCAATAAGTGCTTCAGCATCAAGGATCTTGGACCCTTGACATATTTTTTTGGGCATTGAGGTGGCTCATTCAAACTCAGGCATCTTCTTAAGTCAGCATAAACACATCATTGACATTTTGAATGAAACCAGGATGCACAAATGCAAATCATGTTCAACTCTTATGGAACAACAATGACACTTCAATAATGAAGCCAGTCCAACTCTTTTAGATCCAACCCAATACAGGCGTTTGGTGGGACGCCTCCTGTACCTTACGGCCACAAGGCCTAATATCAATTTTGCAGTTAATCAACTCAGTCAATTCATGCAAGACCCACGAGAAAAGCACCACCAGGCTGCTTTATAGGTGGTCAGATATCTCAAGTCTACTCCTTATCATGGCATCTTTATCCCATCCACTAATGACTTTGTGGTCCAGAGCTTATGTGACTCTGACTGGGCTAGTTTTCTACTTACTTGACGCTCAACAACAAGTTATATCACGATGCTTGGGCAGTCTCCAATCTTTTGGAAGACCAAAAAGTAGCACACTTTGTCGTGATCCTTTGCAGAAGCCGAGTATCAAGTTATAGCAGTCACAACCTCAGAACTCGTTTGGCTTAAACGGGTCTTTGCGAATTTAACAATTCACATTGCAACACCCATGGAATTATATTGTGATAGTCAAGCTGCTCTCAATTCACTACCAATCCGATTTCCCATAAACGCACAAAGCACATTGATATTGATTACCATTTTGTTCGAGAGTGGATTCAACGCAATAAGATCAAAACATTTCACATCAATAGCAGCAACCAGCCACCAGATCTCTTCACCACAGCTCGCGGGGTGTCATCACTTCAAAACCTCATTTTCAACTTGGGCATTACGACTTCTCATGCTCCAACTTTAGGGAGGGTATTAGCATAAATAATTAGTTGTAGAACAACTGGCTAACCACGTGTCACCTACCACTTGCATAAATTAGTTACAAGTCGGTTACACTGACACGAATTGTATTTATATTTGATTCGTTCACTCGTTTTAATCCAAGAACTTGCGATGAACTCCCCAATACTTGCCATGAACCTTCATACTCACCCTTCTCTATTTTAATTTTTACATCTCTCTACAGAAAATTGAATCCAATTGGTGTCTCTCCCGAGTCCCGATTTCATTATGCTAAACATGAGAAGTCAGCACCCACTTAATTAAATCGGTTCCAAACGTGGACCATTTAAAAACCAAAACTTTTGTTAAAACCGCCTCATGTAAGGCGGTTAGCCCAAATATAAATAGGGGATCTGTGTGTAACCTCCAAGTTTAAGACAACAATAGCCTCCGTAGTAGCCTTCCTAGCTTCCAAGCAAGGTTAGTAAGGCAATGTAATTTCTAAGTTAAAATAATGCACGTGTGTGATATATTGTGTATGTATGTATGTATCCTTGTATGCTTTGCATTAGTAATATGCATAGTTATTTTCAGTTTATAGTATATTTTCTTCTCATTGTTTTTTCTGTGTGGGCCCATTTGCTTGTTGGGTTTCTACATTTGGTATCAGAGCCAGTTGACCGAAGTTTTCATTGTGCTGGGTCGACGTTTGAGTAACGAAAATCTAAGCCGTTATTCTGCCGGATTAGAATCGTCCATTGTGAGCAGCGTGACGCTGTGAAGCCAATTAGTCTGGGATTAAGCTTCTTGGTGAAAGGCAATAGAGAAGGATTTCACCAATCATAATGGCGGGTTTAGCCAGCATACTTGCGGGAATGAAGAAGCTAAACCACTATAACTATGATAGTTGGCTCACGTTCATGGAGTCATATTTACAAGGCGAAGATTTGTTGGAAGAAACAACCGGAGGTGAAACTATTGCTCCCAGTGACGAGAATGATACAAAAAAGTGGAAAATCAAGGCAAGTAAGACTCTTTATGCTATTAAAATTACTGTTGAAAAAGAATTTTTAGAGCATATAAAAAAGGCCTAGACTCCAAGTGAAGCCTGGGATATTTTATCTAAATTGTTTTCCAAAATAAATGAAGTTCGGCTTCAGATGTTGGAAAATGAGCTTGCATCGATCAGTCAAGGATCGATGACAATCAGCCAGTATTTTACAAAGGTAAAGAGCCTCTGTGATGAAATCTCTCTATTAGATAAAGAGTCTGCAATCAGTGAAACCCAAGTGAGACGAATAGTTATACAAGGGTTGAGACCTGAGTATAATGGGTTTATGACCGCTATTAGAGGCTGGTCAACACAACCATCGCTTGTTGAATTAGAAAATATGTTGACCAACCAATGGACACTAAATAAGAAGATGGCTAGTGTCTCAATCAAAGAAACAGAAGAAACACTTTTCACTCGGAAGAAGGGGCCAAGCAGAAGCCCTAAGCAGCAGAGGACTGCTAAGTTTTATCAGCAGAAGGAAAGTTATTAACAAAGGGGAGCTTCTCAGCAGTACAAGAATAATCAACGCAATGTAATATGTTACAACTGCACTAAAAGGGCCATTATAATGCTGGTACAACAAAAGAATGTCAGTTGAAGGAAATACAACAACTTCAGCCAGTCAGCAAGGAGATAAAGGAAGTGAAGAAGAATGAGAAGCCGAAGCCTCCTATTGTATTATAGAGCCAGATGAGCATGGCTGCTCTATTGAAGATTATTTCTACGGTACCGGCACCAAATCCTGGAATAGTTGACTATAGCCGAGACTGGATCGTTGATTCTAGATGCTCAAATCATATGACAGGAGATAAAAGAAATTTCAATCTATGTCAGAATATAAAGGCAAGTGAGTTATTGTTATAGCTAACAATGTAAGACTTCCAATCACCCATATTGGTCAAGCATTATGCATCCCACGATTCAACAAGGAAGAAGCACAGCTCCAAAATGTCTATCATGTGTCAGGTATGAAAAGGAATTTATTATCAGTATCTTAAATAACTGCATCTGGCAATTATGTAGTATTTGGTCCAAATGATGTTAAAGTATATCGGAGAATACATACACCGGAGGCACCACTTATGGAAGGACAAAAATTAGAGTCTATCTATGTAATGTCTACTGAATCAGCTTATGTAGAAAAGACACGACGTAATGAAACTGCTGATCTTTGGCATGCAAGACTTGGCCATGTTGGGTATAACAGGCTCAAAGTAATGATGGCAAAGTCAATGTTGAAAGGCCTCCCTCAATTGGAAGTACGGACCGATACAGTATGTGCTGGATGCCAATATGGTAAGGCACACCAATTACCACATACATGATCAATGTTTTAAGCTATGCAACCTTTGGAGAACGTGTTTGAACAAGTGAAGCAAGAATCAAACACCGGGATGCGGAATATGATAACATTTATTGATGATTTCTCAAGGTACGTATGGGTGTACTTCTTAAAAGAAAAATCTGAAGCATTTTCAAAGTTTATAGAATTTAAAGAGAAGGTCGAAAAAGAAGTAGGGTATAAATAAAGTGCCTCTGCACTGACAATGGAGGAGAATACACATAAGAAGAATTCTCAGATTATCTCAGAAAACATGGGATACGACGATAGTTGACATGTCCAAATACTCTGCAACAGAATGTAGTAGCTCAGAGAAAGAACCAGCATTTAGCTGAAGTATGCAGAAGCATGTTGCACAGTAAAAATGTGCCAAGATGATTTTAGGCAGAAGGCATGAAAACTGCAGCACATGTTATCAATCGACTACCGCAAGCATCACTTGGCTTTCTCTCACCATATGAGAAATTATGGAATCGTCGACCCACAGTAAGTTACTTTTGTGTATTTGGTTGTGTAGGTTATGTATTTGTGCCAAACCATCTATGCAGCAAATTCGATAAGAAGGCTATTCGGTGTATATTCCTCGGCTATGATAGTAAAAGAAAGGGATGGAGGTGTTGTGATTCAAATACCAATCGTTGCTATACATCTCGAAATGTGGTATTCGATGAAGCTACGTCTTGGTGGTCATCTGAGAAAATTGTACTACCTAATTCTATAATAGAATTTACAAGAGAAGATAAATGAACAAGAAGATTTAGAGCCCGAACCTAACTCACCTGATGCTCAAAAATCTCCAGGACCATGGAGCACTAGTGTTCATGAGCAAAAGACACCTGAAGATATTAGACCAAGTTAGATGGAGGAGCTAGAGAAACAACCAAGACAAGAACTACGAAGGTCAACTAGGGTTAGACGCCCTAACCCTAAGTATATAGACGTTGCACTCACTGAAGAAGTTAGTGACTTGGAACCAACTAGTTATGAAGATGCCTGTCAAAGTGAAAGATGACATAAGGCAAGAAAAGAGATTCAAGGCCTAAAGCAAAAGGAAGACCTTGGATGATTAGCTAAAGAGAAGTCGCTGCCGAAGGGGAGAAATGAGAAGTTAGCACCGACTTCATTAAGTCGGTTCCAAAACCGACTCAACTCTTTGGTTTTAAAGGGTCCCATGTGGACCATTTAAAAACTAAAACTTTTGTTAAAACCGCTTCGTGTAAGGCTGTTAGCGCAAATATAGATAGGGGATCACCCCCTATGGTTGTATAAGTGTGTGTAACCTCCGAGTTTAAGACAATAATAGACTCCGTAGTAGCTTCCAATAGTGGTGAGTAGCTTCCAAGCAAGGTTAGTAAGGCAGTGTAATTTCTAAGTTAAAATAATGCACGTGTGTGATATATTGTGTATGTATGTATCCTTGTATGCTTTGCATTAGTAATATGCATAGCTATTTTCAGTTATAGTATATTTGCTTCTCTTCGCTTTTCCTGTATGGGCCCACTTGCTACAAAACATTCTATTAAATTGTTGTTGTAACTCTAGTCATGTTCCATTCGGTTTAGTAGTTTTCACGGAAATTCCAAAATGGGGTTACAACAACACTTTCACTTTCACTTCTCTGATTAAGGGGGTGTGCACGAAGAATTGGATCAATGAAGCTGCCCAGATCTTCCAAAAAATGATTGAGTAGGTCTGTATGCTCACCGTAACCACATACGGTACAACACTAGCACTGAATTTGCATAGAGAAATGGTGAATGGAAATGTTGATGGTGGTAGATTTAAGCTTAACATAGTTACATACAATATGGTTATTGATGGCCTTTGTAAAGATGGTTCCATAGATGAGGCTCAGGAACTCTTTGCGGAGATGATGGGTAGGAGGATTTCTCCTGATGTGCTTATTTGCAGCTCTTTGCGGAGATTATGGTTCCATAGATGAGGCTAAGGAACTGTTTAAAACCCCTGAGTATAGTGCATTTGAACCAAGTATTAAGATATATAACTGCTTGATACATGGAATGTGCAAAGCAGGAATGCTTGAAGCTGCTGAAACGGTCGGTCAGTTAATGCCACCTTTCCTCTGTCGTTCAACCCAGATTGAAGAGAAAGGGGAATAGGGTACAAAGAAAGGAAAAGGGTAAAATGGTCTGAATATTATCATAAGGGTTAATTTTGGCATTGTCAAATTATTTAAGCTGCACCTGATGGTCCTGGTTGATGGTGAGTTAACGCCAGGTATCAAATTGTCACAAATTGAAAGTTCGAGTACTGTATTGTCGCATTTTAAAGTTAGGGGACCAAATTGTCACTCGAGCCAAAGTATAGGGTACTGATCGATAATTTTTCCAAAAGTTAATTATAAATATATGACAAGAAATAATGATTAAATGAACCAAATATCATGTCGCATTTATTTTTTTGAGAAATTTTACTGAAACATGGCATCCCTTTTTAAATTGCCTCTATTGATTAAAATAAAAGGGCTATTAAGAAGTAGTTCAAGTCCAATGCAATTGGGATTTTTATGGTGTTCGTATATCATGTCTTGGCATGGTGTCATAAATAAATGATAAAAAATTAAAATTAAATATAAAATTATAAGATATACAAAGAAGTGATTTGTTTTAGTACATCTCTAATATTATATATTTATCATATTTAAAAAATAAGATGATAAATAAGAATAATTGTTTATTAATGGTTGAAATGAAATGCAAAATTTAAAAACTACCCAAAGACAACCATTTTCCTATTCAAGTGGTGGGTTAATGGTTCAACCTTTTAGGTCAAATGGGAAAAATATATATATATTTTTAAATAAAAGCATAGAATTACTAAGAAATATAGGAATTTTGAATAAAAAATATGTATTTTTCATGTAAAATATAATTGTAATAAATAAAGTTATTTTTATTAATGATGGAAATAGAATATAAAAGTCAAACTAACTCTAAAGACAACTACTTTCTATCTAAGTAGTGGTCAAGAGTCCATATAGGTAAGCCTCACTCAAGCCTGGACTAACTTAGATTGATATTTAAGGCAGGCGAGGCATGGACCTAGCCCTTAGGTAGCTTGAGCCAGCCCAACTATATTCATATAGAGATATATTTGCATACATAAACACATAGATTTATGCCAAATTATAGTTTGGGTTGATTTAGTAACCTAAGCCCGGCCCCTAGCCCAAGCTCAACCTAAGTGCATAAAATTCTAGTGAAATTAGGCTTGGATTGGACAAATTAGGTTTAGGCTCGAGCCTTGGACCCAACTCTTAGGGTTAGGCATGTGTTGAGCTTAAATTAGGCTTAGCTTGCCCAATTTTCTATGGTTGCAAATGGATCAGATTGGATTTAATAGGGGGTATATCCTATAGGGCAGCATATCCCAATAATGTTTATCATATATCTGATTCAATATGTCCTGATGATGTGATGGATCTCAGAAAGATCAATTTGAATTCGATTCTGCTAAGGATGTTGGGTATCTAAATCTGATTCTATTCGATTCGATTACCCATAGGTTTGTAAGATTTAACAAATTATTAATAGGGAAAAAAGAAATAAAATAGTTTATACAAAGAAAAAGAAAAAGCACAAAAGTTGTTTCAACCATTTCTTATTATATATACATGTTCTTTTATAAAACAACATAAATAATATAAAAAATTAGATCATGATCTGATCCATTTTGCACCCCTACAATTTACACCCCTAATGATTCAATTACTTGGATATAATGGGTAAACCAATGATATCATAACTAAATAATAACTACTAAAACATATAAAAATAAAAAATAAAAATATGAAATTTGTAGAAAAAATTAATATATCTCAAATATTAAACAAAGACAAGTGTGATAAACAATAATTATTTTTATAAATAAATTATGAAAATGGAAGAGAAAATTTAAGGATGCCCAAAAATGATATTGTGGCTACCCGACCCGAAGGGAGGGGACGGATTTGATATGGAGTTTGGAGTCGCTACCTAAATTATTGGAATTAGGAATTTAGGAAAACCCGAGACTTTTCAAGAAAAACATTTCGGTTTTCTTGATGATTCATTACCCAATGGGGATGAGATTCTTTGGGTCCAAGAAATTTAACAATTTTGGACCTGAATTAATAATAAACACACATTCACTGGACATAATAAAATGAGCACAAAATTAAATGAAACATTAAGACAAAGCAACCTGAAAAGAAAACTAGAGAAGTAATGGACTAGCTAAGGGATAAGCCGAATTGCGACAAAAAAAAAAGAAAAATGATAACAATAACTATGTAAACCAGTAAACAAGAGATGAATTGAACTACTGTAAGAATAGCCAAGAATCTAATTGACCCCTAAACAACCAACAAATTAAAAAAGATGATTAAAATGAGATACTCTATTAAGACATGGAGAACTAACAAAAAAAAAAGTAAAGAAAATCTTCTACAACTACATTTAAGAGAACAAGTTAATGGAGGTCATAAGTCGGACTAATACACCTAGAAAAAAAACTAGCTTTTGTTAAAAACATGAATGACAACTTTTTTGCTCTAAGTTTACCTTCTAAAACATTGCTGAACATTTCCTAAACATCTAACGCTCTCAATGACTTTAATGCATGAAAAAAAGTTATTTTTAAAATAAAGTGCTGAATGATTGTTTTTGGATAAATTAAATGAATAGATTATAGGAATGCTCATGCAAGGTAAAAGTATGCACTTAAGACCTAAAAATGATATTCGTCATTGGATGGCTGCTAGGCCAATTCTAAAAAACAAACATACCTCACGAACGTTTCCCAACGAGGATAGACATTATTCCTTCAGCCATATGTTCAACAATTCTTAACTTTGGAACCAAAGATTTCAACAAAGGTAATCTCTTCGAATGCACCCCCTTGAGTACCTCTTGAGCCATGAAGAACACTTCTCCTATTTGAATGAATTCACGACCGATTCTCAACTTCTGACTTGTTGTGAAAAGGATCTGAAGTGCTTTTGGAGTGCTAGAATGTGGCCCAATGTGGGAGAAAACTCTGTTGTTTGTGTTTGTCTGTAAATTTCTGTTGCAGTGTTGTCGCTTCAAGAATGCTTTCTACTTCGTCACTTCCATGTATACACGACTTGGGGAGCTCTTAGACTGAAACACTGATATAGGGAGATTCTAGGAACATGAAAGATGGTGGAAAAAGTGTGTAGGACATGGGTTAAGGGAGCTTGGCTTTGCTTGGGACGTGAAGGGGGTATTCTCTACACTAATGAGTTTAGGATCTCTATGCTTTCTTGTGTGTCTAGGACGTGAAAAAGGGGTGGTATTTATAGATTTTTTCAGAGGGGAATGGAGGACTGAGATGGGAGATAAGGGAGATCAATGGCTGATGTTTAAATAGTTTTTGGAGGGAGATTGATTGAGAGAATGGACTGTCAAGACAGCTTTGTGAGAGATTCTCTCAATTAATCAAGACAATGAGGTGAAAGATTTCACCAATTTACCTAAATTGGACATTTCATGTTTAGGTGATTGGCTTGATTGATTGCAAGCTACAGCTGGTCAAATCTTAGATTTTTAAGATGTTTCTAAAGGCTGAGGGGAAGCTTGGGTTGTGGAATGCCCTATGTTTGAAGTTATTGTGAAGAGGATTCTAAACGGAGGGCCCGGATCGAGTCTAGTTTCGGGGCTCAAGATGGAGGGGCTAACGGTGACGGAATTGGACGATCTTGGTACCGTTGGACTCAAAATTTTGATCTCTATCCATATACAGGGTTGGACTTCAGATTTTCTGGGGGTTAGGATTTAGGATCAGAGATGATCCTGATCGGATGATTGGAATCGGCTCTGGCTTCGAGTCTTGAGAAGAAGGGGTAAGCGGTGTTGGATTTGGGTGATCTTGGTGTCATTGGATTTGGATTTTTGGCTCTACATACCTATGGTCTCAGATTTTGGATTTGATTTTAAATGAGGATTATGATCAAAATGACTCTGATCGGACGATTGGAATCGATTCTAACTTCGAGTCTTAGGATGATGGGGTAAACAGTGTCAAAATTGGGTGATCTTGGTGTCGTTGGATTCGGATTTTTGGGTTCTATGTACCTATGGTCTCAGATTTTGGATTTGATTTGAAATGAGGATTAGGATCAAAATGACTCCGATGGGATGATCAAAATCGGTTCCGACTTCGGGTCTTAGGATGATGGGGTAAACGGTGTTGGACTTTGGTGATATTGGTGTCGTTGGATTTGGATTTTTAGGCTCTACGTACCTATGGTTTTGGATTTCTGATTTGGTGTGAAATGTGGTTTAAGGTCAAAATGGCTCTGATCGGTCGATTGAAATCGATTCCGGCTTTGGGTTTAAAAATGAAGGGGTAAGCAGTGTCAGATTTGGGTGACATTGGTATTCTTGGGTTTGGTTTTTTGGTCTCTACGTACCTATGGTTTTGGATCCTTGAGGCCCCAATTTTTGTAAAATTCCAAAAATACCCCCAGGTCAACCACGAGGTTAGATGAAGCATGCTTGAATCTCAAAGTGCTGTAGAAAGACTGAAGAGCGCAAAAATGGGGTGTCTACAGATATCATTTTTTGTTTCAAGTCAAATGGTCAAGAAATGATGTCATAATTATATAATAAAAAGTCTAAAAATTGATAAAAACAAAAATATAGAAATTACAAAAAGATGTCAAAAAATTGTGCAAGTATCAAATATCATACATTTATCAGATTAAACAAAGATAGACTTCTTAAATAAATAATATTTCTATTAACAATGGAAATGAAAATACATATATGATTTAAACCCACAAGCACACACACTCTCTCTCTCCCCTGTCTTTCCACCACCACCGCTGCAAGTTGTAGCAGTGGTTTGGTGAGTAATAATAATAATAATAAATTATAAATTATGCTTATTAATTATTAATTATTTTAATATTTTTTATTAAACATTAATTATTTTTTAATAATCTTACTTATGTTATTTATTATTTATTAATTATTTTTTATTAACTAGTAATTTTTAATTATTACATTAAGTTTTAAAAAATATTTTTATTTTTATTTTTGTAAATTATTAATTATAAATTATTTTAATATTTTTATAGTCATTAATTATTTTTTTAATTTTAATCATTCCATTTATTAATTAGTATTTTTTAATTATTAATTTATTAATTTTTATTTCTATTGTTTCAATGTTATTTTGATGTTGAAAATTATTTTTATGAGATAATGCAAGTTAAATTCAACAAGTCCAAATAGTATGTCCTAAGGATAAAATAGTAAAATCAGTGAATTGCATATGATAAAGAGTTGATCCAATACAAACAAACTTATTGATGCAACGTGATCCGGGCACTCCTAGCTGGCAAACGCCTGGCTCCTAGCTGGCGATGAATGGAACCTGAGAAGAGGAGGGTGAAGGATTCCCGGGGAGCTCGCCCGGTGGGAATACTCTGATGCTTAAGTTAGAACTCTGAGAGAGTTATAAGAAATGCAAAGAGAGATAAGAGTGCAAATAGCGCTAGATCAGTTCAATTTTCTTCGCCCCTTGGAAACCGGGGCCTTTAAATATAGATGTTCTTGTCAAATCTAGCGTAACCGCCACTGGCCCTCTATCACAGCCATTATTTGCCAGAGCCGCACAGGCAACCGTTGCAGAGTATTGCCCAATCAGATGAGAGACACAGCCCAGAAAGGACAGACACGCCGCCACCTGTCGAGAGACGTGGGTGCAGTCCGCTGGGCTGGCAGGGACTGTGCCGTCAGTCAGGAGACATGGTGCAGTCTGACGGGTATGGTCTTGTTAGGTGAGAAGCTTCCTGAAAATGCCACCTCGCTCAATAGCGAGTTGCCTTGTAGCAAGCTCCTAGAGGTATCTCGAGGTGATTCTGCCCGAGGTTGCCTTTGAGGCGGCCCCTTGCCTAAGTATAGGAGCAAGATGATTGTCCGAGCTCGCGAGCTAGGATAGACTTAGCTTGGAGTGTTCCCTTTCAGCATACTGGGGTCCTTGAGCTCGTGTTATAGCAAACTCGTCTCGTGGCGAGCTGCAACGTAGCAAACTGACCTGCGAGGATTTTAACGAACTCGTTACTCAGTTTAGTCAGGCTGTCACGCTGAGGTGTTACTTATGTTGAATCACGTTCACGTGTTGCCATCTTAGGAGGTCGGGTCAAATCACCCTCCATCAATTGCCCTCCACTCCTCGGGCTAAGGGTTCTACCTTAGCACGAGGAGTTCATGGAGTGTGACGGGTGGATTTGACCTGAAATTCAAATTGGATTGACTGATCGCATTGAATACACTTGCGGATGTCAGGCAATTTCTGGACTTTTCAACTACCAAAAAGCGTGCCAAAATGGCTCTCAGTTTTGGAAGACGTGCAGCCAACATTACCTTGATCATGGAAGACATGCAACCAGTCATATTTCATTTTCAGAAGACATGTAGTCAGTTTGATTACGAACCGTCGGATTCGCCTTAATCTGAGTCGTCGGTTTGTGGGCGCAGCGTGATCCGGGCACTCCTAGCCGGAGGATGCCTAGCTCCTAGCTGGCGATGGATGGTACCTGAGAGGAGGAAGGTGAAGGATTCCCGGGGAGCTCGCCCGGTGGGAATACTCCGATGCTTATGTTAGAACTCAGAGAGAGCTGTAAGAAATGCAAAGAGAGCTAAGAGTGCAGATAGCGCTAGATCAGTTCAATTACCTTCGCTCCTTGGAAACCGAAGCCTTTAAATACAAATGTTCTTGTCAAATCGGGCATAACAACCACTGGCCCTCTGTTTTAACCGTTATTTGCTAGGGATGCATAGGTAACCACTGCAGAGTACTGCCCAATCAGATGAGAGACACGACCTGGAAAGGACAGACATGCCACCACCTATTGAGGGACATGGGTGCAGTCCGCTGGGCTGGCAGGAACTGCGCCGTCAGTCAAGAGGCGCGGTGCAGTCTGACGGGTACGGTTTTGTCAAGTAAGAAGCTTCCTAAAAACGCCACCTCGCTCAATAGCAAGATGCCTTGTAGCGAGCTATCCCATAGCGAGCTGCTTTGTAGCAAGCTCCTAGAGGTATCCCGAGGTGATTCTGCTTGAGGTTGCCTTTGAGGCAGTCCCTTTGCCTAAGTATTGGAGCGAGCTGATTGTCCAAGCTCGTGAGCTGGGATAGACTTAGCTTGGAGTGTTCCCTTTCAGCATACTGGGGTCCTTGAGCTCGCGTTGTAGCGAGCTCGTCCTGTGGCGAGCTGACCTGCGAGGATTTTAATGAGCTCGTTACTCAGTTGTAGCCAGGCTGTCACACTGAGGTGTTACTTATGCTGAGTCATGTCCATGTGTCACCTTCTTAGGAGGTCGGGTCAAATCACCCTCCATCAATTGCCCCCATTCCTCGAGCTAAGGGTTCTACCTTAGTGCGAGGAGTTCATGGAGTGTGACGGGTGGATTTGACCCGAAATTCAAACTGGATTGACTGATCGCATTGAATACACACACGGATGTCAGGCGATTTCTGGACTTTTCAAATGCTAAAAAGCGCGTCAAAACGGCTCTCAGTTTTGGAAGACATGCAACCGACATTGATCATGGAAGACATGCAGCTAGTCATATTTCAGTTTCAAAAGACGTGCAGTCAGTTTGATTATGAACCGTTGGATTCGCCTTAATCTGAGTCATCGGTTTGTGGGCGTAGTGGCTATAAATAGGAGTGCCCCAAGCCTTATTTCTTTTACGCTAACTTGCCCTACTTTCGGATTTGAGGTCGTGCCTTTACCTAGTTGCTCGAACTCTTCTTCTGTTCACACCATCCTTCCAGTTTAGCATTTTCTTGGTGAGTCCTATTGCTTTGTCAGCAATATCTGGGTGCCCATACAATTTCTTTCCCTGGGGCAGTAACCAAGATGACGTCCCTTCAAGCTCAGGGGGAGCTTGGGGGCAGGCTCTAGAGGCTCAAGAGGCCTCAAGCGAAACGGCTTCCACTTCCTGGGGTAGGGAGCTGGACAGCTTTGGTCCTTCCTCCATGTCGATGGAGAGACTCAGGATCATGGTTTTTCAATTTGACCTTCCTAGAAATCTCATCTACAGTTTCCCATCCGGCGACTATCCTTGGGAACACGGTCACGACGAAATTGTGATTTCAGGAACAACTCATTGCTAGCCTTTGTCTTCCTCTACACCCTTTGATAGTGGAGGTTTTACACCATTTTAATGTTACTATAGACCAACTTCACCCCAACTCAATCCAAAATGTAGTTGGGACAATTTCTTTGTTTTATGAGTATTGTTTTCCTCTCGACCTCAACATCTTCTCCTCCACTCTATCTATCAAGAATGCCTCCCCCGGAGCCCCTCCGGAAAGGCGTTCTTATTACTTCTCTCCTCGTCTTGGTTTCAAGCTCTTTCACGATCTGCCGAACAGGATCCCGGCTTGGAAACGGGATTATTTTGTAGTTCGCAACCCCGAAGGGTGGCCCTTCCCGACCCACTGGAGGGCCGCCATCCAGGATTTGGGTGTTGACTTGGATCCAAAAGTTTGGGAGATGCTGCAATCCTGGGCAGCGATTGGCTTCCTTTGCTCAGACTATTTGGCTGAGGACAAGCTTGCGCAGGCAAGCCTAAGCCCCAGTAGGTTGCCTTTAGATCGCGCTCTCTTCTTTCTTCTCTCCTTTTTTTTTTGAGTTGGACTAATGCCTTGTGATTTTTGGCAGCCAACATGTCTGATGTAGATGCACGTTGCCTTCTGTCGAGAAACCAGAAGCATAGGGTCAAGAGGTCGCGCCCTCACCAAGCATCCACTTTTGGGGGCACTGAGTTCGAGGCTCCTGTGGATCCAGCCTTTGTTTCGCTACCGCCAAAGATCCCACCGGTTCTGTTCGAGGGAGTAGCCACGGAAGGTGAAGCAGAAGAAGGGGAGGTCCTGCCTCAAGGGCAATACCCTTTGTCTGTGCAATCTCGTCCCATCGCCTTCCCGTGGTTCCCTACCAAGGGGAAGGAGGAAGGCATTACCAATTACATCGTGGCCATGCGGAGGAGCCGACAGGCGGTCACCCATGAGGAGGTCACCGACTGGGGAGGGATGGACCCTAGGCAGCTCGCCAGGGTGGCTTCAACTCATTGCATGGTGGTATGTGGCACCTTCCCCCTTTTCTCTCTTCCTTTCCTTCCATTCATTTTTTTTTACCTTGGCCTTTTGTTGTCAGGTAAACTCTACCATTCACGCCATGGCCCTCTAGACTAAAATTCACTCCAAGGACACCTTCACTCAGAGGTCAAACGTGCAGAAGCTCTGGGGCGAGCTCGACCAGGCCCGAGGTGAAACCCTCCAGGCTCTGAAGGGGAGCGAGGCTCAGGAGTTGCTTGTCTGGGACTAGGAAGCACAGATCATCCGGATGTCTGAGGAGAGTGCTCGTTACCGGGAGGAGTCGTCAAGGGTGATAGAGGAGAGGGAGCTCCTTCACCAACAGGTCCAGAACTTGGAGTCCACGCTTCAGAATCAGACTCGGAACTTTGACGCCATGGTGGAGGCAAAGCGAGTTAAGGCGATGTAGAAGTTCAATGACTCCCCGGAGTACCACGACCTCCAGGTGGAGTACAGCTCGAGCTCCTACTGTTCAGGATTCAAACTCTGCCGATGGCTGGTCCAGAAGATGTTCTCCAGGCTCAACCTTGAAGGGATAATGATGAAGGGTCTGGACCCAGAGACGGCGGACATGCGAAGGAGGAGGAGCCCGACTCTCCGGGGGACGACTAGGACGTGGAGGCGGTGGAACCATGAGGCTGGTAGTTCTTGTTTTTGCTTCTTGACTGAATTTTGAAGTGGTTGTTCCCGGGTGCCTGAACCTGGTTTTGTGCATTCCTTTGATGAACTATTTTGGCCTATTAGGCCCGATTTTTTCTTTGTTTTTTGATGAACTTCTCTCGAGCTGTTAGGCCCGGTATTTTGTTTTTTTCTTTATAAGAACTAGCAATGAAACGTTTCTTTCTTCTACTAAGTGTTGTGTGCTTTTTACTTTCTGCCGAAGCGACTTTATCACTCGAGCTGTTAGAGCTACATACCGAAGTAGGGTCTTTCGGTAATTGTTATCCCGAACTGTTCCCTAGTACTTGGGGTAGTTTTATAATGTTAGAGTTAAATCCCCTTAACGGGTTCAACTTGTATACCGAAGCAAGCGACGCATCAAAGGGTTCACTCGAGCTGCCTGTGCATTCGGTATTAATACTTAGCCTATGCCGATGAAGCGGTTAGGTCTTATACGGTGCCGAGATCTTCGTTAGCATGGTGTTTTAGCCCTTAGGCTGGGGGAGTGACTTATAGTCCACACTCGTAGAGTTCGCCCATGCCATATAGGTGACTGGGTCTTATGGTGCCGAGGTCTTTGTTAGCTTGGCATTTTGGCCCTTAGGCTTTTTTTTTTTTGGGGGGGGGGGGGCGACTACAGTCTATCCCCTTCTAAAGTTTGCCCATGCCATAGAGGCGACTGGGTCTTATCGCGCCGAGGTCTTTGTTAGCTCAGCATTTTGGCCCTTAGGCTCTGGGAGTGACTCGTGGCCTACTTAGTAATTTATAAGGTAATATTGCCTGCCATAGAGGCGACTGGGTCTTATCACGCCGAGGTCTTTGTTAGCTCAGCATTTTGGCCCTTAGGCTCTGGGAGTGACTCGTGGCCTACTCAGTAATTTATAAGGTAATATTGCCTGCCATAGAGGCGACTGGGTCTTATCACGCCGAGGTCTTTGTTAGCTCAGCATTTTGGCCCTTAGGCTCTGGGAGTGACTCGTGGCCTACTCAGTAATTTATAAGGTAATATTGCCTTAAGTTGACAATATTCCAAGCCCGAGGTACTTGTTTCCCTTCTAGGGTTTTGAGCTCGTATGTTCCTTCCCCGAGAACCCTCTTTACTCGGTAGGATCCTTCCCAATTTGGCCCGAGCTTACCAACACCGGGCTCAGGCACCATAACTTTATGAAGGACCAGGTCACTGACACAGAGGTTCCGCTTCTTGACCTTGGCGTTATAGTACCAAACTACTCTCTACTGGTACGCCGCGGTCCTAATATATGCAAGGTCCCGTACTTCGTCAAGTAGGTCGAGGTTGGTGCGTAGCTCGTCTTCATTTGTCTTGTCATCATACGCTTCTAGACATAGCGAGGGAACCTCGATCTCGGCTAGGATGACTACCTCAGTGCTGTTGGTGAGGTTGAAGGGGGTCTCGCCTGTAGCGGTCTTCACTATGGTCCAATAAGCCCATAGAACACTAGGTAACCTGTCTGCCCATAGTCCTTTATCCCGGTCCGGGCATGCCTTCAGTTCGTGGAGGATAGCTCTGTTCGTGACTTCCGCTTGGCCGTTTGCTTGGGGGTGTGCCATTGAGGTAAAGTTCTATTGAATTTCCATGTCTTGGCACCAGTTCTAGAATTTAATGTCCTTGAACTACTTACCATTGTCAGAGATCAGTACTCGAGGTAATCCGAAGTGACACACTATATTTTTCCAGAAGAAGTTCTGCACGTTTCGAGCTATGATCGTTACGAGGGGTTCAACTTCTACCCACTTAGGGAAATAATCAACTGCCACCTCTAAGAACCTTCTTTGTCCTGTTGCTGGCAGGAATGGTCCGAGTATATCGATCCCCCATTACACGAAAGGCTACGGGTTGGTGAGGTACTTCAAGTCGGCGACAGGTTGGTGGTGTATATTGGCATGCTTCTGGCACTTGTCACACTTTCTAACGAGCTCGATTGCATCTGCTTTCATTGTTGGCCAGTAGTATCCCTATCATAGCGCTTTCTGGGCGAGAGTCCTGCCCCCCAAGTGTCCATCGCACAAGCCCTCATGAGTATCGCGGAGAATGAGCTCGGCCTCAAAAGGTCGCAAGCAGCGCAGGTAGGGGAGTGTGTACGACCTCTGGTATATCCGTCCGTCTATTTTGACGTATTTGGTCACCGACGCTTTACCCTTCTGGCGGCATTACGGTCCGTAGGGAGGGTCCCATGCAGCAGGAAGCTCGCAAGCGGATTGATCCAGCTCGGCTCTGCTTGCACTACAAGAGCAGCCTACTCTGCCCCCCCCCTCGAGAATGCTAGGCCGAGGTAGGTTCTCTATGTACACGGTTCTCATGGTATTATCATTGGTGCTGGCTAATTGGGACAGGGCGTCGGCCTCAGTGTTCTCCGATCTCAGGATTTGCTTGATGAAGTGTGACTGGAAATTGAGCAAAGCCTCTCTTACTTTGGCTAAGTAGGCGATCATGGTTGGTTCACGAGCTTCGTATTCATCTGTGACTTGATTGACCACATGCTGGGAATCACTATAGATGACGATATGCTTGGCTTTCACTTCCTTGGCTAGAGCCAGCCCGGCTATTAACGCCTCGTACTCTGCTTCATTGTTGGATGCCGCGAACTCGAAGCGTAGTGCGTACTCCAGTTTTGTGTCGCTTGGGCTGTACAGAACGATTCCGGCTCCGCTGCCCTACTGGTTTGACAAACCATCTACGTGAAGGATCCATGGCTCCTCATCCCAATTTGTGCTCAGCCTAACTAGGAGAGATGCTGCATTGGTTGCTACTTTACAGTGCTCGAGCTCAACTGGCCTGGGAACTTCGGGCTTGGCCGAGTTGGGGGCTCGTGTTCGACTGGCCTGAGGACTTCGGAGATGAAAGTGCATTCCGTGACGAAGTCTGCTAAGGCTTGGGCCTTGATAGCAGTTCGCGGCTTGTATTGGAGGTCGTACTCGCTGAGCTCAATGGCTCACTTCGTCAGCCTACCAGAGACGTCGAGCTTGAGTAGAACTTGCCTCAGAGGTTTGTTGGTAAGGATGATGACAATGTGAGCTTGGAAGTACGGATGAAGCTTCTTGACTGCAATAACTAGTGCATAGGCCAACTTTTCTATCTCTGGATATCTCGTCTCTGCTCCCTGCAACACTTCACTAACATAGTAGATAGGTCATTGGACCCGATCTACCTCTTTTGTCAGTACCGAGCTGACCACCTCGTTACTTGCTGAGAGGTACAACTCTAAAACATCGCCCTCCTCGGGCCAGGTTAAGACTGGTATACTAGGGATGTACTTTTTGAGCTTGTCGAACGCGAGCTGGCACTCTTCGGTCCATTCAAAACCTTTGCTTTTAATTACCTTGAAGAAAGGCAGGCAGCGGTCTGCCGACTTGGACATGAAGCGGCTCAGAGCAGCTATTCGGCCATTCAGCCTCTGAACCTCCTTCAGTTTTCGGGATGGTCTCATGTCTAAGATGGCCATAAATTTATCCGGGTTAGCCTCAATGTTGCGCCTGTTAACGATGTACCCTAGGAATTTACCCGAGGTAACACCGAAGACACACTTATTTGGGTTCAATTTCATGTTAAATTTACATAGAATTTCAAAAATTGAATGCAAGTCTTGTATTAAATCATGTGAAAATTGGGTTTTGACGACCATGTCATCTACATAACATTCTATTTTTCTACCAATCAATAGCTCAAACAATTTATTTACAAGTCTCTGAAAGGTTGCCCTAGCATTTTTTAATCCAAAGGGCATGACCTTGTAACAGTACAGGTTGAGTTCAGTTATGAAGGCAGTCTTTTCTTCGTCAGTTGGGTCCATCCTGACCTAATTGTAGCCCGAATATGCATCTAGGAAACTCAGCAACTCATGCCCTGAGGTCGCGTCCACTAGACGGTCGATCATGGGGAGTGGGAAGCAGTCCTTTGGGCAAACTCAGTTCAGGTCGGTATAATCGACGCACATGCGCTATTTACCATTGGCCTTCTTTACCAGGATGGGGTTGGCCATCCAGCTCGGGTAATGGACTTCTCTTATAAAGTCAGCTGCGAGGAGATTCCCGACCTCCTCGTCGACTGCCCTCCATCGCTCTGGGGCTAAGTTGCATTTCTTCTGTCTAACGGGCCTAACTATAGGATTAGTATTAAGCTTGTGAGTTATGAGGCTAGGGTCTATGCCGGGCATCTCTGTCGCGGACCATGCAAAAACATCTAAATTTTCAAGTAAGAAGCTTACTAGTTGAGATCGCAAAGGCTCCTCAATGGAGGCGCCGATCTGAAGTGTCCGAGCTGGGTCCTCCGTCGATGCCGGGATGGAGAAGGTCCCTTCCGTGGGTGTAGCTCGCTCCTCGCATTGCTTCGTAGGTCACTCCAGCTCGAGGTCGTCGGCCACCTTGGCTTTCCCTTTGAGAGCGGCGATGTAGCATTTGCGAGACTCAAGCTGGTCACCTCGCGCTATCCAAATTCTGAAGTCCGTGGGGAAATTCATTGCCAAATAGTAAGTGGAGACCACTGTACGTAGGGCATGGGTGATCGGCCATCCTACTATGGCATTGTACGGGGAGGGGGTTGCGACCACTAAGAAGTCGTGGTTGAGCCTCACTATGCTAGGCCAGGTGCCGATTTCCACAGGTACTGTAATCCTTCCCAGGGACCTGACTTCCTCTCCGCTGAAGCCTACCAGGGGAGTATTTGCGGGCTTCAGGTTGCTTTCTTGGAGCTAGAGTTCGTCAAATGCTACTTTGAAAAGGATATCTGCCGAGCTGCTAGAGTCGACGAGGACACGCCTGACTTCAAAGTTGTTAATCTTTAGCTTTATAACGAGCGCATCATTGATGTGACTAAAGAGTACCCTATTTTTATCCCCAAAAATTCATTCTTTTACATCAATTTAGCACTCAATTGGACTCATTACTCTTGTATTTCAATTCAGGGCAAGCAAAAAAGGCAATTGGAAGAAAACAAGGCTAATCGGATGATTTTGCACAATTTTGGCACCATTCATTAATCTGGGCTTAACTCTCGATCTCTGACTCCAATTTGGATGATTCAAGATGAAATGGAAAGATAGGGGAAAGGCCCACAACTATCATGTTTTGGGTTTTGATAGATTCGGTCTGCATCAAGGTCAAAATCGGACCCGAAGGCGGAACAACTTTGTAGTAAAGCCCAGTCCTTAGCTGAAGCCCAAATTCGCAGAAGAGTCCTATAGCGGCCCAAGCTATTTAAGAAGCCCAACTTGAATTCAAGAATGAAGAGTCCTATCAGATTTAAATTTCAATTGTAATCCTAAAAAGATGAGAGATTGAGATTACTATATTGGATAGGATAGAAGTAGATCAGATTAGGACTTTTTAATTTTAAAAGTTAATCTCCTAAAGGGAGTTGGAGAGAGCCCCTCCTCCTAAAGCTATAGGGGGGGGGGGAGGCGGGCGAACCAGCTTTAGGCATCAATCAAAAAATCCATCAATTGAGCATCAAGCAACTCGATCAATCAAGAAAGATCAGTTCAGCCTTCTGAGAAGTAGAGCATGGAGGATTTGAAAATCATGAGCAGTTAAGCTTTTCTTTTCTAGTTCAAGGGGGGATGTTGGATTGTGTCATCGTGAGGTTCAGTATTTAATTCAAGTTCTTGCTTTTTAATTCAAGTATTCATTGATTCTTGTGCTTATTCTCTATGGATGTTAGTGTTAATTAGTTTGACAAATTAATTAATATTGATTTTCCTACTGTTATCCATGGTTCGGTGATCCGTAATTGTCACGAATAGTGGTACAAGTAGCAATTTGGTTAATATCTTTCTAGGTCAATTGTTCGTGATAGCCTTTGACCAATGTATCGACATGTCTTAACCTAAAGGGAATCAATGGAACAAGATTCGATAATTGCAGCTATCTCAATTATTGTTATTTTGGTTTAACTGTTTTCATAAAGTTTAATGCTATCACTAGTTAATATGGAGCGCTATCGTACCCAGTCGATTAGTGATAAGTGTTGATCGAATGCTGGGTTTGGTCAGCTGATTTAGGAAAGCACAAGGTTTATTATGGCTATCCTAATAAATCTAAGGTTAAATGCTCGAATTGCAAGACTGCCAATATTTACCTATGATCGATGACCAATTGATTAACCGAACCCTTGAATCAAAATTCAGTAAGACTGATTTCTCTTGTTTGATATTGCTATTGCTTTCTTATTCTATTAGAAATTTTAATTATTTAATTTTCCCACTCTATTATATTGTGCATTTGGCTAAAAATTATTCCTTAGCTCCCTGTGGGATTCAACCTAGTACCACTATTACTACAAAAATTCGATTGTGGGACTAACATTAATTTTGAGGGCTTCGACAACCCGTCAATTATCATGGGGGTAGTGGACCCTGCACGCATCGTCCTCTGTGAAGAAGATCGGGTCGTCCATCCTTAGTCACTTCGGGGGATTCTACTCTTCCCTGGTGGCCTCGTGAGCCGATACCCGAGCTACAACTGAGGTACAGCCTGCAACGACCGAACCTCCGACAATCACGTGGATACTCCCCATAATTGGTCTCTCTTTAGGGGGCTGCCTCTGCGGTTGTTCTGCCTGCCTGCTGGATTCGGGAGCATCTCTACTCTGCTCCCCCTGCCAACTTGCTTTGTTATTATTATTATTTTGTACAAAAATTCTTAAGTATCCACGACGGATGAGCTCCTCTATCTTGTCGCAGAGGTTTTTACAATTTTCGGTGCTATGACCATGGTTTTTATGGAAACTATAATACAAATTCTTATTTCTTACACTAGGATTTGCCTTCAGCCGAGGTGGTCACTTCACATACGGAGCATCCTTGATTGCCATAAGGATCTCGGGCTACTTCGCGTTCACGGGCATGTAGTCCGTTCTTTCGGCTAGCGGAGCTCGGAAAGACTGATTCGGCTTTGCCCCCCGAGCTGGATCTTTCTTCTTCTTACCATCCCCTTAAATCAAGGACTCAACTTCCCTTTTTCTTTTCTCGGGCGCACTTACGTTTTTTTGGTTGATTTCCTCCTCCATCCCTATAAACTGATCTGCGAGCTTGAGGAACTCGGTCACAGTCTTGGGCTGATTAACAACCACGTGCCACTTGAATTCTTTGTGGGTAATGTCTCACTTGGCCGTGGTGAGCCGAACTGCGGGGTCCAGGTCGGGTATTTGCAAATAAGAGTCATTGAACCGCTTGATATAACTTCGAATGGACTCCCCTTCCTTTTGGACTTGCACGAACTACGCCCAGCTTTTTATTGATCCGGGCGCAAGATTCTGGTACTATGTGCGGGCCACTCCTTTCAAGGTGGTGGAGAAAGCCATGCACATGCAGGATTCACTGGCCTTTGCCAGGTGCATCTGGGACTGGAAGGCATCAACATGGTCATTTGGATTGAAGGATCCTTCATACTTATCCAGGGGAGGAAGCTAAAAGTCTTTTGGCATAGGAACAACAAGAAGTTATGGAGACAAGGGGGAGGGAACTAAAAGGAGAGGAGTAGTTTTTACTTCACCTGAGCTTACCTCCTCCTTGCCCTTGAGCTCGGACAGGTCGCGAGTGGCAGTTCGATGAGCTCGTCGGTGCCTCTGCTTCTTCTTCGCCGGCTCGGCGTTTGTGCTGCTTGCTTCAGTATTACCGAGCTCGATGGGCCCAAGGAGGGGCTCAGACTGTTGATGATAGCTGTGAACCGAAGGGCCTTGCCTGTAATCCGCGGCTAGGATCTCAAACTGGTTTTCAGCGAGCGGGAGCTCGAACTGAGAGTGCTAAGGCGATGCGGGCCTGACCGACTGGGAGGCCCCCGACCTGCCTGCAAGCTGTGAGGTAGGGGTGACTAGTCTCTCCTTCCTGCCGTAGGACGAGGCTTGGCTCTTGGAAGGATTCTAGGTTTGAGAGGCCTCTCCCCGACGAGGATGTTCGCTCTGATGGGAGGGCCTGGCTTGCTTCGTGGTCGGATGCCGAGGGGGAAGTGGCTGCTGGGCTTGAGACAGTGAAGGGAACTACTGTTGATACTGGTACTAGAAACTTGATGTAGCACTTGCTGCTGATGAAACTACTGGAACCGTTGCATTTGAGCTTGCATAGCTCGCATGCACTGCACCAGGTCTTCAAGCTTGTTTTGGTTGATCACTGGGGGAACAACATAAGATTTAGTGAAGGATGTTCCAACCGTGGAAGGGAGTGGAGCGTTCATAGGTAACACTGTTGGAGGCACATTCAGGCTGGGAACTCTGTCCATAGAGAGGGGAACGGTGAACTGTCCAATGCAGACAGTGGGGAGCTGGGGTCGCTCCCCAGAAGCGTTCTGGTCGGCACCTCGTCCAGCATTGCTAGAGGAAACCATGGATGTTGAGTTCTTAGAGAAAGTTATAGAGATTAGAGGAAGGCTTTTTGAAGCATTCCCACAAATGGCGCCAAATGATGTAGCGTGATCTGGGCACTCCTAACTGGCAGACGCCTGACTCCTAGCTGGCAACAGATGGTACCTGAGAAGAGGAAGGTGAAGGATTCCCGGGGAGCTCGCTCGGTGGGAATACTCCGATGCTTAAGTTAGAACTCTGAGAGAGCTATAAGAAATGCAAAGAGAGCTAAGAGTGCAGATAGCGCTAGATCAGTTCAATTACCTTCGCCCCTTGGAAACTGGGGCCTTTAAATACAAATGTTCTTGTCAAATCGGGCGTAACCGCCACTGGCCCTCTGTCGTAGTCGCTATTTGCCAGGGCTGCGCAGGTAACCGCTACAGAGTACTGCCCAATCAGATGAGAGACACGACGCGGAAAGGACAGACACGCCGCCACCTGTCGAGAGACGTGGGTGAAGTTCGCTGGGCTGGCAGGGACTATGTCGTCAGTTAGGAGACGTGGTGCAGTCTGATGGGTACGGTCTTGTCAGGTAAAAAGCTTCTTGAAAATGCCGCATCGCTCAATAGTGAGTTGCCTTGTAGCGAGCTGCTTTGTAGCGAGCTCCTGGAGGTATCCCGAGGTGATTCCGCCTGAGGTTGCCTTTGAGGCGGTCCCCTTGCCTAAGTATTGGAGCGAGCTAATTGTCCGAGCTAGCGAGTTGGGATAGACTTAGCTTAGAGAGTTCCCTTTCAGCATACTGGGGTCCTTGAACTCGCACTGTAGCGAGCCCGTTCCGTGGTGAGTTGCAATGTAGCGAGCTGACCTGCGAGGACTTTAACGAGCTTGTTACTCAGTTGTAACCAGGATGTCACACTGAGGTGTTACTTATGCTGAGTCACGTCCACGTGTCGCCTTCTTAGGTGGTCGGGTCAAATCACCCTCCATCACTTATGAATTCAAAGCCTCTAAAAAGTAAAAAACCACTTATGCTTCTTTTCAGATTTCAAACACAAAAATATATATATATATATATATATATATATATATATATATATATATATATATTTAAAATTTTCATATATGAAATTTTAGATTTATCTAACGCCACATAACAAATAATAAAATATAAGTATGATCTGTTTCATTGTATTAATCTGCACTGCAATGCAGAACAAAGGTTCATTCAGCTCTAACTTCTTACAGGCCTCTACAAATGCATTTCAATACCCAACATATATGATAGATAAAAAAACTCCTTACAGATATCGATTAGAAGACATTAGAGACCTTCTCTGTCCATCTACTAACTGTTATATACTTATATCTAATAAAGGAAATGAAAATGAATAATATACCCTTATGGTTGAGTGAAGAGGCGATGGTATGTTGGTAAATCCCTGCCTTTCTCAGGAAAAGCTAAGAATTTTAAAAGTTGAGCCAAAAGGCAAATCCTTTATTTCGAAGTGATGTTTAAAATGACTTGGTTGTGAAAAACAACTTTGTTATTAGGGGCATTGGGGTTAACAATGTGTGCTGATGTTACCGCATTTGGCAACAAGGGTGAATTGGGAATTCCTGGAGTTGAGAAGAGTTCCACTTGCAAATATAAGATGTCAGTGACCTGGGAGGCAGACTCTAACCGTCAAATTATCGGGAAAGGTAAGGAAAGGTATTAAAACCTATACAAGATTTAGGGTAAATTACAAAACCCCCCTGTGTTATAGGATCTGTGATAAAAAACTCCTTATTTTGTTTTGCAACAAAAAACGCGACAAAGACCCTCCATCATGAAATCCGTTAAATTATCAAAATACTCTACTAAACTTTTTTATTTCATTTTTTTGTCCTCTTTTCTCTTAAAACCTATTTAACCTGTTATTTCCCTTTCTTCTCTTCTTTTCCCCTCCCTCACCGTCCTCTCTCGTTACTCCTTTTTGAGTTCGTTCTATCTCAATTATATTTGAGTTTAGAAGAGACGTAATCTAGATGAGAAGAAACGAAAATAAGAAAAAGAAAATGTATTTAAACTACGAATGACGAAGAACTGATGAGATAATTGGAAGAAATGTCAAAGGGTAAGAAACGCATCGATCCGAACTCCGAAGATTCAAAACAACGTTGACACCATCGGCCAGTATACTTTGACCGGCAGTCAACGCATCTTGTGGTTTTCCGCGCTGTTTAGTTTCAAAGCAAGAAATGATGGGAAGAAAGCTAGGGCCAGGCCTGATAGATTAACCAACAACATGCATGACTCCAAGGACTCCCCCTGCTGCACTGACAACTGCCCCCCATCCATCCGTCTCTGACGATTCACATTCAATCATTCTCAACTCCCAGACACAGCCACAGCCACAGCCGTCGCTGTGTGGAGAACTCTTTGCAGCTTCAACGGACCGGTCCGACTCGGTAACCAAGGCCTTTAGAGTTTAGGCGTTCTCGCCACAATCAACTTCTGTTCTGTTTGTCTTACTCTTACGCTGCTTGTAATTGTATCATACAACAAGGATTTTTGTCAAAATAATGTAATGGAGCAACAGTTCAGTGGGTGCTACTGTATTGGCTCAAGTTCAAGGTTGAACCCATCGAATCAAATTTCGCTAACTCTTGCTGTAAGAATGGCCTGCCGGCATCTCCTCCTACGCCTAGGAAATCTCTCGTAAGACTGTGTTCCACTTCATTTGCTGTCGAGAGGAACTTTTGTGGAACTGGAACTGATTGGCCTTGTTTTCCACCCTGCGGGATCATTAGACGGTCGAGATTGTTTACTGTCCCCGTTAATGTGCTTAAATTCAACCCACCCATCATTCTATCACTAACCCCGGTGGTGGCAGTTGCCGTGGATATCGATTCATCAGCTCGTCTATGTTCTCCGGTTGCTTTACAGCTTGCCTCATTAACTGGTGGAACTTGTTTCTGTTCTGGGCGTGAGGATTGAAGCTTGTTGTATCTGAGGAACATGAGTTCACCACTCCGAAGCTACCGAGCAATGAGGGGTTGCTCCTAGTCGATCCCATTTGAGCTGCCTTCTGTAAAAGTGCAGTCACAGACATGTGGGCTGAGTTTGCTTGCTGGTAAAAGGCGCTAAGCTTTCTACCAACTGGCCTTTCTTTCCATTCTCCTCTTTTAATCCACGTGGGGATGTTGATGAAGACAGATTTCCACCCGTCGATGGCCACTAGCTGAACATATTGGTCGATGCCATTTGCACCAATTCAGGAAAACCCGTTGAACTCGTTGCCAAGAAAGCATTAGAATTAGCTGCCAAATCGATGGGATTCAAACGAGAATTGGCTTGGTCCAGCCACAGAGAATCGCCGTTTGGCTGTGGTATTTGCCTGTTTGTACGAGTAGAATTGTACCAGCAGCCAATCGCCATTTGGTTATAGTCGGGATTCTTAAATGGATTCAATTCTGATACCGTAATATTTTTAATTTCCATTTTTAAGGATAGTATAGAGATTAAAAAATATTGTAACGGTTTTTTTGGATGGAAGACTAATAAAAAGGGGTCTTTGTATTTATAGTTACCACAAGATTTATAAAGATTTCTTTACCTTTCTTTTTCTTCCCTTACTATTTCCATCAAACCAAACATAGCCTTAGTTCAAAAGCGGATGCATTGAGGTGTTTGGAAATTTGGGATGATATAGCTAAAATAAGAGCAAAAGAGTGCGTAAGAATAAGATATCTGCTTTTCTTTTCCTACTAGGCGGTGCACTATTATTGAAAGCAGCATTTATGGGGCTTTGTGACGGTTCTCATGTTGGCTTACATGTTTGTTGAGTCCGAGACCTGTAAAACGACAAGGCTGCCTCTCGAAGCCCTCACGTGTCATCTGTTGATTGGGCTGAATAATTTGGCTGTATCATATATAGTGTTTATGACTCTAAGGCTCAGTTTAGAATAAATATAAATGTAGAGCATGGGTTTTGAAATCGAATCGATCAGGTGTCTGGTTATTGGTTCAAATGGTCGGATCGTTTCGATCTGAATGATAGGTTCAATTTGATAATAAAAATAAAAAATTTTAAAAGAAAATAAAAAATATGAAAAACGGAAACCTTCAAATAATTAATTGGCCGATTCAGCAGTTTATTAACTAAAATCAACGGTTTTAAGGAAAAAAAAAACGGATTTAAAGAAAAACGGAACTGGTCATGCTCGTAACATTTGACTAGTAATTCTCTTGGCTTAAGATCCGGTGGTGTTTCTTCAAATGGTTCCTTTAAAATATGGTTGTTCAATCTCTTCGGTTTAGTTATTGAATGGCTCGATTCGTGATAGATTTAATATTCTTGCTTATGTGTGTATATTATCAAAAATTTGAAAATCAATCAAGGGATGATTTGTATTTTAATGATGCTCACCTTGAATAGTTGGATTGAGTAGTGTTGTTATCCAAAATATTGACAGGGCGGTGAGAGATCGGAAGAGAGTGTGGGAACAAAGTTCTTGCACGAGACTTGGGTTGGACTTCTACCGTACATTTTAGGTCCCTCTCATGGTGCCAATTCTCGTACTTCAGTGGCTTAGGCTAAAAAAATGCAAATTATGATTTATGGCTTAGGCTAAGAAAGTGCTTTTTTTTTTGCCTTTAAAAAAAATGTTTGCTAAGTGTGGTTGTGATGCCTTATGGGTAGGGTACCTGTGGGCAGGAGATCCGAAATGAAATAAACAGCACTATGTCATGTAGACGAAAAAAGCCAAGCGGTCTTTGGGAGACAACGCGTGAGGCCTTTCCCCTATTGCCTTTTGTCCTGCTACTTTTCTTTTAAAGAGTGTGTCGGTCCATTACAGAAAGTTTAAAGCAAGTAGATCATTGCATGCTATATTTGCTTGATTTTTTTTTTCTTTAATTTGGCTTGATCCAGTCACAGGAAAACGCAATTTTTTTTTGTCTAATATATATGCTCCATTTTAAATTTCTGTTCGTGCTCTTCATCTTCTTCCCCAACTACACTGATGGTTAGGCTCGTAGCCGCTACAACCTACAAATACATCAAGCATGGCATAGAGGGAATGGACCTAGAAAATCCACGCTATTTTCCATTCTAAACTTCAACAATAAAACGTTTCACATATCCCTGTTACTTGTACAATTTTTATATCGATCTTTACCCTTTAATTCATTTCTCTTCTTAGATCTGATAAAACAAAACAAAGCAAGCAGACCAAGCTAGCTGATTTTGGAAGCATAATAGAGAAAGGGACAAAAATGTGGTAACAATCAAATTCTTATTTTTCATCATATTAGTTATCTTCGATGATCTGAATATAAATATATATAATTGCTTCAATTGACTAGGTAATTTACGAAAAGTTGATGTGAGAAGTATAAAGCACTAAAAGCAAGACCCCTTTAGAGCTGCTTATTTTGGCTCTCCCAGAATTTCTTCTCCCATGTCTCCACTTGCTTGATTGAATTAGCTTTTCTCCTCAGAGAAGTTCGAAGAGCCAGAAGGTCAAAGGGAGTTGGCAAGGCGCAAGGTTTTGTATAGGTAGGAGACTTCACCATGGACTCCATCATAAATTTCTTCGTTAATCCGTCGGCATGGCAAGCCATTGTCTCGGAACAGAGTTCCACAGCTTGTGGAGGTACAGTGGGTTTGTATGTTAAGAGCTTTGCATATTCACTCAACAGATGAAACATGTAATCGTACACATAATCCATCTTTAGCTCCTCCTGTACTAAGTTGCTTGCTGCCTTTCCAATGGCCTGTGCCTGCAGATAAATTATAGTACGTACACGAAAATATGAGATTATATAGGAAGAAAAATAGTAGACGAGACGAGAATGAATCTTCCCATGGGTTGAAAGATGGAATAAATTAATACTAACCTTCTGCTTGTGACTGTTGCCCCAGTCGACGGCAAATTTAATGGACCTGCACTTGTCGTCATCCCGTATGGGCCAGTAGTGATGTACAGGTACTAGGCTTCTTGAGAAGAAGTCGTAGTATTGAGGTTCCACTATCAATGTCACTGAATCGCAAGCTAGGATGTATTTCTCACTAACCGACCAAGCTGATCCTTCTATGTAAATCTTATATCTACATAATGATGAATTTGAAGAGGAATTAATTAAGAAATAGTGAAAGCTTCGACATTATATAATTTACAATACCAGAAAATAAATGATGTGTAGCATATTGACATTATATTACCTATGACTGCACTGTTTTGCTAAATCGGATTGCTTGTAACCTTGATGAAGTTCTTGGATCCAGTCCTGCAAATGGTGTCTTTTAGTACTGTGTCTAGATATAGCAAATTAGAAACGTTCAAATATGGTCTAATGTAGCCCAATACCCGGTCAACCCAGTAATACAAAAAAATGGTCTGGGCCCGAGCCCATATCACCAGAGTAATGAGATGATTTTAGTCTAATGGTTTGTACTCAACAAATAGAGTAATATAATTAATGGAAAGAATATAATGATGGTGAAGATGTAGAAAGAATGAACCTGGGCATAGAGGCGTGCATTCCAATCATGTTGGTGGGAGACGTTGCACTTGAGGAGGTCTTGCCTTGTCGCAGCCACCGCCGGATTCCCCTTCCAGTAAGCATATGGTTCCCTTTGCATCCATTTGGTCCTCTCATTTCCCTCTCTCAATTCCTTCAATAGTGACTCCCATGGTTTTATATTGATTTCTGGCCTGCACCACTATCTTCCAATTACTTTCGTGGAGCCAGACTTCGACTTTTTGTTTATCTACACGTCACATCTTCCTATTTCTAACTTTTAAGTTAATGGACCTATGTGGTTGCAGTCCACATGGATGATCGATCTTTATCATCCACGTACATGGCGGGTTCCACCTTTATGATGGCTCTCAGTCTCATGATGTTGGTAAATGATTGAAACGTGTTTTGTACTTTTATTCTATATTTTATAAAAAATGCAAAAGAAATAAGGGAAAATTAAAAAAAAGGAGAGATAAATAAGAAAAAGCTGTTTCATTTACCAACCCCAGAACGACCAGTCAGGAAAAACGATATCCAACGTTCTATGATCTCCACAGTAACGAAACAACGGTGGTGGGGCCGTCGCATTTGGTCCTCGATAATGTTGTGATTTGATGACCGGCCAGTCAACGCAATCGAACATCAACTCCAAGTCCGGCAGCTTCCCCGGATACCTCCTAAGAAGCTGTAAGATCCCCCATAACGTGAACACGTCTCTAGTCTGAAACGCCCTCTTATATTTCTCAATGTAAGCTCTTCCCCTCACGATCACCAGCCTAAAATTCGCCGTCTTTTTCGCCCTCTCCACCATCTCCTTCGAAATTCCTCTGTCCTTCCATGGCCTTAAGTCTTCGTAAATCCAGCGAAAATATTCCGGGCATTCTCTACTGGGAGAATTATCATCGTCTGCTTCAAAAGCTTCCGAATAAATCACAGGGCAGGTTTGTGTCAGGTTTCGGGCCGTGCAACTGAGTGGGAGCTCAAGTTTCCTACGCGGTTTCTTGAGGTTCTTTTGAATCTGGAGGGAAGTTTTGTGAATTGCTTGAGAGCTTATTATCCCTCCCTGCGTTGAAGTCGAATCGCCTGAGATTGACTGCAAAAGTAATTCAATCAATCAAAAGTGTATCCTGGCCGTAGATGCATAAAGTGAGGTGAGATTCGGAAATCCAACGGCCTGGAATTTTAGATGTAATATAATAAACAATAGGGTGTATCATCATCACCCTTTTTTTTAATTAAAAATCAAATCTAAATTCTTTTCCAGTAAGGAAAAAGCGGAAAAGCCGGGAAGCCCGGCCCCCTATATAGTATCGTGTCAGTCGAGATCAAAGTATAAATAAAAGATGGTGGGACCTAGTCTTCCATGCGTAGGACACGTGGTATGTCCAGAGACAATCTTCTATTTTTTTGTCTAACTCTAGAAAACGACCTAATTGAAAAACAAGAAACGGACCAAAGAGATGTGGCTCATTAGGTTAAAGCCTAGTAGTCATTTCAATTTTCAATTGAAGAGGGGAGAGAGAGGAGTGAGACCTAAACCGAGACTCACTGCGCATGTTGGGAGGAACCGGCTCCTTCGTGAGTCCAGATACGCTGGTCACTGTTCAGTGGTTACTAGTCTAATACAGTAATACGTACCTATTAGCGGGATCAGCCGAGCCGAATGATACTTGTCGGAGACTCGGGAAGCTTATTAGTTAGGGGTATTAGTAATTTGAATAGGGTTTTAAGAGTACTTGGCACTACTTACAGCGGCAATCCAGTGAGCTGAAATAAAAGCGCCGATAAGTAGGATGAAGCAGAATAGCAGAGAGGTTTTAGCAGGTCGCTTCTTTAATGGCCGACACAACTTTGCTGAAGAGAAATGTTTATAAAATTCAGATCCGTGCCAGAAATTGTTCAGCAGACTTTGCATGTTTTCTCCCATACCTTGCTTAATCTCTTCCTGGATCTCTGATTCTCCTGCAGAACTACCACAATAAGAACATTTCAGTTAACTGCACTTTTCTTGTTAAGTTTAATGCATCTTCTTTGATTGTAACAGCTCAGAGCATTTTCTTTGGAGGCCGATCCATGAAGCCATGAAGTTTGTAATTACAATTCTTCCAGCTGATGTTCTGCGATGGTTTCTTTTCCTTCTTGTAACTTTTTGTTTCGAGAACTTTTGAAGACGATTTCTGCAAACAAATAGAGGAGCGCTTGGTACAACTTCTCAGAATTTCAGTCCGAAAAGGCTTTCCTTTGCTATGGCGATAAGCTTCTAGATGGACTTCTTATTTTCCACTCTTCCTTTCCAAATTCTACCGAACTGATCGAAAGTTTTCACCTGAACAAACTCACCATATTCATTTGAATCGGAGAAAAAAAAGAGCTCGAACATAACTTGGAAGAAAAGGGAAAATAAAACAGCATCGAGAAACTGCTTTATCCATAAATATGAGAGAGCGGAAGGGTCTTAAAAGAAACTTACAGCAGGGAGGGAGAATCTCCGCCAAACTGAAACTGGGACTCTGGCCTCCGGGTCTGGGAGCATAATATAAAAGGAATTATAGGTTCTAACAGAAGCCTCTCTCACTCTTACTACTCTCTACTTACATTTATATTTAATCTTTAATATTATTATTTACTTTCTTACGGACCTAAAATTTGGTTAAAAAAAAAGGAAAAACGAAAAAGATTGAAGATTCACGTGAATTACATTAACTACATAGTTCTATCCATGTAGTCAACGACTAAACCCTAGCAGACAAAAAACAAATCTCTGCATATTGATGATCTCCTATCGATTAGTAGAATACATTGGGTATCATCTCGGGACTTGTATTAGAGCATCTCCGTTGAAGCTCAGTGCATCTTTTCAATCCAACGGTTGTAGTTCTAAGACAATGCGTGTTTGGGCCCGCTTAAGGAGAGCAACGGCACTTAAGCTCTCAAAAAGGGAGAAAGGTAGCAGGGACCAAACCAAATAGTGGAAGGTATTACACTATTATCTCTTGGTTGCTGGGCCACAAGGCCCACAACAGGACACTCATTACAGCTGCGTGGAACGCTTTAGATGATGGGGGCCCAACATGATGGGCGTCATCAGAATAACTTCGATCGCGTGATATGTTGGAATTTAAATGGGAGCTTACTGTGTGACTTGTCTCTTGTAAAAGGACATGGTCGATCATGTTCCAAGCTGATGATTGGTCCAGATTATGTTCAAGTCATAATTCATTAAATGGTGACTCTCGCCACAGTGCACGCATGGCTTGTTATGGAGGACTCAATTCCATTTAATGGAGGATCATATTGCCATACTCCATAACTTTTTCCATAATATTAAGCTATTTCAGTATGCCTACTGTCTGCAGTTTAAAACTTTAAAACAAAGCAACAGGGACCCAATTTGGACGCCCCAACATCAACAATACAAAACTTTGGACTGGGCTTTGCCCAAGAATGGCCCTTGTCCAAGTTTTACCTGGGTTGAATTTTTTGGGCTTCAGACTGGGCTTTTCCATATTCCCATATAGGCTTCATTTAAGCCTTGGTACTCGGTAGTCCAACAACTTTCGCTGTACAAAGGCAGCGTTTACAACAATTCCATAGGCTCAGTTTGAAAGGAGTATAAATACAAATATGTAGAGTGTAAAACTTTGTATTTTTTTTTATTTTGTATGTATTTATATCATATATATTTGTATTTGTATTATTAAGTAGCTAAACAAGTATCAAGAAAATAAATATGATCACCGTCCATCCAAGTATCCAACTAAGCAATCTACACTTTTGATTGGACTAAGAACTGGGTATTAGTTTTCCCTAAGTACAACCCAATCTGCCCATGTTACAGCCCTGCTGCCGCTTGTGGTGCTGTCCTAGTTTCAAATGCTTGGGTTCAGAATCTAGATTCTGTTTCGAAATCTTTGGTTCACTGTTTTGGACCTTATTCTTTTAATTCTTGTTTATTTTGGGTAAAAAATGAGGAAGAATGAATAATATTAAGTTGTTTGGTTACAAAATTGTTGCCATGACTCATGAGCCACATTTTTTTTCAGAATAAAAATCAGCCCATAGCACAAAGAGAAATTGTAAAAGTTATAGATAATTAAAGAAAATGCCAAAAATTGCATCAAAGTATAAAAATTGTAGGAAACACAAAAAATACAAAAGAATTGTAGGAAAATGCCAAACATTGTAAAAAATGCACAAATTTATAGAAATTACTATAAAATATGAATGATAAAAAAATTCAGAAAATATATTTTTCAGACAAAAAAATTAAAATATTTTAGAATAATAAATAAAATATTAGAAACTCAAAATTTTATATATTTCAACTAAAAACAATAATCACAGGAAAAAGATGCAAAAAATGATAACAAAAATTTCTAGAAATTATATACCTCAGGTAAAACTATAAAATTACAGAAAACACAAAATGATAAATTTTCAAAAAATATATGTTTCATCCAAAGATTAGAATTAGAATAACTGAAAATATGCAGAAAATAAAAAATAATTTTATAAAATATAAAAAATGATAAATGATGGAGCGCGATCCGGCCGGTCTTACCTGTCCATGGGGGTAGCAGGGAACCTGAAACGGAGGAGATGAAGAAGCTCCGGGGGGGAACCCGGTGTAGTGGTTCCGAAGCTCAAGTTAGAATCCTTCAAAAGTAAGATAATACCAGATAGCGCAAAGTTTGCATACCTTGTTTGTTGGGGGCAGGGGGCTCTTATAGTCACTTCGCACACTCGCTCTGAGGCCCTTGTTAGGTCGGGTATGATTACCCTTGTGCTTGTCAATTCGACTGTCGTCCTTTCTGCTGGGACAGAACAGCCACTGCCTAACCGTCTCTCTAACTGGAGATGGCGGTGTCAGTGGTGGTGGCAGGTGGCTGTTTAGAGTGCGGCCGCCAAACGTCAGATCCCAAGTCAGTCAGGTGCGGCGCCCTCGGGCATGGACTTCCTCAGTGTCAGGCATGGTACGACTTGTTTGGTTTTGGTGCCCAGAAGGTGATGCGGAGTGCTGAGCGAGGCGAAGTCTTGAGCTCGGAGGTATCTATAGGGCAGGTCAGTTCGGCGAGGTGTATCCCGAACTGTTACAAGGTTGGCCAGTTCGGCGAGGTGTATCCCGAACTGTTACAAGGTTGGTCAGTTCAGCGAGGTGTATCCCGAGCTGTTACAAAGTTGGCTAGTTCGGCGGTGTATCCCGAACTGTTACAAGGTGGCCAGTTCGGCGAGGTATATCCCGAGCTGTTACAAGGTTGGTCAGTTCGGCGAGGTGTATCCCGAGCTGTTACAAAGTTGGCCAGTTCGGATTACTCTGGTTTTGGGCCAAGGGTGAGTTCGGGCCCCCCGTAGGGAGTTCGGTCCGCTGGTGTCCCCTTGTTCACGCCTTAGGCTTGGCCCCTTTTGCCGAGCTGTTGTTTCTGCCACGTGTCGCGTAACAGTGAGGTCGGGCCAAATCTTCATTCATCAATTTCCCCCCACTCCTCGCGCCAAGGGTCTTGCCATGGTGCGGGGAGTTTCGCGAGGTAGTAGGTGGATTTGTCCTGTCCTTCGAATCTTGACTGCGCGAGTTGCTTTTGCCAGGGTTCTTCGGTTTTCGAGAAGGCTGGAAACGTGCCTACTCATGAATGCTGATGGTTGTGACAACGCGCGTTTTAAATTTCAAAAATCCGTGCCGCTGGGACGTGACAGCGGGTCATTCAAAAAGAAGTGCCACTGCTGTACGTGCGCGGGCGGCTGTCAGGGAGACGTGCGGTGCATCAGTTTCGGAAAGACGCGTGTCGAAGCGACGTCGTTTTCAAAGAGACGTGCGTTGACGTTTTGCTTTTTTCGGAAAGACGTGCGCCAATCACGTTTCGACCTTATGGGATATGCGGTCAGCGAAAACGTGGGCCATCGGATCGTCTTCGATCTGCACGGTCGATTCTTGGTTACTATAGCTATAAATAGTGGGGGACCCTAGTCGATTTGTCACTTCTGTGGCTTGTCTACTGAGCTCGCATCCAACTTTTCAGCTCGCGTCCAAGTTTTTTCCAGCTCGCGTCAAGGCTAGTTATATAGCCTTCAAGGTTCTTTGGCTTGTTCCAGTCTCTGGAGCCTTCAAATTTTCTTTTGGTGAGTACTTTCCTGAATCCACATTTTTCCCAATGTCTAGCTTTGATAGCTCAGACGATTCTTCAAGTAGGGCCGACGTAGGTTCTTCCAACCGAGTCGTGTCCCCCGACTGCCTCAGTGATCCTGAGGTGGAATTCGAGGACTATGAACCAGTAGGTCGAGCCGCTTTGGGCAGTTTGGCGTCTACCTCCCGCCGAGGTCGGATACTAGACAGGTTTGGTCCCTCGACCATGACGCCTGACGGGTATACATATTTTATTCCTTCGGGTAGCTTTCCTTAGGAACACGGTCCTGATGAGATCGTGATTTTTCGAGAGCAGCTCGCTGCGAGGTTGCGACTTCCTTTCCACCCCCTTCTCGTCGAAGTCATAAACCACTTCGATGTCACCATTGGGCAACTTCATCCGAACTCTATTCGGAACCTGGTGGGGACAGTTTCCCTTTTTTGCGAGCAGAACTTCCCCTTGGACTTAGAGATATTCTCCTCTATCTTGATGCTCAAGAGACAGGCGAGTTCTCTTCCTGGGGGAAGACGGGCATATTACCTTTCTCCTCGCCAGGGTTTTAAGCTTCTACACAATCTTCTTAATAAGGTCCCGGCGTGGAAGCGGGACTACTTCGGCGTGACTCTCGATAAAGAGACGGTGAAGGGCCTCCGAAGATGGGCATGGCAAGGTTTAAAGTGCCATCACTACTTAACGGAGGCCAAGCTTATTGCGGCTGGCCTGAGTTCGGGTAGGTTTCTAGCTATGCAGTTTCTTGCTTGCTTTTTTCTTTTCATTTTTTCTGATGTCGAACTCGTTTCTATAGGTGTGATGGACGCGGAGAGAACTCGTGGGGGGCATCTGTTCCAAGGTATGAAGAGGAGGAAGTAGGTCGCCAAGCGAACTCGTACCGAGCTGCCCCTGGATGAAGAGCCCCAAGTTCCAGACCACACGCTAGAGGATCTGCCCAGGGAGCCCGAGGTGCCTTACGCTAAGACCACTCATACGGGCGCTCCTGCATACTCAAGTGCTCCTGCTCACTCTGGGTCCGCTCATACGCAGGCTGGGCCCTCGGGCTCAAGAGCTCAAGGGGAGTTCAGGTGCATGTTGACGCCGATCTACGCTCTTCAGAAGAGTAGGGAGGCTACTTTCCCTGAGGAGATTGCGGCGTGGACCGATCTTCCCCTGAATCAGGTCGCCTGCCGCGCCGTAACACATGCTATGGTGGTAAGTTATATTCCGTCTACCTTTTTCATTTTCTGTCGCTTTTGTTGTTATTGCTCACTTGTTTCTTTTGGTAGGTGAAATCTTCAATTCATGCCTTAGCGGCCCAAGTGGAGAGGAGCTCGCGACAAGCGCGAGCTGCTAAGGCTGCCGCTCATGCTGCTGAAGAAGCTTTCCGTGCTGTAGAGGCAAATACTCGGGCTACTGAGGCGGCCGCTTATGCTGTTGAAGAGGCTACTCGCGCCGCGATGGCCAGGCAGACAAGGTCTCAGCGTGATGCCGAGGCCATGGGGGTAGTTGTCAAGCATATGGCGGACTTGAAGTTGGATTTGCAGCATCAAGTCAAATATCTTCAGGAGGACATCAGGGAGAGAACACAGATTTTTTCCCAAGGCATTGAAGACGCCAAGAAGAAGGTAGTTGAAGACTACATTACCTCTCCGCGTTTTGACGATCTGATGGTGGATTCTTATAGGAGGGGGTTCAAATTGAGCAGGTGGATGATCCGGAATACGTACCCCGACCTCGATGTTAGTGCCATATCCACTTCGCGTATAACTCAGGAGATGGCCAATGCTGCCGATGGCAAGCCGAACTCTGAAGGAGAGGCAGGGCCTTCGGGTGTTGTTGAAGTGCCTTCTGATGGCGAAGAAGTAGCTCCGGGCATGTAACCCTTTTTTTTTAAGTCCCTTCTGATGTCCAATGTACTCTTGTTTCTTGCAACGGAATAGATAGTCTTTTTGCCCAAGTGTTCCTTTTCCCCGAACTGATTCTTTGTCGATGCCACTTTGTCCGGGTTATTATACTTCCACGACCTGTTTTGCTGCGAAGGCTTTTTGCAGCGAACTGATTTTTTTCCGAGCTGATAATATGCTCGACTTCTTTGCTTGTTTACGCCGAGGTTCCTCTTGGCTCTACATCGTGGCCCATAGGACCTAATTTCGTCCACTTCGCTTGGCGGTTTATAGGTAGTATCGCCTTAAGTTCACGATGTTCCACGCTCGAGGTACTTGTTTGCCTTCCAAGGTTTCGAGTTCGTATGCCCCCCTGAGCGCTCTTTTTACTTTATAGGGCCCTTCCCAGTTTGGTCCAAGTTTGCCCACGCCAGGTTCGGGCACCATAATCTTATGAAGGACCAGGTCGCTGACTCGGAAGCTTCGTTGCTTTACTCTGGTATTGTAGTAGCGAGCTACCTGCTGCTGGTATGCCGCTGTTCGGATGTGCGCGAGGTCCCTTACCTCGTCCAATAGGTCAAGGTTGGTACATAACTCGTCTCCGTTCGTCTGATCGTCGTATGTTTCTAGTCGCAATGTTGGTACTTCGATTTCCACTGGCATCACCGCTTCAGTGCCGTAGGTGAGGTTGAAGGGGGTTTCTCCCGTGGCAGTTTTTTCTGTAGTTCGGTGAGCCCATAAGACACTTAGTAGCTCTTCGGCCCACAATCCCTTAACTTGATCCAGACGTGCTTTCAGTCCGCGCAGGATGGCTCTGTTCATTACTTCCGTCTGACCGTTTGCCTACGGGTGCACGACTAATGTGAAGTTTTGCCGAATCCCCATGTTCTGGCACCACTCTTGGAACTTGATATCCTCGAACTGCTTGCCGTTGTCGGAGATTAGTACCCGAGGTAACCCGAAGTGACATACTACGTTCTTCCAAAAGAAGTTCTGTATGTTTCGGGCCGTAACAGTTGCCAGAGGTTTGGCTTCTATCCACTTCGTAAAGTAATCTACTGCAACAACTAGGAATTTTCTTCCACCTGTTGCTGGTGGGAATGGCCCCAGGAGGTCGATGCCCCATTGTGCAAAGGGCCATGGGCTGGCGAGGTATTTGAGGTCGGAGGCAGGTTGATGGTGGATATTGGCATGCTTCTGACACTTGTCGCATTTTCTGACGAGCTCGATAGCTTCTGCCTTCATCGTTGGCCAGTAGTATCCTTGTCGAAGTGCTTTTTGGGCAAGTGCTCTGCCCCCAAGTGTCCGCCGCACAGGCCTTCATGAGTGTTGCGGAGTACGAACTCGGCTTCAGCAGGTCGCAGGCAATGCAAGTAGGGGAGCGTGTAGCAGTATCGGTATAACCGTTCGTCTATTATGACGTATTTGGCGGCCTGGCGCTGCTCCCTCTTGGCCGCATTGCAATCTGCAGGGAGGGTTCTGTTTATCAAGAAGCTCGCAAGTGGGTCGATCCAGGTCGACTCTGCTTCCAAGATGGGAGCGACCTCCTCTATGTAAACAGTTCTCATGTTGTTGTGACTTGTGCTGGCTAACCGGGACAGAGCGTCGGCCTCAATGTTCTCTGACCTCGGGATTTGCCTGATGAAGTGTGACTGGAAGTTGAGCAGGGCTTCTTTTACTTTGGCCAAATATGCGATCATGGAGAACTCGGTTATGAAGCTGGTTTTTTCCTCATCGGATGGGTCCATCCGGATTTGGTTGTAGCCCGAGTAGGCATCCAGGAAGCTTAGCAACTCATTTCCTGAGGTCGCGTCCACTAGGCGGTGAATTCTGGGGAGGGGGAAGCAATCTTTCGGGCAAGCTCGGTTCAGGTCGGTGTAGTCGACGCACATGCACCACTTGCCGTTTGCCTTTTTTACCAACACCGGGTTGGCCACCCAGCTCGGGTAATGGACTTCCCTTATTAAGTTTGCTGCAAGGAGCTTCTCGACCTCATCGTCGACCGCCCTCCAGCGTTCTGGGGCTAAGTTGCATTTCTTCTGTCTAACGGGTCTGACTACAGGGTCAGTATTAAGTTTGTGAGTTATCAGGCCGGGGCTAATGCCGGGCATGTCGGCCGCGGACCAGGTGAAAATATCTAAATTTTGAAGTAAAAAACTCACCAGTTCAGTTCGTAGGGGTTCCTCGACGGAAGCTCCGATCTGAAGTGTGCGAGCTGGGTCCGTAGCCGAAGTCGGGATTGCGACCGTTTCCTCCGTGGACGAAGCTCGTTCCTTACCTTGCTCCATAGGCCGTTCCAATTTGAGGTCGTTGGCCGCCTTGGTTTTTCCCTTTAGGGCGGCAACATAACACTTGCGGGACTCGAGCTGGTCGCCCCGCGCTACCCCCACACCGAAGTCCGTAGGGAACTTCATGGCCAAATAGTAGGTGGAGACCGTCACCCGTAGGATATGCGTGATCGGCCGCCCTATTATGGCATTGTATGGGGAGGGGGTTGCGACCACCAAGAAATCATGGTTGAGTCTGATTGCACAAGGCCATGTGTCGACTTCCACAGGTACTGTTATTTTTCCGAGGGGCCTGACTTCCTCTCCGCTGAAACCCACCAGGGGAGTGTTCGCGGGCTTCAGCTCGCTCCTCTATAACTGCAGCTGGTCAAATGCAGATTTAAAGAGGATGTCCGCTGAGCTGCCCGAATCTACGAGTACGCGTCTGACCTCGAAGTCGCTGATCCTTAGTTTAATGACAAGCGCGTCATCATGGGGGTAGCGGACCCCTCGCGCGTCAACCTCCGTGAAGAAGATTAGTTCTTCGGTCTTTGGTCTCTTTGGGGGGTTCCGTTCTTCGAGGGCCGCTTCGCGAACTGAAGTCTGGGCCGCTGCCGAGGTACACCCCGCTACCACCGAACCTCCCACAATTACATGGATGGTTCCCCGAACTGGCCTCTCTTCCGGAGGCTGTCACTGCAACGGTTCGGCAGGTCTGTTGCTAGACTCGGGGGCATCCTTTTCATGCTTCCCTTGTCGACCTGCCTTATTGTTATTATTGTTGTGATGTACAAAGTTTCTCAAGTATCCGCGACGGATGAGCCCCTCTATCTCGTCCCGGAGGTTATTACACTGCTCAGTACTTTGACCATGGTCTCTATGGAAACTACAATACAAATTCTTATTTCTCTCGTTCGGATTTCCCTTTAGGCGAGGTGGTCACTTCACGTACGGGGCGTCTTTGATCGTCATTAAGATCTCGGTCTACCTTGTGTTTAACGGCGTGTAGTCCGTCCGAACTGCTAGGGGAGCCAGGGATGACTGGTTCGGCTTCAGCTCCCGGGTCGGGTTTTTTCTGTCGACCGGGTTGGAGAGCTCGCCTTCTCTCTTTCTTTTCTCATTCTCGCCTTCGGTTCGTTGGTTGATTTCTTCCTCTGTCCTCATGAACTTATCCGCGACTTGAGGAATTCGGCCACGATTGCGGGCTGGTTAGCCACCATGTGCCATTTGAATTCTTTGTGCGTCACCCCTCTTTTGGCCGCCGCGAGCTGCACTGCGGGGTCCAACCGCGGTATCTGCAAGCATGCTTCGTTGAATCACTTGATATAGCCCCGGATGGATTCTCCTTCTCTTTGTACTCCAAAGATGCTTTCCTCTGTTCTGGGGCACCGTTGGCTGGTGACAAAGTGTGCGGTGAAGACCTGCACGAACTGGGTCCAGCACTTTATCGACCCGGGGGCCAGGTTCCTGTACCAAGTGCGGGCTACCCCCCTGAGGGTGGTGGTAAAGGCCACGGACATGCATGATTCGCTAGCCCTGGCGAGGTGCATTTGGGACTGAAAGGCGTCAACGTGGTCGTTGGGGTCGAAGGACCCGTCGTACTTGTCTAGAGGTGGGAGCTTGAAATCTCTGGGTAAGGGGACCGCCAATAGTTCTGATGCGAGGGGGGAAGGAACCGAGAGAATCGGGGCAGCTTCTACCTCGTCCGACCTCATCTCTTTTCCTCTGAGTTCTGACAAGGCACGGGTGGCGGTTCGATGACTTCGTCGGCGCCTTCGTTGTTGAGTGGGCCTTGTACTGGCACTGCTGGCCTCCGTGTTACCGAGCTCGATGGGCCCGGAATGCTGGTAGTCTGCTACCAGGGCACCGAATCGGTTTTTTGTGAGCGGGAACTCGAGCTTGGAGTGTTGGGGTGCCGATCTCGTGGGCGAGGTTCCCGACCCGCCTGCGGGTTTCGAGGCGGGGATGATATTTTTCTCTCTTCGGCCTGGGGACAAGGCCTGGCTGTTAGGGGGTTCTAGGGATGGGAGGCCTTCGCCTGGTGGGGGCGTCCATCCTGCGGGGAGGCCTTGACCGGCCTCGGAGCGGGGTGGCGATGTGGAAGTAGTGGTTGGTTCAGTGGTAGTTGGGGGAACTGCTGTTGATAGTGATACTAGGAGATGTTGTGCAGTACTTGGTGCTGGTGAAGTTGGTGCTGCTAGAACTGTTGCATTTGGGCTTGCATTGCCCGCATGCACTACATCAGGTCGTCCACCCGGTTTTGGCTGGCTGCCAGGGGGACGACAGTCGGTTCAGTAAAGGTTGTCTCAATGGGGAAAGGAAAGGGGATGCTTGTGGTAGGAAGGTTTACGGGCACCACTGCTTGTGGCGCGTTCAAGCTGGGGATCCCATCCACCAAAAGGGGGATGGTGAACTGTCCAACGCACACCACGGGGACTTGAAGTTGTTCCCCGGTGGTGTTTGTCTCCATGCCACGTCCGGCGTTGCTGGAGGAGGCCATGAGTGTTGGGTTTTTTGAAGAAAAGGGGTTATGAAAGTTTGGAGGGTGGCTTTTTGAAGTGTTCCCACAGACGGCGCCAATTGATGGAGTGTGATCCGGCCGGTCTTAGCTGTCCATGACCTTGCTTCTGAACGGGGTAGCAGGGAACCTGAAATGGAGGAGATGAGGAAGCTCCGAGGGGGAACCCGGTGTAGCGGCTCCGAAGCTCAAGTTAGAATCCTTCAAAAGCAAGATAATACCAGATAGTGCAAGTTTTGCATACCTTGTTTGTTGGGGGCAGGGGGCTCTTATAGTCACTTCGCGCACTCGCTCCGAGGCCCTTGTCAGGTCGGGTATGATTACCCTTGTGCTTGTCAATTCGGCCGTCGTCCTTTCTGCTGGGACAGAACCGTCACTGCCTAACCATCTCTCTAACTGGAGATGGCGGTGTCAGTGGCGGTGGTAGGTGGCCGTTTAGAGTGCAACTGCCAAACGTCAGATCCCAAGTCAGTCAGGTGCGGCACCCTCGGGCACGGACTTCCTCAGTGTCAGGCATGGTACGACATGTTTGGTTTTGGTGCCCAGAAGGTGATGCGGAGTGCTGAGCGAGGCGAAGTCTTGAGCTCAGAGGTATCTATAGGGCAGGTCAGTTCGGCGAGGTGTATCCCGAACTGTTACAAGGTTGGCCAGTTCGGCGAGGTGTATCCCGAGCTGTTACAAGGTTGGTCAGTTCGGCGAGGTGTATCCCGAGTTGTTACAAAGTTGGCCATTTCGGCGAGGTGTATCCCGAACTGTTACAAGGTGGCCAGTTCGGCGAGGTATATCCCGAGCTGTTACAAGGTTGGTCAGTTCGGCGAGGTGTATCCCGAGCTGTTACAAAGTTGGCCAGTTCGGCGGTGTATCCCGAACTGTTACAAGGTGGCCAGTTCGGTGAGGAATATCTCGAGCTGTTACAAGGTTGGTCAGTTCGGCGAGGTGTATCCCGAGCTGTTACAAAGTTGGCCAGTTTGGATTACTCTGGTTTTGGGCCAAGTGTGAGTTCGGGCCCCCCGTAGGGAGTTCGGTTCGCTGGTGTCCCCTTGTTCACGCCTTAGGCTTGGCCCCTTTTGCCGAGCTGTTGTTTCTGCCACGTGTCGCGTAACAATGAGGTCGGGTCAAATCTTCCTTCATCAATAAACAAATCTCAAAACATTTGGCTACGGTGGTGCTTCTCAGATCAGATGGTTTCGTCTCACTCGTCGGCATCGTCTATTCCTGACTGCTCGCTCTTGTTTCTCGTCCTTTGTTCAATCATTAGTATCATCTGCTATGTTTAATCGCAGGCATCATCTCCTCTCTTGAATTTCTAGTCGTTGATTCAAAGCTTGGGTGAAGCTCTGTAATAGCTAGCTCTGAAATCTTCATCTGCCACTTATGCGAAACCATTGCCGGTGGTGGTGAGAACGACGACAATGAGAATTGTGGCAGTGACTTGAGAGAGCCCTAAACTGTGGCAATGAGAATGGCCGCAATGAGCGACTTGAGAGAGCCCTAAACGGCAGTGGCAATGAAAATCATTGGTCATTTTGAAGTCCAACAACCCTAAATAGAGGAGAAAAAAAAACCCTAGCTGAAACAGAGGAGAATAAGAAATGTCGAAGTAGAAAAAAAATCGAACGAAGAAGAAATGGAGGGCCAATGGGTAACCCTTGACCCAACCCCACTCTGACCCTTTTCCCTCGACCCTAATGGGTTGAGTGACCCATCTTGATCCACCATTGGAATGGGTGGGCATGGGTGGATTTTGAAGTGGGTTGGGGTCAAAATTACCAGCCCTATATAATAGTATACTAGTTATATGATATGTAATATAGTATTGTATATAATATTATATTGGTTGGTTCGGTTAACTCTAGGTTTTACATACTAGTTATAAAATGTAACTTTTTTTATATCTAATATCTCCCCATTTTAAACTTCTATTTGTGCTCTCGTCTTTGATGATGTGCGATCTAGACATTGTCTGCTGGAAAACAAGGCAGTCAAAGAGTTCTGGGGTGCTTTACCCGGTGTGGGCACTTCGATAATTAAGTTAGCAATGGAGATTTTAGAGAGTTGAGAGCTTAATAGCAATGGAATTTGAGAGTTAAATCACGCATACATTGTGAGGCTGAAGGCAAGGCCTTTATACAGGGAAGTTGTCGTGGACCTCATGATGCATGTCCAAGATCATCGACTCGTCTAGTTCAGAGTTAGCTTTGCACCTGATGATGGACTTCGTGTAATCTAATAAGGCTTATTCAGGTCCATCCGAATCAGGTGGGGGGAAGATAAGATCCGTTGATGTACGTCGTGATCCCGAGGAGATCGGAGACAACTGGTTGCTTTTAGAAGGAGATTACGTGGCACCTCGATAGTTCGATGGATGTAGTGAGTAGCTTGGGCCTCGGTCTAGCTGGATGACCTGAGGTGCCAGAGGTGACTAAGATAGCTAAGGTGTCTGAGGTCGTTGAAGTGTCACCACATTATTCCATCGATCCACGTGTCATCACATCGTTGGATGGGCCAAATTGTCTCTCATCAATTGTCCCCCACTCTTGAGCCCAATGTAGTCAACTCGAGGCGGGAGTATCATCGAGCTAATTGATCTAGACTTTGATTCAGCTATGGTTCAACCAATCGGTTTAGACCTGATCGACTCAATTGGCTCGACCTTAGGGGGCAAGGTCACATCTTGAGCACGCACGGATGTTATGCGAACATTAAACTCTGTGGATGCCAAAAACACGCTCAACTATTTTCACCTTCGAGTACGAACAATCATATCCCTAGGATCCGTCGGATCTGTTCGATCTGGATTGCTCATGCTCGGTTAAGGCGGCTATAAATAGTGCCCTTGGGGACCCATTTCCATTGTCCATTTTTTAGCTCTAGTGCATTTTAAGGTCATGAAGCACGTTGTCGTTGGTGTCTTCAATCAAGCTAGGGAGGTCAGTTGTTTCTTCCCTTAGGTGAGTCGTCTTCCTTTGCTTTCTTCCCTGGTTATTTTCCATTATGTCAAATGGTGAGCCTGATGAGGAGAGAGTGCAGCCCGGTTAAGTCGAGGAAGCATCCTCAATCCAAGACCAGTGAGGTTCCCATGAAGGGGCTCCGTCTTCCCATCAGCCACCTAGAGCCAGGGTGTCGGACCACTCGGTCCTACTGAATTATTTGCTGAGGAGATTCATGGTCTCACAACTCGGTATAAGTTCTCTAACCACCTCAGTTACTCCCTTCCTACTAGGGCTTTCCCTTGGGTGCATGACAAAAACAAGGTCACCATCTTCAAGGAGGCTTTGAATGTCTCCAATTTCATCTTCACCCATTTATCCCCAAGGTCCTGAATTACTATAATGCTAGCCTCGATCAATTGCATCTGAATTCCATTTGTACCTTGGTCGCTATAGCCTCTTTTTTCTTCCATATCGACTTTCCTTTAGACATTAAAACCTTTGCCAGCCTCTATCAAATAAAGCAAAACCCTGCTAGCACCTCTTGCAAGGCTTCCCTTCCAAAGTGCTGGTCTAGAAGAGCAAGTAGTTCTTCCTCGTGTTGTCTAGTAGCTAGGCCCTTCCCGATGCACTAGAGAGAGTGAGTGAAAGACATCGAGAAAGAACTGAATGAGCAGGTGCAGGCCAAAGTGCAGAACCTTGTGGATTGCCAACTGATGCTGAGCAACTTTTTTGCCGAGGAGAAGCTAATCTAGGCTAGGGTTGAGTCCTCTAAGTAGGCCATCGTCTCAGGTTCGAGTGTTTTCTTTCTTTATTTCATTTTAATTTGACTAACTCTTGAGTTTCTTGTGTAGGAGACATGTTGGGCATTCCAACTTCCGAATTTCTTCAAAGCATGAAGAAGAGGAAGAAGAGAAAGATGTCCCACAAGGATAGACCTCGAGCGTCATCTCCTGAGTCCGTTGCGTCAACTATTGCCGAGGTGGTCCCATTTGTCAACTTGATCAGGGAAGATCAAGTGGAAAGGACTCTATTAGAGATCGAGGTGGCTCAGACATCCGAGGTGCGCCTTCTACAACCTAAGGCTCTGAAGACCAACAGTTCGGACGCCGAGGAAGCTCCTAAGGAAAGGCGGACCATCATGGACTTTAGGACCGCCTTGATCAAAAGCAAGGAGGCCATCTTCCCTGGAGAGGACTCTGGCATTTCTGAGTTGCGCTCTAGCGAGCCCGGTGGCAAAGTTATGTGGTTCCTCATGATGGTAAGTTTCCAACTTCCACGTTGTGTTGTTCCTAATCTGCTTTCTATACTTAACTCATGCTTTCCTTTGTAGGTAAACACCATGACCCACTCCCTTGTCGAGAAATCTCAATGGGAACCCAAAATTCCATTGACCAACTTTCCCCCTCTCAAAATCCAAATAAAAAATGCCCCCTAAATATCTAAGGTTTTAGTGAAAACTCTTGCTTACACAAAAAAGAATACAAAATAAATCTAAAATATAACTAATAAAGTCTACTACAAGTTCTAATAGAAAGAAGGGTGAATTTCTTAAACTACCCTTATGGTTTAGCTAATTGACTAACTATACCCTTATTATTTGAAAATTGACTGATGCTACCCCTATTGTTTTTGACAATTGACTAACTCTATTCTTATTGTTACCCTCCTTCAAAAACAATGCCAAATTCCTAAATTACCCATGGCTCACGCCATGTATTCTAATTCTACGGTACCTACTAATTCTAATAAAGAGTCCAAAAGACTGAAAGACTTTTGCTGCTGCAAGGGAAACAAAGAGACAGGATGGATGGGAGAGTGGCAAACCAAGAGATTTTACTCTGATTCTTTCGCAGGTACCATCGCCATTTCTAATAACGTCAACGGTAATTGAAAAGCTGACGTATTAGGGTGGTGGGATGGGCTGAGCTCGGATTTGCTAGCCTTGATATTTGTTCAGATCCCGGCACACCAATTGGTTTGAGAGATTCCTCTCGTCTACAAATCCTGGCGGGAAATTGTTGTCGAACCCTACTGTTGGACTAACATTGACATCGAGCAATGGTATCACCAATGTAACCTCTCTGATCTCATCGAATCTATTGTTCGTTGGCTTGTCCGTCACAACAAGGGGACCCTTCATTGACTCTCCACTTACAAGCTTGGCAACTCTGGATTCTCCTTTGTAGCCAACTAGTAATTAACTCTTTTCTTCCCCTTTGTTTCATCTCTTGTTCAAAGGGGGTTACTGCTGTCGTCACCCAGAGGAAGAAGGGAGAGAGAAAGAGAGATGGGAGTTCAGAGGGGGTTGTCATTGCCATCGCCATCACCTAGAGGAAGAAGAGAGAGAGAAAGAGAGATGGGAGTTCAGAGGGTGTTTCCGCCGCCGCCGCTATCGACATCGTTGTCACCCAAAGGAAGAAGAGAGAGAGAGAAAGAGAGATGGGAGTTCACAGGGGGTTGCTGCCGCCGCCGTTGTCGCCCAGAGGAAGAGAGAGAGAGAGAGAGAGAGAGAGAGAGAAAGTTCAAAATTCAAAGGGAGTTACTGTAGTCGTCGCCCCTGTTTAGTTCGTTCATTCCATTCAGTTGTTGTTACAGTTGTTGCCCTTATTCGGTTCACTCGTTCTCTTCTTCTTCAATAGAGCACCTCCACTATTAAAGAAGAAAGAGGATGAACGGTATGCCGGTTCACTCATTCTCTATTTAATTTTCTTTTATTCATTTTATTTTGTTCTTGACTGTGAAAAGATCGACAGATGCTTTACTTTTTTTTTTCTTAGTTCTTTTATATAGTGCGGATATGGTGTAGTTCTCTCCAGTGATCTGGTGTTGATGGAGTTTGTGGGAGGAAGATAGAAGGAAGAGAGAGAGGTCAGAGGAGGAAGGTGGTCTAGTGTTGATGGAGACTATGGGAGGAAGATAAAGGGAAGAGAGAAAGGTCAGAGGAGGAAGGTGAACTAGTGTTGATGGAGACTGTGGGAGGAAGATAGAGGGAAGAAAGAAAGGTCAGAGGAGGAAGGGGATAAGGGTAGCATTAGGTTTTAAAAAAATTTAAACACCACGTGGTGTCATGTGTTTATGGGCTTTGATGGAATATTAATGGATGTTAACGGTAAGGGTAGAGTTAGTCAATTGTCAGAAACAGTAAGGGTACCATTAGTCAATTTTCAAATAGTAAGGGTACACTTAGTCAATTATTTAAACCATAAGGGTAGTTTAAGAAGTTTACCCTAAAAAGAAAATTTGTACTAGCGGTATCTCTCTCTCAAGTAATCCCAAACTATAGCTATTCTGCTTCAACATTTGGAAAGAAAGAGAAGTGAGAATAATGAGTACGACCCTCAATAAGTAACATTTCATTCCCCTAATTGGATCAAGCATGAGGAAGAAAATAATAATACTAATAATAAAAAATATTTCATAAAATCCCCATATTGTTCACAATATAAGTTTCTAACTACTTAGTTTATCTTGGAGAAGAGAAATTCACATACTCAAAAAAAGTATTAAACCTTCTAACAGTTCACCAAATCATAAGATCAAGCTAGATGAAACACATGTGGACCAATATTGATATATTCAAATTCAAATTCAGAGTCACAAAGCAATTTTCACAAGAGTAGACTACGACCACCTTCACCCTAGTGATAAGGGACCACATATATGCCCTATGGTGAGGGCCCAAATTCAAAATGGATTAGTCCCAAGATGCCACCGTATTCATCCCCAATGGTAGGGTCTAGAGCGTAATTATGTATTAAACTATGACCACTTTAACCCTAATGATAAGATACCACATATATGCCTTGTGGCGATGGCCCAAATTCAAAATTGACTAGTCCAAGATGCCATCGTATTCATATCATGGAAATATAACAAATACATATCAATCCACACATGAATCTCGCAAAGAATATATCATGGAAATAACAACATAGCTAAACCAAGAATAACAACTTAAAAAAAAAAAGGCCATTGTTTGTTTTAAGGAATACCAATGTGTCAAATATCGGTGATTCACAATAGTCAACAAAAAATCATCATCTAGATTATGAATTCATAATATTCACATGCTTGGATCCCAATTCAAATAAACAAAAACAAATATATAACTAAGAATTTATTTGTTAATTTACTTGATAGTTGACAAAAGAAGAAAAGAAAAAAAACATATATAACTGGAAGATGAAAAGTCACTTACACAACACACTGATTCCAAAGTAGCAATACAAGTGAGTCACGATATATCCAAAAGCTTATAAATCAATGAATAATTGTCACCACTAGTTTCAAAATATATATTGATAAATTTGTTGTGTGAAAACTGTAAACTTATTGTATCAGTCTACCTAAATCTTTGGTAGTTTACTAGCTTAGGTTTTGAGACCCAGATTTCCATATTTGTTGTGTTCAAGGATCCAAATCTTAAGACTCATAACTTCTGGTTCAAAAGTCCACTTCACAAGTATGATATATCATCATGAAGGTCTTAAAGCCCATTATAGTTTAAACATTACTCTTGTCTAAAGAGATCACCAAACAACCCCTTTTTGGTAGCCTAAAAACGGTTGGTCGCTAGAATGTTCTTGGATTCCCAAATTTGAGCAAATTTAGGATACTAACTTTAAAAAAATTATAATTTTTAATACAAAAATCCAAACGAGGAGATCTAGGTACCATTTCAAAAATCTCATCAAGAACTGCAAATTAGAACCAAAATCTAAAAAAAAACATCTCCATAATGCCGATTTTCAATGGCCTAAATTTGGTTGACGTCCCTTGTGTTTCAATTTGAAATTTAGCCTAACTTTCCATCTACAAATCCAAAAGACACAAGATTGAATTTCTAATATCAAGAAGTCTCTATTAAAACTATTTTTATTGTTGAAGATTGTCTGGTAAATGATCATCCGACAAAAATTCTAATTTTAATTTTAATACACAAGAAAATGAGAAACGAAGATTCAATGGAGACAAAGACTTACCTAAAGAGTGGTTTGATGCCAAAATTCACTACGATGAATCCCCAACTTGATTCTCCAATGATGGATTGTCTTCACCTTCTTTTAACTCTGAAAAGAAAAAGAAACCAGGAAAGAGTGGTTTCGACTATGATATGGAAAAGATATGATATCCGAAAACAATTGACCAATACACTAGAATCATAAACGTGGTAGCAAATAAGGTGTTATTTATCAAAATTCATGAGTGGGTTTTCATTGGTCAAAACTCTTTCCATACCATATCTTTTCCACATCATAAATTTTTCTTGCACTGTAGAAAGATTTCGATCTCCTCCATACGAATAGCCCAAAATTCAAGAAAATATAAATAGAATAATTCTAAATATATAACAGAATAATAAAAATTTATTTTCAGATCATTCACCCAAAACTGGGAACCGATTTCCCAAAAAAAATCCCTAACTGTGAAAATCAGGTAGAACAGTTTCTATCGATTTGTGTAGATTAAATCTAGTTGAATTTCAATTCAAGAATCAAACCATGGCTCTGATACCACTGAAGGGATGAGAGGTCCATCATATGGATGGCCGAACCCTGCAGGAAAGTTGGGTGAAATTTCAAAACAATTCACTTTCCCATCTGGGAATCGCATTCCTTATTTTAGAAAACTGCATTTTCAATGACCAATTTTGAACCCAAAACTAGACCAGATCTGAAACCAAAAGGGAGGAGAGGGATATACCTGAAGATAACACAGTGTGTGAAGAAGCAGTAACTCCCAATGAAGGTGTTCACACCCAAGGAGAAGACCAAAACTTGCTTCCACTGAAGATGACATAGTGTGTGAAGAAGCAAGATCAACAGGATGACTCTTCAACAAGAACTAGGATTCTTCAGCAAGAATCAAGCAAGGGCTAGTGAGTACGACTTCAGATTGTTTCTTCAATCAAGAAACAATAATAAGAACCTTTCTTGATCTATTCTACAAGAGGAGATCGAACTGGGTAGGGATGGTAAGAATAGGAGAGAATTCTATAGGATGCAGTGCATTAAGACTGAGGAATTCGCCCCCTATTTATAGTCTTCTTTGGATTAGCCTCCTAATCTAATTAGGAGAGAGTTTCTTGATCTAAATCTGATATTTGGATCAAGACTCTTAAATGGATAAGACTTATCTTATCCTTTTAGCTAATCCTAATCAGATTTTGCCTCCTTTTTAGTTAACTATTTTAAGCCCAATTTGAATTGGGATTTAGGCCCTTTAAGCTTATATGCTCACTTACCCCTTAACCTGCTGCCCAATTGGCTCTCTTTGTATGGTGTGGGACTCAAATATTGATATACACATCAACCACATGGGTTCAGCCCAGTCTTTGTTACAAGGCCTAACCGAATTTACTGTAGGAGACAGAGAACCCCTGAGTCCATCACCATGGGCTCTTAATGGGCCCAACATTTACACTAAATGGTCCTTTGGTCCAGCCACCTTATGAAAACCCAAGGACTATGGGCAGATGCAAGATTAGCCCATCAGTTATTACCCTCAATGGTCTTACACTTAACCTCTCATCCCATAATGATCAAATATTGCCCGACAAAAGAGAACCTCTCCCGGCTGCAAGTTATAATGCTGCACTCTCTACTCACTTGGGCCCTAAGAATTAAAACCTTTTACAAACATTTTGAAACCATAATATATATATATATACATATACATATATATAAATATACATGTATATATGTATACATAATATACATGTATATATATATATATATATACATGTATATAAATATACATATATACATGTATATTTATATACATGTATATGTATATATATATATATATGTATATATATGTATATATATGTATACATATATATGTATATGTATATATATATATATATACATATATATGTATATATATATATATATATGTATGTATATATATATATATACATACATATATACATATACATATATATGTATACATAATATATATATGTATACATAATATATATATGTATACATATATGTATGTATGTATGTATAACTCTATATAAACATACTTTGCAAAACAAATCTCAACGTTTGAAATCAAATACTGGTAGTTTAGGTTTCCATCAAAGAGAGTGCATTCCCTGATCATTCACATTGTCCAACAAATGGGTTGATCCTGTCACTATGATCACCCACTCAGGTGAATTCTCAGACTATCCCAATATACCCAGGTTTTGACCGCCTCTAAGGATCTCACTAATCGGCATATCAAAGAGAGTCCAATCCGACACATTGTGCAGTACCAAAATCGAGTGTAGGGGCCAGGTGTAACATTTCAGTTTTGCCCATCTATTTTCAAGGTCCAGGGCAATACTGGAATTTGGTCTAGTTTAGGGTTTCAAGAAAACCCAAACTGCATGTACCTTAGGTCTCACCCTGGTAGCTGAGACAAGTCACACCAACCAACTTGGCGGCACATCAGTGTTAGCCTTGGCAGGATAAATCTCCCCAGATCTATCCAATGACTATGAAGATTCTAAACTAATTCGAGTTTCATAAGTGTCCAATTTAAGGGTATTACATAGAAGCACACGACAATGACATGAATCAATTATGTATTTTATTCATTTACAATAAATGTCAAAAGGTACATCAATCTGATTGGAGCTAAGGGCATAACTGTCTAATAGCTTCCACTTGCACATAGGTTTAATTGGGTACAAGTTGAAGTCCCATACTTTCCACGTGTTTCTTAAACGCTTTCTGTGTAAGTGGCTCAGTCAATGGGTCAGCTACATTCTTCACTGACGCTACTTTCTGAATCAAAATGTCACCTCTACCAACTATCTCCTATAATACATGGTACTTCCTCTCGATGTGCTTCAACTTTGAGTGGGCTCATGGCTCCTTAGCCTAAGTTATAGCTCCATTGTTGTCACGCAATAGTGGATGGGTGATGTGCTGGACAAAACTACTCCTAATTCCTAAATGAACTTCTTCATCCAGACGACTTCTTTAGCAGCTTCACTCACGGCAATGTATTCGTCTTCGATTATGGAATCTGCGGTGGACCCTTGTTTGCTGCTTTTATAGCTAACTACACAAGCCCCCATCGTAAAGATGTACCTAAATGTAGACTTTCTATCATCTGGATCTGATTGAAAATCGGCATTAGTATACCCTTTGATTTAGAGTGAACTACCATCGAATACCTGACAAAACTCTTTTGTCCTTCGAAAGTATTTCAGTATCTTTTTTATAGCTATCAGTGTTCCTGTCATGCGTTAGACTGGTATCTACTTACCACACTCACTACTTGAGCAATGTCAGGACAAGTGCACAGCATGTCATACATGACGCTCCCTACGGCTAAGGCATAAGGAATCTCCTTCATGCCTTTAATCTCCTCGGGGGTCTTGGGAGACATACCCTTTGAGAGAGTCACTCTGTGCCTGAAAGTAACATTTCCTTTCTTAGAGTTCTCCATGCTGTATCTCTTGAAAATTTTGTCAACGTAAGTAGATTGGGATAATCTTTTATCATTTTCAATATATCTTTATAGAGTAGAAGTCCCAAGATATAGGTGGCTTCTCTAAGATCTTTCATGGCGAATTACTGTGAAAGCCCAACTTTCACCGTAGTTAATATTCCTACATCATTCCCAATGAGTAGAATGTCATCTACATACAACACCAATAACGTAACCTTATCTCCACTGGTTTTCCTATAAACACAGGGCTCATCTGGATTTTGCTTAAAGTCAAACTGTTTGGCAGTAGAGTCAAACCAGATGTTCCAACTCCTAGAATCCTGCTTTAGTCCATATATGGATCGGTTAAATTTGCATACCATGTGTTCTTGACCTGCAATAATAAATCCTTACAGTTGCTACATATAGATATCTTCAGTAAGATTTTCATTCAGGAACGCAATTTCAACATCCATTTTCCAAATCTCGTAGTAATGGTATGCTGCTACAACTAGCAAAATCAAATAGACTTCAACATAGCCACCAGTGAAAGATCTCCTCATAGTCGATTCCCTCTTTCTGAGTGTACCCTTTTGCCACAAGACGAGCTTTATAGGTCTCAATTTAACCATTTGGGCCCTTCTTCCTCTTGTCAATCCACTTGCAACAAATTGCTTTCACTCCAGACGGTGGGTCCACAAGAGTCCAGACCTTGTTGGTCTCCATCGAGTCCATCTCGGCTTTAATGGCATCTACCCACTTCAAGGAATCTATGTCCAACATAGCTTCCACATAAGTTGTGGGATCTTCCTCACTTGTCGTGGCTTCCACCAAATAACTTTATTGGTCATAGCCGTAACGAATTGGAGGCCTAGATACCCAGGTAGACCTTCTAGGTTGAGTATCTGGAGCTTGTGGGACATCTCCTACTACTCCTGGACTCTCCTCATAAAGAACAACTTCTTGCTCAAGAATCTCTAAGATGTAATATTCTTTTAAGAAACATGCATTTTGACTGCAAAACACATTTTGTTCTTTCGGATCATAGAATAGGTAACTTATAGAGCCTTTGGGGTAACCTACAAATAGGCAACAACTAGTCTTAAATTCTAATTTGTCAGCACTAGTTCTTTTAACATGTGTCGGACAACCCCAAATCTTCAAGTTTCTCGCACTTGGTTTCTTATTGGTCCAAAGCTCATAGATAATTCTGAGTGGATGAGAAGTGATCGGACCATATCCAATAGGGTTCGGTTCCTCCTCTTTGACACACCATTTAACTGTGTAGTGGGAGGGGCTAATTGTAATACTATCCCATTGTCCTTTAAGTAATCATTAAATTCGTCAAAGAGATACTCACCACCTTGATCTGATCGAAGTATTTTAATTTCTCTCCCCAACTATTTCTCAACTTTTTGTCTGAACTCGTTGAACTTTTCAAAGGATTTAGACTTATATCTCATTAGGTACACGTAACCATACCGAGAATAATCATCGGTAAAGGTAATAAAATAAACGTGTCCTAACATTTAGGGGACCACATATATTAGTATGTATAAGGTCAAGTGTGCCTGTAGACCTTTTAGGCTTACCGTTAAATGGCTGCTTCATCATCTTACCCTGAAGGCAAGGTTCACAGGTTGGAAGATCCTCTACGGTTAGAAAATTCAAAGGACTATCCTTTACCAACCTTGTGATGAGATCTATGTTAATGTGGCCAAGTCGATAATGCCACTGGCACGTGGAATTAACAGTGTCACGAATTCTTTTATTGGGGATTATTTCCGACGTAGTTTCGGTAATGTTTATTTCCAAAGAGGAATGGAGAACAAATAGACCATTCTCAAGTTCCCTATATGCTAGAAATTTGGTATTCCGTTTAATACTAACCACATTACTACACAAAATAGAATAACCATCCACACACAATTTTGAGATAAAAATCAAAATTCTTCTTAAATTAGGTACGAAAAGACAATCTTTCAGTACAATAATTCATTCTCTGAAAACTAATTCTACAGTGCCTATGACTATAGTTGCAATAGTTGCAGAAGTCCCCAAGTAAAGCGTCACTTCTCCATCACTCAGTCTTCTACTTATCTTGAACCCCTATAGTGAGTTACACGCATGAATCGAAACACCAGAATCAATACATCAGGAAGCAAAAGTGACCAACAAATTGATCTCTATGATGAAAGAATTGAACGTACCTTGTTTCTTAGTCTCCAAGTATTGAAGACAATTCCTCTTCTAGTGGTCGGTCTGCTTGCAGAAATGACAAGCATTCGATGCCTTTTCTTTCTTCTGCTTTTTACTTTTGCTACCTTTCTTCTGAGTCTTCCTTTTAGCCTTTTGCTTTTTCTTGTCCGATTTGCCACTTTCAACAAGCATGCTATTGGCTTATCCTTCTTGATCAGTTCTTCAACCCTTTGCAACATATTACTGAGTTCTTAAAAGCTAACGTTTAGCTTATTCATGTTGTAGTTCATGATAAACTGATTGAAAGATGGAGGTAAGGAATTGATGACAACATCAATTTTGGTGTCATGATTTAGCCCTGACCCGAGAGCCTCCAGTTCATTGATATAACCCATCATCTTTAGACAATGATCATGAACCTGTTGGTTCTCGATCACCTGTGCAGTCATAAATAATTTTAAGACCTTTTTGTCGAATAGAACGGTTATACTCTTCATACATAGTCTTCAGACTAACCAATATATCCTTGGACACTTCGATCTTATCGAATTGTCGTTGTATCGGATTGTCTAAAGAGGCTATAATATAACACCGGGCAAGAGAATTTTTTCCTTCCCATTCTTGATACTCTCTTCTTCGAGCCTTAGAAGCCCAGTCACCTAGACGATCCGGAGTAGGGTTCTCAGCAATTTTGTCCAATTTCTTAGACGTCAGAACTAGCATAAGGTTTCGGAACCAGTCAGTATAATTAGGGCCCTTGAGTTTGTTATCATTCAATAACTTTGTGAAATTTCCATTTACCAATTCTATTTAGGGAAAAGTAGATTTATAAGTCCACAACTTAATTGATTCATGTCATCACATAGAAAGAGCTTTTAATCTATGTTCCATTTCCATTTTAGTCATTTCTGAGATTCCCTTAAATCTTAGTGACGGAGACAATTGTGTCTCTAGATGTGGGAAACCACATGGGGTGCATGGAGCCAACTATTTCAGTTGCAAAACTCCACCACCTTCTATGAAGGATCTTATCCACTCATCTTATGAACTTTCACTTTGGCCTCTGTCAGACAAGGTTCATAGTCATTTTAAGTTAAATATTTCTGTCTAGTAAATGCCCACCCATCATGTTCGTGAACGCCAAAGTACCGTGAGAGACTTCCATTTTAGATAGACCCCTCCCACATCGGTTTATGACGCCCCTATCATCTCATGAAGCAATCCAGCCAACTGCATTAGCAGATGGATAGCCTAATTTTATGGTGCATCTCCCCCACCAATGATGGAAGGCCTTTAGGGAATTCACCATATGAAATTCCCTATCACATGCACTTATATTTAATGGAGGGAACGAAAACCCCCTAGATCTGATTTAGGTCAAATCAAAGTGTCTCCCACTGACTTTCATAAAGCCAAATTCAAAGTGGGCCCAAAACGGCTAGGGTTCTGGGGTGTTCCTCTTGGGGAGAAACTGAAGTGGGCCCAACTCAGAAAGAAATATCATCTAATGATCTTAAGGGCACCATGGAAATGATGTGCATTCAACCATGGTGTTCGAAAGAGCCACTATTGAATTAACATGGGCCAAGAACTTGTGATACGCAGCACATCACATTACATACCTCACATGCATGGAATCCATAATTGATCCAATCAATTAAATAACTATAAAACCCATAATAAAAATTTAAAAACCTTTTCAGGCCATTTATAGCCCATAATATTATCAAATAATATTATCTAAGTATATGGGCTGAACTGCAAAGAGCAGTTTGGTCCATATAGTAGTTATGTTGAATTGGGTTAAAGCAGTTTTTAACAAATCAAAACTAGGTTTTACAGATGTGGGCCAAATTGCAACTTGCAATTAACCACCAAACCCTTGGCCCATGAAGGAAATTTTAGGGTTAAGAACAGCCCCATCAAAACACAGATTCGGTCCAACCAATTTGGTCTAATCTAGTTTGAATGGGTCTAGGGTTTGATGTTTAATTCAAGAAACAAAATCTGAAAAAAAAAAATTGATACATGACAATCAAGAATCAATAAATAATAGCAAGAGGACAGTTTATAAGGCTACAATGCTGCAAAACAAAAATTAGTTCACAGTTTGCAGTTTCCAAAACTGCAAGTCGTAGATCACCAAATCCAAATTTGCAAAATTTTCTCCTTCGCGCTTCCAACTTCGTCTTCAAATGAAATAAAATAGAAAACCTAATTTTTCTATTAATATTACATTAGACTTGAATTCCTATACATCTGTCTAGGAATTGCTAACTGCCCAAAACTGTGGGCATATGCAAGATTAGTCTATCAGGTATTAACCTCGGCTACAAAGAACAATGTTGCACTCTCTACTCACATGGATCCCGAGAATTAAAACATTTTGCAAACATTTTGAAACAATAATATATATATATATATATATATATATATATATATATATATGCATGTATATCTCTATATATGTATGTATGTATGTATATCTCTATATAAATATATTTTGTAAAACAAATCTCAACGTTTGAAATCAACTGCCAGTAGTTTAGGTTTCCATCAGAGAGAGTGCATTCCCTGATCATTCCCTTTGTCCGACAAAGGGGTTGATCCTATCACTATGATCGCCCACATAGGTGAATTCTCGAATTGTCCCAACATACCCAGGTTTTGACCCCATCTACGGATCTCACTGATTGGCATATCAAAGAGGGCCAATCTGACACCTAGTGCAGTACCATAATCGAGTCTAGGGGTCAGGTGTAACATTCCAGTTTTGCCCATCTATCTCCAAGGTCCAGGGCAATGGTGGAATTTGGTCTGGTTCAAGGTTTCAAAAAAATGCACACTACATGTACCTCAGGTCTCATCCCGGTAGTTGAGACAAACCACCCCAACCAACTTGGTGAGACATCAGTGCCAGCCTTGGCAGGATAAATCTCCCCAGATCTTTCCAACGGCTATGAAGATTCTAAACTAGCATGAGTTTCATAAGTGTCTAGTTTAAGGGTATTACACAGAAACAGATGACAAAGACATGAATCAATTATGTACTTTATTCATTTACAATAAATGTCAAAAGGTACATCAATCTAATTGAAGCTAAGGGCATAATTGTATAACAACCCACTCCCCCATTATTAATCTTAGTGGGTTTTTTTTTTTGGGTATTACTTCTATAGTGCCTAACTTTTTACGGTTGCAAGGTGGGTGAGAGGAAGAAGGGAAAAGAAGGAAGAAGAAGAATAAGAAGAGAGGAATAGCAATGGAGGCTTGGGCAGTCATTAGCAAATTTGCTTTGGTTTCGTTGCAGTGGTGGTGTGAGGAAGGGAGGTGAATGGTGAGAATGGAGAGAAGAAAGAAATGAGAGAGGGAGAGAGAGAGAGAGGGAGAGAGAGAGTTTAGACCAAATTCAATTTCGATGCGGAATTAGACTGTAAATGCTAGACTCCCATTAATTTTGGTATTTTTCATATAGAGTTCACATTTGCGCCTCATAGCACATTCCCGCATTGTATTGGGAACATCTCCCCATAACAAGTAATGGAGATGATAAGACATCACTGGGAGATGTTCCTAATACAAGGTGCAGATGTGCTGTTGGGCATCATGGGGCGCAGATGTGAACTCCTACATATAAGGTTCAGTTTGGAAGGAGTACAAATGTAAATATGTAGAATGCAAAATCTTGTATTTTCTATTATGTTGTATTATGTTGTATGTATTTGCATTGTACATATTTATATTATATTCATTCCAAACTGAGCCTAAGGGACGTGAGTTGTGATGGAACTCGTGAATGACACAATGGTATTATTTATTAAAGGGTCCATGTAAAAGAAGGGTGGAAGGATCCCAAACCACAAGGAAATGGGATTAAAAATTGTTCAAACAACCATGACAGCCTTGCATTAGGAATATCTTGCAAGGCTGTAAAGGCTGTTCCAACAACGGGCCTTGCAATAACTGAAGCGGATCTCCAAGATGCGAGTTCGGAGGTATTTATGTGTCCCGATCTGCTCGGTCGGTGTGAGACGCGCTTGGTGAGGAGCAGATTCCAATCCCCATAAATGAATCTTCATGTCAGTGCTTTACGTGACATTGTACCCCAGTTACATGGCCTTCAAGGCTAGAGGCCATCAGACTCCGGACAAATTCCCACCGCCACCACCGCAATTAATGAGCAAAGCAAAGATAACCTGCGCGGCTCCTTGTTAATTGATGAGCCACGAAAGTACCTCACATCACACTTTGACAAACCAAAAAACAATCACAGCCCAAAAGGCTGAAACAACACCGCGGACCGAGGACGCACCGATAGCCATACACCGAGTTCCGTTTAGATAAAGCAATGCCCGGCCTTTATAACCTTGTATTGGAATATTTTCGTACTTATTATGTGTTTAATTGGAGGTTGCTCGTACGGTGTGAGTATGGACTTATTCTGATTGAAGAAAGTAAGAATTTGTTTGGCAATGTTTTCACCTGTGGAGAATAATAGAGGTGTCAAATTGTTTTTGGAGAATGGATTTTTACTCTACATAAATAGAAATAATATTTGAATAATGAAACTATTTCCTAACATTAGTTCTGCAAATTCAATTTCATTAAGCTTAAAATTAATCAGAAAAAACATGTGTCACATGGCAAAAGGACACGACATCTAGAAGAACACTCTACAGTGAAGGAGAGGGATGTGTGTCAAGGATTGTCTTGCGATGGCAACAACAGGTTCTGGGTGGTTAGAGAATATATATTGTCACCGAGGGCCAAGGGCGATTCAAATCAGATGCTGAGTGCTACAACCCGACTCTTGGGTCTTGGTCCAATCTATAGGAGGTGTGGCCCTTCCCTAGTGCCAACCCAAGGACCATCATTGCTACTCCCAACGGACAGTGGTGCTTCATGGGTGGCGGTAATGGAGGAGAGTAGAGAGGGGTCATGGAATACGACGTAGAAGAGAAGTATTGGAAGGTAGTGACCTTCATTCCTAATATCGGGTTGAAATCATCCCCATGCATAAAAACTCTTTGAGGTGGAGGAAACCAAGATCGGATCTTTATGATGGGTTGAACGACAATGGTTGTTGATGACCTATTGATGGCTGATAGTCGATACTCAACGGCTATTGTGAAGGGATGAAAGATTTAGCATATGGATGGCCAAACCCTGCAAATAGGTTGGGCGAATTTTCAAAAATTTCTCTCTCTCCCATTTGGGAATCACATTTCCTATTTTAGAAAATCTGCATTTTCAAGAATCAATCTTGAACCAAGAACCAAACCAGATCTAAAACCAAAAGGTAGGAGAGGGATGTACCTGATACGGAGTAGCAGTAACTCCCAATAAAAGTGTTCACACCTAAGGAAAACTCCAAAGACTGCTCTCACTGAAAATGACACAACGTAGAGTGGAGTAGAATTAGCAGGTTCTTCACAAGAACCGAATCCTTCCACAAGAATTCGATGGATAGAGTGTGAACACGACTTCAGATCAACATTTCTCTAAAGACTGATATCAAGAGCACTTCTTGATCGCTCCTACGGTGGAGATCGAACTGGCAATGGCGGCAATAGGAGGAGTGTGAAAGAGCAGAAGATGGCACAGTCTTACTGTGACTATCTTCCCTCTTTTTGTGATTTGAAATCTGATCTGATGTTGTTGTGTAGAATGGTTCACCCCCTCCTCCTTTTATAGCACAAAAGAGAGCTCCTAATCTCACTATGAGTTTCCTAATCCAAATTTGTATTTGGATCAGGAGTTCACTTTAAGAAGTAAGGATAAGCCATTATCTTATCTGCATATTAGATCAACCCTCATAATCTTATTAGGAGTTTCCAAATCCAAATCTGTATTTGAATCTAGACTCTCTGAGTGGGTTTTAGGCCCATTAAGTCCATGCGCTTACTTACCTTCCAATCTGCTGCCCAGTTGGGTTTCCTTGTATGGCGTGAAACCCAAACATTGATCTACACATCAGCCACATGGGTTCGGCCTAGCCTCTGTTACAAGGCCTGGCCGAATTCACTGTTATGGGTAGTGAACCCCTGGGCCCATCACCATGGGCTCTTAATGGGCCCAACACTTACACTAAGTGATCCCTGGGCCAAGCCACCTTATAAAAACCCAGGGACTGTGGACAAATGCAAGATTAGTCCATCAGGTACTACACTCAATGGTCTTACACTTAACCTCTCAGCTCATAATGATCAAACACTACCCGACAAGAGAGAACATCTCCCTCGGCTGCAAGGAACAGTGTTGCACTCTCTACTCACATGAATCCCGAGAATTAAAACATTTTGTAAACATTTTGAAACCATAATATACCTCAAATCTCACCCTGGCATTCTGGTCCGATTCAGGGTTTCACAAATACTCACACTGCATGTACCTCAGATCTGACCCTAACAGCTTAGACAAGCCACCCCAACCAACTTGGCGGCACATTAGTGTCAGCCTTGGCAGGATAAATCTCCCCAGATCTATCCAACGGCTATGAAAATTCTAAAATAACACGAATTTCATATGTATTCAGTTTAAAAATATTACATAGAAATACACCATAATAACATGAATCAAATATGTACTTTATTCATTTACATTAAATGTTATAAGGTATATCATTCTGATAGGAGGATACATTTTTTAACATATTAAACATATGAAACGAATGATGTTTGACAACAGAGACTCAACGGTTGCTATTGACCTGCTACTCGTTCTCATGCCGCCTCTCTCCAATTCTTAAGACAACAAGAGTTCAACTCTCATTTGGGGTGTGCAACAACAATGGGGTTGAATGAATGAGGACGGGTAGCACCCCTTCTCTCACGTGGGAATGTGTTCGATATTTAACATGATGTTGTGGGAATCGCGCATTATCAGAGAACATGTTCTTTGATAGCATCAATTTTTCACTCTCTTTTTGTGTGTTTTGTGCGTTGTTCTCGTGTGGGAATGGCTCGTTTCTTTTGATTTTCTTTATGCTAAATGCTAAATGCATTTGAGAGCACTCTCTTTTTGACAGGATGGATATGTGTTTTTTTTTTTTTTTCTTTCTTTTGACAGGAATGGATTTGTTAAGCTAAGAGGAAGAGGGTGATCCTATGACTATGAGTGTGCTCTCATGGCGATACCCTCCTTTACAGAGAATTAAGTTCTCAATCCATATTCCATGCATGTTGGGACGCACATCCAATGAACGTTGTAAGATTGGGATTGGACCGCACAGTTGAATCGATGACCAGACAACCCAATGGATTTTTTTTCGGTCCCGGTTAAATTACGGTGTTCATGATTTGAAGCGGTTATTCCATCCACGACCACGAGCTTACAGTCCCAGTCGGAACGAGAGAGAGAGAGAAAGAGAAAATCTAAAAAGGTCATACAGAATACCGAGATAGCTCCACTCATTTGGAAGGGAAGTGGAGCGGTGGGCCAGCGAGGTCTGAATCTGAGACTTCGACTTCTCCGACTGTTTTCAGCTATATAATACGGGGATACAGGGGGACCAAAAACCTCTTGCTCGGTTCTTGCCCTCCCTTAAAGAACCACAAGAATTCACGCCATTTGCAACTAAATTGTTTGAGAGGTTCAATCCCCTTTTTCCTTTAATTTTCTGTTTGGATCTGATACGATACTATATTCTCTGGATTCCGCAAATGGTACAGGTATGTCTTCTTCTATTTTCACCTTTCTCTTACCTTTTTATTGGTATTCTTTGTTTAATTTAATGAATCGAGAGAACCAAAATGCCACATCCTTCTTCTTTTCCCTCTCGTTTTTGAACCTTTAGCAAAAGGTAGTCCTCAAGGTCATGACCATGACCGATGCCAAGACGAAGCAGAAAGCTATGGAAGCTGTGGCTAGCATCTTCGGTATATATCTTTACCTTCTTTACTCTATTCTCTGTCAATGAAAAATGAAAAAAAAAAAAAAAAGAATTCTCCCAAATTGGTTGCGTTTTTTCTTTTCTTTTCTTTTGTGAATCTAAGTTAGCTTAATGGGCAGTTTTGAATTTGGATTTCTCTAATTTTTGGTTCAGTTAATCTTAATGGGAAGCATTCTTCTTGAATTAAATAAGCGGAGTCTGATTTGTTTTGGTACTCAAGAGGAGTAATGAACAATTATTATTGGATCTCTAATCAAAACCGAAGGAATAAGAGATCCAAAAAAAAAAAAAGAAGGAATAATCTAGCTTTATCTAAATCCTTCATATAAAAAATAAAGGTTATTCGATGGAGGGTTTCTTAATTGGGTAGGTTTTGAATGATGAACAGGTATTGATTCGATTGCAGCTGATCTAAAGGATCAACAGATAACCGTGATAGGGGAAATGGACACGATCGCAATTGCCAAAAAGTTGAAGAAATTTGGGAAAGTGGACATAGTATCAGTTGGGCCAGCTAAAGAGGAAAAGAAAGAAGAGAAGAAGGAAGAGAAGAAAGAAGAAAAGAAGGAAGAGAAGAAGGAAGAGAAGAAAGAAGAGAAGCCGGAGGAAAAGAAAGAGGAGAAGAAATAAAATTTTGAGGAGAGCAAATACAAGATACAATATGGTAAACATTTTTAACATGTTTTGGTTATTGGAGGGGGAGGTGTTATTTCTTTTCTCTTCTCCTTCTTCGTCTTCTTGTTGTATTTTAATTGTGAAAAATAAATAAATAAATATACAGTTATACCGTACAAGATGACGGTGTCTGTGTGTGTGATGGAAAGAGAGAGACCCAACAGCATTTTCATTCGTCCTTCTATAAAATCCCAATGCCTTTCCCTGTAAGCAACTAAACGCGTCGATCGCCATTAAAGTTTGATTGAGATAGTTAGAGAGAGAGAGAGTCACAGCAGATCTGGAATCGCTAGAGATCCTTCGTTTATCGTTAATAAATAACAAGCAGCCGTGTGAAGACGACGAGTTGAGGAGCGATCGTGCGATGTGAGAATTCTTCTTGTCGGTGCTTAATTGTTATTCCCGTGATCCCATTGTTAGATTAGAGTTATCGGTTAAAGGAAAAGACTCGGCATTCTAATGGTAGTGGGTACCTTTTTGGTTGTTGTTTTGTGGGGTTTCATGGGAAAAATATATATACACGACGACAACGACGATGACGGTGTGTGTGTGCGTGGGAAAAAGAAAGAGAGAGTCCGACTGTGACACTCGCAGTGCCACGTAAATGGAGAATCTAATCAATCATAGGAGTAGGACTGTAGGAGTGAGAGAGAATGGCTCCCATTAACCTATAAACCGAGACCGTATCTGCTCCTTTCACTTGACTCCTCACAGGCGCTTCACACGCACATCCTATCAATATGTCCGTATTTATTGGTTATTATTCACGGGAGACAAACAAACGGTTAAAACCCATTTGTTTGAGTTGAGACTAGAGAAAACTCAAAAGATAATCTAGCATTCACCCTGCTGCTACCTCCTATATCTACGTATATTTATATGGTATGATATGAATATGATAGAGAAGATAAGGAAGGATAGATTGACGAGGCATGCAAGGATAAGGTTGGGGTGCCGCATTGCCAAATTATTGACAGACCCGTGACGGATGGTCCGCTAAAGCTTCTGGTCGAGATGAGTTATCTTCATCTTTTATTAAGCACAAAATTATTTATTTTGTATGGATTAGAAGCTGTCAATGTCAGCAACTCAGCATGCGTTAATTAGCAGCAAAGCCAAATCAATCCCCCGCCCCAAAATGGTAAAAATGATGCTTTTGCCTTCACCTCTCCTGTTAATGCATGTCAAGACAATCCAATGAGAATGAATTACGCTATTTGATGTTTCATTCATTCACACAAACTACTAAATGCCTGAAAGTCTGAAACCAGTTGATTAGGATTTGTCTCCTCTTCCCTTAGCCTGGATTGATTATTGAATCGAATCAACCGACGCTGGTTCCGGGTTCCAGCTTGATCGGCAACTCCCACCCATGGTTTTTAAAATCGAACCGGTCAGGGGTCTAGTTATCGGTTTGAACGGTCCGATCATTCAATCTAAATGACCGGCCTGTTCTGACAAAAAAATAAAATATTTGAAAAACAGTCAAAATCGTTTGAACGATTTGAATGGTTAACTGGCTGATTTAACGGTTTGTTGATCAAAATCAACAGTTTTAGAAAAAAAAAAAACAGTTTTTGGGGAAACGGATGACCGTTTCCTAGTTTTTCCAGTCCGGCTTTGAAAATCATGCTCCCACCCAAATATAATGTTACTTTTACACTTTCATTGTAGGATTTGCGGAATCATTTTTTCATCGTATAAACTTGAGTTGATTATTAGACCCGTGCGATGCGCAAGAAAATTCAATCCACATGTATATTAATATTTTTAATTTTTTTTTGTATTGTATTATTAAGAATAATAATTAAAAGAATTTTTTATACTTATTTTTTAATTGATAATAAATAATTTTTTATTCTATAGTTTACTTAAAAGATTACACTAATTTATATTTCTTTCCCCAAAATAACTTATTCAATAATTTCCCTTCCAAAATTTTCCAAAATCATACTGTTATTTTTATAATATAAATTTATCAAAAATTTCCTATTTCAATTTTTACAAAAATTATACTAATTTATCTTAATGCATTCCTACATTTTTAGGAAATTTCTCAAAAGCACACTAAATTATCTTTAATTTTCCAAAACATAATTTTATGAAAACTTTGGAAAAAATATTACATTTGTGTTATTTTGAAAAAAATTTGAAATTTATTTTTAATTTTTATTAAATAGTGTACATTATATTTAAATTTCAATAATTTACAATTACAATTAGACAAAATTTCAAGGATTTTCCAAAATTTATCAAATGTAATAATTTTTCCTAAAACTTTACAAAATATTCCAATGATTTTCAACAATTCTTTACTACATTTTCAGAAACTTTCCAAAATTTTCCAAAGGTACATTTATATACTTTTATTTTCCGAAATGGAATTTTCTGAAAATGTTGGAAAATTTATTATATTTGTGTAATTATGAAAATTTTTTGGAAATTATTTTTAAATTGTTATGGAATAATTTATTTTTATTCAATAGTTATTTACTATGCTTTAAAGAAATTGTCCAAAGTTTTGCAAAAGTATATTAATATATATTATTTTCTAAAATGTTATTTTATAAAAATTTTATGAAAATGTAGTTTCATAATCACTTTGCAAATTTTATTATATTTGTATACATTTCTAAAAATATTGAATATTATTTTACAATTTTATTAAATAACTTGTTTTCATTAAATACTTATTAAATAGTTATACTAATTTATCTTTAATTTTCCAATATAAGTTAATCAATAATTTCCAAGTTTCAATTATTTGTTTAAATCATTTTACGTGACATTACTTTTAATTTATTGGTTTAACATTTTCATGAATTATTTATTTGATAATTTTCAGGAAATTTCTGAAAATAATTTTCTCATAATTACATAATTAGTGTAATTACAGTTTTCCTAAATATTTTCCTGAAAATGAAATAAATAATTTGGTTATTATTTTCCAAAAAAAATAGTATTTTAAATTGAAAATTATAATTTTTAATAATTTCCCAAAATTATATAAATGTAATAAATTCCCCAAAAATATTACAAAATTTACCAAAATTACGCTGATTATATTTTATTTTTCAATAAAAAGTAAGCAATAATTGTCTAAAAATGTAATACATAATTTTCTTAAAATGTAATAATTTGAACCAATTTAAACTAACTTGCAATAAAATTAAATCAATAATTGAATGGTTTAAAATTTTCAAGAATTATTTATTGAATAATTTTATGGAAACTTTGGTAAAAAAAAATTCCTCATAATTACATCATTAGTGTAATTACAATTTTCCAAAATATTTTCATTAAAATGCAATAAACAATTTGATTATTACTTGCCAAAAGTAATTTTCAGTAATTTACTATGAAAATTTTACAAATTTCTTTAATTCCCATACTAATGGAATTGTAATAAATTTCCCCAAATATTTCAAAATTTTCTAAAATAACAGTAATTAATATTTTATTTTCCAATAAAAATTAACAATAATTATCTAAAAAGCTAATCAATAAATTTCTATAAATTTAATAGATAATTTTCTGAAAATGTAACATTATTATAAAAATATAGAATATTTTCTATAAATGTAATAATTTATCATTTATTTTGCAATGAAAATTAATCAATAATTTTCTGAAAATGTAGTAAATAATTTGGTAATTTTTAAATATTATTAATTATTAATTTTAGTAGAATATTTTCCAAAATAATTAATAATTATTTATTTAAATAATAATGGGTTATTATTTAAAAGCTTTGTAATTTATAGTTGAGCCTATTTGATGGGTTCATTAATTAATAAGCGCGGGTGGGTGACTTGATCTGGCGGGTAACAGGTGACCCGATCTAATAATCTATCTTCTTCACCCGAGCATGCTATACAGCGATTGCTAGGATCAAGCACAACAATTATATTCTCTATGAACACTGTATACTCCAATGAAAAGGATTTTTGACATTAAACCAATGAAATGAAGGAGAATAAGGTTTATACGGCTGGGAGATGGGAGCGTACGTGTGTGTGTGTGTGTGGAGTGAGTGAAAAACGAAAGAAATGATCAGCCGCATAGTTTTCAAAACCGGATCGGAAAAACTGAGAACCGGTCGGTTTCGTTTTACTCAAGAATTGTTATTTTCACTAAAATTAGAGGTGTAAATCGGGCTGTACTGCACGTGGCTTGGTATGGCCTGGTACAATGGTCTGTTTTGTGCTGGTCCTAGGGTTTTAGGTCTGCGGGTCGTGCCAGGCTGGCACGATCAAGCGGGCCCTGCTGCTTGCAGCCCACATGCCAATACGGCCCAGCATGACTCATATACTATTTATATATATTATGTAATAATATTTATATATATAATATTATATTATATAATTATAATTATATAATTATATATATAATATTATATTATACGGCCCACATGCCGATGCTGCTTGGGCCAAGGCTTGGCCCACGGGCCCTCATGGGCTTGGGCTGTGGGCCATGCCAAGCTGATCCCCAAACTTTTCATTGGAGAGGACGGCACAACCCACTTTACACCTCTATCCAAAACCGTCGGTTTGGTTAGCAAACCGCTAACCCGAGCGGTTGAACGTTTGAACCATTCAACAATTTGGCTGATTTTTTTTTTGTCAGAACAAACCGTCCATTTGGTTTGACCTGGGAATCGGACCCTTGACCAATTCGTTGTCCGGGTCGATTTTAAAAACCTTGATCAGCCGAACCCATGCTTCGGTCACTTCACTAAAACAATGCTGTTTTATGAAAAGAAAGTATCTATTGTAAAGCTTTAAAAATGTTGAAACTTAGGCTATTTTTTATTTGAAGGAAAAAGTAGGGAAAGGAAGGAAAGTGTAGGGAAACCGTTACAAACCTTATATAGATTTTCCTGTCTTTCCCTTCATTTCCTTACTTTTTCCATCAAATCAAACATAGATTTAGGGAAAATAATTCAGTTGGTTTCTGAAAACACCTACCTCTGTTTCACCAAAGCTGCCATTTTAAGGAAAGATTAATAGGCCTAATTAAGATTACAGGAAAAGAAGCATTATCAACTGATTATCATGCTTGTAAAAAGTGAAAAAAATAAATAAAGGATCATTTTACAACTTTACCTAACGATGCTGCATTTGGATACATCTATGATGAGAGTGAAGTAGTTGTTGAGAAGAGGAAGAAGCAAGATAGAAGGTTATTCACGAAAGCTGGGTTGATGCTAGAATGAAAACGGGAAACTCCAGAGTGGGTAATGCACGTATAGAGAGAGAGCGAATTGCAGGGTTGGGATAATGGAGCAAGGAAAGGCGTTTCTCATCCTTGTTTTAATATATAGTTATAGATACCTTATGTTATTTCAAGAAAATAAAAAATATATGCCCAGTTTTGCCCTCCTCTATTCTCTTCTTTTGGCTCCTCTTTCTCTTCCTCTTGCTTTGTAACTAGGGATAAGAGTTGTTATAATTTGTTAATATCAGGTTGATGTTGCTTCAAATTAATATGGTTTCCTGGGAATGTTTGAAACACCATTTGGATAATCAATTTTTAATTCTTTTTACTAGAGGGGACCCATACGATGTATGGGAAAATCTGAATGATTTAATAATTTTATTTAATATTAATTAATATTAAATTAATAATCAAAATTTGTTGTTAATTAACCAAAAGTATTCAAAGTTATTGTTAATATCTAAAATTTTAATAATTGTATTTTTCATTTAATGTTGATTTACAGAAAATAATAATTATTAATTTAATATGAATAAATATTTTTAATAAAATTAGTTTTATTAATAATTTATAGTAATTTTAATAATAATTATTATTATTATTTTTAAATGAATTTTTTATTAACTTTAAATAAATTAAAATAATTACAAAAGCTAACATTTTTATTAATTTCACTAATAATTAACAATTATATAAGAATGACAACGGGGTGGGTTCAGGGCGGGGCACCCCATCCCTGTCCCTACTCTATAGTCAAGACACTCTACCCCATTCCCGTCCCACCCCAATGCCAGGCGAGTTTAGGGCAAGGCAAGCACTCCTCAATGTCGGGCGAGTTCAGGGGCAAGGCACCCCACTCCTCATCAAGGATGGGGAATCCTCGAATTTCCCTGCCTTGTCCCCAATATTGAGTGGATTCAATAGAGGTTAGGGGTGTAAATGGATCGAATTTGAATTGTATCAGGCAATATCCGAATTCGAACCCGATTATAAAATCCGATATCCAAATTCGAATCCAATTAAATACTCGAATATTCGGTTCGATTCGAATTTAATTAATTAATTATTTTAGATCATTATTAAATATATAAAATACATATTTTATTGATATAAAGTATATAAATATATAAATTATTTATATAATTTAATTATTATATATATAAAGTATATAAATTTGGGGGGTCGGTTCGGCATAGGCCCATGTCGTGCCATGGGCCGAGCTGGTCCATGGTCTTGGGCCAGCCCAAGCCACGGACCGGGCCAAGCTATGAGAGGTCCATTTTCTTTAAAAAAAAAGTTGAGAAAAAGATGTTTATATTTTTATTTCATATGATTTTTGACATATACAATTAGACCTATTCATGGGCCGTGTAGCCCAATGGCTCGACTCAGCCTGACCTGTTATTTTCCAGGCTTGGACAAAATTTTAGGCCCATTGGCTCGAGCTCGGGCTTTCTCAAATAAGCCTAGCCTGATACTATTACATATATAAAAAAAGTACTTACGTTATTAATAATATATATATATGATTCTTAAATTATTAATAAATATCAATTTACTATTAGGAAATATAAATTACTTTATTAATTTATTACTAAATTAATATAATATTAGTTTATAAAAGCATATTGAAAATAAGACATTTTATGTATAAATCAGCCTTCGGGCTTAGGCTTGAGCTTCGAGCTTTATATAAAGGCTAGGCTTAAGCTTAAGATCAAGGCCCGATGGTCAAGCTAAGCTCAAGTTCAAGCTTGCACATTTTTCGTTGATAAAGAGGCTCGTGTTAATTATAAAACTATGATTGGACTCCAAAAAGTTTGATACCCAATTAGACTTTAAATCTGATTATCCCTAATAATGTTTGGGCAGGGGGTATAGCTCACGTAGACCTAACTAAAAAGAAAATAGTTGCTTGAGCCTGCAAATTTATAGATGTAATCGGGTTAGGTTAAGTTATAAACAATTTGTTACTTTTATTAGTAATTATTAAAATATTGTAATTATTAAAATACTGTATTTATTTAAAATAAAGTAATTTATGGAAATTATCATACTTTCAAAAGTATTGCTAATTTCTTGGGTAAAACTAATTAAATATAATTTTGTGGTAATTAAATGTAATTTTCTACTATTTATAACTTAAATTATAATTACTATTAATTAAAATTTAAAAATAATTATTGTTAATTATTTTTAGATCTAATTAGTTTAGGCTAAGTTATTTTTATACCTAACTCGAAAGAAAATAGTTGCTTGACTTGCAAATTTATAGATCTAATCAGGTTAGGTTAAGTTATAAATGATTTGTTACTTTTTATTATTAATTATTAAAACATTGCAATTATTAAATTATTGTATTTATTTGAAATACAGTAATTTCTGGAAATTATTATATTTTCTTGCTAATTTCTTGGCTAAAACTAATTAAATGTAATTTTTTGGTAATTAAATGTAATTTTCTACTACTTATAGATTAAATTATAATTACTATTAATTACAGTTTAAAAAAATTATTGTTAAATGTATTACTATTAATAATTAAAATACATTATATTTTTCATTACTATTCAGCATCTTTTGCAATCAAATACAATTAATTTAATTTTTTAAATTATTTTTAGTATTTTAATTAAGCTTTAGGTTTTTTAGGATTTTCGGTTTTTTAATTAATTTTAGGTATTTATTCATTATTATTTAGTAATTTTTGCATATGGGTATTTTTCAATAATTTTCACTATTTTCAGCATTTATTTTTGCATATTAGTCACTACAAAGTTAATTTGCATTTGCTTTTAGTAAAAATAAATTAAATAATTAAATAAATACCATAGCTAATAAAAAATACATCTATTTTTCAATATTTTTCAATAATTTCTGCATTGGGTATTTTTTAATAATTTTGGTATTTTTTAATAATAAAATACTATTAATTGTACTTTAATTATTTTTAGTATTTAAATATATAGAAATATTATATATTTTTTATAATAAAATAATATTAATTGAACTTTAATTATTTTTAGTATTTTAATTATGTTTAGATTTTTCAGAAATTTCAGATTTTTAATTAATTATTGGTATTTTTTCATTATTATTCATTAGTTTTTGCATATGAGTAATTTTTGCAATAAAATATTGTTTATAAAACAGGTTCTACATTTTAAATTTTCATTAATTTTTGCATATGAATTTATTATGCACAATAATGGTCTCAGCTATAAGTTATCTAATAATATTATTAAAACTATCAATTAATATTTTTATATTTAAATTTCTTATTTTTATTAGTGTTTATTAAGTTTAATTTTTAAGTGGAATTGAACACATTTTTAGTGGATTTTTAAATTAATAATTTTTTTATTGTTTAACCCAAAGTTTTTAAAACCGACCTAGACAATGAACCGATCTGGGGTCCAGTTCCCATGCATCGCACAGGTCCGACCGTTCGAACTGAACAGACGACCCATTTTGACAAAAAATTAAAAAAATAAAAAAAATAAAAAACGACCAAACCATTGAATGGTTCAAATGGTTCGACCACTCAAGTCAATGGTTTGCTGACCAAATCAACGGTTTTGGGGGAAATAACGATTATGGGGTAAAATGGACCGGTTCCCGGTTTTTTGATCTGACCGTCCGATCTAGTTCGGTTTTTAAAACCATTGTTTAACCTCAACCTATTTATATTATTTGATTAATATTATTACTATTCTCTCTCTCTCTCTCTCTCTCTCTCTCTCTCTTTTAAATATAATAATAACATGCATTAAAATAAGAGGTCTTGAAAAACCCAAAGGTCTCTCTCTAATAGTGTGCAATTTTATTAATCTAATCAAGATAAGCAATGATTAATGTTTTATATTTTTAAAATAAAAGAAAATAAGAAAAGATACAAAAATGGAGAAAATAGATAAATAACTTATCTCAAAGGAGAGACATGCTCACATGGACAGACCAATTTTAATATATATATATATATTGTAATTTATGAAAATTAAAGTTATTTTGTAAGTTTAAATCTTTTGAACAAACAAACTAAACCGAAAATAGACCCAAATCGATGCAACCCGAGCTAGTGGGTTTTCACTAATGGTCAATCGGTTTTGAGTGACAAACTACGGACTTGGCCAGATCGATTTGGTTGGAAAAATAACCTAATTTCAACTAAACCAATCATTGAACACTCCTAATTTCAACTAAATTTATTGTTTAATCTCTAATAAATAATAATAGTTTAATCTCCAATAATTATTGAAAATTTATAGTAAAACGTACACAATCATTGAAAATAAGTTTATAATGAAAATATAATAGATATATAATAAAAATCAAATAATTACAAAAATATAATAAATATTAAAAATATACTAAATAGTTTAATCTCTAATAAGTATTAATCTATAAATTATAAAAAAATATATAATTACTGAAAATAAATTTATAACAAAAATACAATAAATACGATAGAATAAATTTCAAAATTTAAATGATAGTTGTTTAATCTCCAATAATTATTGATAATTTTTTATTAAATAACAAAATAAAAATAGATTTATAAATAATTATTGAAAGTATATTTATAAAAAAATAGTAAATATTACTGAAAATAAAATAAATATTAATATAGTATATATAAATATATAATGAATATACACTCTTATTGTATAGTTATTACTAATAATATCATTTTGTTGATAGTTATTTTCTATAATTATTAATTGATATAAGTGAAATTAGTTATTTAAAATATTATTTAGTTATTGAAATAGTATTGTTATTTAAATTATTAAATGTTAATTATTTATTGAATTTAATAATCCATAAAATTATAATTATACTATTATTACATAATTTTTTATTAATTTTATAAAACATTAAATTATTATTAATATGAATATTATGTATTCTATTATAATTATTTGGACAAATTACAAAGACCCCCACTGTATTATGGAGTCTGTGACAAAGACCTTCCTGTACTTTGTTTTGCGACAAAGACCTCTATACTATGACTGTGAGACCAAAAGCCCCCTTGACCATTAAGTAAGATGACGGAATGTGTTAAATTATCAAAATATCCCACTAAACTTTTTTTTTTCTTTTTATTTTTTGCCCTTTTTCTCATAAAACCTATTTAACCTATTGTTTTCCCATATCACCGAAAATATTTATCGCTCAACTTCAAGCTCTTAGCCTGGACGACAATGTTATCACAGGGGCGAGAGGGACTATCTACGATTTGCTCCATTCCTTGGATTTCCCTGAGCCGAGTTTCAATTCCCATCCGTGTGCGCTTTCATCCCAGAAATCAGTTGCAGCTTCTGCAAGTCTTCGCTTCAGAACGATTCTGCAAGTCCTCGTTTGACAGTAAGTCATCGTACTGTCAAAAGCCCCCTGTACAATGAGTTCACGGAACCCACCAAGGGCCGGTAGCGAGAGATCGAGCGCTCCGAAGACCTGAAGATAATGAGGAAACACTGTTCCCTATAACAGTGAGGAATCAAAGACAGTGAGAATGGAGAAGATAATAGGGTATAGAAATCAAAAACAACAGAATCACAACTCAAAAATAGTGAAAAATCAAGAAAAAAATGAGGGTTTCAGTTACATGAATCGTAAAATCCACCCAGCTACTCGTGCCTCCGCCTGAATTCACCGCAGGCACCGCTGATTTTCAGGAATGGAGAAGATAATTGATATAGTAGGGTTCAAATCAGCTGAACCCTGCCGAGCATTCCTCCGACGCCGCCAGGACACCTGTCGTCTGTTGTCGGAACCCGTGAAGGACTTGTAGTTGATGGAGCCGGAGACTCTCCTCCTGCAACACTTGCGGAGCCGGAGCCGGCTTCACGTCCAACGGTCATAGTACAGGGGGTAGTATCGACAGGGGGTACGATCGGAAGGTTAGTATCCGAAGGTGAGTGTTTTTCTCGTGTATTACAAGGGTAATATAGGGATTAAAAAATTATTGTAACAGGATTTTTGGACGGAAGGCTAAGAAAAGGGGTCTTTGTCTCAGGGTCATAGTATAGGGGGGTCTTTGTCGCAAAATAAATTACAGGGGGTCTTTGTCACAGAGCCCATAGTACGAGGGGGTCTTTATAATTTATTCTATTACTTTTCTACTTTTAAGATTTTTTTAAAATTTATTACATAATTTTGTTATTTTAATTATTTAAAACTTTGTCATGTTAAATATATTGTTATTTAAATATTTAAATAATGTGTAAATATTTAAAAAATTTTCATTATTTGAATTTTATTTATTTTAATATTAAATAATTTGTTATATTATTTAGCTATTTTTAATGTTTTTTATTTAATATTTTTATTTATTGAAATATGTAAATAATATTTTATTTTTAATGTTAAATTTTATTATTTGAATAACATTTAGATTGAATAATTCGTTAAATTATAATTTATATTATTACTACATAATTTCATGATGAATTTTATAAAAATATTGAATTATTAATAATATAAATATTATTAAATCTATTAATCTTTTATGTTTTGAATAAATATTTAAATTTAGTATATAATTTTGTTATAACATTTAAATAGTTTAAAATACAAAAACCTCCCCTGAGTTTTCTGACAATCATAAAAACCTTCCCTGTGTTTTCACTTTAACAAAAACCTCTCCTGTACTTTTTAGAAAACATTCAACTACCTCCCTTTCTCAGTTGAAAAGCCGATTTAATGTTCTTGTTTTTTCTAAATGCCTATTTTGCTCTTATGCCTAGATGTAGATTTATTAAAATATCCTTCAAAACACTATTTATTTTTTCTCAAGAACTCAGGAACAGAGTTGCTAGTCTTCTCTCATGTAAAAGACAAAAATGTCCTTACTTGTTGATTAAATTTTCAAAACATGCCCCTCCTCATCACCCATGATCTCCATCATACATTATGTATTCTTCTTCTTCGTCCTTTCATTTGCCCCCATTAGAGATGTTTGCACCAAAAAGAAAAAGCAAAGTAACGATTTTGTTCGTTTTTAGTATTATTGGATGGATGGTTCAGGGATGTAAGTATAACGGATGCAAATGAAAGGCATGCGTGGTGGAATCACTCTGGGTTTATTTGATTTTGATATTTGTTTCTCTATCTAAACCAAATATGTACAAAGGAGCTATCATCTCTGATTTTATTGATGTAAAGCATAGTCATAATTTGGCGTTGCAAGACCTCTAATCGGAATTTGACACCATCTCCAATCTCATGGCCTTTGACTTCAGCAACAAACATAATCAGAATTTCGATATTTACAGGTTGGTCCAGAGTTGTAACAAATACTTATGCTAATGGACATTGTAGTCGTTAGAATACGCCATCTATTAGAGAAATGACAAAGCTAGTTTCTCAAGCTTGGTGTCAAGGCTTGTGGTTGCAATGGTTTGTTTTATACTCTCAATTACACGGGTAATTCAAAATTTTTTAGTTTCATCTATATGTGTTAATTTGATTATGGTGTTCTAAATTTTGACGAAACATTGATTACAGAGGACAGAGGGGATTTAAATCTTGCTTGAAAAGTAGAAAAGATGCTCGAAGCACAGAGGGGATTTAGATCTTCATTACTGCCTACTAGAAGCACATAATATCCTCGAGGACAGAGCACTTGATCTCCAAAAATTCTACACAAATGCTTCCGTTTACTACTATGGTGGGTTCCGTACCATTGCCAATCCACTAGAACATTTTCAAGACACGCTAAGGATACTCTAGATTTGATTAAGGCCATGGGTATGCGATGGATATGGCAAACAAAAGACAGTGAAACAAACTTGAGAGAGAAAGGCCAGCGGATTTGATTCTCAATTCTCAGAAAAAAATGAATAGTGTTTTGGAGGGTATCTTAATAAATTTATATCTAAATAGATAGACATAAGGGCAAAATAGGCATTTAAAAAAAAGCACATTAAATCGGCTTTTCAACCGAGAATGGGAGGTAGTTGTATGTTTTCTAAAAAGTACAAGGGAGGTTTGTATTAAAATGAAAACACAAGGGAGGTTTTTATGATTGTTAGAAAACTCGGGGGAAGTTTTTGTATTTTACTCTTGAATTTTTTAATTGAAACTTTATTTAGATAGATATAGATAAAATGTGGGAGAGAGGATAAATAGGAATTAGAGATAGTTTAGGAGAGAATCTCTCTACCAAATTAGAGATAATTTAAGAGATAAATAGGAGTTAGAGATAATTTAGGAGATAAATAGGAGTTAGAGACAATTTAGGAGGAAGTGGGGAAAGTGGTGCCACTTGGCTAAACATTAGAAAAACAAATCCCTCTTTCTTTATGGTTGTTAAAAATAGTTAAGCATATGTGATTCCCTTATTGGTTTAATGGGTAATTATGTGGAATTAAAATAATAAAAAAAAATAGGGAGGGGGTTTTAAGAAGGAGAGGTATGGTGACATGGACAGACCAAATTTAATATATATATATATATTGTCAGTTGATAAAATATAGGTTCTTAGGGATGTTTTTTGTTGCAAACAATTTGATTTTTGATGTTGCATGAATTCGCCAAACTCCTTGTTGGAGGACAGCTTAGAGGAATGGGCTGATGAGGTCGGTCCACTGAACTACAAGAAGGCAGAAGAAGATCAAAGTACCCAAGGTGATGAACCCAGGCTGGGCACTCCGATGCTTAAGTTAGTGATGAATGGGAGGTTTTTTTACAAGTGTTAGGATCCGCATTCTATGTACAAGAAACATTGATTACAGAGGACAGAGGGGATTTAAATCTTGCTTGAAAAGTAGAAAAGATGCTCGAAGCACAGAGGGGATTTAGATCTTCATTAAGCACATAAGATCCTCGAGGACAGAGCACTTGATCTCCAAAAATTCTACACAAATGCTTCCGTTTACTACTATGGTGGGTTCCGTACCATTGCCAATCCACTAGAACATTTTCAAGACACGCTAAGGATACTCTAGATTTGATTAAGGCCATGGGTATGCGATGGATATGGCAAACAAAAGACAGTGAAACAAACTTGAGAGAGAAAGGCCAGCGGATTTGATTCTCAATTCTCAGAAAAAAAATGAATAGTGTTTTGGAGGGTATCTTAATAAATTTATATCTAAATAGATAGACATAAGGGCAAAATAGGCATTTAAAAAAAAGCACATTAAATCGGCTTTTCAACCGAGAATGGGAGGTAGTTGTATGTTTTCTAAAAAGTACAAGGGAGGTTTGTATTAAAATGAAAACACAAGGGAGGTTTTTATGATTGTTAGAAAACTCGGGGGAAGTTTTTGTATTTTACTCTTGAATTTTTTAATTGAAACTTTATTTAGATAGATATAGATAAAATGTGGGAGAGAGGATAAATAGGAATTAGAGATAGTTTAGGAGAGAATCTCTCTACCAAATTAGAGATAATTTAAGAGATAAATAGGAGTTAGAGATAATTTAGGAGATAAATAGGAGTTAGAGACAATTTAGGAGGAAGTGGGGAAAGTGGTGCCACTTGGCTAAACATTAGAAAAACAAATCCCTCTTTCTTTGTGGTTGTTAAAAATAGTTAAGCATATGTGATTCCCTTATTGGTTTAATGGGTAATTATGTGGAATTAAAATAATAAAAAAAAATAGGGAGGGGGTTTTAAGAAGGAGAGGTATGGTGACATGGATAGACCAAATTTAATATATATATATATTGTCAGTTGATAAAATATAGGTTCTTAGGGATGTTTTTTGTTGCAAACAATTTGATTTTTGATGTTGCATGAATTCGCCAAACTCCTTGTTGGAGGACAGCTTAGAGGAATGGGCTGATGAGGTCGGTCCACTGAACTACAAGAAGGCAGAAGAAGATCAAAGTACCCAAGGTGATGAACCCAGGCTGGGCACTCCGATGCTTAAGTTAGTGATGAATGGGAGGTTTTTTTACAAGTGTTAGGATCCGCATTCTATGTACAAGAAACATTGATTACAGAGGACAGAGGGGATTTAAATCTTGCTTGAAAAGTAGAAAAGATGCTCGAAGCACAGAGGGGATTTAGATCTTCATTAAGCACATAAGATCCTCGAGGACAGAGCACTTGATCTCCAAAAATTCTACACAAATGCTTCCGTTTACTACTATGGTGGGTTCCGTACCATTGCCAATCCACTAGAACATTTTCAAGACACGCTAAGGATACTCTAGATTTGATTAAGGCCATGGGTATGCGATGGATATGGCAAACAAAAGACAGTGAAACAAACTTGAGAGAGAAAGGCCAGCGGATTTGATTCTCAATTCTCAGAAAAAAAATGAATAGTGTTTTGGAGGGTATCTTAATAAATTTATATCTAAATAGATAGACATAAGGGCAAAATAGGCATTTAAAAAAAAGCACATTAAATCGGCTTTTCAACCGAGAATGGGAGGTAGTTGTATGTTTTCTAAAAAGTACAAGGGAGGTTTGTATTAAAATGAAAACACAAGGGAGGTTTTTATGATTGTTAGAAAACTCGGGGGAAGTTTTTGTATTTTACTCTTGAATTTTTTAATTGAAACTTTATTTAGATAGATATAGATAAAATGTGGGAGAGAGGATAAATAGGAATTAGAGATAGTTTAGGAGAGAATCTCTCTACCAAATTAGAGATAATTTAAGAGATAAATAGGAGTTAGAGATAATTTAGGAGATAAATAGGAGTTAGAGACAATTTAGGAGGAAGTGGGGAAAGTGGTGCCACTTGGCTAAACATTAGAAAAACAAATCCCTCTTTCTTTATGGTTGTTAAAAATAGTTAAGCATATGTGATTCCCTTATTGGTTTAATGGGTAATTATGTGGAATTAAAATAATAAAAAAAAATAGGGAGGGGGTTTTAAGAAGGAGAGGTATGGTGACATGGACAGACCAAATTTAATATATATATATATATTGTCAGTTGATAAAATATAGGTTCTTAGGGATGTTTTTTGTTGCAAACAATTTGATTTTTGATGTTGCATGAATTCGCCAAACTCCTTGTTGGAGGATAGCTTAGAGGAATGGGCTGATGAGGTCGGTCCACTGAACTACAAGAAGGCAGAAGAAGATCAAAGTACCCAAGGTGATGAACCCAGGCTGGGCACTCCGATGCTTAAGTTAGTGATGAATGGGAGGTTTTTTTACAAGTGTTAGGATCCGCATTCTATGTACAAGATATCTGGGAATAACTGGCCTTATCGATCTGCTATTTTTAGGGCATGTTTGTCCCACGTTAGTGGTGATCCACATCCAGACTCTTTGGATCATGCGGGAATTGGGGTCATGTGTGCCAAGTAGGCAACGTGTTGCCACCTGACTCAGAATTGATAGGCATGCCACTCCGGAGGACATTCTTCCATGTAGGTCAGAGGGTCAATACCCTAGAAGTACGTTAGTCACTCAAGCCTTGGTCTACCTAGGTCGGGGATGTTGTGCCTCTGAGGTCATCGACTTGTCCTCCAAAGGTGATATGTGCTGCCTTGTCGCAAAGTGACTCTTAGGTCATGATGTAAGCCAGGCAGGCCAGTCTAGGTTCTCCTGGCTTCACTTGACCTGCCCCACGTGGTGTTGAGGTGCCATCAAACGATTTGGACTCACCATGTGTTTCTTCGTGGTTGGTTGGCCAAATTACCCCTCATCAATTTCCATGTACGTAGATTTCACTTCCAAGGGAGGCATAGAAAATTTGTTTGGGGAAATCACCATAAGGAATGTTCAACTTCATAGTACTTAGGTCCCGTTCACCTTTTGGTAAGCTATTTGCCTAGGTAAGCGTTTCCTTACCTAGGTAAGTGCATTTACCCATGTTCTTTTATTTCACAAGTAAATAATATAAGGTTAAATTTCTAAAACTACCCTTATGGTTTAGTGAATTGACTAAGTGTACTCTTATTGTTTGAAAATTGACCAACTCTACCATTAATGTTTCTGACAATTGACTAATAGTTCCCTTATCGTTAGTTAGACCTGTTCATGGGCCAGGTAGCCCGATGGCCCGGCTCGCACCCCAGTCGGGCTTGGTCATGTAATTAGGCCAACGGGCCTGACCTTGGGCCTAACACAGTAAGCTCAACTGTGTTTCGGGCCTGGCTCGAGATTTGTCAAAAAAGCCCTGCCCTCTCGGCTCGGACTGACTCAACATTATATATTTTATAAAATATATAATATGTATTTTATATATTATATAAAATATATAGATAATATAATATTTATTGAAATATATATTTATAATTTAATATATATATTTTTTATTCTTTAATCATTTTGTCTAGTCTATACGAAGGCTTTGGCAAGTTTTCTAAACCAAGCGTAGCTCAGGTGTGAGACAAACCCATCGGAACATGTCGCCGACCTCTCTCCCTTCGTGTCGTGGTCCATCGCATTTGCAGTCTCAGATTTTGAGAGTTGAGACTTCGAGTAGTAGACTCAACTCCACTGCCCTCTCTCAACCTGTATTCTCTCTCTCCCACTTGACCTCCACTCTCCCCTCTCTCAACCTGTACTGTCTCTCTCTCGTTCTCGCTACCTGCTCCACCGCCCAAGCTACCTCTGAGCGCATTCAGAGGTAGTGGATGAAATTTCGATTCCATCCATACTCCCCTCTCTCACTCTCTCTTCTTTCTCCCTCATCTCTCCCATGAACGGAGGAATCGATGAACCAGGTCCAAAACCCAAAATGTTGATTGTGGGTTTGAACAGAGGTTGACTTCAACGTTTTAGGACCAATTGTAGGTTGCCGACGAACGATGTCCGTCATTGTTAACCGATGCAAGTCAATTTCCAAACCGTCGGTTTCGAACCTTGCAAATCATGGCCCGGCTCCAAACTCTCTTCGATCCAACAGAAGAAGCCACTAATGCGTAAGCAACGCATCTCTGTCGCCGTCTCCGTCTCCGACTCCAAATCTAACTCCGACCCCATCTCCATCTCATCATTGTCTTGGATTCCGTGTCCATCTCCGACTTCGATTCCGTCTTCGTCTCCGACTTTGACTCCAACTCCTACGCTATCTCTGTCTCATTTGAAATAGTGCCATAGGAGGTGTTCTCTGAAACAATAGTTTGTAGTTCAAGAAGAAGAGAGGTTTCAACGGATTCTTTCTGTTAATTTTAAGTGTTTAATATCGTGAGCTTGGGTTGCAACGGCTTCTTCACCGGTTTTGAATGATTACATCTCGGGTTTTGCACTTTGTCTGCTTAAAACATTAGAAAAAATGAAAGCTTCGGTTCAGAATTAGCGTCTCCAGTCACTCCTTTTTCATGAATTAGCGTCTACAAATTTCTGTTCACGCAGGAAAATTCACAAGCCCGGGTTATGGATGTGAAATTGTGATGTGGTGTCAGAGAAAATTCACAACCCAGCAAAACCATTTCTGAAAAGTCTGTGTTATTGCTTACAAAAAATAAAAAAAAAAAAAGGAAAAATGAAAATCCATGATATGATCAGAAATTCTGATGCACAAGAGCAAACAGAACAGACTTCAGACGAGCCCAGTTGTTACTTCTACAATCGGCAAACAGAGAAGACACAATTTCTTTTTCTTCTTCCAGTTGTTGCTTCTGCAACTACCTCCCAAATGGCAACCTGAGTGTGCTCCTCCACAGAACAGGGAAGGGCGGAGCAGACTCTGAGAGAGAGAGAGAGGAAGAGATGGGAGAGCAGAACAATGTCCGCCATTGTTTTGTTCGGAACCTCTGCAAGCCTTCGTTGTCACCGCCGCTCTGTTCGGAACCGCTGCTCACGAATGTCCGTTGACTCCGCCGCCCCTCGTCCACCTCTGCTCACGAATGTCCGTCAGGATCTGACGCCACGCCATCGGAACCGCTTGAAATACTATGCCGACCTCGCCTCGAAGCTCGCCGATGATCGCCAAGACCGTTTTGGTTTCCGAAACACCACATTGGTAGTTTGTTGCTTCACTGAATGTGAAACTTGTATACAGGAATGGTGAGGCTTCGTCCGCAAGATTCAACCAGGAAGGAGAGAGGTGGGGGTGGGGGGGAGATGGGAGAGCAGAACAATATCCGTTATTGTTCCATTAGGAACCGCTGCAAGGCTTCGTTGTCACCGCCGCTCTGTTCGGAACTGCTGCTCATGAATGTCCATCGACTCCACCGAATGTCTGTCAGGATCTCACGCCACACCATCGGAACCGCTTGAAATACTATGCCAACCTTGCTTCGAAGCTCGCCAATGATCGCCGAGACCGTTTTGGTTTCCGGCACATTGGCAGTTTGTTGCTTCACTGAATGTGAAACTTGTATCTGCAGGGGTTTCAGGTTTTTTTTCGTGATGGCAAGAGATAGATTGTCATTGATTTGGGGGGAAGGAAGCTTCTTGCACGAGAATGTCGCCGACTCGTATTTGATAGGCGATTTGAATGGTTAGAAGAAGGGTAAGTTAGGTATTTTAGAAAATAATAACAGTCAGCGATGCATATTTGAATGTAAAAGAAAGTGAATAATATCCCACGAATTAGGAAGGTGTATAATAGGAAATTACAATTAAGAAAGTCTATATCCCAAGTTGTATAATATCTTGATTAGATAGGAAGGTACATAATATATCTTGCTAGACTTTCCTTTTTCCTTTACAGAATTTTTTCTTTTACTTACTATTTTTCTGCCCACAACTTGTATATATAGTGTGGCCTTCGGCCTCTCTTGTACATGTTTTTTTAAGAGAAAGGATTTCTCCTTGTTCTTCTCCTACTTTGAATTATAGTCTTATGGTTTTATTAGTTGTTTCTTAGTTATTTTTCCCTTTCGTGGTTTTCTAATGGTATCAGAGCGGTGGTGAATTTCACCACTGATCCGTTTAGAGGGTGTGTGTCCATCGAACAAGAGGAGTCGTGTGACTCATAACAGTGAGGTCCAGTGTGTATCAAACCACTTCTTCAATCCAACCGTATTTCGGGTAACCTCCTGTTTGAAGCAATGACTGGGAGCAGTTCATCCACCTCTTTCAAAATTCCATCAATCAGTGATCCAACGTCTATATATTATCTGAGCTCGTCCGATAGTCCAGGTATGCTTCTAAGTCAAACCATTCTTAATGGAGACAACTATCATATATGGGAAAGGGCTTTTCAAAGAGCTCTAAAATCTAAAAACAAATTGAGTTTCATTGATGGGACTCTAAAGAAAGATAAGACGGATGACATTGGCAAAAATACTTGGGATAAATGCAATGCTATGGTTGTTTCATGGATCTTTAATTGCGTCGACAAAAGCATACAAAACACTATAATTTCCTTTGATGATGCTAGAGAGTTGTGGATTGAACTCCAACAAAGATATCATCAAGGACATGGTCCTCGAATATATCAATTGAAAGGGGAATTAAATGAATTCAGACAAGGGTCACTGAGTGTCACAGATTACTATGCTAAATTAAAGGGAATATGGGATCAGTTAGATCAATACACTAAAACCAATACTTGTGTATGTGGATCGACGTGCATGATGTTAATCAATATATTGGAAGAAAGAGAGAATGAAAAGGTTTATAAATTTTTAATGGGCCTTGATGATCGTTATGGTACTGTTAGATCAAACATTATAAGCATGGACCCACTACCCTCACTCACTCGCTGCTTTGCCATGATATCAAGAGAAGAGTTATAATTAAAGGCAGGGTAGCACGAAAATCCAAGGGTACAAGCTGCTGCCTTTGCAAGCCAAGGTAAATTAGATCAAAGGGGTCAAACAAGAGAAGGACGAGACTCTGCAGATTTACCCGTAGTCTGTACTCACTGCAAGAGACCTGGACATGACAAATCCCGCTGCTTTGAAATCATCAGGTACCCGGAACACTGGAAGAATCGAAACAGAGGTAAAGCAGGCCATGGTCGAGGACGAGGGAATGGAAATCGTGGAGGCAAAGGAGCTACGACCAATGCCATTCAAGGCCGAGCATGTACTGTCACTGAAGAAGTGGGAACATCAAACAACACTATACAGATGTCGTCCCTCACGCAAGCCCAACTTGATCGTTTAATGTCTCTATTGGGTACAGGTGATTCAAAAAACATGATCCATGATGCACTATCTGGTAAGAAATTTCCCTTGGTTCACTTATCAAATTGGATTATTGATAGTGGTGCATCACACCACGTATCTAGTAATCTTAAAGTCTTCGAGAATGTTCGAGAGGCTGGAAGGGACAAAAGAGTCATCATCCCGAAAGGAGATTCTTTGAAAGTGAATAAAATAGGGGACATCATGATTAACAGACATATCAAATTAAAGGATGTTCCTTATGTTCCAGATTTTAAATGTAATTTGATATCTTCAAGAAAGTTAAGTGAGGATATGGGTTGTGCTATTACTTACTATTTGAATGTTTGTGTGATACAGGACCCCACCCAGCAGATGCTGATTGAACTGGGTGATCTCAAGGATGGCCTGTATTATCTACGAAACACACATAGTGCTTTTGCAATGGCTGCCAAGAAGAATACAGAGGAATTATGGCACAAGTGTCTAGGACATCTTTCTGAAAAAATTTATCCTACTTATCTGGAGTATGTGGTTTTGACCGTAATGGTAGTTATATTGAGTATTGTGATATATGTCATCATGCAAAACAAACACGAATTCCTTTTCCTTTAAGCGACAATAAAGCTTCACGTGCATTTGAGTTAGTACATTGTGACTTATGGGGTCGATATCATACTCCATCTCTCTCAGGAGCCCATTATTTCTTAACCATCGTTGATGATTTTACACGAACTACATGGGTATATCTTTTGCATGATAAATTAGAAACTCAAAGGGTCTTTATGTCCTTTTGTGCTATGGTTAGGAAACAATTTGGGGTCAATATCAAGATAGTTCATAGTGACAATGGAACAGAATTCTTTGGGACTCTCAACGATTTTTTCCTCAGCCAAGGAATCATTCATCAAACCTCTTGCGTTGAGACACTGCAACAAAATGGGAGAGTAGAAAGGAAGCACCAACACATCCTCAATTGGCGAGAGCTTTACGCTTCCAAGCCAATTTACCTTTGAAGTAGTGTGCTGGGAGGTTGCACACAATTTGAAGTGTTGTTTGGAAAAATACCCAATTATTCTCACATTAAGGTTTTTGGGTGCCTTGCGTAAGCCAAAAGGCAAGGCATTAGAAAGGATAAGTTTGGAGAACGTGCCAAGAAGTGTATTTTCGTTGGTTTCCCATATGGAAAGAAATGATGGAAAATGTATAATTTGGAGAAAGAAGATATCTTCACATCTCGAGATGTACATTTCTATGAGGAAGTCTTTCCTTTCAACAACAATGAGCCAATCAGAGGAGAACGACTCTGAAGTGAGGGGGAGCACGTGATTGTGGAAGATGAAAACGAGCCATTTAAGGATAAGAGTCTTGTTGGGGCTAATGGAAACCAGCATATAAGTGCAAATGAGGAAGGGGTCCATGCAACTAATGAGGAAACAAATTCAGAAGAACATCAAGGAACGAATGCGTCTGACCAAGCTGCAGTGAGCACACCACAAAGAAAGGAAAATGAACAATCAGTTCTACGATAGGAGTGACCCCAACGAGAAAGAAAACGACCTAGATATTTAAGAGACTATGTGTGTGACGCGATGATACCACCATCCAACGTGAGCTCAGTCCGAAAGGCAGCTGCAGGTAAGGCCCATTCTCTAACACACTACATTTGCTATAGTAAATTTAGTTCAACTCATAAAGCTTTTTTAGCGGCCATCGATTCTCATGATGAGCCAACCAGTTATACACATGCTGTCAAAGATGAACGATGGATTAAGGCAATGGACAAAGAAGCTAAGGCCCTGGAAGAAAACAAAACATGGGAAATTGTGAGTTTGCCTTCAGGAAAGAAAGTGATCGGATGCAAATGGGTCTACAAAATTAAATACAAATCAGATGGAAGTACCGAATGTTTCAAGACAAGATTAGTTGTACAGGGCTTCACTCAAAGATGGGGAGAGGATTATACAGAGACCTTCACCCCAGTAACAAAGCATGTGTCTGTTCATACTTTTTTAGCAATGGCAGTAGCAAAGGGATGGGAACTTCATCAAATGGATGTAAACAATGTGTTTCTGCATGGTGACCTCAAAGAAGAAATTTACATGAAACTCCCACTAGGTTTTAGCTCTGAAAAACCAAATGTTTAAGGCCCTGGCCTAAAACAGGCTTCTAGAAACTGGTTCGCAAAGCTGACAGCATCCTTTGCGTGAGTATGGTTTCAGGCAATCCACTGCGGAAAGCACTCTCTTCATATACAGAAAGGAAAACATCTTTCTTGGTCTCTTGGTGTATGTTGATGACATTATACTAGCTGGGAACAATTCAGAAACATGTGTAGAGTTCAAGGCGTATCTCAACAGTTGTTTCAAATTAAAGGACCTAGGAAACTTGAAATATTTCCTTGGGATAGAGGTAGCTCGGTCCACTACTGGATTGTTTTTGAATCAACGCAAGTTTGTTCTGGATATTTTGAAGGAAACTGGACTGATTGGATGCAAACCCATAGACACCCCAATTGAGCAAAATCATCATTTGGGATACGCCAATGGGATTTTTCATCCTGATCCCAATCAATACTGAAGATTGGTGGGATGACTATTGTATCTGACAATCACGAGGCCTGACATTACTTATGCTGCGCATGTGCTTAGCCAGTTCGTCCAGCAACCCCGAGTTGAACATTGGAATGGCCTGGTGCGCATTCTGAGATATCTCAAGGGATGCCCAGGGCAAGGTATATTGCTAAATGGTGAGAATGACATGATATTGCGAGGATACTGCGATGCAGATTGGGCAAGCTGCCCTTTGACCAGAAAATCAGTGACAGGATTATACTTCCAACTTGGTTCTTCTCCTATTCTTTGGAGGAGCAAGAAACAACCCATAGTGTCTAGATCCTCGGCTGAAGCAGAATATAGGGCCATGGCCATGGCTACTAGTGAAATAGTCTGGTTGCGAAGACTATTGAGTGAATTATTAACACCACAGTCAGGAGCCACTAGTCTTTTCTGTGACAACAATGCAGCTTTACACATTGCGAGCAATCCCGTTTTCCATGAGAGGACCAAACACATCGAAGTAGATTGCCATTTTGTACGTGAAAAACTGCTTTCTGACGAAATTTTACCTCGCTACCTTCCATCACATTTATAGTTAGCGGATTTGTTCACTAAAGGTCTTGGCAGGCGACAATTTCAATTTCTCCTTTGCAAATTGGGCATTTCAAACCCTCATGCTCCAACTTGAGGGGGAGTAATAGGAAAGTGAATAATATCCCACGATACTTGAGGGGGAGTAATAGGAAAGTGAATCATATCCCACATATTAGGAAGGTGTATAATAGGAAATTACAATTAAGAAAGTGTATATCCCCTGAATTAGGAAGGTGTATAATATCTTGATTAGATAGGAAGGTGCATAATATCTTGCTAGACTTTCCTTTTTTCCTTTACTTTCTTTTTTCTTTTACTTACTATTTTTCTACCCACAACTTGTATATATAGTGTGGCCTTCGCCCCTCTTGTACATGTTTTTTTAAGAGAAAGGATTTCTCCTTGTTCTTCTCCTACTTTGAATTATAGTCTTATGGTTTTATCAGTTGTTTCTTAGTTATTTTTTCCCTTTCGTGGTTTTCTTAGAATGCTTTATGACAGAACAGTAAAGGTAGCATTAGTCAATTTTTAAATAGTAAGGTATACTTAGTCAATTAACTAAACCATAAGGATAGTTTAAGAAATTTACCCATAATATAACGACCATTTTAAACATAAAAATTCCATTATCAAAAGGGCATTTTTGTCCCATCTAAGTGTTGGCAACTTCCGCCTTGGTGGGAAAATTATTTACCCACCTGGGAGATGGGTATCACTTACCCAGGAAAATAAAATTTCTCTAATCCCCACATAAATTTGTAAAAGAACATGGGTTTCCATCCCATTGACCAACTTTCCCCCTCTCAATTAAAAACATATGCTTTGGCAGGGAATCTTGAATTGGACAAGTCAATATTATACACAGAAGACGGCAAGAGGAGTTACCAAACCACCATAACTGGCGAGCAAATTGACAAGAGGAGTTACCAATTAAAAAGAAAACTGACAGAGGAGGTTACATAGCCACAAACCATGAACTGTAACTTCCAACCACTCCAAAACCACAAAAGACAACATCAAAGAACGCGAAAGAAATGTAACGTCCATCCACAATGCCGGAGAACTGTAATGTCCATCCACAATGCCGGAAAACTATCACTGTCATCCAAAAAGCCGAAAAAATGAAAACTGCCATCTAGGATGTTAGAGCACTATCACAACCATCAAGGACATCGGAGAATTGAACTTACCTTCCAAAACGCTGGAGACGACAAAACAAGGGGCAAATCCACCGATGATTTTTGCTGAAATGAGATTAGAGCAGGAACGCCAAATCAAAATTCCCACAGAAAGAAAACAAACAAAGAGAAATACAGAAGAGGGGAGAAACAAAGGAAACAAGGAGAAACAAAAGAACAAACGAGAAAAACACAGAAAAGCAGAGAATGGGGGAAGACAAATAGAAGAGACAGAAAAACAGAGAACGGGGGAAGATAAACAAAAGAGAGACAAAAAAAATAGAGAAATACAGTAGAACAGAGAACAAGGGAAGACGAACAGAAGAGAGAGAGAAAAAACAAAGAAACACAAAAAAACAGAGAACAACAAACAAAGGGCACAAAGAAAAAGAAAACCTCGAGAGATCTCGAGAGTAAAACCTCTCTGTGAAGGGGGGTGATCCCTTCAGGGAAAATATTATATATAATATATTATATATTATTAAAATATTATTTATATAAAATCATCAAGTTTTTTACTATACTATAAATTCAAATCATAATTTTAAAAATCCAACAAATTTTTATTGAATTTGGATCGATCGAATTTCTTATCAAATGAGATATACCCCGTACCAAATTCGATTAGATCCACTTATAACCTTAAAAACAAATACTATTTGAACATTTGTTGCTCAATGAAGGCATTTTGTTCATAAAACAATTGTAACATTATAAAGTTTTTTTTTTTCTTTTTTAATACCAAACACGCTCTTGTTAATTGTTTGCATGGTTGCTTGACTTTTTCAAGGGATGTACATAATCGTGATGATTTAAAGGTGTAAAAATCATCTGATGAAGTGATTACCGTGATCTGGTTTATGCAATTCTCATCTCTACTCTCTGGGATTCTATTATGATCCATCCACGCAGTAATATATTAAATTTAATAGATATTGATTCTTTTTTCTTGGTCCGTAGATGTCAACAAAGTCAAGCTGATAATTATAGAGACTAGAATGGGTTATACATATACCTCGTCATTAGGCTTCTCCCCCTTTTGACTTAACCAGGCCAATCACAATACGCCATGTTACCCTGATTATGGGCCCACATGTACGGATATTAATGGCAAAAATTCTCATACCAGAATGGACAGACTGCCGCAGACCATCTTGCATTTAAAAATTTGTTAAAAAAAAGAAGTTTTACCAACTTATTTTAATAAAGTAATTTGTACATTTCGTACACCGATCATGAAAATCAGATTATATATAAAAAAAAAAGCAGAAAGGTCGGTAATAAATTTCATGGATTGCGACGTGGCCATATATATCAATCCCGTCAACCCAAATAAACAAAGGAGAAGTACGGACAAGCCCAACAATAAATAATTTGCCCGCTAGTTAATGTCCATAGATTTCATTCGTCTGTTGGTTAGTGAGAGGATGCTCTACCGGCTCAACAAAGTTCTTAATTATGTATTCTTGGAGTGATGGGCAATTTAGGCCATATATGATTTATTATGATGGGTTTCATTCTTTCCATTGTTACTTATTTTGGGCTGAATGAATTATTATGAGAGTATTTGGTTATAATATTCTTGTCATAGGCATCATTTATTTTAGAAAGAAAACTGAATACATGCCATAAACAATAATGTAATTTGCAGCATTGAAAGTAATAGTGTTCCATGTTGTTCATGTTCAATCTTTAAAGAAATTTAATGTCAGTGGTCATAAATAGTTTCTCTAAAGGATTGTTCATTTTTTGGATTTTGAATTGGGGAAAGTTAGTTAATGGAATTACTATAATTTTATTGGTCAAAATACCTATGTTCTTTTTTCAGATTTATGTGTGATTTCATCATGAGTAAGTGATACCCATTTCCTAAGTGTGTAAGTAAACTTTTCCACTTAGGGAGAAAGTTGTAAAGACTTGGATGGAACAAAAATGCCCCTTTTAATAATGGACTTTTATGGCTAAAACATTCATTTATCTTATTTACATGGAAAATAAAAGAACATGGGTAACACTTACTCAAATAAGTATTTCTTAATAAATACTTACCCAAGTAAGTAACTTCCCAAAAAGTGAATAGAGCTTAAACCTCAAGAATCATTGACATAGATATTTTCCTGGCGGTTGACTGGCGGTCAATTGCTTATTGGCCACTATTGTGCAAATTTATGCTGACAAATATTAATCGTTGGTTGTCCATTGGTAAAAATCTATTTTGGCGGTTTTTGAGGCCTAGGCTTGTAGTTTATGAGCACTAACACAATGCTTCTTTGAAAATTTAAAATAAGCAATACAAAGCATGGTTATATGATGCTTTACAATATTTTATGATTTTCTTAATATATTATATTTATTGAATATACTATTAGCAATTAGATGAAATTTTTAGACATTTTGTACTTTTTCATATTATTAACTTTGTTTTTAATTTTAGAATTTTAAATTCCATTTTTATTTGGAAGTTCCAAGTTCTTCTCTTCATTTGCACAATTGCCTACTCAATTTAGTAAACTAATTTCCATTTAATTAGTTTTAAATAGGTGTTAATAACTTCCTTTAAGTTTATTTTATATTTTCTCTACCAATTTTTTACCATTCGAGAATTAAATCAAACATGACCTTAATAACTGAATGAATTAGCTTACATGATATCATTGGCCTAATAGAGGATCCTCTCCTCACTAACTAGTAGAGGATTTCGAATTAAAAAAAAAAAAAAAAAAACTCAAACCAAACAGAAGAAAACGGAGTAGTTTAGCGTGAGGATGATTTTAATCTTAATGGTATATATACACCACAATACCACATCAACTCCATTAACTAGACCTTCCATATGCAGTAATATGAATATTGAGTCGCATCGTTGTAGACGATTGGAAATACAATTAAGAAAATGGCTCCCCTCGAGGCATCGGGTCTCGATGGGGGATCATGCTTTTTTTTTTATTAGAATGGATGGACTATCATGGGTGATGAACTATGCCAGTTCATCAATGGTCTTTTTCTAAACCTAACTTTAATTTCTTCAATAATTGACACCTTATTGGTTCTTATTCCAAAAGAAAAAAAAAAAAGAAGAAAAAACTGAACCACCTAGTGATTATTGTCCCATTGGACTTGCAAATATAACATATAAAATAGTTGTAAAGATTCTGGTAGGCAGATTATAATTTCTCCTCAACAAGATAATCTCTCCGACCCAGAATGCTTTCATGCCAGGAAGACAGATTATGGATAATATTGTTCTTGCAAAGGAAATAGTTCACTCATAAAATAAATCTAAAGCAGGAAAAAGGTTCTTTTCTTTTGAAAATTGATTTTGCAAAGGCCTATGATAGAGTTCCTTACTGCCTGCAACTTTGGGTTTTTCTGATTCTTTCTGTTCTTTGATCAATACTTGTATGACCTTTCATAGCATGAGAATCATCATAAATAGAGAATGTAGTCGTGCTTTTTCACCACAGAGAGGGCTGAGACAAGGTTGTCCCCTTTCTCCCTAACTCTTCATTATTTATATTGAGGTCCTGTTTAAACTCTTGTCGCAAGTAGTGTCAAATGGTGAGCTTAAAGGAGTTAAGTTGTGTAACTATCATGAAAGACTGAACCATCTCATTAAGCCTACTATTCACATGTTGGTAGGACTACTTTCATCAAGTCTACTCTTCAAGCTCTTCCCTTGTCCTAAAATTCAAGTCCAAGTTAAAGAACAAGAAAGCTAGAGTCCTCTCGCATGCTGGCAGGACAAGTCTCATTAAGTCTACTCTTCAAGCTCTCCCCTTGTTCTACATGGCCGCAACACAGATACCTAAGGTTGTTTGTCGAGATTTTTGGTGGGGAAAATCCAGAAGTCAAGGTTAAATTTATTTGAAGGCCTGGCACATGTTCTTATGTCCAGAAGATAAGGGAGGACTTGGACTAAGACAACTTTCCTTCATGAACAAAGCTCTACTACAAAAGTTAGCATGACAGTTTCTTATTGAACCAAATTCCATCTGGGGCTCGAGTCCTGAAGCAAAAGTACCTTCGCGGAGTTACCTTTTGGAAACATGACATTAGAAAAAATGCTTCCCCCATTTGGCGAAGCATAAAAAGTAGCCATTCTGAACTCCTAAAGGGTTATAAATGGTTTATTTTAAATGGTTGGAAGGTGGATATTTTTGATGACCCATGGGTGATGGGGAGTCCATAAAAAAATCTCTCTCTCAGTCTAACTCTTGTAATAAGGTTTCTCTCATTATTGGTCACAACTCAGATTCATGGAAGACAAATGACCTCGAGCAAATCTTTGATCTTTCAATCATCAGCAAAATCAAACAAGTCCCATCTTCTTGCTACTGAACAACAAAGCGATGATAAATTGAGTTGGAAATTTACCCCACATGGGAAATATGCTTGTAACTATGGCTACAAGCTCTTGACCGATGAGTGTAAATCTTCTAACATGGGCTACTTTTGCAATGATTTTATGTGGAAAAGGTTTTGGGGTTCTTAAATGCTTATTCCTCGAATCAAAATGTTCATTTGAAGGTGCATTAGGAGGCAATCTCGGTTTGTGACTTTATGATAAAGATGTCAATCTATTAATCCAACTTGTCCACTCTATTTTGAAAAGCTTGAAACTATGGAACACCTATTCTTTTCCTGTCAAGTTGTGGCACCGATTTACTACTGTGAGTTTGAGATGGTCGGGCCGGGCTTGGGCCCAAGTTGTAGGCTCGATGGTCGGGCCGAGCTCGGGCTTGGGCTCGGGCTTGGGCCTTAGAAAAATCTATTAATACAGAATGAAAGCCCGGCACGAGCCTGGCTCAGCCTGGCCCATGAACAGGTCATATAGGCTTAATAGAGCCATGACCTGGTCTATCTTACCAAATTTCCTACGGACTATGGTCTCTCTTGAGATATAATTCTCTTGTTGATTGTTGAATGGAATTTGCCTTTGAGCTTCAAAAGAAGAAAAAAAGGAAATACAATTAAGAAGAGAAACCTAGATGCCCAAATCAATTCACCGTCTCGATATGAAAGGCCAAATATCCAAAGTACATCTTAGAAACCAATTTGTTGAAGGATGGAGTACCTTTGTAAAATCTTCAAATTGGACTAGTAATCTTGAGCTATTGGAGCAAGATGCAATGGCTTATAACAACAAGCAATTCTTTCTTATGTTATTTCTTACTTTTTACTGGTTAGAATAGACCAGAATACTTAGGCCATGTTTGGGAGTGCTTATGTTAAAAATAAGCACTTAAAAACAAGTGTTTATTCGAATAAATACTTATTTTCATTTGGCACCCAACTTTTTTAAGTGCTTGCTTTAAAAAATAAACACTTACTTCATATTGGGCATTTGGTAGTTTTTTTTTTTGTTCAAATAAGCACTTAAATAGGCATTTGTGACTATTTTGTCCTTCAATTTCTTTTGGATTTTCAAAATATACCATTATGAAAGCACTTTTATTAAATTACTTTTATAAAAACACTTTTATGAAAATACTTTACGAAAGCAATTTTATAAAAGTACTTTTATGAAAGCACTTTTATAAAAATACTTTTACAAAAGTACTTTTATGAAATCACTTTTATAAAAAATACTTTTATGAAAAGCACTTTCAAAAGTGCTTTCAAAAGTGCTTTTATAAAATTCAAATAGGGATAATTTTATAAGTGATTTTAAAATTCCACTAGGGATAATTTTGGAAGAAAAAAATTGAATAATTGCTTATTGTACAAGTACTTAAAAAAAGGTGGAAATTTGGGTTAAAATATAAGCCCTTATATTTAAAATAAGCACTTATTTCAGGCTTATTTACTAAACACCAAGTCACCAATAAGGCCCTGTTTGATGATTAAGTACTTGTTAAAAGAAGTACTTGTTTGGTAACCCACTTTTCAAATCATTTATTATGTTTTTAAGTACTTATTGGGGTGGAAATGTTTGGTAAGCTACTTTCCCCATAAGTGCTTATATTTATTCAAATGACAATTTTAACCCTCACTTCACTCATACATATATATAATACTTTTCACATGTTATACTACATATTTCAACTGAGAGCTCACATGGACCTCCACGTGGGCTGCCATGTGGATCCAATTAATAATAATAATAATAATAATAATAAATAACTAAATAAATATATACTAGTACACATGTCCTTCGAAGAAAAAAAAGAGGCAGATAATTCCTACCATTTTTTTGTATCATCTATAAAACATGTACTCAGTACTCAGTAGTCACTTTAATAACTATCTAAGCATGGAGAAAGTGATGGAAGCCCTTCTGATGTCGACGAGATCAATCCCATGGAAACCAATCTCATCAAAATGAGCATCAACATGGATGCCATGTTTTAGTAACATCTCCACCAACTCCTTCTGTCTATCAGTGCTAACGTCCCCACCAAACCCCCTCATGAAGCACTTCCCCAACAATCCAATCCTGTTAGTAGTGCACCCTTCCACCATGGGGTTACAGAACTCGTGGTCTCATCCGCTCCCACCGGCAATATTGACTTCCAACACCGATCCATCATGGACAGAGGCAATATCAGATCATTGGCATATTGCAGCTCTAATCTTGTCCTCTTCACCCCACCAAACACAGGCTGGCTCAATATCGACCCACAAAAATTCACTGGCTCAAGGTCTTGTCCCAATAGCTTTTAAGGCTTTCAGTCATTCTTCCTCTAAAGCGTTTTCGGAACTCGGAAGCAAGAGAGAGAGAGAGAGAGTTGTAGAAGAGCAAAGCAGTGTAAGGGTGTAAGGGTGTGAAGTGGATTCTAGGAGGGAAGTAGGAAAGGGATCAGGCGAAGAGGGACCGAGCATGAAGTGGACTCGAGGGGAAGAAGATGGTGAATAGTGTTTTTTGGGCATAGGGGTATTTTAGGCATTATAAAAATTTATTAGGGTCTGATTTGCCCAATTTCTTTAAGAACAGAAGTACTTAAAGCCAACTTGAAGCCACTTTTTCAAAGAAGTACTTCTTTAAGGAAAGTACTTCTTCCCACTTTTTTACCAAAAACACAAAAGTACTTAAAAACAACTTAATGTGTGGTCCCATATCTTAAAAGAAGTACGTATTTTAAGTGTTCTCAAACAGGGCCCAAGTGCTTAATGGTGTGGTCCTAGCCCAAATAAGCACTTATTTTTAAGCACTCCCAAACATGGCCTTAGTAGGTTTGTGGCTTTTTTTGTGTTATTAATAAGTAAATAATGCATATTAGTGTTTTTTTAGGTGTCCTATTCTAGACCTGATATACCAATTTTTTTATTTAGCATCATTATCCGAGATTGGCTTCAGTGCTCACAAGATGGTGCTCACACTATTTGCACAACCTTTACATTCGTGCATTAGGAATATACCCGTACTTGTATGCTTTATTTGATGGGTAGGTTTTCCCAATGCAAGGTTGCAAGGGAGTGTGCAAATAGTGTGAGCATGGTCTTGTGAGGACCAAATATGATTTCTCATAACTGAAGGGTAACCCAGTTGGTGTGCTGGGTGAATGGTCCTATGAGATTTGTTACTACCACTTGGCAGGGCTTTGGCCGATCAAGCCCTCCACCCCCCACCTCCCGTGAAGTTGATGAATACCCAACTGATATTTGTAAGCACTTCCGGTATTAGTTGATTGGTGATAAGTTTGGGTTTTAAAAGTGTTATCGCTATGTCTTGAATTCTTTATCATTACTTGTTTATGAATCCACTTTGATTAAGTTGAGAAAAACTTAAAGGTAAAATTTCATAGTGGTTTGTAGTGGAAGCATAGGGCTTGGGCTGCTAGGGTGTGAACTGAATATGAAGAGTTATGTATTTTGGGGGTTTTCTCTCTTGTATACTTGGTCTTTGTGTTATGAGAGAAGTCGTGAAAAAGTGGGTGTATTTGGAGTTTAGGGTTTTCTGTAAGTGAGGTTGTGAGTGCACAATTCTGTATTTTCTCCATTGTTGATTCCTCAGTGGATTTTTGATCCTCCTTCGCCCATAGGCATAGGCTATAAGCCAAACCATGTAAATCTGTGTGTTCTCTTTGTTTGTTTTTCTTTATCTTTATTTCTTTTTTGTTTTTGGGTGCCATTTGAATACACATTTTTGGGTTTTGGGAAACAGAAAGATTACTTATAAGTTTTATATCATAATCTGACCCTTAGTTTATATTTCAGATAATAAAGAAAGTTTTATGGATGATGAGTACGGCATTTGAAAAATAGAAAAGGAATTGACTAATCCTATCGCTATTTTTTAAAATAAATCCATTAAATATCCTAAATTTTATAACAATTGACTAATTCTACCCCTACTGTTAGTGTTCCATCGCAATCCATTCACATATGATAGTAAGACTGTCATAATATTTTAGAAGCCCAATTTTGCTCACTCCTTCACCATCTCTAACCATGAGAACAAGGATTTGAAACATGGATAAACACATCACTAGTAAACTATAGCGGATGTTTGTATGGCTAAAGAAGCTTTGATTGTGCTGCTTTGGAGAAGGCAACATGTTTAAGCAAAAGAAGCAAACGCCACCTGACTGCAAGATGTAAATGTTGCATAACTGGGTTGTAAAGCTTGCATATGCAGAGTTAATCAAAGCTGTCATCAACCAACCTGTAAGCAGTGCTTGCATCAAACTCCTCTAGGAACATGTTTTTCTTGGCAGGTGCATAGAAGAGATTATAAATTATATACCTTAACATGACCTCACCTAACAGCTTAAATTTTTAAGTTGAACAGTTCTTTGAGGTGGTATTGCAGAGCCTTTTGACCAAGTGGTATAATATTCGATCTCCATTGCTCTCATTATAGTAATTAAATTTCAGCATAGAGCATGGATAGGTCCTCATGGGAGGGAGCCTCACATAGATACCTCACCTTATAGCTTAAACTTTCAGATCGAATGGTTCATTGAGAATTGTGTCGGTTTTATCTCTATTTCTTTCAGTGTACCATCCTTGTTTCTTAACCATTGAAATTTTAGTTGGGAAGGATTAATGGTGTTATTTGCATCTTGTTCAATGATTTAAGAAGATGAGGTAAGACCGATTGCAGCACTTAGAATGAATAACAATCAGGAAGATAAAAAGTATGGGTGCTTATCGGTTACATGACCATCAAACTTTTATTCTTTTCCCAGTGGATCTACATATTCTGGATTTGTTGATTAGGATTGAAGATGTTGTAGTATTGGACAGGGATGATTGTTGGAATTGGAGAATCCTCATTTTACCAAAGGATAAAAAATAAATAAATAACGTAAGCAAACCAGAATTATATAGGGGAGGAAGAACGACCCAAGACAAAATACAAGTCAAATTCTTGCAGACGGATCTTGCATTTTCACTAATTACACAAAAACGCTAGATTTCAATAATTCTGGGATTGGAGCAATTGCAACAATTTAGGCAATCACAAAATTAAAAGACAAAATGATGGTTTTTCTAATGTTAACGTTGCGAAAATTTAAATTAGAACTAAGGATAAAATGGTCTTTTTATCTTTCTATTAATGGTTAATAGAATTGTTAGGAATTTTTTTGGGCAGAACGTCCGGTGTTAGAATTTATAAGTTCAATATACAATTGGGATAGGTGCCAGATTGGAATTGATGCTAATTCACGAGCAGACATGGATGTATAGAATGTAGGTATCCGTTCATTTCAATGTTTATAACCCTCCGGTGTAAATCAAAATCTACTCTGGGCAAATCCTTACTTTTCCGTTTTTTTTTTTAACAGTACGGATAAAACAGATGTTTTCCCAAAAAAAAAATGTTAATGTCGCCTTACCGGTCGAACATTTAGTATACTTTATTAGGAAAACCAGAACCCCTCAACAAACTCAACGGGAACACGCCAAAAAAAAAAAAAAAATTTACGTACGGCCTGTACGGTTGATGAAGAGATGAAACCTGTCTGCCACGAGCTTTGTGGTACTCACCATAAGACAAATATGATTAAGATGTATCGTGGTGGCATTTAAGTGATAAGGTTTCATAAAATAATAATTAACATTAAATAATAATTCCATCCTTCCTCGCATGACATTCTAATTATAAAGACGTACTTTAGATTAATTTAATCAATAATCCAACTAATAATAAACTGGTGATTTGTTACAATCAATTAACTATTTATTAAGACTAATCAATAACCAATTAATAATAAACTCTAGTACTTGTGTCTTACAATAAAAGCCCAAGACGATGAACTCCTTATCATCCAAATCCAATTTCAATTCCTTCGTATGGCAAAAGTGTATCCTGGGAGTTGTTCTTCTTCTTCATCATCATCCAACTTACCATCGAAAAGAGAGGCTTTTACCGTATGGATGAAATCGCTTGTGCTGCATGGTAGTGGTTGCACCGTCTTTGATTCAAAAGGAGAGATTCTTTATCGTGTTGACAACTACAATACGAAGGGTAACAATCAAGTTTATCTCATGGATCGTAGAGGCCATGTCCTCTTTTTAATACATCGGAAGGTAACAAATAATAGATCGTGGCATTTAGTATATATAATTATAAATAGGGTTAACCGTAACTGATGTTTGGTTTTCATGATTTCACTGTTTGTGTAGAAACGGCGAGTGTTTGGAGTTGGGTGTTGGGAGGGCTACAAATGCGATGCCGATGGTACTGAAGAGATCAGTATGAAGAATCCTCCATGTTTCCAAGTCAGAAAGTTTTGCAGGATTTTAAAGCCAAACCCTTCCTATAAAGTTACTCTGGGTCTGGGGTGTGACCATCAAAATCCATCGGCTTTCTACAGTATTGATGGATTGGTTGGCAAATCAGCCTACAAGATAGTAGAAGAGTCGGGAAAACTTGTAGCGGAGGTATAAATCCCACGTTAATTATTTGGTTGCGTTAAAATACTTTTCTACTTTATTTTCTCATTTCTTCATTCATTTTTTCTGGGTTTCTACTTTATTTCCTGGAGCAGGTAAAGCAGAAGCAATCTTCCTCAGGAGTTGTATTGGGAGAAGATGTATTGACTTTGGTCGTGGAACCCCACGTCGATCACTCCCTTGTTATGGGTATTGTTGTTGTGTATGGCCTAATCAATCACCAAATCTAACTACTTTATTCTCCTAATATCTACACATGAAACCCTAAGGCTTCTGGAGATGGAAGACATCATTATATATGAGTAATATACATGCATGTGCATATATGTCTGTTCTTTTTTTCTTTGTAACTGAGTATTCCAGAAAATAAAAATCACCAAGTTTTTTAGTTCAATATTGTCTCAAGAAAATTCTATGACCACGATTGCAGCAGATGTGAGCTCTATGGGTATTAGGAAGGAATAGCGTACGACCAACCTAACGTACGACACATCTTTCAATAGAGCTTGATAAATACAGTGATCCAACCATCGGATAACAGATTGATTACTTACGGAAATATGCGCCCCACAGCATATTTCAGCGTGCATTAATTCAGAACATTTCTGTAATTGTCATTGAAAGATGTTCCATTGAGAATTCAGTTTTATCATCAGTTTGATGTACATACCAATCAACAAACAGCTGGTTCTCCATGTTTGCGCCTTTGGGTGTAAAGTGATGCTATTATTCTACTTATCAAAAAGAAAAAAAAAAAGTTAAGATATTGTATGACAAGTTCAAAATTGGTTGAACAACTAATATTCCATTGCATTAGCTTTGTCTGTTCTGTTTTTTTTTTTTTTTTGAGTCTTGTCTTATTTTTGAGAGGTCTAGGCTAGGTGCCTAAAATTAATATGAGGAAAAAGGAGGAGAAGAGGCAGCGGGTAGCCCAATCGATTAGGGTTTGATGGCTTTGGGCTATTAGTCTATTATGCCCAAATTACTATTTCAGACTTCATAAAAATATAAGATTACAAAAATTAAAAAGAAACTTAAGTATAAATCTAAAGGGTATAAATGTCATGCAAAATTATGTCTTAATAAAACATATATAAAAATTAACATATCGGAACTACGGGACATTTCCGATTTGATCCGTTAAATGGATCAGTTTTCCAATTGAATCTGATTTGTTAGGATTAAGGGATATCCAAATCCGGGCATAGATGTCGATTTGATTTTCGCAACCACCGGATTTTTGGGAGGGGGGATATTAGTAGTGTGTATCACCGAATACAAATAATCGGGTTGAGTCAAGCTTAGAGGGGAAGGTCTTTGACTTTCTTTTTTTTCTGGGGAGGGAGTCAAGCTGCCCTCCTTCTCATGGTTATCTCTTCTTTCTTAGCAAGATTGGAGGTTAATGGCCGTCCCTTTTACGACTATTGCGTGGTTTGCAGAGATTTTTTTAATTGTTTACTCTCGGTGCTCGTGGTTATCTCTTCCTTCTTAGCAGAATTAGTTTATTTGTTGGCATTGTATTTTTTTATTTTTTTTGCTATTTATGCTTCATGGATTATAATCTAAGCATTTATTTTATGAATAAATTTCGCCTGGAAGGCTACAAAAAATCCGATTATTTTGAATTGGACTAGGATCTGATCCAATTTAGGCAGTGTTTGGTATGACTTCTATTTATCAAATAAATGATGCTATATCATCGCCAAATCAGCATTTGTTTCATTATAGGGTTTTGTACGCATAATTATAGATAACTTTTGGCCTTGATTTACGGTCTGGTCCACACCCCAATTTCTCATCCACAACAAAATCTTGTGGTTAGGGACCGTCCACACTTGATTTTTGGTCCCCTATTGTCTGTTTCACTTTTTAATTTTTTTGTCAATAAAGTATTAATTATTTTACTTAATTTTTTAATTTTTATCAATAAAATAATATTTAAAAAATATATATATTTTTTAATTTTAATTATTTTATTATTATTTTTATAAAAAAATTAATATTTATTGGTTAATATTAATTCATTGATGCATTTTTCAATATATTTATCATATAAAATGCAAAAATTAGATATTTATAATTAACTGTGTAGATTAAGGTTTTCGAACCACCGTTGACCCAGACAGTCGGATCGTTCAGCTCGGGAACTGTCCATGCAAGCGGTTCCATTTTACCCCAAACCCAGTTTTTGGCCAAAAGCCGTTGAAAAAGTCAAGAACCCGTTGATCCGAGTGGTTGAATCGTCGACCCATTCAACGCTTTTTTTACCATTTTTGTTTTTAATTATTTTTTTTTAAATTATTTGTCAAACAAGCTGTCCGAACAAAACCAGACGGTCATACCGTCGACCCGAAAACCAGTGGCCAGAACGGGTTCCATTTTCGGGTCATTTTTTAAAATGATGGTGTAGATCATTCATAAATGTATATAAGATACATGGAATCAAAAAGTGTATTGTGGATTGGTCCACACCACACCTACAGAATGCCACTCTGGGTGTGGAGTGGTTCAGTCCACATAATTTGTCCACTGTTCAAAACAGTTGCGGACTGTGGTGTGGTGTGGATCGGTCCCTACCACAGGATGTGGTGTGGATTAGTCCACACTTACTAATTTCTTATCCACACTACAGAACACCCCCTAAGTGTTTATTTACTATTTCGCTGAAGTTGTGCCTAACGGTGCCTAATGGCATCTAATTATCAACAAATTGTGGCAAAACGCTTATAAAATATTGTCTCTCAATTTTGAACACAATACAGTTACAAACATTTATTTAATAAACGGAAGCCATGCCAAACATATAGTTAGTTGCAACCCTAGTTAAAAGCCGTATGCCTCACTCGAAATAATAAGAAGAGTATGTAATCACTTTATAGAAATAGTAAAATAAAAAGGAATTTTATTGATTAAAAAAGAAAAAATTTCCCATATCTACCTCTTCATGTTTTTGCAAGAAAGATGACGACTTTCATTTTGTAAGGCTAATTACGGAATGGATGTGCTCTCCACCCATTAAACAGAATCTACTCATGCGAGTAGATTGACGGTCTCACGTGCAAGTAGCTCGTGCGTGTAGATGGAAGCTAAATAGGACGGTCTCACGTGTAAGCTAAACAGAGCAACCAAACCATGCAAGAATCCCACATGGGTTTTGAGTCTCCCTCTTCAAGAGAGCTCCTCAGCCTTTCGAGTTTCCCTGCCATTATGAAGGGAGAACGAACTAGGCCTTCCTGTTTTTCTATTTACACTACTGTCTGGCGTGGCGAGCTTCGATGGCCCTCTTTACGCTGCTGTCCGAAGGGGAGCCCGTCTCCTCTTCGAAGATTCTAGCGACCTTCCTGTTTTGCCCTCCCTGTTTTGCCCTTCAAGATTTTGGTGACCTTTAATGGCCCTGTTTACGCTGCTGCCCAAAGGAGAGCATGTCTCCTCTTCGAATGAAGGTCTCGATGGCCCTGTTTTACTTTCCCCTCCCTGGTTTGCCCTCCAAGATTCTTGTGACCTTCGATGGCCCTCTTTACGCTGCTGTCCGAAGGGGAGCCCGTCTCCTCTTCGAAGGAAGGTCTCGATGGCCCTGTTTTTCCCTCTCTGTTTGGGAAGTCCATGTGTTGTGTGCTCTACTCTTCAAAGACGTGTTTCCCATACTGGTATCAGCTTATGTAGTTGACATTTTAGTTTTACATTTAAGATAAAAAAATAGCTAGAGGCCGGACAGATCTTTCCTTTTCCGTGTGGTAAAAAGATGTGCTTTGATACTTGGCGCATGAGAAAATGGTTGACATCCCAGGAGTATCTCCATGCTAGATGGATCAATAAGAAAATCTCTTCTGCTGTACGAAAAAGTATCAATAAAGATCACCAAGAATCAACTATTTGTTGTCATACATGCAATACACTTATAACATGCTGCTGAAAAGCCATGATCTGGGGCCACAGAATTTGTAGAATATTCTAGCACCTGTCTCCTCATGCATTCTTATTATCAGAAGCTACCATTCTCAGCCCAGCCTATCTGAAAATCACTCTTTCCACCTTGCCCACCAACTAATGATCAGCCCATGCTAGAATTTGTAGAATATTCTAGCACCTGTCTCCTCATGGAACTAATGATCAAAGCAGATCAGCTGACCAGGTCCTGGGTGGGTCTACACCGGTTGAAACGCTAAGTCTAATGGTGTATGGTTAAACCCTACCCACCCCCCCAAGCTGGGTTTTTGGTTCTCTACATCTGGTTCGTATTTTAAAGTTTAAACATTGGAGTTGTGCTTCAAAATTTTTGTAGATTGTTTGTCCCCACTCAAATTAAATGCCGATTCAGTTAAATACTTTTGTCATATTATCCTTACCGCATCATCAATTATGGGTTTATGGGTTTACAATTCCATGATGGTTCATCTCATGAGTAGTATCCAGTAACGAAACAACGCTACCCATAATTCACCGTTTCCTTTTTTATTGGTTTATAATGGTTTAATTACATTTTCTTATTCAGAAGAGGTTCTCCTTCTGGTGTCTAAATGCATTGGTTGACTCCTCAGCAGGATCTGGGGCTGTAAGGATCAGTTGGTTTGGGGTTGACCAGGGCCGGGAATCAATTTGTAACTTCTTTCCTTTTCTTTTTGATTGTATTTGTAATCTTCTGGCCAGCTGCCTGTTTGGGTAGTTAGGAGTTTTTATTGAAATGATTTGGCTCTTATTTATCCCCAAAAAAAATCTTATGGTATTGAACACCTATGCTAGTGAAGTCTTTAAGCAGTACAGTCTCAAAATCTTGTCAATCATGTTACGAAATATGTTTTTCGGGTTCCATTTGATGTGTTTGGCAGTGTACTTAAAGCCGGAACTATTTTTATTTGCAAGTTTCACCTTCCTATTAAAACTCTTAATACTTGAACTTCATACCAGGTTGTTTGCAATTCTTTTGTAATCATTTTAAGATTTTTAAATTTCTTTCAAGTGTTCTTATATATGGTGCCACAACCACATTGGGTAGTCTATTCCAAATGGTATAATGGTGCACTTAACCTCTTGATAGCTATGAAATTTCCCCTATTCATTCCAATATCAACCCTAAGCAATGACCCATGTAAAAAAATAGGAGATACTTAACTCGGTCAAGATTTCTGAGAGGTATATGTTGAGGTACCGATAATTCGTGAGGAACCTTTAATAAGACCCTATGGACGTCATAAGACAATTGGAACATCTATTGGAGCTACTATTGCTTGGCCTTAGTTTTTGGTAAATATTACAAATTTACGTATAAATATTTTTATTTCATTTTTTTGTTGCTATATGTGATTAGATATCAATGGCTATTAATTTACAAAAATTATACCTATTTACTTTTTTTTTTTTTCTTTTTGTTGCTTTTCTTTGCAGATTGATAATTCTGTAGTTTGATGCCTTAAGGGCATCATTTCAGAGGTATTTTAGGCCTTAAAATAGTCAAAATGTCCCATTTTCCTAGTTGAATTCAATATTGTGACCATTGAAAGTCTCCGTGCAAATCTTGGGGAAAATTGGGAAATTTCAAGGCTCAAATGCAGTTTTTGGAAAGCTGGTGTGAAATCCAATAGAGAAAGAGGGTGTTTTTGTGTAAAACGGAGCACAGGAGGGCGCCTCCTATCTGCTAAACCCATAATGGTGCCCCTCCTACTGTATTAGCATACTCCCCTCTCCCTAGAAAACCCTAGGGCGCCTTTCCACTCATTCTTTTCATCTCTAACAAATCCTAGCTACCCCTAAGTACTAAATCTCCACCTTTCATCCCTTTTAATCTCCACCATTCATTCTAGGTCACTCTCTTTTTAGCATTCTAACCCTAGGGTGCCACCTAACTTCTAATCCTCACCATTCAACCTTTAGCTACTAGATCTCAGCCCTCTATTCCACTCTTTATCTCAGCCATCCACACTAGGGCGCCACCCATTCCTTTTAATCTCCACCTTTCAGCACTAGGCACCCAAATCTCCACCATCCAATTCTAGGTGCCCAAATTTCATCCCTACATAATATTGGGCGCCCTCTCCTTTTCTTTTCAGCCTTAGGCTCACCTTAAAACAATCCTAACCCTCCATTCTAAACCCTAGGGCACCCATATTTCTACAAAAACCTAGTTGCCGCCCCCATCTTTCTCTTTAATCCCAGTTTTATCCACCCTTCTCTATAAAAAGGACCCCAGGGGCCCTGGATAAAGGGTTCGTCAATTCACCTAGTTCACAAGGCTAAGGTTTCTTGAGGAATTCAAGGGTTATAGAAAGGAATGACGCCTACCTCTTGTCAAGAGGGGTTTTTGCAAGCAGTCCAGCCAAGCTACAGCTACCGCTATTGGATCTGATCAACCATCCTTTTATTTTCTTTATTTTCCTTTATGTTATTTTTATTTCAATAATCTTTTAGATTTAATTTCTATTTGTTTGTGTGTTTTGCAAATCCGAATTTGTCCAATTCAAGGCTAAGGTGTCTCGAGGGGTTCGAGGGCTGAAGAAGGGAAGGACGCCCAAATCTTGTCATGAGGGATTCCTACAAGCTGTCCAACCAATCTACAGCTACCGCCTTTGGATCCGAATTTTGGGATCACTTTTATTTCTTTTGTTGATTTCAGTGTTATTTTATTTCTGAATTTTGATTATTGTCTTGTTTAATTCCGAACATTTAATTTCAACATTAATAAATTTTATTTTCTTATTTTTTGCAATCCCCAGTTCCATTTTCTTTTTTTATTTGTCTGGAACAAGAAAATAATAATTTTCCCTCGCTTTCTTATGGGTTCGACCCCTTCCTCACCACGTACTACGTTGTTTAAGTTTACGTGAGGTTTGGAAAAATTTGTAAATCTCTAAACTGGTGTTCCAAAGTGGTTAACGACATGCTTCTGGAGACACCAAGTTTTTAGCGCCGTTGCCGGGGAAGCAACAGAGAAAATTTTTTATTTGCTTTGTTTGGATCTGTTTCATTATTTATTTTATTTTCGTTTAATTACTTGATCAGTGATCTCATTTTAATTCTTGTTTTTCTTTGATTTTGCAGGATGTAATAGCAAAAAGGGGGTTATCGGAGCATTGCCGGACTGCTAAAGAAAAGAGAAGAGAAGAGAAATTGGATTGTGTTTTAGGTGTTGTCGTCCTAATTTAGTCTTGTTTTTTTTTTTTTGAACTCCTTCTTTTTGGTAAAATAGTGATTTTTGATTTCTTAGTTAATTAATTTTTTTCTTTCTTTTTTCTAGATCCAATTTATTTTTTTAGTACTATTTCTTTTCCGTTTAGTTCTTAGATCTATTTTTTTCATCTAATTTCTTGAGCGAATTTTTGTTTAGGATTGTTAGGTTCTATTTTTTATTTTAAGATTAGAAACTCACTTCGTTTATTTTATTTTATTGCCATATATTCTTTTTTTTTTTATTTTCTATTTAATCCTTTAAGTAGTGATTTTTCATGTTAGAATTAATTTTGTGCTTGTTAAGTTTTTTTTAGCATAATTAATCCTTTTATTTTCAGTTTGTTGTAACTATTTATTGCTTTATTTAATTTCCCATTAATTAGTTATTTAATTGAATAACTAATTGTTAATAGGAAATTATTCAAAATTTCAAATTTGAGTTTAAATTTCAAATTTGAATTCAAAATTTAAATTTTAATTCAAATATGAATTTGAATTTGAATTTGAATTGAAATTTCAAATTTTTATTTCAATTTTCGAATTTCAAATAAAAATAAAAATAATAAAATAACAAAAAAATATAAAAAATTAATTAATATTTAAAATTTTTTGCATTTGCATTCCAACATTTAGGGTTTGATATTCTAGAGCATGCATCAGATATGATTATTTAATTGTTGAAATTATCTTGTTAGTTGTGAATGCGTTAGGTTTTCTTTTTTTTATTATTTTATTTGTTCCTTTTGCAGAATTAGTTTCATTTTATTATTTTATGTTAAATTGTTGAATTGCATATTAGAAATAATTGTTCATGCATTGTAATTAGTTGCATTTATTTTGTTTATTGTGTTTTCTCGTTAATCCATTTAAGGGCAATCCAACTTAAATAAGATAAGGTAGGGATTTCATCACCCTTCCTTCGCCCAAAAACCACCATCCTTTCACGTGCGGTGCACCCTAACCCCTAATTTAAAATTTGGATAGCAAGATCCTTTAGGGAGCCTCACATTTGGTTCTAAAGTGTACTGAATTTTAGGGAAGCTTGTAATTACTTTCCATAACTGGCGGTTGGTGTCTAAGGAAAGAGGTTTAAACGGCTAAGTCTAAGTGGGTTTTGTGGTTACTTAATTAGGTTCTTACGAGAGCAAGGGGGGCCTCCTACATCCCCATATTTTACCTGGTGTTAGCACCCGATTTTTGCTTGGTCTGCCACCTAAGCCTCCAATTCACCCCAAATCCCTGATCAAACCCTTCCGATCCATCTGAAACACCCAAAAACCTAATAAACCCAAATTTCACCCTGAAAGCTCTCAGATCCACCTTTAAACCTACTCAACACTGATCTGATAACGCCGATCAACCCTCACTAACACCTCAATCATTAGATAAAAAACAACCATCAGACCTAGGACATACCAAAACACTTACCAATTAAATTTGAACTCAAGATTTCTTCGTTCACTCGTCCATCAAACAAAGATTCCATTTTGACCATTCTTTCACCCACAACCCATATCCATTTGATTTGCACACATCTAAGCCAATCAAAATTTTCCTATCATCCTAGAATACCAAGAAACCCTTACATATGAAATTCTAGAGCAAAACACCTTCATTTACCCTCGATCACATAAAGATTCCATTTTAAGGTTCTAGATTGACTAAATTACAAATCTGCCCAATCCGGGCCCAGTTGGATCAGTCTTATTGTACCAGTCATCTCAAACTATGTAAAAACCCTACCTTAAGAAATTTCACCCAAAACTGCCTTTGTTTTCCCCTTCATTACACAAAGATTCTATTTCGAACCCATTGATTAACCAATTCGAACCCTTTTCAAATCTGCCCAATCCAGGCCTAGTCGGGCCAATCTGATCCTTCCAATCCACCCAGAATGTCCAAAAACCGCATCCCATGAAATTTCATTCAAAACTACCCCCGTTTGCCTCTTTATCCAAAAAGGTTCTGTTTCGGTCAATCACATTAGCATTCACGAATCAAAACCCTTCTCAACAATTAGACCCGTCTCAACTCAACACACCCTTTTTTGAACCAAAAATCTCTACCACTGTACCAGAATTCCAGTTTGACCCTTGGACTCAGTTTGACCCCTGAGCTTCCTAAAAATCACGAAACTACCCCTGCACCCTAATATTTAACCAAACCTGCGTTCTCATTAAGGGGGGCCTCCTCTTTCATTCGAACAGGGGTGACGGCTACGAATCCACTCCAATCCACCGAAATGGTTCACCTTCATCTTCCCCGTGACAGAATTGAATCATCGGCAACGGCAGTTCTATTCTCTTTGGCCTCCCTCTCGCTCATTTTCTTGATATAATTGAATCACCGCCTCCTTTCTCTCGACATCGAACTGAGGTAGCGAACTAGTGGCAACCTCTTCTGATCTCTCTTCACACTCCATCTCTCTTTCCTTCTCTCTTTCTCCTCTCCCCCTGCTCGTTTTTTCTTCCATCTCCCGACATTAGTCCCCTCCTCTGCCACTGCTGCTTCAACCAAACCACTGCTGCAATATTCGTCATTTGATATCTCTTCTCCCTCATCTTCTCCAGTTTCTTGTTCTCTCATCACCATTGTAATGTTCGCCACCGTTGCCGCATTCCTCAATTCCAATCACAACTGATCTAACTTACTATAGTGGACACCACTCAGATTCACTCCCCTTCAGTATCCAGTGAAGCCTTTGTTAGACAGTTTTGTATGCCCTTAGCTTCAATCAAGATGATGTACTTTATAAGTTTATTGTAAACGAATAAAAGTGCATATTTGATTCATGTTCCCTTGGTATGTTTCTATGTAATTCCCTTAAACTGGACACTTGATGAGACTCGTGTTAGTTTAGAATGTTCACAGCTAGTGGGTAGGTCTAGGGGGACCTATCCTAACAAGGCTGACACATGGTGCCACCAAGTCAGTTGGGGTGGCCTGTCTCAACTGCCAGGGTGAGACCCTAGGCACATATAGTGTAGGATTAATTAAATCTTTGAACTGGACCAGATTTCTAGTATTGCCTTGGACCTTAGAGATTGATGGGAAAAACTGGAAAGTTACACTCGACCCCTAGACTCGATTATGATATTGCACTGGGTATCGGATTAGGCTGTCTTTGATGTACAATCAGTGAGATCCTTAGCGGGGGTCAAAACCTGGGTATGTTGGGACAGTATGACAATTCATCTGAGCGGGTGATCATAGTGAGAGGATCAGCCCCTTTATCGGACAAAGGTAATGATCAGGGATGCACTCTCGCTGATGGAAACCAAGACTGCCGGCAACCGATTTCAATCATTGAGATTTGTTTTGCAAAATATATTTTATATGAGATATAAAAGTATATATATTATGGTTTCTAAAAGGTTTGCAAAAGGTTTTAATTCCCGGGATCCATATAAGCAAAGTGCAACACTGTTCCTTGCCGCCGAGGGAGAGGTCCTCTCTTGTCGGGCAGTGTATGATCATTATGGGCTGAGAGGTTAAGTGTAAGACCATTGAGGATAATACCTGATGGGCTAATCTTGCATCTACCCACAGTCCCTGGGTGTTACAAGGTGGCTTGGCCCAGGGGCCACTTAGGGTAAGTGTTGGGCTCATAGAGCCCATGAGATGGGTTTCAGGGGGTGCACTGTCCATAATAGTGTATTCGGCCAAGCCTTGTAACAAAGGCTGGGTCGAACCCATGTGGTTGATGTGTAGATCAATGTTAGGGTCCCACGCCATGCAAGGAAGCCCAACTGGGCAGTAGTTTGGAAGGCTAAATGAATACATAACCCTAAATGGGCCTTAAGCCCATTTCGAACTAGGCTAATTTGATTAGTCACTTAAAGGGGCGAATTCTGAGATGGATCAGCTAATAGGACTGGGCCCATACCCTATCCACTTAGAGAGTCCAAGATGTAAATAAGATTTAGATCTGGAAGCTTTCTAATTAGATTAGGAGATGGGTGATCTGATCTACAAATAAGATAAGGGTTATCCCTTATCACTTAAAGGGACTTTTTATCCAAATATGATTTGGATTAGCAACTCCTAATGGAATTAGGAGCTAATCCCTTTAAGATTATAAAAGGAGGAAGGGGCAGCAGCCTTTAGACATGCAACCAACACACTCTTGTCTTCAAAGCTGAGATCACAAGAAGAGAAAATTCTGCACCCTGCGAATACTCTCTTCCCGCCTCCTTCCTGCAGTCGCCGTTTCCAACAATTCGATCTCCAGTTCTTGGGAGAAATCAAGATTCGATCTTGATACCAATCTTTTGGAGAAAAGATTGGTTGGAGCTGTATTCACAAGCCATCCAGTTGATTCTTGCAAAGGGTCAAGTTCTTTTGGAAGAACACTGTTGATTCTGCTCCACCCTACACTATGTCATCTTCAGTGGGAGTAGATTTTGGATCCCTCCTTATTCCTTTTGGTTCAGATCTGGTTCAGTTTATGGTTCAAGAATGATCCTTGAAAATATGATTTTCTAAATAGGGAATGTGATTCCTAGTTGAAGGGGGAGAATTTTTTTTTGAAATTCGCCCCCTTATTCCGCAATTTTTGGGCGTCCATGTGATGGATATCCTATCCCTTCAGCCTCTACCATAGGCGATTATTTCTGAGTAACTCCACCAAGCTCTTATCAAAGAACACCGATCACAAAACCAACCTCCTTTGTCTGTATTACTCAGTTGTCATCGTCGTCCAAGACAAACAAATTGAGACTAGGAAATCCTTCCTAGCGGAGGAGGTTACGAGAGGAAGCATTGTTCATTCTCTTCTCTGCGTGAATCAGCGGTTAAGGGATTACAGAGCAAGCTCCTGTTCGGGTAGAACACTTATGTTGCGTCAGTGCTGAGACAAAACACCAAAGGCAAGCCAGTAGATTCCATCAGATTCACTCCCGTAGGTCTTATTCCCAACCCAATCCGGTTTGAAATCCATTGCCTGCTCCAAGTTTATTCAGATTCCATATTTGCATCAGACTGTTATGCTTAGTTCTTATCTCTGAATTGTAGATCTTTCTTATGCTTAGTGATGTTTTGGTTATTAGCCTAGATCTTGGTTTCTCTTATTTCTGATTTCATTTTCACCTGTTATAGGTTAGTTTGTTAATGTTAATTCTGTCTTTCTATGATTTTGTTTAGAGTAAATTCTGCAACTGTTGTAGTTCTTTAACTATTGCAATTAAAGATCATTTTGAAATGAAAAATAATAAAAATCCATAGAATTTACCTTCATATTGGCTTCCCTTGTTATTTGTTTTTGTCATTATCATGTTAATTGATTAAGTGTATATTGTGCTTATGCCTATTTGGACCTCATGTGGGCCCCACCTATTGGACCCAGGAAAGGGGTGTTTAACCCCTTCCCTCTCCCATCTGAAACCTTACCAGATTGGTTTAACCGGTGTCTTGGATTATTGGAGTCACTATTGAGCCAAAGAAGTAGCATAATTCCAAGTGAACCTAAGAGGATTCACATTGGTTGAACCACTAGTTCAAAATTTAACATTCAAATTTCAAATAAATTTGAAAACAAAATAAAATGAATTCAATGGCTTGAGTTTGTGGAATGAGAAACTACTTCCAACCTAAGCCACAAATATATTGGAACCATGTGTCTCAACAACTGGATAAGATTAATGGAATGGCACAAAGACTTGACCAAGTCCTAACATATCATCAACAATTTAGCCCATACCCAACCTTGTCATCCTACCCAACATGTTTCATCTGTGCAAGCCTGGCCCATCATATTAGCTAGTGCCCTGCAGCAGATCCATGTCAACTAGTCATTCCAAAGAAAGTACATGTATCTAACAGATTTTTCCAACTCAATGTTAACCCACCCTTTAGTCCATAAAACCCTAGGTGGGAAAATCAGCCCAATTTCTCTTGTTGGACCCAAGCCCAAGAAACCACCTTGCCAGATGTGCACTCTCAATGGTCTGAAGCCCAGACTCACTGTGAGTACAATGTTTACCCTGGGACTCAACCGGCTCAGCCATGTCAAACCTCCCCTCAGCGTTATCAAACTGATTCACTTGATGATAGGTTTCTATAGCTCAAACAACTGATCTTAGCTCAACAATAGTTAATCCTAAAATTAGAGAGCCAAGTAATTCAGCTCATGGAAGCTAACCTACAGTGGGAGAATGATTTAATGCTTAGCCAGCCGGTTGTAGACCCCAGAAACGAATCCCTAGGTCTTCCCCAATACCAAGATCTTACAACCTCTAATGTACCATACTCAGAAAAGGCTGAAGAAATCTCCGTTTTTCAAAGGGAGGGAAAGTTTGAAGACTTGTGTGAGTACCGGAGTCCTTTTGCCTACCCAGAACAAGATTGTATACAATGAATGTAAATAGAAACCCTAGAGAAACCAGTCTAGTCATAGCGGATGACCCGACATAGGAGGCTAATGTTTTAACAAAGTCTCCACACCCATTACAGTCTTGGCCCATTGTTGAACCTCCCCCTGAGCTAAAGATAGGGTTGTTCATAAGAAGACCCAACCCGACCAAACTGACCAACCCAGACCGACCTAACCCGAGTCGGCCGAGTTTTCTTCAGCATCGGTCGGTTTTGGGTTATAAAAAATCATAAACCGAGGATTCGGTTCGGTTTTGGTTTTCATGTGTGAAAAGCGAAACCGACCCGATCTAAACCGACTTAATAGTTAGTTCCTATTTAGTAGTTACAACCTACTTAGTACCTACTTAACTAAGTTGTCTCTATCCTAATTACAACCTAACTTTAGGTTGTATAACAACTAAGTCACCACTAAGTAGCGCCGAAACTGACTCAAACCGACTCAAATCGATCAGGTCGGTTTTGCTTAACACAGGGTCAGTTTCGGTTTCAATCGATTGGAAAAACATCAGTAAACCGACCCAACCCGACCCATGAACAGCCCTAGCTAAAGAGTGAACCACCCGTGCCTTCTCTTGAGTCTCCTCCACAACTAGAATTAAAACCCTTGCCAGACTCCCTTAAGTATGTGTTTCTAACACCCGACCAAACACTACCATTAATTATAACAAGCAATTTAACCCCTATACAAGAAGAGAAACTGATTGATGTCTTAAAAGAGTATAGGGGTGCCATTGGTTTGTCGGTGGCTGACCTAAAAGGGATTAGTCCGTCCATTTGTATACACCATATCTATATGGAGGAGGGTGCCAAATCGAGTAGGGAAATTCAAAGGCGGTTAAACCCAAATATAAGAGAAGTGGTCAAGTAAGAAGTAGTCAAGTGGTTGGATTATGGATATTATCTACCCAGTTTCAGATAGCAATTGGGTAAGCCCTACGCAAGTAGTGCCTAAGAAGGGTGGACTAACTGTGGTTAGCAGTGATCATGGTGAAGTGATCCCCACCCGACTTACCACAGGATGGCGAGTATGCATCGACTTCAAGAAACTCAATGCCGTCACATAAAAGGACCACTTTCCTCTGCCTTTTATTATCCAGATTCTGGAAAAACTTGTAGGGCATAAATATTTCTGCTTCTTAGATGGGTATTCTGGGACATTGACCACCCGGCTTACCCAGTTGCCGCCCTCATCTTTCTCTTTAATCCCAGTTTTATCCACCCTTCTCTATAAAAAGGACCCCAGGGGCCCTGGATAAAGGGTTGGTCAATTCACCTAGTTTATAAAGATAAGGTTTCTTGAGGAGTTCAAGGGTTGTAGAAGGGAAGGAAACCCAACTCTTGTCAAGAGGGGTTTTTGCAAGCAATCCAACCAAGCTACAACTACCGCTACTGGATCTGATCAACCATCCTTTTATTTTCTTTATTTTCCTTCATGTTATTTTTATTTCAGCAATCTTTTAGATTTAATTTTTGTTCGTTTGTGTGTTTTGCAGAACCGAATTTGTCCAGTTCAAGGTTAAGGTGTCTTGAGGGGTTCGAGGGCTGAAGAAGGGAAGGACGCCCATATCTTGTCAGGAGGGGTTCCTGCATGTTGTCCAACCAATCTATAGCTACCGCCTCTGGATTCGAATTTTGGGATCACTTTTATTTATTTCTTTTGTTGATTTCAGTGTTATTTTATTTCTGAATTTTGATTATTGTCTTGTTTAATTCTGAACATTTAATTTCAGCATCAATAAATTTTTTCTTATTTTTTGCAATCCCTAGTTCCATTTTCTTTTTCTATTTGTGCGGAATGAGAAAATAATAATTTTTCCCTTGGTTTCCTATGGGTTCGACCCCCTCCTCACCACGTACTACGTTGTTTAAGGTTACATGAGGATTGAAAAAATTTATAAATCTCTAAACTGGTATTCCAAAGCGGTTAATGACACGCTTTCTGCTACACCAAGTTGTTAGTGCTACTTCCATCAAAAGTTAGAACCGATTAGTCTTCTTCATCCATTGCGATCATGGGAAGCTCTCTCGGGACATCTTCTAATATGGGAAAATCATTAGTAGTGTGAAAGGCAGCCAAAGGGTCCATCATTGCTTGACACTTGATGGCCCAGTGTTCGGTGTACTTGCTAAGCTGCATCATCCATTTTACTACCTCCCAGAAAGAGGGGGTCTATCCATGAAGAACCTTATCGAGTCGCTATGCGTGATTAACCTAACCTTTTGACCCAAGATATACTGTTTAAATTTCTGTGTGGCAAGCACTAGTGCTAGACATTGTTGCTCCATGTGTAAATAATTCTTCTCAGCTGATTTCAAGGTTCTATTGGTATAATATATTGGACACTTGTGGTGTGCTCAGAAGCGCGTCATTAAACACCCTAGAACACCAGTTTAAACATTTATATTCTTTACTGTTTCTCAAACAACTACTAACGTAGTAAATAAGTGAGAACGGGTCGTATCCACAGGGAAGCAAGTGAAAAATTAATATATACTTAAATCTTGACAAGAGAATGCAATCGGGAATGGTAGAAAATACGAAAATAAAATCTATTATTGTTGAAATTAAATATTTTGAATTTAAACAAGACAATAAATAAGAATCAGAATTTATTAAGTATGGGAATCAACAAAGGAAATAAAATAAGTAAATAAAAAAAATGATCCAGGATCCGGATCCGGTGGCGATAGTTACAGATCGACCAAACAACTTGTAGAAACCCCTCCTAACAAGAACCGGGCGTCTGTCCTTTCTACAACCCTCGAACCCCTCGAGACACCTTAGCTTTGAACTGAACAAATTCATACCTGCAAAACAAAGAAACGAACAAGAATTAAATTTAAAAGATTGCAAAAATAAAAATAACAGAAAAGAAAATAATGAAAAGAAAAGAATGGTTGATCAGATTCAGTGGCGGTAGTTGCAAAAGAATGGTTGATCAGATCTAGTGGGTAGGGGCTGAATGGTGAGGATTAGCAGTTAGGTGGTGCCCTAGGGTTTAAACACCTAGGGGCGGCTAGGGTTTGCTAAGAGTGAAAAGAATGGGTTAAAAGGCGCCCTAGGGTTTGCTAAGGCATGGGGAGCATGCTGATACAGTAGGAGGGGTGCAAAACTGGGTTTAGTAGATAGGAGGCACCCTCCGATTCTCAGTTTTTCACAAAAACACCCCCTCTCTCAACTGGACTTCACACCAGCTTCCCAAAAGCTGCATTTCAGCCATGAAAACTTCCTAGTTTTGCACAAAATTTGCATAGAGACCTTTAGAGGTCACAAAATTGAAATTAACTGGGAAAATGACACAATTTGACTACTCTAAGGCAGAAAATACCCCTGAATTGATGCCCTTAGGGCATCAAAATGCAGAGTTATCAACTTGACACCTTCATCATCCTCTTGTGCCAGTAGACATCCTATTGCCTCCAGGTTTGATGCAATGTAGATTCTGAATTCTCGGTCATTCCTAGGTGGTGACATAGTTGGGGCCTTAGATAAGGTACTTTTCAGTTGCTCAAAAGCTCCCTGATGTTCTTCTGTCCACTTGAATTCCATAGACTTCTTCACTAGTTTCATCAGCGGTGTGGCTGCATGCACGAGGCTAGGGATGGATCTTCTAAGGTAGGAGACCTTTCCTAGAAGGGTCTTTAGCAGAGACTCATTGGTTAGCGGTGGGATGTCTAGGACTGCTTTCACTTTGCTTTCGTCTGGTGAATCCTGGCCTGGTCCACTCTATACCCCAGAAACTTTCCAGGTTGTACTCCAAATGCACACTTCAGGGGGTTGAGTCTTATGTTGTAAGTTCTGGACCAACTGAACACCTTTCTTAGTACGCTAAGGTGATCTTCCATTTTCTTTTCCTTAACTACTATGTCATCCACATAACACTCGATCTCCTTGTGCATCAAATCATGGAAGACACTTGTTATCACCCTTTAGTATGTGGCCCTAACATTCTTCAGGCTGAAGGGCATCATCTTGTAATAGAAATTCCCAATGGGCGTCCTAAAAGCCGTGTGAGGCACATCTACAAGGTCCATGAAGATCTGGTTGTACCCACTGTTGGCATCTAGGAAGGAGAAAAGCTGGTTCCCCATAGTTGAATCTATTAGTACCTCCATGTTTGGTAGGGGGAACTCATCCTTGGGGTAGGCTTTATTTAGATCCCTAAAATCGACTCCACCTGTGATAAGGCTAGGAGAGGTTAGTTTTGATAGATGTGCTAAGGTCATGTAGCTAAACTTCAAAGTACTAACTTGAGTTGTCCATTCTTCTTCTTTACTGGCACTATGTTCCCTAGCCACTAGGGGTGCGCAATGAGTTTGATGAACCCTACCTTCAAAAGCAGCTCAACTTCTTCTTTGATATTTAGAGCTACATTAGGCTTAAAGACTCTCTACAATTGCTTTACAGGTCTGACCCTAAGATCTATACACAGGGTGTGTCTAACGATTGCTAAATCCAATCCTGTCGGACAAGTGCGTAGAGATTAGTCTCTTTGAAATGGGTCTTAGAGTTTTGTGGTAAAGAAAGGCTTTTACCTTTTAATAGTGCGATCAATTTTTCTTTATCTTTTTCCCATAGTTTGGTAAATATGTACAAGGCCTTTTCTCTTCTCCCTCAGTAGCCATGTTGATCTCTTCCAAAAGTTCTTCCACCGTACGATGTAATCGGTCATACACTTGGGAGGTGCTTGGATTTCATTGCAATATTCTAGGGTTCCCCTTTTTTGTTCCAGTTATTGTGGGTAGTACTTAGTATTTATCAATTACAAAAATATTTGTGATACTTTTACGGGTTGCGGTATATCATTCTGCGATGAGACTACAACAATATCCTTCTACAAGAATGGCTCAGTAAAATAGTTCAGATTGAGGCATTACTCATAGTTTTATTAGAGGAAGCTTACGATAATCTTGCTTATAATATCTCCATGGTATACACATGTGTTTAACGAAAAGCATATGTATATTCCATATCTTGGGAGTGACAATAACTGTGATGGGATTACACTTATCATGCTCAGAATATCTTAAGGAAAATTATAACCTAGAATTATCAGAAACTCATCCCTCAGGAATAGATCTTTTGATTGCCGATGGCCCGTCATCCTCATAATATACGACGATAGTGTAGTAGCTTTTTCCGTTATCACCGATCATCCGCACACACCTGGTCCTTTTCTTCTTTTCTGCCGCCATCAGAGGCTCCTCTTGTGCTATGTTCGGTAGTTGTAGTCCTACTTTGGCTATCTTCGTTTCTCCTTCATCAACCAACTCCATGTAGTAGATTGCATCCTATAGGTGAGCCTCTAATCTATCGAAGGGGACCTTGGTGACAGGGATCCTTGTCACGCGTCCTTTATACTTAGCTTTAATGCACTGGTGGTACATTGACGAGACAAAGGCTAGGTTGTGTATCAAAGGTCTCCCTAAGAGGGTATGGTAGGCGGTCCTCCCCGAGATGACTTGGAACTCCTTTGTGACAGAGAATGGTCCGATTGCTTCCTACAGCTCGATGGAGACCTTCATGATGGACGCATTCCCATTGAAGTCGGTCACCTCCATAGGCGGACCTCTAACCATCTCTAGTTGTATATTCATTAACTTCAGTGTGTGGATAGAGATCAGGTTGACAAAACTCCCAGGGTCAACCATGGACATCCGCATTTCGAAGCCCCCCACTCTTACTATAACGTATAAGTGCCGATTGTGGTGGGGGTCCATGGCAAGCATGTCCTCCAATGTAAATTCCACATTGGTACGGTCAGGACGTTGAAGCTCCAAAGGTCTCTTGAACACTTTCGCTAAGGCCTTGATGGTTAACTTCTTTGTTGACGTGTTTTCCCCTTGCTTTATGAATAAGCGTTGGATCTCTGGGCTTTGTTCTAATTTTTCTATCAACTTGTCTGGTTGGTACTGGCCTGGTGCTCCCATTATGTTGATGCACCCTCCTTGGGCGTGCGTTGGGAGGGGATCAGTCTCCACCTGTAAAGGGTTCCACTTTACGAACTCGTTTAGTTTCACTTTTTGCATGAATAACCTCCTCAACGAGAAGTAATCCATCAGGTTGTGGTGCGAGAATTGGTGGTAATTACACCATCACCCCTGCTGGTGGTGGCGATAGGCTGATCACTCTATCCTCGACTAGTTTATTCATTATTATTATGACTTCCTCCTTGGTACAGGGAAAAGGAGGAGGGCTAGCAAATCATTCCTTCTATTTTGGCTATTGTTTCAGTAATAAGGCCCTGGCGTGGGCCCTGAGTTGTTGCGAGGCCTACGATCAACTGCGTAGGCCTCGTTTCGACCAAACTGTCCTAGTATCGGTTGGGACAGGGTTGTGGCACTCCTGACCGTGCACGTTGTCCTCTCCGTGCACCATCACAGTTGGATGAATGTTTCTACTTCGACATTTTTTATGCCTATTATATAGGTGGCTTGCATTCCTTGGATACATTGTTTGACAAACCCCTTTTCTATGGCATGTTCATCGAAAACTAAGTGAATCAACTTCTAAAACCTTGTTATATAAGCCAAGAGGTCTTCTTCCGATTGTTGTTCCATGTTCCTCAAGTCAACCTTTGATAGTTTCCTCTCCAGGGTGAACCATTTGGATAGAAACTTTTTGGCCAGTTCAGCCTACGAGTCTATGCTTCTGATGGTAAGGTTGACGAACCACATATATGCAGGCCTCGTTAAAGACTTCAAGAACTCCCAAACTTTCACGTCACCATCAAGGGCAAAAGACCCTAGAGCATCTTTGAGCTTACTAATGTGCTCTTGCGGGCTTCCACTCTGTCTGTCATATTAGGGCCACTTTTAGGGAGGGGTGTGTCCAATGGGATAGGGCTTGTATAGGATTTTGTCAGAGTAAAGTTTTTGTGGGACGATTGAATCCTGGGCTCGGTTGTGACACTCTACTACCAACCCTTGGGCATATTCTCTTAGCTCGTCTCTACTGAGTGGGGTCTCTACCACTAGGTCGATTTGGGGGAAGATTCTAGGTTGGCTAGTGAAGTGTTGCCTTCTTTGCACGGGCGCGGGATTGGCTTTGATGGGTTGTCCTGGTGCGGTAGGGATTGGATTGGAGGCATGATGGCTGGCGGGGATGCCAACGGGAGTAGTGGCTAGGGTGATAGGGGATTGATGGACTTGAGTTGTCCGCTAGAGAAGGATTTGCAGGACAGTCCTTGTTTTCTCTTGCAATCACTCAATCTTCTCGAACCGAGCCTCAAAGCGAGCCTCAATCTCGTATAACTTGTTTGAGAGGATTTTGATATCGGCCCGATTGGTTGTCCCTATATCATATTGGTTTTCTCCCTCTAGGTTAGTATCTTCTGGGGAGTCATCACATTCTCGGTGATTGGTGCGAGGTTGATCCTACGGGTGGCCATCCTCCGTAATCAAGGACAGAACCGGAGATTCTAATGTAAGTAGCTCTTTGAAAGACAAAGATGAGGAGAATCGACTAAGAGGTTAGGGTTAGGGAAGTGGGGAGACAGTTGGACAGGGAATCTAATGATAGGGTTGATTGAGAGTTGAATTAATGAATTTCGTTATGAGGGGGGTTTCTATTTAAAGGAAAGGATCCTGAGATCCTGAAAGGAAGGAGACAAAAGTGTTTCTTTTCTACTAGGAAGGATAATATTAGATTCGTTGTCGCCACATGTTCTTATGGGATCTCTCGAAGGTTGACTTTCCTTTCACTTAGAGATCCTCATAACCCACGTGTACTACCACCTTTTGCATCTCACTTAACCGATGTGGCATTAGTGATGTCATCGCCTAATGGGTAGCCTTTTATTAAACCTACGTGGTGCCCGGTCATGCATGTAACTTAAAGTTTCATGTGCAACCAATATTCAAACCCAGTTTTGGGGAACTGTAGCTCCGTAACGATTCAGGGTTTATCGTGGGCGTGTGATGAACCGTGGGTTCATCGTAGACCTATGATGCACCGTAGGTTCATTGCAGAGAAAGATCGGCTATGGGTTGATCGAAAGTGTCCATGTGGTATCATTCTAGTGTTTATTGTGCTATGAGGGGCTGAGCGAGCACTACGTACCTACAAGAATTAAGGCAGAGTTTATGCTGGGCATTTCTAGTGCTGACCAAGCAAAAACATTGAAGTTATTAATTAAAAAACTTACTAGTTCAGAATATAGGGATTCTGTGAGGCGGGCTCTAATCAGCACCGTCTTCATAGGGTTGGTATCTGAGACTAGCACCAGGACAGTGTCTTCCATGGGGTGAGCTCTCTCATTGTTGTTCTTTAGGGGCGGCTCCAAGTCAACGTCAGGGGCCTACTTTCTTTTGCCTTTAAACGCAACCACATAGCACTTTTCCGATTCGAGTTGATCTCCTCGCACCACTCGCACTCCATAATCTGTTGAAAATTTCATCAACAGGTGATAGGTCAACACCACAACTCTGAGGGCGTGTAGGATCAGTGAACCTAAGATGGTGTTGTTGTGCGACGGAGTCACGACCACTAGGAAGTTGTGGTCGAAGTGCACCTGATTTGGTGACGAGCCCATTGTCACTAGCACTCTTATTTCACCAACAGGGTGCACTTCTCCGCTGAAGATGACCAAGGGAACGCCAACTAGTTGTAGGTCCTTCCTCCCCAGCTCCATCCGCTCGAATGCCTACAGGAAGATGATGTCCGTTGAACTGCCAGAGTCGACCAAAATCCACTTTACCTTGAAGTCATTTATCACTAACTTTTCCACGAGGGCGTCATCGTAAGGATACTGGATCTCATGAGCATCATCCTCGGGGAAGTAGATTACTTCATCCATGCGAAGGCACTTAAGCGGGTTCTCGTCCTCATGCACGAGCTCTTAGATTGAGTTCTTTCCTGCCGAGGTATGTATCTTGCCAAAAATGGACCCGCCCGTGATCATGTTGATCATGCCACAGATGGGCCGATCTACAGGTGGTGAGTCTCGAGGAGGATGGTCTCTGTTCTGATCCCTACTCGATTACAGCTCTCCTTTGGGTTGGTTGCAAGGTCGATGGTGGCCCTCATGTTTGATGAATTGCTTCAAATAACCTCAGCGAATCAGATCCTCAATTTGGTCCTTAATATTATGGCAGTTCTCTATATCATGGTTGATGTCCTAGTGGAAGTGATAGTACTTAATTGGGTTCCTGTTGGAAAGGCTTCCTCTCATCCTGAGAGGCCATCTAACGTACTTGACCATCTTTGTTTGCATTAGGATTTCTTCCCTCTTTGCATTTAGTGCTGTGTAGTTGCAGTTCTAGATGAGAGGAGTGTGAAAATGCCAGCCTGAGGATCTGTTGCCTCTATAAGGGGACCTGCTCCTTCTTTGTGGTGACTTGCTACACCGACTATGTGGGAACTTGCTTCATCTTGGTGACTTGCTCTTCTGTCACTGCTTATTGCGTCTAGATTCATCCTCTGATCTCTTCTCTTTGTCGCTCGGCTCTAATTGAGACCAGAGCACTTCTTTGGCCTTCATGAACTTGGTTGTTTGGTTAAGGAACTCCTCCATAGAGGTCGGATAGTTTAATTCAACCTTCCAGTGCAAGTTAGGATGCCAGACATCGTTGATTGTCATGGTGAGTTGTACGGTCTGGTCAAGGTTCAGAATCTGTAATTGCTCTAGGTTGAACTGCTTGATGTAATCCAGGAGCTCCTCGTCGGGTCGCTGGACCACATTCAATAAACAGGTCGTCAACTTTGGGCACTGTTTGCTCACCACAAAGTGTGTGGTAAAGAGATCGGTGAACTGCCTCCAACTCTTAATGAAGACCCCAGCCAGCCCCGAGTATCACATCTGAGCTTTGCCACGGAAGGTGGTCGGGAAGGCCATGTAAAGGCTCGTGTCATTGGCCCTATGTAGCTGCACCAAGGCCTGGAAGCCATCAAGGTGGTCGACCAGGTCGATGGTTCTGCAATAAGATTCCAGGTTGGGGCCTTGAAATCCTTGGACTATGGGGCCATGGGGATTTTTGTGGCCTGTGGCGAGGTTTGGGTCCCTGGCTACGCAAACAAGGTGCTGATCTGTCTCACCTCCTTTTCTTTCTCTTTCTTTTCCGCCCCCTCATTGTCATTCAGAATGAAGCGACTCCTTGTGTTACATCATGCACATCTGTAACGCCTTCTTCAGGACCCTTCAATGGAACTAGTAGCCTCAGACATCATAGCTCAGGCTGATTCCACAGCGAAAACCTAGTTCTAGTCGTCGTGACAATGAGATGGGTCCGATACTTTGGGACCCTATGGCCCGATGTTGTTGTTGCGGTTGCACCCCTGCTAATATAGTGGTGTGTCCAAAGGCGTGTCGTTAACCACTTCGGAACACCAGTTTTAATATTTGTAAGTTCTCAGATTCTCAAAATAACTACAAATGCAATTAGTGATGAGAAAGGGGTCATATCTACAGGGAAGCGAGGGAAAAATCACTACGTACTTTAATCCGGACAAAATAACATGATGGGAAGTTGCAAAAACACAAAACATTAATTAATTAAATTGGAATTCATTAAAATAAAATTCGAATAAAGTTGAAAATGAAAAGTGCAGAAGAATAAATAAATAGCATAAGTAAATAAATCAAAGAAACTAAATAAAAAGTCTGTAATTCGATCAGAGGTAGCAGTCTCCGAATCTCTCCTTTGACTCTCGAACTCCGAATCCAGAGGTGGTAGTAGTGGTAATAGTGGCTAGGCGAACAGCAAGAAGGAACCCCTCCTCTTGCCTGGATGTTCTCCTCTTCCTCAATCCTTAAACTTCTTGCGATCAACCTTTCGTCATACCTTGGAGCAAAATCCAACCCCTTTTTAGGACCCCTTGGATTTTTGTAAAAATATGGGCACCCTAAGGTTGAGAATGGAGACTAAGATTGTTCTAAGGTGATCATAAGGCTGAAAAGAGAAGGAAAGGGCGCCCAGTATTATGTAGGGCTGAGATTTGGGCACCTAGAATTGAATAGTGGAGATTTGGGCACCTAGCACTAAAAGGTGGAGATGAAAAGGAATGGGTGGCGCCTTAGATTGAATGGCTGAGATCTAGTGGCTAAAGGTTGAATGGTGAGGATTAGAAGATAGGTGGTGCCTTAGGGTTAGAAAGCTAAAAAGAGAGTTCCCTAGAATGAATGGTGGAGATTAGAAGAGATGGAAGGTGGAGATTAAGCAGCTAGGGTTGGCTAGGATTTGGTAAGGATGAAAAGGAATAGAAAGGTTCCCTAGGGTTTGCTAAGGAGAGGGGAGTATGCTAATACTGTAGGAGGGGCACCATTTTGGGTTTATTAGATAGGAAGCACCCTCCTGTGCTCAGTTTTTCACAAAAACACCCCCTCTCTCAGTTGGCCTTTACACCAGCTTCCCAAAAGCTGCATTTCAGCCATAAAACTTTCCCAATTTTCCACAAGATTTGTATAGAGACTCTTAGAGGTCACAATATTGAAATTAACTGGGAAAAGGGACAATTTAACTATTATAAGGCCTAAAATACCCATGAAATGATGCCCTTAAAGCATCAAACTACAGATTTACCACACCCCCCAATTTAACTGTTGCTAGTCCCTTAGCAATGCATCCTTAAAACTACAATGAGTAAAGAAATCATTCCCATAGCAAGATCATCCTTGAAAAAATTAGCCAAGTATCCTGATTTTAGAATTCTCAAACTTTGTATAGATTGGTATTAGGCTTAAGAGGTAAAACTGTCTTGCTTTGAACATTACAAAAACTTGGCCTAAAAATCTTATATACCCTTCTATTTGCAGACTGTCTCAATAAGCTGAGATTGATTTTTAAAATCAATCAGGTATTCTTCTTATCATTTCTGATAGTGAATTTCTACCCCTGAACGTGTTATGCACACTTGCCTTAGGTGAAGAGATCCGATTACTAAGTGTTAGGTGATTGTCTTCGGCGTTCCCTTTTCTGTTTGACGTGAATCTTGACATTTAACTTAGGTAAAGAGACCTGGTTACTAAGTCTAAGGTGTCCATTGACCTTTTATTCTCTCTTTTTTTTTTCTTTTGCAAAAACACTGTTCAGGGTAGTCCACCATCTCTAACAATTTGAATAATTTTTTTGTCTAATTTCTCAATCTTTCTCTTCTTATCTTTACAGGGGCAAACTTGGTAGTATTTTTCAATTTCTAAACGGTTTTGACAATGTTCAAATAAGACCAACTTTAACTTCTATCACTTGCTATCAATTTCTACAAACTTTTATCAGTTTCCTTAACTTTTTCTGTTTAGGAATCTCTTTTAATGGAATTTTTTTCAGTGAAATTTTAATTCTACATATTTAAAGGCTTAGCTTAAAAAGTTTTTTTTTCTCTCTTTTTCCTCACCCCCAACTTAAGTGCCATTGTCCCCAATGGCATGACTAGATTCATGCACAAAGGACTTGGGCCAAAGGGAACAATCAATGGGGTTTTCCCGAGTGGTTCAAGGTTTGCCAACTGGTCTCAAATCAAGAAAAGAAAAACTCTTGTCCTAAAAACAATTAAAAACTACGTTGAGTTGCCTTGTAACCAGTGCTAAGTTTAACGTCTTCAGTCTGACACATTCACACATTTCTTTCATCTAGACTCTCAGGCTCACTTTCGTTTTCCCACAGACAAGGTTCAGATTGGGCTAACCAAGGTTTGGATACTTAGAGGCATCTAAAAGATCGTCCAAATGAAATGTTCACCTTGCACTCATCTTCCCCTAGGTTTGTATACTTAGAGGCACTAAAAACATTTAATCGGACTTTCTGCTCCCCAAATGAAATGTCCATTTCTCCCGATTTACAGTTGATGTTTGCATTGGTCGTTGCTAGAAATGGTCGTCCTAAGATTATCGAGTTATGGTTCAGTTCCTTAGTTGGTGTCATGTCTAGGACAACAAAATCTACTGGAAAATAACAGTCATCTATCCTAACAATGACGTCCTCGATAACTCCCCAAGGAGTTTTGACTGATCAATCAGCGAGTTGCAGAATTATCGGTGTAGGTTTTAACTCACCAATCCTGAACCTTTCATAGATGATGGACGGAAGCAGATATACATTGGCCCCAAGATCCAATAGGGCCCAATCGAAGGTGAATCTAGAGATAACACACCTTATGGTGTGTCCGGAAGCGTGTTGTTAACCACTTCGGAACACCAGTTTTAATATTTATAAGTTCTTCGATTCTCAAAATAACTATAAACGCAATTAGTGGTGAGAAAGGGGTCATATCCATAGGGAAGCGAGGGAAAAACCACTATATACTTTAATCCGGACAAAGTAACACAATGGGAAGTCGCATAAACACAAAACTTTAATTAATTAAACTGGAATTCATTAAAATAAAATTCAAACAAAGTTGGAAGTGAAAAGTGCAGAAGAATAAATAAATAACAGAAGTAAATAAATCAAAGAAATTAAATGTAATTCGATCAGAGGTAGCAATCTCTGGATCTCTCCTTTGACCCTCGAACTCCTCGAACTATGCCTTCCATCTTACCTCGTCGAATCCCAGATCTGTAGAAAAGAAAACAAAAATTAAACTAGATAAAAATAAATTGCAGAAAGGAAAAATTGGAACTATAAATTAAAGGATGGAAATTAAATCTAAAACTAAAGTAAACTGGTTGGGATCCAGATCGAGAGGTGGCAGTAATGGCTAGGCGAACTGCAAACAGGAACCCCTCCTCTTGCCTAGGCGTTCTCCTCTTCCTCTACCCTTGAACGTCTCAAAATCAGCCTTCCGTCTTACTTAGGGGCAGAATCCAATCCCTTTTCAGGACCCCTTGGTTCCATTTTATAGAGAAGGGCGGATGAAAATAGAATTAGAAAGAAAGAGGGGGGCAGTAGTTGGGTTTTTGCAAAAATATGGGCACCCTAAGGTTGATAATGGAGGGTTAGGATTGTTCTAAGGTGATTCTAAGGCTGAAAAGAGAAGGAGAGGGCACCCAATATTATGTAGGGATGAGATTTGGGTGCCCAGAATTGGATGGTGGAGATTTGGACGCCTAGGGCTGAAAGGTGGAGATTAAAAGGAACGGGTGGCGCCCTAGACTGAATGGCTAAGATAAGGAGTGGAATAGAGGGCTAAGATCTAGTGGCTAAAGGCTGAATGGTGAGGATTAGAAGTTAGGTGGCACCCTAGGGTTAGAAAGCTAAAAAGAGAGTGCCCTATAATGAATGATGGAGATTAGAAGAGATGGAAGGTGGAGATTAAGCAGCTAGGTGACTAGGGTTTGGTAAAGATGAAAAGGAGTGAAAATGTGTCCTAGGGTTAGCTAAGGAGAGGGGAGTATGCTAATACAGTAGAAGGGGCACCATTCTAGGTTTAGTAGATAGGAAGTGCCCTCATGTGCTCAGTTTTTCACAAAAACACATCCTCTCTCAACTGGCCTTTACACCAGCTTCCAAAAAACTACATTTCAGCCATGAAGATTCCCCAGTTTTCTACAAGATTTGCACAAAGACTCTCAGAGGTTACACTATTGAAATTAACTGGGAAAATGGACAATTTGACTATTCTAAGGCCTAAAATACCCATGAAATGATGCCCTTAAGGCATCAAAATACAAAGTTATCATATAGCAAAATAATCTTTCAACATTCTTATCTACAAGTCAATCCCATGGATGAACTGCACTAGCTCGTTGAACTGGCAACCATCAATACCAATGGGAACATCGAAGGTCTCGACTAGTGGAAGAGGCACATTCACAATGGGCAGAGGGCGGTTAGGGTTTTGCGTGACAAGGACACCAGGTAAGGTTAGGGGCACAATGAACTGCCTGATAGTGACAGAGCGGACATTAGGATGCCTGGCGTGTTGGTCTTACCCCCTTATGATTGTTCTGTCAACACATATATTGTTGTTGAGGTTGTTGACGAGGTTATGGCTAGAAGATTCCATTGTACTTGTAGTTAGAAAAGGGAGTGTGAGAACATGACTCTTGTGTAGCATGTCCCACAAATGGCACCAATTGATGATGCACGACCTAGTGCTACCTATTGGCAGACAAATATTTGAGTGTCCATGTAGTGCTACCTGTTGGCAGACAAATATTTGAGTGTCCATGATGCACGACCTAGTGCTACCTGGGGTGGGCACTCCAATGCTCAAGTCAGCAAATTAGTAATGATTTACAAGAATGAAAGAGAGATAGAATGCTTAAAGAGCTAAATCACGTGTACCTTGTGAGGTTAGCGGTGAGACCTATATATAAGTGAGTTGTCGTAAGCCTTACGAAATGTATTTGGGATCTCTGGCCAGTCTGGTTCGGAGGTGGTTTCACGCCTAGACGTGGACTCCGTGTAAAAGGGTAATATTTATACAATCCTGCCTGAAGTGGGTAGGGAAACAACTGGCTCTTTCGATGTGGTGTCATGATCCCAAGGAATTCGAAGGCGATAACCCGCTTAAGGGGGAGGTTGCTTGCCACATCAGGCAAGTCGCTAACTGGAGTCGAGTCAAATCGGTGGAAGCAGATCGCCTCTTACGCTGACCTGAGGTCTTGCTTGGTTGTTCGCAGTTCGTCCTACCGGAGTGGTGCCAAGGTCCTCGATGTTGTTGTGATGTGTCTGAAGTGCTCCTAGGGTATGCTTATGTGGTGTCGAGATGTCACTCTACTGTTTTGAAATGCCACGTGTTGTGATATCATTGAAGGACCAAATTACCCCTCATCATCCACCATTCTGACCACACCAATTCAACAAATATCTTCTCATATTCTCTTAGGATCTCATACACTCTCTCATACTCTCAATACTCTCTCTACTCTCCAATTCTCAAGTCTCGACTTTTTCCAAATTTCAACAAAAATAAGGTTTACTCGAGTATCTCAAATTAGCAATTTAGGAGGCTTGGAAGCACTGACCATTAAAATCAAGTTAAGATTCAGAATCGATGATCCAAGTGAGTGCAATTAAATTAATTTTATTTTTAAAATTAAAAAAATGATCGGATCCTCCTGAAACCAATTCCCCAACATGTTCAATGCTGATGATATTTAGTCGCAACATGATAACATTAGCATTGATATGAATGCTACTAAAATTGCCGGAGTTCTCAACCCTAGTACCGGTATTGTAGTAGAGGGTAGGAAAAGGAAGGAAATTATATTGACTAGCCCAATTTAAAAATTATTTAAAGTAGAGGAGGTTGAGAGAAAAGGAAAAAGGTCGTTTTCCAAAAATGTAGGGGTGACTTTAGCTATTATAGTAAGGATGGCATTGGCCACTTTGACAGAAATTTGCTCACCCATGAGAAACAAAAAAAAAAAGAAGGGAAAGAAAAATCTCAAACACAAATTGGAAAGGTGGTTTTTGTACTTTTGAATACATTATACATACTAAACAACTATTTTTATTAATTGAGGATAGTAAACAACTATTTTTATTAATTGAGGATAGTAAACTCGAAAAAATTTTATGCAATTCTATAAATCCTCAATTTAAAAAAGTTTCTAGAAATACTATTAGAGTATATGGTTTAAAAATTTTTTATTTATACAAACAAAATTTAATTTTTATTTGATCAAATCTTAATTCTAGAGTTGCAATTAGTTTTGATATTTGGACTTCTAAATTTAATACAAGTTATATTTGTGTTACCAGTCATTTTATTGATGAAAACTAGTTTCTACAAAAAAGAATTTTAAGTTTTTCTAGGCTTGAATGGCCACATATGGGCCCAACTATTGCTGCAAGTATTTTAAATACTTTACATGCTTATGGAATTGACAATAAACTTTTTCCTATTAGTTTTGATAATGCCAACAATAATGATTTAACAATAAATATTTTAAAATATCAATTAAAACCTCATTTTAATAGTAAGTTATTTAATAATAGATGTGCATGCCGCATCAAATTTATGTATTCAAGATGCTTTAAATATTATTTCTCATCATATTTCTAAAATTAGACATTGTATATATGTATATATATATATATATATTAAATGTTTTGGAGCAAGAAAACAAGAATTTAGATATTTATGTCATAATTATGGTGTAAAATCTAAACATTTTATGTTAGATATTCCACATAGATGGAATTCTACCTATTTTATATCAGAAAGTTGTATTCTCTATAAACAAATTCTTTCTGATTTTTATAATTCAAAAATTTCACATGATATTATACTTGATGAAGATTGGGAAATCGCCATTTGTATAAGAGATTTTTTATGCAATTTTTATGATGCAAGTAAGGAATTTTTGGGTGTTCACTACCTAACTAATTGTCTTTTAGTTAATCAATTATTTATGATTAGTGAATGTTTTTCAAAATATAGAAAAAAATCCACAATTTAAAAGTTTTGTTAAAATAATGTGAAAATAAATTTAAAAAATATTGGGAGAACGTTTCTCCTCTTTATTGTTTAACTGTAATATTAGATCCATGGATTAGGAAAGATAGTGCTGATATTTTACTTGAATCATATTATGAAGATACGAATATTGAAATTGGAAACCAAAAAGAAAAAATTAATAGTTTACTATTTGTAATGTATAGCTTATTTAAATCTAATATAGTAGGTTATAAAAAAATCTACAACTTGTACAAGTGCAACTTCCACTTCTGAAACTAGTTCTTATAGTGCAAATGATAAAGTTTGTCTTTAATAAGTAGAAGGCAGAAATCTACTAGCACATCATCAACAAGCTCATTTACTGAACTTAATTTTTATTTAGAAGCAAATTTTTCTAGTCTAAGTGATTCCTTCAACTTGAAAGGAATGAATAATTTTGATATTTTAACCTAGTGGAGTGGATATGAAAAAAATTATTCAGCCCTTGCCTATGGCACATGATCTACTAACCCACTGGTGTTTACAGTTCCATTGAAATTTTGTTTTAGTGCAGGTAATAGAGTGCTAGATGAGAAGAGAAGCTGCATGAATGATGAAAGTCTAAAGATGTGCATATGCTTCAAAGATTGGCTAGATGCTGAGGATAGATTACTATAGGGGTGTTAACGGGTCTGGTTGGATCGATTTAAATCATTTTCTTTAACCAACCCGACCTAATCAGTTTACTCATTAACTAAACTAAAACCGATTGACCTTGAAACAAAACCGTTTATCGATTTAATCTGTTTATATATATATATAAACTAAAATATCTATATTTAAATATATTTTTTTATTTAAATTGACTTCATTTTAGTTTTTATGCAAATCTAAAATATATATTTAAACCGATAAATTTTTTATGAAAAAATGATTTTTTGTCAATATATATTTAAATTTATACAAAACTAAATTAGATATTGTATCATTATATTATATTTGTATTGGTTTTTGACTTTTGCGTTTTTAGTTTCTATCATATAAATAACCAACTTCTTTTCAAAGTTCAAATAAAACACAAATAAAATATGTCAACATTTAACATATAGGGTATGACATCATACCAAATCGAGTTGTCAGTTTAACGGACTGGTGGTTTTGAAAAACCGACCAACTTGGGTTAAATGACACTATACCTGATGATTACCTAAAGTAGATGATCAAAACCTGATGATTCACCTGAAGTAGATGATCAAAATTTAGAGATGTAATTTGAAGAAAAATAATAAAAACTATTTTTTTCATATAATCAATAATTTTGTACCATTTTTAAAGTTATTATAAATTTTGTTATTCAATTTTATTTAAATTATTTGCTATTTTTTCAAAAATGTAATTTTTAATTTATAATTTTTATATTTTATTCCATTTTGTTAAGTATGTTTTTGATCATTGTATTGTTCAAGTTTCAAATTTAATTTATTGCCCATTTGGCATTTTACATTTTGTTAAGTAAACAAATTTTTATTTTTCAATTTGTTCAATTGTTCCTAAAAAAGTTAAAAGTATTAAAAAAATTCAAAATGCAAAAAAACAATCTGACCCAATTGGGCCCAAACCCGCCTAGAACCAATAGCCTAACCCGATACGGCCAGCTCAAACCGTTGGCCGTTGGCAGGCAATGCCAGCCCACAACTCTACATTCTCTTCATCTCTTGTAACTGATTTGTATTTGAGTAAAAGTGTAAACGGATGAAATTCGATTTGATTTCTATCAGATATTAAAAATAAATATTAGAATTCGAATTAAATATTCAAATATTAAATTCAACTAATTAATTATTTTAAATAATTAATAAATATACAAAATATATAAATATATAAATTCTATAAAACATTTAAAAATTTTATATATTATATATAATAATTAAATAATATTTAAATATTCAAATTCGTATACATGAATAGGATATCCGAATTCGGCCATTTAAATGTTGACCTTATTCAAATTCGTATGCATGAATAGGATATCTTAATTCGGCCTATATTTGAGTCTCCTTCTCGGCATATTGTGTCCAACCACCACGTGGGTGGGTTTTGTCGACCAAGGTATGATGTCATATTTCGGTGTTGGTCACTTGATTTGTATTCATTCATTATTCTTTTTCTTTCTTCATTCATACCCAAACTAAATTATATAAGCAAAGCCCAAGCCCAAGGGTTGATTGAAACTAATTAATTTCATCAACATATACACACCATGAAGTCTGTAAGTACCTATCCATCAAACATTTTGAATATTTATCAGATAACGGCTCAAGCTCAGTTTTTTTTTTTTTTTTTTTTCTTTTTGAAGGATAGTTATCTTTCAACTTTCCTAATGATAAGAAAACACTGTTAGGCTTTTATGTTATGAGAAGGAATTGTGGGAGACCCCTGTAATCCGGACTGTTAAGAAAATTTTTGTTTAGTTTCTAAAAACCATACCTTCCATTAACAGAAACTGTTCAATTTGGGAAACAAAACTAACCTCATCCTCTATTAAATAATTGTTTAAAAATAAACAAAAATATATTTATATCTTGTAACCCAAAGGTCCCAAGCCATTTAACGCATTTAGATAGACAAAGAGATGAACCCTCAAATTTGAATATAAAAAGATAGTCTAATAGATTACATCGTTACACAATTTTAATTTTGATTTTGATTCATGGCAAACTCAAACTGAAGAGTCGTATATTAAACCTGCAAGAGTCCATTCCGTAATCCTCAGAGATCACCTATTGCGCGGCATTCTTCGTCGGAGCCCAAACGAGTTTTCACCTCCTCTGACTCTGCCACTCTTCCTCGAGGCGGTGATGCCTTCTCTGCCTCTTCCTCACGCTTATCCGAGTCATAGAGCGCCTTTTCTTCGCCACCAGGTCTCGACTGCACCGTCAAATCCTCCTTCATAGAAACTCCTTTATCCCCACTACTGACGCCTCCACCTTCTGACTCCGTACCCATCCCTTGCATCTTCGATACCACCACGCTTCCTGCCTCCGCAACTTTATCATACACTGGAGCTAGCGTCTCCGTCACCGCCGCTGCAATTTTCTTGCTATATTCACCAACCGGCGTCGACTTAGTCGAGTCCCCACCTTCAGGTGTTTCATGAACCACCGCACCTTCATTTCCACCATAGCCAAGCTTTGACGCAACTACGTTCTTTGCAGAGATTGCTTTCTCGGCGATTGCAGAGGTTGCGGAAGAAATTTTCTCAGTATAGCTGGGCTGATTTGTTGGTTTTCCTTCCTCTACTTGAGAGTGAACTACAGCTTCGGTATCAGGCACCGACTGGAGATTCCCTGAGGCTGTATCAATGTGACTGGGAGGCAAATCTCGGGAGGACTGATGATGCTCATTTCCCTTATAAGACCACGCCTGTGGTTCAACCTGTTTAGAGTCTTTCATATTCCCAACCGACCCGAGGATGGGTTCGACCCCTGTTTCCTGTCCTCCTGTTTAAACAAGGATGATCAGTAATTGAGTTGAGACAGGGACAACTCTGAAAATAAAGTACTCCACCGGTAGTAGATGTGAGTTACCTGCGGCTATTGGATCGGTAGCATTGTTCTGATAGTTTGGAGCAGGATGGGATGCAACACCTCGGTCCTTTGGAGGAGCAGGAGAGTCCTTTTCCAAGGGTGGTAACTGCCCACTCGTAGCACCCAAATTCACCCGCGACTGCCCTAAAGCAAAAGCAGCCCCAACTTCTCCGGCCCGAGCCGTTGTTGACTCATAGACTGAAAGAAAATACCAAAAATCATCAAGACAACTTCTAATGAAATTGGAAAATGCATGCATGCATATATTGTCGAGAAGAAAATAAACGTACTGGGTGCTCCATGAATTTCAGGGTCTTGTTCAATTTGTCCATCAGTGTCCTCCTCCTCCTCCTCTTTGTCTTCGTCGTAGCCCTCATCATGGTCGGGACGAATGTGATCGTCATCCTTGGCGTCATGGCCGCATCGGCCATGCTTTTTAATACCGAATTTGTCTGTTATCTTCTTTGCCTTGTCCTTCACCTTCTTTAATACAGACTTCTTCTCATGCTGTTCATCTTCGCCTTCAACAATTAATAGAGTCTTTAGACAGTATATTCATTTAAACGATTGAGAAAAAGTCGCAACTCGATCGCAGAGGAAGAAGAATTACACAAGATAAGATTTGCGGAAATGAAGAAATGTTTCCTCACCAGTTTGGAGACGCACGTTGTGGGGGTCAAGTGGATTTTTGTCGTAAGCATGGGCGTGAACGGGTGCCACTTGAGTATTATGCATCTTTTGCTGCAGCTGCAATTAGTACTCTTGGAGTCGAGATGGGATCGAGAGACTTCACCTTGTCGATCGCTGCAACTACAACAATTACGCTGTTGAATCTATTATTGTAGTGAGGTAGAATGTAATGTAAGATGGATGGATTGGAATGAGAGCATTTCACAGATTTTTAAAGGAAGCGGCTGGAACTGCGTTTGCCTTTTGAAACTTTGGGTTGATAACAAGTGTTTACCAACTCCAAACGTGTCCTCAGTAGATATATACCAACTTTACACGTAGCTCTCGGCTCGGCAGTAATCACTCAGGTGGGTCCACGTGGATCACAAAGCCCGACCGCCCGTATTGCGGTATTGGATAGAATTTTATAATATTTATCTATAACGAAGGATATAACATGCAGAGGACAGAGGTAGTCTCTGTATCTTATCCCCCAACACCCACGTGTCATCCAGGCGTTTCGAGTTTAAATGCAATTTTGCTAAGAAATATAAACGAGAGCGTGTTGGGATCTATGAGCTGCCCATTTAAAGAAAGAGTTCAATGATCTGCCTCTTAATTGGCCTCTTATGTGGCGGTGGCAGTGGCAGTTTAGAGACTTTGGTATATAGCATATGAGTCAAAATGGATACAAAACATCACACACCCGTAAATCCTATATCCAAAGCAAAGGTTCTTTCTTTGCTCCTTACTTGTGCTTTAAAGAACCATTAGATTTACTTACTTCCATATGTTAATCTATGTGTAATTTGACCATTAGATAAGATGTCAATGTAGCATTTGAGAGACAAAGAAAGAGTAGCAGGAAAGAAGGAACGGCAGAAGGGTTCTTTGTGTTTGTAAGATACACTTGAGTTTTACAAAGGGTGTATTCTATTACTTTTGGCTTTCTTTCATTTGTCTCTCCTTGTGATTGCTTATTCTTCTTATTCTCCTTTTTTTAAACTTCTGATTTTCCTTTTGTGTTGTTGAATATTGTTGGTTGAGAGAATGAAAGTGTGGTAAAATGGCAAGTAATTGGTTTGAGGTTGAGAAGGTTAATGGGACAAAGAATTTTGAACTATGGAAAATAAATTCCATGATATTCTTGTTCAACAAGAATAATACAATGCTTTGTTTGGAAAGGATAACTAAGAAGTCATAAAATATGTCAGATGATGATTGGGAACATCTTCCGTATTTGTCATTGGGATATGTTTCCAATACATGGTTGGGATGTGTTCTGGGCAAGGATCGATCTAAGTATTGATATTGGGTATCATATTGGATAAATTAAATATGGATACGGATATATTTTATAAACGTATGGATACAAATGAAAGATATAGAAACACTTGGATATACTAGTAAAATGCATATAAATCACATAAATATATTAATCATATTAAACCAAAAGTTGAATTATCTACAAATAAGATATAAACATATTACAATAAACAATACCAAGACTCTAGAACATTCAAACATTGTACAATAATTATCACACTTTCACTTTTATAATTAAAATTTTCAATTTTTATTAATTTTTGGGAATATTTATTAATTTAGTATTTTATTTAAATAACAACTACTTTTTAAATAATAAATATATTTTCAGTTTTAACATATAATGTTTTTATTTTACACATAATTGTAAAATAAAAAAAATAATAAATCATTTAAGGTAGATAAAATAAATTATATTTAATTTTCAATTTTTATTAAAATTTTTTTGGGAAATTTTATTTATTTAGTATTTTTATATAATAATTCTATTTTTTCAAATAATAACTATGTTTTCATTTTTAACATATAATTATGTGTAAAATAAAATATATAAATCATAGATGAAATATATTATTTTTATAAGTTTTAGTTTTTATTAAATTTTTTATTTCAGTTTTCATAATACTATTATTTAACTTTTATTAAAGATGAAAAACAATCCAAAAGTATTCAATGTACAATTTTGTCAAACTAGACACGGATACACCTCCATATCAGTGTGTATCGAACCGTATCCACCATATCGGTGGATACATATCCAGTTGTAGTGTACATACCAATATGCATGACTTGTAAGATACGTATTCAGTCGTAGTGTATCCTGTATTCATGTTCATGGAAACGAATACGATACGCCCCATATCGAGAGTATCTTATCGATATCTTAATCCTTGATTCCGGGGCATTTGTAGGATACGTTCTGTGGGGCATAGATGTGAATTTGAAGATGGTATATAGTTTGAAAATGGAATGAAGGTTTCCGAACACATGAACATCTTCCATGACATAATTAGTCAACTTGAGAGCATTGGTGTGAGGATGGAAAAGGAAGATAAGATGGTGACTTTGTTGTGTACTTTTCTAGATAGTTACAATAACTTGGTTACTACCTTAAGTTGTGCCAAAGTCAACATTTTTTGCTTGAATGATGTATGTAGTGCTTTGCTAGTCAATGAACTTGGAAAAAGGCATTTTGGAGAGTTCGGGGGATAATGCAAATGAAGCACTTATGGTAAGAGGTCGATAACTTGAGTGAAGAAACTCTACCAATAAGAATTTAAGAAGCAAGTCCGAATACCGTTCAAAATCAAAGGATTGGCAAGAAAAGGATAGTTAGTTGTTGGCATTGTGGTAAGAAATGTAACTTTAAAATGGATTGTTGGAAGAGGATTAATTCAAATTCATACAAAGGAAGTAGTAGGGAAAAGAATGGAATTGAGTCAAAGAATGAAACCAACCAAGTTGATGAATCAACATTCGGGATAATTGAAGATGAAGTGCTTATAGATAATAATAATCCCACTTTCTATCGAAGTTGGATTCTTGACAGTGGTGCTACTCATCACATGTGTCTATACTGTTTTTAGTTTTGCTTTTATCAACCTTGTGAAGGTGGTTCGTTTTGATGGGCAATAATACTACAATCAAGACAATGGGGATTGGAAACATATGATTGAGGATGTTTCAAGGAAATATAAAATTCTTGAAAATGTGAGGCATGTACCAAACTTGAAAAAAAAAGCTTGATTTCTTTATCGGAATTGGACTCAAGTGGCTACAAATTCAGCAGGCAAGGTGGAGTTCTCAAAATTTCTAAAGGTGCTTTGATTGTGATGAATGGCATCCATGTTAGAAATTTGTATAAGCTGCTTGAAAGCACAGTAGTAGAAGAGAATAATGAGTTTCAAAAACAATTATGGAACCAAAGGCTTGGTCACATGAGTGAAACAAGTATGGAAGCTTTAATGAAGCAAAACTTCATTCCTAAATTACAAATTGGTGAAAAGGAATTTTGTGAACAATATGTTTATGGAAAGCATCATAGAAGAAGTTTTAAGGTCAGGACACATACTAGCAAAGATATTCTTGATTATATCCATTTTGATTTGTAGGGCCCATCACATACTATTTCTTATGGAGGTGCACCCTATTTTATCTCTTTCATTGATAATTATTCAAGAAAGGTTTGGGTCAAATTCTTGAAATCCAAGGATGAAGCTGTTTTATCATTTAAACAATTCAAAATTGAAGTTGAGAAGCAAATTCGGAAATACATTAAAGTTATTCGATTGGATAATGGTTTGGAGTATAAAAAGAATGAATTCCTTAAATTTTGAAAGGATGAAGGAATTATTATGCATAATATTGTAGCATATACCCTTCAACAAAATGGTGTGGCAGAGCGCATGAACTGAACTTTAGTGGAGCATGCAAGGTGTATGTTGAGTAATGCTGGTTTGGGAAAGGAATTCTGGGTAGAGGTTATTTCCACTACATGCTATCTCGTTAACCAGTCTTCTTTGGTGGCGTTAAATGAAAAGACACCTTCAAGAGGCATCACACAGTACTCCTTGTGATTATTTTAATTTAAAAATATTTGGTTGTAATGTTTATGCATTGATTTCTAGTTGTCAAAGGGATAAGTTGGATCCCAAATCTAAAAAAAATGTGTATTTGTTGGTTATGGAAAGAATGTTAAGGAATACCATTTATGGGATGCACAAGTTCCCAAAAGGTAGTATTAGTCAAGATATGCATTTTGATGAATTTTGAGTACTTTTCAAGATTTTGGAGAGGAGAGAAAATGATGCTAGGAATGAGGTGGAGTATTTTGAATTTATGTCTAATAGAGTAATTTCAGAGAGGGACACTCCATTTAAACCTTATGTGAATGGAAATGATGGTGAAACCGAAGAAAACATTGAGAATTTTTTAGGAAGCACCATTATTTTTACAAGACCTTCCAAGAAAAAGAAAGACATTTACTAGCACACCTAGAGATTGTGTAGATCCTTCCACCATGGAAGCGTTAAGAGAGGATGGTGAGCCTACTTGTATTGATGAAGCTATGGATGATAGTAATTCTTCAAGTTGGACTTAAACCATGAATGAAGAAAGCAATGCTCTTCACAAGAACCAAATGGGTCTTTCTCAAAAGGAAGGCATTGATTGCTACAAAATTAAATGGGTCCACAAAATCAAAAAGGGGTGTTGATGGAAAAGTTGAAAGGCATCAAGCAAGGTTAGTTGCCAAGGGTTTTTCTCAAAAATAAGGTATTGATTTCTTTAAAACATTTGCACCAGTTGTAAAATTGGTTTCCGTTCAGCGTATTCTTGCACTTGTTGCTATGCTTGACTTGGAACTTGAGAAAATTGATGTGAAAATTGCATTATTGCATGGTGATCTTGAGAAAGTATACATGAAACAAGCTTTAAGGCAATGGTACAAGAAACTTGATTCCCTAACTCTTAGGATTGGGTATCGATGAAGTGAATTTGACCATTGCGTTTACTTAAAATTCTTTGATGACAACACTTTCTTGTTACTAGTTTTGTATGTTGATGACAGGCATTCTACTTGTGGGTAGGGACAAAGTAAAAAAATTAATGATTTCAAAGCACAATTGAGCAAGTCTTTTGAGATGAAAGGCCTTGGTATGGTGAAACATATTCCTGGAATTGAAATGTCAAGGGATAGAAAGCATGGTACTTTGTCTTATTCACAAAAGAGCTTTGTTGAGAAGGTGCTTAGAAAATTTAGCATAGAGAAGTGTAAGCCAGCAAAGACACCATGGGCAGGCCATTTTAAGTTGTCTTGTGAACAATGCCCAAAATTAGAAGAGGGTATGAAGAAAATGGATGGGAGTCCCTATGCTAGCCTTGTAGGGAGTTTGAGTTTGATGTTTGATATGGTATGCACTAGCCTTGTTGAGGTTTTTATTCGATTCATGGCTAATCCAGGTAAGGTGCATAGGGAAGCTGCTAAATGGGTTCTTCACTACTTGCAAGGTGCTAGTAATTATGTCACCACATATGGTAAGGATTTAGGTAAAATTCTTGGTTTTGTGGATGCAAGTGATGCAAATGATCTTGATAAAGGAAGGTATACAATAGGATGTGTTTCAAGTTGGGAATGGTCCAATTAGTTGGATGTCTAAATTACATCCAACAGTTGCATTATCTAGTATGGAAACAGAATATATGGCTCTAACCGAATCTTACAAGGAAGCAGTTTGGCTTCAAGGATTTATGGGTGAGCTTGGTGTTGACTCTAAACCTATGGAATTATCTTATGATAACAATAGTGCTATTTCTTGAAAAAAATCCAGTTTACCACAAGAGAACAAAACATATTCCAATGACAATTATGTCCGAAAACTTATTGAAGATAAAAAATGTGTGTAGATACCCCATTTTTGTACTCTTCAATCTTTCAGCAGTATTTTGAGCTTCAAGCATGCTTTAGCCAACCTCTCAGCCGATCTGGTGGCATTTTTAGAATTTTATAAAAGTTAGGGTCTCAAGGATCCAAGACCATGGGTACGTAAAGCCCAAAAATCTGAATTTGATCACACCAAGATCACCCAAATCCAACACCATTTACCCCTTCATCTTAAGACTCAAAATCGAAATTGATTTTGATTGTCCGATTTGAGTCATTTTAATCCTAAACCTCATCTCACATCAAATCAGAAATCTAAGACCATAGGAACGTAGAGTCCAAAAATCTGAATCTGATGACACCAAGATCACCCAAATTTGACCCCATTTACCCCTTCATCTTAACACTCGAAACTGGAACCAATTTCGATTGTCCGATCAGAGTCATTATGATCCTAAACCTCATTAGACATCAAATATGAAATTTGAAGACACCAACATCACCCAAATCCAACACCGTTTCCCCTTCATCTTAAGACCCAAAGTTGGAACCAATTTTGATCGTCCGATCGATGGCATTTTGATCTTGAACCTCATTTTATGTCAAATCAAAAATTCAAAACCATAGGTATGTAGAGCCCAAAAATCTAAATCCGACAACACCAAGATCACCCAAATCTGACATTGTTTACCCCTTCATCTCAAGGCCCAAAGTTGGAACCAATTTCTGTTATCCATTCAAGATCATTTTTTATCCTGAATTATATCCCACACAAATTTTGAAATCCAACCTTGTAGATGTATGGACCACAAAATTACAAGTCCAAAGATACCAAAGTCGTCCAAATCTGATACCTTTAACTCCTCTATCTTGAGACCTGAAGCTAGACTCAACCTGAACCCTCCGTTTGGAATCTTCTTTACTATAACTTCAAACCTTGGGACCTATACGACCAAATCCTTCTCACAGCCTCTAGAACCATCTTAAAATTTAAAATTTGACCAACTAAGGAGCATCTAATCAATCAAGCCAATCACCTAAATTTGTAATGTTCAATTTAGGTAAATTGGTGAAATTTTCCACTTATTGTCTTGATTAATTGAGAGGATCTCTCTCAAAGTTGTCTTGACATCCCTTCCCTAAACCAATCTTCCTCCAAAAAAGCTCTAAACCTCAAACATTGATCTCCCTAATCTCCCAATCTCAACCCTTTATTCCCTTCTAGAATCCTCCCCAAAAATCTATAAATACCCCCCTTCCTCACACACAAGGGCATAATTCTAGCCTAGAAATGCTCTAACCTAAGGTAAACCCATGCAAACACTTTCACATAGCCATTAGCCACGTCCTAGACTCTCTTCCCATCTTCTCTGAATTCCCAAGAGTCCCCCATATCAATAATACAGTCCAAGAAACCCCTAGGTCGTGCTTACATCCATGGTGTGAACTTCGAAGCATCCTTGAGCCCAAGAAACTTTGCAAAAAATTACAATCATCTAGAATATTTACCAACAGCTGGGCTATAATTCAAACCCAAGAACAAACAATGAATGATCAAGAGCACATCATATCCAATGGAGGTCTCCAAGTAGATATTATTGAAAATATTTACGTTGTCATAGGAGAATGCATCGTGGAGAACAAGGCAATTTTGACTAGTTAAAATCTTCCATAAGGTACACCCGTTAGCATACCCAACAGCATGATTGCTATTCATGCTTTTCTTTTCTTTCTTAATTTCTTGTTTTCCATTTAAAGTAGTCTACTAGGATTAGTTCACTTGATTGTCCAAAGGCGAATGCTCCATCACCAATTTTTCTTTTGTTGCATTTTCAAGTTTATTTATTTATTTAGTTTGAGTGTCCCCTTCTTTAGTCAATCTCATTGCTTAACTATCAAGCTCTTTATCTTACTTGCTAACACTCCATGTTTTTTTTTCTATTTTTCTACCATTTGTGCATGTAGCCTATTTGAGCCTTAGTCAATTTAGAATTCTTAGTATATTTTACAGTGTTTTTTTAACACTCTCTTGCTGTATTTGAGCCTTGGTCAATTTGTTAGTGTTTTAGGATTTCACTTTGATCATACACTGTTAATTTGTTTCAGTTTATGTAATATTTATTAGCCACTTTCATTTTCAGCTTAAATTAGGACACTACTTAGATTTTTTGCACAGAAAATCACTCAGCATCTCTCTCAAATTAAAATTGCACTTTAATTTCAATCATTTGGATTTAGTTTTCTTCTTGTCTCATGCACATTAGAATGGTTAGGCTTACAAGGTTTAGATAATTGCATGTTTATAGTTGTTCTAATAGGAAGGCACCCAAAAAAAATAGGAAAAAGTTCATAATATACATTAGAATTGACAAATGCACCTTTCTCACTTCAGGTTGCAACATGTAACTTACTTCCCTTAGTCTTCATTTGCACATCTTATTTTCCTTTCAACTTTAACATAATCTAGTGGGCCCATTTATTCTCACCATTTGAAAATCCATTTCAAAGTCTTCAATTCTGTTTTTATCTCATATGCATAAAAAAGACAGCATGTTTCCCACAAAGAAGATTGCTCAAGTTGCATATCACCATCCACCTAGGCATTCTTGGGATCTTTATTTCAGCAAGTGTTTTGTTTAATCTACTTAATTTCATACATCCATTTCTTGTCCTACCCCCCTTTTTTCATGACATGCATATATCTATCATTGCAACTTTAGTTTAAAGTAATCTATTTCATCATCTTTTTCTTTTAGAAAATTAAATCATTTCCTGTAAGTTCATAAGTTAGAATTTGTGTGTATTAGAACACCTCACTTAGGTTTGTCAATCCAATCTTCATTTCAAAATTAATAGATTATTTCTTTTTTTCTAATTTGTTAAGGAGCCATATCTTGCTTGTTTTACTCATTATTTAATCATTCTCTCTTTAGTGTCATCATCTCTTTGCTAGTTCATGTTCCTTTGCATAGTTATCAATTTGAATAGTTTGAATGGTTATTCCTCTTGATGCTAGTTTCAGTGTGTATTTATCATCCTATATTCAAAGCCCTAAAATTATTAAATATCCTTGGAAATTGGTGAAGTAGAGGCCGGTTTAACTAGGCGGGTTGGGGTGCCTAACACCTTCTCCCACCATACCTTGGTCCCCAGACCCAAAGAATCTCTATTCTCATTGGTTTACAAGTCACCAAGAAAACAAATTGGTTTTCTTGTAAAATTCTCAGGTTTTCCTAAATTCCCATTTCTTAAAAATTTAGGTGGCAACTCCAATTCACTCCATTCCTTCATCCCCCTCCCGAGTTGGGTAGCCACAATGTGCATTTGGTGAAATTTGACACAAAAAAAAAAAAAAAAAAAAAATTGGTAGACATGTTAACAAGGATGGTTACAGTAGAAAAGTTGGAGTGGAGTTTGACTTCTCTAGGTATGATGCCAAGGTGATTGTTTATAACTTTTTCATGCACATGAGTGGTGTTTTCTTTTTCTAGAAGGGGCATTTTTTGGTAAGAACATTTTATACCTTAAATCATGGGACATGAGCTGTTTGGGAACAAGAACCAAGGAGGGGATATATCCTTTGTGGGGTTTACTTTTTTTGCTTTTGAGAGACAAAGAAAGAGTAGCAAGAAAGAATGAACGGCAAAAAGGTTCTTTGTGCTTACAAGACACTTGAGTGTCGTGTCTCTCTCTACAACGTTTTTTTTTTTTTCACAAAGGGTGTGGATTCTACTATTTTTAGCTTTCTTCATAATGGTCTTCTAGGCTTGTAGTGACATTGTGGAGGTGAGGACACTCTTTGTTTAAGTTGCAAAAGGAGTTTGTACATGTGTTTTCACAGTAGTAGTAGAGAGGTGTTGTACACAATCTCTTGTATCCACTTTATTGATAGTAAATCAATGGATTGTTGGTTTTACACATGGATGTAGCCCTCATTGATTGAACCACGTAAATCATTTGTTCTCCTTGTGATTTCTTGTTCTTCTTACTTTCATTTATTTAAACTTCTGATTTGCTTTTTGTGATGATGGATAGTTGTTGGTATTAGGTTATTTTCAGTGTTGTGAATGTTAACAACTTGTTCATGTCCTTGGGCATAACCTTCAACAATTATGTAGTAGGGTTTTCACACAGTTGCTTCTAATTTAAAAGATGTGCCCTACACAAAAAGCTTAGAAATTGTATTTAGTGAAAACCTAAAGCCCAAGTATGCTTTCTCTCAGCTAAGAAACCCTTTCTAGTGAAATTAGTTTTAACAGTTTTACCCTAAAAGAAGTTTTTAATAGCTTTTCTGAAAGAGTTTAAAAGCCTTACTAAGCAAGGACCAAAATATTGGTACTGGATATGCATTTTGTAAATGCATGGGTACGGATGAAAGATATGGAAACATTTAAATATGTAAGGAAAATACATACAAGTCACATAAATACATTAACAACACTAAATCTAAGGTTGAATTATCTATCAACAAAGTATGAACATGAACACTTTAATAGGTTATAAGAAGGAAATATTACAATCAACAAAATGGGAGGACTCTAGAACATCACACATATACACATAATACAATAATTGCCACTCTATTTCAAATTTTTATTAAAATTTTGAGAAATTTTAATTATTTATTATTTTTATATAAATGACAACTCTATTTTTTAAATAATAAATATGTTTTCATTTTTAACATATAATATAAATCATTTAAGGTAGATAAAATAAATCATTTTTTATAATTTTCAACTTAAAACTAAATCTTAAATTATTTATTTTGGTTTTTATAATTAATAATTCTATTTTAGTTTTTTTTAGTTATAACTTTTAATTTTTATTAAAGATAAAAAAACAATATACATTTTTATCAAAATAGGCACAAATGCAGTTTATATTGGTGTATATTGGACTGTATTCACAAATGCAGCACCACAAGGCTTGATACAAAGACATATTGTGTCAATACATATGATTAGTGGGATGCATACCCCATAGTGACATATCCCATATCCATGGTATTTAGATGCCCCGTAGGAGTATCCTAAAAATACTTTAAAACTTGCTCCCTAGTAGATACTTAAGGATTTCAAGTAACAATGCCAATACCAAATAAAATACTTGTTGAATGTTTACTCAACATAAGTGCCAATCAAATTAGTTTCTTTGACATGAAATCCCATTACCTCCATAAACATTTAAGCCTCAAGTGGCAATTGTATCAAAGAGAACAATAATGTAGTGTAGAAGCCTCTCGATAGAGGTGTGGGCACATTTAAAATCAGATTGGTCCCTGATCTATACTATCTATAAAAGTGTGAATAGGTGCCCCTAGCTTCTAGAATTTTCATTGGAAAACAAATGCCCCCTCTCTAAAGTTTGAATTGGAAAACAAGCAAAGAAAAATTTGTTATTTTACATCTTCATTTAGTGTTTATTTGATAAAAAGACACAAAAATACTTCTTTTGTTCAATAGTTGAAAAACAAGCTATAGCAAAAATATCATTTTAGATTTTTCATTTAATGCTTATCTACTATTATTAATAGTGTAAATAATGGTATGGAAATTTTGTTTGACTAAATTACCCCAATTTTTTAATTTGGTCCTTGCATTATTTTAAGGATGAAAATGTAATTTGAAAAATCATTTTTGTCCTCATTTAAACCCCTCTCATTAAGTCTCATATTTGAAGTATTAACTCCCATTAACATTCATTATATCCTATTCTTGACTAGAATACCCATATTTTTGAATTTGATCCCTCTCTAATTGTGAGGGCACAAAGTGTAATTTGAACTACTACATGTCTCCTCATTTAATTCCCTCACATTAAGTCTTATCCTAGGGCATTAATTCTCATTATTTTATTGAATCTTATATTTAAGATATTATTTTAATAAAATAAATACAAATAAATTCTGTCAATTAGATCTACATCCAATACTTTTAGTGATATAAATTACATGTTTTTTAAAGTTTACCCAAAAATGGAATCACTTTTCCATGATGCCATAATTAAATAAAAAACTTTTAAAGCATAAATAAATTACAAATATAGATAATCTAGGCACACCTCTAATGTTTTATCTATATTAATCATATTGAAGAACAATAAGTGTGATAAATAATAACTACTCTTCTTGATGTTGCAATTAAATATATATTTAAAACCAATCAAAAAATAAAAAATTATTTTTGTGGTGGCGTGTCAACAATTCAACCTTTTGATTCAAATGTGTCAACCATCATAATTAAATAAAAAAATGGAAAATATAAAAATACAGAAACATTATGTAACAATAAAAAATGTAAATAACAATTAAACTCCTATCTAATATTTTATACTAATGATATTAAAGAAATATAAGTGTGATAAATAATAGTTAATTTAATCTATGTATGAAACAATGCCTAGAAATAACCCTAAAAATGTATTTACAGGCGAAGTTCAATCTATTAATAGATCATTAATAGGTAATAAATTTTTACATCTAAGTTTCACAATATCCAATGTTGGTCCTAACTACATGGTGTTTTGGGAGGGATTAATAATTAACTAGATACATCCTAACCTTTAGCATTTTTCCACACAAAGTGACTCAAATCTGCATTCTCACACGTGCCAGTCCAAAATTTTACAATTAAACTATGGCATAATGCCTAAGTTCTTTTTGTCAGTAACTTCTTTGACTTCTCGAAAAAAAATTCAATCCGAACTCATCAAAAAAATTCAAAATCGGGCCCGAAGTATCTGCAAATTTGTAGAGAAGCCCAATTCGCAAAGAGCCCCAAATTGCAGCAAAGCCCAATTCGTAGAGAAGCCCCAGTTCGCTGGAGAAGACCAGCCCAATTCAGCATGCAGTAATAGGGCCCACTCATCATTCCTAATAGATTTCGGCTAAGAGTCTTAACCAGACCTGATTTTTATTGTAATCTTAAAGAAAGAAAAGAGTTAGAGTCCAACTTAGTTAAGAGTTTCTATTTAAAGATAAAGATAAGATTAGATCTGAATTAGGAAATAGGACTTTCTATTTTTGAGAAAAAGAACTCCTAAGATGAGTTGAAAACTACTCCCTCCTTAGGCTATATAAAGGGGGGCGGACTAGCACCCAAGGATCATCAAATCTTGTAAACAAGAATTCATCAAGAAGGGAGAAAAGAAGCAGAATACGCCCCCTTCATCTGGAAGTTGCGATTTCTACATAAAGTGTGTGTAAGCTTTTGATTTTTGGTTGAAAGATTAGGGAAGATTTGATTCTTAAACATTGTGAGATTTAATTGATTTTTATTTCAATTCATTGTTTATGGGTATTCATATGTTTTCTGCAATTTCCTGTGAGGATTATTTTTATTGATTAAGCAAGAAATCCATTGCTCATCCAATGGGAATAATCTATGGCCGATTGAACCTCCAATTTCGTATATAATTGGTAGGTTTAATCATGGTGGCAAATAACATAAATTGATTATGGACAAGTTTTCAATTTATGTTAGGAGGATATATGATTTGGTTTAAACAATCCAATTCTCTCCCCTCTTAATGTTATTAATAGATTAAATCCTAAGAGCTTGTTTAGGACTGTCTATTAATAAGAGAAGCAATCAAAGAGCTTGTTTTGGTTGTCAAGAAATACGAGTAGAGGCTGGGTGTTAGAGCTTGTTAATGGCTATAACCAATTTATTCATAAACATATGAATTTACCCTTGCATCGATGATCAATGATAAGAGTCAAGGCTGAACTTGTCCTTTCAACCAGAAACTATCTCCCATTGATTTAATCATTGCTTTATTTTATTTTCCTTGCTTTTATAATAACCCCTCTATTTTCTTTTCTCTTGGAAATAAATCCACCCAATCCCTGTGGAGATGACCTTGCTCATCACTATCTACAAAAATATTTAATTTGAACAGGACATTTATCATTGGTTGGATTCAACACCCACCAGTTCAAATATTTCTTTGAACAGGACATTTATCATCTTCTACTTATTACTTGGATATATTGTTGACGAAGGAGAATTCTTCAATGCTCCATGAACATTATTTCTTCCAAGGCCCATGCATCTGCTTGGATGGTAGGTTGGTGATTTCTCCCTAGGCTTGGGAATCCTATAGCTAAGTTTGGGGTTAAGTCCTTTCCTAGCCGCTTTAAGGTAAGACATGGGAGGATTTCGCTTGGTTGAAGGAAAAGTTGGAGATAGGTTTATGTCAAAATGAGTTTTTGGATTGTGGGAACATTGGTTCCCATGATTTTTCTCCCAAAGGGGTTTCCTTACAGGGCTACTACAAGTGTTGGGTTGAGGCCAAGTTGGATTTTGGTACCTATTTGGGGTGGTTGGAACTCTTTCTCCCCGACTAGCTTGGTAGTAAATGGATGTGTTGTTGGAGATGGCCTTGAGTCTTCTTGGTGTCTTCTTCGGTGGAAAATTGTGGCACTAAGGTTGGTGCTAGAACAACTTCGACAGAGACTACTTCTCTTCAGAGGAGTTTGGTTGCCTATCTCCCCCACTCAAATCTGAGGCACATGGGCTTGGAGGCTTTTCATCATTTGATAGTGTCATGTCAGTGAGCTATTCGGCCACAACCATGGCTGTTGCAAGGTCTTTGAACATTTTGTCATTAAAGTTCTATCTCTAGCCATGGTTGTAAACCACCCATGAAATTGAAGAGCAAAATTTTCTTTGATATGTCAGTGATCTCAAGCATTAAGGCTGAAAACTCTTTGACATACTCAATGAGTGAGTCCTTGTGTAGTAGTCCCATCAACTTCATACAGGCCAAATATTCAACATTCCCTGGGTAGAATTGTCTCTTTAACTCCCTTTTAAATTTGGCCCAAGCGTTAATGGTACACGTGTTGTTCAATGTCTCTGCATCTCCTGCGCCACCACAAAATAGCAATATCAGATAAATACATAGATGCAATATGAATTTTGGTCCTTTCTTCACTAAGGTTTGTCATCGAGAAGTATTGTTCCATCTGCCACAAGAAGTTGTTGAGTTTCCGTGCATCGCAGGTTCTTGAATAGGGAGTTGGTTCCCAGATCTTGATGTGGACAGAAGTGTCATTGAGGTGCTTGTCGAGTTGGTAATTTTCAAGATGTTGCACTCCCCCCTAATCTCATTCTACTGATCCTCTATGTTGATCCGACTTCATGCTTGCCCATTCTTCTTTGATTGCGTTGAGTTGGGCTTGGATAGCCAATGATGTGGATAGGTTCTCTTCCACATAGCCCATTCACTTTTCACTTCATCAAGTTGGGCTTGGATGTTGTCGAGTTTGTCTTGAACATTAGAGTGGGATGGTCTTCCTTCCTGTTGGTGTGTGATGCTGCAAACTTCCTCGAGGATCTTGTTGAGCACACCATGAACCTCAACTACCACCCCACCTGGGCGGCCTTCTTCTTCCACTTCCACCACCGCACTCTTAATGGCTTCCACATTTTGGTGGAGTTCGTCCACCCGATCACACATTTCACCACAGTGGCTTCACAATGTAGCATGTGCATGTCGATAGCCACATGCTTGTTGGTAGATTTTTCACACTTGCTAGCTTTCGATGTTCAACACTTTGGGGCCCTATCTTTAAGGGTGTCATTCTCCACCTCTAGTGCATTGTCCGTCTCATGGGAGTGGGAGAGTCCATGCTCGATCTCTTCCACAATATCCTTGTTGTGCTTCATTGCTTAGCTAGTGTCAAAGGTCACAAGCTATCAATGAGCTCCTACTCTAATACCAACTACAATAATAGTTAGCTAATGGCTCTGATACCAACTGTCATGGGGCTAGTTAAGGCCCCGAGCGGCACTCAATTGTGTTGAAAAAGCCTTTACACAGTCATAGATTTAATAATATTTGATAATAAGAATATAAAATATAAATAATTGAAATTGTGAAAGTAGATTAAATAACTTAGAGGTATTGAAGCTTTTTATTAATTATTTATTGTCTGTTCGTTATAAATATATTTTCAATAATTATGTGTTTTTGGTATAAACTTTCAATAATTATTGGAGATTAAACTATTGTTATTTGTAAGAGATAGTGTTCACTAGGCGGTTCAGTTCAATTGCAAATTGTTTGGCCAGTCAAACTAATCTAATCAGGTTAGGGAGTTGGCCACTCGAAACTGATCGACCATTAATGAAAGCCGACCAACTCGAGTTGCATTGACCAATTTTTCAAAAATCAACCTGAAGACCAACTTGCTTTTGCATTTAGGTTGTAGTCACCAATTCAACCGTTCAGGTCGAGCGGGTTAGGTCGTTCCATTTCAACACTCAATATATTAAACTTTCACTTAACAAAGTTCATGCATTGCACGGGTCCCCATAAGACCAAGAACCAAGATCAGGTGATAGTTTGAGTTGTTTAACCGATTGGATCAATGACGGATTGAAAACATTAGTATCAGTTTGGTTTGTTAATTCAAAAGATTTAAACTTAAAAATTTAAATTTAAAAATGACAATAATATTATTAAAAGAATATATTTAAAATTTTAAATTTACAATATAAAATATTTTAGAGTAAGAAATATGGTAATTTTTTATATAATTGGGTCGATTCGATTTTGGTCAGTTTACAAATGGCCAAACCAAAACTAATCCAACTTGATCGGTTAGGAAATTGTTGAATCAAAGCCGACCAGAAATACTAAAAAGTGAGTAGCTTGGGTTGAGTTGGATCAATTTGGTCAATTTCATTGGTTTGATGAACAATACTAGCTGAAATTAATTATTACTACTTTTGTATTGCAAAAAAAATTATTAAAAATAGTATATAAAATACAAAGAATTATTAATTATTTAAAAATTAAAATATAAAACAATTGTCTACTCTTATGTATTTCTATTATTTAACTTTCACTTAATAAAGTTTGTGCATCGCATGGGTCACCGCTAGTTATATATAATACAAGAATAGAGAGAACCGATGACAAGCTTTATATCTTTGACATTCTAAGCAATCAGATCACATGGCATTACATGAATGAAGAACCGAAAATGGTCCTTTTTGGGTGAATCCACTTTAAATTTTTATTCTTTTTTAAATAGTGAATTTCCAGATTACTAGAATTATTTATTTTTATTGGTTGGTTGTAGGGGTAGTCACAAGCCGAGCTCTTCACGAGCTACTTAAGCTCGGCTCGTGAAAAGGTCAACTCGACTCAGTTGCAACTAAGCCAAGCTTCAGCCCAATTTACAAGCACGATTAATAAATGAGTCGAGCTGAAGCCTAATAGTCGAATATATATATAAAATTCATAATTTTTTAAATATCAAATAAAAAATATTTTTATATATAATTTGTTATTTTTATAAAACATTTTTTCTCAAATCAAACTCGAACTGAGCTGAACTCGAGCTTAACAGTTTTTTACTCGAGTCAAGCTCGAGCTTGAACTCGAGCTCAAGGTTCTAGCTTGAACCGAGCTCGAGCTTGAACTTGAGCCTTTTACTACCTTGGTGAGCCGAGCTCAAGCCTCATACTATTCAGCTTGGCTTGGCTCAAATCCAGCCCTAGTTGGTTGTAGAATTGACTAGATTAGAAAATTTCGGGCCTTTTAAATTGTATTCTCCTTCCATGGAGCGAAAAAAAATAAAGTGTTCCTGCAAATTGTAGATGTTGCATCATTTAATGAGTAGAGAAGAACTTTCTAAAATTGGGATCTACTGATGGGAGGTAAGCCACCCTCGAAGTAGTTTCTCCCTGATTCTTTACTATTTCTTTCTTAATGTTCTTTAAAAATGGCTTGTCCTAAGAAGGTTGAAGAAACAGTATGCAAGTTAACAATACATCTGACTACAAGACTTTATTCTCGCTAAAATCCTTCAAAACTGTTGTTTTCTTCATTAAAGCTAAGGCCATGTTTGGTTCAATTCTCATTCTTGCTCATTTTTACTAGAATAAAATTCTAAAATGAGCAAGAATGAATAGAATGAGAAACTATTGCTACAAATCAAACATTTTTTTCTCAAATAATAAATTCTTTTTGTGCAAAATGAGAATGAATTTTTAATCCATTTGGTTACAAATTTCATTCTCATGCCTTTTGTATAAACCAAAATAATAGCATAGATACACATACAATACTCTTGTAGATATATAGTGGAAACATGCAAAATCCACATCAATAAAAAACAAAATAACTATGTGCCCCACATAACACTATGAAAAAAGGAAATAAAAAATATGATAAATTTCTTAAATTACCCTTATGGTTTAGTTAATTGACTAAGTGTATCTTACTGATTGAAAATTAACTAACAGTACCCTATTATTTCTGACAATTGACTAATATTTTCCTTACCGTTGCCGTATATTAACAAAAAAAATGAAAAAAAAAACTATTTTACCCTTTATTCTTTTTCAGATTTTCAAAATAAAACAGGAAAAAAGGGAAAAAAATACTGAACTCAGTGGCTCTTAGGCGATCTCAGCATTTACATCCCTACCATTTTTGCACCTAAAAACCCCTTTTATAACAACGCAACAATGAGCATTGTTGAGTTGATGGCAGAGAAAGCAAAGGGATGAAACGGCAACAATGAAAGCCCCTTGATCTGTACGGATTTGATGCCGGATAAAGCAAAGAGAGGCCTTGCGAGAGCTGAACGCTGTGAACCACGGGTGTGGATCTGATGAACGCCAAGCTAATAATGAGAGTAAACTTACCTTATGTAGCTTGATATGGACAATTAATGCCAACATGGGATGATAGAGGAGTAGGGGAGAGATTTCGATCAGTTTCAATTGCAGCAATGACGACCAGGAATATAACAAAGTTTAGTGAGAGGAAGTTAATTTGTTCTGTCTGCTGGAGAATCTACCATTTGCCACCGCTGTGACATCAAGCTCGAGTTCTGGAGTTTGAAGATGATGGTGAACAATGATCCAAAATGCAAAAATAAATGAGGGAAGGGGTGGGAAAATAGATTGGGAAGCTGAGGGAGAGAGGGGAAGAAAGAGAGAGAGAGAGAGATCGGTATTGAAAGAGAACGAGAAGGCAATGTGTCGTGTTCAGATCCGCGCCGCCGCGCCGCTACAATTAGTTGCAGCGGCAGCGGCGATGACCCCCCTTCAAACGAAAACAGAGGAGCGCTGCTGCAATGAGTTATAGTACCTTTCATCGTTGCTTGAACCAGAAGCAGCGACGACAATTTAACCTCTGATCTCTCTTCTTCTCTCACACTATATCTTTTTTTTTTCTTCTCCTTCTTCTCTTGCTGGTGGAACCGGCACAGCCAAAACCAGTTGGCAAGCAGTCATCGGCAAAGGTAAAGAGGTGGTATGAGATAAAGCAAAGACGATGCTACTGCAACTTCCGACTGAAACCGATTTCATGCCCCTGCTGTATAACTAACCTATAACTTCCGCTCCGCTGCAACTTCCTCCGCCACCATGTACTTGATCGGGAATTGTTGTTCAACTTGCAACTTCCGGTTTCATGTAGTTGGTAGTTTGAGTTGTGGATTTGAGAAAGAGAAAAGATCGGAGACTCTTTGTTCTCCAATGCTCGGACTTGTACTGCAGCGGCTCAAATCTCGGCTCAAATCTCTGTTCTCTGAAAGAAGAAAAAGAAGCGGAAGGAGAGGAGAGAAAGAGAGGAAGAGAGAGAAGAGATCCAAGAGAGGACTTGCAGTCGCCGCCCTTGTTCTCGTTGCAAGATTAAAGAGATGAACCGTGCGGGCTTGTACTACAGCTGCTCAATAGTCGCCACCCTGTTTTTGGTCTCCGTGTCGGACTGAAAACCGCACTTCTCATTCTCATGCGCATGCTCGTCGACTCGATCATCTGTCTCCATAAAGAAAGAAGAGAGACTAGAGAAGAGGCGGAGGGGGAGGTCTGAAAATAGAGAGAGTAGGGGCCTCAGAGGACGAGGGTAATATTGGGTTTTGAAAAACTTTTATAAGTCACGTGGGGTCACGTGCACAAATCGTAAGGGAGCATTAACACAGGGGCAGAGTTAGTCATTTGTCAAAAACAGTAAGGGTAATGTTTAGTCAATGAGGTAGTTTAAAAATTTTACCCTAAAAAATAAGACAAAATACCAAAAGTTTTTGCATTTGATTGCATAAAAAAAAATGTTAAATAATTGATTGGTTATCTTCAAGACTGCAACGACAATGAGCCACGTGTTTTGATTGCCATAGTCCTAGCACTTGCCTAGGTGAGAGAAACTGGTTTTCTTAGACCTCCCCTTGGGCATGGTGTGCTGCCAATCCTGTGCCATACCATGCCTCTGTGGTACACATCTTTTGACAACCATGAGCTAGACGTTTAGACCAAAACAAAATAGTAATGATGTATCCAAAAAGCAGGGTAGGATCCAGTTATAATTTTTCTTACAAAGAGACTGAACCCAACACAAGCATTCTACATTTAAGAACCAAAACTAATATTTTCAGCTCAGACTATTAGAACCAGCAGATACACTCTTTTTTTTTTTTTTTTACCTAATGGAACAGATGATTTGTACATGTTTTCCTTTCCAAAATAAAGACGAAAGATAGAAAATAAAATTTGGTGTACAACTTAGAAAATAGAACAGAAGGATTTATAATGTTGTCGATTCTGCATTTTCTTTTTCCCTGTCTTTGGTAGGCTATGATGGTGTACAACTTGTTTGTGAATCTTCCAAGATATCATAGACTGGTTTCTATGTTTCCATTAGGAAAAAAGAAACAATATTTCTGATCTTGAAAATGCCAAGCATAATAAAATTATTTCGTCTTCTGGAATTTAATATATAGTTCTAATAAGCCCCTAAATAGTAATTGGCACTTAAAAAATCGAATTAAAAGAAAAGAAAGAAAGTACAAAGATTAGAACAAAAACAAGTGTATCCTGCTGCTGACTCAGGTAGTCTGTTTTTAACTAGTTCAAATGTCAAACAAGGATAATTGTAGGTGTGCACTGAGAGAAGATGAGGACAGGTGGGCGAGGATGAATTAAGTCTTTTAGGGGACACTGACAAGACTAACTTGTATGTCTTGGGTATTTTGTAGATGGTAAAGACTAACTTGTTTTTCTTTGTTTACTTTTTCTTTTTCATTAGCATAGGAGGTAGTAATGTTGTAAGAGTCTGGAGAATCAAACAGGCAGAAGCTCATAAACGTATAGACCAGACTTCTTATTTCCATACCTCCCTTATTGCGTGTGGGTCAGAGTGGTTTCTCCACAGCACTAAGAAAATTGTCTCTTCAAGACACTGAATGGCTCATTTATAACATACAGTCTTCTTTGTTTTGCACAGCTTTCACCAAGCAGCATTGCCAGATGCAGGATTACTCATAATATCTGCAATAGAAAGCAACACCATAACCGGAGAAAGAAGATCATTCTCTAATATAGCATTGAGTGGCAGTGGCAATAGGTGGATCAAACATGTCCAGTGGAGATGATAGCAAGGTCTTTCATCAATTTTAGATAGAAAAGTGCCATTAGCACAATTCTTTTCCCTGTACCACTTAGAAGGAACCTGGGCTGATTTCTTAAGGGGTATGAAGGGAGAAAAGAAACTTGTATCCTCAGCATTGCTAGAACAGAGAAAAGTTTATACATATAAAACAGATTAAAAAAGAGTGAGTTTCTAAGCTCAAGAGAGAGAATTGAGAATGAGGGTTTCCTTTCCTTATCTTGGAAAGGAACACCAAGCCTTACCACTCAAACATATTAACATTCTTCCTCTTTTTGAGAAGAAAGGATGCACAACCCATCAGAACTTTACAGTATTGGAAAACCATGAATTTGGAATTCTTGACGTCATGCATACATATCAAATATCATGCAATACGTATATAGGAGATAGAAAACTATAGACAATATGTATTGACTTATTTCAAACATTAAAAGTAGGTCAAAGGAGATATTAGCAAGGGGCTCTCAGTACATAAGATGGGGCCTTCAAGTTTATCAATAGGCTCCCTAAGGATGTATTTTGCTTAGTTCTGAAACTTTAAACTTGTCTTTGTAGGCTGCTTTATATGGAGAACTAAAAATGCAACTAAACCGTTTTGAATGTAATCCAGGTTTAGTGGTCCTACAAAGGGGGTCTTGGATTATAAAAACAATCTCAAAAGTGTTACTGAGCATGCACTCTTACCTAAAAATCAATGTTTCTTGGATGCAACAAACTTGTCTGTTCGCCATCATCAATCAGTTGATCAAGGACATTAACAATTAAATCCGCCAACAACTAAGAACAGAATTTAGCAAATGCCCTTTGTGACAATGCAAAAGACAAGCATGCCCTCAAGAACCCTATGCCCAAGCTGTTGCCTATGCTCATGCATGCTCTTCACATAAGCAGCTCCTAAAGCACCACAAATACAAGAGGAAATGCATGTCCTAACTCTCATTAAGAAATAACATATCAATGCACGAAACTTCTTATTCCTAAAAATTGTTCAACTGTTACCAAAAAGAGAATAAAAAGCAGAAATATCATATGTTTGGAAAACAGGTCACCACTTCTAATTCCTGTTTGGAGAGTTCTTGAGAATGGTTCTTAACATAATAGTTTTTGATACCAATGGCCATAGGTCACATTTTTTTCTGCCCAACTACTGCTCTGCTGTTAATGGTTTGACTCTTGTAAACAAATTCTAATGAATAGATAGATAGATGATAGATATATATACAACAAAAAGAAAGAAAAACAGTTTTACACACGAATACTCACAAATCACTTGTCTTAGAAGCTGAACTCCCTAAAACAACACCACCCCTCAAGTGCACTAGCATTAAAACTGAGTGTAGCACGAATAACCCAATCTGATTATTATTTCTATGAGCTAATTTGAATTCAATCCAACTGGCCACAAAGCATTATATGAATAAAATTCAGAAACACCACCTCAAGCTCATGAAATACCTTAGAAATCAAAAAGAAAATTTAACCAGTGTATGCTGGTAAGTAACAAGAGTAAAAATTAGAGTAAACTAACAAAATCAATAGACAAAAATAAACATCTTTCTTTCATTCAGGAACTTTCTGAAAAATTAATTGAAACCTATATAATCTCGGATAACCAGTGTATTCACCTTTTCTTTCCATTAATCATCAAATCCAGAGAAAAAGAACAGGTGAATACAATACCACTCCAACAGGATGATGAAGACTACATAGAACAGATCATCAACCTTTACCAAAGAAACAATGGAAGAGTCTAGGAGAGAGAAGTGAGAGAAGACATAGAAGATAAGAGAGAAATCTTACCAAATAGAGATGTTCATCAAGGTAGAATATCATTGGCAGCAGCAAGGTTTGAATATCTTTGATGAAGAGAGAAGCCGTTGTCAAAAAATAAATCAAAAAAATGAGGCTCGAAAATTTTGCTCAATTGAGGGACAATAATTTTTCATGCTGCAGGCTAGTGTTATTTTTAGCCAGTGGCCCATTTTTAATTCTAAAATGAATTGAAGACCCATGGAAAGAATTTTATGACCAACCACTCTCATATTATTCATTCTTTCTCATTGAGCAAGAATCAAAATAATGAGGCCAGTGGCAATAAAGCAAACATGGCCTAAATATGATGGGTTGGTAGTATCAAATCCCATGAGGCAAGGTAGAAGAAACAGTTAATGATCAATAATGTCCCCAAAAACCTCAAATAAAAGAAATTCTTGTTAAATTAGATATTCTTTTTCTTTAGTTATACTTGCCATGATAAGACCAACGAGAGAAGCTTAAGTACCATTAAGAGAAGTGGAGGTGTAAACAACAAGTAATAAGGGCTTTGGAATTGCATGGTGCCTTAAATGAGATACAAAAGGTAATAAAATGAATGAACTCAAGGCACAGTAGCAAATATTATGTGCATCCATGAGGTCAAGGCCTAAACCATTCATGTAGGCAAGGATATGCCTTAGTTGATACATAGGCGAATTTCTACTGGCATCATAACACCTGGATATATGCCAATTGAGTACATTTATCTATCCAAAGACTTGCTTGATGGTTATGGATTCCTCTTAACTCTAAGAAGGGAGGCGAACAATGTCCACAAAAATTAAGAATATTCATGATATACATGTTATACACTTGAAAAACTGAGGAGATTCACCTATACATGCTATTTGCAGAATCTTATTGAATGTCAGTTAATTCCTTTTAGAATTCTTAAGATTCCGTACTGTCATTATAAGTTGTTGCCTCTCACCTTCTACCTCTGCAAATTTGAGACTTATTGCTGAGTATCTTTCTTCCATTTCTTTCAGCTCAACTTCCATTATTTTATTCCTCTCTTTCAGTAACGCCATTTCACTTAACATTTCTGCAATGTTTTCTTGATCCCTGGTGTTGAGGGTGGAGACGTTCAGTTCTTTCTCTGACCAAAATTCCTTGTTGCTGCATATACAGGAGAAAATAGCACTAAATTGTCAAAAGAATAGAATAAGAGCATAATTCACAGCATGTCTTCAAGTAGAGACCTGGGGTCAAATCCCACTACCACCAGGGTTAGGGGGTTAAGGGGAGGGGGATGTGCTAACCCCCATTGTGTAGCCCCATGATATAATATATATATATTACTCTTATGAGGTAGAACAAAACTGAAATTATCAAAGTTGTAATGGACAAACTTCTACCTTTTGATAGGTGCTCTCTCCATGTCACTTTGATCAGAAATATATGATCTAATGATCATTTCAGAATCTAGAAAGTTTTTTTCCTTATTTCTTCCTCCAGAGCTACTATCATTTCCATCTATATCCTCTGCACCTTTAGGTTCCTGTTTCTCAAATATGAACCATCACCAGAATTAGTAGTTAGTACATGGTTGGAAGGTAATAAAAGTAAATTGTTGGACTTAGGCAAGAACTATCCATTTAGGTTTGCATCTTGATATTAAAATTTGGATACTATGGCTTGAAAATAGTTAAACAATGGCTGAAATTTTTGAAAAATGTTTTTGTATTAGAGGATTTTCTCCATTTCTCCATGTATTCCACCTAAGTATGATAATGGAAATGCTTTTCCTTTTTCTCTTTTTCAATGGTAAAATGGATTGACCTTTCCATTAATCTTAATATAAACAAATCAGGAGATACGAATCTAAAAAATGTTCTAAGTTTGGACTTTGGAATACCTTCTGCTATTTGACAACTGCATATTTTGTTCAAAATGGCAAAAAGATTGAATTCAGGAACTTTTGCACTGAACATGGTAATTAAACATCCTATAACCTGTTATCAAACGCATTAATGCAGTGTAGGTATAAAAGTTACTAACCCTTTGGAGTTGATCTTCACAAAAGCTAGTACTTTTCTGACTCAGATCTTCCAACCTGTTTTCTAGTTCATAAATACTGTTTTGCAAATCCTTTTCCCTGTCTATGAATGAATTGGCTGAGCTTTCTAGTGCAGTTTCTTTTATCCTCATTCTTCCCTGTAAGACATGGTGATACTGTCAGTACTGTGAATTATCTAGCACTTCATTTTCCCAGTGAAATCTGTGAAAACAAAAATCTACAAACACAAAGGAGATGCAACTCAGATTGTGTGGAAGCACCAAAAAGTGCTTCTGGGATATAACAAGATAATAAAAAGATTTTACTTTTCTTTTTCTTTTTCAATCTATGTGATATAAATTGCAAACAGTTGTCATATACCATTGGATAATCCCAGTCTTGTGATCTTCATCTTGCTTTATGCATAAATGATGGTATACAATTTCTGATAAAACATATATCTTTGACAAAATATATTTTATATTTCTGATAAAATATCAAAGGCTGCACATTTACCTTGAGCAATTTACTTTTCTCACGCGAAATAGCAACCTCCTTTGGGCCATTAGAAATTTGGCTAGATTTGTTGTTTCTAAAAGTTGTTTTTGTTCCATCTGAAACTTTGACCCGTGTAGTGCCATCTTTGAGTTTCTTCTCCATAATTATAATGATATCTTCCTTCTTTTTTAGGTCAACCTTAAGATTATATACCTGTTTCCTCAGGTTCTCCTTCTCTAACCCACCCTCAAATAATGATTGTTTCCGGTCGTTATACCCAGCTCGAAGTGTCTCCACCTCCGATTGTAGAATTCCAACCAGTGTCTCCTTTTCATCCTTTCGATGCTTCTCACTATTAAGTTTCTCTACTAACCTATCTGTTTCTTCCATCAATGAAGCAACTCTTTTCTCCAATTCATCCCTTTCCAAATTTCCTTTTTCTACCAACTTTTCCATTTTGTTTATCGATGACTTCAGTTGTTCCATCTCATCTATTAATTGTTCATTCTCTTCTGCCTGTTTGGAGAGGTCATTTTTCTCTCTTATAAGTATTGCTACCTCAGCTCTGAGCATCAGTATCTCTTTTCTAGAGGCCTCAAACTTTTCTTCCTTGTGGTACTTTTGATTTTCAAGTTCTGTGGTTTTGTCTTCAAGTTCCAACATCATATGCTTTGCTTCTTTGGACTTCAGATCTAATTGGTTTGAAAGATCCAACAGTTTTGCTTCATATTGATCTCTAACCAGTACTATCTCTTCATTGACTTTCTCAAGCATTTCTTCCAAATGGCTTTTCTGCATACACAGTTCACTAACTTCTGTCAGTGCTTTCATTGCCATCTTCTCATTTGCATCAAATGTAGATGCCATTTGCATGGAAAGCTTTTTAAATTCTTCCTGAAGCCACTCCGCTGTTTTAACATTATTCCATCTTGTCTGCCTCAAGGCCTCCTCTGCTTGGATGGCCCTCTGTTCCTGCTCAACTTTTGCATGTATCAAGACTTCCAGATCAGCTTCAAATTCTTCTGCCTGTTTATCAAGCTCCTTCTTCAAGTGCTTGACCTGGGTTTCAAGTTCTTGTATAGTAGCCTGTGAGGTTGAAAATTCTTGTGCCTGCTTCTTGAGTTCTTTCTCCAACCTCTCAACCTGGCTTTCCAGTTCATTTATAGCAGCGGAAGATGTCAAGTACTCATACTGCGCATTCAGTTGTTCTTGTAGTTGATTTTGCTCAAGCTTTGAAGAGATATCATGGTTTTCTTGTTTCAATATCTCATAGTCCAGGGCAAGCTGCTCCATTTGCATCTCTAGCTCCTCTCTTTCTCTCCTGTATATCTCTATTTCACTGTACAGATCTATGATCTTTTGCTCAAGCAAGTGAGTTTCCTTGCCATCATCCTGCTCCTTAACTATTAGTTCCAGTGCTTGTTTTTCATCATCATTCATCTCATGCTTAATGAATGTTTCCTGCATCTTTTCAGCATTCTCATCAATTGCTGACTTATAGGAAAGAAGGGATATTGCTCTATTTTTCTCCTCCACCATTTCCTCCAAGTTCCTTACAGAAAGAATCAACTCTGAATTGGATTGTTGTGTCTTCCGTAGTTGTAAGCGAAGATTGGCATTCAGTTCCTTTTCACAATTCAGCTCTTGTCTGATTTCTTCTAGCAGAGCCCTCGCATCCTCACTCTCAAACTGTAGATTGCTTGAACCTTTTGCTTCTTCAACATGTTTTTGCAAGGCCTTTAGTTGTAGACACTCTCTCTTAACTGTATCTCTCTCCTCCTTCAGGCTAAGAACTTCTTTTAAGAGTTCCTGTCCCTTTCTGTTCTCCTTCACAATCTGCTTTCTGAGAGTCTGTAGTTCCAGCTCTGAAACTTCTGCCTGCCGGGCCAAAGCAGAAAGATCACTTTTGAGCTTTTCAATGGAGACATCTGAAGCCTGTGAAGGTCTTTCTTTCACAAGGGTATCCTCGGAACTACATATGAAGTTCTCAAGACTTCCATCTGGAGCAGAATCCCCTGACCAATCTGTGATCGATCTCCTGTGCACATGATTATTTGTTGTAGTCATATTAGCCATTGGCTTCTGAGGAAAGGAGCTGTGGTTAAAAGATGAAAGGAAGCTGGTAGGGTCCTGATAAGAATTGCTATTGTTATTCAATCCAAGTTCCTGTGGTTTATTCCATCCTGAACTGCTCTCTGAACCTGGCCCTGCTGTAACATCAGAGTGGATGGATGCTCTGACGTTTCTGTTAACTTCAGCATTCTGAGATGTGGTTTTATGCCAAGGCTCCTTCTGTGAACAATTAAGAACAAATAAAGAGAATGTATTAACATTTAACAATCACCTTCTTTCATGACGTTTTTTTTTTTCATGAAACCCAAATACAGAATATATCTATTATGTCCTTCAACATGATAAGCCATTCTAGAATTGTTATAGGAGAAAACATCCAAGATATATATTCTCTGGAAATATGAGATGAAACCTTACTTCTGTACCATCATGGTCATCACTTTTGTCTCCATCTGAACTGATCATCCCGCTCCCCAAGTTCCTCTCTTGGTATTTAATCCTTGGATCTCCATTTTCTTCAACCTCTCTGCAAATGCTCCAAAGGAAAAGAAGTAAAATTCTATTTGGAGCATAAGAAAATGTAAAACGTAAAAATACATAAAGGAGGAAAGATTTCATTTTCACCTCTGATCCACATTCCCATGTATTCTCTGAATTGTCACCTGTATCAATAATCACACCACAATCGTTATGGCCTCTGTAGCTAGTTATGATTGAATCATTGAATTTGATACCTGAACCGAAATTGCAATTTCATTGGTTTTGTAGATTAATATGCCTATTTGTTTTTACGAGCTATAATTTACAAGAATGATAAGTTCAGGGAATAAAAATACTAACATGCAGTACTGCGTCAGAATTTGAATTTTTAAGGGGCAGAGAGATGGAGGAAGGTTTAAAAGCCTCTGCATAATCTGCAAAATCAATAGACACTTCTCCTAGAAGGCCAGATTTTGATGATCCCTGTGAGATAACCCATAAACTTAGAATGCACCAACAGAAACGTGGCAAGAATAAAAAGAAAGGACTCAAGCAAAGAACTGAGAGAGATCGGAACCGTAGCATACGGTGGAAACAAGGAAGTGGTAAACTTTCTTGTTAATTTTCCCCGACTTTGGCTCCCGTACAAATTTTATTGTCTCATAAATTGGATTATCCCAGCGACAGGTTCCATCCCGAACTGCAAGTTTATCCAACCTCACCGTCGGTTTTCCGGCATCAACTGGAAGGAGGGAGACCATCAGAGTCTCCCATCCTAACTGAGGCACCTGTAAAGAATGAACAGAAATCAAACAAAACGAGATCATGTGCCCAATTCGCTCGAATTTTTCAATCGCATTAATGATATTATAGACTTGTACTTTCATATTCTCTGGAGTCCACATACCTTAATAAATAAATTGAAAAGAACCGAGGAAAAAACGAAAATGAAAATTCCCCATTTATGATTAGACCACCCACAATGAGAATTCACTTGTAATATATGAAAATCATAATACCTGGGTTGCCTGGAACTGCAATTTGAATACAGCTTTGGTCTTGTTCTTTTCACTCCTCCATCTCGCTGGCTTGAACATTTTTCGCCCACCGTTTCAGCTGCACATTTCCATACCAGATGGAAGCCTGTAGTCTCACAACCAGAAGTCTAAGCTCAGGTCTCGCCTGATAATTGTTTCCAACTAACAATGCCGGCAAGTATGAAGCAGAAGAGAACAAATCGAAAAAGGAGCAGGAAACTTCTGCGTTCGACCTTGCACCTCATTTGGGGATAAAGAGACGTATTACTGTAGAGAATTTGGACATTAGCAAGAATGGGGCAATTGATCAGTGAGAGGGAAGACGGATATAGACACAAGTGAGAGGAGAAAACGGAGTTACGACATCGAATTATCCCAAAATAAGCGATCAATCATAGGAACAGGTGAATCCGAGAGTAGGAAGGAGAACAGTCACTTGTAGATCCGAGAAGTTGTTCGTCTTCTGTTATTTTCCTTGTTAACAGTAGTCATCTGTTAACAAATCGAAAATGGAGCCATGGAAGGGTTGGATTAAAAAATAAAGGAGAACCTTCTCTTCTCTTGATATCTTTCTTCCGCGTATAATAATAGTTTACAGAATTTCTTTTTTATTCCAGAAGGCAATTCATTCATCCATAGCATCACTACAAGCCATTGTCCTTTTGAATAATATCAGGAAGTTTACAGAATTTAAAATCATATTAAGAAATTTTTTCATATGTCATATTAATGTCTGCTGGTTGCTTGCGGCAGGGGAACACCGTCAGAATGACGCAAATGACCCTCTATCTCTTTTCATTTTCTTTCATATTCTTTGCTTTGGACTTCGGACAAAATTCAAATGTAAAAAAAAAAAAAAAAGCATCGTGGAGCACTGGAACTGGAAGTAACGGATCCGCTGTTCCAAAATGACTAAAATGCCCATTATCAATCTCCTCTTACGTACTTATAAAATTGAAAAAAAAAAGAACCGGACCAATCCACTGTTCCCATTCATTCCTGGGGCTTAACGTTTTCGTCGCTATTTATTATTATTATTATTACAGCTGTCAGTCATGGACAAGGATTTGCTTGTCGCCAATTACCACGTGGTGGACTTGGTCATTATTTTGGAAACTGATTTTCTTTTTTAATTTAACTTTTAGGCCCTGTTTGCTTTGATCAAAATAAGGGACAGGCTAAATGTATTGAAAAGTCAATTTTAAGAAACGTATGAGAATACACTTTTGATATATATACGTATCGGAGAAAAATTAAGATATACTCGAAAATACTATAAATACTTTAATAAATCATAAAAATACATCAATAATACTAAATATAAGACCTTAATGAGGTGTATATATATTAAATTAATATATTTTAATAATTTTATGAAGAAATATGTTGTAGGTAATTATAATTTCATTAAAAATCATATGCTTAACTATAATTTATAAATTAATTTTTAATGTTTTATGGGATGGGAAAAACTCAACTCTCCTATCCAACCATAAAACATGCATTGGCACAACTTCTAAGTGAAAATATAATCAATAATTATTTATTATTTATTTTCAAAAATTATAAAAAATAAATAAACATTATATTATATATTCAAAAAAATAGTTATTAAAGAAGAAATTTCAATTGCTTTGTGGATATGATAGATCATCCATATAATTATAATATATTCAATCATTGTGATCAAATGATAAAATATAATTAATTATTTTTTATTTTTTATTCTAAAAATATAAAAATAAAAAAGAATTAATTATTAAATAAGAAATTTCAATTGGTCTGTGGATATGAAATATCATCCATAGAATTATAATATATTCAATTGTTGTGATCAAATGATAAAATATAATTAATTATTGTTTATTTTTTTAATTCTAAAAATATAAAAATAAAAAAAAATACTAAAAAATAAATTTCAATTGCTATATGGATATAATAGATAAATCCATAGATCTAAAACATATTTAGTCTTTATAGGCAGAGAAATATTACATTTTCAAATTTTTTATTAATTTATATTTTCCCCAAATATCTTCATGGAATTTCCATAAATTTATTAATTACACAAAAAAAAATTATGCTTTTGAATGTAAAAAATGTAGACTAACATAAATTAAAACGTTTAAGAAAAAAATCACAATATATTATAAGAAATTGAACAAATTTACCTATTTTTGCCATATTTTTTCAAAATTTGAAAATTTTTCAAAAAAATTAACGATTCACACTTGTTTCTTACAATTTTTTGCAATTGTAGTACTCTAGGAATTATGTTTGGAGTTTTAGAGTCATTTGGGGGGTGAAATAAGGCTTATTTCAAGGAAAAGAAGCTTGCTTTTCCCCTTTATTTTTTTTTATTTTTGCTATATCTTTTTCGTCGATATGCTACCAATACACCCCCATACGCCCCCGATATGCCCTGCCCGATATGGTCCGATACACATGAAAAAAGACGAGACATCTGATTTCTATGCGTATTCCATATATGTTTTTCAAAGATACGATACGATACACCCCGTATCAGGCATATCATATCGAAATTTTAAACCTTGATAGGTTCTCCTATCTTTCCCTTCCTTTCCCTATCATTTCCTTCAAACCAAACATAGCGTTAGGGTTCTCACATTATCATTCCTTCAAACCAAACATTATGCCATGTTTGGGAGTGCTTAAAAGTAAGTGCTTATTTGGGCCATTAAGCACTTATTAGTATTTGGAAAATAAACCTGAAATTTGAAATAAGTGCTTATTTTAAAAATAAATGCTTATTTTTTAAGCCCAAATCTCCAAATCTTTTAAGTGTTTATACAATAAGCATTTATTCAATTTTTTTCTTCCAAAATTATCCCTAGTTGAATTTTAAAATACCACTTATAAAATTATCCCTTGTTGAATTTTAAAATACCACTTATAAAATTATCCCTTGTTGAATTTTATAAAAGTACTTAGTACTTTTATAAAAGTATTTTTATGAAAGCACTTTTACAAAAGTACTTTTTTAAAAGTGATTTCATAAAAGTTCTTTCATAAAAATACTTTTGCAAAAGTACTTTCATAAAAAGTATTTTCGTAAAATTACTTTCATAAAAGTGCTTTTGTAAAAATGCTTTTCATAAAAGTAGTTTTATAAAAGTACCTTCATAAAAGTTTTTATAAAAGTACTTTCATAAAAGTGTTTTTATAAAAACAATTTATTAAAAGTGTTTTCAAAGACTACCAAACGCCCAATATAAAATAAGTGCAATTATTTTAAGCACTTATTTTTAACTTAAGCACTCCCAAACATGGTCTAACTTAAAGAAGGTGGTCCATAATGTGAGAGTGAGACATGATGTGGACCAAAGGCCAAATAGGCTTGTTACCCTTTGCAAATGACACACCATGGTCCGTAAGACATTCATGTGATGTTTAGACTCTAACCCTCTAGTAGCATATCATGTTCAATTGCCCAGTTCATTGCCCACTTGCCCTACCCTAAATCTAGGGATGGCAACTTGGGCAGGTTTGGGGAGGCTTTTGTAGATTTTAGATTCTATTGGTCTTTTTAAATCTCCCAATTTGTATTCGTCTCAAAACTTGAAGTGGGTTGAATTTTGAGAATCCAAACTTTTTTCATACATTAAAAATGAAAAACCTTCCTCGATCCTATCCTCCTTTACATAAAATTCAAAATATTATTAAATTCAACATTCAATACATAAAGTTTATATGCTTTCCAACAATATATGGGTTGGGGAGGGTCAATTTATGCTACTACCATACCCTATTCATACTAGTATGGGTTGTAAAATTCCAAAACCCATCCTTTAGGCAAAAAAACCCACCCTATTAGAGAGGGTAAGGGTGGGAACCTATTGGGTAGGAAGATACCATCTATGCCCCACAAAGTGTGCCCCACGAACGCGCCACAGCACATCCCAATTGTTTATTGAGAACATCTCCCAATAACAAATACAGGAGATGCTCCAAATGCAAAATGTGCATGTGGGTTGCCTCTTCTATGGGGGTAGGATAGAAATTGCCATCCCTATTCAAATTCCTAATCCATGCTTTTTTTTTTACGGAATATTAGATAGAGTTCAGATCAGCCCCCCACAACGTCCCACAGTACATCCTGTCATGTATTGGAAACATCTCTTGATGATAATACTAAAAATGATATCATCAACAAAAAATGTTCCTAATACACGGCGGGGATGTGCTGTGGGATGTTATGGGGGCAATATTGTAGGGGGATGATTTTATCTTTATTAGATGTTGTTGTCCTTCACCACATACATGCATTTGTCTTTTTGTTGTGGTGTTACCATAGGTAAGGGTGGGTTCGAGCCGAGCTGAGCCGAATAGTATAAGGCTTGTACTCGGCTCAAAATTGTTCTACAAGGCTCGAGCTCGATTCGAGCCAGAACCTTGAGCTCGAGCTGGGCTCGAGTAAAAAATTCATAAGCTTGAACTCGGCTCAGTTCGAGCTCGATTTTGAGAAAAAAATGTTTTATAAAAATAAAAAATTATATATAAAAATATTTTTTATTTGATATTTAAAAAATTAAGAATTATAATATTTTTATTGATATATATATATATATTATTTTCTATAATTTTATTATTATTATATATATATATTCAAGCTGGTTCGCGAGCCTCATGAGCCGAGCTCTAATAGGCTCGAACTCGGCTCGTTTCATAATTGAACCAGTGAATTGGGCTCAAGCTCGACTCAAAACTCGGTTGAAACCGAGCAAAGCTCGAGCAGCTTGTGAAAAACTCAGCTCGTTGCCACCCGTATTAGTTAATTTCATTCACCAATCTACAGCCTTGGTGCTTCCAATTTTCAATAATTTTTTAGAGAAAGTATCATTATTTATTAATTAAACTAATTATTATAAAAAATGAGAGAATAAAATTAGTAATTTCCCTTGAAACACGAGGATAGTTATGGAAATTTGGTTGTTCTGGGCAGAGTTTAAGAGTTATGTGGACTGAATCAAGTGCAGTTTGGAAAGTCGAAGAATAGTAGGGACATTAGTGGGTGCGAAAATTGTAACTGAACTGTCATCTTAACATTTTACACGTGTTGCTTGTCATTAACCACGTCATTAAACCCCTCCCATCCCGTCGTTATTTATTAAAAAAAAAAAAAAAAACGAACCACAGAAGTCAATACCCTTGGGCCTTTGCTCTTTCCTTATTTCTCTGGCCTCGTGGCCGAAAGAACTAACCATCAATCACAAAATTCAATACTCTGTATCCCACATATTCCTCCATTCGAGACACCATCTTATGTTTATGAGAGGGCCCACCTCCTTCGAGTAGAACAGGCCACCGATTTATGGAATAATGATTTTTGAAAATTATAAAATATTATAGTTTGGTATCGTTTATGTAACATAAGCAGTTTGTTTTTCCTTTTATTTCTTGTTAAATAAAGAAAAAGCAATTTGTTTGGCATGGATTCTTAAGGGTGTATTTTTTGGGAATCATTTTTTTAGAGATATATTGGATGCCATGTCATTCTTTACAATTCCGAGAATCACCAAAACTGTTGATCCTTCAAGATGAGCTGATTTTAAAAATCCTTTTCTTTGGACAATTTCTCAAAAGTCATAAAAATTAATCAACCAAATAAATTGAAAAATCACCAATTCTTATATATCCCATATAGCTTCTATGTGGCGCTGATTTTTGAGAATTTAGTATGGATACCAAACATCACCTTAACCAGCTTTGGTTTAAAGTGCAATAGTAAATTTGATAATGCATGAACAGACAAATTGAATTATAGCTACTAGCCAGGTCAGGTGTATCCAAACATATTAAACTATGTTACTTGTGCATCACGTGGCCAATATAGGCTCATGTTGGTTGCAGTGTAAATTTATTTGCATTAATACAAATGCATGAGAGTGTAAATGTAAAAAAGAAATGCAAATTTTTGTTTAATTTTGTTTTGGATTTTACTTTATTTTACTTCATTTATATTGCAACCAAATAAAATAAACTAAAATTTGAAATAAAAATAGGTCAGAATTTACACTCAAATCATTTGTATTGTCATAGTTTTATATCAGTGCAAATTTATTTGCATTGCAAGTTTGCAATCAAATACAAATGCAAATATGTACAATGCAAATACATACAAAACAATGCAAAATATAAGGGTTTGGACTCTATATATTTGCATTTGTACTCCTCCCAAAATAAACTTAACGTTTTCTCTTTTATTAATGTTGAATTAAATAATTTGCCATTTATATTTTATATTATGGAAAAAATGAAGAGAATACCTGAGACTAGTATATGATGCGATCAAAAAGAGATCGACTTCTATCAGAGACCACACCGTTTTAACTGCCTTTTGCAACTTTACATTGAAAATATCTCTCCATGAAATAAAATACACAAGTAAATAGATATTCTTAATACATAATAGTAAAAACTGCTCGAATGGGATGTGTACGAATACAATCTTGGTGTTTCACTAATCTAGGGATTTCACATCTTCGCCCCACAACGTCCAACAGCACGGGGATGTTTCTAATACACCACGGGGATGTGATGTCGGACGTTATGGGGCGAGATGTGAACTCTAATCTAGGCGGCATGGTAGATGGTACATTTAAAAGTGAGAAAACAAAAATGGTTTTATGATTCGTCACATCCTGGCCAAGATTTTCACTTTAAACGTCACACAAACTTTTGTCTCTTACACTCTAACATGTCTTTACTCCCGCAGAAGTAATTTAATTATTTATTTGTTATTCTTTTCTCAAATTTAAACTCATTCCGATCCTTATACTTTACTTTCTCAGTTCTCGCGTTATTCATGATGTGATTATTTTGCAAATATAAGAAATCATTCATTCTTGACATTTTTCTTTAGGGATATTAGAGACATTTTTTCTTTTAGTAATTTTCAGTGATACAGTGTAATCTAGTTCAGGGGTAATGTTGTGGAGTTGAGTTTTTTAACTTCTCGCACCTACCTTAGAGTCACATATATTTCACTGTGTATTAAAAATATCTCCCTATGAATAATAAATATAAATATGGGAGATGTTCTAGATGTGCGATTAAGATATATTATGAAGAGTGTTCTATGAGAATAGATTTCTTTTTTGAAAATCAAATCAGCCCCCCACAATTCTCACAGTACATCCCCGCCATGTATTAGAAACATCTCTCGATAATAATACCTGATAACATCATCATCAAAAGATATTCTCAATACACGGCGAGGATGTGTTGTAAGATATTAATTGGGGGGGAGGGGGCAATCTTGTAGGGGGCTGATTTGAACTCCCTTTCTTGGGTGGTGGTTGACTTGGTTGTTGTGTGTTGTTTGTTACTTTGCTTGTTTAATGAATACTCTTTTCAACCCCCGGCCCACCCTAAAATAAATAAATAAAGAAAGAAAGAAAGAAAAAGAAAACTCTGGGCATGGTAATTATCAATCATAAATTCATCTCGTTTTTTTTGTGTGCTTTATTATTTAACAAGAATAAATTTACCACAAACACAAATAATAATGGGTGAAGGAGATTTGAGTCATTTTATATGCTTGATTTGTTCAAACAAGTTGACTGTACGTAGTTAATTGTCATTAATTAAGATTGAGCCTTAAATTAATTTTGTGTAAACAGAATCCCGGCTGCAACGCGGATGCATCTATAAAAGATTTGTTTTTCTTTTTGGTAAAAATAAAAGATTTTTTAATTGTTATACTTTCATGTCCATCATCCAAACTACATACTAACACCAGTTGTGGGAGAGGACAAGTCTTCTTACATCGACCATCGTGCCATTTGGCTACTATATATAACGTTAGATTCCAACTGTTAAAAAAAAAGTAAAAAGTCACACTATGTATGCTTATTCGGTTTGAGTATCCATCTTTTAAATATTTTGAAAAAGTGATTTGAATTATGAAATTTATTTGAAAATATCTTCTAAAATACTGTTTTCTAAAAAATTAGAGTACCATATGTCTAAATGGAAGAGGCTTTAATCTGAGTATCTTCCTTTAATATATAAAATTAGAGTACCATTTGACTAAAATGCCTGACCCTTAACGATGTAAATGTTAGTGGCACTGCTTTACTTATCCAATTATTTTCTCAATCTAGTGATTAGTGAAAGGAGAACTTCCACGTTCCACAGAAAAATCCTTTTTTTTTTATTTGTTAAGAATGCTCGAGTATTCTCATTTTCTATTGATTACTTTAATTTAGTTAATATTGGAATTTGTAATCGGGGGAGGCCGGATATGAGTGGAGATCAGCTCTTCTACTTCCAACTAATATTTAACGAATTTCCTGAAATAGAATACGACCGAATTGAATTCCATTTTGGCTGTAGCAGGGGAGATGACTTGTGGTCTAGATTGCTACCCTTCAGATGGTTTAAAACCTTGACAGACTCAGTGGCAACTGGCAAGTGCACCTCTCCTAAGTGGGCTGGCCCAAATAACTTAAAGCTCCACGCTTTCAGTGGCTGGTGGGCCAGAAATTTTGTGGATTGGAGGTCTTGGACATCCAACCACGACCAATGGATAAATATAACAAGTTACTTCTGATACGGGATATTTATCTTCATAGAAAGTAGGAACCACTAACCAGACATGGTGATCACTCTTGTGAAATTTACAAAGAATGGTGGTCATGAATACAATAAACAAAACAGAAAATAAAAATGAATAAAAGGGGAAGAAAGAAAGAAAGAACCGACGATATATGGGTATGGTGATCCAATGACGTTTCCAATTAAGAACAAATCAATCGCCCCATTAATCAGACTAATCAGTAAACCGTAAGCAAGCTAGTGAACATTCCGATATATGTATTTTTAAAATTTTATCGGGTCAAAGTCTGACCAAACACCACTAGTTGGTAACTTTTGTCTGATGAGGGGCCCCTTCTTCAGTGTTGATGATGTCCTTTCATTTATATCTTTTTCATTGTAAAAAACGTAACATTACCCTTCTTTTTCCCATGTATGATGCCAAAGTCACATATCCATCATGAACTTTCTTTGGCACCTTCATCATTGTTACAAATGCAAATTTTATGGCACAGAAACTTAGGGTTTGAGTCCCTATTCCTAGCCCATCTCTTTTCACATTGAGAGAAAAGCAGCAAATCAGAACCTTTGATGGGTTGTTCTGATTCATCCGTTGGAGAGATTATTAGGAGAAAAAGAATTAGAATAAAGAAAATTAACCGACGAAACACTGGTAAATCCGGTGCTGAAACCTTCCATGTTTCTTTTCTTTCGTTATTATTACTATTTATTTTGGTAGGCCCATGTTTCTTCTCTTTATTGAGTGTACAAACTAAAACTTAAGAATGGCCATCGAGATTTCCACCTCTGAAGCAAGTGAATGGATCTAATTCAAGAGACAGCCCACGCCAAATGTCGACATGGTTTTACACCATGGTCAGATCAGAAGACACAAACTCAAATTGTCATAATTTCAATAGAATTGTTTATTTTTATCAACGATAAATATTTGATACCATATTCTCGGTTAATTTAAGGGGTGTTCTTCAATGTTGAAGAATAGTTTTTTTTCTTATTCTGAGTTCCAAAAAATAAAACCAACTGGTTTGAAAATAAATTATTTCTTAAAAAAGTTGTATTCTTGAATTTCTCCTGGTTTGAAAATATATTTTTGAGTCATACAATTAATATATCTCACCATCTTTCATCTTTCATAAATAATATGATATCATATCTGTTTTTATTATTATTTTTTTTTAAAAAAAGAACACCATTTTGATGATTCCAAAAACATAATTGTTTTTTTTTTGGAACAAATCGACTTATTTTTTGTCTGCTCTCAAAACAAATGAAATATAATTCAAGAACATGTTTTAATTTTTATTTATGTGAAAATTTGCAAAACAAATGAAAACAAAAACATTGTACATCTACACTGTCCCCCTAATCTGTAATTAGATGAGACGCTTGGTCCAAATCATCTGAGTTTATAACTTGTTGAGAGAGAAGAAGGAGAAAGAGAGAGAGAGAGAGATGCATGGTATGGTATGCACGTATAGAAGACAAGGCTGAGAAATGCTCACGTGGAGGGGGCCCAAGAAGCAAAGCTTCGCCGAGATGCTAACTAGTTAAACCATTCCAAGAAGGAAACTGTGTAGTGTGTATCATTGACGGTGGTAGCAAAAGCTTGGGTACGTGATTGAAGGGAAAAAAGACAGAATAATAAAGAAACGCAAAAGCATGGGTGTAAAAGATGTAAATGGGCCAGTCACCTGCAAATCTCCATGTGAGATAGGACCTTTGGATGCCCCGCCCCATTTCTGTTTGGTTTTTATTCTGAGACGACGGAGGTGGATTGGAATACACAAATGTCAACTAATCTTCATGGTTAATAAATCAGTGATTAAGGCTGTGTTTGATTGTAATGCAAATAAATCATGGTAGTGCAAATGATTTAAACGTAAATTCTGATTTATTTTTGTTTTAAATTTTAATTTATTATGCTTGATTGCAGTATAAATGAAGTAAATTAGAATATGAAGTAAAATCCAAAATAAAATTAAACAAAAATTTACATTATTTACATTTATACTCTCATCCATTTATACTTAATGTAAATAAATTTGTACTGCAATCAAACATAGCCTAAAAGTTATATTGCATTTGCACTGCAAAGCTGGTACTTTTTGGCATCGACTTTTATAGGTGGGAGTGGGACGGACAATCTAATCTGAACGCAGACTCACCGCTTTCGGTTGGTAACTAAACCGAACAAAGAACCCTACTACGTGTCCTCCGGGCCCCATTGGAAACTAACATCTGATAAAAGAAACTGGATTTTGCCAAGAAATAATGGCATGAATGCAAAGCATCAAAAGCTAAAGACACTAAAGCTGTAGGAATCAAAGGTGTCATGTGTCATGTGAGTGAGAAAAAAGTAAACAGCTACAGAACCCCTTTTGCTGATTTTCTTTCTCCCTTTCTAAGTTTGTTTATATTTTTGTCTTTGTATGCCTCTCAGCTGAATAAAGAGTAGGGATTAATGTAGAGTCGCATCTGCAGGAGCGGATGTGTCCGACCAAATTTTGTGGATTAGATGATTCTCCCGTTGCTAATTAGGGCTGTTCATAAGAAGGCCCAACTTGATCAAACCGATCAATCTGGACTGACCCAATTTGAGTCAGTTGGGTTTTTATTAGCATAGGTCGGTTTCGGGTTGTATAAATTCTTAAACCAATGATTCAGGTCGATTTTGGTTTTATACAAGAAAATTGAAATCGATATGAACTGAACTGACTTAGTTCCTAATTCAAACATGAAATTCCAAAACCCATTAGGCCACCTAGTTTTTGAATGGTTGCAAGAAATTTTGGATTAGTGAATAGTGATTAATGAACAACTTTTGTGATTAAATTTTCATTTAAATTTTATCATAGGAAATGACTGAAATGATGTTCAATTTATGACTGTTTTTAAAATTAGCAAGATTTTGTCACAGGGATGAATTTAGAACCAAAACCGATCCAATCCGACTCAAACCTATCAGGTCGATTTTGCCTAACACTAAGTCAATTTCAGTTTCTATGTCAGGTAAACCGACCAGGTCGGGTCTGTTGGAAAAACTACAATAAACCAACCCAACCCGACCCATGAACAACCCTATTGCTAATACTTGTCGTTGGTCCTTTCTGGAAATGCTCCACAGTCCACCCTGACCCTAATTTATAACGAAATCAATATCAATTTATGCAATGTAATCTCTTCTTCAGTCTGTAACCAACCAAATTGAATCCATATAACGGGAGATTGCATTGGGATGGACCCACAACTATTGCTATCTACTTGTTCCCGCTCAATCTCAACTGATATAAACCCATCGACACCCTTGGAGCTCTGAATTGACGTAAACTCCGGTCCCCATTCCCCTAGTCAGGTTGGGCTTTTCCTTATGATTTTGACGTAGGTTGAAGCCTTGGCTCACAAGATCCAATCTGGGCCGATATGCATGTGAATTACGTCCAAGTCCAATCCTACTTGGGCTGACCTGATGGGCCGATAATATATCTACAATATTGCAAATTAAATAGCAATAGTCAAGAAAAATTATAGAATTGCTGAGTTGAGTTAATTACTGGAGTTTAATCTATCTACAATATCGTTAATTGCCAGAAATGGCATCTAAGACGCTAATTTCCAAACAAAAGAAAATAGAAAATGCGTTCCACTCATAGAACATTTAGGGTTCTTCATTTAAAAAATTACGCCAGAAATTTCTTCAAGCTCAGTTTGATAATAGTACAAATACAAATATTTAGGTTCTGTTTAGAAAGAGTATAAATACAAATTTGTAGAATGCAAAACCTTACATTTTGTATGTATTTACACTCTACATATTTGTATGTATTTCTTTCCCTTCTGGCTCTCACGGTCACAGATAGACTAGACCACCCCACCCTATCACATGCCAATTAAAAAAGAACCTAAACCGAAAGCAGGTCAATGAATGGGAAGAATTAGGAGAAGGGAAGGGCTTCATAGATCTCATTACTATAGGCAATTCAGGGAAAACACTACTTTTTAGGTTATGCTTGGTTTGAAGGAAAAGATAGAGAAAGGAAGGGAAAGACAAGGAAACCAATACAAGGGTTGTAAAGGTTTCCCCACCTTTTCCTTCCTTTCCCTACATTTTCCTTCATTAGGTTATTTATATATTCAATCATTTTTTTTTTTTTCGTTTAATCATGTAAAGCATGTCGGATTATGAATAGTTTATCAAGTTGAGTAAACTTCCACAACTTCAATCTTAATTGTTTGGTCCAATTTAGCTTGGTCCCCATCCTAATGGTTAGCTTATAATCTTAATTGTTTGATTATAAGCTAGAGTTGGTTTATAAATTGATGAAGGATTGAGTTAAGGCAAGGTAAATTTATTAAAAAAGAAAACAAAGTATACAAAACATATATGAAAAGCAGAAAATAGAGACAAAGTAGATCCCACAAGCCACTCCAACAAAACAAACTTTGTGTAGGCTTGAGATTGCAAGAACAAGACCTAACAAAGACAGCACCCAAACACAAATACCTTGGTTATTCTACCTATAGAAGCCCAAAGCACCCCCTATACCATGAAAAAGGAAAAAAAAAAAGAAACCTCACTAGTGGACCTAATTACTTTTGCCTCTACCTCTACCTCTTTTGCCTCTCCCTTTGGTGCTACAAGTCCCACAGGAAGGAGGACAACAAATGACAGGTCATAATAGTCCATTAGTAGCTTGGACAAAGCAGATCCCACAGGCCATTATTATTTTTGTGTATTACTTTTTATACTTGAAATTTGAAAATTACTTTATAATAATTCAAATATATTCTTTTAGCAATAATATGATAAATGTACATGTGCAACACACATGCACCCCACTAGTCAAGAAAAAAAAAACAAATATCTAATATATGTGCTAGTTAGGTGCTGCTTGATAATGCTCAAAGTGGCATTCAAATCCACTTTAAAGACATGAACCCAAAAGTCCATTACCTGTTAAAAGTAAGTTTTTTGAGAGATAAGAGGTAGATTCAGCATTATCAAACACCACCTTAGTTGAAAACCTTTGCAATACACCGCAGTGAAAAAAACACAAACCCATGTATCATCAAAAGAATTAGATACAAACAACAAAGGGGAAGGGGAGGAAAAATATTGTTATCCTCTCTAATGCTTTAGTTGTTATTTTAGCTTTAAAATCTGTCAGAAAAAATGTTGTCATGATATTAGTTACAAAAGCATTGTTATTTTATGCCCTTAATGCCCCTACTCATAAGCTGTCTCAATTTGGAAAACAATAGTCTTTTGGTAGTTGGTTTGTTGAACCACCTACACGGTTGGAGGTTGATTATACATTTATTTTCATAATCTCAAGTAATATAATTTGTTTATGCATTGGAAAAAAAAAACAGAAAAAGCTAAGCTAAACCATTGCCATTCCTAACAGTGTTTCCGAACAAATTTGAAGAAAGACTCATCTTGCTTCAGCCATGAGGAGCTTGTTCAGCTGTGAGGAGCTTGTACAGCCGTGAGCTTGTTTCTATCTTTCACTAAATCTTCAAAATTATACTGCATTACCTGTAACTTCTAAGTTAGACTAGTTGCTTACATCCCTGTTATTGCTTTCTAAGCCAGAAAAACAAAATGCTTTTCTCCTTTTTGTTTATCCAGTTTTTTTCTTTCCTTTATATTATCTTATTGTTTTTTCAGCCCTATAGTTTGTAAACTTCTTTCTATGATCTCAGACATGCAGATACCACAGTAGCCTCTTCGTAGGTGTTTGGGTCCTTGTCTTTATCTTCTCAACCTTGTCCCTGTTGAGGGATTCCTTATAAGTTCCACTTTGTGCTAAAGAGTTTTTTTACTATTTCATCCTGACAAAGCTCAATATCCTATGGAGAATCTCAAAGGTAAAGAAAAAAATGAACAATGAGGTTGAACAACACCTAAGCCTTCAACTGGCAAAGTTAATGGTAGGAAAAGCAACGGTCAAAGGTTCACATGTGGAGTTTGAAATGGAAAGTTGTAAGGAAGCCATGGATTTTCTTCAACACCTACTGAAAGGCAGAATCTTCCCCAGACTCAAAATAATAATGGATGTGATTGAAAAACATGCAAGGACCATATGGAATCTGCACCACCTTGTACGTATAAATTTTATTGAAGGCAACCAATTGGAGATTTTCTTTGAGGATGAAAAGAAAAGAGAAGGTGCTGAATGGAGGGCCCTGGTTCTACAAATCAAGCTGGCTTATGGTAGGCTTGTGGACGACAGTGAGGATGGTACGATAGAGAAGCTTCACCTCCAAAATGTGTGGCTCTAACTCCATTTAATTACTCACTCCATAGTGGAGGATACGAGAGTAAAAGTGCGTGAACTAATGGCTGGCAAAGTAGTAAATGAGCAACTCAAGATACCAACTAGAGTATTACTTAGAGGCTTGTATACACAAATTCGGGTGATTGGATATTCGACAGTCCCTATTTATAGGCATGTTTGTTACTATGGACGGAAGAAAGACGTGGATCCGTTTTTGTTATGAATCTCTCTCCAAACTATGCACCTACTTTGGTTTACTAGGTCACCATTGGCACAGATGCAAGAGGATTAATAAATCCCCTGATCTGGTAAAAAGTGAAATGGAATGCAGAGAAATTGACCATCCTACAGAGTGGTTGCAAGTTAAATACCGACCAAAAAAACCATTAAAGATTCATCTATACAAGGAATAGGGGGAAGTATGCAAAATTGCTCTAATAAGAATGACTGATACTAGATTAGATGAGGACTCGGAGGATGAGGGTTGTGTTGAAAAACGAAGATGCCTGGATGATCGAACCTCAACTGTAATTTGTATCATCGAGAAACAGTAGTAGAGGGGAGCACAAACCGAGTCTCCGACGACAGGCAAGTCAACTCACCACTCTGGGAAACAATGTCAAGAAGATTCATCGATGAATGATGTGCCACCTGTCTCTCATGCATGGAAAAGATCAAACAAGTGACTTAAGTATGGTGACAACTCGCATGATAAACACAAAGAAGTGTACACACCTAGTGTGCATGCAGAAACCATAAAAAATAAGCCTCAAGAAAAGACAGATGAGATGATAAATGGAATCCATGTGAACCCCCTTTTAACACAAAATCAAAAATTAAAGTGTCCTTATCAAAGCACTAAAGAGGAAAGAGTGTGGACCAGTTATATCACAAAAAAGGGCAATTTCGGGTATGTGGGTTTGGAGTTGGGTCTGAAAAAAAAGAGGTAGGCCCAAGAAACTATGGTTGATTTGGAATCTCGGTCTCTATTACAAGTATTCGAAAACTACCTAGAGATAATCCCACCATACGGGTCAAGAACTCGCATACCATTTACCGGGCAAGATTTCTATCCACTAGATGACAACTTAATTGTAAGTTTGAAGGAAAAGTCCCCTCAACTTCCGGATGATTGGGAGAAGATGATAATGTTGGCAGAAGTTATAGTAGATAACAAGAGTGCATTTTTGATGGGCAAGTTTCAACCCTCTGGGGCAAGAGGTGAGGATAAGGATAGGGACTTGGCACCACCTCCACACCCTCCTAAAACATCCATCATCACCCAGTTGTATAATTTTGAGGTACCTCCCACAATCACAAAAAGCTCCTGCCATATTTTCTTTGCATGTATAAATAAAACCTTGTATATATTCGTACTATGTAGATGGCCATATAACATGAAAATCTTGAGTTGTAATGCAAGGGGATGTAATAGCCCTCACACCATTCATTTTCTAAACAAACAAATTAGGAAACTAAACCTGAGCATTATGTTCTTATTTAGAACAAAATTAGATAAGGAAAAATCACAACACCTAAGGAAAATTCTGGGTTATGCTCATAGTTGTTACAACACCTCCCAAGGTCTTTCTGGGGATTTGTTCTACTGCTAGAAATCTGAACTATCTTTTTCCATAAAAGAGATAACCAATAGATGGATCATCCTATACACAAATCCATCCCAAATGTCCCTCGAATGGCATATATGCCTAACTTATGGCCACCCGATTAAGAATAAAAGACCCCAGTTCTGAAATGAGTTAAATGAGAAAATGATAAATATCTCAAATTGGGTAATGATAGGAGATTTAAATGAAATCCTACACCCAAGTGAATACAGTGGAGCAAGAGCAACTTTCAATAGAATTTCACCCTCTTTTAATTCTCTGATGGAAAATCACTCACTCTTGGAGATTGAAATGGTGGGGTCAAAATTCACTAGGTCAAATAAAAAATGGAGACACAAAATGATTAAAGAAAAGCTTGATCATGGAATGGCCACAGTCTATTGGCTTTCCAATTTCCCATCAGCCCAAATTACTTCAATTAGAATAGTCCTTGCTAACCATGTCTTATTATTACTAGATACAAATCTTCAAAAAATCAGAGGCCCAAAACAATTCCACTTTTTACCCATGTGGACTGAGGAAGAGGGGTGTAAAGAAATCATTAAAGCTCACTGTTTGGCTTCTCTAGAACTAGCAACAGTCCCATGTAAACTCCGTTGGTGTAAGCATGCTCTTAAAGAATGTAACTCAATTAGATTTGGGAAAATCGATGCCAAACTTAAGGAAAAAATGATCAGTTATTTGAAATGGAAGAAAATGAAAATACAGACTGTCAACAAAGAAAATCCTCGCTAATGAGAGAATATGAAAAATGGTTAAAAGGAGAAGAAAATCTGTGGAGAGTAAAATCCCGAGAATTATGGCTTAAAGAAGGTGATCGAAATACTAGAGTTTTTCATCAAATCACAAAATGGAATAGAAGAAGAAATGATCTAGAGTTTTTGAAAAAATCAGAAGGGGAGTTGATGTCTCTTAAGGAAGTAGCATAAGCTTTCAAAATCCAGGCAAATGAGGTGAGCAATAGTGATCACGCTGAACCCCTGAATTCCAAAATATGATATCGGAAAAACTCACTGAGGAAGAAGCCCAAGAAATGTTGTGTCCTCCTACTAATGAGGAAATTAAACAAGTAGTCGGGTCTTTGAAGACCCATTTAGCTCCTGGACCTAATGGATTTACCCCATCTTTTTTATCAGAAGTTCTGGAGTGTTGTAAAACCATGTCTGTAAACCAATTCAAGAGATTTTTTTGCTCAACAAAGTTTCCTCCATAATTTAACTCAACAAATCTGGTATACATTCCAAAAGTTAAGATGCTTGAAGCAATAAGTCAACTCAGACATATTTGTATTTGTAATGTTATCTACAAGATCTTATCGAAGCGTTTGGTCCAACGGATGCAAAAACATCTTGATAGACCCATTGCTCCAAACCAAATAGCTTTTATAAAGGGGAGGCAGTGTGTGGACAATGTGATTCTAACAAAGGAAATTGTTCACAAGATGAGAAAACAAAAAAAAAAAAGGAACAGGATGGATCCTTCTTAAAATTGATATGTCAAATGCATATGACAAAATGAGAAGAGATTTTGTGATCTAGGTCTTATAAGAAATGGGTTTCCCAAATAAGTGGTGTGGGATGATAAAATGGTGTATTAAAACACCAACATTCTCAGTTAGGATAAATGGAACTCATAAAGAGTTTTTTTCTATTAAGAATGGTCTAAGGCAAGGAGACCTTCTATCCCCTTACCTATTTATAGTAGGGATGCAAATTCTCTCATGTTTGCTCTCTAAAGAGAAAGCCCAAAATAAATTTCAGGTGATAAAAATTATCAAATTTGGCCCAAAAATTTCACATCTTCTTTTTGCTGATCATTGTTTGTTGATTTGCAAAGCAGATATAGAGCAAGTGCAAAGGACTCTAAAAGTTCTAAAGGACTTTGAAAATGTGTCTGGTCAAAAAAATAAATAAAATGAAATTTGGAGTGTATTTCAGCCCTAGGGTTCATAGAAGGAAAGTAAAGATGCTTCTCCAAATTTTTCACATGTAAAAAACTCAAAAAAGTGGAGAAATATCTGGGTGTTCAACTTACCTTAAGCTATGCAAATAGGAATAATCAAGTTGAACTATTGGACAAAATAAACACAAGACTTAGCTTGTGGAAGGCAAAATTGTTACGCAAGCAGGAAGAACCACCTTGATCAAATCAACACTTCACTTCAGGTTGTTCCAAATTATATAATGGGATCATCCATTCTCTCTTGTTCTACTAGTAAAAAAATAGAACAAACTTAGAGGAATTTTTTGTGGGATGGCTCATCCAAAAATAAATCTGTCCACGCTATAACTTGGAACAACCTCTGTCAATTGAAGAACTTAGGTGGTTTGGGTTTTAGAAGGATAAAAGAATTCAACCAAGCTTTGTTTTCAAAACAAATATAGAGACTATTTTCTTGAGAGAAGGGCCTATGGAGAAAAGCAATAAAAGGAAAATATTTCAAAAGCAAATCCATTTTCTCTCTAAAGAAAAAAATACAATCAGATTCGGGGTGGTGGAAACAAATTCCATTTCTATAGGATAAAATAAAATTGAACACAGTATGGCATATAAAGGATGGTACAACAATCTATATCTCGGATCATGGGTGTCTTTAGTACCAAATGGAACTCCAAAAATCAAACCCAAAATAAAATCCCTATGTATGGGGCTAACAGTAAATGATTTTATCTCCAACTCTGGTACATGGGATCAACAAAAAATTGAGATCTATTTTAAGGAAGATTGTTGGTGGTGTATCTCACAAACCATGATTTTACATCATCTCGTAGTTGATAAGCTTATTTGGACAAAAGCAAAATTCGGTGAGTATGATGTAAAGACTGGTTACAGATTCTTCATATCAACGCTGGCAGCAACAAAATTGGAGCCTCATGTGGAAATGCAAAGTCCCAATGAGATTCCAAATCTTTATGTGGAAGGCTTAGTGGAATGGTATCAAAACAAAAGATAAATTGCATTTCTTAAATGAAGAAGAGAAGATATGTCCTTTATGCTAAACAACCTTAGAGACTTGGCAACATATTTTTTTCTAATGCTCCTATGCTCCTGCGGTATGGATATCTGCTTCATTGGGCATTAATCCACAACAAGTATAAAACAAGGAGCTTTATTGTTTCACTCTTGACTGGATTGAAACTAAGCTAAAAGACTTAAACAAAGAGGAGAGACAGATGTTCATTACAAAATTCTTTGGTCTCTTTAGACTTATTTGGGATGAGGAATGCAGCAATTCATAGGAAACATGTTATGAATCCAATAAAACTAGTAGAATTGATGCTCTGTTTCCAACCATCAAGCCCAGAAATACAGATCACACACCCAGTTATTATGCATTCTAACATACCATCATCTACAAAATACAAAATGTTCATTGATGGTTCTTTCCATATCAACATCTGGAATGGCAGGAATAGGAGCTCAAATACACTCCGCAAATGGCATTACAATTTTCACAGGGAGAAGAAGAGTTGTTGCAGCAAACCCACTCCAACCTGAATGGTGGGCCCTCCTGCATGAGTTACAATATGCCCACCATGTGAACCTAAAATCTTTGGCTCTCTTTTCTGACTCAGAAAGCCTAGTAAAAAACATTTATATGGATGTCGAGGAGGACTGGCTTATTCAGCCTATAAAGCAGAAAGTTATACGACTTCTAACCTTTTTTTATATAGTATGTGTATCACATGTAAATAGAGAAATGAACAGGGCTGCTCATGATCTAGCATATAATGCATGTAAGTATAATATAATAATAGAAAACGAGAGCAGCCAAACTATCTTTTGTAATGACTAATGAGTTTACAAAACTATCTTTTTTGACCGTTGACTTGGATGATGGTCAGATTGTTTGGCCTGGGAACTGTCCAAGCAACAAATTTTATTTCACCCTAAACCAATCCTTGGTCAAAAACTGTTGATTTCATCAATGATCCACTATTGAACCAACTTCTCGTTCAATGGTTTTTTACTGTCTTTTATTTTAATTATTATTTTTTTTTTATTTTTTTTAAGTTAGAACAAGCCATTTATTCGAATCAGATGGTCAACCCGTCAACTCAGAAACTGGTGGCCACAATGGTTCCGGTTCCGGTTTTTAAAACCTCGATTCCTCATGATACCCCCAATTCAGTTCCTACCTCTGTTGATTTCTTCCCACTAGGGCATACTACGTGAGGATCAGATGGATTTCCCTAATAGCACCTATTTGACAGGGTTATTTTTCACTTTTTAGTCGGTAAATCTTGAACCTCTAGGATCTGAGAGGAAAGTCCAACAAGCTAAGGGCCATCACGAATTTCACCATCAACTCTACGTGGATATGGATTTGGTTGTATTGGCTTTAGATCCGACTCATTTCATGTTATGATTGTTAAAAATGAAAAAAAAAAAAAAAAAAAAGAAAATGATTGATCAAATCTTACCCCACATGTACTGGGGATGATCTAACCGGATTGGGCTACCAGTAGATTATGGGGACTGTAATTTCAGAATTCTTGGACTGCAGTGTACTTCTTCCAAAAGATACTGTGATCATTTGATCGAAATCAGTTGCAGTAGGAGACAAGTCGCTGTTTTTGTCAATCGTCCTCCTCCAAAGCACGTTTTCTATCCCCCACCAAAAGCTACTCTGTTTTTTATCTTTTTTCCCCTCATATCCCTCTATGCTTTATTCCTACGCTAGAAGCTCTGGATACCCGAATATTCCAATCTCATGGCAGACACATCTACTTTGGACTAACCAATAACATTTTAATGAATTATATTTATCAATCTTAAGAAAAATGCTCAGAACAATAAAAAAAATTACTAGAAAAAAAAGGAAGTGATTATTATGGTAACGACCTTTTAATAATCTCAAGATATATCCCACAACATCGAATATACTGTTACAATATGAACACTATTTTTTTTTTCTAATTTTTCTAACAAAAATGCAGCGATCATCAGTCTAATGAGAGAAAAGAAGTGAAGAAACTGAACCGGTCATTACCTCACTAACTAACTACAAGGCTAAACGAAGAAAAAAGCATCTTGGTTTAAATGTAGCTGGATCTGAAACTAGGACTCAAGCTGATTTTGTTCCGCTAAGAATAGTTTCTTTCTTTTGGACCTATTTTCTATATTAGTATTGGAATGTGGTTTGGTAATTTTGCATAGACTTCGACTCGATGGTAAAAATGATAAAAGAAAAAAAAAAACCATTTATCAAAGAAAGTGGATGAGACAAAAGAATATAAAAAAAGTTGAGAGGCCTCATTTATCTGAATAAATTTAATAAAATAATAATATGAATAAATGCACCCGGATATGTGATCTCTTGATAATGCCTTTTCAAACGTTATATCGTACAACTCCAGCACCTAAAAATAAAGCAGCAGCTGAAAATTGGAATGGGTCTACCAAACACCTTAACCCAAACTTTACCTACCACATTTTTAGGTCCGACAGTCTAAGCCCAAACTTTTGAATAGAGAGACGGGTTGATCCATCCCTCACTAGACACGCCAACACATTTCACTAGGACCGCGAGTTACTTTAGCCATAATCTTATCCTTCATACCTCAAAAACAAAAACAAAAAACTTATCCTTTATATACACATCTCTTTCTTTTGTCAAAATTGGGTTAAAATTTTACCCAGTGCTCCGAGGTGCAGATAGGCCCTTCATTATCGAGTCAAAACGTTGATGATCTTAATATAGTATTAATTCACCAACGTCCAAAATTGAACCATCCGAAAGATATGGCCAAAGTTACGTCTGACGGTCTGAGATCGATTAGTTGGTAAGCGTTGCAAACGCAAGAGATAAGATCATGTATAACTTTAAACGGACCTAAACGCTGTGTACCTGGACTTAAGATGCGTTTGTATACAGAATTGTAATCCACTACCACTGGCAGGTGGCAACCTAAAGATTCCCATCTAAGGGTTTTTCTAGTTTATTGATTTTCTCCCATTAATGCCGCCAAAAGAAGAGAGCAAAGCTGAGGTGCTGCAAACAAGAAGGTAGCAGCCTAGGTAACGATCCAGAAAGAGACACGTAGGTGAAACAGGTACACAAATTACAACAATCAATTAATTGAATTCCACGTGCTTTCTGATCAATGGCTTGATTGATATTCATGGCTGGAAAAACAAAAGTCACGGGGAAGAAAAGGGTTCGTCAATAAAAGTCCCTTCCAATTCCATTCGTCGTTTGCCTGTTTATTGGGGAAAGCAAGTCTGCAAGTGAATGAAGTGAGCATCGAGCGAGCAGGGGTAGACGGAGAGAGAAAGCTAACAAAGACAACGAGAGAGAGAGAGAAGCGGGGCGAAGGCCGAAGAGCGCGGGAACAGAGAACGGACATGGCATTGAGGGTGAGTGCGAAGCCTTTCACGTTGGTGTCGCATGTGCTGGCAATCGCGGCTGCGATCATGGTACTGGTCTGGTGCATTCACTTCAGAGGGGGTCTAGCTTTCGAAGCCACCAATAAATCTCTCATCTTCAATGTACGTCCCTCTCCTCTTTGTTCTTCTCCTTCCTGTTTGTGTTTTCTTTTCTTACATGATTGCAATTATTGCGTGAGATTGTTTTTGTTTTGTGTTGTTATTGTTTGATTGATCCAAAATTGGAATCAGTAGAACTATCTTGTTGCTCTTCTCCACTCCTTGATTGATCGGTTCGAACCTCGGATGAAAATAATTGAATAGATAGCTTTCTTCTTCTTGATTCCTAATTTATTTTGATTTGGTTCGCTGTTTGTAGTTCGGTCACTGCAAGTTAATGACTCGTTACAGAGTCTCAGAATTTCCTTACTTGTTGCGTTCTTCTCAATTTTTATAGGGGAAAAGGAACTCGTGATGGTGTATAGCCCATGGAAAATTGTGAATTGGATTCTCAACATAGAATTTGGCCAAATGAGTGATGAACCCACAGGTCGAAAAAGATGGAGAAGAGTTAGACCTTAGAACTTAGAACTTAGAACCGAAGAAAGTGACAGTTCTCTTCAACTACTCGACTCGACTTTTTTCTTTTATTTTTCTTTTTTTTTCTTTTTTTTTTTTGCCTTTTTTTGGGATAGATAGAACACTACGGCCCACGAGATTCTCTGCAAGCAAAAACACTGTAAACATCGGGAATCCCGCAGCACATTGGGAGATGCTATGTGAGCAGCAGAGCTTTTTTTTATTGCAGAAGATCCGGTGTCCGGATGTCCCACACTTGCCAAGGCGTACACTAACCTATCAAAATTCACCATAATGACCACCCCCACCATGGCTATACGGATTCTCTGCTCCTACCTTATGGAGCAGACATCTGATCTGCTTTTGTGGCTTATCAACTCCCACAAATCGAAAGGACAAAAACTTAACTCTTTGCTTTTAATAGTTCTCGGTCAACCCAGATCGAATCAACTTCAGTTGGCCGGGTTTAGGTTGTACAAACCGATGGTTCAGGTTGGTTTTAGTTTTTTGTATGAAAATCAAAATCGATCTTAACCGAACCGACTTAGTTCCTACTTAACTAACTTGCCTCTATCCTAATTCCTAATTACAACTTAACCTAGTCTCTTAGTTCCTATTTAACCAAGTTGTCTCTATGATAGTTTTTATAGTCTTTTACATCAATTAGGCAATAACTTGGTCCGCCCCCCTTAGCCCCTCAACTCAAGCACAATCTCTATTCTCTAATACAATTTGACTGTCAACTCAATAATCAAAATTTTAAAATTTCAAATTCTCAAGTCTCAATTTCTCATTCTCTCAACTCAAGCTCAAGTTTCATTCTCAAAGTCTCAACTTCAGTCATTCAAAGGTTAGTATTTTCTTATTTAATTTTTTTAATTTAATGCATCTTACAAGTTGATATATTTTATTTGTGTTTTGTTTAAGTTTAAGCTTTGAAAAAAAATCTGGTTAATGATGATATATTTGCACAAAAAACTTCATTTTTGTATGAAAAACCTAATCTATTTTTTGTATGAAAAACCTAATCTATTTAAATATATACTTCGGTTTTAATTTAAATATATTTTATATTTAAAACTGTTAAATAAAGATATTTCAGTTTTACATAAAAACTATGTGAGCTATATATTTCTAGAAATATATATATATATATATATATATATATATATATATATATATATATATATATATATATATTTCAGTTTTAAATATATTTTCAGAAAATATCTTAAAAACTTTAGTTTTCAGTTTTGTATAAAAAACCTAATCTATTTAAATATATATTTCGATTTTAATTTAAATATATTTTATATTTAAAACTGTTAAATAAAGATATTTCGGTTTTGCATAGAAACCAAAATATCTGAAAAATTCCATATCGAAAAAAAAAAATATATATATATATATATATTTCAGTTTTCATAATAGATATTTCCTTTTAGACTTTTATATCCTTTTTTTACAGGAGCAAAACCGAAACTAACCCAACCCAACTCAAACCGACCAGGTCGGTTTTACTTAACACTGGATCAGTTTCGATTTCCATTTCAGGTAACCCAACCAGATCGGGTCGGTTGGGAAGACCCCAATAAACCAACCCAATCCGACCTGTGAACAACCCTAGCTTTTAGTTCCAAAAACTATGAACTTCATTGACGCAACCAAACACAGCTAGAAAAAACCAATAAATAAATAGCATAGTGAACCGATTAAAATATAATCAAAGCTACCACTAACAAAGAACATGGCATTTGTTATAGATGCACTAACACAGGTGTCGAACAATAACAGATACCCACTTTACATTTCTGAAATTGCAATTATATCTTCTAATCATAACTCAAAAGAAAACCTCAATTGACAAATGCACAGGTAATGTGTGATTATATTACCAACAACTCTATCCTCTTCAATGTGCCCAAGTTTCGACTTCCACTTCTGCCCAATGTCATACAGACAAGTGAAAGTAAAAGATGTAGCTATAATCTAAACCGCTCAAACAGTATGCAAATACGGCAATCCAGACCCTAAAAAGTTTTTTTGCATCATATGATTGTTAAGGTATTTGTGATTATCATGTAACTATATATGTTGTTTGACAGTGTTAAGGTGTTTGTGATTAGCAGATAACTTGAGGTTAGTGAAAAGTAATTTTAATTAGAAGATTAGGGTGGGTTTCTGTTCTCGTTGGAAACACCATAGTTTACCCAATAAACATAACTTATTCATCTCCAATACTCGATTCATGTTTTTTTTCAATTTTGCAGATTCATCCGGTTTTGATGTTAATTGGCTTCATTATATTAGGAGGTGAAGGTAAATAGAAGATTGTAAAGATGACACATCCTTCTAATGAAATCATGCTATTTCTTTATTTAAATACTAATGCTCTGATTTGTTATAATAATTATTATTAGTTTTTGAAAAATGTAGCCATAATAAGCTATAAAGCCCTTCCTTGGAGGAAAGAAGTGAAAAAACTGATACACCTAATTCTCCATTTATTCGCGCTCATTCTTGGAATTGTGGGGATTTATGCTGCCTTCAAATATCACAATGAGAGCAACATCGCCAATCTATATAGCTTGCATTCTTGGATTGGGATCGGAACCATCTGCTTATATGGAATTCAGGTAAATAGACATTTATTTTTTAGGTATTTTCATTAATTGTTCTATTTGATGTTGATGATTATGATTCATGGCAAGTTTTTATGCAGTTGACTTTTCTTCATTACAAACAACCTGGAATTCTATGGATTCAATATTTTATCCCCTTCTGCCTTCTCATAATGTTTAGGTGTTTGAAATTGACAGTGGATATATGGGTTCTTAGTGTTTTTTTACCCGGGCGGCTCAGCGGCGGTTAGAGGCGAGTCTCTTCCTTGGCATGTAGTGTTCGGACTGTTTGTGTATGTTCTGGCGCTGGGCACGGCCATGCTAGGTTTTCTGGAGAAGCTGACCTTCCTGGAGAGTTCAGGCCTCGCCAAGTACGGGCCCGAGGCTTACCTCGTCAATTTCACCTCAATTGTTACGGTACTGTTTGGATCCTTCGTGGTGTTATCAGTTCTTTCTCCCTCACATGTCGAAGACGACTTCACCTATTCATCTATCTAATAAGGTGATAAATACCCAGACGTCCTAGAATTTTCTGTGGTCACTGGTTGTGTTTCACTCTGACAACCCTAAGAGTATCATCGTTTGTATTGTATTGTATTGATTGAACAACTAAGCTTTTGTCTTTATTTGTATCTATCTGCACACCCCTTTCTACCTCAACTGTTATTGTCTCATGTACGCCCAGATCTGCTACCAACATTACTACGTTAACAACTCATCTTCCAACATCTTACAGTCCCACTTCTGACATCTCAAATATGTTTCATACTTGTCTTTTGTAATTGATGGGTGCCTAATTTAATTTTGAGATGGCATTCATGTTTGCGATGTACCGTTTAAGGTTTAACGTATCAGAAACGTAAGGTATATGAAAAAGATAATTTTACGCTTTACATATATAGATACGATGAAAAATTAAGATATACATAAATATGTTAAAGTTTTAAATAAATCCTAAAAATATATTAATAACGATAGTTACAAGTTTTATATGATTATAAATAAGTTATTTAAAAATAAAAAACTGTAATTTAATGGTCTATATAAAATTCAAGATATCAGAACACACTTAGTAAATATTCACAAATGATGGAATAAATAAAACATAAAAAAAACAAAAAAAAAAAACTAAAATATATATTGATCAAGGTCCAAAGTATCGTTACATATCAGCCAGTATCAGCCATTATGTATTGTTCTGGGACCCTTCCGATATGCCCCTACAATGGGTGTATCAAAGGTTTGACCGGTTCAGGGAATGGAGGGGTACCAAATCGGCTCCCCTGAACTAGTTTTGAATAAAAATAAAAAGGTAAAAAACAAGTATCGAAACGCTCGATATGACCCTACCGGCATATCGATATTTTGAACCTTGATATTGATACATATTAGTTTTAAAACAATCAATATAATTTATCTGTATATTTATTAATACATAAATTTTAATAATTAATTTTAACATTTAATGATAAGCATAAACCAAGAAAAAGATAAAATATATTTAAAAATAAAAATACATAAACCTATAACAAGTAAATCGGTGTGGCTTAGTGGTTTATCTCTAGTTGTTAAAGCCTAATGTCTAGGGTTCAAATCTTGTTGTTCCTAAGTTGTCTTTTTTTATACCAACAAAACGAATTTAATGAGAAAGAGGGTTATTAATTAACGAAATTAATGAGAAGAGAATTCCAATTAGGCTCTAAAGTTGAAATTCAAATTTAAAATTATGCATTAATTACACAAATAGTTAACTAATTAATGAGAGAAAAATTGCACATAACTATAAGAGTAAATATAAAATTAATGAGAGGTAATTCAGCCCTAAATATAATTTAATGAAATTAATGAGAGAGAAGGGGACTTGTATACAAATAGTTTTCTATGTGTTCCTTGTATCAAACTTATAATAGAATGATACGTATCATCCGATATGCTCCGATACGTTGCGAAATTTTGAACCTTGATACGATTATAGATTTTTTTTTTGTGTGGGGATATATATTGTAAGCATGTTTGGTAGTGTCTTATTGATAAGAAATCTTGATAGATTTGGAGCCCCTTTGGCGTGATTTTTTGAGAAGATCTTCTAGTAGCCTTAATGGTCAAAAGGTGTATTGAGCTTTTGCATGAAGATTTAAGCAGTCCAAAGCATGTTTGGCAAATGTGCATCTTTACGTGCGAGAATATAACGCAAAAGGCACGAGAAGCTTCATTTAGAACTTCTCGAAATCATCCCAAAATGGGTTTTTCACATCTTTTCGACATTCCATCTTTTAGTGGCTAAATCTTTCACGCGCCAAATGGAAATAGACCAAAAATCGGTCTTCCCATCTTGTAAACAATAGAAAAACTGCATGGAAAGACATGCCAAACACAGCCTTGGTTATTCCTCTTTAGCTGGGCTTCACATTTAGGGTGCAATTTGGGCTGCTTAGCCCAATAGGTTGGATTGGGTTGTATAGTGTTGAAGTATGAGATAGGATTTTTAAGGCTGTGTTTGAAGGAAAAAATAAGGAAAGAAAGGGAAAGGTGGGGAAATCTTTACAAATCTTGTATAAGTTTTCCTACCTTTGCCTTCGCTTCCCTACCTTTTCCTTCAAACAAAACATAACAAAGATTGTAATTTGCGAGCCAGATCTTTATAAATCTTTACTGGTTAACCTTGTTCGTTCTGAGTTGCGGCCAGCGGCAAGTAGAGAAGAAGATGCCATATTATCGTTGAGCGCTTGAATCCTTATGAAAGACCAAATGTTGGCGGGTAAAACAATTGTTGGGTGTTGGCACTGGCCGAGAAGAGCTGTCGCTTTTGACTAAAGCTCAGTCGTTGCTTGTTGGTCATTGGCTTGCTACAAAGGTTGTAAAAACCTTTTAACCAGCTATACAAAATCCACCTCGAGTTAATCTTGCATCAATTAGTTGTAAAAACCATATTCAATTATTAACTAAGAATTGCCATCCATGTTTGGCTATTAGTCCAATTACAACCTTTGATATTTTGACTATATAGGTTTCTTCATTGTCTTGCTAATTTGGAAATTGTTTTGTCAACCATTGTTAAATTGTAATTGAGCTATGGAATTTAAGTTCTTTTCAGCTTAAGGGTTCAAGGAATTCCAGACTGAAGTTAGTGGGATAAGATGGTTTTCTGTCCATACTATATGTATGTTGAACTAGCTAAATCCACCAGAAGCAATTATTGTAACAATGTAAAGTTTCCAATCCACATATCATAGCTTGCATTCATATGAAGGGATAAGAAGAACATATTTTATCACTGAATGAAATTTAGCTAAGAAGCAGAAACTTATAAATCATTATTTAAAAAGGATTTGAATAAATGTCAACTCTACCTCTAATGTAGCCTTCGAGACATTGGTTCAATGCTGTGGTGAAGAGATCGAATCAAGTGTTGACAAGGGTTGACGTTGATGTCGCCGCTTAGTGCTATATTGTGGATTCATAGTCCATGCCCAAACAACCTGCCATAAATGAAGATTATGTGAAGAACAAACTTATCCAGTCATACAGAACATTATAAATTAGTAAATAAACTTTTAAATAGATAACCATACAAACCTCAAATATGAGCTAGAGATTTCTGTAATTAAATTAGATACAAACTAGAAAACCTAATATATCCAAAAAATTGCCAATTTGCCTAAATTGGAACACATTTCGTCAAAATGTCAATCTCTTCCTGTCAGTCATATCTAAGCATCCAGACAAGAATAAAATTCTAGCATCCTAGAAGTTGTGAAGTAAGGAACCAGTACAACAGCACAAATTTTAATAAAAAACAAAATAAACTCACACAGCACTTAACAGATTATCCACTAGGATTAGAGTCCCCTATTCCAAATCAGACCACGGGACCCATTCCCTAGCAAAAGCATTAGTTTTTTGAAAGATTTCACCATACTTTCATTGTTTCTGTTATCTTCTCAATATCTCAGCATGAAGCATCCAATAAATGTGATATTATTGTTGTAAATTTTGAGAAACATGAATCTTATTGTCATGAATAGAATTAGAAATTTATCTTAAAACAAAATTATAAACTGTGGAAGAGGGAAAACATGAGAATTTTACTTGAACCTTCCTTAGTTCTCAAAGCAAAAGTATCTATATAGATTCCGAAACCCAACTTCTACTCAAGCCCATGCTTAGAGAGTTTTGCTCCACACTATCTTTTGGGGAATAAGAGGAATTGGAAAGGGAATACTAGATACTCAAAAACAAGCAAAATTCAGTTCCAACGGTGATGGATCTTATCATAATTTGAATGGTTTGGTCCAGAAATTAAGGATATTCAAATGTATTATGATGGACATGATGAACATATAAGATTATAAATCAAATGGGAGTACAATCAAACTCAATTTTAACATCTATCCACTGGGGAACCTAGTCATTTTTGCAAAGTAGGTAAAGATGAAATGAAATATTATAACCATTCTTATTCTATGCCTGTTTGTTTGGATGATCCACTTATGGCAATAATTGGAATGACACTGATTGTAATAATAGTCAAGGAAGTGTTGGAGATATAGTAAAGAGGTTAAGAAATAAAAAGGGAAACTACAATGACACTATTCCAGCAGTAGTAGACAATAACTTGGACAATATGGACAAGAAGAAACAGAACTTTTGAAGTTAAAACATACTACTCCAGAGGAAGTAGCCTTGAAGAATGTTAATGGAACAATGACATCATGGACTATGGAAAATAAGGAGTTTAGGAATACTCATCATTCTGTGCTATTAAAGATTGAGTTGGAATGATTTGGTAATCATTGGCTAAATAACATTATAGTGGTTCCATTCTATCTTTAATAAAATACATTATCTATTTATTGGGAAAATTAAAAAAAAAATTGCCTAAAAGCAGCCTTTTACTAGACTATTCAATCCTCATGTGATAATTTGGTCTCATGGAACTTACTTTAAGTATGCAATATTAAAAAGGTTTTGCTTCGAGAAACCCCCAGTAGAGATCTTCTCTGTCAATCCCTAAAACATACACAACAGCTAAGAAAATTAATAAGTATTTTCATTTTTCACTGATAAAAAAAAATACTTTCGTCCTATTACGGAATTGCTATTACCACTCCCCTTTTTGTTTGAAATTGGCTCCCCTTTAATTTTGTTGAATAATATCTTGGGACCAAAATAACCTAAAAAATTCATGTTCCATGATCTTTTTGTATTAATACCCGAAAATATCCAATTAAAAAAACTATTAGGATGAAGGACATATCAATGGAATAGTAAAATCTTAGATTAACAAATGAGCACAAGTTTAGGTCTTAGACCAGCCACTTCAATAACAATCAAACTTGCCTTATAGATAAAATAGAGTACATATATTAATGTCAAATTCCCCTATTGGCTGATCTTTGGGTCCATTGAGCTAAACAAACTATGGAGGAATTAATCACTGAAAGGTATGAATCAATGCTAATGGCTGGAATGTAAAGGTATCATTTGGGTGTGGAGTGTGGAAAGGTATTCATAAACAATGTTTAAACTTTAAATCAATGGTTTACAAGTTGAGAAGTAGATTTGGTTCCAGTTGTATTTTAATTTGGAGATTCTAGTGGAGGCAAGATATGGAAAATTGGTTGGTTTTGGACACTTCAACTTGTGAAGTCTTGAACTCAAGCATTCTTGATTAAAATATTCAGGGGGCATATGGAAATACAAGGTATTATAACCTCAAGATGTAACATATTTCAATAAGACACATTATCAAACATTTCAACCATTATAAGACAATAAACTACTTGATGGCTTATTCAATAAAAGATAAAATAATAAATTATTCAACTCATCCATTTAAGCCATTATCAAACAACACCTTTGTAGGATCCTAGGTCCAACTCCAATAGGAGAGAAGAGAGAATGTGAATTGAAATGGATGCAGGGAAACTTAGTACAAATATCTAAACTATAAAATTAGAAAGAAATAATAAACCATCAACTACTTGAGAAGTAAAATGAAGAAACCTAGAAGAGAAGAAATAGCTAGACGAAGGAGACTGCATCTAGCTATGAATATAGTTTAAATAAATGGTTGTGATTATTCCCCTATCTATCAATAGCTTGTTGTTCACCCATGCTTGTAATTGGTATAATACTTAGTGATCCAAACAAAAACATAGACTGTGATGATTCCAACCAAGCCACACAAGTCAAAGTTCAGCCATGCAAAGGTACCTATTCAATATAAAGTAGCCAACAAATAGACTGCAAAGTGAAGAAAAACACCCAAGAGAAAATCAGATAACATCAAGCAAATACAGGTAAAGATTTTACATGCTTAACATTAAGTTAAAATTTTTCTCTTCAAATAAATCCATTCATATACATAAAAATTAAGTGAAGAACAGAAGCACATGTATAGCACCAACTGCATGAATATAGTTATAAATCAATGGCAGTAGATGAGAGATTACCACTCCAAAAAAACAACCAAAAATATTGTGACTGAATGGCTCTTCCGAAGAATTGTCATAGGATCCTCTGTAGGAGACTTCACTTCAGATTCACGTGTACTCCTGATTGAGAGTATTCCAGCCGATGATACCACCAGATAAAAAGAGTGAACAACAAGAGGAAACAAGATAAATCCAGATGGATCTGCAAGGGGAAAACATTACCACCAACTAAAATAGAGATAAAGCAGAAAGATATTTGTGAAGCAAGGGGCACTTGGAAATTAATTTTTCTGCGCTGTTTTGTCATATGATAAATAGGGGGAGATGTACTCTACGCTCTCCATTGTTTTGTTTTATCCATTGTACATTCTGTTTATAATTAATGAATGAATGATAATTGATGCTTATCTAGAAAAAAAAATCATTCTAATAAAATAGTTGCTTTATTAAAAACAAATAGATACTTTTTTGATAAATAAGTGTATATTATCTTTATAAGTAAATAGCAGTGTAGATTTCATTCATAACATAACCATACTACCCGAAAAATCTGGGTTTCATTCATAATGGTAAGAAGCTCAAAGGCAGTGGAAACCTGTGAGATAAGCATACCTCAAATTTGTTTCGTGATAAATGCATGAACGAAATAAATCAAAAAGGAGAAAATTTGTTTCCAAGACGAGATAAACATACCTCAAATTAGAAAAATTGGTGATTTAAGAAGGAGATCAATAGTGCCTCAATTGCAAAAGTGGAGGTTCTTCCAAGATCTAGTAGAGCTGTGACAATTTTTTTTCTCTGACATCAAAGGAATGTAATTTTTGCTCTTCTCTAATATACTCTTCCGACATCTAGGTTGATAGTGCCTCTCAAAAAATCCTAGCGTCAATTGCATGCGGTTTGCTCTTCTCTACTCTGTGTGTTTTTGTTAAAGTTTAGGTCTTTGGAAGGTTAGGGACTTCAGTGATTCAAGTTGGGCACCAAACAAAGTGAAAAAGAAAATTGTAAGTGATTTGCTCTTCACTACTCTATGCTTTTATTGTTAAGGTTCAAGTATTCTGAAGGTTAGGGACTTCCCTTTGGTTTCTGGTTTCTATGGATAAATAGGCAAATTGCTTGTACTTTCAAACCTAGGGCGCTTGACAAAAGGGTTCATGGAAAACAAATCTTCACTTTGTCCAATAGTTCTATGGGTTCCCAAAACATTCTGATGATAGAGAGCTTCAGTTAGCCGCTTCACACCAGCAACAATTGGGTCAACAACAGCCCCGAAATCAACACCATGCCACGTTGCATGGGAAAACAAAGGAGGTGTCGTTGCGGCTGTACCGATTCCACCGTAAATCCTACTGGTAGAGAAGCCTCATACCCCGCCAATTCCACCACGATACAAAACTCACAAGCAATGTCCTCTCCTCTCTAATTCCCAATTGGGTGTCTCACAAAATGGCAGAACCCTATAGAACTTTTAAAAGAGACCGTAGTCTAACCTGGGATGCGATTAAAAGCATACAAAAATATCAAAACCAGAAAACCCAAATCCAAAATGCACTAATATCTCTTCAATAGCGGTGTTGAAGAAAAACAAAGTGATACCCAAAGAAAAAAATATTTATAGTGAAAAAAAGAAAAACAAAAAACATACCAAGCAAATGCGCGGCACTAGTTCCTCCAACGAAATAGGTTTGAATAACACTTCAATAGCGGTCTTCTGGAATTGTTTGAACAAGAACACCAAATGCGACAGACGGATTCGATTTTGAGAGAAGACTAACAGTCGAATGAGAATGCTGTCTAGAGTGTGGTGGGCGCACGACTTCGACAAGATGAATAGTTCTTCCTTTATTCGAACGAAAATGGGTAGGTAGAATAAGAATGCGCGCGGGAGGAAGAAAGTAGAAACTTGCAATCCCGCCACTTTTCTTTTCTTATATTTAATTTTCCTATTTGAATTCAAATCAATGGTTCAGATAATAGCATACCTCTTAAGTGTCCGAAGCCATGTTAGTGGCGCTTTAAAAATGTTTTTAATGGCAATTTAATAAAAGCCACTTAAAACAACTATATAGCGGCATTTCAAATGTGCTTTTTACGGCAATTTAATATCTGCCACTAAAAAATTATGTTTAATGGCGATTTTACTGCATGTATAATGGCAATTTTTAAAATCGCCACTAAAACTAACATTTAGTGGCACTTAAGCAAAGGCCTCTAAACAAGATTTTCTTGTAATCTATATTTCCAACTATAAGATATGTGGTTAAAATATTTCAAATTCCTATTAAGAGGGTTAGAAACAAAGAGGCGGCATAAACAGAAATGCAATAACTTATGTTAGCGGCCTCTCAGATGGTAGTATGAATTTGAGGTCAGATTCCCTCAAATTCAAGGAGGAGGATGTAATACGGGATTTTGGTTAATTGAGTAACCACTTACTAAGTTGATTTTCGGGGACCCATCTTAATTCATATTTACCAAGTTAGCGTCATCACAAAATTTCTATATTAATTCGTATTTACCAAGTTAACATCATAGTATGATTTTCAAATTTGTTTTCAATTAGGACTTTCTTTTCAAAGAAATTTAGTAGGATTCTAATAAGAAGTGTTCAAGTAAATTAGGAAACTTTCTTATATCAGCCATAAGGATGTATGGAAGTCTATGAAAAGAGTAGTTAAGACAATTTTTGTTAGTTTTCTCATGTTCTTTTGGGCTTTGGTTATTTTCTTTAAAACATCTTTAAAGAGGTATTTAATGCTATAAAAAAAGAGGTATTTAATATGCTTCTAAATGTAGTTGTTGTGGCATTCACATTGTTGAAAATTTTCACAGTGCATTTACAAATGGAGTTATGGCAAAGAAGCTATGGAACTATTATGATAATCTATTTAATGTTCCTAACTATTATGATAATCTAAATGTAGTATGTATGTGTGGTAGAACCTAACTATTAGAGATTCTCAAGTTCATCATCTCTACAAAATCATTCCTTCTCTCTTGCTTTGGATGATATTGGAAAAGAGATGTAAGCGTCGATTTAAAGTAAAGGGTGTATCATCTTCAACTTCAACTCTCATAAGAAAAAATAATAGGTGGTTGGTGGAATTAAGTTTGAGTTATGCTACATCACTTTCATATGAGAATTCTTTTATCCTGTAATTTTTAAATATTTCCATCAAATAAATTAAGAGAACAACCATTTGCTAGGTTTACTAGCAATTTCCTTTCAAGTTGAATGTGAATGGGGCAAGTCAAGGAAACTTGGGTGAGAAGGGAGGAAGTGGTATTATGAGAAACAACTTTGGAGCATTATATATGTTTTGGCTTTCATAGCTATCATGCTAACAACTCTTCCATCCTTGCTTAATTTTTAGTTCATAGGGATAGTGATGAGTACAGATTTGGCCCTCCAGTAAAATTTTGACACGTGGCACCTCGTGACAACTAGGAAAACACCCAGCCAACAAACTTACGAAGTTGGTGACCCACCCGAGCACCAGTCTGGCCGGCCTAGCACGACCTACGCGCGGCCTGCGCGAACTGCGCACGGCGCGCGCGAACTGCGCGGCCTAGCGCGCGAACTGCATGGCCTGCGCGAACTGCACGCGGCCTAGCGCGCAGCCTGCGCTATTGCGCACGGCCTACGCGACCTGGCCGACCTGGACCAGCCTACCGCATGATCCGGCCAAAGCGCCAGTTTGACGACCTGATCTAGACACTGAACCGCCGACTGACACAAGCGCCAACTTGACGACCTGATCTAGACACTGACCCGCTGACTGACACAGGTGCCAGCTTGACGACCTGATCTAGGCACTGTCCCGCCGACTGACACAGGCGCCGACCTGACGACCTGGCCTAAACACTGACCCACCGACTGATGCAGGCACCCCTCTAACAACCCGGCCCAGGCGCCGACCTGGCCGCCTAACACAAGCACAAGCCTGACGACCTTGAGGAGTTCATCACCGTACCCCGGTTCTGACCGGATGCGACGAGTCTTACCGTTTGGAGGCTTTTCACCCACCTAACCCACGAAGACTCCGGTATATAAAGACCTCACCCCCCAAAGGGGAAGGGGATGGAAAAGAAAGGGAAGTAACCCTTCTCTCTAGCTCTCTCGTATTATCTTCAAAGCTCTCTACAATAAGAGTGCTAACTTAAGCATCGGAGAGCCCCCACCAGGAAAGTACCCTCGGGACCTCTGATTCAGTTCTCGCAGGTCCTTCAGCTCCCGCCGCCTACGAAGAGGAGGAAAAGATGCAATTCTCAGAAGTCCCTCAGCTCCCCCCACCTACAAGGAGGAGGAAGAGATGGAGTTCTTGGAGGTCCCTCAACTCCCGCCACCTACAAGGAGGAGGAAAAGATGGAGTTCTCGGAGGTCCCTTAGCTCCCGCCACCTACAAAGAGGAGGAAAAGATGGAGTTCTCGCAGGTCTCTCAGCTCCCGCCACCTACAAAGAGGAGGAAAAGATGAAGTTCTCGCAGGTCCCTCATCTCCCGCAGCCTACAAAGGAAAGAAGACCACCTCATGCTGAGGGCAGTCGGATTGCGTCGCACCAGGGAGCTCCAACATTCTCTAAGGCATCGACCGCCTAGTAGGGAGTTCGCCCCCAAGCAGTTCGCCACCAAGGCAGTTCGCCCCCAGGCAGTTCGCCACCAGGGAGTTAGCCTCCAAGGCAGTTCGCCCCCAGGTAGTTCGCCTCAAGGCAGTTCGCCACCAAGGCAGTTCGCTCCCAGGCAGTTCGCCCTAAGGCAGTTCGCCCCCAGGCAGTTCGCCCTAAGGCAGTTCGCCCCCAGGCAGTTCACCACCAGGCAGTTCGCCCCAAGGCAGTTCGCCCCAAGGTAGTTCACCACCAAGGCAGTTCGCCCCCAGGCAGTTCGCCCCAAGGCAGTTCGCCCCCAGGCAGTTCACCCCCAGGCAGTTCGCCACTAGGGAGTTCGCCACCAGGCAGTTCGCCACCAAGGCAGTTCACCCCTAGGCAGTTCGCCACCAGGGAGTTCGCCCCCAGGCAGTTCGCCACCAAGGCAGTTCACCCCCAGGCAGTTCGCCACCAAGGCAGTTCACCCCCAGGCAGTTCGCCACCAAGGCAGTTCGCCACCAGGGAGTTCGCCACCAAGTAGCTCGTCACTAAGGCACGCCACCACCGGGTCGAATAACGAGGTACTTTGCCAAAAAATTTTACATCACAAAACATTGGTACGTGGCCGAAAACAGTTACGTCAATTGGCGCCGTCTGTGGGAAACCGCTACAAAAAGCTAAGTTCTCATCCTACCAAAGCTAAGTTCTCATCTTGCCAAAACTAGGGCCTCACATTTTAGAAATTGAAGCTATCGCTTTATAGTTTACATTTTTTATGAACTCAGAGACTATGCAGGGAGCTAACGGACTAAGTAGCTCTACCAACCTTACTTTCAATTCAGATAATGCCACATCAGTCCTCTCCGCAAGGTCCCCCCTACAAAGATGAGCTCTTCGTGGCTTCCGCGGGAATTGGCGGCCAACTGACTACATAGGCGCCCTTACTGGTCGAGCCTTCCAAGGCTCCCGTGTGAGCTGGCAACCTAAAGTTAGTGGTGTTGCCCCCGAAGGTCGAGCTCCTAGTAGCTTCTTGTAGGAGTAGGTGACCGGCATTACGAAGCTGATGCAGGCCAAGCCTACGGGCCACCTCACTACTTAAGACTCGGTTGCCTCTCCGGCACGGGCAAAAGTCAAAAAAGAGTAGACTACGAGTCGCTCCCAAAAGCCTACGGGCCACATTACTGCTTAAGACCCGGTCGCCTCTCCGGCACGGGAAAAAGTAAAAAAAAAAAAAAAGAGAGTAGACTACGAGTCGCTCCCAAAAGCCTACGGGCCACATTACTGCTTAAGACCCGGTCGCCTCTCTGGCACGGGCAAAAGTCAAAAAAGAGTAGACTATGAGTCACTCCCAAAAGCCTACGGGCCACATTACTGCTTAAGACCCGGTCACCTCTCCGGCACGGGCAAAAGTAAAAAAAGAGTAGAATACGAGTCACTCCCAAAAGCCTACGGGCCACATTACTGCTTAAGACCCGGTCGCCTCTCCAGCACGGGAAAAAGTAAAAAAAAAAAAAGAGAGAGTAGACTACGAGTCGCTCCCAAAAGCCTACGGGCCACATTACTACTTAAGACCCGGTCGCCTCTCCGGCACGGGCAAAAGTAAAAAAAGAGTAGACTATGAGTCACTCCCAAAAGCCTACGGGCCACATTACTGCTTAAGACCCGGTCACCTCTCCGGCACGGGCAAAAGTAAAAAAAGAGTAGACTACGAGTCACTCCCAAAAGCCTACGGGCCACATTACTGCTCAAGACCCGGTCGCCTCTCTAGCACGGGAAAAAGCCAAAAAAGAGTAGACTATGAGTCACTCCCAAAAGCCTACGGGCCACATTACTGCTTAAGACCCGGTCACCTCTCCAGCACGGGCAAAAGTAAAAAAAGAGTAGAATACAAGTCGTTCCCAAAAGCCTACGGGCCACATTACTGCTTAAGACCCAGTCACCTCTCCAGCACGGGCAAAAGTAAAAAAAGAGTAGAATACGAGTCGCTCCCAAAAGCCTACGGGCCACATTACTGCTTAAGACCCGGTCGCCTCTCCGGCACGGGCAAAAGTAAAAAAAAAAGAGAGTAGACTACGAGTCGCTCCCAAAAGCCTACGGGCCACATTACTGCTCAAGACCCGATCGCCTCTCCGGCACGGGCAAAGTAAAAAAACAATAGACTACGAGTCGCTCCCAAAGCCTACGAGCCATACTAGTAATTGGATCAGCACTTACTAGCTCATCGACTTACGGACCAAAAGAAATCTACTCCCTTCGCTAAGTTACTATCAGCTCGGGAGTGGGGGGCTATTGATGAGGACAGATTTGGCCCTCCAGTAAAATTGTGACATGTGGCACCTCGTGACAACTAGGAAAACACCCAGCCAACAAACTTACAAAGTTGGTGACCCACTCGGGCACCAGTTTGGCCGGCCTAGCGCGACCTACGCGCGGCCTGCGCAGCCTGCGCGAACTGCACGCGGCCTACGCGAACTGCGCGCGGCCTAGCGCGCGGCCTGCGCGAACTGCGCACGGCCTACGCGACCTGGCCGACCTGGACCAGCCTACCGCATGATCCGGCCAAAGCGCCAGCTTGACGACCTGATCTAGACACTGACCCGCTGACTGACACAGGCGCCAGCTTGACGACCTGATCTAGGCACTGTCCCGTCGACTGACACAGGCGCCGACCTGACGACCTGGCCTAAACACTGACCCGCCGACTGACACAGGCGCCGACCTGACGACCTGGCCTAAACATTGACCCACCGACTGATGCAGGCACCCCTCTAACAACCCGGCCCAGGCGCCGACCTGGCCGCCTAACACAAGCGTCAGCCTGACGACCTTGAGAAGTTCACCACCGTACCCCGGTTCTGACCGGATGCGACGAGTCTTACCGTTTGGAGGCTTTTCACCCACCTAACCCATGAAGACTCCGGTATATAAAGACCTCACCCCCCAAAGGGGAAGGGGATGGAAAAGAAAGGGAAGTAACCCTTCTCTCTAGCTCTCTCGTATTATCTTCAAAGCTCTCTACAATAAGAGTGCTAACTTAAGCATCGGAGAGCCCCCACCAGGAAAGTACCCTCGGGACCTCTGATTCAGTTCTCGCAGGTCCTTCAGCTCCCGCCGCCTACGAAGAGGAGGAAAAGATGCAATTCTCAGAAGTCCCTCAACTCCCCCCACCTACAAGGAGGAGGAAGAGATGGAGTTCTCGGAGGTCCCTCAACTCCCGCCACCTACAAGGAGGAGGAAAAGATGGAGTTCTCGGAGGTCCCTTAGCTCCCGCCACCTACAAAGAGGAGGAAAAGATGGAGTTCTCGCAGGTCTCTCAGCTCCCGCCACCTACAAAGAGGAGGAAAAGATGAAGTTCTCGCAGGTCCCTCATCTCCCGCAGCCTACAAAGGAAAGAAAACCACCTCATGCTGAGGGCAGTCGGATTGCGCCGCACCAGGGAGCTCCAACATTCTCTAAGGCATCGACCGCCTAGTAGGGAGTTCGCCCCCAGGCAGTTCGCCACCAAGGAAGTTCGCCCCCAGGCAGTTCGCCACCAAGGAAGTTCGCCCCCAGGCAGTTCGCCACCAGGGAGTTAACCTCCAAGGCAGTTCGCCCCCAGGCAGTTCGCCCCCAGACAGTTCACCACCAAGGCAGTTCGCCCCCAGGCAGTTCGCCCCCAGACAGTTCGCCCCCAGGCAGTTCACCCCCAGGCAGTTCGCCACCAGGGAGTTCGCCCCCAGGCAGTTCGCCACCAAGGCAGTTCACCCCCAGGCAGTTCGCCACCAGGGAGTTCGCCACCAAGGCAGTTCGCCCCCAGGCAGTTCGCCCCCAGACAGTTCGCCCCAAGGCAGTTCGCCACCAGGGAGTTCGCCCCCAGGCAGTTCGCCACCAAGGCAGTTCACCCCCAGCCAGTTCGCCACCAAGGCAGTTTGCCACCAGGGAGTTTGCCACCAGGCAGTTCGCCCCCATGTAGTTCGCCCCCAGGCAGTTCGCCACGAGGGAGTTCGCCCCCAGGCAGTTTGCCACCAAGGCAGTTCGCCCCCAGGCAGTTCGCCACCAGGGAGTTCGCCACCAAGTAGCTCGTCACTAAGGCACGCCACCACCGGGTCGAATAACGAGGTACTTTGCCAAAAAATTTTACATCACAAAACATTGATACGTGGCCGAAAACGGTTACGTCAGATACCATTACACTTTGCCTCAATTAAGGAATATTGGAGGTTGAAATTGGAAGTGGTAATAAATGTTTAGTTGATATCTATCTTGGTAAGTTCATAATTCCTTGGAAAATCATGAAATTAAAAGAGTGAACTCCACTATACAAATGAGATTCTCTCATCTTCTTATAGAGGGAAACCGGTGCGTGGACTTGGCCAATAGAGCTATTAATTTACAAAAATTTCTTTTATACAACTCAATGCAAAATATTCCACATGATCTTGTGAAGATGCTTAAAGAAGATTACCAAAGGCTTCTTGTGCTTCGTATAAGGTAATGAACTTTTGCTTTTAGTTTGATAATGATGTATTGTTTTTCTTTTTATGGCTTTGTGGATTGAGTAGAGATGGTGAGAGTGTATTTCGGTTTTGGTGCACGGGGGCTATGTCCTGTATTTTTTTATCTTTCGTCCTCTTGATAATGGTTAGCTAATAAAATTTAAGGTGGCATCCTCTCAACCTAGAGAAAACTTATGGGTGTAAATATATGTATATCAGCATCCCAGAGATTGTGATGAGGACGATGGAACCTGTGATGAACACTATATCCATCGCCAAGGATAATACAAAATGTAATCATAGGACCCTGTGATGACCTAAAATTGCATAGGAACTACGATGGCACTCGCGACATCATCACAGAAGAAAGATCATGACTATCAGCAAAAGCCCATACAGTCCTGACAGCACACCACATGGGTAATGACGATGGCATCCTAATTACGAATAACATAGAATCCTCCCTCCAACACCTCATAGTGAGTAAGCCTAAAGGGATGTGGCCATGCACGTGCCCACGTAAGAGTCTTAAGAGACAAGAAACCCTAATCTCAAGGGATTCTCATTGGTCACATGGAAAAACCCAGAAGAAATTTCAACAAATCATAACCACCTTTTTGAGATAGGAAAGCTTTGTTTTGTCGTTTCCTTGTCTCCCATTATAACTCGATCTATTCATGTATAAAGGTGGAGGCCCACGCAAGATCTGCCTCGAGAACACTAAGAAAGTCATTGTCCTCCTGTCTCCTTTATTAAACATACTTGCATCCTTTTCACTATAACCCCTTTTTCTTCTCCTCATACACTCTTGGCCATCCTCTGTCTTTTAGGGAGACCAACTTCTCTTATCATGATTATCAAATGAGTTCAAAAGTTATAAGAGTCCAATTATGATGCATTTCAAATATTTTTTGCAAGTTGAGTCAAAATTTCAACCAATGACATGGTCTTTTTAATTTTCATTGGTCACATTTCACATGGTGTACTTTTATGAGTGGTTCAAGTTTCTTTTGTGATGAAGTTCATGCACCATAGATTTTATCTAAAAATATTAGTTACTTTCTCTGTATACCAATCTTTCAAAATTGTACATACCTTTAAGCAAATGCTAGACCTTCTCTAGAAGTTATAATTTATAAATGGACAAAATGAAAACATAATGTTTTATATAAATTAGTGTAAGAGAACTTGCTTTGTATGTATGCAAATAAGTATTAACCATACATGATATATAATATTTGAATTTATCTTTTATGATTTGCATAGAATTTAAAGCAAGTATTCGCTTTGCATAGTATAGATATAAAAAATTATAGTGCAAAAAACCTTGCATTTGAAAAAAAAAACATTTGTTGCAAGTAAAAGGGGGCAATAGAATAGTAGAATGGGCGGGCTAGGATTAATTTGTTGTAGCCAACCCCATATAGTTGGAACAAATGTTTTAAAAATTGATCTAGAACTGACCGCTTTGGCCACCAATTTTCAAGTTGACAATTCAATTATTTGGTCCAAATGTATAACCAATTGCAATTTAAAAACACTAAAAAAATACTTAATAATTAATAATGAAAATTAAATGACCAAAAAAATTGTCCAGGCCGATTGGTAAATCGGCTATTAATCAAGTCAATGGTTTTGTGTAAAGGGTAAAATGGAACCAATTGCCTAATGGTAGTAGGGTTGAACGACCCAACCATTCAGGTCAATGGTTGTTTAAAATACAACGATGATGACGAAAGATATTACAAAGCAACGCATATGGTAGATTTTGTGCCTATTCGTTTCCTTACAATTCATTACTATATTCGATAGAATTTATTAGTATCAAATCTTTTACTTGAATTAGTTACTATTAACTTAGATATCTTTTTTGTTGATGAATCTTATGTTTGTTCCTTAAAAAAAGAAGATTTGATTTCTATTTCTAATTTTGATTTTTTTTTTATTTCCATCCAGATAAGAATTTTCATAAATGGGGCTATTTTTATAGCATGTATCTTTAAATGTCATCTTTTGTTTTTTCCTTTCTATTCACTCGGATCTCTTCAAAAAAATAGAGGAAGCATAATCAAGTCAAGATGATACAGATCAACCCATTCTTCTTGCGCCAAAGATCTTATCATTTCCAAAGGAAATGGAGTTACATTTCTTTTCCATTTTCATTCAAGAGTTCTTATGTGTTTCCATGCCCCCTTGAGACATCAAAAAATGGACAAATTTCTTTTCTTAGGAATACATACAAGATTATTCACTACACAAAGGAAGGATAGGATAATGGTAACCCCACAATTAACTACTTCATTTATGAATTTCAATTAATAGAAATACATGTCCTACCGAGACATAATTTGTAACTTGCTATCCTTTTGAAGGAATCCAGAATGATTAATGAACAAAATATTGCAAAATCAAAAATAGCTCTAGTCTATGGTCAGATGAATGAACCCCCAAGAGCCCGTATGAGAATTGGTTTGACTACCCTAACCATGGCGGAGTATTTCTGGGATCTTAATGAACAAGACGTACTTCTATTTATTGACAATATCTTCCGTTTTGTCCAAGCGGGATCAGAAGTATCTACCCTATTAGGCAGAATGCTTCTTCCGTGGGTTATCTACCTACCCTTAGTACATAATTGGGTTTTTTTGCAAGAAATAATTACTTTGACCAAAGAGGGGTCCACAACTTCTATTCAATCAGCCTGCGGACGATTTGACTGACCCTGCTCCTATCACGACATTTGCAAATTTAGATGCTACTACCATACTATCTAATATCACATATACACGTGTTTCTTCCATAATGTAAACTAAGCATTCGTATCTTATATTCAACCGGATTCTAGAATAAATCTTCAAAACACCCACAAGAGTTGGCTTATAACCATTACATTACATATACCTAATTTGACCTTCCTAACCTATAATTTTGTTGATTACATGATGGACTCCCCTAAAAAACATTGGCACGCGTGTAAACGAGGTGCTCTACCAATTGAGCTATAACACTTGTGCTCGTGATAGATATTTTATCATGTAGATAATTTCTTGTCAAGATGAATATTTCATGATCTGGCATAATAGCTCTCAAATCTCTTTCCTACTAAGAATTGGTATTGCTTAGAAGTAATATTCCATCTATAATCCATCGATGTGATGGATCCCATTTGTTCCTCTTTAAGATGATAAACGACCTACTTAACTCAGTGGTTAGAGTAAAAGGAATGTATAAACCAATGCTTCCATAGATTCGATTGCGGTTTACAATTATAGCTTCTACACCTGTTCATTTGGGATCATCTCCCAGATAAATAAAGGGCAAGAGTCAAAGAAAGGGCAGTGATTCAAATCAAGATTTTTCTGGTACACTATCCTATGTCAAATGACAAAAAGAAAATTAAAATAGAGGTGAAAGATACCAGAGCAATGTTGTATCTGACTATTTGTCTCTTTGTAGTCGTATCTCCACTTAACTCCTATCTCTTAAGAGGAATCTTTTAACTTAAAGAGAAAAATGGGTTATTCGTTTCCTTTTATCTTTATATCTTAAAGTACAATTATACAATTTTTTGTTTTCCAGTGATACCTTAAAATAGACAAACAAAAACTCTCATATATGGGATCAAAATGGATATTTGACAATTTTTAGAATTCATAACATTCTCTACATTAAAAATTCTGAAAAAAAAAAGTTCACCAATATCAATATACCTCTTAAAGTAATTATTGCACTTTCAGATGTCAGACTTCAAAACAAACCAACATAACCCTTATTTTACAAATTAAATCAGTTTGAAGTGCATCCCAGACCACTCATCTAGTAGGTGTTTAGTATCAATGTCCAAAATGATGTCACATCAACTCCACATCAAAAATCTGTTTTCTGAAAAAGCATTGGTGTTTGGTTAGCCATTATTCCAAAAATTGTTTTTTCAAACTACACCTTAGAAATTGGGAAAGGTGTGATCGCTAATTTTGATGTTTTTCTATTATTGCTGATATGGTATTAAAAACACATATATAACAACAAAATCAATGGAACCAAATAGAAAATCTAACAAAACATTTTCTAAGCTCATGAAACATGCCTCTGAAAAAAGGGCATCGAATCGAAACACCGCCCTAAAATCTATGTGGGGGCGCATGATGATATATGAGGCGACATAAAAGCACAGGAGAATTTGAAACTGAAAGGTGCATCAAGTGTCGTCGCTTGCATGTAACGGTGACGATGACGGTGACGGCCTCTAATCTCATCTTCTTAAGGCTCCGTATGGTTTGAGGAAAAGAGATGGAAAAAGACGAATATTCCTAAGTGATACTTTTTTCCATGTTTGATTGTTGGGATAGAGTGGTATGGGATGAAGAAAGAGTGAGAAGCAAGATCCCAAAAATAAGTAAATGCGATCCCACCAAAATGGTGTGACCCTAGTGAGAAAGGAAAAACGTGAGACGTAACTGAGAAAAGTTATCGGGATTTGTTAGGCCTAAACTCGAGAGTCTCCTTCTTCCTTCAGCTAAGCATTCCAACGGTCGTATCTTGGCGACTTCTTTGATGATATCAAGCAAAGGTAAGACCAGATCTACACTCCTCTTTCTTTGGCGAGCCATTTCCTATATCTTCATGTATATTTTGGTGGATAAGAATGTTTTTACCATAGTTGCACCAGTCTCTACAATGACTGATCCCATTTCATGTTCTTCACTATTTTCGGCAAGGAGAAGCTCCATTCTCCTTGTGTAGGCGAGATTTGGTAGGACAGTCTGTTTTAGTGAGCAAAGGAGAAGCTCCATTTCATCTTCTTCAGGACATGCACAAGTACAGGGGTTTTCTTTGAGATTCACGTTATAGTGGTGTGACGAAAGGGTTTTTTTTTGTTTTCTTGTTATTTTGAAGTGATGCTATTTGTTAGGTACAAGGGTTTTCTCTGAGATTTTTTTTTTTGTTATTTGATCATCAAACCACTGCTGGTTTGATCGATTTACAGTGGTGTGCATTTTTTTTCCATTGTGACTTCCAACAAGACTGCTTATTTTTTTGGTTCGATTTCAAAACCCTTCTCTACCATGGTCAAAGAAGACGATGTAGCTATTACCAAAAAAAAAAAAAAAAGAGGGAACCGATTGGTTCTTCTAAAGTGATAACTTCATTCCTTGATTTACTGTAGATTTATCTAGGGTTAGAAGAGGGAACCGAATGGGTAGATTTATCTAGGGTTAGAAGAGGGAACCGAGTGGGTAGATTTATCTATGTATATATTTTTTATTTTTTGTCAGAATATAACCCCTGTTTTTAATTTTTGTCACACCTAGAATCTGACTATCTAATTAAGATTGTAGTTCTCTCTCAGTAGTTCTCTATGCAGGCCCAATAGGGTTAGAAGACTCCCTTACAACTGAATTTTTTGTTGTTCTAGTCTAAAGCTAGCTAAACATCCAAATTTAAGGCAGATGGAAATCGAAGGTGACTCTATGTTGGTGACTCTAAAGCTAGCTAAACATTTAACTAAGATTTATCTACAGTGATGACTGGTTGAGGATGGGACCGATTCATTGGGTTCTAGTAGTTGTGTTTCTTAAAAATGCCATTTTTTCTGAATTAATAAAATTCCTTCAAAAAAAGGATCCACTCCGGGGCTGTGGAGTAATTCTGCTTAAAAAAGGGAAGAAAAGACTCTTTAAACTATTGTGACACTTTAAGATCACATTCCCATTCCTAAGAAATTAGCACATTAGAATGTAACTATTATAAAACTCAAATTGACAAAAAAAAAGAAAAAAAAATACAAATCAGATCACCCAAAATAAATAAAAAAAGCCCATGGTGCTGGATATATAGAGAAACTTATGGTTTTTTTTCCTTGCTTCCATGTCTGTATTAGTTTTTTTGTACTTTAGAGAGAACATAGTTTGAACTTTCACGGGGATGGATCCCTGAACTGAATGGTATTTTTCATGATTTTTATTTAATATCTGATCTTGAATTCCTACCAAGTAGTAATCACATACTAGTGCAAGTGAGTGAATGTAAAAATAATTATTGATTGGGAAGTGTATTAAATATTCGCCATAAACAATAAATTGATCTAAAAGTTCATTTGATTAAATATCCACCACTAATCCATCATAGCTGCAAAATTTGAGTAACCATGGTTTTTCCTGAACCGAAAAGGTCTTGATGTGAATTCTGTATGAAATCCCCAGTATAAGTAGGATTAAAGTTGGATTTTGGACTAATCAGAGCCTCTTGAATCAATTCCAATAGATTCTCCCCCCACTCTCTTGTGAGTTATGAATAGGAACTCCCCCTCACTTTCTCATCCCATCCCACCCAAACTTTCTCTCAAACCAAATGGAGCATTAGATTCCAAAGTAGCATTCATTTCATAGCTTCTTTTTCATCCATAGCGTGCACAAAAAACAACAGAGGATATGTAGGCAAAAGATATAGAACAGTTCCAAGTTTCTATAAGTAAAAGATTTCCACATCCTTGGTTACCTCCAAAGCTTCAACTACATTCTTTTAGGCTCCTTTAAATGCAAGACCCAACTCCTTTTTGACTGGGGCTATAACCATTTTCTGGAATAATATTCCAACAAAAATGTTTAATGTTAGTAGAACTATAATGGCCAAGGATTGGGGTGGATGTGGGTTTTAGGTTATGTGCATGTGTGTGTGTTTGATAAATATGTATGTATATTAGAGAGAGAGAGAGGAAAAGAGAGAACCTTCACTTCTCTAGGTTCCTGAAACTTCTTATGTACTACAAGAGGAACCCCACTTTTTTCCTGTTAAACAAAAAACACACCAACACTTCTATTGGTAACAAATTATCTTGACAAATTTGGTAATATAGAAAAGCAGATACAGGTGCATTAACATCATGTCTTCAATTATGCTGTATGGCAAATTAATATTTTAAAAGGTGTGTGAAGTTTACTCCTTGGGGCAAGGCTTGGGGGGAACACCCCATGCATGGTAAGCCACATACCTCACATCCTCAGGTGGCTTATGTCAATGTGTTTCATATATGAATTGAGGCAGAGGTTCTCATCACAATACTAATTTAAAGGTCAATACCAAGTTTTCATGCGAGTTGATTCTTTTAACTCTACATGGATTTTAACCACTAATTGTGGTTTTATTTTACAATATCCAAGCATGTAGTTTTTTTTCTTGGATTGTTAACAAGATCGAAAAAACAAAACATCAAGTGAACAGTTCGAGTATAAAAGTGCAAGGAACTAGCTTGAAGTCCACTAGCACAAAACAGCTTGCCATGAGCCCCCAAACAACAAACTGGAAAATGAATCTTGTCGCATCCAATGGCCTAATCTATAGCCCCACCCCCAAGCCCAATCTACATCTCATAACACTTTAAGCTAAGGGTCCATTTGGTTGAGACGGGAATCAAAATCAGAATTGGAATAAGCTAGAATGGGATCCCAAGGGAGGGGGAGTGAATGGCCATTTCCTCAAATGGGGGAATGCCATTCCACCAGAAATGGGAATGTGATTCATATTCTGCCCAAATAGTTGGAATCGGAATGGGCCATTTCAATTCAGATTTGAGACCCCTATTCCCACAAGACAGGCCCTATGAATCTCCTTAAACAATCAACCTCCCAAAGCCTAAAGCACATTGGTTTTTTTTCTTTATTTCCTTAAGCTTGTAGTAATTGATTACATTATGATTTTCTTATGCACTCTTATATAAAATGTCCTATGCACATGGTTATATATTTGTTCTTATAAAGCTTACTGGGGTAAAGATGAGGGAACTCCCACTGGTCTTAGCTGTCAACGATTTCGCCCTTGACTGAAGCGGGCTCAAGTTGGTATTCTCTCAAAGGCAAAGTAAAGACCAGATGGCGCAAAGTTCATATACCTTGTTGTTGGGGGTAGGGGGCCTTTTATAACCACTTCGCGCATTCACTCTGAAGCCCTTGTCAGGTCGGGTATGATTACCCTTGCTTCTATCAATTCGGGTGTCGTCCTTTCTGTTGGGACAGAACCGCCATTGCTCTTTGTTGGAGCTGTCTTTGTAACTGGAGATGACGGTGTCAGGAGGCGGTGGCAGGTGACCGTTTGGAGCACGGCTGTCAAGCGTTAGATCCCAAGTCAGTCAGGTGCGCCGCTCTTGGGTACGGACTTCCTCGGTGTCAGGCATGGTACGGTTTGTTTGGTTTTGGCATCCTGAGGGCGATGTGGTGGAGTGGTGAGCGAGGCGAAGTTTTCAGTTCGAAGGTATGTCCTGTATTGCTATAGGGCAGGCCAATTCGGTGAGGTGGGTCCCGAACTGCTATAAGGCAGGCCCGACCGGCGAGATATGTCCCAAACTGTTATAAGGCAGGCCAGTTCGGCGAGGTGTGTCCCGAACTGTTACATAGGCCAGTTCGGGTTACTGTCTAGCTTGGGGCCGAAGGGAGAGTTCGGGCTCCTAGTAGGGAGTTTGGACTGCTGGTAGGGGAGTTCGGTCCGCTGGTTTCTCTCCTTGGTGCTCGCGCCTTAGGCATGCTTTTGTGTCGAGCTATTGCTTTTGCCACGTGTTGCATAACTGTGAGGTCGGGCCAAATCTTCCTTCGTCAATTGCCCCCCACTCCTCGCGCCAAGGGTCTTGCCTTGGCGTGGGGAGTTTTGCGAGGTGGTAGGTGGATTTGTCCCGTTCTTCAAATCTTGACAGCGCGAGGTGCTTTGCCAGGGTTCTTCGGTTTTCTGGAGTGTTCAAAAAGGCGGGAGACATGCCTATTGCTTATAAATGTTGACGGACGTGGCAGTGCGCATTTATTTTAAATTTCAAAGAATCGCGCCACTGAGACGTGACAGCGAGTCTTTTAATTTTGAAAAGAGCGCGCCACTGCCGTTTTGAGGAGACGTGCGCTGGCAGTTGTCAGTTGCAGAGAGACATGTGCGGCGCGTTTGTTGGTTTTAGAAAGATGTGCGGCGGCGCGTCGTCGATTTTAGAAAGACGTGTGCTGACGTTTCGTTCATGGTGCGCCAATCACGTCTCGATCTCAGGGGACGTGCAGTCAGCGCGAATGCAGGCCGTCAGATTGGCTTTGATCTGCGCTATTGGTTCTTGGTTACTATAGCTATAAATAGTAGGGGACCCCAGTCGATTTGTCACTTCTGCGGTTTGCTTCTTGAGCTCGCGTCCAACTTTTCAGCTTGCGTCTAGGCTTGTTACTTTGCCTTCAAGGTTTTTGGCTTGTTCCAGTCTTCAGAGCCTTCAAAACTTTCTTCCGGTGAGTACCTTCCTGAATCCACCTTTTCTCCTCGATGTCTAGCTTTGATAGCTCAGGCGATTCTTCAAGTAAGACTGATGTAGGTTCTACGAACCGAGTCGTATCCCCCGACTTCCTTAGTGATCTTGAGGTGGAGCTTGAGGATGACCTCGAACCCGTAGGCCGAGCCACTTCGGGCAGTTTGGCGTCTACCTCTCGTCGAGGTTGGGTGCTAGATAGGTTTGGTCATTCGACCATGACACCCGAGGGGCTCCAATCTCTACTCATCTCTTACAATTTGCCTGGGGGTATATTTATTTCATTCCTTCGGGTAGCTTTCCTTGGGAACACGGTCCTGATGAGATCGTGATTTTTCGAGAACAGCTCGCTGCGGGGCTGCAACTGCCTTTCCACCCCTTTCTCGTCGAGGTCATAAACCACTTCGGCGTTACCGTTGGCCAGCTTCATCCGAACTCCATTTGAAACCAGGTGGGGACAATCTCCCTTTTTTGCGAACAGAACTTCCCTTTAGACTTGGAGATATTCTCCTATATTTTAATGCTCAAAAAACAAGCGGGTTCTCTTCTCGGGGGAAGACGGGCGTATTACCTGTCTCCTCGCCCGGGTTTCAAGCTTTTGCACGAACTTCCTAACAAGGTCCCGGCGTGGAAGCGGGATTACTTCGGGGTGCAAAGTGCACAAGGGTGGCATTTTCAGACCGGGTGGGGGGAGGCCGCTCCTGACTCTGGTGTCACTCTCGATAAAGAGATGGTAAAGGGCCTCCGGCAATGGGCACGGCAAGGTTTAAAGTGCCATCAGTACTTAACGGAGGCCAAGCTTATTGCGGCCGGCCTGAGTTCGGGTAGGTTTCTTAGCTCAGGTTTCTTGTTTGCTTTGTTCCTTCATTTTTTTTATGCCAAACTCTTTTCTGCAGGTGTGATGGACGTAGAGAGGATTCGTGGGGGGCGCCTGTTCCAAGGCATGAAGAGGAGGAAGCGGGTTGCCAAGCGAACTCGTACCGAGCTGCCCCAGGATGAGGAGCATCAAGTTCTAGGCCACACGCCGGAGGATCTGCCCAGGGAGCCCGAGGTGGCTCCGATGCATGAAGCGACATGGGCCCCTTACGCTGAGACCACTTACACGGGTGCTCCCGCTTACTCGAGTGCTCCTACTTACTCTAGGTCTGCTCATACGCGGGCTGGGCCCTCGGGTTCGGGAGCTCAAGGGGAGTTCAGAAGCGTGTTGTCGCCGAACTACACTCTTCAGAAGACTAGGGAGGCTACTTTCCCCGAGGAGATCGCGGCGTGGACCGATCTTCCCTTGAATCAGGTTGCCTGCCGTGCCGTAACTCATGCTATTGTGGTAAGTCAGATTTCGTCTGCCTTCTTTATTTTCTATCATTCTTGCTATTGTCGCTCATGCTGCCGAAGAGGCTTTTCGTGCCGATGAGGCGAATACCCGAGCTGCTAAGGCGACCGCTCATGTTGCCAAAGAGGCTGCTCGCGTTGCTAGGGCCAGGCAGGCGATGTCTCAACGGGATACCGAGGCCATGGGGGTAGTCGTGAAGCATATGGCGGATCTAAGGTTGGATCTACAACATCAGGTTGAATATCTTCAGGAGGACATCAGAGAGAAAACATAGATATTTTCCCAAGGTATTGAAGATGCCAAGAAGAAGGCCGTTGAAGACTACATTGCCTCGCCACGTTTTGACGACCTAATGGTAGATTCTTACAGAAGGGGATTCAAACTGAGCCGGTGGATGATCCAGAACACGTATCCCGACCTCGATGTTAGTGCCATATCCACTTCGCGTATAAATCAGGAGATGACCAATGCTGCCGATGGCGAGCCGGATTCTAAGGGCGAGGCATGGCTTTCGGGTGTCGTTGAAGTGCCTTCTGATGGGGAAGAAGTAGCTCCAGGCTTGTAATTTTTTTTTTGTACTCTTCCTTTTCTTGCAATGAAATAGACGCTCTTTTTAGTTGTGTTATTTTTTCTGAACTGATAATTTGCCAAACTAATAATATGCCCGATCTGTTTCTTGCCCGGGTTATTGCACTCGCACGACCTGTTTCGGTGTTTTAATACTTAGTCTCAGCTTCGCATTTAGTCTTTGACCGATATTTTGTCGAACTGCTAATATGCCCGACTCTTCTTTGCTTGCCCATGCCGAGGTTCCTCTTGTTAGCTCAACATCTTGGCCCTAAGGCTCTTGTATCGATTTCATCCAATTCTCTTGGCGGTTTATAGGTAGTATCGCCTTAAGTTAACAATGTTCCACGCTCAGGGTATTTGTTTGTCTTCTAAGGTTTCGACCTCGTTTGCCCCCCCGAGCGCTCTCTTTACTTTATAGGGCCATTCCCAATTTGATCCAAGTTTGCCTACACCGGGTTCGGGCACCATAATCTTACGGAGAACCAGGTCGCCGACTCGGAAGCTTCGCTGCTTTACTCTGGCATTGTAGTACCGAGCTACTTGCTGCTGGTAGGCCGTTGTCCGGATGTGCGCGAGGTCTCTTACCTCGTCCAGTAGGTCAAGGTTGGTACGCAACTCATCCGTTCGTCTGATCGTCATGTTTCTAGTCGCAATGTTGGTACTTCGATTTCTGCCGGGATTACTGCTTTAGTGCCGTAGGTGAGGTTGAAGGGGGTTTATCCCGTGACGGTTTTTTCTGTAGTTCGGTGAGTCCATAAAACACTTGGTAGTTCTTCTGCCCACAACCCCTTAGCTCGATCTAGACATCCTTTCAATTTGTGCATGATGGCTCTATTCACTACTTTTGTCTGACCATATACCTGCGGGTGCGCGACCGATGTGAAGTTTTGCTGAATCCCCATATTCTAGCACCACTCTTGGAACTTGATATCATCGAACTGTTTGCCGTTGTCCGAGATCAGTACCCGAGGTAACCCGAAGCGACATACTATGTTCTTCCAAAAGAAGTTCTGTATGTTTCGGGCCGTAACTATTGCCAGTGGTTCGGCTTCTATCCACTTTGTGAAGTAATCTACTGCCACCACTAGGAGAGATGCCACACTAGCTGCTATTTCACGAAGTTCAGACTCTATTGGCTTGGGAGGTCCGGGTTCGCCCGAACTGGGGACCTCGGGCTCAACCTATTGAGGGGTTTTGAGGCTAAAAGTGCACTTGGCGATAAAATCTGCTAAGGCTTGAGCCTTAATTGCAGTCCGTGGTTTGTACTGGAGATCGTACTCGCTGAATTCGATGGCCCATTTCGTCAACCGACCGGAGACCTCGGGCTTCAGCAAGACTTGTCTTAGGGGTTTGTCGGTTAAGACGATGACGGTGTGAGCTTGGAAGTACGGGCGGAGCTTTCGAGCTGAAATCACTAGTGCGTACGTTATTTTTTCTATCTGCAGGTATTTCGTCTCAGCTCCCTGCAGAATTTTACTAATGTAATAGACGGGTCACTGGACCCGATCTACTTCCTTTATTAGTACCGAACTGACCACCTTGTCGCTCGTCGAGAGGTACAGTTCTAAGACCTCGCCCTCCTCGGGTCTGGCTAAGGTTGGCACAGTGGCGAGGTAGGTTTTTAGCTCGTCGAACGCGAGCTGGCAATCTCAGGTCCATTCGAACCCTTTGCCTTTGATTGCCTTAAAGAAAGGCTGGCAGCGGTCTACCGATTTGGACATGAAGTGGCTTAGAGCGGCTATGCGGCCGTTCAGCCTCTGAACCTCTTTTACTTTCCAGGGTGGTCTCATATCAAGGATGGCCTTTATTTTGTCCGGGTTGGCTTCAATACCGTGCCGGTTGACAATGTACCCTAGAAACTTACCCGAGGTGACACCGAAGACACACTTGTTTGGGTTTAGTCTCATTCTATATTGACGCAGAATTTGGAAGACAGAATCCAAGTCTTTTATTAATTCCTGCGAGAACTATGTTTTGACGACCATGCCGTCTACATAACATTCTATTTTCCTGCCGATTAAGGGCCGAAAAAGCTTATTTACAAGTCTTTGGAAGGTCGCCCCAGCATTCTTTAGTCCGAAGGGCATGACCTTGTAACTGATCCTTAGTTTTATAACAAGCGCATCGTCGTGGGGATAGTGAACACCTCGCGCATCGTCTTCTGTGAAAAAGATTGGCTCTTCTGTCTTCGGCCTCTTTGGAGGGTTCTGCTCCTCTCGGGCCGCCTCGCGAACGGACGTCTGTGCTACTGCCGAAATGCAACCTGCTACCACCGAACCGCCCACTATTACGTGGATGATTCCCCGAATTGGCCTCTCTTCTGAGAGAGGTCGCTACAAGGCTTCGGCCGGTCTGCTGCTCGACTCGGGGGCATCATTTTCGTGTTCCCCTTGCTGACATGCTTTATTACTATTGTCATTATGTACAAAATTTCTCAAGTACCCGCGACGGATGAGTCCCTCTATCTCATCCCGGAGATTATTACATTGCTTGGTACTATGACCGTGATCTTTATGAAAACTACAGTATAGATTTTTGTTCCTTTCGTTTGGGTTGCTTTTTAGGCGAGGTGGCCACTTTATGTAGGGGGCGTCCTTGATCGTCATCAAGATCTCGGTCCGCTTTGTGTTCAACGGCGTGTAATCCGTCCGAACTGCTAAGGGAGATCGGGATGGCTGGCTTGGCTTCGCCTCTCGGGTCTGGCTTCTTCTGTCGCCTGGGTTGGAGGGCTCGCCTTCTTTTCTTCTTTTTTCAACCCCGCCTTCGGTTCTTTGGTTGATCTCTTCCTCTGTTCTCATGAACTTGTTCGCAAACTTGAGGAAGTCGGCCACGGTTGTTGGCTGGCTGGCCACCATGTGCCATTTGAATTCTTTGTGCGTTACCCTCTTTTGGCCGCTGCGAGCTGTACCGTGGGGTCTAACCGAGGAGTCTACAAGCATGTTTCATTGAACCGCTTGATGTAGCTCCGGATGGGTTCTCCTTCTCTTTGGATTACCCCGAAGATACTTTCCTCGGTTCTGGGGCATCGCTTGCTGGTAACAAAGTGGGCGGTGAAGATCTGCACGAACTGGGCCCAACTTCTTATTGACTCGGAAGCTAGGTTCGGGTACCAGGTGCGGACCACCCCCTGAAGGTGGTGGTGAAGGCCATGCACATGCATGACTCGCTGGCCCTAGCGAGGTGCATTTGTGACTGGAATGCGTCAACGTGGTCGTTGGGGTCAAAGGACCCATCATATTTGTCCAGAGATGGAAGTTTGAAGTCTCTGGGTAGGGGGACTGCCAGAAGTTCTAATGAAAGGGGGGAAGGAACTGAGAGAATTGGGACAATTTTTACCTCGTCTCTCTTCCTTGCCTCTGAGCTCGGGTAGGACACGGGTAGTAGTTCGGCGACTTCGTCGGCGCCTTCTTTGAGCGGGCCTGGTGCTGGCGCTGCTGGCCTCCGTGTTGCCGAGCTCGATGGGCCCGGACTGCTGGCCTGTTGCTAGGGTGCTGAACCGGTTCTCTGTGGGTGGGAACTCGGGCTTGGAGCGTCGAGGTGACTTTGTGGGCGAGGTTCCTGACCCACCTGCGAGCTGCAAGGCGGGGGCAATTTTTCTTTTCTTTCAGCTTGGGGATGAGGCCTGGCTATTAGGGGGGTTCTGGGGTTGGGAAGCTTCTCCTCGGTGAGGTCGTCCACCTTGGGGGGAGGCCTTAACCGGCTTCGAAATAGGGTGCCGAAGGGGGGGAGCAGTGACTGGTTTAAGTGTAGTTGAGGGAACTGCTGCTGGTAATGGTGCTGGGAGAGGTGGTGCAGTACCTGGTGTTGCTGGAATTGTTGCATTTGGGCTTGCATTGCCCGCATGCATTGCATCAGATCGTCCAATTGGTTCTGGCGGGTTGCCAGTGGGACAGCAGTTGGTTCAACGAAGTTCGTTTCAATAGGGAGTGGAAGAGGGATGTTCAACGAAGGAGGGTTCAGGGGTGCCACTGCTTGTGGCACATTCAAACTGGGTATCCCATCCACTGAAAGAGGGATGGTGAACTGCCCAATGCACACTGTGGGAACATGGAGTTGCTCTCCGGTGGTGGCTGTTTCTGTTCCACGTCCGACACTATTGAAGGAGGCCATGGGTGTTGGAGTTTTTGAAAGAAGGGTAGGTAAGATTTAGAGGGAGACCTTTAGAAGCGTTCCCATAAACGGCGCCAATTGATGGAGCGCGATCCGGCCGGTCTTAGCTGTCAACGATTTCGCCTCTGACTGGAGCGACGGGGAGCCTAAAACGGAGAAGATGAGGGAACCCGGTGAGATAATTCCGAAGATTAAGTTAGTATTCTCTCGAAGGCAAAGTAAAGAGCAGATGGCGCAAAGTTCACATACCTTGTTGTTGGGGGTAGGGGCCTTTTATAACCACTTCGCGCACTCACTCTGAAGCCCTTGTCAGGTCGGGTATGATTACCCTTGCTTTTGTCAGTTCGGGTGTCGTCCTTTCTGCTGGGACAGAACCGCCACTGCTCTTTGTCGGAGCCATCTCTGTAACTGGAGATGGCAGTGTCAGGAGGCGGTGGCAGGTGACCGTTTGGAGCGCGACCGTCAAGCGTCAGATCCCAAGTCAGTCAGGTGTGTCGCCCTTGGGTACGAACTTCCTCGGTGTCAGGCATGGTACGGTTTGTTTGGTTTTGGCATCCTGGGGGCGATGTGGTGGAGTGGTGAGCGAGGCGAAGTTTTGAGTTCGAAGGTATGTCCTGTATTGCTATAGGGCAGACTAGTTCGGCGAGGTGTGTCCTGAACTGCTATAAGGTAGGTCCGGTCGGCGAGGTATGTCTCGAACTGCTATAAGGCAGGCCAGTTCAGCGAGGTGTGTCCCGAACTGCTATAAGGCAGGCCAGTTCAGCGAGGTGTGTCCCGAACTGCTATAAGACAGGCCAGTTCGGCGAGGTGTGTCCCGAACTGTTACATAGGCCAGTTCGGGTTACTGTCTGGCTTGGGGCTGAAGGGAGAGTTCGGACCGCTGGTAGGGGAGTTCGGTCCGCTGGTTTCTCCCCTTGGTGCTCGCGCCTTAGGCGTGCTTTTGTGCCGAGCTGTTGCCTTTGCTACATGTTGCGTAACTGTGAGATCGGGCCAAATCTTTCTTCATCACTTACAATCCATGCTATGGAAGGTTCTATTATCTCGCCTTGCTCCTCTTCCTTTCAAAACATTGCATAAGCATTACTTTTTTTTGAGAAAAGCATTACTAATATTGCATCATACAAATCTCTCTTAAAACCAGACAAATTAACATTTGAATTAGACTTCACATAAATCATTGACAATTAAAATACTCTAAATGACAATAAATAAGAGCTAAGACAACCATTTTAGTCATAAACATATCTAATGAAAGAATTCTACAGCCACAAAAGCATAGGAAAAAAGTTTTATATAAAAATCACTTGAACATTTTTCTAGATCACTTCTCCTATTTTCTGCCACATGGAGGAATTGATAACAACTTTCATTCAAAAGAAAAGGGAAGAAACGATATGAAAAGATGGTATAATGTAGGGGCACCTAAGTTGAAAATAGGGTGATGTAGTAAACATATGTGATGCAATGGCTAGGCTGAGAAAAGGGAAGCAACAATCATATTTTTCTCTAGGCCTCCATAGAACTTATATATGTCTATGCAATGTGATGTAGTAAACATATGTGATGCAATGGATATTTATATTGTCTGATCACACCATTCTATGTTATTAGTGTGATGATGTTATTAATATATACTTGTCAGGTCCGATCTTGAAGTTGTTTTCATTGCAGCCTTTGATGCTATTTTTCCTTGAAAGAATGTTGAAACTGGATTGAGTTCACAACAATACATCATCTGTGTATTTCTTAATGCTGCAAAAATTTCCTTTAGCAGTACCACCATTCCGGCTAACCTCTACAAGAGAGAATCCGCAATGCTAAGATTATGTAATTCCTTTCATCTAGATCATCATTCAGATGTTTTGAAGTTGGATGATGGGGAAACAACACTTAGGATTTGACATCTTTGAAATTTGCAAGTTTAATGGCATCTGATTCTGCTTTTGAATTTTTTTGACTGTTTTAGTTTAAGAGGAGGAACTAGCCTAATTATAAAATCAATTGAAGCATGGACTTTTCATAGATTTGATGCTTCAAAACTTGGACCCTTGGTCAAGATCTCTTGGTCTTTATTTTTAGTTTATTTGTATCAAATGTGTGGCGAGTTTGATATGCAAAGAAATCATAATTATCGTGGTCTTTGGAAATATGCAAAGAAAAGACCCAACATCTTAGATATGCTTTTGCATCTTACTATGGTGGAGAGTACAAAACTAAATAGATCGAAATGATTTAAGTGGGGAGTCCAGACAAAATATAAATGTTTAAATGGGTCTAAATTTTGTTTACCATTAAAATTACAGAACTCTAATCCCAACGCTTCAGTGCTTACTCTTATGCCATTAAGCTATCATTCCAATACTTGCAAAATCTTTTGACGCGCATATAACACAAGCCTTAAACTTTACTTGTTAATGAACGTCTATCATTAGAAATCCAACTTAGCTCTATTGTCCAAGGGCAGTAACACAATTATAATTACAGGTCGATTGGTTGCAAAATAGGACTACTATTGTTGCATGGAGACATAACTTGCCATATGAAATTCAAATGTATATATATATATATATATATATAAAAGTTGGATTACATCAACAGTTTGGCTATTTGGCCCTTAATTTACTTCATTAATTCATAATATGAGAGGAAAGAAACATGGAAAAATGAATTATATATATATATATATATATATATATATATATATATATATATATATATATATATATATATATATATATATATATATATATATATATATATATATATATATAAAAGTTGGATTACATCAACTAGTTTGGCTATTTGGCCCTTAATTTACTTCATTAATTCATAATATGAGAGGGAAAGAAACATGGAAAAATGAATTTTTTCAAAAAAAAAACATAAGCCACTATTTTCCCTTATACAACCAAACGGTGGACGGTAAAATTTTCGCACTTTCTCATCCCATCCCATCCCGCCCAAACTTTCCCTCAAACCAAACAGAGCCTAAATGAATAAAAGTGTAGGGTTTTGCGCATTGAATTTTCTAATTTTCTGCTGGGAACAAAGAATGATGGGAAGGGTTTTTATATTTTGCTTCACTTGTCTTAACAACGGAAAGCTAAAATAGGGTTATACTGTCAAGGAATAGTTACAAAACAAAATAATTTCACCTGGATACATGGTGACTGGTGAATGGTGAGGCCGCCTGAGGGTTTAAAATTTTCAATTAACGTCTGTCAGCAAGCTTTAATTAATTTAAAAAAGAGAAAGGTACAAAGGAAATGAAAGATACCAGAATATCCTGTGTGGTATGTGGAAATTACAAGCCTAACCAGCAACTACTTGCTCCTACAGTATAATGGTGGTGCCTGTGACCTCCTCCTCCCTCTCTCGACACCCTCCGCAAATCAAGTGAAGGGATGGAGGAAAAGGAGGATATATAATATTATAATATATAAATTGAAAAAGCCTAAAAGCCTTGGCTGTAAATACAAGATTGAAGAAAAAAGAGCTTAAGCTGAGATACAACTAAAAACGACCTCCTCGCTTACGACCCCAGAAACCAAAAACTCCTTCCCAAGCCTTAAAGACGACGATTGCCTCAATTGTTGTTTCTGCTTGCCTTTGTCTACTTTTGCTACAGTTGGGCCGGAATCTGAGACCATTTTTGACATTTTCAGGGCGTCGGCGGCTTCTTTTTTCTCTTTCCTCCGGCATATGACGTAGTCCTCAGGGATATATACATCCATAATTATAGTCTGTCGTCCGCTTTCGCTCCAACAAGGTTTCAGCAAGGCAAAGAATATAGCTGTAGCGACGTGTGGATGCGGCAACAAACAGTACTCTCTCCTCGCCTCTTGGGCAACTGTAGACTGTAGTTAGTTCCGCCCGTTTTAGAAGGACTAGTTTCAAATTTATAGAGAGACTGAAGGTGAGAGAGCAGGTCAGGACTGAGGTGGGAAAGCCGGAAAGTGGGAGACTATGGGCGTCGGTCCCACGTTTTAATCAAACAACCAAAATAAAATACATATATAAATAAACTTTCTCTTTTTACAATATTAATAATATTATTTAATTTTGAAATTGTGTTGTTTTCTTTTTGACTAATGACTGACTACTACATGGCTTCACATGTTTCCCGATCGATCGAGACAACTCCTCAGTCGTCAAAACTCGAAAGCAAATCCGTGAAAGCCAAATTCCTTAACCTTTATAACTCAGAAGTCCCTCCGAATCCACGATTCCACGAACACGAACGATATTCCGGATCCGGAGTCCTCCCAACTCCCAACTCCCAGCTCCAACTCCACGATTACCATCTTGTTTTCTTCAGAACCTCTAATTATTATTATTTTTTTATAATCATTAATTAATAATCCTTATTATTATGCAAGCACATGAACTAGTATATTTTACGAGTGAGTTTTTCAGAGCTTCCAGAGTTCCAGGTTCGGGCTCTCCCAGGCTGTCTTCATGCTTATATGGATTGAGTGGCAGCTGAGGTGGACGGAACTCTTCTGCACTTCCACGTCACCCATGACCACGTAACAAAAAGTTGAGAGGACAATTGAAGATTAGAAATTTGGACGGTGGGGTGTGGCCGTGTGGGTGAGTAGGACTGAGCCTGCCAAGTGCCAGGCAGATTGAGATTAGTCCACGGGAGCGGGTGTTTGGGGAATTGAATTCAATCCTCTGCACGATGCGGTTTTCCCGTAGATTCATACCTTGGATTTTGCGCTAAAAATCCAAAAACCAAACTAAATCTAGTAAACCAAACCCATCGTTCCCTGTTTTGTCGAAACCAAGAAAAACCGACAGTAAATATATATTATCTATTTGTTGTTTACAAATTTATATGCATTATATATAAATTATATTTTTCATAATCTTATTATATTATATTATATTATATTATATATTTATATTATACATTTATATATTTTATAATATATTAAAAATATAAAAAACCAAAAAATCAACAAACTGAACCGACCAATCGGTTAATCAATTGGTTGCAGTTTTCGATTTTTCAAAATTGAGTGGTATCAATTCAATTTCAAAAATTAACTCATAATTCAGTTAAGTGAACGGTGAACACCCTAGTCGGAGCATTAAGAGAGCGAGACTAGTTGTCTGACCAAATTCTATTCGTTTACAATATTTGTTTCCTATTCATTAGATTGGACATCTTCTGGTATCAGATTTTTATGTAATTAAATCAATAGATTGAACAAAATTTCACATAAAAAAGAAAATTCTAGTCAATTTGTTTATTGAAAATTTCAGTTACAATCACTAAAATTCGCCATATGCATGCCTTATGAGGTTCATTTGGTTCGTAGTTGGAATTGGAATAGTTTAATCTTTTACTTATTTGGATTCAGGTTGAAATTAGATTCGAAATAAGAATTGGCTGGAATGGATTTTTATTTTCTCAAGGGACAATAAGGAATTAGTAATTTTCTTAAATGGGGGAATGCCATTCCACTAGGAATGAGAATCAGATATTAGTTTTGCCCAACCTAACAATTTGAATCAAAATGGACTATTCTATTTTCCACAAACCAAACAGACCCGAAGACTATCTTGTCTTGTTGACATGTCATTAGAGTTGGCTTCATTTAATCTAGAAATTAAACTCCTCGACCCTGACCCAAGCATCTTTTAAATGCCTAATTAGCAAATACTTTTATCAAGCATATTTTAACAACAAATGTTATGGGTTATTGTTGGTATAATGGTAAAAGTTAATTTTTTATCATTATACAAATACAAATATGTCGAACACAAAATCTTGTATTTTGTATTATTTTACATGTATTTGTACTGCTTCCAAACTGGATTTACCTGATTAAGGATAATCCAAATTCAACTGTTTGTCTAAATTCAAATTTATCCAAATTAAATTTATATATATATATATATATATATATATATATTCATGAAATAAAATATCAAAGTCATTTTTAATTCATCTTTACAGTTTAATTTCTTAACTTTATTCAATATCCAATTGCCGTCCAAATTGGATTCAAATCCACCATAAATCCAATGGATATGATGTATTGATCTGATTAAAATTCATATATAAACGAATTAAATTTGAATCTATCTATCTCCTATTTTATTCAATAGCCCTAAAAATTATTTTAAAGTAAATTACAATTGAAGAAAGAACCATTGGTCTCACATTTTGACTTTGCCATATGCTGGACCGGCTATCACTTAATGAGAGCTGCCGCATGTACACGCCCCTAATTATGTACATAATACAATAGTTGTAATTTATTTCTTAGTAAAATGGAAGTTAAACCTTTTCTATTAAAAATATAATTTTTTTGTATAGTAAAAACTTTATTTTATACTTTTTAGTTTATTTGGATACGAATGGCTTTTTAAAAAGAAAGGACAAAAAACAAAGCTTTCATCCCAAAAATAGTGAAGACATAATTCAAACACTTTATCTCAAAAAATTTGCACCAATTTAATGTGAAAAAGAAATAAAGAAAGAAAGAAAACGAAGGATGTGGAAGTGGAAGGCGATTTCTTCTCAGGTGATTGCATTTACCCTTGTTCTTTTATTTCCCATATAAATAAGGCAACGACCATTTTAGTCATAAAAATCCATTATTACAATGAGCATTTTTGTCCCATTCAAGTATTGACAACTTTCTCCCAAGGCGAGAAAATTATTTACCCACGTAGGAGACTCAAGAAAATAAACTTTCCCTATTCCCCACATAAATCTCAAAAAAGAACATGGAATTCTTGGTCAATGGAAATCAAAAACCCATTGATCAACTTCCCCCCTCTCAAAATCTAGAAAAAGAATGCCCCCTTGGATTAAAGTAGTTTGCTGCAACTAATGCCCAAGTATAGTATTGGAGATCATTTTAATTTCTAAACTGCTGATTTTGATGGATAGAAGGAAGAAAATTGTTGAAAATTGAACCCCAAAAATGGGTGAAGCTGATGGAATGTCATCACTATTGGACTGAGTGGTCTATGGCCCTTGATATTATCCTCGACTTGTAGGACTATTCGTAGGCCAATGGGAATAATCACATGATCGATGGAGTATTTGCTCTATGTAGACTAATATGTACATATAACCGACACCTTTTTTCCAATTATTATTATTTATTATTTTCTTATAAAATAAAAATTGTCTTGACTTATCTCTTTTAAACTTGGTCCACCAGAGTAGTTATTGGTTGAGAAAATTTCTCAATAAACAAGGACACATGTCTCTTCCTAGTAGAGGCTAATCCCAATTGTTTAGAGAGATTTGTGGGCAGTTCCTATCCATTGGAACAAACCCAACAGAAATGATCTATAAATAGAATCCAAAATAGTGAAGAAATTTTGGATTTTCTCCCAATGAAGAAATTTTCTCATTTTTTATTTTTTTTATTCTAGGTCATTTTTGAAACAACCAATGAGATTCATTTTCCCAATAATCTAAATAATCTCTTTTCCTAAAATTTCTCCTAAACTACCTCCCCCACTATCCCTCATTTTCTCCAAAATTATCTCTAATTCCTATTTATCCTCTCTCCTACTTTTTATCTATATCTAACTAAAGAATTTGGATTAAAAAATTTAAGAATTATTTAAATATTCTAACAAAATTATATAATAACTTTAAAATACTTATTACAAAACAAAAAATAATTTTATATTTATACAAAATATATCACGAAATTATGCACTAACAATTTAAATTATGTTTTTCCAGATTACAAATTTAAATGTTTTTCAAATATTTAATAATATGTAATAGCTTTAAATAATTAAAATTAAAATAACAAAAAAATTTAAATATTTTATAGGTTATTTAAATATTTAAATAATAAAATATTTATCATAAATAGATTTTAAATAGTTAAAATAATGAAATTATGTAATAAACTTAAAAAAATTCTTCAAAGTAAAAAATAATTATAAAATAATATTGACATTAAAAATAATTTAATAATGAAATTATATAATAATAGTATAAATTCTGATTTTATGGAAAATTAAATTCAATAAAAATTAACATTTAAAATTTAAATATTTTACATGTTATTTAAGTATTTAAATAACTAAACATTTTAAATAACAAAATGTTTAAGATAACTATATTTTAAATAATTAAAATAAAGAAATTATGTAATAAATTTTAAAAAAATCTGAAAAGTAGAAAAATAATTATAACACAATATTGAAATTTAAATTAATAATAATTTTATATTTTTACATAATATTATAAACAACTAATTTCACTTATATCAAGTAATAATTCGAGAAAATAACTTTCAAATAAATTAATACTTATTAATAATAATTTTAAACTCTAAACTTGTATTTATTATATAATTATATATACTAAATTTACTATTTATTGTATTTCAATAATTATATATATTTTTTGTTATAAATGTATTTTCAATGATTATGTATAAATTTATTTTGTTTTATTATTTAACAGAAAACTTTCAATAATTATTAAAGATTAAACTATTATTATTGAAATTTTTAAATTTAAATTTTTGTATTTATTGTATTTTTGTTATAACTCATTGATTAATATTTATTATAGATTAAACTATTATTTGAGATTATACTATTTATTGACTAAGTTAATATATTTTTAGCACTTATTATATTTTTGTAATTATTCTATTTTTTCAGTATCAAAATATTTTCAATAGTTGTGTATTTTCGCTATAAATTTTCAATAATTATTGGAGATTAAACTATTGTTATTTATTAAAGATGAGACTATTAATTTAACTGAAATTATGAGTTTTCATGAGTTGGTTCGATTTAGTTGTAGGTTATTTAGCCAACCAAATTGATCTGGTCAAGTTGGGGAGTTGGTTAGTTGAAACTTATAGACCTTTTGTGAAAATTGACCCACCCAAGTTGTATCGATTTGGGTCAATTTTTTGGTATAGTCGGTCGGTTCAAAATATTTGAACTTAAAAATTAAATTAAATTTTAAAAAATACAGTGCAATTATTAAATAAATAAATTTTAAAATTAGATTTATGATATAAAACATTTTAGACTAAAAAATATGAAAAATTTCCCACTTTTTCATATTAAAAATTATATTTAAATATAAAATATTAATCTATATCCATGGTTAGGTTGTTTGATTTTGGTCGGTTTACAAATGGCTAAAGAGAAAATGATCCAATTAGGTTGAATTAAGAAATTTTTGAACCAAATACAACCTAAAATACTAAAAAACTGACCAACTTCGGTCGAGTTGATCAAGTTGGTCGGTTTCATCATTTGATGAATAAACCTAACTGAAATTAAGTATTGTTATTTTCGTATTATAAAATATTTATTAAAAGTAAATATAAAATATGAATAATTATTAATTATTTAAAAAGTTGAAAATATAAAACATTATACTCTTATGTGTTTCTATTAGGGTCATTTATTAGAACACACCTTATAGTTTTACATATTTACTTAAACTTACCTTATAGTTTTTATTTTACTAAAACACCCAATATACTTTACAACTTATTTACTTAATCAACCTTTCATTAAGGAGTGGTTGCCCGTGTCTTATTTAGGGAAAAAAATGGTATTTTTATTTTTATTTTCTTTTGATTAAATTTATTTAAATGAACATTAAGATCAACAATGTCATTTTCCATTGTCATCTAATAGAAAATTGATTAAATCCGTTGCCAATTATATGTGGTGTTTTAGTAAAATGCTAAGTATAGGGTAGATTTTAGTAAATCCATGAAAATATAAGGAATATTTTAGTAAATGACTTTTTATATTATTTAGCTTTCACTTAATAAATCTCGTGCACCACACGGGTCTCCACTAATTTTTAATTATAATAGAATATTCCTGAGATATCACCAGATTAGAGATATCGAAACTCAAATCTATGTGGGAGTATTTCAATACGATGCACTCGATTTCAGCAAGACCCCTATTTAGGGCTGTTCACGGGTTGGGTTGGGTTGGTTTATTGGTGTTTTTCTAATCGACCCGACTTGGTCGGTTTACCTAGAAATGAAGCCAACACCGACCCAGTACTAAGTAAAACCGACTTGGTCGGTTTGAATCGGTTTGGGTCAGTTTTGTGAATGATTCTCTCGGTGTGAACGACAAAGGATTCAAGTCTAACAAAGCAAAGGCTAGATGCCTGGAAATTAAAAATGATTTGATAGATTAAAACTAATATTTTATATATCAGAAATTTTATATATAATATGTATATTTCTGAAATAAAGCTGAAATATATATATTTCCACAAATATATATCTGAAATATATCATATATATATATATATATATATATATATATATTATCTGAACTATATTATATATATAATATATATCTAAGTCGGTTTGGGTCGGTTCGGTTTATATTTTTTTATAACCTAAAACTGACCGATACTAAAGAAAAACCGATCAACTCGAGTTGGATCGGACCAGGTTGGTCGGTTTGGTCGGTTTGGGTCTTGTTATGAACATCCCTATACCTAGTATTGTTTTATTGTTGCGAATTGTGTATACATACCCTCTCCAAAAGTTCAAAATTAATTTTTTTATTTGGGTTCAACTATGATATAGAAAAGATATGATATCTGAAAAACAACTGACCAATAAACCAGAATCATAAATGTAACAGGGAACATGGTGTTATTTATCAAAATTCATGGGTGGGTTTTGATTGGTCAAAACTCTTTCCATACCATATATTTTCTGCAACATAGATTTTTCTTTTTTATTAATACATATAAATGAAAAATTAACCAAACCGCTTGTCATCAAAATCAATGACACCGTCTTCCTTTTGTTTGTCCCTTGTCAACTCAATACCGGGGGCGATTTATATTGCACTAGCTATCAGTTTCACCGTACTTTCTCTTCTATTTCTTTCCTTTTTGTCCTCCTTTTAATTTTTTTTCTTCCCTCCGTTTGGGATGGCCAAACAGTGGCTGTCCTCTTTTCAATATTTTTTTTCCCCTTCCCTCCGTTAGGGATGACCAAACAGCGGCTGTTTAATTTGCTTCTTACAGTGGGCTCGTCCCTAAGGTTTTTGTTTTTATTTTGTGAGAGAGAGAGAGAAATGTACAGTAACCATTTGTGCAATACATAATGAACACAAAATCAAATTATTGCGTGTGTTGATCAGTGTGGTCATCTATATTTGGGGATTGCTAGTTTTACACACCTATGGGTTTGCAGCATTTACACAATACCATCTAAAGGAGAAAGACCTAGCCTTAACCTTAACAATTAATTTGTCTTAATATATGAAATACCTCCTCTTTTTTCCAGTTTTGATCAAATATTAAGATCTCCCATCTGGTTTACCTATTACCTAATTCAATATTTCTTGTTGTTTGGGGTTGATTTATGTGTTCCACTCCTCTACTAACTCCATACAAGTGTTCAGCAAAAGTCTATTTTATCCTTTTATGGCACCCTATTATTTTATGTTATGTGGACAAAAAAGCCCTTGTTTTTGTCAATTTCAAAACATATATATTAAAAGCAAAACCAACATTTTTATTATTAAGTACATTTTGAGAAAACAATATTTCTATTTTAATTCTGTCAGACGGGTATAATTCAATAGGTAAAATCCTGAAGGGTGGTCTTAATATTCAACAAAATATTGAGGGTATTTAAGTAATTTCCTTATTATATATGAAAATGAATGGATAAATTTTTAAACTATTTTTACTGTTTATTAATTATTGTCTTATATTACTCTACTCATGTTAATATTCTGTCAAAATCCGTGTACATGTGACATCACAATGTTTAATTTTTTTAAAACCCAATATTACCCTCGTAACTTCGTCCTCTTCGTCGCTACTTTCCTCCTCAGACCTCTCTCTCTTCTTCCTCTCCCTCCCCTCGTTAAACTTTAAGCAATCTATTCTCTTTCTCTCTGATAAGAAGGAAAAAACATAGTGAATTTCAACTTTGTATACCACTAAGTGTTTTCTGTTTATTCTTCTGATTCGTTAGGTTTATTGATCTGTTTTTTCGCAGCTGGAAGATGGTCCCTCAAATACTGGCAAAGGGCTCTTCAATTGGAAATCCACCGCCTCCACCCAAAGGATTTACCCACATCTTCCCAGATCTGAAGTTTCAGATTGTTCCTATTTAGGCAATCTTATACCCTCAAGAGAAATCTTAATAAGACTATATTTCTCTCTGAAATTGGGGAAGTGAGGAGAGGAGCTTTGAGACAGGGACAGAGACAGAGAGATTAGTGAATCGTTCGCTGGTGAAGAAAGAGTTGAAGCGGTCGAGAATTGCCATCTGTCTTGTGGGTGGGGCGAGGAGGTTCGAACTCACGGGACCATCCATCATTAAAAACCTGTTGAAGGTTTACCCGACGTTCGTGTTCAAAACACGAAGAATGTGTTGGGAAATCCTCATTTGCAACAGGAGACATGGTTGGGGCTTTCTCAACGCTCCTTTTCTCTTATCTGATAGCACACAGTAAATCCTGAGGGATGAGAGCGGATTACCATGTATTTTTTGCCCCCAAGAAATCTTTGTTCATCTTCTTCACTCAATGCAGCAGCGAACCAGTGGCGGCAACCCCTCCCTCTTCGATCTCTCACTTACTATCCCCTTTGCAGGTTGCTACAAAGTGCAGGTGAAACCGGAATGAGCCGTGAGGGAGACGGAAACACAGACGGCTTCAGATCTCCCTTCAAGGTTTGCTTACAATTCAACAAACCAATAATGACTGACTTCCTTTAATTCATGTTTGCAAAGCTAGGCCCAAGCTTTTTGATGTACGAATCATTTGGGCTTTGCGTTTTATTTGTCTTAAAAATGTTGGCCCGTATAATGGATTTGATTGACCACAATTGGCAAAGCAAAACAAAACTCAGACCCACATTTTGCAAACATCATGAACATTTCGAGAAAAGCCGTCCAGAGGGAGAGGAGGGAAGAGAGTTGATGCTGTCTGCTGCTGCTTGGAGGATTGCAACTGTGCATTGAATCAGTTTCGGGGATGCATCTCATTAAACGGTCCTGTAACATTGACCCCGACGGCCTCTAGTAATTGACTAGTTGTTGGAATATGTTGGGTCAAGATACTTCAATTGAAAAACGCCACTGGGAGAAATAAAGGCCAGAAAATTAAAGCAACCACAACATTCAACCCTATCCGGATACATCATTTACATGCAATGCATCCATTCATTCATTACTTTTTGGTCACATCAGCTTGCAGTATGATTACTTGGACCAATCAAAATTGGCCACCTGGATCGCCCATCCTCCCACACCCATCCAATGTCGGGCCATTACTTGATCATGTCCAATATGCACTGAATCTAACCTGAATCTCGAACCCACGTTCCCACCATTGATTCCCCATGCGCACTTCTGGTGCCAACAAGTTATAACACCAACTTCTTTGTCTGATCTCACAATGCACCTTGTTTAACCACACTTGTTTAGCTTACATGGGGAATTGGGGATAGAAAAACTAATGAATTTAGATCAATATTTTGCAATCCAACTGGGTTGATGGTCATACTGGAGTCTGGACCAGACCAGTTTGATTTACGGTAAACCAACCGATCTGGTCCAGCAAAAACTGTCCTTATATAGAAGTTTTCATTTAGATACGTGATAATGGATGGATTAATGTTAGTAGACCCTATTTGCTGGTACTTTAGGCCATGTTTGGTTCACTAGCATTGACCCTACTTGTCGCTTATTTGGCACTGTTGTTGAAACCATTCATCATCTATTTTTTGGTTGTTCAGTAACCAGATCAGTTTGGTTTGCATCATGTTTAAACCTAAAAGTTGATGAACATATAAACTGGAGTCTACAGGATTGGCTATTTTATTGATTTAAAATTGACTCTCCTTTTAATGAAAATCAATTATCATATTTTACTATTGAAATCATTTTCATGTGGCAGATATGGAAATCTAGATGTAAAATAATAATGGAAAATCGGCCTTTTGAACCTATGATAGTTATCTTCAAGGCCTAGTCCCAACTGGAGGAGATTCGATGCTCAATATTGATTAATGGAGATATTTCTAATACTACCGTCTCAAGGCTAGATGGCTCCTCCCACTTTTGGTAGAAACCTATCCCTCTTATGTACAAAATCAACTTTGGCGGTGCTTTATCGTCTTCAGATGGGGATTTAGGTGTTGTGATTTGTGAGTGATCACTCAGGGGATTATATTAATGGCAGATACATTAAAGTTCCTAAAGCTTCCCCAGAAGAATTACAAGTTAAAGCTGCTCATGGCGGCACTTTTGTTTGCGTCAGATTTGAGGCTCTCTTCCATCATTCTTGAGGGAGATTCTACACTTGTGACTACAAGTTTGTTGGAGTTTGGCTATCACATTCCTTGGCGGATTCACATGTTGATCGCAGATTGTAAATTTTTTATTAGAAAATTCTTTCACTATTCAGTAAATTAGGTTGCACATACTCGCAAATACAAGTTAGAGATGATTTAAGAGATAAATAGGAGTTGGAGATAATTTAGAAGATACATAGGTATTAGAGACAATTTATGAGAAAGTGGGGGAAAGTGGTGCTACTTAGCTAAACATTAGAAAAGCAAATATCTCTTTCTTTATGGTTGTTAGAAATAATTAAACCTATATTATTTCCTTATTGGTTTAATGGGTAATTATGTGGAATTAAGAAAACAAAAAAAAAAATTCATAAAATACAGAAAATTAGGAAGGGGGTTTGGAGGAAGGAGAGGCATGATGATGCGTGTGTGTGTGCGTATACATACTAGCAGGGACCTGTGCGATGCATATGCTTTGTTAAGCGAAAGTTAAACAATAGAAATACATAGGAATATATAATTGTTTTATATTTTTATTTTCTAATAATCAATCCAATTGAACTCAACCCAAGTTGGTCGGTTTTATAGTATTTCCAATTGTTTTTTTTTATTAATTTTCCAACTCAACCAAGTTAGGTTAGTTTCGATTTGACCATTTGTAAACCAACCAAAATTGAACCGACTCGACCATATATATATATATATTGTTAATATGGAAAAGTGGGAAATTTCCATATTTCTTAGTCTAAACTATTTTATTCATATTATTTTTAAGTTTAAATCTTTTGAGCAAACAAAACCGAAAATAGACCCTAACTGATACAACTCAAGTTGGTGGGTTTTCACTAACGATCAATCGGTTTCAGCTGATAAACTCTCGACCCAACCAGGTCGATTTGGTTAGCGAAACAACCTACAAAGTGCAAGTGAAACCGGAATGATGCTGTAAGGGAGACGGAAACAGATACGGCTTCAGATCTCCCTTTAAGGTTTGCTTACAATTCAACAAACCAATAATGACTTCCTTCCTTTTATTCATGTTTGCAAAGCTAGGCCCAAGCTTTTTGATGTACGAATCATTTGGGCTTTGCGTTTTATTTGTCTCAAAAATGTTGGCCCATGTAATGGATTTGATCGACCACAACTGGCAAAGCAAAACAAAACTCAGACCCACATTTTGCAAACATCATGAAAATTTCGAGAAAAGCCGTCCAGAGGGAGAGGAGGGAAGAGAGTTGATGCTGTCTGCTGCTGCTTGGAGGATTGCAACTGTGCATTGAATCAGTTTCGGGGACGCATCTCATTAAACGGCCCTGTAACATTGACCCCGACGGCCTCTAGTAGTTGACTAGCTGTTGGAATATGTTGGGTCAAGATACTTCAATTGAAAAACGCCACTGGGAGAAATAAAGGCCAGAAAATTAAAGCAACCACAACATTCAACCCTATCCGGATACATCATTTACATGCAATGCATCCATTCATTCATTACTTTTTGGATACATCAGCTTGCAGTTTGATTACTTGGACCAATCAAAATTGGCCACCTGGATCGCCCATCCTCCCACACCCATCCAATGTCGGGCCATTACTTGATCATGTCCAATATGCACTGAATCTAACCTGAATCCCGAACCCACGTTCCCACCATTGATTCCCCATGCGCACTTCTGGTGCTAACAAGTTATAACACCAACTTCTTTGTCTGATCTCACAATGCGCCTTGTTTAACCACACTTGTTTAGCTTACATGGGGATTTGGGGATAGAAAAACTAATGAATTTCGATCAATATTTTGCAATCCAACTGGGTTGATGGTCATACTGGAGTCTGGACCAGACCAGTTTGATTTACGGTAAACCAACCGATCTGGTCCAACAAAAACTGTCCTTATATAGAAGTTTTCATTTAGATATGTGATAATGGATGGATTAATGTTAGTAGACCCTATTTGCTGGTACTTTAGGCCATGTTTGGTTCACTAGCATTGACCCTACTTGTCGCTTATTTGGCACTGTTGTTGAAACCATTCATCATCTATTTTTTGGTTGTTCAGTGACCAGATCAGTTTGGTTTGCATCACGTTTAAACCTAAAAGTTGATGAACATATAAACTGGAGTCTACAGGATTGGCTATTTTATTGATATAAAATTGACTCTCCTTTCAATGAAAATCAATTATCATATTTTACTATTGAAGTCATTTTCATGTGGCAGATATGGAAATCTAGATGTAAAATAATAATGGAAAATCGGCCTTTTGAACCTACGATAGTTATCTTCAAGGCCTAGTCCCAACTGGAGGAGATTCGATGCTCAATATTGATTAATGGAGATATTTCTAATACTACCATCTCAAGGCTAGACGGCTCCTCCCACTTTTGGTAGAAACCTTTCCAGAAGAATTAGAAGTTAAAGCTGCTCATGGCGGCCCTTTTGTTTGCGTCAGATTTGGGGTTCTCTTCCATCATTCTTGAGAGAGATTCTACACTTGTGACTATAAGTCTGTTGGAGTTTGGCTATCACACTCCTTGGCGGATTCACATGTTGATTGCGGATTGTAAACTTTTTATTAGAAAATTCTATCACTACTCAGTAAATTAGGTTGCACGTACTCACAAATAAAAGTTAGAGATGACTTAAGAGATAAATAGGAGTTAGAGATAATTTAGGAGATACATAGGTATTAGAGACAATTTAGGAGAAAGTGGGGGAAAGTGGTGCTACTTAGCTAAACATTAGAAAGCAAATATCTCTTTCTTTATGGTTGTTAGAAATAATTAAACCTATGTTATTTCCTTATTGGTTTAATGGGTAATTATGTGGAATTAAAAAAACAAAAAAATCATAAAAAACAGAAAATTAGGAAGGGGGTTTGGAGGAAGGAGAGGCATGGTGATGCGTGTGTGTATACATACTAGTCGGGACCTGTGCGATGCATATGCTTTGTTAAGCGAAATTTAAACAATAGAAATACATAGGAGTAAATAATTGTTTTATATTTTCATTTTCTAACAACCAATCCAATTGAACTCAACCCAAGTTGGTCGGTTTTATAGTATTTCCAATTATTATTTTTTTATTAATTTTCCAACTCAACCAAGTTAGGTTAGTTTCGATTTGGCCATTTGTAAACCAACCAAAATTGAATCGACTCGACCATATATATATTGTTAATATGGGAAAGTGGGAAATTCCCAGATTTCTTAGTCTAAACTATTTTATTCATAAATTTATTTTTTAAGTTTAAATCTTTTGAGCAAACAAAACCGAAAATAGACCCTAATTGATACAATTCGAGTTGGTGGGTTTTCACTAATGGTCAATCAGCTTCAGGTGATAAACTCTCGACCCAACCAGGTCGATTTGGTTAGCGAAACAACCTACAATAGAGCTGAACCAATCATTGAACACTCCTAATTTCAGTTAAACTAATAGTCTAATCTCTAATAAAAACAACAGTTTAATCTCTAATCATTATTGAAAATTTATAGCAAAAAATAAACAATTATTGAACATAAATTTATAATGAAAATACAATAGATATCTAATAAAAATACAATGAATATGAAAAATATGTTAAATTAGTCAATAAATATTGTAATCTCAAATAATAGTTTAATCTCTAATAAATATCAATCAATAAATTATAAAAAATACATTATTACTAAAAATAAATTTATAACAAAATATAATAAATACCACAAATTAAATTTCAAAAGTTAAATAATAATTGTTTAATCTCCAATAATTATTGATAATTAACTATTAAATAACAAAAGAAAAATAGATTTATAAATAATGATTGAAAATATATTTACCAAAAAATACAATAAATAATTTGTGAAAATAAAATAAATATTGATTTTAGTGTATATATATATATATATATATATCATGAATATACACTACTATTGTAAAGTTATTACTAAAAAATATTATTTTTTGAAAGTTATTTTCTATAATCATTAATTGATATAAGTGAAATTAGTTATTTACAACATTATTTAGTTATTTAAATAATATTGTTAATTTAAAACATTAATTATTTATTGAATTTAATAATCCATAAAATTATAATTAGTACTATTATTACCTAATTCGTCATTAATTTTGTAAAATATTAAATTATTATTAATATGAATATTATGAAATCTATTATGATTATTTTTATACTTTTAATTTTTTTTAAACTTATTACATAGTTTCATTATTTTAACTATTTAAAATTTATTCGTGTTAAATATTTCATTATTTAAGTATTTAAATAATATGTAAAATATTTAAAATTTTATCATTACTTGAATTTTATTTATTTTATGTAATATTAATAATTTTGTTATATAATTATTTAGCTATTTTATTGTTTTGTTATTTAAGTTATTTAGTTATTAAAATATTAAAATAATGTTTTATTTGTTAATGTCAAAGTTTTATTGTTTGAATAACATTTAAATCGGATAATTCATAAAATTATAATTTATATTGTTACTACATTTTGTCATGATGAATTTTTTAAAATTATAGAATTATAAATAATATGAATATTATTAAATCTAATATAATTAATTTTGTCTTTTGAATAAATATTTTAAAGATGATTTTGAAATTTTTTTATTGAAACTTTTTCTAGATAGATGTAGATAAAAAGTGGGGGAGAGGATAGATAGGAATTAGAAATAGTTTAGGAGGGAATCTCTCTACTAAATTAGAGATAATTTAAGAGATAAATAGGAGTTAGAGATAATTTAGGAGATAAATAGGAATTAGAGACAATTTAGGAGAAAGTGGTGCTACTTGGGTAAACATTAGAAAAGTAAATCTCTCCTTCTTTACAGTCGTTAGGAATAATTAAGTCTATGTTATTTCCTTATTGGTTTAATGGTTAATTATGTGGAATTAAAAAATGAAATATTCAGAAAAACAGGAAATTAAGAAGGGGGGGTGATGCTGTGTAATCTGAACGCTCCCTCATGTATTGTGACTCAGACTTTGACCGGATGTCAATTTGGTTGAGCCGAGCTGGGTAGCTGAGTTGATGTTTGGATGTCCGAGCTAAAGTGAGGTGCAAGGGAAGAAAGGTGAGAGTGCCCAGGTAGTTTTTTACTCGGGAGGGCACTCTGATGCTTAAGTCAGTTGGTGAATGGAGATTTCTTTGAGAGTATTAGTACACGTACCTTTCTTGGTGGATCTAGATGTCTTATATAGGCCCCTTGACTCTGGGGGCTCATGGTAATTGTCTTGAGCTCTTCGTGGAGCTGTTTCCCTACTTTCAGGCGCATTATGGTGTCAGTTGATTGATCTTTGTAGGAGTTACGATTCGTTCGCATAGAATCTGGCATACGGTACAATGAGCTATTTTAATAGTCGCGAGCACACCCTTGTAGGCTGCCTTTGCTTGCCTCAGTTTGACTGGCTTCTTGGCCAGGTCTCTAGTGACCTTATGGACTCTGCCAGCTCGCCCTTTGCCGAGGTTGAGATCGAGCTAACCCGTCGAGTTGGCCTACTGGCTTAGTGTTGAAATGTCGACAAGGGCCCTGTGTCACCACTTGTTTGGGAGGACTAAATTACCCCGCATGAGGGGGTTTGGAGCAAGGAGAGGCATATTGATGGGTTTGACTAAGATATGGAAAAGATATGATATCAAAAAAAAACAACTGACCAATAAACTAGAATCATAAACGTGATAGCGAATCAGGTGTTATTTATCAAAATTCATGGTTGAGTTTTGATTGGTCAAAACTCTTTCCATATCATATGTTTCATGTATCATAGATTTTCTCATATATTGAGTAGACAAATGGCAAATGGCAAAATGTCATTAAATAATGCTGAGAGAGAGTACAATCAAGAAGAAACCGATAAGAATAGACACCCAAACAACCACACGGGAAGACTGGACTAACAAGTAATAAGTAATTTATTTGCCTAAACTATAAATGAAGGTAAAATTACTAGCCAAAGAAACAAATAATCTTAATATCAAGAGTGAACGTCTTGCAAGAACTCTGGAATTGGTGCCAAAAATGTTAAGGAGCGCCAGAAAACAAAGAGGTCGGATGCCCCCCAACGCCAACCCCAACAGAGAACGTAACCTAGTCAGAAAAGCTCCTATAGTCCTATGGAGGAGCAGGTCCCTTCACTATCCAAAGACTGTGTGACTCCCCCTCTCCCACCTCCCCGACAATTCCACAATAGTAGAATCACCATACATGAAAAAAGTACCAGCCTAGTTAAGTCTTATTGGTCGGCCTCAAGTGACAAGGCAAAATTCGGGGAAAATAAAAAGGCAAACAAACAAGGACGTAAAGTTTGGCTTAGCCCAGTTGCAGTATGGACTGGGCTAAGGTATTCACCGGAGAGTCCAGCCCACGTGAAGATGTAGTGTTCTTCCATGTTTTTAACTTGACTTTCAATTTCATATTTCATGTGCCTGCAGGTGTTTGCTTCACAGCAGCTGTGCTCTTTCCCAGGATTTTCAACCACTAACAATTAACAAATCAAATCAAATTTGTCTGGATATGAGGGATCTAAGCTCCTACAGGCTACAGGATTGGATATCATCCATGAATGGTCAGAAAACAGAGTTTTATCGATCAGCAACATCCGATCAAGTAAGTCCTCTTCACCTGAAAAAATATCCCGGACAAGGCCAGATGTATATTGCTTGTACCACAACTCAAACCGAAAATTACTTCAAATAAATAAAACTAGTGACTGTACTTTAACTGTGTATTCAATTCACAAGCTTTCTATTAGTCAAATTCGCTTTCTTTTTTGCCGTTTTTTTTGTCGCACTCAGGTAAATATGTCATTTAATTTGCCTTTTTTTGGTACATTATTTATTACTTTTTTTTTGGGGGGGGGGGCTTAACCACTTATACTTCCGATTTATGACGTATCTACTCCTTTATTCGTTTATTTGGTTCAATTTGTTTGTTCAATGTAAAATAGACCAAAAGTTACATCAAATCAATTTTTTAATTAATAGATAGAACACAAGAAAAACAAATATATTGATTTTGAGATCAGAATTCAATGAGAAGAAAGTTGTGAGGTCAAGCTGTGAATTGTAAAATAGTAGTGCTTACTGTATTGCATTTCTAAATAATAAAAGCATTAATAGAATTAATAATAATTCTAATAAATAAACTGGATGGACAAATTTATATTTTGAATACTGTTTTCAAAACCGGACCGAACCAGATGATTGGACCGGAAAACTGGAAATCGGTCACCTGAATGATTCCATTTTCCTCTAAAACCGTTTTTTTCCAAAACTGTTGATTTTGATCAGCAAACTGCTGAACCGACCAGTTAACAGTTCGAACGGTTTTGATTATTTTCTAAATTTTTAAATATTTTTATCAGAATGGGCCAGCCATCCGGGACACACGATTGGACCGTTTGAACAGGTAACCGAACCCCTTACCGGTTCGTTTTTAAAAAGCATGATTTTGAAAAATCAGGACAACTAATTGCCTCTTACTAGATATTTTTTGTATTAGAAAGGTAATTAGGTCGGATGTAGCTCTACAATGAAACCCATTTCATGGGGTTATCGTTGGAGCTATTCCAATTTCTTACTTGGGAATAAAATATTAGAATGAGGTCAATTCATTTCAAATTGTCAATTCTCAACAGGGCAAACGTTTCCATCCAGCTTGTCTCGTCTGTTCAATCCAAGTGAGCTGTCCGACTGTAGCAGCACCTGTGACAGCTGTAAGCACGACAGATTTGTAGGGTATTCGCATTGTCCACGTTGTCTTTTTTTGACTACTAAGTTCTAGCTAGACAAAAATCTCTCCAGTGGAGGACCACCACGTGGCCATCTCAGCTTAAACCCAACAACAAAGCAGAATATTGTCGGATTTATAGATGGGTATTTAAGTGGTAGGCCACTCAAGGCCAAAAAGCCCAGCCCAAGATTTCAATGACCCAACTCCATCTCATTGATTGCTCATGGACACAAGTTTTCCAAATATCAAACATGGAAGGCCCATCAACTCAGGAATCTGACTGGACCCCGCCCGTATATGGATTCCAACTGTTTGATTATGTGCAGCAATAGCCAATAGGTTTGACGATGGAGGCTTGGGAGGATTACTAATTCTACTAATTAAGACGACTTGTATGGAAGAGCAGTACAGCTAGACCAGTAGTTTATTAATAAATAAATTAATTAATAAGGTGGTTCGAGGTGGCAATCATATGACGTGTTAAGCACTCCAAATAAGCAAGTAGGTGCCCTATCATCTTTTCTTTTGATGCCTCTACTCAAATGGGTCTGTGTCATACACGTGGCATGCTCACACTAAGCCAACTCATCATACTCAATGGAACCAAAATGAACCCAAATAAAAAAAAAATAAAGTCTTTCCACCCAATATAAATAATCCAAATCAGTTCCCCCATGATGAATATGCACCCATCTATCTCAATTCTCAAGTAAGATTACTAAATTTTCCCAAGGGCTGCCAACTAATAAAAATCATATGAAAGAAAATTTGGTTGATAAATGATAATTAAATGAATATACTCCTTGTTTTGTCTATTGGGTAATCAAATAACAAAGTGAATCTTCGTTTAGATACACCTAGTTAATTTATATTATATGTGGAGGGTGAAGAAGGGAAGAGAGGTAGGTCACCAACAGATCAGACCTAGCGATACCATCTCATCAATCAACATCGACCATATTTTAATATGTGAATGAGGCAACAGGCTATGCCCCAGTACAAACCATTAATCATTACATCATTGAATGAATATGGATATTTAGTAGGTGAGATGGCAATAGTAAATGATCTTATATATGTGGCTGTGGTTTGGCTTTCCCACGTGTTATTATGGAAGAGGAGGAAATGGTACAAGTTGGTTGGTATTGCTGACATCAATTCCAATTCCAAATGGAGTAGAGAGCTTACCTACAAGAAAGAATCCTGTTCATCACATAAGAGCTCCATTGGATGGATCCCATGTTTAAACATCCGCTTCATATCATATCAATTATACTACATACGTGCTCTACCTTGTATGTATTAACTCTACCTTTTACAACTAATATTAGTTAGCTATTTAGGTTGTTTGATCTTTTGATATAAAATTTGTCTATAAATGTGGGCTTATTTAGTGTTGTTGACCAAAATTTTTCCATGAATACAAGGATATAGAAAGGAACTTAAGACATTTCCCATTTCTTTTAAGCTCCAAACCAACCTGGCCTTTGAATATTTAGGGAAGATGGGGTCAAGTGGGGAGCTTTCCTACGCAACCTGTCATATTTGTACAATGTAAAAGCATGACATAGCCAATCCAAGCTGTCTACCATGTGAGGGATCCCTTGAAATTGAACAGCTAGCTATTCAATCTTCTACTTCATATCAGACCTATATAAGGGATCCCACCTTATATTAATATATTTACAAGTAATATTGGTTGTTGAAAGTTTTACTAATTTACAAGGAACACTTGCACAAATAAAACCATTTACGAAAAGCTATTTCCCATCAATTACAGTGAATGGAAGGAAATCTATCCGTGTAAGTTGTAACCATAACCAGAATTTAACTACTGTTAAGTCTTAAGTAACCTTAAAATCCTCCATTATTTTCAATTATAATGACACCCAGACCAAGACTGTTTTATTGTTAATGCTGCCCCTATCTAACATCAGACTCAATCTTAAGGAAAATAAGTAAATTGAGCACTCTTGTCCAGACCACCTTGTTTCTACTTGTGCTTTTAACAACATTATTCATATTTTGATATTAATTTTTTTTTTTACCAAAAGAGAGTTTTATTCTGATCACGTGGTAATTTTTTTGTTTAAAATTAACCCATTAACAAAGAATAGTGAGGAGAACTCATGGGTAGGAAAGGCAATTTCTCCCAACCTGCCCCTACCCTTAAATGTGGGGAGAGTTTTATATGTAGGAAGGATTTGGATTCTCAAAATTTAACCTGTTACAGGTTTTAGAGTAAATACGGGTTGAAAGGTTTAAGGAAGACATAAGGTCTAGAATTTACAAAGCTCTCCCTTAACCCGCCCCATTGCCATCCCTATTCGTGAGCCCATTTTTTATCCCAAGCCAAACCGAGCCTAAATTTATGAGATATATAACGTTATGAAGGGAGCTGTTTGATGCATGATTGGTAAAGAAATAAGATAAGATGACAGACAATAAATAAATTTTATGTTTTTTATTATTTTTAGGGATAGTAGCATATAAAGGCAACTTTTGGGGTTTAATATCAATAAAAATAATATTTTTTAAAAAATTTCAAAAGTATATTAACTTTTTAAAAATAATATCAATAAAGGGCAAAACACTGTTTATCATCTTCTTCTTGCCATTTGTTCACCAGCACTGCTGCTCACCGCCTCCCGCCACCGTTGTCCGCTACCATCCATCTCTGCCTCCACCTTCGGCAACGTTGCTGGAAGTGGCCAGAGGCAGAGGTGACGGTGGTGGTGCTGGTGGTCATTCCTCTACCCAGCGTTGCCGTCGCCACCTCTGTCTCTACCCACCTCCGGCAACGTTGCTAGAGGCCAGAGGTAGAGGTGGCGGCGTTGGGCAGAGAAATGACCATTAGCACCACAGCCGCCACCTTCAGCAACGTTACCGGAGGCGAAAACGGTGACAAGTGGCGACAGGCGGCAGCGTTGATGAACAAATGGCAAGAAGAAGATGATGAATAGTATTTTTGCCTTTTATTGATATTATTTAAAAAAAATAACATATTTTTTAATTTTTTTAAAATATTTCTTTTATTAATATTAAACTTCAAAAATTGCCCTTATATACTATTACCCCTTCTTTTTATCTAAAACGGAACAGCACAGATTGCCTCTTTATTATTATAAGATTATAGGTGAAGATAGTCTTGTTAGTTGAACCACTTTATCATGATTTGTCCAGTCACTATTTATTTATTTTCTTGCTTTAATTTATTTTACACGTTCCCAGCATTTTTTTTTTATTTATTTTTTGCAGGGGCAGTATTAAGTAATCAAGAGGTTAATATGTATAGCAATAGCCTGGTGAGAGTCGGTCATTCAACGACACTGAGAAGGAGAGGATGAGTTGGTCATACTTATAATCAATCATTCTAATTAATGAACTGACCATGTGTAGATGGTCAATCATTCTGTTGTAACTGATAATTAGACATAGCTCTAGCTAGTTGTGCTAATAATAATACTCATAGAGACCCTTTTGTATCAACGTGTTAGGTCCTAATTTCTTTTTCCTTTTTTCTCTTGATTGAATCGTTTTTAAGGACTCCTAACAACTGTCTGCCAGATGAGTTGGTTTCGTAATTAAGTTGTAACAAGTAATGTCAATCACATATAGATGATATGTGATGATTATTTTCTTGATGAAAACCAACAGCTAAAAAAAAGGGAAGAAAAAGATACGAAGGAAAGGAGAAACAAAAAGCAAATTAAAGAAGAAAGTATAAAAGCTAAAGATTTAAAACTAAATTATATATATAAAGCTAACAATAATAATAATAATAGGGTTTAATTTATTTAATCAAATTGAGATTCGTCTAAAGTAGTAGGGCCGGTGATAACCTACAGCATTGCATCCATCATCAGATCCTTCGAAGGGTGGGACCCTTAAAGTTCATTAGGATTTATGAAACCTCAAGGTAATCTAAGTACCCACTTTCTGGTTGTATAGTTTCCATGAACTCATTCAACTTGGGACTCTGCCCACTCCACTCCACAAGAGAAGAAGCAGGGAGATATGAAAAAGGAAGAAAGAATCTCAGCTCTTGGAACCGATAACCAAACATTTCAACTGTAGTGAGATATATTAGGGTTATGATCATGTGGGTGGCGAGTGGCGAGTGGCGAGCGGAGGGAGTTGGTAGACAGTCTTGTGAGGGCATTGAAACGAGGCCTTGCGTGCGTACATGAGTTGTTGCTCGCTTGATAAACTAGTGGTGGTTGGGGACTGATGATCTGTTCTTCGTTACTAGTGTCACTGCACGAATGAAAATGCTCTGTCATGGTTGACAGAACGGGCGGAGGAAGCGGGAAGCCTAGCCTATGAACCAAGAAACCCTCCTTGCAAATTTGTTTTTCCTATAAACAAAAAAGAAATCCAAAACATTTGGCTGATCCCACCGTTTTAGAAACAAACAAAACTAAAAACCAAGATATTTTATTTGATTTGGAAGCAACATCTGAACGTATGTAAGGATGTTAGCCTTTCCTTCATCATTCATTCATTCATTCATGAGAGAACGTATGTAAGCCTTAAAAAAAGGCTTCGGTTTGATTGCGTGAGGTTCCAAAGAACAGATGAATGCTGACAATTTCAATTTAAGTAGGATAGGGGCCCACCCTTCACATGGACAACGCTTAAACGAAGCCTAAACCCAGATACTGTTGCGATATTTTCGTCTTTTTCCATTTAACAAAACAACAACAAAATGAAAAACTGATTTACCTGCTTTACCTGTTTCTCTCAGAAGCATACAATACCATGACCATATCTGAAAGCGACGCTCCCTCCTGTCCTCTGTCCTCATACCCTAATCCCTTCCTTCAATTTGCATTTGCAATTTCAGAAAAAAAAAAGAACCCCATATTTTCGTATTATCATTGACGATTTTATATTTTTTAATTTTTAGTTTTTTACCCAGAAAAAAATGAAAAATCTTTCACCAGAGGCAGAGGGAGCAGTCCAAACTCCAAAGCCAGCGCTATCCGTCCCTCGCTACTGAAACCAACGGCTATATCACTTTTATTTTAAACTATACTCTGTATAATCTTTCTTCCTTCTTTCTTGTTCTCTAATCCATATCCATTTACTGAATTTACCGAAGCCTCCTCAGTCCTCACAGCTAAAACCCAATTGTAAGTTTACAGCATCAAACCATTCTGCTACAACCTTCCATCATTTCGTTAAGAAAGCAGGGATACTTTGGTACTTCCGGCTCTTCAATCATCCTTTCTTCAAAAAAATAAACAATATATAATTTCCCAATCCATTGCAGTATCTGTCATCACTCTTTTGTCTTCCGTCTGTCAGGTGTGAGGTGTCAGCGCCCACCCTTTCTCCTATTTTTACCAACTTCTCTGCTCTCCTCTCCCCCACCTAAGCTAAGTGGGGGGCTATGCTCAAGGCTTCTTCCAGCAGCCAGTAGCATTAGTTGCCAATTTTGGAAGCGTGTTTCTTTGTCTCTGCTTTCTTTCGCGAATTTCGCTAAATTTGAAGGAATCCCATTCTGTTACTGCGTCGACTGAGGGTTTGGTGAACACATGGGAGAGGAAGAAGTAAAAAAAGTTGAGGCCGAGGCAGCCTCTGAGCCTGCACCACCACCGCCTCCTCCTGAAACTGTCGTAGCTCCAAAAGACGTTGCAGAAGAGAAAGCTGTAATTCCACCTCCTCCCGAAGGCAAGGTCGATGAACCCAAAGGTCTGCTCCTGGTTTTTCTTTGTTGTTTGTTCTTAAGCTTAACTCTACTTCTTTCAAAGCATATGTTAGACTTTTAGAGATATAACTTGCGTCTCTCTGTTTGATTTTCCTTATTATCTTCTCTGAAACTCAAAGGCTTTCACCATCTCCAGTGGTTCTTTTTTAATTCGATTCTCGGTCGTTATTTGGAACTTTGGTAAAATCTTCATCTTCTTTTTTGATTGTTTCTAGTTGGTATATCAAGGAAATTATGAGATTCTTCAAGCTCCTTAAATTTACTATCGAACGACTGGAGTTCCTTCATGGTTGTTCTTGTTTTTGGTGTTTGTTTTTTCATACTTTCAGTTTGATGGAATTACCATAAAGCGATATGTGTCTTATTATTACAGATTATTTTCCCATGCCTTTCAGAAGCTAGAGGAAATTTTGAGGTCTCGTTTGGTTATTTCCTCGTTTTGTGTGTTTATTTATGAGTGATGATTTGGTAATTATAATTAATAATCTTCTGAATAAATTCAAATATTCCTTTTGAATCTTTTTTGGTCCAGAGCGAGAGAGTATACAAATATGTGATGTTTTTTTTTTTTTTTTTTTTTTTTTTCAATTTTCCAGATTCGTTTTTGTAATTGTTTACCCAAAAACAAAGAGTCCTTTTGAATTGAAGTTCTATTGTGGATAATTGGATGGACTGAAAAGTCTTCTTAGACACTGCTTTTATAGTGATAACTGAGAGCAGAGAGGTTTCAATAACTTTTACCCCTTTTTGAGATTGTTCCTTGAGATCTGGTATCGTTGTATAGACTATAGTTTCTTTTTGGTTTCAGACTATTTCTCTTCGGGTGGACTGACTTTCTAAGATTCCGAAGCGATGATTGATTTTGCTTTGTTAGATGTCCAATTACGAGGGATTCTACTTTTTGGCCTTTTCTCCTTTTATGAGTACTTTCTCAAGATCTGGTATCATAACCTATCGGCTTCATCTGCTCTACATGGAATACCCTCGTACTTGTGTAAATTTTTCTGCTAATGATCTGTTATGATCAAGACTGTATTCCTGGCCCAAAAATTAATCAACCCCTGTTTCGGGTTTTGAGCTTGAAGCCTGTCGAAGGTAAAAATTTTCAGCAAAAAATGAATATATATATACTTCTTAATGTCAAGTTATGTTGAAACGGTATCAAAAAGCCATGAGTTTGATGGGATTTTACCTTGACACCCTTGCTTTCCTTTGTAGGTTTTAAATTGAAACAGAATTCCTTTTTATCCTTTTCTTGTAATGGTTTACTTTATTTCATCTGGTGAACTTACTTGGAGTTAACCATGCTGTGCCCCATAGATATCATGTTGCGCAAGATAACAGAAGATACTCAGACTGAAAGGAAATTAATCTTCTTCCTGATTCCTTCTGCCTCCTCCTCTCGACTCCTATGCCCTGTTGTTCCATATATCACGGACAGGGATAGGGAGCATTCGCATCATCTAATAAATGCTTCATTATTAGGCTATGTTTGGTTTGAAGGAAAAAGTAGGGAAAGGAAGGGAAACCTTTACAAACCTTGTATGGGTTTCCTTGCCTTTTCCTACATTTTCCTTCAAACCAAACACAGCCTAAGAGGAGGGAAAAAGGAATTTAAAATATATGGCTGTCAGCTGTGTGATTCAATATTATTGTCTTGGAGCTTGTTTTGGTTTTTTGAGCTCACTAGTATGTGAAACTTAAAGTTGGTGCTTTTTGGTAGCCAAATAATAATACAAGTTGTTCAGTTGATCTCAGATATCTGGGGTCTTGGGAAGGTGGACTGGGTATGGACTTTACCCCTTTTCTTTTTCTTTTGCACAAAGTAGCTGCTCTTGGACTTGAACTCACATTTTATGCTTTTCAGCCTGAAATTTTACCATTAGCACATAAATGTAAAAAATTCCTAGACTTTGATGCAACAGTTCTAATGATGTGGGTAATTTACTTTTCCTTGTTGAAGCGAAGATAGATACCATTGCTCTTAGGTTTCTCTGTGAAATGCAGAACAATATTGTTCTCTCATGATGGATGATTAAAACAATATATTATAGTTTCTGATAAAAAACAATAAATAATATTTTCCTATTTGGTATTGTTTAACATCTAAACCATTTGCATGCTCTTCTGTCAATAACAGAGGCTCCAGAACCTACAGAGGAGAAATCAGATGATAGAGGTAAGTGTTGATTTAGCATCCGACCTACTATGGGCAAGCTAATCTTTAGATAGATAAATTGTTTCCTTCATATATTCTTTAGATGCTGCCCTTGCACGAGTTGAAACCGAGAAGAGGTTGTCCCTAATCAGAGCATGGGAAGATAGTGAAAAGACAAAAGTTGAGAACAAGTAAGAGATTTCATTGTACTTCTTTTTGAGGAAGAATTTAGTAATTGTTCATGCATGGTGATTAGAAACAACCTTAGATTGAATTATATGAATTTGTATAACTATATAGCCCTGCTATCGCAAATTTCCACTTGTCATTCTTATGGATTGTCCTTCTTAGAAGCCTTCATATGTTGTATTTTGCCTTAGTTGCCTCCATGTGCCTCTGTACTGTTTGACACAGGTACCCATAATGGGTAAACATGCTAATAATGGAAACAATGGTGTGTCATCACTGTTAAAACTAGGACTTTATCATAATCGTATTAAATATTGGCTCTTGTATACAAATCTATTGAAGTTCTTTGGTGGTGAGAGAAAATTTATGAAAACTGCAAACAATGTAAAGAAAGAAGAAGAAAGAAAAATGGTCGGCATTGAAGAGTTTATGACACCATTCATTGAACCATGTTTTGCATTTTTATCAACCTACATTGGGTATATATCTCCACTCTTCTCTACAATTTTCTAAATTTCATGTATGCTGTCCCTGTTTTTCTAAATTTGATGCATGTTCTTCGGATAAACTTTTGTATCATATTCACATATATAGTATTATTATCATGTTTGCCTTTATGTTCAGGAAAGTTGTTTTCATATTATCCTAGGTAGTATTTTCATCTTTCTGAAACATACCAATATTCTCAGGAACTCTGCAACTTGACTGGTTGAGTCAAAAAGTTCACCCCAAATTTTATAAATGGTCACGATAAATAGATGGGCTTTAAAAAAAAAACAATAAATTAGATGATCTTCAAAAGCAAAATGCTGTCCTGTTACTGGTTTTTTCTCTGAGGTAGATTGGGAGTCGATTTGAAACTTCCGAGACTTGACTTAATTGTATATTTGTACTTTGCTTATCCTTTAAACCAAAATCATACTACATGTTGGAATTGAAACTTAATCATACTGAAACAATTGAACAGGGCAGAGAAAAAATTGTCAACAATTGGGTCATGGGAAAACAGCTTGAAAGCATCTGTAGAAGCTAAACTGAAAAAGAAGGAGGTAAACTCATTAGTCCATTTTGTGGATGTCCTTTTAAATTTATCATGCTTTTTGATGCACTTGAAAACAACTTAGTCAATATCCAGTGATGGTCCTGATGATCTTGGGATGGGTAGGCTGGATATGGACCTAACCTTTGACATTTTTTTTTAACCTGTATTCTTATGCCTGTCAACTGGAGATTCTATCATGTCACCAAGCAATACACTTGAAAACAGTTTATGTGAGAAAACATATTTTATTGTCTCTAGTTAGCAAGAAAGACTAGCAATTTTCTAGTTTAACATCGTGATATGGCATCAAAAATCCCAAATCCATGTTACACCTAATCAAAAGTTGTGATCACCATACAGGATACAGCCATACTCTATGCAAGCATCTAGAAAAACATGGTAACAGAAGTGCCATGAGATTATTGGTTATTCAGCTCTAGTTGCAGCACTGATCTAATTGTTGTTATGGACCCAAAAAAAATGAAACCTTATGTTCCTAATCAAAAGGAGAAGCAAGATAAGCCAAGCTTCTTATCAGCTTCCAAACACCAATCCAGTATTTTCCTTTACCTATGCTCTGGATTTTGCTTCAAGCTTTTGCTCTTTCTTGTTTGCATTTTTCTAATATTTCATCTTCAGGTTGAGCATTAATTACTTCATTAATGTCTGTGACATGGTACTCAGCTCAGTTAAGGCTAAAACTTACTCCTGCATTTTTTCTCTGGTTCTTTTTTTTTTTCTTTTATTTTCAAAAGACTACCCAAAAAATGCTGGCTGAAAAAGAATTCAAAGTCTATCTTCAATTTTGATGATAAAGAGAACAAGAAAAACTCAAAAACTAATGAATTGAGAAAAGCCTTAAACAAACAGAAAACTCAATGGAGGAGTTATCTATCTTCTGTTAACAAAATGTGTACTTGCTTCTTTATCTGAAGAGAGAGAAAAAAGAAAAAAGAGATGTGGTCAAAGAAACTCTTGCTCCATTTCTAACACATATATGTTGTATTGGCAAATAATTTGGTGCAACAGGAAGAATATGAGAAGAGGAAGGCAGAATATGCAGAGAAAATGAAAAACAAGATTGCTCAAATCCACAAAGAAGCAGAAGAAAAGAAAGCCATGGTTGAAGCCAAACGTGGGGAAGATCTACTCAAGGCGGAAGAGTTGGCTGCAAAGTACCGTGCAAAGGGGACTGCCCCAAAGAAGCTGTTTGGGTGCTTTTGATGTTGAAATTCTCAAGCTTGACAAGTAGAAGTGGGAAAATGTTTGATTTTTTCATTTGTATATTTCCTTTTTATGTTTGTTTGCTGTTTATTGCTTGTGTTTGGTGGAGATAAAGCAAATGTTCATTTAGTGTGAATGCTTGATGTGTTTGTGTGTATATAAACAAATTGAAAAACTTGCATTAATTAATTGTGAAAAAACAATGTTCGAAAATATTCTTCACGGCTTTTGGGCTCTTGCAATGAACAATTACTCTCAGAAGCATTTTATTTTGGTAGCTCCCTACCTAACCTCTAAATAAGTTTTCTTGTGTGTGAAGATCAGGAAGTAACACAGAGATAATTGAAATGTAAGTCGTTCTTTGGAAGATGGGAAACACTTTCAAGAAGTAGCAATTTTTTGGAGGATGACTTCGTGCTCCTATTGAGTGAGGTCAGGCTCTACACTACTTGTAGTTTTACTTGCAAATTACAAATGAAGAGGCAAAAAGAAAAAGGATTGCATTGATTGATCTTTTACTTTCTCCGGTAGAGACTAGAGAGAATCAAAGGTGGTCTAGATATCTTGGTGGCTGCACTGCATGGTTAGAGAACTTTTTGAACTTCACTAGTTGAAAAAATGTTTTCTCCTCCTTAACAATTGACAGTCCTTTGGGCTTTCAAAAATGGCTTCATTTTATGAAATCTGCAGTGACCATTCTCCATGTATTGTCTGAAAAGAGGCCTTCAACAAACCCATCTTGTAGTTTTAGGATTGTTTCCATTTTCAAGAAGTGAATTAAATGGAAATTACCATGTTCCCAAACAACTCCCCTGGCCCTATGTGGATACGTAGGCTTAGTTTGTTTGCAGTGCAAATTTGGTGTAAAATGTATGGAAGTGCAAATAAGCTGAGTGTAAATTCTGATTTGCTTTTGTTTTATTCTATTTTGAGAAATGAGAAGTAAAATGCCGTCCTTAGTGCAAGGGAAATGTAGTGCAAATTTTGCATCAGTTTTTATGATGCAAAATTTGCACTGCCAAAGAAGGCAAATTAACACAAAGAAAAGTATAAATTTGCACCGTACAAATCCAGTTCCCCAGGAAAACAATCCCACCATGTTAAATGAACAATCTATAATAATAATAATATGTGATGGGGTTATCAAAGAAATAACCAAGGAGCTTTTGGCTTTGTTTTGTTGGATTGCTATTTTAACTTTCTATGCGCCTATGGTAACAAGGTTGATTCTGTATGCAATGCCCTGGAAGTCTTAGTGTGAGCTGATGAAGGGTGATTTGGTCCTTCCAATCATATCGCGATATATGACTTTTGAGTGATATCTCAGCGTTGAGTAAACAAACTAGTTTGACAAGTTAGCTTAGAGCACCTCAACCAAACCGATGTCTACCTCAATAAGGCCGAACTAGTAGACTATAAGATTACGATGACCGGTCCTAGAAGCCGGCCGAGCTGTAAAAATCAATGGCAACCTGTGAGGAAGAGCCTGTTGACCTATTCCATTACTATGTTACCAAGCCAAGATCCCCGGAATGCTAATATCTCGACCGTTAGACTGGCCTATTGCATCACACAACTTGGAGTCACTTAGGTAGATCGTTATCTCTGTGTAGATCTCGTAACCAACACATTAACATGCCCAACAAAGCGGAAACGGTTCTGCAAGAAACCCAATCCCATTACAAGGGGGTTCTGACCACTAATGCCTATAAAAAGTACTCATTTCTACTTGTGAAAAGTATGCACGATTACGTACTCTCTTACTCTATCAATCTCTTAAGAGAATACACAAACATCTTTTGTCTTAAGCACCAGAGTGCTCTCCTTGGGTAAAAGACACTCAAACACTCTAGCTCTCTCTTTCTTGCAGTATACGTCAGCTCTGCCACCTTTCAGCTCGGTAGATCGGCCCTAACTAGAAAATATCCAAATCAGAATTTAAGTCACCTGACACGAGCTTCCAAACCGCACGACGTCAGGAACTTTTGATGGAAGTTTGAAAATTCTTTTTGATAAGCGTCTGAACATATATATTGAAAAAAAATTAAGAATTTATGTCATGACTTTTGCTCTGTAAATATTCTGTTCAAGCCTAGGGAACTTACTTATTCTGCTCAAGTAGTCCAAAAGGCTAAATCTGATGATTTTTTTTTGGTATTGGGAGAATGATCCCAATTGGCTGAACCTATCTCCCTGTATTTCTCTTTAAGTTTAATTGGTCTTTTGCTTATAAAAAAAAAGTATTGGGTAGGACAGTAAATCATAGTTACAAAAAAATGAATATAAAATTGATGAATGTGATGCAAAATTTGTATCTAATTCAAATTTGAAGTGCAGATAAACATATATTAGGTGCATGTCCCAAAAAAATATAAAGAATATAACATAATAACGGGTTAGAAGCATACCACTATCCACAATCAAGAGGGGCGAAATTGGAAATCAGTGGCAAAGGATTATATTAAACTAAATAGGCTGAAACCCTGGGCTCAGTTGGTAGAACAAGGAGTGGCCTCTTCTCATTCTCAGGTCTACCACTAAAAAGCCCACCATATAAGCGGATCCGTGTAAAAAGAATCTCCTTAAATGCTGGTTGCTGGCCTGGCTTCTGGTTCTGGTGCTTGTCAACTGAACACGGAGACCGTGCGGAGAAAAACAAAAGCCACCAACATTTATCATTTATGAAGCCATGCATTTTCCAAGTAAAAAATTACGTAAAACCGAAGATGCGACTGAATGAATGAATGAACAAGCCAATTTCATCTTTCACTCCTCAGGGCCCTGACTGATATATTATACAAGAGTTTACCCCCCTCTCTCCTATTTACTAAGAGGGGAGAGATTGAGAGGAAATCGTCCGACACATCACACAGAGTCTTCTGCGACACGTACATCTCTTTCGAATTCGTAATTGAAACAGTCAATGCTAACTTGAACCACCTGCAGTCCACATGACCCCATTTAATACTGATTGGACCACTTTCCACCCTCCATCTCTTTTGTTGTCTGTCACACTCACACACGCGTGTCACCAACCTACCTACCCATAACTGCGCGTCTGCAGATGATACGGGAGAGCCACGATGCCCCCTACGCCCTAGTGTGGTGTGGATATTGGATATGGGCCTCCATATCCAATTTTCTACTGAGAATTTGTATCTGAATCCGATCCAAGATTTGATCTGATTTGAAAATATTGGATTCTAATTTGATTTTTGAGAGATTTAGATTTAATCTAATTATACTTTAATTTTTTTAAATACAATAAATAAAAAAAATATATATATATATATATATTTTTAATTTTATTTATAATAAATTAATATAAATATAATATTTTAAATTTATTATATATATATATATTCATATATAATATATTATATAAAATTTATATATTAAAATTATATTCGGATTTAATGAGATAAGATACCGAATGGGAGCGACGGACTTTCAGATATCATTGAAGGTATTGATAATAACCTTGACACTATTTAATCCAACTCCCTTGGTCCCACCCCCACATGGTTGCTGATGGTGTGAGATTTGGTAGCTCTTAGACTGTGTAGTTTGTTTGGTCGAGTTGCAAAGAAAGAGAGAAGATTAGAGTACTTGGGCTACTTTTATCTGATGTGGGCATATCAATGCTTAAGTCAGCGAGTTAGAGTTTTTCAAAGCTACAAAGCAAGAGAGAGAGAGAGAGAGAGAGAGAGAGAGAGACAAACAGAGATAAAGAGCTTGGGTGCTAAATCATGTGTACCTCATGAGGTTGGAAGTGAGACCTTTGCATAGGCATTGTTTGGCGCAGGCTTCACACACTACGTCCAAGATCTCTAAGAAGACGTGGCTGACCAGTCTGAAGTCCTTGGAGGTAGTTTTGCATGTAAACTAGGCTTTTGTGCCTTCCTCTGGAACATTCGGTGTAAGAGTTGACTTTCAGAGGACCCGGGAGTGATAGGATACATGCGGAGGAGGTCGGAAAGTATGTCTCGTAGGTCACCACCTGGACCTCAGTCAAGTTGTTAAGTCCTTGAGGAAGGTCGCTTCTCATGCCAAGGTCCTTTGGACCGGTAACGATGAGGTACTTGAGGTACCACAGGTAGGCTCGAGATGAAGTGTTGCTAGTCACCCTGCCGATGTGCCCAAGTTGTGTATGAGGTGCCTTGTCGAGGTGCCCTGGACTGATTCCAAGGTGCATCTCTTTGACTTGGTGAGATACACGACTATTCGCGTGGTGCTGAGGTGTCAAGCAACGAAGGTGGATGTCAAGTGTCGCTAGGTCAGTGGAGGGCCAAATCACCCCTCATTAGTTGCCCCCCACACTCGAGCCAAGGCCAGTTTGGCGAAGGGTGTAGCTTTTTTTAAGATGAGGCCCGAGTTGACTTGCTCTAGATGTCAGTCGAGTCAGTCCGCTTGAGTTGGCCGACCTATCGAGCTATTATTGGTGCAAAGACAACATTTCTAGTCTAAAAATAGGCGCGCACTTGAAATTGAGCACGACTTCTCAAAATTCGAAATATAGTGCACTTTCAAATTTTGAACTATGGCGCGCGCACCTTTCAAAATTTCGAACATGGGCTTCTTCTTGGACCATTGGATTGGGCAAATCTGGTTCGTCGATTGTCCACACTTCTATTTGTAAATTGGGGGACCCTCAAGGGCCCATTTCACTATCCGATTTTGGACTTATGCTAGGCCGAAGATTGGTGAAGCTTTGACAATCTCCGGCTCGGCGGTGGTAGTTTCTGGCAACCCGTTTTTTTTCCTCTTCTTGTCAATGAGTCTCTATTTCCTCTTAGTCATGTCTAGTGGGTTGAAGAGGGAATGCTACCCAAATGCTCGAGCTGAGAGGGGTCCTTGGCTCAAGGGCGAAGAGGTTCCCAGAGAGGGCCTTAACTTCTTAACAAACCTTATCTAGAATAGGTTTCAGGCCCTCCGAGTTGTCCAACGAGGAGATAGTGGGTCTGATTACTACCTATCAAATCCCTAATAACTTGAACTATATCCAACCCAAGGACGGGGAATATCCATGGAGCCAGGAACGGACCAAGGTTTGTGTCTTCAAGGAAGCCCTCATTGCAAGGCTCCACTTTCCCCTTCATCCGTTTATTTCTGAAATCCTCCGACACTACGGTTTGGCACTAGGTCAACTACACCCAAACTCAATCAAGACCATTGTAGGTACTATTTCTCTTAGCTATCACCTCAGTTTCCCCTTAGATATAGATGTCTTCTTGGGGCTATGTAGTATAACGAAGGTTTCCAACGAGCCCTACTACTTCTACATCAGCCACTGATCTAAGTTTAAACTTTTGGGATGTTTTCTATCCAAAATCGCGAACTAGAAGACAAAGTTCTTCTTTTTGAGTCATGAGGAAGGCTGGCCAGTGTCGAAGACTTGGAGTTCCAAGCCAAGATATGAAGTCGAGTTTAACAAGGAGTTGCTGAATGACCTTAGACTCCTCATTGAAAAGCGCTCCTTGGTTGACGAGTTCCTCACCGAACCAATGCTCATCGAGGCCAACCTTATCCATATATGTAAGTGGCACTATTTTCATTACCTTCGAAATTTTCTTCTGGCCCTTTGTCCCTCAGTTGAGTTTTTTTTTTTTTTTTTTTTTTTATTTGATTGCTGAGATGACTAGCTTTTCTTCGATCGTAAACATAACATGAAAGCCGTCTAAGAAGAAGAAGAGGGTGGAGGAGCGCGGCGACCCAATTCAAACCGAACATGCCCACGTTGCTCTAGTACCACTAGCAACTGCAACCCACTTTGATGAGGCAATGACTCCTTATGGCCCAAAGATCCCTCCATTCATTCCCTAGGTCAATTGCTTGGTCGCCGATCGGATTCATGACTCGTATGTGGCACTTCGTATGAGAAGGGGCATTCTCCTTCTTGAAGATGTCTACGTTTTATCATGAGCTTGATCCCTTTGGAGTCGGTGCATGAATCATTTGGAATGCCATGCAAGTATACATATTTGGAAAAACTTGTTTCGCTGCTTTATTTATCCCTTATCAAGTTGTTTTTCTATCCACAGAACAACTCACTGAGCCAAGTCATGCTGGATCAAGTCATTGCCCTGAAGTTTGAATCCCACAAGACGAGGGCCAATACAGAGACCCTCCAATCTTAGCTAAAAGCAGCCTATCTAAGTGCCGAGGAGGACCGGCAGCAGTTTTGTTCCCTTAGCGCGAGTATGAACCACGAGCTAGAAGAAGCTAGGGGGGGCAATTGCTAGTCTGAATGGAAAGCTCCAAGAATAGTGGGCCAGGCATTTTGATGATATTCATCGAGCCAAAGTTGCTGTTGTGGCGGTACCCTCTCTGAAGATGGGCTTCAAGCTGTGCCACCGCTTTCTTTGACACCTATACCCAAACATTGACTTGGGCTCTATCTTGCTTAGGTAAGTTCTAGACGATCTAACCCAAGAGGTCGAGCAAGAGGCAACTACTCCAGAGGAGGGCAACGGTGATGAGTGTGATAGTGAGGGTGGTGACCAGAATGACGATCAGCGTAGGATCTATCTTTCCATGTAGGGTTTAATGATATGGAAAAGATGTGATATCCAAAAACAATTGACCAAAAAACATTTTCAAGACTGCTATACACTAGGCCTATGAGCTTTGTAGTCTTCCCTTCCTCGCCTTTCCCCCCTCCCTTTTTGTTTATCAGGTCAACCATGAAATGCTGCCGTCCTTTGAGATCGGTTCGAGTGTGCTTAGCTAGAGTGCTAGAAGCAGAATTTGGCTTAACTAGGTCAAAACTACGCTCACCCCGCGTGCTTATCAGTTGTACTATATATGATTGCAGGTGCATTTGGGAACCGGAAATGAATCGCGGCTGCACCTATGCCATCGCGGGAGGACCCTCCCAAGTCTGTATTCACCGGTCAATGCCACACATGTGCTACACATGCTCTTGAAACTACTGGTCATCCATTCATATGAGTGACATGGGGGCTCAACCTAAGGGGGTTGCTCTACTATCTGCGGGTCACCGACTCTCATGGGAACCATGAGGGGTTCGACATGCGAGGCCGGCTCCACAATCAACTAGTTGCCAACATAGAGGGCTTAATCTATAGTGCGGCCTTGCAGATAGTGATGGGAGACTACCTAGGCTAGATCTTTGAAGATTGCTCGAGCTGGTTGTTTAGATTCTACCCCCCTTGTGATAGCATCATCAATACATGTGTTTCTTCTATTAGCGTTGTTGAAGACATTGCTGCCAGAGGATGCCATTTAACTTAGTATTAGAGAAAGGTGAGAACTTGGCTTTGTGTAGTGTTCCCACATATGGCACCAATTGATGGTCCGCGATCTGGTAGCGCTATCGGAGGACAGCTCGGATGTTGGACTATGTAGGTCGCTTGGCTGAGCTACAAAGAAAGGGAGAAGATTAGAGTGCCCAGGTTACTTTTACACGGTGTGGGCACTCCAATGCTTAAGTCAGTGAGTTGGAGTTTTTGGAGAGAGAGAGAGAGAGAGAGAGAGACTTTGAGTGTTAAATTGTGCGTACCTTATGAGGTTGGAAATGAGACCTTTAAATAGGCATTGTTTGGCGCAAGCTTCACGCACTGCGTCCAAGATCTCCGGGAAGACGTGGCTACCGATCCGAAGTCCTCAAAGGTAATTTCGCATGCAGAGGACTCGAGAATGATAGGATGAATGTGGATGAGGTCGGCGAGCACATCTCACAAGTCACCACTTGGTCCTCAATCAGGTCGGCAAGTCTTCAAGGGACGAAATGCTACTACTTGACCTGCCAAGGTGCCCGAGTTACGTTTGAGGTGCCTTGGATTGATTCTGGGGTGTGTCACTTTGACTTGGCCAGATATGCTATTATCTGTGTGGCACTAAGGTGTCAAGCGGTAAAGACGAATGCCACGTGTCACTAGATCAGTGGAGTACTCACTCACGCAACAATAGCTCAATCTTGTCAAAATTTGAGCACTAAATTGAGAGCCCTAGTCATTTTTTTTTGGAATAAAGAGTACGTTAAATAGGTATTGATTATTGATCAAATCGTCTATTAAGGGTGCACCACTCGCATGGTCATCACAACCAAGGTTCAAAATATCATTATGTCTGATATGCCGGTAGGGGCATATCGGAAAAATTGATACACATTTTAGTTGTTTTTTTTTTTTATTTTTTTACAACCGATTTACGGGACAGTTTAGATTTCCTCTATCCCGTGAACTAGTCAAATCTCTAATACAACCATATTAAGGGCATATTAAAAGGTCCCGGAATGATGCATATTAACCAATACGTGTCAATAATTTAAGCATTGATCACAAGACACCGTTAAGTCAATAGAGGTAAACTGAAACGGGATCTCCTCCTCATAAGAACTCTGCCGATGTCTATCCACAACGCATGTACTTACGTTGCTTCGTCTTTGTTGTACATACATGCGCATTTGCCGAGCTCATCTCAGTACGTACAATAGGGTATAAACAACCACCTCTTCGTGTGACGGGATCATGATAGGATGTGCGTATGAGGCGCGGGTGTGAGGAGCAGATCCGATCTCTCCCTTCGTCCTTCATTCACTCCCCAACCCGATAAACCAAGCGACAAAAATAAATCAATAATATTTCCAACTGTATTTAGTGTATATATATCTACTCAACCGTACATCGTCAACCAAACCAGGGCCGCCCCTTCTTTTACTTTCTACAATAGCCGGAGAAATCAACAAAATGCCACCAGCCGAAAGAAAAAGGCCACCACGCACCAAGAGACAGAAAGAGAGAAAGAGGGGGGAAATAATATTATCCCTATTACCTATATAGCGACACCAGCTCAAAACATGATTTACTCAAAAACCACAAGCCCGTAAAAGGGACGACAAAAATGGTAATTTTCTTTTCATCTCCAATTTCCAGGTCATGGTTCAAAGAGCAGAATTCAAGGAACTTTCGCTTAGCATCATGTTAGGCAACAAGGAGAAACTGCCCATTTGTCCTTGAAAGAAGCTCATATCTTCGCTGGCTGGGAAATCCAACAGCAATTGCAATGACGTCTCTGATGACTCATCCAGCTCGTTCGAGCTCGAGCAGTCTGACCTAGCTGCAACCTCTTCCGCGTCCGATCTGCTGTTTCCACACTGCACCCCTTCGGGTTGATCTGTAGTAAGTGCAACCGCCATTGCCGCAGGCACCACCTCTGTTGTCATCCCTGATCCCCATTTCGTTGATGACGATGCCTGGGACATGGGGCTTTGACATGCCAACGATTCTCGCCCGTTTACCCTCCGAAACGATTCCCCAATTTCAGAATTCCACATGCGTAGAAAGTAATCAGTATCGGATTTCTTAGAAGAAGATGGATGGTTTGAGAGTAACGATTCCCTTGACAGCCGAGCCTCCGCTTCGAGCCTAGCGCTCTCCCATTGTGCCATATGGCGCGTCGAAGGAGATGCCGATGGAGTGACAATAAGCCCAGAGGAAAGGGCGGGAGGAGCATGCGTCTGTGGATCGAGACCCATGGAGAGAAGGCGCTTCTTCAAGTGGGTGTTCCAGAAATTCTTGATCTCGTTATCCGTTCTTCCTGGCAACTGGGATGCTATGGCAGCCCACCTGTAAAACTCACCCTCTTCAGTTTCAGTACTCAAAGCTCGAACAGAACGGAAGCAAGTTTGCAATAAATTGATCTACCCCGGCGTAAAATGGAGAGCCGATTCGGTAGTCAATCAAGCGAAAAATTATTTGCAATCCCCTTTCTTTTATTAGCTTAAGTGGGTTTAAATTTTTCATCACCAAAAACACAACCAAATTGAACTTGCTTATGCTGTTTGACACGATCCATGTCAGTGTCCGATCGACGACACCGACAACTTTGACAATTGGACGTTAAACAAACAGTGTCACCCTTTTTCTAATTAATGTGGTGCTCTGATCAAATTAAACGATGATCTCATACAAGCGGTTCTTGTTCTAGTCAATCTGGCCTTATATTACACATATCACACCAAATTAGAAATCTGCTTTTCTTTAGCAACTTCTCTCTGTGATACGAATTGAATTTTTGAAGTCTTGGAGAATGGAGATGGATTAGCTCCCCTGATTGTTCACAGTTCAACTTCGAAGTGGACCCGTTTTATCTGCAATTAATCAGTGTGTGACATGCCGGGGGTGGGGGAACATATACCAGTTGGACATTAAAATATGAACACGTAGTGGGTTGAAAGCATCACAAGGTTATTAGGGTTGACCGGCCGGTTAGGGATCGATAAAACACAGTCGTCAACTAACTTCAAAGTTAGAGAGAGAGAGAGAGAGAGATTAAAGAGAACCTGTTTCCAAGAATGCCATGCAACTGGATAATAGTCTTCTCTTCAGAGTGGGTGAAAGGACCCCGCTTGATGTCCGGTCGAAGATAATTCGTCCATCGAAGTCTACAGCTCTTCCCACAACGCAGAAGTCCTGCCATGGCATATATAAGCCCCCCACCCAGTTCATTCATAAATCATAATGAACAACAACCAAAGAACAGGATCACAGCTTTTACGTTGACAAGTAACAAATGCATATGACAAAGTCATCAATATCATCGCACAGGCCTAGATTCATACAGCCGACACTCATTAAACTCCTTCATAATTAGAGAAAGAGACTATACCCTTATTTTAATCTCATCTCTACAGAAAGTAGGATCACTCATCATTCAAAGCATGCAAATGCACTTCCCAAAGCTACAGCCTCTTAGTTACTTCTTCAAAAATAACAAAAAAAAAAAAAAAAAGTAAGATGCATCACAATATTAGATTCATGTATTTTGTATATTTCATCTTCTCTACTTGGAATTCGGAAGTAAGGCAAAGTTGGTATTACAACAATATTTGATTTGAAGCTAAACATGAGTGAAGTGTCAAGACGCAGTATACTAACAAGTAATAACCGAAAATGCTCTTCACGTCCCAGAAAGCAATATACAAACAGTCTCCTCTGGTTAATTAATTTTGATTTTAACGAAGACAAATTACTAAAAATAAATAAAATAAGCTTCTGCAAAAAACAAAACCAAAACAGATGTTCAAAGCATCTCGAATCATCTTAAACGTGTCGAGATGTACTGATAACAATGCGCAGTACCGACTATAAATCGATTCCACGGAGTCTAAAAACCAACCAGCTCGATGGAAAACTCGTCTTCCTCTTTCATTTGAAAAACTATACCATGACCCAACGTAACTCTCAAGTATTCAAAGAAAAAGAAAAAGAACTCTGCGAACTCCATAGTTCAAATAGACAAATACTTCCTCAAAAGAGAGCCGAGGGAAGCATCACCTTTTTTTTCATTCATTCCTTTGCTCTACGCCACTTCAAGATTTTTTTTTCGGGGAAAACAAAAGGGGAAAAGAAAAATAAAGAAGGCTTCTCAAGAATAAATGACCATTCCAACCGATCAGAGAGTCTGATCTTTAATGAATAATGGCCAGTAAAAGGGAAGAATGACAAAAACAAATCTAACCTGCGTGCTTAGGAAGAGATCTCCAGCTACCGTGGCCGTGCTTTTTGATATATTCAACTAGGATCTCATCTTCTTCGGGTGACCAAGGTCCTTTCTTCAGTCCTTGCTTATCACAGCATGGAGCTCTTCCCATGTTCTTTTACTCCTCTTAAATGAAGCACGAAAGCAAGGAAAAAGATCAAAAGCTTTAAGCCCAGAGATCTTTATAACAGAAAGAGAAGAAGATCGATCACTCGATGGATCAACCGAATCCCAGCGCTTTAAATGCGACGATAATATCTATGGAAATCGAAGCCATCAAAATACGAAATCGAGGACGATCGGCGACTTCGAAGCTGGCCTGCATTAAATGATACCTCCAAGGACTCATCAGTATTTCTTTTCCGTTTTTTATTTTCTTCTTTCGAATAGCAAAACAATAAGAATTTACTTTTAAAGAAAAGTTAGAAACAAATAATAATTGAAAAAAAAAAAAAACTACACTTATCGAACATAATCGAAGATTAAAGAAGATGAAGTCAGAATTAGCTAGTAGTGATTCTTACGAGAAAAACAAAGTAAGATTAAAGAGAGCGATTAATGCTATAGTTCATCATTAAACGATGAAAGTGGTGATTCTCTCTTCTGACTTGTCCAAAACCCCAGTAGGGTTTCATTTCATCTGTGCTCTAGTACTGCTTCCTCACCCTTAAAAGTTTGAATCAACCATCTCTGCCATTAGGGTTAAGGTTTCACAAATTGGGAAATCTCGGGGTCGGAGATACATTTCCGTTTCGATGATCAGATTCTGTGCTCCTTTGTCTTCGTCCAGCTCTTCCTGGCTGCCACCTTCTGCTGCTTTCGATTGAATGAATGAACCCATGTTACATACATGGATAATAAATGCTACAAAGTGACCAGCCAAAACAAAAACTATCAAATTACTTTAAATTTAAATAATAATAATAATAAATAAACAAAGGTTTATAATTTGTTAAAAATAAAGGGTGTCAAACTTTGTGTTAAGTCAATAATGGTGACAGTGACGTACGATTACGTAAATGCAACCCTTCTGAGAGATTTGCTGCCGGGTGTCTACCGACTAGCCATTTATTCTTTTTTTTTTTTTCTTTTGAAGAAAGAAACTAAAGTATTGAATTCGGTCCACGAGTCAAATCTTTTATCGTCGGCGTCTTGTACGGGAACGAAATTACGCTACACTCCGTGTGTTTCTCCCTAAATATGCTATTGTCATACGGGTGCGTCCATCACCGTCTACGAAGAAGAACAACGTGCCTGGCTTAGATTCTGATAATTCCAAATTGACGTTGATGGTGGGTGCAGGTGAACAACCCCTACGTGGTAATTGATAGCTATGCGTAGTTAACTTAGTGGGGCACGTCACCTCATTGTGCATGGTTGATATAGAATATTTTTGGGCCCCACCACGTGCGGGTCACCACCTATTCCTTTGCCAATTGCCAGAAAGGAATGAGAATATTCCGGATCAACCGTGTGAGATAATTGAAAGATTTATACTCCCTCCTCCTTGGTGGGCCGGTTTCGTTGGTTTTGATTAGCGGTGGAGAACAATAAAAAGTCTCTTTTTCCAACATTAGCAGGGCTAGAAGTAGAAGTCAAATATGGGTCCCAAAGTCATCAGAGTCCTTTTATTTGTCCACAGATCAGATCAGATCAGGACACTGTCTAAGTAGGACTTACAAACTCCCATAGTCCCATGGGCCTGTTCGACTCTGCAACTCTGCACTCATCCGGCCCGTTCCGTTTCAACCCCATTAGCGGGGAAGCGCCCCGCAAAATTTAAAAATGCCACTTTTGCAAATACAATTTTTTTACGCTTATTTGGACAGATATCATGGTTTTAAAAAATAACCAGAAATAGAAGCGTTCCGGTCACCAGTTTTTAGATTTACGGTTAGATTGTTTGGTTTGAATGAATGCCCGTTTTGATAAAAAAAATTAAAAATGTAAAACAGCCAAAAACTGTTGAATGGGTCAAAGGTTCGATTGTCCAGGTCAATGGATCATTGACTGATTCAATGGTTTTTGGCCAAGAATTGGGTTTGAGGTAAAACGGAACTGGTTATTTGAATGGTTCTTGAGCTGAACTGTCCGATTGTCCCGGTTAATAACAGTTCAAAAACCATGGGAGATATTATTATGAATAATAATAAACCACGTATAACCAGTCTTGAACCAATTATTTAATTTGGATCAAATCATAGACCTTATTATATTGAAAACAATAGCCAAAATAATATTAATTTATTTTTATGTTAATAAGTTAAACATTTTTAACTAATATTATCTTATTTATTATTTATTAAATTTACCATTTCAAACATGAAACATGACTAAAAATACAAGAAAGATAAAAAAAAAATTATATATTTCATAAAATGGTTGGTTTCAGAACTGAATCAATTCTAGACAAGTAAAAATGAGAATCAATCCAATAATTAATCAAGACAAAATCATGGAACAAAAACCGTTATAATTATGTTCAATCAATTTAGCTCCATCAAGATAGACCCAACCCATAGGTTCAACCTTAGTTTTTCTTAAATAAATAAAATTCTATTGGGTTGGGACTAGTATAGGCTATCTCGAACCAGACCCGACCCATTAATAACACTAAATATTGGGCTCAAGGGGAGAGAATAATTTGTTAGTAAATTATTTCTAAATAAATAAATAATTTAGTAAAATAAATAAATAAATGTTTATTGAAATCTATCTCTTAATGTCACATCTCTTTTATTCTACCAATTTATTTTATTTTATTAAATAAATAAATGTTTATATACAACAACAACAACAACAATAATAATAATAACAATAATAATAATAATAATAATAATAATAATAATAATAATAATAATAATAATAATAATAATAATAATGAATAAATAAGAGTTGAGATAGAGAATAAGAGAGAGAGAGAGAGAGTTGAGAAAGAAGAGGAATGACATTTTATTTATAGGATGTCATAATCGTAAATAATTGTATGTGGCATTACTATAACTTTTGAATGCCACTGAGTCGATTAAATAAGGAGATTTGTTTTATATGTGGCATTGCTGTACTTTTTTTTGAATATTATAGAGACAATTATATAGGGAGGTTTGTCTTATATATGGCATTCTTGTAAATTTTTAGACAAAAAGAGGTGAGAGAAAAGAAATAATAAAGAAAGGAAGGAAGAGAGAAAATGTCAATAATTTAGAGAACAAAAAACGAATTTCGCTAAGGCATCCAGATCGGCCTGTAGCTTGGCCAAAAGGCGCAAGAGATGAGACCCAGACTACTACAAAAAATATGGCATTCAACCAACATGGTGACAATCTAACTGAGTTGGCATGACATAGACAAAAAAGAAATCCATCCAAGAGGAAAGCAATAAATGCAAAAAGCTAACTCCATTAATTGAAAGAAAGGCCAATGGTCGTACATGTATCCAAAAAAAAGAAAAGAAAGACACCAGTAGTTCAGACATTAAAAGGGCACACAGGCCCAAGAGAAACTTACAAGAGCACGTAGGTTCCCGGAATCATCAGAAAGTCATCACCAGTAGACAGATCAGGCTACTCATTGTTGTCGCCTGGGGCCTCGTTGTCGTCCTCTTCATACCCTTCCTCATCGTCACCCTGGATCTTGCCATCATCCTCCTCATCTTCTTCTAGCGTCAAAGGCTCCTCATCAACTTGTGTCATGAGCTCGAGTGGCACATCGTTCATAGAAAGGGAGCCAAAATCGGAGGTAGGATGCAACATTTTCAGGTAGCGGCGGTAGAGTTTGAAACCCCTCTTCATCATGGGAATACCGTCCTTCGCTTTCTTCTTTTCGTACTCCGGGGACTTCAAGAAGCGAGCAAAGACCGCCTCCTCAACTCGGTGGATATCCTGAGTGTATTTCGACTGCCTCTCCCCTAGTTGACGCACCTGGGCAACAATGGTACCCTAAGCCTCAACTAGCTTGCGCTGAGCCTCGATTAGTTCACGTTGTATCCCCTAATTATGCTCATAAAATTGGCGGCGATCCTCCTACGAGTTGAGCTGGACCCTCTGCATCTCGGCTTGTAGTGAGCTTATGTTCACCCACATCTCACCTCTCTCCTTTTCACTTGCATGAACAAGGTCTAGCAAGACCTGTCCAATGAAGTTTGCTTGCCAAAAGAAAGTAAGTATGACCAGAACAAACTTTCCTGAAACAAAAGTACAGAAAACCTATAAGCAGACAAACCTGAACAATATGGTGATCCATACGAGCTCCGGTTTCAATGGGGTCCAGACTATGGAAATAGCAAATGTCCTCAGTGAGCAACATGCCCCCAACCAACCGAATGACCACCCGAGGGTCAGATATGCAATCAAAACATCGATGACATTGGGCACGAAGCGAGGGATGTCTAAAACATAAGGGCCGGCCTCGCGTTCCTCCTGGCTGACTTGAGGTTGGAAGGCAAAAGGGCCAAATGAGTATTGGTCATTATTCATGGGCTTGCTACCTCCCTCAAGGTCAACAATAGGAGGAGCGGGGTGTGACAACCTCACCTCAGCACTTGCCGAGGTTCCGTCCATTGAGGAGCGGTGCTCTGCCCTTCGCTTCTTCCTCGAAGCTTTCTTCTCCCTGTTAAGCGCCAACATAGAAGCCATGCTCGCCATATCTGAAGAAAAGAGAAAAAACAGTTAGATGAGCTAATCGTTAGCAAAACAAAAATTGCATATGCAAATGGCTCAATGGCCGACCTACCTACGTGGCTCGGGCTGGCCTGATTATTTTGGGCTCGGCCAGAATGCTCACTACTTTGACTTTTTGGCGGACAAACTCCTGAAGTGAAACTCGCAACTCCTCATTCGAAGACTCATCGAACCTCCGACAATTGCTTTTCCACACAATGTTCATCTCCCAACCACCTTGGAATGAAAGGTAAAAGCAAAAAGGATCTTTAGTCCTCTTCATGACACACAAGCTGGAAAAAATATCCATATTCAAAGGGATGTTGCGATGATGGAACAAACTAATCAGCCCCACCAAGGTATGAATTGCATTGGGACTGAGTTGACCCAGAGACACACTGTAGTATCTCAACACATAAATAATGAAAGGATGGAGGGGAATCAAAGACCAGCGACCAACGCCTCCTCATAGACGCAAACCGCATCTCGGTCATTGTCCCATGGGTAATAATCGGCACTCGGCTCGATCCAATTATACTTATTGGGAATTCGATATGTATGTCAGTCTAGGTCATCAAAACTGTTGGCATAGATGTTGGTAGTTGATGGCCGGTAGTCAATGTCTGTCAAGGTGAGTTTCCATGGTAGTCTGCTAGTAAATAGGCTGTTAATTGGACTAGATTTGGTCCAATCTAATATTGGTCCATTTACAAATGGACTAGACCAAATATAGTCCAAATCCATACAAACCAAGTCTAATTCATTCTAAATAAAATGCTAATGGACTGGATTGTGTCCAATCCAATCTAAATTGAATCAAACGCCAAAATAACATGTGAAATCCAGAAAATATATAAAAAAAATTACAACACCTACTGCAATACAATCCAATCCAATTAAAATGCAAATGGATCGGATTGGGTCCAATCCAATCCAATGTGAATGAATAAAAGCACTTTGGTAGAAGTACTTTTATAAAAGTACTTTTGAAAAAGAACTTTTATAGAAGTGCTTTAGTGTAAAAGTACTTATATAAAAGTGCTTTTGTAAAACTACTTTTCATAAAATTAATTCTATAAGTGTTTTTGTAAAAGTGATTTTGTAAAATTGTTTTTGTATAAGTACTTTTCATAAAATTACTTTTATAAAAGTGATTTTTTAAAAGTACTTTTTGTAGGCAAAGTTTCCTCAAAGAGTGAAAATGAGCAAGATGGGGCATGATTATTTTTCATGTTGTAGGCTACTCAATTTTTGTGCTATGGGACTGATTTTTCATTCTAAAAAGAATGTGGCCCATGGCAAGAATTTTATAGCCAAACACTTTATTGTTATTCATTTTTGCCCACAATGAGCAAGAACTAAAAGAATGAGGCTTAGAGTAGTGAACCAAACATGGCCTCAATCTGTTTAATCCATATTCAAATATCTAATTTGACGATGAAATCGATTTTAAACATGAAAAATGTGATCCTTCTAATAATTTGATTGAATTCAAATTTATGCCAATTCGATTTGGTTAATTAGTTACAAGGACACACATGTACACGACTCCACATTTGTTCCTTGCCTAAACAAGTAGGTCTTTCAATTCACAAGAGTTTTAATCAAATTATAAACCTAAAATCATAAAATACCCTCATGAGTCGAGATATAGGTTCAAATATCCACACTCAATACTATTGCCTTTTAAATGAGGAGACAAAGTTCAGTCAGTCTTAATTCGGAGATAAGGGGGTTTTAATTAAGTCCTAAACTACCTCGTTCGGTGCATTCTAACATTCCTAAGGCTTTTGTTATATTCATTGTCTATGTAATATGCTAGTATCTAATATTAGAATCTACCCCCATGTATAAGGTTGTGTTTGATATCATTTATATTTCTACTTGAAACTTTTCGAATTCATTAATTCAGATTGGAGAGAATAATTGAACAAAAATTACAACTTAAAACAAGTGTATCAGAGAACCAATTTGCCTTTATGCCAAGGAAATCAACCATGTAGCTATACTTCTTTTTAGATGATTGATAGGAAAGTTCAAAAAAGAAAAAGAAAAGATCTTCGTATGGTGTTCATTGATCAATAAAGGCTTATGATAGAATTCTTAGAGAGATAATATGTTGAGTCTTAAAGAATAAAGGGGTTCAAAATAGATATAAAGACCTAATTAAAGATATGTATGAGGGAGCAACAATCAATGTTAAAACACTAGTGGGAGAGAATTAAGATTTTACAGTTACAATGGGTCTTCACCAAGGTTCATCACTTAGCCCTTATCTTTTGTATTGGTCATAGATGAATTGGCTAAACATAGTTAGGAAGAAGTTCCATGGTGTATGTTTACAGATAACATTGTTCTAATTGATAAAACTAATGAAAGATCAAATGCAAAATTAATCTTATGAACAAATTCCCTATAAACAATAGGTTTTAAAAGAAGTAGGGCTAAAACATTGTATGACATGTAATTTAATAATAATAGGAGTATAAATAATGATACATGTAGGATTAGAGACCGAGAAACAACCTAATGTGACTATTTATGATACCAAGGTTCAATAATTCATAATAAGGGAGGGATTGAGGAGGATATCACCTAGAGAATAAGAGCAGATTGGGCAAAATGAAGATGTTCATCTGGACTTTTGTGTGATGGAGAATACCACATAGAAAGGAAAACTCTATGAAACAGATGCAAGGCTAACTTTGTTGTATGGAGCAGAGTGTTGGGTAGTCAAGAAATAATATGTTCAAAAAATAAATGTGGCGGAAAATGCTAAGATGAATGAGTAAAAAAACCAAAAAGGGTAGGACCATGAATGAAACCATCCATAAAAACCTAACAATAGCTCCAATAAGTGATAAACTGAGAAAAATTAGACTAAGATGATTTGGTCACATGCATAGAATACTACCAAAAAATCCAATTAAAAAAAGTGATTTGTTACAAGTAAAAGGGGTTAGAAGAGTTAGGGTAGACCTAAAGCCACGTGGGTAGTAGTAGTAAGAACTAAGATTAAGCACTAACAATTTAATAGTAGATATGGTTTTAAATAGAATGGATCGGATTGGTGAAATAGGATTCATGTAGCCAACCCCATATAGTTGGGATAAGGCATGGATGATGATGATGATGAATACAAATTGGTGAAAAATATAAATATGATTGTCACTTCAACTAGAAAAATGCATGAGTGAAACTTATAATTGACACTTATAGTTGAAATAGCAATTTGTATTGATCAATCAAAAATGTTTCAAGTAGAAATTACAATGGTACCAAACACAACCAAGTCTAAATTACAGAATGGGGAGGAGCACAAGGGAAGGAATTGGGATTTGCTCCTCACAGATCATGCCTCACACCAATCTCATAGTGCATCACAGTTGTGCATTGGGCATATATTCCCATAAATGATAACATTGAGCCTAGGAGATGTTCCCAATGCATGGCTTCCCTGCGCTGTAAGGTTGGTGTGAAGCACACTTTGTGAGGAGCAAATTCTATCTCCAAAGCAAGTTTCAAGTCTATCCATATTTAAGGATGCTACGTGCCACTTCCCATAAGTTTGCAACCCACCCGTTTGGGAACGGGATCTGCTCCTCACCCAGGGGCACCTCACAGGCACATCCACCGTGTATTGGGAACATCTCCAGTAGATAATAACTTATAAGTACGAGAGATGTTTCCAATGCATGGTAGGATGTGCGCATGAGGTCGGTGTAAGGCGCCCTGTGTGAGGAGCAGATCTGGTCTCGCCCGTTTGTGCATAGTGTTCTCACAATGCAGAATCAGAAGCATAAAGCATTTAAAAGCTTGTGATCAAATATATTTCCAAAGTTCTGTTATGCAATTTTAAATGACAAGAAAGTGAGTAATGAATTATCCTATGGTTTCAAAATAACCTGTTCAAATTATTTTTTATTTCTGGAGCAGAACCTGGACCGTCTTAATTCTGGGGTTTTGAATTAATGTTTTGTGGATGAAGAATTTAATTCAACCAATCTTAGCCCAGACAGGTGATTATTTTGTTGAATGGAATTCGAACTTAAGTAGTTTTAAGGCTGCATTTGGAATTTTTTATTTTAGGGACTTATCTATCAAAATGCTCCTATGGATACTGAATTTTTAATTGAAAAAGCAGATTTTTTTAACCAAAACGTCACCTTAGGTTAAATTTTTAAAAGATGATACATGAAGGCTGTTGAAGGTAATTGATAGAGTAAATCCGTTCCCCTTTAAATGCTTAAGTTGCTAATTGATGAGTTAAACCATTGATGCTTACATGGTACATATAACTGCAAAAAGAAGATAAATCCTTAAAATAATAAAAAATGTCAAATGCAACCTTAACATTCATATTGGACATCCAATTGAATTCAAATATAAAATGCAATTCAGGTTATCCCCATCTACTATAAAATTTTAATTAATCCAATGGACCAACAAATACGTGTAACCGAACTTTGTAAGCTAGCAATTTTCATGAAATCATTCCTGAAGGAAGACTAGGAGGAATCGGTTGGAGAAACCGGATTCAGTGCATAGCCCGTTTAAACACCCATTATAACTTGCATTGGGAATATCTCTCCGCACAGAAATACGGAGATGTTCCCGATGCAAGGCTGTACAGAATGTCCGAACGGGCCTTGCACTGACTGACTGAAGCCGATCTCTCCGTTGGGAGTCATTTCTTAAGAAACAGAGCAGCAGTTAATATGATGAGCAACTCATCAACTCATAAACGCATATATTAGTAATTTATATCGCACGAGTAAAGGATGAGCAACTGTGACATCGAGAAGAGATCATTAATTGAATCAAGCTAATTTAATATGATGGCATTTGAAGAAGCATCACGAATGAAGACCAAGGCAATCATCGGTAGAAGTGAATGAGGTTGAAGTTAGGCGCTTGGCTCCAGGCCTCCAGCCTCCAGGGAGAAGTAAATATATAGGCAAATTAATGAAAAATTAACAATTAAGTAAATAAACAATTAAATATATATGTGGTCATGACCCATGTTCTCCATCATTGCATGCTATATATGTATATATATTTAAGGTTGTTGGAAGAAAAACTTTGACCGTTTGAAAGTTTTGTGCGCATGAAACCAACCCAACCATGCATGGGTATGGGTGGGGGTGGGGTGGGTAAGGTAAAAGAATAATATTTGAAGAAACAGCCAAAGTTTTCTCATGGTTGATACAAGTGTCAAAGGCGGGAACAAGAGCTACGTACCAGTACTCACTCTTCTCTGGAGATGTCACGTAGAGTAGATACAAGGAGGACAATTAATCCTGATCAATCCTGTCTTGCCCAAAAGAAATCCAGTAATGAGTAAGTAATGCGCAATTAATAGTGTGATTGGAACTTGAAACTGACCCCAAAGGCAAACGCATCATATATAGTGGGTGTGGTGTGGTAACCCAAGCTCACCTCAACTCAAACAACGTCACTCATGGATTCATAATCCTGTCTAACCCCCCAAACCCTACCCTAACAGAATCTGAAGAGTGCAGAGTGCAGCATTTAGGAGTTGCATACCACATCTGCGCCATTTGGAGCTGATATTAACCAAATACCCCAATTGTCATCCCTGCTAGGTACGTAGGTAGGTTTGATTAAGAAAGAAATACTCTGCATGCATTCCGAATTTAAATCGTAGTATATATTACAGGTTATAATTAATGTTAGACTACTTTGAGTATATTTTTTTTTAAAAGTGAACCTGAACTGGCTTCACACATCCTCTTAACCGAGCCTCTTCGACTCACACATGGTTGAGAACATGGGGAGAAATCATTTCTGAATGGTATAATGGTGCTCATGAAATAATAAGATCGACTGTAATGGAAACATGCATACGACACCGCACTGCAGCATGCTTTGCTCCAAATTTTAATTAGGAAACCTCAGATATAGAGAGAGAGAGAGAGGTAAGTTCAGGTGCATTGAGTGTATGTAAGAGTATATATGACACGATTGTTGCTTGATGGTGCATAAATAGATAGCTTCAGCTAGCCTTGAGCAGCCTCCCGTCATCAGTAACTCCTAAAAACGTCATTTATGATCATCCTTTATTGCACTGCTGGGCGGAGTGGACTTCCAACTGTATAAGTTACAGAATGATCAAGAGCAATATAATGGTTTATGGAAGGAAAGAAGAATTTGTCGATCCAAACGAAAGAGAGTTCAATCGGTGTTAACGCTAGCTGCGTGGTCCTTTAATCTGCACCCACGATGCATCAATCAATCAAACAAAAAGAAGATATTCAGCGACCTGTAAGATGAATGAACACTCAGTACTGCTCTTTGAGTTTAAAATTTAAATACGACTTCAAGATCTAGAATGAGAGAGAGGTTCATAATGTTAATGTATTGTACGCTCCGCTGTGGACCCCGCGATCTAATCCTGGCTCGCCTGTATCGTCCGTTCCGTTCTTCTTCACCCATGAATCAGAATGATGTGGACAATAAGTGGCCGGGCATTCATAAATTGTCTTCCGTCCTCTCACAATATAAAACTGTCTGAACTGCAATAATGAACCTGGATTCATAAATTTTAATCTATCTGGAACTGGATTAGATTGGCTTCTGCACTTTGACTCTATACTCGATCGGATTATCACCATCTCAAACGGGACCCAACAACACCCAGAATTCCTGCTCACTTGAGACTTGAGAGGGCTGAAGCGCGGTGGCTTCTGGTTCTGCCCTTTCCTAGGTAGGCCATGATTGAGCCGAGCTGCGTTGAGTGAGTCACTTTCAACAAGCTAATCCGTATATGAGGGCTTTTATGCAACGGTTTATGGCATTACATCAGTTAAAAAAAAATAGAGAATTAATGCTTTTAATTGGCAACTGGAAAGCCGAAAGTAGGCATACATGAACGCAATATCAACTTTCCAATGGAACTATCGCAGTAGCTTCTCCATAGCAGCTCAAAGAAGCCCTCTCAAAAATGTCTTAAAATTTGCTTCTCGGTAAAGTCGATTTATTAGTTGAATCAAAGGGTGTAACGGCTTTCTCGGTTTTTCACATAGCATGGCTTCCATTCAGGAACCACCTTCTAATAAAAGCCCTTCCAAACAGAGGGCTGTCCACTTTAGCCTCTTTAAATAGCTCATCCCAAATTGCTATGAAACAGCTGAATCAGCTTAGGTTTTTTTTTTTTTTCCTTTTCAGATTCATCTCAACTGAATCTTTAACTCAACCCCGGGAAATTGGGCCCGTGGGCTTTATCTATTTATTTTTCAATTATGACATCATGGGTTTCTTTAAAAAGTTGGACCATTGACCCACCATTTAGATAAAAAAAAAAACTTTGCTTTTGGATTAGTTTTAAATCAAGGAAAATTATAGTCGGAGCTACTATACATTTAAAATTAGGCTACAAGTGGGTTCATAAACCAACAAAACTCTAACAACTGATTTACATTTCAAATTATAAAAACCCTCGCCATGTCACTGAAGCTTATGTGGTTGTTACCAAAATGGGACTCTTAGTCCATATTGGACACAACAAAAAGATTATACTGAAATTGCCCTTTAATGTTGGGTGATTGGAAAATATAAAAAGGGTTTTTAGTCTCTCTCTCTCTCTCACACACACACACACACACACACACAACATACCTATCGTTCTCTCTCAATCTTTTTCATTCTCTTTCTTCGTCGATCTCCTCCCTTAATTTCTATCGTCCTCCCTTAGTTTCTCTCCCGCTCCCTCTCTCATTTTTTTTTTCTTACACACTTATATGGTATTAATCAAATCGTATAAAAGAACATGAGATCAATTTGGAATTTGGTATGGTTTAAAAATCATTACACCAATTTGATAAAAATTCACAAGAAACCCTTGGCTATGAAATTTACACAAACTGGAGAACGATAGGGATTTGGGAAGAAGGATATATTATACATTCATTATATTGCAAAGGATTTACTAAAATCTACCCTAACATTTTACTAAAACACCACTTATAAAGTTTTTTGACCAACATAAGCCTCCGATGACATAGCAGGGGTTTTTATGATTTAAAATGTAGAGCCGATTATCATAGTTTTGTTGGTTTTTGGACCAACCTACAACATAATTTTAAATGTACAAATACTTTGACTATAATCTTTCCTTTAAATTATATATTTCATTTACTTATCACACTTAATTTTTGTTTTTCTATGGTATCATTTTACTCTATTTTTGTTAGGTAGACTTTAAAAGTATAAGCTTTTATGTTATTGGAATTATTAATTTATTAAGTATACATTTAATTAATAGAACTTAATGATGAGAATAAACAAAAATGGCTTAAATATATGATTCAATGAATATGAATACAAGTTAATAATTTAAATGTTGGATCTAATGAGAGAGAATTGAATGCATTGAATATCTTTAAATTACCTTTTTTCTCAATTCATTTAATATCAATAATCAATTATCCTATTTACCCTCATTTTTATCAATAAATTTAAATATAAAAGGATGAATTTTATCCTTAAAAAATTCTAAAAATATTCTTAAGGCCATTCGTAATTTTTAAAATAGTATAGATTTTTTTAGCCACATCAATTAAATATCATAATGGCATCATCCTCCACAATGATAAATGGTATAGGTTTTCCAGCTCAGTTTGTTTTGATTTGATCATTCAGATAACATTTACAGCCTCCGCAATGAATTGTAACATAAAATTCCAAGAGAGATTTTCACAAGGTTTTACAGTTTCAGATAGGATATGATGTATATAATCAGTCCCTTGAGTTAAAATCTCCATTCATATTTCAAATAAAATACCCATTGCTGGAGTTCACATTATGTGCCGTGGGGCGTTGTAGGGTGCGCCTTTGTAGGCGCAGATCTGAACTCCCGTTTTGCTGCATTTGTTTTGGTGGAAAATGAAAGAAAAGAAAAACTGACATAATGGTCACCCTTCTCTGTCTCCACCTCTTTATCCCCAGTACTAATATATATGTAATACAAAAAATAAAAGTAAAAATAAGTGCAATATCAACTCAATATAGAACAAGGTTGGTATAAGGGCACGGTCATAATTTCGTCATCTTCCGTTACAGGTATGGGTGTAAACGGATCGAATTCGAATGGGATCAGGCAATATTTAAATTCGAATCCAATTTAAAATTTTAATTTGATATTTGATAGATATCAAAAATTAATATTTGAATTTGAATCTGATTAAATATTTGAATACTTAATTTGATTTGAATTCGACTAATTAATTATTTTAAATCATTAATAAATATTTTATTTATAATGTATATAAATATATAAATTATTTATATAATTTAATTATTATATATATAAATTATATAAAACATTTAAAAAATCTATATACTATATATAAGAATTAAATAATCGGTCAAATTAAGATATTTATCAAATCAAATCAGGTCATATCTGAATTGGAATCTAATTAAATATTCAGCATGAATAAGATATTCAAATTCAATCGGTTACATATTCAAATTATCTAAATTCGATTCAATTATATCAAATTTCAAATTCAAAATCAAATTTTCAAATACCGTTGGTGTTAGGTTGTGCTACTGTACTTACATATTTATTTAAAATATGAGAGGAGATTTTTGCATAGGTCATATTACTTGAGATATTCAAGTATTTATCAGAAAATACAAAAGAGATTTAAGTAATTTTCCCAATTAAAAAAGTCCAAAACGGTTCAACTTCACCAATGAATTATTGACTCCATTTCAGGTAACCCTTCAGACTTAAATTGGTAGGTGAATAAGAAATTACAGCCTCCACCCTCCACCTCTACAATTCGGATATGCTCACAAAGAAAGCCTCAGAGTATATCTCGCTATGCATTGGGAACATTTCATAAAATTTAAAGGTAAAAGCCTTAAACTTCCCTTGAGTTTTGTACTAAATACTAGCCGTTAAGTATAACTGAACAGTTTAAAAAGGCAAATATGGCCCTTTTCGGTCCACTTAACACCAATTAGATTTCGACCCCTTCTTAACATCAATTATTTGACATCCACAACCTTTCTGTAAAGACTTTTTTTTCAGTCAATGAGTTCCTCTCTAGTGAAAGTCTTCGGTTTTTTTCTTTTTAACATGGAATTCTGATCATGGTTTTCAAAATCGGACCAGACCGGATAAACCAGAAATGGTTAAGTGATCAGTTCTATTTTTTTCCAAAACCAGATTTTTGCAAAAAAAATGTTAATTTGATTAGCAAATTGCTGATTTGAGCGATTAAACCATTCGAACCGTTCAAACCGTTTAATGGTTTTGACTATTTTTATTTTTTATTTTTAATTTTTTAAATCTTTTTATTTTTTTGTCAAAATGGGCCGACCATTCGATTCGAACAATCGGACTGTTCAACATAGGAACCGGACCCTGAGCAGTTCAGTCTCTGGGTCAGTTTTAAAAACCTTGATTCTCATTTCTTTTAATCCATATATAATAAAATTGAATACTGATCAGAAATTCAGAACCATTACATGTAGATCAGAATCTCTAACGTATAATTCCGTGGGAAAAACTTTAGTTGTTGGGGGCCAACAGCCTCTGTTCTTGACAGAATTTTTGGGAATGCCACGTTATTCTGAGAATGGGTAAATTAGTAATTACATGTTAGTTTATTTTTACTAAATACTAAAGCATGGGCGTGAATAAGTAAACTGCACAAAACGTGCCCAGCCCAAAAACTGTCTCAACAGCCTATGCCGTTGGGCCCCAACAGCCAAAGTTAACTATACCAAAAAGAATAATAAGTGATATCATAAGGATGTCAATTGGACTGGATTTGGTCCAAACCCATCCAGTCCAATATGAGTCTATTATAAATGGACTAGGTCCAATCCAATCCAATGAATGTTTTGGACCAATTTAGAACAGTCAAATTCAATGTCGGGACCGTCCAATCTGTTCAAATTCATTTTGATTTAGATTAGTTTCAATCCAACCTTGCCACATATATTTTTATCTTATATCAATGGATCAGATATTGGCTTAATCCAACCCAATCCAATATAAATTTTTTTATGAACAGACCAGGTTCAATCAAGTCTCATAAATATTTTGGACCGGATTAATCCAATCCAATGTCTTATTAGTCCCTCCAATTCGTCCAAATTGATTTTGGATTGGACGGGTTCTAATCCAAAACCGGTGCATTGACACCCTTCATCATAAGGTCAACTCTGAGATAATTCTCTACGTTTGGAAGCAGCAACAAAAACATTCATCAAGGCACCACAGAATCTGCCCTTTTCTAACTCATGTATCCCAAAAACCATTAATTGGTCAATAAACCACTAAACTGTTCGACGCAAATAAACAGTTTTTCATGTCATTTTTTATTTTCAATTACTTTTATTCTTTTTTTTTTATTATTATTTTAGAAACGTCATGAGCTGACCATTTGGATTGGGTGGTCGAACGGTTCAACCCAAACACTAGTTGACAAAGAGGTTTCGGTTTTGGGTTGTTTTTTAAAGAAAACCAGCCTACATTGTCAATTTGGCTATCCGCGCATATTCATAGCATTAATGGTGTTTCTTTGGATACTTTGTTAGGTGAACTGACGTGTCACGTACGTACGAAGAGGCCTGGCCTGTTGGCAGCCAAAACTGGTAAATATAAACGGTCAAAGTTTTCTCACACAATTAGGGGTGACAATTACCAACCCAACCTAGTGATCGACTACCAAAAATACCCATTTGACCAATCTGCGGCTGCAATCGGGTCAGATTTTAATATCCTAAATCTCATTATTATCTTTCAAATAAATAACTCAAATTTCTTAAAAAAATAAATAGACTCTAATCTATCTCACAAATCTAAAATTACAGCCCTTCCTAATCTATTAATAACTTTCTTATAAATCGCACCTTACCCGTAAATTTGGCACTGACCTGTACAGTGAATTTAGATTTCTGAGATGGACTGAACTATAAAAACTCCAAAAAAAAAAAATTACTTTTTAATTTATGCATATACAATAGTTTAAATAAATATTAATGGGCACATGTAATGCACAAAAAAATCTGATATCTAATATGATAATAGAAGAGATTTATTTTTTTGATAACCAATTATAGAACATAGAAGGGATTAAAAAAGTTGGTAATATTTACCCCAAGAAAAAAAATAATAGAAGAAATCATAGTATAAGTGAACAATACAATATTTTAATATTCAAATTAATTACATTAATTAGATCTAATTTAGTTACGTAGTTTCATTAGGTCAATTAGGTTAATTAAATTGATCAGGTTATGAGGTTGACACTATTCAAATGAACCAACCTGCGAACATTGTCTCTCTAAACTGTATTCATTGCTTTACTGTTCGTGAAAAGAGCAAACAAAATAGCATCCCAAGGTCATTACAAATTTACAGTCATGGTTTTCAAAACCGGACAGGATGGGACCATCAGACTGAAAAAATTGGGAATTAGTTAGGTGATTGGTTTGGTTTTACCCTAGAACTGTTATTTCCCTCAAAACCGTTGATTTGGTTAGAAAATCGTTGACCGGGCGGTCAAATCATTCGAACCACTCAACGGTTTGGTCAAATTTTTATTTTTTTGTCAGAACGGGTCGTCTATTCAGTTCGAACGGTCAGACCATTTAACCCAAGAACTGGACCCCTGACCAGTTCATTGTCTGGGTTGATTTTAAAAACCTTGTTTACAATAGTCATGTTTGGGCCAAAAATGTCCCACGGATGTCAAGAAAACCATAGATCTGATAAGAAATTGGTCAAATGACCGTGCATCTAGGGTTGTTATTCAAACCAATGAAATTGAGTTGGTCGGTTTTTTAATTATTTCAGTCGGTTTTGGTTTAACTTTTGTGCTAATCTGACAGGTCGGGTCAGTTTCAATTTAATCATTTGTAAACCGATCAAAATCAAATTGACTCGACTATAGATAGATATTCATATTTTATATTTTTTAATATGAGAATGTGATAAATTCCTCATACTTGCTACTTTAAAATATTTTGTATTATATTTTTTAATTTTTTAAATTTATTTTTAATAATACCATTACAAATCTTTAATTTTAAAATTGACTTCTTAATTTAGTTTTTTAAATTTAAATTTTTTGAACCAAACGACCAAACAAAAAACCAACTAGACTGATACAACCCAAATCAGCCAGTTTTCATCATTGGTCAGTCGATTTTGGGTGACTAACTCCCCAACCTGACCAAGTCAGTTCTATTTGGGCAATTAACTTGAAATTGAACCAAACTAACCCATGAACAGCCCTACAAGCATTTCTCATTTAAAACTTGACACAAGAGAGAATGTGCGTATAGGGGTGTAAACGGATCGAATTCGAATCAGATTAGGCAATATCCAAATTCGATTTGATATCCGAAGGATATTAAAAATTAATATCTAAATTCGAATCTGATTAAATATTCAAATATTCGATTCAAATTCATATAATTAATTATTTTAGATAATTAATAAATATATAAAATAAATATTTTATTGATATAAAGTATATAAATATGCAAATTATTTATATAACTTAATTATTATATATAAATTATATAAAATATTTTATATATTATATATAAGAATTAAATAATCAAGATCGAATTTGGATATTTATCAAATTGAATCAGGTCATATCCGAATTCGAATCCAATTAATCATTCGGTAAGAATAGGATACTCGAACTCGATCGATTAAATATTTGAATTATCCGAACTCGACCGATTAAATATTCGAATTATCCAAACTCAATCAATTAAATATTCGAATTATCCAAATTCGATTCGATTATGTCGAATATTGAATTCAAAATTGGATTTTCGAATACCATTGACACCCCTATGTGCATACCTAAGGAACACCCTATTGTAGAACAATGTTTTCTATAACTTTGTATTAATCTACAACTTCAATATATAAAACAAAGTTAAAAATGACCGACTCAAAACTAAAGAGAAATAACGGGCCTCGTACGGGAAAACCTGTTATTCAAGTAGATGACAAAAACAATTAAAAGAAATATAATTGGAATTGTCCAATCCGATGTGTTTCAAACCAAGATCACAGTTACATAATCATGCCAACTGGTGAAACCGATGTGGAAGGACGAAACCACGCATCAAGATTTGGAATCAAGAAATAAGATCAAAGGCCCAAGAAGTTGTTCCCCGGGTAAACACTCCGACACTCAAGTCAGTGGAATGAAGGGTAAGTGGTCGGGCCAAGTAGATGATAACAATGCTGGTCCAAGTAAAAAGGCAAAATAAAAGTTTGAAGATCCAAAAGTCCCTTACCCTGAGCGGAAGTTACTTATTTATAGCCGAAGATCCATGTCCTAGTCGAATGAGGCCTTCGAGGTTGTCGAGATGAGGCTACTTGCCAAGGTCTTCAAGATGGGTCCTCTTCCCCGGCAAGGCTGCCTTCCTTGTCCGTGCAGAACTCTCCTTCTTGGTCCCACTTATCTATTCCACGTAGTGCCGACGTGGCTAGGGAGATAAGATGGCCGCAGAAACTTCCATGTGGCACCTGTAGCCAGCTCAACCATAACCCAAACAATAATCATTATATCTATTAATTTTTTGTTAATAATTTATGCTAGTTTTTTTGTTTATTTTCTCTTCACATTTGGTATGATTTCAATCTAGGTATATATTAGCAAGAGTGTTATGTTAATCCAAAATTTAATTCCCATATTAAAATGTTAATTTATTTTAAATTAATGGTAAATTAATAGAAATTTTCTATTAATAATTTTATGTTAATTAACAATAAATTTTCTGTTCATAATTTACTATCAATTTATTTTATTAATTTAGTTGTATCTTGAGTTTATAATTTATTGTTAATTAAATTGAACAAATTTTTTATTTTAATTTTCTACTAACAGTAAAGTTTTTATTAATTTTATTTTCTTGTATTTTGTTTTTATTTTGAAAACATTATATTGTGGGAATGAAGGGAAATACATATGAATATTCTGTTATTATTTATTACGGATGAAGAAGAAATTATTATTTACTTCTGCCATTACTTTTGTGATTTTTTTCTTAATTTCTATCTTATTATACTATTATTTTTAATTTATCTATAAATTAACAAAAGTAAAACTCTGTAAATAAATCTTATATCAGTAGAAGTAAAAAATGATGACATAAGTATTCTGTTATTAACAGATTACTAAAAGATATTTTAAATTAATATTTTGCTATTAATAGAAATTTTGAACTATTAACAGATTATTATATTTGAATAAAAATTAGAATATATTTTTATTGTATTAAATTGAAAATTGCATAACCACCAGATTCCCTCTCCATCAAACCAATTACACATTATTAGCTATGTGTGTATGTGTTAAACAAGGGAAAAAGAAAGTTCTTTTATATGCATGTCCCCACCTAATTCTGCCACATGGAGGAATTAATGACATGGTCTATCCACATCGTCCCCCATATTGGGGCCATTTGAATAGACCAACCATATCCACCGACCTAACAAAGAATAAACCACCGAATGCTGAAAAAAATAGGGAAAATTCTCGATAGCACCTATACTTTGGGCCTATTAGTATTTACTTTTAAGTGTCATCTAATTCATTTTATTAGCCATCTAAATGTTGATAAAAAATGATCTGTCTCAAATCTTTGCCTCTTCTAATCAAGAAAGGTGGAATCTTTAAAATACTCACTAAGACGTGATCCCAATTTTTGAATAGAAGAGGTATGGATATGGGGCTGTTTATTTTTTGTCAACATTTAGATGGTTAATAAAGAGAATTAGATGACACTTGAAAGGTATTTGTGCCTTTTCAAATGTCACTTAATGGCTGGGTGACGACAAGTATTGGATTGGCATGTTTTGAAATTTTGGGCACTGCATTGTCGCGTTTTAAAGTTCGGGGCCTAAAGTACAGGGTACTAACAGGGAATTTTCTCAAAAAATAAAGAAAAATATATAGGATTTTCATTGATGATTTCCCTTCATCCATTTGGTGCCTTAGCCAAATGAGTTGTGGCTCGATAGGCACGTAAATTGGGTAGTCCCAGGCGAGATGTAGTTTTGAGCCCTACTATCGGCTCTCATTAGACCTGTTCATGGGCCGGGCTTTTATTATGTATTAACAAATTTTTCTAAGGCCCGAGCCTGAGCCTGGCCCAACCATTGGGCCTACAGTTTGGGCCCGAGCCTAGCCCTCATAAAAAGCTTGAATCCCAAGCTTGGGCCCGGGCCCGGGGCCAAAATTTAGCCTATACTATATATATATATATATTAAATTATAAATATATATTTTAATAAATATTATATTATTTATATATTTTATAAATATATAATACTGAGTCGGGTCGGGCCGAGCTGGGTTCAGGTCAGGCATTTTTGACAAATCCCGAGCCCGACCTGAAACATAGTCGGGCTTACTGTGTTAGGCCCGAAGTCAGGCCCGCAGGCCTAATTATATGACCAAGCCCGGCCGGGGTGCAGGTCGGGCCGTCGGGCTACTCGGCCCATAAACATGTCTAGCTCTCATCACCCTTGAGAAGAGTTATTACTTAATATTTTTAACTAGAGACAGGTTTAAGGTAAAACAAAACCAGTTGTTTAGACAGTTCCCAGATTGGATGGTCCGACCATCGGGTCGATGGTCGATCTGACATTGTTTTTAGATGCTTGAGTATTCACTTGAAAGAGCAAACCACGGTAGTGTCCCAAATTCATTACAGTAGCCAAGTAGCCACGTTGATTCCCAAAACAACCCACAGACACTAGAAACTCCCCAGAAAGTGGTTTTCGGCATGCAAGAAGCCAGCCAAATAACCATGCTTTTCATTTTATAAAACTTGGCATTAGGAAGATTGGGCGTATCTCTGAAACACTCCTTCCAGAACAAATGAACAATTCCTCTTGCAACTTGCGTTGGAATCTGGTACATACAACAGAAAACAAATTAGGGAAATCGAAAAGTCCCTACTTCAACCATTATAGCTTTGAAATTGTACTGTAACTTATCTGTTTGAAACTTGTCTTTCCTCCATTGTTGAAAATTGGAAGACTAATTATACTTTACAAAAGGGCAGATTGAAAAAGCACAATACTGTCTTTCCTCCTGTTTGAATTTTACAAGAATACAATTAAAAGAAATATAACGAATCATTGTGTGGCCTGCAGCTTCAACTACGGCTGCAAGTCGTGCTGGGTTAGGTCGGCTTGAGGCCAATTCTAGTCCAATTCTATGCTTTAAACCCCCAACCTTAACCTTAATCCAATCCAACCTATTCAACCCTAACCCAACCCAACCTAACCTAATGTCAACTTCGAGTTGGGTTGGGCTCGGGTTGGGCCCAATTCAACCTTCCCATCCTTTAAAATCTAGTAAAAAAATAAGTATTTATTTATCATGAATTATGACTTATGATAGAATTTTTCTCAAAAATATAAATTCATGAAATCAACAATAATGAAACATAAAATTATAGAAATAAAATCACTAATAACAATTCATAGGATCAGGCAAATAATTTGAATCTATTTGATAGGTCACACATAAGAATTACAAGACAAAAGGAAAAGACAAGTAGTCAAATACCTATGAATAACTTAAACTAAAGAAAGGCATGATAGTATTTAGGGGGCTATACAACTATCATGCATCTAAACAAATTAGTGTATGTTATATATATACGACATGTAGTAGAGTTGTAGCTAGTAGTCTAGTACTATAGGGGGTCAAGTTTGGGTCGGGTCGGGTTGCCCAACGGGTCAACCCTAATCTAATCCGAACTAAGGTCGGGTTCAAGAATTTCAACCCTAACCCTTACCCAATCATTAACCCAACCTGACTTTTTCGGGTTGGATTTGGGCCAACACAGTCCAAGTTGCAGCCCTAGCTTCAACGTGTCATCCAACATATCAAAGGAGCGGAGCCGTTGGCTCTGAATTCTGAAAGCAGCGAGGATGAGTAGCAATTGGGCGGGTTTGGGTGGATTCAGCTTCAACCCAAACCATCTAATCCATTAACCTTTTAACATTAAATTAAATTAAATGGATTAGGTTCAACCCAAACCCACCTTGATCTAACCCAATCCACCCAACCCGTTAATCTATTATTCATTAAATGTGACCTATAACTTGTAAAAAAATACATAAATTATAAAAACATAAAAAATCTGGGGAAATAATATAAATTATAGGAAAATATACAAATTACAAAAAATAATAGAAATTGCACAAAATTATAAAAAAAATAGAAAATGTAGAAAACTAACAAAAATTGGAAAAACAAATAAAAACCAGAAATTACAAAAAGACAAAAAAAAATTGCTAAACAATATAACAAAATTATAGAAAAACATAAAAATGAACAAAAATAACAGAAATTGCAGAAAATTAAAAAAACATAAAATGCTACACAATAATATAACAAAATTTGTAGAAAAAATGCAGAAAATGAAAAAAATATTAGACCACGAAATTTCATCTTCCGTGTCACTCCATCCTTTTAATTAAAAACCAGATGCTCCAGTTCTCTTAATTTCTATACCGCTGCAACAATCTCATTGCCTGGTCTTACCTAAATAGAAAAGATGGATTTGAATTTTTGGAAAAATCACTGTAGACATACCAAAATTTGAAGTTCTCTGGTCACAGAACGGATTTACAGCCCGTTGGAATTTCAAAGGAACCCTAAGGGTGGCTTCACCATTTTAGCCAACTACATTGGCGCTCTTTGCAAACCACACAACACAAATACCCAAATCTCGGAAACTATTCCTACAACTCACATGTTTGCATTTTTTCAGTTCAATCAAAATCTAAATTAATGTTTATTTGATTCACATACAATTATATCTGAAATTTAATTTATGTTTTTAATGCTGCTCGATCCTAGGTGGTGCAAGAATCGATGTCACAATCAAATGATCATTGCCAACTAGGCGGAGCTGAGGTGGAAGGACGAAACCGCACAATGAGACATGTGAGCAAGAAACAAGTCAGAGGCCCGATGAATTATCCCCCGTGACGTTCAAGTCAATAGAAGGCACTAGGTGGTCGGGCCGAGTAGTTGGAGAACAGTGCTAGTCCAATTAAAGTAGCAGTATGAAAATTAGAAATTTGATCCCTTACCTCAAGTGGGGAGTATCTTTTTATAGCCGAAGATTCGTGTCTTGATTGGATTAGGCTTCCGGGGTCGTCAAGATGAAGTTAACCACCAAGGTCTTCGGGATAAGACCTAATCCCCAGTGGCATTGTCCCCATTTGCTCTTCTGTCTTGGTCGTATTTATCCACATGACGTGGAGTTGTCGTGGCTAGAAAGGCAGAGTGGGGCTGCGAAGGTGATACAGTGCTGACATGGCCAAGGAGATAAGGTAGGCCACATATGCCGACGTGGTGTTGACATGGCCGAGAAGATAGGGCAGCCACGTAGATGCCACATGGCGTCCAGAACCATCTCAACCATACTCCGATCAGTTTCTGTGAAGAACTAACAAAAAAGAAAAAGAAAATAAGTTCTAGTAAAACCCTAGAACATACCTGCGATTGGAATAAATTGTTTTTGCATCAAAATCAGGAAAGCGATAAATGAAACGAAGGATGAGACACTGTTGGTTCATAATACAACAACCTTTGTGCTGCGTCCCAAATTTGGGGAAGAAAATTGCAAAAGACGAAGCAGATAAAGGCTTTATTTTGATAGAATTTTACTTTTGTACTTTTAAAAATAGGGTAAATTACATGGATCCCACTCTATTATGAGGTGAGTGACGAAGACCCCCCTATATTTTTTTTTCAGTAAAGACTCCCTAAACTTTTACATTTCGACAATCAGATCACAGAAGGCGTTAAATTATTAAAATACCCCATTAACCTTTTTAAATTCTTTTTTTTTTCATTGCCATTTTCTCTTAAAACTTAACTGGCCCAAAAGTAACAATCCGTTCACCACAGCCATTCTCTCTTAAAACTTACCAGAATTAGGGTTGTTATTTAAACATAAGGTCTGGAGAGATGAAGAACCAATTGGCATAATCTCAGCACCAACACCTCCTCGAGGTGTTGAAAAACCAGTTGGCATTCCTGGAGAACTTCTTGAACGAAAGAAGAAGAAATTGGAGAGATGAAGAAGACAAAGAAGCCGACATGTTTTTCGGATGGTCGGCTGAGGTCGCCAATGACCTGGAGGAAACTAGCATTTGCATTGAGGTTTCTAGGGGAAACGAGTGTTTCGGATGGTCGGCTCTCGGTCTTGGATGGGACCGAGATGTAAGAGAGCTTCTGCTTGTTGTTCTTCAATTTGCCATCACAGCCATCAGAGGGACCCCCTTCAGAAGATCTCTGTCAGTGTTCTTCATTTTCTTCCTCTGTAGTCTAGAGTTTAAACCAAAGAGATAGAAGAGGGTAGTTTGAGCAAAGTAAATGGGATGAAGATAATAGCAGAAAAGGAGAAAAAGCTAAAATAAATTAGAAAGGGTAGTTTAGGGATTTAGAAAACTTTAAACAGTAAAATCAGAATCTTTTTCGAAGTTAACTAATAGAACACTAATAGACGGAGGTCTTTGTCTAATGGCCAAAGTTCAGGGGGGGTCTTTGTTGCAAAAAAGAGTACAAGGGGTCTTTGTGATATACCCTTAAAAGTATTAAAGTATAAATTAATAAAATACTTTCACTTTGGTATTTTTGCTTTGAAAATCATTTGAATAAAAACTTTAGAAAAGTATGCTTTCCAAAACAAGTGTCATTTTCTATTTGGCAAAAGCATGTCTGCTTTTACTTCCGATGACCGCTTCCAGTAATTTTGGGGTCAGATACCGGTGACGACAGTCCAACTCTAGAAATGGCGAGTGGAGGTAAGGTCGAGAGTTTTATCAAAGGGTAGTCACACGTGACCACCTATTTGCAGGAAAATAAAAACACAATTTTGCCAAAGCACAAGGTATAAAAACCTGACTTCATACTTTGGGGTTTTTCATGCTTTTGGGGTCAACAACCAAATGACCTTATTAGTTGAATCATTAACCTATTTAAACAAGAAAATTGACTATGATTAAGACATTAATTCATTTTTTTTTTTGTATTTCAGCCATTTCTATCTTTACTAACAATAATTCTTATTTTTCAAACATATTTTTGTTTAATATGAAGAATATATAATATTAATGCATGTTCAAATTTTTCTATAAAATTTACAAAAAATTCTATATTTTTATTTTTTATTACTTAATTTATGAGATAATAAAAATTACTTATTTTAGGGCTGCAAGTCGGGCCGAGTTAGGTCGGGTTGAGGCCAACCCTAGCCCAACCCTAAGTTCTAAACCCTAACCCAACCCGACCTTCAACCTGACCAACCCAACCCTAACCCTAACTAAATTCCTTCAACCCTAACCCAACCCAACTAATAAATGACTTCAAAAAAATATGAACTAATAAATATTAGTATATATACACACACATTTTAGTTCTTCTATTATTTTTCAATGGTTACTAATTATATCCCAATACTTTATATAAATCATTAAAGAATAGTTTTTATGTTTAAATAAATTAATTATACTCACATAAAACTTTTTTTTATTATTGTTCATATTTTTAAGGATTTTTTTTTGGATTTTCTAGTGTATCAATGCATACCTTGATACGTTTCTTAAAATTATCTTTCTAATACACCTTACATTTCCGGTACTTTAAACCTTGTTTACAATCCAACCCGTGTTGGCGGGTTGGATTGATAAATTGCCACCCCTAAATGTAGCTAATGATTTGGATGAAAGCGAAGTATTATATTCACGAACGGGAATGATTTGACTGATTTTCTAAAAAAAAAAAGTTAAAATATGAGGGGTTTGAGTGTATCACAATTTTGAAGTGCAACTTGATCCAATAAAAGGGGGGGGGGGGGAGGATAGTGAAGGGATAATAGATCCATCATATGGATGGCGGAACCCTATAGGAATGTTGGGCTAAATTTCAAAATTTTCTCTCTCTCCCATGTGGGAATCACATTCCCTATTTTAAAAAACAACATTTTCAATGATCAACCATGAACCCAAAGCAGACCAAATCTGAAACCAAAAGGGAGTGGAGGGATATACCTAATACGAAATAGTAATAAGTCATAATGTACATCATTCTGATTGGAGCTAAGGGCATACACTGTCTAACAGCTCCCACTTGCACTTAGGTACAATCTAGTATAAGCCAGAGTCTCATGCTTTCCACGTGTTTCTCAAACACTTTCTATGTCAGTGGCTTAGTCAATGGGTCTGTTACATTTTCCGCTGATGCTATCTTCTAAATTAGGACGTCTCCTCTTCCAACTATCTCCCACAGTACATGGTACTTCCTCTCGATCTGCTTTGACTTCGAGTGGGCTCATGGCTCATTAGCCTGAACAATGGCTCAAGTATTGTCACACAACAATGGAATGGGTGATGTGCTGGATGGAACTACTCCCAATTCTTGAATGAACTTCTTCATCCATACCGCCTCTTTGGCGGCTTCACTTGCGGCAATGTATTCGGCTTCGGTTGTGAAATCCGCTGTGGACCCCTGTTTGCTGCTTTTCTAGCAAACATCACATAATCCTATCATGAAGATATAACCAGATGTAGACTTTCTATCATCTGGATCTGACTGGAAGTCGGCATCAGTATACCCCTGGATCTGTAGTGAACTACCATCGAATGTATTTTAGTATGTTTTTCACAGCAGTCCAATGCTCCTGCCCTAGGTTAGACTGGAATCTGCTTACCACACTCACTGCCTGAGAGATGTCAGGACGAGTGCATAGCATGGCATGCATGATGCTTCCTACGGCTGAGGCATATGGAACGTCTTTCATGCCCTCAATCTCTTCAGGAGTCTCGGAAGACATACCCTTAGAGAGAGTGACTCCATGCCTGAAAGGAACATTTCCTTTCTTGGAGTTCTCCATGCTGTATCTCTTGACTATTTTGTTAATGTAAGCATATTGGGATAATCCTATTATCCTCTTTGATCTATCTCTATAGAGTCGAAGACCCAGTATGTAGGAGGCTTCTCCAAGATCTTTCATGGAGAACTGCTGTGAAAGCCACACTTTCACTATAGTCAACATTCCTACATCATTCCCAATGACTAGAATGTCATCTACATACAGAACCAGGAATGTATTCTTATCCTCACTAGATTTCCTATAAACATAGGGCTCATCCGGATTTTTCTCAAAGTCAAAATGTTTGATGGTAGAGTCAAACCGGATGTTCCAACTCCTAGAAGCTTGCTTAAGTCCATATATGGATTGGTTTAATTTACATACCATGTATTCCTGACCCGCAGCTATGAAACCTTGCGGTTGCTGCATATAGATATTTTCACTAAGATCTCCATTCAAGAGCGCAGTTTTGACATCCATTTTTCAAATCTCATAATCATGGTGCATTGCTACACCTAAAAGGATCCTAATGGATTTAAGCATGGCCACCGGCGAAAATGTTTCCTCATAATCGATTCCTTCTTTCTGATTGTACCCTTTCACCACAAGACAAGCCTTGTAGGTTTCAACCTTACCATCGGAGCCCTCATTCCTCTTATAGATCCATTTGCAACCAATTGTTTTTACCCTAGTGTGTGGATCTACCAGAGTCAAGACTCCATTGATCTCCATTGAGTCCATCTCAACTCTCATGGCATCTACCCACTTCAACGAATATATGTTCAACATAGCTTTTGTATAAGTCACGGGATCCTCTTCACTAGTCGTGGCTTCCACCAAGTAACTATCTTAGTCATAGCCGAAGCGAACTGAAGGCCTGGAAACCCGGGTAGATCTCCTAGGTTGGTCATTAACTGGAGCTTCTGGGACATCTCCCACTACCCTTGAGCTCTCCTCATCAAGAACAACTTCTTGACAATGATTGTTCTGGATGTAATCATCTTCCAAAAAATTGGCATTTCGACTACAGAACACCTTCTGTTCTCCTAGGTCATAGAATAAGTAACCCACATAGCCTTTGGGGTAGCCTATGAATATGCAACGACTGGTCTTGGATTCCAATTTGTCAGCACCTGTTCTTTTAACATGTGCCAGACAACCCCAAATCTTCAAGTGGCTTACACATGGTTTCTTACCGGTCCAAAGCTCATAGGGAGTCTTCGAAATTGATTTGGTTGAAACCCAGTTCAGCACGTATATCACAATCTCTAATGCATAACCCCAAAATGATGTGGGTAATTCTGAGTGTACGAGAAGTGATCAGACCATATCCAATAAAGTCATTAGGTACACATAACCATACCGTGAGTAATCATCAATAATGTTATGAAGTAAACGTGTTGGTTACGTGTCCTAACATTCATAGGACCACATACATCAGTATGTATAAGGTCAAGTGTGCTTGTCGATCTTTCAGGCTTACTGTTAAATGGTCGTTTCGTCATCTTACCCTGAAGGCAAGGTTCACAGGTTGGTAGATCTTCTATAGTTAGAAAATTCAAATGACCATCCTTTACCAACCTTGTGATATGATCTATGTTAATGTAGCCAAGTTGGTAATGCCACAGGCACGTGGGATTGACTATATCATGGATTCTTTTCTTGGGGATATTATCCGATGTAGTTTCGGTTATGTTTGTTTCCAGAGAATGATGGAGAACATAGATACCATTCTCAAGTTCTACCTATATGAGGAATTTGTTATTTCTTTTGATAGTAATCATATTACTAAAAGAAAAGAATATCCATTCGTACATAGTTTTGAAACAGAAATCAAATTTCTTCTCAAATTGGGTACATAAAGACAATCTTTTAATGTAATTAATCATTCTCTGAAATACAATTCTAAAGTCCCTATGGTTGTACCTGCAACACTTACAAAAGTCCCCAAGTAAAGAATCACCTCTCCGTCACTCAGTCTTTTGCTTGTCCTGAACCCCTACAATGTAATACATGCATGAGTGGAAGCTCCGGAGTCAATACACCAAGAAGCAGAAGTTACCAACAAATTGGTTTCTATGACAAAAAATTCAAAATTACCTTGCTTCTTGGTCTCCAGGTACTGAGGGCAGTTCATCTTCCAATGGTCAGCCTACTTGTAGAAGTGACAAGCATCTGATGCTTTGTCCTTCCTCTGCCTTTTGGTCTTGCTAACTTTCTTCTGAGGCTTCGTCTTTGCCTTCCTCTTCTTCTTGCCCGATTTTCCACCCTCAACAAGCATGACAATGGGCTCATCCTTCTTTATCAGTTCCTCGGCCCTCTACAACATATTGCTGAGTTCCTGGATGCTAACATTTAACTTATTCATGTTGTAGTTCATGACGAACTGATTGAAGGAATGAGGCAAAGAATTTAGGATGGCATCTACCTTGGTCACATGGTCCAACCCGGATCCAAGAGCACCAAGTTCATTGATATATCTCATCATCTTAAGACAATGGTCATGAACTTGCTGGTTCTTGGACATTTGTGCGGTCATGAACTATTTCAAGACCTTCTGACGAGTAGAACGATTCTGGTCCTCATACATTGTCCTTAGACTATCCAAGATATCTTTGGACAATTCGATCTGATCGAACTGTTGTTGTATCGGATTATCTAAGGAGGCTATGATGTAGCACTGGGAAAGAGAATTTTTCTCTTCTCATTCTTGATAGTCCCTCCTACAGGCCTCAGAAGACCTATCACCCAGACGTTCCGAAGCAGGGTTTTTAGCTACCTTGTCCAATTTCTTGGACGTTAGGACCAACATAAGGTTACAATACAGTTAGCATAATTTGGGCCCTTAAGCTTGTTATCATCCAACAATTTAGCGAATTGTCTGTTTGCCATTTCTGATAAAGGACAAAGCAAATATTAGTCCACAACCTTATTTGATTCATGTTATCTACATAGATATGGCTTTTAATCTATATTCCATTTCCATTTATTCATCTCTAAGATTTCCCTCCTATCTCAGTGACGGAGATTACGAATTATGTCTCTGGAAATGTGGAAAATCACATAGGGTGCATGGTGCCAACTGTTTCAACTGCATAACCCCACTACCTTTTTGTGAAGGATCATATCCACTCATCTTATGAGATTTCCCTTTTGCCTTTGTCAGACAAGGTCCATTGCCATTTTAGGTTAACCTTTCTATCTAATGAGTTCTCACCCATCATATCCGTGAACACCAAAGTACCGTGAGAGAGTGTTTCATTTTAGGATAGGCCCCTCCCACATCGGTCTATAATGCCCTTATCATCTTATGAAACAATGCAACAGATCCAACAACAAATGGATAGCCCAATTTTATGGTGTGCTTCATCAATACTGAAAGACCCATCTTCATGTTAATAATGGAAGGCCTTTAGAGAGTTCATCATATGAATCTCCCTATCACATGCACTCATATTTCAGTGGAGGGAACGAAATATTACATCCTAGTTTAATTTAGGTCAAACCAAAGTGGCTCCCACTGGCTTTCATAAAGCCAGATTTAAATGGGCCCTAGTCAGATAGGGTTCCGCATGGTTCCTCTTGGGGAGGAAGCTGGTGTGGGGCCCACCATGAAGGGAGATCATCCAATGATCTTAAAAACACCATGGCAATGATGTGCATTTAATTGTGGTGTGCGCAAGAGCCACTATCATATCAACATGGGCCAAGTACTTATGGCCCATGAATGTTGCACACCACACATCCATACATCACATGCAAGAAATTCATAATTGATCCAATCAATTAAATAACTGTAAAAACCCATGATTAAAGCCCATAAAAATTCATAATATTACTGATTAATATTATCTAGGTATGTGGGCTGAATTGCAAAGAGCAGCTCGACCCATATAGCTTTTATGCTGAAATGGGCTAAAGCAGTTTTAACATATTAAAACTGGGTTTTACAGGTGTGGGCTGAATTGCATCTTGCAATTAACCATCAACTCCTGGACCCATGAGTGAAAAAGTAGGGCTGAGAACAACCCCCATCGAACCATAGATTCGGTCCAACCAGTTTGGTCCAATCTGTATTGAATGGGTCTAGGGTTTGATTTTTAATTCAAGGTTTAATTCAAGAACATGATCTAAAATTAAATTACTGAAACAAGTCATTCAAGAATCAATAGGAGGGCTGTTTGTAGGACTGCTGCCCTGCAAAACAAAAGTTAGATCGCAGCACGCAGTTTCCAAAATTGCAAATCGCACATGGCCGAACCCTAATCTGCGAAATTCTTCTCCTTGTGCTTCCTGCTTCAACTTCGAATGGAATAAAATAGAAAAATATATTTTCTATTAATATTACATAAAAAATTGAATTCCTATACATTCTGTCTAAAAATTAAAAATAATTAATTACAGACCCAGAATGAAAAAGAGCAACAGATGAGCAGATTTCTTGCGCCATTAAAGATTTCAATCTCCATTGTACGAACAACCCAAAAATCAAGAAAAATATGTAGAACAATTCTAAATATAATTTACATTTATAAATATTTAATTTCAGTTCAATCACCCAAAATCTGTGAACAAATTTCCCAGAAAACGCTGATCTGCGCAAATCGGGTAGAACGCCTTCTGCCGATTTGCGCAGACCCAAATCTGGTTAATTTTGGTTCAAGATTTGAACCTGGCTCTGATACCACTGAAGGGATGAGAGATCCATTATATGGATGGCCGAACCCTGTAGGAAGGTTGGACAAAATTTTAAAAATTTCTCTCCTAGACCAGATCTAAAACCAAAAGGGAGTGGAGGGATATACCAGATATGAAGTAGTAATAACCTCCAATGAAGGTGTTCACGCCCAAGGAAAAATCCAAATACTACTTCCATCGGAGATGACACGATGCAGGATGAAGCAAAATCAGCAAGATTGTTCTTCAGCAAGAACCGAATTCTTCAGCAAGAATCTGATGGAGGGCTAGTGAGCACGACTTCAGATTACCTTTTCAGCCAAAAGGTAATATCAAGAACCCTTCTTGATCACTCCCACAGGTGGAGATCGAACTGGTATGGCGACAAGAGTAGGAGAGAAGGAGACAGTGCAATCAAACTGTGTTGTCTCTCTCTAGAATTCAGCAGTCAATCAGATGATCTGGAAGTTTGCCCTGGTCTACTATTTATAGCCTTAAAAAGAGGTTCTCCTAATCCCATTAGGAGTTTCCTAATCCAAATCTTGTACTTGGATCTTGACTCTCTTTAAGAGATAAGGATAATCCCTTATCTTATCTGTAGATAAAGATCAACCCTCCTAATCTAATTAGAAGTTTCCTTATCCAAATCTTTATTTGGACCTAGACTCTTTGACTAGATAGGAATAATCCCTTATCCTATATGTTGATCTAAATCCCAGAACCGCCTTCTTTTAATTAATCTCATTAAGCCAGTTCGAATTGGGCTTTAGGCCCATTAAGTCCATATGCCCACTTAGCCTCCTAATTGTTGCCTAATTGGTTATCCTTGTATGGTGTGTTCAGCCTATAGGAGACAGTGAACCCCTAAGTCCATCACCATGGGCTCTTAATGGGCCCAACATTTACACTAAATGGTCATTAGGTCAAGCCACCTTATAAAAACCCAAGGACTGTGGGAAGATGCAAGATTAGCCCATCAGGTATTACCCTCAATGGTCTTACACTTAACCTCTCAACCCATAATGATCAAACACTGCCCGACAAGAGAGGACATCTCCCTCGACTGCAAAGTACAGTGCTGCATTTTCTACTCACATGAATCCCGAGAATTAAAACATTTTGCAAACATTTTGAAACAATACATGTATATCTCTATATAAATATATTTTGCGAAACAAATTTCAACGATTGAAATCAACTACCGGTAGTTTAGGTTTCCATCAGAGAGAGTGCATCCCCGACCACTCACTTTGTCCGACAAAAGGGTTGATCATGTAACCATGATCACTCACTCAGATGAATTCTCGGACTATCCCAACATACCCAAGTTTTGAGCTCCTCTAAGGATCTCACTGATTGGCATATCAAAGACAGCCCAATCCGACACCTAGTGTAGTATCATAATCGAGTCTAGGGGTCAAGTGTAACATTCCAGTTTTGCCCATCTATCTCCAAGGTCTAGGGCAATACTAGAATTCTGGTCCGGTTCAGGGTTTCAAGAAAACGCATACTACATGTACATCATGTCTCACCCTAGCAGGTAAGACAAACCACCCCAACCAATTTGGCGACACTTCAGTGCCAGCCTTGGCAAGATAAATCTCCCCAGATCTATCCAATAGTTATGAAGATTTTAAACTAACACGAGTCTCATGTGTGTCTAGTTTAAGGGTATTACACAAAAACACACTATAATAACGTGAATCAAATATATACTTTATTCATTTACAATAAATGTCATAATGTACACCATTCTAATTGGAGCTAAGGACATACATTGTCTAACAGATAGAGGTCTTCCTAATGTGGTGACATGAGAGGGAGAGGGTTAAGAGCCTAAGAAGGGTATAATGAGGAGAGAGACTCAATGAAGGAGAAGGCATGGTTAGGGAGAGGAGAAAGAAGGCCTGCTGACATGGCCTGTTTTGTGTTAATGATTTTCAAATGAACTTGGATCTTAATGGGATCCGATGGGATAAAATCCACATCCAATCCCATTATTAATTGATTCAGGTTTTAAGATCTGTATCCGAAATAATTGGATGATATCAAATCAGATTTCAGACTTTCAAAGTCCATTTACAACCCTAACACATCCAACCCATCCTCTAATAATCTGCCCAAACCCTATAGGTCAACCAAAAAGGGTTTGATCAGGTTGGTTGATGGGTACCCATTTAGGGCAATCACATAAAATTGTGTAATTCTTAAAAAAAAAATATGTAATTCTTAATCGAGTTTAATTTTGTATTTGGACTAAACTAATATAGTGATGATACATGGCATTATGTGAAACTGAAACTGTTTTTTTATCCTTAATAAGGATTCACTTGCTTAAATTTAAAGTTTGAACCTTGGGTTTGGGTGGTAGGTGGATGGGTTCGTCTTCAACCCAAATCCAATCCATTTGCACAGCTGGCACAAGGGAGAGAGTTATTATATAGATGCTGAAATAAAATTGGGGTTTTCAGCAAGGTTTAAGCATTAAATATCCCAGAGTCAGCACATGCAATGCTTACATTCTAATTCCTTGTCTAGTCCGAGTATGAGACAAAAGAGCATGATACCAATGAAATTGATAACCAATTATTTGGTGTCATACGGTAATCAATATCATGGGTATTCGTCAAAATTCACTGGAGGTATTGATTGGTCAAAGTCCTTCAGGCATAATACCCTCATTTTTTTTCCGGTGGTAGGTATACCGCATATTACCCTCCCGGCACTATATTGCCTTGACTTCATTATCCTACTGACACGAGTATCACTCATGGGAATCCAGTTTGTACGTCTTAGGACTCCAATAAGGCAATAATCAACCCATGGCAGCGGTGCTCGGATCTAGCTACCTACAAACACTTCAACCACACATTGACAAAGAGATGTGGACTTGTGGGTGACAACTGAGATGTTTTCACGTAGGTAACACAAATATCAATTGCAATCTAGATAGCCGTGGCGGCAATTTTTGTAAGGAAAATTTTCTCCAATCCATTATAGCTGAATTGTTTACTGAAGAAAGGAAAAGGCAAAAAATGCGTCCAATAAATGAATGTAAAGCATAATTCCTATAGCCTATTCTAAGTAGAAAAAAAATGTTTTTAAGGAATTTTCTCCATCCGAATATTAACTAAAAAGCAAAGAAAGAAGAAAAAAGTGGAATTCACATCTGCGCCCTACAGCATATACCAATCGTGTATTGGAAGCATCTCCCACTGAACTTCGGGAGACGTTCCAAATGCACGCTGAGATGAGAATGTGGGGCGCAGATGTTATCTCAAAAAAGTGAGGTACGTAGGAAATCCATCCGAATATTAACAAAAATCAAACTTGGATCCAACTGCTCCCGGGCCCAAATGCATAGGACACTCCCAAACGCCACCCAAATCTTCTTGGGGAGGGGGGGCCAAATCACTATAATATTTATATAATAATAAAGCATCCGTCAAAAAGGGGAATCTTAATCTTATGGTAAAATATGTCGAATTTAAGTAACAAAAGCATGCCTGGTGCCAATAATACTTGAGCTAACATAAGCACAGAGATGTGGCTTAACCCAGGATAACAAAATCCAATCCTTTGGATCAACAAAGCATTCTAAAGCTTCTCCCAGCCTACGAAATATATAGTATCATGAAAATCTACAAACTTTGAAGAATAGCAGAAGATTGAAACTATGATAACCAATACAGTTTCCATCAGAAGGTTGCATGTGCTACACCCCCATCTTCAAAACAGTCCAGTTGCAGTGTTAAACAAATGTTCTTGGACAATAAAGCTTAAGAGAACCTAGAGACAGCCAAACAAAAGAACCATAAGCTATAATTAGAAGCCTGACAAGATGTGCAACAATATTAACATCTACTCATCTAGAACGAGCCACCGAATATAATATGTATATACCAGAGAGGCCGGTTTAAGGCCGGTCTACCCTCTGAACCACTTGCCGACCCAAAACACCCCCTCTAGAGGCGTATTGGGAAGGCTCCTATACGTGATGAAATTTTTATCCTTGTATGTATTTATGTATATTAACATCTAGAAATAAAGCAGAAAATTTTTCGTTCTTGGTAGGAAATATGACATGGACTACAAACCTCAAAAAAGAGGAGCATAGACCAATAAGTTATTGGATCTACTACAAATTCTTATACAGCATAGACAACAGCTAAAAAGCCAATTTGAAAATACAATGCTTTAGCAGAGGTATGACATACTGAGGTGCATCCAGAAAACTGTTAGCAGAACAAAACATCAGTGAAGGTTTTGCAAACATATTCCTCAGATTCTTTAGTCTCCCTTTTCCCCTACATGACGGGCTGACAAATCAATCCAGAACACCCATCCGATGAAAACTCTGAATTGACATGCAAACCATGTCCATTTACAAATCAGCCCCAGCCCCCAATGCATTGGAGGCTCTTCAACAACCTGGAAGGCAGATCCAAATGCACCGGGCAAGATGTCGGTCACAAAGCAAATCAGCTTTCTGGGCTACCTCATGTAGAAAAATACACGTACCCCCAAAAAAAAACAAAAACCAAACTTCCTTGCCAGAAATTAGAAGGGTCCCAGAAATAAAATCATGCCTTCAAATTAACAATCATAATGCACATAGAAAAAGACTATGTTCAACATACTTTAAAAAGATGGAATGTCCAACTGTAATATTTATTATAAAAGAACATATTTATTAGATAACAAGAACTTACTTTGCAAGCCCCAGCGAGTAGACGTAGCCATATCTTTTGCATTTACTCACCATTGTTGACCACAGGGCAGAAGCTACTATCACAGGTCACCTGCAGTAAATAGCCTGGTCTATTTGCGGAGGAATTTGCTTTATTTCAGTACCAAGCTCTTGCTCAATCCTATACCTGTAATACAACCAGTATGTGCAATCAGGGGAAAAAAAAGATCACTGAAGGATTCATCAATATAGTTGATAATGATAGGGTAACTTCGATACATACAGGTTGAAGCGGTCCTCATAGGTGATCAGATTAACAGCTAGCCCTAGGTGCCCAAATCGTCCTGACCGACCAACCTGAATAATGTTAAATTCACATACATTATTGAAAAGGAATACGCTTTCATAAAGATCCACCCATTGTGAGGGATTTTAACATACCCTGTGCAGATACGTCTCTGAGTTCTTTGGGAAATCAAAGTTGATAACAACGTTTACTGCTTGAATGTCTATCCCCCTTGTAAATAAATCTACCAAAAGATTTTAAACAAAAACTAAGATTAGCATCTGCAATACATCTTTCTGTACTTTCTGATTTATTTCAGAAAAATAAGTAGGCTGAAGTTTTAGTTTTGGGGTTGGAGGACCCTATAGCCTTAAGAGAGATCAAAGAGCAATATCATGCTGTATTTTAGGCTTGATTAAGTGCACAAGAATTCCATTCAAATTCTAGCTTGTGGCTGCAGGCTTAAGTTCTCCTTAGCCATATTTTTACCAGTAAATGGATGAAACGCTACGGCAGAGTACAAATATTTGCAACTGTTTCCAGCTGTCAGACAAATATAAGCTAAGTACTGGAGAAATAGGATCTAGAACCTATAGGTGATCAAAAGACAGGTAGTAGCCCTCACACAAATACTAGTAGGATTTTTGAAGGTGACAGTTTGTAATAAGTTTTATTAAAGAATTAATGAAAGTTACCATTTCCAATCAAAAATAAAAGTAGGATTTTTTTCTGATTAGTAATACAAGGAGAAATCAACTGTGACAGCAGCATATCAGTGTTGGAGTACATAAGGGTGTTCTTGTAACTTTATTACATTCGGTGGAGTTATAGAGTAATTTTGGGATTATGAGAAGCCTATTAGTAATTTTGGGCACTGTATAGGTTAGGTTTGAGAGAAAGAGACTGACTGAGCTCATGGACATGTATTTTTAGTTCTATCAGGTGGATTAATTTCTCCCTCTTCCTTGGATTTAGGCTTTCAAACCAAACCATGTTAACCTTCTGTGTTCTCTTGTCTCTTTATTTTCTCTCCTTTCTGCTTCATTTCCTCTCTATCTCTGCAGGTCAATAATCAGAATCCATTGTTGACTAAAATATAGATAAACATACATATAAAAAAGAAGCACAAAGTACACATGTTTGATGATTTATGTTTTGAATACTGCAAGAGTGCAAGAGCAAGACTCAAGTACTCAACCAGTATCTAACAGAAGCAAACTGCCAACATGAAACTTGCTTCACTCAATGTTAACAAGAAATTTCCAAGGACCTTATCTTATAAATAAATCAATAAGAAAATGTCAGCTTTTGTATCCATCAAAAAAGTGCAAGCATTTTGAAATGATCAGAATAAGATTCACAATTCAGATTAAATAAGTAAATTGCAAACACTCAAGTAGACTTAAAAAATGGTAAGAACATACCCGTACAAACAAGATTCCGGCAAGCACCATTACGGAAGTCATGAAATACTCGATTGCGATGATCTTGTAACATTTTGGCATGAATGTAGAAGCAAGAATAACCAAGCTCTGTAATTTTCTTTGCCAACAGTTCCACCCGATTCACCGAGTTGCAAAATATTATCGATTGGTTGATTTGAAGCTGGAAGTAAACATATTTGTTAAATTCATAAAGAGGAAATATGGGTACAGGACATGTATCAGTTTAGAACAAACCTTAGAGAAAAGTGTGTTTAGACAATGGACCTTCTGTCTTTCTTCAACAAAAGCATAATATTGTGTTATACCCTTTAGAGTGAGCTCATCCATGAGATTAATGATATATGGCTTTTGTAAATATCTATCCTTGAAATCCTTAACAGTTACGGGAAATGTTGCTGAAAACATCAAAATTTGCCGATTTGCTGGCAGAAAACGAATTAGCTGATCTATTGAAGGTTGAAATTCGGGAGACAGAAGTTTGTCGGCCTAGAATTTGAAACAAGACAAAGCAAAAGAGTCAACAAAATCTTCCAAGACAATCAACACATACGCATCAAAACCATCAGAAAGGACATTTGATAAAACAGTACAAGACTACTACTAACTTTTCTTCACTTAGTTTTCCCCATTTAAGGAAAGTGATAATCCATGGTGTACAGTAGATTTGCAAGACATGGGAAAAAACAAACTAGATTGATCAAAAAATAAAATGGAAACACCCAAATAAGGAACATGAAAAGAAGAAGAGGAAGATTGAGTCACACAAAAGGTACTCAATTGCCAATGATATTCTATGCTGTTGTTAAGGAGTACAGAATTATTCGTTTAGAATTTTTTATTATTTTAGAAATTTCAATATCATGTCTGTAGGGGGTTAAATTTTCAAACCAATGGATTGAACTTTAGTTCTTAGGGGCTTTGTAGGTTGCCATCAAAGGAATTTTGTTTTTAGATGGAATGTCATTTTGGGTGTAGAGGTAAACTGTATTATTCTTTGTCTACTCCATTTTGTATATTCCATTATCTATTCCTTTTACAAGTATATCCTGTGATCTAATTAATCAATTAATAATTTTAGTACTTATCGAAAAAAAAAAAAAGTTCATATTGAAATTAATTAAATTTTTCTTATATGATTAGCTTATCTTTGTTGACATTGGATGGAGAAATACGGCAGTTTCACATGAAAGAGGAGAAACATTAACAAGGGAGACATATAATAATCAATTTAAGATGTCTACAGGAGATTTGTAATGAGGTGCCTGATAGAATAAATTTATAATGCAGGGAGGGGGAGGAAAGGCAATACGTGTCATACGCAAAAGACCTGAACGTTCCGAATGAGCACCCAAGAATATCTGAGGGACTAGAAGGGGAAAGATGGAAGCGTCTCAACAACTTAAACAAAGCAGGACAATAAAAAGCCCCCCCCCCCAACTGCATCTTGCTACAGCTAAAAGACATGACAACCCAATTCAAAGCCCAGTTTTCTGATTCTCTTCAGACAAATAGCCCTCAGCATCTTCAACAGTTCAAATGAAATATCCATTTTCTCCACATCCCTGCCTCACTCCAAAAATATCTCCTATTTCAATTTTGTAGTCCTCTTTCTCCACGACAGATAAAGGGAGAAGGGGGTTATAAGCCCTAAGCCTATCTATTCAAAATAAATAAATAAATAAACTCACTTAACCCTACAATTCATTAAACCTCTCTTGAACCAAGCCCCACTTCAGAGACTTCTTGAGCCCATTCAACCCATCTACTTATATGAAAAAGATCCAGATTCTCTTATGCTTGAAATCCTCCTTCCCTCCCTTCTCTGAATCCCATTCATAGGACCCTTATTCACATAAAATCTACCTATGCCTATTATACTTCTTCAAATGGATTTGAAGTTTGAACAGATCCATGGATACTCCTATTGTCAACAAATAAAAATGATTATTCCTGTTACTGTCATAAACCAAATGCCCCATACAAAAAATCCTTTGGAAACATAAGATGAGGAAACAATATTGGGTTGGGTTAGGGTTGAAGGAATTTAGTTAGGGTTAGGGTTAGGGTTGGGTAGGTCAGGTTGAAGGTTGGGTTGGGTTAGGGTTAGGGTTAGGGTTGGGGGGTTAGAACTTAGGGTTGGGCAAGGGTTGGCCTCAACCTGACCTAACCCGGCTCGACTTGCAACCCTACTCAAAGGAATTAGACTTCAAGGGAGTAGGGACAAATAGAATAGCCCATGGCTGACGAAACAAGGAAATGTCATAAAACATTCACATACAAAATCATTGCCCCCCTACCATGTTTCAGGACAATACCTTTGTTGCTCTCATTGAATGCCCAAGAGGCTAAAAACCTTCAAGCCTGACAACCACCTAATTACTACTTGACAATCCCCGAATAGCATCAGCCCCAGTTGAGCATCTTTTAGCAAAGCAACCTTTTTAGAAAGATGGATATAGAAGTTGTATAAAACTGATAGGGAGATATTCCCTCAAAAAGGAGTAGAAAAGATTAAGGATCACTAATAAGAAGGATCAAAAGCTAATTACAAAATTATCATCCCTAGTGATCCTATCCCAGAATGGGCAAAAACTAGAAGACAGACCCACAAACTCCTTAACAGCATGGGTTAAAGAAAAAGCATTCTCTGCAACTCGCCAATCACTGCTTCCAAGGATAAGCTTCTGCTATTGAAGATAATATTGTTGTGCTCAGTCCAAACAATCCAACACACTGCAATTGAAACTAACTTCCATAAAATGGAGCCCTCTTGCAGAGAAATTTGGAAGGCCAAGATGCAAAGAGACTACTGAGATTATTTGGGAGCACAAAGGAAACCCCAAACATCCTGAAAGCATGCCACCATATGCTGCAATGAATGAGCAATGCATCAATAGTGGGGAACAGTTCTTCCCCCTGACAACAGATTCTTCCCTCTTGGCAAAGCACCCATCATATCTGGCATCAAAAACCACTTAATACATGCAGACAATCTCCCCATCTTTTTTCAAGTCTGAAGTTCCTTCTCTATAAGCATGGTTTGAAATGTCAGTGTTAGTGGAAATGTTGTCATCCAAATATAGGAAATAGGTCTAAAAAATTGTTGGAAACGTCAATATATCAAAATACTGTAAAAACTTTGTACATAGAAAAAACATTATGAAATATGCAAAAAAACAATGTTTGCAGCAAAAAAAAAATACATTGTTATTTTATGATATGACCATGATTTAAAAGGCGCACCTAGGCGCACAGGCGAGGCACATTTCGGGGTATGCGCCTCGCCTAGGTCCTAGGCGCAGCCCTTTCAAAAGGCGCACACCTAGGCACCAGGCGTGCACCTTTTGAAAATTTGATGCATTTTCCACTCCAGTTCGCTCGCTCACCAAAGCTCCGAGAACCCCCCCCCCCAATTTGGTAATGTTGTTCATTCATTCATCCTAATAAAATGTATTCTTAAAAAGCAATTAAAATTATAGAATCACTATTTTTTGTGTGAAAACTATGAATTTAAGACCTAACGTGAAGTTGTTTGGGCTTGCCTCGAGGGGCGTGGCACAAAGGCGGCTCATAGAATTAGGAACGTAATATGTTTTACATTACATTGGCTACTTGAAGTAATGCAATTGAATGAAAAAAGAGAATAGAGGTTTTACATGCTTGAAAATGTCTTATATGTTTGGTTTTATTTTTAAATTCTCATATGAATATGCTTTACATCTTATGTTTATGTATTTTAATTTTAGATAATAGGTTTTTTTTAAACATTATTTTAAAATTTAAGTTTATATTTTTTATTAATATTATGTTTAATATTTTTAGCTTTTTTTTGTATTTTTGCGCCTTGCTTCAAAAAGGCACACGCCTCGCCTTGCGCCTTGCGCTTTTAAAACACTGGATATGACAAAGAAACATAGATGCACGCTTTTAAATTATTTTCCTGTAACAAAACAAAACAAAACAAAACAAAACAAAGGTTAATAAACAAAATAATATTTTGCAAAGTTGCCCTATAGACTTTTAAGAGCTAAAACTTAAAACTACATAATGGAGTAAGTTCAAGCAAAATTTAAATTCACAAAATGTACAAACATTTCTAGATGAACCAAGTAATCAATTACAGAAACAAAACTAAAATTTAACGTCACATCTGAAGCAGAATTTCAACCTGTCTCAGTGATCATCATGTCTACTAGGCAAGCAATAACATTGTTGCTCCACATATTTGTAATACCATTGCCAACTCATCATGCTATAATACCATCTCTTATACTCCATATGGCAATGGCGATAGTAGTTTGCAATGGGGAATAGGCCTATTCCAGTAATTTCACCTTGATATCCATTGAAATGGAAATATAACATGAAAATATTAGGAAATATGTAGATATTTTAAGCCATGGAAAGAAATCATGATATCTTGATGGAAAAAATAAGGGAGAAAACAAAGAAAATTCCAAGTCCATTTATTTCTGGAATGCCTTCAAGCAGCAAATGTTATAATCCTAACATCCCTGATACGCATCAGATTTGACTTACATTGTGCATAAAGACCAAATCACCAAAACTTTAACCCACCATCTAGCCAGGTTAAGAGGAATGTTGATTTAAGCCAAGAAGGTACTTACAATCATCTAAAATAATTCAAACCCCAACACATTTCCCTTGCCTCAATGTTTAATGTAATCAAAGAAAGAACTTGCACTCAAATTACATATGATAATCCCCATAAACATCCTCTCTCTGAAATCCAAGCATCATTCTGTCCAATCCTTGGATTTGTATGGTAAAATTTTCCCATAACAAATTTGTAAAAAAAGTTTGATCCACCCTAACCACCTAATATACTCCATCAGAAAATACGCTGCATTCTTGCTCCTTCCATCACTATGATGGCATTCTCCAGAAAATTGACAATTCTTATATTATTGGGAGGCATTTTTTCATCAAAGACTAACAAATTATTAGTGTCAGAACAGAATGGAAGAAGAGAACTTGTGTCACTGACCCCATAAGTTGTTAAAGACTTGAAGGATTATACTTCTGAAATAGGACCAGAAGGGCTACTATCCATAGAATTGGGCTCTGCATCCTCTAATGTACTCACTTTTTTTAAATATAACTTCCATGTAATGAACACAATTATCTTCTCTCCCAAAAAAAGAATAAAGAAAAAATTAAAAAAAAAACAACAATAATAACCGTGGCTGAACTTAATGGCTTATTTATCTGCCTTTTTTTTTTGATAAATTTGAGTAGTTTTATTAATTCAAATAACGAAAATACAATCAGCCTAGGAGGAGGCACGAGATGTTACCTCCCCCGAGGACTGAACCATATACACTAAGCATGCCCAAGCCTGAAACACGATTACAAAGTAGCCCAAAACAGATCTCCCCTTTGACACCCCTTGCTTGGCCAGAGAGTCAGCCATTGCATTTGCTGATCTGCTGACCCACTGAAACCTGACAGTCATATTTCTTATCATCCTTTTAACTGTCTTTAACAGATCATCATAGCCCCAACAAGCTGTTTCTAGGCTTATCAGCCAACCCACTACTACCTTGTAATCCCCTTCTACTAACAAATTGTTCACTCCAATTTGACCAGCCATCAGTATACCTTGTACCGCTGCTAGTAACTCTGCCCTTACAGAATCACCTTCACCCAGTGGTCCTGAAAATAGAGACAACCTTGTACAGCTGTTTCTGGGCTTATTTATCTGCCTTTTAATGCATAAATTATTAAGGAATTTGTCCACTGTAGAATGGCTGAAGCTGAAGTTGGGATGATTATTACAACCTTGTGTGCTTTATTATTTAATTATTTTATCCACTGAAAGACAACTAATAAGTCATCAGTTCAGCCGCTTCAGCTGTTATCATATGGCTTCAAAGCATCTTTCACACATTTAGCTAAGACAAGGACATACAAATGGGAAATGAATTATAAGGCCCATTTTAAGACAATGCCTATGTAACATGGTTGCTAGGATAATGGGGAAAAGGATCAAGGAACTTGGTGGTATAAACTAGTCATAAATAATTTTCATGATATAAAAGAAAAATGCAACTCATCCAGCTTTTGGTGCAAGAAATAGAGATTTTGTTCACATGCTTCACAAAATTCCATGCAACATGTATCAAGGCATTCAGAATCAGTGCACATACTATCCAAGCTTGGTTCTGTAAAACACCAATTGCTTGATCTTGATGGTGGAATGGTGAACCAAGATCCATGTAGCTAACCGCCTAACTCAAGAAGTTAGGACAAGGCCTTGATGAGTTGATTTAAGTGTATTAGCATTGATAGAAAGACCATACTACTGCACCATTTAACTCAAAAGGTTATCACAAGTTAACCCATAAATAATCACTTAGAATGCAAGCACAAGACACCCTAGAGGCCTAGGCAACATAGATAATTGTGTCATACGAGTGTACATAACCAGATTTTGTTAGAAATTTTTTATGTATTTTATATTTATACCTCATCCATGATAAGCATCGAGCAATCTTTCAATACACAAACCCCCTTTTTTGCAAGATCGAGTATCCTGCCAGGAGTTCCAACAAGCAAATGGACAGGTTGATATAAACGCATAATATCATCTTTTAAGCTGGTTCCTCCAGTAGTGACCATGACTTGAATCTTTAAATGTTTCCCAAGCTCCTTACAAACTTGTGATGTCTGAAGAGCCAACTCTCGAGTTGGAACCAATATAACCACTGCACCAGAGTAATTAAAAGGAAAAAAAAAAAAAAGCAAAATCAGGGTTAAGCAAAAATTTAAACAACACTTACTGTCCATGTAAGAAAAATGCTGATGCAATTATAAAATTTTCCTTTTAATCTAGGTGGCATTCGCTTATAACATAAGATTCCAGATGCACCCCTCCATTTTGCCCATCCTGCTCCAATTCTATGGACAACATCCTCCTCAATCTCTCCTTTGAATTCCTGCACCTCTGTTTGATAATACATAACAAAAGAGATTGAGGAGGATGTTTCCTATAGAATTAGAGCAGGAAGAGAAAAATGGATGGGTGCATCCAGAATCCTATATCATAGGCAAATACCACTTAGATTAAAAGGAATTTTCTATAGAAATTTGTAAGGCCTGCTATGCTGTATGGAGCGGAGTGTTGACACTGAAAAAACATGTCCAAAAAATAAGTGTGGCAAAAATGCATATGCTGAGATGAATGAATGGAGAATTAGAAAGGATAGGGCGAGATATGAAGTCATTCAAAGGAACCTAGGAAAAGATCAAATAGATGATAAAATGAGAGAAACTAGACTAAAATGCTCTGGTCATATATATAGAAGAAGTGATTTATTGCAAGTTGAAGGGTAGGAAGGGATAGGGGTAGACCAAAAGGACATGGGTCAAAGGAGTAAGAAATGATTGTAAGTGCTAATAATTTAACAATGGGTATGGCATTAAACAGAATGAAATGGAAAAACAGGATTCATGTAGCCACCAACCACATATGGTTGGGATAAGGCTTGGATGGTGATGGTGATGATGAAAATAAGGGAATCTATGATTAATATGGTTGATCAAAAAAGGTACGTTGTAAAAGAATTTAACTGGCCCCTACGGAAAAATCAAGTGCTAGCCAAGGAAAAAAAATCCCTACTTAAAAAAACATATATATACACCCTCCTATAATCACTTTTTTATTGGAAATCGTTACTTTCATTAATAAAAATTAAAGAAAATACAACTGCAAACCACCCAAAAAGAGGTGCTGACCCCCCAAATAACACAAATTACAAAGCATCCAAGAACAAATTCTCCGTAGAAACCCCTTGTTTTCCCAAGAAACCCTCTTATAATCACTTACCATTGAGCCTTATGTTTCATAAGGTTCATTGGGGTTCTCTGCTGGGGGAATATTCTTGGAATGAGTTAACACTTGCAACCTACTTCAATGAAAGAAGCCTTTTTGGTGCTTGTCTTCTAACCAGTGCACTCTTTGTAAAGTCAATGGTGAGTCTTGTTACCACTTATTTATCTCCTACCCCTTTGTTTCTTCTATTTGGGTTTGATTTCTTTCTTTGTTTGGTTGCAAGTGGACTTCCCTACCAAGTCTACAAGGCCTCTTTGACTCTACTTCTGGTAGCTGCACAAAAAAGAGGGGAAGAATATTGTGGAGATGCACAAGAGCAGTGGTTTGTTGGACAATTTGGGAGGAAACAAACCAAAAAAAAAAATTGCTGTAAAAGAGAAAAGTAGAGAGGCAATCATAGAAGTGATCACTTCTAGGGTGGTTCATTGGGTAAAAACAGTAGAGATATTCAAGGACATCCATACAGAGACATTGCTAAACAACTGGAAGGAAGTAGTAGCATTGGCTCCAAGCAGAAGTGTTGCTCAACCTCCATGGTCGCCACCTTGTGCAGGTTTCGTTAAGCTAAACTTTGATGGAAGCATTGAAGGTAACCCTGGTCCATCAACCATTGGTGAAGTTTTTAGGACAGGGGAAGGTTCAGCCATAGCTTTTTTATGAGGCCCAATTGGCATGGGGAAGAATATTGTGGAGATGCACAAGAGCAGTGGTTTGTTGGACAATTTGGGAGGAAACAAACCAAAAAAAAAAATTGCTGTAAAAGAGAAAAGTAGAGAGGCAATCATAGAAGTGATCACTTCTAGGGTGGTTCATTGGGTAAAAACAGTAGAGATATTCAAGGACATCCATACAGAGACATTGCTAAACAACTGGAAGGAAGTAGTAGCATTGGCTCCAAGCAGAAGTGTTGCTCAACCTCCATGGTCGCCACCTTGTGCAGGTTTCGTTAAGCTAAACTTTGATGGAAGCATTGAAGGTAACCCTGGTCCATCAACCATTGGTGAAGTTTTTAGGACAGGGGAAGGTTCAGCCATAGCTTTTTTATGAGGCCCAATTGGCATGGGGGACTCACTGCATGCAGAAATTATGGCTTTGATGGAAGGTGTGAAAAGGGGTAAGGATTTAAGTGTTAACAGGTTAATCATTGAAGGAGATTCTAAAGTGGTAATAGATAGGTTAGGGAAGGAAAATGATGGATTGAGGACTTACACTAATGAATGAAGATACTTCACGTGGCTAACTCAAGGTATGGAGGTGAGAGTCAAATGGGTAAAAAGATGTACCAATTCATTTGCAGATGAACCCGTAAAACAAGGGGTGTAAAGGAATCAGTTCCTCTGGGCTACCTTGTAAGGTTGTATCTTTTGGGGGGAGAGTTTAGAGAGTTTACCTCCCCCACCATTGCAATTGACTATTTATTTTTAATGAAAATTTATTGTTATGAATCAAAAATATATGTATCTTGGTTTTTTTCAGATCAAATCTTAACTTACTGTCTTTTTCAGAACAAATTTTGTTGTCAGTAGTTTATACAATCAAACTACCATGAAAAACGAACAAAAATTAATTAGTCTACTGTAGAGCTAAAACAGCTTCCAAAATTATTGATTGGTACACTCAAAAACATATTTTGAATGGGGAGAGTTATCTTAAATCATTTGATTCACTTCAAACCACGACCGTGACCATGGCCAACAAACTTGGTCAATAAAATGCCCACTCCCCCAAAAATCTTTATGGATGGTTTTCATTACGGCTCCCAAGAAATATTATCTAACCCTTTACATCACATAATAATAAAAACTCCTATGGAAACTGTCGAAGGCTGCCCAGTTGCCAAAACCAGCCTCCACTTCAATTGGAAGAGGAAATTATTACGAAGTCAAAGATCTACTCCAATTGGAACACTACAATCCAACAGTTTTCTCCATCTTCTGGATTTGGTTAAGGAATATCCATGTCAACATGACATGAGGAGCAATCCTAACGCAATAGACAGGGAATCCAGTATAGAATTTAAAGGGACCTCCTGATTTCAAAGTTTTCATGGCACAGTACAAAGAACCCGTGTATGGATATTTTCCATTGGCATCAGGTTGCATTTTTTGTATTTGAGTTTTAACATAGTCAAATGGTAAACTGCATGCTGAAGCAAAAAATCCTGAAACTGCACTTGCTCCAACAACTGTACCAGCTTCACCAAAACCAAGGGTATCCTTGAAAAACTCCACATTTTGATTGTATGAAGCAAGCATGCCCATATTCAATGCCATTGCTCTCACAACAGTAGGACCTGCACCTTTCCAAGTGCAAGGGAACACAAGAAAAAATCACCAGTTTAACTCTAACGCATATATAACATGCAATTAAGTTATTGGAACACTTTCTTGGATGGAAAAAAAGTATTCTAATTATTTCAACTAGGTAAGTTATTTCCAACAAAATACTGTCACGACACATATAAATATGCACAATTAGCTCAGTTTTTCTTGCAAGACAATCACAACTGAATAGTATAGACTATAGATAATACTATCAAAGAGGAAAAAAAGGAAAAAAAAAAAAAAAACTGAATAGTATACATAATCACCTTGAATAACGTTGGTATCCTGATCAATTTTTTCTAATGCAGGAATGCAAAATGCAGCTGTTTTCCCAGTACCATTTTTAGCTCGAGCAAGAATATCACTTCCTGTTAAGGCAATAGGAATACTTTCTTCCTGGATAGGAGAAGGTCTTTCAAACCCCTTCTCATAAATCCCCATTAGCAGCTCACGTTTCAGGAAATAGTCTTCAAATTCATTTCCTTTAGTAGCAGTAACATCCTGGAAGGATAAGACAAATAAATTAGACTGCATGCAAAAGTAAATACTTTGAATCATGGCTAATCCCCAGAATAAAGGTCATACAGTGAGAACCATACAAACTTAATAGAAGGGCCCATGTACATCTTGTAAATGAAGTTTAGAAGGGGAAGAACGGATGAAGCAGTACACAAGTGAAAACACGAAATTGCATAATCATTTCCATTTCTTAATGCATACCTCTGTCTTATAGCGTGTATCCCTTGGAGGTATCTTTAGCCGTGCCTTCCAGTCTTGAGAACTATGATAGAGTAGAAAACAAAAGAATAAGTACTAAATTTAAGTGAACAACCAAAAATATCATGCACTTCATACTTCAACAAAAGAATAGTACAATACTGCTATGGGACAAAATCAACGTTAACTACAATAAAAAAGAAAGCTCAAGAATAGAGTCATAAAAGTAAAACTTGGCATGTCTCTAACCATGTCTAAAGTTTCTACTTTCCTTGTAGTAAATTTTCCCTTCTCTCTCTGACACCTCTTCGTCCTATACCCCCTAAGTTCAGAAACTTTCTTTCAACTACCAGCTTTGAAGGGCTGTACAGGATACATTCTCTGGAAGAACATTCCATTTGGAATTGAAATATTTGGAAGGAAAGGAACAGCAGGTCAGCAGCACTTCTGAAAGGTGAAAAGGGCCTTTTATGCATCTTTGTGCAGATGGCGGTAGCTTCCTAATTGTCATTTGCATTTTAAGTTTTTAAAGGTCTCAACAGAAGAGATTTCATTTTTAATTGGAATGCTGTTTTGAATGTTAAGGGGCCTGAGTGCACCATAGAGGTCTTTTTTGCGGCTTTGCTGCACTCCTGTATATCTCTATTTTTTCCACATATTTAGGGATACAATCCAAATAAACAAAGCCCTGTTACAACCATTTGAGGTTAGCCACACTAATCTTATTCTAATGTTGCACTCTATCAAGAGACATTTAATGAATTCTTTTTCCAAGTAACATCCAAGCAACTTTACTAAAACAGGAAGTGGCATTACAAACAAAAACAAAATCTTAGAACATGCAGGTATGGAATTGAAATTTAATTGTTCACTGCTCTTTCTTTCCCTTAATTTTCTATATCTATGGAGAACTGCTCCTTTTAGTTGTTTCAATGCCGCTAAAATGGATATGGAAAACATGAGACCACTCCTTTTGTAGTTGTTTCAATGCCACTGAAATGGATATGGAAAATATGAGCATCATACACCCTCCAACAACATAACTTAGCAAACAGACACTCATATTTTAAGGGATTTTTTGTTTGATCCCGCATTTTTAATCCTACTGTCTGAGATTCTTATCACCAACTAGTATCTTAATTCTTAGATAAATCAAACTTGACAGTAGCAATCCAATAAAAGAACTTAGAGTAGTAACAAAATTAGAGCTCCACTTCTGGGACAAGGACAGAACTTCTTAACATTACTAACATCAAAAAGTAAGTATTCCATGTAGTAAAGAGGAAAACTAAGGTAAATTCTGGGTTGATAAGTAAAGCATTGCAAAGCACAGCCACAAGCATTTGAACCAAACGCTTGTCATGACAATACTGACAATGAGATTGAATCGATAACCAGCATCTCATGTATTGCCACTTGATAATACTCCAATCAGCTTATGACCAAATGCACCTTATCTCCATGGGAACCTTTTTAACTTTTGACTCCTATACATGACAATGTAAGTATAAGATCCTTGTTGCCAAGGTACTTTTCAAGCAACACCACAAAAAATTGAGAAAAGGTAAATAGAAAGGCGATAGCCTCAGAGCCATGAGCACATTGCTGGATATGTAAGCGCATATATTTCTTGTAAGAAAATAAACTTTTGCAAGTTCAATTTTAGGGAAAATCCCATGCCCAAAAAAATGGAAATCTTATGATAAAAGTAAGGAAATGAAAAAAAAAGGTCTCATTCACAAATGAAATACTTGGTGCAAGGTAGATAAACTCATAGAACATGTGAGAAAAGGTATCCAAACAGAGTCACCAGAATCTGTAATATCTCATCAAGTCAACATCATAGTTGAAATTTGTGTCAGTAAAATGCCAAATTCACAGTCAAAAGAAGTCACCAGAATCAGTAATATGTCATCGCCATAGTAGTCAAAAATACTAAACTTTTTTGTCATCGAAAAGCACCAACCTCTCTTGTGAGTGCCAGCCAAGCTCCACAGTGCACAGTTACAATTTTCTGATGAAAACCTCAGGGACCATAAAGTAAGAAAATGCAATTCCTTTATTTCATTTCAAGAGTTCTAAAATCTTTCTTTTTTACGCAAAGCAATACATCACTTATCTTTCAATCAACTAAATAGGAAAGATTAAACTTCCTTCCTCCTCTTTCTTCAGTCCTTGTCGTTCTTGGAGTTACATTGACCTTGTTAAAAGGTGTTTCCTTGTTTAAAAGAGAGATAGCTTGAAACGTCTTAAAACGTGACAATAGCACCACTAAGCCCTGTAAAGTGGTCACTAACTTTGCTAAATGTACAAAAGCTCACAGATTACACCCATAAACCCATTTTTATCTCCCTTCTTCACAAGCAGCCCCGTGCTTTATGAGTTCCATCTTGATTTTACTTTATGCTCATAGCGACCGTTTAATTCTTCCTAGGGCATAAAATTTTTGGCAAAGAGTTCCCATCAATTAGGTTTAGATCAGAAAAGGATACAAGTTTCAACCCATTTGATACAACAATGGTTTCTCTTCTCTTTCCATGCAAAAAGTGATGGGAAGCTCAACAAATTGTTACTGAACTTTTCATACTAACTTTGAATTTTTCAAGACAAGAAAAACAAACGAGAATAAAAAGAGGAAAAACTGTACCTCGAATCAACAGCTTCTGACTGTACTGTTTTCTCAACTTCGTTAGAACTAGAATCGGTTACCATCGGATTCCTTCTCAGCCATTGCTGTTGCTGCTGGAACGCCTGCTGATTTTGCACAGTATTCCTCTGAACGTACTGCTGTTGAGGGTTTCTAGCTTGAAAATTAGGGTTTGCGTTGACATTCCCACCGCGACCGTTGCCGATCCCAGGGGGATACCTGCCTCGTGTATTCATTGGACGAATGAAACAGATTTACCGAGACAGCTCAATCTTAATACAACAAAAAGAACAGTTGCAGACAGCAAACAATCAGCCGCAAGAAAAACTGCAATCGACGACACTATGTGGAATGCATCTAAGATCCAGGGAGGACTGGACTCGAATTAGGGAAAAATCATGGGCAAAATAGGCCATTTTTTGCGAGCAACAGAGGATTTATCCATCCCTAATTTAAAATAATTGCTAAGAAATAGAAGGAATCGAGGGACATGAAACAGAAGATCCGACGCAAACAGGAGAAAGAAACTGATGATTGTCGAGAAATGAAAGAGAAAAATATGCGTTAAGATGTCAAGGTCGAGGATCTTTGGATGCCCTAGGTCAGAGATACGCGAGACGGTTGAAAAAGACTCAAAGAAAAGGAAGGGGGGTTTTTGTTACATGACCGTTTCTTGAAAAACGAAGGTTTTTCTTGTGGGGCGTAAGAGGGAGAGTGGAGTGGCCTTAAATTGCGAACTATATTTTGCTCCAATTGGCTGCTGTAAAAAGTGTAAACCCGGTACCGATGGTGATGGCTCATGGCTCATGGCTCATGGCTCATGATGGGCGTCGGGCGATGCCTTCCCCTGAATGAATCATTTCTTGTCTTGCGAGCGCTTAGAAGTTAGAAGTTAGATTTGGGTTGCACCGACTTTAACCCGCCCCACCTGCGGCTTGTGAATTGTGATCTCAATCTGTGAACGCAACGCAACTTTATGTGGTTTGGGTCAGTAATCCGACCGGATCTACCGGTTGTCTTGACCTCAAAATTTTTGACAATTATCTAAAACTTCCCATGCCCTTAATTTTTGTCATACTGCATTCTCATGTTGATGGAGGAAGATTTTGCCCGACCTCTTGGCCACCCAATGAGGAAGCAATCAAGGGTGACCTGGCAGGAGCGATAGCTCGGCACGACAATGCGCTCAAGGCGCGAGTTCCGAGAGGAGGAACCAACAGTCCAAGCTCCTCAAAAGGAGCTCGAGCTCTCCCTTTGGCCCCGAGCCTTACGAGGAGTGCAAAGGGCAACAACCCAAACTAGCCCACCCCAGGGCAGTTTGGGCCACACTTCTACCCGAACTCAAGGCCACCTCACACACCACTCCGGCACTTCGTCTCCAAGCCGTCGAACTGAACAACTGTACTTGACACCAAAGGAGTCTGTATCCTGAGGCGGCGCACCTGATTAACTTAGGATCTAACACTTGACAGCCGCACTTCAACGGCCACCTGCCACCGCCACCTCCAGTTACAGAGACGGCTCTGACAAAGAGAGCAATGGCGGTTGTCTGCCCCAGTAGAGGTGATGACACCCAAGCTGGCAGAAGTGCAAAGGTGATGACACCCGAGCTGGCAAAAGTGCAGAGGTAATGATACCCAACCTGACAGGAGCTTGGGAGTGAGTGCGCGAAGTGGTTATAAAAGGCCCTCTTCCCCCCAAGAATGGAGGTACGTGATAACTTTGCGCCATCTGGTTTTTTATCTCGCCTTTGTGAAAATACTAACTTGAGCTTCGGAGCACTCTCATCGGGTTTCTCCCCGAAGACTACTCACTTTCTTCCCCGTTTCAGGCACCTTTTGCTCCAGTCAAAGGCAAGATCGTTGACAGCTAGGACCGATCGGATTGCACTCCATCAATTGGCGTCGTCTGTGGGAACGCTTCTAAAAGCCTCTCTCTAAAACTTTCATAGCACATTTTTCTCCAAGAAACCCCAACACCCATGGCTTCTTCTCGCAATGTCAGACGTAGCGCGGAGATGAACGCCACCAGGGAACAACTTCAAGTTCCCGTGGTGTGTATCGGACAGTTCACCATCCCCCTTCCGGTGGATGGGATTCCCAGCCTGAATGTGCCACGAACAGTGGTGCCCATGAATCTTCCCACCATAAACGTCTCCCTTCCTCCCTCTGTTGGAACCACCTTTGCTGAACCAACCATTGTTCCCCCGGCAACCAACTAGAACCAGCTTGATGACCTGGTGCATGGCATGCAAGCCATCCAAGCCCAAATGCAGCAACTTCAACAACATCAAATTTACCAGCAACAGATGACGCACCATGTATCTCAATACCACTACCAGTAGCAGTTCCCCCAACTGCCTCAAAGTCAGCTCCCACCTCGACACGCTGCCATTAGGCGAGCCAAGCCCTCCCCTCAAGGCAGGTGCCCCCACCAAGAGGCTTCCCAAGCTCGGAGCCCCTCTAGAAGCCAGGCTTCATCCCCCGGTAGGAGAGAGAGAGTGGCTGCCCCCGTCTCGCCAAGCGCCGGCGGACCGGGAACCTGATCCATCAAGTCAGCATCACCTCGGCGCTCTCAGGACGGGCCCCTGCGCACCGAAAACCGGTTCAGCGCCTTAGCCGCAGACTACCTCCAATAGTCCAGGCCCATCGATCTTGGGAACACTGAGGCAAGCAGTACCAATGTGGGCCTTCCAAGCAGCAGAGGCACCGCCGACGAAGCCGCCGAACCACAACCCGCATCCTGCCCAAGCTCTGAGGTGGAGAAGCGAGCTTGGATGAGGTAAAGGTTGCCCCTATCCTCTCAATCCCTTCCCCCCTGTCATCAGAACTACTTGTAGTCCCTATGCCCAAAGACTTCAAACTCCCCCCACTCGACAAGTATGATGGGTCCTTTGACCCCAGCGACCACGTCGATGCCTTCTAGTCCTAGATGCACCTGGCTAGGGCCAGCGAGTCCTATATGTGCGTAGCCTTCACTACCACCTTCAGAGGAGTGGCTCGCACCTGGTACAGGAACCTGGCCCCTGGGTCAATAAGGAGCTGGGCCCAGTTCGTGCAGGTCTTCACCGCACACTTCGTCACCAGCAAACGATGCCCCCGAACTGAGGAGAGCCTCTTTGGCATGGTCCAGAAGGAAGGGGAGCCCATCCGTAGCTACATCAAGCGGTTTAACGATGCATGCCTACAGATCCCATGCCTGGACCCCGCAGTTCAGCTCGCGGTGGCCAAGATGGGGGTGACACACAAGGAGTTCAAGTGGCACATAGTGGCCAACCAACAGATAGCCGAAAGGATCCAGCTCGAGTGCCAAAACCAAGCCAATCGTTCCGAGCTCCCATAGCAGGTCGGACAGACTACACGCCATTGAACACGAAGCATGTTGAGATCTTGATGACGATCAAAGACGCCCCGTACGTAAAGTGGCCACCTTGCCTAAAAGGGAACCCAAACGAGAGGAACAAATACTTGTACTGCAGTTTCCATAGAAACCACGGTCATAATACCGAACATTGTAGTAATCTCCGCGACGAGATAGAGGGACTCATCTGTCGCGGGTACTTAAGAAATTTTGTACAGCAGAATAATAATAATAATAATAAGACAGGTTGGCAAGGGGAGCACAGCAAGGATGCTCCCGAGTCCAGTAGTAGGCCAACCGAACAGTCGCAAAGACAGCATCCGAAAGAGAGGCTAGTCCGGGGAACCATCCACGTGATAGTGGGAGGTTTGGTAGTAGTGGGTTGTACTTCAGAAACAGCCCGGGCGTCAGTTCGTGAAGCTGCCCGAGAAGAGCAGAACCCTCCGAAGAGGCCAAAGATGGAGGAACCAATTTTCTTCACGGAAGATGATGCGCAAGGGGTCCACTACCCCCACGATGATGCGCTTGTCATAAAACTAAGGATCAACGATTTCGAAGTCAGACGTGTGCTTGTTGATTCAGGCAGCTCGGCGGACATTCTCTTCAAGTCGGTGTTTGACCAGCTTCAGTTGTGAAGAAGCGAGTTGAAGCCCGCAAACACTCATCTGGTGGGCTTCAGCGGAGAGGAAGTCCGGCCCCTTATGAAAATAATAGTACCTGTGGAAGTCGGCACATGGCCCTGTGCGGTCAGACTCAACCACGATTTCCTGGTGGTCGCGACCCTCTCCCCATACAATGCCATAATAGGGTGGCCAATCACTCATGTCCTACGAGCAGTGGTCTCCACCTACTACTTGGTAATGAAGTTTCCTACAGACTTCGGTGTGGGAGTAGCGCGGGGTGACCAACTCGAGTCCTGCAAGTGCCATGTTGCCGCCCTGAAGGGAAAAACCAAGGTAGCCAACGACCTTGAACTGGAATGGCCTACGGAGCAAGGTGAAGAACGAGCTGCACCCACAGAAGAAACGATCGCTATCCCAACTTCAGCTGCGGACCTAGCTCGGACGCTACAGATCGGTGCTTCCGTTGAGGAACCTCTACGACCCGAACTGGTAAGTTTCTTACTTCAAAATTTAGATATTTTTGCATGGTTCACAGCCGATATGCCCGGTATTGACCCCAACCTTATAACTCACAAACTTAATATTGACCATGTAGTCAAACCCATTAGATAGAAGAAACACAACTTAGCCCCAGAACGCTGGAGGGCGGTTGATGAGGAGGTCGAGAAGCTCCTCGCAGCAGACTTCATAAGGGAAGTTCATTACCCGAGCTGGGTAGCCAACCCGGTTCTGGTAAAAAAGGCAAACGACAAGTGGCACATGTGCGTCGACTACACCGACCTGAACCGAGCTTGCCCGAAAGATTGCTTCCCCCTCCCCAGAATTGACCACCTAGTGGACGTGACCTCAAAACATGAGTTGCTAAGCTTCTTAAATGCCTACTCGGGCTACAACCAAATCAGGATGGACCAGTCCGACGAGGAAAAATACCACCTTCATAACCAAGTTCGGCCTGTACTACAACAAGGTCATGCCCTTCGGACTGAAGAATGCTGGGGCGACCTTCCAAAGACTCGTGAATAAGCTGTTTCAGCCCTTAATTGGCACGAAGATAGAATGTTATGTAGACGACATGGTCGTCAAGACAAAGTTTTCGCATGAATTAATACAAGACTTGCACTCAGTCTTCCAAATTCTACGTCAATTTAACATAAAACTAAACCCAAACAAGTGTGTCTTCAGTGTCACCTTGGGTAAGTTCCTAGGGTACATCGTCAGCCGGCGTGATATTGAGGCCAACCTGGACAAAATAAAGGCCATCCTAGATATGAGACTACCCCGAAAAATAAAAGAGGTTCAGAGGCTAAATGGCTGCATAGCCGCCCTAGGCCGCTTTATGTTCAAGTCGGCAGACTGTTGCCTTCCTTTCTTTAAGGCAATTAAAGGCAAAGGGTTCGAGTGGACCCGAGACTGCCAGCTCGGGTTCGATGAGCTAAAGAAATACCTCGCTAGTGTGTTGGTCTTAATTAGGCCCGGGGAGGGCAATTTATAACTATACCTCTCAGTAAGCAACGAAGTGGTCAGTTCAGTACTAATAAAAGAAGTAGATCGAGTCCAACGACACATCTATTATGTTAGTAAAATTTTGCAGGGAGAAGAGATGAGATACCCGCAGATAGAAAAGTTGGCATACACATTGATAATTGCAGCTCGGAGACTCCGCCCATATTTTCAGGCTCACACTGTCATCGTCTTGACTGACAAACCTCTGAGGCAAGTCTTACTCAAGCTCGAGGTTTTCGGTCGGCTGACGAAGTGGGCCATCGAGCTCAGCGAGTACGACCTCCAGTATAAGCCACAAACTGCTATCAAGGCCTAAGCCTTAGCAGATTTAATTGTCGAGTGCACGTTCAGCCCCGAAGTCCCTAGATCAATTGAGCCCGAGATCCCCAGTTCGGGTGAGCCCGGAGCTCCCAGGCCAATAGAGTCCGAACCCCGTGAGGTAGCAGCCAGGGTGGCATCTCTCCTAGTTAGGCCAAACGCGAGCTGGGATGAGGAGCCCTAGATCCTTCACGTAGATGGCTCCTCGAACCAACAGGGCAACGGGGATGGAATAGTCCTGCGCGACCTAGGTGGCACGAAATTGGAATACGCGCTATGCTTTGAGTTTGCGACATCCAACAACGAGACAGAGTATGAGGCATTGATAGCCGGGCTGGCCCTAACGCAAGAGGTAAGAGCAAAACACATATTTATCTGCAGCGATTCCCAGCTTGTGGTCAACCAGGTTACGGGCGAATACGAAGCACGCGAGCTAACTATGATTGCCTACTTAGCAAAGGTAAAAAAGGCTCTACTCAACTTCCAGCCACACTTCATCAAGCAAATCCCAAGATCAGAGAACACTGAGGCTGACGCCCTGTCCTGGTTATCCAGCACCAGTCACAACGTCATGAGAACCATGTACATAGAGGACTTACCTCGGCCTAGCATTCTCAGGGGGCAGAGGAGGTCGCTCCCGTCCTTGAAGCAGAGCAGAGCTGAATCCACCCACTCGCGAGCTTCTTGCTAGATGGGACCCTCCCTGCAGATCGCAATGCAGCCAAAAAGGGTGCAGCACCAGGCAGCCAAATATGTCATAATAGACGAACGGCAATACCGATGATCCTACACGCTCCCCTACCTGCGTTGCTTGCGACCTGCCGAAGCCGAGCTCGTACTCAGTGACACTCATGAAGGTCTGTGCGACGAACACTTGGGGGGCAGGGCCCTCGTCCAGAAGGCACTTCGACAAGGGTACTATTTGCCAACGATGAAGGTAGAGAACATCGAGCTCACCAGAAAATGCGACAAGTGTCAGAAGCATGCCAATATCCACCATCAGCCTTCCGCCGACCTCAAGTATCTCACCAGTCCATGGCCATTTAGGCAATGGGGCATCGACCTCCTGGGGCCATTCCCGCCAGCAACAGGTGGGAGGAAGTTCCTAGTGGTGGCGGTAGATTACTTCACAAAGTGGGTAGAAGCTGAACCTCTCGCAACAGTCACAACTTGAAACGTACAGAACTTCTTTTGGAAGAACATAGTATGTTGCTTCGGGTTACCTCGGGTACTGATCTCCGACAATGGCAAGCAGTTTGAGGACATCAAATTTCAGGAATGGTGCCAAGATATGGGGATAAGGCAGAACTTCACATCGGCCGCGCACCCGCAAGCAAACGGTCAAACAAAAGTTATGAACAAAGCTATCCTCCGCGAGCTAAAAGCGCGACTAGACCAAACTAAAGGGTCGTGGGTGGATGAGCTACCAAGTGTTCTATGGGCTCACCGAACTATGGAAAAAACCGCCATGGGAGAGATCCCCTTTAACCTCACCTACGGCACCGAAGCAGTAATATCGATGAAGATTGAAGTACCCACACTGCAACTAGAAGCATACGACGATCAGACAAACGGAGATGAGCTACGTACCAACCTCGATCTACTCGATGAGGTAAGAGACCTCACATACATCTGGACCGCAGCCTACCGGCAAAGAGTAGCTCTGTACTACAATGCCAAAGTAAAAAAGCGGAACTTCCGCATCGGCGACCTGGTTCTCCGTAAGATCATGGCACCCGAGCCTAGCATGGGAAAACTTGGACCGAATTGGGAAGGGCCCTACCGAGTAAAAAGAGTGCTCGGGGGAGCATACAAGCTCAAAACATTAGAGGGCAAACAAGTACCCCAAGCGTGGAATGTCGTTAACTTAAGATGATACTACCTATAAATCACCAAGCGAAGTGGACTAGGAGTCGCTACCAAAGCCTAAGGACTAGAATAACGAGCAAAGGCATGGGCACGCAAAGGCAAAATGCTAACACCAAGCTGACAGGCAAAGTACTAACAACGAGCTGATAAGGACCTCGACATTTCATTATCAGAGGCATATAGTCAGTTCGGAAAAAAAGAGGGTGACAACAACACTTAACCAAAAGGAGGACATTTCATTACAACATACTCTGTTTACATTCCGGGAAAAAAAAACAGAAGCGAGCTCACAGGCCCTGAGGTACATCTTCCTCACCCTCGGAAGGCACTTCAATGATACCCAAGGGTCCTGCCTCGTCCTCAGAATCCGATTCACCATCAGCCGCGTAGGCCATCTCCTGAGTAATGCGCGAAGTGGTTATGGCGCTGATGTCGAGCTCGAGGTATGTGTTCCTGATCATCCACTGACTCATTTTAAAACCCCTCCTGTACGAGCCCACCATTAGGTCATCAAAGCTCAATGAGGCGATATAATCATCGCCAGCCTTCTTCTTGGCATCCTCGATGCCCTGAGAAAAGATCTTAGTCCTCTCCCTAATATCCTCCTGAAGGTATTCAACTTGATGTTACAAGTCCAGCCTCAGGTCCGCCATATGCTTCACCACCACTCCCATGGCCTTGGTGTCTCTATGAGACCTCGCCAGCCTGGCCTGTGCAGCACGAGAAGCCGCTTTGGCAGCTCATACCCGCCTTGAGCTCCTTTCCGCTTGGGCCGCTAAAGCATGGATGGAGGAGTTCACCTGCCAAAAAGAAAAATAACGACAATGTTAAAAGAGTAATAGCAAGAAAAGTAATGACAAAGAGCCCGACAAGAAGTCGCTGACTTACCACCATGGCATAAGAGGGAACACACCCGGCTACGTGGTTCAAAGGAAGCTCGGTGACAGCACGCTCCTGAACTCGCCTTGGCCTCCCGAGCCTGAAGGCCCAGCCCGGGTATAAGCAGCCTCAGCGTAAGGAGCCCCCGTATAAGCAACCTCGGTGTAAGGAGCCCCTGCCGCTTCTTGTACTGGAGGGGCCATCTCGGGCTCCCTGGGCGGATCCATTGGCGGAGAGCTCGGTACCTCGGGCTCCGCATCTCGGGGTAGTTCGGCACGAGTCTGTTTGGCAACTTGCTTCCTCCTCTTCATGGCATGAAACAAGTTCCCACCACGAGTCTTTTCTGCATCCATCGCACCTACAAAAAGAGCTCGGCATCAAGAAAACGAAAATGAAAGCAAAACAAAGGCAAGCCTCTGAAAAAAGGGACCTACCCGAACTCAGGCCGGCCTGGATGAGCTTGGCCTCCATTAGATAATGGTGGCATTTTAGCCCGAGCCTGGCCAAGTCCCGAAGGCCCTTCGCCGTCTCCCTATCTAGCGTAACACCGGGGTCAGGGGCCGCCAACCCCCACCCAGTTTGGAACGGAAACCCCATTGCACTTCGTACCCTGAAGCAGCCTCGTTTCCACGTCGGGACCTTGTTGGGAAGATCGTGCAAAAGCTTGAACCCCAGGCAAGGAGACAGGTAGTACGCCCACCTACGCCCGGGAAGGGGACCCTCTTGCTTCTTAAGCATGAGAATAGAAGAGAAGATCTCTTGGTCTAAAGGAAGAATGTGTTCGCAAAAGAGGGAGATAGTCCCAACCAAATTAAGGATAGAATTCGGGTGGAGCTAATCGATGGTGATGCCGAAGTGGTTCATAACCTCAACGATAAGAGGGTGGAAAGGTAGGTGCAGCTCGACGATGAGCTGCTCCCGAAATATCACCATCTCGTCAGGACCGTGTTCCCAAGGAAAGTCGCCCGAGGGTATAAAGTAAGTATACTCCCCAGGCAAGTTGAACTGAGTGATAAGGGAGTAAAGCCCCTCAGGCATCATGGTTGAGGACCCAAACTTGTCTAACATCCGACCTCGACGGGAGGAGGATGCCAAAATACCCGAGGCGACTCGGCTTACGGGTTCAAACTCTTCCTCGAGCTCACTAAGGCTGTCAGGGGATGCAGCTCGGTTCGTGGAACTTGCATCTGACCCCCTCAAGAGGTTGTCTGAGCTGTTCGAGCAAGACATCGGGAGGAAAGGAAAACTAGGAAGAAAGTACTGACTCACTCGGAAAAAGCAAACGGACTACAGAAGGTTGACACGAGCTAAAAACTTGGACACGAGCTCAAGAAGCGAATGCAGGAGAATGGCGATGGAAAGCAACTAGGGGTCCCCCAATATTTATACCCACTGTGACTGAAAACCAACAGCTCTGATCAAGGAAAATCCAATGGCTCACGATCAAACTGATCACATGCCTCCTAAGACCGAGACGTGACTGGCCGCACATCTTTGGAAACCGAAGCGGCACCGGCGCACGTCTCCTAGCATTGAAGGCAGCAAGGCGCATTTTTTGAATTTGAAATAACGCCCGACATCACGTCTCCCAGCATTGAAGGCAACAAGGCGCATTTTTTGAATTTGAAATAAGCGTCCGCCGTCACGTCTCCTAGCATTTAAAGATGGATTGGCGCATTTTTTGAATTTTTGGCGCTCGAGGAATCCAGAAATCTCCTAATGTAGGCACACTTCACGCCATCAGTCAACCGGTTTGAAGTACGGGTCAAATCCACCCATTACCTCACGAACTCCCCGCGCTAAGGCAAGACCCTTTGCGCGAGGAGTGGGGGGCAATTGATGGAGGAAGATTTGGCCCAACCTCTTGGCCACCCAATGAGGAAGCAACCGAGGGTGACCTGGTAGGAGCGACAGCTCGGCACGGCAGTGCGCTTAAGGCGCAAGCTCCGAGAGGAGGAACCAGTGGTCCGATCTCCCCAAAAGGAGCCCGAACTCTCCCTTTGGCCTTGAGCCTTACAAGGAGCGCAAAGGGCAACAACCCGAACTGGCCCACCCCAGGGAAATTCGGGCCACACTTCTATCCAAACTCAAGGCCACCTCGCACACCACTCCTGCACTTCGTCTCCAGGCCGCCGAACTGAACAACTGTACCTGACACCAAAGGAGTCTGTATCCTGAGGCGGCGCACCTGACTCACTTAGGATCTAATGCTTGACAGCTGCACTTCAACGGCCACCTGGCACCGCCACCTCCAGTTATAGAGACAGCCCGACAAAGAGAGCAGTGGCGGTTGTCTGCCCTAGCAGAGGTGATGACACCCAAACTGGCAAAAGTGTAGAGGTAATGATACCCGACCTGACAGGAGCTTGGGAGTGAGTGTGCGAAGTGGTTATAAAATGCCCTCTTCCCCCCAAGAATGGAGGTACGTGATAACTTTGCGCCATCTGGTTTTTTATCTTGCCTTTGAGAAAATACTAACTTGAGCTTTGGAGCACTCTCAACGGGTTCCTCCCCGGAGACTACTCACTTTCTTCCCAGTTTCAAGCACCTTTTGCTCCAGTCAGAGGCAAGATCGTTGGTAGGTAGGACCGACTGGATTGCGCTCCATCACATGTAATATCATGTGATTGATATTTTTGAAAAATTCTTAAAATACCACTTCTTTACAATATTCCTAAAAATTCTTAAAATACTATGTTCTTCTTCTTCTCCTCTTTCGGTTCCAGTCTCCTTTGTCAGCAACGGACCAGTGGTGACCTAAAATTCTCAGGACCTAATCTGCCACTTTCATCACCAACTTTCATTGAGCCACCGGATTCGTGTATTCCTGAAACCAAAATAGAGAGGGCCTGAGAAGCGGACAGAAAGAGCAAAAAACCGCCCATTGGATTCCTCATCTTCATTGTTGTCTTGCTCTACCAGCCACATCGTTTATGTCTCAAGAGAGACCCTCACCTAGCAAGCAAACAACAAATCCATCATCAACGCACACAACTCACGGGTGTGACCGTTCATATGAAATGAAGCTTTTGCACTTGGTGTTGAGCGTTGCTCCAGCTAATCCAACCAAATGTCGTCATCTGCACCCTCCTCCCACTTGTGCCCTCCTTTGCCACAAACGTCACGTTGTATCTTTGCTTTCTCCCCAACCTCTCTGAACACCAACCTCCTGGGCTTCACCGTTATTCCCACACTCACTGGCCCACCGCAACTCACATCATACTCTGACCCAACCGGCCTAACATTCGTTAACTCTCGTGTGTGCCAGACCATCCTCATTTTGGCTCTGAAGAGTACAGAGAAGGATGGATAGTTTAGATGATCGGGGTTTGCAAAACACCGGGAGCATGTGATATTGGGCCACTTGGTGATCACCTGGATTTGGGCTATATAGTTCAACAAGCAGAGGAATGCGATGAGGTCCTCAGGTGTGGCATCATAACCAGCCCCGGAAGAGCTGACTTGATGGAACTAGGGCTCCAATTGAGGTGGGCTGTTATGGGCCAGGGCGTAGGATCTCGTCACGGGGCGGTTTGTGGGGAAAACTCTTTGACTTCCCTTGCCCTTCCCCTTGCGAGTTGACCCTATGGTGGCGAACTGAGGGGGTGATTTGTTCAAGAGATTACTCTAACTCTCCTAAGCACTTCCTTGATCGAAAATTCAATGTCTTATTCAAAATTCAAAACTCCTTTAAATAGGAGATTACAGGAGGGTTTCCTTCTTGTATTCGGCTAGGGTAGTCCCTCTCTTATTGCAACTTAAACTTCTATCGAAACTCAAACTTCTACTTCTAAGGGGAACACAAAAATAGGGGATAAGGGAAAGGTACAACTGGTGTGGGCCCACCCGGATGAGCTATCGTGTGGGCCCCACTCTACTGCTGGCGCGCGCATCTCACCTTGCTGTTGCCGTGTGGTGCGTGCCGCTGCAATGTGGTGTGTGCTGCTGTCGAGTGCTGTTGCCGTGAGGTGCGTGTGGTGCATGCTGCCGTGTGGTGCATGCTGTTGTCGAGTGTTGCTGTTGTGCGGTGCCGTGTGGTGCATGCTGCTGTCAGACGCATCACACTTCACCATAAATTCTTGGTCAAAGTTTGGTAGTTGCAGCACGGGGGTCGTGGAAAGTGCGCCCCTTAGGTTTGTGAAGGCGGTGTTAGTTGCTTCTTCCCATTGAAATGCATTCTTCTTCAACATCTTGGTTAATGGGGCCGCTAGGAGTCCATAGTCCCTTACAAACTTACAATAGTATCCCGTGAGCCCCAAGAACCCGCAGAGAGCCCTAATGGTCTGAGGCTTTGGCCACTCCCAAATGGCTTGAATCTTGGAATTATCTACCGAGACTCCTTCCCTACTGACTATATGGCCTAGGTAAAGGACCTGCGGCTCTCTGAAGGAGCATTTGGTTCATTTTAGGAAGAGCTTGTGCTGTCGTAGCAGCTCCAGAATTGTCCTTAGATGACAAACGTGCTCCACCCATGAAGTGCTGTAAATTAAGATGTCGTCGAAAAATACTAGGACGAACCTGCGGAGGTGGAGCCGAAATACCTCGTTCATCAGGGCCTGAAATGTAGATGGGGCATTGGTGAGACCAAAAGGCATGACCAGGAGTTCAAAGTGGCCGTGATGCATTCGGAAGGCTGTTTTCTCCACATCTTTAGGGGCCATTCGGACCTAGAAGTAGCCTGACCTGAGATCCAACTTAGAAAAGCATTGAGACCCGTGGAGCTCATATAACAATCCGTATACCATTGGAATCGAGAACTTGTCATTGACGGTTCTATTGTTGAGCTCCCTGTAGTCCACACAAAATCTCCAGGTGCCATCTTGCTTTGTCACCAACAAGACTGGTGAAGAGAATGGAGAGCGGTTGGGGCGTACGATTCCCTGTTCCAGCATCTCTATACACTACCTCTCTATCTCGTCCTTCTGTAGGTGCGGGTAGCGGTACGGCCTCACGACAATGGGTCTTGCCCCTGGTGTCAAGGGAATCTGATGGTCACGCGACCGGCCAGGTGGAAGGCCCTTGGGCTCTAAGAACATGTCTGAAAAATCTGCAAGAAGCCTCTCCATCTCTGCAGTGTACAAGGCGTCGCCATGGAGAGTATGCACCTGAGGTTTTCTTGCTCTCATCTTGGTCCCTTTCCAGGTGACATGTCTCCCATGTAAGTCAAACGTCATGGTCAAGGCACTGAAATCCCATAGGATAGGGCTGACAGTGATGAGCCACTTAATTCCTAGCACTATGTCGAACTCGTCTAGGGTCAGTACAAATAGATATGTGAGGAATGGTTCAGAATCCACATGGATTTGGATGCTTCGGCAGATCCCTGGACTGTGAACCCTCTCCCCATTTGCTACAGCCACCTGGAGCCGCGGTCTGTCTTCCATCGACAGCTTCAGTTGGAGCGCAGCCTGCTTGCTGATGAAGTTGTGGGTGCTCCCTGAGTCAACCAGAATCCGTACCTATTTTCCCGCCACCTGGGCCTGTAGCTACATGGTTTGGGAGTTTTGGATTCCCGTGATGACATGGAGGGAGATCTCGGGTTCTAGTGCCACCTGTTCCTCTTCTTCCTCCTCTAGCTCGTCTACCAGAAGGCATAATAACCGCTTGCAACTATGGTCGGCCGAGTACAACTCATCACAGTTGAAGCATTGGCCCTTGGCTCGGCGCTTTGCCATCTCGGCCCTGGATAAGCGTTTGATGGGAGGTGTTGTCGTGTTGCTACCCATGCTGGTTGCAGATCGGGTAGTGTTGATGGTGAAAGGGCGTTGTTCCCTGTTGGCAGCCATCAAAGTTCCCTGACATCCTCTTTAACTTTTCCTACTTCCGCGTGATTTTCCACGAGATAGTGTTCCAGCTCATGAACCTTGGATGATAGCTACTCCATGTCGCCCATGACGCTTGGCTTTGATACCAAAATGTTATGGGCCCGGGCGTAGGATCTCGTCACGAGGCGGTTTTTGGGGAAAACTCCTTGCCTTCCCTTGCCCTTCCCCTTGCGAGTTGACCCTATGGAGGTGAATTGAGGGGGTGATTTGTTCAAGAGATCACCCTAACTCTCCTAAGCACTTCCTTGATCGAAAATTAAATGTTTTATTCAAAATTCAAAACTCCTTTTAATAGGAGATTACAAGAGGGTTTCCTTCTTGTATTCGGCTAGGGTAGTCCCTTTCTTATCGCAACTTAAACTTCTATCGAAACTCAAACTTCTACTTCTAAGGGGAACACAAAAATAGGGGATAAGGGAAAGGTACAGCTGGTGTGGGTCCACCCGAATGAACTGTCGTGTGGGCCCCATTCTACTGCTGGCACGCACGTCTCACCTTGATGCTGCCATGTGGTGCGTGCCGCTAGGCATGTGGCTGGCAGACTGTACCGCGACGCACTACCTGGGCGGTACATGCCGCTAGGCGCGCTGCTGTGTGCGCTGCTGCATGTGGTTGCGACGCAGCATGTTGCCAGGTGTTATGTCCATAACATGGGCCGCCTTCAGCAACACAATGTGGTCTTCGTGCTTCTACTGGTCTTGCCACTATTACCACTCTTTCTTCTTCCTGCACTTCTACTGCTGCAACTTTGGCTTCTTCAATGAAGGAGAAGGGGTTGGCCATGGAGATGGGCATATAAATCTGGTGCAGTTTTCGCATGCAAGGGCCATTGGCCTCTAAGCGTCAATTCCGCTACACTCATCAGCTTAGCCGTCTGGATAGGACTGCAACTGTGGAGATTCATACTGCTTTATCTATTATTTCTTTCGCATTCAACAGTATAAATTCAGGTAACTTTGATCTATACCAGTCATCAGCCATGACAGTAAGAGAAAGTGTTAAGTCAGTTCTCGAGGCTTCTACACGTTCAGCAAGGAATTCTCTCTCTTCATCCTTCAAGAAATTCATAGTTATTGAAAATTTTCATCAGTTGGTTTTATATTGAAAATTCAAAAAATAGTGAAGGACAAATTTAATATTTTATTGTTTTTTTCATAAATTTGAGATCCAATAAGTAAATACTAAGGATAAAGTCTAAACATTAGAATTACTTTAACAAATTTGCCCAAAAATTAAAATGCTGTGGAGCCCACTACAACATGCTAGTTGTTGCTCTGAGAAACCCGCCCTCACACCCTCCTTGCTCTCTCTTTCCTCTCTTTTCATCTCTTTTCCTCAATCTCCGGCGCTCACTCTGTGGCCTTTCTCTCACTGTTGGTATGTTTTTTTCTCTCACTTCTCTGGAGCATCAACACAAACAACTAGCGAGCAATGCTGACTTAAGCGATTAGAAAGAGGAAAATCTATTCAACCTTGCTCAAGTCTTGTCTTTTCTTTTCTTTCTTTATGGATTTTAAGATGAAATGAAGGAGACCCATGTCGAACGAATCCCGGTGATGCTTCGGTAATGCAAGAGTTGAAGAATAGTCTGAATGTTCCAGTAGAACTTGGATGGTCCGACCCAGATCCCTGTAGCTAGGGACGTTACCTCGGATTCAGATCGGAGAATATGACGTTACCTCCCAATCCTGGAAACCTTTGTCGTCTTTGCAAGTTGTACTTAATATCACCTTGAAAGAAGCAATTAAAGGGAAGAGTCAGCTTACAATACTTCCTTTTCAGAATAGAACAATATAGTATTCATTGATTTTCAAATCTGTTCATTTTCTCGTCCACAATCCACATGCTAAACTTCAAGTATAAGCTAGATGAAGAACAAAGAAAAGTTTTACACGGATCCACTAAAAAACACTAGTAGATGGAGGAATGGATAAAATAATCCGAATATAATACGTCGTATTGAGAAGGAGAAATGACATGGATCCAACAAAATTAGCATTGGGATAGATAATAACCCCTTTTCGGCCTGGGAGATTCTTATAAGAGCACTAACAAGCTTTCTTATTAAAAAAATAAAAAAATAAAAGACACTAACAAGCTCTCTAGGTTCTTTTTAATACCTTTGGCTGTTACTATTCATTTGTCCCATGTTCATAGAATGGGATGTTAATGTGAGGTATTTCACATCACGTGCCTCCCAGTTGCAATCATGCAGCGCAGGTGGTGACGTTGATATTGTAGTGTTCGGCCGGATTAGGTGGACTAGTGCAAAACCAGCCTGCATGGGCGCCGAGGCTTGTGGAGCGTAGTAGAATGTTATGATCCATCTGTCCCATGTTGGTAGTATGGGATGCTGTTGTGGGGTATATATGTACTTGGGTTCCCTCCCTCTAACAGCTAGTTTTTAGGGGTGAATTCTCCTAAGGCACAACAAATGGTATCAGAGCTTACATTATGCCTCCTAGTTGTAATCGTGCAGTGCAAGTGGTGAAGTCGGTATTGTAGTGTTCAGGCATACTAGGTGGACTAGTGCAAAGCCAACCTGTGTAGCACCGAGACTACAAAGCGTGGTGGAATGTTACGATCCATTTATCCCATGTTCGTAGTATGGGATGCTAATGTGAGGTATCCCACATTAGTAATATGTGATGCTGTTGTGGGGTATATATGTGCTTGGTTCCTTCCCTCCTAGAAGTTGCAGTGGTAATAGAGTGCTTGGAACAATGATGGGTTCTCCTTATTCATGATTGAAGAAAGCTAATAGGACCGCCCACCTAATACTTAAGCCATCTGTTAATATGATCATTTTCCTTTTACGCGAATGCTAATCCAACTTAATGGAACGGCAGGAAGGACACTTCAACAAAATTGTTGGTGGTGACAATTGTCAGAAACAATAAGGGTAGAGTTTGACAATTAGCTAAACAATGGGGGTAGTTTAATAAATTTGCCCTATAGAAAATTAACAAAATACAAAACATACAACAAATTGAAAAGAAAAGTTTAGAAATTTTATTCCATTTGAATTTAATGAATACAAACTAAAAGAATAAATTGAAAAAAAAAATACAATGGAATTGGAATAAAATATAAAATAATATAATAAATTTGAAAAAAAAAACAGTGATATTTACTATTAAAAATCACAAAAACTTTTAAATAAAAATTTAAAAGTATTGTGCAATTATTGGCACTATAAGAAAAATTACTTTTGTTAAATATGATCAAAACTGCCGGTAGAAGTTTTACTGGTAGTCGGCAAACTGCCACTAAAACAGGTGTCGATAAGAGTTCTGGCTTCTGTTTTGGCGACTATTGGTACAAATCGAAAATTGCCGCTAGAAACAAGGCTTTTAGCGACAATCAAGACTGTCGCTAAAGTGGTATACTGACTGCTGCTATAGGTCTTTTATTTTGGCATACATTATTTTGTAGCAGCGGTCAGGAATTTTAGATTATATTTGGCAGGTGAAAAAAAAATGAATTAGAATGTCATGTAGGTCGGTTTGGGTATAGAGCAAGATTTTACAATTATTAAATACAGTTGTAATTTGTTTCAAATAACATGTTTTCTTTTCATTCATCCAAATTGGAATTAAATATATGATATCAAAACATCAAATTACAAATAAAATATAAATTTTCATTCTCCATTTAAAACATTTAAGTCACAAACACATCTTAGTTTCAAGTTGAAACTTCTTATACAAATTTCTTCTTTCATTCTCATAAACATGTATACTTCCACTCAAAACATTTGGTTTACAAATCTTCTTCTACTGCTTCTACCAAAATCCAACAAAGATTAATTCCTACACAAAGATGGAAACAATTGTAAGCAAACCTGAACCAAAAACACAAATAAGAAAATATCAATTATGCAAAAAATTAAATAAGCATTAAAGAGAAAAGGAATTTGCTTAGTACAATGACAAGATATTAGGATTCCAAACATAAGAATACATATATAAATAAAAGGTGGAAGTCCATGTCCACTCCATCCATTCCAAAACCCTAGAAAACTAGGACAAATGTAATGGATTTTTGCCCTTCAATTGTAGAGAAAAGGAGTTGGTATGTTTCCTTCCTTTTGCTACTAGTCTATAACATAACACAAGCTATTACTGAACCATATTCATAAATAATTTTAAGAAATAAAAAACAAAAATAAAGATTTTTATCAACATAACTCTATCATGAACCCTTGATATATAGAACTGTAAGGATAGAATCAGGAGCCACAACAATCCTAAAAGTTCATGTCTCTCAATTGCAAAACCACAATAGACAGCAAACCTGAACCATCAGCTTAACTTCTGAGATATTGAATTCAAGATTTACAACCTCGATTGTATGACCTAGACTCCTGCCTTCCCTGACCTAATTAATATAAGAAATATTAGCTCTCTGAATGTTAAAGAGAGAAAATATTTAAATTATAATAGTGGAATAAAGGACTACATATATTAATTCCATCTACTGTGCATAAGAGTTACCGTTTAGCATGATGAGGAATTCATTATTTCTAATCATGGAAACTAAAACAGTTTACACTCTTCTGTTAGAGTTGAAAATGAATTCAGAGTTAATTTCCTGTAACAATTATGATTTAAACACCTTATGTGCATTGCCGTTAACTGCTCAATGCAGTCTACTTAAGACCAGAACTACCAACCTTATCATGATCAAGTGTGAAAACATACAGATTTGTCTGATTGGCCCACTGGAATAACTTCAGATAGGAACTCTTAAGCAGCATCCACCAAATTGAAAATCATGACCCATCCTTCTCGGGCATTGAAGTTTGCCTAGATATGTTATTAAAAATTTAAATAGAAAATGAGAAGAATGTAATTTTTCTTAATTAATATGCAACCTATTAAAAAAGTAATCACTGGCTATGTGGTTTGCTTACCCCACAGATCTGTAATGCTGACTTCGAGATTTGAATGGAACCAGTAATCATCATCAATTTGCAACCAGTGCAAAGGAAGTCAAAGTTTTGTCTTCATCCATAGCTATCAGGCTTGCTTGTCTTTGTCTGATGAGGAAACATGACATCAACCCAATTCTCTGAAAAGGTGTACCATAGAGTATATATTCATAGGTTAAACAAACCTTATTCTATCGTCAAGCCTGCATTCTTCATCGTACTAACTTTCAACTTCAGCCTGTCAAATAAGCAATTGGATTTAACATTATAGTAATCAAAGATGTATATTGTATAAAGCTTAATTTGCATACATGAAAATTATAATCTTTTGTAATCAACCCAAGACCAGGATTGTGCTCTACCACAAGAGTTCTCATATTTTAGTCTCAGATTTTCTGATTTCTTTTGTTGCTTCATAACCGTCCATCTTTGGCAACCTGTGTTATGATATAAGAGAGAGAGAGAGAGAGAGAGAGAGAGAGAGAGAGAGAGAGTTATAAGCTACATTTCAGAATTCATTGTACGTACACTAATAGAATTATATGGGATAAACCTATTAAGTCACATGAGAAGCATAATTGGTTTTTTAGCTTTTAACAATATGTATGATGATTAGTTGCCAAATGCAGTTACAAGAATAACAAGTTTGTGTACTATAAACTGCATTCTAACTTGTATACCTGACAGTCCATGAGGACCAGATCAATTTGCTGGAATTGTCGAACTTTTTTTCTCCCGCAATGATGATCCCATTCTTCTATGTTCCTCTTCACTTAAAATGCATTTCAGAGCTTTTATTGCCTGCAGTCCATCTCCTACAGCCATGACAGTGGCCCCCATCTTTTCCATCATTATTGTTGCTACTCTTTGTAGTACTGGTCTATCTTCTGCTAGCAGTATACACAAGCCTTCAAGAGGTTTCTGTCCATTAACCACCTTACTTGTATCTGCATGAAGCTGCTCTTTAGGAATGCCACTCATTGTTTGAAGTTCAACATACCTTGAACTTGCACATTCGAGTGTTGTTAAAACTGATGCATTCTTTGTGTACACTAACTTCTTTGTTGAGTCTTCACTGTCACTAGAATTTGGTCCTACTTGACGTGGATCTTTTTTATTTAACTAATTTTCTTTTGAACTAAGTTGACTTAGCTCAACTGCATTGCTGTCAATAGTCCTGTAATCTGAGTTAAAAGATCTTGCAATTCTTTCACCAGGAGTTTCTCCAATGGTAAATGCAGCCTTTCTTGAATTAGAATTTCTTGCTTCAGATGGCTGCTTACAGAATCTAAACCATTTTTGCTTTATATAGAGGCTTATTGACCATCAACAAATGCCCTTTCCTTCGGAGCTCCATCCTAACAGCATTGGAGGTGTCATGGTTTAGTATCCAGGAAAACTTTGCTTTACTACGAAATTTATCAAGAAACTTAAGCTGCTCTTTCCATATGTCTGTGCTTAGGTCAAGTATTCCTATATCAACTACTATGACAATACTTGAAGCCCTTTCATTTTGTATTTTTAACTCTTCATCATTCGTCAGAGGTTCGACTGTAGAGTACTGTTTATCAAGCCCACTTTTAGGTGTTATGGTGCTGCCTTTAAATACTTCCTGAATAACTTGTGTTAGTTCATTCCAGTCAGATGCTTCCCATGTGCAGACTTTGTTTTTTCTTAACCACTGGGACATGACCAATCTACCCATACTACCGCACTAAGTGCAAGCAACACCTGCATTCACAATTTAAATGTATACTAAAAATTAAGAATGTAGATAACACAACCAATAAGAAGATAAAGGAAGAGAAAGAAACAATATAAGCAATAAGTGCTAAGGTGGTGATTTTGCAATGGAGAAAGAACATCTATAAAAAGAGCAAACAAGTGTAGTAATAGAAACTTCAACGGACTAATCAACCAATAGATGAAATTCCTTCTGTGAACTGTGAAGTATATAAAAAGGCCATATGCTATAAAAAGAAAAAAAGGTGAAATTATATCATTTCATTACATGGGATGAGTATAAGCTTGAAATGGAATGGTATGCATGTGCCAGTTTGGGTTGAATTGAGGATTTGTAAAATTTTGAATGAATCCCAGCAGGAACAACAACCCAATGTAGTTGAAATTCTGCAAATCAAGCAACCTCATTTACACACCTACTCTCTTCAGTGACTTGACTGAAGAGTGAAGACTGCAATTGTCTTCCACAAGTAAGCTCTTATGCCTACCAAGCTTTGGCGATTTCGGTGTTGGTGTTATCTGCATAATCAGGTAAGTTAGATTTTCAAACACAGCTAGAGAAGAGTTCTAAAACTGGCATCCAAAATAGAGCACATTCTATCATGTTGATATGATGAAATTCCAACCCCAACCAACCATGAAATTCCAAGCATACCGAATCAATGTTCGGTCTCAACATGGAGACAGAAAAAGGGCCATTACCCAATGTTAGTCCTGGCCTCCTGGTTTCCTAACAGGCAGGGATAGACACAGACTGAAATGCTGGTAGAGTTCATCAGATTCTTTCACCTTAGCTTCGTTTAATAATTTCTCAGCTTGCTTCTTAGTATTATTTTCTTTGTTTTGTCCATTTCTACTAATTTTCCAATCCTTGCAAAAAGACCTATAGTAGTAATGGCTCATTAAGCTTATGAATATTGTTAGAATGTTAGAGTGATGTTCGGCTGATAAGAGTTCTTATTAGCCCAGTCTTATGTTTAACTTATCTTGTAACTGGGCCCGTGTTAATGGGCCTAATTCTGTTTAGTGATTTAAGTCATTTGGGTGTCCCATCACTAATCAGGGGCATCCCAGTAATTTCTTGTACCTTGTACTATATTCATCTATAAATAAAAGACTGGTCGACTGCCTAGTACAGTTCGACATTCTCTTCAGTTCTATGGTTCTCTTCTCCTCCTTGCTACTTCGAGTATAGCTCTTCAGATTACATGGTATTAGAGCATTAGCTCCTTCCTGGTTTCAGCAGGTGCACTCTCTTCTCTTGCTGTCTTTTCATCTTTTCTCTTCCTTTTCTGGGTTGCTGCAGTAAAGACCTAGGAGTGTAAGAGAGTAAAGCAAGTTCGAACCTAGGGTTTCTCTTGGTTGTAGGACTCAAGGGAAATAAAACCCAGAAGTAGATGTCCTACTAGATTATTTCCAGCAAGTAGTAGCTATTAGGCTACTAAGAGAGGTCTGTATAGGATAGACCTGGTTGAGGGCTGATTCAATAGTCCTAGCACTAGCCGAGAGGGGGAGAACTTCCTCTACAGTTGTAGCTTCGTGCTCCAGCAAAACTTGTGCAGAACAAGTGGTAAAGACTTAGCTTCTTCTACAGTTGCAGTTTCGGTGCATCAGCTTCTACAGTTGTAGTCCAAGTGGTAAAGACTTCAGTTACAGATTTTCTTCAGGTTGGTTATCAGCCCTACTCTTGGACTGAACTGGTTCAGTAACAGACCTTTACTTTTTACCAGAACTGCAGCAACTTTTGCACCACATAGTTGCAGCCTTAAACTTTTACCAGCACTGTGAACTGGTTCAGTTACAGACCTCTACTTGCTACTGTACCCGAACTGTGAACACTTCTACCAGTACTGTGAACACAGTGACCTCTTTGGCCAGTCCTTAACAGAATCACCTATAGTACTGTGAACAACTCTTGGACTGAAGTCAGGATGTCCTCACTATCCGATGAAGTTTCCTCTAGAGATAACAGACCTGTCACAAGGTCCTCAAACCTGGAAAACCCTAATCTGCACAGCTTGCAGATTACAAGTGTGCTATTGGATGAGTACAACTTTAGAGAATGGTCCATCTCTGCAATGCTGTTCATTACCTCTCGTGAGCTCACTGGCTATTTGGATGGAGACAAGAAACAACTAGAAATTGGCAGTCCTGAATACACCGTGTGGCGCAAGGAAAATGCCACAGTCATGTCTTGGTTGCTGGCCTCTATGACTTCCCTACAGCTGCTAAAATTTGAGAGAAAGCATCTAAGACATATGGCCAGAAAAAGAACAATGCTAGAATCTACAGGTTGAACCAAGACATTGCAGCCCTAAGGCAAGGAGACGTGTCCGTGGCAACCTACTTTGCTACACTAGAAGGCCTCTGGGAAGAGCTTAACCACCACTTGATTTTGGATTGGGAAAATGCCAATGATAAGGGGAGGCATGACAAGTAGATTGAGGAGGGCAGAGCCTTCAAGTTTCTGGCGGGTCTTGACCTTGTATATGAAGGTATAAGGTCACAGATTCTAGGGAGAAATGAATTACCTGAGATTCACCATGTCTACTACTTGGTGAGGAATGAAGAAGTAAGGAGAAAGGAGATGCAAGTTGACTCCCAGACACATTCAATAGAACTACCTGGAGAACATTCAGCCTTAGTCTCCACTAAAGGGAATAGATTTTCAGACAAGAAGTCCCTCAAGTGTACCCATTGTGGTGGTGAGAAACACACAAAGGAGAAATGTTGGGTCTTGTACCCTCATCTGAAGCCAGCTGCTCTGAGAAAGGACAAAAGGCAACATAAGGGCTACACAACAAGTGGGAATCTTGCCACCAACAACAGTAGTGACAACTCACAGAGTACTCAGACAATGTTCTCTTCCACCGCAAGGCAGGCTGCCAACTCGTCTGAGCCAAGTACTTCGGGCTTCACAGCTAGTGAGGTAGAGGTTCTCAGTCGGGCATTAGCCCGTCTGAAGAATAATTCTTTAGCTTCCACCTCTCTTGCTAAATCAGGTATAGCCTCTGCATTTAGTGCAACTAGTTACATTAATTCTACCTCTTAGGTGATTGATTCCGGAGCCACTGACCATATGACACATATGCCCTCCTTATTCTCTACATATCATTTGTTGTCTGGCAGGATATGATGAGAGTAGCTGATGGGTCCCTCTCCACCATCTCTGGAAAGAGGGTGGTTGACCTAAGCAATGATCTCTCTCTTAAATCAGTCCTGCATGTTCCTAGTCTTACCTCAAATCTGTTGTCTGTTTCAAAGCTTACAAAAAATTTGAACTGCAATATAACTTTCTTTCCTTCTCATTGTGTCTTCCAGGACAGATTGACGAAGAGACTGATTGGGAGTGGTCATGAGTATGGGGGCTTCTACTATTTTGATGGAGATGTCAGCTCAGCCTTACAAGCTTCTACTACTAGTCCGAAATGTGTGGAGTCAATAGCTAGGCTGCACTTATGGCATGCTAGGCTAGGTCATTTGTCTTTTTCTTCTATAGCAATGTTGTTTCCCAAATTATGTAAGGGCATTCCGAGTCAGAGTTTAATTTGTGACGTGTGTCAAATGTCAAAACAATGCAGATCAATGTATCTAATTTCTAGAAATGAAATTCAAGCCCCTTTTGATTTGGTTCATTCTGATGTTTGGGGTCCTTCTCCCATTGTTTCCATTGATGGCTTCCGTTACTTTATCAGTTTTATTGACCATTATTCTCGGTGCACTTGGATTTATTTGTTGAAAGGACGTGATGAAGTTCCCCGGATAACTATGATGTTTTGCAAGATGGTTGAAACACAATTTGATAAAAAGATCAAGCAATTCCGTTCAGACAATGCAGCTGAATACTTTGAAAGATCCTTGAACTCATTCATGGAAGATGCAGGCATGTTACATCAATCATCATGTTCTTACACCCCTAAGCAAAATGGGGTTGCTAAGCGCAAGAACAGGCACCTATTTGAGACAGCTCGAGCCCTTTTTTTCCAGCACAATGTGCCCAAGCAATATTGGTCTCAAGTTGTTCTCACTGCATTATACCTGATAAATCGGATGCCATCTAAGGTACTGGGTATGAAGACCCCTTTCTCTGTTTTGTGTCCCACTCTTCCAGAATTTCATCTTCCCCCATGGGTTTTTGGCTGTACATGCTTCATACATGTGAAGGATCCAAAGAAAACCAAGCTGGATCCTAAGGCTACAAAGGGAATACTTTTGGAGTACTCTCCTACACAAAAGGGGTATAAGTGTTATGATCCTGTCTCCAAGAAAAAATATGTCACCAAAGATGTAGTCTTTTTTGAGTCTCAACCCTATTTCCAGTCTTCTCAGAATCCTCTTCAGGGGGAGAGTAGTGGGATGGAAGAGGATTCTCATTCTCCCTTCTTTTTTGTTCCCATTTCATCACCTTCCACTACTACTAGCTGTAACATTCCGGGTCAACCTAGTGAGACTCCCACTGTGCCAGTTACTTCTCCAGATTCGACTGATGCTTCTGAAGGTTCCAGTGAACAAGAGAAAGAGATACTTACATACAGTAGAAGGAAGAAGGCCCCTCAACCTCATGATTGCAACCAGTTGAACTCAGATCAATCTGTCTCTGTAATCTAAGGTAATTCTGACTCACTCAATTCAGATTTGGATCTTCCTATTGCTCTCTGTAAACCTGTTCGCTCTTGTACCACTCGGCATTCCATAGCTGATTATGTTTCTTACTCACACTTATCCCCTGCCTATCACTCCTTTGTGTCTGCTCTTTCCTCTGTATGTATCCCTTCCAGGTATTCAGAGGCGGCATCTGATCCAAGGTGGAAAGAAGCCATGAATGAGGAGATGAAAGCCCTGATGAAAGGAAAGACGTGGGAATTGGTGGACCTGCCAGAGGGGAAGGCACTGTTGGGTGCAAGTGGGTATTCACAGTAAAGCACATGGAAGATGGGTCAATTGAGAGGTACAAGGCCAGACTTGTGGCAAAGGGATTTACACAAAAGGGAGGAATTGACTACAAGGAAACCTTTACCCTAGTAGCAAAGCTCAACACAATCAGGGTTCTACTGTCACTAGCAGCAAGATTCTCTTGGGGACTTCATCAGCTAGATGTGAAGAATGCCTTCCTAAATGGTGATCTTCATGAAGAGGTATTCATGGAACCCCCACCTGGATATGGTGTTGGAAAGAGGGTATGTAAACTAAGGAAAGCATTATATGGTTTGAAGCAATCTCCCCGGGCATGGTTTGAGAGACTTTGTTTGGCCATGAAGAAAGTAGGGTACACTCAGAGCAGTGCAGATCATACATTGTTTACAAGGAGATAGGATGACAAACTTACAGCACTCATTGTGTATGTGGATGATATGGTGATTACTGAAAATGATGTGAAAGAGATGAAGAGGCTGAAGAAGTTCTTAGCTTCAGAATTTGAGATCAAAGACCTGGGAAATCTGAGATACTTTCTTGGGATTGAAGTTGCTAGATCAAGAGAAGGAATCTACATATGTGTTATATCTCATAGAGGAACAAGGCATGATGGGGTGCAGGCCAGTAGACACTCCAATAAAACTAAGCCATGGATTGCAAGAATCAATGGGTGAGGAATACTGTGATAAGGAAAGGTACCAAAAATTGGTACGAAAACTGATATACTTATCCCTTACTCGGCCAGACATTGCCTATGCAGTGCATGTTGTCAGTCAATTCATGCACTCACCAAAGGCCCCTCATCTAAGAGCAGTGGAAAGAATCCTCAGATACTTGAAGACTTGCCCAGGGAAAGGAATTCTATTCAGAAAAAATAGCAGACTTGAAATTGAAGCCTACACTGATGCTGATTGGACTGGGTCTATTGGAGACAGAAAATCAACCTTAGGTTACTGTACATTCTTGGGAGGAAACCTAGTCACATGGCGCAGTAAGAAGCAGAATGTTGTAGCTAGATCAAGGGCAGAAGTAGAATACCGGGCTATGGCACACGGGGTTCCTGAACTCTTATGGCTCAGAACTCTCCTTAATGAGCTTGGTATCAAGACTGAGGGTCCTCTCAAGCTGTATTGTGATAATAAAGCTGCTATCAACATTGCCAACAATCCCGTACAGCATGACAAGACAAAACATATTGAAATTGATCGACACTTTGTCAGAGAGAGAATTATTTCAGGAGAACTCTGTGTACCTTATACTCCATCAGAGATGCAGATTGCAGATGTATTAACAAACAGGACTGGCATCAACAAAGTCCAGGGGCATACTTGGCAAGCTAAACATGATTGATATCCATGCTTAGCTTGAGGGGGAGTGTTAGAATGTTAGAGTGATGTTCGGTTGATAAGAGTTCTTATTAGCCCAGTCTTATGTTTAATTTATCTTGTAACTGGGCCTGTGTTAATGGGCCTAATCCTGTTTAGTGATTTAAGTCATCTGGGTGTCCCATCACTAATCAGGGGCATCCCAGTAATTTCTTGTACCTTGTACTATATTCATCTATAAATAAAAGACTGGTCGACTGCCTAGTACAGTTCGACATTCTCTTCAGTTCTGTGGTTCTCTTCTCCTCCTTGCTACTTTGAGTATAGCTCTTCAGATTACAAATATTCTGGGTTGGGCCAGGGCCAGGCCACAAATTCCTTAAAGGTTTATTAACTAATTCCATGTTTCTAGAAAGCTTTCCTGATTTTTTAGATTTTCCAAATATCTTAGAGAAATTACTGAATATCTCCAAGATATCTCCATCTCTACAGGGAAAAATGTCCACCAATATTGAAACTATGAACCATGGTTAAAATACCAGTTTATATTATATATTTTAAAAGAGTCAATGCTATAAAATATTTCTAATAGTATTCGTGTGGTATCTGATTTCATATCCAACACTGGTATGCTGGGCAGGTTCAAGTATCTGGGTATCATAGTTCAAAACTATTGAACAACCTTTCCTAAGAGACTGTCATAAAGGCATTAAGGTCTAGTCCAGATGGAGGTCAAATGTTTATATACATTTTAAGGGTGAATCTACAAGGACCTGTATACTACACCATCTTTATTTTGGTTCCATTCAACCCTTCAACTAATAAAGTACTGCACTCACTGTCCTGTTAAAATTTTGGGATCAACTCTAGTCCGATGCATTATAACAGTAAGGAAGCAACAATATAATATAAAGCCCATTGCATGTTAAATGATGTCATTAGTATCAAAAAGAACGAAAATAAATATATCAAGATATTGTATGGAGTGTGATTTTGGCACTCGGTGATTAGTTGTATTTAAGGACTAAATCCTCATGGGTGGAGCTTCGAGTTTTCTAGAAATTCAACCCTAACGTGCCCTTAAAAATCAGATTTGTCAATTTTACCTACCTTTTTGCAACAGATCAGATATCACCCCATGGGAGAAGAAAATTAAAATTCTGGGAGATGGTGGGGGAATCAGCCTTTTTGTGAATCATCATTTCCTAGAGTTTATGGTCTTTCTTCTTTCAAAAACAAACCCATTACAGACTTAGTGCCATTTGATAATAGATCCTTGTCTTGGAATTTGGGGTTTAAGGGGTTCAAGGGACAGGGGTTGTGAGGAGGTTGGTAACCCTTTAGACATTCTAAAACAAGTGATCATCAACCTGTCTGGTGAGGTGAGAGTATGGGAACCTAACTCTAGTGGATTATTTACTGTTTGTTCTTTCTTCAAAACCCTTTATTTGAAGTCCTCTACAATCAGTGGCTTTTCCTTGGAAAGCCATTTGGGAGGGCCCTTTTCCTAAAGTCAAGGTTTTCCGTTAAGAGGCTGCCCTTCAAATCATCCATACATGTGAAGGGCTCCAAAGTAAATTCAACTGCTTGTGTATCTCTCCCTATGTGTGTATTCCATGTTTGAGGAATGGGGAAAGGCCTAATCACCTAGTAATTCATATTCCTATGCATCTAAGATTTGGACTCTTTTTCTATCATTATTTAGAGAAAGGAATGCAAGATTGTTTGAAGATAAGGAACAACAACCTGAGATCTTGATAGAGTTTGTAAAGGCAAAGATATAGCTCACTGGGTGATGATAAGAGAATAATAAAGAGGTATCATTGACTGATGTATAGTTACCAAAAAAGAAAAAAAAAAGACTGACAAGAAATGGTTGGACTAGATCTGACGCAAAAACAAGTTATAGAGAGAAGCAAAATGTTGTCTAGTTTTCTATTGTGTGAATTGTGTCAATGAGATTTCTGGCAGCCTCTTACATTGAAAAAATGAGCTGGTCCATAGAATTTCCATGTCTAAGCTTGTCAGTAATAGATGTAATTCATTTAAAAGAAATAAAAAAACAAGAAAAAAAAAGAAATTTGCTACATTTATTGGAACATCTCACCATCAGCATCATCTAAGCCTTATCCCAGCTAATATAGTGTGTGTTGGCTAGTTAAGAGTTTGGCAAAAGTTTTATGTTGGCTACCAACCTTATATAATCTCATACTTACCAATATGTAAGACCCCAGTGTAAGACAACCTCACACTAGTGGAGTTATTGGAATATCTAATACTTACCAATAATGTAAGGCCTCAATCAAAAGAAAAGAGAACAACATACTCTACATTATATTCAAACTCTACTTTCAATGCTACAGTTCAGGCAGAATTTCTTTCTTTACTTCAAGGACTAAGGCTAGCAACCTCCATGGAGATTGGAGATTCCCAAGTAGTCATTGCGTAGATAAGGGAAGACATTTCTAGCCCATTACTGTACAGTTGTACTTTTACTCTATTAGAGAGGAGCATTCTCTGGTATCCAGATTGAACCCATTGTATGTGTGCTTCCAGAGATCAGCCAACTCATTGGCTAGAGAATGGGCCAATAGTCAATTGGCTGAGTTGTATGGGATCTAGCTCAGAGGAGGTGAGATTGATGGTTTGTGCATTTGGGTGATATTGCTTATTGGTGTGCTAGCTGATGTTAACCTAGTAGATATTGTACTTATTTCTACTTTATCGTTTCTAATAAAATTCACATTGATTTATTATAACAAAATATGTAAATTATTACATGATCAAGACCAAACTCCTTTCCAAAAGAAATTGGCATTTGAGTTCAAAGTTCAAGAGTTGCTAATTGCCACTTAGGCTAGACAAACAGGAGCATACCTGTGGGGCGACAGATAACTAGATGCCCAATTGTATTTGTAAAAACAAATGTATCATTTGTCCCCTGCTTGAAACCCAAAACTTTCAGTGAGAAATATGGAAGAAGGTGACCAATGAACAAGACATATAAGATTGTGTCTTCAAACAACACTTGATACTTTCTCTTATTGGTTGGTCTGAGTGGTGCCTCGACTAAACCACCAAATACTGCACCTTGTTGGTCTCCCACAACCTGAAAAATAGATGTGCATGCATTATAGAACAGAGCACTAAGTAAAATAAAATTATAGTTGTACATTGATAATCCACTAAGCCCAGCTAGAAGCACTAATATAATGGAAAAGACTGAAGACAATTAAGTATGATAACCAACAGGCAAGTAAACCAGCATGAGGAAAGTTTGGAATCCAGTAGACCATCTAGAGCTTAAGCCCCTGATGCCATATCAATCAGCAATCACTACCATTTAAATAGGTGGTCTCTGTATCAGGAATGAATCCAAACAGGGTATTTATGACAGTGTAGATCAGATTAAAGTGGGTCATGCTACCAGATTGTATGCACAGAAATATTACTTATTATTACCAATGCAAATACTTCTACACAATGGTAATGTGGACATGATCTACAACATTAAAAAAACTACAATGGAGAATCATTACAAGGGCACAATACTTTTTTCCTTATTTTGGTTTGATAAACATGGATAAAGTATTGGTAGTACTAGAGCTAACTGCCTGAGTAAAACACTGTGAATCCCACTTAAATTGTTCAGCCATGACAAATGGCTATTTGTATTTTCTTGTTTTTAGCTTAAGGTTAAATCGTGAGGTAATCTCTCCCCTACCCCTTTTACAATTAAAAGAATCTAATTATGACCTTCAAAGATCTATAGATTCTAGAGATGTCAATCTAGTTGCTATGACCTATCAAAACATAACATTTTTTACTTTTAAGACTATTTTTAAGGACAATACCAGCAAACTCAAACCAGGTAAAAGAATACTCTTCCTGTATAGGGTTGAAAGTGACATACCATGCCTCCAGGTACTGCACTAGGACAGAGATACATTAGATAAGGTTCCAAAACAGCCTATTGATATCAAACTTGCAAATTTCCAAAATAGGTTACATGTCAGGACAGATCAATCATATACATACTAAAATTATGTGTCTCAACCTGTATAACAACACCCATTTCCTCCCTTGAACAAGTGTTGGAAGTGAAACATAAAGAGCACTTGGTGTTTTCTCTGAAAAAAGCATTGAAGGTTCAGAAATATCTGGAAGAGTAACTCTTGGCACAGCCTCTCTTGAATTCTGCACAGGCCTCAACTCAAGCCCAACAAGTTTTGAACTGTTTCCATCATCATTTTTCATATTATAATCATCCTTGTACTCTGGGGCTTGATTCCTGTACCCATTCAACCTTGCTGCTTGGTACATTGCTAAGTGATTGTTTTCCCCTAGAAAACAAAGTTTCCCTTTAACATTTCCCTTGATTAACAAGTTAGTTGCTGGTTCACCCATTTCAGCATCATGTGCGTTTTGTTCTTTGATGTGTGGCTCATTGTGACACTAGCAAGTGCACTAGCCGTTCAAGTAATAAAGTAGTGAGTGAAGTATCGTTCCCACGAGGATTTAGGAAACAATTACCAATACTAAATTGAACATTTCTTATCTGATCAACAAATAAATCAAAACTCTAATGAAAGCTAAGAAATCCTAAATTAAAATCTATCTAAATCATTGGTCCAATTGCCTTCAATTCAGGTTAGAAGAGTAAGCAGTAAATGTCAATCTCAGAATTCAGCAATCTATCAATTTGGATCATTCGAATGAATCATGATTGAGCCTTGGTTTGGTGAAACCCCAAGGTCATGAACAGCCTCTCTCAAGTGCATGTTCATCCTATGCATGAGTGACGGTTCTTCTATCTCTAGCAAGAATCTAATCCTCATGCATGCATTTCTTCAAACACTTCTAAGGCATCAATTCAAATCTGAATTGATCACCAACTGAATTGTGCAAGTTATCTCTAACCTTGCACTCAATTCAGTTCTTGAATAGTAGATCTGAATTCCTAGAGTCTCTCTCAAGCACTCTAGGAATTCCAAGCTGTAGATTAATTCGCCCAATCTGAAAATTGCAGATCTGAATTCTCTTTCAAACAATTCAGATCTTGCAATCTCAGATCTGAGAATTCGGATCTGAGTTTTGAAGGTTAGTTGGCCGAATTAATCTACAATCACACCCTTATTCAAGAAACTTCAAATACAATGCATGACCATTTGAATGAATAAAAAAGAATTAGATTGCTGAACTGAAATTTTACAAGCTGAAATACATCAAGGAAGAATGGAAACAAGGAGAAAGAAGAAAGAACATATAACTAAGAAACTGAATTCAAATCAAAAGAGAATGAAACTACAAATGATTTATTACAGAAGATCTTTGAATCACAAACTCTCAATTCGAACTCACCTTCTTCTTCTAGCTTGCTTGTCTTGAACTTCCTTCAGCCCTTCTTCTTCTTCTTCCTTGCGCCTAGCCTTCTTCTCTTCTCTTCTCTCAAGGTGGCCGAACCTCTAAGAGTGGGAGAGCCTTCCTCTCAAGCAATTGAACAACTTTCTCCCCTCCTAGAGGCCTCCTTATATAGTTTTTCAAGGGGGCTCTTGCCCCTTCTTGAAGCCTCTAGAATGGGGTGTATTACACCCCTCATGAACCTTCTAGAGTGCTCCCTCCTTCTCTTCAAGAAACTCCTAGAAGTTGCCGCCCCTAGCTCCCTTTGGGCTGCTATTTGGGCTACAACTTAGCTTGCTTTTGAGCTCAAGTGGGCTACACTCTAGGCTGTTATTTGGGCTAAAAATGGGCCTTCCTTGCTGGGCCGAATTCTCCTCATAGCTAGGCTTTATTTTCTTGGGTTTTCTCAAGGAAGTCACTTGCTCTTTTTGGGCCGAAGTGCTCTCTCTTGCTTCCACGACCGGGCTGGACTGAAATTGGTCTTTTTGAACCTTCTTTTCTTGCCTTTTTCCTTCCTTTTCTTGGATTGATTATCCCTGAACCTATTCTTAGCATTAAGCTAAATTAAGGCAAAAATTAATAAAATCGGCATAAAAATCCATGCTAAAGTCCTCAAAAATTATAGATAAATTGTAAGTTCATCATTCTTCCAACCTAAATGAGACAGGCATAGATAAGAAGCAACTAATCTGCTGGCAGAAACCACTCAAATTCTTACATAATTATAACAAAGAAAACTATACTGTATGGAGATGGAGTGGCCATAAAAATCGCACACACACAGAAACAACTAACGTGGCCAGCCAAAAGAAAGAAAAAAAAGGAAAAAAAAGGTCATCCCTGTTGTATTACATCAGTGACAACAACTGGCCAAGTTATTCCTCCCATATGGATGAATGCTCGAAGATTCCTTGTATTTGCAGCAAATAGCGAAAAGCAGAGGTGGAGAAAGTTGCAGACCGGCCAAGTCATTCCTCCAATTGTCGACTCCTATCATCATAATAGCAAAAAGGCAAAGGAACTTGATGAAGGGTGATTTGGCCCAACCTAATGAGTAAGAGACACATGGATGCGGCCTGAAAGCCAGACGACAGATCAGCGTGTGGTGCCACGACATCAGATCACAGGACCTTGGGAGCTTGGTCCCTTCGAAACCAGAGCACCTTGGCACCAAAGCACCTCGGAACCAAAGTGCCTTAGTACCCACACACGCCTAGGTGTCACGTAACCGAGTCTAGAAGGTCACCAATTATCTCCAAACCTCCTGGAATCATGTTGCGTAACCATAGACCTTATCTTCTCCCCATCCAAATCAAAGGAAAACAACAAACCTCATTAATTGGCACGTTACTCTCCTACCTAAGCGGAACAAATCCCAACGTTACGGGCCAAAGATTCCGGGAACGTTTTGAGAAACTTGCAGCATCTAAGCTATATAAGGGCATCAACCCCCAAGACTCAGGTACGCACGATTATTTGCTCACTAACACTCAAGTATTCAGCTCGCATCCATTATACAATACTGACTTAAGCATCGGAGCGACCTTGCCAGGTTAGCCCCCCTGGGTTCTTTGATCCTCTATCTTACAACTTGGTCCAACTTGCCACGCGACTAAGGTCCAGGTCATCTTCTAGTTAGGAGCTTCTAGATCGTGCACTATCAATTGGTGCCGTCTATGGGAAACTAACGAAAAGTCTAGTTTCTTTACTTTCATCCATCCCACACTTTTCAATGGCATCTTCTAGCAACACCGGTAAGAGCATTGAGATGAATGCCACTAGGGGCCAAGATCACTCGACATCACTCCCTCAAGGCCTCTCAGTGACTATTGGATAGTTTACTATTCCATTGACTGCTTTAGGGATCTCCACTCTGTCAGTGCCTCAGATGACTCAGCAAATCAATGTCTCGTTGCCCCAGGCGAGCACCACCTTTTCGGAGCCTTTGGTGATCCCTCCTAGGGTCGGACATTCTCATTTTGATGCCTCATTTAAAGTGTCAGAGCAATGCAACTCCAAGTGCAGTAGATGCATCAGTTTCAGCAATTCCAATAGTATTACTTCTACTAGCAATACCAGCAGCAATTTCCACCATTACAACAGAATTAGCCAACAGATCAGTATCAAGGACAGACCCAGAACCAGAATTAGCACTGCACTCACCAGAGCACCCGTCAATCTCCCCCTCGGGGTGAGAGAGCCTAGCAGGTACTGGTCCCTCCTTGGGGTCGGACCCCACCTGGGGGCAGAGTAGATGGACAGCACACTCCCCCAGTTTCTCAAAGGGGGAACTCAAAAGACAGGCCTGAGATCAGCCAACATGAGAGGAATAGTCAAAAATTGCCACAATAAGAGAACAATGATTGTAAGCTCGGGGCCAAGGTGCAGGCTCAAGATGAGACCCCTTGGCACCTCGCGACAACCAACACCGGTCTTGCGATGAAGAAGAAGCGAGAAGGACCCCTGATCCACCTCGCCCCAACATTTGGAGCAAAATAGAAATACCTGACAACACCGAAGCCGGCAGCACAAATGCAGAGCCAGCAAAGAAGCAACAACGACGATGTCACAAGACTCGCCATTCTTTGGCCAAACACAACCAACCGCAGGATTAGAGCAAGGGAAGGGAGGACGTAAGCTCGGTGGCTACCCGACCGACTCTGGCCCTGTTGAGCCAATCTTCCCCCCTATCACTCAAGCTACTGGCAATCCCAATGCCAAAAGAATTCAAAGTACCTCAGCTAGACAAGTATGACGAATCCTATGACCCCAACGACCATGTAGGCGCATTCCAGTCACAAATGCATCTCGTTGGGTCAGATGAAGTTGGACACAGGAACCTCGCGCCAGGGGATTAGCTCGGGCTTGGTACAGAAACCTTGCGCCAGGCTCCATCAGAAGTTGGACACAATTCGTGAACATGTTCACGACCCACTTCATCACAAGTAAGAAGTGCCCGAAGTCACAAGAGATCCTTCTGAACTTGGTGCAGAGAACCAGCAAGGAGAGAAGAGAAAGAGAGAAGAAGAAGGCACGAGTAGCAACAAGCAAAAAAGGAAGAAGAGCAAGTCACCAAAGAGAAGAAGCAAGTCACCCCATTCGAGGAGTAAGTCCCCCTCTCAGAGCTACAGGTCGGGTCGGCGATCTAGAACCCCTCCTGTAGAAAGATCCAATTACACCCCCTCAACGTGAAGTGAGGTGAGATCCTGATGGCAATTTAGGACTCCTCTTTCGTCAAATGGCCACCCAAGCTTCGGGGAGATCCAGTGACCAAGAACCAAAAGGAATATTGTCACTTTCATCGAGATCATGGCCACAACACAGAGAACTGTCAGAATCTCCGCGACAAAATCAAAGAGCTCATTCGCCACGAATACCTGAAGAACTACATTTTGCGTGAAGAGAAAGAACCGGGAGATCAGCAAGAAGATCGGAGGAGAGACGATCTAGAGTCGAGCAAATAGAATGAGCAGCCACCTCGGCAGCTACTTGAAGAAAGACCGATCTGTGGGGTGATCAACATGATCACCAGTGGATCTATTGTAGTGGGGTGCACTACATCGGCGAGGGAAACATCGGTTAGAGAGGTCGAGTGCGAAGCAAAAAACCCACCGAAGTGACCTCGGGTGGAGGAGACTATATACTTCACCGAGGATGATGCGTGTGGGATATAGTACCCTCACAACGATGCTCCTGTAGTGAAGCTCGTCTTAAATGACTTTGAGGTAAAGTGGATCTTGGTGGATTTAGGCAGTTCGGCAGAAATCTTATTCAAGGGAACTTTTGACAAGCTGCAACTCAAGCAAAGTGACTTGAAGCCAACAAACACTCCCCTAGTGGGGTTCAGCAGCGAGGAAGTCAAACCCCTTGGTCGGGTTACAATACCAATGGAGGCAGGAACGTGGCCAAACATTGTGCAATTCGAGCATACTTTCTTAGTGCTCGCGACTCCGTCCCCCTACAATGCGATCATAGGTCGGACCATCCAGCACACCTTATGTGCGATAGTATCAACATACTATCTAGCGATGAAGTTTTTGACGGATTACAAAGTAGGGGTTGTACGAGGCGATTAGCTCAAGTCCCAGAAGTGCTATGTCGTTGCACTTAAAGGAAAGGCAAAACTGGCAGAAAATGTTGAGCTAGAGCAACCAACGGACTACAATGAAGAGCGAGCTGCCCCGATGGAGGAGACAATCCACATACCGGTCTCTAAGTCCGAACCGATGAAGACTATCCAGATTGGTGCACTGATAAGCGAACCCCTCCGAACACAGCTAGTAAGTTTCCTACTTAATAACTTAGATGTTTTTGCCTGGTCCGTGGTAGAGATGCCCAGCATCGACCCTAGTATAATAACTCACAATTTAAATGTGGACCCTATAATCAGGCTAGTTAGACAAAGAAAATGCAACCTTGCCCCGGAGCGGTGGAGGGTAGTTGATGAGGAGGTCGGGAAGCTCCTCACTGTAGACTTCATTAGGGGGGCCATTACCCGAGCTGGGTGGCCAACCCCGTGCTCGTCAAGAAGGCCAATAAAATAGGATGGACATAGCCGACCGGAATAAAATTGCCTTTGTAATTGAGTTAGGGCTATACTGTTATAAAGTCATGCCCTTTGGTTTGAAAAATGCTGGTACAACTTTCCAACCACTTGTAAATATGATTTTTGAACCTTTGATTGACAATAAAATAGAATGTTATGTTGATGACATGGTCATGAAGGCCCAGTTTTCTAGTTCTTTAATCAATGATTTAAGTGTAGCTTTTCAAATTTTGAAGAAATTTAATATGAAACTTAACACGAACAAGTGTGTCTTCGGGGTCACGTCGGGCAAGTTCCTCGGTTACATAGTGAATCGACGTGGCATCAAAGCCAACTTGGATAAAATTAAGGCTAGTTTAGATATGAGACCGCCCCAAAAAATAATGGAGTTTCAAAGGCTTACTGGTCGAGTAGCCACTCGGACCGAAGACTTTGCATGGACCAAAGAGTGCTAGCTTGTGTTTGATGAGTTGAAAAAGTACCTAAGTACCACCTGGTTGTGACCTGACCTGAGGAAGGAGATGAGCTTAAGTTGTACCTCTCTGCGAGTGATGAGGTGGTCAACTTGGTACTAATTAGAGAAGTAGACCGGGTCCAACAACCAGTCTACTACGCAAGTAAAGTTTTGCAGGATGTGGAAACCAGATATCCTAACATTGAGAAACTAGCGTATGCGCTAGTAGTAATAGCCTGAAAACTACATCCATATTTCTAAGCCCACACCATAGTTTTCCTCACTAACAGACATTTGAGGCACATTTTACTTAAGCTCGAGGTGTCAGGGAGACTACCAAAGTGGTCCATCGAGCTGAGCGAGTATGACATCTGATTCGAGCCATGTCCACCGATCAAAGCCCAAGTCTTGGTGGACTTCATAGCAGAATGCACGTTCAACACATCGGCCTCTGAATTGACTGAGCCCCCTAACATGTTAGAGACGTCAACTAGTGTGGCACCAGTCCCAATTAGAGCAGTACCGACCTAGGATGAGGAGCCCTAGATCCTCCACATAGACGGCTCATCCAACCAGCGAGGAAGTGGTGCTGGACTGATACTGTATGGCCCAAGAGAGGTGAAGCTGGAGTATACTCTCTGATTCAGATTCGAGGCGTCGAACAACGAGGTGGAGTACGGGGCACTAACTGCCGGACTAAACTTAGTAAAGGAATTGAGTGTAAAACACCTCATCGTGTGCAGCGACTCTTAGCTGATAGTTAACCAAGTCAATGGTGACTACGAAGCTTGCAACTCAACCATGGTGGCCTACTTAGCCAAAGTTAGAGAAATCCTACCGAGTCTCCATTCATGGTTCGTTAGGCAGATACCGAGGTTCAAGAATGCTGAGGCTGACACCCTGTCACGATTGGCGAGCACAAGCGACAACACAATGCGGTCTGTGTATATAGAAGACATACCTCTACCCAACATTCTCAAGGGGGCAAAAGAGGTCGTTCCCGTGTTGCAAGCGATAGGAGGTCTTTCACGCTCCCCTACCTATGTTGTTTGCGACCTTCAAAGGCTGAGATAGTACTTTGCAACATCCACGAGGGACTATGTGGAGGAGACTTGGGGGGTAGAGTGCTCGCCCAAAAAGCACTAAGGCAAGGCTACTACTGACTCACAATGAAGGTAGACGCAAGTGAGCTCATCAAGAAATGTGACAAATGCCATAGGCACACCAACATCCTACATTGACTTGTTGCCGATCTGAAGTACCTGACTAGCCTGTGGCCCTTCGCGCAATGGGGGATTGACATCCTCGGTCTATTTCCACCGGCAACAGGGCAGAGAAAATTCTTGGTCGTAGCAGTGGACTACTTCACAGCTCGGAATGTGTAGAATTTCTTCTGGAAGAATATTGTGTGTCATTTCGGTCTACCCAATGTGTTGATTTTGAACAACGGGAAGTAGTTCAAACACATAAAGTTCCAGAATTGGTGTGTCAATATGGAGATTTAGCAAAATTTCACTTTGGTGGCACATTTGCAGGAGAATGGACAAGACAAAGTGACAAACAAGGCTATCCTCCGTGGACTGAAAGCTCGCTTAGCGCGAGCTAAAGGTTTGTAGGTGGACGAGCTGCCCAGTGTCCTTTAGGCCTACCGGATGACAATCAAGACCGCAACTGGTGAAACATCATTCAACTTGACATATGGAATGGAGGCTGTGATTCCGGCAGTGATCGAAGTACCAACATTGTGGCTCGAAGCATATTACGAAGAGGCAAACAATGGTGAGCTCCAGACCAACCTCAACCTGATTGAAGAGGTACGCAACCCGGCCTATATCCAGACTATGGCCTACCAACAACAGGTAGCTCGATACTATAATGCCCAGGTCAGAAAATGGCAGTTGCGAGTCAACGACCTAGTGCTCCGCAAGGTGATGGTACCTGAGCCCGGTGTGGGTAAGCTCAGACCAAATTGGGAGGGCCTGTACTGAGTAAGATGAATGTTCGGCGAAGGCACATATGAGCTCGTGACTATGAAAGGAAAACAAGTACCTCAAGTTTGGAATGTTGACAACTTGAGGAGATACTATGTATGAGCTCACGACTCCAATATGACTAAAAATTTTTCCTATCCACAAGACCATCAGGCTGGTCAAAAGGACATCGAACTAGAGAGAGGACTATAAGTCACTCCCAAAGCCTAAGGGCTATGGTGCCGAACTGCAAAAAGACCTCAGTACAATATATCTCCCAGTCGCCTCTTCGACATGGGTAGATAAGTCCTATTCACCTCCTCAGCATAGGCGTGTTAAGACCTAGTCACTCTTTGGCATAGGCAACCTAAGACCTAGTCACTAAGGCATAGGCAACTGAGAACCCAATCACTTTGACATGGGAAAATAAGTAGCTTTGTGCAGACAAGTCAGGCATATGCCCTACAATGTTTGTTCACTTCGGCATACATCGAGATCGGGTTATTCCTACTTAGGAGTTTGGGAGTAATCTATACTTAGAAAATTTTTGCACAACAAGAATTTTTGAAACTATTACATTGTATTAATGAAAGGAAGTTCGAAGTACATAAAAAAATCTACAAGTACTCAACCGAGCTTGGAGGCTCGGAACATCATGTATGTAAGGGGGGTCCAAGAAAAAGGCAGATAGACATCAGTCAACATGGGGCTCCTTGTCCCCAACAATAGTTCTAGCGGGTGGGTTGATCTCCATGTGGTCCTCAGTGGCAACATCTCCATCTCCCTCCTCTGTTGTATCTTCGTTGAGGAGGTCATCATCACTCTCCTCCTCAGAGTCTGGGTCATTAGCAGCTTCCCCAGACATCTCCTCGGTGACCTTGGATGTCATGATAGCATTGAGGTCGAGCTAGGGGAATTTGTGCCGAGTCATCCACCTACTAAGTGTGAAGCCTTTGCGGTAGGTCGTTGTGCCTGTCTCGATCAACAATTTGCACTGCTCCTTCAAAGACTTGTATTCCTCGACGGCCTTGACCTTGGCCTCCTTCAACACTTTGGTGAAGATCTCAGTGCGCTCCTTCACAAGCTCCTCGAGGTTCTCTTTTTCCTCTGGAGGGCCTCCCTTTCCTATTTGAGCCTTTTCTTCTCCTCCCTCAGCAGCACAATCAACTCCTTTTGAGCTCGCGCGCCCTTCTCTAGCCTATGGATCTCGCTGCGAGATAAGTCTAGTTCGCGTTGGGCGCTTTGGGAAGTTTCTTCAGCCTGGAGGGCTCGCTTTAGCTGCACCTCAAATTGATAAGCGAGAGCATGGATCGCGAGGTTTACCTACCAAAGAAGAAGAAAAATCTAAGTATCGGTGGAGAGTAACAAAAAGTACAATTCAAGGATCAAATATGTACCACCATGTAGTGAGTCATCGCTCTAGCCCCGAGCTAAGCCATTGGCAGATCGGCCTAATGCACAACCTCATCAGCGAAAACTGCATCCTTACTCTTGAGGAGACCGACCTTCAGAGTCAAAATGCTCTGGGCTCCTTGGGATGTGTCATTTCTCGAAGGGATGGCCGCTTGAATGGATGGAGCTCGGACACTTGGTCCTCCTCGACCAAATCAATAACTTGAGGGTGCTTGGGGGCGACAGTATCGACACTAGAAGTGGTGGTGGCATCATGGAGACGGACCTTCTTGGAGGCCCTCTTCTTCTTCCCCTTGTTCATACTCCCGAAGAGCTCGGAAGCAGGAATATCAACCATTAATCCTACAAAAAGTAACAAACATGGTAAATCACAAGATCAAGATAAACCAAGAAGAGGAAAACAAGTACGAGAATCGTGATGGTGACCTACCAAGAGGACTCAGCCCGGCTTGTATGAACTTCTCTTCAGTCACAAAGTCCTCGAACTTCAACCCGAGCTTCGCCAAAGATCGGACTTCCTCCTGTGTCTATTTGTCCAACCAGATATCGGGATCCTGAATGGCAGGTCTCCATTGAGTTGGAAATGGCCACCCTGCAGTGTTACAAACTACAAAGTAGTGCCTCTTCTAGGTTGGGACTTTGTTTGGGAGGTCATGCAAGAGTTTGTAGCTAGGACAGAGAGACATGTAATAACTTCGCCTATGCTCGAGGAGAACACAGGCGGAATTCTTTTTTATGGACAAGATCAAAGAAAACGTGTCGAGGTTCAAAGGCCAGTTATAGTTGTGGAAAAGGGAAATGGTACCTACAATGTTGCGGATCGAGTTGGGATGGAGCTAATCTATGGCAATGTTGAAGAATTTGATGACTTCAACCATGAAAGGGTGAAGAGGGAAGCACAACCCAACTACGAGCTGCTCCTCAAAGACCACAAATTCGTTATTACCGTGATCCCAAGGAAAATTACCTAAGGGAATGCTATATACCAGGCTATCGAGCAACCTGCACCGAGCTAGTAGGGACAGAAGCCTGCTAGTCGTCATCGTAGAAGGGCTGAAGGTGTCCAATTCTCGAGCCCGTTATGAAGTGGAGGCCCCCTTGCTGGAGACCTCGTGCTCTTGTCGAGGTGAGCCTGCCTTGGATGGGTTGGAGTCTGCACCCTGCACTGAGGTATCCACCTCGACAGGATGTGATTCTATGGCCTGCCTCAAGGTCCCCACCTTGACCCTGGCGGATTCTCTGCTCTCATAAAAAAGGCTACCCAAACTAATACTAGACATATTAAACTAAGAGGAAGAAGACAACAAGAAATGGAAATGAGGAGAGACAAGCTCACCAAGAAGACTGAAGGAAGCGAAAAGACCTCATGTGCAAAGTTAACTGACACCGAACTGGAAAAACTAGAGTGCGACCTCTACAAACTCAAGTACGCAATATGTGGCAAAAAAATGGGTCCCTCTGGCCCATATTTGTAGCCATTACGACTGGAGCTCAACAGTTGAAATCGACGTAATCTGACGACTCCCATGAATACCGGTTGCACGCTACCCAAGGTCAAAATCGGTTAAGAACGTGTTTTGACATCCATGAAGTTTATAAATTGCGTGATGTCTACGCGTACCCGGTACGCAATCTGGGCATTCCTTGGTCGAGCCAATGGGTTATGTAGGTCCGACCGAAGAGTTACCTCCCGAATTGCTTGAAAGTCATGTCAAACCCACCTGGGCTCACCATAAACTCCCTGCACCGGGTCGAGACCCCTGGCACGGGAAGTGGGGGTCAATTGATGAGGAGTGATTTGGCTTGACCTAATGAGTAAGAGACACGTGGATGCGGCTTGCCAGCCAGACGAAAGATCAGTGTGTGGTGCCATGACATCAGATCACAGGACCTTGGGAGCTTGGTCCCTTCGGAACCAGAGCAGCTCGGAACTGGAGCACCTCAATACCAACACATGCCGAGGTGTCACGTAATCGAGCCTAGAAGGTCGCCAACTATCTCCGAACCTCACGGGGTCACGTTGCGTAACTGTAGGCCTTATCTTCTCCTCGTCCAAATCGAAGGAAAATGATAAACCTCACTACCAAAGAGGAATGGATTCCAACATTACGGGCCAAAGATTCTGGGAACGTTTCGAGAGACCTGCGGTATCTCATCTATATAAGGGCATCAACCCCCAAGACTCAGGTACACGCGATTATTTGCTCACTAGCACTCTAGCACTCAAGTATTCAACTCACATCCATAATACAATACTGACTTAAGCATCGGAGTGATCTCGTCGAGTTAGCCCCCCCAAGTTCTCTAATCCTCTATCTTGTAGCTTGGTCCAGCTCGCCACGCGACCAAGGTCCAGGTCATCTTCCAGCTAGGAGCTTCCAGATTGCGCACTATCAAAACTCATTAGAAACTTAAATAATAGATGAATTTCAAACCCTAACCTACAACAAAAACCTTAAACAATCAAACTCATGATCAATTCTCTGAACAAAAAGCCACCTGGAATTCAAGGAATTGCCCCTTGACATACCTCAAAACCAGACTTGATTTCCCAACACCCATTTCACGGAGAAGAACCTATAATTGAATGAAAGCACAATTTCAAATAAAAAAACAATATTGCAACGCCAGAATTTGAAATTGAAATCCTAGTTCGGTGTTGACTTACGGGCTTAGCATTCAGATTGTTATTTTTGATTTTCGTCACGGAAATTGCAGATCAAAGACCGCCGCTCATAGCTATGAGTGAGCGAAGGTCTGACTAAGAGAGAGAGATAGAGCGGGAAGACACATAAATGAGAAAAGAGAAGAGCGGGAAGACAAATAAATGAAAAAAGAGAAGAGTGGGAGGAAGAAAACGTATTTTTCACATGGCTTGTTATAGTTGCAATCGATATTGTTTTTAGCGGCAATTTTAAATGACTGCCGCTAAAGACTAGTAGTTCTAGCGGCAGCCATTTATTTGCTGGTTAAAAAACTACAGCTAATGCCTAGTTTTTATGTAGTGTGGGTATATAAAAATATTGACTTAATTATTTTCTTCAACTTCAACTCTTTAAGTTTAACTTCCTCTATCTCCTTGATCTTGATTTAAGGCCATGTTTGGGAGTGCTTATGTTAAAAATAAGTGCTTATTAAGTACTTATTTGCATTTGGCACCCAATTTTTTCAAGTACTTATTAAAAAAAAAGCACTTATTTTGTATTGGGTGTTTGGTGGTCTTTTTCTCCAACAAGCACTTAAATAAGCAATTGTGACTCTTTTGTCCTTCATTTTCTTTCAAAATTTCAAAACATCCAATCCAAAGTAAATGAATAAAAGTACTTTGATAGAAATGCTTTTATAAAAGTGCTTTCATAAAAGTATTTTGATAAAAGCACTTTTGTAAAATACTTTTATAGAAGTATTTCTATAAAAGTGCTTTTTAAAAGTTCTTATGTAAAAGTGCTTTTGTAAAAGTATTTTCATAGAAGTGTTTTCATAAAAGTACTTTTGTAAAAATACTTCTATAAAAGTGCTTTTGTAAAAGTACTTTTATAAATGTGCTTTCGTACAAGTACTTACATAAAAATGCTTTTCATAAAATTACTTTTATAAAAGTGTCTTTATAATTTTTTTTGTAATAGGGTTATAATTGGTATTCTAAAAATTCACTAGGGACAATTATGGGAAAAAATTGAATAAGTGATTATTGTATGAACACTTAAAAATAGTTTGAAATATGCGCTTAAAAAATATGCCCTTATTTTTAAAATAAGCACTTATTTCAAGCTTATTTCCCAAACACTATTAAGTGTTTAATGGTGTAGTCCCCACCCAAATAAGCACTTATTTCCAATAAGCAATTATTTTTAAGCACTCCCAAACATGGCCTAAATTATTTGCTATTGGTGAAACATCAAGTGATCAATTGTCATGTCCTTGATCTTGCAAACTAACTCTAGCATCCAATCAATCCTTTAAGCATATACACATTTATGGGCTTTCATCATTCATGCAGCCTCTCTTGTCATCTAGTACCTTAGTACTTACATTAAAACAAGACGCCAATGAAATTATAAACATTAGAAGATTAGTAGACCAGATGCAATAATAGTAAAAAACTAAACAATTTTTTCCATGTTCATTCCACCAGGCTAAAATATCAAAATTATCTAATTCCTCCGAGCTGATGAAATCTGTTAAATTAACTTTTGTACGAAAAACAATTCTTGAACACAAAATAGGTGGAAATCCACCTATGTTGAACATCTAATACAAATTTTTTTATATTTTAGACCATATTTTTTACATGAATATTTAAATTCTTTTTTTCTTGTACCAAAACTTCTAATATACATAATACAATTTTTAATTTTAGAAATATGAGAACAATTAGTATTTAAAGTATCTTGAGTACATAAATTTAAGATGTGACATACATATTTAATATGAAATAATTTACCATTTAAGCATGATTTTAATTAAAATTTTAAAATATTGATTTTTGAATAATTATTACTGCATTATCAAAACTAATAGAAAAAACTTTATTTTCAATTCCATAATTATGTAAAATATTTAATATACTAGCAACAAATGTTGGGATAGTATGCGGCCATTCAAGTATGGTAAAATTTAATTTGTTTTTGTAAAATCCAAACATCATCAATGAAATGTCCCCTAACACAAATATAACATATATTATATTTGGAAGTCCAAATATCATATGTAAGTGCAATTTTAAAATTAAGAGTGGACAAGTTAGAAATTAAAATTTATTTATATGAATAAAAAATATTTTAAGCATATACTCTAATTATATTTGTATAAAAAATTTTAAATTGGGGATTTACTAATTACTATAAAAAATCCTTCTAGCCCAAGGTATTTAGTTAATAAAAATAATCGTTCAAAATGTACAATATATTTAATTAAATTTTCTCATCTTTTATTGAATATATTCAAATTTATCAAAAAACCACACCGGATTTTGTGATTGATTTTTATTATCTTTATCTTTTAGACGAATTGCATATGTTTAGCCAAATGACTAGCACTACCTTTGTTGCTATAACTAAAACCACTATTACATATAATGCAAATACCTTTTTTATCCATTGCCCTCAAGAGTTTCTATAGTAAACATTTCCTAAATAGGCTGGATTTTTCTTTCCCCTAGTAGCAATATCAAGATTGGGTTTAACATCTATATCAACCATAGAACCACTAGCATCAATCTCGGTGTTATCATATTGTGATTATTCATCCTTGAAGCCAAACATATTGGGAAAATGATTTTGGAAGGAAATTGGCAACTTTTAAAAGATCATAATATTAAAACCCTAAAAAATGAAAATTAATTGCAATTTGCTCGATTTGTTGGTATAAATCTCAACTTGATTTTAATTGATGAAGCTTTTAAGCCTTCCAAATTGCTAACTTGAGATACTTGAGCAAGTCTTGTTGAAGCCAAACATGTTGAGAAAGGGGTTTTGAGAGGAACTATCCATTTTTAAAAGATTATAGTATTAAAACCCATCCACGCCCCAAATGGGTCGGGCTTTCCCTGACCCTAAACAGGGACGAGGTTGGGACAGGGAAAATATTTTTTCCCCAAACCTAGGACGAGCTTTGTATATAATTCCCCGAACCCGAAGGTAAATTAGTAAATATCTCTAGGTTTAATATTGATATTTAAAATGTCTAAGTTTTTCCTAAATTCTTAAAACCCTAAGATCCCACAATTCCATTTTTGAATTACCCCTAAAATATTATAATTCAATTCCTAAAATACCCCCCAATTCCTATATCCTATGTATAAATTATCCACAAAATAGATAATTTTTAAAAAATTTGCTTTGGAGCAGGGAAAATTCGAGGGTTCCCCATCCTCAACGGGGAGTGGATGCCCCACCCTGCCACTGGAGACAGGGAGGGGGTGCCCCGCCCCAAACCCGCCTTACAAATTGCTAACTTGAGATACTTGAGCAAACCTTCTTGTTGAAACTTGAATAAAGTTGAGAACTAAGGACTAGGGTGCAATCTATACTACTTATAAAAGTGTGATATTTTCTTGAATTTTTGTTGGACAAAATTTACCCCTTGATTATGAATTCTCATGAGGCAAATTTGTATTTTAATGAAAAAAGCTTTAATTGAAATATTAAACCAAATGAACAACATTTATGAATATAAAATTTAAGACCCCATCTATATACTATTTAAAAGTGTGAATGAAATATGGAATTTTTTGTTTGACTAAAATATTCTAATTTTTTAATTTGGTTTCTCTCTTATTGTAAGGACATAAATATAATTTGACCAATTACTTTTCTCTCCTCATTCAAATTGTTATCATTAAGTCTTATATTTAAGGTATTAACTCCCATTAACATTCATTTAATCATATTATTGACTATAATATCCATATTTTTGAATTTAGTCTCTCTAATTGTGAGGGCATAAAATATAATTTGAAGTACTACATTTCTCCTCATTCAATTCCCTCTCATTAAGTCTTATATTTAGGGTATTAACTCCTATTTAATTGACTCTTATATTAAATGACCATATTAAAAAAATAAGTGTGCCAAAGAATAATTGTTTTTATTGATGATAGAAATGAAATACAATTTTAAAATCAACCCAAAATGGAGTCTTTTCCTATATGGTAGCAAGTCAACAATTCAACCTTTTAGGTTAAATTGTAAACTCTTGATGTTATGATTAAATAATAATAATAATTGAAAAGGATGAAAACAAACAAAAGTATAAAAAATACAAAAAAAATGTAGAAGACATTTGGGCAAATCTCTAATATCATATATTTATGATAATAAACAAAAATAAGTGTGATAAATAAGAATAAAATTGTAGAAAATTATGGAAACACGTGCAAAGTATGTGCATACATACTAGTAGATTAAAAGAGCATGAGAGAAAATAGAGTGTATGAGAGTATGAGAATTGGTGTGATGAGAATGAGGAAAGGTAAGAGTATTTATAAGAGTTAGAATTATTTCAATTGACTAAAATACCTTAAAAACTAGCTATTTTATAGTTGTTGGGAAGGATATTTTGGTCTTTCAAAAAGTTAATTATCACTTTACCAAAATGCCTCAACTAGTTGTTATATAAGAACAAAAAAAAAAAAAGTTGTTATATAGCTCTTAGAGGGGCATTATTATTGTTCCTCACCCAAAAGCCAAAATACACAAATACCCATCAAACTAGTTATTAATAGTTATTGGGGGGTATTTGTGTAAACCCTCCAAAGCAAAAAAAAAAAAAAAAAAACTATTGGCCCCCAATGGCTATATTCTTAGCTAGTTGGTTTTGTCTTGTGTTGTGTCGTGTTGGTCTTTAAGCCTTAAAACCTAAGCCCAGCATGGCACAGGGGCATGGGTAGATGGGTTGGACTGCAATATATACTAGTAAGTGTCTACGTGCTTTGCACGTGGCAATTATAGATGATGATAATGATAGGAATAATGTATCCAAAATTTTTTATAAAATTCATGTATTTTTTATTTTTTTTATTTTTTGTTTTTCACTATTAATCAGATGTAAACTGCAAAGTCTGAATCTGATTACGTAAGCACCTCATATTGGGCTACAAAATTTTGGGTATCATTTGAAGGCTACCTATTTGGTTGAACTCTTCTTTTTTGTAATGTTTTATCTTCTTAGTGTATACTTTTTTGTTTATTTATAAAACAAATATAAGATTTAAAGAAGGGGAATTGAATAAGGTGAAAATTGTAGTTCAAACTACATTTTAAACATTGCAATTTGATGGAGCGCGATCCGGCCGGTCTTAGCTGTCCACCTCCTTGCTTCCGAACGGGGTAGCAGGGAACCTGAAACGGAGGAGATGGAGAAGCTCCGGGGGGAACCCGGTGTAGAGGCTCCGAAGCTCAAGTTAGAATCCTTCAAAAGCAAGGTAATACCAGATAGCGCAAAGTTTGCATACCTCCGTTGTCGGGGGGCAGGGGGCTCTTATAGTCACCTCGTGCACTCGTCCCGGGGCCTTTGTCAGGTCAAGTATGATTACCCTTGTGCTTGTCAATTCGGCCGTCGCCCTTTCTACTGAGACAGAACCGTCGCTGCCTAACCGTCATCTAATTGGGGATGGCGGTGTCAGTGGCGGTGGCAGGTGGCCGTTTAGGGTGCTGCCGCCAAACATCAGATCCCAAGTCAGTCAGGCGCGGCGCCCTTGGGTATGAACTTCCTTAGTGTCAGGCGTGGTACGACTTGTTTGGTTTTGGTGCCAAGTGATGCGAAGTGCGGAGCGAGGCGGTCTTGAGCTCGGAGGTATCTATAGGGCAGGTCAGTTCGGCGAAGTGTATCCCGAGCTATTACAAGGTGGGTCAGTTCGGCAAAGTGTGTCCCGAGCTGTTACAAGGTGGGCCAGTTCGGCGAAGTGTGTCCCGAGCTGTTACAAGGTGGGTCAGTTTGGTGAAGTGTGTCCCGAGCTGTTACAAGGTGGGCCAGTTCGGCGAAGTGTGTCCCCTTGTTCCCGCCTAGGCTTGGCCCCTTTTGCCGAGCTGTTGTTTCTGCCACGTGTCACGTAATAGAGAGGTCGGGCCAAATCTTCCTTCATCAATTGCCCCCCACTCCTTGCGCCGGGGGTCTTGCCATGGTGCGGGGAGTTTTCGCGAGGTAGCAGGTGGATTTGTCCTGTCCTTCGAACCTTCACTGCACGAGGTGCTTTTGCTAGGGTTCTTTCGATTTCCGAGAAGGCTGGAAACGTGCTTAAGAATGCTGGTGGTTGTGACAGCGCGCATTTTAAATTTCAAACCAATTCGCGCCGCTGGGATGTGACAGCGGGTCATTTCAAAAAGGCGCGCCACTGCTGTACGTCCGCGGGTGACTGTCAGGGAGATGTGTGGCGCGTCAGTTTCGGAAAAGACGCGTGTCGAAGCGACGTCGGTTTCAAAAAGACGTGCGCTGACGTTTCGCTTTTTTCGGAAAGACGTGCGCCAATCACGTCTCGACCTTAAGGGTTGTGCGGTCGGTAAGAACGTGGGCCGTCGGATCGTCTTCGGTCTGCACGGTCGATTCTTGGTTACTGTAGCTATAAATAGTGGGGGACCCCGGTTGGTTTGTCACTTCTGCGGTTTGTCTACTGAGTTCGCGTCCAACCTTTCAGCTCGCGTTCAAGTCTTTTCCAGCTCGCGTCAAGGCTGGTTATACAGTCTTCACGGTTCTTTGGCTTGTTCTTCAAACTTTCCGGTGAGTACTTTCTTGAATCCGTCTTTTCCCCAATGTCTAGCTTTGATAGCTTAGACGATTCTTCGAGTAGGACCGACGTAGGTTCCACCAACCGAGCCGTGTCCCCAGACTGCCTCAGTGATCCTGAGGTGGAGCTTGAGGACTACGAACCAGTAGGTCGAGTCGCTTCGGGCAGTTTGGCGTCTACCTCCCGCTGAGGTCGGATGCTAGACAGGTTTGGTCCTTCGACTATGACGCCTGAGGGGCTTCAATCCATACTTCTGTCTTACAATCTTCCTGGGGGGTACACATATTTTATTCCTTCGGGTAGCTTTCCTTGGGAACACGGTCCTGACGAGATCGTGATTTTTCGAGAGCATCTCGCTGCAGGGTTGCGACTTCCTTTCCATCCCCTTCTCATCGAAGTCATAAACCACTTTGGTGTCACTATTGGCCAGCTTCATCCGAACTCTATTCGGAACCTGGTGGGGACAGTTTCCCTTTTTGCGAGCAGAACTTCCCCTTGGACCTAGAGATATTCTCCTCTATCTTGATGCTCAAGAGACAGGCGGGTCCTCTTCCTGGGGGGAGACGGGCGTATTACCTTACCCCTCGCCAGGGTTTTAAGCTTCTGCACGATCTTCCTAACAAGGTCCCGGCGTGGAAGCGGGATTACTTTGGCGTGCGAAGTGCACAAGGATGGCCTGTTCAGACCGGGTGGGGTGAGGCCGCTCCCGATTTAGGCGTGACTCTCGATAAAGAGACGGTTAAGGGCCTCCGGCAATGGGCGCGGCAAGGCTTAAAGTGCCACCACTACTTAACGGAGGCCAAGCTTATTGCAGCCGGCCTGAGTTCGGGTAGGTTTCTAGCTATGCGGTTCTTGCTTGCTCTGTTCTTTTCGTTTTTTCTGATGAACTCGTTTCTGTAGGTGTGATGGACGCGGAGAGAACTCGTGGGGGGCGTTTGTTCCAAGGTATGAAGAGGAGGAAGCGGGTCGCCAAGTGAACTCGTACCGAGCTGCCCTTGGATGAGGAGCCCCAAGCCCCAGACCATACGCTAGAGGATCTGCCCAAGGAGCCCGAAGTGACTTCACCGGTGCACGAAACTGCCGGGGCGCCTTACGCTGAAACCACTCATACGGGCGCTCCTGCGTACTCAAGTGCTCCTGCTCACTCCGGGTCTGCTCTTACGCGGGCTGGGCCCTCAGGCTCGGGAGCTCAAGGGGAGTTTAGGAGCGTGTTGACGCCGAACTACGCTCAAGGGGAGTTTCTGCCACGTGTCACGTAATAGAGCTGTTGTTTCTGCCACGTGTCACGTAATATTTTAGTCAAAGCGTAGTGCGTATTCTAATTTTGTGCCGCCCGGGCCGCACAAAACTATTCCAGCTCCACTGCCTTGCCGGTTCGAGGAACCGTCCACGTGAAGGATCCAGGGCTCCTCATCCCAGTTCGCGCTTCGCCTGACCAGGAGAGATGCCACACTGGCTGCTACTTCACGGGGTTCAGACTCTATGGGCCCAGGAGCTCCGGGTTCGCCCGAACTGGGGACCTCGGGCTCGACCTGTGGGGCTTCGTGGCTGAAAGTGCACTCGGTGATAAAATCTGCCAAAGCTTGGGCCTTGATAGCGGTTCTCGATTTGTATTGGAGGTCGTACTCGCTGAGTTCGATGGCCCATTTTGTCAGTCGACTGGAGACCTCGGGTTTGAGTAAAACTTGTCTAAGAGGTTTGTCAGTTAGGACGATGACGGTGTGAGACTGGAAGTATGGGCGGAGTTTCCGAGCTGCTATTACTAGGGCGTATGCTAGTTTTTCTATCTACGGGTACCTTGCCTCTGCTCCCTGCAAAATTTTACTAACATAATAGATGGGTCGTTGGACCTGGTCTGTTTCTTTTATCAGTACCGAACTGACCGCCTCGTCGCTCGCTGAGAGGTACAGTTCTAAGACCTCACCCATCTCGGGCCGGGCTAAGGTTAGCACACTAGCGAGGTAACCTTTTAGTTTGTTGAACGCGAACTGGCAGTCCTGGGTCCACTCGAACCCTTTGCCTTTGATTGCCTTGAAGAAGGGTAGGCAGCGGTCTACTGACTTAGACAAGAAGCGGCTTAGAGCGGCTATGCGGCCGTTTAGCCTCTGAACCTCTTTTACTTTCTGAGGTGGTTTCATATCTAGAATGGCTTTTATTTTGTCCGGGTTGGCCTCAATACCGCGCCGATTGACAATGTAGCCTAGGAACTTGCCTGAGGTGACACCGAAGACATACTTGTTGGGGTTCAACTTCATGCTAAATTGACGCAAAATTTGGAAAACAGAATCTAAGTCTTGTATTAATTCTTGTGAAAGCTGAGTCTTGACGATCATGTCGTCTACATAGCACTCTATCTTCGTACCAATCAGGGGCCGAAATAGCCTATTTACAAGTCTTTGGAAAGTCGCTCCAACATTTTTTAGTCCGAAGGGCATGACTTTGTAGCAATACAGGCCGAACTCGGTTATGAAGCTGGTTTTTTCCTCATCGGATGGGTCCATCCTAACTTGGTTGTAGCCCGAGTAGGCGTCCAAGAAGCTTAGCAACTCGTTTCCCGAGGTCGCGTCCACTAGGCGGTCAATTCTAGGGAGGGGGAAGCAATCTTTCGGGCAAGCTCGGTTCAGGTCGGTATAGTCGACGCACATGCGCCACTTGCCGCTGGCCTTTTTTACCAACACCGAATTGGCCACCCAGCTCGAGTAATGGACTTCCCTTATGAAGTTTGCTGCGAGGAGCTTCTCGACCTCCTCGTCGACCGCTCTCTAGCGTTCTGGGGCTAAGTTGCGTTTCTTCTATCTAACGGGTCTGACTACAGGGTCAGTATTAAGTTTGTGAGTTATCAGTCCGGGGCTAATGCCGAGCATGTCGGCCGCGGACCAAGCAAAAATATATAAATTTTGAAGTAAAAACTCACCAGTTCGGCTCATAGGGGGTCTTCGATGGAAGCTCCGATGCTTAGTGTGCGAGCTGGGTTCGTAGCTGAAGTCGGGATTGTGACAGTTTCCTCCGTGGGCGAAGCTCGTTCCTCACCTTGCTCCGCAGGCCGCTCTAGTTCGAGGTCGTCGGCCACCTTGGTTTTTCCCTTCAGGGCGGCAACGTAGCACTTACGGGACTCAAGCTGGTCGCCTCGCGCTACCCCTATACCGAAGTCCATAGGGAACTTCATGGCCAAATAGTAGGTGGAGACCGCCGCCCGTAGGATATGCGTGATCGGCCGCCCTATTATGGCATTGTATGGGGAGGGGGTCGCGACTATCAGGAAATCATGGTTGAGTCTGACCGCACAAGGCCATGTGCCGACTTCCACTGGGACAGTTACTTTTCCAAGGGGCCTGATTCCTCTCCGCTGAAACCCACCAGGGGAGTGTTCGCAAGCTTCAACTCGCTCCTCTGTAACTGCAGCTGGTCAAATGCTGATTTGAAGAGGATGTCCGCTGAGCTGCCCGAATCTACGAGTACTTGCCTGACCTTGAAGTCGCTAATCCTTAGTTTAATGACAAGCGCGTCATCATGGGGGTAGTAGACTCCTCGCGCGTCGTCCTCCGTGAAAAAGATTGGTTCTTCGGTCTTTGGTCTCTTTGGGGGGTTCCGTTCTTCGAGGGCCGCTTCGCGAACTGAAGTCTGGCCTGCTGCCGAGGTACACCCCGCTACCACCAAACCTCCCACTTTTACATGGATGGTTCCCCGAACTGGCCTCTCTTCCGGAGGCTGCCGCTGCAACGGTTCGGCAGGTCTGTTGCTAGACTCAGGGGCATCCTTTTCGTGCTCCCCTTGCCGACCTGCTTTATTGTTATTGTTGTGCTGTACAAAGTTTCTCAAGTATCCACGACGGATGAGCCTCTCTATCTCATCCCGGAGGTTATTACACTGTTCGGTGCTATGACCATGGTCTCTATGGAAACTACAATACAAATTCTTATTTCTCTCGTTCGGATTTCCCTTTAGGCGAGGTGGCCACTTAACGTATGGGGCGTCTTTGATCGTCATTAAGATCTCCGTCCGCCTTGTGTTTAACGGCATGTAATCTGTCCGAACTGCTAGGGGGGCCCGGAACGACTGGTTCGGCTTCGGCTCCCGGGTTGGGTTTTTTCTATTCACCGGGTTGGAGAGCTCGCCTTCTCTCTTTCTTTTCTCGTTCCCGCCTTCGGTTCGTTGATTGATTACTTCCTCTGTCATCATGAACTTATCCACGAGTTTGAGGAATTCGGCCACGATTGCGAGCTGGTTGGCCACCATGTGCCATTTGAATTCTTTGTGCGTCACCCCTCTTTTGGCCGCCGCGAGCTGTACTGCGGGGTCCAACTGTGGTATATGTAGGCATGCTTTGTTGAATCGCTTGATGTAGCCCCAAATGGATTCTCCTTCTCTTTGGACTACTCCGAAGATGCTTTCCTCTGTTCTGGGGCACCGTTGGCTGGTGACGAAGTGTGTGGTGAAGACCTGCACGAACTGGGCCCAGCACTTTATCGACCCGGGGGCCAGGTTCCTGTACCAAGTGCGGGCTACCCCCCTGAGGGTGGTGGTAAAGGCCACACACATGCACGATTCGCTGGCCCTGGCGAGGTGCATTTGGGACTGAAAGGCGTCAACGTGGTCGTTGGGGTCGAAGGACCCGTCGTACTTGTCCAGAGGTGGGAGTTTGAAGTCTCTGGGTAAGGGGACCGCCAGGAGTTCCGATGCGAGGGGGGAAGGAACCGAGAGAACTGGGGCAGCCCCTACCTCGTCCGAGTTCGTGTCTTTGCCTCTGGATTCCGACAAGGCACGGGTGGCGGTTCGGCGACTTCGCCGGCGCTTTCGCCGTTGAGTGGGCCTTGTACTAGCGCTGCTGGCCTCCGTGTTACCGAGCTCGATGGGCCCGGAACGCTGGTAGTCCGCCGCCAGGGCGCTGAATCGGTTTTTGGTGAGTGGGAGCTCGGGCTTGGAGTGGCGGGGTACCGACCTCGCGGGTGAGGTTCCCGACCCGCCCGCGGGTTTCGAGGCGGGGATGACACTTTTCTCTCTTCGGCCTGGGGACGAGGCCTGGCTGTTAGGGTGGTTTTGGGGCCGGGAGGCCTTCGCTTGGTGGGGGCGTCCATCCTGCGGGGAGGCCTTGACCGGCCTCGAAGCGGGGTGGCGAGGTGGAAGTAGTGGTTGGTTCAGTGGCAGTTGGGGGAACTTTTGTTGATAGTGATACTGGGAGATGTTGTGCAGCACTTGGTGCTGGTGAAGCTGGTGCTGCTGGAACTGTTGCATTTTGGCTTGTATTGCCCGCATGAACTGCATCAAGTTCTCCAACCGGTTTTGGCTGGCTGCCACGGGACGACAGTCGGTTCAGTGAAGGTTGTCTCAATGGGGGGAGGAAAGGGAATGCTTGTGGTAGGAGGGTTTACGGGTGCCACTGCTTGTGGCGCGTTCAGGCTGGGGATCCCATCCGCCGAAAGGGGGATGGTGAACTGTCCAACGCACACTACGGGGACTTGAAGTTGCTCCCCGGTGGCGTTTGTCTCCGTGCCACGTTCGGTGTTGCTGGAGGAGGCCATGAGTGTTGGGTTTTTTTTTTTTTGAAGAAAAGGGGGTTATCGAAGTTTGGAGGGAGGCTTTTTGCATCGTTTCCCACAGACGACGCCAGTTGATGGAGCGCGATCCGGCCGGTCTTAGCTGTCCACCTCCTTGCTTTCGAATGGGGTAGTAGGGAACCTGAAATGGAGGAGATGGAGAAGCTCCGGGGGGAACCCGGTGTAGAGGCTCCGAAGCTCAAGTTAGAATCCTTCAAAAGCAAGGTAATACTAGATAGCGCAAAGTTTGCATACCTCCGTTGTCGGGGGGCAGGGGTCTCTTATAGTCACCTCGTGCACTCGTCCCGGGGCCTTTGTCAGGTCAAGTATGATTACCCTTGTGCTTGTCAATTCGGCCGTCGTCCTTTCTGCTGAGACAGAACCGTCGCTGCCTAACCGTCATCTAACTGGGGATGGCGGTGTCAGTGGCGGTGGCAGGTGGCCGTTTAGGGTGCTGCTGCCAAACGTCAGATCCCAAGTCAGTCAGGGGCGGCGCCCTTGGGTACGAACTTCCTTAGTGTCAGGCGTGGTACGACTTGTTTGGTTTTGGTGCCAAGTGATGCGAAGTGCTAAGCGAGGCGGTCTTGAGCTCGGAGGTATCTATAGGGCAGGTCAGTTCGGCGAAGTGTATCCCAAGCTATTACAAGGTGGGTCAGTTCGGCGAAGTGTGTCCCGAGCTGTTACAAGGTGGGCCAGTTCGGCGAAGTGTGTCCCGAGCTGTTACAAGGTGGGCCAGTTCGGCGAAGTGTGTCCCGAGCTGTTACAAGGTGGGCCAGTTCGGCGAAGTGTGTCCCCTTGTTCCCGCCTAGGCTTGGCCCCTTTTGCCGAGCTGTTGTTTCTGCCACGTGTCACGTAATAGAGAGGTCGGGCCAAATCTTCCTTCATCACAATTAAATAGGATTAAAATCAAAATATAGATATTTTAGTCAAAATAAAGTTCCACAATATTTTTAATAGTAGTGTAAATATGGAGCTATAGGTGTGTTCAATTTTTTCTATAATTTTTTTTTTTATTTCTATGTGTGTAAAAATAATACTGTTATTTACACTAATTTTTGGTTAATATGTTAAATATATGAAATTATATATGTGCCCAAATGTTTTTTTTGTAAATTTATGTATTTATGTAATTTTTTATGTTTTTTATATTTTATTAATTTTTATTATTTAATTATGACATGAAAGGTTAATAGATTTGACGCAAAAAGTCGAATTATTGATATTTTCTAAATAAAAAAATAATTTCATTTTTGGTTAGTTTTAGATTATGTATTTCATTTTCATCATTAATAAAAATAATTATTGTACATTGTACTTGTTTTTTTAATTTGATTAATAAAAAATATCATAAATGTGTCTATTTTTTCTATATTTTTATAATTTTTCTATTTATTTCTATTTACAAATTTTATTATCTAACTATGACTTCATGGGTTGGCCAATTTGATTTGGATAGTTGAATTGTTTAGTCATAGTTGGATAAAGAATGATTTTATTTTTGAGTAAATTTTAAAATATATGGGTTTATATGTTAAAAGTATTGGACATAGATCTACTAGTAGCATTTATTAGTGAAAAAATAATTTAAAAATGTGATTTAATAAGAGAGAATGGGAGTTAATGCCTTAAATTCGAGACTTAATGAGAGGGGATTAAATGTCGTGAAAAGCATTAAATGAAATTACATTTTTAACCTTCATAATTAGAGATGGACTAAATAACAAAAGTGGGTATTTTAATCAAGAAAAGTTCCACACCTTCATTCGTATATTTTATAATAGTATACATATAATGGGCTGAAATCTTTATCCATACCAGATTATTATTCAGATGCTAATATTGAAATCCCAATACAATCCAACAAGGCAAATGAACCTCAAGATTTGTATACTTCTTGTATACTTTCAATTTTATTAACATTACCTTACCTGTTTCAAAAAAATATTAAAATATCCACTCAAGAGTCTATGGGATGTCAATAATAAATATTAAAAGGATGAAAATAACCATTCTAAAGTACAAATTGTTCTCAAGGCACTAATGAAAGTTGAGAGAAACATGTGAAATTAGGATTTTATAAAAAAGGTAAATTGTAGAAACCTCCTTTGAAGTTTGGTAATTACAATCATCTCCCCTAAATTTTTTGACAAGCTGCAAGTAGATCTCCTTTGTTAGAATCCTCTAACAAGAGATAAAAAATGTCCAAAATACCCATGGGGTTACTTTTCTTCTGACCAAAATGTTTATTTTCCAAAGTTTTATCTTCATATCAGTCATTACCCAAAACCTTCCCAATATATATATTTTTTTCTGAAATTGGTTTATTTTTCAAATTTACCCTTCATATCAACCACTCAAAGGTAAAGTTGCAACTTTAAACTCATTTTTTTTTTGTTGTTGTTAATAAAGTTTGTATTGTATTTTCTGTATAAACCAACTTCAATATAACTATATCGGTATTTTGGATATTTTCGTGCCCTTTGTCAAAGGATTCTAATGGGGGGGGGGTGGGTGTTCCGCTTGCAACTATCTTAGAAAGTTCAAGGGAAGTGATTGCAATTAACAAACTTAATGGAAGTTTCAGCAGTGCTTAGAAAATTCAGGTGAGGTTTCAGCAATTTACCCTTTAGGCTGCGTTTGGAAAACGATGCAAATGGAGTGTAATCCCGGTTCAGGGTAAATTTGTACTCTAGTTCACTTTTTCCTGTGTTTTGGCAACATCGTATTTATGCATTGACAAATAACAGAAAACACATTTTCCAATGCATATTTACATTGATAATAAGATTTAAAAGTACATCAATAAAAAAGAAGTAAATTTGCATTCAAGTGGGCTTTTGATAAAAAAAGGCAAATGCTTTATTGGAATTCGTGTTTGCATCCATTACAAATAAAAGTCTATTTGGTAAGAAGGTAAATTTGTCGGTGCAAAACTAACCCAACTTTGCAATTTATATATACCATTTCACACTCTACATATTTGCATTCACACTTATTTGCATCATTTCCAAATACAGCCTTAGAAAAAATAAACTCAAAAGGAAAAAAAAAAGTGTCATGAAATAACATAACAGTATTTTGAGTTTTAGAAATGTTTAATGGCATATTCCATGAAGTTAATGAATGAAATGCTAACAAGGGAAGGAAAATGTTGAATTCACAAGTTTGGGGTATAAGTGTCAATACTCCCTAGGTACAAGATGGCTGTTGGTAATTTACCTTTTTTTGTTTTATAATATAAGGCTTTTCCCCCCTCATGTAGAGGTCAAAGGTGCTACAAGCTAAACAAGCTTAATGGTTTAGTAGGGTTAGTGTCAATTATTGAATTATCCATAATTGAGTTGGCCACAAAGTATTCTCACAATGAAGTGGTGAGATCAAGCCCATGCCTCATCTTTATGAGAGATGTCTTATAGTCAACCTACTTTACTTTATCAATTACAAGGGATTTAAAAAGCCAAGGGCAGACCAAAGTTGTATTTTGGCCATGTTTGGGAGTGCTTAAAAATAAGTGTTTATTTGGGACATTAAACACTTATTGGTATTTGGGAAATAAGCCCGAAATAAGTGCTTATTTTTTAAGCTCAAATTTCCATCTTTTTTTAAGTGCTTATACAATAAGCACTTGTTCAATTTTTTCTTTCAAAATTATCCATAGTTGAATTTTAAAATACCACTTATAAATTTATCCCTAGTTGAACTTTATAAAAGTACTTTTATGAAAATCTTTTACAATAGCACTTTTATAAAAGTACTTTTACGAAAGCACTTTTATAAAAGTACTTTTATGAAAGCACTTTTACAAAAGCACTTTTATGAAAGCACTTCTATAAAAACACTTATGAAAGTACTTTTATGAAAACACTGTATGAAAGTTCTTTTATGAAAGAACTTTTATGAAAGTACTTTATAAAAATACTTTTACAAAAGTAAGTTTTTAAAAGTACTTCCATAAAAGTGCTTTTACAAAAGTGATTTCATAAAATTGCTTTTGTAAGGGTACTTTCTTAAAAGTGCTTTCGTAAAAGTACTTTTGTAAAAGTGCTTTCATAAAAATATTTTTATAAAAGTACTTTCATAAAAGTGCTATCATAAAAGCATTTTCATAAAAGTATTTTTATAAAAGTACTTTCATAAATGTAATTTAATAAAAGTGCTTTCAAAGGGTATATTTTGAAAATTTGAAAGAAAATGAAGGACAAAATAGTCACAAATGCTTATTTAAGTGCTTATAAGAGGAAAATACTACAAAACATCCAATATAAAATAAGTGCTTATTTAAAAAAATAAGCAATTGAAAAAGTTGGGTGCCAAATGCATACAAGTGCTTGTTCTAATAAACACTCATTTTTAAGCACTTATTCAATAAGCACTTATTTTTAACTGAAGCACTCCTGAACATGGCCTTAGTACCATTGCTATATCTACCTCAAATGTTTTGGATTGATCAATAGAAATTGGTGTTTCTAAAGTGTCAGTTTGACATTTTAACTATAAATATCAATTATAAATGGGGTTCTTATAGTTCAGTCCACCCCTAGGGTGGAGCTAAGATTTCTAGGGGTGGACTTAATCCTGCCTATGGATTGATGCCAAATTCACAGGGGCATGATGCAGTTTATAAGGGGGGCTACCAGTAGACTAGGAGGGGGCTGCAATTTCAGATTTCTGAGGTGGATTGTAGTCCACTTATCCCATTATTAATCCCATAGATGCATTTTTCTAACTGAAGTGACTTTGATGTATGAAGTGATACCACACATTTTTCACCAATTTGTATTGATCAACTCAAAATGTTTCAATTAAAAAAAACAATATATAAAAACTCATATTTTAACAATATGGTGTGTTGGAAAAATAAAATGGTGAAATAGCATTCAGTTGGCCAACCCCACATAGTTGGGACAATGTTTAAATAATAATGATAATACTAAAATAACCTTTACTGAAGCAGTGAATTTCGCTCCAAACTTGCAATTGCCCTTATTCTTTTGTTTGTAGTCTCAACATTCTTACAACTTATAATTAGAAAAAAAAACATAGTTCCACCTTTGACTGGATTTGCCCCCCTCCCTTTCAACCATATAAAGCCATAAAGGTGAATTATTAATAAATCAAAATTAGTACAATCAACAACCAGACCTGAACAAAAGACCAGAATGAAACATGAAATAAAAATATTAAAGCAACACCGAAATATAAATCAAATTGCTGAAAAAATGAAATAAATTGAGCACTAGGAATAGACCACTCGAGAAGCCTTTAAAAACAACACAAGAAGTACAAAAACGCCAACACAAAGGAACATGCCTCTATAAAATAGCGAATGTCCATTTTTTCTAGAATTTTTTCATTGAATGTTTTCTACCCCATTTGACTAAGCATAAAACAGGTATAAAGAAGCATATATGTCATTTACTCACTTCAGAAACTGTCCACTTATAACTGTTTAGAACTGCCAGGGTGTTGGAACCGGATATGGTAAGTTGAATAGTTTTGTCCTAGAAAATTCTACCAATGAACTTCCAAAATACTTTAATTAATTTTTGGATAAATGAATTATAAATAGATTTGTCTTAGAAATACTGTCACGTGTAAATACACTTACACGCTTACTAGTATTATACTATATAGAAATAAAGGCCATGCCAACAACCCTTTCCTTCTCCCATTTCCCCTTTGCTGCTTCCTCCTTGAAGCTCCTTCCTTTCTCCCTTACTCCATCCCTGCTCTCTCATTAACTCTCTTTCCTCCCTCCCTTTTCCCTACACAGGCCTCTTAATAGGCCACGTCGCAAGAGAGTTCTCAATGCAAAAAAATTCTCTATTTGCGAGCAAAACGTAACTATTGGCTTCAAAACTTAGCAAAACATAGTAAATACGTTAAGCGCTTGATAACTATTCTAACAATGTCAAAAGTGGTTTTTAATCATTTTCAAGGGTAGACATAGGCTGGGGAAATTTTAAGAGATAGGTGTCAAAAATTTCAAGGTAGGCACTTGATAACTATTTATTAAACTGGAAAGCGCAACCAACCCTCTTTGGGTTAATTTGGATTGGATTGACAAATGCCTTTTATTTGTATCTGAGATTCTGAATACAGGTTTATTGTTAAAAATGTTGTAGATGCATTACCATTTCTTCCTATAGATTGATCTTTTAATATGCTAAATGCAAGGATAAAAATAAAGATAGTTGGGCCATTTTTTTAATAGCCAAACCTTTAGGCTATATTTGGTTTGAAAGAAAAGGTAGGAAAAGGAAGGGAAAGGTAGGGAAATTTATACAAGAGTTGTAAAGGTTTGCTTATCTTTCCCCTCCTTTCCCTACCTTTTCCTTCAAACAAACACAGCCTTAGTTTTTCTGATTGCTTATCTAAAACTTTAAGAAAAAAAAAAGATTTTTCAGTTTTTATAGTTTAAATTTGGAAGAAGTATTCTTTTTTGCTGTTTCTAATAACTAAGCATGAAACCTGATACATTATACCACAATAAAGCTTTCTAAGAGAAAAAAGTTTCAAATGCACCAATTCGGTTAGTTGTCTAAGTATATAGAATCATGGTTTTTAAAATCGAACCGGTCAGGGGTCTGGTTACCGGTTCGAATGGGCCGACTGTTCTGACAAAAAAAAAAAATTGAAAACGGTCAAAACCGTTTGAATGATTAACCGGCCAATTTTGGAGAAAAAATAAGTTTTGGAGGAAAATGGAACCAATTAGCAACCGGTTCCTGGTTTTTTTGGTCCAACCATCCGGTTCAATCCGATTTAAAAAACCATGTATAGAATGTTGACATGTATGCACACCATCGCGCCCCTGCCCCTGCCCCTTCCCGATTCAAAAACACACTGAATACTTGATAGTAGGAACTTATTTGGAGCTCAAAATGGGTTGCGCGCTCTTAATCCATAGGAAAGCATTCGACCCAAAAAAAAGTTTTATTAGGAATTGAAAGCAACTTTTAGTCATTATAGTTGTTCCTACAATTATAATGACTTTTAGATAAAGGTTGCCAATTAAGGTGATTGGACCAAAGTAAGTATCCAACTTTAAGTCATTATAATGTTTATCCCAAACCAAAAAAATAAGATATTTCACTTTGGTGGGTTAAATTTAGAAGAAGAATTTCTTTTGTTGTTTTTAGTAAGGTTTTTAAAATAGGATCAGATAGGGGATTGTTTTGGATTCGGTTTGTGGGTCGAATGATCTGATCCTTCAGTCTAAATGGATAATCCATTTTGACAAAATAAAAAAAGTTAAAAATAAAATTGACCAAAAACCATTGTCCAGGTTGACAGTTCAACCACCTGAGTCAGTGGTTCGCTGATCAAATCAACGATTTTTGGCCAAAAAGTGTTTTTGGGTGAAATGGAACCGGTCAATTCCAATTTTTCCAATCTGATTGTCCAGTCCAATCCGATTTTGAAAACACTACTTTTTAGTAGTTAGGAAGGAAACCTGATATATCATAACACAATTAAATTAAAAAAAGAAGGAATTGAAACAAGTTCATAGAATAGTGTAATATTTTAATTAGTTGCCTATGTGCCTTTACAAAATTATTTTAAATTTGACATTTCTTCATGCCACACTTTCTCAATTTCTTTTTTTTTTCGAGAAAAACAATACCAAATAAAAAGCCATCTTCTAAAGTACCACTTTTTCTAACATAGTACCAATATCGTGCAGAAAATGGCATCGATGCCAAACACCACCCTAATCCATCACCACTATTCTGTCTCCCCCTTAGCGGATTCATCTTTCATCATTCTTATTGTTGACCCCAAATATTAACGGTAATACTGTTGATTTGATTCGGTTTTCCATGACAACGAATTTACATTGGTGTTGCCAATTTGAATGATTTGTCCATTAGCATCAGTTTGTGTGTAACTACGATTTGCATTTTTAGTAGTGATTGGTAGATAAACTTTGCATCTAAAATGAGGGACCACATAATTAATATGCTTCTAGACCTATGGGCCATGTCGGTTTGAGCTTTAGTAAAATTTGATAGGCCTAGCCCAAGGCCCGAGACCTAAACAGTAAAATTTTTCATGGTCTGATCTATTTGCTTGCTAGTTTATTCCTCCCAAATTAAATAACTTGCTTCCCACCTCCATTCACTTTCATATAAAGTTACTTCTAGCAAATAAATAAAACAAAGTCATTGAACTAGTGCAAAATGAAATCTACACCACAAACAAACAAAAGTTACAGACCCACAACACATAAAGAATACCATTTACAACAAATGAGATATGAACCACCCGTCTCTTACATGGATCTTCCTAGTTTCCTCACAACTCACAGATAGAGACTAGTGGCCTAGCTTTCTATTAAACTCGAACGAGAAGAAATCATTTCGTTTTTTCTTCCTCATTTTTTTGTATTTGTGTTCTTAGTGTTGAGATTTCGTCAACTTGTGACGAAATTGTCTGTAAGAATGATGCAACTCCATAAGAGAATTATGGTAACAACCACAATTATGGTAACGGGTGTCCATTTCAAGGCTATCACCTGCGCAGAAAGGCAATTCAAAAATAGAGTAGAATCATAGAATGGATAAAAGCTTCTTCTTTAATACATGATGCAATGTCTGAGTTCGGCTTCAGTCAGGACAAAGCTTATTCGGGCAGTTTTTACTGCCTTGCATTGAGAATATCTCCATACTTATGCCTTTTATTTAATGGGGAGACATTCCCAATGCAAAATTATAAAAAGCTGTTACAATGGTGTGACCACAGACTTGCCCTGATAGAAGCCGATCTAGCAATATCTATGATGACAGAAAGGCATGATATCAGAAAAACTCTGACCAATCACAACCCCCCAGTTGATTGGTTAGCAGTTTTATAGGTATGATTCCTTTCCTATATCATAGTTGGACTTCATGTTTCATTGCTTCTTAGGGCTATCAATGGATCGAGTCTGTCCAATTTCTCAAACCAAACCAATTTTATTATATGTTGGTTCCAGTTCTATGATTTTATCCCAAAATCAATTATTTTATTAAATATATATATAATTTTCTTATAATTTTTATCATGTTTTATGTTTGAAATGATAAATTAGATGAATAATATTAATTTATTAATATATAAATAATTTAATATTTTATTATCATTTTTATTAATGTTATATTATCAAATTTTAAATTTTAAATTATTATTTAAATAAATAAATATAATTTTCAATATAATCAGATGTATTGGATCCAAACTCGACTATTAATTGGGACAGTTCTGGTCCTGATTAATAATTGGTTTGGGCCTGAGACCACCCTGTCCCAACCCAGACCTGACTCGTTGACAGCTTGGGAGATTAAGTGTTGCAAGTCGGGCCAGGTTAGAAAGGATTGGGTTTGGACTGGCTTGGTTTATATCTTAGATTTAAAATTGACAAATTGAAATTCACTAATTAATAATTGTACAAGGAAAAGTTGTGTTTTATTTTTAGATTTAAGTTGAATTTCAAAATTTTGAACCCTAATCTTAACCTGGATTGGAGCTAATCCAGCCCAAGTTGCACTCCTCCAATTTACTTTTTCTATTCCCTATCTCATTTTTTTTTTATTTAACTTAGCCCTTCCTTGCTCCACCAGTGTTGTATATGTTATATGTTGTCACTAGAAGAAGTTTCCCTCTTGATGGGATGGGAATCATGGGACCAATGGACCATGCAAATCATGCTTGCCCCATAATTGCAAAGAATCTGCCAACTGAATGATAGTTTCAGACGTATCCGCTCCCACCACCCTGAGTTGCCCAAATTTAATTGGATAATTCTAATAATCAAGATGGCCCACCAATGTCAGAAATAGGGCCAATGCATTGGACCATCTACCACTACCAAGTGAAGTGATATAATCCAGCAGCCCACAGCTTAAGCCGCTAGTTTTGGGCCATTTGGTCCATGGTCCATAGTGGAAACAAAGAGAATCCAAAGTAACAAATATAACATCAAACCATTTCAAATAATGCTCTGCTGAAACACTCACCTGAAGGCAAGGAGAACACCATATAGGAGACTCCGTACGAGATCTCACCAGCACTCTTTCTGAAACCTCTGGCCATATACCAAATAAATAAACATATTAGTTTGATAGACAACCCTTTATATAACTTTAATTGACTTTGAAACGCTTGTATATATTATAATAAGTTACCCGTTTGTCTTCTATTTTCTAGGATCTTGGAGATATCTTCTGTAACAATTTCTGGGTCTTGTCTACGATTCGCATTTAGCTTTGACAGATTGGCCTGAGTTCTTGTATCTAGATATTGCTTTCTAATGCTTCCAATCACATTATCTGAGCACCATTTATCAATATATATCTTAGTACTAATCTGTCATAATACTCTACACCAGATTATTAGTCCGACCCCTGTCCTACTATCTTAACTTTAACTGACAAGATATGAGTTAGTGGACGATTTTAGTTTGGAGAAACATCAGACAAGAATGGTGACTAGAACACATTAGTTTCATAAGAGATAACCTAATAAATGTTTATTAGCATACATGATGTGTCATGTGCCCAACTCCAAGGGGGTGATCATGGGTTGGGCCCTGGCCGAGATTTGGGCCTATCCGCCTATGTAATAATTTGTGTTATATTTTGCTATAGTATGAAATATCATATATAATAAATATAACATTTCATATTATAATATTTATATATAATATAACACACATAAATAATAACTATTTGTGTGTTGGGATGGGGATTGCTTTGGTGGGGGCAGGGATAGGGATGGAGCTTAATAAGGATCCTAATCTAGGTCAGAAATGGGGAGTGAAGTTCTTGCTAAGTATTATTTATATTAAATATTATATATAGTATTATTTATATTTTAAAGTTTTATTTTATTTTTCAAAAAAATACTATTGATTAAAAATTTTGAGGATTCAAGTCCCTGTGAGGAACTCATTTCCGTCAAGAATTGGGATGGAGGACAATTTTTGTCCTTGAAAGGGAATTGGGATTTATTTAAAATTTGGGATCAAGCACAATGAATATGATCCCTGCCCCAAACCTGCCCTGTTGAAATTCCTAAGTGTGTGTATAATAGGGATGATATATATTGTGGGCTGGGCCCCGGCCCAAAAATGCCAAGCCTGATGCAAACCCAAACCCATAATTTGAAGCATGTATCTGCTATGAAAAAAGTTAAGGGCACATGTAGAGGTATAAAATGGGTCGTGTCTGACCCACCTGTGGCTTGCGCAAAGTGCAGGCCGTCCTGGGCCATGTCGCCCTCCCTAGGGATAATTTGGGGGGTCACTCCAGCATAGTCCATGGCCTGAGTCTGTGCCATGCCTCGGGCCTAGGCCGAACTGGGTCAGACTCGTTTTTTGTTTTTATTTTTTTGACATTTTGATTTTTTTTATTTCTTTGGTAAGTAAAGCTAAAATATTTAACTTTCTTTTGGAAATTATTTGAGAAAAACAAAGAAATCAAACAAAGAAATGAAAAAAAATACTTAACCAAATAAGAAGTCAAAGAGACAAATACTCAATGTGAATAACAAATTGGAAGAAAAATAGGAATTTTATTTCATTTAAATTTGAATGATACAAAGCATACAATGGTTAGATGAATGAAATATGAAAATTGGAAAATAGAATAAATTAAAAAATATAAAAATACAATATACTTACAAATTGGGAATAGAAAATTACATTATTAAAAAGTATCAAATAAAATAAATAGAATTAAAACAAAATTTACAATAATTTGAAAAAATTCTATACAACTATTGAATATACAAAAAATATTGACTTTGATCATTTGCTTTAAGTGAAACATTAGGTGTCAGATGTACTGTCATGCCCTTCTTTGTGAACCCCCCCAAAATACATAAATACTCCCTTATATAAATATTTAGAGCTGTTGAAGGGGTGTTTCTGTAAAACTCCCCCAAAAAACTAGTTAATCAGGCAGGCCAAGTGTGACCCGTTACGGACCCACAGGCTGTGCCGTGCCAACATGTGGACCATGGGTGATACGACACGGCACTGCTTGGACTATCATGCCAAGCCTGGCATCGCCCGCATGCTGTCGTGCTGGACTGGGGCGGTCCAAATTCAGGCCTCGAGCAGCACGACTCTAGGCACATGGCTTAGAAATAAGATTACCGAATTTAATGAAGCTATATGGTTTTGTAAGGGTATCTATCAATTCGTTATCCATCTTCTCGAACTCCTTTTGCAAATCCTGCAGATAATGAAAAGCTAATTTTCTTGGATACGAAGACTCGCACAACGCAATGTAGGAGAACCCATTGTCGATTAAGTAGCTTTGACATCATCGGCAGTTGGGAATAGTCAGCAATTAAGGAAAACTAAATGAAAGAGGCATCTTATGAACCTTAATTCTCACAAGTAATATAGAAAACAGCAGCATACATGTCATGTATTATTATGTATGTATAAGAAATTAAGAAGATAGAAACATAAAAATTTTGTGATGAAATATCAAAAGAAGGTCGGGAAGGAAGAAGGATACTAGAAGCAGTGGTGATCAACACGAATGCACATCTTTGAATGTGTGAGGGCTCCTCTCGAGATTTCTTGGAGTATAAACTCTCCCTGTTGCTTGTAAAACAATGTGTTCTCATCCTCTTCATTTGTATACCTATGGCCTTGGGCAAGGGGCAACCCATCAATCACCCTCCCAATAATGGTTAGCTTAACCATTCCTGGGCCAATAATATCCAATCGAATGGAGGAAAATTGAAAATTGTGACTCCTCTGTTTCACACAATAGAAGCTCGGGCTACAATGACAAGGTGCACGTCTGGGGGTCTGGTATAAGAAAAAGGAGGAGAGAAGAGAACTTGGTGGCCAAGTTATTCTTTAATTGGATGTTATAGGAAATCACAGAAGGTGGAGACAAATGACATGTTGGTAATAAAGAAGAATATTCATTTCCTTGTTACCATCTTTTTCCCAATCTTTAACTTCCTTGCTGTAAAGGCTTTCCCTCAAATCTTTAATGGACAGATGCCTTCTTTCCTACTAATACACTCTAGAAAATGGTGAGCCCACCAGTCCACCACAAATTGCCTTTCTTCTAGGCACCTATTAAGAAAAGTATTTCTACAGTGTATATGTACATTAAACGTTTTAATTAGTAGTATTTTGTGTAGCATCTATATTTATATGTATTATATATAGAGTAGATATTTATCTTGATTTTGGTGCAAAAAGTATAAAAGCTAAATAAAAATATCATACATGGTACTTTTGATAATTGATGTAGATTTGAGTACTTTTGACACCCTTTCGTAAAAAAAAAAAGTGGATTGAAATAATAGGAATGGGTTTGTTATTTAGTTTAGTTTTTTTTTTTTTTTTTTTTTTTTAATGACTAAAGAATTTTTATACCTAACAATTTGGTTTGAAACTTTGGAGCAGTGAAAGCAAAAAAAAACAAATACAAGTTACCACCTTTAATCTAGGGTCTGTTTGGTTTGCAGTTGGAATTATAATCGGAATAGGAATTAAGGCCCGTTTGGTTTGCGGGAATAGGGGTCTGGAATCGGAAATGGAACGGGCTTTTCTGATTCTAACTGTTTGGTTGGGCGGAATCGGAATCCCGTGCCCATTCCTACTGGAATGGCATTCTCCCATTTGAGGGAATGGCCATTCCCTGCCCCTTCATTGGGAATAAAATTCCATTCCTGCTGATTTTAATTCCCATTCTCATTTCTGTCTGAACCAAACAGACTATAGGAATGAACCATTCCGATTCCAATTCCGATTCCGACTACAAACCAAACAGACTATAGGAATGAACCATTCCGATTCCAATTCCGATTCCGACTACAAACCAAACAGACTCTAAAATCCTTTGGAGTCGAAATTGGAATGTTCTATTCCCATAATCTGTTTGGTTCAGACAGGAATGGGAATGAAAAATAGAATCAATAGGAATGAGATTTCATTCCCAAAGAAGGGGCAGAGAATGGCCATTCCCTCAAATAAGGGAATGCCATTCCAACAAGCAAGAATGGGAATGGGATTCCAATTCCGCCTAACCAAATGGTTAGAATCGGAATAGTCCATTCCAATTCCGATTCCAAACCCCTATTCTGAGAAACAAACGAGGCCCTAGTTTTATTGTTTAGAATTGAAAATTTCAACAACTATGTGAAACAACAGCTACCAATACTGTATATATGAAAACAACATACAGAGTGAAGATCTGTTCCATGTATTCCTTTCAGAGGTCCTGTATTTTTTTCTTTTTTTAGGCTTCAGAGGTTCTGTATTCGGACAATGTTTTCGAGCAATGAATGATTTGCCTTCTTGTTCGTGGCGTAAAAAAAAGCAAATCTGCTAAACAAAATGACTGACCACACAGGACTTCCATCTATTCAATCGTTTTATTTTGTTTGTTTTACCTAAGAGTGCAGCTTGGGCAGGCCCAATTGGAGACCGAAACCGATCCAGCCCAAAATTTATACATGTTAGGCTTGGATTTTCGGTCTTTGAGTTGGGCCTGAGTCCAAAAGTTCAGTTTTTATTTTATTTTTATTTTTGGGGCCAGACAGGTTTGTATAGGTTTCCTTATCTTTCCTTATCTTTTCCTTCAAATCAAACACAAACTAAGTAGCTCAAATCCAGCCCGAGCCAAACCCTATCTTATCCTAATCCGAGCTTGGCCCGACTATGTATATGCATATATGTATCTAATATGTGTTTATATATGTATACATACATATTTGTATACTTTTTTCTAAACCATACATATATGCATGCATATTTATATTGATGACTGACCATTTTGAGCCTGGCCCAGGCTTGAGCCCAACTTGAGTGCATCAAATTTCAATTTGGGATGGGCCTAGTTTGGACATCTCAGGCTTGATCTCTCAGGCCTTATGCCCAATTCTTAGGGTTGGGCTTAGGTTGAGATTAAACCCAGTCCAATCTGCCCAACTTGCACCCCCTAGTTTTACCCATTGAATTATGCTATTAACCCTAATTAAAGTTGGATGTGCAAATTAAACATAAAAAAACTTTTAAATCCAGCCAACCTGTCTAGTCCGTGTCTAGGCCCAACCAAGCTTCAGCTAATATTGGGTTGGGCTTGTGTTGGTAAGCTTGGGCTTGACCTTTGGCTGGGGCCAGTCCCAAGCTTGAGTCTAAGTCTTTGGGGGCCTGAGTTGACCCTTAATTCTAAGGGTGTCAATGGACTGGTTTTGGATTGGTCCCGTTTAGTCTAAAATCAATTTGGATGGATTGGACAGACCAACAAGATATATTGGATTGGACCAATCTGATCCAAAATATTCATTAGATTGGATTGGACCTGATCCATCCATAATAATATTATATTGGATTGGATTGGATTAAAGCTAATATCCGGTCCATTGGTGTAAGATAAGAATATAGGTGTGAATGGACCAGGTTTGGGTTGAACCTAATCTAAACCAAAACGAATTTGAACAGATCGGATGGTCTAGAATTAAATTGGACCGGTCCAAAATATTCTTTGGATTGGGTTGGACCTGATCCATTTATAATGGACTCACATTGGACTGGATCGGATTGGGCCAAATCCAGTCCAATTGACACCCCTACTTAATTCAACCCAACCCACCCAAGCTGTATCCTAATTCTAATGTTTTATTAGAAAACAACTTGTTGCTGCCAGCAGTGCAATGACGTAGCATCATCATGGGCATTGGATAATGTAGACCGATACTGAAAACGGTTATACAGCACTGGTACCAAACAAAACCAGTACTGTTTTTTCAAAAAACAGCCTATGTGGCAGCATCAATGCTAAACAAAAAAAAAAAAAAAAAAAAAATCAAAAGGAGCTGTTTTCTAAAAAAACAGTACAACATACCCTCATGCATACAACACCGTTCTCAAAAAACATCTCTGAAGTAACGGCATCAATGCCAAACACCTACTAGATTTATAAGGGATTGCCAGCTTTCTTGTTCTTAAAAATTAGAATCGTCTTGGGACGGTAATGGTATATTGTTAAAATTCAAATTTGAATCTGATTGGATTAGATTAGGGATGATTTTAATTCAACCGATGTTTTATTAGTCATTGGTTCAAGTTGAAAAGAAGTTGTTATGTTCAATCCAATGTGTTAAATGTGTTTCATGTTATGCAATATTAAAGTTATTTTAGTTCATTTTATAAAAATGTAGAATATTTTCATTATTTTAAATTTAACTTAATTTATTAATACAAATCAATATCTGTTTGCAATCCAAATTCCATTAACGAATCAAATTTGGATCTACTTATATCCCATTCAATCCAACGTATTTGCTCCAAATATTGGAGTGTGATAACTGTTTGTAAGAGGAAAGTCAAACTGTTTATTATTTTAAAATTTATTTCACAATTAAGCTGGCTGTTTAGCTGAAATAAGTTAACTGAATGAGCCAATTATTGTCTTCTCCGAACAATTGGTGAAGTTGCAAATGTAATTCAATTTAATTAATGGAGTGCCAAGCGCATACATACAGTACCAGATTTCTCAAGCCTGTTGGCCTATTTTTTTTGTTATATATACTTGACAATGACATTCAATTATTTGTATTTGTAATTTGGTTGTAATGTAAATTTGATCTAAATACAAATTTTGCACCCAGTTCAGTTTTCATCTATAATCTGCACTCTTACATGATATGAAATTTGTATGTTTTGTCTCATTTGAATTTACTAGCAATGTAAAATTTTAATTTCAGAAATTGATACAATATATTTATCCTACCTCTATTCTCTCTCATACAAAATGGGCACAATATCATCTTTGCTAGCTACCTTACCCCCAAATAAATAATTCCCTTCTTCCATTTTCTTGCACATATAAGGTGGGATCAAGTCATTGTATTTTTCAGGAACAAATAAGACAAGGTCAAATATTTGCACGCTGCAATACTACTCAAAAGAAGCCTTAAAATTATTTTTTTAGAATCCAAATTCTATTTAAAGTACCCAACCTGTGACAATGACATTTACTTTTTCTCTTTTCTTCTGCTCATGTTATAAGGGATCAGCTGTAGACCTACAACCAATGACTTTGCTGTAGATCCAATGACTGATTGCCACTTGTTCTTTGCACAGGTGGTGGTCTTCTTTAAGTGTGGTTTACTTAATAGAGCCCACCGTTAGGTTAATAGTAACATTAATTTAGTTTTTATTATTTATCTTTTAATTTGTATAATACAAAATTTTAGAATTGTACGCTTTTTTTCTTTCCATCCTATTTTTACTATTCATCTCTTCCTCCTGTACCAACTCAACAAATACAATAACAACACTTAAATTAAAAGAATCCAATACATCAATTCCAAAGAAAGTCAAAGATCAAAGATCCATGATTAACAATTAAGATTTTTTTTTTTTACAATCTGGTCACTCCCTACTGGATGGTAGTTCGGACGTTGGTTTGCTTACATGGCTGGTCGAACTACAAGAAAACACGATAAGAGGACCCATGATGCTTTACCCGATGTGGGCACTCTGATGCTTAAGTTAGCGAAGAGTGTAGTAGCAACCTTGAGAGCTTGTGAGTAAGAGAGCTAGAAAGCTAAATTGCGTGCATAATGGACATCCATACCTGCCTCGTTAAGAGCAAGGTATGGATGTCCATTACAAGGTAATGCACTGTCTCAAGGAGGCAACTTTTCCTGAGGACATCTCCAACTTTGTTGAGATGCATCCTACTGAGGTGGGCACCAAGATAATGCACTGTCTCATGGTGGTAAGTTCTCAAACCCATTAATATGCTGCTATTGAGGTGCTTTTTCTGGTACTTAGTGAAATTTACTTCTTTTTCCAGGCCAACTCTATAACTCATGCCTACATGAGGCAGTCCAAACAGCAGCTTGCACGGGTTGAAAGGGCCGAGGCAGCGGTAGCTGAATGCAAGTCCAAGGTGGAGAAGGCTATAGGCATCATCAGCAAGTTGAAGGATGGGGTGTTGTCCAACTGGAAGTGTATCAAGGAGCAGGAGCTCAAAATTGAGAGGCTGAGGAAGGAGTTTGAGGAAGCAAAGGTTTCTTTTGCCGAGCGGGAGTCTATCCTCCTAGACGGATTTAAGGACGCCAAGGCCCTCGCCATCAAGGAGTACAAGGCCTCACCACAGTATCACAATGAGAGGTTGGACCTTGGAACCACGGCCTTCAGCAAGGGCTTTAAGCTTTGCCATATGGATACGAGGTCGGCATTTTCTGAGCTCAACCTCGGACCTATCACTACTTTGGCTTGCACTCTGGAGATGATTGATAAGGTCGATTATGATTCAGAATCCAATGAGGAGGAAGAGGATGAGGTTGACGAGGAAGCTGTGGAGGAGGCCAACTTGGATGCCGCTACCAAGGATGCCATGGAATTAGAAGTTGCTAAGGATGACACCATCGTAGCTATGAAGGATGAGGGCAAGGAACCCCAAGATACATGACAACTCTTTTGCCTCTTTTCTTGGACCCCCTTGTACAAATGTTACTCACCGAGCCTCTGAACTCGGTCTAGAAGCTTTTTCTTCTTCTTCTTCTTTTTTTTTTACAACACTGATGTACAAAAAATTTTGAAGTAATGAATGACAATACAATTTGTTTTTGCTCACATCGCGTACACTTGTTCTCTAAACACTTAACTTCAAAATTTTTTCTAAGTGTAGGTTCCCAAGGTGCCTAGCTCCCAGAATGGCTAGGCGCGGTATAGGAGTAACCTGAGATGACTGTGTGCCGAGGTGACTAGGCATAGTATTGGATATAACCCGAACTACATATGTTCCAACAAGGCATAATAAATGATGTATATCGAGTTGTCCATATGCCAAAGTGACTGGGCTTTATCGTGGTGCCGAGGTCATTACCAGGTCGGTGCAAAGACCTTTAGGCTTTAGAGCGACTTGTTGCCCACCCTTTGGTATATAAATTAGCTGATGTGCCCTACTCGTAGGACGACTTGACTAGGTCGCCGAAGCGGGTGGTCCTCCATACTTAGAAAAATTTTCTTGAAGTCCTTCATACTTAGAAAAATTTTGTTGAAGTTTGCGGATACCTGACTCCCGAGCTCTTAAGTAGTATTTCCTTAGGTTGTCAACGTTCTAGACGTGGGGTAACTGCCTCATTTCCAACGTCTCGAGCTCATATGTCCCTTCACCGAACATCTGTCGTACTCTATAAGGACCTTTCCAGTTTGGTCCCAGCTTACCTATGCCAGGCTCAGGTACCATAACTTTTTGAAGTACAAGGTCACAAACTTGGAAGTAGTGGTGCTTAACTTGGGCATTATAGTACCGAGATACTCATTGCTGGTAAGCCGTAGCCCGGATATAGGTCAGGTTGCGTACTTCTCTGCTTAGGTCAAGGTTGGTCCGCAGCTCATCATCATTGGCCTCCTCGTCGCATGCTTCTAATTGTAGGGTTGGTACTTTGATCTTGACAGGGATGACGACCTTCATATCATATGTTTGGTTGAATGGGGTCTCTCCGATTGTTGTCTTAATTGTAGTCTAGTAGGCCAAAAGGACACTGGGTAGCTCGTCTACCCACAAACCTTTAACTTGGGAGAGTTGAGATTTAAGTCAATGAAGGATCACCTTATTTGTCACCTCGGCCTGATCGTTAGCTTGTGGGCGCGCTACTAAAGTGAAATTCTGTTGGATCCCCATTTTGACACACCAATTCTTGAATTTTATGTCCTCGAACTACTTCTCGTTGTCGGATCAGCACCTTCGGGAGTTTGAATATGCATATTATGTTCTTCCAGAAGAAATTTTATACATTTCGTGTTGTGATTGTTACCAATGGCTCGACCTCCACCCACTTCGTGAAGTAGTCAACCACCACAACCAAGAACCTTCTCTACCCGGTCGTTGGTGGGAATGGACCAAGAATGTCTATTCCCTAATAGGCAAAAGGCCACAGGCTGGTCAAATACTTGAGGTCAGTAGTGGGCTGGTGAAGAATGTTGGCATGCCTTTCGTAGTTATCACACTTTTGGACAAGATCGAGTGCGTCCACCTTCATCATAGACCAGTAGAATCCTTACCTTAGTGCCTTTTGGGCAAGCACCTTGCCCCCCAGGTGTCCTTCACAAAGACCTTCATGGATCTCATGTAGCACTTGGTTTGCCTCTGATAGTCACAAGTAGTGCAGGTAGGAGAGAATGAATGATCTGCTATATAGCTGCTTGCCAATAAGGACATAGTGAGCTGACTGACGCTCCACCCTCTGACAATGCTAGGTTGCGGCATATCTTTAACTTATACCATCCTCTTTGTGATGTCGCTTGTACTGACCATCTCCGAAAGCACATCAGCCTTTGCATTCTTTGTCCTTAGTACTTGCTGGATGAATCAAGAGTGGATGCTAGGTAGGAGCTCCCTCACTTTGGCTAGATAAGCCATGATGGAGGGCTCCCAAGTCTCGTACTTACCATTCACCTGGTTCACGACCATGTGAGATTCACTACACACCACGACATTCTTTGCGCCAACCTCCTTTACCAAAATTATCCTGGCTATAAGCACCTTGTACTCCACTTCATTATTCGATGCCTCAAATGAAAACTAGTGAGCATACTCCAGCTTCACCTTGCTAGGTAAATAGAGTATAAGTCCGGCTTTGCTTCCTTTTTGACTAGACAAGCCATCGATGTGGAGGATCCAAGGCTCCTCATCCCAGGCCAAGGTTCTCCTGGCCAGGATGGGTGCCGCACTAGTTGATGCCTCCGACGCGTTGACTGGTTCAGTCACCTCAGGGGTGGGCGTGCTGAACATACCACTCAACTACAAAATCAGCCAAGACTTGGGCTCTGATTGCTGGGCATGGCTCGAATCGGATGTCGTATTCGCTCAACTCAATTGCCCACTTCGTCAACCGTCCTGAGACATCGAGCTTCTGAAGGACATGCCTTAGAGGTTAATTAGTCAAGACAATAATGATGTGGGCTTGGAAGTAGGGACGTAGCTTCCGAGCTGCTAAGACTAAGGCAAAGGCAAGCTTCTTAATGTCGGGGTACTTGGTCTCATCAACATGCAAGATTTTACTTATATAAATAATAGATGGGTCTTTGGGCCCAGTCTACTTCCCTGATTAATATCGAGCTCACTACCTCGTTACTCATAGAGAGGTAGAGTTTTAGCTCGTCTCCTGGCTCAGGTCGGGTTAGCATGGGAGGTGAACTTAGATATTTTTTGAGCTCGTCAAACGTGAGTTGCCACTCCTTGGACCACTCAAAGTCCTTGTTCTTTTTAATGGCCTTAAAAAGGGCAAGCATCGCCCAAGCAATTTTTTCCTGGTTGGCTAAGTCCATCTAGATCTGGTTGTAACCGGAGTAAGCATTCATGAAGCTCAATAACTCGTGCCCCGAGGTCGCGTCTACCAAGTAGTCTATTCTGGGAAGTGGGAAACTGTCCTTTGGGCAGACTCTGTTGAGGTCGGTGTAGTCGATGCACATGTGCCACTTGCCGTTGGCCTTCTTCATGAGCACAGGATTGGCTACCCATCTCAGGTACTAGACCTCTCTAACGAAATCTACTGCAAGGAGCTTCATGACTCCATCATCTACTACCCTCCACCTAAATGGGGCGAGATTTCTCTTTCTCTGCCTAACTGGCCTGACTAAAGGGTCCACATTTAACTTGTAAGTTATCACAGTTGGGTCTATACGACATTTTTGCTGTCAATCATGCAAAAACATCTAAATTATTAAGCAAAAACCTTACCAATGTAGACTGAAGTGGTTCCTTCAGGTGAGCTTCGATCTGGATAGTCTTTGTGGGCTTGGAATCGGAGATTGGGACTAGGATTGTATCTTCCATCGGTGCAGCTTGCTCATCGATGTGCTCGGGGGGCGGCTCCAACTCAACGTCATTTTCCAGCTTTGCTTTTCCCTTCAACGTCGCGACGTAGCACTTCTGGGATTCTAACTAGCCATTCTATACAACCCCTACTCCATACCTTGTTGAAAATTTCATCGTCAGGTAGTAGGTCAACACCACCACACGAAGTGCATGCAAGACGGGCCGACCTAAAATAGCATTATAGGGGGACGAGGTGGAAACCACTAGGAATGTGTGCTCGAAGTCCGCTGAACTTCTTGAGTTGACCTGAATTCACTTTACCTCAAAGTCATTTATTATCATTTTGACAACAAGGGCGTCATCATGCGGATACTGGATCTTGCGAGCGTTGTCCCCAGTGAAGTAGATAACTTCCTCCACCCAAGGGCACTTTGGTGGGTTCTCATCTTCATGCTCAAGCTCCTGGACTGCGTTCTTCCCTATCGCTGTGTTGCACCCTGCTACTATTGAACTTTCGGTGATCATGTTGATCACCCCATGGATCGGTCTCTCTAGTGCTAGTGGATCCCGAGGTGGCTAGTCACGGTCCTGCCGCTTGCTTGATTCTGGTGCTTCTCTATGCTGTTCAGTAGGTCGGTCGTCTCTGTCGTTACGCTTGATGAATTGCCTGAGGTAGCCACGATGGATTAGCTCATCGATCTCGTTCTTTAGGTTCTGTCAGCTTTTTGTGTCATGACTGATGTCATGGTGGAAGTGACAGTATCTATTCGGGTTTCTATTGGTAGGGTCTCCTCTCATCCTGGGCTGCCACTTGATGTACTCAGCCGTCTTTATTTGCATTAGGAATTTGCCCCTTTTTGCATTTAGGGTGGTGTAACAACAATTCTGGACTGGTGGGGTTCTAGATTGTCGGCCTAATCTGGAACCCTGACGTGGTGATCTGCTCTTCTTGGAAGATCTTCTCTGTCTACTGCGGGGAGGCCGACTTCTCTTCAGTAACTTACTTCTTCGATGCTGCTGCTTACTGCTCCTTGCTTCTTCTTATGGTCTTTTCCTCTTCCCAACCAACTGTAGCTCTAACCGAGATCCGAAGGCCTCCTCTGCCTTCGTGAACTTGTCCGCTCCAGTGAGGAACGTCTCCATGGAGGTTGGAGGGTTCAACTCGAGTTGCCAGCGTAAGTTCGGGTGGAAGATGCCCTTCACTGTTGCAGTGAGTTGTACGATCGGGTTGAGGTTTGGAATCTGGAGCCGCTCCAAGTTGAACTTCTTGATGTAGTCGTGGAGTGGCTCGTCAGGTTGTTGGACGATGTTCAAGAGGCTGGTCACGGACTTCGAGTACCTCTTGCTTGTGGTGAAGTGCGTGGTGAACAATTTTGTGAATTGGTTCCAAATTTTTATTAAACCAGGAGGCAGTCTCGGGTACCACAATCGAGTTGTACCTCGGAACTTCGTTGAGAATGCCATGCAAAGACATGCATCATCTGCTCCATGGAGCTGCATCAGTGATTGGAAATTGTCGTTGCAGTCAATTGGATCGGTTGTCCCTTCATATGTTTCCAGGTTTGCAACGACCTAGATGACTTCTCCTTTCTTCTCCTTCTCTGCTTTTGCGGTGTTGGTGGGAGGGACGCTACTCTTTCCGGTGCCGTGACGTGCACGTCTGTGGTGTTTCTTCTTTGATATCTCAGTAGTGCTATTTGCTTTTGTATTTGTTGGTGCCATGGCTCTGGTATTCTCCTCGACCGGGACCTAGTTCCGGTTATCAGGATGACAAGGTGCGTCTGGAACTTGGTCCTGGTTTCTAACGCCAAGCTGTTGATCATCCTACTAGCAACTATTTTGCTACTGGTCCTACTACTGGTTGTTCACGTTCGAATGGGGTGGTAGTGGTTGCTGGAGCATTGAAGTAGTAAGTAGACATTGACAGGCTGGTTGTTGCTTGAAGAAGCCATTGAAGTAGTAAGTAGAAAAAAGAGTGAGGGTGAGAACTAGGCTTTTTGTCATTTCTTCCCACACGTGGCACCAATTGATGGTGCGTGATCTAGTCACTCCCTATGGGATGGTAGCTCGGGTGTCGGTTTGCTTACATGGTTGGTTGAACTGCAAGAAAACACGATCAGAGGACTCAGGGTGCTTTACCCAGTGTGGGCACTCCCATGCTTAAGTTAGCAAAGAGTGTAGTTGCGAACTTGAGAGCTTGTGAGTAAGAGAGCTAGAGAGCTAAATCGTGCATACCTTGTAAGCTTGGAGGTGATGTCATAGGCCTCACGAAACATATTTGAGATCCCTGACCCGTGTTACCCAGAGTTTGTTCTACTCTCGGATATGGATTTCGTGTGAGCTGATAAGGCTTATCGAGTCCATCCGATCCGAGTGGGATAAGGATAAGGCTTGCTAACATGCGATGTGATCCTGGAAAGGTCGGAGCCAGGCAGCTATCTTCTAGAAGTGAGCTATGTGGCACCTCAGCAGGCCAGGACACCATGAGATGCTTGGACCTTGGTCTTAGTCGAGGTACCTGAGATACCTGAGCTTACCTAGTTAGCCGAGGTATCGAAAAGTGCTGAGTTGTCTTCCAGTATCAGCTCGTTCCACATATCCACAGGCTAATAGGTCAGACCAAATTACCCCTTATTAGTTTCTAATCTTGGTTTGATTGGGTTGGATTGGATTTTTAGGCTGTTGTATAATCTTTAGAACATAACATGAAGATAAACAAACATTTGTTATACATTGATTCATTGCATGAACACTTTGAATGTAGATATTTGTATTGGATAAGTGTTCATTAGATTCATTGGATTTGCAGGCTATTGTATACAATGATTCAACCAAAGCAACCGGAATACTCTGAATACAAATATATGCATTTGGTAAGTGTTCATTCTACTTTGAATACTGGCATATTTTAAGAGTATAAGTTAAATGGATTATTTGAATTCGAGTTTCTCCCCTTTTGGCTGCTGTTGTTTCTGATAAATAATCATTATATGAGTTTATTAAGACAAATAATTATTATATTATTGTCTTAAGACTCCTCAATTTGTTATGTAACTTAGGTGGATTTTATAGAGTAGCTAAGATCACCTAGATAGTCACAGCCATATTCATAAGGAGGGACATAGATATCAATGTCTATATTCAAAGTGTTTTAGTTGAGTTGGTATAGAAGAAAACCAGTATATTAGGTTTGGGGGGAAGGAAGAAAGGGTTAGGAATAGATAAAAAATGAAAATACGATGGAAAGATATAATTGTAGGACTCTTTGGCTATACAAATTAAAAGATAAATAATAAATCTATTAACCTAACGATGGGCTCTGTTAAGTAAACCACACATAAGAAGACCACCACATGTGCAAAGAATTGGTGGCGATCGGTGATGGGTCTACAGAAAATTTGGTCATTACCCGTAAAATCTACAACAGCTCCGGGTTCGTTATAAGGTAGGAATGCGTGTACGCATGTCGACGACCCCATATAGACCTGCTGGGTCTTCACCGCCCTAAATGACTAAAAACAACCGGTTCTCAAAACAAATAAATTAAACCATGTAGAAATTCATAAGAATTAATGACAGCATGTTTCGCAAGAAACATTTGTCTGGGTATTAGCTTCTGGAACAAAGCAAACAAGTCCATCTCGATCTTTTTCTTTTTGAAAATATTTTACATATCTAGGTAGAACCGTGATAAACGTTTGATGGCGACGGAAAACCCTTAATTTTCAAATTTTCTTTGTCATTTTAAGAACAATAGTATAGGACTAAAATTAAGGGTTCTTCACTGTCTCTTTCGTGAATAAGTTGTCATCCTTAGACCAGCAGAGAAGCAGGTACCAGCAGAGAAGCAGGCAACAATGAGATAGTTCATGATGGAACTGGAGGAACCTTAATTTGTCTGGTTTCTCTCACAAGTATCGGGTTGTCGTGACTCGTGAAAACCTTCGAATGATCTTTTTGATCTACTTTAATTTTGAGTCTGCAACTGAAACACTAGACAGAAAGAAATTAACTTCTTACTGACAGTGAAGTCATAAATAAGCATTTGAGGTTTAACCTAATTATTGACTTATTTGTGTCAATAAATCACATCATGGGTCATATTGAAATCATTATACATATCACGCATAGAAACAAAATCAAAGAAACCATTCTCAGCGATCTGATTATTCTCCGCTTCAATTTGTATGGGAAACTTGCCGTAAGTGGTGCCGATATTGCTTAAACCATTATGGAAATCACTAGCAAATTCGGTCTCATCACGTAACAAATTATGTTTGAATAACGAATCCTCGACGTTCGAGTCACTCGAAATTAAACTGGGAACAACCATGGTTTCGCCGGAACTTACCACGTTCTGGTCATTGATTTGATCCATTGAAAGCCAGTCGGCGAACAAAAGCTTGGGAAGGGAACTCTGCAGTGTTGCTTTATGCGGCTGATTATCAACAACCACTTGTGTAACAGACTGGTCGGTATCAATGATAGATTCTCCCGTCTGTTCCAAAGATTCGAAACTCGAAACTTGGATATTAGAATTTAGTGTCGGTGCGGATTCTCTGACTTTTGGAGTTGAATTGAGGAACTGCGCGTTGATATGAGCTTCTAAAGCTTCAATCTTCATAGCTTTCTTCTTCAAGTAAGAATTCCAGTGGTTCTTTATCTCATTATCAGTTCTTCCGGGCAAATTCTGTGCAATTTGTGACCACCTGATCAAAGGTTAATTAATAGCTATCCATTAGCATATCTGATGATGATTATTGTAAGTCAATTTTAATGATTTTAACGCAGTTTTAAGTAGTGGTGAACGTGAACCCATCCATATTGCTTACTTGTTGCCCAACTGGCGATGGAGGTACAAGATCGTTTCCTCTTCCTCAATAGTGAAGACGCCACGCTTCAAACCAGGCCTCAGATAATTAATCCACCGTAATCTGCAGCTCTTTCCGTTCCGTTGCAAACCTAATTAATGCAATCAATGCGACAACAAGGTGATTAGTGTTGTTAAAGTTGAGGATATTTTAGTCATCTTATTATAATATTGACATCATCTAATCTACTTCTAATCATCTCTCTGCACTGTGTAACCAAGGGATTTATATCGTTTATTCTGTAGGTGAAGCAGCTTTCAAAGAAGAATAAAATTGATTCTAATTAACGTGCGCCGGGCGGCCAGCCGGTACCCTAAGCTTCGGGAAGGAGAAGGGAGCCAGGGAGCAGGGACAGCCCCAAGGTCCAAGAAATCTCTTGATGGAGATGGACGAACAATGCGCCATGCAAACTCACCGGCTTTAATGGGGACGGTGCTCCAACAGCCATGACCGTGTTGGAGGACGTAACTCCTTAGCCTCTGGTCTTCCTCCGGCGACCACAACCCTTTCCTGTACTTCGGCTTCGGCTTATCGCAAGACTTGCACCCCATTTGCTCCGCTACTGATTAGTTGGTTCTCTCTGGTTCTTTTTGGTTCTCTGATGATACAGTGATCGAGAAGAGGTAGCAGGGATCGATTTGGGAGAGAGATTTGTTGTCTGAGGCTCCTTCCCCTCAACTCTAACATATATTATATATACAAAAGATGCTACCGCAAACAATAAACATCCGACAAGAGAGTAGTTTTAAATTAAATATAAAAGGGGGATTCTTCTCTAGAAAAATCAAAAGAGAGATTAATTGTACCTTGTTGGCTTTATTTTATCAATTCCGCATTAAAAATGGACATAATCATACAAATAATGGATAAACAAATGAGAATGGGAGGAACAGCGAAAATTCTATCCACCAGAGGCGAGACCAACATATCCTCCCGTCGACTTTTGGATGCTGATATCAATATTCATCAACCAATTAATCCAGTACTCTCTGGGGGAGGGGGTGCCTTTAGTAACACTAGTCTTTTAATTTGTAGCTTTGAGCTAATTTCATGTGTTTTCCCCTGTTTCAACTTTTTAATACTTATTGGCTTCACGTATAAAAAGTTAAATTAGAATATTTTTATAATTATAAACCATATAACGTCAATGCTTGGCAAATGGTAACTTAATTATCTAACATTTCAATCTTCAAATCTAGTCACAAAATTAAGGCATTTTAAAGGATACAGTAAAAAAATTTCAAAACCTAAGCATATTCTCATCTTTTTACCCTTCTATAAAAAATTGGTAATAATTAATAGTGCTAATGGATTCGTTTTTTCTCTTTTGGAAAATGAAAAAGGAAAAGAAAAAGTATCAATTTTGGGGTTGAGTTCAAGCCTTCAATCATGGTTTTCAAAACTGGACTGGACCGGACAGTCGGACCGGAAAAACCGGGAATCGTTCACCTGACTGGACGGTCAGACCGGAAACACTGGAAACCGGTCACCCGTTTTTCCCTAAACCATTGATTTTGGTCAATAAACCGCTGAACCGACTGGTTAATCATTTGACCTGTTTTGACTGTTTTTTAAATTATTTATTTATTTTTTAATTTTTTTGTCAGAACGGGCTAGTCATTCTAGTCAAACGATTGGACCGTTTAAACCGATAACCGGACCCCTGACCAGTCAGTCACCGAGTCGGTTTTAAAAACCATACCTTCAATAATTATATATATACCTAGCTAACTAGCTAATACATCAAATTCAAATATTTCTTCCTGGGTTAAACTTATTTATATCCAGGTAGCATAATTAGCACTCCAATTAATTAGACATTGTCTAACTCTAATCCAAACATGAGTATGCATGGCGTCAACTGCCCTACTGAATGGGTGTCTAGATAATGTTGAGTTAAGCATCCTAAACATCATCATAGTTCATGAGAATCAATGTAATACACGGGCATCATTATGATCATTATATCAAATTATAAAATTGAATAAATTCAACACAGTTACAGACGTAAGATACGAAATTAAGAGGAGAGGAGACATGTAGTGTCCATTGTCCAATACTGTGTTAATTAGAATGGGTCAATGCAACAATTGCTTCAGTTAGAGATGGACTTGTCTCGATCGCTGGCTAGCTAAGTCTCGTCATCCAATAGAGTGATAGTCAATGATACAAGCGAAAACGACTTGTGGGAATAGTCCAGTAAATCGGTAGTTTGATGTATCTTCTACGGTCGGTCATGCTTGCATGCAGACCCTGCTGAGGTATCAAGTTGATTGCTTCAATAACTAATGAACTATAAACAGTATATACTGTGCAGGCTGCTTTGAGAGTTCGGACCTGCCTCACATCACTTTTAGCCCTGCATTTGGAATGTCTTCATACTTGAGAATATTTATTTATGGCAAGATGTTTTTAATGCATATACGAAAAGTGATGCGAGTTCAGTGTGAGACACGATATTTGAGTAGTTAGAGCACCGAAAAGATATAAAATGTTAATTTTGGGAAGATTCAAATGAAGTTTTTTGTGTATTTCATGTTTTATTCTCGTGCAGAAAGACCCGAAAAAATGTGCATCTACTAAACATGCTTTGAATTACTGGGATCTTCATGCAAAAATTCAATTCCTCTTTTAACTGTCAAAACTATGGGAAGATTTTTTCCAAAAAAACATGTCAAACAGGCTCTTAATTAGTGACTCGCCAACTGTCTTTATAGTGCTCCAAATTGAATTTGGTCCTCACAAGACTGTGCTTATACCATTTGCACAATCCATTACACCCTTCTATTGAGAATATCTCTTCATGAAATAACCATACAAATGCGGAGGAAAAATATTCTGGATTCACAGTTGCAAAAGGTTGTATAAACCGTATAAAAACAGTCTTGTGAACAGATATTAACGTGAGCTATGTTTAATTGTCTATGACAATTGACTTAGCTGCCTAACAAGTCAGACAAGCCAGACGATCGTGACAAAGCGCTCTGAGTAAGCTGATCAAAAGAAGCTGAAACGACAGATTTTCAATAAGCTGATTGACAGCCGATTTGGCTCTCCAGATTTCTTGTCAGTTTGTCACCAATTAGTTTATAGGCTGTCAACCAGAAACCGCCGCTGCCCGCTGTGCTTCAGCCCTCCCAAACGGGTACTATGTTAGACCCTAAAAACTCTCTAGACCAGTAATACCTTTTGTTGTAATTAATGACAGTTTATTTGAGAATCAACTAAGAGCAAGAGCAATGTTAAGGGCGCGAATTACTAGCCTTATGTCCCTACCCTTCTTTTTTCCATACTATATTCTTACTTCATATATATGAGTATGATGATGCAGGTTCGATATTCAAAAATCTGATTTCAAATTTAAGATTCGATATAATTAAATCAGATTTAGATAGTTTGAATATCTAATCGGTCAAATTTAGATATAACGTGATTTGATTTGATAAATATCCGAATTCGATTGATTATTTAATTCTTATATATAATATACAAAATATTTAAATGTCTTATTTAATTTATATATATATATATATATATATATATATATATATATATATATAATACAAAGTATTTATATTTTATATAAATAAAATATTTATTTTATATATTTATTAATTATCTAAAATAATTGATTAGTCGAATTCGAATCGAATCGAATATTCAAATATTTAATCAAATACAAATTCGATCTATTTACACCCCTAATTGCAGAGTTAAAGAGACCATAGCGGCATAGCCTTAATGTACTGTAACATTGTCCATCCTCTTGATCATATATTATTCTAATTTCTTTGTATTTAGATTAATTTGAGTTAAATTAATATGGACCTTCGTGATTCATGTTGAGCAGTTTCCAGCTCCAACCACAATTTGTCAAAAAGCCGACCAAACCCTGTTATGATCATCAAATTAAGAGCTAAATCCTTGCAGGAATCGGATTGGAATTTTTCCTGACTCACTCAAATTAATTAACTTGACGATCCGACTTCATCTCATCTTAATTAAGTTGACTAAAATCTTATTGCAGGATGTAGCTAGATAGATGCAGTCACTTGGCTAGCCAAGGCCTATATCTATGTATGTAATCAATCAATCATTAATTGCTCCAAACCTTCCTCCTCCCTTCTCCCAAGTCTCAAGTCCACCAACACCTCAGCTGGCACCATCTCACAGGTAAATTGGCCTTTTAAAATATGAAGAGGAATAAAGAATAAGAGATAAAACCAGGCGTGGAACGATTGAGAAAAATAATTTTATGATGTTGGAACCAATGGTGTTATGTCAACCAAATACCTCATTTGTCTTCATGGTGATGGGATTAACAAAATCCATTTTACCTACCTAACCCCATTTCTTTATTATAGTTTTTCTCATATTTTTCTATTTTCACGTGTTTGAATGGAAATGATTTCCCACATTAAATATCCACAATACACCTAATTATATTCTTTCAGAATGTAATTTCTCACAACTCATCATCAAAATGACCATGGTTCTTTTTCCCTTGTTTTGTCCAAATCCTTGACTTTGAAGAGTTAATATAGTATTTTTCTTCTCGTTAATTATTCTCATCTCAACCTTCTCTTGTTACCTATCCATTATTATACTCATCAAACTCTATATAGATTAAACTGAGTACGTATATTTCCCAACTTAACCCTTTGTTAATTAATGTCTCAACTTTGGAGGTAACAATGACAAATAACGTCCTTAATCAATAAATCAAATGTATTAGTTACTCCAAACCAATAAATATGCATGGCCAATACGCACAACTTTGAAATACCGACCAAGATAAGGGTAGACATGGATAGAGTGAGAACAAAAACCACCCAGAAATTCAATGTTAATTAGGTTTAGTATACTTACCCATTATATGAGCTCTCTAAATTGGAAGTTTAGTCGAGTTTCAGTGAGCCAATATCGAACCTTAGTTTGCCCCAATTATCAATGGAGCTAGCTGGCTTAGCTCTCCTGATCCATACCAAAATTAAGTAAAAAGGGGCAACTGGTTGAGTCAAGAATTTCGAACACTAATAAGGAGTTGTTTGTTAACAGATGCTAAGGTGGCTGAACTGAGTGACCTATTAGTTTAGGCTGTGTTTGGTTGCAATATAAAAAAATCTGCACCGATGCAAAACCATGGCAGTTCTAATGATTTGAGTGTAAACTTTGGTCTATTTTTAATTCAAATTTTAGCTTATTTTGTTTGATTGTAGTACAAATGAGATAAACTAAAGTACAAAGCAGAATAAAATAAAACCCAAAATAAAATTAAACAGGAATTTGCATTTTTTAATTTACACTCTTATACATATGTACTAGTGCAAATAAAATTGCACTGCAACCAAACACAGCCTTAAGTCAAAAAATAAGGCTTAGCTGAAGATTCAGCTCTGCTAGTTCAGCTACTTTTAAACACTAGATAAACTATTCGAAGAGGTTAAGTGGGCAGCGCTTAAATGATTGACTGACGGTAGATTTGGTCTCTCCGGATTTTTCACCAATGATAGCTCATATGTTGTCGGGGTGTGGCCCACCTCAGAAAGCCAAAACCGGCTGCCCTTGGACCCTTCCAAACGAGCACTATGTTATTAAGTAGGTCATGAGCTTAATGCATGATTGATTGCATATTATATGACTATTTTATTAACTAAGAGGCAGAACAATGTCATTCATTCAGTGCAGTCTATTAAGTTGTTATCAAACGGTCCCGAAGTTTACTTGGTGGAGAGATATAACCACATTAAAGAACTACAACATCTTAAAAAAAATGTGTGAAAAGACAAAGATCCACTTATATGAATGGGGGTTGATCTTGACAGTCTTTGAACTCTCTTGGAGAGTGTTTGATAATATGATTGGTTTTGTTATTTTCTCTTCAATCTCTCTCCCTCATTTTTTTTTTAAAAGAGGCCACATCTATTCATTTGTAGATATATTTCAATAGCTATTGGCCCTTGGCCATAGTCATCATAGACACACAAAACTCCAAGTTTTTAACAGGTCAGAGGCCTAGGTGGTCATTCGTCCAATCAAACATAATTTGATTGCCAAACAATTTTCAATGACTAAATCAAACATAATTTGTTACATAATTAAAAATTGATGTTTCTTCTGTTGCTATGGCAGTGTGAAAAATAGTTTACAAATATTTATGAGTTATGACAGTATGGCCTTAGAACGAATATTATCTTAGGCTTCTTAAAATTATGTATATGGAGATATACAATGCTAATATAAACAATTTATATTTGAAATTTCATATAGGCTATGCCTCTTATTAATATCATCATGATTGAATTATTTAGGTCAATTAGCCATGTCAATTGTACAAATGTGTGTAATTGAATGGGGTGCAACTTGGGTGGGCTTAGGATGAGAATTTATTAAGACTCCGTTTGATTCGTAAGAATAGGGGTTTGGAATCGGAATTAGAATGGGTTATTCCAAATTCAACTGTTTGGTTGGGCGGAATCGGAATCCTGTTCCTATTCCAACTGGAATGGCATTCTCCCAATTGAGGGAATGGTCATTCTCTACCCTTCCTTTGGAAATAAAATCCCATTCTGCTGATTTTAATTCCTATTCTTATTTTTGTTTGAAACAAACAGAATATGGGAATGTATCATTCTGATTCTGATTCCCGTGGATTTCGATTCCGATTCCGACTACAAATCAAACGGTCCCTAAAATTTCAACGGCCAGAAATCCCAAGGCTAAGGCTAATGCAGTGTAAATTCTTTGAATTGGATGCCCGATTTGCAAATATTGAGATGGTCGGCTGGGATAACTGGAGAGGCCAGGATCGCAAATGAATTCCTTTGAAATAACCTATAACCTAGGAGTAACTGCAATATGTGATTAAGGGAAGTGCATTTCCTTTTTTAAAGTCTCTCCTACATTTGTGCATTGAAGTTTATTTTCAAAGTCTCTCTCATAAGATTTGATACAACTTTTACCCTTGGCACTAGCCACTCATATAGATTATTAAAGCCTAAGGTTCCATTTGGAAGGAGTACAAATACAAATATGTAGAACGCAAAATCTTGTATTTTGTATGCATTTTTATTGTACATATTTGTATTTGTATTCCTTCCATAAATACAAATATGTAGAATGTAAAACCTTATATTTTATATTATTTTGCACCTATTTATATTGTACATATTTATGCATTTGTACTCTTTCCAAACTCATTTATTCTCTGTGCAAATTTCACTTTTTCTTCTATAGTTAACTCAAAAATACAACTTCTTCCTTATAGTTCATTATTTATATTTATATCCACAAGTTGAATATGTATATATATATATATACCAAATGGCAGTTGGGATTTTTTCTATAATGGTTTGAACTTAAAAGGCAAAATAGGATGATATATGATAGCATGCTTATTTATTGTCGATAGCTAAGCCATAATATATTTGTCTATATCAAAAACTAAACTAAAGAATCTCATGCTACTACAAATTAATAACTTATGTCAAGTAGAGATGACAAGTCAACATGCTTACATAACTTATTATTGACATTTTTAAACATAGTTTTTCCTAAAAGCAAATTAAAATTGCACAAACAATAATTGTTAATTTATTTTTCTTTTTTCATTAGTTTATCATCAAAGAAAAAGAGTTATCAAAATAAGTTTTGAATTGATTTACTTCTTTTAGGGGAGATTTTGAAAACAAGATTAAATTTATTGGATAAATATCTGGAGAAATCAGTTATAAGGCAGAATTTAGGTAAAGCTTAGAGAGGGATTTTAAACTTGTATTCATTAATTAACTTGCTTTACCAGTTTCATTTTCTTTTATTTGCATGGCGACGGCATCCCTAAAATAAATTTTGATAAATTTCGCTTTTGAAGGGGCGATACTGAAAATAAACTTTAGTTTTATTAGGTAAAAATATATATATAGTTGAAGGGGGATTTGCAATTATAAGTAAATACAAGACAGATAAAAAATATTAAAAATAAGTAAAATAACAAACAATTAATTCCCAAGAAGTAAAAAGAAATTTTGTTTCAGAGAGCCTGTCATTTGAACAAAAGCCTTGAGACTGCTAATCATACGTTTAACAAGTTGACTTTTTATGAGAGAGGATGATACAGTGCAACTTAACCAAGATTAAATCGTACAAAGTGCCTTAATTTTAACCCTAATAACACTTATACCCTCCACCTTTCTTATTCATGTGTTGGGCTAACTTAACACTTGGCCCAAGGTCAAACAGCCCCTCCTGTATTAGTGTCCAATGATAATCAATCTGATTTTTATACAATATATTCCCACTACTACTAAGGTGCAATTCCGGCCAGGTTAGGTTGGGTTGAGGTCAACCCTTAACCCAATCCGAGTTGTTTAATCTCTAAACTTTATCCTAATCCAATTTTATTTTTTATCTTTTTTTTTTTATTTGAGATTGGATTAAGATCAGGTCGGTTTGTTTTATTTTTATTTTTATAAAATGTTCTTATTTCTAAGATTCCATTTTAACATTATCATATATGTAAGGATAAAGCTATGGTGCTTTAAGAGTACCATACTATAACATTCTAACAAAATTAGTTTAGGATTCAAATTTCAAAACTTTCAGCCCTAACCCCAAACCGAAATTCAACCCAATCCAACTTAACGTTTGATTTGTGTTGGGTTAAGTTGCACCCCTGACCACTGCTAATCTGCTACCTTTGTTTGCCCATAACAGGAAACCAGGTTAGATTCGGTCTTCATCCTTTTGGTATTTTAAACTGATATATTGAATGCCCCTTGTTTTTATTTGGACAAAATTTCCCTTGTTTATTTTAGATGTGTGTAATAGTTGAAATATATTCCATGTACGTTTTGAGCAAGTATAATCAAATTAAAATTCACACTTGATGAAGATGATGTTAAAACATAAGTAGATGGGATGGCTAATTACAATGTTTAATTAAATGGGATCTTATTAAGAATCTATACCTCTCTACCTCTGCAACAAGGGAAGTGATGTTCGTATAAGTAACAAGAAATTAACAATACGGTTTCTATTCACGACAGTCGACACTATTTCATTAATAAGTCCTGAGAAAAATTAGCAGGATTAAGATTTATAGTATTATTGTAAAATAATAAAAGGATATAAAATACAATAATACTGCTTTGGTGATAATTTTTGTACTATTTTTGTTGGATTTTAATTTCATTAGAGATTAAATCTAATGGGGTTTGATTGGTCAATTACATTATAATATATATATATATATATATATATATATATATATATATATATATATTATATATATATATGTTTTGAAAAAATAGCTTTTCTCTTATTAAAACCAGTTTTAATTTGTCCCACATTGAAAAATTACAAGTTTTATTTGGGTTTTTTTTATAAGAGTTGATTTACATTCATTAGAAATAAAAGAAGAGAGTATGGAGGTTTGTTACCATGCGACACGCATGTACGTGTGTGCACGCAAAGGGCGGCTTTGGCCTTTTGGTGTGATCAACGGTCATGATTCAATCGGGTGAGATCACGAGGCACAATTCAAAGTTAATAGTCATTAACCTTCATTTTCTTCATAACTGTTCAAAAATATTTAAGGAGCATGAATCAAGCATTTCACACATAATTTCGAAAATTACATTTTTTCTCTCCCAGTCCAATTTGATACTGTTTTACAGAAGATTTCTTTGGAGACTCTTCAACTTTACTGGTTGCAGATTCTCATCCAATATCCTGAGAACAAATTTATCTATAACCCAAGAGCAAATTTAGTGAAACTGAATAGAAACAAATAATATTCTAAATACAATATCTTCAAACACATCTCAAAGCTTAAAATATTTAATAAATTGAGATAAGCTCTCGGAGTCTGCATATACATAGTCTTACGGTTGTTGGGCATTGTGATTTCTGACTAGTCTAAGTAATAAAGAAACGCATACGGCATAAAGCATACGGAAGAAGCGGCACGAATTTGCTGACGATACATCATTGATGTAAGCAAAATGAAATGTATGTGAGTGGCTTTGGACATGGCCTAAGAAAGCTCCACGAATTCCCATATGCTTACATTTGTTAAACTTCAATTATATATATCATCACTTAATTAATTAAGAACTTGTTTAATGCACTAGTAGGTGTGCCTGGACAACACAAGTGAAGAGAGATAGGACCCATATGTAGAGGAGGGTCTACACAGTCTGTCTTGCTCATGGATGGTCCATGTTTTCAACTCCATTTAGACAGTCTGTCTTGCTCATGGATGGTCCATGTTTTCAACTCCTTTTAGACGAGTTCGGATTTCCTGCACCTGGTTTTGTGTGTGCAAGGGTGCATTTCCAATCAAATTGGGACACGTTAGAATTTGGATAGAACTTCAGGTCAAACATGTAAGCCATTTAAACGGCCAACTTGCCTCTATTAGTTTTTTTAATAATACTTAGAAAATAAAAGAAAGGGTGAAAAATTTTCGCAACCGCAAGACTATTCCATGACAAATTTTAATATTGTCTGTAAAACCCTAATCCCCTCTTCTTCCTTTAGCAGAGAATGAAGGAAAATCAGAACTCCAAATAGAGAGATATACACTCTACTCTACATATCTCATGAAACATGGCATGAAGAAAATAGAAAAGTTTATTGTCAATGGGCACAAATCTATCACTCCATGAATGCCGATATCCACAGATGAAGACATGAAGCGTATGAAATCTTGACTGATGAGTATTGAAAAACGAAAACAAAGAAAACTGTTGCAAACCAAACCCACTCTAACCTGGTGCCGATGCATTAATAAATGATTGCAGACCAAATAAGGGTGGAAGTCATTTGCAAGAAATTATTTCAGGTGCCCATCGTTTGTTATTCACTTGAGTACTCTGCTTTTTTCAAAACACTTGCAACCCATTATGAACTGGATTCGGTAATGACTCCCTTTTTAAGTCAAATTTATAAAACCTCAACTTTATTTTCTAGCGATGGTATTGAGAAAAAATATCATCAACAGAAAGACAATGGAGACTTCACAAATTAGGAAGCATGTTACAGAGTAATTAACGTCTACTAATTTTGCTTTTGAACTTATCTCAACTTGAAGATTTCTGAATCTTTACCTCAATCATTTGGATAGAGTATACACTATAAAGTCATCAAAACAACAAAATTTTCCGGTTAGTTGCTTCAGTTCTCATTTGCAGAATAAGAAACACTGAACATTGACTTAGAGAAAGCAAGTTTACCATGGAGGAGCTATGCTAGCACTTCAGTATAAACAATTCAACACCAGAATTTTTTCCACTGCAAAATGTTCGTTAATGGCATCTGCTCCATGGAAGGGTTAGGTCTGAACAGTTTTCTCTATATTTTTTACCGTCTGTCTGTAGAGCTGGGTGGTCAAAGTATCTATTTTTACTCTTTCTTTTAAAACTTTAGTTAGAAAAAATTGAGATATTAAAAAGTAAAATCGGTCCCATTAAATGACTTGCACATATGACCTGGGATACCATGCCAAGTCTGACGTGTTTCAATGTAATTAGGAGTGCACCACAGCACACACATAATATCTTGTTTTGTAATTCCACTCTTTTTTGATGTCCTATCATTCCTTTATGTTGCTCTGGATCTTCCATGTTATTTATGCTTAATTTGGAAAAAGTATAAATACAAATATATAGAATCTAAATACATACAATATAATATAAAATGTAAGGTTTTGCACTCTATAAATTTTTATTTATACTCCTTCTAAATTAAGCTTTAATTAGTACTATTGATGGTAGCTCTTGCTCTGTTGGTAGGTTCTCCGTTTGGTTGTAGGGAAGAAATCAAATCCCCTTCTTGTCATCCGTGGTTGGGGGAGTTAAAAAAAAATTAAATTCATGAGAATGATTTAATTTGATTTATCAAGTTCTCACAAATGAGAGCTATGTTTATAATACCTATCCTACTTTACCGTTTGACCCATCAAAACCACCCATTGAATTTTGATTTCTACCGTAAATGCACCCCTGAATTAGTATCAATTCTGAACTTGCACCTACCCCAACTGTAAATTTTCAGATTAGACTGAATCGTCATCCTCCATAAAGTAATTACGGTAATTTCTTGCCATCAATTTATAATTGGGATTTTCTCTTCATGGAACTAGCCTCACACCACTTTTAACTGTGCATTGACAACATCCCCTATAATTGGTTTTGTTATTTATGGTGAAGAATAAATCCGATTTCAAATTCAAAATAAATTTTCATCACTCAAAGCATTAAAACAGTAAAGTATTTTTTTTGTTAAAGTGTTGTAAGAGCATAGACATTCACGACATTACCCACCAATATCCGAGGATATGCTAATCAAGCAGTTCAAGTAGGTTGCATCCACTAAAACTGGGATGCAAAATCATGTTTCACATGCCAAAGGGCAAAATGAGTTTTACACCCTCTCACTATCAAATGTGTAAAGAGGCTTTCAAGATTGGAAAAAGAAACATGCACCATTACCATGCATTGGGAATTTCTCTCCATAAATCAAAATATATAAATACAGAGATATTACCAATGTGTGATTGTAACTAATGTTTTAAAAATCGACCCGTAATTGAAACCGTTTTAATTACCGGTTTTTGAGTCAATTGTTTGAACGAATGATCCATTCTAGAAAGAGTAATTAAAACAAAAAGCTAAAAACTATTAAATGGCATAATGATTCAATGGGTCATTAATTAATTCATCGATTTTTTGCCAAAAGCTAAATATAAAATAAAATGAAATCGATTGACTGAACAATTCTCAAGCGAGACGAGTGATCCGACTGCCTGAATCAATGACGATTTGAAAACATTGATTGCAAGTGCCTGATATTGATGTGAGGCCCGCATTGTGGAGAGTAAGTCTAGATTCTCCGAAACTAACTAGGTCAATGTGTGGTAATGGCTTAGCACACCACCAGAAGAGATACACTTTTGACGACGAAGATACATGTCATGCCTTTAATAAAAAAGATATTTGAAAAGTATTTCAAGATATTTCATCACATAAATATGGCAAAGAAGAAAAAGGAAAAGTATGAACTCTAAAAAGTCCTAACAAATCCCCAAAACAGACAAGTGTTCCAGACAAAAGAATACCCAAGCCTTTGTTTCAGTCCCCTTCCTCCTGACGTTCTCAGTCAGGGAAATCACCTAACCAATTGTAGTCATCAACTCCACCTTTAGACCACCAGTACAGGGAGAATTCAATTCACCAAACAAACATCCATTCAGATCCAACCTCCCGTACACCAGACTGTAGAAACAAGCCCGAACTGCATATAATCCACCAGGCCACCCTCAATGGTTCTAGACCACCTTTTCCTATAAGCGTGCTAGCAATCAATAACAAGGATTATCCCACTATAGGCCTGAAATATGAAGAATCTGAATCTGCTCTTCACACCAATACTACGGTATGTCTCTGCCCTACATCATTGACAACATCTCTCATATTTGTACATTATCCCATTATATCATTATATGATAGGGTGTGACTTTGAGGTCCAAGTGAGGAAGAAATCCCAATTCAAATAATGTGTGGAACAAAATCCCAATATTGTTTATGTGAAATGACGTTTATGTCATTATAACTAAAATTGCATAAGTGTTTGATAATATTTAAAAGTTATTAAGAGGGGTATAATAATTTATACTGTAATTTCTATGACATTGAAAGGGTATAATATCGGACGAACTTTGATCAATCAAAACTCTCTCATGAATTTTGATAAATATCGGCTGAATAACTATCACTTTCATGATAGTTTTTAAGTATCATGTATTTTTAGTTTTATATATAGTATGGCTCTAAATAATTTATATACTAAATTATCTATATCTAAAGGGTTATAAATGAAGTCATTTGAAAGAAGGGAATAACACTAATATCTATACTACTTTAAAAAGTACGAATGACTTCAAGAATATTTCTGAAATTTCTAAGGACAATATTTACCCCTCTATATTTAAATTTAATGATAAAAAAAAAATGAGGGCAAATAGGGTAATTGGTTCTTGATATTAAATGAATTGAAAATAGGTAATTTAAAGATATTCAATGCATTCAATCATCTCTCATTAAATCTGACATTTAAGTTATTAACTTGCATTCATGTTCATTGAATCATATATTTAAGTCATTTTTATTTCTTCTCATCATTAAGTTCTATTAATTAAATCCATACTTAATAAATTAATAATTCCAATAACATAAAAGCGTATACCTTTAAAATCTACCTAGCAAAAATAGTATTTTCATCCAAGTGGTGGTAAGAAATTAAATCATTTTGGGTCAAATGGATTAATCCATGCAGCCATGATTAAATAATAAAATTAAAAATAGATAAAATAAAAAAAAATAGAAATTAAAAAAATTGGGAACATTTTTAGCATACATACTAAACAATAATAAGTATGTTAAATAAGAAATATTTTTATTAATGATGAAAATGGAATGTAAAATTTAAAACCAATTGGAAATAAAAATATTTTCCATTTCTCTCTCTCGTTAAATCCTATATTTAAAATATATTTTTCTCATCATTAAATTCTTGTAATTAAATCCATAATATTAATTTTAGTAGTATAAAAATAAATATTTTGAAAAGTAATTTGAAAACAAAACCATTTTCTTCCCTCCCGGTGGTGGGCAAGCAATTTGACCATTTGGGGTCAAATGAATTAATAAATAATGCCATAATTAAATAATAAAAAATTAAAATAAATAACTATGAAAATGGAAAGCCAATTTCAAAATCTACCTAGAAATTAAATGATGTCATAGTCAAATAATAAAAATTTTAATAATAGAAAATACAAAGAATCACAAAAATAAAAAATAAAAAATATCTAATGTTATATATTTATAAAAAATAAAATACTGGGTATATCTCTTATATTGTACATTCATTATATTGAACAAAAATAAGTTCTATACATAAGAAATAATTTTATCAATGATGGAAATGTAACACAAAATTTAATATCAACCTAGAAATCAAACAATTTTTATTTTTAGATGGTGGGTTAGTGGTTTGAGTAAAATGATACCATAGACAAACAAAAATTAAGTGTGATAAGTAAAAAAATATTTTATATAATATAAATGAAATATATAATTTAAAGGGAAAATTATAGTCAAAGTCGATTGTACATTTAAAATTAGGTTGCAGGTTGGTCCAGAAACCAACCAAACTCTGAAAACCGGCTATACATTTTAAATTATAAAAACCCCTGCCATGTCATTAGAGGCTTATGTGACTGTTGCCAACATGTGACTCTTATTCCTTGTTGGACATAGTAGAAAACCTATACCGAAAATAGGTTTTCAGTTTCTCTCCCACTCCTTCTGTCTCTCGATCTCCCTTCCTTCTCTCCCACTCCCACAATCCGTAGCCAAATCAAAACCACTCTCTCTATTGTTCTTCCTCAAATCTTTCTCATTCTTCTCCCTCTTGGTCAATCTCCTTTTCCCTCAATCTTTATCGTTCTCCAATTGGTGTAAATTTCGTAGCCAAGAGTTTCTTGTGAATTTTATCAAATTGGTGTAATAATTTTTGAACCATACCAAGTTGGTGTCATATTCTTTTATACGATCTGATTAATACCATATATGTGTGTAAGAAAATAAGACAATAAAAAACGAGAGAGGGAGAGGGAGAGAAACTGAGGGAGAGTGATAGAAATTAAGGGAGAAGGAGAAATCGATTGAGAAAGAGAATGAGAGAGATTGAGGGAGAACGATAGGTAGAGAGAAAGAGAATGAGAGAAATTGATATAGAGAACATAAATAAAGAAAACCAAAAACCATTTTTATTTATTTTCAAATTACATAGTTGTTGAGCAGATAAAGATGGCTATGAGAGAAAGAGTGTGAGGGAGATTGAAAGAGAGAGAAAAATTAAAACCCCAATCACCCAACATTATAGGGCAATTTCAATATAAGCATTTTATTATGTCCAATATGGATCAAGAGTCCCATGTTGGCAATAGCCACATAACCCTCCAATGACATGGTGAGGGTTTTATAACTTGAAATGTAGAGCCGTTTGTTAGAGTTTTGTTGGCTTATGGACCAATTTGTAACCAAATTTTAAATGTAAGTTGGCTCTGACTATAATTTTCCCTAATTTAAATCTAATCCATAAGCAATGCTATTTCTTATCTAGATGGTGGGTCAATGATCCAACTTTTCAAAAAAACGCATGATGTCATAATTGAATAATAAATAGGGTAAATTACAAAGATCCCCTTGTACTATGACCATGAGACAAAGACCTCCATTGACTGTTAAGTCAAATGATGGGATGCATTAAAATACCAAAATACCCCACTAAACTTTTTCTATTTTCTTATTTTTGCCCTTTTTCTCTTAAAACTTATTTATTCTATTGTTTTCCCTTTCTTCTCTTCTTTTCCTCTCCCTCACCGTCCTCTCTCATTCTCTCTCTCTCCCAACTCTCCGAAATGAAAGAACGGAGGAAACCCATTTATCATCTTCCCTTTCTTCTCTTCTCCGTCTTCAATCTCGTCTCTATAGCCGTCGTCGACGATGCTGCGATCATAGGAAACTACAATGCTTGAGAGGATAAAGATGAAGATGATATCACATTGTTGGTTGGAATAAGAACGAAGAATTTGAGAGGGAATAAAAGGGAAAAGTGCAATTACTAATCACATGCTTTTTGCATAAAGGAAAGGAGGACGATGACCAAAGCGAGCGTTGCGAGTACTCCAACTTGAGGCTCTATATCACCACATTCGCTAAAGTCTCCTCATTTCCCAGGCCCTTGAAGGGTGTTTTACCAAATGAGGGCTCATAAAGAAAGATCCCAAATGTGCACCAATCCATAGCATTGCCATGACCCTCTCCTTTGATGATCTCAGGAGCTAAGTACTCATGGTTCCCAACAAAGGAGTTGGACTGGGTAGTGGTTGGTCCTGCCACAAGCTGTGGTAGAAGGCTCACCTGTGCTGCCAAGTCAGATTTTAGTTTCTGGGTCTTCGCTGTAGAAGATATAAGCCTCGGTCATGAAACCTGTGCTCGGGATGGCTGGAGACAGAAAGGATCTATACAAGGGGATTCTGCACATGGACCTGAAAAGTTTTTTGTTGGCAACATCCATTCTTTGAGGGCCTAAATTGGGCATTAATATGGTGTGCCATCCCATCGGAGCTACCAAAGTTTTGTGATCTCAGAGTTCCATTTATGCTTTCCCAGGAGAGTAAACGTTTGGAGTTCAAGTCTACAGGAGGGCATCTAGAGTTCGAACTGTTCTAGCATGTGATCTCTCTTCTGTGGGGAGCTGTTTGATTTGCTGGGTCCCCATTAAAATGCTCCTTGTTGTAATTGATAAACGATAATGTATCTCATACCTTAGTGTAAATGTAGCCTCACAGAATTGGCAGGAAGCATTGTGTGCTTCCTGAGTGCTTCTTGCAGAAACGCAATGAATAGATTTTGCCAGCCTCCACTCTCCAGCTTCTAAATGCACTAATAGTTACTTAGAGAACTGAGTTTTGGCTTGGACTGGTTAATACTCAATGGGTATTTTTTGGGGCTTGCAGTCCTTACATCAATTTGTGTAATTCATGTTCTCTCCTCTACACGAGCGCTCCACCATGCTGTTCACGATCTCTGCAAATGCCCAAATTCTAGATTCTTCTAAACAATCACTAACTTTATCACTAACTTTTTTTTGAATAGAAGATGCTAGGATTTGGGACTGTTCAATTTTTTGTCAACGCTTGAATGGTTGATAAAGAGAATTAGATGGCATTTGAAGGACATTTTTGAATTTTTAAATGTCACTTAACGGCTGATTAACGGATTAGTTAATGACAAGTATTGGATTGTCACATTTTAAAAGTTCGGGTATTGGATTGTCACATTCTGAAAGTTCGGGTACTAGATTGTGGCATTTTAAAATTCAGGGACCAAATTATCACTCAAATCAAAATACAAGAGTGCTGATTGGGAATTTTCCTTAATAAAATGACCAAAACTCCCCTCACCTTGGGTTTCAAAAGAGATATCAAAATGCCACACAAACACCAACCTTGGCAATAAAATATGATCTTCAATTCTTACATGTTTGCAAGAGAAGAACAAAGGCCTTTTCCTACACAAGTTGACATATCAAAACAACCAGGCACATCTACAAAACCAACGGTCAACTCAATCAAACCGTTAAATCATGGTTTTCAAAATCGGACCGGACCGGATGATCAGATTAAAAAAATTAGGAACAGGTTAGGTGACTGATTTCGGTTTTCCCCAAAATCAGTTTTTCTTCAAAAACTGTTGATTTTGGTCGGCAAACCGCTGACCTGAACAGTTAACCATTCAAACAATTCGACCATTTTTTATTTTTTTGTTAGAATGAACCGACCATTCGGTTTTTTTAGAACGATAGGACTGTTCTTAGGAGCCGTTGGATCGTGTTGATCTTGACTGTTGATTAACAGATATACTGGTTATAAATAAGGACCAAAGGGCCCATTTTCTTTGCCACAAATTTGTGAATCCAAAATCCTTGAGGTCGCGTTCAAGTATCCCAGTTCAGTGATAGCTATTTCTGGGTCCGAGGTCATCTCGCTCTCTTCGGTCTTCTTTTGGTGAGTCCGTCTCCCTTTGCTTCTTGGTTCCGTTGTCCTTTCTGTTAGCATGTCTAACCTTAGCTTAGATAGTCTCCTAGATGGGAGCGACAAGTCCGCTGGGGCCAAGGTGGGCACCTCGGCATAGGATGTGGACCTCAATCCGTCCGAGGCAGATTCACCTCGATGAGAGCGAGAAGATTTTGGCAAATCAGCCTCCACTTCATACCGAGGTTGCCTGCCGGACAGCTTTGGCCCGTTAATAATGACAGCGGATAGGCTCCTATCCTTAGTAGCTCGGCACAAACTCCCCAACGATTTCGTATATAGCATTCCCTTAGGCAACTTTCCTTGGGATCATGGTCACAACAAGATCGAGGTCTTCGAGGAGTAGCTCGTAGCCAGTCTTCGACTTCCACTCCACCCTCTTATAGTTGAAGTAGTTAAATTCTTTGGCATTGCCATAGACCAGCTACACCTGAACTCCATCTGTAACATCGTAGGCACCATCTCCCTTTTCCATGATTACAACCTTCCCTTAGACCTCGACATCTTCTCTTCAATCCTTTCTACCAAGAACTTGTCTTGTGTTTTACCTGAGCACAGGCGAAGTTACTACTTGTCTCCTCGCCCTGGGTACAAGCTGTTGAACGAGCTCCCTAACAAGGTCCCGGCCTGGAAGAGGCGCTACTTCGTGGTCCGCAACACTGATGGGTGGCCTTTCCTGACTCACTACAGGGCAGCCATGCAGGACCCCGGCGTCAGGCTAGACCCGAAGATAAGGGAATATGTCCGATCTTGGGTGTAGCTCGGCCTGAAGTTTGAAAACTTCGTGACCGAGGAGAAACTCCTGCAAGCCGGCCTAAGCCCTCCTGGTAGGTCGCTACTTGTACCTTTTTTTCGTCTATTTTACTTCGGTGTTGTATGACTTAGTTCGTTACTTGCCACAGTTGCCATGGATAACATCCCTGTCGATGAAATCTTCGGGAGCATACAAAAGGGGAAAAAGAAGAAGAGGGCCTCCAAGAAAGCTCGCCTCCATACTGAGACTACCACCACCGAGGTTGCCGCCTCTGCGCCCGAGCACCCCCCCATCGCCGAACAACCTCCTGTAATTGATTTGGTAGAGGAGGATCCAAACAAGTCCACTTCACCCCGCATTCCCGAGGATACCACATCTTCAGAGCCTGTTCCAACGACCACCTTCTTCAGGCAACAATACTTCAGTCCATAGCATTTTGACTCTGAAGTTCAGCTACTTCCCAAGAGCAAGGACGTGGTGTTCGCCGAGGAGGTCACTTGCTGGGCTAAGTTGCTGGTTGCTTAGCTCGGGGCACGAGTGGCCATGCATTGTATGGTGGTATGTACTTAGACTTAGCCTTCAAGTTGTCATATACTTAGATTTTTCTACATACTAATTTTTGTTTTCTTCTTTTGGTAGGTGAGTTCCTCTATCCATGCCTTGGCCTATCAATCCGAGGTGAACTTAAAGCGAGCTCTCAAAGCCGAGGAGTCTTCCTGGAGTGCCCACTCCGAACTCAACTTAGCTCACAATGAGATCAGTCATCTAAAAATGACGTGCGAGCTAAGAAGGTGTTGATGACTCTATTGATGTCGGAGAAGAAGGAGCTTGAGGAGCGCGAGGCGGCACTGAAGAGGGGGATGGAGAACCTCGAGGCTCACGTAAAGGAACGAACTGAAATCCTACTTCAGGCGATGGAGGAGGCCAAGGTCAAGGCGGTTGAGGAGTATAAGTCTTCGGCGGAGCTTCGAGAAAGATTGGTTGAGGCTGGGATAGCGGGCTACTGCAAGGGGTTTAAGCTTAGTAGGTGGTTGATCTTGCGGGAATTTCCCCACCTCGACATCTATGCCATTACCACATCTAAGATCACCAAAGAGATGGCCGTTGAAGCTGCCAAGGATCCAGACTCCGAGGTAGTGAGTGACAACGACCTTCTTGATGATGAAGGAGAGGAGGCTAGTGCTGCTGAGGACCGTATGGAGATAGATCCTCCTGCTGAAGTCTCCATTAAGGATGAGGAGTCCCGAACTGATTGATGCCTCTTTTCTTGGACCCCCCTTGTAATATTTGACACTCCGAGCCTCCGAGCTCGGTTATACATTTGTAATAATTTTTTTTACTATGTACTCGAAGTTCTTTATCAATGGAATAAAAATATTTTGCAAAACTCTTTGCGTGCAAAAAAATTTTCTAAGTATAGATTACTCCCGAACTGGCAAGCTAGCGAGCTTAACCAAATAGGAGCAAATTTTTCTAAGTATAGATTACTCCCGGGCTGGCGAGCTGGCCAGCCAAACCAAATAGGAGCAAACTTTTCTAAGTGTAGATTACTCCTGAGCTGGAGAGCTTGATACAAATTGGATTAATTTGATCACCATTATACGCTAGGGTGAACAGACACTGTAGGGTACATGTCTGACCTGTCTATGCCTGGGTTACTTTGCCTTGCCCATGCCAAAGCGATTGAGTTTTAATGAGCTCGTACCAAAGAGGCAACCGGGTCTTAAGCTGCCTATGCCGAGAAGGCAACTAGGACTTCTATCATGCCGAGGTCTCTTGTCAACTCGACACCATAGCCCGTAGGCTTCTGGGAGTGGCTCAAAGTCCTCTCTCCAGTTCGTTGTCTTTTTGACCAGTTCGGTGGTCTCTTAAGTAATTTATACTTGGAGTTGTGGACTCATACGTAGTACCTTCTTAGGTTGCCGATGTTCCATGATTGAGGTACCCGCTTTCCTTCCAAAGTCTCGAGCTCATACGTGCCTTCCCCGTACATCCATCTTATACGGTATGAATCTTCCCAATTCGGTCCAAGCTTACCCACGTTGGACTCAAGTACCATAACTTTTTGGAGCACTAGATCGCCGACACGAAACTGCCACTTCTTGACTCGGGTGTTATAGTACCGACCTATTCTTTGCTTGTATGTCACAGTCCAGATGTAGGCCAAGTCTCGCACCTCCTCTACCCGGTCCAGGATGGTATGGAACTCGTCATTGTTCGCTTCCTAGTCATAAGCACCAAGTCGTAATGTGGGTACTTCGATCTCTGCCGGGATCACCGCCTCTGTATCATATGTGAGGTTGAAGGGGGTCTCACCTGTCGTGGTCTTGATGGTAGTCCAGGCCCAAAGAACGTTGGGCAGCTCATCCACCCACGACCCTTTAGCTCGCGCAAGGCGAGCTTTCAGTCAGCGGAGGATAGCCCTGTCCGTTACTTTGGCCTGCCTGTTTGCTTGCGGATGTGCTACCGAAGTAAAGTTTTGTTGAATCCCCATCTCGGCGCACCAGTTCTAAAATTCGATGTCTTCAAATTGCTTCCCATTATCCGAAATCAAGACTTTGGGCAATCCGAAATGGCACACGATGTTTTTTCAAAAGAAATTTTGCACGTTCTGGGCTGTAATGCTTACTAATGGTTCGACTTTCACCCACTTCGTGAAGTAGTCTACTGCCATGACTAAGAACTTTCTATGCCCTGTTGCCGGCAGAAAAGAATCGAGAATGCCGATTCCCCACTATGCAAAGAGCCACAGGCTAGTGAGATACTTCAAATCGGCAGCAGATTGTTGGTGGATGTTGGCATTAGGGATGTTCATAAGAAGACCCAACCCGACCAAACCAACCAACCCGGACCGACCCAACCCGAATTGTCAGGTTTTCTTCAGCACCGGTCCGTTTCGGGTTGTAAAAAATCATAAATTGATGGTTATGAAAACCGAAACCAACCCGAACTGAACCGACTTAGTAGTTAGTAGTTAGTTCCTAGTTAGTATTTACAACCTACTTAGTTCTTACTTAACTAAGTTGTCTCTATCCTAGTTACAACCTAACTTAATTTCTAGTCTTCTAATTAGGAATGACATTAATGGCAAGTATTGTAACACAACTAGACAAGGAATTTTTTTGGAAAAGTTTAAAGAAAAGAATCAAAGGATCCTAGTTTTTATGGTATTTTACACCAAATAGGCAACCAATTACAATTAGAATTAGGTGTCCTTTTTTACTTAGATTATAAGGTTTATTGAAATATAAAAATTTCAGTCTTCTTTCTCTAATATAGTTTGATTTTCTATTTTCTTGATAACTTCTATTCTAACTTGGTCCACCCCCTAACAATTTCAGTCTTCTTTCTCTAATAGAATTAAGTGTCCTTTTTAACATCAAATTTCAGTCTTCTTTCTCCAATCTACCAATTTATTACCATTGTTGAACTTAGAACCGGAACCGACCCAAACCGACCCAACCCGACTCAAACCGACCAGGTCGGTTTTGCTTAACATAGGGTCGGTTTCGATTTCAACTTCAGGTAACCCGACCAGGTCGGGTCGGTTGAAAAAATCTCAGTAAACCGACCCAACCCGACCCGTGAACAACCCTAATTGGCATGCCTCTAACATCTATCGCATTTCTTGACAAGTTCGAGTGCATTCGCTTTCATTGTGGGCTAGTAGTAGCCCTACCTTAATGCCTTTTGGGCAAAGGCCCTACCCCCCAAGTGTCCTCCGCATAAACTTTCATGGATATCATGAAGTACGAGCTCAACATCTGTGGGTCGCAGGCAACATAGGTAGGGGAGCGTGAAGGATCTCCTGTACAGCTGTCCGTCTTTGAGAACGTACTTGGCTGATTGACGCTCTACCCTCTGAGTTGCATTGCGTTCTGCAGGTAGGGTCCCATGGAGCAATCAACGAGCGGGTCGATCCAGCTTGGTTCCACTTGCGACACGGGAGCGACCTCTTCTGTCCCCCTAAGAATATTGGGCAGAGGTAGGTCCATTATGTAGACAGTCTACATGGTGTTGTCACTCGTGCTTGCTAGTCGTGATAAAGTGCCGGCCTTAATGTTCACAGACCTCAAAATTTTCCTGATGAAGCAAGAGCTAAAGCTAGGTAGAATCTCTCTGAGAGTCACTACAAACGATGAGCTGCTTCGCTCCCATTTCCTTTACTAAGTTGAGCCTGGCAATTAGTGCCTCATACTCCACCTCGTTGTTCGATGCCTCGAATCCGAAACGGAGAGCGTACTCTAGTTTCACCTCGCTTGGGTCGTACAATATTAGTCCCGCACCTTTTGCTCGCTGGTTGGATAAACCATCGATGTGGAGGATCTAGGGCTCCTCGTCCAAGGTCGGTACTATTTTGATCGAGACCATTGCTGCATTGGTTCAGGGGCCAGTGTGCTGAAATTGCATTCTGCTACAAAGTCCGCCAAGACTTGGGCTTTGATCGCTAGTCGTGGCTCGAACCGGATGTCATACTCACTAAGCTCAATGGACCACTTTGTCAATCTATAGGACACCTCGGGCTTAAGTAGGATGTGCCTCAGAGGTCTATCCATAAGGACAACGATGATATGGGCTTGGAAGTATGGGCATAATTTCGGAGCTGCTACTACTAGCACGTACGCTAGCTTCTCGATGTCGAGGTATATGGTCTCTGCATTATGTAGAATCTTCCTTACATAGTAAACGGGTCGTTGAACCCGGTTTACCTCTCTAATTAGTACCGAGCTAACTATTTCGTCACTCGTGAAGAGGTATAGCTTCAATACATCTCCTTCCTCAGGTCGGGTTAAAACTAGGGTTGTACTTAGATACCTTATCAGCTCGTCAAACGTGAGCTGGCACTCTTCAGTCCATTCGAAAGTATCATTCTTTTTTATTGCCTTAAAGAAAGGGAGGCACCGATCCGTCGATTTAGACATGAAATGGCTTAGGGCTGCTATCCAGCCATTCAACCTCTAGACTTCTTTTATTTTTTGGGGTGGTCTCATATCTATGATTGCTTTTATTTTTTCTGGGTTGGCCTCGATACCACGTCGGTTGACTATATAGCCTAAAAATTTACCCAAAGTGACTCCAAAAACAAACTTATTCGGATTTAACTTCATGTTATATCTCCTTAAATTTTGAAAAACAACATCCAAATCGTTAATTAAAGATCTAGAAAACTGGGTCTTTACAAATGTTCAAAAATTTTGTTTACAAGTTGCTGGAAAGTTGCTCCAGCATTTTTCAAACCAAAGGGCATAACTTTATAACAATATAGCCTAAGCTCGGTTACAAAAGCAGTTTTGTCTTGGTTAACTGTGTCCATCCTAATTTAATTATAGCTGAAGTAAGCGTCCATGAAACTCAGCAACTCATGCCTTGAGGTCACGTCTACCAGGTGGTCAATTCTCGGTAGGGGGAAGCAATCCTTTGGGCAGGCTTTGTTCAGGTCGGTGTTAGCGATGCACCATGCGCTACTTGCCATTGGCTTTCTTCACGAGCACTGGGTTTGTGACCCAGCTCGGGTAGTGGACCTCCTTGATGAAGTCTGCGGTGAGGAGCTTCCCGACCTCCTCATCGACTACTCTCCACCACTCCAAGGCGAGGTTGCATTTTCTTTGTCTGACTGGCCTAACTAGAGGGTCCACATTAAGTTTGTGAATTATGACGCTAGGGTCAATTCTAGGCATTTCTGCCATGGACTAGGTGAAAACATCTAAATTGTTAAGTAAAAAACTTACTAGCTATGTTCGGAGTGGTGCACTTATTAGTGCACTGATCTGGAGAGTCCTGGTTGGTTCGGTCTCGGACACTGGCACGTGGACTGTCTCTTCCGTCAGGGCAACTCACTCCTCACTATAGTCTGCAGTTCGCTCCAGTTCGACGTCTTCTACCAATTTTGCCTTTCCTTTGAGAGTAGCCACATAACACCTCCGAGACTTGAACTGATCACCTCGCACTACCCCCACTCCGTAATCCGTTGGAAACTTCATTGCAAGATAGTAAGTTGACACTATCGCACATAGAATGTGCGTAATGGGCCGACCTATGATTGCATTGTAAGGGGATGGAGTCGTGACCACCAAGAATGTATGCTCGAACCGGACAATATTTGGCCGCGTGTCCACCTCCACTGGTATTGTAATGCAACCTATAGGCCTGACTTCTTCTCCGTTGAACCCTACTAGTGGGGCATCTGCAGGTTTTAGATCACTTTGCTGTATTTGCAACTTGTCAAAGGTTCCTTTGAATAGGATATCAACTGACTTGCCTGAGTCCACCAAGATCCAGTTTACTTCAAAGTCATTGATGATCATCTCCACGACCAGGTCGTTGTCATGAGGATACTGAATCTCATGAGCATCATCCTTGATAAAGTAGATTGGTTCTTCGATTCGAGGTCACTTGGGTGGGTTCTCTGCTTCATGCTTCAGCTCTCGGACTGACATTTTCCCAGCTGCTAGTGTGCACCCCGCTACAATAGATCCTCCGGCAATCATATTAATCATCCCGCAGATCGGCCTTTCTTCTAGCACCGGGCGAGGTGGCTGCTCATTCTATTTACTGCTCTCTGAGGCGTCTTTTTTCCGATCTCCTTGTCGGATCTCATGTTCTTTTTCTTCATGCAAAATGTACTTCTTCAAGTACCCATAGCGGATTAGCTCTTCGATGTCATCGCGGAGGTTTCTGCAGTTTTCTTTGTTATGACCATGGTCCCGATGAAAGTGACAATAGACGTTCGGGTTTCTGGTCGTTGGGTCTCCACGAAGCCTGGGTGGCCGTCAGCCGATAGAAGAGTCTTTGATGGCCATTAGGATCTCTCATCGCTTTGCATTCAGGGGAGTATAGTTCATTCTCTCCTCGAGCTCGGGGACTTGCTTTTTCGCTTGGGGGACTTGCTTGTTTTCCTTTTCTTGTTGCTCATTCCTTCTTTCTCTCTCTTCCTCTTTTCTCCTCGTTGATTGTCTATTTTCTGGTTTATCTCTTCTTCTGTGCTGATAAACTGATCAGCTAACTTGAGGAACTCGGTGATGTTCTTTGGCTTGTTGGCAACGATGTGCCACTAGAACTCTTTGTGGGTGATTCATTTGCGTGATGTGGTGAGACGTACTGCTGGGTCAATGTCCAATATCTGCAGGCATGTGTCGTTGAAGCGCTTGATGTAGCTTTGAATCGACTCTCCTTCCCTCTACACCATGTTCAAAAGGCTCTCCTGTGACTTATGGGCACTTCTTACTAGTGATGAAGTGGGCTGTAAACATATTCGCGATTTGGGCACTTATTTTTATTGTTGATAAAAATAATACTACTGAAACTGTTGGAATTGATGGATTTGCTGCTTTTGGATCTGCATCATTTGAACGCTCTGGACGATGTCGTTGAACTGGGAGTGCCCAATCCCAAGGGGAATCACGGTAGGCTTCGAGAACATGGAATTTACCTAGGGGAGTAGGGCACTCACTTGTTGGGTAGTGTGCGGCACAAACAGTGACGGGACCTCGGAGGCGGTCAGAGGAATGGTGAATTGGTCAATATTCCCTGAGGATCCTTGGGGAGCGACTATCTACTGCTCTTTCCCCCAGTAATGTTCATGTTATTCTTTCCGCTGTGGCTGGTTAATGCCATTGAGGTACTATAAATAGGATTGGGATGACCTTTCGATCGTTTCCCACAAATGGTGCCAATTGATAGTGCGCGATCTGGATATTCCTAGCTAAAAGATGACCTGGATCCTAGTCGCGTGGCGAGCTAGATCAAGCTGCAAAATAAAGAATCAGAGAACTCAGGGTGGGTAACCCAGCGAGGCCTCTTCGATGCCTAAGTCAGTACTGTATTGTGAATGCGAGTTGAATACTTGTGTGCTAGAGTGCTAGTGAGCAAATAATTACGCGTACCTATAACCTGGTGGGATCGATGCCCTTATATAGCTGAGCTATCATGGATTTCCCAAAACGGTTCCGGGGTCTGCGGCCTGAGTGGATGAGATGCGTTTCCGCTTTAGTTGGAGAGTAACGTACCAGTCAATAAAGTTTATTGTCGTCACCCGATCCGGGTGAGGAGAGGATAAGGCCTGCCGTTACGCGGGGTGATCTCGTGATGTTCGAAGTCTGCTGGGAAGCTTCTAGAATCGATTACATGTCACTTCAGTTCCTAGGCCCCGAACTTGATTAGGCAATAGGGTGACTTTATGCCGAAGTGGCGTTATGCCTAGGTGACCTTATGCCAAGATGGTGGAAGATCCGAACTCCATAAACTGCTGACTAGGCTCCCCTTGCTTAGTTGTGATTCTATGGGCAGATTGTGTCGAGTAACCTTTACTTACTAAGTCGCGCCAAATTACCCCCTCATCAAATTCTATGGAAGAGGCAAGCAAATTCCAGCGGCCTTAATAAAGTGGACTTCCTCAACCATTCCTGTTCTTTGAGCCCTCACATACTCCTCATAGAGACCTGTTCTTTTGGAGATCCTGTTCTTAGCGCCCTCATATACTCACAGAGGCCTCCACCATAACCATTCTTACCAAAGCCAAATATGGAGGACAAAGGTTTCTTGCTGTGCTATTCTGTTTTTCGTTTCATCTCAAGGTGGGAGACGATGAACAGTAACTTTTCTCTCTCCTACAACCTCTGCTCTCCACTGTTCCATCATCCACCAGGTTGAGAACGAAAAGAACCATTCCTCCCTTCTTTCCGCCGAGAGGAGAGTGGTTACTTGCAGCTGCTACTCTGTTTTTCGTCCCAAAGTGGGAGACGATGAACAGTAACTTTTCTCTCTCCCACAACCTCCGCTCTCCATTGTTCCACCATCCACCAGTGGCGGTTGAAAAGGAAAAGAACAATTGCTACCAAAGTCAAACAAAGAAGAGAGAGATTTCTTGCCACTGAGAGAAGAATGGTTTCTTGCCGCCGCTACTCTGTTTTTCGTCTCAAGGTGGGAGACGATGAACAGTAACTTCTTTCTCCCACAACCTCTGCTCTCCACTGTTCCACCCTCCACCAGCGGCTCCCACATCTCCTCTCTCTCTCTCTCTCTCTCTCTCTCTCTCTCTCCCACAACCTCCAGATCTCAGCTGCACCTTGAGAAGTCACTGTTCCACCTTGAGACGTTATTGTCCGGTTGTGGGAGCTTGATTACACTATCATCAAAGCTGGTCTCAAGCTGCGACCATTAGACTTGTCGATGATGAAAGTTACTGTTCCAAATCTAATGGTCGCAGCTTCGATGATCAGTAACAGTACCAAAACTGTTGCAGCTTCAGACCGTTTCTGTGTTATTTCTCTCGCTGTAAGACAAGTGGTCAGCTACCGAAACAAGTTGAGACTCCCTGTTTCGTCGATTGAGTGTTTGAAAGGATCAAAGAGGGGGAGGATAACGACCCTTGGAAGATTTAGACAATTATCAAGAACATTAACGATTAGTAACAGTCAATTTTCAAACGGTAAAACTACATTTAGTCAATTAATTAAATCATAAGAGTAGTTTAAAAAACTCACCCTTTTAACTATCAATAAGTCGGGCCTTTTCTTCCCTTTATTTTTAGTTTGTTCTTTCGACGACAGATTCATATTGGGTGGTGTCTCCTTGCTATACTCAGGGGTAAAAATGTAAAATACATGTAGAAATAGGATAAAGCTTTCATGAATGAACGAAGCTAGAAAAAAGTTGTGATCTCCAGGCTCGCATTAATCAACATAATTAATATTCTTGGACCCAGTAAACGGCAAGAAACGCCAAAACAAGGCATTCAGCCTGTAACAAGTGCAACTCCCCCTTAATTGACAACCCAAACCATAATACAAGGCCAGGGCCCAAAATCTCCTCTTGTAAATACGGGCCAGAATCAGAAGCCCAATAATTCAATTTGCACCACCAAATCCAACACAGAGAAAATAACGTGCTTTGAAAATGCCTTGAAAATAGGAGCAAGGCCAATTTAATTTTTTAATTAAAATTAAAGATCCCTAAATAAGTACTTCATCGTGATGATGAAGGAGGCGGTACAGTACAACAAAGGCTGTGGATTGCGCCTAAAATTATGCCCGCGCGTCCAAAATGAAGCGCAGGAAAATGAATTGCGGCAACTGAATCTAGAAATTAAGTCACCGGAAAACACCCCATCCTCGATCAAGGCTATCAGGCGATCATTAGTCTTGGGCAACGAAGAAGTATATATGTGTTATCAACTTACGGTTGATTGAGTATCACACAAACAAGCCTTCATCCTTGGCCTACAAGTATCACATTAAAGAGCCAAAACGTGATGAAGAGTCACCCACGCTGCCACAAACATCACTGTGTTTTCACCTTAACTTGTCCATTTTGCAAAATAGTAGAAACCCGGCCGCTCAATTCCATAGAGTGACCCCGCTTCACCAATTACATCAAACAAACAAAATAGAGAAGCCTCACACACATAGGCGTACGTCAGGAAAACTCACCTATCGGGTGAGAGGGAAACCTCGCACACAGGCCAGAGTATTTATTCATTTAGGCCAGAGTATTTATTCACAAACGACAGGATCGTTACATGAGAATTTATTCATTTAGGTTGCATTTTATTTGATTGGACAAAAAAAAAATTGTGAGAGACGTTATTTTGTGGAGATTTTAACTTTGATTGGTAGGAAAGCAAACTAGTATTTGACCCAAATTTAAAGTAATATATATATATATATATATATATATATATATATAATCCAAATTTGAAGTAAAAAACAACTAAAATTTTAATTTTAATTGAAGTCTCAAATAGAAATGACATGATAAATTTTAACTGGGGGTAGGGGCGGCAATTTTTTACCCAATAATGGGTTCAACCCATTTATTTAGTTCTGGGTTGTTGTAGGTCGGTTAACCCAATAAACATGGATTTTAATGGATTGGGTGGTTTGGGTAATGGTTAACCATCAAACCATCAAGAAAACAAGAAGCAGAGATCAATGGTCAGTACAGAGAAGTGGCCGGAGAATGAGAAGAGGAAAGAAAGGCCATTTGGCTACTGGAGAACGAAGAGGGAAGAACGAACTCTAAGGTTTAATTAATAGAGGGATTCAGCTGGCTGCCATCTCAAGTACTTCATGTACTCTCTCTCTTTTTGATTTTGGGATCCATTTTGATGGAGGATGATTTGGCCCAACCTGCTGAGATGATGACACGCGGACCTGACCCACGAGTAACAACTCAGCAGCATGGCTTAACCGCAACTAATTAATGAGCCTGTAGAATAGCTCGTCACGTTATAGCTCTCTATAAGGGGAGCTCGCTGCAACGCGAGTTCTAGGTCTCCCGAGCTATTGAGAAGAGAATACTCCATGACTATTTCAGCTCGCAAGGTAGGGAAATCAGCTCGCTCCAGCACCTGGGCAGAAGAACTGCCCCAAATGCCAACCTTGATGAGGATCACCTCGAGGTACCCTTGAGCTTGCTACAAAGTAGCTCACGACTGGATAGCTTGCTACGAAGTAATTTGCAACTGAGTGATGCGATGCTCTCAGGAAGCTTTCATCTGACGAGACCGTACCGATCAGACTACGCCATGTCTCTCGATTGATGACGCAGTCCTTGCCCTTTCAGCAGTCTGCACCCACGTCTCTCGACAGGCGAAGGAGCCCAGTGGCGGTTACGCCTGATTTGACAAGAATGCCCCTATAAAAACCCTTTGGGTGTTGGGGAGAAAAGATCTTCAGATACTTTTGACACTTACACACTCTCATACTCTCAACTTGATTCCTTACTTGCTCGCGAGCTAACCTCTCGAGTACAGTGATAAAGCGCGACATACACTCTTAACTTTTTATACTCTTTCCTTCCTCCCCAGCGTTCTAACTTAAGCTTTGGAGTATTCCCGCCGGGCAAATCCTCGAGAATCCTTCTTCTTCGTCTTCTCAAGTGCCGTCTATTGCCAGCAAGGAGCTAGTCACTAGCTAGCTAGGAGTGCTCGGATCATGCCGCATCACATTCCAAATCCGTTGTTGGGTAAAAGGGCTTGGAAGTGCTCTATGAGGATTGTTGCAATTTTTGAATGAATTGAGATTTTGCTCTCTCCTTCTAACACTCTTAAAGTATAATCTTAGGGAGCAATATGTAGCAACAAATGAATTTAGCTAGATCCAGTTTTTTGGGTGTTAGAATTGTATCACACATCGTCTTAGTGCAGCTTAACTCCTAGGTTTTGATCATTTCAACAATAATCTAGATAGCGTGAAATTCACATACATAAATGCCTATGAGATTTTTGAGGATGTGTTGAAGAATCTTTCAACTATGGTACAGAATCTCATGCACAAAAATTCTTAATATTTCTCTTGTTTCATTGATATATGGTTGGCTAAGACAAATCCACATGGAGATACAATTGCTAGTTAGTGATAACAGATTCACAAGCAAATCCACATGGAGGCTATTTATGAGAACTGCCCCTATAAATATGAACTTGGAGCAATGATCGGTGCCATTAGATTTAGATAAGCCTGATTGATGATGGTTATGATCATCTGATTCATCCAGCATTGGCATGAGAATGGGTGGGGGTAACCTATTTACTCAATGGAGAAGCATAAGTGCGATTTGAACAGTGATTCAATGACTAATGTTTTTCTGTGTTTAAATTTTGGGGTTTATTGTTACAAACATTGGATGTTGTAGGGTGGGTTAGAACCACTAGGGGTGCAAATGGATCGGATTGGATTCAAATCAATGTATATTCGAATCCGATTTGACACTATTCATGTCGGACCCAATCTGATATGAAGATTCAATTGGATTTGATAGGACTCGTTTTGAATATGAATCCTATTGGTAAGTCGGATCTTTGGATCTGATCTGATCTGATCCAACTTGTTTTCTTTAAAAATTAATAAATTATTAAAAGAAAAATAAAATGTACTAATTTAAATAAGTAAAAATAAATAATATAACAAATTTATAAAAATATAATTATAAATAAATAGCATATATATACATATACATTTTTATTATATATAGGGGTTTTTATAGTTCAGTCCACCCCTAGGGTGGAGCTAAGATTTCTAGGGTGGACTAAATCCTACTCGTGGATTAATGCCAAATTCACGAGCAGGATGCGGTTTATAGGGGGGACTACTAGTAGACTAGGAAGGGGCTGCAATTTCATATTTCTGAGGTGGATTGTAGTAAACTTATCCTTATATATATATATATATATATATATCAGATCGGATCATCTCAAATTGGATAGGGGTGATTCGAATCCGATCTGATTTCATATTGGATTCTATTATCCGATCCGAAGATCTGAACAGGGGTTATCCAAATTTGACCAAATAGGATCGGTTCTTGGATCGGATCGAATCATGATCTAACCATTTGCACGCCTAAGAACCACTTGCCTAGAAAGAAATATATAGAAAATGAAATTTCTGTTTTTCATAGTAAGAACCAGTTGTAAACTGATATGGCATTCTATCACATGTCTTGCTTCTACTTCCTTACAGGTTAGGACAATCCAAAATAGTTTGTTATCCAATTTTACTGTTGTAATTTTCATAGTAACATTGTTTTCTCACATGTATAGAAAGGATAAAATAAAAGTTAAATTTTCTATTTTTTTCAATATTTTTTATGTAATTTTTATTAATTTTATGCATTTTATGTTTTTGTTTAATTTCTATTTTATTTTCTGCAATTTTTATTTTTTTATGTATTTTTTATTATTTTATCTAAATGGGTTAGGTTTGGGTCAAGGTGAATTGGGTTGAACTAAACCCATTTAATTCTATCTTACTAGGTCATTAATGGGTTGGCAATTTAGGTGGATTGCATTAAAGCTCAACCTAAACCTAGCCCAATTGCCACCCCTAACTAGGGGGTGATAATTTCTGGCATAGGCCTGCAAATTATTATATTATATAATTTATATCATATATATCTATATTTATCTATATATATTATGTATAGTATTTTATATTTATATAATTATAAATATATTTTTATACATATATTATATCATATAATATAATTATTATGCATTAAAGTGTATTTAGGGACATAAGCCCCCTTACCATAGGTGTTAAGCCCTGCCCGGCCTTTGATCACCCCTGGTTTTAACGGTTGACCAACCTCTCTCTTCTTTACGTTAGCCTTAAATCTTGGGATCCAATAAATTAAGGTCATAAATTTATATTTAGGGTAAAATACAAAAACCTTCCCTAATGTTTCTAATAATCATAAAAACCTTTTTTTATCATTTTATTTTAGTAAAAACCTCTCCTCTATTTTTGAAAAACTTGGCAAAAACCTTCCTTTCGTCAATGACCAAGACAGAAAACGTTAAACTGATGATTAATTTTTTTCTAAATACCTATTTTACCCTTTTATAAATTAGTTTATTTCTATTTTTACTAAAATGCCCCTGCCAACATATTATACCTCTTTACCCTCTTTTAGAATCCTAGTTTCTATTTTTCTAGATTGAAGATAAGAAACACAGGAGGAGCGAACGCACAAGGGTTTCGAGGAACACAACACAAGCTGTTTTTTTTCATTTTTGTTATCGTTTTTTCCTTGTCATTTTTTTCTTCCTCTTTCAGACGTATTCAGCCAAGTGAGTGAACACAGCACTAGCCGATTTCTTATTCTTCCTCTTTCGGTCATTATTTTGACACTGATATTTGGTTCATTGTTTTAACATTATTGCTCGGCTTTAAGAGTATTTTAATACACATGGGTTTCAGTCATTATTTTGACATTGATCTTTGGTTCATTGTTTTAGCATTATTGCTTTGTTTTAACAATATTTTAATGCACATAGGTTCCGGTCATTATTTTAACAGTATTGCTCTGTTTTAAGATGTATTCAGCTAGCTGGTTTCTCTCTTTTCATTCAAATTTTCAGTAGCACTATTTTGTAGAATATTAATAGTATTGCTCTATTTGGTGCTTCATTAAATGAGTCACTCGATTGATTAGTCTTGGATTTCTATAAAATTTTTAGGGATCTAGAAAGAGGTTAGTTGGTTGTGATTGGTCTTTGATTCACTTTTTGAGCTAAAAACCAATTTAACTATCATCGTCTCCTTAAACTCCTAAAGCATCTTCAGAACTTGCCACATCCTGGGTCTCTATTTCGGAGATGTCTCACATGGTGGCTATCTCAAGAAGCATGGCTAGCCGGTTCTCATCGCCACCATCGTCATCCCTGACGGATTTGATCCAATTAAGCAGATCATTGGATATGAGCAAGGGATGCTGGGATGGAGATTTTCCGGTCAGAAGTTCCAGTAAGAGAACGCCAAAGGAGTAGATGTCAGATTTGGAGGTGGCTCGACGACTGGACTTGCAGGCCTCAGGGGCCCTCCTATATCCAGTAGAGTCAGGGGGTTTCATCTTTGGAGGAGGTATCGGTGAGCATGGCGAGGTAGTAACTGATGAGACAAGCCTCAAAGTCAGGACCCAGGAGTTATATCGGAGGACTTGAGGTTGCTGTGAACGAGCCCGGATGCTTGATGTTATATATGCCAGGCCTTGTGCCATGTCCTCTGCTATTTTGAAGCATGAAGTCCAGTGGAGTGGTTTGGCCTACGTTGATCTCGAACCTACGACATTATTTATTTGGCTAAAATACAAAAGGGTAAAATGGGTACTTTTGTCTTATCAAGGAGGTTTTCGTCAAATTTTTCAAAAATAGAGGGGAGATTTTTGCTAAAGTAAAACTATAGAGGAGGTTTTTATGATTGTTAGAAATTTTAGATGAGGTTTTTGTATTTTATCCTAATAGTTATAACCTGATCAGGCGTATCAGCTCTCAAATTTTTGGGTTTGGGCAGCTATTTTTCTTTTGTACTTGGCCTCTCCCAGGCCCCCTTAATGCAGGTTCTGTGTGAGGTAAGAAAACCCTAGACCCAAATGGCCCAGCCCATCCCAGATAGAGGTGTCAATTAGATTGGATTTGGTCCAACCCAGTCCAGTCCAATGTGAGTTCACTTACAAATGCACTGGACCCAATTCAGTTCAAATCCAATACAAACTAAATCCAATCCAATCCATTAAAATGTAAATTGATTGAATTGGATCCAATCCAAACCGAATGAAATATAAAAAACAGAGCATATAAAAATTTACGAAAATTTAAAAATTACAAAAAATATACCCTTTTGGCATTGAAAAAGTGCTTTCGTAAAAGTACTTTCGTAGAAGTGTATTTATGAAAGTACTTTCGTAGAAGTGCTTTTATAAAAGTACTTGTGTAAAATTACTTTCATAGAAGTGCTTTTATAAAAGTAATTTTTAAAAGTACTTTCATAGAAGTGTTTTTGTAAAAATGCTTTCGTAAAAGTACTTTTATAAAAGTGTTTTTGTAAAAGTACTTTTGTATAAGTGCTTTTATAAAAGTACTTTCGCAAAAGTGATTTTGTAAAAGTGCTTTCATAAAAGTTCTTTCATAAACATGCTTATATAAAAGTACTTTTATAAAAGTAATTCCATAAAAGTGCTTTTATAAAATTACTTCCATAAAAATTCTTTTGTAAAAGTGATTTCATAAAAGTGCTTTTATAAAAGTACTTCTACAAAAGTGATTTTATAAAAGTATTTTTCATAAACTTGTTTTCGTAAAAGTGCTTTTGTAAAAGTAGTTTCATAAAAATGATTTTATATTGGCTTCAATTTTGATTAGTTTTAAATTGGACAAGGGTTTGACCTCATGATGGGATTGTTGGAAATTTGATTTATGTACAATTTAAACTAACAAGAATATGAATCAATTTATTTTGGATTGGTCCAATCTAATAATTATAATAGATTGTCCAAATCCTATTTAATAAGATTTGGATCGGATGGATCCAATTTAAAACTGGTCGATTGACACTCCTAATCCCATAAACACGTATATCAAGTATATGTGTGTGGCATTTTGTATGAACATATCGATAATATATTTTTATTTATTTTCTATCATTTTAATTTATAAAAAAAGTTTGGGTACATTACAGATAAATACCCTGTACTTTGGGGGTAATAACATTTAGGTGCCCCAAACTTTTAGAAATACACTTAAGTCCATTTTCATTAATTCACGTTACAGATTATTGTAAAGTTACCGAAATGCCCATATTTTTTTATAAATTGTTTAAATCTAAATTTTAAAAAGACTAAAATAACCCTGTTTAAAAGTTGGGTTGTAAAGAAACCATTGCCGCTGCACGTAGAAGAAATTGTTGCGGCCGCCGCCAGTTGAGAAAAAACCGTTGCCGCCGTGGGGAGAAGAAACTATTGGCTATTGCCGCCGTGGGGTCCAAAAACCATTGCCACCGCCTCATAGAGTAGGTTCCATCTGCATTAAAGCCTCAGCAACCCTTTTACCCATCTCGACATTCCCACGAATCCTAAAAGCCCATAAGCAAGCTTTGCAATGCAAATAACCCTGGCTTTGTTGACATCTAGCGCACAAACTCCTCTGCCTCATCGAGCCACCCTGCCCTACCCAACATATCCACAACACACAGGGGATGGTTCAATGTGATAATCTAACTCTAACGCACAAGCTCTATACCTTCCTTCACCAACTCAACAAAGGTATAAACCGCTTCCACCCCATAATTTCCTTCTTGGACATAGCTTGAAAGTAGAGCATCCCATCAAACAATCTCCTGGCTTCTTCTAGATAGCCCCACCTTGAGTACATTGTTATAAGTGCATTCCAAACAAATGTTTCAGTCAAATCCAGATTTAATTACAAGGGAATGAAACTGAAATCCCAGAAGACAATCTTGAATATCTGAGCAAAAGTTAAGAAGAACAGTAGTATAAGTCACGACACCAAGGCCAAGGGAGAGCCCAGTTTGATGCATTTGAAGGAATTGTGCTCTCCGGTGAATCTTAGCACATCCTGGTTTTCATGGAAACCTGAAAGAATTGTGTTCCAAGAAACAATATCCAGGCTCTTAAAGATTTCAAAAGTTTGATCAAGTTGTCCAGATTACATATACATAAGAGAATTCGATATAGTGACAAACGAATCAAACCCAGATTGAGCCATTTTTGTTGGGTCAATTTATTTTGCATCAAACTTAAAATAGATGGATGCAGTTGGTGGCTGAAGTTAATTTTAGTATTATAAAATGTTTAACTATTTCTGAAAATTCGAAATATCTAAATACTAAATATTATTATATAAAAGTTCAGGGGTACTTAAGTTTTACTACCCCAAATTACAGAGTACTTATCTGTAATTTACCCAAAAAGTTTTGGGAAAACTCCACCACCATTATCATATGGAAGCCCAGTTCATCAGAGCAATCAGATGGATTCGTGATTTGGTGATACATGCACCCTTCGTTGGAACAAAGAATTTCAAATTTGTTACAGAAATGCACCTTCACACAGCTGAAGCAGATCCAAGCCCTCATCACCACCACCTCTCTCAACAGAAACATCCGGATCTCAACGAAAACCCTCCGACGAAGCACCGAATTCGGTGGCATGGATTACTCCGAGCTACTTTTCTCCCAAATGGATGGGATATTCCCTGCAGACCTCCTTCTTTGGAATGCCATGATTAGAGGCTACGCTTTTAATGGCCCCTACGATAAATGCATCTCCATGCATCATCAAATGATCCAACGAGGACTTAAACCTAACAACTACACGTACCCTTACCTCTTAAACTCTTGTGCACAGATCGGAATCGGGTGCCATCTCCAAGGAATGAAGATGCATTGCCAGATTATAAAGGTGGGATTCGAGCGGGTTCCTGCGGTTTCCAATTCGCTTCTGAATTTTTATATGTACATGGAAAGTTCCTGTGATTATTTCGTACAGGGTGTGAGGAAAAATGAAAAACCAAGTGATGCCCAGAAGGTCTTTGATGATATGCTTCTCAAACCCGTCCAAATATGGAACCGTATGATATGGGGATGTATAAATATTGGCGACGTTGAGTCTGCAAGAAAATTGTTTGATAACATGCCTGAAAGAGACATAGTTTCGTGGAACTCGATGATTTCGGGTTATGCCAAAATTGGAGATGTAGAGAAGGCAAATGAATTGTTCATGCAGATGTCGGAGAAGAATGTTGTGACTTGGACTTCAATGGTGGGAGCATTTTCCAATTCGGGAGACCTCCAAACAGCAAAAAGACTTTTCCTCGAAATGCCTTACAGAAATGTGATTTCTTGGAATTCCATGATTAGAAGTTACACTAGGCATGGAAAATTCCAAGAAGCACTGGAGCTCTTATTCGAGATGCATTTGCAAGGGGTGAATCCTGATGGATTTACTTTTATTTCTGCTCTGTCAGCTTGCTCCAACTTAGGAGCTCTGGAGTTCGGAAAGTGGATACATTTTCATCTTATAAGAGATTGGTGTCAGTTGGGAGTGATAGTGGGAACAGCTCTAATAGAAATGTATGCCAAATGTGGAGACGTGGACAGAGCCTTCAAGATTTTTATCAAGCTTGGTGAGAAAGACGTGTTCTGTTGGAATGTAATGATGAAATCATTAGCCATCCACGGAAGAACAAGAGACGCCATTAAAATCTTCTTTATGATGCAACGGAGAGGGTTGAAGCCAAATGAGTTCACATTTACTAGTGCTTTGTTTGCCTGTAATCATGGGGGTTTGATAGAGGAAGGTCGCCAGATATTTTCTAGTATGAAAGATTTGGGGATCAGTCCAAAGCTCGAACATTATGGGTGTTTGGTTGATTTGCTTGGCCGAAATGGTCAGGTTGAAGAAGCTAAATTGCTAGTAGAGGGCATGCCTTTTGAGCCTGATATTGCCGTTTGGGGTGCTCTGCTGGGAGGTTGCAGAGTCAAAGGTGATCTCAGGCTGGCGGAAGAGGTGATGGAGAGGATTGACGAGTTAAAAACTAATGAATCAGGGGTCTACGTGCTATTGTCAAACATATATGCCTCTGCGGGTCAGTGGCCAAAGGCTGTAAATGCCAGAGAGAAAATGGAAGACAAGAAAATTTGGAAGAGAACTGGATGCAGTAGTGTTCTTGGGGTTGTTAATATTTAACTCTTGATCATTTTCCATGGAAGTTCTCTTTGAGGACAGGAATATTCGAAATGATTCATTGATCTTTTTCTTTTTCATTTTTTTTTTATAAATCAAATTATCCATTGATCTGCTGTGTCCATGTGCCCTCCTTCATACGAGTTAAGCATTCTCCTCTGTTTGTCTTTATTCCCCTTTAATTCATTTACAGTGGATACAAATGCTAAACACTTAAGCCCCATTTGTTTTTCGGTATAAGTGCATTTACTCACTTTTGTTATTTCTCATTTAAATAAGGCAATGATCATTTTAACCATAAAAATCCATTATTAAAAGAGGGCATTTTTGTCCCATTCAAATACCCACCTAAGAGGTGGGTATCACTTACCCTAGGAAAATAAACTTTCACTGGTCTCCACATAAATCTGAAAAAAGAACATGGGATTCTTGATCAATGAGAACCAAAATCCCGACCAACTTTCCCTCTCTCAAAATCCGTAAAAAGAACGTCTTCTTAATTTCAAAAATATGAAACACGAACACCCACCTTCACCAATGTGTATAAATACTGGTGTGTTAAAGCCCCATACACAGCATAGCAAGCAACATATCTCCATTATTGGCATGCATCCCACCTTGATCTCATCTCCCACCAATTTGTATAAAGTATAAACACTGCCGCATTTCTTTTTTCTTTTTTATTTTTTTTGGCATGATTGCCTGCCACCCCTTTAAAAAAATGCTCTCCGATGACACTTCTTTTCCACCGGCAGCGGCCACTATGTTTTTTCCTCCAGGTTTTTTCTTCTAAGGCTTGGTATGCATATTGTACACCGCAAGAAGAGTGATACCCCATTTAACAATGCCCATTTCCATCATTTTGAAATTTTAACCCTCACCTAATCAAACCACTAAAATGAATTCGGTAAATTTCCCATAACTGAATCGTCAATTAATTGGACTAAAGTGTTGGAATATGTAAGTATATGGTAGCTCTTTATCACGAGTCCAATCTCCTGCACTCGAAATTGTGTGAGCAGCGAAGCACTTCTGATAAGAAATAAAGAGAGGGAGTTCTTTGAGACTTGCTGCCTATGGACTCCGAACGAAAACTCCATTAAAGGAAGGTGCTATCCACCATTAACAGATTGGAGGAGACCTTCTTGGATAAGATAGAATTACAAGATGTTCTCCAAAAGTATTCTCAGACATGGAGGACAAGGGCCGGGGTGAGATTTCCTGTTGTTTGAAGGACTAGGAACAATTCCAACAGTTACCTCCCCATTCTTCTTCATTTTCCAATGAAACCTAGGTTCTCTTAGAATCCAGAACTAAAGTTCAGGCCTACTTGGTAGGATGGGAAAAGGTGGTGCTTCAGTAGATTTCATATATATGGCAATGATTGCATCATCTTCTCTTCAAGCAAATGCGAAGGACTGAGACTTATCAACACCAAGGGAAAGTAAAATCTGAACCAAATCCTTCATTGTCATGGTATGGTGTTGATATAGAGGACCCAACATCTCAGCAATAGCCGTTTGATTCTCAACTATCGGTTGCAGAGCATATTTTGAAACATTTGAAATCTTACAATCATATTATTTTCTTCATTTGTATTTCTTATACTGCTAATAGATTGAGAGTTTGGCCATTCTCCTCCTTGATTAGAGTTGTAGCAATTCTGTTTTTGTCGTTTTTGTACTGGTGGGTGCCCATCGGCATCAAAGGCTATGGCAAGAGAAGTTTAACCACCTGATTCTTCTATTCAAAAGAAGAAGACGTATGATTCGTTATTCAATCCCTTAGAAGATTTGAGGAAGATTGAATCCCCATTTATATTTCCAAGAATTCCACTATGAAGATTTAAGGAATTAAACTAGTGATTTTCTACCCCTGACTTAAGCTTGTCTTTTGCCTTAGGTTATGTTTGGTGAATATGAGGTTTGGAAAAAGAAGTACTTGTTGCACAAGTACTTTTTAGAAATACTTTTAACAGGGCCTCAAAGTTGTTAAGTGACTCACTTGACAATCACTTATTATGTTTTTTAAGCACTTATTTAGGTGGGATTGTTTGATGACCTACTTTTCCCACAAATGCTGCTTAAATAACACTTTTATCCTTCATTCTACACATACTTATAAACAATACTTTCTATATCATTATAATAATATACATTTCAATAAAAAATTATCACATCACTATATCATGACACATGAGAGTCCATATAAATTCACACATGAAATAATAATAATAATAATAATAATAATAATAATAATAATAATAATAAGGGTAAATTTCTTAAACTACCACATATTATCTTAAAATATTCTTACTATATTCCCTTGCCAATAAATTTCCCTCAGATTTTGTTAAAATGTGAGATCACGTTATTAAAATTTTAAATACCTAAAATACCCTTATTATTTATTATCTTCGCTTTAGCAAACCACTCCCATCTTCGATTGCCGTCAAGTCGAAGACACGTTCTGAATTGCCTTTCGCCGTTTTCCTCGGGTTGCCCCAAACCACTATTGAAAAGGATTTTAAATCCACATAATTTGTGGGAACCCTGTCGTGGGTACTCAATCCAAGTTCTGGCTCCAATGCATGACTTTTAGCGGTGGAAAAGATTACAAGCTGCAGCACTTCAAAAATTAAACGTGTCTTCTATTTTAAGTTACCGTCCGATGTCTTCCACCGAAAAAGAAGAATCCCCCCAACTCCAGTCTCCCAATGAAACAGATCAGATGAACATCTACATCAGTTCCAGAAATATTTTTCAAGTTTTTGTTTTTTTTTTTTTTTAATTTGAGATGATAGACCATTAAACAGCGTCTCTTTCCCCCTTGACCTTAGGTTAATTGTGCTAAGCAGTCGCGCGCTCTCTCACGGAAAGAAGCAGCAGTAGAGGGAACCAAAGGAGTCCGACGGTCGCTTGTTCTCTTTCTTTTTATCTCTCGATTTTGGATCAACTAAAATCGTCGCCCCCGCTACAACTTCCGGCGGCAGCGGTGATCTTCCTCTTCCTCCACCCCCTTCTCTATCTATTTTTCAATCAACAAAATTGCCACCACTGTTGCCTCCACCCTCTTCTCCTCTCCTTTGTGTATTTTTCGATCGACCAAAATCACCGCCACTGCTACAACTTCTAGCAGCGGGAATGATCTTCTTCTTCGCCCGCCCCCTTCACCTCTTCATTCTACAATACAGAGATGGTGGGTTTAGTCTCAATAGAAATGGGACCAACCCGTAGTGTTGGAGGTGGTGGTGGTGGCGGCGCGTGGATGGCGATTTGGGCAGCAGCAGCAGCCACGGAGGGGTGTTAGAAAGTGAACATGGGGCACAATTTGAATTCTGGACTTGGGACGTGGGTTTCACCTTGCAGATGCATCCGAACCTTGATGAGGTCAAGTGGGCGGGTGGAACAGACGGCATCTATCGAGGCAATGCCTCCTTCAATGAACAGACGGCATCTATCCGGAAGTGTTCGGAGATAGGTCCATTCCTCCATCTTTGCATTTTCTATTTTTTTATTAAATATCTTGTTTTCAAAGCCTCTTCTGGTTTCGCTCGGTTGCAGCAGGTTCAACACGAGTAACTGAAGATTTTTGTAAGATTTTTGTATATATGGAAGGTGGTGGATTCAAATTGTCATATTTGAATCTAATGACGCGCAATTGGTCGGTCCTAACTGCCCGTTACCTCGCTCGCCTCTGATAGAATTGGAGGTGCCTGAAACAAGGAAGAACTTGAAGACTCCTGGGGGGAACCCGGTTGGAACACTCCAAGCTCAAGTTAGTATTATTGAGAAGGCAAGGGAAATGAAGAATTTCAAGATGCAAGAATCACATACCTTCTTCTTTGGGAGATGGGGGCCTTTTATAATCACCATGTACACTCACTCCCATGTTCCTGCCAGATCGGGCATCATCACTTCCGCCAAATCGGGTGTCATCATTCCTACTAGATGCCAGTTTGGGTGTCACAACCTCTGCCAGTTTCCAGTTCGGGTGTCATAGTCTCTGCCAGGGCGTCTCTGCTATGTCTGAGATGGCGGTGGCAGGTGGCCGTTGGAGGGCGGCTGTCATGTGTTAGACCTCTAATCAGTCAGGCGTGCTGCCTCCGTATACAGATTTCCTGGGCGTCAGGTACGGTTGTTCAGTCTGGTGACTTGGAGTCGAAGTGGTGTGCAAGGTGAAGTTTTGAGTTTGGATAGAAGTGTGGCCCGAACTGTCCCCGGGGTGGGTTAGCTCAGGTTTTTTCCCTTTGCGCTCCTTGTAAAGCTCGGGACCTCCAAGGGAGAGCTCGGGTTCTTCCTTGGGGAGCTCAAGTCGTTGGTTCCTTTCTTGTGGAAGCCCGGGACTCCCTTTCTTGGAGCTCTGGTTGTGGGCCTGTTGTCATGCCGAGCTGGTACTTCTGCCAGGTCACTCGGTTGCTTCCACGTGTTGCGTGGCCAAGGGGTCAGGCCAAATCTTCCTCCATCAATTGCCCCCCACTCCCCGTGCTTGGGGTCTTGACCTGGCGTGGGGAGTTCACGAGATGACGGGTGGATTTGCCTTGCGACACTTTGGCCTTGGTTTGGAGCTTCTTTGGTCTGACTTGCTTGTGTTTTTGGCCCAATCAAGGTAGGCTTGGTTCGACCAGGGGCCAGTCCCGGGTTGCGTGCAGCTCATGCACGGGTGCCAAACGATTTTAAATTTAAAATCACGTGGGCGTCGTCTTTGAAAAATGCGAGCTGAACTGACTTCTCCTCGGGAGGTGCGCAGCCGGTTTTATAAATGCTTTTATGAAAGCACTTTTACACACTTTTATGGAAACACTTTTATAAAAGCATAAAAGCACTTTTGTAAAAGTACTTTTATAAAAGCACTTTTATGAATGCATAAATCATTTTATAAAAGTACTTTTATGAAAGTACTTTTATGAAAGCACTTTTATAGAAGTACTATCATAAAGTACTTTTGCGAAAGAACTTTTATAAAAGTTATGCATTATTTTGCATTTTCTGTATTTTTGCAATTTTTTGGTATTTTTTACAATCTCTAAAATTTTTTGGTATTTTTCTGCATTCTCCACAATTTTTTTGTGCTTTTTTCCATAATTTTTGCATTTTTTGGTGTTTTACATCCATTCCCTACAATTTTCTGTTTTTTTGTTTGCATATTTTCTGATTTTTCTGCAAAAGTTCTGAATTTTCTAAATTTTTTTAGTATTTTTCATAAATTTGGATAATTTTTTGTTGTATTTTTCTACAATTTTTGGTATTTTTTTTTGCATTTTCTATAAATTTTCTGCATTTATCTACAACTTTTGAATTTTTGGGTATATAGGTTGACTTGACTCGTATTTGTCACGTGACAGTCTTGAGAAAGATTAATCTCTCAAAATTTATTATTTTGCATATACGAGCCATCCCAACCCATTTTTGTATCTATAAATGAGGGTAAGTGGGTTAGTATGGGTAAGGGTGGTTAAAAGTCAATATGGATGGGTCAAGTGGGTCAATATGGGTGAATCAGGGTGGGTTATGCCCCTCTAACTATGATTGGTAATGGGTCATGGTGGATTGGTGGGCCAATATGAATGGATTGATATTCAACCCTTACCCAATCCAATACAACCCACCCATTTGCCACCCCTATATGCAGAACAATTGCCAATGGTAAAATCTCAGATCCTATCACTTTTGCTGCGACAATATTGTAGCATAGGGCTTTAAAATAATGAAATCAAAGTCTGTCTGATGTATTGCTATCATGAAATGGCTCCAGTGAAAAATCTTTGGATTTTTATTGATTTTTCCATCTCAATTTTTTATGAATTTGTACAATTAGAAAAAAGTCGAAAGGGCATTGTAGCATACGTGGGGATTTGGGACAATACATTCAGACAATCAATAAAATTTTTTTAAGGGGAGCAAACAATAATTTTCCCAAAAACTTTTGCTCCTATTCTAACAAAGGAAATGGTCTGATTCACAGTGAATGACAGGACAAGTGGACAACACCTCCTTGTTTTTGAAAACTCTTATTTTTTATGAGGTGGCAACATCCACCATGAATTGGACAGTTTCCTCTTTTATAATAGGAGTAAACACCAATTCACCTTGAATTAGATGAAGTAACGTCTTCATAAGCCACAGCAATACGCCCAAGGCCATTATTATCAGTTTTAGTTGTATGATTCGACATTGTTGCAACAAAAGTGAACTCTTCTCAGATGTTCTCTATATGAATGAACTAGCAAACGCATCCCCTGTTTGATCATCAAAGAAAGAAAAAGAAAACTTATCCAATCTTCTATTTTGCGCTGCAAAATAATTTGCTGTGATATATCTTTGTAAACCAGAACATCTTCATCCCTTACTCGTTCTGAAGTGTTCTTCAGTGTAGAAGGTATATCCTGAAAGCAAAAACTCTGAATTCTGAAAGTACAGCTGTACAGACATCTAAACGCACATTTGGAACATCCTCTCCATGAATTTAACATATAGGGGAGATATTCCCAATGTGTGGCTGGATGTCGTGTGCTTACTTTCAGAAGATCCGGGCTCTAATGCAACCCCTGCTGCTGGATCAATCACTCATGGCCCTGCTTTTACATGTACTGCTTATAAACAAGTCTTTTTTATGTAAGCTTACAAACACATCTCACACCACATAGAGAACATTTTGAAAAGGAACCATCTTAACTCACAAACCAAGCACACAGCAAATTTCCTAATCCCCAAATGCTTTCTATCCACCCACTGAGGGGTAGCCCAGTTGCTACGCTGGATGTTTTGTCCCAGCGGAGAAAGAAAAAAAGAGTTGTGTAATGACCAAACTGGTTATTGATGTGATTTTGTACTGTCCATAGAAAAACTGATGGCCCCATGGGGGATTCAGGCATTGATTAAAAAAAAAAAAAACTATCCAAATTCCAAACTTAAGTAATCGTACAAGCTTCCTTAGTCCTTACACGAGTATAAAGACAATTAGACAAACAAGATCAACTAGTTTACAAGAAGGAAAACAAGTTTATAAATTAACTAAATATACACTGCCTAAGCAGATAACAAGGTTAACATGCATCAGCCTTAGGTTTGATGTGTAGACACTTGGAATCCCTCTATAATGGGTAATTATAAAACCTACCTTAGAATGAGCTCTTCAATTGTCTTGTGTATACTGCATTTCAAGCATTGATCATATTAAACTGGAATCTCGACAGCTGCTGTGGAATGGTAGAGATAACTGGCCCATATCTCTGCAACATGATACAAAAGATGTGTCTTATTGGCATTGGAATGAAGTTTGAGTGTTGCCAAAAGAACATAGGTTTAAGTTCAGTACAGAAAGCTACCACGATGTGTTATGGTAACAAAAACTGAATTGCCTTCATAAGGGATCTACTAATCAAAAACACTATCGCATGATGATACCATAAGAGTGTAGGGCACATATACCCTCTTTTATGAATAGGACACATATACCCTTCAAAGTTGACATCTGTACATTTTTAGAAATATGAGATTATAACCTCCAATATGCCACTCATCTCACCATTCTATCATTCAATCGAAAAAAAAAAAAAAATTGCAATTCTGCTTCTAAACTAATCTTCCAAGCATTAATAGGCTTTGATCATTAGCTCCTTAGGCTCAGTTTGTTTGCAGCGCAAATTTCGTTTGCACTGGTGAAAATGCATGGAGTGCAAATAGGCTGGGTAAATTCTAATTTACTTTTGCTTCATATTTGATTTTGTCTTATTTGCTTGTAAGGCCTCATTTGTTTGCTGGGAAGTTACCTACCCGATGAAGTATTTGGGTAACATTTCCCCAGGTAAATGCATTTACCTGTGTTATTTTGCCACGAAATGTTAGCCAGGCAAATGAGTCAATTTCCCAAAACAGCCCCAACTTTTGTGGGCTGGCAGAGGCATTTTAGTCCCATAATAGTTTGACCAATTTTCCTCCACCGGTAAATGATTTACCCACCTAGAAGAAGGGTAACACTTACTCTGGAAAGTGGAACAAAAATTTACCAGAGGAAAAGTTCACTTTCCATGGGCCCTACACTTCCACATTGACCAACTTCTGCCCCCCCCCCATCCTACTGACAAATGAGCGGGCCCTAAAAGTAGAATGATATGGTCCCCACCTTCCATGATAAAGAATGGAGATAAGAGAAGGGTTATTTGATTCAGAGTGGAATAGGAAGCAAGATGAAGTGGCCCCCTCTTTATATGAAAGAACTAAGGTTGGAGGAAAGTGGTGCAAATTTTACATCAGTTTTTGTGATCCAAAGTTGCACTATCAATGAGTACAAATGAGAAAGTTTGCATCAGGTACTGGAAACAAACAGAGCCTTATGGATTAATATGTTTGTATCATAGTGGAATACATTCCTAAAGCAACACCCATTGTCAAACATCCCCGATATGCATGTCCCCATTGACTACGAAGTCCATGACGAAGTTGCACAGGAAAAACAAATATAGTTTTGCCATCACATACCTGAACATTATCATATAGCTCAAATAATGGGACTGCGAGCAGTTTCAGGTTTTTTGGCACAGCAAAGTACTCCCTTTCAGACAAGTGAACAAGGAAAAGCTTCTTACATTCCTAGAACAACAAATCCACTGGCTCAGCAAAGCCCAAAGTTCCCAAGATATATATAAAAAAAAAAAAAGAAGTTAAGCCTAACGCAACATTTACCTTGGGTTTTGAGATATGAGGAGGACAATATGGATACATAATAGTTTCAAAGTTTGGCCTCCACCATATAGCTACACACTCTCCAATCTGCAATAAGATGCAATTATTTATTATAAGTCATCCACAGAGTAATCAATGAACCCTACATGTACCCTTTGGCATTCCAATAGACATCAACAGAGCAAGTTTTGCTTACGGATTTTCATCATTAAAGAGAGCAAGGCATTCATAGTATGAAAGTTGCAAATATGAGGATATTAATGAATGGACCCTTCGCAACTTAGGGATAGCCCCAATAAGTAATACAATGATGAAATATAGAACAAAACAGTCAGGCAATTTCCATGCCACCTACTGCCCATTTAAGTTGCATGTAACACTGATAATGATGAGGGTTGAGGTAGTAGAAAAGATCTATGGGCTCAATTTAACAGAGACTACCGATCAGAAAACAATTTAACAGGGAATTTAGACTTAATAGAGTGGAGCGACAAAAATGGATTCATAATTTCATACAGCCAACACAAACAATTAAACAAGGCTTTGTCAGGTCAGGTTGAACTGAAGTTGCATAGTGACATTCTTGGTAATAGCAAGCACCATGCATGATAATATAGTTTTCTCATGGCCATTTTATTATTGAGTCACAACTGTAGATATTTTCAGACATCACCAAATCACACGTGCAACTGAAATAGAAACAATGGCATCAGAAATAAGATATGAGACCAATTTTGAAACTTAAAAAACCATAAGAAACAAACCTGCCAATCTGGCTGGAGAGCAGGAGAATTAGCAGCAAGTTTGCTAGACAATTTTCTCTTCAAGCCCTCAATTTCTACAAATGTTGCAAATAATATAGATAGTCAGAAAAAAAATGCAGAGATACAAGAATTGACACGAGGCATTGTCACTTGGGGCATAGGGGCAATACCATTCTCTCCAGGCTTCAAACGACCACCAGGAAGTTTGCAGAAGGTGTTCCCAATTTGCAGTAGCAATATGTGAGGATGATTATGCTCCTGTACCTGTAAATTCAAAACCATGTTTCTCAGCTACAAGAAGGAATAACAATACCTGTATAAAATAAGGTAATGATTTGGTCCAAGCTGAAAGGAATCATTATGTAATAGAGGCGATCTTGTTAAGGAACTCTGATACTTGGTTGGCATGTTTACGATGAAACTGGCAATACTTAGGGATAGCACTCAGACTCAGCAGCACACGAGACATGAAATATCCTTCAATCAATTTTCTCCAAGGGGGTATTGAAGACAATGGCAGGGACGTTATACAATTGTAGACAGAAAACAGGTTCCAGTTACAACAAATAATCCAGATTTTTTTTTTTTTTTTGAGAAGTAATGAACAATCCAGATTCACCATTTGATAAATTGAAATGGACGGTGACTAATCCAGGACATCTCCCTTGACATGATGTGGGTTACCCTGTTATAAAGGAAGTAGTACTGCACTAGAGCAGAACAGTTGCCATTCAAGGAAAAGTCGGTAATCAAATCTATCATGAAATTATTTTCAGATTTGCAACAAACTACACTTGGCATGTGTAAGCATTGCTTTGCAGAAATGGTGATGGGATTACATACAAAATTTCAGAAAAAGGAATTGCATAAACAGTTAAATTTTTTTTAACCTTCTGAGGAGCTTCATCCAACACTTTAGGTTTTCCAATGTAACCAAGACTTTTCCATGAGATCTGATGGAAGCGCAAGAGGAGACTGGGCCCTGTTTGTCAAATATGCTCCCTAAGCAAGGGTCTGCAGGGAAGGAGAGTTGAATCAAAGAATGGTATGTCTTTAACAAGCAAGCAATTAAATCTGGCATGACAACAACCTAATACAAGGATTGCGAATATTTAGACTGGTCAGGGTGGAGCTGACTATGAGTCTGCCTCATTGCATCAAGTTAAACCATGCCAACTCAAGCCAAGACCCAATAAGTTTGACATTGAACTCACTTACAAAAGAAACTAAAACTCTCTTCTCTTAAAGAGAACATGAAATAAATGATTTAGAAGACATCATAAACAAATACCACCAGGGTGATTTGCATGGCACCAAATCCCAATCCCAAAAACTTTTGCAATATTTTCTCATGAACCATGGCGTGTTTTACCAATCAAAATAGCATCCTGATGTGTTTCTTCCCCATGATAGAGAGATAATCAGCATCTTCAAAAAAATGATAGACACAACCAAGGATACAATACACAAGTGTAGAATTTGATGGTTGTCTTCTTTATGGGTTTAAATTGAAATCTGTCGTCATCATGGATTTCAAGCAAAACTTTTCTGTATCCTCAAGGAAAAGCACATGAAAATTATTAGAAGATATCATAAACCATTATCATGGACATTTGCTTTGCATTACCAATCGCAAATTCAGAAGAAAGAATGCTGCATCAGGTTTGAAGCATGTTATCCCGAATCCCAATAAATTTCCTTCCCATGTTAGATTATCCAACCTGGCCTTAATTCTAACCATTTGGAGCTGAGCACATGAATCCTGTTCTATCAAGAGCTAGGGTTTCATTTTTTTTTCTTTTTTGATAGTAAAGATAAAATTTATTAAAAGGGTACAAGAATGGTGATGAAAAATCACCAAGAAAATCCAACAACTGCACCAATACTCATCCCTCCCTCCCTGAAAAAACTCAACCTGACAGGAACCTTTAAAGAGCAACATTTTCTGTCAAATTATAATTCTGAGGATGATCACTTTGTGCCCAATTGCCCATGAAAAAATGCTGAAATTTTAGGTCCATATCCGGTCTTCGCCTCCCAAGTTCAGTGGGACCAACATTACACAATGCCTTTATCAAGCAATTTTTTTTACCACTATATACCATTTTGGTCTCCCCCTATGTCTTTTAGAACCTTTTACTTGAATCAATTCATTCACCATTGATGCAGCATTGGTTGTCTATACACATGACAAAACTTTCTCAGTCAACTTTTCCTCATCTTGTCACTAATTAGAGTGACTCTTAAGTCCTCTCTGATGTGCTAATTTTTATTCAGTCCTTTCTAGTATTGCCATCCGTCCATCTCAGCTAAACTCATTTTTATAAACATATTGTTTCTTGATTGCCCAACACTTATAGCATTGCTGAACTTATTACTGTCTCATAGAATTTTCCTTTCAGTCTCGTTGTATATGCTGGTTACACAGAAAACCAGATGCACCTCTCTATTTCGACCACCCTATTTTAATTCTATGGGGAATGTCCTCTTTAATGTCCCCATTATGAATAGAAATAAAAAAAAAAAGTCCCCATTATGAATGATCCATCGAAAGTACTAAAAGTGCTTAGTTTGGGATATCTCCTAATCATCAATATTAACTGTACCACCAGTTTTTTTTTTATGATAAATAACTGTACCACCATTGATAAAAAAACTAACTGTAGCACCATTGATAAAAAAATAACAATACCACCATTGATAAAAAAAAAAAAAAAAAAAAAAGCTGCACCACCAGTTCTACTGATATTTTTATTAAAATTGCAAAATATGAATTATGTCTTAGTCAGATTTATCTTGGAACATTTTGATTCTAAAGCAAAAAGCATCTCCCCATTCTTATAGCTTTTCATTCAACCCACCTTTAGTCTTATCAACCAAAACTATATCATCAGCAAACAAACAACATATACCATGGGACTTCCTCCAATAAATGTCTAATTAGTTCATCCACAATAATGCAAAAAGTTACAAAATAAGTAATAACCTTTAGAGTAACCCGTTGTGATTGGAAATTCTCATATCTACTTTTTGAGTTCTAACACCGGTTACCATCCCTTCATATGTATCCCTAATGACATCAATATACCTACATAAAGCCTCTTCTTTTCCCAAAGCCTCCCAGATAACTTCTCTAGGGACCTTATTATATGCTTTTACCAAGTCAATAAATACCAAGTAGAGATCTGTCCTCTATTTTGTAAACATTTCCATTAATCTCTCAAGTAAAATGATAACATCCATATACCAATAAACAAAGATAGCTTCCATAGCTGATCTCCCCAGCATGAATTCAAATTAGCTTTCTAATATACTAGTCACATGTCTTAGTCGTTGTTCAATCACCCTTTCACAAAATATCTTTCCCATACCAGACTGTACTCCAAAAAGGACATGCTAAAGAGCCACCAGGGTAAAGCAAAAAGGGAGCAAATATTATCTGGGGCATAGCCTTGAGAATTTAGACAAAAGAGTTAACCCTCTAAAGAAAACCAAATATCAAGCAATAGAACTCACAAGAATAAGCTTCAATCGCAAGAGCATAAAGTCAAAGAATATGCCCCCTTGCAATATTCAGAGTTGGGGAAGACTGAAATATTTATTCCTGGGAAGATAACTCGTTAGCAGTTGGAAATTTTTGTTACCTTTCCCTAGGCTTTACTGGGCTTTGGCTAAAGTTGGAAGATCCATTCATGAGTTTTATTCCATGAATGGAGCCTCAATGGGGTGGAACCCCAGCTTCAAAGGCTGTTCTTGAGTACAAGGATCAATTAACCATTACTACTACTGCAAAATCTAAGGATTTTTCCATCCTATCAGATCAAAGGAATGACAAAACTTGGCAGAAGCAGCAGAATCTACTTTCTCCATCTTATTAGTACAAGAATAACTCAGAAGCATTAACCATGATGAAACTTGGCAGAACCTACCTTTTCTGAATAAAAGGTAGGGTATTGAGGTCTTCTCCAACTCCTTGTGGAAGAACATAGGGGAGCTTGTCTAATAGAGAAGAGAATACAATTTTGGTCTTTAGCAGTGCTGTTGAAGCAGCAGATTCCAAATTGGAGATGATGCTCCTTTTATTTGGCCTAAGGAGTGCTATCTCAAGGAGGCTCTATTCTTTGGTAAAGGGAATTCTCTGTAGTTTGACATCTGAAAGTGCAATAATTATATTAAGAGGCATATTGGTATTGGTGAACTTTTCTTTCCTCTGAACCCTGAATGCAGAGAATGTTGTTTTGAATTCTGAATTCTGAAAATTATCAAATATCCATTTTGACCCCCACATGTGAGAATTTTTATGTCTTTTTTGGGGGTATCATTGGAAAACAAAAAATTGTATCATTTCACTTTAAGAGATAAGAGATAAGAGGAAACGAACAATCATTTTTCTCTTAAAGTTAAAAAATTCCTCTTAAGAGATAAGAGTTAAGAGGAAACAAACAGCCCCAAAGTCTCAGAAGGGCCACATGGGGATTATTTAAAATGCTCAAGAACAAGTAAATAAATTAAATAAACAAATAAAGGAAGAAAAGAGAACTTCTAAAAATGCCAAGATGATAGGGGATTGCATTGGTAACATGTATATTTGGGGAAACTAGCAACTTAGGCTAGCTCTTATTGTAATAAAATGTTCGGATTTGTTAAACATACACACACACACACACAAAGATGCAGAACTGGGTAAGATTGTTTGCACCTACCAGCAGGATCGCTTCAACACTTGTCCGCATACCTTCCTTCATATAGCTGCAAATAAGAATCGATAAAACTGCTCAGTGAAATGCTCAAGATATGATATTACAAGTAGAGCAGACAGTTATCATTCAAACTAAGCCACAAGCAACACAATCCAGTGAACTTGTCTTAGCATTCATCCAATAAGCCCTTAACAAGCATCATATTTGTTCCATTATATGGATAACTGGGTACATTTTATCCCAAATCTAAATCTCTCTATTCCTTGTAATACCAACTGTAAAATTAAATCAGATCAACAATCCATCTCCTTGGTAAGCATATAAACATGAGATAACTCATCATTCACCACTAACAAAATTAATTAATCATTGAACACGGGTATGAAAATCATAAATAATCTCGAACATAAACATCGGGTATCATTTAAATGGAAAAACCGCCCAATAAAAACAATATCCGCCAATGCTTCTGAGCTACATGCTTACATTGCACTATTATGCGAAACTAACTGAAGCTGTAACCTAAATGATGAAACGCATCACAGAAAGAACCAGCGTCCATAAAATGAGCAGAAAATTGAACCGAATGATGTGCCCAAATTATACAACTTTTCACGAGAGCGATAAAAGGAAGGTTCTGTTTGCCATCCAGTGAAGTTCATTTTCTTTTTCCCCCTTTCACCTTTTCTGCCAGTTTGATCGGATCAAATATCAAATTAAACCAACATAATCCTCAGAATAGAAACTGGGTCGAACATTAAACGAGAAAGCTGAAGGCTTCGAGAATGTGCAACAAAAGAGGCACAGTGAGACATAAAACCTCGCGCAGGCGTTAGCACCTAGATTTTGTTTTAGACGAAGAGGAACGAAGAAGGGAAATATGGCTGATAAGTAAGATTCAAGATTTAGGGTTTTATGTTCTGCGCTTTGTTATTTGTCGCGTTAGAACACATACTTACTTGACTTTCATTCGAGCGAGACGATCCGCGACTGAAGTGTCTTTCTCCATCTTCGGCTCCTTCGTTCCGAAGGTGTAGCTCGACAGAGGGTACGTATTCACGATAGAGTTAACCATCTCTGTCCACTGCTCGCTCGTCTGCTTGCACGTTTTCTTTGTGTTCTTCCAACTAAAACAGAACAACGACTGTTCTTCACTTCTTTGTCGTCCTCGAAATTTATGTAGCAATATTTTTTTCCCTGCAAATGTTTGTAAATTTACAAGAAAACCATTTACAGTGACGAATATACCCTCGTCCCTCCCATCCTATGAACTATTGAAAGAGACCCGTGCGATCCACGGCCTGATGTTTAAAGTATGGCATTGTGATCGAATCTAATTGGTTGTGAGCGAGCACCATATTTAATATTTTTTACTTTTAAAAAATAAAAAAAATCACAAAATTCTGAAGAGATTGGAAAGCAATAAGATAAATCTGGTGTGGGAAATGGTGTTTTAAGTAGGGAAATTTCTTGATTAACCCCCTCCTAATCAAGAGTCGAATTTAATTGGCCGTTCCCAGTCGAATTTTAAAGGAAAAATCCACTTCAGAAATCTGAAATTGCAGCCCCCTTCTAATCTATAAGTATAAGTAGCCTTCCTATAAGTTGCATCCTACCCGTTAATTTGGCATCAATTCAAGGGCAGATTCAGTTCACCCTTAGAAATCTTAGCTCCACCATAGGGTGGACTGAACTATAAAAACCCCAATTTTAAAATGCAACAATCTGAACTTTCAAAACGTGTCAATTCAATACCTACTATAAATAGTCGTTAAGTGGCATTTGAAAAGGACACAAATACCTTTTGAGTGTCATCTAATTTTCTTTATCGACCATCCAAATGTTGACAAAAAATTAACAATCCCAAATCCTTACTTTTTCTATTCAAGAAATTTGGTGTCACGTCTCAGTGGGTATTTTAGACCCCAACTTTCTTGAATAAAAGAATAAATGATTTAGGACTATTGATTTTTTGTCAATGTTTGAACAGTTGATAAAGAAAATTAGATGACACTCGAAGAGCATTTGTGTCTTTTTTAAAGGCATTTATAAGTTGGTTTATGGTAGGTATTGGAATTGACACGTTTTGAAAGTTCAAGTACTGAATTGTGCATTTTAAAGTTTGGAGACCAAAGTGTTACTAGGCCAAAAGTATAAGGTACTAATTGGGAACTTTTCCTTTTAATTATAAAGATATGGAATGTTAGGTAGGTATCTTCAAGAATTAAAGTATTAGTATGTATCAAATATTGTATCGGACATTTTGAATACGGATATGATTTGAAAACACATAGATATGAATGAAAAATATGGAATCGCTGGATATGTTATGAAAATGTATCCAAATTCCGTAAGTATATTAGTACCACTAAATTTAATGTCAAAATAATCACAAATAATATATAAATGCATAGGAAGTGTATATTTTATGATATATATGAAGAAATACATTACAATTATTATAGTAGAATGCATAGATATCATACAACTTTATTGAAAAAACAATAATCAAGAGTCCAAGACATATATTATACAAATTTTTACAAATTAATACATACATAGCCATTATTATTTTATTTTCTATTAAAGTCCAAGGCAAAAACAACATATGCAACTATTATATTTGAATTATTATATTAATTATTTATATATTTTTAAAATTTTTAACATTAACAAAAAGAAGGTCAATTAAAATTTTAATTCTCAAATGTTTAGTAAATAATATTTTTATTTTTGTAAACAATAAATATGTTATTATAAAATGTGAATTAAAATATCAATTAATAAATTACAAAAATATATAATCTTAAAATATATCAAATCTATTAAAACTTTGAAGATACATATCATACGTAAATTCATAATTTTTAATTAATAAAATAATTATTCAATTATTAATATTTTTGTTTATTCAAATTATCATTTTTTATATAAAATGTAGATTAATTTATATTATACTCTCAAATAATTTGTAAATAATAAGTACATTTTTATTTAATACAAATTAAAATATTAATTAAAATTTTTAAGATACATGTGATGTGCAGATTTATAAATTTTAAGAACTAAATAATTGTTTTATTATTAATATTTTATTTGCACATATTTCTTGAGGTTAAAAATCATTTTTTGATATAAATTTAGATTTGATAGATTATTTGTTCTTTTAGTTTATAAAATAGCAAAGCGTAAGGTGTAAGGGCCTTTTATTGATACAGATATTAAGAATAACAAAACAACAAGAACCTTTTACTTACTGATGTAAGGGTAGATGGTAAAAAGCATAAGGTGTATCCCTCAAGGTGTAGCAAGGTTCAAGCTTTAAAATTAAAAAAATAAAGTATAAATAGTAAAATTAACATATGATAAATTAAGATAAAATGATAGAATTTACAACCATCTATGCCTATAATGTTGTGTGGGTGATAAAAAATCACCTTGCTACTTTTATTGCACTTAAGTGGTGTTTTCTTTGTTTGAAAATGGATTCTTGGTATTTCTCAGATTGAGATGTTAGGGAACAAGAATTAAGGAGGGAATGTATCCTTAGTAGGGTTTCTTTTGCTAAATAGGTAAGAGAGACTGAGAGGGAGAGAGCAAGGGCCTTTTGAGAGACAAAGAGAGAGAGAGAGAGAGAGAGAGCAACAGAAAGAAGGAACGACAAAATGCTTCTTTGTGTTTGCAAAATACACTTGGGTGTGGTGGTTCTCTCTATAACATTTTTCCTTAACAAAGGGAGTATTCTAGCAAGTTTTGCTTCCTTCATAGTGTTTTTTCAAGTTTGTGGTGACGTTGTGGAGGTGAGGATACTCTTTGTTTTAAGTTTTCAAAAGGGGTTTGTAGTTGTGGGGTATTTCACAACAGTGGTAGAGAGGTGTTGTACACAAATCTCCTGTATCTCTTTTATTGACAGTGAACCAATGGCTTTACTGGCTTTGTCCATGGATGTTGCCCTCATTGGGTGAACCATGTAAATCTTTTGTTTCTTGTGATTGTTTGTCCCTTTTATTTTCCTTTATTTAAACTATTATTTATCTTTGTGTTGGTGGATATTCGGTGGTTCTAGGTTATTCCCAAGCTCTATTGTACATTGTAGTCGACTACTCTGAAATCTCTCTATAAAGGAGTTGACTATTAAAAGCAATCTACTAGTAGTAGTTGACTACTAGAACATAGTAGTCGACTACTAAGGACATGATCCTCAATATATAATAATAAATTATGTCAACTAACAACCATAAACCCTTTATATTTCAAGTTTTAAAATCTAAATTTCTCAAATTGTTCAAATGATCAATTATATATTTTAGATTATCAAGGATTCCCCATTATCAATGTTTCTTTTAGATATGTTCTAATGAATCACCCATATGATTGATATTAGATTTTTTGTTATACCTAACATTTTAAAAGAAAGGAAGCAACTTAACTTGTTTAAGCTATGTAGAAAAGACAATAAAAATAAAAGAAAGACATTAGGAAGAGATTTGAGAGGCAAAATTAGGTAGACAGTGTTTTTTTATATAGAAAAAAATGACAAATTTAGGATGCTAGACCCCGCTGGAGTTAATTCTTCAGTATCCAATGGTTAAAACTAGGCCCCACATCCTATAGGTTCGCCTGTTTGGCTGTGGTTAGATAGGTTTTTCCCTCAATTCCCTAGTTGGTTAGGGTTCTTACTAGGGGTGGATTTGAGCTGAGCTGAGATGAATAGTACTAGGATCGAGCTCGACTCTAGACTATTCTACAACGCTCGAGCTCAAGCTCGAGCTCAGTTCGAGTCAAAAGTTCATAAGCTCAAGCTCGATTCAAGCCAGAACATTGAGCTTGAGCTCGACTCGAGTCAAAAGTTCATAAGCTCGAGCTTGGATCGACTCTATTGATTTTGTATTTTATAAAAATAAAAATTATATATAAAAACTTTTTGGGCTCAAGCTCGGCTCATTTAATAATCGAGTCACGAAATTGGGCTCAAGCTCGAGCAGCTTGTGAAAAGCTCAGCTCATTGCCACCCCTAGTTCTCATAGTTCTCACTATGGGATTTTGCAAGTGTTGTTGCTTGATTTTTAGTAGCTTAGGAGATAGTTTGCTTCTAATATTCGAAAGATGGAGCTTCAAAAAATATTTGAAAGGTAAAAATGAAAAATTTTGCCTTTTCAGGATTTTTGGTAAGTTAACTAGACATTGACCATATTTGATTGTGTGAGAAAATTTCAATTTTTCATTGACACTAGTTATGATTTATCCCAAAGGTCGAAATGCATAATCAACATGGTGTTAGCTATAAAGAAAGAGTTTTGTTGTATTGTATTAGACAACTATTACATCAAATTAAAAATTACCTCACTTTTATGGACTACAAAAGTAATTTCATGCATAAATATTTTTTTGGTTAACTTTAACAATTTTTTATTAATTCGGGAATGTTTGTTCAACTTATTTTTCAAAACACTTTTTTATAAATGCACATTGAACTAATTTATCTCCCTATATCTAATGAAATGTTACTTGTGCCCAGTACAGGATTGCTACTATTTCTAGTGATAAATTAAGATAAAATGATAGAATTTACAACATCCATAAATTATAAGTCTATAATAATGATTAGGACCACACTCGCAAACTTACCCGTCTACTTTTTGTCTGTTTTTAGGATACCTGTTAGGGAATCCAAGAAGATAGAAAAGTTGATGAGGGATTTTTTGTAAGAGTCAGGTGTAGAGAAAAATGATCATTTGATTAGATGGGAGGTGGTGAGTTGAAGCAATGAACAAGGGGGTTTAGGGTTAGGGAACCTAGTAAATAAGAATGAAGCTTTTTTGGGCAAGTGGTTATGGAGGTGGCCTCTAGAAAGAGAGAGATTGTGGCATGAGATGGTAGCTAGTATTCATGGTTGTTCTAAATATGGTTGGGATGCCAAGGTATCTCAATGAGCCACACTCACTACACCTTGGAAGACAATTTTTGGCATCCTCCCAAAATTTCTCAAGTTCGTAGGGTATGATGTCTACAATGGTAATTTTGTGCTTTTTTTGGAAGATGTTTGAGTGGGCAATCAACCATTAAAAGACCTCTATCCCTCCCTTTTTTCTACTTCAGTTCCCTCTATAAAAAGGAATCTGTTTCGATGTTTCTTTCTCCCCCCCCCCTCCCTATTCTCTCATTGTCTCTTAATTGGGATTTTGGGTTTCATAGGGGGTTGAGGGATGAGGAATCGGTTTTGCCTCTGAGCTCTCACTTTTACTTGATTCTGTTTGTTTGGACCATCCTAAACCAAATAGAAGAAATTTGGTCTTTGACCTTATTCATGCTTGTCCTCCAATTGGTGCATTTTATGTAAGTGCAAAATGAGGGTTGTTATCACCTACTAATTTCTTTCTCTTTTACAATAAATATTTGGAATTGGGTTTTTATGCTATTTGGGTACAAGTGGAACCTGCCTCCTAAAGTAAATCTACTTTTTGATCCATCTTTTTTTGGTTGGCCAACAAAGAGAGGGAAAGTAATGTGGAAATGTATTAGGGCAGCCCTCTTATGGACCATTTGGGAGGAAAGAAATGCCAGAATTTTCTAGGAGAAGGAGAGAAGCATTGTTGAAATAAAGGATTGTAAATTGACAAGGGAAATCCTTTGGCTAAAAACTATTGATCTCTTTGCAGATTACTCTAGTGATGGCCTTCGAAGGAGTTAGGCAGTAGTGGCCTCCACATCATCCAAGAAAAGTAGAACACAAGCAAGTTGGTTACCCCCTCCGGAATGAGTTGTGAAGTTGAACTTTGATGGGAGTAGTCAAGGCAATATAGGACCTTTAGGTATAGGAGGGATCTTGGGGAATAAGGATGGCAACATTCTATCCTTATTCTCAAGGCTAGTGGGTTATGGAGACTCTACAAGGGCTGAGATATTAGCTATGGTACAAGGACTACAGATTTCCAACCAACTTGGAGTGATTAATTTGATAGTTGAAGGAGACTGTAAGGTGATTGTGGGATGGATGTCGGACCCAGAAACTGTTTATATGAATATAGGGACGCCATCAAAAAAGTCAAATGGCTTATGAGAACCATGTTAATTAGCTTTCAGTGGGTTAGTAAATCAGCAAATGCTTTGGTATATTCTTTAGCTAAACAAGGGGCTTCAAGGGATTCTCTATTTTTGACTAATTTGTAATTGCAATCTAAAAAGAGTTGGGTTTGGAACCACCTTTAAGGGGAGGTAACATCTCGTGCCTCCTCTTAAGGTGCTTCATGCTTGTACTATTTCTATCTCTTTTTAATAAAATGCCATTCATTCATAAAAAAAAAAACAACCATAAACCCTTATTTCAAGTTTTAAAATCTAAATTTCGCAAATTGTTAAAATGATCAATCATATGTTTTAGATTATATAGGATTCCCCATCATCGAAGTTTCTTTTAGAGTAATTCTAATGAATCATCCATATGATTGATATTATATTTTTTTGTAATACCCAACATTTTAGAAGAAAGGAAACAACTTAATTTGTTTAATCTATGCAAAAAAAATGACAATTAGAAAAAGACATTAGGAGGAGATTTGAGAGTAAAATTGGGTAGATAGTATTTTTCTTGTAGATAAGATAGAAAAAAAAAATGACAAACTTAGGATGCTAGATTTCTAAGTCACCCAAAAGAATAGAATAATAAAGAAAAAATCTCACTTGATTTGATAAAGGCTAAAAAGAGAATGATGAAGGTTCTTTTTTCTAGGGGGTATTTGACACCCCAAATCCACCATAGGTAGGGGTTGCAATTTTTCACCCAACCTACTGAATGAAATAATTTATAATTAATGCATTAATTTTCCATTAATTATTGACTAAAATTAGTTTTGACTCAAATCAACACACCTCACCTAAATCGCATAAACCCAAATCAACTTGACCCGACTCTGGACCAGCTCAACTTGGTCTAAATATGAACAGACCCGATCACCTCGATTTGGTTCGCTTAGGTCAATTAGTCCTATCCGAATCCGACCCGACCTAGGACAGGCTTATCCGAGCCAACCCGAATCTGAAATGGGTCTGGCATGATGGTTCAGTCCAGACCCGGCTTGTCTCAAAGTTCATCCCGCTTGGATCGTCCGACCAAATCCGTATCCACACAACTCAACCCGAATCCAAACCAATCCGATTTACTTCTCTTGACCCACTTCAAGCCAGTCGGTTCAGTCACAAACCCATGCACAAACCTCATATGGGTCGGTCCAAGTCAATCTATCATTGACTGAACCGGTCTAGTCTAGTCTGATCAGATTGGTCTAGACCTAAACGGTTCAACAACCCTTGATGTGATTAGATCGAAGACAATCCAATTAAACAGTTCAAGCTAGTATGAATGGTTTGAATCTAAGTGGTTCAGTCAAACCCGAAACTCGAACATAGTCAAATGGCTTGCTACTTGTGTAAAAATAACATGCATGTAATGTGATTTGAACCTTTACCACTTATGTAAATAGCAACTACTATTACCACCAAGTTATAACTAACTTATTTGGCAAGGACTTAGTTTTTTGTTTAAAGTACATAAATATAAGATTAATGGGTTTGAGTGGGTTGGATTGGGTTAAAGCGGGTTTTGGTTGAACCCATCCCATTTAATTTTATATAACTGGGTCATTAATGAGTGACGGATTATATGGGTTGGGTTGATGCTCAACCCAAGCCAAACCCAACCCAACTCGCCCAAATTGCCACCGCTAACCATAGGGGCCCTTTGAGTAGCACAAACCACACTTATAACTTCTTCCCCCCAAATTTGGTGGTAACAAGATTCAAACGAACCATAACATGCAAATTGAACCACTCCTCAATTGGCAATGAAGGTTTTTTATGGTACTTGTTGCATTAAACTCCACTTTTTATTAGCAATATGAAACTTTGTTAAAGCACCAAGAAAAACAGGAGGAAACATCATGGAGGATGGGTATGTTCTACTGTTTGGGTTATGGTTGAGCTGGCCCCAGGTGCTACATGGCACCTCCATGGCCATCTTATCTCTTTGGTCACGTCAACACCATGTAGGATGGATAAGCACGACCAAGAAGAGGAGCCCCATATGGATAAGGAGGACAACTCCGCCAGGGATTAGGACATATCCCGAAGACCTTGTCGGTAGGGGTGAACCAAAAAAACTAAAAAACTAAACCAGACAAAAAAATTGACTGAAACCAAACCAAAAAATCGGTTAACCGAACAAGTCAGTTTGGTTTCGGTTTGATATTCTTAAAAAAAATTAAAATTTTGGTTCAGTTTCAATTAACCTTGTACAAAAACCGGCGGTTAACCAAACCGACCAATGTATATATACAATAATATATTGTATAATGTATATATTATATATATTATATATTATTTTTATTTTTTAAAATAGAATAAACCTTACCTGGCGTGCGTCTGTCACTCTATTCAGTGGCCTTTTCAAGGCTCATTAAACTTTAATCCAATAGCGTGTAGGCAACGGTCTTCAAGGCTCTTTATCAAAATTCAAAAGCCCTTTTAATTTAAAGTGTCCGCCTAGTGTCATTTCAGTTTTCTCCCTTTCCCAATTTCCCACTTTTGATTTTCCCCTTTTTGGAAACCTAAACCAGTAAAGGTAATAGGCAATAGTCACTAACCCTTAGCTTTCTCACTCTCTCAGTCTCTCTTGTCACTTAACTCTCTTCGTCTTCCCCAATCCCCAGTTTTTCCTCCGACGTCGGTTGTCCTCCGATCAAATGGCCTCTCAAGTCTCACCTAGTGGCTTGTTTTCCTCTTGCTTTGGTGCTTCCTTGTGCCTCTTTCTCTCTCTGTCACCTGTAATCTTCATCTTCGCCATGCCAACCATCAAGCAGACAAGCATCCAGCCACGCAGCAACACTGGTCGCCACCTCGCTGGCAAGCACCAAGCCAACTTAGCCACCTCAATTTTGCCAGGACTGCCACCTCCCAAGCTCTATCTTTGTCTCTATCGTCTTTCATCTCCACGGCTCCGCCATCTCTCAGGCTTTCACTTCAGGTGACAACAACCACCAACCAGTCCAGCACCGGTAAATCATCGGCCACCACTTCGCCCTCATCGGCTCTCCCTCTGCCATGTTTGTTCAGGTATTTTTCCCTTTTTTTTTTTATTTTGAGTGCAAAAAAATCTAAAAAACCAAACCGCGGTTAATCGGTCCATTGGTTAACCAACCCATTGGTTCAGTTTTGATTTAGATTTTTAAAAAACGATCAAGTCAGTTTGGTTTAAAAAAAACCCACAGTTCGGTTAACCAGACTGTGAAAACCTCTACTCAGCGGACAACCCGAAAGCCTCAACCAAATCGAACACGAATATCTGACTATAAATAGGTAACCTCTACTCAAGGTAAAGGACTTTTGATTCTTCAGACTTCATACAGTTACTCTACTTCTTCTTAGATTGATGTTATTTTCAATGGCACGACCCGACCACACATCTCTTCCATTACTAACTTGAGCGTCAGAGTGCCTACCCGGGGAACAACTCCTCGGGCTTTTGATTCTCTTTCTTGGTTTCAAATCTTGATCTTGGTTCGCAGTCTCGTCCTTCCACCTCGGTGTCACCAGTTGGCAGGACTATCTGACAGTGATCTTGACTCAAAGACTACCTCAGGTCGGACAGCATTAGATTGGCACCATTTGTGGGAAACACACAAAGAGTCATTCCCAAACCTTCTTCCGCACAATCAAGAACCATGCAAAGAAACACATCCAATCACTCCACGGCCCGATCCCCATCTTGGGGATCTTGTTCTCACCACAGCTCTGCACCTTGGGAGCCCCAACAACAAGCCACGGTTGACCCCACACGGTTTCAGGCAATGTAGTTGAAGATTGACCAGATTCTTGTAATGATGTAGATGCTTGGACAACCAGCCCAAGCCCCTCAAACCGTTCCCCTTGTCGTCCAAGTGCCTACCACAACTGATCCTCGCCCTAGAGACCTCAAAAAGTGCCATTCAGACAAGCATAGGGCTCAGTTTGACTAAGAAAGACAGTTATCAAGAAGACTAGACTCTCCAGTCCGGTCTTGTATGCGCAACGACCACAACAAATCACACCGATCCACCTGGTACCAGCGAAAGATTGGCTCGGCCAACATCCACCGCAACAGCGGATCTCCATTGTCGAATCCAACTTGGTTAGTGATTAGCCCATGATCCTGAAAGGAGAAAGATCTGCACGCGTGAACACAACCAACAGGGATGCAGAAATCGAGGAACTCCAGGAGCGCCTGGTCGAAATAGAACATAGCCAAGCTGACAGAAGCGTGGCTCCTCCAATGTCCCGACCCACAGAACCTCATAACCAACTCACCAAGGAATCAGGCTTCATCTAGGAAATTGTGGACGAACTTCCCCCTGCCAGCTAGTGACCTCCGCAGTTCAAGAAATATGACAGATCTACAGACCCCAGCGAACACGTTGAAGGTTTCAAAGCCCTTATGATGTTACACGTCTCGTCCGAGGGGCTAATGTGCAAAGCCTTTGTCGCCACCCTTAAAGGAGTTTCTCGAACCTGGTATGCTTCCCTTTCCCCATGCTCCATCTATTCTTGGGAGCAGCTGGAGAGCCAATTCCTAGCACAGTTCATAGCCAACCAATGGCATTGGAAGACTTTGGCTAGCCTCATGCAGGTGTGACAGAGGAAGGGAGAAAGCCTCAAAGAGTACTTGGCAAGGTTCAATGCTGAGGACCTACAAGTCTGCGCCCTAAACCAGTCCGTAGTAGTGATGGCTATCATGCAAGGTCTATGTTCCTTGGCATTCAGCTTCTCACTAATGAAAACCCTCCTCTAAGCCTAGCCGTGCTAATGAAGCATTCCCGAAAGTATATGAACGCTAAGGAGGCACAAGCACAACAAAAGAGAGAGGAGGAGCAACATGACCGAAAGAGAAGAGACCAAAATGATCGCATACTAGAATGAGAAAGCAAGAGATAGGATTGGAGATTTGACCAAAGACTGAGGGCCCCGTCCCTGACGTACAGGAACTTCACACCCCTGAATGCACCTTGGCCCGAGATATTGATGCAGATATGTGACTGAAGCTTTGTCAGATGGCTCGAGACCACGACTTCCACCCATATCAACAAAAGTAGTCGAGACAAGTACTATGACTTCCACCAAGACTACGGCCACGAGATGGAGAGTTGCCACAATCTGCATCACCACCTCAAAGACATCATCAGACGTGGGTACCTCAGCGGGTTCGTAGACATCAAAGAGCATAAGCCAAAGGAGAAAGCACGTCAACCTGACAGACCTCCAGCCCAAGCTCCCCCGGTCGGTGTCATTGTCGTGATCTCCAACAAAATGGCATCTGGTGGGAAAGCAACTCGACCCGCAAGGCATAGGTGCGGCTACACCAATTTGATGATAGGGAGCAAAAGAGACAGGACCAATCTGATCCGATCATCTTAACCGAAGATGATCTTAGTGGGGTCCAGACCCCACATGATGGCATCCTTGTGATAACCGCCAAAGTGGCCAACTTTGAAGTACGACGCATCTTGGTGGACATAGAAGCTCCACCGACATACTCTTCAAAGAAGCCTTCAAACAACTTGGCATCAGTAGGGACCACCTCACCCCGGTCAACACTCCCTTGGTTTTTCTGGAGACTCCTTCATGCTGCAAGGAAAGATCACCCTTCCTTTACTGATTAGAGACGATGACATCACCACTACAGTGATGGTTGACTTCATTGTTGTTTGAGTCCTCTCTCCATACCATGCCATCCTCGATCGGCTGACCTTGAATACTCTACAAGCCTCAATTTCCATATACCATTTGGCGGTCAAATTTCTGGCCCCATATGGAGTAGGCGTCACCCACACAAACCAGAGGACCGCACGTTAATGTTATCTGACGGCCTATAGAGGAAGACCTCATGCCGCTGAGATCCTTAGCGCGAAAAACATGGATCTAAGGGACGAGCTGATGACACAGCACGACTAGCCCATCGAAGACCTCATCCAAGTACAACTCTCCAACGAAGACCCCGAGAAGACGGTCCAGGTTGGATCCCTCCTAGAAGATCATTTTCGAGAAGACATCATATAGCTGTTGAAGGACAACGCCGACGTGTTCGCTTGGTTGGTAGTAGACATGCTGGTGATTGACCCCAAGGTTATCTCCCAGGACCTAAATGCCGACCCGCACTACCAACCCATTAGGTAGAAGAAGAGGAGCTTTGCCTCAGAATGGTTGCATGTAATCAATAGGGAGGTGTAGAAACTACTCAACGTCGGCTTCATCCGAGAAGTGGAATACCCAGATTGGCTGGCAAACGTGGTGATGGTCAGGAGAGCGAATGGAAAGTGTCGAATCAACATTGACTTCACCGACTTGAACAGAGCTTGTCCAAAGGATAGCTTTCCCTTGTCGATGATTGACTAGCTGTTAACGCAATGGCAGGCACAAACTCCTGAGCTTCATGGACGCGTTCTCAGGTTACAATCAAATTTAGATGCATTTAGACGACCAGGAGAAGACTGCCTTCATAAACGACCAAGGACTGTACTACTACAGAGTGATGCCCTTCAATCTAAAGAACGCTGACACTACCTATCAATGGCTAGTGAATAGGTATTCAAAGACCAGCTTGGTCATAATGTGGAAACATATGTAGATGACATGCTGGAGAAAAGCAAGAAGGCCTAGCAGCACCGAGCTGATCTCAAGGAAGTCTTCGGCACCATCAGGAAATATCAAATGAAGTTAAACTCGATGAAATATGCCTTTAGGGCCTACTCAAGCAAATTCTGAGGGTTCATGGTCACATAAAAAGGATCGAAGCCAATCTAGAAAAGATAGAAGCCATCCTTGACATGCAATCACCTTGGACCTACAAAGAAGTGTAGCGCCTCACCGGACGAGTAGCCGCCCTCAACAGGTCCATGTCTGTGGATTGATGCCTGCCCTTCAATTCACTTAAAAGGGTGAAAGACTTCTGGTGGACATAAAAGCCATCGTTGACATGCAATCACCTTGAACCTACAAAGAAGTGCAACGCCTCACAGGACGAGTAGCCGCCCTCAACAAGTCCATGTCAAAGTCTGTGGATTGATGCCTGCCCTTCAATTCACTTAAAAAGGTGAAAGACTTATATTGGATCGAGTAGTGTGAATGCTCCTTCCAGGAGTTAAAGAGATACTTGAGTTCGCCACTTGCTCATAAAGCTAAGCCCCGGGGACGTGTTATTGCTCTACCTCTTGGTTGGAGAAGAGGTGGTTAGCTCAATATTGGTAAAAGAAGAAGACCACACCCAGAGGCTGATCTACTATACTAGAAAAGTCATCACTGGTGTGGAAACTCGGTACTCAAACCTAAAGAAGGTTGGCCCGGCCTTAGTCACCTCGACAAGAAAGCTCAGGCCGTACTTCCAAGCCCACAACGTCTGAGTGCTTATTGACCAGCCCCTTAAGCAAGTCTTGCAGAGGCCGAAACCGTCTAGCCGCCTAGTCAAATGGAGTGTGGAGTTGAGCGAGTTCGACATTGACTACACACCTCGACCCACCATCAAAGCCCAAGGCTTGGCCGACTTCCTGGTCGAGTGCACCTTCTTGGCACAAGACCCAGTTGTAGCACCATCAGTTTGGACTCTTCACGTAGATGGCTCATCCAACCAACAAGGCAGTGGAGCCGGGCTAATTCTCCTCAACCCGGACAACACCATATTAGAGCACACCCTTAATTTTGAATTCAAAGCATAAAAAAATGAAGCTAAGTACGAAGCCCTAATCATCGGACTTCGGATCACCCTAGACCTCAGTGCTCGATGAGTTAAAGCCTTAAGTGACTCCCAAATGGTAGTAAACCAAATCCTCGACCACTTCGAAGCAAGGACGTCGACTATGGTGAGTTACCTACAAAGGGTACAAGAGCTGATCTGACGACTTTAACACTTCACCATACAGCAGATCCCCAAGCCGAGAACATACGGTTCGACACACTCTCAAAGCTCGCTAGCTCGCCATGCACGAACCTCAAACCAATAGTCTGGATGGATACCCTTGCACAGCCCAGCATCTCAGAGATATCCTTGCTCATCCTCCCTGTTCAACAGGGACCATCATGAATGGACCACATAGTTCAGTATCTACGGGATGGTACTTATCTAGCTGACCGAACCGAAGAAAAAAGGATCATACATGGGTCAGCCTGGTATTGCCTCATCCAAGGACAACTCTACCACAGGTCAAACACTCTCCCCCACCTAAGGTATCTCCCCCCAGCCGAGGCCAATTACGTCCTTAGGGAGATACATGAAGGTATTCGCAGAGACAACCCTAGCACCTAAACCTTGGCTCACAAGGCACTTCAGCAAGGTTACTTCTGGCCAACCATGAAACAGGATGCAACCCAACTCGTCAGGAAGTGTGACCACTGTTAGAGGCACTCCAACCTTCACCATTAGCCATAGCTAATCTGACGCCCATCACAAGTCTGTGGCCCTTTGTCGAAGCCTTGGTGCGCATCACCATACAGAATGCCTGAAATTTCTTATGATAGAGCATAATTTTCCGATTTGGCATATCTTGGGTCTTCGTCGCCGACAATGGCTCCCAGTTCACCAATCGAAAGTTCAAAGCCTTCTACGTCAAACTAAAGATAGATCACCAGACTATGACTGTTCATCGACCACAGAGCAACGGATAGACCAAAATGACCAACCAAACCCTACTCCATGGCCTAAAGACCAAACTCGACAAGGCCAAGGGGAGGTGGGTCGAAGAACTACTGAGCATTCTTTGGGTGTATAGGGCCACACCACAGACAACCACTAGAGAGACACCGTTTAGCCTAGCATATGGGACCAAAGATGATTCCCATAGAGATCGGCTCCCCAACTCTCCAGACTGAGCTCTACGACGACAAATAGAATAGTGAAGATCTTCGTACGAAGCTCGATCTAGTGGAAGAAGCCCGTAACTAAGCATACCTTAGGAGGGCAATGTAGCAACACCGGATGGCCAAGTACTATGACTCTAAATCCTGAAGAAGAGAATTCAAGACAGGTGACCTCGTTCTTCGCAAAGTCATAGTACCCGCGCCTGAAGAAGGGAAGCTCAAACCAAATTGGGAGGGGCCGTACAGAGTGACCAAGGTCCTCAGACCGAGCACCTACAAGTCAGAAGACCTCAATTGGAAGCCCATTCAGAGGAGATGGAACACAGGAAATCTAAGTATGTACTACCAATAGCACGATTTAATAAAGTAATTTTTTTTATTGAACTCACAGCATGCACTGCACAACGCACACCACCCAGCCAAACTCTAACAACTGAGGTGGCTGCACATTACCCACACTCGTTGCACACACCTTCACACTTTGGCAATGCATAGCTAACCTAGGATGACCAATAGACTCAACCAACTGCCAACAACTAAAGCCTAAAGCGGGAATGGCACCCCGACCTCCAAAGGTAAGAGGGCGGCCATCAAACTCCACACACCCAGCTAACAAATCGTCAAAGCAAAGCCATCCGAGGAACACGGCTAGCCCAAAATGATCACAAGGCTCCCCAAGACTAGGCGCCACCGAGCATCCCCAACACAATGAGATCTACAAAGCACCTCGGTCAACTAGAAGCCGAAGACACAAAACACAAGCGGGAATGGCACCTCGACTACACGAGACCTCGGCCTAGACAAGACCGAGGCCCATGATTTATTCACTCGCTAAGTTCAAAAAAAAAAAAGAGAAGAGAGAGAGAAAGACACAAAGCTTGGGACAAAAACCGCTTTTCATTTATATCCAAAATTATTTACAAGTCAAAAGGCTCAGCATACCGAGCCGCATACATGTAGTAACTGCAATATAAGACAAGACACTTCAATCTTCAGCCAGAGGCTCCTCAACCCGCTCCTGAGTCTTGACGGTGACATCTTCCACTCCAGGCATACGGGGTTAAATGGGTCCAACTGCTACACGTCCTCAACCACGTCAGGGAAATGACACACGGTCCTCTGCTAACAGAGGGTAAACCCTTGCTGCTAGGATTGAGTGGTGAAGTCATCCAAGTCCTTTTGATAGACCTCCGAGGCCTTGTACTTAATGACTCTCTCTTCTTCTGTTCAGTCTATGTTAGCCTTGGCCTTTTTGAGCTCTCTCCTTAGTGCGTCTTGCACCTCCTTTAGTTTGGTGTCATGACCCTTCAACCTACGGACAGTATCGTCCCACTCTTCCATGCCATGCTTTAGCTCAAATTGTTTGGCATCCAACTCAACAATTCGCGACTTTGCTTGCTCAAAATCTACCTCTCGCACCTTGTAAAGACATTGCAATGTCCGAAGATGACCCACCAAGCCAATGATCAAGCAGGCATTCTGTGAGAAGATCAACAATCAGAATAGTAGAAGAAATAGTAATCAGCTGAAGTAAATAGCTGAAGAGAAAGGGAAAGGACTTACCACTGCCGCCTGGCATAGGGCTACACTCTCCAAGGAGCCGCTGGTTAGAAATCGAACTCTTGTCTAATGTTGGGCGTCATCAGACCACGAACAAGTAGCTCGGGGATGCACTCTATCTCAAGCCCATCCTTAGGCCAGACTCTCCACTACAGCATGTATATACACCTACCGAGCTCTCCTCCGCATCGCGCCCTGGCGCACCCTCCTCGGTGGCAACAAATGAGCGAATTGTGCCCCCCCCCTCCGGATCAACCACCACAACTTCTTCGGGAAGCCTTAGCCTCTTCGATTGCCAAGGTGTGCGCTTCATCAACCTCACTTGCTGCTCGACAACTCTGGGCTACACACCTAGGTTTCGGCCTGATCACACCCTCTCGATTGCGGCCCTCATATGTCGAGCCATTTCCTCAACACCAGCCATTTCAGTACTTGCACAAGCCAGCATCTAATGGGTACCAAGTAAAGAGTTTGGAAAATGGAAAAGAAAGCTAAGTATGATGCACAGACTGACTATGATGTGTTGCTCATTGTGACACTAGCAAGTGCACTAGCCGTTCAAGTAATAAAGTAGAGAGTGAAGTATCGTTCCCATGAGGATTTAGGAAACAATTACCAATACTAAATTGAGCACTTCTTATCTGATCAACAAATAAATCAAAACTCTAATGAAAGTTAAGAAATCCTAAATTAAAATCTATCTAAATCATTGGCCCAATTGCCTTCAATTCAGGTTAGAAGAGTAAGCAGTAAATGTCAATCTCAGAATTCAGCAATCTATCAATTTGGATCATTCGAATGAATCATGATTGAGCCTTGGTTTGGTGAAACCCCAAGGTCATGAACAGCCTCTCTCAAGCGCATGTTCATCCTATGCATGAGTGACAGTTCTTCTATCTCTAGCAAGAATCTAATCCCCATGCATGCATTTCTTCAAACACTTCTAAGGCATCAATTCAAATCTGAATTGATCACCAACTGAATTGTGCAAGTTATCTCTAACCTTGCACTCAATTCAGTTCTTGAATAGTAGATCTAAATTCCTAGAGTCTCTCTCAAGCACTCTAGGAATTCCAAGCTGTAGATTAATTCGCCCAATCTGAAAATTGCAGATCTGAATTCTCTTTCAAGCAATTCAGATTTGAGTTTTGAAGGTTAGTTGGCCGAATTACTCTACAATCACACCCTTATTCAAGAAACTTCAAGTACAATACATGACCATTTGAATGAATAAAAAAGAATTAGATTGCTGAACTGAAATTTTACAAGCTGAAATACATCAAGGAAGAATGGAAACAAGGAGAAAGAAGAAAGAAAATATAACAAAGAAACTGAATTCAAATCAAAAGAGAATGAAACTACAAATGATTTATTACAAAAGATCTTTGAATCACAAACCCTCAATTTGAACTCACCTTCTTCTTCTAGCTTGCTTGTCTTGAACTTCCTTCAGCCCTTCTTCTTCTTCTTCCTTGCGCCTAGCCTTCTTCTCTTCTCTTCTCTCAAGGTGGCCGAACCTCTAAGAGTGGGAGAGCCTTCCTCTCAAGCAATTGAACAACTTTCTCCCCTCCTAGAGGCCTCCTTATATAGTTTTTCAAGGGGGCTCTTGCCCCTTCTTGAAGCCTCTAGAATGGGGTGTATTACACCCCTCATGAACCTTCTAGAGTGCTCCCTCATTCTCTTCAAGAAACATCTAGGAGTTGCCGCCCCTAGCTCCCTTTGGGCTGCTATTTGGGCTACAACTTAGCTTGCTTTTGAGCTCATGTGAGCTACACTCTAGGCTGTTATTTGGGCTAAAAATGGGCCTTCCTTGCTGGGCCGAATTCTCCTCATAGCTAGGCTTTATTTTCTTGGGTTTTCTCAAGGAATTCACTTGCTCTTTTTGGGCCGAAGTGCTCTCTCTTGCTTTCATGGCTGGGCCGGGCTGAACTTGATAAATTTTGGGTTTTCTTTTCTTGCTTTTGCCTTTTTTTTTGTTGATTTGGCTTCCCCTGAAATCTTTCTTGCAATCAAGCTAAAATAAGCCAAAAATTAATAAAACCGGCATAAAAATCCATGCAAAAACCTCATAAAATATAGATAAATTGTAGGTTCATCAACACCAGCCATTTCAGTACTTGCACAAGCCAACATCTAATGGGTACCAAGTAAAGAGTTTGGAAAATGGAAAAGAAAGCTAAGTATGATGCACAGACTGGCTATCTCACTCATCAGCCCGACATGAATCAACATTGATAATGACGTGTACTTCATCATGTATATCCTCTCTATCTGCACTATGGATGCCAACTCCTCCGCAATCAGTTCAGCCTCAGTTGACACCCTCACCTTTGTCCATGGTTTAAGAAGCTCGGTGGAGAACAACCAACCCCCGGGACTACGCACAAAGAAGAACCTCTCCTTCCAGCGCTTCACCAAAGAAGGAGCCCTAATGAACACCTTGTTGGACTGTCGAGCCGAGTAGTAGTAACCCTACTGGTGCTTCTTTAGTTATAAGAAATGGACAAACATTGGTAGTGTAATTTCTATATCGTGGACCAAACAGTAGCAGAGGAGGTTGACTAAGTACCTAAAGGAGTTCGACATCAATTGGATGGGTTGGATGCAAAACCACCTCAACACCGTAGAGATACCTTCTCTCAAAGGAAACCTCAACCCGACCATCAAGCTGTGCTCATAGACATAGAGCTTGCCAGGCCGAGCTGAGGTAGCCCGCTCACCATCACTCAGGCATCTCATCTCATAGTCTTCGAGGATGCAATACAAGGCCCTGATTCGGGCTAGATCCCTGGGGGTCAGACAACAAGGGGTGGACCCAAAGAAGCTGTCGAGTCGTGGAGGGATGTTGGGCCCCTCAGACACCACTTTGACCTTGGCTTCATCAGCCTTGGCCCCCCAGACCTTGGCCTTTTCTAGATCGATGGCCTTTACCTCAATTCCGTCAACCTCAGCCCTGGCCATCGACTTTACGAATCGTGAGTGCGGTAGCCTCTACAAGAGACCCTGCCTCGGACTCACTACCTGACGAAGAAAAGGAAGAGGACAAGCAAGAAGAATTAGTGGATGAGGAAGAAGACAACTTACCAAACAAGAACGAAGCTTAAGATTGCGGTAAACCGAAGCACTAGCCGAGCCAAGGACTACTTCTCTCCAAGCTCCAAAAAATACTCTTCGTAAATGAAAAAGTGAAAGTGCTCTTCACTCCCCTTTTTAGGATTCCCAGTGACCCAGATCAAGGCAGATCAATGACGATGATTCAACGCCACCCTCCGACAACTCGGGAAGATGAAACGATGCCACTGCCCTCCGCATGCACATAGCCTTGGGGAAACGAAATGACACCCCTACAAACTCATCTTGGAAATGGTACAGGCATTGAACCGGCCGTTTCTCCCAATAAACCGGCTATACTCTGGGTTGCTTAGCTCGAAAAGGCACGCTTCACCAAAGAGTTCCTTAACCAAAGACCATAGAGCTCTTCCACGCCACACCGCGACCGAGCACTACACTCCTTGATGGCCATCTTATCTCTTCGGCCATCGAGGGGGAGTGGTGTTTGGGTTATGGTTGAGCTGGCCCCAAGTGCTACGTGGCACCTCCATGGCCATGTTATCTCTTCGGCCACATCAACACCACATAGGATGGATAAGTGTGACCAAGAAGAGGAGCCCCGTATGGATAAGGAGGACAGCTCCGCCAGGGATTAGGACTTATCCCGAAGACCTCGACGGACAACCTCATCCTGACAATCCCGAAAGCCTCATCCGAATCGGACACGAATCTTCAAGTATAAATAGGTAACCTCCACTCAAGGTCAAGGACTTTTGACTCTTTAGACTTCATATTGTTACTCTGCTTCTGCTCGGACCAACGTTATTCTCAATTGATCGGCCCGACCACCCATCTCTTCCATTACTGACTCGAGCATCGGAGTGCCTACCTAAACAACTCCCTAGGCTTTTGATTCTCTTTCTTGGTTCCAAATCTTGATCTTGGTGCATGGCCTCGTCCTTCCACCTCAGCTTCACCAGTTGGTAAGACTATCTGACTGTGATCTCGACCCGAAGACTACCTTGGATCGGACAATATCAGCTACCTCCTTAATCCATGTACTGACGTACATAGCTACATCTACAGGGAATGACAAAAAGATAAGACCCCATGGGCCTTAGACACAATCTCATTAGGGCTAAAATATGGACACTCGGAAAAGTAGGGATTCAAACAGATCGGATTGGATTCGAATCATGGTATATCCGAATCTGATTCGATAATACGAAGGGCATATCTGATCCGATTGGATCTTACAAACATGGATTTGAATCTAAATTCAATGACAAAGTCAGATATTTGGATATGATCCGATCCAATTTATTTAAAAAAATAATAATAAATTATTAAAAGAAAAATAAAATATAATAATTTAAATAAAGAAAAACAAAAAAAAAACACAAGCATCTTTTCAACTATTTTAATCATATATTTGTATATATTTTTTATAAAAAACAAATAATATAACAAATTTACAAAAATATAATATAAATAATATATTTATTAATAAATAAATAACATATATATTATACATATTTATATAAATAAATATATCATATTGGATCTTCTCGGATCGGATAGGGAGTGATCCGATTTTTGATCGAATACTATTATCCAACCTGACCTGACCCGTTCAAAAGATCCAAAATAGGGATATTTGAATCCAATAAAATAGGATAGGATTTGGGACAGATTCGACCCATTTGCATCCCTACAGAAAAGGCCTAAGAGACCGGTGGCATCCCACCAATACAGGAGTTGAAATATGTAAGGGTGTGAATGGACTGTTTTGGATTGGACCCCATCTAGTCCAAAATCAAATTGGACAGATTGGACGGACCAATAAGACATAATGGATTGGACCAATCCTGTCCAAAATATTTATTAGATTCGATTGGACCTGATCTGTCCGTAACAAATTTATATTGGATTGGGTTGGATTAAGTCAATATCTGGTCCATTTATATAAGATAAGAATATATGTGTCAATAGACAGGGTTTGGGTTGAAACAATCTAAATCAAAATGAATTTGAATAGATTGGATGGTCTAGACATTGAATTGGACCTGTCCAAATTGGTCCAAAACATTGGATTGGACTGGACTTGGTCCATTTATAATGGACTCACATTGGACTAAATCAAATTGGACCAAATCCAGTCCAATTTGACACCCCTAGAAATATGCAACTGAACCAAAGTGGGATCATTTACATTTAGGCTGCGTTTGGAAACGATGCAAATGGAGTGTAAATCCTGGTTCAAGGTAAATCTGCACTCTGGTTCACTTTTGCATGTGTTTGGCAACATTACATTTATGCATTGATAAATGATAGACCAATGCATATTTACATTGACAATAAGATGTAATAGTACATCAATAATGCTATGTTTGGAAATGATGCAAGTAAGTGTGAATGCAAATTTGTAGAGTGTAACGGTTCATATAAATTGCAAAGTTGGGTTAGTTTTGCATTGACAAATTTACCTTCTTACCAAACAGACTTTTAGCTGTAATGGATGCAAACACAAATTTGAATAAAGCATATGCGTTTTTTTATCAAAAGCCCACTTGAATGCAAATTTACTTCTTTTTTATTGATGTACTTTTACCTCTTATTATCAATGTAAATATGCATTGGTTTGTCATTTGTCAATGCATAAATGTAATGTTGCCAAACACAGGCAAAAGTGAACCAGAATGCATATTTACCCTGAACCGGGATTTACACTCCATTTGCATCGTTTCCAAACGCAGCCTAAATAAAATAAATTTGCATTCAAGTGGGCTTTTGATTAAAAAAAAAAGCATATGCTTTGTTGAAATTCATGTTTGCATCCATTACAGCTAAAAGTAGAGGTGAAATTCATGTTTGGATTGACCTGGCCCGACACGACACGAAGACCCACGGTGCAACCCGCGGCACGGCACAAAGCACAGCTCGCCAGGCCTACAGCGGGCCATGCTTGGCCCACCCGGAAATATAGCCGGGCCCCCCCTCCCAAATGGGCCCAACGGATAGCTTCAGCCTTTTTTTTGGGGGGGGGGGGGTTATAGAAATACCCCCAACTGGTATTTTTGTACTTTTCTTATGGGGGTTGAAAAATGACATAAATGCCCCCCCCCCAATAGCTATATAACAACTAGTTTAGGGGGGCATTTTGGGTAAAGCTATAAGTAACTTTACAATGACCAAAATACCCCTCCCAACAACTAAATAACAGATAGCTTTTTGGGTATTTTGGGCAATTGAATTATCTTCAATTCCTATAAATATCCCTATCCTCCACCATTCTCATCACCCCAATTCAACAATTCTCTTAATCTCTTCTCTCTCTCTCTCTCTCTCTCTCTCTCATACTCAGACGTTCTCAATTATCTACAATCTAAGAAATCTTGATTAGCTGATTGTCTGATTCTGCATTCCCCAATTCTCAAGTCTCAACTTTATCGAAGTTTTGACTTTCAACAAGAAGAAGTCTTGCTCAACCAGCTCAAGTATTTCAATTCGGGAGGCTTGGACGTTGAAAGGCTTCAATCATTGAAATCAAGTTGGGATTTTGAACCGGCAATCTGGATAAATCAAATTAGGTTAATTTTTATCTTTTTAGAATAAAAAAATGGCTAGCTCTTCTCAAAACCGATTCCCCAACATGTTCACCATGGATGACATTCAATCGCATCACAATAGTGTTAGCACTGATGCGATTGATGTCAATGGAAGTGGAACTTTCACCCCCAGTAGTAGTGATACTAGGGGAAAAATGAGGGCTTCTAAGCTGAATAGCCCAGTTTGGAAAGTTTTCAAAGTAGAGGATATTGAAGGTAAGGGGAAAAGGGTCGTTTGCCAAAAATGTAGGAAAGACTTTAGATATTATAGCAAAAGTGGTATGGGTCATTTGAGTAAACATCTGCTCACACATGAGCGAGAGGAAGATGAAGGGAGAGAAACAACCCAAACAATGATGGGAGGGGACTAGTTTTGGTACTTTTAGATATTCACAAGAAAAAATGAGACAAAAACTTAGTAAGTATATTGTACATGTAGAACAACCATTTATATTAGTTGAAGATCCAAAGCCAGAAAAATGGTTGTGTAGTTTTGTAAACCCACAATATAAAAAAGTTTCTAGGAATACTATAAGAATTAATGCTTTAAAAATTTTTTATTCATATAAACAAAATTTAATTTCTTTGTTAGCAAATCTTAATTCTAAAGTAGCAATTACTTCGTATGTTTGGACATCCAAATTTAATATTAGTTATATTCGTGTTACCGGTCATTTCATTGATGAAAATTGGATTTTGAATAAAAGAACTTTAAGTTTTAATAGGCTTGAATGACCACATAGTGGCCCAGCTATTGTTGCAAGTATTTTAAATACTTTGCATGCTAGTTTTGATAATGCCTGAAATAATGATTTTGCAATAAATATTTTAAAATCTCAATTAAAACCATGCTTAAATGGTAAATTATTTCACATTAGATGTACATGTAACATCTTAAAATTATGTTTTCAAGATGCCTTGAATATTATTTCTACTCATATTTCAAAAATTAGAAATTGTATTATATATATAAAAAGTTCAGGGGCAAGAAAGCAAGAATTTAAATATTTATGCCAAAATTATGGTTTAAAATATAAACATTTTATATTAGATGTAAAGCATAGGTGGAATTCTACCTATGCTATGCTAGAAAGTTGTATATCTCATAAACAATTTTTTTTCTGATTTTTTATAATTCAAAAATGCCTAATGATATGATATTTGAGGAAGATTGGGAAATTGCACTCTGTATAATAGATTTTTTAAAACATTTTTATGATGCAACAAATGAATTATCTAGAATTTATTATACAACTACTTGTAATTTACCATATCAATTAATGGTAATTAGTGATTGTTTTGCTAAATATAGAAATAATCCACAAATTAAATGTATTGTTAAAATTATGAAAAATAAATTTAAAAAATATTGGGAGAATATTTCTCTCCTTTATTGTTTAGCTACAATATTAGACCCTAGGATTAGGAAAGATGGTTTAGATATTTTACTTGAAACATATTATGAAAATATGAATATTGATATAGGAAATGAAAAAGAAAAAATCAATAATTTGTTATTTGAAATGTATAGTTTGTATGAATCTAAAGTTATAGGAAATATTCCTACAACTTGTTCATCATCTTCTTCTTCTACTTCTGACCTTGAGCCCAGTAGTAGAAAAGAAAAGTTTTTTTATTTAATAAGTAGAAGGCATAAATCTTTTAGTTTTACAACAAGTTCATTTACTAAACTTAATTTTTATTTGCAAGCATATTTTTCTAATTTAGGTGAAGTATCAAATAATTTTGATATTTTAGCCAGGTGGAGTGAACACTCGAAAAATTATTCGGTTCTTGCCGCTATGGCACATGATCTATTAACCCCTCCAGCGTCTACAGTTCCATCGGAGTCTTGTTTTAGTACAGGTACTAGGGTGCTAGATGACAAAAAAAAAACTGCATGAACAATGAGAGCATAGAGATGTGCATATGCTTCAAGCGTTAGCTAGATGCAGAAGATAAATTACAAGACAAGGGAGAGCATGATACAACACCGGAAATTTCACCCGAAGCAGATGATGAAATGACTACTTGTAGAATTTTTCATTTTTTCAAATTATTGTAAATTTTTTAAATTTTATTTAATTTATTTGATATATTTATTTAATTTTTTAACAATGTAATTTTGTATTTTCAATTTGTAACCATATTGTATTTTTTATATTTTATTAATTTACTCCAATTCTATATTTCATTCATCCAAGTATGCAATGGTCCAATCATTGTATTTGTAATTCACTAATTTGTACCATTCAAATTTAAATGAAATAAAATTCCTATTTTTCTTCCAATTTGTTATTCCATCATTCTTATTTCAATTTGATTAAGTATTTTTTTTCATTTATGTATTAAATAACTTAGATTTCTCATTTCTTAATTTTCTTCCAATATGTGGGTCGTGCTGGGCCGACATGCGGGCTAGAGCAAAAGATACTAATTTTGCATGTAGGGGGCTCAAACAAACAGCCTTAACTGCCTCCACAGCTACCACCCTCCCAAAGTGATATCCAACCACACAAAGTTATATTGCTGATTTAGAGCCTGTTTTGGAAATCTTTTGCCATGATTGAACTGCTTTCAAGAAGCTACCTATCTAGCTTCACCCAAGGTCTATTTTTACAGTTCTTGCAAGCCTTTTATTTTTTGACATTCTGGATTTTCACCGAAAGGCTTTTAGTTTCTTGGCTCATGCAAAGCCAAAAACCACTACATGAAATTCCTCCCAAACGGTCCCTTAAAACTTGTATCCACCTAGTTTGAGCTTTCATGATTGAAGTTTCTTCTTACCAAAAAACTGTAGTTTAATTAGACTTTAGAAAACACGCCTTTATGGAGAAGGGCAAATTTGTTTAAGGCTTATTTATTCGGTTAAGTGTATTTATCAATGTTTTTAATTTTCCAGGTAAATAAAATAATGATCATTTTAACTATAAAAATTTTATTATCAAAAAGAATATTTGTATCTCATCCAAGTGTTAACAATTTTTTCTTAATCAATCCCCAGTATAAATCTAAAAAAAGAACATACATTTGTTGTCCATTAACCAATTTTCCCCCTCTCAAAATCTTAAAAAAGAACGAATTTGAAAAAATTTAATAGGTCACATAGTTGGCACATGACCATTACCATCCAATTTGATAAAGAAAGACTAATGGAGTGGCTATTCCATTCACCGGTAAAACTTTGGGGGTATCTGCAACTTTAAGTTTGATAGTTTAGGTAGTAAAATGACACTCTCTCCATAGTGACAGGGATTTGTTTTTTTTTTTTTTTTCTTTTAAGATTATTCAAAATCATATCATCAATTAATCACTCGATGACATGCAATCCCTTCAGGTGGTTCTCCTGGGTAGTCTCACGTGAAAGGTGAAACCCAAAGGATGAGATTAGGGGTGAGAAAAAAAAATCAGAAAACCAAATCGATTGAAATCGAATTAAAAAATTGGTTAATTGAATCGGTCAATTTGGTTTTGGTTTGATATTCTTAAAAAACCAAAAATTTTGGTTCGGCTTTGATTAATCTTGTGCAAAAATCGGCGGTTAATGGAACCGGCCAATGTATATATATAATATTGTATAATATATGTATATATTATATTATATATTATATATTATATTTTTTTTTCTCACCCCTACAACAACCAACCAAGACATTGGTCGCTGCCTCAACTCTGCCAGGACCGCCACCTCCCAGGCGCTATCGCTGTCTCTCTCATCTCTCATCTCTGCGGCTCCACCACCTCTTAGGCTTTTACTTCAGGCAATAACAACCACCAACTAGTCCGGCGCCGGTAAATCATTGGCCACCACTTCGCCCTCACCAGCTCACCCCTCTGCCATGTTCTTTAGGTAAATTTTCCCTTTTTTCTTAATTTTGAATAAAAAAAAAAAGCCAAAGAACTGAACCGCGATTAATCGATTATATCGGTTCAATTTTGATTATATTTTAAAAAAATCAATCAAATTGGTTCATTAAAAAAAACCCAACCTAACCGTGAGCACCCCTAGATGAGATGATGACTCCTCTAATAAGTAATAACGAACCCAACATAAGAATAGCGAAGCCGTGGTTTCTGTCTTTTGCAAACCCTCCTGGATCCAGTGGACTCCGTCAGAATCAATTCCATGTTTTCCTACTACAACAACGGAGTTCCAATTACGTGTCTACAATTTACGGGCGAGATTCAGTTTGTCCACTCATCGGTTCATCTGTTTTGGGTCTCTAACAGCCATCGATCATTACAAAGAGAGGCCAACCTCCGGCCTTACTCAATTGATTTAATAAATCGGTCTTCATCAGGCCTACTCACGAGTTCTTCCTATCTCAACCTTTTTTCCGAGATAGAGATAAGAACTCACAGTCTTCATTAATTTGAACCTTTCACCATCAAACTCTTGCTCAATCCTCTATACTCCCCTTGATTCTTTTGCGTTTCGGATCTTCGCGAAAGGAAGATGTCGTTCAGTGGGACTCTGCAGAAATGCAAGGCTTGTGATAAGACCGTGTATGTGGTTGATTTGTTGTCTGCGGATGGAGTTGCCTATCACAAGTCTTGCTTCAAATGCAGTCACTGCAAAGGAACTCTGGTGGTATGTCCATTCACTCTTTAGCTTAATTAAACTCTGTCCCAGTTTAATTTTGACTTGAGGTAGAAAGCTGTCACTCAGATGGGTAGAGAGCCTTCAAATGGAGGAATTCTCTATATTTTCAATTTCAGTTTCATTCTTGATTAAATTTGGATCGCCATTAGAAATAAATTCATCTAAAATAAGAAGTGGGTTATCTTTTTTTTTTCCTCTCTTTAGAAATGAACTAGTTTCCTTTTAATTTTTTGGTTTCTCATAATCTCATTGTTTAAATCATGGTTTTTAAAATCAGACCGGACTGGACAGTCGGACTGGAAAAACTGGGAACCGGTCACCTGACCGGTTCTGTTTTTTCCCAAAACCGTTGATTTTGGTCAGCAAACTGCTGAACCAGCCGATTAATTGTTTGAACCGTTCGAATGGTTTTGATCGTTTTTCAAAATTTTAATTCTTTTTTTTATTTTTTGTCAGAATGAGCTGATCGTTCGGGTTGAATAGTCAGACCGTTCAAATCGATAACTAGACCCTTGACCGGTTCAGTTTTAAAAACCATGGTTTGAATCGATTCTTTTTTTTTAATTGATAAAACTGACGTTTTGAAATTCCCGGGAAACAGAAGAAACAATCTTATTTCCCTGCAATTTCCAAAAAGCAACCTGACTAATAAGTTGCATACAGATGAGTAACTACTCTTCCATGGATGGAGTCCTTTACTGCAAGCCTCACTTTGAGCAACTATTCAAGGAAACTGGCAGTTTTAGTAAGAATTTCCAAACAGGTAAGAGATCCCCTGCCCTCTCTCTCTCTCTCTCTCTCTTTGATACACACGCACAAACAAGGTATGTGCATATACAATTTTTGTGGGGCTAATTATGATTTTGGATGATCAACAGGAAAGTCTGAGAAGCAAAATGATCAGCTGGTACCACTTTCTGTCTTTGTTGGATTGAAACATCACTAATAATAAAAATGTTTCTTTGATTTTCCCTTTATATTCCATTATATAAGATACGCTATTTGAACTCTTTGTTTACTTCATTTAACAGGCCAGGGCCCCCAGCAAGCTATCCTCCATGTTCTCTGGGACTCAAGATAAATGTGCCGCTTGTAAAAAGACAGCATATCCACTGGAGAAGGTTTGCAATATCAAACCCTTTTGATATTCATGGGTTTCGCTTTCTCTCTTTTCTCTTCTGCAAGTATTCATGTATAAATGGCTACATGAATCCTGTTTAGCCATTTCATTCTGTTCAGTATTATATCCGAGTTCGGATGGGCTTTCCACAGGCGCCCCACCGCCCATCCACCCCATGCATTGGGAACATCTCTCTAGATATTTCCAATGCATGGGAAGATGGGCTGTAGAGCGTGCTCTGTGGGAGTTCATCCCTTCTCTTTATATCCAATTATCCATTATTAAATTATGGGTGCTTAAGGTGGCGTTCGATAGTGTATTCATCTCGTGGATGGACCATTTTGATCCATGTTACGGGGTGAATTCACCATTCTTTTGGTTGTGGACGGGATTGATCCACAATATACCGTGGACCGTCTCCGTTCATAGTTCAAAATCTCAACCACACTTATATCTCGTGGATGGACCATTTCGGTCCACGCCATGGGGTGAATTCACCATTCTGTTGGTCATGGACGGGATTGGTCCACAATATATCGTGGATCATCCCCGTCCACAACTCAAAATCTCAGCCACCCTTATATCTCGTGGATGTGGCCGATCCACAACATTTTAACATTGTATTTTGATACAGTACATCTTTTCTATATACTTTTGTTTCTTTTTAATTTTTAAATTTTAAAATAATAATTTTTAAATTTTTAATTTTTAATATTTTATCAATAAAATAATAATTTTAATGTTAATTATAGCATAAGCTCGATGGTGCTCCTTTTTTCACTCTTTGTTAATTTATTTAAATATTATTATTTTAAAGTTTTTATCAACAAAATAATAATTTTAAATATTTAAATTGTTTCTTTATTTTTTAATTATTTTACTATCATTTTATTAAAATTAATATTAATTTATCAATGCCTTTTTTCAATATATTTATCATATAAAATGCAAAAATTAGACATTTATAATCAATTGTATAGATCATTCATAAAATGTATATGAGATACATGGAATCAAAAAGTGTGGTGTGGACACCATACCTATAGAACGCCATTGTGGGTGTGGACTGATCCAACCCACATAATTTATTCACAGTTCAGAATAGTTGTGGATTGTGGTATAGTGTAGATTGATTCTGCCACAGGGTGTGGTATGGACTAGTCCACACCCACCAATTTTTCATCCACACTACAAAATACTCCCTAAATCATTTCTTATTATTTTTTATTCGTCTTTTTGGTATACATGAGACAAAGATATTCTTATCAATTCAATTCAACATTTTATAGGTGACATTGGAAGGAGAATCTTACCATAAGTCATGTTTCAAGTGCTCTCATGGGGGCTGCCCTCTTACACCTTCCACTTATGCTGCTTTGGATGGAATTTTGTACTGCAAGCACCATTTTGCTCAATTGTTCAAGGAGAAGGGAAACTACAATCATCTTGCCAAGGGTGCTTCGCTTAGGAAAAATAACGCACCACTACCAGATTCAGAAGAGAAAACTGAAGGAGAACAAGAACCAGACGAGTAAAGATATGCCGTTTGATTTTTCAGTTACTTCGTCCATTTTGGTTCAATTTTTCTGAGGAGGCAGAGTAGCCCTTCTGAATTTTGGGATTTCTAATCCTTTCGTCTTGCTCCCCCAATCTGAGGGAATTCTTGTTCATCTGGTTTTCAAACCTTTTGTTTTAATTCTTTATTCTTTTTGTTCTTTTGATTTGTAAGCAAACGTGAAGGGTCCCATATGTTATCATATGGAACTAACGGTGAATGAAAAATAAATTTTGATTTTTTTTAATCAAAATACCAGCATTGTGTATGCGTAAGTTTGGATTTGATACTTGGCGCTTTCAAAGAAAAAAAATAAAAGAGTTGATAGTTGATATATTTACCAAAAAAAGAAAAAAACAAAAAAAGCTGACCTTCAGTACCGTAGAAGTGCATATTTCCTTTAGTCAGTTGGTACATTTTAGCAAGGTTTTTAAAGTCGGATCTAACAATAGAACCCATTTTGGGGACCGGTTCTCATGTCAAACTGTCTGACTCTCTGGTTCGAAAGGACAGTTGGTCTTGAATTAAAATAAAAATGGTAAAAAACTGTTATTCGGGTCGACAGTTTGATGATTCAACCGTCTGAATCAGTGGTCGCTAATCAAATTAATGGTTTTTTACCAAAAAACAGTTTTAAGATGAAATAGAATCAATTACCTGACCGGATCCTAAATCTTCTGGTCCAAACATCCGGTCTAATTCAATTTTCAAAACCATGGTTTTAAGTGATAATTGTAAATTTGGATTTGCTACTCACGGAGCACATCTCACACCAATTCAGCGACTTCATCCGTGTATTGAGAACACCGTCATTCATGAAAAGATGCTCTAATACATTGGCTGCCATATATTCCAAGGTTGGTTTAACGGGCACTCTAGGGAGCAAATCCGATTTCAATACCTGCTGCTATGGTTTCAGCAACGCAGGAAACCGACGTTGTCATTCAATACCTGCTGCTATGGCAGTGTGTATACCGTGTACCCGGGTTCCCAACACATGGGCCTAATTATTTTTCGGTAAAATAAATGGGTATGACTTGGGTTGATAAAATAACAGGCCCAATAAAGAAAAGGTCCAATTCTAGATTAATGTGCCAACAATATATATTAAATTGGATCAGTATAGATTTAATAGTTGAAAGTATTTATTGGATTAGATTGGATCTGATTCATCCGTAATGGATTTATATTAGATTGAATTGATATCCGGTCCATTACCAAGTTGCTAAATTAAAACTAATTTGAATGAATTAAATGATTCAAACATTGAATTAGACTGATCCAAAATGATTTAAAGTATTCATTAGATTGAATTGGAACTGATTCAGCTGTAACAGATTCATATTGGATTGGATCGCATTGAACCAAATCCAGTCGAATTGACATCTCTACGGTGCCGAACTGCAGATGAGCATATGAGTTTTAGGTGATAGCTGTTACTGTGGTTGCTGCAAAGCAGGAGACTGGGCCCACAAAATTTAGATTGAATCATAAAATTTTAGTCCTTTTTATCTTTTTAGAAGGCCGATCCAATCGTAAATGGCCTAATTATTTTTCGTAGTAAATGGGTATAAACTTGGGCCGATTAAATAAAAATAAAAGCCCAATATGAAAAGGGTCCAACTCCAGACCTAAAGTGCCGATGGGCATCGAGTATATGAGTTTTCAAATTCATGAATCATGACAGGAAAGAAACTGTAAATTCCCAATTTCCGTTTCAACACCCATTGTATATTTGCAATTAATCTACTATATTTTACTGTTTTTTGACAATATTTTGCCAATTACTTCATAATTAATCCGTATTGGTTGGTCGTAGTGTGTAATCACCCGTGTTAAACTTGGAACCGAACCCCATAAGACCCAGAAGCCAATTTAATATATAGGGTACGAGTTTACAATTTAACATTGCACAGTCAATATTAATTGAATTTAAATTGGAATATTACTTGATTTAATTTGAATTCGAATCGCTTATATCCCTATATAAAGGACCTGGCTAGAGTCAGAGCCATTGGCACTCCTAACTCCTAAGTAAGTAATTTGCTATCTTTTTAGAAGGCCGATCCAATCGTAAATGGCCTAATTATTTTTCGTAGTAAATGGGTATAAACTTGGGCCGATTAAATAAAAATAAAAGCCCAATATGAAAAGGGTCCAACTCCAGACCTAAAGTGCCGATGGACATCGAGTATATGAGTTTTCAAATTCATGAATCATGACAGGAAAGAAACTGTAAATTCCCAATTATTGTATATTAGATTGCCTAAAGGTTGCATCATTAAATAAGTAAAATAAATACTAGACAATTAACTTCAAGTGCTGCAAAAGTTTGGTTTGAAGTGCAAAATGAGTTAGAATGCAATTATTTATGCATTTTTATCAATTTTTACATTTTTCTTTTTATTTACAGTTTAAATAAGTAAAATAAAACCCAAAGTAATAGTAGAACAGAATTTGCACTCCGGTGCACTTTTATTAATGCAAATGAAATTGCATTGCAAATAAACAAGGGATTATAACAGATAAGGGCAACTTTAGAGCCCTAATATCAATAAAAGTAATACATTAAAAAAAATAAAAAATATATTAACTTTTTAAAAATAATATCAATTAAGGGCAAAAGCACTATTCATCTTCTTCCTCTTACAATCCATTCATCAGCGTTGTCGTCCACTACCTGCTGCCCCTCTAGCAACGTTGCCAGAGGTGGGCAGAGGCATTGCCGGAAGCGATGGCAGGCGATGACAGACGGTGGTGTTGATGAATGGATTGAAAGAGGAAAAAGATGAACAATGTTTTTGCCCTAAATTGATATTATTTTTAAAAAATTAACCTTTTATTTATTTTTAAATACTACTTTTATTGATATTAGGACCCAAAAATTGTCCTTATCAATTATAAGGGGTCATTTGATAAGAGCTTAAGTTACTGAACTGAAAAACGTACTAAATAAAAAACAAACCAATAAGCTTTTTAGTTCAGCCACTTAAACTCTACTATTAAATGGCCCTTTTAAGCTAAAAAGCAGTTAGCACAAATGGCTTGTCTATGCCACTTTGCCTTATTTCTTTTTTGCGTCTTGGGCCTGATGTGAATTCCTCCACGGCTCCACCCGCAATTTTTTTTTGGTACAATGGTACTAAACTATCAAATTAACTTGAACATAGCAATCAATTAATCAAAGACCCCAAAACTTTCCATACCAAAGCCTACTAACCTTGAACAAAGTCATCTAGGTGCATCATGGGCCCTGGTAAATCGGCCGGTCCCAAAGAAGTAAGGATAAGTATAAAAGGAAAGAGATATTTAGACCCTGTTTAGCATTGTTCCTCTTCTCCTGAGGAAATTCCTAAATTCTGTATCTTGTTATTAAGGAGTAACTATATAAGGCATTTGGCAATATGTTCGTCAAGAATAGATTTCTATTCTATATAAATGGAAAAGCAATGTTCGGATAGTCAAAAATACCAAACTAGAATAGAGGTGGAAAAAACAATTGATGGAGGAGGAAGCAATAGGAAGACGAAAAATCGATTGAGATGAAAAAAAAATGAAAATGGTATACAATAAAATAGATTGGGTGTTACCTGGATTTCCAGAGGATTAGAAGACGAGGAATGCAAAACGTTCACGGGTGTCATTGGTGAAAGAAGGCTTGTGTGGAGCAAGAGATATATAGGTGGTTATTACTTACTAAGGCACTAATTTAAAAAATCAATCATTTAATAGGGGGAAAAGAATACAAACATGGCACATTGACAGTGTTGCCTAGTGTCGTTGTCGGAGAAGAAGGCAATGTTAACGGAGCAAGAGTGGTGGTCGGTCGATGGAGAAAGAGCAAGAAGGAAGAAGGTGATATGTCGAGAGGTTAGGGCTTATTGACCTCACAATGACTCATGAGATTCTAATTTTTTGTGATTTTACTAGGATACCCCCATTTACACGTGAATTAGATTACACACGTTTTCGGTTTTTTAAATGAACGTGTAGGGCAACGCTTTTCTCAGTTCCATACTTTCATGTACGGGTGAGCATTATTTGGTTGTTAATTCGGTTTTTAGTAATTTTTGTTTTCAGGTTTAAAAATTTAGTTAACTAAAAAAACCAAATTAACTAAAATTCATTATATAATATATAATATTTGATATTTAATATATATATAATATACTATATATTTATATATTAATATATTATATACAATGTATTATAATGCAATTAAATTTCATAATATATATTATAATATATATATATATATATATATTATAGGTTATAATATATAATATTATATATTAATTAAATTCGGTTTTTAACCAATTTTTTAAAAATTTTGGTTTATTCGGTTCCGAATAAACCAAATGCTCACCCCTACTTCCATATTCCTAAGAATGACAAAATGGCCATTTCTCATGACAAAATCCTCACTTGCTTTAAAGTGCTTCAGCTATCTATATCTATATATTAAAATGCAATGTGCCAAGCTGACTCTATGGTTTATTTTGAAAGTCACTTGTCTTTTTCCTTGTTTCTTCTCAAAGGTACCTATATTTTTTCTTTTTTTTTTATTTTCTAATTTTAAAATTTTACAAAATAACTCAAATGACCATTCACCTTTAAGAGTTTTAACACTCCTCATTAAAACACGAGTCTCTATCTCTCTCCCATTAACTCTTTTAATAATCCCTCCTCGTTAATTATGCCATTAACTCTCTCCTTGGATAAATCATGCCACTACTTCTTTCTCATCTCCATTACACCATTAAATTACATAAAATTCATTAATTTTATCTATATATAACCATTTTAATTTAACTATATATATAGGCCTACCAATGAGTCGAGTCTGACCCGATGGACCCAAACCAATTGGGTCGGTTTTGGTTATGGGAACTGGAACTGATGGGTCAGTTCCGGGTCATGATATAGGGTCCTAATTACTATCGGTTCAGAACTAGTTCCACCTAGTCCCAAATCGATTCAGACCCAACTTGATATATATAATGTATAATATATTAAATAAATTACATATATACTATACATATAATATAATATATAGAATAGTTAATATATTTTAAATATAAATATTTATTTTTTATTTATTATAATTGGATCTATTGGGTCAGACCTAATTGTCCCGAGAACCAATCGGTTTGGTTTCGAGTTAAAAATTTGCAGACCCTATTGGGTCTAGGTCCCCAACATTTGGGTAGGTTTCGGTTCCAACTGGTTATATATATATATATGTCGGTCCACCGAACTGCAAAAGATGTAGGATCAAAGTACTTGGGGTGCTGAACCCGAACTGGTCACTCCAATGCTTAAGTTAGCGATGAGAATGTTGAAAGCAAAGAGCTTAAGAGAGCAATAAGAGAGCGAGTTGCACACACCTTCTGATGGAATAGTGAGCACCTTTTATAGGCATCGAGGCTCGTTTTTCGTGTTTGAGATACTTGGGAACAACTGACCTTATTGGTCTATTATCTTCGGAGTGTGTTTCACTCCATGTTGGTGGTGATCCACATCCAATCTCCCCAAATCGTCTACGAATCAAAGATATGCATACCAGGTAAGCAACGTGCTTCCGCCTAACTCAGAACCGATGGGCATGTCATTTTGGATAAGGATGTCTTGCCACGTCGGTTGGAGGATTAGTACCCCCGGAATCCCTTCTCATTACTTTAAGCCTTTGTTTGCTCAGGTCAAGGAGATCATATCGGCCTTCGAGGCCATTGACTTTGTCTTTCTAAGGTGGTGTGTGTCACCCTATGATGGAGCAACCTGCTAATCTCTCTTAGGTTGGGATGTAACCCAGCTAGGTCGGCTTAAGCTCTCTCAGCTCCATTTGACAATCTCCCACATGGGGTTGAGGTGTAATCTAATGGTTCGGGCATGCCATGTGGTGCTTCACGATTAATAGGCCAAATCACCTCTCATCATTAGTAAAGATTAATTATATTGAAATTGAGATATTCAACGACATATTATTGCACTAAAAAATCTACTTCCATTTAAAATTATAATCCATTTGAAATAATAAAAATAATTTAATTAATAAAAGGAATAAGATAAATTAAAATGAATATCAATTTAAACTTAATATAAAACTAATACAAAATTATCTAACAATTATTAGTTTTATAATTAAATTTTATTAATCTAAAACCAACTTAAGTTCCACTGAAAAATAAAAATTTATATAGTTAATTAAATTTCATAAGAAATTTAAATTTAATACAAAATTAATATACTTAAATAAATTAAATTTTTACTAATTACAAAAATTAATAGAAAATATTAGTTTTAGACATATTTTAATTATTTTAAATTCAATTTAAATTTCATTTAAAAATAAGGAAAATTATAAATACCTCTTTCATTTTTCTAAAAATCCTATGAAACTCCCTAGTATTCTGACCTTAGCAAAAATCTCCCCTATTGTTTTGAAAAAAGGTGCAAATACCTTCTTTTAGTCATCATTTCAAATAAAAAAGGGTTGATGTAAGTTATTAGTTCTACTTTACTTCAACCTTTTTACATTTGTCCAAAGGGTGTAAGGAGAATTATTCTTTGAAAATTGTCTAACAAAATAGATTAGGGTAAAGTTGAAACCTTAAATTACGTATGATAATGCATTAACAATGATAAGGGTATTTTGATAATTTTTAATGTCTTTATTACCAAAAAGTAAGGGAAATGAGGTAGTTGCACATTTTTGTCAAAACTATAGAGTAAGCCTTTGTTAGGGTAAAAAATAATGGTGGTTTATAGAATTGTTATAAGAGGATTTTTTTATAATTTTATCTAAAAATAATACAAATATAATAATAATAATAATAATAATAATAAATCAATCAAAATTAATAAAAAACATTTTCTAAAGTATAATAAAAATTAGCATTAAAATATATAAAAAAATAATACTTGAATTGAACTTAAATGAACACCATTTAATTGAAAATGTCATAGAGCTCCATCTTTAATTTTGCTAATAAATAAACCCGTGCGAGGCATAGGTCCTAACCAGCTAGTACACTCTAAAGAGGTTAAAGTGGACAGCCCAAAAGATGTCATTTGGGCTCAATAGATTTTTCACAACACATACCTTATAATTTAAAGGTTGTCCATATAAGACCCACCGGGAAAGTTAGAAGCCTTTGTGCTGCAGCCTACCCAAATGAGCACTAAAAAAGCTTTGAAAAATGTAATCGTTTTATTCAATTAACAACAGCGATATGATCAAAATGAGATCTAAAAGGTTTGATAAATGAGCTGATCTAGTTTAAGACCAATTTTTTGTTCTTTTACTGATATTGCAATTTAAACGACGGATAAAAATACATTCATTTATGTTATAGAACACCTCTAAAAGAAAAAATTGAATTTTATGCCTTTTAGAATGAAAAAAAAAAAATTCACAATATGTGAATGATAGATTCCCACATAAATGGTCGTTATATGTGAACTCCAATCTAAATCGTAAATAATCAAAACCGTTATAAGGCTTTGGGAAAAGTATAACTGCAAAGTTATTTGTATTTGCAATTTTGCACTCTTCGCAAGCTGAGACAAGGCAATGGGAAGACATAATTTATTAGTATCTGCAGAGGCCTACTCGACATAATTGAAATGTGGCCTCAATTATTAGTTGAATTAGGAGTCGCCCTAATTGGTTGGTAAAATGAAGAAAAATGAATAATTATTTTTAGAAAATACTATTAAATACCAGGGTGTTTGGTTTTATTCGGTAAGTGTTTTGTATTTGTGTGATTGCAAAATTGAGAAATTCATTTGATGAAGACATTTATGATATATAAGTGCCATTAAGCATTACATCGGCAAAATGTCAATAAACGCCCATCCATTTCAGAAATCTCCGAAATGAAGTTTCCTAAAATGGGAAAGGCACACAAAAACAAACTTCGATACACACAAATACAATTAATGATGCGTTTGCTGATGGGGCACCTATGTGGCAACGCCAATAAACATTTGTTCAATAAACATAAACAGAACCAAACATATAGTACATTTGTTTGTACACAAAACGACTGTGCCACATTATAAAAAAAAAAAATAAGGCAAAAGTGAACCCAATATATGCACTTGCAGCCAATTTCAGTCTCAGAATATGGATGAATGATGATCATTTTCAACCCGGCCTGACCCACATATACTTAATGTATTTTATATAATTTGTATGTATATGTGTTATTTTATGCAATAATATTTATTTTATATTATATATATTATCTGAAATATATTTTATATTATATAGTATATAAATCAATTTTATTTATATATTATACATCATATAATATAAAATATTATATAATTATTTTATATATAAAAGATATAGATTGGAAATCAGGCCTGGGCCTAGGCTATACTTTTATAATAGATACAAAGTAGGGGTGGATTTGAATTGAGCTGAGCCGAATAGTATGAGGCTCGAGCTCGGCTCAAGTCAAAAAGTCATAAGCTTGAGCTTGAGCTCAATTTTGAAAAAAAAATGTTTTATAAAAATAAAAAATTATATATTAAAATATTTTTTATTTGATATTTAAAAAATTAAAAATTATTATAATTAAAAATTATAATATTTTAATTATATATTAATATATATACATATTCAAACCGACTCACGAGCCTCACGAGTGGAGCTCTAATAAGCTCAATCTCAACTCGTTTCATAATCGAGCCAGTAAAACTCTACTCGAAACTTGATAGAAATTGAACCTAACCTAACTGCAACAGCCTATGAAAAACTCAGCTCGTTGCCACCCCTAAATTACAAAGCGCAGCCCGGACCCATGATCAGTTGATCACCCCTATTTCATAACATAATACACCTGCCCTTGGTCAAGATAATATAAAAAAGAGAGAGGATAGAGTGGAATTTTCCGGCTATCCTTTTTGGTAATATTTAAATCGTTGTGAAATATCTATCATTGGAGAGGGCAGCAATTCATTAATTTTTCTGTCTGGCTTTTGCAGTTTTGATTTTGTTCAACACCGATGCGGTCCAAAACACCGATAGATAAATGGTGAGTTGGAAGAACGGGTACTACTATCCTCTTTCCAATAAAAGCCACAGGCTGTATGGCCCACAAGGGATTTTATGTGGTATTACTGTTGATCGCGTGATCAGTGACTGAGGTGGCCGTATTTCAGCCAATAGACGCTCCCCTGGTTACGTGGCCAATAGCGAGAGAGATAGAGAGAGAAAAGATGGTTCAACTCAATTACAACTCACGTGGGTCGACATGCCCCATTTCACACACCTGTTCGCAGCAGAGTCCGACATAACCTGACATGGTTATCTACCACAGGTAGGTTATATACGTACGGAACACTGACGTTTCCAATTACTATTGGGTTACGTAGCACTTTTCATGCGCCAGTATTCACAGCATAGCAGATCCCGTGTCGGGTCGAACGTGCAGCTCCTCTTAATGGTGTCCTTATTGTTCCTTCAATTCCCACCGGCAATCTGGAATCTGGCATGCATTAATCGGAAACGTCGAGTGGGGTGAAGTCTCTCCATTTTCATTTCCATGGTTTCTATGACCGATCATAGTGGAGTGGAGTCTTTTCTGGCTGACACGCACTCATTTGGCAATGCTCACAATCATCGATAATGAAATGACGACATGCCTTTTCTTTCTCCTAACTTGCATCATGAGTTTCGACTTTCCTTCAATAAACTCTGAATCAGTTCTCATATAACTCCCTGCTCACATTGTATTCACAACCACAGAACTACTTGCAATTATATATTGAATCCAATCTCCCTTCAATTGGTGTCCACGAGCTCAATTGGTAATGTCTCTCTTGCTGAGACTTGGACCATTTTCAGCCCTAAAATACTTGTCGTCAACTCGTCCAATTCTATGAATAAAACTAACACGTTGTGTGCTAAGTGGTATTATCAAGGAAATTATGACTGTTGTAGGGCCATGGCCCATATGATATGAGCAGTGTGTGACTTGTCATTCTGATTTTAGCTCCGTGTTCATACACATTGTTTGGGAAAGAAGTATAAGATTATAATAGCAGATTTTACCAAAGAAAATAATAATAGATTTTACAGTGGCATAAGGATAGTTAGATAGTATAAGATTATAATAGCAGATTTTACCAAAAGAAAATAATAATAGATTTCACAGTGGCATAAGGATAATTAGATTCTATTATTGTGGCTATTTATACAAAAATGTCACCAATTAAGACTGGAGACAAGTCGTCCAAGAGATGTATGAAACAAGATTTTAAAAATTGACTCGGAATCGAAATTGTTTTGACCACCAGTTTTGAATTGATGGTTTGATCATCCAGTCCAAATGAACGTCCAATTCTAATAAAAAAAAAAGATTAAAATAATAAAAACCAAAAACCGTTGGATAAATTGATGGTTCCACCACCAAATTAATGAATCACTAATCAATTTAATAGTTTTTGGCCAAAAATCAGATTTGACGTCAGCAAATTCAGAAAAAAGCGGGTGTGCTTTCACGACTCACGTGGTAGATGGAACTGGAACATCATTAGGCAGCAGCTCGGTTACAACTAGGATGATACATCTCCACTACCAATAATCTTTAACATATGTTTGTTGATGCTTCGTCTTTTTCTCTCTTCACTCTCCAGTCTCAAACGTAGCCTTTACATTTCAAAAAAAAAAAAAACTGTAGTCTCTTTTCCGATAAAAGAAAAAAAAGAGAAGCTTTTTACGGATTCCAACAAATCAATGATACATCGAAGAAAATTCAAGATGAGAAAAAAAATGAAAAAAAAAAAAAGAATGGGTTCGGATTAATTGTGTAGCGGGCTGTGAAATCAATGACAGTGCTACATGAAACCCACATTAAAAGGTCCGAATTTGCATTTCCTTCCCCCAAGATGCTTTACACATTTCTCACGTACATCCCAACCATGTATTTTGGAGCTGCATATTGGGGCATGTATGGGGCACGCACCGTGGGGAGCCGATTTGAACTTGTAGTTTCCAATCTTATAATAATAATATACGGACAAAAATCATGTTAGAATTGTTTTAGGACAGTTTTTTGTTGAGAGAATATCCCAAGTGCACAATCTCTATATATGTGGTTTCTAGGGACGAATTTGTGGATAAGAGATACGAGTGTTTTAATTGGATCTCCTAAAAATACTGGCATGAATTACATGATCAATCATGAGAGAACATGCTACAGATGAGATCCATATAGGTTTCAGCTACCTCACCTGAAATACATACAAGAGCGATTTTGGGAGAGAAAATGGGGCTAATTTTACCAATTCACCTTTCATTTCTCTGCATTTTGGGAGAGAAAATTAAAGATGTCAAAGGGAAAATATACATATTTTACCTTAACTTTCTTTTCTATAGTTCCCCTATCAACCAATTTCTTAGAGTTTTCCCCTTTTTACCCCTCTTTTGTACAGGAAGGCCCGGACTAGAATAAGATTTCATCATTTAGATTAATTAAATAAGACATTGCAAAGCCAAACAGGTTGAACACCATCTAACTGCCCTAAACCATAAACATAAAATTTTGCTTAAGTTATGTTAATTTTGATATGTTCGATGTGGAACATTTTGGTTGCATATTTATTTTAATGTTTCTTCATGCCGGAGCCAATTGATGGGTAGTTGTAGTAATTAGCAAATTCTTCAAAGTCATGCTAATTTTCTTCTTTGTTTGTTTTTTTTTTTATAATTTCTTAAAACACAAAAATGTTAAACAAAATGCAAACGAAAAAACATCGAACAAGCTAAGCAAACGAAAGAAAGCGAAATCAAATTCTAGGCGACTGGGCCGGAGAAGCCACCGAAGGGGGATGACTTTCTCTTGCCCACAAAAACCTGTAGGACGCCGTCAGGTCCGCCGGCCACAAGCATAGATTGATCAACTCCGACTTGTCTCCAGCAAACGCTACTGACAAAACCATTATCATACTCTGGTCGAGAATTGGGTTGAAACCCACACACCCATATGGGATCACGCCACCTCTTATCATAGACAAACACCTGGTTACTCTCCGACCCGCATCCCAGAAGTCCTCCATTCCTCCAAACGGAAAGACCAACGAAACTCCGGCTGTTCACATGGCCCTCGTACGTACGAATGGAACGTGCATCACCCATGTCCCAGAGCTTTAGGCACCCATCGGTTCCGGCAGTCGCAATCATACCGTCTTTGACGAAACGGACATAAGTAACGGTTTTCCGGTGTCCATGAAAAACCAACAACGGAACCGACATTTTCCGAGCATCGTAGGCGTAGGCCCTCCGATCTGCGCACCCAACGGCAATCATCGACCCACCATACGGGTCAAATTCGACACAACACACGGAGCTCCGTGAAGCACTAGGCTGTGCAGAGGCCACGCACGTACCACCACCACAGCGCGTGTCCCATATTTGTGCGGTTCCGTCATCAGACGCTGATGCCCCTAGTGCAGGGGATCAATGTGAGTAATCCACGCTCCAGATGCGCCGACCGCCGTGCTCGTCTCGCTCGAATATGGGCACCTGATGTTCGAGATCATACTCCGTGACAACCCCATCATAGTCTCCCAATCCCAATACACGGCTGCCCGTATCGGGCTTCCACCGGAGACTGCTATGCTTCGCCGGGGTGTATATGTAGTAGTCACACGCACTGGTGTGGTCTAAGTAGGTAGTATCATCCTCTGCACCTTGGCAAGTTTCATGCGGTAACAAAGATCCTAAACTATAAACACGAATCTTTCTGGCAATTCCTCCTGTTGCTAAAAGATAATCAGAAGGGTCGAACTCAATCACGCCGAGGGTGTCAGATACAGCTCCGACGGTACTGGAAGAGACGACAGTGACGAGATTGAAGTCCCACTCACAGCGGGCCTTTTCTTCGTCGTTGTCTTCTACTTCTCGTGATACAGCTTCTCTTTGTTCTTGGTGGCTTTGGAATTGTATTGGACGATCCGAATCTGTTGAACAGTTTCTCATAGTCCATTCGGAGGAAACGGAGGTGGCGGCGGAGGCGGAGGAGTTTCTTAGGCTCGGGGACCATTCGGAGACTCCCATCGGACGTCCAACTTGAGATTCGAGTTCCAGAGCTGGTGCGGATTAAGAAGAATCGGTATTTGGTTCTCTTATTTTGTTTTTCTTCTTTTTTCGTGCGTGAACGCATCAATAGAATGCCCTTCATTTTTGTATGAATATCCGAATATGCCACTCAGTAACGTTCCATAATTAAAGCCATTGGACAACCTTTTACTGTTTTACACCTGCCCATCCATGACGCAAGCACAGAGAGGAAAATTATATCATCACGACCATTAAAATCAGTACGAATACAGCAGAAAAATGGGTATGGGTCGAAGGAATTAATGGTTAATACATTTGAACCGGATCTGGTGTGTAATACATTGAATAGAAACTCATTTTTGTTGGGTCGGAAACTTAAGTACGGGTGTCAATTGGACCGGATTTGGTCCAATCCAATCCGGTCTAATATGAGCCCAATACAAAGTGACCAGGTTCAATCTAATCTGATGAATATTTTAGATCATTCTGGATCATTTCAATTTAATGTCTGAATCGTCAAATTTGTTCAAATTGGTATTAGTTTAGTATTTAAATTTGTTTTAATTCAAATTGGTGTATTGACACATATATCTTATCTTTTATCAATAGATAGGATATTGATTCAATTCAATCTAATCTAATATAAATTTATTATAGATGAACCAGGTCTGAATACTTTACACCATTAAATTTGAATTAATCTAATTTAATATATCTTATTGGTCCATCCAATCCTTTCAAATTGAAATTGATTTTGATTTGAACAGGTCCAACTCAAAGCCGATCCAATTGCTAGCACGCAGGGATGGTAAAGTAAAACCTCGAGAGTTTTTTGTCTCATATAGAAGAGTATTTAGTTGATAGTATAACGAGTTGGAGGTGAAGGAGGTGAATAACTATCTGAAACTACTAATCAAAGAGTGATCATGTGGAGGAGAAGCAAAGAAATGGTGGTTGATTTTTGCCTCATTTAAAGGCTGTGGCCTAAAGCAGCCCGGTGCCGGCCTTGGGGTAACGTGGTTGAAGCCAGACCTATCGTCTGTCTTCAGTATCTCGATACTCAACCATCATTTTCTTCTTGATTTTTTTTTTTTATTTTACCTTTGGGTAAAGCATTGAGACCCAGGTAGGACACAGAATGGTCAGACCGTTCGTTCAACCCGGAAAAAACAGCTGAAATGGTTTTTCGGATGGTCCATGCATTGTTGCTAGGGCCCGCATTGGTAATAGAATCGTTCAGGTATTAGGAATAGGGGGAGTACGTCTTGTATTGGACTGTGAAGCAGACAACACGGTCACCTCTGTCTCTGGGTGCTGGCTTTTGGTGTTATTGTTGTCTATGTAGGGATAAGCCATCCAAGCTGTTCAAGAAGCTGAAATGGTGATGCTTAAATCACAATAATTCACATGCTATGATAACCTTTCACTGTTCAACGAATGGACTCCGTGTCACCACATAAAATATTTCTCTCATCATCAAACACCATTACAACTACAACTCCTGCTGAGTTTTTTTTTCTTTTTTTCTTTTTAAAGATTGCACTCTTTAATTATGTATGAAAATATACATGCATGTAATGGGACAATAACCCGGGCACTAGGGGTGCTCACGGTTCGGATGGGCCTCTTTTTGTAATTGAATTGGTAGTATCAGTTTTTGGAAAATCAGTAATTGAAACTGAATCAAAGTTAATTAATTAACCGGTTGACTGATTCGGTTAATCATCGGTTCAGTTCATTAGTTTTTTTGGTTTTTTAATTTTTACAATATATATTATAAAAATATAATAAAATATTATAAATATATATAAAATATTATATTTGAAATAATAAACAATATATCATATATTATAAATATATATTTATATTTATATATAATGCATATTTATTAATTTATAATATATAAAAGTATATAACATATAATATACATAAATATATATAAAATATATAGAAATATATGTATACTGGTCGGTTTGGTTAACCACTGGTTTTCTATATTGGTTAACTGAAATCGAATCGATACCTTCATTTTTTTTTAAAAAACCTAATCGATTGCTTTAGTTAACTGATTTTTTGATTTGGTTTCGGTCGGTTTGGTTTTTCGGGTTTTTTTTTTTTTTGCTCACCCCTACTACGTACTCACAACCATGAGTCACAAAACCCCGAGGAGATCATGCATATGTATATATACACATGGGATTTATATATAAGCGATTATATTAGGTTATAGATCACTAGAGTCTTTTGCATTTCCTATATTCTTCTAATGTAAGATTCTCAACTCTTCATTAGTGGTGTAAATTGGGTCATGCCACCCATGGCACAAACAACGGATTGTGGGTTGTGTCAAGCATAGCATGATTGTATGGACCGCATTGGGCCTAGGGTTTTAGGTCCATGGGTCGGCATGGCTAATATGACCGAGTGGGTCGTGCCACAACACAACCCATATATATTTATATTTATATTTTATATATAATATATTATATTATACTATTAATGAAACACGTGTGTTGCACGTGAGGAAATTCTCTTGATCCTCTCGATCTTAATTTATTAAATTTTCAATATATCATATTTAAAATAAAATTTGAAAATTAAGAAAAGTAATAATATGAATAAAAATAAAGTTTCAATGATTATAGTTATAGTTACATATTGTTGTAAGAATTACATAGAACTAAAAAGAAAATAATTACAATGTCTTCTAGGATAACATCTTTCTCGACTTATTTGTAATGCTACTTGACTTTTGAAGGTTGTCAATCTTCTTCGTTCTTTTTCAATCTTGAATCTTTTCAATTTTTTATCCTGGACGAGTTGACGTCTTCTATCCATGTTGTTGCTGAGCTATTTACTTTGATCATATTAGTTGCTACAAATTTGCTAGAGCTACAACATATGTTTCCTTTTTTGTCAACTCGTATGATGAAGTATACATTTTCTTTTAGCTCTTTCAGACAAGGTATGAACTTGTCATATTTTTCCTGCAATATGATATTTATTGTGTTAGTATTAAATTAATTTGTAGTATTAATATTGATTAATAACAAATTCTTTACCTCTCTTTAAAGCTTTACAAATTCTGATATTGAACATCCAATTATCTCAGCAATTTCTTCAAATAATGTAACAATACCCTTCCTAGTGTCATTTGATATGTTGATTCTGAGCATATATCTATGTTGATATATTTGGTTACTAATAATATTTTTTAATATATTAATATTAAATGATTTATTTTAATTTATCACATATTTTCTTTACATTTGTTACAATACGCTCATTTTTCTATTAGATCAACATTTTTTTATTGCAATTATCACACACATTGTACCATACCGTGGTTCATTAGAGTTGGGATATCAGTTATTATTGCCTTGATCGACCAATAACTTACCAATAAATAGTAGATCTTTAATTTAACAATGTATTATTTAAATAAAATGTATAAATAAGTAAACTTTTCTACAATTGTCAAGTTAACTAAAATGTCTAACGTTCTATGAAATCCTTTATTTTATCTTATTCTAATTGCTTAAGCAATGACATTTTTGTAGTCAATAAAGTATTATTTTTTTGAGGTCATATTGTTTTGCACCTGCATATATAGATGTTTACCTTTTTAGATATACATAAAATAGTATGTTAAAATTTACTTATATACTTACAGTTCTCGTATATTTTCTATTTCAGGAATGCTTAGATTAACTTGCATTGTTGTTACAGTTGTTGTAAAAAGAGAATCACCTATAATATAGAAGAAAGCATTAAGTGTATATTAGTGTTTTATTTTATTTAAATTATAATATAAAAGATTATTACCTCCATATGTTGTAGCAACTAATGATGTGAATGCAACTATTGGCTTTTGTGGTAGAGTTTCTAATAGTAATGTACCTTATTCTTTTGCACATTGTACCCACAATGTCAATAAAACAAACTTTGAACTATATCAATTATTAGAAAAATTGCAATGAGTACAGTGTCAAAAATAAAAAGAAATCAATAATTTATAATTTAACATAAGTACTTAGAATCAGATATAGTGATTTCTCATTTCACTGAGATTCTATCTTTATACTTGAACTAATGTGTCTCATCAACTTCAGTCACCATTGCAATCACATTCACAAATAATTAAATTATTTTATATTAAATATATATTTATTTTATAAATTAAAAGATACATAATAAATTTTTTATTGTAAAGATTTTTTAATTATCGATCAAATCTTTACTTGTAGTATATTTTTTGATGTTACGGAGTTGAACAAAATTATAATTTATCTTAGTAGAACTCACTCCTCTAGCTTCTATGATTGAGGTCAAATCAGTTATGCAAATTTCAGTCTTTATGGACATTTTTGTATAGTGGATTAATATTTTTCAATTGGTCGTTAGTGATGTAATATGTCTTCTAAGGAAATAATGCATTTAGAAAATTTTCTGCTATTGTATTGAAGAATATCGTTTGTATTTGTATTTCCTACATTGAAAGTTAGTTATAAATTATTGTATATAACTTTGTAATTGAAGTAAATAGATGTTGTAGGTGCATACTTCATTATCCATTAATATCACTTTGATCATTTTTCCACTACCTTTGTGATTAGTATAAACCTCTATTGCCCTTGTGTATAAGACCAATGTTTTAATGGTCCAATTTGTTTCTTCTGGTGTCAGTAAATAGATATGTATTGTGATTCTTCCTCCATGATAAATAGTAAAAAAATTGTTAAAGATCATAATAAATATTATTTTTTTAATTACTAAAAGACGTATTAAAGAGTAAAAGAAACAGTAAAAATAACATAACTAATAAGGTTAGGTCATAACAATAAAAGTTAGAATTTGTTATAAGTGTAATTGTATTAAAACAATAGAAAGCATAAGAGTATAAAAAAGTTTTTTTGTTTACAAGTTCATAATTGGTGATAGTACTTCCTTATAAACAATATTTTAGTTTAAGTAGAGATTCTTTTAGATAAAGCCACATAAAGTTGATAAAGTGAAAAGACATGCTTAGGTATATATATGCCTACATATGGAATAGTTTGACCCTAGGTTTTATTTATTGTCTTTGCAAATCTTAGACAAATAGGAAATTACTTTTGCTTGAAATGAAATGGAAATTCTTCATCTTATGATGGTGATAATGGTATTCTTGAAAATAGTACTTGCTTTTTAACATATTGTCTTATAATGATTTCTACATGGATGATGTTATTGTGAAAACCCTTGTAGACCATTTTTATTCCATTGCATAGTATATTTGATGGATCTAGGTTTCGAAATAAGATGATAAGACAATTCACTTTCAAAGTAAGCTTATATGGTGAAAGGCCATTTGATGTCAAAGAGTTTAAAAACTCTGTTGGATAGTAGTTGTGTATCATTAATGGCAAGATCATAAGTGTAATATGTCCATAGTTTTCTTGGAAATCTCATAATTAACATTTTATTTAATTCATCAACAACATCATTTTTTGAAGTTAAGATTGCACGCTTTGTGATATAATTTGCCGATGTTGCATTCTTGTCCAATGAATCAAATACTTTATCAATGAGCATGTTTTGTAATTTTTCATCATTTTCATATTTGATGATCATGTATTCTAGTATTGTTATCATATCTCCTTAAAAAGTTCGTTCTAACCCATTTCTAACTCTCATGAGGAAGTCACTAAGGAAATGATTAAAGATGCTCTCATATTAATTATCAAGTTAAAGTGCTCTGATTTTGGTCAAAGATAAGATTGTACCATGCTTATATTAACTATTTCTGCTCCAGTTGCTCGTCTTACCACTAGAAGAACCTATCAAAAATCTCCTCGAAAAACAATGACTTTTCCTCCAAAAAGTAATTGGTTGTTCATGATGTCTTTGAGAGTTCTATCCAATGTTTCAATTGTTGTTCGATTTGCCATCGATGTTTTATCCCATATGATTAATCATGCTTTTTGTAAGAACTCAATTATTGTACTTTGCTTTGATATGTTACACATGCTTGATTCATTTATATTAATTGGAATTTTAAACCTAGAATGTGCAGTATGTCTACCAAGCATCATTGTTGATGCGACTCCTGAATTTGTTGTAGTTAGAGCAATCCAATTTCTTGATATGATAGTTGCAAGTAATGCATGATATAAATATGTTTTTCTTGTTTCTATAGGTTCATCAATGAAAGATGCTTCAAAGCCATTTATGTTTATACGATCTAATATTGTTGCATAAACTATTTTTTGCTCTGGGTTTAACCTTGATGGTGTAAGGTAATCTTATTCAAGTGTTTCACAATCATATTTTTATCAATTTATTTTGTATAATTACCATTTTTGTGATTTTGGACAAATTGAAATTCTATTAAGTCATAATCTTTAATGCTTTTTCCCATGCTTTCCAAGAAGTGGTTGATATTGTTTAAAGTACTTCTAACTTGATATTCTTTAGAATGTTAATTTGTTCTCCTAAAATCTTCATATACCACATCCAAATAATCTTTCCAAAGTTGTTTCACATTTGTTGGTTCACAAAAGACTAATATTGTCGCAAAAAGCCATTACAAAATTAATGACATTTGGAATAATGATGCTTAATGTAGAGTACCTAATAAACTTTGGTCTAATTCAATTAATTTTTGTCTCTCAATCGATTCCTTAAATATTGAATACTTAACTCCATCAACACATAATAAGTCATCGAAAGATGGTAGGCCCGGTATGTTGTTAAGTAAGAGCTCTAAATAATACCTCTCCTTCAAAAGGGTTTGCACCTATTACATGCCCAAAAACTTCTCTTTTTTTCCTTGGTGTCCACATTTTAGCTTATTTATTCCATACATAATGCTCTGAAAATTCTCTATATAAGTATTTTCTTACATTTTCATCAACTGAGCAAGTTGTGAAGTATTTCGTTAACATTGTTTTGGAAGCCCCATTTGAATTGAAAGCATAGTTCAAATTTTAGTTCTCCCGATAACATATATAATATTTATTTGAAAGGTGTAGATGCATATTTATGACTGATGGGTAAATTTCATTAAGGTCAAATTCAAAAATTCTCCAAAGTGCTTATTGAGTTGAAACTCATTTTGCATCTTAAAATTATTGAATTTCATCTATCACATTATCTCCATCATTATGTGCAATGAAAATAACAGCCTGATAATGTCCTTTGTATATGTACTTGTGCAAATATTTCACTGCTTTAATACCAGAGCATATTCTAACATTGATATAACAATTATATATTGTTAATAAATAAGAGTTGTAAGGAATGATTCATCTATTGTCTAAATATTGATTTTAACAAACACCTTATGCCAATTATTTATTCTTTTGTAGATGGGGTGCGAATCTTTTTCGTACATGGTAGTGTTACAGAAATTTCTAGGATAATGATATTTACATTAATTGTTAGCCATGCAAGAATTTTTCATGTTATATTCTCCACAAGGTCCATGCATCATATGCTTCTTTACTAATCCATGAAGTTTTAGGCATTTTTCTACATCAAGTATCTCTGCACAAAGAAACTTATTGTACTGATCTGGATTTATAACATTATAACTTAACTTCATAATAATTAGCAAATATGCATGTGGAAGTCCTCTCATTTGGAATTCTATAACATGAACATGTGCAGCGACTTTACAAAAAATCAATTTCTTAAAAAACTAGTCTTTTAAGTCTTGCAATTTAGCCCTGAACATTCTTGTACTTAAAGCCAGTCTATCTTGTGTCAACTTTTCAACAAGCAATTCATCTTGAATCTCCTTCTGTTCTGGATTATATGTCATTATAATAAAGAAATATAATTTCCCAAACTGATTAAATAATTCCATTGAATCAAGATATTTGCGACGCATGTCACGAAGATCCCCAATAAATGATGTAGGTAAAACAATTCTTTTGCCAATACTACATCCATTGGTCTCACCTACTAGTACACTATCCATTATTCCTTGATACAACTTTACACAAATATTGGATTGCTTTTGGTGATAATAATCCAATCGTGTGCTTTTAAGCTTTATATACATATCTACCACAAATTGATGTAACAATTTTTTTGCTAACAAGATGGAACGGTCATTCATTCTTATCTACAAAAGGTTACTATAGTATTGTTAACATGAGACCACCGGTCTATTATCACCAATAATAGTATCTATAGTGGAGATTTAAATAAGTTACTATATAATGTGGAAATTATTATTACAAACTATGTTTATTGCATTATTAAAATAATTTTCCTTACCTTCTTTGTTAATAATGTCTTCAACAGATGTAAAACTTCTTGTTATAAAATTCCTTGATTTTCGTGCATTTGAAACTATGTTATTTCCTTTCGGTATGTTTGGATGCCAACCAACTTCTCCTCTTGGGAACAACAAAGGATATTGTAGTGGATCATAGCATCCATAATAATGCTTGATTTTATATTTTCTTCCTGAATGTATATGGACAATAATATCTCTTTCTTGTTGCCCAATTGGATTACTTCCCTCAATCCATATTACTGCAATTTGATTTGTTGTTGGTGCATTATAAACTTGTTCGTCCAATTTGACATTACTTCTAATGCATATGTCATAGTTTTTCAAAGGTTGTAAGTATCTAAGACTTCGAATATGGGTGGCTTTGTACTCAACCCTCATTCAACCCAACTCAACCCACCCATTTGCCACCCATACCCCTATGTTGGAATGCTCTAACAAGACACACAAAAAATGTCCAAAATACACAAACAATTACTATTGAGGCTAGTTTCTGCAAAGAATTAATACAAACTTTATAATCAACAAACTATAAAGAATTTAAAGATCCAAATGTACCTTTGAGCTATTGATATCAAAGGCAAGTTTGAAAAATAAATCAAATTCAAAAAATAGTTTAGAAGGGTTTGATCTAGTGATTCATGTGAAGAGAAAAAATGAAAAATAAACATTTTGGTTAAAAGCAATTGTATGAGCATTTTGGACATTTATGCCTCTTTTTAGAAAATTCTAACAAAGGGGCCTAATCGCAATTATGTCAAAAAGTTCAGGGGAGTTGATTACAATTACAAAACTTTAGGGGGGGGGGGGTTTCAGCAACAACCAAAAACTTTAGGGGAAATTTCAACGATTTACCATTAATTTTGTTATCATGCTAAAAATGGAAAAAATAATATAAAAATAAAATAGCAATTGATTATTTAATTTTGAATTCACATCATCAACAAACACTATTGCAATATATTATTGCAAACCTTATAATAAATAAACATGCCACTGATCAAATAAAATAAATTTCTCGGTCCTCGGTGTTTTGTAAACTGAGAGGGCATTTACCAATGTGAATGGTTTATTTTAGGGAAAATTTCCAGTTAGTACCTTGTACTTAGGGTCTAGTGTCACTTTGGTCTCCGAACTTTAAAATGCACAATTCAGTACCCAAACTTTCAAAATTGACAATTCAATACCTGTTGTTAACTAGCTGTTAATCAGCTATTAAATGACATTTGCGTGGTCATGAATTGTTTCAAGACCTTCTGCCGAGTAGAACAATTCTGCTCTTCATACATTGTCTTAAGACTGTCCAAGACGTCCTTAGCAAGTTCAATCTGATCAAACTGCCTTTGAATTGGGTTGTCCAAGGAGGCAATGATATAGTAGCGGGCAAGGGAGTTTTTCTCCTCCCATTCTTGGTATTCTCTTCTCCGAGCCTTAGAAGCCCTATCTCCCGGACGATCCGGGGCAGGATTCTTGGCTACCTTATCCAACTTTTCAGAGGTTAAGACCAACATAAGGTTCATGTACCAATTGGGATAGTTTAGGCCCTTCATCTTGTTGTCATCAAGCATCTTTGCAAATTGTCCGTTTGCCATTTTCTGATAAAAGAACAAACATCAGTCCACAACCTAATTTGATTCATATTCATTACATAGATGTGGATTTTAATCTACGTTCTATTTTCATTTATTCACCTCTGAGATCTCTCTCCTTTCTCAATAATGGAGATTACGGGTTATCTCTGGAAATGTGGAAAGTCACATAGGGTGCATGGAGCCAATTGTTTCAGCTGCATAACCCCACCACCTTTCTGTGAATGATTATATCCACTCATCATATGAGCTTTCCCTTTGGCCTCTATCAGACAAGGTTCAGAGCCATTTTCAGGTAAACCTTTTTGTCCAGTGAGTGCTTACCCATCATATTCGTGAACGCCAAGGTACCGTGAGAGAGTTTCCATTTTCTGGTGAAGTCCCTCCCACATCGATCTATGATGCCCCTATCATCTCATGAAACACTCAGACAAGCCCAATAGCAAATGGATAGCCCATTTTCTGGTGCGTTTTCTCATTACTGAAGGACCCATCCTCATGCTAATGATGGAAGGCCTTTAGAGAGTTCATCATATGAATCTCCCTATCACATGCACTCATATTAGTTGGAGGGAACAGTAAATTACACCATAGTTTGATCTAGGTCAAACCAAAGTGGTTCCCACTGACTTTTATAAAGCCAGATTTTGGTGGGCCCAAATTGACTAGGGTCCCGCACGTAACCTCTCCATGAGGTGTGGGGCCCACCACTGAGGGAGGTCATCCAATGACCAAAAGGGACACCATGACAATGATGTGCATTCAACCATGGTGTGCGCAAGAGCCACTATCGATTGAACATGGGCCAAGTACTTATGGCCCATGTACGTAGCACATCACACATCCATACATCACATGCAAGGATAAATTGATCAAATCAATTAATTATCTATAAAGCCCATTTGAAGCCTATTTTGAATCCATAATATTAACCATTAATATTATCTAGGTATACTGGCTGAATTAGGGTTGATTGGTTCAGCCCATATAGCTTTATGTGTTAAGTGGGCTTTTAGCAGTTTTAACTATTTAAAACAGGGCCTTTATAGGTTGGGCCGAATTAAATATTTAATTAATTATCAAGCCTCAGGCCCATTAGTGGGAAAATTAGGGCTGACTTTCAGCCTTGATCGAACCCTAGATTTGGTCCAAACAATTTTGAACCAATCTTGGTTTGAATGGGTCTAGGGTTTGATCTTTAATTAAATCTTTAATTAAAGAAAATAATCTAAAATTAAATACTAATAAAAGAAAAACAAAGAATCAGTCTATCAAGGCAGTTCACACAATCCTTCCTACAAAACAGAGGTTAGATCATAGGTTGCAGTTTCTCAAACTGCAAATCACAGATAGCGATTCTCCCATCTACGAAAACTCCTTCCTTGTGCCTCCATCTTCGATCCAAAATAATACAAAATAGAAATCATAATTTCTATTAATAATTACATCAAATCGAATACCTATACATTCAGTCTAAAAAAAATTATTTTACAGACCAAATGTAATAAAATAATTGCGGGTTCCCTGCGCAAATCAAGAATTCAATCTCCTCTTGTACGAACAGTCCATAAATCAAGAAAATCATAAAGAACATTTCTAAATAATAATCAGATTTATGTAAAATTAATTTTAGATTATTTGCCCATAAATTTTTGGGACAATTTCCCAAAAAAACTTTATTTGTGCAAATTGGGTAGAACGCGTTTTACCCATTTGTGCAGATTCAGATCCGAAACAAATTGGTTCAAGATTTGAACCATGGCTCTGATACCACTGAGGGGATGAGAGATCTATTGTATGGACGCCCAAATCTTGTGGAATAAGGTGGGCGAATTTCAAAAAAATATATATATATCTCCCTTTCAACTGGAAATCGAATTCCCTATTTAGAAAATCATATTTTCAATAATCAATTTTTAACCACAAACTGAACCAGATCTGAACAAAGGCAGTAGGAGAGATTTATACCAGATACAGAGAAATATTATCTCTCAATGGAGGTGTTCACGCCCAAGGAAGAATCCAAAGAATGCTCCTACTGAAGATGGCGCAGTGTAGGATGGAACAGAATCAACAGCGTTCTCCAAGAACCTGATCCTTCGCAAGAATAGCTGGATGGCATGTGAGCACTGCTTCCAATCAATCCTTTCACAAAGGGCTGCTATCAAGATCGAATCTTGATTTCTCCTACAAAGTTGGAGATCGAACTGGAGGTCTGGCGGCGGCAGGAAGGAGGCGGCAAGAAAGAATTTCATAGAGATTGCAGAAATTCTTTTTCTGTGATTTCAGATTTGAAGATTAGAGATCTTGGTGTGTCTCTCTAAAGGCTGCTGCCCCTTCTTTCTCTTGTAACCCTAAAGGATTAGTCCCTAATCCAGTTAGGAGTTGCTGATCCAAATGTGATTTGGATCAGACATCCCTTTAGGTGATAAGGATAAACCATTATCCTATTTGTAGATTAGATCAGTCATCTCCTAATCCTATTAGGAGGCTCCTAGATCTAAATCTTATTTAGATCTTGGACTCTCTGAGTGGATAGGGTCAAGGTCCAATCCTATCAACTGATTTAATCCCAGATCCGCCCCTCATTTGAATTGATCAAATCAGCCTAGTTCAAAATGGGCTTTAGGCCCATTGGTTGTGTGCTCACTTAGCCTTCCAAACTGCTGCCCAGTTGGGCCTCCTTGTATGGCGTGGGACCCAAATATTGATCTACACATTAGCCACATGGGTTCAGCCCAGCCTTTGTTACAAGATTTGGCCGAATACATTGTTATGGACACTACACTCCCTGAAACCCATCAAATGGGCTCTATGGGCCCAACACTCTTACCCTAAGTGGTCCTTGGGCCAAGCCACCTTGTAACACCCAGGGACTGTGGGCAGATGCAAGATTAGTCCATCAGGTATTACCCTCAATGGTCTTACACTCAACCTCATGGCCCATAATGATCAAACACTGCCCCGACAAGAGAGGACCTCTCCCTCGGCTGCAAGGAACAGTGTTGCACTCTCTGCTTATATGGATCCTGGGAATTAAAACCATTTGCAAACCATTTGGAAACCATAATATATATACTTTTATATCTCACATAAAATATATTTTGCAAAAACAAATCTCAACGACTGAAATCGGCTGCCGGTAGTCTTGGTTTCCATTAGAGAGAGTGCATCCCCGATCATTACCTTTGTTCGACAAAGGGGCTGATCTTGTCACTATGATCACCCACTTAGATGAACTCTCAAACTATCCCAACATACCCAGGTTTTGACCCCCACTATGGATCTCGCTGATTGGTACATCAAAGACAGCTCAATCCGACACCTAGTGCAATATCATAGTCGAGTCTAGGGGTCGGGTGTAACATTCCAGTTTTGCCCATTAATCTCCAAGGTTTAGGGCAATACTGGAAATCTGGTCCAGTTCAAAGATTTAATCAATCCTACACTGCATGTGCCTAGGGTCTCACCCTAGCAGCTGAGACAGGCCACCCCAACCGACTTGGTGGCACATTAGTGTCAGTCTTATCAGGATAGGTCTCCCCAGACCGGCCCACTGGCTGTGAACATTCTAAACTAACACGAGTCTCATTAAGTGTCCAGTTTAAGGGTATTACAATAAACTCATAATGTACATCATTCTGATTGAAGCTAAGGGCATACAAAACTGTCTAACATAAAAGACCTCAAAACCTAAAAAAATAATGAAAAGTCTCATTATTACTTGAAAAAAAAGGAAGAAAAATATATTACATATATGTTTTTTTATTATATAAAATATATTTTTATTAATATAATACATTATCAAGTCAAGCTCGGGCATGGCTTTTTTGAGAAAGCTTGAGGCCGACCTGAAAAAAAGTCAGGCCTGATATTTTAGGCCCGAGCCCGAGCCCGTGAACCTGGAATCTTGTCCAAGCCTGACTTAGATTAGGCCGGGCTGGGTAGCCCGACTACTTCTGTTCAAGAAAGTTGGGGTCACCAGAATGTCCACTCAAACGTAACCCTGAATGGAGGAAGCAAGGATTTAGGATTGTTAATTTTTTGTCAATGTTTAGATGATTGATAAAGAAAATTAAATGACACTCAAAGGGCATTTGTGTCCTTTTCAAATGTCATTTAACGGCAGGTTAACTGTTGATTAATGAAAGGTACTAGATTGTCATGTTTTGAAATTTCGGGTATTGAATTATTGAATTTTAAAGTTTGGGGACCAAAGTGGCACTAGGCACAAAGTATAGGGTACTAATCTAGAATTTTCCCTTTATTTTATTTTGAAAAGCAAAATCAATCACATCCCTGATCACCTATGTATTTCTATTCACAAATTGACCCGTGTATCATTAAATATTTCCTCTCCACACATCACTTTGGGGTAAACTCAATAAATTAACCAAATTATTATCCTTATAGAGAATGTATGCAAATACTTATTTAATCCCCCCCAAGGCAAGAATTTGTTTTATATAGAACCAGCGAAATAGCTCATGCTATATGTACCTTTGCAAGTAAGTACTAACCATATATAATTTATGGTAATTGGATTTAACTTTATATAATAATAGATAGACGTTTTTTCTTTATTAGGTGGGAAGAAAGTGAAGGAGTTTTGTTTTGGTTCAATAGGGCTTTTTATTTTTATTATAGATCATCATCATTATCATCATTCGTGTCTTATCCCAACTACATGGGGTTGGCTATATGAATCATGTTTTTCCAAACCGTGGTATTTAAAACCATGTTCATTGTTAAATTATTAGTGCTTAGATCACGTATTACTACTTTTGCTACCTATGTCCTTTTTGGTCTACCCCTATCTCTTCTATCCCCTTAAACTTGTAACAAATCACTTGTTCTAACTGGAGTTGTCGGTGGTCTTCTATGCATGTGACCAAACCATCTTAGCCTACTCTCTCTCATTTTATCGCTTAAACAAAAAAGAATATCTCTTGATATTTACCATCACTTTGCGTTTTTTTCTAACTACTTCTAAAACTCCCATTTCACACTTAAAAGAGAGCCAAACATGTAAATCTTTTCCTTTTCTCTCTTTACTAAATAAATGACCCCTAGTACTAAGTAAGGGGCCATTGTTCTAATTTTTTATTTATGTATTGTGATAAAATTTGTTTGACATCAATTTTTTATGTTACAAATTTAGATTATTATTTTATTTGTTTTTATATATGGATTTTTTATTTAATTTAAGAGACTAAATCAAGTTTTATTTCTAACAATAACCTATTTCATGGATCTTATAACATTTGAAATGAGTTTTATTTTTTTCTTTTTTAGTGAAGGTAATTACTAGTAACTTTTTTGAGAGTGGAGGTAGTTAATATTTGAGTGGGTAAACATGTCTAAGGAAGGAAGTTGTTGTTTAATAGTAGGAATAATCACTTTTGAGATGCTCTTTCTTGAGAAAATAAGATGCCATTTGGCATGAAGAAAAGCTATCTATATGGCACTATGGCATTGCATAGATGTAATGTGTTGGGTCAAAATGGCCAAGCGTACACACACAAACTCTATTTGCTTTGACTTTTGCTTTTTAGGCTAAGGTCGTGTGAAACACAAATGAGCAAAATAACATTTTGATATTTTCAATTTAAAATTTTAATTTAAAGCCCAAATACTTTTAAGCCCCAAAAGTACAATTGTATTATAATTGATCACCTAGCATAGGTAGAAGTAAGCAAATTCTCTGTGTGTGTGTGTGTGTGTGTGTGTGTTTTCTTTTGATTCATGTGTTCGGTTTGCAATAGTGTATTGCTTCTTTGTCTGAGTATGATGGCCAAGGCATGTTCATGGGTGGAGATTTTCATAGGGATGCAAACAGATCATGTAGGATTAGAATCAAGGTATATCTAAATCCAATCCGATTGTAAATTGTAGATCCGATTCGATCCGAAGATCTGATATAATCTCACAAACATTGATTCAAATCCGAATTCATTAAGGATGTCAAATATTTGAATATGATCCAAACCGATTTAATTTTTAAAATATTTAATAAATTATTAAAAGGAAAAGAATATATCATAGTTTATATAAAAAGAAAAACAAAAAACTTGTATTTTTCAACTATTTTCATCATATACATGCATGTTTTTTATAAAAAATAAATAATATAAAAACGGGAAATTGTCCAAAACCCACCATCACCTTTTATGAATTCTCTTAAACTCGCCACAACTTTTCAAAACGTCCCAAACTCACCATGTTACTAACTTGATGTTAAATAGATTAATGGGAGTTAACACATTACCATTTTACCCTTCATAGAAAAATATAAAATATATACCTATATATTTTAATATTTTAACTATAAAAACATGAAAAAAATTCAGAAAAAATATCTTCAAATATAAAATACTTAAAAACACAGAAGTTACAAAAAAATAAAAAAAAAACTGTATAAATTGAAAACATAATCAGAAAATAAAATTGTAGAAAAGCACCTAAAATTATAGAAAAACACAGAAATTAAAAATAAATAACAAAAAAATTACAAAAAAACTATAGATTGTAGAAAATAGAAAAATGTAAAAAATAGAAATTAAAAAAAACGGAAATTATAAAAAGCACTAGAAATGCAAAAAAAAAAAAAAAAACAAGAAAATTGAAAACTAAAAAAGACAAAAGAAACTTGAAAAATATAAAGATTGGATAAAAACTAAAATTGAAAATATACACAAAATGATCAAAATTCAAAAATTATATATTATAGAAAAAAGTAAAAAATTGTAAAAAAAAACACAAGAAAGTGATAAAATTTTCAAAAAGATAATAAAAACCTACACAAAAATACATAAAATGATAAAAATTTTAAAAATATAAACTAAAATAGAAAAAATAAAAAAAAATTATATATTTTAGAAAAAATTAAAAATTACAAACACACTAATAAAATGATAAAATATTTCAAAAAATAAACAACAATTAGACATGAAATTCAAAGATTGTTGCAACAAAATTTCAAACAATCAGATAAACAATTGCAAAAATATTTTTTTGTATAAATTTGTAGAACCCTCGATGGGGATTTACATTCCATATTCAAAAAGAATACATTGCAAATGTTTCAAAACATCAAAAATCTTTGGAATTTGTGTTCATCTTCTTTCAAATCTTCAAACCAGTAGATCATCTTCTTCAAGATCTAAACAAGAGAGAAGGTGCTACAGCAGCAACAAGATCCGAAGAGGGTGGTGTGGCGGCGACAAGATCTAAGCAAGAGAAAGGGTGGTGCAGCTACCTTCAAGAACGAGAGAGAGGGCGCTATGGTGGCGACAAAATTTGAGCAAGAAAGAGGGTGATGCAGTGATTACCTTTAAGATCTAAGCGAGAGAAGGTGGTGCAACGGCTAGATCTGAGCGAGAGAGAGGGTGATACAATGATTACCTTCATGATCTAAGCAAGAGAAGGTGGTGTGGCAGCCAAATCTGAGCGAGAGAGAGGGTGATGTAGTGACTACCTTCAAGATCTGAGCGAGAGAGGCAAAGCAGAGAGAGATAATTTTGGTTTGACCCTAACCTAAATGGCCCTTTACCTAATTCACCATTCAAGGGTAATTTGGTCATGAAAAGTGTTATTTATTCTAACATGGCCATTTATATTAAGAAACATTAACGGTGCACTGACAAAAGGTGAGTTTTGGAAAATAAAACTCATCTGGCATGGTGAATTTTGGACATTTTGAAAAGTTGTGGTCAATTTAAGAGAATTCATAAAAAGTGATAGTGGGTTTTGGACAATTTCCCTATAAAAAAAATACAAAAATGCAATTGGATCAATCAGATCCTATATCCAATATGACAAAATAGGATCAAATTTCAAATCAGATCGGATCATGATCTGATCCATTTGCACCCATAGGTTTTTGGGTTGTTGATTTGAATAGTTTGTTTAATGATCGGATTTCTCCATTAACCAGTTGACAAATCTCGGGGATTTTTTTTAGTGCCATTTATGAAATTTATAGGCTGAGTATTGCATTTTTTAAAGATCTTGGTGCACAAACAAATCCTTAATGTGATGATCAATGGGAATTCTTGCTATTAGGAATTATGCAACATTGCTACTACTTTTTCTCTTGTGGCAAAGCTTTATTGTGTCCCAAAAGGATGGATGGTGATCTGCTTGTTGGTGGAGACCTACCAAAATTTCCAGCCATTGTAGGGAATGTGGTTCATTTGATGTCAAGGAGTCACAACCTATTGTTCACTTGTGATTTTCAATGAAAATTGAGATGGAGTGGGTGGCTCCATCATTTTAGGAGAACGATGTTTATCTTTTAACCATTAGTGATGGGGGAAAAGTGCTTTGAATGAAATTATGTATGGTAAATCCACTCTCTCATAATGCCCAATGGTTTCTTTGTTGATAGCTATGGGTGGGATCAACATGTGGTTTTGGGTTGCCTTTGCAAATATGGTGGGTGAGAGTAGATTTTCACATGTTCCTTAGAGCTGGTCGAGGCTCATCTTGTACCATATTTAGCTCATCTTGGTTTTCATGTTTTTTAGTGGAAATATGCATCTCTTTGAAATCTGTTAAAGTTACATTTAGAGTTTTTTCTTCAGTTTATGGGAGCATCACTCTAAGAGATCCGCTCTCCAATGGAGGACAACACTCCTCCTTTTTGGCATTTTTCATAATGTCAATGTCGTTTGTAGAGGGTTCATGTGTTATTTTCTCCCAGTGCTTTCTTGCTTTAGCAACTTGGTATGTGAGCTTTGTTTTTCTATCTTTGTTATAGTTGCTTCATTTGGGCCCTAAATGCATAGTTGCACAATGCCTTTGGGCTCAAGGTTTAAAATATTGATACCCCTGATATGCCGGTAGGGGCGTATCGGGCATTTCAATACTTTTTTACTTTTTTATATTTTTTATTTTTTTACAAAGATGGTTCAGGGGAGTCGGTCTAGGACCCCTCCATCCCCTGAACTGGTTAGATCCCCGATACTGTTAGACAGTCTTGTATGCCCTTAGCTTCAATTGGATTTGATGTACTTTTATTATTTAGTTGAAATAAATTAAAGTGCATGTTTGATTCATGTTGTTTGGTGTAATTCTGTGTAAGACCCTAAAACTGGACACTTATAGAAACTTGTGTTAGCTTTAAATGTTCACAGCCATTGGATAAGTTTGGGTAGATTTATCCTGCCAAGGCTGATACTGATGTGCCACCAAGTGTTGGGATGGCTTGTTTCGGCCATTAGGGTGAGACCCAAGGCACGTGCAGTATGGGATTGCTTGAACCCTTGAACCAGACCAGATTTTCAGTATTGCCCTAGACCTTGGAGACAGATTGGCAAAACTGGAAAGTTACACCTGACCCCTAGACTCGATTATGACACATCACTAGGTGTCAGATCGGGATGTCTTTGATGTGTCAATCAGTGAGATCCTTAGTGGGGGTCAAAACCTGGACATGTTGGGGCAGTCTGAGAATTCATCTGAGTGAGTGGTCATAGTGACAGGATCAGCCCCTTTGTCGGACAATGGTAATGATCAGGAATGCACTCTCTATGATGGAAACCAAATTGCCGGTAGTTGATTTCAATCATTAGAATTTTGTTTTGCAAAATTAATATATATATATATATATACATGTATATGTAAGGTTTCAAAAGATTTGCAAAAGGTTTTAATTCCCGAGATCCATGTGAGTGGAGAGTGCGGCACTGTTCCTTGCAGCCGAGGGAGAGGTCTTCTCTTGTCGGGCAGTGCTTGATCATTAAGGGCCGAGAGGTTAAGTGTAAGACCATTTAGGATAATACCTGATGGGCTAATCTTGCACCTACCCCAGTCCCTGGGTTTTTATAAGATGGCTTGGCCCAAGGACCACTTAACGTAAGTGTTGGGCCCATAGGGTCCATGTTATGGGCTCAAGGGGGTCACTGAGTCTATCAGTGAATTCGGCTGGGCCTTGTAATAAAGGCTGGGCCGAACCCATGTGGCTGGTGTGCAGATCAATGCTTGGGTCTCATGCCATACAAAGAAGCCCAACTGGGTAGCAGATTGGAAACTGGTTAAACACTGAACACTTAATGGGCCAAAAGCCCATTTCGAACTGGGCTGATATGATCACCAGTTCATGGGGCGAATCTGAGATTAATGTTAGTAAAAGGATTGGGTCTTTAACCTTATCCCTCTAAGAGACCAAATTCAAATTAGATTTGAATCTGGTAACCTCCTGATAAGATCAGGAGTTAACTAACTTAATCCGCAGATAGGATTAAGATTAACCCCTATCCAAATACTGATTTGGATTGGGATAACTCCCAAAATATTGGGAGGTTTCTTAATCAAGAAGAAAGAGGAGAAAACCCTAGCAGAAATATCAGATTTCGAACTAGGGGTTTGAGTAAGCAAGAAACACATCCTGCAATCTGAGGTTTGATCTCTCACAGACTCCAGAGAGGAGAGACAGTTTTGCCCTCTTCGTCCCTGGACTTCTCCTCCTTCAGCCGCCGCCACTCACTGTTGGAAGATTGGATCTTTGCAGCAACAGGAAGTCAAGAAATAAGTTCTTGACAATAGTCTTGCAAGAAAGACAAAAGGATTCTGTGTTCAAGATTTTCAGAGGGTTCTTGTGAAGAATCCAGTGTGTAGGACGCACCCTACTGGTTCCGTTCCATCCACAACTGTGTCATCTTCAGCAGGAGCAGATCTTGATTTCTTCTTTGGGCGTGAACACCAACTTTGGGAGATATTATTTCTCCGGATCAGGTATAATCCTCCCTATTTCCTTTTGGTTCAGATCTGGTTTATTTATGGTTCAAGTAGGATCCATGAATAATGTATTCTAAATTTAAGGAATATGATTCCTAGTTGGAAGAAGGTAGGAAATTTTTTTGAAATTTGCCCCCCATTCTGCACCCTTCTTGGCGTCCATTAGATGGATCCTATCATTCTTTCAGATACACCTATTATAGGGGCGTATCGGAAGGGTCCCAGAACGATACGTATTGGCCAATACGTAACGATACTTTGAACCTTATTTGGGCTTTAAAAGAACAAATCCAAAGGCTTATCCTAGTGGAACACAAGTTATCATCTCCACTATTTTTCTTCTTCCTCTTTAATATCTTGTCTATCACCATGTACATGGGTGAGGTGAGAACGGTAGCTAGCAAAAATGTTGGTAAATGCCACCTCCCCGACGATAGGAGAAAATGGCTTTTTGTCTCCTCCTATCTCCTTCAGGTGCCTCTAAAGCAAAAGCTAGGATATACATTATTTACATTGTCTCTCCAAGTCCCTGCCTCCATCTTCCAAGTACATGAATTGAAATATGTTAGTATTATGAGCTTATGGGTTTATTATTATTGATTTTTTATTATGCTTGATTTACCTATTTCATTATTATTTTTTTAATCAATTATTTATTTTTTAAATACCTATCTATTTATTTATTACCAAGTAATAAATACTAGTTATTTATTGATTAAAATAGTTATTTATATTTTTATCAATTTATTTATTTTATAATCATTTAATTAATCATTAATTAGTTTATTAAATAGTTAAACAAGCTTTCACATATCTAAAGTAAAATGGTTAATTGCCATTTTTAGAACTCAACATTCAAATTTCAGAACAATATTCTCTACAATCATATTTTAATACCAAGAAAAGTTCATCAAACTCCAATGCATCTCTTAAAGTAATTATTACATTTTCATATGTCATACTTCAATACAAATGAATAGACCCTTACTTAAATTAATGAGTCAGGCTCATATAGAAAAAAAAAAAAAAAAAGAACTCAATATGTTAATATCTAGTGGTCATATTTGCCTTGGTTTCATACAATTATTTTTTTGTTCATTTTTTTTAGATAATTTGGATATCTTAACCTCATGTCCACCCATACCCAAGGTTCGAAGTATTGAAAATGATAATTGTATCAGAAGATAAATTTAAGAGACATATCAGGATACGCCTTGGATACGCATGGATACGAACTAAAATTTAAGATACACATGGAAATGAATGAAAACATTGTAGATACAATAAATCATAAATATACATCTATAGCATTAAACATAGGGCCTAAATGAGTTATATATACATAAAAATCATGTCCTTTAGTGATTTTCATGAAAAAAATAGGAAAAGTACGGATAGGCCCAGTTCAGAATTCTAAATTCCAGCTCAGCTATAGCAGAATCCAAAAACATACATAATTCCACTTTTTGAAAAGTTAGGACAGATTCCTACACCACATAGGAATTATTGTCTTGACTAATTTTGTGTCAAACCAACATTGCTTCAATATCAGTCTCCCATTTTTCTTTGAAAAGACAAAGACTAAAGTGCCCTTATTACAAAAAATAACTCATTTGAAGAAAATGAAATCTCATCCTGGGTAAATGTTTACCATGTTGGCACATAGAGCCCATATATGCCAAATGACCATTAAGAATTTTGAATTCTTGAAAATAAAACTTTTCAAAACCCCATTTTCCCTTTAAAAGACAAAGACTAAAATTCCCTTGTTACAAAACATGACTTATTTGAATCTCTCTCCCTCTTTTCCACTCTCTTCCTCCCTCTTTTTCCAATCATTGCATTCTCTCCCTCTTGTGTTTGAGCTCATAAGCTATTTCAAACTAGGGGTGTAACTTAGGCGGGCCCAACCCAAAATTTTACACGGGCTAGGTATGAATTTTCGGTCATCGGGCTGGGCTCGGGCCCAAGATCAGAAAACTAACGAAATAAAAATTATGAGAATTTTATTTCCAAAGATTAGAAAACTAACAAAATAAAAAAATAATGTAAATGGATCCGAAACAAAGAAATAAAATTTTTCAATCTATTACTTCCATGTTAATGATGCAAAAAACTTGGTGCACCCGGGATGCCGGTTTAATAATTTATATTTTTCCAATCCTCAAAACTAAATAAAGAACGTAGATTAGTGATGAGGAATGGGTCGAATCCATAGGGAAGCAAGGTTAAAAATTATTATTTTGTTATGAACAAATAAGAAAAAGAAAACATATTTGGGATTTGTAGAAAAATAAGAAAATAAAATTTATTAAAGCTGAAATTAAATATTCAGAATTGAAAAAGACAAGAAATTAAATAAAATTGAAATTAACAAGAAAATAAATAAAAATATGCTAAAATTCGGATCCAATGGTGGTAGCTTTCCGGGAAGACAAACTGCAAGCCTTTCCTCCTCCGTTCAGCCCTCGAACCCCTTAAGACACCTTAGCCTTGAACTGGGCAAATTCATATATGCAAAAAACAAAGAAAAATATAAATTAAATCAAACTAAAATCGAAAATTACATAAGTTAGATTGCTAGAAAAACTGAATAACAGAAAGAAAGAAAGTAAAATAAAATAAAAATGATGGATCAGCTCTAGTGGTGGTAGTTGTAGGTTGGACGAACTACTTGCAGGAACCCCTCCTAACAAGAACTAGGTGTCATCCTTCCTGTAACCCTTGAACCCCTCAAGAAGCCTTGGCCTTGTGAATTGCGCTAACCAACCCCTTCTCCAGGGCCCTTGGGGTCCTTTTTATAGAGAAGGGTGGACAAAAACTGGGATTAGAGAGAAAGAGATGGGCGGCTAGGAGGTTTATGCAAAAAAATGGGTGCCCCTAGGGTTTAGGAATGGAGGGTTAGAATTAAACTAGAGGGATCCTACTGCTATAGTGAAAAGGAGATGGCGCCTATAAGTATGGAGGGTTGGGATTTAAGCTCATAGGATTGAATGGTGGAGATTTGGGCACCTAGGGCTGAAAGGTAGATTTTAAAAGGAGTGGGTGGCGCCCTAGAATGGAGGGTGGAAATTGCAAGGTGAAGATCTAAGGGTATGAGAGGTTGCTAAGGCTTGGATGGTTGGGATTAGATGTTAGGGAGGAGTGGAAGGTGAAGATTTAGTAGTTATGGGCAGATAGGGTTTGTTAGAGGTGAAAAGAATGAGTGTGGAGGCACCCTAGGGTTTGCTAAGGAGAGGGGAATATGTTGATACAATAGGAGGGCTGCCTTTCTGGGTTTAGTAGATAGGAGGCGCCCTCCTGTGCTCAGTCTTTCATAGAAACACCCACTCTCTCAGCTAGAATTCTCATTAGCTTCCCAAAATATGTAGAAAACTCTGTAAGTTTTCCAGTTTTTACCCAAAATTTGCAAAGGGGCCCTCAGAGGTCACAACATTGAATTTAATCAGAAAAATGGTACAAATTAGTCAGTCTAAGTTCTAAAATACCCCTAAAATGATGCCCTTAAGACATAAAAATACAGAGTTTTCACACCCCCAACTTAACCATTGCTAGTCCCTTAGTAATGTAGCCTTAAAATTACACTGAGTAAAGAGATCATTCCCCTTACAAGGTCATCCTTGACAAAATTAGCCAAGTATCCTGATTCCAGAATTCTCAAACTTTATATAGATTAGTATTGGGTTTAAGGGGTAGAAACTGTCTTGCTTTGGACATTACAGAAACTTGGCTTAAAATCTTATATACCCTTCCATTTGCAGACTGTCTCGATAAGTTGAGATTGATTTTTAAAATCAGACAGGTATTCTTCTTACCATTTCTGACAGTGGATTTCTACCCCTGAACTTGATATGCACCCACATTTTTATTGCTACCTTCCACCATTTGACGTGAATCTCGACACTTGACTTAGGTGAAGAGACCTGGTTACTAAGTGTTAGGTAAGTGTCTTTGGCATTCCCTTTCCTGTTTGATGTGAATCTCAACACTTAACTTAGGTGAAGAGACCCAATTATTAAGTCTAGGGTGTCCATTAACCTTTTATTCACTCTCTCTCTCTCTCTCTCCCTCTCTCTCTCTCTTTCTCTCTCTCTCTCTCTCTCTCTCTCTTTTTGCAGTGTGTAAAATTCAACACTGTTTGGGGTAGTCCACTATCTCACTTAATTTGAAAAATTTTTCGTCTGATTTCTCAATCTTTCTCTTTTTATCTTTACAGGGGCAAACTTGGGAATATTTTTAATTTCTAAACGGTTTCGACAACATTCAAACAAGACCAATTTAACTCCTGTCACTTGATACCAATCTCTACAAAATTCAATTTAATGGAAAAAATTTTAAATTTTTTAGTGAAAATTTTAATTCTACATATTTAAAGGCTTAGCTTCTCAATTTTTAAAAAAAGTTTTCTCTCAAATTTTCAAAAAAAAATTTCTTTCCTCACCCCTAACTTAAATGCCATTGTCCCCAATGGCATGACTAAAATGATGCAAAAGGGACTTGGGCTAAAGGGAACAATCAAGAGGTAAGGATTCAATAGGGGTCCAAGATTTGCCAACTAAATTCTGAAACTTATTCAAAAGAAAAGACAAACTCTAACAAGACAACTAAAATAAAACTTCATTGGGTTGCCTCCCAACCAACGCTAAGTTTAACGTCTTCAGGCTGACAGAATCACTCATTTCTCACATCTACACTTCCAGACTCGTTTTCTTGTTTACATAGATAAGGTTTAGATTGGGCAAACCAAAGGGTAGACAGGGCATCTACAAGGTCGTCCACTACTTATACCTTGAACATATCTTCCCCTAAGTTTGGATACTTAGTAGCACTAAATACATTTAATCAGACTTTCTGCTCCCCAAATGAAATATCCATTTCTCTCGATTTAAAGTTGATTTTTGCATTGGCAATTGCTAGAAACAGACATCCTAAGATTATCGGGTTAAGGTTCAGTTCCTTGGTTGGGGTCATGTCTATGACGATAAAATCCACTAGGAAGTAACAATCCTTTACTTTGACAATTACGTCTGCAATAACACCTCGAGGAGTCTTGACTGACCGATCAACGAGTTGCAGAATTATTGGGTAGGTTTTAATTCACCGATCCTAAACCTTTCATAAATAATAGAGGAGAGCAGATTTACACTGGCCCCAAGATCCAATATGGCCTGATAAAAAAATGATTCCAAAGATGACACAACTTATTAGAGGAGCACCATGGTCTTTCAATTTCCGGGGGAGTTGGTTTAGGAGAACCGCACTAACATCTACCGAGAGCATCACTTTTTGTGGGGCTGATCATGGCTCCTTCTTTTGAGTATACAGCTCTTTCAAGAACTTGGCATAGGCTGGTATATGTTGGATCGCGTCGAGGTGAGGGATGTTAATATGGACTTACTTGAATAACTCCATGATCTCCTCATTGTGAGTCTCTTTTGTCTTTCGCAACGGCCTGACTATGAGTGTGGTTGGAAAGGGACTATAGGTCGGTTCACTATAGGTTCTTCTTCTCAATATTCCTTTCCTTTTTCTCCCCCTCCCCTCAACTTATGGTCTTCTTGCTCCGTTTCTACTTTATTGATGTTTTCAATTTTCTTTTTCTCATACAGGTCCTTTAAAATCCTCCCACTCCTTTAGGTCGTAATAGTCTTGGCATTTTCAAACTGAGGGTTCTTAGGAGGTGGTTGAACCTGCTACGGAGGAAAACCCAGTGGTTGATTTCTAAGATTTGCAACCGGTTAACTCGGTAGTTGTCCAACTTCTCTCCTTGCATTGGCTTCGGCTCGCTGTCCTATTTGGCTCTCTAATCTAGCGATGGACTACTGTTGAGTTAGAATCAGCTGCTGAAGCTGAATGAATTTGTCATCAACTGTATTGGTCTAAGGAGGTTATGGCTCTACACTTGTGGCCTCTGAAATTGCTGGGCCATGGAGTTAGATGGATGGTACTGCTGGGACCATGTGTTAGGTTGATGTGTCCTCCAAGAAAAGTTAGGGTGATTTCTCCACCCAGGGTTGTAAGTATTTGAAAATGGGTCATTATTGGGCCTCGAGAAACTATGGGCGGCCTGAACCTATTCTTGGATAAATGATAGAAACTGGGCCACCATTGGACAATCATCAACTTGGTGGGTCAGGCTGGCATTAATGGAACAAACTTCAGGATAAGGTGTAGATGGGCCTGGTTGTTGGTTATAGGTGAAGAATTGATCAAGCTTTTGGGCTAGAAGATCTACCTTGTCCAATTTTCTAGAGATTGCATTCAGGTCCATTCTTGTCTTGGGCTCTATACTATTCTTGACTTCGTACAGCCCTGCCCTCTTTGAGGGTCCCACCGACCACTCATAGGAATTTAATGATGCATTGTTGATGGAATTTTCACTCAATGTTTCGAAAAGAGCATACACTTCATCCTCACTTTTACTCATAAATGCCCCCTCCCCCCCCGCAGGATGCATCTACCATTTGCTTGTATTAACCAATCAAACCTTCATAAAAGCCTTGGATGATTTGCCACTTGAACAAGCCAGGGTGTGGGCACTTTCTCAACAACTCTTTCATTCTCTCCCAAGACTCGTGAATTTGTTCACCTGGTGTTTGGGTGAATCCAGTGATGACTCTTCTCATGGTGTTGGTTCGTTCTATAGGGTAGAACTTTCTAAGGAATTCTTGCTACATTTCTGTTCAAGTTATAATAGGTCTCCCTATAGTTCCCAACCAGTGCTTGGCCTTGTCTTTCAAGGAGAAGGGGAAAATAATTAATCTAAGGGCATTGTCATTAAAGTTTTGGATCCTTACAGTGGAACAAATTTCTAGAAACTCATCTATGTGTTTGTATGGGTCCTCACTTGAGTTCCCATAGAAAGAGGGGAGCATCTGAATTGTGCTTGATTTAATCTCATACTGCAAGTCTTGGGTATCCGACAACTGTATGCAGGATGAAGGGTTATATTGGGTCGGAGTGAAATACTCCTTCAGCTTTCTGGGTTGTTCATCATTGATCCCGGCCATTTGGTTGCATTGCTGGTGATGGAGGTATCTCTCAATCTCAGGGATGGGTTCTACTATTTCTCTCCTCAGAGATCTCCTTTCCAACATACAACTCAGAAGTCCCTTTTTCTTCTATTTTGAAATTTGAAATTTAAATTTTTAATTTTAATTTCAAATTTAGATTTTGAAATTTAAACTCAAATTTGAATTTTTAAAATTTTTTATTTTCTCTTTTTTTTTTATTTGAAATTTGAAATTTGAAATTTAAATTCAAATTTGAAATTTAAAAATTTAAAAAAATGCAAGCATTTCACACACGGCCTAGGGGCTGACCTAAGGTTTCCTAAACTAGTGTTTCGACCAATGTGAATCCTCTTAGGTTCACTTGGAATTACACCACTTCCTTTGGTCAGCCAGGTAAGAGGTGGGGATGTGGGAGGCTCCCCTTGCTCTCGCAAGGACATAATTAAGTAACCACAAAACCCGCTTAGGCTTAGCCGGTTAACGTCTTTCCTTAGACACCAACCACTGGTTATGGAAAGTAATTACAAGTTTCCCTAAAATTCAACACACTTTTGAACCAAATGTGTGGAGCCTCCTAAAGGATCTTGCTATCCAAATTTTAAATTAAGGTTAAGGGTGAACCATACATGAAAGAGTGGTGGTTTTTGGGCTAAGGAAGGGTGATGAAATCCCCACCTTATCTTATTTAAATTGGATTGCCCTTAAATGGATTAACGAAAAAACACAATAAATAAAATAAATGCTACTAATTACAATGCATGAACAGTTATCTCTAATATGCAATTCAACAATAAAATAATAAAACAAATTAATTCAGCAAAGAGAGCAATTAAGAAAAAAGTGAAAAACCCTAGCACATTAACAACTAACAAGATGATTTCAGCAATTAAATAATCCTATATGATACATGCTCTAGAACATATTAAACCCTAAATGTTGGAATGCAAATGGAAAAAAAATTAAAATATTATTTTTTAATTCAAATTTTAAAATTTAAACTCAAATTTGAACTTTTGAATAATTTCCTAATTAACAATTAATTACTCAATTAAAAAACTAATTAGATCTAAAGACGAAACAAAAGAAAAAAATAATCCTAAAAAAATATAGTCGAATCTATTAAGAAATAAAAATAAAAGTAAATAACCAAAGATTCGAAAACAATAATCTACTAAGATAAATTTGAAAATAAAAAGAAAATTTAGAAATAAGTTGGGACGATCACACTTGAATCACTACCCGATATTTTTCTTTTTTTTTTTTTGTGCACAGTTCGGTAGTGCTCCGACACCCCGCCTTCGGCTGCTACGTCTTGTGAAAACAATGAAGAATTATGAAAGTTTTATTTCCAAATATCAGAAAACTAACAAAATAAAAAAAAAATAATATAAATGGATATGAAACAAAGAAATAAAAAATTTTAATCTGTTGCTTCCACGTTAATGACGCCAAAAACTTGGTGCACCTGGGATGCATCGTCAAACACCTGGGACACTAGTTAAATAATTTATATTTCTCCCATCCTCAAAACTAAATAAAGAATGTAGTCTAGTGATGAGAAATGGGTCCAATCCTCGGGGAAGCAATGTTAAAAATTATTATTTTGTTCTGGATAAATAAGAAAAAGAAAACAAATTTGGGATTTGTAGAAAAATAAGAAAATAAAATTTATTAAAGCTAAAATTAAATATTCAGAAGTGAAAAATACAAGAAATTAAAACAAGAAAATAAATAAAAATATGCTAAATTTTGGATCCAGTGCAGATAGCTTTCCAGGAAGACAAACTGCAAGTTGTTCCTCCTCTGTTCAGCCCTCGAACCCCTTGAGACACCTTAGCCTTGAATTGGGTAAATCCAGATCTGCAAAAGACAAAGAAAAATATAAATTAAATCAAACTAAAATAAAAAATTATTGAAATTAAATTGCTAGAAAAACTGAATAACAAAAAGAAAGAAAATAAAACAAAATAAAAATGGTGGATCAGCTCTAGTGGCGGCAGTTGCAGGTTGGACGAACTGCTTGTAGGAACCCCTCCTGATAAGAAATGGGTGTCCTCCTTCCTGTAACCATTGAACCCCTCAAGAAGCCTTGGCCTTGAACTGGGCTAACCAACCCCTTCTCCAAGGCCCTTGGGGTCCTTTTTATAGAGAAGGTGGACAAAACTGGGATTAGAGAGAAAGAGATGGGGGGCTAGGAGGTTTATGCAAAAAAATGGGTGCCCCTAGGGTTTAGGAATAGAGGGTTAGAATTAAACTAGAGGGATCCTACGGCTAGAGTGAAAAGGAGAGGGCGCCTATAAGTATGGAGGGTTGGGATTTAAGCTCATAGGATTGAATGGTGGAGTTTTGGGCGCCTAGGGCTGAAAGGTAGATATTAAAAGGAGTGGGTGGTGCCCTAGAATGGAGGGTGGAAATTGCAAGGTGAAGATCTAAGGGTATGAGAGGTTGCTAAGGCTTGGATGGTTGAAATTAGATGTTAAGGAGGAGTGGAAGGTGAAGATTTAGCAGTTAGGGGCGGCTAGGGTTTGTTAGAGGTGAAAAGAATGAGTGGGGAGGTGCCCTAAGGTTTGCTAAGGAGAATGGAGTATGCTGATACAATAGGAGGGGTGCCTTTCTGGGTTTAGCATATAGGAGGCGCCCTCCTATGCTCAGTTTGTCACAGAAACACCCCCTCTCTCAACTAGAACTTTCACCAGCTTCCTAAAATCTGCAGAAAAATCTGTAAATTTTCCAATTTTTAACTAGAATTTGCACAGAAACCCTTAGAGGTCACAACATTGAATTTAATTGGAAAAAGGGTATAGATTAGTCAGTCTAAGGTCTAAAATACCCCTAAAATGATGCTCTTAAGGCATTAAAATATAGAGTTATCAGCTATTATATACCCTAATTGCTAGCTTGGTAAAATTTTATCAAGATGGGTTTAGGGTGTTGGCTAAGCTCATTGGGAAGAACATGGCCATCCTCATTGTGATAATATGTGCGCACCATCTCCTTAATGGCCATTTGGAAAATATGAACTTATATGTGTCAACTTAGTAAAATTTTATGAAGATGGGATTAAGGGGTTAATTTCAAATTTGAGAACATGCAAAAACTATCACAAATGTATATTATTGTTTTATAACAATTAATTGAGGATGGTAATTTAATAGTATTGGTTATTGTGTATACACCATCTCCTTAATGGTCATTTGGCATATATGGGCTATATGTGCCAACTTGGTAAACATATATTAGGTTGAGATTGCATTTTTTTCAAACATGTTCTTCTTTAAATGGGTCATATTTTGTAATAAGGGAAATTTAGTCTTTGTCTTTTCAAAGAAAAATGGGAGACTAACATTGAAGCAATATTGGCCTAACACCAAGTCAGTCAAGATAATAATTCCTACATGGTGTGGGAATGTGTCCCAACTTTTCAAAAAGTGCAGTTGTATGTGTTTCTAGATTCTGCTATGGTTGGATTGGAATTTAGAATTCTGAATTAGGCTTGCTCATACATTTCCTTATGACATGGATAGGGATTAAAAATTAAGATACACATGGAAATGCATGAAAACATTGTAGATACTCCAATAAATCATAACCATACATCAATAACATTAAATATAGGACCTAAACGAGTTATACATCAATAACATAAGGGTCTTCTCTAACAAGGTTATAACTACAAAATATAAGCTTAATAATTATTTAATGAAATATTTTCTATAATTTTTTAAACAATTATTTATTTCTTTTTCAAACAATTGTTTTATTTATATTACAAAAATTGTAACAAAAATTAAGAAATAAAATGTAACAGAAAATAATTTTATGGATGTGATAGATCATCCATAGATTTACAAGAAGGTAAATATTATGGTTAGATCGCACAAAAAATTAGAAAAATAAATAAATACTACAAAAAAATAAAAAATATATTTTACAATAAATTTCAATAGATATATGAATTAAAAATTGGAAAAATTATTTTAAAATTACAAAAAGTTTAAAAATAAATATTTTTAGTTTTACAAAAAAGTAAATATTTTTTATTACTAAAATTGAAAACAAATAAATAATTTTATTCAAAAATCTACAAAAAAATAAAAAATGAATTATTTAGAAATTTCAATAGGTCTATGGATATGGTAAATCACTCATAGACCTATGGCACAATTATTCTTCATGGGAAAATTACACCGAAAATATAAAATTTTAATTCTTTTGCTAATTTTTATTTTTTCTAAACTTTCTTAAAAAATTAAATACATATTTAAAGCACAAAATATATAGAACTTTGTAACATACTATCAAATAAATACATCTATTTCAATTTTTGCAAAAAGTTGAAAAAAAATAAAAAGTCTTGAGTTTTGGAGGTCATTTTTGTTTTTTTTTTTAAGATTTTACAATAAAAAAATGTGTGGGGATGATTTGGTGAGTTTGGGAGAGAAAGAAGGCTTTTGAAGAGAGTTAGAAGCCTAATTTTCTCAAAAAATTTTAATTCATTTTTTGCATATAGGAAATCGTACTATACTGGCTGATACACCCCAATACGGTTACAACACGGTCTTGATACACCCTGATACAAGTCCGATATGGTCACAATACTAGGTCGGCATAACGGAAAAACATGATACAAATGATTTTGTAGCGTTTCCTGTGTCGACCCCTTCAAGACACAAAATATACTGATTAATATGTTAAGAAATTTTGAACCTTGCCCATACCATCTTAATATTTCAGCTTTTCATCTCTTTGTCTCTCTGCTATATTTGTATATAGTGCAATTTTCATTTGTAAGGGCATAAATACATGGGATTGTAAATAGGTAAGTCTAGATTTTGCTTTATTTTTATTTCATATATGAGTTTGCTTTATTTCCAAGAAGTGAAATAGCTAGGAAGTAAAATGGTAGCAACCTTCACTTTATATGAAGAAGAGTGGAGGCACCTTGAAGGTTAGTAGTTTGGAGTAAGATGAGAAATAGAATGGTGTAGTCCTCACATGACGATTAAGATAAGGGTAAATCTCTTAAATTATCCCTACTGCCCACGAAATTGGCAAACAGTACCTTAAGTTTTCTAACAATTGATACACCGTTAAAGACTAACACAAAAAAATAAAAAATAAAATATCGAATTTTCCCTTCACTATTCATCAAAATTTCAAAATAAAACCCAACTGACTGTGTAGACCAGTTCATTTCTCTTCATGGGAGAGGCTGCCAGCGTTTCATCGTCACTGTAATTGCCACTAGTGATGATGCTGCCTTTTCGGGTTCTAAGCTACGATGTTCTCTTGAACATGAGAGAAAGGAGAATAAATTAGATAGATGGAGAAGGAACAGAGAACCTTCTTGAATCGAAGTTAGAAAAGGAAAAGCAATCTCTTGAAAAGTCTAAAACACAAGAGCGGTGAGAGGCCTACTTTTTTTGTATCTTGAACCAAAGGCATCTGCTTTGTCGTTGGTGGGAGTCTAAATGAATCTATGCTTCTAAAGTGTCCTTTGATGTAGAGAACCCAACAAACATCTCATTGGATATGTACCCACCTATTTCATTGGCATAATAATTGAACAGAGTACTAGAAGGTCGAGAAACGCTGGCAGGAGCAATTGCTACCTTGATCTTGGGAGTGGTCATTCAGTTCTATCGAAATCGATCCAAGCACGTATTTTCTCACCATTCCACATATCAATGGGAATGAATTCATCTTCGTCCTTATAGAATCTGACCTTCTGAGTATCAGAGGTGTTCATGATGTTGAGGTTGACTCCAACGTGGTTCCCATCCAGGGCTATTGGTTGACACCAATACTTCTAAGTCTCGAAGTATTGGTGCTAAGTGTTATTGCTGATGTCAGAAAGGTTAGATTTAGAGAGGAAGAAAGCCATAATTGCAATTTGAAGGTGGAGTCTCATAAATTTGCAGAAGAAGAATTCGTGTTCCAAGTGCCTCTTGGACCAGTTGGCAGCGAAGATGAAGAGGAATCAAAATCGGGTGGGAAGATGCTATGGTCGAAGGCGGAGAGACTTGTTTCAGCTACGACAGTTCCAACGATTCATGGGCGGTGTCATCATTAGATTTGTCTTCACCGGAGCCTTTGCTTAAGAAGAGCAGAGCCCAGAGCAGTAGATGGGTTTGCTTTCTTTCAGCCGAGTTATCGTGGACGTGCTTAGCAGCCCTAGTTAGAATGGTCGCATCACCTCTTTAGAGACATCAAGGTGGCCGTAGTGTTCCATCATCACTGTAATTGTCACCGATGACAGTGTTCCAACAACGGCGGTGAACAATAGGGGTATTTTAGGAATTTTAAAATAATTAACACTCACATCATATCACATGTGAATGGAGTGTGATGGAAAATTAACGGTAAGGGAGGTGTTAGACAATTGTCAAAAAACTTAAGGGTATCACAAGACAATATCTAAACAGTAAGGGGATAGTTTGTCAATTTTGTGAATAGTAGGGGTAGTTTAAGAGATTTATCCTTAAGATAATAGGAAAAGTGAAGTAAATTTTGCATTGACAATGAGTGCAAATTTTGCATTAGGTAGGAGTACATATTACAGTCACAAATAAACAAAAACAAAACTGAACCATGTGCTAGCAAAACAAAATAAGCTCCAACAATGCTTCTATTACCTAAATTATCATCTAAGATCCTAAATAACCAAAGAATAGGGACATTGATGAATTCCTCCAATGACCCAATGCCACAACTAGCTAGCAGCCAAGCACATGAGCATAGCTAGTGTTTTTGAACTATTGTTGACTCAGATGGTTGGATTGTTCAGCCCAGGTACCATCTAAGCAATTGGTTTTGTTTCATCCTTAACCCAGTCCTTGGTAAAAAACTATTGACTTAGTTAACGATCTATTGACCCAAGTAGTTGAACCATTGATCTGAACAATGGTTTTTAGCCATTTTTTATTTTTATTACTTTTATTTTTTAAGTTGGAATGGTCCATTCATTTAAGTCGGATGGTTGAATTGCTGACTCAAAAATTGACGACCAAAGCGGTTCTAGTTCTAGGTTGGTTTTTGAAACCTTGAGCATAGCGATTACAATATTTAGGAACAAAAACAAAAGATGTCTCTAAATCATTACAAAAGTGACTTAGCATCAACTAGAAGAAATAACCCACCCTTTGGAAAAATGAGATCATAATTCATCATGCACTCCATGAACAACTTGCAATCATTCTCAACTACCAATTTAACACAATTCAATCTTGAAGTGAGCTTTAAACCTTCATCAAAAGTTATCAGTTCAGCTTGAAAAAGGAAAACTAGCGAGACTACCCCTACTGAAATCCATTAAACCCGCTCCAAATAAATCATCCCCCACTTTCTTAAAACCTCGCAATTTAAAAAAAATAAATCACAGAAGACTTATACATACCTTCAATTTTCATAAACCGACTTAAACATACATTGAGTTTTTTAACTAGACTTAAATATATCTCGTGGGCTGGTCTTGTCAGACTTAAAAGTGCCCTTCATTAGTGAAAACATCACATGTTAACTCATTTAAAACTTTTAAAATCCTATATTGCTCTTTTATGCCTGATGGTGTGCGATCTAATAGCTCCCTGCTAGAGGATAGCTCGGACGTCGGGCTGGTGAAGTCAGCAAGCTGAGCTGCAGGAGAACAATGTCAGAGTACACGAGGTGAGCATTCTGATGCTTAAGTTAGTGATAAGTAAAAGAGAGCTAGAGAGATAGAATGCAAAGAGTGTATTGAGTGCACAATCGAGTATACATTCAATGGTTGAAGGATGTGCCTTTATATAGGCATGGGTCTCATGTAGCATGTCCGAGATCTCCAGGGGGAATGTGGCTTATCAGCCCGCCACCCTCGGAGGTGGTTTTAGCGAATAGTGATAAAGGATTATCCAATTGTCTTTGAAGCGGGCAGCACAGAAGTCAGTTCTATCGATCAGGCGAAGTGATCCCAAAGGAATCAGAGATGATAGGGCATGTGTAGCGGGAGTTGGTCACGAAATCACATAAGTCGCCACCTCATACCTCGGTCAGGTCGGTGAGTGCTCAGCAAGAGGTTGGCCCTCCTACCGTAGTCCTTGGTTTGCTCCTACCGAGTTGTGTATGCTGCATGAGGCTATGCCCTCCTTAACCCTTGCCGAGGTGATGATAGGAGCTCACAGTCTCTCGAAGTGTCCGAGGTGAGTTTGAGGTGAATATGAAATGGATCCGACTGACTTGGTAAGGACACATCACTGACTACATGGCACCGAGGTGTTTTGCAACAGTTTGGAAGTGCAATGTGACATAATGTCACTGGAGGTTCAAATTACCCCTCATTAATGCCTTTTAACACGAGGTATAACTTCACATTCTCTTCCCCTCTCCGATGGTCGCAGTGATGTAGAGATCCTTTATGTTGATGCTTCTAGTCTTAATCTCAATGAGTGTTGTAGTAAGATGGGTATCCTATGTGGTGCTTACCTGTCAACGCATACATGAAAAACGGTGGTGAAAATCACCTTACCAAACAACATAGTGTCGCTCATTGCCTATGTGGCATAAGCGTTTTTTTGCGAATAACGGGTCTTGGAAGCATGGGCATTTTTTCTTGAAAATTGGTTCCAAAAAGCGCCCATGCTTCCAAACACCATGTAGATCATTCTCTTAAGGAGACAATAAACTTTTTAAGGGGAATGCTAAAACAGAACCTTTACGAGGCAAACCATCCTCCATATTTAAATATAAAATTAGACAAAAAAAAAGGTACATAAAGTTCTAGAATTATATAAAGACGCTCATTTTAGTATCTTCTGTTTCCGGAATTTGGACTTGCTCTTCTCTTTGTTTAAAAGCATATTAAGTGAAACCTCCAAGTAGGAAAATGTGGAATTGAAACCGTCAATATTAGCTTCCTTTTCCTATGTAATGAACTTAATTATATGCACTAAAGACTAGATTGAATCGCCTATTTTAAATTAACAAATTTAAGTCACTTGTTGAAGCATAAGCCTTCTTCTTAAAAATTTAAAAGAAAATGAAGGATAAAAAATGTTAGAAGGTATATTTAAGGTTATTTTAAAAATCTCAGAGATATTTAAATCAATTTATGAAAACTCATATTTATTTAAGCCTTCTACCAAAAGAAAAAAAAAAACCTCTAAGGGGGCGTTCTTTTTTCAGATTTTGAGAGGGGGGAAAGGGGGGAAAGTTGGTCAAGAATCCCATGTTCTTTTTTCAGATTTATGTGAAGACCAAAGAAAGTTTATTTTCATAGGTGGTAAGTGATACCTATCTCCTAGGTGGGTAAATAACTTTCCTACCTAGGGGAAAATTGCCAATGCTTGAATGGGGCAAAAATGCCCCTTTTAATAATGGATTTTTATGGCTAAAATGGTCATTGCCTTATTTACATGAGAAATAAAAGAAAATGGATAAATGCATTTACTAAGATAAATGTTTCCCAGGAAAAACTTACATACGTACTGCATTTACCTGAGCAAGTACCTTACCGAAAAGCGAATGGGCCTAAAAGTTATCAGTCTTGGTTCGTTCGACTTTTGCTTTGAAGCTATTTGAAGATTCACTATTGAACTCTAATAGTATGTTACCAAGTTTATTCTTTACAGCGTGTAGTTTGTAGTTACTTCACAAATACTATTCCACAGGGGATCTTGCTCGTCTCATGTTGTATTAGGGGAATGGGGAATGGGATTATCGATAAATGGGCTCGCACAAACCTCGAAGCCCAGCCCATAGCAAATCCTGCAATGGTGGCGCACACCCTGCACCAAGTTCAAAATTTCGAATTCTCTTATTAATTCTACTAATTAATGATATTCTCTTATTAATTTCGCTAATTAATGATTTTGTCTCATTAATTTCGTTTTGTTAATATAAAAACTATGGATTCAATTATGATATGGAAAAGATAAGAATTTAAAAATGGCAAGATTTGAACAATCATAAGTCACCACTAGACCACCCCCATTTGTTTGTTATTGTTATATGCATTATTATTTTGAAGTAAATTTTCTTTTTTCTTAATGGATATTTTATTAATAAATGCTATAATTAATTATTAAAATTTATATACTAATAAATATTAATATAAATTGATGTACACACATAACATTTATATTGGTTACTTGAAAATTGATGTATACACATTTTGTTTTCTCACATTTCTGTTTTCTCACATTTTATTTATTCCATCATTTTCAAAAGTTATTAATTGTAATATTAATTATAGTTATTTACAATTAAATGATTATAAATATAGATTTTTATATTTAAATAACGTATTTACAATCATTTGAAACTTATAATTATTGTTAATAATATATTTTTTAAGATAAATTTGAATTTCCTAACATGTTTCTACGTATTTTAATTTTTCATGTCTATACGTATCCAAGTCATTCATCTCTTAAAATTGTTTTCTTATACACCTTACGTTTATCCTTGCCCCGCACGAGCAAGCGTGGGACTGGGCGACTGAGAGAGAAGAAAGAAAGAGCGCGAAACCAACAACCGATATAAACTTCATAACTAATTGACTCCCGTGAAACCGCCCTACAAGGGAAACGAAAAAAAAAAGCCATGGGAAATCTGAAGCAGCAGGTTATTTCCCGCTTCTTCTCTCCCAAATCGAAAGACCCATCTCCCTCTTCATCTTCTCCATCAATTCCTCAGTCAAATCGACCAGCTCCTCCACCAAAAATCTCTGCTACAGTCTCCTTTTCCCCCTCCAAACGTGCCCGAACCTTTGAACTCGCTTCATCCAAAACCCCAACAAAATCTCCCACCCAATACCCCAAAAAACCCAAACTTTCTCCCCACACAAAGAACCCCATTCCTCCTCTGCTCAATCCTTCTCTCCACCAAAAGTTCCTGCAGAAGCTTCTCGAACCCTCTAACTCTCCTCCTCCCGCCGCAAAATCTCCTGCACCGAGCCCTAAGTACACTCCTCTAGAGCAACAAGTCGTTGATCTGAAAGCCAAGTATCCTGACGTTCTTTTAATGGTCGAAGTCGGATACAAATACAGGTTTTTTGGCGAAGACGCTGATATTGCAGCTAGGGTTTTGGGCATTTATGCGCACTTCGATCACAATTTCTTGACAGCAAGCATTCCGACTTTTCGGTTGAACGTTCACGTCAGGAGACTTGTTAGTGCCGGGCATAAGGTTGGTGTAGTTAAACAAACCGAGACTGCAGCCATTAAAGCTCATGGGTCCAACCGGTTGGGGCCATTCTGTAGAGGGCTTTCAGCTTTGTACACAAAGGCAACAATTGAAGCAACCGAGGATCTCGGTGGAGGAGAAGAGGGCTGTGGCCCTTCTAGCAATTATCTGGCCTGTGTTGTTGAAAAAGGAGTTTTGATTGAGAATAGGGAGTGTGGTGTAGAGGGTGGGTTTGATGTGAGAATTGGGCTTATTGCGGTGGAGACATCAACGGGAGATGTTGTGCATGGGGAATTCAATGATAATGTAACGAGAACAGGTCTTGAGTCTGTAATTTTGAGCTTATCTCCTGCCGAGATACTTCTTGGGGAACCTCTATCTAAACAAACAGAGAAGGTACATATTACCTCTAAAGTTTACGTATCTAGTAATCTAGATCAAGTCAACCTAACTGCATAATTCCTTTAGTTAAAAAAAAAAGAAGGAACAAAAAGTTTTACTTGGAAAGTACATAACACTATAGCAGTCAGTTATGGTGCATTGGCACGGCTGTCTACTGCAAAATAAGTATTGCTTTTATCATATAGGATTCTTGGCTGTCAAACCTATGATAAAAAGGGTAAAATGTAGTCACAAACCAAATAAATGGAAGGTAATTAAAAAATCATATATTTCGATAGAAAATAAAGACTCACAGAACCAACCAGGGGTCTCAATGGTCATGACGAGGAAAATACAAAAAAGAAGCATTTCTTTAGTCTTGTGCATATCCAAATCATGATTATAAAGCTTTCATGGAAGATAAATATTATGGAGAAATCAACTTATGTATCTCTTTGTTGAATTTTGAATGTTTAGAGGATACTACAGGCATGTTTTTTATATTGTTAGTCTGAGAAATTGGGGAATTGTTTTTTAGTTATTGCTGGCATATGCTGGCCCCACATCCAATGTTCGTGTTGAGCGTGCCTCAAGGGAGTGCTTTAATGATGGGGGTGCACTTGCTGAAGTGATGTCTTTATATGAGAACGTGAGCGAGGACACTTTGGTTGACCATCAAGAACAAAACTCAGAGTGCAAACATCTTCTAGGAATTGAGGTCTGTTTCTGTTGGAATTCTCATTTATCAGTCTCTACCATCTGATTCAAAATTGTTGCATCATGTTTGAAACTCAATTTCATTTCCTCACAGGGAATTATAAGCATGCCAGAATTGTCTGTCCAAGCATTGGCCTTGGCAATTCGTCATCTAAAGCAATTTGGTTTAGAAAGAATTCTGTGCATGGGTGCTTCATTTCGGCCTTTCTCCACTGAAATGGAGATGACCCTCTCAGCTAATGCCCTTCAACAATTAGAGGTAATTCTAAACTCTTCTAAGATTTTGTTTAGGATAGTTCCTTGGGACCCTTTTTGATATTTGACATTTGAATTATCCATAATGAGTTGAATAATGCTTGAGTTTTGTGGCCTTTTGTACAAACAGGTTTATATTTAGGTCATAAATTTCATCTTATTATTTTGATTTTTGTGTTAATTTATGTGGACAAGTATGTCTTCCCTCTTAGCCCCATATCTCCTAGGAGTTGATTTAATGTTGAAATGTTTTCTCATTTAGCAGTAATACTTGTTCCTATTTGTCCATATATTATTGTCCTAACAATTGGTTCTGTTGGTCTTTCAGATTTTAAGGAATAACTCAGATGGATCTGAGAATGGGTCTTTACTGCAGTTGATGAATCAAACTGTTACTATTTTTGGTTCAAGGCTTCTTAGACACTGGGTATGAGGTTAGGCTATGTGCTGATTCTAATATGTTTTCATTTGTTTCACTATTTTTTATTTCACTTGTGAAATCTATGTGCAGGTGGCTCATCCTTTACGTGATAGGAGCTCAATTTGTGCTCGTCTTGATGCAGTCACTGAAATTGCAAAATCAATGGGCTTCTCTGGTGATTCCAATGAGTCCTGTCTAACAGCACAATCTGAAATCAGCTATTTGCTTTCCACGGTTTTGACAACTTTAGGAAGGTCACCTGATATTCAGCGTGGAATAACAAGAATTTACCATCGCACTGCCACTGCATCTGAGGTGCTAAACAGCCTTTTCTTGGTCATATTTCTATTATTATCTAATTTAAATGACACCCCTTGGTTCTGATTCTGTCAATTCTTGAAGTCAAACAAATGATGTGTTTCATGACTATTCTGTGATCATTCAAATGCTTTAATAAGCACCTACAGATGTGCATACCCAGGTTTTTTCTCTACTGGAAAAACTAGTTAGGCTGAGGAAATCAGAAAATTTTGATAAACACCCAATGTTTTCTATTAAAGACTATGGAATGTTCTGACTTCTGAACTCTTCATTATGCCAATGATATAATAAAACTTGACAATCTGTTGACCAAAGCTTGATATTGTTTTTCCAATTAAATTTCCAATCTTATTTGGAAATATAATTTTAGTAAAATATGATGGTTTAATTACATTGAAATATGACAAAAATTTCAAATTTGATACACAATTGTAACATGTCAATCATGTGCATATTTGATTTGTGAAAATCATAGTCAGGTATACTATTTATTATTTTTTTGGAAGGGTTTTAGAAGGAAAAAAATGGCTTTCTTTATGTTACTTTTTGATAGACACAGCCCACAGATGCTTTGCCTATATTGTTTTCTCTTAGTTTGAATGGTTGCATATGGTTGATTATATGATTGGTGCTTCTTAAAATTCATAAAGAAAGGTTTTAACAATTTTGAAGTTCTCATGAATTTCCATCATCTGCTTTACTGAACTAAATAGTCTAAACTATCATTAGATGCTATTATTTCTTTTTCTTGTCTATTGATGCTAACAGTTCCACTGGCTGAATGGCAGTTCATTTCAGTCATTAATGCTATTTTACTTGCTGGAAAACAACTTCAGCAACTTCACAATGAAGATGGAGACAGTTCTGGAATGGTGAAGGAGAAGATTGTGCACTCACCTCTATTGAGTAGATTGATTTTGACATCCTCATCATCCACTATTATTGGTCATGCTGCTAAACTCCTTTCTTCCTTGAACAAGGATGCAGCTGATCAAGGCGATCTGCAAAACCTGTTTGTTATTTCTGATGGTCAGTTTCCAGAGGTATCTGCATGTTCTTTTTGAAAGTGTGTCACTGCAAAACTTAGGCCATGTTTGGGAGTGCTTAAGTTAAAAATAAGTGTTTAAAAACAAGTGCTTATTCATATAAGCACTTACTTGCATTTGGCACCCAACTTTTTCAAGTGCTTATTTTTTAAAATAGCACTTATTTTATATTGGGCGTTTGGTAGTTTTTTTCTCTGATAAGCACTTAAATAAGCATTTGTGATGATTTTGTCCTTCATTTTCCTTCAAATTTTCAAAATATACACTTTGGAAGTACTTTTATTAAATTACTTTTATAAAAACACTTTTATGAAAGTTCTTTTACGAAAGCACTTTTGTAAAAGTACTTTTATATAAAGTCCTTTTGTAAAAGTACGTAAAAGTGTTTTCATAAAAGTACTTATGTAAAAGTGCTTTCATAAAAGTACTTTCGTAAAAGTGCTTTTATAAAAGTGATTTTGTAAAAGTGCTTTCATAAAAGTACTTTTATAAAATTCAACTAGGGATAATTTTATAAGTGGTATTTTAAAATTCAACTAGGGATAATTTTGGAAGAAAAAAGTTGAATAAGTGCTTATTGTATAAGCACTTAAAAAAAGCTGGAAATTTGGGCTTATACAATAAGCACTTATTTCAGGCTTATTTCCCAAATACCAATTTGTGCTTAATGGCCCAAATAAGCTCTTATTTTTAACCATTCCCAAACATGGCCTTATTTTGACAGTCATATATCATCCACCATTATTGGTGTTTTCTTTGATTTTTTTTATTAACTCCCTTTTTACCTAACTGGGTTGTTTGCATGCAGGTTTCTAGAGCACGCACAGCAGTTCAACTGGCAAAGGAGAAGTTGGATTTGTTAATTGGTATATACCGCAAACAGCTTGGAATGCGCAATTTGGAATTCATGAGTGTGTCTGGATCTACACACTTAATAGAGGTAATCTATAGAAATTGATTCAGAGAAAGTTTGATGAAGATAGCCTATCTAGCTGGTGATTATCGGTTTGCTATTTAAGTATTTCTTGTCATTGTCGTGAGTTGAAACTTAATCCTTAGTATTCTTCAAACATTATTGGTTTGCTATTTAAGTATATCTTGCCTTTTATATTGGTGCCTTTCTGGGTCTTCTAATTGTTGTTTTGTTCTCATGTGCGAGATATGCTTTCTTTTTTGTCTATGGGTATATCCATATATATGCATGGTCACGTATATCTTGTTTCTCAATGCATATTTTCAACTTCAAAATGTCTTCCAGAATCCAGACTACAGGTGTTTCCTACTTGTGACTGTCAGAGAGGTTTTTTGTTTTCAATATTCGATTGTTTTTTAGTTAGTTTTCATAGCTAATAACAAATTTGTTGTTACTGGAGATGGGTTTCCTGTGCTTGTGAAAAAGCTTTTCTTCTGACCATTTGGTCCATTACTGTGGGTGGTTTTTTTCATATCCTGTTCTCTTGAAAAAAATATTATTTGCTGTTTTTTTCTTATTATTCTTAACTATACAACCTGGTAATTTGATCTGGTTCTTTCACACTTTTCATGTTAAACTGGTGCATGCTACCCAGTTTGGGGTCTGCCTGGTCAATGGCAATTAGTTTAATATAATTGAGATACTAACTTTGTGTAGCATTGGTTGCAGTTACCATTAGATGTGAAGGTTCCATTAAATTGGGTTAAGGTCAATAGTACAAAAAAAACAATTCGTTATCATCCTCCCGAAGTCTTGACTGCTTTAGATCAATTGTCTCTTGCGAAGGAGGAACTTGCTGTTGTCTGCCGATCTAACTGGGATAGTTTCTTGATGGGATTTGATAAATATTATCCTGAGTTTCAAGCTGCTGTTCAAGCACTTGCTGCCTTGGATTGTCTGCATTCTCTTGCCATTCTTTCAAGGAATAAGGTAACTTCTATGGTATCTGTAACCTCTCAGGTTTACACTTAAATATGCAACTTGATCAATAAATAATTCTTTTAAAGTATATATTGCAGAATTATGTCTGTCCAATTTTTGTGGATGGTGATGAACCTGTTCAGATACATATTCATTCTGGTCGTCATCCGGTATGCCACTCTTCATCATTTGACTTCCATTCAGAATAATGTGGGCTTCATTAGATCTTTATTGCTATGAAGGCATTTTCACATCTAAATATTCTATAAAACATGGGCATCTACTTAAGTGAACTTTTAGATGCTTGTGTTTCTTAGGCTCTATTTGTTTAATCTCTTTGTTCCGACTTGAGTCTAGCTTAAATTGATAGATGCTTTATTGTTAAAATTTGTTGCTTCTGGCATTGGTTGAGACAGAGAGACTGATAAATGTTTATGGCTACATCCTTATTTCTGTTGGGGGTTTTCCTAAGAGGAGCCCTATTTACTCTCCCATATAAGGCTATATGTTCCATCTTTTCCAAATTAATAGAGGATTCAGGATGGAACAGGGATAGTGAGACTCTACCCCATACCTCCACCGTTCTTTCCTTTCCATTCTTCACTTCTCTTTTTTTTTTTGTTTTTTTTCTTTTCATTTTCCTTCTTTTTTTCCCTGTTTTCTTTCCTCTTGCCAAACCATAATTAGAGCCACATGAAGGTTCTTTGTAGTTTGGACCAATGCTTTAAAACACAGAGGCGTGACGCAAGGCGTTCCACTACCTAAGGCATGAGGCGTAAGCCTCCTGAACACAAGGGAGTGTAAGCCTCCTTAAGAGGGGGGGGGGGTTAGGAGGAAGGAGGAAGAAGAGGGAGGGGGATCTCATTTTTCTTTGTTTTTAATAAAAATCTTTTATATTAAGAAGAATAAAGATGCATAGCAGTATAGCACTAGTTGAAAGGAGGGGTCTAGGGGGCAAAGCCCCCCAGCCGAAAGGGCCGGGGGCAGACCGTTTTCTTTCCCCTTATCTTTTCTTCCCTTCCCTTTCTTTTCTTTTCCTTTTCTTTCCTTCCTTTTTTCTTTCTTTTTTTTTCAGTCTTTTTATATGAGGTGTTCATGAGGCGCATGAGGCATACGCCTTTGGCATGCCTCATGACAAAAGCACATGAGGCGTACGCCTCAGAGGTGTCAGTGCCTCTGGCGGCATTTTGGGAGTGCCTCGCCTGGAGGCACACCTTTTAAAACACTGGTTTTAACTTACTCCTGCCCAAGTTCCTGCACCACATCATATCAGTTTTACAAAACTTTTGCATGGTAACTACACTGAGTCACCAAGTCAATACTGGAAATAAGGAAACCTACTCCCAATTAATGACAAGTTTTTACTTCTTGGGTCTAACTTGTAATATTATTTAATAGACTGCCACCTATGCAACTTATACATAATTTATTTTTCTTTCCTCAGGTTCTGGAGGCTACATTACAGGACAATTTTGTCCCAAATGATACCAACTTGCATGCAGATGGAGAATACTGTCAAATCATCACAGGACCAAACATGGGTGGCAAGAGTTGCTATATTCGTCAAGTTGCTCTCATTACTATAATGGCTCAGGTAGACTGAGCTTTTTCATCAGCTTCAGGATTAATGATGAAAGTTCAAATTGGAGTACCAACAGATCCCTAGTTAATCCCCTTCCACTGAAACAAATATCTTCCAAATATGGTTTGAATATTCCCATTTTTCTGCTTTTTAATTGATAATAAATTGTCCTTGAAAGGGAGGGAAAAAGGGAAAACCAGATGAAACACACACAAGCACACACTGCTGATTTTTCCATGGTGTAAAATTCCAAAAGGCATCTCTTCTGAAGAATTGGAACATCTTTACCTTTTCAAGCATTACCCTTGGTTTTATATATATTTTTTTAATTCTTGGTGGTTATTACACACAGATACACACCTTTTCAAACATGGTTTTGAAAACCGTACCGGACCTGACGGTCAGACCGGTTGACCCAGCAATTGGTCAGGAAACCGGTTCCATTTCACCCAAAAACCATTGATTTGGTCAGTGACCTGCTGACCTGGGCGGTCGAACTATCGACCTGTCGGCCTGGATAACAGTTTTGACTTTTTTTATTTTAATTATTTTTTATTATTTTAAATCAGAACAGACCATCCATTTGAACCGGACAGTCGGATTGTTTGGCCCGGGAACCGGTGGCTAAAATGTTTTCTTGTCCAGTCCGGTTTTTAAATCTTTTTTTTTAAATGTTGTTTCACTTTTTTCTTTGTATAGAGGAATGAAGACAATTTCTAGGCTTGCTATTTTGCTGGCATGAGAGGTCAAACTTTATTCTAGCAAATAGGGCATGATTATATATAATCGTTCAATACCTCCCTGAGAACAGTTTTTTTTTCGTTTTTCTTTTTCTCTGTGTCCCTTGCCCCACTCAAGTGAACTTCACCTTACTGCTCTTCATTATTAAGTGTTGGAATTATCTTCAAGTCATAATTGTGCATATTGCTTCTCAACTTGCTAAGATATGTAGAAGGCGATCATTCTCATGTCACTGCTCCATCAAACAAACCCATGTTCCTTCCAGGTTGGTTCGTATGTACCAGCATCATCAGCAAAGTTGCATGTGCTAGATGGGATCCACACCCGAATGGGGGCATCCGATAGTATTCAGCAAGGGAGGAGCACTTTCTTGGAAGAACTGAATGAAACTTCACACATCCTCCACAATTGCTCCTCAAATTCGCTGGTGATAATTGATGAACTTGGGCGAGGTACAAGCACACATGATGGTGTCGCCATTGCTTATGCAACTTTGCACTACCTTCTCAAGCAGAAGAAATGCATGATCCTCTTTGTTACCCACTATCCTAAAATTGCTGATATCAAGGATGAATTCTCAGACTCTGTTGGGGCATACCATGTTTCTTATTTGGCATCACAGAAAACCAGCGTTTCAGACTTCAAATCAGACCAGAGTGTTGGGAATGTTGATCATGGGGACATTACTTTCCTTTATAAGGTTATACCTGGCTTATCAGACAAGAGTTTTGGACTTAATGTTGCCCAACTTGCTCAGGTGAGTTGTTGTTATTTTAACTTGCCTCTTTGTTGGATATATTTTTTTATTCACAAAAATGGCTGCCTTGTTTTAGGAAACAAGAATAATAAAAACAGATTTAAAAATGAACTACTTCAGTAACACTGCTAAAAAATAACAAAAATGAAAATGACATTAAAAATAATAGTAACAATATAGGATTATTTTAACATTTGTCAACTAATAAACTAAACTTGCCTTAATTAATTGTCACCTATTTCAAAATGCATGTTTTTTCATTCACTAGATTGTTGAATATTGCAATATGTCAGGCGTCTATTTCATGCCCTTAAGAATAGTTCCGTTGAAGAATAGTTGAATTTTTTTACCTGGTGAAGTTGGATAAATTTTACTAATTTAACACGAAATCTTCAACTTTTGGCATACCAATATTTCTGGATGTTGTCCTAGCAGGACATTTTTCTATTCAGATTCTGTAGTCTGAAGGGTTAGATTGTACTTCAATTCTTGATGCTGATTTACTTCCTCTATGCCACACCACCACTGCTATGAAAAAAAAAAGGAAAGAAAGAAAGGTGTTCAGAAAGAGTTGTTTGGTGACATTTTCCAGTCATTTGAATTCAAACTGTTGGTACCCTTGCAGCTGCCACCTTCATGCATTTCTCGAGCTGCTGTCATGGCTGCAAAGTTGGAAGCAGTGGTAAGTGTCCGGGTGGAAACCCGGTTGGCGCAAAAATTGTCACCAGGAACAAAATCTGTTCACGCAGAAAATGAAGCAGAAGAGATGCTGAAGCCCCGTGATCATTTTGATGGAAATGGATTTGCTGATTTTTCCTTGATGGATGCAACAAAGGGCATGCAAGTATTAACTAAGATGTATTATGACCTCTTTTTCAACTTGAAGTCTGCATTGAGCAATGCCGACCCTGTAAAGAGCTATGAATTTCTAAAAAACAGTAAAAGCGTTGCGTTGGATATAATAAATAGGAATGCTAGTCCCTGAAAAAACGCCAGGGACAAAGGCACAGGTGGTTAGGTACAAGTAGGCATTACAGTGCTGATATTCATCAAGGAAATTGAACTGTCATGTTCTTTTTCTCGAGTGAAACTGAAGGGAGATACCCATGTATTAACATAGCCACAATGGGTAGCGGAGCAGATATCTGTAATATTTACAGGATTACTGGCGAAAGGCCCCAATGATATGAGAAATCTTCACAAAGTTTTATCGGAACTAATATTTGAGAGTTCATTGCGAACTATTATTTTAGCTTTTCTATTGTATTATTCGATGTGCAAAATGATATTCGAACGTCAGTGGCAGCGTGGCACCATGAATCACGGTTATCAGATGATGTGATGGCCATTTTTAGAAATGTTGATCAAAGTTATTCCAAGCACAATGTACACGTGTTAGTTGTTGCAAAATATTGTTTATAATTATTTTGATGTAAAATAGTTTGAAAAATAATGTGGAATAATTTACTTTTTCTTTTTTTTTTAATAATTTTTAGATCGAGTCCAGTTGGGTAATTGGGTACTTTGGGTGAACAGGATTGGAGGCAATCAAAGAAAAAAGAATACAGTAGGGTCTCCGCCCAACAAGTGAATCCCTCAATCTGAGATTTTTTTTGTTCAGTAAAGTGTTCATCCTACCTGAGAAAAATCATTGCTAAGGATCATCATTTAAAAGTTGCCGCCTCCATCTATTTGGGCCTTTCTGCTTCTCTCGGAAGGTTCAATATGAAAACTTTCAGCTATCTTGGAGAGGGAATTGAGAAAAAAACTTTTTGGCACTAAAACCTACTTTCTCCTAGAGGTTTTGTTAAAGGCAGTTGTAGCTGCCTTTCCAAGTTGCACTATGTCCTGTTTAATGGGTCAGCTGGAATAGAATTTGCAAAAACAAAGGGAAAGAAAAATTCCCTTTTTAGGTAAGATGTAGACATCTGGCTCACCCTTGGATCCCAAGGATTGAAGGGTTCAGGGTTATGGGGCCAAGTCCAGGGCCCTTAGGACCTTCAAAAGTAAAATACCTTCTCTTGCCTTTTAGTGGATCTTGGAACACTGATCTAATAAATTCCCTTTTCCCGGATGAAGCAGCAAGAAAAATTTATGCTATCAATCTGTCCCACTTCTCTTGGCAAGACTCTCTGAGATAGGTTCCAGATTCTAAAGGAATTTTTACAGATAAGTCAGCCTATTTCGCTATTACAAGTAGAGATAAAGTCTTAACTCTTCAAATATTAGCCAAAAGAAGTTTTGGCACACAATCTGGTCTCTACCAGTGGAGCAAAAAATAACGTATTTTTTATGGAAAATCTCAAATAAGGCTCTTGCTGTGAATCGATTGCTTTGGAAGGGGAATGTTATCAATTCCCCTCTTGTATTCTTTGCCAAGATAAGGAACAAACAATTTTCTGAGTTTTCAGAATGGTTGGATAAGTGATTTCAAATGTGTGCAAAAGGCAAATCCTCAAAACCTTTCCTTCTATGCAATATGACTCCAACCCTTTGGACAATATGGATCAGTATGTTTTTGAAAGCTTGTATTGGCAAGTACAGGAGAGGATGAGTTGGTCTTTTTTTTTTTTTTTTTTTTCCCTAATAATAAAGCTTCCTATGATGTTATCAGAGATTTCAGGGGCAGGTGCCTAGCTGCGGCTTGTGGATCCCTTTTTATCGCCTGAGGGGAAATCCACTATAACAGTGAAATCACAGCCAATTGAAGGTGGGATCAAATTTATACATTGAGTGTTGTGATTCACGGCTTTAGCCCAGTGCCGCTATATAGTTTTGGGAAAATTCCTTATAAATACCCTCTCATTTGTGCCTAGTACATAATTCAGTATTCAAAATTTTAAAACGTTACGATCCAATACCTGCCATTAATCAATAGTTAACTTGTCGTTAAGTGGTATTTAAAAAGGACATAAATGCCCTTTGAGTGTCATTTAATTTTCTTTATCAACCATCTAAACATTGATAAAAAATTAATGGTCCCATATTCTTGCTTCTTCCATTCTAGAAAGTTGGAGTGACATTTGAATGGGCATTCTGGCGACCCCAATTTTCTTGAATAGAAGAGGTAAGGACTTGGCAATATTAATTGGTTTGTCAATGTTTGGATAGTTGATAAAGAAAACTAGATGACACTCAAAGGGTATTTATGTATTTTTAAATATCATTTAAATGGTTGATTAACAGCTAGTTAATGGTAGCTACTGAATTGTCATGTTTTGAAAGTTTGGGTATTGAATTGTCGTATTTTAAAGTTCGGGGACCAAAGTGACAATAGATCCAAAGTACATGGTACTAATCGGGAATTTTCCCTATAGTTTTTAGTTGCTCCCATTATATAGTTGCTCCGAGCCAAGGATCAAAATTTCATAATACATCAACCTGTGTCAATCAAAACGTATCATATCAATAGGTCACTGGTACATTAAATTTGGACTTTTTTGGGGTTTTGACCATTTCAAGGGTTACATTGACATTAAATCGGCCCCAAAAAATAAATTTTGAAAAAAAAAGTACAACCAAAACACTCAATACACCCTATTCAATGTATTGGGTGTATCGATACATTGAACCTTAGGTAGGGGTGAATTTGAGCCGAGCTGAGCCGAATATTTGGCTATTCAAGCTTGGATCGTAGGAATAGTATCAAGCTCAAGTTTGGCTCGGCTCGAGCTCAACTATAAACCAAGTTTTTTTTTTAAATAAAAAATAAAAATTATATGTATAAAATTATTATTTTTTATTTTTTAAACAAAAAAGTAAGAATTATAAAAAATATTTACTATATATATGTTGATGAGAAAAAAAATTGAATGATTGTACAAGACTACAAGATATTATCCCAAGCCTTAAGGATTGCAATGAGAAATAACTTCCCAAATTACTGGGAAGAACCAAATCTCCTCGTTGAGTTCTTGTGGAATCCCAAAAGTGGGGAAAAAAATTTAATATCCCAAAAGTGGGGAAAGAACTTCTGCTGCCCATCATCTGGCATATAATCATTGTAAATTTAACATCACTACTACTGGTAGCAGAAAGAGACTATAATTCTCCTAGTTCTACTTAATATTTTTATGTTTTGATAAAAAAAGTGGGAAAAGAAATCAAAACAAATATGGGGCCCAACAACAAACGTAGAAAGAGCAAGAATTGTTTTTTGTGATTTTATAGAAGTCAATGAAAATGTAAACTTAGTAAAACGAGGTAATAACTGGATTTGGGTAAAATAATGGAACCCATCCCACAATGCAGTGTTTTCAAAACCGGACCGGATTGGATTTGACAATTGGATGGGAAAAATTGAGAATCGGTCATCTGATCAGTTCTATTTCACCTTAAAAGTTAAAACAGTCTTTTGGCCAAAACCGTTGACTTGAGAAACGGACCCAAAACGGTTCATTGTCATGTCCGGTTTTAAAAAGCTTGCCACAATGGGATATCTTAAGGGTAACTTTAATGCATCAAAGGTATGTGCTCATTCGGTTGCATTATCCAAGGCATGTGCTCATTCGGTTGCATTGCGTGGTATAGGAAACAAAATCCAAGTTGCAATTGCGGGACTGTTAAGAGAGCACAACCATAAATGTGGTAGAGTATTTTGGGCCACTAAAAAGGCCCACAAAATTTCAGTATCCAGTGAACATAGAAGCATATGGGTTGAAAAAGATTCAAAGATTGTCATAAATTGCTTAGCAAAGAGAAAAGAATGACTGGAGATGTATAACCCTTGCCAAAGAATTCAGGGCCGTTATTTGGAGTCTGGAGAGTAGATACCCTCACACCTGGGAGTCCTGATCTGCTTCTCACAGCATGTCTCAGCTGTATATCAGAGATATTTCTCTTATTATTTATGGGAGATGTATCTAATACATGGGATGTGGCTGTGAGGTTGGACAAGAGTAGTATTAGGATGTATAATCTCCCCCAGTTTTTATTTCAATAAAAGAAAATAGTTTCTCCATTTAAATTGCTCAATTTATTTATCATTTCCTATGAACGAGAAAAAAGAAAGAAAAATGCTTGACATGAATAGTTGGATGATAATTTATTTTGGTCATATATCAACGCATTCATGACAAGCGGGGCGTTGCGAGAATCGAACTCGCGACCTTTTGCACCCAAAGCAAGAATCATACCACTAGACCAAACGCCCAATTTGTAAAATAGCCTCTCCTATTTATTAATATATTTTCCAATCACGACAACACCGCACAAACAACCAAGCATGGAAATGCAAGGGGCGAGGACCAAACCGTGCAGCGTTTCATACCTACCTACTGCTTTTTAGTCTTATAACATCCCGGAAATGTGCTCAGCTCACCATGACAATAATTCTTCTTATTTATTATTATTATTATTATTTTTGTATTCGGTGCCATGCACCATTAAAAACTTCCCCTTACCTCTTTTCTCCCCCCCAAGTGCTGCTTAATAGTTTTTGTTTGTTCATAAGGTTCAGTTGGAAGTAGTACACATGTAAATATGTACAGCGTAAATACATATAAAATATAACATGGTGTTTGGCGGTGTGAGATACTTTTGAGATCGATTTTCAAGAAAAAATGTCCATGCTTTCAAGATCTGTCTTTTACAAAAAAAAAAAAAAATATGCTTCTGCCACATAGGTAGTGAGCAACACTATATTATTTGGTAAGGTGATTTTCATCACCGTTTTTCATATATGTGCTGACAGGTAAGCACCACATACACATCAATCAACCGTTGGGGGGGGGGGGGGGGGACGGTTCACCAATGCATGAAATGCCAAATTCGATGTGGTCCCGATTTTCGATGCATGTCGGATTTTTTAATAATCGGCTGAACCAAACAATAAGATACATGAGCGTTTGTTGAAACGCCTATGTGGATCTGACGTGGCACAACTTTTTTTGAAAAATGAACACGGTTCCAAACATCCCCGAAGGTTTTACCCTCTACATATTTGCATTCGTACTCCTTCCAAATTCAGCCTAAATAAAAAAATTAAAAAAAAGTTTTTTATTGTGTTGTGGTGAGTTTGCTATTAGCTGTTACATCCTAATCAAAACTAACGTTCTTTGATGTAACTAATCGATTTATTTAATGTTTTTAACCCGCCTTTAACCTGGATGGTCGAACCGTTTCAATCATCACCGGCCATATTTCCGGTTCTAGTTTCATTAAAACCTATCTTTTAATAAAAAAATTGTTGATCAAGTCAATAAACTGTCAACTTGGACGGTTGAACCGTCAATCTCGATGACCCGGTTAGCAGGTGACGGTTAGGTTCAAAATTTTAAAAAATGCGGAACGTGTCTGATGAATCAATTTTTGGCTAAGTACCTCATCATTTGGTCCGCTTCCAAGTGGCTGATGACTCGGAGGCTGAAGTGGAGAACTTAGGATATTGAGTTGACTAGGCCAAGTTGGGGGCAGATTAGGTGCCGAGCTAATTGGCCGAGCTGGGCTGGTTAGGTGCCGAACTGACTGGGCTGAGCTGGGCAGGTTAGGTGCCAAGCTGACTAGGGGGCCAAAGGGCATAGCAGGTGCCGGGCTGACCAGGGGGTAGGTCAGGTGCCGATCTAACCAGGCCGAGCTGGAGGCAGATTATGTGGTGAGCTGGCCAGACCGCCGAGCTGGATTGATTGTTGAGTTTCGTAATTCTTTAGAGACCTGCAAGGAATCAATGTCAAAGGACCCGAGATGGGTAACTCGGCGAGGTCGCTACGATGCTTAAGTTAGTACTCTCATAGTAGACTACAAGCTAAAAATCATAAAGTATGAGAACTAGAATATGCTTACTTCCGAGAGGTCGTCTAAGTGGTCCGAGATTCTCGGAGGCAATCGCCATGCACATTGACCATCCTCTGAAACGTTCAGTACGTGAGCCAACTTCCAAGGATCGTGGGAGTGTTGGGATATGCATGCCGAATTTGTTGGCAAGCATGCCTTGCAGGTCGCCACCTGGACCTCAATCAGGCTAGCACGACCTTGAGGGATGTCGCTCCTTGTGTCGAGGTCACTTCGGCCAGTGACGAGGTGCTACAGGTTGGCCCTAGACGATGCGCTTCTATCCGACCTGAATTGTGGTCGAAGTCGCCAGTTCGGCGCATGTGCCAGGTCACCATCATCTTGGCTAAGGTAAGTTGTTGACTGGGTGTCACCCAATTGTTTTGAGATGCCACGTGTCACAATGTCATTGGAGGGCCAAATCCGCCCTCACCAATTGCCCCCCACTCCCGAGCTGAAAGTAACTCAGTAAAGGGAGTAGATTGCTCCTTTTGGCCTGGAATGACCGATTCGATGAGCTCGTAAGCGTCGAACCAATTTGCTTCTCAAGTCGGAAGAGTCCAAGTGTTTGTAGCCTTGAGGTCTGGGAGTGACTCGCAGTCCACTCTCCTTACCCTTGATTTTGCCCATGCCAAAGAGGTGACTGGGTCTTATGTGGCGCTAAGGTCTTTTATCAACTTGGTACTTTATCCCTTGGGCTCTGGGAGCGACTCATAGTCCACTCTTCTTACTCTTGATTTTGCCCATGCCAAAGAGGCGACTAGGTCTTATGTGGTGCCAAGGTCTTTTACCAACTCAGCACCTTAGAGCCACGACTGCACTTCATCATCCTCATTAGTGAAGTTGGTCACCCCCTCCTACAAGAAGCTATTGGGAGCTCGACCTATGGGGGCAGCACTACTGGCTTTAGGTCACCAGCTCGCACGAGAGCCTTGGAAGAATCGAACCGGCAAAGGCATCCATGCAGTCTATTGGCTGCCAACTCCCGCGGAAGCCACACATAGCTCATCTTGTAGAGGGTACCTCGCGAAGAGGACTGATGATGCTTTATTTGAGTCGAAATAAAGTCAGCAGATCTACTTAGTCTGTTGGCCATCAACTTCTTGTTTAGTTGAGTTCATAAAAAAATGGAAACTAGAAAGTGAGAGCTTTAGTTTCTAAAAGGTGAGAACTTAGCTTTTTAGAAGAAGAGGACTTAGCCTTTCAGAAGATGAGAACTTAGCTTTTTAGAAGAAGAGGACTTAACCTTTCAGAAGATGAGAACTTAGCCTTTTATAGCATTTCCCATAGATGGCACCAACCCATAGATGGCACCAATTGATGAATCAAATTTTGGCTAAGTACCTCATCATTTGGTCTGCTTCCGAGTGGCTGATGACTCAGAGGCCGAAGTGGAGAACTTTTGCTAGATTAGGACTTGGATACTGAGCTGACCAGGTCAAGATGGGGGCAGATTAGGTGCCAAGCTAACCAAGTCGAGCTGGGGGCAAATCAGGTGCCGAGCTGTGCAGGCTAGGCGCCAAACTGACTAGGCCGAGCTGGGTAGGTTAGGTGCCGAACTGACTAGGCCGAGCTAGGCAAGTTAGGTGCCGAACTGACTAGGGGTAGATCTGGTGCCGAGCTGATCGGGGGGGCAGATCAGGTGCCGAGCTAACCAAGGGAAAATCAGGTGCCGAGCTGACCTGGGGGCAGGTTAGGTGCCGAACTGACCAGGTTGAGCTGGAGGCAGATTATGTGGTGAGCTAACCAGATCACTGAGTTTGATTGATTGTTGAGCTTCATAATTCTTTAGAGACCTGCAAGGAATCAATGTCAGAGGACTCGGGGTGGCTAACCTGTCGAGGTCGTTCCGATGCTTAAGTCAGTACTCTGCAAGCTAAAAATCATAAAGTATAAGAGCTAGAATATGCTTACTTGCCCCCCTATGTCACTGGGGTTGGTGCCTTTATATAGGCATTGCTTAGCGTGGGCTTCACGCACCGCATCCGAGATTTCTGAGAGGTTGTCTAAGTGGTCCGAGATTCCTGGAGGCAACACGCCATGCACGTTGACCATCCTCCGGAACGTTCAGTACATGAGCCAACTTCCAATGATCATGGGAGTGTTGGGATATGCATGCTGAATTTTTCGGCGAGCACGCCTCGCAGGTCGCCACCTGGACCTCAGTCAGGCCAACACGCCATCGAAGGAGGTCGCTCCTTGCGTCGAGGTCACTTCGGCCAATGACGAGGTGCTACAAGTTGGCCCTGGATGATGTGCTTCTATTCGACCTGAATTGTGGTCAAAGTTGCCAGTTTGGCGCCTGTGTCAGGTCACCGGGTCGGCGCCTGTGCCAGGTCACCATCATCTTGGCTAAGGTAAATTGTTGCCTAAATGGTTTCGGATATCACCCAATTGTTTCGAGATGCCACTTGTCACAATGTCATTGGAGGGCCAAATCCACCATCATTAGTGTCCTAACCCTTTACCCGACCGGAACCCTCTTTTATTTTCATTCTCCTTTTACTTTCTTTTTTCATTTTATGGTTTTATTGAGAAGAAGCGAAGGAGGAATTTCTATCTTTCAGAAGAAGAGAATAGAGATCCCACCATCTTTGAATGAGAGATTTAGCGCTGGCAACTGCAGTAGTTATCTCTGGCGACTTGCAATTGGATCTAGAGTTTTGGAGGGTTTTGCACTTTTGTTGAGAAGAAACGGAAGAGGAGTTTCTTTTAGAAGAAGTGAACCCCACCATCGTTGAAGGAAAGATTTAGTAGTGATTATCTCCGACGACCTGCAATTGGATCTGGAGTTTTGCATGATTTGCGTTCAATGTTTTAGCCTTTTCGTTGGGAAAGTTTTAACTTATAATTTTCTCCTATTTTCTCATTTGAAATTCTGCTATGGTTTTTTGAGAATGATATTTCTGAATTGGTTTCATATTATGAAAATGTCATTTTTCAAGGATTATTACTATAAATTTCTATACTTTTTTTTTGTTATTCCAATTGGTGTATATCTATCTATCTATCTATATATATATATATATATTGCATTTAGACACATATATACAGCTATTGTATATGTATAAATATACTATATGTCTACTATATGTCTATATGTCTATATATATATATATTGCATTTAGACACATATATACAGCTATTGTATATGTATAAATATACTATATGTCTACATATGTATTTCTCTTTTTTAATATTTTTAATTATGATGTCACAGCCAACCGTTGAAGGCAAAGATCTAAAGAAGACTACAGTGGTTAGGGCTGACAATATTTGACACAACTCATGAACACAAGTTGACCATGACACAAACTTTTGGGTGGGTGACACTTTCTCTTGTATTTCTCTTCTGCTTAATTCTGATTTTTCTCCCGGTGAGACTATTGTAAACCAAAATTTTATATATAAGTGAATGAAAGTTGGCTTCAGGCTTTTCCAACTCAAAAAAAGAAAAAAAATTGACCATGGCACAAAGTGGATTTGGATTTATCTTAATCATATTTGTTAAAATCAAGGTTCAAAGTATTGGATACGTGCGTTTTGGATACGCCTGCTAATTGAAGAGAAATTAAGATATGAATAAATACGCATAAATACACATAGGAATACTATAAAAACTTCAATATAACATAAAAATACATCAATAACACTAAATATAAGGCTTTAATAAGATATATATTAAATTAGTATATTTTAATAGAATTTATGAGGAACTTCATCATACTCAACAAGTCAACATATGTGAACATCTAAATAATATTTATTAAAATTATAATCACATCAATATTTAATAATTCAATACAGCATAATTCAAAACAATGTTTAAATGATATGTCAAATGATCTATGGATATGATAGATGAACCATATATTAAGAATATATTCAGTGTTTATGGACAAATCATAATAAAAAATAAATAATTAATATTTATTTTTAATTATGAAAATTACAAAAAAAATCATATTTGAATGATAACCTATTCAATGTATTGGGTGTATCGATACATTGAACCTTAGGTAGGGGTGAATTTGAGCTGAGCCGAGCCGAATATTTGGCTATTCAAGCTTGGATCGTAGGAATAGTATCAAGCTCAAGTTTGGCTCGGCTCGAGCTCAACTATAAACCAAGTTTTTTTTTTTAAATAAAAAATGAAAATTATATGTATAGAATTATTATTTTTTATTTTTTAAACAAAAAAGTAAGAATTATAAAAAATATTTACTATATATATGTTGATGAGAAAAAAAATTGAATGATTGTACAAGACTACAAGATATTATCCCAAGCCTTAAGGATTGCAATGAGAAATAACTTCCCAAATTACTGGGAAGAACCAAATCTCCTCGTTGAGTTCTTGTGGAATCCCAAAAGTGGGGAAAAAAATTTAATATCCCAAAAGTGGGGAAAGAACTTCTGCTGCCCATCATCTGGCATATAATCATTGTAAATTTAACATCACTACTACTGGTAGCAGAAAGAGACTATAATTCTCCTAGTTTTGCTTAATATTTTTATGTTTTGATAAAAAAAGTGGGAAAAGAAATCAAAACAAATATGGGGCCCAACAACATAAAAATAGATCAGCCATATATTAAGAATATATTTAGTGTTTATGGACAAACCATAATAAAAAATTAATTAATATTTATTTTTTATTTTGAAAATTACAAAAAAAATTAAAAAACATATATTTAAAGAATAAATGCCAAATGATCTATGGATATGATAGGTAAGCCATAGATCTACAATACATTCAGTCATTATGGACAAATCATAATAAAAAATAAATAATTAATACTTTTTATTTTTTATTTTCAAAATTTACAAAAAAATAAAAAACAAATATGACATAGAAAATTTCAAGTCTTACATGGATATGGTAGATCATCCAAAGGTTTCTAACATATTAAGTGCTTACATTCAAATAAAAAAAAACATTTTTTTTGTAATTTTTTCTTTATTTTTATTTTTCCATATTTATTCATAAAAATCCATAGATCTACACATATAATAAAAAAAAAAACTGTGATTTTTGACATGGGAAATGCAGATCGGCTAAGTTTAGAGCACTTCAAAGCATTCAAACAAGAAAGAAACAACAAATCAAAGAGATTAAATGAAAAAAAAAATTGAAAACTTCAAAATTTTTACCAAATCTTCAAGCTTGATGCGCTTTTGTTGTTGTTGTTTTTTTTCTTTTCTTTTCTTTTTTTTTTGTAGATCTAGTAGTCTAAGCAAGTATGTGAGTGGTTTGGAGGGAGAGAAGGCTTTTTTGGGGAGAAAGAAGCCTTCTTTCTCCCATTCAAACATTTAAATTTCCATCCATATCATTTTGGGGGCGTATCGACCGATACGCCACCGAAGCGGTGTCGTATGATATTATACGGTACTAATACGGAAGAATAGATACACAACACCCAATTTAGTTGCGTATCCCATATCTTCCATTAAAAGATATGATACAATTTGCCCCATATCGGGCATATCGTGTCAAAATTTTAAACCTTGGTTAAAATCATGTCGACACATTTAGCATGATTAATAAATATATCAATTTTAGGTTAACACACTTAATATGAAACAACCTGTTTATGACTCAATGTTTCGACTATTAGAACATGTATGCATTTTTGGTTAAAATACTATTATGGTAATCAAAGTTTGAAGTATCAATACACTTCTGTGTATTGACAAAAGTGTATCGATATTTTGAACAATACTCCATTTTTTTAGTTTTTTTTTTAAGTTTCAATTTTAAATATATATCAAAATTAACATGAACATCAATGTCTTCATTAAAAATGAATGATGAAAGTTTAGAATTTACTATCGAACAATCCCAAGAGATCCCAACCATATGCGAATCAAAAACCAACTCATTCCTAGAAGATAGAATTAAGATGTTGCAAGGCATACATTGGGTTTCAAACGTGGGCCTGAACTTTTAACTTTATATCAAGGATAGGCCCAGACTTAGAATTGGGATTTTTTCAAAATTTCAATGAGCCCAATCTAAAGTCCCAATCCAAAATGGTGTAAACTTTAACTCAGGCCAACCCAACCTACACCCCCACTCAGACTTAGGGGGCATTCTTTTTTTGGATTTTGAGAAGGGGGAAAGTTGGTCAATGGGATTTTGGTTCCCATTGACCAAGAATCCCATGTTCTTTTTCAGATTTATGTGGGGACCAGGGAAAGCTTATTTTCCTGGGTATCTCCTAGGTGGGTAAATAATTTTCCCACCTGGAGAGAAAGTTGCCAACACTTGAATGGGACAAAAATGCCCCTTTTAATAATGAAATTTTATAGATAAAATGATCATTGCCTTATTTACATGAGAAATAAAAGAACATGGGTAAATGCACTTATCGGATAAGTGTTTCTCAAGAAAAACTTACCCAGATAACTACATTTACTCACATAAGTAATTTACCAAAAAATGAACGAGGCCTTCAGAGTAAATCTGTTGGAGGGAGATTCAAAATTTCAAGAATCTCTCTCCTCCCTCTTTTGTTTTTTTCTTTTCCTCTTCCCACTCTTGAGTATATGGGAAGACTCATTGTCCCACATTGCTTGGGAAATGAGTGAAAGTAGAGTATATCTATAGTTTTGCTCTCTTTATGGGTAATGACCCATAAGAGGAGAGCACTATAGATATTCCATGCATGTGAGGGGGGTTGGGGGAGCTTTTCGCACGCGCGCGTCAAGCCGAGCCAAGGTGTGTGCGTGTTTGTGTACATGATGCACCAAATCAGTTTTTGCTTTTTACCGATTTAACCATTTGACTTTAAATTTCAAATGTACCTTTTTGAACGGATTTCTTTTCCTAGGTGTGTCTCTCTCCTTTTTGTGTCTTTTCAAATAGGTTTGTGTCTCCCTCCTGTTTGTGTCTCTTCGAATAGGTGCATTGTTCTGAAGAGGCACCTGTTTGAATGGACACCTTTGTGTCCATTCGAGTATGAGAACACTCTATAAAAGGAGTGTTGGATGACCTAGTTTTCATAGCAATATTTTTGACATTCTTCTCCTCTGTCTTCTTTGAAAATCTGAGCATCATCTTTCTGTGATTCGCAAAAGTCTGGTAAGCGAGTGCACGCCTACTAGTGCGGCATGTGGGCTATTTTATCTTGGTGATTGATTTGCGATCACCCAGCTACACCGTAGGGGGCAAATGCGGTTTTAAGGACAATGACCAAATGGCACGATTCAACCCTCCTCTCAATTTCGAGATTCTGCAACATCACACTTCTGTAAGTTCTGGTTTGAAAAGCGATTACCGATAAGTTTCATTCTGCCTTTTTTATTATTTTACAACATTCTTAAAACTGCATTTATGGAACCTATTTCTGCTAACCCCTTTGTGAGGAATCAGATAGTGTCAACAATTCCTGATTTCTCTAAAATTGAACCTTTCAATGGAACCAACTACAAGTATTGGAGACAACGCCTGCTATTTGCCTTAGAGCAGTTAGGGGTAGCCTTTGCTCTAACTGAACTGAACCTACTAAACATGGTGGAACCAGCCCATTCTGTTGTTGTAGAACACTAGACAACAACCATATCGTCAACTGTCTGTCCAATGTTCTTTATAATGTCTACTCTTCCTACAATTATGCCTATAAAATTTAGAATGCTTTGGACAATAAGTATGCTCTAGAAAATGTTGGAAATAATAAATATGTACTTGCCCATTTCCTGCACTTCACCTTGAAAGAAGACATGAAAGTGTTTATCCAAATAGATGAGTTCCAGGTTCTTGTAGGGAACTAACAAAAGAAGGCATGATACTGCCAAATGAATTCATTGTCGGTTCTCTTATAGAAAATTTGCCACATATATACATTGAATGATTTTAAGACTAGTATGAAGCATAAGAGGAAGGACACTACTTTGGACTAAGTAGTGGTCCGAATTAAGATAGAAGAAAAGAATAGAAGGAAAGATGAGGATCAGCTTTCCAAAACCAATTTGGTTGAGGAAAAGATTACAAAATTAAAAAAGAACTTGAATGTGAAAAATGATAAAAAATTCAAGAAGCAACAAAAGAAAGGAAATTGCTATCTATGTGACAAATCCAGACATTATAAGAAGGACTACCAGTACCAAAAAGACTTTGGGAAATCAAAAGTCAATTTAATTGAGGATGTTATCGCAACCATGGTAACTAAGGCAAACTTAGTTGATAAGCCGAATGGGTGGGTACTAGACACTAGTGCTATCAAGCACATATGTGGAGACCACAACTCCTTCTATGAGTATACAACTCAGTCTAAAAGAGAGCAACTCTTCATGGGAAACTCACAAACTTCGAAGGTCATCGACAAAGGAAAGGTGCTCCTGAAACTGACTTCAAGAAAAATTCTAATTCTGAATGATGTACTGCATGTGCTAGAGATCCGGTGAAACTTGGTATCGGGAGCACTCCTCAGCAAAGTAGGACTAAACCTTGCATTTGAAGCAGACAAGGCTGTGTTAACTAAAACTAATGTTTTTATTGGAAAATGATACAATGCTAGAGGATTGTTTGTACTGAATATTTCTGATATTGTTATGAATAAAACTACTTATTCTTCTACTTATATTGTTGAATCTTTTGATATTTGGCATACTAGATTAGGACATCATAATGCTCTTTATTTAAAATGATTATGTAAATTAGGGGTCTTAAGTGTTCCTATTAATTTTATAAATGAAAAATGCCAAGTATGTGTAGAAGCAAAGTTCACTAAGAAACCTCATAAAAGTGTACAAAGAGAAACTGAATTATTACAACTTATACATAATGATCTATGCGACCTTAAATGTCATGAAGCTAGAGGAGGAAAAATGTACTATATAACTTTTACAAATGACTTTTCTAGATATGCAAAAGTAGTTCTACTTAAATTAAAAGATGAGACTGATCAAGCTTTTATAAACTACAAAATTGAAGTAGAAAATCAATTAGAAAAAAAAAATAAAAAAGACTTAGAATAGATAGAGTGACTGAATATAATGGACAAACCATTAGAAAATTCTTTGAAGAAAACTAAATTATACATGAAAACCATAGCTCCCTATCAACCTAAATCTAATGGAGCTGCAGAAAAACTTAACAAAACGCTAAAAGAGATGATGAATGCAATGTTAATTAATACAGATGCACCTCTGAACTTGTGGGGGGAAACAATCCTAATGACTTGTTACTTATATAATAGATACCACCCAAGAAGAAAAAAACAAATACCTTTTTAACTTTGGCATAATAGAATACTTAGTTTGAACTACCTAAAAGTTTGGTGTTGCCTAGTAAAGGTTGGAATACCTGAACTTAAAAAAAAAAAAAAGAATTCAGGACCGAAAACCTGTGACTATGTATTCATTGGATATGCACAAAACAGTGCGGCTTATCTGTTCTTTGTAATTAAGACAATTGATAATGTTGTACAAAACAACACAATAATAGTCCTGAGATGTAGAGTTCTTTGAACACATATTTCCTTAGAGAAAATAAACAATAAATAGGGAACCTTCTCAAAACCAAACCAGAAACCAAAAACAATTGAGTGCTCAAGGAGTCAGTACTTCACTTAGGCAATAACTAGACTTAAGTAGAAGTAAAAGACAAAGAAGATAAACAAAATTGGGTGACAGAATGTTCACATTTCTGGTGGACAAGGACCTAGTAACCTATCAAGAAGCCATAACTTCACTTGATGTAGTATTTAGAAAAGAATCCATAAAAAGTGAAATAGACTCTTTAGCCACTAACCACACTTGGGAACTTGTAAATCTTCCACTTAGAACTAAGGCTTTGGATTGTAAATAGATTTTTAAGAAAAAATTAAAACTAGATGGTACAATAGATAAATTCAAGGTCAAATTAGTAGTTAAAGGATTCAAACAACAGAAATATGTAAACTTCTTTGGCACCTACTCTTTAGTTGTAAGGTTAACTACCATTAGAGTCTTGTTTGCCATAACATCCATTTACAAACTAGTAGTTCATCAAATTGATGTAAAAACAACTTTCTTAAATAGGGAATTAGAGGTGAAAAAATATATTAAGCAACCTGAAGGTTTCATAATGCCAGGAAAAGAAAATAAAATATGTAAATTAATTAATTCTCTGTATGACTTAAAATAAGCTATTAAACAATGGCATGGTGATAGATGTGTCTATAAAAAATTTGGAAATGATAAAGGAGTCATGATCTGTCAATATGTTGATGATATGCTAATAATGAAAACAAGTCTAGAGGTAGTAAAAGAAACAAAACAATTTCTAATATCCAAATTTGATGCCAAGGACTTGGGTGAGACTGATGTCATCTTGGGGATTAAAATCCATAAACAACAAAGAAACTTTATTCTTTTTCAATTACATTGTGTAGAGAGTATTCTTAGAAAATTTGGACACTATGATTGTAAAACAGTTAAAACACTTCTTGACTATAGTATTCACTTAAGGAAACATGTAGGAGAACATGTTTCACAAAAGGACTATGCACGTATAATTGGATCTGTGTCTTATTTAATGAACTACACAAAACTAAACATAGCTATAGCCTCATGTTTAAGAATGCTTTATTGATGCGAATTGGATTTCAGACTCAAATGATAGTATTTCCACCAGTGGATATGTGTTTACTCTAGGTGGAGGAGCAATATCATGGAAATCAGTAAAGTAGTCATGTAATACAAGTTCAACAATGGAGGCCGAGTTTATTACACTAGATTTGGCGGGGTCTGAAGCAGAATGGCTAAGGAACTTATTGGCAAATATACCACTTTGGCCACGGTCGGTTCCATCCATATCTCTACATTGTGATAGCCAAGCAGCAATCGCCAAAGCCAAGAACTAGATGTAGAATGGTAAAAGAAGGCACATCTGCTTAAGGCATAACATAATAAGACAATACCTCAGCAAAAGTACAATTGCTCTATATTTTGTAAGGTTTGAAAATAACCTTGCTAATTCGTTAATCAAACCATAAACTTTTAAGGTCATTTATGAGGCATTAGGAGGAATGGGGTTGAAGCCCATTACATAAGTCATTAATGATGGACACCCAACCTATGTGAAAGGAGATCCCTAGAATTAAGTTGAATGGGTAAAAACGAATCCCTAGATTACTTGGGAAAGCGCTATCATTTGTGTTCCATTTCAAATGCCAAGGTAAGATAGTGCTCATTGCAGTTGGAGGAGGTTGAGCATGATGCTCTTAATCAGTTAAGAATAGTGTGTGCAGTGCACACTAATAACTGACCTAGGTGAGTGTGAAGTGTGGCTGCTTTTAAGAGAGATATAAGGCTGACCCTCTAAAACACTCATGATTCTAAGAGGGGAACAAGGCTGAAATGTTTCAAAGCAAAAGAACCACTAAAGAACTGGTGAGTTGAGTTGGTTGACTGGTTAGCTAGTTATGACAAAGAGGAAATGTTAAACAAGTCGGACTCCACCCATACTCTATGACATAGCTTGTCATACCTAAGTGTTGATTGAAATCCAAAAGATATTACCATGAATACTTTTCTCACCGCGATAATCAGATTGTTCGATCTTTTTGTAATTTTGAATCTTGTGGGGGATTGTTGGAGGAAGATTCAAAATTTCAAGAATCTTTCCCCTCCCTCTTTTGTTTTTGTCTTTTCCTCTTCCCACTCTTGAGTGCATGGGAAGACTCCTTGTCCTACATTGCTTGGGAAAGGAGTGGAAGTAGAATATATCTATAGTTTTGCTCTCTCTATGGGTAGGGACCCATAGGAGGAGAGCACTATAGATATTCAATGCATGTGAGGGGGGATTGGGGGTGCTTTTCACACTCACGCGCCGAGCCGTGCCGAATCGGGCCATGGCATGGGTGAGTGTATGTGTGCAGGTACGTGTACGGGTATGCAATGCACCGAATCACTTTTTGTTTTTTTATCGGTTTAACCATTTGACTTTAAATTTCAAATGTACCTTTTTGAACGGATTTCTTTTCCTGGGCGTGCCTCTTTCTCCTTTTTGTTCCTTTTCAAACAGGTTCATGTCTCCCTCCTTTCTGTGTCTCTTCGAATAGGTGCACTGTTCTGAAGAGGCACCTGTCTAAATAGACACTTCTGTGTCCATTCGGGTCTGAGAACACTATAAAAGGAATATTGGACAACCTAGTTTTCATAGCAATATTTTTGACACTGTGGTTCGCGGAAGTTTGGTAAGCGAGTGCACACCTACCAGTGGCTTATGGGCTGTTTTATCTTGGCGACCGATTTGTAATCACCCGGCTGCACTATTGGGGGCAAATGCAATTTTAAGGAGAATGACCAAATGGCACGATTCAACCCTCCTCTCAATTTCAAGATTTTGCAACATCACACTCCTACAAGTTCTGATTTGAAAAACACTTATCAATAAGTTACATTCCACATTTTTTATTATTTTACAATAAAATCTAATTAATAATCAGACTTGACTGAGACGCAGGCGTAGACATTTTTTATTAATAAGTAATAAATCTCAGCACAAATCCACCCTTGAACAGGTCTAATTAGATGTGGGAAAATATGATATGGAGTTTAAACAAGCGGTTCTTTCTTGATCCAGTTCATGGAATGGAATGGGAGACGTTACTATCATACCATGTATCTGACGTCTGGATGTAAATAAGTGATATGTATACGTAACGGCTCATGTTGCTTAAGAACTTGACTTTGATACCTATTGATGTCTTCTGCAGTTATTTGCATAAAAACCATGACAATTGACAACGGCTGCTATCCCACAAGGCCACAGCCCACAACATAAAACAATAATGTCTTCTTTGCTGGTTTGTACAATATTCTTTGGCCCTCATTTGGTGATGCCCCTCCAGTATCTTAAAGGGATTCAATCCTTTTTCACAACTAAATTCCTATTTAATTAATAGATTGTATAATATCAGGCTCTGAATTTTCCATTTTACTCTCTTTATCGATAAATTAACTGATAAGTTTCTACCTGTTTCTATTTTATCAAATTAATTAGAATTTTATGCAAATCCACGCAAGTCCTAAATAAATTAAAATAATAAAAAACTGGGATAAATAACAATAGGCGTGACCAATACTTCATTATACCAACCCAAACTGGGATAAATAGCAAAACAGCTAGCTAAGAAAGCATACGGGTCATTCAGAAGGTTAAAATTCTCTTGTCGATAAATGACAAATATATACGTGTACATATATATACATATACAAATTAAATTCACATCAACTTTTTTCTGTAGCATAGCGGCCGCCTGAAAAAGTGGCTGATGAAATTGTGAGCCCATTCATGGTTTTGGTTATTTGTAATTTCATTTTTATTAGTAAGGACGCCTGTGATGTACAGGCTTTATTTATAAGTAAAATTGAGTATGGAGCTTTATGGCATTTTCAATCAAGTAGTATTTCTTTAAGTTTACTCAATTATTATTTTTTGGGTTATGTTTACTTTATCTAATTGCAATCTAAGTTGTGTTTTAGTGAAAGTGGTCAATTTTATATTCTCTAGTTAAATTTGTAATTTCTTCTGCTATCTTGATGTTAATTTTTATTAATTTTTTAAAAAGAACTTTTTATTAATTTTTATCGATTTATTATTATTTTTGTATTTTTTAGGTACAATTATAAAAAAATCTAAATAACAATTCTATAAGCCACCCTTGTGTTTTGACCCTAACAATGGCCTCCCCTATCGTTTTGAAAGAAAAAAGTGCAAATACCTCCTTTCCCTCAGTAACAAAGATATTAAAATTACTAAAATACCTTTATCATTGTTAATGCATGCATTAAGGCTGCGTTAGATGGGGTGTAAAAATACACCGGAAATCGATGTAAAAGTGATTTCTAATTTTTTTTACTTCAATTATTGATGTATTTTATACATCAATTTTTTTATGTAAAACTCCATCAAAGTAAACAAGGCGTAAAAACTCTGAGCTCTTGGAGAATGGTCATATATTAATGTTGAGCCTCGCCGCGTTTGTGCCACTGCTACTTTTCCTTTCTTTCTTCTTGTCTTTGTCTTTGTCTTCATGGTTGTTGGTGGTTGTAGAGGATGCCACAACTACGACTTTCCTTTCACCCTTCTTGAAAATGTCCCTCCATCGCTTGGATGTCGAAAATACAAGCAGTGACTTGGATAACAAAGTTGTTGACTTTGGTCTTGGCCCAGGCTTTGATTCGGTTTCTAGAGTGTGCATCTCAGGTGAGTCGGAGTGGTGGGAAAGGAGGTGGAGCGGGAGCAGAACACCGTCAATGAATAATTCATTAGCAGAGTGGAGGTTGGGTTGTGGGAAGAATGGGTTTCTGACCATCTAGAACTCGAACTCAAGCGAGTTGGAAGCGCTGCTCCTCCTTCCTCTATTGCTGGGTGAGAGAACTTTGTGGGTTGTAGGTGTTTGAGCTTCTGGCTCAATTCTGGGTTTCTCCATGGATGCGATCATGCGAGAGCCTGCCAAAGAGGGAGAGAGAGAGTGTGTGTGTGAGAGGGGAGAGGAGGGAAGTGGGGAGTAGTTTTTGTTGTACAGAGGTGGACGATGTGAAGTTTCTTTCTTGACTTAGGAGTTAGCACATGGTTCCGTGCATTAATTCTCACGTGGGCTTTTATTCCAGAATGGTTGAATTTGGCATTAATAGGCATTTTTAATTCTAGGTGTAGTTTTACACACATGTTAATTCCGAACACACATAAAAAATACTCTCATGATTTACATCTTCCAAATGCACAACAATGTAAAACCAAACATTGACCAGTTCCACTTTTGTGATGATACATCTGGTCGTTTTTCATTTACATCGGTGAATTTTTGTATTTACACTGAAAACAAATACAACCTAATGTACACAATTTAGAGTTTCAACTTTACTCTCACTAATTTATTTTGCCAGACAATTTTCAAAGAACAATTCTCCTTACATCTGGTCGTTTTTCATTTACATCGGTGAATTTTTGTATTTACACTGAAAACAAACACAACCTAATGCACAACAATGTAAAACCAAACACTGCATCAACATTTTTTTATTTGGAATGATGACGGAAGTAAAGTATTTGCATATCTTTTTCAAAACAATAGGGGGAGGTTTTATTAAGGCCAAAACACTAGGGAGTTTCATAGGATTGTTAGAAAACCCAAGGAGGTTTTTATAAATTCCTTTATTTTTAAATGGAACTTAAATTGATTTTAAAATAATTAAACTATATTTAAAATTGATATTTTATATTAATTTTTCAAATTAGTAAAGTCAAATTTAATTAAGTATATTAAGTTTTTATTAAATTTAAATTGCTTGTGAAATTTAATTAACTATATTAAGTTTTTATTAAATTTAAATTGCTTATGAAATTTAATTAACTATATTAAGTTTCTATTTTTTAGTAGAAATTAAATTGTTTTTAAATTAGAAAAAATATTTATAAAACTAATAATTATTAAATAATTTTGTATTAGTTTTATATTGATTTTAAATTGATATTAGTTTTTAGTTTACCTTATTCCTTTTATTAATCAAATCAATTTTATTATATTAATAAAATTATTTTTATCAATAAAAATAATTAATAATTATTTTTGTTTTATTTATCTAAGTAACTTACTAAATTATTTTTATTATGGTCAATTAATTTTTACTATTTTCAAATGGAATATAAATGGATTATAATTTTAAATGGAAGTAGATTATTTAGCATAAGAGTATGTAATTGAATATCTCAATTTCAATATAATTAATCTTTACTAATAATTACAATTTAATGTAAATATTTCTAACATACATAAAATAATAGTTAGATTGAAATGAATATAGATATTGATGAAGTTAATGAATTTTGTGAAATTTAATGGAGGTAGCCCATCCCCAATCCATAACCCCCCAACCCAGGTGCAGGTGGGATTTGATCCCAAGTCTCCCCTACAACCAACAAGAGACCTTACCAATCAGGTTAGCACCTTTGATGTGTTTTATTTCATGGAGAGATATTCCCAATGTAAGGTTGGGAAAGGCTGTTAGACCGGTGTGGGCACAGGTGTGCCCTGATAGAAGTCGATCTCGGCTTTGACATGTTAAAATTTAAAACTGAGATATTAGGAAGGAAAAACCTATGATTTTAGAAAGACATGATACCAGAAAGGCTTTGTCCAATCAAAACCCTGTGAATTTTGAAGAAAATTCACCTAATTGGTTACCGATTTATGACAGTGGTTGATTGGTTATAAGTTTTTGCAGTATCATCATATTCTAACTCAGAGAGAAGATAGAGGAATCAATATGGCTACAAATAACAGATTGAATTTGGACGGGATTGCAAACGAATATGATCTAATGTCAAAAAGATATGCAAAAATTCAATTTGTTTACATATTTGGCCCAATTTGAATATGATTTGATAAAAATGTTAATAAACCTATACAAAACTAAAATAATTTTACATTAAGTAAATAATATATATACTTATTAATATTATAAACAATAAATAAATTTATATAAATCCTAAATCCAACCTTTATCCAAAGGTTATAAATACTATGATGTCGAAAAAGTATATATATATATATATATATATATATATATATAAATATATATATATATATACTAAAATAAATTTAGTTTTCTTTGTTTCTTTGTTTTCCCTTCCTGTTCGCACATACCTCAAAAATATCAATGTCTTTTAGAGAATATAACTTTCTATCTTTAACCATTCGCTCTTTCTTTTTAAGAGTCAATGTTGTTGAACCTTGCAACAAATTGAAGGTGAATAGCAAGCTTTATAAAGGTGGCAGGGGAACAATACTTGGTGATCTTGCAGCTCATTGAGGCCATGTTCAGAAAAAAAATAGTCTTTCTTTTTCTTGAACCTTAGGCTACGTTTGTTTAGGGTGGAAAATCGAATCAGGGTAAACTTTACACCCCGATTCGATTTTATTGGCATTTGGTAAACATGTAATTTTAAATTACACCAAAAATTACATTTTGAATCTTATTTACATCATAATCGATGTAATAAATACATATCTCTCTTCTTCTTTTTCTTCTTCTCCTTCTCTCTTGCTTGCTCACTCTCTCTCCTCTCCTTCTCTCTTCTTCTTCTGCCCCGCTTTCTTTTTGTCTTTCCCTCACTGCCGCTGCAACTGATTGCAGCAACACATCTAAACCCACCTCATAAGGGAGAGCTGGAGAGGGGCAGTTGCAACCCACCTCCGAAGGCAGATCTGAACCCACCTCCGAAGGAAGAGCCGGAGAGGAGCAGTTGTGGCAAAATAGAGCAGTGATGCTGGGTTTAATTTGTTAAGATGATTCCCACAAAGCCCATGGTGGTTGAGACCTTCTCTGAATACCCTCCACTTGGTCATTTTGCTGTGAGAGGCATTGCTGTCAAGTTTGCCGAGCTGCTTATCAAGATCGACAGGCGATCCGGTAAGGAGCTTGAGAAGGAGCCCAAGTTCTTGAAGAACGGTGATGTTGGGTTTGTTAAGATGATTCCGACAAAGCCCATGGTGGTTGAGACCTTCTCTGAATACCCTCCACTTGGTCATTTTGCTATGAGAGACATGCGTCAGACGGTGGCTGTCGGAGTTATCAAGAGCGTCGATAAAAAGGACCTATCTGGTGCCAAGGTCACCAAGTCCGCTGCCAAGAAGTCTGGCAAGTGAACGGTGTGGTTTAAGTCTGAAATGTTTGGGAGGGTTGTCCATGGTTACATTCGATTTTGATTTTCTTGTCATTGTTACTTTTGCAGTATCTTTTCTCTCCCCTTTCTATCCTCGCTTGCGAGTGTAGTGTTGAGCAGTCGGATGCAAAGAACTCCAGATTTCATTCCCAAATTTTGATCCCAAAGAAACTTCAGAGTAGTGGCAAAGAAGCTCAAATTTTGATCCCAAAACCAGAGCCTCAGTCTAGATTTTGACTAGAAATCCTATAAAGCTCTTGTTCTTTCTCCTGTAAAATCATGCTCAATGTTGGAGTGAAAAGAATAGGAGACGGATTGAGCAATCGAAGGCTTAAGCGACGCTACTTTTTACATCCATCATCCAAACACACAAGAGTGTAAAATGTGTATAAAGCCAGTTTGCTTTTTACACTCAGAAATCTAACCGTTGTTAAACTCCATCGGTGTAGTTTTGTATTTACACCTCAAATAAACACAGCCTTAGTGAGATTTTTTGTTTTTTGATGGTTTTTGTTTTTGTTTTTTTTTTTTTTATTACTTACTACACAGTTGACAGATTTTTTTAGTAATGGCAATTACGTGAAAGGAACACTCATCAATCACCATAACCATTTTCAAATATTTAGTGCCCTATCTTCTTCTCCAACTCTTGGTGATTCTTTCATTGAGAGGGAAAGAGGCAAAATGACACAAAATGGGGAATTGATGCAGTTGTAGTGATTTACATTGGATTTTGTAATGGAAGGAGTCACAATGTTGATATCAAAGAGTGTGGCCACACCAAATTAAAGAGGCCTTATCTTGGTATATGGGACTGCATTAAGAAACTTCTCTTAGAAGAAGTCTTTCTAGAAAGGAAACAGGCTAATGTCATCTTACCCAAGTATTTTTTTCTTCTCTCCCTTTATTTAACATGTTTTCGTTTTTGTAAAATATACATATATTTTCTTTTTTTTTTTTCCTTCCAATGATATTTCTTTTAAGAGTTCTATCTTTTTGTTCTCCAAATTTTTGACTTGTGAATTATATTATTTTCTTTACATTGTCATTTGATTCTTTTTCCACATCATTCATATAAGTTCAATTAGACTACATCAGATGGCCCATATCATGATAGTTGTCATATGTGGAGTTCTCATGGTTATTAGCTCTCTCTCTCTCTCTCTCTCTCTCTCTCTCTCTCTCTCTGAAACAAGTAACTTGGCATGAAAACAACCCGTGGGAGGGGTAGGAGAGATGAATTTTTCATTCCAGTCAAAACCAACGAATCAGAACTATTTTGGTTTGGGCAAATCCGTTTCCAAGTTCTCTCTCTTTTTGGCTATGTTTGATTTGAAGGAAATGCTAGGGAAAGGAAGAGAAATTCATACAAGGTTTGTAAAGGTTTCCCTAAGTTTCTTTTCCCTTCCCAACTTTTTCATTCAAGCGAAACACACTGTTTCGGGATTTGATTTCTGTGTGGAGTTGTCTTCACTAACCATGAGCATTGACAGTGCCTGGGTTGGCTGCACTTGGTAGTTGCAATAGGGGCTGTTTAACACCCCATGTCAACCATCAACTGCACCTAATTGGGGTTTGCCTTGCCCAAGGTGGATTCAAAATGGTCACTTGCAAAATATTGGTCAAAAGACTCAAAGCAGTCGATGTCACATGTTTCTTAAAAGGCTCAGTTTGGAAGGAATAAAAATATAAATATGTACAATACAAATACAAACAAAATAATATAATACGAAATTCATGGTTTTGTACTCTACGAATTTGTATTTATACTTCTTTTAAGTTGAGTCTAAAGCTTAATTTGGAAAGAATACAGACAAATATATAAAGTGCAAAACCTTGTATTTTATATTGTTTTGTGTATGTATTTATACCATACATATTTGTATTTATACTCTTTTCAAACTAAATAATGGGAAAATATATGATAACAAAAAGACATGATATTGAAAAAAATTTAACCAATCAAAACACTCTCTTGAATTTTGATTAATACCACCTCATTGGTCTATCTCTTTTATGATGCCAATTGATTGGTTCTGAATTATTTTCGATGTTGTAGTCGGACTCGTAACATAATTGAGTTCGGCAAACCTATTTCCATTTCACGGGTGAAGGATTTGGGTCTTATAAAACCTGTTTTAGAATTAACTATATTGTATTCAGGTCTTGGTAGATAAACAACTATCCGTTATAGATACGAGTCCCCAACCCAAAGTCCATTAGCGATTCACACTATATATGGATCCTTAGTGTTTGCAGTACCCGTATTATATAGGGTTCAGTTCAATTTTGACTAATCATCTATTTTTAGCTTTTTACAATTAACTAAGAAAAAAATAAAAGTTTACTATTATTTTATTATTAATTTAAATACCAACAAAAATTATTATATCAATACAATTTTGAAATTAATAAAATGACAAAAACAAAAATAATTTTAAATTAACTAATAAATTAATATATAGAATTTGAGAATATGTAATTTTTAAAATAAACTAACCACAAAAATAAAATTTAAAATGACAACATAAATAATTTTAAGACATTAATTTTAAAATTAAATAACACAAATTTGAAAATAATTAATAAAAATATGAATTTTGTAATTAAATAATTGGAATTTAATTATAAGGATTATAGTAATTTTTAATTTAACAACTAATATTATTTTAAGACCCATTTAAAATTATTACAATAAAGAAAATTGATAATATTGTTTTAATATTACAACATGGGCAAATTTAATTTACCTTCAATTAGTATAGCTTCTAAATTTTTATTTTAATATTATTTTTCACTAATGTTAAACCCGTTTAATTTTATTTCAAATAATTAGGTTAATAAAAATGAAAAATATGGAATAAAATTAAAATTAATTTATTTCATAAATTTAAATTAAATAATTAATTAATTACCGAATTATTAAACTTAAAAGTAACTAATGAAATTAATAGTTAATAAACATAATAATAATTTGTAATTACTTGATAAAAGTAGAAGCATGATTAAGAAAAAGAAATACAATTGAAATAGATATCTTAATTTTAAAGTTTTCATTAAGATCCATTTAAAAATAATTGAATAAATAAAATTTTGAAAATGATTATTAAAATTGATATAAATAATTAATTTTAATTGAATTGGATTGGCTTGACTCAGCTGAGAATGTCATAGAACTGCTGCTATGCTCTCTTAATGAAAAACTTTGACTCCTAAACATACATTTGATCAATTGTTTTTTATAGCTGATTTTGGGTTTAGGGTTTTAATGTTCAATGGTTGGGGTTATATTTTAGATGTAAGAAAATAATAATAGTTTTTATTTATAAATCAAGAGGTGGTCAGGCATATACATCATACTACGTAAAATTGGAGTGAAATATAGGGCTCATATAGGAAAGCTGAACTAAATATTCAACTGATCTAGCTTAGTTCCTTTGTAGCATACCAAATAATCTAGTTTGGTCTTTTCATCAAACTAGTAATTAAGCACGTGTGTTGCATGTAAGAAAATTTTCTTCATATTAGTTACTTGAATTTTAGATATATCATTGTTAAGATAGAAATTAGAAATTAACAAAAGTAACAATTTGATTAAAAATAAATATAAATGTTTGTAGTAAATATGCATGCACATTGCACATGAAAATTTTAAATTACATTAACAATTATTTTATTATTATTGTTGATGAGGAGTGATTTGTCTTGACCCGATAAATAGAGGGCACATGGATGTAGCCCACTAACTCGATGATGACTTAGCATTATAGTCACTTTGGCAAGTCGAGTAACTTCGGAAGTCCTAGTCACCTCGGATAGCGCCGAACTCCGTGCACCTTGGATGACTGAGACTGATAAAGCAACACATAGCAGATTCTAGAATATCGCTACCTGTCTTTGAGCTCTCTGGGATCATGACGCAGAACTATAGGATTATCCTTATCTTGCCCAAATCGGATGGAGACGATCAGCCTTACCAGCCGGCATGTTATCCACCTTCTAGAGCAGAACAGACTCCAACCACCTGGTCCAAAGATCCCAAGGAAAGCTCCTTGGGGCACACGACAACTCAACTATATAAGGGCACTCGCCCCATAGCAGAAGGTACATGCGGTTAAGTGCATTCTAGTTTTCTACTGTATTGATTCCTAGTCACATCTACCTGCTGAGTACTAACTTAAGCACGAAGCGACCTCGCCGGGTTAGCCACCTCGGGTTCTCTAATCTCTCTCTCTTGTAATTTGGACAATCCACTTGGCAACCGACGTCCGATCTGCCTTAAAGCTAGGAGCGTCCACATCATGCACAAACAATTATTATTATTATTATTATTATTATTATTATTATTATTATTATTATTATTATTATTATTATTATTATTTTGTATCTCATTTCTGTCATAAATAAAAATAATTTTTATTTTAACAGTTATTTTTATTTAATATGATGAATATATAACATTAGAAATGTCCCAAATATTTTCAATAAAATTTTGTACTTTTTCATTTTTTTATGTTCTATCTTTTTTTAAATATTTATTATTCAATTATGACATCATGAGTTTCTTTGAAAAGTTGGGCCATTGACTCACCATCTAGATAAGAAAATAGTTTTACTTTCGGATAAGTTTTAAATTATATAGTTCATCTATATTTTATAAATAATTTTTACTTATTACACCTATTTTTTGTTTAACATAATATATGTATATATATTAATTTGATTATTTGTACTTTTTTATTTTTTTTAAGATTTATTGTTTAACTATCATATAATCAATTAATCCATTTCATTATATATTTGTATTATATTTTCATTGTTGATAAAATTATTTCATATGTATAATTCTTATTCTTTTTTAATATAACGAATTTATAATATTAGAGATGTACCTAATATTTTATTTTTCAAAGAAGTATGAATACACTTGATGCAGAATTCTGAATTCCAGCTCCCCCTACTACTAACCCTCTCCCCCCTATAAACCACATCCTGCCCATGAATTTGGCATCAATTCACGGTCAGGATGCATTCCCCCTGTACTATGGGGCTATAAAATTCTGATATGGGCTGATTGGTCATTCTCCCTTTATTTTTTTTTATAAATATATAACATTAGATATGTGACCAAATTTTCTCTTTTTTATTTTTGGGATTGTTTGTATTTTTTATTTCAAAAATTTTATTATTTGACTATGAAATCATTTCATTTCTAAGTTGATTTTAAATTTGGTATTCCATTATTGTCATCATTAATAAAACTACTTCTTATATTTCATACTTATTTTTGTTTAGTATAACAAATATACAATATTAGAAACATGTCCAATTCTTTTTATTTTTTGAATTATATATTTTCTTTATTTTAACATTTATTATTTAATTATATAATTATTTATTAACCCATTTGACAGTAAATGGTTTAATTGCTTACCCACCACCAGGAGGGAAGAAAATGGTATTGTTTTCAAATTAGTTTTTGAAATATTTTTTATACTAATAAAATTAATGTTGTAGGTTTAATTAGTAGAATTTAATGGTGAGAAAAAAAATATATCTTAAATATAGGATTTAATGAGATAGAATCGGGAAATGGTTTATTTAAATTTTGCATTCCATTTCTATAATTAATAAAACCATTTTTATTTATCATACTTATTATTGTTTAATATGTCAAATAGATTATGTTAAAAATGTTCCCAATTTTTTTTAAAATTTTTAATTTTTTTTTGTATTTTATCTAATTTTGAATTTTATGATTTAATTGTAGCAACATGGATTGGCCCATTTGATGTAAAGTAGTTTAATTTCTTACCACCACCTAGATGAAAACACTATTTTTTTCAAGTAGATTTTAAAAGTATAAGTTTTTATGTTATTGTAATTATTAATTTATTATATATGGATTTAATTAATAGAATTTAATGATGAAAGAAACGAAAATGCCTTAAATATATGATTCAATGAAAGTAAATGCAAGTTAATACCTTAAATATTGGATTTAATGAGAGTGAATTGAATGAATTGAATATCTTAAAATTACCTCTTTACAAATCATTTAATACCAATAACCAATTATCTTAATTGCCCTCATTTTTATCAATAAATTTAAATATAGATGGGTAGATTTTGTCCTTACAAAATTCCAAAAATATTCTTGACGCTATTTGTGCTTTTTAAAGTAGTATAAATATAGCTTATAAACTATCAATAGGGACCCACCTCACAAAGGCAAAAGTTGTTCTTTGACCCTCTCAAATAAGCACTAAAGCTCTCAAATAATACCCATCTTAAAGGTATTAAAGCTTTTTATTAGTTATTTATTGTACTCGTAATTAAGCACATGTGTTGCACGTGGGAAAGTTTTCTTCATATTAATTACTTGAATTTTAGATATATCATAGTTAAGATAGAAATTGAAAATTAATAAAAGTAATAATATGATTAAAAATAAACCTAAATATTTATTATCCAATTATGGCATCATGGGTTTCTTTGAAAAGTTGTATCATTGACCCACCGTTTAGATAATAAAATAGCTTTGCTTTTGGATTAGTTTTAAATTAGGGAAAATTATAGTCGAAGCCAGCTTTACATTTAAAATTAGGCTACAAGTTGGTCCATAAACCAACAAAACTCTCACAATCGGCTCTACATTTCAAATAATAAAAGCCATTGCCATGTCATCGGAGGCTTACGTGGCTATTGCCAACATGGGACTCTTAATCCATGTTGGACACAACAAAAAGGTTATACTGAAATTGCTCTTTAATGTTAGGTGATTAGAAAATAAAAAAAAAGGTTTTTAGTTTCTCTCTCTCACACACAATATCCATCACATTCTCTCACTCACAGTCATCTTTACGTTCTCTATATCAATTTATCTCATTCTCTCTCTCTCTCTCTCAACTTATCATTCTCCCTCAATCTCTCTCCTTCTCTTTCTTAATCAATCTCTCATTGTCCCTTAATTTCTATCATTCTCCCTTAGTTTCTCTTCCACTCCCTTTCTTGTTTTTTTTTTCTTACACGCTTATACGATATTAATTAGATTGTATAAAAGAACATGAGACCAACTTGGTATGGTTCAAAAATTATTACACCAACTTGATAAAAATTCACAAGAAGTTATTAGTTATGAATTTAACACCAATTGGAGAACAACAAAGATTGAGGGAGAAGGAGATATTGACAGAGAGGGAGAGTGAGGGAGAAAAATGAGAAAGATTGAAGGTGAACAATAAAGAAAGAGAGAGGGAGAGAGAGATGTTAATTTGGCTATAAATCGAAGCTAAGAGAGTGGGAGATTGAAAGATGATTGTGAAAGTGAGAGAGAAGGGAGGATCGAGTGACAAACGAAGTGGAAGAGTAGTTGAAAATATATTTTCGGTATAGGTTTTTTGTTTTGTCCAACATGGATGAAAAGTTCCATGTTGGAAACAACCACATAAGCCTTCGGTGACATGGTGGGGGTTTTTATAGTTTGAAATGTAGAGCTAGTTATCAGAGTTTTGTTGGTTTATTGACTTGATGTGGCGTGATCCGGGCACTCCTAGCTGCTGCTGATTGGCTCCTTGTTGGCAACGGACAACACTTGAGAAGTAGAAGATGAAAGATTCCTGAGGGATTTGCCTGGTAGGAATATTCTGAAGCTTAAGTTAGAACGCTAGGGAGGAAGAAAAGAGTGCAAAGGGCATCGAGTGTAGGTCGCGCTAGATCACTACATCTCGAGATTAGCTCGTGAACAAGTAAGAGTGCAAGTTCAGATCTAATTTGAGAGAGAGTCTTTCTTTCTGCTTAAAGGGCTTTTATAGGGGTGTTCTTGTCAAATCAGGCATAACCGCCACTGATCTCCTGTTGCAGCCATTACCTGCTAGGGCTGCACAGGTGATCGTTACAATGTACTACCCGCTTGGTTGTGTGACACGTCTTCAAAGGGACAGACACACCATCATCTGTCGAGAGACGTGGGGTAGACTATCAAACTGGCAGGGACTGCGCCATCAATCGAGAGACATGGCACAGTCTTACGAGTACGGTCGTCAGATAGAAGCTTCCTGAGGACGTAGCATTGCTTTGCCACCAGCTACTTTGTAGTAAGCTCTTAGGAGTACTTTGGGGTGACCCCTATCAAGGTTGGTCTTCGGGGTAGTTCTTCTGCCCAGGTGCTGGAGGGAGCTGGTTTCATTGGCTCGCGAGCTGAAATAATCTTGGAGTATTCCCTTCTCAGTAGCTCGGAGGACCTAGAGCTCGCGTTGTAGCGAGCTCCCCCTATAAAGAGCTATGACATAGCGAGCTGTTCTACGGACTCGTTACTAGGTTGCGGTCAAGCCATGTTGCTGAGTTGTTGCTCGTGCTGAGTTAGGTCCACGTGTCATCATCTCAACAAGTCGGGTCAAATCATCCTTCATCAATTGCCCCCCACTTCTCGAGCTAAGAGTGTTTCCTTAGCATGAGGAGTTCATGAAGTGTGACAAATTGATTTGATCAAAATTCAAACTTGATTGACTGCTCATTTTAAATGCATGCGTGGGAATCAGGGGATTTTCTAACTTTTTGAATACCAAAAACGTGTTGAAGTGGTTCTTAACGCTGGATGTGTGCAACTATCATTACCTCAATCATGGGATACGTGCAACCAATCACATTTCGGTTTCAGAAGGCGTGTGGTCAACTTGACTATGAACCGTCAGATCTGCCTTGATCTGGGCCATTGATTTGGGGGCACAGTGACTATAAATAAGAGGACCCCCTGGGCCTCATGCCATCTTGCTGCCTTCGGAATATGAGGTCATGCATCCATCTAGTCTACCCGAGTTCCTCAGTTTACTTCGTTTCGTCTTTTCTGGTGAGTCCCCAATCACTATCAACCATGTTTGGGTACCCATACCATACCTACCACCGGGGCGATAAACAGGACAATGATGCTCCCTCGAGCTCGGGGGCAGCTTGGGAGAAGGTCCCGGAGGCTCGGGTGACCTCTGGTGATGCAGCATCTACTTCCCGGGGGAGGGAGCCTGACACTTTCGGCCTTCCTCTATGACGGCAGAGAAACTTAAGTCTCTAATCCGCTATTTTCACCTCCCTGGGGACCTGATCTACAACCTCCCCACTGGCAACTTCCCTTGGGAGCATGGTTCCAACGATATAGTTATCTTCCACGAATAGCTCGAGGCTGACCTGTGTCTCCCTCTACACCCTTTAATAGTGGAAGTGCTAAACCATTTTAACGTTACCATCGATCAGCTTTATCCCAACGTTATTCGAAACATGGTTGGGACTATATCTTTGTGTTATGAGTATTGTCTTCCCTTGAACCTTGACATTTTTGCCTCTATTCTTTGTATAAAAAATGTCACTCCCGGGGGTCCACCAGAGAGACACTTTTACTACCTCTCTCCCCACCGCTGCTATAAGCTCTTGTACGAGCTACCAAATAAGATTTCCACCTGGAAGCGAGATTATTTTGTGGTCCGTAACCCCAAGGGGTGGCCCTTCCCAACTTCTTGAAGGGGCACCATCCAGGACCCCGGGGCCGAGCTGGACCCCGAAACTCAGAAAATGATGCTGTCCTGGGCATCGGTAGGCTTCCTCTGCTCAGACTACTTGACCGAGGAGAAGCTCGTACAGGCCGGCCTGAGTCCGGGTAGGTTGTCTTTTTTGGTCGCGTAGTGCCTGGTAGTAATATTGCGTATATACATGTACTATGTTCTTTACCGAACTGATATCCTATGGTTTCTTCTTTGGCAACCATGATGTCTGGTGTTGATTCGTGCTACCTTCTTTCAAGCAACCAGAAGTGCAAAGTGAAGAGGTCGCGCTCCGATCAGATCCCCACCTCTGGGGGCACCGAGTTTGGGTCCGCTGAGCCAGACTTCACCTCTCCCATAGCAAGGGGTGGTCCCTCCTAGTCCTTCTTAGTCGTTTCCCTACCTGCAGTTTCCAGTGGGGAACTGGGAGGGTGTGAACGATTTCGTTGTGGCTCAACGGAGGAGCCGAAGGGTGATCTGCAACGAGGAGGTTGCCAAGTGGGGGGCGATGGAGCCTAGGGATCTTGCCGCGCTCGCCGCCTCTCACTGTATGGTGGTAAGTGGTCATTCTCTTCTTCTCGTCTTTCACTTCCTTTTGGTGTCTTCTGACTCCAGTCTCTTGTTGGCAGGTGAACACTGCCATCCATGCCATGGCCCTCCAGACGCACGTCCAGTCCGGCGACACTCGTAACCAGAAGGTCATTGTTTAGAAGCTCCAGGATGAGCTCATTCACACTCACAAGGGGAGCGAGTCCTAGGAGCTGCTCGTCTGAGACCAGGAGGCGCAGATTGTCAGGCTTTCTGAAGAGAGCGCACACTATAGGGAGGAGTCGTCGAGGGTGGCAGTGGAGAGGGAACTCCTTCGCCAATAGGTTCGGGACTTAGAGTTCACTCTTTTGGACCAAACTTGAAATTCGACAACATAGTGGAGGCTGAGCGGGAGAGAGCAGTCTAGGACTTCAAGGACTCCCAAGAGTATCACGACCTCTAAGTGGAGTATGGCTCGAGCTCGTACCGCTCTGGATTCAAGCCCTGCTGTTGGTTGGTCCGAAAGAATTTTTTCGGGCTCAACCTTGACAGCATCACCATGAAGGGCCTGTCTCTCGAGATGGCAGACCAGGCGGAGGAGGAAGAGCTTGACTCCTTGGAGGATGAGGACGAGGTGGAGGAGGTGGACCCCTAAGGCTAGCGGCGTTGGTTTTTTGCTCTGATTTTTGGTGGCTCCCGGGTGCCATAAATCCGGTCTTGAAAAGATCTTGTTGGGTGGTTGTGCCCTTTTTACCTTCTACTAAACTTTCTCGAGTTGTTTTGCTCGGTTTTTTTTGAAATGGTAATGAAATTCCTTTCTTTTTTCTTCTAAATATGGTGTGCTCCCTTTATTTTTGCCAAAGTGATCTTGTCATTTAAGATTTTAGAGATACATGCCCAAGCTGCCCTTTAACATTTGAAGCATCTCTATGGTGTACTGCGAAGTGATTACCATGTGTGCCCGAACTATGTGTTCGCTAGCTATTCCTTAGTTCAACCAACGTACTGAGATGAACTATTCTTCGTGGGTTTAGACCCGAGCTGCTTACACCTCTGATACTTCATACTTTGCCTTCACCGCTGAAGTGGCTAAGTCTTTCTTGATGCCAAGGTCTCAGTTAGCTCGGTATGTTAGCCCTTAGGATGAGGGGGTGACTTATAGCCTGCCCTTGAAGTTTGCCCATGCCATGGAGACGATTGGGTCTTGTTGCGCCGAGGTCGTGTTAACTCGACATTTTGGCCCTTAGGCTCTGCGAGTGACTCATGGTCCACTCAATAGTTATAGGTAATATTGCCTAAAGTTGACAATATTCTATGCCCGAGGTACTTGTTTCCCTTCAAGGTTTCAAGCTTGTATGTTCCTTCCCCAAGAACTCGTTTCACCCGATAAGGTCCTTCCCAATTTGGTTCTAGCTTACCAACGCCGGCCTCAGGTACCATAACTTTTCGAAGGACCAGGTCGCCAATGCGGAGGTTCCGCTTCTTGACCCTGGCATTGTAGTACCGAGCTACTCTTTGTTGGTAAGATGCTGTCCTGATATATGCAATGTCTCTCACTTCGTCGAGTAGGTTGAGGTTGGTACGTAGCTCGTCTTCATTTGCCTTGTCGTCATATGCTTCCAGTCGTAGCAAGGGAACCTCAACCTCAGTTGGGATGACTGATTCGGTGCCATAGGTGAGGTTGAAGTGGGTTTCTCCTGTGGTGGTTTTCTCTGTGGTTTGGTAAGCCCATAGAACGTTGGGTAGCTCGTCTGCCCACAGTTCTTTAGCTTGGTCTAGATGCATTTTGAGTCCACAAAGAATAGCTCTGTTCGTAACCTCTGCTTGACCGTTTGCTTGAGGATGTGCGACTGAAGTGAAGTTCTGTTGGATCCCCATGTCTTGGCACCAGTTCTAGAACTTGATGTCCTCAAACTGCTTACCATTACCAGAAATCAATACCCGAAGTAATTTGAAGCAGCACACTATGTTCTTCTAAAAGAAGTTTTGAACGTTTCGAGCTGTGATTGTTACAAGGGGTTCGACTTCTACCCACTTTGTGAAATAATCCACTATAACCACTAGGAACTTCCTCTGGCCTATTGCTGGTGGAAACGGTCCAAGTATACCGATGCCCCATTACGCAAAAGGCCATGGGCTAGTGAGATACTTGAGATCGGCAATGGGCTGATGGTGGATGTTGGCATGCCTCTAGCACTTATCCTTTGCTTGAACGACAGGAGTGACCTCCTCTGCCCCCCCCTGAGAATGCTAGGCCTAGGCAAGTTCTCTATGTACACGGTTCTCATGGTGTTACCACTGCTGCTAGCTAACCGAGATAGGGCATCGGCCTCAGCGTTCTCCAACCTTGGGATTTTCCTGATGAAATATGACTGGAAGTTGAGCAGGGCTTCCTGTACTTTGGCTAAATAGGCAATCATAGTCGGTTCACGAGCTTCGTATTCTCCTGTGACCTGATTGACCACGAGCTGGGAGTCGCTATAGATGATGATGTGCTTGGCTTTCATTTCTTTGGCTAGAGCTAGCCCGGATATCAATGCTTCATACTCCGCTTCATTGTTGGATGCTGCGAACTTGAAGCACAATGCGTACTCCAACTTTGTGCCACTTGGGCCGTGTAGGACTATTCCAACTCCATTGCCCTACTGGTTCGAGGAGCCATCTACGAGAAGGATCCAGGGCTCCTCATCCTAGTTCGTGCTTAGCGTAACTTAGAGAGATGCCGCACTGGCTGCAACCTCACGGTGCTCAAACTCAACTGGCCTGGGAGTTTCAGGCTCACCCGAACTAGGGGCCTCGTGCTCAACTGACCTGGGGACTTCAAAGCTGAAAGTGCATTCTGCAACGAAATCTGCTAAGGCTTGGGTTTTAATAGCAGTCCACGGCTTATATTGGAGATCGTACTCCCTGAGCTCAACAGACCACTTCGTCAGTTGACCGGAGACCTTAGGCTTAAGTAAGACTTGCCTTAGAGGTTTGTCAGTGAGGATGATAACAGTGTGAGCTTGGAAGTATGAGCGGAGCTTTCGGGCTGCGATAACCAGTGCGTAGGCCAGTTTTTCTATCTCTGGGTATCTTGTCTCTGCTCCCTGCAGCATTTTATTAACTTAGTAGATAGGTCACTGGACCCAATCTACTTCTTTTATTAGTACCGAACTAACCACTTCATCACTTGTCGAGAGGTACAGCTCTAAAACATCACCCTCTTTGGGCCGGGTTAAGATGGGTATGCTAGCGAGGTACTTTTTGAGCTCGTCAAAGGCGAGCTGACAGTCTTAGGTCCATTCGAACCCTTTGCTTTTAATTGCTTTAAAGAGAGGTAGACAACGGTCTACCAACTTGGACATGAAGCAGCTCAAGGTGGCTATTCGGCCATTTAGCCTCTGAACCTCCTTCATTTTTCGGGGTGGTTGCAAGTCTAAGATGGCCTTTATTTTGTCTGGGTTAGCCTCAAGGCCGCGCCGGTTCACAATGTACCCCAGGAATTTACCCGATGTGACCCCAAAAGCACACTTATTCGGGTTCAACTTCATATTGAATTTATGCAGAATTTCAAAAACTAAGTTCAAGTCTTGTATTAAGTCACAAGAAAGCTGGGTTTTGACGACCATGTCATCTACATAACATTCCACCTTTTGGCCAATCAATGGCTCAAACAGTTTATTTACAAGTCTTTAGAAGGTTATCCTAGCATTTTTTAATCTGAAGGGCATGACCTTGTAATAGTACACGTCGAGCTCGGTTATGAAGGCAGTTTTCTCTTCATCGGCTAGGTCCATCCTGACCTGATTGTAGCCCAAGTAGGCATCTAGAAAGCTCAGCAACTCATGCCTCGAGGTTGCATCCACTAGGCGGTCAATCTTGGGGAGTGGGAAGTAGTCCTTTGGGCAAGCTCGGTTCAAGTCGGTGTAGTCGACGCACATGCACCATTTACCATTAGCCCTTTTCACCAGAACGGGGTTGGCCACCCAACTCGGGTAATGGACTTCCCTGATAAAATTGGCTGCAAGGAGCTTCTCGACCTCCTTGTTGATTGCCCTCCACTGCTCCGGGGATAGGTTTCGTTTCTTCTATCTATCGGGCCTAACTATAGGATTAGTATTAAGCTTATGAGTTATGATGCTAGGGTCTATGTCAAGCATTTCCACCGCGGACCAAGCAAAAATATCTAAATTCTTAAGTAGAAAGCGTATCAGTTCAGATCACAGGGGCTCCTCGATAGAAGCATCGATCTGAAGCATTGGGGTAGAGGTTGGGATAGAAACGGTCTCCTCCGTAGGCACAGCTCGCTCCTCGCTCTGTTCCGAAGGTCGCTCTAGCTCGAGGTTGTCGGCCACCTTGGCTTTTCCCTTGAAGGCAGCGACGTAGCATTTGCGAGACTCAAGTTGGTCCCCTCGCGCTACCCCGATGCCAAAGTCCATGGGGAACTTCATGGCCAAGTAGTAGGTGGACACCATAGCCCGTAAAGCATGGGTAATCAGCTGACCTACTATGGCATTGTACAAGGAGGGGGTCGCGACCACCAAGAAGTCGTGGTTAAACCTCACAATGCTAGGCCAGGTGCCCACTTCCACATGTAATGTCACCCTTCCTAGGGGCCGAACTTCCTCTCCACGGAAGCGCACCAGGGGAGTGTTCGTAGGCTTTAGGTCACTCTCTTAAAGCTGAAGTTTATCACAACCCGCTTTGAAGAGGATGTCTGTCAAGCTACGTAAATCGATGAGGACTCGTTTGACTTTGAAGTCATTGATCTTCACCTTTATGACTAGCGCATCATCATGGGGGTAGTGGACCCCATGTGCATCATCCTCTGTGAAGAAGATGGGGTCTTCTGTCCTTGGTCTCTTCAGAGGGTTCTGCCCTTCCCTACCGGTCTCGCGAGCTGACGCGCGAGCTGCTACTGAGGTTCAGCCCACCACAATCGAGGCTCCGACTATAACATGGATGATCCCTCGAACTGGTCTCTCCTCGGGGGGCTGCTTCTGCGGTTGCTCCGCTTGCCTACTGGACTCGGGAGCATCTCTACTTTGCTCCCCTTGTTGACCTACTTTATTATTATTATTATTTTGTAAATATCCATGACGGATGAGCTCTTCTATCTCATCGCAGAGGTTTTTACTACTTTCGGTACTATGACCGTCATCTTTATGAAAACTACAATACAAATATTTATTCCGGGTGCTAGGGTCAGCCTTCAGCAGAGGTGGCCACTTCACGTATGGAGTGTCCTTGATCGCCATGAGGATCTCAAGCCATTTTGTGTTGAGGGGCATGTAGTCCCTTTTTGCTGCTGGAGCTTGGGAGGGTTAGACTGGCCTCGCCCCCCGAGCTATGTCCTTCTTCTTCCTGCCATCGCCCTGAGACAAAGGTTTTGGCTCCCTCTTTCTTTTTTTTTAGGCTTGCTCGCCCTTCTGATTGATCTCCTCCTAAGTCCCAATAAATCGATCTGCGAGCTTAAGGAATTCGGTTACGGTTTTGGTTTGGTTGACAACTACATGCCACTTGAACTCCTTATCGATGATACCTCGCTTGGATGCTGTGAGACGAACTGTGGGATCTAGGTCAGGTATCTGCAAACAAGCATCATTGAACCGCTTGATGTAGATCCGGATGGACTCCCCTTCCTTTTGCACTATGCCGAGGAGGCTCTCCTGAGTTTGCGGGCACCTCTTGCTGGTGACGAAGTGAGAGGTGAAAACTTGCACGTGCCAGATGCGAGGTTTCGGTACCAGGTGTGGGCCACTCCTTTGAAGATAATGGAAAAGGCCACACACATACAGGACTCGCTGGCTCGTGCCAGATGCATTTGGGACTGGAAGGCGTCCACTTGGTCATTTGGATCGAAACACCCATCATACTTGTCTAGAGGACGTAGCTTGAAATCCTTTGGCATGGGGACAACAAGGAGTTCTAGAGATAGCGGGGAAGAAATCGAGAGGAGGGGGTAGCTTTCACTTCAGCTGAGCATACCTCCTCTTTTCCTTTGAGCTCGGGAGAGGCTCTGGAAGTAGTTCGGCAAGCTCGTCGGCGTCTTCGCTGCTGCTTTGTTGGCTCGGCGTTGGTGCTCGACGCTTTAGTGTTACTGAGCTTGATAGGCTCGGACCGCTAGTGACAACTCTGGACCGAAGGGCCCTATCTGTAGTCCGCTACCAGAACCTCGAACAGATTGCCCGTGAGTGGGAGCTCGAACTGCGAAGGCTGTGGTGACACGAGCTTTGTTGGGTGAGAGGCCCCTGACCTGCCCACAAGTTGTGAAGCGGGGGTAACCGGCCTCTCCTTCTTGCTACAGGAAGAGGCTTGGCTCTTGGCTGAATCTTGGACCTGGGAGGCTTCTCCTTGACAAGGCCGCTCACTTCGGCGGGTGGGCTTGGCCTGTTTTGTGGCCGGGTGCCGAGGGGGAAGCGATAGTTGGGCCTGAGGCAGAGAGGGAAACTGCTACTAGTACTGGTACTAGGTAACCTAGTGCATCACTTGTTGTTGGTAGAGTTGGAATTGTTGGAACTGTTGCATTTGAGCCTGCATGGCCTGCATGCATTGCACCAAGTCCTCCAGTTGGTTCAGGTTGGCTGTTGGGGGCACAACCGAGGGTTCAACAAAGGTTGCCCCTACTGTAAAAGGGAGTGGAGCAACGACGGGTGCCACTATAAGAGGCACATTCAAACTGGGGACTCTGTCCACGGAGAGGGGGACGGTAAATTGTCCAATACAGAACGTAGGAAGCCGGGGCTGCTCCCCATAAGCGTTCTAGCTGTTGCCACGTCTGGCATTGCTAGAAGAAGCCATGAAGAATGCTAAGTTTTTGGAAGAAGGTGTTGTAAAAGCTTGGAAGAAGGCTTTTAGAAGCGTTTCCCACAGACAATGCCAAATGATGCGGCACGATCTGAGCACTCCTAGCTAGCTGCTGACTGGCTCCTTGTTGGTAACGGACAACCCCTGAGAAGAGGAAGATGAAGGATTCTTGGGGGATTTTCCTGGCGGGAATACTCCGAAGCTTAATTTAGAACGTTGGGGAGGAAGAAAAAAGTGTAAAAGGCTAAGAGTGTAGGTCGCACTAGATCACTATGTCTCGAGATTAGCTCATGAGCAAGTAAGAGTGCAAGTTCATATCTAATTCGAGAGAGTCTTTCTCTCCGCTTAAAGGGCTTTTATAAGGGTGTTCTTGTCAAATCAGGCGTAACTGCCATTGGGCTCCTGTCGCAGCCGTTACTTGCTAGGGCTGCGTAGGTGATCATTACAATGTACTACTCGCTTGGCTGTGTGACACGTCTTCGAAGGGACATGCATGCCACCATCTATCGAGAGACGTGGGGCAGGCTGTCAAACAGGTAGGGACTACGCCATCAGTCGAGAGACGTGGCACAGTCTAACGAGTATGGTCGTCAGATAGAAGCTTCCTGAGGGCGTAGCATTGCTTAGTCGCGAGCTACGTTGTAGTAAGCTCTTAGGAATACTTCGGGGTGACCCTTATCAAGGTTGGCCTTCAGGGCAGTTCTTCTGCCCAGGTGTTGGAGCGAGCTGATTTCCTTGGCTCGCGAGCTGAAATAATCTTAGAGTATTCCCTTCTCAGTAGCTCGGGGGACCTAGAGCTCGCATTGTAGCGAGCTCCCCCTATAGAGAGCTATGACGTAGCAAGTTGTTCTACAGACTCGTTACTTGGTCGCGGTCAAGCCATGTTGCTGAGTTGTTGCTCGTGCTGAGTCAGGTCGACGTGTCATCATCTCAACAAGTTGGGTCAAATCATCCTCCATCAGGACCAACCTGCAGCATAATTTTAAATGTACAACCGACTTCATCTATAATTTTTCCTTTTAAATTATATATTTCATTTACATTATATAAAATATTTTTTACTTATCACACATTATTTTTGTTTGTCTATGGTATCATTTGACATAAACCACTAACCCACCATCTAAAAGTAAAAATTGTTTGATTTCTACATTGACATCAAATTTTGTATTACATTTCCATCATTGATGAAATTATTTCTCATTTATGAAACTTATTTTTGTTCAATATAATGAATGCACAATATTAAAGATGTACCCAATATTTTATTTTTTATAAATATAAAACATTAGATATGTGCCCAAAATTTTCTCTATCTTTTTTTTTGTGATTTTATGTATTTTTTGTTTTTAAAAATTTTATTATTTGACTATGACATCATTTCATTTATAGGTATATTTTGAATTTGGCATTCCATTTTCATCATTAATAAAAATACTTCTTACATTTCATAGTTATTTACTTTAATTTTTTATTATTTAATTATGACATTATTTATTAACCCATTTGACCCCAAATGATCAAATTGCTTACACACCACCAAGAGGGTAGAAATGGCTTTGTTTTTAAATTACTTTTCACAATATTTATTTTTATACTATAAAAATTAATATTGTGGATTTGATTACAAGAATTTAATGATGAGAAAAATATATCTTAAATATAGGATTTAATGGTGGAAAATAAGAAAATATTTTTATTCCCAGTTGGTTTTAAATTTTACATTCAATTTCCATCATTAATAACAACATTTCTTATTTATCATACTTATTATTATTTAATATGTATGTAAAAAATGTTCTTAATTTTTTTAATTTCTATTTTTTCATTTTATCTATTTTTTTATTTTATTATTTAATCGTGGCAACATGGATTAATCAATTTGACCCAATATGATTTAATTTCTTACCGCCAACTAGATGAAAACACTATTTTTGCTAGGTAGATTGTAAAAGTATAAACTTTTATGTTATTAAAATTTTTAATTTGTTAAGTTTGGTTTTAATTAATAGAACTTAATGATGAGAAAAAACAAAAATGACTTAAATATATGATTCAATGAACATGAATGCAAGTTAATCACTTAAATGTTGGATTTAATGAGAGAGAATTGGATGCATCGAGTATCTTTAACTTATCTCTTTTCAACTCATTTAATATCAAGAACCGATTACCCTATTTGCCCTTATTTTTTATCAATAAAGTTAAATATAGAGGGGTAAATTTTGTCCTTAAAAAATTCTAGAAATATCCCTAGGCCATTTGTACTTTTTAAAGCAGTATAGATTTTCATTATAAATATATTTTCAGCAATTGTATATTTTTGCTATAAATTTTCAATTATTATTGGAGATTAAACTATTGTTATTTTTTAGAGATTACGCTATTAATTTATTTGAAATTAGGAGAGTTCACTAAGCATTTCAGTTTGGCTGGAAATTGTTTAGCTAACCAAATTGATCTGGTTAGGTTAGGGAACTAGACATTCAAAATTTTTAATATTTAGTGTAATTTAATAAATTTTTACAACAATTATTTATTCTTAAACGATATTACTAATTGTAATAATTTACTAATTTATTTAAAATCAATAGTTATATTTAACAATTATCAAGTAATTCAGGGAAACTCTTTAACTAATAATCCTAATTTTTAAATAAATAATAATTAAAAAATTAGGGAATTAATCTACAAAAAATTCTCCAAAACTATTTAAATAATAGTCCAAAATTTTAGGAAAATTAAATTAGAAAATTAATCTATCAAAAATTGTTTCATATTTATTTAAATAATAATCCATTATTATTATTTTAATAAATAATTATGAAATAATTTAAGAAAATTATTAAATCTATCCACACTGGTCTAGACCACTTGGTTGACTTCAACCATACTTGGTTTTACATTAATTAACATCAAATGTTTTACTTCTAATTAAAAATAATGTACTTTACCATAGTTACATTAGTTTACTATACTAAATAATCATTAAGCCACCTCATCACTCCCTTCTTCCTCTCTCATAATTACACTTCATCATGCTTGGCCCACCCCCATTTCCTCTATGTTTATCCCTTTGGATATCCCTTCCTAAAACTATTCCTAAAATCTCCTTTTACCAAAATCTAATCTAATCTAGCCAAGTGGCACTACTATCCCCACTTTCTCCAAAATTATCTATAATTCCTATTTATCTCCTAAGTTATCTCTAATTTAGTAGAGTTTCTCTCTTAAATTATGTCTAATTCCTATTTATCGTCTCCCCCACTTTTCATCTATATCTATCACAGTAAAGTTTGAATTCAAAATTTTAAGAATTATTTAAATATTATAATAAAATTATATAATAACTTTAAAATATTTATTAAAGACACAAAAATACCATATACTTAATAATATTCATATTATTAATAATTTTATACTTTTATGAGATTTATAATAAAATTGTGTACTAACAATATAAATTATAATTTTATGAATTATTCAATTTAAATATTATTAAAATAATAAAATTTAAAAATAAAAATTATTATAAATAAAAAAATATTTAATATTATGTAATAACTTTAAGATAAATAAAATTTAAATAATAAAATATTTAAAAAAACGAAATTATGTAATAAAATTTAAATAGCTAAAATAAATTAATTATGTAACTAAATTTTTAATACTTAAAATAACTAAATAATGAAATTTTAAATAACTATTTTTTAAATAGTTAAAGTAACGAAATTATGTAACAAACTTAAAAATTTTATTAAAAGTAGAAAATTATTATAATAGATTTCATAATATTTGAATTAATAAAAATTTTATATTTTACAAAATTAATAACAAAATTATGTAATAATAGTATAACTTATAATTTTATGGATTATGAAATTCAATAAATAAGTAATATTGAAATAACTAAATAGTGATATTATTTAAATAGATGAATAACATTGTATATAAATAATTTAAATATTTTAGATATTAAAAATAATAATAACTAAATCATATTTTAGAAACAAATAAAATATATTAAATAAAGAAATTATGTAATGACCTTAAAAGTTTTATAAAAAACACAAAAATTATAATAACAGATTTAATAATATTTGATAATAAGAATTAAATATGGTTGAAATAATGAAAAATAGATTAAATAATTTAGAGGTATTGAAGCTTGTAAATAACAAAAATAGGTAATAACTTTCACAAAAGGTTTATATATACTAAAAATTATATTTATTGTATTTTTAGTAATTATTTATTATATTTTTGTGATAAATATATTTTTAATATTTATGTATAAATGTATTTTTGTTTTGTTATTTAATAGAAAAGTTTCTCTCTCTCTCTCTCTCTCTCTCTCTCTCTCTCTCTCTCTATTTATATATATATATATATATATAAATGCCACGTCATGACTTGAGCTTTCTCCCTTATTCCAACCGAGAAATCAGACACTCTTCATTTTAGCCTTTGTTGCTCCCTCATGAAGCCACCTCATCACTCCCATATCCCTCTCTCACAATGAATTATTTAATTTATTTAATTGATTACCAATATTAATTAACATTATTTTATGATATTTCTTTAATTATTTAATGTATTTAATGAATTAAGAGTGTTAGCAGTACACTATTTAATAGTATTTATTAATTAATTACAATATTTATTTAATTAAATGCCATAATTAATAAAAATACTATTACAAAAAAATACATCTAATATTATTAAATAATTAAACAAATACCATAATTAATAACAAATATTGTTAATTAATGAATTACTAATTAATTATATCAAAACACTATTAATTAATTAATAGTATTTTCATAAATACTATTTATTAATTAAATAATTTAAATAATTAAATAAATATATAAATACTATAATTAATAATAAAAATATTATTAAAAAATATCACAATTTATTATGGTATTTATTTATTTATTTTAGGTATTTTGGTAAGCTCGGGGGTATTTTAGTTAATTCGAGTTTACGAAGGCCAAAACAATATTCTAATCTAATCGTGGGTATTTTGGGTTAAAAAATGAAGGGTGGAGATGGATTTAAGTATATATAATGGTTTTGCATGTAAGGACCTATGAATTTGGCCAAAATGAATCTTTTTATATGAAGGGCAAACAAGGGTATTTTTTTTACTAAAAATTTTCAAGGCGGGGTTTTTAGGCATTCTGAATTAATTGGTGGGGTTAGATTGGCCTAAATAGGCTCGAATTAAGCAAATTTAGAGGGGTAGTGATTTAGTTAATTTATTAACTTTAAAACATAATGTTGGTGGGGTAATAGGGAAAATGAGGGAATCTTTGGTTTAAATTTGGCAAGGTGGTGTTTTTGGGCATTATGGGTTAACTTGTAAGGTCAGATTGGCCCAATTATGCCAAGATTGGACAGATTAAAAAATGACTTGATCCAATCAATGCGAAGCTTTGAAATGAAATCTTAGTGTAATGGATGGGCAAATGAAGCTATTTTGGGATTGATTTTCGAGTGCCAAAATCACAAAAATTTGGGTCAATGAGAGCATTCAAAATTGAATATTTGTTTAATGATGGGGCAAATGGGGTGTTTTAGGTTGAAAATTTATAGGTAGTTGTTTTTGGTGTGTCTAAGGTTCAGTTGTATGGTTTAATTGATTCAAAGGTGTTAGGATAAAGGAGATTTGGGTTGTGGATACTTTAGATTAACGAGAGGGTTCGAAGGGAATCTTGGTTTGATAATAAAAATAAACAGAGGGGAATCTTGGGTTGAATTTTTAGGGGCAGATATTTTAGGAGATCATATGTCTGATGACGATGTTCAAGAATTTTTTTGGTACTCAGAAAGGATCAGAATGGTTTGGTTGGGTGTTCAAGGTAAATTAGGATTTCGACAACGAATTAAGCAAAGATCAGGTGCTAACGAATGGGGTTTCTAGAGGTATTAGTTTCTTGGGTCATTTGCTAGGTTTGATTGGTCCATAAATGGTATGATCAAGGGCATTTAAGAAATGAATATCTTAACCAATGAGATAGCCCAAATTAAAATCTTAGTGTGATAAAGGTTTAAATGGGGGTATCTGTGATGAAATTTTGTGGTAAGGTGTTTATAATTATTTAGGGCTCTTTAAAAGTCCATTAACTCTAATTTGCAATTCGGTTAAAAAATTCTATGCACCACAAGTTTCACAACTAGTAAATACTAAAACATAATATACACAAATACACATATGTATTATATAAGATCTTAGTGGATCGAAGCAATATCTGAAATTGATCTGATTAATGATCATATAATGTTCTCGGATTTGATCTGATTATTGACAAAAATGGATATCCAAAACTTACGTAAATGGATGATTTCGAATTCAAAATCAGATTAAATCCGATCCATTTCTAACCCTAGAATCGGACCCAATTCATTTTAAATATATATGTACCATATACTTGAAATTTATGATGTAAATCAGATTAAAGCCAAGCCGATTGCAATATGAATTTGTGATACATACCTATTCCCTTTACTGACAAGAGAGGAGGGTTCCCTCGAGCTATAATGCCAGAGCACCGCTCACAGAGGGCAGGTTACCTACTCAACGAGAAGGAGACCAGGGGATAATGAAGGATAATTCTAATGATGATCCATTAGGTTGAGGGATTCCCTCGAGCTATATAGTCACTGTGAGACCGTTATATCAGTAATGGTAACAATGATTGCCATGATTGGTCGAATAATAACCGCCTAACAGTCTACTGAATCCCATAACCACCCACTTGAGTCACAAATGCCTGTATTAACTGAGTTGGCATGATCAGATGGTTGCCTCTCGGGTCTTCTGATAAATGACCCGTAACAATTTGACTGGAATCCTATAAAATCCCGTTGGACAAGATCCGATTCGAATTCGACTGCGAACGAATCCTAGTTCGAATCTACCGAAATCCGATTCGATTCTCCTAAAGGGCCGGCCCTCCTGCCCAAAAAAATTCCGATTCGATTTTTTTCCCCTCTAATTTTGATGACGTGAGATGGAAAATGATGCTGGTTTTATTCGGCTTTCGCTTCAACGGTTCTTCTTCCGTGTTTAGTTGTATAGATAATCCGCCATGGATATCTGCAACCGGAACTCGAGATACACTTCTCATGATCGGGGGAGTATTGGTTTTCTCGAACATTAGAATTATTTCTCCTTTCTTTTAGCTTTTGCAATTTGCAGTCTTGCGGTAAGGAATTTGGTTGCACTGTATATAGCTTCGAACAAAGTAGAGATGTAAATTTAATTCATTCAATGTCTTAGTTCGTGTATGAAATTGGCCTTTCCTTGCCGGGTGCTTGAATGGCGACCAATTGGTTGCAATTTGCAAAACGTCTTGAGCTTGGAATGCTCTAACTGAAGATTTTGGATGTTAGAAGAGTATCTGGATTCGGTTTATTCATATAATTATTTTGTCTAAGGAGATTCTTCTAAGAAAACCGGAGGAATGGATTTCACCTGTAATTTTCGGCAGCCAAATGCGTTTCCTGTTGGTGAAAGTTTAAGTTCTAGGACGTTGGGTCGTCTAAATCCGCGTTTGAGGTTTATGTGTAGAAGTTTCAGTTACAGCTATACTGGATATCCGAGGCTTGTTTCGAAAGGCTGCGCATCAAAGAAGACGAAGAAAATCGTTAGTGGTTCCATTGCTTCATGTCAGCGTCGCACAGGAGAGTTTGATAGATTTTTGTGGGCATCACCTCTAAAAGGGTGTCTGGATGGCAATTTAGGACATATTTTGAAGGTGAGCAGGGAAATAGCGCGATTACAGTGCCAAGGCAATGATTCTTTAAACACTGAATTCCTAGACAGTACTAACGGGGAAATGAAAAGTTTGTCCCCAGAGAGCTTAGAAAAAGGACCTGTGTCTGATGTGGAACCAAGTAGTTCGACAGGGGAAGGAGTTGAGATACCTAGTGTGGATGACTTGAGGGAAGTTCTCCAGAAAGCTCTCAGGGAATTGGAAGTTGCTCAGCTTAACAGTACCATATTTGAGGAAAGGGCTCAGAAGATATCGGAGGCGGCTATTGCACTGAAAGATGAGGCAACAAAAGCTTGGAATGATGTAAATTCTACTCTTATTTCTATTCAAGATATCATCAGTGAAGAAGATGTTGCCAGGGAATCTGTTCAAAAAGCAACCATGGCCCTGTCAATGGCTGAAGCAAGGTTTCAGTTGGCTGTAAAGTCTCCAGAGATTGGACAAGGAATGGATGATTCTCCTGAAATTTACACAGAAAGTGATGCAGACAATGTAAAAACTGCAGAAACATCGAGTTCATTGGTGGAGGAGAAAGTGGCACTTCTAGTGAGCCAGGACCAAATTAGGGATTGTCAAGCTACTTAAGAAAATTGTGAAGCGGAGTTAAGATGCTTACAGAATAGAAAAGAGGAGCTACAGAAGGAAGTGGAGAGGTTGAATGAGGTTGCAGAGAAAGTACAGATGGATGCACTGAAAGCAGAAGATGTAGCAGATATAATGCTTCTTGCTGAGCAAGCTGTTGCTTTTGAACTTGAGGCCATGCAACGTGTAAATGATGCTGAGATTACTTTGCAGAGAGCAGAGAAGTTTCTATGCAGTTCCAATGTTAATGCATCAGAAACTTTGACAGTACCATCACCACAAGGTCATGCAGTGAAGGATGAATATCTTGTTGGGGATGATGGGATGAATGAAGGAGTTTCTTGTCACATTGATGTTGAAGGGAAAGAGATGATTTGGAGAGGGATGGTTTATTGGGTGGCAAACCTTCAATGGATGACGAACCTGATACAACTGGACAGACCTTTGAAGAGTTAAAGCCTTCTGATGATTTGCATGATCAACCGAATGGAAAACTGAATTTAGATTCTCATAAAGAAGCTGAAGCTGAAAAGTCAAAGAACATGGTTCAAACAAAAAGACAGGAAATACAGAAGAATTTAACTAACGAGAGTTCATTTGCCAGTGCTCCCAAGGCATTCCAGAAGAAATCTTCTCGTTTTTTCTCTGCATCATTCTTCTCTTTTTCAGTAGATGGGACTGAGTTCACACCAACTTCATTGTTCCAAAGTTTCATTGTATTTGCAAGGAAGCAATTACCCAGACTGGTAATTGGGGTATTGCTTGTTGGATCTGGGTATGTAGTCAACCTCTGATCTTTCCCAGTTTTATTTGGCATTCCTATTGTCATAATCATGTAAGACCCTAGTCATTCTAGCGTCTATCAAATATAGTCGCATATTTATATTTTGGTTAAGAATTAAGATATACAAGCATAAATATAAATCCAGCTTTGTAGCTTGTTTTGTTAATTTAATCTCTATGATTTAGGTTCTGAAACTCAAAATGGAAAAATAACAATTGAAACTCAAACTATGAGTTTGGCCAGATACTAAAGTTTGAAGGTTAATCCCTTTATGCTGGCTGCCTGGCTCATGTAAGTAAGCATTATTCAGACGGCTATGGAAACACATGCCATGATTAGTTTGCATGGAAAACCTCATGGTAGAAATAGAAAGATATGATATTGAGAGAAAGCATATATTCTTCTTAATTTATGGCCTAATCTTTCTCTACTTCTTCGGCAGTTAATTGAAAAGCTTTCTGATTTCTTTCTTATTGAACCTTTTTTTTTTCTTTTTGACTTTAGTGATACACTGTCAGATTTGGTTTAAGACTGCCTTTTTCTGATCACATATGCTGAAATTATCACAGGATTGCCTTTCTTAATAATCAAGCAGAGAAGAGTACTCAGCTGCTTCAACATCCAGATGCTATAACTACTGGTATTGGAGAAGTGTCCTTAGATGTAAAGCCTTTGTTTCGAGAAGTACAGAGATTCCCTAAGAGAGTGAAGAAAATGATTGAGATGTTACCCCACCAAGAGGTACAGAATATATATACATACATACATATATAAATATATATATATATATATGCCAGAATATATATACATACATACATATGTATATATATATATATATATATATATATATATATATATATATATATATCTTAATTTATTCCTTTTATGAAGCAAATGGGTTAATGGTTAGTTGTTAGAGCTGAATGATGGCTTTGAACCTAGGTTTATAGCATGAACCTCCAGTGGATCTTTCCAACTTAAAAAAGCTATATACCCTTTTCTTTTAGTTAACTGTCATTTTTTGGGTCAAGACTAATAGTCTAATACTACCTGAGTTTTCTCTCACTTTGGTGATTGAATTATGTTCTTGTTATGTTGCTACTTTTCTTTTCTCAGATAAATGAGGAGGAGGCTTCTCTGTTTGACATGCTGTGGTTACTCCTCGCAAGTGTTGTAAAGAAAAGAAAAAGAAAAAGAAAAAGAAAAAGAAAAAGAAAAAAGAAAGAAAAAAAGAAAGGAAAGGAGGCTTACACCTCATGTCATGCCTCAACATTTTAAAACATTGCTTTAAATATGATATAGTTTCAATATTTTGTACATTTCCATTTGATGGAATGCATGTCAAGAGGTCTATCTAGCCCCTTTTAACATTGTCTATTGATTTTTCAGATGTTACTATGTTGGAATATTGATGGTCTCTGCTATTTTCTGTGGTGTTCAGGGAGTCCTGTACTTGGCTACCTAGCTGCTGGTATCTTGATTGGGCCTTATGGTCTCTCTATCATTCGTCATGTTCATGGAACAAAAGCAATTGCTAAATTTGGTGTTGTTTTCTTGCTATTAAATACTGGCCTGGAGGTGGAGTGCTTTAAGTTTTGGATTTTATTCTATTCTATAACATTGAACTTTGTTTGTTCCGCAGAAAACTAAATCATAATCTATATTTTACATTTCCAGCTTTCTGTGGAAAGGTTAAGTTCCATGAAGAAATATGTTTTTGGATTAGGCTCTGCGCAGGTGATTGAAAATTTTAATTGCATTATGTGGTCTCCTTGATACCATTTTACTTCTATGCATCTGATACATAATTCATTATTTTTGTATGTAAAAATAAAATGCAGGTCCTAGTTACTGCAGTGGCAGTTGGATTGGTTGCTCATTTTGTTTCTGGGCAGCCTGGTCCTGCAGCAATTGTTATTGGGAATGGTCTGGCATTATCCTCAACAGCTGTTGTCCTGCAGGTGATGACTATGAACTACTTTCTGCTTTAAACAAATGGTGACATGATTAGGCTTAGTGGTAAATGGTAATAATTGTCTTCAATGGATGAAATGTTGGTTATTTTCAGAAATAATTGTTATCATTTTTTCTTTTGTCATGGAGGCATATTCTGGCTCAAGTATGGGAGGCCTATGGTCAAAGTTTCATAGTTACTTTCTCCCTTTGTCATGGTTTTTCAATTTATATTTGTTTTCTATAAAGGTGCTACTCTGTACTATGTAGATTTAGGTCAATTTTAAAGATTTTAGCTGACTGAATTAAGTCCTATTTTCTCTTTGGTCGGTAGTTTTATATTCGAAAAATACTCTTCCATGATTTGGGAATATTTCTTTTTTCACGTTTAACATATTTTGCATGTATAATCACACTTCCAGGTTAGTGATATCGTATTAAAAGCTAGATCCACGTAGCCAGTTTCACATGTTTTGCACATCTACTTGAAAAAAATAGTTGGCCTGTCTTTTGGACTCTCAAGTTACTGCAAATTGAAGATGTTAATACTTGCAATACAAATGAAGGCATCTTTATTCAGTGATTTCACTTTTCTTTCTATAAATACAACAGGATATTAAAATTCATTTTCATCCTACTAATAACTCAGACCAGTGAGAGTAATATATTAAGAAATGGGAGGACTGTGGACTTGCAGACTTTGTTTAGGCTTGCAATACGCATGCTTGTATTAAAAATTTGAAGAAAATAAATAAAAGTTCAAGCCTCAACTTGCTTTTCACATTTTCCTTAATATTGTTTTATATAATTAGATATTAGTTACTCTTGTTCTGTTCCTTCTTTTCTTCTTAGTATGCTAATGCAAAAAATAGAATAGCAATAATCAAAATCTATGCAGATTATACCTCAGCTTTCTTGAACAATATAGGTTTTGAAGTAGTAGTAGCAGGCTAGCAGCAATAGCAGTAGTAGTAGTGTTGTTATTGTTAGGTACGAAACAATTGGTGTTGCATGGACTCTCCTAAAAATTTGTTATTCAATGGTCTAGGCCTAAAAATTTGGACCTGTTTATTGGGCTAGCTGCTTGGTCCCATGATTCACCAAGGGTCATCAGGTTGCTACTGCATGGTTTGTAGTTCCATTGTAATGGGTTTGCGGTGCTATGTTACTGCTACAAAAGCAGTAAGGATGTTTCTATTCTTTTGTTGCATGACATGTAAAGTTAGGGCTAACCAACAAAGTTGAAGTGATGGACCTTGTGAACTGTATAATTAACTATGATCTTGCAGTTTTCTCCCAGTGCATTATTATCTTGTAATACACCATTGTAGGTGTAAAAGGAGAGATCCATGAACCACAAATTAGCACAGGAAGAGCGAGTGCGAAAGGATCACTGCATCCGGTGATGCAAATTGAAGTAGCATGAACTGGGTGCCACAAAAACGGAGCATGGGAGTGATCATGCGAACCGTGAAACAAGTGGGATATGAAACGACAAACTTTAGAGAATAGTAAACTAGTCCAACTATAGGCAGTGGAGTGCGTAGTGTTTTAGAGGGCCATGTCATTACGTAATAGGCCACCTTCCTTCATAACTACCTAACAAACAAAAGGTTCTGCATGATCGCCTCTGCCCAATGTGTAGAGGGGAGACACTATATAAGGAGGTCTTGGTCTCCAAGAAGGGGACTTCTGACAACACATCTGCTCCATTAAAGCTTATCACTGTCCTTGGAGCAACGGGCTTACAGTCTGTCAGACTTTCAAAGCTCCACATATCACTACCGCCACTCCAACAGCCTACATCAGGTTCAACTCATGTAACTATTCTAAAGGAATTTATGATGATTACATGCATTTTCATTCGTGTATTCTTCATTAGCTTGCCAGTGTTACCAGGTCTATATGACGAGAAAAGTTTCACACAAAGAAAGTACCCAGTTGTTTAGATTTCTCTTTCTCTTTTTTTTTTTTTTTTTTTCCTGAGAAATAGTTCATTTGATACGTTAGATCTGGCCATCTGTATGTGTCTGTTGCATATTTCATGTGATTCTAAAATCTATTTTAGATTTACTAGAGGGACAATAAAGTGTATTTATAATCACAAGGAGCCATTACTTGGTGCAATGATAAAATCTTGGGCTGACAAGTGTGAGAATGTGTATTTGAGTCTGGGAGCGGATATGTAGGACTAACATTGGGTAATGGTCCTCTATACTAAAGTATGTTTGTTGATTCAGTTTTTATTTATTCATGATTTTACAACTATATCTGTTTTTATTGTATTAGATAGCATGCTTGTACATATGGAATTTTACCACATTGAGAGAATTCATACATACACAGATAATGAAGACGATAGGAGTTAGAGCATAAGGATAAGTTCATTTCTAGAAATGTTTCTATTATTAAGCTTGTTAAAATTCTAGTTGAACTTTTGATCTTTTGTCAACCCAAGTGTGTTGCAGTTATATTTTTGAATCAAGATTCAAGATGTCATGTGATGATTGATGGAAACCCTTGGTAATATTAGATATATAAATTGAATTTGCTGGTCTTCTTCAGGTGTTACAGGAACGAGGTGAAAGCACATCACGCCATGGGCGTGCTACCTTTTCTGTACTACTTTTTCAGGTAGCACTCACCTTTTCTTAAATCTTAGTTTGGCAGGCTTCTAATAGAAGGTATTCTCATGAATTGTGAAGTTTAGACCAGATTCAACATAGCTAATTACAAAAAAGTCCATAATGTCCACCTCACAAAAGTGACAATTTGCATAGTTCATTGAACAAGTGTCACTTAAACCTTCTGACCATGACAATGAAAAGCAAAAAGAACAACAAGAAATATACATTTTCAAATTTGTCAATGTATCTCCACTTGCATCTCCCTTTCTCCCAACCAAAAATAAAAATCTTAATTTAATAAACATGGACCAAAAAGAGGGGTATGATACTAGCACATCCCGTTTTTTATTAATTTGGAGCGCCCCTTGTTAACAGCTGTTATTTTACATATGTATAGTACCGCAGGGGTACTATTGTATTTTTATTTCTCTTTATGTTTTAGTTGTTTTCGCCCTAGTATATAATATAATATACTATGCCGCCTGCAGTACTTTTCGGGCTCTCAGTTCTCTCTTCTCTCTTCTCCTCTCCCTTTCTCTCTTCTTCCTGTACAACATGGTATCAGAGACAATTAAATCTGAAGGGAGAAGTTAAGTAGTCAGTCTGTCCCTCTTTTTCGCACCTGATTCTCAGCATGTAAAAGCCATTGTTTCGAGGATGACAACATGTAGAAGTCGAGCAGTCTGTCTTTGCTATCATCTGCTGTTCGGCTGCCCTGATGCTCGACTGACATAACCTTTCTCTCCTTTCTTTTCTGGTCGTGTGCCAGTGCTAGACCTGTACTAGGTCTATCGATTGGATGTGAGGTGAGCTGCACCTTTTCTTTTTCCTTTTTTGTGGGGTCGCTTGATCCCTGTGAAACTGTAGGTCGTAAAGACCTTGTTTATGTGTTGCAACAACAATTTTTTATGGTGGACTGAAGGTCAGAAAGTGATCGATACCTTCTGTAATATTTTTTAGGGTTGTGTTCCTCTTTTAAGTGTGTTTTTTGAATCTGAAATCATGAGTGGTGAAGATTTTGCTACATCCGGTGTTTCCTCAACGCTGAATGGAATGAGTGGGGGTGTGGACCTATCATTTCCCATGGCTGTTATCCCTCTTGATGGTTTAAATTATTTAAAGTGGTCAAGAGGGATCATGTTGTACATCACTGCAGGGGGAAGATAGGTTATATTAATGGGAGAGTAAAAGAACAACATTCTGGGAGTGTTGAATATGACAGATGGAATTAGGAAAACAGCATGGTTATGTCTTAGCTTTTAGTCTCTATGCAACTTCAATTAAGGAGGAATTTCATGTGGGCTGAAACGGCAAATGAGATATGGGAACAAGCAAAATCAACATATTCGAAACTGCGACACTATGCAAAAATCTACCAACTACAGGCATAATCGTCTACTTATAAACAGGGGGAGAGGTGTCCATCTGTATATTACTCTGACTTGACTTCAGTTTGAAAGGAGTTGGATCATTATCAAAGTGTGGACTGGAAGTGTGATGAAGATGCAAAACTGTACAAAAAATTCGTCTCGCAGTAGAGAGTGTTTGCTTTCTTACATGGTTTGAACCCTACATATGAATCTATCAGAGTCCAGATCCTCGGTTCTAAGGATCTTCCATCAGTTCAGGAAGTTTATACTCTTGTACAATCTGAAGAAAGCAGAAGGAATTTGATGAACAGTTCTGGTGAAGATGCAGTTGTGTTGGCAACAAAAGGGAGTGTTACTATCAGTGGGGGAAATACTTCCAAGAAAGGAGATCTTCAGAAAAAAAATGGATGACAAAGATAAATTGTAGTGTACTCATTGCCAGAAACCCTGACACACCAGAGATATATGCCGGGATCTTCATGGAAAGCCGAAATGGGCTCAAGATCTGAATAAGAAGCAAAGTTCAGATATGAATAAAAAGTTAGGACAGCAAGGTACAAGAAAACACACTATGGAAAACATGGCTACTCAGGAGAATCAACTCCCCATCCATATTGTGACTTAGACACATTCATTTGGTTCTTACCCAAGGGAAAATATTATGAATTCCTTCTGTAACCATTTAGAGCTCTATGGTAGACCTATTCGTCAGATGGATGCTCCTCCCTCAACTTCATTTGCGTCTACATCAGGTAACTTTGCCACAACTTTCCATGTTGCTTTTCATAACCTTGACTCTCCCTGGATCATTGATTCCAAAGCGTCAAAACACATGACAGGTACGTCCTCTTACTTTCAAACCAATCACCTTCTTTCTGGAAGAGATAAGGTGAGACTAGAAGATGGATCATATGCTTCCATAGCTGGTCAAGGAACTATCTCTCTTCCATTCGGTCTTACCCTCTCTGATGTTTTACATGTTCCAAAATTTTCTATTAATTTGTTCTCTGTTAGTAGTATTACTAATTCCTTAAACTGTTCAGTAATTTTTCCCTTCTTATTGTGTGATCTAGGATCTAGCCTCGGGGAGGACGATTGGTAGAGGACATATGGTTGATGGACTTTACATGCTGAAGAATAAGGCTAGTCTTCATGTCACAGAGTCTAAGAGTCAATCCTGTAAGAGTCAAGTTTATTTATGGCACTGTTGCCTTGGTCATTTATCTTTTGAGTCTTTGAAAGTGATGTTTCCATATCTATTTAAGTCAATGTCCATTTCAGATTTCTCTTGTCAAACGTATCAATTAAGTAAACAGTGTAGAACTCATTTTCTTCAAAAAATAGTAAATCTGAATTATGTGTGGGGCTATTACCATCATTGATGATTATTCTATATATACATGGGTATATCCCATGCGAACTTGGGAGGAAGTACCAAAAATTATCCAAGATTTTCAGTGGATGGTCTACACTCAATTTCAATTTGAAATCCAAAATTTTCAGTCAAATAATGCGAAAGAGTATTTTCATAGTGATCTCACGGAATTTTTTGCATTGCGTGGTTCATTGCACCATGGCTCTTGTGCCCGAACACCACAACAAAATGGTGTCGCTAAACGAAAGAACCAACATCTCCTTGAAGTGGCCCGGGGTTTACTACTCCATATGAATGTCCCCAAATGTTTTTGGCTTGAGATTGTTCTTTGTTCTACCTACCTCATTAACCGTATGCCCTCTTGTTGGTTAGAATGCAAAGCCCCAATCAGCTTCTCTTCCCTAAGGCCCCTCTTCTTTCCATTCTTCCTTGCGTGTTTGGTTGTTAGTGTTTTGTCCAAAATTTGTCTCCCACTTGTGGGAAATTGGATTCTCGTACTATTCCTTGCATATTCCTAGGTACTCCTTCACTCAGAAGGGATACCGTTGTTTTGATCTAGTTTCTCGGAAATTCTATGTTTCTATGGATGTCTCTTTCTTTGAGGGTTTCTCCTCAGGGGGAGTGTAGGGATGAGGAGAAACTGGTTCAGCTCCCTCCTCTTCCTGATCCTCCTCATTTTCGTGTCTTCATTCATTGTCACAAAAGCCAACCAAATTCAAGAGTTTTGGAGAATCTAGAAGTTGTACATACAGTGCCATCAAACTCCTCGGGGGCGGACCATACTCACTTAGGTACCTTGGCTCCTAATGGTGTCCCTGACCCCATTGCATTTGATACCTCTATTACTAATGACCTTGACCTTCCTATTGCTCATAGGAAAGGTGTTAGATCCGTGCACCACTAAACACCCCATTTCCCACTTTGTTTCCTATGAAAATATTTTATCATCTTTTTGTGCATTTCTTACTTCCATTGATAGTGTCCCTATCCTTAAGAATGTGGCAGAAGCTCTTTCAGTACCTAAATGGACAAATGCTATGAAAGAAGAAATTAATGCCCTTCATAAAAATGACACATGGGAACTTGTAGATCTTCCTAAGGGAAATGATACAGTTGGATGTAAATGGGTGTTCATGGTCAAACATAGGGTTGATGGCACGGTGGAGAGGTATAAAGCTCGTTTAGTGGCAAAGGGGTTTACTCAAGTGTACGGAGTTGATTATGCAGAGACTTTTGCTCATGTTGCCAAGATAAACTCCATTAGAGTTCTATTCTCTCTTGCTCCTAACCTTTACTGGGATCTACATCAATTTGATATCAAGAATATATATTTGAATGGTGGCCTTGAAAAGGAAGTTTACATGATACAACCCCCTGGTTTTCAGGCTCAAGGTAATGAACAAAAGTGTGCAAGTTGAAGAAGTCTTTATACGGGCTGAAACAATCCTCAAGAGCCTGGTTCAGCAGATTCCATGTTGCGGTTCAGCAGAAAGGATACAAGCAATGTCAATCTGATCACACATTGTTTGTGAAAAGAGGATAATGTAAAATTGTTGCTTTGATAGTATATGTTGATGATATAATTGTCAATGGTGACTGGAGGGATGAAATCCAAAAGTTGAATAGTTTTCTGACCACACAGTTTGAAGTAAATGATCTAGGGCCTCCAAGATATTTCCTTGGAATTGAAATTGCCCACTCAAAAAGGGGTATCTTCATTTCCCAAATGAAGTATGTCCTATATTTACTCCAGGATACTGGAAAAATGAGAGTGAAGCCAATCGACTCTCCCATTGATCCTAACCATAAATTAGGTGACAGCCAAGGTGAACCTATCAAGGATGTGAAATAGTTTCAGAGACTTGTAGGGAGATTGTTATATATTTCTATGATCTGCCCAAACATTGCTTATGCAGTTGGTGTCCTTAGCCAGTTTATGCATGCCCCTATGTCCACTCATCTTGAAGCAGCAGAAAGAATCCTCCGATATCTTAAAAGGTTTTCATGTGCTAGCTTGTTGTTTCAAAGGTACGGACATTTGAAAGTTGAAGTGTATACTGATGCTGATTGGGCTGGATCTCTAAATGACATAAAGTCTATTAGTGGCTACTACACCTTTATAGGAGGAAATTTAGTTACCTGGAGAAGTAAAAAACGAAGTGTGGTGGCTAGATCCAATGTTGAAGTTGAATATCGGGCAATGGCTCATAGAGTGGCTGAAATTATGTGGATAAAGAATCTGTTGAGTGAGTTGGGTTTTCCAGTGGATAAGCCTATGACCCTATTCTATGGCAACAAAGAAGCTATAAACATTGCTGCTAACCCTATGCTACATGATAGAACAAAACACATCGAATCGACAAGCATTTTATTAGAGAGAAAGTCATCACAAGAGAAGTGTGTACTCCCTATGTCAGTTTTGAGGATCAACTTGCAAACATCTTTACAAAAGGTTTACACCACTCAAAACATCTTGATTTATGTGACAAGTTGGGCATGATTGACATCTATGCTCCAATTTGAGGGGGAGTGCTAACAGCTATTATTTTCCATATGTATAGTACCACAGGGGTAATATTGTACTTTAACTTCTCTTTATGTTTTAGTTGTTGTCACCCTAGTATATAATATAATATACTACGCTGCCTGTAGTACTTTTCGGGCTCTCAGTTCTCTCTTCTCTCTTCTCCTCTCCCTTCCTCTCTTCTTCCTGTACAACACCCCTAAATTATGGTCAATAGATTGCGTGTTTTTAGTTAAAAGTACCCATTTTGTTAACTGCTATCCTTATATGGAATATCTTTTTTCCTTTTCACTAGGGATGTGCTCTATTTGACAAAACTGGATGTGCCTGAATCAACACCCATACATAAAAAAAAAAAAAAAAAAAAAAAAAAGAAACTATATCTTGGGACCTCTTTTTTTTTCTCAATTATTTCCCACATTGAGTCAAGTGAATATAATTACATTCTCCTTTCTTTTCTTGTTTATTCAAGTTTCCATAAGAAAATGCCAATCCCGACAAGAAAGTAGCTCAAGATTGATTGAGAAACTCAACTGAAGAAACAAAACCTTATCCCAATTATATGGTGTTAGATTCATGAATTTTGTATTTCTGATCTACTCACCATTAAGGGCCATACCATTTGGTAAACTATAAAGCTAAATTTATTGAGAAGAGAGAAAAAAGGAGAAAAAATAAAAGAAAAAAGTTATGGAAAAGTTTGAATCATGATTCATTTATTAGTTATCTTTTTCAAATTTAATTAATATATGCATAGTGTCATACGCCTAGAGTCCTTGCTAATGTCACGTGCAGCCTTGGGTCTTGGACTAAGTGGACTCACTCCCAACACTCACACTTAGGCAAGCTCAAATACTCTTAATTAATTCAAGGAAAGGGGTACAAGACTCACTTTTGGCGTGTCAACGGTATTCGAAAATCTGATTTCGAATTCGATATTTGACATAATTGAATCGAATTCAGATAATTCAAATATCTAATCAGTCAAATTCGGATATCTTATTATTACTGAATAGTTAATCGAATTTGAATTCGGACATGATTTGATTCGACTCGATAAATATCTGAATTTGACCGATTATTTAATTCTTATACATAATATATAAAATATTTTATATAATAATTAAGTTATATAAATAATTTATATATTTATATATTTTATATCAATATAATATTTATTTTATATATTTATTAATTATCTAAAATAATTAATTAATTGAATTCGAATTGAATATTAGAATATTAATTTTCAATATCCATCGGATATTGAATCGAATTCGGATATCGGATTCTCTAATCGAATTCAAATTCGGATATTGCCTGATCCGATTCGAATTCAATCCGTTTACACCTCTAACTCTTGGACTCCTTACTCTCACTTTAGGATGAACTCCTCTTGGTTGCCCTTGCAAATAGGGAGGGGTCCAATTTATATGCCCCTCCACCTCCTTTGAGGTGCAATTCTAATTGTCCATTTTTCTATCTCCTTACCGTATCCATTGATAGCACTCCTTATTTGCATCACATGTTTATCACCTCCTCATGTTTATCTTGATATACAAGGGGCTTTGAGGCAACAATTGTTTTGGGTTGCATTGTAAAAAGGGACATAAATTACAAGAAGGCCTGAGGATGAGGATGAGGCAACACAAGGCCCCCTTCGCCTCTACAATACAAGGCCCCCTCCACTAGTAAATATATTAAGTTGAAATGTGTATGTAAGAAGGCCTGAGGATGAGGCAAATGGAATCTAACAGTGTTTTTTTGCCTACTTTTCATAGAAATTACAAGAGTGCCACTCTATACCAACTCTCTCTCTTTTGCTTTTTTTTCTTTCAAATTACAAGAATGCCACTCACTCCTACCAACTCTCTCTCTCTCTCTCTTGCTTTTTTTCTTTTAAACTACAAGAATGCCATTCTCTTTCCTACCAACTCTCTCTCTCTCTCTTTTCTTACAAATTACAAGAATGACATCTCTCTCCTTATAAATTACAAGAACGCCACTCTCTCTCCAACTGAGGGAGACCTTAGCTTGGCATCTCAACTGCTAGGGGACCTGCAATCAAAGGTATTCGAGTTCGATCCGAGCTAAGATAGTTTGAATCGAGCCGAAATTGAGCTTAAACTCAAGTCTCTAGTTTGAATCGAGCTCGAGCTAGATGACACCTCGGCCACTGAGGGAGACCTCGGCTCGACACCTTGGTCACTGAGGGAGATCTCGGCTCAGCACCTCAACAACTGAGGGAGACCCCAGCTCGACACCTTGTCAACTAAGGGAGGCCTTATCTCGACACCTTGCTTGCTAGGGAAACCTCAGCTCGACACTTCAACAACTGAGGGAGACCTAGATTTGGCACATCGGCAATTGAGGGAGACCTTAACTGCTTGAAACCTACAATCAAAGGTAGTCAAGCTCAAACTTCCGAACTTTTGACTCAAGCTGAGCTCGAGCCTGATAGTTTATGAGTGGGCCCCTACAATGCAGGGCTCCCTCTGCTAGTAAATATATTAAGCTGAAATGTGTACTTAAGAAGGCATGAAGATGAGGGAAATGGAATCTAACAATATTTTTTTGCCTTTTTTTCATAGAAATTACAAGAATGCCACTCTCTACCAAATCTCTCTCTTTCGCTTTTTTTTGTTCTTTCAAATTTCAAGAATGCCACTCTTTCCTACCAACTCTCTCTCTTGCTTTTTCTTTGAAATTACAAGAATGCCACTATCTCTCTCTCTTTCTCTTTCTTACAAATTACAAGAATACCATCTCTCTCTCTCCAACTGAGGGAGACCTTAGCTCGGCATCTCGACTACTAGGGGACTTGCAATCAAAGGTAGTCGAATTTGAGTTGAGCCAAGCTCAAACTTTTGAGATCAAGCTCAAGTCTCTAATTCGAATCGAGCTCAAGCTAGATGATACCTTGACCACTAAGGGAGACCTCGGCTCGGCACCTCGGTCACTGAGGGATATCACGACTCAACACCTCGACAACTGAGGGAGACCTTAGCTTGGCACCATGTCAGCTAAGGGAGACCTTAGCTCGACACCTCGCCTATTAGGGAAACATCAGCTCGACATTTCAGCAGTTGAGGGAGACCTCGGTTTGGCACCTCAACAATTGAGGGAGACCTCGACTCGGCACCTCAGCTACTTGATAGACCTGCAATCAAAGATAGTCGAGCTTGAACTTCCGATCTTTTGACCTGAGCCGACCTCGAGCTCGAGCTCAAGTATCTAATTCGAATCGAGCTCGAGCCTCTTAGTTTATGAGCGAGCTTTTGCAACGTAGGGCCCCCTCCACTAGTATATATATTAAAGGGAAAGGGGTCGTCTCCCCTTTCCCCAAATGGCAGCATTTTCTTTATTGAAACATAAGGTTTGAACGGGCGGCCCATTCTAACAACCAACAGTTCGACCGTCTGGTTCGAATGGATAACCTATTCTGACAACAAAAATTATGGAACCGTTTTGGCCATTGGTTTTTGGGTTGATAGTTTGACCGTCTAATTCGAATGGACGACCTGTTCTGACAATAAAAATAAAAAAATGACCAAAAAACCATTGAACGGGTCAACGGTTCGACCACCCAGGTCAATGGGTCATTAATCGATTCAACGATTTTTTGCTAGAGACCGGGACTAGGATAAAATGGAACTAGTTGTCTGGATGGTTTCCAATTAAAAAAATAAAAAATGGCCAAAAACCATTAGACGGGTCAACAGGTCGACGGTTTGACCGCCCAGGTCAATGGGTCATTGACCGATTCAACGGATTTTGGTTAGGGACCAGGATTGGGGTAAAACGTAACTGGTTGCCTAGACGGTTCCCAGGCTGAAATGTCTATCCGTCTAGGTTTTAACGATAGTTTGAAAACCATGGTTTTTACACTTTTGGATTTTCACTATTCAAAGGTTTCTTCTATTGTGGGCTTTATTCGAGCGTGTGCAGTATGTTCCGTTTTTTCATTTTTTGCTTTTCTTTCTTTGTTTTTTATCTTCTTCAAGATCCTCCAAAATAGTATAGGTTTACCACCATTTTATTTCTTCCCTTTTATTTTTTCTTTAGGTTTTCTTGTGCAATGTTCTTTTTTTTTTCTTACAAGACGATCTGCTTTGTCTCTTCCTTGATTGCATGTATGTTTAACTCCATCTCAAAGTGGAACTATGGACTCAATTTTCTGATTTTTCCTCCTTGGTTTTTCTAGTTTGGTGGATTTACCACCAAATTTTTTCTGTGTTTAAGGTCACTTTGGATTTATCTTTCAAGGTTTTGGAATCCCTTACAATGTCCACCCTTCCCATGACTATGTCTACAAAGTTATTTTGTCTAATTATTGACATCTAGAAAAATGACCCAGAAACGAAACTGTTTTGGCCACCGGTTTCCAGGTCAATGGTTCAACCATCCGATTCAAACAGATGGCCCGTTCTGATAACAAAAATTAAAAAATAAAAAATAATTAAAAATAAAAAATGGCAAAAAACCGTTGAACGGGTCGACGGTTCGACCACCCAGGTCAATGTGTCATTGACTAATTCAAAGATTTTTTACCAAGGACCAAGTTTGGGGTAAAACGGAACCAGTTGCCTGGACGGTTCCCGGGCCGAATGGTCCTACTGTGTAGGTCAATTGGGAGTTTTCGATGTGAAACAAAGGACAACTATGAAGTAGAACTCAAAACTATTATTGTATTATCTTGTTCTTTTATATATGAGATGCTTTGTTGGAGCAACATTTAAAAAATGAGCACATGTCTTTTTAAGTCTTTGTATGAGTTTCAAGACTTGAGTACTTATAATTGCAAGTTTCTTATTAAGAAACTATTGTCTTTTTTAGTGTAGCAAATAGCAATGTTACAATGTTACAATTCCATTCTGGCCCCTGCGAAGTAAGGGCCCTCTCTAGTTTAAAGAATATCAATTACATTAGAACAAATCCCTAATCTAATGTTATATGTCTTAGGAGAACTCACCCTTAAAAACTAACTGTTGAAGAGAGAACCCAAGTACATATATACCCCACAATAACATCTCATATTAGTGATGTGGATACCTCACATTAACATCCCATACTATCAACATGGGAAAAATGGATAGTAACAATGGACGTGTCTACAAAGTATAGGCATTTAGTTGATATTGAGTATAGGATATGATGTATCAAAGCATGCATCCCCACCGTTAGGTGACTGCTCTTCTGCCACCTGTTCGAGGAATTATAGTGTTGAACCACTTGTAATTACAACTCTAGTTCAGGCTGGCAAGGAAACCAAGTACCCGGGACATTCCAAGTAATTTCAAGTTTTGTTAATGTTCCCCAGAACGAGATAGGGAAATTTATTAATCTAGAAAACTCTACAACAAAGTCAACTTGTTAGCTACCACTCTATAGCAGTTTCATTCCAAGGTTTCACACTCTCTTCCCACTCAACAAATATGCATGGGAGTGGGCCCTGGATCTCTTCAATGAAGTGGTTTCTCGAGGCCCTAGAGAAAGCTCACCCACATGTTTTTTTTTTTTTGCTTTGGATAATTGCATTGATTATGGGTTCTATCGAGAAGGCCTTTAGGTTCATTGCAAAGTGGTTTTACCTGGACACAATTCAATAAACTTGTTTATGGAGTTCACATTGGTCATTGGGTGGTCGATACTTGCAAAGCTTCATGTCTTAACATGGAATTTGGGTTTTTATGGGTTCTATCATTTGGTTCGCTCAAATAAGGTGCCAACATTCTACTTGAGGATGAGATCGGATAAGGGGGTTGTGCCACATGGTTTTACTTTCAGCTACTTGATATATGAATATAGTACTGAAGAATTGTTGGATGGAGGAGGACAGTTGCATTGCCACATAATTAAGGTTGGATGGGAACAAATGAGTTTACTATTTGCCAATGTTTTAGTGGACTTCCATTCAACTTGCAGAAGCTTGGCAGATGATGTTCTAAAATTGTGTTTTCACTGTGCAAGTGTCAATGATCAATCTATACGGGTTATTAGCATATATGGAGAACATGGCCAGGTTAAAGGTTCAGTAGCCTTGTTTGAAGATAGCCGTGTTAGAACCTTTAAGTGCGGCAGCTCATTGATGACATTTTCATTAAGCTATGATGCAATAGAGGATGTCATTGACATGCCTGAATTAATGGTGGATGAGGGAATATGACTTGATCATGTTTCCCTTTTACTAAATGCAATGCCATTAACTATCTTGGCAAGTTTGACAATAAGTTATTTGTGGCAGCATTGTTGCTTGATTTCTGGACAAATCCTAGTTCCCAATCTAATCTATTTCACATCTCTCACCATCAGGTATGGCCAACATAGAATGGAAAAGCTGCACTAGCTATGGCCTTTATGTGGAACAAATCCAAAAGGGAGTACAAGGGTGATGCAATTATGTTTACAGCAGAAATAAATTGGAGGCCAAACAACACTATCAAACCATGAAATGATATTTGAGGATGCAAGAAACTCAAGTCTCAAGTATAGGCCTATAGGGCATCTGGGTGACTATGATTGTGTGGTTCTAACTGAAGGGGTGTCTTCTGCTAGGGCTTCCAATGAGTTTGCTTTTGAGCTAATTGTCATATACGCATATAGACGATGTCATGCAACAACAACACTTGAATTATCACAGTCAAGGACATAAGTTCCTCGAATGGGGGCCTTGAGGACAAGGCCGTTTTTAAGGAGAGGGGAATGTTACAGACCTTTGGATTTATTGGGCCTGTCATACCAGCCAGCTCTCTTCAAAGCCCAATCCAGAAGTATCCAACCATTACAGCCCAGTATAAACGTTTCTGTGCTGACGTGGCCATAGAATCATTACAAATCATTACCGTTATGATCATTGATTGTAATGATAGTCAATCACTCCTCTAAAGATCCATTGCAACTAACGGCCATGAGCCTATATAAGTGAAACCTATCAATAAACAAGGGCATTTGACCATTAAATCATTCTTCTTCTTCTTCTTCTTCTTCTTCTTCTTCTTCTTCTTCTTCTTCATTGTTCTTTCGTTCACTAAACCCTCTTTGAGTAGTGCTCTGCACAATTGCTCGAGGGAGATACATGTTCACCTCTCACTGAGAAAGGATACGTAACACCCAAGTTGCACTCCTAACAACATAGCACTATGCCACTACATTTGCAGTTAATAATTCCATCATTTCTATTCATGTCATGTAGTGAATCCTTTTGTTATTTCCATTTTGTGGCAATTCGAGGCATCTTTTGGTTCTTCGATATGATTTTTACCATATAGGAATCTTCTTGGAAGTGATGGAGTTCAAAACAAAGATATTTCCCTGGGTCAAAATCTCTATTTGTGGTCAGAAAAATGGAGTTCTGAACACCAGACATGAAATTGGAAAATCTGCTTGAGACATATAACCGAGAGAAAAACAATTTCTTGTCATGTTTGAAGAGATCAAACTTGTCATCTGAATCTTTATCATTCCCATTTCAAATCTTGGTTGCATGCAGGCCTTTCTGTTCTGTAGAGAACCAATACGATATTGGCTGACAGAAATTCTACAAGTTCTCGGGGAGGTCAAGAGAAAAAGAAGAATTGGTTGAGAACAAAAGAAGTCTCGTGGTAAGTTGGTTCCTGATTCCTAGAGAGCTTAAAACTACTTGGAAAATAATTGGAAGGAGTTTACATGCGACTAGTAGTAATTATAGTGGTAAATTGTTGAAATTTTGGAAAGGATCTTGCATTTGTTAGTCTTCCCTTATCATGCCTCCATGGAAGCATATGAAAAATATGATCTTAGCAAATTGTTTACCCCCTCTTTTGCATGAGAAACCATGATGCCCCTGAAGTTGCGAATTCTTCAATATGTCTTAAAGACCATCTCAACTCTACCCAATGGATCAAATATTGGTTCCCAAGAGTTTAGATGCTTTTCATCACTACCAAGAAAAGATCTTATTGACTTGGGCTTCTAACTACTTACTTGTTACACAAGATTCATCTACTAACCAAAAGGCTAAGCATGACAAGATGCAGATGGGGGAGAAGGGGGTTAATGCAAGAATTAATAACTCTAGGGGCCTGCTAACGGAATGGTCATTCCCTCCCCCTCCCTTGGGAATGAAATTCCACTCTAGATTATTCCAATTTCCATTTCAATTCCTATCTGAATCAAACGGACTATGGGAATAGATCATTTTGACTCCGATTTGATGGGTCTCGATTCCGATACTGGTCCCGACTGTAAACCAAACACTAGATATTTTTGCAAGAAAAAGAAGCTAAGAAGCCAATTGAGAATTTTTATGTGAGGTGGTATTTTAAGAGTGGCAAAACAACTTGCCTTACGAATTTCGGGATGTTTCTCGTAACTTTTCTTCCCTCTAGCAAAAAATGTTCCTGAACTTTAAAATTCCCATCCAAACATTAGAAGAACCCTAAAACCCCAGATAATATTTTTCTTCTCAAGGCATGCACTATGCTTTAGATGAAACTAAGTTTTTGCAGCCCTGCATAGGGATGACAATTTCGTGGAAATTCCCGAATATCCGATACGTTCCGACCCAAGTAGGACCCGTTTATTAAAACCTATAGGGTTTTGGATTTGACTTTAGGGTATCCGATACCCAATACTTGGTTTTATTTGACACAGGTACCCATTCCTGATACCCGATCTTATATTTATATATGTGTGTGTGTGTGTGGTATAATATATAGTATAAAATAATTTATAATATATAATGTATTAAGAGAATTTCTCTTTTTTTTTAACTCAAATTCCAATCCTTCAACCTTCATATTTATTTGTTTACCCATTTACCCTTAAGGTTTAATAGTTAAGAACAAGAGTCCAAGACTTATTGAAGAGTAATTAACTTTTGAGTTTTTTTTTGGATTTTTGATTCTTTGAAATTACAAACTTATTTGTTTACCCATTCTCTTATGCCACTTAGTTTTATTTATTTATTTGATTTATACTATCTTGTTTTGCTCTTTTATATGGAAGTGTTCTATGTAATATTGGTTCTTGTTGAATGTTGGTTGATAATGAACTTTGAAGAAAATTTTTTTATATACTTAATATTGAACCAAGGATTAAAGCATCAATATCGAGTATTATATCGGACAACTTAGATATGGATACAGATATAGATATGCTTTAGAAATGCATGGATACAGGCAAAAGATATGGAAAATCTTGGATACACTAGGAAACACATATGAATTTCATAAACACGTTAATAACACTAAATTTAAGGTCATATATATATTGAGGTACATGAAAAAATATATTACAATTAATATAGCGATATGCATAAATATCAAACAATACATTAATTAAGACTCCAAAACACAAAACATATGAACCTATTATATTTATCCTAATTATTATATCAATTATTTTTTTATTTTTTTTCTTTTTAAAATTAACAAAAAGGTTAACTAAATATTCAACTCTCAAATATAAATTAAATTATCATTTAATGATTTATGAAAATATATAATTTTTACTCAAAATGTATCAATTTGTTAACTTTTATAAGGTATATATCATATGCAAATTCATAATTTTTAATTACTAAAATAATTATTTCATTATTAAAATTTGAACTTCTATAATTTTTTTGAAACTAAAAATCATTTTTTCATATAAATGTAAATTAGTGGATTTGATATATTCAATGTAATATTATATTCTTGAATATTTTGTAAACAATTTTTTTTATTTTTTGTAAATGATAAATATAATGTTATTTAATATAGATTGAAATTTTAACTAATAATTATAAAAATTGTAAGATATATTTCATGCACAAATTTATAAAGTTTAAGTACTAAGATAATTATTCTATTATTAATCTTTTATTTGTATTAATTTCTTGGGCTTAAAATCTTCATTTGATATAAATTTGGATTTGATAATTTATTTATTTCATTTAGTTATAAAATGCTAATTTTAAATATTCTTTCTTTTAATTTTTAGTTATAATTGTTAATCATAAATATGTATTGTTTGTTTGGATGAACACAAAAGTTAATAAAATTTATTTTATTTCATCAAATAACACAGAGGTAAGATGGCTTAGTAGTAGTGTTAAAAGTTTAAATGCTATCATTAACTGATCCGAGTTCAAGTAATAAACTTTTTTTGGGTGCGACGGTCCAGGACAGGTTTAACAGGTTTGGGAAATTGAGAGGAAAAGTTAGACGGATTTGAAAACTGGCCTATACAAATAAGGTTGAATAGAGTGAAGGCAATTAAATTTTTCTTCATTGATTGTTGTAAATTCCCATTTCCCCATGGCCTTGTGTTGAAGCCTATATGTCAATTGAAAATGCCTTGGTGATCTTGAGATTGCAGGTCCAGTACCAACATACATACATCCACACTTGCGATGAAAAATATATAGGAGTTGATAAAAATTAAGGCTATGTTTGGTTTGAAGGAAAAGGTAGGGAAAGGAAGGGAAATACAGGGAAACCTTTAATTTGTAAGGCTATGTTTGGTTTGAAGGAAAAGATAGCGAAAGGAAGAGAAAGACAGGAAAGCCAATACAAGGGTTGTAAGGGTTTCCCTACCTTTCCCTTCAATTCCTTTCCTTACAGTTTCCTTCAAACCGAACATATCCTAAAGGTTTCGTTGCATTTCCCTCTCTTTCCCTACTTTTTCCTTCCAACCAAACATAGCCTAAAGGTTACCTCCGACCTTGGCGTGCTGCTCTTGTTGACTGTATTTTTTATCTTCTGGTTGACAGCTTATATAAATTCTCTTTTACTCGAGATGATGATGAGTTGATGGCCATCATCATTTTATTGTTATTCAGTTAGTGTTTCTTCCAAGACTTTGCTTGAAGGCAATTCTTACATTTCTTACGCAAAAAGAAAGAGTTGTTTCTACAACTTCAGGTTGCTTACCCAATTGGGATCTCATACAGATAAAATCCTATATACAACAAGTCCACCCTCAACCTAAATATACAATACAAAACAATATGAGCGGACAATTTGATATGATGGAAAAGGTGTCGAAGCTGCCAACTAGCCTGCCGGAAAGGTATCGGACTAGTCTGTGGGAATAAGGTAGCCCATTTGTCTGCTCTTTCCCTTCGGTAAAAGATAAAAAGAAGGATTACGGCCTAAGCAGGCACTTGGGTTGGATCATACATCGGATTCCTAAGATAAGAGCTTCGGGCCCGTTTGGGAGGGCTTTTGGCTTTGTGTGAAGTTTGTCTCACCCGGACACCCTATAAAATTAAACCGGACAATGAACCAGTCAGGATTCCAGTTCTCAGTTGAACGGTTTGGCCGTTCAAACCAAATGGATAGTTTGTTCTGACAAAAAAAATTAAAAAAATAAATATAAAAAAAATGTCAAAATCGTTAAACAGTTCAACCACCCGGATCAACAGTTTGCTGATCAAATCAATGTTTTCTAACAAAATTCCGATTTTAGGGAAAAATAAAACCGGTTCCCAGTTTTTCTGGTTCAACCGTCTGATCCGGTTCAATTTTTAAAACCATGCTATAACCACGTTGGATTATGACTTAAAACATAAAATAAATCCAAATGGGCTGCATGACCTAATGCAAGTTAGTTCTAGCAGATTCTGTGTCGGTAAAAAGTAAAAACCTCAAGCCCAAATGGCTTTTCATTGAAACTTCTTTTAAGGGCTTCTTCAAAACAAATCAGTGCCCGTTAGGGAGGGGCTTTATACCGACTTTTGGTGTTGCAACTTCAAGGGAGATTCTACGCAAGTTATGTTTCATGAAGACTTTAAAAAGCCGCTGATAAGTCAACTTTTCGGTAAAACGAAAAACTATTCTCGGTAAATTATCTGAGGCGAATCAATCAATGTTTGTCCAATTGGGAGGGCTTCATGATTTTCAAGATAGACCTCACACAAAACGCAATTTAATGGAGCTACTAAATTTGACATTTCGGTGAAACTAATTTCGGTATATAGCTTCTTTAATGTATTTGATCAATGCAACTCAATCAAAGCTGAAGTTATACCAATCCCAAAACAAGCTGTTGGGGATTTCAGTATTATCTTAAATTATCCTTAAAGTATCATTAAATTTTTAACTAACTGTATTCTTGTTCTTTTTTATTTCACTATTATCTTAAAGTATCCTTGAATTTTTAACTTTCCGTTACATTCTATTTATAAGTTACATAACGTGACAGATATATATTTTAAAATTTCTAAAATACCGTTTTATGATTCTAATTAGGGGTAATCATTTCAGCCCGGACTGACTCGGCCTAGAAATTTCGAACTTGGGCCTGGGTTTTGTGTTCAGGCCTGGCCTGGGCCCAGGCCCACATTAGGCCCGCAAATTTTAGGGCTGGGTTTGGGCTTACACATTTTGTGTATAATGTATACATATGTATACAAGTTATTTTATATTATATTATATATTTTATATATAAATATTATAGCATGACATATAATTTATATTATATGTAATATTTTATATTATATAATGTATAAAATAAGTTTATATGCATGTTATGTCATTTAATATAATTTATTATAGATATGTAATGTTTTATATATATGAAAGATATTGGCCCAAAATCAGGCCCGGCCCGGCCCAGGTCCATATAGACCTGGGCTAGGGCTTATATTTCAGGCCCGGAACCCCGGGCCCGGGCCTAAGCTATAGCCCTTATCATAAGTGCAAAGCCTGGCCCGGCCCATGATCAACCCTAGCTCTACTCTATTTTCCGTCAATCTCCGTCTCTTACTTTGTCTCTGATTCCAATTCCAATTTTGATTCCATCTTCGTCTATGATTGTATATGGCTCTGATTCCGATTTTGATTCCGTCTTCATCTACGTCTACGTCTCCGGCTCCAACTTTGTCTCTGATTCTATTTCCAATTCCGTCTTCATCTACGTCTTCGACTCCAAATCTGTCTCTGATTCTGATTCCATCTTCATTTACGTCTCTGGCTCCAACTCCGATTCCGACTTCAACTTCATCGCCTCGTTGCTAGTTAATTCAAATGAACAAAGCGCCATAGTCGAGGATCAGTAAATGCACTTGCCATTTGTTGCTGTCCGGAATGGGCTAAGGGCAACAAAGTAATTTTGCTTCTAAGCCGAGGGCTGGCTGAAGAGTCTAAGGTCTGCTGTGGCCGAGGGCAGGAAGGTTAGACCTATGAAGAGGGGGAGGACGTTTGAGACCTTAGGTGCTAACCCCGAGGCAAAGACTCTGATGGTCAAGTTAGTATGGGGGAGTAGGAGGTGGATGACGCCTGAGTGAGGAGCGCTCAGACGAGGTCACACGAGAAACTGTAGAGCTCTTAGTAGTTCAGAGTCCAGATCCTTACCTTGAGGGGGTTGCCCCCTATTTGTACTTGAGGCTGTTTGGAGTTAGGAGGGCTCGGATGGTTAGGATGCAGTCTAGTCCTGAGGAATGTGGCCATCCGAGGCCACCACAAACGGCTGCTCCATTGGCTCTAAATCGCCGCACCCTTATTGGGTCCGCTCCAGGTGTCATCATCTTCCATGCGTGTGTGCACTATTGGTCTAGGTCATCTACGCCTACATCATTTGCCCCCTACTCTTGAGGCCGTAGTGGAGGTCTCAGCTACGAGCCCCTATTTTGGCCAGAGAGAGGGCATTGCCTTTTCTAGGAGGCGTCGATGGGTCTTCATGGCAAGGGCCTTAGCCTTGGCTTCATCTTTGCTGAGGATGCATCTAATGCTAGTTGTGGTGGTGTTGATTTGGTCTTTTCCCTTCCCTCCGAGGGGTGCCAAAAGGCTTGTGCTCCCCAAAGGCCTCAACTTCGTTGCCCGAGAGTTTAAGTCCATGCGGGATACGGGTGCGAGGGGTACTTGCCCCCCTGTCTTGTTTCATTCATGAAAAGGCGAGTTTGTGCAAGGCGTCAACCTCGGTTGGGATCGACGAGGGTAACACTTGGTGACAGGTGGTCGTGGCTGCACTGTGTGCAAGACAGGTCTCGTTGCGAGTAAGCCATAGGCGTGCAGGGGATGACTTTCAGCGATGGGTCCAAACCGTGTGCGCCATGGGTTCTTGCGTTGCCAGGTCAAATCCGTTCCTGGGACGGGTTCCAGGAGAGGATTGTGCGTGGGACAAGGTGATGCGTCGTATCCGTACACGAGATGGGCATTGGGCCGGTCAGGTTGCGCTTCATCTGGTTCAAAGTCACTGGGCGGACCAACCAACACGGCGAGCAGACCGGTCGGCTCGCCCAACGCTGTTTCATCTTCCTGAGGCAAACGGCGCGTGTCAGTCACTCAATTGGGCCGTGGAGGCAGTCGCATCGTGGTCATCCATTTTTCTTTAAATAGGGGCCTTAGTTGTGCTTCCCCCCACCATTTGTCTCCAAGTGTTGTTTCTCTTAGAGAGCTTGGGTTTTCTTTAGAGATCCATAGACCTCGTATCCTTAGGTAAAGAACCCCTCTACAGTCATGTCTTGTTCGGACTCCGGCCCTGATGCTATGAACTCCAGATATCTCGGGAGCGAGCTCCTTCCGAACCCCATCTGCTGCCTGTGGCAGTGGAGACAACCCAAGTGAGCCTGAGGTCCCTGCTTCGAGGCCTGAGGTCAAGGTGTTGAGGGAGAGGACTGCCCCTATAGGTGCTGAAAGAAACTGAAGAGGCGACAACTCTCCTGATGAGAGCGCCAGATCTATGAGGCCTAAGGAGGCCAAGGGGTCTTCGAGGTCACTTGACGTGGTCAAGGGTGAGGAGGTCCCTGAGCTCGGCCCAAGTCTATTGACCGAGTATACAGCCCGAGGGGTGAACATAGACCACCTTCTGCACTCAGAGCAAGATAGTGTCCTTGACTTCAAGCAGGTGAAGACCTTGGCTAGGAAGTATTACATCCCTCGGTCCTATAGACTTAGGGTTCCCAACATCAGTGATCGGCCATGGACACCGGAAGAAGGGGAAATCTGCATTTACCAACATTTTTTAGAGTTCGGTCTTAGCTTTCCCCTCCATCCTCTTATCCCCAAGCTGATGAGGTAGTACGACATCTCCATTAGTCAACTGGCCCCTAATGCTCTTATGACCATCATTGCTATGCTAGTGGCGGCTCGACTCCGAGACGCGGAGCTGACCCAAAAGATTTTTTGCGTCATGTTTGTGCTGAGGCCACACCCTAGTGAGGGGGGTATGTACTATATCTAGTCTCAGAGAGGCCAAGCTGTTGACAACCCTTCATTTGTTCATAACTACAAGAATAAATTCTTTTTTGTGTCATGTCCCGAGGATTGGTCATTCAAGCCGGGTTGGGGGAGCTTTTCTTGTCGGTTGAGAAGGCCAAAGTCCTTCTTTGAGACGATAAAGCCGATGTGATTACCCACATTCGTGTGTTGAGGACGATTTGGGCCAAGCCCCTAGTGGAGGAAGAGTTCCCTTTGGTTTTTGTTCAGCTCAGTCCTGCTCGCCTTGGTAGGGGAGTTTCTTTCATCGGCTTTTTAACACGTCATCTTTCTTGTCTGTTTAGAGGTACTAATGTGTATTTTGCTCTTTTGCAGAGATGTCAGTTGACATGAAGAAGCTGCTATTGGAGAAGGCCCAAGCCAAGAAGAGGATACCAAGCGAGGGCCCACCAAGGAGGCAAATGCCAAGGGAGGTTGTGCCTGCTAAGAGGACGCCTTGGCCTCAAGCTCCTGCTAGTGTTGGAGCTGACCAAGGCAAGAGGCCGATAGAGGGGAGCCGGAAATGAGAGATTGTCCAGAAGAGGCCAGCCTGATGCACCTCAATCCCCCCCCCCTAGGGAAGAGGTTGGCACACAAGGACCACTCAACCGAGGGCGGTACCCGAGGAGGAGAGGCCGCCAATGTGCTAAGGGGGCCTCCAGCAAAGGGGGCCTCATCCTTCTATCCCTCTATCTTCATCGGAGCCATAGGTCTATGATCAGGGGGAACGTCTGAGAGGGGACTCCCTTGACACCCGGGGAGTTGGTAGGGCTACAATCAGGGGGATCGTCTAGCCATGATGAATGAGAGCCCGACTGACCTCCGAGACCACACCTCGGACCACCTGGCCGAGGTAAGATTTTCTTTCCATCACTTCTCTGGTTGGCATTGTCTTTATGGCTTTAACTTACTGACGAAGGTGTTTTTGCTGTAGGTCTGCCAATACTTCGTCGGCTTAGGTGATTGGGTCGGGCTCCTCGTCTAGCACTTGAAGAAGGCCAAGGATAAGGAGCGGCTCAAGGTGTGGGTCACTGAGGCCGAGAGCGATCAATATGTTGTTGTCTCGGCTATGAACAAGGAGAAGGAGGTCCAAAGGATGCAGGAGGAGTACCTCAAGGCAAAGAAGGCCCTCACTGCCGAGATCAAGCAGGCCTTGAAGAAGTCTGAGCTGGAGCACATCCGCCTCGATGAGGCCTTGTCAGCAGCTCAAGCGTGAGTGGCAGAGGCCTAGGAGAGGGCTAGGGATGCCGTCAACATCTAGAAGACAACGGAGGAGTACCAACACTACCTCACCGACTAAGGGGTTGACTCCTACCTGGAGGGGATTGAGGACACCAAGATCGAGGTGCTGAGGCTGATGTCGAGCTTCCCGGTGGACCAACTGAAGGTCTCGGGGGATGTTGAAGTCTCTGCTGCAGAGGACCCAGCTGCTTCTGCTGGTGAGGGCGTCACATAGGCGACTCTTCTTCTGCTTCCTCCTTTCTTTTTGTTTGTTATTTTTCTTAACTTATTTCTTGTAAAGGGTTTGGCCTCCCCATCTGAAGCCTATTTTTGTAAAGTGTTGACAATGAATACTCAATGGAATATACTTTTTTCCGTAACTTGTGCCTTTATTTTTGTTTCTCACACTCGTATCTCTCTCTCTCTCTTTTGTTGTTAGGGTCAGTGCCCCCTTCCAAGAGGTCACAAGCAGCAAAGAAATTACCATCTAAGGTGGTTTGTCACTTAGTTGTTCGCTTAGGATGTTGAATTGAAGGAGTTCAGCCGAAGCCAAGCTGAGTCGTCGAGGTGTTCGGGGTCCCTTTCCTCAACGGGGAGGGAAGGGAGGAGAAGTCCTTAGATCTCCTGGCTTGTTCTCCGACTTTGGCCGAGGCTGCTGAGCTGCGCCTGGCCGAGGCCACCACATCCTTCCTATTTGGCGAAGTACATAGATCGCTTTTAATGTGGTTGTTCATTATAGGCCAAGATTGTTGGCCGGTGCTTATAGCCGAGGTCCCTGTTGTTCCTTGCCTTATCATGAAGGCGAAGTGGACGTATGGCTCGTATAGAGCCGTGTGCCTTAACCGCCATCCAATCAGAGCGTATCACCTCGGGGAGGCTATATGCGTCGGCTGGTCGAGCAGCCGAGGGGTCTTGACAGTTGGCTAGATGAGAACTTATACACTAAGAGTTGGAGCCAAGGAGGGGAGAAACTTTGCACTTTTATTTACTATTCGTCCACCGGGGAGTACACCGTCACTGTTCGTAGACCTTGGCTTTCCACTCTCCAACGGTCTCCGTTCTATCTTGCCTTCTCTAGTTCGTTCTTCCTACTAGCTCAGCCTTGGTAACGTCCATGCCAGGGCGGTAAACACTCGTCTGCGAACAGAGCCCATACCCAATAGGATGAAAGAAGTTGTCTCTGTTTCGGTGATCACCAATCCTTGGGAGGAATTGCAGGTGCAAAGAAACTCGAAGGTGGAGGGTAAGAACGTTTGGACTCCCGGTTCATGCCTGGTGTTTGGAAACGCTCAGGGAGTTGGAAATGCCACTATGGGTTTCGTTGGAGTAGCAGAGGAGAACCTCTACTGGAGGGGACCTCGAGGCCGTGAAGCTACTGATCTGGGTGGGAGCACCGCATGAGATACCTAAGGCTCTAACAGTGGAAGTTCTCGGGGAAATCTTCATCGTTAGCTTTGTGGTAGAAGGCCTGGAGTCGCTGGTCTTGAGACATTCTTTAGGGCTCCGTTGGATTGAAGTGGAAGAAGAGTTGAAAGGTTCTAAGGCAGCTAAAGGCGGGCGGCGACGGTTCTGGTCTTGGGGCTCAAGAGCGGAGAGAAAGACCTCAGGTAGCTGAAAGAGTAAGGGGAAGATCTTGTCGGCGTCAGAGGAGGAGACGTCACTGATCTGGTTCGGTTGTTTCCGGGCGCTCTTCCCTGGTCGAGAATGAAGATGGTTCTTTGTTGTTGTTGGAATCGAGGGAGGTGCGTATGAACTATGAACTATTTATTTTGGAAAGGTAATTTTGACATTTTCAAAATTCTTAATTAGCACGATGGTAGATTTTATATTGTCGCAAAATGAAAATTCGGGTATCAGATTTTCGCATTTTAAAGTTTGGATACTAAATTGGCACTCACATGTTTTTTCCTACTAATAGTAGTAGTACTTTAATATTATTAATTCAAAATCCATATACACATAATAAGAATATATTGTTAGTCAATAATACTGATTATTATTAAAAAATGTTAATATAAAAATTTAATTACTTAAAATTATTTGTTGAAATTACCCATTTTAATTCAAACAGATAATTAATTATTAATTTAATTTCTTAAAATTATTATTTATTGATTAATTTTAATTACTCTTTGGTTAACGACCTTCTTTTTGAATAATTGGTTTTTTATGTTCAATAATTTTTTTTGCAAAAATCCAAACAATTTTTCATTTTCAATGCTAATCATTTATTTTTCTCTTATTTAGTTTTCCAAAAGGTAAAACAATAAATTAATGATATTTACCTATTTTTATCAAATTATGTATTTATCAAGTTGTCATTGATGATGACAATAATGATGAGCCAACTTTTTGCAAGAGAGGGGTACTAATAATAATTAATGACTTCTGATTAATTAATTCCATATATTAATTACTAATAATAATAGTTCACTAATAATAATAATTTCTTATAATAATTATTATTACTACTTAATTACTGATAATATTGCTCATCATTAATTCGTAATGATAATTAATTAATGATAATAAATATGGATTTTCATAATGGTAATTAATAATTCAGAAATAATCATTTTATATTTATATTAACTCATATTAATTATTTTGAAAATAAATATTTAATGTTAATTATTTATATTAGAATTATTATCAGAAATTATAATTCATATATTTATATGAAATTACTTATTGATAATTAATTTCTGATAAAAATTAATTACTGATTGCAATTACTTATTGATAATTAATTCCTTGATTATAATAATGATAATTATTACTTCGAAATGTTAATTACTTTATGATAATTAAGAAGTATTTTAATAATGTTAATTATTAATTGAGATATAATCATTTTAGATTTATATTAATTCGTATTAATTATTTTATAAATATATAATAAGTATTAATTATTTACATTATTATGATAAGTAATTATAACTAATACTATTATTATTCTCCAATAAATATATCATTTAGTGAAAGTTAAATTATAAAACTTTCAATTATTCATTATTGTTAAACTAAAAGAATTATAAAAGAAATTATTATTTTAGGAATTAACTAAAAATCATAATATTAACAAATTAATCACTTCATAATAATAACAATAATAATAATAGAAAAATAATAATAATAATAATAATAATAATAATAATAATAATAATAATAATAATTTAATATTACTGATTTCAAAATCAATACACACATAATAAGAATATATTACGAGTAAATAACAGTAATAATAATATACATATTATTATTACTGATTTCATAATTATTAATCTATATTACTCAATAAAGACATGGAATAAAAAAAAATATTCAAATTACCACTAAATGAATGAACTAAAATCTATGAGTGTTCTAATTGACTTGAATTTGACACATCAACATGCCCTAAATTATAATTTCAACCTACATTTCCTATTTTTATTTCTCAATTCCCATAATTCATATATACCATTAGGTTATGTATAGGTTTCCCTACCTTTTCCCTAAAGATAACTTCTAGCCAGCCTACGTGCATTGTGGGGAGCTTAGACTTAAAATCCATAACCATGATCGAGCAAAAGAAACGTTGCCACCTAATTTGGAGGTGACCTCCATACTCGATATGGTCCCCTTATTCTCCTTTCTTTCATGTTTCCTCTGTTGAATGGGCTTTGGAGTCCTGATTATATTAGTAGTTGATTGTAGCCATACATGATGATGATTTGATTATAATCATGTATTTTTCATCTCTTGCTTTAGAGGATGGATGCACCTGCAAATATTGTTTGGCATTAATTGTTTTTCTTAGTAAGTCTTTGAATGATTTTTTTTCTTCTTTGCCTCTTTGAATGGATATCATTTAAATGCTTTTTATCAATTCATACGTCCCTATATATTAACCAGTATTGATGATATTGTTGTAAACATCCATCTAACTTTTCTATTTTATATATAGATTAATGATTTCAAAGTTATTGTTACTTTTTTGGGAGTGGGTTGCTCAACAGGATATTGTTTTTTTATTGTTAAATAGTAAATTTCAAATTTAATAATACTATAGTTGCCTCTTAGTATGGGGTCATTCTCTAGATAAAACATGGTAAGTCTCTTAAATCAAATAAAGAGCCTACGCTAAATGTCTATTATAAATAATTAAAATTTTGAAATAATTCAGATTAAATCAAATAATTACTTGCTGAAAATTACTGAATTAAGTAAATAATAATAACAATAAGTATTTATAAAAATAATTAACAATCATCAAGTACTTAATTAAGTAAATAATAAAAAATGAAATAACAATCATCATTTATCATTAATGTTTATTCAAAGCAGGCCCCATAATATTTACCAAATATAGTAACTAAACCTTAAATAAGAATCAATATCTATTAACAACAAGTAAAATTGTTAAGCCAAATCATTAATGCTTATTCGTAAATGCAAAATATGAATTAACAAATCTATTATATAATAATTACACTTGGTTGGAGAAAAATATTTTAAGTAAATATTTAAATAATTACAAATTTAATTAATATTATTACTATATAACAAAAAATTTAAATTAAATACTAAAATAAATTAATAATAATAAGAATGGTTAAATTAAAGTAATAAATAGTTCAAATTGAACTTAATGACCCACATAAATTTATGGATTTGACATATAAGAATCAATTTATGTGAACATAGAATGTATGAGTGTCTTAAAAATGGTAATTTATAAGCAATAATAAAAATTATTAATGCCTATTCATATAAATATATATATATAATTAACTTCCATTCACTAGTTAATAACAATAAAAGTTGGACCTTTGACTGTGGGAGAGAAAAGCAAAATCGACCTGAGTTTCCGCTTAAAGCCAGTTGAGTTGTGACTTGTAAAGCCAGTAATTCAGTTGGAGTTGGACGTGTGTTCCGCCGGGGAAAGGGGGGAGGGGAGCCACCCGGCTAAAAACTTCTTCCCCTGAAATTATATTTATTATTTTTAGTAATCTGTACTGATGTCTCTTTCACCGCTACTGCTAATGCTCCAACTGTCAAAAGTAACACGGAAATGCTCATCTCCTTTTGCTCCTCATAGACTAAATGCACCACACCATGACAAAATTAGCACTCTAGGAGAAACAATTTTATTAAAATGTCTAAAAATCAAAATAGAAATCAGTATGGTTACACAAATCATAGTTTTCGAACTGCAGTTGATTCGGATCGTCGGATCGTTTGGCCTGAGAATTGTTTAGGCAATTGGTTTCGTTTTACCCTATATCCGATTTATGGCCAAAAACTGTTGAATCAGTTAATAATTTGTTGACTTGGCTGATCAAATCATTGACCTATTGATCCGTTCAATAATTTTTTGCCATTTTTATTTTTAATTTTTGTTGTTAGAATGGATCATCCATTCAAATCGAACGATCGAACTATCGACCCAAAAACTAATGATCAGAACGATTCCATTTCCAAATCACTTTTTAAAACCATAACACAAATAATCCAACCTAACTGATTTTTGGTAAGAGCAAATTTTAATTTTTAATGGGCCTCTAGCTTTAAAGAGCTAAGCACAGTATCTCCCGGCCCGAAAGCAAAAATCGTGTACACTCCAGTGGCATGTTAAGAATACTAGTAGGGCCCTCCCAACTTTGGTGCAAACTGAATTTGATTTCAAGCATTTGCTACAATTGACACTTTGGCATATGATATTAAAACTAAATGAATAAAAATATCTATTCGTAATTTAATGTTGTCTGCACAATAAAAAATAGAAAGAAAATTTTGAATATCTTAAAAATCCTTAATACAAATATCTTAAAAATCCTTAGTACAAATATTGATCTAAATAAATTACTTTTCAAAAGTTTAGGAATAAATTTCCGAATGGATATGAATAAACTTTTCAGAATTTATTCATACGAAAAATTATTTTTCAAAAAAAATGAATTTATGAATAATTATTACTGAAAATATAAAAAATTCAGTAATTTAGATTTTTTAAATTAACTTTCACTAAATTAAATTAACAAAAACATGAAAATTAGTTTTTGGAAATCGCTAAATTAAAAATTCCCAATAAAGACCAAAAACCTATGTAAATTACGATAATTATAGAAATTATTAATAATTACCAAATATAAATTATCAATATTAAAATTTCCCAATAATTTTTCAATTTAATAATTACCAAAAGCCAATGTAAAAGAAAATATCAATAAATATTTTTTGTTACCAAAATTAAATTTCAAAATCAATAATTTTCTGACTAAAAATTGCTCAAAGATTTTTTTTTTGAAATTTAAAAAATAAATAATTATCTTTAAATTACTGAAATTTTCATGTAATAATTGTCATTTTTCAGATAATACTAATATATAATTAATTTCATATAATAATAAATTTATAATTAAATAGTAAAATTTGATTATTCAATAATTATTGATATGAATAAATTAATTTTCAAATATTTATGTATTTTATGAATAATTAATTACTAAATATTAATTATCTTATACGTTTAATGTTTGAGAAGTTTCCAACTTTGTTAAAGCGTTGAAATGGAAGGTAGGGTGGCATGGTTAGAGGCTAAGAGTTGGATGATGTGGCAAAATGAGGGCCTACGTAGCATGAAGGTAAACCTATATTGAACTCGACTTATTGTGTTTATTTTTTATTATTTGAAAATTAAATTTAAATAGGGTTTAAATTAATAATTTTAATTTATTTAGTAAATTGTTATTGATCCATAATTTAAGTTATGCTATGTTTATTACTGTTTAAAATTTTTAATCTTGTTGTAATTTGTTATTATAAAATATGTAAAATATTATTGTCACACATGAAGAATAATATCATCGTTGCCATACATGGAGAACATCTCATACTTTTATATAGTATTATGCACGGGGGATGTTCCCAATGCATGAGGCATGGGGTAGTGTATTGTGGGTAGAAGATCTGGAGTTGCGAATTCAAATCAGCCCCCCACAAGATTGCTCCCCATAACATCCCACAGCACATCTCCATCGTGTATTGGAAACATCTCCCGATGATAATCCTAGAAATGATAATGTCATCATCATCGGGAGATATTCCTAATACAGTGTAAGAATGTGTTGTGGGACATTGTCGGGGGCAATCTTGTCTCTAGAGTTGCATGTGTGTGAGAGAGATATTTTAGGAATAAGATAGAAGGATTATTATTTATATTATTTTCTTATTTGTTTAATGGGCAATTACATAAAACTAAAAATATAAATTAAGAAAAGAATTAGGAGCATAGGGAGAGGTTCTGTGACATGGACCACCTTGCTATCTATGGAATAGATTCCTATATACGGTTGGATGGTTGGATGTCGTGTTTTGTATGGACACGATTTTTTCTGTAATGGGATCCCATCAAAAGATTACGACGTTGCCCCCGCCCCGAGTCGGGTGACTGGGCCACTGGGGTCCCTCTTCCGGTCTTCATATGCATTATATGGCCAAGATTACATGGATTCTTACCCACCACCGTTGGATCGGGACCTTATTTTTCAAAGTCCATTCACATTTCCATATTATGCCCACAGTTGGTCAACGACCGTCTGGCGTCCGGTCTGATCTTCGCCTTGCAACTTTAATAGTTGGCCCCCACATACCTGACGACAATCCAAAATCTAGGGGCCAAAGTGCAGAGGATCAATCATGTATGACCAAATAATTCTTGACCTCGCGTAGCTCATCATTAACAACTAAATAACCTCCTTATCCTATATGTGTTTTTATATGTGTTTTTGAGTATTGACCGGAGTAAACCCTCTGCTTACTCTTGTCTTTCCTTGTTATGTTGAGTAACGAAATGAATGAAGCTTCAAGCAATAAAGCATGGCTACCATGTGAGTTCTTTTATTTTTATTGACCAAAATGCCCTTTTCTGATCATCTATCCCCACTCAGGTCCTTACTGTTCCCTTTTTCTTTATCGCTCCTCTCTTTCGCAGTGCAACAGTGCAGGTGCCACCTCAGAAAATTACTTCTCTTTAAATTGGATCATGTATAGTAGCAGAAAATATAAAATCTTGCTTTACAATCTTGCATAGCAGAGATCCTCCTCTCTTTCTCTTTGTATGCGTCTGCGTTTCTGTGGAAGCTTTAAGAGGGAGAGCAGAGTGGAAATATGGATTCAGGAACCAGCACCTTTGTGATCAGATGGATCAACTTTCTCACCATGGTAAGCTTTTGTTTTCTTTCCCTTTTTTTCTTTTTTTGTTTAGCCTTTCCTCCTGATTTATTTGCTTATTCATCGTCGTTTTAAGGTGAATTTTACATGTTTGAAACTTCTTTGTAACTCCTGCCTTGTTTCTTCCTTCTATTGTTTTTTTTTACCATCTCTTTAATGGGTTTCACTCCTTGTGATTTCGCTTTCTTAGCCTTTTGTCCCTCTTTTCTTCTCATGTTTGTTCTATCTGTTTGTCGCTTTACATTGTTGTGATATTTAGTTTCCATGTTCGGAGATATGTGTTGTTTTCTGCTGATATGCAAATTTCTGTTGTTTTATAATTTTATTCTTGCAATTTTGATAAAATGGAGTTTACTTCCTTCCTTTTTGAGTTGAAATTTTTCCCGCTACTTATAATACTTGTTTCACTGTTTTAGCTTTCTTCCCATTCCGAAGAACATATGTCCTCCGCAAAAAGATGTATCACAGTCAGTTTGTTTCTGAGATGGTTGATGTTCTAACCATGTACTTATTGTGCAGATACTGGCAATAGCTGTTATTTGTTTTGGGGTTTGGATGAGTACTCACCACGATGGCTGTCGAAAGTCGCTCACTCTCCCTGTTCTGGCCCTTGGTGGTTTCATTCTTGTCATGTATGCAGTCCATCTCTGGTTTGCCTTGAAGCTTATTCCCCCTACCCACCACAATATAAATAAACAAGTAAAGACTAAACACGCAAACATTTATCTACACAGGAATTAAATGCCACTTCTCTTTCGTTTACAGATCTTTGATTGGGTTTATGGGCGCATTGAAGAACATCTCCATATTGCTATGGATAGTATCCTTCTTCAATAAGTTATGAGATGTCTTTGTTTTTGTGCATGTGTATGTGTTTTAATTCGTTATTTATCCTTTTCCCCATCTAGACCTGGCCTTGACTGTGCTTTCAGTATCTAGTGTTGTTGTGCTTGATCTTGGTGGGGATTCTGGTCTTCACAGTATTAGCGTAAGTATTGCCATTAGAAAAGCTAAAGAGAGATCTCTTATTTTTATTTACTTGGATATTAGATAGATTTCTTATTTTATTTTGCACCTTACTGGTTTTTCTGTTTTTAAAAGGTTCTTATTTTAAAATGGTAATTAAAAGTTCTTTTTATCTCCTGAGTGTGCAACACCTTTGCTTACCTTGTCATTGCTTTGCACCATTAAGAACCAATTTAGACTTTAGTTGACGAATAAAAAGATGTTGTTTAAGGTAAATTTTGCAAGTTCAATTTTTATAGCGTAAAGGTTTCATAAGACAGTCAACAAAAAATAATAATTTAAAAGCTCAACAGCATGAGATCTGCCATGACCATTATATTCCTAAATTTTGTGGCCATCAACCATTGAGGTTTTGACATAATAGAAATTCATGACAATAGCTCTGTTTTACCTAAACTTGAATAGCCATGTAACTTAATCTACCATCCTAAATGTCCAACCTCCACTCTCATAGCCACAGTCTTCCATTATTTCTCTCTGTGTCAGGACATAACAAAGCCCTGGTTCTGCATGTGCATCCATGTGAAACATCACCATCATCCATGCCTTATCCCAACTATATGGGGTCGGCTACATGAATCCTGTTCCGCTGATCAATGTAAAGCATGATCTTAACTTTTCAGTTTTGACTCTAGCATCAAAAACCTAATGGCAATAGTAAGGTGGTTTGAAGTGCTCTATGGTCCACACATGAATACACATAAAAGTGAATTGATAGCTGTGGGAGAGGTGCAAAATCTGGAGCAATGGGCAGAAGAATGGTGATGTGAAAAGGGGAAGTTGCCTTCAAAGTATCTAGGAATGCCATTGGGAGCCAGAAGCAACTAAAAAGCAATATGGGAACCAATTATGGATAGGTGCAAGCTTTACACTGCCGAAAAGTATGTCTCATCTCTTACCTTTGTATCTGCTCTCAATGTACCCTGTCCCGGACAATATGGCAGCAATTATTGAGAAGAAAATGATAAATTTTCCCTGGATAGGCTGAAAAGAGTATATGAAATACCACCTTGTTTATTGGAGAAAAGTTGTAGGCACAAAAAAGTGGGAGGTTTGATACTTAGGGTAAGGAGAATGAAGGAGGTGAATGTATCCCTTTTGTGCCAGTGGTATTGAAGATTCAGGGAGCAGCAAGACTGCTTGTGAAGGAGGGTGATTCAAGCTAAGTTTGGAAATGAATAGAGAAGGTACAAAGTCATTTAATGAAGGGAGTATGGTTTCAGGTGGAAATGGCCAAAAAGTTAAAATTTGGAAGGACCTCTGGTGTGGGAACAGCCCACTAATGGAGACCGTTCCATCTCTTTTTGAGCTAGCTTTAGACAAGGAAGTAAGGGTGTCTGATTGTATGCAAGTAAGCTGGGAACATTGTTCAGACTCTGCAATTCCAGAGAAATTTAAATGATTGGGAGGTTGGAAGTTGGAATGTTGATGGATACACAGGTGGTGTACAACAGAGCCGATAGAAGGGTGTGGACTTGGGAGAAAACAGGCCAGTTCTCTGTTAAACTTTTCTATAACTTCTTGACCAGGTTGGATGACTATGAGTTTCTTGCCAGGAAAGTTTGGTGCAAGGATATACCTTCCAAAGTGGATTTCTTTGTTTTGAGTGCAAGTTCAAATAGAATTCTCACACAGACAACCTATTGAAGGGGGGTGATTATGGTAAATGCAGAATATTTGTTGGGTGAGGAATGTATAGAGTTGATCACTTAGTGCCTCGTCGCAGCTTTACATTCTCTGTCTAGATCAAAGTTATGGGATTATTTGCAGCAAGGAATTGCTGCCCAGCTTCAGTAATGGACTTGTTAAGAAAATGGAGGTTGGAAGGCCTGAGTAAAAGAGGAAGAATTTCTTCGAGCATAGTACCGGCTGCTGCATTTTGGGTAGTTTGGCAGGAGAGAAGTTCTAGTCTCTTCCATAACATATGTAGTTCAGTAGACTCTGTGGTTCAGAAGATAGTAGGAAAACTTCATTCTTGGCTTGCAGTTCACAAGTTGTTTAAATGGAAAAGCTGTAATTCCATTTTTGTACATGACAATCTTTTTGTAAAAATTCATGGGATACCTTTTTAGTGCTATATGGACAATGAATTCTTTTTGTACAGCCTCTAGTTGTACAGGGATAGTCATTTTGGATTTAATGAAAGTCTATACTTTACCATTTCTAAAAAATAAATAAATAATGTCATCAAAACTCAAAAGATGCTAGAACTTCTTTCTTTTTCAACTAACAAAGAGAATCTACATAATGATGGACAAATTGGATAATCCTTGCAAACTCTTTGGATTCTTAAACTGAAAAAATAAATCATCTTAGCTGTTAATCCCTTACAACACCATGAGAATCATTCTATTTAACTTGTTTGTACTTTGAGGTGGGGCCCATGAGAATCATTCGATGGAGTATTGTTTAGATTTGTATGCTCCATTATATTAGTAAAGAGTGAAGAGAGGTGGGGCCCATGATTTCCCAAATAGAGAAAGGGGCTGAAGCCCTGGGAGGGATTTTAGAATTCAAATTTCAACTGAGGAATGGAGAGAAATTTTACAATTCAAATTACAACCAATTCATGATATAACTACAAGAAATACACTGTTGCAAGCCTGCAACATACATGCATCACAAAATCCAGAAAAAAACATGAAATTAGCACCACTATTGCCAATTTTCCATAATACTTCTCTACAAAGGATAGTTTTGACTCAGCAAATCTGCTCATAATCCTCAAATCTGAGTAATGATTGCTTTGCCATAATACTTACCTTCACCACATTATTTCCAACAGATAGAAGTATAGAGGGATGGATGGAGAAAGATTGTGGAATGGAATGCTAACAATCCTAATAATTAAGACTTAGCATTGCAGTTACATGTAGACTTGTTACTTCTACGGGTCTTTTTCCCAAGGGATTTTGGATTTTTGTTCTTACCCCCTGCTCTTCTGCTAATAATAAACTTCATTAGCATATGCTATATCATCTTATGTTATCTTATGTGAAGACTTTTTAGATGCTGCCTCTTCATTTAACTAACATTTAGTTTTATAAATAAGACTACATTGTTCAAATTCTCAAGGTGAACCAATTAGTCGTAAGCAAGTATTAAATGAACTTATGAATGTAAGGGATGGATTTTGACATTTCAATTTTTTTTCTCTGAATTGCAAAACCATCTTAATTCATCAATCTCCATTTATTGCTTAATTCTCTCACACTTGGTTTTTTCTCTGTAACATGTCAAGTCAATCCTGCTGGTAAATGGTAATAGTAAACCTGATGAGCAGATTTGATTAGGAGCACAGACTTTTTTTTTTCTTTCTTTCTTGTCTGATTATATTGATATATTATAAGGTGAAAGATGTACTCAAATACCCTATTCAACAGTGTGTGTCTATAACAACTCTATGTTGATGAATTCATGTATTCTAGTGAACTTTTCATGCATCCACAGTGAACCCCTTGTTGACTTCTCAGATTTCATTTTGAGTCACAATGTGGCTATTGTGAAGGATCACCCTGCAAGTATCAATGTGTCAGAAGCTTAGGACCAGAAGGGATGGTGAATTTCTGAAGTTGCTAAGTTGCACCTTATCTGTCTGTCTACTTTTCATCTATTATATGCTTGTCAAAAGAAATGGATTTGCATTTTCTAAACATTTCTCCTTATCCAACACTAATAACATCCTAGGTTAATAGCTAAACAGATCCATGTTGTTTGCTGCTCCTTAAGTTTAATCAACATGTTGTTTGCATGGACAATGAAGGCTTACTCTCTGAGGTTGCATTCACTTTTTTGTTTTTTGATCCTTCTCATAACAGTGTAATCAACAGGTTTTTGAGATGAAAGAGGCTCTCTTGGGGAAGTAATGGAGCAGATGAAACCTTCTGCTTTTGTGGTCCTCAATCCTCCATGGAACAGAAAGGAATTTCTTTTTCCATATTTTAGATTGTTGGCATAACTTTGTTTTTCATTTGATTTTCTTGTGCTTATAGGTTCATTATAACAAATAATGGATCTGGACATTCTGTAGCTGGTCTGAGGTAAGACACGTGCCACTTAATGTGACCAAAAAGTTACTGTATAGTTCTTTTATAACTAGAATATCTCTCTTGGTGCAGTATATATTCTTAAGTTCCAATTAATTTTGAAATGCAAAAGGAGAAATAATTAATAGGCAAGAAAAAGGGCCTACAAAAAAAAAAGGAAAAGATGAGAAAAGTAAACCCCACCACCTGCCACCTGGTGGAAAAAAAGTAACTTCAAATTCTATCTCATACGAAAAGGTCAAACCATGTATTCAATGGTTTTTAGATATTATTATTCACATTAGACACACTGCTAAGATGTAAGAAGGAAACTTTAAGTTAACACAAGGGATTCAGTAATTTGATCACCCAATATCTGATTATCTGTCCAGGTACAAGGAGTATCAACTTCGGGATTACAGTTCTTGGTTTCTAAAACAAGTAAGGCATGTTTCTTGTTATTAGCTGTCTCAATAACCAATGCCAAGGTACCAACTCTCATCTAGTTCAATATTGTGGTTTTGATAAGTTGAATAACACAAACAACTGGGCACACTTGAAGAGCTGTCTTGTGAAATCTGAAGACTGCAATAACCTTCCCAAGAAATATAAGGTTACATTCTCCAACCTATAGGTCCTCTTCTTCCAAGTATTTTTAGAGCTGCATCTGCACTTCAATATCCAAAATGGTATACATACATCCATATGTACATTGTGCCTAATTCCTTTTTGACTACTTTGTGCAGACACTTAAACAATATAAAATGGCCAAGCTGACCCCAATTGAGGCTGGTTGTTGTCGACCACCATCTGAGTAGGTGCCTGGCATATTTGAATTGTTAAATGATTGTTGAGTCAACATATTCCATGAATTTATCAATTAATATTATCATATTTATGATAGTCAACCACATATAAGTGGTATTTTCTTGGTTGAATTTCTTGTTATGCTTTTCAGGTGCGGCTACCCTGCCATAAATGCTTCTTACTATGACTTGAGCTTTCATCCAATCAGTTCTAACAATGACTGTAGACTCTACAAAAATTCCCAAACCATTAAGTGCTACAGTTGTGATTCTTGCAAGTAAGTTAAAAAAGAGAAGAAATGCAGTGCTCTGTTTCTCATTACATTTATGTAGAGTTTCACTTATGAGTTTCCTTCTATTATTTTTAGGGCTGGAGTTGCACAATACATGAAAACTGAATGGAGAGTGGTTGCAATATTTAATGTGATTCTGTTCGTTGTTTTGGTAAGGACTTCCTCTAGCATGAAAATCAATAAAAACCTTTCCTTCTTTTCCTTTTTTTAGTGGAAAGTAGATCTCATAAAGTAAAATCTCCAAGATTCAAGATGACCCAGTCAATAGCATTCAAAACTTTTCTGGAGGAAACTGATCAAGTTCCCTTGCCCAGTTGATCTCTATATCATTATGCCATCATTCAAATTGAATTACTTAATGTTGAACTGGTATTTTACTTGTGGAAAACCACTGGCTTATAGCAAGAGTTGATATATAGTGTTTATGATTAAAAAAGATGTTGCCTGTTGGGGAGGGGATTCAAAATATCTTGTTGGTCTTTTAAAGTTCAGTGCATATCCTATCATTATGTGCTATATCTGTTAATTTCCATAATTCATCTCTAACATTCTTTTGCTCCATGGTACCAGTCAATTATCTACTTTGTTGGATGCTGCGCAAGAAGAAATGCTGCCAGGAGTCGTTCATCCAAGGTTTGAAAATGGACTGTGCTTCCGATCTGTCTTATCATTGAAGGGGATTGGCACTAATTTGTAGACATTCTGAGGGTAAAGGGCAAGTGAAATGCATTATGGAATGCCAAACGTGAAAGAAATGGAAAGAGAAGAAGAAACAAGAAATCTGGAATATTGGTGTTCCTTATACGATTACACAGTTGTAAACGGAAGCCTTGTGTGCACTCTGAACCATCTGACTCTGAGCTTTGATTGTTTCAAACAGCCAAGCTTTTTCCGGAATTCTTGGCCAAATCCAAACCCGAAATTTGGAAAAGCCAGTGCCACACAATCTAATCCATGGCGTCGCGTCCAAACTACCATGCCATTTCTTAGCCCTCTGGATCTATTGGTCATTTTCAAGCGGTGGGAAAGATATATTAGGCATATGGGTTTGACTATGATTACGAAGACATGATATCAGAAAAACTTACGATCAATCGACCGGTATCAGATATTATTCATCAAATTCATCGGATGCTTTGATGCTTCGAGTGATTGGTCAAATATTTTATGGTACCATGTCTTTTCGGTATCATAGATTTTCTTCATATACAGCCACGTGTTAGGCATTATTAGTTAAATTTCTCAATGATATGTTGCATCTGCGACTGGATTGTCCAGATTGGGTGGATCCGGATCTAGATCCCCAGCATGGAGCTAGTTGGTTCGGTTGTGCTTAGGATTCGGATCGGATGACCTGAACTAGCTAACCAGTCGGCCTCTTTATTCCATTCCCTAAACACATCCAAAGAAATACCACAAGCATGGTAACGACAGTTTATTCGAGAGAATTGGACGAATCTTTTCAAATTGTAGACTCGAAGTCACTAATCTGGGCCCTGGGGAAATCTTTTAAACCGAAAATCAGCTTAGATTGATGCCTCTATCCATCAAATAAATAGTGTACCCATAATAAACCATCAAGTTTCTTGGTATTCCCACTGCCAATACCACCACCACCATCATTTGGCTTTTGCAAAAGGGAAAATTCCTGATTAGTATCCTATACTTTATACCTACTGTCACTTTGGTCCCCGAATTTTAAAATGTAACAATTCAGTACACTTTCAAAACTTGTTGACCACCTGTCGTTAATCAACCGTTAACTAGCATTTGAAAAAACACACAAATGTCCTTCAAGTGTCATCTAATTTTCTTTATCAATCATCCAAACGTTGACAAAAAATGAATAGTCCCAAATCTTTGCTTCTTCTACTCAAGAAAGTCAGGGTTAGGTCTCAATGGACATTCTGTTGATCCCAACTTTCTTGAATAGAAGAGGCAAAGATTTGGGACTGTTCATTTTTTGTCAACGTTTGGATGATTGATAAAAAGAATTAGATGACACTCAAAGGGTATTTTTGTCTTTTCAAATGCCACTTAATGGCTAATTAACAAGCTGGTTAATGACAAGTATTGGATTGGCACATTTTGAAAGTTCAAGTACTGAATTGTTGCATTTAAAAGTTTGGGGACCAAAGTGGCACTAGGCCCAAAGTATAGAGTATTAATCGAGAATTTTCCCTTTGCAAAATTGCAAAAAGAAAAATGTGAAGCGGGAGGGATTTGGGCATTTTGTATAGATGTGGCTATTGGCATTGAAAAATAGAAAAGCTACCGGTTTCACGAGGCACAGTGACATCCCCTGCTTTCCATCGGGATTCACTATAATCACTTATATTTCCTAAAAAAGAGACAAATATCATTCTATAATGCAATGGCACATCTCCTTAATTTTGGCTTGTCCAGATTCCGTGTTAGAGAAACTGGAGTTATCTGTCAACCACCAAAATGGAAGTTGGAAGTTTATCCTATGGAGTATGGACTTGGAGGGTGCCCCTCTGGTTCAGTTGCAAGAGGAAGAAGGGTCGTTTGGCAAGTCTTTTTTGAAAGACCTTCTGGAAGTTCTGACAGTCAAAAGATGTAGTGAGATTTTGCATTAAGATCTTGACAGCCCGAACACCGTTTGGTTAAGGCATGCCTTTTTGCACGTCTTTCCCCGCGAAGACAAGTTAAAAAAAAAATGAAAAGCTTCGTTTAGAGCTTCCAAAAAATCACCCAAAATGGATTTTCATGCATCTCTTTGGTGCGACGCCTTTTGATGGCTAGATATTTTCCCAACCAAACGGGAGAAGACAAAAACATGGGCTGTCGGGCTTCTAAAAAGTCAACAGCCCACACGAAAAGACATCAAATGGGGCCATGCTTCTCCTTACATCAAGAGTGGGGATATTTGGAGGGGCAGTATGGGAAATTTGACAGAACTCTTTTTTCTTTTAAGGGTGGATCAATAGCAAGGGACTCTCAGGAGGTTTTGTGAGTTAAAGAGAAATGTGTTCCATTTTTTTAAAGCCAGTGGGCAAAATCCATTCAACAGAATCAGTTACAATCTTTCTCTTACAACAGTAGGGAGCAAAAACTCAGGAGGATTAGACCATGTATTTGTCTGAGAAAGATAAACCAAATTTTGCACAAGCATGCACCAAGCCATTACAAGATCTAGGAGCATAGACAACTTGAATGGAACTAAAACAGCACATAACCCTCCTGCAATCAGCTATCACTGACCATAACCGAGTACATGGATTTTATTTTCACAGGGTTCAAAAATTACAGTAAGATGATTGGGCACATGGGGTTGCTTTTAGCCACAATATTAAGATTCCCCTCAGTTAGTCCCTCTATTTCATTCATAATCTGGAATCTTACAGATTAAGTTTGTAACTTCAAGAATTCAAATTCAAAAATTACAATGACTAAAATTAAGCAATGACCACATTAAGTTATGCTGGGTGACCATAACCTTAAGAATCTCCATTGTGCTTGCCAAGGAAGAGAGCTGTACACTGCTCAGCTGTATCCTCTGGGCTGGTGACTGCAAGAAAAATGAGAATATTCAAATCAGAACCAGCTAGTACAGAGGGGAAACAAAAGATAAAATACAGCAGTACAAGGGAATGATAAAATAAGGAGCCTGTAACAATGTGCACATGAATTTTCTGATCTGCAATTTTTAGAGTGACAGTTTAAATTGGTTGATTTTCTTTTTTCCCCTAATTGATTAACTTCTTGTCAGCGTGTCACAAATAATAATTTCCTGTTTATTACTTTATGTTTTTAAATGCATCTGAAAAATTATTTCATTTTGTGCAAAATCTACCATTAAGCTTAGTGTCTAAAATTACATAATGATTCTAGTTTGGATTTAAATCTTGTATTTAAGAAAGAATTTAGCTAAGATGGAAAGGGAATGGTAATCAGCCAGTACCCAAAGTCCTACCAATATATTCTGATTTAAAAAAAAACTATGTTTTCCCTAGAATACAATTCACTTTGACCTAAAAAAGAATAATTAAAACTCAAAAAGAAGCATATACTGCAACCAGTATTGATAATGATAGTCAATGGAATGAACAAAGTCATCCAACATGACAAGATATGACAACTGTAGGAGGTAGTTTCATATGTTACAGAGCAATGATTGGCAACATCTAAATGCTGCTAACTACCAAATCAGTTTTTCTTGTTTTTGCATCTACCAAACCTCATGAACCCAACAGTTTCAAATAGACCGGTTCTAAATGTTGAAGTTTCAAATCTAGAATTAGACACAGAAAAATCTTAAAATTAACATATAACTTAGCACAATAGAGCCAGGCTACTCTGATTGAGATTGACACAAATGAAAGCATAATATTCATCAAAATATAAGGGTTTGGAGCTAACCTTTGTGACCAACTGTTCGTTCAGATTCATAAATCTCATAGTCATTTCCTCCCTGAAGAAATAAATTATAGCTCCTTTAATCCAACAAATGATGCTAGAACACATAACTAAGATGAATCGTGATAGATGACAAAAGACAAGAAAAAGTATTTACATGAGAAAGATTACCTTGTAAGTTTTGTCTCCAAAGAAGTGAATTTCATGAAAATCATCAAGGTATCTCAAGCAGTATGTCTTGTCCCAACCATTGGGGAATACCTGTCACAAGTATTTTTTCCAAAAATAAATTTATCTTTATAGATTTCCCTCGGTACAGTTAGTTTCAATTCAGGAATTGTCAGTGCATAAACAGTAATTGGCATTCACTCACGTCAAAGCTTATTTGTCCTCCAATGGAAAATGTCAGATTAAGGTGAGCAAACTTCTCTTTAAGCACAGAAACCATTTTTGGTCGTATGTTGTGAACCTGAAAATAAATATACTTGTAGATATTTTTCTAAAACAGAAAAACAAAAAATATTGAGCATCAAACCAAAAAACTCTTAAAAGAAAGTAAAAGTTATACCTTATCATACTTTTCAAACTCATCCCTCTCCTCCTGACTGCAATTTCTCCCAACCGGTGACACATTAAGCATTCCACTTCGGAACTCTATGAATGTTCCTCTAAAAAACAAATAAGAAACAATCATACTCTGATCTTTAATTAGAAAAAGTAAAGGAATAATACTTAGGAATGCACCAACCTTTTTATTGGGATATCCAAGTCAGCAATATAGTGGAGTGTAAAATTAATGAATTCCTGTAAAATTTTGCAATCCATGAAAACTCCATGGTTACGAAAGTAGATCATGATATTTTCTAGGGAAACCTAACTGGTGAGCATATTTTCTAGTTAACCATGGAATATCAGCATAACTGGTGAGCATATGGAGGATCAATATCACACAATGGCACCAGATTAGGAATCTAGCATGTCAAAACTTGATCCAAGTGGAGAAATGGGCCCTCTTTCTCTTCTTTGTTTTATGGGGACCTTTGTTTTGAAACCAATAATCATGTGGACTTGGATAGATATTTAGAGTAAACTGACAAATAACTCTTTTGACATGAGACATGTCCTAGTTAGGTTCATCTAATTTTAGATCTGATCCTTGCATGTGTACTATGATGTCATATCTAAACCATTGTTTGGGGCTCCCATATATACCTAGATTTTTCACAATTATAAATTCTCTTAAAAGCAGCTATTGATTGCAGCACGGGAGTCTAACCTTGAGTTTTTCTTCTCCAAGAAATGACTTTAAGCTCTGCCACAGAAAAAGAGTCATTATTAGATGAATAGTGCTCAGTTTAAATAAATGTTAGCTCTAAATGAAGGAAATTTGGTATGGCACTTGATAACTCCAAGGTTTAACTAGAGCGGTATTAACATGAGAGATGGTTATCTCCACATCAACAAAATGTTAATATGCTTATCCTGATCCACAAGAAAAATAATAATAAAAAAATGCATCATAAATGGGTTACCAACTTCCATTTTGTAGTTCATAATTATCCAGTTATGTTGTGCTGAGCTTTATTAACCTACAATATAGTGCTACCGAATTACTGGTAGTCCAAGAGAAAATTTTCACAAGAAAGATAGCTGGAAATATAGTTACATTTCAATAGTTCCTCTATATACATGGTTTTGATTTATTTCCCAAGTAATTGATATGCAAGCACATGCTCACAAAGAATTCTGTTGACAAAGTTAGCTTTACCCACAAAAGTGCCTTGACTAGCTCCAAAGTTCCCACTTTGGTAGAACAGTTCAATAATATTTGTAAATCTACCAACCTAAGAAGCCTAAACACGGATAGTATAAACATTGATATGAAGAATATGGACTTCTAAACATGGGAAAGGATTTACATTATGTTGACAGTGTATATAACTATTTTTAAGCAGAGAACCATTATCATGTCTTCATCCAATGCAAATTCATCAAGATTTACAAAAGTTATTAGCAATACCTGAGTGCCAATAAGCTTTCCACCTTTGTGAGCCACAAGGCCATTTTCAGAAAAAACATAATCATAATCATTGATAACTGCAAGTAGAAGATATTGTCAGACACAGGACTTTAAACATGAATATGGAAAATAAGCATTCACTTGAAGATTTAATCAAGGATTATATTTAAAGAAATGGATCCATAAAGTGGGGTAAACATGAAATCCTTAAGAAAGAAGAATCCTATAGTTTACGACTAATTTTCCATGATACCATTCTCCATTCAACTTGAGTCCTATTTAACACAACATAAACGTTAAAAATTTAGAATTTGCAATAGATGATGCAGAGTCCAGGATTAGTTCATGCAATCAAGTCAGTTCAATTTATCAGATGGAGTCAAAGGGGATAACTAGGAATGCAAGTAGAGATTCAAACACTAGATATATTTAAATGCATGATTCAGCTTATGGTTCATTGTCCAGAGGAAATAGCAATATAATTGAATAGCATTGTATTAAATTGTAATATTTTCTCTTGGATTCTTCTTTTTTCTAAATATCCAATTTTATAGTCTCATGTTTATTATTAATGCACGTTTTCATCAGTAACAGTCAAAATTTGATTATTAAAGAAGTTAGGAAATGTGTACATCGTAGTTATTACATCCACTAATCGCTAGCTATCTTACATGTTTACTAATTCATGTTTAAAAGAAAATCCCGATTTATTGTCTTCTTACATGATTAAATTTGATCTATAATGATTTCAAAGACATGATAGAAAACTTAAGCATTCTTGCATTGATCAAAAAAAGCTTAAGCATTCTTGCAATGCACCGATGCTTGCTAGGATCCCATGCAATTCTTTCCTTATCAGTCATCTTTCAAAATCCTCGGTGGCACAAAGACTATTTTTCCCATCCCTCGATAAAAGAAAAAGAAATATATACCATTAAGCTTTTTTGTTTTTCTACTTGAGGATATATGAAGCAAATGCAGTCTGAATTTATGGTCTCAAATATAACTAAAAAAACATCTTTCCCATGATTTGGAGTTCTCTCCTTTTCTAGAAACATATTTTCAAGTTTCCAGTTCATAAGCCTGGAAAGGTTTCCAGAACAAGTAAAGAGAACCGACAATGAAATCTATTAGAATAGAACTCTAAGTCTAAGGTTCACATACTCACAAAGGAAAACAACAAGGCTAGAGGAATTAAAAATATGTAAATAGGCCAACAAAGTTTATTAAGTGAAATGGAGAGAACTGCATTTTCTATGTCCAACATGTTCGCAGATTTACTGCATCCCTTCCATGTGCTTAGGAAATAAAATCAGGACATATTTGCCCTTGTCCTGATACTCAAGCAGTGCTAAAATCAAACAAAACCTATTTCAGTGAAAACAAGAGTGAGATCAACAATGAAGAAAACTGTATCCTTTCTGAACAGGGGATTACATTAATGTTAAATTCCACATGGACATTTAAGTTGCAAGGCATGCCGTCAGAAATACAGAAACCAGAAAAGGCCTAAATTTCAGGAGATCTACAAAGCAAACCTGTTTTCCCTAGCTGTTCTGATATCTTAACAAGATCAGATCCTCCAACAACACCAACCGCAACAACCTGCCATTAGATAAATCTTTTATAGTTTAAATGAAATCTACTCAGGAATGTTCTGCTTTGGAAAATCCAAAATTGACAAGAAAAAAAAATGTCAGCATCACATGTTTAAACTTAGAAGTGAAGATAGGTACCAATCAAGTACCTCACGAAGTTTCTGCATGAATTCTAACATCTTTTCAGTTGCTACCTGGCATTTAAGAAAGACAAGATAAGTCAGAGAAAGGAAAAGAAAACAGCCTTCAATACTTTCCCAATATAGGTAAGAAAACACAACTCACATTTTTCTTGTATAAGAATAAGAGGTGGATCAATCCAAAGTTGACCCAATTATCACTAAAACTTGGTAAAATCTTAAGAAATTTGAATACTGATCTCGTTTAAAGTACTGCAATTATGGTGAATTAGTTAGCTAAGGGTGTTCTCTTCCCCTACTTCCTTAGCTAGTCAATGGACAAAATAACTAGATGTTGTCTCATCTACTCGGTAAACTTGGCAAAATTGAACCTCCACAAACCTGGCAACATATATCCAGGTTGAGCATGTTTTGAAACACAGTCTTTGTCTAAACATATAAAATCTGTACCTCTGGAAAATTCCCCAGAAGGGAAATCAGAAAATGCATTTCCATACGAAGAGATCTTAACCTAAAATTAAAAGAAAAAACAACAAAGACAAACCAAAAACCCAAACAACTGACTAAACTACAATTTGTGCAATCCACTTCACAGATCAAACCACAAGAGTGACTACAACAAGGATAAGAAAGAAAAGTTATACCTTTCTTGGAGCTGTGAGCGTCCCATCAACATCAAATAAAGCAATTACACCCGGCTTCCTTCCTGCCATTTCTAATTACCAATACCTGGCACCAAGTCCACAAACATATAAAACTTTTATACCATCGTGAAAACAATCTGGAGACCATTGCTCAAAACTCCAGAAGTTAATACGAACTCAATTGATTATAGACGTTGTCAACTCTGCCGGTTTTGATGGTATCGGAGTTTGGATACTATGGTCAGACAAAATCTGTCGGCTCACGGGCTCAGAGCCTCAGGCGAGTTTAAAATTCCAGTTAGCCTCCACGAATGTGCATAGAACTCCTAGATGGGCTAGGAAACTCAGACGAGCCGACTAAAATCAGCTTGGTTCCATGCACAAGGCCGTAGCTTTGATTTCACACAATGACTAGGGAAACAGTGAATCGTTCTTGAACTAGGAAATTAAAAGGGAGAATACGAAAAGTAATGACCGAGTCAAGGTGGGTAGTGCAGAAACAATCCGACCCAACAGGGAGGGAGAACACGAAAAGTAATCGAAGAACGCAGGCATGTGATCGCTCGAATTGTGTCCAGAGCTAAAATCAGTTCCAGATCTACACTAAGAATCAAAGAAATATGAAGAAAAAAAACCGAGGAATGTACCTGTAATAATTCAACAAAGTAAAATTGGCGCGAAATCCCTCCAAAACTAACGGATTCCTCTGAACTGGCAGAGTCAGTGAGTCACAATTGCAGAAGCAGATCTTAAACGCGAGAAACTTGGGGGGATGGTGGACCAAATCAATAGATCTTTGAGTTTTGCTGAGCGCAGATCTAGAGATCATGTGAGTTAGCCCACATTCATTCTTATAGGTGCATTCGTGAAGAACTTTTAATTCAGTGTAAGGCTTCTATTCATTTATACTGTACACGGTTGATCCAACTGTTATAATCGAAGATTGAATCTCGGTTAGCGGTGACAGAGCCCCAGCCAATAGAAACTATGTAGATGTAGATTTCCAAACGGATAGGATTGAATTTGAATAGGATACAGTTTGATTCAATATCCGAATATCCCAACGACGCAACGATGGAAAATATGGAACGTGGATTCAAAATTCAATTATAAGTAGATGCAGTACACCTCAGAAAATCTGAAATTACAGTCTATCCTAATACACTAGTAGTTCCTATAAATCGCATCCTGCCCGTAGATTTAATATCGATTCACGGTCAGATTCATTTCACCTGTACGGTGAGGTTTAGATTTTTGAGGTTGACTGAGCTATAAAATCCCTTTTCTGGGTAAAAATCCATTTCACGTGTATATCCGTACAACCGATTTGATGTTTATTTTATATTTTTTGTGGATTTCAAAAAAAATTATTAGTGTGGTGCAAAAGAGTCAAGCTGATTCATTCGATTGAAAGTCGAGTCCCGATCTGCTAGTTAGAGGGCGCTCTCACACCAACCTCACAATGTCTCCCAATCACATTGGAACATCTCCCGTATTTTGTATTTCATAGCGCCTCGCATTGATCTCACAGGAACATCCTACCATATATTGGGAACACCCCTCGTACTTGTTATATTACTATTCACGGGATGTTTTCAATGCATGGGGAGGCTGGTGTGAGGCACCACCTTATATGAGGAGCAGATCGAGCAAATCTCAATTTTTGAAAGTTGGCTCATGTGAAGGATTTTGAATCTGTTCCTCATACGACCTGACAGCATGTTTCAACCACACATTCGGAACATCTTTTATACTTGTATATTATTATTCATGGGAGATATTTTTAATACATGGTGGGATGTGATTGTGAGGTTAGAGTGAGTAGTAGATCTCAATTCAGCTTGACAGAATTAAATAAAAAATAAAAATGTGTTGTAAATAGATAAAAATGTATTTGGTATCATGTCTTTTCGGCATCATAGATTTACGATTCATAGATAAGGATTTTGAGAGGGGGAAAGTTGGTCCATGGGATTCACAATCCCATCGACCAAGAAACCCATATTCTTTTTTTCATATTAATGTGAGGACTAGGAAAATTTATTTTCTTGGGTGTCAATTATCTAGGTAGGTGATAACCATTTAAGTTCACATTTGTGCCCCATAGAGAGCGCCCGAGAGACACCCCACAACACATTTGAACTGTGTATTGGGAACATCTCTCAATGCATGCTAAGATGTGCATATGGGGTGCTGATGTGATCTCTACCTATCTCCCACCTAGGCAAATACTTTTCCACTTTACTTAAGAAATAAAACAACATGCATAAATAACTTACCAAAAAGGAAACGGAACCTAAATTAAAATTCTTAAAAGGATCCTTTATATGGGTATGGCTCTATGCATTGTTGGATCAAATTGACTCATGCGGCATGCAAAATTAATTTGATCTGAATATAATGAATCAGATTTTCAAATATGATTTTGATTTTATGATGCCTAAATGATACCTGAATTAGGATTAGATCTGACACATTTGCAGTGGAGCCCCTCGCTCATTTAAAGGTCCAAATTCCATAGTATCAACACGTATAGGCTGATATTGGATTTTTGGAATTTAGATCAGATCAGACAATAAGATTCAATTGGAAATTGGATCGAATTCGAGTCACTAATGAATTTCCCGTATATATATATATATATATATATATATACCGGAAAGATATGATATCAGAAAAACTTCTGACTAATCAATTGGAATCATAAACGTGGTAGTCAATCAGGTGTTATCTATCAAAATTCATGGATATATATAGTATTTTCCGTAATTCTTTTTATAAAAAACACATGTGTATATATGATGAAAACAATTGAAAAAATACTTATATTTTTATTTTTCTTTATATAAACTGTTATATTTTTTAAATTTTTAGAAAATAAATTGGATCAGATCATATTCAGATATCCGACATTATTAACGATTTTGAATTCAAATCTGTATTTGTGAGATATGACTGGATCAAATATGCAATTTGTACTATCATATTGTATTGGGATATACCCTGATTTGAATCCAACCCAATCCATTTTGCATCTCTAAGCTGATACAATCCAATTAGATATGCAAATTGGGCACATATTTAAAGATTTTTCAGTGCATTAGGTCCAGGCTTTTGGATCAGCCCGTTCAAATTATAATAAAATCCCGAACTGGATTTGTGAGCATCAAATCCAGTTTCGTCCTTGAGGCAGCACTCACCCTTGATTAGCAGGGTTTTGGTCCACAAACTTCATGTCAAATTTTGGACCACATTTAACCCAAACCCAACCTGTGCAACTTGGCAGGCCCAACTTGAGTCTGGGCCAATGCAGCCTAAGTCTAATTCAATATATATATATATATATTATGGTGAATTCATTGACCAACCGGAACTAAGCCCAATCAAAATGCATGAAATTGTAAGGTAGGCTGGACTCGAGTTGAGAAGATTGGACTTTAGCTTGAGCTTGACCAGGACTTAGGCTCAAACGTTAAAATTCCTGAATTGACCATAAAGCTGGCCCAGCCTGTCCCACTTACACCCAAGTCTTTAATTAGTTATAGTAGAGACCCAGGATTGAATCGATGGAATTCACCAGGGTTTATGGGTTTCAAAGGACGGAGTACTCGCATTGTGTAATCTCAGAAAAATAATAACAATAGTAATAATAAATTCATGAACATGAAGATCGAATAGATGTCAAATTCCCAGAGAAAAGTGGATAGTGAAGCCAAAATATGTCAACCTTTGTAATTTGTACGGGTTGTTCATACTTCACAGTGGTTTTTTTTTTTTTTTCAAAACAAAAACAAACTAATACGTCAGAAGCAGGCCCAGTGAAACCTGACTCTACGATGAAGCCAAAGGTCTGTTCTTCGTTCACAACTCCACCCCACAACGTATTACAGCACATCTCGATGATGGTTTTAATACATTTCTCGGCCTTATAACTGTAAAATCGGTGTGAGACGCGCTTTGTGAAGAACAGCTCCCATTTCGAATGGAAATATCCAATACGAAAGCGTTCATTTGAGAATGAGGTAAAATTGAAAAGAAGGGTCTGCCATTTGAGAATGACGTAAAATTAACGTAAAATTGGTCTATTATTGCCAATCAGCTTTACCACCGGAGGATCCTTCTACGAACTTTCGTTATGTTTTGTCACATTGTTTTTTTTTTTTTTTTTTTGTATTGAGTGACGCGCAAGAGAAGAAAGAATAGAGATAGATGACAGTGATAGCTCGGTGGAGTTCTGAAATTAAATTCACATGTGCGTCTTATATAACGCGCCTCACAAACGCCCCACAGCACAGCCCAACCGTGTATTGGGGACTCGGGAGATGTTTCCAATGCACGCTGGGATGTATATGTGAGGCGTTTGTGGGGCGCAGATGTAAACTCTCGCCCCACCTAGCGGAATGACATTTTTTGGATATTTTATATTTTTATTTGCAATATCCAATCCATTTACTTTGCGTTGTTTAGTTAAAGTACAAAGTTATTTGATTTGCATTGATACAAAACTTTGGTGGTGCAAATAATTAAGGTGTAAATTCGGATTTAATTTTTGTTTCAAAATTTACCTATTGCAGTAAAATGAAGTAAATCAGAAGAGATTTTTTTAGGTGTCATGCCCTTCGATAGGGGAACTCTTTTGTCTTATTCGTTTTATTCATAAAATATAATATTAAAATCATTTTTAATTCATTTTATTCATAATATATGGTATTTTAGTCATTTATAGTTTAATTTATTGACAATATTCAATATCTGACTGCAATCGAATTCGATCATTATTTTTATAAAATCTGAAGATGAAATTCGATTTCAAATATAAAGGAATCAAACGCAGATCTGCCCATGTCGAATTTAATTGCAGCTTGTTAGTTTTGATGAAATCAGTGTTTTTTTAAGCCAAACAGCTAGAGGATTGGAATCTATCAAGCTTATTGTTATTGTCTGTTACGGTATGCAAGACTGGTTGGTTGCGTTATTGTCAGCAGTTAGTCTAAGTGAAGCAAAACAGATCTAACCTAGCAAATGTGCAGGTGAAAGATTCTACTGTGGCCTGAAGTTTGCTGTTGATGTAGGTTTTCATAGTATGCGTATTGAAGCCGATGTTCTTGGAATTGTTAAGCTCCTATTGGAGGGTATAATCTCTCCTAGGTTTGGTTTATTAGCATCAACATCACCACTGCTGATTGCAGAATCGTCCTCTCTCGCCTAGATTATCTTTGGTCACTCATGTGAGATGTAAAAGAATTCTAAATTAAGGTAATTTGATCATAGACTTACGAGTGATCGGTGATCTGTATTTATAATGTTCTGTTACAAGAAATGAGAGACCCAAAAGTTTGATGAACTCTCAGAGATAAATACAATATTTAAAAAAATAAATAAAGGAAGAGCAAATAAAGATAACAGAATAGAGATAGAATGCAGAACAAGATAATAGTACATGGGATAAGTGTGAAGAAAGGATAAGTTCCTAATCATGTAGGAGTCTGAAAGTTTGCTAAGAAGGCATAACTGTCAAAACCCCCTGTTGAGTTGATGGGTGGACTGATCACTCCAAGCTTGGAATGAAGGTTGTAAAAACAAGGAGCTCCAAGCACTTCAGTGAAAATATCAGCCACTTGGTCAATGGTAGAGATGAATCGGACATGGAGTGTCATGTTGGCAACATGCTCACGAACAAAGTGAAAATCAATTTCGATATGTTTCGTGCGGGCATTAAACATGGGATTGGTAGCAAGGTACATAGCACCTATGTTGTCACACCATAATGTGGGTGGATGGGAGATGGTGACACCTAATTCCCGAAGCAGAGAGCATAACCAGAGAGTTTCAGAGGTGGCAAGAGCAAGACTGCGATATTCAGCCTCAGTGCTGGATCGAGAGACCGTGGTGTGATTCTTGGAAGACCAAGCGACCAGGTTGTCGCCTAGGTACACACAGAGTCCGCCTTGAGAATGTCGATCATCTGGGCAGCTTGCCTAATCGAAATCAGAGAAGATGTGAAGATGAGTAGACTTCGAGGGCACCAAGCAAAGACCATAGTCAACAGAGAAGTTTAGATAGTGAAGGATTCGTTTCACAAATGCCCAATGGATTGTGGTAGGAGCATGCTTTGTTGACGACATAGGCTAGATCAAGTCGTATAATTAGTAGATATTGAAGAACTCCAATGGCTTTCCTGTATGTGGATGGGTCAGGAAAATGATCACCATCTGTTTTGGTTAAAGTGAGAGAGGTGGACATCGGAGTTTTAATGGGATTAATGCCTCCAAGAGCAAGATTGTGAAGGAGGTCATGAATGTATGTCCGCTGACTGAGGAAGATACCAGAGGAAGTTCGAATAGCTCCTATGCCCAAGAAGTAGGAGAGTTGACCAAGATCCTTTATAGAACCAGATCATGTAAGGAAGAGATAAAGCAAGAACCAGATCTAGCGAGCAAAATGTCATCAACGTATATGAGAATGTATGCAGTCACAGATCCATCATTGTAAATGAATAAAAAGGAATCAGCTTTAGAGGATGTAAAGCCATGACTGAGAAGAAACTGCTGGAGTTTAAGGTACCATGCCCGAGGATCTTGCTTAAGTCTGTATAATGATTTGCTAAGGCAACAAACATAGTTAGGATGGTCAGCATCCTGGAAGCCTAGGGGTTGACACATGTAAACCTTGTCCAACAGATTTCCATGCAAGAAGACGTTATGTACATCAATTTGGCGAACATCCCAATTATTGGAGACCGCAAGACTAAGGACCACATGTATCGTAGTGGTCTTAACCACAGGACTAAAGGTTTCATGGTAATGAAGGCCTTCTCTTTGATTACAACCCTTGGCAACCAGCTAGGCTTTGAATCTGTCAATAATTCCATCGAGTTTCCATTTAATGTGGAACACCCACTTGCAACCCACTACATTGATGTTGGGTGTAGGAGGCATGAGTTCCTAAGTTCTATTGCGTATGAGTGCATCAGTCTCATCTTGCATTGCAGCTCGCCATTGGGGATGGTTGTTGGTAGTGAAAAAATTTGTAGGTTCAATGTCCAATAAAGGGTGCTTGGAAGCACAAAGGGGTTGAGCCTAAATATTCCAGATTTTTCTTGAGTTGTCATTGGATGAGTGGGAATGATTTGGTTTGAATTTGTATGATGCATTGGGAGGGTGGTGGAATTGTTGAGATGATCTATAGATGAGGTGAGCCCAGGTGGGGGCCTATCAGGAACATATTAGTTTTCTGAAATGGGTTCAAAGGGGGTAGTTGGTGGCAAGGTAGAGGGTTGTAATGGTGATGCATTTTGTGAAGACATAGCCAAATAGTGAATAACTAGAGGACATCCAATAGAGATGACTGAAATTGAGGGCCCAATAGCTGGTGGAGAAGAGCTATGATGAAATGGGAAGGCCAGTTCATTGAAAATAACATGTACCATGATGTAGCACCGCCTAGTTGATAAGTCAAGACATTTGTAACCTTTATGAGATGGGTTATAACCAAAGAAGACACAAGACTTGGATCGATACTCTAGCTTGGATGAATTGTACAGTCTGAGATGAGGAAAATAAAGACAACGAAAAACCTTGAACAATTTATAATCAACAACCCGTTCGAACAAGATTTCATAAGGGGATTTGTAGTGAAGTACTCGGGAAGGGAAATTGCTTAATAGAAAAGCTGTTGTTTCAAATGCATCATACTAGTATGATCGAGGAACTGAAGCGTAAGCGTAAATCCCATTTCAACAATTTGACGATATTTGTGTTCAATCTTGCCATTTTGTGGATGAACATGTGGGCAAGAGAATTGATATAAGATGCCTTCTTGACTTAAGTAAGAGTTGAATGTTCGATATTCACCCCCACCGTCACTTTGGAAGCTTTTAATAGGATACCCAAGAAGCTTTCCAACATAACATCAAAAATTAATAAAAACATTTAGAGCATCTGATTTGTAGAATAATGGAAATATCCATAGGAATTGACTGTAACAAACCAAAAATGAAATATAATAACGGTAGCCCTTGGTGGACTTCACAAGACATTGTCCCCATAGATCAAATACAATAAGCTCCAAAGGTTGTTTGTAAATAATTTTTGACGATGATAAGGGAAGTTGATGACTCTTTCCTTGGGCACAGGCAGAACAAAAAGTGAGAGAAGAACCCATTGTGGGAAGATCAGAGGCATGCACCACCCTTTGTACAACATCCGAGATTGGGTGTCCGAGTTGAGAGTGCTAAGTGTTTAGTGAGGTCCGAACACCAACAAAGGCTACCACTTTATTCTCTATGTGAACTTTATTCAAAGGAAGGGATAAATGATGGAGGTCATCCTTAAGTGGCAAGCGAAGCAAAGAACCCATGCACTGATCATTGGTGATACATTTAGTAGAACGGAATTCAAATAACACACCATTGTCAGAAGCAAATTGAGTAACAAATAGAAAGTTTTTACTAATATGAGGGACATGCATAATATCTTTCAACAATAAGGGCCGAGAAGAAAAATAAATTATAAATGAACTAGTGTGAGATATGTGCAAACCTTCACCATTATTGATGGTAACTTGATCAGGGCCAGTGTAATCTGAGTGTAGCAGAAGTTTGCTAAGGCCGACTATCATGTGGTTTGTGCCACCAGAGTCAAGATACGAGCAATCATCTAGAACAGATGCCGAAGATGCTATGTAAGCTAATGGAGAGGATGGATAGGGATTAGGCTTCTTAGACTTTGGTTTGAACTCCTTATTGTATCTCTGACGGCACCAGAATGCTGAGTGGTTGTGTCCTCCATAGATTTGACAGGGGTTATTTGCATATTTTGACTTAGTTGTGCTTGAGGATTCCTTATCATCAGGTTGTCAAGGAATTTTGGAGGTGTTGCCTTTTGCAGAGTAGTGTGTAGATGGGAAAGAAGAGAGTGTTTGTTGTTGAGCCTCCATTCTAAGCTCCTAACTCATAAGAAGGGCTTGCAAATCGTCAAATCCAATATCATCTTGCTGAGTTTGGGTGGAAGTAACAAACGAACCATACTCTGCACCAAGTTCGTTGAGAGTGTAATGAGTCAGGTCCGAATAAGAGAGAGCAGAGCTGGTTGTAGATAGACTATCTAAGATAGACTTGATCTTTTGAAGATAAGCATCCATCAAGTCTCCATTCTTTCTGATACCCAAGAGCTGATTTTGAAATTGGGTGATGTGAGTTTTGGATCATGATGCATACAATGTAGCAAGGTTGGTCTAGACTTCTTTCACAGTTTTGCATCCAACGAATTATGCGATGACAAATTCTGTTAGAGTGGAGATAAGCCAGTCATTAGGAGATGGTCTTGCTAAATCCAGAGGCTATGGGTCGGATTCACCTCATTGTTATTTGGGAGGTGATGAGGTGGGCATTCCAGGCTTCCATCAATAAAGCCAGTCATACTAGCACCGACTATGAAGATGAGGAATTTCCACAATACATAGTTCCGGTCGTCCATCTTGACTAATATCATGTTTGAGAAGTTATTGTTGCCAAAGACCAGAGACGAGGTAGCAGAGGGTAGGGTATTCAGAGGGGTCGAGTTGGTGACTGGAGTAGAGCCATTCGAAGCGTTTGAGGTGGTCGACATTCTGTTTGGAATGATTGCTTTGATATCATAAAAGTATTCTAAATTAAGGTAATTTGCTCACACACTTACAAGTAATTAGTGATATGTATTTATAATGTTCTGTTATAGAAAATGAGAGACCCAAAAGTTTGATGGACTCTTAGAGATAAATACAATATTTCAAATAAAATAAAGGAAGAGTAGATAAAGATAACAGAACTGAGATAGGATACAAAACAAGATAAGAATACAGGGGATAAGTGTGAAAAAAGGATAAGTTCCTAATCACGTAGGAGTCTGAAAGTTTATTGATAAGGCATAACTGTCAACAAGATGACATGCCAAAAAATCAGTGCACATATAGCTAAGTAGTGTATTCAAAATCGCACTGGACCAGACAGTCAGATCGGAAAAATTGGGAACTTGTCACTTTCGCTTCACCCCAAAAGTGCTTTTTGGCCAAAAACGTTGATTTGGTCAGTAAACCGTTGACTTGGGTAGTCAAATTTCTGAACCATTGACCCGAATAATAGTTTTTGACTTTTTTTATTTTTTTATTTTTGACCCAAAAACCTAATCTAGAATGGTTCTTTATCCAGTCCTGTTTTAAAAACCTTGTAGCTAAGCATGCCCTTTCAATTCAAGTAACTATCCTATCATTACATGCATGGTATTCATGTCTTTACTTTCTTTATCTAATTGTTCCTCGCATATGGATGACCAAATTTGCATTAAAAAAGTGTAATGGGTGATGTATTGAAAATATAACAAGTGAACTTGTTTTATGATAAAGAAATGTAATGGACCTTGAGAATGAGTTGTAATTTAATGGGTAGAGTTGTAGAGGGGCTTATAGCTTTGTAAGTTTAAGTTTATATACTTTAGACCTCATGTGTTTGCCTATCGGTATTTAGCAAAGGCTAACACAATATCAATGTTCGTTTTACAGTATATTACATCTTGTGGTAAATAAGGATTCCCAAGTGTCATGGGGCTAGTCAATGAGGCCCCATGCGGCATTCAATTGCGTCAAATAAGTTTACAAAAGCAAGCAACAATACACAAAAGGAAACAAAGAAAGTCACGAATTAGTCAAAAGGCTCTTTGTATTGCATAAAATGATGGCAAGTATAAGCATACGGTTTAGTGTTGAGGGGACATCATGCTTAACCTTTACACGTTCTTAATTAACTCAACTACCTATCTCCCCTCAAATAGTAAGTTAAGTTTTGGGGGGAGTGATAGAAGGAAACACCAAAACGGTAAAAAATCATATTACATAATTATAATAACGCCATTGGCATACCCCATGTACAAAATACATACATAGCCCACCCATGACATACACATTGACACTCTAAATGCATGATAACGCACGGTAGAAGGTGCTTGACAGTGCAGTGAAGGAGTCACTTGTGATAGTCTCCCCCACTCAATTCGACCTACGTCCTCAGAGATTGGCTTCAATTGGTCTCTTGGAGTTGCTAGAACAGAAGGAAGATTCTTCGGTTATTCCATGAACATGTTGTTGTCCAAGGCTTAAGTGTACACTTAGGTGGAAGGGTTGAAGTGGCTAACTAGGTTAGGGAATCCTATGGCTAAGTCCTTTCCTAGCTGCTTTGAGGTATGACAGTTGACAATTCGGCTTAGTTGTAGGCAATGTTTGGGCTAGGTCATGGTCAAAATGATGTTTTGACCCATGCATTTTCGCCCAAGAATGGTTGCTCACAGGGCTACTACATGGTTTGGCTTGAGAAAAGATGTGGAAGTGGTCCCTAGGGTAGCACTCTCTCCCCGATGGTTGACATAGTAGGTGCGGCTATAATTGGAGATGGCTTTGGATCTTCTACTTTGCTTGATAGTTGATGGTGGGCACAATGACCGTTGTTGTTGGAGTGATGAGGATGGCTTGTTGGGTTGCTGCTTCATGCTGGCATCAAGGTTGAGCTTCAAAGTGACTACTTCGATAAGGAATGTGGAGGTTTTATCTTGCAAGGGGAGTGCTCATCCAATATGCATAATGAGTCAATGTGAGGCATGAGTACTGCTTCTGCCTGCGCCTAGAAAGTTATTCCCAAAACAACTTGGAAGTCGTCCAGGGGTACCACTGATAAGTCAATCTTTCTTGTCCAAGGTCCAACTTAGAGATCAACCCCATGGGCCACGCCTTCGATAGCCTTGGCGCCAAAGTTCACAGCCTCGAGTCACCTTGTCTCCTTTCAGGTTAAGTCACTTGGCCTCGGTGATCGAAATGAAGTTGTGAAATGCCCCTGAATCAACTAGGGCCTAAGTCGGCTTCCCATCGAAAATAATGTCTACATACTTCAGCCCCTTTTGGGTTTTCTTGGGTTGTGTGGGATTGGCCCCTTTCTTCACCATATCATTGAAAAATTGTAGGGAGCCCACTCTTGGTGCCTACACAGACTTTTCCTCATTGCTTTGTTCATCATCACTAAGTTTGGCAACAAGGGCATTAATATTCTTCCTGTAGGGCAATCACGAAGCCAATGCTTCTCCCCACAAATAAAGCAAGAGTGTGGGGTCCATTGGATCTTGGCTTGTAGTTGTGTTGGTGACCCTGTTCTTCTAGTGGCTTTTTCCAAAAGTCATGTCTTGCTAGCTTGTTGAAGTTGGAGTTATCATGAGGGCAGCGTGATTGATTTGCTCCCCCACTCAAATCTGAGGCACATGGGTTGATTGGCTTGGGGACTTCTTCATTTGACAAGCAAAGTTCAAAGTATCGGATACACTTAGTGTATCGAGAACGCAATTTTAAGATATGTATTGAGATACACCTTGGATACGCATGCATATTGGAGAAAAATTAAGATGCGCATAGAAACACTATAAAAACTTTAATATAACATAAAAATACTTCAATAACACTAAATATAAGGCTTTAATAAGATATACACATTAAATTAATATATTTTAATAGAATTCATGAAGAGCCACATCATAGTCAAGCATACGTGAACATCTAAACAATGTTTATTAAAATTATAATCACATCAATATTTACAAAAAAAAATAATATTTGAAGAAAATATCAAATTAACTTTGGATATGATAGATCAACCATATATTAAGAATATATTCAACCCTTATGGGCAAATTACAATAAAAAATAATTAATTAGTATTTGTTTTTAATTCTAAAATGTACAAAACAACAACAACAAAAAATCATATTTGAAGAAAAAAATATCAAATGAACTATGGATATGATATATCGGCCATATATTAAGAATATATTGAACTCTTATGGGCAAATTACAATAAATAATTAATATTTATATTTAATTCTGAAAATTACAAAAAAAAAACAACAAAAATCATATTTGAAGAAAAAATATCAAATGATCTATGGATATGATAGATCAACCATATATTATCACTATATGCAGTTCTTATGGACAAACCACAATAAAAATAATTAATTATATTTAATTTTTAATTCATAAAATTACAAAAAAAAATCATACTTGAAGAATAAATGCCAAATGGTCTATGAATGTGATAGATCAAACATATATTAACACTATATGTAGTTCTTATGGACAGTTCACAATAAAAAATTAATTAATTTTTAATTTCAAAAATTACAAAAAATTCAAAAAAATAAATATTACAAAAAAAATTCAAATCTTACATGGATATGGTAGATCATCCATAGGTTTCTAACATATTAATTTCTTACATTCAAATAAAAAAAAAAACATTTTTCTATTTTTTCTTTATATTTTATTTTTTTCCAATTTTCCTCACAAAATCCATAGACCTACACATATAATCAAAAAATTTGTGATTTTTGACATGGGAAATGTAGATCATCCAAGATTATAACACATTCAAGCATTCAAACAAAAAAAGCAACAAATCAAAAGGATTAAATGAAAAAAAAAAGTTTAAGAACTCACCTATTTTTGTAATATTTCCCAAAACTTGAAAAAACTTTCTCAAATCTTTACTTTTGATGCGTTTTTGTTGGGTTTTTTTTTTATTGTAGATCTAGCAACGTAGGCAAGTTTTCCAAAGATTTGGAGTGGTTTGGGGGGGGGGGGGGTATCGGTTGATACACCCCCGTATCAGTAGTGTATTGACCGATACGACATTGATACGCCCAAAACACCCCTGTATTGTATCGATACAGTACCCGACACACATGAAAAAAGACAATATGTCCGATTTTCATGTGTATCCTGTATCCTCTTTTCAAAGATACAAAACAATACGACCCTGTATCGGGTGTATCATGCCAATGCTTTAAACCTTGCTGACGAGGTTGTCTCAGCGAGTTTTTCTACCACTGCCATTTTTGTGGCAAGGTCTTGCACATTGCGGTGTTGGAACTCTAGTTCCTTCCATAGCTTCAATCCATCCATGAAATTGAACAATAGATCCTTGTCGAACATGTCCATGATTTCCAATGTAAGTGTTGAAAACTCTTTGACATATTCGTGGAGTGAGTCCCCGTGCTTGAGTCCTTTCAACTTTTTTCGGGCTAGGCACTCAATGTTTTCCAGATAGAATTGCTGCTTCAATTCTCTCTTGAAATCAACCCATGTGTTGATGGTGCATGTGCCACGTTCAATGTCTTGGCATCGCCTGCACCACCATAGCATAGAAATGTCAATCAAATACATGATTGCAGTACGAACTTGAGTTGTGTCATCATCAATGTTAGCAGCACGAAAACATTGCTCCATTTGCCAAAAGAAACTGTCAAGTTCTTGAGCATCTTGGGAGCCGGCATAAGGTGTAGACTTCTGAATCTTCACATGAGCAGAGGCTAGTGATGTGGAGGGTCTAGGTGTGTTGGCCATTGCTCTCTTTAGAAGGGTCATATCCCCACTCATGTCGTCTAGTTGTGCTTGGATGTTAGCAGGGGCGGCCATGGCAGCTTTCATGGCCATCCACTTTCTCTTGATTTCTTCTAATTGTGCTTGAACAGCTACGGGCATAGGCATGGCTCTCTTCCATGTTGACCATTTAGCTTTCATCTCGTCAACTTGGTCTTGTATGCTGGAATGGGAGGAACTCCCTTCCTGTCGAGGTGGCATGCCAAAGACTTCCTTGAGGGTGTCATTCAGGATGTATTGGACTTCGTTCAAGATGCCATTCATGTGGGCTTCTAGCTCCACCATGGAGCTCTTGATGGTTTAACATTAAGATGGATTTCTTCCACTCGATCACACATCTCCCTAACTATTACCTTGCAACAAAGGATGTGTGTGTCAAAAGGCAGCAAGCTTGTCAACCAACTTGTCATGCTTGCTTGATTTGGATGTATAGCCCTTTGGGGCTTTCTCCACAATGGCTTCATTGGTCTCCTGGGCATGGGTAAGTCCATGTTGTACCCCGTCGGTGAACTCCTTGTTGTGCTTCATTGCGCCACCACCAGTGTCGTGCAAGGGTCACAATGCGTCAAGGGCAACCTGGCTTTGATACCAATTGTCATGGAGCTAGTCGATGAGGCCCCGTGCGGCACTCAATTGGGCTGAATAAACCTACGAAAGTAAGTAACAACACATAAAAGGCAAAAATAAGACACAAATTAGTCAAAATGCTCTTTGTATTGCATAAAATGATGACAAACATAAGCACACAATTTAACGTTGAGGGGACCCCGTACTTAACCTTTAGATGTTCTTAGTTCACTTGACTACTTACCTCCCCTCAAAGAGTAAGTTAAACTTTTGGAGGAATGACAAAAAGAAATATCAAAATGGAAAAAAATCATACTATATAATTACAATAATGATATTGGTATACCCCCATACAAAATACATACATAACTCACCTATGACACACAATAACACTCCAAAGTATGCTGAGGCGCGATGGAAGGTGCTTAATGGGTAAAGCCGTAGAGGGGCTTCATAGCTTTATAAGTTTACGTTTGTATACTTTAGACCAGTCTATTTGTATTTAGTAGGGGATAAGTCGGTCAACTGGTAAGTTGACCATAATATCAATGTTCATTTTACATAATACATCCCAAGTAAATGAGGATTCCCAAGGGTATCAGTTACTCAGGCAACCGATACTCTCCTTCAACTTGGGTAAACCACTTACCCATCTGCTGAACCATGTCAATAAGTGTCCGAGTAATTGATACTCTCTCTCAACTTGGGTATGTGTTCTCACCATCTCACCTCTCTTTACTCTCTAACTATATTAAGTGTATAAGAAAACCAGAAGCATGCTTAGGCAAACAAGTTTTAACCAGGAGACATTTCACCGGATAACCACATTTACCCAGGTGAGTAAAAACGAATGAAACTTATGTGTTATGCAGAAGTTGATTTCTTGACTAGTAAATTTGTATAAGCATCGATGGTGGCTTTGGAAATTTTATAGCACAGACTGTGATAGGGCAGCAATTTCCCTGCAGCACCTCATCGTTGAAATCCTATAAAAACCAGGGCAACAGATCATCGAACATCTCTTCTCTTAGGTCATCAATATTTTAAATTACTCCATTAGCGTTTTTTTCCGGAGAAAACGAAGACAAAACATGATTGCAGTAGTCCAAAATTCCAAATGACCACTGTTTCTTCGGTTCTGCCAATAATCCTTCCTTTCCATATTTCGGTTTTGTATTCAGTAAAATGTATTATCCTTTCTGCATTTAATGTAGAATGACATTTTTTATTTCTTTATTATCCTTTCTTTTGACAAAAATTCTTTGTCCAAGCAGACTGCAGACGCTAAACAGCCTATGGCGGCCCGCCATTTATGCGGTTGGAACCGAACTTGTGAAGGATAAATTTCAAGCCAAGGCAATTGGCAAAGTTCATTCTTTTGTTGTTCATATTATGATCGCAGTCAGAGAAAAAGAAATGCTCAAAAAAAATCTGAGCAAAAGAAAGTGAAGAATTGAGTTGTGAACTCCATCACGAAGTTTCTGATCGCAGTCAGAGAAAAAGAAAAGCCAAAAAAATCTGAGCAAAAGAAATTGAATAATTGAGTTGTGAACTCCATCACGAGGTTTCTGATTTCAATTTTTAGTGAATAAAATAAACACTATAACATGTTTTGGTGTATAGTAATCAATCCAAAATGCCATTTAAGTCATTAAGTTCAATCATTTTTGCCGTTGTGAAGGGACCCAGTTTCAGTATGCTTCGGGGGATTCAGCAGAAAGCCAGAACTCGGGCTGTTAATACCACTGTTTTCAAAACCAGACGGTCAGATTAGAAAAATCGGGAACTAGTCACCTGACCGGTTTCGTTTTTTTCTAAAACCGTTTTTTCCCTAAAACTGTTGATTTTAATCAGCAAACCGCTGAACCGGACGGTTAACCATTCAAACCGTTCAAACGGTTTTAACCATTTTCCAATTTTTAAATTTTTTTATTTTTTTGTCAGAACGGGCCAAAAGTTTGAGTTGAATGGTCAGACCATTGAATCAGTAACCGGATCCCTGACCGGTTCGTTTTTAAAAACCATGGTTAATACAACCATACGTTCATCTTGAAATCAACTCATTCGAACCTCCAATATACTAATATATAAAATACACGACAAACAAGCTAATCCTTGGGTTTCTCAATTTATCCAAGCAGGGACTATCTTATTTCTATTATCTCGAGGGTTAATATAGTAATTCAAATAATCTATATAGGTGATCTGGATCATCCATAGTCTTTAGCCCCATCTTGCATTTTTTTTTCCCGAATGATTTTAGCCATCCAAAGTTTCCGTTTTTTATTTTGAAACTTGTCGAAAAAAAAAAAAAAAAAAAGGAGGGCTTATTCTGGGCACATGAAACTATGAAAGGCTTCAAGGCTAGCAAAAAGGAAAGAAAAAAAGCAAGGCTTTCAAGGTAAAATTTGCCCCAGGAACAAATGGTGGTCAGAGAAACGCACAGGTTCCTTTTGGGTCCTGGCCATCTTACCATGTGGAAGATTCTTGGGTTGTCTAGGCTTATTTTTGGCAAAGTTCATTACTGCTGTAAAAGTTAAAAGGCTTCATAATCGAGTAAGGGAGGGAGCTTCCATGCACCTTACTTTTGCTATGTGGAGGGATCCTGTGCCCAATCCAGATCATCCACCAGACAGGGGACCTACTGGATTGACGTTCAATACTAAATACCTGACCTTGTATTGGGTTTGTGGCTTTTTGCAACCAATAATAGCCATTCAAATTTTAGCTTTTTAAGGACCAAAAATTTTCCCATACAAAGGGTGGGAGAGGAGTACGGAGACTCCTGATTCCCAAGTTGGAACGTTGAAGAAACAATAGGAGTGATGCAGACGGCAGACTCAACATAATTCTGGTTACTGCATTTCTTTTTTCTTTTAAATACTTAAATCTGCAAGTTCAGGCAAAAAAATTATGGCAAGGATCATCTGAGAGGCAATAATTATGGTATAACTGCCTGGAACCTCCCCAAAAATTGCTGAAAATGTGACCCTTATTTCTCATGAACAAGGGGGCTGTAGATAGGGTACCACATATTACGTGCCACATATTCCACAGTCTCCTCCTGCATCGACATAAGATCAATAAACAACAGAACTTTAAAATAAGATTGTTATGTGATTTAACTTTAAATTTTTACTGCATTTCAGGGCCCTTTTTAGTATGGCCGTAAATCAAGGCTGGGAATCATCTTAACACTATTTTCTCACAATAATGTAAAAGAAGATCAGCACACTCATACCTTTGACATCTGCATGAGCTCTCTGGGCCCTATTTCGCCATGCCCTTCAGCTAGATCTTCAGCAACAGCTGCTTGCACAACAGCTGCTCCAACCTGTGTCGTTATGTGCCGAATACTGCATGGTACACAACAGGTTATGAAACTAACCAGGTGGCCACACTTTTACATCCTATACCAAGAATACCCACTTCTTCAACTTCAACATCAATCTCAATTTATTTATATACTGTGCTAAATGCCATACGGAATGTGTAGTCACGTCAAAAATGTAATTTTCAATCACTGTATAAAACAGTGAACTTATGCTCTCAAATGCAATGAAAAACCACGATGAAACCATGCATCATGAGTGGTTTCCAAAGATCCTATTACTAAATGGCATAACATCACAATAATTGCAAAGAAGCTAACTAACAGCAAGCCAGATTGGGTTATTCATCAAAAACAAAAAAAAAAAAAAAAAAAGCCAGATTGCATCAGATGAAAGAAGCTACCAACTAGACAATCAAGCATCTGTAAAACAAAATTAGCAAATACAAGCATGCATACGCGCAAGCAATCCAAAAGTCCGAGGACTAAGGGGCTGTTTGATAACAGATGAAGTAGCTGAATTGAATGATGCACTGCTTTGTCTTTTAGTGGATAAAATAATTAAGTAATAAAGCATTCAAGGATATAGTAATCTACCCAACTTCAGCTTCAGCCATTAAGGAGCCCATAACCTCATTAAAAACTTACTAAAAGACAAAACAATAAGCTTTTCAGTTCAGCCATTTCAGCTGTTATTAAGCGGCCCCTCAGTCTATTAACTGAACCAACAAGGCAATTATTATTGTTCAATTAGTCAAGAATTTTGAAGAAATTGATCATTCAATGGAAGGTGCTAATTTGGGCAAACCTTATTTGATAACTGGGACATGACTAGTAAAAATACACAGATGACCTTAATTAGTAATAATAAAAATAACTGTATAAATTTTCTGTTCCAAAAAGTGCCTTTTCAACTAATAATTGTGGTGCTCCATTTTCCAGAAATAAGATGTCCCCACATGACCACACTAGAAGACTGCATCAAACGACATGGAATGCAGAATATTACCTAGATATAGAAGGGAAAAGGATGCCATTCTGGATTTCTTCATCTGTCATATATGATGCAAGACTGTAAAAATACCAGCAAGCTAAATTAGTAGAGTGAATTTAAAAGAAAGCATTTTAAATAAATAACAACATGACAAATCTATAGACCCCATGTTAAGTTCCATTTAAATAAGTCTTGTATCAATGGTAGCGCTTCATAGACATTTTTACTGTCTTATATCTATGACAAAATAAATCAGCAGACTCAATTATACTTGATTGTGCCCTACGTGTCACCCCAGTAAATAAAAATATGGAGAAAATTGAAACTTCTTTTGAGGGTACCTGTTTTTATCCAGGTTCTGATGAAGTTATAGAACTGATTATCAGGTGTGCAGACAATATTCAACAAATGCAATGCAATAAGATTTTCAAGGATTGCCCAGATTCGACTAGGGAATATAGAAGTTATGATGCAGAAATACACAGTAATGCAAAGAGTCTCGGTGTGGTACAAGAAAACCGCATCAACCTCCTCCACATTCCAAAACTTCTAGTCAGCATTCATTTAAGATCTCACCAGTCCAAATGAGTTCTTCCAAAATTTGGGTTACATATCCACCAAACAAGTTCTACAATTATACCCAGTCAGTTCAAGACTCAAATATCAAACCAGAAATTCTTAAATGTTGCTCAGTTATGGTTCCAGTTCTTTGTACACATTAAAATTAGTGCTAATAAGTTAAACTGAAAAGCATGAATTCTATTCACACTGAGTTTTACCATTCAGCAGCAGCTTGCAGCATCCCATCTGAAATAAAATGAGCACCTGACAGAAGAGTTCCCAGACCAATCCTGAAAGAGGACATCATATTAGAAGAACATACGTGGATATCTGGTGGCTGAAGCAAGATGTGTAGTTCTAAGATCAACCCTGAACAACAAAACAGTACATACCCTGGAAATAAATACATGTTATTTGCTTGATTAACATGACCTATCTTTCCATTCCCTGCACGTATGAAAAGGAGTGTTATTTGTTGGTGTCATAAAAATTAGGAGTATTGACAAAAGAACCACTATTTTTCCAAATTCCGTCCTGCTCAAATTCTAATTGATTGAAAAGAGCAGCTGCGAAAGGGCTCCCACTAGCAAAGGGCTACCAAAATAATGTTGACAAAAGAACCATTATTTTTCCAAATTTCAACACCTCCTTGAGGTGCAAACCCACTCCTTCACTAAAATAATGTCGTAAAAAAAGCAGGAAGGCTACCAAAATGAACATTTGCGAAAGGGCTCCCACTAGCAAAGACTACGTTTTCTCCCGCATGCTTGAATGCATCAGCAGCTGTGCACTCAGCTGTTCCATAGAAAATGGAAAAGAAGATAATATTCAAAAAAGAACAATATGCAATAAAATAAAAGAATCCCTCTTCTTGAAAAAAACTGTAAGGCTTGAAGTACAAACCATTCATGGTAGGATTTGACATTGCAAATATGGCAGGCCTAGTGGACTCTGATTCCTGCATCGCTTTAAGCACCTGCCATATGCTCCAGAAATAGCATCAAACATTACAAATATGGAAAATAACCAACTGTTAGAAAGAATAAGAAATAAAAAAATAAACGTCAGAATATAATATTCATCAATGACTATAGGGAATTGAACCATGTGATTTAATGCAGGCAGTTGAAGCAGTAAAATAAGGTTAATACAATGTGATGTTAAAGAACTAGATATATTGTGGCATACAAATAATATTTGATAATATAAAATACTTCAATTTATTTCTTAGAGATTATATGACCTAGGATAAAGTGAAAAGAGAAAAAGGAATCATGTCTTAGGTCGGATATAGTTGAGACATGCATTGGAAACAGTTGAGGTAAGACATGGATGATAATGATGACATTTATTTACAGAAATCAGGTTATAAAAGCATTAGTATAGATGTTTCTACTGTAGCTACAGTAGTCCGAACCAGTAAGGAGAAGAAAGAGAAGAAGAAGAAGAAGAAGAAGAAGAAGATGATGAAAAAACTGTCGAACCTGATAGCTAAACCCTATCAGTCGACCTCTTAATAGTGATTAGGCTTCTAATTAAATGTACAAGGACTAAATTGCCCCTAGTTAAGTATGGGACAGAAAACCTCTAATAAGACTGCCACATAAGCTCATAACTTAACCAAGGTGAGTTGACTAATCTACCCTTATTCGGCTAACTCTAACACTCCCCCTCAAGCTGGAGAATATATGTCATATAATCCCAGCTTGTTACATATATAGTTCACTCTCCCTGAGCTTAAGGCTTTTATAAACAAATCTGCCCACTGATCACCTGAGCTTACATGTTCTGTGCTTATCTCTCTAGTAAGAACCTTCTCCCTCACAAAGTGGCAATCAATCTCTATGTGCTTTGTTCTCTCATGAAAAACAGGGTTGGATGAGATATGGAGCGTAGCTTGATTGTCACAGTACAACTTCATAGGTTTATCCATGTGGAACCCAATTTCTTGTAGGAGATTCCTCAACCACACTAATTTACATGTAGTGTGTGCCATGGCTCTGTACTCGGCTTCAGCACTGCTTCTAGCCACAACCGTCTGCTTTTTACTCTTCCACGTCACAAGATTTCCTCCAAGAAATGTGCAGCAACCTGTAGTAGATCTTCTATCAGACACAGAGCCCGCCCAATCTGCATCCATGTACCCAACTACTTCAAGTTTTCCTCCTGGTTCATACAATAGCCTACGGCCCGGAGCTCCCTTCAAATATCTTACAATTCTAAGAACTGCATCCCAATGAGATATACGAGGGTTCTGCATAAATTGGCTCACCACACTAACTGCAAAGGAGATGTCTGGTCTCGTGATAGTCAAATAGTTTAGCTTCCTCACTATTCGTCTATACCTTCCAGGATCATCAAATATTTCCCCTGTATCACTGCTCAACTTAACATTTGGTTCCATAGGAGACTCAGCCGGTTTTGCACCTAACAGTCATGTTTCGTCCAATAGATCGAGAACATATTTTCTTTGGCACAGGTTTACACCCTGTCTTGATCTAGCAACTTCTATACCCACGAAACACTTCAATGTCCCAAGGTCTTCTGTTTGAAAATGATTTTGCAGAAAGACCTTGAGTTTGTCGATCCCCAATTTGTCACTGCCAGTTATGACAATATCATCCACATAGACCACTAATAAAATCTTTCCAGCTTCTGAGTCATAGTTGAACACTGAGTGATCAACCTGGCATTATTTCATTCCAAAATTCTTCACCACTTCACAAAACTTCCCGAACCAAGCACGAGGCGATTGTTTCAACCCATAAATTGCCTTTTTCAGTCTGCATACCTTACCAGCCTCCCCCTGAGCAACAAACCCAAGTGGTTGCTCCATAATATACCTCCTCTATAAGATCACCATGAAGGAAGGCATTTTTTATGTCAAGTTGAAATAAGGGCCAATCATACATAACTGCCAGGGAAATTAACACACGGACAAAGCTTAATCTTAGCCACTGGAGAGAAGGTCTCCATATAGTCCACTCCATTCAACTGTGAATACCCTTTAGCAACAAGTCTGGCTTTCAAATGCTCCACACTACCATCTGGCAAGTAATTAACAGTATACACCCATTTACAACCCACAACATGCTTACCAGGAGGAAGAGTAGTGAGCTCCCACGTGTGAGTATGCTGAAGAGCAGAGAGTTCCTCCTCCATTGCCTGCCTCCACCCAGGTGAACTAAGAGCCTCTTGGACATTGTTAGGTATGGAAATAGATGACAATAGTGAAACAAACTAGCGATGTGAGGCGAAAAGGCGAGATATTGAAACAAAATTGGAAATGGGATGGAGAGTAGAACTACGTTTACCTTTCCGTAAGGCAATGGGTAAGTTAAGTCCTGAAGGTTCAGCAACAGGAGCAACGACAGGATCCGCGAACAAGGTAGAAGCTGGAGGAGGGGCCAGTGTCGTTCGACGTGTATACACTTGCCGAATTGGTGGATGAGGTGACGAGTCAACTCCAACAGGAATACCCGGAACAAGATCACTGACCGGAAGAGGAAGAGGAAGTAAAGGTGGAAACGAAGATGCTTCAGTTCCTGAGAAGAAGGGAACAGACTCAAAAAAGGTGACATCAGGACAGACATAGCACTTCCAAGTAATGGGATTGTAACACTTGTACCCTTTTTGAGTCCGAGAGTAGCCAAGAAAGACACACTTAATGGAGCATGCATCCAACTTGTCTATTCCAGGACTCAGATTGTGAACAAAGCACACACAGCCAAAGATACGAGGTGTTAATAGAAAGGGAGACAAGGTGGGGAACAAGATAGAGAAGGGAGACCGACCATGAAGAATAAAGGAAGGCATCCGATTAATGAGGAAACACGCAGTAAGTACAACATCACTCCAAAACCATTTAGGAACACTCATATGATGAAGAATAGACCGAGTTGTTTCAAGGAGATGATGGTTCTTCCGTTCAGCCACCCCATTTTGTTGAAGAGTGGATGCACAAGATGCCATGTTGTTCTAAATATTGTTGAAAAGAAGTTAGAAAATATTCACGACCATTATCTGAGCAAAGAACTTTGATTGGAACACCAAATTGTGTACGTATTTCAACATGGATTTTTTGAAAAATGGAAAATAATTCACTCCTTTCTTTCATTAAATAAATCCATGTCATTCTTGAACAATCATCAATAAAAGTGACAAAATACTTGTAACCATTATAAGACTCTATTTTGATCGGACCCCAAACATCTGAATGAACCAAAGCAAAAGGACTCAACATGTGACTTTCAAATCTAGGACTGAAGGAAACACGACGATGTTTCCCAAACTAACACAACTCACACTATAACACTGACAAATGACTCAAAGACGGAACTAGTATTTTGAGTGCCTTGAGAGAAGGATGTCCCAGTCGACAATGCCACTGTAGAGGAGTGAGTGAATTCTGAAATGCAATTGACGATCCACCACCGTCAAGGTAATACAATCCACCAGCTTCATGCCCCCCACCAATCTTCTTCCCCGTCCTGAGATCCTGAAAAACACAAGAGGAATGGAAAAAAGTAACAGAGCAGTTAAGAGTCTTGGTTAATTTACTAACTGACATAAGATTGAATGGAAACTTAGGGACATATAGAACAGATGATAAAGAAAGAGAAGCCATGTCAACATTGCCAACACCACAGATGGGAGAGGAGGAACCATTGGCAAGGGTAACAGTTTGAGATGTGGAAGTTTCAGAGAGAGAAGAGAACACACCTGGAGTCCCGGTCATGTGATCAGAGACTCCAAAGTCAATAATCCAAGGAGAGGTTTTAGATGACAGGCAAGCTATACCTGAGTGGGCAAGAGTAGCAGTAGTGTGCTATGAAGTGGACTGAAGGAACCGCTCATACTCATCACGCGGTACACTCACCATCTCCCTTCCAGAAACAGATGTAGATGTGGAAGGAGTTAGGTCTACATGTTGATTATCACTGACACCAACCCCACCAGCAACAGCATGATTGGCCAATTTAGAGGGAGGGCGGCCATGAAGATCATAACAGAAATTTACGGAATGTCCTTCCCTGCCACGGTGAGTACATTTCCTTGTAGAGCTGCCTTTTTCTTTGCCACGACCTCCCCCTGAGTCATGACCACCACCACGACCAAATACGGAGCCACCACGACCTCCTCGGGAGGCATGTCCTCCCCCTTTCGTACCACGTCCACCTCCTCTGGCTGTCACAAAAGCTGATCTATCAGACTGTGCGGGATTCTATGTCTGTCTCGAAGAAATCCTGCAAAGCCGAGCAAACACTTCCTCAAGTGTAGGAAGGGTAGAGCCCCCCAATATTTGGGTCCTAACTGGTTCATACTCTGATTTCAACCCCACTAAGAACCTTGTGACATCTAGTTGTTCCCTCTGTTGTTGTTGAACCTTAACATCTAGAGTAAGAGGATAATAGACATTGAGTTCATTTCTGAGGTTCTTCGTACTAGCATAGTACTCTTCTAGGGTTTTATTTCCTTGTTGCAGACCAAAGTACTCCTAATAGAGCTGATATACCCTTGTAGTATTATCTTGCCCAGAATACAGCTTCTTGGCATGTTCCCATATGTCCTTAGCTGTATCTAAGAACATGAAGTTGGCACTTATTTTGGGTTCCATACTATTCCATAGCCATGTCATGATTTGAGCATCCTCTTGTTCCCAATCATCAAACCCTGGAGAGTGAGCCGGTGGTTTATCTTCTTTCACATGCTTCACTTTTCTCTTTGCCTTGAGAAAAACTTCCACCGACTTGGCCCATGGAACATAGTTCTCACCATTCAGTTTAATTGAGGTCATCTGTACACCTAGATGGTCAGAGGAAACCACCACACTAGGTTTCTGATCACTACAGCCATCTCCCATTGCTGCCATGATACTCCTTCAATGCTGCCTCTAATCTGAATTCCCAATCACCAACTAAGTGCTGCTGTCAAGAGTTTGATGTTCCAGAACCTACAGAGTCCCTAAACACAATGATAGACACACACGCCTTTGTTCTTATCCACACCACTACTGATTTCACAAAAAAAAAAAAAAAAACACAGACTACACCGACATTAATTCAGCACTTACTAACCACATGCAAGCTCTCTTACAACTACTCAACAGAGTTTGTGCATCACAAGCACCACCACGCAGCCATAGCTGTCACACACAATACAGACCTACTTTAACGCTTTTAAGAGGGCACCACAAGACCAACAAAAACTCAACTAGTACCACTGCATTACACCTTGCACCATTCGGCCACCTACAGTAGCAGCCCTTACACCATTTGGTCACTGTAAACACAACCTGTACTTGGAATTTTTCCAAGAACCAGGGCAACAACCAACCCAGATCTCTAGGTTCTGATCAGTCCTCTCAAGTTCTTGAAGATTTTCAACCCAGAAATACCAACAGCACATAGAGAAGAGATAACCAACCTTCGTTTGAGAGCTTCAGCCAACCATTCACTGCTGAAGTTGTTTTCTTAGGAAAGGAGGTTCTGTGCACCAGAAAAAAAGAAGAGCTGTGATGTTTCAGGCCTGGGACGAACCACTTTTCTCCATTGACAGCCCAGAGAAGAAAAGGAGAGAACTGAAGCACGAACTGAAATTGTCACGAACTGAAACAGGTCACGAACTGAAGTTGTCACGCTTTGATACCATGTTTCTACTGTAGCTACAGTAGTCCGAACCAGTAAGGAGAAGAAGAAAGAGAAGGAGAAGAAGAAGAATAAGATGAAAGAACTGTCGAACCTGATAGCTAAACCCTATCAGTCGACCTCTTAATAGTGATTAGGCTTCTAATTAAATGTACAAGGACTAAACTGCCCCTACTTAAGAATGGGACAGAGAACCTCTAATAAGACTGCCACATAAGCTCATAACTTAACCAAGGTGAGTTGACTAATCTACCCTTATTTGGCTAACTCTAACAATAGAAAACGCAACTCTACCAATAAAAAATACAAATCTACATAAATGGTATAAGTTACTAGATTCATGTGCACCATGCTGATCTGCATCCAACATAGAACCAGTGTAGTTATCCTTTCAGAATCATCACTACATGGGATAATGCATTGATGTTGTATAAAAGGCAAGGTGAGGTGTTTCAAGTTGAAGAAGTCTTAATGGAGGGTTTTTCCACAAGAAGAAAGAACAGAGAGAGAGAGAGAAGATATATATGGTCTCACCAGCCTGTCCAACCTTGGGATTGAAGTCTACAGACTTTATACCAATCCTAAGGAGGTTAAATGGTCTCAAAATCACAGATGAGTCTCACTTCTTGAAACTACAAAAAATTCAGCTATAAATTCTATTATTTTACTAAAATGGAAATAGAAGAATATAATGCCTTGTATAAAATGGATAGGTAACCTATCTTGCTCAATAATTAAATGAAAACCAAAAAAAAAAAAACATGAAGAAAATAGGCTGCGGAATCACTATTTAAAAGGAAAAGTTTTGAGCCAATAAAGATTCTCTTTTGGAGCTCATTTTTTTCCATAGAATTACTTGGGAGGATGAGTAGCTCAAAAGAACTCTGTCTACAAATTTTTCACATTTTCAAACTTAAAACTGATTATTAGAGTAACAAGAACCACCAGAATTGATTCTCTAACAATATTTGTTAGTGTATTCTCTTCTTCAATATGATTGCCAGAGTGGCCTTATACATAGGTGTAGGTTAAATGACAAGACTGGACCATGGATGGGTAATTAAAAATGGGCCGAGGATATAGGCTGACATATAGAACCACCATAGGTTAAGGGCATTTTAGCAGAAAGGAAGCCCTGTGGTAAGGGCTTGAGGCTGCATGAATAAGACCCAGCTGTGTTGCATTATCCTCAGTAAACGATAGAGGGCCACACTTCACTAAATAAGTATCACTAGAGAAACCATTGCAGGTGACATACAACACATGCCATTTATCAACAACTAATCTGTCTTTACCAATTAGTTTTTTTTTATAAATGAGAGTAGTTTTATTAATTCAAAAAACAACAGTACAGTCAGCCTAGGAGGAGGCACGAGGTGTTACCTCCCCCTAGGACTGAGCCATAAACACTAAATATACACAAGCCTGAAGCATAGTTACAAAGTGGCCCAAAACAGATCTCCCCTTGACACCCCTTGCTTCGCCAGAGAATCAGCTATTGCATCTGTTGATCTGCTGACCCACTGAAACCTGACTGACATATTTCTTGTCATCCATTTAACTTTCTTTAACAGATCCCTGTAGCCCCAACAAGCTGTCTTTGCCAATTAGTTTTAAAATGCACATACATTCTCGTTCTGGATTAGTTTGAACAAATCAAAAGAGTAAAAGCTCAAGTCTTCCCCATCTGCAAGTATGCAACCATTGACATAAGATAAAAACATAGGCACCTAGTAACGCACACCTCTTCATTGAAGATACCACCAACTCCAGAAAGACCGAGAAGCACATGGGGTTTGACTTTTTTAACCTGATAAATAGTCATGGAAGTAAGAATCAATCAATTATTCATGTGTAAACTTAAAAAGAAAAGATGTTTGAGTGAAAAACGGTTATTAAGCAAAAGGGTTTGGTCTATCTTCCAAAGGGGAAAAGTTTTGAGTTCAAAATCATTTCTGTATTTTCATCCCACTATAATCAAACTAAAAGAAAGAAAGAAAGAAAGAAAGAAAGAAAGAAAGAAAGGGGAAAAAGTCATGAAACTTGGATAAAGTCTGTTGAGGATAACCAACAAAAATTTACCACTTCAGTGAGACTAGCCCCTTCCCTGAGTCCTTCAATTTCTCCTGGACCAAACCCTCTTGCAAAAGGTGCAGCCGCTGCATCAATATCCTTTCTCTCTTTTGTTATAAGACCCTGCACATCTTTCTCAAGTGCAAATTAATCATCATGGACATCGGATTACATGCAATTGAAATAATGAAGCTTTTGAAATCCTTCACTGTAGGAATTTTTTACACAACTTGATTATCACATTTATACATGGATATGTAGGTCAATATGTAAACAAATGGTGCAGCAGCATAGGTAGCATGATTACTTTTACAAGCCCAAAAAAGTTTCATAGATTCTTCTTAGTTTTGTACACACGCATACAAAAGCTACATGATGCTTTCAGTAAATAGCTAATGAGATGGGTTGCATGCACATAAAATAAGAAAGTGGTTAAGGGACCCCAGACAAAAATAATGGTTGAACACCGTATACCATACAAGAAGAAAATGAAGCAATGCAAGTTGTGAGCAATAAGAAATTAAGAATGAGATCATACATCTTTATCGAGTAACCAGAAATTATGGTTTTCCATTCCATTATCTCCTGTCATTCTTGAAACAGCCTGTTTGGCCATATTAAGAACACCTATTCCTGCACTGAATGTCAGACAAAAGCATTAGAAGTGCGAGCTAAAGCTGAAAATAGAATGCCTATGCAGCTATTTCAGAATTGATGTATATGAAAGTACACCCAGAGTCTGAGACTCCAAAGTCATGGGATTTTGCAAGTACCTCCCAGCTCCCACTACAACTATCTTTTGTTTCACAAAGTCTTGCAAAGATCGACCCTGTGCTCTCACAGCACCCAGTAGTCCAGCTAGTGCAACACCAGCAGTTCCCTGTTAGCCATGAAGCCATGAAGTTCCGGCGCAATAAAAGAAACATTAATAAAGAAATTATAGAATAATTCTATAATTAATTAACAATAGTGTAGATATAAAAACCAGGAGAATGTCATAGAGGCACTCACCTGTATGTCATCATTGAACATGCAAAACCTTTTACGATATCGTTGGAGAGTTTCAAAAGCCCACTTCATTTGAAAGTCTTCAAACTGGTTGAGTTGTCAAGAGTGTCATGGCACTAAGATAATGATTATTAAAGATAACATGCTTTATCATATTACTGAAAGAAATGAACCTGTACTATAGCCTTCGGCCAACGTCTGAAAACAGCTTCCATGAATTCATCAATAATGGATAGATATTCTTCTCCTTCCAAACGAGGTTGTCGTAATCCAAGATCTGTAATTAACATAGTCTGATGATATCACGCCAAGAGAAAGGTAAAACAAGCACATAATTTAATATAAAGTACATGACATGTTTTTTTTTTTTTTTGAAAACAGTAAAGTGAGTTCACTAAAAATCAACTATAGAAACCCCTGTACAAAAAGAAATGAATAGAGGATATACAAAGAAACCAAAACAGTAGGGGTGGCCACGAGCCGAGCTTCTCACGAGCTATTCAAGCTCGGCTCGTGAAAAGCTCAGCTTGGCTTGGTTTAAACTGAGCTTCGAGCCAAGCTCGAGCATGATATATAGGCTCATTTGCTAGTCAAGCTGAGCTCAAGCCCAATGAAGCTCGGCTTCATGCATACATATAAATAAATAAATATATATATATAATAAATAATTTTTATTGTATATTAATACTTTGTATATAACATTTTTTTGTTATGTATAATGATAAATAATTTTTATAATTCTTATGTTTTTGTGTATAAAACAAAAACAATATTTATATGTATATTTTTTATTTTTTATATGTATAATAATAAATGATTTTTATAATTCTTACTTTTTTGTATGTAAAATAAAAAAAATAGTATATGTATACTTTTTATTTTTTAGAAAAAAAACTTGGCTTGCAGTCGAGCTTGAGCCAAGCCAAGCTCGAACTTGCGAGTTTTGAACCAAGCCGAGCTCGAGCTCAAATCTCTAGCTCGAATCGAGCTCGAGCGTAACACAGTTTCAGCGAGCCGAGCTCAAATAGCCAAGTGTTCAGCTCATCTCGGCTCGAATCCACCCCTACGAAACAACCTCATACAGCCCTCAATCCCCTAAACAAAAAAAAACTACTCCCTCCTTACAACCAAAAAATTAAACTCAAAAAAAAGCACTTGGATGTCTGTCTTTAAACAACAGATGTACAATCATCCATGAGTGGATCATCCCCATAATTTTCCTCAGAACAACTTCTTTTGATTTTTGAATTCCTTCAAATAATTTGTTATTTCTTTCACTCCACACAGTCCACAGAACAGCTGCGGGAATAATACCCCAAGCCACCTTTTCAGCTTTACTCAGACCACTCAGCCACTAAGCTTCTATGAGTCCCATAATATCCGCAGGGAAACATAGCTTAGCACCAAATAATTCCACCACTATTAACCACACCCGGTGAGTAAAATTGCAGTGTAACAGCAGATGACTAGATGATTCCACATTCCCAATACATAGGGGATATGCCATGTCTACTAACCCTCTTTTGACTAAATTGTCCTTGGTTAGAATCTTATCCAGCACTGCTGACCAAACAAAAAAGGCTATCATTGAAGGCACAGTTCTAACACATTCTTTGACTTGGGAAAGATATAGCTTCCTCCTTTGAAATTGCTTTAAAAAACGACTTTACAGAGAACATACCTGACTTCTCAAAACTCCACTCTTTTATCTTCCCCTATTCCAGATATGTTCAAGTCATACAGAAGCTGGAGCAATCTGATTAAGGATGCCACCTCCCAATCATTTAAATTTCTCCTAACATGTGTTAAAAATTTAGGGGTATGGTTTCAATAAAATCTTCTTTGCTGATCAAAAAATTAGGAGTATGGGGTGCAGGTCACTTTGTACACTAAAATGGGGTGCAGGGCACTTTGTACACTAAAATGGGGTGTGGCACTTTGTACATATGGGTAAACCATCAGGGTGCTGGAACATTTCACATAACACTTTCTGCATTGCTAATTTTAATAAAACTTCAGTTACTTATCAAAAATAAATAAATAAATAAATACTCAAATTAACAACACAGAAGCTCTCAACCCATAGGAAATTCAAAATTCTAGATAGAGTGGATTTCCCTTGATGTCAAAAAAATTATCACAACTCTCAACTTCCAAGACAAGGGCAGCCCAGTGCACAAGGCTCCCATCAATGCAGGGTCTGAACTTTGAAGGCACATGGATCTAAATTACTAAGAAAAACTTTAATGCAACGATAAAAACCATTAAAAATAACTTGGGTTAAGGAAAAGGTTAGGAGAAATGGGTATAGCAACTGAACAGGATTTGCCACAATAACCACAATATCCTACCAACCACAGGAATTTTGAAGCAATCTTTGTTTAATCCATCTCAGATCATGCAATTAAAATAGAAGGCCTAGCATGGAAAATAACTAAAATATTTGAAGATTACAGTAAAATGTCTTTTTTATTAATCAATAAAAGATAACCTTCAATAACCAAGATCACTCATTTAAAAGCCATGGTTTCTTACAATAGGCAGAATAGATAAAAGGGATTGTTTACATTCATATTTTGGTAATTAGTTTACTATTTTGTCTGACTATAAATTCTGAAGTACAATGTAATAATTTAATGCTATCTCTACATAATATTACTGCTGCAGGTTATATTACTGTAAATTCTGGGTCATCATGAGAAACTGCTTTGAGAAGACCTATAGGTTCAAGACCAGTGTTTTAAAAGCACAAGCCACACACACACACACACACACACACACAAACACAAAGGGCATTTTGTGACCGAGGTGCAAGGCACAAGATTATTTTAATAAAAATTGAAAACAAAATCAAAATAAGTGAATAATAAAGTCAGGAATCAGGATAAAGTGGGTTTTAAACCTAATTATATGTCAACATAAGGAATCATAAGCATTCCATCCTCAAAATTAAATAATTGAATAATCTAAAACAATTGTCGGTTTATTCTCAAACATATATAAAAGATGAAGCTCTTTCAAAGGTTTCACACAAGTATACTAGAAAGAAGTCTAGGAAATTGAATTATATACTCACATAGAGGGTCTTCAAGAAGCCTTTTATTGTTGGTTCCAACATCTAACATAACTGGAAGTATCTGCCATAAATGAAAATAAGGTTTATCAATACTACAAGTCCAGGACCATGCCAACGAAGAGTACACATTTTAAGCAGGATAAAGGAAATCAATATTAGGGACATCTCTGGAGATGGTCCAAGGATGGAGTGTTCTCTGTCAAATCTTTCTACAGCAATCTGGTGGATCCTATGGTTAATTATTTCCCTTGGAGTGAGGCTTGGTTACCCCATGTCCCATCCAAAATAAATTTTCTTGTCTGGTCAGCTGTGATGGGGAAAATTCTCTCCAAAGGATCCTTGCTGCAAAAGGGAATCAGTCTAACCTCAGTGGAGAGCACTTTTTGTCGCTATCACTCTTTGTTTTCTGACCACCTATTCATCAGCTGCTGTTTTACAAGAAGCATCTGTCATTTTTTTCTGCAGCCTGGTGAACAGTATTAAAGCTACCCCAGATATGTTAGGGAGCATGTTATAGGTTGGAAGATACAGGGTTTAGCCATAGGGGAAAGGCTCTTTGGAGCACAATTCCCTAGGTGGTTCTTTGAAAAAGTCTCTACAAAGAACTCTTTCTGCATGGGGAATCAATCGAACCTCAGTGGAGTGCACTCTGTGGATCTCACTCTGAGTCCACTGACCACCTATTCATTGGCTGATGTTTTACACAAAGCATCTGTGGTTTTTTTTTCCTGCAGCCTGGTGAACTGTAGCTGGTGCTACCCAAGATATGTTAGGGAGCAAATTGGAGGCTACAGGGTTTAAACAAAAGGGGAAAGGTTCTTTGGAGCACAATTCATGTGGAGGTGATGTGGATGGTTTTTTGGAAGGAGAGGAACAGAAGAATTTTTTACAATAGAACAAAACAAGCATCTGAAGTAATTAGGTGGAATGTGGCAACTCTTCACTCTTGGCTCTCAACCCATGAGCTGTTTGGAGGAATGCCACACCATGGCTGTCATCTCTTTTGGTTTAAAGTTGAAACAGACAATATTATTTAGCCATCTTTGTGGAATGAATTTATGAGTTTTTGTTTGTACATCTTGTACTCTAATGTGTAGGTCAATCAATGTGCATGGAACATAGTGATACATGTTTACACTTTACAGTAACAGATTAATGAAATTCCTTATCTTTTCTCTAAAAAAATATTGGGATTTGGGAATATCTCATTAACATTATTTTTTTAATGTGTACATGTTGCATGTATATATTTTTTTAAATTACTAAAGACAGAATAAAAACTATGGATAAAAAAGACATGATAGAAAATGTCAAGTGGTATAGAAACAAATTTATTTCCAGTGGTATGCCATAATTGGTAATAAATACCGGCATACTACTATTACATGTTCAATTGTTCAGTAAAGAAATATACAATCCTGATAGGAGAGATTTAAAATTAGTGTTAACATTATAAAACTCAGGTAGCTAGATAATACAAACATGCAAGCCACCAAACATGTGAACACATTATGTTAGAAGCAGTATAATATATACATACTTTCTGTGGGTTGATGCCAGCAGCAGCAACATACATATCAAGTTTTCCTATGGGTATCCCAATTCCTTGAACCCCAAGGTCACCAAGGCCAAGAATGCGGCTTCCATCTGTCAGCACTATCATGTCAACCTGTGAAAACAGAGGAACAACCCACTATAATGACAACAGAAAGACAAACAATGTTTTGAAAACCAAACAAGCATGTAGTAACCATTACAAGAAATTGCAATTCCTAACAAAATAAAACTTTTTTTCTATTATGGCCAATTGGCCAATTCATGATGAAAAAACAATAATACAGAACCTGAAACTGTCTTCAAAAACCCATTATATTTATCAGTAAACCACTATATGACAACAGAAATTACACAAATAACCTTGTGAAAACCAAACAAGCACATAAGAAATTACAATTTCTAAGAAAATACAATCTTTTTCTACTATGGCCAATTGGCCAATTCATTACCAAGGAGAAAAACAATCACAATTAAAGGACCTGCAAATGTCTTTAGAAACCCACTATACTTATCAGTAGATAGTTTCAGCTGACAGACATACACAGTAAGTCTCTCTTTTTTGAATAATATGTTAAAGCATCTGAAGTCTTAATCAACTGAAATGCAGAATTTGAATACTCAAAATGCTAGAAAGACTTCCATATCACTCAGCATTCAATTGTTCAGAAATTACAGAAGGACTAGAAAATCAAATACCTAAAACTTCAGAAAAAAAAAATATAAGCATGAAAATATCCCAGCTTAATTCAAAATAACAAGACCAATAAATTAACGATGTGTCAAGTGAAAGTTATATACTAGCTTGCATGACAATGAATAGGTAACACCCACATGCATTAGAGGCACATATAGATGAAAAACGAGACATGTTAGTGGATTATTGAGAAAGTAGGCAATCAGCCACAAATTTGGGAAATATGGAGCCATTGGCCATTGGCATGCATATTGGAAAACAGTAGACACTTCATCAAGAAATTCTATTATATCAAACCATTATAGATCACCTTTGGACTGCTTCATCATCTAAGCCACTTTATTAAACCTTTTGATGATGATGACACCACATTGCAGAGAACAAGTCAACCATCTAAACAGGATCCATTGCTTGTCCAAAAAAATAATTGAATTGGTGTAGTGTCAATTCTCTGGACCTCACTATCCATTTGGGATGAAATGGTGTATTTGTACAGAAGGGTAGCATCCAGCATAACTAACGTATAGAGAAAGCAACCAAATTGCAGACTCCCCTTGCAAATCATGCTTGCAACACAAGAACCAGCATTTTCTTCTGGCTGAGTGATACACTGCCTCCTTTGGTTCAGAAAGGCATCATAGAAGATAAATTGGGAGTGTCATGGATTCTAGTCAAATGGGTAAAATAACTTTGTATTTTATCATTTTGTGGGAGAGGTTTGAGTGGCTTAGGGAGAGCTCTTTGTTCGACGGGTTTGGGGCAAGACAGGCTTCTTTTTTTTTTGATAAATGGCAAGGCAGGCTATGTCCTCCCTGTAAATTTCAATCTGATTTTTAACAATGGTTAATAAAATTTAAGGTGGACACCTTTCCACCTGGAGAAAGTTTTGGGTTTAAAAAATACTTGAATGGTGTAAGCTCAGGTTTTCTTAAAAATTAACTTCTTTATAGTTTTCTTCTTGATCTTGTTGCAAGAGTGTTTATTGATGTTCAAAGGGGTGTTATTGTCTTTTCATTATCCCCAGCATGGTTCACTAATTCGATATCAATGGACATTTCACCATGTAGAGATGGGGAAATTTTGGAGATGTTCTGCTAATTTCACTAAAATATTTGGAAAGTTTTAAAAATTAGGGAAGTTTTCTAGAAACATGGAATACTTAATAAGCCTCCAAGTAATTATTAGAAAAATTATAATTGCACGTTTAAGGTTCAAAAAGCCATAGCAAAGAACTGTATAAATCAAATATAAGAAAATCAAGAGACTTTAATAGATGTCTTTCTTTGCCTCCCATTTAATCTGTCAATCATCTTCTCTCTGTTAAATTTGTCATTTACTTGCCATTTTGACTTTTGTCTTTTTTTTGTTGCTATATCTTTTTATTAGAGTGAGAATCCTCTTTTATAGTTGTAAGTATTTTCCTTTTTCTTTTTGAATTACAGTGACTTAGTGTTGAAGGCATTTTTTTAATCCAAATAATATTTAATAAATTAGAACTCAAATAAGCGGGTTGGCTAGTCTGCTAGCCAAACCATTAAAACTATAAAAGGAGTTCCCTCTCTTTAAGTGGGAGGGGCAGGTGCCCTTCACCTAGGAGGAGGAGGTAGTTACATAATTACCCCACTCCCTATTTAAGATCCTTAAGGGGAAGCTAGAGAGACAGAGAGACTCTTCGGAGAAAATTTTCACAAGAGATTCTTAAGAAAAGCAAAGATAAGGAGAGAAGAAAAGAGAAGTGCTCAAGGGAAGGCAGGGAAGGAAAAGTCTCACTAATACAGGTAGAAAAAAGAAAGTCCTCTCTGTGAATACTTCCCATATATGTCTTCTATGTATCCTTCTTCCTCTCTCTTTTATTTTCACTTTTGAAAAAGGAAATAGAGGGAAATAAACCATCTACAACCAGGTGTCTCTACTTGGTTGATTATGGTCCCTCTTTCAAGACAAAGTTAGGGATTAAACCATCTAAAGTTAATTCTTGAAGACTGATTGTGGTTCCCTTCAAATGAAAATGAAGAGTAGAGGAGAATAAATCATCTACAACCAGGTGCCTCTACTTGTTTGATTATGGTCCCTCTTTCAAGACAAAGGGATTAAACCATCTATAGTCTAATTTTCGAAGCTGATTATGGTTCCTTTCAGATGAAAATGAAGAGCAGAGGGATGAAAATCGTCTACAATCAAATATTCAGTTTGATTGACTATGGTTCCATTTTTGTATGCAAAATTCCATGGATTAAGGTTGTCTACAATCAGAATTTCATCTGATTGACTATATCTTATTGTGAAGAAAGGAGTGAGAAGGAAATTTTCTTTGTATTAAAAAGAAAAGAGAAATATATTGATGTATAGTTTCTCAATTGTATTTTCTTTTCTTTCTTCTCATTCTTGTACACTTGATGTAAAAGAAAAACAAATGAAAAAGTTCTTTTTAAGTACCCTATTGCTCTTTTCTTTTGTACTATGTGTTCATTTCTCCAAGTCAAAATCAAAAGGTGTTCCCTACTTTCTTGTGTAGATGTGATTAAGGGGAAGAATCCGTATGATTCCCTGAATGGGCCTTACCCAAAATAATAAAAACTCAATCACTTGATTGAGTGAATTATGTTGCATGAGAATTTATTAAAATTTTCACACCAACACTTAGTAAGTAAATCATATCAAAATTGTAACCTAATTATCCAATCAGTTATTCTCCTTTGGTTCTTTTGGGAAAAGATTTTTAAAAACTTGTACTGATCTTAATGAAATATTGGAAAGCTTTTAATAACATTTTAAAATTTTAAAACTTAAATATATAGTCTACCAATGGAATCTGAAATATCAGCAACGTATTGGAGATATTTGGGAAAAAAAAAAGATTCCCAGAAAATTTCAATTGCCACCTAGCAAAATGGGGAGATTTTGGGGAAATTTAAATATCACTGATATTGTGAACCATGATCCCTAGAGAGAAGAAAAGCATAACTTCTCTTATTATGTGCTTATATCTCCATGATCCTGCCTAGTCCTTTTTTAGCCAGCCAACAATCACATTTGAATTCCCTTCAATCAAGATGTTCTTTAAGTTAGAGACTTAGCCAACTAGAGACCAATCAATACTGAATTGACATGGAGAGGTGTTTGCTTGTGGGGCTGACTTAGCTCAGTAAGATAATTTTGGGATCAAACATATGTTTTCATGTAAAATTCCATGCAGTTGTGAAGATTCATGATGAAAACACTCTTCCATATTTAATGTCTATCCCTGTATGTGCAATCCTAGGGCATTTTCCAAATGTTTTGAGTTTTCACAACTGTTATGATCCTCTAAGGGCATTTCTTGAAGTGCATGAGTGATAAATCTCTTTGGTTGAATTGCTAGTGATTTTTTCATTGGTGTATCCCCTTTTGCCTCTATGGGAGTTGACTATGAAGGGAGAGGTCTGTAGGTTTGTGGCTCCACATAACAGAAAGGATGTCAAGTACTGATGAGTTGAAGGCTATCTCAAGATCCAACTAGACTTCCATGGGGATGTGTAGAAATCAATATTCAAACCACAATACTAAAACTTAGTGGATATAATATCCTAGAATGGATTTACTCATCCAAGCTCTATAATTCTATATCGGTGGCAAAGGCAAGCTAGGCTATGTTATTGGGAAAGACATGCAGACTAAGGTTGTAATCTGTTTTTTTCAATATAATAAAATTAAAAAAAAAAAAAGAGCTGCAAACTAAGCCTAAGGAGCTTTCCTATTCTAAGTGGCTACAAGAGAATCTTATGGTGATATTGTGATGTTATGGTTTGTCATATCTGGAAACAGCATATAATGTAGTTCAACTATACAATCTGAAACAGGTACACCATCAATAAGTAATATAATTAAAATTTGTCTATAAGTCAGTGCATTCAAAGATTCACAAAATACCTCTTCAGCTGGCCAGTTATATATCATGGACATCATCTCTCCTTTATCTTTTGCACTGAAGTACATCCCGCGTGGTCGTCTAAACAAACCTCCATAGTTTTGGCATACCAATCCCACAGTTGGAGTGTATATAATAGGAGCAAAATCTTTAATGTTATCAATAAGAACCTAAGACACAAGTTATAGATATCACTTTAGATGAAAGTTTAGAGCTAAGTAGAAATTTACTAGCTTATATTGGCAGCTTACCCTGTAGTACAATGTCTCATTCCTGTCATGCAGTCTGTTCAAGATTCTCCATTTAGCTAGGGACACAACATTATCTGGTTGGTCACGGGTATTTTTCTCCAGGGATCGAAATGATTCCACTAACAATTCAAACAAAAGAACATTGGCATTGGATTTACCATGTTTTGAGTGAGAAACATCATAAAAGCCAATTATGTCGAGAAAAGAGATGCTAAAATGAAATCCATTGAAGATGGTCATACAAAAGGCAGATTACAATATGGTAGTTATTTTTATTTACAGAGTTTCATGCTCTTTGAAACCATGGACAATCTTTCTGCTAACACATATGGACATAACTAAAAAGATACGGGGTTCTTATGCAAAAATTTTTAACCTTAAATGTTAATTACACCATATACTAGACATTCTTTGGATGTTATAGACTTCAAAAACAAAAATATCCATGCCTTATCCCAACTATTGGGTCAGCTACATGAATCCTGTTTCACCAATCCATTCTATTTAAAGCCATATCCACTGTTATACTATTGGTGCTTAATCATTTCTTACTACTTCTATCCATGTCCTTTTTGGTCTACCTCAAGCTCTTCTAGCCCCTTCATTGTATAACAAAACACTTCTTCTAACTGGCAAAGTTGGTGATCTTCTATGCACATGCCCAAACCATATTGGTCTACACTCTCATTTTATCACCTATTGGAGCTACTCCTAGGTTCCTACAAATAACTTCATTCCTAATTCTATCCTGTCTGGCTTTTCCACTCATCCATCTTAGCAATCGCATTTCTGCCACATTCATTTTCTGGACATGTTTCTTGGCTGCCCAACACTGTTTTATAGAATTTTCCTTTTAATCTAAGTCGTATTTGTCTATTACATAAAAGTCCAAATGCACCCCTCCGTTTTGCCCATCTCGCCCTAATTCTTTGGGTAACATCTCAATCTCTCCCTTGTTATGAATTATTGAACCAAGGTACTAGAAATGGTCACATTGAGTTATCTCTTGGTCTCCAATCCTAAGCGTATCTTGGTTTACACTCCTATTATTACTAAATTTACGTCATATACTCTATTTTAGTCCTACTTATTTTAAAACTTTTTGTTTCTAAGGCATTTTCCCATAAGCTTAATTTTGCATTTAATCCTTCATTAGTTTCATCAATTAAAACAATGTCAGCCGCAAACAACATGAACCATGGAACTTCCTCTTGAATATGTTTAGTCAATTCATCTAGGATCAGTGCAAATAGATAATGGATAAGTGTTGAACCTTGGTGAAGACCCATAGTAATTGTAAAATCTGAAGTCTCTTCCACCGATGTTCTAACATTGGTTATGACCCCCACATACATATCTTTAATTAGGTCTATATACCTATTTTGAACTCCTTTCTTTTCCAAGACCCACCATATTACCTCTCTAAGAACTTTACCACATGCCTTTACTAGATCAATGAACACCATATGAAGATCTTTCATCTTCTCTCTGAACTTTTTTATCAATCATTTCAAAAGAAATATAGCTTCCATGACTGATCTCCCTAGCATAAAGCCAAATTGGTTCTCTGATACACTTGTTTCAAGTCATAATCTTTGTTCAATTATTCTCTCCCAAAGTTTCGTAGTGTGGTTCATAAGTCTAATCCCCCAATAGTTAATTACAACTTTGTACATCACCTTTGTTTATTTATAAGCGATAAGCGGAATTTTATTAATAATAAGAGAAACTATCAATGGATACAGTATGGAAGTTCCAAGAGGCACGAGTTGCAACCTCAAAGAGAAAACAGGTTTACAATTGAGCCCAAAATAAGTTGTCCCTAAACACCCCTTGCTTAGCAAGAGAATCTGCCAGTCCATTAGTTGATCTCATCTCCCACTGAACTCTCACTGTTATGTTGCAGGTTAACCACTTAAATCTTCTCATCGCCCCCCTAAGGACTAGGCACCATGCTATTGTTTCTCCAACCATCAGGTATCTTCTTTTCTTTCACTATCTTATTAAATAGTTTGGTTAGACATAACAAGCCTACCTCTCCCATACCTTTCCATACTTCTGTTGGAATCCAATCAAGCCTAATGTCTTTCCCTTTTTCATCTCATTTAGTGCTTCTTTTACTTTAGTAGGTCTAACTCTACGAAGATACGTATTAATTTTAACACAAGTATTTCTAGATTCTCCTCCATTATCCCCTTCTCCCTGTTGCTCATTTAATAATTTTCAAAATAGTTTTTCTATCTTTGTTTGGTTTCCTCATCTTTTACCGAGATTCTTTGATCTTCATCTTTAATGCACCTAACATGGTTTAAATCTCTACATTTCCTTTCTCTTAACTTTCCTAGTTTATATATTCCTTTTTCTCCCTCTTTAGTGCCTAATTTATGGTAAAGCTCATCATAAGCCTTACATTTAACTTCATTCACTTTCTTTTGAACTTCCTTTCTTATAGTTTTATATTTTTCCTAGTTGTCTACATTTTTAGTTTTTGCCATTCTTTGTAGTATGATCATTTTAATCTAATTATATTTTGGGCCTCTTCATTCCACCACCAAGTTTCTTTAGTGCTTTGCCACTTCCCTTTATATTCTATTTAAGCCTGAAATAGCATTCTAAAAATTGACCATATTTATAAAAATATGGGGAGCTAAAAAGACCCACCCATCCTTAACAAACCAACGAGTATATTATAGGAGCAACCCAGAGACCATGTGTTGAAATGATCTTGTAGAAAAAGCCAGATAAACTAAAAAGTGGTGTTAAGATTCAAAACAATGTCTATGCATATAGGGTTCAGTATTTCAGCATTCCACTTTGCAAAGCATTGCAACCTGTGTGACCAGGGTTCAAATCTTGGAAACAGCCTTTTTATATGTGCTAGGGTAAGGCTGTGTACATTCGTCCCTCCCCAGACCCTGCATTGGCTGGAGCCTCATGCACTGGCCTGCCCTTTTTACTTGCAAGTTGCAACTACAGAAACCTAATATTAGATCTATACCTTATTTTTGTCTTTTTTGTTTTTTGTTTTTTCATTTTCCTTGCTGCTTTTGTTAATTCCTTTTCTCATTTTCCATCTCTTGTCACATGCAACAAAAAGTTGACTCAAGACAGACTTGTTCCACAAGTTTCATGCTCAAGAAAGCTGTCAAAGCATCTCATAGTTTCAGCAATACAAGGTTTCTCAAAGTTTTAGATATTCTAGTAATGAGTATATATCTACTTCTATAAACCCATCTAAGATCAAATTAACTCCATCATTGCTTCAAAATAAATATAGCATGACTAAAACATGAATGTACAACACTCGGACTTACTGAAACGATCATATTGCTGCTCAAATGACATAACACGAGGTGGAAGGAGGCCACGGAGTCCAAGTCTATCTCTTTCTGTCAAAGGAAAGCCAGTATCCTGTCCGCCAAAAGATCAAACAAAGAAAGTTTCACATTATCTCATCAACAATAATGTCACTATCAAAAAAAGCAATGTTCTAAAACTTGTTTTGAAAAATCATCCTTCCAAAGTTTTTTTCAAATTTTGAACACCCAAGAATATTAAAAAGATAGTTATACCAAAATCACTCAGAATTCCATTCACATAGATATGTCAAAAAGGCCACATCTCAAAAATAAATTGCCAGACTTCAATATATTTGAAGTTCTGTTTTTTAAATAATTAACTAGTGGAAGGCAGGTACAATGCATGTATTTGCAAAGGTAAGCATCAAAAAAGCTAACTACATATAAGTTAGTGAATAGAATCCATTGATTGGAATAGTGGTACCAGATCAATAGAAATCATCTGACTAGAAAGAAAAAAAAAAAAAGTCCACTAAGGTCTCTGAAATAGGATGATTAGATTATTGTCATCCCATCAAGTTCATATTTTTTTAGTTATCACTAGGACAATGTCTAGCTACAGAATTCTGTAAAGATCAAACAGGCCATATGAGTGGCAACAGGATAGTCATTTCGCAAGCTCCTTCCTACATTAAGATCTTCAAAATAGAAATCTACTGATTCAACACAATAAGTGGTGAATGTGCGCTTAGGTAATGACACATTACATAAGGCCCTTGTCAGATGTAAATGTTACAGTTCATATAGATAAAAACAAGCCTGTAACTGAACAGAGTGGTCAGTGTGGGTGATGGCACTAGAAAGAGTGATCATGTGGTATGTGCATGACATGCAACGGAAACTGGAAATCTTCTGAAATACAGCATGCTTTTTTTCATTTGTAAACAGAGTTTATTGGCTAAATGTCCTAAATTCCTCCTTGGGTGTTGTGGTTTTTGAAATTGCTGAAAAGTGATGTCTCCATCAAATGAGAGGTTGGCAGCTTTACTAGTGTATTTACCTAAACTTATTGTCATATTTCCAACATGGATAAGCAAGCAAGGTTTTCAAGCTCCAGCTCTGTCTAAAATCTATAAAAGCTACAGAAATCCCGATCTGTGAAATATCAAAATCTAGAAATCTAACATAGAACCCGCATAATTCAATTATAGGACCGACATAACCAACAAAACTCGTGAACATAACCAAACGCTACTTCACATTTGTAACTGGAGTGAACATAGGCATTCATGTATGTGCTGCAAAACACGACGATTTCGGCGGAGCTCTCTAAATCTGTAGAATCAATATATACTAAATCCACAGGAGACCAGAACTGGAACGGTTAAACTATATAATATAATATAAGACAGAATACAAAATTCCATATAAACAAAATTTAGTTCCTACTCTAACAATGAATTATCCTGCCAAAATCAAAATAAATAAATAAATAAACAAAAGCTAGCCTTTTAACATAAACAAACTGTAAACTTGAATAGAATTCTCACTTGACTTGAAGTCTTGACGCAAAAGCATCGCCATTATACTGACCAAAGGAAACAAACGGAAAAGAAAGAAATATGCAAAATAAGCAATTCTAAACCTTATTAAACCATGGATCGTGCAGAATATCGGCCCCGCGCTTATGCACGATGCAAGGACCTGGAATCGCAGCAGAGAACCGCCGCGCCTGGCGCAGATTCGACGCTGCCGCTCGAGCCAGATTCCACATTTTAAGCCCTCCGCTACGGTCCGGATCGGAGAAGACAAAAATTTACAGAAATTCAGATCGAAAACACACTAGGAAGCTACTTCCACTCAGTATCGCCCTGCTTCTAACCACATTTGTCCTGTAACTTGGTTGGATCAGACGAGAAAACAAAGTGGCGTTCTAACCGGTGTGACTTATTTATACTCTACGATCTCCACATCTCTCTCCCTCTCTTTTTGCATCTGCTCGAAACTTTAGAAGCTGTTGGAAGCAGGCCAGATTCCAAATTGCCCGAGGAAAAATCTACGGGCAGGTTTCAATAGCTGAAAAGGCGAGATGGATGGACGTCCAGACGAGAATGGGGTGGGGGGGGGGGGGGGAAGGCGCATATGCTGATGCTAATACTCATATCCTCCCACAAAATAATAATTTAAGTAGATGGTCTGCACGTGGAGAGCCCCGATTAGGACTTATAGGAAAGGCGATGATGAATTGATTCCCAAAATGTGGAAACTGTGGAATTTATAATTACTTTTTCTTCCTTCCATTCTTTGTTTCTTTCCCAGTAAAGTGGGCTGTGTGTATAGTACAATCATTCACGGGTTCAAGTATTTCAACGAGGACAAATCAATTTCATAAATCTGCGTCATTTTATTATTGTAGTCCTGTTGATTTTGTTATTTAATCAGAACCGTTCACTGATTATCAGCTCGCAAACGGTTGATATCTGATGATGATAAGGCTGTGTTTGGTTGCGATGCAAATTTATTTGCACTGGTGCAAAATTTTCATTCTCTTTATCTACACTTTCATACATTTGTACTAATACAAATAAAATTGCATTGCAGCAGCCTAAAAGACGATTCGAGAAAGAAGGCGCGTTTGCGTTTCGATATTCCATTCTGATGTTGCCACAAGGTTGGAAGTCTTGATGTATGATGTCAGACAAATTTCTGTGTTCATCTGTTAAAGTATTAGTCGTGGCAATTTCATTTTGCAGCTGTTAATGGAGGGCGTCTGTTAAACGAGAACTTATTCGTTATTCCATATTTCAAGTTTTCAATGTATCTGCGTATTAATTCTTATTCCCAACATTAGGCGTGAAAGCAGAGCTTGATTGACCACACTTTTTTCCTACATTTTTTGTGAGTTTGTCAGCTTTCCTTTATTTTTGACGACTTTTCCGGGCAAAAGAGTGGTGATTGAATTATATTGTGAGTAAAGTTGTAAGATTCGCCCAAAATTAATTTTAAGGTAAAGTTTATAAACATAATAAGGTAAAGTGTTCTTAATTTTAGATATGTGCTGACTTTGGAGATGTAAGATTCGCCTAAAATGCACTTATCGATCATGTACGCTCTATTATTAGAAAGTTTAACTTCTTTATTATTATTTTAGCATCCAAGAAAATTCACACTGATTGGCATTGCAATGCTATAGCAGCTTCTAAGTCCTTGATGACTGTAAGATGTTCTACATCATAATTGTCAATGGCTCTGCAGGTTGACCCTTGGGCTGCAATGATCTATCTGTCATCAGATTTTTTTATGACAAAACCAATGCTTTACTGTCTGTGTGTTGATCATAAGATCCATCTGTGAATACTAGATAATGGTTGCTTAGGGGCAATGCATTTAGAGCCCATTTGGTTCGCAGCAGGAATCGGAATGTTCATTTCTCATAATCTATTTGGTTCAGGCAGGAATGGGAATGGGTATTAAAAACTCAACAAGAATGGGATTTCAATCCCAAGGGAGGGGCCGGGAATGGCCATTCCCTCAAATGGAGGAATGCCATTCCAATATGAGTGAGAATAGGATTCCGATTCCGCCCAACTAAACTGTTGGAATCGGAATAGTCCATTCCGATTTGTCTTGATGGAGAGTGAAACACGAATCAACAATTGTTTCATTTGCTTTGTCCACCAAAGAGATGGAATTCACATCCTTGTTTAGATGGAACTTCTTGTTGTGAGCCTCCAAAATCATATGTAGAAACACTTGAAATTTGGACAAAAAGCATAATCTAATATTTACATTAAAAGATTGTCCAAGTGACTGAAGCCAATTCAAAATAAGTTTGTAGGTGTTCACCATTCACTGGGGTTTATACCAAGTTGGGCTTGACATCAAAGAGCTCTTGCAAAGTCACATTTGAAAGATCGATGTGAAAAACTCTCCTCTTCATGATTGCAAAAAATGCATGGTACCTCTGCATTTCTATTCTATGTTTTCAACTTATTTCTTGTGGAAATTCCTCCCCATAAAGTCTTCCATACAAACACTTGGTATTTAAAAGGTACTTTAGTTTTGCCGGATTAATGACCATTTAAAGGAGGAGGCAGAGGAAGATGTATTTTGATTGAGAAAAGTCCATTATGCAGATTTCACATTATACGTGCCCAACTTATTTCTCCAAACATCATGGTTAATGACCATTTAGGGCTTGGATTGATAAATAAATGATAAATAAATTGCACCTCAGCCTGGACTTTTGTTTGTTAATGATCATCTTCACGTAGCGGTGATCATTTTCAGCCTGGCTCGAAAAACCCAGCCCAACCCAACTCACAAATTCTGAAGTTGGGCCTAAGTTCTATGTTCAGGCACATTCCAAGATTGAACCCGTATCAAATCTACAAATTTTAGGGTCAAGTTTGGGCCTAATACTTAAGACTCAACATACCCATAATTATATAGAATTTATAATATATATATGTGTGTATATATATTATTTAATGTCATACTTTATATTTTATATATAGATTATAATATGACAACTATAATTTTAAATATTACAAAATATATAAAATACATTTTTATACACATAAAATCAGAAATCTCATTGGGCCTGTCCATACTTCCGCGAAGAAATACATGTATACTATACATAATTAATATTTTATAAACAAAAGCTTTATCCCGTTGCACATTTTGAGTTGACCAAAAAAAGCTTTACAATCAGGCCGTTGTAAGTTGTAAGTTCGGGCCCAAGGTCGGAAAGTCCGGTTTGAACCCCTAATTTTATTGATAAATGGCTAGTGAAAAAATAAAAATTAAATGGCCTATTAGCTCAGTTGGTTAGAGCGTCGTGCTAATAACGCGAAGGTATGGGCCAGGTCGAAGCTTCGTTTTAACTTGCTGGATTGAACTTGTATTTTAGTGTTAGGAAGTAAAAATTAACACCGACTGGCCTATTAGCTCAGTTGGCTAGAGCCTCGTGCTAATAACGCGAAGGTAACACCTACGTAGAGATTGGCCTATTAGGGGTTTTTCAGTTTGTATGAAAAAATAAACCAACAATTCAGTTTGGTTTTTCATGTATGAAAATCGAAGTTAAATCGAATCCATAGTAATTATTAATTAGTCTTTACCTTATATGTTAAATATTGATATATTTTAATTGTGTTTTTTTTTAATTGTTATTTATGATAAAAACTAAAAACATAAAACCAATACAAATGTAATGCAATGGTACAATATTTAATAAGTTTTGTATAAATTTAAATACATATTGACCAAAAAATCAGTTTTGCATAAAAATTAATGGATTTAAATATATATTTTGGTTTTGCATAAAAACTAAAAAGAAATAAACTTAAATATAAATAGATATTTAGATAAAGATATTTTAGTTTAAAATATATATAAAAATCGACTAAACTGATAAACCGACCCTTCATGTTTGGGTTGGTTTTGCTTCAAAGTCGGCCGGTTTTTGTTTAGTCAATAAGTAAACCGACTAGGTCAAGTCGGTCGGTTGAAAAAAATGACTCAAATTGACCCAACCCAACCCAACCCAACCCCTAAACAACCCTACCTATTAGCTCAGTTGGTTAGAGCGTCGTGCTAATAGCACAAAGGTCGCATGTTTGAGACCTACATGGCCATGCTAACAATGTAACATTTTAAATTAGGGTTCAACTATGATATGGAAAATATATGATATTGGAAAACAACTGACCAATAAAATGAAATCACAGACATGGGGGTGTAATTTAACAAAATTCATAGGTGGGTTTTGATTGGTCAAAACTTTTTCCATATCATATCTTTTCTACATCATAGATTTTCTCTTTAAATTATTATTAACCTCACGAGATTTACTCAAAACCCTCTACCTAACATATTAAGGCCATGTTTAATAGCTACTTATTCAAATAAGTACTTAGTTGTATTTCGTACCTAATTTTTTAAAGTGCTTTTGGTACCTAATTTATTTGTATTGGGCATTTGATAATCTTTTTATCTAATAAGCACTTAAATAAGCATTTGTGTCCTTCATTTTCTTTCAAAATTTCAAAATATATCCTTTGAAAGCACTTTTATAAAAACTTTCATAAAGTACTTTTTATAAAATTCAACTAGTGATAATTTTATAAGTGGTATTTTAAAATTCAACTATGAATAATTTTGAGAAAAAAATTGAATAAGTGTCCCACAAAATGCATTTTTAATGTAACTTTTAGGATTTATGATTTAAAATGAAGGGTTAGGGTGTAAAAATCAAGAGGTGGTTGAATTTTTTCACTCGCCTATTGTAGGAGCCAAATAAAACCCGAATTATGAATAGTCACACATCGGTTTTTTTTTTTTTCTTCTTTCATTTCCTTTCTTTTTCTTTATTTTATTGGTAATAATCGCAGTCTAACATTTTTTTTTTTTGTACACGCTTAAACTTGCCTTTTTTTTTTTAATTTTTGTTGTGCCGGAAGGTGGGGTTAAGGACTAGATTCATAAAACTTAACGTTTAAAGCATTCCATCATATCACCTTTACAAGAATTGGCAAACCTCCCCTAACGCACTTTTAGGATCTACAGGATCTCCAAGTCAGAAATGCGGAGTATGATGTCACACCAGTTTTTCATTGTTTAATACTTTTTTCTACTATAATGTATCGGCCAATTAGGATTTGAACTTCCATGCTCCAATGGGTTATAATTTATAAGAGCGTTATACTGAAATCAAAAGTCGTGTGAATATAGAGCATGGCACCCGATCACACATTGATAACATCTTTTGTATGCATGCTGAAAGCAAAGCAATATGGGTTCACTTATAAGAATCTGATCTGCTGAAAGAAAATGGACATCAGTTTAGGTGCAAGTGTGCAACTATAAAACTTAGATAAGAGTATCATATTATATACTCTTATATGTAGGGGTGCAACTTGGATGGGCCCAGTCCGAGTCTGAATCAATCCAACCCGAAATTTTATATGAGCTGGGCTTAGATATTTAGTCATCGGGTTTAAGAAGTCAAGCATTTTTATTTTTCAGGCTGGGCTTGGGCCAAATCTTTAGGTAGCCCGAACCTGACCCAATTATAAATATGTGTGTGTATGAAAATGTTGCATACATATTTATATATATATATATATATATATATATATATATATATATATATATATATATATAGATATAGATATTTTGCATATATATTGACATACATACATAAATATATGTAAATATATTTGCATAAATACAATTATATATGTATAATTTTAGAGTGGGTTCATTAACAACTCGAACCCAACCCAGGCCTGAGCCCAACCTGAGTGTATCAAATTACAGGGTGGGTTGGGCTCAGGTTGAGAAAATCAGGCTTAACCTCAGACTCGGGCCTTAAGCCCAAATTTTAAGACCAGGCCTGAGTTAACCATAAACCCAATTCAACCGGCCCGACTTGCACCCCGACTTATATTTTTACTTTTTTTTTATCTCTATGTACATGTATAATATAAAATCGGATTTGATCCTCACAAAATCACTCTCACAGCCCCTTGCAGACGTGTATTACCTCCCCATGAATAAAAAGACAATTATGGAGATGTTTCCAGTCCATCGCTGAAAAAGGCTTTGAAAACAATGTAGACATAATTTTGTGCGGACTGAATCTTCCCTTGCGTATCACATGTACGTCACTAGTTGGAAATTTAAAAAAAAAAAAAGGAAAATCAGCTTACAACAATGAGAATTGATAAGATGATTTATGAGGGTAATACTTGGTCCTACCCAGTTGGAGGATTAGTGTCCCACAAAATGCTTTTTCAACCTCAACAGGAGTCGAGAGGTGGTTGTACATTTTCTTTATCTGACCATAATAGGAGAAAAATAAAGGCCGAATTATGAATAATCGCATCATGAATGTTCATCTCTCTCTCACACATCCATGCGGGGTATGTGTGGGATGCGGCAGTCCTTCCCCCATCTCAAGGATTTGATTTATAAAGTGTGATAAGTACGCGGTTGCCTTTATTTTCCGCCTTTTCATGTATCATATCAGCAAGCCCACCTTACCGTACTTGCACAAGTCCCGAAAGGGAAGATATGATGTTACCTAACCAGTTTTCATTAATTAATACTTTTTCCTACTATGATTTATTGGATTTATCGGCCAATTAGGATTTTGCTGAATGCAAAACGTGTGTGAATACAGAACATGGCATCTAGTCTCACATTCAGAACATCTTCCGTACTTCGCATGTTTAACTCATCATGCTTTCAGTATGTTTTGTATGCTTCAGAAGATCCTGTTTAAGTTTATAACAATTGATTTTGATGTAGCAGTTGTTTTTTCTTTCTTTTTTTGAAAAACAAAATTAAACATATTGTTAACACCCCTAAGCCTGATTAATCCGACATTATGTTTGACACTGAGTAGAATGAACAAGTTTGATGATGATTGGTCGATCCATCAAGCGTACAGATTCAATTGTTCCCAGCCATTACAAAAACACACCACGTACTAAACAGATCCTTTGCAGTAACCAAAAGAAAGCACTTTGTTCTTTGCCATTGCTAGATGGCAAGATAGGGAGGTTTAACCATTATTGTCCTTATAGTCTAAAAGAGTTACAACTAATATTCCTTATTTCCAAAATTCTTGCACCAGAGCTGTGAAGGAATTGGACGGACAGGATGATGCGGACGTTGCTGCAAGAAAATTATCCCGTTAGCTCTCGAACTAAAAATCTTTCAAAGTACATGGATCAGAAAGGAACAGTAAATATTGATCTGTTTTAAGTCTTTTTAATAGTTTCTTATTTTCCTTTTTTTTTTTTTTTTGTTTATAGAACAAAACTGCTAATGCAAGAGGAGAACCACACCTACAAAAGGGCTATATATAAGAAGAGTTTTACGTTCAATACATTATGTATACAGGAAATGAAGAATCAAGAGAACACAAACATAAAATTAGAAAATCATATGCCAATGACAACAGGATAAAGGAGAGGGCTAAAGCTTTGGGTTGTGTGGTGTCTCAATGGCCTCTGAATTACTTGGGGATGCCTCTAGGGGATAACCCGAGGAGAGAGAGCTTTTGAAGTCCTGTGATTGATAGGTTTACTAAGAAATTGGCTTCTTGGAAGAAGAATTACTCATCTTTAGGTGGCAGAATTACCTTGATTAAGTCTACATTGGCTAATTTGCTTGTGTATTACGTATCTGTTTTTAGAATTCCAGTGAAGATAAGTAGGGTTTTGGTGAAGTTGATGAGGGGCTTTTTGTGGGAACCAAGGGAGGAGAGGAAGGATCACAAGGTGAATTGGGATTTGGCTTCTAAAAGTAGGGTTGATGGAGAGTTAAGATCAGGTAACATTCAGAAGAAAAATGAAGCTTTGTTGGGGAAATGGCTGTGGAGGTTGGAAGGTGAGAGGATAAGCTGTGGACTAGGGTATTTCTGAGTTTTCATGGTCAGGCAGATGGCGGCTGGGACTCAGAAACTTTGGCAAGGTCAAAGGGTGCCTCTCCTTGGAAATCAATACATCACATTCTTCCTTCTTTTTTGCAGCACATCAGGTATGACCTTTGCTCTGGAAATCAGGTAAAAATTTGGGAGCACATTTGGGTGGGTGCAAGGTTCAAAGTATCGATACGATACGAGTTTCAGCTGTATTGTATCGGCACTTAGAAACGGCCAAAACTCTATTTTTTTAGTTTGCTTTTCAAAATTTGGTTTTTTGGAAAGCTTATAACCTATTTTTTATTATTAAAAAAATTGGGGATCCGAAACCCCTGGAAACAGGCGTTTCAGACCGTATCGTTTTCAAAAGATAAGATACGATACGCCCAATACTTTGAACCTTGGGTGGGTGAGGTACCTTTGAAAGACCAATTTCCCTCCTTGTTTTCCCTCTCCAGGTATAAAGGCAAGGTTGTGTCCAATTTTCTAGTTCCTTCTCAGTCTAACTTTGGGTTTGATTGGGATTTGAGGTTCAGAAGAGGCCTAAGGGATGTAGAGGTTGAAGGTGTCTTGAATCTGGTTCAGATCTTGAACAAGGTGGTGTTGGACCCCTCTGAGAGGGATAAGAGACTATGGACTCTAGCTCCCTCTGGGACCTTCTCTTGTGCTTCCTTCTTTAAGTCCCTCTTGCCTTTGACCAATAATTTTGCACAAAATTTTCCATTTAAGGATGTCTGGGGTGAGTCGATTCCTCCAAGGATTGGAGCATTTTGTTGGGAAGCCTTCCTGGAAAGGTGTAATACATTTGACTTACTCCGAAGAAAAAGGCCTTTTGGTGCATGTCTCCTAATTGGTGCATCCTTTGCAAGGCTAATGGTGAAAGCTCCTACCACTTATTAATTTCTTGCCCCTTTGCTGTTGATCTTTGGGTTTGGTTTCTTTCCTTATTTGGTTGTAGGCAGACCCCACTACCAAATATTCAAAGCTTGTTTAGCTCTTTGTTCCTTCAATGGCCTAACAAAAGGGGGAGAATTATGTGGAGATCTGTAAGGACTGCTATTTGCTGAACCCTATGGGAGGAAAGGAATGCCAGAAGGCCCAGAACTTTTCCTGAAAATGAAAGAAGTAAAGAAAGCCTTGTTGAAGTAATAACAATTAGGGTGGTGCACTCGCTTAAATCCTTGGACTTGTTTGCTGATGTTTCTACAAACATGTTGCTGAATAGCTAGATGGAGGTGGCAAATTCTGCTCCTGCTCTCTCATCTCTTTGTCCTATGTGGTCACCACTAGTCTGTGGCTTTACAAAGCTAAACATTGATGGTAGTAGTGAAGGTAATCCAGGTCCATCAGGAGTAGGAGGGGTCTTCAGAGATGAGGATGGGAGGGTGCTTGCAATGTATTCAGGTCCCATTGGGGTTGGGGACTCTCTTAAAGCTGAGATCTATGCTGTACTAGAGGGGATAGCGAAGCCTTGTTGAAATAATAACAATTAGGGTGGTGCACTCGCTTAAATCCTTGGACTTATTTGCTGATGTTTCTACAAACATGTTGCTGAATAGCTAGATGGAGGTGGCAAATTCTGCTCCTGCTCTCTCATCTCTTTGTCCTATGTGGTCACCACTAGTCTGTGGCTTTACAAAGCTAAACATTGATGGTAGTAGTGAAGGTAATCCAGGTCCATCAGGAGTAGGAGGGGTCTTCAGAGATGAGGATGGGAGGGTGCTTGCAATGTATTCAGGCCCCATTGGGGTTGGGGACTCTCTTAAAGCTGAGATCTATGCTGTACTAGAGGGGATAGGGAAGCCTTGTTGAAATAATAACAATTAGGGTGGTGCACTCGCTTAAATCCTTGGACTTGTTTGCTGATGTTTCTACAAACATGTTGCTGAATAGCTAGATGGAGGTGGCAAATTCTGCTCCTGCTCTCTCATCTCTTTGTCCTATGTGGTCACCACTAGTCTGTGGCTTTACAAAGCTAAACATTGATGGTAGTAGTGAAGGTAATCCAGGTCCATCAGGAGTAGGAGGGGTCTTCAGAGATGAGGATGGGAGGGTGCTTGCAATGTATTCAGGTCCCATTGGGGTTGGGGACTCTCTTAAAGCTGAGATCTATGCTGTACTAGAGGGGATAGGGAAGACTAAGGAATTGAATATACAAAAGTTAGTTGTCGAAGGGGACTAAAAGTTGGTGTTAAGCTGGCTACAAAAAAAAATAGTGGACTTTGGAAATTTGCTAATGAGAGGAGGGAGATTAAGTGGCTAACTAGAGGACTAGAAATCCCTTTTCAGTGGGTTAAGAGAATGGCAAATGCCTTGGCAAAGCAGGGGGTGGGAAGGGATCAAATGTTTTGGGCTGTTCTGTAATTTTTTCTTTGTTGTCCTCCTAGAGAGAGTAAGCCTTTTTATCTCTCCCTAGAGTTCTGTAACTACATTTTTTATTAATCTAATGGATTACTGTTATTAATCAAAAAAAGGTTGCTTTTTATTATGAGAGCAATCAATTAATTCATCAAAAGATTATTACATGCATAATACCTAGCATCCCCATGGCAAAGTTTCAAGTTTTGCATATCATGTATTCCCAAACCCGATGCCCACATAGGTCATCATCATCCAAAGGAAGGCAGTGACTGGTGATAACATCTAGTTTAAAGACTACTTAAGGTAGCTTAGTTCCATACTTGCATGCAACAAATGTCATGGTAGCACAAGCAAGGAGCAAACTGACATATATGTCAAAAAGACTAAAAAGAGTAGAGAAAGGCTAAAAATGATAATAGAGCAATATTGTAAGGATGGAATGGTGATCCTAGCATATAAAGGACCAACTGGCTGAATAATTACATACATGCACAAATGCACAGACAATATACATTGACTGCATAACTGTGCTGGTTTAAGCCCCTTGTTAGTGAAAGTAGCTCAACTTCATTTGATTCCATCATACATATTGAAGGTCATCTGATTTTTTAGGGGAAAAAGGACAAGATTTTCTTAGCCTCCCCAATTCGAAATGAGAGAGAGAGAGAGAGAGACCTAATTTGAGTGCTACATGCACTTGTGTCAACCCAAAATTGGTTGCACAAACTCACATAAATATATTAATAAGTGAGATAATCACTTATCATTGGCACAGTTACCACCTACCAAAGTTTTTCAACAAGGTGACAGACATCTAAGTGCCTAATATGTAGCCTAGTCAAAAGCCAGGCAACGCTTCAACTAGTAAGTACACTAGTTTAGACTATCTATATCAATGAATCCTCAGATTGTAAACAAATTTCAACTTGTGAGATGTTACTTTGTGTTGTGAGGAGCAGATTTTAAAATGAGGGCAGCCTGATTCAGAGGATGGCGCTATGAAAACCAAGATGAGGAACCTGTAGCTATTGTTCAAAGTATCGTTACGCCCATGTATTAGCAGAGGTGTACCAGTACTAAAAACCATCCGCTTTTATTTTTTTTCTAGTTTTTTCTTTTTAAATTGGTTTCAGGTCACACACACACACACATACATTGTATTAAAAACCATCCGCTTTTATATAATTTTGTATTAAAAAAAAAGATACTACGCCCAACATGGGGCACATTGTATCAAAATTTTGATCATTGCCTGTAGCTATGATTGAGGAGTCAGTACCTTCAAGCTTAACAAGGGCAAGTTGGAGTAGCAAATGGAGATAATGAAAGGGGAAGAAGACTTTGTTCACACAGCAGGTTGGAAAAGAACTCATAAGATCGAATCCAAGATCTTTGTAGCTGAGGAGATGATGTACGAGGACTTCCAACTTTGAAGGTCAGGAAGCTGAGGATGACAACAGTTTTATTGGTGGGTGTAGCAACAGAGTGGTTCAAAGGCTTCTTAGATGAAGCAATAAGCACTGAAAGAAGTGGGTTTTGTAAAAGCTCGACTGAAGCAGGGGGGAAAATATATCTTGCTGATAGAAAAGGAAATGGGAAAGGCTGCTACATAACTTTGACAGAGTTCTTTGGACAAGGTCCAAAGCAAATAGTGTGTACCCCTGAAGGATGGAAAGCAGAGGGATGGAAGGAGATGGCAACATGCTTGCCAACAGTTTTTGATGGTTGCCGGGGGTGGGGGGGGAGTCAAAGAAGGCAGAAGGGTTGAGAAACCCGAGCTTCTCAGCACAAGAAGCTCCTAGAGTGGAGATGAATTAATTAAAGTTGGCTGGTTATGCAGGGTCTTCTAAACTTTCCATTTGCAAGAGTAAAGGGGAATGGAAGCGTTGTCTGGTGGTAACAGCCAAGAAAGACTGAAAGAGGTTTGAAATTGGATGAAAGTGGGCATAGAAATCAACCACACCAGAGGAGAAAGGAGGCAATCAATCCCAAAGATGGAATTTAGAAAAAAAAAAACAAAGAATTAGAGGACACTCTCTTAAGGGAAGAGATAAATTGGAGGCAAAAATCCATGTACAAGTAGATAAAAGAAGGTGATGGCAACACTAGATTCTTCCATGTTGTGGTAAATGGGAGAAAGAAAAAGAACTTTATTTCCAAGTTAGTAAGGGATGGAACAGAGGTCACTAATCAAGAGGATAAAGCAAGTATTTTTGTCACCCATTTCAAACTAATCTTCAAGAAACCAACAGAGGATCATTTGCAAGTGGAAGGCTTGGATTGGTCTTTGCTAGATGGGTCTTGTAGAGTTATGTTGGAGAGGAGATTTGTTCTGGTAGGATGAAGAATGTTGTTTTCTCCACAAATAGATCTAAGGCACCAGGGCCACAAAAGGTTTTACCTTAGCTTTCTACCAAGATTGTTGGGATATAATCAAACCTGGCTTGTTTGAGGTTTTCACTGCATTTTATGAGAAAGGCATAATAAAACCAAGGCTTAATGCTACCTTTCTTGTGTTGATCTCAAAAAATCCAAAGGCTGCACACCCCAAAGAATTTAAGCTAATCAGCCTAGTGACTAGTGTCTACAAAATAGTGGTGAAAGTCCTTTCTCTGAGATTGAAAGTGGTACTCACTTCTATTACCAAACATGCCCAAGGGGCCTTTGTGCAGGATAGGCAAATAGTGGACCAAGTTTTAATAGTCAATGAGAGTGCATGGAGGAGAAAAGAAGGAATAGCGAAGGGTTTGTCTGTAAGTTGGGTATTGAGAAAGCTTATGATCTAGTGGATTGGTCTTTCTTGATAGAGATTTTGAAGAATTAGGTTTGGGGGAAAATGGTGTAAGTGGATAGTTGGGTGTCTACTAGTCATTTCTTTGTATTGGTTAATGGTGTGGTAAGGGATTTCTTCCCAGATTCTAAAGGCCTATGATAGGGAGGCCCAATTTCACTTTAATTGCATTTGTCCTAAGTAGACTGATTTCTAAAGCTGATCAAGAGGGTCTAGTAAGAGGGTGGAGAGTAGGGAGAAATGATGTGGCAGTCACTCACCTACACTTTGCAAATGATACAATAATTTTTTGTGATGGGTTTAACTTGCAACAGATGAGAAGGTTGAGGTTGTTATGGAATCTTTTTGAAAAAGATCTCTAGCTAAGTAAACCCTGAGAAGAGTTGTGTAGCAAGGGTGAATTTAGCAGAAAGTGAATTAGAAGCAATTACAGAGGTCCTAGGTTGTCAAACTAGTGTGTGGCCATTGAAGTACTTAGGTCTACCATTGGGGAGCAATCCAAGGAATGTTAGTTTTTGGACACTAGTCGTAGAAAGGTTTGAAAAAAGGTTAGCAGCTTGGAAGCATAATTACATTTCTTTAGGTGTTAGAATACCCTTGATCGAATCCCGCTTGCACCTGGGTTGGGGGGTTATGGCTTGGGGGATGGGCTACCCCCGTTGTGTAGCCCTTTAAAAGAAAAAAAAAAATCTACTTTGGCAAACCTCCTAGCTACCTCTCAGTGTTTAAGGTACCCAAGAAAGTGACTAACTTGTTGGAGAAACTAATGAGGGATTTTCTTTGGGAACCTAGGGAAGGAAAGAAGGACCACTTAGTGAAGTAGGAAAAGTGTATTAAACAAGAAACATGGAGGCCTAAGGGGTGGGGAATGTGACTTGCAAGAATCAAACACTTCCAGGGGAAATAGTTGTGGAGATTCCCTCTGGAGTGTAAGAAGCTTTGGCACAAGGTGATGGTAAGTTTACATGAGCTGATGCAAAATGGCTAGGGTGTTGGTGTATCAAAAAAAGCTATGTTAGCCTCTCCCTAGAAAGCTATCTATGTGGTATTCCTTTTCCTTAATCTCATCAGGTATGATTCTTACTCAAGGTCTAAAATTTTGTTTTGGAAGGACCTTTGGTGGGTGTTTCTACTTTAAAAATGTTTTCCCTTCTCATTATGACATTTATTTGTTCAAAAATGACCCTATTTCTTTCTTTTATTCAATTTCTGAGAGGGTGGCATGGAACTTGGGTTTCAGAAGAGATTTGAGAGAGGCTAAATGCTCCCTTGTCAGTGAACTTTTGCAAACCCTTGATTTAGATTTCATTGATCATTTTAAATTTGATGAGAGAATTTGGACTCCCGACCCCAAAGGCTCCTCTTCTTGTGCCTCTTTCCTCCAGTACCTGGTTACACAAGTTCTCATTGGGTCCCCCTTTCCCGTGTGTGAGGTTTGGTGCAAACTAGCTCCCCTAAAAATAGAGGTTTTTTGTTAGGAGGTCTATCATGGAAAAATCAACACTCTAGAACTTTCAGGTGATCAAGGAAAAGAGGAAGAATTTTGTGGAGATGCACTAGAGCTGTTGTATTATGGACAGGTTGGGGAGAAATAACTGCAAGACTCTTCAAGAAGAAGAGAGAAATGTGGAAGCAATTTTGGAACGTAACGTCATAAGGGTGATTCATTGGGTCAAATCCTTGGACTTGTTCTCACCCTATTCTTTTGATGATATAATAAGACATTGGAAGGAAGTAGCATCTTCATCTACAAGGAAGAATAGGATACTTAAAAGTTCAGCAACCACCTTTGCAGAACTTTATAAAACTTAATTTTTGTGGGAGCAGCCTTGATAACCCAGGCCCTTCAGACATTGGGGGGTTAGGGATAAAGATGGGATCATAGCCTTATTCTCGGGCCTTAATGCTCTAGGAGATTCACTAGAGCTGAATTGCTTGTTGTACTTTATAGGGCACAAATAGCAAGAGTTAAATGTGAGAAGGCCGATAGTTGAAGGGGATTCTCAAGTGGTGGTAAGCTGGATAAGCAATGAAAAGAAGGCATCCAGGACTTAATGAGAAGTCGTGAAGAAGATTAAGTGGTTATTAAGGGGAATAACAGTAATTTTTCAGTGGATTCCAAGGGATGATAATGGGTTGGCAGATTCCTTAGCAAGTCAAGGGGTAACTGTATTGGGCTCATTTGTAATGACTGTGTTTTAGGGGCATTTAATTTTTTGACAAGTATTTTAGGGGTATTTATACCTCGTTGCAATCTTTGTTTATATTAATGAAATGGTACCCTGTTAGCTATCAAAAAATTCTCAGATTGCAAGGAGGGAGGTGAACAAGAATAGATCCAAGGGCCTTGAAAACTACATTGATTAGGGAGGCAGGATGTTAGAAATGCAGAGTGAACACCCCCTACCAATGAGTTCCTAGATCAAGCAATTTATTCCCAGACAATCTTATGAGGGAAGAAATATCAAGAAGTATCTTGAGCTTTCATTGCCAAGTTGAGAGCTACTTTAGTATGTTTGCACTTAATTGTATATTGAAAGAGCCAATGATAGATTGAACGAGCAAACAGAATTAATGGAATTGACCCCAAATAGTTGGCAGAACACTTAGATTATGATTAAGTAATACCTAGATTATATAACAATCATTAGCATCTGAAATACACTGTTGATTAAGTAGCTTCCAGCTGCTAAACTAGTCAAAATAGACCATGGTTCCATTTCAGGACTCGGAGCAAATAAAAAGCATATAATATTGCTAGGAGAGACTATGCAAATGATAGAATATCAATGGGTGAAATGATTATGATGATAAGCATTTCATACTGCCAACAATTACATGACTTGTTGAAGACATGTGAAACACACAATAAATAAGGAAAAAAAAGGTCATTACCCAACGTTGGTCCCAGCTATAGGATATACTTGGTACAGTCCTAACCTTTTTTGGTTTTTTCTTTTTTTGGGTCGGGGGGGAGGGAGGGACACAAAGTGTCCATCCTCAGACTCAAATCTGCATTCTCATGCATGCCTGCCTGAGGTTTTACCATTACACCCAGTAATGGCCCCTCTGTAAATCATATAATAGACAAATGTACCATAGGCAATTCCTCACATGTTCAAGAGATGTGATTGGTTTGGACTCCTAATTCAGAATTAGCCAGGATCTTCCCCAACAAAATGATCAAGCACCTTACTTTGGTACTATGTTTTTTTCTTTTTTTTTTGAAAGGTACTTTGTTACTATGTTACATGGGCATTTCAAAATGGATTTCATATTCATGTGAACACTTATATGACATTTTAGGGGACCCTTCTCTTTGTTGACACCATAATAGCCGACTAAAGAACAATGAACTCTCGGGATAAAATTTTGCCATGATTTGTTTATTTATTGCAATTGATAATTTAGTATTATCAGTTATAATATTATTTTAATTGTTTAGTTCATTGGTTATGCTTCCACTTTTTTTTACTTTCCCAACATTTATCCCATTATTCATTTAACAGAAACAATGTATTATTAAAAAATAAAGCACTTAAAATATTCCCGGCAAGTACATCTATTTTTCCAGGCTTGCCAAAGCCCAAACCTCATACCATTTCAGATTCTGAATGTATTCTGTAGAAAGTAAATATCATAACTCAATTGACTCAGTGTTCATAAAAGCACTGATCCTGCAAAAGTATATTCCCATAATTCAATTAATAAAATCACCATTTGTATAGGCACAGGATCCAGATCTTAAACTGTCGAACAATCTAATGATAAAATTCAACGCTTGAAAGTATGCAATGTATAATAGAATGAAAAGGGAAACCTCGAGCTCAGCGGATTTCATGGCGATGGGAATGCAGATGAGAAAGACGCCGAACATGGCGATTGCCGTGTTTCGCTTCCAATGTTTAGGTCTGCAATACGGGCCTCCGGTCATGCTCCATACCTTGGCTCTGAAATCTCCATGTGCTCCTTCTGCGTGACCGTGTTCGCCTCCCCCACCCATGGATGCGCCCTTCTTCTCTAGTTCTACAATACGGAGAGTAGATCGAGGGATGTCTCAGAACGAAACTCCGAGTATTTTGTAGCGTTTGAAAACTTGGAAGTAGGAAGGAGAATTGGAGAAATAGAGATTAGGATATTCGACGAGGAAGATGAAGAAAGAAAGTTTTCTTACCTGTGAAGATGTGAAGGTCAGTCGAGGGGTGCTTGAGAGAAAATGGAAAATGTTAGGCTGCCATGGGCAATTTATGGGGCTTGGTGCTACACTAGAGGCTATAGCAGAGCAGTTACACGGAAGATGAAACACGCACGTGTAGAGCTGGTGATTATGATTTGTGAGTCTACCGTTCATGCTCAAAGACAAACCCTAACCCTATTACGTGTTCCGGTTCCGGCTCTTTTACCCTAATGAACCATGAAATTGAGCTGTTTGGACTTTGGACCCGATATCCACCACGGTTTGTGGGTGTAATCGAATCGGACCGATCCCACGAATTTCTGCATGATTTTGGCTAAGTTGGGTTCCATTAAAATACTATTAGGTTCAAATTCGAGTTTGACTTAAATTTTATCTCAGCTCGAAAGCCTTAAAAACGGATATATATTTATATTTTATAAATATATGATATATATTTATCAAATATAGTATATTTTTATATTATATTATATATTTTATAGTATATATTATAAAATATATTTTTATATTCTATAATACATATGTATATATAAAGCCAGGATCATGGGCTCTTGGGTTGAATTTTTTATTGGTTGAATTCGAGTTTGAATAATTAATCAAATTTATTTCAAAATACAAACTCTATTTGAGCTTAATGGAACTTCAGCCTGAACTATTCGATAAAATCATAAAAACATTTTTACATATAAATGGATTAGCCATTTCTTCCACCCTTTTTAGGTTTTGTGTTGGTGGGGAGACATATTTGTTTTCTAAAAGTTTTTTTTATCAATTGGACCAATGTACATGTATGATTTGTGTGTTGGTAGAGCTTTTAAACATTTTTGTGGAAGCTTGTGTGTTGGTGGGACCCATACACCCCATTTGCATAGTTATGTATAATGGTGGGGGCCCATATATCTATTTTTTAGGTTTTATATTGAAGGAGCTCACACATGTGTAAATGTATAAATGTTCTTGAAATCATACATGTATAAAATTTGTACATGTAAACTCATACCACAATCCAAGGTTTAAGTATTGGAAAGGTAAGATGTATCAGAAAGATAATTTTAAGAGACGTGTCAGGATATGCTTTGGATACGTATAGATACGAACGAAAAATCAAGATACGCATAAATATGCTAAAAAACTCAAATAAATCATAAAAATATATTAATAACGATAATTATAAATTTTATATGATTGTAAATAAGTTATTTAAAAATAAAAAAAAACTATAATTTAATGGTCTATATCAAATTCAAGATACCGGGACACACTTAGTAACTATTGACAAATGATGGAATAACTAAAACGTGAAAAAACAAAAAAAAAACTAAAATGTATATTGATATATATTAGTTTTAAAACAATCAACATAATTTATCTTTATATTTATTAATACATAAATGTTAATAATTAATTCTAACATTTATTGATAAGCATACACTAAGAAAAAGAGAAGATTTATTTAAAAATAAAAATGCATAAACCTATAACAAGCAAATGGATGTGGCTTAGTGTGAACCTCTAGTTGTTAAAGCCTAATGTCCAAGGTTTGAATCTTGCTATTGCTAAGTTTATAGTTTTATACTAATAAAGCAAATTTAATGAGAAAAAGGGTTATTAATTAACGAAATTAATGAGAAGATAATTCCAATTAGGCGCTAAAATTGAAATTGAAATTTAAAATTATTCATTAGTTACAGGAGTAATTAACTAATTAATGAGAGAGAATGGGACTTGTATCAGGTTGTATCGGACTCTTTTGGAACCGTATTGGCCAATATAGACCCGAAATAGTCTGATACATGGCCCGATATAGACCGATGCATACGAAAGGAACGCTAGAGATAATTTTTATGTATTATGTGTTTCGGACTTATACTAGAACAATACGTATCAACTAATATGGTCCAATACGTTGCAACATTTTGAACCTTGCCACAATCCATTTAGCACAAATGAATTTAATTGAGTCATGTGAGAGTCATACTTTATTTGAGGTGGGCTAAACAATAAACCCCCTCCATAAGGCTCAGTTTAGAAGGAGTACAAATGCAAATATGTAAAGTATGAAATCTTTTATGTATTTATATTGTACATATTTGTATTTATACTCTTTCCAAATTAAACCTAAAGGAAAAAAAAAGAAGAAGAGCAAAACCATGCTAACTAAATCCCCTTTACCAAGTAAGTGGTGGTTTTGTTAACTGGATTCGAGTCTCACTAATAGCTTTCACTGACTTTCAAGAATTAAGTGTTACTTTTTTTTATTACGTATAAAACTAATTTATAATTCCACAATATTCACAAAGTTCTGAACATCCGATATGGGTAATATGGGAAATAAATTTTGACATATTGACCACTGCATTAAACTTCCTATTAACATGAGAATAAGAAACATAAGCAAAATGGCAACAAACTTCCCTGATCTTAGCCAAAAGCAAGACCATGGGATCCAAACATGAGATTGCGTAGCATTCACCACCTGCTTCGAGTCTGAACAAATCAAAATATGCCCAAACGAGATAGATGATACAAATTGTATTCCTTGCAATACTACATTTAGCTCCACCTCCACAATTTCAGATTCTTCAATCTACTATGCTGCTTACCTACTATGTTGTATCAAAAAAAAAAAACATAAAAATAATTACAACCCCTATAGGGGGTTCAGGCATACCTAAAATTCAATACAAAAAAAAAAAGAAAAAAGAAAACTTTATATCTTTCAAATAACTAGGGATAGCAAATTTGAATCCACTCATCTCTTATGTGGGTCAAGTGACCCATTGGGGTCAAGAGAAAAGGGTCAAAGTGGGTTGGTTAAGAGTTATCCATTGGGTCATAACATTAAGGATCGACGAGGGGTAAGGGTTTTAGGGTGTGAAGGGTGGAATCAGAGAAAGGAGATGCAGGAACAATCGATGACTAGCAAACTAAGGTTCACAACAATTTACTTTTTACTCGTCGCCACTGATAAAATGAGTGAGAATGGAGATGTAGCACACAGCAAGCGGCAATTAACGAATGAGTTTTGAATTGCTCCGTGAGGATTGTGTTTCTCTTCATCACCGATGGAAAGAGAGAAAAGGGAGATGCAACAGTAGTTGGCAATTAACAAATGATGATTCAAGTAGCTCCAATATTATTATTTTTTTCACCTTTGATGGAAGATTGTGTAGATCCATCTTTCCCCCATTGCAGAACAATACCAAAGAACCTTTTTTTATCACTACAATGATAGTTGATAACTAATATTGAGTTCCCACAGCTTTTTGGTCTTTCCTCAATTACAGAAACACAATAGGATATTTGTTTGTTTGTTTTTTTTTTTCGCATTTGTAGCAACAATCGGTGACAGAGGTTCAAGATCTGGTGCGAGCCCATATCTATGTTCCCCCAAACCTTCTCACAAGGCACCATTTCTCAATTGGTTCTCTGGTCTTCCCACCATTGCACAACACTGTTTGCATTTTCAAATTTTTTGTAATTTATACAATTTTATGTATTTTTATTTGCAATTTTTGTTTTTTATATTTCTTTGTTGTTTTTTATAATGTTTATTATTTTTATGAAAATTCCATTATTTGTATTTTCCATTTTTTGCAATTTACGTTTCTTTTTTGTTTTTTTTTGCAATTTCTATAATTTTTTGTTTTTAATTTTTATATATTTTTTGCGATGTTCCTGTATTGTTTTCTATGTGTTCCTATTTTTTGTGTGTTATTATACATTTTTATTTTATTTTTCAAAAAATATTCTTTTGAATTTTATCATTTCTTATTTTTCCATAAGTTTTGGGTTGAAAATTTTGTTTTATTTTTTCAATATTGGAATTTTATGCAATTTCTATTTTTTAAAACAATATTTTTTATTTTATCATTTTCCTTTCCCCTACAAATTTATATCAACTTTTATGTTTTTCATGATTTTTTTGCAACTTTTTTATGTTAGTAATTTTCTTCAAGTTTGTTTTTTTGTTTGGGTAGAATGTTTGTATTTTCTTAATATTTGCCTTGGAGTAGTGGGTCATATGGGTGGGTTCTGACCCACTATGACCCAGTAAATGGGGTGACAAATGGGTTAGAGGGTCAATTGTGGGTGGATTGATACTCAACCCTCACCCAACCCAACCCAATTCACCCACTTGCCACCCCTGAATCAAGTGACAAGATCTCTCAAAATAAATGACTACCGAACGGTATTTGGTCTATGAAGACCAACTACAACAAGCCTAGTTAGCACATTTTTCTGATTAATGGAGTGATCTAGTTAAAAATACTTGTTAAATGACACCAATAGATCCCAACTCAAATTTTACCCTTTATAGATATATTAGTGAAGGCATGTGAATTTAAAGTTTAAAGACTCACATAAGTTTATTCTCTTAACAAATCTCCATTCTATAGTTCACTCTTTTTCTTCTCTACTCCACTCATCCCAATCTCCCATGTTTAAAAAAAAAAAAAAAACACACAAGGTTTTGTCACTCCAAAACCCCCCCAAAAGTTGTCTTTTTCCTATATGATTTTAGTGATTAATGGTTTTTTTTTTTATGTTATGAGTTCAAGCTTATTATTTTTTATCTAATCCATGCAAAAAAAATTCCAACAATTTTTGTCCATATGGATCTTATAGAAGAAAATGTGTTTTTTAGTTATTATAACCTAATACAACACCATTTTCAACCACTAGTTAGGAGTGACATGTGGCCCTTGTAAGGGTCAAATTGAGAAAAAGGCATCGATGCAAAAGAATGTAAAAGAGGAAATCTTAAAGTGGAAGATTGACTAACATAAAAAACCATGCCAAATAAGAAAATATAATCCTCCCTTAACCATATCCCCCCTCTATATCATGGTTTTAAAGCCATCATTCTCCCAAGTGGTCAAACCATTCAACCTAAGAGTCAATCACCTGTACAGTTCCATTTACCACATGGCATGGATTTTCTAAAAAAAAAAAAAACATTGTTGAATTGGTTAACAAACCATAAGCATGAATGAATAGTTGAACCGTTAAACCATTTGATCCAAATGACGATTCACAAATTAATAAAATGTTTATTTTTTAATAACTAAAACAACCCAAACAGAAAATGGAAATTGTCTACAATGGTGGGAGGGAAATGAAAATCAAGAGAGAGGGAGGAGGGGAGAAACAAGTGGTGACGACAATCGTTGATGATGTCTATGACATAATCGCTGTCATAGTTGCCAGTCAACATCACCACCACCACCTATTATTCTTCTCCTTCTTCCTTTATTTTTTTCATTTTTGTTTTTTGGTTTATTTCTTTTGTTCTTTCTCGGCAAACAACCACACTTCTCACATTCTCTTCCCTCTAATACTAATAATATATATCCCTCTTACCCTAATTAAAAGTACATGTTTTAATGTACTTGATTGTTTTAATTGTCTGACATGGTCGGCTAAACTATTGACTTGAACATTGATGGTTAATGTGGTTCTGTTTCCGGTTTGATTTTTAAAACCTTATTCAATATAAAGGCATTCAACCCAATGTGTTTACTTCACAACTTATGTTGTTGAAACCCTGTCTCTCCTTATGTTTTTTTTTTCTTTTTCTTTTTTTTTTTATCTTCTTTGTTCGACTTAAGCCTCAAAGAATCTTCCACAATGAATAATTTTTGTGGTTTATGGCAAATTTTAGAGCTTGCGGTGAGAAGCTTTTCCCATTTGTATTTTGCAAAGTGGTGCCTTTTCCTCAATTGAATCCATATGATTGCCTAAAACTTGTATTTTCTATATGGGTTTAGTGATTGTTTTTTTTTTCAAATATGTAAATCATTGAACTGTGTTTGAGCTTATCTATCTTTAATTGTAAATCATTTTTTGTCAAACCCTATAATCCCCACCCAAAACGAGCGTAGTTCCCCATTTTAATTTGGAGTTAGCATCATTTTTTGCCCAATTGAAATTCAAATGAATCAGAAAGAATAATCAGTTTAAAGTTGATATAAAAAATAACCACTTTTAACCCATAACTTATTATTCAAATAATAAAATTTTGAGCATAATATCTCAAATTTCCAAAGTACTAGATGAACTAAAAGGGAACACAATTCATACATACACTAAAACATAGCTTAGAATTATGAAAAAAAAATTATACAATATCAACTCTAAATACACAAAATGGATAATTTTAATAAATAAAAAAAGCCAAACAAATTAAAAACCAGACATTAGCAATAATCTCCCATAACTTAACACTTAAGATCAAATCTTTACTAGCCATGTTAGTGATGTATAGCACTATTGCACATCACTAAAAATATAGTTGAAGCATGCACTTATTTCTCTTCATCAATGAAGAAACACCTTTGGTCTCCTAAAATCCTTCCTCATAGGTTGAAGATGCTTACGTGGTAGTACTTACTCCAATGTTGGCATTTGAATAATCCCCTTGAAAGCCTTAACGACAACTTTTAGCGAGTACAACTCTAATAAATCTAATAAGTGAGGCTTACCACAAGGGTTGAGAGTTTTGCTCTTTGGAGTTTTTTAACAAACAATATGGTGTTGGAATAAGGTGGTATTTCAATGCAAAAAACAACCATATTTCATACGTCTACAATTAACAAAGTTTGAAAACTCAAGGTATATTTAACTCTATCTCTAAGGCTTAGAGGTATTGTTTAAGCCAATTTATGAAAACTCAAGGTATATTTAAGTGTTGAAAAAAAATTATATGCTACCAAAAAGACATGATACTAGCTAGAAAGCCATATTAGTAAAATCCCCTATCAATTTTGATAAATATTATCTTATTGGTTACCACTTTTATGACATTTGTTGGTTGGTTGCAAGATTTTTAAAATATCATGTTTTCCACTCAAAGTTTGAAAAAAGATTTTTTTAGGGAAGTATAGATTTTAAGGAAACATTTCATGGCTTAGATTCTTGTATGACGAGGGAATAGAATGAAAAGCTCATTGAAGATGTAACCTTGGGTGATTATTTTAGGAAAGTATATATATATGACCATCATTAGGGAGTTTGTAGAAAGAGTAGTGAAGGCCTTTTCACTTGGGTAGGAGAATGTTTTTGAACTGTCATTGACCCAGATGGTCGGACTGTTTGACCTGAAAGTTGTCTTGGCAATCGATTCCATTTCACCCTTAATCCGTTCTTGGGTTAGATAACTGCTGACTTAGGCGGCCAAACCATCAATTCATCGACCCAAACAACGGTTTGTGGTTTAAGAAGTGGAGAGGGCAAAGAGGAGAGAAAGTGAAACACGAACCCAAATGATCAGATTTGAGATTCGACTGAAATAGATAAAGGAAGAAGAAGAATAGGTTGGAGAGAAATCAATATCTCATATCTGAGTTCTCATATCTCATATATGATATTTGTGTTTGTTGTCACTGCCTCATCGTCTCCATTATTGCCACTAGTGAACATCAAATCTTCCTCCTCTTCCTTCTTCTTCTTTTATTTCCTTTCTCTCATTTTCTTTCTTTCCTTCTTTTTTTTTTCTCAACCGACAACTCCACAATCTCCTCTCAATATCCTGTGAAACTTATAAATGAGAAAATATTTACCATAATATAGCAAACCGTCCGAACCATTTGACCTGGACAGTTAAATCACTAACCCAGAAACTGGTAACTAGAATGGTTCTGTTTCCAAGTCAATTTTTAAAACCTTGGATGGGAATGACGAGATAAATAAAGAAAAGTTTTATAACATTAATCTCTCAAAAAAGTTCTCTTAAACAATGTACAACTTTAGACATGTAAGTTTGTCCAGTGTAATTTATAAGATTATTACTAACATTCTAGTTAATATAGTGAGGCTTATCTTTGTTAAATGATCTCTCATTTTGATAGTGCATTTATTCTACTAAGGCAAATAATTGATAACATTCTAATTGCATATGATAATGTCTACAAAGGGGGAAAAAGAAAAAAAGAAACAATAGTTATGGCTTGCAAAATTGACATACAAAATGCCTATGACATGTTGGAATGGGATTTTATCTTATAAAACTTAAACATTATTTTTTTTCAAGTTCAAGAGAGAAATAAAAGAAAAATGAGAGGGTATAAAACTAGAAACAAAAACCACTCTTTATTGCAGTGGAATTATATTGTTGAAATACATTGTGAGTATGATCCCCTAGTTTCTCATAAGTTCGTTTCTATTTTCTATCATCTATTTAAAAAATATTGGATAAGGCTCAACAATAGTTTTTATGATAAAACGGTGACAATGATTGGATGCAAAAATGAGATTAGTGAATGCAACCTACATCGTCAAGATTTGATGGAAGATCCTCACTTGACTAAACAACATTTGAGCATGGGTTAGAACAAGTAATTACCTATAAAGGATAATTTTTTATTGCTAAAATTAGAGGAAGAATATCACGGGCATAGAAGGGTATCCTCCATTATAGAGATATGCTAAAGAAAGGAATAGGTTAGAGAGTTGTTAATGGGAAAGAATCAACTTTTGGGATGATATATGGGTAGGAGAAGTGGTGGATTTATGACCTTTAATCAATGGGGCAGGCATTATCATAACATCAAATTAGTCATAACATTTGAATAATTAAAACAAAAAAAAGAAGATTAAAATATTTTCACTCTAAACACTTTAAGAGAAATATATACATCTCACAAATGGATCAACTTTTTCTCTTAGATTTTCCTAACATTTTAAAGCATATATTGATCTAAATACTAAAATGAAGGAAAAAAAAACATTATTCCTAATCCTAACACAACAATAGATAGAACAATTTTGTATAAATAACTAAGGTTTTTTAATTTGTAAAACACCAAGAGAAATATCTCCTCAAGTGTGTTCATCATTGAAGAATGTTAAAGTGAATAAGATAGAATAGAAGGACTCTACTTGGTTCATCTCTTTCATGATCCAACAACCTACTCCAAGCGTCCAACCCTAAATTTGAAAAGAGAATAAATTGTTTGAATGACCCACTTAGCTTTTAGGGCTAATGATTGCCAACTGTCATTTTTTAAGAAATAAGAAGGTACAATAGTCACTTCAATTCTTATTATTTTAGTTTTAGATTTTAAGTAGGTCCTACAATATAGGTGTCATTATTTTCCCTTTACTTATTACAAAAGAAAAAAATACCTTTTACTACTTTATTCGAGTGGAGCAATTATGAAAAAAATTAAAATTTACATTATTATATACAAACTTCTCAAATTTCAGTGGGGCGACATATACAACGTAGATCAAGATGTTGAACAATTGCCACAAGTTTCATAGGGGATAAACCTTACGAAAAAAAAATCTCAAGCATAAATTGATAATAAAGTAATTGGTTTTATCATTCCAATCCAAGGGAATGTGGCATCAAGAAACTGCATAATATGGTTACAGGTGAAGATTGGATGTGTATTAGAGACATACCCAAACCAATCAAGGGGAGAGAGAGGACAAAACGAGTTGGTGGTGTGATCATAATGGCTGGTTCACTATCAAATTGGCCAAAGAATTGGTTGAGTGAATCAATAATGACGAATGAAGGGAGGTGGATTAAAATAAAATACTTCATTATCGTAACATTGGAAGGAAATTTTTTTTAATAAAATAAAATTACAAAAATTAGGGGGTATTAGAGGACATTGAATGTCCAATTTATGGTGGTGAAAATGATGATGATATATATATATATATATATATATATATATATATATATATTAAATATTATTTGTGTTAAATATATTATATATCAACATATATTTAAAACATTATTTATAATTTAAATTTTTATTTATTTTAAGTAAATTTATTTTTCAAAGAAATACTATTATCTAAGAATATTTTTTGGGATTTGGGTCCCCACAGGGAATCTATCCCCATTAGGGATTGGGGATGGAGGGCAATTTTAATCCCTGTGGGGAATCTATCCCCATTCCTAATACTTGCCCCACCCGCCAAAGTCATAATTAAAGGCTATAATAGAGCTTATGAAGGTTCATGAAGAAGATATGACTCTGGAAAATTGGTGTGGGTTAGAAGTTACATGGATAATGGATTACTCTCAAAGTTAATATAATTAAAAATAAATTTTGATGCATAAAAAAGGATGGCCTCTGGACTAATGGAATTATAGCAAGAACTAATGAGTGAAAAGTTATTACTGTACGAGTATACCAACAAAATATTGCCCTCTATGATGTTCCTAATGCATGCTGAGTGTACATATAGGATGCTATTGCGATCTCGTCATCAATAATTTTAAGGGGAGACGGGATTAGGATCACTAAGTAATTGAAGCCAACCTACATTACTTGACTCTAAATACTAACTCTATGAATAAGCAAAATTGAGGTTGTGTTAAAGATGAAGTTCTTTGGGAAAACCACTAAAAGATATTAAATGTGGAAGGTATACTAACTAATTTTGCTTTCATTTCCTCCATATGGAGCATTGAGGTACTTATGGTCCTCAAGAATGTGGAATCCCAAAAAAGGTTTATTTCCTTTGGGACTAGCAATGGTGGCCTGTGCAACGGTCCTCCTGAAATCCGATTTCAGGAGGCAATTATTTTTTTTCTTATATTTATCGTTTTGCTGTTTTAGCTGCCCCATTTATTTTTTTTCTCCTCGAGTAGAGCGTGGCAGAGTGGTATACTTGAATATGATTGGGCTCTCTCCTACCTCATCTCTGCCATTAGTTCAAAGTAAATGCCAGGTGGTCGACAACACATTTCAAAGTTTTGTTTCTAGTGAGTTTTAAGAAAATAATATAAAAAGAAATTCATATTTCGTTTTGATGAAGGGTAATATTGGGTTTTTAAAAAAATGTCACATGGTGTCATGTGCGTATGGATTTTGATGAAATATTAATGGATGCTACTGGTAGGGGCAGAGATGGTCAATTGTTAGAAACAATAGGAGTGCTTTAAGACAATAGTTAAACAATAAGGGTACAATTTGTCAATTAACTAAATAGTAATGGTAGTTTAAGAAATTTGCTCTTATAAATAAATAACATATATAATTTATTTACTTATAATATATATATATATATATATATATATATATATATATATATATATATATATATATATATATAATATTTCTTAAATAAAAATCAGATCAAGCATGTCAATCCGGATTTGATGACTTAGTATATGTTTGGTTCAGTGGGCATTTATAGATGTGCCATTTATTGCTTTAAATGTTTATTGTTATTGTTGTTTGGTTGGGCATTACTTTAAATATTTTTACTTTCCACCTCAAATTAACACCCCATAAAAGTGTCATAGGCATTAGGGGAAACGAGAATTTAACGTTTCCCTAAATGCTCCATGCACATAAATTAAAGCATTTTAGTTTTTTAGCATTTATTTGATAAATGATGAAACCAAACATGGTTTCATATGCAATAAACACCAACACCTATGTGACGCTGATGTGGTGGTGTTATCAGTACCCTGTACTTTGGCTCGAATGACAATTTGGTCCAAAACTTTAAAATATGACAATCCAGTACCCAAACTTTCAAAATATGATAATTTAGTACCTGAACTTTCAAAATGTGACAATCCAGTACCTACCATTAATCGATCGTTAAGTGACATTTGAAAAGTAAAAAATGCCCAAATAATGCAATATAATTCTCTTTATCAAGCATCCAAACATTGACAATAAAATGAACAATTCCAAATTGTAGATTCTTCTAAACATTCACCAACTTTTTTGAATAGAAGAGGCTAAGATTTAGGACTGTTCAATTTTTTGTCAATGTTTGGATGGTTCATAAAGAGAATTAGATGCCATTAGAAGGACATTTTTTACTTTTCAAATGTCACTTAAATGCTGATTAATGGACTAATTAACAATAGTTACATTTTGAAAGTTTGAGTACTAGATTGTCCATTTTGAAAGTACGGGTATTGGATTGTCGCATTTTAAAGTTTGGGGACCAAATTGTCACTCGAGCCAAAGTACAGGGTACTGATAAGGATTTCCCCCTTTTTTCAATAAACGTCTACATAACCAAACACTAGGGATGCAAACGGATCGGATCGGATTTGAATTATGATATATTCGAATCCAACCCGACACTGTTCATGTTGGATCCAATCCAATCCACTCCGAAGATTTGACTAGATTTGTTAGGACTCGATTTTAATTTGAATCCTATTGGTAAGTTAGATCTTTGGATATGATCCGATCCAACTTGTATTCTTTAAAAATGAATAAATTATTAAAAAAAATTTAAATATACTAATTTAAATAAAATAAAAACAAAAAAATATGAGTATTTTTTAGTTATTCTCATCATATATACATTTTTTTTTATAAAAGAATAAAGAATTTAACAAATTTATAAAAAAAATATTTATAAATAAATAAATAACATATATATGTATTATATATATTTATATTCATAAATATATAATATATTGGATAAGCCATTATTGCTTCGGACAAGGAACCCGAATCCAACCCGATATGATATAGTTTCGACCAAATAGGATCGGATCATTTGCACCCCTACCAAACACCCTCTTATTTGAAGCCCTAGAGCACACCCTGTGGTGTGTTGCTAATTCTATGTAGAATCCATAAATCATTTACCCGACCTAAAATCTAACCCAATACTGAGTCCAAATTAGGGGTGAGCATTTCGGTTAAAACCAAATAATTGAATAAAAAATTTCGATTTTAGTTCTTTCGGTTTGGCTTTTTGGTTTTTGATTAAATCGATTCAGTTTTTTGGTTTTTGATTTATGTTTTTGAAATTAGAATTTCGGTTAACCGAATTAATCAAAGTCATTATTATTATATGTAATATATAATATCTTGAAATTTAATTTCATAATATATAATATATTATAATATATATAATAGAATATATATTATTAAAATTTGGTTTTAACCAAAAATAATCAAAAACCGAACCGAAAAATTTCGATTTCAATTTCGATTTTGATTTTTTTTTAATTCGGTTTTTCGAAATTCGGAACCGATTGCTCACCCCTATTCCGAATCTCTTTTATTAGATAGTATCCTGAGTTGGAATATCTTGGAAGCAAAAACTTTTCGAGATAACATCTAACTGTACATAGGAATATTTACATACATATATTTAAAATTTATGGATAGATGACCACAATGTGCGGCTGGATTTATACGCTTTCAGAGTTTGTACAGAGGTTTGGGTTTGCATAACCCCGTTGCATCTACCCGACCCAACCTAATTACAAATTTACAACCAGTTGCATACTCCTATTATTACTGCACATATTTCAAGCCCTCTACGATAACGAGGACTCTCGTTACTCGTTAGTAACCGGCTTCCTCGAGGTCCGAACTCCGAAATCTGCCAGTCAAGGAAACGACGTCAAGATTCAAGAAACTCATGGTTTACATACTCAATGAAGCAACATAAAGGAAGTTCACTAGCATGAATTTGGACTGCCATTCCCCTCTCTCGATAATTCGAAGAGTGGGAGTTGTTTTCAGTTCATCTCCTAACCCGAACATCTTAGCTTCGATGGAGAAGCTTGAACCCAAGTCTCGAACGGTGCTGGAAGCTGTTGCAGAGTTCGATTCATCAAAGGCCTCAACTTTGCCTCCGTCCACCACTCGTCCTTTTCGATCTCTAGCAATTTCGACAATATCCGATTCTCAAACACTAATTTATATCGGTACTGCAAGAGGAAAGATCATTCTACTCTCCCTAAACCCTTCTTCTGTTGATATTCGTGATTCCGTTCCTATCTTGGTTGATGAAAACGGGACTAAACAAGAAAATTCCACTAGCTCTAATGTTTCTTCTTCCAAAGGTTTATCCTTTTTGAGATCAACATCGATTAGTGATTGCCCAGTGGATTCAATTCATGTACTCGTCGAAGTACAGAAAATTCTGGTAGTTTCGGATGGATTTATATTTTTGCTTGATCTGTTTCTGTTACAACACTGTCGGAGATTGAGTTTTCCTAAAGGAGCAACTGTCGTTGCCAGAAGATTTCGTTCTGGTGATTCAACGAGTTCAGATCTACTTAGGGATGGCATTCCTCCGTCCGAGTTATCTAGCGCCGGTCAGCGGTTTCTTCAGAAGCTAGGAGGAGGGATTAGGACAAATGGTATGAAAACTAGAGAGCCTGAATCTCTGGGAGAAGGTAATTGTGTTGTCGCCGTTGCAGTTGGCAAAAGGTTGATTTTGATAGAGCTCCTCTTGTCTTGCAGAACTGATAGGATAGATAGGGATGCGGATATGGGGGGTGTTTTCATGGTTTTGAAAGAAATCCATGGTATCGAGGGAATCAAGACCATGGTGTGGCTTGATGACTCAATAATTGTCGGTACTGGTAATGGGTATACTTTATTTTCTTGCATTACTGGGCAAAGTGCTCCTATATTTTCCCTTCCGGATTCATCCAGTCCTCCATGTCTTAAATGTCTATTGAAAGACCATAATGTGCTTCTGTTCGTTGATAATGTTGGGATCACTGTCAATGCTTTTGGACAGCCGGTTGGAGGGAGTTTAGTTTTCCGAAATCTTCCAGATTCTGTTGGGGAGATATCTTCCCATGTGATAGTTGTAAAGGCTGGAAGGATGGACTTATACCACAAGAGAACTAGTCTCTGCATTCAGTCACTTTCTTTTGCAGGGGAAGGAGTTGGGCCTTGTCTTGTCGCAAATGAGGAGAGCAGAACAGGGGAACTTCTTGTTGTTGCAACACCTTCTAAGGTATACTCGAGATATTTGTCCACGTATGATGATAAGCTTCCTGACTGAGATAAACATAAATTAAAAATAAAAAAGATTGGAGCCAACGGACCTTGGATGAGATTTACCCTAAGTATGCCATACGTCCAAATGGTATTGACCATGGTTCATGTCAAACTCTTAAAAGTTATGTGTCCTTAATTTGACTGTGCTTCTGGTCCTAGTAAATAGTCTATGTTAAGTACAATTTAGGTTAAACAAATATTAGTACTTTTCCAGCTTGAGTATGTTGGCCATGAACATAGCAGGACTACCATATGACATAGTTTGTCTCAAGAATTTGTTATGCCATTTGCATGAATGCTTGCAGTTTCACATTGAGATGTAGATCTAAGTTGTATAACGTACATGCATTTAGTATGCATAATTTTTTTGAATATCGAACAACTACTCATGCTCACATATGGCTGTATGCTTTGGTTGCCAGCTCTTTGTCACTAGTTCACCAACTTCCTTGACCTTTTGACATTGGGCAAGTGTCATTCTCAGTATACTGTCTTAGACTTTGTGGGCACCTTATCCTTTGGTAAACAGTAACTGGGCCTAGTCAGTATGGCCCCTTTTCTGAGGAGGCATCCTTCCACCCAAAATTGTGGAGCCCTTTTCTGAGTTCCTTCCAAATCATATCATTGGCCAGGCCAGACATGCTTACAATGACCAATTCGATTTTTATAGTGTATATTATGATCATATCTTTACCAATTAAAAAATTGAGTATGCACATACCTTTAATTTTGTATGTTCTTGATGGTGAAAAAATATAAGCAACAGAATTAGTTGTGGTTTGGAGAAAGAGCACTACAGTGTCTATACTAAAAAGCAAAGTTGATATACAAAGTTGTAATAATTATCATAGGATTAAAACCATGAGCCACACTATGAAACTCTGAGAGAGGCTAATTGAGCAAAGGTTATGACATGAAACAAGCATATTAGAGTATCAATTTGGGTTTATGCTAGGGAGATCAACCATGGAATCTATATTTCTTTTTAGATGATTGACAGAAAAGTTTAGACAGAAGAAGAGAGGTTTTCATATGGTGTTCAATGATCTAGAGAAAGCATATGATAGAGTCCCTAGAGAGATAATATTGATGCATTTTGGAAAAGAAAAGAGTTCTTAATATGTATGTCGACCTAATTAAGGATGTGTATGAGGATGCAACAACCAATGTTAGAACACATGTGGGATAGTTATCAGATTTTATAGATATAATGGGTCTTCACCTAGGCTTAGCACTTGGTCCTTGTTTTACTTGCAGCCATGCCCATGGTGCTTGTTGTTTGTTGATGACATTGTATTGATTTATGAAACTAACAAAGGACTAAAACATAATATATGCTATTTAAATTTAATAATAATAGAAGTGCAAATCAGGGTACACTTAGGATTGGATACCAAGAGAATTTTTTTTGATTGGAACCGGTAACTTTCATTAAAAATAGCAGTTAATCATTATACACTGTCAACCACTCAGAGTATGCGTGTTGACCCCAATCAATTTCAATAGTTACAACAAAGCCCAAAAAAGGTTCTCCCTGAAGGTCCCCTGCTTTGCCAAAGTATCAGTCACAGAATTGGCTAAACTCCTTACCCACTTGAAAATTACTCCAACATCCTTTGCTAAGCAAAGTATTTCCCTCATTTGTTGTTTAAAAGTTCATACACCTGAACTTTTGTTTGCAGCCATCCTATTAACGGTTTAGTGTCTCCCTCCACCTCAAATTTTTGAAATCCCCATTGCTTGGCCTTTTCCCTTACCTTGGTTTGATAATTCATAACAAGAGAGAGATTGAGGAGGATGTTGCTCATAGAATTAGAGCAGGATTGACAAAATGGAGGGGTGCATCCGGAATCTTATGTGATAGGTGGATTCCATTTAGGTTAAAAAGAAAAAATTCATAAAATGGTTGTAAGGTCAATTCCATAAAATAAGTCTTATGCTGTATAGAGCAGAGTGGGGCAGTCAAGAAACAACATGTCCTGAAAATGAGTGTGGTAGAAATTTGTATACTTGAGATGGATGAGTGGAAATCTAGAAATGATAGGTCAAAAATGAAGTCATTCGGAGGAACCTAAGAGTAGCTTTGATGGTTGACAAAATGAGGGAAAGTAGATTAAGATGGTTTAGTCACATGTATACAAGGCCATCTATAGCACCTATAAGAAGCAGCAATCTATTACAATTTGAAGGGGCTAGAAAGGGCTAGGGGCAGACCAAAAAGGGCATGGGTTGAAGTAGTAAGAAATGGTTTAAACTCTCATAATTTAACAATGGATTTGGCATCTAAACAGAACAGAATGGCAAAACATGATTCATGTAGCTGACCTCATATAGTTGGGAACTTGGGATAAGGTTTAACTTTCATTGATAAAAAAGGCTTAACTTTCACACCCAATGGCTTAAATGTTATTTTACCCAAATAAGGACTTAAACATTCTATTGTATTTTGTAATGAGAGTGGGATCAATATTTCCCAGCAGAGTTTGTTCTCTCTTCACTGGAGTTAAATTTGCCAGAAAATCTAGCAGCCATTTTGTTATTACCATCCTTTAGAAGTACAATGAAAATTTTCTAATTCTATTATGCTTAAGATTGGAAGCTTTGAATCTTATGTTGGGTACTGAATACATAACAATTATATTTCTGGCTTAAAAGTAGATAGATCATACTTCGTGGTCATATTGACAGGGCATTATGGTATGCATTCATTCTTAGGTTGAAGCACCTGTTCTCATTTCATTCTCATGTTGTTGTTACCAGAACTTCATGTTCACTTCTACAGGCCATTTGTTATCGGAAAGTATCTGCTGAAGAACAAATAAAAGACCTATTGAGGAAGAAGAATTTTAAGGATGCCATCTCTTTAGTAGAAGAACTTGAGTGTGATGGTGAAATGACAAAGGAAATGCTTTCTTTTGTGCATGCTCAAGTGGGGTTTCTCTTGTTATTTGATTTGCATTTTGAGGAAGCCATAAACCATTTTTTGCTGTCGGAAATGATGGAACCTTCTGAAGTATTTCCATTTATAATGCGGGATCCAAACCGCTGGTCACTGCTGGTATTTCTTTTATTTTTTTTGCTCTTTTGATTTCTTATTGCCATATATTTTCCAGTTACATGCCTTATTTTGGAAAGAACATATTCCCTTGGGCATGTACAGACTCTCCTTTTTAACTGGATCTTATGATCCATGTCCTGTAATTTTGCTTGCAAACTTTTTTATTTTCCATTTTTTTTATGAGGGTCTAGGAAGCATGTACAGACTCTCCTTTTTAACTGGACAAGCTGTTTGCAATAGAATTTATTTTGAAATGTCATGTTTGGTTGTGCCAAACAATGAACATTCTTGACACTCTTCTGTGGAGAAGCACTATTTTTCTTGTGATCTGAATCATAGTGGAGTTGCCTCTAGCCCCACTCCCACTCACCCTCTAATGCATTTGCATGCTTTTGCATGTCTATAAATTACACCAAGGTTTGTGCATGTGGATTAGTGAGCAACCATGTATAATATCCACGGCCCATTATTATGAAGACAAAAAGATAAACAAAGAAACTGAACTTGTATATTTCAGGTCCCCAGGAAGCGGTACTGGAGCTTGCATCCACCGCCTTTACCTCTTGAAGATGTTATAGATGATGGGTTAATGGCTATTCAAAGAGCTGGATTTCTTAGGAAGGCAGGTGTAGAGACTGCAACTAATGAAGATTTTCTTTTGAATCCACCAAGTAGAGCATATCTATTGGAGTCAGCAATCCAAAACATGATCAGGTTCATCTCTTCTTTTGCTTTTGGTCTGTATATCAATTTAACATTTTGTTGGTTCCCATTGTTAATTGCACATAAATCAAAATACTAAACAAGTGCTGCTAAATTATGTTTCATTTTTCTTGTGTCAACATTTTTGTGATTACATTACTTTATCAAACATTCTGTTAATACTGTAGGTATCTACAAGTTTCTCGGGAGAAGGATTTGACACCATCAGTGAAAGAGGGTGTTGACACTCTTCTTATGTATCTCTATAGAGCCCTTAATCGTGTAGATGATATGGAACAGTTGGCATCTTCAGAGAATAGTTGTGTAGTGGTATGATCTTGTGTTTTAGTTATTTTTGTTATTTCTACTTTATCATTTGACACATGCGGTCTTTAAATAGTTGTGGTTATAGATAAACTAGTGATTATAGGCCTCAAGACCATGTGCAGTGTGCATATGTTGGAAATCAATGTAATTGTAGTATTCTTGTGTATTGCAAAGCAAAGAAATCATTGTTAGAAGCCTGCTCAAAGGATGACCCTGCAACTTCCATGGCTGATGCAGGAAGAGTTGGAGACTCTATTAGATGGTCCTGGGCATTTAAGGACACTTGCTTTCTTGTATGCAAGTAAAGGGATGAGTTCAAAAGCTCTTGCAATTTGGCGTGTTTTGGCAAGAAATTATTCTTCTGGCCTATGGAAAGACACTGTAGTTGAAGATGAAACTTCAGATACCTGCAATAATGTTATCTCTGGTAAGAAGACTGCTGCAATAGAAGCAACAAAACTTCTTGAGGAGTCATCTGATGAAGACATGGTTCTGCAACATGTTGGATGGGTATGTAATGTTTCTTGTAGAAGCTATGATTGAAGCTTTTCTACCTGCATTAGTTCAATAGCTAATCAGAAAATTGACTCTTCTTAGGTTGCAGACGTGGACCAGGGGCTTGCTGTTAGAATTTTAACATCAGATAAAAGAGACAATCAGCTTGCACCTGGTGAGCCCTTTGTGAATGTTATTAGTCATTGCCCATTTGCTTTGATTATCTGCACTTTGGTTTACATGTCAATGTGTTTTTTTCTTTTCTTTTTTCTTTTTTCTTTTGGGTATTAGGGTTGGGGGGTGGTGGTGGCTCAGGATTAAATGAGAGACTGTTCTTTTGACTATAGAAAAAGTTCTCTTTATATCCTTGTATAATTGATAGTGAAACGGAATTCAACTACTTCTTGACGGTCTTCTAATATTGCTGTTGCATTTAGGAGGTAAATATTTTCTCTATAAAGGTAATTATGAACCCTAGATACTGTACTTTAAAGTTGCTCTTGTGTTGGACTTTAAATTGGTGTTACAAATGATATAGAAGATTTGGGCAAAAGGGAATTCCATCACCAAGAAATTCTCTTCTGGAAGGAGGAAAAGTATTCTAGAGGGGACGATGCAGGACTTTTGGTGGGTGCGATAGGACCTTTTGGGAAAAGAAACAAACATACTTCTTAGGTTTTGAAGAAATAGGCTTAAAAATTTACATTTTCACCAAATCAGATTGTAAGATTTAAGGCTTGGCTACAATAAGACAATAAAATGAAAAAAATGGTCTTAGGGTAGAAAATATAGAGAATTAGAGAAACTATAGCACCCATATCAGCTAAGGTCATGCATGAATCACAAGAAATTTCAATTCAATGCTGATGGGATTTCAATTCAAACTGTAGAACTTCCCACAGCTACATGCTTGAATTGTAGAGTAGAGGTCACATACAGAACTAGAAAAGGATCTTGAAAGAAACGTATTTCTGAAACACTGCCTTCCATAACCATCTTTGTTAAATCATCAATAATATTAGTTTCTTGAACACTTAATTCATCAACCAGCCATTGTGATGAATCTTCTCCTCGCTTTTCCAAACCCTCAACTGCAACATTTGGAACTTTTCCTTCAACCTCTATCTTAGGAATCACCATCTCTATGTGTTCTGCTATCCTTGGTTCTTCAACAAACTCTAGGACTCCTTCCATTGTTGATGTTGGTGGAACTTGTGCTATGCTAGGTTGTAATTCTTGAATTAGTTCTAGTTGGACTTGTAAGGTAAAGTCACTTACTTCCTTACTAGGATCTACTACAATCAACACATATTTATCTTGCACCTGAATTTCTTTAACTTGCTCGACTTTTATTTCTTCTTAATAATTAACCTCAAATTGATCATGAGTGTTGGAAACTGCATCAATTTCTGTTTTTTCTTGGTCTGCATCCTCTTGATTTTTAATATCTATAACTTCTATAGCTTGAAATTCTTCTTCTTTAGCTTCATCCTCAACTTCAGCTTTAGGATGGGAATCAATTTCTGTTGCTTCTTCTTTTGCTCGAAATTATTCAACATATAGATCATTGTGGAAGTTTAGTGGGATGTACTTTTATTGCAAACACCTCTTCATTTCTGCCCATGTATTAATTGGATGATCGCCTCTTTTTTCTAGGCTCAAGAGTCCTCCACCATACTTTAGCATAACCCGTTAGCTTCATGCACGCAAATCTAATCCTTTGTTTGTCGAACATATCATGCCAACCAAAATATTCTTCTAGTTCAACAACCCAATCAAAGAATGCTTGTGGATCATCTCCTTTGAAATCTGGTATTTCCCTTTCTCTTCTAACATTTTTGAAAACCTTACTCCCGTAGCTAACATTATTAGATCTATTTTCTTTGACCATCTTCTCAAATAAGTCAACCAAAGACCCTTCATATGGTTTAGAAACCCAACCATCACTGGTTTTAGACCTGTATGGTTGTTCATTAGATACCCTAGGCCTATAGAACATGCTTGCTTCCAGTCCTTAAAGAATGTTGAATGGTCTTCTTTGATAAAAAATTTATGGCTGTAATGGCTTCTTGAAGGAATAAGAGAGAAAATAGGGATAGAAAGAAGAGAGAAAAATGCCTGGAATCACTCACAGGGTGCCTAGAACCACTCTAGGGCATGGGAATCACTTACCATAGTTAGCATAAGCTGAAGAAACTGAATATATTTTGTTGCCTGTGTAAAACATCCATGCATATTTATAGACTCTAAACTCATAATAATCCTACGAGCCAAACTGTTAGAATCATAATAGTCCTAGGAATCAAACTGTTAGGCTGTGTTTGGTTGCAGTGCAATTTTATTTGCACTAGTACAAATGTATGGGAGCCCAAATGAAAAAAAAATGCAAATTTTGGTTTAATTTTGTTTTGGATTTTACTTAATTTTTCTTTGGGTCTTATTCTACTTCATTTGTAAAGCAACCAAACAAAGTAAGGTAAAATTTGAAACAAAAATAAATCAAAACTTGCACCCAAATTATTTGCACTACCATAGTTTTGCATCAGTGCAAATGAATTTGCACTGCAACCAAACACAGCCTTAGACTTAAACTAAGTTATCATATCCTATTCAATAACTCAATGACTCTAAAATTTTAAACATAAACAAAATATAACCAGACAAATTAAACCCTATCATTGGACCCCACAGAAAGTGACAAAATGACAAAAATACCCCTATTGTACATAAAATTTCATAAAATTCCAATTTTGACTCTTCAGCTCCTGCATCAGGCTAATAAAAATTACAGACTGTGAGCGTATTTCCTTAGGATAGTATGTTGGACTCTCATTCTCCAAGGCACCATAGAGGATGGAGTCATGGAAGATTTCATCAGGAGAATGGCATTCAAACAATCCCTAATGACTACAATTCTTATATCCCAAAATTGCAAGGCACATTTAAAGATCATTTCCTGACTATGTGCATGGGAAAAGGAAACAGTATTCTTCTTCAACAGATGACTGCCATTCTCCTTATGTGTTCAAAGTAACCATAGGCAAGCAGGGTTCGACCAGCCTATATAGCTTGAATGGTTTACAGTGAGCGTATCTTTGCCTTTATTTTGAAAATTTGAAGAATTAATAAGAGCAAAAGAGACTTTTGACATTCTGTTAGACATAACTCTGACAGGGGAGGTCTTAGTCCACTTTGAAAAGAAAGGGGAGTTTTTAGTATTCAGGAGAAAGGTCAAGGGAAGTTTAAGTCTTTTATCCTAAAAAGGGCATTGCCCAATGCTGACTATGGCCGTCCATGGTTTTTGGAGGGGTGGACTGGGCCAACAGAACTTCCAGTGTTACCCAATGCCGGTCCGGACCAGATTAAATTGCAATTGCATTCTCATGCTTCAGCCTAAGATTTTACCATTTTTCCAATCAATACCCTTCCTCTTTCCCGAACTCTAGATAACAATTTGGTGAGGGTGTGCAACTGATTAGATTCTGATCTTGGTTCCTGGTAGGTTAATGATACAAGCTGCTTTTTATTATTTGCATGCATTTCTTTTATATATATATATATATATATGTATATATATATATTTGCAAATCAGTTGGTTCTTCATTTGTTGGGATTTAAACTAATAAATTTTGTGTTTTTTATAACAGACGAAGTTATTGCTGCCATTGATCCTAAAAAGGTGGAGATTCTTCAGAGGTATGCCCTTCATTATAGATGAAAATAGTTATCCTATAGGGAAGGTCAAGGAACTTGTTTTTGTTTCCATTGAAGGGGATCAATCTTCAAAGGCTCAGAAGTCTTTTTTTTTTTTTTTTTGAGAAAAAGTTAATCAGATTTCATTAAATAGAACAAGGAGTACATGAGCAGATGTACTAAATAAAGGAAAGAGAACTTAAACAGCAGAAATGCAAAATTACAAGGGGGGAAGCCTGTTGCTGTATAAATTTTCTAAGTTTGCTCCAATTTTAGCTAATCCATCTGCAATATGATTCATCTCCCTCGGTATCCACATCAGATTAACATTTAAATTTTCCAAGGAGTCTCTTGCCTCTGACAGATAATGACTCAACCTCTACGGACCCCCCTCCTTGTCTTTCAGCCATTTGATAGTATTAGCAGAGTCTCCAACAATGGATAATTTCTGAATGCCTAAACTTTTTATTATTCTGATACCAGTGAGTGCTGCCATCACTTCAGCCTTTGTTGAGTCTGTGTTACCTATTGGGCCACTGAAAGTCCAAAGGCGCAGAAGTCATTGACTGTCTGATTTTTTAATCTTTCCTTTACTGTATATATATTTTTCTTTTTTCTCCTTCTTTGGTGTGTATTTGTCATTTTGCTGTGTAAATCATTGCTTGTGATGGTTATTTTGCCTATCTTTACAAATACAATATTTACCTTATCTGTACAAAAAGAAAAGAAATGGAAAAATACAAGCACAAGTGCAGTTACTGATCAAATAGACAAATGAATGAATGAATGAAAACATCAGTATTTTGGATTGGTTATGCTAGTAGGTTTTGTCAGCTCTAGTCAGTTATTTTGATTCATTGAATAGAAGGTCAGCTACTATATATATAATTCATGAACCATGAGGATGTCACTTCCCTTTATGGTGTACAGAACTTCCACCTTGAATTTTGTCTAGAAAATATCTTGTTCAAACTATTTTTTCACATAATACTTACGAAACTGCTGTGGCAATAATACTTCACAGTAGATATATCCAAAATACTACTACTACTACTACTACTACTACTAATAATAATAATAATAATAATAATAATAATTCACAGTAGTGGATTTTATTTAAGTTTCATTAATCTGTGCAGGTATTTGCAATGGTTGATTGAGGATCAAGACTCTTATGATACTCGATTCCATACTTTATATGCTCTTTCACTTGCCAAATCAGCTATTGAAGCTGTAGAAATGGAAATCAATCAACAAACCCTGGGCACTGCAACATCAGAACAGACAAATATTTCTGATGTTGAGATTGGTTCAATCTTTCATAATTCAGTCAGAGAGAGACTGCAGTTTTTCCTACAGTCCTCAGACTTGTATGATCCAGAAGAAGTCCTTCACTTGGTCGAAAGTTCAGAGTTATGGCTCGAAAAGGTTTGTTGGGGTTTTTCTTTTCTTTTCTTTTTTAATTTTCTTTTGAGATGGTTAGGTTGTTCTTATTTACTGATGCAAGCTATTCAGACTTCTAAGTTCTTTCGGTGCCATCTCAACAGCTTTGTACTGATTTCCTTTTGTTTAATGAAAAATTTCTTTCCTTATATTTGAAAAATGAACAAAAAATTATTCAATCAGAAGACATGAAAGTACAGTAAAGGAGATGACAAGATAAACATGCAAGCCCCTGGCTGAGTAATCAGGTCCCCAATATATCTATAGACCCCTAGACTGGGGAGTTTGGTCCAGTTTATCTGTTTTCTACCAACATCCTCCCAGCCAAGTAGCTTCCAGCTCTTTTGCTGATCTCAAATCTAATGGAGCATGATGCTCACCTTGGATAACAAAGATCTTATCTCTCTGGTTACATGTCTAAGACACCATGGTTCTTCCCTCCTGTTCTTCATCCATTCAATCACCACTTTCAAGTTCCTCTCCACCCCTGATGGTGTTGACTGGCTCAGTTGGTAGGGTCTCTGGTTGGTTGTAGTGGAGACTTGGAGTTGAATCCCACCTTTATCAGGCTTTGGGGGGGGGTGGTTATGGGGATGGGCTACTCCATTGTGTATGCCCATGGATCCGAAGAAAAAACAAGCATCTTTTTTCTTTTTTTAAGCAAAAAGTCTAGAGAAAACATTGAAAGGTCTAGTAGACCTCCACTACCTTAATTTTTGTTTCTTTATTTTTACTTTCTTTACTTTCATCTTCTATCTTCCCATACTTCTTCCCCTCCTTATAAACTCTATCAGTTACTGATCAATAAAAAAATGTGCAAAGGGTTTCTAACAACACCCCCTAAAAATAAAAAAGAAAGAAGAAAGAAATTATGATTGAGCTGTCCATGCAGTTACTCTTTTCAGTTTGTTTTTCTTTTTTCCAATTTATACTTTACATTAAGAGAAGGCGCTTGGCTATGTCCCTGATCGAAGTTTTGCCTTGCATGATGTGGAAGATGAACAGAAAGAAGTAACCGACGACCGACGGTAATTGGAATCTACGGTTGTGTTTCTTTTGACGAGCGACGTTCAAATGTTGACGGAGTGCTGGGCCTGCTGGCGCAAATGTATAGCTATTGATTCCAAAACCTTCAAACTGGACACAAGCCGGTCTTCTAGTGATTGTGATTTGGTGATTCTAGAGTGAGGAAGAGGGGGTTGGACTATAATCTCTCTAAAAGAGGAGTAAAGGAAGAGGTAATATGGTCAGTGAATGTTTTGGAAAAAAAATTCTAGAAAATCGAAATAGAACATCTGAACCTTTAAGTTTAGTGGACAAGGGAAGAATAACTACTATCCTAGTTGCAGAAAATAGATGGGGAAGATTCATTAGACTAAGCCATTGGGAGGGTGCGAATAAAATGCGAAGTATCTGCATTCTTGAAGAGGCCAACACCTTTGGGTGGGAGACGATGACAAGTGCTCTGAAATTGGTTATCGTCAGTAAGGAAAGGTCAAAATCGGACGCCCCTTCATTGGAGGAGTTTCCAAGTTTAGAGAAAGGCAAGAGTAGAGTGGTGGTGGTCGGAGGTCGAGCCTTTATCTCCATGGTTTGTTGACTTGGTCCATTTGGAAGTTGGAAGACAACCTCCATCTGCACCAAACAAGAGGAGTTAAGTTGGAGAGACATGGAGTTAGGATTCTCTGCAAATCTGCATTCCTCAGAGCTGTTAACTCTGAAACCTTTTGAGATGAGCAAGGGAGTGGGGTTTGCCCCATTGGAGGAGATAGTTAGCAGGTGGGCAAGATTGGGTTTGGTGTCTATTTATGGAAAGAAGGCTTTGATCGAACAGTGGTGGTCGAAAGTGAATACAAACCTTGCTTCTCTGAGCTTTGACGAATGGCTAGTGATACGTGGCCTCCCCTTTCATCTCTAGACAATGGAGGTCTTCAATCTAACAGGAAGCCTTTGTGGTGGATTGGAAAGTACCAATGAAAAAATGAGAGGCTTCCAGGGTCTTTGGTTCGCTAGGACTAGGGTGAGAAGCAGAGGAGTGTTTGCAGTGCCCCGCGTAATCCCTATCTTTGACAAAGACGTTTGGCTCTTTTGCTCAATCGAGGATAGAAGATGAACGAGTTAGTGCAAAGCTTAGCTGAGTCAACTCACCAAGTTGATTCCAGCACACGTGACATGTTAGGGGGAGTTGTAGTGCCAACTGCTTCTCAGGTGAAGTTGTGTGTGGTGTAGGATCAACCACCTGCAGAAGAGGTTACTTTGAATAGAAGAAAAGTCAAGAACAAGAACTATAAAAAGAAGGCTGGCTGGACTGTGGAAGAAACTCAGGTAAGAAAGGAAATTTTGTTTAAATTTCAAAATTTAAGTAGAAAGAAACCCAGGGGAGAAGGACAACATGACTCAGGTGGGTGATCTGCCTAAAATCCGAACCAAACCTCTTCTTTTGGCCTTGTCAGACCTGAGAATGTGGACCGAATAAACACAAAAGCCCAAACCGAATGGCCTTATGAGGAAGACAATCACAACAGTCCCCCTCTATTCTTAGGAGAAGACGTTCAAGATACCCTGCAATCCGTTGGAGGGGAAGTAAGAGATGCTAATTGCCCTCCTACACCGATGTCTTCAGGAAGATCGAGCTTGGATAGGGAATATTTGGAAGAGGATTTCGACTCAAAGTTGAGTTCATATGAATCTGTGGAGGTGTTGATGGCCGAGAGGTGGCCCTAAAAAGAGCCCAATCCTTGTTCGAGAGCAGAGAGAACTGGGGTAGCAGGGAAATCCTGGAGCCGATGCAGCTGGTGAACCCAGATTACAATCACTCTGATCCTAGACACCTTGAGAGAGGAGGAAAGACTAAACTTGCGGCAAAATCCATTCCAGGCCTTTTGTCTAACCTTTTAGCTTGTTCCTCCTGTGTTACTTCTCCCTGCATTTCTAGCTCTGAGCTTCACTATTTTCCTTTTGTTTCTCTTGATTTTGGTGATGGTGGCCTTCTATCCCAACCTATGGCAAGTTCCTGTGAACAAGGAGAAGCTCAATTCTCGAAGATCTGCCAGAAAGATGTTGATCAAGAGAACAATGGGGATGGGTTCAAGCAGCAGAGAGGGTTAAAAGGAGGCAGTAAGGGGAAAAAGTTGGAAGCTGGGGGGAAGAAAGGGACAAACAAAGAGTTCAAAAGGCTTCAATGGGGCTTTGTTGACCAGGGAGGTCGACCTGTAAATAACACTGATAGAAGGTTAGGTAAGGGAAAGGAAGTTGTAGACAAATCATGAAGATCTTGAGCTGGAATGTAAGGGGGTTGGAGGGAATTTGAAGAGAAATCTGGTTAAAGACACTCTAAGGAGAGAAGACCCAGACATAGTAATTTTACAAGAAACAAAAAAAGTAATTAGCAGAAAACTGATTAAAGCAATTTGGGAATCAGAGGAAGATAATGGGCAGATCTCCCAGCAATGGGAACAGTGGGAGGAATCCTCTTTGTGTGGAAAGAAGAGGTGGTTACTAGGATAGAAGTGGACAAAGGAGAGGTCACCCTTTCAATCCTTTCCACAAACACTTCCGATGGGTTCAACTGGATTCTGACAGGAGTTTATGGGCTAAATTCTCCTTCTCAGAGTGGAGGTTATGGGAGGAATTGGACTCCTTGCTTGAATTTGATGACCTGGCCTGGTGTGTCGGTGGTGACTTTAACGCCACAAGATTTTGCTTTCAGGTTGGATAAGGTTTGGACTACTCATAAGGATTTTCAGCAAAGAATAGCTTCTTGGTGGGAGGAATGCAGAGTGGATGGTTGGGCAGGATTCCGATTGCAGCAGAAATTAAAATATTTGAAGAGGAAGCTAAAAGCTTGGGGTGAAGAGGAGTTTTAAAATTTTTTGTGGAAGATAAGAATAAGCTAATTCAAGAGCTTGATGATTTGGAGCAAAGTGAGCAAATGGGGAATTTGGATGTAGATGGTAGAAGCAGAAGAGAAATTATTAGAAAGGAATGGGAGAAGCTTATAAGAAGGGAAGAAATCTATTAGAGACAAAGGTCTTGGGTGAGATGGCTGAAGGAGGGAGACAATAACTCGAAGTTCTTTCATGGTTACACTTTAGGGAGAAGAAGGAAGAATTATATCTCAAAATTGAGGGTGGAGCAGAGTGAGAGAGAGAGAGAGGACAAAGGAGAAATTTCAAAAGTTATTGTGCAATATTTCAAAGGGCTCTACTTAAAGGATGGATCTAGTAGAACTCCTCTGAACAGCTGGGAGGGACCTAAGCTGTCTGAAGACAAAAGGCTGTGGCTAGAGAGAACCTTTGAAGAACAAGATATCAAGGAAATAGTGTTTAGGATGGATAGTGATAGAACTCCTGGTCCGGATGGGTTCTCTATCGGTTTCTATCAACTGTGCTGGGACACAATCAAGTCTGATTTGGTGGAGGTGTTTGCAGATTTATATCTTTTGGCCATTGTGAACAAAGGTAACAACTCAACCTTTATCACCCTAGTTCCAAAGAATGAGGGATCCTTGGAAGTTATGGACTTAAGACCTATCAGTTTGGTGGGAAGCTTATACAAAATAGTAGCTAAAGTTTTGGTGGCAAGACCAAAGAATGTGCTGAAAGATCTAATTCTGTGCAACCAATTTGCCTTTGTGCATGGAAGACAGAATATTGACAGTATACTAGTGGCTAATGAATGCGTAGAAGAAAGAAGGCAAAGTGGCAAGGCAGGGGTTGTAATCAAGATGGACCTAGAAAAGGCCTATGACAAAGTGAATTGGGACTGCTTGGTAGAGATTCTAAGCCTGAGAGGTTTTGGTAGACAGTGGGTGAGATGGATTAAAGGGTGCATAAGTTTTGCTTGATTCTTAATCCTAATAAATGGTGAACCTACTGGATACTTTATTGCAAATAGGGGCCTGAGACCAGGCTGTCCTCTCCCTCCCTACTCTTCACTTTTGTGGCTGATATCCTAGTTATTTGCTGCGAAGAGTGAGGGAGTTAAATTTGTTGAAAGGATTTGAGATAGGTAGGGAGGCAGTTCAGGTTGCTCACTTGATGTTTGTTGATGACATCATCATATTCTTGGAGGTGGATTGGGAGAATATTTCCAACCTAAAAAGGATGTTAATTATTTTCGAGATGGTGACTGGACTTAGAATCAATTTCACTAAAAGCAGTATTGTGGGCCTAAATGTTAGTGACTCTCTCTTGGACAAGTTTAAGGAGCTGTTAGGTTGTAAATTGGAGAGGCTTCCCATTGCCTATTTGGGAATGCCTCTTGGTGGGAACCCGAGAAGTCAAAGCTTTTGGGACCTAGTGGTGGAAAAATGTGGGAAAAGATGGGCCACATGGAAGAAAAGCTACCTTTCAAAAGGGGGGAAACTCACACTTATTTAGGCATCCGTTGCCAATCTGCCAATCTATTTCTTTTCGGTTTTTCGAGTCCCGGGAAAAGTAAAAAGTAAAATTGAAAAGCTCCAGTGGGATTTCCTTTGGGAAGGAGGTGGTGAAAAGAAGTGTCGTTTAGTTTGTTGGAATCAGGTTTGCAAGCCTAAGGAAATCAGTGGATTGGGGCTAGGGCATATCAAAGAAAGGAATTTACCATTCTTGGAAAATGGCTGTGGAGGTACCCCTTGGAAATGGAAGCTTTATGGACAAAAATCATCATGAGAATTATTGATAAAAAAAATCATCATGAGAATTATTGATAAAAAAAAATCATCATGAGAAAGTACGGGAGACATGGCAACAGTTGGGATAGCAAGGTCTACTTGAACCGGGTCAAAGCTTCTAACCCTTGGAAAGCTATTTCTTCTACCTATGACCTTTTTTTTTTTTTATTATTCTATTAGATATCAAGTGGGAAACGGAAATAGAATTAAATTCTGGACTGACTTGTGGTGGGGAGTGGATACCCTTGCTAACTCTTACCCCAGAATTTTTAACTTGTCCCAGTCCAAAAAAGCCATGGTAGCTTCTAAGCCTTAGCCCCTCTTCTTTGGGAACCATTTGGAATCTAAACCTCAGAAGGCCCTTGAGAGAGATAGAGATTGCTGATATAGCAAGTTTGCTAAAGTCTCTTAATGAGGCCTCCATCTCTCCTGCTACCCCTGACCAGAGAATCTGGAAACTTAATCCTACCGGCAAGTTCTTTTCTAATTCCTTTTTCAAGGCTCTAGTATCAGCAGATCAGGGTTCTCCATTTCCGGTTAAGAAAGTCTGGAGTTCACACATCCCCTTTAGAGTCTCCTTCTTTGTTTGGGAAGCCTACTTAAAGAGAATAAACACTTGTGATTTGATCCAGAATAAGTTTAGAGGCAGATTATGCATCTCCCTCCATGTTTGCCCTCTTTGCCTCGGTGATGGAGAGACATCTGATCACTTGCTTCTCCATTGCCTTGTCACAAGGAAGGTTTGGTTTTTTTCCTAAACTTAGTTGGTTACAGCTGGGTGTTCCCGGGGAAGGTGGTGAACATCCTGTGGCAATGACAAGGCAGAGGTTTAGGAAAAAGAGGAAGGTTATACTGGAATACAGTAACCCATGCAGTCTTGCCAGGCATTTGGAAAGAAAGGAATAATAGGATTTTCGAAAATAAGGCTAGAAATGCTGAAGATCTAACTTCCTACATCATTTTTCTCTGTAACCTTTGGGTGATTAATACTTAAGTTTTCAAAAGTCTCTCCTTAAATGATCTTCAGAGCAACCTTCCAGAAATCCTTCACTCCTCTCCAAGATCTGAGTGGACTATAAGACATTCCTTTAGAGAAGGAGGAGTATGACTCTAAACTTTGATGGTAGTGCCCAAGGCTCCACAGGTCAAGCAGGAATTGGGGGTGTAATCTGAGGGGAAAGGGGGAATATATGCTCGGCTAATAGTGGTCCAATTGGGAGGGCAGATGCTACAAAGGCAGAGGTCTTGGCTGCACTCACAGGAATTTGCCTTGCCAAACGGATAGGTTTTTCCTCTTTAACCATCAAAGGGGATTCTGCTAATACTATAACATGGTTATGGGAGAAGGAAGGAGGGCCTGGGAGACTAGTAAACTTGATAGCTGAAGCTAGGGATATCTTAGTCTCTATGAATGTGAAGCTGATCTGGATTCCTAGGGAGCAAAACACAGCTGCTGATAGCCTAGCAAAATCAGGGGTCTTTAGAGAAATCTTGTTGAGTGATAGTTGTTTGCCTTTGTTATTTTGCCAAGCCGGTCTAGGCTTCACTACATCTTCTCATGTACTTCTTCTAACTTTGTTCATATATATATGCTGCAAGACCTGCAACATGTGTCAATTATATCTTGCACTGGATGCTCTAGGACAGTTTGTGTCTTCCTTTTCCATTTTCAGATAATGGTTTTCCGGAACTTTTCTGTTAGAACAAGAGACCTTCTATTGCCTTCTCCCTCATTTTTTTGGCTTTCTATGACAGGCTATTCTTTACAGGAAACTTGGGCAAGAGACATTGGTGCTCCAAATTTTGGCTTTGTAAGTTCTACAGTACTAGTAGAAAAAATCATAGTTGCATGTTGTCATCCTAAATATGCATTTTAAGCTTATCAATTTTGGATTTAGTTGGAGACCTACATGTGATTTTCAATTATCTTCAGGAAGCTGGAGGACAGTGAAGCAGCTGAACATTATTGTGCAGAAATTGGTAGACCTGATGCCTATATGCAGTAAGCTTTTGTTTATTATTCATTTTGTTAAAGTTATTTAATGATATGTGTAGAAGATCAAGACTGTAATCAGTCTTGAATCCTAAAGGGTTTTAGGTTTGTAAAACAGAAGAGAAGATGAGAAAAAAGGAGAGAATAGAAGAGAAGCAAGAGAACACAAGTTGCTGAAAGGAGGGACAGATTCTAACTGATCTGCCGCCGCCACTTCAACTTAATATTTATATGTTATGCTAGTTACAGGAAAGGACACATCTGTCCTTGGTGTTTACATCATAACACTTAACAATATAAAACTTAAAAGTAAATAACAACTAGAATAACAGAACTAGAATAACAGAAAAACATAACAAATAGACTAGGTACATTCTACCCTACGGACAGAGTGGCCCCACAGCTGTGGGGCCCACATCAGTTTCTCTACACTCACCCACAAGTTGGGAGTAAATGTTTATCATTCCCAACTTGGATAGATCCGCTTCTAGCTTCTTTCTTGATACGGCTTTAGTGAGGATATCTGCTAGTTGCATACTGGAAGTGATGTAAGGGAGGCATACTTCTTGAGATGAGACCCTCTCTCGTATAAAATGCTGGTAAACTTCAATGTGTTTGGTTCTGTCATGCTACACTGGATTATGTGCTATATTAATAGCTGCTTGATTATCACAATACAGCATCAGAGGCTTCTCATACTCAATAGACAACTCCTCAAGTAGAGATCTTAGCCATAGGATTTCAGCCACTCCGTTGGCCATGGACCTGTATTCTGCTTCAGCACTCGACCGGGAGACAACACTCTGCTTCTTACTTCTCCAGGAGACAAGGTTTCCTCCCACAAGGGCACAATATCTTGAGGTAGACCATCTGTCATCAAAACTCCCAGCCCAATCGGCATCTGTATAGACCTCCACTTCATGTGGTTACTGTTCTTGAACAATATACCTCTACCCGGGCATCTCTTCAAGTACGCTAGTATTCTTTCTGCTGTTAGAAGGTGCGTGGTTCTAGGAGAATGCATGTACTGACTGACAACACTAACTGCATAACTGATATCTGGCCGAGTGAGGCACAAATATAGGAGCTTTCCCACTAACCGCTGGAACATAACTTTGTCTTCAAGCAGCTCTCCACTCTCTGCAGTAATCTTGTGATTCTGTTTAATGGGTGTATCTGCAAGTAGTGTCAGTGAAGACTCCACCCTCTTGATGAACAGTTTATGATCTGACTGGGCCTGTACATAACCGAACTTCCCAAGAGCTAGTCTGAATCTGTCGAACCAAGCTCTAGGTGACTGCTTCAAACCATACAATGCCTTATTGAGCCGGTAGACCTTCTTACCTGTCTCTGTATCATAGTATCCAGGCGGCAACTGCATGTAAACCTCTTCCTGCAAGTCCCCATTCAGGAAGGCATTTTTAACATCCATTTGGTACAAGGGCCAAGTGTGGCTTGCTGCAAGAGATAATAAAACCCGAATGGTGGTCATCTTGTCTACCGGGGCAAACGTCTCCAAGTAATCTATACCATAAGTCTGAGTGAACCCTTTTGCAACTAGCCGAGCTTTGTACCTCTCAATGGAACCATCTGCATTGTGCTTTACAATAAATACCCATCTGCATCCAACTGGTTTCTTTCCTTTGGGTAAGTCAACTAGCTCCCAGGTATTATTTTTCAACAGGGCATCCATTTCAACTTGCATTGCACCTCTCCATTTCGAGACTGATAGAGCCTCTTGCACTGTTCTTGGAATGGGGACATTGGAAGTGGAACTAAGGTAGGACCTGTAGGTAGGTGATAGGCGCTCATAGGATAAAAATTGGGAAATACAGTGGGCTGTAGATGTGGTACAATGTCGTTTCCCTTTACGGACTGCAATCGGAAGATCAAGGTCATCTGTAGGAGGTGAAATGGTAACAATAGAAGAAGTCTCTGTGGGTCCTGGGACTGTAATGCCTGGACTTGGAGCCGCAGATGAGATTGGAGCTGGCCTGGACTGTTGATGGTCGGGATCAACCTGCCTGCACCGCCTGTGATAGACCCTCAACTCCTGATCCCTCTGGCCACCCTCACCATTGTAGCTCCCATCACCCAATGGAATAGGTAAAGGAACTACCCCACTCACTGCTCTCCCCCTGAAGACATGGACCTAAACCCCTACTCTCACTACTCTTCCCCTAAGGAGAAACCCGAGGATAATAGGGTGTCTCCTCAAAGAAAGTGACATCCATGGAGACGAACCTCCTCCCTGAGACGGGATCATAGCAGTAATACCCCTTTTGAGTTCGTGCATAACCAAGGAAAATGCATTTGGAGGCCTTGGGTTCAAACTTGGAGTGATGGGGTCTGAGAAGCTGAACAAAGCAAGTACAACCGAAAGTCTTAAGGGGAATAGAAAACAACTCCTCATGTGGGTATAGAAGGGAAAAAGGAGATCGCAAATCAAGAACTCGGGAAGGAATCCGATTAATAAGATAGACCGCCGTGAGGATAGCATCACCCCAGAAGCGAATAGGGACATTGGAGATAAACATAAGACTTCTAGCCACCTCCAAGATGTGCTTATTCTTCCTTTTTGCAACCTCATTCTGCTGAGGTGTATGAGGGCAAGAGCTCTGATGGATAACCCCATGAGTAAGAAGGTAAGATGCCAATGACTTAGCAAAGTACTCCTTTGCATTATCAGATCTAAGAACTTTAATCTTGGCATCAAACTGGGTTAGGATCATTTGGTGAAAGTTTTGGGTCAAGGCGGGAACCTCATCTCGTGAACGCATAAGATAAACCCAAGAAAACCGGGTATGGTCATCAACAAATAACAAAAAATATCTATACCCACCCATAGAAGGAATGTGATATGCCCCCAAACATCTGTATGCACGAGATCAAAAGGGCGATTACTCCTTTTATTACTCAATGAATAAGAGTTTCTACAATGTTTAGCAAACTCACAACTTTCACATTGCAACTGGGACAACTCAACAGACTCAAACAAAGTAGGAAACAAACTCTTTAAGGATCGAAAAGACAAATGACCCAATCGGTTTTGCCAAAGCATAACCGAACTCACACTCTGGGAAACAAGTGACCTCTTACCCACTGACTCTTCCCGACGAGAACTCTCCCCGAGCATATAGATCCCATTCGTCTCATGGCCAGTCCCAATCACCTTTTTCGTCTCCAGGTCCTGAAAAACACACCGGTCAGGGAAGAAAGTTACTGAGCAGTTCATGTGTTTGGTAATACTACTAACTAAAAGGAGGTTAGTATCAAGCTTAGGAACATGTAAGACAGAAGACAAGGAGATTGTATCTGATAACTTAATGTCCCCCTTCCCAGAAATAGGAACCAGGGAGCCATCAACAATAGATACTTTATCCCTACCAGATGACAAATGGTAAGAGGTAAACAATGAAGGCAAGCTAGCCATGTGGTCGGATGCACCTGAATCTATTACCCAACAAGGTTTAGTAGTACCTGGAGCTGAGGCATGGTAGGCTGAAGCTAGAGTACCTGAATTTACGGTTGTAAGCTGGCAACCCATCTCAGAAACACTACCATAACTGATGCTCCCAAAGCTGCCTTCTACCTGATTTTTAAACTCCATCTCGGTCAAGTCTTAAAACAGCACTTGGACTACCAATCACAACCAAAAACAGTATAGGCCTGATTTGTATTCACAGTGTATGTGCACAACTGGGATAACTCTGATATGAAACCAACAAACAAACACAACAGTGGCTGTCCGTAGAGCTCTAACCCCTTTAAGAGAGTTCGAAACCCCAAAAAACTCTGAAAAACAGCTTAGAAGGAGGTCTGATTTGCCTTTGCAGAATTAGGGTTTTAATCAGTCCTTAAAGTGATCAATTCAGTTGCATAATCTAATCAGTACTGTATAGATAGACTTGTAGTAGGGTTAATGTGAAACCCTAGAATCTGATCAATGCCAACAATAGACCTGAGGACAGCTCTAGGTAGATCATAAGGTTCAGTCCAGCACTAGGGCTTGCCGCAAGATCACTTCAACCTATCTTTTCTTAGAAAAGTAAATGACTTACAAGAAAAGAATTGATCTGAAAGCTGAAAGCTGATCCGAAACTGAGCTGATCTGAAAAGACAATTACTTTTCAAACAGAGTCAAGGGAGTAAGTCTGAAAGCTGATCCGAAACTGATCTGAAACTGATCTGATCCGATCAGAAATACCAACACAAAACCGATGTGATCTGAAACTGGTCTGATCTGATCAGGAATACCAACACAAAACTGACTGAAATCAATCGCCTATCAATCTGAGATGCTGTTCTCTGAAATCACTACTGTGGGGCCCACTACTGTGAGAGCAAAAATAGGGTTTCAACTATAGGTTTGAGGATCTGAAATCACTAAAGTGCTCAGCTGCACTCTCCAAGCAGTCTGCACCAGTGGGACTTGTCGTAGGGCACTGTGAAACCCTAAAAACTAATCCCTTTTGAAGAGGAGGGTTCGGCCCAACAATCAAACCCTAGAGCAAACTTGAACACAGTTCGGCCCCTCTTTCTAGATAGGTCCAACCTATCTTGGCTGATTGCAATCTCTAAAAATCAGTAAAGAAACAAACTTACTTACTGATTACCTGCCTTCGGTGTACTGTCTTCTAGGGTTACCTGAACCCTAACCTTCGCTGCCTCTTCCTGATTACCAACTCTCTGCAGGCTGCGGCAAGTCTTCAACTGCTGTGAACCTCTCCTGGTAATCTCCAAGATTCAGCCGCCGAAAAACTTCTTCAAGACTTCCAGCCCTAGCTAGTTCTCATGTGGTCGGCTGGACTAGATACACATGAGAAGCCCTAGATAGGCTCCGATACCATGTAGAAGATCAAGACTGTAATCAGTCTTGAATCCTAAAAGGTTTTAGGTTTGTAAAACAGAAGAGAAGATGAGAGAAATGGAGAGAATAGAAGAGAAGCAAGAGAACACAAGTTGCTGAAAGGAGGGACAGATTCTAACTGATCTGCCGCTGCCACTTCAACTTAATATTTATATGCTATGCTAGTTACAGGAAAGGACACATCTGCCCTTGGTGTTTACATCATAACACTTAACAATATAAAACTGAAAAGTAAATAACAACTAGAATAACAGAAAAATATAACAAATAGACTAGGTACATTCTACCCTACGGACAGAGTGGCCCCACAGCTGTGGGGCCCACATCAGTTTCTCTACAATATGTGTACACCATTTCTTTTAATCTTTTCTGTCTTGTTTACAAGCTCATTGACGGTTGATCCAATTTTTACATCAGGCTACTTGATATGTATTTGGATCCCCAAGACGGGAAGGAGCCTATGTTTAAGGCTGCTGTTCGCCTTCTTCACAATCATGGAGAATCTTTGGATCCACTGCAAGTTCTGGAGGTAAAGTCTCTCTCTCTCTCTCTCTCTCTCTCTTCACAATCATGTGTACGTATGCATGTGAAAACATGCAAGCTTCTTTGTTAAGTAAAAGAACAATATTAAACTTCCCAAGGATGGGGATAACAAGATGCATCCTGTTGAAGTGTTGATCAATTAACTCCTGACTTGACCAGCTGAGACTTTAAAATGGGGATGAGAACTATTAGATGAGGAAACAATTGATTAAAGGGTAAAAGACTTAAACATACCCTGAGTTTTGCATATAGACTTAAATATACCTTGTGGGCTGACCCCAGTGAACTTAAACATACCCTCATTTCTTCTCCTATTTTCATGAACCTCTTTTAATATTTTAAAAATCCTATTTTACCCTTTGAAAATGATAGTCTTCTAAAACAATATACCTATTTCTTGCTCTGTTTCTGCAACTGAAACAATCTTTACAATATACAGCACAAGGGAATGAAGTTAATCTTTGACAGATACAGACGGTTCAAGTTGTTGAGAATGGAGCTTTCTGGTAGGCTTGCACAGATCAAACTTATGTGTTAAGGAGGAACAAGCATGCCTGAGATGAATCAAGTGGGGGCCAGTGGTTGATCCATGGCGTAGCAGGAGAACAAAAGATGTTGGATTGATTTGGATTAAAATAGGGGGCTGGTGGATGGATAACGTAGTGGAGAGGGGGAGGCAGATTGAAATAGGGGCAGGTGGATGGTGGCGGGTGAGAGAAGAGGAGGTGGTGATAAGCTGTTTTTGTTTTTGTTGCCACTCTTGCCACCTCTCTGTTATGTTCAGCAGTGAAGTACTGAAGGGGCAGAGGAAGGAGATAGAATAGAAGGGAAAGAAAGATGAAGATGAAGGAGGAGGAGAAGGGGAGGGAGAGAATGGGGAAAGATGAGGCAGCTTAGCTCTATTTGAATAATGGTGTTTAGGAGTTGATGAACAGTGTCTGGGTCTCTATGGTTCTTTTTGAAAATTTAAAGAACAATGAAGAGTAAAACAATCTTTTTATGGCCACGAGGTATATTTAAGTCTATTTGAAAAACTCGGGTATGTTATGAAAACTTGGGGTATGTTTAAGCCTTTTATCCTCAATAAATCATTAAAACCTTTGAATGCATCATTTTGTTTTTTTTTTGGTTGTTGTATGGTGGTTTTTCAATGAGTACCATGAAGTTTTAGATCCATAGATATCTTAGCAAGCAGTGAACTATCATTTTGGCTATACGAGAGAGACTTTGATGTTTTGCCACTACAAAAGGGAGGCCTTGGTCTTTTGGTAGAGTTCTAGAACGAGTAACTTATTCCTCATGTCTCCTTTGGAAGAGAGAAATTGGGATGCCTAGGATTGACATCATAGACTACCTATGTCAATCCTCACTTAACTACAAAATAAATTTGGTTGTCTTGGTCCTTCTTTAAAGGATTTCTTTCCTATTGAAAGAACAAATCTAATTTTTCACTACTATCGTATGATCTGCTGTGTCTGTCTTATGATAAAATTCTGAAAACCTGTTGTAGCAGAAGCTATAGAAAACTTTCATCTATTTGTTAAAAAAAGAAAAAGATGCTGAATATGGATCCATGGACTGGACTTTTAGATATTTTTTTGTCTGCCTTCTTGTTGTGAATGATCAGTAACTTATCAGCCTCATTTTGCTGGAACAGTAGAACTGCTTGTTTCTTTTTTACACTTCTAGATGCTTCTCCAGGATTGTTGCTAGGGAGTTTGAAATTTGTTGTTGCAGAGATTGTCACCAGATATGCCTTTACAACTAGCATCAGATACAATATTGAGAATGCTGAGAGCTCGAGTTCATCATCATCGCCAAGGACAAGTAAGATATCAGCAGCTGAATTTTGTCCAGGTTCTATTTTTTTGGATTGATAAATGTTGCATTGGGTAATTTGCCTACGTATAACCATTTACCATTTTATATCATCTTAGGTTTTGATTGTTTTCAATCATTACATTCTGTATCTTGTATTGCAAAATAAAATTTTCCAGCTTTATATCAGTAGTACTAAATTGTTTCTTTTGAATCTATTTATTTGGGGAATATTGGTTGAACAATGATGACGATTTGATGCATGTCTCTCATGACTATTCTTATAGCATGAGGTAGTGCATGGTGAGTTTCCTTATATATGGTTATTAACATATTTTTTGACCATCAATCAGCATTACTTACCACCTACTGTAAAGGGCCATTTGACAATTGCTGAACTGAATTACTTATTGCTTTGTCTTTTAGTGAATAATCCACTAAAATACAAAGCAATAAGTTATTCAGTTCAGCCACTTAAGCTGTTACCAAATGGTCCCTATGTTTCTTTGCTTGAGCATATGTTCATCTGTTCTATGTTATTTAAATATATTTCAGTTGAAATAAGGGCCATTATCCCATGCTGACTGTTCTCTGGTATCAGAGGTCTTGTGAGGAGTGAACTGGATATGGACTTACCCTCCAGTTTTTTCTGGTATGAAGTGCCCAGTCTCAGACTCAAACCTGCATTCTCACATTTGTCAGCCCAAAACTTTACAGCAGCCAAGCAATGACACCTTTTTATATTTCATTTGAAATATAGACATTAAAACCAGAATCTAAAGACAGTAAAACGGGATTGGAGGAGGATGAATAGAATATTTTTGACTTAGACTCTGTTTGACATGGAAACTAAAGAAGTGCCTTTTTCATTACATGCACAACCAATTGGATAGAGATATTCTAGTAGTCCAGATCTCATAAAAGATAGGCATGGTGGATTAATAGATGTTCTACTGATTCCTAAAAAAAAAAAATGAAAGAAAGAAAAAGATCTGCAACTTACTCCAGCTACTGCCTAATTTCATTCATTTCTGATCACATAGAACATTTGGAAGTATTAATTGGTTTAGTAGAAATTGGGACTTTTACATACATCTAGTACTAGAGGAACTTTAAAATCATAACAGAGGTGGTGAACCCACTGCCCTGCCTCCCCAGTGGTAAATCCACTGCAATAGTTGTGGGCCTTGTAGCATGATTTTAAAGCAAAATATTTTGGATTGGAACCTTAAGAAGGTTTTATAGATTTTGAGAATCTACTTCTTTGAGAGTAATGCAATTGAGCTTGTGCTTACCATAATGGTCTAAATTCGAAGGGATTATGGTGAACATCTATAAGATTTCTTGAAGATTTGGAAAAAAAGTCATTCCAAGAAAGTGAATCTTGTTGTTGTCGATCAGAGTTACTGCTGGCACTGTAGCTCCTTTTTGGGTCTTGCTAAGTTCAAAACTCTCTTGAAAATCAGGGTACAGAAGAAGATAAGACCTTTTTCGTCGAGAAATCCATGTCATTATTAGCTGACCTCAGAATAAGAAATTTCTAGATATTCCTAGGCAATACTCTGAATATCATTGATGTGAGACTATTTTCAATACCCTTTTTGGTTCTACATTCTCAACAAAGACCTTTGGTTAATTCTCCTTTTACAATGTTCCTTTGATTCAAGCCCATCAAAACCTAGTTGAGACGGCATACTGGCATAGAGATGGAACTCTACCATATCTGAATTACAATCATAGTTGTCAAAGCATATAGGTTAGCCTAGGTGACAGGGGGGCACCTTATCATCTAGGTGATGATAGATGAAAGAAACCAAAAGTCAGATTACTTCCTAGTTATAATGGTAAGCAAGAAGCACTGAGGCACCAAAACTAATAGATACCAAACTATTCACTAAACAACAATGGTGAGAGGAATCGACAAAATAGAACATGGTGATGAGATTGCATTACCTATGAGGGGAAATTTAATCTAAGTGAGCAACAGTGCTAGTCGAATTTGATATTTGGCAATTCAAATCAGCTAACAAAAATCAAAGATTTCACAGTAAATCAATATGGCTATCACATGGGCCAGCAAGGCAGCAATTGGATTTCACAAATTCACATGAACTTAATGGGCCTACAATGTTGTAGCAGTCAATCTAAATCGAAAGGATCGTTGAGTTGAAAAACAAAAGTTAAAACTAGGGTTTAGAAGAGAGAAAGCAAGAGGAGAGAAGAAGAAGAAGAGATGTGTTGAGAGGTGTGTTCTTGTTACTGTTCACACTCTCAAAAGATCTTTATACTTTGAAAATAGTAAATTACAAGGAAGCCCTTACTTGGGTGTCAAAATACAAAAAGAGTACAAGGGAGAGAAAAAAAGGTCCAAAAACACCCATGTCTAAGCAATCTCAACACTGAAGGGATGAGAGATCCATCGTATGGACGCCCAAATCTTGCGGAATAAGGTGGGCGAATTTCAAAAAAAAATCTCTCCCTTTCAATTGGGAATTGAATTCCCTATTTAGAAAATCATATTTTCAAGGATCAATCTTGAACCATAAACTGAACCAGATCTGAAGAAAAGTAGTGGGAGAGAATTATACATGATACGGAGAAGTAATATCTCCCAATGGAGGTGTTCACGCCCAAGGAAGGATCCAAAGACTGCTCCCATTGAAGATGATGCAGTGCAAGATGGAGCAAAATTAGCAGTGTTCTTCTCCAAGAACCTATTCCTTCGCAAGAAACAGTAGGATGGCACGTGAGCACAGCTTCCCATCAGTCCTTTCACAAAGAACTGATATCAAGATCAAATCTTGACTTCTCCCTCAACTGGAGATTGAACTGGCAAGGTAGGCGGCAAGGAGGCGGCAAGAAAGAATTCTGCAAGGTTGCTTAATTCTTTCTTCTGTAATTTCAGCTCTGAAGAGGATGTGAGTATGTATCTTCTAAAGGCTTCCGCCCCTTCCTTCTTTTGTAACCCTAAAGGATCAACTCCTAATCCAATTAGGAGTTGCTGATCCAAATCATATTTGGATCAGACATCCCTTTAGGTGATAAGGATAAATTCTTATCTTATCTGCAGATTAGATCAGCTTTCTCCTAATCTCATTAGGAGGTTTCTAGATCTGAATCACATTCAAATTTGGAGACTCTGAGTGGATAGGGTTAAGACCCTATCCTATCTGCTAATCCATCTCAGAATTCGCCCCATATTTAACTTATTAAATTAGCCCAGTTTGAAATGGGCTTAAGGCCCATTAAGGTTATGTGCTCACTTAGTCTTCCTATCTGCTGCCCAGTTGGGCTTCCTTGTATGGCGTGGGACCCAATCATTGATCCACACATCAGCCACATGGGTTTGGCCCAGCCTTTGTTACAAGGCTTGGCCGATACACTGTTATGGACAGTGCACCCCCTGAAACCCACCAAATGGGCTCTATGGGCCCAACACTAACCCTAAGTGGTCCTTGGGCCGTGCCACCTTGCAACACCCAAGGACTGTGGGCAGATGCAAGATTAGCCCATCAGGTATTATCCTCAATGGTCTTACACTCAACCTCTCAGCCCATAATGATCAAACATTGCTCGACAAGAGAGGACCTCTCCCTCGGTTGCAAGGAACAGTGTTACACTCTCTGCTTATATGGATCCCGGGAATTAAAACCTTTTGCAAACATTTTAGAAACCATAATATATATACTTTTATATCTCATATAAAATATACTTTGCAAAACAAATCTCAACGATTGAAATTGGCTGCCGGCAGTCTTGGTTTCCATCAGTGAGAGTGCATCCCCAATCATTACCTTTGTCCGACAAAGGGGCTGATCCTGCCACTATGATCACCCACTCAGATGAATTCTCAGACTATCTCAACATACCCAGGTTTTGACCCCCGCTAAGGATCTCACTGATTGGTACATCAAAGACAACCCAATCCGACACTTAGTGCATTATCATAATCGAGTCTAGGGGTCGGGTGTAACTTTCCAGTTTTGCCCATTAATCTCCAATGTCCAGGGCAAAACTGGAAATCAGGTTCAGTTCAAAGATTCAATTAATCCTACACTGCATGTGCCTAAGGTCTCATCCTGGCAGCTGAGACAGGCGACCCCAACCGACTTGGCGGCACATCAGTGTCAGCCTTATCAGGATAGGTCTCCCCAGACCGACCCACTGGCTGTGAACATTCTAAACTAACACGAGTCTCATTAAGTGTCCAGTTTAGGGGTATTACACAGAAACATACCAAGGGAACATGAATCAAATATGTACTTTTATTCATTTACAATAAACTCATAATGTACATCATTCTGATTGAAGCTAAGGGCATACAAAACTGTCTAACAAACGCTCCCCCTCAAGTTGAGCATATATGTCAATCATGCCTAGCTTGTCAAGGTTCCTAGCAAACTTTGGATGGTGGACACCTTAGTAAGGCAATCAGCTAGTTGGTCTTCCGACCTTACAAAAGGAAGGCAAATCTCTCCGCTAGCAACCTTTTCTCTATTGAAGTGTCTATCCACCTAAATATGCTTTATACGATCATGTTGGACAGGGTTGTGGGCAATATTTATGGCTGCTTGATTGTCACAATATAGTCTCATTGGGATATCTACTTGGATGCCCATTTTAGTCAATATGGTCTTCAACCAGAGTAGTTCAGACACTCCATGAGTTATTGCCCTGTACTCTACCTCAGCACTAGAACGAGCAACCATAGATTGTTTCTTACTTCTCCATGAAACCACATTGCCTCCCACTAAGGCACAATAACCAGATGTAGATCTTCTATCATCAATGGACCCTACCCAATCAGTATCTGTGTAAGCCTCAACCTTTAGATGATCATGATTGGAATACAACATCCCTTTACTAGGGCATCCTTTTAGGTAAGCTAAAATTCTGTTAACTGCCTGCATATGATATGTCATGGGTTCATGCATATATTGGCTAACCACTTCAGCAGCATAAGATATGTCAGGTCTAGTCAAGCAGAAATATAGAAGGCGGCCTACCAATCTCTAATATATCCCCTTGTCTGGAAGAACTTTTCCTTCAATGGAACTCAACTTGTGGTTTGGATCAATTGGGGTTTCTGCAGGCTTACACCCTAATTTCCCAACTTCATGAAGCAAATCAAGTACATATTTCCTTTGTGACAAAAAAATTCCCTTCTTGGATCTTGCAACTTCAGTGCCAAGAAAATATCGAAGATCACCAAGGTCTTTAATCTCAAATTCTTAAGTGAGGAAGGAATTTAATTGAGAGATACTTGTGATATCATCACCTGTCACAACAATCTGATCAACATATACTATCAACATTGTTACTCTACCATCAACTCTTCTAATGAATAAGGTGTGTTCAGCTTGAGATTGAGCAAACCCAATATTTAAGATAGCATTTCTGAATTTGTCAAACCAAGCTCTTGGAAACTGTTTAAGCCCATACAAGGACTTCTTTAGGTGTAGACTTTTCCATCACTATTAGGAAAGCTTACCCCAGGTGGTAAGTCCATATACATTTCCTCTTGCAAGTCCCCATTAAGGAAGGCATTCTTTACATCCATTTGATATAAAGGCCAAGAGTAATGGGCAACAAGAGACAATATCACACGAATAGAGTTTGTTTTAGCAATTGGAGCAAAGGTTTCTAGATAATTAATGCCATAAGTTTGAGTGTATCCTTTGGCTACAAGTCGAACTTTGTACTTCTTAATCGAGCCATTTGCCTTGTGCTTAACAATATAAACCCACTTACACCCAACAGGAATCTTATCTTTAGGGCAATGAACAACCTCCCAAGTCTGGTTCTTTATTAGGGCCTCCATTTCTTGGTTCATAGCTTCCTTCCAGTGAGGGGAATGCATTGCCTTTGTAACACTGCGAGGGATGGAAACAGAAGAGATGGAAGAAATATAGGCACAATAGGAAGGTGAGAGAGCATCATTAGACACATAGTTAGTAAAATGATATTTTCTACATGTCCTCTTCCCTTTTTGAATGGCAATAGGAAGATTATAGAATCAATAATAGGATTGCTAGGAGGTTCAAAATTACCTGAGTCTGGGGAATCAGATTGTGATGGGCACTCTGCTTTAGGAGTCACTCTCTTACTGCACCTGATGAAAAACTGCTGCCAGGACCGAGGTCGATACACAGGAGGAGGAGGAGGAGGAGGAGGAGAAGGAATACCATCGTTACAAGGAAGAGAGAGGTAGGAATAGAGGTAGGAACAGGAAGGCAAAAGGGAGTCCGATCTCCAAAGCACCTATAGCCTTTTTGGACTGGAGAGTAACCGGGGAATACACATTTAACTGATTTAGGATCAAACTTATGCCGGGAAGGACTCATATCATGAACAAAACAAACACAACCAAAGATCTTGAGGGGTAGATTAAAAGGAGGTTCATTGGGGAAGAGGAGTTAATGAGGAGAATGAAGGTTTACGACCCTTGTCTCAACAACATCACCCCAGAAACGAGTGGGAACATGAGTTTGAAATAGTAGACCACGAGCAACTTCAATGACATGCATGTTCTTCCTTTTAGCCACCCCATTTTGTTGTGGAGTATGACAACATGAACTTTGGTGAATAATACCCCGATCTTCAAGAAGTTTATGCAACTAATGTTCAAAGTATTCTTTGGCATTGCTAGATCTTATTATCTTCACTCTTTTCTCAAACTGAGTCTCTACCATATTCATGAAGTTTTGAACAATCATAGGAACTTCATCCCGACTTTTCATCAAGTAGAGCCATGTATACTGACTATAGTCATCAATGAAGAGGATGAAATATTTAATACCCACCCATGCAAGGGATAGCATATAGGCCACAAACATCAGTATTGATCAAATGGAAAGCAACATTACTTCTTTTACGACTTGCAAAATATGTGGTTCTACATTGTTTAGATAGATAACAAACTTGACATTCAAAATTCAACTTTGGCACACAGTCAAACAAGTTTGGAAGAAAAAGTTTTATAGAATTGAAAGACATATGACCAAGATGACAGTGCCATAATTTCAAAAGACTCATTTTTTTCATTTGAACAAAACTCAGTCTGGCTTGACAGTCCATGCTCTAAAGGTTCATTAAAGAGGTAGACTCCATCAACTTCATGCCGCTCACTTTCAATAATCTTCATGCTCAGGTCCTGAAAAACACAGTGGGTAAGAAAAAAATTCACTGAGCAATTATGGGATTTCGTGAGAGAACTAACAGACAACAATTTTTTATGTAGCCAGGCACATGAAGAACAAATCCAAGAGAAAGGTTATGAGTGAGTTTGACTTCACCCTGACCCGAAATAGGGGTCTAAGATCCATCGACAACAGTAATCTTGCTCTTCCCTAGGGTTAACTTATATGAGGTAAAATGTGAGAGTATACCAGTCATATGGGCACTAGCTCCAGAGTCTACAATCCATGGGCTAAAAGATGTGGAACAAGCAAGTGCAGTACCTGTTTTGGCATATGAACTAGATGGATTAGTAGGTCTAGAACCAGATGAGGAGGATGTACCACCCTTTTCCAGCTGCAACAATATATTCCTAAGTTTGTCCATTACGTCAGAGGGGTCAAGCACATTAGAAGGTTGAACACCATTACCAACTGTAGCCAAGTGAGCATTGCCCTTCTTCTCAGTTTTGTACTTTTCTGGCTTTAAATTAGGATTGAGCTTCCAACACTTTTCCTTAGTGTGTCTTGGCTTCTTGCTAGTATTTTGCTTGGGTCGAGATGACATAAAAGCAGAGTGATCAATCATAGGAGGTTGCATCATGGTGGTCCTTCAACTTTCTTCCCCTTGTACAAGGGAGTAAGTGGAAGCAAGAGAGATAATGCCAACACTAAGAATGTGTTGCTTGGTAAAATCAAACTCTGGATTTAAGCCAGCCAAGAAATCAAGGACTCTGTTCTCCTCTATGTATTTTTGATATTGCTCGCCATCTTCAGGGTCCTTCCATACGAGTGCTTTCAAGTGATCTATTTCTTCCCAAATAGATTGTAGAGAAGAGAAATACATAGCCACAGATCTCTCCCCTTGATGCATACTACAAGCTTCCCTCCGAAGCTGGTACACTCTAGTAGCTGTATTGTTAACTTGGGAATAAGTGGCAATAACTCTATCCCAAATATGAGGTTGCATTGAGCAAAGCAGCCATGACATAATAAGGGAGTTATTCTGTTCCCACTTTGCAAATTTTGGGTCTTCGAAATTTGGCTTCACCTCATTTCCTGTGATGAACCTCAGTTTACCTCTCCCAGTAATGGTAAGTTTAGCAGATTGAGACCACTCTAAATAATTGGTTCCATCAAGTTTAACTGTAGTTGTCATCCCACTAGCAATATTTGCACTTCCCAGGAACACACTGGAAACCATCCGAACATCCTTAGATGATTCCATATTCTATAAAGACACTTTCTCGCCAACCAAAAAAGGCTCCCAATACTTAACCAAAGCCGTAGACCCAAGAACCAAGGTCACCACACGGTTAAGATACAAAAGGAGGCCAAAAAACCAAATTGGCAACAAAATAATGGGAGAAAAAAACTCCTAAAAATTATACAGGGCTCAGAAAATTACGGGACCACTTTCTATCATTCCCAAAGAGTAAAACGACCTGAATGGTCTAGGTTTTACAGCAGAAGAAGCCATTAAACATGATGTACAAGTCTCGACATCAGATCTGAAATTTCTGCGATTTTCTCCTTGAAGAAATCACTAAAAATCATAGAACCTTCAAATGAGGGCAAGAGTCATACCAAAATTCCTCTAGAATCAGGGAGAATCAAACCATGTAAGTTTCATTGGCTGTTGTCGACACCTGTACAGATTGCTGATGTCATCCGGCGGCGGTCTGACATCAGCAGTTCACCTCGGGAGAGAGGATCAGCAGGAGAGGTACTCCCAAGTGCCCATACCCGCTCTGTTACCAAGTTGACAAGCAAAAGTTAAAACTAGGGTTTAGAAGAAGAAGAAGAAGAAGAAGAAGAAGAAGAAGAAGAAATGTGTCGAGAGGTGTGTTCTTGTTACTATTCACACCCTCAAAAGATCTTTATACTTTGAAAATAGTAAATTACAAGGAAGCCCCTACTTGGGCGCCCAAATACAAAAAAGAGTACAAGGAAGAGAAAAAGGTCCAAAAACACCCCTGTCTAAGCAATCTCAACACATTGAGTTGAGCCCAAGGGCCACCAAGTTTTACCCATTCTAGAAGGCCTAATCAGTTAGCTGTCAACAAGCGGACCCAGTAATGATATCCTAAGAATTGACAGTACTGGATCAATCTTTCATAGCTAGATCTCTCCCTTTCGTACATTTAATCCCTTATGATCAGAATCCTGTTATGCTGAACTTTGACTGATGTAGCATGGGAAACCCGGGAGTATGAGGCATTGGGGAATGAGATGGAACAGATCACTTAAATCCAGGAAGTTAGTTGTGGAAGGCGACTCCAAAGTGGTAGTAGGATGGATAAGAAGCACTACTGAGAGCTCATGGCAGTATAGAAACATTACGAGAGAAATAAGGCATCTGGAAAAGGATCTCACAATCACTTATTTATGGGGCAAAAGATCATCAAACCCTTGGTTGATAAATTTTCTAAACAAGGGGGAAACAGGGGCCAGATGTTTTGGGGGATATTTGTAAGACAATAGCTTTATCTCAAAAGAAGGAAGGCATTAGACAGTTTAGGCTGGCCTGTACCATGAGGTGCTTGGTACTTTGCACATAACAATTCTTTTAATCAATAAATAAATTTTACCATTAGCTATTAACAAGGATGTTTCTTCAAGATTTACTTCAATCTTCAAGATATTATGAATAGGTTTTGTAATTCAAGTATTTTTAGTTCTTTCTGTGTTTAGGAAACTCAAATATTTTGTAGATCTTAGAGGATCTATTGTGTTTCTTTATATACTCTATTATTAGCTCATTTGAGCAATTGATGAATAAATGAAAGAATGAACAAAGAGTTTCTCTACTTCGTGTTTGGTTCTGACTACATACTTACGAAGGTACTAACTCCATCTCTACTTGCTGGTGCCTAGAGAAGCCTGATGGTGCTAACTACATTATGCTTCATCTTTAGTTCACAGTAGTATTTCATTTATTGATTGAATGTTAGTCTATTAGAACTTCTGTTACTAATTTGTTCTTCTTATTGATGTTTTTTCTTCTCCATTGCTAAATCACCACCCTAGCTCTAATTGCCTCTCTTATTCCCTCCTTACAGAGAGTTCTTAAAGTGAATTTATATGAACAGTAAAATCCCCTTCACTTTTCTCTGATCCCTCATTTCTTGTCCTATAGTAAGATAGGTAATTACAGATTAAATTGCTTTCCCTTGTCCTTCATGCACTCTACAATAGTTTGTAGGTTCTGAAAATTGCTTTCCATCAGTTTGGTTGGATTGATAAGTTAATTTCCTTTCTTAGATTGTACACAATCTTTCCCACGCCATAGACATAGATACAAGGCTATCAAGATTGGAGGAGAGATCAAGGCATGTCCAGATTAATGATGAGAGCCTGTGTGATTCCTGTCATTCCCGCCTTGGCACAAAGCTATTTGCAATGTATCCAGATGATTCTATTGTTTGTTACAAGGTTGGTAATATTCTCTTCTCTGCCAGAGAGTAATAGAGGTTGCTTGGTTAATAGTGCAATTCTTGTTCTTGCTACTTCTGATGATGTTATAAATTAAAATGTTAAATCAGAGATTGTGAATTCCCTTGAACAATAGGATGTTGATTTTGTATGCTCTGTCCTTATTTGATTCCATTTTCCCCAATAGTTGTCAAGGTGACGCCTAGGTGGGTGCTTAGGCGGCAAGGCGCCCTTGGAGTCTCGCCTCGCCTAATCGCTAAGCAGTTTTATATAGTGTGTAATAACAAACTTTTATGTTCTTAATTTTTTGAGGTCATAATATAAAATAGACATTTTTAAACTAAAATATTCATTTTGTGTGTTTATATGCTAATTTCTTTTTGTTATTTTCTTATTTGTTAGGGTTTAATCAACACAAACATTGCTAAATGCTGTATTGAACCCTCAAAGACTTCAAAACCTGAACTAATAAGTAAGAAAGAACATAAAATGTTGTCGAATCAACACATTTTCTTCTTCTTCTTCCACCTTTTCTTTTCTTCTTTCCTATAACAGAAATAGGGGTTCAGCCCCTATATTTTTTGAATTTTCTTTTCGTTCTTCTTTTTCTTCTCATGAATATGTTGATTTTCTATACTTCAACATGAAGTTTATACTTTTTTTTATGAAATTTATGGATATTTATTAAGGAAATAGATTATGGAACCTAGGGAACTACCCTAGGATACATGTTTTTACTTAAAAAAAATCCATCGCCTAGGTGACTAGGTACCCCCCGGTCGCTTAGCCTCGCCTTGGTGCCTAGAAAAGTATGATTTTCCCTTTTGCTCTCTTATTCTTGTGGGGAAATATAAATTTGAGAAGTTTCTCCTTTATGAGAAATGCTAGTAAGCAGCTTTTATCTTAATGCAACTTTTGGGACCTTTGACCTACAGACATTGTGGGACCTACATAACTTTGTTTTGAAAATGATCATAACAGAGTTTTGTTTCCTTAGATTTATATACCTGCTACAGTATTACTTAAATCTAAAACTGGAATTTTACCTACATCTTTCTGGTGCAGTGTTTTCGTCGTCAGGGTGAGTCCACATCAGTCACAGGACGTAACTTCAAGCGAGATATCATATTCAAACCAGGTTGGCTTGTTAACAGATAACCTTAAGATGCTGACAAATTCTACTCTATACTACTCTATACAAAGCACAGCTGTAGGAATCATTCCATCTTGATGTCCTGAACAAGCCACTATTGCCGCCAGAACACAGCTCATTGTAGGCCAAGGACTTGGATTCAAGTTCTCAGATTTTTCTAACCCAGATTTTTAGCATTCCATCCCTGTAGAATATGTAATTATGTATCAATATTTTCGTCTTGGACGCTAAAACTTAGTTTGTAGTAGACGCGGTTCCTTTTTGGTGAACAAATTTATTTAAGAATGATAGATTTTGTGTAATTGTACGTAATCAGAATAATTAGTTTTTTCTGTGATTTATCATGGTTTTAAATGGTCTACCATCATCCTGAAATATTATTATTAACTTCTTAATGATGGAAAAGAGAAAATTGTATAGGTTTCTCTCGGTAAAATTCTTGTTTACTATAAAGAAAGAATTGCAGAAATGACTGGGGATTGTTTCTAGGCTCAGTTTGTACTCTTTACAAACTGAGCGATAATAGCTAATACCATGAGAGGGAAATTAAAATTGACCAATCGAATGGTGCTCCATCCAATTGCATTAGATATTCAATACTTCTTTGGTTTTGAACTGCGTCTGAATGGAAGAAAATATTTTTTGGTTGTCATAGAATGAGAATGCCCATCATCATTATTGCTTTATTAATAGTCAAGTCCTCCACTGCGAGAGACACATAGATGGTTTAGTGATTTTTGTTTTTTTTTATAGTTTAAATGTTAAATTTGATTTTGATTGGATCGCTTGCATTTTCATATTATACTGGGCTGTCACAGGAATTTGCTTTGACCATGATTGCAGCTGATGTCAACTCGTTAAGTATGGGCTGTTGGTTTAATCCAAAAGAGATTTAAGGACTTCTTAAAAAAAAAAGTTCATCGATTGATAAATCGGTTATATTTTTCAAATCAGTGAGCTCATAAAATAAAGTTTAGTTTTAGACAAGATTGCCCTTTCTCGTCGAAAATTTCTGCATTATGCTCTGTTCTTGTCTTGACGTAAAGTCATGAAATTTTTGGAATCCTTTTAAAAGGCTGAGTTTGAAAGGAGTACAAGTGCAAATATGTTGAGTGCAAAATCTTATTTTTTGTATGTATTTACGTTGTACATATTTGCATCTGTACTCTTTCCAAACTGAGCCTTAACAGAAAGAGAAAACCCACCAAGAGCTCTCTATTGCTTCTAGCGTTTATCTGGCAATTTGAGACCCTGTGGCGATCCTAGAACTCTGCTTTGGTTGGGAACTTGACGGTAGAGAAAGAACTCCTTCACTCTAAAAACAGCTATAAAGACTCAAAAACCCAAGATTTCTGGGACTGAGAGATAATGGAGAAAACAAGAGAGAATTAAGGTGGTGGAGAAGATTAGAATCCTAGCTAAGGCGCAGCAATGCAAAATCTAGCTTTTGTAGCAGAAAGCATAGGATGTCCTGGAAAAAGCAAAGAAAAAGGTACTGATCGATAGGGGGTGGCAACGAGTTGAGTTTTTTATGAGTTATTTGAGTTCGGCTCGGTTTGGTTTAAACCGAGTTTTGAGTTAAGCTCGAGCCCAATTTATAGGCCTGTTTGCTAATCAAGCCAATCTCGAGTCTAATATAACTCGACTTGTGAGGTTTGCAAGCCTAGTTGAGCTTCTACATACATACATATGTAATATTTTTATTTATATATATATATATTAATAATAACTAATTATTATAATTATTAATTTTTTAAATATCAAATAAAAAATAAATTATATATATCTTTTACTTTTATAAAGCATTTGACTCACAATTGAGCTCAAACCGAGCCGAGCTCGAGCTTATAAGCTTTTTATTTGAGCTCATGTATCTAACTCGAATCGAGCTCGAGCCGCTTACTATCTTGGCGAGCCAAGATCGAAAAACTAGCTATTTAGATCGGCTTGGCTCAAACCCATCCCTATTGATCGATGGAGGGTGATGTTAAGCTCTTATTCCAGGAGCGTGATCCAGGAATGATGAGTCTTTTTATATCAAAAACCATGGACAATGGCTAAGCATGATCTAGTCATTAGTTGTGTTTATCAAAAACTGAAAAAAAAAAAAAAAAAACAAACCACTCAAAATCTAAACTGATCAACCAATTAACTGATTGGTTTTGGTTCATAGTTTTCCAAAACCAGTAGTACTTATTCGATTTGAAAAATAGCCCCATGGTTTGGTTAACCGAACGGTGAGCATCCTACTAGTCAGTGATTTTTGTGATAAAGCTCTAATTTTAGGGTCATGCTTTATCACTATAGATGCCCTCATGACCCATAAATCATTGACATGATTCGAATGGTTTTTTCCTCAATACGTCACTGATTTTGTCAATTAATAAAAGATTATTTTATTTTTTGTAAAAAAGTCCTTGATCTAAAGCAAGGTTTTTAAAACCAGACTAGACATGAACCATTATGGGTTTGGTTCTTGGGTCGAATGGTCCAATCGTTAGGACCAAAATGGATGGCCTGCTTTGGCAAAAAAAAAATAAAAAAAAAAGATCAACAACTATTATTCGGGTCGATAGTTCGATCACCTAGGCCAACAGTTCACTAACCAAATCAATGGTTTTTGGCCAAAAAGTGGTTTTGGGGTGAAACGAAGGTGGTCGGTTCTTGGTTTTTCCAGTCTGGTCCAGTTTTGAAAACATTGATTTAAACCAGCATTTTTGGCTTTGATTTTTTTCTTCCTTTGGTTTCACATGACTACAAGAGAAGTGACGATCTGTTAGAATTTGTTTGGTTGCCAGATATAAGAAAATAGAATAAATGGAAAGAAATTAGAAAAAAAGTTGAAGAGTAATTTTTTAATAAATAGCAATTAGTGGGTTCCATTTCCATCCATTCATTTGGCACACTACACTAAATTATCTTGCATTTCAAATAATTTTTGAAATTTTGTTATTTATTAAAAAAATATTCTTTTAAGACAGTCCATGTCAACATACCTCTCTTTTAAGAGAAAATATTTATCTATTTTCTCAATTTATTGTATTCTTCTATTTTCTATTATTTTAAAAATATAACAAATTAATCATTATCAACCATTGATTATATTTGTACCATGTGAGCAACTCTCTTGCAAAAAGAGGGCAGGTGAATGGTCTCATTTTAAAATACATTATTACCGTTACAATTAAAAAAGCAACAAGGTTCTTTTAATCATTTACTGTCCTCAATTAAAGCATCGTTGGATCGAGGGTTTTCTCTCGAATGGAGCATTTCTTGGGAAATGTTTCAACCCCTTCTCTTCTATGTCCTCATTTTCTTCTCCTCTTATTCCTCCTCCTTTTCCTTTCTTCTTATTCTTATTGCAAGTTGAATGTTCTAATGACTGAACGAAAAACTATGAAATAAATGCAAAATGAAGCATAGAATTAGACGCTTCGGGGTTTGCTTCAGGTGCAATTATCTATCGGTTTTCTTTCAGTCAACGCAAAACGAGAGAACTTTATCAGGATCTTTGGAGTGTGGTCTATGCTATATTTCCATTCCTAAATTACACCATGTTAAGAGATTAAATTAATACAAAATTAGATATATTAGTAGTAAAAAATTAATAATACCAACAAATGAAGTTAGTAACAATAAAATACTACTAACATAAGTTATGGAAATTAAAATAAGTATATATATGTGTAATATTTAAATAGATGTTTTCAATTAGACATTTAATTTGAAATTATTATTTGTGTAGTGCACATACATTTAAATTCCGCTTAAAATAAATGAAAGTGAATAAAAATCTAATAAAAATAGTATCTAAACAAATTTATAACAAAAATTAATTGAAATTAATAAAATAACAATCATTTAAATTCAATTTAGAATTATAAAATTTAATAACAATTTATCTAACCATGATGAAAATTAATAAACATTAATAGAAAAGTTAATAAAAATTAACACGAGTATAGCTAACAATAAATTATTGATAATTACTAAATAAAATAATTGTTTATTTATTTTACTTTATTAATGATTAAAGCCGGTCCACCCAAGTTGCACACTTCAGAGAAATGTGGCATGCATAATTGGATTGAACCAAAACAGTGACAACCCATCCATACATTATTTTTGGGGTTTTAACTAAGTTTATATAAAAATTATTAATATTGAAGCCAAAGGAACTATGGGGGATGGGCTATCCCCATTCGTGTAGCCAATTGAACCAAAAAATAAAAGATCTTAGGTCAAATTTTAATATTGTATTAACAATTTTTAAGGTTGCCTTGCCAAATTGGATCCACACCCCAAGTGTAATAATATTTGTCCAGGCCAGGGATAGGGACAATCATGCCTATGTTAATTATAAAACTATGATTTCTTTTATAAATTAATTTGTTATTTAATTTTAGTTTATTATAATAAACATAGAAAAAATCTATCTAGAAAACCTATACAATTATTAATACACTGAAAATCTAGCCCAATATCTTTTATGTTTTTGGTTCATTGGGCTACACAGTGGGGGATATCCCATCCCTCATAGCTCAATTTGGTTCAGATAACTACAAATGTCACATTGCTCTTAGGGTTGCAACTTAGGGGGTTGAGAGTCAACCAAAGCTCGGGCTTAGATTAATTTAAATGTTAATAAAGTAAAATAAATAAAATAGAAAACTAATGGATAATATGGAAAAAATAATTATTTTATTAAGTAATTAGCATTAATTTATTATTTTTGAAACAAAGCACAAAAATAAAGATCAATTATTTTAAACAGCATTGTAGTTATCAGATTTATTATTTTTGACAAATCTAGTGCATTGCATGGGTCCCCACTAGTAACTATCATAAAGAAAGAGTATTATGGCAAAGAACAGTAATTCACAAATACCTGTGGACAATGAGATTGGTTTTATCAAACACAATAGTCGTTCAGCGGTTCGTAGAATTAATAATAGGGAAAATCTATGATACAGTAAAGACATGGTATGGAAAGAGTTTTGATCAATCAAAACCTACTCATAAATTTTGATAAAATAACACCTTGTTGATTACCACGTTTATGATTTCAATTGATTGGTAAGACATTTTTCAATATTATATTTTTCCATTATCATAGTCGAACCCTAAATAATAATGCTCTACATCATTCATAAAATATATTTCCCACAACCATTAAACTTTTCATTGGGCATTCCATGTAATTTATTTAAGGCATTATCGTTGGTTCTACGGCTAATTCAAATCCCTTGAGAGGGAATTCATTTTTGGAAATTTGAGAGGGGGAAAGTTGGTCAATAGGATTGCTTGACCAGGGAAAGTTTATTTTCCTAGGTATCTACCCATCTCTTAGGTGGGTAAATTAGCTTTCCCATCTAGGGGAAAGTTGCCAGCACTTGGATGGGACAAAAATGTCCTTTTTGATAATAGAATTTTTATGGCTAAAATGGTCATTACATTATTTACATGGGAAATAAAAGAACATGGGCAAATGCACTTACCCAGGAAAGGGTTTCCTGGGAAACACTTACCCAAGTAAGTAACTTACCAAAAAGCAAACGGGGCCTGAGTGTATCAAATTACAGTGTAGATCGGCCTGAATTGGGTAAATGGGGCTTGGTCTAGGCTCAGGTTTTATGTCCAATTATTAGGTTTTGGCATATGTTCAGATTAAATCCAACCCAACTCACTTGGCTTCCACCCAGTGTGGCCCATTAAAAAAAGTAATTATTTAAATATACATTGTGATTTTGACAAACTACTTGAACAAGCTCTGGTGTAACCGTTTTCGGCCACATACCAATGTTTTGTGATGTAAATTTTTTTGGCAAAGTACCTCGTTATTCGACCCGGTGGTGGCGTGCCTTAGTGACGAGCTACTTGGTGGCGAACTGCCTGGGGGCGAACTCCCTGGTGGCAAACTGCCTGGGGTGAACTACCTTGGTGGTGAACTGCCTGGGGGCGAACTGCCTTGTGGCGAACTCCCTGGTGGCGAATTGCCTTGGTGGTGAACTGCCTGGGGGCGAACTGCCTTGGTGGCGAACTGCCTTGGTGGTGAACTGCCTGGGGGCGAACTCCCTGGTGGCGAACTGCCTGGCGAACTCCCTACTAGGCGGTTGATGCCTTAGAGAATGTTGGAGCTCTCTGGTGCGGCGCAATCCGACTGCCCTCAGCATGAGGTGGTCTTCTTTCCTTTGTAGGCTGCGGGAGATGAGGGACCTGCGAGAACTTCATCTTTTCCTCCTCTTTGTAGGTGGCGGGCGCTGAGAGACTTGCGAGAACTCCATCTTTTCCTTCTCTTTGTAGGTGGCGGGAGCTAAGGGACCTCCGAGAACTCCATCTTTTCCTCCTTCTTGTAGGTGGCGGGATTTGAGGGACCTCCGAGAACTCCATCTTTTCCTCCTTGTAGGTGGCGGGAGCTAAGGGACCTCCGAGAACTCCATCTCTTCCTCCTCCTTGTAGGTGGCGGGAGCTGAGAGACTTCCGAGAACTCCATCTTTTCCTCCTTGTAGGTGGCGGGAGCTGAAGGTCCTGCGAGAACTGAATCAGAGGTCCCGGGGGTATTTTCCCGGTGGGGGCTCTCCGATGCATAAGTTAGCACTCTTATTGTAGAGAGCTTTGAAGATAATATGAGAGAGTTAGAGAGCAGGGTTACTTCCCTTTCTTTTTTTTCCCCCTCCCCTTTGGGGGGTGAGGTCTTTATATACCAGAGTCCTCGCGGGTTAGGTGGGTGAAAAACCTCCAAACGGTAAGACTCGTCGCATCCTATCAGAACCAGGGTACGGTGGTGAACTCCTCGAGGTTGTCAGGCTGGCGCTTGTGTCAGGCGGCCAGGTCGGCGCCTAGGCCGGGTTGTTAGAGGGGTGCCTGCGTCAGTTGGTGGGTCAGTGTCTAGGCCAGGTCGTCAGGTCGGTGCCTGTGTCAGTCGGCGGGTCAGTGTCTAGGCCAGGTCATCAGTGGGCGCGTTGGCTGGATCATGCGCTAGGCTGGTCCAGGTCGCGCAGTTCGTGCACTAGGCCGCGCACGCGCCTCACGCAGGTCGCGCAGGTGCGCGTCAGGCCGTGCCAGGCCGGCCAGACTGGTGCCCGGGTGGGTCATCAACTTCGTAAGTTTGTTGGCTGGGTGTTTTCCTAGTTGTCACGAGGTGCCACGTGTCACAATTTCACTGGAGGGCCAAATCTGTCCTCATCAATAGCCCCCCACTCCCGAGCTAATAGTAACTCAGCTCGGGAGTAGATTTCTTTTGGCCCGTAAGTCGATGAGCTAGTAAGTGCTGATCCAATTACTAGTGTGGCCCGTAGGCTTTGGGAGCGACTCGTAGTCTATTCTTTTTTTACTTTGCCCGTGCCAGAGGGGCGACCGGGTCTTGAGCAGTAATGTGGCCCGTAGGCTTTTGGGAGCGATTCGTATACTCTTTTTTTACTTTTGCCCGTGCCGGAGAGGCGACCGGGTCTTAAGCAGTAATGTGGCCCGTAGGCTTTTGGGAGTGACTCGTAGTCCACTCTTTTTTGACTTTTGCCCGTGCCGGAGAGGCGACCGGGTCTTAAGCAGTAATGTGGCCCGTAGGCTTTTGGGAGTGACTCAGTCTACTCTTTTTTGACTTTTGCCCGTGCCGGAGAGGCGACCAGGTCTTAAGTAGTAATGTGGTCGTAGGCTTTTGGGAGTGACTCGTAGTCTACTCTTTTTTGACTTTTGCCCGTGCCGGAGAGGCGACCGGGTCTTAAGTAGTGATGTGGCCCGTAGGTTTGGCCTGCATCAGCTTCGTAATTCCGGTCACCTACTCCTACAAGAAGCTACTAGGGGCTTGACCTTCGGGGGCAACACCACTAACTTTAGGTTTCCAACTCACACGGGAGCCTTGGAAGGCTCGACCAGTAAGGGCGCCTATGTAGTCAGTTGGCCGCCAACTCCCGCGGAAGCCACGAAGAGCTCATCTTTGTAGGGGGGACCTTGCGGAGAGGACTGATGTGGCATTATCTGAATTGAAAGTAAGGTTGGTAGAGCTACTTAGTCCATTATCTCCCTGCATAGTCTCCGAGTTCATAAAAAATGTAAAACTATAAAGCGATAGCTTCAATTTCTAAAAAGTGAGGACTTAGTTTTGGCAAGATGAGAACTTAGCTTTGGTAGGATGAGAACTTAGCTTTTTGTAGCGTGTTCCCACAGACGGCGCCAATTGATGTAACCGTTTTCGGCCACGTACCAATGTTTTGTGATGTAAATTTTTTTGGCAAAGTACCTCGTTATTCGACCCGGTGGTGGCGTGCCTTAGTGACGAGCTACTTGGTGGCGAACTGCCTTGGTGGCAAACTGCCTGGGGGCGAACTGCTTGGTGGCGAACTCCCTGGTGGCAAACTGCCTGGGGCGAACTACCTTGGTGGCGAACTGCCTGGGGGCGAACTGCCTTGTGGCGAACTCCCTGGTGGGGAACTGCCTTGGTGGCGAACTGCCTGGGGGCGAACTGCCTTGGTGGCGAACTGCCTGGGGGCGAACTGCCTTGGTGGCGAACTTCCTGGGGGCGAACTCCCTGGTGGCTAACTGCCTGGCGAACTCCCTACTAGGCGGTCGATGCCTTAGAGAATGTTGGAGCTCCCTGGTGCGGCGCAATCCGACTGCCCTCAGCATGAGGTGGTCTTCTTTCCTTTGTAGGCTGTGGGAGATGAGGGACCTGTGAGAACTTCATCTTTTCCTCCTCTTTGTAGGTGGCGGGAGCTGAGAGACTTGCGAGAACTCCATCTTTTCCTTCTCTTTGTAGGTGGCGAGAGCTAAGGGACCTCCGAGAACTGAATCAGAGGTCCCAGGGGTATTTTCCCGGTGGGGGCTCTCCGATGCATAAGTTAGCACTCTTATTGTAGAGAGCTTTGAAGATAATATGAGAGAGCTAGAGAGCAGGGTTACTTCCCTTTCTTTTTTCCCCCCTCCCCTTTGGGGGGTGAGGTCTTTATATACTGTAGTCCTCGCGGGTTAGGTGGGTGAAAAACCTCCAAACGGTAAGACTCGTCGCATCCTGTCAGAACCGGGGTACGGTGGTGAACTCCTCGAGGTCGTCAGGCTGGTGCTTGTGTCAGGCGGCCAGGTCAGCGCCTAGGCCGGGTTGTTAGAGGGGTGCCTGCGTCAGTTGGTGGGTCAGTGTCTAGGCCAGGTCATCAGTGGGCGCGTTGGCTGGATCATGCGCTAGGCTAGTCCAGGTCGCGCAGGCCGTGCGCTAGGCCGCGCGTAGTTCGCGCAGGCCGGCCAGACTGGTGCCCGGGTGGGTCACCAACTTTGTAAGTTTGTTGGCTGGATGTTTTCCTAGTTGTAACGAGGTGCCACGTGTCACAATTTCTCTGGAAGGCCAAATCTGCCCTCATCAAGCTCTATATATAATTTTCAACACTACTTGACTACACCTTGTGGGTAGAGCTGTAAGTCAAGCATAGCACGACCCATGTCGTGTCGGCACATAGGTTGTGCTTCCCTCCCTTGGGATAAGTTGGCGGTCAGCTTGGCACAACCCACAATCCGAGCCCATGCGGGCCCATGTCGTGCCATACCAGGCCGTGAGCTATAGGCCTAGGCCTTATTGAGTTGGGCTATGGGTTGAACTTGAGCCAAACCGAGCCAAACATTTTTTTTTTGACATTTTGATTTTTTTTTTTATTTTTTGTTAAGTAAAACTAAAATACTTAACTTTCCTTTGGGAACAATTCAACAAATTGAAAAAAATAAAAGTTTTAACAAATAAATTAAAAAAATACTTAACAAAATACAAAATGCCAAATGGACAACAAATTAAAAAAATAGGAATTTTATTTCATTGAAATTTGAAAGTTGAACAATACAATGGTCAAAAAATACTTAAAAATGGAATAAAATATAAAAAATATAATACAATTACAAATTAAAAATTAAAAATTACATTGTTGAAAAAATAACAAATAATTTAAATAAAAATATAAAATTTAATAACAAAATTTATAATAATTAAAAAAAATGTACAAAATTATTGAATATACAAAAAGTATTGTCTTCATCATTTTTCTTGAAGTTCCACATCCATCTCCATTTCGATTTTGATCATCTACTTCAGGTGAATCATCAAGAGTAGTATAATGTCCTCTGGAGGGTTAGTAGATTATGTGCCATGGTGACAAGGATATTTTTTCATATCCACTCCACCAGGCTACAATATCAAAATTATTCATTCCTTTCGAGTCGAAGGAATCACTTGAACTAGAATTTTCTTTTTGTAAATAAAAATTAAGTTCAGTAAATGAACATGTTGATGAAGTGGCAACAAATTCCTGCCTCCTACTTATTAAAGACCAAACTCTATCTTTCGCACTACTAGAATTAGTTGTTTTAGAAGTGGAAATTGTACTTGTACAAATTGTAGATTTTTTATTCCCTACCATATTAGATTCATATAAACTATACATTTCAACTAATAAACTATTAACTTTTTCTTTTTGATTTCCAATTTCAATGTTCATTTTTCACAATATGATTCAAGTAAAATATCTACACCACATTTTCTAATCCTAGGACCTAATATTGTAGCTAAACAACAAAGAGGAGAAATGTTCTCCGAATATGTTTTAAATTTATTTTTCATTATTTCAATAGTACTTTTAAATTGTGGATTTTTTATATTTTGCAAAACATTCACTAATCACGAATAATTGATTAACTAAAAGACAACTAGTTGGGTAATAAACACCTGAAAATTCCTTAGTTGCATCATAAAAATTGTGTAAAAAATTTCTTATGCAAATAGCCATTTCCCAATCTTCGTAAGTATAATATCATGTGGCATTTTTGAATTATAAAAATAAAAAAGAATTTGTTAATAGGGAATACAATTTCCTAACATAAAATAGGTAGACTTTCATCTATGTTGAATATCTAACATAAAATGTTTAGATTTTAAACCATAATTAGGTCATGACTATTTAAATTCTTGTTTTCATGCTCTAGAGCTTTTAATATATATAATATAATTTCTAATTTTAGAAATATGATGAGAAATAATATTTAAAGCATCTTAAATACATAAATTTAAGATGTGACATGCACATCTAATATGAATAATTTACTATTAAAATAATGTTTTAATTGAGATTTTAAAATATTTATTGCTGAATCATTATTGGCAGCATTATCAAAACTAATAGAAAAAAGTTTATTGTCAATTCCATAAACATGTAAAGTATTTAAAATACTTGTCGCAATAGCTAGGCAAGTATGTGGCCATTCAGTAAAGCTTAAAATTCATTTTTGTAAAAGCCAGATTTGATCAATAAGATGATCAGTAACACAAATATAAATTATGTTAAATTTAAAAGTCCAAGTATTAAAAGTAATTGCAACTCCATAATTAAGATTTGATAAAATAGAAATTAAATTTTGTTTATATGAATAAAAAATTTTCAAAGCATCCATTCTAATAGTATTTCTAGAAACTTTTTTTAAATTGAGGATTTACATAATTATGCAAAAAAAATTCAAGTTTACTATCACTAGCTAATAAAAATGGTTGTTCAGCATGTACAATATATTTTCTCAATTCTTGCCTCATTTGTTCTTGTGAATATTTAAAAGCACCAAAACCCCCTCCTAATTTGTGTTTAGGAATTTTCTTTCCCTTGCTCTTCTTCTTCTTCTTCTTCTTCTTATTTCTCATGGATAAGAAGATGTCTACCCAAGTGGCCTGTACAACCTTACTATAATAGCTAAAGTCACCCCTATATTTTTGGCAAACGGCCCTTTTCTCTCCCCCTCAACCTCCTTTATTTTACATAGTTTCTAAACTAGGCTAGTCAATTTAGTTCCCTTCTTTTTCCTACCCATAGAAATAGTACCAATATTAGGGGTGGGAACTTTGACAATTTCAGTAGCATCCATATCAATGCTAATGCTATCATGTTGCGACCGAATACCGTTGGCACTAAACATGCTGGGGAATTGGTTTTGGGAGGAGTTGGCCATTTTTTAATTCTAAAAAAATAATTTAATTGCACTTGTTCGAATCGGTTTAGAATCTCAACTTGATTTCAACGATTGAAGCCTCCAAACCTCCCAAATTGCTAACTTGAGATACTTGAACAATCCTTCTTTTTGTTGAAACTTGAAAAAAGTCAAGACTTGAGAATTGGAGAGTAGAGAGAGTATGAGAAGAGAATTGTTGAATTGGTGTAGTGAGAGTGGTGGAGAAGTGAGCTATTTATAGGAATTAAAAATAATTCAATTGCATAAAATACTCTAAAACTAGTCATTTTTTAGTTGTTCGGAGGGGTGCTTGGTCATTATAAAGTCATTTATCACTTTATCCAAAATGCCCCCAACTAGTTGTTATATAGTTGTTGGGGGGGCATTTTTATCATTTTCTACCCTAAAGCCAAAATACATAAATATCCCTTATATAGCTATCGGGGGTATTTCTGTAAGCCCCAACGGCTAGTTCCTTGGGTAGGCCACGGGCGACTCTAACCCATTTTAGAGCACTACTTGTGGGGTGGTTCCATTTGACACAAAAAAGCTCTCCATTAAAACATTTTGGGCTGTTTGCATGTGACATCACATGTGTCCTAGATTTCATTAAAATTTCAGTTTTACCCCCACTTTCCTCTCTTTTTCCTATATGCAATTAGGAATGGTAATGGGGCTAGGACCATAATAGAAATAAATTCCTTCTAGACCCTAATCCTTGTTGGGGATAAAAGTGATCCTCCATCCTTATCCCTAATGGAGGTGAGTTCCCCATAAGGGACTCGAATCCCTAAAATTTTTTAATTAAAGTTCTTTTCAAAGATAATTTTATTTAAAATAAAGAGGGAATTTCGAAATATATTTTTTTAATATATAATATAAATAATTTTATATGTATACATAAATATATATATATATATTCAAAGATAATTTTATTTAAAATAAAGAGGGAATTTCGAAATATATTTTTTTAATATATAATATAAATAATATTTACATACGCGAGTTTGAGTCTCTCCCACCAGCTTGCTCCCCAAAAACATCCTACGACGTTAGAAGTGGCCGCGTGTCCTCCCACACGCATAAGCTTCATTCTCGTGCGGAGCTAACTGAAAGGCCGTCAATTCGTCCCGTTAGCTCCTGTTTCATCCAAAACCGGATTTCACTCTCCTCTTTCCTGTTCATACTCGCTCAGTCGCTCTTGCACTCCTCTCGACCTCAGACCGCCCTATCTCCTTACAAATCTTATCAAGTGTAGGAAAATAAAAGACCACCCATTCTGATTTTATTTTCATATTTGGGTTTTTGGTGGAAATTTGCAAGTTATTACAAACAACATCTCTGGGAAAATCCCGACGGAGCTCGAAAGCCTCGCCAAACTTCAGACATTGAATCTTTCCAATAATCGGTTCTCCGGCAAGATTTCCGAGTCTCTGGGCCAATTTTCTTAATTGGTCTTCTCCAATTTATCGTTTCTTTTCTGTTCTTGTTTCTTTTGCATCTAAACGAGTAGGAAGCTGAATAATAACAGCTTATTTGGAGTTTTCCCAGTGTCTTTAAGCGAAAATCCCTCAGCTTGCTTTCTTGTGAGTATTAGTTCCGTTCTGCTGTGGTTTCAATGTCTTGAAATTAGAAAAATACTTCCCACAATTTCTGATGACTTTCTGCACAAGAAAAAGCTTCTTTCAAACAAAAACTGATTAAGGGTTGTCATCTCTTTTCGTTTTACGACTAAGAGGCTTGTCTTTCAACAACTCAGTGGTCTAGTCCCCAAATTTCCCGCCAGAACATTCAACTAAGACTTCTCTGCAACTCTTGCCATCTTTAATTTCCTCCATTACTGCGCTGGTTTCTCTCACTTTTCCATTTTTGTGTTGTCTTCCAGTGTTATAGGAAACCCGCTCATTTGTTGAAGCCCGACCACTGAGTGTTATTCTGGAATACCTACTCTCCTTCTCCATAGATTCAGCAAACGGTATCTCTCCCATTCTTTCTCTCTCTTCCTCTCCTTTCTTTCTCACTTCTGTCAATCTGACAAGCTCTGCTCTACCATTTTCTGGAAAAAGCAAGGCCTAGAAACTAGCCGTTGCAGTTCCTCCTTTCTCGTTCTAGTAGTCGCCCTCTTCATCTGGTGGCGGAAGAACCAGAAGACCCAAACAATATTGAGCATAAATATTTGCAAACGAAATACCCATTAACAATCTCTCTTCAAAAGCAGAAACCGACCAAAAATTTTCATTAATAACCAACTTTTGAACTCATTGGTTTTCTGGCACAGACAAACAAGAGGCTGGTTTATAAGCCTCGACAATCTGAGACAGTTCAAGCTGAGAGAGATCCAAACAGCATAACTCCGATGTATCTGCCGGAACGATTGTCTATCGGATTTCTCAGCAGTCTCAGGGAGGGGAGGAGGTGGGGCCGTTTTAGTTTTAGAGGGCAGGTCGAGAGGAGTGAGGGAACGAGTATGAGCGGGAAAGAGGGGAGTGACACCCGGTTTTAGGTGAAATTGGAGCTAACGGAATGAGCTAACGGCTGTCCTGTTAGCTCCGCATGAGAACGAGGTTTTTGCGTGTGAGACGACACGCGGCCACTTCTAACGATGTGGGACGTTTTTGGGCGCAAACTGGTGGGGGGCAGATTCATCCATCATCAGTATACTGTATATGCTAGGGGCTTCTAAAACCCTAAACCCTACTCAACCTTACCTTACTCTTTCATCTCTGCATGCTCCTTTGAAACGGGACTCCATGTATTCATCTCGGCTTCGTGAGCACTCTACAGCTTTACCGAAAATCCTCTGCAACCTTTTGCTTGTCCGTTCCATGGGCGGTGGCCCCCGGACATTTCCTGGTGGTCTGAACAAATGGCAGTGGAAACGCCTACATGAGAAGAAAGCAAAAGAGAAGGAGAAAAAACTTCTCGAGCAGGAAAAACAGCTTTACCAGGCTAGAATTAGATCTCAAATCCGTGCTAAAATCGCTGGAAAATCCGATGATCAGCCGTCGTTGGATCCAAAATCGGCCTCAAATTTCAAACCGATGAGCGCCAACGATCAAATTAAGGCTCTCGCTGATCGGTTCATGAAGGAAGGTGCTGAAGATCTTTGGAATGAAGACGATGGGCCGCTGAAGTCAGCTCCTAATCGTTCTCATCGGAGGCATCAGGCAATCGAACCCCCTATTGATTTGAGAAAACTGATTGGGGATAGGCGTAGTCTGACAGATGATCGTGCTAGTCCGAGGTCATTTTTGGATTCATCAAGACCTAGACATTATTCGGTTACAGCGGGAAGGAAACCGAGTCCTAGATTGAGATATCTTAGAAATGAGAGTTCATCTAGTGAAGATGATAAAGAATTCAGTTTGGAGGATGATTTAATAAAGCCTTTTGCTGGTGAACCCAAGGGAGTACGGGGAAAAGTTATGGGAAAGTCAGGATGGCCGAGGTTTAACTTCAGCGAAGAGGAGCCAGAGGAGGATTTGGATTTCAAAGGTAGAACGAATCCAAAGAAAATTATGAGCAGAGCTACTTTGGGAAATTATGATATGAAGACAATGAGACGAGTTCCTAAGCTGCTCGAAGATCAAAGCGATATTTCCAGTCAAATTCAGTCAATCCGTGACGAGCTGAGCCATAGAAATTTAGTAGACGTTGGTAAACAGAATGAGGAGGAATCGCTTTTAAGTCAGAAAAGGTATGCAAATTATGATATGATTCGTGGTGTAACATTTGGGTTGATTTGTAATCCTATGGTGAAAAGATCATGGTCTTTTTTTTTTTTTTTTTTTTGATAATTATCATGGTCATTTTTTTTTGAGGGCATAGTAAAAAATTATTTATTGCCAGAAAGAAACAGTACGTGTGGTTGGTTATGGTTTTTTTTTTTTTTTTGATCAGCAGAAAATAGATTTCATTAGATTTGATTAAAGAAATAGATAATACAACTTGATGACCAGAGTGTCATCCTCCAAAATTCAAACCCAAGTTACATAGGAGCTCCAAAGTACATCACATTTACAACTTCGCCCAAAATAAACTAGGCCCTGTCAACTCCTTGCTTTGCGAAAATATCTGCCATCCCATTTGCAGTTCTTCTTATCCAGCTAAAAGTAGAATTGAACCTCTTTGCTAGGATATCAATTTCCCTGAAAGCATTTCTGTATCTTCAAGGAGCTGAACTGAGTTTCCTGGTCCATGAGATGACTAATTGTGAGTCTCCAACTTCCAATTCCCTTCTAGCTGTACTGCAAGCCTCAAGCCTTGTAAGAGAGCCAGGGTTGCAGTCTGAATTGAATCTCCAAAACCAATTGGTTCTGAAAATAAAGCTACTTTCTAAAGATTCCTCCTATTCCTGCTCTTCTTAGATTACCCATTGAGCTTCCATCAAAGTTCAACTTTAGCTTATTCATAGCTGGAGGTTTCCAATCCAATCTTTAGACTTTCAACAGGTCTGACTGTTTGTGCCACTTCACTTTAGGATCTTAATGTGTCATTTGTTGAGAATTCTCTAAAAAGATCCAAGGTTTTTACCCAACATGCCATTCTTACTGTTATGGCTTCAATCAAGTCCTCCTTAGATTTGCTCTTCTTGTTAAATGTTCTCTGATCCCTTTCTTCCCATGTTGTCCGTACCAACACTGCTCTTGCTTCCCTCCATAAAGTTCTTCCTCTATTTTTCTGTTGCCTTAAGAAATTGGAGTTGAACAAGCCTACCACATCATGTGGGGGTACCCATCTGCAACCAAAGAGAGAATAGAGGTGTTTCCAATACCAGAAACAAAGGAGCAAGAAAATAACAAGTGAGGAAGAGTCTGATCACTTTCCTTGCAAAGGATACACATATGAGGAGAGAGGCACTTGTTTAACCTTCTTTTTTTGTAGCAAGTCACAGGTGTTGATCTTCCCAAGGAACACTTCCCAACACAAAGCTTATACTTTGGGGATTGGGAAGGATAGGTTTGCACCAGATTTCTTCCTTCTGAGATATTAGGGTCCAGAAAGACAGTTTCATCTTTGGTAGTAGGAGAACAAGGGAGTCACACTCACTATCTCTCAGGCCCCTTCTAAAACCAAAGTCCTAATTCAAGCCAAGTTCTGAGAATAGATCAAATTTAGAGACAGGTTCGGAATGTATTTATTTCTACTTATTCTTCTTATTTCTTTTTCTTTTGAGAAAGGTTAACATTTCATTCAAAAAGAAAAGTTGAGTACATGATAAGGATATTAAAATCAGGGTCTTACAAAAAAAGTAAATAAATAAAATAAAAGGGCCCTTTCAAGTAATAGGTAAAATATTTCCACTATACATGCTATTCCTCTCAGAATCAGATTTAGATAACTGATCAGCCACATGATTAAACTCTCTTGGGATCCAGGCACCAGCTGAAGCTACAGCTAAGAATCTCTGGAAGGACCTACCTATCTTTTATCTGTTTGAAAATTTGAATGTGGTTGACAATTTTACAATACTGACAATGTTAACTTGCAAAAGGGAGTTGAAAGCCTCCATGGCGTGGAAATTGACCATAGCATTTGGGCTGGATATTGTGGCACTTTATTAATTTATCTTTAATGTTTAAGTATTATCTGGATAACCCTACCTCTTTGTTTCTTCCCAGATTTGACGAATGCAGCATTACTCCATTGACAATAAAGGCACTTTTGTTAGCTGGCTATGTGCAAATGACCATGGTACAAGAGGCCACTATTTCTGCTTGCCTTGATGGTATTGGATTTTTCAATTCTTTTAAACTGGATCTTTGCTGGTGCATCAGTTTGTTCTCTTATGTTCTCAGTGGAAAACAGATGCATGCATATGCATACATGCATGCATACTAACTCTCCAAACCCCATAAGTTCTTGATGTTGCGTACCCTGGAAATTTTTTATCATATAATTGCAATGCAACTCGTTCAAGAAAACCTTATTACTAATAAACAAAGGTGTTATATGTATTATTGTGGAAGAGGGATATTTTCTTCGACAAAAATCCTGGGTGTTTCTAGTTTTTACATACTACTATCAATTAATGCATTTGGTAATGGATATCAACATACCGATGACATGCTATTCATGTTAATATATTTGCTAAATTTGACTGTTATTTATCATTCTACCTTTGTTCCAATCTTTGTATATGCATTTTTGTAGCTCCTATCTGAGTCATTTCTGATACATGAGTTGTTTCTTCTTAAGGAAAGATTCTTCTGATAAAACATTGATGGGCTACTATTTTTTGTGAATTAATGATGTATATCGTGCAATTTGGAGCAGGCAAGGATGTTTTGGTCAAAGCTAAAACTGGCACAGGAAAAAGTGCAGCCTTTCTGGTAAATCATATGCTACTTTTGTGCTATCTCATCTATCATTTTTTTTTCTTTTGTTTCTTTATTTTCTCTTTTCCCAATGCCCTTGTTCAATGAAAACAGCTTCCTGCAATTGAAGCAGTTCTGAAGACCACAAGTGACAGCACAAGTCAACGAGTGCCACCAATTGTTGTCCTCATTCTTTGTCCCACAAGGGAGCTTGCTAGTCAGATTGCTGCAGAAGCCAATGTCATGCTAAAGTACCATGACGGGATAGGTGTCCAAACATTAATTGGAGGTACACGATTCAAGGATGACCTGAAGCGCCTAGAATCCCATCCATGCCAGGTTACTTGATATTAAATCTTATTTATCCCATCCAGAACCCACATGTTTCATAAGCGTACAAAAGTGTTAACAGTTTCCTAAGTAGATTAAGAGTCTCTTTTATGTTTGATGTCTCTGACCACATCATTTTGATTTTTATCAATATATTGCTGATATTTTACTTTTAAGTGTTAGTTGTAATGTCAAAAATAGTGGAAGGGCATTAGAACAATTTATATTAACACCCTGGCATTTCTCATTTAGTTCTTACTTGTCACATCTATGCATTTTAGTATTGATTTTCATGTTATCCATTGTAAACGTTGCAGATTATAGTTGCAACCCCTGGTAGGTTGTTAGATCATATAGAGAATAAATCTGGCTTCTCTGTGCATTTGATGGGCCTGAAAATGCTGATACTAGATGAGGCTGATCACTTGCTTGATTTGGGATTCCGGAAGGATATAGAGAAAATTGTTGACTGTGTGCCACGCCAAAGGCAGTCATTGCTGTTCTCTGCTACAATTCCGAAAGAGGTGCCCCCATCCTCAAAAAAATCCTACTTATTTCCTTTTCTTTTATAGTTAAAATATAATGCTGTTTTTTTTGCTGAATTTACAAATTCACAGGTGCGTCGCATTTCACAACTTGTTTTGAAAAGGGAACATGTTTGTATTGACACAGTGGGGTTGGGCGGCACTGAAACTCATTCCAAGGTATTATGCATGATGCATCTTCTGTACTGATTTTCTGATTTTTGAGCTATCTAGCATCAAATGATTATTATGACTTGCTTCCCGAGGAGTTTTTTGTGGTTTAGTACACGAACAGGGGAAAAGAAAAGGCAAACAGGAATTGATGATATAGTTTTTTTATTTTTATTTTTGAGAAAAAGTAAAGTATGATTGTATTAATAAAAGGTCCTGTGTACATTGAGAAGCTGTACAAAAAGGACCTCAAAAAAAGGCCATCCTCAAAAAGAAGGAATTGGTGATATCATAATTAATTAATTATCACAGGATTACTCAATATATTTTCTATGTAATCTTGACTATTCTCAAATGCAGTGGTACCTAAAATCTATTCAAGATTTACAGTATTGGTAGTTGTATATAGTTAGAGGTTCTGTTATTTTAATATTATAAAGGATTTGTGTTTGTTTAGAATGCTGGTTTCACAGATGCTATTTTTGATAAAGCTGGATCAACTCTGTTTATGGCGATATGTTAATATATAGGGGTGTTTCTCTTTTAAAATAAGTAGTTTTGTCAATCAATTAGGGGTGTTGCAGTTTATGTTATGTGCTCAAGTTATCACTATGTTTCTCTAACACACTTTTCAATGTATATGAATACCTTACTTTTTGTTTTGTTGATGGTTGACAACTTCCAGATCTTGATAGCAAGTAATTTTGCTTACCTTGCCATGGCTAACTATATGGTTGTAAGTTTGGCTTGTTGAATGTAGGTTAAACAGTCGTATCTGGTTGCACCACACGAACTGCATTTTCAAATAGTACACCATCTTTTGAAGGAGCACATCTCGCATATGCTTGATTATAAGGTATCTATTTCTGGTTTTCTTCTTATTTGTAGATAAAGTAATACTTACAGTCTCATTGTTCAACCTACACAGATTATTATTTTCTGTACAACTGCAATGGTGACATCCCTCATGTTCTTACTTCTCCGGGAGATGAAAATGAATGTCAGAGAAATGCATTCTAGAAAAACTCAACTTTACCGAACCCGCATATCTGATGAGTTTCGTGAATCAAAGCGACTAATTCTTGTAACATCTGATGTTTCAGCTCGTGGAATGAACTATCCTGATGTTACTTTGGTGATTCAGGTAGCAATGAAACTTGGCATGTTGTCACTGTACTGCCTTGTTTAATGCACAGCCAGTATATAATACTAATATGTTATGCTTTGAGGCCTTTATTTTTCTGTAGGTATGTGTACTGTATGCATTATGCATGACTTTAGTGAAATGCGCTTAATAATAACACATTACGAAGAGTATTTTATCATTGACACTTCATAGAATTTTCATGTTCAGCATAAGAAGACTGTATAATATGAATGGTGCTGCTTTTTCAACTTTTTCCCCCTTATGTAGGGCAAGAACTAAGTTAATAGAGCAGCTGGTGAAATGCACCCAAACAGAAAAGTAAATTCATGTGATTCAGTGATTATTTAGTAGTGTTATCATTCTTGAACATAACATTGTGTGAGTACACTTAATGTAAAGATTTCTGATTTCTTGATCCTTAGGTTGGTATTCCTTCTGACCGGGAGCAGTACATACATCGTCTTGGAAGGACAGGGCGTGAAGGCAAGGAAGGAGAGGGCATTCTATTGCTTGCACCTTGGGAAGAATATTTCCTAGATGAAATAAAAGACCTGCCTATTGAAAAGGCATCTTTACCACAATTAAACTCAGATATAAAATTGAAGGTGATTCTCTAATGCATTTAAATTATATATGTGAAGATTTTAATCCCCTCTTTTATTTTTATTTGTGTTTGCCTTCTTGGTATATTAAGGTATCTAGATTCTAGAAACACATTTGGCACTATTATTTTCCCTCTTTCATCATCATCTAAGCCTTATACCAACTATATGGGATCAGCTACATTAATACTGTTTTGCCATTCTGTTCTGTTTATCACCTATTGGAGCTTCTCCTAGGTTCCTTCGAATGGCTTTATTTCTGACCTACCCTTTCTAGTTTGTCCACTCATCCATCTCAGCATAGACATTTCTGTTGCACTCTTTTGTTGGACATGTTTTTTGACTGCCCAACACACTGCTCGATATAACATTGCTGGCCTAGCAACTGTTTTATAGAAATTTCCTTTTAAGTGGTATTCACATATCAGATAACACTCTGGATGCATCCTCCTCCTCCATCTCTTGTGATACTTTAAATTAAATCAAGATGATAATCAATTTCTAGTTTGAATGTTTTCATTGAATTAGGTCGATAGGTTATGGAAATAACTACAATCCTGACATTTTGTAGCTGTTTGCTTCTATTTTATAGATGTAACAATGAACTATGGTTGTTTTTTGTAGCTTTTCTCTCCACTTCTTGTATTCCCTAAGTTGTGTTGCTTGAATTAGTATGTTTTTTTTTTCATTCTAGAAAAGACATTAGGTAGGGATAGCCTGTGTGAGAAACTTACGTGCTTTTGTCAATGCTTCTCAGTTAATATGATACAGGGCCATTTCCATGTTTAATTATGGCAATGATGTTTTCAAGTAGAAGGCACTTTTGTTTTGTGCGGTACTAAATCATGATATGAACTTGGTAAACAAATATTTGATCATGGGACTGGTGGGAAATCCAGAAAATACATAGAAGAGAATGAACCCTGACAAGACACAAAGATTCATGTAATTCAGCAAGATGCTTATTTCCATGTGTGAAGAGAGTAAAAGAAAACTTACTAATAAAGCTAAAAGACTACAAGAATTATATCAAAAACAAAATAGAGATTCTCTTTCCAAATAAGCTTTCTCTCTATAGCAACACTCTCCCCAAGATGTGGACCTAGTTTGAGGGGCACCAGGGCCAGGAGAAACATAATTGTTAAGGCACATAAGTGATTCTAGGTGGCAGTGGAACACCTAGTTTCCTAGGTGGGTGCCTACTGCCTAGGCAATAGAACTTTACAAATGAAAAACTAAATTCTAGGTTAGTTCCCTAACTGTATCAATTAACATGCATATAAATTGGGAAAATAGAAATTCTCTTCAGGATTAATATTAATTTGTCTCTCAGAACATATCAAATCATCACATCTAAAAGACAACAGCATTTTTAAATTTTAACTCAATTAATTTTACTGTTTCAACCACAGCAATATATGGGCTTCAAAAAAAATATATCAATATATCAAAATAATTATTTACTAGAGAAATTTCATGTTAAGAATAGGGAAAATTGCAGATTAATACCCTGTACTTTGGGCCTAGTCTCACTTTGGTCCCCAAAGTTTCAAAATGTGCCAGTTTAGTTCCTGCCATTAACAGTCCATCAGTTATCTCTATCACATGATGACATGTGTGACTTAAAACTTTTAAAAATGTCAAAATTACCCTAAAACACTGTTCATCATCTTCCTCAAGAATCAAGATTGAACCAAAGCAACAGATCGGTTTTTGACAAATTGTTTTTCTCTATTGGTTTTTAAGAGATTAGGACATTTAGATGATTGATAAAGAAAATTAGATGACACTCGAAGGGCATTTGTGTCCTTTCACATGCCACTTAATGGCAGTTAATGGTTTTGTACTAAATTGGCGCGTTTTGGTAGTTTAGGTACTGGGTTGGCACGTTTTGTGTTCAGGGACCAAAGTGAGACTAGACCCAAAGTACAGGGTACAAATCTGCAATTTTCCCTAAAAAATGTTAGCAACTAAAAAGGTTATAATTTTATACTAAAGAGAGTAATGAAGAGGGAAAGAGACCTAGGGGCAAAGCTCTTTTTCTATTTAACATAAAAGAGATGTATTACCGTAATTCTCTATCCTTATCTTCTTTTATATAGATAACACACATAATATATTATAGGATGTACCATAACACATTGTATTAACACCCCATTCATTTTTTGGTAAATGGAGGGGTGGGGTGGGGAGTTGGTTAACAGAAAAGTTGCACCCGTTGACCAACCTATCCTGTGTTTTCTTTTCAGTAATTGTGAGTCCCATGGTAAATTTCTTTTCCCATGGATATCACTTACCTAGGTACCATTTCCCAGGTGGATTAGTAACTTTCCCATTTGGGGGAAAGTTGTGAAAACATTAAGGGACAAAATTGCCCCTTCTAATAATGAAATTTTATGGGTAAAAATGGTCAATTGCTTAACTTTACCTCTGGGAAACACTTTTGATCAAAAGAACACGGGTAAATGACTTACCAAAAACCGAACAAGGCTTAAAATGTAGCTATAGTAATAGTATTACAATAAAGGCACTCACCTTGTGTTTTTTGTCACCCAGGCTGGTGCCTTGTTGCCTAGAAGGGTGTTTGTTTTCATTTAAGCCATGTTTTCAGGCTAGTGCCCACTACAAGTGCCTAGTTGTCTATGCTATGCCTTCATGGGTAAGTTTCTAAGGTAGTGAGTTGGTGACATTTTTTCTTGATGATAGTAGGACATGGTCAGCATTGTGCTGTTGTTTCTTTTCCCTTTTCCTTTTTAGGATGTTTGGAGTTTTCTGAAATCTTCACATTAATGAATTTTTTTTATTATTGTTACCGATAAATAACACTACCCAAGGAAAGTATGCTTGCCCAAATTCGAAGAAGTAATTCTCTTCCCAAAGAGAAGTTTTCTGACTCAAAAATACAAAAGATGATTCCTCACCTCACAAAAGGATTCTTACACCATGCCAAAGCGTAAGTATCAAAACCCAGGTCACAAGGTATATAGAACCTTAACCCTCTATTTTGGTGGAGGAAAGGCACAAGTTCCATTTTCTTGATGTGTAGGGATACACCATTCTAGTGGCTATTAATCTCTTTGGGTGTGTGTGTGTCAAAAAGATATCTATGACTTATAGTCCATTTTTTGTATATCATTCTTTCATTGTGGTGGGTTTTGATATCTGCCTTTATCACATGTCTTGGGATTTTTTAAGCTTCTTTTAAAGGAAACTTATGGCATCTAGGCACCCTTGCACTTAGCACTCAACATGATTATAAGGAAGGGTACATCCAATGAGGACTTAACACTTCAATTTTGGTTCCCATTATATATACATACATTTTGTCCCCATGCACTGAGATACTTAAAAAGGGAATTATTCAATGTGGTCCCAGCTATTTGGGGTCTTGGGAGGGGTGGACTGGATGCGGGCTTAACCTCTGGCTTTTCTTGCAAAACTCTCAGACTTGAACCCATGTCCTCAAACTTGTCAGTTCTGGATTTTACCATCATCATGTCTTGTCTGAGTGCTAAGTGCCAAGGATTTTTGCTGACTTAGCTTGGGCCTTGGAGAACCACTGAGATTAGTGTTGCATCAAATGGACACGGGAGTCAGAATGCATCACATGTCAGGACTCAGCTAATTGGAAAAGATGGATTCAGGACATATCAGAGAAAAAACTATTTACTATAACTCTAGCAACTGTAGTTTTCAATAAGCAAAGGTGAACTTAGGTGACAGGGGAGCGCCTAGTTGCTTTCCCAGGCGTTGCTTAGTCCTTCAGAAAAGGACACGAAAAAAAAGGCTAAACCCCTCTTTTTGTTGTAGAAAAAGAATTTAAAAACAGAACATAAGAAGGAAAAAAAGGCTAAATCCCTATTCTTGTTTTAGAAAAAAGAAAATTAAAAAACAAGAATTCCTGTGGTTAGTTGGTCTTCCTTGTTTCTTCAAACAAGCACATTCTCTGATACTTTGATAGGGGAGTGTCTAGTTGCTTGCCTAGGCATTGCTAGTGTCTCAGAAAAAAGGGACTGAACCCCTTGCTTTTGTTGTAGAAAAAGAAGTAAAAAAAAAAAACATAAGAAGGAAAATAATGGGTGGAAACCCTATTAAAAAATGGAGAGGAAGGGGCAGAGCCCCTGTTCCAGAAAAGGATGAGGAAGAAGAAGAATTGCTGTGATTGGTTGGTTTTCCTTGTTTCTTCAAACAAATGCATTCTCAGATACTTTGACAGGGGAGTGCCTTGCTTAGGATTTTCTTAGTGTCTCAGAAAATGACAGGAAAAAAGCGGCTGAACACCTTCTTTTTGTTGTAGAAAAAGAATTAAAAAGCCAAAACATAAGATGTTTTATCTCCCCTAATATGTATTCTAGTCTCTTATTTTAATGAAATGCTTCCTGTTATTGGTAAAAAAAAAAAAGAAAAAAGAAGGGGCTAGAACCCCTATTCAAAAATGGAGAAGGGGCGAAACCCCTGTTTATAGTTACAGAAGAGGAAGAAGAATTCCTGTGATTGGTTGGTCTTCCTTGTTTCTTCAAACAAATGCATTCTATACTTTGACTGGTTAACTTACAACTTTGATGCTAGCATATTAATTTCATTTGTTGACTATGCTTACTCTCTCTATGGGATTTTTGCATTCTCTGATACTTTGACTGGTTAAGTAACAACTTTGATGCTAGCATATTAATTTCACTTGTTGACTATGCTTACTCTTTGTATAGAATTTTTGCAATTAGTGTAAGATCAGATTTTGTTTTGATTTATTTATAGCAATCTCTTGTACTAATTGGCTGGTTAAGCTGCTTTGATTTATCCAAAGGATACACTTCTGATTTTTTTCTCATATATGCTCCCAGTACTTTTTTTCATATTTGCGTATTTCATGTTATTGCCTTAAATTTGCGTTGGAGCCTTTTCTTGTTTTACCTATTCTTAACTGGCTATAATCAAATTTAGAATTTAGTGTATGGTCTGTCTCTGCTTCAGCCTATTCAATTACATATATAGCTACCACAATTAATCTCTTTAACTGAATACATCTTCTAGAAAAGCTTCTGTCGTAATCTCCGTACAAGGGTCAAAGTATCATTACACCCAATACACACGAACATGCATATCAGGTGTTTTGAGTTAATAAAAAATTTTCATTTTTTACTTTAATATTTTCACAGGACGGTTTAAATACTTAATCTACATATTCATATAGGACACATCTGCCCAAGTAAAATACTTAATCTACAAAACTTTCTCTATGTACAGGTGGAAGATTCGATGACAAAGATTGATGCCAGTGCCAAGGAGGCAGCATATCATGCCTGGCTTGGCTATTACAATTCAATAAGAGAGATAGGAAGAGATAAAACCATGCTGGTAGAACTTGCTAATGGGTTCTGCAATTCAATTGGTTTGCAAAAGCCTCCTGCACTCTTCCGGAAAACAGCATCCAAGATGGGTTTAAGGGACATCCCTGGCATCCGTATCAGAAAATAGAACAATATTTAGTGGTAATGGTGGTGATCCAAACACACGGACCAGCCAAGCTTTTAGGCAGCCGAATCCCAGTTTTGGTTCAATGTTTTACGTCAGGCTCCTCAAGTACTAGGCCACATTGGGTTTGTACGTGGTCCTGCCCAACCTAGTCCATTTACAAAAGTTGCAATCTCTGTAAATTGAAGTGAAAATAGGCATATTCTTCCTTTCATTCTCGGATTTTCTTAGTTATTTCCTTCTTTATAATATTCCGAGAAGAATACTTCAAAAAAGGATGCTTTATTTTCATGGTAAATGAACAATTATTATGAAAAACAACTAAATATCATATGTACCTGCAAAAGTTTAGACAGCAAACGGGGTCTGGTTTAAATATTTTTGATAAGAAAAATCCACTTATCCACTTGTCTTCACCAGTATTGTAAATGTTGATGTGGGAACTAACTTTTACACGCAGAGCCACCGTGCTAGTCACCCGATCAAGTTAGAGGACTAATGGCTACCACAGTACTGAGAAGACTCCATCCATACAGAAAGGCACCGATTTTGAACCAATTGATAAATGGCTCTCAGTCAAATGGATAATGATTGAATGATGATGGGATGGCACATTTCCCATCCATTTTAAGATGGCCTTGGATGCTCGTGTTCTGTGTCCATGTAAGAAAATCTCACCACACCAGTTTCACAAGGGTTAAATATGGTGGGTCGATGATGTGTACCATTCACTAGATCCTGGTTATCATTTGAGAGATCTATCACGTCGTTCTTGATTTGTTGAAAGTGAATGTTTTCTTAATTGATTCTTAAAATGACCGGCTTTGGATGAAATTTGGTAGACGGATTTTGAAGGTCTAGATAATGCCAAGAAACACTTGCCCTGGATAATTAGAGTTCTAGGTTTTCCATCATCCCATAAACCTTTTTGCTTCGACGTGAACATTAGGTTATCAGTCTTTAGTTGGTCAATGAGATTTTGGTTCTCATTGATCAAGATGTTCATGTTCTTTTTATCTCCTAAATGGATAAGTGACTTTCTCACTTGGAGGGAAAATTGTCAGCACTGAACACTGAGATCGAGGCAAAATTGCCCTTTTTAATAATAGATTTTTATGCCTATGACAGCCATTGCCTTATTTACTTGTAGTGTTTTAGATTTTGGTCATAACATCATCTAAGCTATCCCAATACGGTGTCATCTACTAATTGTTGGTGGCAAAGTAGGTATGTCTGTTTGCCTGGTTATAGTGGATACTTTGTATTAAATCCCATAGTCACCAAGGTTGGGAGACCATGAATTAAAAGATAAAAGTAAGGTCATTTGCTAAAACACCCCTTGTAGTTTCATGGATTTATTAATGCTTATCCTATAGTTTATATTTTACTAAAAACACCTAATATAGTCTGCAACCGATTTATGACCTTTTGTTAAGTGGAATTATGGGAGTGAAAAATGACAGTTTTGACCCTAATGCCCATTCAAATAATTTTAATCAAAATAAATTAAAATTAAAAACATCATTATTGCCTTTGGTAAAAGCACGAGCAACCCACCTTATGTAGTCAATTTTCTGTTTGAAGAAGTAGTATATGTTGTTGCAAACCAAAAGTCTGAATGCCATTGATTTCTCTTCTTTTTCATTCTATTAAAATCAAATATCGTTTGGTAGATCTGGAATACAAACACCATTTCTTTCTAAAAACTTGATATTAAGTGTGAAGGGTGCATTTGGAATGAAAATCATGGGCCCATACCCTTAATCATATTCCCAATTTGTTTAGATGGTCACATGACCATTTCCAAAGAACAATACAGAAGGTTCTCAGTAGAAGGTTGAATAAGTAAATAAGAGATGTTTTATTAAGCACAAACTCTAGGGTAAGTTTTAGTAAATCCTTTAAAACTATAAGGGGTGTTTCATTAAATGACCCCAAAATTATATGGGTCAGATACATAAATCTGATTTTGCCGTACCCGGTTTTGATCGTAATATCGTATCAAACCCTTAATTTATGATAAGTTTTTAATTTTATAATTTTGATAAAATTTAATTATCTTATTAATAGCACAAAAATATAAAAATAAGTGGCTGGAGTTTAAATGTTTTGACGATTTCAAAACTTTGGTGAAAATAAACCTAGCTGATGATATTTTCACTATTTAATTTTGGTGGGTGTGTAAGAAACCACAACTTCACAAATTTACATGCCATGGTAAAAGAAAATTCAGGGCAAAATTACGAGCTGATGGTCTAATCAGTTTTTTTTTTTTCTTTTTTGAAAATTATGACATTCACTCTCCCACTTGAGGAAATGCTAGATCATCGGTCCAACTGTTTAAGTCATTTGAAAGTCGAAACTGCACCCACCAACTTACCAACCGGCTAATTGGAATCTTCAGAGAAATCATTTTTTGGTTGAAGGAATGTTTTTTTTTTTTTAATCTTTTTGTATTTTTAAGAGAAGAACTGCAAAGGATGGATGCATGTGATAGAGGCCAATGATATAGTCTTTATTGTATAAATAGTGTTTGCATATTTATTTGTTTTTATATTAGGGTAAAATACAAAATCCTCCGCTATAATTTTATTTTAGCAAAAACCTTCCCTCTATTTTTGAAAAATTCAACAAATACATCCCTTTCGTTAATGACCAAGACGGAAAACGTTATTGAGATGATATTTTTTTCAAAATACCTATTTTACCCTTTTATGAATTAATATGCATTTGTTTTTACTAAAATAGCCCTATCTGTCTCAACAATTCCATAATCCCTCAAACACTGTTCATGAGGACGCACAACGGCAGAATGGCGATGCACTCCCCCCTCCAGATATCCCACTACACATTAAAAATATCTATACATGAATGTTTACGATAAGAAATTAAGAATGAGGCAACTCAAAAAGTGGTTTTTTTTTCATTTTTTTAATTTAATACAGTATATGATATTTGATGGGTGATGCTCTCACTTAGAAATACCAGTAATTAAGCACATGCGTTGTACGTATGAATTTTTTATATTAATTATTTGAGTTTTAGATATATCATATTAAGATATAAATTAAAGATTAATAAAAGTAACATTATGACTAAAAATAAACTTAAATACTTATACTAAATGAGCACATGTGGAAATTTTAAATTACAATTATTATTATTATTATTATTACTACTACTACTATTACTATTACTATTAAATTTTGTGTTCCATTTTTGTCTTAAATAAAAATAATTTTTATTTTAACAACTATTTTTATTTAATATGATGATTATATAACATTAGAAATGCACCAAAATTTCTTTCACAAAACTCTGTATTTTTTTTTTATTTTTTGTGTTTGATCTTTTTTAAATTACAATTATTATTATTAAAATTTATGTTCCATTTCTGTCTTAAATAAAAATGATTTTTATTTTAACAATTATTTTAATTTAATATGATGATTATATAACATTAGAAATGCTCTAAAATGTCTTTGACAAAATTTTGTACTTTTTTATTTTTTGTGTTTGATCTTTTTTAAATATTTATTGTTCAATTATGACATCATGATTTTTTTTTTTGAAAAATTTGATCATTGACCCACCATTTAGATAAGAAAATAGTTTTGCTTTTAGATAAGTTTTAAATTATATATTTTATCTACATTATATAAATAATTTTTACATATCACATTTAAATTTTGTTTGACATAATTAATATATGATTTTTTATATATTCTTTTGATTACTTGTACTTTTTATTATTTTTAAATATTTATTTTTTAACTATCATATCATCGATTAATCCATTTGACCTAAACCACTAAACCATGACTCATAAAAAAGTTTGATTTCTAGGTTTACATTAAATTTTGTATTACATTTCTATTATTGATAAAATTATATCTTATGCATAATATTTATTTTTGTTCAATATAATGAATGTATAATATTATAGATATACACAATATTTTATTTTTTATAAATATATAACATAACATTTATTTTTGTGATTCTTTGTATTTTCTATTTTTAAAAATTTATTATTTGACTATGACATCATTTCACTTTTAGGTTGATTTTAATTTTGGTATTCCATTTTTATCATTTATAAAAATATTTATTACACTTCATACTTATTTTTTTTTAGTGTAATGAATATACAATATTAGTGACGTGCCTAATTCTTTTTTTTATTATATATTTTATATAAGTTATTTTTTATTATTTAATTATGACATTATTCGTTAATGCATTTGACCCCAAATGGTTGAATTGTTTACCCACCACCGAGAGGGAAGAAAATGATTTTGTTTTCAAATTATTTTTCAAAATATTTATTTTTTATATTATTAAATTTAATGTTGTAGATTTAATTAGTAGAATTTAATAATGACAAAAATATATCTTAAATATATGATTTAATAAGAGAATATACCTTAGATATGAGATTTAATGAGAGATAATAGGAAAATAGTTTTACTTTCAATTGGTTCTAAATTGTACATTCCATTTCCATCATTAATAAAAAAAATCTTATTTATCATAAATGTTTTTAACCTGTCGTTGACCTAGGCGATTGAACTGTTCAAACCGTCACTTGACCTTGATCCTGGGTTTGGTTCTGTTGAAACTCCCATTTCAATTAAAAACCGTCTAACCCGGGCGGCTCTCAATCATTGCCCCATTCAACTCAGTAGCCAAATTGCAGGTTATGCATTTAATTATGTGCAAACTTTTGGAACTATAACTTTGCACTCTGATGTCTAACTGGGGTTATATTTTTTTTATTTTTTGAGTAACTTTTCAAGATCTATACATCCCATGGGCATTAAGCACCTTGCCTTGCTATTTTTGCGAAGAAACCCCTTTTGGCCCCAAATTGCAATTTTTAATATTTTTATAAATAAAAAATTAAAATCTGATTTAAACAACATAAATAAATGTAACATAATACATATATTATATGCAAAACATAATCATCTTATTTATTAATAAAATATGTATTTTTACACACATATATAGTGTTGACACGCAGAATGTTTTGATACGTTTGACCTTGATAGTTGAACTGGTGACCTATATAACTCGAAGGCAAAAGTGGGCTGGCCTCCGGGTTGGTTTTTAAAACATTGTTTATCTACTTATTATTTCTTAGTATGTCAAATATATGATGTTAAAAACGTTCTCAATTTTTTTAATTTCTATATTTTTTTCATTTTATTATTTAATTGTGTCAACACGGATTGCCCCATTTGACTCAAATCATTTAATTTTTACCACCACTTAGATGAAAACACTATTTTTTTCCAGGTAGATATTAAAAGTATAAGTTTTATGTTATTAAAATTATTAATTTATTATGTACGAATTTAATTATAGAATTTAATGATGAGAAAAAAAGTCTTAAATATATAATTTCAATGAAGGTGAATGCAAATTAATACCATAAATATTGGATTTAATGAGAGTTGAATGCATTGAATATCTTGAAATTACCTATTTACAACTAATTTAATATCAATAACCAACTACCCTATTTGTTCTCATTATTTTTTAGTAATAAATTCAAATATAGAGGGGTAAATTTGGTCCTCAAAAATTTTCAAAAATATTCTTGAGGCTATTCATACCACATCAGATTTCCCTATTATTTCTCAACCCTTTTAGAATTTTTTTTTGGTTTTTTAAAATTTTAAAACTATAAAATTAAGTATAAGGTTATTTACATTCACCCACAACAATTCAGTTAAAAATTGAATGTGATATATGTATCTTTTTGTGCTGTTTTTCATACTCGTAACAATTTGGCTAATTATTTAAATGTAATGTTAGATAAACGCTATGGTTTTTCTTTACTGCTTAAGCTAAAACTCTAGTATGACTATTTATTTAAATGCTACGGTGCCATTCAATAAAAGAATTGTTAATTCGCTGGATTGAGGGTAGTGGTGTAAATTGGGTCGTGCCACCCGTGGTCCGACCCGATGGTCCATGGGCCGTGTCACGGTGTGACACGATTGTATGGGTCAATGGGTTGGGTTTGGGGTTTCATGTCAACGGGTCAGGCCAGCACGTCGCACTGTCGTGCCGTGCCGCCCATGGCCCACGGGCTGGCATGGCCCAGCCCATGGCACGTCCCACATATATGTAATATTTATATATTATATATAATATAATATATTATATAAATTATAATTATATAGTAATATATAGTATATAATATATTAATAAAATAAACAATTTTTTTTTTAATTTTACTATATTATTTTATTTAATTATTGTATATATAAGCAATTGTATACATCAAAATTCATATAAAATTAAAATGTTAAGTTTTTCTTTTCAAAATTTTAAATAAATAACTTTGGCCCAATCCACAGCCTGGCTTGGCCCAAGTCTCGGCCCAGCCTGGCACGGTCTCGCGTAGGCTTGGGCCGTGCGCCATGCCAGACCAACTCTAATTTATAATTGGCTGTAACTTATAAATAAGAGAACTATGATATCACTAGATTCTTTGCTCTTTGTTTGAAAAAAAAATTCTTTTCACTTCAGACATGAAGGATACTTTTTTTTTCCTTGTCCATATGGTGAAGAATCAATGAAGAATAAAGAATGTTTTTTTAATAATCAAGATATTTACATTAGGGGTGAGACTTGGGCCGGGTTAAGCCCTAAGCCAACCTTAAAAATGGTCAATTCGGTCATGTTGATGTTTGGATTAGGGATTTAGGGTTGAAAAATATAAGCCTAATTTAACTTTTGCTTGAGTTAAATTGAGGCCTTAGAAATGGACTAAACCCACAAATCAAACGTGTCTTCTTCTTTATCAACTGCTCATATAAATATTATATAGGATTCATAATTCTTTATTTTATAAATATGTATGGATCTATCTATGCAATTATAAATTTAAGAATGTATGCATATATATAGCTGTACAAGAGCACCGTATTTTGTCATTATAAGTGTAATAATACTAACTCCATTTGTTTATTTTCGGTTTAAAAAATGAAAATATTTTGACGAAACACAATTGAAGAAACTAGGACAATCCCAACCCAATATGTAAAGTCATCGTTATGGTTATAAGTTCAGCAACTCAGGTTGGGTTAGGGTTGATCTCAACCCGAGCTAATCGGGCCCAACCTGCATCCCAAAGTTTGTATAATGGGCTTCACGTGTAACATTATGTATTGATCTCAACACATAATATAGTTTTCACAAAAAAAAGTTGGTCAATGAGATTTTGATTCTTATTGATCAAGAATTTCATATTCTTTTTTCAGATTTTTGTGGGGACCAGGGAAAGTTTATTTTCTTGGGTATCACTTATTCGAGTAAGTGATACCTATCTCCTAAGTGGGTAAATAATTTTCTACCTATGAGAAAATTGCCAACACTTGAATGGGACAAAAATGGATCTCTTAATAATGTATTTTTATGGCTAAAATGGTCATTGCCTTATTTACATGGGAAATAAAAGAACATGGGTAAATGCACATACCCGGGAAAGCCTTTCTTAAGGAACATTTACCCGGGTCGGGTAAGTACATTTACCTGGGTAAATATCTTACCGAAAAGTGAATGGGGCCTCTATTTTTTTCAAAAAATAGTACCCACAACATTCAACTTTCAAATGAATTAGACATACATCCCATTCTTATACTAGTTCCATCCTCAACACAAAATGGTATAGTCTATGATACTGAAAATATATAGTAATGGAAGAGCTTTAACCAATCAAAGCATTTGGGGGTGTTCTTTTTTTTTTTGGATTTTGAGAAGGGAAAGTTGATCAATAGGATTTTGGCTCCCAATGACCAAGAAACCCATGCCTTAGGTGGATAAATAAATTTTCTACCTAAGGAAGTCACTAACAATTGAATGGGACAAAAATACCCCTTTTAATCATGAATTTTTATGGTTAAAATAGTCATTGTCTTATTTACTTAGAAAACAAAAGAACATGAATAAATGCACCTACCCAGGCCTTTCTTAAAAGACACCTACTAAAGTAAATGTGTTTACCTAGATAAATAACTTATCAAAAAACTAAGGGGCCTTTGGTGTATTTTAATGAACACCGGTTGATTGTCACTTGTTTACGATATTGGTTTATTGGTTATAAGTTTTTTCAGTATCACATTTTTTCGATGTAATAGTAGAATTTAGGAAAAAATACTAAATTTAAATACATAATTAATAAAATAGAATTTTGATAAAAAACCACTTGATTGGTTCTCACTTACATTAACCTTTCCAATTCAATTTCCTAATTCAAAAGAACCATTATAAGACTTTTTAGTTTACAAATTAAACTTGATTAATTATTTAAATTAAATAAAAAAACATTATTAAAAGAATGAGAAAACAATGATACGTAGTTGCCCCGTGGTTAGTACAGGGTCATTGGATTGTATAGCTCAAGTTCATTGGTGACTGGTGAGAGGAAGGAGCCAGTTTCAATTCCATCGTTTTCCTGCTTCGAGGTTTCAACTACAGAGAGCAAGTCCAGAAAGAAGATATTGAAGGTGAGCATCGTCATATAATTTCAGAACTTTATTTACCCGTTTTCTTGTTTTCTGTCTTAATCTTACATGTAAATCTTGCGGATGGTTTGCTCTGTAAAGGTTCTGTTTCGGTATTCTTGTTAAAAAGTTTTATATCTCATCGACAAGTGACGAGATTGGAGGGATTTTCTCCGTTAAAATTTTTCTGTCTTAATTTTAGATGTAAATCTTGCGGATGATTTGCTCTGTAAAGGTTCTGTTTCAGCATTCTTGTTAAAAACTTTTTTGTCTCCTCGACAAATGAGAGATTGGAGGAATAATCTCTGATAAAATTTTACAAAGCCCATCAATTAGAAAGATGAAAGGTAGAATTATTTAGGAAGAAACTGGGCATATTCCAGTGCTTGTGAAAATAATGAACTTCTCAATTCTTTCAATTTCAGTTGTTTTTTTTGCATATTTATTTATTTCTTTTGGCGGAAGGGGCGCATAGATCGTTCACATGTGCTGATTGTGGTGCCCTTGAAATTTCAAGTTTTCAGTAGGAATTTGACAAAATTTTCAGATTTTGATACATAAGCGACCACTGATCAAGGTTCAAGGGGAGCAAAAAAGAAACGTTAAATAAAGCAGTACGCATGCGACATACAAAGTTTATCCTGTTGATTTTGTTACGAGTTACATTGACTTTGAAATGGGCTGATTGGAATGCCCCTAAAATCTTAGGTTTTTTCTTTTCTTTTTCTTTTTCAGTAAGATATTTGGACAAACGACTAGGTTTCCAGTAAGAATGCATGCGATATGTGGTAATAAACTTCTCTTCCATCTTAGTAATTAATTCACTGAAATTCTGTAAGTTATGTGCTGCACGTTGCCTGCATAAATAATCTTAAGTCTCTTCCAGTTGACAGCCATGGCTAGTTAGAAACTTAGAATCGGTTCCTTTTTGTATAGTGGATGCAGACTATTTTTCCCTCTGGTGTACCATGTTGTTTTATACGCTCGGTTTCCAATTTTGTTAACAATTGATAGGAATGATTTTTGAAGTGTTTGTCCTAATAATTACGGATTGGACATGCTGAGGGTTTATGTTCATATTATATAGTTCTCAGGTATTTTGTTGACATTATGCGCTTACTTTGTTGTTTATTTTAAAATAAAGAATATTGAAATAAAAGAATATAGAAAGGAAAGAGAGGTTCACTCAGTAATTAATGATGCCAAATTACATGCTCTAAAATGCAAGACCTACTTGGAGAAAAGGAGGAATTGAACTGGCCCTCCTCCAATAAAATGACCCTACTTTACCTATTAAAAATCATTTAGAATGGATGTTCAGAATGTAAATGATCCCTTACTTTTTTAACATTGCATAAATTTCCTAGAAAATGTGATTTTCTGCTTATTCAAGAGTGACCAAGAAATGGCTAAGCAGAACATGCCTTCTATCTCCAAAATCCACTGCTCTTCAACCAAGTCCAAGAGTGACTTAGAAAGCGGTCACATAACCCCAAACTATGGGCGAATCCAAAAAAATTTCTTCAATAATTGATCTATGGATGGAAAAGCGGTCATTTGTTCTCTCATGCTCCTTGCATAAAATTGCTATTTAGGTCCCAGCCATGTAACTGCGTTACCTGGTTACAGCAAGGACATGGCCAGAAAGAGTATCAGATACAAAATATACACTATCCAACACGATATGACACCTTGTACAGGTAACCAGGTATCTTAGGGTTCCAGATCCTACTGTTTATTAAAAAAGTAAAAGAAAAGAATACCACCCTTAGGCAAACTACCACTTCAGACATATTTATCTAGGAGTGTAAATCATATTTTCAAGTTGGTGGCAAGTGAGTTGCTTACTGCCAATATGTTGATGGTGTTAATCATATTTTCAACTTGAGCATTTTAGTAGCATGCTAAAAGAATTCTCAGTGTTTCTAGATTCTACTTGTCTTGGCTATTGCAAGTTTGCTGATGGTGCTATGAGCAATTACAGCGATACAGCTCCAAACTACTCCCCATGGAGCAAATTTCACTGAGATTTAGCAAAATCTCCCTTTTTCACAGTGGGGAATATGAAATCTCCTAGGAATATAGGAAGTCTAATTTTTTTATAATCTTGTAACTCTTGCTGATGTTTTGACAATATATGATGTATCAAAAAATAATTGTTGTCCATGTGTTCCATATTTTGGCACAATATTGGTGAAACATTGTTCTTTTCTATGGAACCAATTGGACATGATAGGGAATTTGGAAGTGCTCTAAAACTATATACTTCTTATTTCTTTTGGTAAGAAGAAAGCTAATTTTGTTGACTAAAGACCTTGAATTAACAATTTTATTGGGGATTTTATTTTTAATATTTTTACTATACAAGTAATGCTATTTGACATCCATATACGATGGATCGTATGGAACTATATTGCTATTTTTAATAACAAAATAAAAACATAATCAATACAAGTGTATTTCATAAAATGATGAACTGGGGACGTGGTTGTACTTATGTTGGGCAGGGATTCTATGAGACTATGACTACTCATTCAAATAGGGATGATCTAGACCTGTCCCAAAACTCTATGTGTGATGGTATTAAGGAAACTTGTATTTGGCTTATCTGGTTGTGTGCATTTTTGAGGACTTTTGATTGTAAGAAACTTTTTGATAATAATGAACCAAATGTTATTCATCAAAAAATAATGAACTGAATGTTTTTGTCAATGCATATTTAAGTATCTTAACTTTTTTCTTGCTACCAGTAGTTGTTAGTTATAGTTTTTTGAGTCTTATTATACTTATTTTGGCATTCCTTAAAATTTCATTGGTAAATTCATGCACTCCTTAATGGAGGGGTGCATCTGGACTTTGATGTGATAGGCGAATCAATTAGACTAAAGGAAAATTCTATAAAACAGTTGTAAGGCCAGCTACGTTGTATGGAGTAGAGTGTTGGGCAGTCAAGAAACAATATGTCCAGAAAATGAGTGGTAGAAATGTGAATTCCAAGATGGATGAGCAATGAGCAGAGAAACTAAAAAGGATAGGATCAGGAATGAAGTCATCTGTAGGGTTCTTGGAGTAGTCCCAATAGGTGATAAATGAGAGCAAGTAGACTAATATGGTTTGGTCATGTGCATAGAAGACCATCAACAACACCAGTTAGAAGAGGTGATTTGTTACAAGTTGAAGGGGCTAGAAGGGCTAGGGGTATACCAAAAAGGAAATGGGTAGAAGTGGTGGGAAATGATTTAAGCACTAATAATTTAATAGTGGATATGACTTTAAATGGAACAGATTGGTGAAACGGGATTCATGTAGCCGACCCCATATAGTTGGGATAAGGAATGGACGATGATGATGATGATGATGATGATCACTCCTTAATCAGGTGTAGGAGGGGTCCTGTGTGGTCACCGCCAGATTGTGGTTTTACAAAGCTAAATTTTGATGGAAGTGGTGAGGGAAATCCAGGTCCATCAGGTGCAGGATGGGTCTTCAGAGATGAGGATGGGAAGGTGCTTGCATTGTATTCAGGTCCCATTGGGGTTGGGGACTCTCTTAAAGCTGAGGTCTATGCTGTACTGGGGTCTAAGGAAGACTAAGGAACTGAATATACAAAAGTTAGTTGTTGAAGGGGACTCAAAGCTGGTCTTAATCTGGTTACAAGAAGGTAGTGGACTTTGGAAGTTTGCTAATGAGAGGAGGGAGATTAAATGGCTAACTAGAGGACTGGAAATCCAGTGTCAGTGGGTCAAGAGAACAGAAATGCTTTGGCAAAGCAGGGGGTGGGAAGGGATCAAATGTTTTGGGCTGTTCTGTAATTTTTCTTTCTTTGTTGTCCTCTTGGGGAGAGTTAAGCCTGTTTATCTCTCTCTAGAGTGCTGTAACTAAAATTTTATATTAATCTAATGGATTCCTGTTATTGATAAAAAAAAATCACTCCTTAATCTTCTTCAGTTCCCTTGGTTATAATCTCCTCAAAGCTTTCCTATTTTGACCAGGAAAAATCTTTAGTGAGTCAAATATTGAACATTTTACAATATCTGTTTTGTTATAATGCCTAAGATCATGCGGTCATGAGGAATACTTACTAGCTATACTAATCACATAAAAAATAAACATATTGGTTGATTTTCTCCAAAAAAATGTCTTAGTTTCATGTATTTGTAAGATATATGTATAAATGATGTAGATAAGTGGTAAGGCATGGTGGGAAGAAGTCAAAACTAATGTTATTATTCTAAGAACTTGGCTAGTACTAAAAGATTACAAGATAAAGAATATCTTATTAGTTTATAATCTTTTAAGAAGCTGTTTATTAAAATTTAAAGAGGTTTAGAGATTGTTCTCACTGCTACAGACTACTTCACAAGGTGTTTTGAAGCAATACAAGTGACTAAGACAGTTAGGAATGGTGTGCCATGCTTCAATTACACTCATATTGTTTATGGATTTGGTCTTCCTAGTCTATAGTCTTAGATCGTGGTACCTAAACTGTCATGTTAGCAACACAAGTTTAGGAATACTCATCATTATAGCACCTATTTGGTTAAGCTGAGGTCACAAACAAGACCATGCTTTCTATCCTGCTTTAGCAATTTTTTGTTGTTCTGTGACAAACCTTCTCTAGTTAGTCCATATTTGGATTCCCCCATACATCTTTACATCTTTTAATTTCTCTGAAACTCATCCCAAAGTTTCACCTGGAACCCTAAATTTTATAGTTTTTGGGTTCTCTCATCCCTAGATTTTTTGTCATTTTGTGGAAGATGCACTCCAAACCTTACCATACTTGGTTGACACCTATGTAGAAAAAACTTACATACAAAATTTTATTGAAAAATTCCAATCCTGTACCTATTTTCTCCAATTCATAACTTTTAACAAATTTGGGGCAGATCTGCAAACCTTTCCTAACCTATTCAACCCTTATCTTTTTTTGCTTGTACATTTTTTACCTCTAGCTCAGTAGCTCCTTGTACAAGAGCATGGACATGCAAACCACCACAAACCTGATTTAATCCACCTTGAATTGGAACTAAGCCAAGTTAGTCTGGTCCATTGACTAACTTAGGTTACTGTTATGCAAGAGAGAAGAATGGAAGAAGAGAGAACTGAGAGCAAAAAGATACTATTGGCGGCGCAGCCTTTTTAATATATATACAAGGGCAACAACAACTAAAATAAAAAAGAGTAAAAGTACAATAGTACCCCTACGGTACTATACATAGGAAAAAATAACAGCTATTAACATTCCCCCTCAAGTTGGGACATAGATGTCAATCATGCCCAACTTGTCACATAAATCATGATGTCGTGAGTGGTGTAGTCCTTTTGTAAAGATGTCTACAAGTTGATCCTCAGAGCTGACATAGGGAGTACACACTTCCCCTGTGATAACCTTCTCTCTGATAAAATACTTGTCGACTTCGATGTGTTTAGTTCTATCATGTAGCACAGGGTTAGCAGCAATGTTTATGGTTGCTTTGTTATCATAGAATAGGGTCATAGGTCTGTCCACTGAAAAACCCAACTCACTCAACAAATTCTATATCCACATAATTTCAACCACCCCATGAGACATTGCTTGATATTCAACTTCAGCACTAGATCTAGCTACCACACTTTGCTTTTTGCTTCTCCAGGTAACTAGATTTCCTCCTATGAAGGTACAGTAGCTACTAGTTGACTTTCTGTCATTTAGGGATCATGCCCAATCTGCATCAGTACACACTTCAACTTTCAAATGTCCGTGCCTTTGAAACAACAAGCAACACTTGGAAACCTTTCAAGGTATTGGAAGATTCTTTCTGCTGCTTTAAGATGAGTGGTCATAGGGGCAAGCATGAATTGGCTAAGGACACCAACTGCATAAGTAATGTCTGGGCGGGTCATAGAAAGATATGACAATCTCCCTTTAGGTCTCTAAAACTGTTTCACATCCTTGATAGGTTCACCTTGGCTGTCACCTAATTCATGATTAGGATCAATAGGGGAATTAATTGGCTTCACTCTCATTTTTCCTGTATCCTGGAGTAAATCTAGGACATACTTCCTTTGGGAAATGAAGATACCCCTTTTTGAGGCAATTTCAATTCCTAGGAAGTATCTTAGAGGACCTAGATCCTTTACTTCAAACTGTATGGCAAGAAAACTCTTCAACTTTTGGATTTCATCCTTCCAGTCGCCAGTGATAATTATATCATCAACATATACTATCAAAGCAGCAATTTTACCTTCTCCTCTTTTCACAAACAATGTGTGATTAGATTGACATTGCTTGAATCCTTTCTGTTGAACTGTTGCACTGAATTTGCTGAACCAGGCTCTTGGTCATTGTTTCAGCCTGTATAAAGACTTCTTCAACCTGCACACCTTTTGTTCATTGCCTTGAGCTTGAAAACCAGGGGGTTGTATCATGTAAACTTCCTCTTCAAGGTCACCATTCAAGAATGCATTCTTGAGATCAAGTTGATGTAGATCCCAGTCAAGATTAGCAGCAAGAGAGAATAGAACTCTAATGGAGTTCATCTTGGCAACGGGTGCAAAAGTCTCTGCATAATCAACTCCTTACACTTGTGTAAACCCCTTCGCCACTAAACGAGCTATATACCTCTCCACCGTGCCATCAACCCTATGTTTGACTGTGAACACTCATTTACATCCAATTGGATCCTTTCCCTTAGGAAGATCTACAAGTTCCCACGTGCCATTTTTATGAAGGGCATTCATTTCTTCTTTCATAGCATCTGTCCATTTAGGTACTAAAAGAGCTTATGCCACATTCTTAGGGATAGAGACACTATCAATGGATGTGAGAAATGCTCGAAAAGAGGGTGAAATGTTTTCATAGGAAACAAAGTGGGAAATGGGTTGTTTAGTGATGCACGATCTAAAACCTTTCCTGTGAGCAATAGGAAGGTCAAGGTCATTAGCAATAGAGGTATCAATTGCAATGGGGTCAGGGACATCAATGGGAACCAAGATACCTGAGTGAGTATGATTCGCCCCCGAAGAGTTTAATGGCATTGGAGGTACAATTTCTGGATTCTCCACAGCTCTTGAATTTGGTTGGCCTTTGTGACGACAGAAGAAGACACGAAAAGGAGAAGGATCAGGAAGAGGAGGGATCTGAACCAGTTTCTCCTCATTCCTACTCTCCCCCTGAGGAGAAACAGGGAAAAAAGGCTCACTCTCAAAGAAAGAGACATCCATGGAAACATATAATTTCCGAGAAACAGGATCAAAACAACGATATCCCTTCTGAGTGAAAGAGTACCCCAGGAATATGCAAGGAATAGCACGAGGATCCAATTTTCTACGAGTGGGGGACAAATTTTGGACAAAGCAACGACAACCAAACACACGAGGAGGAATGGAAAGAAGGGAGGCCTTAGGAAAGAGAAGCTGATGTGGGGCTTTGCACTCTAACCAATGAGAGGGAATACGGTTGATGAGGTAGGTAGCACAAAGGACAACTTCAAGCCAAAAGCATTTTGGGACATTCATATGGAGTAGTAAACCCCGGGCCACTTCAAGGAGGTGTCAGTTCTTTCTTTCAGCAACACCATTTTGTTGTGGTGTTCGGGCACAAGAGCTACAATGAAGTGAACCACGTGACGCAAAAAAATTCGTGAGATCACTATGAAAATACTCTTTGGCATTATCTGACTGAAAAAATTGGATTTCAGTTTGAAATTGGGTGAAGACCATCTGCTGAAAATCTTGGATAATTTTTGGTACTTCATCCCTGGTCCGCATGGGATATACCCATGTATATCTAGAATCATCATCGATAATGGTAATAAAATACTTGTAGCCACTCTCAAATGGTAAAGTAACAGGGCTCCACACATCAGAATGAGCAATGTTTAAAGGAAATTCAGATTTATTATTTTTTGAAAGAAAATGAGTTCTACACTACTTACTCAATTGACAAGTTTGACAAGAGAAATTTGAAATGGACACTGAATTAAACAATTCTGGAAACACCACTTTCAAAATACTCAAAAGATAAATGACCAAGACGACAATGCCATAAATAAACTTAACTCTTACAGGACTGACTCTTAGACTTTGTGACTTGAAGACCAACCTTATTTTCCAGCATGTAAAGTCTATCAACCATACATCCTCTACCAATCGTCCTCCCCGAGGCTAGATCCTGTATCACATAGTAAGAAGGGAAAAAGGTCACTGAGCAGTATAAGGAATTAGTAATACTACTAACAGAGAACAAATTAATGGGAAATTTTGGAACATGTAAAAAACATCAGAGAGGGTAAGGCCAAGAGGGAGAGAAATGGTTCATTGACTAGCTATGGTAGTATATGATCCATAAGCTAGTCTCACCTTGTCTCTTCCAGAAAGAAGGTGATAGGTTTGAAAGTAAGGGGACATACCAGTCATGTGTTTTGAAGCTCCATAATCAATTATCCAGGGAGTGTCAGGGTTATGAGAAGCAACATCGAAAGCTGTGGCAGAGTTACCTGATGTAGATGCAAATGAAGTTGAGTGAGGAGCATGCATCTGATGAATTGCTCTACCATAGAGTTCTAAATGGTCGTGGAAGGAATTTATAATATCTTCCCTTGGGTCAGATCTAGATGAATGTGTCTGAGTCATAGTATGAATGGGGGGCTGATTCTCCTGAGTAGCCATGTTTGCCATAGTGTGTTTTCTTGTACCTTGCTGTCCTGACTTTTTATTCATATCTGAACCTTGCTTCTTATTCAGATCTTGAGCCCATTTCGGCTTCCCATGAAGATCTCAGCATGTGTCTTGGGTGTGTCGGGGATTCTGGCAATGAGTACACCACAATTTGTCCTTGCCATCCATCTTTTTCTGAAGATTCCCCTTCCTAGAAGTATTTCCCCCACTGGTAGTAACACTCCCTTTCATTGCCAACACAATTGCATCTCCTCCAGAACTGTTCATCAAATTCCTTCTGCTTTCTTTTGATTGTACAAGAGCATAAACTTCCTGAACTGATGGAAGATCTTTGCTACCTAGGATCTGGACTCTGATAGATTCATATGTAGGGTTCAAACCATGTAAGAAAGCAAACACTCTCTGCTGGGAAACGAGTTTTTTGTACAGTTTTGCATCTTCATCACACTTCCAATCCACACTTTGATAATGATCTAACTCCTTTCAGACAAAGGTCAAGTTTGAGTAGTACACAGATAGACACCTCTCCCCCTGTTTACGAGTAGACGATTCTGCCTATAGCTGGTAGATTTTTGCATAGTATCGCAGTTCTGAATATGTTGATTTTGATTGTTCCCAGATCTCATTTGCTGTTTCAGCCCACATGAAATTCCTTCTTATTTGAGGTTGCATAGAAACTAAAAGCCAAGACATGACCATGCTGTTTTCCTGGTTCCATCTGTCATATTCAGCACTCCCAGAATGTGGTTCTTTGATTCTCCCATTAAATGACCTATCTTTCCCCTTGTAGTGATGTACAACTTGATCCCTCTTGACCACTCTAAATAATTTAAACCATCAAGAGGAAATAACAGTCATGGGAAATGATAGGTTCACACCCCCACTCATTTTATTCAGCATTGAGGAAACACCGGATGTAGCAGAATCTTCACCACTCATGATTTCAGATTCAAAAATAACTCTTAAATGGGTGTTCACAGTCTTAAAGTGTTGCTACAGGTGCTGTTACAGCACTAACAGGTTATCCCTTGACTTACAAGCTCAACACAAGTGTTGCCACAGTGCATACAGGTCATCTCTTGACCTACGCATCAACAGGACTACTGTTACAGCAAGTACTGGTCACTTCTGACCTTCAGTTCACCATAAAAGCTGCTGTTGCAACACACAAGAGGTACTGGTCACTTTCTGACCCACAGTTCACCATAAAAGCTGCTGTTGCAGCACACAAAAAGGTCTCACGACCTACAGTTTCACAGGGATCAGTCGACCCCACAAAAAAGGAAAGAAAGAGGTGCTGATCACCCCACATTCAATCGGCAGACCTAGTACAGGTTCTGCCCTGACACACGACCAGAAAAAAAAGGTAAGAGAGAGAGAGGAAAGTTACTTCAGTGTGGAAATCTGGTGCGAATAAGAAAAAAAACTGTTCACTCGACTTCTCCTTTTAGATTTGATAGTCCTGCTCTGATGCCATGTTATGCAGGAGAGAAGAATGGAAGAAGAGAGAAAAGAGAGAGAAGAGAGAAGAGAGAACTGAGAGCAAAAAGATACTGCTGGCGGCGCAGCCTTTTTAATATATATACTAGGGCGACAGCAACTAAAATAAAAAGGAGTAAAAGTACAATAGTACCCCTGCGGTACTATACATAGGAAAAAATAACAGCTGTTAACAGTTACTAAGCAGTAATCTAGAGTAGATTATAGGAGTAGTATAAGCACAAGCTAGTGGCTGACAGCTGGCCACCTTGGATGGCATGGCATAGTTCTAGAAGATTCTTCATCCAGAAAAGGATCGAGAAAATACACATAAAGGGTACCCATATCCAACAAGGGGACCTGAGTACTCTCTCTTTCTCTCTCCCCTCTTCCCCTCCCTCCCTCCCTCCCTCCCTCCTCACTTTTGGACATATAGTCTCTCTTAATGACATTCTCTCTCGTTCTCGTCTACTGGAGAAGGTCGCTGGAACTATGATGACCTGATCCCTCTCTGGAGGGTATTAGTGCAGCCCCTCCACAGGTCCGACCATCCTCCTTGTCCAACCAAATTCGGTAGCCCCTCTGACTTTTGAAGAACCTGACCATCACCACTACATGTTGAAACACCTTGCAACCATTATGTTCATGCTCCACTTCAACCTTCAATTTGGCAACCACTATGTTCATGTTCCATTAGCAAAGGTTGTAGAGGGTAAAAATGAAGGTGGAAGGCCAAAGATAGTAATGTAGTAATGATAATTTGAGTGAATCTTCAGAGGAAGATGTTAGCATTCACGGAGCTCATAAAGTTGAGGGCACAATTGATGTGGAAACAGTGGTTAATACGGAAGTGGAGGTGAGTAAATCCTTGGGTTTGTTTTTTATCAGAGGGAGGAATTTGCAAGGAAAGCTTTGGTGGTCCTCTGAAGGGTAGGGAGAACAACAATTTAGCTCATGAGGCAGTTTGTTTTAATGTACAGGGTTATGATACTCAAAACAATGGCAGGGCAGATGGAGTTGAAGGGAATGGTTTTGAAGAAAGTGGTGTGGTGGTAGCAAATCAGTTATTTGAGAAGAATGTGGCCTTGGTATCAGAAAGGATCAATGATAACTCCATGGACCAGGAGGTGTTATGGGCCCGGGAATAGGATCTCATCACGGGTCGGTCCACGGGGAAAACCTCCTGTTTTCCCTTGTTCCTCCCTACTCTTGATGAACCTATCTTGGCACCCTAATGGTGATTTGTCTAAGAGATCACCTAACTCTCCTTGCTCTCTTTCTTGACTGAAATTTTCGATGTTTATTGAATAATATCAGCTCCTTAAATAGGAGATTACAAGAGGTAGAATCCTACTTTTAGGAAGACTCCTTGCTAATCTACAACTCTATCCTATTAAACTGATAAGATAAGACTGAACTGTACTGATAAGATAAGACTTCCTTAATCTATCCTACTGAACTGATAAGATAAGATAGAACTGTAATTAGATAAGATAATACTCCCTTAATCTATCCAACTGAACTGATAAGATAAGATAACTGAATAGATAAGACTCCTACTAATCCCTGTTACTGAAAGCAGATAAGGTAAAAATACTGAATAGATAAGATAGGATGACAACACTAAATTGTTGCTGCTGAGAACACTAAATTACTGCTGCTGCTGCACTAAATTACTGTTGCTGCTGCCGGCGCCCACATCAGGAGGCCACTGAGATGGTTCCTGATGCAGACCAATTAACGAGGATCTTGACCACATTGCAAATATTCATCACGTCCTTGATCTAGAAGCTTGCATTCTCTTTTCTGGATGTTAGATTCCTGAATTTTTCTAATGAATATCTCTTAGGGTAAGCCAGAGTTGGTATAACCTTATTCATAAAACCTAGGAGATAAACATTTGTGCAGACAGCAAACAGGTCTGCACAAGATGATCTAACAGATTCCATCAAACGTACCAATATATTGTTTCTCTTTTATTTTTTATACTTATAAGTCACTAAACAACATCACTGTTCCTTTTTTAACTAATTTTTATTTGGTTTGTCCAGGCACCATGATGCACTAAGATTCACCTCAGATATTTACAAAGTTGATATCCATGGAAGATGGCGAATCAACAGAGAGGAGATGGGAGGATATGGAAATTGATATAATGGTTAAAATATTCAAATCATTCAACATCATAGAGTTGACCTCAGGAATCTCCCGAGTTTGTAGTTCATGGCGCTTGGCTTGTTGCGATCCACAGCTTTGGAGGACTCTTGATCTAGGGTTATTGAAATCCAACTTCATCAAAATTCCCTCGTCACCATATGTTTGGGTATCTGACAGTTCTGATAAGAAATTAATGCAAATCTTGAAGGTTGCATTGGGTCTCAGCGGTGGAATAGTGACTTGCTTGATTTTTCATTTCAACTTGTACCTAAAGGACGATCACCTAATCTATACTGCTGAAAGGTATTAGGCATTTTTCTACCAGAAGATTCAATAATAGGGATAATTTTTTAAAACCACTTAGAGAGTCCTGTTAATTTAATTGCCATTCTTTCCAGGGGAAATGGAAAATTGACACATATGACTCTTCTTATTGCAGGTGTCCAAGGCTCAAACGATTGGTCTTACCAGCCTGGAATCGAATTACAAAGATTGGAATCTGTAAAGCTGTCCGCATGTGGAAAGAGCTGGAATCTATGACAATGCCTAGTATTGGTTATCCCCCTTATATCATGAAGGAAATTAGTGAAAGCTGCAAGAACTTCACTGAACTCAAGGTCATGGGTACATGTGATACCTTGTTTGCTTCCTCTATAGTTTCTTTCCTTCCCAAGCTGAAAGTCTTAAGCTTACGGTGCTCAATGTTATATAAGGAAGCCTTGATCCTTATCTTGGACTGCTTGGAACATCTAGAGGTGCTCAACATCTCTCATTGCCTCCTCATAGAAGTGCCTCCACCTCCATCACCCAAAGTAGTACTCAGGGAACTTGACGAGACAATCAGAGAGAAAGCTTCGCGGCTTCGTGAGTTCATCACTTGTCAGGAAGATTCATGCATTATGTGTCAGCGCACAATAAATGATGAAGGTCTTATGAGGTGGTATAAGTACGAGGAGGGTTTGTGGCGCATGGATGAGGTTCGATCCCTAGCACATGGACGTGAGCAGCATCACAGTGAGATAGTATTAGGTGGATCTCTATGGAACTCTTAGTTTCATACAAGTATGACTTAATAACAAGTTCAACCTTTGGTTAACTAGAAAGTATATGCTCTTGTCTTCTTGATGCCTGAGTTTTCCATTCCATTATCATCCAACTTTATTTTGCAGGTCCTCGGACACTGACATCAAGTTCATTGTACCATAGTCACTGTACTTTAATCTCTTTTAAAAAGATATCAATGACCATGTGTACAGTTACTCCTTTGGATTTGGCTCTTTATTTTAGTGGTAAAATTGAAGACATAGCTCTTGGATGGGGCCAATTTATATTGGACCTCTTGATCTGAAACTATTCCTCTTGGATGAGGATTCAGACGGTCCATCTAATAGGTTCCCTTTTGTGTTTCATATGACCTTATAGCACTACTGTTCAGACTTGAATACCTGATATCACCACTGTCTAGTGCACTTTCCCTGTACTTTTAGTAAATTACTTAAAACTTCCCCTATACTTTTTTGAGACTAGTTTTTTATTTTTTAATTTTTTTGGAAATTAAGTACTTTTTGAAACTAGTTAGTTTTCCTTGTTTTTGAAGAATAGGCTCAACATCTCCCATCGCAGAATTCCCATTAAAATACAAATGAAAATGTGTAATCACATGATAGCCCTTTCCATTAAATAATAAAAGATGCTTACATCTGTAATTTAATTTGTATGAAAACAAAGAAGGATTAAATGCAGAATTAGATTTATGGTTAAGTACCTAGGTTTTTAATAACCAGGACTAAAACAGAATATTCACAATTAAGTTTAATGGTATTAGAAATGTAATTCATTATTAGCTTATACTGTGTTTGGTTTAATACGAAGCAAGCAAGAAACAAATAGAACTTTCCCTTAACTTCTTGTTTCTATCTTATTTCTATCAAATGAAACATAGCCTTAGGATTGGAGGCCAGAGAGGTATCTCATTGTAATCCTTTCGGTTACTTTGATTTGATAATCCATAACAAGGGAGAGATCAGGGATAGAGGGAGGATGTTGCCCATAAAATTGTGGTCAGATGGGAACAATTATAATAATAAGGTTGGGATTTAAGAAATTGTTTAAAGGTATGGTATTAGATGTATCAGTAATCAAAGGCCATGATATAGGATATGCTACGCCTGGAATAATGTATGCTGATACACAGATACATGCACAATTTCTACTAAAAAAATGCAAATATCATGATTCAAACCCAATTCTCAACTCATATGCCACTTAGCACTAAGTGTCTTCACTAAGCCACCTTTTATTTTGTGATGATAAATAAAAATATTAATAATAGAATAATTATTTTAATACTTAAAATTCATAAAAGTGTACATGATATGTATCTTAAAATTTAATATATTTTTATAAATTATTAATTGATATTTTAATTTACACTAGATAACAACATATTTATTATTTACAAAAAAAATTGTTTACAAAATATTCAAAAATATAATATTAAATCAAATCTAACAAATACACAATTTACATTTATATAAAAAATGATTTCTTATTTCAAAAAATTTATAGAAATAAAAATGTTAATAAAGGAACAATTATTTTAGTAATTAAAAGTTATGAGTTTGCATATGATATGTATATTAAAAATTTTAATATATATATATATATAGATTTAAAATATTTTATGTTAATATTATATATTTTATAACATTTTAATTGATATTTTATAATAACATAAAATATTTTATGTTAATATTATATATTGTTTACAAAAAAATAAATATACAAACACTTCAAAATTTAATATTTAGTTTACCTTTTTTGTTAATGTTGAAGAGTAGAAATTGTAAAATAGAAAATAATTGATATAGTAATTAAAATATAATAATTGGACTGAATAGAATACAACATAATAATGGCTTTACGCATGTGTTAATTTGTAAAGATATATATAATGAGTCTTGGACTCTTGATTGATGGATTATCAATAAAAATGTATAATATCTATAGTATTAAAGTATACATTCTTATGTATTTATACCTTACTTATGATAAGCTATTTTGACCTTAAAGTTAATGTAATTGATGTATTTATGGAATTTGTATATATTTTCCTAGCATATCCATGCATTTTCATATCTTTTGTCTGTATCCATGCATTTCCAAAATGTATCTGTATATGTATTTATATCCAAATTGCACGATTCAATACCTGATACCGATACTTTAATCATATAATATAAAATATTAGATAAGTGGCTAGATGTTTTTTTTACAAAATTTCTGTATTGTTACATAATGTTTATGTGTTTTTTTTTTAATCTTTTTTCATTTTTATTTAATCTTGATATCAAGGTTTTACCTACCACAAAAAATAATTTTTATTTTTGGGTTGGTGTTAAATTTATATTTCATTTCAAGGATTGACCCATTTGGCCTAGATGATTGAATTGCTTACTTGCCACCAAGATGGAAGAATAGTTTTAGTTAGTTTTAAAAAGCATGTATTTTATATCATCCAAAGTATTAGATATAAATCTAATTGATATAATTTATTGATAAAAATAATAAGTTAAATACTGGATTCAACGAGTGAATGTTAGTTAATACCTTAAATATAAGACTTAATGAGAGGGAATTGAATGGGGAGAAATATAATCATTCAAATTATATTTTGTACCCTCACAATTAGAGAGACGCCTTAAAAAATAGGAGTATTTTTAGTCAAGAATATGATTGAATGAATGCTAGTGACAGTTAATACCTTAAATATAACACTTAATGAGAGACATTGGAATGATGAGAAAATTGGTTGTTTAAATTACATTTCCATTCTTACAATTAGAGAGGGACCAAATTCAATGCATAAGATTTAATTAGAGGGGTATTCTAGTCAAGAATATGATTCAATGAATATTAATGGTAGTTAATATCTTAAATATGAAACTTAATGAAATGAATTTGAATGATAAAAAAAGTGATTGTTTTCTATCCTTGCAATTCGAGAGGGGTCAAATTAAAAAATTGAGATAATTTAGTCAAACAAAATATTGCTTGCCTATAACACATTTTCCCATTGAGTCCTTTCTTTGTCTTTTTAATTAAAAAAACATCAATCAAAATTACTGTTTTACCCCACACCCATGCTATCACATGTCATGCACATGAAGTTTTAAAACAGCCCAGGTTGTGTTTTTCAAAACAACCACAGTTTTATGACATTTTTAAGCCGTGTTTATTTTTTTTTTCTTTTGTCTAAATGAACTTTTAAAAAAGCCAAATGGAATTTTGTCTCAAATGGGCTTTCTTTGGTGCAAAAAACCCTAAGCTTTTTCACAATTTCACCATATTTTTTGGGCCTTTGGCTTCTCCAATGTAAAGATCACTCCGGAACGTGGCCTAAGTCCATTTGATGAGTAGATAATGGACATGGATGGAAAGCCCATGCCAAATGACGTATGATCAGCAAAATTTTCAACCTGTTTCAAAATATACCAAGTTATTTGGGTGTCACGTGAGTTGATAGAACTACTATTTATTGTGGTTTCTCTGCCATCATCATCATCATCCCTCCTCTCATTTCCCTATAAGGTGCCATATGCCAGATTCATGTAGTACTAGAGAGAAGCAAATTATACATCTAACCTTCAAATTCAGTCTTATTTATTTATTTATTTTGGTAGAAACAAATATGGTCTTAATAAATTAGCAGGAGAGGAAATGTCATGCATATCCGATCGATGAACCCTCTGATTTGTAGTTTCTAATTGAACGACGTTTCAACTTAGAACAATAAGAGTATTTGAACGGACAAACCGACATTTGCAATGACGAAATAAACGACATTAGAAACAACGATAGTGACATGAAGCCGTCCTGTCTAATGTTCAATATCTTTTTGCCCTTTGAACCGTTTTTCCCTATTTCCAATTGAAGGACAAAATGGCATACATTCTACAATTTTAATTTCTTTATTTATAATTTTATATTGGTCGTTCATGCTTATGGTTGAATCATTTCCAACACTAGCTGCTGTATGTCTTGTTCCATGGGTGTTTATTGGAAAAAATACCGTCATATCATATCAGTGTCATTTAGGCGTTGGTGTTTATTGTACATGAAACCATTGTTTGAGTTCAATATTTATCAAATATACATTAAAAAATTAAAAAATAGAAATACTTGGATGCATGTGTATTAGCCATTGGGGAAAACTTCAAATTCTGGTTTCTCCAAACAGCCCAATATTTATCGAAATGCAATGCTGAACTGGCAGTGCATTGTAAGATGAGGTAGAAGATAACTCTATGAGATGTTACTTGAAACATCCAACCAAACAACAAAACACGTTTAAAGTGATGTTTTTCAATAGGGAAAATCTATGATAATGAAAAGACATGGTGTGAGAAGAGTTTTGACCAATCAAAACACCCCCATGAATTTTGATTAACACCACCTGATCGGTCATCTCATTTATGATGCTAAATGATCGGCTGTACGCTTTTCTGATATCATAGTCGAACCCTTTCCAATAAAGCATTCATCTGATAAACACTCACGGAACCAAACACATGACTTAAAAACACCACTTTTTAATTGTTGTTTTTGTTGTTTAAAGTCAATATCTATTGTTAAATGATGAGTGTTTAAATCATTTAATTTTTTACTTTATCTCATGTCCTTTTTGGTATGTCGATGTAATGGATCGTTTCTTTTTACGAGTGTTGTATATGCAAGTGATTAAACAATCTTACTTTGTTTTTTTTTTTCTTTCTCATTTCACCATGGAATATTTTCACTATTGTTTTTGCCCGTATTAGAGTGAAAATTTTGTTTACCATTCTTTTTTAATTTGTTCATGTGTATGACAAGGGAAACAAAGTTTACAATATAATAAAGTGGCAAAAAGTATAGCTCAAATATTTGGGCCTCAAAACTGTTTCATCTATTTGTTTTACCTCTAAATTGGTATTACTAAAAATGAAAAAAAAAAAATCAAATAAGAAAAGAATAGTATTCACCATCTAACAGAGAACCCTGGCACTTTAAAGAGACGAAGAATAAATATGATGCTGATTGAAACATTTTACTATAATTGTCATGCCACTAATTTAAGTGATGCACAATCTCATTGATGCAAATTATAGCCTGTTCAAGAGGGTTGAGCTGAAGATTCAGCTAAGTTGGTTCAGTTTTTTTTTTAAGTGCTCTAGACAAACTATTCAAAGAGATTGAAGCGGACAGCCCTTCAAATGACTGACTGGCAGTCAATTTGGGTACCCATTTGAGAGGGCTGAAGTGCAATGGGTTTTGGGTTTTTGTGATGTGCCTTTTATGAATAGCCTATAAGCTATGTTTGATAGAAAAATTTGGAGAGCCCAACTGCCGCTTCCACTCCCAAATGGGCACTCCGAAAATTGTTTTAGGTAGAGATGTTGGTTGCAAATTGTAATGTACAAATTTAGGGAGTTCACATTGGCGCTCTACAGAAATAAAAATGTTTTCAATACATGGATGGGATGTACTCTAGGGCTGAGTAAGAAAAACTGAAAAATAACTGAAACCAAACCAAAACCCCGGTTTACTAAATCGATCGAATCGATATTTTTAAAAAACCAAAGGTACTGATTTAGTTTCGGTTAACAATATAAAAAACCAATAGTTAACCAAACTGATTGGTATACATATTATTCTATATATTTTTGGTATACTTACATATATTATATATATTATATATTTTCCATATATTATGAATTAATAAATATACATTATATATTTATAATATAATATATTATTTATTATTTAAGATATAATATTTTATATATATTTCTGATTTTTATTATATCTTTATAAAATTTTTATAACATATATTATAAATATAAAAAACCAAAAAACCAACAAATCAAACGATAATTAACCAAACCGATCAATTGGTTAACCGATCGGCTTCAATTCGGTTTTGATTACTGATTTTTCAAAAACTGATAATACTGGTTCAGTTTCAAAAATAAGTCCACTAACCGAACCATGAGCACCCCTAATGTGCTGTGAGATGCCCTCCGTGGGTGCAGATGTGAATTTAAATTTAAGCAACATATATGGTGCATTTATGGAAATTGCTGCAACATAATTCAAGTGCGAACTAACCATTGATAAAAGGACACGTCATAGTTACATTTTTAAAATTATCATAGTCTTTAATGATATTACACAAATCGTCAATCAATGAAAAATAAATAAACCATATGACATCTTTATAACATGTAAAAATTTAGAAATGCATCTTAGTTGGGCTCACTAATTTATTAACCAACTATAAATTTAGTTGGTTGGTGAAGTCTCGATTTTAATTAATCAATCAATTAAAATATTACTTATAGTTTGTTATTAATTATGGCCTTTTTAGTTTTCTGAGAATTTGGATTTTGAGCTAAGTTGTTGCTTTACCTTTGCTTCCCCAAAAGACCCCACGTATTGGCATTCACACACGACCCTGAGTTCATGTGGGAGTCAAATACGAGTGAAGGGGAGAAAACGTCGCATGGACAGACGTTACTCCCCTCACCTAAATTCGATGGTTTTGCATTTGCGTCTGTTATCTTCAGGTTAGGACCGAAGGCTTCCCTCCACCGGTTGTAATCATATCTTCGGCAGTCACCGGTGAAACGATACTCCAGCGATTCTGTTTCTTTTTTTTTTTTTTTTTCCTTTTTTCCTGTCCAAATCTTTCATCCCTGTTTTTTTCTTCATGAAGGACCCAAACCCTTTTTTTCTTCAGGTCAAGTTTAGGATCCAAATCTCTCATCTCTCCGGTGTGATGGACATCGACGAATCGATTCCGACGACTCAAACCCAATCTCTCCCAAAATCCTAAGAAGAAAAGGTTATTGAGAATTTTTTTTTTTTTTTTTCAACTGCAGAATACTCCCATCGATGACCATTGCCGGAGTTTCATCTCACCGGTGATCACCGGGGATGTGATTGCAACCGGTGGAGAGAGGGAGAGCTTCAGCCCTGACCCGAAGAGAGCAGAATCAAAGGGTCAATGATGTTTGTTCTCCCTCTTCGTCTCTTCTCATGCCTTGTTCCCATCTGAGCCTGGGGACAAGTGGCGCAGCCAGCTGTTGTGAAGACACTGTGAGACGCCCCTGGTGAGGAGCAGATCCGACTCTTCACACACACAACCTCTTACAAAGAAAAAACATGTTTGAAAAGTAAAAAAAAATTCAGCAACGAATCCGGATTATGTTTCCAATTTATGAGGTAGTGTGTTGTGGATAGACATGGGCAGAGATCCGGATTCTTCAATAACACCCGGAAATAACCGTTTACCTTGCAGCACACGAAAGAGTCATTTGAATCGACAATAATGATTTTGCAACACTTTCACCTTATCGTCACATCCAGGCCATAAAAATTAAACTAGAATATTTTAATAGAGAAATATGATAAATAGAAAATATTTTATTTAATTATAATTTAGTAAAATGAAAACCTTTCAAAATTTAAAAATGTCTTTTTTTTTTTTCCTTTTTACCTCTTTGTCTTTTAATAATAAAACTAGTGGAGGGGGCTGCATTGCAGGGGTTCGCTTGTAAACTATCAGGTTTGAACTTGATTTGAATTAGAAATTTGAGCTCAAGTTCGATTCAAAAGCTCGGAAGTTCGAGCTCAGTTACCTTTGATTGCAGGTCTCTCAAACAACCAAAGTGTCGAGTTAAGATTTCGAGCCGAGATCTCTCTTAATTTCTGAGGTGCCAAATCAAGGTCTCCCTTAACTACTGTAGTGTCGAACTGAGGTTTCCCTAGCAGACGATGTGTCGAGTTAAGGTCTCCCTTAGTTGACAAGGTGCTGAACCAAGATCTCCCTCAATGATCGAGGTGTCGAGCCAAAGCCTCCTTTAGTGGTTGAGGTGTCGTATAGCTCAAGCTTGATTCGAATTAGAGACTTGAGCTTGAGCTCAAAAGTTCGAGTTTGACTCAGCTTGAACTCGACTACCTTTGATTGTAAGTCCCCTATCAACCAAGATGTCGAGTTGAGATCTCCCTTAGTTGGAGAGAGAGAGAGTGGCATTCTTGTAATTTATAAGGAGAGAGATGGCATTCTTGTAATTTATAAGGAGAGAGAAAAAAATAGAGAGAAAGAGAGTTGGTAGGAGAGGGAGTGGCATTCTTGTAATTTGAAATAAAAAAATAAGAGAGAATTGGTAGGAGAGAGACATTCTTGTAATTTGAAAGAAAAAAGCAAAAGAGAGAGAGAGAGAGAGAGAGTTGGTAGAGAGTGACATTCTTGTAATTTCTATAAAAAAAGGCAAAAAATACTATTAGATTCCATTTCCCTCATCTTAGACCGTACGTACACATTTCATCTTAATATATTTACTAGTGTAGGGGGTCCTACGTTGCAAGGCTCACTCAAACTATCAAGCTCGAACTCAATTCAAATTAGAGACTTGAGCTTGAGCTCGAGTCAAAAGCTTGGAAGTTCGAACTTGACTACTTTTGATTGTAGGTCTCTCAAGCAATTGAGGTGACGAGCCGAAGTTTCCCTCAATTGCTGAGGTGGCAAATCAAGGTCTCCCTTAGCTGCTGAAGTATCGAGCTAAGGTTTCCCTAATAGGCAAGGTGTCGAGCTAAGGTATCCCTTAGTTGACAAGGTGCAAAGCTAAGGTCTCCCTTAATTGTCGAGGTGTTGAACCGAGATCTCCCTCAATAACCGAGGTACCCAGCCAAGGTCTCCTTCAGTGGTTGAGGTGTCGTCTAACTCGAGCTCGATTCAAATTAGAGACTTGAGCTTCAACTCAGAAGTTCAAGCTCGTCTCGACTTGAACTCGACTACCTTTGATTGCAAGTCCTCTAGCAACCGAGCTGAGGTCTCCCTCAATTGGAGAGAGAGTGGCATTCTTATAATTTATAAGGAGAGAAGAAGAGATGGCATTCTTGTAATTTATAAGAGAGAGAGAATTGGTAAGAGAAAGAGTGGCATTCTTGTAATTTGAAAAGAGAGAATTGATAAAGAGTGGCATTCATATAATTTCAATGAAAAAAAAGACAAAATATATAGTTAGATTCCATTTTCTTCATCCTACCTTCTTATGCACACATTTCAACTTAATATATTTATATAGATATAGATTATGGTACTTCAACCAAATAAAGTGGAACATTTTCATTGTACGCTCACAAAAACATTTGGTTCAGACTACGTACAAGGTTTTAAAAGGTTGAAGGCATAAATAAGGCACAATGACCCAAAAAGGTGAGACATAAGCCTCAAGCATTGTAGGCTCAAGTCTCAAAAATTAAAAAAGAAATTAAATAAAGTTATAAATTATAAAATAAAATATGACATATCGAATTAAACTGACATAAGGTATAAATATCAATAAAATATGAGTTTTTTAATTCCAAACTTTTCTCGAGGTAGAGGGATGACCATCTAAAAATTTTATTAATTAAAATCAATATGATAGAACAAGGAACATGGGAGGACTTTGCCCTAAAACTCGAGATTACAAATCTCTCCCTCACACACTCGTCCCAACCCCATACAAGTCTCCTAACGAAGTGAAGACCAATTCAATCCTCTATAATGAAAATTCTGGTTCTTCGTGGGATCTCAGTGAGATTAAAATAAAATTGAAATGCCTCTTCATCAATACCTATATTTGCTAAAGCACAAGCCTTTTACGTAAAGTGTGAGAGATCGGCTTCAGTCAGTGCAAGGCCCATTCGAACAACCTTTATAACCTTGCATCGGGAATGTCTCAATACTTATATGTTTTATTTCATGATGAGATATTCCCAATACAAGGCTATGATGATTGTTTGAACGGGCTTTGCACTGACTGAATCCCATTCCAAAGTGTGAATGGAAGTGACATTCATAGAGGAGACCAAATCTTTAATCTTGAGAGGGTATAAATGTATAATGAATGATCCATGGGGTTGAGATTAAACCATTCATCACTTCAACCAAAATTTTATTATTACTCTCTACTATTACGTGTTGTAGCTTAAGTTGGAGGCAAAGACTTAATCCATCCAGAACCACAAAGAACTCCACTTGAATTGAAGAGTAAAACCATAAGAGACAGAGAAAGCTGCAACTCCAACAAGTATAAAGAAATGATTCAAAAACATAGATAGTCCAACAAGTTAAAGAAAAAAATTCAAAAACTCTAGTCCAACAAGTGAAGAAATGAGTTAAGTGGGTTGGTGATGAGTATTCAACTTGGCTTGTCGAGGAACTACTTTCTAAAATATAAACACTTATGCTGAAAATTTAGAAAATGGAAAATATAAAAAATAAATAAAATCCGAAATTTTCTTTCCAACCCAAACCGATGACCTGTAAATTTGTTACTTGATAAAAAATATGACAAATATATTGAATAGACATGTTTTCTAAATTATAAAGACATAAGCCGTAAGTTATTTAAAAAAGCAGAAAATATAAAACATAAATAAAATCCAAAAGTTTTTCTTCATTTTTGTCACTTGAAAATATCAAATTTTCTCCATTTATGTGATATGCAACCTCTACCATCCAGTAATTTTCTTCTTTACCTGGAAATTGCTAATAATGGCACCATCCGCCCAATTCTTATTTATTCCATTTCTCTTGACCCTGAAGTATTTTTCTTCTTTACCCAATGCCTAGGGTGACCACGAGGTGAGTTTTTCACGAGCTACTCGAGTTCGGTTCGGCTCGATTTCAACCGAGCTTTGAGCCAAACTCGAGCCCAATTTATAGGCTTGTTTAGTAATTGAGCCTAATATAGCTCGACTCGTGAGGCTCGCGAGCTGAGCTCGAATAGCTATATATATAATAAAAATATTATATATATATAATAATTTTATTTTTATATATAATAATAATTAATTATTATAATTTTTTATTTTTAAATATCAAATAAACATATTTTTTGTATATAATTTTTTTTTAATAAGGCAGTTGTCTCAAGTCGATCTCGAACTCAAGGTTCTAGCTCGAATTGAGCTCGAGCCTCGTACTATTCGATTCGGCTCAACTTGAATCCACCCCTACCAATTTTTAGAACCTTGTAATATCTTTCATATTCCTGATCAACAACATGATATCATAATTTGACTGATACAAGTGAGAAACCCCAACCATCTCAAATGTTTGAAACAAAGGAGGCCATATGAAAAACAGCCCAAGGGCTAATGCTTATAGCCTCATAAGAAGTTGGACCAAGTTATACAGTAGTACCCGTATTTCTTGTTATCTCATCCCTTGCTAAAAAGCCAGACATTTGCTAATCTAGGTGACCACATGAATGAGTGGTTTATGTTGGATGCCAAACTCACTTCTCCATTTAGTTGTCTAAGGGAACCAAAGCCTCTTTACCTTGCTGCAACCCAACCTGTTACAATTTGGCAGTCTCCTTCCACAATGAAATTGTTCCAATCCGATGTATCACTTCTCATCCAAGGCTATGAATTGATCAGGTGGAACTAAATATCTTTGAAATACAAAGTTTTGAAAAGTAAAGCAGGGAAAAAAGAAGCAACACAAACACATGAAAGAATTTTGAGAAGACAGAAAAAAAGCAAGCAAAAAAATGACAAGAAACTAAGACACAGAAAGGCAGACACACCAGAGGGAAAAACATTGCATACAAAGGTACGAAAGAAACTAAATACCAAACAGATAGCTTGGAAAAAATAATCATAATATTAGAGAAGAAAACATTTGGTTGAAACATACAATTGGAAAACACATAAAATAATGAAGTAGATTACATAGGAAGGAACAACAAGTGTGCAAGAACAAGATACAGAGCACAAACTAAAGAACTTTAAGATGCCTCAAATTTCCAAGAAGAGAAGGATAAATGTTGTATCTCAACAGCATATATATAACTAAGATGAGCAAGAAATGCAAATGCACATCAATTAAAAAAAAATGGAAGTGGAGGCATAAATCATGATTACAAGATACTGCAAACCCAAGAAAAAAAAAAAAAAACAGATAGAACTTGTCAATTCAGATGGCCAACTTCGCAGGTAAAACATTTGAAAATCCACCATAGAGCCCATTAAAAACCTTATTATAAACAAGTAGAAATCAAAGAACAGCAGCCGACCATCATTAATTGTACAATACTCTCAGCTGAAACAAAGAGACAAACAAAATTAGCTAGTAGATCAAGCAGATTGCGTGCATTAAATGTGTAGCAGGAAAAGAAACCAAACAAAAATATACTAAAAACATTATAGAATCATGTAGGCAGATTGTATAGTACCCGAGAGATATTATATATATATAACACCGACCAATATCACGTGATCAAAACCTTGGAACGAATAGAGGTGCATAGAAAAATCATGTAGAAGTAGAACGGGAAACCCACAGCGTTGTGATCGCCGGTAACCGCCAATACCTATGAGGGCCACCATCGTACTGCCACCAAATACCCAAAGACGACAGAGACCGCACCAACCATGTCCGCAGCACAACCGAGATGGAAAAAACACTGGAGTAGATAGTAGAGAAGCCACCAAACTCACCACCACCGCCACCAACCAGCATCAGCAGACCCTCGAGACAAAACAATAGGAGAAAAAATATTAGCAACCACAACACAACCGAGACCAGAACAAAACAAAAGAAAAAATGCCATGACGAATGCACCGACGCAGAAGAAAACGGGCAACAAAAAAAAAAAAAAAAAGAACGTCCTCCTTGAATGAAGAACAACTACAAAACCATTTAATCGAGGGAGGTATCTATTTTACCCCTTCACAGTTCTTTTTGCAAGTGGTTTTGTTACGATTTCGGTTAAATAAGTTTACTGATGATTTGATTCTTTATATCGAGGAGCAGCCTTTTTTTAGTTCCTCGATCCAACTTTTGATTTTCCCATAAGTTCTAGACTTTTAGTGATAAACAAAATGATAACAAATCTACTAACAATCTATTTCAAATTTTAATCTAAAGATTCCAATTATTCAAATGACTAATCATAATGTTTTAGATTATCAAAAAATTCTGCATCATCTTCTATCTAAAAAAATCTCCATCATCAAAATCATTTTCACAATGGGATTATATGATAAATCATTCATATAATTGATATTAGATTTCTCGTCCCCAACAATTTAGAAGAAAAGAAACAACTTAATTTATTTAGTTTATATAAAAAATCAATAAAAAAATAAATCTCTTAGAAAGAGAAGTGAGGAAAACAACAAACTTCGGATGTAAAATTTATAATAATAATAAAAAAACCCTTTGATTTAATCAAGAGAAATTAAAGATTTGATTGACTTTTTTTGCATTAAATTCTCCTAAACATTCCTCATACGTACATGCATACATAAATTAAAAAGTATTTATATTTTACAAATGCATATTTTTGATATATTGTACAAAAAAAATTACAAAAGTGTACTGGGAAGTATTTAAATCCATATTTATATCATACCTAAATTTATAGGCTGGGTGCGGCAACCACCGGACTAAAAGATGGATTCGCATCTCTGTCCATTTGCACTTTGCACCTACCACCAGCCAGCGATTAGACCATTTAATCATGATTTATGCCACAAAATATTATATATTTACTTACCACTCAATAATTCATTCAAATTTTCGACTAAACAGGTTTAGAAAAGTAATAAGGGATAAAATAAGGGGTTTTTATTGTTTAGTTCATCTCAGAAATCTTAACCCCACCATATAGGTGGGATGAATCTTATTCATGGATTGATGTTAAATTTACGAGAATAATGCAATTTATAGGGCGATATTAATAAGGAGGGGCAGTAATTTTAGATTTTTGAGATAGAGTGCAATTTATTTATCCCAAAAAAAAAGGGTTTTTATTGTTCAGTCCACCTCAGAAATCTTAACCCCACCGTACCTGTTGAGCCAATGAGAAGAGGTGAAAAAAAAAAAAAACTAGCCAATTAATGAGCAGCGCCATAAAGGAAAGCTCAGTCAAGCACTTTAGGGGGTGTTTGACAAAATGGTGGTTAGTTTTGTATTTGAAAACAAAATAAACTGTGACATCAATAAAAAACAAAAACAAAGGCAACCATATATTAATCCCCCTAATTGTCTTGTTCAACTGTCCAATTAAAAATATAAGCAGAATCAACATTCAACCTCACAATATCAATGACTGACTGTCTAAGATGTGAAATAAAATAAGAGAAATAGAAAGTTGAGAGAAAGTTAACTAATTAATTTCACAAATCAAACATAACAACTTTCTTTTCCCAGTCGTAATGGAAACATGGTCAAAGATGGGCATCTGGTCTTACAAATAATTTTCCCACCCCCCAAAAATCTTCTTTGTTTGGATTGCCGGTCAAATAAGGCACATTGAGCTTGAGAATGGCAATTTGGCATTTTCCTACCACGTCTTATTCTTGAGCAATAGCATAGCTCAGATGGCATGCTAGCTGGTTTGTTTTGATAGAGACGGGACCTGAGTTACCATCAAATTTGGAGAGGATAAACCCTGGGAGATTTTTGGGCATATCACCATATACCTCCACCCCCACCCCACACACACAAAAAGCATGTAAAATGAGGATCCTGTTTCACCATTATTTTTTAGCAACTGTTTTATTAGTTGTATATAAATCTTCTGCCAATAAAACACGTTCCAATCCTCTACTAATTTGATCTAACACCATACATCTCACTATGAAACTGGGATTCACCATAAAAGTGGAATCCGCCATGTATGAAATGTGTGGTATGAAGTTACGTTGATAGAAGATTAATGGAATGCGTTTTATTTGCAGATGATCCGAATTCTTATTAGTTAGAACACCATTTTAACTTTTCAGCCTGGGAGAGAATGGTTCTGATCTTGTAATGAGGAACCGTTTGATAATAATTGAAGTAGGTGAACTGAATGACTTATTATTTTGTTTTTAGGTGCATAGAATAATTAAAGGATAAACATTCAAGGATATAGCAAACGACCAAAATTCAGTTTCACAACCAGTGACACCGGGGGAAGCTTTAATTGCCCTTCTCTATTATTTTAGGTACAATAATATAATTCAGTTCCGATTTTACACAACATTACATCCCCTCAGGCCAGATACATCAAGAATTTACCCAAAAAACTCTAGCCCAAGCCCACCCAAATAGCATCAGTTTCTCCTAGAGGGTTCACATATAATGAAGTCAGAGTAGAGGCCAAGGGTCAAAGAGAAGGTGAACAACCCGCAATTCTAATTGGAGGTACGTAGTAATCACGATAGAGAATTGTGGTCATAGGTGAAAACAAGTTCTTTAAGGGTCACATTTTCTATTATAAAATCAAGGCGGGAATTAGAAATTGAAAACAAGTTCTTTAAATAAAGTGGAATTTTAATATGAATAATCACACACATGAGAATGTTTGTTGGTGGCTTGGTGCTATTGGTTTGATAGAAAATAAGAGAGAAGCAGTATAAGTTGACCAAATTGAAGGAACCTTATTAAAAAAATTTGTGAAATGACCTTAGTGAGCCTGAATGCATCAGAATTCTTATACATGGCATTTAATTGAAAGCCTAAAATAGGAAAATTATATGGTGCAGAAAAGACATGATACCAAAAAGACAATGACCAATCAATCCCTTTGAATTTTGATAAATACCACCTGGTTCATTACTACTTTTTTTAAATACTGGTTGATTGGTTATAAGTTTTTATGGCATCATAGTGGAACCCTCTAAAATAATCATGCATGGTGGTTTGTATGGCCTTTACTTAATAGGCCTTGTTTGTTTTTCAATAAATAAGAGGGGGAAATTTGGTCAATGGAAATGTGATATACATTGACCAACTTAGTGTTCTTTTTCCTATAAGTATTGGGCCCTGTGGTAAAATTAATTTCATTTACTGGGATAAAACTTATCCGTTCCTTAAGTGGGTAAGTAATTTTTCCACTTGGGAAAAAGATTTATAAAACATAATGGGACAAGTTTACTCATTTTAATATTGACTTTTTATGGGCAAAAAAGCCATTATATTACTTACTTGGCAATCAAAACAACAAGGGTAATTGTTACCCAATAAATGTTTACCTAGGTAAGTGGCCTTTTGAAAAACGAACAAGGCCATAATGCGAGTCATAGGACTCATAAAAGACACATGCCTAGCATCCACAATAAGACCTTAATTTTAGGAGATTATTATATCTTAAAGTTAAAACTTTGAACAATTAATGTAAAAAATGTGATGGGATCTTGCAAGGCATGCTATGATTTTAAGGAAGAAGCAATACCAACATTTTGGGCCTTTATAGTAGATTTAAATGTCACAAGAGAATATTTACCCAAAAAAACAACAAGATATAAAATATAAGAAAGAATTTGAGAAACTATTTCTTCAATCAAAATTTTGAAAAATTATTTAAAGCATCTCTAATTCTATTGAGGATATCTAAAATGTAAGTTCAATTATAATGCATTCACTAATATTAGTTGTCCATTAAATCTAGATCCCAACCAATCATGCTATAGTCTACTTACTTTCCATTTGTTCACTTTTTACAAAATGTAATTTCACTTTTAACAAGGTGTACTTACCATTTCATTCAATCAATCATGCTTTTTCTGCATATGTAGAGGATACACCATAGATTTTTCCTCAAAACTTTCCCCAACTCCAATAAACATATGAAAAGGTTTTTTGATTTAGGTGTAATAAATAAAGAAAAATGAATAGTGATAAGAGACTAAAAGAAATAGAGTGAAAAGTTTTTTTTTATTTTTATGGGTGAATGGAAAACTAGAAAAGATAGGATAAAAAAATAAATCCATCCCTAGAAATGGAGGAGTAGCGAGAGAGAGAGAGAGAGAGAGAGTAAACTAAGATGGTTTTGTCAAGTGCATAGAAGAACACCAAATCTAGTTAGAAGTAGTGATTTGTTACAGGTGAAAGGGGTTATAAGAGGTTGAAGTTACAATAAAATATAAGAAGTTACAATAGAAGGGGCTAAAAAAGCTACAATAAAATAGATTATAAAAATGTAAGAAGTTACGATAAAAAAACCTCCTATGTATTAATTTCCTCTAATAAATCCATCATTGATCTCTAATTAAGTCATCAACAATAAGGTTCCATGCCAATATTTAAATACATGGGACTGCACCTTTTACAGTGGGGCCCATGAACAGCCATCACGTTCAGCTAATCCCAATTCCACATAGACATCCTCCTCTCATTTTTCACACATGTGGTTATCTACTTTTAAATTAAATTATTAAAAATCTAAGAAGTTGCAACAAACCCTTTTATGCCTTCATTTCTTTAATAAAATCCATCATTTACTTTCACTAATAAGATCATTCTTTTGCTCTAAAAAATAAGATCATTCCTAATTCTCTCTCTCTCTCTCCTCATCTCCAATAATTAATCTTTATTACATTTTCTTTCCCCATTAAATATATTCTTTCCACTTAAAATATAAATTATATGGATTGGAAAAGTTTTCTTTGGGGTAAATTGCATAAGATTACCTCAGTAGTTTCACTTTAGTACTTGAACTTTGAAACATACAACTGTATCAAAGACTCCATTTGGAAGGAGTACAAATACAAATATGTAGAGAGTAAACCCTTGTATTTTGTATTATTTTATATGTATTTGTATTGTACATATTTATATTTGTACTCCTTCCAAAATGAGCCTAAATTTCTGAAAAATGCCATTATAATCGAATACCAATAATGAGCGTTGTAGTGAATAATACAATTACCAAACTATCCTTCGCTTATTCTTTCTTATATAGCCATTAATAAATAAAAATTTCAATGATGAGAATATAGGAGAATAATGTGACAACGATCGCAAGATGTGTGCTCTCCTCCTCTTCTCTGCCCGACTCATTTGCAACTTTGATGATTCAAGCCAAGTGGAACTGTGGTGAAAACATATCGAAGCACACCTTCTTTCATTTGAACTTTTCTCTCTTCTCTCACCCATCTCCTCTTTATCCCCGTCCAAGCGAGATTATAGCTTCTCCGATAACCCGAATGATCTGAACAACAATGAAGACAGCCTGGAGAAGCATAGCATTGAACGATTCAAAAGATGAAAAACATATATATAAGCACAAAAGACCAGCTATTATAATATACAATGTTACTTGTTACTTGTGAGGAAATTTCATTTTTGCTCAAAGCTTAGCTTCAAAAGGCCTCTGGTTCTAACCTGAAGTCAACTTGGTTTAGCACCACTTAACCAAGTCATTGTTCAATAGCAAATGACTAGAGGAGACTTCTCTATATTGAGTTACAATGTTGGCTTAAGAATTACTACCCAGGTTGGCTTCTCTATATTGAGTTAAATCGATATCAGGTGTTTGAATTGGTTTGTTTGATTCACTTGAGCTTTGGTTTGTTGATTGCATTTGTTTTCTCCCATTTAAATTGGATTGTTAGTTCACAATGAGTTAGAAGATGAGTTTTTGTTTCATTTGATTGTTTTGAATCTACTTTGGTTTCTGAGGTGTATAATGAGTGGGTTTTTGTTGATTTTGGTCTTGGATTTTTTAGGTCGTCTTAGAAATTTGTTTTTTATGCGTCTTAGAAATTTCTTATGCCACACATTTTTTCAAACTATAGAGTTTGAATTTTGCCAATTGAGAGTCATATATGACCTCTGACGTCTGATTGGGTTCAGTTTGTTGGCTAGCACTCAAATTGATGTTTTTTGAACACTCTAACCGGCTTCAATTACTTGGCTCCAAACCTATTTTAAAGATCAAACTTTTACAACATGTTAAAATACAAGGAGAGGCATTTCCTTGTAGGGATGGCAATTTTCTTCATTTCCCCGATCCTTGTGGGAATTTGCCTCAAATGGGATAAGGATGTGGATGATTTTCCCCTGCAGGGATGGGGATGGGGAAATTTTCATCCCCATTAGTGGGGATAGGGCGGGGATGGGGAGAGCATTCCTTGCCCTACGGGGACCCTGATCCCTGCTTTGTGGGATCCCCACTAATATATATATGCATATGTTATATATGTAAATATGTAAACATGCATCTATATATTAATATTTTTAAAAATATGGTTGAATATGTTTGAATATTTTCTAATGCCATTGTAAATGTTAATTATTTTATTTTTTTTTAAATAAAATAAAAAAACAAAACAAAATGGTTAGCATTATAAAGAATTGGGGATGGGGATGGGGATAACCTTGTCCTCGTTAGCGGGGACGGGGATGGGGAGAGGCTCCCTGTCCCCGCCCTACCCCGTTGCCATTCCTCCTTCCTTGGTTCCACTGCTTTGGTTTAATCTTGAGAAAGAAGGCGATGAACAATATCTTCTTTTGAAGAATAATTCCGGGATTTTGGTATGTGAGGAGCACTTTGGTGAGGGTTTGGGATAGTTTTGGTTTGTGGAATGGGAAGAGAAAAGGGAATATTCCAAAAATATTCCCTTTTCTCATATTTATTTTGAGGGAAAGAGGGGGATGGGGTGAGAAAAAGGTGGGATGTGAGATCCCAAAATCGAGGATTCGGGGTCGCATCAAAACTGTGCGACCTGGTGGAAAAACTCGAGATCGTCTTCATCTTCATCGCTGATGTTGGTAATTGCCACCACTGTCGGTAATAGATCCACTGGTAACAGATCGTCTTCATCCTCCCTCATGCATATGCTGGTAATCACCGCTGCTGGTAACATATCTGCCACTGCTGGTTTCGTCTTCATCGTCCCTCATGCATATGCTGGTAATTGCCACTGGTGGTAATAGATCTACCACTGTTGGTTTCATCTTCTACCTCCTGCCCTTCTACCTTTACTAGATCTGCCATTGTTGGTTTCGTCTTCTACCTTTTGCCCTTTTACCTTTACTAGATTTGCTGCTGCTGGTAACATCATTGATGACGATGGTAGGAATTCACCGACGATGAGGGCGGATTGAACCTCTGAGATCTCTGTTTGTCTTGGATAATTTTCCTACTATTTTCCCATGTAAAACCAAACACTGAAAAGTTAAATTTTTATACTTTCCCATCACACCCCATACCACCCAAATCTTCCCACAAACCAAATGGAGCCTCAGGGTACCTAGTATTAGAACCCAACATTAATTATCTCTAACTTATTATAACTTCATGGGGAGGGAGTTAAAGAATTGATTTTATTAGAGAGTAGTGATGAATTTTATTAAAAAAAATTAAGACTTTTTTTTACTTCTTTTTGAAAGGCTACACAACTGGGGTATCCCATCCCCTAACCTAGGTGCAGATGGGATTCGACCCCACGTCTCTGCTACGACTAACAAGAGACCTTACTAACTAGCTGGTTGGCACCTTATACACATACAAAAAAAAAGACTTAAGTGGGCTTTTTTTTTTTTAGCTTACATTTTTTTATAGTTTAACTAAAAATAAATAACTATATGTATGAAAAATGAGAGGAAGATAAAAAGCATGTCACTAGTTAGATAACTTGGATTTGGTACTCGAGGACCGTCTTCAGAGATGTAGTGCCTAATTGTCAATAAATGATTTATCGTTAATGGTGGCTAATTATTTTATTAAATACTTTTCTCGGTTTTAAACATAAATCAAATACAAACTTTTATTTAATAAAGGAAGGTATACCAAACACATGCAATATTGGAATTTAAATCAATCCCCATAATTAGGGATGGATTGGAGTCGAGCCGAGTCAAATAGTATCAAGCTCTCGGCTTGACTCAAGACTATTCTACAAGGCTCGAGTTAAAAGTTCATAAGCTTAATTTAGCTCGTTTTATATTTTATAAATATTTTATTATAAAAATATTTTATAAAAATAAAAATTATATATAAATTTTTTATTTTATATTTAAAAATTAAAAATTATAATAATTACGAATTATAATATTTTTGTTATATATATTATTTATTATAATTATATATATATATATATATATATATATATATATATATATATATTCGAACCCACTCACAAACCTCACGAACCGAATTCTAATAGGCTCGACTTCGATCATTTAATAATCGAATCATTGGACTCGAACTTGAGCTCCAACAACTCATTAAAAGATTGACTCGTTGCAATCCCTACACACAACATTGCCCCCGACAACGTTCCACAGCACATACCCACCATATATTGGGATCTCAACCGTGTACCGAGAACATCTCATTTGTCATCGAACGCCACGTTTTCCGATGATAGTATGGAAGAAAAAGACGATAAGAAATCACCGAGAGATATTACCAATATCTCCCGACTTACAGAGATGTGGGGCGCCGATGTGAACTCAGGCTTGTGCTGACTCCCGACTTGCAGAGATTTTTAAGTGGGGATAGATTGAGAATATCGAGGGAGTCTCTTCTCTTTTTTGTCTCTCCGGCCTTTTTGTTTTCCTGTTGCGGCAGACGCTTACTCTATTTTTTGTTTCCTTACTTCTCTTCTTTCTCGTTTGCTAATTTTTGGCTGAAAAGCATGGCTTTGCAGCTTTGGGCAACTTTGAAAGAAGCGATTACAGCGTATACAGGGTTCTCTCCCGCCACCTTTTTCACGGTGTTGGCTTTAGCTGTAGCCTTCTACTATGCCATTTCTGGCTTCTTTGGGTCTTCGGAACCTCCAAAGTCAAGGGATTTCCATGAACAGATGGAGCCTCTACCTCCTCCTGTTCAGCTTGGTGAAATCACAGAAGAGGAGCTCAAGGCCTACGATGGATCCGACCCTAAAAAGCCCTTGCTTATGGCTATCAAGGGCCAGATCTATGATGTATCTCAGAGCAGGTATTTAGTTAACTTTTCTTTTCTCCCAATTTCATTCTACTTTTTTCGATTTTCCTGGTTAGGAAATAAACTTCTTATTTAGCGGGCTTTCTCTTCACTGTTTGTCTGTGTTCGTTTTGGGGTTTCATATTCCCTGGTTGCTTTATGTTTCCCCCCTTGTTGATTCTCTCTATTTCCATCCCTTTTCTTTAACTTTCCGATTTCTAGGTGATTTTGTCCTTCCAGCTTTAGCGGGAAAAGACACGAATACTTTATGGATTTTGATATATGCCTTTCTTCTCTCCGGAATCCAGTTGTTTGATCATACCGTTTTCTTTTATTGTAATGAGTTTTTGCGTGGTTCTAGTATATGAGATCTGCAGCAAATTCGATACAATCTTTTGTCTTCGGGAATTTGAAATTTGACCACTAAAGCAACTTGCTCTTCTGTTTTTTCTCCTTTTTACTTCCTTTTTGTCTGGACTGTCGAATGATACGATCAAGTGTTCTTCAAGTATTTTCATGGTCTGATCTGTATCATTTTTCTCTTACTTAATAACTAAAGAAATCGCCAGTTAGATTAGCTTTCACCCGTCATGAAATTAGGGTTATTTCTTTAGTCCTTATCTTCGGTTCAGAAGATTCTATGCATGGTTTGCTTCAACTTAGATATCTAGAAATTGAACATAGGTGCAATCCTACCTTCCTTTTCACGGGGTTTGGTGTTATTTAGGGCCCGTTTGGTTTGCGGTAATAGGAGTCTGGATTCAGAATCAGAATGGTCCAACTGTTTGGTTCCGTGGAATTGGAATCCCAGATGGGATGGCATTCCCTTATTTGAGGGAATGGCCATTACCTCCCCTCCCTTCGGAATGAAATCTCATTCCATCTGATTCCAATTCTTATTCTTGTCTGAGCCAAACAGACTGTGGCAATAGACCATTCTGATTCTGGTTTAGATTCTGATTCCAACTGCAAACCAAATGAACCCTTAATTCTTTCATAGAACAGATAACAGATGGAATTAATTGATTGTTAGATTTTGGTATTCCGCTCTGATACAGTTACATTGCCACAGTGATTAAATGTCATATTGACTCGTAGGTGTTGACAGAATTCTAGTTCAATATCTGCAAAGATCCATCTATTCAGTGGTTTTTATCCTTAATCTTGCAACGAAATTGACTTTGTAGAAGGTCTATTATTTGCTTCATTTAATATATGCGTGCATGGATGCCTGCCTGTCTGGATAGATTGATCTGCAGTTCAGAAGTGAGCTTGTAACCCAATTGCATTGGCATTGTCTATTTACTCACTCCAACTCCAACAGGAATGACTCAGATAGTCAGATTTGCCTTAATAATTTTACGTGATCTCTTCTCGTTTTCATTTTCTTGTGTTGGTTATTGCTGTACTGCTAGCTGTTTGTTTTCTTTATGCTTCATTCCCTTGAATGGTTTTTAAATCTGGAGTTACTTCCAGTTGAGGATTCAATGCCATGTTTTCTTAGTGAAGCTAGTCCAAAAAGCATAAGATTGAAAAAATGGAATTCACCAACAATAAAAAAAAAAAAATAGAACCCGTAATGATTAATAACATGAAAGCTAGTATACTACCCAACCAAGGAATGGAAAACAAAGAAAGATTTGTTTCTGGCTTCCCATGATGATCCATAACCTGTGATGATTAATTTACATGTTTCTCAAATTGCCTGCAGGATGTTTTATGGACCCGGTGGGCCATATGCATTGTTCACTGGGAAAGATGCAAGTAGGGCTCTTGCAAAGATGTCCTTTGAAGAGAAGGATTTGACAGGTGATATCTCAGGTCTTGGTCCTTTTGAAATAGAGGCCTTGCAAGATTGGGAATACAAGTTTATGAGCAAATATGTCAAGGTCGGAACCATTAAGAAGACTGTTGCAGTCACTGATGCCTCTGCTGGTGATTCATCTGAAGCTACCGAGCAAGGTGTTGCAAAGCCTGCAGGAGATGGGCCATCAGAGGGCACAAAGGTAGAACATGTGGAGGTGCACCAGCCCAAGGAAGTCAGCAGTGGCAGCGCTGGTGAAAAAGAGTAGTTCCCATCCTTTTACAAGCAACAGATCCAAGTGGTTACAATTGTATTCCATCTCTGCAAGTGTAATCTCTTGTTAGTGTAGTTAAATATTGCTAGCATGGACAAACTTGGTACAACTAGTTGTCCTATCTTGTTAGTGTAGTTAGATATTCCCCTTATAAGCAAGCTCCATATGTTTATGAAATAAAGACAGCATGGTATATTTGGATATACCATGTCCTGGATCATTTATTTGAAACTCGCAAATGGGATACGGATGATTTGGGATCAATGAAATGCCTAGTCAGCTTTCCTGAGTGGATTCTTCTCATGTACTCGCTATGGACTATAATGCCTAGTCAACTTTACAGAGGAATGAACACGGAAAGTTTGCCTGTCCTTTCCTGTTGGTCTCTCTGGAGACATGGATGTATGTAATTCGCTCCACATCTAATATATATATATATAAATATATATATATATATATAAGTAATGAAATCAGGGCAAAGTCTCTCCCAGTCAAATATGTGGTTCTCTTTCATAGGCCACTAATTCAGACCCACTGTATTTACAAGTGTGCGACATTGTAAGTCTCCAAACGTGAGAAATGGGAAGCTTCCATTCTCAATGTTTTCCTTAAAAAAATGGAAACCTTCCATTCTCAACCCACTGTATTGCAATATGCAAGAGAGTAAAAGATAACTAAACTTAGAATAACTGCAATAAAATTAAGAAATAACCAAACTATCAGAGACGTCTGACTTGAAAATCCATTCAATCGTGTGCTTCATTGAATGTTCAGTTTGTGAAACTGCAACAAAAGAGTTTTCGTCTCCTCCAATCGGTTCAACAAACTCTCAAGGTGTCAGGTTTCTGAAACTACAAGAGAGAATTCTGTAACTTTTAAGATCTCCGGTTTCTGAAACTGCAACAAGAGAGAAATCTCTAACTTAAGGTCTCCGGTTTCTGAAACTGCAACAACAGAGAAGTCTGCAGCTTGAAGGTGTTCGGTTTAGCAATCTTTCAATCGGTTAATGTATTATTATGTTGTCTTTTATTAATATCTTATGAGATCACCGGCCACCGGCGATCATCTACGTTTGGCCGCCAGTGACTGGGAGGCTCATACGGTGGTGCTTATTTAACGTTCAATCGGTTAGCTCAGTTTAATTTCTGTTCAACAGTTTGGCGTTAGTATGTTCAACAGTTGCTATTTAAAGGTTAGAAACCATCGGCGACCACCGGTGATCTACTGCACTCTCCACCGACCACCGGCGGTCATTTATGTGTGGCTTCCGGTGGTCGGGACTGTCATACATTCCATGTACATAAAGCCGCCAGTGGTCGAGTTTCAGCCATATAAGGATTTATTTATTTATTTATTTTAAACAGGCGACAACAGGCTCGTCATTAATATCTTATGAGATCACCGGCCACCGGCGATCATTTACGTTTGGCCGCCAGTGACTGGGAGGCTCATACGGTGGTGCTTATGAAGCCGTTGGTGGTCGACTTTCAGCCAAATAGGGATGCGTGTGTGTGTGTGTGTGTGTTTTTAAATACAGGCGACCACCGGATCTTCATTAATATCTAATGAGATAATCGGCCACCGACGATCGTTTACGTTTGGCCGCCGGTGACTGGGAGGCTCATAAGGTTGTGTTTATGAAGCCATCGGTGGTCGACTTTCAGCTAAACAGGGGATGTGTTTCTTTTTTTTTTTTTTTAATACAAGCAACCACCTGTTCTTCATTAATATCTGATGAGTTCACCGACCACCGGCAATCATATACGTTTGGTCGCTGGTGACCGAGTGGCTCATACCTTGTGTTTATGAAGCCGCCAATGGTCATCTTTTGGTTGTGATCACATGCGCATATTAATGTCGGGTAAAGAAGAAGGTGGCAGTTTTTGGTTCGGGTCGGGTCAGGTTCGACCAATTCATATTTGCGGATTTACCGTTTTTATCATAAAATATTAAATCGGTTCGGTTTTAAACCAAACCCAGTTTAACTAGGAACATATAATTAATTATTGATACTTAATAAAGATGTTAATCATAATTAACATTAATTAATTCAGTTTGTTTTTAAACCAAACCCACTTTAATTAACTACTAATAATTAATAACAAGTATTTATACTTAACTACTGATAATTAATAATGACATTAATAATCATTACCATTAATTAATTTCGTTTGGGTTTAAACGAAACCCGGATTAATTATTAAATGTTAATCATAATTAACATTAATTAGTTTAGTTTGTTTTTAAGCCAAACCCGATTTAATTAAATGCTGATAGTTAATAGTGATGTTAATAATATTTATTTAACATCCATATTAATTAATAATCACTATTTAATATTCATATTAATGAATAATCATTAAATGATAATTATATCATTAATATTAATTATTAATATTATTTTTCTCAGTTAATAATTATTAAAATATTATTAAGTGCATACATAATAAGAATATATTATTACTTAATAATAATAATAATAATAATAATAATAATAATAATAATAATAATAATAATAATAATAATACTATTATTATTATTACTTAAAAATAATAATACTATCATTATTATTAATATTATTATTATTATGATTGTAATAATAAAATTATTTTTACTAGTTTTATAATTAATAATATATTATTAATATATTAATGATAATTACTTACTGCTAATTAATTACTGATAAATTATTATCAGTAATTATAATAAATAATATTACTACTATCCAATATTTATTTGATTTAGTCAAATTCAAATTATAAAACTTTCAATTATTCAATACTATTAAAATAAATTAATTATAAATGCAATTATTATTTCATTAATTAACTAAAAACATTAATTGTAACAAATTAATTACTAAATAATAATAATATTACTATTATTATTATTGGTTAATAATATTATTATTAATTAATAATTCAAATATAAATATATCTATTAAATAAATAGTGAAACCCATTTAAAATAATATTACTGTAATAAACAAAAAATGTAAAAACCAAAATGATACTTACATGTGACTCCCCCATAACGGGGCCAAGCGCTAGATAAAATATGGAAAATCTCTTCAATTAAATAAAAATCTATCAAAAAATCAAATGAATTTGTTTGGTTTTCAACCAAATCAAGTTTAATTAATTATCAATAATTATAATTAATAATATAATTATTATCCAATAATTATATGATTTAGTGAATGTTAAATTATAAAACTTTCAATTATTCAATATTGTTAAACTAAATTAATTATAAAATCAATTATTCATTAATTAATTAAAAATTTAATAGTAAAAAACTAATTACTTACTATACACAAATTAAGTACATACATAATAAGAATATACTTAATAATAATAATAATAATAACAACAATAATAATAGTAATAATAATAATAATAATAATAATAATAGTAGTAATAATAATAATGTTATTATTATTACCATTATAATTATGATTGTAATATTATTATTACTACTGATTTTATAATTATTAAATTATTATTATTATATTACTAATACTGATTGTTATTGAAAAATTGTAAGTAGGAAGTTTTAGTTACTTAAAATTATTTTCTGAAATTACTAATATCAATTGATGGAAGGTGATTTGACCCAACCCCTTGAGATGGTGACACGTGGACATGACTCAGTACAAGTGACAGCTCAAGACAATAGCCTCATCGCGACTAAGTAATGAGCATGTAGGATAGCTCGCTACATCACAACTTGTCATAGGGTGAGCTCGCCATAGTGCGAGCTCGAGGACCCCCGATGAACTGAAAGGGAATACTCCAAGACAAAGTCTATCCCAGCTCGCGAGTTAGGATAACCAGCTCGCTCCAATACTTAGGCAGAAAAACTACCCCAAAGGCAACCTTTAGAGGAATCACCTCAAAGCACCCCTAGGAGCTCACTACAAGGTAGCTCGCGACAGAACAACTCGCCACAAGGCAACTCGCTACTAAGCGATGTGATGTTTTCAGGAAGCTTCTATCTGACAAGACCGCACCCGCCAGACTACACCACGTCTCCTGATCGATGGTGCAATCCTTGCCAGCCCGACAGGATTGCGCCCACGTCTCTCGACAGATGGTGGCGTGTTTGTCCTTCTAGGACGTGTCACTCATCCGATTGGGTAGTACTCTATAACGATCACCTGCGCAGGCCTAACAGATGACGACTGTGACAGAGGTCCAGTGGTGGTTACGCTCGATTTGACAAGAACGCTCGTATTTAAGAGCCCCCTAGTTAAAGGAAAAGTCTCTCTCGAACATCTGATATCTTATCTTGAACTTACTCGAACTTTCTCTCGAGCTAACTCAGTGATCTAGCACGACCTACACTCTTAGCCTTCTTTGCACTCTTTACTGCTTTCTCCAGCGTTCTAACTTAAGCATCGGAGTATTCCCACTAGGCAAGTCCCCCGGGAATCCTTCACCGTCTTTTTCTCAAGTACCGTCCGTCACCAGCAGGGAGCCAGTAAATTGCTAGCTAGGAGTGCCCAGATTGCACAGCATCATTTGGCATCGTCTGTGGGAAACGCTTCAAAAAAGCCTTCCTCTAAGTTTCTACATTTTCCTTTTGAGAACTTAGCATTCATGGCCTCCTCCAGCAACGCTGAACGTGGTGCCAGCCAAAATGCTTATGGGGAGCAACCCCAGATTCCTACTGTCTGCATCGAACAGTTCATCGTTCCCCTCTCTGTGGACGGGATCCCCAGCATGAACGTGCCTCTCACAGTGGCACCTGTGAATGCTCCACTCCCTTCCACGATTGGAGCAACCTTTGCTGAACCTTCGGTTGTGCCCCCAGTGACCAACCAGAATCAGTTGGAAGACCTAGTACAGTGCAAGCGAGCCATGCAAGCTCAAATGCAACAGTTCCAACAGTTCTAACTCTACCAGCAACAAGTGTTGCATCAGGTCTCTCAGTACCAGTATCAGCAGTAGTTCCCTTCCTTGCCTTAGGCCCCCGAGCTCAAAGGTAAAGAGGAGGTGAGTTCAGGTGAAGTAAAAGCTACTCCTCTCCTCTTAGTTCCTTCCCCACTGTCTCCAGAACTTCTTGCTGTCCCCATGCTAAGGGACTTCATGCTCCTTCCACTAGACAAGTATGATTAATCCTTCGATCCAAATGATCATGTGGACGCCTTTTAGTCCCAGATGCACCTGGCAAGGGCCAGTGAATCCTGCATGTGTATGGCCTTCTCCACCACCTTCAAAGGGGTAGCCCGCACATGGTACTGAAACCTCATGCCTGGTTTGATAAGAAACTAAGCACAGTTTGTGCAAGTTTTCACCTCCTACTTTGTCACCAGCAAGAGGTGCCCAAGAACTCAAGAAAGCCTCCTCGGCATAGTTTAAAAGGAAGGGGAGTCCATTCAGAGTTACATCAAGCGATTTAATGACCCTTGTCTATAGATACCCGATCTGGACCCTGCAGTTCGCCTCAACGCAGCCAAGCGAGGTGTTACCCACAAAGAGTTCAAGTGTCACGTGGTCGTCAATCAGCCCAAGATCATGACCAAGTTCCTCAAGCTCGCGGATCGGTTTATAGGGACAGAGGAAGAGATCAACCAAAAGGGCGAGCAGGCCCTTGAGAAAAGGAAAAGGGAACCGGAGCCCCCAACTCAGGGCGACAGCAAGAAGAAGAAGGACCAAGCTCGGGGGGCAAACCCAAATCAGCCTTTCCCAGCTCCAGTAGCAGAAAGGGACTACATGCCCCTCAACGCGAAGCGGGCTGAGATCCTCATGGTGATCAAGGATGTCCCGTATGTGAAGTGGCCACCTCGGCTGAAGGCAAACCCTAATGTTAGAAATAAAAATTTGTACTGTAGTTTTCATAAAGACCACGATCACAGCACCGAGAATTGTAAAAACCTTCGCGACGAGATAGAGGAGCTCATCTGTCGCGGGCATCTAAGGAATTTTGTACAAAATAATAATAGTAATAATAAAGTAGGTCGAAAGGGGGAGCAAAGTAGAGATGCTCCCGAGTCCAATAGGTAGATAGAATAGCCGCATAAGCTGCCCCCCCCCCCCCCCCCCCCCCCCCCGAAGAGAGACCAGTTCGGGGGACCATTCATGTGATAGTCGGAGGATCGATTGTGGCGGGCTGCACCTCAGCGGCAGGTCGGGCATCAACTCGCAAGGTTGCTAGGGAAGAGTAGAACCCCTCGAAGCGGCCAAGGATGGAAGACCCAATCTTCTTCATAGAAGATGACACACGCGGGGTCCACTACCCCCATGATGACGCGCTCGTCATAAAGATGAAGATTAATGACTTTGAAGTCATGCATGTCCTCGTCGACTCAGGAAGTTCAGCAAACATCCTCTTCAAAGCAGCCTTCGACCAACTTCAGCTCCAAGAGAGCAACTTGAAGTCCGTGAACACTCCCCTGATAGGCTTCAACGGAGAGGAAGTCAGGCCCCTGGGAAGGATCACAGTACCTGTGGAAGTCGACACTTGGTCTAGCATAGTGAGACTCAACCACGATTTCTTAGTGGTCGCAACCCCCTCCCCGTATAATGCCATAGTAGGTCGGCCGATCACCCATGCCTTGCGAGCCATGGTATCCACGTACTACTTGGCCATGAAGTTCTCCACGGACTTCGGAATTGGGATAGTGCGAGGTGACCAGCTTGAGTCTCGCAAATGCTACGTCGCTGCCCTCAAAGGAAAGCCAAGGTGGCCGACAACCTCGAGCTGGAGCGACCTACAGAGCAGAGCGAGGAGCAAGCTGCGCCCATAGAAGAGACTGTCTCCATCCCGATATCAACGGAGGACCCAACCCGAATGCTTCAGATCAACGCTTCCATTGAGGAGCCTTTGCGATCTAAATTGGTACGCTTCTTACTTGAAATTTTAGATGTTTTTGCATGGTCTGCGGTAGAAATGCCCGGCATAGACCCTAGCATCATCACTCATAAGCTTAATACTGATCCTATAGTTAGGTCTGTTAGACAGAAGAAATGCAACCTAGCCCCAGAGCGATAGAGGGCAGTCAACGAGGAGGTCGGGAAGCTCCTTGCAGCTGATTTTATTAGGGATTACCCGAGTTGGGTGGCCAACCCCATTCTGGTAAAAAAGGCTAATGGTAAATGGCGAATGTGTGTCGACTACACTGAACTGAACCGAGCTTGCCCAAAGGACTGCTTCTCACTCCCTAGGATCGACCATCTGGTGGACGCGACCTCGGGGCACGAGTCGCTGAGCTTTTTAGATGCCTATTTGGGCTACAACCAGATCAGGATGGACCCAGCTGATGAAGAAAAGACTGCCTTCATAACTGAGCTTGGCCTATACTACTACAAGGTCATGCTCTTTGGGCTAAAAAATGCCGGGGCAACCTTTCAAAGACTTGTAAATAAGTTGTTTGAGCCATTGATTAGCCGAAGAATAGAGTGCTATGTAGACGACATGGTCATCAAAACCCAGTTTTCACCTAAATTAATACAAGACTTGCATTCAGTTTTTGAAATTCTGCGTAGATTTAACATGAAGTTGAATCCGAGTGTGCCTTTGGTGTCACCTCAGGTAAGTTCCTGGGGTACATCGTTAACCGGCGTGGCATTGAGGCTAACCTGGACAAAGTAAATGTCATCCTAGACATGAGACCACCCCGAAAAATGAAGGAGGTTCGGAGGCTGAATGGCCGAATAGTTGCTCTAAGCCACTTCATGTCCAAGTTGGCAGACCGTTGCCTATCTTTCTTTAAAGCAATTAAAAGCAAAGGGTTTGAATGGACCCAAGATTGTTAGCTATCGTTTGATGATTTCAAAAAGTACCTCGCTAGCATACCGGTCTTAACCCGACCCGAGCAGGGCAATGTTTTAGAGTTGTACCTCTCGACAAGTGATGAAGTGGTCAGCTCGGTACTACTAAAAGAGGTAGGTCGGGTCCAACAACCTACCTACTATGTTAGTAAGGTGTTGCAGGGAGCAGAGATGAGATATCCGAAGATTGAAAAGTTGGCCTACGCACTGGTTGTTGCAGCCCGAAAGCTCCATCCATACTTCTAAGTTCACACTGTTGTCGTCCTCACCAACAAACCTCTGAGGCAAGTTCTACTCAAGCCCGAGGTCTCTGATCGACTAACGAAGTGGGCCGTTGAACTCAGCGAGTATGACCTCCAAAACAAGCCGTGAACTGCTATCAAGGCCCAAGCCTTAGCAGACCATCGCAGAATGCACTTTCAGCTCTGAAGTCCCCAAGTCGGTTGAGCATGAGGCCCCCAGTTCGGGCGAGCTCGAAGCTCTCAGGCCGGTTGAGTCCGAGCACTGTGAGGTAGCAACCAGTGCGGCATCTCTCCTAGTTAGGCCAAGCATGAACTATGATGAAGAGCCCTGGATCCTTCACGTAGATGGCTCCTCAAACCAACAGGGCAGCGGAGCTGGAATCGTTCTGTATGGCCCAAGTGGCACAAAGTTAGAGTACGCACTATGCTTCGAGTTCACAACATCCAACAATGAAGCGAAGTACGAAGCGTTGATAGCCGGGCTGGCTCTAGCCAAAGAAGTGAAAGCCAAGCATATCGTCATCAACAAAAATTCCCAGCTCGTGGTCAGTCAAGTCACAGGCGAATACGAAGCTTGCGAACCAATATGATTGCCTACTTAGCCAAAGTAAGAGAGACTCTGCTCAACTTCCAGTCACACTTCATCAGGAAAATCCTGAGGTCAGAGAACGCTAAGGCTGACGCCCTGTCCTGGTTAGCCAGCACCAGTGATAATACCATGAGAACTGTGTACATAGAAAACCTGTCTTGGCCTAGTATTCTCGGGGGGGGGGGGCAGAGGAGGTCACTCCTATCGTTCAAGCAGAGTCGAGCTAGATCGATCCGCTTGCGAGCTTCCTACTACACGGGACCCTCCCTGCAAACTGTAATGCCGCCAGAAGAGTAGAGCGTCAGGCGGCCAAATACATCATGATAGACGAACGGCTGTACTGAAGATCCTACACGCTCCCCTACCTGCGCTGCTTGCGACCTTCCGAAGCCGAGTTCGTGCTCCGCGACATTCATGAGGACCTGTGCGACGGACACTTGGGGGGCAGGGCCCTCGCCCAAAAAGCGCTACGATAGGGGTACTACTGGCCAACAGTGAAAGAAGATGATATTGAGCTCGTCAGAATGTGTGACAAGTGCCAGAAGCATGCCAATATCCACCATCAGCCCGTTGCCGACCTCAAGTATCTCACCAGCCCGTGGCCTTTCGCGCAATAGGGCATTGATATACTCAGATCGTTTCCATCAACGACAGGCCAGAGGAAATTCTTAGTGGTAGCAGTGGATTATTTCACCAAGTGGGTAGAAGCTGAACCTCTTGTGACAATCACAACCCGAAACGTACAAAACTTCTTTTGGAAAAATATAGTGTTCCATTTTGGGTTACCTCGGGTACTGATTTCTGATAACGATAAGTAGTTCGAGGACATTAAATTCTAGAATTTGTGTCAAGACATGAGGATCTGACAGAACTTCACTTCAGTTGCACACCCTCAAGCAAACGGTTAAGCAGAAGTCACAAACAGAGCCATCCTCCGTGGACTGAAGGCACGGTTAGACCAAGCTAAAGGACTATGGGCAGACGAGCTACCCAGCGTTCTATGGGCTTACCGAATTACAAGGAAGACTACCACGGGAGAAACCCCCTTCAAACTTACCTACGACACAGAAGCAGTCATCCAAGCTGAGGTCGAGGTTCCCTCGCTACGATTAGAAGTGTATGACAACAAGGCAAACGAAGACGAGCTACATACCAACCTCGACCTACTCGACGAAGTAAGGGACCTCGCATATATTAGAACCATAGCCTGCCAGCAAAGAGTAGTTCGGTACTATAACGCCAGGGTCAAGAAGCAGAACCTCCGTGTTGGCGACCTGGTCCTTCGTAAAGTTATGGTACCTAAGCCGGGTGTTGGCAAGCTTAGATCGAATTGGGAAGGACCTTACTGAGTGAAATGGGTGTTCGGGGAAGGAACATACAAGCTCGAAACCCTAGAAGGGAAATAAATACCTCGGGCATAGAATATTGTCAACTTAAGGCAGTATTACCTATAACTACTGAGTAGACCATGAGTCACTCTCAAAGCCTAAGGGCCAAAATGCCGAGCTAACATTGACCTCGACGTGATAAGACCCAGTCACCTCTATGGCATGGGTGAACTACTGAGTAGACCATGGGTCACTCCCAAAACCTAAGGGCCAAAATGCTGAGCTAACATAGATCTCAGTGCGATAAGACCCAATCACCTCTATGGCATGGGCGAACTCCAAGAGTGGACAATAAGTCACTCCATCAGCCCAAGGGCTAAAACACCGAGCTAACTAAGACCTCAACACTGTGAAAGACTTAATATGCCAATGAAACGGTTAAGTTCCAGAGGCATAGTCGGCTCGGGTCTGAACCCTATGAAGCGTAGCTCGTCTCGGTATACTGATTGAACCCAACAAGTAATGACCCATGAACAAACAGTTCGGGGTATACTATAAAATACCTCAAGCACCAAGGGATAGCTCAGGGTAACAACTACCGAAAGATCCTACTTCGGGTATGTAGCTCTAACAGCTCAGGTGATAAAATCGCTTCGATAGAAAGTAAAGAGCACACCATACTTAGTAGAAAAAGATAAAAATTCCATTACTAGTTTATGTAAATAAAAATTCAGGCTTAACAGCCCGGGAAGAGTTCAACAAAAGCTAAATAAGGGCCCAACTGCCCAAGAGAAAGATATTTAAAATCGGGTTCTGACACCCGGGAACCACTAGAATTCATCAGAGAAGAACAACAAAAGAGCAACCAGCCTCAGGGATCCATCGCCTCCACCTCGTCCTCATCCTTCGGAGAGTCAGGCTCCTCCTCCACTAGGTCCACCGTCTCAGGATGCGGACCCTTCATGGTTATGCCGTCGAGGTTGAGCCCGGAGAACTTCTTTCGGACCAGCCAACGGTAGAGTTTAAATCTAGAGATGTAGGAGCTTGAGCCATACTCCATTTGGAGGTCGTGGTACTCCTGGGAGTCCTTAAAGTCTCACACCACCTTAGCCCGCTCGGCCTCCACCATGGTGTCGAAGTTTCGAGTTCAGTCCTAAAGCGTGGACTCCAAGTCTCGAACCTGCTGGCGAAGAAGCTCCCTCTCTGCCGCCACCCTCGATGACTCCTCCCTATAGCGAGCACTCTCCTCAGACAGCCGGGCGATCTGAGCCTCCTGGTCCCGGATGAGCAGTTCATGGACCTCGCTCCCCTTTTGAGCCTGAAGGACTTCACCTCGGGCCCGGTCGAGCTCGCCTTGGAGCTTCTGCACGGTTGACCTCTGAGCACGAGCATCGCCGGAGTGGATGATGGTCTGGAGGGCCATGGTGTGGATGGCGGAGTTCACCTGCCAACAGGAGACTAAGGTCAGAAAAGAGAAAAGGAGAGAAAAGAAAGAAGGAAGAGAAAGGACACTTACCACCATGCAGTGGGCGGAGGCAAACCTAACGAGCTCCTTGGGGTCCATCTCTCCCCAACTGGAAACCTCCTCGTGGCAAATCGCCCTTTGGCTCTTCTGTGCAGCCACAATGTAGTCATTAACACCCTCCCAATTCTCAGTAGGGAACTACGGGAAGGGGAAGGGGCGGGATGACCCAAACGAAGGAAACTCCCCTTGCACCGGGAGCTCAGGCTCTTCTACGCCACCTTCCGTGGTGACTCCCTCGAATAGAATCGGTGGAACCTTAGGTGGTGGAGAAGTGAAGGCCGGGTCAATAGACTCGAACTCAGCACCCCCAGAAGTGGAAGCTCGGTCAGGATGCGACCTCTTTGCCTTGTGCTTCTGGTTGCTGGGCAGGAGGTGGCGTGCATCAACACCAGACATGATGGCTGCCAAAAACCACAAGGTATTAGTCTAGTAAAAAAAAAGAAAAAAATTCACAAGGCACTATGCGACCTTAAAGGCAACCTACCCGGGCTCAGATCGGCCTAAGCGAGCTTTTCCTCGGTCAAGTAGTCCGACCAATGGAAGCCAACTGCTGGCCAGTACTGTAGTGTTTTCCAAATTTCGGGGTCTAACTCAACCCCTGAATCCTGGATGGCGGCCCTCTAGTGAGTTGGGAAGGGCCACCCTTCGGGGTTGCGAACAACAAAATAGTCTCACTTCCAAGCCGGGATCCTGTTGGCAGGGATAGTTGCCGGAAGGGAGACTATAGACGAGGTCTCTAGGGAGGTTAAATTGGAGAACCAAGGTCCTAAGTCTCTCCATCGACATGGAGGAAGGACCAAAGCTATCGTGCTCCCTGCCCCGAGAGGTGGAAGCAGTCTTGCCAGAAGCCTCCCAAGCTTTCGGAGCCTTCCCCCAAGCTCACCCTGAGCTCAAGGGGGCGTCATCTTGGTCATCACCCCGGGAAAAGACGTGGTACTGATACCCAAACATACCGACGAAATGATAAGACTCACCAGGGAAGAAACGAACCAAAAAGACGGTGTGAGTAGATGAAGAGCTTGGACAGCTAGATGAAGACGCGACCTCAGACTCCGAAGGCAAGGCAAGTTAGCGTAAAAGAAATGAAGCCTGGGGCCCTCCTAATTATAGCCACTGTGCCCTCAAATCGATGGCTCAGATTGATATAGATCTGACGATTTGTAGTCAAGCTGACCGCACGTCTTTTGAAACCGAAATGTGACTGGCTGCACGTCTCCCATGCTTAAGGTAATGACGGTTGCACGTCTTCTAGAGTTAAGAGCCGCTTTTGCACATTCGTTTTGGCATTCAAAAGGTCCAGAGACCCCCTGACTTCTGCGCGCGCATTTAATGCGACCAGTCAATCAAGTTTGAACTTCGGGTCAAATCCGCCCGTCACACTTCATGAACTCCTCATGCTAAGGTAGTACCCTTAGCCCGAGGAGTGGGGGGCAATTGATGGAAGTTGATTTGACTTGACCCCTTGAGATGGTGACACGTGGACATGACTCAGTACAAGTGACAACTCAACACAATAGCTTCATCGTGACTAAGTAATGAGCCTGTAGGACAGTTCACTACGTCACAGCTCGTCATAGGGTGAGCTTGAGGACCCCCGATGAACTGAAAGGGAATACTACAAGACAAAGTCTATCCCAGCTCGCGAGTTAGGATAACCAGCTCACTCCAATACTTAGGTAGAAAAACTGCCCCAAAGGCAACCTGTAGAGGAATCACCTCGAAGCACCCTTAGGAGCTCGCTACAAGGTAGCTTGCAACAGAACAACTCGCCACAAGGCAGCTCATTGCGGGATAGCTCGCTACAAGGCAGCCCGCCGGACTGCACCACGTCTCCTGACCGATGGCGTAGTCCCTGCCAGCCCGACAAGACTGCGCCCACGTCTCTCGACAGATGGTGACGTGTCTGTCCTTCCAAGACGTGTCACTCATCCGATTGGGTAGTACTCTGCAACGGTCACCTGCGCAGGCCTAGCAGATAATGGCTGCGACAGAGGTCCAGTGGCGGTTACGCCCGATTTGACAAGAACGCTCGTATTTAAGAACCCCATAGTTGAAGGAAAAGTTTCTCTCGAACATCTGATATCTTATCTTGAACTTACTCGAACTTTCTCTCGAGCTAACTCAGTGATCTAGCGCAACCTACACTCTTAACCTTCTTTGCACTCTTTATTGCTTTCTCCAACGTTCTTACTGATTTAAAAATCAATATACACACAATAAGAATTTATTATTACTTACTACTACTAATATTATTATTATTATTATTACTGATTTTATAATTATTAATATATTAATAATACTGATTATTATTAAGAAAATGTTAATAGGAAAATTTAATTACTAAGATTTTTTTGCTGAAATTATACGTTTTAATTAAAGGAAGGCTTTTAGGCCAAAGCTCCCTCCTAGTCAAACACATGTCATCCCAATTTTATAGAAAATAGAATTTCAATTCAACTTCCCACTTTCGCATTTTTATAGGAAATAGAATTCAAATTCAACTACCACATTTTCAGGAAATAATAATTCAATTCATTCATGGGAAAGCACATGTTGCTTACTTTTAGGAAAACAAAAAAGTAAGCACACGTTGTTTTCTCTGTGAATCAATAATTACCTTAATTAAATTAATTAATTCATTTATATAAGTAACAAATTGATAAGAGAAATGCAAAACATTATTAAATAATTAAAAACATTATTAAATAATTAATAAATTGAGAAAAATACTATAATATGATTAAACAAATATAATTGATTATTCACTATAGAATGGATAGTTAAATAATAAAATGATTAAGTAATTTACTAATTAAGAAATAAATTAACAAGAAAAAATTTGAATAATTTAATTTATTCAAATAAAAAATTGATCAAGCAATTAATATTGACTAATTCAATAAAGAAATAATTGAGCAATTAATAAAATGTTAAAAAATTAAAAAACTGGTAAAAGGAAAATGATTAAATAATTATAGCAAAAGTAAAATCCAACACTCCATACATCTCATGTGTAATACATTCTTTAAATGATTAAATAATATTTATTATTGGTATTTATTAACAGTATATAAGGACACGTGTTTGTAATTTTTATTTCCAGTGTTTCAAAAATGTTCTAATAATTAACAGTAATAATCAATAACAGTAATTAACAGTAATATTTATTAACAAAATTTATCAAAATTATATTAATTAACATTATTTATTATGATATTCATATAATTTAATTACGAATTCAATATTATTAATATAATATGTATGTATGTATGTATGGACGTATATATGTATACATATACATACATATTATATATATATATATATGTATGTATGTATGACATTACCTTCCCCGTACTTAATACGGGGTGACTATGTAGCACAAGAGCTAGAGTTCAAGTGCTTGATCCAAGTAATCGCTCCACATTAATAAATATTTGGATATATTAATACAAAGTAGACCTTTTAAAATGGGGAATGACGGTTCAGTCCAGGGTCAGAATTTTTAGGCCTAAAGTACAGTTGGGGTGGGTGCCAGCTCGGAGTTGATGTCAATTCACGGGCAAGCATTGGTGTTATTTTTCAGTTTAAAATATCAATAAGACCCTCTAATATCTATAAAATGAATAAAAAGGTAGCTTATGGGCTATATCCATGGTTTTGAAAACCAGACCGGATCGGTTGACCTAAGAATTGGTCAGGTAACCGGTTTCATTTTACCCTAAAACCGTTTTTTTTTTTTTAAATCATTGATTTGATCAGCAACTTATTGATTTTGGGGGTTGAATTGTTGACTAATTGAGTTGAACAATATTTTTTGCTGTTTTTATTTTATTTATTTTTAAAGTCAGAATAAGCTATCCTTTTGAACCGAATGGTCAAACTGTTCAACCCGAGAACCAATCGCCAGAACGATTCCATGTCCCGTCTAGTTTTTAAAACCTTGGCCATATTAATACACACCAATGCCCACTTCAGGGTATCGGACATATCGATATTTAAATCATTGGTGGCTTGTACTTTGTTTCTTATTAAACTCTAGTCTTATAGAAGTGTCTCCACATTCAGTACCTTTCATGGTTGGAACGAGGGAGGGGGATTGACGAGAAGAGGAACTGGGATCTTGGGATCCCTATCCTTGGTAGGTTTTTAATCACTCGCTATGGATGCCTCAGGCAAGGTGACCGTGACCCTCCACAATTTTTCTAGGAACTAAGCAACCACCTTCTCAGGACTATCCTGCTTCCTGCACCGTCCAATAAAATACCAACGTGAACGCATCTCTGTTTGTTTCAAATTCAAAGCACCCGGTGGTCCATTTTGGTTGGGTTGCTGGCTACCCATGTTTTATTAGATCATCTCAGCTCTCAGGATCGTTACCGAGACGGTTTCAGTCTTTTCAGCTGATGTCAACCAGTGATGATCTTTTGAACAATCAAAGAGGAAAACTTCAGAGCTCTTTGAAGTTTTAACCAAAGAGTAGTAATGTCCATCGACTGTAGGTCTTTGTCATTGAAAACTCCATTGAAGTTCATCTGTACCCAGCCATGGGCAGTGAAGAGTCTCAGATTCGGACTCCAAGAACTCTCTGGAGGCTCTCCTAGTATCCTATTAGGAAAAATGCCAAATATGGTTTGCTTAAGTCAAGCACTGCAATTTCAAGCGGTCTTCATTGAAAAATTAGCTATTCTTCACTGAGAAATTAGGTGCTCCAGTGGATTCTCCTCAAACCTGATGAAAATGAAGACTTGGATAATCCTCTCAAAGTTGTAACTTAGCACTAAATTTTTTTCTATAATTAGCATAGCACTAAATTTAATATGTATGCTTGTGTTCTCGGGCACCTTCCTCAAGGCTCAGCATTGGCTGAGGGCAAGAAATTTAAGTTAAGTAGGGAGTTTGGTGATTATTTTGCTCCTAAAAGTTTTATCATATATGAATCTTAAGCCATTTTTAATATAGATACAGAGAACGAGACCTAGTTGGTGCCTATCTTCAAATTGGTGTGTCCTGTGTGAATCAAATGATGAATCTGCTCATCACTTATTCATTTCCTGTCCTTTTGCTTGTTATATTTGGGATTGGTTTCTCCTTATTTGATTGCAGGTGGAACACTCCATTCAGCTGGGATAAATTGCTTGATCCCTCGACTTTCAGCTGGCCTCAAGGAAAAGGGAAAGATTACTTTGAAAGCGCACAAGAACTGCAGTAATCTGGACATTGTGGGAAGAAATAAATAAGAGAATATTTGAGGAGAGAATAAAAGTAAACAGACTCCGATTGAAAGTATAATGGTGACACATTGGGTGAAAACAGCTAAATTGTTTCTAGACTTCACATTTGATGATATTTTTAGACAATGGGACACAATTGCTGCATCATCCTCAGCTAAGAAACAAATGGTAATATGGAAACCACCAATGGATGATGATGAGGGCGGATTTGGCCCTCCAGTGAAATTGTGACACCTGACACCTCATGCAAACCAAGTGCAGCCTCTTGACAACTGGGCAGCTCGACAGAGCTTGCCACAACTTGCCATTTACAGACAGCTCGGCATGGCTCGCCACAAGTAGCTCTGCATAGGCAGCTCGCCATAGGCAGCTGGCCACTCCGCAGGTAGCCTGGTGTCTCACGAAGAGCTCGCCACTTAGGGGTAGCTCGGCACTTACAGGTAGCTCGGCATAGGCAGCTCGCCACAAGCAGCTGGCCACTCCGCAGGCAGCCTGGTGTCTTACGAAGAGCTCGCCACTTAGAGGCATCTCGACACTTACATGTAGCTCGGCATAGGCAGCTCGCCACTCCGTAGGCAGCCTGGCATGTTACGAAGAGCTCGCCACTTAGGGGTAGCTCAGCATAGGCAGCTGGCCACAGGCAGCTGGCCACTCCGCAGGCAGCCTGGCGTTTTACGAAGAGCTCGGCACTTGGGGGTAGCTCGGCACTTAGGGGCAGCTCGGTGTATTGTAGGAAGATCTCATGCCTGACAACCGTACCTGACAAATCCAAAGACCTACGCCCACGTCTCTCGCTAGGCGGTGCCGTGCCTGCCAGTCCTGAGAGTTGTCCCTTGACTGGAAGAGCCGTACTTTGCGGCAGCCGCCTGCACCCGCCACCTCAGCTCTGGTAGTAACAGCTGCGGCAGAGAGACAGAGGCGGTTACGCCTGATTTGACAGACACCACTATATCAGGACTCCGACCCCCAAAGACAAGAGAGAGAGAATGAAAAAATGGAGGTAATCCCTGGTCTCTAGCTCTCTCATTTCACTCCAAGCTCCCTACAATCAGAATGCTAACTTAGGCATCGGAGAGTCCTCGTCGGTAAAATATCCCCGGGTCCTCTGATTCAGTTCTCGCAAGTCCCTCAGCTCCCGTCGGCTACAAAGGAGATGAGATCACCTCATGTAGAGGACAGTCGGGTTGCGCTACACCAGGGAGCTCCACCATCCCCTGAGTTACAAGCCGCCTAGGAGTAGGTCAAATGACGAGTCCACCCAGGTAGCTCACCACTAGGGAACTCGTCACCAAGTAGTTCACCACCAAGGAGCTCGTCACCAAGTAGCTCACCACCAGGTAGCTCTCCACCCGGGAGTTCGTCACCAAGTAGCTCACCACCAGGGAGCTCGTCACCAAATAGCTCACCACCAGGGAGCTCGTCACCAGGTATCTCTCCACCAGGGAGATCGTCACCAGGTATCTCTCCACCAGGAAGCTCGTCACCAGGTAGCTCACCACCAGGGAATTCGCCACCAAGTAGCTCATCGCCAGGCAATTTGCCACCAGGGAGCTCTACCATCCTCTCCTGGGAGCAGGTCAAATAGTGAGGCACTTAACCAAAAAAAAATTGATACATCACAAAAAATTGATATGTGACCAGAAACAATTACATCATATGATTTTTTCAAATTGAATTTTGACAAGAGCTGTTTTGGCAATCTGGGTGCTACGGGAATGGGAGGGGAGATAAGAAAGTCGAGGAAAATAGTGTTTTTGTTTTATGGGCCTATAGGGCAAGGGGACTCAACGGGTGCAGAACTAAAACCTACTGTTTTGGTGTCCAATAGGAATGGAATAAGGGATCAGAAAGTTGTTGATTGAAGGAGATTCAAAGGTAATCAGCAGCTGGCTGAAGAAGTTTAAAAGATTCTCAAAAGACATGCAGGTGAATGTGCAATGGGTTCCTAGATCAGCAAACAGTTTAGCTGATTATTTTGTCAAGCGAGGGGTCAATAGAGGGAATTGCTTTTGGACTCAGCAGTAACTGTAAGAATATGGTTCTGCTATCGTCCTAAGAGTTTGGGGTAGCGGAGACTACTCTTATTGTAAATTTTCTTTCAAAATTAATAAAAGAATTTTTTCTGTTGCTGATAAAAAAAATATTAAGCCATTTTTAATTTGTTACATTCATCTAGTAGTTACTTTTGGAGTTACCAAAAGTTACCAAATCGTCACTAAGGCTCAGTTGGTAAAGAGTACAAATACAAATATGTATAATGCAATTACATACAAAATATAAGGTCAAATTTGTATCTGTATGTACTCCCAAACTGAGCCTAAAGGAGTTGAATTTTGTTCCTTCCATGAAGGATGACAGTGTCTTCCCAAGCACCTTAGGGTTTGGTTTGAAGGGAAAGGTAATAGGCTCCCCTACCTTAAACTTCAAACCAAACATAGCTTAATGGACGGTAACCAGACTTGAACAACAGCCAAAAAAAAATAATATTCAGGTCTCATACAATCCTGATTACATGCATTCTACAGTAACCAGCTTCGAAATAAACTCGTTTTTCTGATGGGTAGGGCCAAAATGAACGCTTCTACAGTAACATACATTCTAGATTTCTCAAAAATTAATGGCCTCCAGGTAATAATCATAATCAGCCTAGATTAACTTATCTAAAGCCTCTAGGTAATCATTCTGGATTCTGGTCAGGCTCGAGGGCCCACAAGGGCACAGTCTCTGAATGAGGAATATGTGTGATCTGGTTGCATAAGCCAATCCAAAATTCCAAACCAGACAAATGGACTCTGGCGAAACAGAAGGAGAAGAGACAATGCCTTCAAATCGAAGGTTCCAGGGAATACCAATCTGCCAAAATACCACTTCAAATACCTGCTGTGCCTAAAGTAAGGAGGTTTTCTCCAATCTGCCAGCATACCTCTCTCTCTCTCTCTAACTGGGGCCCAAACCGGGTTTAGAAAATAAGGTTTTTTCAAACTGAAAACGAGAAGTCATTTCCCAATCTTGTATTAAAATAAAAATTAAAAAAAGATAGCAAACAAAAGGCTTTAAAAGTTATCAATCATCAGTTGCCCCTATTAAAGACTGCATTATTTTATATTTCCATAACTGTTTTTTTTTAATAATTTTACACTACAATCAGTAAATGACAGATTATTCATGATCTAATACTGCAATCACAGCTGGACAATGGGTTAGCAGAGAATACTGAAAATCTGCACCGACGGTCACCTTGAATATAAGTGTTAAAGCATGCAAACCGGAGAAGATATCATATACATAACCTCTTCCAAAATCCAATAGTTATTTAGAACAAAAAAAAAAAAACAATAGTTACAGACCAATTATGCAATGCATTTTCTCTTTTGTTGGCAAACAAAGCTCTGAGAACTTTACAGGGAGTATTGGTAAGGTGGACGAGAGAGCATGTTAGTTCAGTTGCCTTCGGGCAAAACTTGTGACTTCTCAATAATTGATTCAATTCTCTGTTGAAGAAGGGATAGGTTAAAGCAGTTTAAAAAGAAAAAATAAAAGTCAACAATAGAAGAGAAATGGAACCTATGAAATGAAAAGACAATTAAGGTTTAAATTGGATAATAAGCTATAGATATCTTGAAATCTTAAAATTGGGAAAAAAGCGGAGATCCACACCTTAACTGATTGCTTAACTTCTTCAAGTCTATGTAGCAACAAATCACTAGGCACTGCAGTTCTAGTCTCCTGTAAGGCACTCTGTGGTGAACCTGTCACCTGCATATATAAAAATAAAGCAGTTATTTAATAGCATAAAGGCATGATGATAACAAATCCATCAACAATAGAATGGAAGAATTTTGCCTACAATGTAGAATATAAAACATTGCTAATATTATACTTTTATATTTATACTGAATCCCAGAGAAGAAAAAATTTCCACTTTCTGATGCCCTTTCCTTGTTCAAATGTTTATCAAGGCAGAATACGTCAAAATGGGAGAAAAACAACGCTTTCTAATACAGAGGGAAAACAAAGAATCCACCGCCATAATTTCCTAGCACCTCCGACCACAAGGAGTCAAAGACCTATATCTACAATTCTACATCATTGCAGCCACCTTGCAAATTATAATATAGAATTCTGGACAACGGTAACTGTAGAAGCATGGCACTTAAAGACTTTGAATATGCAATTTGATGATGATGATAAATAACAAAGGTTAGGTCTGTATCCAGTCTATCCCTCCCAAGTCCCCGGATGGCAAGGACCATTGATAATAACCCTTTTTGGGATTAGGCCTTCATCCAGATGGTTGTTTCTGCAACGGAAATAGGTTTCCATGAAGGTCTTATTTGGAGAGGGAGCCCTTTATTCAAACTATCCTTTCCCATATTCTTTTTGTTTACTTGATCTTACTTTCTGTTGATGCAGTTGTGTGCTTCAAGAATTTGTTTTGTCTTTCTTCTTGGTTGTGTCAAATTCCTGATTGGCTGGAGACATAATCATGCACTGCAGACTGGGCAACCTATCATGAGTGAACATGCTGGTGTTCTGTATGAATAAGGTGAGTCCCACGTTCGCCCCCCTCCTGATTGGTTTCCCTGCCCAGTGTGCATGATTTTGTCTCCAACCCATCCAGTCCTTAAAATATTAGAATAACATATCAAAGATGAGATTTTCCTCCCTCATACATTTGCAAAGTATAAGGGGAAAAGATATTTCAAACTTATTTTTATGTTCTGGCCTAAACAGATAAAGCCTTGGTTATTGCTAATTTCCCAAAGAGATAATCTAAACAGAAAACAAAATATTAAACAATGAAAGCAACAACCTAGGGCCCCAAAAAATCCTGACTTGTGAATCCCTGAGATAAGCAACTCAAAAGTTACAAAACTGAACATGATCTGCAATGTTATTGTTGATCAACAAGAACAAAATCAAAAAACATAAACATCCCCCAGAGGGTACAGACAAACACAAGTCAAGAGCATTGAAGTACTACAAAGACTGTAGCCATCACAAAGAACAGAATGCAAGACAGCTTCAATGAAGGCAGCAGGCTCATCTAATAGGCCTGCTATATATTGAGCACTATGCCATCACTCTGGACCACATGGCCAATGTACCCACGCTAATAAACATTTGATGGAAAATATGAGCTTTATTAGATTATCATAAGCATCTATAGAATATTTACTCAATTATAGTCATGCTAGTTATCACCCAAATTAATAAATTGATAGAAGTTGTCAAACAACTAGAAATTTCATAACAGCTTGATCTTTGGCCTAAGTAATCATATTACAAGAGCCTGATGATTGGAGAATCCCAGCCTGATAAGAATGTACAGTACTGACCCATATCATCCACACAAAAGCATGGTAGTACAGAAAACATTCCTTGTTTATCATTCTGAAGTGCCAGTCGTTCATTGAACTAAAATAGTATCTAAGTCTCAGACAAGCTTCAGAAAAAAATAATTAGACAGTTGGTGACAGTTTGTTTGGAACAAGTTTTGCAGAAGGGAAAAGCAATTTTAGGAGTCATAAATCATTACCTTCCAACTTTTAGATGGTGATCTACCAACTGGTTGTGTCTCAGATAAAGATGCCATACGAACTGGTGTACTTGCCCCTTCACCAGTGTGACTAGTCTTCAAGCTTATACTAACTTCTTGTATAATCTTTGCAGCTTCAGTGATAATGATCTGCATGACATGCAGAGATCCCCATAATAAAATTAAAGGATATGAATTAATCTCCAAACCATCAAATGTAGCTATCTATTTTCATTGCTAATAAAAACAACTAGAAAGAATGTTGCACATACAGAATTGTTGAAATACGAAGAGACAGGTAATCAGTGGAGTTTTGAGTTACCTTCCTCAGAAGTCCTGGGTTAGACACTCCTTGAACCTGTAGTTGATCCACAGGGGCAGCTTTTCCATGGGTTATGTGCTCAACTCTAAGTGTATGGATTCCATATACTGATTGCAAACAACCTGAAGGAAACAACTTACTAAATTTCATTAACCTAATGAAGGAATTTTTCATAGGTCATTTGTCTTTTATTTTTAAAGGTATACCAACTCAAAGAAAATTGAGGCCTTTTCAATATTTGAAAATTACACCTACAGTAATTCAGATAATGCAAGAAAGGAAGGAAAGAGAGGAAGAGAATCCAGGGCCCTCTGGGATTGGAGGAGTTTTCAGGAATGAGGAAGGGGTTGTTATTGCTTTATTCTCTGGCCTATTGAAGGAGGTGACTCTCTTAGGGCTGAGACCCTTGCAGCACTTGAAGGAATTCGAAGAGCAAAGAAATTAAATATCAGCCGTTTGATCCTGGAAGGTGATTCGAAGGTGGTGGTTAGCTGGTTGAAGAAAGAGGACAGTGGATTGTGGAACTTTAACAATGAAAAGAAACAGTTCTTATGGCTGTGTAAGGACATTGAGATACGATATAGCTGGGTGAAGAGGAGTGCCAACTCATTTGCAGATGGGTTGGCCAAGCAAGGGGAGAATAGGGAGTCTGTCTTTTGGGCTAGTTTTTAATTTTTTTCTCTTTGTATTCTGTTATTGGGGAGCTAAGATATTTTATCCCCCCTCTTGTATCCACAATCCCTGTTTTCTTTTAATTTAATGAAGCTGGTGTTATTGATCAAAAAAAAAAAAAAAAACAAAGAGAGAGGAAGAAAAAGAAGATGAAAGAAGTTTCAGCAATAGGTTGTGGAAGAAAAAAAGAAGGGAAGAGAGAAAAGAAGAATTCGAACCTCTCTCTAGCCCCCATTCATCACTTTTATTAATAATTCTAAGTACAATTACATGGATGCCCTTAATGGGGTGGCCCACACTAAAGAAATAATTAAATAAAATAAAAGAAGGCCCATAACTTTTAAACACTACTTAAAATAAATGAAGAACACTAAGGCCCATTCGGCCCATTCTCACTACACCCCTCAAACTGAGCATAAATGTCAATCATGCCCAGCTTTCTTACATAATGATGAAGCTTTGCCTTTGGGACTCCCTTAGTTAGAAAATCTGCTAGCTACTCTTCTGATGCAATGAAGGGTAGGCACACCTCTCCTGAAGCCACTCTCTCCCGAATAAAGTGTTTGTCTATCTCAATGTGCTAAGTTCTATCATGCTGAACTGGGTTGTGAGCAATGTTAATAGCAGCTTAGTTATCACAATACAACATTAGTGGCTTGTCACATGAAACACCCATCTCATTAAGGAGAGATCTAAACCATAACAACTCAAAAACACCATGAGCCATAGCTCTATACTCTACCTCAGCTGAAGATATAGTAACCACTGACTGCTTTTTGCTTCTCCAGGAAACAATATTTCCAGCTACCACAGCACAATATCCTGATGTGGATCTCCTGTTGTCCACATTTTCTGCTCAATCAACATCTGTATATGCTTCTACCTTCATGTGTCCATGTTTAGCAAATAATATACCCTTCCCAGGTTCCCCCTTAAGGTAGTCTCTAGGAGCATACATGAATTGGCTGATGACACTCAAAGCAAATGAAATGTTTGGATGAGTCATACATAAATATAGAAGTTTCTCCAGTAACCTTTGAAACACTCCCTTGTCAACTAAAAGTTCTCCATCATTAGCTGAGAGTTTATGATTCACATCAATAAGGTAGAGGTAGCTTTAGCACCAAGTTTTCTAATCTCAGTAAGAAAGTCTAGTACATACTTCCATTGAGAAATAAAGATACCTTCCTTGGACCTAGCAACCTCAATGCTCAGTAAATACCAAAACTCCCCTAAATCTTTAATTTCAAATTCAGAACTAAGAAACTGTTTGAGAGCACTAACTTCTTCTGTATTACTGCCAGTAACCACAATATCATCTACATAAACTATAAGGAATGTCATATTATCACCAGAGTGCCTTTTTCTCTTAACAAAGAGGGTATGATCTAATTAAGTCCGAGTGTAGCCAAACTAAATAGGAGCAGCCCTAAACTTGTCAAACCAAACACGTGGAGATTGTTTCAGGCCATAAAGTGATTTTTTCAATCTACACCCCTTACCCTGCATTTCCTTGCCATATATACCAGGAGGAAGGGGCATATATACCTCTTCAATGAGATCACCATTTAGGAATGCATTCTTAACATCAAATTGATACAAAGACCACCCATAGCTCATTGCTAAGGATAAAAGAACTCTCATCGAAGTCATCTTAGCAACTGCTGAAAAGGTCTCAATGTAATTTATCCCATATACCAGGGCATATCCTTTGGCAGCAAGCCAAGCCTTATACCTCTCAATTGACCCATTTGCACAATACTTGATGATGAAAACTCACTTGCACCCAACAAGTTCCTTCCAGCTGGCAAGTCAACAATATCCTAGGTATTGTTTTTATGAAAGGCTTCTATTTCAATACTCATAGCATCCCTCCAATCTGGTGTGGTTAGAAAGGCATGGTAGGATGGGGACAACAAGTTGTAGGAAAGGTGTTTGGAAATACAATAAGTTGTACATTTCCACTTACCTTTTGTCAAAGCATTGGGTAGGTCAAGTTTTGGAAACGAGGGTGCTGGTGGAGAAGGTGATGGGCATGTCCTCTCTCCAGTAAGGAGCGCCTGAGACGCAACCGGAGGTGTGGGATCAACCTGTGTTTACCTTAGCCTTTGCTGCCGGTACCATCTCTAGAGAATAGGATGAGTAGAAACAACTAGAGGTCTAGTAAGAGGAGGGGGAGGAGCATGAGTAGAAGACCTCAAAGGAGAGGATGACTCCACGGGAATGGGAGTAACTGTAGAGGGCTCAACACAAGACTCAATTGGAGTTGGCAAAGGGATGAAGAAAACAACTCGAGAGATCTCTCCCCCTCAGAAGGATGGCTATAAAAAGGAACTGACTCTACAAAGGTGACATCCATGGAAACAAATTGAGTTCCACTAATGCGATCAAAACAACAATACCCTTTCTGTGTGGAGGCATAACTAAGGAAGATACACTTCTGAGCCTTGGGGTCGAACTTATGTCTTTTGGAACTGGGAATGTGGACATAACAAGTGCAATCAAAGACCCTCAGAGGAATAGAGAAAATCTCAACATCAGGAAAAATGACTCCAAAAGGAGATTTTAACCCCAAGACTCGAGAAGGCATGAAGTTAATAAGATAGGTAACTGTTAAAACTGCATCACCCCAAAACTTCAAAGGACCATGGGTAGCAAAAAGAATGCTCCTTGCAACTTCCACAATGTGTTTGTTTTTCCTCTCCGTTACTCCATTTTGTTGTGGAGTGCGGGCACGAGAACTCTAATGAATAACCCCAAACTTTTCAAGATAGGAGGTAAGGTCATTCTTAAAATATTCCTTAGCAGTGTCTAACCGGAATATTTTGATGTGGGTATTAAACTGAGTGGGTATGTGTTCATGGAACTGTTGCACAAGTTTAGACACTTCAGCCCGAGAGCACATAAGGTAAATCCAAGTATATTGTGAAAAATCATCAATAAATAAGATGAAATATTTATACCTACCCATACATGGTAAATGGTAAGGCCCCCACATATCAGAGTGAACAATATTAAAAGAAATAGTTAATCTTTTATTACTTGAAGGATGAGTGCTCTTACAATGCTTTGAGAACTCACAAGATTCATAATGAAGACTCGATAGACTAATTCCTTTAAATAACTCTAGAGACAATTGACTCAATGAAGAAAAGGATAAATGACCAAAACGACTAGTGGACTCTGACAAATGCAATTCTCTTAGGTTGTACTCGGCTCTGCTCAAGCATGTCTAACAAATAGATCCCATTTGCCTCATGGCCACTCCCAATCACCTTCTAAGATTCCATGTCCTGAAAAACACAATGTGAAGGAAAAAAGGTCATACTACAATTCAAGGATTTAGTCATATTACTAACTAAAAGCAAATTGGTATTAAGTTTGGGTACATGAAGAACAGATGATAAGGTCAAGGCGTTACAGGTCTTAATGTCTCCCTTTCTCGTGATAGGGGCTAGGGAGCCATCAACAAGGGATATCTTATCCCGGCCAAAAAGAAGTTGGTAAGAGATAAATAACTGTGAAACACTGGTCATATGGTCAAAAGCACCAGAATCAATTATCCAAGGGGTTTTATAAGTATCTGAGACTGAAGCATGATGTGCAGTGGCATGAATACCTAAGTGAGCATATGTACAGAAAGGAATAGTCTTTGAAGGAGCTATAGCAATGGACTCCAAGTGACTAATGATTTGGCCATACTTCTCATATTCAGCCCTGGCGATTGCAAGCTAATTCTCCCACTAATTTCTCTCCACCCCATCCTTGTTCACCATGTAAAGAGATACATTTGAATTTCCACCTTTTCCAATTTCAGCCTTTTTTCCACCATTTTCTTTCTTGAATCTGATAGGAACGAGCTCTGGATGCAGTTTCCAACATGTGTCTTTAGAGTGTTTAGGCTTTTTGCAATATTCACAGATAACATCTTTCTTCCCAGTGCTAACCTTCAACTTCATCCTACCATTAGCATAATGATCAACCTGCGACTCAACAAACTGAACCTGTCTTTTGCTCTCCTCATTGCCCACCATAGCATATGCCTAAGACAAAGTTACCTCATCCTTCGCTAAAACATTTTGCCTTGCAATATCATACTCCGAGTTGAGTTTGGTGAGGAACTCAAAAACCTGATTTCTCTCCACCAACCTTCTATATATTTTTGCATCCTTTGTGCAATCCCATACAATAGTCTCCATCAAATCAATCTCTTAATCTCTTGCCAAAGAGATTTCAGTTTAGAGAAATAGCTTGCTAAGGGCTTCTCCCCTTGTCTAAGATTATTCATATCATGCTTCAATTTGTAGGCCCGAGAAACATTAAGCTTTTGGGAATAGATCTCTGTGACACTATCCCACACTTCTTTTGTAGTTTCCATCCACAGGTAATGCTGATTAATGTGTGGTTGCATAGAATTCACTAACCAACCCACTATTGTGAAGTTTTCCTGCATCCACCTTTCATAGGTAGGATCATCCCCCTCTGGTTTCTTCTTGGTCCCAGTAATATAACCCCATTTTCCTCTACTACACACATGTATCTTAATAGATTGAAACCAAGCTAAGTAATTGGTCCCATCTAACTTCACAGTAGTTACAGCCCCAAAAAGATTCTCCACCGACCCCCCACATGTCCAAACTCAGAATCTATGGAATATTTGGTCTCTCCTCCAGTTTGTTCCATTGAGTAAACGAATGCAAACAAAAATCAAATAAGTGATTTACTAGGCTAGATTTATTGTTCTAAGCAAAGAACAAATTAGGGTTTCACAGGGTCCTATGGGATGGATAGAAAGATAGAAACTTCAACCGCCCTTTCCAAAGGTTCCAGAATTCAATCCGACCGAAACTGCCCCTAAAAGAAATCAAAAGGGTTACCTCTAGTCCCCAAGCGCTTAGTTCACACTGTCTCTATGACCTGTAACAAGGTTTCTCCAGTTGTATAGGGTTTTTGGGAAAAATTTCCAAGAACCTGCCCTAGGCTTCAACTAAGGATGAAAAACCTCCACAAAACTCTCCAAAAACCTTCCTAACTGGGCCGCATAAGTAGTTGATTGATCAACCGACCAGTTCTCCATACACACTATGTATGGACAAAGAAAGGGGAAAAAAGTCGAAAGTGAGAACCTGCTCTAATACCAAGTTGAAATTTACACTTATAGTAATTCAGATAATGCAAGAAAAGAAGTTTCAGCAATAGGTTGTGGAAGAGAGAAAAGAAGAATTTGAACCTCTTTCTCTAGCCCCCTTTCATCACTTTTATTAATAATTCTAAGTCTGAGTACAATTACTTGGATGCCCTTAATGGGGCAACCAGCACTAAAGAAATAATTAAAGAAAATAAAAGAAGGCCCATAACTAAGAAACATAACTTTTAAACTCAGCCCATTCTCACTACAACAATGAAGTTTTATCACTTGAAACAGGGTTTTTTTCCAAACAGATAGCTAGAGCCAATCTAAAAAGATGAGAGAAAAATGGAAAGGTGACAGATTGACTACAGAAATGCTTAATGGATTAAAAAGTGTGAACAAAATCTCTAATCTATTAGGGATATTAATTTTTTGAAATTCTCTTATTCATAAATTTTTTAGGAAAATAAAAAATCTTTGCCAACTATTGATGGCTTGATTCAGAAAATTATAGATGCCTAGCCTAGTAATCTTTCCAAAAGATCGTCACTTGCAATCCTAGCACTTTTTTTTGGTCATAGTAGGAATTTTTGGTGGCTTTCTTCCAGTGGCCTAAATGCTTTTCATCCATCCATCTCTTTAGGAGAAAACACCTTCTTCCCTGAAACTTGGTATACTAATATAATTAAAAATCTAGTAATTCAGCCTATGCACCACATACATTTTTAAGGCCATCCTTTGTAGTTACACCTTTCTTTCTCTTGTACATATTTGGGGGAATAGTAAGGATGGTTCCTAGTAGTTTTCGCATGCCTAGATAAAGCATCAACTAAATGGTGTCCAAGTTATATCTAGTCTAACTTAATAGCCTAATTGTTCTTCTGTTTCCCCTCCTTAATCATGACAAGACTATCTCCATCAGTCTATTCTCCTAAACCTACTCAGGCAAGTAGCCTATGTGAACTGTCAATTAGTTGCCTAGAGGAATTTAAGGACGTCAGACACCTAGTCATTGACTACTGAAAATTTGTTTATGCCTTGACTACACTATTTGGGGTTGATCGACTGATTACACCCTATTTAAAGTACTGCACTGTTTGTGGTTGATAGACTGACTAGACCCTATTTAAAGTACTGCACTGTTTGGGGGAATCACCCCCTCATTTTCTTTAATATACTGTTTTGCTTACTATCACAGGGATTTAAATTTGAAAAAAAAAAAAAATGTGTTTTCGATTGGAAACTCTGCAGGAGGTTACCATTTAGAATGAGAAGAGAGGAGGTAATTATATATTCATGTGGCAAATTTTACAGGCAGCCATTCTATGGAAGGTTTCTGAAGAAATTAATGCAATGGTTTTAATTTTAATTATCACAGAAAAAAGGCAATCTGAGGGACTTCTTTGACAAGACACAACAACTACAAACTTTGATTGATCTCATCATACGTAGATCCAGTCATTGGATTATACCGAGGAACTCAGAGATTTTACAATTGATGTTATCAGGATCATTTGTTCAGAGTAATAACTAGCAGATAGAGTGTACCGCAAAAGTAATCTTCTATCAGTGCATAAGCAGTTATACTGAACTTCGATGGCTGTTTCCCTTGGAATCCAAGTTTTTTAGGTACTGGGGTTTCTTTTAGGTAACCAAAAAGAAAGTTCATTCTAGTTCTTTTTGACCCTATTGGGGCTTCAATCAGAGTGTAGATTATGGACTGATAGTGTTGCTTTAGAGGCTGAGGTTAAAGTTCTTGTTTAGCCTATTTCAAACTGAGATTGATGAAAACCACCAGTCTGTGGTTGGCTGAATTAGAGATGGTGGGGAGGGTCTGTGTCTCCTTTAGCATATACTCGCAACTCGCAAGTTATGATTGACAAAATGAGAGATAGTGAAGGTCCATGTCTCCCTCAGCATTGTATTCAAGATACCAGACTTTTGGCTGCTAGAAAGAAAATATCTCTCATCTTGAAATAAAAATAAGCCAAGTCCTCAGTTGATAATTTGGCCAGAGATAGTGTAGGCATAATAAAGTTATATTGTTGAACCACAATCCCCTTGTAGGTCATGGTTCTCCTGGATTTTGAATTGTATTTCATTGATTCTTAGTTGTGTTTGGATGGCCTTAGTGGAAAAGCATGGGTTCTACTCCCTCCTTATGAAGGACTTCTTGTTTCTCCTTTTCTTTTTCTTGTTTTTCTGCAATATTTTCTCATCATTGATGAATAAAAATCTTATTATTCATGATTAGTAAAAATATATACATTTCAATTATAAAGCTAATGCATTTGATCTCTTTTGGTCAAAACCATAGTTATTTAGCTAGCAATTTGGTTTTGCTACATGGTTCATAATTCACTAAATATTTTGTTAAATTTAAATTTTAGAGGAAACTATCTAATGTAACTATATAATTTGTCATTCCAATTTAAAGTTGAATTGATTTTGTGGATTGATAACTATGGATAGAGGGGGCTAAATCTTTAGCAATTAAGAAATAGCACATTTATGGATTGAAAGTACCACACAAGAATATTGAAATAGATAAGTGGCATTATTGGCACAAATATTTATCTAGGAACCCAATAGTCCCAATAGGTAACAATATTACAAAATGGAGCATATTAGGTCTGGGGCCACAGACCTCGAAGTTGAAAGTGGCTGCGTAGTTGGTGCAAGGCTATGTGAGTGGATGTCTCCCACATTGTAAAGGGATAAGAGAAGCAAGGGACTTATATAGAAGGATTAGCTCACAACTTAGTAGCTTAATCTTTTGGGATAGAAGTGGTGTCCAACTCTTGTGTGTAAGTCTTACACATTGTGAGAGCTCTCAGGTTTTGGCGACTCTCCTCGGTTCCCCCAACAAGTGGTATTAGAGTATGGTTCAGTTGAGCACAAGTTTTAATGAATGCATGTGATGACTCCTGTGGCTCTTCTAGTTCCCCCTAGTTGAGTGGTTGGCGACAAGGGAAAACATTTCAACATGATACGCCCTGTATTGTATGTATCGTATCATATCGACAAACCCCTAAAACCCTAAATAAGGGGTGTTTCAGATTTTAACCAGTTTCAGGGGGTAGGCAGGCCTAAAACCGACCCCCTAAAGCAATTTTGAAAACAAGAACTAAAAAAAATGTTATTAGGTATCGAAACACTCGATACACCTATTCATGCGTATTAGGTGTATTGATACTTTGAACCAAGGTTGGTGAGAGCAATCGGGGAGTGGTTGGTGATTCCCATGGCCTAACCCACCAATGGTTGAATGGGGATGACTCTCTCCCTTGACAACTAGTGGTTGAGTGTGGGCTCCTTATAATGATTGTAAGCTTACATGAAGGGGGGGTTTGTTAGGATTCCCATGTGAGTGAATGTGTCCCACATTGGAAAGGGATAAGAGAGGCAAGAGACTTGTATATAAGGATTGGTCAACAACATAATAGCTTAAGGTTTTAGGTTAGAGGTGGTGTCCAACTCTTGTGTGTACGTCTGGCGCATTTGTGAGAGCTCCTAGGGTTTGGCGACTCCCCACTATTCCCTCAACAATTTAGTCATCAGTATGACTGATTCAATTGATCTTGTTCCCCAAAACTAAAAAAAAGTTCATAAAACTCTCAAATAATACACTTCAATCACCCTACAAAATGAAGTAATTCAGGAAGTCTAGAAACAGGTTCTACAATATGTTCATATCTTCCACATCAAATCGCATACCAGAATTTGCAGTGCATGACATTTTACATTCCCAATTTTTATATAAAATTAAAAACCACGGTTTCTTTTGTTTTGTCATTTGTGTTGTAGGCTTGTAGCAGCTGAAAAATTGATGTGTCCATTTGTGGTTCAAAGATAAAACTGCTAAAAACACAGAAACTGCCAGTGGGTTTGGAAACATCTAACCACAAATGTCTTGCCGTGTACCTTGCTCAATAATGATGTCAATCACCAGGGCAAGAGGTACGTGCTTCTCAATCTTTATAACTCCCCAAAACGGCAAAAATGAAGGTCTTGAAACCTAAGAGAAGTACTTTCATTAGCTCCATATCATGTTAAACACAAAAAGAAGACTACAAACTGATAATACAAGGATAAAATATATGAGAAAAGTACCTTATAAACTATCTCCTCAGGTGTAACATACAACTTCCTTGAGAAAATATCCTTTTGAAGTACATATCTTCGAACAGGCAGGTACAGAAGCATAATAATCCCAACTCCCCAGGCTAAAACAAGAAGTAGCGCTATAAGGATCCATATTACCGTGTCATACTGCATATGGCTTTCCGCCAGTTCCTCAAACGAAGCTCTGTACAAAATCCTCCCAGGAATTTCTGCTTCTTCATCATCAAAATCAGCTACAGGATCTGCAAGTAGAAGCTGATTCGATGAACTATGTTCCCGTAAACCGATTGCATGACCCGTCAGCATTCCTTCAAGCGGAAAACAAGCAATAAATACTTAAAATCAGTAAAAGAAATTCAAAACTTTTCACAAAAACATAAGGATATAAAATTTTCAAAAAATAAACGTGTATAGTCAGACTGAATTGAGCTCGTGAATTCTATAATGACAAATGCTAGGCAGAAAACTATTTAGCCCTCTAAGGAGAAGCGGCACTGAGGATCATTTTATTGAGCAAAAGCTTTGGAAATGGAAATTGCACAACCATAGTACTAAATAGTAACATTTGAGATAAGTTTATCAGATCTAATACATTTTCAAGCAGCTACAACAGAGAGATTATTTTGTTATCATTACTTAAACTCTTCTGATATTTTCTTCTCTCTTCTTTGCCATCTAGTACACAGTAAGGACTCATAAAAATATCGAATTGCATACCGTTTTCGAAAGGTTTCATAAGAACATACGCGATCGTTGAATGGCGAAGTACAAAAAATTAGTAGAACTCGTCAGCGAGTCGAGAAACTTGCATCCAGAAGAGTTGGACGGATAGGAGTTGAGTTTAAAGATCAGGAAATTTCTGTTAGGGTTTGCATGTTCAGATTTGAAGGAATTAGGATGACCTTCAGCTGCTATTATTGGCGGTTTGGTGCTTCAATCAACAGACCGATGGCCGAGCTACCAGTCATGGCTGTGTTTTAAAAAGATGTAACCCCATTGAAGTTGCTAGACCTGGAATTTGGTGTATTATCATCCTATGGCCAAATCAACGGTGGAGGATGCCACGTGTAGGCGAATGGAACAGAACGATGTATGGTCCCAGCGTGGATATTGTGGGCCAGAGAAATATGCTTGAAACGCGAGTACACGAGCACTGTACGCTATTTTATCTTCGTTCCCTGCCTCCCTGAAAAAAAGATCGCAAGCGTAATTCTGGGGTGTAAATCGGGCCGGGCCGCGGGCGGCCCGGAACGGCACGGCACGACCGCTAACGGGCCATGCCAGGCCCAGTACGGAGCTCTGTGCCGTGCTGGGCCGGGGTTCGAGGCCCATGGGCCGACACGGCACGGCATGACAGCACGTGTCATGTCGCTCACAGCCCGCGTGCTGGTACAGCCTAGCCCGCAGCATGGCATGTCCCGCCAGGCCCATAACGGGTCGTGTTCGGCCCACTTGGGAATATAGCCATTGGGCCCCTTTGGGATGACTATTTATAGGAATTGAACATAATTTAATTACCCAAAAAACTATCTATTATTTAGTTTTTGAGAGGGGTATTTTGGTTATTGCAAAGTTACTTATAACTTTACCCAAAATGCCCCCCTAAACTAGTTATTATATAGTTGTTGGGTCCAACGGCTAGTTTTAGCTTTTAGGGGAGGTTTACAGAAATACCCCCCAATAACTATAAACCGACATATTTGGGGGGTATTTTTGTATTTTGCTTATGAGGGCTTGAAAAAATGACATAAATGCGCCCCCAACAACTATATAATAACTAGTTTATGGGGGCATTTTGGGTAAAGTTATAAGTAACTTTGCAATAACCAAAATACCCCTCCCAAAAACTGAATAATAGATAGTTTTTTGGGTATTTTGGGCAATTGAATTATGTTCAATTTCTATAAATAGCCCTATCCTCCACCATTCTCATCACACCAATTCAACAATTCTCTTAATTCTCTCTCTCTCTCTCTCTCTCTCTCTCTCATACTCATATATTCTCAATTATCTGCAATCTGATCAATTCTGATTACCTGATTGTTTGATTCTGCATTCTCCAATTCTCAAGTTTCAATTTTATCAAAGTTTTAACTTTCAACAAAACAAGGCTTGCTCAACCAGCTCAAGTATCTCAATTCGAGAGGCTTGGATGTTGAAAGGCTTCAACCATTGAAATCAAGTTGGGATTTTGACCCGACAATCCGGGTAAGTCGAATTAGATTAGCTTTTATCATTTTAGAATTAAAAAAAATGGCCGGCCCTTCTCAAAATCGATTCCCCAACATGTTCACCATGGATGACATATCACATCACGATAGTATTAGTGTTAGCATTGATGCCAATGCGTTTGATGTCGATGGAAGTGTAACTTTCACCCTCGATAGTAGTGATACTAGGGGGAAAATGAGGGCTTCTAAGCTGAGTAGCCCGGTTTGGAAAGTTTTTAAAGTAGAGAATATTGAGGGGGAAGGGGAAAATGGCCATTTGCCAAACACAAATTGGGAGGGGGACTAGTTTTGGTACTTTTAAATATTCATAAGAAAAAATGAGACAAGAACTTGCTAAGTATATTGTACATATAGAACAATCATTTATGTTAGCTGAAGACCCAAAGGTAGAAAACTGATTGCGTAGTTCTGTAAACCCACAATATAAAAAAGTCTATAGGAATACTATAAGAATTGATGCTTTAAAAATTTTTTATTCATATAAACAAAATTTAATCTCTTTATTAGCAAATATTAATTCTAAATTTGCAATTACTTCAGATGTTTGGACATCCAAACTTAATATTAGTTATATTTGTATTACTGGCCATTTTATTGATGAAAATTGGCTTTTGAATAAAAGAATTTTAAGTTTTACTAGGTTTGAATGGCCACATAGTGGCCTAGCTATTGCTGCAAGTACTTTAAATACTTTGCATGCTTATGGATATTAGTTTTGATAATGCTAGCAATAATGGTTCTGTAATAAATATTTTAAAATCTCAATTAAAACCACGCTTAAATGGTAAATTATTTCATATTAGATGTGCATGTCACATCTTAAATTTATGCATTCAAGATGCCTTGAATACTATTTCAAGTCATATTTCAAAAATTAAAAATGGTATTATATATATAAAAAAGTTCAAGGGCAAGGAAACAAGAATTTAAATATTTATGCCAAAATTATGGTTTAAAATATAAACATTTTATATTAGATGTAAAGCATAGGTGGAATTCTACCTATGCTATGTTAGCAAGTTGTATATCTCATAAACAAATTCTTTCTGATTTTTATAATTTAAAAATGCCTAATGATATGATATTTGAGAAAGATTGGGAAATGACAATCTATATAAAAGATTTTTTAAAATGTTTTTATGATGCAATAAATGAATTATCTGAAATTTATTATCCAATTAGTTGTAATTTACCGTACCAATTAATGGTAATTAGTGATTGTTTTGCCAAATATAGAAATAATCCACAATTTCAATGTATTGTTGAAATTATGGAAAATAAATTTAAAAAATATTAGGAGAACATTTCTCCCCTTTATTGTTTAGCTACAATATTAGACCCTAGGATTAGGAAAGATGGTTTAGATATGCTATTTGAAATATATTATGAAAATATGAATATTGATATAGGAAATAGAAGAAATTAATAATTTATTATTTAAAATGTACAGTTTGTATGAATATGAGTTGATCTTCTTCTTCTTCTCCTTCTAACTTTGAGCCAAGTAGTAGAAGAGAAAAACTTTTTTATTTAATAAGTAGAAGGCAGAAATCAGCTAGTTCTACAACAAGTTCATTTACTGAACTTAATTTTTATTTGCAAGTAAATTTTTCTAATTTAGGTGAAGTATCAAATAATTTTGATATTTTAACCTGGTGGAGTAAACACTCGAAAAATTATCCAGTTCTCGCCACCATGGCACGTGATCTACTAACCCCTCCAGCATCCACAGTTCAATCGGAGTCTTGTTTTAGTGCAGGTACTAGGGTGCTAGATGACAAAAGAAGCTACATTAACGATGAGAACATAGAGATGTGCATCTATTTCAAGGATTGACTAGGTGCATAAGATAGATTACAAGACAAGGGAGGGCATGATACAACATCGGACATTTCACCCGAAGTAGATGATGAAAGTCATGAATGGTGATTCATGAATTTGACTACTTGTAGAGTTTTTCATTTTTTCAAATTATTGTAAAATTTTTAAATTTTATTTAATTTATTTGATATATATATATATTTTTAATTTTGTAACAATGTAATTTTGTATTTTCAATTTGTAACTATATTGTATTTTTTATATTTTATTAATTTATTCCATTTTTATATTCCATTCATCCAAGTATGCAATGATCCAATCATTGTATTTGTAATTCACTAATTTGTACCATTCAAATTTAAATGAAATATAATTCCTATTTTTCTTCCAATTTGTTATTTCATCATTCTTATTTCAATTTGGTTAAGTGTTTTTTTTTTCATTTATATATTAAATAACTTAGATTTATCATTTTTAATTTTTTAAATAGTTCATAATTTTCAAAGTTCTTAGGAAAGTTAAATATTTTAGTTTTACAATTTTACTTAGAAAAGAAATAAAAAAAAAAAAAAACAGTACAGTCTGGTGGCCTAGCCCGACATGGTCCAAGCCCACGACACGGCTTCTAGTCTGGCCCAGCCCAGGCCCGTGTACTGGCATGACACGACACGGGCCCGCTTGGGCCTGGGTTGCAGGCCATGCTGGACCGACCCCCAAAATTTCCATTGGGGAGGACAGCATGGCCCATGGCAGCTCACAAACCAATACGGCACAGCTCACCTTTAGGGCGAACCGCCATGACCCACTTTACACCTCTACGTACTTCCAAGCATTCCAACGACGCACAAATAACTAATTCGAACGTCAGCTCAAAAAATTGGGTGGAGTGGGACCTGCTCACAACAAAATTTGTAGCAATTCATATCAGAGATATGTGTCACACACATCTTACGATCGAGGTTGGGGACCATCATGTATGTGATATGTGAATATAGATCATGTTGGAACGTGTTGAAATATTTTAGATAAATTAAAAATTAGTAATTTGTATTTTGGGGTTAATCTCAATTCAATACCCAAATTTCAAAACATACATGCCATTGCCGTATTTGAATTCTAAAAAACTGCAGGTTTAGTCCGCTTCTCCATCCTGTTAGCTCATTTCAAACTTATTCTACGAGTGATTAAAGAAATTTTGAATGAGTCCGGATTTCCATCCTGTTTAGCTCATTTCAAACTGATTCTACGAGTGATTTTAACCAAGTTTTGAACGAGTACGGATCTCCTGCCCACGAGAACCCACAACACACTACCCCCGCTCATACAATGGAAGCATTGAAAATCGAGAACAATATCTTTGACATTCTGATTAAGAAAGTGCTAAACCATTCCATTACCAACACAGATCTCACTTGCTCCAGTTATTTGGACTACCAATTCTTATTTGACGCTTTGTTTGTTTTTTTGTCTTTCTCTACAGGGGGAGCTTGTGGATATGGGAACTTGTATAACCAAGGCTATGGCGTGAACACAGCCCCGTTGAGCTCTACCCTCTTCAACGACAGGCTGAACTGCGGCACATGCTTTGAAATTAAATGCGCCAACAATCCTCAGTGATGTCATTCCGGCAGCCCTTCCATCTTCATCACAGCTACTAACTTATGCCTGAAGATTAATAACTCCATATATTTATATTTGAAAATTTATATATCACATAGCTTCAAGGCAATACAATCATAATTGAATTGCATTGTTTTGAAAGAGTAAAGTATCAATTTATTAAAAAGATGTGTCCAAGAAGTACATAAAAAGGCAGCCAGCAACACTCCCTTGCTTGCCAGCAACAGAAAGCAAAAGCCTAAAGCAATCCCTAACACTAACAGTGACCCCAAAACTCCTTCCAAAACAGGAAAAAAAGCCACCCAAAAACAACTGTCCAAAGCTAAGCCCTGTCTACCTGGCTTGCACTGTTAGAACGAAGAACTTCCTTCAACTTCTCACGAGACCCCCCCCCCCCCCCCCGCCCCTTGCCAGTCGGGCTTAGCACGCCGGCACTTGGTATTGAAAAACTTTAAGGGAATCAAAGCATTGCCAAATTGTCAACAAGGGAACCAGGCCCAGATTAAGGCTACTAGAAGGGGCATATTGCGAAATCGGTTTTGCCCGAATAGGTCGGGTTGGGCCCCACAAGGGGAAATTTGAAATTGAAACTAAAGATACCCCAATTTGTAAAACAATTTAACTTTTGAAAGAATGAGAAAAATCAGAAAATCCTGCCTTCTGTGACTTGCTTGGAACACTCCAGCGAAAACAACCCCACCCCCCGGTTCCTGGGACTGAGGACAATAGTCTTTCCACCCCCTTCTTTTGCCGAGCTCCTCTGCAACTCTACTTCCCTTCCTGACCCCTACGATGCCCTCCGCCTAGCGTTTTTCCGCTTTTTTCTTCGATGTTTTATAGCAGCCAGATGGACGGGGAGGCCACCGACTGAAGACATCCCACCACCGCCCGCAAGATTGCCAAACAGAGCCTACGGGTAACGACGGAGTACAAAGGTGGCGAGAACCCGGGTACTGAAGCGGAAACCTTGCGTTTCTTCCTTCGAACTGAGATTCAGAATCCTCTACTGCGATTTGCAATAAATAACTAACACCCCCATCACTGGCTTTAAGCATTTATCTATCTTTCACTGCCCTGCTCCAGACCAGTAGACGAAGGGCATCGAGTTTTCTCTACGCCGTATTGCTCGTGTCGGCTGCAATAAAGCCTCCTACCGCATTTTCAATTTCCTCGAACACCGCGGGGCACTAGGCTATAAGCGGAATGCCGAAAGATTCTGATCCACCTTCTTAGTCGTGCTCTTCCATTACACGTGATGTTGACATGGCTTGAGAGAGGGGGCGGCCAAGGAGATTGCTGTGCATTCTTGGCCAGTTCAACCATCACCCGAAAATCACTCCCCCAATTCCAAAATCGAGGAGTGTAGTGTTCAGCCACGACTATGTGTGGAAGAGTTTTGCGGTCCTCGATTGAGAAACTTTAATTTCTTCAAGTTGATTGGCCCAAAGTAAAGTCAGTTTGCTAGGCAGACTGGCCGGTTCAACACTCATGCCATTTCCGATTTGGGTCGGCAGATGCATCATTTCGTCTTCCTGAGGTCGTATGCATGTGAAGGGTGGCGTTGAATTAGCACTGTTGATTTGGATTGATATGGACCATTGGTCCCCCTTATAAAAGGGGAGGTGGAGAGCCATTTTACTTTATCATTTTGAGTGAGTGATCTTAAAAGCTCGACTTGAAATAGTGCTCAGTTGGTGCTTTAAGTGCTTTACGATGTAATCTCTTTGATAAGATATCTTCATCTAACTCGTCTTCTTGTTCCTCCTCTTTGTCTAGCTCTTGTACGCTAAGAAGTGAATCTGAGCCAAGGTCTCATCCCAAGGCCATTATGCTTATGGTCCTTGAGACTGATGTCCACGGGGTTGAGTTCGATGTGCCTAAGGGTGAAGGTTCCAATGCGGAGGAGGCCATGGCCATTTGGGAGGCTGAGGTTGGGGAAACTGACGAGGCCGAAGTAGATGTTGTGTCAAAAGAGGGGCCTAGTGCCCCTGTGCGGTTCAGTAACCACTTTTCGTCTTTGCCTTGCATACTGACTTCCGGGAACTTGGCCCGAATTAGGGCCCTTTATTGTATTCCCAAGGAGTACGAGCTGAGGTGCCCTAGTATTGGTGAGAGAGCTACCTCGGCTCGACTAGGGGAGTTTTGCATCTATAAGCACAACCTGATAACCGGGCTGAGGTTTCCTTTGAGTGAGGGTATTGCAATGGTGATGAAGTGGTACTGTGTCCAACCAGTCCAGTCGATGCCCAACTCCTTTAGATACTTAGTTAGCCTCCTCTGTTATTGCTCGATTCATGATGCAGACATTACCCTGTCGATGTTCACATACTTTCAGTACCTGAAGAAGCACTAGTAGGGCTATTACTACTCGGCTCGACAACACAATAAGGTGCTCATCAGAGCCCCCTCAATGAAACACTAGAAGGATGGGTTCTTCTTTGTGCGCTACCTGGGGGGCTGGTCATTCCTTGCTGAGCTGTCAATCCTGAGGACCAAGGTGAAAGTGTCAACCGAGGTCGAGCTATCTAGGGAGGAGTTAGTGTCCATCAGGAGGATAGAGAGGGTCGACATGCAGGAGTACATGTCATTCTCAATGTTGGTCTGTGCCAGGCTGATGGAGCCCTTAGCTAGTCTATTCTTACTTTTGTAAGTGTTTCTTCTTTCTTTGTTTCTTCAACTTTGATTGACTTATTTTTTCTGGCAGATATGATGATCATGGATGAGGAGGAGAGGACCAAACGCATGTAGGCTGTCGCATAGAGGGAGGCGGTGGCCTAGGTTGGGGCGGCTTAATAGTAGTGTCGTCTTGAGGTCGTGAACCCTCAGTTGAGCAAAACATCGAGGCCGGTTGAGGGAGACAAGGTGGACGTTGGCTCCGACAGTCCCCCACCGAGGTCTGTGCTGTAGAGAGGTTTCAAGATCACATCTCTAGGTCTAACAGAGCCGGTGGCTGATGTGTATAAGTCAAGTTGGAGTTTTCGATTGAAGGACACTCTGGAGACCGAGGGCGTACTCAAGCAATTGGCTAGGGGCATTCTACTACTTGGCATCCGCAGAGAGACTAGCGACTACACAAGCAGAGTGTTGGAGAGAGCGCCATCTAGGAGTCCATTGCGGTAAGATTTCTATAATGTCTCCTCTATTCTTCAGTTTATTTGGCTGGGCTCATTGACTTCGTGTTTCTCAGGTCATCTACACGGTGACAACATTGGTCAACAAGATGTGTGCCCTTTATCAAATGGTTGAGGCTCGGGAGGGTAAGTTCTCCCATCTACAGGCAGAGATGGTCGAGTTGAGACAAGCGGTGGCGACGAAGGATGAAGAGATATGACATCTGAAGAGTTATGCATGCAAACTCAAGGGGGACTATGACAAGGCGAGGAAGGTGGCTAAGGAGGAAGCGGTTGCTAGGTACAAGGAGTCTGAGGAGTTTCAGATTTCCCTCAGTGATTACACTTCGAACTCCTAGCAAATTGGCTTTTCTTGTTGCTAGAGGAGGGTCATGCATGAGCATCCTAAGATCGCCGTGATCATGGAGCAGTACGATCCCTTTGACGTTGAGGCGCTGCCAATCGAGCAATTTGCCCCAAATGACAGTGTGGCCACCTTCGAGGAGGTGAACCCTACAAATGGCACATCCAACTTGGATTGATTTTTTTCTTTGTTGTACATAGCTCGGTATGCCGAGCTTACAATTGTTGTATGGACCTTTTAATTAATGGAAGTTTGATCTTTTTGTCGAGCATGATCTATGTTGTTTTTCCCTTTCTTTTTGTTTTGCTTCGGAGTGTGGTTGGTCAATGGGATTGATGGTGCACGATCTGGATGCTCCTACTTGGAAAGCAGCTCGGACGTTGATTGCAGAGTTGATCAGTCAAACTGCAAGAGAGATGGATCAGAGAGCTTGGGGTGGCTAACCCGACGAGGTCGCTCCGATGCTTAAGTCAGTACTTAGTAGTAAATTGCGAGTTGGAAATTAGTAAACTTGAGAGCTAGAATGAACTTAATTGCGCGTACCTGGGTCAAAGGGGCTAATGCCTTTATATAGCTGAACCACCTTAAGCCTCACGAAACCTCTTCGAGATCTTTGGCTTGAGTAGTAGGAGTCCGTCCTATTCTGGAAGGTGGATAGTGTGCTGGATGATAAGGCTCATCGTGTCCATCCGATTCGGGCGGAATGAGGATGAGGCCTATGGTTGCGCGGTATGATCCTAGAAGGCTCGGAGATAGTTGGCGGGCTTCTAGAATCTCCTATGTGCCACTTCAACGGATTTGGTTATTCGAGGTGCCCAGACTTCGGTGCTATCCGAGGTGACCGAGACACCCGAGGTGACCCAATTTGCCAAGGTGGTCGGAGGCGTTGAATCATCATCTAGCTGGTAGGTCGCGTCTACGTGTCCTCTGCTTATCAGGTCGGGCCGAATCACCCCTCATCAATTTCCCCCCACTCCCCATGCCAGGGGTCCCGACCCGGTGCAAGGAGTTCATGACAAGCCCAGGTGGATTTGGCCCGAGTTCCCTTCAGTTCGGAGTTTGGTTCAACAGTTGGATCACGATGACTCATGTGGTTTGATTAGGAAAACAGATCGCATGTCAGGGACGCGTGGATGTCATGCGGGTTATAAATTTTGTGGACGTCAAAACACACGCTCAACCGATTCCAACCTTAGGAGGCGTGCATCCAGTTTTCATGAGAATTGTTGGATCGTGTAGATCTCAACTATCAAAGTCCGATCATCATGGCTATAAATAGGGGCCTTGGGGCCCATTTTCTTTGCCACACATTGCGTGCTAAAATCCTTGAGGTCGCACATCTATCTCTAGGTCGGTGCCATCTACCCTTATTTCTGAGGTCGCTTTGTTCTTTCTTCGGTCTTAGGTGAGTTGTTTGGTCTTCGTCTCCTGTTCGTCTTTTCTTTCATTTTTTATCTCGAGATGTCTAGTATTTGCATTGATAGTCTTTTTGACACAAGTGGTGAGTTCGCCGGGGCTGAGGTGGGCACCTTGTTTCGGGTTGAGAAGTTGGGTCTTGCCGGGGCAAGTGCTTTGGTTGACGGTTCCAATTCCACTTCGTCTGGTGTAGATGCATTGAGGCAAGACCGTAAGGTTTCCGAGAAGGAGGCCTCCACCTCGCATCGCTCCCGGGGGCCGGATCGCTTCAGTTCTTCTGTCATGATGGCTGAAAGGCTCCAGGCTCTAGCTACTCGCTACAAGTTCCCCGATGACCATGTGTATAACATCCCCCTAGGAAGATACCCCTGGGACCACGACCACAATGAGGCTGTGGTTTACAATGAGCAGCTCGTGGCTGAGCTGCAATTTCCACTTCACCCTTTCATCATCGAGGTCATCAAGTTCTTCAATGTCACCATAGATCAATTCCATCCCAATTCTATCTGTTCCATTGTAGGTATCATTTCCCTTTTCCACAACTACGGTAGACCCCTAAACCTTGAGACTTTAGCTCAATATGCTCTATCAAAAAGAATTATGCCTATGTCCCCCAAGAAGAAAAACACAATTATTACATGTCTCCCTGACCTGGATATAAAGTCTTGCAAGGTTTCCTAAACAAAGTCCCAGCCTGGAAGTGGTGTTACTTTGCAGTTTCCATCACTGGGGGTGGCCATTCCCGACACACTGGAGGATGGCCATTAGTGACCCCATTATCTAGTTAGATAGGGAGATAAAGATAGAAATCCGTTCTTGGGTGCAGCTCGGTCTGAAAGTAAAAGTCTTTTTGTCCGAAGACAAACTCATGAGAGCTGGGCTGAGTCCTCCTAGTAGGTCGCCACCTCGATGCACACACTCGTCTTTCTCTTTAAATTAGTTTTTGACTATCTCGGTTATTCTAATGTGATTTTCTACAAGGATCAAGGAAGGCATTCCTATAGCTGAGCTTTTTGGGAGTATGAAAAGGGAGAAGAAAAGAAAAGCTGCCCGAAGAGCTCGTTCGTAGGATATCGCTACCCAGCCCGCCGTCGATACCGTTGCTACCAAGAACCCTCCAATCATCAACTTAATCAAAGGAGACTGAGGTAAGGGTTCCCCGCCTCACCCACCCGAGGAGACTCCAGCATCTGAGCTCCATGCCACCCGCGGAGTCAGTTCTTCGGGAGAAGGCTCCGAAGTGGCTCTGAGCATCATGAACCCCAAGTCGAGTCTCCACAAGAGTAAGAAAGCGGTCTTCCCCAAGGAGGTCATTCATCTTTATGAGCTACTTGTTGCTCAGCTTGGGCAAAAGGCAACCAGTCATTGTATGGTGGTACGTATCTGAGCTCATTTTCTTTGCTCGCTCTCCTTGCTTGTTCTCTTTCGATACTTAGAAATTTTTTTCTTCTTCTCTTTGGTAGGTGAATTCCTTAATTCATTCTCTTGTGCGATAGTTCAATCAGCATTTGAATAGGGCCCTAGCAGCCGAGGAATCCTCTGCAAGTACCCAAGGAGAACTGAATAAGGCCCGTGGTCAAATCCATAAGTTGGAGAATGCCGTGTGATAACTCTGTATTTTGATGCCATAAGGGCATCATTTTTGGGGTATTTTTGGGCTTAGAATAGTCAAAGTATACCCGTTTCCTAGTTAAATTCAATGTTGTGACTTCTGAGGGTATTTGTGCAATTCTATGCAAAACTGGGAAGGTTTCATGGCTGAATTGCAGTTTTTGGGAAGCTGGTGTGAAGTCCAGCTGAGAGAGGGGGTGTTTTTGTGAAAATTTGAGAATAGGAGGGCGCCTCCTATTTGCTAAACCCAAAATGGCGCTCCTCCTGTTATATTAGCATGCTCCCCTTTCCTTAGCAAACCCTAGGGTGCCTTTTAAGCCATTCTTTTCATCCTTAGCAAACCCTAGCCGCCCCTAGATGTTTAATCTCCACCCTCCACCCCTTCCAATCTCCATCATTCATTCTAGGGCATTCTCTTTGTAGCTTTTAAACCATAGGGCGCCACCTAACTTCTAATACTCACCATTAAGCCCCTAACCACTAGATCTCAGCCCTCCACCCCATCCTCTATCTTAACCATCCACTCTAGGGCGCCACCCACTCCTTTTAATCTCCACCTTTCAACCCTAGGCGCCTCAATCTCCTCCATTCATTTCTGGGCGCTCAATCTTAGCCCTACATAATATTTGGCACCCTTTCCTTCTTCTCTCTGCCCTAGGATCACCCTAGAACCATCCTAACCCTTCATTAGAAACCCTAGGGTGCCCATAACTTTGCTAAAACCCAGTTGCCACCCCCTTCTCTCTCTTTAATCCTAGTTGTGTCCACCATTCTCTATAAAAAGGACCCATGGGCTCTTGAGAAGGGGTTGGATTCTGCTCCCAGGTAAGACGGAAGGCTGATCTTGAGAAGTTCAAGGGTAGAGGAAGAGGAGGACACCCAAGCAAGAGGAGGGGTTCTTGCTTGAAGTTCACCTAAGCCACTACTGCCACCTCTGGATTCAGATCCCAACCAATTTACATTAGTCTTAGATTTAATTTTTGTTCTTTTATTTCCAGTTCCATTTTTCTTTTCTACAATTTACTTTCATTCCATTTAAATTTCGTTTTCTTTTCTGCAGATCTGAAATTCGGCCAGGTAAGACAGAAGACCTAGCTCGACAAGTACGAGGGTCAAAGGAGAGATTCGAAGATTGTTACCTCTAATCGGATTACAGACATTTTAATTAGTTTCTTTTATTTATTTATTTCTATACTTATTTATTTTTCTGCCCTTTTAATTTTCACCAATGTTCGAATTCTATTTTTCCAGTTTAATTAATTAATTTCCGTAATTCTACAACTCCCACTTGTGTTCTCTTTCCTAGATCTAAGCACGTAACGGTTTTTCCCTTGCTTTCTTGTGGATACGACCCGTTCTCACAATTTTACTACGTTTGTAGTTGTTTGAGAATCGAAAAAGTTTTATAAATATTAAATTAGTGTTCCGAAGTGCTTAACGACACGCTTCTGGACACACCAACGTGCGAGCCCAGAAGGAGCTGATTGAACACCTGATGAGGGAGACTGGGGAGATGGGGGCCCTTATGAAGGAGCATGAAGCCATTTTTGACGACGCGATCAAGGATGCTGAGAAGGCTGACGTCGAAGCTTACAAGAGTTCGGATGAGTTTCGAAAGCAGAGGGTGAAGATCGACACGTCGGCATACCAGAGGGGCTTCAAACTTTGTAGGTGGTTGATTCGGCACTAATTCCCTGACCTCGACCTCAAGGTCATCACCACGATCGAAGTCACTAATGAAATGCTCGCTGAGGCAGAAGGATCTAGACTCCGAGGAGGAGTGTGATGATGATTTTGGTGAGGAAGCGACGGAGGAGACCAAGGAAGATGTAACTGTCGAGGTCACCATGGAGACCGACCCATCTAGAGATGCCAAAGGTGGGGGTGAGGAGCCCCATAATGACTGACTTGCTGCCTCTTTTCTTGGACCCCCCCGTACATAGGCTCGGATAAGTTGTTGTCTCTTTTCTTCTCTTCTCTCTTTTTTGAATGTACTCGAATTACCTTTTGAATGAAGAGAATATGTTTTGTTCCTACTTCACGTGCAAAAATTCCGAGTGTGCATAAAATTTTCCTAAGTGTGGATTACTAGGTCTTGTATTGCCCATACTGAAGAGGCGACTAGGTCTTGTATTGCCCATGCTGAAGAGGCGGCTAGATCTTGTATTTTCTATGCCAAAGAGGCGACTAGGTCTTTTATCAGCTCAGCACCATAGCCCTTAGGCTTGGGGAGCAACTCATAGTCCACTCTCCAATACGTGCCTTGACCATCTTGGTGGTCTTCTAGACTTGATAAATTTTAGAGGATGTCTAACTCACGAGCTCATAAGTAGTACCTCTTTAGGTTGTCAACATTCCAAGCCCGGGGTACTTACTTCCCTTCCATCGTCTCGAGCTCGTACATTCCTTCTCCGAACATTCATCTCACCTTGTACAAACCCTCCTTGTTTGGCCCGAGCTTACCTATGCTGGGCTCAAGTACCATCACCTTTTGGAGTACCAGGTCGCCAACTTAGAACTGGCGTCTCTTGACTCAGGCATTGTAGTACCAAGCTACCTGCTGTTGGTAGGCCGCAATTCAGATGTAGGCTAGGTCGTGTATTTCTTCAATCAGGTCTAGGTTAGTTCTTAGTTCATTGTCATTTGCTTCCTCGTCGTATGCATCTAGTTGTAGGGTTAGTACTTTGATCTCGACTGGGATTACGACCTTCATTCCATACGTCAGGTTGAAAGGTGTTTCTCCTATTGTAGTCTCGATAATCGTTCTATAGGCCCAAAGGACACTGGATAGCTCGTCCACCTACAATCCCTTAGCTCGCGCCAAGCGAGCTTTCAGTCCGTGAAGGATGGCCTTATTCGTCACTTTGGCCTGTCCGTTTGCCTTCGGATGCACCACCGAAGTGAAGTTCTGTTGTATCCCCATCTTGGGTAGTCCAAAGTGACAGACTATGTTCTTCTAGAAGAAGTTCTACACATTCCGAGCTGTGATTGTTACCAGGGGCTCAGCTTCCACCCACTTCGTGAAGTAGTCAACTGCAATGACTAAGAATCTTCTTTGCTCGGTTGCTGGCGGGAACAAGCCAAGAATGTCTATCCTCCATTGCGCGAAAGGCTATGAGCTAGTCAGGTACTTCAGGTTGGCACCAGGTTGATGGAGGATGTTGGTGTGCCTTTGGCAGTTATCGCATTTTTTGACAAGTTCGAGTGCGTCCACTTTCATGGTGGGCTAATAATATCCTTACCTTAGTGCCTTTTAGGCGAGGGCCCTACCTCCCAAGTGTCCTCTGCAAAGGCCTTCATGGATGTCGTGAAGTACCTGGTTTGCTTCCGAAGGCCGCAAGCAACGTAGGTAGGGGAGTGTGAAGGATCTCCTATATAACTGCCTGTCGATAATAACATATTGAGCTAACTGATGAACTACCCTCCGAGCTGCATTGCGGTCTGCTGGTAAGGTCTTGTGGAGTAGATAATCAATGAGCGGATCAATACAACTCGGTTCTTCTTGCAACACGGGAGTAACCTTTTCTGCCCCCCAAGAATGTTGGGCCAAGGCAGGTCTTCTATGTACACAGTTCTCATTGTTTTGTCACTAGTGCTCACCAACTGTGATAAGGCATCGACCTCGATGTTCTTGGACCTCAGTATTTGTCAAATGAACTAAGAGAGGAAGGTCGGGAAGAGTTCCCTTACTTTAGCTTGGTAAGCCGCCATGGTGGGGTCCCAAGCCTCGTAGTCGCTGTTGACCTGGTTCAGCCCGGTTATCAGTACCTCATACTCCACCTCGTTGTTCAATGCCTCGAATCTGAACCGAAGAGCATACTCCATATTCACCTCGCTTGGTCCATACAATATGAGTCTAGCACTGCTTTCTCGCTAATTAGACAAGTCGTCTACGTAGAAGATCCAGGGCTCCTCATCCTAAGTCGGGCCTTCTCTGACTAGGACCAATACCGCACTGGCCGATGCCTCCGACGTGCTAACTGGCTCAATCACTTCAGGGGCCACCCGCCGATTTGGACATAAACAAGTTTAGGGCAGCTACCCAACCAGTTAGACTTTGAACTTCCTTTATTTTTTGGGGCAGTCTCATATCTAGTATTGCCTTTATCTTATCTAGGTTGGCTTCGATGCCACGTTGGTTCACTATATAGCCAAGGATTTTACCTGACGTGACCTCGAACACACATTTGTTCGGGTTGGGCTTCATGTTAGATTTTCTTAAAATTTGGAAAACACAATTCAAATCATCGATTAAAGAATTTGAAAACTAGGTCTTCACGACCATGTCATCAACATAACACTCTACTTTATTTCCAATCAAAGGTTTAAAAACTTTATTGACAAGTCGTTGAAAGGTTGCTCTAGCATTTTTTAGTCCGAAGGGCATTACTTTATAACAATACAACCCTACTTCGGTTACAAAAGCAGTTTTTTCCTGGTCAGCTACATCCATCCTAATTTGGTTGTAACTATAGTAAAAGTCCATGAAGCTCAGCAACTCGTGGCCAAAGGTCGCATATACCAGGCAGTCTATTCTAGGAGGGGGGAAGCAGTCCTCCGGGCAGGCTCTATTGAGGTCAGTGTAGTCGATGCACATGCGCCACTTTCCGTTAGCCTTTTTCACTACCATAGGGTTGGCCACCTAGCTCGGGTATTGGACCTCCTTAACGAAGTTTGCTACGAGGATTTTACTGACCTTCTCATCAACTACCCACCACCGCTCCGGGGCGAGGTTTCATTTTCTTTGTTTAATTGGTTTGACTATGGGGTCCACATTAAGTTTATGAGTTATTATAATAGGGTCAATGCCAGATATCTTTGCCATGGACCAAGCAAAAACATCTAAGTTACCAAGTAGGAAATGTACCGGTTACGACCAAAGAGGTTCACTTAATAGAGCATCGATTTGGAGGGTCTTTATCGGCTTAGCATCGGAGACTGGTACTTGGACTGTTTTCTCCATTGGGGTAGCTCACTCCTCTGTGTGCTCGAGTGGTGACTCTAGTTCGACGTCTTCCGCCAACTTCGGTTTGCCCTTTAGTCTGGCCACGTAGCACTTATGTGATTCAAGTTGATCGCCTCGTACTACCCCTACTCCACAGCTCGTCGGAAACTTCATCGACAAATAGTAAGTGGATACTACTACACGTAAGGCATGCAGGATGGGCCGACCTAAAATTGCGTTGTAGGGAGATGGAGTCAAGACCACCAAAAGCGTGTGCTCAAAGCGCACTGAATTGGGCCATGCTCTTGCTGTGATTGGCATAGTAACTTGGTTGAGGGGCCTGACCATCTCATCGCTAAACCCCACTAGGGGCGAATCTGCTAGCTTCATATCGCTTTGCTTTAGCTGCAACTTGTCAAAGGCTTCTAGGAATAGGATATCTGCCGAACTGGATCTTATGTGCATCATCCTCGATAAAGTAAATGGGTTCTTCTACCCGAGGTCATTTTGGTGGGTCTTCTTCATGTTCTAACTCCCGAATTGATGTCTTCCCTACTGCTATAGTACACCCTGCAACGATGGACCTGCCAATGGTCATGTTGATCACCCCATGGATCGACCTATCTTCTGGTGGTGGGGGCTACTGTCGAGGTGGCTGGTCAATCCTTCTGCTTTACTCCGGAGCTTCCCTTCTTTGATCAGCTTGCCGATCTGTTGACTCCTTGTCCTCATGCTAGATGAACTTCTTCAGGTATCCACGACGGATCAACTCCTTGATTTCGTCGCAGAGGTTTTGACAACTTTTTGTATTATGCCTGATATCACGATGGAAGTGACAATAGACTTTTGGGTTCCTGGTTCCCAGGTCTCCTCGCATCATGTGTGGTCACTTGAACTAGCCGACATCCTTAATCGTCATTAATATGTCACCTCGTTTTGCATTGAGGGGAGTGTAGGTAGTCCTTTCAACTGGAGGGGTCCTAGATCGCCGACCTGATCTAGAACCCCGAGGTGGTGACTTGCTCCTTTTATGCGGGGACTTACTTTTTCTTCACCGATGCTTGTTGTTACTAGCTCCTTCGTCTTCTCTCTTCCTCTTCTCCCCCCATTGGATCTCGGCCTTGGAGCCGAGAGCCTCTTCTGTGCTCATGAACCTCTCAGCATAGTTGAGGAACTTCTCAATTGTCTTCGGTTGGTTCACCCTAAGGTACCATGCGATCTCAATGTGCTTAACTCCTTTCTATGCCACAATGATGGGATCTACTATAGGTGTTATGCACCAAGGCTGAGCTGGGGAGCCAGGTCTTCTGGGCGGCTGTGGTTGCTCATAGTCGGTTTGGGCCTTGTGTGGACCTGCGTGGCACCTTTTGGGGTACTCGGTGCAAGGATTGACTATAGTAACTTGGGGGTGCGAGCTGGTTGGCCCATTGTCTCCATCATGACTAGGACACAGTTGACCTTTCTACTACATGACAGGATGGGGAACGGGCTCTAGAGCGGTTGGATGCGTTCTTAGGTATGGATGCTTTTAGTGCACGGAAAGGGGTTTGGGGAATGACTTTTTGTACATTCTCACGAATGGCGCCAATTTGATGTTATCCGATCTGAGGTGCTCCGAATCAAGGACACAATCAGATAATCCTGCCAATTGAATGAGGCCGAGGTGGAAGAACGAAGCTGCACATTGAGATCTGCAACAGGGAGAAAATGTTAGAGGCCCGAACAAGTTGAAATAATGTTGGTCCAGGCCGAAGAGATAGTGCAGAGAGGTATTCAAAGAGTGTTCTTTCAAAATGTCCCTTATCTCCAACGGTCACGATTGGCCAAATCAATGTTCCTTTACCACTTGCCAATGCTAAGAACAATGTGAACATGCCACCCCCACCTCCATTTGCACCTCCCACAGCTGTGGATGTACAACAATTTAATGATTTGGAACGATGTGTACACAACATGACAGAGCAAATGTGAACGTGGGAAAACAGATTTGTATTCATTTCTAAGAAAAAACAACACCAACAGCAATATCGATAGCCGCATCTTGTGGTACCAGATCAACTAGATCAGCAGGACAACCAGCAAATACCGCGAGGAAGTCAACCTCACAACAACCAACAACATACTTGTCATAACTCCAATCGTGAAAACGCACCCCCTCAGGGAGTGTGAAGCCAAATTTAGGTCCTAGATAAAAGAAGAAGCGGCAGTTCAAAATGAACAAGTCCCAACAGAGAGTCAAGAAGATGCACTGACCGAGTCCAATGCATCTAGTTCAATCGAGTATACCAAGAAGAAAAAATGGACACATCGAACGGGAAAGAAAGTATAGCTCGCCCGAGCCAAAAGTATGATACCACTTGGAGAATGCAACATTGCAACTGGTAAATTGGTCTCCTTTTCAGAATAGCATAACTTGACCCGCGAGACTCCCCTGGCACTCGAAATCCTTAAAGCACCACGACCCAAAAACTTCTGGGCCCCCACCCTTGAATCCTATCAAGGAAAAATAGACCCCGTAGAACATGCAAATAGTTTTCAGGCCCTTATGCTCCTCCTTGGAGTGAATGACGCCAGTATGTACATTGTGTTTCTCACCACTTTGAAGGAAGAAGCATGGCTATGGTATTCATGGTTGGCCCTAGAGTCTATTAAGAACCAGGACCAATTTGCCATTCTCTTTATTAATCACCTTGTCACTAGCAAGCGGCATTCAAAATCAGCTACATGTCTATTCAACATCGTACAAAAGCCCAGTGAGACACTCAGGGCCTACATTTGATGATTCAACATGGAATGACTACAGATTCCGAACCTGGATCCCTCTATACAGCTCATCGCAGCTAAGAAAGGAGTAAAACACCGAGAGTTGAAGTGGGAAATTGAATTGTGTCCCCCGACTACCATGGAGAAATTCCTTGAAGTAGCCAATGATTTCATTAGAGTAAAGAAAGCAATGGCACAGAGTCTGAGACAACCAAAAGGAAGCGAGCTGATGAAGAAGCAAGCACCGGAAAAATTAGGCGAAGGAGCAGGTCACCCAGAAAGAGCAAGTCCCCACGGAGGAGATGTAGTAGCTTGCCACGCTGAAAAAGCAGGTCATCGGTTAGGAGGGCAGCACAACGAGCAACAATGCCACCGGCATACACGAGGGTGTTTACCCCGCTGAACACTAGGCGGAAGGAGATCCTAATGCAAATTCAGTCCAATGATTATGTAAAGTGGCCTCCCAAGATGAGGGGAGACCCTAACACCTAGAACCCAAATAAATGTTTCCATTTTCACAGGGATTTTGGACATGACACTGAGCATTGTTGGAATTTAAAGAACGAGATAGAAGACCTCATCAAACGAGGTTACCTAAAACATTTCATCAAGGATGAACAACAGCCCGAAGTAGGAAGGCACCTCAAGACACCAGGTAGCATGATCAAACTACGTAGAGTAAGCAAACACAAGAAAGGCAGGTCCGAGGGACCATAAATGTAATTACTGGGGGCACAATAATAATTGGTTGTACCACGTCAGCTGGGAAGAACACAATGCGAGAATTGGAACAAGAAAACAACCAACCATGTAAGCGCCCACAAAGGGAGGAAGTCATTTATTTTACAAAAGATGATATGCACAGGGTCTAGTACCCCATGATGACGCTCTAGTGGTGAAACTACTCATCAATGATTTTAAGGTGAAGAGGATCCTGGTGGACTTAGGCAACTCGGTAGATGTTTTGTTTGTAGAAGCTTTTAATAGGATGGAACTTAGTGAAGGCGACCTGCAGCCCACTGACGTACCCTTAGTAGGATTTAGTGGTGAGGTAGTTCGCCCGATTGACAGGATCAAGCTGCTTATTGAGGCGAGCTTGCCACCCCACACGATATGTTTTGAACATGATTTTCTGGTAGTGGTTGCTGTGTCACCATACAACGCAATCTTGGGACAACCTATATTACATGCGCTACGAGCTGTGGCCTCAACATACCACCTCACACTGGAATTTTTAATAGATATGGGGGTAAGAGTGTTATGAGGTGACCAACTGGAATCCAGAAAATATTATGTGGCTTCATTAAAAGCCAAAGGCAAATGATAGTTGATATAGACTTGGAGCCACCACCGGATAAGATGAAAGAAAGAGCTCACCCAATCGAAGAAACGACAACGGTACAGGTCTCCAAAGCCAAACCTAAAAAAGTACTCTAGATAGGAGTCCACTTGAAGGAACCATTGTGATTTGAATTGGTAAGCTTTCTATTAAATAATTTAGACATTTTCACCTGGTCAACTGCTGAAATGCCAGGTATAAACCCTAGTTTGATAACTCATAAGCTTAATGTGGACCCTATAGTCAAACTAGACCGGTAGAGGAAGAGAAGCCTTGCCCCAGAAAGGTGAGACATAGTAAACGAGGAGGTGGAGAAGCTGTTAGCAGTGGACTTCATCGAGGAAGTCCAATACCCAAGCTGGGTAGCCAACCCATTCTTAGTAAAGAAAGCAAGTGGTAAATGGTGAATGTGCATAGATTTTACAATTTTTGAGCCAAGCCTGCCCAAAGATAGCTTCCCCCCTACTTAGTATGGATCGCCTAGTAGATGCGAACTCAGGCTTTAAACTGCTCAGTTTCATGGACACCTATTCATGGTACAATCAAATTCTAATGGAACCCAAAGACCTCAAGAAGACTGCTTTCATCACCGAAACAGGTCTGTACTGCTACAAGGTTATGCCATTCGATTTAAGAAATGCTGGGGCAACCTATTAGCGTTTAGTAAACTTTGTTTTTTTTTTGAGTTGATTGGCAATAAAGTCGAATGTTATGTCGATGACATGGTTATAAAACACTTTTTTCAAAAGATCTAGTTTCTGATTTAAAACTTGTGTTTGATGTTATGTGCAAACATAACTTAAAACTGAATCCGAACAAGTGCACTTTTGGTCTAACCTCTGGCAAGTTCCTAGGTTACATCATCAGCCAACGTGGTATAGAGGCCAACCCAGAAAAGATTCAAGCTATCCTAGATATGAGACCACCTAGGTCGGTTAATGAAACCCAGAGACTAATAGGACGAATAGCAGCCTTGAACCAATTTATGTCTAAATCGACTGGGAAGTGCCTTCCCTTTTTTAAGGCCATAAAAACAAACTAGGCCTTTGAGTGGACTGAAGAATATCAACCGTCTTCAACAAACTGAAGCGATACCTTAGCTTCCCCCTGTTGACTAGGCCAGAAAAAGGAGACGAGTTCAAGCTCTACCTCTCTACATGTGACGAGGTGATAAGCTCATTCCTTGTGAGGGAGGTAGATAAAGTACAACGACCTGTGTATTATGTCAGTAGGGTTCTCTACGTTGTTGAGACAAGGTACCCCAACATAGAGAAGCTCGTCTTTGCATTGGTATTAGCCGTGCGAAAGTTAAGGCCCAATTTCCAAGCCTACACCATAGTGGTGCAAACTGACCAACCCCTGAAGCAAGTCCTCCTGAAGCCTAAGGTCTCAGGAAGTCTCACTAAAGGGTTAATCGAGCTCAGTGAATATGATATCCGGTTCAAACCGCATGCAGCCATAAAAGCACAGGTCCTGGCAGTTCATTGCTGAGTGTACCTTCAGGTCATTATCGCCTGAACCGATAGAGCAGGAAGTAGAAGCTTCATCTAGCGTGGTACCTCCTCCAGCTCGCGAGATAGTAGGTTGGGACGAGGAGCCCTGGATACTTCATGTGGATCGCTTATCTAACTAGGACGGAATTGGAGCTGGGTTAATGCTATATGAACCTTGCAAGACAAAGCTAGAATATATGCTCTAGTTTTAATTCCGAGCATCAAATAACGAGGTTGAATATGAGGCCCTACTAGTAGGCTTAGCACTGACAAAAGAAGTGGGAGCTAGATACATAATCATATGTAGTGATTTGCAGCTTGTCGTAAACCAGGTAAATGGAGATTACAAAGCATGGGAACCTTCCATGGCAGCATACCTCGCCAATGTAAGAGAGCTACTCTCTGGTTTCGACTCTTGTTATCTCTAACAAATTCTGAGATCGAAAAACACAGAGGTTGATGCCCTTTCTAAACTTGCGAGCACGATTGATTCGACAAAACAAACTATCTATATAGAAGAATTACCTCGCCCTTTGATATAAAGGATAGACGAGGAAATCACTAGCATCGCAGACGCAGAGCCGAGCTGGATCGACCCAATCTACAACTACCTAAAATACGGAACGCTACCAACAGAAAGAAATGCAGATCAGTGAATAGAGCTACAAGCAGATCGCTACATGATAGTATGCGAGTTGCTCTACAGGAGATCCTTCATGTTGCCCTACTTACGATGCTTGAGGTGAGCTGAAGCGAGTTAAGTTCTTCATGAGATCCATGAGGGCCTTTGCGGAGGACACCTGGGGAGTAGGGCCCTTGCACAGAAAGCCTTATGACAAGGATACTACTGGCCCACCATGAAAGCAGATGCAGTTGAGCTGGTCCAGCAGTGCGATAAATGTCAATGACACGTGAACATCCTATATCAGCCCGCTACCAACCTAAGATACCTGACTAGCCCGTGGCCATTTGCACAGTAGGGCATAGACTTATTAGGACCCTTTCCACCAGCTAAAGGACAGAAGAAGTTGCTGGTAGTAGTCGTTGATTACTTCACCAAATGGGTGGAAGAGGAACCTTAAGTAACAATAACAACTCGCAGAGTTCAAAATTTTGCCCACCATGAAAGCAGACGCAGTTGACCTGGTCCAGCTGTGCGATAAATGTCAACGACACGCGAACATCCTATATCAGCCCACTGCCGACCTAAGATACCTTACCAGCCCCTGGCCATTTGCACAGTAGGGCATAGACTTATTGGGACCCTTTCCACCAGCTAAAGGACAAAAGAAGTTTCTGGTAGTAGTTGTGGATTACTTCACCAAATGAGTGGAAGAGGAACCTTAAGTAACAATAACAACTTGCAGCGTTCAAAATTTTTTTGTGGTGAAGCATAGTGTGCAAATTTGGCTTACCAAGAGTACTAGTCTTTGATAACAAAAAATAGTTTAAAGATATCAAATTTCAAGATTGATGTGGTCAAATTGGAATAAGGCAGAAATTCACATCAGTAGCACATTCCCAAGCCAAGTCATCAATAGAGCAATATTATGAGGACTCAAAGCTCGACTATCTTGAGGCAAAGTATTGTGGGTGGATGAGCTACCCAACGTGCTATGGGCCTATAGGACCACTGCCAAAACAGCAACCGGCAAAACACTGTTCAATCTAACATATGAAACCGAAGTTGTGATACCAATAGAAATAGAAATTCCAACGTTACGATTTGAGTTATACACCGAAGAATAACCTCAACCTACTAGAAGAAACTAGAGAACTCGCTCAAAAAAGGCATTGTGCAATACTATAATGCTAAAGTCAGAAAACGTAATTTAGAGTTGGCGACCTAGTACTCAGGAAAACCATTATGCCTGAGCCTGGATTAGGGAAGCTCGGTCCAAACTGGGAAGGTCCCCATAGAGTCTCTAAAATTTACAGTAGGAATGCATATGAACTTGAGACACTTGAAGGCAAAATGGTTCCCTCGGCTTGGAACATAGATAACCTGCGCTGGTATTACGCCTAAAATAGGGACTCAAACAACTTGCCAGCACCAGAAAATTAGTTCGCCTGACGGTAGGCAATAGGTAAGCCCATAACAACACAACACGACTAAGTCATATAGAATAAACAAGCATGGAACATTGGAAGAAACAAAACTCCTTTAATGAAGAGAGAAAAAAGGGGAACCAGAACTCTCGCCCCTACAAGAGGCAAGCCAAGCGGCCGCCTAAAAAAATGGTTTCATGAGTTTGGACAATATATAGGGCATATAGGCCCCAAGATCTTAACAGGAGCATAAATCCCCGGAACAACTGAGAAGAACCACCAAAGACCACCACAAATTCCTCGGTCGAGCTGAGAAGCAGGCTACTCTTCACCACTAGCATCATCCTGAGCCTCCTTGCCATCTCCCGCTTCAAACCCCTCTTCATTGTCTTCCTCTTCCTCGGATGCGGTTAGTGACTCCTTGTCCACCTACGTGACGAGTTCGAATGGCGCCTTCTGAGAAGTAATAGAGCTGATGTCGAGGTCAAGAAAAAGAGACATAAGATAGCGGCACCATAGCTTGAAATCCCTTTTTGTCAAAGGGATATAGTCCAATGCTTGCTGGTTCTCGTACGCGGGGGACTTCAAGTAAGAAGCAACTGCCCCCTCCCTAGCCTGCTCAGCCCCTAGGCACTCCTTCTGGGAACACTTTGACCTCACCTCTGATAGCTTGCGCTGCAAACATTGACGCTCCACACTCTCCCCCTTCGAGTCTAGCCTGAGCTTCTACACCTTGGCATTAAGCAATCTAATCTACAGGCTAGCTCGCTCTTTCTGGCTAGAGTAAGCAAGACCCAACAAGGTCTGACCATAAGAGTTCACCTACAAAAAGAAAGAATAGAAGGCATAAAAAAAAGTAAGATAGGAGGGAGGGAGAGAGAGAAGGCAACTGTATAGTGCATTGGGTTAGCCGAGCCCCAGTCTCCGCAAGATCCATCTTGGCAATTTGCTGCATGCTCACCGGAAGAAGAATGCCCCTACTAATTTGAAGCGCCACTCGGACATCACTTTATCGATCAATCACCTTCACATAAGGAATAATGGAAACAAAAGGAGGGACGTCTGAGAGCCTACCTATCGCGTAGGCTGAAGGCCAAAAGAATCATGCTCTATAAGCATTAGATCCCCCTCCCCTTCTAGGTCGACAATGGGAGAAGTCCCGAAAGAAGAAGCTCCACCCCTCGACAGCCTGAGCTCAGCTCGACGCTTCTTGCGGGTAGACCTCCGCTCAGCATTAAAAGACATCATGGAAGCCAAGCTCGTCATACTTGAAAAAAGCAAAAAAGTGTTAGTTGCCAAATCAAACAAAAGAAATAAATAGACAAGCGACCTAAACTGAATGTGCAATAAGTGGCCAGACATCCAACCCACCTATCCGACTCAGGCCCATCTGCATGAGCATCAGCTAGGCTAGAAAATCCTCAATTCTAACACGTTCTCGGACGAGCTATTGAATAGTGGCCCACAGCTTGTCATCTTTGTACTCAAGAACCTTTTGAGGACTACTAAACCAAGTAGTACTACAGCACCAGCCACCTGCCTTTTCAAGGAAAAAGAATCGTTGTCTCCAATTCCTAACCTTGTTCGGGAAGTTATAAATCTTCTTCACGCTATGAAAGGGAAGATAGAAACAGGAGGGACTCGAAACCCGCTTCATGTGCACCAAAGCCGACAAGGCTTCAATGCTTAGAGGGAAGCTGCGATGATGGAACAAGATGATCAACCCAATCATTGTCCTAACCCCGTTAGGGGTGAGCTGGCCCAAAGACACCCGGTAGCGCATCATGACTGCAACAATGAAAGGATGAAGGGGAAAATGAAGACCAGCCGCTAAGGACTCCTTGTAGATACATAGGCCTTCTAGGCCATGCTCCCAAGGATAGCTACTAGGACCAGGCGCGATCCACTAGTACTCGTTTGGGATTTCATACCTATGACACAGTTCTACTATCTCATCCCTTTTGCCTACTAGCGCCCCATCATAGAAAACCTTGAAAGACTCTTCATCTGAGGAGCTAGATTCCTCCTCTGACCCACTACAACAAACTCTATTCTATGGAACTGTGAGACATGTCGAGAATGAAGTACTCACCAGAAAAACGCTAGGAGGGACTCAGAATGACAGCCACCGAACTTGGCAAAGGAAGAAAAAACAACTTACCCATGGAAAACAGGGCTAGCCTCAACAGGAAACTCCTAACTCTCACTACACACATATCTTCAGAAAAATCCAAAGAATAGTGACAAGGTGGGGACTTCAAGGGCCCCCATATTTAAAGCTCCCACGATCGAGCGGCGCTTGCGCCTGACAGGTTGCTGACAGTTGGAAGCAGATGCATGTCGAACCTGTCAGCGCACCAATCGCAAAAATTTGAAAAAACGGAGCACATAATTTAAAAAGTCCGCCGGCCCGTGGCAGCAGACCTCATCAACTGTGCCATACCGGATGAGCTGAACCGACCGAGTAGAACTGACAACTGCGAGATGAACCAAACCGACTGAAAAGGTGAACCGAACCTGAGAGAAAAAATAGGATGGACCAAAAATGCCTCAGGAACTTCTACTCTCTTCGCCTACTAGGTAGTGACTCGAGAGTGGGGGCATTTGATGAGGGGAATTTTGGTTAACCCACTTGATGGAGGACAGCTCGTTAGCTCAACACGTGGCAGTTTATAATAGGTGTATGGCCAAGCTGAAGCGAGCTCGGCCCACCGACAATGATAGCTCGCCCGAAATCGTCTCGTGTTCCATATCTGATTTAGTACCGTTACCGAAACTACAGGAACAACTCGCCGAACCATGCGCTACGAGACCCGTAGGCGACCTGTAATAGCCGCACGAATTTAGCAACTAACGGCCCAACACTCCCTTAAACTATGGGAACAGCTCTATAGAAAACTCAAAGGCGTTGATCAATGACACCTGGACACCTAATTACTATAAAAAGAACCTAGGGACACTCTGAAAGGTATGCACACATAATCTCTCACTCTCTCTCTCAATTTCTCTAGGAGAACTGCTTACTAACTTATGCATCGGAGTATCCTCCTGGGTAAAATTTACCTAGGCATTCTAACCTATCTTTTATTTCAGCAACTCTCAGCTTGGACCCTCAGCTCGGCACAACAGATTGACTTACCGTAGATTGAACCCAGTCCGAGACATCTCACTAGACACGGGGGAGTGAATAGATTCTGTTCTTTATCTATTGGTGGGCAAATTTTGTGCTTCATCAGGTTGGATTATAAAGAATATATTAGATGACACCCAAAAAAGCTTTTGTGTCCTTTCACATGCCACACTTAATGTCGGTTAATAATTTTGGACCAAATTGAGAGCTCAGGTATTATAATGGCACGTTTTGGTATTCGGGTACTGAAGTGAGACTAACCTCAAAGTAAATGGTACAACTCTGCAATTTAGCCAAACATTTTTTTTTTTATTATTATGAACAGATCCAACGCCAAATTAGGTAAATTGCAAATAAGTACTCTAAACTTTAACTTTGGGGCTAATCTCACTTGAACTTCTAGAAATATAGCAAACTGCACCAACAAGGTAAAGTTTAAAAGTGAGACTAGTCCTAATGAATAGATTGGGGTGAGCTTACTTTGTTGCTATTGGTTTGCACCCAAAGTTTGAAGGTAGAAGAAGATGAACAGACAAAAAAGAGAACTATTTTCATAATTTTACCTCTCATCAAAATGTTAGTTTAACGAAGTACAGGGTGCTAATTTGTAATTTGCCCTAAAAATTCAAGCTTTAATATATGTTCAATTATCTGCATTTCCTTTTAACGCATCTTGATTTTTGCTTTTCTATTTTTTTTCTTTTAATTTGAAAACATACCTTGATTTTTGTTTAATGCTTTATACGTTTTTACTCCATGCATATTTTGTCTCTTTGAAATTTTCATTACCCTTCAAAATCTAATGTCTTACTCTTACCAAGTACACTAAAAAACATTTATCCCTTGTAGTTGAAAAAAAAAACAAAACTATTTATCCCTTGTAGTTAAAAAAAAAAACAAAAGCATTTATCCCAAATTGGATAGAGACAAAGGATTTTTTTGGTACAAAGGAAGAGTATCAAGCAAATCTAGGGAAACACATCCAGAACTATCCACCAACACTAGGTATTCCATGGCCGGGCCATAGTAAAATGGATGTTGATGAGTCAGCATCGTGTCCTTCATTAGCGAGCGAGTCCACCGGCTGGTTTCTGCTCCATGCATGTGAGAGTATGAAAGGACTATATTCTCCTTCTGTTGAATCATGCACCCCTCAAGCATTGACTTGGAGCTCCATGAAGCTTTGAAGGAACCTTGCAGCAGCACTTCGATTGTGACCTTAGGATCGCCTTCGATGATGATGCGCCTGCCTCCAACAGTCTTTGCTAGCTTATGGGCATCAAGCTAGGCTCACCCTCATTTCAGCCACCATTATGCTGTGCTGTGATATTAATGGACCCATTTTAACCATTTTAGAATTTCTCTCGTGATTACTTAACCACGCATCAAAAATCAAGTTTTCATCTTATTTTCTTGAAGTATTAAAATTTATTTTAATTTCATTTGGATCGGGTGATTTCATCGAATCCATGCGATTTTTTTTTTCTTCTCATCTTCATTTACTAGATTTTGTGCCTTAAGCATTTCCTTGATCTTTTGAAGGGCCGGGCTGAAATTCATGAATCCAGCTTTATTTCGGGTTGGGTTAGGATTGACTCCTTGGGTAATCTGACCCAATCCAAACCTGACTCTATAATATATGTCATACATTGGTTTGTTTAGATATATGATAGTTGTATAGCCCTCACTACATACTATCATGTCTTTCTATTAAGATAATCACTTCACTTAATCCCAAATGAAAAGACTAAAACCTTAACAACATATTTTGTGTTTTTTGAATATTTTATTCTTCATCTTCTCTCTAATGTTTGTTGTCTATAAAAGATCTATTATAAGTCATAACTCATAATAAAATATAATCGTTTCAAACACTCATTTTTTCGAATTTTATACTAAAAGAACCAATAAAAACATCAGCAAACAAATACTAATAAAACATAGATTAATATATATATAGTGAAAATTGAGTTAAGATTTGAAATTAAATAGTTTTATGAGATTTTAAGGGATGGGAAGAAGGTTGGGTTGGGCCAAACCCAAAGTTGACTTCGGGTTGGATTGGGTTGAGTTAGAGTTGGGTAGATCGGCTTGAAGGTCAGGTTGGGCTAAGGTTGGCCTCAACCCGACCTAACCTGGCCCGATTTGCAGCCCTAGCATTAAACCAAGCTGAACTGAGTTGAGTTGCAGCAAGGTGCGCTGCCTTTTATTTTCTAATGTTTTTTTTTCTTTAATGGCAATGTTTTATTCGTTAGGTGTTTTTGTTTTGGCATAATTTATGGATCACGCCTCTTTGGTTTCCTTTTATTTTTGGGTATGATTTGTTCCTTTTTCTTGTCTTGGATGTTTGGTTATTTGAATCATTGTATGCACTCTTTTTTGACAATTGCTGAAGTTTTTGACCATTGCTGAAACCTTCTTTGAAGTTTGGTAATTGCAATTACCTTCCCTAAACTTTCTAACACAGTTGCAAGTAGCCCCTCCTCTATTATAATCTTTTAACAAGAGGCATGAAAATGTCTAAAAAACCCATACAATTACTTTTGATCAAAATGTTTATTTTCCAAATTTTCTCTTCATATCAATCGCTACTCTAAACCCTTCCAATCTTTTTTTCGAAATTGATTTATTTTCCAAATTTGCCCTTTATATCAATCACTAAAAGGTAAAAGCTATAACTTGAAACTCTTTTTTTTTTGTTGTTGTTCATAAAATTTGTAGAGTTTTTCTATTAAAAACCTCAATGATAACTGCATGGGTATTTTGGACATTTTTGTCTTTATCAGAGGATTCTAAGGGGGTCGATCTACTTGCGACTATGTCAAAAGGTTCAGGCAAGGTGATTGTGAGGGGATGTTTGAGCAATTTACCCAGAAAAAAAGGTCTTTCTACTAGAGTGGAAAATAAAAATAAAAGACAAATGATCATTCAATCTTTGGAACAAAGCGCCTAAGTACTTCCATTTTGCATAGATACTATTATTAGCAATTTAACAGTGGGTTGCAAAATCTTCTAGTTAATAGAAAAATGAACAATTATTGCATCATGGGAGCACAACGCCAGAATCCACTTTGCACTGCTACTATTACTAGTGGGGTTAAAATCTGTTTAAGGACAGTGCAACCCACACCTTGACCATATACTACGCTTGCAGTTTTGTCTTCTATTTCACCCCTTTCCCACCAGGTTTCGCTCGGCTGCTCATATACATGTTAGAGATTCCATTTGGCGTAATAGCATAAATCTAGGTCCAAACTGCAGTTCGATAGAACAAATTCTAGGTCCAAAAACTCCCTACAGTTGTTATGGGCTCCTGGCTCTCATTCCTCTAATGCTCTTGTAATTTTCTATTTGTATATCATACGAAGATTAACGACCGCAAAATTGTTTGATCTATCAGGCCTCCATACATCTTCCCCACCGATTGGATTCCGCTTAGTTCAGCAGTCAATAATGCATCAACAAGATTCAGTAAATCTTAGTTTCATCAGAATGTCAGTTGTCTACTCTTTGATAAACCTTCATGAAGCTCCATCATCTCCCACCTATCAATTGATTCCTTTCTTCAACAGGGTTAATAATTAATTCCCTGATTCCCTCCATTTCCAAGAAGCATTCTAATAATTAAAAGCAATATTAATTTAGAGCTGTCCGGAAAAATGTTCTCATAGTATCATGCATTATTCACATTGAGTGCCTTTATTATTAAAGAGTCTCATCTGTCTTAATCTAAGCCAGCCTAACTCCTTTGGCTTGTATCTATTGTACTCCACGCCATTAAATGCGTACTTCTCTTTTCTGTCGAATGGTGCCACCAGAAATATATATAATCTAGAATCTTGGCTGATGATATTACCTTTGCTTGTTGCCCGACGGAGGAAAGACATTCATCAACTTGAACCGGCCAGAAGTGATTTGTCCTTGACAAACAGTTGTTACTGGTGGAATTAATTCCCCATTCCTATTAACAATACAGAATCCATTATATTGGAGATGAAAATAATATAATTAATCTGCATTTGGTATTGCTTATTTTAAGAACTTATTTATTTTTTTTTTCTGTTAAAATACTCTTATAAATACTGAGTTTTTAATTATAAAAAAGATATAAATAATCCTTAAAATATGGAATGCCAAATGCAGCCTTAGTTTTCTATTAGGGAATTACCTCCCACTGCTTTCCCAGCACTTCACTACTGAATATCGTATCTCTGATTCTCTACAATGGAAAAAGCAGCCGGAGGTAATCAACCGGGCATCGGCTGATCATATCCCCGGTGATCCCTTCAGATAAGATTTGTGGGGAAAAAGGGACAAAAAATTAGGTTATTTTATTTGGGTTTGACTATAATATCGAAAAAACATGATATTGAAAAAAAAAAGACAACCAATCAACTAGCATCATAAAAGATATGACCAATTAGGTAATGGTGAAGTATGATTTGACCCGACTTGATAAGCACGTGGATGCAACCTGTCAATTAGATGATGACTTAGCACCTCCGGCCACTTTGGCGAATCGAATCACCTCGGATAGCACCGAAGTATGGGTACCTCGGATGACCAAACCTGCAGAAGTGACATGTAGCAGATCGTAGAAGCCCGCCAGCTATCTTCGAGCCTTTTGGGATGATACTGCGCAACCGTAGGCCTCATCCTCATCCTGCCCGAATCAGATGGACATGATGAGCCTTATCAGCCAGTTCATTATCCACCTCCCGGAGCGAAACACTCTTATTGCTCGAGTCGGAGATCTCGGAAAGGTTTCGTGAGGCTTACGACAGTTCAGCTATATAAAGGCATCAGCCCCTACTACTCAGGTACATGCGATTTAAGTGCTTTATATCTCTTAGATTTGCTTACTTCCAACTTACAATATACTAAGTACTAATTTAAGCATTAGAGTAATCTCGTCGGATTAACCACCTTAGATTCTCTGATCCTTTCTCTTGCAATTCAACTAACTAGCTAAGCACCGATGTCCGAATTAACTTCCAACTAGAGCATCCAAATCGTGCACACTTAGCTAATATTAATCAAAATTCAAGAGGTGATTTGATTGGTCAAAGCTCTTCGGATACCCTGTATTTCCGTTGTCATAGATTTTCTCTTTTTATTTATGAAAGGTTGTTTAGTGTATATATATTTGGTAAAGAAAGGTAGAACTTTCATTCTCAATATATTATTGGAACCATTTGGTTGTGTTAAACTTTTTGTGTAAGTATTATAGTATTGAACTCATTTGATGGTAGGTCCCATTCATCTATACTGGTTCCATGGCAGGTTAAGAGGACAGTTTCATTGCTGTTTTCTTGTCTTTTCTTCTCTGGATTGAACTCATTATCCTCATATAATTGTGGTGAAGTAGGTCAACCATACAGCTGTCTGATCGAACCCAGAATGCCATCACTTGTACAGCCAAAGAATATTACTGCCCAGCCAAGTCATGTCTCAAAAAAAAAAAACCATGCTTAAACCACAGTGATGTTATAAGGAGCCATAGAGATGAAATAATATTTTGGAGGGTGTTATCCGACGCGTATTGTTTGGTTAATTTGCTGCGATTTCAAGAAATTGGGCCCAAAAACTGGTCTTAAAACAGAAACACATATAATGCATTCATTGCTATGTATTGGTTTTCTTCCTTTTTTTTTTCCAAAGGTTAAACTAGAAATGTCTTAATTATTAAAGTTCTGGTTTAAAATCATGATATTATTTTCTTTGATAGTTTGGATATTTTACTTCATAATGAATAGAATGTTCAGAATTTTTTTTTTTTCATTTGCACTCTCATGTATTTGTAATAGTACAAATTAATAACATTGCACTGCAACCAAATGCAATTTTAATTTGAACAAATCTGAGTTACAGATTTGCCCCCAAGATTGTGTTTGGTTGCAGTGCAATATTATTTGCACTATTACAAATGCATGGAAGTGCAAATAAAAAGAATGCAAATTAATTTTAGTTTAATTTTGTTTTGGGTTTTATTTAATTCTGCTTTGTGTCTTATTTTATTTCATTTGTACTGAAATCAAACAAAATAAAATAAAATTTCAAATAAAAAAATCATAATTTGCATTAAAATCATTTGCATTGCCATGGTTTTGCATCACAAATACAGTCACATTGCAACCAAACACAGCTAGGCTCCATTGGGAAGAGTATAAATACAAATATATTCGGTGTGAATACAAGTAAACAGTTTATGAAAAATAACAGTTATATGTATTTGCACTTAACATATTTATATTTGCACTTTTCCAAAGAAAGGATGAAAGAAATTGAGGAGGCATAGACCAAGTATATGATATAGGGCAGCAACATATTTTGCTAGTTATTGCCCTATTGCAACTATGAGAAACATGCTTCACCAAAACGAATGCATGTTAAGTCTCCTGCAGTCAGCTACCGGTTGAAGTTTACTTAGGCTGTATTTGATTTGAAGAAAAAAGTAGAAAAAGGTAGTAAAACCTTTACAAATGTTCAAATCAAACATAGCCTTAAAGATGTAAAGCTGATTTCAGCCCATCTTTGAATGTGGCTGCTTCACTTTCTTCTAGAGATGATAGATTAGATGTCCTATCAATAATGAATTTACCATTAGGCTTAGTTTGAAAGGAGTACAAATACAAATATGTACAATAGAAATACATACAAAATATAAAGTTTTACAATCTATATGTTTGTATTTGTACTCCTTCCAAACTGTGCCAATCATGTATGATCACTCCAAATAATACCTGAACCTTGTTAAGTGTAGGATTCATCCACATTTATTTTTAATATTCCAAGAGGTAGGTGTTGCCAAGAATCATAAATGGTTGGATGGCCTGCATTATCATGGGATGAATCCAATAACAATCACTGTACCTCCATAAATTGAAAATGGGCTGGTACATTGACCGCTCATTTGGAAATTTGGAATTGCTTCGTTTCAAATTTCTTCCCTCACCACATTACAGCCATACCTTTTTCTTTTCTTTTTCATTTTTTAAGTCTTACAATAGAAAAAAATCATTCATAAATGCTCTGACTACAAATTCAGACAAAACAATCAACAAGCAAGGTGAAATTAAGGCTGCGTGGGTAAATTTGCACTCTCGTTCACTATTGGCCTCTATTTGACAATATTACATTTATGCATTGACAAATGACAGACCAATGTATATTTACATTAATAATAAGATGTAAAAGTACATCAATAAAAAAGAAATAAATTTGCATTCAAGTGGGCTTTTGATAAAAAATAAAAAAATAAAAAAAAAAACATATGCTTTATTGGAAATCATTTTTGCATCTATTACAGCTAAAAATCTGTTCAGTAAGAAAATAAATTTATCAATGCAAAATTAACCCAATTTTACAATTTATATAAATTTACACTCTACAAATTTGTATTTACACTTATTTATATTATTTTCAAACGCAGCCTAAAGTACAATTCCAGAAATACAGACTAAACTTTTCTTTTGCTGCAAAACATAGACTATGGTTGTTGAGCAATGAAAAGTAACCATGCACCGGGAGAGAAAAGCTTGAGAAACTTCTTACAAATGACGTGATAAATTTGATACGGCTATCTGCCTCCAACAGAGACCAACCACAAACATGAAAACCCCCAAATCGTGGCAACACCTCAGCAGAAATTCAAGTTCACCAGCTGGACTTAGGAGAAGGCCCAACTTAACAACTCCGTCAAGAAATTCAGAAGACCAACTTAACAATATAACCCAGATTTCCTGTTCACTTTTTCTAACCACGCTCTACCTACAGTACACTAGCGTCCACATCTCGATCACAATACAATGTGATGATGTGTAGCTGCAATTTAAGGCAGGTAAAGTGTGGGTAGTAGAGAGTTGTGGGCAAGAAATCCGGATCAAGACAAACCACCATAAGTGTTCATGCTATTAACTTATTTGACGATATTAATTAACTTGATTATACATATTTGCTTTGGGTTTTGTGCAATAGGGATGCTCATAAAAGCCAAAAAATCTAAATTGAACCAAAAAAATCAAGCAAAAAAATGTGGTTAAATCAAACCGACTGGTGCATATATATAATATATATATATATATATATATATATATATATATATATATATATATTATTTATAATAGAATATTATATGTATTTATATATTTGTTTGCATTATATGTTATAGATACAAAGAATTGAAAAAAAGAACTGAATTGGTCAAAATCAAAACCGATCAATCATAAATTTAAAGTTAAATCCAAATCCCATATATCATATATAATTAATACTTGCACACATGATCTTATACTAGTGTTATTAACATCGTAACTAATTTACAATAATTCATGCTTATAATCCTATATACAAAAGCTTATATGTTTATGCAATTTTTTGAGACTCATACCTAGGTCACCAAATGATTCAAGTAGCCCAAACCTCACGAAAAAAAAAAAAAAAAATCTAATTCATTCATTCCCCCCTCTCCCCTCTTTTCATTAATTTTCTTCTCTAACTATTGATCTTTCTCTCGTTTTTCCCACTGCACGTGCAAATGAAAATGCATCCAATAAAGCAATGCTTCATTTATTTGAACGAGTGGCTTCGGTAAGGGAAAAATGGATCGGTTTAGTGCTCCACCTCCACCACAAATTTGAAATGATGATGAGAAGAACCAGCATAATGATTACTCTTTTCCGCACAGCAAATCAGCACACGTTCATACTTGAAAATGGTTTATGATCCTGGACATTGATTAGATCTTTAAGGTTAAGGTTATGTTTGGTTTGAAGGAAAAAAAGGTAAGAAAAGAAAGGAAAATATAGAAAAATCTATATTTATAAAGGTTTTTTTACATTTTTTGAATTTCCTTTTCTTTTCCTACTTTTTTCATCAAACCAAACACAGCCTTAGCGAGGCCTTCGCCAATGGTTTTATGATTTTGTTTTCAATACAAAAACAGCTGTCACGTTAGAAAAATATTAATTATTTGACTAATTTACAAAGCTGAATCAGAAAATCCATAAAATAATCAGTTTTGGATTGTTTGATTAGAATCTGCCGTCTTAAAAATATTTTCAAGGTAGTATTGTTGAAAGGAATAATATTTTGTTTGGTTGAATTAATTTGTTTATCATGAAAACGTTTATATCAGATTATGTGAAAAATGTTTATCAGAAAAACGTCAAAATGATGTTTTTTGCAATAATCAAACGTTTCTCGCTTTTTCTATTCATTAGAAAAACGTGTCTCAGATTATGTGAAAAACGTATATCAGACAAACTTTAAAATAACGTTTCTTGCAATGATCAAACATTTTCCCTTTTTTTATTTATCAGAAAAATGTTTGTCTTAGCATATATTTGGGATCGATGCTGTAGATGCAGCATTGCTGATGTGTGGTTAGAAGCACCGATTTTTGAGAAAACAGTGCCTTTATTTTTGTTTAGAATCATTGCTGCCAGGTTTTTTGGAGCAACAACAATTTTTTCTCTTTGGTATTAATGTTCCAAGAAACGTTTTCAGCACTGGTACTCATTATCCGGTGTTACATCATTGCCTTGTTGGTAGCAACTAGCTGCAGTTTCAGGAAACGTAAATTTAACATTGCTCCGAGTCATGGCTTCCCGATTTTTGAGACTTGACTTAAAATACCATTTTTTATGAAAAAACAATTCCAAATAAATGCCTGTTTATTAAAACACCATTTTTTTCGATATGACGCTGATGTGATGCCATTGCTCCAGAAAACGGGCAACGATGCCAAATAGACGCTTAGATTATGTGAAAAACATTTATCAGAAAACTTTTCTTGCATTGACCAAACGTTTTCTCACTCTGGCTTATGCGGTGCCTAGCTGTCATAAAGTGAGAATAACATTTTGTCTGATTTTTTCAAGACAAATCTATAAAAAACATTTCCTCATAACATTTTGTGAATAATGAGTTTTAAAACTAAATCGAATCTAACAATTTTCATATTAAGTTTCAAATATAAAAGTGACACTTGGAGTCGCAAATTCATTAGAATTAATTAATCCTCAAAAATCATGCCAAATCCAGCCTAGTCTAGAGAAAATATTAACAGTTTCCCCTTTCCTTAAATCTTTGTGGTTGAGCTGAAACAATCAAGATCCTCGATTCCCCAAGGTCAATGATATTATTACTTGCCGTGTTTCTCATCCTTTTGTTTCCCCTTTTGATGGGGTCTAGGAATATCAACCTTTCAGTTTTCTTGACTTTTTTCAGTGAGCTATATAATAAAAACGAATCTTCAGGCCACGTGGCAAAGTACTACTGACACCAAACTTGCTACATGCAAATTGGATTGTTCTGAAATAGCTAGATTTTAGTGACCTACCAACTCAGCAGCCATATGTCAAGTATAAAAGAAACAAAATTTATGCTGTTTTTTTGCAGATTAATTATAGAGGGCCTGAAAAATAATTTCAGGAATACAGAGGAAGGTGTACATGAACGAAGGGTATTTTGGGTAAACAATATTAATGACGCGTAATTTTTAATGAAAAATCAGAGAAATGGGTGGGCATTTTAGTCATTTTGAAATAATTAACTAATTATGATTTTTGGCTCTGTCCTCGCCACAGCTTAGCGGACCCGGACCCCATATAATAAGAGAAACTCCCCCACCTACCTTCCCTCTGAGATAAACTCTTTTTAACTGTGGACCTGCTAATTCTGCTCCAGATTTCTTCTTTTCCTTAATCTTCTTCTCCATTGTCTGCATCATGAGAATTCTAAATTCTCCTCTACCTTTTGTATTTCTCCTTGTCATACTAACTCTTGGTCAGATATCCAGTTCCCGCTTCTTCATCCATGGAGCCACCAAAGAGAAAGCAGACCCAAGATCAAGAACCCAAGCTTCAACCCCATTTTCATGGCGTTTCTCTGCGATACCACCTTCTCCAAATCCCAGCAGAAGCAATACTGACCCAGTTTTCGGGGTTTCTGGCCGAGCTGTTCCTGGGGGACCAAACCCGCTTCATAATTGATTGGGCTGGAAGATCCAACCAGGCTGCTGTGTGTTCCTGTTAACCCTCCGCTTCATAATCGATTAGGCCGAAAGATAAACCAGGTTATTCTTCTTGTTTCAATGCCAAAAAGTATAGTGATTTGCAGTTTATACTTAACTTAGCCACGAGTTTTTTTTCACCAAAGATGTATAGTAGATACGGTTTAATTACAAAGAAAAGTTGGTCGTGTATCGTCTTCTTTCTTCTGATGAGATTGTAACTTTAGAACTTTGTTTTTAATAATAAAATTATTATACATTAAACTGAAGCAATTTGAGAAGTTTAACCATTCAGTAGAGCCGATTTTCAGCAGGACCTCATTGGGGTTCCCAGTTGCATAATTAGTTCATTTGAATCGATCGTAGAAATGTGCAGAAAACGAAACTTGAAATAGTGAGTCAGAAGTTGAAGAAAAGAGAGGAGTTTCCGACCAAACACCGGTTAAATTAAGTTGAATCACCGACGTAAGATAAAAAAAATGGGTAGTCAAGACAAATATCAATCCCCACAAGAAATAGCTTGATTGATTATTGCTTCTATATATATATCTTTAAGTCTCTACCATCTACAGGTTACTGATTATAGCAGCTTGCGTTCTGGGAGACAAAAGTTAGCTTTGTTTAGTTTTATATTCTAAAATTTAAAGTTTAAACTGTGATCTTCGGTCACAAAACTGTACTGCTTATCAAAACAAAATTTTACTGGTTTACTTTGGTCAAACAACGACTATTGGAGGATTTCATGATGTAATTCATGGGTCATAACAAACATATGGTAGAATCGTTAATGAAGAAAAAAAAAGGCTTGAAACCTAATGTCCTGGCACAGCAGTAGCTAGACGACAGCACAAAGAAGGGACCCATTTATAATGGCTGAAGAACTTGAAAAAATTCTCTAGGTATTGGCGAACACTGGAACGACGGCAGCAAGATCAAAATGAGTCCCATGCCGGATCCATGGTCGGCTGGCCCAACGAGAAAAAGGAATAGATTAGATTGTCCTGATCACTAATTTATATTTTCTTGAGAAGTTTTACCTTTCTCTTTCCCATTTAGTACTGCCTGGATGCATGCATTCATGAATGGGAGATTATATATATATATATAGATGGATAGATAGATAGATATAGATATATTGAGATTGAACGAAAAGACTAACGACCCGGTTCCGAAATACAGGCAGGAATGAGATATTATCTTGTCTACTTCAGATTCATAATCCACAGAAATCAAACCTTAGAAAACATCCATCAACTTTAAGTGCAATCTGGTCTTCAATGAGTGTGAAAGGGTGGTTCAGAATTAATGAAACTAAAAAGAAATCAATGATAAGGAACTCGATCGATTATCCCAAGTAGAAAAAAGAAATGCTTGTTGAACTTTGTCGGGTGTTTCCTTCTTAGGAAACGCTTGTACACAGCGTAGGTTCAAGATTTTAAGCATTGGGGTTGTTGACCTACCATAAGGAATTTAAAAAGTGCATGCGGAAATTGTAATACCGTAGTGTTTGAGACTTGAAAATGGGACAAATTAAGAATGGCAATTTTACTTTGTGAGTTTCTGGAGATTGAATTTAAGAGGTTTGTTCTTTGTATTTTTACTACTTCCAAACTGAGCCTTACTTTGGAAAGAGTACAAATAGTAGAGTGCAAAACTTTGTATTTTGTATTATTTTCTTTGTATTTGTGCTGTATATATTTGTATTTGTACTCTTTTCTAACTGAACATTAGGCTGTATTTGTTTGTGGTGAAAATCTGAATAGGATACAAATCTTGCACCTAGGTCAGTTTTGTATCCATTTGAATGTATTCCACATCTATCTGATGTAAAATTTGTACATTTTGTCTCATTTGCACTCACTGGCAGTACAAATTTTGCATCCTAAAAACTGATTCAAAAATTGACTACCTCCCTCCTACATTATTTCTCTCATATAAGTTATATGGGGAGCACTCTCAAACAAATAATCATCCTTCTACCTCTATTCTCTTTCATATAATATGCGAATACATATAACTTCTCACAAACAAATAAAACAAAGTCAAATCAGAAGCAAAAATAAATCAGAATTCAAACTCAACTTAATTTAAGTCTAATGTATTTATATTGCTCTACAAATAAATTGATGCAAAAGGGTTGAGTGTAAATTCTGGTTTGTTTTTGCTTTAGATTTGACCATCTTTTTTGTTTGTGAGAAGTAAAATGAGGTGATCCCCTTTTTAAATGAAAGAGAATATTGGAGGTATTACGAGGATTATCTATCTAAGAGCAAGTAGGATACAAGATGATATAGTTCTCACTTTATATGAGAAAAAACTTTGGTAAGAAGGTGGTATAAATTTTATGTCAGTTTTTGGAATATAAAATTTACACTGCCAATGAATGTAAAAGAAACAAAAGTATAAATTTAAGTACGAATTTTATATGATGTAGGATTAATGCAAATCATAATTACAAAACTTCAGTACAAATTTTGCACCCAACGGTCAAGATTAGCAGTGTAACCAAACACAACCTTATAATGAATGAAGCGACCTATGCATTGAGTTATGACTAAAATAGCTATCCAGCTGAAAGAAGAATAGATTACAGCAAACTTCTAGCTAGTAAATGACTAAATGATATTTAACAAGGTAATAATAATAATAATAATAATAATAATAATAATAATAATAATAATAATAATAATAATAATAAATAATAATAATAATAATAAGGATTGTCTATGTTTATCACTTCAGAAGAAAAACGTGTTCCCACAACTTTTCTGCAATAAATACTAATGTAGTAGCCCCTTATATACCATTGAGAAAAATGGTATCTATAGCAATCACTATTTGCTGCATTTGGCATTTCTTATTTTAAGGACTTATTTGCATTGTGTTGTTAAAAACTCAATGTGCATAGAGTATTTTAATCACAAAAAAGAAATAAGTGATTAAATTAAGTTAAGGAATGCCAAATACAATAGTTATTTCAGCAAGAAAGAAAATGGTATGACCTTCAAGAAGAAGAAGGTAAGTTTGCCTGTCCCCTTTGGCTGTGTTTTGTTTAGAACTTTTCCTCAACTTTCTATTTCTCTTACTTTCTATAAAACCAAAATAGCATCATTGATAGATTAGATATGAACACATTAATTTAGAGCTCCACTTCAGGCTTGAAATAGCAAGCACAAAACAATGCCCAAAGATCGACGAAGGAATAAAATCGAACTTAGCTAACTCCGTGAAGTATATCCATGCCTATATTTTGTTATGTTTGGTTTGATAAGAGAGAAACAGGAAGCTGAGGTAAAGTTGTGAAAAATTTCAAGAACTTCCTGTCAACTTTTTGTTTCTCTTTTACACAGCCTTATTGAAGGGAAAGAAGGGGAAAGAAAACAAAAAAGGGAAAAGGGAAAAACATAGTCATCCACCACCAAAGAGACGCGAAACGCAGGAAAAGAAGAAATGCCAATGGTGGAGGGTAGAGTTAGGGAGATTATTCAAATTAAAGAGGTCGCAAAAAAGCCACCTGAACCCGACCCAGACGGCCAGACCCACCCATTGGCAGCCCTAACCAAAACAACATCATTTCCCTAAATTAGGAGATTTTAATCTTTTTCCTATTAAAAAAACTTAGGAGATTTTAATTTAGAAAATTGCCCATCTATTCGAGATGAATACAGTATTACCGTTTGATCTTCATCTCGTGGTGATCGCGATAAAGATTAATGCGTGACTGAACTTCTTTGCTTGCAAAGTTCTACTTCTTTTGTTTCTTTCTTATTTTGTGCCTCATAAGTGAGACATCACTCACCAAGAGTCCAAAGGGGCCTACCCCTTTCATTAACAATTGTCAATTATGAAAATGATGCAACTTGAGTATTGGGCTGGGTTTATGGCTAATCAAGGGCCAATGTTAATACCTGAACCTCAAGCTCAGGCCCAGATTAACACAAGGTCATGTCCATAACTGGCCCTGGATGGGTTGGTTGGGCTTGAAGCTCTTCCTGCTTGTATCTTGCAATTCTGTCTTTCATTTAAACTTTAGGGTTCATTTGGTTTGTAGTTGGAATCGGAATTGAAATCGGAATGGTCAATTCCCATAGTCTGTTTGGTTTAAACAAAAACGGGAATGAGAATTTAAATTAGCAGAAATGGGATTTCATTCCCAAGAAAGGGGCAGGGAATGGCCATTCCCTCAAATGGGGAAATACTATTCCAGCAAGAATGAAAATGAGATTCCGATTCTACCCAACTAAACAGTTGGAATCGGAATAATCCATTCTGATTCCGATTCTAGACCTCTATTCCTGCAAACCAAACGGATCCTTAGTTTAGATATAGAACAAATAAAAAGTACAAAAAAAAATCTAATGAGCCCATCCAAAAAAATGTCAGGTTGGGTTGAGGTGAAAATATTACCGGACAACCTGACTCAACCCAAGCATAACATGTATGTATGTAATTTGTATGCATACATGCATGTTATACTTGCAGCATCTATTCTTGAGTGGTGGTTTAAATGCACACCAAGAAGGCATTAGAACCCAGAATACTCAGTTTATCAAAAGGAGTCTCATAATCAACTTCAATTATTTAGTTTTTCTTTTTAATTTTTTATAAGGAAAAATTACTCTAATGAAAGTCAGTGCTTAAGGATCAAAGTAGTAGTATTAAGTATCATATTGGACAAGTCAGATATGGACATGGATACAGATATGTTTTGGAAACACACCGATATGAATAAAAAATATAGAAATGCTTAGATATGCTAGGGAATATATACAAAATCCATAATTACATTAATAATAACAAATTTAAGGTCAAAATACTCACAAATAATTTATAAGTACATATGAAATGTATATTTTTAATGGTATATGTGAGTAAATATATTACAATTAATATAGCAAGGTGCATAGATATTATACAAATTTATTGGCAATGCATCAATTAAGAGTCCAAGACACATTATATAATTTTTTATAAATTAATACATACACAAAACCATTATTATGTTATTTTCTATTTAAGTTCAAGATACAAAACATATATAGCTATTGCATTCATTATTATATCAATTATATTATTTTTAATATTTTTACTTTTTAACATCAACAAAAAAGTAAACTAAATATAAAATGCAAATTATAATATTAATTAATAATTTATAAAAATATTTAAAATTTTTAAGATATGTTTCACAAGCAAATTTATAAATTTTAAGTACTAAAATAATTTTATTATTAATAATTTTGTATAAATTTATTGGAATTAAATACATTTTTGATAAAAAAAAAGTGAATTTCATAGATTATTTATCCCATAAATTTATAAAATATCAATTTTGAATATTATTATTATTTTTTTTAATTTTTAGTTAATGTTGTTGAACATAGACATATGCTATTTATTTGGACTTTGGATTGCACGTGGAAGCTAAAGTAATAAGACTTATTTTATTTTATCTATTATCACGAAATAGAGGATGGCTTGGTGGTTTAAGTTAGCATCTAAGACTTTGAGCATTGTGTGACCTAAGTTTGAATTCGTCACATATCCCGTATGTATGCGCACTGATACTAATACGATACATCTGATATAGAACGGCATATCATATCAATATTTTAAACCTTACTGCTTATCATGATTGAAAAACCTTTTGGGCTCTGTTCATTTTTTGGTCCATTTATTTGTATAAATACAATTAATTACAACTAATTGTGTTTCAAGTAAGTATTCTGTTGATCAAATGTATTTCCAAGTATGAACATTCTTTTGGCCACTTTTAACCATAAAATGCAATTATTAGACGTCACAGATTTGTTTATAGTATTTTGACAACTTTCCCACCAAATGGGAAAGTCAAATAGGTACCCGAGGGCTTTTGGAGTGAACACAGGATTGTTGGTCAAGGGCAACCATTTTCTCATCGACCAACTCTCCCCCTCGCTCTCCATTTACCTAAAAATGAAGGGGCCTTGATGAGAATGTATAGCAAATTAAAAGTCTGGCAGAAAAGTTTAATTAGAAAGAAAGAGTGAAGTTACGCATATGGTTTGATGAATTTGTCCATAGGTAAAGCTGTTAGGTGAAGTATAATTTTCTGTCTTAGGGCATACTAAAAATTAAGCCTTGGTTGCACCGAACTAATGAAAGGGACATGTCGTCAAGACATTTAGGAAGGAATAGGGAGGTTTCAGTGATATTCTATTTCATATATTGTGTACATTTGTCAAGTCATTGAAAATATTAGTGATTTTAAACTGGTGATTACCTGGCTAGATTTTCTAGTCTACTTCACACCAAATTATTTACCGAAAAGAAAATCGTTGATGTGGTCAAGGTTTTAAAAATTGGATCGGACATGGAACTGTTTTGAGGATCAATTTCTAAGTCGAATAGTTTGACTGTCCAATTCGAACGAATGGTCCATTCTAATTAAAAAATAATTAAAATAAAAAATGGCCAAAAATCATTGTTTGGGTCAATGGGTCTACGGTTCAACCATCCAGGTTAGTGGGTTGTTGACCAAATCAAAGATTTTTTGCCCAAGAGCAATTTTAGGGTGAAATGGAACCGATGCCTGACTGGTTCCCGGGTCAACTGGTTTGATCGTCCAGTCTAGTATGGTTTTCAAAACCATGGATGTTGTTAACCTCGTTACTTAATTGGTTGAACCACTTAAAGTATTTGACTCAGTAAGTGGATTACAAATCAATTATCAATTGTCTTTTTAAACTTTTACCATTTCCATCATTAAAACAATAATTCTAGTTTATCACATTTATTTTTTGGAAAATTATAGTCCGAGCCAGCTCAATATTTAAAATGATGCTATAGGTTGGTTCAAAAGCCAACAAAACTTTGACGACCTACTTTACATTTCAAATTATAAAAACCCTTGCCATGTCATCAAAGGCTTATGTGGCTATTGTCAACATGGGACTCTTAATCCATGTTGAACACAACAAAAAGCCTATACCGAAATTGCCCTTAATGATGGGTTATTTGAATTTTAAAACTAGGTTTCCAATTTCTCTCCCACTCTCTTTATCTTTCGATCTCCCTCCCACTCTCTCACTATCACAGCCATCTTTCTATGCTCAATGACTGTGTGATTTGAATACAGGTTTTACATTCTCTTTTCCAATCTTTCATGTTCTCTCCCTCTCTATCAATCTATCATTCTCCCTTAATCTCTCTCATTTTTTTTCTCGGTTAATCTCTCATTCTCCCTCATTTTCTCTCCTAGTCTCTCTCTCTCTCTCTCTCTTCTTTTCCCTCAATCTCTATCCTTCTCTCTTAGTTTTTCTCCTGCTCCCTCTCTCATTCTTTTTTTTCTTACAAATTTATGCAGTATTAACTAGACCTTATTAAAGAACATAAGACCAACTTGGTATGGTTCTAATTTCCTCAGCCCAATGTGATAAAAATTCACAATAAACTCTTGGCTATGAAATTTACACCAACTTGATAAAAGTTTATAACTTAATTGTACAAGTAAGGGTGTCAATGGACCAGTTTTGGATTGGATCCCATCCAGTCCAAAATTAATTTGGACGGATTGGACAGACCAACAAGACATATTGGATTGGACCAATTTGGCCCAAAATATTTATTTTATTGGATTGGACCTGGTCCGTCCGCAACAAATTTATGTTGGATTAGGTTGGGTTAAGCCAATATCCGGTCCATTGATATAAGATAAGAATATATTAATTTGGACGTATTGGACGGACCAACAAGACATATTGGATTGGACCAATTTGGTCCAAAATATTTATTAGATTGGATTGGACCTGGTTCGTCCGCAACAAATTTATGTTGGATTAGGTTGGGTTAAGCCAATATCCGGTCCATTGATATAAGATAAGAATATATGTGTCAATGGACCGGATTTGGGTTGAAACCAATCTAAATCAAAATGAATTTGAACAGATTGATGGTCCAAACATTGAATTGGACCAATCCAAATCGGACCAAAGAATTCATTGGATTGGATTGAACCTAGTCCATTTATAATGGACTCACATTGGACTGGATCAAATTGGACCAAATCTAGTCCAATTAACACCCCTATGTACAAGTGGTTGGCCTTATGTTCTGTTATATGGTCTAATTAATACCGTATACCGTTAAGGGAGCAAGAGAAAGATTGAGAGAGAAGGATAGAGATTAAGGGAGAATGAGAGATCAATCAAGAGAGAGAATGAGGGAGAAGGAGAGGTTGACCAAAAAAGAGAATGAGAGAGATTGAGAGAGAGAGAGAGAAAGGATGTAAATATAGAAACCTAAAACCATTTTTGTTTATTTTCAAATCATATGGTCAATTGGGTAGAGAGAGATGACTGTGAGAGTGAGAGAGTGGGAGGGAGATCAAAAGAGAGAGGAAGTGGGAGAGAAATTGAAAACCCTTTTTTCTTTATTTTCAATAACCCAGCATTAAGGGCAATTTCAGTATAGACTTTTTGCGGTGTCCAATATGGGTTAAGAGTCCCATATTGGCAACAACCACATAAGCCTCCGATGATATGGCGAGGGTTTTTATAATTTGAAATGTTGAGCCATCTATTAGAGTTTTGTTGGTTTCTAAATTGACCTACAACTTAATTTTAAATGTTGAGCTTCCTCAGACTATAATTTTCCCTTTTTTTTAATATGAAAAATGTGTAATATTAGAGGTATGCCTAAATACTTTTATATTTTTTGTATTTTTATGTATTATTATCAAAATATTAAAAAATACAATTTAATTCATTTGACCTAAATGGTTGAACCACTGGCTCACTACCTAAACCAAAAAGTTAAAAAAGTGATTTTATTCTTAAAAAAGTTCTAAAAACATTGTGATATACAAAATTAGCATATCCCAATGAGAGAGTTACTGAATCACCACTCTTGATAGGGCAAGAATCCAAGCAGAACTTGATTTGATTTACTAAAATCGTGGAGGCATGCATTTCTTTTTTGGTAGTTTTTGTAATTGTTATTGAAGCTAATAAGGCAACAACTTTAGAGTATTTGGTAGGGATCAATTTAAGCAACTAAAATGAGTCATTGATGCTGACAATTTTACTAAATTCTACTTATCTTACTGTGGTTTGAAATTTGTGAAAATTGCTTGAAAAAAGAAATTTGTGAAAGTTGAAAAAACAGTTGCCAAAAGTCCCTCCCAGACATATTGGTTTTTAAATGTCTTGAACAAGTGAACTTTTAAAAATCATTATTAATATTAGTATTGATATTTTATTTATTTATTTATTTATTTGTGGGGCTACACATAGGGGTGTCCATGGTTCGGTTAACCGAACTATGGCCCCTTTTTGTAAACCGAACCGGTGGTACTGGTTTTTTCATTTCACCAAATCGAAATCAAACTGGTACCACCGATTAACCAGTCCGCCGGTTTTGGTTTTTGATCGGTTGGTTCTTCGATTTTTTGGTTTTTTATATTTATAATATATATTATATAAATATATGTATAATACTATATTATAAATAATAAATGATATATAATATATTTGTAAATAGGTCATTATAAATATAATATAAGTATATATTTATATATAATGAATATATATTTATATAAAATACGTAGAAAATATGTGACATATATTAAAAATATATAAAAAATATACATATAAATATATATACTGGTCGATTCAGTTAACCGTCGGTTTTTTATAGGTTAACTGAAACCGAATCAGTCCTTTGATTTTTCAAAAATTCCAAACTGAAACCGAACCGATCGGTTCGGTTAACCGCATTTTGTAGTTCGATTTTCTTGGTTTGATTTGGTTTTTTGGTTTTTCATGGACACCCCTAGCTACACACAATCCGAGAGGGGAGCTTGTCCTCATGCCCAGAAGTATAATTAACCCTCCACACCTTGATGACAATGGGATATGATCCTACAACCAACTGAGAGAACTTAAATGCATGAGCCATCATTAGTTTGCTGTGAATACTTTTCTCTCGTCTGTTGGCCAAGTAGATCTTATTAAGTCGTCAAATATTTTCAAGCATTTGGAGCTTTGTTCAGGTCTAACAAGACCTCTTTGGTATATAATTGTTGTGATGGCTTCAAAACCTATGACATCTGGGAGAAACTATAGAGTCTCTATGTGGTGAAAAAAAATTGACGAACAAGCTATACGTAAAGAAGAGAAACTTGGAAATTTGTATAAACTAAAAGGAACTACAATTTCAAGTCGAGCTGCAATATTAGAGGAAGTAGAGTTGCGAGGCGACAACACCAAGCTATGGCATATGAGATTAGGCTACCTTGGTCAGAAAGGTATGAAGGAACTTCACAAGAGAAAGTTGTTGAGTGGAGTGAAAGCATGTGAGATGGAGTTATGCAAATATTGTGCTTTTGGCAAATAAAGAAGAGTAAGTTTCTAGGCAGCATCGCACACAAGCAAAAATACGTTGGATTATGTACATACTGATGTTTGGGGGTCAGTATCAGTTTAATCCAATGGAGGTGCCAGGTATTTCATTAGCTTCATTGATGATTATTCTAGAAAAATTTGGGTTTATTTTATAAAGCAAAAATTGGAGGTTTGAAAAATTTAGAAAGCTGAGATTGAAACCCAAACTAGGAAAAGACTAAAGTATTTGAGATCCGATAATGGCATTAAGTATACAAATTCAGAATTTGTGAAGTACTATGAGGATCATGGAGTTATTCATCACTTTACAGTAAAGAAAACGATGTCGCAAAAAGAATGAATAGGACTCTATTACAAAGAGCTAGATGCATGAAGCTGAATGCTAGCCTACCAAAGCAGTTCTGGGCAGAGGCAGTTAACACCGCTTGTTTCCTGATCAACTATTCTCCTTCTGCTAGGATAAACTACCAAGTACTTGAAGAGGTTTGGACAAGTAAATCAGCTGATTATTCTATGCTAAAAATATGTGGTTGTCCTTGTTATGTTTATATGCCATGTGATGAGAGATCTAAGTTAGATGCCAAGTCAAAGAATTGTGTTTTCCTTGGATATGCGAGGTACGTGAAAAGCTATGTACTTTGAGATCCCATCACGAAGAAGAAGATCATCAACAGAGATGTGGTATTTGATGAGAAATCTATGCTAAAATACATAGAAAAATTTGAACCTACTATAGATCTACGACAAAAGTACAATGAGATCTGAAGCTAAGCAATACTTGTCCAAACCTCAACTGATTGTAAAAAGGATATTTACAAAAAGAAGGGATTGGTTTTAATGAGATCTTCAAACCAGTGGTAAAGCACACATCCATTAGAGCATTGTTTGGTATTGTAACATTGTTAGATATGGAGTTGGAACAGTAGACATGAAGACATCATTTTTGCATGGGGAGCTAAAAGAGGAGATTTACATGCAACAACTAGAAAGGTTTCAGTAACCTAGAAAGGAAGATTATTTCTGCAAGTTGAAGAAATTGTTATATGGCTTGAAGCAATCTCCTAGACAATGGTATAAACAATTTGATGGATTTATGATCACGCATGGCTTTACCAAGTGCGAATAAGTTGCTTGTGTTTATTTTAAATAACTTTTTGATGGTTCTTTTGTGATTTTAATTTTATATGTGGATGATATGTTATTTGCTGCAAAGAATGAGTTTGAAATTTAAAATGTCAAGAAGATGTTAAGCAGAGAGTTTGATATGGACTTGGGACCAGTGAAGAAGATATTAGGCGTGGAAATATTCAGAAAGAAGAGAGTTGGAAAGTTGTGGGTACACCAAAAGAAATTTATTGAGATGATACTAGAAAGATTTGGTATGTTTTAAGACAAGCTTGTGAAGACACCACTAGCAACTCATTTTAAGTTCTCTTTGGAATTGATGGAGTCCAAGCACCGAAGCAGATGTGGATTATATGTATTGAGGAATCAGCCAACTCTAGCCCTCCTCCTCTTACCAAAAACAACTCTAGCCTTCCTACTAAAGAGAGCTCTAGGTCTCCTACCAAAGAAGGCTCTAGTCTTCCTGCTAAAGATGAACTAGATACTATACAAATGATTCTTACTAAAGAAAGACCAATCAAGGCAAAAAGGAAACTCTCCTCTTAGGAAGTTTCCCATTGAAGTTCCTTTCTTATTTTTCTATTTCTATGCTTGTAATTATTTCTAAATTATTCTCTATTGCTCTTGTATATATATTCAGCTTTGTACATACTCTAAAATCAATGAAATTCGACCCATTCTTTTAAGATCACCTTCTTCATATTACTTTTTTAACTATATGGCAGGTGTACCATATGCAAATGTGATAGGATGTTTGATGTATGTAATAGTGTGTACCAAGCCAGACATCTCTCATGCAATTAGTGTGATGAACAGATTCATGGGTAATCCGGAAAAAGAGCATTGGAGTGTTGTGAAGTGGATTTTATGATACCTAACTGGATCAAATGATCATTCCATCTTATTTGACAGAGCAGAGGCCTCGATGAACATCATTGGTTATGTTGATAGGACTTCATAGGGGATCTTGATAGTAGAAGATCAGTGATAGGTTATGTGTTCAGGTTTGCAAGAGGTCCTATCTATTGGAAATCAATCTTACAGGATACAGTTGCATTATCCACGATAGAGGCTGAGTATATGGCTCTGATAGAAGCAAGAAAAGAAGTCTTCTAACTCAAAGGATTGATCAGTTAGCTTGGTTTCGAGCAAGAAATTTTAATTTTACTGTTTGATAATCAAAGTGCTATACATCTAGCCAAGAATTGGGTATTTAATTTCCGAATAAAGCATATTGATGTACGCTACCACAAGATACAAGAGTAGACAGACAAAAGGGAAATTTATCTCAAGAAAGTCTGTACCGATGATAATGCGACTAACATGCTAACAAAGGTCATAACAAGCATTGGAATTTTGAAGTCCTCTAAAAGCCCTAATTAAACTTTCTTTTTCTATATTATATAACATTGATAAAAATGACTGAAAAAATGGTAAACTATATAATCAGTTTGTGTCTTAATCATTTTAGAAATAGCAAGAACCAATCCTAACCAAGGATTAAAGTATCGATACGATACTCCTGATGTGGGGTGTATTGTATCCGTATCCATGGTCATGGTCATGGATATCGAATACAGCACAATTGGGTATGTATCCCACAAGTCGTGTGTATTGGCATGATATGCCTCTGTATCAGGCCACATCGCGTCATATTGATGGATAGGGTCCAATATGCACCATTATGGAAGTGTATCCATTCCTAGTTTAACAAAACTGTATATTGATTGCTTTTGGATTGTTTTTCATCTTTAATAAAAGTTAAAAATTATAATTATAAAAACTGAAATAAATAATTTAAGATTTAACTTTTCCAAAAATTTAATGAAAACTAAAAGATATAAAATAATATATTTCATCTACCTTAAATGATTTAATATTTTATTTTACACACAATGATATATTAAAAATGAAAGCATAGTTATTATTTGAAAAATATAATTATTATATAAAATACTAAATAAATAAATTTTCCCAACAAAACTAATGGAAAATAGAAAATTATAATTACAAAAACTGAAATGAATAATTTATGATTTAATTTCCCCAAAAATTTAATAAAAAATTATTTTATCTATCTAATGATTTATATGTTTTATTTTACAATTATATGTATAATAAAACAATTATATGCTAAAAAAGAAAACATATTTATTTAAAAAAGGTTATTATTTATATAAAAATATTTAGTTTTTTCAAAAATTTAATGAAAACAAAAAAATATAAAATAATATATTTCATCTATCTTCAATGATTTAATATTTTATTTTATACATAATTATATATTAAAAATGAAAGCATAGTTATTATTTGAAAAAATATAATTATTATATAAAAATACTAAATAAATAATTTTTCCCAACAAAACTAATGGAAAATAGAAAATTATAATTAAAAAACTGAAATGAATAATTTATGATTTAATTTCCCCAAAAATTTAATAAAAAATTATTTTATCTACCTAATGATTTATATATTTTATTTTACAATTATATGTATAATAAAACAATTATATGCTAAAAAAGAAAACCTATCTATTTAAAAAAGGTTATTATTTATATAAAAATATTTAATTTTTTTCAAAAATTTCATCTATCTTAAATGATTTAATATTTTATTTTACACATAATTATATATTAAAAATGAAAGCTTAGTTATTATTTGAAAAAATATATAATTATTATATATAAATACTAAATAAATAAATTTTCCCAACAAAACTAATGGAAAATAGAAAATTATAATTACAAAAACTGAAATGAATAACTTATGATTTAATTTCCCCAAAAATTAAATAAAAAATTACAAAAAAAATTATTTTATCTACCTAATGATTTATATGTTTTATTTTACAATTATATGCTAAAAAAGAAAACATATTTATTTAAAAAGGGTTATTATTTATATAAAAATACTAAATTAATAAATGTTCCCAAACAACTAATAAAAATTGAAATGGAGTGATAATTATTGAATGATGCTTGAATGTTATAGAGTAAGCATTTCTCATGTGTTTACACCTTATTCATAGATTATTCAATTTTTGGTTTAGTATTATTAATATATTTATGTGATTTGCATAGATTTCTCTAGAATGATGTTATATGACTTTCATTCGTATTCATGCATTTCCAAAATGTATTTATATTTGTATCCATAACTGATTTATCCGATACAATACCCGATATTGATATTTTAATTCTTAACCCTAACTGGATTATAATAGAAACACAATAATCATTTTGATTCTATTGGATATACCCAACTGATTGACAACTCTAATTATCATTTAGGGTTGCCTAATGTTGTCAATGGTCTAGATGACTGGACTGCTAGCTAGCTGCTTTCTATGGGTTTTAGACAAGGGTCCCGATCTCCACTTTTTTCCTTAACTTTTTCGTATACTCTGTTAAGCTATCCTTTCGCACCTCTGTAAATACTCATTTCCGTGAGAGTACACGTGAAGAAACACCTGTTACGCAATGAATGGAACCGTAAGAGATAAGTTGAGAGAAAAAAAAGTAGGAAATCCAGAATCGTTGCAGGAATCTTGGTTCTCAACATCGATATACATATACACACTAGCCATGTGGCACATGCACTACATATAAAATCAATGAGGATGTGTATTATGTAGAGAAAAGGCATATGAAAGCAACGAAGAATAGAAAGAGAGGTGAAGGATATAATTGAAAATAGAAAGAAGGCAATTTCTATATATATATAAATAAAGGCAACCTATCCTAAAATGTTTGTGTAGTCACAAAGCCATGAGAATTTGTGTATAAATTAAGACACCTAAATCATATACTTCTTTTTCTTGGTATTTGGTGTCATGCACTATTGATAATTTTCTCTTGACCCACTTTTTCTCCAAAGTACTGGTTGTGGGATTCGATTCTACATCAACACTAGAACAAATCAGCTAATACACCAATGAGTTAGTTCTCAATTGGTATGTTTAAATCATATACAGAAACTCAAAAAAGTGCCATAAGGCCACAAAACAATTTTGAGCTAATGTTATATTATGTAGAACAAGTGACACGTGCAAATGCATCTAGGGCGTAGGATTGTTAAAGGGAGTTCGGATCTTTTATTCATATCTACCCACGCCTCACTAAAACTGTACATTGAGAACATCTCTATTATTTGCATATTACCATTCATGGGAAAATGTTCCGGGTGTATAGTCATACTGTCATGTGGGTAGGTCCGGGTAGGTCTCAAAGTCTGTTACCTAATCTGACATACGATCAGAATGTCTTAGATTTGTATGGTCTGTCTATTGAATCGGATCGGATTGGATGTGGATTTAACTACATTTTAATTAAAATCCGAGCTTAATTATATATAATTCTTTTAATTTCTTTTGTATTTTAAAAATATATGAAGTGTTAAATTAAATCCAAATTCGAGTGGAGTTTGACAAGATTTGAATCCAATGTGAATATTTCCCAAATCCAATTAGGTTTCAGATTTAAGATTTCGTTAGTTGAATAAGTTTAGAATGTTTCTGAATTGGACCTGCTTATAGTCCTAGTTTGGGAGAGAGAGAGAAGAAAATAGTGTGGTGGATGAAAATACATAGATTAAAATTTTGAGATGTTTGTCCTGACTAAAAGGCAAATTGGGGAATCCGGATTTGCTGCTTACATAGCTGTGTATAGCTTGATACATAAGCAGTCATGAGCAAACATGCCAATGTTCTGTACACCTGGTTATGGGTCCCAAGTATATGGAACATTGGCATCTTCACAAGTTATACACAACCTTTGCAAGCAATAGAACTTGACTCCAAAGTCCAAATTAGTGCAAATTTAAAGTCAGGGATAAGGTCAATCCTACCTAACTTGAGGCATTGAACTCCCAACCTTATGTCATTGGGTTGGGGTTGGACTAGATTTGAGGTATCCCAAATTCTTTATTTTTTTCTTGCCTTAAAAACTAGCCAGAAAATTAAAGAGAGATACAACAATACACTTGTGACAATGAGGTGCCATTGTACCCTTGAGGTTTTAGGTTGTGTTTGGTACCACTGCTATTCTATTTGCAATGTTTTAGGTAGCTCAATACAAAGTTTATGAATATATATATATATATATATATATATATATATATATATATATATATATATATATATATTATGTGTGTGTGTGTGTGTGTGTTTTTCTATCATAAATGCTTTGAATTATTAATACAATATTTGGTATCAACATTGTTTTTTGAGGGAACATTAAATTTAATATTTCTACTATAAATACCAAGACCTAATCTGATTATCTGATTTATATGATAAAGACAATTTCTCAAAAATTTGTATTGATCAACTTAAAGCATTGCAAGTAGAAGTGGCAAGGGTACCACGCACAACCTTAGTTTCTTAATTTTTTTGATGTGGCTTTTCAAGGCTCTCCCTCATTGGTGCTAAATATTCCTTCTATATAAAAAGTATCAACACTCAAGATGAAAGTTTGTTAAGACATTATGGTGAGTAGTAAATTTATCAAATTTCATGAATTGAGTAGTTAAGAGAATAAAATTGCAAAATGACAGAAATGGACATAATTAATGAATAAGTTTAAAAAGAAAAATGGAAAAGAAAGGGTTAATAACTAGGATTTTAGAGGAGAGGGAAAACGGTCTCATAAAACAGCAAATGGTAATTTTGAAATTTTTATTTGTTTCAAAAGAACGCACATATCATTGTGTGCCCTAAATAAATAACAGAGTGCTAATGGTTGAAATTAACTATTGATTTCTGAAAGTACAAAGTACCTTATTATCGCCAGAAAAAGTTGAAACCCTTGATTATCACTACCCTCAAGGTATAGGGGTAACTCGTCATTTTCCCTTTTTAACTTCTAGTTATAAATTCACGTGTTTATACATACAGATAAATAGATATATACATGCATCCATACCTGTATATATCAAAATATGAAACAGATATGCCCTCAAACAAGAAAAAAAAAAGAAACAGATACAGATATGCTGGACTGGGTTGAGGCGTCAACCTCCACCAACTAAAGTTAAGTCGGGTTTACATTTTTCAAACATTACCCAAACTCGATTTTCATTCCAACCGTTAAAGCCAACCCGTACCAAGTTGCACCATTAAAAGCCAAATATCGGCACTCTAAAATAAATATTTGTTTAAATCTTTGATGCGGGGAAGGTCTGATACCGGAAGTGATGCAGGAAAACCGGAAAGGTATGCATTCCAACAATCTACCAACATGTTTTGTTGGTAGAAGATTCAACTCCCTGCAGTGATCAGCGAGAGAGGTCGATGTGTGGAGCGCCTTGTGACAGCAGATTCCATTTCTCTTCTTTTAACGCATCTGCCACAGTGCCACGTATCAACCGGTGTTGTCTATACTACGTATGGCAAATCTGTCCTCTCACTTTGCACACGCACGTGGATGTAACGTCCACGTAATCCTTTCTTAATTACTCCCAAGTCCCAACATTACCGTTTTTACAGCTCAGAGTGGGTTAGAGCCGGTCCGACCTGTTCTGACCCAGATTGTACCCCTCTACACAGTCACGTTCTGAATTCGGAAGTCGGTCCCATGTGGGTTTTGTACGAATCCTTTGGCAGATAAAACATGAGGACAAAAACCAGTCATGTTTGCCCCACCACGGCAAGGACTAGGGAGTAAGGACTTAACTCTCCCTCTGTCTATTCTGGTCAAGGTCAACTTTTAAATAATGTTGGATAAATTTGGAATTTCTCAATATTTATCGTTGATTGTTCCACCAGATCACAGCAACAAGTAACAACCACTGCCTTTCGATCCTTGTGCGCTCACCCTCATCCTACAAGGTGGCATCTCGGGGGATTAAACTGTAAGCAACGTGCAAAGCCCCAATTTAAATATTCCTAACCACTTTTGCTGCGACATGATTTTAATGTTGCGCTAAAACCGCATCATCGATGCCCTCGATCTAATGTTGTGGTCCGGATGGAGTGACGTTGTGAGTTGTGGTGGGGCCATAGCAATAGATTAAAGGTCATCCTACGCTAAAATCCTAAAACCACGTCTTAGCAAAAGCAAACTCCTAGAAAAAAGAAAACCACGATTAAAATCAAAAGCTTTGGAGAGTGGAATTCTGGACTTCAGAGTACCAGACTGGAGTGGACACGGAAAGAAAGAAAATAAATGCACGGAAGCGATCAAATGCGAGTAAAACCGTAAACAACGAACTTCTCTCTGCTTTTTTACCGAAAACAAGAAAAAAGGTTTGGTTCTTACATGAGCTCGAGCCTTCAGCAGCGGTAGAGAAAGAGAACGGTAAGCAAGCACGAGTAGAGTAGCCGGTAGCGCCACTCCCATGGGCTTTTTCGTAAATGCACCCATAAAGAGTTATGTTTTGTCCTTTCCCATTCCCAATTGCTTTGAGTGTCGCTACTCGCCACTGATTTGGGGGCACCACCCGAAGAAGGATAATGGCAAAAGGGATTGGATAGAGAGCACATGCTTATTGCTCAGTCCTCCGGGGCAGGCTCCATCCGTGCCTCACGAGTGGGAGGAGTATGAGGGCTATAAATGTCATTTCGCAATACCACGCTTTTTGTAGTCTTCTTTAAATAATTAAGGCATATTATTTTTTATTGTTATTATTATTACTTTTAAGTTCTGATTTCTTACCACCAACACAGTACGGAGGCATCTAAAGTCCTCAGTCTCTCCTCACTAATAAACACCGTCCAACCAACTGCCTTGCCGTCGCCTCTGTTTCCCCGCCTGAGAAACTCGACTGCCGTCTACCGGTGAGAGGAAGAGAGAAAAATTTAGAAAAAAGAGGAAACGCACATTATTTTCTTTCGACACGTTTCGCGCTTCTCCAATCGCCGCTTAGAGTTTCAGAACACGTGGTCCAGTCTCTCGAAAGCCTCTTGTCCGGTTCAGGGAGAAGAACCTCTATTTGAATGGCCGAGGCTGAATTGCTTTCCACATAGAGCTTCATTAATGACGGGAGCTGGCAGCGATTGACAAATTGAGAGAGAGGGAGCTTATAGGAGTTTTGATTGTTGCAGAAAGCTGTCATAGTTCCCGGTGATTATTGCCGGAAAACGTCAGGTAACAGTGAAATGGCTGCCGAGAAATCGCCGGACTGGCTACCCGATGGCTGGGTTATGGATGTTAAAGTACGGAAAACCGGGCAGAAAGATAAGGTGATTGCACCTTTTCAGCTCATTTTCTTGTAATTTAGGGTTTGAGCTTCAGAAATGTATGATCTTGGCTCTTTTTGTTCAATCTTATTCAATTATTTTGATCTTTGCAACACTAAACAGAGATGAGGCTCTGCTTTTTTTTATTCAAGTGGACGGAATTGAATACATTGGTACATATTGAAAGTTATTTTTAACTACTGTTAGTGTCGGTCAAGTGATTGAGCTGTTTGATTGGATCTACATGTTTTTATTGAATTTTATTTTATTTTTTGTTGTTTGATTTGATTTTGCAATTGATATTACTGATTTGGTTCATCGGTTCTATCTGCGATTACTTATTGCCTGTGAAGGTAACTGTTTGTGATGGAATAAAACATTTGTCATTTGAGAACGTAGACTGACCGTTTCTTTACAGGGAATAAACGAGGCTTCCATGGGGAAACCATACATAGTTTTAAGTGGTTCTGCTTCGGGGAAGAGGGGGGAGGGGGGGTGTTCTAAATAAATCCAACTCCCGAGTTACTGGTAGCAGTCTCGTTCGTTACATATTGTACTCTCGTTGCTTGATTCCATGACAAAGAAATTGGACAGTTATCTTATGAAGTTATAGTTAATTACTTAAGTTGACCAAACTGCCCTGGTAAATGATGTTTGTATTGCTGCTTGATTGCATTTGCATCAGAGCGAACCAATTACGACTCGTGCCTGACGTTATGGTTGATCTCCTTGCAAATACTTGGGTTGTCCAAATTGCTCTGGTAATTGATTGTAGTCTTATCACATCTTATGATGCCAAGAACATTTTGGATAATTCATGTATGAAGTTATGGTTTTCCGAAGGATAAGTATCCCGAATTCTATTGCCCCCTCCTTTTTGATCATTAATAAATTATTTTCCTCTTAAAAAAATAAACCTACTTCTAGTTATTTTGTTTAGGTGGTGGGAGGTATCAAAACCTTTTTTTTATCCCTGGAGATTAGTTAATTTTGTCTGGAAAGATTATTTTGGACTGATAACGTAATTTTGCCATGAAAATCTGTTTGGAAGGATTTGGATTTCTATGGTCATTTTACAGGCTATAAGTGATGATAACCAGATACTTCAATTTAACCGAAGTACCTATGTTGGACATTACACTCCAAAGGTCTGGGTATGGGACATGTGTGGTTTGCTACATGTTCCAGTTTTCTTGGTACAAGTTCTGATGGATTAGTATGTGTTAATTTATTTGAACAAGCACCCATCAAAATATTAACAGATATTATCTACCAAAATAATTAAAAGATATTGTTAACGATAAAAGTGCAATTAGAATTTGAATCCATGCAACGCCCAACTAGAATTTCCAATGCATTACTATGTTTTGAGTTTTTAATTGTTAAATGAAAAATCGGTTTATTGCATTATTTATTTATTATTATTTCCTTCATTAGATATTGATAACGGAGTGCATGCAAGATATCAAACATAGATTGCTTGCATAATAGGAAATTAAATATTAATCCTTAAATATTTATTCACCAATGTAAGGTGTGCTTGTTACTTATTGACAGATCAATTGTAGCTGATTCCTCCTATCCCAACATTTTTTGGATCAGATGGATCTGGTTTCTGAACAAAGACCTGCAACCAACACCCTCACCCAAACTGCAAATGCATTCTTGACTTTATTTGTACTTGTGCCTTTGTGTTTTTCAGGATAATGTAACTTGGTTAGTTCACGTATTTGTATTCACTTGCTGCTAATAAGTGAACTGTTTAGTTATTGAATCACTGGATTTGAATTTGCCACTTCTGGATGAATGATAGGATGCATATTGGGGAAATATTATATTTGAGAAATCTATACGAATCATATAAATGTGAGTGCATTTTGTGGCATTTATTTATTTTGGAAAACTACTAAAAGGTTTTGAATTCCTCTGCTTATTGAGAGATTTACCAAAAAAATTCCATCTTGAGTAATCTCATGATGAAAAGGGCATTTTAGAAAATTATGTTCATTTAACAAGAAAATAATTTCAATCTGATATTAAGAACTTTGTTAAGACATTAATATTGCCAATGATTGTTATTTTCATTGGTTCATGAGCTGTGACATAGAAAATCTCCTAGAAGAAAAAGGAAAGGGTCATTACCCAATATTGGCCCCAGTTATCTGGGGTCTTGGGAGGGGAGGACTGGATTCTCACATTTTTCACCCTGAGATTTTACCATTGCACCAAGCAATTACCCTTGTGAATAATGCCTCAGTACAGAATTACAGATGATCCGTGAACTATATTTGACAAAAACTTTGTTGGTTTAAGCCACCAATTCTATTTTCACAAAGATAATCATTTGAATGTTTTCTGTTAATGGTTTATCAATTTGGTACAAAGATATTACCCAGACGATATGTATTTTCTGATTTAGGATACCTTCAGAAACCTGATGATTATGACAATGCTAGATTTCTATATAGATACTATTTTGTAAAACATGGTATTTTCCATCTTAATTTTGTCTTCAGGACACAAAACTGGTGAAGTTAGAGCTTTGTGACAGAAAGAAGAAACAACTAGCTATGGAAAATATTACCAATTTGGGTTTTTTTGTGGGCAATGTTATTATAGAATATGGTGCAGTTATAATAAGAATGCTATCATCTATCTGTCTTTTGTAGTATTATATTCATCTGAAAACTGGGCGTAAGTTTCGCTCCAAGGATGGGGTCCTTCGGTACATAGAGACTGGAGAGTCGCACAACTGCATGCCTCTACAAATTGAAAGGCAAGCCAACACATGCTCAAGTGACAAAGATGTGCCCAACACATGCTCAAGTGACAAGGATATGCCCAACACATGCTCAAGAGACAAAGATATGCCTGTGAGTTTGAACCTCTTATTTTTCTTTTTTTTTTCTATATTTTGTTTACTTTTTTACATTGTTTTAAAAGGCTTTAGCCTTGAGGCGAGGTGTTCAGATTTTGCCTCAAGGCTTAAGCCTCACAACTTTGGTTTGAGGCTTAAGCCTTTGTCAGAATGAGGCGTAAGCCGCAAGCCTCAAGGCGTGAAGCGTAAAAAGGCGTAAGCCTCAAATATCAACATTATTTAGTGATTTCATGCATTTATATATTTTTTATAGCTCAAAATATATAGAAAAAGCACTTTAATAATTATGGGTCAAATAAAAAGAGTAAAAATGAAAAACCAATAGGGCAAATCAAGTTTTATTAGTTTCTCTTAGTACTATAGCCTAAGAGAGTTCAATGCAAAAAAAGGGCCAATCAAGTTATTAGTTTCTCTTGGATAAATCAAGTGGAATTTTTTTCTTAATATTCTAATTAAACATCCCAAGTTTGTTGTTTTTCTTATTTTTTTCTAATGGGCTTATTTTTCTTTTTCTTGATTTTTTTTTTGCATAGATCAAATCAACTACATTGTTTCTTTTCTTCACAACTGTTGGATGACTATAAATCTAATGCCCATTATATAGATGATTCTTCCTATGAATAATTTTGTAGGATTGCATTTTGAAACATAAAATTTAAAATGTTTATAATTGTTAGATGATTAATTCTTATTTTATTTAATACTTAAAAGTTAAAACTTATTGCTTACAAAATTCTATTTAATGGATATTTGTACCTTCCATCATTCTAAGTTGGTATATTACATGTTACTTTTATCATTTACAAATTTTAATTAATTTTTTTCTTAATTTTTGAGGCTTACGCCTCATCTTTTTGAGCCACTATGCCTCAACTACGCCTTTAGCCTTTTAAAACCTTGCTTCCTTTTATCTATAACCTTATCTAACTGCTAGATATTGGATTGTTCACTAGCTTGAAATGCCAATAAAGGATTCACCAGATTGGTTACCTGCTGGTTGGGTTGTGGAGATCAAAACCCGAAGGGGTGGTTCAAAAGTTGGACAGAAATACAAGGTTTTGAATTCAGTGATTTATTTATCATTTAATAGCTTTGGTTTACACACATTTATTTTCTATTTTTCCCATTTGAAAGTGGTCATTATATTTGTATATTGGTTCTCTGAGGTAGAATCAATTATTTGATCGCAAATCTTTAGTTTCAAGATGGTTGTTAATGCATAATTCAACTGAGCTTGGGAATGAATTCTATAGCTGTGTTTCACATGTTTTTTTGGTTTGTTACATGTTCTGTTGGCAAGTTCATTACTTCATTAGTTGCACTATGTTTCAACTGGATTGTAATTCCACAGTGATCCGTGTTATTCTCTGTATTTCTTAAGTGTTCACACCCCACCCTCCCTCTAAAAAGAGTTACTATAAGTTATTATATGTAGGTTCCAATCACCTTTTTTTTCTTAATGGCTGCTTGTAAAGATTTTTTATTAGTATCATGAGTAAAAGGACTTTACTAATGATGTAAGAAAAAAAATGAAGACCATTATCCTTAGGGATGACTCAAGATAAGGGGACAAATAAACAGCATGCGAATGATTCTAAGTAGAAATGTTAATAAAAATGAATACATATGCAGATATACTCAACCTCTCAACTGAACTCGGGGTATGGTGATTCCCATTCGAGAGTGGCCCTATCTACTTCCCTTGCAAGACAATCATCAAGGTCATTGACTGGTCTAGGACCCACACAAATGAACTGTTCAATATTGAGGCCATTGACTTAGATTCTTGAATCTGTTAAGCACACATAGGCCTTTGGTGCTAGCCATTCTTTGGGAAGAGCAAAGCTTCATCAATTTGTCTATGTCAGAAGTCTATACATGTCCTATGTGGCCATGCATGCTTATGTATTCCAAGTTGCCAAACAGAGGATATTCCTAAGCAAAAGTTCATGATTACAGGGCACTATATGGAAAACAAAAATCTGGCTATGTCATCTACTCAACTCAATTGAGCCTATCCCAATTTGGTAGGCTACATTAATCCTTCTGCCATTGCACTCGATTAAAAACCAAGCTTCTATCAATTGTTAGGTCCTTGTATCATTTCTTACCACTTTGACATGCATACTTCTTGGAGAGGTCTATGAATTGTAAGAAAAAAGGATGCTACCATTAAGAGTAAAGGGTGACTCACTCAAACACTTTTAGGTGGGTGAATGGGTCTAGATTAGGTTATTGCTTGGTGCTACCATTAAGAATCTAAGTCACAATATTGAGTTTCAAAATAGTGCTAACTTCAAAGTGGAGATACGGACTACAAAATAAAAGCCTTTATTATCTCAAATGAATTCCCACTGTCTGGACTGGCAGAGGATCAGTTGTAAAAAGGATTCTAAGCTCAGTGGCCCAGACATACTCTTGAGGAGTATATTATTGTTGTTTTCAAGGATCCATTAATGATAAAAACCATATAGTGGTTCAGAAATTCAAGTAGCTGATTGCACAAACTGGTTTCTATTAAGCTTCAAACAACTAAAGACTGTCCTGTGTTTGCTTGGTTGGTCATGGGTGTATTTCTGGTTTTGTAGGTAGCATCTTGTTTGAACAAATATAGTTGCATGCTAATAGGCAATGCTAATCTAAAGTGAAATACTTAAGGGGCTTGGAGCTTTAATTAGGAAAGGCTGGAACTAATCATTTTGGGTGCATTTCTGTCAAGATTAAGGAAGGCTGGAGCTTTAATTATATATCCATGTTGAATTTAAATCTTAAAAGAATGTTTTCCTTTAGTAATGGTATCATGTATGTTTTGATATTAGTGGGATAATATGTCAGATACCTCAAAGATTCATTAAATTTTAGGAAGTTATTAAATTTCCTCCCAGCACGTCATTGAATGCTTTTTTGATGCTTAACTTTCATATGTCTCTTCTGCTTGTTGCAGTGCTATATTGCTCCAATAACAGGCTGCAGACTTTATTCGAAGAGAGATGTGTATCGTTATCTAAGATATTATGCATCCAATCTGGAGAAGGATGGCACTGAAATGCAGTCTGCATGTGATGTCTGTAAAATATTATTTATTGCTTTTTCTTCATGTCTTGCATTTGTAAAAATTCTTCACTCACTTCTTTTGATGTGAAGTGGCTAATTACTCAATTAATTGCTAGGCTGTAGTCAAGGATGCAAAGGAGGAATGTACTTCAGGTTGGATCAAGGAAATGAGAGCTAGAGAGAAGGGAAATAAAACAAGAGACCTGGTACCATCTTTACTTACAGTTTTTTTTTTATAGGTAAAAGAAAATTTTACTAAAGAAGTAATTCATAACAGTTACAACAGTCTAAGGAGGGATGTGAGGTGCAACCTCTCACATACAACAAAAATCAAATTACATCTGAGCCCAAAACAATTGATCTTTAGTAACCCCTTGTTTAGATAGCATATCTATCATTCCATTAGCTGATGTTCTTTTCTATTGAATCGTTGAAGTCATATTGCAACCTAGCCATTTAAATTTCTTTATCTCCTTCCTATATGCCCATATTACTGTCTACCAGTTCTGCAAACTTCCTATCACCAACTTAGAATCCCCTTCAATGACCAGCTTGTGGAGATTCAACTGTCTTGCTAGCGGTACCCCTTGAAGCACAGAAAGAAGCTCTGATCTATTGAGTCTTCCACACCTGTTGGTCCTGAAAACATTTCCACACTAACTTGCGGAGATTCAACTGTCTTGGAGGATCCATTTTCCACTAAGCCCCAATTCCTCCAGATATTACCAAAGAGCTATGGGAGGAGATGTCCAAAGTTTTAACCTAGTGTATTAACTTTGTAGCTATACATTCCATTACCGCTTGAAAAGCTGAGCAAAACAGTACCATTTAATCCTTACAACACCTATCACACCTGATTGGCCCAGATTACCCAAACTACAACCATCAAAGCTGTTTTAAATTCTCTGCATCCTGATCTACCCACTCAACCATCTTTTTCTACTTGCTGCTTTGAAAATCAGCAATAATATTCCAACCTCTCAGGAAGTAATTCAAGCTAACACCCTGGAAATTAACATCCACCAGATCCCAGTTAGCTATTCTGACCATAATTAAATCTATCAGACACAATGCCTCTAGCTTTTTGTCTTCGAAAATTCTGGCATTTCTTTCATTATATTAATTATCATATAAACACCCTTGTACAATGAGATTTTGTACATTAATTGGTAGGGTATTAAGAAGAACAAAAAAGTCTATAGACAAGAAGGATTGATAGAACCCTCCACTAGGAATGTTGCTAGCGGTCCAAAATCAGAATTAATTACAGACTCAAATGAGCTATTCTTGTTATTAAAAAGCCAAGCATTTCTTCCATCCATATAGCCCAAAAGATGGCCAGAGATATCACCACCCAAGTTGGCCTTCCTTTCTTATATTTTGATCATGCCACCTGCCTTAAATCTCAGCAATAGAATTAGGGGGGCACCCTTGCCACTGAATTGCATTCTGATAATGGGCCCATAATCTACTGGTAAATTTACAGTTAATGAACAGATGGATAGAAGATTTCAGCTGCTCATCACAAAGGACACTATCAGTGCCTTCCAGGACCATACCCCTTCTCATCAAATATTCTTTTGATCTGCATGTTAATTTACTGGACAACTCATATTTCTTTTCATCATTTGGACTTAGCATTTCCTTTCCTTTGTTCATGCTGTTGTTGCTTGGGTTTCAATTTTTTTTACCTTCTAGTAAATGATGGAAACTTGGAAAGCCAATCAGAGTAACGGCTTTTACTTGTTCCATGTACATGAAATTACTGAAGAGCAATTTAGTCACTAATTTCCCTACTACTACTATAATAATTATTGTTGTTAACCCCTTCTCAAGTAGATGTCTCAGCAATGTAGTCACTAATTTCAGTTTTTCTATATCCTAATTTCCATTATTATATTAATCGTACCTTTTTTCTACCCAAAAAGGTAATTAAAATAATGGCAAATTGGGATATGGAAAGACTGAATTTAGTGCCTAAATAGTTAATTATACTTTCTGCAAAAAAATATGTTTTGTTCATTTCATTTATAGTTTTATGTTCTCTTTCTTAGCTACCTACTGCAGCAAAAAAGCAGAAATTAGCAAGCAATAAAACAAGAAGATGCCTTTTTCTGGGACAGAGCTCAGGATTGAACGAAACTGCAGATCAACAGCTAGTGGAATCGTGTGTTAAAGAAGAATGCTTATCTGAGAGTGTTTTGGATCAGAGTAAGACACTTTCAGGTACATACGAATGCTAAGATTCTACTTAGAAACTCCCTTATGAAATGTGATCAAAATATGCTTCTGGATTAATTTAAGGTCCTATACTACATCTTAAGAGTTCTTCTGGGAATATTTCTTGAAGACAGTTATTCAGGAAGAGTTAACATTGTGGCATCTCCTCTAATGAAGTTGAAATGCTACACAATACTCAAACACCAGACTACCACTAATTCAACCTTTGACGGCTTGTTTGTTGGTGAAGGGACAAAATAGGTTTGCCCTCTCCAAAACTAAGGATCATGGGGATGGGGTGTAATAGTGACAACTTCTACATCATAGAATTAAGATGTACATATATGGAAATCGAAGTGCTAACCCAAGACCTTGTGGAATTTGGGGGGTGGGAATTTATTGATGGTGATGGAAGAGTCTTGGCCTTGTACTCGGGACCAATAGGTGAGAGTGACTCTTTGAAGGCATATATTAGCTTTCTTACAAGGCTTGGGGCTAGCAAAGAAACTGGGATTCAAGCAAATTGAGGTATAGAAGGGGAATCCAAATTGGTAGTAGGATACTGTAGGATGGATGCAGATGAATAGCATGGGGTTTTGGAGCCACAGACAAGCTATAGGGAGGTGAGATGGCTAGCAAGGGAGATTTGGGCCAGGGATAGAAGATCAACAAATAGTTTGCCAGACACCTTGGCCGAACAAGGTGTAAACAGGGAGCAATTATTTTGGGCAGAATTGTAATAATTGCTTCTTTTTTGGGGTCATCCTATGCTTGGGATGCTTGGGATGCAAGGTGCCAAGCCAACTGGCTAGTTGGTAAGTCTCATGCTAGTTGTAGTGGAGGCTTGGGATTGAATCCCACGGTTGGGAGGTTATGTGTTACTCCCGTTGTGTAGCCCTATGGAGTCAAAAAGTTACTTTTTCCAATCAAAAATAAAATAAAATAGAATAAGTTGAGGATCATGAAGTCCTAGGGAGCTTCAGTTTAGAGTTTTTAACTTTGTGATTACTTTCCGTATGAGACTCAGGTATTATTAAGTATTTAATTATCCAGCCATTGACCTCATAAAGTTACACTGCATTCTCCCACTTGATTTGAACTTCCTGTATCTGCAGGTAGGGAAAATGCTGAGCTAAATGGCCTACCCAAGCCAGAAGCTGAGGGATTGGAGAATAAGCAAGGGAAGGAGGCCCATGCAGAAAATGGATTTATTTCAACTCCTGCAACTGGAGGTTCTGTAGAAAAGCATCCCATAGAGAAAGGGGTGGAAAAGCGTAGAGGCAGAAATGGCCGGAAAGGGGTGAAGAAGCGTAGAGGCAGAAAGAGCCAAAAAGGGGTGGAAAAGCGTAGAGGTAGAAACAGCCATCTTGGTTCAGGCAATCATAAAGCTGCAAAAGAGGTTCTGCCTCGCAGGGCTTCAAAGCGGCTTGCTGGTCTCCAAGCTGAGCTGCCATCAGATTTGGACACCAGCAAACGGGCTTGTAGTGTGGCAGCTAGAAACTCAGCTGAGCTTGAAGCCAATCCAGCGGTGAACCCTGCTAGTGAGGCTCATAAGGCTGAGCCTGAATCAGGAGGGTCTGCATTCCTTGCTTCCAAAAGTGTGCAACTTCCATCAAGTAAAGAGTCATCAAAGGAAAGTGAAAGGCCTGTTGGGGACGTTTTCTTGGAAGATATCACTGGTAAGCTCGAAACTGGTAAACAGGCTGAGGAGAAGCCAGAGTCTCCACTTGTTTTGCCATTTGGCGATTCATGGCCAGATCCATGCCTTGAATTTGCATTCAAGACTCTTACAGGTGAAATTCCAGTGGAGGATACGCTGGCAATTGAGGGTTACTTCCAGCAGCAGTTCAGCGCAAGGCAGAACCAGAGTAATAGGGGCTTTGTGTTTCCAGATCTTGGCCTAGAAAGCTTCTGCAAAACTGATTTTGTGTTTCAGTTTGGTGTGCCAGAGAAGCCTGTATCGAAACAGCAGTCTCTAGTATTTTCATCCTTCGGAAATGGTGACTTGGCGAGGTCAGGTGCTAATATTTTACAGCAACCTAGTGGTGAGGGAAATAAAGAATGCAGAAAATGGTAAACCAGACACCTGTACCTGTAGGAAGTTTACACTGTAAACTGGATGTTTTGTGTTTTGCTTGTTCCAGCTCCTTTTGGCGAGTTCAGGTATGAATGTTTTATAGCAACCTTGGTAAGGAATGCAGAAAAATGTTTTAACTTAAAAAGAGGCACTGTAGTTAATGGGAAATAAACTTTGTAAAACTGGTGCTTTGTGTTTTTTTAACCCAGCACCTTCTTACTTCCTTTTCTAAGTACACTGCATTTGAATCTTATCAGATTATGCAATATCATTGGCATAATTTCAGCCTTCTAAGTTTCCCCATATAATAAGTTGCGACATGGAATCTTACACCCAGAAATCTCACCTGTATTAACAATCCAACATGGGGCTGTATTAGGCAACTGGATTCAGCATACGCCTAGTGGGGTGGGAGGCTGGGGGGAGTAACCGCAATGTAATCCGTTCGTCATTAATGAAATCTGAACTGTGGCTGAACACTAAAAAGTTTGTAATTTTTGAAAATCCCCTTGAACCTACGGCTTCTCAATTTCAGCCCTCTGTCCAGTCGTTACCAAACACCATCGACCATTTGCGTGATTTGTCAAATTTTGTTTGTCACCGGGGTGAGTTACTGTATTTTTTCAAATTTACCCAACACCATAAACGCTACGCTATTTATATTCCTGCCTTTTTTTTTCTATGATATGAATTCCTGCCTTGGCTTTATCCAACCTTTTCTTCTATTCCACTACGTAAACGGGTCTTTCACCATCACCTGGCCCAACATTAAGTCCAGTGTCTGAGAAAATGAGTCAAATCAGTACAAAGTTTACTCTGCTCAAAGAACATCTCTGGTCCAGATGGAGATAGAGCTACTTCATTCTATTAGAATTTGCTAATCCTTATGGCGGTTAATTAATATTGGTGTCACAAGCTCAAGATTTCAATTCCGAACTATCCATCTATTATTTGTTTCATTCCAACGACGAAAGATGGATTAACTGAAAAAAGCTGGAAATGAAAAACTAAACTCTCCCTCTCTCACACATGCGCGAGCACGCCACTCATGAAAAAGAAGAAGAAGATTCTTTCCATCCACCATAGCTCTCCTCTTGAGCACAATACCCCCGGTCACAGCCTCCCTACAATGAGCAGAGAAACATGATTTAGTTATAGCAACTCTGAATAGAGAAATGACAATTCTAAAACGAGTGATCCACACTAGAAGAGAGTATACTCTGACAGCCAAACAGGAGGGATAGCAAATCCTCGAGATTTCATCAAATATACAATTTCCCTACGACTCGTTTAGTTACATCACGTATGTCAGGCCTATATGTATTTTCTTCCATTGTTGAATCTATCAGCTACTTTTTCTTTTGATCACTTTCGGAAAAATCAAGGAATTTTCGTGCATTTTATTGAATTGATATATATTGAGATTACCTCAGGGTCAGGAGTGAACGTTAAACCAATTTTGATCTCTCCGCAGTATTGCTGGTCCTTCACCACATTGTATGGAGTTGGCGGGAGACTGACTTCCGAAAAAAGTGACTCCAGAGAAATTCTGCAAGGATAGAATGGAGAAAAAGACGGGACTAGCATGAGATTTACACTCGGGATTTCCCACTCATTTTTCCTACCCACGGTGAATTGGAGCCACACATCTTTATTATGAATTGTAGGAAATCTGAGCTCTGAGATTTATTCGAGAATGATTTTATATACAATTTAGTTGGCTCCTTAACAAAATCCACATAATTGAAAACTTATGTCGCTTCTCAATCAAGAAATGCCTTATCTGGGTGGCTTGTAGCTAGGGAAGTATACATTCTACAGAGTGAGCTTTCCTGGGCAAATCTTCTAAGGAAAAAATGCAACTCATTACTTTGATCTATTTTGTTTTCTTTTTCTTTTTTCTTTTTTTTTTACTACACCATCCTATATCCTCTCTCCGTTGAGATTTTTGGGAAAGATACATCCTTTTGTGATATTTGGATGGAGTTGTTCGTTATAGGTGCACAAAATACCATTACACTTGAAATAGCATGGGATAGAAAGAATATTACCAAATAATTTGATAAAAATAAAAAATACAGGCATAGTTTTTACTCACGTTGCTTCCCCCACAAAATCATCCTCAGTACCGCTATCACTATCCATTATTTTGATGTTGAGTTCTGTTGCGCCTTCGGACACAGTGAACACAAAGTTCTCATTCCATTCTGGTTCAGCTCCTTGACCTGCATTAACATGTGAAATGTGATAAATGGGTGCATACAGAGAAGAAAACTGAAAAATGAGTAACCGATAATTGAAAGTCCAGCATGTATCCCAATTGGCAGCAGATCATATTGGAAGTGCATAATTGCAGCTACTAGGAAACACGTACATTCATATATTTTATGTATTTATTTCGTCCAAATTATTTATTCCTTAATCTTCTCTTTCCTTTTCCGTGTTTGCAAAGCGTGTCCTCTGCTAGTTAATAGTTCAGTACTTGTAGTGATAATGTCTATTTAATTTCTCCAAGTTCTTTTCTTTTTGCTTTCCACTTTCCTTTTCAAACCGGAAGCAGAAATAGACCAGTTTTTAGAGAAAAAACATATCAATTGAACCGTAGAAAACATGATTTTGTTGTTGCCACTGCAATAATGTGACAGTATATCTATTCCAGGTTCCTCTGTTCTATTAGGACCTTATGTGCATTCCAAAGGGAGATGCTCATGGATGTATATATTTTAGACAGCAACCCCAATCTCTTGAACAGACTCTGGTTGGGGTCTGCCCAACTCTAACTTGCGTCCCCCTAGGCACTCATGTATGTACACACACACGAAGAAAAAAGGAAAACAGCACGATGGAGAAGCATCAAAGATGTAGAGAAGCAAGAAATGGACCTGATGCAACACTGCTCTTTTTTTCCTGAGTACGGCAAGTGAGGATAACATATGGGTCCATGTTACCTGCTCATAAACATTTAAGCCTCATCAAACACGATATAGACAGCTGAAAATAGGGTGAAAAAGACATCAAACACCGAAGTCCCTACAGCATCAAGTGATGAATGTAGTTCACCAAAATGATGGAAACCAATAATAAAGTTGAATTTCAAAACTATTTCATCAATCATGTTTGTTAAAAAACGATAAGATCAAAGTGATAAAAAAGAAAACCATAAGATCAAATGATAGAGATGATCAGGTTACTAAGTCCACCGGTATCATTCCTAAAAAATGAATCCACTATCTACTCAACTTTTCGCATGGTCCTATCACATTATCACATATGTAAGACAGCTTGAAAACATTTGCGATCTTTTTTTCGCTGCATTTACGATCTACTATGCAGTGAAACATTTACAATCTACTCTACAGAAATTGCCAATCTATAAAGAGAAAGAAAAGAATGTAATAAAGGAACTTAAAACAACAGATTATCAGCAAAAAAACAAGCTGAACAATGAATGCATTCGGAGACAAAGTCAGCTTGATCGTCTAAACTACCTGAAAACGCACATCTGCGACTACTTTCATCCATATAGAAAAATCCAACCCACGCAAAGAAAACCATGATCTGTCCAATCAAGATGAGGTTTCAACAAGTTATAGAAAAGCACACTGCTAGGGGCAGGGATGCCGATAGATTGAAAAGATTATTTGCTTTAAATTTTCAAATTACAGAAAATACTATAGAGAAGAATTTGGAACTTGAATGAATTAAGAACAAATAGTAGACCGATTACGAAGATCGCTAAATCCGAATAAATTGCACTTTGAAACAAGAAAACAGCAAAAGAACAAAAGAATTAAGGACATGATGTGAAAAAGAAACTTGTGAATGAAATTTTGAGAACTTGAAGCTACAATTCAGTTTTTGCATGCATCGAGCACATAGAAAATGAAATCAAATGTCGACAAGATAATCGCAGTAAACTACTAACTACTAAGTGTGTGAACGACAAAACGTGGGCGTCAGCGAACAGAAATAAAATCCATAGAAATTCAAGCAGATTGTCAACCAATATGACATGTCAATTTAGAAATTAAAACCGTGGAGAACAACATTACTGCATATGAACCGAGATCAGATTAGAACTCACTTGGAAATCAATTGAAAAAGAATTATAAGGCTTTCTGAAAAGCTTACAGAGATAATCAGAGTTTTCGAGACCCTTGGCACTGACAAGAAGAACTTCAAGCGTTCCTTGAGGCATCTTTGGATAGAAATGAAACGGAAAGCAGAACAGCGAGAGAGAGAGAGAGAGAGAGAGAGAGAGAGAGAGAGAGAGGGGATCTGGAAGAGAAAATACGAGATGGAACGAAATAAAAGAATTTTTATTGAAATAGTGCGTTCGTACGTTGGGACTGGGGAGACCGGGAGAGGACTGAGCCTGAGGAGGTAGGTATATTTATAGAATGCAGTTCAGCCGGTCCGAATGGTTCACAAATCCCAACCTTACCGGCTGATCGCGCCCGAAACCGCAGGCTACGGGTCGGGAATGGGATAGGGTCTCGTTGTCGCCTGAGGTTTCGTCCAAGTCAACCTTTTTAAGTACCAGTCAACTTGATGATCGGTGCACGTTCGTCCCCCTCATGCCATTGACTCCTTCACATCGAAGAAAACGGATGCATCTTTCTGATAAATGGTGTTGATTGAGTTTCCGGTATAAAATGTAGGGCCCAATGGTTTAATTTCCCTCCACACATTATATTCCGATGATGGAGAATTTCGTCAAGTTATATTAATATATACGATGAAAATAGTTGAAAAAATACTATTCTAGATATATACTATTTTTTTTATAATTTATTAAAATTTTCAGAAATTAAATCCAACCAGATCAAATTCAGATGCCCAACTCCTTTAATCGATTTTTGTTCGAATTGACATTTATGAGATCTGATCGAAACCTCATGTCAGATCGAATATGAGATTTGTATTATCAAATCGGATTTGGATATACTTCAATTTGTATTAAATCCATTTGCATCCCTAATTTGTATCTCACAAAATTTGTCTTATAGCCATGCATTATAAACATCTCTCCATGAAGAAAAAAAATTCAAGTATAATGCATGGTTGCAAGGGTTGTGAGCACTATGAAATCCGAATTTGTGTCGATTGTAGGGCTGTCAAAGGGTTGGGTCCGACCCGACAGACCCAATGGACTTGAATTGATTGGGCTAGTTCAAGTTTCGAGAATTGGAATTGACGGGATTGGTTCTGGGTCCTGATATAAGGTCTTGATTATTATTGGTTTAGAATCAGTTCCACCTAGTCCCAAACCGATTCAAACCTGATCCGATATATAAACATAAATATTTATTTTTTATTTATTATAATCGGGTCATTTCGGTCAAACCTGATTGTCCTGGGAACTAATTGGTTTGGTTTTGGGTCCAAAAATTATAGACCCTATCGAACCCAGTTTCGAGTCTGAATCCTCAACATTTCATGTTATATTAGTTTCGATTCCAACTAGGCCTGCAAGTTGGGCCAGGTTAGGTCAAGTTGAGGCCAACCCTAGCCCAACCCTAACCCTAACCCTAACTAAATTCCTTCAACCCAACCTAACCCGAAGTCAATTTCGGTTTGGGTTGGGCCCAACCCAACCTTCTTCCCATTCCTTAAAACCTCATAGAATTTCTCGATTTTAGATCTTAACCCAACTTTCACTACATATATTAATTCTATATTCCATTAGTATTTGTTTGTTGACGCTTTTTTTTTGTTCTTTTGGTACAAAATTCAGAAAAACAAGTGTTAAAATGACTATAGTTTATTACGAGTTATGACTTACAATAGATCTTTCTCAGGTGGCAAACAACATAGAGGAGATGAAGAATAAAATTTTCAAAAAAACATAAAATAATGTTATTAAGGTTTTAGTCTTCCTGATTAGGATTAAATGAAGTGATTATCTTAAAAAAAATACATGATACTATGTGGTGGGGGCAATACAAATATCATGCATCTAAACAAATCAATATATATTATATTACATATAACATATATTTATATATTATACGTACTATAGAGTCGGGTTCGGATTGGATCTGGTTGGCTAAGGGGTCAACCCTAACCCAACCTAAAGTAAAATCGGGTTCATGAATTTCAACCCGACCCAACCCATCCCAACTTTCTTGGGTTCAGTTCAGGCCAACCCGACCCAAATTGCAGCCTTTATTCCAACTAATTCCGACCCAGACCCACCGTTGATAGCCCGAGCCTGTTGTTCTATGATTATACTAGTTGTTGGACAAGTTATGAAAGAAAGACTTGAAGTGAAATTACATTAAATTGAAGGCAATGTTTTAAAATCTGACCAAGAGGCTGAACATTTTTTTCCAATAGGCTGTTGGTCACTGGTTTGACCTTAGCATATTGTGTGTGTAAGTATTATAAAAATAATTTACAATTATATCTATATATGTATATATTTTATGTTTAACTTATGTTATTTATTTATTTTTTTATTTACAAAAATATTAAAATTTGGAATATAGGGGTATATTGGTATCTAAAAACTTGCATATATATATATATATATATATTGGTTAAATTGTGACCCGGTAAAACAATTCAATCATCTAGACCAATGGTGCGTTTAAAATACTAATTCAAGGCATAACATTAATAGATTTTTTACTTTAAAAGTGTTGATGTACTCGTTTTTCATTGGGGTCACATGCAACATTGTCGTAGGATTTTCCTCCTTATCTCTTTTGTAAACTGGATTAGGCTTAGGGTAATTGTAAACGAATTGGATTCGGATTACATCTATTTATATCCGCATGGACATCCAAAACCTCTAGATTCACGTCCCATTCAATTATTGTCAAATTTTGGATCAAATTTGGATTTAATCTACAATCATATTATTGTGTTTAAAATAATTAAAAGAATTATAATATTTATTAATTATAAATATTATATAATTATATAATATTGATATACATGGATAATTATATTATCTTTATACATAAAATAATAATTTTATTGGATTTTAATAGGATTGGATGTGATTAAATATGCATCGATTCAATTATTAATCTAATGAAAATTTTATCATCCAAATTGAACATAATCGGATTCAGAATCGGTTATCGCATTTTAAAGAATCTATTGATAGCCCTAGTCAGGACTAAGACAATCCGGTAGCCAAAGATCGTAAAAGTATAATAAACCCATTGAGAAAATCACATCTTAACCCAAACGGGGATTGCTGGTCAGCGGAATCCTATAGAGTGTTTGGTTGCAAAATTGTTGTCATGCGCTTCATGCTTTTTAGAATGAAAAATCAGTTTATTGTATAAAAATTGAAGTAGTTTACAGCATGAAAAATAATCATGCCCTATCTTATTCATTTTCATTCTTAAAAAAAAAAAGAAAAAAAAAACTTTGCTAGTGGTTTGGGCCATTTTTGGTTTAACTCTCATTCTTCTCATTTTTATGGTATTTAAAATCAGACCGGATTGGATGGTTGGACCAGAAAAACTGGGAACCAGTCACCTGATCGGTTCCGTTTTTCCCCAAAACCGCTTTTTTGTCCAAAACCATTGATTTTGGTTAGTAAACCGCTGAATTGGACGGTTAACCATTTGAACGGTTTTGACCATTTTTAAATTTTTTTATTTTTGTCAGAACAGGCCGACCGTTGTTCGTTCCAATATTGGTCCATTTACAAATACATTAAACAAATCCATGGAAACTGATGTAATCGTTTTCGGCCACGTACCAATATTTTGTGATGTAAAATTTTTTGGCTAAGTACCTCGTTATTTGACACGGTGGTGGCGTGCCTTAGTGATGAGCTACTTGGTGGTGAACTGGCTACTGGCGAACTGCTCAGTGGAGAACTGCCTGGGGGTGAACTGCTCGGTGGCGAACTATCTGGTGGCGAACTGCCTGGTGGCGAGCTCCCTGGTGGCGAACTGCCTGGTGGAGAACTGCCTGGTGGAGAACTGCCTGGTGGCGAATTGCCTGGTGGCGAACTGCTTGGTGGCGAACTGCCTGGTAGCGAACTACTTGGTGGCGAACTGCCTAGTGGCGAACTGCCTACTTGGCGGCCGGTGACGTAGAGAATGTTGGAGCTCCCTGGTGCGGCGCAATCCGACTGTCCTCAGCATGAGGTGGTCTTCTTTCCTTTGTAAGCAGCGGGAGTTGAGAGACCTGTGAGAACTTCATCTTTTCCTCATCTTTGTAGGTGGCGGGAGCTGAGGGACCTATGAGAACTCCATCTTTTCCTCCTCTTTGTAGGTGGCGGGAGCTGAGGGACCTATGAGAACTCCATCTTTTCCTCCTCTTTGTAGGTGGCGGGATCTGAGGGACCTCCGAGAACTCCATCTTTTCCTCCTCTTTGTAGGCGGCGGGAGCTGAAGGACCTGCGAGAACTGAATCAGAGGTCCCGAGGGTATTTTCCTGGTGGGGGCTCTCCGACGCTTAAGTTAGCACTCTTATTATAGAGAGCTTTGAAGATAATACGAGAGAGCTAGAGAGCAGGGTTACTTCCCTTTTTTCATCCCCCTCCACTTTGGGGGGTGAGGTCTTTATATACCGGAGTCCGTGCGGGTTAGGTGGGTGAAAAGACTCCAAACGGTAAGACTCGTCGCATCCTGTCAGAACCGGGGTACGGTGGTGAGCTCCTCGAGGTCGTCAGGCTGGCGCTTGTGTCAGGCAGCCAGGTCGGCGCCTGGGCCGGGTTGTCAGGGGGGTGCCTGCGTCAGTTAGCGGGTCAGTGTCTAGGCCAGGTCGTCAAGTCAACGCCTGTGTCAGTCGGCAGGTCAGTGTCTAAACCAGGTCGTCAAGTTGGCGCCTGTGTTAATCAGCGGGTCAGTGTCTAGGCCAGGTTTGTCGGTGGGCACCTTATGGGCAGCTTGGTCGGATCATGCGCTAGGCTGGTCCAGGTCGGCCAGGTTGCGTAGGCCGCACGCAGCTCGCGGAGGCCATGCGCAGTTCACGCACGCCGCGCGGAGGTCGCACGCGCGCCGCGCAGATTGCGTGTGCCGCGCGCAGGTCGCGCATGCCACGCGCACGCCACGCAGATCGCGCGTGCCTCCCGCAGTTCACGCAGGTCGCGCGTGCCGCTTGCAGTTCCCACAGGTCGCATGTGCCGCGCGCAGGTCGCGCCAGGCTGGCCAGACTGGTGCCCGGGTGGGTCACCAACTTCGTAAGTTTGTTGGTTGGGTGTTTTCCTACTCTCAGCGAAGGGAGTAGATTTCTTTTGGCCCGTAAGTCGATGAGCTAGTAAGTGTTGATCCAATTACTAGTGTGGCCCGTAGGCTTTGGGAGCAACTCGTAGTCTACTCTTCTTTGACTTTTGCCCGTGCCAGAGAGGCGACCAGGTCTTTAGTAGTAATGTGGCCCGTAGGCTTTGGGAGTGACCAGTGGTCTACTCTTTTCTAACTTTGCCCGTGCCGGAGAGGCGACCGGGTCTTAAGTAGTAATGTGGCCCGTAGGCTTTGGGAGTGACCAGTGGTCTACTCTTTTCTAACTTTGCTCGTGCCGGACAGGAGACCGGGTCTTAAGTAGTAATGTGGCCCATAGGCTTTGGAGTGACTAGTGGTCTACTCTTTTCTAACTTTGCCCGTGCCAGAGAGGCGATCGGGTCTTAAGTAGTAATGCGGCCCATAGGCTTTGGAGTGACTAGTGGTCTACTCTTTTCTGACTTTTCTCATGCCGGAGAGGCAACCGGGTCTTAGGTAGTAATGTGGCCCGTAAGCGTTGGAGTGACTAGTGGTCTACTCTTTTTTGACTTTGCCCGTGCCGGAGAGGCAACCGAGTCTTAAGTAGTAATGTGGCCCGTAGGCTTGGCCTGCATCAGCTTCGTAATGCCGGTCACCTACTCCTACAAGAAGCTACTAGGGGCTCGACCATCGGGGGCAGCACTACTAACTTTAGGTTGCCAGCTCACACGGGAGCCTTGGAAGGCTCGACTGGTAAGGGCGCCTATGTAGTCAGTTGGCCGCCAACTCCCGCGGAAGCCACAAAGAGCTCATCTTTGTAGGGGGACCTTTCGGAGAGGACTGATGTGGCATTATCTAAATTGAAAGTAAGGTTGGTAGAGCTACTTAGTCCGTTAGCTCCCTGCATAGTCTCTGAGTTCATAAAAAATGTAAACTATAAAGCAATAGCCTCAATTTCTAAAAAGTGAGGACTTAGTTTTAGCAAGATGAGAACTTAGCTTTTGTATGATGAGAACTTAGCTTTTTGTAGCGTGTTCCCACAGACGGCACCAATTGATGTAACCGTTTTCGGCCACGTACCAATGTTTTGTGATGTAAAATTTTTGGCTAAGTACCTCGTTATTTGACCCAGTGGTGGCGTGCCTTAGTGATGAGCTACTTGGTGGTGAACTGGCTACTGGCGAACTGCTCGGTGGAGAACTGCCTGGGGGCGAACTGCCTAATGGCGAACTGCCCGGTGGCGAACTGTCTGGTAGCGAACTGCCTGGTGGCGAGCTCCCTGGTGGCGAACTACCTGGTGGTGAACTGCTTGGTGGCGAACTGCCTGGTGGCGAACTGCTTGGTGGCGAACTGCCTGGTGGCGAACTGCTTGGTGGTGAATTGCCCGGTGACGAACTGCCCGGTGGCGAGCTGCTCGATGGAAAATTGCCTGGTGGCGAATTGCTTGTGGCGAACTGCCTGGTGGTGAACTGCTTGGTGGCGAACTGCTTGGTGGCAAATTGCCTGGTGGTGAACTGCCTGGTAGCGAACTACCTGGTGGCGAACTGCTCGGTGGTGAACTGCCTACTAGGCGGCCGGTGACTTAGAGAATGCTGGAGTTCCCTGGTGCGACGCAATCCGACTGCCCTTAGCATGAGGTGGTCTTCTTTCCTTTGTAGGCAGCGGGAGCTGAGGGACCTACGAGAACTTCATCTTTTCCTCCTCTTAGTAGGTGGCGGGAACTGAGGGACCTGCGAGAACTCCATCTTTTCCTCCTCTTTGCAGGTGGCGGGAGCTGAGGGACCTCCGAGAACTCCATCTTTTCCTCCTCTTTGTAGGCGACGGGAGCTGAAGGACTTGCGAGAACTTAATCAGAGGTCCCGGGGGTATTTTCCCGGTGGGGGCTCTCCGACGCTTAAGTTAGCACTCTTATTATTGAGAGCTTTGAAGATAATATGAGAGAGAGCTAGAGAGCAGGGTTACTTCCCTTTTTTCATCCCCCTCCCCTTTGGGGGGTGAGGTCTTTATATACCAAAGTCCTCGCGGGTTAGGTGGGTGAAAAGCCTCCAAACGGTAAGACTCGTCGCATCTTGTCAGAACCGGGGTACGGTGGTGAACTCCTCGAGGTCGTCAGGCTGGCGCTTGTGTCAAGCGGCCAGGTCGGCGCCTGGGCCGAGTTGTCAAGGGGGCTCCTGCATCAGTCGGCGGGTCAGTGTCTAGGCCAGGTTGTCAGGTCGGAGACTGTGTCAGTCGGCAGGTCAGTGTCTAGACCAAGTCGTCAAGCTGGCGCCTGTGTCAGTCGGCGGGTCAGTGTCTAGGCCAGGTTTGTCGGTGGGCGCCTTATGGGCAGCTTGGCCAGATCATGCGCTAGGCTGGTCTAGGTCAGCCAGCTCGCGCAGGCCGTGCGCAGTTCGTGCAGGCCGTGCGCAGTTCGTGCAGGCCGCGCGCGCGCCACGCAGGTCGCGCGCAGGCCAGCCAAACTTGTGCCCGGGTGGGTCACCAACTTCGTAAGTTTGTTGGTTGGGTGTTTTCCTAGTTGTCACGAGGTACCACGTGTCACAATTTCACTAGAGGGCCAAATCTGCCCTCATTAGAAACCAAGTCCATTCTAGTCCAAATAAAATGCAAATGGACCAAATTGGGTCCAATCCAATCCAAATTGAATCAATCACCAAAATAACATGAAAAATCCAAAAAATATATAAAAAAACTACAAACACCTACTACAATCCAATCCGGTCCAATTAAAATGCAAATGGACCAGATTGGGTCCAATTCAATATAAAGTGATGAATAAAAGTACTTTTGTAAAAGTACTTCGGTAAAAGTTCCTTTGTAAAAGTAGTTTTGTAAAAGTGCTTTCATAAAAGTACTTTTATAAAAATACTTTTATAAAAGTACTTTCGTAAAAATATTTTTATAAAAACATTTTATAAATGTACTTTTGTAAATGTGTTTTTTAAAAGTACCTTTGTATAAGTGCTTTTGTAAAAGTACTATAAAAATGTTTATAAAAGTACTTTTCATAAAATTACTTTTATAAAAGTATTTTCATTTAAAAGGTACTTTTATAAAAGTGCTCTCATAAAAGTATTTTGCTTTCATAAAAGTAATTTTTATAAAATTACTTCTATAAAAGTGCTTTCGAGAAAATGTTTTCATAAAAGTGTTTTTATGTTGTTGGGTTTCTAACCACTGGCATAGAATTTCTTTAAAGAATGAAAATGGACAAGATGGGGTATGATTATTTTTCATGCTATAGGCTATTCCAATTTTTGTGCTATGGGCTAATTTATCATTTTGAAAAGAATGAGGCTGATATAAAAAATTTTATAACCAAATACTTTAATATTATTCATTCTTGCTCATTTAAATGAATATAAACAAAAATTAAAAAAATGAGATCCTGAACAGCGAACCAAACATCGCCTTCACCGTCGGCCTAAATCTACAAAACTATCGTCATTGGCGGGCCCAAGTATCAAAGACATGCGGACTGCGGAGACTCGGCTCTTGTCGAGCTACAACGATGAATTAACGAGAGCCACCCTGGCCAGCTGTGTTCATAATTCAAAAGATTCCTGCTCATCTATAGAATGACCTGTCATCTACCTTTCCACGAGGATTATAATCGGTAGTGTCTCTCTTTCTTGAGTCCGTGTTTCCTGCACAATGCATACTGAAGACCTTTTTGTACATCCAATCAAAGAATGGTGGTGTGTTAAAATTTCACATGTAACAGACGTTTCAGACGTCTTCCCAATTTCTAGTATAAGTTCATAGAAACAACAAGTAAAACTAATCTTAACCGCGATCAACCATCGGAAGTTAAGATTACAGAAAATAATCTGAAATATATTTTTGCAAATATGTCAAAGAAAAGATGCTTGATGACTTACCTCTGTTTTTCCTATTTCTGTTCAAAGTAAAACCACCGATCGTTGAGCTCCGAGAAAGATCCGGCTCTTCTATTCCTGTTATTCCTTCCCATGAAAGATAACCAAGAAGAAATCCTGGAGTTAAAACAGAAACCAGTCAACGATGCTCTGTATAAAATGCAACCGAAGGAGAAAAGAGAAATAAAGCCTCTGAAGAGGGGTGTTGAAGAAGAACGCATTTATCAGTCCGAGAATCGTCTCAGTGTTCACGTGTTTAATTCCTGGAAATAGGAAGTCAAGGTGGAACTCTTAATTCTCCATTGTTTGATTGTGGAACTCTTAATTCTCCATTGTTTGATTGTTGATTCCAGTTGGTTTATCAGTCGGAGAATTGTCTCAGCCTTTTAGCGTTTAATTCCTGGAACCGGAAATCAAGGAGGAAGTCTTATTCTCGATTGTTTAAATTTCTTGTTTTATCTTTGAATGAAATAGGAAAAAGAAAGCCTTTTAGCGTTTAATTCCTGGAATCGGAAGTCAAGGAGGAAGTCTTCTTTTCCATTGTTTAAGTTTCTTGTTTTATCTTTGAATGAAATAGGAAAAAGAAATTTAACCGTATTTTTTATTTGTTTTAAAATTTTAATATACTAAAAATTGGGAAGACGCTTGAAACGTCTGTTATTCTAACTCACACATGTGAATTTTTAAGTATTTACATGACAATTTTTAATTAGATGTACAGAAAAGTCTTCAGAAAGCATTCTGCAGGAAATCCAGACTCGTCTTTTTCTCGTGGATATATAGGGTGTGTTCATAATTCAAGCGATTCCTGCTCATCTATAGAATGACCTTTGTCATTGTCGGTAAGCTACCTTTCCACCGGGATTATAAGCGGTACTGTCGTCTCGTGGATATATAGGGTGTGGGTAGAGTACTAGAGACTTGAATTTCAACCCAGGAATACTTGATCACACTTCACATGAATATTTATAACCTTTCTACAACCTATATTGAACTTCAAAACTGACAGTAATCCGATAAAATGGACTCCCGATCTGATGATACTTCTTAATTTACAAACCCCCCCCCCCCTTCAAAAAAACATCTGCTGGAAACTGATGAATACGTTATTTGCCGATGATATATGTCTATATATACTCAATATGGAGGATCGATCAGCAACTGTTATACACATTTCGTTTCCAGCAGATCCAGAGTTCTAAAAAGTATTTGTCGATGATATTTAATAGAGTGAATACTACGACTGCTGATAAGCTTAGCTTGGGCCGTGTTCCCAATAAGTTGGATCTAACCCCAATTCTAGCCAATCTCCAACTTTCAAACCAAACTATTAAGCTTATTTATTTTAGATCGACTAAACCAAGTATATATAGAATAAGGTAACTTTGAATATTATATGCGTAACACCATAATTATTAATTAACAGCAACTCAACACAAAAAACAGGTGCAGTGCTATATATCAAGGCACACTTTATTTTGCAATACCAGTCTGTAAAAAGCTACAACCACCATAGCCAAAGCCAGATTCAGAGATGTTATTGTAGAGAATCTCCGTCTTGTATAATCTCATCTCATGGGCAGAACACAACCCGATAGTTAGTACCACCAGGACAGGTGAATGTGCTGGTGGCATCATCCTTGGGGTAACTGTAAGCATCTGGGCACCTTTGCTTGAAGAACTGGGACAAGGGTGTGGGTCCACAGCTGCCAGAGTTACAACAGTACTGGTCAGTCTTATACACAGTGCATGGGTTGTTACAGCCTCCGGGGGTCTTGAGTTCAGCTGGACACTGTCCGATGATATCAGCTGCGCATCTGATGCCCCGGCAGTTGCCGGTGGTGGGGCTGAAATCCATGGGGATGTTAAACCCATCGATGACTGAGATGTCGAAAAAGTCCATGTTATTGAACTGATTCAACGCGTATTCAGCTAAGGTGTTGGGTGGGGAACCATAGCCTTGGCATTGCAGGAGCCCACCACAGTCACCGGTTTGACACTGTCCCCGGCCGTTGGCATCGAAGTTGCAGTTGGTACGGCCCCAAATTCGGGCCATCGTTGTGCCTGCCGGCACGTTGATAGTCCACGATTGCCCCTGTTCGAGTCGTTGGCCACCGCCCGGGGAAGCGGCTGCCCAGACTGTGTAAGGGCACTGGTTTCGGATCTCAAATGTGGCTGCCTGGGTGAAGGTGAAGAGAAGAGCGGAAATGAGGAGGAAGACTAGGGCGAGTTTAGCCGGGGATGATGAGGTCGTCATATTGGCAACTAATTAAAGAGAATAATGAGGGCTTTCTACCATGAGCTTAAGCGGTTAGGCTTTTCTTTTTTAATAGAGGAGGTGTGATCACTATTCACTAGCGTTAAAAATTATGCACATTTTCTTGACTGGACCTGGAGTCAATGCGTCACAAAGAAAGTAAGGTTTCTGATTGGTGGGTCCAGTTGGAAACTTCCTCTCTACACGACCGACTCTTAATGATGATCGTTGAAACATGAACGTGCTATTTTGAGGTCTAAATCAGTTTTCTTTACTGAACGATCTCACTAGCAAAATGGCTAATACTTGATAAAATTTTATGTAACTATTTTATTTATAAATATGCATATATTAATTAATACATTTTTCATCTGTTTACAAGCTAGTATGCCAAAACCTTCATTATGTACAATATTTGAATATAATATCTATGGGAAAAGCTCATTATTAGTCATTCAATTCTATTTGCATCATCCAAGAGGAGCACTGTGTGCCTGGGTCCAGGCCCGGGCCCATCCTATTGTTCATGGGTACAAATAAGATGGCTGTAATTTCATCATGTATTTAGAGGTGCAAGTAGGGCTGGGTTAGGTTTGACTGAGCTCAAACCTAATCCAACCCAAGTTGTTTAACCCCCAACTCTAACCAGCCGAATTCAATCTTAAAATTTCGGTCAGGTTAGGTTGGATTGAAATCAACCCTAATCCAACAATCCAGATTGTTGAAACCCTAATTCTAACCCTAACTACCTAATCTTAAAATTTTGGCTGGGCTAGGATAAAGTTTGGTTCATGTCGGGCTTAGACTGGTCTGACTTCTCTAGTTTCTTTTATCAAGTTGTATTTATTTCTCATAGTTACTATGTTTTAAAAAATAGTTTGATTTTAGCCTAAAAGTTCTTCACATACAATATACATGCATACATATGCATACATGTATGCATAGATAAATATATATATATATATACAAAAAGACTTGCAAAAAAATACATAAATGCATAAATATATACATTTTTTATGCCACATGTATCAATAGTGAATATACATATACATGCATGAATGCATATTTCTATGATTTTTATACATACAAATATGAAGTTAAAATCAGACTCGGATTGGCTCAAATTGGTCAAAGCCTCAACCCTAACCCAATTTCAAAGTTGAATCAGTTTCATATCTTTCAAACCTTTAACTATAATCCTAACTTCAACCCAACCCTAATTTTTCCAACTAGGTTTGGAATAACCCAGCCTAAACTGCAGCCCTACTAGCATTGGTTACAGTCACTCAATTGCCAACTCTGCCGGACCAACCGTAGATCCTTCCGTGTAGTCGACAACTCTAAAATGAATGTGCTTATTCAAAGAATCATCGCAACAATTTCCTTGAATTTGTCCGTGCTGTGCTTCACTGTTGTGGGCTAGTCTTTTAAGAAAATCTTCTTCTATCTCTTAAGTCTTCGCATGGTTGGAAAATATTGTGTTCAAGTCCATCCAGAAGAATTCCAAGCAACAGCCTCTGCATTATTAATCATTTTTTATGGAAAACTATACTATACCACAATGTTGCATTTTGAATTCTACCATACAGCCTTATACAATATATGGTATTGAACGCTTAATTTAATTTATACGGTCATACTCAGTAATGCAAGAGATCTCTTCTTTCTTTAAAATAAGCATCTCAATTTGTAAGGCTTTTGTCTGATCTACACTATTTGTATAATCAAGTCTCATCAATGGATAGTTATTAAAGGGAGGGAATTCAAACACATATATACCACACAGTAGCATCCTATATTATTAATGTGAGATATCTCATATTAACATCACATACTTAAAACAAATGAATTGTAATAATTATGTGAGAATTATTTATTAAAAAATGTAAAAATTGATTTTTTTAAGGGAGAATGAAGATTCAGCCCAGGGTTAGAATTTTTAGGCCTAAAATACATTTGGGGTGGGTGTCAATTCAGAATTGATGCCAATTCATTGGTGGACATTGGTGTATAGAAGGGGGCATTTCGATATTTTAAATGTTTATAGGTGTGCAGTGGAATTCTCCTTTTCCGTTTTTTTTTTTAATTCATGCACGTCTTTTTCACTGTTTGGTGCATATGATATGGCACCTAGCCACGTAAGGCCTAATTGCATCTAGTAGTGCTGAATTGTAAGAAAGCTTTTATCTCTCGATTTTCAGGACAAAATTGTACAAATCATGGTTTTCAAAACTGTACCAAGCCGACGGTCAGACCGGAAAAATCGGGAACTGGTCACCTCTCCAAAAATCAGATTTTCCCCCAAAACCGTTGATTTTGATCAGCAAATCACTGAACCGAACAGTTAACTATTCGAACCGTTAGAACGATTTTGACCTTTTTAATTTTTCTGTCAGAACGGGCCAAGTGTTCGATTCAAATGATGGGAAAATCAGATTTTCCCCCAAAACCGTTGATTTTGATCAGCAAATCAATGAACCGAACAGTTAACTATTCGAACCGTTATAACGATTTTGACCTTTTTAATTTTTCTGTCAGAACGGGCCAAGTGTTCGATTCAAATGATGGGAAAATCAGATTTTCCCCCAAAACCATTGATTTTGATCAGCAAATCACTGAACCGAACAGTTAACTATTCGAACCGTTAGAACGATTTTGACCTTTTTAATTTTTCTGTCAGAACGGGCCAAGTGTTCGATTCAAATGATGGGAAAATCAGATTTTCCCCCAAAACCATTGATTTTGATCAGCAAATCACTGAACCGAACAGTTAACTATTCGAACCGTTAGAACGATTTTGACCTTTTTAATTTTTCTGTCAGAACGGGCCAAGTATTCGATTCAAATGATGGGACCATTCAACCCGATAACCGGACCTCTCATTAATTCGATCACCGGGTCCGTTTTAAAAACCATGCTACAAACGTTACCCTTCTCAGTTAATAAACACGATCCAAAACAAGCCTTAAAGAAAGAGTGGTGCAGTTGGCCAAGCATGAATAGCCTTATACCGGAAACCAACATTGGTCTTCTATTATCCGCCGATCAGATGGTAACCTAATTGCCAATTTACAAGTTGCCACCAACAATTATTTTCCACACTCGAGTCATAATTAACAATGAAAATTATAAGAGACGCTTAACTTTAACTTGAGTTGCCTATCAAAGAAAAGCTTGATCTTGATTTGACCTAAATACCAAAAAAAAATCATAAAACCCCCTCAAGTTTTATTTTAACAAAAACCTCACTTTAAGAAAACTCTACACATACCTCCCTTTTGTCACTAACCAGACGAAAAACGTTTAACTGATGCATTAATTTTTCCAAAATGACCATCCTACCCTTTTAAAAGATTCTCGAGCTCTATTAATGTCCTGTAAATTCTTTCTTTTCACATATAATTTTATTAAAATAATCCTGATTTTAACTTGAAATAACCCATTTACCATCATTTTTCTTTTTCAATCTCCTACCCCTAAAATTCCATCATGTCAAGAAGAGAGCCCTTAAATTTTATGTCTCTGGTTTCATCTTGATAACGTGAAACCTGATCTACAAGGTGATAATGTAACCGCCTCCAATTTCAAAAAATTTCCCGTTCCCTCTCCCTCTCCCTTGTAGGTTACTCTTTCTATCTTACTCGTTGATTGCTCGCTTGCTATCCTGTGCGTGGCCCTGTCCCTGAGCTGAGTGCTAAAAGTCTGCTAGTGCTAATGAAGGAGAAGAAGCGATACTAAAAAAACTGTAGTGTAAATAAAGCGCAAACAAATATAAATTCTAACGTCCCAATCCTGTGAACCTGTGAAGCAGACTAGCAGAGGGAATTAACCACCTTATTTTAGATTTTAAACTTGAAATTTTTAAATTTCAAGGGTTTGGTCGAGTTTACTCGTTTCTGTCTACTACTGCTTTGGTGCTTATTGCTCTGTTTTCCCGTCTTCCTTCTTATATGGGTTGTGTCTCTTCCACTTTGCCTGATCACGGCGATAACTTCTTCCATCTCACGAGTTCTGGACTTGGTCACCATACCGTTTCTCCCACCTCCACTGCTTACTGTCTCTTCACCTCCACTAATAGAGCTCAAGAATCATTCAATTAGCAGGAATGACGTTTTCATGTCCTATGAGAATGATAACAGGGATCGAGAATCCTTTAGAAGGGTAGGATGGTCATTTTGAAAAAAATAATGCATTAGTTGAATGTTTTCGTTTGGCTCAATGACAAAAGAGAGGTATATGTAGAATTTTTTAAAAGTTTAAGAGAGATTTTTGTTAAAATAAAATTTGAGAGAAGATTTTTATAATTATCAAAAACTACAAGGGAGTTTTTTATATTTTACCCAAAAAACAACTTGCGGATCACCTAAAGAAGGTGAGAAACGTCCAGACCGTTCGCCCCAAAATGAGGAAACATCTTACACGTATCTCTTATCTTGTGAAATTGTTACGTAACCGCTTCGAACTTTCTCATATGTAGCTGATATCTCTATGACGGCCTATCCCTTTTTCATACATCCACCGATTGTCCTAACCAAATTAACTTGTTGATAATTCTAATATTTTATCGGAAAGATTTGATATCAAAAGCAAAATATCTCGTAAATTTTGATAAATATTATCTAATTGATCTCTTCTATTGGTTGATTGTTTATAAGATTTTTTTTTAATTATATTTTTTGATATCATAATAAAATTTTATATTTTTTAATTTTAATTTTTACTACTTGGGATCTGTAAGATATATGAACTGTGTTAAGCAAAGGAGATTTTACATTTCAATTGAGCAGAGTTATTTTTTCACGAAAAAGCTATAATGTCAGAAAGATAAGATACCGGAAAGGATTTGACCAATCAAAACCTTCCATGAATTTTGATAAAAATGTGACTACCAGATTACACATGCTTCTCTATCAACCAAAATTTAAGGGCCCCATATTTACCCACTCAAGCTACCCACCCAAGCTTGGTGTTCAAGTTATATAAAGAATTTGGTTAATATAAAATATACTACAATAGAAGGTGTTGTGGGTTGAACTTGGTCGGGTCAGGAGGTATATTTTAGAAAAAATGAAAAAAAAAAAGAAAAAATTTTAAAATAAATTAATAAGATAGACAAAAAATTAAAAAAAAAAATCTTAAAATTTTATTTTATATAAATGTTGATGTATATAACTGTTTATATATAAAATAATAAAATTAAATTAAAAAATTACAATACAAATGAAATAAAATAATATAATAAAATTGAATTTATTATACTACGGTGACCTCTTGTTTAACATGTGTTCAAAACCCCAAATCAATGGGTTCTACCATGACGTCACTAACCACTCATGATGAATTTATTAAATTTATGATATTTACCTAATTTTCAAGCTTAGATCTTGTTTTTGCGAAAGATGAGACCGATGGCAACAAGGTAATTTCACTGAAGTTCAAGGTCCGATGGGTCTAACCTGTGAGTAGGAGAAGAGTACACATCAAAAGCCTTAGGTGTTATCCCATTGGAGAAGATTTCGATGGTCAAGTTAGTCAGATGCTAAAGAGGGGTTGGATCAGGCTTGAGACGAGGACTTACAGCTTAGTCCTTAAGAGCTCAAAAGATGTCTCTCGAGATATTGAATGCAAGAGAGTAAGAGTGAGCAAGATGGATTTACCTTGAGTTGGGTACCCCCTTTTATAGCTGACCTTGCCATGGAGTAGTTGGAGGTAGTTAGAGATGGATAGCCAGGATTCCATCCAGTCGATGCCATATGACACAATCTGGGGCCTGCCATGTGCGCATACATCACTTGCCTTCCACTCTCGATGCCGTATTGGCCGAAGTCGAGCGGTGCACCGAGTGGAGACCTTGGCCTCGGCCGAAGAGAGTACTACATAGCTTCATTGAGGCATTGGATGGTGCGTTGGGCAGAGGCCTTGGCTTTGGTGGAAGAGAGCGTCATGTAGTGGCTCGGAGGTATCGGCCTTGGCTGCTGAGAGTTCTTCTTAATGACCATGCGACAACTACTTCTTTGTTTACTTCTCACCTCTTTGGAGGATCATGGTGGGCAGATAACGCGGGACCGTGTCTAGCACAGGTGTAAGGCATTCGCATTCATTGGCCGTGCTCCATACGGGTGTCATCATGGATCCATGTGCGGGACAAGCATCAGTGTTGACCGATTGTGGTCGTGCATGAAACAACACGCTAGGTTGCTTGGTTTGGGTTGCTCCTGACCCAGAGTCGACAGGCGGACTGGTTTGTCTTTTCGGCATCATTTCGTCTTCTCGAGGTTGATCCCACATGTAATGCGTTGGTTCAGGCTGCCATATCGAGAACTCCACGGTCATTGGATCAAAGCGACATGGGTCATACATTTTTCTTTAAATAGGGTCACTGGTTGAGGCAGTTCCCACCATTCACTTGAAATACCGCTTGTGATCCCAAAGGCCTCAACCACCAATCTAGTTGATTCCTTAATCTTCTCTTCTTCTTACTCAAACACTAGGTAAAGGACTTTAGCCTTCGAACCATATCGTATTCAAACTCCGGACCTTAGTTTTACGAATTCCCTAACTTGATTCTCATCTAGCAGTGGGAGTACCGACAATAAATTTGAGAGCTCCCCTCGGACGCAAGAATGAGGGAGAGGACTATCCTTGGAGGCGTCGAGCATGATCGACAGGGTAGGGAGTCTCCCTATGAAAATAATAGCTTCACGAGGCAGAAGGATGATGCCACGGAAAATGCCCTAATGCATCCTGAAGTGGTGGAATCAGAGGAAGCTGAAGATCCTTCAGTTGTTTAACATGTATGTTCAAAACCCCAAAACCCCAAATCAATGGGTTCTACCATGACATCACTAACCGCTCATGATGAATTTATTGAATTTATGGCATTTACCTAATTTCCAAGCTTAAATCTCTTTACGATTTTCCAAATTTAACTCTTCTCTAAATCGTCCCATGAATAAAGTATCACATAATTAACGATAATTATTGTTTTTATCAAAAGACATTGGATCAGGAAGCATGGAATCTTTTGCTAAATCGGGTCTGAATTACAAAGCTTTCCAATACTAGAATACATAGTTTGTGCAGGCCGTGTAACAATTGGAAAGGACTCTGGATTTCCTATTTATAAGACTCTCTATCCACACCTGTCAACAAGAATTTAAATATAGATATGTTGGGGCGTATCGTATCGGTGTAGGGTGATACAGGATACATTACGAATAAAAATGTATCACAGTATATACCGATACCGATCAATACACGACATCTTCTATTAGAAAAAACAAAGATGATGCTAATAACATGATTTAAACCCAGAGCACCTCACAAAACTCCTAACATGCCTTCAAACCATTAAGACATCTCACGTCTTATGATATTTCATGAAATAAAATATTTTTTATTAACTTTTATGCCCATCCAAACAAATAGCCAATATTTATGTTTAAGAAATCAAACTAAAAATTACAATAAATTATATTTAAAACTAGTATATTATAAACAAAAGGAATGAATAACCTGTTAATTATACATTTATATCAATAAATGATTTTAATCTCAAGAAATTTATATAAATAAAATATTAATAATAGAATAATTACCTTACTACCTAAAATTTATAAATTTGTATATTTTTATAATTATTAATTAATATTTTAATTTACATTAAATGACAATATATTTATTATTTACAAAAAAATAAAAAAATATTTACAATATGTTCAAGACTATAAAATTAAATTGAATATATCAAATCTACTAATTTACAATTAAATGAAGCAATGATTTTTAATTTCAAAAATTTTATAGAAATAAAAATTTTAATAATGAAATAATTATTTTAATAATTAAAAATTATGAATTTACATATGATACATATCTTAGAAATTTTAACACATTTGATATACATCTTTACTACGTAATGCCCATATTTTCCTTCACATGCCACCATTATTTTGATCCATTTATTTTCCTTTCCTCTATATGCTCTCATCTATTGCCCATGCAGATGTCCATATCACTCAACTACCTTAGGGTCTGCTTGATTCATATGAATGGGGTTTAGAATCGGAATGTTTATTCCAATTTTAATGCTGTGTTTGGTTTGAAAGAAAAAAATAGAGAAAGAAAGGGAAAGGCAGAAAAACCTATACAAATACAATCTTGTATAAGTTTTTCTACTTTTTCCTTCCTTTCCTTACCTTTTCCTTCAAACCAAATATAGCCTAAATGTTTAAGCAAGAATTGGCATGCCATTCTACACCCCATTTGAGAGAATGAACATTCCCTCTCCCTCCCTTGAGAATGAGAGTCCATTTCAGTTTATTTTGATTTCGATTCTGATTCCCATATGAATTAAACAGCTGACAAGAAGAATAGACCATTCCGATTCCGATTTCAACTCTAACTGTGGACCAAATAAACCATTGTATGATATTTACACATATGAATATACAAGAGCATGTATCTATTGGTTGCACAACTATGTATCCTATTACGTGAACAATAAAAAAGTGAACATGCTAGTTTATAAACATTGGCACGTGGGTTCCTTGTATACAAAGTGCACATCTTAGTATGCATTGAGAACATCTCCTATACTTATCATGGGAAACTGTTCTCAATGCAAAGTTAGGATGTGTTTTAGGGCATGTGTTAAGCATGCTCTATAGAGTATAGAGATCCCATGCGAATTACGAACATTGGCATGTTCACTCCTAATTTGATGAGGGGTGCTTTGACTGATCAATCACAAAGAAACACGTGACAAGTCTGAACTGTTAAATGATACCTTGGCGCCATGTGAGGCAGGTTGGGTAGATACTAGGTGACCTAAACTGACATATCGATTTACATCTCGACCTGGGAAGGCTGGTGGGAAAGGATGCACGGCAGATCGCCCCTAACAAAGGTAGCATACATCACCTTGGAAGAGAAAGCCGAGGACCTCGGAGGCTAGCTTGACCCCGACCTGGGTAGCTAAAGACTTGATTAGCCAGCTAACATCTGGGGTACCAAGCTACTAACCTACGTGGTGGGTCACCCTTATCTAGGGTAGTATGCCTTTCAGTCCTGAATTAGGTGGCAACACGTTACTTACTTGGCATGGATGGCCCTAACACCCATATGGCTCGGAGAGACTGGATGAGGATCACCGCCCATGTGGGATGAACACGCTCCGAAGATGATAGACTGATAAGGTCCTATGCTCCCGGATATCCCAGACACAAAACTCGGACCCCGATGCTTATACAAGGACCTCAACATTCCTTCACAAGGTATGCATGATTAAGTACAAATAATATCACTCTTAGCTCTTAACTCCCCTTGCTTTCTTGTTCATTTTAGCTCGACCAGCTTAAACACTGAAGTGCTCACCCCCGATCTAAACCCCAAACACTCTAATTTTGTCTCTCTTGCAGATCAGTCTGCCGACCTCAACACTCGTCATCCGAGCTACCTCTAGCAAGGAAGCAGACGATTTCGAGCAGCATCAGTTACATAACAAGTAATATAAGGCCTTAATCCTAACCCATCCAAGTTAATGTTTGGTTCATATTTTTCTTCTCTAACTCAAATTTCAACCTGGCCCAATCCAACCCTACTTTCTAGGTTAAGTTTTCAGCTAATCTCCTCCTAATTTTTTGAATTAGAGCAAAAAAATCTAGATGGAGTTGATTGCATCAAGGATTGAAACCCCTTCCTCTAGAGAACTTCCACAACATATCCTAATTTGGGGACTTTTGGCTTATATGGTGGTTTCGTTGAGGTATTTTTTACATGAAAAGAGGCCTTGTATGATTGATGCATTTTCATAATTTGAAAATAGTGAAAATCCGTTGTTCTTTTTTATGTTTTTTTATTCCAATAAGTTCAACATATCACATCAGTAATAGGGTAATAGGTATGCCAAATAGATGGTTAAATTGTTCAAAATTTTTGAAAGCTTCTTTTTCTAGCTTCCAAAATCAATCTTCTATCAAAAGACAATTTCCATATTTTAGAATGAAACAGCAAATAAAGTTAATGCATTTTGTGGTGGAAATTTGTTGTTGACATTGACCATCAAAGAAAATAGGAAACAACACAGTAGAGAATACAGTACTTTCTGCAATGTTCAAAGTATCTACAAGTATCGGCCGATATTTGTTAAACAAAATTAAAAAAAAAATGTACCTATGCAGGCCGATATGCCCTACCAACGTATCAACCCGTCGATATTTAAAACCTTGCTTTCAGATGGTCTTTCTACGTTTCTATTGCTGATAAACCAGAGGGCTACACAGTCCCAATACCCCAGTGGAGGAAGAATTCAATCCTCTACTCTCCGCTACAACCAGAAAGATATGTTACCAGTTACATATTTTAGAACCGGAACAAAGAGTCTGTCTCTACTCTCTTGTTTAATTTAAGCTTATTCCTTTTGTAATTTATTATCAAATTTCTCTTGATAATTACATGGGTGAAATTTGGGTGGGCTCAGGTTGGAATTTTGTTAAAAATTGAATAGGCCTGGCTTGAAAACCCAGGCCCGATGCTGTGTTAAAATCATAAAAAATGGTTAAAACTATTCGAACGTTTAGATCAATGATTTGTTGACCAAAATCAATGATTTTTTAAGAAATTCTAGTTTTGCAGAAATCAAAACCAGTCACCTGATCAATTCGCAGTTTTTCCAGTCCGGTTTTGAAAACCATGGATAAAACCAATTATAATACCTTACATCAATTATAATATACATGGACCCATAACCATTCAACTTCTTAATATGGACCCCATGTAGGGCTTTATCATTGGTCCCACGGCCTGCTACACAACTAATTAAAGCGTTCAGCCAATCCAAATTTCTAAACTACAAGTTTGTAAATTTTGGGCTTTACTGGCTTTGAAATTTGACTTGAACGACCCAAGTTGAGCTTAGGCTTATCACCAATCTGAGCTAAGCCTGAACCACTTTTCTAGTGAGCCCAAGTCAGGAAGTACTATGCTCGGCTCTTGACAGCCTCATAGTCCATAATACCTCAGCGTCAGCGGTAGATTTCCCCTACAAAGCCAAGCTTGGCTAATTGAATTTTGCCTTGCCATTGGCACCTACAAGAAACATGAAGCCATCACTGCAGTGCCTATTCAAATCTGCCCCAATTACATGTACACACACTCATTTGGCATCTAGTGACTCCATCTCTGCAATCTACATGATCAGGTCTGCAAGGAACCCTACAAGCAAGAGTGAGTCCCCCTCCTTGTTTGTGTGGCTCTCATTGATTATTCCTACATTTTGAAGTAAAGCCCAACTATGAAATCCACTAAAATATCCAATCTATAAGTCCAAGAAACAAAAACAAAAAGAAACCACCCTTCACTGTCATTGTCTTGTTTTAGAAGGTGATTTGCCTTTTGGGTTGGACCCTTTAATCGCCATGTATGGTGAAACATAATCTCTTCTCTTTTTCCCCTTTCTAATGCTTTCAATCCTCACTATCATGCGCACTAAAGAGGAAACTTTTATTGTTGCTAGTTTTGGTCACTTAAAATGACATCGTTTTAATAACCATCACTTGTTCCACACAGCTTTCAATTCACAAATCAAAGTTAGATATCAGTCATATCACATTCTCAGCCCTGGCCCTTCGCCCTGATTGGGTTGTTTTGATATCGGAAATTTATTTCCTACCCAAGTATGAGCCTCTGTAGAGTGTTGCTCAATAATCAAACCTATTTGTTCATTGTATTGAAGCCTAGGTTTTTCTCCCTCTGTTTCTTGTCATATATTTTCTTTTGATAGGATTTGCTTCCTTTGCTGCGTATTCATATTAATACATCAAGGAAACAGGATGACCATGCATAACCCAGTTCATTTGGGCCACCAATTCAGACCGTATTCGACCCGGTCTGCCCATCTGACGAAGACTGATTGTGGGTCCAAAAATGTATATACCATTGATGAGGAAATGCACTAGTCAGTTAGTATCACTTTAGATTGAAAACGATTCGGAAAAAGGGTAGTAGACCACATGGAGAGGGCTAGGAGGTTCAATCCTAGCCTTGGATTTGAATAGGCTTAATTAATTATGCATGTAAAAGCTGGCAAATGATTTAGAATATGCTAATGAACTTATTGTGAAAGAGAAAAAGAAAAGCAACAGATAGTGATTTGGAAGGGTAAAGAACAAGAGATTATCTGATGATATCCGCTCCACCCTTAGACCTGTCAATGAGAAAGGTTTGGTTCGATATAGGGCAGACCAGTCTTGAACCGATTATTAATTAGCTTTATAAGATAGACCCAAAACAGAACTGAACCAATTATTAATCGAGATGGTACAGTAGTTTGAGGTGATTACACTCAACTATACTTAGACATTTATAATTATCTATGATACCAACTTAGAACTTCATATTTAATAATATGATCCTAATAAAAAATGACAATATAATAGTAAACTGTTAATATGCCCATAAAATCAACTTCTTTTAAACAAAATTATCTTTTATATATACTGTTTATAAAAGTTACCCATTTTAGACGTAAAAAATACAACAAAAATTACAATAAAATCAGGAATCTCTATATATTATTACACAAACCATCACCCATTGACAGCTCTGCCTCCCCACCATCCATAAAAGAGAACCCAGGTGTGTGGCTTAATTAGCACCTATAACAAGGGGCATAGCCCGGTCAGGTCTGAACCAATGGCCTGAATTATTACCCAGGGCCCAGTCATAGACAGGCCCATACAATATATACCCATGCTTTTTCATATGAGAGAAAATTTGGAAAGAAAGCAATGTCAAGAGACCTTTTCCCACTTAACAATCAAGTAGTAAAATGGGCTGGGGTGCATTACTGGTTCGGCCACTGGGTCAATGAGTTAATGCTCAATCAAGCCAGGGCTAGGATTGTTGAGCTTTCAAAAATCAAAACCCCAGAAATCCAAAGAGATGAAATGACGGAACCTCCACAATCATTGCATCTAGTCTTTATATGGTGTTTTAGCCAGTTAGCAACCATATATCTCAACATCCACCCAACGGTAACATGTCTACTATTAGTAGCTTTAACTTTTAAAGTCTAGTCTAGACCAGTTGGATCATCTAGATTTTGCCAGAGACAATCCCCATCATCGCAAGACCATTCTAGAGACTACGTAGAACATAAAATTAAGGATTACAACAAGTATTAGTAGCTTTAATTTTTAAACTCTCACGTTTGAGAGTTTGACTAAGGTGGTTTTCGATAAATCTGAATTCTGAAGTCTAAAAAGCAGAAAAATTTTCGAAAAAATTCTAAAAGTATTCAATGGTAAATTCTTTTTTTCTTTTTTTGGCTTTTGCAAATATCTAAATATAGTAGAGTTGTTCGGTATTCTAAATGTTGTGATGCCTAAAAAGTTTGTATTTTACAATTTTACCCCTAAAGTTGTTATTTAAATAAAATTAAAAGAAAATTATTAAAGTAATATGATATTATAAAAAATGCTACAAAAATAATAAAAACATAAATTATGATAAAAAAATTAATAAATAATATAAATAATGTTAAAATGATCAAATAAGGAAAAATAATGTTAAACAAAATTTTAAAAATATAAAATGCATCATATAATATTATTAAAAATAACATTTGATATACATATTTACTACGTAATGCCCATATTTTCCTTCACATGCCACCACTATTTTGATCCATTTATTTTCCTTTCCTATATATTCTCTCATCTATTGCCCGTGCAGATGTCCATATCACTCAACTACCTTAGGGTCCGCTTGATTCATATGAATGGGGTTTAGAATCGGAATGTTTATTCCAATTTTAATGATGTGTTTGGTTTGAAAGAAAAAAATAGAGAAAGGAAGGTTTTTCTACCTTTCCCTTTCTTTTCCTACCTTTTCCTTCAAACCAAACATAGCCTAAATGTTTAGGCAAGAATTGACATGCCATTCTACACCCCATTTGAGAGAATGAACATTCCATCTCCCTCCCTTGAGAATGAGAGTCCATTTCAGTTTATTTTGATTTCGATTCTGATTCCCATATGAATTAAACAGCTGACAGGAAGAATAGACCATTCCGATTCCGATTTCAACTCTAACTATGAACCAAATAAACCCTTGTATGATATTTACACATATGAATATACAAGAGCCTGTATCTATTGGTTGCACAGCTATGTATCCTATTACGTGACCAATAAAAAAGTGAACATGCTAGTTTTGTAAACATTGGCATGTGGGCTCCTTGTATACAAAGTGCACATCTTAGTATGCATTGAGAACATCTCCTATACTTATCATGGGAAACTGTTCTCAATGCAAAGTTAGGATGTGTTTTAGGGCATGTGTTAAGCATGCTCTATAGAGTATAGAGATCCCATGCGAATTACGAACATTGGCATGTTCACTCCTAATTTGATGAGGGGTGATTTTATTGACCAATCACAAAGAAACACGTGATAGCACTACTTCCTCGATAGTTAGATGAGTCATCAACGTGGAGGATCCAGGGCTCCTCATCCCAAATCGGTCCTACCTTGACCGAGACCGGTGCCGCGCTAGTTGATGCCCCCGACATGTTAGCAGACTCAATCAGTTTAGGGGTTGGAGCGCTAAATGTGCAGTTTTCTACGAAGTCTGCCAAGACTTGGGCTTTGATCATTGGCTGTGGCTCGAACCAGATGTCGTACTTGCTCATCTTGATGTCCCACTTCGTCAACCTACTAGAAACCTCGGGCTTGAACAAAACATGCTTTAGAGATTTGTTGGTAAGAACGATGATGGTGTGAGCTTGGAAGTACGGGCATAGTTTTTGAGCTGTTACTACTAGCATGTATGCTAACTTCTCGATGTTAGGGTATCTAGTTTTGGTATCCTGCAAAACCTTACTCACATAGTAGACAAATTGTTGGACCCGGTCTACTTCTCTGATTAGTACCGAGTTGACCACCTCGTCACTCGCGGAGAGGTATAATTTCATCTCGTTACCTTCCTCAAGTCGAGTCAAAACGGGGGTGGTACTTAAGTACTTTTTCAACTCATCAAACGTGAGCTGACACTTCGGTCCATGAAAAATCTTTATTCTTTTTTATTGCCTTAAAGAAAAGTAAGCACCGACCCGCCGATTTAGACATAAACCGGTTTAGGGCAGCTACCCGGCTAGTTAGCCTTTGGACTTCCTTTATCTTTTGGGGCGGTCTCATATCTAATATAGCCCCAATCTTGTTTGAGTTGGCTTCGATGCCACATCGGTTCACTATGTAACTGAAGAATTTACGCGAGGTGACCCCAAAGACACACTTGTTCAGGTTGAGCTTCATGTTAAATTTTCTCAAAATTTGAAAAACATAATTTAAATCGTCAATCAAGGAATTCGAAAACTGTCTTCACAACCATGTCATCAACATAACATTCCATCTTATTGCCAATCAACGGCTCAAAAATCTTGTTTACAAGTCATTGAAAAGTTGCTCCAATGTTTTTTAACCCGAAGGGCATTACTTTGTAACAATACAGCCCTAGCTCAGTTACAAAAGTGGTCTTGTCCTGGTTGGCTATGCACATCCTAATTTGGTTATAGCTGGAGTAGGCATCTATGAAACTCAGCAACTCATGCCCCGAGGTCGTGTTCACTAGGCGGTTTATTCTGGGAAAGGTGAAGCAGTCCTTCGAGCAAGCTCTATTGAGGTCATTGTAGTCGATGCACATGCGCCACTTCCCATTGGCCTTTTTTACTAGCACGAGGTTGACCACCCAGCTCAGGTAATGGACTTCCCTAACGAAGTCTACTACGGGGAGCTTCCCAACCTCCTCGTCGACTACCCTTTACCATTCTGGGGCGAGGTTTCATTTTCTTTGTCTAATTGGCGTGACTAAAAGGTCCACATTTAGTTTATGAGTAATCACACTAGGGTCAATACCGAGCATTTCTATTGCAGACCAAGCGAAAACATCTAAATTATTAAGTAAGAAACTTATCAGTTGTGATCGGAGTGGTTCACTTATCAAGGTGCCAATCTAGAAGGTCTTCGTCAGCTCAATTTTGGAAACCATTACATGGACTATTTCCTCCTTTGGAGTAGCTATCTCCTCCGAGTAGTCAAATGGTTGCTCCAATTTGACATCATCCGCCAACTTTGCCTCGCCCTTTAATGTTGCCACATAGCACTTACGCGGCTCCAGCTGGTTACCTTGTACTACCCCCACTCTGCAATTCGTCAGGAACTTCATCGACAAGTAATAGGTGGACACTATTGCTCACAGAGCATGCAGAACAGGTCAACCTAGAATCGCGACCACTAGGAAGGTGTGCTCGAAGCGCACTGAGTTAAGCCATGTTCCTGTTGCAACTGAGTTAAGCCATGTTCACATCATCATGCGGGTATTGTATCCCACGCGCATCGTCCTCGGTGAAATAGATTAGCTCTTGCACCCAATGTCGCTTTGGCGGGTTCTCTACTTCCTACTCTAACTCTCGAACTGTAGTTCCCTACTGTTGCAGTGCATCCTGCAACAAGGGACCCACCGGTAATTATGTTGATTACCCCGCGGATCGACCTATCTTCAAGTTCGACCCCAATGACCACGTCAATGCATTCTAGTCACAAATGCACCTTGCCAGAGTAGACGAAGGGTGCACGTGCATGGCCTTATCCACCACCTTCAAAGGACTAGCAAGGTAGTGGTATAGAAACATAGCACCTGGCTCAATCAAAAGTTGGGCCCAGTTCACTGACATGTTCACTGCCCACTTTGTCACTAGTAAGAAGTGCCCGAAATCGCAAGAAAGCCTTCTGAACATGGTCCAGAGGGAGAACGTACCAATTCGAAGCTACATCAACTGTTTCAATGAAAAATGTTAGCACCTCAACCCGGCCGTGTGCCTCACTACGGCGCGAAAGGGAGTAAAAACACAAGGAGTTCACGTGGTACATCGAAGTACACCATCCAAGGACGTCCGAGGAGTTCCTCGACCTTGCCGAGCGGTTCATGAGTACAAAAGAAAGCACTCGACCCGAATGCAGAAGTCTAGCAAGGCGAGAAGAGGAAGAGAGAAGACGAAGGAGCAAGCAGCAACAAGTATAGGCAGAAGAAGAGTAAGTCGTTGAGGAGAAGTCAGTCTCCTCTCTTCCTTCCTTCCTTCCTTCCTTCCTTCTTTTCTTGTGGACAACACAATCTTCATCAAGATTAAGAACAAGTGTTGTTCATGGGTCAGTTTCTATAATTGTATTTCACTTTTAGTTTTGGGGTGACTCAAATTGGATGCACTGATGCACCTACTTATCTATCTATCTATCTATTATACTATTTAAAACAAATACTTGCCTTGGTTTTGATACAGGTTATAAAAGTTAAATCCAAATACCATGTATCATATATGGTTAATACTTATTTGCATTGGTGCACAACATGTCCTTTTACACTAGTACTATATAATGATGTATATACTTGCCTTAGGTTTTTGTGCAAGCCAAAAATGTTAAATAACAGCATCATATATAAACAAGTTAAAAGTGTCCATTGTAGGATAAGTATTGTGAAATGCAATGAGCAGCGCACTTTCTCTTCCCTTTTCTAAGAGCAATAGGGAGGTCAAGGTTACCTGTAACAGTGTTAGTAGGACTAATGGGAACTGAAATAGTAGTGGGATCAAGAGGAATACCTAAATCTGTATCAGCCAAATCTGGAGCCTCCAAGGGATCGACAGGAAGTGGTGTGAGTTATGCTCTAGTGGAATCAACCGCCTTAAGAAGTCTCTGCTATGAGTAATGCTGTGAGACGGAATGCAAAGGAGGTGGCAAGGTAGGTGACATCGGGTGGTGGTCAAGCACAGTAGTAGACACAGGGACTGGAACTGGGAAAGGGATAGACTGCTGACTTACTTCCCCAAAACACTCCCCCTGAGAATAATTCCTTGAGAAGAAGTACGTAGATTCAAAAAAGATAATGTCCATAGTAACAAACCGGTTCCTAGAGACTAGATCATCGTAGCAGTACCCTTTCTGATTCTCTGCATATCCAAGGAAGACACATTTCTTTGCCTTGGGATCAAGCTTCAAACGGTAAGGACCAAGGATATGTGCAAAGCAGACACACCCAAACACCCTTAGAGGAATATGAAACATTTCCCCCTGAGGAAAAAGAATGTTGAATGGAGTGCTGAATCCAAGTATACAAGAAGGCACCCTATTAATTAGATATACTGTTGTGAGAACAGCATCACCCAAAAAACAAACCGGAACTGTAGTTGTGATCATCATGCTTTTTGCCATCTCAGCAATGTATATGTTCTTCCTCTCTGCAACACCATTCTGCTGTGGATTGTAGGAGCAACTACTTTGATCGACAACACCATACTCTAACAGATATGAGGCAAGATGTCTTTCAAAATATTCCCTAGCATTGTCAGATCTGAACATCTTTATTCTGGTTCCAAACTGTGATAATACCATCTAGTGGAATTGCCTCACCAAGGATGGTACTTCATCGCGGGATTTCATCAGGTAAATCCAAGAATATCGAGAGAAATAATCCACAAATAGGAGAAAATAGTGATAGCCGCCCATAAAGGGCATGATAAGGGCCCCACACATCCGAATGAATAACATCAAAATGAGAATAACATCTTTTATTACTAGGTTTAAAAGAGTGTCTACAATGCTTTCCAAATTCACAACCTTCACACTTCAACCTTGACAGACTCATAGACTCAAATAGTTTTGGAAACAAAGAACTTAAAGAAGAAAAAGGCAAATGACCCAGACGATTATGCCAAAGTATAATCTGATCCATAGATTTTGACTCACTGTCCTTGTAAACATGATGACTTTGGTGAATTAGAAGAGCATCCAGGAGGTAGATTCCATTCACTTCACGACCACTCCCAATCGTCCTCTTTGAATCCAGATCCTGCAAAATACAACGTCCAGGAAAAAAAATTACTGAGCAGTTCAGGTTCTTAGTCAAACTACTAACAGGTAATAAATTGGTGCTCAATCTAGGAACATAGAGGACAGAGGGTAAACAAATGGAATCATTAATCTTGACAGATCCCTTCCCAGCAATAGGAACATGGGATCCATCAGCTGTGGAGACCCTATCTCTACCAAAATAGTGCTGGTAAGAAAAGAAAATAGTGGAGCAATGGATCATGTGCTCTAAGGCTCCAGAGTCTATAATCCAAGGAGATCTCTCCTTACCTGAAGCAGAAACATAGTTTGCAGTGACATGTTGACTACCTGTGTGGGCAAAGGAGGTAGAGTGAGCTCCACCTATGCTACCTGTACCTTGTTGTCCGCTTGCAGCTGAACTGGAACTAATTGTATCCCTCTGATTCAGGAGTAACCCAAACCTCTCAAGCTCGACCCTTATTGCAATAGCTGCATAGACTCCAAAGCAGTTGTAGTAGGGGGCCGAAGTGTCACCGGTAACTGCCATGTGCGCATTTTCTTTCTTATTCTTCAATCTGGTCGACACAAGATGTGGGTGAAGCTTCCAACAAGTATCTCTTGTATGCTTAGGCTTCTTACAATAGTCATAAACTAAGTCCCTTTTGTCTTCCTTCTTGTTTTCATTGCCATTCTGTTTAGATTTCACAACACTTACCATAGCGGACTAATCAGACATGAGATTCTTCATCATTACATCCCTCCTACACTTCTCTCCTGACACAAATGCATATGCTTGGGAGAGAGTGACACTGTCCCTGGAAAAAAAATGTTGTGGTGCAATGTCATACTCAGGGTTAAGGCCAGCAAGGAATTCTAACACCCTATACTTCTCTAAGTGTCTTTGATAGGTAGCTGCATCATTGGTGGTTTCCCAAACAAAGGCCTCTAGATGGTCAATCTCCTGCCACAGGGTCTTAAGGACTGAAAAATAAGTTGCAACAGATCTATCTCCCTGCCTTGTAGCAATAATCTGATTTCTTAGTTGATAAGCCCTAGCAACATTCTCCTTTTGTGAATAGGTTTCTACAACCCCATCCCATATCTCTTTAGCAGTATTTGCCCATAAAAAATCTGTACTTATATGTGGCAACATGGAATTACACAACCATGTCATTACCATATAATTTTCTTGCACCCACCGGGAGTTGCCAGTTTCAAGTTTCACCTCTTCACCAGTAATATACCATAATTTTCCACAAGCCCCAATGGCCATCTTTGCAGATTGGGACCATTCCAAGTAGTTTGTACCATCCAACCTAACTGTAGTAATGGTCCTAACTCCGAAGGGGTCTCCAACATCTCCTCTCACAGGTCTTATTTCATTCCCAAGCTTATATTCAACTCTGTGTCCCTCCATACTTCTCAAAAGGGTATAGAAAACAAATAAAAAATGCAGCAAAAACAAACAAAACACCTTTTGGAACCAATGGCACTTCTTTGGTGTCCTGAACTTTCTCCCCACAAAAGATTCTTTTTTTGTAGGATGGGAGAAGAGAGAGAAAAGGCAACCGCCCTCTTTAGAAGCTTCCAAACCATGTGGGATTTGAATTACCCCTTATAAAAAACTCCAAGGAACCCTAAAAAAATAGGGCGCCACTACCTAGGTCAAAATTGAAGAGTCCAACAAAAACAGAACTCTTCCCCTTTCTCCAGTTTTTCCTGATTCTGATGAGAAACCCTAGATCAGCTACAGGGCATATAGATCCATCAAGAAAATCCAAAAATTGGGCTTACTTGAGAGCTTCGATCAGCCTCTTAAATCTCCATGTAGTCAGCTGATTTAGGGCTGCATGAGAGAATCACTTCCAGAACCTTCAACCTACTTTGATACCAAGTAGAAACCACTGTCTGCTGATTCGATCAAGCTTCTTGTGGAAGGAAGAGGTGAAAGTTGTAGATTTCAGCAATAGAAGAGGAAAGGAAAGAAGAGAGAAGAATGTCAACTAGGATTGTGTATCATAACCTTAGCCGCTAGCCCCTTATTCTATTTATAATTAACTTAAATATGAAATATTACAAAGATGCCCTTAGTAGGACGGCAACTCAAACTAAATAGTTACAACTCTTTAAAAAATAAAAGCTAATGGGCCCAAGGCCCAACAACTTCTTAATTTAAAAGAAAATAAACTAAACACAAATCAGCCCACTCAACAATTCTATCATGCAGCACAGGATTAGCAGCGATGTTTATGGTTGCTTTGTTATCACAGTAAAGAGTCGTAGGTCCATCAACTGGAAAGGCCAACTCACTTAACAAATTTTTTAGCCACATAATTTCAACCACTCCATGAGACATTACCCGATATTCAGCTTCAACACTAGACTTAGCTACCACATTATGCATTTTGCTTCTCTAGGTAACTATTCCCTCCTATAAAGGTACAATAGCCACTGGTTGACTTCCTATCATTCAAGAATCATGCCCAATCTGTATCGGTATACACTAACTTTCAAATGCCCATTCTTTTGAAACAACAAGCCTGCACTTGGGAACTTCTTAAGATATTTGATAACTCTTTCTACTGCTTCAAGGTGGGTTTAAGATATTTGAGAACTCTTTCTACTGCTTCAAGGTGGGTAGTCTTAGGGGCATGCATGAACTAGCTAAGAACACCCATTGAATAAGCAATGTCTGATCGAGTCATAGAAAGATATAGCAGTCTTCCTACAAGTCTTTGAAACTATTTCACATCCTTAATGGGTCCACCTTGACAGTCTCCTAATTCGTGGTTAGGATCAATAGGGGAATCAACAGGCTTCACTCCCAATTTTCCTATATCCTAGAGTAGATCTAAGACATACTTTCTTTGAAAAATAAAGATACTCTTTTGTGAGCGAGCCACTTCAATCCCAATGAAGTACTTTAGAAGACCTAGATCCTTCACTTCAAACTGGGTAGCAAGGAACTCTTCAATTTTTGAATTTCATCATTCCAATCACTAGTGATAACTATATCATCAACATATACTATTAGTGTTGCAATCTTTCCTTCCCCTATTTTCACAAAGCGTGTGACCAGATTTACACAACTTGTATCCTCTTTGCTGAACTACTACATGGAACCTACTGAACCAGGCTCTCAGTGATTGTTTCTATCCATACAATGATTTTTTTAACCTGCACACTTTCTGTTCATTACCTTGAGCCCGGAAACCAGGGGGTTGTACCATGTATAGTTCCTCTTCAAGGTCACCATTTAAGAATGCATTATTGATGTTAAGTTGATGAAAGTCCCAGTCAAGACTAGTAGCTAAGGAGAAAAGAACTCTAACGGAGTTCATCTTAGCAATAGTTGCAAAAGTTTCTGCATAATCCACTCCATACACTTATGTAAATCCCTTTGCCACTAAACGAGCTTTATACTGCTCCACTATGCCATCGGCCATATGTTTTACTATGAAAACCCATTTACACCCAACTGGTTCCTTCCCCTTAGGAATATCTATAAGTTTCCATTTGCCATTTTTATGTAAAGCATTAATCTCTTCCTTCATAACATCTGTCCATTCAGGTATCAAAAGAGCTTCTGGTACATTCTTAGGAATAGGAACATTGTCAATGGAAGAGAGAAATGCTCGAAATGAAGGTGAAATGTTCTTATAGGAAACAAAGTGGGACATGGGGTGTTTAGTGGTGCAAGACCTAACACCTTTCCGGTGAGCAATAGGAAGGTCAAGGTCATCAGCAATAGAGGTATCAATGGCAATAGGGTTAGGAATACCAATGGGAACCAAGTTACATAGTTGGGAAGGATCCACCCCCGGAGAGTTTGATGGTATTGATGGTACAACTTCTATATGCTCCACAGCTCTTGAACTTGGCCAGCCTTTGTGACGTCGAAAGAAAACACGAAAGGGAGGAGGATCAGGAAGAGGAGGTAGCTGAACTAGTTTCTCCTCATTCCTACACTTCCCCTGAGGGAGGGGGTATCCCAAGAAGATGCAAGGAATAGCACGGGGGTCCAATTTTCCACGGGTCGGTGCCAAATTTTGAACAAAGCAACGACAACCAAACACACAAGGAGGAATAGAAAGAAGAGGAGCCTTAGGAAAAAGAAGTTGATGTGGGGCTTTGCACCCTAGCCAGTGAGAGGGCATACAATTAATGAGATAGGTAGCACAAAGGACAACCCCAAGCCAAAACCGTTTCGGGACATTCATATGAATGAGTAAACCCTTGACCACTTCAAGAAGGTGTCAGTTCTTTCTTTCAATAACACCATTTTGTTGTGGTGTTTGGGCACATGACTTACGGTGAAGTGATCCATGCAAAGCAAAGAATTCCGTGAGATTATTATGAAAATATTCTTTGGCATTATGGGATTGAAAAATTTAGATCTTAGTTTGAAATTGGGTGATATATCCATGTGTATCTAGAGTAATCATCAATAAAGGTAACAAAATATTTGTAGTCATTCTTGGACGATAAAGTAACAGGGCCCCAAACATCAGATTGAATAATATGACAAGAAAATTCAGATTTATTATTTTTTGAAGAAAAATGAGTTCTACAATGCTTACTCAATTGACAAGTTTGACATGTAAATTGTGACGCTAACATTGACTTAAATAACTCTGGAAACACCAATTTTAAAGACTCAAAAGACAAATGACCGAAATGGCTGTGCCATAAATAGACCTGACTCGTACTAGACTTACTCTTAGACTCTATAACTGTAAGACCAGCCTTACTCTCCAGCATGTAGAGTCCATCCACCATACGTCCTCTACCAATCGTCTTCCCCAAGGCCAAATCTTGGAATACACAATAAGAAGGGAAAAAAGGTTACTGAGCAGTTTAAAGAATTAGTAATACTAATAGAGAACAAATTAATAGGGAATTTTGGAACATGTTAGACATTAGTTAGAGTGAGGCCAAAGGGAAGAGAAAAGGTTCCTTGACCAGCTATAGTAGAATATGAACCATCAGCTAGTCTCACCTTGTCTCTTCCAGAGAGGAGGTGGTAAGTCTGGAAATAAGTGGACTTACCAGTCATATGTTTTGACGCTCCAAAATCAATTACCCAATGAGAACCAGGGGAATGAGACAATACATGGAAAGTTGTGGCAGAGTTACCTGATGTATACGCAAAAGAAGTTGAAGGAGGAGAATCCATTTGAAGAATTGCTCCACCATAGAGTTCTAAATGGTCATAGAAGGAATTAATAATATCCTTCCTCGGGTCAGAACCAGAAGTGTGTGTTTGAGTCATAGTAGTAGTGGGGGGCTGATTCTCCTGAGAAGCCATATTTGTTGTGGTGAACTTTCTTGGACCTTGCTGTCTTGACTTCTTATTCAGATCTGAACCTTGCTTCTTGTTCAATTCCTGGGCCCATTTTGGCTTCCCATGAAGATCCCAACATGTTTCACGGGTGTGTTGGGGTTTCTGGCAATGGGTGCATCATAGTTTGTCTTTGTCTTCCACCCTTTTTTGAAGGTCCCCCCTCTTAAAAAAATTTCCCCCACCTATAGTAACATTCCCTTTTGCTGCCAACACAAATGCATCCCGTCCAGAGCTATTCATTAAATTTCTTCTACTTTCTTCTAATTGTACTAATGCATAAACCTCCTAGACAAATAAAAGATCTTTGCTGCCTAAGATCCGGACTCTAATGGATTCATACACTAGGTTCAAGCCATGGAGAAATGCAAACACTCTTTGTTGGGAAACAAACTTCTTGTACACTTTTGCATCTTCATCACACTTCCAATCTGCACTTTGATAGTGATCTAACTCCTAGATGGAGGTCAAGTCCGAATAGTACATAGAAAGGTTCCTCTCCCCCTGTTTACAAGTGGATGATTCTACCTATAACTGATAGATTTTTGCATAGTGACATAGTTCAGAATATGTCGATTTTGCCTGCTCCCAAATCTCATAAACTGTTTTAGCCCACATAAAGTTCCTTCTCACCTGAGGTTGCATAGACACCAAAAGCCAGGACATAACCATGCTATTTTCCTGGTTCCATCTATCATACTCAGCACCCCCAAAATTCGGTTCTTTAATTCTCCCATTTATATACCCTATCTTTCCCCTTGCAGTAATGTATAACTTGATCCCCCTTGACTATTCTAAATAATTCAAGCCATCCAAGAGTATAACAGCCATAGGGAAGGATAAATCTATACCCCCACTTATTCCATTTTGCATTGATTGAAGAGACTCCAGATGTGACAGAGTCTTCACCACTCATAATCACAACTTCAGGTTACACTCCGGGTGAACACAAAACCCCTAAAAAAAACAGCCAAACACCCCAACAAAACTCTTTGCACCAGGGAATTAGAGACAATCACTCCCCTCCTTTTTCCCCTTTTAAAACTCAGTTCTTCAAACAAAACCAGCTGCTGTTATAGAACTAACAGGTCATCACCGGCCTACCATAAATCAGGTATGGCTACTGTCGCAGCATGTACAGGTCCTCTCTTGACCTACAAATCAAGTGTAGCTGCTGTCGCAGCATATACAGGTCATCCCCTGACCTACAAATTCATCAGAAGGCTGCTGTCACAGCATATAAAGGTCATCTCCGACCTACAGTCTGCTACAAGGATCAGCCAATCCCACAAAAAAGGAAAGGAAGTGCTGCTCACCGCACATTAACTAACTGAACCTATTACAGGTTCTGTTCTGGCACATGACCAGAAAAAATAAAAAAAGGAGAAAGGGAGAGAGAGTACTTCAGTCCGATGCAGAAAAGAAAACTGGATCTGGATCTTCAATAAATCTCACTGTAGCTGGCGAAGAAGAAGACAGAAAAGGTTTGCTCGATCTCTTCTTTCAGATCTGGCAGTCCCGCTTTAACACCATGTTGTCCAAAAGAGAAGAAGGAAGAAAGAAAGAGAGAAGAGAGAAGAGAGAAGAAAGAAAAGAGATTTGGAGTCTTAAAAAGATGCTAGCGGCGCCAGCTTTTTATTATTTATACTAGGGCGACACAACTTAAAATAAAAGATGCTGAAAGTACCAAAGTACTCCTACGGTACTAAACTTACAGAATAATAACCTTTCAACAGATTGCATTCATAAGTTTTTCAATTCAATTTCATTGTCTAATACAGGGTCATGCAGTCACCGTCATAATGCTAATAAAAAATGAGTTTGTTTCGTAGAGTTCCAAAATGTATCTGTATTGTTGTAAACTAAGAAAAGTGCATATTTTCCATTCGTTTTCAATGTTGCATAATGTATGTATAATATTGTTAACTAAATTCCAATTAGGTATGAAATTATAGTGTGTTCTCATTTGTACCACAAATCACAGTACACATACAACATGTCTTGGAAGGGTAATGCACATGAGTGGTGTTTTACTGCTTTTAGCACGTTTCTTGTATAAAAACGTTTCCATGAGGCATGGAACCTCTATAATTCAACCAATGAGTTCAAATTGTAAAAGTAATACTATGAAAAAAAATAATACAGTAATATACATGTTCTCCATCAAAACTTATGACAATCTCTTTGGTGAGCTGTGAATTTCCATCAGCCCACACAGATCTTGTAAAACAACCCTATACTATCTTATCACCATCTCCTGAAAAGAAAACTCTGATTTTGCAAAATTACCCCCTAACCAACTTAATATAGTCCTTGAAGGCTGCATTTGTTTCGAGTGCAAAAACAAATATGTACCATTCAAAATTCCTTCTAATTGGTTTAATTTTGTACTAATAAATTTTGAATTTCAACCAAACGGTTTTTGGTTGTATTGAGTACAAACATGGGTTCCAAGAGTAAAACTCATCTTTTTTTTCTACATAAGTTTGTATCCAAAAAATTGATATAAACTTTGTATTCAATTGTGAGTGCAAACATTTCTTGAAAGTTGTGGTAGCTGTCATTACCAGTACACAAATGTATGCTTAATAAGTGCTTGCAAAACTGAACCAGAGTACATTTATGCATTGAACTGGCATTTGCACTGCAAACAAACGCAGCCCATATGAACCATTGAAAATTGAAAAGATGCTATTAAGTTGAATTTCAGCAGTTTCTAATAAATTACCATATGCTACTTGCATTCCTTAAATCTCCCTCCCCTACCAAGGAATGATCTGTACAGTTATCACTTCTTAACAAATGTATCCCATGGTACAGTAGTACTTTGGTGGGAATTGCACATGTTTTTCCTATTCTGTCTACTCTGTATGTGACTTTGAGAGTTCTGTAGGTTTTCTGAGGACACAAGGAATCTGTACAGCTATCACTTCTTAATAAATGTATCCCATGGTACAGTAGTACTTTGGTGGGATTTGCACATACTTTTCATATTCTGTTACTCTGTATGTGACTTTGAGAATTCTGTAGGTTTTCTAGGACACAAGGAATTATTGGAGAATGGACTTTGTGATGTAGTGATTGTATCAACTCCAAACATGACTCACTATCAAATCCTTTATGGATATCATCAACCACCCAAGGCCCCATCATGTACTTGTGGAGAAGCCATTGTGCACAACTTTTGCAGATTAATTTAAGTTACATTTGAGAATTTAATATTTGGTTAACTTTTTTGTTAATGTTAAAAAGTAAAAATAATAAAATAGAAAATAATTGATATAATAATTAGGATAAACATAATAGGTCCATCTTGAAATCTTAATTAATGCATTGAATGATATTTATGCATTCTTCTATATTAATTATAATATTTTTTATGTACACCATTATATATATATATAATGTTACCAATGTGAGGTTGTAGTGGCATGTTGGGACACTCCAAACGATAGCATACCTGTGTTTTCTCTAAACCTTTCTACAACTCAAGTGTCACACAATAACTTCAATACGTTTGGATGTGATGGTTTGGATTTTGAAGAAAAAATGGGGTTTCCATAAGAATGAGAAAAGGTTATTCCTTAGACAATGTGTAGTTTGGAAGTTTCTAATTAAAGGAAACCATCATTCTCATGGCCTACTTACCCTTATTTAGGCTCTTAGGGCCCATTTAGTTTGTGGGAATAGGGGTTTGGATTTGGACCATTCCAATTCCAACTATTTAGTTGGGTATAATTGAAATCCCATTCCCATTCTTATTGGAATGACATTCTCCCATTTGAGAGAATGGTCATTCCCTTCCTTCTTCCTTGGGAATGAAATCTCATTCCAGCTTATTCTAATTCCAATTTTGATTTCTATTTGAATCAAACAAATTATGGAAATAGACCATTCCAATTTTGATTTCAAAGGATTTTGATTCCAATTTTGACTACAAATCAAATTGACCCTTAGTTTCTTTTGCTCATATATACGAGTAAGGTGATTAGTTTTGTGAGAAAACGAGGTTCCCCCCAATCAGTTCTTGAAGTTGAAGCGTGGGCCCTCTTAAAAGTTTTGAATTGAAGTTTATAGTATTTGCAGCTGGATTATGTAATTTTTGAAGAGGATGTGTTGCAAGTGATTAATACCCTGTTGAAAAATAACGGATCTCTTCCTTGGTGAATCGCCAGATGCAGAGTCTACAGGTTGAAGATCCCTTCCTCATCAGTAGTTTTTAATTTGCTCGTACAACTACTAATATGGCAGCTCATAGCCTAGTTAATTCCGTTGTTTGCTCGTGATTGTATTAAAAAAGATTGGTTCTAATGTTCAGTTTGGAAGGAGTATAAATACAAAAAGTATATACAGTGCAAATACATATAAAATACAAGATTTTATATTTTATAAATTTGTATTTATACTCTTTCCAAACTGAGCCTAAGCGATTAATGAATTTGCCTAGCTGATGATTTCCCTTCCCAATTGAAAAACCCAGGAGAGAATCCCTTGGGCTTACTATTTAGTCCAATGATCGAAATACACCTCATAAAAATAGTTACCGGGTCCTCCTTAACATAAATCCCAACCAAAAGAAGCCAAAAAAAAAACAACGAAGGAAAGCAAATAGTGGGCCTTATTGAACCTTATCTTGACCATTAATGCCAGCCACGTCTGAATTTTGAAGAAATCCCATATGATTATCCAACTTCTCACTAATACTAAGTTACTAACACGACTTTGGTTGTAAAGAAAATGGGTTTTTCAATAGAGATGAGTTATATTCTCAAGTCTATGCTATTGATTTGAAAACATTTACGGTACATTTGGTTAGAGGGAATAGGACCTTGGAATCGGAATGGAATGATCCTATGGTTGAGTGGAATGGGAATCTCATTCCCATTCTTGCTGGAATGGGATTCCCCCATACGGGGGAATGGCCATTCCCGACCCCACCCCAAGGAATGTGATACCCATTCTGTCCATTTATTTAATTATTTATTGGTAAATTATAAAGACCCCCATGTACTATGGGGTCTATGACAAAGACCCCCCTTGTACTATGATCATGAGACAAAGACTCCCTTCCATTAGCCCTTCATTCAAAAAAGCCGTTATAATATTTTTTAATCCCTATACTACCCTTATAAATATTGTTCATCTTCCTTGACCTTCCTTTACATTTCTCTCTCTCCTCTCTCTCTCTCTCTCTCTTTCCTGATCTCTCTTTTCATCTTTGCCTGCCAATCGATGGGGGTACCTAGCCCTCGAACTGTAACATACATCATAATATAACAATCAGTACCGACTTGATATGTAATCTCTTGTAGAGAGTCAAAGACTGAAAGAATGGTAATACCCATCGTATGGACACCAAAAAGGGTGCGGAATGCGTGGGCGTATTTCAAAAATTTCTTATCTTTCTTCCAACTTGGAATCATATTCCCTAAATTTAGAATACAGTATTCAAGGATCTGACTTGAACCAAAACCGAACCAGATCTGAACCAAAAGAAAAGGGAAGGGATATACCTGATCTGAATAAACTGTATCTCCCAATGTCGGTGTTCACGCCCAAAAAAACTCCAAAGAACTGTTCCCACTGAATATGACACAGTGATAATGAAACAAAACCAACAGTGTTCATCCCACGAACCAGGTCCTTCTAAAGAACTCAATGGAAGCAATGAGCACCACACACGATCAACCTTTCAACAAAGATTGATATCAAGAACCTTTCTTGATCTTTCAATTACAGAGAAAACGAACTAGCAGTAGATGGCGGCTAAAACTGGAGGAGAGAACTAGAGCAGAAGGTGGCGAATAGCTTTCTTCTCTCTATGGTTTTTTCTGAGATCCTATCTCAAGTTGCAGTGTGTTTTGTGAGTTACCCTTAAGGTTCGAATTCTTGTAATTTGAAATTAGGGTTTTCTCATCCTTTTCTTAGTGATTAATAAACTTCCTAATCTCATTAGGAGTTATCCTAATCCAAATCTGTATTTGGATAAGGAGTCTTCTTAATCCTATCTACATATTAGATCAGTTCACTCCTGATCTTATCAAGAGGTTACCAGATTCAGATCCTAATTTGAATTTTGTTTCCATGAGTGGATAGGGTTAAGACCCAATCCTTTTGGCTTGACCTAACCTCAGATCCGCCCCTTTAAGTGACTGATCAAATCAGCCTAGTTCAAAATGTGCTTTAGACCCAATATGCATCAAGTGCTAAATATGCTTCCAAACTACTGCCTAGTTGGGCTTTTTTGTATGGCGTGGGACCCAAGCATTGATCTACACATCAGCCACATGGGTTTGGCCCAGCCTCTGTTACAAAACCTAGCCAAATTCATCGAAAAACCCAATGAGCCCCTTGAGCCCATCATTGACTCTATGGGCTCAACACTTACACTAAGTGGTCCCTGGGCCAAGCCATCTTATAAAAACCCAGGGACTGTGAGCAAATGCAAGATTAGCCCATCAGGTATAACCCTAAATGGCCTTACACTTAACCTCTCAGCCCATAATGATCCAAACACTGCCCAACAAGAGAGGACCTCTCCCTCGACTGCAAGGCATAGTGTTGCACTCTCCTTTAGGAATGGACCCCAGTGATTAAAACCTTTTGCAAACACACACACACACACACACACACACACACACACACACACACACACATATATATATATATCACTATAAATATATTTTGCAAAACAAAATTCCAACGGTTGAAATCGGTTGCCGGTAGTCTTGGTTTCCATCAGAGAGAGTGTATCCCCGATCATTACCTTTGTCCGACAAAAGGACTGATCCTGTCACCATGATCACCCACTCATATGAGTTCATGAACCATCCCAACATACCCAGGTTTTCACCCCCTCTAAGAATCTCACTAATTGGCATATCAAAGATAGCCCAATCCGCCACCTATTGCAGTATCATAATCGAATCTAGAGGTTATGTATAACTTTCCAGTTTTGCCCATCATTACCAAGGTTTAGGGCAATACTGGAAATTTAGTCCGGTTCAGGGTTTCAAGTTGAACCCTCACTACATGTACCTCGGGTCTCACTCTGGTGGCTAAGACAAGTCTCCCCAACTAACTTGGCGGCACATCAGTGACAGCCTTATCAGGATAGGTCTCCCTAGACCGACCCACTAGCTATGAACATTTTAAACTAACACGAGTCTCATTAAATGTCCAGTTTAAGAGTCTTACACAGAAACATACCACACAATTTGAATTAAACATGCATTTTATTTATTTACACTAAATGCCTAAAGTACATCAAAACTGAATGGAGCTAAGGGCATACAAACTGTCTAACAAAGAGAAACCCCCAGTTGGGAAAGGAACTATCTACGTTTAGTTGAATTACCTTACCATGGAGGAGGGCGGCAAGACTCCCTTTAGACATGAAATGATGAAATCAAAGACGATAAGCTTTTCTCCTTTGGGTTCCAAATAATATGCCTTCGGTGCCAAGAGATTGGGGTGACGAAACTTAACCAGGGTGTTAACCTCGACCTCGAACTCCGTCCGGGCAATCTTCTCCCCCAGCCTCTTTTACCGCTACTTGAACGGTGCAAGGGAAGTACAACCCTCATATTGAAAACGAAGAAAAGTGACACTGTTATACAGTCCGTCTTATCAATCTTCTACTCCTTATTAATTCTTATATATTTTACAAAGGAAAAAACAAAAAGAAGAAAAAGTCCTTCAACGTGTCTTATAACAAAGTGGGAAATTTCAGATAACCATCTTAAAAAAGGGGGGATGGCCCCCACCTCAACATCTCTCTGTTTTCATTCTTCCTTTATTGGACTACTCTTCTTCCACTATTTCTAACCCTTCTCTTCTTTCTCTCTGAGCATTGTTCTGTTGTTCAGACAAGTTGTTGGCCCTTTCAGAGCTCCAGCTCCAGCTCCCTGCGTAGCAATAGCCACTATTTGTTCCTTCTTGTCCATTCGGATTGCTTCATTTTCATCACCATAGACGGTCCCTCATCGAAAAAGCAAAAGATATCTCCTTAAGTGTAAGAGAGAGGGGGAAAGAGAGATGTGAAGATCGGGGAAGATAACAGTATTTAAAACGGTAATATGGAGATTAAAAAATATTGTAACAGCTTTTTGAATGGAAGGTTAACGAAATCTTTATTGCAAAACAAAGTACAAGGGGTCTTTGTCATAGACCCCATGGTAGAAGGGGGATAGAAAACACCCTGTTCGATTCCAACCCTTACTCCGTTAAAGTTTGAAGGTTGTGTAAGCAATTCCTTCAACCTCAGGTGTCGTCCTCGCTTCCGTCGATCCCATCTCCGATGAAGTAAGACAACCGTCAACCAACCCATCTCTGGTGAGTTAAGACCGTTGTCGACCATCCTTCGTCCTCTTCTTCTTCTTCTTCCAAATCAGCCACCGCCGTTGCCGCTGCCGATCCCATCCTTAAATTTTTGGGTTTCTGTAAATATCAAAAATCAGAAAGTAGAAGCATGATGTACGAACGCTATGTGAGAATGGAGTTAAGGAAGTCGACGGAGCAAAGAAATTCATCAAGGAAGAGAAGTTTCAGGTCATCTATCTCAGCGACATGTCTATGGAGTCCATCCCCAATCCGTCTCTGAATCTCGCCACTATCAGCAACCTAGATATTTCTGCTATCTACAACTTTTGATTAGCCTCTTGGTTTCTATTTTGCTTAGGTCATGGAGTTCTTTTTTTCTCCATATATCAAATGTAAATGCAGTAAATGAGTCTCAAATTGTATTTTATTTCTTTGTTGTATTTTACTTCTTCTTCAATTATCTTGTTTTATTCATAAATTTAATTTATCTATTTTTTTCTGCAATGTTAACATAGCATTCCAGTCATTAAACTGCAAGACTGTTGAACATTGTCGTGTCAAATGTTCACTCAAACTGGTAAGACTGTTTATCCAAGCTCCAAGATCTTGAATATCTTTGACAACCTTATCCAATCCCTCCTTAAAACTATTGAGAATTGTAGGTGTTAAATGTTCACTCAAACCAGCAAAACTGTTGAACATTTTCTGTCAATTAACCATTTGGATATTTATGAGACTCATGTTGGATAGATTTGGGGAGTTTATCCTGACAACGTAAACACTAATGTGCTATCAAATAGTTGGAGCAGAAGAAGCACTGAATTCGGAGCAATTTCTAATTATGCCTTTGACCTTGAAGATGGATGGGCAAAACTAAAAAGTTACACATAATCCCAAACTTGATTATGATATTGTACTAGGTAGTGGACTAGGTTGCATTTGATATGCCAACTAGTGAGATCCATCACGGGTCAAAATATTTGGACATGTTGGGAAAATTTGGGAAATTACTTGAGTAGGTGATCATAGTGATATGATCGACCCCTTTGTCAGACAAAGTGAATATCAAACTTTTGCATTCTCTCTAATGGAAACCTAAACTGACGGTAATGGATTTCATCTATGTTTGAAATTTGGTTTACAAAATATATTTATATATTATTATACTACTATTTTATGAAAAATGTTTGCAAATGGTTTTATTCCCGAAGTCCATCCGAGCAAAGAGTGTAATATTATATTTTGCATCAGGGGAGAGGTCATTCCCTATAGGCAGTGTTCTGATGATTATGGACCGAGAGGTTAAGTGTAAGAGAACATTACAAGGTCGATTACTTGATGGGCTTTATCTCACATAAGTCTATTATCCTTGAGTCTTCATAGGCTGGATGAATATAATGATCATTTAGGTGTAAATGTTGGCAACTGACTAAGCCCATGCTAATTGGCTCAAGGATTCACTACCTTGAGAAATGAATTCGGTTTAACCTCATCCATAGGTGGGGTCAAACCCTCATAGACTTGTGTGAGACCTTTGTGGGGTTCCACACCATACACTATCAGGCCCAAAGTGGCTCTGCAACACCTAGGGGCATGAACCATTAAAGAAAATTGGTCAAAGGCCCATTACTAATAAGATTAGTTAAGCTTTCATTTGGGTCAAAACTGGGCATGATTCTAAGTATGGAGCACCTATCCACTTAAGAGGATAACACTTATCTATTAAAATAATCTAAATCCAAATCAGTTTTGGATAATTTCCTAATTAGATTAGAAGAGTACTCCATATAAGGGGGTTAAGAGGAAGAGGGTGAACACAATTTGTATTCCTCCTCTCTTCATCTCTCCTCTTCTCTCTTCTCTCCTAGAAACCCTAGTTCGACCTAGGCATTAATAGAACTAATTTTTATCAACTTTCCCACTGTGTTTTTGCAAGAAAAACATTGGAGAGATCAGGCTCACAAATTCCAATCAATCCAAGGTAGTTGGATAACAATTTTGCAGGAAACAATGTTGTGGAATCAGCTTCTCATTCATTGTGCCATCTTTAGTTGGAGGCCGATTTTTGGGACTGATTTTGGGTGTAAGCTACCACTCTTGGAGCTGCGATTTGCGGACTTCATATCAAGTGCAATTAGTTTTAATTTCAGTTTCAAATCTAGTCCTCTTGTCCTATTCAATACAAGATCGATAGAAAATTTTCAAATTTCAAAATCTTTGGGAAACCAATTCCCGGATTGGGTTAGAAAATTTTTTGAAATTCATCCAGTCATTAAACCTAGTCCGGCCATCCATATTTTGGATTTTAACCCTTCCAACAGCCTGTCCCACCATCCTAGACCACAACAACCCCTTCCCCTCAATGAAATGAAAATCATTGATTGAGAAGAAACCTCCCATGAAAAATTCCTACAAAACTTAGGATCCATTTAATTTGTAGGAATACGGGTATGGAATCCAAGTCAGAATGGGCCATTCTAATTTCAACTTGGTTGGGCAGAATTTGAATCTCATCCCCATTGTTGGTAGAATGGCATTTTCTCTTTTGAGGAAATAACCATTCCCTTTCCATTCCAACTGATTTCAATTCCCATTCTGATTCCTGTCTCAATGAAATAGACCATTCTAGTTCTGATTTTAAAGGATTTCAATTCTGATTCTGATTCTGATTGTGAGCCAAACAGACCCTTTAGGGAGTCTTACACCAACAAATTTCCCATAAACCTCCTTTACAAACATTGATAACAAGATCAATAAAATGATTGATGTGAGAGGGAAGTAGAAAAACTTAAGTCCATCACTCTAGTGTTATTTAGGGAGTGTTCATTTTTTTTTTTTTTGATAAATTGAGAAGATGAAGTTGATCAATGACCAGTGTTTGTTTTTTTTGGTAATTAAGTGTGGGTCTTATAGAAACTCAACTTTTAATAAGGAAAATAGTAATTCTTTTGCAACTTATTCGGGAAAGAATTACCCATCTCTCAAATGGATATGTTACTTTCTTGCGAAAGAAGGAAAGTTACCAAAATGACAAAAATACCCATTTAACAAGCTTTTAAAAAATAAAGGATACAGATGGTAATAGAAAAACTTATTCAAGTATATTTCAATAGAAAATAACCCAGGTAATTAAATATGCTTACGTGAATAACACCTCGGACTTTCCTAGTTGAGTAGCTAACAGTAAAGGAACATGTCCCTAGTTACATATAAGAACTTACCTTTTAGTAGTTTCAATTTATTTCAGCTTAATGCAACAAAACACTTGGACATAAAAGTAGTAGAACGAACAAGTCCTTAGTTACATAGAATAACTTCTTTTTAGTTAGTTTCAATTTATTTCAAATTGATGCAACAAAATACTCAGGCATAAAAGTTCACCATGGAAAGTAGTTTTTGTTCTCAATTAAAAATTTTCATTTTTTTTTTAGGGTATTAAGTATTGTGTTCAAACCTCATTTTGACCGGTTACAAAACACGCCATGGAGGGAGGCCATACATTCTTTTAAGCCATGGAGTGTTGGCTTATTCCTCGTGTTCCCTAATGCACTGCACCTCCTTTTTAATTATAAAATATTGATTTAGTATTGGAACCAAAAAAAAACATTGATTTTTATCAAAAATCTATTTTTCAAACCCCAATGTCTTAACACACAATACATCACTGCATTACAAAACATCACGAGGGGTGTGGTGTGTTCAATAATATGTCACAATATCGGGAGTTGGGACCAATAACTTAGCATGCACCACACTTTTTAATCTGGAATACCAAATATACCCTTAATTATCGGGGTTTACTATGATACTGAAAAACTTAAAACAATTTTTTCTCTTTTTATCAATCGTGATAGTAGTGGGATTTGATACCATGTCTTTACTACAACGAGTGAGAAATCCTATCAACTAGATCACTATTCAGTTTGTATAATAAAAATATAAACCACGTTGGTGGTAACCATATTGGCATGGGTAGCTAATCACAAAAATTCCCTCGAGAGGTTTTGATTGGTCAAAACTATATCGATACCAAATTAGCAATATCATATTCGAGCTCCAATCACCTCCCAACAAAAGATGTTCCAATTCCCTCCCAACATGATCTAATACTATATATCTCAACATGAGATTGGGGCCCACCGTAAAAGTGGGCCCTGTCATGTATGAGATTTCCAGTGTCAAATGTTGGATTTTAATCTCATAAGAGATTAAATCCAATGGGTTTGATTGGTCAATTACATGAGAAAATGCACCTAAACACTTGATTGAAAAATCAGTTTTTCTCTTACAAAAATCCAGTTTTGAATTTGTCCCACATTGGAAAATTATAAGTTTTATTTTCAATATTTTCAATAGGAGCTGATTTACATTCCTTAGAATTAGTAGAGGAGAGTATGGGGATTCGATACCGCGCAACGCGCATGCACACATGTGCGCGTGTGTGTGTGGCGCAATGAGGCGCTTTAGAGGCGCACTTTGCTCGCACTCGCGTGGCTCGCGATGGGCAGCTTTGGTTTTGGTGCGTTGCTGACCGTTGATTACTGTTAATGAGATCAACGGTCACGATTCGATCGGGTGTGATCAAGAGGTGCAATTCAAAGTTAACAATCACCAACTGTTAACTACTTTTTAAATAGTCACAATGCTTGAAATTGTGACTATTCAAAGTGCCTTCTCTAAACCAGCACCTACCTTTTCCTCATACCTCTGCACAAATTATTTAAGGAGCATGAATTAGACTCTAAGACACACAATTTCAAAATTCACTATCTCTCTCTCTCTCTCTCTCTCAATCCGGTCTGCTACAATCTCATAGAAGGTTTCTTTGGAGACACTTCAACTTTGCTAGTTGCAGATTCTTGCCCAAGACTCTGTTGTATCCTAAGAACGAATTTGCCTGTGACTCAACAACAAACTCAGTAAAACTGAGTGGGGGCAAATAACACTCTAAAGACAGTGTCTTCAGACACGCCTCAGATCTTCTCCTCCAAAGTTACACTGACCCCATCTTCCCCAACATCAAATCATGTTGAAAGGGTGTTAAAACCCCTTTTATTAGCAAGTGATCTGAACTCATCATTCCCATCCGACAACATCATAGATCTTATCCCCTAATTACCTTACAAATAAAATGAAGCATTAAAATGCATCCTGATTTCAAATGGCAATTTTACAAAACCAATTCAATAGTATCATTACATCTCCCATCTCTTCAAATCTCAAAAGTGAATAATTATAAGATCTTTTATTGATGTCCCAAAAAAGAGAAAGAGAATATTTGATATTTCGATCCAATAATTGGAATTTATGAATTGGTGGATCCAACAATGATTATTGATCCAACACTTTTCATTAAACAACCTTTTGGAATCCACCCACTTAGATGAATAGCATAAAGAGTTTGTGGTAAGGATTTCATTTCTACTTTTGACCTTTAAAGTAATGATATCTCTGATATACACGAACAGGTATATCGGGTGTATTGATACCTCTTAATTTTTTTTTAGTTTTTGGGTTAAATTCTTAAACTATCGCTATGGTTTAATAAATGGATACAAATTTATCATATTGTTTAAGAAATTAAAGTACTCTGAACATTTCTGACAATGAACACAATCACCCTTCACTGTTTATATTCGCTAGCATGTGACACCATGTGACATTTTTATTCCTTAAATACCCTTTGGCCTTTGGTGACCTATTCTTTTGAAAGAGGAAAGAAAGACTTCAACTGTCACAAGAGCCAAGGCGACGACGACTTTAGATTGGGGTTTTTCAAAAATAAAAGGCACATAAATGGGTTTGGATGGTGCGAGCGGCAATGTCTCGGAGAGAGTTTGAAGGAAGTGGAGGAGAAACAGATGGTTGGTTAGAGGATTCAAGGGTGTCGATGTGATAGAAGAGGGGGGCGTTGAAAACAAAACTTACCTATGAGATTTTGGGGGGGCTTTAGTCTATTGTGATTTAAGTCTGCTAACTGGGACGGAGGTGATCCTCGTGGAATCAGAAAATAAGATAGACGATCATGTTGTATTAATGACATCCCTACAATCAGTCGATAAGGGTTGTGAATTTTTTCAGGAAGATCTTCACCGCAACCGAAATCCCTAATGAGGAAGGTTTCTCCTCTATTGTCTCTATCAACAGCAAGCCACCAATAGTCTTCTCTATTACCTCTGTTAGCGGCAAGCCATTACTGTCTTCTCTTTAACTTCAACAACCTCGATTAGAAGACAATCATCCAGAAGCTTGAGATCTTTGATATCGTTTGTTTCAAGAATGCCCACAATGTCATCCAAAAGGAGATGATGAAACTGAGAGGAAGAAGAAGGGGAAGGAGAACGGAGATGACATAACTGAGAGGAAGAACAAGAAAAAGAAGGGGGAGAGAGAGAGAGAAAAGAAGAGAAGAGAAGAGAAGAGATTGAAGAAAGAACTTGCAGCCACAGCCCTTGTTCTCGTCACAAGGTGGAAGAGGTGAACTATGATTTTGGGTGGATTAGGTCACCATTCCTGACCTATGAAGATCCTTCACTCCCGTTTGTGATCCTTCCTCATTGTCCTCAGAAACCCTAGTGAATCCCCCGATCTCTTCAACCTCCCTGCTTAGTCCCTATACAAATTCTCACTCTCTGCGGAGCTCACAAATTTCTTTGCTTTAGAAGAACAAAGCCCATGCCTTTTTATTAGAATCCCACCGTAATTGGTATTTCTAGGTTCTCTTCATTGTCACCGTAATTGAGATTTTTGGATAGGTTTTGTAGAGACATGATGTTTCAATGCGCTTAGAGACTTTTCTATTCACTTTCTCTCGTTCGTGTTTTTTTCTCTTTCCAAGTTTTTCATTATTTTTACCTCGCCTCTTTAATTAATGGAAGGGTAATATGGTAATTTTATCTTTTTCGTCAAGATTTAGCAGTTTTGTCCATGTTAGAAATGTCTGAGGTACTTTAAGTCATTTCTTAAATAGGGTATATTTGTGTCCATTTACTAAGCTATATAAGATTAGTTTAAGTGTTTAACCCTTAGCTTTTTCTTCAAATTTGTTTTAGGGGGTTGGTTTAGTCATGCCTACCTTGGGAAAGCAGCCAAATTCCAAAATACCTTTTATTTGGAGTTTAAGGAAACTATTGATATGATATGATACACGTGATATGTATTGTATGGAAAATTTGACCCTTGACTTTGACATTTAAGTCAATGAAGAAGATAAGGTGGGCGATTAGGTTGAATTGATTATAGGTACCATTTAGCAAGTCTTTTTTGAAATATCTGATAGCCAAAAGACATAATGGGTTTTACATAAAGATCTTGGTAGCCCATAGACTGTTTGGTTGGAGGTGCATCTTTCTGCATAAAGACGAGATGAAAAAAAAAAAGTGAAAAAGTCCTATTTGGAGTTTCCCAAAAATAGTCCTAAACGGGCTTCCTGCATCTTTTCGGGGTAGAGTCTTTTAATGGCTAGATCTTCTCTCAACCAAATGGGAAAATACGAAAATGCGACCTGTCAAGCTTCTAAATAATCGATCACTTGCGTGAAAAGATGCACCAAACGGAGCCTTAGACAAGACATTCATGTTCTTTTTTTTCATTTTTATGTGGAGATCAGGAAAAAATTATTTTTCTAGATATCACTTACCCAAAAAATTAATACCCTTTTTTAGGTGAATAAATAACTTTTCCACCTTGGAAAAATTATCAACACTTAGATGGGACTAAAATGCCCCTTTTAAGAGTCATTAACTTACTAATACTCAGTTTGGAAGGAGTACAAATACAAATTTGTAGAGTGCAAAGCCTTATGTTTTGTGTTATTTTGTATATAGTTGTACTGTACATATTTGCATTTGTACTCCTTCCAAACTTAGGCTATGTTTGGTTGTAATGCAAATAAATTTGCATTGATGCAAAACCATAGCAGTGCAACTGATTTGAGCATAAATTTTGACCTATTTTGCTATCAAAATTTAGTTTATTTTGTTTGATTGCAGTAGAAATGAAGTAAATTAAGACATGAAACAAAATAAAATAAAATCTAAAACAAAATTAAACAAGAAATTGCATTTTTACATTTGCACTCCTATGCATTTGTACTAATGTAAATGAATTTGGTAAGATTTGGATATATTGCTTTCTAGTATATAGAGCTTGAGGAAGTAGTAGAATAGGGGGAGATATTTTTGTTGTCTGAGATTTCAATCAAATAATAAGTTTTCTTGGGTGTTCTTTCCTTTAGCTCCCCAACTTAGAAATTTGAATATATCCCAATTAATCCACTTGGGCCATTGGAATATTAATGTAATAAATTCCTTATTTCCCCAGATGAAGTGACAAATATTTTGGGAGCTCCCATTTTCCCTACTACTAATACAATTTCTTGGATTTGGTTACATCACAATTATGGTAAGTTTACATTAAAAGAAGAATACAAGAAGAAGCAACAAACTTCCATGCCAAATATATCCTCAAATCTTAGCTTTTGCCTTCCAAAAATTTGAAAGTTGTCTATTCCTCATCTCTTCCAGTTATTCTTTTGGAGAATTCTTAATGATTTTATTCCAGTAAAAGATTTTCTTTCAAAGAAAGACATCAAAAAATTTGTGTTCTTTGTGACTTGAATGTTGAATCTACAACTCATCTGTTCATGTATTGTCATTATATTCAAGTAGTTTTATTTGGTAACCCCGAGAACCTTCATCTGCAAAATATATTTTAAGGGTCTTAAACTTCATGCATACAAACATTATATAACCAAACTGCAGATAATCCTCTTTTTATGAATATGTTAAGTTGGATAGCCACGACTTATTATTATATTTGGTATGCTAGAAATGACAAATAGGTAAATCCTACCTATTACTCTTATTAACCGAATCAAAATTCTTTCCAATAGTCTTTTAGACTTTTGAATTTTTTGATCCTTCAATAATTCGGCGCTTAGAGGATAAAATTTCACTTACCATAAACCATACTACTGACCTGATTGTGTTTATTGATGTAGGGAAAATATCAGATTGGTTATTTAGTTATGGTTTCATTATCCTTTCAAAAAATTTATCTATTTAAAAATTATTGGAGGTAGAACTAATCGGATTATTTTAGTAATCCAAGTTGAACTATTTGTCATTATGCAGGCATTTTCAGAACTTCAAGACTGGAATGTTTAAGAAATTTGTATATATTCGGATGCTCAACAAGTTGTATCTTGCCATTGGCTTTTGTCTAGGACCAGGAAATTAATATTGAACTTTAACAAAGTTAATTTATGTTTTATAAATCGAATCTTTAACAGCCCCGCCCATAAGGTGTCCCGGATGGCTAAATCTCACTATTTATCATCTTTTGTTATATATGATTATCAAGATGGGATACCGGGGGTGGAGGACTTTGTTATTCTGGTTTCTTGTTAATATAAATTTTAATCTTTCAAAAAACCCCAAGCACGGCCCAATTACTTGGATAAATAACTTAAAAGAAAAGCGAACGGGCTAAAAGAGAATTTGATAGCATAAGTGCGAAGAATCCCTCGCCTTTGGGATGTCCTGGGAGTCTCCCGCATGATATTGGTGCCTGGAATGCGTTGTTGCGTTGTGTGTCTCGTTCATGGAACACATGTAAGCTTCTGAGACACATGGTAGTCTTCGGCTTGGCCATGTGTACTCTTCCTAGTGGTCCACATGATGGTCCCACCCGAGCCGAATTTATGACCATATCATCTTCTTCGGTGTGCTCTTAAGATTCAAGACCGCCGTATTGAAACTTCAAAGGCACTGAAACCAGTAAAAAGCATGGGATGCAAATGGAATAAGAATCAATCGGGTGGGCAATTTAGTAATTTAAAAAGAGATTTTAGAGCTTGCATTTGCTATGGGTGGTTTTAAACGGCAAACTTGACGGCGTTAGTTGTTAACCGTTAGCACCTTCGTTCCCTTGTTTCCTTCTAACGTAAGCTGTTGAGGGTGTTTAAAAGGGGAGGAAATTGAACCAAATGCAGTTCCGTTTGGACTCTTCGGGGATTTAATGCGTCTTAGTTTCCCGCGACTTCGTGTCGATCATAATCTCCCTCTCTCGAGCTCTGCAAGACCTAATCCATGGCGTTCAGAACCCTCTCTGCTTTCTTTAACTAAGGTCAGTTTCCTGGAAATATTGATTTTTTTCACCTCATCTGTTTTTTTTTTTCTTCCGTTTTTCGTTTTGGTCTTAGTTTCCTATTTAGCGGTTACTGGACACGAAAAAACTCAATGATAAGTTCAAAAAATCATAAAACCCTAGAGCCCTGTGAAAGCTCCCTTGTTTTCATTAGTGGCATAGGTTTATGTTCATCTAGCTGCCGATCCGCGTTTTGGTCGGAGACTTGGATTCGGCGATCAAATCGTCCAAGATCTTATTGGATTGTATTTATGATAAAGATTTATGGTTCTTCTTGAATTATGTTTTTTTTTTTCTGATATTTGTTTGTTTTTTATATAGGTTGAAGGTTTTTCTTACGTTTCTCATAGTGAGAGAGCTGATATAGAAGGGGAGAAGAGAGAGAGCATGGAAGAAGCTAAGAAAGAGGAGAGTAATGTGGAAGCTACCAAGGATGTTACAGTCGCTTCAACTTCTTCAGTTTCCGATAGTAGTTGTGACACTGTTGTTCCCAAGTTAGGCTCTGTTCAAGGGTACGTATTTCTATTTTTCTAACTTATTTTTCAATGTATATGAGCTTGGAGTGGTAGTGAGATGAGATATAAGATGAAAACTTTCCATTTATAGCATGTCTTTATGTAGTATTATTAATTTATTACCACCACAACGACCACCGCTACTATTACCATTACTATTAGTGTCATTGCTTTCAGGCTTTTGACTCTAAAATGTAATTGATAGTGTTATGTGTGATTTTTCATCAATTGTCTTTCATTTTTGACCATTCTAGGAGAACAACTGGTCCCACCAGACGTTCGACAAAGGGAGGTTGGACAGAGGAGGAAGTGAGTATCTAAATATTCTTTCCTGGTCGATAGTCTCCTTTGATTATTAGCATTACTCTCATGTAGATTCAGTTTGCAGTTCTTTGAAAAGTAGATTGGAATTTAGAAATTAGTTGATAGACCTTTTCTATAACTGTTCATCTGAGAGCGGCCACTTTGTGCAAAAGTGCCCAGAGGTTAGGTCCATAATCAGTCCAACACTCCCAAGATCCCGGCTGACTAGAACCAGCACGGGATAATGGACCTTTTCTATGTTCTTTACCTTATCTTTCTAAATAAGTGGCATGGGTTAAATTAATCCTAATCTCTTTGTGCAGATATATTTATCTATTATTTCGTGAGTGGATGAATCTAATATTTTTAACCATCTATTACTTCATTTTGTCTCTTATCTGTTAATGTGAAACAGGATGACCTGTTAACAAAAGCAGTCAAAAAATTCAATGGAAAAAATTGGAAGAAAATAGGTGAGTGTGCTTCTATGTATTAACTGGTTTGTCATTTATTCACTAATTTGCAAGGAGTTTCACAACACTTGACTCTAAAGATCAATCTGTTTAATTGTTTTATATATTGTTCTGCTAATATTTGAAAGTTAAAGTTGGATTTATTTAGACTCCAATTTGGCTTGTTTTCTCATCTTACCTTTCTCTTTTACCTTTAGCATTTGAAGGCCCAAAATACTCAGTCATATTTATTAATCTTCTACATTTACTCTAGGACCTTTTTGATGGGAATTCAGTAGCTTCTTGATTTCCTATTGGATATTAATGTGAGCAGTTAGATGCAGATGAAGGATATGATGTAGTGATCTAGAGCATAAGAATATCATTCATGAATTATGTTTTTGGTTGTCCTGTTTCATTGTTAAATGCAAGCTGTATGAGGAAGTTGGATCCAAAAGAAATAAGCACTTATGGAGTTTTTTTCCTTCTGATTTCTTCCGTATTTTTTATGTTCTTTGCTTTTTCTTAATCTGTTCCATCTTTGCGGTACAGAAGTTACTACTGTTTTTGTGATTTTATGAACTTTCTGATCTCTTGCAGCTGAATGGTTCCCTGGTCGGTCAGATGTGCAGTGTCTGCATCGATGGCAGAAGGTTCTCAATCCTGAACTCATTAAAGGACCATGGACAAAGGAGGTTTGGATATGTTCACACTCTTTTTATTTGTTTATTATTAACTCTATGTGTATATATTATGCATCCATGATTATTTTGTTTCCCCTTTGGTGCTTCCAGGAAGATGGTCGTATTATTGAGTTGGTAGAAAAATATGGTTGTAAAAAGTGGTCTGTCATTGCAAAGTTCTTGCCAGGCCGCATAGGGAAACAATGTCGAGAAAGGTACATCCCAATGGTTATCTCATCAAATTCCTGGTATGCAGTGAATAGTTGACTATTTTTTTGGATTAGAGAGGGAAATGGCATTCTGGTAATTTGTCTTGCTATTGAAAGGAAAACACATTATGTAATAGGCTGTAATAGGAGGGAATGACCATTTATCTATAAAAAGTAAAAGGGGGTTGGGGTCACCTTTTTTCCATCATTCGATCATTCCAATGGATTTCATTGTTGAAGTGCGTGGACAATCTTGTTGGACTACTTAATCCCTTGTATTGACCTTTTTTATAGTATCTTTTTTATGGTATGCTGTATAGGTACTTTTTTGACAATATAAGCTGATAGAGAAACTTGTATAAATACAGGTAATTAGTAATTACTTGGATATAGTTAATATAGTCACTAGGGCCTTTATATGCTTGAGGTGTAAGTTTCAATTGTTGAATCTTAAGCTTCATGAGACCTCATTTTCTTAGAGAAACATGAGGTAAAATGATAAGGACTATATTCATAAAATTTATCTACTTTACTTCAAAACAAGAAAAAAGTATATTATTGATTAACGATCACTAGGGCCCGGCCTGCTGACCTAAAACCCCAAGCCCGGCATGGCCCATCAGCCCATACAATTGTGCCGGGCCGTGGCATGGCCTGTGGACCATCGGGTTAGGCTGGCTCAAAATCGTGCCGGGCTGCGGGTGGCACGACCCGGTTTACACCTCTATCTGTGCATTCTCTTATATCCGGTCATTATACCCTGCTGCCCCCTGGTCTGGTTTGTTTTCTTTAATATATTTTAGTTTGCCTCTAGCAGTCAAATTTACTTCAACAGATTTTGCCCATGGTACATAATTTGTACCATTGAGTTTGACTGAAGTCATCTGGACAGCCATGAAATCTGGTTGTACCATCACACTTGTTTTGGTTTCACTGCCAGAAGCTGCAATGAATCACATACAAGTTATTTCAGTAACTCACTTCCAAGTGTTCAGTCAGTTCAGTTATTAATCCGGGAATACCAACAGCCTAGCCACAACCTTTTAGAAGAGAAAAATACCATTAGAAACCTCCAAAAAAAACAACTGACCTCACCATATTAATTAAGAAAAACACAGAAAATAGATCACAAGGTTGTCTTGTCCCACCATTGACAAAAAGGAGTCCACCACTCACAAAAAATAATCAGCCGATCTACACCATTCGCGCACAGTCCCTCTTTGAACTGCCAAATAGAGGGAGTCTAGAACACCAACAAAAACTCAACACACATGCTTCTTGAGGCATGGAAGCCTCCTATCCCTCTGGGCGATCAGTCCTTTTTGTTTCTTTCTCTCCCTTTCAACTTCTATCAACTGTAGTCTTCAGCCGAAGCTATTCCAGGCGTCCTTTCACAGTTCCAGTTGAACAGTCGATCAGACCAGCTCTGGTACCATGTGATCAGGCCTGCATTTGAGAAATAAACAGGTAGAAATCCTGGTATGATCCCAGAATACGAAGGTACAGTAGAGAGAAGAGAGAGAAGAGAGAATAGGGCTTCAGATACTCTCTCTATCAAGAGTCCCAACTGCTGCCCATATTAGTTAATATTTGTAATAGAACAAAATTACACTAATGCCCCTGACTATATGATTTAAGAACAAAGATAATAAAACATAATTAAGAAAGGGAAAAAAGACTAAAATAACCCTGCACAAACACTTCAGTTTAACAGCATGTACTGGTATTTGTAGTTGTAAAAGACTGCTGTTTTCGTATAAACCCTATTGCATGTACTGGTATTTGTAGTTATTAAATGATGTATGCTCATTAGCTGAATTTTTGCTGCTCAAAACTGATGCTAGATGTTATTTTCTAAGGCTGACATGCTAAGCCCATATGCAAAAAATATTTTTTACAAGCTCTTAACTACTTACAGTATTTTTTTGTCCTTTTGCAACTATGTCTGCCTTATCGTCTCCTAAGTTTTCATTGAAAAAATAAAAAAAAAGAATAAAGATTTTGCATTCTCATTTGATTCTTTCAATTAAAGATTTCAAAATAAATGCTATTGTCCTCTTAAGAGACTCGTATTCAAACATTTAGTCATTGCCCTGGTTACCCTCTGGGTGGATTAGCACCATGTGATATGTCAATCTTAGCTTTGATGCTTACTTGGGGAATTTACTTCCTTCCATAACTTTTGGTTTTACTCATAAAAAAACTGGTGATTTTACTTGTGGCCAGTTAGAGCAGGTGGCTTTTTAAGAAAATTAGAGGCACTTTTTCCCATAAGTATGCAAGTCTATCCATTTAAGTAATTGGTAGTGACTCTAGCCATTATGTTAGGGAAAAGTTAAAATATAGAGGCACTTCTCCCACAAGTATGCAAGTATATCCATTTAAGTAATTGATAGTGACTCTAGCCATTGTGTTAGGGGAAAAATAAAAAAATGGTAGATTTGAAGCTTTCTCACTCTTCAAAAAATATAGGCCTTAGCCATAGCAATCAACTTCTTGCTTTTATATTTGCCAAAATTAGTGAATAGCCTTTTAGATTATATTGGGAACGGGGATTGATAGGTGATCTTTTATTGTTGCATTAGTTTCCTTTTCTTTTCAGCTTTTGTTTTTCTTCTCTTTGATAAAGTCAAGAAATAAGTTGTTAACCGTGTATATAGTATCTCAGATGTGTTGTTCTGGAAACCCTGAAACTAATATTTGATTTCTCAGGTGGCACAACCATTTAAACCCTGCTATAAAGAAGGACGCATGGACCAAGGAGGAGGAGTTGGCTCTTATACATGCACACCAAATATATGGGAACAAATGGGCTGAAATCGCAAAATTGCTCCCTGGAAGGTATCAGTATAAGATTATGGTTGCATCAGTTTTAAATCTCAGATAATGTACTATAAGGAAATTTAGCATAATCTGCTGAACAACTGGGGGGAAAGAGAAAAACATGGCACAAGGTACAAAACTAAAAATAGTGAGTTGAATAGTGTAGGTATTTCTGTCAGGTTAGCTTTTGGTCTGGGAAATATCCAGGTGGTGCATGCCAATGGTGCATTGCAGTTCCCTGCATGTTCACCTGTGCCGCTATGAGAATATAATGTTCTCATGGTCCTTCAGGCAGGGAATACCTAATTAAGTATAGTAAAATGGATCACATTGGATCTGGCTGACTTGTCAATATATAATTCTTTCCAAACTAAGCAGCCAGCTAAAATATTGAAGTGAAGCAGATGCATTATTTCTATCTTATTTTACTCTTTTTGTGAAAATTAATTATAGGGCGGACAACTCAATTAAGAATCATTGGAACTGCTCAGTAAAGAAAAAGTTGGATTCATATTCAGCTCATGGGTCTTTGGGGGATTTGCCTCCAATTGCTTTTTCTGATTCCTACATTCATGAAATAAAAGTGGAGCATAAAAGGGATGAAGTGGTAGGCAGAAGTCCTAGAACAATGGTTTGTTTTGACAAGAAAGTTGACACGGGCAATGGTGTTGATGCTAATTTGAGAGGTTCAATTCTTGGAAATGCAAATGGAGTACAGACACATCTACAACTATGGCCTGTTGACATTGAAAACTGTAGATCTTCCAAAGTAGAAGTGGCTGGTTTGGAGAAAACAACCATTGAGACCCTATGTGATGATAAAGATGCTAGGGAAAACGGTCTGACCAGTGAACCGTGCATCAACAATGCTAAACTGTCAGATGATTCACAACATGGAATTGTTGTTCAATCAGGAAAATTGTGTGGGGTTCCATTTGATGATTCTTTGGCATTATTGCGTTCAAATAAATCTGCAAGTGTACCTGCTGACTGTAAATGTCTTTCATCTCCTCAACCTCCTTCACTGCGTGTAATTGTGTCAGCTTCTCCATATGTTGTCTTGGACATGACTGAATGTAGTGGAAGAAATAGTAGTCCTCCAGAAAGGTCTCTTCCTACAACCATTAAAAAATCACAAGAATCACCAAAGAGGCCCCAGAATTATGCTCATTTCATGAATACGTCATGTGGTAAGGATTCAAGATTCAACTTTCAATGTTACAGTAACTTCTCAAGATTGTCAGAACATGAATTTAATGGTGACAACAGTGTAGTTGGTAAGCTCTCCAAAGTCTCCGGGACAAGACATTCTGAGGATACAAATTATGGCCGTTTGTGTTATGAGCCTCCCCAGCTGAAGGATTTAAATATTGCTTTGGCAACTGGTGGATTTTCTAGTACAGATAACTATTTTCAGAAAGAAAACAATACAGTCTGTTATTCTACTCCACCTAGCCGCATTCAAGTAACCTCTGGAAATGGTAGTAGCCCGGACCATATATTGAGGAGTGCTGCAAGGAGTTATCAAAATACCCCATCTATCATAAGAAAGAGAGGGCGTGAGGCTTCCAAGCAAGCTGGCAATTCAAATGATTCTGATGGCATTTGTACACCAGAAGCAAGGTATGGTAGTTCAAATGACAGGCTGAGGATGATGCCTTTCTGTGACCATGGTGGTCAAGATGATCTCAATAGTACGGACCTTCTAAACGTGAAACGACTTTTCCTCTCTCCCCGAAATTCTCCAGAAACTGAAACATCTGCTTTGAAATCAGTGGAAAAACGCCTTGAACATGCCTTTGATATGGAATGGGATAATCCAAGGGCTAAATGTAGTCCCTCAACTACAGCAAGTGATTCTTCTGATGCTGTTCATTGTTTACATACAAAAGTGATGCCTTTTGACAACTCTCCTGAATCTTTAGTGGAGCATTTGGGTCTTTCTTGGAACTTCATTTCACCTGATTCTGGGTGCAGTTGCAACTCTGTGGCTTGAATTCTTGTAAGTTTTACTTGTCAAGTTCTCATTGTTCTTTATACATGTGCAATGGTAATACCCTGTCTCAAACAGTCAGTCACCCATGTCAGCTAGCTTGGATGGTATCTGTTGGAATTTCTTTTTCTTCTCTTATTATTGCAAAAAACTGTGCTCTGCTTGGTATCTTTTTTTCTTTTGCATTCTACGTTTTTTTTTTTTTTTTCTGTGAATGAAATTACTGACATTTTCTTGGTAAGGAATCCAAAATTAATTGGCACATAAATGACACAACATCATGATTGCATTGAAATTAATTAAACATTACAAATAGAACCAAAGCTTCTGTCAAAGGATATCATCTTATAGTATTTCAGGAAATTATTCTGAACTACATGGATATTCGTTCTGTTACCTACTGCAAAGTGCAAACGTATTTAAAATGCAGAAGTTTGTTACTCTATAGCCTAGAAAAGCCTGGCAAGGGATACTACATGCATATATTTTGGGTAGCAACACTCTTATGAAATCCATGTGTGAAAGTCGAACAGCTTACTTTTTTTTGGTCTGTACTCAAGGTCATACTGACAATAATCAAAGGGATTGAAAATGATTTAGACTTTTTGTGGGAACCAGTGGCAAGTAAAGTTGATAAATTAAGAGTGTATAAATGAAAGGAAGATTGGTTTTGGGGAGAGTGAGTGATAAAAATGTACTGCTCTGCTTGGAAAGTGGTTCTGCTTATTCTTGTTTATAACACAATCTTTGTGGCATTCAGTCATCAGGAGTAAGTATGGCATCCATTTGAATGAGTGTGGTTCTGGCCAGCAAGAAAGGCATCCATGCTTTGCCCATTGAAAGATATTGTAGTGATCTACCTCTCTTTCCATAGAATTGCATATGCCATATCTCAGGTCATAACATTTGATTTTGGGAGGAAACCCCGATAGCCCTTTGTCTATCCAGTTCCCTAGAGTTTACTCCTTGTCCACGGACCCTGCATAAATATAAACCCATTGCTAAATGTTAGCATGGAATCAATTGAAATTTTGGTTTCAGATGATTATTTAGATATCTTGAAAATGATGGGATACTAGCTTTCCTATATGCTTCTTCCTATTCACCTATTCTTTTCCTTGTTGATGCTTTTCAAGGTGGCTCTATACCACCCAAGATCAAAGATTTTTGTTGGGAAGCAACTTTGGAAATCAACATTGGTAAGATGCTCCAACAGAGACAACCAAATTGGAGTCTATCCCTTTATGCATGTTTCCTTGGCTCCAAAACAGTGAGAATGTGAACCACTCACTCTTTTCTTATCTTTTCACCACCAAGGAACCTTAACACAAAAGCAAGATATTATGACGGTGAATGAGAATATTGGTGTTAAGGGGAAAATCTTAAGCGAAGGAACTCAAGAATATTTGAAGGAATAAAGCGAGATTATTTATAGACATGCCAATGGAAAGAGTAGGAAAGATTGGCCTCTTGGAAAAAGAATTATATCTCCTTAGGGGGCGAATAACATTGATTAGAGCCACACTATCTAACCTACTAACTTATTTCCTGTTAGTTTTTAGGATTCCTCCTAGGGAATCTAAAAAACTAGAGAAATTGATAAGAGGTTTCCCTTGGGAACCGGGGGGAAAGTAGGAAAGAAAGATGACTTAATCAAGTGGGAGGTGGTTTGTTGGAGTAAAGAAGAGGGGGGATTGGATTTGGAGAATGTAGTTCAAAAGAACTAAGCTCTTTTGGGGAAATGGTTGTGGCATGAGGTGATAGGAAGCATTCATGGTCATGTAGGAAATAGGTGGCATGCTGGTGTATCTCAATGGCCAACATTGGCAACTCCATGGAAGGCTATTCACAGTATCCTTCCTCTCTTCCTCAACCTTATCAGGTATGATGTGTGCGCTGGAAACTCAGTTCTCTTTTGGGAGGATACTTGGATTGGTGATTTACCTATGAAGGACCTCTTTCCTTCCTTGTTCAGTGTTTCTTTGTACAAAAATGAGTTTGTTTCAATTTTCATCTCCTCTATTAAGAATCCCTTGGCACCAAATTGGGATTTTGGTTTTCGTAGGGCTCCATTTGGTTTATGGGATGGGGATGAGAAAAAGGGAATATTCCAAAAATATTCCCTTTTCTCTTATTTGTTTTGAGAGAAAGAGAGGGATGAGATGAGAAATGTGTGGGATGTTAGATCCCAAAATCATGGATTTGGGGTCGCACCAAAACCGTGTGACCCCGGTGGAAAAGTTTGGGAAAGCACTGTTACAACTGAAAGAACCACCACCTTCTTCACCTAGCAAGGAACCAGTGTGAGGGGCAGCGACGATCTTCCTCCATCTTCCTCTTCTCTCTTCTCCCTCACCTTCTTCCCGACTTCACCAGATCTGCGGTGAACCAGTCAGCAACGAAGCGAACCAGACAGCGGCGAAGTGAACCAGGAATCAGTGAAGCGAACTAGGTAGCGGTGACGTGCAGGCGAAGCGAATCGGGCAGCGAACCAGAGTAGTAGAGACGAAAAACGAAGAAGAAAAGGAAGCAAAAGAAGAAGAAGAAGAAGAAAGAGAGAGAGAAAGGGAGATTAGAGAGGGGACGTGCAGAGAGAAAATGGGGGAAGTGGGGAAGAAGAAGGAGAAGAGAGAAGAAGATCAGGGAGAGAGAGCGAGAGAGGGAAGCCAGAGATGGGTTCGGATCCGCCGCTTCTCTTCCTAGTCACCACTTTGTTCAGTCGAGAGGATGAAGGTGAATAGTGGATTCCTTCTAAACTTCTCCCCCTTTTTACATTTTCCCATCCCATCCCATCCCAATAAAACCAAACAATGGGAACTTAATTTTTTACACTTTCCCATCCCATTCCATCTTTTCCCATCCCACCCAAATCTTCCCACAAACCAAACAAAGCCTAGAGGTTTGAGAGATGTGGAAGTTGAGTGTCTCACCATATTGTTGAGTCCTCTTGATAAAGTTTGTTTGGACTCATCTCAACCAAACAAACAGATTTGGTCCTCACATCCAAAAGGGTCTTCCTCCTGTGCTTCTTCTTTTTAGGTCCCTTTGTCAGCCCCCTTCTCAATAGTTTTATTAGCCGAAGAAAAGAGGAGAAATAAGGAAGAAGAGAGAGAGAAGAGAGAAGAGAGAAGAGAAAGGTTTGGAGGTTCTAAATCTATCTGGCAGCGCTAGCTTATATTATTATATATAGGGTGACCATAATTAAAAAGGAAAAGGCCCTTATGCCCCTATTGTAGTCAAAGTACATAAACAATGATAAAAAACTATTTTAACCAGACCAAACAGACCCTAAGTAAGAAGAATAAAAACATAAAATGTAAATTAAACATTCCAACACTCCCCCTCAAGTTGGGACATAGGTGTCAATCATGCCCAACTTGTCGCACAAATTATTGTGCTGCACATGATGAAGGCCCTTGGTGAAGATGTCTACAAGTTGTTCTTCTGAACTGACATATGTAGTGCACACTTCTCCACTCACAAGTTTTTCTCTAATAAAATGCTTGTCCACTTCAATATGTTTTGTTCTATTGTGGAGGGCTGGGTTAGCAGTAACGTTGATAGCAGCTTTATTGTTACAATAGAGTGGCATAGGTTTGTTAACTGCAATACCCAGTTCACCTAACAAGTTTTTTACTCGTATGGTTTCAGCAACTCCATGAGACAGTTCTGTATCCACTTCAGCACTGGACTTAGCCACCACACTTTGCTTCTTGCTTCTCCAAGTGATTAAGTTTCCTCTCATGAAGGTACAATACCCATTGGTAGACTTTCTGTCATCGACTGCCCTTGCCCAATCAACATCTGTATACACTTCAACCTTCAAATGCCCATGTTTCTCGAATAGCAAACCAGCTCCTAGGAACTTCTTGAGGTATCTAAGACGAAGTCCCTTCCTCAGTTCTCTGGCCTCTTCTCTGTTCGATGTCCGACGGGCGAGTGGGTAGTGGCAACAGTCAACGATGACAGTTGGCGGTCGGCGAATCGACGACGAAGACGAAGCTAGGGTTTACTGGTTTTGTGGTTTAGTTGCCTCTCTTGAGTCTTCTCTGTCGAAGATAAAAGAATGAAGACTGGTAATTGGTTTAGTCGAGGGTTAAGTGTTTTCCAACTTTTCAAGTTTTCTTGATTTCTTCGAATTATGTTTTAGACTTCTAATTCTTACTGTTTTATAAATAAATTAATAATTATTATAGTTATATAATATATAATATAATATTATATATAATATATTAATCGGGGACGGGTCGGGGCGGGGATTGCATTCCCCCGTCCCCGTCCCCATCCCCGACCGGGGATTCATGGGTAGCCCCATCCTCGACCCCGACCCCGACCCCATCGGGTCGGGGAGCCCGGATACCCATCGGGGACGGGGAAAATTGCCACCCCTAAGTCTCCCTACAAGTCTTTAGAACTTCTTCACATCTTTCAGAAACTCCCCTTGACTGTCTCCTAGCTGATGGTTAGGTTTAATGGGTGAATCAATTGGCTTCACCCCTAACTTGCTTGCATCCTCTAATAGATCTAGTACATACTTCATTTGGGAAATAAAGATGCCCTTTTGAGAGCGGGCAACTTCAATCCCAAGGAAATAACGCAAGGGGCCTAGATCTTTCACCTCAAATTGAGTGGCTAAGAATTTCTTCAGCTTTTGTAGTCTCCTGTGATCACTATGTCATTAACATGCACAATTAAAGCTACAATTTTCCCTTCACCTTTTTTCACAAAACAGAGTATGATCTGTCTGGCATTGTTTGAACCTCGTCTGCTGTACAACTAAGTGAAACTTACTAAACCAGGCCTGAGGAGATTGTTTCAACCCATATAATGATTTTTTTTAAACCTGCACACCTTCTGCTCACTACCTTTGGCACAGAAACCTGGAGTTTGAGTCATGTACACCTCCTCCTCTAGGTCACCATTCAAGAATGCATTTTTAATATCCAATCGGTAAAGTTCACAGTCAAGATTAGCTGCTAGTGAAAGGAGGATTCTAATAGAATTCATCTTGGCTATTAGAGCAAAGGTCTTTGCATAGTCTATTCCATGTACCTATGTAAACCCTTTGGCCACCAATCTGAGTTTGTACCTTTCTACCGTACCATCAACCCTATGCTTCACTGTGAACACTCACTTGCATTCCACCGATTCCTTTCCTTCAGGAAGATCCACCAACTCACAAGTGTCATTTTCGTGTAAGGCATTCATTTCTTCCTTCATTGCATTTGTCCATTCAAGTTTGGATAAAGCTTCTACCACATCCTTAGGAATAGAAACACTGTTAATGGAGGAAAGGAACACACGATATGAAGGTGAAATATGATCATAGGATACAAAGTGAGAGATAGGATGATTAGTAGTAGAAGATCTTACACCCTTTCTCTTAGCAATAGGAACATCAAGATCATTAATAATAGGGGGATCAATATCAAGAGGTTAAGGCATATCAATGGCAACAAGTGTACCTGGCTGATGAGGAGGATCTACCTCTGGAGAGTTTGATGATGTTGGTTGCATAGTTTTAAGTTCCATGGCTCTTGAACTTTGCTGGCTGTTATGGCGGCGAAGAAAAGACACGAAATGGAGGATCAAGAAGAGGAGGTAATTGAGTTTGAGTGTCAGTATGTTTCTCCTCCTCAACCCTGCTCTCCCCTGAGGAGAAATCGAGAAAAAAGGTGACTTTCAAAGAAGGATACGTCCATGGAGACATAGTACTTGCGTGAGGTAGGGTCATAGCAATGATAACCTTTTTGAGATGAAGGGTAGCCAAGAAAAACAAAAGGAATGGCATGAGGATCGAGCTTATCGCGAGTAGGGGACAAGTCATGAACAAAGCAACAACACCTAGAGATACGCATTGGAATAGGGGACAGAGGAGCTGTAGGAAACAAAAGTTGATGTGGGGCTTTATACTCTAGTAACCGAGATGGCATACGGTTGATGATATATGCAGCACATAGCATCCATCCAAAAACATTTCGGAACATTCATATGGAGTAATAAACCACGAGTTACTTCGAGAAGATAACCGATTTTTCCTTTTAGCGACACTGTTTTGCTGGGGTGTCCTAGCACAAGAGCTCCAATGAAGAGATCCGCACAAAGCAAAGAACTCTGTGAGATCACTATGGAAGTACTCCTTTGCCTTGTTCGATTGGAAAATATGGAAGTACTCCTTTGCCTTGTTCGACTGGAAAACTAATGATGTTGGTTGCAAAGTCTCACCTTATCTCTCCTAGAGAGGAGGTTATATGCCTAAAATAAAGTTGACTTACTGGTCATGTGGTTTGAGGCTCTAGAGTCAATTATCCAAGGGGAATCAGATGTATGAGATGACGCATGGAAAGTAGTGGTAGTGTTACTTGATGTAGACGCAAAGGAGGTAGGAGTAGGGCCAGAATCCATCTGGCGAAGTGTCACCATGTAATTTGAAGTGGTTGTGAAAAGAGTTGATAATCTCTTGGGGTCAAAACCAAAGTGTCACTCTTGGGGTACCATGGGGCTAGTCTCTTGAATGCCACATTTGCTGAGTTATATTTCTTTTGACTTTGCTGAGCTGGCTTCTTACTCTGATCAAATGATGGTTTCTTACTCAATTCCTGATCAAGTGCTGGACTTCTAACAGTAAGTGCACCAAAGCTTGTCTTTGTCATCCACTCTCTTTTGTGAATTACCCTTCTTAAAAGAGCCTCCGACATTTGAATTTGTACCTCCTCGGACTGCTAGTGCAATCGGCTCCCCCTCTGTACATTTCATCACACTTCTACTTTCTTCAGATTGAACTAAGGCATAAACTCCCTGAACTGAAGTTAAGTTATTACTTCCTAAGATTTGTACCCTATGGATTCATACGTAGGATTCAGCCCCCAAAAAAAAGCAAATACTCGTTGTTGGGAGACAAGTGATTTGTAGGCCTTTATATCTTCATCACACTTCCAATTCACATTTTGATAATGATCAAGTTCCTTCCAAATTGATGTCAGATCTAAGTAGTACACTGAGAGACTCCTCTCCCCCTGCTTGCAAGTGGAGGATCCAGCTTGTAGTTGGTATATCTTTGCATAGTGCCTCTACTTTGAATAGGTAGATTTCGCTTGTTCCCATATTTCACAAGCTGTTTCAGCCCACATAAACGTCTTCCTTGTGGCAGCATGGAAACCAAGAGCCATGACATAACCATACTATTTTCTCGGTCCCACCTGTCATGTTCAACACTTCCAGTCTTTGGTTTCTTCACTTTACCATTAATATACCCTATTTTCCCCCTAGTAGTAATCAGAAGTTTAATTCCCCTAGACCATTCAAGGTAGTTTAGTCCATCAAAGGGAATTACAACCATGGGGAAATTCATATCCATTCCCCCACTCATTCCATTTTGACCTCCTGAAATCCCAGAAGTTGCAGAATTCTCAGAGGACATGATTCAAACACGTTTCAGTTTCAACACACACCTTACGATCTCTCTTGACACCCAAAAAGGTCTTAAAAACACACTAGAGATGCAGTCCACATGCACACACTCCGGTCTGGACACAAGCTGAACACAGGCCAGCTCCAATTCTCCAAAACAAAATATTTTTTAGTTGATTCAGCACTGCACAGGTTTAACTATTGAGTCAAGTCACAGTCCACCAATTTTCCAATCATCTAAACACACCAACTACTAGGAGAGATCATAAAACAATTGAGTCACACCAAAACAGGGTAAAAATAGGTCATTCGTGACTTACAAGTATCCCATTCTCAAGTACAGGATCATACAATCCACAGAAAAAAGGCCTAAACCTCACAATTCCTTTGACAGCATTCAACAGTTTTGTTTCATAGGTTTTTTTGTTGGTACACGACCAAGAGAAAAGAAAAAAAGGTAAAACAACCTTGTACCAGTCGTAGGTCAACTTCTCTGATCTCAGTTGAAGAAGATAGCAAGACAGAGAAGAAAGAACTTATTCGATCTACTCTCAGACCCAATAGAACTGCTCTGATACCATATTAGCTGAAGAAAAGAGGAGAAATAAGGAAGAAGAGAAGAGAGAAGAGAAGAGAAAGGTTTGGAGGGTTCTAAATCTATCTGGCGGTGCCAACTTATATTATTATTATATAGGGCGACCATAATTAAAAGGGAAAAGACCCTTATGCCCTTGTTGTAGTCAAAGTACATAAACAATGATAAAAAAGCTATTTTAATCAGACCAAACAGACCCTAACTAAGAAGAATAAAAACATAAAATGAAAAGTAAATATTCCAACAAGTCTTTCTCGGTTAAGGACGTTTGTTGGGAAGTGTTTCATGGGAAAATAAACACCTTGGACACCTACAAAAAGAGAAGACCTTTCCATTGCATCTTACCCGGTGTTTTAAAAATGCAAGGCGTAAAAAAAGCGCAAGGGGCAATTTGCGCCTGAAGCGCAAGGAGAGGCACACACCTTTTTAATGAAAGGTGCAAAAATACAAACAAAAATCTAAAAAATAAAAAAATGTCAAAAAATCCAAAAAATGCTACAAAAAAAAAATATTAAACATAATATTCAAAATAAATGTTTTAAAAACCAAAATTAAAATACATAAACATAACATGTAAAGCATATTCAAATGAAAATTTAAAAATAAAATCAAACATATAAAGCATTTTCAAGCTTATTTTCCTCAATTGCATTACTTCAAGTAGCTAATGTGATGTAAAACATATTGCATTCTTGATTCTATGAGCTGCCTTTGTACCAAGCCCCTTGAGGCAAGCCCAAACAAGTTCATATTAGGGTCTTAAATTCTTAATTCTCACATAAAAAAATAATGATTTTATAACTTTAATTGCCTTTTAAGAAGATATTTTATTGGAATGAATGAATGAACAACATTAACAAATAGGAGGTGGTTGGGGGTTCGGAAGCTCTGCTCCCGACCCAGCCACTAGGCCCAAAAAAGCAAAAAAGCATAAAATTTAAAAAGGCTCACGCTTGGGCTGAGGCGCAAGGCACATTAGGCACACCAGGCGTGCACCTTTGGAAAGGGTTGTGCCTAGGACCTAGGCAAAGCGCATACCCTAAAATGCGCCTTACCTGTGCGCCTAGGGTGCCTTTTAAATCATTGATCTCACCTAATTGGTGTATTCTTTGTAGGTCTTGATGAAGATTGTTACTACTTGCTAATTTCTTGTTTTGTTACTACTGAGTTATGGGGTTAGCTCTTTTTGTTGTTTGGGTGCATGTGGAACATGCCAACAGAAGTAAGCTTGCTTTTTAATCCTTCTACCTTTGCTTGGCGTCCAAGAAGAGGGAGGTTAATGTGGAGATGTGTAAAAGCAGCACGGATTTGGATTGTTTGGGAAGAAAGGAATGCCAGAGTGTTTCAAGAAAAGGAGAGAAACCTACAAGAGCTAAAGGATTGCATCTTGAATAGGGCTGTCCAGTGGTTAAAATCGTTGGAGCTATTCCACCTTTTCTCCTTTAGTGATCTTTGGAGGAATTGGGCTGCGGTGGCAAACAATATCTCACTACCTTTCCAAAGCCTAGAGTTGGTGTTAGTTAGGTACCTCCTCCTATAGGTGTATTGAAACTGAATTTTGACAGAAGTAATCAAAGTAATCCAAGTCTTTCTGGGTTGGGAGGGGTTCTCAAGAATGAGGCTGGAAATGTGGTGTTGCTCTACTCAAGTCCTTTAGGAGTTGGGGACTCCACTAGGGCGGAGTTGTTGGCTGCAATTCAAGGTGTACAGATTGCAAATCAGCTAGGTGTGGCACGGTTGTTAATTGAGGATGACTCCAGATTGCAAACAGCTTGAGCTCGATTCGAGCTAGAGACTTGAGCTCAAGTTCGGCTCAAGTCAAAAGCTTGTAAGTTTGAACTCGACTGTGAGCCAAACATTTTATAAAAATAAAAAATTATTTTTATTTGACATATAAAAAATAGTTATTATTATTATAGTATATATATATAAAATAAAAAAATTATATATATAATATTTTTTATTATGTTTGTATGTATGTATGTACGTGTTAAGGGCTCGAGAATAGGATCTCGTCACGGGTCGGTCCACGGGGAAAACCTCCTGTTTTCCCTTGTTCCTCCCTTTTCTTGAGGAACCTATCTTGGCGCTTTAATGGTGATTTGTTCAAGAGATCACAAACTCTCCTTTGCTCTTTCTTGACTGAAATTTTCGATGCCTTTATTGAATATTATCAGCTCCTTAAATAGGAGACTACAAGAGATAAGAGTCCTACTTTTAGGAAGACTCCCTACTAATCTATACTACTGAATAGATAAGACTCCCTACTAATCCTACTATTGAAAGCAGATAAGATAAGAATGCTGAATAAAAAAGATAGAACAACTGTATCTAGTTGGAATTAGGTAAGATGAGAACTGAGAACACCCAATTACTACTGCTGTCGGTAGCGATACTTCTTCCCAAAAAACGCGTCGACATCATTACTCCCCTCCTGGACTAAGAGCTTGTCCTCAAGCTCGAAACCAGGATATGTGTCTTGGAACTCGGTCAAGGGGATCCAAGTGGCTTCAGCTGATGGTAGGTTGGCCCATTCCACCAGGACTTCGAGAACACCCCGGTTGATTCGGGAGCGAACAATAGCCCGAGGTTGGGGAATGAGTTTGCCCTCTTTCAAGGGTGGTAAGGGGGGAACTCAATCAGGAGGAATACCCTTAAACGACTTGAGCAAGGAAATGTGGAAAACATCGTGGATCCTACTGCGCTCTGGCAATTCTAGCTGGTATGCAACCGTACCAATCCGCCACAAAACCTTGAAGGGTCCATAAAATTTAGGAACAGCCCTATGACTCAAGGAGCGTTTCCGATAGGGCTGAAGCTTCAATCAAACAAATTGTCCAGGTTCAAATGACAGTTCCCGATGATGCTGGTCATAGGCAAGCTTCATGCGTAGTTATGCCTGTTGTAAGCGAAGAGAAACTTCAACTAGAAGGGCATCACGCTCTTGTAGGGAACGACCAATCTCCTCCAAACAAGTAGAACCGGGTTCATAGGATAACAAACGAGGAGGGTCATGGCCACAGATGACTCGGAAGGGTGTCATTCCCAGGGAAGAATGATAGGCAGTGTTATAGCAGTACTTGGCCCAACGAAGCCAATCAACCCACCGTCGCGGTTGATCTCCAACAAAACAACGGAGATACATTTCGATCGTATGGTTCACCACCTCCGTTTGTCCGTCTGACTGAGGATGATAAGCTGAGGAAAAAGCTAAGGCGGTGCCATGTAACCGGAACAATTCCTTCCAGAAGGCACTAGTAAAAACTGGGTCCTTGTCGCTGACAATAGATTCCGGCAACCCGTGTAGACGGAAAACTTGCGTAAAGAAGACGTGGGCGACTGAAGTAGCATTGTACGGATGTGTCTGAGGGATGAAATGGGCGTACTTAGAGAAGCGATCCACCACCACATAAAGAACTGATTTTCCGCCAACCTTGGGTAGTCCCTCTATGAAATCCATGGAGATATCAGCCCATATCTGTGCTGGAATTGAAAGGGATTGAAGAAGGCCAGCTGGGTGTAGGTTCTCCCATTTGTGCTGTTGACACGTGGAGCAATTTTGGATAAAGTCCCTAATTGAAGCCTTCATACCCTGCCAATGGAAATCGACTTGGACACGGTGCAAGGTCTTCTGAATGCCTTCATTGGTGGAGTTATGAATGCTGGAGATGATGGAAGGAATTAAAGAGGAATCTGCTGGGAGATGTACCCGACCTTTATACAGCACCAGCCCGTCATGAAGGGACTGATTGGAGTTGACGGCTCCAGACTGAACTTTCTGAACAAGGGCCGTTCACTCTGGTGATTGTGGCATCGCCTTCTTGATGTCATCTAACAAGGCGATTCAGGGATGGGAAATACCACAAGGAGCATAGTGTCCTCGTCACGTCTAGATAATGCATCCGCGACGCGATTTAAGGATCCTGCCTTGTAGTCTACCCGGAAATCAAAGCCAAGCAGCTTGCTAACCCAATGTTGTTGAGGAGAAGTGGTAAGTCGCTGCTCCAACAAGTACTTAAGGCTATAGTGATCACTTTTGACGATGAGTGATCTTCCCCATAAGTACGGTCTCCAGTGTTGGATTGCTCTAGCTAACCCAATCAACTCGCGTTAAATGTCGGTCGGAAAGTTTACGACTGAAGAAGGCAATCAGGTGCCCTTGTTGCTGTAATACGGCTCCGATCCCTATTTCGGATGCATCACACTCGATTGTGAACTTGAGATCAATGTCCATAATTGCAGAACTGGGGTGGAGGAGAGGGCATCCCTTAAACTTGCAAAAGCTGCATCGGCTACGTCATCCCAATGAAAGGCATTCTTCTTTAGCAGGTTGGTTAATGGAGCATCCAATAGGCCATAATTCTGTACGAACTTGCGGTAATATCCTGTCAACCCGAGGAACCCGCAGAGAGCCTTGGTGGATTGGGGTTTGGGCCATTCCTTGATTGCCTGAATTTTGGAACTGTCCACCGTTACTCCTTGCCCGTTGATGACGTGACCCAAGTAAAGAACCTAACACTCCCCAAAAGAGCACTTGGATCGTTTAAGGAAGAGCTTGTGGTGGCACAAGAGTTCAAAAATAGTCCACAGATGATGCACATGTTCTATCCAGGATTTACTGTAGACTAAAATGTCATCAAAGAACACAAACAAATTTGCGAAGGTGGAACTGAAATACCTCATTCATCTGGGACTGGAATGTGGATGGGGCGTTTGTGAGACCGAACGACATAACTTAAAACTCAAAGTGGCCATGATGAGTTCTGAAGGCGGTTTTCTCAACATCTTCGGAAGCCATTCGGACCTGAAAGTATCCCGACATGAGGTCTAATTTTGAGAAGTACTGGGCACCATGAAGTTCATCCAACAACTCGTCCACAATGGGAATAGGGAATTTATCCTTGACAGTCCGATTATTGAGCTCTCTGTAGTCAACACAAAACCTCCAAGTACCATCTCGCTTTGCCACCAATAGGATTGGCGAGAAGGGAGAGTGGCTAAGGCGGATGATCCCCTGTTTCATCATTTCAGCACATTACTTCTCTATCTCGTCTTTCTGCAGATGTGGGTAGCGATAAGGCTGGACGACGACTGGTTCTAAACCTGTCACCAGAGGGATTCGATGATCGCAAGCTCGGGAAGGAGGAAGTCCCTTGGGTTCTTGGAACACATATGAAAAATCGGCGAGGAGCCTTTCCATAGGTGCTGAGTGCGTCGCTTCGCCCTAGAGTGCATGAACCTGTGGTTTTTTTGCTTTTACCCTGTTACCCTGCCAAGTAACTTGCTTCTCATTCAAGCGGAATGTCATCATTAGGGCGCTGAAATCCCATAGGATTGGGCCTAGGGTAATCAACCACTTTACCCCTAGAATGACATCAAATCCATCCAAGGATAGCACAAACAAATCAACAGAGAAGGATTCAGATTCGACTTGTATTTGGACGTCCTTACAGATTCTCGGACTGTGAACCCTTTCACCATTTGCTACGACTACTTGCAGTCATGGTCTGATTTTCATAGGCAGTTTCAACCGAAGGGCAGCTTGCTCACTTGCAAAATTGTGTGTGCTTCCTGAATCAACGAGGATCCATACTGGTTTTCCCTACCCGTGCCTGCAACTGCATGGTTTGAGAGGTTTTTATTCCGGTGATTGCATGGAGGGAAATCTCGGGTTCGAACGCTGAGGGTTCATCTTCGTCTTCCTCTTGTTCATCCACTAGGAGGCAGAAAAGTCTCTTGCACCTGTGCCTTGCCGAATAAAGATCGTCGCACTTGAAACACTGTCCCCTTGCCCGGCGTTCTGCCAGCTCGGCTTTGGATAAGTGCTTAATGGGGGGTGCCACCACGCTGCTTCCTACACTGGATGTCGACCTGGGGACGTCACTCGTATGAGGCTTCTGTTCTCGGATGGCTGCAGAAGAAGGGGCCATTCCGGGTGTTTTCGGGGGTGCCCATGATGTTGGCGGCCGCCTTCTATTGAAGGTTCCGCGGCTGAATTGCAGCTTGCATTCGAAGGCACGGGCTAGATTCATGGCCGTAACCAGGTTGGGGGGATTTTGCATCTCCACATCCACCCTCAAAGTTTCTGCTAACCCTGCGGTGAACATATCTTCCTGCTGGTCTGGTCGTACTGATGATGCTCTGGCAAGGAGGATTTGAAAATGGCGCTGAATTTAGCCACTGTTTCTGTTTGTTTGAGGTTGATTAGTTCGCCCAAGGAATTGCTTGTTAATTGGGGTCCAAACCGGAGAAGGCAATAGGATTTGAATTGGGTCCAACTGAGCCCGGGTTCCTCTTGTTCCAATTGATAAAACCAGAGCTGCGACTCCTCTGTCAAGTGGAATGCGGCTAGGCTTACCTTGTCCCTGTCCTCTTTCCGTTGGTTGCGGAAGAACTGCTCACATCGGTACAGCCACCCCAAGGGATCACCGGCGCCATTGTAAGAAGGGAACTCCAACCTGTTGTATTTGGGAACGACCGTTGCTCCCTGGGTGACGATCTGCTGTTCGCCGGTTGACTCCGCCACGTCTGATCGACGGCCGTTAGTGGTTGCAGCCCCTTCTGGGTTCCTCTCCTTGTTAGAGAAAAATAACTCCATCAAGCGCCGTAACTCTCGGACATCGTCCTTGATTTCGCGTACCTCCGTGCTGTTCTCCACGAGCCTGTGCTCCAGTTCGTGGACCCTGGACGTTAACTGCTCCAAATCACCCATGACGCCTTGCTCTGATACCAAGCTGTTAAGGGTCCGAGAATAGGATCTCGTCACGGGTCGGTCCACGGGGAAAAACCTCCTATTTTCCCTTGTTCTTCCTCCCTTTCCTTGAGGAACCTATCTTGGTGCCTTAATGGTGATTTGTTCAAGAGATCACCAACTCTCCTTTGCTCTTTCTTGACTGAAATTTTCGATGCCTTTATTGAATATTATCAGCTCCTTAAATAGGAGATTACAAGAGATAAGAGTCCTACTTTTAGGAAGACTCCCTACTAATCTATACTACTGAACAGATAAGATAAAAACACTGAATAGATAAGACTTCCTACTAATCCTACTACTGAAAGCAGATAAGATAAGAATGCTGAATAGATAAGATAGAACAACTGTCTCTAGCTGGAATTAGATAAGATGAGAACTGAGAACACCCAATTACTGCTGCTGCCGGCGGCGATACTTCTTCCCAATAAACATGCCCACATCAGTACGTATGTATGTATGTATGTAAAGGATCGATTAGGCTCGTCAGCCTCACAAGTCGAGCTTTATTGGTCTCGAGCTTGGCTCAATTATTAAACGAGCCCATATATTAGGCTCGAGCTCAACTCAAAGCTTGGTTTAGACCGAGTCAAATTGAGCTTTTCATGAGTTGAGCTCGAATAGCTCGTGAAAAGCTTGGCTTGTGGCCACCTTTACTCACTGTGGATGCTATCTTGAGAGGGTGGTTGTCTATTGCTAGTGTTACATAAGAAAATATACAAATAAACCATGAGAGGAAGGTCCCAAATGAGGGAAGGCTGAAGAATTTTGATGGCTGCAGTCTAGCAAAGCCAGGACCCTTAGGAATTGGGGGATTTGGTCGGAGACTGCCACTTCTGTCATAAGCTACTAAGGACCAGTTGAGGTGGGAAATTCTTTGGGAGATAAATTGTGTGCAATGCAACTAGTAATTTGCCTTCGAAAGCTGGACAGAATTAGAGGTGGAAGGGAATTCTGAGGTGGTTAATTTCATCTGAAAAAAAAAATTTGTTAGCAGATTATAGGGTGGTTCACTGGTTCTTTAATGAAGGGAAAGACAAGCTCATAGCCCCTTTGATCTCTGTCAAGATAGGCAAAAGGTCTAACCACTAATTCGAATTGCTCATTTTGATGGGTTCCTAGATCGGAAAACGATAGGGGAATGTAGGTGCCTGATCAAGTGTATTATTAAGTGTTAAAAACGATATACTTGTGTTCCAGTCCTACAAAAATATGTATACATATATAACAATACATGCAGGAGATTTTTAACTTTATTGCTACAATATTAGTCTTGAGCAACATATCTCTGCGTTATTTTGATTATATGCTGTATGACCATTACTATCTATGCTTCAACTTATTAGGTAGTCTTTTAATGTTGGTTGAAACATTAACATTTATGGGTTCAACTATGATGCTGGAAAGACATAATACAGGAAAAACTTGTTACCAATCAATGAGCATCATAAAAGTGGTAATGAATCAGGTGGGTTTTCATCAAAATTCACAGGAGGTTTTGATTGCCCAAAGTCTTTCTGATATCATGTCTTTCTGGCATCATAGATTTGGTGGTAACTAACCACATTCACATACCTGTTCAGGCCCAGTCCATGAACATTTTACACTGCTTCAGGCTTGGGCTTTGGGCTGGACCCTTTCAAATTTGGGCAAAATCTCAAACTGAGCCCGGCACAGGGTTCATGAAACCTTGCCAAATAATCACTTTCTTTGCTACGAGTTAGATGCTCTTTTATCTATTATGTTACTTGTTAAGTGGAAAATTTCTGTATAAGAAGTTGCCATGTTTTGTAACAGAAGTAAATGATACTATCAGCTGAATGGTTTCTATATGTATTAGATGCAAACACGAACTTGCTTTTTGCCAAATGATCTGTGATCTCTTTCTAGTCCAAATCTGTGACTCCATTCATCATTCTCTTAATTGCAGATTATGGACATATGATCTGATATCTTCAACATTGAAAATAACCATCCGAAGGGAGTTGAAATGAAGAAAAAACAGTAAAGCGCTGTCTACAGGATGGCCGCGGGCATGCTGGTTCCACTACATATTTGCTGATTTTTAAGTTGAAAAGTGAGTTATCTTGACTCCACTTTTCTTTCCTTACCTAATACCACTTGACTCCACTTTTAGGGGCCATTTCTTCGTATGGTGTTGTGATATCTCAGGTCAGCAAGCATGATAACACGGTTTTAAGTCTGAGAGTGGGTACTTCCCAAGACCTTGTATAGGTTGGTCTTGCATTGGGAAATGGCTTTTACTGGAGAAGGGTCTTCTTCTTTGGGTGCACGTCGGTAGTTATGATTCCAGTCTCCTTTATTTTATTTTCTCATTTTCTTTATTTTTCTTTAATTTTTTTGGGGAGGGGGGAGGGTTATGCAGGTTGGAGTGAGGGATGTTCTACGGCAAGGTTCCCTAGTTTTTGGCCGACGGTGTTTCTGTGGTTTTTAATTAGTTTCTACAGGTCTTTCAAAATTTTTGTTTTTTTTTTCCCTTTTCAGCAGGGCTATTGATGTAAATAGGGAAAGAGGGATGAGAGATATTTGAATCCCAACCATTCTGGGGCTTCTATGATTGAACAGTAAAGTGAAGAAACCAGGTATGGTTCTTCTGTAGGTAGGTCAAAGGAAGAGGTACACTGTAAAGGAGTAAAAATTCAATGAAAATTTTGTCCATATTTTTGAAGAATGAAGATCCTTGTTATTACTCGTGTTCCTGTGACACACTAGACAAGTAAGGATTTCCAACGGCTGCCTTCAGACGGGATTATCATGGTCTGCCTTGATTTCCATGTGACCTCGAATTTCATATTAATTGTCATAGGCAAAATATCAGTAGAACACTAGAACCACCTAATTCAGATAGTAGGCAATTTGTCAGATGGGACCCATCACCCTACGTGAGATGTGAAGACAATTGAGTTAATATATACTTGCGGGGATGCTTTTTTATTTTTTGCGCAACTCGCAGGGGTTTTCTTTTTTATTTGTTTAGGGCAAGTACTCGTTCCCTACAAAATAAATAAATATAAATATATATATATATATATCTAGGATTATAGTTTTTATTTCCCTTTTATTTGTTTGTTGTGCTATTGTTATACATACATCAATATTATTTGTTGTAATTGTTTAGCTCGAACTTGGCTCAAGTAAAAAGAATTAAATTCGAGCTTTGGTTTGGTTTGAGCTTTTAACTCCAACCCTATATCACATTATGCACTAGCTAAAATGACGCACCAGAAGACAGATTTTCCATCATGAGTCCCACTTTTTTTTATGGTAGGACACCTTACCACAACCTAGATTTTTTGGCCAGATTAACACCTTGCATTTTCTGGTCTCTTTTTAGAGGCGCTTAAGTGATGAACAGCTTTACTACCAAAAATAAAGAAAAGAAGTGATGCCCAAGTGCATACTAATTCTAGACAGTCGATCAGATCAAGGTGTGGATGATTAAGATGGTGCTTGGTATCGATGTAGCTTTTGGAACAAACGATACATGCTCAGCATTATGGATGCATTTAACAAAAGATGCCTAAAAATTATTTAGTTGAGCCGTTTATCAAAAAATACAAATTTTGATGTTTTTTATTTTTAAGATTGATTTTTTACTGTTTGACTTATATGGCGCCTAATGGCATCTAGTGGTGCCTAATGGGTCTGAGGTGTAAAAAAATCATACAGAACAATTCAATCAGATCTTATCTCGTTTTTCAAGACAAAATTATACAAAATGTTTATCATATGAATGCCATCAATACCAAACAACCCATAAATGATTTTAGGGAGTACGGATACATCCGATGCAGAATTCTGAATTCCAACCCCCAATTAGCCCTCTCGCCAGCTGATTGATCATTCTCCCATGATTATAAGGTTTGCTCGCTTGTAAATTTAGGGAGCACTGGCATATCCATTCTCCATTTGTCCTTTGGAGTTACTTTTCTTTAATCTTTACGAATATGGATCATACCGAACCAAAGTCCAGTAATCTGCAACGATTTGACCTGGTTTAGGCTTGGTAGTTTATATGTGATTGCCTTGAAGTGTCCTCTTAACTATGAGGCAACTTCCATACTTGACAACTTTCTCTGTTGTTCATGATGTCGCATTTGCCACTTGGCACTCGCAAACTAATTTTTCGAATAAACAAAGACTTTGTAACTCTCTTATCCATATTTTTACATTTTGCGATCCGTCTAAGCAAAGAACTGTCTTTAATAGATGACTGCGGATTATTCAATTCTAACTTATGACGAAGATAACCTTTGGCTGGTTCAGTTGACTTGAATCTTCCTTTCCACCAACTGCCTCTCTTTTCCTCTTTCTTTAATTTGACAAACACCTATCAAACAGTTCATATCGGAAAGATGCCTTTCGTCTTTGAAGTATGAAAACTAAATAAATAATACTGCAACAAGGTTTTATATGTATTCTTATCTTTTTTAACAAGGTTTTATATGTATTAGAGCAAGGAATAGTTGGAAGAAGAAAGAAAAGATGAGTGCAGGCGATAAGGTCTCCATGAAAGAAAAGCAAGAGAAGCAGCGGGGGCTCTCTGTTGAGCAGTCGGCAATGGCGGGTGTGACACCTGCTGTCTACTTTCCGTCGCCGGGTCAACCTCAGTTTCAGACGCCATCCCCATTCGAATACTCTATTGCCTCCACCACGTGGAGCTCCCGGCACTCCTTCCAAGTCCCAACTCTTGTCCTTCGCTCCCTCGCGCTACTCTTCTCTTTTGTATCTGCGCTCTCTCTCGCTGCTCCGAGACACGGAACGCCTTTAAACAACCCACCCTTAAGGTGAGCATGCCTACCTTCTTTTCTAAGGATAGGTCAGATTGACAGATGAAATTATAGAATTCTATCCCCAATAAAGCATTAGCAAACTACAAGGGTGAAGGAAATGAGAAATCCTTTTGTTTTTCAAGGATCATAGAGTCAACGTATAGTTATGGAGATACAGCCCCATCAGTTGGACAGATCAGGAGTGCTCGGGCGCATCACAGCATCAACATGGATAAAGGGGTGGCAATTTCTGACTCAACCCATTCCATCAATTAACAACCCACCCAAGAGTCCAAGACCCAACCTATCAATCAACTGTTTTCCATGTTGATGCTGTGATGCGCCAATCATCCTCCTGGTCTGTGCAAATGGTGGGCTCATTCAAGACATACGATATCGCTTAAAAATCTGATTGCCTGATTCCATCCCCAACCCGTTTGAGCTCACTCTTCTCCTGTTCTAGTTCAACCTATCACTATGCGAGATGGATGGTAATTGAGACATATGCGGGCTGTTTGCCGAGACAGGCCGACCTGTTGTTTCCAAGTGAATTCATCTTTGCTTCTAAGAACCTTGCGAAACTTGATGCAGGTACTGCTTCGTAGTGACCATCGGAGCTTCTGTTTACTCAGCCTTCCAACTCTTTAAGGGTGTATGTGACTTTGTCTACAGAGGCATTCTCATCTCAGAGGTGGTCTCTGACTACATGAGCTTCATTTTCGATCAGGTAAAGGTCTTTTCTGATACGATTTCATTTAATAAGGACCATTTCTGGTTCTGGCTTCTGAAGATGGAGGGCCCGCCCCTTGGGGTTGTTATAGTTTGTACTTGTGTATCTCGAAAAAGCATATATGAATGGGATTGAAGTCGTAAGTCTCAGGGCGACCTGAGAACTGGGGACAACAAAACTGGATGGGTTCAGGTTCATGGCGGATTCTAGCAAGTCCTCTTATCGAGAATACCCAAGTCATCCCCATTTTCAAATCTCAACCCATTAATTTGATTTGCTATCATAGAGGGAAAAATGAAGTATTTGCTTGTTCTATCTCTTCTTGCTTGGTTTCTATATGAAGGCTTATTCTCTTCCTTGTGGACAATATGAAACAGTTGGTGTGTTACCTGCTCATATCTTCAGCGTCGGTGATTCTATCTGCAACTCAACACATAAAAAGTAGTACACCGCTATGGAAGGCATCAGTGGTTTCTTTCAGCATGTCTTTCGCGGCCTTCCTTGTTTTCGCAGCTTGCGGCATCTTGTCCGGCTACAAGCTCTCCAAGAGGATCAGCTGGTGAACTTCTGAAAGCAGCCTGGCTAAAGCTTGTCTCATCCCAATTCCCACGAAAGCAAAGGTCACAATTGTTTTTATATTAGTGTACGTTAAAATTGTTGATGACAGTCGCTTTGTAGATAAACCAAGCATCCATGGCACTTACCAAGTTAATGGGTAGTTATTGGGTCACTCTAGTTTGATGTGTGGACAGAGAGATTGTTGTGGAATGTGACCACAGGATGGATGGGCTCTCTTTGAAAATTTAGTGGAGGACGATACCCGTGGCCCGGAAACTCGGCTTCCGTCAGGGTAGGGGCGGGGCGGGGACGGCTCAGGGAGCCCTCTCCCCATCCCGTTCCTGCCAAAATTCTCTTCCCCGCTAACTGGGATAAAGTTATTCCCATCCCGCCCTATCCTTGCAGGGGTCTTCGTTCCCCGTGATTTTTTATAATATTAATCATTTTCTTTTTGTTTTTTATTTTATTTAAAAAATAAAAAAATAATTAAAATTTATAATTCTATTAGAAAGATGCAAATATATTCAACCATATTTTTTAAAATATTAATATATAAATATATGTGTATATATAAACATTAAAACATATATAACATATGCATACATATATACATATATATTAGTGGGGACCCCATGGGGCGAGCGGGGAGTACTCTCCTTGTCTCGCTAACGGGGATGAAAATTTTCCCATCCCCGTCCCTACGGGGGAAATCATCCCCATCCCTATCCCATTCGGGACAGATCGCCATGGTGATTGGGGAAATGAGGAAAATTGCTATCCCTACGTCAGGGCAAGCTAGTGCCAACACCATTCCAACTGTACTTTTCAACCTTGCATTGGAAAGAGAATATCTCTCCCCATGAAATAAAGCAAGAAGTAGGGAGATATTCTCAATGCAAAGTTGTAAAAGCTACTGAACGGGTTTTGCCCTCACCATTTACCCAACTCAGCCAAGCCAAGCCAAGCCAAACCATTTTCTCTTATCAACTAATCTACCAACACTTTTGTTGCTCTGTGCATCTCTAGGTGGGTCATACACTTGTACTTCTAACTAGGGGTGCAAGTTGGGCCGTGTTAAGGCTGCATTTAGCATTTCTTATTTTAAGGACTCATCTCCTTTATACATTTAAAATGTTTTTTATGAACAGTGAATTTTTAATAGCAAAAAGGAGACAATTGTTAAAATAAGGAATGCTAAATCCCAAGGTTATGAACCCCAATCCTAATCCTAATCTATGGCTGTTTATGAGACCCATCAAACTGACCAATTCAACCCAAATTGGTTGGTTTTCAAACAATACCGGTTAATTTTAGTGCCTAAAATAAAATAAACCAAGAAATCCGGTTGGTTTTGGTTTGGTTGTGTATAAACCGAATATATACATTTTCTTTTTTTTTTAAAGTGAACTAACTAACTAACTAACTAACTATATATATAAGATCTAGGCTCTTACCCCCCCACCCCCTCCAAAAAAAGAACAATCTAAGCCATGAAAATGGCCTCCTAGCTTAGTGAATTAAATTCAACCATCCATACACAAAATTTTCAGCCAATTTGGACTATCGAGTATCAAATACACCCAAAAATCTATACCATGAAAGCGGTCTTTTGGGAGAAGAGAATTAAGAATGTCCGTATATCATCAGTCAATTAATTCCAACCACCCAAATTATATATGGAGATTTAATTGATTTAGCCATGTAAATGAACTAACTCAACCCAAAATCTAAGCCAATAAATAGTCTTCTAAAGTTAATTAGTTAATTTCAATCATCTAGCTGATATTAAGATTTCAACTAATCTAATTCTAGACCACCTAAATCATACCAAATTAAACCAAGGATCTAGTTTGTTAGTTTGATATCCATAAATTAATTATTGGATTATCAAAGTGAGGTATTCCTAATTTTCACAAGATGGAATACATAATTTTATCAATAATGAAAAAATGCATAGACAATTTAATGTTTTGTCAAGAATTTAAAATTATACAAAGCTATAAGAGGCCAAGTGTAGGTATATGTTGATCACTGTAACCGTAATAGCATAGAAGGTGCTCAACCGATGCCACAAAGGTACCCATGATGAGTTCACACTCGGTACAAATCTGCAATGAGCTTCGAGCTTGCACAGGCTTGTGATGAGCTCAAAGCCTAAAATGAGCTTGCAATGAGCTTAGGGCCACCACGGGCTTGCAATAAACCCAAAGCCACAATACTAAAGACAAACTCAAAGCCATCGCGAGCCTACGATGAACATAAAGCCATTGTGAGGCTACGATGAGATTAGATCCATCGCAAATCTACGATGAGCTCACAGCCACCGCTTATCAACGACGAGTGAAAGAACGCGACAAACGACCAGTGTCGTTCAAGATAAGATGCCTAGTAGGATAAAGGGAGACACGTAAGATTAATAATAACATCATAAGCGCCACATCAGTCTAGGAGACTCGGAAAAGGAAGTAGCATACGTGTATTATGAGAATCCTTAGATGGAAGGAAACTTCGTTCTTGAGATATCTCATAAGACACATGGTGAAACCCTAGCGGTGTTCCCTGACAACTGACACCGAATCAAAAATCCCCTTTCCTGGTGGGAATAAAACACTTTTAGCTCATTCCTTTCAAGACCTCAGGATCTCTCCCTATAAAAGGAGGTCTAGCTCATAATGAGAGGAAATTCTGTCAATCATAGACTTTAGCCTACCCTTTGCCCTCAGCTTTTGCCCTTCAAGGAGACCTTGTACGTAACCTTACCACACCACTCACACCAAGTATCAAAAACAATAATAAAGAGGATTATCATTTTCACTCTCACCCACAAATTACAGGGGCCTACCTCATTAAAAAATTACAGGGCCTTTGTAATTTACCCCAAGTAAAATGTGATGATTTGAAATTCAACATATAAGAGTCCAATTACGATCCACTTTCCAACTAAGAGATGGTGTGGAAGCTGATTTGTTCCAGTAGAGACATGATTCAATAGACTGGACTAGCCGGTTGAAGATATTGAATAATGACCCTAGGCTTTGATTGATTCGGTCATGCCCAAATAACTAGACTTGCTCAGAACCTATTGAAAATCGGTTGACCAGCCGGTTGAACCAGAAAATTGGTGAGCCCATCCCGATTTTATGAAACTGCCTAGGTCGTAAGTTAAAAGGCTTGAACCCTAGTCATTTGTTTTAGAAATAAGAAACTTACCATCCATCCACCATATCTAAGCATATTAAAAATTATAAAATATATTATATATAGTATTTATATGACTCGTAGTACATATAGGTATATGCCACATCATCCCGGTTCGACCCTTGTTAATCCTTTGACCTGTGAACCTCTCCTTTCACTGGTTCTATGCGTAGTCCAGTTCTCTGAACATTGGTTATTACTATGGTATTGCACTATTCAAATGGTCAGGTTAAAGATGCATTTGAAATATTTATTGCATGTTAAATTAAAATTTTAACCAATCAGTTAAAGATGTCAAGTGATTTATTTATATTTCATTAATTAATGTTTTACAAGGTATACTTAATATTGAAAGGTTTTACCATATGATTAATCCAAATTTCTTATCTCAATTCCTGGTTCATAAGTTTTGCCCAAATTACAAAATTAATTTTAGGGAAAACCTATGATTCTGGAAAGAAATGCATGATACTGTAAATTAAGGTTTTGACCAATCACAACTGTCGTGAATTTTTATTTTATCCCACTTGATTGGTTAGTGGGGGTGGATAAGTTGGTAGATCTCATAGAAAATAAAATAATTAAAACCGAGTTCATGTTTTAGTATTAATGAGTCCCACAAAAAAGAATGATTCCTAGACATTTTGAAAAATTACTATGAATTTAAGAGAAATGTTGAAAACTTAAGGTGAGTTATAGATAATTTCCCTTTTATTTAGAAAACAAAACGATGGACATTGTTGAAACAATGACGATATGGACGTTATATTGAAGGTCTGTCGTTTAGAAAGAATTTTGGCTAGATGGTCTTCATCACTAAAAGAGAGAAGATAAGAAAATGAGTCAGATCCAGACGTGTTACCCACGTTAGAGGTTGTCATTGTACAATAGTATTGATGATGCGTGATCTGGTCGGTCCTAGCTGCCGGTAACCTTGCCTCTAACGGAGCGGGAGATGCTTGGAATAGGGAGGAAACAAAAGATCCCCAGGGGAAGAACCCAGCGGGAATGCTCCGACGCTCGAGTTAGCACTCTGAGAAAGCAAGGAAGATGAGAAGTTCTCTTAGACCAGAAGGCGCAAAGTATCACCTACCTTTACCCTGGGGGAAGAGGGCCTTTTATAACCGCCCCGGTGCACTCACTTCCCAAACCTCTGCCAGATCAGGTGTAACCGCCTCTGCGGGGGGCAGACGTAATCGCCATTGTCTTCTCTATCAGTGTCGTTTTTGCAATGAATGAGATGGTGGTAGCAGGTGGCCGTTGGAGTGCGGATGTCATGTGTCAGATCCCTGATCAGTCAGGTGCGCCGCCTCAAAGTACGGACTTCTTTGGTGTCAGGTGCGGTCGTTCAGTCATGCAACCTAGAGCCGAGGTGCCGGAGTGGTGCATGAGGTGAAGTCTTGAGTTCGGACAGGACCATGGCCCGGACTTACCCGAGGTGGGTCAGTCTGGGCTTTGCCTTTCATGGAGTGTTCCTTGTAGGGCTCGGGATTTCTAAGGAAAGCTTGGGTTCTACCTCTTGGGAAGCACGAGTTCTCTTAGGGGAGCTCGGGCCTCTTCTTGGGTTATGTCTATGGCACTGTGCCGAGCTGACACTCCTGCCAGGTTATACCTGGTTGCTTCCACGTGTCGCGCGGCCAAGGGGTCGGGCCAAATCTCCCTCCATCAATTGCCCCCCACTCCCCGTGCCTGGGGTTGTGACCCGGCGCGGGGAGTTTACGGGATGACGGGTGGATTTGGCTTGTGGCGCGCTTTTTCCAGCTCGGTGATCCTTCGGTCTGACCTACCTATGCCCTTGGCTCGATTAGGGTCAGCTCGGCTTGACCAAGGGTCAACCTGGGTTGCGTACAGTTCACGCGCGGACGTCAACCGATTATTAGATTTTGGACGTCAAAAATTTGCGCTAAACTGATTTCACCCCGGGGGTCATGCAACCGGTTTTCTTGAGAGCCGTTCGATGGCTTTGATCTTGACCGTTGATGCATGGGTATAGCGGCTATAAGTAGTGGGGGTCTTGGTCACTTTTCCCTTGCCATAGTTTTCAACACTTGTTCTTTGAGCTCGCGTCCAAGTTCTTCAGCTCGCGTCACTTTTCCTAGTATGTTAACTTTTCCTTGGTGAGTCCCCTTAGATTTTCCTTCAATTCCTTTCCTTTCAATGTCTAGTTCAGGTAGCTTAGATAGTCTTTTAGGAGAGCCTGAGGTGGGGACCTCAGCTCGGGCTACTTCTTTCAATAGCCTTCTAGATGAGCCGGAGGTAGGGCCTTTAGTCCGGGTCACCTCTGGCAGCCTGGCATCCACTTCTCGTCGAGTTTGGATGCCAGATAAGTTCAGCCCTTCCACTATGACGTCTGAAGACTTCGGTCTCTTATTCATCAGTTCAATATGCCTGGGGAGTAAGCTATAGTTTACCCACAGGCGACTTCCCTTGGGAGCACGGTCCGGATGAGATCGTGATTTTTCAGGAGCAGCTCGTTGCCGGGCTGCACCTTCCTCTTCATTCCCTTATCTTCGAGGTCTTGAATCACTTCGGCGTCACCGTTGGTCAACTCCACCCGAACTCCATTTGCAACGTGGTTGGGACCATCTCCCTCTATTGTGAATATGTCCTCCCACTAGACTTAGAAATCTTCTCTGCCCTCCTTACGCTTAAGAAGCATGCGAGCTTACTTCCCGAGCACAGGTGGGCCTATTACTTGTCTCTCCGCCTGGGGTTTAAACTTCTTCACGAGCTTCCAAGTAAGGTGCCAGTGTGGAAGCAGGACTAATTTGTGGTCCGAAGTGCCACGAGGTGGCCGTTCCCCACCCATTGGAGGGCGGTTGTTTACGACCCCGGTGCCATGTTAGACAAGGACATGGCAGAGACCTTCCAGTCTTGGGCCCAGCTCGGGCTTGAGTGCAAAGATTACCTTACGGAGGCTAAGCTAGTACAGGCCGGTCTGAGTCCGGGTAGGTTTCTTACTCAGATGATTTTTTTTTACTGATACCGAGCTCTTCTCGCTGGTATCATGGAGGAGGAGAAGACCCGTGGCGACAACCCGCTTGACAGGATGAAGAAGAGAAGGCGAGTTGCTAAGCGGGCTCGCATCGAGCCTCCTCGGGCTATGGAGCCCAAAGTTCCAAGCCATCCTCCAGTCATCAACCTGGAGTCTCCTAGGGAGCCCGAGGTGGCTGGGTTTGCTCCAAAGGTTACGGCGGAGCCTGAGGTTGCGGAGGCTCGGGGCGTCGACACTACGGAAGCTTCCCACACTCTGATGGCACTCTCCACCTTGGGGAGCCAGGAGGGGGTCGGTAGTGTGTTGATGCCGAGTTGTGCTCTCCGGAAGAGCAGAAAGGCTATCTACCCTAGGGAGGTTTTGGAATGGGATGACCTTCCTCCAGGTCACATCGGCGCACACGCTGTGTCTCACGCCATGGTGGTAAGTCGAAGTGGTTTCCCTTGGTGTTTTTCCTGTGCTTTATTATTCTCTTCTTGCCGGACTGACTTGTTCTCACTTGGCAAGTAAAATCCTCCATCCACACCCTAACTCTTCAATCGGAGAGGCACCTGAAGCGGGCACAAGCTACCAAAGAGGCTTCCCGTGCAGTGCATACCGAGCTGAGGATAGTTCGGGAGCGGATCCATCGTCTTGAGGGTGATACTTCAGCTTAGAAGAATGCCATCGAGACCTTGACGTCGGAGAAGGTCGCAATGGATCGCGAATTGGAGAGGCTTCGGAGGGAGAACGGGGCCTTGAGGCTTGTTGTAAAGCATCTCACAAACTCAAAAGGGGTCTTGGAGCACGAGGTGGAATACCTTAAGGCTGATATCAAGGAGAAGTCCGAGATCTTCTTCCAAGCCATCGAGGACACTAAAGTGAAGGCCGTTGAAGACTATGTCGCGTCGTAGCGCTTTGACGACCTGATGGTGGGCTCGTATCGGAGGGGTTTCAAGTTGAGCAGGTGGATGATAAGGCATATGTACCCTGAACTCGACACCCGTGCCATAATTTCTTCGTGCATTACTCCGGAGATGGCTCTCTAGGCTGACGGCAACCCGGACTCTAAACATGAAGCAGACACTCCGAGTGCCATTGAAGTTCCTTCTGATGTCTTGGACAAGGGAGGTGTGCCTCCGAAGTGATATGTACCAAGCCTACAAGGTCATTTTTCTTGTCTTTGTATTGAATCGATTGTAAATGAAATGTTGGTAATGAGACTTTTCTTTTTGCCGAAGTGACTATATTGCCGAATTGTTAGAACTAGATCCCAAAGCGGGGGGTTTCTCAACTGGTCGCCCCGAATCTACGCACCCCAAGTGAGTTAACATAGTAAGGCCGTACGCCCGATCTATTTTCACTTGGGTTAAAATTGATGTCGGTTGTCCTTAATAGGTCTGACTCGAAGCGGGCTATGCACCTCAGGCTTCATGCCCGTGCTGCCTGCTCTTTCGGTACTAACACTTGGTCTGCGTCGATGAGGTGCCGAGGTAATCATTAGCTCGACACTTTAGCCCTTGGGCTAGGATACTCTCCTAGGGTTTGCCCATGCTAAAGAGGCGATTGGGTCTTATGGTGCCGAGGTCCTTGTTACCTCGATACATTGGCCCTTAGGCTCTGGGAGCGACTCATAGTCCACTCAGTTCGGTAATTTATAGGAAATATCGCCTTAAATTGACGATCTTCCATGCCCGGGGTATTTGCTTTCCCTCCAGGGTTTCAAGCTCGTACACTCCTTCGAGCACTCTCTTTACTCGGTAGGGTCATTCCCAGTTTGGTCCGAGTTTGCCAACGTCGGGCTTAGGTACCATGACCTTGTGGAGAACTAGGTCGCCGACGCGAAAGTTTCACTTCTTGACTTTGGCATTGTAGTACCGAGCTACCCTTTGCTGGTATGCTGTGGTCCTGATGTAGGCGAGGTCCCTCACCTTGTCAAGCAGGTCGAGGTTGGTACGTAACTTGTCTTCATTGGTCTTGTCACCGTACGCTTCCAATCGTAATGAGGGGATTTCGATTTTGGATGGTATGACTGCATTCGTGCCATAGGTGAGGTTGAAGGGAGTTTCTTTGGTGGCGGTCTTCTCTATAGTTTGGTAGGCCCATAGGATGCTAGGTAGCTCGTATGCCCATAGTTCTTTAGCTCAGTCTAGCCTGGCCTTCAGTTTGTAGAGGATAGCTCTGTTCGTGACCATTTGTTTGTGGGTGTGCAACTGGCGTGAAGTTCTGCCGAATTCCCATGTCTTGGCACCATCCCTGGAATTTGATATTCTCGAACTGCTTGTCATTGTCAGAAATTAGTACCCAAGGTAGTCCGAAGCGGCACACAGTGTTCTTCCAAAAGAAGTTCTGAACGTTTTGGGCCGTGATTGTTACGAGAGGTTCAGCTTCTACCCACTTTGTGAAGTAATCTACCGCCACTACTAGGAACTTCCTCCCACCTGTTGCTGGTAGGAATGACCCAAGTATGTCGATTCTCCATTGCGCGAAAGGCCATGGACTGGTGAGATACTTGAGATCGGCGACGGGCTGATGGTGGATATTGGCATGCTTCTGGCACTTATCGCATTTTCTGACTAACTCAACGGCGTCTGCTTTCATTGTTGGCCAATAGTACCCTTGTCGTAGTGCTTTTTGAGTGAGGGCCCTACCTCCCAGGTGTCCGCCGCACAGGCCCTCATGAATGTCGTGGAGTACAAGCTCAGCTTCGGGAGGCCGCAAGCAGCGTAGGTAGGGGAGCATGTAGGATCTTCGGTACAACCGTCCGTCTATCATGACATATTTGGCTGTCTGACGCTCTACCCTCCTATCGGCATTGCGATTTGTGGGGAGGGCCCCATGTAGCAAGAAGCTCGCGAGTGAATCGATCTAGCTCGGCTCTGCTTGGACGACAGGAACTACTCCTCTGCTCCCCCGAGAATGCTAGACCAAGGTAAGTCTTCTATGTACACGGTCGTCATTGTGTTATCACTGGTGCTGGCTAACTGGGATAGGGCATCGATCTCAGCATTCTCTGACATCGGGATTTGCTTGATGAAGTGTGACTGGTAGTTGAGCAGAGCCTCCTTTACTTTGGCTAAGTAGGCGATCATAGTTGGTTCGCGGGCTTCGTATTCGCCTATAACTTGATTGACCACGAGCTGGGAATCACTGTAGGTGACGATGTGTTTGGCCCTCACTTCTTGGGCCAGGGCTAGCCCGGCTATCAACGCTTCATACTCTGCCTCGTTGTTGGATGCCGCGAACTCGAAGCGTAGTGCGTACTCCAGTTTTGTGCCACTTGGACCGTGTAGAACTATTTTGGCTCCGTTGCCTTGCTGGTTCGAGGAGCCATCTACGTGCAGGATCTAGGGCTCTTCATCCCAGTTCGCACTTGGCTTAACCCGGAGAGATACCAAACTAGGTGCGACCTCACGATGCTCGGACTCAACCGGCCTGGGAGCGCCGAGCTTGCCCGAACTGGGGGCTTCGTGCTCAACCAGGCCAGGGACTTCAGAGTTGAATGTGCACTCCGCAAAAAAATCCATCAAGGCTTGGGCCTTTATAGCAGTTCGCGGCTTGTACTGGAGGTCGTACTCACTAAGATCGATGGCCCATTTCGCCAGTCGACTAGAGACCTCGGGCCTGAGTAACACTTGCCTCAGGGGTTTGTTGGTGAGGACTCTAATGGTATGGGCTTGGAAATATGGGCGGAGCTTGCGGGCTGCAATGACCAATGTGTAAGCTAGTTTTTCCATCTCTGGATATCTCGTCTCCGCTCCCTACAACACTTTACTAACATAGTAGATGGGTTGCTGGACTCGATTTACTACCTTTATTAGTACCGAGCTGACCGCTTCGTCACTTGCTGAGAGGTACAACTCTAGAACATCGCCCTCTTCGGGCTGGGTCAAAACTGGGATAGTGGCGAGGTATCTTTTGAGCTCATCAAACGCGATCTGGCAACCTGGGGTCCATTCGAACCCTTTGCTTTTCATTGCCTTAAAGAAAGGCAGGCAGCAGTCTACCAACTTGGACATAAAACGATTCAGAGCGACTATTTTTCCCTTCAACCTCTGAATCTCTTTCAGTTTTCGGGGTGGTCCCATATCTAAGATGGCCTTTATTTTGTCCGGGTTGTCCTCAATGCCGCGCCGGTTGACGATACCCAAGGTGACACCGAAGACACACTTGTTTGGGTTTAGCTTCATGTTAAATTGGCACAGAATTTGAAAGATAGAATGCAAATCTTGTATTAACTCATGTGAAAATTGGGTTTTGATGACCATGTTGTCTACATTACATTCTACCTTAGTGCCGATCAAGGGTTCAAACAGCTTAATCACAAGCCTTTGAAAGGTCGCTCCCACGTTTTTTAACCCGAAGGGCATGACCTTGTAGCAGTACAGGCCAAACTCGGTTATGAAGGCGGTCTTTTCCTCTTCGGTCGGGTGCATCCTGATCTGATTGTAGCCTGAGTAGGCATCCAAGAAGCTTAGCAACTCGTGCCCCGAGGTCGCGTCCACTAGGCGGTTGATCCTGGGGAGGGGGAAGTAGTCTTTCGGGCAAGCTCGGTTCAGGTCGGTGTAGTCGACGCACATGCGCCATTTGCCGTTGGCCTTTTTTACTAGAACGGGGTTGGCCACCCATCTTGGGTAATGAACTTCCCTTATGAAGTCTTCTGCGAGGAGCTTCCCGACCTCCTCGTCGACTGCCCTCCATTGCTATGGGGTTAGGTTGCATTTCTTCTGTCTAATGGGCCTAACTACAAGGTCAGTATTGAGTTTGTGAGTTATGAGGTTAGGGTCTATGCCGGGCATTTTTGCCATGGACCAAGCAAAAACATCTATGTTACTGAGCAAGAAGTGTACCAGTTCGGATCGCAAGGGCTCCTTCAGGGAAGGGCCGATCTGCAGTGTTTGGGTTGGGTCCTCTGTCGAGGCCGGGATGAGAATGGTCTCCTCCGTAGGCGCAACTCGCTCCTCGTTCTGTTCCGCGGGTCACTCCAACTCGAGGTCGTTGGCCATCTTGGCTTTTCCCTTGAGGGCGCCGACGTAGCACTTGCGGGACTCAAGTTGGTCGCCCCAGGCTACCCCGATGCCGAAGTCCGTGGGGAACTTCATGGTCAAATAGTAGGTGGGCACCACAACCCTTAAAGCATGGGTGATCAGCCAACCTACTATGGCATTGTATGGGGAGGGGGTCGCAAACACCAAGAAGTCGTGTTTGAGCCTCACTACGCTAGGCCACGTGCCGACTTCCACAGGTACTGTAACTCTTCCTAGGGGTCTGACTTCTTGTCCGTTGAAGCCGACTAGTGGGATGTTCGCGGGCTTCAAGTCATCTCTTGGAACTAGAGTTGGTTCAAAGTTGCTTTGAAAAGGATGTCTGCCGAACTGCTTGAATCAACGAGGACGCACTTGACTTCAAAATCATTGATCTTTACCTTTATGATGAGCGAGTCATCGTGGGGGTAGTGAACTCCGCGCGTGTCGTCCTCGATGAAGAATATGGGGGTAGTAGTGAACTCCGCGCGTGTCGTCCTCGATGAAGAATATGGGGTCTTCTGTCCTTGGCCACTTCGTGGGATTTTGCTCCTCTCTGGCAGCCTCAAGGGTTGATGCCCGAGCTGCGGCTGAGGTGCAACCCGCTACAATCGACCCTCCGTCGATCACATGGATCATTCCCCAAACTGGCCTCTCCTCCTAGGGTTGCTTCTGTGACTGCTCTGCTGGCCTGTTGCTGGACTCGGGAGCATCCCTACTGTGCTCCCCCTACCGACTTGCCTTATTATTATTATTACCATTATTCTGTACAAAATTCCTTAGATATCCGCGACGAATGAGTTCCTCTATCTCATCGCAGAGATTCTTATAGTTATCGAAACTGTGACCGTGGTCTCTGTGAAAGCTGCAATATAAATTTTTATTCCTTTCATTTGAGTTCCCTCTCAGATGGGGTGGCCACTTCATGTACGGCGTCTTTGATCGCCATCAGGAACTCGGCCCGCTTCGCATTCAAGGGTGTATAGTCTACCCGGTCTACTGTGGGAGCTCGGAACGGCTGACTTGGCTTTGCCCCCCAAGCTGAGTATTTCTTCCTCCTGTCCCCTTGGTTGGAGGGTTCGCTTTCCCTCTTCCTATTTTCAAACCCGCCCTCAGCTCTTTGATTGATTTCCTCCTCCGTTCTTATGAACCTGTCCATGAGCTTGAGGAACTCAACTATGGTTGTGGGCTGATTGACCACAATGTGCCATTTGAATTCCTTGTGCATCACACCCCGCTTGGCCACCGCGAGCTGTACTGTGGGGTTTAGGCGTGGTATCTATAAGCATGTGTCATTGAATCGATTGATATAGCTTAGGATAGACTCCCCTTCCTTCTGGACTATACCGAGGAGGCTCTCCTCAGTTCGGGGGTACCACTTATTGGTGACGAAGTGCACAGTGAAGACCTGCACGAATTGGGCCCAACTTCTTATCGATCAGGGGGCCAGGTTCCTATACCAGGTGCGGGCCACTCCTCTGAAGGTGGTAGTGAAGGCCACACACATGTAGGACTCGCTAGCCCTCGCCGGGTGCATCTAGGACTGAAAAGCATCAACATGGTCACTCAGGTCAAAGGAACCATCGTATTTGTCTAGCGAGGGGAGTTTGAAATCCTTGGGCATGGGGACAACGAGGAGTTCCGATAACAGGGGGGAAGAGATTGAAAGGATAGCAGTAACCTTTACCTCATTTGAGCTCGCTTCCTCTTTACCTCTGAGATTGGGTAGGGTGCGAGTGGTAGTTCGGCGAGTTTGTTGATGCCTCCGTTGCTGCTTGGAAGGTCCAGTGTTGGCGTTGCTCGCTTCGCTGTTGCCGAGCTCAATGGGCCTGGATTGCTGGTGGTAGTCCGCGGCTAAGGCACCGAACTGGTTTTCCACAAGCGGGTGCCCGAACTGAGAGCGCCGAGTTAATGCTGACTTGATAGGCCGAGAGGTCCCCGATCTGCCGGCGTGCTGCGAAGCGAGGGTAGTTGGTCTCTCCCTCCTGCCAGGGGATGAGGCTTGGCTATTGGAGGGGTTCTGAGCCTAGGAAGTTTCTCCCCGGTGAGGACGCCCGCCCTGAGGAGAGGGCTTGACTTGCTTGGCAGCGGGGTGTCGAGGTGGGAGCTACGGCTGGCTCTGATGCAGACGCTTAAGTTGGATCGGTGCACGACTAAACTCTATGCACCCGAATCCAAATAAAATTGCTTCAACCTTGAAGCAGCATTTATGCATCGTTTCCTGAAGAGATCATCATTGGTTGCAACAAACTAGAGCAATATGTCCTCCAAAAGCTCCGGAGAGTAGAAATGGGTCTTTGCAACCCTAGACTTCTTCCGGATGCTTGGGATTTCAAGCAACCCTCTAGCTCCGACTATGGCATGTTATTATAACAGGAAGGGTGCAATTCTGATCTAATGCACGCTTGTTTTAACATAACCCCCATCGACCCAGGTTGCATATTTCTCTGATCAATATGTCTACGATAGCTTTGAAAAAAAGGGAAAACTCCAAACTTTGAGCATAGTGCTACTTTAGTCCCTAAATTTTAAAATGCAACAATTCAGTATCAGAACTTCTAAAATTTGTCAATCTATTACCTATTGTTAACCAGCTATTAACCGGTCCTTAAGTGGTACTTGAACAAACACAAATGCCCTATAGGTGTCATTAATGCCCTTCAAGTGGTTTTGGGCTTTATTTTCAAATACCTCCACCAATGATTCACTACCCATTTGAGAATCATTCCCCCCAACTTTTATTATATCAACCTTACTACAATTTATAGGTGGACTAGATAAATAAAAAACATAAAGAACATAATTTTGCATTTTTTTGGTTGTATATATGTTTTCTGCTTTTAAAACATTTTTTTAGGTAGAATGTTTTTAAAATTTAAACCAAAAAATGATGTTGGATTTCTGGTTTAAAAAACATGTTTTCATCTAGTTATTGAATATTATATTGCATAAATCAATATAATTTGTTCACTATAAAATTTGTTTTTGTTTTAAAAATCATTTGTTTGATGATTCTAAAAGTTAGGGCTATTCACAATGACAACCAAACCGACTAAACCGACCAAAATGGTCCGATCCAACTCGATTTGGTTAGTTTTTAAAAGGTATTGATCGGTTTCGGTTCTTAAACTAGAACATACCGAGATTTCGATTTGATTTGCGATTTTTACATGTGAAAACCGAAACCGATCCGATCCAACATGAGCACATGCTTATCTGAGGTTTAGTCAGGTCGTTTTTCTATTTATGAAAGCTATCTATATTATTTATGAAAGTTTGCAAGCCAAGTCTAAAACCTAAGCCCTAGCCCTTAGCCCTTAGGCTTGATAGGATGTGCAACATGCTAGCAAAACAATAATAACTCATTGATTTTATATTTAATGTCTATTTTTTATTACGTTTTCTTCTATCAATGTATGCTTTTAACAGTAACTCAATTTGAACAAATCACCTTTTTTTTTTTAAATTTTGGAATGCATTTATTATTCCCGCCATGAGGTTTTGGCTCTTGAGATGTATTTATGACAAAGAACAGATAAATTTTCTTAAGTTATGGGCGCAAATCCAACCAAAACAAAATGCTCTTGGTTTGGTTGAAGCCAAACAAACCGACCAAAAGGGGTATTGAGGGGTTTTAGGATTTAGGAGGTTCTGCTCAGTTATGCTACATTGAAGTCCATTTTTTATTTGTGTACAAGGATGGTTAGATCTCTCTCTAAGCTTGGGCTAGCAAGAGATTGGTTGGAGAAGTGATGAGGGTGGAGAAGTGATGGCATACTGGAAAAGCAACTTATCTCTAGTGATTGTAGGCTGTTCTAGATCAACTGTAAAAGTGATTAGGATATTGAGGAGGTGTGCTTGAAAGGATGTGACCTCCCTTGTTTTATGGTATTATCCATTCCTTCTGGAGATTGGAGACCATTAGGTTGAAAGTCCAATGAAATGATTCCATTGGATTCTTTCATTGTTGCTTGGTGAATCTTTGATTTGCAATTAGACTTTTCAATCATTTTTGTTAAGGAGAAAGAGGAGAGTGTTTTTGTTGAGAGAATTGTAGACACAAATTTCATGTATTTAAATGCTAATGTAGATTTCTTAAAATGCTAATGTAGTGGGTTAATGTTGAGAGAAAGAGGAGAATGTTCGGTGAAGATGAGGACTGTTGGCGTGTTTCTCATACTTCTTAAAATGCTAATGTAGATTTCTTTGATTTTGGTGCTTTTTGAAAAGTTGATATAGATTTCATCACTCCAGACTTCATGCTTAATTGACTATAAAGAATGTTTCTCTAAAAGACCTTTTTGTAGTGGCTTAATCTTCTTAGGAGAGCTTGAATCAAAGTGTAGAGTAGAGAACTAAGAAGCTTCTTTCATTCTTTCTTCTCTCTTGGTCTTGAAATAGTTGGAGTTTGCAAAAGCTTGTGGTTGCTTGCAATTTTCAAGTCCTAGTGTGGGTGAATGAGAGTTTGTAAATATGATTGTGAAAAAGAGCCCTCTTTCTTCCTAGGCAATGTTATTAATAGCTTAGGATTGGATTTGCCACCTTAGCCCACCTTGTTAACTAATTCCATGTAAGCGGGGTGTAAAGTTGGGATTAAGTCCGAAACATGCTCCATTATGTGGGAGTTAGAGGTCTTGCCAATAGGACCACTCTATTACAATAGGATATGGGCCTAATTAGATTTGATGCACTTGAATTCTTGCGCCATGGGTCATATCTATGTAGACTTGGGCCTTAGGCTCATAGAGGTCCATGTTAACTTGAGAAGTCTACCATGTAAATTAAGCCCACTTATTTGGCTTAAAGTTTTACATGTTTAAAGAATTGAAGTAGGTTGTATTTCGTACAATTGCAATTTTAGGCTTCCAACATTTAAAGATGCAATGGAACAAGTGTTTTGAGCATTATTGTGTATAGGTAATGGGCATTATTGTTTTGAGAATTCTAGGGTACAATATTTTTAATAAATACAATATTTTCAATAATTAAAGCATTATTAATTAGTGAATATTATTTCAAAAAATACCATAATGTTAATAATTACAGTATTATTAATAAATTCAATATTTTTAATTAACCATATTTTCAATAGATATAGTATTTTAATAATTACAATTTATTTAAATAATTAACTGTATTTATTAAAAATTATAAATTATATAATTTAAACATAATAATCCTTGTCTATAATGTTATGAATTCATATTATTACAATGAAAAACACAAAAAATATTTACTATTATATATTTTCATTATTTCACATTCACTCAACAAAAAGTGAAATAATCTATGAAGTAAATGGAGATTTTCATTGAAGAAAGCATTTCCGGTATCATGTCTTTACGGCGTCATAAATTTATCCAAATACACAAATATGTGACGGGAGGCGGGGGACTGTTAGCTTACTGACACGTTATCACTTATCCCATTTAAGCCTTTGTTTGTGTTTTCGGTTAATTTAGGATGCTGGTTGCAATTTGCAAATATGGAAAATGGAAGGGGAGTTTTAGATACAGGTACAGCGTACTCCAGACAAGGGTAACTGAGTAACTCTCTCTCTCTCTCTCTCTCTGTTACAAATCGATAGAGCGACGAAAAGGAAGAGGTAGTCGATTCAATTTATCTCAAGCCTTTACGGGATGCCGGAAGAGAAACAACCACTCTCCCTTTCCCCTCCCTCGAGTCTCGAACACCACCGCCAAGGAGGAGAAGGGCGAGAAGGAGACATTTCTTTGTCGTCGTCGATTGACGCGGTGTTAAGATTCTTCAAGAATGTGGGAATCTCCGAAGACGTTCCAGAAGGTGCTCAAATCAGTGATTATTTATCTCATCTCATCCGCAGCTTTCTTAAGGTCGATCGCATCGAACGCGGCCGGATTACTTGCATTCTCACTGCCAGTCCTCCTCTACTCAACTATTATGGTTCGTTGCACGGAGGTGTAGTTGCGTGTGTTGCGGAGTTGATAGCGATCGCTTGTGCTCGAACCGTCTCTGCACCCGAGAATAAGGAATTGTTTCTTGGGGAATTGGCAACGTCCTATCTCTCAACTGCTGGGAGGAATGTGAGCCCTTCCCTACCTAATCTTGGTTCTTTTTATTTCTGACCCTTTTCTTAAAGAATTATATATTTATTTACTTTCTCATCTTAGGGTGTTTGTTTGCTTTGCTGATGAAGTTGAGATTTTAAGTCCGAGTATTCATGGCTTTGGGTATTCCCAAGCTTTTAATATATCTTCCGGTGTCAGCAGGAAGGTGAGTTTGGGGACTAAAATTGGGGCGAAGGGCGATCAAAATTCAACAGATGGATTGGAATTCAAGAACATGTTTGTACTAGGAATTAGTTTTGTTAGCCCTAAGCATATCGATACTGTATTTGCGAGTTCTGCCTTGTCCTGGTTTGGACATTCTTTTAGGGTCCGTTTGGTTGGCGGGGAGTAGGGGATCTGGAATTGGCCCATACCATTCCAGATGATTCCGATTATCCAATCCCGCTTCTGATTCCAGATTCCGACCGCAAACCAAACAGACCCTTAGAATTTGGTTCTTAACGCTGTTTGCTGGTGGAAAGTGTTGGTCACTTGGTTGTGACAAGCCAGTTTTGGGGAAGTCTAGAAAATCTTGGAGTGGAGACTTAATATGCGAGAACTTAGTTTGGACATAAGCTAAACTCCAGTTTGGTGGTGAGATGGGCATTGTATTTAGTGGAAAAGATGGGAAGTGTTGGAAATGCCATCGAAGTAGACTATCTGTGGTTTGATTTGTGGGAATGTTTAACCTAGGTTGTATACTGTGCAAGTGTGTCTATATTGTAATAAAATTGGGGGAGGGTTTGAAATCTATTTAAGTTTAGTAGTTGAAGGATCCTTTCCCACTATTTTAATCATCTTTGGAAGTTGGCGTAGCAGTTCGTTTTGGGGCCACAGGCAACAAATCCAGAGCAGAATCTTTAATATGAACTTCTTTTATGAGTTTTGATAGAAGTACAATAAGAGGGATGAGAACATCCATATTAAGGAATACCATTTGCTGAAATTTTGGATTGATTGAAGACATTTTATACTAGTTTCAGGCAAAGCATTAGCATACATGCACTTTCATTTCTTTGTATTTGAATTGTGAAAGTCTGGCCTCAGTTTCTCTGCTACTCTAGTTTCTTCATGAGAGTCTAGCATCCCAAGGCTAGTTATGGCCATTTTAATTGAACCAGAAAAAGAAAGGAAGAAAGCAAAAAAGATGGAAGAGAAAAGAAGCTCCTAATAGTGTTCTTATAAAATTTGATCATAGCGAACGCCTTTAAACTGTAAAACATACAATTTGCCAGTAAGGAGGACTGGAGGGTATACTCTAGATTCATCTGCGATGAGTAATTGTCTCTTCATGATGTTCTTATCCATGTCAAGCTCTGGTATAGAGAGGTTCAGTCTCTTTCATAGTGGACCTTTTTGGTCTTAGATTCCAAATGTGTATAGCAACATTACCTTTCTATGATAAGTTGGTTATGAGCGCAGGTAATGAAGGTCGACTTTGGTTAAGCAAGGTATCCAATTCAGATTTCTAACTTGAACTTTTCTAATGGCATTTTGAAGCTGCAACTATACAGCCATATTTTGAAGTTTAGTCAAGAAACTGATCTCGTCTCTTGGAATTCATATTTTTCTTCTTATTTACAGCTTAAGAGAGTTTTTAATTACCTTGCTACTCACTAAAAGCTGGACATATAGCGAGGAAAGTTTTCTGAGGGGGGAATTTTGTCATACCAATTTGACTTTTGAGTACTGCTGGATTAGAGGGACTTAGGTCGGAATCGGAGAATCATTTCTATGATGGTATATAACTATATATAACATATAGTTTGTAGGTTAGGATATATGCATGATAATTAATTGCAACAATAGGATTGTTGGTAGGTGTGGCGGACTGGCGGTACCTTTTTTTTTTTTTTTCTGATTGATCATTTGTTGCTTTTGGACATTATTGTTAAATTCTGCTGCTGAATTACAGTGGTTTCTTACGCAGGTTGAAATGGAGGTTGTTGGATCCGTAGTCAGGCGTGGAAGGAATGTGATAGTAGTTTCAGTTGAATTCAGGATAAAGGAAACTGGAAAATTGGTGTACACTGGTCGAGCCACCTTCTACAACATGCCCGTTTCAAATTTGTGAATTTCCCACTGTTTAATTAATAAAAAAATTAGCAAATGAACTGTCTATTTGTATAGCGATATTATAAAATAAACTTCGTATCTTGTTGCAGTGTACTAACAGGTTATACGGTGAAAGGAAAGGAACAGCAAACGCTATTACATGTTATATTGTCCTAAGTGTGGTAACAATAAAATTTGTCACTACAAAATACAAATTCATCTAGGAATGTGCCAATGAAATGCCCCCTAATAAGCACCCCAAAGGTCAAATGATATGGAACTAAGGTTAACTTTATTGAAATGATGTCTACCTTTCAGCTCAGAAAATGACAAGACTCTGGCCTTCTTTCCAAAGATAAATTTCCACTGATTAACTCCTGGAACGGAACCTTGGTGAACTTCAGAAATCTAGCATTCTGTAGTCTCAGATGTGGGAATTGGGATTGTGGGGAAAGAACTTTGCCACCGAAACGGGGAAGGCCATCGGTAGTTCAGAATGATTTTCTCGGGGCGATGCACTTGTGACTCGATTAAGCGGGTACCTCCCAACCCCAAACGCTTTCCCCATTCTTTGTGTAAATTCCAAGGAGGGCAATGCTTCTGTGTTCTGTCATCACTCATCAACAAGCATTTTGTACTCGGAAGAGATGCCGATTCTTCCCTGCTGTTCTGCTACAAATATACTCTCTTTAGTACAATAAAGTTTTCCATCTGTTATTAGCCTTTAAGGTCATTTTGATGGAAGATGAAGTAAAAAATTCCATGTGCTGTCAAACATGCACTGCTTAGCAGAGCCAACAGTCTTGTATTAATTCAATCAAATTACTTTATTTCTTTCTTAAGCTGCAAATTTCATCAAAACATCAAATGAGACCCTGACTAAAAAAGTAAAATCATGCTTTAATCGAATGTGGCATTAAATAGCCACTTGTTGAAAGATGTTTGTATTCTGACATATATGGCATGAATTTGTTACACCAGTCCTTTTGTCATCTCTTTGCAATTATATCCAGTTGATTCACTAATCAGAAGCAGAAACAGACCAATCTTGCTTATAATAACTTTTTGAGGCTTTAATCAACCAATCCTAAATAGAAACAGGCCCAGTCACACCTGCACGAACTCTTAACATTTCTGTTCTCTTACTTCTCTCCATAACTTCCACTAGCCAGTCTACGCCTTCCTGAATCCCTGTCCTGCAATGGAGACCACAATCCTTTCATTTCTAAGCAAATGCCAACACGTTTTTGTTACAGGGATAAGATAAGCCCAGTTTAAGAAATTCTTTCAGAACCCATCATAATTACCTAGAATTAGAAAGGTTACTTTCAAAACGAAAATAGCATCTTGAGGTTCTTTTTAGGGCTGTGGCCTCTGGCCTCTGGCCTCTGGGGTAAGCTAGTGGTATTTTATAATCTCTTTACTCACCCATCATATGCAGAAACTGCTTCAAACATGTAAGGCCTTTCATCCAACTCCTTTAGATCCAAATACCTTTTAAGTTCTTCTGCTGACACAGCATTGGCAATATCCTGCCATCAAATGATAACTTTTCCAGATAAGTAACGTGTGAATTATATCAATAAGAAGGAAAACTAAAATAAACAGCGACTCTGCAATGGATGCAACTGTCTCCCTAAAACAAAAACATAACAAGGAACCCAAAAAAATTCAGCTCAACCTACACTCCTTAGAATTAAAAAAGTTAAAAAGGTTGTTTTTAAATAACTTGGACGAAGACAGTGATTCGAACAGAAGGACAGCTGTCTTAATTGCCACTTCATCCAAACTTGAGTGTATGGTCAAACACTCGGTTTCTCTCCTAATTAATGCCCAGAGAATTCCGCCAGGTTTCAATACTCATCCCAAAAGAAAGTAATTTGATGTGCCAACAACAACAAGATGGGAAATTATCATTTTCCAGGCAAGTCATCTTCTAAAGCAATCAAAGGTGAGATACAGACATGGAACTCCATATATTAATTCTATGATGTGTGTAGAAATATGATACTCCACAGGGATATACTACTAGGAAATAGTCGTAGTAACCAGAAAAACAAATGTACAAGATGAACAATCCAAATAAAGCAATCAGAAAACAAAAACTGGAATGATTTCTTACTCGGTACACAGCATGCCTTATAATAAATGCCCTGAATATTTACAATGCTATTCTACTTACTGGTGAACAATGAACGTGTATAGTAGCATTCAGCTTGCAAGTCAATTGAAAGTTGACTTGTATTTTTTGGTAGGCCTGAGAGAAAATGGACCATCTCACCTGCTTGTTTGCTAGTATCAAAATTGGGGCCCCTTGTAGATCTCTATGCCGTAGTACTTTTTCTGGTAATAAATTAGAGCGTTAGGCTAAAACTATTTCTTCAAGAATGTTTTGATACTTAAGAAATGTTCCATAAAATTAGGTAAACAAAAGTCACTAACCCAATGTGGATTTTGAATCTTCAAAACGTGAAGGGCAAGCAGCATCAATGACATAAATTATAGCATGTGCCTCTTCATAATATTTCTCCCAAATTGTTCTTAGACCACTCTGCAAATGCATATTCATGTATGACAGAACAAAGTTAAACACTCCCACATAGCAATAAACAAGTTGAATGTGTTCTCAACCATCTTTAGGAAATATTCGATAACTCTCAGATGCTTATTGCAACCAGATTAAATCTTGTTGAAAACCAATTACCTAACTGAACAATTGTACTAATGTTAAGCTGATGTTCAGAACTAAAATTTATAAGTTCCAGTTTTTTATGCATTTCCAAATTAAACCTAAAATAATGAACATGAGAATTTTTGAAGAAAGGGGAAATAGTTGCATTTTTTTACCATCTGCGAAAGATCAAATATCATACAAGTATGAAGTTTGGATGCTTGTATACATAATTCATCTTTTTAATGTTGCCAACCCCATAGTTGGATAAGGGCTTGGATGATAATGGTGATGATCTTGTACAGTCTTGCACTGTATTTTGATATGACTTGAAAAAAGAGGAATACTTCACACATGAAAGACTGACTAGCTTACCATCTTATTATTAATTAAGGTTGATATATTACTTTTCTAGAACAGATTGGCGAAACAGGACTCATGTAGGCAACCCCATATAGTTGGGATAAGGCTTGGATGATGATGATGATGAAATATTACTTTTCCCTCGTTCGTCTTTCAAAGAATCATGGTGAAGAAACATTGAAGATTAAATGATACAAATGCTAATAACCAAAAATAGGAAACAACACCTGGATTTTCATTTGTTTATTTATTATTTATTTTTTATTAGTAAACATTTCCTGAATGTTGGAAGTAGTGAGTTGAATATTGGAAGAATCAAGGAAATGATAACATTACATGGTACTGCAAATTCATTGACATCATGCAAAATGGCTAAAAAAATATATGCATGTTTCAAATGACCATGTTGCCATAAAGAAGTGGAAACTAAGGCTGACAAACAAATGATAGCAATATGACTTTTGAGTGTAACATGACAAACAAACTAAGGTTTTGGGTTGCAGATAGCAAAGGCCAGTTCTCGGTGAAATCTTTCTATGGTAAACTGGTCCAAGATGAAGATCTGGAATTTCCTGTGCATGTAATTTGGTGCAGATACATTCCATCGAAGGTGTCTTTCTTTATTTGGGCTGCTTACCTGAATAAGATTCCTACAAGAGACAATTTGGTTAGGAGGGATGTGGCGATTGACTCTAAAAGATGTGTCTTGTGCAACAGTGATGATGAGATTGCTGACCACCTATTACTGCATTGTAGCTTCACTCAAAATATGGGTAAGGATTCTCAGAATTTTCGCAATCAGAAGTTGCTGCCCAGAATCAATGGCTGCTTTCATCAACAACTGGAGGGTACAAGGCCTGAGCAAGAAAGGGAAAGTTCTATGGTATCTGATTCCAGATGCTGTGTTATGGTTGATATGGCAAGAAAGAAACTCAAGGATATTTCAAAACAAAAGCTGTCAAGAAGAGGAAGTGTGACAGAAGATTGTGGGGAAGCTGTTCTCCTGGTCTTCAACCCAGCTTAAAGTTGACAGTTCATTTTACAGTTCTCTTTTTGACTTTGAAAGTCTGTTTGTATCTCCCATTGGGTTTGTAGTTTGAGTGTCGTTTTTGTACCTCCATTGTATAGCCTCTGAAAAAAAAGAAAATTTCTATGTTGTCTAGCTCTTTTTTTCTTCTATGAATACATAGAGTGTGATATGGAACCACAATTAATTCATTAGCTTAAATTTAAAAAATATTCATCGCAAAGAAGTCATCCTTAAGCAACAACTGTGAGCCTCAAAGGGAAATGGACCCAAAGATTTGCAAGGAGAGAAAATTACATGCTTCAAGTATTGGAATGCTATACTTGGTTGATATTCTGTACACGATGGCAGTAACATTGTATATATCTATCTCAAAAAATAATAGTTCAGTTGATTTTTTTTCTTGCAAAAAAAGTTGAATTTTTTTTAAGTGAAAGATAACTAATATTCAAAAAAAGGGGAGAGGGATGTACAATTAGGCCAGAAAAATAAAAACAAAAAGAAGGGCCTGGATCAACATGGTAAAGAACTATCACTATATAAAAAATCCCTTCCCAAGCCTTGCTTTTCTGAAACATTTTCTGTTCTATTGATCTCCCGAGGAATCCATCTAAAGGTGCAGTTCAGCAGAGAAAACAGCTCATGGATTTCAGCAAGGAGGTGAGCTAACCTCCATGATTCCTCATCTGATTCGTTTGCCCACTTAATGGAAATCTGTCAAGACTGTTGGAACAGACCAACAGAAGGCAGTTAGTTAGTTTTACAAGAGGAGGCCACATCAGCTCAACTAACCAGCCACTTGTAATAACTGCCATCCACTTGTAACAACTGCCACCCAATTGGACTGTCAAGACTGTTGGAACAGACCAACAGAAGGCAGTTAGCCAGTTAAAAGAAGAGGCCACATCAGCATCCACTTGTCACAACTGTCATCCACTTGTAACAGCTGTAACAGTCAAGATTGTAACACTATAAGTAGTAGAGCCAAAAAGGAATAAAGGAGGACTCTTTCAGAATTAAACACTCTTTCAGCAATAAACTCTCTCTCTCTCTCTCTCTCCCCTCTCCTTCCAAGAATTCAGGAGGTTGGCCCCTCGAAAAGCCCCAAGTTAGGCAGGTTCCTAACAATTTGGTATCAGAGCCAGCATGACCAACACAAGAAACACATCAGTAGACACCCGAGTGGATCAGATGGAAGTCGAGATCCATTGAGTGTCTTCAGATCTCAAAGAAATGAAGGAAAGTTTCACTGCTCTCCTCCTTTGACTGGAGTAGGGGGCAACGAACATTGACAGAGGAAGCCAAGAAGAGCGCAACAATGAAAACAGCCGCAGAACAGGGGCGGCAACAAGAATAGCCAAATTCGACTTCCCTATTTTCTCAAGCGGCGACCCAACTCCCTGGATTCTCAGAGCAGAAAGGTATTTCGATTACCATGAAACACCGGGACAGGATAGGGTAGCTCTGGCTTCTGCGCATCTTGAAGGGGAAGCTATCCTCTGGTTTCAATGGTACCGAAGGGGGCACCCCCGTCAAACCTGGGCAGACTTCACGGACGCCATGACTGTCAATTTTGGATCATTTGGGTTCGAAGATCTTGATGAAAACTTGGCAAAACTGCGGTAGGTGGGATCAGTAAAAGAATACCAGATGGAGTTCGAAAGGCTGGCCGTGAGAGTCCAAGGATGGACTGAGAAGGCGTTGGTGGGAAGCTTTGTCGGCGGCCTAAAGGAAGAATTGCGACTGGAAGTGAAGGCGATGCATCCCACTTCCGTCATCAATGCGGCAGCACTAGCAAGATTGTATGAGGACAAGTTCAGTCTAGCAAGAAAGGTGCAGCGACCATGGAGTCCAGAAGCAAGAAGGGAGCAAGAAAAGACAACAGCACCAGACAAGGAGAGTTGCAGGGCTGATTCTAGGGCGCCAAGTGTCAATCCTCATAGACAGTGGCAGCTCCCTTAACTTCATAACCCAATTCTTGGTAGATAAAATGGGACTTCCGATTCAGCCAACAACAGGCTTTACGGTTCATGTGGTCAATGGTAACAGCCTCTCTTGCAATAGCATTTGCATGAGCCTACCACTAAAGATTCAGGGTCATCAGTTTGCGGTGGACCTATATCCTCTCCATCTCAGTGGAGCATACGTAGTGCTAGGCATTCAATGGTTAAGGCAGCTAGGACCCGTGGTCTGTGACTGGGCCCGTCTCACCATGGACTTCACATCAGGAAACTCTACAGTCCATCTACAAGGGAAAACATGCAAGGGCCCAAGGCCCATCAGTCTTGCAACACTGACAAAGCAAAGAGGAGACCCAGATCAGCCCATATTCATGCACATGGACTCAAATTTTCCTACTTAGATCTACAATCAAATTTCCTACATTAGACCTTGAGGGCAAGGTCGCTCTAAAGGAAGGGGGGATTGTCAAGACTGTTGGAACAGACCAACAGAAGGCAGTTAGTTAGTTTTACAAGAGGAGGCCACATCAGCTCAACTAACCAGCCACTTGTAATAACCGCCATCCACTTGTAACAACTGCCACCCAATTGGACTGTCAAGACTGTTGGAACAGACCAACAGAAGGCAATTAGTCAGTTACAAGAAGAGGCCACATAAGCAGCCACTTGTCACAACTGTCATCCACTTGTAACAGCTGTAACAGTCAAGATTGTAACATTATAAGTAATAGAGCCAAAAAGGAATAAAGGAGGACTCTTTCAGAATTAAACACTCTTTCAGCAATAAACTCTCTCTCTCTCTCTCTCTCCCCCCCCCTCTCCTTCCAAGAATTCAGGAGGTTGGCCCCTCGAAAAGCCCTGAGTTAGGCAGGTTCCTAACACAATCCTTGAATCTCCTACTGCAAGGGACCGAAAAGGAGCCTCTTAGCAACCCTTAAGCCTTCTAGAAAGGAATGGACTTCTGCTTCAGATGGCATCTGCAGCTTGAACTGGCCCACTAAAGGCCCACAAGATGTCTCCACTAGAGTTTCTAACAGTGCCCCCTATTGCTGCGGAGGGAGGAAGCAGTGACCTTCTAAAACTGCCATCAAACTGCAACAGGTACTCACACTCCCTACTTGGGGGAAGAAGAGCTGTTGAAGTTGGAGAGGATGGGGAAGTGTACACAATCTGCAGCCAGTTTCTTTGTAACTCCTCTCTGCTCACCCCATCAAAAAGTTGAAGTTTTTTGAAGTGCTTGGTAAAGGCAGGAACATTACATGTGATGTTTGATTTTGCAACACAAAAAAAAGGAAATATTTTAATGCTTAAAACCATAAGAAAAACTATATTCCATTTGGCCGGTTCGAAGTCAGTAGTGACCAACCTGTTCTTTACCACTACATTTCTTTTTTCATCATTAGTGGTTAAAATCTCTTTCCTTATTACTTCTTCACAATGTTTACATGCATATATGAGCCAATGCATGCTTACAGAGAAATAAATACAGAAATGAAAAAAAATCAGAATTAAAAAATAAAATAGAGCAAAAAGGAAATAATTGTTCAGCATGTCTTATGATTACAGTGATCCAACAGAATCACTTAATAATGTCAGATATGAAATATTAGATAATATGAGCTCAATATCAACTATTAGGCATCAAAATCTCATACAGAGTTCTGCAGGAACAGCAAAGGAAAATCTCATTATGCATGCAATACAACCTAGTGAAATGGTTTGGCTAAGAAAGAACATAACGTACTTGACCTCCCAGGTCCCAGAAGACAAGTTTTGTATTTGATGCTTCAATACGGCCTATATTGAGGCCAACAGTTGGAACTATACGATCAGGAGGAAGTCCTTCCAAGTTTGAATACAATGTCTTTAACTTCTCTAGCAAAGTCTGCAAGTCCATAAACAACAAGCCAAGTTCATGTGGAGTTTGGGGCAATGTAATTGAGAAAACAACTACAAATACAAAAAAAATCATATGTTGTGTATTTAAAAAGGCTTAAAGTGATAGAAGCCAGCCTATCCAGCAGGCCCGAACCCAGGACTCACAGTCTCTCAGCCTGTTCATAGTTTCATATTGAGATCTGCATAGTTTAGATTCTCCTGGCCTCCGAAGGGTTCCTTCGAAGAAACCTCTGAGGCGAGTAGATCTCACCACAAAGTTTGAATTTTTAGAATTTGAAGATAATTCAAATTCAAGCAATTTTGAAATATTCAGCATTTCAAAATTTCAACCAAGACCTATTCAAAATTTCTAGTATTTTGAATAACTTGTTTTTTCATTTCAATTTTGAATAAGATCCAAATTGATGTCAAAATCAAAATCTTTTTACCCTTAATAAAGAGAGGATAATCTTCTAGATTGAATTTTCATTAACCTAAGACTATGTGTGAACTTTATGATGTCATGATTGGTGCATTTCTAAGTGCAATAAATGCAGATTTAAGACATTAAAACTTCAAATAATGAGCCTCTGCAGACATTATGATGTGTGAACTTTATATATATATATATATAAGACTTGAAAAAGTACAAACAGAGCTGGGATATTTTACCCAGAAACCCTATTTACAATTACAATTCAGCCCAAAACAGTTGTTCCCTGTGAACCCTTTGCTTGGCCAAAGAATCTTACATTACATTTGCTGTCCTCCTAATCCATATAAATGTAGTTCCCATAAGGAACCATCTATTTGAAAAAGTAGATCAAAATTCACCTAACAGCTGTCACAACAGAAATTTAAGTAGATGGGGGCTGCAACTTGGTGATAAACTGGTTGAAATTTGGGAAAGAAGTAGCTTGGACCTTGCAGTTTTTGGCAAGACATACATGAGCATGGAATTTCAATCCAAATTTCTCATTCAGGTGGGTGCCAAGATTAGCAAATAGCACGATTGATTCATTAGCATGGTCAGATATGTAAAGAGAAAGTTTATGTTGGGGTAAACCAGGGCCTGGTGGAACATTGCAAAACTTTAAAACTATAATGTAGATTGAGGCCCCATTTGGAGGGAATCATCAACTCAACTCAAGAGAGCCTTATCCCAGCTAGTTGGTCAATTAAGGACCATAGCCTTCATTAGTTTTTTTTTTTTCTTTTTTGAAAAAAAAAGGTAAGAAAAGTTTTATTCAAATGCTGAAAAGGTCATAATATAACATGGACTCAAGGTCTGCCCCACGGGTAAGGTTATCAGTCTTTAGGCCATTTCTTATTACTTTCTCTTTTAGCTTCCTTCCTACCTCTTTCCAAACCTTTAACTGCAACCAAGTGTTTTTTTTTTCCACATTGATGCAGTAGGTAATTTTCTATGTACATGACCAACATCTTAATCCAATTTCCTTACTTTTGTCACCTCTTGAGACTACCCTAGGTTCTCAAGAATGTACATCAGTGCATGTTTCTAATTTCATCCCTTGTTACCTTTTCCTCGTTTCAGTGAATAATAGTAAGGGTTTTGGTGCTGATGAATATGACAGAAAAATATCACTTTAAGTTAAGAACTCAAATGAACTATGTGCTCTATTTACCACCCTGGAATTAAGCTACTTGAGGTCACTATTTTGATCATTTGTGTCTTAAAGAAAGCTATAGAGTGTCAACAACTGAACCATATGTGCCACCTAGGTAGACCAAGAATTCTAACATGTCGTAACATGATTGCTAAGTTGGATCTTCAAATTTTTCAAACAAAATGATAGATAAGCCAGATTAAATGTGAAACAAAGATATATAATTGCAATTAGAAGAGCTTACTTTGACCATTTAAATGACAACAGCTAAGGTATATAAACCAACAAGTAAGAACAGATACATTAAGCCCTGCCTGTGCTACTAAGGCTGGGTAGGTTGTTACTTGTTTGGGTAACACTACATCCTAAATGCCATAATGACATACAAAAGAGAATTGCATTTAAAGAAGAACAATTATGGGCGCTCATAAAAAACTGAAAAACCAAGCTGAACCAAGAAAACCAAACTGAAAAATGCGGTTAACCGAACTGACCGGTATATATATATATTATATAAATATCATAAATACTACTTTATAATATAACATACATATTTATAATATATCATATATATTTATTCATATTATATGTTATAAATATAAAAAAACCAGAAAACTGAACCGGTCAACTGGTTAACTGGTAGGACCAGTTCAGTTTAAAAAAATAGCCCAACCGAACCTGAGTACACCTAAGAACAATATTACTTTTTATTTTCCAGGATCTCAGACTGGCAGAAAAATAATGAATTGGGTACTTACTATATACCAAAAAAATGAACAGATAATGAACTCCATATATTATTACATGGAGGTTAGAAATAATAAAAGAATACAGAGTTTGTAAAGAAAATAGAGAAATATATTACAGTTTTTCCAGTCTTGTCAATCCCAAGAATAAGAACATGAAACTCTGTCTTGCTAAAGATATAATTCCAGAGTCCATAGAATAATGAAAACATGTCTTTCCCTTCCTTGTTTTACTCTTTATTATCTGTTCCACTGAGATCTTCGAGGTTAACATACAAGGACTTCACAATGACAAATTCTGCTAGTGCTCATCAGTTGGAAATCCTGGAAAGAAAGAGAATGCTCATGTTAAGAAGCAGAAAAAGACAAAAGAAGCTACTTCTAAATGCAAGTATAAAGGCAAATGACTACTATCTACTTCACCACTCTTGTTTTTACCTGTATCCAAATTGGTAAATTTTATTAAGATCGATAAGAACTTTTGCATCCTCAAAGGAGTTACTAGAACTTAGTATTCTAAAACACCCTTTTTTTTAGCTTCTTTTCTGTTTCGCCTACTAGTTTTACAACACTCAGTTCGTGGTTACTTCCTCTTGGAGAGCTTATTTATTCGGGATGTTGCAAATTATGTGAATAGCTTATTTAAATCAACAATTATACTACTTGTAACTCAAATTCAACAACCTGAACCCGAATCTTAAAACAAGAAATATCATGCAACTACAATCCACTCTCTCCATCAAGAAAGTGAAGATTGATATAATGATGTAATGAAAACAAAAACCATTGATATTCGCATAGACAAAACTAAACAAGCAAGTAAGAAATACGGTGAAACCTCTTAAATCCTAAGAAATTGAACCTAGAAAATGAGGTCTAAATTCCAAATCGCTAAAAGAATCTACCCACCATCCAAGGACAAGGAAAAAGAGGAAAACACTAATGAAAGTAAAGCAGGCAAATTGGCAGAAGCCCTATCGATTTAAGCATCGGAGGTAACCATGATTAAACTCCAGATCAAAGAAAAATACAAAGAAATAAAGAATTACAAACAAGTAGTACAGACTACGGATAAAAGATGGATCGTGAATCAAAACTCGAGATATTAAACGAGACCTAAATCTGTACCTCAAAAAGAACAATGGGTTGAAGAAACCTTGGCAAGATTTTAGGGATCTCATGCTTGTTTCTAAACTGCAAAATTTTCAAATACAAGAAGCCGATGAAAAAAAAATTGAAAAATGAAAAAAAAAAACACTTTGCCCCTGTTTCTCTTTCCGCACTCCACGACTCCACCCTGGCTTCTTCTTCACTTTCAACGTTTTCATCGCTGAGAAATTTGTTTATACCCAAAGCACCCTTGTTCCTATTTCAATTTTACAATTTCTATCCAAGAATTTTTACGATGGTCTTGAGAGATCTTATGAGGTAGAGTAGGGCCCTTTTCTATACACGTGGCAGGCATCGTGGGCTCCACAATCTCTGCGGCATTAGAAAGGAGGAAGATTCTTCCATCTGTGTTTCTGTGGTTTCTTGAAATAGTAATGGAACGGATTCGCCGACAGTTACAGCGGTTGGTTGAATGTCCTCAGTTCTGATGTGACGCATGGCTTCAAGTGGGGTCATTAGGGTCAAAACGACGCTTTCCCTGGTGTAGAGCTGACATTTTCTGGCTATCAAAAGGTTAGTTTGGGAAATGAGAATGTATGGGGGAGGCCGAAAGGGAGCGGTGAAGGGCAAAAACGTTTTTATACATTGGCATTGTTCATTTGAAGGATTTTACAGGCCATTTTTTGTCAGCTTTGACGATTCCAGATTTCTCCTTTCTCTTCGAGGTATGGATTTCTTTCCCTATTATTTTTCTAAAAGTTTTCTGCATAATTTTTAGGTTCCATCTTCTCGATTTGGATTTTTGTTTTGCTGTCTTTTTAATTCCTTTTGAATCGTTATGCGTTCTTAGCTTTGAAGATTGTAATTGAAATATGCACTTGTTCAACTGGGTTTTAGGTTGCGTTTCATGAATTTCAATTTCTTCAAATAGGGTTTCTAACATATTCATATATTTTCTGAACACAATGAAGGAATCTCTGCAAATTATTGACTCTTTGGGGGTCATGGATGCTCAGGGTTTCTTTTCTGTAGAACTGGGGGTATTTCTTTCGACACTACATTGGTTCCCTCTCTACTTTTGTTTTGATTCTAAGTTTCTAACGCTAGGTTCTGGTTCAAACGTTGCTTTAAGGCTCCATTATAATTTGCAAGGTTGTAGTTTTATTCTCCTCCCTTGCTTGTTTGAGTTGTTCTTTGGGAGCTTGGTACATCCACGCAGCTTTTCCTGTTTTTTAGATCATGTTAACCTACCCGCTACCTCCTCCTCCGGGTTTCTCTAGCTCCATTATTTAGCTTCTCTCCATTCAAGTATTGTTTGTTTGCAGCATTGTCAAAGTTGTAACTTGGAGGTTTTGCTATTTCAGTTCTTGGTCTTCACCTCTATAAATCATATTCTCTGTGGTTGGTTGGTGGGGTGGGATTGGATTATTTCATCCATGTCCCATGTTTTAACGGTTCTGCATATTCCCCCTAATGTTTTCCATTTTTACATTGATTCCCCATGTTTTAACGACTCTTTTTGTTTCAGATTATCTTTTCACTTCATTTATTCCTCCCCTCAAATGTTTCTTCCTCCACTAAGACCCATTTTGAAGCATGGATTCATCATTGAAAGAAGTATTCTAACCCTTCTTTGTTTACCTAAGCTAGTGAAGTACCTAAAATTTAAAGAACTATATTTCCCTCAGTGTGACGATTTGAGTAGAATTCATTAAACCCTATTGGAAGTTTGGGACTCTGGATTTCCCTTTGTTGAGAGGTGCTTATCCTTTTTTTGACCCTTGCACTTTTAAAACACTGCACAAGCCTAATCAAACCTAATATATATAATAAATAATTTTTATATTTTTTATTTTTATATGTATAATAATAAATACTATATATAATATTTTTAATTTTATATGTATGATGATAAGTAGTTTTTATAATTCTTAATTTTTGTATGCAAAATTAAAAAAAAAACTTTTATATGTTTAAATTTTATTTTTTATAGGCAGCTTGGCTCAAAGATGAGCTCGAACTTGGAAGCTTTTAAGTCGAGCCAAATTCAAGCTCAAGTCTCTAGCTCAAATCGAGCCTGACATTGTTTTGATGAGCCAAGCTCGAATAGCCTATATATTTGGCTTGACTTGGCTCGAATCCACCCCTAGGTGCACTCATGCAAAAGACAATATGACAAAAAAAAAAAAAGAAACTATGATCCTGAGAAAACAACACATAATGAAGTGTCATAGACCGTGATTGAAAAGGCATGCCTAGGTGCACAAGCGAGGTGCATTTCAAGGCTTGTGCCTTGGTTAGGCCCAGGTGTATCCACTTTAGAAAAGCATGCACCTAGTGTGCCTTGTGCCTCAGCCTAGGCACTCATGCAAAAGACAATATGACAAAAAAAAAAAAAAGAAACTACGATCCTGAGAAAACAACACATAATGAAGTGTCATAGACCGTGATTGAAAAGGCATGTCTTGGTGCACAAGCGAGGTGCATTTCAAGGCTTGTGCCTTGGTTAGGCCCAGGTGTATCCACTTTAGAAAAGCATGCACTTAGTGTGCCTTGTGCCTCAGCCTAGGTAGGCACCTTTGTTAAATTTGGTGCTTTTTGTATTTTTTTAAGTATGGTGGCGGAGTTGGGGGCTCCACCCCCAACCCCCAAATGTGCCCCTTGAAGCATGCCCCAATAAGTCCATGCTAGGGTCTTAAATTCTTAATCCCTACTTAAAAAATTGGTTTTATAATTTAGTCTTAGTTCCTTATATTTAAAGAAATGTCTTTTACCATGAAGAATGAAGTGAACAATATTAGCAAATAGGGGTTCTAGGAGCATTGGCAGGTGATGGTGCGCAATCGGCCGGTCCTAGCTATCAATGATCTTGCCTCTGGCTAGAGCAAAAGGTGCCTGAAACCGGGAAGAAAGCGAGTATCTCCGGGGAGGGACCTGGTGAGAATGCTCCGAAGCTCAAGTTAGTATCCTCAAAGGCAAGATGATAAACTAGATGGCGCAAGGTTCACATACCTCGTTCTTGGGGGGTAGAGAGCCTTTTATAACCACTTCGCGCACTCACTCCTAAGCTTCTGTCAGGTCGGGTACGCTTCTGCTAGTTTGGGTGTCCTCACCTCTACTGGGGCAGAACCGTCACTTCTCTCTTTGTCGGAGCCGTCTCTGTAACTGGAGATGGCGGTGGCAGGTGGTGGTGGTAGGTGGCCGTTGGAATGCAGTTGTCAAGCGTCAGGTGCGCCGCCTCTAGATACGAACTCCTTCGGTGTTAGGTACGGTGCGGTTATTTAGTTCAGCATCCCGGAGGCGAAGTGCTGGAGTGGCGTGCGAGGTGAAGTCTTGGGTTCGGATAGAGATGTGGCCCGAACTGCCATGGGGCGGGCCAGTTCAGGTTGTTGCCTTTTGTGCTTGTAAGGCTTGGGGTCCAAGGGAGAGCTCGGGTTCCTTGTGGGGAGTTCGGACCGCGGGTTCCTCATTTTGGAGCTCGCGCCTTGGGCCTACTGTTCTGCCGAGCTGCTGCCTTTCCACGTGTTGAGTGGTTACGAGGTCGGGCCAAATCTTCCTTCATCAATTGCCCCCCACTCCTCGTGCACGGGGACTTGCCCTGGTGCGGGGAGTTTGCGAGGTGGCAGGTGGATTTGACCCGTACTTCGGATTGGTTTGACTGATGACACGGAGTACGCATTCGTCAGGGTTCTTCAAGGTTTCTCGAGCGCCAAAAAGTCAGGAAACGCGCCGATCCGTCTAGAAATGCTGACAGGCGTGACAGCGCGCGCTTATTTCAAAATAAAAAAAAACGCGCCGCTGGGAGACGTGACAACGGGTGTTATTTCAAAATTTAAAAAACACGTCATTGCTCTCTTTTAGTTTCGAATGACGTGCGGCCAGTCACGTCTCGGTCTTAGGAGACGTGCGGTCAGTGTGATTGCGGGCCGTTGGATTGGCCTTGATCAGAACCGTTGATTCTCGGCTACTGTCGGTATAAATAGTGGGGGACCCCAGTTGCTTTTCTTTGCCATTCTCCCGCGTTTTGCTTCTTGACCTCGCGTCTAAATTTTTTAGCTCGCGTCCAAGTTTTTGTAGTTCGTTTGCCTTTTTCGGGTGAGTCTTCTTTCTTCCTAGTATCCTTTTCCTCCTGATGTCTAGCTCGGACAGCTCAAACAATTCTTCGAGGGGTTTAGATGTAGGTTCTACGAATCGAGCCACATCCCTCGACAACCTTAGTGAACCCGAGGTAGAGCTTGAGGAGGAGCTTGAACCCGTAGGCCGAGTCGCCTCTGGTCGTTTGGCGTCCTCCCGTCGAGGTCGGACGTTAGTCAAGTTTGGACCCTCGATCATGACGCCTGAGGGGCTTTAGCCCCTTATTACCCAGTTCAACTTGCCTAGGGAGTACACCTACTTCATACCCTCAGGCTGTTTCCCAAGGGAACATAGTCCTGATGAGTTCGTTATATTCCGGGAACAGCTCGTGGCTGGGTTGCGCCTGCCTTTCCACCCCCTTGTTGTCGAGGTTATGAACCACTTCGGCGTTACTGTCGGCCAGCTTCACCCGAATTCTATTCGTAACTTGGTGGGGACAATCTCCCTATTTTGCGAGCAGGTCTTGCCTTTAGACCTGGAGATCTTTTCTTCCATTCTAATGCTTAAGAAGCAAGCGGGTCCCCTTCCCGGGCGTAGGCGGGTGTATTACCTGTCTCCTCGCCCAGGGTTTAAGCTTTTACATGATCTTCCCAACAAGGTCCCGGCGTGGAAACGAGACTACTTCGGGGTGCGAAGTGCATTGGGGTGGCCGTTCCAAACCGGGTGGGGGATGGCTGCCCTTGATGCCGGTGTTACGCTTGATAGGGAAACGGCGAAGGGCCTCCGGGAATGGGCATGGCTTGGGCTAAAATGCCACCATTATCTGACGGAGGCTAAGCTCATCGAGGCCGGTCCGAGTTCGGGTAGGTTCCTTACTCAGAGGCTTGCTTTTTGTTTTGTTCTTTCGTTTTCCTGATGCCGAACTCTTTTTTGCAGGTGTGATGGACTCAGAGAAGACTCGTGGTGGGAACCTGTTTCACGCCATGAAGAGGAGGAAGCGAGTCGCTAAGCGAACTCGCGCCGAACTGCCCTGAGATGCGGAGCCCGAGGTACCAGACTACCCATTAGTTGACGCCCAGGGAGTCCGAGATGGCCCCTCCAGTGCAAGAAGCGGCAGGGGCCCCTTATGCCGAGGTTACTTACACGGGGGCTCCTGCTTACTCTGAATTACTTATATGCGAGCTGGGCCTTCAAGCTTGGGAGCCCAAGGCGAGTTCAGTAGCGTGTTGTCGTCGAACCACGCTCTTCAGAAGAGTAGGGAGGCCATTTATCTTGAGGAGGTCGCGGCATGGACCGAGCTCCCTTTGAACCAGGTAGCTTGTTGTGCTGCTACTCACGCCATGGTGGTAAGTCAGCGATTTCTTGTCGAGCTCTTTGCTTTTATCTTTCTTGCTATCGTTCTTTTGATCATTTGTTATTTTTCCTTTTGGTAGGTGAATTCTTCTATCCATGCCTTGGCGGCTCAAGTGGAAAAGAGGTCGAGGAAACCGCGAGCTGCCGAAGAGGCTTCCCGTGCTGCCGAGGTGGATTTCTGAGCTGCTGAGGCGGCCTCTTACGCTGCACAGGCCAGGCTGGCGAGGTCTCGGAGAGATACCGAGGCCATGGGGGTTGTAGTGAAGCACATGGCGGACCTGAGGCTGGACTTGCAGCATCAGGTTGAATACCTTCAAGAGGATATTAGGGAGAGGACGGAGATCTTTTCTCAGGGCATCGAGGATGCCAAGAAGAAGGCCGTTGATGAATATATCGCCTCGCCGCACTTTGACGACCTGATGGTGGGCTCGTATAGAAGGGGCTTTAAACTGAGCCGGTGGATGATCCGAAATACGTACCCCGAGCTCGATATTAGCGCCATAACCACTTCGCGCATTACTCAGGAGATGGCCAACGCTGCTGACGATGAGCCTGATTCTGAGGACGAGGCAGGACCTTCGGGTATCGTTGAAGTGCCTTCTGATGGTGAAGAATTACCTCTGGGCCTGTGAGCTCGGTTTTCTCTTTTTTTTTTTCATTTTTTTTGGAATGTAAACAAAGTATCTTGCAATGGAATGTTCTTTTGGTTAAGTGTTGTTGTCACTCTTTCTTCCGAACTGACCATATGCCAATGTCACTATTAGTTCATTGTTGGCACTTTGTCTGAGTTTTTAGTTGGCATATTTTGCTTTTGCTTGCCTGTGCCGAGGTCCTTGTTAGCTTGGCGTCCTAACCCTTAGGCTCTGGTAGCGACTTGGTCCACTTCGCTTGGTGATCTATAGGTAGTATCGTCTCAAGTTAGCGACGTTCCAAGCTTGGGGTACTTGTTTGCCCTCCAAGGTTTCGAGCTCGTATGCCCCCCCCCCGAGCGCTCTCTTTACTCGGTAAGGCCCTTCCCAATTCGGTCCAAGTTTGCCTACGCTGGGCTCGGGTGCCATGATCTTACGGAGGACCAGGTCGCCGACGCGGAAGTTCCGCTTTTTTACTCTGGCGTTGTAGTACTGAGTGACTCTTTGCTGGTAAGCTGCGGTCCGGATGTATGCAAGGTCTCTTACCTCATTCAATAGATCGAGGTTGGTACGCAACTCATCTCCGTTTGACTGATCATCGTATGCTTCTAGTCGTAGTGTAGGTATTTCGATCTCCGCCGGGATTACCGCTTCGGTGCCGTAGGTGAGGTTAAAGGGGGTTTCTCCCGTGGCGGTTTTTTCCGTAGTTCGGTGAGCCCATAGAACACTTGGTAGCTCGTTCGCCCACAACCCTTTAGCTCGGTCTAGTCGCGCTTTCAGTCCGCGAAGGATAGCTCTGTTCATTACTTCTGTTTGACTGTTTGCCTGTGGGTGTGCGATCGATGTGAAGTTCTGCCGAATCCCCATATCTTGGCACCATTCCTGAAACCTGATATCTTCAAATTGCTTGCCATTGTCGGAGATCAGTATCAAATTCCTGAAACGATATATTATCTTCTTCCCAAAAGAAGTTCTGTATGTTTCGAGCTATAACTGTTGCGAGAGGTTCAGCTTCTACCCACTTTGTGAAGTAATCTACCGCCACCACTGGGAACTTCCTCCCACCTGTTGCTGGCGGGAATGGCCCTGGGAGGTCGATGCCCCATTCCGCAAAGGACCATGGACTGGTGAGGTACTTGAGGTCGGCGGCAGGTTGATGGTGGATATTGGCATGCTTCTGACACTTATCGCATATTCTAACGAGCTCGACGGCCTCTGCCTTCATCGTTGGCCAGTATCCTTATCGAAGTGCCTTTTGGGCGAGGGCCCTGCCTCCCCAGTGTCCGCCACACAGACCTTCATGAGTGTCGCGGAGTACGAGCTCGGCCTCGGCAGGTCGCAAGCAACGCAGGTAGGAGAGCGTGTAGGACCGTCGGTACAGTCGTTCGTCTATTATGACGTATTTGTCTACCTGGCGCTGCACCTCCTGGCTGCATTGCGATCTGCAGGGAGGGTCCCGTCAAGCAAGTAGCTCGTGAGTGGGTCGATCCAGCTTGGCTCTGCTTCAAGGACGGGAGCAGCCTCCTTTGTCCCCCCCCCCCCCCCCCGAGAATGCTAGGCCTAGGTAAGTCATGCTGGCTAACCGGGATAGGGCGTCGGCCTCAGTGTTCTCTGACCTCGGGATTTGCCTGATGAAGTGTGACTGGAAGTTGAGCAGAGCCTCCTTTACTTTTGCCAGGTAGGCGGTCATAGTTATCTCGCGTGCTTCGTATTCGCCCGTAACCTGGTTGACCACAAGTTGGGAATCGCTGTAGATGACTGTGTTTTGCTCCTACCTTTTGCGCTAGGTTCAGCTCGGCTATCAATGCCTCATACTCCGCCTCGTTGTTGGATGCCGCGAACTCAAAGCGTAGTGCATATTCCAATTTCGTGCCACCCGGGCCGTGCAGCACTATTCCAGCCCCACTGCCCTGCTGGTTCGAGGAGCCATCTACGTGAAGGATCCAGGGCTCCTCATCCCAGTTCGCGTTTGGCCTAACCAAGAGAGATGCCACCCTGGCTGCTACTTCATGGGGTTCAAACTCTATTGGCTTGGGAGCTTCGGGCTCACCTGAACTGGGGATCTCGGGCTCAATCGGCCTAGGGACTTCGAGGCTGAACGTGCACTCGACGAGGAAATCTGCCAAGGCTAGGGCCTTAATAGTAGTTCGTGCCGGAGGTCGTACTCGCTAAGCTCGATGGCCCACTTCGCCAGCCGACCGGAAAGCTCAGGCTTGAGTAAGACTTGCCTCTGAGGTTTGTCCGTCAAGACGATGACAGTGTGAGCTTGGAAATATGGGCGGAGTTTCCGAGCTGCAATTATCAATGCGTATGCTAGCTTTTCTATCTGCGGGTATCTCGTCTCTTCTCCCTACAGAATTTTTGTCCGTCAAGACGTTGACAGTGTGAGCTTGGAAAAATGGTCGGAGTTTCCGAGCTGCAATTATCAATGCGTATGCCAGCTTTTCTATCTGCATGTATCTCGTCTCTACTCCCTGCAGAATTTTACTAACATAATAGATGGGTCGTTGGACCCGATCTACTTCTTTTATTAGTACCGAACTGACCACCTCGTCGCTTGCCGAGAGGTACAGTTCTAAGACCTCGCCCTCCTCGGGCCTAGTTAAGATTGGCACACTAGCGAGGTAGTTTTTTAGTTCGTCGAACGCGAGCCGGCAGTCTCGGGTCCATTCGAACCCTTTGCCTCTGATTGCTTTAAAGAAAGGCAGACAACGGTCTGCCGATTTGGACATGAAGCGGCTCAGAGCGGCTATGTAGCTGTTTAGCCTCTGAACCTCTTTTACTTTTCGGGGTGGTCTCATATCAAGGATGGCCTTTATCTTGTCCGGGTTGGCCTCAATGCCGCGCCGGTTGACAATGTACCCTAGGAACTTACCCGAGGTGACACCGAAAACACACTTGTTTGGGTTCAGTTTCATGCTAAATTGACGCAGAATTTGGAAGACAGAATCTAAGTCTTGTATTAATTCCTGTGAAAACTATGTCTTGATGACCATGTCGTCTACATAACATTCTATTTTTGTGCCAATTAAGGGCCAAAACAGCTTATTCACAAGTCTTTGGAAGGTTGCCCCAGCATTCTTCAGTCCGAAGGGCATGACCTTGTAACAGTACAAGCTGAACTCGGTTATGAAGGTGGTTTTTTCCTCATCAGACTGGTTCATCCTGATTTGGTTGTAGCCTGAGTAGGCGTTCAAGAAGCTTAGCAACTCATGTCCCGAGGTCGCGTCCACTAGGCGGTCAATTCTGGGGAGGGGGAAGCAATCTTTCGAATAGGCTCGGTTCAGGTTGGTGTAGTCGACGCACATGCGCCACTTGCCGTTCGCCTTTTTTACCAGCATTGGGTTGGCTACCCAGCTCGGGTAGTGAACTTCCCTTATGAAGTCTGCTGCGAGGAGATTTTCGACCTCCTCGTCGACCGCCCTCCAGCGCTCTGGGGCTAAGTTGCGTTTCTTCTGTCTAATGGGTCTGACTACAGGGTCAGTATTAAGTTTGTAAGTTATGAGGATGGGATCAATGTCGGGCATATCGGAAGCAGACCATGCAAAAATATCTAAATTTTGAAGTAAGAAACTCACTAGTTCAGTTTGTAGAGGTTCCTGGACGGAAGCACCGATCTGTAGCGTCCGAGCTGGGTCTGCAGCTGAAGTTGGGATTGCAACTGTTTCTTCTGTGGGTGTAGCTCGTTCCTCGCCTTGCTCCGTAGGTCGCTCCAGTTCGAGGTAATCGACCACCTTGGTTTTTCCCTTCAGGGCGGCAACATAGCATTTGCGGGACTCGAGCTGGTCGCCCTGCGCTTCCCCCACACCGAAGTCTGTAGGAAACTTCATTGCCAAGTAATAGGTGGAAACCACTGCCCGTAGGACATGGGTGATTGGTCGCCCTATTATAGCATTGTATGGGGAGAGGGTCGCAACCACCAGGAAATCGTGGTTGAGTCTGACCGCACAGGGCCATGTGCCGACTTCCATTGGTACTGTTATTTTCCCGAGGGGCCTGACTTCCTCTTCGCTGAAGCCTACCAGAGGAGTGTTTGCGGGTTTCAGCTCGCTTCTTTGCAATTGAAGTTGGTCAAATACTGACTTGAAGAGAATGTCCGCCGAGCTGCCTGAATCAACAAGCACGCGCCTGACTTCGAAGTCGTTGATCCCTAGTTTGATGACAAGGGCATCATTGTGGGGTTTGTGGTCCCCTCGCGCATCGTTTTTCGTGAAGAAAATTGGTTCCTCAGTCTTTGGCCTCTTCGGAGGGTTCCGCTCTTCTCGGGTAGCTTCGTGAACTGATACGTGGGCTGCTGCTGAAGTGCAACCCGCGACTATCGAACCTCTCACTATTATGTGGATGGTTCCCCGAGCTGGCCTCTCCTCCGGAGGCTATTTTTGCAGCGGTTCGGCCGGCTTACCGTTGGACTCGGGAGCATCCTTACCGTGCTCTCCTTGCCGACCTGTCTTATTATTATTATTATTATTGCTATGTTGTACAAAATTTCTCAAGTACCCGCGACGGATGAGTCCCTCTATCTCGTCCCGGAGATTATTACGCTGTTCGGTACTATGACAGTGGTCTCTGTGGAAACTGTAGTACAAGTTTTTATTTCTCTCGTTTGGGTTCCCTTTCAGGCGAGGTGGCCATTTCACGTATGGGGCGTCTTTGGTCGTCATCAAGATCTCGGTCCGCCTCGCGTTCAAGGGTGCGTAGTCCATCCGAGCTGCTAAGGGAGCTCGGAACTGCTGGCTCGGCTTCGTCTAACGGGCAGGGTTTTTTCTTCTGTCAACTGGGTTGGTGGGCTCACCTTCCCTCTTCCTTTTCTCGATCCCGCTTTCGGTCCTTTGGTTGATCTCTTCTTGTGTTCTCATGAACTTATCCGCGAGCTTGAGGAATTCAACTACGGTCGCGGGCTGGCTAGCTACGATGTGCCATTTGAACTCCTTGTGTGTAACTCCTCTCTTGGCTGCCGCGAGCTGCACCGCGGGGTCCAGTCGCGGTATCTGCAAGCACGCGTCATTGAACCACTTGATGTAGCCTCGGATGGATTCTCCTTCCCTCTGAACTACTCCGAAGATGCTTTCCTCGGTTCTGGGGCACCGCTTGTTGGTAACGAAGTGTGCAGTGAAGACCTGCACGAACTAGGTCCAGCATCTTATCGACCCGGGGGCCAGGTTCCTGTACCAAGTGCGGGCCACCCCCCTGAAGGTGGTGGTGAAGGCCATGCACATGCACGATTCACTGGCCCTTGCTAGGTGCATCTGGGACTGGAAGGCATTGACGTGGTCGCCACTGCTCTCTTTGTCGAAGACGTCTCTGTAACTGGAGATGGCGGTGGTAGGTGGCAGGTGGCAGGTGGCAGGTGGCATTGGTAGGTGGCCATTGGAATGCGGCTATCAAGCGTCAGGCCCCAAGTCAATCAGGTGCGCCGCCTCTAGATATGGACTCCTTCGGTGTTAGGTATGGTGTGGTTGTTTAGTTCGGCGTCCCGGAGGCGAAGTGCTGGAGTGGTGTGCAAGGTGAAGTCTTGACTTCGGATAGAGATGTGGCTCAAACTGCCATGGGGCGGGCCAGTTCGGGTTGTTGCCTTTTGTGTTTGTAAGGCTCGGGGTCCAAGGGAGAGCTCGGGTTCCTTGTGGGGAGTTCGGACCACGGGTTCCTCTTTTTGGAGCTCGTGCCTTGGGCGTACTATTCTACCGAGCTGCTGCCTTTCCACGTGTTGAGTGGTTACGAGGTCGGGCCAAATCTTCCTTCATCAGCAGACAAACTAAGGATGGACTTATTTGAGCTTGCCTCAAGGGGGCTCAATAAAATGTGGCTGGTAAAATTAGAGTAATGCAAGTGGGAAAGAAATAAGGAGCTTGAAGTTTCATGTGCTTAAATTGTCGAGTGCTTGAATATGTTTTATATGCTATGTTTAATTTTGTTTCTACATTTTCACCTTGCATATGCTTTATGTGTTATGTTTATGCACTTTAATTTGAGCCAATAGGCTTTCTAAAATATTTAGCTTAAAATTTAAGTCTGTATTTTTTAATTAATATCAATTTTTTATTTGTTATTTTTTATTTTTAAAATTTTTCACCTTGCTTTAAAAGGGTGCATGCCTTGCCTTGTGCTTTGCGCCTCAGGTGCAAAAAGCCCCTTGTGCTTTTAAAACACTAGTCACATCTAGTATTATATGCAAAGCCCTCAAAGAGGAGAGTTTCTCTTCAAACGTGTGGGAAGGTATTATTAAATTATAATAATACGTAGAGTGATATGGTTCTCTCTCTAGATCTAAAAATATATTGTTTCCTAATTCAAACTACAAAGGCATCTCATAGCCTTTTTTTGTAACTAAAATCTAGTTTAATTTCCTAAGTCAAAATTGTCCAATAAAAGACCTAGCTCAAAGTGAATGGTAGGTTTCAATCAAAATAAATTTACAATGATGAGGATCCCCTTTAAATCCAAAGCTTGTTGTTTTATCATAAATTAAACCTAATTTAGTTTGCCAAATAAAACTAAAAAAAAGCCCAAAGTCTTCTTAGGTTTGTGTGGCCAGTGCCAAACAAAATACATGTATGGTTGGATAGGATCATTAGCTAGTACGTCTGAAATTAATTGGTACATGTCCAAATCCTTCCAACTCATATTTCAGTGGTAATATTCAAAACTGTGAACTCCAATAAAAAAATATGCAAAACTGTGAACTAGGAATGTGGACATCATGGATTTTTTTTCTTACACCACCACATAGAAGTTGTTCCTAGAGGCTTCTCTTATTGGTTGAAGAGGATTAGGGAAAAACAAAGGAAATTAGGAATTGGAAAAGATCCATCAAGATTATTGCAGTTGCTTAATGTTGTTAGGTTCCTTTTGCTTCCTCCTATGCTACTATTTTTGGACTGATGTATACTTCAATGGACCTGAATGCTATTATGGTGGATGAGTTGACAAATTTTGTGATTTGTGAGTGCTGATGAATGATGACATGCCCTTGCATATGCAACTTCTATGTATTTACATGGTCTCTGCAGCCAACCCCATCTGGCTGTGGTTAAGCTTTATTCAATCGAGCTTTGAGCTATCATTCTTGTCCCATTGGTTGCAACAACATAAAAGGTTGTTCCCGGGTTTGAGTATTGGTATTCATAATTGTTTTCTTGGTAAAATTATGGTAGAAAGTCGGAGAAGAGAAGAGGGAAGAGAGAAGAGAAGAAAAAAGATTTGGAGTCAAAAAATCTTGGGCTGGCAGCACCATCTTTTTGTATTTATATTAGGGTGACCCAAACTAATAAAAAATAAAGTGAAAATTACAGATATGTCCTTATGGCACTAAAGTACAGAATTATAACAGTTCTAACACTCCCTCTCAAGTTGGGACATAGATGTCAATCATGCCCAACTTGTTACATAAGTCACTGTGCTGCAAGTGATGTAGCCCCTTTGTAAAAATGTCTGCAAGTTGCTCCTTGGAACTAACATATAGAGTACGCACTTCCCCATTAACAAGTTTTTCCCTGATAAAGTGCTTGTCCACCTTAACATATTTAGTTCTATCATGAAGAACTGTGTTGGCTGCAATATTGATGGCAGCCTTGTTATCACAATACAAAGACATGGGGCTATCAACTAGAAAACCCAACTCAACATATTTTTTATCCACAACCACAGCCACTTCGTGGGACATTGCTCTTGTTATCACAATACAAAGACATGGGGCTATCAACTAGAAAACCCAACTCAATATATTTTTTATCCACATAACCACAGCCACTTCGTGGGACATTGTTCTATACTCAGCTTCAACACCGGACCTAGCCACTACATTTTGTTTCTTGCTTCTCCATGTGATTAGGTTCCCTCCCACAAAGGTACAATACCCATTAGTGGACTTTATATCATCAACTAATTTGGCCCAATCAACACCTATATACACCTCAACCTTCAAATGCCCATACTTCTGGAATAGTAAATCAGTCCTAAAAACTTCTTTAAGTACCTAAGGATTCTCTTGGTTGCCTCTAAATATGTGATCTTAGGGGCATGCATGAATTGACTAAGAACACCCACGACATAAGTAATGTCTAGTCAAGATCATGGACAAGTACAATAGCCTTCCCATAAGTTTCTAGAATTGCTTTACATCTTTGATAGTCTCACCACAATAATCACCAGTCTATGATTTGCATCAATGGGAGAGTCAGTTGGCTTCACCCCTAGTTTTCTTGAATCTTGTAACAGATCTAGGATGTATTTCCTTTGTGAAATGAAGATCCCCTTTTGTGAGTCCTAAAAACTTCTTTACGAACCTAAGGATTCTCTCGGTTGCCTCTAAATGTGTGGTCTTAGGGGCATGCATGAATTGACTAAGAACACCCATGACATAAGCAATGTCTGGTCAAGGTCATGGACAAGTACAATAGCCTTCCCATAAGTTTCTAGAATTGCTTTACATCTTTGATTGTCTCACCACAACAATCACCCAGTCTATGATTTGCATCAATGGGAGAGTCAGTTGGCTTCACCCCTAGTTTTCTCGAATCTTGTAACAGATCTAGGATGTATTTCGTTTGTGAAATGAAGATCCCCTTTTGTGAGCAGGCCACTTCAATTCCAAGGAAATACCGTAAGGGACCTAGATCCTTTACCTCAAATTGAGTGGCTAAGAATGTATCAAGGCTGCAACCTTTCCTTCTCTTTCCACAAATAATGTATGATCAGTCTAGCATTGTTTGTAACCATCTGCTACATAACTAGATGAAACTTGTTGAACCAAGCTCTTGGTAATTGTTTTAGTCCATACAAGGACTTCTTTAACCTGTGCACTTTTTGTTCTTTGCCTTAAACACAAAATTCAGAAGGTTGAACCATGTACACTTCTTATTCGAGACCACCATTCAGGAAGGCATTTTTGATATCTAACTGATGAAGATCCCAATCAAGGTTAACAACTAGAGATAAAAGGACTCTGATGGAATTCATCTTAGCTACTAGAGCAAATGTCTTTGCATAATCTACTCCATACAGCTGAGTAAAGCCTTTTGCCACCAACCGGACTTTATACCTTTCCATTGTGACATCAACCATGTGCTTCACCATTAACATCCACTTACACCCTATTGGTTCCTTACCTTCAAGAAGATCCACTAACTCCCATGTATCATTTTTATGTAAGGCATTGATCTCTTCCATAGTTTTTAAGGCACCAATTGGCTCTTGCACTTACACCTGACTGGGTAGGATCTACCTTCGGTGAATCTGATGATGTTGGTGGTACAACTTCAAGTTGCTCCACAGCTCTTGAACTCAATTGGCTCTTGCAATGACAAACCAAAACACGGAACAAAGGAGGGTCAGGTAATGGAGGAAGGACTTGGACTTGATTCTCCAACTATTTCTCCTCTACCTTACTCTCCCCCTGAGGAGAAATAGGATAAAAAAGGATCACTCTCAAAGAAAGATACATCCATAGAAACATAATATTTCCTAGAAACGGGTCCAAAACACCAGTAACTCTTTTGAGAAGATGGGTATCCCAAGAATACACATGGAATAGTACGAGGATCAAGTTTACCACAAAGAGACAAGTCTTGAGCAAAATAACGACAACCACACGCATAAATAGGAAAAGAAGGGAGCTTTGGGGAACAAGAGCTGAAGAAGGGCCTTGTATTCTAAGAAGCAAGATAGTTGACAAGATAGGCAGCACATAAAATAACATCCATGCAAAAACATTTTGTAACATTCATATGTGTGAGTATCCCATGAGCAACTTCAAGGAGATGGTGATTTTTCCTTTCTGCAACACTATTCCGTTGGGGTGTTTTGACTTTTGACACAAGAATTATAATGAATGGATCCACATGAAGCAAAAAATTTCGTGGCGTCAATATGGAAATACTCTTTAGCATTGTCAAATTGGAAAATGTGGACCTCCATCTGAAATTAAGTGAATATCATGGGTTGGAAATCTTTTAAAATCTTTGGCACTTCCATCTTTGGATTGCATTGGATACACTCATGTATATCTGGAGTAGTCATCAATAAATGTAATAAAGAATTTATAGCCAATCGTAGAGGGTAAAGTACCAGGGCTCCAAACATCAAAATAGACAATGTATAAAGGAAAATCAGATTTATTATTTCTTAAAGCAAAATGATTTCTATGATGTTTGCTCAACTAACAAGTTTGACATGTGAATTCAGACACTAGCACTGACTTGAACAATTCTGGAAACAAAAACTTTAATGATTCAAAAAATAAGTGACTCAAACAACTATGCCATAAGTAGATTTGACTCTTTCTTACTAGATTGACTCTTAGACTTAGTAACTGCAAGACTAGCTTTATTCTCTAGCATGTAGAGACCATTCACCATACGACCTACTAATCATCTTCCCTGAGGCCAAATCATGTATCATACAAGAAGAAGGAAAAAAAAGGTCGTTGAGTAGTTTAACAAGTTTGTAATACTACTAACAGAGAACAAGTTTATAGGCAATTTTAGAACATGTAACACATTAGAAAGGGTAAGTCCAAAGGGAAAGGAGATGGTTCCTTGACCAACTATGGTGGAAAAGGAACCATTAGCCTATTTCATCTTGTCCCTGCCAAACACAAGATGATAGGATTGCAAACAATTTGACTTACCAATATATGGTTTGGGTCTCCAAAATTTATTATCCAAGGGGAGTTTGAGGGATGAGATGACACATGGAAAGTTGTGGCAAACTTACCATTACCTGATGTACACGTAAATGAAATTGAAGGATGAGCATAATCCATCTAACGGATTGCCCTACAGCTCCAAATGGTCACAGAAGGAATTAATGATATCTTCCTTGGGATCGGTCACAAAAGAGCGTCCCTAGCACAAGGTAGTGTGGTAGATGGTTGAGACTCCTGAGAGGCCATGTTTGCTGCATTAAACTTCTTCTGACCTTGTTGTCTTGGTTTCTTATTTTGATTTGATTTCTTATTCAACTCATGGGCCCATTTTGGCTTCTTATGAAGATCCCAACATGTATCACAAGTATGTCTAGACTTCTGACAATGAGTGCTCCATAACTTGTCATTGCCAACAACTTTCTTCTAGTGTTTAGAAAACCATACTGGACTGGTTGGTCGGCCTAGTTGAACACTTGAATTGTGACCCAAGACCTTGGTGGGTCCGGTCCTACCCCAATAACCGCTTTCGTTAAAAAACCGGCTGACCAGCCATTTTAATTGAAAAACTGATGAACCAGTCTTGGTTTCATGAAACCACCTGGGTCTTTAACTAATAGAAATTTTAAAATGTGCTTAGCAAGATTCAAATCCATGACCTCTTATTTTTATATATTGCTTAATTACCATTAGTCCACCTCTTAATTTGTGTTAATTAATGACTTTATTGTACATATTACTTTATTATGCATGTATGTTAAAGAATGTAAATTAAGAGACTTGAACCCTAATCATGAGGCTTGGGTTCGAGTCTCTACAACTTCCGTTTTTTGATATTTGGCGAGTGTAGATAGAGTGACCCAACCCATCTTGACCCTAATGGGTACCCTCGACCCAACCCACCCTAACCCTTTTCTAGTGACCCTAATGAGTTGTTCAATGCATATTGATCCACTAATAGATTGGGTGGGTCAAATGGGTTGGGGTCAAGATTGTTAGCCCTAATACTGTGTAGCCTCATTTGTACCTCCTTTTTAGATACCCTTTGATTGGAAACAGCCTTTGTATGTGCAGGGGTAAGGCTGTGTACATCTGTCCCTCCCCAGACCCGCATTGGTGGGAGCCCTATGCACTGAGCTGCCCTAAGAGACCCTTTGAATTAGCCCCCTATCTATTTCCTTGTCAAGTTTTACCTGTACCTTGCTTTGTATTGTGTTTATCCTCTATGAATTTATTGATTTTGTGCATAAGAGACGGTAAAAATGACATTTTTGATGTGGCAAGGACTTTTTGTCTGGAATTTGTCACATATAAAGAGGGTAATGGAGAATCCTGTGAACAATTTTGGGATGCCACATAGATGGCAAACGTAATAACCATGTTGATCAGTATTCCAGGCTGTCATTTTTTAACAGTAAACCTGGACTATTGATAAATTATGGAGATTTTCTTAAGATGTTGAGAGAAGAAATAAGACTGGTATTTTTTTTTTCTGTGAAATTAGGTCATTTCAACTACTGGCCAGTGCTTAGCATGTTGTGGTTCAGTTGAGCAGATCAGTGTTAGAAGAAATGAGGTATTTTTATGCATTTAATCCAATTATTTGGAGCTTTTTTAGATTTTATGGATCAACTTCAACCAAAGATCATTGAGTTTATAATTTATATTTATCAGCATTGGTGTATTGTATTCATGCTAGGGCACACTATTGTATCTGCCTACAAGCAAATACTATAAATGACTGCTTAAAAGCTCAATTGATATCTTCTAGTTAGATATGTATACCTGAATTATGATGGATTTCTTGATTAAGCTTGCCTCAGCAAGGGATGGTAATTATTTCTACTTTCAATCCTATAAATCTGATTGATCCTGTTAATGCTGGAAAAATGGTGAAAAAGGTTTTCCCTTCTTTTGGAAATGTCCTACCATTATAAAATGAGTCATTCAGGAAGCACATGTGGCATTTTAAGGATTTAAATAACAAAACCATGACCGTGGTATTTCATTTTGATGTTAATAGACACTGAAGAAAGGGAAGGACCTTGGAATTTTAGAAAAAGGCATTCTGCTAACTGCATGGAACCAGTTTTTCCTTGGATTCTAACGGTCCATAAATTATCTTGCTGGTTCATTAGCTCAACAAGAAATGAACAGGAAGCAGCTGGTTTGGGAAGGATATCCTTTAGAATAAATGAGGTGGTACAGAAGTATTATCTAGGAGCTGGGGAGAACAGCATTGTGCTACTCTACTGTATTTAAGAAAGAGAATTGATGCAGTGTACTGTACATATATTCCTCATATAATTAATAAAGTTTTAAATATCACTGAATAAAAATAGTATTTCATATTCCCTTATTGCATTATGAGTATGAAATTATTCAGTGTAGGGGTGGATTCGAGCCAAGCCAAATAGTATGAGGCTCGAGCTCGAGCTCGACTTGAGAAAAAATATTTTATAAAAATTAAAAATTATATAAATTTTTTTTATTTGATATTTAAAAAAATAAGAATTATAATATTTTTATTATATATATTATTTTCTATAATTATATTATATTTTATATATATAATATAAAATAGATATATATATTATGTTATATTATATAATATTATACATTATAATATTATAATATATATATATATATATATATATATATATATATATATATTCGAGCCAGCTCACGAGCCTCACAAGCCGAGCTTTTCACGAGCCGAGCTCGAGTAGCTCGTGAAGAGCTCGGTTCATGGCCACCCCTAATTCAGTGCTGGCCTGCTTGGTGCTACTACAGATCCAAAAGGAATATATTGCCTTGGCATATTCCTTGGAACATAGGTTGGTAGAGGAAGATTCTCATCTGATGGCATGCTATGACATTGTGAAGTTCTCTTGAAAAAAGAGGGGGAATGCGATTACCAAAAAGGGAAAATGCCTTCTATTTTTTGAAACAGCTTATGGCTTAATTTAGAAAAAATAAAAACTACCAAGTTCATATTTTTGGACTCAGTAACATGCATCTCCTCACATTCTTATATTTTGTTTTACTATTAAATTTGATATTGATAAAACAAATAAGATACGATATAATTTTATTGACATTGTAATGGACCAAAATTTACATGATAGTGGATGTTTACATTATATCATGACCACATGCGGGATATTAATGTAACAGAATTTTTGGTCCTTGTTATTTGACCAGTTCTTGTTTGGATGGTGATAAAGAGCTTTGTTGCAGTTCTCCTGTAAAAGATTGTCATTATTGATAAAGTAAATTGGTCAGGTTTCATTGCAAGAGTGTTAGTGGAGTTGGAGGATAGATTGCTTGTGAATGATTTGAAGTTCATATTTACATTAAGCTGGTCATATGTACATGTTACTGGATGTATATTTTAGTTCTACAACAATATGTTCTATGCATCTTTGAGCCAGTTATCAGTAATAAATACAATTCTTTTCATGATTGTTTGGAGATCAGGGGACACGTGAGATGGAATGAGGCAAACTTATCTGAAATTGAAGCTAATAAACCTGTAAGGCAGAAAATCACTGAGCCCAAGACTCCGTACCACCCTATGATTGATGATGATGATGATGATGGTGATGATGGTATTGCCCATTGTCTAACTCTATCATGAATATAAAATTGGATAATTGTTGGTAATGTTAACTTGATAGTGTCTGCTCATGTAGGTCCTCCACCCGGGCGGCGGGCTTTTGATGAATGCATTGATGATGTTATTCATGCTGAAGCTATTCGGACTGCTTTGAATGATGTAGCTTCCTCGAGTAGAAACCACTCCAGCCATTCAGGGGGTTGGTCTTCTGAGGATGAGGCAGATGCCATGGAACAGGACAATGAAGGTTCTCTTAACTCAGACCTAGTAGTTTGAACTTTCAAAATTTGCTACCTGACTTTTTTCTCGCTCCACCTACCCTTCTTACAAATTCATAATCCATTATTGTCTCTATTATTTGCTTATTATTTGTTATGCTTGACCTTTTAAACAAGTTCCACTCATTTCTTCATTTTTTTTTTTTAAGATCGGACTCATCATTATGGCATGATCTCATGCCCTCTGCCAATGGCCAATTCTTCTGATCTTCTTAAATTCCTACTCCATTAAACTACACTATAATAAAGATGGAATTGTTAACATGTTTCTGCAGTTTTCTTGCATTGAATGTGCTGAAAGAAAATCAAGTAGATGCCTCTTTTTTTTCTGAGATATACTTGATTTCTTATTTAATCTGAACTTAGAATATAGAGTTCGTTGTTTCTTACTAGCAGTTATTCTTTTACCCCTCTTGTTCTGGTATTTCCTCAGATTCTGAAGCTGATAGGAGCAGTTCGAGCTTTAGAGAACACAGAAAAGCGCATTATGATGAGTACCGAAAGGTGAAAGAACTCCAACAGAAGGGATCTCTTTTGAATGACGAAGCTGATGAAGAGGATGATAAGGATGTGGAAGAAAGCTGCAGTGGTGTGAGAAACATTGATATTGAGGACAGTGGGGTGAGAGAAATTGGTATTCGGGAAGATGGTGAGACTTCATAAAAAAAAAGCATCTCCACCTCCAATTAGTGCAGCTTAAATCCTGAGAAAACAAAGCTGACATTAGGAAGCTGCTTTCCCCAATTTATTTAACCCTCACCCAACCAAAAAATGTTGTCGAAAACAACTATTTTGGTTGCCACCTCTCAATATAACTGCTATTTTCGTTGTGCCAGATTCTGTTGTTTGGGGCATGTGTTGTCATTCTCTTGTACATCTAAGTCCATGTACATAAATTTTCTTTTATTTTCTTTATTTTCTATTGGTAACCACTGATTTTCTTTATGCCACGGTATTAAGCCAACGTATTTCTTGCTTCTACTACTTTGGTGTAATTGTCCTATTTTCTGTGGAGATTTGATCTCACAAGATTATTGGTAATGATCATTCAGGCTTGTGATTGGTTTGAAGGAAACCTATTCGAATAGGCTTCCCTACCTATTCCTTCCTTTTCCTTCAAACCAAACACAGCCGTAATGATAATTTCGTAAATGATTACACCATTCGGTGATGCTTGGTACCATGGTGAGTTAAGTCTTAATTGTGCATGATTTATCGAATTGAATATTAGTAAAGCGAGGTGTTTTTGGTACATATTGTCAATTGTACTTTTAAGTATGTGTCACACTGCAACTAGAGATCACATAAGATAACTGAATTTGTCTTCTCACACCTAATGGTGTGAATGGACCGGTTTTGGATTGCATCCCGTCCAGTCCAAAATTAATTTGGATGGATTAATAAGACATTGGACTGGACTAATCCGGTCTAAAATATTTATGAGATTGGATTGGACCAGGTTCATCCGTAACAAATTTATATTAGATTGGGTTGGATTAAGCCAATATCTGGTCCATTGATATAAGATAAGATACATGTGTCAATGGACTGGGTTTGAGTTGAAATCAATCTAAATCAAAATGAATTTGAACAGATTAGACGGTCTAGACATTGAATTGATCTGGTTCAAATTGGTTCAAAATAATCATTGGATTGGATTGGACCTGGTCCATTTATAATAGACTCACATTGGACTGGATCGAATTAGACCAAATTCAGTCCAATTGACACCCCTACTCACACCCCCATGTGCATAACCCGACATAAATGATGATAGAAATGTTTGTATTTGAATTTGCCTAACCAAATCTGATTTTTGTAGTTAAAATGTGTACTCATGGTTAAAAGTACTGATACACAAAAGTAGCATATCTAAGAGAGTTTCATTTGTTTTCTTTAATCTGTTTTTTATAGCAGTTTATCAGGTAATATATCGCATCACCTGTTAACATTTAAATAAGACAAAATAACTTAGTTGTTTAAATTTAGAGTATCAATGACCCTGAAAACTAGTACATACACCCTGTATCAGATATATTGTATTGATACTTTGAACCTTACATTTACAAGGTGTTTATGTGGAGGCTAAATGGAAACACTAACACTGCAGTTCCAAATACTGGTTGAGGCTTTCATTTCAAACCACAATTTCGGTATGCAAGTTATAGTGCAAAACTCTCGAATCTGGGGGTTCTATGGGCTGTGGTTTCAACTTTCAAGGAAAAAGGCACAAAAGAGAATCATTCTTTCAGAGTATGCTTTCAAATTTAGAATAGGGTTCCCTTAGGCTGTGTTTGGTTTGAAGGAAAAAGTAAGGTAAGGTGGGGAGCCTTTACAAACCTTGTATGAGTTTCCCTACTTTTCTCTTCCTTTTCCTGCATTTTCCTTCAAACCAAACATAGCCTAAGTTCTTTTGTTTTTCTTTCTTTCTTTTTAGAAAAAAAGGCCCATTGAACCCTATTCTAAATTTAGAAAGTTGGCTAAGGCCGTTTAGATCCACCAACCATCTAGCCACATTGAAGATTCCTGTCGTTTAGACCTCTCAATTTAGAAAGTTGGCCACATTGAAGATTTCCGACAAGTAGGCCTTTCCCTTTAATAATAAAACTTCAGAATGGCAAAAATTATACAACTACAGTTCCCATTCATGTTTGAAAGTTGAATAACAGGCAGACTTGGCAAGTGAAACAACTCGCGCAGTTGGGAGGAGAGAATGCTCGTCCAGTGGATCATGGTTTTCAAAACCGGATGGTCAGACTGGAAAAACCGAAAAATGGTCAAGTGATCGGTTTCATTTTACCAGAATCGTTATTTCACCAAAAACCATTAATTTGATCAGCAAACTGCTAATTCAGACGGTCAAACCGTTTGAACCATTCAAACCATCCAATGATTTTGGCCATTCTTTGTCAGAATGTGCCATCCGTTTGGTTCATCCGACCCAGGAACAGGACTCCGGTTCAGTTTGTTGTCCGGTTCAGCCTGAAAAGTTTTCTATCCATTTTACATTGAAGCAGATAGAGCCTTTCTGTTTAATTCTTATGTTTGGCCATTTATAATGGTTGTTGCTCCATTTCTTTGACAGATGGTGGCGGCAGGCCAGCAGCAGTGTTCTTGTGAGGCAAATATTCGAAGCATATCTATCTTGTCCTTGGAAGAAATTGCCGCTGCAAGGGCTATTGATGGAGGTTCACAAGCACAGGATACAAATATCATAAACCATCACCCAACGTTGGTCCCTGCTACTTGGGGTTTTAGGAGCAGACTAGATTCAAACCTTAACTCCGACGTTTAAAAAACAGTTAATAATGCATTCAGATGCAACAAGAAATAGTCCCACCCCTTGTGGGCAAAGGATGACGGTTATGAACTTGATTTTCTCTTCTAACGATGGATGCAAGGATGAAATATCTAACTCCCTAACAACACTCCACCTTGCATATTTTAATCATGCCTCACTACTTTTACCAACAGAAATCATGTCTTACTACATGCTTTTCTTTTTCCTGGTTTTTAATGGTCCTTTTGCTTATTCTTCAATTACTTAGGGCATTATGTTGATGGTTGGTAACCAATCGAGCACTACACCCTGCAAGAACCTACTTAGCAAATCTACAACTAGGTGCAATTGTCAGGCTGTGTGAAACTGAATTATGGAAATTGACATTTAAAATCATGCATACAAGAAATCCAAGCATTTACCCTTGCAAATATGGCTAGGAGAAAAGGGAGAAAGTACCAGAGCCTCTTTTACATACAGTTCAGTTAGGAACAAAGAAAATATGGATTGGGTGAATGCAGCACAGAAGGATCATTAGATTCAAGACCTCTAACATGGTGATCCTTTCTATCAGGGAAAATCTGTACCACACCATTCTAACAGCATTTTGTAACCTTGCATTAGGAATATCTCCCCATGAAATAAAGTACACAAGTACGGAGATATTCTCAATGCAAAACAGTAAAAGCTGCCCGAATGGGCTTTGCCCTGACTGAAGCCAAACTCGCAAATGATAATTGCATCCTAAGTGCTGAATTACTCCTCCAACCATTATAGAAACTTCGGCTAAGGGCACAGCCATAGGGCCAATTCATCATTTAAATCTTAACAATGGCATGACTTCATGACCCCTTTCAATTGTTCCAAGGTAGTGATGGCTTTTATACATCTCAACAAAACAAAATACCCATAAAACTACCAACTTGGGAATACAAGTATAACCATCCAAGCCAAAGGTATGTCATGTTAGTTTAACACAAAAGAGTACCTTGATCAATCTCAACGCAAACAGAGCACTCATCGGACCAACATCTTGCTCAGACCATTCCAACCATTCCAACAATAGTTACTTCGAGTTAGAAGAGTTCACATCAGCGCCCCACAGCGCATTCCAACCGTGTATTGGGAGCATCTTGTCACTGGGAGATGGTTCCCAATGCACACTGAGATGTGCATGTGGAGCGTGCCCCACAGGGTGCTGATATGATCTCTAGTTAGAAACATATGCCTCTACCCACAAGTTGAGAAACAAAGATTACGCCAACTCATATTAACATCCCTTTACAATATCAGAGCAATCATAACATTAATGCACTGGGAAAGGGTGAAAATCTGTTAACTATATCAAACCTATTTCCACTTGTAAAATAGTTCTCTTAACAAAATTGATGACATGTATTTGTTCAAGGTTAACAAACAAATTTTCAGTTGCCTTCATATTTTGGATCAGCCATCACATAATGATAAGCAATTAAAAGAGCAATTATAAAAATGCCAAGAAAATTGGCAATGAATCCCAAATCTCGGTCATCAATCATCTGCAAAAGAGCAGAAGAAACAAACAACACCACATGCTATTAGTAGTAATTCAGAACTACCATAATCCAAGTTAGATAACAGAAATGATATTGAAAATTTGTTTCTGCAGAAACATGAATTCCGTTTTTTCTTCACAAGTACAGGTTTATAAATTGTACGAGAACCATAATACTACTATTATCATCATGAACATCAATATGATCTGGAAGTTGAAAAGTGTGTATATAGTATGATGTGGGAATATTCTCAATATTCAAGGTAAGTGCTCCAACTGTTGTGCTGTCATTCTGCACTCTAGTCACTTAAGTTCCCACTTCACGAAAGAATACAGAAAACAGCAAAGCTCTCAGTTTTTTTCCATTTTGTTTTGGAAGGGGAAGGAGATAAGGAGCTTCACTTAGCTAGTCTAGGACACTTATGCTCTTCATATCTATAATAAGTACTACCAGATACACATTCTGTATTCCAACAAATGCAAAAAATATCCAGACAATTAACACTCCTCTGCCGTGGCTTCTGATTCAGTGATTGCACTCTGTTTCATGAATAGGAACATCAATGTGCAAATATGAACCAACTGCTGATTAATTAATGATCTAAAAAACTACAGATGTGATCTTAACTGAAAATGCTATGAACTATATAATAAGAAAACCTATGAAATCCAACGCAGGTAAATCTCCTCTATAGCAGTTATCAAAACACGAATTATTTCAAAAATATAGCTATAAGGAATTATCCAAGTCAATATGTAAACCATATGTCACCCTAAGAAAAGCATCCATCTATCAAGGACAAAACTGAACTTGGTAGGAGTAGGATTAAGATCATAAAGGTCAAATGCATGGTCACCATACAGAACATCAAAACCAAAAGACACTCTTTTTTTTATTTTATTTTCCCTCCTATAGGCAGCATGTCTTTCAATGTGAATAGTTGGGGGTGACGGACAACCCTTTTGCTTCAAAGGGATAGAAATATTGAAACTTTTCAGAGTGAAAAAATTTTCTGCCCATTAGCATGCATGAGCGTTGTTTTCTGGGCAGATAAAGTGAGATTCAACTTGACCAATAAAGACAAGGTCTAAACAGAGAGGAATTACGTAGCGGGGTTTGTCAATCCAGTAGTTATCTAGCAGAAGCCAAATTAATAAGCAATTCGGTAGTTATCAAACAGCTCCAAAGGCTTATTTGAGTTGAATTCAAGAAGGTATATCTTTGTCCGTATATGAGGATCCATGAGTTATATGCATGTAAAGACTAAATCAAATGGGTCTCTGAGATGATTAAAGAAAGGACTTCTAGCCGATAAGGGCAACTTTTTGCCCTTAATATCAATAAAAATATTAGTTTTCATATAATTATTAAAATAAGATATCAAAGAAAGAGTTCCCTGTGCCAAACTGAAAATCTCAGGATCTGGATTCGAAAACACAGACGATGAGAATCATGAGAGGAAAGAGAATCATGAGATGAAAGTGGTTTCGTTACTTGAAGGTCGCAATGGCGGTGGGGGTTTGGAGGTTTCCATGAGAGAGAAAGAGAGACTGGGCGAAGTGAAGCCAGGAGCTAAATCGATGAACTATGAGGAGTGCGGTTTTTGTTTTCCATCCAATTGACTACTTTGAGAGAGGAGAGAAGAGAAGAAAACAGGAGTGGTTTCAGGGAAGTTTATGTTAGGCGGTTTATCACCAGAAATTCCTAATTTTCCGGCGTTGGAATAACAGTTCGGAGAGGAGGTCGATGTCCAGATCCTGAGACTTTCCATGATTTTTACCGGTTTTATTTCAGATTTTTTCCTTTCCTTTTTCATGGTGAGGAATCGTGCGGGTATATCGATTCATCTCTTAAAACATTAAAACTCTTCTTTGGCACAGGTAACTCTTTCTTTAATAGCGGAGGAAGACGAACAAGAGTACTGTATAGTGCCCTTAGTTGATATTTTTCTCAAATATTTTAATTATTATATAAAAATTATTATTTTTATTGATATTAAGGGCAAAAAGTTGCCCTTATCGGTTAAAAGCCCTTAAAGAAAATCACAAACCACCGTTTTGCGTTTTTTCTTTCCTCATTCTACCGACACACCAGATAAGAATACGAAGAACTTGAAGAACGATTCGGACCCATAAGCAGTTTTCCTCCGCCAGCAGATGGAAAAGCATCTTTTCCCTATCTTTGAACATCTAAAATTTTTACCAAAAAAAAAAGAACATCTAAACTAATTAATAGTAAAAAATTTCCTTTTTATCATCAGTAGTCTAAATCTTAGAGCCATTGGCATAGGAAATCCTCAGGAAAAATACTATAGTTCTCTCTGCAAATATAAAACCCTAGTACCTTCAAATGCAGCCAACGAAAAGAAAAGAAAAAACACAAAAGCATCATAGATCTAGATCCCCCAAATTTAGCACTTATATGTGCAGCCCAAAACTCTAAAACAGAAAATTGGATTCTCGAATTCTGAATATTGCAATACGAGCAATCAAAAGTGAACAAAAAAAAATTAGATTTTCTTTGTAAGAATATCAGATTGAACAGACAAGAATTAGAAATTAAATCGCATCAAATGTGTATAACTTTATAAATGAAATTAAACAAAAAGAAAGAGAAATCGAGGACAAGAAGATAATTAGATGTAGATCGAAGTAAACTTACGGTGACAGTAGTGGGTCTCGGAACCGATGTCGCGTTGAAACTCGAAAATCGCGTAGGTTTCTCCCCGCGGACACTCGAGAAATTATAGTTATACACGTGACATGACGACTTAAGAAATACCTATCGTGGGTACAGCAACTGCCAACTAATCGGATTCGGACCGTATAAGAGTATTTGGAACCGTGGGCGTTTTTTTAATAAAACGCCTCTATCTTGGCAGGTTTATTTTAGGGACATGTCCATCATTTTCGTTTATAAGATTTTTGAGAGAACTGATGTATCTTCAGGCAGATCATCAAAAGTTTAACGTACTCTTTGAGGAGGGGTAGTCGATCTCCTTGGGTGCTTAACCTTGACACTCCTACACCTTCATCTACTTGTGGGGCGGCCCTGGTTAACGGCTAGCATGGCTACCAGGGTTCCTCGTGGGCGTATACTTGCTCATGGGGACAGTGTTGGACCGGCACTGCGCTACCGATACTCAAGGGAGGCTTGGCATGCGGGCTTGACTCAAACATGACCCTTCACCACGCCAGTCCCTTGCCCAAGCTGAGTGAGCTATCCTGTTGCCTCTAGTGCACGGGTGTATTTCGGCCCAAGCGGTTGCCTATCATCATGGCACACAGGTGACTTTCATCATCGACATACAGGAGACTCATCACATCGGTGCCAAGTCACCTCATCGGTGCATGATCTCCTTGCATTATTGTTGTCCCCCTTTAGCACGTAAGCGGCGCCTCTCATGGACCAGTTTGAGCCAGGAGAGTGCCCCGACAATTGGACTTGAGGTCATGATCCAGTGCTATTGACTTTGGTGGAGCCATCCCATCGGGCAACTCCTAGCCTCTATGCGTATAAAGGCTTGTCCTGGCCTGCCTGTCGCACGGGTTTCTTCTGCTGTAGAACTACCCCTATGATAGTTAGGCGCCACGTTTGGCACGATAAAAGTTTATTAGAATTTAAATGCATGTTTGCTGTGATTGTTTATCAAGAAAACACCAATAAATGGAAATGGTAGATTTTTTGCTTCCCCAACGGTTTCATGCTTCACGAAATGTGCATATGACGTGGTGGTAACATGGACAGTGATGTGATGATTGAGGGAGAGTGATCTGTGTGCTTTGCGTATCATTGAAATTTGATAAAAACACCCTGACCGGATTTAGTCGGATCAAATCCATTCAAACAGCTATCATTGCCTTGCATTGGGAATATCTCTATATGAAATAAAGTATAGAAATACGAAAATATTCCGATCAAAAGTTGTAAAAGCTGTTCAAACACTGTTTGAATGGGTCTTGCTGTGACTGAGGCCGGTCTCATCCCAAACCCTAACCACTGTGTGAGACGGACTTTCATAAGGATAGCCATAGAGAGAGGAATAGCTACGAAGAGGGACTTGCGTAAGGAGATTACTTCTCACGATGACTAGGGAATGGAATCTGTTCAAACACCGTTTGAATGGGCCTTGCTCTGACTGAAGCCCGTCTTGTCCCAAACCCTAACCACTGTGTGAGAGAGACTTTCATAAGGATAGCCATAGAGAAAGGGATAGCTACGGAGAGGGACATGCGTAAGGAGATTACTTCTCACGATGACTAGGGAATGGGATCTGCTCCTTACACGGGTGCCTCACATGCACATCCACCGTGTATTGAAAACTTCTTCCATTAATAATAATTCATAAATATGGAAAATATTTCCGATGTGCGTGTGAGGCACAAGTGAGGCGCAGATCCGGTCTTGATGACTAAAGGGTGTGACGCCAGTAAGTTTGCTGTCGACAGCATCAAATCCCTCGCCTCGACACCAATGTTGTTTAGCAGACCTGAACCCCCTGCAAGGTGCTTTATACGTCAGGGAGTCAATTCCTAATCCAGCAAGGTGTTGCTGTTGCGTATGCCGGGAAGGTGTTTCGTTGTTGTTTATTTCTAACCTGAACAGTATGTCATACCTACCCTTTCCTCTGAAGGTTGATATTTTCGTCGATATTCCTTTGCTTGTGGATCCAATAAGACACATTTTTCATATCCGAATAGGGGTGAGTATTTTTTGATTAAAATCAAATAAAAGTTGGGTAAATTTTTTAAATTACTCTTATGGTTTAATTAATCAATTAACTATATTCTTATTGTTTGATTATTATACAAGTATTCTTATTGTTTAATTAATCAATTAAATATATTCTTATTGTTTAATCAATCAATTAAATTACTCTTATGGTTTAATTAATCAAGTATTCGTTAATATTCCATCAAAATTATACACACGGGACCTATAATTTTTTTTAAAACACAATTTTACCCTTCGCTCCCTCTTCTTCTTCTTTTTATACTCTCCAAATCCAATACTTTAGAAGAGAAGCTATACAAGAAGGAATTCAACTTTCAAACGCAATATCTCCGCATCGAGATTCCAAATCAATGATGCGTCTTTGAATTCAAGCAACTCGATAGCTGACAATTACACGAGCTGTGCCGATGAGTTGCATGTGCTCAACCACATCATGCCGCATGTGCTCGTGTGGGAATTGCAGGAACTCTTTGATCTTTGCTATTCTTACAATTTCGATGGTTAGTTTTGAACAGTACCTCTCACTACAAAAAAAAAATAAAAACATATATTATTTGTTGCGGCAGCTCAAGAAATGACCATTTAGCAGCGGTCGTTTAAAACTGCCCTCTCTCGACTTTCTCACAACCGGAGAACGACCTCGGTCTGGATTTTCTCACCATCGGACAGCAACCAAACTACCAAAGGACAACCTCGATCTCAACTTTCTCACAATCAGAGAACAACCTCGGTCCAGATTTTCTCACAACCAGATGGAAACCAGAGATCTTGGCTTTCTCACCACCAGATAGACAACTATGTACCAACATTAACAGGTGAGACTCTCTTTTGCTTCTGAAACTGATAAGTGGAGAAGGTTAGCAAGGAACCGTGCCAAGAATCCACGTTATCAGGACTACATTGCATGAAGTGCAGGACGCGTCAGTTTTGGAGAAAGTTGTTGTTGACTAGGCTAAAGTATAGGATAGACGGTTGTGTGAGTTTAGGAGAGTTGGCTGAGTGACTTCTTGTATTTAAACCTGGGTTACACAGAACCAAGGCAGTGAAATTTTCAATAAAACAACAGGCTATTTTCTTGCCTTAAAAGAAAAATCTATCAATTGGTATCAGAGCGAGGCTGATGAGGGGAAGCCACAAAGAGCGAATAGAGAGTCTGGAGACCAGCGTGGGTAGTTTGCAGGAAAGCTTCAACCGCCTGGAGTTGGGATTTGGTGAGAAGTTGTAACGACTGGAGGCTGCAATCAGCAATCTCATGGAGGCGGCTGTGATACAATCAGAACCTAAGTTTAACCAAGTCACTGAGCAAAGCAGATCTTCATCAAGTGACCGAGGTCGAGAGCACACAGGAGGAGACCACCCCATGTTCTCTTCAAAACTTGCAAGACTAGAATTCCCCAGGTTTGCGGGAGAAGATCCAACTGAGTGGCTCAATAAGGCGGAGCAATTCTTCAGGTATCAAGGCACTATAGAGCCACAGAAAGTACCCTTGGCCTCCTTCCATCTTGAAAGGGAAGCGGACCAGTGGTGGTAGTGGTTGCATCGACACACAATTTTATTAATGATCGGGTCGCGGAGCTACTGCAACTTCCGGCAATCCCAACCGAACCTTTTAAGGTGAGGGTGGCCAAAGGTGCACCCCTCAAATGTCAAGGGAGGTTCGAGAATGTCAAAGTGTGGCTACAAGGTACCCCATTCACTCTAACTCTTTACTCTTTACCACTAATCAGGTTAGATATGGTGCTAGGGGTCCAATGGCTTGAGCAGCTAGGCACGGTCATGTGTGACTGGAAAAGGATGACGATGGATTTCACGTGGAAAGGAAGCCCCCATCGCTTAGAAGGAATCAATCATAAGCCGATCCAACCTGCCGAACTCAGAGCCATATCAAAGGAAGCAAAACAAGGGAATTCTTTGTTTGTCGTGTGCTTATGGATGTCTATAGAGGAGGGGGTTCCTATAGAGATGCGACCATTACTACAAGAATTTGATGACATGTGCCAAGAACCAAAGCAGCTACCTCCTTCATGAGAAATTGACCACCGAATCATCCTCAAAGAAGGAACCGAGTCGGTTAATGTACGACCCTATAGGTATGCTCATTTCCAAAAGACCGAGATAGAGAAACAAGTGCAAGACATGCTCAACATGGGAATAATCAAGACTAGCACCAGCCCCTTTTCTTCAACCATCTTGTTGGTAAAGAAAAAAGATGGGACGTGGTGGTTTTGCATGGATTACTGGGCCCTCAATGCCATTACTATCAAAGACAGATTCCCAATCCCAACGGTGGAGGATATGCTAGACGAACTATATGGAGCAACTTACTTTACTAAGCTCGATCTAATATCGGGTTATCACCAGGTGCGAGTCCACCTCGCGGATACTCACAAGACAGCCTTCCGCACGCACAACGACCATTACGAATACTTGGTCATGTCTTTCGGATTATGCAATGCCCCCTCAACTTTTCAATCTCTAATGAACTCAATCTTTCGACCATTCTTAAGAAAATTTGTGCTGGTTTTCTTCAACGACATTCTCATTTATAGCCCGGAGTGGGAAACACATCTTATGCATGTTCGAAAAGTTTTCGAAGTGTTGAGACAGCATCGATTTTTTGTTAAACTTCGCAAGTGCGCCTTTGGTCAACAAGAGATCGAATACTTGGGTCACATTGTCTCTGTACAAGGGGTGCACGTGGATCCTAGAAAGGTAAGAGCTATGATAGAATGGCCTGAACCTACTAATGTGTCTGAACTGCGTGGTTTCCTAGGTCTCACAGGCTACTACTGTAAGTTCGTAAGAAACTACAGAATGATAGCCCGGCCTCTCACCAATCTGCTCGCATGGGGCAAGGAGGCCAAAGAGGCATTTGAAGCCTTAAAACAAGCCATGTCGTCGACCCCAACCTTGGCCATGCCCAACTTTGACGAACCATTTGTCATAGAGACGGATGCATCAGGGGAAGGCATCAAAGCTGTCCTAAGCCAACAAGGGAAGCCCATAGCCTATATGAGCCGAGCCTTAGGAGTTGCAAAACAGGCTTGGTCCATTTACGCTAAGGAAATGCTAGCCATCGTACAAGCAATCAAAACATGGCCACCATACCTTCTGGGATGCAAATTCTATATCCAAACAGATCAGCGAAGCCTTAAGTACTTGCTTGAGTAGTGCATCACCATGCCTGAACAACAAAAATGGGTTTCCAAGCTGCTAGGATATGATTATGAAATCCTGTACAAACCGGGGAAAGAGAACTCAACCGCAGATGCTTTGTCAAGGAGGTTAGAAAGTCCCAGCCTCCATACATTATATACTTCTCATGCCTCTCTATGGGATGAGATCAAGAGAGATACGCAACAACACCCTTATATGGTACGGATCGGTTAGCAAGCTACAAACAAACCCAGAACTCCATACAGTTGGCACAACGGGCTGATCTACTATAAGAACAAGGTAGTTGTTCTGTTGGATTCTCCAATCATACCAAAACTCCTCCATGAATTCCACGATACTCCCTATGGAGGCCATTCTGGGGTACTGCGGACGTACAAGCGATTGGCACAACAGTTCTATTGAACATCTATGCACCAATCAATTCAAAAATACGTCGCCTCTTGTGCAGTGTAACAGAAAAATAAATCAGAGACCCTCTCCCCAACTGTATTCATGCACCCACTACCCATTCCATGTCAGGTATGAGATGACATAACCATGGACTTCGTGGAGGGACTTCCACCCTCACAAGGGAAAAGCACAATCATGGTCGTCGTAGATCACCTAAGCAAGTTCGCTCATTTCTTGCCTTTATCTCACCCACACACGACCAAAACAGTTGCGGATAGATTTATAGGAGTGGTTAAACTTCATGGGATGCCAAAATCTATTATCAATGATAGAGATCCCATCTTTGTTAGCCATTTTTGGCGTGAGTTTTTCAAGCTGTCAGGGTCCAAGCTGCATATGAGTACATCCTACCACCCCCAAACGGATGGACAATTCGAAGTGGTCAACCGCTGTTTGGAGCAGTACTTGTGCTGCTTTGTATCCCAGCAACAGAAGAGATGGAGCAATTACTTGCCGTGGGCCAAATTCTGGTACAACACTACGTACCATAGCTCAATCGGCATGACTCCCTTCCAAGCACTATATGGGAGGTCTCCACTGGCAATTCCGCATTACTCAACCGGCACATCACCTGTTCATGAGGTAGACAGAGCATTGGAGACAAGGGATAACATCCTCAAACAACTAAAATCTCACCTGCAGGCGGCTATTAATCGCATGAAGCAAATAGCGGACTCAAAGAGAAGGGAGATTGTTTATCAAAAAGGCGATTTTGTATTGCTTAAGCTCCAACCATATCGTTAGCACACTGCTTATAAAAGAGCCCACCACAAACTTGCCAGCAAGTATTTTGGCTCGTACCAAGTGAAGGAGAAGATTGAGAGCGTTGCATATAAGCTTGAGCTGCCAGAGGGCGCCCGTATCCATCCTGTCTTCCACGTCTCAAAGCTCAAGAAATTTGTGGGAGAGGACACCTCTGTTGGATTTGACTTACCACCAACGAATGATGAAGGTGAGGTAATAGCGGTACCAGGCTATACTGGATACATGCTGGGTTCAAAAAGGGTCAGGCTTCATGGAAGAAAGCTTGGTGCAATGGAAGAATCTTCCAAGGGAAGAGGCAAACTGGGAGAATACGCAGCAGTTAAAAAGTCAGTTCATTAATCTGAACCTTGAGGACAAGGTTCCACTTCAAGGAGGGGGGGGGGAAATGATAAGTGGAGAAGGTTAGTAAGGAACCGTGCCAAGAATCCACGTTATCAGGACTACGTTGCATGAAGTGCAGGACGCGTGGCCATGCATATCTGCTAGCTGTTAGGCTTAAGAATGAGTCAAATAAATGAGTAGGAGTCAAATAAACGAGTGAGGGAACATCTCACTTTTGGTTGTGTCAGTTGATGCTGACTAAGCTAAAGTATAGGATAGACGGTTGCGTGAGTTTAGGAGAATTGGTTAAGTGACTTCTTGTATTTAAACCTGGGTTACACAGAACCAAGGCAGTGAAATTTTCAATAAAACAACAGGCTATTTTCTTGCCTTAAAAGAAAAGTCTATCAGAAACATATTCAGTTTAATGTTAGTGATTTCTTTAACTTTTGTAGGTTCAGATCCTTTTGTATCTTTATATTGATTTTTTCTAGTTAATATATTTTATGATAGTTAAGCCGACTGTAGGGATGCTTGTATTATGTTTACATTATTTAAGATATGTATAAATATTATTGACAGTCTTGACCTCATTTTTGAAAAAACCATATTATTCATATATTGTGATTCATTTTATGCAAAAAGTGAAAAAAAAAATGAAGATTTTAGCTCTTTGCTTCACAATCTTTTATAATTTCTTAGCTGAACAATCTAAAACTTTATTTATAAATTCGTAAAATAAAATCTTCAAATATTACAAAAAATTATCATCAGTGCTCAGCAGTCAGCCCCAAGCCCCCAACCAATTCAAGTACATATATAGCTAGGATGTGTTGACAAATTATGTTGTATGATGGGAACTAATGAAGCACAATGGTATGGTTCAGGCTCTGGAACGTGGAGAGCTAAGTTTTGTCCATCTGCGTCTCTTCCAAGTGCCAACATTTCTGCTCTGCTTTGTGCTCTCAAATGATCAAATCTCAATAGTCAATGGCATATACACCATCATTAGTAGAAAATGATGAAATTTTCAAAAATCCAATCATTATTTATTATGGCTTTTGAAAACCAAACAGAAAGAAATCATTTCACCTAACATGGAATGATAAAATGAACTCCTTTTAGCTATTTAATGTGATTTCATTTCTGCTTTTTATTAGCATTTGGTCCATGGTATCATTTTGGATGAACACAAGCCTATGATTTCAACTGCTATGAAACTAGGATAAAGTGATAGCATTTCCACAAGGTTTTCAAAAAGGCCATTAACTGAAAAATAAAAAGGAGAAAACAAGATGAAGATAACCCCTTGGTGCTGATTTATAATTTGGACATTCTAGACTAGTCTCTTCTTATATTTTAACCACCATGGAAGGACTGGTTCAAGCTCATGTAAAAGAGGACTATGCCAAGTTGGCAACCAACATCAAAATCTTTATCCAATCCAATATGAACACAAATCCTAAATTGTGTTTTTTTTTTCAATGACAGGACATTAGAAAACATTGCCAACTCTTGATAGAACACAATGGTGGGACATGATTCATGTAACCAAACCCAAGTAGGTGGAATTGAGGCTCAGTTGAGTTATGTTCAATTGCATGTATTAGACCTCTAAAAGAACTGGGTAATTAGGCATTCACACATCTACCAAAGAATTGATCGAATTAGACCAATTCTCTCTGTCTTTTAGTTTAAACCAACATCCAGAGGTGGTTCACATGTCACAACTATTTTCACTGAATGACTTGCCTTCTAGCCTTTTTACCTCTTGGAATTCAAGCACTGAAATAAAAAATCTTTCAAATTAAAATTCTTATGCCTATCAGTGTTGAGAAAAGAAGGCATCTAACTAGACAGGGCCTTGAAAAGCCATGTAGCTGATCTCTCCAAGAAGTTTTGTCTGGTTCAAATTGTTAATTTCTTATAATCATTAATAAAAACAGAAATTATAAAATTCTCGTAGAGTTGGGATTTTCTCTACCTGATGCCTCTAAAAGAACATCTTCACCTCCTGGATGATCTTCCAAGAACTTGGTTGAATCATAAACCTGAATTAAACTAGAAATAATCATCAAAACAGACCCTGATGAGATTCTCTGAAATGGTAAGGAACTATATATATATATATATATATATATTGAAGAACTAAATAAAATGCCTAAACATAGCAGACTAGAGACTGGGTACGTACTTGTCATTTCTAAAGCAAATACATTTTATATAAGAAAATAGTTTACCTTGTCATTTATGATCAACCAACAACCTTTCTTGGAGGAATGGAGAAAGGTCTCTGATAAAAAGTAAGCTTTGTATCCTCCATTGTAAGAGGAAAGACTCAGAATCAGACTCCTCATCTGGGAAGAAGGAACGATTAATGAAAGAGAAGTTAAGAAGACAACTGACCTGATCAAGTAGTTCAGAACCAGACTCCTCATACATTGGCTATAGTTAATCCATTTTGGTTGGATGCGATTCAGAAGCACCTGAGGCCATTCAACTCATCATGACTTCACTACTATCATATCGATCCATCCTCTATTAGTTACTCTTCAAAGTGAATGATTGATGAAGTCTAGTGGAACTGTAGGAATCCCAGTTTTCTCTGCTTTGAAACAAGTTCTTGCAGATGCAGTAAGGATTTCCTCTTCAAAAGAAGCACTCAACATGCCAAATAGACTTAACATATCTTAATCATCTATGTTTCTTACTTATTGCTCTTTTTATCTTTCATTTGTTCATATTTATTGTTTGGCGTTTTGGGATTTCTATCAATAGTCATGTTTGTTTGATCAACTCTTAATCTCAATCTATCCTCTTCTGGTTCCTATTACTAGATCTTATTTACTATACATAATAATTACTAAACCATTGTGGATCAAATGGGTCAATCCGTGTTGCCACAATTAAATAATAAAATAAAAATAGATAAAATGAAAAAAATAGAAAAAAAATTGGGAACATTTTTAACATACATATTAAACAATAATAAGTATGATAAATAAGAAATGATTTTATTAATGATGAAAATTGAATGTAAAATTTTAAACCAATTGGAAATAAAAATATTTTTCAGTTCTCTCTCATTAAATCCTATATTTAAGATATATTTTTCTCATCATTAAATTCTTGTAATTAAACCCACAATATTAATTTTAATTGTATAAAAATAAATATTTTGAAAACAAAACTACTTTTTTTTCTCCCAATGGTGGGCAAGCAATTCGACCATTTGGGGTCAAATGGATTAATAAATAATGCCATAATTAAATAATAAAAATTAAAATAAATAAGCATGAAATGTAAGAAGTATTTTTATTAATGATGAAAATAGAATGCCAAATTTAAAATCTACCTAGAAATGAAATGATGTCATAGTCAAATAAAAAAATTTTAAAAATAGAAAATACAAAGAATCACAAAAATAAAAAATAAAGAAAAATTTGGGCACATAACTAATGTTATATATTTATAAAAATAAAATATTGGGTATATCTCTAATATTATGCATACATTATATTGAACAAAAATAAGTATTATACATAAGAAATAATTTTATCAATGATAGAAATATAATACAAAATTTAATGTCAACCTAGAAATCAAACTATTTTTCTTTTTAGGTGGTGGGGTAGTGGTTTGGGTCAAATCATATCATAGACAAACAAAAATTAAGTGTGATAAGTAAAAATGATTTTATATAATGTAAATGAAATATATAATTTGAAGGAAAAATTATAGTCTAAGCCGTACATTTAAAATTAGGTTGTAGATTGGTCTAGAAACCAACAAAACTTTGACAATCAGCTCTACATTTCAAATTATAAAAGCCCTTGCCATGTCATTAGAGGCTTATGTGGTTGTTTCCAACATGAGACTCTTAATCCATGTTGGACACAGCAAAAAGCCTATACTGAAAATAGGTTTTCAGTTTCTCTCCCACTCTCTGTCTCTCGATCTCCCTCCCTTCTCTCTCACTCTCAAGTCATGTCTTAATCTCCTGCTCCCTTTGTCTCTCCCACTCTCTCAGCTTTGACCTATAGCCAAATCAAAACCTCTCTCTCTCTCTCTCTCTCATTCTTCTCCCTAACTCTTTCTCTCGGTCAATATCTCCTTCTCTCAAAATCTCTATCGTTCCCCTCATTCTTTCTCCCACTCCCTCTATCGTTTTTTATTTTCTTACAAACTTATACAATATTAATCAAACCATATAAAAGAATTAAAGGGACCAACCACTTGTACAATCAAGTTATAAATTTCTACCAAGTTGGTGTAAATTTTATAGTCAAGAGTTTCTTGTGAATTTTTAGCAAATTTGTGTAATGATTTTTTAACCATACCAAGTTGGTTTCATGTGCTTTTATACGATTTGATTAATACCATATAAGTGTGTAAGAAAATAAAAGAAGAAGAATGAGAGAGGAAACAGGGGAGAAATTGAGGGAGAACGATAGAAGTTAAGGGAGAATAAGAGATCGACCAAGAAAGAGAATGAGAAAGATTGAGGGAGAACGATAGGTAAAGAGAGAATGAGAGAAATTGATAGAAAGAACATAAACACAAAAATCGAAAACCATTTTTATTTATTTTCAAATCACACAATCATTAAACAAAGAGAGACAACCGTGAGAATGAAAGAGTGGGAGAGAGAGAGAGAGGGGGGGAGAAACTAAATTCCATTTTTTTATTTTCCAATCACCCAACATTAAAGGGTAATTTTGGTATTAAGTTTTTTGTTGTGTCCAACATGGATTAAGAGTCCCATGTTGGCAATGACCACATAAGCTTTTGATGACATGGTGAGGTTTTTATAATTTGAAATGTAGAGTCAATTCTTAGAGTTTGTTGGTTTCTGGATCAACCTATAACCTAATTTTAAATGTACAACAACTGTCTTTAACTATAATTTTCCTTAATTTAAAACTAATACGAAAGCAAAGTTATTTTCTTATCTATATAGTAGGTCAATGATCTAACTTTTCAAAGAAATCCATGATGTCATAATTGAATAATAAGTATTTAAAAAAAATAGAACATAAAAAATGAAAATGCATAGAATTTTGTCAAAAACATTTGAGAACATTTCTAATGTTATATATATTCATCATATTAAATAAATATAATTATTAAAATAAAAGTTATTTTTATTTATGATAGAAATGGAATACAAAATTTAATAATAATAATTGTTATTTGCTACAAACATTTAATTTTATTTTTAATCATATTGTTACTTTTGTTAATTTTTAGTTTCTATCTTAACTATGAGATATCTAAAATTCAATTAATTAATATGTAAAAAACTTTCTTACGTACAATGCATGTGCTTAATTACTAATAGGTCATAAAATGAGAGAATTCCATCCAGCAGTAGAGGCAGGTTGGAAGCCTTTACTTAGAGTCAGAATTTCTGCTTTTACCAAATTACCATTAATGCATTGGGGCCGAGAAGCTACTACAAAGCTCATTTCCAAAATCAGGCAGGAGGATAATTGTCGGGGATGCCAGCCATTTCCATCACTTTGAGAATGGAACTTGCTCGTGCTAGGATTACTGGTGAAATTGAGAAAATGACATATACATTAATGAAAAAATTGAGAATAACATAAGTTGTTCTTAGAGTAATGCCTCCACAACTAAGAATCACCTAATGTAGAAGAGAAAGAAAGAGAATCATTCCTCTATGGTCATGGTGAAATATTAGTAATGGAATTTGCTCTTCTTAATTCAGAACCTGGCATGACCATCCAGATGTTTAAAAATCTGTGTTTGTGGATTGCCACACTACTACAAAACTCGTTCCAAAGTCATAGGCAGGAAGATAATTGTCAGGGATGCCAGTCATTTCCATCACTTGGAGAATAGTACCTGCTCATGCAAGGATTACTGGTGAAATTGAGAAAATCACATATACGTTGATGAAAAAAAATTGAGATGCTAACCGAATTAAATTCTAACATTGGAGATGCTAACTGAATTCAAGTTGAAACTTTATACATTGCTTCTCTTCTAAATATCGAAGAGGAGACCTGAACATGACACATCTAAGTTTGTGATCATGTTATTTATGATTGTCCACCCATGAAAAGGATGTACAGCGTATATATTCATGCATCTATTAGCCATGGCACATGCTTCATCAGATTTTTCATATATCTTGCTGTAGAATGTGTTATGGGATTGGATCATCATATTGTTAGAATGATAGGCTGATAACAGTGAAAGAATTCTATAGCATATTCAATTCTCTCTCTTTCTCTCTCTCACACACACACAACTCTAGATGCCATATTTGCAATTGGGTTGGGTTGGGTTGGGTTGTGTTGTGGATAACCATTGGGTTATCCAACCCATCACCCAATCCATCCATTTAAATGGGTTGGGTTGGGTTGGTTTGGGTTGTGGATAACCATTAGGTTAACCATTATAAACATAAGTATTAATTCCTTAGCCCTTTTTTTATTTTCTTCATTTGAATTAAATAATTTATAATTAATGCATTAATTTTCTATTGATTATTAATTAAATTTAGTTTTGTCTTGAATCAACACACTTCACCCAACATAAATCCAAATCAATTTTACCCAAGTCCAGTTCAGTTCAACGTAGTCTGACCCAATCCAACATATGCCGATCTGGGTCAACTCGAATTTGAAATAGACCTCAAACGGGATGGCTCGGTATCGCTTGCTTTGCCCGGTTTGGGTCATCCGGTGCAAACATTTGCACTCTCTTTCCCCCATAATGACAAGTTTCTTCGATTTAGATGGACCATTCCCCAACAATGACGAAGAATGGAAATTGGAATTTGCAACAATCATCTTCTCTACCGCCAATCTTTGACTTGTACTCTCTCTTTCCCCCCTTTTTCTTGTTTCATTTTGAAGAGGGTTAATGGCAAGGAAGTTTTAGACAATTGTTAAACAACTTAGGGTTACCCTAAGACAATATGTAAACAGGTAGAATTAATCAATTAGCTAATTCATAAGAATAGTTTAAGAAATTTACCCTAAAATTTTTTGGGTTTGTTTTTTTTTTTTTTGGTTATTTCGATTTGATTAGTTTAATTTTTTGATTTAAAAATTTGGTTAATAAAAAAAAACTGAATTTTGTTATCTATATAATGGGAAAATGTATGATATCGAAAAGACATGGTATCAGTAGAGACTTAACCAATCAAAACACCCCTGTAAATTTTGTTTAATACCACCTGATTGGTCATTTCTTATATGATACCTATTAATTGGTTGTGAGATTTTCTGATATCATGTTTTTTCATTATCATAGTTAACCCCCTATATAATAGATATATAGTAACATATAATACATATATAATATGCACAATGTATTATAATGTACTATATTGCATATTAAAATAATAATTTATTACATATATATGTTTTATAATATATATTTTTAATATAATATATATATATAATATCTATAATATATAGTGTTGAAATAGTTTTTCATTTAAAATTTTGATTTGATTTTTAACCAAATAAACCATTTGCCCACCCCTACTTTTCATGGATCTCCGACAAAACTACACCCAGGAATGGATCGGGCAAATATTCACAAGCCCAACCAAAATTTGATAAATCCCACTAATGGCATGAGAAGAGTGGAGGGTAATTTCACTAACAAAAAAGTGACAAAGAATGCTAGGCACATCATATTTTATACCATTTCTTATCAATATTTGAAAATTAAAGGTCATTTATTAGCGGTCCCCCTATAGTTTTATGGATTTACTAAAACCTACCCTATAGTTTGTGTTTTACTAAAATACCCCCACAGTTTACAACTGATTTACTTAATCCACTTTCCATTAGGTTGAAGTGGAAAATGACAGTTTTGACTTAGGATCTGTTTGGAGCAATACATTCTACAAAAAAAATAATAAATAAATGGAAATGACACTCTTGCCCTTAGTAAAACATGGGAAACAATTGTTTTCAATCACTTTTATTCTCTATTTGAAGAAGGAAGACATGATGTTACAAATTAACTAGTAAGTCGTATCCAATGTTCTCCCTTCTTAATTTTATAGAAATCATTGTGTGGTAGATCTAAAAATCAAGCATGGTTCATTTTAAAAGCTCAATATGATGTATTAGTGGTAATTTTGTAATAAAATAGTATAGGCCCATGCTATTGAACAGTTTTCACTTAGTATAGGTGGTCAAGATACCATTTTCAGACAACAATATAAAAGATTCTTGATAGAAGGTCGATTAAGTAAATTGGCTACAAACTATAAGGGGAGTTTTAGTAAAACATAAACTATAAGGTAGGTTTTAGTAAATCCATGAAATTATAGGGTGTGTTTTAGTAAATGACCCAAAATTAAAATCAATGTTTTAAAAAATGACTAGGAACTAGAACCATTCTGGTCACCGATTTTCAGGTCAATGGTTTGATTGCCCGGTCTAAACGAACAGCTCGTCTTGACAAAAATATTAAAATAAAAAAGGCCAAAAACTGTTGAACGGGTCAACAGTTCGACCACCTAGGTCAATGGGTCATTGACCAATTCAACGTTTTCTTCGACAAGGACTGGGTTTGGGGTAAAACGGAACCGATTGCCTAGACGGTTCTTGGACTGAACAGTCCAACTATTCGGTTCAATGGTGGTTCGAAAACCATGGATTAAAATAGGATTAAAAAGACTTACCTTTGAGTTTTCTCCTAAATACTGAAATATCTCTACTTTTTTTATATTGAACAAAGACCTCCATGCATTAATTAACTTTTATCTATACCAAAGGAAAAGCCTAATATACCTTAGGTTGTGTTTGGTTTGTGGGAAGATTTTGGTGGGATGAGAAAATATGAGATTGAATGGAATAGGAAAGAGAAAATGGGTGAAAATTTTTTATGTTCCATTTTTGGTTGCAAAAGGGAAGATTGTGGGAAAATCAACCCTAGTAATAATTATTAATTAATTAATTATAAATATGTTTATTATTTTATATTTTACTATTATTATTAATTAAGAATTAATATTTTAAAATTTATTTTATTAATATTTACTATGAACTAATTAATAATTTATTTTCTATTATTAACTATTTCTCATTATTTAACATTTTTATTGAATCTATAATTAGATATTAATTATTTAAAATCCATATTTATTTAATTAATTATTTCTATTAATTAATATTTTGCATTTCATTAGTTTATAAATTATCATTAATACCCATGACGTAATGAATAATTTTTATATTTTTATATTAATTATTTGTAAATTATTAAATAATTTTCATTGGTAAATTATTTCTTTTAATTAAATTTTTAATTATAAAATAATCATTTAATTATTATTTAATTTGTAAATTAATTAATTATTAAATATTTTGCTCTTAATTATTAGTTAATTAATGACATTTTATTATTTAATATTTTATTGTTATTTATTAACTTGGTATTAATTATTCAATTAATTATTAAGATTAATTAATACTTTAATTTTTATCAATTTATATGTTATTATTAATATTTTATTTTATTAATACTTATGGCTTAATTAATAATTTTAATATTTTATTGTGAAAAAATAATTAATTATTAAATTATTTATTGAATAATATTTCTATTAATTATTATTTTAACTTTTTTATTAATTAGTTTAATTAACATGTTATTAAATAGTTAGTAAGTCATTTATGGGTCATGGATCTAATATTAATTCTTATAAATACTACAAGGTGTTTTCTTTGTTAAACAAGTACTCCACATCCCAAGAATTGGGACCAATAATCCTACGACCTTTTTCTCATCTCCATGACATCATCCCACAAACCAAACATGGGAAGGGAGGAATATTTTAGAATAGGTGGGTGTGAGGAGGATATAGTAAGAAGGAATTCTTGATTCTTCATTATGTATCACATATCTTATTTGACCAACTTAGGAAGCCGAAACTCAAATTCTTGGAAAAGGTCTAAGGATGACAATTTTTCTCATCCCTACTGTCCCCAACGAAGGTTGGGGTCGGGGAATTTCTGCCCTATTGCCAACCCTACACGTTGGTCTGAAAATGAAAATGAGTCTTCATTAAAATTTCCCGTCCTTTATGTTAGAGCCTTAGAGGGGATACCAAAGTCATTATTGACTTCCTGTTGGAGGAAAACCTCAGTCCACCTTGTTGCAACCTGCCGATTGCAGGAGTCTCTTCAGTTCTCCCTATTGTACTTTTGTCTCTTGTATCCCGAGAGAACTTGCAATTATTGGTGATCTGTATATTGACTGAAATTATTGGTGAATGGAATTGGACTTAGGGCTTTCAAAATATATACAATCCTTTTCTATGTCGTTTTCTGTTCATAAAATATTTGAAATTTTTCAACGGCTGGAATAGTTTATCAAAATGCACTAATAGAATTAGGCTGCATTCGTCATTCTTATTTTAAATATTTATTATCTCGTTTTTACTTTAAAAATTTATTGTTCATAAATCCTAAAAATAACGAATACCAATTGCATCCTTAGTGGCGAATTCATACGGGCACGGGAATAGAGAGAAATTAGTCGTGGATCAGAGTAAAATATTTTTGCAAAGAAATTTATTAAATAATGATTGTATCAATGACTATCACTGATCATGGCTAAGGCTTGGGCAGCTAGGAATCATTGATTGCAAACACAGACTTCATTAATGAAAACTAGGGTTGACATTATTTGACAAATTTTTCAAAGGGTATTGATGTTGATCGATCCTAGTGGGGTAAGAATTGAAGTCACAGTTAGATGATCCTTGCCCACTGGGTGGAGCCATGGTGGAAGGACGAAATCGCGCATTGAGATCTACGAGCAAGAAACAAGTCAGAAGCTTGAGGAGTTATCCCCGAGTAGGTACTCCGATGCTCAAGTCAGTAGAAGGCAGTAGGTGGTCGAGCCAAGCAATTGACAATGAGTGCTGGTCTGAGCAAAGTAACAGTATGGGTGTTCAGAATTGGATCCTTTACCTATCTTTATATAGCCAAAGATCCATGTTCTGATTGGATTAGGCTTCTGGGGTTGTCAAGATGAAGTTAGCCACTGAGGTTTTCGAAATAAGACATAATCCCCAGCGAAGTTGTCCCCATCTATTCTCTTGTCTTGGTCGTTTTTATCCACATGTAATGGCTAAGAAGGTGGAGTAGGACCGCAGAGGTAACGCAATGCTGATGTGGCCGAGGAGATAAAGCAAGCTGCAGACATGGCTTGGTGTTGACGTGGACGAAGAGATGGGACGGCCACATAGGCGCCACGTGACATCCAGAGCCAGCTCAACCATAACCCGAACAGGTACTTTTGTTTAAATTTACAAGGGAATTATCCTATTTTATTTATTTTATCTCTAGTTAGCTCAACATTTAGCCTTCCTTTTGAAATCAATACAAGATTTGTAAAGTTTTCCTACCTTTCCTTTCCTTTCCCTATATTACATAGCCTAAGCTGCTTATTGGGAAAGCACTTAACAAAAGCATCTGAAAAAAGCTTATTTGGTTGTTTAGTGAAAAAAGGCCCAATAAGTGCTTCCCCCCCCCCCCCCCCCGACTTTTTATAAGCGCTTATTAGAAAAGCACTCATCGTGTTTCTTTTCTTTTTTTTTTTTTAATCCATAGCCCTTTTGCTTTTCTGATCCATACTAGCAGAGGGGCCCTGCATTGCAGGGGCAAAACATGATGGTAAGTGGTTTGTCAAAGGTAAACTATTATATAGGAAAAAAATTTGCAAAAGGTAAAATTTTAATTAAAAGTTTATTGGAAAAAATATCTATTTAAAATAAATAAAAAATATGGATAATCGTATATTTAATTTAATAAAATAAAACAATAAAAAAAAAATCATGACCATAAGACAAAAGAGTGAAAGAGGGAGAGATGACTTTTGTCATTGTATTTTTGTTTTATATAGTGGAATAATTGTAAATGGTTAAATAATAATTAGTTTAATTTAATAAATAAATAAATTTGTAAAATAAATGAAATAACTAGACAATCGAGTGAGAGAGTATATATATATGATATGGAAAAGATATGGTATGGAAAGAGTTTTGACCAATCAAAACCCACCCATAAATTTTGATAAATAACACTTGAATGGCTACCAAATTTATGATTCCAGTTGATTGGTCAGATGTTTTTTGGATATCATATTCAAACCCTATATAAATATATACATGATTCTATGTCTTACTTTGCTAGCAATAATAATTTGTTAGATTATTAAATTATTAACTAATTAAACAATTTAGTAAAATAAGTAATAAATAAATAAAACCTTATGCATTATCAACACAAGATTGGTAAAGGCTATCTCAAATCATTTAATTAATTAATTTAGCACTATTAATGGGTCAGGCTGAACTACTGGGCTACCGAGCCCATGAACAGGCTTAGCCTGATTCATGGCTCGACTTGGCCTAAGACTTGGCCCATGGACCAGCTTGACCCGTGGCATGGCACGGACCCATGTAGGCTCAAGTTTGGGCCGTATATTATATACAATAATTATATAATATATTAAAATATATAATTTTATTTTCAATTTTACTATATTACTTCATTTTATTATTGCATACATAAACAGTTGTACACATCAAAATTCATATATCTTTTTTAATTTTTTGTCCATTTATTTTAATTTATGTTAAAATTTTCATTATTTTTTCAAAATTTTTAAAAAACATGGCTTAGCCCAGTCCATAGTTTGGCATGGCTTAAGACTTGGCCCACAATATGGCACGGGCCCGTGTGAGCTCGGGCTGTATATTATATATAATAATTATATAATATATAATTTTATTATATTATTTCATTTTATTATTGCATATATAAACAATTGTATACATCAAAATTCATATAAAATAAAATTTTAAGATCTTTTTTAATTTTTTATCTATTTTTTTAATTTATGTTAACTTATTCATTATTTTTAAAGATTTTTAAAAAATAAGCATTAGCTTGTTTCGTGGCCCAGCCTAGCCTAAGACTTGGCCCTTGAACCAGCCCGTCCTGTGACACAACACAGGCTTGCGCATGCTCGGATCGAGGGTTGTGTTGGGCCGACCTCCTAAAGTATTCCAAGAGAGGGAAACATGGCCCACACGGCATGGTCCAATTTTTAACAAATATGAAAAAGGTAAAGTTTAGTGACATTATTGTAAATAGTTAGTAGTGACACCAATGTAAATAATTACATAATTAGTGTAAAATATGAAAGAAGAAATGGAGAAAGGACAAGTAATGATTGTTTTTTTTTTTCATTCCATGGCATCATGTAATTAATTAAATTTGTAATGGTAATGGTTAAAAGCATAAAAAGGAAAAGATTATAAAATTATAAGATTTCATTGACATTATATAAAAGAAAGATTCCATTTGTCAAATGCATAATTCGCAATAGATCATACAACCCTTTGCTTTTTAGGTTATATATATATAACCTAATTATCAAAATATATAGATTGGTTTCATGGAGTTTATAGATGTGTGTTTATTGCTTTAAATGTTTATCTGAAAAACTTTACTTTAAATGCTTCTTGCTTTTGTTGTTTGGTTGGGTATTAGTTTAAATGTTTCTTACTTTTCATCTTAGATTTAACACCCCATAAAGTATGCCACATAAGCATTTCATTTCAAGAAATGATGGGGCATTGGGGAAAACAAGAATAAGGCGTTTTCCCAAATGCCTTATGCACATAAATCCAAGAGTTTATGTTTTTTAGTATTTATTTGATAAACGTTGAAATTAAACAGTGGTTTCATATACAATAAACACCAACGCCTATGTGGCAATATTATATGTTTGGCATGGCTTCCATTTATTAAATAAATGTGTGTACTTGATTTGTCTACAAAATTGAGAAAAGCGATTGATAAATGTTTTTTTTTTTTTTGGTATTTGTTGACAGGTAAATGCCACTAAGCGCCACATAAGCAGAATAGTAAATAAATACATTTGTGTTAGGGGAAATGTTAAAATGAAGCTTCCCCAGATGGCAATAACCTGGTACCATTTAACAAATAAACGGAAGCCATACTAAACACTCTGCTAATGTGGTAGAGTTTTTTAATAAAAATCCACAAAACCAAACACCACCTTAATGTGTAGAGTGTAAAATGGTTCATATAAATTGCAAATTGGCTTAGTTTTGCACTGACAAATTTACCTTCTTACCAAACAAACTTTTATTTGTAATGGACGCAAATATGAATTCTAATAAAGCATATGCTTTTTTTTATCAAAAGCCCTTTAAATGCAAATTTACTTCTTTGTTACTGATGTACTTTTACATCTTATTATCAATGTAAATATGCATTGGTCTGTCACTTTTAATTGTAATGGATGCAAATATGAATTCTAATAAAGCATATGCTTTTTTTATCAAAAGCCCTTTAAATTCAAATTTACTTCTTTATTACTGATATACTTTTACATTTTATTATCAATATAAATGTGTATTGGTCTGTCATTTATCAATACATAAATATAATGTTACCAAATACAGGCAAAAATGAACCAAAGTGCAAATTTACCTTGAACCAAGACTCACACTCCATTTAAATTGTTTCCAAATGCAACCTTATTTGAAAAACTTTTCAAGGAACAAAAAATCACTCCCAAACATCGCTTTTTAAAAAAGAAAGCGAACATTAACTATCACTTCCCCTTTTTTCCCATCAAATGGTCGTGACTGGTTTTTTCTATTTTCTACTCGATCTTGGGGGCCTCGTACCTTTTTGCTAGTGGATTAATGTCGGATGGAACGTGGCATTATAGCGTCGGGTATGAATATGGATATGGGTATGGTACTGGTACATATATTCTAACCAATGGCTCTCCAAACTCCGGTCCAGGTGTAACTTGTTCGAGTTCAACTTAGGCGGGCATGGGCCTGGGCCCATTGCAATTCAAAGTCTTCAAATCCCGTACGTACCTAAAATTTGTACCCCTTATCCAGTGATAAGGGCCCTTTGTTAAATCACCACTGTTATAAAGGCTGGTATTCTCTATTTTAAATGCATAGCATATACATATTATAAGTTGGTGGAGGGTAAGTAAATAAAATACCAAAAAGGAGAATGACTATATTAAAAATTACTTTTTTAGGGATAATCATGCCATGTTATTAATTTACCGTTCAAGCGTTTTTTTTTTTTTTTTGCCTGTGTTTGGTTGCAATGCAAATAAATTTGTACTAATACAAATTTGTGGCAGTGCAAATGATTTTAGTGTAAATTTTGACTTATTTTTGTTTTGAATTTTAACTTATTTCATTTGATGATTGCCTTACAAATGAAATAAATTAAGACATGAAGCAGAATAAAGTAAAATCCAAAACAAAATTAAACTAAAATTTGCATTTTTTTACATTTGCACTCTCATGTATTTGTACTAGTGCAAATAAAATTGCACTATAACCAAAATAGCCTTTTGATCAAAGTAAAAATAGGCATATGTTGGAAGATATGGGGTCACGGAAACTTGGAGAAGCTTTGAGGCTTGCCTAAAGACATTGTCTTTAGAATGTTATTTGCCTCCACTTAGATTTACTGAGTTTGTTGTTGGGTTACAAGCAAATCCATTCCCATGACACAACAAAGCCATGGGTGAGAGTATACAACCAGCAAAGTTGAAGATTCTCCAAAAAAAAACCTTTTGTAAGACAGATCAAATAGAGAGAGACAAGAGTGATTTTCGAAAAAGCTTGTGTTTGCATTTGCTTGATTCATGCTCCTTAAATAATTTTTGAAGAATCATGAAGCAAAGGAGTGTGCTGGGTCAAAAAAAACTCCTTGAATAGTCACAATTTCAAACATTGTGACTGTTAAAAAGGTAGTTAACAATTAATGACTGTTAATTTTGAATAGTAACTCTTGATCACACCTGATCGAATCATGACCGTTGAAACATCAATGGCCTGACACGATGGTCTGGGTCGTACCAGGCTTAGGGTTCTAGGTCCACGGGCTGGCATGACACGACACAACTGTGTGCCCATGGCCCAACCCATGGCATGGCATGCGGGCCCATAGCTATATAGAGTTTTTCTTTACAAAAATACCCCCCAACAACTATATAGGGTGTATTTATGTATTTTGGTTTTGGGGGGAGGGAGAAAAATGACACAAATGCCCCCAAAAGCTATATAACAGTTAGTTTGGGGGGCATTTTGGATAAAGCGACAAATAACTTTATAATAACCAAAATACCCCTCCCAAAAACTAAAAAATGACTAGTTTTTAGGGTATTTTAGGCAATTGAATTATTTTCAATTCCTATAAATAGCCCTATCATCCACCATTATTATCACACCAATTCAACAATACCTATAAATAGCCCTATCCTCCGGCATTTTTAATTCTTACAATGATCAAAGTCAAGAACAATAGGAGAAAATGATGAAGTCAATATTTTTTGTATACTCAATAGTTGTATGGCATTTTTCAAATCATCGTAAATTTTGTTTAATTTATTTGATATTCTTTAATAACGTAATTTTTTATTTTCAATTTGTAACTATATTATATTTTTTATATTTTATTAATTTATTCCATTTTCCAACTTTCATATTTCATTCACCCAACCATTGTATGCTTTACATCATTCAAATTTAAATGAAATAAAATTCCTATTTTTCTTCTAATTTGTTATTCACTTTAAGTCTTTGTCTCTTTGACTTCTTATTTGGCTTAAGTAGATTGTATTTTTCAAAACACACACATGTTTCTATGTCTACGAGATAATTCCTTTTCATGATGACTTTAAATAATGTCCATTATGTACATCTATCTATCTATCTATCTATCTATTCTATTATATTATATATATATATATATCATCATCATCATCATCATCATCATCATCATGCATCTCCTTGTTCCAAACTCCCCTTCCTAATTTCCTATTTTTTTATTTTTTTTATTTCACATAATTACCCATTAAACCAATAAGAAAATAACATAGGCTTAACTATTTTCAACAACCATAAAAAAAGAGGGATTTGCTTTTCTAATGTTTAGTCAAGTGGCACCCCTTTCTCCTAAATTGTCTCTAATTCCTATTTATCTCCTAAATTATCTCTAATTTAGTAGAGAGATTCCCACCTAAAATATCTATAATTCCTATTTATTCCCTCCCTGACTTTTTATCTACATCTACCTAGAGAAAGTTTCAATTAAAAATATTCAGAATTATTTAAATATTATAACCAAATTATATACTAACTTTAAAATATTTATCCAAAACACAAAAATTAATAGATTTAATAATATCCATATTATTAATAATTCTAATTTTTTTACAAAATTCATCATGAAATTTTGTAGTAACAATGTAAATTGTAATTTTATGAATTATTAAATTTAAATGCTATTTAAATAATACAAATTTAACATTAAAATATAAAACATTATTTAAATATTTCAATAACTAAATCTATACTTACTATATTATAAAGTGATTAGGTCCCACGTCCACAACCCTCTCCTTCTCCCATTCCCCCTTCTCTCTTCTCTCCTTAAACCTCCCTCGTTTAGCCCTAACCCCTTCTTAGCCATTCCATGTAGCCACGTGGCAGCCCTCTCTTCTACACTAGTGTCATTCCAAATCTCTCTCTCATGTTCTCAATCACTTAGCCACCCCCCCGCTAAAATTTCTCCTAAACTATCTCCCCCACCTAAAATTCTTACTAAACCACCTCTTAATCTATATTGCCACGTGGCAACCCTCTCTTCTTCACTAGAGTTCCTCTCTCTCTCTCTCTCTCTCTCTCTCTCTCATGTTACCAATCGGCTCAACCCCCTCCTAAAATTTCTCCTAAACTCTCTCTCATACATGGTATGGAAAGAGTTTTGACCGATCAAAACCCACCCATGAATTTTGATAAATAACACCTGATTGGCTGCCATATTGATGATTCCAATTGATTGGTCAGTTTTTTGGATATCATATCATTTCCATATCATAGTCAAACCCATATGTATATTATAAACCATGTAAAAACCAAAAACACCTAAACTATTATTTTTCATAATTTTGGTAAATTGAAAATTTTAATTACTAAGAATTACTTGCTGAAAATTACTGATTTTGGTAGTTTAATTTTAGATTTTTTTGAAAATTAATTATTGAAATCAATATTTACTAAAAACTAAAAATTAATTACAAATTATCAGTAATTTTTAGTAATAAGTAGTTATTCATATTTTCTATAATTTTGGTCAATTTATTAATATTTAATGATATTATCAAACAATAATTAAAAATTTTAGTAATCTTTACTGGAAAATTAATTTCAATAAATATAAATTTATTTTATTTTTTATATTTTCAGTAATTTTGATATTCTACTATAATATTTTATCAATAATTAGTGGTTTTGTTAATTTAGTGAAACTTAGATTATAAAACTTCTAATTTTTAAAATAAATAATTAGAAAATTTAAATAATTTCCATAAGTATTGGATATTACATTTATAATTACCATAATAATGAAACTATATTTATGGGTTTGGGGGTGTTATAGGTTTAGGGGATGATCCCTAGGGTAGGAATGGCAATGGGTGGGTTCAGGGTAGGGATCATACTCCCCATCCTAACCTCAAGTTTTAAATTAATCCCTAGCAAAATTCAATCCCAAAATATATTACTATGTTTAGTAATTAATATTAGTGATATAATATTCATTCAAGATTAATTAATTAGTGATATGTTACCAATAATAATTAATTATCTCATTAATACTAAAATTTAAAAATTAATAATTGTTTCATAAATAATTAATTTGATTATTAAATTAACTATTATAACTATTAATAATAGTAATATTTTTATAAATTAAGAATGTTACCATAAAATATTACTATTATTGATAATTAATATTGCTATTAGTAACTATAAATCAAAATTGATGCTATTAATTACTAGCAGGGGACCCTACGATGCACAAGTTTTGTTAAAAGAATTTGACGCAAAAAGGAACTAGGGATGTACCTTGGGCTGGGTGGGATTAGCTCGAGCCCAACCTAGTTCAACCCAAGCTTTTGCACAAGTTGCTATTGTGTTTTTGAACTTCAAGCTGGGTTTAGGCCAAAAAACTTAAGGCTAACCTATACTCACGTTGGGTTTGGGTTGACCCAACCCAATTTGAGCCTGTTCCAACATTTTATGATATACATATTTACATAACTACATATTATCAATATGTTCTACCTGGAAATTGGGCTATAAAGCTCAATATACTCAAGCCCAAATCCAGCCCCAAGATGTTAGGTTAAGCTCGGGGTTGGGCCTAATTTGGTAAACTCAGGCATGGGTTAGTAAATTATTAGTATTTGTTGTTATTCTATTTTTGTTATATATATATATATATTAGTAAATTATCAATAACTATTGAAAATTACTAGTAATTTTTCTCTTACCAACCTAGGCCTAACTCGAGCTTTTAACCCAACATCTTGAGTCGGTCTTGAGATTGGACGTGTTGAGCTTTGTAGTCCAATTTCTAGGTAGAATATATTGATAATATATAGATATGCATATCACAAAATGTTGGGTGGGCTCAAATTGGTTGAATCGGGCTCAGCCTACCCAAGCCCAACCTGAATTTAGGTTAGGCTTGAGTTTTTTGGCCTAACCCAACTTGAAGTTGGAAACTCAAGCCCAATCTATGCAAAATCTTTGGTTGAGTTTGGGTCGGGCTCGGGTTAGGCCTATTCAAGCTGCACACCTAACTCCTTTTGCCTCAAGTTTTATTAACAAAGCCTATGCATCACACAAGTCCCCACTAGTATATATATAGCAAGACAGTCCACGTCACCTTGCTTCTCCTTGTTCTATCACCCCAACCTTGCATTCTCCTTGACTCTCTCTCCTCTCCCCCTTCCCACCACTTCCAACTTGCCCATCTCAGCACCCTCTCTTCATTGCTCTCCCTTCCCATTGGGTTCTCTCTTTCCCCTCAACTCACATATCTCACTTTCTATAACGACCTAACATCTCTCCTTAACTAACTCAATATATGTTTTATCCTCTCCTTCTATCTCTAATTCTCCTATATTCTCTCGACCTTCCTATACAAATAGGGCCATAATTTATTAAGATTTAGTTTTATAAGTCAAACATTATTTGTACTTATAGACATGATTTCAAGCAAAGAGAGGGGAATAAGGGGAATTCGATGTTTCCTATATATTCAGAGCATCTTCCATTATTGTTAAATAATCTATTCTTAAATAATAATTTATTGTTAAATAATCCATTAAGTTATAAAATTATTAAAAAATTCTATAATATATTCTACCAAAAATTATGAAATAATTATTTCAGAAATGATCCATTATTTAACAAATATTAAATAATTTAATAATATACCAAAAAATTAATAAACAAATATTAAATAACTTAATAAATGTCCAAAATTTCAATGTTCAGCATAACTAACATTAATCATTGTAATTTAATAAAATTTCATTAAATTCTTACAATAATAATTTATTGATAAAAGATATTACTAATTAGCGTAATTTACTAATTTTTATAAATCAATAATTATAGTTAACAATTATCAAATAATTTAGGGAAACCCTTTAACTAATAATCCATATATATTTTTTAAATAAGTAATTAAAAAATTAAGAAATTAATCCATGAAAAATATTCTCCAAAACTATTTAAATAATAATCTATTATTATTATTCAACTAAATAATTATTAAAAAATTATGAAATTAGTCTATCATAAATTGTTTCATAATTATTTAAATAATAATCCATTATTATTATTCAACTAAATAATTATTAAAAATTTTATGAAATTAGTCTATCATAAATTGTTTCATAATTATTTAAATAATAATCCATTATTATTCCTTCAATAAATATTAATCAATAGAAATTTCAATAATTTTTTTGGAAATTATCATAAAATATTTTAATTTATTGTTATTTAATTTACTATTAGATAATTAGTTATAGAAAATTATTAGAATTGTAGGGATGGCAGCTTTCCCTGTAATTATGAATAGGGACGGGGCAGAGACGGTGTGGGGATAAGGAAATTATTTTTGCCCCAAATTATGGATGGGGTTTGCATATAATTCCCCAAACTCGATGGTAAATTAGTAATATATCCATAGTTTTAATATTGATTTTTAAAATATCTCTAAGTTTTCCTCATATTCTTAATTATAATCCTAGGATCCCATTATTTCATTTATAAAATACCCCCAAATTGTCATAATCCAATTCCTAAAATACCTCACAGCTCTCATAATTATGTTTGTAAAATATCAATAAATTAGACTTTTTTAGGTAGTTACCTATGGTGAGGAAATTTTAGGGATTCTCTATCCTTGGCAAGGAATGGGTGCCTCATCCCGTGCATCGCACGAGCCCCGCTAGTATATGCTAAAGTAGAGCTTTCCATGTCAGATGGCCTCTCTTTACGCCATTACCCAAACCGAGCAATTCTAGAGGGGGTGCAAGATTTCCAATACAAGTCCATGGAGTTGCCACTTACATGGCAATCTCCCCTTGTTTGCCCCATTAATTTAGGAAGAAAACTCACTAACTTTATTTTAGAAAGAAAACCCAATAACTTAGAAAATATTTTCTTATAATCTCTCTCTCTCTCTCTAATCTTTTCCTATAATCTCTCCCAATTGACACAATGGAAACTTGCCTAAAACCCAGCCCTTTCATGTAGTCATGTGGCAGCATTCTCTTCTACATTCGAATCTCTCTCTCTCTCTCTCTCTCTCTCTCATGTTCCCCCTCCTAAAATTTCTCCTAAACCATCTCTCCCACCTAAAATTCCTCCTAAAACACCTCTTAATCTATATTACATGTCCCAAAAACCAACTAAAAACCAAAAACTTCATAAAATTAATTTATAAAATATTTTTGTCATTTTTAATAATTATTAATATTATTGAGCATTATTCATTAAATATTAACACCTAAAGTATAATTTTTCATAATTTTGGTAAATTGGAAAATTTAATTACTAAAAACTACATGTTGAAAATTATTGATTTTGGTAAATTTGATTTCAGATTTTTTTGAAAATTTTATTTTTTACATTTTTAATAATTTTGGTATTATCAGTAATTTTTTGGCAATAATTAATTATTGATATTTTCAATAATTCTGGTCAATTTATTAATATTTAATGAAATTATCAGATAATAATTACAAATTTTCAATAATTTATTTTTAGTGGAAAATTAATTTAATTAATATAAATATATTTTTTATATTTTCAGTAATTTTGATATTTACTATAATTTTTGAGAAATAATTAGTAATTTTGGTATTTAATTACTAAAAGTTACTGACTTTAGTAATTTAATTTAGCGGAAGTTAAATTATAAAACTTCCAATTATTCAAATAAATAATTGGAAATTTTAATAATTTCCATAATTATTGGAACTATATTTATGGGTTTGGGAGGGTTCAAAGCAGGGATCATACTCCCCACCCCAATCTTGAGCTTTAAATTTATTCATGTCTCTGACCCCAACCCCCATTGAGAAAAAATTTAGCTTGCATCCCCAATCCTCGGTGGAGATGAGTTCCCAATCAGGGACCTGAATTCCTATTTTTTTTAATTAAAACATTGTTTTCAAAAAAGGTATTTATTTAAAATAAAAGAAAAATAAAATGCAAATGTAAATTTAAATATACTTTGATATATATATATATATACACATCTATTTAATATATACAATCGAGGTCGGGGCAGGATGTGGACTTCATTCCCCGTCCCCGTCCCCAATTGGGTATTCCTATTAATCCCATCCCCATCCCTACATGATCAGGGAGGCTTGATACTTGATGGAGATGGTTAGGATGGGGCAAGGTATTATTTATGTTTTATATACTATTTTTTGAAGAAATTTTAAATGTTTCAAATATAAAAAATTGAATACTAAATCATATTTTAAATATTATCTAAAAATAAAAAATAGATTAAATAACAAAATTCTATAGTAACTTTAATAAGAATATAAAATATAAATAAATGAAAAAATAAATATTATTGAAATAGTGGAAGTAAATTAATTAACTTAGAGGTATTAAATCTTTTTATTAGTATATTTTCAGAAATTGTGTTTTTTCAGAAATCTTTTTATAAATATATTTTCAGAAATTGTGTATTTTCACTATAAATTTTCAATAATTATTGGAGATTAAACTATTATTGTTAGTTGTTAAAGATTTTACTATTAATTTAGTTGAAATTAGGAGTATTCACTACGCAATTCAGTTCGGTTGGAGATTGTTTGGATAGCCAAACTTATCTAGTCATGTTAGGGAGTTAGTCACTTGAAACTGACCAACCATTAGTGAAAACTAATTGTTAGCACCCAATTTTTGCTCAGTTCCTTCACCCTACCTCTTTGTACCCCCCTTTTGCACTCCAAAAACTTGAAACACAAATAGATCAACTTGAGACTTTCATAATGATTACCAAGATCGACCATATATTTTTCATATCATAACCATTCATCCACTTGACTCCTCACCCTAATCCATGCCTACCTAGCAAATTGTAGCTCATCCAAATTCCCTCGTTTAACCCCCCATCAAGCCTAGATCCTATTCCAACAAATTTCATTAATTAGAGCCTATTATTCGCCATCCCAACTTCACATGACAAATCAGACCTTGCCATTGTGTTCGGAGACCCAAAATAAAACATAGCATGTCAAATCTCACAATGAAACACATACATTTGACCGTTGAAAAAGTAAGATTCCATTTTGGGCCCTCCCGTTGATTGGAAAATCATAACCTAAGACCGTGATCTGAATTAAAACAGTCAATCTACACCTTTGGTCAAATATCCATCACTTTCATTAGATTTAGGATGTTCAAAAGTGCCAACCCACCAAATTTCATCCCAAAATTCTCCTAGTTGACCTATCATCAAACAAAGGTTCCATTTCAGCAAATCTCATTGATCTGAACTTGGCAGCCATAGATCTCAATCATCCCAACCCTATTTGACCAATCAGCCATCACCACTGTGTTTAGGGGCCCAAAAAACCTTAGCACGCCAAATTTCACATCCTAATTTATTCGCTTAACCGTTAAACTAGAAAGATATCGTTTCAATGCACTAGATTAAATTGCCATGTCATCCGGCCCAACATGAAGCCTTAAAAAGGTGATGGCTCATGTCAATCATTCTTGACCCATTAAAACACCTTGACCAATCAAACAGAGCCTAATAGGCTTAAAAAGCTCAAAATGCCGAATAAACCCCTTTTAAAACCAAGAAAAGACAAAATAGCATTTAAAAGTTCTTCAAACTTACATTTTATGCCACTGACAGCCCCAAATACGAGACTGCAACGTCTCGCACGCCAAGCTCCTATTGGAAGCACAAAACCCATATAAACCACCCCTAAATCGAAGAAAATATTTCACCAAACAAGAAAGCTTGACTGAGCACCTATTTCTTCGAAGAATCTCTGCCTATTTCATTGAAAGAACTCTGCTCAGTTATAAACACTGTAGCTGAGCAAATTTTAGACCCATCTCCTTCTATTTTTTCTATAAATAGAGGCCCAACTCGACCTTGAAGGGAAGAAGACCCGAGGTAAGACCAAGGGGGACTAAAGGGAGGAAGCCTGAAAGAGGTTCCTAGAGAAAGAAAAAGAGAGAAGGGAGGAGAAGAGTTTCCCCAACTTCCATAACTCACTTATTCTACTTGAAATCTCAAACCCTTGAAGCCAAGCTCAAGCCTCATCTCCTATTTTCCAACTTAACACCCGAAACGTTCAGCCCTGCTCCTGCCTTACAGGTTTCGTTTGAAGTCTTTTAGTTGCTGGAAATCTTTGGGGAAGGTACATACGAAAGGTAAGTCTCATTTGGTCATTCTGGGTTGCTTGAGGTTCTGAAATGTTGGATAACCATTGTTTGCGGTTTCTTCTTGGCTGAGAATAGAGGCAGAGAGGCGAGGGTCTTAGGGAAATTAATACCCAAGATCTGATAACATCACCTCAAAATCAGTCTTAGGAAAAGTTGAAAACATGTTCCTCTAGATTTAAGAAGTTCTTGCAACCATTTCTATTTCACTCTGAAAGAAGCTGAGTCTGAACAACACCCGTATTGGACTGCTACAACAGCTTGGAGAGAGGGGTGCCTAACACCTTCCCTCTCCCAATCCTTGAAACCCGAAATTTCTCAGTTGTGTGCCTTTCCCATGGAAAACAAAGTCACTATCAAATACCGAAATTGAGTTTTAAAACCCAAAAATGAGGGCCCATTTCCTTTAAAAAATGGGTGGCGACTCCAACTCTTTTGAGCCGACCATGAGCTTCCCAGAGCTCACACTAACCATTGGTTAATTAATAAATGTTCAAATTTTTAATATTTAGCATAATTTACACTAATAATTGTAATTTAATAAATTTTCATTAAATTTGTACAATAATTATTTATTCACAAAAGATATTACTAATTGGCGTAATTTACTAATTTCTATAAAATCAATAATTATAGTTAACAATTATCAAATGATTCAAGGAAACTCTTTAACTAATAACCCATAATTTTTTAAATAAATAACAATTAAAATTTAGAAAATTAATCTACAAAAAGATATTCTCCAAAACTATTTAAATAATAGTCCATTATTATTATTCAAATAAACAAGTATTAAAAATTTTGGAGAAGTACGAATTTGCCCAATGCATATTTCTGATTTCCACTATAGAGCTATAAACATTCAAAAGGTTAACAACCCACACTATATGCATCAACACCCGCCCATGAATTGGCATCAATTCCGAGCTGGCACCTACCCTGACAATACTTTGAAACTACAAATTCTGACCCTGGGCTGATTGGTCATTCTTCCTAAAAATTTTAGGATAACTAATTTATCAGAATTTGTTTCATATTTATTTAAATAACAATCCACTATTATTATTTTAATAAATAATTATAAAGTAATTTAGGAAAATTATTAAGTCTATCCACAACAGTCTAGACCACTTGGTTGACTTCAACCATATTTGGTTTTACATTAATTAACTACAAATGATTTACTTTTAATTAAAATTAGTGTAATTTACCATAATTACATTAATTTACTATAATTACATCACTTTGATTAATAGTAAATAATTTAGGCCTAAAAATAAATAGTTTACATTAATTCACATTAATTTATTGTTATTGTAAATAACTAATTTACTATACATTTTTGCTAATCAACACCAATTTCAATAATTTTTTGAAATTATCATAAAATATTGTAATTTATTGATTTACTGTTAGTTAATTAGTTATAGAAAACTATTAGAATTGTAGGGATGTCAATTTTCCCTATAAAACTAGGGCCCTATCCTACCCCACCCTAAATAGGGCAAGTTTTCTCAAATTTTAAATAGGGATGGGGAAGAATAGGGTAGGGATGGGGAAAATATTTTTGCTCCAAATCAGGGATAGGGTTTGCATATAATTCCCCAAACCCGATGGTAAATTAGTAAAATATCTATAGATTTAATATTGATTTTTGAAATATCACTAATTTTTCCTCATATTCTTATAATCCTGAGATCCTATAATTCCATTTATAAAATACTCCAAAATTGTCATAATCCAATTCCTAAAATACCCCCAAATTCCCATAATCCTATTTATATATTCACAAGTTAGATTATTTTTAGGTGGTTGCCTCGAGATGGGGAAAATTTAGGATTCCCATCCCTGATAGTGAATGGGTGCCTCTCCTCGAACCTGCCCTACCATCAGGGACGGGGAAGGGATGGGGGTAAAGTGTCTTGACTACGGGGGCAGGGGACAGGGAGGAGTGCCCCATCCCGTGCATCACGGGGCCCCGCTAGTATACACTAAAGTAGAACATGCCACGTCATATGGCTTGCCTCTTACCTACCCCACCATTGAAGACGGGGAGGGGGATGGGGTAGAGTGTCTTGACTATGGAGCGAGGGACAAGGAGGAGTGCCCCATCCCATGCATCACACAGGCCTGCTAGTTTATACACTAAGTAGAAGTTGCCATGTTAGAGGGCCTTTCCTTGCTTTATTACCCCAATAGAGCAATTCTAAAGGGGGTTCAAAATTGCCTTTAGAAGCCCATGGAGTTGCCACCTCAACATGGCTTATCTCCACTTTTCCTCTCCTTTTTATTAGGAAACTAACTATCCCCCACTTTCTCTTAAATTATCTCTAACTATCTCTAATTCCTATTTATCTACTAAATTATTTCTAATTCCTATGTATCCTCTCCCCCACTTTTCATCTATCTCTATTTATAGAAAGTTTCAATTAAAAATTGTAACAATTATTTAAATATTATAAAAAAATTATGTAATAAATTTCAAATATTTATTAAAAACACAAAAAATAATTATAATATATTTAATAATATTATATTATTAATAATTTTATATTTTTATGAAATTCATAATGAAATCATGTAATAACAATATAAGTTATAATTTTATGGATTATACAATTTAGTAACTAAATAATATTTTAAAAATATAAATAAAAATTATTTAAATCAAGGTTTAAAATATTGATTCACCCGATACGTCGAAATGGGCGTATCAAGCGAATCGATATCGATATAGCTTTTGGTGCTCTTTTTTTTATTTTCTTTTCGCAACTGGTTCAGAGGAGCTGGTTTAGGCCTCCTCCACACCCTGAACCGGTTAGACCCCCGATACACACTGTAGGGGCGTAATGAAGGGGTCCCGGAAGGATACGTATCGATTGCCGATACGTGTCGATACTTTGAAACTTCATTTAAATGTGATTCAAATAATAAAAATTAAAATTAGAAAAAAATTTAATATTATAAATAAAAATATTAAAAGTATCTAAATAATTTTATAACAAAATATTTAAAACCCGTTCCTAAATATTAAACGTATCTAAATGAGTTGTTCTTAAAACTCTCCTAAAGTCCTAATTCCTAAAATCCTCATTCCTAAAATATTCCTAAAACCTCTCTCTCTCTCTCTCTCTCACACACACACACACACACACACTATTCGGTCCATTTAACTAAAGTGATGTGGTTTATTGTATCAAATATGGTTTGGTTTTCATTAGTCCAACCCACTTACAACTCATTTACTTTGAATGATATATTACTATCTTTAATAATTAATAAATTTTATTTTAGTAATATTTTTCAGATTAATTACTAATATTGTCGATAACTTACTAATATTTTACCAAAATTATTTAATTCTTTTTAGGATTAACTGATAATTACCAAAATTTACTTAAAATATATTATTTATATCCTTGATTTATTAAAAATTTCCAAAATTTAATACCAAAATATATTACTGTTTTCACTAATTAATATTAGTGATATATTAATAATTCAGGATTAATTAATTAGTGATATATTACCAACAAATTAATTAATTACCAAAAATAATTAAATATTTTTATTAATATAAAAATTTAAAAAATAATAATTATTTCATGAATAATTAAATCAATTATTAAATTAACATTTTTATTGCTAATAATAGTAATGTTTTTATAAATTCAGAATTATAAAGTTTATTAATTCATAATTGATAAAACAAAATATTACTATTCTTAGTAACTATAAATTAAAATTAATGCTATTAATTACTAGGGGGACCCTGCGATGCATGAGTTTTGTTAAAAGAATTTGAGGCAAAAGGAGATACGATTGTACCTTGGGTTGTTTGGGCCTAACTCAAGCCCAACCCAATTCAACCCAAGCTTTTACACAAGTTGGGTTTGAGTTTTTTGACCTTCAAGCTAGGTTTAGGCAAAAAAGCTTAAGGCTAAACCAAACTCAAGTTGGATTTGAGTTGAGGCCTCAAGTAGTTTAAACTTGACCCAACCCAATTTTATCAATATGTTCTACATGTAAATTGGGCTATAAAGCTCAATATGCTCAAGCACAAGTCCAGCTCAAGATGTTAGGTTAAGCTATGGTTAGGCCTAAGTTGGTAAACTTAGACCTGTGTTAATAAACTATCAATAAGTATTTTCATTCTATTTTTGTTATATATTAATAAATTATCAGTAATTATTGAAAATTACCAGTATTTTTTTCTCTTACCAACCTAAGCTTAACCCAAGCTTTAATCCAGGATTGGATGTATTAAGTTTTAGAGCCTAATTTCTGAGTAGAATATATTGATAATATGTAGATATATATATCACAAAATGTTAGATGGGTTCAAATTAGTTGAATTGGACTTGGGCTACCCAAGCCTAATATTAAGCTTGAATTTTTCGATCTAAACCCAACTTTAAGTTGAAAATTCAAGCCCAACCTATACAAAATCTTTGATTGAATTGGATCAAGATTGAACCTACACAAATTACACACTTACACCAGTTATTTTAATAAAACATGTGCATCGCACGGGTCAAATAAATATCACCACACCCCAAATATCACATTTATTTTGGGGCCCCACCACCTCGATCCCTCTTTTTCTTTGTCAAATAAATGTGTACACGTATAAATACAAAATAAATAGATAACTTTATATGATTACACGTGTATTTGTTGATATTGCTGAAAAGGCCAACTGAGTGGTGCTCGGTTGGTATTTAGTCTGGGTATTCCAGAAGCAACGAGCCCCACTATCGGGTCCCACCACCATACCTTTAAGAAAGAATAGTGGAGGCAAAAGGCGATGATTCCATACCAAAAAAAAATTCATGATCATGCAACATCAATATATGCTTAAAAATAACCTAATCTCCTTATCTTCATTTCGTAGTGATAATAACATAACATAAAGGAATCTAGATTAATTAAATAATTTATTTACAACAAAAAAGCACCATACAAGAAATCACAAAGAAAATGAAAAATAACCAAAAAGAAAAGAAAAGAAAAGAAATCTAGGGGTTTTTTTTTCCTAATATAAATCATTAATAATTAAACCATCAAATACCAGTCCAATAGATTTCTCTCCCGGTTTCGTAGGATCTTTCCCAAAACAGCAACGCATTTGGTTCTGCAGTCTGCAGCACTCTCAAGTAGCAACAACCTTATCACCTTTTCTATCTCCAATCTGTGGGACCACCTGTATTTATAAAAGACACGTAAGCTAAACTTTTTTTCGAAGAAAATATCGAATCAACGTTCAACGCTGCCGCAAGACTCAAAAGAGAGAGAAGAGACGAGAGGTCCGTAGATATTTCACAGTTGTACTCACAATAATATAAGGGCAATTTTTTGCTCTGAATATCAATAAAAAGTAATAATTAACTTTTTGGGAAAAATACCATAAAAGGGCATTCGCACTGTTCATTGTCTTCCCCTCTCTCTGCCTGTATTCATGCCAGCCATTTCAACGGGTAAAGGGCAGCCCGTGTTGGCTTCATTCCCTGCAAATCCAGCACCTAGGCCGTCGTCTCCAGACGCCAGCCCGCGTTGGCTTCATCGTCTTCCTCTTCTTCTGCCTGTATTCATGCCAGCCATGACGGATACTGTCTCAAACATTTCCGATTCGGCCATGGTCGGAGTGGACAAGACCAAAGAGCAGGTTCGTTTGTTCCTTTTTCTATCTACGCCGTCTGATCGATAAGAAAGCAAGATGATCGGTACCGGCGATAATCAGCAGCAGCTGGGTGATAGTAACAGAAGAGGCAGTGGTAGAAACACAGGCAACACCGGTCTGGCGTCACTAATGCAGGCAACACCGGTCTGGCGTCTGGAGACGACGGCCTAGGTGCTGGGTTTGCAGAAGCCAACGCGGGCTGTCGTTTACCTGTTGAAACGGTTGGCATGAATACAGGCAGAGAAAGAGGAGGACCATGAACAGTGCGAATGCCCTTTTTCGATATCTTTTTCCAAAAGCTATCTTATTTTAATTATTTTATAAAATAATTATTTTTCATGCCAGTTGGAAGGTGAATGGGGAATTATAGCTCACTGAATCTGATCGTGATCTGATCTAATGAGTTGGGTGGTCAGTCGGGACACGTGGAAGCCAGAGATACTTGCTGTACGTACGATATACACGAGTCCTATTCCTAAGCTAATCTTGTGCGAATCAAAATGATAGAGTACAGAACGGCCTACGTTGGAGAGTATTACACATTACTTGCTATTTACTAACCTGATCTTGAGATGCATCGTACGGTTGTGATGACCTTCTTTGAGTATTCACGTCCGAGCTAACAACGTTCGTGATATTTGGTTGAGCAAGATCTACGCAAAGAGAAGTCAAACAGCATTTCATCCTCCAGATTCAAAAATAATGGCGAAAAGAGAAGAACAAGAAGGGTCGGTTCATTACACAAATATCTCTAGGGCATATTGGTTATTCAAGTTAATGTCTTCGTTCATCTGGCTCCGACCTCCGGCTAACATACACCGGAAGTGGAGTCGGAGTTCCGGTACATGATGGAGGAAGTGCAAAAGCTTTCAGTAATACATTCGAGGGTGCCAAGGTAAAGGAGGGCAGAAAAGATAAGGAGAAACATATACCATGGTGGAAATGCACAGTTTTCCTTGTCTTTTTCTTGCTTTCTAGATCGCAAGTCGACTCAGAGCTGTCGGGGAGGTAGCGGTCGAGGGGAAGACGAAGATCAGTGGCATACATTAACAGGGAGCAGCCACCATTTTCAAGCATGGTTTGAACGAAGGCCGCTTCAATGGAATTAAGGAATTTGACGTGCTTCTCGTTGGTCCAAAACCCGGCGTGATCACCGGTCTCCTTCAAATCCATCGACATTCGACACCGGAAAACCGCTGGACAGAGATCTAGAGAAGGAGAGGAGAGGAGGTGGCTATTAATGCAGAGAGCTAGTTTTGGGGGATTTTCGGGGTTATAAATAAAAGTGGTGGTTCGATGATATTCTTTTGTCCCTCCTCTTTGCTTTCTTTTTCCCTTTTTCTTCCTTTTGGGGCCGTGGTGGGGGAAAAATATCTGGGAGTTGGGGTTGAGTTTGGAGTTTGGCGAGTTTGAAAGATATTTTCAAGATAGAGATCAGAAGACTCCAAAATTCCCCCGAAGGCTGGAAATAAATATAAAATGAAGTTGGTGATTTGGGTACATCCAGTTTCCGATAAACCTCAGCCCACGGGAGGCCCTTTTTGAAAATGACAAGATTATCCTTATAAATAAATTTTGGACATTTTTTTTAAATATTCTTATGGTTTAACTAATTGACTGATTCTATTTTTATTATTTATAATTTGTTATGACATCATTATTTAGTATTAATAGAAAAAATAAAATATTAAATTTATTCTTTACTATTCTTCAATTTTTCAAAATAAAACTCAAATGTTAAAAATTGAGATCGGGAAAATGAAGTAAAGGCAAATAAGACTGCAAATGACAATCAGAAAATGGTCAGTATTCAGGTTACAATGGAAAGCGGTTGTACAGGCTGCAATATCTATTCATTTGTTTCAGCCACTCCTGTACAATCGACTTGATTCCATAAGTCATATTAAATGGCGATGAAAATTTTAGACCCACCTATCTGAATTCTGAAATCCATAGTCAAGTAGGGACAGAGAACGTGAACAATCCGAAGCTGTGTGGACCTGATTGGGGGACCACCTACCAGAAAATGAGAAAAGAAAAGTGAGGATGGGGGAGGTTGAAAATTGGAAGAGAACAGGGGCAGTTTGGAGCAGGGGAGAATGTGCGAACTGCAAAGCTGCTCTGAGAACATACGTCACGGCCCACAGAGATGTGTATGCAATTTCCATTAAATGAATTTGAAGTTTAATCAACATAAGGAATAACATAGTTCTTATACTAAGCTATTCTAAAATTTGGCTTCTGTGGATGAAAGTATAATCTCAAAACCTCTCATTCTTACTGATGTGCAAAATTATTCTTTTATAGATTCTATATCTCTGAATTCCAAATCATGCTAGATGAGCATCCTACCAGGTTCAATTCATTTGCAAGAATTTGAAGCAAGTCTCTTGGGTTACTGGATAACCTCAAAATGGGGACAGTAAGGATGATTCGTGATGAAGTAAAATTTGGTCCGACCTCACAGTTATGCGATACATGGCAAAGGCAATAACTCGACACAAAAGCAAGCTTAAGGCACGAGCACCAAGGGGAGAAACCAGCGGTCCGAACTCCCTACTAGGGGCCCGAACTCACCCTTGGCCCCAAACTAGAAAGTAATTCGAACTGGTCTGCCTTGTAACAGTTCGGGACATACTTCGCCGAACTGGCCTACCTTGTAACAGTTCGGGATACACCTCACCGAATTGGCATGCCTTGTAATAGTTCGGGATACACCTCGCCGAACTGGCCTTCCTTGTAACAGCTCGGAATACACCTCGCCGAATTGGCCTGCCTTGTAACAGCTCAGGATACCCCTCGCCGAACTGACCTTCCCTATACATACCTCTGAACTCAAGACTTCGCCTCGCTCACCACTCCACCACATCACCTTTAGGGCACCAAAACCAAACAAACCATACTACGCCTGACACCGAGGAAGTCCGTACCCGAGGGCGCCGCACCCGATTGACTTGGGATTTGACGCTTGACGGCCGCACTCTAAACGGCCACTTGCCACTGCCTCCTGACACCGCCATCTGTAGTTAGAGAGACGGTTAGGCAGTGACGGTTTTGTCCCAGCAGAAAGGACGACGCCCGAATTGACAGACGCAAGGGTAATCATACCCGACCTGACAAGGGCCTCGGAGCGAGTGCGCGAAGTGATTATAAAAGGCCCCCTGCCCTCAACAAACATGGTATGTGAACTTTGCGCTATCTGGTCTACACTTTGCCTTTGAGAGATTACTGACTTGAGCTTCAGAGTTATTACACCAGGTTCCCCTGGAGTTCTCTCATCTTTCTCTTTTCAGGCTCCCCGACGCTCCAGCTCAGAGGCGAATTTGTTGACAGCTAAGACCGGCCGGATTGCACTCCATCAATTGGCGCCGTCTGTGGGAACGCTTCTAAAAGCCTCCCTCTAAATCTCTTTTACCTACCCTTCTTTCAAAAACTCCAACACCCACTCCAACACCAAAATGGCCTCCTCCAACAGTGCCGGACGTGGAACCGAAACAACCACTACCGGAGAACAACTTCATGTTCCGGCGGTGTGCATTGGGCAGTTCACCATCCCCCTTTCAGTGGATGGGATCCCAAGTTTGAATGTGCCATAGGTGGTGGCACCTCTGAACACTCCCTCGCTGAACATTCCTCTTCCACTCCCCATCAAAACGAATTCGCGGAACCAACTGTTGTCCCACTGGTAGCCCGCCAAAGCCAGATAGATGATCTGATGCAATGCATGCGGGCAATGCAGGCCCAAATGCAGCAATTCCAGCAGCACCAACTCCAGCAACACCAGGTGTTGCACCACCTCTCCCAACACCATTATCAACAACAATTCCCTCAGCTACCCTTGAACCAGCCACTGCTCCCCCCCCCAACACCCTATTTCAAAGCCGATCAATGCCCCCCCTCAAGGTGGATGACCTCACCAAGGAGAGGCTTCCCGACCACAGAACCCACCTAATAGTCAGGTCTCATCCCCGGGCCGAAAGCAAAGGAAGATCACCCCCGCCTCGCAGCTCGCGGGTGGGTCAGGAACCTCGCCCACGAAGTCACCCCGGCGCTCCAAACCCAAGTTCCCACTCATGAAGAACCGCTTCAGCGCCTTAGCAGCAGGCCAACATTTCGGGCCCATCGAGCTTGGCAACACGGAGGCAAGCAGCGCCAGCACCAGACCCACTCAAAGAAGGCACCGACGAAGTCACCGAACTGCTACCCGTGTGCTACCCGAGCTCAGAGGCAAGGAAGAAACGAGCTCGGGCGAGGTAAAAACCGTCCCCATTCTATCAGTTACTTCCCCCCTTTTCAGTAGAACTTCTGGCAATCCCCTTGCCTAGAGATTTCAAACTCCCTTCTCTAGACAAGTATGATGGGTCCTTTGACCCCAACGACCACGTCGACGCATTCCGGTCGCAAATGCACCTCGCTAGGGCAAGCGAGTCGTGCATGTGTGTAGCCTTCACCACCACCTTTAGAGGGGTGGTCCGCACCTAGTACCGGAACCTAGCTTCCGGGTCAATAAGAAGCTGGCCCCAGTTCGTGCAGATCTTCACTGCGCACTTTGTTACCAGCAAAATGTGTCCCAGAACCGAGAAAAGTATCTTCGAGGTAATCCAAAGAGAGGGAGAATCCATCCGGAGCTACATCAAACGGTTCAATGAAGCATGTTTGCAGATCCCTCGGTTAGACCCCGTGGTACAGCTCACCGCAGCCAAAAGAGGCGTGATGCACAAAGAGTTCAAATGGCACATGGTAGCCAGCCAGCCCGCAACCGTAGCCGACTTCCTCAAGCTCGCGGACAAGTTTATGAGAACAGAGGAAGAGATCAACCAGAGAAACGAAGGCGGGGTTGAAAAAAGAAAAAGAGAAGGCGAGCCCTCCAACCCCAGCAATAGAAGAGGCTAGAACCGAGAGGCGAAGCTGAGCCAGCCTTCCCGAGCTCCCTTACCAGTTCGGATGGATTACACACCATTGAACACAAGGCGGACCAAGATCCTGATGACGATTAAGGATGCCCCTTACGTAAAGTGGCCACCTCGCCTGAAGAGCAACCCCAACAAGAGGAACAAAAATTTATAATGTAGTTTTCATAAAGATTACGGTCATAGCACCGAGCAATGTAATAATCTCCGCGACGAGATAGAAGAACTCATCCGTTGCAGGTACTTGAGAAATTTTGTACATTATGACAATAGTAATAAAGCAGGTTGGCAAGGGGAACACGAGAAGGATGTCCTCGAGCCGAGCAACAGACTGGCCGAAGTCTTGCAGCGACCTCCCTCAGAAGAAAGGCCAGTCTGGGGAACCATACACGTAATAGTGGGCGGTTCGGTGGTGGCAGGATGCACTTCGGCGGCAGCAAGGACGTCAGTTCGCGAAGCAGCCCGAGAGGAGCAGAACCCTCCCAAGAGGCCGAAGAAGGAAGAACCTATCTTTTTTACAGAAGACGACGCGTGAGGTGTTCACTACCCCCACGACAACGCCCTCATCATAAAGCTAAGGATCAGCGACTTCGAAGTCCGACGCGTACTGGTAGACTCAGGCAGTTCGGCGGACATCCTATTCAAATCGGCGTTCGACCAATTGCAGTTGCAGAAAAGCGATTTGAAACCCGCTCACACTCCTCTGGTAGGCTTCAACGGAGAGGAAGTCAGGCCCTTGGGAAAAATAACAGTACCTGTGGAAGTCAACACATGGCCGTGCGCGGTAAGATTCAACCACGATTTCCTGGTGGTCGCGACCCCCTCCCCATACAACTCCATAATAGGGCGACCAATTATGCATATTCTGCGTGTGGTGGTCTCCACCTATTATTTGGCAATGAAGTTCCCCACGGACTTCGGTGTGGGGGTAGCGCAGGGCGACCAACTTGAGTCCCGCAAATGCTATGTTGCCACCCTAAAGGGAAAAACCAAGGTGGCCGACGACCTCGAATTAGAGCGAGAATTAATCGCCTAGTGGACGCGACCTTGGGACATGAGCTTCTAAGCTTCCTGGACGCCTACTCAGGCTACAACTAGATCAAGATGGACCAGTCTGACCAAGAAAAAACCAGCTTCATTACCGAGTTTGGCCTGTACTGTTACAAGGTCATGCCCTTCCGGCTAAAGAACGCTGGCGCGACCTTTCAAAGACTTGTAAATAAACTTTTTCGGCCATTAATTGGCACGAAAATCGAATGTTATGTAGACGACATGGTCGTCAAAACACAGTTTTCGTGAGAATTAATAAATGACTTGGATTTTATCTTCCAAATTCAGCGTCAATATAACATGAGACTAAACCCAAACAAGTGTGTCTTTGGTGTCACCTCGGGTAAGTTTCTAGGGTACATTGTCAACCGGTGCGGTATTGAGGCCAACCCGGACAAAATAAAGGCCATCCTTGATATGAGACCACTTCGGAAAGTAAAAGAAGTTCAAAGGCTAAACGGCCGCGTAGCCGCTCTGAGCCGCTTCATGTCCAAGTTGGTAGACCACTGCCTGCCTTTCTTTAAGGCAATCAAAGGGAAAGGGTTCAAATGGACCCGATATTGCCAGCTCGCGTTCGACGAGCTAAAGACTTACATCGCCACCGTACCAACCTTAGCCAGACCCGAGGAGGGCGAGGTCTTAGAACTGTACCTGTCGGTGAGCGATGAGGTGGTCAGTTCGGTATTAGTAAAACAAGTAGATCGGGTCCAGCGACCCGTCTGTTATGTTAGTAAAATTCTGCAAGGAGCAGAAACGAGGTACCCGCAGATAGAAAAAGTAGCCTACGCACTGGTGATATCAGCTCAGAAACTCTGCTCGTACTTCCAAGCTCACACCGTCGTCATCCTAATCGACAAACCCCTAAGACAAGTCTTGCTGAAGCCCGAGGTCTCCAGTAGGCTGACGAAGTGGGCCATCGAACTCAGCGAGTACGATCTCTAGTACAAACCACGGACCGCAATTAAAGCCCAAGCTTTGGCAGATTTTATCACCGAGTGCACTTTCAGCCTCGAAGGCCTACAGGTTGAGCCCGAGGTCCCCAGTTTGGGCGAACCCAGAGCTCCCAAGCCAATTGAGTCTGAACCCCGTGAAGTAGCAGCCATCATGGCCTCTCTCCTGGTCAGGCGAAACGCGAACTGGGATGAGGAGCCTTGGATCCTTCACATAGATGGTTCCTCGAACCAGCAAGGCAGCGGAGCTGGAATAGTCTTATGCGGCTCGGGCGGCACAAAATTGGAATACGCGCTACACTTTGAGTTCGCGGCATCCAACAACGAGGCAAAGTACGAAGCACTGATAGCAGGGCTGAAACTAGCACGATAAGTGCAAAGCACTTAGTCATCTGTAGCGATTCCCAGCTCGTGGTCAACCAAGTTACGGGCGAATACGAAGTGCGCGAGTTCTCCATATCGCATACTTGGCGAAAGTAAAAGAGGCCCTGCTCATCTTCCAGTCACACTTCATTAGGAAAATCCCGAGGTCAGAGAACACTGAAGCCGACGCTCTGTCCCGGTTAGCCAGCACAAGTCACAACAACATGAGAACCGTGTACATAAAGGATTTACCTCGGCCTAGTATTCTCGGGGGGGCAGAGGAGGTCGCTCCCATCCTCGAAGCAGAGCCGAGCTGGATCGACCCACTCGCGAGCTTCTTGATAGACGGAACCCTCCCTGCAGAACGCAATGCGGCCAAGAGGGTGCAGCACCAAGCAGCCAAATACGTCATAATAGACGAACGGTTATACCGACGGTCCTACACGCTCCCCTACTTGCGTTGCCTGCGACCTGCCAAATCCGAGTTCGTACTCCGTGACACTCATGAAGGCCTATGCGACGGACACTTGGGGGGTAGAGCACTCCCCCCAAAAGCACTTCGACAAGGATACGACTGGCCAACGATGGCTGTCGAGCTCGTCAGAAAATGTGACAAGTGCTAGAAGCACGCCAATATCCACCATCAGTCTGCTTCCGACCTCAAATACCTTGCCAGCCCGTGGCCCTTTGCACAATGGGGCATCGACCTCCTAGGGCCATTCCCGCCAGCAACATGTGGAAGAAAATTCCTAGTTGTTGTAGTAGATTACTTCACGAAGTGGATAGAAGCCGAACCTCTGGCAACAGTTACGGCCCGAAACATACAAAACTTCTTTTGGAAGAACATAGTATGTCATTTCGGGTTACCTCAGGTACTAATCTCTGACAACGGCAAGCAGTTCGAGGATATCAAGTTCCAAGAGTGGTGCCAGAGCATGGGGATTCGACAGAACTTCACATCAGTCGCGCACCCGCAGGAAAACGGTCAGATGAAAGTTATGAATAGAGCCATCCTGCGCGGACTGAAAGCACGTTTAGATCGAGCTAAGGGATTGTGGGCCGAAGAGCTACCAAGCGTTTTATGGGCTCACCGAACTACAGAAAAAGCTGCCACGGGAGAAACCCCCTTCAACCTCACCTACGGCACTGAAGCAGTGATCCCAGCGGAAATCGAAGTACCAACATTGCGACTAAAAACATACGACGATCGGACAAACGGAGATGAGTTACGGACCAACCTTGACCTACTAGACTAGGTAAGGGACCTCGCGCACATCCGGACAACAGCCTATCAGCAGCAGATAGCTCGCTACTACAATGCCAGAGTAAAACAACGAAGCTTTCGGGTCGGCGGCCTGGTCCTTCGTAAGATTATGGTGCCCGAACCCAGCATGGGCAAACTTGGACCAAATTGGGAAGGGCCCTATAAGGTAAAGAGAGCGCTCGGGGGGGCAAACAAGTACCTCGAGCATGGAACATTGTGAACTTAAGGCGATACTACCTATAAACCACCAAGCGAAGTGGACGAAATCTCTTCAAGGGCCCAAGGGCCATGATGTAGAGCCAAGATGAACCTCGGCGTACGCAAGCAAAGAAAAGTCGGGCATATTATCAGCTCGGCAAAAAATCAGTTCGCTACAAAATCCTTAGCACCGAAACAGGTCGCGTAAATACAATAACCCGAACAAGAAACAGTGGCATATTATTAGTTCAACAAAGAATCAGTTCAGAAAAATGAACACTTAGTCAAAAGGATTTGTCTATTCCGTTGCAAGAAACAGGAGTAAATTGGCCATCAGAAGGCACTTCAAAAAAAAATCTTTACATGCTCGGAGCTACTTCTTCGCCATTAGAAGGCGCTTCAACAACACCCGAAGGCCCTGTCTCCCCTTCTGTAAGAATCCACCATCAGATCGTCAAAACGCGGAGAGGCAATATAGTCTTCAACGACCTTCTTCTTGGCGTCTTCAATGCCTTGGGAAAAAATCTGCATTTTCTCCCTGATGTTCTCCTGAAGATATTCGACTTGATGCTGCAAATCCAACTTCAAGTCCGCCATGTGCTTGACGACTACCCCCATGGCCTCGGCATCACGCTGAGACATTGCCTGCCTGGCCATGGCGACGCGAGTAGCTTCTTCGGCAACATAAGCGGCCGCCTCAGCAGCTCGGGTATTTGCCTCGGCGGCACGGAAAGCCTCTTCAGTAGCATGGGCGGCAGCCTCAGCAGCTCGCGCCTATCCCGAGATCCTCTCCACTTAGGCTGCTAAGGCGTGAATTAAAGAATTCACCTACCAAAAGAAACAAGTGAGCAATAATAGCAAAAGCGATAGAAAATGAAGAAGGCAAACGAAATCTTACTTACCACCATAGCATGTGTTACGGCGCGGCAGGCGACCTGGTTCAAAGGAAGATCGGTCCACGCCGCGATCTCCTCGGGGAAAGTAGCCTCCCTACTCTTCTGAAGAGCGTAGTTTGGCGTCAACACGCTCCTGAACTCCCCTTGATCTCCCGAACCCAAGGGCCCAGCCCGCGTATGAGCGAACCCAGAGTGAGCAGGAGCACTGGAGTATCCAGGAGCACCCGTATAAGTGGTCTCAGTGTAAGGCGCCCCAGCAGCTTCATGCATCGGTGGAGTCACCTCGGGCTCCCTGGGCAGATCCTCCGGCGTGTGGCCTGGAGCTTGAGGCTCCTCATCCGTGGGCAGCTCGGTACGAGTTCGCTTGGCGACCCGCTTCCTCCTCTTCATGCCTTGGAACAGACGCCCCCCATGAGTCATCTCCGCGTCCATCACACTTGCAGAAATGAGTTCGACATCAGAAAAAATGAAGGAACAAAGCAAGCAAGAAACCACAGAACTAGAAACCTACCCGAACTCAGGCCGGCCGCAATAAGCTTGGCCTCCGTTAAGTACTGATGACACTTTAAACCTTGTTGTGCCCATTGTCGGAGGCCCTTCATCGTCTCTTTGTCGAGAATGACACCTGAATCAGGAGCGGCTTCACCCCACCTGGTCTGAAAGGGCCATCCTTGTGCACTTCGCACACCGAAGTAGTCCCGCTTCCACGCCAGGACCTTATTAGGAAGATCATGCAGAACCTTAAAGCCCGGGCAAGGAGAAAGGTAATACGCCCGTCTTCCCCGAGGAAGAGAACCCACTTGCCTCTTGAGCATCAAGATGGAGGAGAATATATCCAAATCTAAAGGAAAATTCTGCTCGCAAAAAAGGGAGATTGCCCCCACCAGGTTTCGAATAGAGTTTGGATGAAGCTGGCCAATGGTGACACCGAAGTGGTTTATGACTTCGACGAGAAGGTGGTGGAAAGGCAGTCACAACCCCGTAGCGAGCTGCTCTCAAAAAATCACGATCTCATCAGGACCGTGTTCCCAAGGAAAGCTACCCGAAGGAATGAAATATGTATACCCCCCAGGCAGATTGTAAGACATAAGTATAGATTGAAGCCCCTCGGGCGTCATGGTCGAGGGACCAAACCTGTCTAGCATCCGACCTCGGTGAGAGGTAGACGCCAAACTGCCCGAAGCGGCTCGGCCTACGGGTTCATAGTCATCATCGAATTCCACCTCAGGATCACTAAGGCAATCGGAGGATACGGCTCGGTTTATAGAACCTACGTCAGTCCTACTTGAAGAGTCGTTTGAGCTATCAAAGCTAGACATCGAGGAAAAGAGGTGGATTCAGGAAGGTACTCACCGGAAGAGAGTTTTGAAGGCTCCGGAGACGGGAACAAGCCAAAAACCTTGAAGGCTAAGTAACCAGCCTAGACGCGGGCTGAAAAAACTTGGCCGCGAGTTGAAAAGTTGGACGCGAGCTCAAGAGGCAAACCGCAGAAGTGACAAATCGATTGGGGTCCCCCCTATTTATAGCTACAGTAACCAAGAACTAGCAGTGCAGATCAAAGACGATCCGACGGCCCGCATTCGCGCTGACCGCACGTCCCTTGAGGTCGAGACGTGATTGGCGCGCATCTTTTTGAAACCGACATCGCGCCGGCGCACGTCTTTCTGAAACTGACAACGCGCCGCACGTCTCCCTGCAACTGACAAAACCGCCAGTGCACATCCCTTTAGAACGACAGCGGCGTGCTTTTTTCAAATTTAAATGACCCGCTGTCATGTCCTAGCGGCACGAATTTTTGAAACTTAAATGCACGCTGTCACGTCTGTCAAACATTTATGAGCAGTAGGCACGTTTCCCGCCTTCTAGGACACCCTAGAAAACTGAAGAACCCTGGCAAAAGCAACTCGCGCAGTCAAGATTCGAAGAATGAGACAAATCCACCTACCACCTCGCAAAACTCCCCGCACTAGGGCAAGACCCTTGGCACGAGGAGTGGGGGGAAATTGATGAAGGAAGATTTGGCCCAACCTCACAGTTATGCGACACGTGGCAAAGGCAACAGCTCGGCACAAAAGCAAGCCTAAGGCGCAAGCACCAAGGGGAGAAACCAGCGGTCCGAACTCCCTACTAGGGGCTCGAACTCACCGTTGGCCCCAAACCAGAAAGTAATCCGAACTGGCCTGCCTTGTAATAGTTCGGGACATACTTCGCCGAACTGGCCTACCTTGTAACAGTTCGGGATACACCTCGCCGAACTGGCCTGCCTTGTAACAGTTCGGAATACACCTCGCCGAACTGGCCTGCCTTGTAACAGCTCGGGATACACCTCGTCGAACTGGCCTGCCTTGTAACAGCTCGGGATACCCCTCGCCGAACTGACCTTCCCTATACATACCTCCGAACTCAAGACTTCGCCTCGCTCACCACTCCACCACATCACCTTTAGGGCACCAAAACCAAACAAACCGTACTACGCCTGACACCGAGGAAGTCCGTACCCGAGGGCGCCGCACCCGATTGACTTGGGATTTGACGCTTGACGGCCGCACTCTAAACGGTCACCTGCCACCGCCTCCTAACACCACCATCTGCAGTTAGAGAGACGGTTAGGCAGTGACGGTTCTGTCCCAGCAGAAATGACGACGCCCGAATTGACAGACGCAAGGGTAATCATACCCAACCTGACAAGGGCCTCAGAGCGAGTGCACAAAGTGATTATAAAAGGCCCCCTGCCCCCAACAAACAAGGTATGTGAACTTTGCGCTATCTGATCTATACTTTGCCTTTGAGAGATTACTGACTTGAGCTTCGGAGTTATTACACCGGGTTCCCCCAGAGTTCTCTCATCTTTCTCGTTTCAGGCTCCTTGATACTCCAGTTCAGAGATGAATTCGTTAATAGCTAAGACCGGCCGGATTGTGCTCTATCAATTCTAACTCCGGCATATCCATATCATCCACATGAGCATTCCCCCCATGCTATCATAGTCTTGTTCTTGGAATTGGAATTCTCGATGTAACTCTGAGAAGACATGTTAATTCGTCACTCTTCTTCCTTGATTTTGTGTGGTCATCAGGACAAGTTTGAATAATCGTTTGTTTTGGCTCCTTGCTTAAATCGAACTAGCTACGAGACGTAAGAAGTTATTCGTCAGTTTGGATGTGCTATGAGAACTTTATCACCGTCTGAAATACAAGGAAGACAACCATCCAAATTCTAAAAAGGGTATTTTATGAAATATCCATCACATAACGTCATATATATGATAGAAAATTAATAATAAAGAAGATTTTAAACAATTATAAAAAATAATAATAAGGATACAAATTAGTTAAATAGTTAAACCATAAGCATAATTTAAAAAATGAACACAATTTTTTTATTATATCACCGAAAAATAAATATTTGATTGTCTTTTCACCGGAAGCAGCAAGCAAGAAAAGAACGAGCTGCATAGCTGGATGGTGGGTACCACTATTAACGTGGGTTTGATTCATTTCATGTGGTTGGATGGATAATTGGAGTTGGTTCAGTTCAGATAATCAGTTCCGGTTGCCGGTTGAACTGGCGGACAGACGTGATAGTGGGCTCCACATTGAGACATAGCTAAGTGGGCCGAGGTGGGCAAAGGTAAAATACTAGAGGTTCTGAGTGCTGGATATTATTAGGTCGGAGGCATCGACATGACACCTGACGTTTCTTAATTATTATCGTTTACAGACGGAGTATCAAATGGAAGAAATGACCTTGATCATTGACGAAATGGCTTGGAAGATGGGACTTAGGAGTTTGAGGTTGACGAGTTCGGGAAAAGCTGGGAAAAGGGAGTCGTGAATCTTTTGGATTTATGCAAATGACCTAAGAGATGATCAAACTGTCAATCAAAGACCCTGTAGGAGGAATAAGGGCACGAGTCGGTCAAATACTCATGGAAGATGAAACTAAAAAATCTTCCAAATGCGGACATGGCTAATGCAGATTTCTACAGTAAAATTATAAACATTTAAAAGGTCAAAAATTCATATTTTATGCATCAATACCCAATTTACAATTAATTGCGAGTTAATACTACCTCAAATGTATTTTCAGCCTATAAATTTTGATCCTGGGCTGAATCATCATTCTCCCAAAAATTTTTTATGAATTATAACTTAATTTATAGCCCTCATAAATAATAATATTCACGGCATTTGGTAGGATGTTCACGGTTTGATGGGCTAGCTTTTGAAATCGGGATTTACATGAATGATTTAAGAGATGGTCAAACTGTCGATCAAAGACCCAGTAGCAGAAATAAGGGCACGAGTTGGTTAAATTCTCGTGGAAGATGAAACCTAAAAGCTCTTTTTTTTTGGGTTTAAAACTTGATTTGCAGCCCTCGTAAATAATATTCATGGTGTTTGGTAGGGGTGCTCACGGCTAACTGAATCGTGGGCTAATTTTTGAAATCGAATTGGGTTACTAGTTTTTGGAAAACTGGTAACCGAAGCTGATCGATTAACTGGTTGACCAGTTTGGTTAACCGTTGGTTTAATTCATCGATTTTTTGCTTTTTATTATTTATAATATTTATTATAAAATAAATAAATATATATATATAATGAAATACTAGAAATATATATATATATATATATATATATATATAATATTATATTTTAAATAATAAATAATATATTATATATTATAAATATATAATTATATATACTACATATTTATTAATTTATAATGTATATATAAAATAAATATAAATATATGTAGACTAGTCGGTTCAGTTAACCGCTGGTTTTCTATTTTGGTTAACTAAAACCGAATCGGTACCTTCAGTTTTTTTTTAATATTGAACCAAAACTGAACCAACCGGTTTGGTTATCTGAATTTTCAGCTTGGTTTCAAACGGTTTGGTTTTTCAGTTTTTTTTTGCTCACCCATATTTGGTATGTTTTCCATTTATTTGATAAACGTTGCCAATGTTGGAAGGGTTAGGATCCATCATATGGATGGCCGAAGGGAAAACTAATTGGATGGATGGGTATGTGATCCTTCATAGAAAGTGATGAAGGATGATTTGACCCAACCTATGAAACGGTGACACGTAGACACTGATTCAGCATAAGCGACAACTCAACATTGTGGCCCAGTACAACCAAGTAACGGGCCCATAAAGTAGCTCGCTACATCTTAGCGCGCAAAGGGAGGAACTTGCCACAACGCGAGCTCCGGGTTCCCCAAGCTACCTCTAAAGGGATATTCCAAGGCAACTTTAGCTTGCGAGCTAAGAAAACCAGCTCGCCCGAGCTCCCAAGCAGACAAGTCATCCCGAGGACCAATTCAACTAAGGGTACTCCTGAAGTATTCCGATCTCACTGCAAAGTAGCTCACGAATGGGCCGCACGAGCATTCCTCAGGAAGCTTCTATCTGATAGGCCATATCGATCAGACTGCACCACATCCCTTACCAACGACGTAGTCCCTGTCCTTTTGGCAGTCTACACCCACGTCTCTCAGCAGGCGGAGGCGTGCCTGCCACTTTGGAGACGTGTCACTCACCTGGGCGAGGAGTATGTCACAACGGCCACCTGCGCAGCCCTGGCAGGTAACAGCTGTGGCAGGGGCCCAGTGGCGGTTGTGCCCGATCTCACAAGAGCGCCCCTATAAAAGCCCTCAGGGAAAAAGAGAAGGTTCTTCTTGAGACCTCTAATCTCTCGAGTATAGTGATAAAGTGCGACCTACACTCTTAGCTACCGGCTCTTCTTTTCCTTCTTTCTTGCGTTATAACTTAAGCATCTGAGTATTCTCACTGGGTAAAATCCCCGGGAATCCTTCTTTTCATCTTCTCAGGTGCTATCTGTTGCCAACAAGGAGCCCGTCAGCAGCCAGCTAGGAGTGTCCAGATCATGCCGCATCATTTGGCGTTGTCTGTGGGAAACGCTTCAAAAGGCCTTTCTCTCTAAACTTTCTCAGTTCTTATCTTCCTCGAAACAATCCAACGCTCATGGCTTCCTCTAGCAACGTCGGACGAAGCACGAAAATGGACAACTCTAGGGAACAACCCCAGTTTCCTACTGTCTGTCTCGGATAGTTCACCGTCCCCCTCTCTGTGGATGGAATCCCCAACTTGAATGTGCCTCTCATAGTGACACCTGTCGTCGCCCCACTCCCTGCTATAGTCGGAGCGACGTTCACCGAACCTTCGGTCGTGCCCCCAGCGTCCAGCTCAAACCAACTGGAGGACTTGATGCAGTGCATGCGGGCCATGCATGCCCAAATGCAACAGTTCCAACAACTTCAGCTCTATCAACAACACGTACTGCACCAGGTCTCCCAGTATCAGTATCAGTAGTAGTTCCCCCAGCTGCCTCAACCTCAACTTCAGCAGCTGCAGTTCCCGCCTCGACACCCAGCCTCGCAGCAAGCTAAGTCTCACCGCCAAGATGAGCGCCCCTCAAGCCAAGGAGAGGTCCCTCCAAACCTCCCAAAAAATCAAGCCTCCCCCCGCAGTAGACGAGAGAAATTGGCTACCCCGATCTCACCGCGGGTGGACAGGTTGAGAGGACCCCAGCTCGCCAGGTCTACGTCACCTCGGCAGTTGAAGTTTGAAACCTCGCTCCTTGAGAACCGGTACGAGGTCCTGGCAACAGATTCTAAGCAGGACCCCTCTGTTCGCAGCCATCACCAGCAGTCCCGATGCCCAAAGACTTCAAGCTCCCCCCTCTTGACAAGTATGACGGGTCATTTGACCAAAATGATCACGTAGATACCTTTCAGTCACAGATGCACCTGGCGTGAGCTAGTGAGTCGTGCATGTGCATGGCCTTCTCCACTACTTTTAGGGGAGCAGCCCATACGTGGTACTGGAACTTGGCTCCCGGGTCAATAAGAAGTTGGGCTCAGTTTGCACAAACCTTCACGTCCCACTTCATTACTAGCAAGCGCTGTCCGCGAACTGAAGAAAGTCTCCTCAGCATAGTACAGAGAAAGATAGAATCCATCCGAAGCTATATCAAGCGGTTCAACAATGCCTATATGCAGATACCATGCCTGGACCTTTCCGTATGCCTTGCAGCAGCTAAGAAGGGTGTGACACACAAAGAGTTTAAATGGCACATGGTTGTTAACCAACCAGCGACCATAACCGAGTTCCTGAAGCTTGCGGACAGGTTCATAGCCACCGAAGAGAAGATCAACCAAAAGGGTGAGGGCACCCGAAAAAAGAAAGAGGGAAGGAGAGCTCTCTAGTCAAGGAGACAGCTGAAAGAAAAAGGACACAGCTCGGGGGGCAAGGTCGGGTCAATTATTCTGACCTCTTGTAGCAGATCGAGCCGATTACACCCCACTGAATGCGAAGAGGGCTGAAATCCTGATGGCGATCAAGGACGCCCCGTACGTGAAGTGGCCACCCCGTCTAAGGGGGAATCATAATGAAAGAAATAAGAATTTGTATTGCAGTTTTCACAAAGATCACGCTCACAATACCGAGAGTTGTAAAAACCTCCGCGATGAGATAGAGGAGCTCATTCGTCGCAGGTATCTAAGAAACTTTGTACAAAATAATAATAATAGTAATAAAACAGGTCGGCAAGGGGAGCACGGTAAGGATGCTCCCGAGTCTAGCAGCAGGCCAGTCGAACAACCACAGAGGCAGCCCCCAGAGTAGAGGCCAGTCTGGGGAACCATCCACATGATAGTGGGAGGCTCTATCGTCGCGGGTTGCACTTTAGCAGCAGCTCGGACTTTGGTTCGTGAAGCCACTCGGGAGAAGCAGAACCCCCCAAAACGATCGAGGACAGAAGAGCCAATTTTTTTCACAGAAGATGATGTGCGAGGAGTCCACTACCCTCACGATGACACGCTCGTAATAAAACTAGGAGTCAACAACTTTGAGGTTAGACGTGTACTCGTCGACTCAGGCAGCTCAGCCGACATCCTCTTCAAAGCTGCATTTGATCAGCTCCAATTGCAAAGAAGCAACCTGAAGCATGCAGACACTCCTTTTGTAGGCTTCAGCGGAGAAGAAATCCAACCCCTTGGGAAAATAACAGTACCTATGGAAGTCGGCACGTGGCCTTGTGTGGTTAGATTCAAGCACGACTTCTTGGTGGTCGCGACTCCCTCCCCCTACAATGCCATAGTAGGTCGACCGATCACCCATGTCCTACGGGCGGTGGTCTCCACTTACCATTTGGCTATGAAGTTCCCAACCGACTTCGGTGTGGGAGTAACGCGGGGTGACCAGCTTGAGTCCCATAAGTGCTACGCCGCCGCCCTGAAGGGGAAAACCAAGGTAGCTGATGACCTCGAGCTAGAGCGACCTACGGAGCAAGGTGAAGAACGAGCCGCGCCAACAGAAGAAACAGTCGTGGTTCCAACCTTAGCAACAAACCCAACTCGAACGCTTCAGATCGGCGCTTCCATAAAAAAAACTCTACGATCAGAATTGGTAAGTTTCTTACTTCAAAATTTAGATATTTTTGCATGGTCTGCGATAGAGATGCCCGGTATAGACCCCGAACTCAACTTACAAGCTAAACATTGATCTTGTAGTTAGGTTCTTTAGACAGAAGAAACGTAACCTAGCCCCGGAGCGGTGGAAAGCGGTCGACGAGAAGGTCGAAAAGCTCCTCGCAGCTTACTTCATAAGAGAAGTCCACTACCCGAGTTAGGTAGCCAACCCCGTCCTGGTAAAGAAGGCCAACGGCAAGTGGCGCATGTGCGTCGACTACACCGACTTGAACCGGGCTTGCCCAAAAGACTGCTTCCCGCTCCCCAAAATTGACTGGTTGGTGGATGCAACCTCAAGACACGAGTTGCTAAGTTTCTTGGATGCCTATTCGGGCTATAACCAGATCAAGATGGACTCGGCGGATGAAGAAAAGACTGCTTCATCACGGAGTTCAGCCTATACTGTTACAAGGTTATGCCCTTCGGGTTGAAAAATGCAGGGACAGCCTTTCAAAGGCTTGTAAATAAGTTGTTTGCGCTGTTAATCGGTAGAAAAATAGAATGTTATGTAGACGACATGGTCGTCAAAACTCAATTCTCACGTGAATTAATACAAGATCTGCATTCTATTTTTGAAATTTTGCGTAAGTTTAATATGAGACTAAACCCAAACAAGTGTGTGTTTGGTGTGACCTCGGGCAAGTTTCTAGGATACATCGTTAACCGGCGCGGCATCGAGGCCAACCCGAATAAAGTTAAGGCCATTTTAGATATGAGACCACCCCGGAAGCTGAAGGAGGTTTAGAGGTTGAATGGCCGCATAGCCCCCCTGAGCCGCTTCATGTCTAAATCGGTGGACCGCTGTCTACCGTTCTTTAAGTCAATTAAGAGCAAAGGGTTCAAATGGACCCAAGATTGCCAGCTCATGTTCGACAAGCTCAAGAAACACCTCGCTAGTGTGCCGATTTTAACCCGACCCGAGGAGGGCGATGTTTTAGAACTGTACCTCTTGGCGAGCGACGAAATGGTAAGTTCGGTACTAATAAAGGAAGTAGATCAGGTCCAACGACCCATCTATTATGTTAGTAAAGTATTGTAGGGAGTAGAAACGAGATACCCGGAGATGGAAAAGCTAGCATACGCACTGATAATCGCAGCTCGGAAGCTTCGCCCGTACTTCAAAGCTCATACTATTATTGTCCTCATCGACAAACCTCTGAGGCAGGTGTTGCTTAAGCCCGAGGTCTCTGGTCGGTTGACGAAGTGGGCCATTGAGCTCAACGAGTACAACCTCCAGTACAAGCCGCGAACTACCATTAAGTTCCAAGCCTTAGCAGATTTCATAGCCGAATACACATTCAGCTCCAAAGTTCCCAGGCCGGTTGAGCGCAAGGCTCCCACCTTGGGTGAGCCCATAGCTCCCAGGTTGGCTGAACCCGAACCCCGTGAGGTAGCAGCCAGTGTGGCACCTCTCCTAGCTCGGCCAACCGCGAGCTGGGATGAGGAGCCCTGGATCCTTCGCATAGATGGCTCCTCGAACCAACAGGGCAGCGGTTCCGGAATAGTTCTGCATGGCCCAAGCAGTACGAAACCGAAATACGTGCTACACTTCGAGTTCACGGCGTCTAACAATGAAGCAGAGTACGAGGCATTGATAGATGGACTAGCCATAGCCAGAGAAGTAAAAGCAAGGCACATTGTTATCTGCAACGACTACTAGCTCGTGGTTAACCAGGTCACCGGCGAGTATGAAGCTCGCGAGCCAACCATAATTGCCTACTTGACCAAAGTTAGAGAAGCCCTGCTCAACTTCCTGTCATACTTCATCAGACAGATCCCTAGGTCGGAGAACACTAAGGCCGAAGCTTTGTCCAAGTTAGCCAGCACTAGCGACATCACCATGAGAACCGTGTACATAGAGGACCTGTCTCGGCCTAGCATTCTCAAGGGGGCAGAGGAGGTCGCTCCCGTCGTCCAAGCAGAGCTGAGCTAGATTGACCCGCTCGCGATCTTCTTGCTACACGGGACCCTCCCTGCTGATCGCAATGCAGTCAGAAGGGTGCAGCGCTAGGCAGCCAAATACGTCATGATAGACAAGCGGTTATACAAGATATCCTACACGCTCCCCTATCTGCATTGCTTGTGGCCTACCGAAGCCGAACTCATACTCCGCGACACTCATGAGGGGTTGTGCGGCGGGCACTTGGGGGGCAAGCCCTTGCCCAGAAAGCGCTTCGACAAGGGTATTATTGGCCAACAATGAAGGCAAATGCCATTGAACTCATTAGAAAATGCAACAAATGTCAGAGACACCAATATCCACCACCAACCCACTGCCGACCTCAAGTATCTCACCAGTCCATGGCCCTTTGCACAATGAGGCATCTATCTACTCGGGCCATTCCCGCCAGCAATGGGTGGAAGGAAGTTCTTAGTGGTAGCAATGGACTATTTTACCAAGTGGGTAGAAGCCGAACCCCTCGTAACAATCACAACCCGAAATGTTCAAATCTTCTTTTGGAAAAACATTGTATGCTGCTTCGGATTACCTCGGGTATTGATTTCCGACAACGACAAACAATTCGAAGACATCAAATTCCAAGACTGGTGCCAAGACATGGGAATCCGACAAAACTTTACTTCAGTCGCACACCCTCAAGCAAACGGTCAAGCAGAAGAAACCAATAGAGCCATCCTCCACGGATTAAAGGCACGATTGGACTGAGCTAAAGGATTGTGGGCAGATGAACTACCTAGTGTTCTGTGGGCATCCGGACCACAGAGAAGACTGCCATGGGAGAAACTCCCTTCAATCTCACCTACGGCACTGAAGCAGTAATCCCTACAGAGATCGAAGTGCCCACGCTGCGACTAGAAGCATACAGTGATCAGACAAACGAAGATGAGCTACGTACCAACTTCGATCTACTCGACGAAGTAAGGGACCTTGCGTACATCAGAACCACAACCTACCAGTAGAGAGTAGCTCGGTACTATAACGCCAGGGTCAAGAGGCGGAACCTCCGCGTTGGCGACCTTGTCCTTCGTAAAGTTATGGTACCTGAGCTTGGCGCTGGCAAGCTCGGGTCCAACTGGGAAGGCCCCTACCGAGTGAAGCGAGTGCTCGGGGAAGGAAAGTACAAGCTCGAGACCCTTGAAGGGAAACAAGTACCTCGGGCATGAAATATCGTCAACTTGAGACAATACTACCTGTAACAACCAAGTAGGCCACGGGCCACTCCCAGAGCCTAAGGGCCAAAATGCCGAGCTAACACGACCTCGGCGCTATAAGACCCAGTCGCCTCAATGGCATGGGAAAATTTCAAGGGCAGACTATAAGTCACCCCCTTAGCCAAAGGGCCAAAACACCGAGCTAACAAAGACCTCGGCATCAAGAAAGACTTAGGCACTTCAGTGGCAAAGGACATACATGGTAATCACTTCGCGGTATACCATAGAGACGCCTTACGAAGCACACCTCATCTCAATACGTTGGTTGAACTGAGGAGTAACCAACCAATGCATAGTTCGGGCATGCATGGTAATCACTTCGCAGTATACTATAGAGACGCCTTAAACGTTAAAGGAAAAATCGAGATACCGACTACCGAAAAGTCTTACTTCGGGCATGTAGCTCTAAAAGCTCAAATGATGAGGTTGCTTTAGCAAAAATAAAGGGAGTTCATCATACTCAGGAGAAGGAAAGAACTCTCATTGTCACTTCAAAAAAAAAAGAGAAAGAAAAGAGAAAATAGGGCCTGAGGGGGCCCCCTATTTATAGTCTCCACCCTTTTAATTTGACAGCTTGGATCAAAGTAGATCCAACGGTCTACGGCCCCCCTGACCGCACGCCTTTTGAAAACCGAATGCGATTGGTGGCACGCCTTCCATAATTATGGTAGTCGCAGCCGCACGACGTTCAGAGTTAAATGCCACCTCGGCACGTTTTCGGAATCCGAAAAGTCAGGAAAGTTAGAAAATCTCTTGATTCCCGCAAATGCATTTAATGAGGGCAGTCAATCAAGTTTGAATTTCGGTCAAATCAGTCCATCACACTTCATAAACTCCCTGCGCTAAGGTGGTACTCTTAGCTCGAGGAGTGGGGGGCAATTGATGAAGGATGATTTGACCCAACCTATGAAACGGTGACATGTAGACACTAACTCAGCATAAGCGACAACTCAGCATTGTGTTCCAATACAACCAAGTAACGGTCCCATAAAGCAGCTCGCTACATCATAGCGCACAAAGGGAGGAGCTCGCTACAACACAAGCTCTGGGTTCCCCGAGCTACCTCTAAAGGGATATTCTGAGGCAACTTTAGCTTGCGAGCTAAGAAAACCAGCTCGCCCGAGCTCCCAAGCAGACAAGTCATCCCAAGGACCAATTCTACTAAGGGTACTCCTAATGTATTCCGAGCTCGCTGCAAAGTAGCTCGCAAATGGGTCGCACGAGCATTCATCAGGAAGCTTCTATCTGACAGGCCATACCGATCAGACTGCGCCATGCCCCTTACCAATGGTGCAGTCCCTATCCTTTTGGCAGTCTGCACCCACGTCTCTCAGCAGGCGGAGGCGTGCCAGTCACTTTGGAGACATGTCACTCACCCAGGCGAGGAGTACGTCACAATGGCCACCTGTGCAGCCCTGGCAGGTAACGGTTGTGGCAGAGGCCCAGTGGCGGTTATGCCCAATCTCACAAGAGTGCCCCTATAAAAGCCCTCAGTGCAGAAGAGAAGCTTCTTCTTGAGACCTCTAATCTCTCGAGTATAGTGATAAAGTGCGACCTACACTCTTAGTTACCAACTCTTCTTTTCCTTCTTTCTTGCATTCTAACTTAAGCATCAGAGTATTCCCACTGGGTAAAATTCCCAGGAATCCTTCCATTCATCTTCTCAGGTGTCGTCTGTTGCCAACAAGGAGCCAGTCAGCAGCCAGCTAGGAGTGCCTGGATCGTGCCGCATCAGAAAGTGATGGGGTTATGTAGCTGGAACAGTTGGCCCCATGCACCTATGTGATTTCCCACATTAGGGAGACGAACTATGTCCTCGTCACTGAGATAGGAGGAAAATTTCAAAGATGAACAAATGGAGATGAAACATAGAAGGATGGTTAATCTATTTTATTTAGTAATAAGATTACAATTTAATTGAATAGAAAATTCCTTACTCGCAGACAACTTAGGAATGGTTTGTATGTTTTCCATCATTCTGTAGAAACAAATGTGACCGAAACCGTATCAGAGCACATCCCTAAGAAAAGATGCTTGGGACATTATCGACTTGGCCATATTAATATAGAACATATCACAATATTGGTGATTTTAAATTTTCTCACTGTGGAAGACCTACTAACTTGTGAGTTTTTCCTCCAAGGCAAGATGGCAAAAAGGCTATTTACAGGTAAGCCTGAAAGAACTACATTCACATTTGACCTAAAACATACTAATGTAGATGGTCCCATGAATGTTAGGATAGGGAAGCAACATTCTAATTTTATAACTTTCACTAACGATTATTTTATTTCCATCTGACCTATCAAGTACATGCTGATCTGTATTTTTTTTTTTATGTTGTTGTTTTTTTAGTTTTCCTCTTGTTCGAAACTTCAGAACCTCGCTCGTTCTGAGATCCCCTTCATCATACTCCTATCCACGTCCTTCGAATACTTGAAACTAAGATCATTTCCATATCTTTATTAATCTCTTTGGTGGATTTTGGTTTTTGTTTTTCAGTTTTGGATTCTCATTTTTTGTTTCATTTTCTCAATGTCATTTGTATTTGTTACAGATCTGGAAAAATTTTCCCTGTAACTTGTAGTTTAAAATTTTTCCTGTTTTAAGATTCCTGTGTCAAAATTTCCAGGGTTCTTTTAGTTCCTTGTTCTTGAATTATTATATATGGGTCGCTGACGTCTAATCTCCCTATAGTTCATTTTCAGGCTATCAGTCGCCTGACGAACGGTCTTGCCCATACCATTGTAGCCATCAACTGTGATGCTCTGTGTTATCTTAATGGGGCGGTGGTCTCCCTTGATTTACCCCTATCGTCTAGTCAGAATTTGTGTCATCTTCATCTCTGGATCTTACTTTTCAAATAAAAAATCAAAGCATAGTGTGGTGAATTTATTGTTGAAAACCCTAATGACCTAACTTTGAATCTTCTTATAATTCATATCAATTACCATCAACGTTTAGTTTAATTAGATCATTGCTAGCCTGTTCCCATTGCATCCAAACCACAGTTCTAGTAGTTGAGGAATTCACCACCATTTTCCAGCCTTGAGAGAGGTCATTGATATGTGCATGCATGCAGCAGCCGAAGACCCGGTCAAAGTGGATAGCAGCAGAAGACCCGGTCATGTTAGCTCTTAGTTGGGATAAGCCTTATCCATTCAGTTTTAATTCTGTTAGAATAGATAAGTCTTCAATTCTGCTCCTAGATAAGTGCATTCTATTTCCTAGATAGGTGCATTAGATAAGTCTTCAATTTATGTTCCTAGATAAGTGCATTCTATTTTTTTGTTGATAAGCTCCTAAGATTAAGGGGCAGTAGTTCCTATTTCTACTCCCAGTTTGTAGCACCATAAGGCTATAAATATAGCCTGAATGAATGGAGTTGGCATTGGCTTTTCTACAAACAAACTCTCTCTCTCTCTCTCTCTCTCTCTCTCTCTTCTCCTTATTCTAGATCCTTCTCCCTCCTGTTAGATAACTTGAGCGTATCATTGGTATCAGAGCCGGTTCGACCATGGACACCCGTGGAAAGACGAACCCGGAGTTCCGCAATGAGGTCAATGAAACCTTAGCACGACATGAGTCGAGCTTCGACCAAATGAACACTGTCTTGCAAGCAGTGTTAACTGAACTCCAAGCCCTTCGAGCCTCACGAACCACTCCCAATACCACTCCCGAGACCAACCCCTTCACCCATGAAGAATCCTCACAGCCCCATACTTCCCGTTCAAGCTCCACCCATGACCACCCTCATCAACACGTCAAGTTGTCATTCCCAAAATTTAATGGGGATGATCCGAGCGGTTGGATTTACAAGGCGGAGCAGTATTTTGAATTTCAAAATATTGTTCTGGACCAACAGGTGCAGCTAGCTTCCTTCCATTTGGAAGGCATCGCCTTACAGTGGCACAGGTGGTTGACCAAGCATTGCGGACCGCTCACATGGGAAGAACTCTCCAAAGCGGTGTTACAACGGTTCGGCCCCACCGACTATGAGGACCCATCAGAGGCATTAACCCGCCTAAAGCAAACCACCACTGTGACGGCTTATCAAGAAGCCTTCGAGAGGCTCTCTCACCAAGTTGACGGCCTGCCTGAGAGCTTTCTCATTGGCTGTTTCATTGCAGGACTTCGTGATGACATTCGTTTAGATGTGAAGATCAAGCAGCCTTGAACTTTGATAGAGGCGATTGGAGTGGCCCGGTTAATTGAGGAACGAAATCACTTACAGCGGAGAGCTAGCCAACCGATTCGATCCCCATCAGCCATGACAACCCAGAAGGCGTCGCCCAACCCCATGGCCGGTGTACTTGGGCCTCTGATGAACCTACAATTTATCTATATTTTATGAGGTTTTTGCATGAAATTTTATGATGGTTTAATTAAATTTTGCCCTATTTTAACTTGATTGCAAGAAAGATTTCAGGGGGAGCCAAATCAACAAAAAGAAGGCAAAAGCAGGAAAAGAAAACCCAAAATTTATCAAGTTCAGCCCGGCCCAGCCATGAGAGCAAGAGAATTTCATTCGGCCCAAGAAGAGCAAGTGAAACTCTTTGGAAAATCCAAGGGAAGAAGCCTAGCAAGAAGGAAATTTCGGCCCAGCCCATTTTTAGCCCAAATAACAGCCTAGAGTGTAGCCCACTTGAGCTCAAAAGCAAGCTAAGTTGTAGCCCAAATAGCAGCCCAAAGGGAGCTAGGGGCGGCAACTCCTAGATGTTTCTTGAAGAGAAGGAGGGAGCACTCTAGAAGGTTCATGAGGGGTGTAATACACCCAATTCTAGAGACTTCAAGAAGGGGCAAGAGCCCCCTTGAAAAACTATATAAGGAGGCCTCTAGGAGGGGAGAAAGTGGTTCAATTGCTTGAGAGGAAGGCTCTCCCACTCTTAGAGGTTCGGCCACCTTGAGAGAAGAGAAGAGAAGAAGGCTAGGCGCAAGGAAGAAGAAGAAGAAGGGCTGAAGGAAGTTCAAGACAAGCAAGCTAGAAGAAGAAGGTGAGTTCGAATTGAGGGTTTCTGATTCAAAGATCTTTTGTAATAAATCATTTGTAGTTTCATTCTCTTTTGATTTGAATTCAGTTTCTTAGTTATATGTTCTTTCTTCTTTCTCCTTGTTTCCATTCTTCCTTGATGTATTTCAGCTTGTAAAATTTCAGTTCAGCAATTTAATTCTTTTTTATTCATTCAAATGGTCATGCATTGTACTTGAAGTTTCTTGAATAAGGGTGTGATTGTAGATTAATTCGGCCAACTAACCTTCAAAACTCAGATCTGAATTCTCAGATCTGAGATTGCAAGATCTGAATTGCTTGAAAGAGAATTCAGATCTGCAATTTTCAGATTGGGCGAATTAATCTATAGCTTGGAATTCCTAGAGTGCTTGAGAGAGACTCTAGGAATTCAGATCTACTATTCAAGAACTGAATTGAGTGCAAGGTTAGAGATAACTTGCACAATTCAGTTGGTGATCAATTCAGATTTGAATTGATGCCTTAGAAGTGTTTGAAGAAATGCATGCATGAGGATTAGATTCTTGCTAGAGATAGAAGAACCATCACTCATGCATAGGATGAACATGCGCTTGAGAGAGGCTGTTCATGACCTTGGGGTTTCACCAAACCAAGGCTCAATCATGATTCATTCGAATGATCCAAATTGATAGATTGCTGAATTCTGAGATTGACATTTACTGCTTACTCTTCTAACCTGAATTGAAGGCAATTGGACCAATGATTTAGATAGATTTTAATTTAGGATTTCTTAGCTTTCATTAGAGTTTTGATTTATTTGTTGATCAGATAAGAAGTGCTCAATTTAGTATTGGTAATTGTTTCCTAAATCCTCGTGGGAACGATACTTCACTCTCTACT